>NC_137182.1:23188214-28188214 GCF_951804945.1 Podarcis cretensis | reverse complement strand
CAGGCAGCGCAGGGAGGGGGAAGCCAACACAATTCCCACCCCCTGTACTCCCTATAACACAGGGGTGGGGAATCTTAGGCCCAGGGCCAAGTACAGCCCTCCAGAGCTCCCCAACTAGCCCTTTTCTTCAGTCCTCCAAGAAATGGCTATCTAGGCTATATGAATGTCTGGTGTCTAGACCAGGCAGCCGGCAAGTATCCATCTAGATGCAAGTCTGACGCTATCAGCTGGATTGTCCAGAGAGATCCATCATGTTGTCAGTGCCAAGGATGGGATTGTTGCTATGAGCATGCAAACTGAGCAGAGAGTCACGATTTTTAAAAAAAACATTTGTGGCACAAGCATTCTTGTGCCTACCTGCCAGGTATAACAGACATTGATTTTTTTATTAGGGTCTTGGTGGTGGTGGTGGTTTTTAAATCTGCAAACCAACCCACTTTTAGTCGTTAAATGCTTCTAACGGAGACCTCTTTTCTGACTTCATTTATCTTGTTCTTGCAGTCAGTGTCCATTTTACAATTTCTTAAAGATACAGTACTGCACATGTGCCCAAGCGTGCACACATTTACTTGCACACAGCTGGCTCAGATTTGACAACCTCAGCATAGGAAACTATGTGATGTATTATGCCAAGAACCAGTTTGGCGCGTGCATGCTCCCTGCGCTGCCCCCATGCACCGGCTTTTAGCACTTTTATCTCGATTCTTTAAACCACCTAAATGCCTGATCTGGGAAACCATGGATTAATCTTGGTTCAGTCACCGTGTGGTTATACCACAGTTTCCCAGTTCAGGTGTAATGGGAAACTATGGTTTAAATTAACTCCGGACCACTAAAGCTTGCTGCAGGAAGGGAGTGTGGGGTGGAGCACAGGGTTTATTAAGGATTAGTAAGCCATCTGAAAAACCTCATACATGCTTCTACCCCACCTCCTGCTTTTGTTTTGTGCAAACCTGAGACTGTTAAGGGGAGAAAACCCTCCCGAAACCCGTTCAGAAAACAAAAAGAACACCCCAGTTTGAATATCACACCAGTTTGAAAGGTCATGGCTTCCCCCTAAGGAATCTTGGAAGTGTAGTTTGTTAAGGATGCTGATAGTTAACAACAGGAGACCCTCAACAGAGCTAGGCTTTCGAGAGTTCCCTGGGAAAGAGGGATTGATCATAGGGGGTTTCAGCAGCCTTGAAACAAACTGCAGTTCCCAGCATTCTGTGACAGTTCACAGTGCTATAGTACAGTTTTAAAGGTACAGTGGTAGCTCAGGTTACAGACGCTTCAGGTTACAGACTCCGCTAACCCAGGAATAGTACCTCGGGTTAAGAACTTTGCTTCAGGATGAGAACAGAAAACGCATGGCGGCGGCGCAGCAGCAGCGGGAGGCTCCATTAGCTAAAGTGGTACCTCAGGTTAAGAACAGTTTCAGGTTAAGAATGGACCTCCAGAACAAATTAAATTGTTAACCCGAGGTACCACTGTATACTGCAGATGGGGGACTAAAGCTCACAAAACAGGCTGCACAAGGAGCAGGTGTGAAAGTACAATTTGAAATAATCATAATATAATTTTAAGGATGATGACTTATGGTGTGCCTTAGCAGGGGCTCATTCTCCCTCGTCCTTAACATTGGTCCATATTTCTGGGCATCTCCTCCCCCCCAACCCTCAGTTAACCTTAATCTGCTTAGCCTAATATCCAGACGCTATCTCAGCGCAGACATGGCAGCCTGCTGGCTTATGCCCTGTGCTCAGAGTGGTGTATCATTTTGCATCTAGCCAGGGGCGGTGGGGGTGGGGAGCAGCTCTCCCGGCGGGTCACCCCATCTGCTCCGCATGCAATTATTTCTTCACTTTAGCAGTAAAAACAACTGAGAGTGACAGCTATGTGCTGTTTGGCTTCCTTCCCCTCTGATATATTTAACGTGTCGCTGGCCCTGTAGGGTGTCTAGCTCAGGATTGTTAGAAGGGTTTTTTATAACGGCGTCAGCGTAGAGAGATGCACTTGCTGTGTTTGGTTTCCACACAGTGGTTGTATTCCAAAGCATATGCATTCATCTAAGTCCAGGGAGTGAGGAAACTCAGGCCTGGGGGGCTGGATTTGGCCCTCAAGACATCTCTGCCTGAGCCTCACATCCCTTCCCAGGCCACACCCCTCACTCGGCTGACTCTGTGCCCTTGTCTCATGATTTTTTACTGGACCAAAATGTGTTTGCTTGCATGCCTGGATGTAGGCGAGAGTTTGGCCTCACCCACCCCTGGTATGTGGCCCTTGGAAGACACCCCCCCCCCATGACAGAATGTGGCCCTTCATTGCCCCTGATGTAAGGGGCATCTAAGAAAAAATGTGGCAGAAAGAGAAAGAAAGATGCGATAGTGTTGGAAGAGGCAACAGGACGGGATAATCTTGACTGGATTTGTAGGCTGATGCACAAACACGGGGTGTCTCTCTCTCTCTCTCTCTCTCTCTCTCTCTCTCCCTCCCTCCCTCCCTCCCTCCCTCCCTCTCCTGTCCACCTACTGTGGAACAGCGAGAGAGACCCTAGCTGACATTCAGCCGGACCCCAGAATGAGTGAATTGACCTCAGTACCCACTGACATCAATTGAGCAACTTCGTTGTGACTCTAGTCACCCATTGGTTTCAGTGGGACTTAAGTGCCACCACCTTATAATTTGGATCCACCCAATGATTTCGCGTGGGAAGAACTGAAATCAAAGAGGATAAGAGCTGGAAAGAATTAACACAAAGGAGTCCGGGCACCTTGGCACCGGTTATCGCCATGCTTTGTTATCATTGCTTCATGATAGGATGATCTTAAGATGATTTGCAACTGGGAGTCGCCCGCTCACAGATTTTATCTGGTGCTTTTGTTCTCTTTCAAGGCTTCCCCACCCCCGCTATGTAGGAAGCGAACACTGTACGTCCGCCAGATTAAAATTCCAAAGTGCAAGGCTTTCTAGAGTGTTGCAGTATCCTGTTCCATGAAACTTGAAGCTTGGTGAAATTGGGGCGTCTGCAGCTAAAGGATTGTTATTTGGGCTGTTCATCCTCCTCCTGTTTAATATGGACATATGGATTTCTCACACCCAGTGCTTATTATCACACCCATTTACTCCATCCAAATTAATTGCAAAAAGCTACAGCCACCCCTAATTTGCTTAATACCACTTTAACAAAAGCTTCATAGCACCTACTGCAATAATTGGAAATGTGGGGCGAGCCACACTTTTTGTGCAGGGCGGATGATGATGATGATAATAATGATGATGATGATGATAATTTATTATTTATACCCCACCCATTTAAAAATACATTAAAACCTCAGTCATTAAAAACTTCCCTGAACAGGGCCGCCTTCAGATGTCTTCTAAACATCAGATAGTTGTTTATTTCTTTGACATCTGGTGTGAGGGCATTCCACAGGGCCAGCGCCACTTCCAAGAAGGCCATCTGCCTGGTTCCTTGTAACTTCACTTCTTGCAGTGAGGGAACCACCAGAAGGCCCTCTGTGCTGGACCTCAGTGTCCGGGTTGGATGATGGGGGTGGAGACGCTCCTTCAGGTATACTGGGCTGAGGCCGTTTATAGCTTTAAAGGTCAGCACCAACACTTTGAATTGTGCTTGGAAACCTTTGGAAAGGTGTTCAGTGGTAATGGAGGCACGCTGAATAACGATGCACCCTTGTGCATTTTTTCATAGCATGCTAGCCCTGCCAGGTTACAACGAGGGCAGGGTTGTCTAGCTTCCAAGCACAAGAGCCCCGCTGGATCAGGCCAAAGGCCCACCTAGTCCACCATCCTGTTCTCATGGTGGCCAACCAGATGTCTATGGGAAGCCCACAAGCAAGGGAAGAGCCCTCTGCCCATTCGTGAGTCCCCCTGCGGGTGGTATACAGAGGCAGGCCACTTCTGACATTGGCGGTAGAACGTAGTAGCCGCAATGGCTAGTAGCTGTTGATGGCCTTTGTGTAATCCTCTTTTAAATCCGTCCAAGTTGCTACAACATGTTGGAGTGAGTTCCGTAGTCCACCTATGCTCCATGTGAAGAAATGGCATTCTTTTGTCGGTGGCGCAGCCACATCTGGCGCAAGTGGGGTGGAGTTGCCAAACCCCTGGCAGGCCACAATCCATAACTGGTGGGCTGCAGTTCGATTGGTAGGGTTGGAGCGTGGAGCCCTGACATACAGCTTTGTTAAATTTCCCACACCACACATTTATTATTTCATAAAATTTTGTACAGTGGTACCTTGGGTTACATACGCTTCAGGTTACAGACTCCGCTAACCCAGAAATATTACCTCGGGTTAAGAACTTTGCTTCAGGATGAGAACAGAAATTGTGCAGTGGCTGCACAGCAACAGCAGGAGGCCCCATTAGCGAAAGTGGTGCTTCAGGTTAAGAACAGTTTCAGGTTAAGAATGGACCTCCAGAACAAATTAAGTTCTTAACCCGAGGTACCACTGTATATCCCTTGATGGGGAGGGGGGAGAGAACTCAAAGTGGTCTACAAAGCAGGTAAACCAATAAAATCATCACTTTAAAATTTACAACCATAATTTAAAACAGCATATCCCAAACTTGGGTCTCCACCTGTTTTTGGACTACAATTCCCATCATCCCCAACCACTGGTCCTGCTAGCCAGGGATGATGGGAGTTGGTAGTCCCAAAACAGCTGAAGACCCAAGTTTGGGAAATATACAGAAGGTCAAAACCACAACAGAAATCAACTAAAATAAGTCAGAACTCATACAAACTTTCTAAACATTTGGGTAGGCATTTCTAAACTAAACAAAAATGTCTTTGGCAGGTGCTGAAAGGAATACAGTGAAAGCGCCTGCCTTGGTATCAATAGGTAGGGAGTGCCAAACTAAACAAGTTCTTACAGATGCGGTTGTGGGTATTATGTGGCACTTTATAGAAGTGCCAATTCTGTTGATTGAAGTGGTCAAGTGGGCACATATGGTAGCCTAGCTGCTATACATCCGGAATTCTCCAGACATATCCTGGATTCGTCCGTCGGAAATAGCTTCCATACGGAATTTCCGAAAATTGGTAAAAATGGCAACCCGAGTCAGTGGTGGTAATTTATTGGCAAATTTCCTTTAAAAAAAAACCAACCCCAAAACTTCAAAGCTCAACAACTTTGCCCACAAAAAAGCTCAACAGCTTTTATGTCCGGACTTTCACTTTTTGAAATATGGCAACCCCAACATTTGGGTAAGATGACGTCATAGGTAAACAGGTCCCAAGGTGTTAAGAGCTTTATATGCTAATAGTAACACCTTGAACTCTGCCCAGTGGCGGATCAACAACCAGGGCAGAGCCCTGAGCACAGGTGTTACGTGCTGAAAAGGCATTCTGCACTAACTGCAGCTTCTGGGTCAAGGGCAAAGGAAGCCCCACAAACAGCGCATTGCAGTAATCCAACCTTGAAGCAACCAGTGCATGAACTACTGTGGCCAGGCTCTCCCGGTCCAGGAGCAGCCCCCCATGTGTATTACAAGTGTTAAGCTGCCTCCTACACACCTGTGACAATAACATGTGCCTCTTAGTTGCCACTGCCTGCTGCAATAACCTAGGGCAGATTAGGAATTTGCACACAGGGCTGGCTCAAGTCATTTTGTGGGTGCGGTGTGAAATCTGAATAGGCACCCTCTCTCTGCCCTGGGTACCATTGGCCACGCAGACGCCAATAACCGGTGTGGCACAATTCGTGACCTAGAAGTAGATCTGTGTAGGAAATCTGCTTTGCGTAGAGTGCCGGCCCTTTGAAAAATTATGTATGTGACACTTTGCCTCCAAAAAAGAGCAGGGAGGGGGCTGCCTCTTGAGGCCCCAGTTATATTTTTATGTGCATTACAGCATCTGAATTTTTTAGCACTGCTTTGTAGGCAGCAGAAGTGGCAACAGCTCCCCCTGCCAGCACAAATGTATAAATGATGTGTTCCATGCTAGTTCACTGCTCAATGCTTCCTCCTGCTTTTTTCTCCTTTCTTCCTTGGATCAGGTTAGCCGAAGCATTTTAAGATTCCAAATACTGCAGCTTCTTTCCTCTGCCATGTTTTTAAAGGTCGGTCAATAGTCCACTTTGCAGCACTGCTTCTAGTGGACTTCAGCCAAGCACCTTAGATCGAGGGTTTGTAGTAGAATAATAATTATCCTAAATTAGCACTGTATCTGCACGTTTGCCCTCTTTCCTGCTAGGCTCCCCTTGCTTCTCATTGAAAAGTGGTTATTCATTGGTTGTGCAGGAACCTTTCCTTCAACACAGCACATCTTTCGCAAGGACGTTGCTGCCTTTTCAACCGGTTAAATCATGACTCGAAACAAGAGAGAGGAAGAGATGAGCGAAGTAGCCCAGAATAGCGACGGAATATTGTTCCCCACCGCCATGTAGCCCTAAAAACACACGTGTGTGTTTGTGTTTTCTTACAGAGCATGTACATTTTCCTACACACTGTGAAAGGAACGCCTTTCGAGACGCCTGACCAGGGCAAAGCCCGGCTGCTGACTCACTGGGAGCAAATGGATTACGGGGTGCAGTTCACCGCTTCCCGCAAGTTCCTGACCATCACACCAATTATACTGTGAGCGTAAAAGAGGGCTTGGGACTGTACTGATAAGGCTAGGTACAAATCGCTTCTGCATCAGGCCAGAGGCCTGCCAAGCCCAACATCCCGTTCCCACAACAGCTAGTCTGATGCCTGTGGGAAGCCCACAAACAAGAAATGTTGCTGTTCTCCATCAATGAGTATTTGGAGTCATGATGCCTGTGGTCCTGAGGTTATGGCATGAAGCCAAGTTGACTAGAAGCCACAGGTAGCCTTATCCTGCATGTACTTGCCTCACCCTCTTTTTAAGGCTGTCTAAGCCTGGCCACCCCCACAACTCATAGCAGGCCAGTTCCATAAATTAACTCCACACTGTGCGAAGAAATACTTTTCAGACCCACAGAATTCCTTCCTCCCTTTGTGCCCTTAGAGCCGTGTTTCCCAAATTTGGGTCTCCGGCTGGTTTCCCCCCACTACAATTCCCATCATCCTTGACCTCGCTGGTCTTGCTAGCTTAGGGATGATGGGAGTTGTAGTCCAAAAACGACAGTACCTTAACATTCTCTGGGTAGTGAGCAATACGATTTGCAACGTTAAAGAAAAATTCCTGGAAAAATGAAAAGCTTTTCACCTGGCATCCAAAGAATATATATAAGATGTATAAGACTGAATCAGGCGAGTGTTGGAGATGTAATGAGACTGAGGGTACTTTCTATCATATATGGTGGACCTGTAAAAGACTATTGGGAAATAATTCATAATGAACTGAAAAAAAATGTTTAAAAGTACTTTTCCAAAAAAACCTGAGTCCTTGAAGTTGGGGATAAGTCAGACAGAAATTCCCAGGTGTTGGAAAAGGTTATTTATGTTTGTCACTACTGCGGCTCCTGTTTCTTTAGCCCAAAAATGGAAAACGAGCGAAGTCCCGACTGGCAACTTAAACTGATGGAATATGTGCAGCTTGTGGACCTAACGTATAGAATAAGAGAACAAGAAGAACATAACATTTAAAGAAGACTGGAAAATGTTTATTAAATATATGGGAGGAATTGTGTACATATGAAAACGTGGGCAGCATAATTAAGATAAATTCAACAGCGCAAATATGTTTTGATGGATGTAATAATGGAATACAAAATGGTTTAGTTTATATAAAATGTGCAGGTGTTTATGCTGTGTGAAATGAACCATGGAAAGAGCGGAAGGGAAGTCATTGATATTTTAAGGTTGTTTAAGTGAATATTGGGACGCGGGTGGCACTGTGGGTAAAACCTCAGCGCCTAGGACTTGCCGATCGCATGGTCGGCGGTTCGAATCCCCGTGGCGGGGTGCGCTCCCGTCATTCGGTCCCAGCGCCTGCCAACCTAGCAGTTCAAAAGCACCCCCAGGTGCAAGTAGATAAATAGGGACCGTTTACCAGCGGGAAGGTAAACGGCGTTCTGTGTGCTGCGCTGGCTCGCCAGATGCAGCTTGTCACGCTGGCCACGTGACCCGGAAGTGTCTGCGGACAGCGCTGGCCCCCAGCCTCTTAAGTGAGATGGGCGCACAACCCTAGAGTCTGGCAAGACTGGCCCGAACGGGCAGGGGTAACTTTACCTTTACCTTAAGTGAATATTCTAAAAGGTAAAACAGAAATTTAATAAAAATTATATATCCATAGAGAGAGTGATTATATGCATGATATAAAAATGTTGTGTGTATGTGCATGATACGGGCATCCAGCAAGCCTCCCTAGGGCGGGCATTCCATGTTTCAACTCTCAGTGTGGGCTAGTTGAGGGAACTGGGGCATACGCAATTCAATTCTTTCCTCCTCTTCTTTCCTCCGCAGTTATTTCCTTACTAGCTTCTACACTAAATACGACCGGATACACTTCATCATCAACACCATCTCCTTGATGAGCGTCTTGATCCCCAAGCTACCACAACTGCATGGCGTACGCATCTTTGGGATTAACAAGTACTGAGCCCGGGTGTGTTTTATATTCCCTTCTGGTGAGCTGTGAGAGGCCAGCAACGTGAGAACCCTGTTTCCTTCGTTCCGGCTGCGTCTTCAGGATACACTTCCACACAATGGCTCCTTTTTAAAAATTTAATTTCTTTTTAAAATGAGCACATGTTGCGCAGGATTCCAAGATCCAACAGAGAACACAGACGGCTCAAACGATGCTTGAATCCTGGGTAGAGTTTAGCTTGGAAGAGAGACAAGGGCTGGGGGGTGGGGGGAGCTTAAAATGTATTTATTATTATTATTATTGTTATTATTTTATTTTTCAAGAATCTGAAAATAGACGCAGACAACACTGAGATTTGAAAGGTACTCATAGCTTGCTCTCTGGGTAATGGAAGACATCCAGCCCAGAAGGCTTGGACAGGTATAGAAAGGTAGGAGCCTATTGCAAGGCGATGTTTAGGATGATAGCAAATGCACTTTAATATAAAGTTGTCCCCTTTGGGTGGGGATTTGTGACTTGCTCATCGAAAGGGCTATATCAGAAATTTTGAGATGCACACTAGGTATAGATTTCTTTGTGAGTTTGGAAACCTTAGCTGATCATTTATAAATACATTTTAATTATTTGGTAGGCAGTTGGGACAGATTCTCATTCTTTCTTGCAGGGGCATGAACCAGGTCCCCCCCTCCCCCAGTTACAAAAGCAATGCTCTTCAGAGTCTTCTTTGAAAAGCCTTTGCCTATATATCTCAAAGCTTTTCCCTCTCTGAGGTTGAGGGAGTGGGGAACTCCACATGGCAGGTTGAAAACACAACCCAGGGACGAAAAAGGAAGAGGAAAGAAATGTTTTGATACTTGCCTTGCAGTGGTTGCCACATTTCGACAGTCGCAGCTGCCTCATTGCAGCGTCTCTTCTGGATGGTAGAGCCAACGGCTGAAAGACCGGTCTCTTGAAGCATGGATGGTTTATTTTGACATTGTACAATGACGGCGGTGGAGAAGACACAAGATGAGGCCAAAGGACCCAGGCCCCGTTTCCAGCATAAGTTGATTAGGGTTGATTAGGTACCACTCTTTGTTGATTCATTCGCTGATTCATGCCAGCACTGGGGTTCAGAGAGAGCTATCTTGTTGCTGCCCTCTGTGATGTCTAACTGAGATGTTGCTTGTTTCCTGGGCAGCCTCCACCCATGTGGTTTAATGGGCTTTTGCTTTAGTGCCCCACTGTGTCAGAATAAAAAACCCTGTATTGCTCTCTGTCACCTAGAATGCAGATATTTTGGTATACATCTGACTGCTGGTTGGTCTGCTTCCTAAAGACCGGTACAACAAGGAGGAGGGTTTTCTTCTGCTAATGGATTAGTAAGTGGGTTTCTTTCTTTCTGATGCTTCTGTTGGATTGGTGGGGGGGACGGGAGAGAGAAACAGACTCTGAGAGCTATAATACATTATGTCGTGTAATCGCCAACAGCCTTTTAAGGTGCAGGCTGCAATTCAATCATGCGGACATCAAGAAAAACGTGTGTTAAGTTTTGATCATCAAGATCATAGGTATGTGAGTTTGGTTCTTCTTGTCAATGTTGTGTCCTGTAAAAAAACAAACAAACAATTTCCCTCCCCTTATCCACCCCACCCCAGGAAATACACACATTACTAGCTACGATATGAGTTTTATGATGGGATTTAAACAGCCTGAGTATTTCCTGGAATCTGTTTCTCAGGCTTGTTAGCTTGGCAACTGAAATGTTTCCTTACCCCACTATACTGGAGAGGCATCTAAACATTTGAGGCCGGTGCCAATAATTCTTAAGCCGTTTTTCCATCTTTAGAACTGTTTGGGACACTTCCCTGGAAGGAGGAGGAAGGCATTTTAAACACCACCTCTGCTTTTGGCAGTATCTAGAAGCGATGGCGGGGAAAGCCCACCTGGTTTCTCAATGGCCACATTAGCAGTGGTGATACTGTTGGTCTTTGCAGCAAGCAGAGGTTCTGGGTTGGGCAAAGAGGTTTCAAAGCCTTCCACCAAGCCCAGTATCATTAAAGGGATGGGAGTTGCCCCCTTCAGATGTCCTTCCCATTATCAGATTTGGTACAATCTACATAATAAAACAGATGATTTTAGCTGAGGTTCCTGCATTGCAAGGGCTTGGACTAATTGACTCTTGAGGCCCCTTCCAACTCTACTATTCTATGATTCTATCCCTATCCTTGACCAGGGGCTCAAGGCAGCTCAACAGACAAAAATAAAAGCCGCTTTACACCTGCAGCAAAAAATGTAAAGGACAGTTAAGTGGCTATCCGGGGAGGCAATGTGTACTAAAGTCCACAAAGCTTCAGAGACAATGATGCAAGAAACAAAGGAGATTGAAAATGTGGAGGCAGAGGTGGTGAACCTGCAGGACCTCCAGGTGTCGGGGGGACTACAACTCCCATAATCCATGAACGTTGGCCATGCCGGCTGTGGTTGATGGGAGCTGGAGTCGAGTGGCACCTGGAGCATGTTCCACACCCCTCTATTGAAATAAATACAGTGGAGCTGTGTTTGGCACAGCTGCAGCCAAACATTGCTTTTGGGCTTGTCACCTGTATGTTTTAGCAGCCTTTGTGTCGCAGTTGAGACTAGTAATCTTGGAATCGAAGGTCAGGTTCTGGTGTACTTGGAGCTCTCCCTCCAGACACAACAGGGAAGAGTATCAGCCCTTGCAATTTCCTGTCAGTCAGAGACCTTCTTGGTTGGCCAGGTAGAAGGACCAGGTCCTGATGTCTACCTTTGGTTGCCTGACAGAGCAGGACCTTATTCCTGGTTACTCCTGAGGCTGTAGTTCCTCAACCTGATGGAAGTCATCTAGCCCTTGCCCTAGCCCAACAACTTG
Organism: Podarcis cretensis; assembly: GCF_951804945.1. Taxonomy (NCBI): domain Eukaryota; kingdom Metazoa; phylum Chordata; class Lepidosauria; order Squamata; family Lacertidae; genus Podarcis; species Podarcis cretensis. The sequence goes on along the minus strand of NC_137182.1, from coordinate 28,176,842 downwards.
TCATGTTGTTGTCGTTTTGATTGGCACTGACAGTTATAATTAAGTGTAGGTACGTGGGTTTGTGAATTAGGAAGACGACAGTAGCTTCGAAATTACGGATAGGCAATATATATACCACTGTTGATGATGACTGGTGTGGACCAGAGCTTGTCATCTAGGCACAGAGAAGGAGGCAGGGTCTTCCCAGTGTAATTCTTCTCTGAGAGAAGCAAGTGGCCTTCCCTGCTCAAGAACCTGCCAGCAAAGTGGGCTAAGAGGATTAACATTGTAAGCTTTTCACCCAAATCCCAGCGCTAAGATGCTGAGCTGCTATTGACCTCCGTTAGAGCCTGTATTTTTTAACTTCCTGTCTAAGGCAACTTGAAAGCAAGGTACTTTTTAAAAATATTCATGAAAAAGGAAGAAAACCAAATTTAACGAAATGTGAAAAATATACCAAGGCCAGGGAACAGACTTGGCATTGGGTTCTCAGAAAAGCGGGGGGTGGGGGTGGGGGTGGAATAGGCATTTTAATTTTTCTTCTTCTTGAGTTCAGTTCAGTTATTAGCTTTTTCCAGCACTAGATCTCCCCGTTCTACCTCCCATTCTTTATTCTGCAGAAGAAAAACAGCTACTAATATGTTAAAATAATAGTGGAATGCTGAACAACCACTTCCCAGTTTTCAGTAATTCAGTGGAATCAGATGAGCCCAGCTTAAAAGTTGAAATTTAGCAGCGATTTTAAGAAATTTTTAGCAAACGCACAATTTTAACCCCAGGTCTTGCTTTGATGAGGAGGCAAAAATACCGGGGGAGGGAAACAATCTGCTTCAACGTAATTTCTGCAATAGAAGTTGTGCTCATTACTTGATGATACGTGTAACTCAATATATGGATAACTTAAAGGGCTTGTGTATTTTTAAGCACTATTCCAATATATAGGTGGTTAAGGCCTTAAACACCGATCTAAGTTGCACTCTTCCGAAAAACAGAATGTTCTTTTGCAAGGGTATAAATCAGTACCCTACTAAAAAGGAAAATCTATAGAAAGAGCTCATTAGCACTATGTCTACACACCAGCCAATTTTCATGTCATTCATTGCTCTGCAAACTTCTGCTCCTACCACTTCTTTTTCATTATTCTGAGTACTGAGGGGATTGTTCAGAGTAGCCCGTTCACCAGCCACAGTGCTCTCAAGGTATTCTAGGCCTGCCTTAGCAACCTGAAGTCCTCCAGATGTTTAGGATGTCAATCCGTCTCAGCCAACAAGGCCCAGAGCTCTAGGATGAAGGGAGTTGTAGAGCAACAACATCTGGAGAGTACCAAGTTGAGGAACCAGCTGTTCCAGGCCGTGTCTCCCGTTGTCAGTAAGAGTTCCTGTTACAGTTAAGCAAAGGGGGTGGGTTTAGCTTTATGAAAATCTAAACAAAACCCTTTACAATACGAGCTGCCAGCACACTCTTCTGGCAATAGTTATTGCTACTAGAAAAGTGAGCTCTAAGAAAGCTTACGTTGTCCAGACCAAAACCATATGAGAGAATCAGCTGGCAGATTGATCCTTTACATTAAAAATATTAAATATTGTGGAAACTTTCAAAACCAAGTGGAGATGAAGAGAGCCTGGGCTGTGGTCAATCCTATATGCTCATTTGCTGAGGACTTGCTCAGTCCTGGCTTTGTCAAACAGAGCAAGCCCTGTTAATATGGCGTGAAACCCATTTGTTTTCCATATTCCCCAATGAAGCTGCTTCTTGGTGCTGACACGAAAGTTCGTGCAGTTTCCTTGTTGACCACTTTCTGTAACTCGGTACTGTAGAAAGAGCTGCTTTGCTAAGTCTGGGCACTCTCCACAAAGAAGAAGTAGTTGTGGTTTCTGTGGGCAACAGAACTTATTAGAGACGGTGCACCATGCTATCATTTTTAATAATTTGGAATCACTTCTATCAGTAAATTGTTCCCCTGTGTGCGCCCCTAATGGAATATCCCTGGCAGAGGGTAATGGACATGCCTTAGCCTAACTAAGGATGGCAGGGGGGTGCGGAAGTATAATTGTCTTTTCTGAGTTGTGTTTTAACCAACCCGGTTAGGTCCACTGGGCCTTTTACGAAGAGCCCCAAATTCCTCCTCAGTTTGCCTTGGGAGCAAACAGCGATTGAGCCCTTCCTGCTCTTCTAAAGGAGGTGCTGGGTGGGCAGGCGATAGCATGCTCCCTTTAATTCACTGTCCCAAAGGCCAATCTCTTCCACCAGCACCCTAGTAATCATTTTGAAGGGGACTCAGAATGCAGTGCACCATTTGCAGTATTGTCTCTGGGCCACAAATCTCTCTCCACCCTACATGGCTTTATGGATAAATAAATGCTCTCTTCATCATCAAAGCGGTGAGTGGAGAGGATGGGATTTCCCACACAAATGTTGCATGTGAACACATTTCTCCTGGAATAATTGTAGGTACCAAGGCTGCTTTGCCCAGGCTGGTATAATTAAGGTATAAAATGCATCTCGAGCCTGGTGCATCTTAGAGACTGAGCAGAAAGGCCATGCACTGTCTAGGGTTTCTGTTGTCAGGTTCTGTGATAAGTGCAGGAACAATCTGAAACATGGGCCTGTGGTGGTCAAAGCTTCAAGTTATACTAAAATCATGCCTGGCATTTCCCATGTGTATGCAATAAAAAGCTGAGGTTTACCCCTTCTCCCCTGTGCTACGATCCTCCTGAAAATTACCCCTCTGTGAAGTTGTTTGCCCACCCCCCCAAGCTGTCATTATCTGCAAACAGCAGCTTCAGGCAAGAAGTGGGTTTTCAGTGATTATTGAAATTCAGTGATTTCATTATGGTCCCGATCTGGAATCGCTCCCTCTCGCACACAAAATAAATAGATTGTAAATAAAAAGACACGGGGAATCTCAACACGGGATTCAAGGACTTAATGTAGCATGTTGATAGAAAAAAAATATGGAGCCTATCTGAAACAAATCAAGGTTTTCTTGTGGCTTTTGATGGGGACTCTATGGAGTCTGTGCACGCCCAGGACAATGCACAGAGCAGCCTAGAGGAGAACAACCCCTCTCCCAGCAAGCAGCTTGCATTGCATGCAGGTTCCACGGAGCAGACTGAGTAGCTGTGTGCTTTGTGCCAAGTCTGGAGCCAAAGTGCTGGCAGACACCTATAGAACAGGTGGACCTCCTGGTCCTGGTGGGCACCAAACTCCCATCCCCCTTGACCAATGGTGAGGGTGATAAGGGGGTTGTAGTTCAGCAGTACCTGGAGGTCTGTAGGTCTCCCCTCCCAGGGCTAGAGCAGATGATCAGGGCAGAAGTCGTTTCTCAGAGAGGAGGGTAGCAGGTGTGAAAGATTTGCAGCAGAACTGGATTTGTTATTTGATGATCATCTAACGGGGTCAACAGAGCTGCTAGTGTCCCTACTCAAATTGCCTGCAGTTCCTTCCTCCAACCGGCACCTAGGGTGGCTTGGTGAGTAGGGAATCTGTGCCTGAACAGCTGTGCTCCTGATTTGATCTCTACAACAACAATGCTGTTCCTGACCATGAGAACCTCTGTAACAGCAGAAGTAATGATGGAACACGCAATCGCACAATGGTCCACTCAAAGATCAGTGGAAAGGAAGCAACGTCTTTCCAAGTTGCCACAAGAAAGTTTTGCTCGAAATAAGTAGAACTGGGTTGTGGGGCTGCAAATGGTCTGCTCCCACCCATATTTTTGCACCAGGTAAAGCATAGTATCATATGGGCAGGTCATGTATATGTGACCATGCAGGGAACAGTGTAACAATAATTAAAGGGTCCCTGCCAAAGGGGCATATGTAGCATTTCTGGAACTCCAGAAATAAAAGGAAAAGGGAAAAGACCAATGAGCTCTTTTCACGACTTAACAGCAAGGTGCTGTGTTTACTACAGGAGCTAATACTTGTGGGTTTAATTGCTAATTTGGCATCAATTGATTAGTGAGGTCTAGGTTTTTCTCTTAGCTTTATAGGCTGTTTACTTCATAAGGATTTAATTTTAAAAACAACAACAATAATTAACTATTTTAAAGGTATGGTAGTAAGCTCTTTAGGAGGGCATGGTAGCTGAGTTGTTGCCACAAACTGCATTTTATGATATGTCTGTGGATTGTTCTTTAATTGTAGTGAATTAACCTATTGTATTGATTTACCATTATCTGTGAAATATAATTTTTAGAATGTGAGTGTGAATGTTCTTTTCAGTGAGCGTTAAATATTTTACACCTTTGTGTCGAACGAATTACGGTTGTGTTGGTTTTATTTTTTAAAAATCTTCTTTTGTTTCTGGATTTGCTCTCGTTTTGTCGTGTACATGTGAGAAAAGAAAACTTTCATCTGGAGAACTTTCTAAGACAAAGTGTGAATATTATTTTTATGAGTCCTTTCTACAGTATTCAAAGACAAACCAATTAAAAAAAATCAGTATTCATGTAATATATCTTGTATGTATTCCTCGAATCTGTACAAAAATATAAGAAAAGCTCTAATGTGTCAATGAGCACTGCCCTGCTCTTCCCCTGACTAAGGAGGATGCCTGAAAAAGACAATGGTGTTTTGACATTGTGTTGAGGGTTCTTGGCTGCTTCCAGATCAGGGCCTTTTTGAGTCATTTTTCATCCTAATGATAGTGACGTGGGAAGCTGCCTTATACCGAGTCAGATCACTGGCCCACCCAGCTCAGTATTGTTTATACCAGTGTATCCCAAATTTGAGTCTCCAGCTGCTTTTGAACTACAACTCCCATCATCCCTAGCTAGTAGGACTAATGGTCAGGGATGATGGGAACTGTAGTCCAAAAACAGCAAGAGACCCCAAGTTTGGGAAACACTGGTTTATACTGACAGGCAGAAGCTCTCAAGGATTTCAGGCAGGGGTTTTTTTCCCAGCCTGACCTGGAGTTGCCATAGGAGTTTCTCAGTGCAAAGCAGATCCCCTACCTCTGAGGTAAAAACAGATGGGCCCAACGACTCTTCCCCCTCACACTTTTTTTGGCAACTTGCTTGCTCTGTCTCTCTACAAGTCAGCACCATTTAACACACACACAAAAATCAAGGAACAAAGCACTTGCACATTAGTACCCAATTTTTCAAAATGTGGAAAAGTAAGCCATCCAACACAAGTGGTAGAGGAGCCTGTGAGGAAGGAAGGAATGGCAGACTTGCTGCAGCCTTATTGAATGAGGAGATTTGTTGCTGGCACAGAACACCTGAGGGAATCAAGAAGAGCGTTGATAAAAGACCACCGAAATTTCTCAGGGGAAAGGCACGCCTTTCGAGTTTCCGCTGGGTTTTCCTGAAGAGCCAAATTTTACGGTGCACTTAGAGGTTCCGCTGAGGAAAATTGCCTTTCAGTCAGGCAGCCAAGATATTTTTATTCTGCCAGGCTTTTAAGATTTTTTTAAACTGCATTTAAATCCTCCTCCTTTTTTATGCTGCCTTTCAGCAATCCTTTTAACATATTCTTCTCAGTTGTTATTGTATATATTTGTTGTAACCCACCTTGGGTCACTTTGAGGGCCAATAGGCAGCATATAAATGTTATCTTACAAGAGCCCAAGTAATTATTATTATTTGGGGGGGGGGGGACAATAAAAATAGGCTTTACTTATATTTTAAGTTTTAAATTGATAATAAAAAGCATGAAATGCCACAAAGGATGCACAATATTATATTCTTGCTCTTGATCTTTCAGGTTTAAAAGGAAGAGGCAGTTTAGAAACTGTTATTTGGTGTAGACACACCTCTCCACAAGAAATTAATAATTGGAGCTACTGTTGTAGTTAATAGGCAATTACTTATTCCACACTAAAGAGTCATTATGTCAACATTATTCTGTGCACGGAAAATAAAAACAAATACGTTACAATTGCTATCAAAAGGAGGCACCCTTCTCCTAGCTTTCAGTATAATGAGCTTCTCAGCATGACTACATTCAACCAAAACTCTTAGGAATCAACTGTCACAATGTGAGTGAAAACTTTATAAAGGTAATAAGAAATGAGACGACATACAATTTCAATGCCTGCAATCTCCCCATCGGTTGCAGGAGTTGCATATATTAAGAGTAAATTCATTAGCTTAAAGCCACCATTCTTTAGTCAGTTCCAGGACAAAATTCTGCTCCAGCTCAAGATACTGTATACCTATGCAAATTTCCTCACCATTGTGCACCTAAATGATCACGACAACATTCAAATGCCTCCTGTGAAATACACCACGGTTTGAATTCTTCAGAACTTACCAGCTTTAAGGGAGAAAATTGTAAAACCTCGGGGACAATATGCTGATATTTATAAATAAAGCAAATCTTTCCTTTTTAAAATAATAATAATGTTACTACCCCCCACCATTAATAATAATCATTATTTATTCCTGGGGTTGACAGCCTTGAGCATGCTCAGTTCCAACTTTTCTGTGGAAACTTTTGGGCCACCAGGTGGCAGCCACATAAGCATATCTTACAATCGCCAGTAAGGCAGATCTTCCTCGCCTGTCACTTCCAGTCCATCTCACTCACCTTCCAAGTGGGCCACCAACTTCTAAGAATGAAGAAGCAGCTGCTGTGTCCGCTCTTTTTCTACACACACACACAGAGAGAGAGAGAGAGCAATGGCGCTCTGCAGAGTCACTGCTGTGGACCATATGTGCAAAGCTCTCAGGCCTCACACGAGAAACCCCAGATGACAGATCCCATTATAGTTGGCCACTGGCCATGCCCATTGGGACTGATGAGACTTGCAGCCCAGCAACCTATGGCAAGCCATGGGCTAGCCTCCGCTGTTCTATACTAAACGGAGGGTCTCTCCTTATCCTGTATCCTGTTCCCACTTCCCAGGTTCTTCCCCTGGTGCTGCAAAGAAAGAAGGATGGAAACTTGAGCCAGAACTCTGGTACATGACCCCAGTCAAGCTTGCAAAAATTTATCATTCGCCTGATAATAAATGTTGGAAATGTAAAGAAACTGAGGGAACATTCTTTCACCTTTGGTGGACGTGCCCAAAGATTAAGGCTTTCTGGGAAATGATCTATAATGAACTGAAAAAGGTATTTAAGTATACCTTCCTTAAGAAACCAGAGGCCTTCCTCCTGGGCATTGTCGGCCAATTGGTGCCAAAGAAAGATAGAACATTCTTTATGTACGCAACAACTGCAGCAAGAATACTCATCGCAAAATACTGGAAGACACAAGATTTGCCCACCTTGGAAGAATGGCAGATGCAAGTGATAGACTACATGGAGATGGCAGAAATGACTGGCAGAATTCGGGACCTGGGAGAAGAGTCGGTGGAAGAGGACTGGAAGAAGTTTAAAGACTACTTGCAGAAACACTGTAAATTGTTTGAATGTTAAAATGATGTTGGACTTAAAGAGAATATGGCATCAGTGATATAGTTAAAAGGAGCATGCAAAAATCTTTTAAAACAAAAAGGGGGAAAAGACCAAAGTAATATTATGTCAAACCTAAACAATGGTATAAGGGTTTAAGTTATAAAGAATAGGCAAAAATTGATTTTGGAAAGAGAAGGAAAATTGGGGACATAATAGGTAGAAATATGCAAATATAAATGAGGTTTGAAAGAGGGTTACAATTTGCTGAATTTGTTTTGCATAGGGGAACAGAGAGGGGAGGTGTGAGGAAGTCAAGAAAAGAAGGATAATAACAAGTTTAAAAAATGGATCTTTTTTCTTGTTTTATGTTTTTGTTGTTTTTCTCTTTTTTCTTTGTGATGTTTGTTTTCCTTTGTTGTATGTCTGGTTTATTGTATAAAATCTCAATAAATATTTATATATATAAAAAAGAAACTTGACCCAGAACTCTCCTTTTAGGAAAGAGGATGCACTGCAACATTTTGCTGCCCAGCCCGCTACCTCCATGTCCATGTCATTTTCAGTAGGCCTGGTCAGTTTTGCGCAAAGTATTCTTGCACCAGACATAAATTTTCAGTTGTGCTGGTCTTTCCCTTCTTATTTCCTGGCAGCGTCTTGTTTTGCTGCATATGCAAAAGACAAAATCAATCTTCTATCTTCCAACATGGTACGAGTTCAATTTTTCATCATCCCTTCCACAGTAAGGCAATGAAATAAAAAATATATACATGAAATGTCCTATCTATAGTTTGTTTGTTTGCTACATTTTTATCCCACCTTTCGTCCAGGGTGGTGTACATAGTTCCCCACCCCCCATTTTATACTCACAACAACAGGTTAGGTTAGGCTGAGAGAGGCAGTGATTGGCCCAAGGTTCATGGCCGAGTGGTGATTTGAACCCAGGTCCATCCAGCACTCTAACCACTGCCTCAGGCCGTACTTCTGTAATTGAGGAGATAATTTTGCTTGGTCCACAGACCAGAATTGTGAAATTGGGTGTTCAGTATCAAGGCAAACCACCTTATTTCCCTATAAAAATTACAGTATGGGAGAATGTGAGCGAATGTTTCAACTGAGCCACTTTTGAAAGCACAAAGTGTCAGATGCCAAGGCGGCTCAGTAAATTGACCTCCCATAATTGCTGATGGTGAGACATCACCTTACCAACAAAGGTCCGTATAGTTAAAGCTATGGTTTTCCCAGTAGTGATGTATGGAAGTGAGGGCTGGACCATAAAGAAGACTGATTGCCGAAGAATTGATGCTTTTGAATTATGGTGCTGGAGGAGACTCTTGAGAGTCCCATGGACTGCAAGAAGATCAAACCTCTCCATTCTTAAGGAAATCAGCCCTGAGTGCTCACTGGAAGGACAGATCGTGAAGCTGAGGCTCCCATACTTTGGCCACCTCATGAGAAGAGAAGACTCCCTGGAAAAGACCCTGATGTTGGGAAAGATGGAGGGCACAAGGAGAAGGGGACGACAGAGGATGAGATAGTTGGATAGTGTCTTCGAAGCTACGAACATGAGTTTGACCAAACTGCGGGAGGCAGTGGAAGACAGAAGTGCCTGGCATGCTCTGGTCCATGGGGTCACGAAGAGTCAGACACGACTAAACGACTAAACAACAACAATTGCTGATGGCAAAGCTTTGGGGAAGTGCTATATGAAAACAAGCAGTGCAACAGAATTTTTTTCCTATTTCATAACAATAAGAGAGTTGCTGGGGAAATAATGCAGTTGCAAAATAATGCTATTTTACAGCAGTGATTCACGTCTTCTGTATCACTTCTCCCTCACACTTTTGCCAGCTGACTTGCTTCCTTCTTCCTATGTACTAGTCAGAGTCTATTTTACATCATTTATAAAAATGTCATGACTTAGCATGGGGGGGGGGGGAGTTGATTCAGCTCACATTTAAATCCGAATGCTGTATATCAAATCTGCACTTTCCAAAATAGCATGATAGCTGAGTTTTCCAACTAACCACCTTTCCCCCCCCCCAAATGCATCATATTAGGCGAAAGTCTTTGCAAAAATGTGTATACAAATGTGCAATCACACAAAAGTATGTTGATTAGAAGAAATTCACACTAAAACAGGCCTAGGCAAACTCCCATCATCCCTAGCTAACAGGACCTGTGGTCAGGGATGATGGGAATTGTAGTCCCAAACATCTGGAGGGCTGGAGTTTGCCTTTGCCTGCACTAAAATGTTGAAGTAGTTTTCACGGGGATTATTATTTTTTAACAATAATTGCAAATGTGGAGAAATGAAATTAAGACTTGGAAAATGAGAAACAGAGAAGCAAAACTGACAGATTGTTGCATCCGTAGGCATGACTCACAAATGTACTTCACCTAATTTCTCAGACTGTGTCTCATGTTCCCTTGGAAAGTTGAGAAACACTTGCAGAAGGCTGAGGAATGCGGAGCTGCCACCAAGCTCTGCTGAAAGCAAAACTTTAAGGAGGATTTGAGCATGCCATTTTAGTAGCATGTCTTTTAAAATTAATTCTTAAATTTCCATTAAATGCATTTTTTGTTTCTTTAAGTGCCATCACACATGTATTTTTAAATGATTTTGAAAGGCGTATGTAATAAAACACTTTGCCACAAATGAAAAGACTGGTTAAAAATCACCTAAATTTGCCATACATGCTGCTAAAAAGGTGTTGGCTAGAAAGGTAATAGTGGACCGCAGGGTTCAGCCAACCCAACGTGTCACTGAACACATCAAAACTGTGTCTTTTCTGATGGACAGAGGACTAGCAATGAGGCAGCCAACGTCTGCAGATTTTGCACTGCTTTTCCATTCTGTGACTCCAAAAAATGAGATATTGTGACTTGCAAAACAAAAGAAAATAAAAAGCAGCAGAAGGAAAACAAAAGAGAAAAATGATTTTATGACCATACAATGTGGATCAACAAAGAGTAGCCATTCTAAGGCAAATGGTTAGTGTGGAAGCCTACTTTATTAGATAAACAACAGCTAGGTTGAAAACAATGGTTATTGAGAGAGTTGGCAGGGACCTGATCGATCCGTTGCTGAATGATGTACACATGCATTCCCTGCCCCCCAATTCTGCTGTTGCCTTTGGCCAAACAGGCATTGAAAGTTGGTGTGGGACTACGAGAACCTCTCTGACTAGAGGCAAGGCCGGGATGAACTAAATTTGTCAGTACCATGACAGCCCTGCTATATTACTTCCCACTCTATTGGGGTGGGGGGGCAGACCCCTATCGTCATTAGCTAACTCTAGTAACCTTGCACAGCAATTCTTTCCCTGAAGTGAAGCAAGATTTTTATTGTAACTGCTATAATCCTTTTTCTTACCAGAGCCCGAAAGAGGGATTGTGAAATCACTGCTACGGTTGATGGTAGCTCAAAAGCCCAAGGTTTCATCAGTGTGGGAAGGGGAGAAGTGGAACTAAAATGCACAGCACTGAGATAAAGGTTAACACCAGCTTGGTCTTACTTCACTGCTACTGCTGTGATTGACGGAAGTATATAATTCCTAGATTTCATAAGCATGGAAAGAGTGAAACCACATTTCACAGTTGAAATAATAAGGGCGGGGGGGGGGGGTTTCGAAAGCCTGGTATCAGCACACTGTGCTATAAATGCAAGCCAGAACTGGAAGAGCAAAGCAGAGAGGCCAAGACAATGGCACCAGTTTTCAAAAGTGATCTATTAATTCCATCTACTCCAGAGCTCTCGGTCATATAGCACATTCAGGGATATAGTTGCCGAAGACAGTTACTGCATCAGCCTAGTAGCACAGAGGGATAGCAGAGAGCGGCAATGGTGGACTGCTTCTTTTGGCTTGCTGCAGACATTTTGCCCCCAAATATCTCTTTCCTTAAAGCTCTTACAGTTTTCCTGCCTCTAGGCCTCCAGTCCTCTCTCTCCATTTACTCTGCCCAAAGTTGAGTGGCAGGCCAGCTGTTTGGCCTGATTACAAGGCTTTCCAGCCTTATTGGAATGCCGTTGCCCTTTCTGGAAATTCCACGATGCAATTTGAGCCTGCTGATGCTTTGCTTATTTATTACAAGCTTCCAAGTAGATAGCTCACCTCTTGGCTTCCCAAAAGCAAAATCTTGTTTACCAGAGATAAGCTGCTAAAAGCTATCGATGGCTAAGAAGAGCTTCACTCATTTGTTCGGCTTGCGATTACATTAAAAATAGTACTGTTATATGGATAATAAAAGTATAAGGGTAATGAATACATGAGTATCAGACATATTGTACAAAATAATATCTGGCTGATTATGGTCTCTGCCTCTTATTTTGGGCAGGGACCTGCCTTCTCATCCTGCGACGCTTGCTTTGGAGAGTGCTAGGTCCTCCTCTGAAGGGGATTTCTCCTGGAGGGACATTTCAGTTACGGAGTGTCCAAATCTGTACAGATTTGCAAGGTTCAGAATGCCATCTTGTTTCAAAGTGCTACCCCATCCTAGGCACACGTAGACCAAAACGTGTTCCTTAATCTCAGAAACAAGTCCATGCCAAATTTGGTTACGATATCCTAAGAGGTGCTCCAAATGCATAGACAACAGACAGACAGACAGACAGACTGACTGACTGACTGACTTCCTGATTGATTGATTTATAAAACCTTTCCAAAATATAGAGATAATATAGAAAGGTTAACATTTTAGTCCCTTAGAGTTAGGAATAACACTTTCCGTTCCAACATTTCTCAGTAACTGCAAGGGATGCAGACCCACAGAGAGAATCAATCTCCACCCTCTATTCCTCCAGCCATTTTTAAAATCTGGGTATTCGGCTTTATCCAATTGATTTAACACCGATATTGATTTAACACCAATGAGATAAGTGAACAAGCACCCTCCTACATCTGCAGATATTCTTGAACTACAGCTTCCATCCTCCCTGAGACCATGTTGGCCTGGGGCTGATGGGTGTTGAGAGTCTAACCACAACTGGAGGGTCAAGGGATCCCTCTAAAGATCTCTGTATCTCAACACCTTTTGAAATTGAGCTAACCTGTTACAAACAATGGTAAAACCTTAAATCCTTATCACCTTACTTGCTCCTTCATTTATTCATCTGTCAGCATGACTGAATAATGAGGGACAAGTCTGTCAGTTTTCATTTCTCAGTGCTTCTGATTTTTCTCCACATTAGTTTGTGATTTAAAACAACACTCTAATGAAAAATTATCAGCATTCTAGTGTAAATTTCTCCTAATGCTGATATTTTGTATGCAATTTTTTCTAATGTACATACTATTGCAAAGTAACTTCTCCGTGTGTGTTCAGCTTGAGTAATTTTTAAAGAAATTGCAAATTAGGTAAATTTGCTTTAAAGGTGAACTGATTTAAAAGCAAAATTAGGTAAATTTACTTTCAAATGTGAATATATGTTGTCCTCCTCTCTAGGAAGTTTGACAGTATTAGCCAAGAAGAGAGGGAACTAAGTTACTGTCACAGGCAGCTAATTTAAAGTAAAATTAAAGCAAAGACATTCAAAATCTACTACAAAAGGAAGTTGAATTCCCCCCCCCCACTTATTTGCAACAGAAGTGTGGAAAACAGAAGACATGATACGCAGAAGTAGTTGTGATTGCTTAAAAGCAAGGAACCATCCTTTTCTGAAAATTCGCTGTCCAAGTACAGGAGAGGTAAGAAATATTCAGAGTTTGCAGTAAGAGATTCGGGTGGGGAACTCGCTTTGAAAATGTATTAGCTGTGGGGGTTTTTTCAATCTGCTGTTGAAGCAGAGATCCCTGTGATTCTTAGTGGCAAGCTCTCTGTGCCCCCCCCCCCCCCGTGACCAGCAAATGAAGCAGCAACAAACAAGGGGAATCACCTTTCCTTAAATGTTGCAGCTGATAAGGTTTGGGTTCTCTCATCACTCGGCAGTCTCAGTCTGTGAAAGGGACTACTCAAACAGATTGCTGAAGAGGACGCAAAAATTAGCCATCTGGACGGCTTCCGACATATTTAAAAACATAATAAAATGTATAGTTTCGTGATTCCGGACCCAAATTTTTGAAACTATCTCCACCATCACCTTACCCAGATCCAGCCTTAGCGCTCCTATCCTTGGAGCCTGGTACCAACTTCATCCACCATGCATAAATCTCTTGTGTTTATGCTACTTGCCACAGCCAGGAAGTCAGTGGTTTCCCACTGGAAATCTGTCTCACCTCCTTCCTGAGAGGAGTGGCTAGTGAAAGTATGGAACAATTGCACAATTGAACAATTATCAGAACACCTGGCACAGAAACGGAGAGTCCTTAATGGTTCATCAAGAATAGACCACTTTCATTCGACTTGGTACAGTATAACTTTTTCCATGTTAACTCGCCAACATAGCCCACTAAACCCCCTGCTCCACAGGTAAATATGTAGAGAGGCTTTATTGAGAACTAATTTGACTTACCTTTTTCTTACATGTGATAAATGACAACTGCACTCTCGGTTGTCTCCTGGTTTCCCCCTCCCCTCTGTAGTCTCATTTCATTTTTCTATTTTTACATTCATTATTCTTACTGCATTTGGTATGTGCTTAAGTCAATAAGCATTCTGTATGAAAAATGGCAACAACAACAACAACAACGTCTCTTCTTGGGTTTTTTAAAAAATATATAAAATAAAATATTAAACAATAAAAAACTTCCCTATGGAGGACTGCCTTCTGGTGACTTGGGGGGGGGGGTCAGATAACTCCATACCCTCCATCATTTCTCTGAAGAAAATAGGGACGTCTTAAGGAAAAGCGGGACACTCTGGGATCAAATCAGAAACCAGGACAGCTTTGGAAAATCCGGGGCTGTCCCTGGAAAATAGGGACACTTGTGGAGTCTGTTACTTTAATATTTTAGAGTTGGGTACAACAGTTTATATTCCAGCATTTCTCAGTAACTGTAAGGGTTGAAGATACATGGAGAGAATCAAGCTCCAAACTCTGTTTGCTCAGCCTGCTTTTCTAATCTGATCCCCTGCTTGCTAAAAACTGTCTTTAGCATGGATAACAAGCACTCGCAGATTTTTTGGACTACAGTTCCCATCATGCTCATTCATGCTGGCTGGGGTTGATGGGAGTTGGAGTCCCAGACCTTTTTTTGTACAGACTGACTCGCTCAAGATTCTCTTATGCAGCGCCTTTTAAAATTGGGCTCTTCTGTCCTAAACAATCTTTAATTCTCACTATTACCCCATTGACTCACCTCCCCTGTCCCCATGACGGATTTGTGAAAGCATTCCTAGGAAACTTGGCAGCATTAACGAAAAAAGGAGTGAAATAAAGTAGTGGGAGTAGCTAGCTCCCGGAAACAGAAACCGAAACCAGAAAATCATAATCTGTTCTGATCCCGCTATAGTATTTGCAGCTGAAGCGTGAAAATCAGCAGGAAATACACAATTGCTGAAAGCCAAGGAATCAGCCTTTTGCCTTTTCTCAAAAATTGCTGTTTAAGTACAGGGGAGGTAAGAAGCGCTGAATGTGTCTATGAAGAGGTTCATTCAACAATAGATCGGTGGGCAGCTGAGTTATTTCTCTATTGCTTTTTTGTTGGCTGAAGAAGTTGTTTTTAGGGACAGGATCTCAGTGTTTTTCAGTGATCAGAAGGAAATCAGGGGTGGCTGCTCATACGTTTGTGGTTATCTGATCTCTAAATAGTCTCAGACTGTGAAAGGATTTATTCAGATGGCTTGTTGAGGAAGCAGCAAAGAAAGAAAGAACAAATTAGAAGCCAGTGTTTAAGATGCCTCATGGGTAACCTGAAACATTTCCTTTTAAATTACTCTTTCAGAAATGTTCTCGTTCCTCAGATTTGTCACATGGTGGAGTCAGACAGTGCTGCTGTAGTTCTTTTCCCAATCTAAAATTTAATTTTCCATGTTTCTGAATCAGTTTGTCACTTAAAAAAAAAAAAGAAGCTTAATAAAAATTAATTGGCATTTTTTAGGCAAACTTCTTTTGATTTACACATTTTGTATATATTTTTACCCAATCTACCCATTTTTGCAAGCATTTTCCCCTAATATGATGCATTTTGTATATAGTTTTAGTTGTGTTTTGGTTTGCTTATTATCAGTGTTTTTTCCTGGGGGGACACAGGGGGACGCATACCCCTAAACATTTTGTGAATCTCTGTACTTTTGTCCATTTACTGTATTTATTTTTCCCAATTCGAACTATAAAATGGTGATTTTCTTGAGTCAAAATGAGAATACCCCTATACTTTTTTTTTTTAGGGGGGGAAAGCACTGCTTATTATTATTATTGTAGTATCTGAACTGCACCAACTCTGTTCTCCATCCAAACCCCAGGGGCTAACAGCAGATTGCAGTTTAAATATCCTACAGACCAATCCCATGTATAGCCAGTGTCCCCCAGGGGTACTCGAGGGTACACAGTACCCGCACCTCTTATTGTTGTTGTTAAAAAATGTGGCACTTATTATAGTAACTTCATGATGAGTACCAGCACCTATTTTTTGAGAAAAAAGAACTTGGAAGTAAGCTCCGCTGAATCCCACTGAATTGCAGCCTTAGTAGATTAATCTGTGTTTTTCTTTGGCTGCTATTTATGCAGCTTTGGGTTTTTTGTTTTGTTTTGTGTTTTATTTTTACTCATTTATTCTAAGCCGTTCAGAGCACGTCATTTTAGCTAGCAGCATTGAAATGGCTTAAATACACGGTGAAACAAATAAATGCAATAGAGTACAAGCCCCTGATCCACCAGGCTGGAGGAGGGTTTGAGAGGTGAAAGTGTCCCTCCACGCAGCCCTTGCCTGACTCTGCCAACCTCGGCCAACACAGAACCGGTCTCAATGTACTCACCCAAATAGCAGGTGAGCAAACCTGTTGCTGGTATCCCTTTTGGCAAGGAGGTGGCAAAACTGGGCTAGCAAAGGATCCTGAGCTGGCCATGCTGCCAACATATGATGGCAACATGCAAGACTTGGCATATCCACACATACATATATAAATAATAAATCATTTTCAGATTATAGGGGGGAAAACAAGGGCTTTCAAGATTACGAAGACATAGAATTGGGATAGATAAAGGTAAAGGGACCCATGACCATTAGGTCCAGTCGTGGCCGACTCTGGGGTTGCGGCGCTCATCTCGCTTTATTGGCCGAGGGAGCCGGCGTACAGCTTCCGGGTCATGTGGCCAGCATGACAGAGCCGCTTCTGGCGAACCAGAGCAGCGCACAGAAACGCCGTTTACCTTCCTGCCGGAGCAGCACCTACTAGTATTTATCTACTTGCACTTTGACGTGCTTTCGAACTGCTAGGTTGGCAGGAGCAGGGACCAAGCAACGGGAGCTCACCCCATCACGGGGATTCGAACCGCCGACCTTCTCATCAGCAAGTCCTAGGCTCTGTGGTTTAACGCACAGCGCCACCCACATCCCAGAATTGGGATACTAACCCTATATATAGCATAGCAGTTAGGAAATTTCAACAGAAGCTGAAGAAGTAAAGCAAGGCAGATAGAGAATGCATGGGAAAGATTATAAAATAGAAAGCTATTGCAAGGTATTTGACAGAAATGCCTTGAAGCATGTGGTGGTGCATCCATTCTGGGCCGGGGGAAGCCCTCTGAGGACCCCAAGATCCCTGACAAATTGCCTTCTTTTCACCAATACTATTTTAGGGGCAAGATGTTGGAGAGGGTAGCGGAAGCTGAGCTGCAGGCACTTCGGGAGGAAACCCATTACAGTTGTACCTCGGAAGTTGAATGGAATCCGTTCTGGAAGTCTGATCGACTTCCAAAATGTTCAGAAACCAAGGCACGGCTTCTGATTGGCTGCAAGAATATCCTGCAGCCAATCAGAACCTGTGTTGGATGTTCTGGTTCCAAAGAACATTCGCAAACTGGAAAACTCAGTTCCGGGTTTGCGGCGTTCAGGAGCCAAAATGTTCGACTTGCAAGGCATCTGACTTCCAAGGTATGACTGTATCTGGAACCATTCTAATATGGGTTTTGGCTTGGTTTTGGCATGAAATTGGTCCCGTTCAGCCTGAAATGTGCGTTTTTCTTGGGGAATGGCTTTTAATTCCATTGACCAAGGTATCCTCCTGGAATCATCTCTGTGAATTGGAGGGTTGGAAGCACCGTTCCACAGTGGTTCCATGTCTCCCTACAGGACTGGCCTCAGGGAATAGCATTGGAGCAGAGACTATACATCTGCACCTATTTAAAAACTGCTTTGAAGGCTGGAAGGAATTACTGTTTGGAAAAGGGGAAGGCATTCTGCAGCAGATTGCACAACACACCCTACACAGTTTACAAGTTTGTTTCACTTCTCATTGTTTCTCCATCAAGGTCAAACGGCAAGTCTTGCATACATCTCAGAAATGTTGTTTCATAAGGCAACCAAATCTTTGTCCAAGGAACTGGACCCAACAGGAGATTTGATCCCAGTGCGAAGTGTTATAGACCAACATCATTTTAGGCCTCTCTGCCTGGTTCAAAGAAAGAGAAAGCAGTCGTGGTGGCAGACCAACCCTTTTCAGAGAACTGAATACAAGCTAAGTGATGTGCTGTTATCGGGAGACCATGCTGCAAAACTAGGTAATTTCCAATATTTACAAAGCTATACATACACATTCAGAAGGAAGCCATATTGAGTTTAATGGGACTTAAAGGTAAAGGTAAAGGGACCCCTGACCATTAGGTCCAGTCGTGGCCGACTCTGGGGTTGCAGCGCTCATCTTGCTTTATTGGCCGAGGGAGCCGGCATTTGTCCGCAGACAATTTCCGGGTCATGTGGCCAGCATGACTAAGCCGCTTCTGGCAAACCAGAGCAGCAAACGGAAATGCCGTTTACCTTCCCGCCAGAGCGTTACCTATTTATCTACTTGCACTTTGACGTGCTTTCGAACTGCTAGGTTAGCAGGAGCAGGGACCCAGCAACGGAAACTCACCCCGTCGCGGGGATTCGAACCACTGACCTTCTGGTCGGCAAGTCCTAGGCTCTGTGGTTTAACCCACAGCGCCATCCGCGTCCCTAATGGGACTTACTCCCCAGTAAGAGCAGAGGCCTTCCATTTGTTGCTGGCTTCCAACTCCCTGAATTTCTAGCCATGGACCATGCTGGCTGGGGCTCATGGAAGTTAAGAGTCCAATAACTTCTGGTGGCCTACAGGTTCCTCACTCTGGTTTAGATGATTTCAGGCTCATTCTCCTTCACACATTATTTGCAGGGCTGTGTGCATTCCATGATTTGGCAAGAAAAACGCAGGGTGCATAATTCAATTTCATGAGCATTTTAGCATTCTTTTAGAGCATATTTCTTGTCCAATTTTTCTCAGTGGTTTGTGGTAGTGCCATAGTGTTTTGAAACCTTTACTCACAGTTATGCTGTTTTATCATTAGTTTTGACTTGGATAGAACCATAGAGTTGGAAGGGAGCCAACGGTCATCTAGTCTAACCCTCTTAAGGGAGTTCATAGATGGCAAATTTCCAACCCCCTCCTTCCCACTCTGCCCCGCAAAATCTCTCAAGAATCTTATTTATAACTCACGTTATTCTCTTTTCCATAATTATATTCAGGGGTGGTTTTTTCTCCCAGCTGTAATTCAGTTCTGGCGCCCCTCAGGTGGACGCCATTGCCATGATAAGAGAACAATGGAGACACTCATGGTGAATTCCAGCAACTCTTTTTCTAGAAAAATAGCACTGATTATATTGTTTTAAAAAACCACTTATTGGAATCTTCAAGCCTTAACACCATGGCGAAAAGCATGCTTTGCATTAAGGAAGTTCTGGGTTGCCTAGTATCTCTAAGGCTGGGAAACTCAGAGAACCACAACTAGACAGGGTACAGAAGACAATGAGCGAGATGGACTTTAGTTACATTTGTTGTTCTAGTGTCGCCTTTTGTTGTCATTGATTTTTCTCAATTTTTTTTATCTCAAGAAGTCCAAGATTCAGGTTCATTCACCGTTGTGGACCACGTAGATGGAAAAGTGGAGGGAAATATTGGTGGGCGGATTGAAGAGACAAGAGTAGAAGTGGTGGCGGCTGTTAGTATGTCTCATTCGAGGTCTGTGAACGTGAGAAAGATATCTGTCCACCCCCAACTCCTTGATTCTGCAACAAGAGATGGGTAAGGCTGGAAGAAAACAGTTTTGGATATTGACCTCATATGGAACTAAACATCGCCCATTACACTTTCTAAGAGGCCACCTCCTTCCCTACAGACCCTCCCATACCTTAAGATCAATGGAGGGGGCCTTTTTGGTTGTTTCACTTGCTTCAGAAGTGTGTGAGGGGGGAGGCAGAGGACATTATTTGTGGCAGCCTCTGAGCTGTGGAATTCCCTCCCCACAGAGGTGTGTCCAGTGCTAGATTTATGTATAAGCTAAACAAGCTATAGCTTAGGGCCCCAAAAAATTTTAACAAAAAAAACTGGATGTACAATTCCAAAATATAAGATAAAAAACGAATAAAATAAAACCTACATACAGCAACAGTGTTTTGTGTTGTGTAGGCTCCTATGATGTAAGTAATGGGCGCCGCCTGCTAGCCTACTCCCTAAAATATCACTGGTTTGCTCATTTCTATATACAGTCATACCTCAGGTTACATAAGCTTCAGGTTGTGTTTTTTCGGGTTACGGACCACCGAAACCCAGAAGTACTGAGGTACCACTGTATACCACCCACTCACATAAAATACCAAGCTACTGAGATGTCAGGTAAAAGTGACATGGTCACACTCCTGTGTTACATTTCAGCAGGGCAATCAAGGCTGATTCAGTCCCAAAACCATGCTTGGACTCAGAAGAAATGGGTCCAGAGGATCAGGAACTCTTCAGTGGAAGAGAAACCAAATGTTACAGGATTGTACCTTGTGAAAAAATCCTGTACAGTATTGATTGGAGTTTAGAACGACGATATAGATTGCAGAAGATGCACTGCATGTAGTTTGTATATGCATTGCTATTTTATGCACTTTGCTCTATTGGATAATGGATGCATATTTTCTTCTTCTTCAGGAAAATCAACTTGCAACATGAGTTCATTAAACAATCAAAGATGATTCGAAGGGACCTGTTTGTGATCAATGAGGCAGTGGAGACTGTGGAAGAGACAGAGTTCAGGGAATCCAGCAATGCTGAAGGCAACATCTTTTACGACACCTGCATCAATCTGAAACTGAAGGTCAGGTTCGAGTTGCGGCCTTTCATGAAATAAGGAGTAGGGGACGGACACACACATCCTTGCAGTCAAATTTTGTTCCATGTGGTGGATCCAAATTCTCCTTTCATGTTCTAGGGTGGCAGAGGCAGTAAGAAAGCAATCATCATTCCCAAATCCTGCATTCTGGCATTCAGAGCCAAGCAACTGTTATTTGGAGAGAGAGATGCATGTAAGATACTTTTTGTTTGAGACCTAGACCACTGTGACTTAGCGGCCTTGCTGAGCTGGAACTCGTGGCGAAGAAGGGTTCCTCAAGCAAAGCCTCTCCCACCTTCTCCCTTGCCCAGCGGCAACACAGCAGCCCTGCAGTACAGCCTGTGGGTCTTATTCTCCAGTAGTTGCTGCCACCATCATCCCACTTACTCCTGCAGCCCAAAATGGGAGAGGACCTGGGATGCACCAAAGCAATTGCTTTTAAAAAGGCTCTGAGTCAGGGCACCCAGCACTTCTCGGTTCAATCCACACAGATGAGTCTTGATGCTGATATTCAACACAGCGTCCAGTTCTATCTCAATACTGGCATAAATCAGAAGTGATTTCAGTGAGACTTATAAATGGGCCCTGAAGTGAAGGACATGAGACAGGAGTTGATCATGCAGGTGAGCTATGCATAAGCAAACTGCCAACTAGCTCTGCAGAGGCTCTTTTTATTAGCACAATATGCAAAACGAGTCAGATACATTTGGGACTGTGCCCTTTACACATCTTCCAATCATGCGATTGTGGGGTGGTACAAAGTTATTTTGGCACCTGTTTCCACTGCGTTACTTTCCCCTTGAACAGTGTTTAAACGACGGAGACAAAGGCCACAGACAGGGCACGGCAAACTACTAAGACAGCAAAAGGTTAGAGGGCATGGCGTTCAGACAGCTGTGGCTTGTCTGTGGGCGGAAGTGTGCTTCACACCCACATTCCTTCAGGGCCCAAAATGGCTTGGCTCCTCAGAAAAGTTAACTTGTGGAACGAAGGTTTCTCATCTCCCCCATAGCCCATCTCACATTATTTCAGAGAGCCTGTTTGTGGGGCATGGAGGTCGTGGGAATGGGAAACTTTCCTTCTGTGCACTTCCTTAATTTAGCCATCTTAGGACCCACTGTCTACTTTCCTTCCCAAATTTATATATCACTGGTAAGAAATAAATGCTCACACATTTGAATATTAAAACAAAATGCCATTATTATTCATACACTTTATGTAAACTAGTACCTTTTTGCTCTTTCTCCCAGCTATTTCACACTATCCATCTAAGGGAAGAGGAAGCTTTGGTAAGCACATTTTAGGAGTTCCATTTTTATTTTTTTACAGACGTTTGACAGAGTGATAGAGATGGCTTGAGAGTGTCATTGCTGTATTCACAGCACATACATTTTTCTCTGGCCTAATGTGATGTCTGAGAAAGGGGGGGGGGAAATCCTGTGTTTTCATTTGATTCAACTTGAAGCAAGGAATAGTTGGCTGTTGTAGCAGGAGGTCTTGTGAAGCAATGACAACAACACCATGGGTAACAGGAGCTGAATCATGCCAACTTTGGCTCTTTGAAAACTGTCTCTATCCTAAATTAAAATATGTTCTTAACAGATATACTTGATGGCAGAGAAATCCAGCATCTAATAGAGATGTGTGGTGATGGCAGTTATGTACATTGGTATGAAATCTTTATTTTCCTGAAATGTAAAGGAACTGAGAGGGAAGGATCAACAATCTCTATATGTACTTTCTCATTTCTCCGGATAGAATAAAATGTATTCTTGTCCCATACGAACTGCAGTGCGGTCCTAAGCATATTTATTTAGATGGGCCACTGATTTAAATGGAGGACAGTCTTTCTGGATCTCATTCTGTGGAAAATTGGTTTGAAGTATTTTTATACCACTTCTAAAAGTTGGAAAGCTTCTCAAAGTGGCCCATAAAATAAAAGCATGAAAAAGTAACACAAGTACATGCACATTAACTAACTATGGTAGACTCTGTACTAGATGTGTTAGACTACACACCTAACTGAAAGTAAGCCTCACTGAACTTCAATAGGATTTTATTTTCAGTAAGTGAATATAGCATATGATTGCACTGTAAACTTGCTTATCATAACACTGATTTGTGAATTACCACTGTACTTATTTTACATATAATTTTTAAAAAGTATTTTACATTTAAGGTTTAATGCAAGTAAGCAGTTATTAAAAATTTGCATATATCTGAAGATCACAGGGTGGTTCACAAAATAAGGAACACAAATTACAAAGAAAGACAAAAAGCAAACCAATAAACCCCCTCCCACAGTTAAAAGGGCAAAGAATGTTTATAATCAGCCAAAGGCCTGGTTACAGAGCAGTGTTTTATCCCTGGGGAGAGCATTCCACAAACAGAGTTGTCAGAGTCTGTTGTTGTCGTTGTTTTGCATTTCTTTCCCCATTGACCCTACATTTCTCCCCCACCTGCCTACATCCATCTGCCCTCTTATGAAATTGCTGGATTACAACTCACACCATCTCTGACTATTGGCCAGGCTAGATGGGGTTGGAATCCAACAGCATTTGGAGAGTCACAGGTGAACACTCCTTGTTTAAGGTGCCTCGAGACTCTGTTGCATTACCTAATGCAACTTTTAAAAACTTCCAAAATAGACCATGAAAAGTAGTTGGGAGCTGCCATTTGTTCACCATGCAGCAGTTAGATTATTGATGGGAAACTCAGAGGTGTGCTCATACTGTGTCAATACATTAAAATTGCACTGATTCCCTCTTTGTTTCCAGATGAAACTGTTCGACTACGCGGAAGTAGACAATGCGATTCAATTGAGAGAAAATGTAAGTAGATTTCAGAATGGTAGGTTGGAATTAAATGTGGGTCCTGAGGTGGGAAATCTGAAAACTACTGTTTCGGCTAACTTTTTAATTGATTACCTTTTTACATTGCAATGCCTCAGTAAAGATATTTTTGATGATTCTGAAGGAAGACAATAGATCTTGTGCCGTGTGGGATGTAAAAAACCAATGCCACTAATATTTAGGCAAAATAAAACATTTATTGTTTTCATCAAACTTTTATTTTATCAAACTGAAATATTATCCTGAAAATGTTATACGTTCCTGGACACCAAAATCAAATACTTGGCAGATGGCATCAAGCATATTTATCTCTTGCCCTGGGCAAAAATGGGGAGGGGGAATGCTAACATTTCCAGAGTACCAGCATCAAAGCTGCGTGTACCATGAGAGGCAGGCACTCCAAGGCTTCTCTAGATGACCTATGAGATTTATGAGTTTGATGCAGCCTTCATCCTAGCACCCTCTAGCTATTCTTGACTACAACTCCCATCAGACCCAGCCAGCAAAACTGATGGGGGTTGCAGTCCAGAATAAATGTTAAATGGCTTAATTGAACAATAATTTGCTTTAATTGAAGTTTTTTGGTGGGCCCCAAACTTTTTCGTAGGCTGTTGGGAGTTTTGTGGGTCCTAGGCACTGTTGGAGATTCATTCCCATGTCTGCAGTCATGGGATTGTTGTCTATCACATGACGGTGTATGTTTTCATTCCACAGTGTGGGAAGTGACAGAGACAGGATGTTTTGTGTTACTTTGTTCTGTGAAGTGGGACTATTGTCCTTTGTTCTTTCTCTTTGCTGTCTGATGAGAAAGAGGCAGGAGCTAAGTCAGGATGCTCTGAGTGTATTATATGTAAATAAACGTAGATTAGCCAAATGCTGAGCTACTGAGTTCTGTTACGCAAACTGTGAATACTCTGCGGATCCCTGAGTGTGCTAATGCATTAGTTGCTGTGATGTTCGGGCAGATGAAAGCTTTTGAAGCTCCCGAATGATCGACCAGGAGGGAAAGAACATGCCAATCAGGCATGTGTCTCTGCCAGGATTCTACACGAGAGTAGGATGCTCCTAACAGGCACTGCATAGATACAGATAATCCAGCCCTTCAAGGGGCTAGTTCTAGTTTTGATCGGAGCAGTAACACGGAGGGAATTAGAGTTTCTTTTTTCTAACCCTACCACAACCTCCAGCATTGCTAGTAGTCCTACAGGGAGAAAAGGTATCTTACAGGTATTCTGAGGTTCTTTTCAGTAACATGGAGTAGTATCAAATTTGTGAACCCTATGTTTTGTCCCTTCCCCTAATCTCTAATTCTGTCCATACTGCCAGTGATCTCAGGAATCATCAGAGAACACAAGAGTAAAGACATACAGCAGGAAGTTAAGACAGAATTTGTTATATTCTCTTCATTATCTGCGATGCTGCGTGGCAAATTTCTAACTGGCTTTCTGGTGATAATGAGAGAGAATGACTTGTTGCAGGAACTGGAGCTCCAGGTAAAGTTAAATTTTTTATTATTTTTTTACTTTAGGATTTCATTTATATATCACTCTTAAATTAACATATTGCAGAGTGGTTCAGAAATAATAATGTAATACACACAAAGAAATACTAGTACAAACAAAATCATTACTTTTAAAATCTTCAGAATTGTTCTGTAAACAAAACAAAACTAAAGCAGTGAAGTGAGGTGTTAAATAAAATGTTCAACAGATTAAATGTTCCAGACCTGAATTAGAGACTCAAAGGCCCAGGTTTGGGGGGGGGGGGGTGGAAGTGTAGCAACAGACAAACATGGCCTCTCAACAATCAGGGGTTTGTATGACCAGTTATGAATGGGAAACACATCTGAACCACTAAGAGAGAAGTAGGACAAAAAAATAAAACCAGTGGCTGTGTTGAACATTAGGAAAAGGTTTTTCATGGTGTGGGCGAGGGGTTTGCAACTGAAAAGATTATTTATCATACAGCTTCCAGTTACTGGCTGATTCCTTCCTTAGGATCTGGCAGTTCTCATATCTCTTGCTTTCAATGGGGTGTGCATGAACTTGGCTGCCCTCCTTTAACCTTGCCCTATTGACACGATGGGCCCCTCTCATTACAATCTTCTACACACACACACACACAAAATATGATATATATAATAAATTGGAGGTACAAAAATTATCAACTGTAGTTACCCAATGTCAGAACTTTACTTATTAGCAACAGTCCAGTCTATCATTAGGCCCTCAGCTCCCCCACTGCAATACTCCCTGCCCAAAAGAGTCATGCTTTTTCCTAATGTTTCTAGGCTTTGTGGATTGTGCCACATCTAAATAAAAATGGCCAAATGGTCCAGTCTTGATGTTCACAGCCGTTTACAAATAAAGTAATACCCATCACCTACCAAGCTCTACTTTCGCATATGTGCTACGCATGGCCAAATCTCAGGTCATATGTTAATATACCATTTGGCATTAACATATTTTGCTGTAACCTAAACTCTCAGCTGGAAGAGGCTCTTGAAGGCACTGGTCAATTTGAGCTGAAGGCTGGCAAGCCAGAGCTGCAAGACTTGGTGGAGAACTTACAAGATTCCAGTGGGGTCATTTTCACTGACCTTGTTGAGGCAGTCCTCTACTTCCTTTACACTCTAGATGGTAAGCATTATCCCTCTCAAAATATCAAAATCAAGTATTTGACTTGAAAGGAGAACATTTCAGCCCAGGAGCAGCTAAAAGTAAGGATGGAAGGACAGATCATCCTTAAGACAGATGTCAGAACTAAAGCTGGTTGAAAGCTCACACCTGCCCCCCAAAATTTGAGATGTGGTGGTATTTGCTTATCATTTTCTAGTTGGGATGCTCAAGGAATTCAGTCTTTGCAAGCTCCAATCTGATAAATGTGCAGCCTGGACCTTAGCTATCCATAAGCTTTTACACTTTTTCTTACAATTCTGATTATGACAGACAACATTGGTTCAATCATTTGCAAATATTCTTTTCCATGTCTTGTCACAACTACATAAGACAACTAAATGGGTTACTTTTATAAATTCAGAGTGTTTGGGCTAGGCAGAGGCATCCTACAGGTAGGATTAAGGATTATCAGCAGGCAAGGCTCAAACTGTAGGACTCCCATTCATCTCAAACAGCCCTGCAATCTTCAGAACAGATGCTGGAGATGCCAGACTGTGACAACAGTTATCTTCCATATATATTGATGCTGCACAGCTCCTTTGCCAGGTGTGGACATAATCCTCCCCACAAAATGAGCTCTTAGATTCTCTGATCTCTAAACAGAGCACTTTGAGAATATTTAAGGGAGATAGCCGTAGAGGAAGACAAGTAATTATTTTGAGAACAGTGAGGCAATTTATAGCTGCTAACTGAAAATCCTTGAAATCTTTGCCAGGTTTCTGTTTTGGCCTTGCATTTCACAGAATGGAACCCCTTCCTGAAACTGACAATATTCCTCACTTTTCCAGAATTGACAGAGGAGCAGCTGATACTCCTGGCAGAATCTGTGGAGAAGAAGATTGTGAACAGTCAGCTTGCACTGGTAAGGGAGAATTCCAGTTAGTGCTTAAGGCAGAGAGAGAGAGACCACTAGAAGATACTTTTCCTGGAAATGGGCGAGGTTAAAGATATGCAGAATGTCACTACTGCACATTCACAAGTATAAGGTTTGTGTGCATCCTTGGCTGATCTATCAAATCAGCACACATAGCTCTTCCATATGGTTATGAGTAAGTACTGTGGCTACAAGTCAAGCTTAGGAATTATTTTTTTAAAGGCAGCAACCCTTTGTGTGCTTACTGAGGAATAAGTCCCACTGAATTTGCAGGTGTGTGCTTTCTAATAAAAATGAGCAACGTAATGCTTACTGTACAGTATAAACTCACAACAGGAATTCTACAGTGATGCATGCTGCACCTTTCGTTAATGTCATGAATTGAATGGGCATAGAAAAAATGGAATTCAGTGTAAAGTGATTAACATTGGTGCCCAAAAACTAACCTCACATAAATGCTAATAAGGTCTGAATTGGCCAGGAAATCAACCTTCAGGTTGTAGTGGATAGATGTTAACTCATGGTGCAGCAGCTGTCAAAAAGGTGAATTGTGTGTTAATGAGCAATAGGAAAGGGATCAAAAATAAAACTGCCTGTATCATAATGCCATTACACAAATCTATGGTGCAACTACACATGGGAATATTGTGTACAATTCTGGTCACTGTAGAAGCTGAAAAAGTTTCAGAAAAGGGCATCAAACTGATCAAGGGGCTGAAGCAATTCCACTAGGAGAAAAAGGTTACAACATATGGGGGTTTTTAGTTTATAAAAAATGCAAGTAAGAGGACGATGATAGAGGTGTATAAAAGTATGCCTGGTTTGGGGAGAAAGTGGATGGAGACACACACACACACGCACACGACTCAGATAATACTAGACCCTGGGAGTCATCCAGTGAACCTAAATGTTGAGAGATTTAGGACAGGCAAAATAACTATACTATGGAATTTGCCATCCACAGGTGTAGCAATGGCTATGAACTTAGATGGCTTTAAAATGGAATTAGTCAAATTCATGAAGGGTAGGACTATCAAGGCTACTAGCCATGATGGCTATGTACTACCCTCCAATGTCAGAGGCAATACACCTCTCATTATCAGCTCCTGGGAATTACAAGTGGGCAGCTTGTTATCTGTAGGCTTCCTTATAAGCATGAGAACAGAATGCTGGACTTTGGCCTGACTCAGCAAGACTCTAATATCCTCATTATGTCTATTGCTTTTCAACACTGATACCATTCCTCAAGTAATGGTATTACACACCAGCAAGTTCTGATTTTGCCTTTTTCTTGTTTGCAAAGGTCGGAAGCATCCTAGATCACGACTTCAGCAGAAGAGAAAAAGCATTTACCGTAGAAGCCAAGCTCTTAAGCGAAGAGGAACTGAATATAACTGGAGCAATCATCAAAATGAGTGGAGTCGCGGTGCAAAAAAATGGATCCAGTCTTGCTGGGACTGGAAGTCCTGCTGATTTCTCAGCTCTCTGTGCACTATATGTAGCTCTGTATGCACTCAATACCCTGTCTACTTAGGTATCTATATGTTCAGAAGTCAATCTCACTAAAGCCAATGGAGCTTACTCCCAGGAAAGTGAGTACAGGGTTGCCGTGTTAGTTTTTTTATCCTCTTTGCATTCTGACCCTCTAGAATCCCACAGTATCCACTTTGCTTACGTCTTTAAGTCTAATGCTTGTTCATGGATAGAGGTCATTGCTTTAATTCAGTGCCTCTGCTGACTCCCTACTATCTAACATGTATAACTACGGATCAGTTCAGATTTAATGAGGAGCCATAATCAGAGATTATGTCCCACCCTTTACCAAAAAGTCTGCTGTCTTCCTGCAACATGTGATTTCTGCCCAAGCAGCTACTGATACGAACAGATTCCAATCATTATGCACTAGTTCCCCTTTCTGTCTCCAAAAGTGACAACAAAGCCAGAGCAACTACAGTGATGCCTCGCAAGACGAAAAACTCGCTAGACAAAAGAGTTTTCCGTTTTTGAGGTGCTTCGCAAGACGATTTTCCCTATGGGCTTGCTTCGCAAGAGTTCTTTCCCTTTCCCCCCCCCCCCTTTTCTAAGCCGCTAATAGCCGCTAATCTGCTAATAGCCGTGCTTCGCAAGACGAAAAAACCGCAAGACGAAGAGACTCGCGGAACGAATTAATTTCGTCTTGCGAGGCACCACTGTATTTGCCCAGATAACAGTGCTGTGAAACTAAACACTGCTATCCAAAAATCTGTGAGCCTCTGACCAAGTCCACTGTAAATGAAATCAAATTCCCACTTCCCCACACCCCTTCCACCACTTAGGCACCAGCTGCTTGTTAAATATGGTGAAGCTGCACTGGTGTTAAATACCACCAACGAACAGATGCCCTAACTCTTGCAGAAGTTGTGTGTAGTGGCTGCTGGATCCAGATTTTAAGTCAAAACACATACTGTATTAAAGATCTCTTTTCTTCTAATGTTGGTGTTTTATTAATCAGCAACAGTTAAGTGGGAGAATCGGGTCTCATCCAAAGCTATTTACAAATCCTACTTGCTACCTTTTCCTTCATAAGTAATTGCTACATTATAGTCACAAAAGTGAAGGAGCCATAACATCGTTTTGTTACAAACTTGCAAAATAAAACATGATCTTTTGATATAGCGTATCAGATGTGTTTTTGTTATGCTGTAAATCACCCTGAGATTCTCAGGTGAAGCGCAGTACAGTGGTACTTCGGGTTAAGTACTTAATTCGTTCCGGAGGTCTGTTCTTAACCTGAAACTGTTCTTAACCTGAAGCACCACTTTAGCTAATGGGGCCTCACACTGCCGCTGCGCCACCGCCACACGATTTCTGTTCTCATCCTGAAGCAAAGTTCTTAACCTGAGGTACTATTTCTGGGTTAGCGGAGTCTGTAACCTGAAGTGTATGTAACCTGAAGCGTATGTAACCCGAGGTACCACTGTACAATAAACAAAGTTAATTTTCAAAGCAGCATACACATAAAATCCAATCTTTTTTTGCAAATGGCACAGGCACGCCATATTTCACTTTCGCCCAGAATTTTCACTGCAACCTTAACTCTGGCATAGCAAAAATTACGTTACAGGTTCTCGGCAGCATGATCAATTCTGTTTAGCACCTGCAGGTATCTTTATCCATATTATTATACAGAATCAGAAGTGTGGCCTGAAGCTGGAACTTCCTCAACAGATGGCTATCCAGTCTCTGCCTAAAGACCAGACAGCCAACCACCCCTCTAGGTAACTGGTCTCATTGCCAAACTGCTTCAAACATCAATACGTTTACTCACTTTTTAATCCACACTTCAGTACTATGGGAGGAACTTGATACCTGTGATAGGGAGTTACTACCACAAAAAAATGGCAGCCCTGATCTGACTCAGCTCATTGTAATACTACTGATCTTCTATCTACCTATTTCCCTGGCTTTGCCAATCTTAGTCAATGAGGTGAAGCACAGACAGGAACAAACCTGGGATTGGCTTAAGCAACCTTGCCCTTCATCAGTGGCAGATGCTCAGCAGACATCTGAAGAGTGGTACTTAAAAGGTGTCATCCATCTGGTGGCTGTTTGTGGTACAGCTCTAATGAACATAGGTCCTTTCTTTTGGGTTTATGTGAGAAGTGTATCAGCAGATGCTGAAGAGTAAAGGAATAAATAACATGTCAAGGTGTTGAGAATGGCCTTTAAAGACTAAAAGTATATGCTTGGGAGAAATTACAATCTGAAACTCAAAAAACAGAAATGGGTGGGAGAGGTTTAGATGGGTTCTTCTAATAATTTTCAAATGAATAGTGTGGAAATGGAAGTTAAAGGAACCTGAAAATGCTGAAAATCTGGCATGAGAATTCCATTATTGAAAGGATCCTGACAACATTTAAGTTAAAAATCAGAATCTTAAATTTGTAGCAGTGAAATAAGAGTTGATAAAATTATTTATTTTTGTTGTACTGTGACTGTATTAATAATTTCCTTGAGCACCCTCTAGTGTTGGTACAATGGAAATGTATTCACCCATCATTGCATGCTTAGATGTCAAACCTTCTATGATGGACCAGGCAGATAATGTGACTGGTCCTAATTGATCAGCATTAATTCATGTCAGTGGCTCAAATCAAGATGCTGGTCTTTACCTTTAAATCCTCGAACAACTTGGGACCTGAGTGGCTTAATGATTTCCTGCTCCACTATGTGTCCTTCCATACAAATAACATATTCCTGCTGCTACTAGTTTTTAATGTTGTTTATTGGGGTGGTTATTTTAGATAGGAAGGGTTTTTGTATAATGCAGGGGTGGGTTATTGATGTTCTTATGCAACTTTAATAAATACTAATAGCAGACAACAGAGGATAGTATTTCAATAATTTTACAAGATGTAGAGGGGTGTAGAACAAAGCTGACATGTGGAGGTTACAGAAAAGACAGATGAGTATGTGTTTGGTTCATCATGAAGAAAGCACATGATGGCAGGAGAAAGGGAGGAATTGTGTATTTACAATAAAATAGACTGGCTCTGTTTTAAATGAATTAATTGAGCAAATCTACTGTTTATGTCCACTTATACCTACTTACTTCATTGGTTTCCTATTTTGACTAAGCAGCAAAAGACAGAATGTTTACGGCCTGCCGTTTAAGAGACAAGCTATTACATCTGGTTAGCTGTAAGAGTTCATACAGTATTTCAAAAGCATCCTTCTTCCGAGTTGAATACTATACTTGGCCCTTTGCAACCACCTTTGCTCTCCGTGCTTTCTGATGCAGGGAGGATCCTCAACTCTCCGAATAAACGGTTTGTTTTTATTTTTAAAAAACCCATGCATGATTACGTATGCAGCACAACACTCAGCACCCTTTTGTAAAACAATAATTTTTTAAAAAAGATGTAGAACGATTTAAAAAAAAAAAAAGATTTAAAATGCTGCAATGTGAGGCTGCAATCCTGTTACTTACAAGGGTGTAAGTATGTATAGAATTTCAATGTTAATGAATCCATTGTTTCGGGGCTTATTATTATTTGCCCCACAAAGGGAGGCGGCTTTTCACATTCTCTCACACACACTGCAAGGTTTGTAGCGGAGGCAATTAGAAAAAGATTATTTGATTATTGATGTAAACCCCCAAAATGTATTTTCTATATTTAAGTTTTTACCTCTATTTTCAGTACATTTCATTTTATTTTATTGCCATGGCTACTGGCTGATGCAAATAAAGATTCTTCTGGTTCTTATTTCCACACACCCGTTAGGAATATTGTAAACCGCCCTGGGATCTTTTGATAAAGGGCGGTATTTAAATTAAATCAGTAATTTAAACATATATTACTATTTCATTTCGAAGGCCCTTCCCACCACCCCTCCCGCTTGTTTGCCCGGCTGCCGGCCTGCCCCCTCCTTCCCACCACCCGCTTTCAGGCACTTCCCTCTCGGCAGGGGAAAGGAAAAAGGGAAAAAAGGAAGAGGCGCGGCGTCGCAGCCGGCCGTTCTCTCTCTATGGTTCCCTACCATGGAGACGGAAGGGGTGGAGACAGGGAGCGAGGAATCAATCCATTCGTCGGCGTTCGGCGATCGGCTCGTCGAGCCTGCTCGGCTTTTCCCGTCGTCCTCCGCGATAGTTGCTCAGTCACGGCCGTAGCCGGTGTGTGTGTGTGGAAGGTGAAGCCATGAAGCAGGAAGGCGGCTCTCGGCGCCGCGCCGGGTCGGAGAAGGCCAAGCCGCCGCCCGCGGAGCCCCCTCAGCCTCCCCCGCCGCTCGCCGACGTTGAGATGCACGAGGAGGCGGCCCCGGCCGAGCCCGCCTCGGGGGAGAAGTCGCAGCGCGAGCTCGACGCCGTCACGCTCGAAGGTGAGGTGGGGGGGGAGGGGGAGGCAGGAGACGGGGCGCGCGGGGAGGGGCGTGGCTAGAACGCCTCGCGGCGGCGACCCCCACTTTGTGGGTTCGATGAGGGCGTGGCCAGCGGAGTGCCGAGCGGCTATTGGCCGGCCGCGTTGTGTACCTGGAGAAAGGTGGAGAGGTATCCATCCACCGCCCGGCTGGAGGGGCGGGGCTAAGATGCACCTAAAATAGCCGGGTGTCCCGTAGAAGGGGAGACTTGGAGTATACAGCGCGGTGCAAGGGGTGGGAGGATTTAGGCAGAAATAACGCGCAGCATTCCCGTGTACAAACACCTTGGCCACCTGTGTAGCTTCGGGTGGGCAGCGTGTCAGCAGGTGTTTAAAAATGTGTGTAAATGCGCAGAAGATCCTGCAATCCTAATATCACCATACCGGGATTTTGGGCAAGGTAGTGGTTTTTATATAGCCCAGGTTCTACATCATGTTTACTTCGGAAGCTTTCACCCGTCTGCTTCCTGCTCTGCAATTTGCATCCAAGTAAACATGTACAGTCATCAATTGTGTACTTCTTGGATGAAGAGATTGAACACACACAAAGTTCATTGCCATCAACAACAGGTGATGTGCTGCTCCAGTTTCCATCTTCCGGTTATGTTGGGTTAGCAGAAATGGACCCTGTAATATAACACTGTAACACTGGAATTCCTTTTCGAAAAAGACTTGCCTGTGCTCATCCTTGCATACTAATTTACATGTGTTTATTGAAAGTTCATTGCAGAGAGGCTTTGTTTGCTGCTTTTAATTTTCTGTCATTGTATGTGTATGACTGGGCTTACTCTGTTTTAGATCTTCTGTTGTTTGGTTGTTATGAATCTCCCTGACAACACATTGAAAATAAAAAAGCCATTGTTAAGATTTGAATTCATTTTCTATAAACAGCTTCATTTGGATACCTATTTGGGTGGCATATTGTGATCTGTATATGTATATTAAGATGGTTGTATTGCTTGTTGCACTGTGAATGTGAGCTGATAATTTTCTGTTTGCTTTGCTTTTTCCCTTTTTTGTTTGTGTTTTTTTGTTTTGTTTTTCTTTAACAAATGTGCAATAAAAATTATTTAGGTTACAGCAAAGTGTGGAGAGAGTAGGCTGGTGAGTGGACCTGCCTGCTGGAAGAAAGTGAGCATGACTGAACCACTCAGCAGCGTTTTGTGAACTAGATACTGATTTCATGCCAGTGACATATTGATTAAGGCTGCAGTCCTATACATAGTAACCTGAGAGAAAGACTCATTGAACTCAGTGGAGTTTTCTTCTGAACAGACATGTATAGGATTGCACTCTGACCTCTGTAGCACAAAGATGGGCTGGTTTCTATATTGTTGCGGCCGTCCAAAATGTGTTAAGTTTTTACAGCAAGCTTTCATACTTGGGAACACTCCAACACTACATACACTCAAATGGATACTGTAAATATACCTACAATTTTAAAAGATGGAGGAGAGTGGTTTTGCAGAGGAAGAGAGGCAGAAGTGGGTCAGAACTGAGAAAGCGGGACAGTCAGATGACCACAGGGGTGCAAACTGGGCATCCAGAGCAGTTCACTGCAGAGGAGCCTCTACTTTAAGATCAAAAGTACAGTTGCATCTTCCACCAGCCCACTCTTTGCTGCAGGAGCTATGGGTTATGGTGGCAAGTCTTCATTGGATGTACGCAGTGGGCACAAAATTGCTTGCAGCCAGTGTGGATTGGAATCCAGTTGACACATAAATGGTAGGAAAGTGATACATTGTTTATCTGCCCTGTGAGTACAACAGGGATTGGCTAAAGTTATCCCAAATGAGGGATATTACGCATTTGACTTCAAGAAGTGCTCTTGAATGCACAGCCTTAAGAATGGTTTTACCATGGTAATCCAGTGGGTCTCTAAAGCACTGTTTTTCACTGACATACTACTTCTACCAAATGACATGTTTACTTCTCTGTAACTCCCAAAGTGGCCATAACTACTTTGGGAATCTGAGTTAACTCGCTGTTTAGAGGCGCCGAGACCCTTGTTTTAGAGTCCGTAGGTTGCCTGATACAACTCTAGGTGTGTTCTTGGGTTTTGTGGTTTCAGCTCTGTTTCATTTTGAGGTTTTTGGTCAAATGTTCAGTTGCTCTAACCGTTGGTAGGAATTGACCACCACACCATATAGCTTAGCCTATTCATCTAATGGTGCTGTTTGTTGACCATTGCAGACATTAAGGAACATGTGAAGCAGCTGGAGAAAGCCGTATCTGGGAAGGAGCCACGCTACGTCCTGCGTGCCCTGAGAGCATTGCCCTCCACTTCCCGACGCCTCAACCCCAATGTGCTCCAAAAAGCTATCAATGGCTTTTTCACATCTAACAGTGCTGTGCGGGATTTCCTCATTGGCTTCCTGGAAGAGGCAAGTCAAAAAGCAGGTTCACAGGAGGTTTGGGTACTCTTACCAATAAAGCAAGATGAGCACTGCAACCCCAGAGTCGTCCGCAACTGGACCTCATGGTCAGGGGTCCCTTTACCTTTAGCTTTTTTACTGAGATTTGGTGCATGTTTTGGAGATCTCCCACTTGGGCATCCTTCAAATGATTCTTTGGGGCCCAATTCAACATTGCTCTGTGGAGCGCTAGCATCATTTTGGTTTGCTGCTCAGTGTTGCCTGTGACAAGATTTACTAGCCATTCAGTTGCAATAAGTGGGCAACGTCTGGTCTCCTTAGGCATTAATATGTAGCATTATGTGAGAATCAGAAGGTGGAGTGGGATGACACCTCACTGCTCTGATCACCTCTCTCTTTGTCTCTATGTCACACTTTATAGCTTATGGACACAGAAGCTGATCTACAGTTCCGGCCCCGCACAGGAAAGGCAGCCTCTACTCCTCTTCTGCCAGAGGTAGAAGCATATCTCCAGCTACTCCTGGTCATCTATCTGATGAATAGCAAGCGCTACCAAGAGGTAATGCACCACCTGCTCTTGTGTGCCTCATTCCCCAGTGGAAAGCAAAGAACTGCCAGTGTTTGGATCTAGAGGGAGGGCAGAGAAATAAGCGAGCAAAATTAGACACTGTCCTTCGTCACTTTCCTCTCAGCCCAAACCCAGCTAGACACTTTAAAAAGCTGTAGGTTGAAACACAAAATCTTAACTTAGAACACCAAGTCTTGGTATAGACTCGGGTGAACTCTGTTTGGAGATGAGCAAGGGCTCTGCTAGGCCAATTCTGACCCAGTAATTTATGGCAGCCTGCTTTGCTTCCACCAAGAATATCCATGAGGGGCATAAGGGGTGCTTCTTGAAGACCTTGTTTCAAAACTTATGTTTTTAAACAAGCACATATTGCCCTGGAGCCCTAAGTGTCACTGTGAGGAACTGATCTATGCAGCCTTGCAAGCCCACCACATGAATTCTCTCTCCATCCAGGCCCAGAAAGTTTCAGACGATCTGATGCAAAAAATAAGTCCTCAGAACCGCCGAGCTCTTGATTTGGTGGTGGCCAAGTGTTACTACTACCACGCTCGCATCTATGAGTTCTTGAACAAGCTGGATGTGGTGAGGAGGTAAGCTTTTGATGTTGCAATTTTCTGGCCTCCTTCTTTCCTCCTGCATAATATTCTTACCCCAAACATTCTTCTGACACAGCCTCTCTCCATTCCTTCTTTCAAAGCTTCCTTCATGCCCGCTTAAGGACAGCGACACTTCGCCATGATGCAGATGGCCAGGCAACCCTCCTGAATCTGCTGCTGAGAAACTACCTTCACTATGACCTCTATGACCAGGCAGAAAAGCTGGTTTCCAAATCGGTGTTTCCTGAGCAGGCAAACAACAATGAGTGGGCCAGGTACCTCTACTACACAGGTGAGAGTCGGCACTTCCCCACTTTTTGAGATCCTGGGTGGCCTGGGGTCAAACATGCAGCTCAAAATAGGCACCTGTGTAACTGGTATTATGTCATCATATCTCTCCTCACACACACATATCCCAACACAAAAAGTGAAATAGCCAATCCCTTGAAAAGCTTAGGCATGCTAGCCTCTCCCATAATTTATTTTGTTCTGCTGGCAAAAGGAAGACACAGGTTTTCTGTGCAGAACATGAAATCCCCATTGTCCCTCTGATTTCTGAGATTCTTCAACAGTTACACAAGTGTTTTCAAGCTTATTTCTTTAGCCGTAGCTGCTAGAAACTTGCTTTGGACAGGTGTGGGAGCTAAGTTTATGATGATGCCAATTTCAAAACCAGATAACACACCTGACACTTGTCTGTTGTTGGCACTGACGTCCAGGTTCATATGGGAACCCATCAAGCAACCTGTAGTTTAAGTCTTTTAATCTCAGGGTTGTGGGTTCGAGCCCCACATTGGACAAACGATTCCTGCATCCCAGGGGTTGTACTGGATGACCCTCGTGGTCCCTTCCAACTCTACAAGTCTATGATGCTAAGGTTGGTTGGATTAAGATACTGACAACGGAGAAAAAACTTTAACATGTTCATTTTACTAGCTGCTTAAGGTTTCAGGGCAGAGCAGAGCAATTTCTCCCTGCCCGCTTTGCTTTGTGTTACGGTGTTTTTCTACAAAAGCTATTTTTTCACTTATTTTCACACATACTGCGTTTCTTCCAAATGGGGAACTCGAAGCAAATTACAGTTTTAAAAGCATAATGTGGTGAAACAAATACTGAAAATTCAGCCTTAAATACATGTGCATGCATTGTGCATGGTACATGCATTGCCCAGAGACAGGAAGCTGTTACCTGCACTTCTGCAGGAGGCCCGTAGAGGCAGCATAGT
The DNA here is from genome assembly GCF_951804945.1 of Podarcis cretensis. Classification (NCBI taxonomy): domain Eukaryota; kingdom Metazoa; phylum Chordata; class Lepidosauria; order Squamata; family Lacertidae; genus Podarcis; species Podarcis cretensis. The sequence continues at coordinate 28,139,240 of NC_137182.1, read as the reverse complement.
CACTCATCAGCTGGGTTTTATATTTGCTGCACTCCAGGGAATGCAGCTGAGAACCTTCAACTCTCCATCGGCTGTCTAAGGCATAGTATACTTGCAAAAGGGAGGAAGTAACAAAGTGATGGACATTAAAAATGTAAATGAGAAAACAGGTCACTATTTTCATCTGCTATTGTTATGCTGCTCAGTATTCAGTGAGACATAAGGTGGAGAGGGTAACAAAGCTTTGATTCACCCGGGACAACAAAGAACTTTGGGCCAGACTTGGCTAGGGTAGCCCAGATTTGCCAGGACATGAACCGAGTGCCGTTTTTGCAAAGTGTAAGTTCCCTGCTAACCACAAACCACATGGAGAATAAAGATGGGCAGGATCGGCATAGGTGCCCAAGAGTGACTGTAGCAAATAAGCCTTTCTTAAGGAACCTCCTATCCCGTTCTCCACTCCACAGATTCCTGTGCAGTTCAAAATCAACCATGGAGGGAGGTGTTCTCTGGAGGCAGCTTTATCTTGTTATATCTCTGGCAGGCCGTTCTAGTGCTGATCTTCTATCCTTTTCCAGGACGCATCAAGGCCATCCAGTTGGAATATTCTGAAGCTCGGAGAACCATGACAAACGCCCTGCGGAAAGCGCCACAACACACAGCTGTTGGCTTCAAACAGACGGTGAGTGGAGACTAGCACCTCCAGGTGGCGCTGTGGAGCAGCGATGAAAAGGGAGTGCACCTGCTACTTGTACACAGAGCTCTGCGCAGTCCCGAGTCTTGCTTTGTGGTTGAGACAGCAGGACAAAACCACGTCTCTTGCATCTGTGCCCTAGGTCCATAAGCTGCTGATAGTGGTGGAGCTGCTATTAGGCGAGATCCCAGATAGACTGCAGTTTCGGCAGCCGTCTCTGAAGAGATCTCTCATGCCGTACTTTCTCTTGACGCAGGGTAAGTGGCGCAGCTGGTGAAGACGCAGCAGCCCATCGGTACTGCAGCACTGGAATCCCAACAAAAAACCCTAGAATATGGAATAAACACTCTTTAGTAACAATGCAATTCTTCCCCCCCCCCCTCCATTTTAAGTGATTTCAGCATCTCTCTTAGTAGACAGTCCATTTGAATATTTATTTCTTGCATTTATATTCCACCTTTTATCCAAGGAGCTCATGGGGGGGTGTACATGGTTCTCCTCCTCCTCATGTAATTCCCGCATCAAGCCTGTCATGCTCTTACAATCAGTAACCTCTTTGATTTGAAAGGTGTTGCACTAAATGTTCTTGTTGTCTTTTGCACATAAGGTGTGCATAATACAGTGCATTTTTTTAGCAGAGGGAGGCCCTTGTGGGCACAGAGCAATGGCCCACTTCCCATCCCTCAAGCACCACCAGCCATGCAAAACTGGTGGGGACAGTGTGCGCACGGCAGTGCCCACCCACAAGCACTTAAAAAGTCATGGTGATGGTTTGTTTGAGTTTGCAACACATAGCCCTTGTACTTTGTACTCAGTTTTCTGGTGTAGCCCTTAGACACACTGCACACTAATCCAAGGCCTCAGCAAGGGGATAAATTTACTGGTGCGCAGAAGAGGGAGTTAGAATTCCTAGGCTGCAGTTACTTACACACGTACATGCACACACCACATGTATGTGTGTGCATGCAGATCATACATATGTACACCATGTTTCGCCTTTCTTGAATCTCTCTTCTTTCCTTGCAGCTGTTCGGACTGGGAACCTGGCCAAGTTCAACCAAGTCCTTGATCAGTTTAGTGATAAGTTCCAGGCCGATGGGACATACACCCTCATCATCCGGCTGAGACACAATGTGATTAAGACAGGTGAGCGACCACCAAATCCTCGAGTCATGATATGATATCACATCTCAGGACAACATGGGGGATTGGGTTTGGAACGATGTTTGAAATCCCAACTCAGCTGTGCATCTACAAACATGGGAAGCTGCCTTCTTCTGAGTCAGACGACTGGTCCAGCTAGCTCCGTATTGTCTACACTTAACTGGCAGCAGCTCTGCAGGATTTTGGGCAGCGTTCTTTCCTAGCCCTACCTGGAGACTCTTGAGTTTTGAACCTGGGACTTCATTCCTGCAAAAGTAGGTGCTCTGTCACTGAGCTTGCTGTCTTCACTATAAACTTCTGAGTTGCTAGTGAATGTATCACCTTCCTTTGGGGTGTGCGGGTGGCAGGCAGGTCCCTGCTCCTGCAGAAGCTGCCACTTGAGCCAGAGGGAAAGGATGGCAGATACCTGGTGGACGCCCCTTAAGTGTGTTCACCCCATTTGCACTTTTTAAAGGTTGTCTTTCTGTCTCTTGTGTAGGTGTCCGCATGATCAGCCTTTCATACTCGCGCATCTCCTTGGCTGACATCGCCCAGAAGTTGCAGCTGGACAGCCCAGAGGATGCTGAATTCATTGTTGCCAAGGTGAGTGCCTGCAGCGTTGCCTTGGTTACTGAGTTGAATAGGAATCCCTACTTACCCTCTCACTTGGTGAGGCTCTTAAAGCTCTGACCACCTCTGGGTCCTGAAACAAATGCCATGATGTATCTGCCAAGGATTAGGGGTTTATCCTTCAGTATCTCACAAGATACTGAAAAATACCAGGGGTTGGGCAACCATAATCCAGATAACTCGAAGCTCTGATTTCCCGGCATGGAATATACAAACTCTAAATGTGTGCGCAGGAAAAATGTGAGGGACCTTTTGGCAATACAGACTGTGTCAGGTAAAGGCTCACACCCGTTTCTCCTCCTCATTCTGCCCTGTTTACTGTTAGCCCTCTTATGTCTCTCTCCACAGTCTACACAATGAGCAACTGGGTGAGGCTGTTCGATACCAGCCTCAGTAGCAGACTATTAATTCCCTCAAAGTTCCAAAGGATTCAGAGGTTATTGCTGTGTGTTTTGTTTCTTAGTCAGCCCTGTTCATGTGAACTAATAAAATAGGAAGCAGTTCTGAATGTGTGGTGGTGAATGCTTTTCCCCAGAAAGACGGAATGTGAGGGTGTGGCCTTTTGGAAGACTTGCCTGTCTCTCCCACCTAAACTCTCAATGCTGGATTAATCATTGAATTGTAGAGTTGGAAGGGACCCTGCCGAGGGTCATCTAGTCCTACCCCCGGCAGTGCAGGAATCTCAACTAAATCATCCATGACAGATGGCCATCCAACCTCTGCTTAAACACCTCCAAGGAAGGAGAGTCCACCCCTTTTCATGGGAGTCTGTTCCACTGTCAAACAGCTTCTTACCACCAGAAAGTTCTTTAGCCGGAATCTCCTTTCCTGTAACTTGAATCCATTGGTTCAGGTTGTAGCCTCTGGAGCAGGAGAAAACAGAATCATAAAATGGAAGAGTTGTCTTGGCTCTTGTGGATATTGTCATTGGAAGGCAACTGACGATGTGCTGCCTTTTTCCCAGGCCATTCGGGATGGCGTGATTGAAGCCAGCATCAATCATGAGAAGGGCTACGTCCAGTCCAAGGAGATGACTGACATCTACTCCACACGGGAGCCCCAGCTGGCCTTCCACCAGCGTATCTCCTTCTGCCTCGACATTCACAATATGTCTGTCAAGGTAATGAAGCAAGTGTGCAGCAGTTATCTTGCAGCGGGCATTCCTGGGCCTGCCTGCATTTGCACTGGATAAAAAAGTGGGACTTCAGTCCTGCTGTTGGAACTCTTGCAGCGTGGTCCTAAGCATGTTTACTCAGAAACAAGCCTGTTGTTTGCATTGTTTGTACTTCTGCCATTGAAAGTCCCTATGGCAAAGTTTCTTGCTGTGAGGCCTGCCTCCCAATTCACAATTGCCTGCTTTTTCTTATTCCCTCCCATTGTTTCTAGGCTATGAGGTTCCCACCGAAGTCTTATAACAAGGACCTGGAGTCTGCAGAGGTGAGGATTCCCAAGCCATGTGTACATTGCACTAAAGGGATTAAAATTCTGTGCCAAGAAAGCTGGATTCTGTGACCTATATAAACTATGTAAATCAAGCACATTTGCACCATTTAATCCATCGTGTTTGCTCTTCTGTGCGATTTATTATAGTTTCGCTAGACAGAGAAGGGGCAAAGACACTGAAGCCCTGCTGAAATACTTCAGCAGCTTTCTGTGATTGCCGCAGATACCGCCCGCTTGGTTTCAAACATATTTTCATAATCAAAGGCTAGATTTTTAAAAAAATGAACGTTGTTATCGGTAGTCGTTAACACATCTTATAGCTATTTGAAGTTTTTCTTGCAGCAGATTCAGGCAGGCCTGCCTCCTTGCTTTCTTGGGTTTACATTTCCTTGTTTTTGTAAATACTTCAGGTTTGTCTTTGCTTGTACAAAATCTGAAACGTTAGTTTTGTATGCTGATGCACTTGTTTAGGATCCCTTTTAACACACACCTAATGCACAGAGAGGCATGTCTCTGGGGGGTGGGGTGAGGCAGACTAGCCTCTGTGACCCCACAGCCTCCCTTGTTCTTCCATTGTGGGTGGGTTTTCAACATTTTGATGCTCTAAGTAACTAAGTGTCGGGTAAGCCATAGGAAGAGTGCTTCTTGTTGTTTCAGCGTGGCCAAAATAGTAGCCAGCAACATAAAAGTGTGCATCTTTTACGACCTCGTTCGTTCAGAGTAAATAGCCCCAGAAGCATAGTTCTCATTCAGTTTAAAGATATAGTTCCCCTATAATACTTATTTACCCATAGGAACTTTAAAGAAGAGAAATGTGAGGTTGTATGAGATGCCATCCTTTAGCTCTCCTTTTAGGGAAGTGCCTTTTCATCTCAACCTGCAGAGCTCCCCGTTCACACGGTTCCCTTTTGTTTTGCAGGAGCGCCGGGAGCGGGAGCAGCAGGATCTAGAATTCGCCAAGGAAATGGCAGAGGACGACGACGACGGTTTTCCTTGATGCTCTGGGGGATGGCTGCATATATATTTTTTTGTTTCTTGCCCAATACAAACCATTGTCTACTGGCTGAAACCCAGAACTTGCCTTTCTTTCTATATTCTGCATGTTTGGGGGTGGTGCAGAGGGGGAAAAACCAAAACCCTCTTGCTGCTTGTGGTGGAGGAAGCAGCACCCCAGATTAAAGGGGTGGGCCTCCCTCTAAACTAAAGGCCACTTTGTGGTTTTCAGTCATGGATGTACCCGCAAGGGCCTAAATGAATTCACAGTTGCCCTTACCGGTTTTTAGGTGGACGAATGGGGGTGGGGGAGACGAATCTGGTGGCACTGTGAAACACCTCTTCAGCTCTAGCTGGGCAGAGCAACTGCAGTTGGAGATTTTTGTCAAACTTTGTTTAGGGCTTTTAAATAAAAGTTTGGGGGAAATGGAATGTGCCTTTTGTCCAGGTTGATGTTCAGTGCAGCAGTCTCTGGGTCTTTAGAAAGGTGGGAGCTCTTGCTTTCTCTGCTTAGTAGACGATGGCCTGGAAATTTTAGAACTCTGAAGTTACTGGCAGCAGAATACTGGCATAAGAAATCGGTGAAAGACAAAAAAAAAGGAACAAACAACAACGGAAAAAATGAAATACATGAAAAGTTAAAATTTGAAACAAATGGGACAACACAGCCCATTTTCACCATCTGGAATAATATGGTGTCTGCAAATTTGGCCTCCTGATTGCTCACCTTTTCCTTCAGATAAGTTGTGAACATTTGTCCTAATACCAGTTATGAACTGGCCCTAATACAAATAGGTTTTCCCAAGGATCTGTAACTTCCTCCTTGTGAGAACTGTCCATTTACTAGTACCTTCCATTTCCTGTTCTTTAACCAGTTACTAAACCATAAGACGAACTGCCCTTTTATCCCATGACAGCAGTATACTTGGGAGCCTTTGGTGAAAGTTCCAAGTATATCATCAACCCCTTGATGTGTTTGGAGGCCTTGGCTCATGCCTGTTGAAGATGTCCCTAAGTTGTACTTGCACTGACTACACGTCTGCAGAGGCCAAATCTATTATTTTCAACCAACCTACTCTTTGAATAAAGCAGCATTTGTTAACTGATGATGCTTATTTGTGACAGCTGCAACTGCTAATATTGATTCATTTGTTTAAAGGCACAAAGGCAAGCCATACTCCCCTTGCCTAACCCTGCACACAGGCTTACTAATTAATCCTTAATATGAGCCAGAAACCTATTTCCAGTGTTGAAACCTCAGACCTACATGCTGCTAAGTAATAGCAATGAAAGGTACTCTTAAATTATCTGTGGCTTGCTCGTGACTTTGGCCACAAGCTCTCAGGGCTATCTAAAAATGTAACACATAAAAGAAATAATTTTTCCAACTTGTCCAAATTCATTGTGTTAGTACTCCCAACACATTTTACTTTTCATTTATTACGTGTACGGAATGCACTTTTATTGATAATCCCAGAACATTGACTGAATAATGAACACCAAGGGGGGAAATGACACCTTCTGAAATTTTAAAACTTGCCTGTTAAAATGTGGCAGTATCCTCTTTGAATTTAAGAAGCTGCTTTAATCAGAATCAGGCCTCTGGTCCATCTATTTAGGCCTTCACTTCTGCAACTGGCAGCAGTTTAGCGACATCTCAGACAGGCAGGGAGGCATCTTTCTCAGCCTTGCTGCCTTTGACATCATTGAACGAGGACCATCCACAGGCAAAGTGTTATATTCTACCATGTAGCACTGGTGTTTGCATTCTTTCCACCATGAATTGATATTCTATAGGGAAAAAAGCAACTAGCTATAATCTTCCTCTTCTTTAAGTTTTCTTTATTTCAAGACCTGCCATCCACAAAAGGACTTTTTTAAAAAAATGGCACCAGTGTTTGTGGACAAGTGTATCGGCCTCACGGTTCCCTGCTGGGTGCGATGGTTGTGGTCTAGATAGACTGGCTGATAACAAGTGGGAGGAATCTGCAGCAAGGATTTATATTGTAGGCACCTATGACACTGGGAAATGCCATGTGATCCTAGAAGCAATATTTAGGTTGCCAAGTAGGATGTTGAATCCAGGACCTTTCAGATGCTACCTGTTCCAAGTGTCATGGCTGCCTGCTTCCTCAGTATTCAGCGCTGAGATTCAGATCTGCATTAAGCCATAGCTGCTCTTTGTATCTCAATGGGGTGGGTTCTGTCTTCACGTTGGTTAACAAAATCCAGGACAATAAGCCAGGATCAGACCCTTGCTAAGCTAGATGCAATCCATAATTGTGCCATAGGAGGCACAATTACTAGCCTCTACTAGCCTGTGGTTTCAAAAACCATGGTATAAGTTTATAGCAGTGATGGAGAAAAATCACTGATGATGATGATGTCTGACTTCCAACTCTCTCAGCTGCAGCCAGCATGGAGTTGGAGTCTTAACCATAGCTGGAGAGCTGTAGGTTTCCCAAGCCTGTGAAACCAACATGGGGAAGTTGTGGTATGCTAAACAGGAACACTGGTAATAGGAATAATGGAAGCGTGATGGGCTCCAGAGAAGAAGTGGGATACAATACAGATTCTATAGAACGTTCATGGAAGGGTGTGTCAAGGGTGATACGGTTCTTTGTGTCAAAGAGTGCATAAACGAGAACATTTTAGCAGACTGGGTGGTAATACCAGACTAAACATAATTTTGAACAGACGAGATCCTATCAATTCTTAGTAAAAAGGTAAAGGGACCCCTGACCATTGGGTGCAGTCATGACCGACTCTGGGGTTGCGGCGCGCATCTCGCTTTATTGGCCAAGGGAGCCGGCATACAGCTTCCGGGTCATGTGGCCAGCATGACTAAGCTGCTTCTGGTGAACCAGAGCAGCGCACAGAAACGCCATTTACCTTTCCGCCAGAGTAGTACCTATTTATCTGCTTGCACTTTGGCGTGCTTTCAAACTGCTAGGTTGGCAGGAGCAGGGACCGAGCAATGGGAGCTCACCCCGTCGTGGGGATTCGAACCGCCGACCTTCTGATCGGCAAGTCCTAGGCTCTGTGGTTTAACCCACAGCGCCACCCACGTCCCATCCATTCTTGACCAAAAAGCTGTGGGTGAACTTCAGAGCGAGAAAATTAATTGGGCAGTCAAAGGAGAAAGTGCAATAATGGGTGACACCATTACCCTTACATACTTACATAAGCTAAGTAAATGCATGTTTGGCTCATGATAAAGGCACAACGTATTTCGAATAGATGCCCTAAATGTGACACTGTGGTTGGTCACCCAAAGGAAATGACCCTGGACTCAATCCCGAGAGGTGACCAGAACATGGTATGAGATGTAAGAGTTGGTGAGCCCATTTGGGAACAGCCGCTAGAGTGCTATCAAATTTAAGGCATATGTTGCTTCCAGCAACATCACACGTTTTTCCATCACATCACTGATTCCATGATGTCAGCTTTGCTGAGTGAAGCCTGATGTTGCACATTTCGTTGCTCCCCTCCCCCAGGCATCCTGAGGGGAAATTGTAGACAGTCCTGGATTTCCCAAGATGGATTGATCACAGGATATAGAAAGGATATGTCTCCAGGCTCTGTCATGAGAAAAGCTTTCCCTGATGATCAGTTTGTAGAGTAATAAAAGCACAGGGGTCTTGGAATTTTCCTCAAGGTGGCGCTTCCAGATATTGCACAAACTCTGGTGACTGTAGGGATGCTTCACACGTTATATTACAGGCACACCTAAGGCAATAGTAAGTGTACGCTTGAAAATGTAAACTGAATATGGCAAACCAATAATTGCCAACAGGTACTCCCATCACAGGGCAGACTAAAGCATAATAAATTCACTATTGCTGTGTCTAGAGCATGTTGCAGAATCGTCGTTGTTGCTGGCTACCCATCTGTCTCGAGAGACAATGGAGTGCGCCTCTGGGGGTGATATCAAACCGCTGCATTAGCAGCACCGAAGTAACTTCCTGGGGCTGCAAACCTGGACAGTGCATGGAGGTTCTGGGCTTCCCCCTCTTCGCCTCAGTGATGTGGCCCAAAGGAAAGCACAGCAATACGTTGGATGCCAGCTTGGCTGCAGGAGTTGCTGGAAGGAGGCATACAAGGCACCATCCAACCATCTTAGGGACTCCACTCCAGATTTGTGTAGGGTTTAGAAGAAGAAGAAGAAGAAGAAGAAGAAGAAGAAGAAGAAGAAGAAGAAGAAGAAGAGGAGGAGTTTGGCTTTGACATTCCACTTTATCACTACCTGAAGGAGTCTCAAAGCGGCTAACATTCTCCTTTCCCTTCCTCCCCCACAACAAACACTCTGTGAGGCGAGTGAGGCTCAGAGACTTCAGAGAAGTGTGACTGGCCCAAGGTCACCGGGCAGCTGCATGTGGAGGAGTGAGGAGTCTACCGCTCTTAACCACTACACCACACTGGCTCTCAGTTTAATCCTTCCAAAGATATTCTGCAAGGCAGCAGAGGTTTAGGATGAGAGTTTCCCTTCTCCTAGATGAACTACGTTCCCAGGTGGACGAGCCCCATCTGCAGCATGAGCAGAAACTACTTTCTTGACCATCAGACCCACTATTGGAACACTGTTGCAGGATACGCCTTCAATAACACACCATTCTGGAGAGGCCCTTTCAGGCTGCAATCCTGCATATACTTACCTGGGAGTAAGTCTCATAGAACTCAATAGAACTTGCTTCGGAATGGGCAAGCATAAGATTGCACAGTTAGAAGCTAATTGCTTCCCTGCGCTGAACTATTGCTTACATTTGTCAAACTTCCTCCCAACAGATATGTGAAAAGACCCCTCTATACAGGCTGTTAAAGCATCATTGAAGACCACTTAATTCAGGCCACTTTTAACCGAGATGCTGATTAGACATCTCAACTGCTTATGAAGCCGTAGCGCTGCTGGTGTGAAACAGATTTCAATTGTTCCTGTCGGTTAATTAGTGAGAACTATTATCGCAGACTCTGGCAACCAGCTGCGGCGGGAAATTTGACATGTAAGACGAAGATGGCGAGAGGAGCTGGCTCAGCTTTAGATTTTGATGCTAAACGGTTTAGCATTCCACGTCAGATGGACTCCAGCTTCCTATCTGCAGCGACGACATGGAAGTAGCGCTTTTGCCTTTAACCACATAATATTTGCAAGTTCATTCTCAGGAAAGCTTCGATTTTCACTCACCAGTATTCCCCTTTCATCTGTATTCTGATTCATCGTTTGCAGCTGCCCATCCAGCACTTCCGTAGAAGCTTTGATTTAAGATGATTCGCCTATATATTTGTCTATTTTGCTAAATAAGGGGGGGGGGAGCTGAGGATGTTGTCATCAATTGCTTTGTCTCTGCAAGTTTCACAATCACAGCACTTTCTTTGGCTTCACTTTTCTTAAAAATATATTCATACATTTTTAGGACAAATCTACACATTGGGGAGGGGGGCTTGCAGAAATGATCACATTGCCTGAATGTTGGCAAATGGAAAGGCAATAGGGGGCAAATATAGCATTTCCCCATTTAAGTATTGCTGCATCTTTTGAGAGGGTGAGAAATGTTGAGAATGATTCATGTTTCGTTTACCAGATAACTACTTAGACAAGGTAATCTGCTGATGAGCAGACTTAGCCAAACACCTCTCCTTTCCTTGGAATCAGATAGATTTGTGTCTGTGATGTCCATACCATTTCTCCCACATCTCACTCAGGGTCAAAGCACAGCTACACACTAAAAGCACAGCCTCTCATTCATTCATTCATTCATTCATTCCCCACTTTATTCACTGATGGGGTTGAAGGCAGCTTACAGATAAAAACAAAAACCGCTTTAACCATAGAAAAATCAAACATTAAAGTACAATTAAACATTGATAGAATTAAAACTATCCATTTATTTATATAGATATATGTATGCTTATTTTTAACATTAAAAAAAAAGTTCAAATGATTTAGGACAAACTGCAGATTGGGGTGGGAGGGATACCACTGGAAATAAGCACATTGCTTAAATGGTGTCAAAGGCAAAAGCTATGGGCGTAAATCCTTGTTCCATAGAAGCTTTGATTTAAGATGATTCACCTATATATTTGTCTATTTTGCTAAATAAGAGAGGGGGGAAGCTGAGGATGTTGTCATCAATCGCTTTGTCTCTGCAAGTTTCACAATCACAGCACTTCCTTCGGCCTCACTTTTCTTAAAAATATATTCATACCTCATATATTCATACGTTTTTAGGACAAATCTACACATGGGGGGGCCTTGCAGAAATGATCACAAATCCTTGTTCAATTTAGTGATGTAACATTTTCCCCCAATTTCAGTATCATTGCATTCATGTTTTAATATGTCTTCCATATATATATATATCTGAAAATGTCTCACAGCATTAAATTAGAAGATAGGTTTTTTAAACAACAGCAAACTCTGAATCCTTTTGCACTCAGCCCAGATCTCCTGCCCCTCTCTTCCCTTTTCTCTAACTTAAAAAATACAAAACCTTTGCATACAGTGCAGCTGGGTGCAATGCGAAGTTCAGTGCTGGGGAGATTCCAGGTACCTGCCATTGCAAGCCACAGGAAGGGCTATGCCACACATCACCGCTGGTTACCCAGAGGGAGAGGGGCAAGGCAGCAGGTATCATGAGCTCTATGCCTCCAAGCAGGATTGGGGGGGGGGGAAATGGCAGGATCCGTCAGAGGAGAATCTGATCCAGATCCCAAGGGTTGGGGGTGGAGGCAGTTCAAGCAGTGACTTGGATAAATGTCCTGCCCTGGGGTGCCTGGGTGTCTCAAAAGTAGAGGGGGAGCAGTCCAAAACAGTCAAGTGCTGAGGAGCTGGTGGGCTGGCCAACCGGTGGAGCCAGCCAGATCAGAGACAGAGTTAGAGGGTTGGATTTGAGGCCCGTCACCAACAGATGCAACACCCCACCCCAACAGAAGAACTCACTTGCAAGTATAGTTTTATTGCTTGGGGTGAGAATCACGCGAACGGCTCATACCTTAAAAGAGTGAGGAGACAGCATGCCAGGTGTTGGGACCAGGTCTTGCTCTTATGCCCATCTGTGTCTCCTATATTCTGCCTATGTACCTTTTGAGTCATGTATCCTGATGCTCAGGCGGTGTGCTGATTTCTTTCATAAAGCCTTCAGGATTTCCCAACCTGTGTCTTTCACCTAAGGGTGGGGATCCAGAGTGGGGAGTAAGGGTGCTCAGTGTCGCGCCAATACAACACTCCCAACAATGCATTTGCACCATGCCAACCAAACTGCCCACTGCCTTGCTCTCGCCCTCAGTTGCCAGAAGCGAGGTGCGGCGTTCAGGAGGCTAGAGAGCAACATAGCCCCCACACCACACCACCCTGCTGGCTACTCCTGCCCAAAGGCATCCATGCACATTCCTTGACATATGCAATGTTTATGTGTATCTGTGCCATAGGCCTGCAGCCCACATCCTGTAAGTACTCAGCAATATCCCTGGAGGCAGGGATAAGAGGACAGCTACTAGAAAGGTGAAGGTGTGCCAAAGGGGTGAAAGGTTCCCTTGTATTCAGAAGCCTTTCTCTTGGGAATTACAGGGATAGAACAACCTAAATTGTATAGAAATTTATTCATGTATGCGACTACAGCGGGGAGAATGTTACTTGCCCCAAAATGGAAAGAAGCAGAAATCCCAGCAAAGGAAGAATGGATACAAAAACTTATGGAATATGCAGAAATGGCGAAACTTGCCGGAAGAATAAGAAATCAAGATAACAAACATTTTTATAAAAGAATGGAAATAATCTATTGAATATTTACAGATAAATTGTAAACAGATAAAAACACTGGGTGGATTACTGTAATGACCTGCAGCTACATAAGAGTATATATTTAAAGAAGATGAATAAATGAGTAAGTTAAGTTAATTTGGATATGCAGAAGACATTAAAAATAAACTTAAGGAACCGCAGAAAGAGGGGGAAGGAAGTCAAGTTTTTAAATGTCCAAATGACTGCAAAATCAGTGAGATAGAAAGATAGATGATAGATAGATAGATAGATAGATAGATAGATAGATAGATGATAGATAGATAGATAGATAGATGATAGATAGATAGATAGATAGATAGATAGATAGATAGATAGATAGATAGATAGATGATAGATGATAGATAGATAGATGATAGATAGATAGATAGATAGATAGATAGATAGATAGATAGATAGATGATAGATAGATAGATAGATAGATAGATAGATGATAGATAGATAGATGATAGATAGATAGATAGATAGATAGATAGATAGATAGATGATAGATAGATAGATAGATAGATAGATAGATAGATAGATGATAGATAGATGATAGATAGATAGATAGATAGATGATAGATAGATAGATAGATAGATAGATAGATAGATAGATAGATAGATAGATAGATTATAGATATAGATAGATAGGAAAAGTATAAATAATATTTTTTGTTTAAAAAGGTTCCCTTGCATCACTGCACACGCTTAAATCAAAACAAAAGAGTATCACTGTTGTGATCACTATCATCCTGACTGCACCTAACTAGACATTGCAGGAGCACATGGGTGCCACCAACCTGCTTCTCCTTTCCCTGTCTAATTAGTAGTACCTAGCAATACAGGTGCCTGATGTGATGTCACTGCACTTGGTCTTTCCCTGTTTCAGCTCCATTCAGAGTGTGGGAAACGTTGAGAATGATGGTAACACTTTTTTTTTTTACTAGGCGACTACTATGACAGTGTACTGTGCTTACTACAGTGGTAGTTGTGCTTACTACTACAACTCTCCCTTCCTTGGAAGCAAATAAATTTGTGCAGTCTATGCATAAGTTTTCTCCCGCATCCGTACTCAGGGTCAAACTAGAATTCACACGAAAAGCACCGCTGCTGCTGAAAAACGTTCTCTCTCTCTCTCTCCTCCCCCTCTAATATCTAGGAGAACTTGATACCTGAGAATGGCAATGGGATTGCACCCGCCAACCCCTGACCTCACATTCAGCATCAGTGTGAAGGGGCTGTACACATACGTAGAAGAACACACAGGGGGGAATTATTGTGCAAATGGAAAGTTGATCTTAGCACTACGTTGGAGACAACTAACTGTCTTGCTACCAGCCCTCTATCTTGCCAGAACTGCATCCTCCATGTGACCAGACTGTGGAACTGCCTCTCAATCTTGCCTTTGACCTGCTAGTTATGCACCCAAGTCCCTGGCCAGTTTGTGGGCCTTGCTGTAGACTCTTCTCCAGCCTGTCCTAGCCTGAAACATGTGGAAGTGAATAAATCTGTGCACTTCATGGTCACAGCGGAACATGACTGTTGCAGCCTCTGGCTCCTTCCACAATTCCCTGCATTGGGGTACGAGCACCTCCAAAACCCAGCACACAGTTAAATCCCATGCAGTCACAAGTCCTTTCTGCTTTGGTATTACACCAGTTCCTTATTTGCTCTTACTCACTGGCGCAGGGGCTGTTTTCAGTGTGCACATGTGGTTTTTTAAAGTCTGCTTCAGTCATATCCTCTTGCAGCTATATCCTGTTAAAACTGAACAGGTTGGAACAAGAAATGACAGAATGATTTGAAAGGGGGAGAAAGCAGCAGACACATTCCAGGAACAACAGAATGGCAAGTGGAAGCAACTGAAAGGAGACAAAGTAGCGTCATCAAGGAAGGTATTCTGAGATGCCCTCTTGGGCATTTCTATGTGGACAGGAAACAGGTCCCCCATACACACACACACACACACACACACACACACACACACACATATAGTGGTACCTCAGGTTACACACACTTCAGGTTACATACGCTACATATGGTGCTAAATGTGGTGTTGGAAATCTATTTCAGGTGTGTGACAAATTCAGGTTTAAGTCTGGACGCATTCCACAGCAGCCCCATCACCTCAAGGAGCAAGATGGCCCTGGCAGCCACCCAGCTGATAACTCAGCACCCAGGAGAAGTGTTTGCCTTCAGAGTAGGTTCAGCTAGCTCTGGAACATGCCTGAAAGCGACTTGAAGGTGTTTATTCTTATTACAGTGGTACCTCGGGTTACAGACGCTTCAGGTTACAGACTTCGCTAACCCAGAAATAGTACCTCGGGTTAAGAACTTTGCTTCAGGATGAGAACAGAAATTGTGCTCTGGCGGCGCAGCGGCTCCATTATCTAAAGTGGTGCTTCAGGTTAAGAACAGACCTCCAGAACGAATTAAGTTCTTAACCCGAGGTACCACTGTATATCCCAACAGAGCTCTCTCTCTCTCAGGTGCTTATGTATCTGTGTTTTTATTTTATTTTATTTTAAAACCAAATATTTGCAGGAAACTCATGGTGGCTCAAAAGTCCTGATACAAAACCAGTGTGGTGTAGTGGATAGAGAGTTGGACTAGGAGTGCTGGACTAGGATGTGGGAGGCCAGAGTTCAAAGCCCTGCTCAGTCATGACCTACCTCACAGGGTTGATGTGAGAATACTGATATGGAGAGAACCATGTACTTTACCATGAGCTCCTTCGAGGAAAGGTGGGATATTAATGTAAAGTAAATTTTTTGGAAAGTGGTTTGTCTCTTCTCCATGGGTTCAGCCACCTCCCAAAATATAATTTACAAACTTGGCACAAGAGTTTCCAAGCTGAGGGCAGCATTTGTTATTGATATCTGGATGCCAGGTGCCATTTTGAATCAAGATGGCAGACCAAAATGTCACTTGGATGTGACTTTCACCCATTTTTTGGCAAAGGTTTAGTCACCTCTCAAGATAACTGGGCACAAGGATTCCTGAAGCAGCTGTCGTCGTTCAGATGCCGGGTGCCATTTTGAATCAAGATGGCAGACCAAAACATGACTTTGGCTTCGATTGGTATTTGGTGCGATGGATCCAGACTCACAAACTGCACTATCCATTTAAAAATCACTTTTTTATAACAAAAAAATCTACAAATCCCCAGGCAGCTGCAGGCACTCCCCACTAGCAAATAAATAAGTCTTTTTCAAACAGCCACATCCATAGGCGCCAACTCCTTGGGGCCGAGGGGTCTTTGGCCCCCTCAATAAAATATTTGAGGGAGCTCCCCCCCCCCATATTTTGTTCAAGTTGGTCACATTTTACCAGCTGTCTGAAGGGGCTTGGTGCACCTTACTTGGCAAGGCATTCAACAGAGTAGTTGGCTCCACGGAAAATGCCCCAGTCCAGACAGAAGGAAGTACTTCTTTACATAGTACATAGTTAAACAGAAGAATTTGCTACCACAAGCTGCAGCAATGGCCACCAACTTGGCCAGCTTCGAAAGAAGGTCTTAAAAAAATTCATGGGAGATAAGGCTATAAATGGTTACGAAGTATTTGTGGGTTAAACCACAGAGCCTAGGGCTTGCCAATCAGAAGGTCGGCAGTTTGAATCCCCACAATGGGGTGAGCTCCCGTTGCTCGGTCCCTGCTCCTGCCAACCTAGCAGTTCAAAAGCATGTCAAAGTGCAAGTAGATAAATAGGTACTGCTCCGGCGGGAAGGTAAACGGCGTTTCTGTGCGCTGCTCTGGTTCGCCAGAAGTGGCTTAGTCATGCTGGCCACATGACCCGGAAGCTGTACGCCAGCTCCCTTGGCCCATAAAGTGAGATGAGCGCCGCAACTCCAGAGTCGGCCACAACTGGACCTAATGGTCAGGGGCCCCTTTACCTTTACATTTTACCTCACTCCCAAAGCAGCCCAGGGCAGCAAACACACCAATACCATTAGAAATATTCTATAATTACGTTCTCCCAGCCCAAATATTTTCAGGGTTGCCAGGATCAGCATCTTTCAGTCGTCAAATGCCTGCGTGAACAGGGATGTTTTTAAATTCTTCCTGAAAGTCCGTAATAAGGGAGACAGACATACCTCACTAAGAGGACATTCCAGAAATGGGGTCCTGAGGAGGTTGATCTTGATACTATCTCCAGTGTCAAAGGCAGTAGGCCTCTGAATACCAGTTGCTGGAAATCCAAAGTGGGAATAGGGCCACTGTGATCATATCCTTCTTGTGGACTTTCCTGAGTTGTGTGGTTCGCCACTGTGAGAATAGGACGCGGGACTAGGTCTGACCCAGTAAGGCGCTTCTGACGCCCCTCTACCATTCCCTTGAAACGTTTCAGGAGGCCCAAAGAGGCCTGTACCTATTAAATAGTGGGTGGACATAGCAGATGACACAGAGATTTCTCCAAGTAGTTCTTTATAAGTAAGCTGGAACTGAACTGAACTGAACAGCAAACAGCTCAGCCAGACTGTTTTTATAGGCAGGGTTTCCCGCCTAAATTGACTGACGTGGACCTGAGTGAAAACTATATAGACGATACCCTGGTGGCCAGGGTGAGAACTTCAATACATAACAATACCCAAGGAAATGGATCAAAGTCCTTTCCCACATGCCAGGCTCCCTATTTTTTCTGGTGATGCAGAAAAATTTGCCTCAGAGCTGGTTCAAGACATTTTGCCACCTGAGGCGAAGCAGGAATTGCTCCCCAAGTCAGGGTGTGTCACATCCAAGACCAGGCAATACAGTTCGGCACCTGCAGCAAAAAAACCAAAACCCACCTCTCCCATCCTCTGAGAGTAAAATATAACAACAACAACAACAACAACAACAACAACAAACAAACAAACAAACAACCATTTGCTGCTCTTTCACAACACCTAAAATTGGCCATCTGTGTTTTATTCCTGAAAGTAGACAATTTAAAACCACTGTCAAATGGTGCAAGGTTCCAGGGGAAGGTTTTCCAGGATCAGCACCCACTGAAAAAAAAGTTACTGGAACTTCTGGTGCTTTGTGGGGTAGAGGGTGAGATTGTTTAGCTACAAATAAGTAAGTTGAGCAGGGAGGAGACAGCAGACACTCAGGCGGTCTAAAGAGCCAGTCCTAAAGCAGTATTAATTTCAAAAGCAATCATTTTTCCATTTGTTTCCCTTTCCCACGGCTGCTTCCAGCCAGCCAGCTACAGACCTTGGGCTCGTCCTGTATGTGTTTACCCAGCTCTGCATAAGTGGATGATGCTGTGTCCATACAAATCCCAGTGCAGTAGCCACCAGCTATCAATGGCCATTAAGCAAGGACCTCTGGCCATCCATCTGCACAAAAGCATCAAGAGAAGGTGACTCTGCAAGACAGAATAGTCTGCCCTATAAGCAGGGCTGGTTTTGAGACATTTTGGCCATTTTGTCCTGGCACCCACTTATATCAAGGTAAGGGTAATATTTGGAAAACCCCACCCAAAAAAAGTGCAGCCTACAGCAATGTGTCATACAAGACCTACACCCCTGATTTTCCCCACTTCTGTGGTTAACGTGCAAAGTGGGGTGCAAAAATCTTCCCTACAGTGAGACCCCCTGAATCCCATGTCTGTTCTTGCTTGAATAGCAGTTTATGGCTCCCCCCCCCTTTCCTCTTGCTTCTGCTGCAGTTCAAAGGAACTGGCATTTAGCACCAAGTGTTCTTCCTTTTTAAAAGGATTTTTTTATTAAGAATTTCCTGTAATACAGTAAAATTGTGACTGCTCCAAGTGTTCTTTCTCACAGGGACAAGAGACCAAGCTCCCATCAGTGGCTCCTTTTCTGGGTTCTTTTGCTCTTCCCCTCGCAGCAATGCTCCTCCTGGGAATTTGGGGATCCAGCCTCACAGTGGCCTTTGATCCTGAGGCCAGCGGCAGAGACCGGAGTGTGCTTTCACTCCAGCTTGAAAGCCCAAGGTCATGGTCTTGATTAATTTTCTCTGCATCGTTTGTAACAAAGCTGGAGAACACTCCAGTGGACTGGAAGGATGAGGGTGTTTGAAAAAAAGAAAAGAAATCCAGCAAAAAATAATAATAATTCATAATGTATTCCTACTAGGTTAAAAAAAAAACACAACCAGTTTCCTAAAAGCAGTTCCCCACATACAAAAGCTAGCATATCAGGGAGAAAGATTCCAGCCCAGTCCATTTGCTGCTGGGCTAGTTTCCTACTTGCAATGATTATGATTATTATGAGTAGTAGTAGTAGTGTTTCTCTTTATGATGAGGAAGAATTTACATACAGAACTATTAAAACAACAACAACAACTAGGATTCCTTACTATCAGTCTGGATTGGAACAGTCATTTCTCACCTGTTCTGCTGTGTGGGTAGACCTGGCCACTTCTATAGGTAGGAGGGCAAGCTTTGGGAGGTAATGTAATTCTATCCTTATGTTCACGCAAGTCCTTTCATAACACCTGCCCCCCCCCAGCCCAACATAGGTATAGAACAGGAGAACGCCAAGGCTAACCTCAACCTCTTCATTCTGTAAGCTAGCTGTTAATACATGGAAATACTGTATATATATTTTGATAAAAATTATTTGTCTGGTTAGATATTTGGTTTATTTATTTAGTTAATACAAAACAATTTTTATACTGTTCTTGAAAACAGCAGAGACCACAAAAACGTATTACCACCCCAGAAATCAACAAATAAAACCAAAGTCAGATTAATGTTTAGTTGTCTAATGGTGCCCATGCCATGAACAAGAAAATTTGAAGGTTCCTAGAGAGAAAATCACAGCCACATTGCCCCCTACACCTATCCTGCTGCTGTCACAAGGCTGTGAGCTAAGCCATGGTTTGGCTCAGCAATACATCCGCATGTGGGCTTATAGTTTATCTCACTCTGGAGAAACCATAATAAGCCAAAGCTTGTTCTATGGATAAGCTGTAGCTAAGGTTTCCTCTATGGCTTACTGCTCATAGGTTGTCCAGGAGAGATAAACCATGAGCTTGGGTTTGAAAGTAACAGGAAAGCAAACCACGAGTGAAGTGGCTTTCTAGGAACCCACATCCTTACTCATTCATGCGAAGCCACGGTTTGGCTGAGCATTATGCACAAACTGGGCCGGTGAGCTTCATGGCTGAGTGGGGGGATTCGAACCCTGGACTCTGAGACTCTGATCACTATATGGCATTAGCTTTCCATGCACTTAGCTACAAATCAACCATCATGTCAGGGAGGGAACTAATTATGACAAACTTTGGACGATTATAAACATGGTTTGTCTAATTTATAATGACTGGGATGTAGCATTTATTTATAAATTTTGTAAACTTGATTTTAAAAAAAGGCTCTCCAAGCGAAATAAAAACATAGCTGAAATCCATAAACCAGTTAAAAGCAAATATACATAAAGCCATCATAGTGCAAAACAAAGATAAAACCTATAACCAGCAAATCTGGGAACTAAATCATGTGTCTTGTTGATAGGCTTCCTGAAACAGAAAAAGTTTTCAGTAGGCATCTGAAACAACATAGTGAGGGGGCCTGTCTGGTATCAATGGGTAGCCATTTCCAAAGTACCAGTGCCGTTGAACTAAAAGATCGACTGCTCATAAATGCAACATGGACAGTATGTGGCACTTTAAAAGTGAAAGTTCCATAAGCCAAAGCAAGACAGCCGCTTAAGTAAACTGGTTCCAAGTCATTAAGTGCTTTAAATACCAAAGAGGAATAACACTGAGAACAGTCCAGTAACGAATCAGTAGCCAATGCAGATCATTGCAAGGAAGCATAAATTGCTGGTAGGATCTTTCTTCCTGTTCAACTTCAAAGGAAGCCCCACATAGAGTGCATTGCAATAATCCGGTCTTGTGAGTTCCCAGTGCCTCCCTTGATCAAGTTATCCTGGTCCAGGAACAGTTGGACCAGCTGAAGATGGTGAAAGGCACGCCTAGTTGCTGAGGCCACTTGAGCCTCAAATGACAAAATGGTACCCAGGAGCACCTCTAGGTTACATACCTGACGCCCTCAGGAATAGAAATCACCCAGGCAACAGATGGGTTTATCCAACACAAAATGTAAAGCGGTTTTAAACTACTGATTTGTGGCAACCTTGTGGCTAGTCAAAAGCTTTTCATTTGATGAATATGTAACCCCTGGAATAAGCCAAGTGTTGGAAGTGCCTTAAAAATGTGGAGACAACCGTACAGCGGATTTTCGCTTTAGCTAACATATTTTGGAGTCAAACTAATACCCAGATAGAAAGTTGTTTGGCATATTCTCTTTACCTAGAGACATTACTAGGTTTTAAAACCATCTATGTAAATGAGCTAATTCAGCTAAAGACACAGGAGTTTTATTATATACCAGCCTCTGCTTTATATCAGATGTTTTGGACTACAGTTCCCATCAGCCCCAAGGCAACACAGCAGCCTATATAATTGTGACTGTGAAGATACTGTATGCAAGATAATGGGTGCAATCTGTTGTATCTTCTTAAAGAGAGCTAGCTGCTTGAGGAGATGTGAAGTATGATCTGGCACTAATGTCAAATTTGGTCAGCTATGTGAAAGTAAGAGAGGGGTGGAATATGAAATGGTTGAGAGACCACTACCATTTACTAATTTCTGGTTTGCAAACAGTAGATTTCCACATATGGGTGCTTCCTTAACTTGGCTACTATTTGTGGTGTGTGCGTTTTTCTGCATTATTGTTCCAACAATTCTTTTTAAAAACAAAAGGGTAACTGTTTTTAAATCTAACATACATTTTAACCAACACAGGTATTACATTTCAACCACAGAACCAGGAAATGCAATCTATTTAAATCAAATTTAAGCAAAACACCTGAAAACAGCCCAGGTCACTGAAACTCGCATTCCGCAGGAGGGGGACGAAAGGAAGTTCCCATTGCACAAATAGGGTTAGCTGTGAAAAAGTAATGATTGGAGTCCTGCTAACTAAAATCTTGGATTTTCCCCCCCAAGCACATTATGAAGATCAGAGCCCATTACTCTATTTACTCATCGACCCACAGGATATATCTTTTTTTAAAAAAAAAATTACTCCCCTTTCTCAATTTGCGTTAATGGCCACACCTTTAATTCCATCGGAGGAATTTCCCCAAACTTCCTATAAATACCCCTAATGGCTGAAGGATCTTTTCACACTCCCCTTTGGACACAGAAGCAGCCAAGCCTCTCCTGCTCCTGGTGTGTTCCTTCCCGGCAGAAGTACAGGCAAGCCGTCATCCGGCATCTCGAGAGGAGGAGGGGAAAAAAGTGGGAGGAGGTCCAGCGCAAAGAGATTCAAAGGCTTTTGAAGGATGAGCTCAGAACGAAGTAAGTAGAACTTTGGTCAGCCCGTTCTAGGCGCCTGGCGCAGAGGTCGAGCGAGCTGGTAAGTTGCATGCTTTGGGACAAGCGCAGCTGGATTTTGTTATTTATAAGGAGGGTAAATCTATTTACCTACTCCCTGCTGAAAGCAGCGTATCTGAAGAAGTGTGCATGCACACGAAAGCTCATACCTAGAACTAACTTAGTTGGTCTTTAAGGTGCTACTGGAAGGAATTTTTTGTCCTGGTGAAAGCCTGTTTCATACATTTGTGGGGCGGCGGATGGGAAAGGAGGAAGAGTCTCAGGTTTAGCAGAAGAGTTCTCTCCCAAGCCCCCAACTCTGCGTTACGCCTAAAATAGCAGGTTTTCTTATGGAAAGGATGGTGGGCTGTTAGGTTTAAAGTGGTTAAGGCAAAACCAGCTTGGAGAGATTTTTGAAGGCTAATAAACCTTGGGCTTGTTCGTTTGCTTAGGTCTTTTCTCTGAGCAAGGGGCTGATTCCTGTTTTTAGTCTTAAAGGGGCGGGGAGACTACTCTTTCGCTCAGATTTCCCAGCCTCCCTATTTAATCCACGGGCTCCAGAAGAAAAGCCAAGTTCTTTCAAAAGTTATTCTCGGTTATATTTCGTATCGTTCCTCAAACGAGCTCGAAGAAGACACTTTCTAAGTTTCACAAGAGGTCCCTGTGACTTTTAGGAAAGGCGGAACAGCGTTAACCTCTGGTACTGCCTGCCGCATGATTCCCTGATCTCCACACTCCTTTTCGGCGACTTGGATTTGCTTTCTAATTTACTGTCAAATCTGTGGGCGGAGATCTTGATCTTCCGGAAGGTTGCAATAAAAACCGGCCAGGATTCACTCCGGGTTGCTTTAGCAAACAAACGACGGCAGCAGCAAAACTCCACCCTAAATTGCACTGCAGAGCTGGGTCGTTGCGCGGAGGACCGCGAGCGCGGTTTAGTTTTGGTCCTCGAAACAACTTCCAGGAGTGAGAGTTAAATTCTCAAGATGCTGTCTTTTCCACCCGGCTCAGACTACTTATTGAAAACACCCTCGCAAGCCTGAAGTCCGCCGCCTCTATTAGCTAAAAAGTGATTTGCCACGGGCCACCCAATCGAGCCGAAACTACGCCCCGCGCGCAGGCGCGTCTCGGCTGCTGCAGCTCCCACGCCGCTTTTTAAACCAAAGGGCGGCGGGCCAGAAACTTCGGAATCGGAAGGTGTATAAGAGATAGTTTGATCTTCTGCCCCCACCCCATCTCCAACCCTTAACGCGCCTCAGTTCTGTTTTACGCTCGAGTAGGGACTTTTGGTTTTCCCCCCACGCATCCTAAATGTGTGGAGAGGGGGGGTTTAAACTTCTCCATGGGGCGGCGGCTTCTTACTTGAGAAAATAACTAGTGTATGCGCGAATTGCCAGCCCCGCCTCCCCCACTAATGAATTTATTTGCAAAAAATAAAAAGCCGCCAAAATGGGCTGAGCAAGGAGATGACTTACTGCGAGGAGAAGGGAGAACAACAAATTCAGCAAAAGTACCCGCTGCGGCCCGGCAGCAACACGTGGAAGCGGGAGTGCTCTAGCTACTTCCTCCGCCTGCCGGAAGATAAACGTGACCAAGGGGAGATCCCTCCAAAGGAACAAGATCCCTTCCTTTACACCCCTCTCCTAGTTGTGCGTAATCAGCCGGTAGAGCACCATACACTTGATCTCGGGGTTGTGGGTGCGAGCCCCACTTTGGGCAAAAGATTCCTGCGTTGCATGGGCTTGGACTAGATGACCCTCTGGGTCCCCTCCAGCTCTACAATTCTATGATCCAAATACTGTACAGGACTTCTCCCTCTCCTCCTTGCCTAGTGTGGACCAGCCCTTTGGGGACCAAACTCCAGTTAAAATAGAATGTAGGTTTGCGTTTTAATAATCTTGGAAGTATCAACCTATAGTGGGCAGGATACTTGCTGTATCACGCTAGGCCAGCCAGCAAAAGCCTTTCCTTTTGTGTCTCTTATTAAGTTGAAAGCTTAAAATTCAGGCCAGGGGTGCTTGGAACTTCTCTGAGGGCCAGGATTTATATTTTTGGGAAACAACCATGTGTTTCTAAATCATGCTTTCCTTGAGCTTGTTTGAAAGGTATTCCTTCCTGTCATGTAGGAAAGTGAAATGTCCTTAAAAGTGGGAGTGGGAGCCTGGGAGATCTGACCTGCAAGATGCAGCCCACTGGGAAGTTTTCTTGTACAACCTCATGGAGCCAGTGATACTAGTGAAACTATTCTTCCATTATTCCACTGACTATATGACCTCATTCATTCTCTCTCTCCCTTCTCCAGGTGTTATTTTCCCCCTGATCAGCATTGCACTGTGGGGGTTGTGCTCAGCTACACCCCTGCCAGAGACTTCCGGGTACCCAGACTCCGTCCTCGACAATTTGGAATTTGTGCTTAGGATTAGGAAGGATGTTGCTAAAATGAAGAATGATCTGGTGAGTTGTTGCGAGCAGAAGAGGAAAATGCTGGGCAAGGAATATTGCAGAGATGAAGGTATACAGTTTGTCTAGAGCAGCCTTTTCAACTTGGTGCCCTCCGGGTGTTTTGGAACTACAAATCCCATCAGCCCCATCCAAGTGTGGTCAGGGGTGATGGGTGCTGTAGCTGAACAACACTCAAAAGCCAACAGGTTGGATTAGGCTGCTCACGATCAAAGCCTAAATCCACAGCTTATGCACACTGGCAGAAGCTGTGGATTTAGGCAGCTATCTAAAAGGGATTCCTTGGTCAATGATATAAAAAGCTTCCTGAGACATCCTGAAGGACCAATTCCAGTTCTCCGTATTATATCCCTTATTTACCCACCTTTTAAAAAGGTGTCAACTCCTTGAAACTGCCACTGTGAATCTCAAAAGTACAAAGATCGACTGATGATCCCCCCCCAAATATTGTGCCAGGATCGGTTTGAGCAAAAGGTGGAGCCCGGTCCTGAAAAACTGCCTAATTTATCCTGTATATAACACACCTCCCCAGTAACATAACAACTTGGAAAGTGATTGTGCCCTGACAGTTATTATTTTGCAGCTCTTGGCTTTGAACCACTGTAAACTCCAGTACAAATAACTTATTCCCATCGAGCTGAGTTCTCGGATAAACAAAATAGTTGGCAAGTTGTTCTGATATGGGACTCCGTTCCCGGCATTTCCTTGAAATTGCAGCTTGCCCCGGAGACTTAACCTCATAGATGCGTAGCTTTCTCCCTTCTAGTGTTGTGGAAGTCTCTCCTGGCCCTGGCCCCATTTAATCTGAACAAATGGCATTGATCCTACCTTTCCCAGCATTTGTGAGGTTGTGCCAACCTGGAAAGGTCACCTTCCCTCAGTGACAAAAAGATAAAAATTGTTTGCAGACAGTGAATAAAGCTTTGGCATTCTCGTTGGCTTCCCTCAGAGGGCGGAGGGGCTAGTTTGACTAGATCTGTCAAATTATCGTAAAAATGCATTTAATCCTCCTCTTATCCAAGCCTAACTTAAACCGCTGTGATGAATGCCAATATTTGCTGCTCAGTCTGCCACCCTTTGGCTAGAATCAGATTCTTTGGTTTGGGTTTTGGGTGTGTGATATTTGCGTGTTGCTGCTTTCAGTAGTTTCAGTGTGGCATAATTTACTCCAATTTTGTTATGAAAAAAGGCAGAGGTTTCTGCAGGTCTCTAGAAATAGTATTCATCAGTCTCTTCCTCTGACTTCTGAGAGTTCATGCACTTGAGAGCATAACTTAGCTTCCTATCATAAGGACTGGAAACTTGGTGGTTTGCAAACGCTGCACTCATAAGTTATAACCATTCTGCACTACTGTAGTGTTCCTATAGAATTCACACCTCCCTTTATTCTATGAAATAATTTACTGCTGCATTCCAAGTGATCCCATAGATGTTGATCTGTCTATTGACATGTAGTCCTTTACTATGGACTCCTTATTCAAGTGAAGACACTAAATAACAGGGCACGTTAGGTTCTTGTGAGAGCAGGGCAGAGACAAGGTCTTGCATTAACAGAATGAGTAGATAAGGTTTCTGTACTCTTACGAACTACAAGGCTGGGTGGTGGGCAGCAAGTATTGGGGAGCCCTTGCCTTCCTGGTAGTATCACCAATTCCTTTTTAAAGTACTGTAAAATTTACAGGTGGTGGGAGCTCATGGGGTTGCCAGTAGGGAACAAGCAAGCTATATGTCTGTATTGTCTACTGGGGCCTTTGTCTCTTCTGACTTCAACTCCTTGTTTCTCCCTCTGCCTGCTGCCCACAGCGTAAAGAATTCAGGCTTGGCAGTGACAACGAACTGCAACTGGTGCAGGAAATCCTGCGCATTGAGCAAGTTGATTATTCCCATTGTCGGAAAGACCTCTGTAACAAGGTGAGTAGAAGCCACCGTCCAGTAACAAGCCCTAAGCAGTTCCTGTTAACGTGCAATTGTATTTCCCGCCTGTTCCCGCCGCCCCAGAAAGTTCCAGGTGGGAAAACAACAATTCAATAAGGTAGGAGGGAGCTTTGCAATATCTGTTTACAAATAATGCAGGCAGCAACAGATGGAAGGAAGCCAGAACCAAAAGGAGTGTTGGGTCCTCAAAGAAGTGAGCAAGCGGCTTCCTGCCCGCCTACCAGCTTTGGAAACTTCTTGCCAGGCTCCACACCTCCAGCTTCTTCCCACATTCATTTCTCATGTCTGCTATGAGAAACAGCAAGCTGTAGGGAAATGCTTAGAGAACTGAGGCCATTTCATTTGGGGGACAAAGTGATAGCACAGTTATAACATGGACAATGGCCAGTTTATGACACCCTCTGTGAGCCCCATCCTTGAGTGAGCCTGCCTCCTCGTTGCAATAGGTCTAGGGGGCTCTTGCTAATGCCCCCCACCTTGCTCTGGGTGTGGTCCTTCAGCAAATGCCTGACTGCCTCCAATGCAAGGAGATGTGTGTGTGGATGAGCAGGGTCTGTGGCAATAATTCTGTGTTTTGCATGCCTTATCCTTTATGTCAAAATCTTGGTTAAGATTGGCAGTCCACGCCTGATGTAGTAGTTGCCTGGCCGACTGCCAAAAATACACTTTTGAGGGTTAAGGGGGAATTCCTGTTGGTAACCAAACCAGATGTCATCCATTTCCCCTGGTGCTGCAATCGTGACTCGGCGCATTTGCAGGTTAAGCAATGAGCCAGCAAAGTAAAGGATTCTGAGTGGATAAGATTAGCTATGTACTTAACAGGGACGCAGGTGGCGCTGTGGGTTAAAGCCTCAGCGCCTAGGGCTTGCCGATCGAAAGGTCGGCGGTTTGAATCCCTGCGGCGGGGTGCGCTCTCGCTGCTCGGTCCCAGCGCCTGCCAACCTAGCAGTTCGAAAGCACCTCCGGGTGCAAGTAGATAAATAGGGACCGCTTACCAGCGGGAAGGTAAACGGCGTTTCCGTGTGCGGCTCTGGCTCTGGCTCTGGCCAGAGCAGCGATGTCACGCTGGCCACGTGACCCGGAAGTGTCTCCAGACAGCGCTGGCCCCTGGCCTCTTAAGTGAGATGGGCGCACAACCCCAGAGTCTGTCAAGACTGGCCCGTACGGGCAGGGGTACCTTTACCTTTACCTTTACTATGTACTTAACAAAAGGGCTTGCTCATGAGAAACAGAAGGATCTGCCTTTTCTGATTGCGAAAGGGTGGGGTTGGCGGGAACATAACTTTAGAAGAGGAAAGAATCTCAGGGGCATCTAGACAGCCATGTGAAAAACTGTAGCATTACGATTTCCAGGGGGTAGCTCTGTTTGTTGGAAGCAATAACATGAGTTTTATGGCACATTTAAAGTATGCTGTACTTGACTAATTTTGGACAAACTAGTTATGTGGAGGTGAATCTTTTTAGGTGGCAGTGTGATGCTTTGCCAGGGTGGGGGCTCCTCATTCTGGGCGTAGCACTGGACCTCGGCCCCCAAAGTCCAGCCCTGATGGCTTCACTGCATTTATAATGGCACAAACTTTTGTGGATTAGAGCCCACTGTACCAGAATATCTAGCATTAGTATGTTCACTGATATATTGGACAACTTTATTACAAATCAACTAGGAGCATTACAAATCAACTAGGAGCATTCTCTCTACTGACTTATAATAATGACTTCCCTCGCCACCCACACAATAAAATTGCTGGTTATAGGTGCAATCTTAGTTTTACACACACACACACACACACACACACACACACACCCCTCTTCCAAAATGAATGCCTATGTGCCACATGGATTCTGTTTATATTCAATACATGCTTTCTCTTTAGAACTACATATGCACATTCAGTTGAGCATGGACTATGAAATTGGTAGCCACCAGCAAATTAAAACAAATTACACTTTAAGGCTAGCTGTTAAAAATCACTGAGGCTAATATGTATCTAATCTAGAAGCCCTGCCCACTCATTACAAAGTTTGGTTATAGTTAACCAGTGGCAAAGGAAGAAGACTCCATACATGCTCAAATACCCAAATACTCTTCCCTAGGTCGCCTCCTTGCACTCAAAATGAGTTCTGAGGCTGATCACGGGCTCAAATGAAGTTTGGTGCGGGGTACCCTTTTTCAGGGGATGTTCAGGCACACCTCTGTAACATGTTGTGTATTCAACTTCACAAGAAGAGAGGAATATTACCAAATAGCCAAGTATCCCTGATAAGAGCATGCAGAGAAAAAAAATCCCCTTCATGTTTTCTTAGCACACAGCAAATATTTCTTAACAATCTTATTGCTGCCGACCTGCTCAGCGAAAGCTTGAGCAATAACATAGATGTTAGACTGCTATGCCTCTGTACATAAGGAGTGTCAATGTCTTGGCTTGCCTACTATGGGAAAACTTTTTCTCCTCTTGGCACTTCTTCTGAGGGACCCTCTTCATTTTCCCACCTTAAGTTAATATTTAAACCTGTAGCCTTTTTCTGCTTTCTTCTCTGGCAGGGGAAACTGAGCCTTTTCCTTTATACCAACTTGAATTGTTCATTTGTTCTTCTGCTCTTTCTCCCCACCACATATGATCAAACTGAGCCACTTCTACTAGCTCATCTCACACGGTTTTACTTACTCACAACACACCCTAAATTGGGTTGCTGTGTATAGTGTTTTAAGAGTTTAAACTGGTTTGAGAAGCACTGCTTTCAGTGATCCATATCAGGTGTGAAGAAATTTGTGTCCCTACTGAACTACAGTTCCCATCATCTCTGGCCATTGGCTGTGTTTGCTCGGGTTCATGGGAATTGTAGTTCCATAAAAGATCCTCATCAGCCTACCTGGAAGCACATTTCTGCCTTGCTGTAAAGATCTTGCTCTGTAGATGCAAAAATGGATTGACTGTATCTTAACTGCCCTGAGAATGAATGTCCTAAATAATTTAAACAAGCCCCCTTTTTAAAATACTGTCAACACTCTGGATGTGAAAAATGGTGGTCTCCAGCCTAAATGGGAATCAGGAAAATTTGTGTGTGCGAGCGAGAGATCTATCCAGACAAAAGCTGTAACCCTTCTTCCCCACCCTTAAATCTTGTTCTTGCAGGAAGATTGCTTCAACCAGATACAGACAGGCCTCAGCACCTACCAGCACAGCCTCTCACACGTTGCCCAGATCCTGCCAAGTTTCTCTGAGAAAGTGACTGGCCTCCAACTGGACCTCTCAAACCTCTCCACCAACATCCACCGGCAGGTGAGAAGCTGGCTTACTACTTGCTCAGCTTGGGCTGAGGGAGGGGGCAGAACAGATGGGCAGGAGGTGAGAAGAAGCCCTTGCATGCTTGCACCAAGTTCTGTGGGAGCAGGAATATCCGTAGCCATTTTAGCAGGGTCTGTTGCCTGCACTTCATAGTTGCTTCCCCTCCTGGAACAGTGGGGATGCCCCTAGTGGTGGCAGCAGCAGTTGCACCAACCCAGATGCATATTCTGGCATGGCTTGTCTTGGCTGCTATTGTATCAGTGTCTGTTCCACCAAATTCCATGGGCAACACAGAGACAGAATATGGAAGACTAACTGCAGAGATGAAGACTGTTTCTGAGACAGGCAGCTCATTCCCTCTGCTTCCCTTGGCCTCATTCCTTCTTGATTTCTTTTGGAACATATTGATTAGCATGTCAGGGTATTAATCTTAGATACCTCTAGCTGTCATTGTGTCCTTTCTTCAAGGAACACATGATTGTTAAAGGGCATAATTGTTTAGGATAATTCCTGCTCATGGAAATCGATGATCCACAATCCCCTCATCCTTAAGACACAGCCCCAGGAACTTCAGTTCTTCTCCCCTTCTCAGTGTTCCCAATTTGCAGGCATGGGGAGCTTTGTAGCCCTGAAGATGCAGTTCCCATTATCCTGGACCGCTTGCCATGCTGGCTGAGGCTGATGGGAATCCCACCCTGATCTAGAGTTCTCTATATTTAATGTTGCGAAGACTGGTACTCTGTATTTCAAGGAATGTTTGATCTCCCTTTAGAAAGCTTCTTAGCTTCTCTAAGCTCTGGGGTTGCAAGGTGCAAAAAGGGTACCAAGTTAGGCCGTCCAGCTGTCCAGAAAAAATGATCCTCTAAGCACTTAGCAAACAGCTGCATTTCAATAATGGATGTGATTTCTCTTCTCCCCACCCCACTTTCTATCTTCCTACTTCAGATACTTGAGAGTGTGGTGACCACCGTCACCTTCCCCCAGGGAGAAACCCTGGACTTGCAAAATCAGAGAGCTATCGGAAGCTATCTTGTCGTCCGCAACCTTGAGAAATTCATGGAAGCGATTGCCCGGGCATTGAGGCATTGTTATTCATAATGTGAAGGGCTAGAGGATTCTCCCATAAGACCCTGGAATGGAAGGGTCCTGTGCATCCTAAGGAGGACCTAATAGGTGATGATAAACTGAAACAAGAGGATGTACTTCTTGTGCCTGGGCCCCTCCCAAACTACAGAATTCCAGCCTCCTAACTTTTTATTATTTATTTATTGTATTTATTATAAAGTTTTAAAAGCCGCTTGTTATCATGCAAAAGCAAGAAAAACAAAAGGCACAAGAATGTTTAAAGAAGCAGCAGAACACCATACGCATCGTTTTTAAGAAGTCACTCTGTGCCCAGTTTGATGTTCTGCTGCTACCAGCAGGAAATAACTCTTGTTAACTGAACTAATCTTTATCTTTTTTATAATCAAAAGTCAAGTAGAGCCCCACGTTCTGATGTCCCTCCAAATTAATTGGACAACCTTCTCCGTGTTTCGGCATTTAGCATTTCTGTTTGTGCCAAACTAAATTCCTTGGGAGTTTTTTAAACTAGCCTTTTTAAGAGACTGATGCAGGACATCTTTAGCAATCGGGTGTTGTTGTTGTTTTTATCATAGTGTTGACATGAGACTCCTGCAACAACTCCATGGGTGAACTATTGCTATCCTCCAGATGTTGGACTCCAGTTCCCATCAGCCCTAGCTAGCATGACCAATGCTCGGGGATGATGGGAACTGGAGTCAACCCAAGACATTGGCTACTTCTGGAATTGGCTCATCTCAAGCATTTTGTAGAATTGCAATTTTGGATTCGGCTTGTAATGAAATGTACTCTTCCTGCGATGCCAACTTGACATTTGTATGGAAAGATCTTGT
The DNA here is from genome assembly GCF_951804945.1 of Podarcis cretensis. Lineage (NCBI taxonomy): Eukaryota > Metazoa > Chordata > Lepidosauria > Squamata > Lacertidae > Podarcis > Podarcis cretensis. Next base: position 28,107,651 of record NC_137182.1, on the reverse strand, counting down.
TTGCTTTGCTGGATTTCTAGTGAAATATCCTTAAGAGTCAATTCCTACAACTGTGCGTTTTTAATTTATTGTGCTTATTTATTTTATTTTTTTATTTATTGTATCTTAAAAACAACAAATGTTCTGCATCTTAAAATTTGCCCTCAGACCTTTAGTCATTTCTCTGGTATTAAGAGTATTTATTACTTATTTAATATTTATACCGATAACTGTCAGATTAACTGTTTGATAAGAACCTTTGTTTATCAAAGGCAAGGGAGTTTCAGCAAGTTTTACGTGTGCATCTTGCAACACTTACAGCCTTGCTGTGGCACACATGTCAAGATGTATGCAATGTTAAATCACTGTTTAATATTTAAACATTAAGAGTACTGGCTATTGGTAGTCGGACCGAACTGCAGGGGGGTGAACAATAAGAGTATCTAGTTCCCACCTCTGGCAGTCTTCTGGGTACATGCTGGGCTGTGCATCTTCTTGTACTTGTTATAGATAAGTAACACTGAATATGAACCATAAGCACACATACCTGTTGTTGGAGCAGCACCAGTAGATGATAATTCTGAAACTGCTACGAACAGTTGCTGTATAATCAGTGGATCCCTGATTTGGCCAGAGGCTGCCATCTAAATTTCCCACAATCCTCGTGTTGGCGGTATTGTGAGAAACTAAAATGGCAGCTAGACTCCGCTGCCTGGTGAATCATGTAGTACTGGGCCGTAAAATAAAGTCAACACAAACATATGTGCATCAGCCCTTGCAGTTGCATGAAGCAACCCACTTCACCCTGTTGAATGGTAGGGCTGGTCCTGCCTTCACACCACTGATGGGGAACCTGTGGCCAGTTACAGGCTGCTGGACTCCAGCTCCCATCAGCCCCAGCAACTGTAGTCAATAGTCAGGGTTGATGGGAGCTGTAGTCCATTAAACCTCTGGAGAGCCATATGTTTCCCCACTCCTGCTTTAGACAGAGAGATGTATCTAGAAACCAAAGCATTAATTGTTCGTTTGCTATGTGATTTATTCCTGTAACGTTCTATGCTAGAGGATCTTTTGTTTTTACTGAGGTTTTTAATAAATCTTAACTTATGATTGTAAACTCTTTTTGTTATTTAAATGAACTTGTTTTACACCAATGTAGATCATCGATCTGTGCAGAATTCCATTTTGTATTTTGTTTAAAATCGCTTTGCAGTTTGCTAGAGAGGTACAATGTTGCTTGTAGATTTTAGTCCGCCACCGATGCTAACTGTTTTTTCCTTGAAAACTGGACCAGAACTCTTGCTAGCTTCACATTCTTCCATTACAAGCCTCTGCAACAGAAGGCAGCTGGAATGATATGACTTGTAAATGTCATGAGGTGATAAAGAAATATCTGGAATTTGGCTAAGAGCCTAAGCTCAGCTGAAGCATTCCAAAGCATTTATTTTTGAAGCTGTTTAGATTTTCTGTCGCATCACTGTAGTTGTGCTTTCATTGTAACTGTAAACTGCACTGAACACCCCACACGATTAGAAAAGGCAGGATATAAATACCTATTTATTTGACAATGATGCTAAATGGAATGGACATGGTACTTTTAAATTTTATTTATATTTTTTATTTTAAAAGGTAGAAAAAATTGGCCACTGGGTCATTGATTAGTGCTTAATATTTCTATTTAGAGTCTCTCAATGCTTCCATTGTAATACCAATCAGGTTTTAATTCTGTTACTACTTCTTCCGAAAATGAATTTTATTTATTTTATTTATTATGATATGGTGTGTGCAATTTCTGAGTAGAAATAAAAATTAACATTTGTTCAATCAAAAATGTGGTGTTGAAGTTTATTAATGTGTTGAGACCCAACTGAAGCATGAATGAAAGCAAATGAAGTATTGAAGTAACTAATTCATACGAGGCGAGGTATAAGTTGGGGGAGCTGAGATGTCCCCGGTTAAAAAGTGACATTGTTCACATGCCAAAGACAGGTCTTATGTCTAGTTTCCCCATCTGTAACCTAGGAATAATCATAGGCCACCTTATCATGAAAACAACTGCAATGATGGATTGAATCCAAAGGCTGGAATTCTACATGCCTGTAAGCCCTACTGGATTCAATAGGATTTACATCTGAGCAGAAATGTTTTGAAATAGATAGACTTTGGAAATTGCCCACCCTGTAGCTCAAGACCACCCCAAAAAACATCATACATACATCACAGAAGGAGGCAGTCTACAGCAGGAGGCGGTCTACAGCAGAAATCCTGTCTCCCAGGATACCTGTTAATGGTCACTGATTGCTTTACCTGGGCAGTCCAGCCATTCCTTTGTGATGGGTAATAGTTTAGTTCCTGAATCCAGGTCACAGGCTCACCCTATTCATACACAAGTACGCCCTTGAGACAGGATTTGTAAGCAAACAACAATGGGGAGGCTTTCCCATTTCCTTTCTCCTTGCAGAGAAATATTTGAGGTCACCAGGAGAGTCAAAATGGCTTCAGGATTGCTCTCCTGCACTATTTCAGACATGTGGTTTATATACTTATGTATATGCTTGCCTTGTACATTTAATTTAGATCAGAGACCTTAGAATTCTTATAACACCAGAGGCAAAAGTGAGCAGAGAAACGGATGCAACTCTGACCTTTGTACCAAAGACAACATTTCAGTTACACAAAAGCAGTAAGTTTCTATGCACACCCTACACATATCTCGCTATACAGGAAACCCAGAGGCATTGTCACAGTCGAACACTTTCTAGCTAGGCAAAAGTGCCTCAGGGATGTGTAGGCATGATCCCGTGAGTGGCTGTGGCCTGAGGAGGCTGTTCTCAGGCTTTGCTGAATTGGCTTTATCCTGTGAGCTGGTGCTTCTGTGTTTTATTTTGCCCTTATATGGCTTTATTCTGGGAAGCAGTCTATAAATTTGTACACAATTAATATGAAAAATAAACAGAGAGGCCTAGAGGGCTACACTGGGCCCTCAGGTTTGAGGCGTCTTACCCCTGCCATTAAGGTCCACTTAAAGAAGATGCAAAATAGACCTCAGAGGAAGAGATTGGCACCATATGGTTAAAAGACATTTATACTACTATAGCAGTCTTGGCTGGGAACTGTAGATTAAGGGTGCTGGGGGTTGTAGCTCTTTGAGGTGTAAACTACAGTACCCGAGATCCTTGGGGGGAAAGTTATGACTGTCAAAGTTTTAAATGTATGGTGCGGATGCAGCTGATACCAAAGGAGTGGCACATAACAAGCCACGTCCCATTTTCCTCTCTGGTTTGTAGTAGTGTAGTATATATAATTCAGGCTGTGTACATGCCATAAATCCATTTATTTATTGGGTTTATATTTTCCTCCTTCCCTCTTGAAGGAGCCCAGGACCGCCAACTGATTCCAAAGCAAAAACATTCTAAAACAATTACATTTAAGGCATTAAAAACAGTGACCGCTATTCCTTCTGGTGATCCCAGGATTGCCAGGAAACCAAATTCTTCAGTTACCAAATGCCTGGGTAAATTTAAAGAGCACTGCCCCAGAAGAATTGTGGGAACTGTAGTTTGTTCCTCACAATTCCCAGCATGCTTAGAGAGAGCTACAGTTCCCAGGGTTCTTTGTGAGGGTGGCTGGGGATGTACTTTAAACATATGGTATGTACACAGCTTTATTTTGGTTCTTCAAGTTGTGTTTGGAACATACCAAATATACGAAGGGGCACTATTAAAAAGGTGTGGCTGAAGAGAAGATGGCTGCAGGGCCAAGGATGTTTATTATTGTTGTTGCTGCTGCTAAATTTATTACCCACCCTTCACAAGCAGGTCCCAAGGTGGGTAACAACAGTATAAAATTCAAAATCAAAACCAGTTAAAATAGAATTGTCAAGATTTTCCTCCCTACACATGACCCTCATTTGATGGCTAACATGAAATGTGACAGAAGAAGCAGGGCTGGCCCAAAACATTTTGCTGCCTGAAGGACGAAATGGTGCCCCCACCACCACCTAAAGAGGCTGACTGGAGCAGCAGCTGCAGCTTTACCACACCTGAGCGCAGTAAGCTAGCTTAGGGCAGGGACTCATCCCTGACCATTGGCCATGCTGGCTGGGGCTGATGGGAACTGGGAGTCCAGCAACTTTTTGAGGGTACCATGTTGGCTACTTCTGGCTAAAGAGATGCAGGGCAAGGCACTGTGGCACATGCCCCTCCCAACACCTCGCTGCCATTCCCCGTCCCCAGCACTTGCCATTTTAGGCAGCCGCCATTTTAGGCACACCACAGTTGTCCACACATAGCAATGAACACACCCACAAGCTGCCTCTGTACATGTGCAAGTAGTTGTGTGAAAGGATGTACGCCTGTTCATTTGTACCACTCGGATGTTGTGTACATTTGGTGAGTGTTACATGTGAAGATGGTACAGGCTCAATTATTTGCAGATTATACATGGATTGTGAACTAACAGTCGATTCCTCAACTGTTAATAAACTGCAGAGAGAAATCAACAGTCATGATAAGCTGTGCTGGGCCACCTTTCTGCAAACTACGGAAGAGAAAATGGGAATCCTTACACGAACACACCCTGCAACATTTTTTTAAGCTCCAGATAGTCAAGGCAAGAATAAGAAGAAACACCTTCAAGTCGCTCTCAGACATGTTCTAGACTAGCTGAACCTACTCTGAAGGCAAACAGAGTAGCACTTCCTGGGTGCTGAGTTATCAGCTGGATGGCTGCCAGGGCCATCTTGCTCCTTGAGGTGATGGGGCTGCTGTGGAATGCGTCCAGACTTAAACCTGAATTTGTCACACACCTGAAATAGATTTCCAACACCACATTTAGCACCGCATGTAGCTACGCCCCAATAACAGCAAAAGAGGAGGCGGTTCCACCCACAAACTTCTCCAGGTTTCTGATATAGTCATCTTAAAATCTTATTGACTTGATTTGAAGGGAGGAGGACCCATGACTCAGCTCTCCCACTGCTTTGTCTGCAGGCTTACAATCCCAGTTTCTGACTCTGACCACAGATCTCAAGTCACACAGACACCATACCTTTAAAGCACATCCCTCCCGCTCCCAGAATCTTGGGAACCAGGGCTGACCCAATATATTTTGCCACCTGAGGCAAATCAGCGGTGGCAGCAGTCAAGCCCCCTGCCCAGATCTGGGTGTGGCCGTGCTGGTGGCCAAGGGTGGGAGAAGGGGCAGCAGCTGGGATACTGAGAATTGTGAGGAGGTCTATATTAGATAGATAGCTAGATGATAGATAGACAGATAGATATCTTTATTGTCACTGTCCCATACAGAACAATGAAATTGAAAAACTACATAAACCATTCCAAAACCCCTAAAAACTCTGAAATCCCATTTTAAAATACACTATACTATACTATACTATACTATACTATACTATACTATACTATACTATAAAAACCCCTAAAAACTCTGAAACCCCCTTTTAAAATTCACTATTCTAAACTATAAAATACACTATGCTATAAAATATACTATACTATAGAGACCCCTTATGCTGCGTTTAGAACCAGAATTGCATTTGCATAGAAACTGTTTCTCAGGCGGCTAGTCCTGGCCTTTATAACCCTATACCTTCTTCCAGAAGGCAGAAGCTGAAAGAGATATTCCCTTCACAGAGCTACAACTGTCAGTTTCCTGTAAGGAAGGATTGATTGGTAGACCAGTCCTAGAACTGTAGCTCTGTGGGATGAATAGGGGCCTCCTAACCATAAAGAAGGCTGATCGCCGAAGAATTGATGCTTTTGAATTATGGTGCTGGAGGAGACTCTTGAGAGTCCCATGGACTGCAAGAAGATCAAACCTCTCCATTCTGAAGGAAATCAGCCCTGAGTGCTCACTGGAAGGACAGATTGTGAAGCTGAGGCTCCAGTACTTTGGCCACCTCATGAGAAGAGAAGACTCCCTGGAGAAGACCCTGATGTTGGGAAAGATGGAGGGCACAAGGAGAAGGGGGCGACAGAGGACGAGATGGTTGGATAGTGTTTTCGAGGTTACCAGCATGAGTCTGACCAAGCTGCGGGGGGCAGTGGAGGACAGGAGTGCCTGGCGTTCTCTGGTCCATGGGGTCACGAAGAGTCGGACACGACTAAACGACTAAACAACAACAACAACTCTTAGCATCCTTAACAAACTGCAGCCCCCATAATTCTTTGTGGTGAAGCCACGACTGTTGAAAGTGGTATCATACCACTTTAATTGTATGGTGTGGGAATGGCCTGGGCCTTTCAGAAGTGCAACACATTCACGTATGGTTCCTGAGGCAAAGAAACTTTTGCACTAGGATTACCCAAACTCGGTCACAAGGTCAGATCTCTGTCGAAGCTTGTTGGTTCATACCTACTTTTCCACTTCCTGGGCAGCTTGCCATGACATATCAGCCCCAGACCAGAAAGTTTTCCAAAATTGCTACATTATTCGGTGGCACTTCCTGCTTGCTGTTTGCCTAGGACCAGAGAGGTGCAGAAAACGAAAGGTTAAGAGCTTATTGTTGGAAGGTTAAGACCAAATACTGGAAAAACAGAAAGAAAGGGGGGGGGGACAATAAGGAGAGTGGGAAAGCAAACAAGGAAAAAACCCTTAAAATGCAAAGCAGAAAGGGGAGGTGGGGATGGGGAAGCTTACTTGTTTCCAAACATCAGGATTTAGCATTATGTTGAATATCCTAAGTATGTAATCCAGACAGCTGTGCAGTTATAAGCAATTTGGACTTTGGACTTAATGGTCGGGGGAGGCTCTTTACTTACGGCGGGTGCCTTTAAATGTTAACATGTACTACTTCACTCACTTCAACTGATTTTGAACCACCAAAAAAATTGCCCAAAAGGAGGATGTGTTCCGACTGTATTGGGTCTGGCATTATTCTTATTTCAAGCTGCTGGCAATCTTTTCATCCTGACAGTGGTGCTTTCCGAGTTTTGTGGTTGGTCACAAATTATTTGAAGGGGCCAGTGGAATGTTTAAACTAATTGACTGTTATGAATGAAGGAACATGACTTTGGTTGAGGAGGCAAGGAAAGCTGGATTTCACAGATATGATCCAACATACAACCACTCTAGTGGGTTAGCAGAAGTTGAAAAGTTGGGTACCGTGAAGTTGTTCACTCTCCCTCGTTCTTAGCTTCCTGCTTGAAATTTGCGCACCAAAATTTGGCACCAAAATGAGCATGACACCCCACCCTACTTTGAGGTCCCTCAGACATCTGTGGGATTCTTTGAAGTCATTCCTCATTGTTGCCAAATTCTGACTTGATGACGTATTCTGCTAGGCCAAGTTCTTAGAAAGCGAAAGGATTTCCTTCTGCTTTTCACACGTTCAGACAGATCACTGCAGAAATCACATTTTCCTAACCTCGGTTTTGACAAGCACATCAGCTTGACTTAGCTTCAACAGGCTGGGCCAAGGGAAGGAAAGTCTTGAGTTGCAAAATGTTGAGAAGTATCTGAAGCTACCAACAAAAAGGACTGAACTTCTCAACAGGAGAGGTTGGTTGTCCCACAAACCAACATTGCTTTCAGTTTGGGTCAACTGGTCAACCGGACAAGCTTGCGACTCTGACCATGAATTTGGATTAAAAAAGCAGTTTTCGAAAATGTGCAAGTTTCACACTGGCTTGGAATACTCCTTAGTTATCCATTTCTATTTGTGTTGACTATTTGTCCCAACTTCATGAAATCTTGCACAGAGAGTCTGCACAATGGCAGCTGTAAGATGGTAAAATTTGAAAATGTTTGGATTTTGAATGAGATAAGACATTTAAAGAGTTTTTGCTTGCAACTGTCACCTGTTTCTCCTCAGTTTGTGTGTGTCAGTCATCTCTAGTTTTACCTTTTGATGGCTTAGAGTGTATCCAAATGCAAGGGAAATAAAACAGCTGCTGGACTTTCATATAATTTTGCCCCTGTATCTTCAATAAAAACATGCAATACACTATAGAAAAATAGAACTCAATATAACATAGTATCAGGTGCTACTTCTGTAATCTGAAAGCATACACTGTTCTGATTACAAAACAATAAACATGTCCCTGTTTTGAGATGTAGCTATTTTGGCAGCTGTTTGGATTTTCAAATTTGCTAATTTGCTGGGGGCGCATGCAGATACAGCCCACAGGCTACGCACTTCTGCTGTTGGGCCACTGCAGTCTCTAACAGGAAGCTGGGGAGAGAGAGGGGCTGGTAGTTTGCTTCATTTGGGCTATGTTCTTTTCACATTCTTATCACACCCTGTCATGCTAGAGCCTAGCCTCTGCAGACGTACTTTCCGCATGCCAAAGGCCTCCATCATATTTCAACTCCCTAGATTTACAACTATGGCCTCTGTAGTCCCTTGGTCTACCAACGTCAATCAACTGCTGTCACAGGCAATAGACCTTGATCATCCTCTCCCTGGGCTGTGGGATTTATGGCCCACTCTTTCGTTTTGAAGAAGTCACTCCAACTCTAGGGGGTTACATAAGAATTGGACGACCACTCATGCTGCTATTTATATCTTGTTCACAGGAAATAAGAAGGGGGGGAAACAGACATAAGCACTCTCCAATACAGAGTGTAACCACTTTACTTTGAGTCACCCTGAGATTTATTTCATGCGTACTTGCTCCAGTGCAAATCCTGGCAACCAGCAGTGTTCTGGGGTCAGTTGTTGCTTCCTCATCCAGCTAAACAGGAAGGAAACATAACCCAGACTCCAAGAACAGCATCAAATCCAAATCCACAAGGGTCCCTTTTACATGTTTCACCAAGCCAACCAGGCAAAAGGCTGACCATCCTACCGAATTCAGATCACAATTCCCATTAAAATTTGTATGGACTACATATCAGCAGAGTCCAGTTTGCAGCGATTGGTTGGCAATCTCTTTCAGGCTAGCTGTGCGCTGGCTGTGTGCCTGTGTGTGATTGAGACATGGGGGTGTTGCCATGCGCCAGCCAAACAAATAGTCTAGAATCTGATTGGAAACCCTGCTCGTTTCCAGTTTTTCCTTTGCCGTCTTCTTTGTACATCACAGGCAATTCCCACAAGCATGGCTTGCAGGTGGCGAGGTTTCCTTACCTCATGCTTAGGTCCTGCTAGTGTCCAGAATGCCTCACTCTCTGCGGTTTCATGATTCATATTGGGAAACGCTTGACGCAAATGTGCAAGAGCTGCTATGACACCCAGGATATCCTGAATGAAACGGCTTTAGGAATACCTGTAAATTACACTCAGATATTACTGGATCCAATGGGAGATCAGGAAGGGCTTACTGAAGATCCTGGGAATTTCCCTACCCCTCCCTTTAAGGTATCAATAATATTTGGCTCTCATACAGAAGGACAGAGGGCGGGGTGGGGAAAAGAGAATGCATGAGTGACTCTTCTTTCCATGCCTGTGGGTTATGTCCAGTGTGATGATTTGGCATCTTAGCTGTGGGAACATGCACAAGTTTTAGATGTGCATCCAGCTCAGGCTTGGTCTACACATGCAGCACAATGAGGAAGGAATGAGATGGCAGAATGGATTGTATCACTTTAGACTGCGGGCTATATGGATGCATTCATATAGATAGGTAATATGTAGCTTTCATCGGTCCGTTTCAGGAGACAATGGAGGAATGCGCCTTTGGGGGCAGGTTGCAGTGCCTGCCATGGCTGTAGTAGAAGAAGAAGAAGAAGAAGAAGAAGAGTTTGGATTTGATATCCCGCCTTTCACTCCCCTTCAGGAGTCTCAAAGCGGCTAACAATCTCCTTTCCCTTTCTCCCCCACAACAAACACTCTGTGAGGTGAGTGGGGCTGAGAGACTTCAGAGAAGTGTGACTGGCCCAAGGTCACCCAGCAGCTGCATGTGGAGGAGCGGAGACGCGAACCCGGTTCACCAGATTACGAGACTACCGCTCTTAACCACTATACCACACTGGCTCTCCACTGGCTGTAGAGAACATAACTAAATATTAAGCCCTCTGCAACATCTTTCTGCAGGCGAAGCAGCCGGAGTCTGATGCTTTGGATGTTAGCTGGAAGTGTCGGAATAAGTTTCACAAGATACTCTTTTCGGCCCGTCTGCACTGACACTGCTTTTAGCAAACAAATATTGGCTCAGGACAGGAATGGTACTTGTGGTGGGAAGGAACTGTCACCCCATCCCTCAGGTTGGACCGTTCAGTGGGGAGGGGTTTTCATGCACCTTCACCAAGCAACTAGAGCTTCATTCACTTGCTTGAATTTCCTGCCCATATTTCTTCTGTACGCACTTAATTAACCAGTTTTGATCTGAAGGGAAAACCACTTCCTTACAGAACTGGGACAATTGAATTCCACCCCCACCAAATGAGCAAAGCCCATTCATCTCCATGAATGGATTCTGGACAACTTTTCCCTCCACCCACAAGTTGCTTGAGGCTAGATGGGAGTCTATCTGACATGGCTGCAGTTTTGCCAGGATGATGCCACCCTACAATGCGTGTGGAAGTAGGGTGGGGCCAACGTCATCACAAAGTCTTACTGTTTTCGGCTTTTGAGTTTCACCCAGCATGAATGGTTGGGTTCTAGATCAGCAACCCCACCACTTTCATGAGCAAACTGTCCCGGCTGTGTGGCATATAAGTGCATGACACGAAGTCTCTGGCAGAGTCTGTTGGTCAGGCTCTTCTTCCCCAATTTGTAAGCCACCCAGCTCTCTGACATCCCATGTCCAACTTGTTAGAACTCAAACGCAATCTGCTACACACTGGGAGGCAGGTTCAAGCCATGTCACAAATAACTCAACTGGTGGTCGCAATAATCTTTACAGCTATCTCCTTAATGATCCTCACCAAGTCTTCCATGGTATATTGCAAGGAAACAATTCCAAAGGTAATTTAAAAAAAACCCACCACTCCTTGACCTTGTCACAAGGATCAGAAGGACTGCAGGATGAACTGCCTATTACTCATGGGTGCAATAAAATAAGACAAATTGTTTACAATGAGTGATCACATTCACAAATTCTGGAATTTCCAGGAAACCATAGGCGTTAGTGGCACTTCCTCATCTATAGCAATCCTAGATCAGGACTGTAAAGGCAACCAATTTTAAGGCAAACATTTTTCCAGAAGGGTAACCAGGTTAGGCTGCTGTAGCAGAAAAATCAAAGTCTAGTGGCATCTTAAAGACTAACAAATTTAATATGGTATAAGATTTTTTCGATGGTAGGCTCCATAATAAAGCTAACACAAGACTCCCTGTTAATTTTAATGTACTGAGGGCGAAATAAAATGAGGTTGGGGGCCCTGCTCAATAGTCCAACACTATCCTATCTAACTTCCTGGGATTCCCACCAAAAACAGCCTCCTTTTCAAAGCCTATTTTTGCATCCATAATGATTAGAAATTTGCTGAGATTCCCAGGATGTTCAGCTATGTGTGCAATCCCAAACTCTCTGCTTCCAAGGTATGATCATGGAACCAGGGGATAAACATAGCTCTGTGTTTCACCATATGAATTTATTAAGAGGGGACAATAAGGATTCTCCCCAGTATTTATACAAAAAAGCAACTGAAATTGTCTAAACTTATATACACAAAGACAAGGAGGGGAAGCATATAGGATTGTCAACATTCTCCTGTTTGCAAAATTCAGCCTTTATATTCCTGAAGAGGAAAATAGTGGTATAGAATAAAGCTATTTGATAAATCAAGATTACAAGATATTTACCTCTGTGCTAGCCAATCATATAAAACACTTATTATACAAACTGGTTGCCCCAGACCAGGCTGGCTTTTTTCCATGCTGAAACATAATGGACCTAATTAGAAAATTGTTGAATGTAATTATAACGATGTCTTGATCAGAAACTTTTAAAATTTGTTTTTGTATTTTTTAGATTGAGAATACATGTTATATATTGATAAACTGCTATATTGTTGAAAATGAATAAAAACTATATATACATATACATACATATATAAAAAAGAATATAGCTGTTTTCATAATGATTTCTGTAACTTTTTTAAACATACTGCTAAAATATCAAAAACCATGGCACTTCTGAGACACCTTGTAATGGGATGTGCTGCTTGTAAATGTAGCTTTGTTCAAGTATTTGACCATTAAAGAGAAAAAGATACACCCAGGCATTTATAAAACAAGACAAACAAAAGGGGGGGGGGAGTATTAGCAAAAACTGATGGACACATTCAGACGTCACAGGTGTGAGAAGTGGAAGTGTGGCTTCAAAGACTTGGAACGCCAAGGATCCCTGGAAAAGCTGGGATGGCAACCATGAGGACTCCAAACCAATCTTGAGATGCCTTGGAAACCGACTCAGGGGTCTGCCCTGGCGTATTTTCTCATCACAGCAATGCTCACTTCTGTAGAGCATGTACACAATTCAACGCACGCCACGTGGCAGCTTCCTTGGAACAGAGAGTGTTCTCCATTATCCCATCGGTGGGATTTTGCTCTTAGGGTTCCCCGTCTCACCCGCAGCAAGGCCCACGGGATGCTCATAAGGCAGCGATGGCTTTGGCTGCCACCCTGCGTCCCAGAGGCAAGCTGAGATCCGTGATGGCCAGCACAATTCTTGGGCTAGACATGGTGGATGCTTTCACCAACTCCGACACCTGCCCAGAAGTAAAGAAGGGGAAAGAGGTCAAGGAGGACACATCAGTGGCAAGTAGATGCTAGCAGAGTGAGCTCTGGGGTGTAGTGCAGGTTCCTCTTTGAAGCAACCCATTTCCCTCCATGGCAAAGCAACAACTCAAGAGAGCTTGTGGCACTGGTCCAGATGCACTGCCTAGCCTGTGTCTCATACCGCGTGTAGGGGTGTTTATATTTATTTACTGCACTTGTAAATATTAGCAGACTTGGGCATGATTCATGGATTTGTAAGCTATAAATAGCTACAAAAGGTCAATAAAAAAACTTTATTGTCTTTCTGCCAAGGCATTCTGGGCAGTAAACAAATTTGAAATACAGGGGATAAGGAGAGTTACAAGAGAACAGCAGGCGTATCTCAGGCTACTGGAAGTTTGTTCAGGAGCTGATGACCTAAACTCCCTGGCCTGGGCTTCTTCCTTTCTGCTTTTCCTCAAGGCATGAAAAACTTTATTTGGCCTTTACACAACCCTCTTTTCCCAGAGTCTTTTGGATGCTGAGGAAGCTGGAAATTCCAGGGTGGTGAGGGAGTAGATTTCCCCATGAGATCTTTTTCCCTTTAAGAAGAGGTTGATATTGAGAATTTATACCTTCTGGCCTAGGCACTCCCAGCATAGGATTAACAGTAGCTGAGGAGATACTGGAACCTTACCTGTTATGCTCAAAGTGGAATAACAGGTAAAGCAGAATAACAAGTACAGCAGAAGTTCAGCTTGAGTCTAAACCAGGAGCAGGAACTTGTGGTCTTCTGTTGATGGATTACAAGTCCCATCATCCCCAGTTTGGCACGCTGGCTGGAGCTGATGGGAGGTGGAAGACCACAGGTTCCTGAGCCCTGGTTTAAATATTAAAAGGATGCTTTTAAATATAAAAATGACAACAGTTACTATTATTATTATGTTCCTTTCAACAATTGTTCCCTCTCAACTGTTTTTCTATACACTGAGCCCCTGACACATGATTTGGTTGGTTTTGAAAAGCCTGCAGGATTACATTCTACATCAACCCCAACATTCTGTAATGTGCAAACTCAATAAAGCTTTAAAAATATAGTTTTACATGCACACAACAGACACCATCAAAAGCTGGGGACGATTCCCACCTTCATATTTCTGCAAAACTCACATCTCTAGTGTTTCTTCAAAGAGGAAGGTATGTGCATGTACAAGTCAGAGAAAGGGATCAATTATGTTCTCTCAACCTAAGACATGTTTTTAACAGTACATTTCTATGCAAGCAGTTAAGTTCCACTATGTTCAATGGGCTTTACACCAATTAATTGTACACAGGATTGCAGCTTAGGGTGACCCTCACTTACTCCTCTGTCATTGTCTCTGGAGCTGTCAATTCCTGCCAACAGACTCCCTCTAGTGTTTGCCTTTCCTAACAACAGAGAACCAGAGACTTGAACTCTTAGGATTCATATGGATCATCTGTACCAGCCTTCCTCCATATGGTGCTCTCCAGATGTTCTATACTATGTCTCCCACCAGTCTCAGCCAACAATGCCAATGGTAAGGGAAGATAGGAGCTGCAGTCCAGCAACATCTGGAGGGCACCAAGTTGGAGAAGACTGGTCTACATGCATTGGGGAACTGCAAAGGGAAGATTTGCTTGTGCCTTTCTGGGCCAGGTCATATGACTGTTGGGTACTTAGAAGGCATCCCCACCCCCCACACCTAGCTCATAGTAACACTTTTGCTGGCATATAGTGCATCGTCACCACACACAAAACCCACATGTTTTGTACACCACTGTTTAGCCACTTTGGAAGCAAACACCCCTAACATTACGTGGTTCTCTATCTGTTAAATTCATCCAAAACTGAAGTCTGAAGTGCAAAGAACCAACTAGGACCAACTAGGTGACAGTTCTTTCCGCACGGCTCAGAAATTCAAGGGGCTAAAATAGGGCACCCAAAGGTATGGAGGTGGCTTCCCTTAATGATTCCTTACTTTCCAGGGGTCATGCTGAATTGTGACTGCTGAGTGAGCAAAACTGCAGGGAATGGGCCTTTACTCAGGTCACATGGAAGAAGTCTGCCTGCAACCCCCTATAAGCCAAAAAGCTTTCCTAGAGAGCAGCAATGGACCAAGAGCCCAAAGAGAGACTACAGAAATCTTCAAGAGGAAAATGGGAGTCGCTCACCATGGTGAAGGGCATGAACTGGAGGATGCTGCCACGGCTTCCTTGCTCCAAGCAGTCTACGCACTCCTCCATGAACCACTGAACAAACTGTGTGTGTGTCCCGGCTGTCTTGGCTCCCAAGATGGAAGAAATCAGCAAGAAGAGGTTGGCTGGGGAGCAGAAGAGGGAGAAACTAAGCATTGTCTCCTCTAAACCCCTATTTTGAGGTCTTTTCAGTTTTTAAAAATACAGTCATACTCTGGTTTTCGAACACCCTACTTCTCAAACATTTTGGCTCCTGAATGATCGAAACCCGGAAGTGACTGTTCCGGTTTCCAAACGTTCTTTTGGAAGCTGAATGTCCAATGGGGCTTCTGTGGCTTCCGATTGGCTGCAGGAGCTTCCTGCAGCCTATCAGAAGCTGCGCTTTGGAAGTTGAATGCTTTGAAAGTCGAACGGACTTCCGGAACGAATTCCATTCGACTTCCAAGATACGACTGTAATAATGTTAATATCAATATTCACCATACATACATGCATCTATATCTATAGAAAGAATTTCAAGTGAATCTTTTCTCTGTGATCCTTACAAGAACCCCACAAAGTGCTATGGTTGCAGTTATATCTCCAACAGGTTTTCGTTTGGCAGCCACAAGATCCCAGATTCAGTTTATGCCAACATCAGTAACCGCACGCCGGCAGGCTGTGGCTTGCCCAAGGCCACCAAGCAGGGAGTTCATGGTACTGGAGAGATTTAACATAGTGCTGCCTGACAGTGGAACAGACTGCCTCAGGAGGGGATAGGTTCCCCTGCTTTGATTTAAGCGAAGTCTAGATGACCACCTGGCAGGGATGTCGTCGTTTTATTCTACACCACAGATCATGCATTGATAAAGGAGGGGTTGGACTAGATGACTTCAAAGACCCCTTCCATGAAACGTTCAAAAGCAGGTTTCACAGCTGAGCCCCTAGTGATCATCAAATGAAGCCCCACATAAACTGAGCTACATTTCAACCAGGCCAGCTGGGTGCCTGGCCTGCTTCTATAACTTTCCCCTCCACTTAGGTAGGACTGAAGAGGCTTACCTAGAACTCTGTTGAGAGGATCTCTCATGCTGACTGTGTGCAGCTGCGAGGCGGACAGCGAAGTGCTCATCGTGCGGTCTGCTGAAAGTAGAGAAAATACCAGAGTTTGGTGAATGGTACCTCAGCATGCAAGGTTAACTACTTGGGTCCCAAACAGGAAATGCCTTTGAATTGGACCTTCCTTCCCTTTTCTAATGGTTGCCTGAGGGGCTTGGGATGGCAAGAGGGCAGCAGCAGCAGGTTTCTGGCAAGTCACTTTGATCATGTTGGATCACCATCCTAAGGTTCAACAACATTACACTAAACTAACAGCACCACAATTTAGTATTTCCAAGTGTTACCTCTACAAGGCCTCAAGCCATTTTCTCTCGGGCAATAGCCCCGGATCTGCAATATGGGGATAACAGCACTGACCTACTATGCACGACTACTGGAAGGATTACAACATAGAAGTGTAAGTGAAAGAATCTGGGCGTATGAAAGCAGTCTGTCAGGGTTGGGGAAGCTCCAGCCTGCAGGCATAATTAGGCTTTGCCAGCCCACTGCCCCCAATTTGTTCTGTGAGGCCGTTTTGGACAAGCCCTGCACACCTGCCCTATGCCTGATGTCAGGTATGGGATGCATAAAGACCTGGCTCAAGCCAAATGGGGGTTTGCAGGATTGGCAATCAGCCGATTGGTGGCACCAGCAAAGCCCTGCGCACAGGGCTTTGCAACATTCAAGAATCAACTGATCATCGAGTCCTGTGAAGAGTTTGTCAAGAACCAGCAAGATCATCTGGTCTTCCAGAGCAGTTTGCAAGGGGATTCCCAAGATCCGAAGATCAGTTAATCACTGGCACTTTGAAGGCTATCCCTCTGCCAGCACATTGATTTCAAACCATGTGGGCAAATAAGGGTCACTTGATGTCATTGTGTGATGTCAGATGAATGACAGGTGGTGGCCCTGCCCACTTGTCAAATGTGGACCTGGCTGTTGGTAGAGAGAGGGAGAATGATCTGGCCCGCTAGTTATAACCAGTTCCCCACCCCTGCACTATATAAATGTAAAGATTTAATTTCATCTTACCACATTGCATGTTAGAACACTAAAAAATGAACAAGGTGTGATTGAGTACCTACTGCAAATATCCCAAGAGGATTAGAAACTTCTTCTTTTTTTAAGAAGAAATGAACACAGAGATTGGTCAACTGTTAAATCCAGTGCCAATTGAGCCCAGATCTTCTTCTACATGGCATAACTGAGGAATGTACAAAGATATGCTACAAAATCAACTGCACCACCAAGTGTTTAAAAGCTAAGCAGTCCAGCCTTGGATGGTGGGTTTCACAGACCTTCTCTATCCATTTCCACAATTCTGCCATGGAATTGCCCTGAGAGTGGAATCAGATGCAATGATGCTGCAAGAAAGGAAGTTAAATTCCAACACTCCCTCTGATTCATAGCTGGATCAAGGATAGAGGCTTGGTTGTAAATAATCTCGTATGCAAATCAGAAAGGAAACACGGGTGTGCCAAATCACTGCTATGACAGGAGGAATTAGAGAGAGAAAACTCCCCAATTGCATTGTTATGTAGACAAAAGTAAAACCACAACAAAAGGATAACGAAATAAAGGGAAATCACAGGCCGCGAGAGCAATGGAAATATACAAAAACAAGATTGCTGAATCACCGGGCAAGAATCCAAGGTGATGAGCAGTGATGTTCTCCATATGCATAAACAAGAGGACACCAGTTTCCCCTACTGACAAAGTTACTGATCATTTGATCTCCTGGTTCTCACCTGTGAGCTGATAACTGGAGCTGCATAGGAAAGTGGCCTTTCTCTTTGCATGTGGCTCTTGGTCCCCCAGAACACAGAAAGCCCAAATGGTATTTGTGGCATGAAGCACCTTTTCCTAGCTTTTACAGCTCCTACTGGACACAGCCCACCCAGGTCTCAGTTCTTTCTAAGTAGTTTTTACTTTTAAAAAAATATTTAGTTTTTCAGTTTAAAGTATTACATTCCAGCAACCAACATAAAAACAAGATTCCAAAGAAATTCCTGAACTTCCTTCCTCCCCTTTGTGGGTCCTTGTGTTAACCATTTCCTCCTGCATCTTTTATAATAACCCAAACCTTTTACATCTCCATTATATCCAAAACTCAACATTAAACTACAAGTGCTATTCCATCCTACTAATGATTTTAGCTGCTTACACAATTTCAGATAAATTATACATTGTCCCCATTCCTTATTGAAATTTTGGTCTTCCTGATTTCTGATTTCTTCCGGTCATTTTTGCCATTTCAGCATAATCCATCAACGTAACCTGCCATTCTTCTCTGGTAGGGACTTTTGTCTTCCTTCCATCTAGTAGTTTTGGGTTTTTATTTCCTGCGCCATGTCTTCCTTCATATCAAGAGATTCTTCCATCCGAGTTGGAGGCCTACGCTGAGCCAGACTCCGTTTTGGACACTTCCACTGCCGACAGTGTTCTGTGCCGCGCCGCTATCCTTAACTTTTTAAAAGTCAGCAAGGTAGGAAACTTTACCTTTACTTGCTTCTGGTAGCATACCCTCCCGGGGGCACAGTTACAAATCAAAATGATGTGTAGAAGCCTCCAATAAGGGCCAGAATTGCTAGATAGCTGAAGAGCTGCATTGGCACGTGATCTACATTGAGCTCTGACGCCTCCACCCATTCCAAACAGCACACCTAAATTTCCCCCAAAGCAAACAAAGTAACCCCCACATTCATTCCCTGCGGCTTATACCTATTTACTTATTATCTTGGAGGAAGCACAGTTCACAATAAATAACTTTTTTTAAAAAAAGCAAAATATTAAATGTTTTAAATAGATCCATCTAATCTGAATCCTCCTAGATGGAGAGACGTTGTTGTTTTGATGCGATTAAAAGGAGAGAGAGAGGAAGTGGAATGAGCTTTAGTCAGGTTTAGAATGGATTCAAGATTGGCCAGTCTTTTCCAGGGAGCCTGTTTGGACTCATATTAATTCCAGGAAAAGCTTTCTCACCATGATTCCACTTACTGGGGCTAGACAGGATGCTGGTGTCTTCCTCATTGGAGCTGAGCAGGCGCATCAGTTTGGAAGGCTGGGTATCATCCAACGGGAAGAGACTGGTGTAATCCTGGAAGAGGAACCGAAAGGACAGAAAAGAGTCCATCACGGTTACTGATATACACAACCATGAATAAGGCAGGCAGTCTGGTCCTGATTTTGTCATTCATGTATGGACTTGTACTGTCTCACCTTTGCCTCTCTCAAAAAAAAGGATGATTCACATACTCTATTTCTCATCAACATATTTAAAAGAAGGAAGTAGAGGTGCCAGAGAGCCATTGTAGTCTGATGCCTGAGACTGAACTGTGACCCACAAGCCCCCAATTCAAACTCCAGTTCTAACCTACCTCACAGGGCTAAGCTACTCCACAATGGATGTGACACACTGCAGAAATGAAATGCTATCCCTCCTCTTGTTTGTAAAATGTCTGTTCCATTTGCAAATGTGACAAGCTGCTTTTGCACACTGATCTCACGGAAACAGGAATAATAATAGTAGTAGTAGTAATAATTTAATTAATTTATACTCCACCCATCTGGCAGGGTTTCCCCAGCCACTCTGGGCGGCTCCCAATAGAATAATAATAATAATAAAGCGATAAAACATCAAACATTAAAAACTTCCCTAAACAGGATTGCCTTCAGGTGTCTTCTAAAAGTCAGATAGTTGTTTATTTCCTTGACATCTAATGGGAGGGCATTCCACAGGGTGGGTGCCACCACCGAGAAGGCCCTCTGCCTGGTTCCCTGTAGCTTCATTTCTCGCAGTGAGGGAACCACCAAAAGGCCCTCAGAGCTGGACCTCAGTGTCTAGGCTGAAGGGTGGGGGGTGGAGATGCTCCTTCAGGTATACTGGGCCGAGGCTGTTTAGGGCTTTAAAGGTCAGCACCAACACTTTGTGCTCGGAAAAGTGCTGGGAGCCAATGTAGGTCTCTCAGGACTGCTGTTATATGGTCTCAGCAGCCACTCCCAGTCACCAGCCTGGAAGCTTGCTTTGTACCAAGGTCAGACTGTTGGTCCGCCTAGCAGAGTATTTTCTACCCTGACTTGCTGTGTCTCTTCAAGGATTCAGGGAGAAGCCTTTCGCAGCCCAACCAGCAGATGCTGAAGACTGAAATTGGGGCCTCCTGTAACCCAAGTATATACTCTTACTGAACTATGGTTTATCTCCTTCACTGGATCAGCTGAAGAAGAACCCAGGGAGAAAGTGAGGGATAGAATGAGGAAAAAAAGACTTTCCTGTTTCCCTGTGCGCCACAACACTTGTTTTCATACAGAACTTTTATTCTCTGTGTGTACTCACTTAATAATGATTGTTTTTGGAATTTCTGACACTGCAGAGCCACGTTATCTGATGCATGGACTCTAGTGAAGTTCCCAAGAGCAGGCATAGGTAAACTCGACCCTCCAGATGTTTTGGGACTACAACTCCCATCATCCCTAGCTAACAGGACCAGTGGTCAGGGATGATGGGAGTCGTAGGCCCAAAACATCTGGAGGGCCAAGTTTGCCTATGCCTGCCCAAGAGCTTAGCGAACATAGGAAGTCACTTTGGTATCAATAAAAAGTTTCATATCTCAGGGGTCTGCATATTTTTTTTTTAATGCAAGCAAGTAAGGAAAACTGAAGTCCGAAATTGTTTCAGACAGGGTTGCATGCAGTCTGAGATGCTACACAAACAGTCTGCATGTGCAAAACATTTCAGCTTCCATTTTTACAAAGGCAACAAGTTTCTAACGCATATGGCTTGAAAGTGAGCTGGCTGGGCCTTGTGAAATCTCAGAAAAGGAGAGCTGGGTAGCACTTACATGATAAGGGAGTTGCCTGTTGATCCTTCACATAAGGAAACAGAAAGCAGACCAAACTAGCAATATAAGTCAACAGGCACACACCACACAGTGTGTTATTTAGTAAGTCAAGGAAGTTGTGAGCTGAGCAAAAAGATAGCTAACCACAGAATGGCAGAATAAACTGATGGACTATGTAGAAATGGCAGAAATGGCCAGAAGAATTAGGAATCAAGAAGACCAAAATGTCAATAAGGAATGGGGAAAATACATACCATAATTTACCTAAAAAATCATTGCAAACAATTAAAACCATTAGTAGGACTGGAATGACGCTGTACTTTTCCTTGTATAAGACAAGTTTTTTTACTCTAAAATAATGCTGAAATAATCTTATACGTGGATAGTGCACAGGGGGGACGGTTGATTGTTTGCAGCTGCGAGCTGCAGCTTGTCAGGAGCGATTTTGTGGGTGATTGTTGGCTGGTGCTGTGGTAATTGGGTGGGTGATCGGTTACTGCGTCAAGGGCTGCTGTTGACTGGCTGCCGCTGTGGCAACTGGGCATGCGATTTCTGGCTGCTATTGACAAGCGATTGTCAGGATAGTGATTTACTGCATCCCCCCCCCCAAAAAAAAGCTCAACAACATTGAGAAATCTTCCCCCCAAAAAGCTCAACAACTCCACGCCATCACCCTCCATTTTATTAATTTTGAGTCCCCCAAAATAGGGGGCATCTTATACATAGGGGTGTGTTATACACGGAACAATACGGTATATATAGTGTCATCATCATGAATAAAGCCAATATGGCAATATCAGAAGGGGGGTGGGGGGAGATAGCTAACCACGATCAGACCACCTTATTGAAGGATTGACAAATTCATGAAGGACACGTCTATCAACAGCTGTTAGTCATGGTAGTGAAAAAGAACCTCAATACCAGTTTGATTTTGGGAACATAAGTTGAGGGAAGGTTGCCACTTCCATGCCCTGTTTCTGAGCCTCTCGGAGGCAACTGACTGACTGTTTCTGGAAACGAAACGCTAGTTGATTTGAATCCTTGGTCTGATCTAACAAGGTGTTGCTGGTTTCTAATGTTCTTAGAGGTCAAGAAAAGACAATTCCTTTGCTACAATCTCAAAGCTTACAATTTAAAACTGTGATTAAATTTTTTTAAATGAAAAATCATAATTAAATTTTACAACTGAAAATTGTACAAGTTTGCATTTTTGCATAATTCTCCTTCCCCCATTCATTCCTCTCGCCTCTTCAAATCCAGCCACTCCCATTGCACTTATCAATCCACTGCGGCCTGTTTTCCTTTTCCCAACATCCTTGTGGGAACAACAGTTTACCTCTATATCTTCTCGGTGCCTCTTGCGCTGCCAAGCCGAAGTCTGCCCCTTGTTGTGGGAGGAGTAAGAGCTGGAGGCACACCACACAGACAGCCTAATGGAAAAAGAAACATACATCAGCTCCAAAGAAGGACAAGTGATTTTTAATTTATTTATTGCTTTTTCCTACATGGTTTTCATGAACCACGACATTCTCATACCGTATAAGGAGTACAGGGAAACTAGCATCATATTTGGAGGAGATCAGTAATCAGAGAATGTCTCCTTAAGTTTACATCAATAAATGCATTCTTCCACTCCCACTCCACTCCCTGGACCCCATCATCCCTGGTACCCCAGCACACAAGATGTCACGCTAAGCTTGTAAGGCGGCCTCAGTGGGGGGGAAACAACATATTGCTGGGGCAATATGAGAAAAGCCAAGCTTGTGTTTAATAGAGTGAACCCTAGAAGCTTGCATTTGGGTTGTGAAACTGTGCCGTTTTTACTGCCTTCATGCATAAAGATATGTTTCTTGTTAGTGTTTGTGGGAATTCAGCTTTGAAGTTCTAGGAGGGCCTTGGAGATGGGCTGGGAGGACTCCCATGTTTCATTCCTAAAGCTTGCCTCTAACAGCATTTGCAATTTGTGGTCATTTTTTAACTTCCCATGTCTTATTGCTTCTAGCTTTCAGCTATCATTATTTGACATGTTTTAAGGTGCTCAGCAAAATGTTTTCACAAGAAAGAAAGAAAGAAAGAAAGAAAGAAAGAAAGAAAGAAAGAAAGGGAGGGAGGGAGGAAGGGAGGAAGGGAGGAAGGGAGGAAGGGAGGGAGGAAGGAAGGAAGGAAGGACTCTAGTTTTCATGGCTTGAAAGGGTACAGGGCAATAATAATAATTTATTACTTATACCCCGCACATCTGGCTGGGACGTGGGTGGCGCTGTGGGTTAAACCATAGAGCCTAGGACTTGCCGATCAGAAGGTCGGTGGTTCAAATCCCCACGTCAGGGTGAGCTCCCATTGCTCGGTCCCAGCTCCTACTAACCTAGCAGTTCGAAAGCACGTCAAAGTGTAAGTAGATAAATAGGTACCGCTCCGGCGGGAAGGTAAACGGCGTTTCCGTGCGCTGCTCTTGTTCGCCAGAAGCAGCTTAGTCATGCTGGCCACATGACCCGGAAGCTGTACGCTGGCTCCCTCAGCCAATAAAGTGAGATGAACGCCGCAACTCCAGAGTCGGTCACGACTGGACCTAATGGTCTGGGGTCCCTATACCTTTACCTTTACCATCTGGCTGGGTTTCCCCAGCCACTCTGGGAGGCTCCCAAATGAATATTAAAAACTTCCCTGCCTTCAGATGTCTTTTAAAAGTAAGATAGTTGCTTATTTCCATGAAATCTGATGGGAGGGCATTCCACAGGTCAGGTGCCACTACTGAGAAGGCCCTCTGTCTGGTTCCCTATAACCTCACTGGTACCTGGTAACTACGGAATGCAGGATTCCCAGGAAGCTGGAGACAGAGCTTCATCACTCAATATTTTTCCCTTTCTCATGGCAACCAGAAACTGAATAAACTCTGCAAAAAAAATGGCACCGGTGTCCTTAACATTACATCAAGTTTTGGCTTGTGGATTTCATACCGGCACAGAATTGGGGCTCATTAACACCTGTCTGCTCATCTCTTACTTGGCAAGAGCCTTGCCCGGAGGATCCATCAGCATATGCCACTTGGAGGAGTCTGTGAGCAGATTGGGCAGGATGTGTCCCAGGAGCGTGAGCGTCAGCTGCTGCATGTCCAGGCAGAAAATGGAGTAGAGCAACTCCACAGCCCGCATTGCGTGCTCTTTCCGTGTCTCTTTCAGCAGCTCCTGGGAGGGAAGAGAGGACAACAGAAAGTGACAAGAGGATAGGGGCAACGAGCAGCGACATTTGCTCCTCACTTAATGCCATGAGTGCCAAACTACTCTGGGAGCCTATGGCAGAAACTCACACAGACTCTCTCTCGCCCACGCTTTGTCAGTGGTCAGAAACAGCTCCACAGAAAAGCACTGTACAGCTAAACACAGCAGAAGAAACATTCCTCTTGCAGTATCCCCAACAGAAAGAAGTGGAGGGGGTAGGTAGAGAGAGAGGCATAATTTTGACCCACATAAGCCCACCTCCCAGATGGTTAGGAGCAGGGAATATACTTAGGAGGCATTCAGTTCACTACATGCAGCTACAAATACCTCCAGGGCTGTGTCTGTCATGGTCCTGAACCTTTGGAAACTGTCTGCTCTGCAGTTCCACCTGAGTCCATCACTGTCGACATTTAGTCTCTGTCTCCATCGTTCAGCCTGGACAATGAGGTCCAGTTCCGAGGCCTGTCTGGAAGCTTCCTCATTGCGAAATGTGAAGCTACAGGGAACCAGGCAGAGGGCCTTCTCGGTAGTGGCACCTGCCCTATGGAACGCCCTCCCATCAGATGTTCTGAAGACATCTGAACACAGCCCTGTACTGGGAAGTTTTTAATATTTGATGTTCCTCTTTGCTTTTTTATATTCTGTTAGAAGCTGTTCACAGTGGCTGAGGCAACCCAGTCATATGGGTGGGGTGTAAGTAAATAATAATAATAATAATAATAATAATAATAATAATAATAGGCAATGTAATGGGGGGAAGTGAGCTTAGAATTATGTGACTTGACTATTCCTAATTAGCTCACAGGTCTTTCTCAAATATGCATATAGGAAGGCATGCAGCTGAGGCCAGGCATCAAGAGACTGCAATTCCGAGTAGCCTCATCTAGGCTGAATGTAGCTGCTAATGAGCTACGGTAAGGCCAAGAATGCAAATCATGGCGTCATTGTGAAAATCCCTTGGGTGACTTAGAGGCAAGCCACTCTCTCTCTGCTTCAGTCTTGCCTCACCCAACTGGGAATGCAGAAAGAAAACTTTTCTGCCTCGTAGGAGAGTGGGTGAGGGTTTTCAGAACATATTCAGAGCCTTTTGACCACCTGTTTTATGAAAAGCAAAGCTATTCCACTTATTTATTAAGCATTTACAACCCACATCTTCTACTAAAGCATGGCACCCACAACAATTTCAGGAAAACCATTTACAACGTAATGCCTCCAATAGGTGAAGTCTTTTTTCTAGCTGTTGGAAAAGTACAGTACTCGCATGTGCCCTATACCTTGACAAGGTTGTTGCAGAACCAGTAGACTCCGCCCATGTGCAGAAGGGTGTCGAAGATGTGGATGGAGCGGCTGTCCACCCAGCCTTTCTCCAGCACTTTGGAGAAGATGCCCATCAGCACCTCTTTGATTGGCTTCTTGGCAGGAAGGAAGTTCCAGTAGGGCATAGTGACGACCCCTGTGGCTGAGAACTTGATATTCGCAGCTGTCTGCTGCAGGACATCAGCACACATGTGCTCAAGGATTGAACTCATGATCACCACTCTGGATGGGGGGCAGGGGAGAGAAAAAAGGGTAAAGTATGACCACCCTAAACCTGCATCCTTATCAAGGCTTCTTCGGCCGCTCCAAGTTGCTGATGCCCCCAAATTCCAAGCAACGTAACTAAAGGCATTGAGTTGAGGCTCTAAGGAATGTGCTGAAGCAGTCTTTGACCAGAGCTTAATATTTGCAAAATGACCCTTCATAGCAGCAGTGATTGAGGAATAACAGAATTATCTTAGCGCTGCTGTGTAAATCTAACACTCGCACTGGGACAGGAAACCATTGTCTCCATTCAGACCCAGATGAATGAGTGGCAATTCAGGCAGCTTCACATTGCAGGTTCCCTCTGATGCTCTTTTTGTCCCAGGATGGCCACCTTAAGAACAGTGGCAGTGCAGCCTGGTAGCCAGAGTAGCCAGAGTAGCCTGATCAACTGCTCACTGCCTGTACTGCCTGTGAAGCCATAGAATCACAGAATGGTAGAGTTGGAAGGGACCCTGAGGATCATCTAGTCCAACCCCCTTCATTGCAGGAATATGTAGCTGTTCCATAAGGGGATCAAACCTGCAACCTTGGCGTTAGCAGCACCATGCTTTAACCAAAGAGTATTCAAACTTTTTTTTTCATGCAGCAAAAAGCCTGGGCCGCCTCCCAGTTATATCTGATCTTTCACGATGCTTAAGTCAGTGTTTTTTATGAGACACATGATATCAGCATGGAAATCATACAAAAAAGCAGAACACACACCAGGGGCACAAAGCAGAATACAAGCAGGTAAACCTGCCCTGCAGATGCAGCCTTTACCCCACATTTTAAACCCTTAGCTTAACACCCTGTTTTCTGCTACCCAGACTCTTACTTGCCTCTCACTGTAGAACTGCAGGGTGTTTTCAGCATACAGGGGAGTTGCCAACTGCCGGATCATCTGCAATGACTTCTCTCTCTCGTCCAAGCCCAGCATACGGACGTGAGCTACGAGCCAGGCCACAGCGCACACGGCCATGCTGCACACCTTCCCCTTGATGTTGTCTGTGATTTTCTGGGGAAGGGAGGAGGAGAAGAAGGAGGGAAAGTAAGGCAAGAAGACAGCTGTTGAGACTCTAGAATTTTTACTTTTCATTCATTGAGGGATGGTTTGGATACCAAACATACTGCAACTGCAGCAGTAGTTCTAAGATCACTTCCAACTCTCAATTCTATGCATCCCATATGTACCAACGCAAGAGAAAGAACAAGCCTAAAGCACCAAATCATCAGGACTGTGCAATGAGTTTGTTGCTACAGTTTTCTCTTTTCAGAGAGGTTTTCTATAAAAGGAGAAACACGCAGCCTCCCTGTTGCATGGCACAGCCCAGAATGTTTTTGCACCAATCCCAATTTGGATTTTTGCTTCTGAATGGTGGTGGGCTTTTAAAAGGTGAATAGCAACACATCTCCTTTGTATACAAGGCTTACTAGAAAAGCCTGCTCTCTGTCATTACCTGGACGGACTCAAAGGTGAGAACCCCGTTCTCCCAAGCGTTCAGGATCTCCAAGATAGCAGCAGAGATGCTCAGACATGCTTCTTGCCATTTCATCTGCCTGTTCAGATGCAAAGATATATAGGGAGGGAAAGAATTAAGGAGGAAACTTGTCAGGATTATAGGAGATCATTAGCCATTCCCTCCCTCCATTCCAAACCCGCCACCTTTTCTCTTGAAAGTGTATTAGCGATACCTGCTAAAAGCTCAAAAGCGAGGGCTGAGCAAAGATTTCTAAGTGGCAGAGGGCTGAGCGCCAGTCTCTCCCTCCCCCAGTAAACAGAATTATGCACCATTTGCAGGTTTTGTTGGCACCAAACTTAAATGTTGGTGAAACCATGTATACAGGATAAGGAAGGAGGCAGGAGTAGCATGGGATGCACAGAAAGTCCACATCTTAACTATCAGAGAGCTCTGTTGAGACTGCCTGCTCTGTGTTCAACCATGAGGACTAGAAACCTGCTTTAAGAAATCGAGAGCCACGAGGTTCAGGAATCCGCTCTACAGCATGGACAGAGAAAACAACGAATAGCCCTGCAGCATGAAGAAAGCAACTGGCGCTCAGGAGAGAAGGGAACCTTCAGCCCGCTATTTTTATGACACCAATTCCTCAGCTATTCTAGTATAGTTACTTACACCAACTTCATTTCTGACGAATTGTTGAGCAAAGCAACTAGAGACTCCACCTTGGTGGAATCGGGCCGGAAGCAAGGGTGGTCAGGGTTGAGGATCTTCCCTTCCTCTGGCATGCAGGTCTGCATCCAGGTCTCAAAGAAAGGCACTTCCCCAGGTGGACCAGCTTCAGAAAGGATCACCTGAAAGAGAGACGGCCAAAGGAGTTGGGCAAGGTAGAGACATCATGAAGCCCTCGACCACAGCAACAGCGCCACCTAGTGAGTGAGAGGTTAGGGACAACACATGCAGGCCATGAACATGGGGCCTGGTTTCCCGTGCCTGGAATAAGCTCTCGCTTTCAGGATTCTGGCCACCCCATTTGTTTATTTATGGCATTTTCATGGCACCCTGTTGCCAAGTTCTCAGGGTGGCTTACGACAAAACTCAAAGCAAATTAAAAATATTCCTCACAGGTGGAGGGGAGAAGAGAGTGGAAAGCTCAGAACGTACACTGCACGTGTTCAGAGAAGAACCCCATTTTACTTACATCTCTGTGCCTATGCAGACAACCTCTCCACCACCATTACCTCTCCCTTGCCCCCGTATTGTACAGCGTAGAGAAGACCCTACCTCAGAGCCGTAGGTCTGGGCGACATGGCACAGCATGAGGAAGGAAATGTCGAAGAGAAGCGCTCTGACTGACGCCGCTTTGGCTAGAGAAGTGGGAGGAAACCCACAATGATAAGTTCACACAACAACAACAAGAGATATATCAGTAATTTATGATGACCATTAACGACATCTGGTGCATAAGAAGTGCCCTGCAACTACATTCTCGTTCGTTGTATTGACAAAAGAGGAGTTCTCTCGCTCTGTGTTTTTTCGTTTCTTTCCATTCCTGAGTCCTTACGTCCCACATGGATCACTGACAGCCTCTGATGGGGCGCTTCTGGCAGTCCCTCCTCCCATATGCCTTCGCTGCGCCTTTAGCCTGGGGCTGGCCCTGTGGAACTTCTTGCCAAGAGAAGTCCGGCAGGACACGACCTTACTTTCTTTTAGACATCTTTTGAAAATGGTGCTGTTGACTAGGCTTTTGGTACATGCATCTTTCTTCTCTGCCTTTCCTCCAAACATGCATATATAAATGACACCCCCCCCAAAAAAAAACATGTATCTATCTATTCATTTAAAAAGGACCCCCTGGACGGGTAAGTCCAGTCAAATTCGACTATGGGGTTGCGGTGTTCATCTCGCTTTCAGGCTGAGGGAGCCAGCGTTTGTCCACAGGCAGCTTTACGGGTCATGTGGCTGGCATGACTAAAATGCTTCTGGCGAAATGGAACACCGTGACGGAAACCAGAGCACATGGAAATGCCGTTTACCTTCCCACCGCAGCGGTACCTATTTATCTATTTGCACAGGTGTGCTTTCGAACTGCTAGGTTCGCAGGAGCTGGGACAGAGCAACAAGAACTCACCCTGTCGCAGGGATTCGAACCGCCAACCTTCTGATCGGCAAGCCCAAGGGGCTCAGTGGTTTAGACCACAGCGCCACCTGCATCCCTATCTATTTATTGGCCTTATAGTAATCATAGAAAGCAGCAAGAACAGAGCAATGGACATCCCTAATGAAAATCGGACTCAGGCCCCTCTTTCCAGCTCCTCACTTTTTATCAAACCCTTTTGAGGGTGTGACCAAGATTAACAGTTTCAAAGCACTCCAAACATCTTGAAAAATGAACAA
This sequence comes from Podarcis cretensis, assembly GCF_951804945.1. Taxonomy (NCBI): domain Eukaryota; kingdom Metazoa; phylum Chordata; class Lepidosauria; order Squamata; family Lacertidae; genus Podarcis; species Podarcis cretensis. The sequence goes on along the minus strand of NC_137182.1, from coordinate 28,078,310 downwards.
AGAGGAAACAAAAACTGCCAATGGCTAAAGAGAGCTCCCTTTCCCATCAGTCCAGTGGAAGGTCAGAGGGTCTTTTGTGCATTTAATCACATGCAAAACGCATTCAGAATCCTTATCTTGGGTTAAGTGGGATTCACACACATCACTCCATCCAAAGGACTTGAGCTGTATGGGCGCTCAGAGGACTGTGGGGAGGAAAGGAAGGGGAGAGGAGAGGAGAGGGAGGGCAAGCTCACAGCTGCAAGTTAACCCTTCCCCTCCCAGGGCCGAGGTCCCCCACCAAGCAGCACAAAGTGACTATTCTCAGGGGTGGTGGGGAAACGGGAGGATGCACGTGGTAGCCCAAAAGACAAAGAGACCCCAGTCATAACTTGAATGCCCCCCTTGTTGCATCAGGAATGCTGCGCTGACACTGCCTACGCTGCCAGGCACCATGGCTCACTTTCAACTCTTCCCCACCCCCTCCAGACTTTTCAGTTAACACGCAAAAAAATCTAGAGCCTCAGGAAGGAGCTGCAGTAACATCAGACTGAAAAGAAAAGAAATAAAGCAAGACAACTGGGACTTACAGCCTTCTCCGCTGATGTGCTTGGTAAGTTCATTAAGCCTAAAATGAGAGGTGAAGGAACAGAAAAGGGCAAAAAATGAGCTAAGGCTGCATTTATTTTGTAAGGGACCAAACCAAGTATCGTATCTGCCCCCACGTATTTATTATTTGCTTTCTAAAATGTTGATCACCTTGCTGCGTGAAACACAATGCGAACTTAAAAAGTAGGTCACAATCATTCCCATTGGCAAGACTAAATGCACATCTCAAGTGGGACTTGAATTTGGGTGCTGCCCCATCCTTTCTTCTTTTTACCAATCTAATCAAGGTGAAACCTTCTTAGCCATTCCCCACCTCTAATTCTTCTCCTCTTAGGCTGTGCACACACTATACATTTAATTGACATTTCTTCTCACAAAGAATCCTGGGAGCTAAAGTTTGTAAAGGGTGCTGGGAACTGTAGCTCTGCTGTGGGTAAGCTACAGTTCCCATATTGGTGGGGGGGAGGCTTGCTTTAGATACGCTCTGAGAATACAGTGGTATCTCGGGTTAAGAACTTAATTAATTCTGGAGGTCCGTTCTTAACCTGAAACTGTTCTTAACCTGAGGTACCACTTTAAATAATGGGGCCTCCCGCTGCCGCCGTGCTGCCACTGCGCGATTTCTGTTCTCATCCTGAGGTAAAGTTCTTACCCCGAGGTACTATTTCTGGGTTAGTGGAGTCTGTAACCTGAAGCGTCTGTAACCTGAGGTACCACTGTATATAGTGTGGATGCAGCCTTAGTCTGCCTTTACTCTTTTGGAAAAGATTCAGGCCTTTCCCACCCAGATGTGGCTCATCTAACAAGCCAAGTTCCCATAATGCAAACATGTTGACATTCTGGCAGGGCTTTTTTTCTAGATAAATGAGGTGCCGGAACTTGTTTAGGTGGAGCACCCAAGTTGTTGAGCTTTTGTTAGGGGTGGGATCGCCTAAGGAAGGTTCACTTCTTCGCCCATTGGCCTCACCACCAGTTCCGGAGCCTTATGCCACCACCCTCTGCCGCATAGATGTGCCGCCCACAGCCTCTGCCACATACTACCATGCCACAATGCTACAGAGCTGCCAGAACACGCCAGATAGGTGACAGAACCCACCAACTCAGACACACTCAGTTCCGGTGAGTTTTGGCTGAAAGAAAGCCCTGCTTTCTGGTATGGCACAGCCTTTCGCTTTCAACCTCACATAGGATGCCGAATTACATACTCGGTATCATATTCCACACTTGTGTGGACTACACATGGCCACAGCAGCAATACTGCAGCGCTAGAGCTCGCACGCTTGAGGCTTATACGTGAAGGAGTGGAGTAGATTTATTCAGACAGGAGTCTTGTGACAGAAATATACCATCACATGGCTCGAAAGATAGTCCAGCCCCACCTCCCGGTTCCCCCTCCTGGCAGCAACATCAAAAACAAATGTGTCTTTACCCTGCAGGAGAATTGTTTGCTTCTAATAATGGGTGGGAGAAGACCCTCACCCCACCCCACAATCTTGCTTGATTTGCTCAAGTACAGAAAAGCCTGAGTGTGCTTGTAAGATAGCCACTTGTGGGAGGTTTAACAGCCTCGTGAGCGGCTACCTAATAGCCCTTCAGCTAAGACACAAATGGGTTCAGAAAAAAATGCAGCAGCCTTACATGGAATTGGGGATGGGCTGTGGAATAAAAGAAGAGGAATGGAGACAGGGGGTTGATCTCTTGTCATTGGCAGGAATTCAGAAAAGCAAAACGGCCTTACAGCTAAAATACATATGGTGCCTGTGTTCTGTTAGGATAGATTGGCTTACAGGCTTGAAGGCTTAGATCCAAGGCCAGTGCTAAACATTAGGGAAGCCACCTGGGTGCCATTGAAAGCAGCAGATCTGTATTGGGCTGCTCCAACAACACCCAAGTCAGTATGTCAACACGTATTTCCAGTTTCCCAACTCCCAGGGCAGAGGAACACAACATGCAATGATGTCATGTCATGAGTAGTGTTTCACAAGATGTCTGGGGAGAGAAACATTAACGGGAACTGCTGATTTGACACTGTTCACGCTGCTCTTGCTGTGGGATAGGTCAGCCTACCATGCCACCGAGGCTTCGGCCACCACCTCAGTTTCCCATCTATGTGAAATGGGAATTCTAAGAATCTGCCTCATTGTTTCTGCAGGGGGAGGAAGGGGAAGAACGCACTCCAGATCGAGAGTGATTTGTACTGGGGGCGCTTTACTCCGACACCTTGTGCAATGGTTCCCCCACTGAACTGTGCCTGGAAGTGCTGATGCGGATCTAAAAACAGCCTGAATCCTATGTAGACAGAAGCCAGGTAGGGTACAGCTGCCAACACACTCAACCAATGGATGCTCAACTGCATTTTAGCCATTGCACATCAGCCTTGCAAGCTCCTTTTGAATGACATCAGCACAATATTTCATTCTCCCAAGTTCAGGACTGGAAGTGCAAGGCTGGGTGAGACTATAGCCTTGGAGCATATTGTTTATCTGTTCTGTTCTATTTTATTTTGCTACTTTTCTTTTTACTATTTTACTTCACATTATTTTTACCTCCCCTCCCCCAATAATTTTTATTAGCTTTCAATTACAATAATCCAATGGTAGCCTCATTATAACAATGCCAAATCAGAGTACAGTTATTAATCCCAATCATTCAAATGTCAAATTATAAAATTTGGGTGGCCTCCCGCATGTGGTAGAACTAATGGTTTGATGATTTACTTTGTTTCTGCGTTCCAAAATCTTATTCATCTCAATTACATTCCATCCAAAATAACTATCCGTTATACAACAACTGTAATATTAACAACATCCACTTGTCTTAAAACATTAAATGATTTATAAATCTATTGGTGAAGTATTCAAACTATATCCTTATTCCTCCTGTGTGTGACAATTATTCTGTTGGTGGTGTTCCTTCCTGTCCTTGTAAAATGTTATGTCTATCTTTTCCCAGCCATTGCTGCTCCCCATCATGCCTTGGGCAGAGCTAATACCCCACTGTTTATTTTTACTATTTTACTTTACTTTATTTTACTATTTTTATTTTACTATTAATAAAGACCACTGTATTTTTTGCTCTATAAGACTCACTTTTTCCCTCCTAAAAAGGGGAAATGTGTGTGCGTCTTATGGAGCGAATGCAGGCTGCGCAGCTATCCCAGAAGCCAGAACAGCAAGAGGGATTGTTGTTCTGGCTTCTGAGATTCAGAATATTATTTTTCTTGTTTTCCTCCTCCAAAAACTAGGTGCGTCTTATGGTCTGGTGCATCTTATAGAGTGAAAAATACAGGTAATATTTTTTTTAAAAAAATAATTGGCCAGAGAACAGCAGAAGCTCAACCGAGCTGTGGGTGGGTGTTTTAGCACTTGCACGCTCTGTGACCGTAGTGACAGACTCCAGCTCCCCAACTTGAAAGGAGGCAGTGGCCAATCATATCCAGACCCACTCACTTGATAAATTTCCGGGCAAAGACTTTCAGCTTCCCTGTAGCTGCTGCAGCTGCCAACAACAGATCCAAGCTCTTCCCAGACAGCATATGTCCCAAGACACCCAGCAGCCCTTCTGGGGTTTTCGAGTGATCTGAATCCATTGTCTGGAGTAGCAGAGATATAAATAAAGAAGGTAATTGAGTCGACGAAGGTTCCCGATTGGTAGCCGGCAGGGAACAAACTACAGAGAATTGTGTAAAGAGAAATCAGTTCTTAGCAACTTAACTACATGCCCGTGGGTATTCATCACCATTTCACAGAATTCAAATTGTAAAACAAAAAAAAAATGCAATATGAGAAATAAAAATACAATTAAAAATCAAGATGAATGTGGACATGCCGTGGTCCAGTTGAATGAAGCCAGCAGACCACTGGTGGTCCGCAGATCACAGTTTGGGAATCCCTGAACTAAAGAAAGTTGAAAATTTTTCAATTGCTAAAAGGAATGTGAAGGCTTTGTCCAATATTAGAAAGAGAATTAACACAGAAATGTCTCCAGTTCCATTCTTTTAAAAAGAAAAAAATATGACTAAGTCACAATCAATCAACACACATTAACAAAGCACCAACTAAGAGGGGGGAAACACAGAATGCGTAACTTACCATAGATTGTCTTGATTGTCTTTACAAGCAGTATCAAGACATACAAGAAGGTAACAAGATACATAGAGAAGTCTTCAGAGAATTAACAGATATATCTGGATTGCATTTCCAAGACTAGTTCTTGGATGTCTTTTCAGAGGCATTTGTATACTTCAGATGAGGGTCTACCCATTGTTTCTTTGGTTACATGTTCAATAAAGGTTTGTCAGGCCTTGTAAAAATGTGCCTTGCTGTACTTAACCTTCAGAGTAGCAAAACTAGTAGTTGTTTCTCCAATAAACCATACTTTCAGATACCTTATGTCTGGGGTCACGCTGTTTGCTAACTTGGTAAATGTTGGTGTGCCACCCCCAATTCCTGTGTCACTTTGTCCCAGAGGGCAAAGCCACCACAGATTTATGCGTGCCAGCCCAATGGGTGTGACATAACAATAAAATAGTGTGTGTTTTGCTGTGTTCTCTCTAATACAAGCACAGACAAACGATACTCAAGTGGCTTTTTGTGCCAAATAGCTGACCACTGTCCCAGGATATTTTGGATCCTGTCCCTTTCCCCAAAATGCCTTGAAATCATTTGATACGCGTTGATATGCAAGGCGTAGGTTCAAATCCCCAGTCGTGAAGCTCTGCTATCAGCCAGAGACAAGACACTTTCTTTCAACCTAATTTACAGTGCTATTCAAACCATAGGCCATGGGCCGGTCCATTGTCCCTCAGACCTTGTGGGGGGCCGGACTATATTTTTTGGGGGGGAAAGAACAAATTCCTATGCCCCACAAATAACCCAGAGATGCATTTTAAATAAAAGCACACATTCTACTCATGTAAAAACACGCTGATTCCTGGACAGTCTGTGGACCGGATTGAGAAGGCGACTGGGCCACATCCAGCCCACGGGCCTTAGTTTGCCTACCCCTGGTCTAGACTTCAGTAGCACCAAAGACTACTACAGCAGTAGTACTAAAAATAATAAAGGTAATCCAGTTTCTGTGTTCAAGATGCCATCACAAGTTTAGTGCCTACTTTCAGGATGTTGGTGACGGTGGGCTCCGCTCGCAGGATGAGGCCTGGGTTGGGTTGAATGTTAGCATTCTCAGGAGACTTTAAACGTGGCGCATGTTCCCGATCGGCGGTCCTGGGTGAGGTCAGAAGAAAAATACTCAGAGTTGAAATAAGAGGGTAAAGAGCTCTTTAATGAAAGTGGAATACTCTGTTATAAGGGCCACCCCACCAGTACAAAATTCACATATCTATAAACTTCTGATGAAAATTCAGGGCAATGAACTTATAATTTCTGAGAGTTTGACTCAGGTTAACATATTTAACCTGTGGGGTCTCAGAAACACGACTTCCTAGTCCCCATGGGCTCAAAGCAGATGACAAACTGACTGAGTGGTAAAGTTTTCTACCATGGTTTTGCTTTGTCTATACCCTTTAACCCTTTGGAAGCTTTTGGACTCCAACTCCTATCAGATTCAGCCAGCGTGGCCAATAGTCAGGAGGTGATGTAAATGGTTGTCCAACATCTGGAAAACCATAGGTATCCCATCCCCAGTCTGTATTTAGGAAAATGTGGTGGGATTCCCCCATCATTTTAATGTGTGCTGAAGTTTGAAGACCTTATCATGTGGCTAGGCTCCCCCACATTTACAGCTTATTTATTTGAAACATTTTTGTTCTAAAAAAGTAAAGGTAAAGGGACCCCTGACCATTAGGTTCAGTCGTGACCGACTTTGGGGTTGCGGTGCTCATCTCGCTATGTCGGTGACAGGACAGTCCCTGTCTCCAGGCTCACAATCTAAAAAAGACATGGCACAAAAGGAAATGCAACTGAGAGGGTGGTGGAGGGGTTGGGTGGGGAAGCAAGCTCGGGAACTATTATTTCTTAGCTACAGAATTCTTGCAATGACAAGCTAGAAGGATTTCAAGGAGAGGAGGAGCAAAAAGTTTCGGGGCTTTTGGAAGAACAGATGAAGAAGGCCTACAGTCCCAACTTAATAAACTAGTCATCTGTATTAGTAATCTGTGGCAGGCAAATATGACCTGGAGTAAGGACGACAGCCCCTGAGTTATAGCATGTCACAGCTACGGCTGTCTTTCAAAGCAAGATTTTTGTCTCCCCTGCTTTTTTGCCAAGATATGCTGAAGCAACCACTACATGCGTCTTTGCCCCTGCATCTAGCCTATCGCCCCTTTTGCGCAAAGCTAGATAAGCCTACCGTTTGGCTATGAGGTTGTTCATGTTGGCTTCGGAGAGCAGACCCTGCTTGCCACATTCTTGAAAGAGAAGGCTCGTGCAGTCACAGCTGGAAGAACCACCACCAAAAGAGGGAAAAAATGTGTAAAAATGTCTGAACAAACATGGTCCATAATGGAGACAGACTGTTCTGTTGCTGGACCTTTTGGGGAAGGACACTAGATGGCACAAGGTGAATTATGGAAGAGATGGTGGGAATATAACTGAAGGTGAAAGAATATAACTGGGAGGCAAAGAAAGAATCCCGATAAAATGCCTCTCTTTGTGTCCTTGTGTTTCGGTTGTCATAAAATTTGTAGAGTTTTTATTGAGCACCATTTTTGACGTTGCAAATATAGTAACAATCACGGAAAGGAGGAATACAAAGGAGGATACCAGGATTCAACCTTCTAGTCTTCTCAGCGTTAAGGAAAGGACAAACCTTGAGTGGAAGCAACCGCTGCTCAAAGGCTCAAAAGGTCAAAAAGGATGCGTGTGGTTTCGGTGACTGACACCTGCATGCTCTAAATTTCGCTTTGAGCCCAGTAAGGAAATTGCTCAACCTGCCCTGAAGGGGCTTGTGCTCCCCACTCAAGGATTGGTTGGCATTTTGAGAATGGCCACAGATCCAGCTTTGTCTCTAGAGGCCTAAGTGGCCTGCTGCAGTATGTTTTGCATTTCTATCTGTGCTACTCCCAAGTTTTGCTTTCATGGGGAATATGCCATTTTAGCCACACCAACGCCTTCCGGGTAGAGACAGAAGCTTGCTCAATGCAGCCCAGTCAGCTTCCTAGTTGAGGAGCAGGGAAATGAACCCTGGTCTCCTCCATCCAAGCTCAATGCTCTTCCCATTACTACACAGCTACCTACAAGACCAACCAAATTGGTTGGCTCAATTCTGTAAACAAAGCACATTTGCATGTGTACACTCACTTCCTTTGCATAATCTATTGAGTTTTTCTGCCAGCCATGAGAGAGAGGTCACTAATTACTGAACGTTTCTGAGCCTCTATCCACTCATTTTCAAGGCTGCTTTAAAGGCATGACACCTCAAAAAAAAACAAAAAACCAACAACCAGAAACCCACCAGAAACGCAAAACAAACACCTGGATTCTCAGGGTGCTGAATTATGCAATTCTGCACTTGCAAGTTGAGACCACAGGAGTACAGAATGATCAGAACCCAGGAGTTGCCCATTCTACCCTACAGCTCCTTGGCAATTTATCATGTATCATGCACAGAGCGCATCCAGCCCAGGCTGAAGGATTAAGCGTAAGAAAGAACCACCTCAAGTTTGTGCTTATGTCTTCATAACAGAACAAAGCGTTCAAGAGCTGGGCACAAGAAAATTGGACCAAACTGATTCAAAATACTACTTTATGCAAGAGCGACACCGACTGCTTCACACATTGGGGAGTTTGGGTCTTAATCTATCATGCAGAACAAACAGTTCTAATTGCGACATCAGCAGCAAGCCTATGCATGGCGAATTCTGTTTACAAGGCTGTCCGCTTTCCCTGGCCCTTCCCCCAGTTCTAATCTCCTGTTATATCCCACTCAGCAGGGGAAAAACAGGGAATTTTCCTTGAAAAATTCCCATTTCAGATTAAACTGTGCTAGCTTCTAGTTTTCTGTTGTCAGTGCTATTGTTCTGTATTTTGTATATCTGTATTTCCAACACTCTCTTTCGATGCTTTCAATGCTTGGTGTAAGCCGCTTTGGACACAGCGGCATGGAAGTAAACACAGTCAACCAATCAACATCTGGAATGTTACTGTGTTAAGAAAACAGGGAGTAGGCTTGAGCAGTGAAGAAGAGGCCCAGTCCTCCCACAGGCCCCTTCTACTAACCAAACCAGTTTCTGTGACCGGTGACAGAGAGCTTATACCAGGTTCTGGTTTGAGTAACAAACACACCTCCCTCACGAGTTGGTCCATTTAACTTCCTCTGGATGACAACCACCTCAGCAATTTCTCCCACTATCTAACCCTGCTCAACTCTGCCGTGTCTATCAGGCTGTTCTCATCTCAACCTTGACTGTTCTCCCACCTTGCTTGCCCCTACTCCAAATAGAAAACTGGTTTTGGCCAAAATATCCCTCCAACCTAGTCTTCAATGCTCACTATTCAACTTGGTTCAATGGGGGGGGGGGGAATAATGATGAGTTTATGTCCTGTCTCTAGTCACTTGCTGTATTTTTTTGCATTCAATTAAATATATCAAACAACAACAACAACATTAAATTTAAAAAGCAGCCTTCCCCCTGACAGTAGGACTAGGGTTGCCAAGCTCCCTAAGAGTTAGACCCTGAGATTCAAGGAGTGGAGCTTTGGAGGACAAAGGATGGTGGCTGGCAGCTAAGAGAGCGGCATCTCATGGGAGCAGAGACCCTGATAAACATGGGAGTGAAACTGAGAGAAGAACTCCCAGGCCAAGCAGGAAAAGCCCTAGGGCTCTGTCCCCTCTACTTGAAGAGCCACGAAGAAGGGGAACTTACTTGCAGCGTTGGTCGGCCTTGTCCAGAAGGGGCGTCAGCTTCAGGAGGAACTCAAAGGCACAATTCACATCTTCGGTGAAGTCCTGCAATTGCACTATTATTATTTTCTTCCTTTCATCTAAAAGGTCTGCCAATGCTGTACTGGAATCCCCACCCATAATCCCCTATAAAAACAGGCCAAGGCAGTGCATCCCAATAAGCCCACTGAGAACATTAGCTCCTGGTAATTTCTTTTCGGCAAGCTTCATGCTACAGAATTTGCCATTGAGCGAGCTAGGGAAAAAATTCCAGCAAACTTAAAGGATTGGTTGTTTTGTTTCTCTCCACGCCCCCCTTTTGTGGTGTAGAAGCTTGAACCACTTGATTAAGTAAACTGAAGCCATGCAGACACACTGGTGAAGAATTACTTCTTTTGAACTGCTCTTTGCAAGTGGTACATTGCAGTTGGGGGTTTTATAGAGTAAGGGAGAATATGATAAATGTGTGTGGAACTGATTTTTTGTCTCCCCCAGATTTCATGTGGCATGGAATTTAGAAAGAAAAAGAAAACTTATGGTGAGGTTTGAAAGGGGAAATCTGAATAGCAGGTGATTTTTTTTATTTGTATTTTTTAAAGGAAGCAGTCTCAAAAGTTAAGCTTTGAGGCTAATTTGTTTCCATCGGCCTCTCTTAAAGACCACATTAGATGACCTCTATGACTGGGAAGACAGGTTCGATTCCCACTTTAGCCATAAACTCACTCAGTGGCAGAAGAACTACTTTTTAACCAAAAGCTCCATTTAGCCCAGCATTCTGTCTAGGACTGCAGACAGCAGTCAAATGCCTCTGTGAAGCTCACAAAGAGGGTATGATGGAAATGCCTTTCTTCTTTGACCTAAAGCATGATAATCATAGAAATTCTGGCTCTTCATCCTTACCCATCATGGCTAGAGTCACTGATGGAACTTGTTCTCACTGAAAATCCCATCTTTAACCTAAGCATTCTTAATTGCAAAACTAAAATCATGATGACTTGCTTCCATTTTTCTTCCCAAATAATTTTTAGCAGTTCTAAACAAATACAGTGGTACCTCAGGTTACGAACTTAATTCGTTCCGGAGGTCCGTTCTTAACCCAAAACCGTTCTTAACCTGAGGTGCACTTTTGCTAATGGGGCCTCCTGCTGCCACCACACCGCCGCCACGCGATTTCCGTTCTCATCCTGGGGCAAAGTTCGCAACCCGGAGCAACTACTTCCGGGTTAGCGGAGTTTGTAACCCAAAGCGTTTGTAACCCAAAGCGTTTGTAGCCTGAGGTACCACTGTAAATAGAACACTGACGTAGCTGTTGTGAAGATGATGTTTTGCTTTTCAAAAAGCAACCTTTACCTTTTCTCCTTGAGGATATTTTTTCAGTTTTACGAGTACTTGTGGAATCTGAAAAAGAGCAAAGTAAGAATTTAATAAGGGACCTCAAAACTATCGCCCCCCCCCCCATCTCCCTGTGAATTTTCCTCCCTGGCTCACATGTCTTGAGACTGCCCAAAAACTCCTTTGCCTTTTCACTCCCTTCCCCCTTTTCACAGCCTCTCCTCCTCCTCCTCCTCCTCCTAGACCCTGCAAGACAGTTGTTCTTGACTTCTGTTCCACTCAGTCCCATTGCCCTTTAACAATCCTCTGGCCCTCCAGATGTTGCTGAACTACAACTCCCATCACCCCCAGCAAGCACGGCCAAGGATGGTTCAGCCATATCAGGAGCGTCCAAAGTTTTCCACAGCTGCTTGTAGTCCTCTTTCCCAAAACACCTTCCTACCTCTATTCTCCCATGAACCCTAACTGCACAAAGACCCTGTGCAAACTGGCCTTCGCTTTCCTCATAAATGCCAAGCTGTTTTTCAACTTCCTATTACTATTATCTTCACACTTCGATGTTAGAACATTTCATGTTCCATCTACGAACATTCCATGACATGAAACTAGCCTAACTAATGCTCAGAAAAGGTTCGAAGTCAGTCTGGTTGCCGCTTCCGGTCTCCTTATCAACCAAGTCAAAGTCGCAAACTGGCTTAATTACGTCCAGTGACAAATCTGGGGTGGATATTAATGTGGTCGAGGGCGCTAAATATTGAATCAGAAGGTTTCAAATCTCAACTCGGCTATGAAACTGATTTCTCCCTTGTTTTTGAAGATAAGAAAGCATTTTGCACATGAAACTGGAAATAAATATTCAAAAAACCAATGAACTAAATGTAGAATTAGACGGGTGGCGCTGTGGGTAAAAGCCTCAGCGCCTAGGGCTTGCCGATCGAAAGGTCGGCGGTTCGAATCCCCGCGGCGGGGTGCGCTCCCGCTGCTCGGTCCCAGCGCCTGCCAACCTAGCAGTTCGAAAGCACCCCCGGGTGCAAGTAGATAAATAGGGACCACTTACTGGTGGGAAGGTAAACGGCGTTTCCGTGTGCTGCGCTGGCTCGCCAGATGCAGCTTTGTCACGCTGGCCACGTGACCCGGAAGTGTCTCCGGACAGCGCTGGCCCCTGGCCTCTTAAGTGAGATGGGCGCACAACCCCAGAGTCTGTCAAGACTGGCCCGTACGGGCAGGGGTACCTTTACCTTTACCTTTAATCTGATCTTCATGCTATCATATGGCAACAAGCTCCAGAGATTAACTGTTTGTTATTTCTTTTGCTTTCCAGTTTGTTCAGGAGTGTGTGTGTGTGTGTGTGTGTATGTTTGTCGCTTTCATACTTCTTAATTTATTCCTCTTTGCATGGCTGATAAGTTACATGATGTACTTGAGTTGCAATGGAGATTTACTGAGCAGGCAGGGAATGCTAAGTTGCAATTTGCTGGATCTCTTTGGGGGAATCTAGCAGCGTCACAAGTGTGTTTACCAAGAAAGCCAGGGAGAAGGAAGACAGAGCCATCTGGCTTATGTTTACATTGCAAAAAAAATAAAAATAAAAGAAGTATATAGCTAAATACAGATACTCCTCCAGGCTCTACCAAGGATGACAGCCCAGAAAGAGCATAAGAAGAGATTGGTGTTTCCACTCACTATAATAGTGAATGGCATCCAAGACCCCGGCTGCCAGTAGATCTGAGAACCTGCATTGATGCAGATGGGGGAAACTATGATTACAAAGGGCAAGAATTATCATGGCAGAGATTACAGTGTGAGAGTAAAAGTATTTGACCAAGACCCTAGAGGACTTTGGTATTTCTTCCTTTTCCTTCCTAATCCCTAATGTTGCAGCTGCGTTGTGCCAGGACTGATACAGGGGCAGCCATACTTGATCCTGATCAGCAGCGTGTTTTACCAACCCAGGGTGTTCCTGAAGCCAGAGGTGAGGACTGGAGTAGAGTTGGCAGAAGTTACTCTTCTGCTGACCAGTCAAAAGCAAAAGGCTGGGCTCCAAAGTGCTCACAAGACTGGCCAATCCAGAGGTCTCGTGCTGCCTGCCAATTGCAGAGGTCGAGGTTGGACACACCTATCCATGCCTTCTATACCTGAAGAGAACTCCGGGGCCCAAGGATACACAGCCCCAGGTACTCAAAGCAGAGATTGAGAATATGTAGCTTTCCAGATGTCGTTCAATTACAGTTCCCAATTCCTGACCCGCTGGCCAAACTGACTCAGGCTGTTGGGAGTCTGAGTCCAATGACACCTGAAGGCCACAGGTTTAGATTCCTTGGTTGAGAACCTAGAAAGGAGCACTAGAGTGGTCAGGTTACTGAGACCTTGCAGTTGCAGAAAACAACCACAGCCTTGAACATAAAACTCACAGTTTCTGCTAAAAGTTTGGAATCATTGTCCAGATACATGTTTCCAAAGGTGTCCCTATCAAAAAATGAAGCAGGGGGCAGGGGGCTGCAGGTAGACCCCCAAAGCTAATTGGGGGGGTGCAACCAGGCTGGAAAAACAGGAATATCAACCAGATATTTGGGAGAGTCTATTAAGCATGTAAAGTCAGAAAATAGAAGCAGAAAGAAGCCTGATGCAGGGGGGAGAAAACTGTTTAATTACAGAGAAGCGAGGTAGGTGAGGGATAACGTGAAACCCGTTCACTTCACCTAGGTCAGCCACACAGCTCAGGAGGAAACATGGGCTAAGGCAATGTATCAGGAATGCAGGGAACTGCTTTATATCAAGTCAGACTATGGGTCCCTCTAGTACTGTCTGCACCAACTGGGAGTGACCAACTGTCTCCAGGATTTCAGGCAAGGGATGTTCCCCAGCCCTAACATGGAGATACCAAAGACTGGACTTTGGGCATGCAACGCATGAGCTCTACCACTGAGTTACTGCCCTCTCTCTTGTACCTGATGCCCTAAAACGACTACGAATTTATCCAACTTCCCATAACCCTTTTGGTCTCTGTTGCTTGGTAAGCTGGGAAACTCAGATGGCAACAAAAGAACTTTACAAAAGGCTGAGCCCCAGGTATTTGGGCCTAAGGGCACCTTACCTTGAGGAATGTGAAGGCTGTCCATTTGAGTTCCTCTGTCCCTTCAGGAGACTCAATCAGCCCCACAAAGCAGGCTTTCCAGATTTCCAGAATGAAAAGCGGGGACGGAATGCGCTAGCAGGGAGAAGAGACACAGGGAGAGAAGGCCTCAGGATCTTCCTCAGGGAACACAGTTTGGATTCAGAGTGGCGCAGTACTGACAAAAAAAAAAGGCTGGATGCAAGATTTCTAGCACACTTGGACTATCCAGCAGTCCCATTCCACCATTACCCCAACTTCTCACGCAAAGCAGACTTCCCACACTCTGAAGAGTGTTGTGCATCATGATCCTTCAGCCAAGAGTCCACAAACTGCAGCTGGGCTTGATAACCTAGCCAACAAGAATAAGTGCCTATAAGCACCGACAGTGCCTCTTTCCACTAAGCGAATGCAGCGCCCCCCCTTCCTCCTCCCCCACCCACAAATGAATGAGAAGAGCTTAGAGGACAGATGGCATGGCTCCTGTGTACTTCTCTTATTAGAAAGCAGATACGGCCCCCACCTCCCTTGCAAGTATAACATATGCTACTAAATAACAGAGCCTCCCTCTCCCAAAGTCTAGTCCTGGTTTTTCCCAACCCCTGTCTGACAGCTCTTCACAAAAATACAGCCTCTCTCTCAGCTCTCCAAACTCTCTCGACTCAAATAGGTTCTTCCCTGTTCTTTGCACCCACTTCTACACAGATTCATTTATGCCCATACCCAGCAAGGTAGGACTCCAATTTCAATAACAAGGGGCAAACGGCCAGTTAATGTATCCTTTCCTATCATAGACACCCACTCCATGTTTTGCTCTCTTCCCTGCAGCAACACACACACACACAACCACACACAAGCACATTTTTCTTTTCCTAGGGGCTGCACCCCTGCTCACCAACCCCCCTGCCATTCCTCCGTTAACCCCCTAGAGCTTCCTTCCCCTTCCCACCCCATACAATTACTAAGCTTGTTTTCCACCTTCCCAAGCCATTTCTGAAGCCACTTCTCTTTTGCATTCTGCAGCCCAACCACGTACCTGTTTTCACCTTTACCCTCATGTCCATTCCTCCCTCCTTTACCGCAAGCTCCCCTATACACCACCTCTGTGGGTAACTTCCTGCATCTTCCCCCTCCTACACATTTCAACTACTAAGCACCCTTATGTCCAGTTATGAAACCACCATCCACTCCTGCACTTCAGAGAGAAAGAGAGAAGCATCACAAGAAAACTTGGGCCTTGGTCATCAGCCTGCTAAGTGAATAACGGCGGGAGAAATTATCCTGAAGCATTCTCTCCAGAGACTAGAAGCTCCCAGCTCTCCCAGGTTTCCAGCCAAAAGCACAGAAAGTTTGCTTAAAAAGCTACATCTGCCTTTTTCCTCTTTCCACCCCCAAACTTATAGGGCAAAGCCAGCACTATACAGTCAGTATAGGTCTCCTACTGTCATCTTAACTCTCTTTAATTTTCCATTGTTTTAATTTGTATTTCAAAAGAGAGGTACAACAAGATGCCCAGACTAGATAAACAGTTTGCCTCATGGTAAAACTGATCCTGGACAATACCATTTCGGAATGCATAGGAGGGACCACAGGACTGAACTCACTGCTGTACAAGCACATTATTTATATGGAAAACTCTGTGCCAGGGGGAAGGGATCTAGTCCAGTCTTCCTACGACATGCTAGCTACCAAAGTGCTGGATGTTCTTCTTTATTCATGGAAGAAAATTCAAATATGCAAGCCCCCAGCTGCAGTCTGAAGTGGAGCATTTCTACCATGCGATGGGACTGCGCAGCCCAGTCCAATGGGAGTCACAGACGCAGTGAGACAAAGCATTCTTCCTATGGTCCAGACATACCTGCATCCTTTTGACCATCATGAGTTGCTCCACCAGCGGCTGCGGCTCTCCAGTCAGGTTCATTGTCCCCTCTAGCAGCACCACGGCATGGATCGTGGGGAAGCCAGTTTTGTTCAGCTGTTCCGCGTGCACGGAGAGCATAGTGGGGATGCTGTGTGGAAAATTGGGACAGGGAGGAAGAAGAGGTATTAGAAGTTCGGTTCCGTTTGTGTATGGAGAGGAAAAAGCTCGCTCCTCACCGTGCAGCTGCCATCTGCCCACCTCTTGACAAGGCCGACGCACTCCTCTGCTTGGCTTTGTAACTGGCTGTTGCTGATGTGTCCTAAATTGTCTCCCAGCTTGGAAAGAGATTGTTCAATCGCGCTCCAGGAAGCTAGAAAGGAAAAGCAGCATTTTAAATTCCAATCAAGTCTTAGTCCTTGGTAACAGATTTTCCCCAGTTCTGCTGCCTTGGGAGATGCTAGGGGTTGACCCCAGGACCTTCTAAGCGAAACCGTTTCCTCAAACTGAGGCTTTTATCGTGACCAGGTAAATTTATTAATGTTTGGGATCACACCTCGAATGCTGAAGATACTGCTTCCATGTTGAACTTTTTAAAAAGGCAATGGAGACTCTGAAGTTTAAAAACAGGCATCAGAGTATTTCCAAATATTATTTTTTTTTGAGGGAAAGCTGTGAAACAGCAGGCTTGCCCAATAGGGAAGCAGCAGTGCAATCTCCATGTAGGCAAAGGAGAAGAAACAAGGCCCGTTAATAAAGAAGACTGGGGTGCTGCTACTTCAGATCTTGTAAAGGGCCCTTGTGATTTTCGGGGGGGGGGGGAATCCATACCAAAACTACAGGAGAGTTCTGTAGTTGGCACTGGAATCTTGGATTCAAATCAAGCCCTACAGTGCTCAATGTAAATATTTTGCCTCTCCCACAAGACCACCAGCCACGTACGTGTCTCTTCCAACTTGGCTATATGAATCAGGGCCCGGTTCTTGGTGCTGCCCAGGATCTTTGCCAGCCGCTCTAGGCACATTGTGAGCTGGTTCTCAGCAGACCCCTGCTCCAGAGGCTCCTTCATCTTCTCTGTGTAGAAGGCAGCGCAGCGCAGCATCCAATTGAGGACACTCATCAAGGCACGGCAGAGGCCAATGCATTCTTCTGCCTTGCCGTGGCAGCTGCACAAAAAGCAAAAAAGAGAGGGCAAATTCAGTCACATGACTTCGGTGGCCCTAAGAACTTCACTTTGGGACACCTGCATCATTTTCCAGGTCTCATTCTCCCCCCCCCCCCCGCCCCAAGCTCCACTCAGATGTGCATGGGAACTTGGGAGACAATGAAAGAACCACCAAAAGAAAAGTGTGTTGAGGACCATCCAGTAACTTCTCAGGGGGAGGGGAAGCAGGACAGAGATGGGAGCAGAAAAGACAACTTGAATGTGAACACAACTGGGGAAGGTCTTTTTCTATTTGTGTTCTGCTTTACTGTGCCAAATGACAGAGGCGGGACAGGAGGCCTGAACTAGTAGAAAAACAGTGACTGGCCACCTAAATAACTTTTCATGCCCCCACCTTCATCTTCAACTCCATTCCCATGCCTCACACTCCCTCCTTTTGTGCAGTCCCCTTTGCCCTCTCATTTTCACCTTCATTCCCCTTTTTCTTACCCCCTCCTTACTTTTCTGAACTCTCTCTTGCACACAGATAACCCTCGTTTCCTTGCCTTATCCCCTCTCCTTCTGTTTACCCCCAGCTCTATTTCTCCTCATTAAAACTAGTTTGCTTGCTTTTTTAAAAAAAGAACAGTCCCTCAGTGTCTCTCCATCCTTGCTCTACTCAAATTTCTGCTGTTGTTTGAGTACAGCAAGAAGGGAGGAACACTGAAAGGGGTCGGAAATTGTTGTTGGAAATTTTCCTCTTCCTCAGCTGCCTCATGTGAGTTTCACAGTACAGTGATACCTCAGGTTAAGTACTTAATTCGTTCTGGAGGTCCATTCTTAACCTGAAACTGTTCTTAACCTGAAGCACCACTTTAGCTAATGGGGCATCCTGCTGCTGATGCACCGCCAGAGCACGATTTCTGTTCTCATCCTGAAGCAAAGTTCTTAACCTGAAGCACTATTTCTGGGTTAGCGGAGTCTGTAACCTGAAGCATATGTAACATGAAGCGTGTGTAACCTGAGGTATCACTGTAACTGGTTTTTCCACAGTGATGTCTGAGCACTCTAACTGCCCTTACTGAAGAGATACAGTAGCCTCATTCCTGAGAGTCCCAATGGTCTGGCAAGTCTAGGCATATTTACTATGTGAAGATGCTGAATGCAATAGACAAGGGAGGTGGAGGCAGATGCATTTATGACATATGGTGTGTGCCTTCACTTCATCCACAGGAAGTAGTGAATAAAAGCTGTAAAGCTGTGTGTGGTTCAGTGAAAAGAAGACTAAGTACATTTTCAGGGACTCTGTGCAGCCTATTAAGAGAATAAACTGCAAACCAGGAAGTTCCTGGTTCAAATCATATCTTCAACAGGAACCTGCCAGGGTACTCAGGCAAGCCATTATCTCAGCTTCAACCCTCCATCTGCGATATAAGCGTAACAACACTCAGGTACCTACCTCACGGGACTATTTTAAGAATCACTGAGATAATATGTACGTAAAGCTATTCACAAGGGACGTGGGTGGCGCTGTGGTCTAAACCACAGAGCCTAGGACTTGCCGATCAGAAGGTCAGCAGTTCGAATCCCTGCGACGGGGTGAGCTCCCGTTGCTCGGTCCCTGCTCCTGCCCACCTAGCAATTCGAAGGCACGTCAAAGTGCAAGTAGATAAATAGGTACCGTTCTGGTGGGAAGGTAAACGGTGTTTCCGTGCGCTGCTCTGGTTCGCTAGAAGCGGCTTAGTCATGCTGGCCACATGACCCGGAAGCTGTACGACGGCTCCCTCAGCCAATAAAGCAAGATGAGCGCCGCAACCCCAGAGTCAGCCACACCTGGACCTAATGGTCAGGGGTCCCTTTACCTTTTAAAAGCTATTCACAATAATGTGACGTATCATTACTGCCACCACACAGCAGTACTTGGGGAATGTAGGGGCTCAGAGAATGGCTCAAGTCGCAAAACTCTGTTGCCCAACCTCCTTAAGCTTGCAAGCATCTCTGCCCAATACTGTTTTACTGGGGCTTCACAGCAACCCCAGGAAGGGAGAGGATAATGGGGGATTTCTCCTACCATCCTGGGATGCCAGAATCGATGACTGGAAGAAATCAAGCATCTGGAGCTTGCACCCTGTGGCACTGCTGGGTACACTGTCACATTCACCATCGCCACAGTACTTGCCTTTGTTTAAACAAATTAAAAAGGGGAAAGGAAAATTATCCAAGCCTATGATTAAAGTGGCCTGGCTCAGAAAGCGAACGAGGATTGAAGAAGAAACCCTCTCAACGGGACAAGCACTACTGCAATAGGAACAAATAATCCCAGACCTGAAGGGTTTTGATCAAATTGAAAAACAGAAGATTGAATTAACCAGGGAGAGGATTAAGTCGTCGGCTTTGTATATGGCTGAGAACAGCTGTTTATCACCATTCTGGTGACAGGTTAATATTCATTGTTTCTGTTTTCTTGTAGGAAGGGAGAGTTCCTGCTTCCTCCTGTTTCAGTCTGCTCCAGTGTACTCACCTGTTAGCTCTAAATAAACCAAGGGCTCTTACAGAAAAAATATCACAGGCTTTGTCAAGATTTTAGAAAGGCAGGGGTTTTATTCTTTGATAAAAACAAAGATATGAGAGTTTCATAAAAAACTGTGGTTCTCCTGTACAGAGGGCAGAACTGGGTTTCCTGACAATTCTTGTGTTCTTTTACTGATACATCATTCTGCACATTTTAAAAAGCGCATTTCTAGTTCCCACGGTTGCGAATATAACATTTGCAATATCAGTCACTGCATGCAACTCAGGGGGTTTAAGCACATATTGCTGCCAATTTAGGTATTTTCATTGTAAGGGCTCTTCATCCGCCAAACTCCAATGCTCTGTATTTTGTGTGCATACATATGTGTGTCCTGTACAAACTCTGTCCCTAGCTACTTACGGCCACTGGACAAGGCACTTGATGAATCTATATTTAAAAAGTAGCACGTTGTCACATTTAATACTGTCATACAGCATGTTAAATAGGCTTAAAAGCTTTCCTGTGGCTCCCCATTGCTTTACATCACAAGTCTAGTAGCTGATTTTGAGCTACAAGGACTTCTGTGGCTTGGGCCAACCTACCTAAGAAAGCACCTCCACTCTAGTATGCCGTCATAGGGTGGTATCCAATGCTGGTCATACTCAGAATAGACCCACTGAAGTTAATGGACATGATGAACTTCGATTCATTATTTTCTTTTTTCTCCCCCACCACCCCCATCTTTGGTTCATTATTTTCAATAGGTCTGCTCTGAGTAGGACTAGCATAGCACACAGCCCCATTGTTTCCAAGTATCAAGAACATACTCTAAAGACAATCTGGACTAGCCAGGCCTTGGTCTGATCTAGCTGTACACTTTCATGTTCTTTTTTTTTCTTTTTTTTGAAATTGTTTTTTATTTTACGGATATAAATTTATACACAACCATATAAAGAGATTACTCTGAATCGTAAGACTTCTCCCTATCCCCTCCATGGGTCCTATTGTTAACATTTTCAACTGCATATTATTTCGTAATCTGTATTTTATACCTATCCATATTGTCCATAGTATCTGTTACATTACAAGGGAGATTAAAACTCTGCCAATGTTTTCATCAGCTTACAGTGGTCTCCTAAATAAATTATAAACTTTTTCCATTCTTTCTTGAATTTCTTCTCTTCTTGGTCCTTGAACTTTCTGGTCAGTTTTGCCATTTCAGCATAGTCTTCCCCTTCTCTAATCTTTTTCTGGTAAGCATTTTGTTGGGTGAAGAAACCTCTCATTACACTTTCATGTTCTTACACGGGCAAGTATACTGTATATCCAATGCAAATTAGTTCTGCTTTAATTATTAGAAGATGTAGTTGGTGGCTGTTAGTTGTTGTTTATGTCTGCTGTGGGTCAATTTCAGTCTTGTAGGAGCTTTATTTAAAAAGCTAGAATTACCATGATCCAATTAAAACGCAGGAGTGCATACATAGGATCGCCTAACAGTCAAGGCACAAAATAAAAAAAAACTTTTCAGTAGCACCTTAGAGACCAACTAAGTTTGTTCTTGGTATGAGCTTTCGAGCACACGAAAGCTCATACCAAGAACAAACTTAGTTGGTCTCTAAGGTGCTACTGGAAGGATTTTTTTTATTTTGTTTCGACTACGGCAGACCAACATGGCTACCTACCAGTAACTAGAGTCAAGGCACAGTTCAGCAAAACAGAATACTGTACTTTCCCCTGTATAAGACGCCCCCATCTATAAGACTATAAGACCCCATCTATAAATTTTGAGGGACTCAAATTTAAGAAAATGGGGGGAGATGGCACAGAGTTGTTTAACTGTGGGGGGGGGGTTACCCAGGGCTGCTGAGCTTTTTTTAGGGGGAATTGCTGAAAATCACTCATCTGCACACGTCGCAAAGTCTGCTTCTCGTCTGTCCCCTCACTGCAGAAGCTGCCAATCACCCGCCCAACTGCCACAGCGTCAACCAATCAACACCAACCACTGACACAGCAACCAATAACACGCACAATAGCTGTTAACAGCTGCGGCAGCAACCAATCAAACATCCACCCTTATACCCATGTATAAGACGACCCCCGTTTTTTAGCATGATTTTAAAAGAAAAAAACCTAGTCTTATACACGGAAAAGTACAGTACGTGCTCTTATTCAAGAACCTAAGGAGTCCCTTGCCAAATCAGATGAAGGCCCACCTACTCAGTAATTCTTTTTCAACAATCCCAACAACCAGCAGGTACCAGGTGGTCCATTAGCTGATTACTGTTTAGCTTCTGCCCACGCAGGATTATGGCGCACTACATACGTGTGTACTGGAAAGTATCCCTCACTCCCTACCTGAGCCGGTCACAGAACATATCCATGATTTCCAGCAATGACTGGACACAGAGGTCTCGGGAGAAGTCATCAAACTGAAACAGGTAAAACAAAAGCAAGAGCTGGTGTCAAAAGAAAAGCATGCAAAACACGAACTTGGGACAGCTTCAAAAGAGAATGAAGACAAATTCACAGCATGTAAAGCTACCAGCCATGATGGCTGGGTACTGCCACTTGCTTGGAATCACAAGTTGGGAGTGCCATTGTGCTCAGGTCTTGTGTGCAGGCTTCCCATAGGCACCTAGCTAGCCACTCCAATAATAAGATACCGGGCTATATGGGCTTTTGGTCTGATTTATAAGGCTCTTCATACATTCTATGAGAAGAGAGAAATCAAAGTGTGAAAAGAAAGGAAAGAACTGTGAGGTGGAAGTGCACACCTGGTCTTATAAACACAGCTGGGTGATATCTGGTTTTCAAACATTGCAATATATCACCAGGTAAATATCGCAATGTCTGAAATATGGATGGAACTATGTAGGGGCGAACAGTAGGGCTGGGCAATGTCTGGTTTTCAGCTTTGTGATATATCACCAGCTAAACACTGTGTTATATTGATATATCACAATGTCCGAAATAAAGATGGAGCTATGTAGAGATTTTGGCTGGCTTCATGGTTTCTCCCACATTTAGATTTTTGCATAGCGCGCGCACACACAATTTGCAATATATTGTCAGGTCAAAAATTATGAAACCGATATCACGATACGAACTACAAACTGTTTTGGAAGCTATAGACCAGGCCTAGGTCAACAGAATGGTGAAACGTGCGAGTTTAAGGAATCTAATGTGGTAGGTGGGGAAGAGGAGATATGATCAGCCCCAAGACTGTGGTCATGCAGAGATTTCAGTCCTCAGTAGTCTAAGCAGAACACTTGTACACTGGTTTCCAGTTTCCAGTTCTCATTTTGCCTTGTAGATCCTTGTAAGACTGCTAACCTTGTGATTTTATAGTCCGTGACACAGCGGCCATTCATGTATACATTCTCAGCAAAACCACTTAGTAGATTGTTCCAAAGACTGTACTACTCGAGAGTAGAGTTGTGGGACAGTGTTTTTAAATACTTCATGTAAAAATTGCATCAGTCTCACACTTTACATAGAAAACTGACACACTGAGGAGATGGCTAGGATAGGACCTTGAGATCCTCGTTTTCTTCCTACACAAGTTTTTGTTAATTCCCTTCCATCTGAAGTGGTGCAGTCCAAAAATACAGTACAGGTTTTTTTTCCTTACAATCAAGTGCCATACAATTTTTTTTGAAATAAATAAAATAAATAAGTAGCACAGTTAAGCTCAGTTCCCTCGAATCGAGTCCAGCAGTACACCAGTACCAGCACATTTTTTTAGAATCAGTAGTGGAGTTTCAGAATTATTTAACTCCAGTGATGTTCTGAACCAGCTGAAGCACCTCATATAGTCTAGCCTGGTTGTTACAAGAGCAATGATAATTGCACCAAGGCCATCTCTGCCTAGAAGGGGCCATAATTAGTAAGCCTAGCTGATGAAAAGGCGCTTTGTCCCATGTATGCAACTCAAGCGTCTAAGGAGGGTGCTGGATGTAACAGAACACCCCCATCCCCAAGTTATAAACCTGCTCCTTAAGTGAGAGTGCAACTCAATCCAGAATGGGCAAAACATCAACTCCCCAATCCACTGAATCATCAACTATCAGCACCTTGGTTTTGGTTTGGATTGCATTTTGCCCTGGCTATCCATTAAAGAAATCCAGAAGTGATTTGGAGTCTTCCTGGTGCAAAACGAGGGGAGAGGGGGCAAGAGGGGGTCCACGGCAAACACCCTCTGGGGCGTACATTTTTAAACTAGGCCCACTTTGCAAATACTTTAGTAACTGACGAAAGAAACTCTGCAAAGAAACACTAAAGGAAAAGTATTGTGTATTCCATTTGTGTACCATTTGGATTTCTGTTGGCTTTTGTCTGCTAACCTCTACTCAGCCTACACTTATACAGGGTTGGAAGCCCAGCAGTGAAGAGGATGTTTTTATATATGAGAGTTTAAGTTCAACTCCTGGTAGCTGCATTTAATGGATCTCAAGTAGGTGAGCAAGACTACCATGTGAGAGGCTCAGGAGGGCAGGATTCAGATCTGCTGCCTGTGTAAACATCATGATCTCTTTTTTCCAGTTTAGCAAGGGCTTTGTAAGTCTTTTAAAATCTCAAATTCTGTAAAGAACCCAGGATTCTGAAATAGCGACAAACTATGCCGTTTCTATTTTATTTTCTACCATATTGTGAAGCATATACTGATTCACTTGTGAAGGACTAGGAAAGAAGGGAAAGGTACATGTCTGAAAAAGAAGGCAGGGATAAACTCGGAGAATGGTAGAATGCAAACAAGACTCATCTCCTCTCAAAACTTCAGTTTAGCAAAACCTGCAACGTATATTCTGACAGCTTTCAGCCATCAATAGTAACTACATTTGTACATAACGATGAGGGCTAGAAACATGCCATTGCTGTGCTTCTCTCCTGAGCTTACAAAAGCTGCTGGTTGTATATCATACACAATGCTGCAGTGAAGTTCCCACAATCCCTCAGTATTCACTGATGCCTTCTATCAAGGGATATCAGGAAAGAAAGCGGTGCTCAGGATTTAGGTAAAGGTGGAGAAAGAAATGCTTGAATGCTACCTTGCTGATGGCCATCAGAACTGAAGAATAGGACACCATCTGTAAACAATACAGAGAGAGAGAGAGAGAGAGAGAGAGAGAGAGAGAGAGAGAGAGAGAGAGATGGTTACAAGCCAAAGATAACATTTAAACAAACCAATCCACAAACAAGCCTTGCCATTTCGACCGCCGAGGGGGGGCGACAAGGTCACTTAACAGGGACGCAGCTTGTTGTTTAAGCACTGGTCTGGCACAAATTTAAACAGACATTTTTAGGTGATGGCATATTTGCTTCACATCAACTTTACAGTGAGCAAGTAGAGAGGAGGAAAGAAGTTAAAAAGCAACTGAAAAGCTTCTCTCTGTGGCGAGGGGTCTCGCAAGCATCTTGTATGCACACAGCCAAGCACCTCTTGTAGTAAGAGGAAGAGAGAGGAAAGGCCATTTGTCATTTTCATCTTGGGAAAGTTGCTATGTGGGAAAACGCACTGTCAATATCAACTTGGCGTAAGGTGAACAAAATATCCCAAGATTCTCTTTCAGACCCACAGGTCCTTTAGTAGCAACTGCTTAGTAAACATTCACTTATTTTTCTTTCTAATTGGTCCAACGGCTTGTAACAACCCTTGAACTCCTAAACCAAAAATATAACATTCAAGACTACATTGGCACACAATTCTGCTTCTTCAGATGCACATGTTTTGTTTTTGAAAAAAGCAAGTGTCTAGCACTTGTGGTTGCAAAGATGTGCCCGAAAGTGTGTGGGTAACTTATTTTGAAATTTCAGAATCCAGAAAAGGCAGTGGTTTGGGCTGGAGCTTCAATGCCCCTGCATTCCCTACAATTTAGCAAAACCAGAATAAATTATGCAAACGAGTAAGAACTACAGAATCATGCAAAATAAATAAATATTTGTTTATTTATTTCATTAAAATTATGCATTGTTAAAAAAAAAGTGGTCAAGTACTTCAGAAAGGAAAAAAGCAGGAAAACTTTGTCGAGTTACTTAGGTCATGGTTCTGTCAAAAAAAATCAATTTTTTTTAAAAAAAACATACAGATTTCCTAACTAAATAATTCACCCATTAATGTGTTTACACACTCTGAAGATGAAAGGGTCTACGATGGGATTATTACCTGGGAACTAATGGCATACTTCAGATAGGACAGGAGCAGTGGGTTTGGCGATGGGCCAATCATGGCTTGCTCAAGAAGTGCTTCTGCAATTAAAAAAAGAAGGAAAAAAGGAAAGAAATTCAATCTTGGAAATGTATATACATGCTCATGAAGAATAAAGACCATTATGGCAAAGGCCTCTCACAAAACGTGGGGAACTCTCAGGAATTGCAAGGATGCTATAATATTGCATTCTCTGGCAGCGGCAGCAGAGTAAATAATTCAAGGAAGAAAAGAGGCAGTTGGTGGCATTCTGGATAGGAAATGGACACCGTGGCCACACACTCTCCCCATGTGCAGAAATTGCTGCAGTCAATGCAATGACCTCTGCCTGACCTCTGCGGCCTCAGATGGAAAAGGACACGTACACAGACTCTTCTCAGACCTCACCTCTGCTCGCTGGCAGCATCAGCGTTTGCAGGTGCTTTTTCCTAAGACTGAAGGTGGTATGGAGGGAAGGGGCTGTGGAGAGATGGCAGGCAAGATCTCTCAGCAGAATGAGCACCAACTGCTGGCATGCGCTTCCCAGTGGCAGCCTGCCAACATGCCAGATTTGGCAAGGCTGAAAGGGGCAGCATATCTTATCTGCTCAGTCAAGCTTTTGATTAACCATCTGAATAACTACAGGGGTGTAGGGGGGGATTTTCCAAGTCAAACCCATTTTACTGTGTGCCCTTTAACTATTACTTCCCGCTCCCTTTTCGAATCAGACCCCAAAAAAGGCCACAATCCCCCATTGCATGGTTGGCCCTCTTTGCCTACCGGTGTATAAAGGACACACCCCGCCCATCAGTGCCGGATTTACTTATAAGATAAACAAGAACTTTGAATTTTATTGTTATTCATGTTTTTATACTGTATTTTATGCTGCTTCTACAATTAAGTGTTTTAAATTTGTTGTTAGCCGCCCTGAGCCCGGTTTTCTGAACGGGGAAGGGCGGGGTATAAATAAAAATTTATTATTATTATATTAGGGCCCCACTCTCTTGGGGGCCCAATTTTTTTTTAAAAGGAAACAAAAAACCAGGATGTACATTTCCAAAATATAAGATAAAAAACAAATAAAATAAAACCTACATACAGCAACAGTGTTTTGTGTTGTGTATGGACCTATTAGGACCACAAATTACCATATAGCATATATTAAAAAAAAAAAAAGACAATTTGTTGTTGACAAAGTACAGCTGGACATATAGAGCGCCCCATTAACTTCAGTCGCTTAGGGCCTCATAAAACCTAAATCCGGCCGTGCCTCGCATCAACATCCACAGTGTACTCAAAAGGTCGCCAACCACAACTAGAGAGACTATGC
This sequence comes from Podarcis cretensis, assembly GCF_951804945.1. Lineage (NCBI taxonomy): Eukaryota > Metazoa > Chordata > Lepidosauria > Squamata > Lacertidae > Podarcis > Podarcis cretensis. Next base: position 28,051,409 of record NC_137182.1, on the reverse strand, counting down.
CAAAGGCAAACTAACAATTCAGGCAATGCACACCTTCACAGTGAACAACACTCCTATCAACAATTTAGGCCCAGTAGGGGTCTACCCCAAACAGCAATCTCAGCCATTAAGTTGTTCCAGTGTCAGCAATTGCTAGGCCTAGCCAGTGGTGCTGCAGCCTATGTCTAATGCTATTGCCAATAATAATAATAATAATAATAATAATAATAATAATAATTTATTTATATCCCGCCCTCCCCAGCCGAAGCCGGGCTCAGAGCGGCTAACAACAATAAAAGTAACACAGCATTCTAAAATCAATTCATTTCTCAGTTATCTGTATTTTGAAGTTGCCCATAGCAACAGCTACAGCCACCACGGGTGTGCCCTTTTAAGGATGACCAGCCCACTCAAGGCTCAGTTTACTACAGTCCTTCCTAAGGTACCCTTCACAGTGTTGCCTTAGCAACCGCTAGGCCTACTCACAGTTCCATCTACCCAAAGCAGTTCACAACATGAGGACTTCCCTCCAATTGGCATATCCTTCATATCCATCTCCTATGACCTTTGGAGAGTTATCAATGTCAACACCGTGATTATTCCTCCTCCAACTACTACAGCTACTCACAAAAGGACCCATCTTTACAGTCCATCCATGGCCTTCATGTGGAGGAGAGTTTCCACAGCTTACGCAGACATAAAGTTGTCACGTCCAAACAAAGAACCCAAACCTTCTGTGGTTCAGCTGGAAAACTCCAGAAGTCACGCAGGAGTATTAATGATGATCACTGCAGTTTATAGTTCATCATTAATCCACATGGTATGTTACAAAATTAAAAAAAAAACAGATCCCAGCCATAAAATCTTTGCCGCCTTAAAAAAAAAAGTGTTGTGCAAACTTAATTCCAAAGCTTGTACCGTACAAGAAAAGTTAACTAAAATGACCATAAAAGTGTCATCTGGGTTTTGAAAAGAAAAGAAATTATTAAAACAGAAGAGGAATGCAAGCAACAGCCAAAAGAGAGGGAAGCCCAGAAAACTACAGGGAAGTGGTAACACAAAATTCAGTAATATAGAAGAATTCCAAATATCACATATATAATATTTCCCTAAAAAGCAAGCTTTTAGTCCTTAATGTTATGAAACCAAGTATGACAACCTGTGGACAGTGTCTACTTAGGTCTCAGGTTTCAGGATCTAGAGGGCAACATTGTCTGAAGGTGTACCTGTATTAGAAAATTAAATCTGAAACAAGTTTAATTTTCACTGTGGTCCCATTCAGATGGAACAGCGAACTATGGTTTATCATTATGTGAACAAGCCAAGTAGAATCTGGGGCTTGCATGTCGTCTTCATCCTCTGGTGTGCCCATGAAGAGGGGCTCAGACACTTCCACTTCTGTTTGTAATTTACTACAGATTAGCATTATGTTCTAATCCAGACAAACAACAGATAAACTATGGTTTAACCATAGTTCTCTACTTGAGAACTGCCAACCTAGCAGTTTGAAAGCACACCAGTGCAAGTAGATAAATAAATACTGCTACGGCAGGAAGGTATACGGTGTTTCTGTGCACTCTGATTTCCATCACGGTGCTCCGTTGCACCAAAAGCAGTTTAGTCATGCTGGCCACATGACCCAGAAAGCTGTCTGTGGGCAAATACCAGCTCCCTCAGCCTGAAAGCAAGATAAGCACTGCAACCCCATAGTCACCTTTGACTGGACTTAACCATCCAGAGGTCCTTTATCTTTACAGCATGATTTTAAAATAGGCTTGCTCCAAAGTTTAAACAGGACATAAGATTTGAACTCTGTACTACTCATTCTTGCTCCAAGAAGACAACCAGGAGTTTTGCTCTCTTAACTCCACCCATTACTTCTTCTCAATCACTCCAGTTCTAGCAATCAGAACATTAAGAGACCCCAGAACAGTTGAGTCGGTCTGACTTCCCTTAGATCCCTCCTTCTGCTTTTCTTCTTTAATTTTCAATGCACACAATGTGAAAGTGATGCTTCTAATTATTATAACTATGTGCTTTTTAATTCATTCCTATCCCACCTTTTGGGCTGTGTCAGAACCACACATCAGCCCAACGATCAAAAAACCCCAAATTTAAACTTTCCAAAGCCAACTTAAAACATTGCATAAGTTTTTAGATTCGTTTTCAATGACTGCGAGATGCGCAATAAAATTGAAGAACCGGTAAGGAGATAGACCTGCTAAAGTTACAGCTCATCAAAAGGCCTTCCAGAAACAGATGAGTCTTAACAAAATGTTTGAAGGCCACTGCAAGCCAGTCTGACCAACCTCAGTTTAATTGGTTGATTAATCAACAAAAACTTTAGTTAATACACTGGCAAGAGCCTAAGCAAAGACAAATTTTAACAGAGTTGAGAATGGTCTGGCTTGCTCATAACACTAAGCCGAACTATGGCTTAGCATGAACACAGGCGTGAGGGTACCCAGAGAGGAACTTGCAGCTGCTTTATTCCTTCTCTGGGCCTGCTGCTGCGAGCTAATCCATGGTTTGGCTTAGCATGTCATCTAAACCCAGGCCTTTTAGTTTGTCTTGCTCCACACAAATCACAAGCTGTAACCAAGGTTTGTTCCTGGTTTTCCAGCCCATGGCTTCTCTGAAGCAAGGCAAACCACCATGCAACATCAGATGGCTGAGAGGTGGACGGCCCCACCCACCCACCTGCCAGTGTGGCCTGCAGAGAGTTGAGGGATTTTTGGATCTGGCCCACCAGCCAAATTCAGTCCCCACCCCGTAATAAATCATTGTTTGTTGAACACAAACCGTAATTTGCCTGCGAACTAGGCTGGCCATCATGCTAAACCCTGGTTTGGTATTATGTTTGGAAAATGGTACTGGTGTATAGCAAAAAAAAAAGTGGATATACATCCTTTATGTGGGCAAATGGTGAGACACAAGTCAAGGCACACACAGATCTGGCAAATCGGTCTCTGTCTAATTATCTGCATTTATCTTCATAACAGGAGCAGGCAGAGGCAATGTCAGTAGCAGCCTCTCTCAAAACTGCCCACAACTTGAGTCTTAAAATACAAAATATAAAACAATTGATGAATCCAGAATATTCAGTTGCATGGTGCCTATTCAGCTTAACTAATTGTCTTTTGCAGCACCAAAATGTACAACTACATTGTGAATTAGTCATGTTTACTGCCTTGTATTCTGACACAATACACATGAAATGTATTTTTCCCCCATTTATTAAATTTCTATTCTATTCCTGGTGGAGCACAGGGTGGTACACATCAAAACAGAAAAACAATTTAAAGCATCTGAAAGCAAACAAACTACACACACCTTCTTACATATGTGCAAGTAGCATAGCATAAGAGGGAAGAGATGGGGCATTTGAAAAAGCCGAAAGACTCGAATAATACTTTTTTTATCCATTTTGTAATTTGTAGCTGTCAGCTTTCTAAAGTTCTTTAGGCAGCACCCAAACTACAGAAAATATATTTTCTTTTCAGGAGGAGAAAGTTAGTTACTCCAAACCTGCAGCACCACCTGCATCATCTCTAACATGATGAACCTCCCTGTAGCGACTAAATTTAATATAATGCAGAGCTATAAAGAACTAGAAACCACCACAGTGGCTGGGGCATTTTCAGTCAAGTGTTAATATCTATGCTGTCAAAACAGTAGGCAACTGCAGTTTATTGCTTATAGGTCACAAAGTTAACTTTAGGAAAAACAAACTCAACACTTATGATTTGTACGAACTTTGAACCAGACCTGCTAAATTCAGGATGTCCCATGTAGTCCCCCGGGGAAAGAACTTCTTCATGTTTATGGCCCACTGGTAATCACTCCACCGCTCCTTCCAAGCCTGGAGGATGGCCTGTTTGAGGTTGACCACTTTCATCATCTTCCTGTCCTAAAGGAAACAGAAAAACATGACAAAGCAACTCTGCCATATATCCCTGTCGAGTTTCCAGCACTCCAGTTATTATTAAACAAGCCTATAACATTTTCCAGTGTGGACAGAGTAACCCCTACATCCTTTAGGCTAAGAGAACCCTTTCTCGGTGCCTTCCATGTACTTCCTGTACACAAAGATTTGAACCTGTGTTTCCCAAGCCCATACTCTTATCCCTCCCACCTCCCGTATGCCATATAAAGGCCCCATTTTGCTTAAGACATTTGGCTTATGACAAGCTGTCTCCCTCAAAGAACAGTACTTGACATTCTAATGTGAGAGGCAGCCAGATCCTGTCCTCTATTTCCACTTCCAAAAAATACATTTGAAAAGCAGGTAGTGCCATACGGTGCTAGGTGAGTTAGGGAAGGAAGCATTCACAATCGTTCATATAGCTTGTGCACATACATAAGCATGTCCAGGTTTTAGACAGGTCATTATTCTACAGGAGCACCTCTGACCAGCCCACTGGTTTTAAACAATGCAATCCTATACATGTTTTTAATCAGGATGTAAGTCCCTCTGTGTTCAAAAGAACCAATTCTCTAATTATGTTTATGACTGCAGCCTGAGTGACTATGTCAGACATCCCATTTAATTACTGATGACCAAAGGCATAAATTCCTTTACTTAAAATATAGCGCGATTTTGCAATTTAATGTTGCAAATGATCAAAAACAAGTCTCTGAACCTTGCTTCAAATGTTGCATGCCTATACAAATGCAGCAAATATGAAATGGCACTGGTAGGTCTTGCAAATTGGGTGGTAGAAAAAGTGGGAAACCTGAATTCCTGGTTTATACTCCCAGGCCTAGGGAGGAAATCATTTTCGCATGTCAAATTCTAATGCTTTTTTCTAAGAAACAGAAGGGCTGAGCTACAGAAAGCAGAAGATATTTGGTAAATCCCACCATTCTATCTGGTTTGCCTGACCCAGAACCAAAATTAAATGAATGAGATCAGCAGGACAGGTAGACCACATCTGCACATCACTCTAATCCATCCCCCGTTTGCTGCAGGTAGGAGAGAGAAGAATCAGGTCTGCTGGATCAGGCCCAGTTCAGGTCTCCCTACCCCTGTGACATACATTCTGTTAAGCTCATCTCAAGAAGGATATGTAGCTGGAAAAGGTGCAGAAAGAGGCAACCCAAATGATCAAGTGGTTAGAGTACTTTTCCCAGAAGGAATAAATCACTTAGGTGGGGGTTTTTTAGGAAAGAAAGAAAATGAAGAGTGGACATGAAGTGGAGAAAATGGCGACCCATAGTACTAGAACGTAGTCACACAATGAACTTGATTTGTAGATGATTCTTATCAGACTTAAGTCCTTCATCACCACAATGTATAATTTATTTATTCTCGCTGTCACAAGATGTGGTGATAGTTTTTAAAAGGGATTAGACAAATTTAAGGAGGAAAGAAATATATGAATGCCTATCAGCCATGATGCCTATATGGACCTTCCATATTCTTGCTGTAAACCACTGAATAACAGTTGGAAGGTGGTAACAGCTGGGAAGGGCCACTATCTTCAAACCAAGCTTGTAGGCATCCTAGAGGTGTCTATTGGCCACTGTGGGAAAGCAGATGCTGAATTAGATGGACCTTTCATCTGATCCAGCAGACCTCTTCTTACGCTTCTTTTGGGAAAATCTCAGTTTACTAGTAAACCAGCAGAGATGGCTGTTCCTATGTTTACAAGACCAGCAGAACAAGCACACCTATGCAGATTCTCACACACAGAACAGGTGAGAAGCAGGCATGCACACCAGCTTACATCTGCTCAGAAAACAAGGGCTTTTTCACAAGCCAGTATTTGCTGTTATATACACACTCACAGAGCCATTACTAACCATCGCTCCTGAATGAGCATATGTTTATGAGACACGTTTTAGGCTGTAAACTCCTCAGCGAATAAACCTGTCCTCTTTAAAGTACAATGAACACTGGATGATGCACTCTGAAGATACAACAACATATCATAATCCCCACTTTACAGTTGTACTTGCAAAACATGTTGAGAATCCATTCCTGTGCATCATGCTTATTTGGAAGTTCCACTGAGTCTAACAGTGTCAACCTTAGGCTACATTACAAAAAAAGGAGTAATCCATGAAGTGGTTGTTAACCAACGCATGAGACAAGTAAAACGATATGAAATATCTTCATCTCACATTTGAATAACTACATCCAGCTACTCCTCATCTATTAGGGAGGTCTGAGAACCCAGGTCAAAGACACTAGTCCTTAAAAAAAAATCCTAGGAAAATAATGTAGACTAGAAAAGAGATTGGGAGAAGGCAGATCATAGCAAACCGCTAGCTAATTTATGTTGGACCACCTGGCACTTGCTAAGATTCTTACAAATAAATAAATGATGCTGGACCTTGGTCTAAGCCAGCAAGACGCTTTTCATACTTTGAAACAAGAACAAGTACTCAAGATTACTTAATACACACCATTTAGGCCTGATTTGGAGATCCTGAGTTATCTGGATTCTGGATTTGCCCGTAGCAACATGCTTAATTGGGAGTAAATCTCGTTAAATTCAGAGGGACTTTATTCCATATGCACACATATGGGATTCCCTGTTAAATTCTGAACACATCGGACCTGGTGCATTCATTCAACAAATACAGTGATCGCGAAAAGCTGAAGATAGTTTGCACCGGAATTAAAACAAAGGCGGGAGATTGGGGTGCCCGGGTGCTATAACTAGCTCTGGCAAGGAGAACTGGTTGGCCAATGTGGGATTTGGCCGCTAAAAGGGGAGAATGCGCTGCCAACACTTACCGATTTCCTTTCCTGTACAAAAGAAACACAATTTTCTTAGTTCCTGGGCTCCGCCATCTTTGCACCTAACAAATAACCTTTTCCGGATTGGCTGGGATCCACCCGTAAGCCGCACGGGCTTCTGGGAAGTGTAGTTTTTAGGCTGCGAGACTGAGCACGCTTGCAAAGGCGAAAAGGCTGTTGAATAGACCTTGTTAATAGGTTTACTTTAGCGTGATTATTTAAGAGTCTGGGCTATAATTTCCGTATAATCTGTAAATCAACACTGCATATAAACAAATGAGGACGAGTGGATTTTCAGTTATGTTTTCCCTCTTACTTATCAGGATTTTTTTCCCTTTATTTAATGTCATTAGCCAGTTGAAACTTACGAGCTGAAATGCAAATGCTATAAAAGCTACACCTGCTGAATTTATGGTTGTCATCATGAGCATGTAATCCTCTACATGAGAGAGTGCTGCCAGGGAGGAAGGTGTTGTTTGCCTCAAGTCTCTGGCAAGTGAAGCCTCCATTTAACTATTATGACTAATAGCCATTGACTGAACAGTTCAAGTCTGCAGCTTGATAAGCAGACATTGGAAATTGATCAAGCTTATCTCTGTTGCCATCAAGCCGACTGAAAAACAGTCTAGGCTGCTTTTTCCTGGTCAGTTGGCAACTGAGAAGCTCCTGTACACTACTTTGGGTTCTAGGATAGAATAAAGGCAGGATATAAATGAAAACAGCAACAGCGCACATGAAAATATTTTAACGGTCATATTTATGAATATGTATTTTAATATTTGGTTGGAAGCCACACAGCGTGGCTGGGGAAGCCCAGCCAGATGAGCGGGGTATAAATAATAAATTATTATTATTATGAAGTCCAAGAGTATATTTCATTCAAAAATAACTTGCTACAATGATCTGAGAGAGGCACTGTACTATTAGAATAGTACTAATCTTTCTTCCCCTAAAAGTACGACAGAACCATACATTCAGCCCAACAGAATATGCCATAATTTTTGACACAGAGGCAGCTGATCGCAAGGAGGCAAAGCATTAGCTGCAAATATAATTATCAATAAATTGTTTATATGGAGTCATCCATTGAAAGAATGAGTGGACAGATCACTGCCCCAGGAGGTCTACAATCAAAAAATAACCCAAAGGAGACAAGAGAGGAAGGGGGTGGGAAATGGAGGTAGGGGGATTAAGGGAAAGAATATGCAATTACTGTGGTTGCATGCACTTAGACTTAGTTGTAGTAGGATGTGGGGACTAGGTCTAGGGGTTTGCATCAAGGAAGCCACAGGAAAATGAAACATGCAGGGGAGAAATTAATCATGGCAGGGCAGGCAGCTTCTCTTTACTAACACCTAATACTTTTTATTTGTGTTTGCATTTTCAATCGGTAATATGAAACAACTCATCAAAACATCCAGCATGCATTGAAAACACCAATAAATTGCAGTTGTAGGCTGTGTACACACTATACTTTCAAAGCACATTCTTTCCTTCAAAGAATTATGGGCAGTGCAGTTTATCCTTCACAGTTCCCAGCAAAGCCTCTCCTCCATCCAGCAATCTGATTCAAAGAGCATCTCTCTTCTTTCCTACCTTCCAAGAAAGCCACATTTTCCCCACCCAGGTATCACAACTTCTGACTATTGCAGCATCCATTTCTGTCACATGCTGCTCCATTTGCAGCAGAGGACTCTACAGTGTTCGCCATCTGCCTGGAAGAATCAGGCAGTGATGTGGAAAGGGACCTGAGGAGGTGGAGAGATTGATTCACCAGCAGTGTGTGATCCTGCTGAGCTGTCAGCTTTTTACCCAGGGAATGGATGTTGTCACAGATGTGACCTGGACTTTCTCAGAATACCAGCAACCTGCTGGAATATGCTCTAATCTTATAATTAAGAGGTTACCTATATTGATTCCACTGCCCTAAAACGAAAGGTGGTGTATAATAAGTCTTAATTTTGTGGGGCAGCAGATCTTAGCCTTTCATATGTTTATGAATTAATCTAAGTGGCAGAGAGCGGGTGGCACTGTGGTCTAAACCACTGAGCCTCTTGGGCCTGCTGATTGGAAGGTTGGTGGTTCAGATCTGCATGATGGGATGAGCTCCCGTTCTGTCCCAGCTTCTCCCAACCTAGCAGTTTGAAAGCACACCAGTGCAAGAAGATAAATAGGTACCACTGCGGTGGGAAGGGAAACAGCGTTTCCGTGTGCTCTGGCTTCCGTCACAGTGTTCTGTTGCTCCAAAAATGGTTTGGCCCAACTCATAGTCATGGACATGCCTTAGACCTGGTGTTCACCTCTAGTGATGTGGGTGATCTGACACTAAGTAAAAGTGAAACAAAAGAAGTGCCATGGTCAGATCACTTCCTGGTGCAACTGGACTTCTCCGCGATCCTTCCCCTCTGCAGGGAGGTGGGACCAATTCGGATGGTCCGCCCCCGCAACTTAATGGATCCAAATGGTTTCCAGAGAGTGGTAGGGGATGCTTTATCCCATATTGATGGCCTTTCAGCTGATTCCCTGGTGGCCCGCTGGAATGCGGAGTTAACCAGGGCTATCGACTGTCTGGCTCCGAAGCGCCCTCTCCGATTGCATGGAGCCCGGACAGCCCCGTGGTTTTCTTTGGAGCTGAGGGCGATGAAACAATCGCTGAGACGGCTAGAGCGCCGGTGGTAGAAAACTCACTCCGAATCTGACCGGACACAGGTTAGAGCTCAACGTCGAGCCTACCAAGTGGCGATAGCGATGGCGAAGAAGACTTTCTTCACCGCCTCTGTTGCATCTGCAGAAAATAGTAGCAGGAGACTCTTTCAGGTGGTTCGCAATTTAACGGAACCACCTTTACCACCGGGGCCTTGTAAAGACCCCAAGATCTCCTGCAACAATTTTGCAAAGTTTTTTGCAGATAAAATCACTCATATTCGGAAGGAGCTAGACACCACCGTGGGAGCAGGGCTGGGGCGGGAGAGTGCTAGAGCTCTGTCTGGTCAAGCTGCATGGAATCAATTTCAATCAGTTACCCCCAAGGATGTGGACAGGCTGCTTGGACGCGTGAAACCAACCACCTGTCTCCTTGATCCTTGCCCATCCTGGCTAATAAAAGCAAGCCAGGCAGGGCTGGGCGATGGGCTCTGCGGGGTGGTGAATGCTTCCCTCTGTGAGGGAACATTCCCAGATCCTGGTCATTAAACCGCTTCTTAAAAAAAACATCTTTAGACCCGGCCAGTATGGCCAACTATCGCCCAGTCTCAAATCTTCCATTCTTGGGCAAGGTGATTGAGTGCGTGGTTGCTGAACAACTCCAGGCACGCCTGGAGGATGCGGACCATTTGGATCCCTTCCATTCGGGATTCAGGCCTCATCATGGGACTGAAACTGCCTTGGTCGCGCTGGTCGATGATCTCTGTTGAGCTAGGGACAAAGGTGACAGCTGTTTCCTAGTTCTGCTGGATCTCTCAGCGGCCTTTGATACAATCGACCATAACATCCTTCTGGACCGTCTAGAGGGGCTGGGAGCTGGGGGCACTGTTATACAGTGGTTTCGCTCCTTCCTCCTGGGCCGTGTTCAGAAAGTGGGGGGGGGATGAGTGTTCAGACCCCTGGGCCCTCACTTGTGGGGTGCCTCAGGGTTCCGTCCTCTCCCCCATGCTTTTTAACATCTATATGAAGCCACTGGGAGAGATCATCAGGGGGTTTGGACTGGGTGTCCATCAATATGCAGATGATACCCAGCTCTACCTCTCTTTCAGATCAGAACCAGTGAAGGCAGTGAAGGTCCTGTGTGAGTGCCTGGAGGCGGTTGGAGGATGGATGGCGGCTAATGGATTGAGGTTGAATCCTGACAAGACAGAAGTACTGTTTTTGGGGGACAGGGGGTGGGCTGGTGTGGGGGATTCCCTGGTCCTGAATGGGGTAACTGTGCCCCTGAAGGACCAGGTGCGCAGCCTGGGAGTCATTTTGGACTCTCAGCTGTCCATGGAGGCGCAGGTCAATTCTGTATCCAGGGCAGCTGTCTACCAACTCCACCTGGTACGCAGGCTGAGACCCTACCTGCCCGCGGACTGTCTCGCCAGAGTGGTACATGCTCTAGTTATCTCCCACTTGGACTACTGCAATGCGCTCTACGTGGGGCTACCTTTGAAGGTGACTCAGAAACTACAACTAATCCAGAATGCGGCAGCTAGACTGGTGACTGGGGGCGGCCGCCGAGACCACATAACACTGGTCTTGAAAGACCTACATTGGCTCCCAGTACGTTTCCGAGCACAATTCAAAGTGCTGGTGTTGACCTTTAAAGCCCTAAACGGCCTCGGCCCAGTATACCTGAAGGAGTGTCTCCACCCCCATCGTTCTGCCCGGACGCTGAGGTCCGGCGCCGAGGGCCTTCTGGCGGTTCCCTCATTGCGAGAAGCAAAGCTACAGGGAACCAGGCAGAGGGCCTTCTCGGTAGTGGCGCCCGCCCTGTGGAACGCCCTCCCATCAGATGTCAAAGCGATAAATAACTACCTGACATTCAGAATACATCTTAAGGCAGCCCTGTTCAGGGAAGTTTTTAATCTGTGATATTTTAGTGTATTTTAGTTTCTATGGAAGCCGCCCAGAGTGGCTGGGGAAACCCATCCAGATGGGCGGGGTACAAATAATAAATTATTATTATTATTATTATTATTATTATTATTATTATTATTATTACTATGAACACCTCCCTTTTTCTCTTAGAATGGCAATGGTGCCCTCCTGAGAGAACTGAGTTCCAGCAGGTTCCAGCTGAAAAAAGCCCTGGGGACAGGCTTTTGTTTAACCTTCACCTTAAGGGATGAATCCAGATTAAATGGGATGACTCCCCGCAAAGAATACTGGGAACTGTAGTTTACCCTCCCAGAGCTACAATTCCTAGCATTCTTAACAAACTACAGTTCCTAGGATTATTTGGGGGAAGTCATGTGGATTCTGCAAAAAATAATAATTACCAGTACATGCACGAGGAGCACCAGTTCCACAATAAACAGCCATCAGAACGCTGTCAATGAAACAGGTAACTCACATCCATTGTGGGTTTGGGCCTAGCTTTAGAACTGAAACTGCACTTGTCACCCAGGTAGATGGTAACAGGCTGGATGTTGGCCAAAAACAAACTTGGCCCCAACAAGATGGAAGTTCTGAGGTTGGATGGGTTACATGTTTGAAATTAGGTCTTCATCCAGTATTAGATGGGGTTGCACGGCCTCTGAAGGATCAGGTTAGTAGTTTGGGAGGTGATTTTAGATTTACGGTAGCTTTGTCATGAGATACCTAAATAACCACCATTTTGGTCTGATGTTCTAACTGCAACCTCTCCCAAGAGACAGAGTGAGGTGTTTGTCACAGACAGCTGACTTTGCTTGTCATGAAAGGGCAGCAATTTGAGAAGGATGTGATGTTTTATCGTGTTTTTAATATTCTGTTGGGACCCACCCAGAGTGGCTGGGGCAACCCAGTCAGATGGGCAGCATACAAATAATACTAATATTAATAATATGATATTGACAAGCTGGAACGTGTGCAGAGGAGGGCAACCAAGATGATCACGGGCCTGGAAACCAAGCCTTATGAGGAACGGTTGAGGGAGTTGTAATGTTTTGCTTAGGGAAGAGGAGACTGAGAGGATATATGATAGCCATCTTCCAATATCTAAAGGGCTGTCATATGGAAGATGGAGCAAGCTTGTTTTCTTCTGCTCTGGAGGGTAGGACCCATACCAATGCATTCAAGTTATAAGAAAGGAGATTCCGACTAAACATCAGGAAGAACTTTCTGTTGGGAAGAGCTGCTTGACAGTGGAATGGACTCCCTCGGGAGGTAGAGGACTCTCCTTCCTTGGAGGTTTTTCAGCAGAGACTGGATGGCTGTCTGGCACAGATGCTATAGTTGAGATCTGTGCATTGCAGGGGGTTGGACTAGAATCAGGCATGGCCAAACTTGGCCCTCCAGCTGTTTTGGTACTACAACTCCCATCATCCCTGATCACGGGTCCTGTTAGCTAGGGATGATGGGAGTTGTAGTTCCAAAACATCTGGAGGGCCAAGTTTGGCCATGCCTGGTCACTAGATGACCCTCAGAGTTGCCACTCTACAATTCAGTTTACAGTGGTACCTCAGGTTAGGAACTTAATTTGTTCTGGAGGTCTGTTCTTAACCTGAAACTGTTCTTAACCTGAGGTACCACTTTAGCTAATGGGGCCTCCCACTGCCGCTGCCGCCATGTGATTTATGATCTCATCCTGAAGCAAAGTTCTTAACCCGAGGTGCTATTTCTGGGTTAGTGGAGCCTGTAACCTGAACCATCTGTAACATGAAGCGTCTATAACCTGAGGTACCACTGTATTTTTATTTTTACTCCTAGGGAGAGCTGCTTGGGGGATTTTCTCCCTCAGGTACCAAAACAACTTACTGGAAACCTATCCCATAAGTGTTGCTAGCTTTCCTAGGACCCCATACAGCTTGCTGATTTGGTGATGGATAGCTTTAACTGAAGATTCAGGTAGGTAGCCATGTTGGTCTGACGCAGTTTATATATATATATATATATATATATATATATATATATATATATATAATTGTCCAGTAGCACCTTAGAAACCAACTAGGCTTGTTCATGGTATAAGCTTTCGTGTGCATGCACACTTCTTCAGATACACTACAGTGTACTAAGAACAAACTTAGTTGGTCTCTAAGATGCTACTGGACAATTTTTTATATATATTTTAACTGAAGATGGTAAACTTTAATTGGCAGGTAATGGCCAAGCTTCGTTTTCTTATGCTGGCTCAGATATAGTACTGCAACATAAAATTAAAATGTTCTTTGAGTGGTAGCCCTTGTTTATTAAATTGTTAAGTCATGTTTTGCTTGCGTCAATCTCTCCGAAAGGCACTGTTGCGTAAATTGTGTCGGTATGCAAATCAATTAATTGATTACATTTTAAAACAGTGAATTTAATCCACTAATTTTGTTAATAAGTTGACAGCCCTAGATAATGGATCTTTACCCACGTCTAGAACGTGGGCTGAGATCCAATTATCCCATTTGCTCAGGCTGGCTTCCGATGATTTCCCTCCAACATACTCCGCCGCCCCCCCCCATTCCCACAGCCCCAAATTACAATCTATATTCTAAACAGCTGGGCAATTCTAAAGCGCATTCTGCCGATTTGGAGCACAAATTAGAGGGAGAAAACAAAATCTGATATACCCCCCCTCCTTTCCTTTTTTCAGATGAAGCTGCAGGGAAAATGTGTAAAATGTTTACTCAGTTGCAACATCATGTTGGGAATAAAAATAATACTAAAAAATGGAAGAAAGGGGGAGGCCTTGCTAGGTCTCCAGTAAAGCTGTAGGAGGTCTTCTGTTCTTAATAGAACAAGGATGGAACAGATATTGTCCTATGAATGAAAAAGTTCTGCCAAGGATAATTGGGGGGTGGGGGGTGGGGAGAATAACTGGATGATATGAAGGACAAGGAGGGGCTTGCATCATGGCATCATAATGCACATTAAACAGAAGACTTTATTTATTATCACTGCAAAAATTTTCCACGGTAAAGCTACATCTGAGTCTGGGAATGGGCCCCAGAATCTGTTTTTCTGTGACATGTTTTCAGCAGTGGGACATGTGAAACATTAATAAGGCACACAAAGGAGGGGGCAGAGCTTAGCAGTACAGCGTATACCAGGGATAGGCAAACTACGGGCCGCGGGCTGGATCTCTGGATCTGGCCCGCAAACGGTTCTGCAATCACCACTTGGATTGGCGTGGTCGCCATTTTTTTCCATTTTTCTTCGGGCGCCATTTGCAATTCACCCCCCTCACTGTGGTGGCGCCTCCTCCCTTCTCCCTCCTTCCCTCTTCCTGGCTTCTCCCCACCCTGTGGAGGAAGGGGGCTGGGCTTTGATAGGAATCCTTGCTGCCTGCCCACCGTCCTCTCCCCACGGCCATGCTGTGGGCTGGAGCTTGGCGCACCTGCTAGCCCCGTGCCTGGCGCCTGGGAAAGCTGTCCCGAAAAGGAGAGGTGCCGCCACCGCTGCCAGCTGCCAACTGCAGGCAGAACGGCGGAGGAGGTAGGCTGGGGGGGGGAGAGAAGCCCCCTCTGCCGCGTGCGCATAGTCCGGCCCGCCACTAGATCTGGGGGATGGTGAACCGGCCCCCTCCAAAAAAAAGTTTTCTGACCCCTGGTGTATACTCTGCATGCATCAAAGTTGTGGGTTTGATCCCTGGTATCTACATTCTGAAAAGTTAACAGCTGGAAGAACTGGGAACTACTTTTACCTGAGGCCTTGGGAAGCATCTACCACTCAATAGGCAATACTGGACTAAATAGCAGACCCTCCAAGTGCCCCTATTTTCCAGGGACAGTCCCGGATTTACAGAAGCCATCTCGGTTTCTGATTTGATCCTGGAATGTCCTGCTTTTCCTTAGGACGTCCCTATTTTCATCAGATAAATATTGCAGGGTATGGAGTTATGCAACCCGTTAGCCAAGGGGGTAAGTATACAACCTTTAGAAGACATCCGAAGGCAAAACTTTGCCAGGAAGAAATTCAGCAGGACAAGCTTTTCCCCACATTTCCATAACTGCTGAATTTCTGGCTGCTGTGCCGTTGTTAAAAGGCACAGCAAGCTTGCCAGGAGCGAAACCGACAATGACATTCCACACCCATTCACAAAAAAGTGTGGGGAAAACACAAGCTTTGCTCCAGGTGAGCAATTGAATCCAGGCCAGGAATTGCTTGAGGCCTTACCTGAACAGGTATGGGGGGGGGAACTTCATCAACAGGAATGTGAGCCAAAGGGACCCCACCCACATGCCTTGAGGCCTGATATCCTTCATTTTATTGGAAAGGAGCCAGAGATCTTGGACTGGACAGGGTGGGAGGTTGATGGCAGCGAGAAAGATATGGGGCAGGGTACAAAGGGCTTTCTAGCAATTATAAAAGCTGTGCTCCAGATAGCTCTGCACACTTCTGAAATCAGTCCTGGCAGCAGCATCTGAGGCTGGGAGTCATAATGTTGCAGTGCGATTCCCCCACCCCTTCTGCTATGCCTCAAGTCGCTCTCTGTTTCTTTGAACTATCATTATTAATAACTAACAGAATGCCCATAATTATGGCAAACTCTCTCTGTGTGTGTTCGTGCGTGTGCATGTTTGCAGGGAGGGTTCATGCCTTGCAAGGCTGTCTGGTGGGTGGTTACTTGTCTTTGAGGACCTAGTCACCCACTCTCGGGAACGGTGAGCAAGTTTTTGGTCCGTTTTTGTAAATCCGCCCCCCCTTAAGGACCAGATTGAAAGCGTTTCAAGGGCTGCGGCCAGCCCTTAGACGAGGGGGTGGCCTGTCCTGTTTTGAGGCCTGAGACAAAATGGGAAGGTGCTGCCTTGTGCATGTGCCTCGTGCCCCCTTCCTGCCCTCACCAATGCCTCACTTTCTGGGGCTGCATGGTTGTGGCTTCTGGGCTCTGTTGAGATTTCGCGAGAGGTCTGTGAGATTGCACAGAGGCCTCACATGACCTTCCTGAGACCCCCGGCGCATCACTTATCGGGGTTTCGGGAAGGTTGTATCAGGCCTCTAGGCAACCTCACAAGATCTCGCCAAAATGTGGAAGCCGCCAGAGCTGCCTCTCCTCACTTCTCTGGTGCCCACAGAGGCTGAGGTGGCTGTCTCAATGTGCCTCATGGACAGGTCAGTCCTGCCTTGGGCTGCCTGCTGGCCTGCTCTGCTACACAACCATGTGCAATAATACCAAAGAAATTGACCAGAGGGATAATGTCCCTGTTTGTGTGCTGCCTCATTCCTAAACTAGAGGCCTTGTATGAGGTGCCACTCACTAGCAATCCCCTCAGCCCTTAGCTGATGTTCATCTTGCTCCCTTAGCCGCAAGTAACCAACCTAGTGATGGTTTGGTCCCCTGAAGGCTGTTGGTTATTGTTTGGACTGCGAATCAGGCTGCCTGCCCCTGGCTCTGGATGCACAGCTGGTAATGAAGGACGCCACGTCCTTCCTTCCTTCCCTCTCAGGCAGCAGCCCAAGCAGTGCCTGCTGTGCCAGCTAAAGGGGAAACAATGAAGGGTTTTGACACAGGAGATGGGTGTGTTGCAGCACCGAGAGCTTAACACACATGGTAAAAGTTTAGCCTCTGTGATTCCAAGCAAAAGGAGAATGGTAGGGCGAGGTTTACAAGAGGCCTTTGTTATTAGACATAAATCCCTTCCCCTCATCTCCTTCATATATATATCATATATTCTAACGGTCGACATCATATATTCTAACAGTCGAATCAGGATTTCCTGGTGCGGAAATCTGGGTCCTTTTGGTGCAGAATACAAGACACTTTGGGCAAAAGTGCTGGAATAATATTTTCAAATTCTTGGGCAGCTCTGCACAGAGATTTCATACATGCATTCTTTGGATGGCAACACCAAATGTTTTAAGAATCTGGACAAATGGGCATCTGAGTATTTCTCAGGCCTGCTTGTCTTTATTTCTCTCATTCAAGGTGAGTGAGTGAGTGAGTGATGCAGGCGCATTTGTGGTCTGTTTGTGTGCAGTGTTCACGAGAGAGGGATGATGGTGTAGCCAGTTCATTGTTCCTTGTACTGGGAAATGCTCCCTATTGTTATTAGCAACAGCACACGTGTGTGTGTGTGTGTGTGTGTGTGTGAGAGAGAGAGAGAGAGAGAGAGAGAGAGAGAGATCAGCATTGTATCTCCAGAAACAGGACCAGCGGGACATGGCTGACTTCCCTCAGGAAGCCTGAGGTTGTCCAGGTTGCATGGAGCAGCAATGACTGTACTCTAATTCTGTGTCATGCCATTCTCCCACAGCAGCCATTTTGTGACTGGTGCCCGCAGCACTTTCTCAGAATTCAAAATGCACCCACTCGTCCTAAAAGGTTGTGGACCACTGGCATAAGTGGGTATGAGTTCTCCCTGGAGGACAAGCTGTATGTGAGGGTCCCATACTTCATAATATCCAAGCAGGAGATCCCTTCTGCTGTTAAGTGTGTACCACCACTCAAGTTTTTACTGCCATCCTGGCATGATCCCTCCCTGTCTCACTCCATTGCTGATGCTCAGGAGACCAGCGGGTGGGATTGATTTCTCTTGAGGGAAGAGCAGGCCTCTTACTGTGTGGTGCAGGCCTAAGTTACAGAAAGGCACATTTTGGCTGAAAATTAAGAGAAGCCTCTGGCTGGTAACAGCAGTTGGACAGTGGAACCGACTTCCTTGTGAAGCTGGGCTACTTTGCAGACGGGCTACTCTTGGATATATTTTTTTTGCCTCAATCAGGAAGTTAGACTAGGTGACATACAAGCAGGGATGTAAAGAGGCTGCTATTTCCATGTTTCCTGTGTTCATTGCAGTCAGCACTGTCTCCTTTCCATTTCAGCTTGGCTGCTGCTAAATCCTATGATATTTATCTCGCTATAAAGTATGGCCGAAACAGACATAATTAATTATGTAATTAACGCCAATGCATTTCAGTGGAAGGCAAACAGTAACAGTAATGCAAAAAATAATGAAATTGCTTATGTAACCTTCACAGACTTGGAGAAGAAGAAGAAGAAGAAGAAAGTGAATATTGCTTGATTTCGCTTGGTGATTCTCCGCTCCTGATCTCAAGTAAACATGCAGATTGCAGCAATTTCTTCTCCCATTTCCGATGGAATTATCTAGAGTCCCTGCCTACAAGGTACCCTCTGTGATTCTAAGATTATTGCCTGGGGCCCCAGCAAATATTCTGAAGGCACATGGTTCAGTTCTCATGTTGAAAAAAACTAATCAGACTTGGCCACATTAATTGCCTGGCTAGAAAGATACTTGGGAACTATATGTAAGCTACTCCGAGCTATTTGGAAGAACACCAAGGTATAAGTGTAATAAATTTATTTATTTACCAAAAAAAAGCACCTGGAGATGGCCCTGATAAGACCTTAATTAAATGCTCAAAATTAAAAGGGAAAACACTCTCACGTTCACTGAAAAGACGCGAAAGAGTTCAATCATCTTACAGGTGAAAGGTATGCCGTCATACGGAAGGGCGACCTTGCCTCTGGAAGCAGTCCTTGTTTTTATCTGTAAGCCGCCTTGAGTCCTGTTAGGGGAAAAGATGGGGTATAGATAAATATGATAGTAACAGTGCTGGGTGGAGCTGATGGGACTTGCAGTCCAAAGGATCTGGAGGGCAACAGGTTGGAAAAGGCTCTTCTACTGCATATGGAGGTGTGGGCTCACTTAATTTGGGAGAGGTGGGGCACAGAAAGCAAGAATTATAATTATACCTGTGGGCCAAATTAGATGTAATAGCAGCAGATGCGACATTTGTGTAATCTTGGGTCTGCCTCATTTATTTAGAAAGCGGAGAGGTTGAGCGTTTGATTTTACATCAAAAGGGGAGTGTGGGTAAAGGCTGCTGAACCCCTCTCTCAACTCCTCACAGTCTGTTGCTCCAGGAATTATTCTCACTGGAAAATTAGCTTAGCTGTGAGAAAAATGTATGGAACAAAAAACACCAACAACTATGGGGCGCTGAGAAGGGGAAAGATGTCCTTACCTTTTGAGAACCCTTTCTGAAGTTAAAATTAGACACACCTCACTTTGTACATGAACAAGGGAGACATGGGATGAAGCAAGCACAGATCCACCATTCACATCTGTTTTTGAAATTGTGGCACAACTGGGGCAATGTGGACCCTTCGTTTGGCCTGAACTCAGGCAGTCCAAGCTATTTTGCTGCCTGAAGCAGCATGCAAGGTGTCGCTCCCTCCCATTCCATGTACCAGCCGTTGAATCTTATCTTAACTCTTGTCAAAGGAAGGCCTCTTCCACCACACCTGATGGCAAAAGGCTAAGTTAGGAAACACAGGGCACAGATAGTTGTCCTCCACTGACTCTCCACTGGACATTTCACCCCCAGCACCTGTTGCCTGAAGTGGCTACCTCACTCTACTTAATGGTAGGGTCAACCCTGGGCCTGGAACAATTGCAGAAAGGACAATCTCAATAGCCTTAGGTGGAAAACAACAGCGGTGCTTCCCTGTGAGCAATTGTTCATATTTCTCGCTCTTTTCCTTAAACACTGTTAACGATAAACATGTACGTATTTTTGCATGTTGGTAATATTTGATCATTTTATTTCTGTCTGTCAGGATTTGATGGGTAGCATCAAAAAGGTTCCAGGGGGTGGGGGGGGGAGAGAATTTGCAGGGCAATGTGGCAATGTCATTAGGAAAAATCCAATAGGACTTCATTCATTCATTCATTCATTGGAAGCGCCAGCTTGGCTGAGCCCTGACGGTGTGGAAGTGGGTTATGGTTCCACCCGTCAGGGTGACTGCGATTTAGTTCCATACCAAGAACAATGCTATGCCCCCTGCAATGAGGTCGTTCAGCAGTCGCCTCGCCAATTTTGTCTTCCGGGGAGGCTCTGACCCTGTGGAGACCCCGATGCTGCTCCAGTTTTTTATTATTATTATTGCTCCAGCAACTGAGGTGGGGGGATGGGGGAAAGCTTGTCGGCGGGCAGCTCTTCCATGAAATTGCGGGAAACTGGGGAGGGGGACGTCATGTCTTGTCAGACCTAATCCACAGAGCGGGAGGAGAAATCTCTCAAATTCCCGGAGTAAGAACATCTGATATTTAGAGGCCAAACCTGAACAGAAACGAAGCAAAACATTTAAATTTCTAGCCACATGTAGGAAATGCTTCAGTGCGTGGGCCCAGGCCCACCAACTCACAACACATACGTGCGCAAGATAGACTCTCAGCAGCTATTTTTCCTTTTAATTTGCTTTTGTTTTCTCTTTTCCTAAAACATGACTACTGTGATGTTCACAATGTCTTGTTATCTGTCTGTCACAGGAGTTATGAGGCTTTTGTGTTCCAAGGGGCCCTGGGTTGCCATAGGTCCTCTTTCCCCAGGACATATCCTCTTTTTCATAGGTACATAAAATGAGAGTTGTCATAGAGATCCATTGTTAAAAGCAGAAGTTGACAAATGTGTCCTCTTTTTTTGCTCTTCAGAATATGGCAGTGCTGCATAACAGGTTGAGCCCTACACTCATAATGGTGTAGCTCCTCCCACTTCTGCTGCTTCTGTGTTGGGGCTGGTCTTCTGTGCTTGCTTTAAAACCCTTGATTTAAAGACTTGGAGATCTGGACTCCCCAGTTCAGATATTATAGCTGAGTACCCTGGAAGCAGGGGTAGAAGAATTTGTGCAACTTCTGTTTTTGAGTTAGTTTGTTCTTATTTTTATTAAGTATTTTGTGTTTTATGAAGGGTGGTCTACAAATTGAATAAATAATAGGAGTAGGGCTAAACACATGGTCCCTCAGCTTTATGTGAGTATTTGCCATGGGAGAGCTAAACCATCTGAACCTTTTTACCTTGGGACATTACTGGGGGGAAAAGTTCAGCAACTTACGGGGTGTCCTGGTCTACATGGCAACCAGTCCTATGCATGGTTACTTCACTGTGCAAGACTTACTCCCAGGTAACCGTGGTTTTAGTTACCATCTGCCGCCTCCTTTTTTATCCAATTGCAATCTTAGGAAACCACGGGGGGGGGGGGCTGTCTTTTAATATACACTATGCATCAACTGGCAACGGCCTACAGAGAGGCATGTCTGGAACTCACTTCCAGTGCAGATTCACAAGTCCAAGCCAAACTAACTTTTGAAAGCATTGCAAGATCTGCATGTTTTCAATAGCCCCTTGGGATCGTCAAGCAAAGAGGGACAATCTCACGGAATTGTCTGTTAGTAGATGTTACTCCGGTTTGCCATTTATTGATTTATTTTGCTTTAGTTACCCACCTTTGGGAATATTGTGCAAGTGTTAGTTTGTATAATTTTATTCTGATTTTTCTGGATAGATGCACATAACTAGATGGGGCACATAAGCCCTTCCCACAAAATGACTGGAAATCCTGCTCATCCTCAGTTTCTGAGACTCCATCAGATATTGCCTGAACATTTTCAAGCTTATCTTCAAAGCCTGTAAGCAGGGGTAGAATAAGTTAATTTTTAAAAACAAGGGTGCTGAATTCTGCATGTCACCACATTTTGCAGTTGTGTGCTGCAGACAAGGAACATACACAACCTTGGCAATGCACATATTGCTCGTAAGGTTGGGAGTTCACACACACACACACACACACACACACACTATCCTCCATTGAGCCAAGGAAGATTCATTTTAAGAATTCAAGGACACATTCCAGGCAGGCAAAAAAGGAGGGTGTGAAGCAGGTAGGGATGTAAGAATCTGTCATTTTCAGCTCCCTTCGTTTCTCATTTCTCCAGTCTTAAATTCAGTCCCCCCTATTTGACAGCATTAAAAATTTAAAAAATTCCTCACGAAAATTCACCAGCATTTTAGTGCAAATTTCTCCTAATACAGTAAATACTGTACTTTTGACGAGTGTACGCATTTTTGCAAGCCATCTCCCTAATATAATGCAATTCTGATCATTACTTTCACCAACACCTTCATTTTTATGCATGTTTCCCCCCATGAATGCAACTTTGTTTTTTTTTTTAAATAAAATTTTTATTAATTTCCAAATTTTTTAACATAAACAAAAACAACATAAAAACAAACACAAAAACTCATATTTTCTTAACCTTATTTCCATAACCCTCTTTTCCCGGACTTCCCCATACCTTTCCCTTTTTGCATCCTTAATTTTAAACCATTATTCAGCAACCCTTCTTAACCAATTAAATGTAAATTCATTCTCTTTTTCAATTCCACCCTAAAATTAAACACAATTTTCCGCTGCAATTCTACGTCTTCTTTTCCCTCAGCATTTTAGCACTCCTCAATTTTATAATAGTTCTTAAGATACATCTTAAATTTCTTCCAATCTTCTTCCACAGTCTCTTTCTCTTGGTCGCGGATTCTGCCAGTCATTTCTGCCAATCCCATAAAGTCAATCACTTTCGCCTGCCATTCCTCCAGCGTGGGTAGCTCTTGTGTCTTCCAATACTTTGCTAGAAGAATCCTTGCTGCCGTAGTAGCGTACAAAAAGAAATTCTTATCCTTCTTCGGCACCAACTGGCCGACCATACCCAAGAGAAATGCCTCTGGTTTCTTGTTAAAGGTGCACTTAAGCACTTTCTTAATTTCATTGTAAATCATTTCCCAGAAGGCCTTAATCTTTGGGCAGGTCCACCAAAGGTGGAAAAAGGTACCTTCAGTCTCTTTACATTTCCAACATTTGTTATTGGGCAGATGATAAATCTTCGCAAGCTTGACTGGGGTCATGTACCACCTGTAAATCATTTTCATAATGTTTTCTCGTAAGGCATTACATGCCGTGAATTTAATACCTGTGGTCCATAACTGCTCCCAGTCAGCAAACATAATGTCATGACCTATGTCCTGTGCCCATTTAACCATAGCAGACTTCACTGTCTCATCTAATGTATTCCACTTCAACAGCAAGTTATACATTCTTGATAAATTCTTAGTATTGGGTTCTAACAGTTCTGTTTCTAGTTTCGATTTCTCCACCTGGAAACCAATTTTCCTGTCTTGTTTGTAGGCCTCCATTATTTGAAAATAATGGAGCCAATCTCGTACCTTGGACTTTATTTTCTCATAACTTCATGAATGCAACTTTGTAAGCATTGTTTGGTCGGAGAACTACATTGCAACATTCAGATAAATGTAATTAAAAAAAAGAAAAGAAACGCTGTGTTTCTATTTCCGTATTTGGGAAAGTACAAATTTGATAGATTTGGCTTTCAACATGTGTTGAACTGAATTTCTTCCCCATCCCTAGAAGCAGGGCTGCTGTGGGGTGTGCCCTGAGCAGAGGGCATGTGATGTAGGGAGAGCCCCAACGGCCAGACAGAGGTGCTTAGACTGGGCCATATTTGAAGTCCTGAGCCTGGGTTTATTTATTTATTACATTTACAAACCACCTTTTCTTCCAAGGAGCTCTTAAGCTGGTCACATGTTTCTCCTCCTTCCCATTTCATCCTCACAACAGCCCTGTGAGGTAGGTTAGGCTTTGTTGTTGTTTAGTCGTGTCCGACTCTTCGTGACCCCATGGACCAGAGCACGCCAGGCATGCCAGGTTAGGCTAAGAGATGGTAACTGGCCCAAGGTCACCCAGCACTTACCAGCACTTACCTGATCCACCAAACTCCACCACAACCGCTCCCTCCAAACCTTCTTGCTCAAACTCCAATCCTCCACAGGTGTCAAAGGTCAGTGCAAGGGCTCCTGGGATTGCATTTATAAGGGCTTGTGGGATTGCTAGATGCTGTTTACTTGCAATGTTTGCTTGCTGTTTACTTGCAATGTTTGCTCTTTTAGAGCTGTTTTTGCCCCTTTTTGTGCCACTTCTGGGTTCGCGGCGAAGCACGAATGGGGAGTTGCCCGTATAGCTTTCAGAAGACACCCATTAGCAATAATGGGCTGTGAGTGCAGCCACCGCTCTCGTGTGACTGATGATGTGTCAGGCACAAGCATATGCTCTGACATATACGTACGCTAACAGTAAGAAATGAAACCCTCAACAGGTTGCTGGAGGCAATTTTAGAATAAATGAGGGCTGAAACAAGCTGAAACAACCCATTTGAGAATTAAGGCCCCGTCTGGAAGCAGCCCCAAACAAGACAGGACTGGTGTTGGTTGGGCAGACTGCTAATCTGGATGGAGTTGTGGATGAGGTTTCACTCCCCCTAAAGGGCCAGGCTCACAATATGGGGCTGCCTCTGAAGATGGCCCAGAAGCTTCAGCTGGTGCAGAATTCGGTGGCCAGGTTGCTCATTGGGACAAAACGGTTTGAGCGTATTACACTGATCCTGGTCCAACTGCACTGGCTGCTAGTTAGTATTTGGGCCCAATTCAAAGTGCTGGTTTTGACCTACCAAGCCTTAAACTGCTCAAGGCTGCAATACCCGAAGGACCACCTCTCCCCATATAAACCGCCTCAGACTCGGCGTTCATCATCTGAGGCCTTTCTTTGAGAGGTCCGGAGGGTGGCAACACAAGACCAGGCCTTCTCTGTAGTGGCTCCCCGTTTCTGGAATGCTCTCCCCAGGGAAGTTTGCCTGGCCACTTCATTATATATTTTTAGAAGCCAGGCAAAAATGCTTCTCTTCAGCCAGGCCTTTGGGTGATTAATATTCTACTGCCTTTTAATTAACTGTGTCTGTGGGAAGGGGGCGGCTATTGTTTTACTGTTTTGTTTTACTTACATACTTGTTTTTATCCTGTGTTTTATTCTGTGTACTGCCCTGAGATCATATATAAATCTTATAAATAACAACAACAACTGTGTAAGTGTTGGTGGTGTTGGTAACCAGATATGCCTTTTATCAGCCTTAACAATTTGGGACTGGTTTATTTGAAGAACTGCCTATACCAGGGATCAGCAAACTTTTTCAGCAGGGGGCGGTCCACTGTCCCTCAGACCTTGTGGGGGCCCAGACTATATTTTGAAGAAAAGAATGAATGAATTCCTATGCCCCACAAATAACCCAGAGATGCATTTTAAATAAAAGCGCACATTCTACTCATGTAAAAACATGCCGATTCCTGGACCATCCACGGGCCGGATTTAGAAGGCGATTGGGCCAGATCCGGCCCCCGGGCCTTAGTTTGCTTACCCATGGCCTATACATATTTGATATTCATGGGCCCTAAGTTCAGACTCAGAGACTTTGTTCTCTGGCCTGCCCTTAAGAATGACCAATCTGGCAGGTCTCTCTGGTCAACAGCCTTTTCAATCATGACCCCCACATCTTTGGAACTCCCTTGCCAGCTTCAGACTTTTAAAGTGAGCCTTGAAAATGCTTGTGTTTTGCCAAGCCGTTGACTTATCCGTTGCTCGTTTTTGTTGCTTTTTAAAGTGATGTGTGATATGGCTTTATTATATTGTTTAAAAGTTTTTATTGTATGCTTCCTTGGGAGGGTTTGTCCTAAAAGGTGGCTTACAGATAATGGAAATTCAGGTAAGTAGCCGTGTTGGTCTGATGCAGTTGAAATAAATAAATAAAAATTTAAAAATTGTCCAGTAGCACCTTAGAGACCAACTAAGTTTGTTCTGGGTATAAGCTTTTGTGTGCATGGTATCAGAAGAAGTGTGCATGCATATGAAAGCTAATAATGATGATGATGATGATGATAAGAAGAATAATAAAAATAATAAAAATAATAAAAATAATAGAAATAATTTATGATTTATACCCCACCCATCTGACTGGGCTTCCCCAGCCACTCTGGGCGGCTTCCAAAAAGATATTAAAATACAGTAATGCATCAAACATTCAAAGCTTCCCTAAACGGGGCTGCCTTTAGATACCCAGAACAAGCTTAGTTGGTTTCTAAGGTGCTACTGGACAAATTTTAATTTTAATTTATTTATTTATTTAGATAATGGAAATAAGTACATTAATAATAATAACAATAACAATAATAATAATAATTTGTAAATCACCCTTTATCTGTAGATCTCAGGGCAGTTCACAACATAAAATTACAATATAGAAAAACATAGAAGCAATCCACCATCCCACCTTATTCCAGCAGCAAAACTTGGAGCCTGAGACCTCGAACTGAGGCTCGTCTCCTTTAAAGAGGACAAGGGGCTCCTGCTGTTGATGTTTATTCTCAGGCACCAGGTTCCCTTCTTGCTGCAAACATTGGCTTTTACACCTCTGCCCTTCAAAGGCGAAGCTCCCAGCTAAGTCCTGTCCATTCAGCCATCCCAAATGCCTGTGGTTTGGCCTGGGATTGGTTATTGAGGTCACCATGCCCTTGGGGACTGGCCATGGAGAGGATTTCTTCCCGAGGATACACACATGCCTTGCTTAGGTGAGCAATGGACTGCCTCCGAGGCAAATCTTTTTCCTAACGTGGATGCCAGCATCTCTTCCAAATATAGTTTATCCAGAGCCAGCAACTTGAAGCAGCCCAAATGCTTCTTCAGTTAAGTTTCTGTCCTATAGGCTCAAGTGGATTGTAAAAACCCCAGCCCAACTTGTATACCAAATTAGCTGAATAACTGAAAACAGCCAGCATTTTTTAAAATTAAAAAAGCAATGGGATTGATCTAGGAGCCACATTATCTGATCTACTGTTGGACTTTCTCCCAATACTGGTGGCCAGTCGTCGTTAGTAAGTAAGGTAAAGGGACCCCTGACCATTAGGTCCAGTCGTGACCGACTCTGGGGTTGCGGCACTCATCTTGCTTTATAGGCCGAGGGAGCTGGTGTACAGCTTCCGGGTCATGTGGCCAGCATGACTAAGCCGCTTCTGGCGAACCAGAGCAGCGCACAGAAACGCCGTTTACCTTCCCGCCGGAGTGGTACCTGTTTATCTACTTGCACTTTGACGTGATTTTGAACTGCTAGGTTGGCAGGAGCAGGGACCGAGCAACGGGAGCTCGCCCCGTCGCGGGGATTCGAACCGCCAACCTTCTGATTGGCAAGTCCTAGGCTCTGTGGTTCAACCCACACCCGTGTCCCAACGGTTAGTAAGTAGTATGCTACAAATTATCAGCAGCACGCCTTGGTTTTTAAAAAAACACTATTGTGTTGTTTTCCCTGGGATAAAACTCAGGTTCGTGTTACACCTTCCACTGTCAGACCTCTTCTCATCTTCATCCAAAACTGATGCCAAGTTTACCACTCTCAGTATTCAGGCCATGTGATGTCTCCTTTTCTGATTCCAATCATGGCTTCCCACAATGCATCTGGTGCAAACTTGTCTATACCTTTAAAGTGACTTTTTGGACTCCCTTGCCACTCTCTCCTCAATTCCTGTTATATTTCTGATTATGATACCTTCATTTCAATCTCTGTCACTTGAACAGATGATGACTGGCCCCAAGGTCACTCAGTGAGCTTCAAAGCTGAGTGGGGGTTCAAACTCTGCTTTCCCAGGTCCTAGTGTTGTAATCAAAATCTGGCCTTTTTCCCTTATGGTGTACACAAGAGCCCTCATAGAGTCCTTTGTAGGTTCTCCATCGGTAGGAGAAAATAACAGAGGCCAACCAGAGAACATTGAGAAGCAAAGCAGCTAGTAAGCCTGATCTTTATTAAAGCTGTTGCAACAGGGTGCTCCCCTCACACGCAAGAGAGAGCAGGAGGACCCAGAACAAAGGTGTGCCCTCCCTTATGTAGACTTTTGGAATTGCCCACCCTCAAACTCCAGACCAGCCCCAGAAACATCATACATACATCATAGGGGGCGGTCTAAAACAGAATCCTGAGTGTGTTGTTTATCTCCTGTCTGGTAGGTTAGGTAAAGGTAAAGGGACCCCTGACCATTAGGTCCAGTCATGACCGACCCTGGGGTTGCGGTGCTCATCTCGCTCTATTGGCTGAGGGAGCCAGCGTACAGCTTCCGGGTCATGTGGCCAGCATGACTAAGCCGCTTCTGGCGAGCCAGAGCAGCGCACGGAAACGCCGTTTACCTTCCCACTGGAGCGGTACCTATTTATCTATTTGCACTTTGACGTGCTTTCGAACTGCTAGGTTGGCAGGAGCAAGGACCAATCAATGGCAGCTCACCCCGTCGTGGGGATTCGAACCGCCAACCTAGGCTCTGTGGTTTAACCCACAGCGCCACCCGCGTCCCATCTGGCAGGTTACCTGCTTGCATTATCTGGGTTTTGGCCACTCTTTTGTTATTATAACTACTTAATTCCTGAATCCAGGCCATGGGTCACAGGCTCACCCTATTCACACCTTAAATGTGCCCTTAAGGCAGGATTGGTGAGCACAGAGACAATGGGGAGGTTTTTCAGTTCTTCCCTCCTTGCAGAGAAACATTTGGTCAGTTTGGGAGAGTCAAAATGGTTTCAGGACTGTCTTCCTGTACTGTTTCAGACATGTGGTTTATGCATTTATGTACATGTTTGCCTTGTACATTTAATTTATATATTTGAGACCTTAAATTCTTATTACACTAGTCCAGCACTCCAACAACTATGCCACTCGGGCTCTTAGACTCTCAGTCACAGGGTAATGAGTTCAAGCCCCATGTTGGACAAAAGATTTCTGTTGCAGGGGGTTGAACTAGATGACCCATGTGGCCCCTTCCAACTCTAAATTCTGTGATTCTGTGTTTCTCTGTAAAATGCTACAATCAATTGCTTTATTCTATTTTGTCTTCCTCTAGCTCTGCTCCTGTGTGTTTCACAGCAAATTTCTGTGCAGTAATGTAGGACATGCAACTTTTCCTTGCATAATTGATGGGAAAACCTTAACCTAGTTGGCTTATGTTTATCAGTTGGATGTTGAAGGCACAGTGGCAAAGCTAGGAGGGGTGGGGGGAAGGTTGGCAAACTTAGCCAAGTTTCCTCATCATGTAACAGGCAGAGGTGAGAGAAGTGAAAGTGACTCGTGCTTCTTCATTTGGCATTTCCTGCAAAGCAGGAACTTATGCATCTCCCTCAGGGAATCACTTCCTCTGTCACCATCTCTTAATCACATGGGAAGCTGCTCTTAAACTGCGATACCAGAAGCCACTTCTGCTTCCGAGAACTTAGCTAGCAAGAAGCTATGTGAGGCCCAGGGACAATGATTGGCTTGTCAACTGGCTGAGGAAGGAAAGATGCGCCAAGAATGTGCCTTTCGCATGAGCTAATTTTGGAGCAGGGTTTCCCAAACTTGGGTCTCCAGCTGTTTTTGGACTACAACACCCATCATCCCTAGCTGGCAGGACCAGTGGTCAGGGAAGATGGGAACTGTAGTCCAAAAGCAGCTGGAGACCCAAGTTTGGGAAACCCTGTTTTGGAGGATAAAGCTGCTGCTGAAGCTATTGAGTGGTTGTGGATCTGATATGTGGCAACCCTAATGACCCCAGCTAGGGGCCTAACTCTACACCATAATGTTATAAGATAGTCTCCATTGTGGTGGGATGGATGACATTAATATCGGAAGTCTTTTTTAAATGAGGAGTCACCTCATATATCTGACTTTTATTACCTTATTGACACTGTTTACAGGGATTGTGTGCTTTTAACACAGGCAGAAGTTCACCAGGAATGGTTTTGTCCAACAGGGAACTGTTGTGAAGATTTTAATGCTTCACCTGTTGAATTTCTACATGTCAGGCAGGTATTTGAAGCACAGGGATCCGACCAGCATACCTGATAGAGAGATGTGGCTCAAGTTAGACTGCTCAGAGAAAAGTCACCTTGCACCTTCTACACACATTGCCGTTATTGATCTAAAAAAAAAACACCACACGTCAGGAGTAGGGTTGCCAACTGACCAGGAAAAAGAAGCCTGCTCTGCTCTTGTGCCTTTAACAGCAGGTTCAGTCTGCAGAAATCAGCAGGTGACGCTTTCTGCAACGTGGAGATAAAACAAGCCTGTGTGCTAAAGTCAGCAGACCAAGCTGCTATTAAATATATAGCTATATGTTAACCAGGGTGGGTTCAGAATGGTTACAAATCTCATAGAAGGCCTCTGGTAGTTAGGTGGGGCAGCAAGCTATTGTAAACAGGCCCCTTGGCAGTTGGCTGCAAATTTCCCATTATTCCTGAATTACTAGGTACCCCCTCCCCCTTCCCACCATATCACACCCCACCTCCCAGCATTGAGTTACAGCAGTTGCTACTGCCAGGCAGGCTTGAAATTAAAGACTGGTGTATTTGCAGAAGAAATGGTAAATACTAGCTGGGTGTTTGTTTGGGGGGGAGCAAGAGGGGGTGGTAATTGCATGAAAGTCGGTTTTAACAAAAGCCAGCTAATTCTCATTATTAGCTATTCACTAGGCTGTGGATCTCCTGGGGATTTGGGAGATGTGGAAAGTAGTTGGGTGAGGGGGGGGGGAGTGCACTGTTGATCTTAATAGACGAGAATTTTTATTAATGACAGCTGAAATAAGACACCCAGGTCTCGCTGCCCTTTCCAGGGGAAATAATGGGATGCTGTTTTGGCCTCTCAATAGAAGGAGGGGAGCGTTCACATGTGCATTTAAACCTGACTGCTCATCCTTTTAAAAACAATTTAACCCCTTTTCTTTTGTTCACACAATGTCCTGGGGGTGGGGGGTATTTAAGTGAAGTCAGGTGAGCAAGCTTCCTCCCCCCCCGCCTTAAAAAAAAACTTTTCTCAAATAAAATATAAATGGTGCTTGTGATTATTCTAGTGTTTGCTAGGCCCTATTCACAGGCACAAATGGAGAATGCCGTTGAGTGACTATTCAGAAGGTTGTGCCATACACTCACTATGTACAGGAGTACATTTCCCCCATTTCATCCACAGCGATATCAGTGTAAGGCCTTTGCTTGTTCTCTGCTTACAAGAGAGGAGGTTGTTGTGTTCTCGGTGGGCAGAGTAGGAGCAGCTTGGGAAGAACAGGGCAGGCCAATCATGAAGTAAAGTCAGGCATAGAGTTGCCAACCTTCAAGTATTTTTACTCATAGGCTGGTTATTTCTGCCTCTTTTTTTTAGTATCTTTTAATTTTTATTTTAAGTGTACATTCATACCTCGGAAGTCGAACAGAATCCGTTCCAGAAGTCTGGAAATGTTTCCAAAATGTTTGGGAACCAAAGCACAGCTTCTGATTGGCTGCAGGAAGCTCCTGCAGCCAATCAGAAGCCACAGAAACCCCATCGGACGTTTGGGTTCCAAAAGAACGTTCACAAACCAGAACAATCACTTCCAGGTTTGCAGCATTCGGAAGACAAAACTTCTGAGTTCCAGGGCGTTGGGGATCCAAGAAACGACTGTATAGGAAAGGAAGAGTGGGGGAATGAAACTCCCTGCCCCCCACTATTTCTGATCCACAAGTTTCTGCCACCTGGCTCAACTTAGGTCCCCACCCAAAAAATCCCAAGTGACACCCCATGTGACTAGTCAACATTCACCCCATACCCTGCCCAATGACCGGGTTTTTTTACCGCCACAATTTGGCAAACCTAATGACACGGTCACATTAGGTAGTGGCTGACTTTGAATGCCTTTAAGGATAGGAAGGAGAGGACTGAGCCACACTGAGAGCCGCTGGTTAGTGTGTCAGACAAGGAGCTGGGAGACCAGGGTTCAAATCCCCACTCAGCCATGAAGGTAACTGAGTGACCTTGAACCACTCACTGCCT
Source organism: Podarcis cretensis (assembly GCF_951804945.1). Lineage (NCBI taxonomy): Eukaryota > Metazoa > Chordata > Lepidosauria > Squamata > Lacertidae > Podarcis > Podarcis cretensis. Next base: position 28,019,576 of record NC_137182.1, on the reverse strand, counting down.
CTCAGCCTAACCTAACCTCACAGGGTTGTGGGGATTGCATGAGGAGGGTAAGAAACAGGTACACCACCTTGGAACACCTTGGAGAAAATGTTGGATATAAATGCAAAGATAATTAATAATAATAATAATAATAATAATAATAATAATACCTACTAGGATGTTCTCATGTGTAAGTTCCAATGAAATAAATAGAACCATACCAAAGCAGTGTCTTATTAATCCAAATGAAAATCCCTGTATAGTTATATTGACACTATCCATGCATCAGAAAGGCTCAGGGGGAACTCGAGGTTGACAGAAGTACAGTGGTACCTCAGGTTACATACGCTTCAGGTTACAGACTCCGCTAACCCAGAAATAGTGCTTCAGGTTAAGAACTTTGCTTCAGGATGAGAACAGAAATCGTGCTCCGGCAGCGCGGCGGCAGCAGGAGGACCCATTAGCTAAAGTGGTGCTTCAGGTTAAGAACAGTTTCAGGTTAAGAACGGACCTCCGGAACGAATTAAGTACTTAACCCGAGGTACCACTGTACACACACACAAAAAGTGGGGGAGGACTAAGAAAAGCTGGACTGAGAATGCTCAGTGGCAATTAAACGTTGAGTGACTGGAGGGTGGTGGCAGCTGAAAACCGGGGTTGGGGGGAGAGAGGAGAAGGAATGGAATGGAATGGAGCATCCTAACAGATTGCATGGTTGTCTGGAACCCTGAACAGGAGCATTCTACACAGCAATATTTGTTGCACATCCCACCTTTGAATTCTAAGGAGACTCATGCAGGAGAATGTCTTAGTGCTATGTGGGTTAGATCTCTCTGCATCTCACCCATGCTGCCTTGAGCTACACCCAAAATCTGCTGTCCAAATTGCCCTTCTCATGTTGCCTTATGGTAGTACCAGTATGCAGCCCCTGAACGAACATACTAGTCTCTTTGCTCTGTTTCTCTCTTGCAGAGTTGCTGAAGCTCAAGCATAAACAATCCCCCCTTGCCCCCCTTCCCCAAACTGTGTTCCAAACTCATATCCCCAGTGGCTGTTTCTTAACAAATTGTGCAACATCCTGGATTCCATAGACCACAGAAGGGGGGGGGGGGAGCTGAGGGAAGAGGAGGGGAGGCTTGGAGAAGGCAAAGGGTGGTTGGGAGACAGAATTTAATCTAAAGGAAGGAAACATGAGAATGGTGATGGGGGGAGGGGGAGAGCTGTGGTGCTTTGATCCATGACTCCTGGGTTATTCGCAGGAACTCACCTATTTGTGGGGTGGGGGGGGGTTGCAAGGTCTCCTGTGCAGTTGCATAGCAGGCAGAAATTTAGTGGATGAAGTTTCCACCCTCCAGTCTGGAGAACGGAGATGTGATTTATGAGGAGACAGTTGCACCTGTTGAACTTCTGCCTATACTACACAGTTCTTACAGCTTGAAGAGTCTTTCCAGGAAAATTATTTTTTTTTAAAAGTGGTATCCTTAAATTTGATAGTGCCCAGATTGAAAGGAACCAGAGTGAGGCCTAAAGGAGGGGAGGTCCGTTCTGAGTGCTTGTACTACTCCTGTCCATGGAGCCTGGTGTGCAGGGGACAGGCCTGGGAATCAGCCTGCCTAGATTCTCTCTGGATGTGCAGTGCAGCCAGAACTACAACCCAGCCAGGATGGATGGATTCCGTTTTGAACTTCAGAAGCAGAGGGAGGCCAATTGGGGTGGGGTTGTTGGCAGAGAGCCAGGATTCCTGGCTTCTCTTGGGAAGAGGCGAACTCCTCTGGATTATACAAGGCGGTTTTTACAAACCAGGATTTGGGGGTTCCCCCCCCCAGCTTTGCAAGGGGATTTATGAATTAGAAAACGGGTGGGAGTTTCCTGGGGTCCAGAATTTCTGGCTTCCTGCCCTTCATCTTGGAGAAGAGTGGGGATCCACTAAGAGAACCAGGGCTGCTGAATCGGGTGTTGGGAAACACACATTCTTAGCTTTGTCCCTGTGCAACTGAGAAGCTGTTTCTTGACTTGCTTAATGGGAGTGTTTGGAGGTGGAGGGTAGGGGGACAAAAAAATATAAATCAGGAATCCCCTTTCCTCAAAGGTTGTTGCAATTCTTTCTTTCTTTCTTCCTTTCTTTCTTCCTTCCTTCCTTCCTTCCTTCCTTTCTTTCTGCTGTGTTCCTCCAGTTACCCATCCAGCAACACCTCCCTCAAGATAGCAGGCCTTTCCGTAAGTTGCAGGTGACACTTGCCATCTTACCCCTGAGTTATCCCAGAGGGATGGTTGTGCTGTTGTGTGCATAAGTTATTGTGTTGTGTACGTATGTGCGATGATCTCAGCCTGACTGGGGGCTTATCAGGGCCAGACGGAGCTTGCACTTGGGGAAGGGGCCGCCCAGACACTGCTTATTTGCAGAGGATAAAGTGTACTGTACAAGGGGAACGTCACAGACATGAAGAACCTTTTCCTTCCCCTCCCCTTTCCCCTCCGCCCCCCCCCCGCCCCGTCTCCCTTGCAGCATCCATGCCACGCTGGCTTCCTTCCATTCCACCCCCATCCCCAGACAGCAGAGCTTGCTTGAACTCTAACCCCCCTAGGAATAACCAGCCCTCCCTCAGCTATTCTGTGGCTGGAAAGACTCCTGGCAGAAGTTCTATCTATGGGGAGGGTGGGGTGGGGGCAGCCTGAAGGGGAACTTCCCTGTAAGCTGTAGGGTGGATCAAGGTCCTTTCCAGGCATGTATGTAAGGACAAAGTGTCACAATTCTTTTCTAGGAAGCTTCTCTAAGCCAAGAACACTGGAATCGCCAGCTTATTGCAATGCAAAAAATAAAATAAAATCTTAAGCTGAGTGCCTCTGAGTCTATGCAAAGTATCTGTCCTCTCCCACTGGGAGCAAAGTGTTTTGTTTTAATAACTTAAGCATGGTGCTTAGGAGCATATGCAGTAGAAGAGAAGCATCTTTTATCATAAAACTATGTAATAGTGCCCCTGGACATGGGCACTGTACTGCTGGAAAATGCCATTTTTAAAGACATGCATATTACTTACAGAATACAGGAAAATAACTATATGTAAAAACACTTTTAACATCATTTTGTCTGCCTAGGAGGATAATTGATGCCTGTGTGTCCTACTTTAAAGAGGACAGTCCTCTGTATAAAGCAGTCCTCTGTTCAAAGGGTTGTTTATCTAGTTTACAGATAATGGGCCTTAAAGAAGGGGAAGAACAGGGGCCTTGAAATTGCCCATCAGCAGGTGACACCTGGAAGGCAGCCTGAGCAGGCACTCAACAGGTCACCTGGGCAGTTTTCCTCACTATGGTGAGATATATTTCTATTTAAAGTATAGCAATTATTTCTAAATCTGCATCTATACCTATAAATTGGCACATGAAATTTTGAGAAAATCCGTGTCTCTCTTTCTGGCCACCCTAGAGCATGGGTGGCCAGATCCGGCCCAATTGCCTTCTAAATCCGGCTTGCGTACGGTCCGGGAATCAGTGTGTTTTTATATGGGTAGAATGTGTCCTTTTATTTAAAATGCATCTCTGGGTTATTTGTGGGGCCTGCCTAGTGCTTTTACACGAGTATAATGTGTCCTTTTATTTAAAATGCATCTCTGGGTTATTTGTGGGGCCTGCCTAGTGCTTTTACATGAGTAGAATGTGTGCTTTTATTTAAAATGCATCTCTAGGTTATTTGTGGGGCATAGGAATTCGTTCATTTTTTTCCTTCAAAATATTGTCTGGCCCCCCACAAGGTCTGAGGGCAGTGGACCGGCTCTCTGCTGAAAAAGTTTGCTGACCCCTGCCCTAGAGGATAACATTGTGGCTGGGCAGCAGCTATTCAATTTTAGCTTTGTTCTTGTCTCAGAGAAGTACCCATTACAGTTCCAAAAGGGGAAATAAAGGGAAGGACTGTAGACACAAGCAAATTTTCCTTCCCAAATGGATGAGAGTAGTCAACTCACACAACATCTGGGAATTAAAGGCCCCGGGGGCGGGGGGAGATTCCTGGCACTCTGCTTCTGCTTGTTGGCACCTTCCTGATTGCAAAGTGCACAATGCAAATTAAACTTCTGCCCTGGGCTTTTTTTCTCCCATAAGCATCCCCATAGATGGGCCCATTCCACATCACTTACTGCTGAGAAAACTGGGTTCCACACATTCCTGGGCTTTACAGCCCATTGACTACCACTTGGTGGGCCTAGCCAGCCCTCTTCTAAGTCACCATTTCTGGGGAGGAGGGTTGTCATACCTACCACATTTCCTCATGACAATACTGGGCATATTCATTACAACAGAGACATTTTGACTGGGGTAGCAGCATCCACTAGGAGCCACAGCAAAAGGCACAGGTGAGGTGGCAATGGGAACAGGAAGATGAGGGATGAGGAAGAGGTGTGGCCTCGTTGGGCTTGAAGGTTATCTGTGTGTTGAGGAAAAAGGGACTATAATTGGCTATTTATAATTCCGTGCCCAACAATAGTACACCCCTAAATTTAAATTGAATTACTGGAGTCTCCCCCCAAGGATTATTTGTTTTGCTCTTATTTTAATTATGTATTTTGTGGTTTTTTATATTGTGATTTTATGTTGTGAACTGCCCTGAGATCTACAGATGAAGGGCAATATACTATTATTATAACTTATTATTATTATTAACATGTATTTAGGCACCAGGCAAAAACATTCTTCTTTACCCAGGCCTACGGCTATTAAATACTCTATAGCCTGAGAAAGTGTGGAGGAGAAGGCTGCTATTGTTATGTCTATTTTGTTATTAGGCTGTCTTTCAGTATGGTTTATATTATGTTTTTACCACTCATGTTATGTAATAATGTTTTTAATGTTGTACACCACCCTGGGATCTTTTGATAAAGGGTGGTGTATAAATGGAAGTAGTAATAGTAATAATAATATTGATAATAATAATAATTCACCACTAAGTAAATATAGTCCCATCCCACAAATCTGACACTGGTAACAAAGGGGCATGAATTCCAGATGCAAAGGCTTATGATCAGCACCTTTGATGGAGAAATTAGGTATTGCTCCAAAAGAAATGAGTTCTCAAAAGGATGCTCCGAAGTTCCCAACATTCTGGGGGGAAGGTAGCAGGAATTCACAAAGCTGGCTTTGGTGATCTCCTGCCCTGTAGCATTGTAAAAGCATGCCTTACAGGGAGGGGAGGGAGACTGACTCTCTGGAGGGCCACCACCTCTGTATTTCCATGTGAATCCCTGGCGGGGGGACGGGACGGGACCAGGAAAGCTCGGAGAGTTTTGCAACATCTCTGTTTCCACCAAACAAGGATACTGCCATGGCTCCTGTGTGAGATCACCATCTCCCCCAGAGCAGCCTTAAAAAAATATGTGGCTGGTTCTTAATCCCAGCTTTGCTGCCAGCTCATGTTTTTTTATATGCCACTGATTTATGTGCAACCGTCCACTTAACTCCATGAGCAGAGACGTCTCAGGGAGCTCCAGTATGTTTGCATGCGATCCGTGTGCATGGATCAATGAATCCTGCTTGTACACCTGCTTGTAGAATTCAAGGGCGTTTGTGTGTGTTCCCTGCTTTTGTGCATGTGTGTGGTCATGCTTTCTGCTGCAGTTCTGTACACAAATAACTTTGCACAGGCCTGGCCTGCCTGTTCTGTTCATCTGTATTTCTCTTCAGCTGATAAAAGGTGGAGGGGAGTGCCATTTTTGCCACCTTGAGCAACTTGGAGAAGAGGAGGGATATCAAACGCAACAAACAAGCAAGCATGGTCTCCAAGCTTAACCTGTTTTCTCTCTCTTCACACTGGCACAGTGCATTTGAAATGTTTGCATATTGAAATCAGATCATTGGGCAGTACGGTTGTTTTATTGCGAGGGTTGGTTGAAATACAGACATAAGGGATCATATTCAACAAAGTTCTGCTCCGAGTAGACCCATTTAAGTGAATAGAAGACCTGATTGTTGGCTCATTACATTTCCACTTGTCTCATTGTTTTCCTCCAGCAAAACTCACTGTTTACCACTGAATCGAAAGAAACGGCAATTGGGTTTTGAGCAGATTGGCATTTTCCCCTACTGGTAAACAGTAGGTTTTCCAGGGGAAAGCCATGGAACAAACAAACAAAAACCACTCAGACTGGTGCCGAGAAAGCACAGGACAAGGGAAAACCTCTCGGACTCAGCACTGGACAAGTGGAAGTGTAGGTCATGTACAGTCATGTACAGTAATTTCAGTGGGTCTACTCTGAGTACGTGTTAGTTTAATGCCATCCAAGGGGTAATAATAATTAATAATAATTTATTATTTATACCCCGCCCATCTGGCTGGGCCTCCCCAGCCACTCTGGGCGGCTTCCTTAGAAACCAAAAATACAGTAAAATATCACACGTTAAAAACTTCCCTGAACAGGGCTGCCTTAAGATGTCTTCTGAATGTCAGGTAGTTGTTTATCGCTTTGACATCTGCTGGAAGGGCGTTCCACAGGGCAGGCGCCACTACCGAGAAGGCCCTCTGCCTGGTTCCCTGTAGCTTTGCTTCTCGCAATGAGGGAACCGCCAGAAGGCCCTCGGCGCTGGACCTCAGCGTCCGGGCAGAATGATGGGGGTGGAGACGCTCCTTCAGGTATACTGGACCGAGGTAGACCCAATGAAAGTAATAAACCTGTTAGTTATTTCCATTAAGTTAAAGGGGGCTGCTCTGAGTAAGACTAGCATTGAATACCACCAATTGAGCTCTTTAGATAGGGTGGGGAATCTAACTAAATTATCCACCACTAGCTTCATTCCTCCTGGGCCTTTTCAGTGACCTCTGGGTTCTTGTTCAGATACTGAGAATTAATAGACTTACTTTCTTTCCCTTTTTTTTAAGCACCAACAATGAAAGTTCCAGCCCTCACATACTCCATGGTTCTTCATATGCCAATCAAATGGAGGAGCCATAGTAATTATCTTACTTGTATGCGAGAGATGAGTCAGTGCAGAATCCGCCTCACCTCCACCTTACTACCCCAAATTGATATGCAAGTAGGACAGGCCTCTTCACCTCCTCTAATCAACTGCGCCTGCTTTTGTAAAGAGAGCAGATGATATTATCCCCTCTGCACATACTGAAAGGCACTGCTTCCCCACCACCACCTTAATATTACTAGTTAAGGTGCCTCCAGAAAAGTCACTGTTTTGTGAGAAGGATCCAAGCATATACCGTAGCTTTTGGTTTTCTCAGATATAGTAGATTAAAGGGTTCTGCCCCCCAGTGCAGCGTCTCAACCTTAGGAGGAACGAACAACTAGCAGAAAAAAAGTCTACGTAGCCCACAACAAATCAGTTTAAATGCAGAACGGATGTTCATTAGTTGTATAACCACCCCACAAACAAACTGGGACAAATGCTCAATGAAGACCAGAAACAGTCTAACGTCCACCTAAGCTTTGTGCAAGAAAATCAGGATAAATGCTTGATAGAACTGGTTGTCTGGAGAGGGCATTAATGTGCTCCAATGCTAAGCCACAAATAACTTTTAACATTCAAGGAAGGTGGGAACCAGCTAGATTCCACTCCACTGATCTGCAACAGTCTGGCTCTCTCACCTGTGGAAATTCCGCCCTTGAAATTAAAGACCACACCTCCCTGAGCATAGCCACGCCTACTGCCAAAGGAGGCCAGAGTGCGCAGAGAAGTCGCCATGAGCTACTTGTTATTTGAACAATGAAATGAACAAACCAATAAGGCTTTTATTGGTCCATAAGCATAAGTTAATAATTACAATGTTTGCCGCGTATTTTTCACTTGCATCTGCAGTTCGTAGTCACATTTAACGCCCAAATAAGTTTACTGAGTCCACGGCTTTTGTGGAAGGGATCCTCTGCACTGCCTGTTACTAGGAAAGAGTGGTGGACTCAGGAATAGGGCTTGGCTGACCCAAGATACGTTGGAGGTAAACCTGTGTCTTTGCAGGTGGCTGAATGTTCCTTGGCACAAAAAAGTTCCCTGCACGTAAAGGCCTAGGCGAAAACCGTCCTCTTTGCATTTTAATTTCCTGTGCAGTGGTCATTGGTTTTTTGCATGGAGAACTATTAGCTCATATAAGCCTCCATGAGCAATGCAACCAGTCGCAAGTTGCTCTGGAGACATGAAATGCAGTGGTGCCTCGCAAGACGAAAAGAATCCGTTCCGCGATTCTCTTCATCTAGCGGTTTTTTCGTCTTGCGAAGCAAGCCCATTGACGGCTTAGCGGATTAGCGCTATTAGCGGCTTAGCGGATAAGCAGATAAGCGGCTTAGCGGCTTAGAAAAAGGGGGGGAAAGGGGGGGAAAGTCGGAAAAACTCGCAAGACATTTTCGTCTTGCGAAGCAAGCCCATAGGAAATTCGTTTTGCGAAGCACCTCCAAAACGGAAAACCCTTTCGTCTAGCGGGTTTTTCGTCTTGCGAGGCATTCGTCTTGCGGGGCACCACTGTATACTCAGAGTCGAGAGTGGATTTCATGCTCTTTATTCAGCTCATAGTGGTGAGGAGGAATGAAAGTCCCCTCAAAGTATCTGCTTTATATACATTATTTACACAATGGGCTGCACGTGATTGGCTAATTCCAGAATTCTCCTGTAGGCCAATCAGGTTGTGGATTCACTTCCATCTGGAGCTGGATTGGGTGGCTCCTGCAGACCAATCATACTGCTACATTGTTCTAGGACCAATCAGACTGCTGCATTTTGGATCCTATTGTTCTAGGACCAATCAGACTGTTGCATTTTGGATCCTATTCAACTCAGTACATAACAAGACAAAAAGGAAATGCTGCTTCACACAGCGCATGGAATTTGATGTAGTGGCGGCCGTCAACATGGATGGCTTTAGAAGTGGATTTGACAAATTAATGGAGGATAAGGCAATCAATGACTACCAATCATGGCGGCTATTTACTATCTCCAGTATCACACACTTCAAATTTCTGAATACCAGTTTCTGGGTAACCAACTATGGGAGATAGCTATAACACTCATGCCCTGCTTGTGGGATCCCTGGAAACATCTGATCAATGCTGCATTGATCCAGGAAGGCTCTTGCTTTGTTTTTAAGTATACTGCCTCAATGAGTACCTGGCTTCCATTTGCATGGCACCCTCAACCCTGCTGTGCAGTCCCACTGTATTCTTTGGGGTTCTTCACCAAGGGAAGTTGAATGGTCCATAGCTGGACTATCAGACAGCATGCAAAGTTTTTTTGGTGAAGGCTATTCCCTGAAGGGGACGCGGGTGGCGCTGTGGGTTAAACCACAGAGCCTAGGACTTGCCGATCAGAAGGTCGGCGGTTCGAATCCCTGCGACCGGGTGAGCTCCCGTTGCTCAGTCCCTGCTCCTGCCAACCTAGCAGTTCGAAAACACGTCAAAGTGCAAGTAGATAAATAGGTACCACTCTGGCGGGAAGGTAAACGGCGTTTCCGTGCGCTGCTCTGGTTCGCCAGAAGCGGCTTAGTCATGCTGGCCACATGACCCGGAAGCTGTACGCCAGGTCCCTCGGCCAATAAAGCGAGATGAGCGCCGCAACCCCAAATTCATCCATGACTGGACCTAATGGTCAGGGGTCCCTTTACCCTTTACTATCCCCTGAAGAGACCAAGTCAATTGTCTCTCAAGAAGGGCCTTATTGCAACTCAAGATGTCTTGAACCTCAGTATGTTGTTCTCAATGCTCCTTGGTGGTCTCCTTCCTCTTCCATCTCATGCTATTCCTCAGGTGGAAGGATGCAGATAGAAATGGCTCTCCAAGAGTTTGAAATCTACTGAGAGGCTTCCCTGCTGCCAACTTTTGTTATCATTTCTGTGTGGGGCCTTTTCTGATTTTCGCAAGCATTTTAAATGTGAGTTTATCGTCATCGTTGGCTTTGTGCTGTTCCGCCATATGCTGTTCTACGTTCTGTATTTTTTTAAAAAATGTATTTTTATCACTACAGCTTGAATTGCTGTATTTTTAAAAATAGTTTTGTGTAATGCCACTCTGGGGAAGTGGGTTTGGGGTTGTTGTGAGAAATGCATCTTTCAAAATAACTTAATAAATGGGAACTTTAACAGCGATGAAGAATCCGTCGCTCTGTGGATGTTGTTAGACTCTGACTCCCATCAGCTCCAGCCAGCATTGCCAGCAGTCAGGGAGGATGGGCGTTGTCATTCATCAATATTTGGAAGGCTACAGTTCCTTTACTTCTGGACTAGACAATCCATTTGGTTCCTTCAAGCCTTACAATTTTATTATCAGGGTGGGACCCAATGAAAGCGTGATTCACAAGATAAAGGAAGAAAATTTTTAAGGCTACTAGTCACAAATTTGGGGTGCAGGGGTGCCACCAGTTACAAAGCGTCAGCAGATAGAGGCACAGATAGGCAGCTACTAATATCATGTTTGGTTGATATCTGATTCCTCCATGAAAATGGCGACAGTCTTGACCACAGTGAATTCCTTGTGGCAGCGAGCAATTGTTCAGCTTTCCTCAAGCTAATAACCAGATACTGGCGCTGGGAGTATTGTGACTCAGATGCCACATTTTAAGAAGAATTTGCTGAGCCTAAGGCTGTGTACTCAGTGGCAGTTTAAAGTGGATTCAGTGCACCAGCTGATTGCATGTTTTTCACTTTGTCAACATGACGTCGTCCTCCTCCAAGCAGCAACCTGTACTTCCTCTTCATTTCGTTTGGATTTTCTCGATCTGTGGATAATGTAGTAAAGGGGAGGGGAGAATCCAGCATAAAATCACACATTACCCAACTGTGGACATACTGATGGGTGTTGTGTGGGCCGGTGTTATTTCTTTTTAAAAAAGTGTGTTATGATGTTTCCCTGGGTGCTGTCTGTCACTGCACCACACACCCTATTTCCCTTGATGAGGTGCTCCTTCATTGGCTGCTGGTGGGGTAGGGTACAGTGCAAAGATGATTTTTTTGTTTTTCTAACCCACTTTGTTGTTGTTGTTGTTACCACCATCAATTTAATTTGTATACCACCCTTCATCTGAAGACCACAGGGTGGTTCACAACCTAAAAGTACAAAATGAGAACATAAAATACATAACAAAAACAACCCAGTAACAATCCACCCACAAACACATATAAAAGGCCGTAGAATGTTAATCAGCCCAAGTCTTGGTTGAAGAAGAACATTTTCACCTAGTGCCTAAAGATGTACAGTGGTACCTCGGGTTAAGAACTTAATTCGTTCCGGAGGTTTGTTCTTAACCTGAAACTGTTCTTAACCTGAGGTACCACTTTAGCTAATGGGGCCTCCTGCTGCCGCCGCACAATTTCTCTTCTCATCCTGAAGCAAAGTTCTTAATCCGAGGTACTATTTCTGGGTTAGCGGAGTCTGTAACCTGAAGCATATGTAACATGAAGCATATGTAACCCAAGGTACCACTGTATAATGAAGGCACCAGACAAACCTCTCTGGCGAGAGCATTCCACAAACAGGGAGCCACTGCAGAAAAGGCCTGTTCTCATGTTGCCACCCTCCAGACCTCTCCTGGAGTAGGCACGCAAAGAAGGGCCTCAGAGGATGATCACATGGTCCGCATTGGTTCATATGGGGAAAGGTGGTTCTTGACTGTTCCCTACCATCAAAGTCCTTGTTTTGTTAGTTCTGCCCTTTATATATATCTGAGTTACAGCTATGAAGACAGCTCATCTTGCATTGATTTGTATGTGCCGAAATGTCTCTTCAGGCCACCAACAGTTTTATGAAAGTCTGGTATATGGAAAAACTTGTATCTCAAAAATAATTTTTATAAAAGGCTACACATACAGATCAACAACTACCTGTGTGCATTCCACAATAGGCCTGAGGTTTCTGGGAGGGTGGCATATACTATCTGTGAGGGAAGGGGGCAACAATACAAGCATCGCTCATTAGTGTAGATTGGGAAACATTGAGATAAGAGTTCAACTGAAAGTTTTCGTGTGGACGAACATGCACAAAAGAGCACATGGGAAACTGGATCTGTGCCCACCCACAAATGCCTCTCAGAGTACTTGTCTGTCATTTCTTCTTAACTTTCCACACTTAGCTTGTACCTTACCCCCCTCATCGAAACTCCCTTTTTCTTTCATCCCTCCTCCCAGCGCCTCAGAAATTCTCTTTTTCCTTTTATAACAGCTTCCCTCCCTTATCTCCTTCCTCTCTATTCCTAGTTTATTACTATTACTTTTTTTAAAAAATATTAACCTTTTATCTCTCTTTCTGATTTATTTCAATGCCCCACTAGCTTTTTTCCCTCAGAGGAAGAAAGGGAGGCCTTGGCAGCAGACTGGGAAGGAAGGGAGGAAGACTGGTGCGTGGGGGGTTTTGTGAATGGTGTGTTATAAATTCTGTCCTTTATCCGATTAAAAACGATTTGTCATGTCGGTATGAGATTTGGCACGAAGAATCTAATTGAGACGGGGTATAATTCAGCCAACTTCCTCTCACTGTGTCTCGAACTTTTAGTTACAACGATGGGTTTGGTATGTGCACCTTGGTGCGTGTCGAGACAGAAATTCGCCTGATGCATTTGTCACAAGTTTTGGGATGCCGTACCTCACCTGAGCATTCACCACATGTTGCTATGGTGAAGAACACAATATATTTTACGGCAGAATGCAAAGCAAGTGTTTCAGAAATAAGCACCTGTAGAATTAAAGATTTCCTCCTAAATAAAGACATTAGCAGTGGAGGTATTCTGACTTAGCTCTCCATTTCAGGAACAATCTGCTGATCCAGAGGTTCCAAGTAGACAAGGTCATTTAATTTATATTTTCCATCCTCCACTCATCTCTCTCAACCTTTTCCCCCACAATTCCTGTACCCGCTTTCCTTTGTTTTCATAATGAACTTGTATCTCATCCCCGCTCCACAAACTGCTACTTTCACTCCAGTTTACTTTTTTAAAAAATGCCTTTTATCTCTCCAGTTTCTTTTTTTAAAAAAATAATATTTATTAACCGACCAATCAAATCAAATCACATCACATAAATTCCGAATTACAAAGCCGAATTTTAAATTTTTGTTGGGGGTACCCATATTTCAAGTTCCGAAGGGAATTCCAATCATCTTCTTACTGCTGCGTTAATATCCACAAATCTGTCCAAATAATGTTCATATTTCTATCCAGTCCTATCTTGCTGTTCCCACGTCTCATCTTATTCATATATTTTTCTTTTTTCTTTGTGATCTCTTCTTAGGCAAGTCTCCTTAAGCAAGTAAACACCAGTTATAATCCTGTGTGAATTTTTCCGTTCATCCAATCACCATATCGAGATGGTTTCCATATATCATCACTTCCATAAATAAAAGCACTCTTTCCATCATTAATCTTTGCAAATCTGTCGCCTTCTTTTAGTCCTCTGAAGAGGCTCGCCCGCAATATGAAAGCAGATCCATTCCTCCTCCCAGACATGTCTTTCGACAGAACTTGCCAAAATGGCGACGCTGTTTTTTACTGCGTCATCCCAAAGCTCTTATACTTTCCACGATCTCCTTAAAACATGCTTTTGGTTAGAAAATTATCTCCACACAGTCTTAAATCATCAGCTTAGGTCATTTAAGCGGCATTTCTGACTTGTGTGTGTGGGGGATTCTTGGTTAATCACATAGAGAAAAGAAAGGAAAGTTCCCCCCGCATCCAGTCCCGTTGCTGACATACCGAGCCTTGGTGTGTCTTCTCATGATATATTCCTGTTTATCCAACCCGTCTTCTTTCTCAGAGATCTCTTCAATTAGCAGTCTTTACTCCCCATTCTTCCTTGAAATATGTGCATTAGCTTCCTCCTAATTGTTTCTTTTGAAGTTGCTGCAGCTAGAGGCGCGAATCAGAGACAGCGTCCAGGAGAGCCGAGGTCCACACAAGGGCTTTCTGCCTAGTGCCCCCACCCCCTCAAGTTCGGGGGTGGTATAGGGCACAGCAGGCAAGGGCAGTCCCCCCACTCGCTTGGGGGGCCAGGAGGCTGCTTACTCCCGTCACAGCCTCTTAATTACCTCGTGTGGGTCAGAGAGATGTTATTGTCGGCCATCTTCCAATGCGCCCCTAGTGGCACCCCCTTTATCTCTCCAGTTTCAGACCCTCCAAGTGCCCTGATTTTCCAGGGACAGTCCTGGGTTTACAGAAGCCATTTCGGTTTTTTATTTGATCCCGGAATGTCCCACTTTTTCTTAGGACGTCCCTATTTTCATCAGAGAAATGTTGGAGAGTGGAATAGGATGTCTCTGAAGCTTTTTTTTTCAGTTGGAACTCACCGCAACTCAGTTCCGGCACCTCTCAGGTGAGTGCCATTGTCACTTCTAGGACAGGGGTCAGCAACCTTTTTCAGTCGTGGGCTGGTCCACCATCCCTCAGACCATGTGGTGGGCCGGACTATATTTTGAAGAAAAAAATGAACAAATTCCTATGCCCCACAAATAACCCAGAGATACACTTTAAATAAAAACACACATTCTGCTCATGTAAAAACACCAGGCAGGCCCCACAAATAACCCAGAGATGCATTTTAAATAAAGGGACACATTTTGCTCACGTAAAACACGCTGATTCCCGGACTGTCCGCAGGCGGGTTTGAGAAGGCGATTGGGCTGCATCCAGCCCACGGGCCTTAGGTTGCCTACCCCTGCTCTAGGAGAACGAGAAAGGTGTTCCTGATGAGTTCCAGCACCGCTTTTTCTAGAAAAATAACACTGGACATCCCTATTTTCATCAGCAAAATGTTGGAGGGTATGCAATTTCCTTCAGTGTATCCTCAGGTACTGTTCTACCTCTTCTGGCCCTCCCTGAGTCTCAACTCACCATGCAGGAAGTTACTGGTGCTGAATTCAGATCCAGTCAAAAGGCTACAACACATCAAAGTGGTTCTATTCAACCCCTTCCCCGACTCTACTTCACCTTCTCTCAAAATAGGTTTGTAGAAAACATGCATAGGGGGATACCCTTACAAATCCCTGTTGATAAATATTGGCCACAAAAAGATGCCTTTTTAATTAGAACTACAAATACATTACATAACTGGATGCTGACCTTGACTTAAAACAACTTGTTTCCCAAAAGGAACAAAACAGATGGATAAATGTTTTGCCAAAACCCACCCCAGCGAAGTATATGGCAGAAAAATGCACATCACTTGTCAGCTTCATGAAGTCACTTGTCAAATGTTTAACTTGTTCAAAATAAGCCATTTCTTATTTCTTTTCCTTTCTACCTCAAACTTGGCACGGACCATCATCAAACTTACCTATCCTACACAGCCAAGTTTCAAATCAAGTTAGATGAGTCATTTTCTAACTAGGAGCCTAGAACTTCTTTCCCCTCCCCAATCTCTCATTACGATGGTGGAGTGGGATTCAGCCAAACTATAATTTTCACAATTAAATTTTCTCTTTCCAAATACACACCAAACCGCTCAGCTACACTTTTTATAAGTACTTGAATTCAAAATGCTTTAAATAAATCAAACCTGCTGCCCAATTGCCATTTTTAATTAATTTTAGAAGTGGCATTTTCTTGGAGGGGTTGCAGAGCTTAGAATCTTAGAATTGTTGATTTGGAAGGGACCACGAGGGTCATTTAGACAAACCCTCTACAATGTCAGAATCTTTTGCCTGACATGGGGCTCGAACCCACAACATTGAGATTAAGAGTCTCATGTTCAGCCAACTGATTATACACATGTAGCAGGGGTGTAGGTTTGTGGAGCATCTCTCAACCATGTTTGTCATATGTTAAGGGGGTGGTGATTTAAAACCACAAAATTGCCAGTGTTTTTTTTTTCTTTTTCTAATTTCGTTTTTCTTATAACAGTTCAATTTGTCCCCTCCTCTCCATCTATTAGCATTTACACTCCCCACCTTCGTGCATAACCCGGCAGACATGTTTTTGTATGATAAAAAGGTCAAGTTAGAATAGAATAATCTATACAGCCAAAGATAGCACAAGTACTTACCGTAAGTTGATGATATTACTGATATTAAAGGGTACACAATGGGGAAGAGGAAGGAAAAAAGAGTTCCATCTTTCACTCAGCTTGGTGTGTCTGCCACGTTATGAAGCATCAGGTGTTACTGAACAAACAGTTTCAAAAATCTGTTCCAGAGTTTACAGAATTTATCTCTCTTTTGTAGTCTGTTTCTTGCATCTAGCAGGCAGGATAGCGACATCTGAACAGCTCCTTATCAGAAAAAAAGCGTTTTGTATGTAAATCGTTAGGTTGCTTCTAGGCAGGAGGTTATTGTGGAGTTGTGGTGCTGCTCATGTTCTGCAGGGTTTTGTTTTTTTTTAATCATCATTTATTATTATTATTATTATTTAATTAATTAATTTCTATCCTGCCCTTTCTCCTGACAGACAGACTAACACATCAACAATAAACCACCACTATTATTATTACAGTGGTACCTCAGGTTAAGTACTTAATTCGTTCCGGAGGTCCGTACTTAACCTGAAACTGTACTTAACCTGAAGCACCACTTTAGCTAATGGGGCCTCCTGCTGCTGCCGCGCCGCCAGACCACAATTTCTGTTCTCATCCTGAAGCAAAATACTTAACCTGAAGCATTATTTCTGGGTTAGCAGAGTCTGTAACCTGAAGCGTATGTAACCTGAGGTACCACTGTATTATTATTATTATTATTATTATTATTATTACTACTACTACTCTAAACACAGTTAAAACCTTTCTCTCATCCAGGAATATCTTGGCTGTCAGGAACAGTGTCTTTCAGCTATCAAATGACTGGGTCAATGGGAATGTTTCAAAATCCTGAAAGTCAACAATGAGGGAGTCAGATGCCCCTCATTAGGGAGGGCATTCCACAAACAAGGAACTGCCACTGAAAAGGCTCTGTAATGGGTCAAGGCGTAACAGGCATTGGCACAGTGTTGTTACTGGCCCATATTTTTCCTTCATTTAATCTAGATTTACCTGTTATGTAGAAAACTCATAAGTAAAAGTTATGCCATTATACATCCCGTGGTGTGGAAAGTTTGATGGCATATCATTATTTTGAGAGTGGGTTGTTTGTCACATAGTGGTGCTTCAGTGTGCAGCCTCTAGCACCATACCCCTAGCCAGTGTGGTGTAGTGGTTAAGAGCGTTAGATTCATAATCTGGTGAACCGGGTTTGCTTCCCTGCTCCTCCACCTGCAGCTGCTGGGTGACCTTGGGCCAGTCACACTTCTCTGAAGTCTCTCAGTCCCACTCACCTCACAGAGTGTTTGTTGTGGGGGAGGAAGGGAAAGGAGAATGTTAGCCCCTTTGAGACTCCTTCGGGTAGTGATAAAGCGGGATATCAAATCCAAACTCTTCTTCTTCTTCTTCTTCTTCTTCTTCTTCTTCTTCTTCTTCTTCTTCTTCCCTACTTCCATTTGCTCCTTGCCTAAGCACAACCTTGTCATTTTGCTTCTGTCAGCCTAGACCAAAGATTCTTTGCCATTTCCAGCAAATGTCGCATGCTTGAAGGCATGTCCGAATTTCAACAAACCAGTTTGGAAGAGCTATTTTCTCAAGAACTCCCCACACCACAAGTGAGGGATTACCTCAAAGACTGTAATTGCAGTACATATGCAGGGCCTTTAAAAGAAAATTTATTATATGAAGGTTGTGCACAATACCTCTGTATCAGAATTCAGTACAGTGGTACCTCTGTTTTCGAATGTCTCCACTGACAAAAGTTTTGTTTTTTGAATGCCATAAACCCAGAAGTAAATGCTTAGGTTTTCAAACACGCCTTGGATGTCAAACATGCCACGCAGCTTCTGTACTGAGTTTTCTGTATTGAGGCTTCTGTATTGAGTTTTCGGTTTTTGAACGTTTCAAAAACCGAGGTACCACTGTATTCCACTGTGGCTGCATGTTTTTGGGTGGGGGAAAATGTGTGGTTGGTTGTGTAGTTAAAGGGGCTTACTGAGTATTTTATATATACAGCGCTATTTTGCTAGAAAAAGAGGTGCCAGAACTCACCATGAACACCTCCCTCTTTCTCTTAGAATGGTAATGGCATTCATCTGAGAGGTGCTGGAACTGAGCTCCGGCAGGGGGAAAAAGCCCTGTATATATTCTGTATGTATAGCCATCCAGCCCAAATGAAACAGCGTATAGGTAAATATTTCTCCTGTGCAAGACCTCGGTATAATTACAAAAACAAAATTAAATGTATATTGCTGTTCCCACCTCAAAAGCTCAGCCCTCCATCTTGCCTACTGAGAAACACACTAACTTCGGTCTGGTAACATTTGCTCTTCTTCCAGTGATTTTCTTGTCTGTTCATTTAAAGGTGTGCACACCCATGCCCAAAATGGAGGGGGGGGAGGGTAGTGGAGTGGCTGAGGGGAAGAGACAAAACAACACAGAGCAGAAATATTCCCCAAGCTTTGCCCACAGGTTTGGGCAGCAAACAAACTGAACAGCAGTGAATATCCATGTGGCCTGTGTGGAAGTGATGGTGTCAATGGTCACACACATCTGACTGGCTTGTTTGCGACACACAAAGCTCCCAGCTGGAAGCACCCTAAGTTCCGCAGTGCAAAAGGACTCTGTGTTGTTGGTCACTGTTGTTTCCTGCTCTTTTATTATCCTGTTAAAGTTCAACTAAAAAATGTTTATATCATCCAAAAAGAAAGAAGAAGCGTCATTTTCTCTTTGGTGTGTGGGGATGTCAGAAGAGCTCTGCTAGATCAGACCAGAGGTTCCATCTAGTTCAGCATCCCTGTTTCCCGCCATGACCAACCAAATGCCTCTGAGAAACCTACAAGCAGGACATAGGACACAAACGCCTCTCCTGCTGCTCTACCCTAGCAGCTGGCAGTCAGTAGCAAAAGTCATCCGAACCTGGAAGTAGCATGTAGCCATCATAACTAACAGGAGCTACCGAGAGCTTTTCTGAATGAACAGTCCTTTTAAGGAAATACCTGCCACTTGTACTGTTTTAACTGATCCGAGGGCTTTTCAGCAACTAACTGACCAAACTTTGCAGCCTTAGAATTAACCCCTCAGAGGTGCCCACTCCTGATGGTTGCAGCACGAGTCTTTGTTCCGTGTGTGCCTTCTAACTAGAATAAGTCCAGCCCAGAAATGCAACATAAAGCCAGCTCGAAAGATGAATAACTTGGCTGGGTCTCTACGTAGGAAGGGGTTGAATAAGCCAACTATTATGGAAGTCCCTCCAGATTTGGGGGGTGTTTCAGGTCTCACAGCATGCCATTGATGCAACAAAAGTGCATTAATGCTTGATTTATACTGGACTGTCCACACACATTCCTCTTTGTTAGTTTTATGTTCCTACCCCAGTGTTATTACTTTATTGTTGTCTGGAGGGGCATTCTTGCCCTTTGGAGGTTTGAGGTTTTTAAAAATCAATTGTATATTTTTAAATGAAACAAACAAACAAACAAACAAACAAGTGGGACCAACATACCCTAGCCTTGAACACATGGGGTATAAAAAGTTGCAGGATTTCAAGAGGAAGTTACGGTACCGGACATGCACTGATGGGAAAGGGAGCATTTTGGCCGCCCTGAAACCTTTGCAAGCACAAACGGTATTGAAAGAGGGATGACACAGAACTGCCTCAATACCATTGTGAGCACAAATAATAAAGAATCCACAATACAAAGGACATCAGAAGCGGCCCACAGTCAGAAACCCATAATGTTCCAATTATGCAACACAGTCAATAACGATGCATTAAAAAAAAAAAAAGCATTGTTTCCACTAATGAATTTGGGATATCCCCATGCTTCAGATTATTATGCTAATGCTCTTCTAGGTTGCATCAACAGAAGCATAGCGTTCTGATCGAGGGAAGTAATAGTCGTGCTCTATTCTATCTTGGTCAGACTGCACTTGGGAGTATTGTGTCCAATTCTGGGCACCACAATTTAAGATGGATATTGACAAGCTGGAAGGTGTGCAGAGGAGGGCGACCAAGATGATCAAGTGTATGGAAACAAAGTCCTATGAGGAATAGTGGAAGGATTTGGGTATGCTTACCCTGGTAAAAAGAAGACTGAGAGGAGATATGATAGCCACCTTCAAATATCTAAAGGGCTCTCACATGGAAGATGGAGCAAGCTTGTTTTCTTATACAGTGGAGGGTAGGACCCAAACCAATGGCTTCAAGTTACAAGAAAGGAGATTCAGACTAAACATCAGGAAGAACTTTCTGACAATAGGAGCTGTTTGACAGTGGAACAGACTACCATCAAACGTGGTGGACTCTCTTTCCTGGAAGGTTTTTAAACAGAAGTTGGATGGCCATTTGTCATGTATGATCTAGTTGAAATCCCTACATTGAGGAGGGTTGGACTTTTTTCAGCATTTACTTGGTATCAGGGACTGGACTGAGGAGGAATCGTGGGGACTGCCCCCCTCACCCTGAACCTTCCCGAGAAGAGGAGGACGGTATAGATTTAGAACAGTGGTTTGTAGAAGGTCATAGTTCAGAGGGGAGAAGCTGAGAAATATTGGGAGAGCAGCAGGCAGCAGCAGCAGCAGGGGAAAGACAGCTGACAAACTCAGTGTCTCTAGAAAGCATTCCTGACCCCCCCTCTGCATCGAGAGTAGTAGAACAGAAAGCTCAGAGGCAGATCAGATCAGAGGCAGCACAGATCAGCAGGCGCAGGGATGACGTAGAACAGGAGAGACAGAGGGGGTGGGACTTTACTTGGAGCAATGCCATTATTGGAGAGGCAGCATCATCCGTCTCTCTGTGTGAATATTGAATAAAATACCATGGTAAGAACTTCTTGGTTTCCCATTTCTGGCTGGCAGTCATGAGGGAGGGGGGTCGGATTCCCCAAAGCCTGACACTTGGGCACAACTCCCATTGATCTCAGTGAGGGTTGCTACCTGGTAGGCAACAAAATGAATGACATGGGCAATAATAATAATAGTAATAATAATAATAAATCCCTTCCTGTAGTACCTTAGAGACCAACTAAGTTTGTTATTGGTACGAAAGCTCATACCAATAACAAACTTAGTTGGTCTCCAAGGTGCTACTGGAAGGAATTTTTTTATTTTGGTTCGACTATGGCAGACCAACATGGCTACCTACCTGTAATAATAAATCCATCCACCTTCTTAATCCTCTTGAATTCTGCTTCCAGAATAATGGTGTCTAAAAGGGCTTTATTCTGTTCCAGAACCCATTATGAATGCTATGGTTCAATCTTAGAACAAATGAAAAAAGACTAAAAGCAACCAAACTGTGTTTCCTTGACTTCCCCACTGAATAACTAGCACCGGTCCTAAACTTTGACGGAAGAGGAAACATATAGAGCTGCCTTCTACTAACTGGGCATATGTTTACATTACCGCTTACTCTGCAGCCAGGTGTTCTCACTGCTGTTGGGTTGTTGTTGTTGTTGTTTTTAAAAAAATTATTAAAGGTTTTATCATGCTACAAAACAAATAAAACGGGGGAAAGTAAATCTTTCATCTCTTTCGCCATGACGTTAGCCACAATCCATATTGATCCTGTAGTTTCTGGACAAATACTGCTGTTGCTTTGACTTTCCTTTTTCAAACCAGCTTCAATCCAATTTGAAAGCTGGATGTGGAGCAAGTGGTAATATGAACATTTGAGATCGCTGCTGTGCATTAACAGGTGAGAGTGCACATGCGCAGACTGACAGCTTCCTGAATAGGAGTTCCAGGGGGAGGGGACGCTGCAGGGGCAGTCATGTGCCTCGAGTGCAGACATCCTTGCCTCCTTTCTGAAGTAAGCAACACAGTGCAAATGTAGCTTGAAACACAGTGTGGGTATGGGGGGGGGGCGGGGGACGACCTTGCTGCGTGTGAACATATCTGACTGATCAGACTGTTCCTCTAGCCCCGTAATGTCTTGTCTCCTCCACTCTTGACTGGTAGTGGCTCTCAGGCAAAGATAAATGTCTTCCCCCCCTTACCTAAAATTTGATTATTTTGATGGGGGGCGCAAGGGATTAAAACTTGCACCTGTGCTCCAGTGGAGAGTGGTCCTTTTAGGTCAGTGATGGCCAAACTTAGCCCTCCAGCTGTTTTGGGACTACAATTCCCATCATCCCTGACCACTGGTCCCATTAGCTAGGGATGATGGAAGTTGTAGTCCAAAAACAGCTGGGGGGCCAAGTTTGGCCATCACTGTTTTAGGTGAATGGGGCAGGGCCATTCTCACCAACCTCAGTAGACTCTTAACCAGCCACACCTCCCATACCTTATTACTTACAATTGGGTGGCCCTAGCTGTCAACACCCTTAGGGAGCCTCCATACTTTGCTTAATGTGGATTGTGAAGCCACACTTTCTCCTTCTTAAATCCAAAGACTCCCTTTGCAACCAATGTAGCCACATGGATGAGAGAGAACTGAAGGAGGTACCAAGGGGGTTGACATTCTGCATTAAGCCAAGGAATGGGCAGGGCCTTGGACCTGGATGGGTCCACTGAACTCAGCAGGGAGGATGATAGGGACAAAACAAGTTGGCTCCACTCCCTGTCATTGGTCTTGGACCTCCCTATCTCCCACCCTACCAGAGATGTGTTCTACTGCAGAGACATGGTTTCTCAATTAAAGAGTAGGATAGCTGTTAGTTGTGGAGTGGCATGAAATAATAATTATAATAAGGTCCCAGTCTTTCCTTATTTATTGTGTCTATCCTGAATTTCTTCCATGACATTCAAGGCAGCATAGAGGACAGCCACGTGGTTTAGCTTCAGCAAGATGACCCAAAAAACCCAAAATGTGCCTTTCAGACCACACCCTGGGGCTCTTTCCCAAGAACGGGAGTACCAACTTTCCCCACCCTCCAACAGGTATGCCAAAATCAGCGTGCAGCCCGAGCAATGATTGATGGGAACGCTTCATCGGTTGGGTTCCAGTCTGTTGCACAGACCGTAAAACTTTCGAGGGAAAACACTGAAAGCTTCAACGCCTTGGCACCTTTCTTTCTTTCTTTATAACCCCGGCAGCAACTCTCCGGGCATTCCCTTTGGAGTTCTGCCCCGCGGAACTCAAGAGGGAATCACTTTCCCATCAAGCCCACGCAGGACCCGGCTTTACAAGCCTATGGACAAAGCTCGAGCAGAGATGCTGCGAGAAGCCGGCGCCTTGTCCGCTTGGCAAGGGCCGGCGTGTCTTTCCGCGCAGCGCGGGGCAACGCTGTCGGGTCGCGCGGGCTGGCGAGAACTTGGCGCCGGGAGGAGTTGGGCGCTCTTGCTCCAAGAACCCACCTCCGGCCGCGAAAGATCCGCCGCGCAGGGACCGCCGCCGCCGCCGCGCGCCCCGGCGCACTCGCCCTCGGCCTGCAGGGTGCAGGCGTTAGCTAAGGCGGCGGCGGCGGCTGTGGGGAGGAGAGGAGGAGGAGGAGGAGGAGCCAGGCCGGCCTCCTTCCCTTCGGCTCTCGAGTCCATTTCCCCAGCTCGAGTGACACAAACACACCAGGCGAGCGCCGCCGCTGCCCAAGCCAGGATCTTACAAACCCCTCTCCGCCGCCGCCGCCGTCCCTGCCGCCGCCTTCGCCTTCGCCGCTCCGGGCCCGTCTTCTCGCAGGCGCGCCGAGCACCCGAGCCGATCCCCTCCCCGGGGGCTGCACCGAAAGAAGCGCGCGGGGAAACTCCAGCTTGCAAGCAAGGCGAGGGGAAGGGGAGGGGGGCACGACGCCAGCTTCCTGCTTGCAAAGAAGGGGGGCGGGGGGAGAGAGAGAAGAAGAAGACGAAGAAGAAGACGAGGAGAAGCGGCGGCGGCGGCGGCGGCAGCAGCAGCAGCAGCAGCAACCCGAGGTAGGTTACAGGGGGCCGAGAGGAGGCGAAGGGGATGGCGCGTTTCCGAGGATCCTCTTTGGGGAGGGGTGGTGGTGGTTTCCTTCCTTCCTTCGCGTTCCTGAACCCCAATATGTCTTCCGTTCCCGGCCCCCCACCCTCTCCCAGCTGTCTCCACCCTGCGCTCCCCGTCCCATCGCAGCTGTTCCTGTCACTGCCAACGTTGCAAATCTAAAGGAGATCGGGCAGGGGTGGTGGGGGAAAAGGTGGAACAGCCCCCCCCCCACTTTCCATATAGGGATTTTTTTTTGGTCTTTGGAATCTTGTGGAGCGCAATGTTTTCTCGTCTCTCTTCCACCCCCCCTTCTCGTTTAATCTCATCACTTACTCTTCTCCACCCCGCATCTTCTCTCCTCCCCCATCGGGTTTGGCACACTATATATATATATATGCGTGCCATATATGTGTGTGTATGTGTGGCACGCACATACAGACACATATATATACTGTCTTTTCCCCAGCAATGGAGAGGAGAGTGCTTTTAAGGAGAGAGGGAAGAAAAAGGGACACACACACACACACACACACACACACACTTCCTTTAACATTTTTTTGCTGGTTTGTTTACTACCCTCATCAAGAGCTTTGTGCCAACTTGGGGTTTGCAGTAATTTTTCCCATGCAGAAATAAGAGGTTGGAATTGGAGTGATTCCCCGCAAAAGCAAAATTCTCTATAATGTACCCCAGTAATCAAGATTATGTGTTCTGCAACTTAACTAGGAGATAAAGCAGCTGTTTGGGTTGGATTGATATATATCTCTTTTTTTTCCTTGTGTGAATCCAGTACTTGGCACTGTTGGTGCCTCGGATTCTAATCCCGAGTGGGTTTGTGTTTTTCTTATTTCATTTTACTTGTTATATTTAACACTTTTTTAAAAAAATGGTTTGCAAAGGCCAAAGCTAGGAAACTAGTTTTGACATTCACTTTGGGGTGGAGGAGTTTGGAGAGGGGATGGCGTTTTATTTTCTATTGGTGTTTAAAGGGGGGCAAATATGGGTAAATATTTTCTTAAAAAATAAGGACGTTTGGCATGTGGCTGGCCGATCACAAGTCTGGGGGGGCTGTAGGGGGGACTGCGTAGTGTTTGTTTCACATTGGCAGCAGGGCCCATTTTCTGGCTGAGCTGGATTTAACTTTGCATGTTGCAGTCCTTCTTGCCCCCCCCCCAAAAAAAAAATGGGAGGGGAAGGGTCGGAGGGGTGAGTGATGAGTTCCCCCTCTTGGCTTGATCAGAGAGAGGGGGGAGGAAGGGGGTTACTTTGGGTTGAAAGGGACCCATGCAGCAGGGAGCCTGTCCTTGAAGGAAGGGGGGTCCTGAGGGTCGACGCTGATCCTCAGTTCTGTGGTCGTGGTGACAGCTGTCCATGATGGGACATGACTGGGGGGGGGGTTTAATCCTTGCTGCTAATGCATCCTGGTTCTTAAAAATCAAAAGCCTTGAGATGTGTGTCTGCAAAAGCTTCTCACCCCCAGCTCCCTGTGACATATTTTATTTAAATGTGAAAATGGAGACAGCGGTGGTGGCAGTGTGTGCTGGGTGCAGGATAGCTCCGATATGCTGCTGTGGCCTGGAATTGTGCCCCTGTTTTTATGTCCATGGCAGCCCAGACAGCATGCAAGTTTTTGCACGCATCTGGCCCGAGGGGGGAACTGCAAAGGCTGCCTCTGTGCAAGGAGGTGCTGCTGTGCTCTGCCCCTCCCTCTTCTCGTCAGACTTGGACTTGCTGTTTGTATATGTATATATATTTAATTGCAGCAAAAGCTCCCCACTTCCACCCATTTTGCTTGCTGGTGCCCGTTAAGGTGGGGTGCAGGACGCAAAGGAAGGGGGAGGAAGAGGGCCTGCCCCTTGACACAAAGCTGTCCCTAGAGGACTGTCCCTTACTGTGGGTCAACAAGAGGTGACAGGTCAAGCCAGGCACCTTTCAGCCCCTTTCCCCTGAAAATGTGGGGCACAGGGGGGTTTTTTGGGTGGGGGAGAGGAGGGGGCAGGTGTGCTGGAGGGGAAAGGTGGCTTGGTTAGGTGGAGAATTCAGTCCGCCTTGTTTCTTTCTACGTGGGTCCAGCGCTCTCTGTCTGGATGTGTGCATGTGCGACCCTCTCCACTCCCTCTGGACCCGTGTCCCTCTCTCTTCTTTCACTAGCCTTTGGCTCCCACTCTGACCCCCATGTAGGGATCTCCCTATGTCCGCCTTTAGCTGCCTTGCCCTGCCATATCACCATGCAATATTAATTGTCACATTACCTCCCTTCGGAGAGCCAGATGACTTTTGCTCTGTGTATGGGGCGCGGGGAGGGTGGTATCAAAGTCACCTTTTACTGTGGGGGGTGGGGAAAGAAATTCTATAGCTAGTAGGCTTTGAAGGAAGTTACAAGTGTTGGTTGCATGTTGGTAGTAGGTAAAAGGGCAAAGGTCGTGACCTGGAGAGCAACTTCAGCCTTGCCCACCCTAAAGGAGCTTATGCGGCCTGTGAGCAATGGAGGGGTGAGCGCAGGCCAGGCAATGTGACTTGTCCAAAGTCAGAGGTCAAAGCTGGGAATCCAACCCATAAATCCTTTATTTTCCTGCGAGAGCAGAGTTTTGTCAACATCGCAAAGAGCTTAGGGCAGACTTGGGGCGTTTTCCTCCGTCGGTACACTGAAAGTCCTTCACTGTCGTTGTCCCGTCCTGTGTCTCCCCCCTCCCCACATTCCCTACCCTTATAAAACGTTACAGTAAATATTTTAAAATTTGAAATGTCCCTCTTTGCCTTTGTATATCACAATGGCACCATTTGTGCATTTAAAAGACTCGAAAGGAAGTTGTAAGGGTCTTTTGGTAACACATGTGAAAACACCCCTGCTGGATTTGAAGTGTGTGTGTGTGTGTGTGTGTGTGTGTGTGTGTTACACATGCCCCCCTACACACACACACACACACACACACACACACACGGAGGACCTGTAAATTCCCTTATTCCCAGGCAACTGGGGCTTGGCAAAAGCATCAGAATGTATTGTCTCTGCTGTTGGCTAAGGAAAGGAGAGAGAGGACACTGCTTTTCAAGTATCCTTTCAGTTTCTCAAGAGAGAGAGAGAGAGAGAGGTGTTGTGCTGTCCAGCTTTGGAAGCCCTTCCGTCCCAGTTCCAGAGGTGTGGAAGAAGCAAACTGTGATTACTCTACAGTGGTAGGAAATACACTTTGTGTGTGCTCAGATATGCTGTCCTTTGCATCAAAAAACAGGTTCCTGGCTCTGGTGACTTGTATTTGTAGGTGGAACATTTTTGGTTGGTACTGGAATGTAAGTAAGGGGTGCTTGTCCTGAAGGTGGGGCTGTGTGTGTGTGTGTGTGTGTGTGTGTGAGAGAGAGAGAGAGAGAGAGAGAATATATCTGATAGGGCGAATGGGTGCTCTGCTTTGCTATGGCTGTGCCCAGGCAATGTTTCGTAGGAGCCCAGAGGTGCCACTGTGGGGAATAATCTGCAGTGGGCAGCTCAAGGGCAGCATTCTGGTTGCAAGCCTGAACTGCCTGTACGATATGTGGGTGATTGTGCTTTTGTGCTTTTGCTGGAAGCTTCCCGACAACAACCAAACAGGTTTCCCTACCTGTAAACATTATTAGCTATGTAAATAATTATTAGCAGACGTGTGCCCACACTTGCGTAGTACACCTCGGACTTGGTGGCAGCACCGTTAGCCAATGCTGTGTGCCGTGGCTTCCGGCTGGTGAATGCTACAATGCTGGTTTGACCTTTGGTTGCGATGACTCTGGGGGATACCCTTCCCCTGGGACCATTGCTGATTCTCCATTCCGTATTGACAAGTTGCTGCTGCCATTGCAGAGAACAGAGCAGACTGCAGGGTGATATGCTGGGTTTGCTTACCCACTCGAGCATTTGCTTCTAGGGTTAATCTTACATCGTTCATTTCCCTTCTTGCTCAGAGACGTCCCAGGCCGGTCTGTTTGCCATCACAGATTACTGGGTTATTTTTCATTGTAAACATTTCTTTACGTTAACGTGATTGCATGCACCCCCTCTAAACCCAACACTTGTGTATATTGGGGGTGCTTATGTGTATCTTCCTTTTAGAGGTGTGCGCTGGTGTCTGGTCTGCACATTGTACGGGTTTGCTGCGCAAGGGTGTGTATGCACTCAGTTGCGGTGTGTGCCCAAGTTTCTCGCTTGCTGTATATGCAGGAAGTATAATATTTGCACGTGCCTTGTAGGAATACAGTACCTATATACATTTGCTCACAAGTGTGCACTTATGCATACAGTTAGCACTCAGCTTGCATGACCACCCAAGCAGTTGTGGGGGATATACATATTAGGAGGCTTGGCCAATAGATAATACCTTGCTTGGAGCCATTTGGTGAGCTTCATGGCCGGGTAAGGGTGTTGCATCTGTCCCTGGTGCATTTGACACAGTAGTCTTTCCATTGCACCACACTGGTTCTTGTGTAGCAACAGCAACATAGGCTGACCTTTTACACAGTATGGCTGTCTGAGTTTCACTGCTGCAGTGGAGGAGGCCCTGGAAGCGCTCAGCCAGCATTAGTGGCACTATCCTCTGGTGCCAGAAACCAAGGACACATGGTCTCTTAGCAGGAAACCCAGGCATGGCAGACTTTGCTCAAAGATTAGAGATCTTGGGACCCAGGAATGGGCAGAACACTGCCAGAGAAATAGCCACTCTTTGCAAACTTTCAACAAAGTTAAATGCCCACTAATAAAACAATTTCCAACAGTGTTTTGTTGTGCCTAGATACATGTTATTGGGAGCTGGAAAAGCTGTGTCTTAAAAAAAAAGTCCAAGCTGCGGACCAAAAAGCTGACATTTCCAAGAGCATTCAGAAAACCCCAGAGTGCAGAAACTGTGAGTTGTGTATTTTCGTAACCACGGTGTGTAGCGGCTTTGTTTGGTAGGGGAGGTTGATGCCAAGAAGGTTATAAAATAAGAGGTGCTGGAGCTCAGACCTAGGTGGGAACCATCTACTTAATCCCAGAAGTTGTGGCGATTCAGTAATGAGGGAAACACTCTGCACATGCCCATAGGCATTCTTTCCCTTACTATGTTCCTGGCGAATGTTGGTATTCAAACCTAGAGGTTTTGTGCTACAGCAGCGAGATCTGAGGGTTTGTTTCTTCCTCACTGCCACTGGTGTTGGTGGCGGAGTGTGTTGTTATAATAATACACTGAAAGATGTAATGCTCTGTCTAAATTGTAAGTGCGCTGTGCGTATTTATCTCAGTAATCCTTACAACAAACTTGTCAAGAAGACCGGTGGTGGTATTAGGCTGAGACGCAGTGGCATGCTTAGGACAATCTAGCGAGCAGTTTGTGACAGAAGCGAGATCCTCCGATAACGTGACAACAGCTTATTAATGCCGTCTCTGCCAAAGGTTTCGCGTGGGGAATCAGAACTCCCTGGTTAGATGCTGCAATTTCTCCTTTTGGCCTGTATTTGCACCCTCGCTTTTGCTCTGCTTCTGGCAGGTAGCAGCAGCTGAATGCTGCACGCCCATAAGCCACCCTTTTGGTGAAAAGCAGCTCTCGGTCCCTGCAAGGCGTCAGGGAAGGGCAAACCCTGCTGGAAGGAAGCCACCCGAGAAGCTGGTCTGGGGAGAACTTATTGATCAGACAAGAGCCAAGCAGACTCGCCCCTCCCCTGTTGCTGTGGCCTAGCACGTCTTCAGGCAGTTCGCCGTCAAGTTACAGTACAGTATAGGCCACCCCGGCCGGGTTTTCTGAGGCACGCAGGTCTGCCGCTGCTTTTTCTCTTTCCAAATTCCCTCTTGCTTCCCGAAGGGAGATGTGGAAGTGGAGCAGAGTTCACCACGCCTGGCATAAGCAGGTGGAGTTGCTGTGTGAGGGTGGCGGTGGGCGGAGGGTATGTCAGCTGTGAAACCCACATGGAGAGTCTCTTCCCCTGACAGTTTTGATATAAATGGTTGATTCAAAGGGGCGGGGTGGCGAAGATGGGGAGAAAACAGGCCCAGCTCCACTGGGCAGGAATGCTGTTTCTGAGGCCACTACAGAGGCCTCCTCTGATTGAGGCCTTAAAGATTCCCTCAAACATCTCCCTAGCAAAGGGGCAAAAATGGCATAGCCTGGAAAAAAGTGGAAAAGGAGCCGGGGTGTGGTGGGTAGGGAAGCTTTGGCTGAATATTGTCACTGTTATCCACATTCCATCATTTATCCTTCCTCTTGGTTTTAATGTATCTCCGTGGGGTTTTGTTGTCTGCTTGTTTGGTTCCAAGTTGCTATTGAATGCCTTGGGCAAGACAAAGCAAGCAAAAAGGTAAAGGACCCCTGGACGGTTAAGTGCAGTCAAAGGCTACTATGGGGTTGCGGCACTCATCTCGCTTTCAGGCCGAGGGAGCCAGCATTTGTCCACAGACAGCTTTCCAGGTCATGTGGCCAGCATGACTAAACTGCTTCTGGCACAACGGGACACCGTGACGGATGCCAGAGCGCACGGAAACACCATTTACCTTCCCGCTCCAGCAGTACCTGTTTATCTATTTGCACTGGCGTGCTTTCAAACTGCTAGGTTGGCAGGAGCTGGGACAGAGCAATGGGAGCTCACCCCGTCGCAGGGATTCGAACCGTCGAGCTTTCGATCGGCAAGCCCAAGAGGCTCAGTGGTTTAGACCACAGTGCCACCCACAAATTTAATTAATTAACAATAATGATCATTTGTTCACCTTTGAGGACTTTGTCTCCCATCAGCTATGGGAGTTCTCTCAGGCTCCTGTCTGTTTCTCCATTTTTAGACTACAGCCAGGGATAGTTTTGCGGACATACAAATTGGTCTGGAGGGGCTTTGACCTGGGCACTGGTGTTGTAGCTGTTTCTAAATGTACTAGGAAATCTGGGTGGGTGGGAGATTTGATAGGTGAGTGGTTGTTGCATTGGAATTTTATTTTTGTTGAGTTTTATTATTGCCATTAAAAAATTGTTCTTTGAATTGCATATTGAAAAGAGGAAAACTGCACGCTAAACATCTCCCCTTGCACTGGCATTTATGTTAATTCTCAGCCTTTGGCCTTGAAGATACGGCTTCGTCCAAGTCAGGTTACCTGGAATTTAGAGAGGGGACAGTTGCCTTCTTTCTGTCCTTGGTCGTTCGGTTGACTTGTTTGAATCTGCCTGGAGGTTCCTCCCAGGCCACTGCCACAAATGCCTCTTCTGTAGTGCCCCTGCTCTCTTTTTGCATATGGGGATTTCAGACTTGTGGATTAATGAGCAGATGCAGTGGTGGTGGCGAAAAATTATCATGATTAGAGTACATTGCAGTTTTTTAGAACAGCAACAACAAACACTTCTCATCTTTCCAGTAATGGCACTGTGTTTAAAATGAAACGAAGATGGTAAGGTATGGAAAGCTAACATATGCTTCAGTGTTAGTATGGGGATACTGCTAGGAGTTTGAAAAATATTCAGACGCAGTTATCAGAATGCTGTCGAAAGGATAAAGGGGCAGTACTTAATTGTTGGAAACAGAGGTGACCAGGCTTGGACCTGCATTGGGAGCCTGCCGGCTGCCTTAGATTTAAGACTGCTTCCTTAATTCCAGATGTGATGGAATTTGCTCAATAAAGAGGGGAAATTAGTCTGTGCATGCTCAGAGGTGCATTATCCTGTATATCAGGAATGGGGAACTGTGGTCCTTCAGATGTTACTGGAGTCCAGCTGAAGGATTAAAACAAAATCCTTAGAAAGAGCCTGTCAGAGCCACCCTGGGTCCCAGCTCACAAGAGACCAAAGTCCAGTCCAAGTTATATACAAAAGGTTTTATTGAAGATCATTGTCGTCATTACATCCAAACTCCGTGGCTCCACATCTGTTACCCTTAGATGTTAGAAGTCCCCTCTGAGTCCGTCCCTCCCCTGCACCAATTTAAGAGGCTTGTGCTGCTCCACCTTTTCCTCTCCTTCCTTTTCCGCAGGGTCTTCCTGCCCCCCTGTGTTCCCTCTTTCCGGGACTCCCCAGAGGCTGAGTCTTCTCCTGCCTGCTGCCCCCTCCTTCGTGCTTTAGCACCAGGCTCCTCCCCAGAGCTCTCCCCACTTCCGCGCGCCTCCACATTTGAACTTGGCGCGCGTACGTTGCTCCTCACCTTCCTTTCAACAGCCACACTGCTCCCGGTACTGCTTTCCGCCCCTTCCGGCAGGACGTCTTGCCCCGATCTCCTTCCCCCCTCTGCTCCTTGTTCTGTTCCTCCCGACACACTGGTAACTCCACCCTCTTCACTCCGTTCCGGTGGAGAAGCAGGTCTCGATCTCCAACTCCCACTGGCGGTTCCCCCTACGTTCCCCTGCTCCTGACTGCTTCCCCCTTGGGCTCCCCTTGGCTTGACCAGGGGGGCTCCCTTTTGGGAATCCTCCGATTCACTGGACGGACTCATGGACCATCTCGGGTCATTGTCGTCCTCTTCCTCGTCAGGCTGGAATCCTTCTCCCTCACTCTCGGTCTCCTCCCTCCTCTGCGCCTCTCTCCCTGAACCCCTGACATCCATCCCCCCCTCGAAGCCCCCCCTTCCCCCCTCCCCCCCATCGGGT
Organism: Podarcis cretensis; assembly: GCF_951804945.1. NCBI lineage: Eukaryota > Metazoa > Chordata > Lepidosauria > Squamata > Lacertidae > Podarcis > Podarcis cretensis. The sequence goes on along the minus strand of NC_137182.1, from coordinate 27,987,263 downwards.
GCGGGTTGTGGGAACTGCAGCTCCTCGGAGGTAGATGCAGGATACAGTTCGGCTACGTCCATGACCTCTGCTGGCAGCTCGGTGTACGTGTGTTCGAATTCGGGTTCTTCACCCAAAATGTTCGCAGTTCCCTCTTCCATTGCTACTTCGTCTGGTGCTGCCGGCCAAGGCCCCTTCAGCCATTTCTTGCGCCAGGCTTCCTCTGGTTGCTCATCCCACCAATAAGAGGGCTCTGTGTCCACCCCCGAACACGATCCCCTGGGCGAGTTTGAGTTCGGCGTTCTTTCCTCGGCTGAAGAAAAGCCGTGGAAAGTGCTGCCTGAACATGTGGGGGTAAAGAGCCAGTCATCGAAGTACTCGGCTGGCATGGGTCTATGTGGGAAAAGGGCATGGAACTCGTCCTTTAAAAGAGGTTCGTCTAAAGCGTAGTCCGGCACCCACCCACTGGCACTGACTGGTGCACCCTCTCTGACTAGAAAGTATTCTATTCCCTCTTCCCCCCATCTCGAGTCCAGGATCTCTGTGACCTCGTTGAGTGGTTCGACCCTAGGCGATCCCTCCCTCCTAGGTGACTCTGTGCGTGGCTGCGGTACTGTTTCAGACTCCTGAAACCTGTGCGGGGCCTTGTAGGGAGTGAGCACCGACCTATGAAAAACCGGGTGGACTCTGGAACCTTCGGGGAGGGCCAGTCGAAAAGCCACGGGGTTGATCTTAGCCTCCACCTGGTATGGTCCTAGCTGCCTGTGCCCTAGCTTCTTCTTGGCCAACGACTTGGTTGGCATCGCCTGGGCCGCTAACCACACCCAGTCCCCCACCTGGATGTCCTCTCCCACTCTTCTGCCTTTGTCTGCCTGCACCTTATATGCTTGTTTGGCTAGCTCCAAATGTCTCCGCAGCTCCTCGTGCACCTCTTGTAGTTCTGCAGCGAACTGGTCGGCCTCTTGCGGCTCCCCCTCTCTTGGTGCTACGAACCCCGGGAAGGTCCTGGGATGACGTCCATTGTTCGCGAAGAACGGCGTCACCCCCGTCGACGCATGCTTCGTGTTGTTGTAGGCAAACTCCGCCATCGGTAGGTAGTCCACCCAAGCTGTGGGTCGCTGATTTGCATAACATCTCAGGTACTGCTGCATGATCGCGTTGACCCTCTCGGCCTGGTCGTTGGTTTGTGGATGTCTTGCCGACGCTAGGTTGATCTTGACGCGCAGGATACCTAGGAGCTTCTGCCAAAAATTGGAAATAAACTGGCGCCCCCTGTCGGACAGGATGGCCCGCGGCAGCCCATGCGCCCGGAACACGTGGTCGATGAAGAGCTTGGCGGTCTGTTCCGCCGTCGCCACCTTCGCGCAGGGAATGAAGTGCGCCATCTTGGTGAACAAGTCCACCACCACCAGTACCGCCGTCTTGCCTCTGGAACTGGGCAGGTCAGTGACGAAGTCCAGCGCCACCCTCTCCCACGGTTGCTGTGGTGTTTCCAGTGGTTCCAGCAAGCCCGCCGGCTTCTGGTGTACTGGCTTGGACCTCTGACAAGTGTCACATCTGGCGACGTACTCCGCTACTTCTCCTCGCATCTGGGGCCACCAAAAGTCCCTGGCCACCAGTTCTATTGTCTTCTCCCTGCCGAAATGGCCCGCACTGGGAGCGTCGTGCAACTGCTGCAGAACCTTTGCTCGGAGCTCGTCGCTCGGCACGTAGAGGGCACCCTTGTGAGTTAACAGTCCGTCGCGTAACTGGAACTCATCGTCTCTCAGCGAACCCCTACGCAGCTCCTCTATTTTGGATTGTGCAAACTGATCTACCTGCAACGCGCGTCGCACTGCGTCCAGGTCGACCGCGATGGCAGCGCACGCCCACGCCTGCGGTGCAAAAATGTGCCTGGCTGCTATTGGCGCCGCTTCCTCAAGATATTGCGGTTTCCTGGAGAGCGCATCGGCTATAACGTTGGAGTCCCCTGGGACGTACTCTATCCTGAAGTCGAAATCCGCGAAGAACTCTGCCCAGCGCATGTGTCTTTGGCTCTGGAGTTTCGCCGTGCGCCAATACTCTAAATTCTTGTGATCCGTGCGGACCTGCACTGTGTGCTTGGCTCCAATGAGGAAATGTCGCCACGCTTTGAACGCTGCGTGAATGGCTAACAGCTCCCTGTCCCATATGGTGTAGTTTTGCTCCGCTTTGCTGAGCTTTCTGGAGTAAAAGGCACCGGGTCTCCAGTTTCCATGTGGATCTTCTTGCAGGAGTACGGCTCCAACCGCTCTGTCTGACGCGTCGGTCTCTACTCGTATGGGCTTGCCTGGATTCACGTGCAGCAGCTGCTCCTCGGAGGCGAAAAGGCTTTTAAGCTTCTGAAAAGAGCGCTCCGCCTGTTCCGTCCACACGAACCTCTTTTTCTTGGAACTGAGAGTGTCCGTGATCGCTGCCGTCTCCTTTGCAAAACCTCTGATGAATTTGCGGTAGAAGTTGGCGAAGCCGATGAATCTTTGGACTTCCTTCCGATTGCGAGGGCTCTTCCAGTCCAACACCGCGCGGACCTTGGCGCTGTCCATGGCCAGCCCCTTGTCGGACAGCTTGTAGCCTAGGAAATCCACGTCCGTCACATCAAACTGGCACTTCTCTAACTTGGCGTAGAGCTTGTTCTCCCGTAGTCTCTGCAGGACTTCCTTTACGTCCTTCTCATGGGCCTCCTCCGTTTCCGAAAAGATCAGGATGTCGTCGAGGAAACACACGCATTTCTTGTAGAGAAGTCCCGCTAGCACGTGATGCATAAATGCTTGAAAGACGTGAGATCCATTTTGGAGACCAAATGGCATCACTCTGTATTCGTACGTGCCCAGAGGCGTGAACATGGCCGTCTTCCACTCATCGCCCTCCCGGATGCGTATGAGGTTATACGCTCCACGCAGATCCAATTTGGTGAAGATCTTCCCCTTCCTTACGGTTGCCAGGAGATCATCTATCTTGGGCATGGGGAAGGCCTTGGGTTTGGTCTTACTGTTTATGAATCGATAGTCCACAATGAGTCTTTTTTGGGGCGTGTCCTTTTTCTTTACAAAGAAAACAGGACTGCCCCCCACCGCTTTCGATTCTCGGATGAATCCGCGCTTCAAATTGTGCTCTATGAACTCCCTGAGTTCTTGCATCTCGTCCTCAGACATGGAATACAGCTTTGCAGTCGGCAACTGCGCCCCTGGCACCAGGTCGATGGCACAATCATAAGGCCTGTGGGGCGGCAACTGGTCAGCTTCCTTCTCGCAGAAAACCTCCAGGAACCCCTCGTACTTGCGGGGTACTGCCTGCACCATGCCAAGTTGCAACTGCTGCTCAGCTCCCTCCTCCTGGCTGGACTGGATGCAATGTTGAGCACAGTACGATGAGCAAAAGGTGATCTGCCGTTGGTACCACGCTACAGCAGGACTGTGTCTCTCCAGCCAACTCATGCCTAATACTATAGGCGTGTCTGAAAGGCGGGTGACATTGAAGCTGATTACTTCTCGATGATTTCCAATCCTCATCACCATGGGAGGCGTCTGTTGCACAACTTGTCCTCCTAGCAATTTCCTGCCATCCACCGTGACTACGTTCAGAGGTGTTGTCGCTGGCAGAAGCGCTATGCGATGCTGCTTGACAAAGTGCGTCCCCACAAAATCTGCGTTGCTACCAGAATCAATCGTGATGGGGACTTCCAGGGTGGTTCCATTCGGCAACTGAAGTGTTGCAGTGAGCTGCACCGCTGGCTTGGGTGGTAAAGGGTCTGTGCGTTGCAAAAGCGCTGGGGACTGCTCTACAGATTCGCCTGGCTGAGCCCCAGCAGCTCTGCTTCCAGCCAGGCACTGTCGTTTCCCTGAGGTTGCTCTGCTTGCATCATTTCTGCTGCAACAGTTGCTAAAGCTGCAGTGTGTTTCTGCAGCCTCTGGGGACACTCTTTCGCCATGCGCTGTGCACTGTCGCAAATGTAACACTTCCTGGTCCCTCTAGGAGGCTGTGCCTTTACTGCACCGGAAGCTGGGGCTCTGGCTGTTGCTTGAGCCTTAGCACCACCAAGTTCCATGGGCTCCTCCCCCTGCCTTCCCAGTGGCGAAGGATGTGACTGACTGAACTCCCTGGGGATGAAAGAAGACGTCCTCGCTGGTGGACGCACCTGACGTTCTTCCTCAGTGTGCCAAGGACGTCCCTCGTGCCTTATCCCAATCGCCAAAGCCCTCTGCACAAGCTCCTCCAGGGTCTGGGGTCTGTCTCCCCTGGCAAGTTCATCCTTAATGGGACCGCTGAGCCCCTCCCAGAACAAATCCCTCACAGGTGCACAATCCTTCTCCCAGCTTAGCGCAGTCAGTAAAGCAAAAAATCTGGAATGGTACTGACGCACAGTGGCTTTGCCTTGCCGCAATCCAAAAATTTCCCTGCGTGCAAGATCCACATCTACAGTTGACTGGAAGCAGGCATCCATTGCTTTAATGAATTCATCTGCATCGCGGCGGGCAGGGCCATCTTCACGCCACAAATTGCGCAACCAGTCTCTGGCCGGCCCATGCAAGTGAGAAACAATAAATCCCACTTTCTCCTCCTCATCTTTAAAGTCATGACGAAGCAAGTGCAATGCATACAAAACGTCTGCTCTGAAACTGGGGTAGTGCTTCAGGTTCCCATCGAAGTGGGTGACTAGGCTGCCCCCCCTCCGTCCAAGTCCAATCCCTTCTGATCTGGACCCTGGGAACCCTTCCCTGCTTGCACGTTCCCACCTGGTTTGCAGGTCCTGGCAGCGCTTCTCCATTTCGTCATGCTTCTTCTGAGACGCAAGGACTGCAGCAGTGAGTTCGGAAACTGTAGTTCGCAGAGCTGTCAACTGCTCCTCCGCACTCATGGCTGTCACCGTTCGTGAGCTTTGCAAAAAAAAATTTTTGCGTTCTTTGGAGGGGACTTACTGTCAGAGCCACCCTGGGTCCCAGCTCACAAGAGACCAAAGTCCAGTCCAAGTTATATACAAAAGGTTTTATTGAAGATCATTGTCGTCATTACATCCAAACTCCGTGGCTCCACATCTGTTACCCTTAGATGTTAGAAGTCCCCTCTGAGTCCGTCCCTCCCCTGCACCAATTTAAGAGGCTTGTGCTGCTCCACCTTTTCCTCTCCTTCCTTTTCCGCAGGGTCTTCCTGCCCCCCTGTGTTCCCTCTTTCCGGGACTCCCCAGAGGCTGAGTCTTCTCCTGCCTGCTGCCCCCTCCTTCGTGCTTTAGCACCAGGCTCCTCCCCAGAGCTCTCCCCACTTCCGCGCGCCTCCACATTTGAACTTGGCGCGCGTACGTTGCTCCTCACCTTCCTTTCAACAGCCACACTGCTCCCGGTACTGCTTTCCGCCCCTTCCGGCAGGACGTCTTGCCCCGATCTCCTTCCCCCCTCTGCTCCTTGTTCTGTTCCTCCCGACACACTGGTAACTCCACCCTCTTCACTCCGTTCCGGTGGAGAAGCAGGTCTCGATCTCCAACTCCCACTGGCGGTTCCCCCTACGTTCCCCTGCTCCTGACTGCTTCCCCCTTGGGCTCCCCTTGGCTTGACCAGGGGGGCTCCCTTTTGGGAATCCTCCGATTCACTGGACGGACTCATGGACCATCTCGGGTCATTGTCGTCCTCTTCCTCGTCAGGCTGGAATCCTTCTCCCTCACTCTCGGTCTCCTCCCTCCTCTGCGCCTCTCTCCCTGAACCCCTGACAGAGCCCATAAGGAGAAGGAACTCTAAACAGCCCAGTGTGAACTGAGCATGCTCCGTGGCTGTGGAATACAGTCCTTTTGCTGATGGCGAGGAGTGGAAGCGTTGATCTGTGGCGGAGAGATGTGCAGTAGAATGAAATGGAGTACTGTATCCTGAGATGTGCCATGGGAGTACTATATCCTGAAAGAGTGGTTGTGACCCTGAAGAGGAGCACTTCACACTGCAATGCTTTGTTGAAGATTACATTTAGAACAGAACATTGTTTTGTTATCTTTGTCTTTTAATGAATGAGGCGGGACCGTCAAGAGGTGGCTAACGGAGAAGGGGACTTCAAGGCCAACGAAACCTGAACATTTATTTCTTGTTTCTATTTACACTTCCCTTGTCTCGTGGTTTCTATCGAGGCACATTTATTGTAAGCTGCAAAAGGAGCCATAGTTCTATGCTAAATGCGTGTTGGGGAAGGGGTATAGCATGTTGCATGGTTTCTCTCTCTTGCCCATCCTAATATTTTGCATCTGCGCTGGTCTCTAGCCTAGTCTCTAGTTGGTGCCATAAAGCCTTATGGGTCCCCACCTAGGACAATTCACCTGAGCACCTCGTTTTGATTTTTTCCAAACACTTTTTAAATAACTTGGGGGGGGGGAGGCGGGAAGAGACTGTGCTAAGACACCTTTGAAATTCCAATGTTTCTGCACAGTTTCTTAAAGTAGAAGATGCTGCCTAGGAACACTTGAGGTCTGTGATGGAAGAAAAGTGATAAATATATAAGAAAAAACGAAATAGTGCTATAATAGTGCTGATGCAAAAGGAAACACACACACACACACACACACAGAGAGTTAAAATCAGTGTTCAGATTTGTGCTAAAATGCTTGTCAGAGTAGGTGCTATTCTGAATATATTTTAATAATTTTAAATATATATAGAAAAGGTGCAAATTAAAAGATTGATTTTGAAAGGGGGAACTGAACTGGCACTGGCGGGCAAACGAAGTGTGCGCCAGTGAAGTTGTGCCAAATTCTAAAGGTGTGTCAATAGATGCACCCACTGGATAGGTTGCTGCTCGGGTCAAAGCCACAGTTGAAAGAGCAGCACCAAGCTGGGACTGCACTACTATTGCAACATTATTATTTTTTTAGGGTGGCGGCAGGGGGAGGACAGATTTTTTGAAGTTGCAAATAAGACAGAAGAACCTTACAGGGTTGGGGAAAGCAAACTGTTATGATATCATGCCGGTGCCCTGTAAAAAGTGAGTGGACAAAGGATAGCTGTCCCACAGTAGATTCCTAGCACTCTTTTATTCCCATTTTACAGAGAAGGGGCTTGGAGACAGTGAGCTGTCCTAGGCTACAGCACTATGAAGGCATTGCTAAAGAAGGCCCTAGACTTTTATACAAGGCCTTTCAGATATGAATCCAGTTCTCTGTTCGGTTATATGGATTTGAGGGCCAGTTAAAGTGGTTCACACTTGTCAGCGATCTCTGCCTGAACACCAGCTCTCTGTGCTTTCTTGTGGAGGCTGTATATGCAGCTGCCACAACGTGAGGTATCTCAAAAAAGGTGCCGCCACAATCTGTGTTAATCGCAGCATGCCTCTGGTGCATCTCCCCATAAAATCATACTTTGGAAGTAGGACAGAATCCGTTCCGGAAGTCTGTTTGACTTCCAAAAACGTTCGAAAACTGAATCGCGACTTCTGATTGGCTGCAGAAAGCTCCTGCAGCCAATCAGAAGCCGTGGAAGCCCTGCCAGATGTTTGTGTTCCCAAAGAATGTTTGCAAACCAGAACAATGACTTCCGGGTTTGCTGCGTTTGGGAGCCAAAACGTCTGAGTTCCAGGGCATTTGACAACCAAGGTATGACTGTTTAGAGACCCCAGTTCACATGAACCGCATTTCCAGGCGAATTCAGCCTGGGGCAGAGTTGCACTTCCTATTTATATCTCCACCAAGGAACGAGTGCAAGGGAGGAACTGTGCAGAAGTGGTATGTTACTTCACAAGGGCATAGCCCTGGTATGCTGCCTACAAATCTCTTAAACAAACAAACAAGTAAATAATACGAGGCGGCCTTTAATCTTTTCCCAAACTGCAATGCTACAGGTTTGCAACTCCCAATAACTGGGCTCTAAGCCATTCTTGTTCTAACCTTGTGGGCATTTAGAAAAACACCAGAATGTGGGCTCCCAGATCCTTTCCCAAAGCTTATTAACCTGTTAAACCCAGTTTGGCTTTCCACATCTATTGCGCCGGGAAGCAAAAAATTGTGGATGCCTGGCTCTTGTGCACCAAGAAATATGCTGCGGGGTGCAAATGAGTTGTATCCAACTTAAGTTGTATTTGATGAGTAGACCCATCAGAATTAATGAACCTAAGTTAGTCATGTTAATGAACTTCAGTGGGTCTACTCTGAGTAGGGCTAGTATTGGATTCAACAAGGCTAAGGCTTTTTGAAATACAGTGGTGCCCCGCAAGACAAACGCCTTGCAAGACGGAAAACCCGCTAGACGAAAGGGTTTTCCGTTTTGGAGGCGCTTTGCTAAACGAATTTCTCTATGGGGTTGCTTCGCAAGACGAAAAAATCTTGCAAGTTCCCGCTGGTTTTTTTTGCTCCCCCCCCCCTTTCCCAAGCCGCTAAGCCGCTTATCAGCTATTCCGCTGATAAGCCGCCTCTCAGCTGATCGCTAAAAGCCGCTAGACCGCTAATAGCGCTAATCCGCTAAGCCGTCAATGGGCTTGCTTCGCAAGACGAAAAAACCGCTAGACGAAGAGAATCGTGGAACGGATTAATTTCGTCTTGCAAGGCACCACTGTATTTATTGTTCCGCTTGGTACATTAAAAACACAGATGTCTGGGCATTTTTAAATGAAGACTAAAACTTGGGGCTGTGAGGTGATTCAGGGAGTCAGTATAACAGAGCAGAGCGACTTGGCGGTTTGAGCATATTACACGGATCCAGGCCCAACTGCACTGGCTGCCAACCTGTTTCTGGGCCCAATTCAAAGTGCTGCTGTTGTTGTTTTGACCTATAAAGCCTTAAATGGCTCAGGACTGCAATACCTCAAGGACCACCTCTCCCCATATAAACTGACCTGGTCTCTGTGATCATCACCTGAGGCCCTTCTTCGCGTGCCTCATCCAGGAGAGGTCAGGAAAGTGGCAACACGAGAACAGGCCTTTTCTGCAGCACCTCCCGTTTGTGGAATGCTCTCCCCAGGGAGGATTGACTGGTATCTTCATTATATATATTTAGGTGCCAGGCGAAAACATTCCTCTTCAACCAGCTCTTTGGCTGATTAATATTCCACAGCCTTTTCAATGTGTTTGTGGGAGAGCGGTTGTTTTGTTTTGTTTTGTTTTGTTGAAACTATTTATTTTGGGCTCTTATCCTGTATTTTAACTTGTGAACTGCCCTGAGATCTTTGGATGAAGGGCGGTATATAAATTTAATTAATAAATTAGCAATAAAGACAGGTTGCATGCAAACACATTTATTGAAGGGCGCCTTATTCCAACAGGCTTTTGAGAACTGACTGCTGTTAATGAAAGGGCTGGTGCCATGCTGTTTTTATTTGTATGTTTTTAATAGTTCTCACCTATATATTTCTATTGGGGACGCAGGTGGCGCTGTGGGTTAAAGCCTCAGCGCCTAGGGCTTGCCGATCGAAAGGTCGGCGGTTCGAATCCCTGCGGCGGGGTGCGCTCCCGCTGCTCGGTCCCAGCGCCGGCCAACCTAGCAGTTCGAAAGCACCTCCGGGTGCAAGTAGATAAATAGGGACCGCTTACCAGCGGGAAGGTAAACGGCGTTTCCGTGTGCGGCTCTGGCTCTGGCTCTGGCTCTGGCCAGAGCAGCTATGTCACGCTGGCCACGTGACCCGGAAGTGTCTCCGTACAGCGCTGGCCCCTGGCCTCTTAAGTGAGATGGGCGCACAACCCCAGAGTCTGTCAAGACTGGCCCGTACGGGCAGGGGTACCTTTACCTTTACCTATATATTTCTATTAAAGTTCAATTGTTTTTTCACGATATTTCCCCCCCTCCTTATGCTTTTAACTGTTCTTATTTTATCCGTAAGCCACCAAGGGTCCCTGTCAGCGAGAAAAGGCAGGTTATAAAAAAGCATGTTATAATAATAATAATAATAATAATAATAATAATAATAATAATAATATACGGCTTTTAAGAAAGAAAAGAAAAACAGCTTTGAGAGGCTGCAGTTTTGAGCAATGAGGAAGCAGAGGCAGTGCTCCCTATCTGCTCTCCCTGCTCCACCCTGCACAACTGAAGGTGATTTTGAGTGGGAAAACAGCCGGTGGGGAAAGGATTAAGTGCCCCCCTCCCTCTGCTTTTCTGCTCTCAATTCCCTAAGTGGAATAACCCCTAAGTGGGAAAGGGAGGTTGGATCAGCCTGTAAGAGACAGATTAAGGGTGAAGACAGGAGGAGCTTGTCTGCGATTGTGTCATGAAAGTAGAATGTACAGCTGCTGACAGAAAATCTACTGGCTTGTCATGAATGTGGCAAGCTTATATTGTAGGCTCCTCATGGCAGGGACCTGCCTGTGCGTCTTTTGTTTTGCCTGTGGTATTATGCAATAGGCTACATACACAGGTAGCCCTGTATTGAAACACATTCCTGTGTTTATCTTTCAAAAGTCACGCTTCTAGTCCCCTTGAAAAAAACCAGAAAGCCTGCCTGCAGTTTCCACGTTTCGGCAACAAATCTAGCCTCCCTAGGAAATGCTAGGTATCAGGAGTCTCAGTCAGTACAATCTTTAAATCCTTTGCTGTTCTCGCAGCCATCCAATCAGCTTCTGACTCTCTCATTCCTCTGTGACCTGTTCCCCCTCCTTACTCTGCTAACTAGGCAGGCTGTGCTGGCAGTTGGATGCAGCAGCTAGAATTAAAGCTGCATTTGAAGGATGGCGTAGCTTTGTTTCCATATGCTCATCTGTTAGTGAGAGTTGGAGGGGTTTCCTGAGTGGACCACAGTCCTCTGTCTTCTGACGGTCTTGCATATCCGCTCTTCTGTGCTTTCATGTCAGGACTGGGATCAAGCTTCATGACAGGAAAAGGCCATAGCTCAGCCGTAAAGCAGAACGCCCCACGTTCAATCCCTGACATCTAAAGTTCGGACTTAGAATGTCTCCTGTCTGAAACTCTAGATAGACAGTACTGAACTAGATGGACTGATTGGTCTCACATGAAAGACGGAGTATGTTTGTTTTTTCCTGCTCTGGAGGGTAGGATCTGAAGGAGCGTCTCCACCCCCATCATCCAGCCCGGACACTGAGATCCAGCTCCGATGGTTTCTGGTGGTTCCTTCATTGCGAGAGGTGAGGTTACAGGGAACCAGGCAGAGGGCCTTCTCGGTATTCGCACCCACCCTGTGGAACATCCTCCGAGCAGATGTCAAACACATAAACAACTATGTGATTTTTAAAAGACATCTGGAGAGAAGTTTTTAGTGTGTGATGTTATGTTGTGCTTTTACTCTCTTTTTTTTGTTGGGAGCCACTCGGAGTGGCTGGGGCAACCCAGTCAGATTATTATTATTAATAATTGAATTTATATATCGCCCTATACCCGGAGGTCTCAGGACGGCTCACAGTATAAAATCGAAATATAAAACCACAAAATACATAATCAAAATAAAAAACAATAACGCCCTCCCAAACCCCCACATTTTAAAAAGGCATAGAATATCAATCAAATCAACCAATAGCCTGGTTAAAAAGGAACGTTTTTGCTTGGTGCTTAAAGGTGTATAATGAAGGCGCCAGGCAAACTTCCCTGGGGAGAGCATTCCACAGATGGGGAGCCACTGCAGAGAAGGCCCTGTTCTCGTGTTGCCACCCTCCAGACCTCTCAAGGAGGAGGCACATGAACAAGGGCCTCAGAAGATGATCTCAGGGCCCGGGTAGGTTCATATGGAAAGAGGCAGTCTGTGAGGTATTGCGGTCCTGAGCTGTTTAAGGCATTCTAGGTCAAAACCTGCACTTTGAATTGGGCCCACAAACTAATTGGTAGCCAGTGCAGTCGGACCAGGATTGGTGTAATATGCTCAAACCATCTTGCTCCAGTGAGCATCCTGGCCGCTGAATTCTGCATTAGCTGAAGCTTCTGAACCATTTTCAAAGGCTGCCCTATGTATAACGCATTGCAGTAATCTAAGCTTGAGGTTACTAGAGCATGGGCAATAGTAGTTAAGCTATCCCTGTCCAGATAGGGGCGTAGCTGGGCCACCAGCCGAAGTTGATGGAAGGCGCTCCGGGCCACTGAGACCACCTGAGCAAAGGATCCAGGAGTACCCCCAAACTACGAACCTGCTCCTTCAGAGGAAGTGTAACCGCATCAAGAGCAGGCGATCTCCCATCCATCCAGTCTAGCAATCTACCCACTAACAGTCTTATCTGGATTGAGTTTCAGTTTGTTGGTTCTCATCCGGTCCATTACTGAGGCAAGACACTGGCCCAGCAGTTCCACTGCCTTACCTGCAGATATAAAGGATAAATAGAGCTGAGTTTCATCAGCATACTGCTGACAACATACTCCAAACCTCCAGATAACCCAGCCCAGCAGTTTCATGTAGATGTTAAACAACTCAGGAGATAGGATTGAGCCCTGTGGAACCCCACATTGAAGGTTCCACAGGGCTGAAAAGCATTCCCCAATCAACACCCTCTGGGAACAACTATCGAAGCAGGGCTGGAACCACCACAAAGCAGTGCCACCCACCCCTAGTTTGGACAGTCGCTCCAAAAGGATACCATGGTCGATGGTATCGAAAGCCGCTGAGAGGTCGAGAAGAATTAACAGGGACATGTTCCCCTTCTCTCTCTCTCAACAGAGGTTATCATACAGGGCAACCCAAGCAGTTTCTGGGCCTAAACCCTGATCAAAATGGATCCAGAAAATCAGTTTCTTCCAAAAGTGCCTGGATCTGGTCTCCGAACACTCACTCCAGAACCTTGTTCAGGAAAGGGAAATTAGCAACTGGCCTGTGGTTAGTTAGGTTTTCTGAATCCAGGGAAGGTTTCTTAAGGAGTGGTTTTACCACTGCCTCTTTCAAACAGGCAGGGACCACCCCATCTCATAAAGAGGCATTGATCACCTCCCTGGCCCAGCCAGCTGTTCCCTCTCTGCTGGTTTTTAGCAAGATGGGCAGCATATAATAAATTACTACTACTACTACTACTACTTCTTTCAGGACTTTTTCAGCTGGAACTTGCCAGAACTCTGGCACCTCTCGGGTGGGCACCATTGCCATTCTAAGAGTATGAGGGAGGTGTTCATGGTGAGATCCTGCACCTCTTTTTCTAGAAAAATAGCTCTGATTACTATTATTATGAACAAAGAAAGGAGATTCCTACTAAACATCAGGAAGAACTTTCTGATGGTAGGAGCTGTTTGACAGTGGAAAGGTCTCCTTTGAGAGGTCACTCCTTCCTTTGAAGGATTTTAAGCAGAGGTTGGATGGTTATCTGTCATGGATGCTTTAGTTGAGATTCCTGCATTGGAGGGAGTTGGACCAAGGGGTCCCTTCAAATTCTACCGTTCTATAAGTCTAAGGCAGGGGCAGGGGTCAGCAACCTTATTCAGCTGTGGGCCAGAGGCAAGAGTCTGCGCTACTTCTCACTACAAGGAGTCACTTAGACTGAGTAACCACCCTGGACGGTAATAATTTATAAGGCCAGGTGTGTCTCCATTGGCTTGTGGGATCATATGGCAATGCTTAGTGTAGTACAGTGGTACTTTGGTTCTCAAATGCCTTGGTTCTCAAACACCGAAAACCAGGAAGTAAGTGTTCTGGTTTTCGAACCTTTTTCGGAAGCCGAACGTCCAATGCGGTTGTCGGCTATTGTTTCCGGGGCGCCTGCACCAATCAGAAGCCGCGCCTTGGTTTTCAAACATTTTGGGAGTGAAACGGACTTCCGGAACGAATTAAGTTCGAGAACCAAGGTACCACTGTACTGCAGCTTAGATGACACCCTTGACCCACAGAGGCTGAGGGACCTGGATGAGGTGGTGCAGATGGCACGGTGCTGGAGGCTGGTGGTCCCTCTTCAAGGCTCCACCTTATTGTTTATTCTGTAGGCCCCAATCTGCTCAGCCCAACCTTGTCACAGATGTATGAGCTTGGGTCAAGATCTGAGCCAAACCCAGGGTTAGTTCTGCCGCTGTGGTGGTCCGTAGATTCTGGAACGGCTTGCAGAACATCCTGCACTGTTTTACTCCATTCAATAAAGAGGTATGGTACAGCTCTGATCTGAGGGCAGGTGAGATCTCTTGGTGCCTTATTGGCTCTTCCAGCCTTCCAAGCCTTTCGGTTTTTTCCCGGCTAATGGTAGAGTCCCTTCTGAACCTCAGCTTTTGCAGAGAAGACTCCAGACTCCTTTACCAACCCCTGCTGTGATGTTGGTGGCCCTCAGTAGGCAAGAAGGGCATTATCTCAATGACATGAAAAGGTTCACTTGCTGAATTATGCAGATCAAGCGGCTGTTAAAGGCGCCTGCAGTTATCTGTTCCCCCACCTTCACTGATAATCCTAATTGCAGAGTCACGGGGGATTCCCTGCTGACAAAATCTGAGACCTAAGTAGTGGCTCCTGGAATTCAGTTAGTATATATATTTTAATAGATTTCAACATGGTTCTGATATCCCCCAAAGGGCCTAATTAATAAGAGTGTTGCCTATGGGATCCTTGCCTCCATATATTTCTCTCTCTCTCTCTGTGATGTAGGATCTAATTCCCTCTCCTGCTCTCCCCCTCCCCATTTGAATTTCCCTTGCCAGTTGTCGGAAAGCATTAAGCGATGGGCTGCCACTGCCTCTGTGCCAAATGAAAACTGAATCCTTCTTTCGTAGCTGCCTGCCGGGGTGGCAGAGAAAGGGGGAGGGAGTGAATGGGTGGGTGGGAGGAGAAGAGCTGACCCTTTTTCTTAGATGTCTTCCCCTCCCCACTCTCCTCCTCTTTGGAAGCCTGTGGGGGGGGGGGACAGTAGCTAGCTGTGTCGCTGAGAAATCACTGTGAGCTGAATGACCTTCTCTCTGTGACACAAGGGGGGTTGATAGTTGTATTCCTTTATGGGCAGCAGGTTTGGGAATGAGAGGGCAATGTTGAATATCAGAAATGAGGAGGGGCCAGACTTCCCCGGAAGGCCTTGGCAATCTCCTTTCCTACATTTTCTCTATTTTGTTACTTAAGCAACGTGGCGATTTTTACTAGATTTTATCAGTCGCCTTTTCTGGGTTCTCAAGGCGACATGCTGTGGCGTTACAATAAAATCTCCCAAACTTGAAGCAACAGTAAAAATAATGGCTAATGAGAAGCTGAAACTAGGTTCCCCCCTCCTCTGAAAAATTGGGTCTTTAAAAAATAAAAAAACACTGAGAAGGCGTTTAAAAACAGGACAGATAGTGTAATGGTTGAGGTAGTCAGGCCAAAATTAGACGTTACGCTACTCATGTTGCTAGCTCTTGTGCGATTGATTGATTGATTGATTGATTGATTGTTTTTTTTAAAAAATAATTTGCAGGGGGGTGAGGCAGATTAGGACTGTGGCATGGGGGGAAAGGGGTGGTGGTGGTTATCCCTTTGCCCCTTGTGCTGTTCTAGTTGGAATTGGGGTCCTAACTGGAATAGGGGCTTTCCTCCCCCATTGCAAAGAGAAGGGCCTTTTGATCCCAATTGAGGCTATGGCAGGGCCAAAGGCTTAAAGCCCCCTTCCTCTCACCCCATGCCTCATAGCCTCTTGGACTGGGGAGAACTGAGTTTACGCTCTTGTACGGCTAAGAGTGGATCCATAAATCACAAAGGGTGGCCCAGAAAGATCAAAGCAAGCCGCCGGTTTTAAGGGACAGCTCCACAGTAGAAGAGCAGTACTCAGAACTTCTAGTCAGCCATGACCAAACTTGGCCCTCCAGCTGTTTTGGGACTACAACTCCCACCATCCCTAGCTAACAGGACCAGTGGTCAGGGATGATGAGAATTGTAGTCACAAAAAAGCTGGAGGGCCAAGTTTGGCCATGCCTGCTAGCTGAAAGGTCCAAGTAACCGGGGGAAGGGGGTTTGTGCCTGAGGACTCTGGAAAGCTGCTGCCAGTCAGAATCAACTTTATTCGCCTAGATGGATCAATGATCTAACAGGACTTCACATGTTTAAAATGTGGCTCTTCCGACTGTGGAATATGGACAGCAGTGAAAGCTTAGGAACAAGTTGAGATGTAACACAATTGGCCTGCATCCTTTTCAGTAGTGTTTATAAAGTGAGCAACATATAGCAGCTTACTTTTGATATTTTAATCACATATATTGTGTTTAGCTTTTGCTATTGTTCTCTTATCAGACCTGATTTCTCCTCCCCTCTACTTCTTCTTAAAAAAAAAGAACCCACCAAAACATGATAGTTGTGGTTTCTTGCTGGGCCGCAAGCAGTCACCATTTCAAAGCAAAAGTTATAGCACAGCCTTTACCAAACCTGGTGGCTTCCAGATGTTGTCAGACTCTTTAACCCCTTTCAACTCCAGCCAGCATAGCCAATGGTCAGGGATGGTGGTGTTTTTTAAGAGCCCAGCAACATCTGGGAAAGTCATGGGTTCCCCAGTTCAAGACTAGAGACTGGGACTGAGAGATCCATATTAAAGCTGTGAAGGCTTCTGGGTAGCCCTTGACAAATCACGCCTCAGTTTTCCCCTTCTAAAACTGGATTATTACTTGGAAGGTAAATGAGCACTAAAAAAAGTGCTAAATTAGCACATGCAAAAAGGGGTCTGAGCTGCAAGACAGGCTTTCCTGTTCAAATCCCATCTTAACCACTTAGTTACTAGGTTGGTGGCCTTAATTAAGCCCTGGTCTCTCAGCCTCATTCCACTATTTGCATATATGTGTATAATGCTGCCTTTCTTAAGGAGCGTTGAGGATTGCTGAGATAATGCGTGTGAAGTGCTTTGAAACACTCGCGTGACATTCAAATATTGCTTTTGATCACTAATAATGTTAATTATAGTCCGTATGTAGTGGTGGTGGGGCGGGTCTGGGTTTTGCATTAAGAGGGGCTTATAAGGTGGGAAGCTGGTTGCCTAGGCTTGGGCCTAGCTTTCTCAGAGAGCAAGACGGTGAAGTGGCAAACCTTTTCACCACCCCCATTGCCTGTTCCGCTTCAAACTGCGGTTGGGGGCAGAGCGATAAACGTGCCCCTCCACAACCCGTTACAAACCCCCTTCACCCGCCCGAGAGGGAATGGAGATGAGGTTGTGGACAAGAGATAAGAGGAAGAAGGCCTCCTTTGCCATTGTGTAATGCCAAGGGGCCCTTTCGCACCACACACGCTGACCGTGTGCATCTGTCACGGTGTTTCTCAGAAGGCCAGGAGGCCCCCCAAGTCGTTGGGCGGAAGTTCCCTATCTAGCTGCATCGACCGCCAGGGCTTCCTGTTGAGAAGGACTTTGCAACATCACTGTAGGGTGGAGAAACTGGAGCCCCCATCCAAAAGGGACGAGGAACCCAACAAGGCCTGTTTCCAGCCCCACTGCTCCGTTACCCTTTGGATTCCCGCATGCTCTAACATCTCCATGTTGCGACGATGGGTCATTTTTAAAAGGCAGGGTGAAAATAGAACGAAAACACTAAACAGGCTACATGGCAATGGGAATGGGGCCTGGTCTATTCAGTGGCATTCCAGGCTCTTTCCTTATGTTTCCAGGTTTCCCTTTTAAATAAATAAATAAATAAATAAATAAATAAATAAATAAATAAATTTTCAGTTTTGTAGATTTCAGGAGAAATGTACATATGCTATTCTACCAAATTGTTTAGTAAGGAAGAGCCCTGCTCCCAGATTCTAGTCTCCCTGCCTGTGAGTATAAAAAACACTGGGGAGATTTCAGCAGCCTTTTTTTAAAATTAAATTTGCCCTCACTGGGTGCTGAGCCTAGAGGGTACCGCAGGAGGCTCGCAACAATGACTTAGAACGGAAGGTGGGGCAGGGGGCGCTGAATTTTGGCATCTCACAAGGTGCCTCTGAAATTTTTGAAAGCCCAAAGTCCTCCACTGGGGCTGCATTTGGCCCCCGAGCTGAAAAAGGTACCCCACCTTTGCTATGCAGGTCTGTTTCAGAAGTCGAAGAAGAAAAAGGACACCTTTCCCACTCTCCAGAATTGCATGCTCTCTAGTCCCTGGCTGCATAAGACGTTCTAGTTCCAGGCTGGAAGGTCTCTAACCTGGGCCACTTTGGGGGCACCCTGAGCAGAGGGCTCTCTGGTGAGCCCCCTCCTCTGTTAGTGGGCCCTGACAAGGCTTCCTGGACAGTGCTGGTGTTTGTGTGCACTCTGTTGAAATTTACCACAATGTCCAGAGCGACCCTACATTGTAGGAACTGTAGGAAACTATAAGGCAGCAGCTAAACCAAAGCCATGAGCTGCTTCTCGCAGCAGCAGCAGGCCAGAAAGAAATTAAGCTTTACCTAGGGCTTGATTTGAGCCAAGTTTATCTAGTTTCAGAAGTGGCTAGTCCACCTGTGTGTCTCTTGTTATAAGTAGGGCGTGAAGCTGCTGGATATCTTCTCCAATTTTTTTCTCCCTTTAGAATCGTGTGGCATTTAGAGATACACTGCCCCTGCACTTGGAGGCTCCATTTTCACAATCCCTAACAGTAGCCATTGATTTAGCTTCCATAACAATTTGCTTGCCTAATCTTTTTCCTTTCTTTTTTTCTAAAGCACCAGTGCTTCTTTCAAAGGTTCTTCTTTAGTCCCCCCACCGTCTTTCTAAAATATTTTTTAAATCCCAGAGTCATTTAAACCTTGACTAATTATGTTAAGGCTGATTCCAGGGGACCTTTGACCCGCTCCCAGGATGGTTGCCATAGGTTCTGTTGCCCCCACCCCCGCCCAAGTTTTCGCTGCGCATGTAACTTGCATTGCCCAATGACATTGATTGTTTGCTTCAAAATCCGAGCCTTTCCCATGGCGTTTTTAAACAAGAAAATCAACCTTGAGATTGCTCAAGGGAGCTCCCTTTTGCCTCCGCTTCCCACTCAACAACAGAGAGCTGTCACAGAATCAAAAGTACGAAAGGGGGAGAAAAAGGGTGAGGTTGGGGGAGAAACGTCTGGCTGCTACTTTCTCAGAAAAGCTATTTTTCCTGTTTTTCTGGGTGGGTTGGGACTTTGCATGCAGAGACAGAAAAAGTGAGAAATGTAGATTTTTCTCTGCTGAACTTGATGCAGTGCTACACTTTGCAATTGCTGCAAGGACACAAGGGTGTTACACCCATGTTCCTGCAGCCAACAAGTGAAGTGTGTGATTCAACACCCATGTAAACATATGATTGGAAACCCTGGTCCAGGCAAGTACGCAGGGGTTTAAAGAGGTGTATATGTGCAGGTATATCATTCACACTTCGCATGTTGTGGGCAAGGTTGGTGCCAGCAGCTGTTCCTTTGGCAGCTGTGGGGCTGATCACCAAATCCTACTTGCGCCCACATTTGAATCCGCCATCAGGGAGGTGAGCCCAGGTGCTATTTTAATTTTCCAAGATTGCCCCAAATGTAGTGTGACTGTGGGTATTCTGCACATTTTAAATGGGTTCTGTTTGGAATACCGCTGCTGCCACACGGGCTTGCTGGGACACACCAACAGAGAAGGGAGTCCCTCCAGATATCACTTTGCCCAGGATGTTCCCAGGCCAGCCCTGCATACAGGCAGCAGCAGTGTGACAACAGGGTCGCTTGCACCAGTTGCACAGCTACCCAAAAATATTTGTGGCACAGTGTGTGTGTGTGTGTGTGTCAGAGAGAGAGAGAACAGGTGTGTGGGTTGTGCACCTTGGTTCCATTGGGCAGAGGCGACAAAATAACTTTTGTTGGACTGAGTGAGTTTGTTATTGGAATCATAGCTTTGGAAGGGACATCTAGTCCAACCCAATATTTTGCCCAACGTGGGGCTCGAACCCATAACCCTGAGATTACGAGTCTGATAACCTACCGACCGAGCCACATACTCTTGTGTGTGGACTTTGGAATTCCGCAAAAGTAAGCAGCAGCCAGATTTGAAAAGGAGCAGAACCTTGGTTACATGCAAAGAGAATGTGCCTGGAAAAAAAGGAAAGGTTTTTTTTGTTTTTTTTAAAAATGTAACGCAAGCATTCTTTTTTGGGGCGTCCACCTAACAAGCAACACAGCCTGGATAAATTCCACATTTCACCTAATCCAGCATAGTTTGTGGGCATTTTGGAAATCTCCACCTCGTTGTGAAAACTGCCTTCTACATGAAGAGACCGAAAGCTCACTCTCCGAATCCAAAGGATCGATTCCTTCTCCCAGCCTGCCTTGACTCGCGCTAGCCCAGAGAGAGAGAGAGAGAGAGAGCCCTATGCCGTCAGTTCATGACCTCCAGATATAGGTCAGCTGTTTTCCGGATCAATCGTCGGGTCCGCCTGTCACAGGCCCAAGCAGAGGGAGTTCCTCTTTTTGCTTGATGTTCTTGGAATCGGAGGGACGCGCTGGCAAGCCACGTGACCTGGCCCTTTTGTGTTTTTTTGCTTTATATTGCGGTCTCTCTCTTCACCTCTTACAAGGAGACGTGTCTGTTTCACAATAGCTTGTCCTGTCGCCATGCCGATGGGAGTGTGCGTTGCAGGGCGAGGCATTCTTGGACATACATCTGGCGTGACCTCCCCTGGCGCCTCGGTGTTCTTGGGCTCTGCTTTGAGAGAGCTGACCTGATACTGTTGGGTAACCCCGGGCCGTGGATTTGTTGTGGGGACAGGCACTGCGAGTGACTCAGTGTCTCTCCCACTCCAGGGACCACACTCCGTTTCCTTTGCTTATGTCATCCTTGTGGCATCCTCCGTCCGAACCAGAGCTGCTGGCACTCAGCAGCTGCTGTCCCTAAATGCTTTGGATTCCAGTTGGGTTTGCTAATGGAGGGGCTCAAGATAGATCCTCTTTGGGGGAGCATGTGCCCAGGGAACAAGTACGTATTTATTTGCACGTTCGTTTGCACACCCGTTTTCACACAGGTATTTATTCTGTATGTCCCTTTGCCTTATCCTTGGTTTTGGATCCCTTGAACCTGCTGGCGGCATGCAGGGTTTGCCCTGGTCGTGACATTCGCTCAGAGGCAGTCAAGATTCCCGTACCCATGCGTGCAGGCAACCCCCAGCCTTTTTGCTAGCTCACTCTTGCTTGCTGGACTCTGGAACCTAAAATCTGGGTGTTCATTTTGTGTGGGGTAAAACCTGTAGTTTGAATAGTTTTGGAGAGATATTGGAGGATACGATGGTGAGAAATGAAAGGTTTGGGATTAAGCATACAAAATGTCCAAAATCAATGTTTTCAGCCAACCTCTCCCCCCACAAAAATAGTCGCAAGTTGCAGTTGCTGCAATAAATTGCCCAAATGTTTACAATCTGCATAGATGGGATGGTCCAGATCTCCGTCTTGGCTCCCCAGATGCTCTTGAACCACAACTCCCATCATTCCTGACCACTGCCCATGCCAGCTAGGAATGATGGGAGTTGTAGTCCAACAACATCTAGGCACCCAAGCTTGAGAAAGGCTGGTCCAGAATCCAGATAGCTATGGCTGCCTGATTCATTTTACCTGGGGGGTTCATAGAAGAGAGCATTCTGTCCTCAGAGGTGGTGAGCCTTCTGTTCACCCACAAACCATAGATCTATGCATTCGCTGGAACATTTACTCAAACCCAGGCAGACATCTGTTTGTGTCTTCAGCTAGAAAGGCACTTAGGTGGGCAGAGAGTGATGGCACAGGCTCTACTAGAAAAGGAGGCTGAATTTATTTTCCCCTTGTCTCTCTGCACACATTTTAAAATGCCCAGATTAAAGCTGCACAGAGCAGGTGCACATTTGACTTTTGATATATTGCTTGCCATCCATGCAAACCTGTTGGACCTTGCAGCAAGGTATATCACCGTTGACATGTCCAGTTGCTATTAGGCATACACATTTGTCTGTATAATGTGTGTGTGTGTGTACATATAGATGTATGCATGCATGCATGCATGCATGCACGCGCGCGCACACACACACACACACACACACACATTAAGTGTTTATTTGTTTATTGTTATAGTTATATCCCACCCCTCTTCCAAGGAGCTCAAGGTGGTGTGCATGATTTCCCCCTTCCCCATTTTATCCTCGCAACATGGAAACTAGAAATTCAAAATTGTTTTGCCATGACTGCTGTGGCCTAAGGAACCCTTGGAACTGTAGTTCGATCAAAGGTGTTGATAACTGTCTGCTGGAGGTCCCTGGCAGCTTTGTGGAACCATCAGACCCAGAGTTCTTTTCATATTTAATTGTAAATATTTTTAAGCTGGTTTTCTAGTCTTGGTAGTAATAGCAGAATGAGTCCCAAACAGTGCGATGAGACACACCGTTGCACCATAAGAGAACTGAAAGCTCCCACCTGCTCGCAGATTAGGCTGCCTCTTGTCTCTCTGTGTGATTGATTGCTCTGGCCTTGATTCCTTACCATCAGTCTCTGCTGTGGGTGGATATTTCTGCCACACCTGTACACTGAGGGAGCTTGAATTATTCAGATGCTCCAAAAGCAAATGCAGCAGCCTCTGAGGAGGCTACCCGTTGTTTCTCTGAATGAGTATCTATGCTGGGTTTACCTCCTTCCATGTAGAAGCCATGTCCATGTCAGTGCCAGAAACACATGATGTGGTCTCCTATGGGGGTAAGTAATGCTTACTCTTTCCATACTCTAAAAGCAATAATATGGGATTTCCAGAAGTGTTTGAATTGGGAAATTTCTTGCAAAATATTTTGATGCCCAGAGATCTGATATAGCATGTTTGTTTGATGCACAATGTAATCCTATGCATGACTACTTTGAAATAAGTCCTTTGTTTGTTCAGTGGCTCTTGGTCACTAATTGTGTTTGTGATTGCAGCCTCGCATTTCATGTGCATAATTAGAAATATGTCATGCTAATTTCATGTGCCATATAAAATATCTGAAAAGTTGTTCTGGTAGCCAAAAGTAGTTTATCTGAAATAATTTGATTTAAGGGGGAAGGGGGCAGGATCTATAAATGGCATTTATTGCACATTAAGTTTTATACTCAAAACAAGTGCAAAGCTTTAACCTATAAATTATTTTCATTGGGATATTTGTAAATATTTTAAGACATGTTAGTTCAGTAGCATACACTTCCCTAATGTTATTTAGAGTTTAAGAAAAATAAGGAAGGCGCTGAAAACTGTTTCAACATATGTTGAATAGCTGTGTGCATGAATATGTGTCCTTGGAAGACTCACCGGGGAAAAACGTTAACAGCAGATTTTAAAAAATTGAGTAGTACAGTATTATGTCCTTTCCACTTTCAATTTTATTTTTATTGTGTTAGTTCATTATGTTAATAATTAATTCTATCTATGAGGAAAATACATTTCTAAAAAAGAGAGGAATCCGTGGAAAAATTTAGTACTGGGTTTTTTCCTGGGGAAGAAGATTGCTACCGCACACCACTGTTTAAAAGCAAACCTCTTTCAGATGTCTGAGTAGAGTGGACATCAACTCACAGAATTTTAGGAAACAACTCTTGCAGAAAAATACCTGGAAGTGAGTAGAGTTAGGTCTTTTTTCCAGCCCTAGTTGGAGATTGAGCTTGGAACCTTACTCATGCACTGCAGATGTGCTACCACTGAACAGGGCTGCCCGCCACTCGTATGATTTAGTTGATTATAGGCACATTTGCACATTAATGAAGACTTCATTGTCCCTTTTGAGCATATTGAAGGAAGTGGGTGTGCAGTTGTTAAAGAATGTTTTGGACTTCCCAGGCTGAAATCCTTGCTCAGCTACAAAGCTCTCCAAGTGACATTGAGTACGTCTGCTCGGGTTTCCTTAGAAATCTGGGGGATAAAATGTGATAAACGCTACTACGCATTAATTAGAAGGAAAAGTTGCCTTCTAATATTTTGCTTTTTCATTCCCTGCTCGAGTACACCAGGAACAAAATAGTTTTTTTTAAAAAAAAATCTAACAAGGGTGCCCTTCCATCTTGGTCTTGGTGTATGTGGACATGCTGGCTGGGGCGGAAACATGCCTGCTATCGTGGCTCCACTTGTAGAAGGAGCCATGCATGTTGCCAGCACATAACTGCCCGTGTTAGCAAACGTGTCGTTGCCATGCGCTTTCGGCATGCGCTAAGACTTGGCCACTGTGGCACATTCCTTGATAACATCTAGATCAGATTACCGTAACATCGCTTTGCGTGAGGTGCCTTTGAAGAATTTTTTTGGAAACTTCAGCCGGTCCAGTAGATGACGGCTGGATTGCTAACTGGAGTTGGCTGCAGAGAGCATATATTGCATGTGCTTAAAGTGGTACGCTTAGCTTGCAGTGAAGTGAGCTTCCAGGCGCAAATTCAGCCTGCTGGTTTTAACCTTTAAAGCCCTCAGCTATCGGGCAGCCGGGGTACATTCAGGAATGCCTTGTTTGTGTGGAATCCTAAGGCAATGGTGTTAAAAAGTGGACTATGTTGTGGAAGCCATGGTTCCTCGGAACCTTACCAGGAACTCTGATTTGGAAACATCAGTCATTCGTGTTCACATTTTGTTAACTGCATTTTAAATCCCACCTGTCCTTCAAGTTGCTCAAGGCAACAAATGCATTTTTGCCCTGATGTCCTCACAACAGCCCTGTGAGGTTGGTTACGCTGAGACTGGCTGAAGATCACCCAGTGAGCTTCATGACTGAGTTGGGTTTGAACCCTTGTCGCCCAGGTCCAACACTCTGACCACAGTCCCATACTTGCTCTCTTGTCATGGCAGACGAGCTTCCTGGAAAGACATACTGTATTTTTATTATCATCTTCCCCTGCAACCCGCAGATGCAGGAGAGTGTCAGAGAGATTCTAAAAGGGTTTAAAAGTGGATCTGCCTGATGGGAAATAGTTTGAAATCCTGCTTGAAAGTCTAAAGGTCCTGCCTTTATATGAGGGGCCACAGGGAGTTGGGTCACCTTAGTGCGGGGGCTTATCCTTGTGGAATTTGCATCCCAAGGAGAGGGTGATATTTAAAAGGGTGGTGGAAAACACCCTGTGGTCTTCATAGCCCTTATCTGATTTTTTTTTTAAAGAAAGGTGGATGCTCTTGCGGTTTAATCTTCTCTATTTTCCTGTACATTGTTGTATTTATAGTCAATACTGTGTGTTAGCTTTTGCCTACTTGAGGGCCTGTTTTTGGACTGCAAGGTAGGGTGAAAACTTTTTTAAAAAAGAGAGAGCAAATGAGAGTCTCTAGCATTGCAACCGCACCCATGCGTGCAAATGTTCCCTCCCACCGACACATCTGCAAGATCATGCAAACACTTACGCCTAGCCTTCCCCCCCAATCCTGTCACTCATCCTCCCTCTTGCCAGATGTTGCTGATTTTTTGATTTTTTTGTTTGTTTTTTTGTTAATCAGCTTGCGTTGTCCCTACCCTCTGCAAAGTGTTCTCTGGATTAAACCTAAGCAGGGCTGAATCCTCACGCAGGTCACTTAACGCCATTCCCTGTAGCTCCATCCCCCCTCTTCTTCTGTCTGTCTGCTTGCCAGATGGGTGCTGGTTGGCAGCTTTGATCATGCTGCAGTCTGGGGGTGGGATTGGGAAGAGAAGTGGTGGTTCCCCAGTTGAGTAAAGAAGCTTACAGAACCACTCCAGTCGGAAGGGATCTCATCAGATCCCTTTCCCCTAAGCCCTCCACACCCTGAACCATCTCCAGCAGATAGCAGCCCTGGCTTGGAAAACCACCTGCGGAAAGAGGTGCTTCTTGCTATTTGTAGGGATGTGTAATCTGTGGCCCTCCAGATGTTGCAGAACTCCCATCACTCCAGACAGCATGGTCAGTGGCTGGTGATGTTGTGGTCCTGCAACATCTGGAGAGCCACTCGTTCCCCACCTCTGACCTTCCTCCTCAACATTGCTTGTCCTAGGGCTGGACTTCTCTGAAAGGTGGAATGTTCTTCCCTAATGCCCAACCCATAACTACCTCCCTGTAATTTATTATAACCCTACAGCAACATCAGTGCACACAGTGCTTTTCAGAGAGTGCAAGTCAACTGAACCTTGCCCCCAAGGAGCTTACAATTTAAAATATGACACAGGAGAAAGGAAAGAGGGGGAGGATGTGCGAGAACTTCAGGTACCTATACATAGGACTAGTTGCAGAAGGATATAGAAGCTTTGGGGTTCTGCCAAGGCCTTCACAAGAGAAGTGGGTTTTGAGGGCCATTGCTTCGTGGCTGAGCATCTGCTTTGCATGCAGGAGCTCCCAGATTTGATCCCTGGCATCTCCAGGTAGTTCTGGGAATTGCCCCTTGCCCACAGAGAGGTCTGTTCAAGGTAAGAAGGAGATGCCATAGAGGAGCCCAAGGAGGCAGTTCTATGCTTGAGCAAGGAGACAACAATAAGCATAAGGAGACCTTCAGATGACTAAGGATGATGGAGCTGGAGGTGCAATGGTCATGGACAGAGACACATCAGGGTATAAGAATGGGGAGATATTGGTGTGGGGGAGGCCGTTGAAGACTTTGAAGTTGGGGCCAAGAATCTTGTGCTGGATCCGGGCGAGGGATCATAATTCAGTGACATTGTGTGGTTTGCATGCAGCACCCGGTCAATTTATTTTAATTTTTTTGCAGCAGTTGATTCATGAAACACGCCTGGAAAGCTGCTGCCAATGAGCATAAATTGTACAGTGGTACCTCTGGTTACAAACTTAATTCGTTCCGGAGGTGCGTTCTTAACCTGAAACCATTCTTAACCTGAGGTACCACTTTAGCTAATGGGGCCTCCTGCTGCCGCTGTGCCGCTGGCGTGCGATTTCTGTTCTCATCCTGAGGTGAAGTTCTTAACCTGAGGTACTACTTCTGGGTTAGCGGAGTCTGTAACCCAAAGTGTTTGTAACCCGAGGTACTACTGTACTGGGTTGGACGGACACTCTGATATCCTGTAAATCAGCTTCCTGTGTTCCCATGGGAGCAGACAGGAAGCCTGTGTAGGGATGTGAGGAGGGGCATCATGTTATCAGAGCAACGAGAGAGATGAATGATTTGGGCATCAGAGTGATGGATCGAGAGAGGTGCCTGGTCCAAAGTGATACAGTAGAAGGAGGAGAGGAGATTGCAGCAGTTACTCCAGGTGAGACATTAGCAGGCCAGGGAAGAACGTTTTTCCCCCCTGAGTTGTTGTTTTTTAAAAAAATTAAACACGTGTCTTCTTACCGAAAACTGCAACTAGTCTTTTTTCCCCCTGGTGTGCTTTTAAAATATTTGAATGCCATCATCTGTATCCCCCTCTCCTTGGCCCTTTATGCCATGAATATATCTGGTTCCTTTAGCCTGCCCTGGTGGGTTTGGCACCTGAGACCCTTTTCCATATTAATATACAGTGGTGTGGACTTTTCCCTATTAAGGCTTGTGCTGCAGTCAGTGAGTGGGGTTTTTGCACACAAGGTTTAAATTGGTTTGGGCTTACGTTGCGGTGCAGCGGGAGTGGACAATTTGATTCCTTTTGCAACATCTGTCATTTTTTCTGTTTTGTTTGTTGCCGTCTCGTGTGCAAATGGCCTTAGTCTTGAGGATGCCACGCGAGTTGCAGCTGCTTTTCTAGAGTTTGTCTTCTCTCTTCTGAGTCTCCCCTCCCAATGCCCCTTAGTTTCTCAGCTTTGTTTTTGGAACGGAGGGGGCAGTCTAAAAAGCCGCCTGGGGAATTAAGGCCCCTTCTGCACTATACATTTAAAGCAGTGTCATACTACTTTAAGCAATGGTGGCTTCCCCCAAAGCATCCTGGGAACTTCAGTTTGTCAAGGGTGCTCCCATTCCCCTCACAGAGCTACAATTTCCAGAGTCGTTTCACAGTCAATTCCTCTTCCATGGAAACTCTGGGAACTGTAGGTTTGTGAGAGGAATGGGAGCACCCTTAAGAAACTGCAGCCCCCGGCTATTTTTGAAGGGAGCCATGATTGCTTAAAGTGGCACGACACATCTTTAAATGTATATACTACATATATGTCATGCAGATTGGATAAATTTCTCGTTTTTGCATATCAGTGTTTTGTTTTTGTGAGTCCTGGGAAGGGCACTGAAACTATGACCTGGAAATCTTATTAAACACTATACCTCTCTGGCATCGTTCCATTTCTGTAGGTACAGTGGTACCTTGGTTCTCGAACTTAATCCATATCTGGAGTCTGTTCGACTCCTGAAACGGTTCGAAAACCAAGGCACGGCTTCCGATTGGCTGCAGGAGCTTCCTGCACTGAAGCAGAAGCTGCATCGGACGTTTGGCTTCTGAAAAACGTTCACAGACCGGAACACTTACTTCTGGGTTTGAGGCGTTTGGGAGCCGGTTTGTTCAACAACTAAGCCTTTCGAGAACCAAGGTATCACTATTGTCCACAGGAACTGTATCCATCCACACTGGAGCTTCCTAGGCACAGGCGCGGGATTTCCAAGTCCATGTACAAGCGATTCTTTTTTCCTTCTGCCACTGTCCCAGGGAAAATCTGCACTTTACCACTGAATCGGAACCAACCGCAATCCACGAAAAACCTGGTTGCAGTTTGCTCCGATCCAGTGATAAAATGCTGGTTTTCCTGGGAAAAGTGATAGAATCATAATTTTTAAAAAACCCACTCAGACATGGACCTGGAAATCCATTTGTGCTGCATGTATAGACACAGCTCCTGGAAGTGTGGACAAGGCCTAAGTTCTCAGAATAGACCCACTGAATTTAACCGAACTTAAATTAGTCATGTCCTGATTTCAGCAGATGCACTCTAAGCATGACTAAGGTTGGATGCAAACCTGATGTGTTTAAAAAACCTATGTTTGCAAAAAGGGCGATACACACGGTTGAAATATTCAGAGTGTTAGCCATGTTGGCCTGTGTTGCAGCCAAAGCAACAAAGAATCTTGTAGCATCTTAAAGACTATAACACAATTATTACGGCACAAGCTTTTGTGAAATAAAGCACACTTCATCAGATACACAAAGTGTCCTTCTCAGTTGCAAGCTATATTTCCATATGAGTGGGCGGGTTTGTAAGTAGTTAGTTGAGAGGGAAATGAAACGCAAAAAGCACACGCAATTAGAACTTGAATGCATGAAAAAGAAAGCACAGTGACCCTTCAGAACAGCAATGATAGGTAATAACATAATCAACTTAGAAATTAATATCTTTTGTCTCTATTCAGAACCAAATGAATGGAATTTAATTCCTTGATTAACTGTAAGCATTGGGACTTTGCTTTCAAGTTCCATTGTTCAAGGACGACCACGTTTAAGATTAGTAAGAGGGTGGCCTGGTAGCTTGAAATGTCTCCTGCCAAATTTCTGTTTATAGCAGAGGTTTTCAATCTTTTTGGATCCATGGCTCCATTGACCAACTATATTCTTTCTGCGGCACCTCTGTGGGGCTAAGGAGCCCAGATATGTCACCCCTTGCCTGCAGAGCTGGTAGCCTCTCAACCCTTTTTGAACACCCTTCCTTGTGGAGTGTCCCCTCAGCCTCCTCTCCTCTCCTCTCCTCTCCTCTCCTCTCCTCTCCTCTCCTCTCCTCTGGGCAGCCACTGCTACCACCCCTGGTCCCTGAGCCGCCCCCCACCCCAACCCCAAAGAGAGGTACCTCCTCACACTGCCCCACAGGAGCCTGGGAAACAACCCTTGGCTGGCCCCAGAGACACCATTCACCTGGGGAGCTTGTAGCTGGGGCTGCTGCAACAAACAGCTGTGCAAACCTTTGGGAGGCAGAGACGCAAGAGGGCATCAGAGGAGGGAGGGAAGGAAAGAGGGACAGAGACCAGTGTTACCCATGCCACCCCTGACCATCATTCAAGGCACCCCAGGGTGCCATAGCACACTGGTTGAAAACCACTGGTTTATAGTATTGCCATTTCTGTTTTCAGGTTTGTGTCCATTGATTCTTTTTCACAAGGACTGGCCTATTTGTTCTGGCAAATAATAATAATATCTTATTTATACCCCGCCCTCCCTGGCTAGGGTTGGGCTCAGGGCAGCTAACACCAAATATTAATTACAATAAAACATAATAGAAAAAAGCCAACAGTAAACAAACAAACAATTAATTAAAATACGGCTTAAAATACGGCTTAAAATGCAGCCTCATTTTAGTAGTAGCCCATAAATCAAGACCATAAAGGGAGGAAACATCAGATATTCACCTGAGCCAGCTATCCATGCTGGTCCTACATGGGCTAGCAAAAAAGCCAAGGGAAAATTTAGATACCAAATCCCATATAAAGGGTCAGAGTGAGTCTAAGCTGAAGGCCAGTCGGAACAGCTCCGTCTTGCAGGCCGTGCAGAAAGATGTCAAATCAAATGCAGAAGGGCATTTCTGGCTGATGATAGCATGTATCCCATTGGAAGGTGAACTACTGAAAATTCAGTTTCTTGAGAAGCTTGATTCTGTGAACTGCAGGCTGGTGATAGATAGCTTTTGAGTCTTGGAAGCCTCCTGTCAACAATCGCAGCATTGTAGTGATGAGTTGTGTTCGGTTTCTTACCTGCTTGGAGAACTCTTAAATCAGCCTTCTTCAACCTGGAGCCCTCCAGATGTCTGGGACTATTAACTCCCATTAGCCCCAGACAGCACAGCTGTTGTAGTGCAAAAACATCTGGAAGGCACCACATAGGAGAAGGCTGCCCTAAATCTTCCCAGGGAGTGCTTCTGGCCGACTAGTCATCCTGTACCTTGTACCTGTTCCTTTGGCTCTCCGTTTGGTCTGCTTAGTGCTAATTACTGAAGTGAGCGAGCTTCCTCTAAAGCATCTTACCTGCCTGATCCACTTTAGGCCACTAAGCTGACAGGTTGTGGAAATGGCTGGTGCAGGAAGTGGCCATTGCGTTAAGCTTCACAAACGCGGCCTTTGGCATGGTGGTTTGTGATGGTTTCATGTCTCTTCTCCATTTGGGCCGCAGAATGTGAAGCCTAAGAGTTTCCTGTGTGTTCATTGCACATCTTTTGACTTTTTTTTTTAAAAAAGAAGAAGACTGAAAGCTTCTAGCCCTCATGGTGAAACAAAACCTTTGAATGAAAGCCTGGGTTTGATTATTTTTTATGCATGGGATTAGATAAATGGTATCCTGACCAAGGCTTTTGGAAATTGCTCATATTCTTCAGGACTTCCAGAGAAATCTTATGCATGTTTACTTGGAAGTAAGACCCACCGTATTTAGTGGAGCTTAGTCCTCAGTAATATGTCAATAGGATTTGAGACTTAATTGGCTTATGATTTATTTATTTATTTGGGTGGATATTCATGCTGATATGCAAGAGCCATTATTTTAAATGTGTATTTTGTGAAGTGGAGTTGACTTTTTTAAATTAAAATAATCTAGTTTTGAGATGGAAGGAATTTGATTGTGAACAGCAGGTTGTGCACAGGGATTTTGTGTGTGTGTGTGTGTGTGAGAGAGAGAGAGAGAGAGAGAGAGAGAGAGAGAGAGAAATAAATTGACTAGTGCAGAAGATCAAGGACCGCCACTCTCCATATGAACCAACCTGGATCTTGCAATCACCATCTGAGGTCCTTCTTTGTGTGTCTCCTGCAGGAGAGGTCTGGAGAGCAGCAACACAAAAGCAGGCCTTTTCTGTGGTGGCTCCCCACTTGAAGAATGCTTTCCCCAGGGAGGCTCGCCTGGTGCCTTCGTTACATGTCTTTAGGCACCAGGCAAAAACATTCCTCTTCTTCCAGGCCTTTGGCTAATTAAACCATCTTTGGCCTTTTAAACTGTGAGAGAGGTGTGTGTGTGTGTGTATCATTTTTGTTTGTTATTTTAATATGTATTTTTGTGGTTTTTATATTGTAAGCCGCCCTGTGATCTTCGGATAGAAATTTAATCAATAATAACAGTAATCTTCAAGCCAGATCCCAGAAAGAACTGATGGCGTATCCCATTGTTGACAGCCTTAAACATAATGAATGGCTGTGCAATGCCTTACAACATGATGTGGGAGTTGAGGTGTGAGCATTAACAAATCCTATTCATTTTAGGGAATGAGTGATTTGCCTGCTTAAAATAAATAAATCCTGCTTTTGCACCTCATCTGGTTTCAAATATTCTGCTGGGCATTGACGATGCACACTCAAAAGTTTGCTTGCCCAACCTTGAGGTCTAGAAACTTACTTTCTCAGAGAGGAGCCTGAGATTCTCTGCAAACCGGAAGAGGAGATACTAACTGGTGGTGTATAGAAATTATTTCCCTTGCCTTCCCCCACATGCTGTGGCAGAGGGAAGGAACCCATTTGCTTATTATCCCGTTAGTCTCGGTCCTCCCCACTTATCTCATTGCTGCCAGTAAATTTCAGCTACAACCTTATAACCAACCCCAACCTCCTCCCTTGCACTGCTGTTTATAATCTCCGAGATTTATTATAGGCACATGGATTCTTCTTATTGCAGCATGCAAACACCCCCACGCATCTATCCCAAGTTGCTTCTTTGCTCCCTTGTGTGTGTCTCTGTGTGTGTGTTATGCCACACTACAATATCGCAGCAGGGTTCCCTTGCTACACACACACACCCTCCTTAGGCCACCACTTTGTTTCCAGGTGCAGCTTGGCTCCCTCTCAGCCCTGGACTTCGGCCGTGGCTTGTTTTGCAGCTGCAGAAGTCCTGAGTCAGCAGGAAAAATCCTTGCTGGGTGCAGGGATGGTGGGAACTGGGAGCCAGCCAGGCGGTTGCATGTTAAGAGGGTTGTTTAAACGGCTGGAAAAGGGGAGCCAGTTTATCTCCTGCAGTGACAAATTTTCTGTTTCGTTCGGGGCTTAATTTGAACTTGGAGCCTGGCCAAGGCTAAAAGCCCTGGAACCTACTTGCAAAGGGTGTTGCCGAGATGTGCTTCCCTTCTCCCTAAGAAGAAGGAAAAAGGGAGCCTCTGAACATGGGCAGAGCACTTTCCCTTCTCTGCCAAGGAGCCAGAATAACCTCTCATGAATCTTGGGTTAAGAAGAAGGCCAGCTTTCTTGGCAGAGGCGAGGATGATGTGCAGGCAGAACTGAGACCTAGAGAATCTGGAACCTGAGAAACGAAGCACAGTTTTGTCTACGTGCCAGAACGACTCCTGACAGAACCGCTCTCGCTGATTCTTCCTTCCTGTGCTCCAGTGACGGTGGCCTAGCCCCATAACCCTTTAGCAGCCGGTGGTTGCCGCGGTCTGATGAGGATGTGCTATCCAGTAATTTTCCGCGCAGGTGCAATATTTATTATATTAGGGTTCTCTCCCCTGCCCTGGCATGCCCCTCTTCTGATGCTATGAATCATGGTATCTAGACTGTGCTCATGGAGTAACATGAGGAGGAGCTGTAGTATCCCTCTATGTTTGAGGGAGGACCATAGCTCTGTCGCAGAGGATCTGCTCCTCCTGCTCCTTGATCTAGGAATGTCCATTGTCTAAAACCTTCATGAGCTGCTATTGGTCAGTGTGGGTGATGCTGAGCTAGATGGACCAGTGACCTGACTCTGTGCAAGGTAGCTTCCGATGCTCCTAGAAGGCATGGTGCTACAGTGCCTCTGACCTTTCTGGAGGGCTGGATCTGAAAGATGATGTTGCACCCCATGGCTGTTGGGGTGGCTGCCTCAGGGTTCCAGCCTTCCCCTCATGCGTTCTGAAACATCTATGTGAAATCTCTAGAAGAAGTCATCCAGTGGTTTGAGATGAGCTGTCACCACCAGCGTGCAGAGAACACTCAACTCCTTTCCATTTGCTAATCCCAAGGAGGTAGAGTTGGGGTGGGATGGTAGGACAAATATCTTGAAACTTAATCCAGATAAGATGGAAGTACCATTGGATGGGAAGACCACTAATGCAAACCAAGGTTTGCAACCAGTTTTCAATAGGGTTGCACTGACCCTGAAGGAATCAGCTATTTGGTTTTACTCTTGAGTAGACCCATTGAAATTAAATAACCTAATTTAGGGCTCATCCAGGTTTCTACTTGTCCCGAACAGATCCACAAAAGGTTATCTTGCAAATGCTAGAGGTGTTCAGTAAGTGGTCTTGGTCATCACCTAATTTTTACAGAAGAAACACTATGAACCTCCTGCCCCACCATCTTGCAAAACAAACCACCAGGAAGGTCCGTTGCCACATGCACCAGTCATCCAGCATGCTTCCTTTTGCCTCCAGGTTCACAGTCAGTGTTAGAAATTAGCCAGGCTCCAGGTGCGTTTTTTGCGACTGGGCGCGGACCCAAATGTGACCACATGGGAGATCTCTGGATGCCTGGTTGGCAACTAGGGAAAGCAGAATGTCACTTAGAGAAGGATCTGAAATATTTTCCTTGGAACTTGAAATTCTTTTTATTCTGGATTCTTTCATTTGAAGTTTTAATGTGTTGCAAACTGCTTTGAATTTTGTTCTTTAAAATATAAAGCGGTATAGGAATGAAGTGAATAAAAATAATACTAATAGCGAACTTCATTGGAAAAGAAATGCACCTAGACATTCCATTGTGGCGACCGTAACCTAGGTTTAAGGCGCCTTTTAGCGATTAGATTATACTGTATATTTGAATTTTTAACATAGTTGGCAACTGCTTGGGGTGTGTGTGCAGGAGGTGGCTCAGTGGTAAACCATTTGCTTTGCATGCAGAATGTCCCTGGTTCATTTCCCCCCAGTACCCCTAGGTAGGGCTGGGGAAAATTCCCTGCCTACAGTGTTAGAGAGCCACTGTTAAGTCAGAGCAGACAATACTGAGCTAGATAGACCCAGCAGTCTGACTCAGTATAAAACAGCTTCCTCTGTTCCCATGCTTTTAAGGTTGCAGTATTTGACCCTGGAGTACCCCAGTTGATGTTCCCTACTCAATAACTTGCATGCTGCTGTGCGGATGAAGTATAGAATCGGACTGTGTGTGTGTGTATGTAATCTCTGAAATTATGTATTTTGACCACACAGCATTTTAATGGCTTCGATTCTAGTGATAGCCGGTGTTTGTGTGCTGTGCGGGAGAATCTTGGAAGTCACGCTGACCTTCAGATCTGCAAGAGCGTTGGCCATCATTCCAGACACTAAATCTGCAGGCGTCGGTTATGTGACATGCTCTGTGAACTGGATTATATACGAGTGTTTGTACATATATTTATATAGTTTGTGTGTGTGTGTGTGTGTGTGTGTGTGTGTTTTATCTGTTTGTCTTTTTTCTCCAGTTTGAAACCCTCTGGTTATTTGGCACAGTAGGAATTCTGTGTGCTTTTATAGGAAATGATTTGCATCTCTTGTGTTTTGGGAAGTGGCCCGCTTTTGATGTTATTGGAATTAGTTGCTGTATTAAATCTCTTTTTTAAAAAAACAACAACGACGAAAACTGAAATGACAGTCCTAGACAGCACTTACTCACAAGTAAGCAGGGAAGTAGCAATTGATGCGGATGATTGGGCCTAGCTGTCTGGGAGGCAGACTTTCACAAAGGGCATAAAGAATCCATTTATAAAGAAAGCCATTCGCACAATTGCTAATTGTATGAGTGGCAACTGCCTAAAACTGCCTAAAAGCAAATCGTAGGTGTAAATTGGTACCGTGACATGGGGGCAATGTTGTCGTGTGTTTTTTTTTTTTAAAAAAAAACCTTTGTCCCCACTGCAGTCATAATTTGGACTGGGGCTTCCATGCCCAATATTTACATTGGAGATTTTAGTTGGAGTGAATGGGAAACCAAAAAATTAAAAGCAATCACAGCCCTTACCATGCAACTATTTTATCAGTGTTGCTAATAAATAACGCACCATTTCTGATTAGCACTTTCAAGTGTGCAAAGTGCTTCTTCGCCTACATTATGCAGTTGTAATCTTTACCTATAAGGTAGGTTAGTAGCATTGTCACCTATATTGCAGGCGGCAGTGGACTGAGTCTGAAAGAGAGAGAGCGTGTGGTGAGATTTGAACCCAAGGACTTGTTGCTCAGTCTCTTAGCTTCTCCGCTAAACGGCTTTACACCACTATGTCACCACCTTCCCCCAAAGCATTCTGGGAGCTGTAGTTCGTTAAAGGTGCTGGCAGTTGTTAGGAAGCCCCTGTTCCCCTCATGGAACTACAGTTCCCAAAGTGGTTTTACAATCAGTACCTCTTCCCAGGGAATTCTGGGAATGGCTGTGCCACAGGTCCACACAGTTGTTGAGCTGAAAATTAGCGATAGCAAACATTTGGCTTGAAAAGGTTTTTTGTGAAGGTGAAAGGTATACACCAGTGGTGTATTTTGTTTCTACTGCCACATAGCGTTCAACCCACATTGCTCCACGTCGTGGCTGCTGTCTGTGAAGCGAGACGGCTGCAGTGGGTTTGGGGTGACATTAAGGGTGATGAGATGGGAGCCAGGACAGATGGTGTCTCCCTTTCAGGGAGGCTCCCGCAAGAGAAACCTGCAAGTGGATTTCCCCCGGTGTTGATTTGGTATGTTCAGCATTTGGATTTCCCACCCCAAACCAAATTGCATACTGTAGTTACGCTTCCCCAACCCCCACTGCCTCAATGAGGGTTTCTATTGTCAAGTTGTTTATTTTCAGAAAATGCAACTTCCAAATTTCATAGAAGCTTTGCATTCCATGAGAATTTGAATCATCACAAGGGTGTTTGGGGGAGCGGGGGGGGGGGGGCTTGTTTGTTTTAAAAAAGTGACTTTCAGTTTACACACCTAAATTTTAGAGGAGCTTTGCCTGTCCCTGCTCATCTGGATAAGCAAATATTTCAAGCATTGTTTTGGCATTTTTTTTTGGGGGGGGGATCCCATTTGTGTGGAAGCAGGGGTGTTGGGAAGAGCCCTAGTGTGCAAAGGAACATGGAAGGGGGGGGGGACAAGTCAGGTACAGTTTAACTCCTTCCTTCCTGCAGCTGAGCTCTCTTGCAAGCTTTCTCTCTCTCTCTCTCTCTCTCTCTCTCTCTCTCTCTCTCAGTGTGTGTGTGTGTGTGTGTTTGCACAACTGCGTGCCTGCACTGTGCACAGAAGAGGGTGTTTGGGCCCTGGCTCAAGTTTACGTGGGAGCCATAGTGGCCTCCCGCAACAGATGCTCTGTGGTGGATTGTGCTGCATTGACTGCACTTTTCTCCTCTCCACCCCCTCCCCGCTTTTCCAAGCACTTAGGCTTAATTAAACATCTTCCAAATTGGCTGGACAAGGAACTGCCTGGGCCTGGCTGCGTGCCACCCCTTGCAGGGTGGAAAGGCTTTAGATGGGGACACTGGCAAAGGGCTTGGATTTGTCACAGTCAAGCAACAGCACCCCCTCCCCATCTTCAGTGGAAAGGTTCCCCCCCCCTCCGCCTTCTCCTTTGGGTTTCTTTTGGACATACAAGCTCTTTAATCTCTTCCTACTCATGCACTTCCCCCAATTCTCTCCTAATATGCATTCAGCCTCAACCAAGATAGTCCAGGCAAGAAATTGCTATAGGTGTTAATGCCTAGAATCTAAGGACATCTCCCCAACCACCGTGCATTCTGCTCAGCTCTGGTTGTTTAAACGGGTTGGCTCTGTTAAAACCGGCAACTAGAAATATATTTTTTCTGACCCCAGTTGAGTTTCTCACTGCTTGCTGTCCAGTTCTCCTCTTGCTTCTCCTCCTCCTCCTCCTCTCCTAAGCACCTTTTGGCTCCCTGATAAGGTGGAAGAAGGACTACACCATTCTAAAAAAGGAAAGGACACACTCAGATTGATGACACTGAACCTTCGTTTGTGGGGAACGTCCAGCCTGCAACGGCTCCATCTTCGTTAGACGGAAGGAGGAGTCAGTGCGGGATGCAGAGCTAAACTGTATACATTCAGCAGCATCGGGTGATGCAACTGGTACGATGCTGTACCATTTCCAGCTGCAAAGGGCAGTGAGGGGGTAGTGTTGCATGTTTGAATAACCTCCCATTTAAAAGACAGAGAGATTCCCTTTGCATAGAAAATAGACTGTCAGAACTGTTCTCTCTCTCTCTCTCTCTCTCTCTCTCTCTCTCTCTGTGTGTATGTGTTTAATGTTGGAGGCCTGAGATGGTGTACTCCAGCAAAAGCTGCATCCCATAATTTATAATTTTGTTTACCTGAAGGAAGCAAACTTGATAACCTGAAAGCGGTGCTTCACCTGCTGGCGTTCCACCACCATCTCCCCACCGCCCCCCAAAAAGACTGTTCATGTACTCAGGGTGGTTGAACACTACCATGTTTCCAGTTTTTAATGCACTCAGAGTGAAAATAGATGAAGTGTTGACGGTGGAGGTCTGTCCTGTGCGCTGCTCTTCACTGTGTAAATGAAGGTGGTTCCTAACTCGCATCCATTAATCTCAGGGTCGAGCCCCATGTTGGCAAAAGATTCCTGCACTGCAGGGGGTTGGACCAACTCTATAATTCTATGAAGTGCATAAATAAGCTGGATAAGGACCTGAAGTCTCTCCCCTTCCCAAATACACACTCCAAAAAAGAGGCTTTGTGATAGGTAAAGGTAAAGGTACCCCTGCCCGTACGGGCCAGTCTTGACAGACTCTGAGGTTGTGCGCCCATCTCACTTAAGAGGCCAGGGGCCAGCGCTGTCCGGAGACACTTCCGGGTCACGTGGCCAGCGTGACATCGCTGCTCTGGCGAGCCAGAGCCGCACACGGAAACGCCGTTTACCTTCCCGCTGGTAAGCGGTCCCTATTTATCTACTTGCACCTGGAGGTGCTTTCGAACTGCTAGGTTGGCAGGCGCTGGGACCGAGCAGCGGGAGCGCACCCCGCCGCAGGGATTCGAACCGCCGACCTTTCGATCGGCAAGTCCTAGGCGCTGAGGCTTTAACCCACAACCCTGTATTAAATACATTTCCCCCACAAACTAACTTCAGCTTCAGTCTCTTTAATGGTGAGATCCTGTGCGCCCACTGCATTTGTTTGGTCTCACTTCCTGGTGCATGCACATAGGACCTTATTCTTTTGCACCAGCAGTAGAGAACTTCTCTACACTTCTTTTTGCCCAGATGGAAGCCTTGCACGAAGTGGCTGTACAGGAGTGGAACTTCGGGAAATGTTGGGATGTGTATGACCTAGGGATGGGGCTTGAGACGTGTGCGTTCACCTGTTTCGGGTCTCTGTGTGTACAAGATGCCCTGCCCCCACCAGCTCCTTGCAGGCTGGCCAATTGGTGGTTAATTACCCCTTATTGTTAGCATGGGCTTAGCTAAACCCTGCTAATTCCTTCTAATTTGTCCTTGTTGATCAGGTGGTGCAGGTGGTAATGAGATGGGCAGAGAGTCTCCATCTGTCTATGCCCTGGTGTGGGTGGGTTGGGGTTTTTTGCTGCTGCCCCCCCCCCCCCCCGCAGCAGTTTCCTTCACCTATGCATTCTGCTTTATTTGTTGAGTGGGGTGGGGGTTGTTCTCTCAGGAGCAGAGCACTCTAGGCAAGTAGTATTATAGAACAGAATCTAAAAACCTAGTGACTCAGCACCCCCCTCCTTCAAAACAACTCCGCTTGCCAATTCTCCCCCATCCTCTAAAGAGCAGCCCATGGAACCCCTGCTATCCAGGCTTGCAACTGTTCTCATTCAAATCTCTTTAGCCACATCCCTGCCTCCTTAGGATAAATATTAGATGGGGCCTGGATTCAAATCCAGACTTCAGCCAGGAGCTTTCCAGGTGGCCTTGGGGCAACTCTGTAAAGTAGAAATAAGAAGCTTTGCCTATTTTGCAAGGGGACATTCTGAGAATGCCTGCATGCAGCTGAATAGACCATATCAGGTTTGTCCCCCAGTGTGTGTGTGTGTTTTTCATTCCTTTGCCTTAAATCCGTGGATGTGGAGAATCCTTGGGGTAGAGAATGACCATCTTAAATTTTTAATTAGCGCCCCTTCATTGGTGTAGCTGTTCAGTTTTAAGATGTGTTTGGGCACATCTTCTGACTTTTGGGGGTGCCCATTGTTGGCTATCTGACTGTCTTTCCTCCAGTTTTCTCCCCCCCCCAAATTGGAATAGGCAGTAGCTGGGGGGGCAGGGGGCAACCCCCAAAATCAAGTAAATCAATAAAAATACCTGACTGAGGTTCTGGCCTCCCCCCTCAACATAAATCCTGACTACGCCCATGGGCAGTGGTTGCGTGAATATAGCATCCCAAGTGTATGTTCTCTCAGAAGGAAAGATGAGACCGTGAGGCCCCCTCCTTCAGCCTAGCTAAGGCCAAGTGCCATTTGACTCCTCCCTTACCCAAACTGTCCATTTGACATAGCCACAGCAGAGGGAAAGATGGAACAACAAGTGTTGTTGTGTCCGTGAAGCTAGCACCATTTGATTCCTTCCATCCTGGAACTGCTTTCATTCAGTTAAAGTTTTTTTTTTAACCCCTTTGAATGAACTAAAAAAGCTGCTCTTATGCTGTTATTGGTGATCGTCTTGAACACCACTTGACGGAAGGATGGGTCACAGGTTTAATTTAGTAACTAATGAGTTAAAGTATAGCTCCTTTGTAGGTATTTCTGTTAGAGCAGGGTCCTTCTGTATGATGGATGTGTTTGTGTACTTTAATGAACTGAACAGAGTGAAAGATTATGAGTCATTGGGCAGGGAGAAGAGAGTGTGTACAGTCGTACCTTGGAAGTCGAACAGAATCTGTTCTGGAAGTCCGTTCGACTTCCAGAACGTTCAGAAACCAAAGCACGACTTCCGATTGGCTGCAGGAAACTCCTGCAGCCAATCGGAAGCCGCGGAAGCCCCATTGGATGTTCGGCTTCCAAAAAAAAAAATTTGAAAACCAGAACACTCATTTCGATCAGGAGCCAATTTGTTTGTGAACCAAGGCGTTTGAGATCCAAGGTACGACTGTATAGCGCAGGCTTCCTCAAACTCAGCCCTCCAGATGTTTTTGGCCTACAACTCCCATGATCCCTAGCTAGCAGGACCAGTGGTCAGGGATGATGGGAATTGTAGTCTCAAAACATCTGGAGGGCGGAGTTTGAGGAAGCCTGGTATAGTGCTTTGCTTATTTTTAAAGTTTTTTTTTAAAATATTGCTTTATAAATTATAAAAATCCCTTATTGATTTGTCAGTTGTATGACTTAAGCTGTAATTGTGCTGTTTCACTTATGTACATATATATAATGTGCATATATAAAATACTATGTTGCCATCAGTGGAACTACCAGCCTTGACTGTTGAGATGGTGTCACTGAGGGCACAATAAAAGTTCTGTGACTTGTGAGTTGCTGGGTGACGTGTGTCATCATTGCAGAGGCGAGGAAGGTCAGAAAGCAATTTAAAGTTCTCTTGTGGAAGCACCTTAGTTTGCTAACACCTTTTGTCTATAAAACACATGTAAACCAATTTGAAACTGGTGCTACTCTCTCAGACTGCTTCAGAGATCCCTGGGAACAGCAGTTTGGGGAAGGTGCCGGAACATCTGCGTTGCATGTTCCTTTTGCTCTTGGAGCTGCCACTTCCAAGGTTCTGATAACTGTGACAGACCTAATTCAAACAAACAGTGGATGGGAGATGGGGAAATAGTCACCTCTGCGTATTTGAATGTGTCGACACTGAGGCAAACTTTTAGCCATCTCTCTGACATACTAGATTTTTGTGTGCAGGGATTTATTTTACCGGGGGCAGGAGATTCTCCGAGCTGTGGTCTGAAGTGGCACAGTCTAGCATGAGTTGTATGATGTGACTGATGTGTAGAGTTAAAATGTTTTTCGGTGGGAAGCAGTTAAATATGCAAACCCCCTGCTGTCTTTGATGACATGGTCAAGGTACTGTACAGATTTGCCACCCGCTGTACTGCCTGCCTAGATTCACCTTTTAAATGGATTGCAGCTAGTTTAAGATTTTAATGTAGAGACATCCCAAAAAATCCTGTTAAATTTGTTGCTGTTAACATGCCTGAAAAATGTTGTCCTAGGCACCCAAATCAAAATGTTTAGGTGCTGCCCTGACTAAGAATGGGAAAGCTTTTGTTTTGTTTTCTAAGTTCTGTGTCACACCCTTGTCACGTGCTTTCGCTTGGCGGGAATGTATAATTGAGCTGGGATAAAAACTCTTGCTTGCCTTAATGTTGTATGTGTGTGTAGAAAGCTCCGGCTTTTGCATGGTTATAACCTACTGTACAAAAAACACCACCACCAGATTGGATAGCTTGATTGGTTAGAGCATGGTGCTGATAATGCCAAGGTTGCAGGTTCGATCCCTGTATGAGGCAGCTGCATATTCATGCATTGCAGGGGGGTGGACTAGATGATCCCCCTTCCAACTCTACAATTCTGTGAAAAGCAAGAATGTGGAACTTGTGGACCTCCAGATGCTATTGGACTACAACTCTCATCAGCCCTGAGCCAGCAAAGCCAGTGGATTGGGATGATGGGAGCTGTAGTTCAGCAACATCTGGAGGTCAGTGAGCTCCCATCCCTGGTACACATGGAAGACTAAATCCACTGCCCATGTTTGCCTGTGGGCAGTGGCCCCTGGAAAGTTGTCAATGAAGGAATGTGGCCCTTGGGTTGAAACAACTTCCTCACTTCAGACTGCCTACATTCCTCTTACGTGTGGTCTAACTTAGGTACATTGCTGTCAGGCTAGTAAAAAAGTTCCCTGGGCTTGCAATTTTTTCCAGATTCGTTTGCAAGGCTGGATTAGAGGAGAAGAGGGTTGTTGGGTTTTTTTGGGTTTTTTGTAGTTAAAGACCTGGGACTTCAGTGTTCAGCTTTACAGAGACGAATAAGGTCTTGTGGGTTTGCGGAGTG
This sequence comes from Podarcis cretensis, assembly GCF_951804945.1. NCBI lineage: Eukaryota > Metazoa > Chordata > Lepidosauria > Squamata > Lacertidae > Podarcis > Podarcis cretensis. The sequence goes on along the minus strand of NC_137182.1, from coordinate 27,944,853 downwards.
TGGGGAGGCTTGGTGTCAGGACATTTGGATTCCGCCTGCACTTCTGCATAAGGTGGGTCTTGTGTGTCGTTTTGGAACAGGCCGGGAGCCAAGACTCTGGGGTTCCCTTCCCAGCTTCAAATGCTGGAAGCAAATGGGGCCTAGCTGCTTGCTGCAGTTCCCACAATGCTACATTCTTTTGGGGGAAATGGCTTGCTTGATGCTGGACAGATGCAAAATTGCCCCTGCCTGCCCTGCTTGATTCGCCATGCTTGTCAGTCTTAGCCATGTACGTGCGTCTTCTTGAAATGCGACCACAACCATGCGGAAGCTGCTCTTGTGTGGCAAGCAGATCTGTGCAGAGCTGGTTTAGACGCATTCTTCGGCGATCTCCACTTCTACACAACCTGCAAACAGCAAGCAGTGAGGATTCACACCAGCGTGATGCAAAAATTCCTGTGGCTCACTTGAAGCATTTGTTGCGTGTAAGGAAAGCGAGGGTCTCTCTCATTAATGGGTGCTAGAGCTTGTAGGCTTGACCACAAATTGAACAGAGAAACCTGTGCCTTAGGCAAATAGGAGAAAGAGCCCCATGCTGATAGCATGAGAGTTATTGTGGCTCCCACTGCCCTCTTTGCAAATGGTGGCTTTCAGTTTGATAACTAGAGCTGTGTACACACCGTACCTTTTAAAGCAGGCTGCCAAAGAACCCTGGGAACTGTAGTTTGTTAAGGGTGCTGGGAACTGCAGCTCCCAGCATTCCTTGGAGGGGGCGTGGAATATGGCTTTAAAGATATACAGTGGTACCTCGGGTTATATACGCTTCAGGTTACAGACTCCACTAACCCAGAAATATTACCTCGGGTTAAGAACTTTCCTTCAGGATGAGAACAGAATTCATGCTCCAGCGGCGCGGCAGCAGCAGGAGGCCCCATTAGCTAAAGTGGTGCTTCAGGTTAAGAACAGTTTCAGGTTACGAACAGACCTCCAGAACGAATTAAGTTGTTAACCCGAGGTACCACTGCAATGTGTTTGCAGCCCTAGAAGTCCACATTTGGAGGCAACATTGCTTCTGAAATATCAGTTGCAGGAAACTGCTGGTGGGAACAGGGCTCTTGTGCTTGAATCCTGCCTGCTGGTTTCCCACAGCCATCTGGTTGGCCGTTGCGAGAACAGGGTTCTGGACCAGATGGGCCATTGGCCTCTGATCCAGCAGGCTCTTCTTAAGTTCTTCCACCCACACAGCTGCAACAAGAGTGCCGGAGTGCCGGTTAAGAAAAGGGCCCAAAAGCTGTCAAGAGGGGCCCTGGTTCGTGGGCCTGACCTGAGCCCAAAACAGGGAGGTTACGACCCTGAGTGTTCCGTGCCTCTCGTGTCTCAGAGAAGGGAGTGGAGGAAGGAATAGAGGACCCTGTGTCCAAGCCATATGCTGCAAAGAATCTCTCTCCACCCTCCCACCCCCCTTGTGCCCCTGTGAAGGACATGGATTCTGTGTACGTCCTTGGCATGCTGCCAGTCTCTATACTTGGCAGTGGCTGGTGTGCGCCAATCCCATATGGAATAAACACTCGTCTCTGCTCTCCCACATATTTACACTTCATGGTATAGGTTCCACAGCTTGGAGGGGGGGGCGGGAGGGGAGAGGGTTGGGACACTGCGCAGGAATGGCTAGGGGGGGGCGAGAGCAAAGGAAAATCCAGCTAGCAGGCAAGATCTTGGAAGCTGGTAACTGGGGAGAGACGCTTGAGAGCTGGTAGGGCGTATAATGGTTAGAGTGTTGGACTGTGACCTCGGAGACCAGGGTTCGAATCCCCACTCAGCTGTGAAGCTCATTGGATGACCTTGGGCCAGTCACCATCTCTTAGCTTGACCTTCCTCGCAGGGTTGGTGTGAGGATGAACTTGGACGTCTGGCAACCCTTAAAGTGAGCTGGGGAACAGGAAATTCCAGGTTCAAAACTCTCGCTGTGATTTCATCCAGAAGGCCTTAGGGAAGCCACCTCTCTCCCTGCCTCACCCTTCATTTGCAGTTTGTAGGTGATAATAATGGCCTATATTACAGCCAAATAATGTATGTGGAGTGCTTTGAACACTCTTTATAAAAGTGCTGTGCAGATGCTGAACTTTGCCACTTTACTCTTTTTGGGAACCTTCTTGCTTATTTGGTCAGGGATTTGATATTCCGAGCCTCTTTCTCTTATTACCTGATTTAACGGGCAAGGGATGACCTTTTGAGCCTCCTGAATCCTAGGCCACATTCACAACACACATTTAAAGCACTGTGATATACCTACTACCTTAAAACAACCATGGCTTCCCCCCCTCCCAAGAATTCTGGGAGTTGTAGTTCTTTAAGGGTGCTGAGAGTCGTTAGGAGCCTCCAATTCCCCTCGCAGGATAGATGGCTAAACCACACTGAAAACTGTAGCTCTGTCTCCAAACAACACTACTTTAAAAATGGTATCGGAGTGCTTTAAATGTATGTTTTGAAGGTGGTCCTGGTATACTGTCCATCTAGCTTGATCCTTCTCGGAGCTGGAAATACGTCTGTTGCACTGCTTCCCCAGACTCCATCCTTGCAGTGCTTTAACCAGTTGCTCCCGCAGCTACATCCCAGAAACAGAAAACACTAGCCAAGCATTCCCTGTGCCTCCCTAACTCATATCCATTTCCCGCACTGGGATCGAGGAGTCCTTGCTCTAACTTGCATACTTTCAAAAAACCTGTGGGAAGAGAAAAGAAGAAGTTCGCCTTTCAACATGCCCGGTTCTCCTCCCAGGGGAGCCCATGGCATCTGCGTGGTTTTTGTGGTTAAAGTGTTGGACTAGGACCAGGACTTCTTCGGGAGGGAAGGTGAATTAAATAAATAAATAGGACCTGTGTTCGAATCTCCACTCAGCAACAGAGCTCCCTGGGTGACCCAGGGACAGTGCCTGTCTCTTGGCCTAACCATCCCTAAGAAAGGGAAATGTCCTTCGCTATTAAGTCTCCTCTTGGCCCTATCCTGACCAATAGTCTCCGCTCCCTTGTAAGAGCTGCGGAGCGAACCCAGGAGTCTTAGTGGTCTTGGTTGTTGTCCTGCACACATGCCCCCCCCCAAAAAAAAATTCTCTATTCCTGGAACTAGAGTCTAGCCATTCTGTGACTGAGACCACACACTCCCTTCCCTTCCCTGTTATAACCAGTTGCTTCCACTCCTTTCCAAGCGCTGGGAACAGTAATACTTTAGTCCTTTTATAGCGTTGAAAACACGTCCTGTACATTATATCAGTAATCGTCACACCGACCCTTTAAGGTAGGTCCATGTTTATTATCTCCATGGGGTACTGATGCTGGGAGAAAAATGGGAGGTTGCCGATGGGGTACTGAGGCTGGGAGAATAATGGGAGGTTGCCTAAGGCTACCAAGGTGAGTTCCTGACTAAGGAGAGATTTGAACCAGGGACTTCTCAGCTAGGTTGGCTAGGAGGGGCAGAGCCCCCAAAATCCAGGATTCTAGAGGTATCCCCTCTTCCCCTCTATATAGCTCTGCATTACCATAACTAGAAAGCAGGGACCCATATGTTTCTTCTCCTGCATCCCCACCTGCATGGGGGTACTAGATCACATCCTTCCTGCTACCTGCACCCCATTTGTCAAAGCACCTGGGAAATATCTCTGTCCGTAGAGCATGAGATTCTTAATCTCAGGGTTGTGGGTTCGAGTCCCACGTTGGGCAAAAGAGCCCAGCATTGCAGGGGGTTGGACTAGAATGGCCCTTGTGGTCCCTTCCATCTCTACAACTCTATGATTCTATGAAAGTTGGAAACAGATCTTTGGAGTCGTGGCCTGTCTGCTGTTCTGCAGGGGCCCAAGGACGCAGCGCTGTGAGAGTTAACTTGATCTCTCTCTCTCTCTCTCTCTCTCTCTCTCTCTCTCTCTCTCTCTTTCCCCCACCGCTTCTCCCCCATATCTGTCTAGGGCTGGGTCATGCCAGAAACTGACTAAGCCGGATTGTGCAACAATTTTTCTCCCCCACCCCCAGCTGCCTGGGGCTGTCTGCTGCTGCAGCAGCAGGCAAACTGCTTAGGGGCTGGGGGCTGAGTGGTGGGGTGGGGGCCTTGCAAAGGGGAGAGGTGTGCCCAGGGTGGGGCAGCCAGGTGGCCAAGGGGGAGAACAAAGAAGGGAGGGGGCCTTTCCCCCCTATTTACCCAGCCTTCAGTGTTTGCTCCAGATGGGTGGGAGAAATGGAGTGTGGAGAAAAGGGAGTGGAATTGATCAAGCCTGAGTTTCTTTCTCTCTCTCTCTCTCTCTCTCTCTCTCTCTCTCTCTCTCTCTCTTCAATTCTGGGAAGGGAATGGGAGGGTGGCTAGTGGGTTAAAACAAGGCTGTGGGAGAGCTGTCGTTCCCAGCTCTGGGAGAAAGCAGACCCGAGATAACTTGGAAGCCTAACACTTCCTTTTAATTTGGCGTTGGTTGGCATTGCAGAGCAAGTGAGGTGGCCTCTGCCCCAAGGAACTCGCAGTGTACTCTAGATACAGACAAGGCCATCAGTCGGGAAATGAACACAGAAGGAAACCAGCGCTCTTCCCCCAAAGAAATCCATATTTTCACTGCAGAAAAAGCTGGATTCTGCCACTTCTATAAAATATATAGGATGCACGCGAATTATCTCACCGTGCATATTTTTACATTCTGCACAGTTTGCTGTTTGGCATTGGTGTTCTGTTAATCCCACCCCTTTAACCATGTGTACTGTAGCTTTATTCAGCAGCACATTTGGCTTCTGGGATTTCGGCAGGCATTTACCTACATAATTTCAGACCTAGATCGTCACAACCCCATAAGGGTTAGAAACTTTAAGAAGAGAATAAAGTTGTGTTTGCACTGCAAAACCTCAGTATACACAGAGTCCTGGGGATGAGCAGTTGGTGTGCAAGAGGCAGGTCTACCTTGTGTCCTGCTATACAGTCCTCTGTTCGAAGGATTGTCTGATTTGAAAATGAAGAACCCTAAGAAGCAAGAGCAGGTGGGGGCATCAAGAGTTAGTTAACATGTGGGGCGCCCCCAGACCTGCATTTTATTGCAGGTGTATTCTGCAACACGTTGTGTGACACAATAATGTAGTGCATTCATGGTGGATTTATTCTGCTTTATCAGTTGTTTTGTGGCGCTTTCTCAGTGTTACCACACAATTGCTGTCTTGCTGAGATTTTGTGCATCAAAAGCGAGGCGAAACAACAACCACCCAGAACATTTGTGATACAAAAAGTTTCAGGATTTCAGCAAGAAGTTACAGGATATGTATGCACTGATTGGAAGTGAACCAGCATGACCACCCCGTAATTTTTGCAAGTGCAAAGAGAATCGAAAGTGGAATCCCATATGACTGCCCCGATAGCATCATGAGCACAAACGGCCATCAATGCACAACAAAAAAGACGTTTGGGGGGGGGTCCCAGACAGCAGACTGAGCAGGCACAAAGGTTGCCTGTTCATAATCTTGCCCATTATGGTGCAATGTTTTTCCTCAACCCAATTTAAATCTGTACTTATAATTCAGCAAACGCAAATACTATTCAAGCCTCTGGCCACCTTTTGTGGGTGATGCAGCCTCTCTTTTCCAGCAGTGCATAAGTAACCACCCTAGGGGATGGTACAGGTAGTCATAGGGAGGTGTAGGCAAAAGAAGGGCGGTTTTTTGCTGAAGGCTCAGATCTGCACGCTCTTCATCTGTCCTGTCTATCCTTGCAATCAGGCTGAACAACAAAGAATTCTGTGACACCCTGAAGAATAAGTAAACGTGCTGGGGTCTTATTTGCTGGACGTATTTGCGCGAAGCATAAGTTCAAGGTAGCCAAATCTGAAGTGGTTAAGAGGGGACTTCATTTCAATGTGTGCCTTTCGGTAGTGATTGCATATGAGAAGAACTATGAGGGCATGCAATCTGTGCGTGCACGAACACTTTTGAGTGTGGTTTTTGTTTGTTTGCATTTGTTTAAATTTTATCCTTATGGCAACCCTGTTGGATAGATTACGCTACGGCATTTCCAAACTGCATGCCGCAGGAGAGACTGAAATGTATAAATAAGTTAAGCCACCATGTTGCATTGCATCCACCGCCCTATGCAGCATTGATTTTCCTCTCCCCCCCCCCCACCTCGGTACTTTCCCTGCCAATATGTGATGTCATCTCCAGAAGAGTATGCACCAGAGTTCCCAGGTGGAACTCTGTCCTTGCAGTGTGATGAGCATGGGGAAATTGTAGAAGCACCTCCATCACCCTGAAGGCACATCCCTGTCCCCAGAGCACTGACTAGGTGAAGAGGAAGGTGGGGTGCAATGCATTATAATTTATTGACTGGGCTATCCAGCAATCTCTGCTTTTTTTCACAGGAACTGGGGGAGGGGGAGGGGGGAGAATTAAAGGTGCAGCATTCAGTGTGTAAAACTGAAGTTTGCTACCAGGTTTTAATCTAGAAGCAAGAACTACTGCAGCCATGAGCATTAAAAATTAGGGAAACACTGAATTAGAGATTAATGGGACGATCTGAACCCCAAACTCCTTGGGCATTGATCCGCACAAGTTCTTTTCCTAAGCAGACATTCAGGTGCAAGGGCGGTATTGGCGAGGCAGCCAGGCAGAATTGGCCATCAATGGTGGATTGGTGTTTTCCTGAGAGAATATCTAAGCAGCTGAGATCATGGAAACTTAACTGGTGACCTGAAAATCTTTTGTTTCTTTGCACAGTGAAAAGCTTGCACAACCAGGGTGTTTGCACAATAGCTGGGGCGAGGGGATGCTGACAAAGAACACCCGTAGACGCCCTAAGAGCAATTGCACTAGGGCTGGTCTTGGGTGAAGCCTGCCTTTTTTTTAGTCTGTAAAAAGAGGGTGAACCTTGCAATGCTTACTGGGGGGCAAGGAAGCTAGTTTTCTGGAGGAAATTCAGCTTTCCACAGGCACAGTGCCCCACCGGTGCTTTCGGGCAACCAGGCAGGTGCAGTGTGATTTTCGGCGTACCTTTAAAATCCCAGCAGTGTCCATGGCCTTCATCAGCTTCTTGTGTGAAGAAATGTATCTGAAAACGAGCTGTTTGGTGATGGGGTGGATTCTAATTCTAAATTTATTTACTGTATTGATTTATTGTATTTCTATCCCTCTTTCCTCCCAAATTTGGGATTCGAGGCCGATTACAGCATTTTAAAAACCACCTTTTTAGAATGCAAAGTAATAACAAACAAGTTAAAGACAGAACCAGCATCAAATTACTGATTTACCTGGCAGCAGCTCAGTTGTCTGCATCGCCTGCAAGTGCAACCACTCTCAAACAGGAAGGTCTTAGCCTGCCAGCGGGAGGGAGCCAAGTCAAACCTCTCTTGGGAGGGAATCACACGATCTGGGAGCAGTCACAGAAAAGGCTCTCTCTCATGCCATCATTACCTGTTCCTCTAATGTTGATGGCACTGAGAAGGTACTCACTAGAAAGAGTGAGCATTCTCACCAAGGGAAAGGGGCATAACTCAGAGTCAGAGCATGCAGAGGGCCTTGGGCTCTTCATATGTTTGTTTGGGCCACAGTTCCCCATCATCCCAGACCACTGGGTGTGTCGGCCGGGGCTGGAGGGCCATAGGTTTCCCATCTCTGGTATAGACAGTGTTGAGCTTAGAAGACTCAAGTGGCCTGACTCATAGCTTCCTGTGTTGCTTCTCCCCCGGAAGACGTGTTTCAATGCTTCATTTTATCAGTTTACTCTACTCTACTCCTAACTTTTCTTTTACGTGCGTGAAAACATTATCTTCAGATTTACCGAACTGTTTATTTTAGGAAGCAACAGTATAAATATCTTATTCCCTTCCTCCATTTAGGAACAATCAAGCTGGGGTCTTTTTGGTTTTTTTTAAAGAGGGCTGCTAATTTAGCACTCTGTTCACAAACCATGCGGATTTTGTAGGAAAACCTTCTGCTTTGCATACAGAAGAGCCCCAGGTTCAATCCCTGTTATCTCTAGGTAAGGCTGGGAATATCCCCAGTCTGAAACCCTGGAAAGCCACTGCCAGTCTGTGTAGACAATACTGCACTAGGTGAACTAATGGGTCTACTCAGTGTAAGGAAGCTTCCTGTGTTCCTTTATCCCCCAGTTAAGAGGCAGCTGAACAGTGAAGGGTCTCTACTGTGCACTCTGGAAAGCAGCTGCCTGTCAGAGTAGACAGTATTGGGCTATGGGAACCAATGATTTGACTTGGTATAAGCCAGCATTTTATACCTGAGATTCAGACCTCACAGAGAAAGATCTGGGAACTCTTTCTTTTTCCTGAGGAGGCAGTGCCTTTCGTCCTGGATTCCTAGGAACGGTAGGGTTCCTCCGGCGTTTATCAAGGGTTCCTTGCTGAGGAGATCAGTTGACAGTAGCTCAGCTGCCCAGAAGACTTCTTGTCAACCCTTTTGCTGATTGACCCCCAGCAATGTGCAGCTGTTGGGGGTGGTGTTCTAAGGATCACTCTCAGTATGCGCAAAGTGATGTCACCACACAGCCCAAGTGCCATAGCTGTGGGTGGGGTCATCGTTTCAGGTTTTCGGAAGGTAGGGAGAAAATATTCCAGTTGGGGTGGAAAGCAAGATTCACAGTGTAGCTCAAAACCTTGAATTTTTTTTTGGGGGGGGTATAGGGACGCAGGTGGCGCTGTGGGTTAAAGCCTCAGCGCCTAGGGCTTGCCGATCGAAAGGTCGGCGGTTCGAATCCCTGCGGCGGGGTGCGCTCCCGCTGCTCGGTCCCAGCGCCTGCCAACTTAGCAGTTCGAAAGCACCTCCGGGTGCAAGTAGATAAATAGGGACCGCTTACCAGCGGGAAGGTAAACGGCGTTTCCGTGTGCGGCTCTGGCTCTGGCCAGAGCAGCGATGTCACGCTGGCCACGTGACCCGGAAGTGTCTCCGGACAGCGCTGGCCCCTGGCCTCTTAAGTGAGATGGGCGCACAACCCCAGGGTCTGTCAAGACTGGCCCGTACGGGCAGGGGTACCTTTACCTTTACCTTTATAGGAAGGAAGTCAAGTTTTGAAATGTTAGAATGACTATAAAATTACACTATCAAAATTTATAAACCTGAAAATTATAAATGAATCAATCTTTGGGATTCTTGGTTTTTGTCCAGCACTCTTGTGTAGAGAGGGTTTGTTGTGGGGGAAAGAGAAAGAGAGCAACCTTGAACCTTGCTGTAAGTCACATCACCTTAGAAAAGTAATCCCCAAGCATATCCATTATTCCTCACACCTAGTTTGCTTTCTTGCAAAGAGAGAGACGGAAATTCCCCCTTCCTTCTCAGCTGAGCCTTTTCCACTTTAGCTTGCCAGAAGTAGGTTCTCCATCAGCCTTGACAGACTATGACCACATTCACAACACATAGCTAAGGCACTATGATGCCATTTTAAACAGTCATGGCTCCTCCCCCCCAAAAAACAACAACTCAGGGGTCTGTAGTTTGGTATGAGTGCTGAGAGTTGTTAGGAGACCCCTGTTCTCCACTCAAGAGCTGCAGTTTGCAGAGTGGTTTAACCATCAGTCCCTTTTCCCAAAGAACTCTGGGAATTGTAGTTGTCTGAGGGGAATAGGGGTCTTCGCCTAACAACCCTCTGCATCCCTAATGAACTCCAGATCCCAGAATTCTCTGGGGGAAGCCATAACGGCTTTAAAGAGGTAACATTGTGTTTTAAATGTGTGGTGCGAACATGGGCTGAGATGTAAAAATGAGGGAAGGAAGTTACTCCTTCAATTTGATGCGGTTTATGGGATGGGGAAATGAGTACAACGTCTCACTAATGCTCTTTTTAATTTTATTATAGCACATTCCTACCCTGCCTTGTCCTTCAAGGAGCTCAAGGCAGAATACATGAATCTCTTACCCATCTCCCATTTTACAACAGCCCTGGGAGGTAGGCTAGGTTGGGATCACCCAGAAAATTTGAATCTGGATTTCTTCGTCCTAGGCCAACACTCTTATGCCTGAGGTGGTTAATGTGCTGACCTTCTGAGATGACAGTACCCATCAGCCCCAGCCAGCAGTCAGGAATGATAGGAATTGGAGTGCAACAGCATCTACAGGACATTGCGCATAATCTTAAGATTTGCTGGCCAGCCTATAGCTGCACTGGAGAAGCCAGAATTTGTGTCTTATTTGCAAATGAGAGTGCAGAGGATTTTGTACCTCTTGCAGAGGCTCTTGATTTTTGTACAGGTGAAAGAATTTCTTCCCACCTGCCAACATGGATTCAGAGGTATATGCACTGGGGTTCCTCAGCCAATTAATACAAATATGGGTTTGGGAGGCTAGGAAATCTGAAACTCCCTGCTGGAATGTTGCCATGCTGTCACATGCTGCCTGTGAAGGCACTTGAGAGATGAAGAGGGCAACCTCAGATGTGACGATTCTGGGAATAACATCTCTTTGTAGGAAGAAGTGTGCAAATGGCACACTGGCAGTCATGTGATGTTTTGTGCTCACAACTATTTTACTGCATAGGCAATGCCTATAAGCAATAACTTTCTTCCTGGTATGTGATTGCTGTATGTATAAGCAGCAAAATGATATGTACTGTCGTCGTGTGTGATAGCTGTGAACGAGAGCAGGTGTACTGTTGTGTTTAAGTGTGTGGTGTTCAGAGTCCTTGGTTTAAATCTCAGCCCAGCTTTAAATTCACTAGGTGTCTTTAGGTAAGCTGCTTTCTCTCTCTGTCGGCCTCAGTTCTCTATCGGCAACACGTAGATAACAATACAGGCCTACCTTTCCGGGTTGTTGTAAGGCTTACAACAAGTTATTGCCTCAGTTCTGATGTGGTTCTAAACCTTAAAGGTAAAGGTACCCCTGACCGTTAGGTCCAGTCATGGACGACTCTGGGGTTGAGTGCTCATCTCGCTCTATTGGCCAAGGAAGCCGGCGTTTGTCTGCAGACAGCTTCCAGGTCATGTGGCCAGCATGACTAAGCCGCTTCTGGCGAACCAGAGCAGTGCACGGAAACGCCGTTTACCTTCCCGCCGGAGCAGTACCTATTTATCTACTTGCACTTGACGTGCTTTCAAATTGCTAGGTGGGCAGGAGCTGGGACCAAGCAACGGGAGCGCACCCTGTCATGGGGATTCGAACCGCCGACCTTCTGATTGGCAAGCCCTAGACTCTGTGGTTTAGTTTAGCACTATTACAAGATCGGACCAAAACAAGCTATGGGTTTGCACACCCCTCCGCTGTGTGGCTTCAAGGAAGAAGTTGGAAGTCACCATTTTGATTACATCCAACAAGGACAAATTGTTTAGTTTACACCATAGTTGGTGAACAAGCCAGGATTACAAACCATGTTTCAATCTTTGCTTGTTTCAATAAACCATAGTTTAAGCTAACCATTTTTTCCATTGTTGTAGATAAAAACAAACTATGGTTGATTTAAAAATGGAAAGCAATTTCTTCCATTCATCACATGGCTGCAAGGAGGGTGCGTGCATGCCTGATCATTCCAATCCCATTCTGCTAAACCAAAGATGGGGAATCTGTGGCCCTCCAGATGTTGTTGGATTCCAGTTCCCATTAACCCCAGCCAGCATGGCCAGTGATTGATCATGGATGATAGCAGTTGTAGTCCAGTTACGGTACATCTGTTCACCATTCCTGTCCTAAATCATGGTTTAGCTTTATGGTCTGAAGCAGGCTAATGTATGTGGACCGCTTGGAACAGTTTAAATGTGCTGTATGAATCTCGTTGTCGTCATTATACAGTTCTGCTCTTGCAAAAAAGAATTTCTGATTTATGGAGTAATTTGACAGTTTTTGTGTTATGTCTTGCCCACTTTGTTTTTTAAATTGACATCTTAGGTCGAACTTTTCAAAATTGCTTTGTGGAAATGCGAACTGTAGAGTATGTTATGTTGCACTACTAAAATACTTTGAGAAAGGAAAAAGGGGTTTTGGACCAAGCAGGCAAGGCTATTTATTATTATTTCATAACAATTATACAATGCCTGTTATTATATTACATTTCTATTGATGCTCTGTAAAATGTGTTCTTAAGTGCTGTGCACTGCCCTGGGATCTTTTGATAAAGGGTGGCATGTAAATTGAATTAGCAACAACTGCAATAAATAATAAAGCTAAAGTGGTTTACAAAAAGATAAAACAATAAAATCAAGAAAAATTCACAACCCTACTTCAAAACATACAAAAGTTAGAAATAACAAAACATTAAAATTACCTCAACTTTCTAAGCATCTGGGTTGAAGCTGAAGTGCCCTTCAGTGATTTGAAACCTAATTTGTGAGGAAAGCCTCCTCCTTACCCAACCCAACCCAGCCCCCTTCATTTCATGATGATATTGCACCTGGGTTTCAAAATGTGTGCATTTCCTCTGGAATTTGGCCTTTTCCACCACTCCAGATTCCACCTTCATGTTCACACGAGCCCTTACCACAGATTTTGCTGCCAAAATGCGGTTTTTGAAATCCGAAACTGGTTTTACAAAAATGCTTGTGCATTTACACACATACAAATATGTTCCCTTCTGGAGAGACCCCCCCCCCTCTTTTACACACACAGACACACACACGCCCCTTTAAGGTCAGCATAAGATCATGTGTAGTGAGAGTCCTATTTAAGGAGAACCTATTCTTGGATTGAAACTCTCCTACCCCCTCTATTCCTGATGAACAGCTAAAGCTTCAGCTTGTCTCGCCCACTCCCCACTTATCCCTGCGACCCCCCCCCTTTCTCTCTTTTTTAGCGGCTCTATGCTGTACTTGCTGCTTTATAAATCCATCAAAGGAATTTCCCCCCTCAGCCAAGAAAAATGTGACCTACTTTCCGCCTCTCTAGTCTCCGTCAAAGGCGCAGGCAAACAGCATGGGCAGGAAAGCCTCCGTGGTGGGGAGTCATTCTTGCCCCTCAACCTTCGCTCCCAAGCGTGTATTTGCTGTCCTGGGGTGTCCTTTTAGAGCCCCGCTGCCTTGTTTCTCTGAGGAAGAGCGTTGTGGCTGTTGGATATTGCCAAAGCTGGCATCAGATTACACCACACTGTGAAGGTTTTTGTGCTGTTTTCTTTTTGCAAGGAATTCTCCGACACCCCCCCAATAAAAAGGAAGGAGAGTGGACTGCAGTGGGAATAGTGGGGCAGTTTACAGGTACCTACAGCAGGGGTGGTCTCTCTCAACATTTGGCTCTCCCGATGTTGCTGGACTCTCAGCTCTCATCAGCCGCAGCCAGCATGGTCAGCGGTCATGGATGATGGGAGTTGTAGTCCAACTCCACCCTGACATATAGGAACACTTTCCCCTGTTTGTCCCAGGGGCAAAATCTCACCCTGTGCATTTCAAGGCTCCCATTTGCCCTGCTGCTTTTCTCTGGGGAAACTTGCGGAGCAAGCAGCACTCGGGAAAGTTGTGCGGCACATTTATTACTTCATGGAGCCATGCCTAGAAAACACGGGGCAAGCGGAAAACCGCTTTCTGGACCCGGGACAAGCCCTCAGAGATCATTCTGGCACCTGGATAATAGGACACGTGTCTTTTGAGACAGAAAATTGTGAATCCCACGTTGTGATTCACTGTTATTTTTTATTTTTTTTAATGTACTCTTCTGTCATTGCTGCTTCCTTTCCATTTTAAATCTCTCTATCTGCACAATGTCATTGTGGCACAGGTCTTTAAGGGAGCCATTTTACAGATGAGATCAACTGAGGCTGATGGGGAACTGGCTTTCATGGGGCTACCTGAGGAATTAATGGCTTGTGAGGGATTTGAGCCCAAGTTGCCTCATGGTGCTTGCCCATGAGGACTGAGTATAGATAAATGACTTGCCCATTAATCTGCCCTCCCCAAAAAACCCATATATGACTTACCACTTTAAACTCTTCTACTTGTAGAAAGCCTCTCAGTTTGCCACCTGTGACAAATAAGAACTGCTTCCAGGCTGGGACACTATACACTTGTTCTTTTTTTGCAAATTTTTGTTTATGAGTAGGATTTTGTGGCAAGTGGGTTAGTAAAAATGTTGTAAGCCATTTGCAAAAACCATGGTTTCCAGAGACAGGGTGGTTAAAAACTGATAGGACAGGTGCCCCTTTCAGTGCTTCGCAAAATAATCCTAAGCATGTCTCTTCCAAAGAAAGTACCGTTGAATCTTGTGGGACTTACTCCTGTGCAAGTGGGTAAAGGATTGTATGCTGAGGGTGGCTTTTTCCAATCCACAGTACCATTTATGAGCACAGAAAATAGGGCAGGGTCATTTTCCAGGTCAATTAATATAGAGTGCAAATGTTGAGAAGCAGTGTTTGATTTCTTTATAAAGAGTGAGGGGGAGAGAGAGAGGAGATTGAGGGGTGAGGGGTTTTGTGGGTTTTTTTGGTGGGGGAGTTTGCCAGAAAATCTCATCCTTCGCCCTGCCTGACCTGCAGCTTGCTAATTCCTGGGTTGTGTATGTGCTTGGCTGTGGATTCCTGCTGGTGTGAACCAAAGGTGCTCCACAGTATATTGAGAGTAGGGTTACCATATTGCAAAAATTAAAAGCCAAAACACCCCGAAAATTGTGTTAGGAAGACCCCAAAAAATCCAGTCATATGGCAGCCCTAACAGAGAGGCACTGTTGCTTTTGTCTCTTCATGTGTATCAGGGATGAATCCTGTTGTGGAAAGCAGTCTCTGGGGTGCAGGGAGTCCTCCTGGTTCAAGTTAAGCTCTGCTCCACTAAACTACAGCTAAGTGAAGAGACAGAACCAGGATTGAATTTTTAATGATTAAATACTGGGCCTCAAACTTGTTGGGGTACTATACCTAATGACTACCGCTACTACAGTATTATTTCTACTACTAGTAATTAGTGTATTAATTTTGGGGATGTGGTGAGTGATTTAGCATTCATTCTCTCTCTCTCTCTCTCTCTCTCTCTGTGTGTGTGTGTGTGTATTTATATATATATATATATATATATATATATATATATATATATATTAAGCCATCCAGTGAATTCATGGCGGCATACAGATGCTGGATTACGGTATATTATATTTAGATTATCTTATACTGCTAATATGTGTATTGCTCTGCAACATAAGCCCAAAAAGAATCCCTGGCCTCAAGGAGCTTAGACTCAAGTTTCAGAGAGTGAGGAGAAGAGGCAGTTTCTGATCTGGAAGACATTCTCTCTCCTCCCAGATGCATAGAGGTAGACTGGATTATTTGGTGGCTAGGCCTGAAGTTCTTGCTCAGAGGAGTTGTTGCTTGCTATAACAGTTCTGTTACAGGTTCCTAGACTGAGTCCTGACACTGAAAACTCGTGGTAAGTGCCTGACTTTGCAGAGGCGCTGTGTACAGCCAGCCTCTAGTTCCCTGTGCCCAGTTGTAGGCTTGAAGCGACCTGTGGGAGACTCGACTTCCTCCTTTCCGTTGTTGCAGAGGGATGTGGAAACTGCAACAGCCTCTTTTTGTTGGTTCGTGTGGAGCAGGGAAGCCGTTGAAGGGGGTGGATGTTGAAAGGAATCCGCGGTTGCATGTTTTATATTCCTGAGGAAGGAAGTTATCACGAGGTAACTCGGGTTTCTTCAAGGGCAATCCTCCTGACTCTGCAGAGGAAATTAGATGGGCACTGTGCCACCTTTCTCCACGAGAGTGCGGCTGGAGTTCTGCATGCCCAGGTAGGCCCAGAGACCTCCCCCTTTGCCCAGGAATGGGGAACCTGCAGCCTTCCAGATATTGATGGGACTCTAATGCCCACCATCCCTGGCAATTGAGGGGATGCGGGTGGCACTGTGGTCTAAACCACTGAGCCTCTTGGGTTTGCCGATCAGAAGGTTTACGGTTGAAGGTTCGAATCCCCGCGACAGGGTGAGCTCCTGTTGCTCCATCCCAGGTCCTGCCTACCTTGCCGTTCAAAAGCACGCCAGTGCAAGTAGATAAACAGGTACCCCTGTGGTGGGAAGGTAAATGGCGTTTCCATGTGTTCTGGTTTCCATCAAGGTGTTCCGTTGCGCCAGAAGCGGTTTAGTCATGCTGGCCACATGACCCAGAAAGCTGCCTGTGGACAAACTCTGGCTCCCACGGTCTGAAAAGGAAGATGAGTGCTACACCCCATAATCGCCTTTGACTGGATTTAACCATCCAGGGATCCTTTACCTTACCTTTTACCCTGGCAATTGGCCATTTTGAGTGGGGCTGACGTCAGCTGGAGCCCAACATCGTATGGAGGTCTGTATAGGTCTCCACCCTGACATTATTCACACCCTCTGATGTTCTGATAAAATGTTGGTGACCCAGATGTGTCCTTCTCTGGCATCGGCTCCAGAAAGTTTGCAAATGAGCCCTTTGATGTTGCTGCTTTTCCAGTTGCTCGAGTGTGTAAAAACCACCAAAAAAAATGTACCGTACGTTCCTTTTGTGGTGCTGGAAAGGTTCCTTGTTGGGCCTGAAAGCATCTTCATCCCCCGAGGGGATGGAGTGGCAGTTTGTATGTTAGGTATAAAAACCAGGGATAGTTATTACCTAAGCAGGATGTGACTTGACTCGCTTGCTTGAGACACCTGGAACTATTTTTTCTGCAGGTCTCTTTCCTGCAGGGTGTGAGTGCTCTAAGCTTCTAGTACACTATGGCCTGGTTTGGGTGAGCTTATCTTTGGCTGGACAGCAAGTGGAGCAACGTGTCTTTCAGCCTATGTTGTGAGACTCGGGAGTGTCTGGTTCAAATAAGCCCTAACCATGGAATCACTGGTTGGCCTTTGGGCAGGCTGCTGTTCTCTCAGCCTTAACTCCCAGCAGCCATGGCCATCTGCCCAGTGGGGATAAGGAGTGCTCTAACTTTTGATAAAATTGTGACAAGGAATTATGAAAACATTGATGAGAGATGAGAGGCAGGACTGAGATTTGGAAATGCTTCGGAATTCAGACCGTGGGAAGTCGCAAAATTAATATTACAATTTGGAAGACAATTTGATTTGATTTTTTTTTTAGTTTTTTATTTTTATTGGATTGTGATTTGATATGTTAATTGGATGTTTTTTATTGGAAAATTAATAAATGCTCTAACAAAAGAAAAAGAAAAAGGAGTGCTCTAACTTTTAGGGCTGTTTTAATAGTTACGCATCGATGGCACGAGAGCCAGCAATTAATAGATAGGAGTCAGAAGGCCCATGGGCCTGGCTGAGGCCTGTTTGTTTTTGTTATTTTTACTAGATTTATGTACCACTTGATTGTAATAAAACCTCAAAGTGGTTTACAAAGAGAATAAAACAAAAAGATGATCAGTTTAAAGCCTGTTAAAAATAATAATTTAAAACATTCAACACATAATTAGCATCAACAATAAGCTTTAAAAAAAAACAGATTAAAAACTCATGTCAACATTCTACATGTTTGGATAGGTTTGCCTAAATAAACATTTGTTTTAGCAAGTGCCAAAAAGAGAATAGTGAAGGCACCTGCCTGAGGCCCATAGGCAGGGAGTTCCAAAGTTCTCAAAGATCAGTTTCTTACAAATGTGGAACGAGTATTACGTGACACTTGTAACAGTGCTAATTCTGCAGATCGAAGCAGTCAGTTGAGCCTGTATGGGTAAGGCAATCTCGCAGGTAAACTGGTCCCTAGCTATTGTCTTCCTGCCTGCCTCTTGAGATCTGTAGACCAGAGTCAAAGCTCACACCAAGGAACTGGGAATCCGTAGTACAAAATGACATTATTCTTGCTGTCTGGCAAAATAATAATAATAATAATAATAATAATAATAATAATAGGCTACCACTGGGCTCACTGAGGTAACATATATGCAACCCGGCAAAAGGAATGCAATGCCATTTCAATTAGTTAGTTGTCACATTTCATGTTAGATAAGCAGGTTTGGCTAGGCGGCTTTGATTTTTATGGGGCAGTGTTCACTTTACATGGCAGACATATGTGCTGCTAGTCGATTACATTTTCTCTGCTTATTATTTGAAAGGGAGAATGACATCCCGAATTGCACTGGAGCAAATATTGTTTTGTTGTTGTTTTTAAGAAGAGTGCTGCAAAACCTGTTGGAAGAACTGCCGGTTTCCAAAAGCAATGCTGATTTATTTTTATATATATTTTTTGCTACAACCACGAGGACAAGAAACATACTCTTTAAAAAGCACAAATGCCCTGCAGTGTATCGAGAGTATGGGCTCATTGCAAAGCCAAAACTGCTGCATTTACCCCTGTGCTAAATGGAAATTGCGTGTAGTAGATTGACAGTCATATGACCCAACCGCAAGAGGCCCAATCACACCCTTCTCCCCCTCTTAGTTTATGAATGCCAAACTAGGCCTGAGATGAGCTATAGGGCTGCCATACGTCCAGATTTTCTCAGACATTACTGGGATTTCAAAGGCGGAATTGACATCTGGGGGCAATTTTGGAAAGGCAGCACTTTGTCCTGGATCTTAGGCAAGTCAGTTGAAAAATCACGGGGGGTTGGGGGTTGGACAATTTTGGGGTGTCCTGGTTTTTACTTTTTGAAATATGGCAATCCTAGATGAGCAGATCTTGAAATCACGTAGAAAATAGGAGACAGGAGATATTTGGCTTAAGGGGCAGAAGTGCAGACCCTCTCCCCAAGCACTTTCCTCCCAGCTTGGGAATAGGTTCTGGAAGTGGGCTTAACTGGGAGAAAAAACACTTTGAGGAAGGGGGGGGGGAGAGAATGTAAGTCATGGGTCTTAAATCAGAACAGTTCCACAGTGTCCACATCTGTGTGATTGTGGCAGACCATGGCTTAAACCCCTGAGATCAGCTGCCATTGTGGTGGTGGGGGGAGAGTTTCACTGTAGGTGCCCACACAATCTGTTGCAGCTACCCCCAATCTGATGCCTTCTAGTTGTTGTTTTTTGGGGGGGCTACAGCTCCCATCTAGACAGCATCTTTACAAACCTAGGCAGCATATTAAAAAGCAGAGACATCACATTGTCGACAAAGGTCCGTATAGTTAAAGCTATGGTTTTCCCAGTAGTGATGCATGGAAATGAGAGCTGGACCATAAAGAAGGTTGATTGCCAAAGAATTGATGCTTTTGAATTATGGTGCTGGAGGAGACTCTTGAGAGTCCCATGGACTGCAAGAAGATCAAACCTATCCATTCTTAAGGAAGTCAGCCCTGAGTGCTCACTGGAAGATCGTGAAGCTGAGGCTCCAGTACTTTGGCCACCTCATGAGAAGAGAAGACTCCCTGGAAAAGACCCTGATGTTGGGAAAGATGGAGGGCACAAGGAGAAGGGGACGACAGAGGATGAGATGGTTGGACAGTGTTCCCGAAGCTACCAGCACGAGTTTGACTAAACTGCAGGAGGCAGTGGAAGACAGGAGTGCCTGGCGTGCTCTGGTCCATGGGGTCACGAAGAGTCGGACATGACTAAAGGACTAAACAACAACAACAGCTCCCATCAGCAGCACTGGCTGCAGCTGATGGGAGTTGTAGTCCGAAACATCTGGGGATCTCCAGGTTGGGGACGGCTGGTCTGCTGCACACCACCACACTTTCTTCCTCCCTACCCGCAACTTGGCAAGAGGCTCAGTCGTCTTGTAGCTGAGCCAGAAAACCCCGTCTCCTGATGTTTCAGCTGTCCCTGGCAGAATCCTAGACATCTTATTCCTAGCTTGGCCCATCACTGCCTTCACTTCCTAGGTTTTATGCTCTGCCGCAAGTGTTGCAAGAAGTCTAGAAACCATGTTTATTTCATGTTCAGCAGCCACAGTGAGATTTGGAAAGAGGCTGGGAGGAGGCAGGAAGCAGAAGTGTCTTCGGCTCCTTTCTCCTCCTTGGTCGCAAATGTCCCGTTGCTTCCCAAACGTTAATCTGCAAAGACAAAAAACCCAAAAATCTAGCAGCCGTTTGGGATCAGTCTGGAAAACAGTCGCCGTTTGCAAACTTGAGTCAGTTTGTCAGTCACTTTTGCAACCTGCTTTCGAAAGCAACAATAGTATATTTGTTTCCAAACGGTCATTGCCTTGACCCAGCCTGTGGGGAGCATAGGGAAAATTTGGACTTAGAATCAAACCAAAATAAATAAAACCACAGCAGCTTGATTGGCATCAAAAAATGTTGTGAGAGCAGCAAATGTTGGCAATTGTTAGAATCAGTGGTGGGTAGTTCTGGAGCACAGTATCTTAGTCCTTCAGTATTTGGAGCAGGAGGAAACAGCAGCTGAGTATCCTTCTCAAAGGTAGTTGTCATCCACCTCCCCACAGTTACTAGAAGGGAGCGCTGTGGACTCTCCCAGCTTTCTTAGGGAACAACAAACAGGAACAACACTAGCTTAGATCACAGGAAAGTCTCTCTGCCGGCCCTGAGTTTAACCTTGCAGGCAATCAGAATACATTCCCAAGCTTACCTGTGTATCTGAGCTTTCAAGTTGTAGTTTACAAAACTGGTAACATTAATTGTCGGCCTCATTTGATGATATGCTGGTGTATATCGGAATGTTTTCACAAGGACCCCTGAGAAGAGGTTGCAATATGTGTCTGCGTGCAGATGTTCCTTGCACGATTTTTGTCACTGAGAGCCCAACCTTCCTCATTAATTAGGATAGGCATAGGCAAACTGCGGCCCTCCAGATGTTTGGGACTATAATTCCCATCATCCCTAGCTAACAGGACCAGTGGTCAGGGAATTGTAGTCCCAAACATCTGTAGGGCCGCAGTTTGCCTATGCCTGAATTAGGAAGAAAGGACATTGCAACAGCCCCTCCCAAATGCAGGTCTTTGAGCCTTGCCTATAGAAGCGTTTGCGGAAGTTTCTTAGATTGGGATGTAGGCTGGACCTGGTGTAGCATAGTGGCTAAGAGGCTGAGCTGGAAGCTCGTGGCTTGTGTGGCTGCATCTCACCCCCCCCCCCCCCCCATGGAGATGATATAACACTAGCCTGACTGACTGAATTGTTGGAAGGGTTAAAGCATTACAGGCAACAACCGTTTTATGTGGGGCTTGCGTTCTGAGGCTCCGCACGTTTAAGATAAATTGCGTATATTGGGAACACCATTGAAAAAGCCTGCGGGCACCCTCTAAACCTCTGAAAAGCCTTGAAAAAAACAAGTAGCACTTTCCAGACTGGCAGGAAGGTTGGCAGTGCCTCTCAGTCTTCCTCATAACTGGAGGGTGATGTGGAAACAACAAGAAGGGAGGGTAGACCAGTACCCAGAAGTGCACTGAGCACCTGCCTGCCCTGGACAGATAGCTAGGCACCGTTTTGTGCCATTTTTGCCCTTTTTCTATTACTTCTGGGTTCGTGGTGATGTGTGCGTGGTCGTGCACATATTGAACGTGTGTAAAATGTTAAGTGAAATACTTTTAACATTTGAAAGCACTTTGGTGAGTTGTTATTAAACCTGCTGCCCGCCTTTGGTGACTCCAGTTGTTAAGCTTGTTCCAGTCTGCATGGCTCCAACCCCTTAGCCCCTATGTAGCCCCTTTCCTGTTCTGTTCCTTGGCCATTCTAAGGGTCTTCCACTGGTGGGTGTCGGCCAGAGGCACAGTGGGCAGGGCAAAAGGTGTAATACCTTGTCCAGTGGTCTGGGGTGAGTAAAAAGTAGACTCATAGAATGGAATCATAGAATTGTAGAGTTGGAAAGGACCACAAGGGTCATCTAGTCCAACCCCCTGCAGTGCAGGAATCTTTTTGTCCAGTATGGTAGATTGGGATCTACTGGTAGATCTTGGGGTGATGTGAAGTAGATTGTGGAAAAGGCACCTAACCCTCGCAGTGGTTTAGCAACACCAGTAGAGAAAGGCCCTACCCTCGCCTCTAAATTCAATGGCTGAAACAAAGCAAAACAAAATCAGAAGTGGATTTGTGTGTGTGAAAGACCTGCAAGATTAATTCTAAAATAAATTCTTGGAATGAACATGTATGTGCTCAGTGTAGGGAGATGGGGGGAAACTTGGTTCCATTCTACTTTGCAGTTGTGGGAATGATAGATGGACAGAGGCATAGCTCTCCTTTGCAATTTTCGCTTTTTCAGTGCAGTTCTCCTGCCAAAAAATTGTGTTAAAAACACATATATTAGCAAAAAAATAACTTATAGAAATGCATTACGTTAGAGGAAACGGCATGCGAAACTCTGTGTATTCCGAGGAATGTGCACTGAAATGGTGACACTCTGCGGGCAGGAGAGGCATTTAGAAAACAAATTTGTGCATTGATGTGCAAATGTGTTGAATATTGGGGACAATGTGAATCTGAAGGAGACCAAAAATGGCAGATTCATCCATCCCTACCTGAGAGGCACCCCGCCCCCTGTAAATCTAAGTGTATAGAAGCCCCTCCCCATTCCATCATTTTTTATTTAGCTCTGTTTGGTGGATGCCATGGTTAGAGTAAATAAAACGGACCATGTAGATCTGACAAGCCTGAGGTCTCTCCTTCAGGAGGCTACATTCCAGCCATGCAAAAAACAATAAGAAGTTTCTATCTACTCAAACATGCACACACCTCCTTCCTCTGTCCAGGCAAGCAAGAGAGATTGGTTCTCAAGGACACATTCCAGAGAAGCAAACACTCTTGAGAAGGCTGTGAAGTTGGCCTGGGAAGAGGCCTGAGGTTCAGAATACGCTCCTTCTGGCCCTGAGGTTCGGCTGCCCTAGAACGTTCAAAACTAGCTCTTACACAGAAATAATTTGTTTTTGTTTTTTTTCCTTTTCATTGCAAGCCACCGCAACTTTAAAATACTAGTAATCAGACAGGCTTAGAGATTATTCATTATTGCTACTATTTTTATTATTGCTATTACTTTTTAAGGCGGGAATAGTGAAGCATTTCACTACTGAGCAATAAACGATGGAAGCGAACTTACCTTTTTGTTGATAAAGGCCGACAGCAACGCACACTTTCTGGCTCTGCGAATGAGCGAAAACAGTCCTGAGGGCCATTACATAACAGTTCTGCTTCTTGCACCCCAGGATTCTGCCGTGCTGGGGGTTCAAAGTACCATTCCCCCTGCAGGCTCCCTGCTCACCCAGCAGATTCACTGCCTTCGGGGGTTTAAGGCCAGCAGCGTAGTTTCTCTCTCCTGGAACTTGGCTGCTTCCCACCCCCTGGTGCTTCCCCATCTATGAGCATCCTGCCCCATGTCCTCGGGTAACCCCGGGTCCCAGCCTTGCTCTTAGCAGCCCAGTGCAGGAGGGTCTAATCCCCCAATGGGGGGAGGTCACTTGAGGACACAGCCGGGGCCTCCCTGCCTTTCCTTTCTCCTTTCTTCTTCCCCATTCTTTCCCCCTTCTGGGGAGGCCGGCGGGGACCTCACGGCCGCTGTTGTTTCCATGCCGCCTTTGATGTTACAGCGCTGGCAACTTGCCAGAGAGAAGCTGCAGGTTTCCTTACAAAGAGTGCTGCGCATGCAGACTGGCGGGGGTTTGCGGGGGGGTGGGGTGGCCTGGCTAGAGGCGGTGGTGGCAGCAGCGGCGGCCAGAAAGAAGGGGGAAAGAAATATGTGCGAGGAAGAAGTGGGCCGTATGCAGGGAAGAGGAGGGGCATCACCGCTTCTTAACCTCTTTTTAACCTCTGCGTGGAGTAAAGGAGGCGAGATTCCAGGCAGCGGAAGTTAACACAAGTTTGGCTTGGGAAAACCAAGGCAGCATTTCTGCCCCCCCTTTATGTTTTCGCCACTTCCTTGCTTCGATCACCTCTCTGTCCATCTCCCCTTTTGTGACACATTTTCTGCCATCCCTCCAGTGTCCACCCTAACCACCTTTTATCACGTTTCTGTTCCTCTCGAGGAAGGAAGTCAGCGTGCTACAGTGGAACCTTGCTTGCCGAACGTAAACCGTTTTGGAAGACTGTTCGACGACCGAAAACATTAAGACAACTGAGGCGCAATTGCCCATTGGCAAAATCCATTGAAAAAAATGGAGAAATGCGCCTCACAGCTTCGAAAACGGAAGCATTCACTTGTCAGCGTTCGGGTTCCAAATTGTTTGGCTTTCGAAGCGTTCGACAACTGAGGTTCCACTGTAATTGCTATGCAGTGGTACCTCAGGTTACATACGCTTCAGGTAACATACGCTTCAGATTACAGACTCCTCTAACACAGAAATAGTACCTCAGGTTAAGAACTTTGCTTCAGGATGAGAACAGAAATTGTGCTCCGGCGGTGCGGTGGCAGCGGGAGGCCCCATTAGCTAAAGTGGCGCTTCAGGTTAAGAACAGTTTCTGGTTAAGAACGGACCTCTGGAACGAATTAAGTACTTAACCCGAGGTACCACTGTATTGAGGTGTTTGAGGGCACGGCTATTCCTGGCTGCCTTGGAACCCCAGGGCTGGGGCTGGCGGCTGGTTCCAAGTGCCCCATGTTGCTTCAGATTCGCTCTGCACACGCTCAGAGGCGTTATTTCACTCCCAGTGCTGAAAGCAGGCTCCGGAGTCAAACATTGGAACTGCCAGGTTTTGAGCCAAGAAGATTAGCTCCAAGAAGGGTGAGGTTGTTCTGGTTGGAGCACCAGACACCCCCCCCATCCGCTCCCCACTGCCGCTCCCTTGAATTGAGGCACCTTCCCAGAGTGGGTGGGGAAGGCAGAGAAAATGTCCATGTTTGCCTGACTTTTGTTTAAATGTATACCGAGTGGTGGTGTTCGTCACCCTGCGCTTTTTTGAAAAGGGGAGAAAAGAAAAGGAGAAAATGTCTGGAGATGCAAACCGGTTGGGGTCACTTGAAACCAGTTTGGCAGCTCTCCTTCCCACCCCCCACCCCAGTCCTCCCAGCCCAGTTCCCTCTAGCCTTAGAGGGCGTGGGTGTGTTTTTGAACTGCCAATCTATAAATGCAGAACAGGAGCTGCAGCACAACCTGGTGTTGGAGGTTCTGCTGCTGTTGGTAGATGTAGGCCTAAATATTTTCCTCCCCTGTAGCATGCAAGCAGACGGGCTGCTTCTGGAATTGGTTGCTAGATGAGGCAGTGACTCTTACTGTACGTTTCCCCCTCCCTTTTCTCTCCCACCTTCCTTCAACGTGTCATACACTGTTCTTCTGTTTTATCTTCACAACAACCCTGTGAGGTAGAGTATGCTGAGAAACCGTGGCTGGCCCAACAACGTCACTCAGAAAGCTTCGTGGCTATGTGGAGATCTGAACCTGGATCTCCCCAGGCCAACCTCATGCTGTCTAGCCCAGGAACAGGGAACTCATGGCACTCCAGATGTTCCTGGACTACAGCTCCCATCTTTCCTCACCCATTGACCATTCTGGCTGGGCCTGGTGGGAGTTGGAGACCGTCAGCATATTGAAGGCTGCAGGTTCTCCATCCTTGCCGTCATCGCTACATCGCACTGGTGGTTGTTCATTTGACCCTCTGTGCTTCAAGGCAGGTTACCTCTGAATACCAGACGCTGAGGACAGAAAACAAGGGACATCTGCTATGTCCATCATGAGCTTCGCAAGAACTGTGGGCGCAGTCCCAGATTGACGTTCCAATCAGTTCACATGGCTGAGCTGGAAGGCCTGTATTCAGATTCCGGCTCGGTCCTAGAGTCCTTGCCATGGCAGCCTTGAGCAGATCTTTGCTTCTCAGCATCAGAGAAGAATAAGCTGGTGTGATTTCCTCCTCCACCAATAATAACGTTACAAGAATTAGAGAAATCTTCCTGTTAAGCCACCAGCCTCCATGGTAAAAGGCTGCCCTGGTTTGCCATGTACAACTCCCTCTGGGTTTACGGTATATGTCACAAATGGAGAGCAGGTATACTTCAGAAAGTTAGTCAGTGGGGAAGCAGCTCTGGGCTCAAGCAAGTGAGCCAAGCTGCATGCTAGGGCTAAGGAAGCAACTCGCCATTTCAGCTTGGTGAATATTCGTAGGGCAACATACGAGGACGATCCGTTGCATCCTGTCTTTTAGCAAAAGAAATCTGACAAGTGTTCCAGTGGGGAAAATTCCCCGCTTTCTCCCTCTGTTTCCTTCTCTAACTTCGTCTAATAATAATAATAATAATAATAATAATAATAATCCATAGCATTTATATTGTGCTTTAGGGCATCTGTGTACGTTATCTCAGTAACACTTACAGCAACACTTTAAGGTGGGTTGCTGCTGCTGTTGTGGTTGTTCCTAAACTGCAGAACATTGTCTGATGGTGAGAAATAGTGGCTTGCTTTGTGACAACATCTGAGTTCATAGCAGAGGCAAAATTTGAATCGGATACTTCCTGGTTCATAGCTTGCACTCTTTATCAGCCACAAGGGATGTAAGAAGGCAGCAATTGGTAACAACCAGCGCTGTTTTCCATTCTGCTGCACTTCAGTTTCTGCCAAGAGCTATGTTATTTGTCTCGCTGTCTGCTATTTAATGTAACTTATATAACCGACACAACTATTTACATAACTTCTACAACTTATATTTATTTCAGTGTAAAGGACACATCAAAACAATGTTTAAAAAGTGCCATTGATTACGTATCATTTGCAGACTTAAAAACAAACAACAATGTGAACAAATTGTGATAGCACTCGCTTGACTGATTTCCATTCCTGACCATAGGCAAACACACGAAAGGTCCGCTTTCTTCTCCATTTTTGTTGCAATTTTCTGACACCCCCAGCAGCTACTCTACAATTAACTCTAAAGAGTAGCATACAAGAAATGTGATGCACAGACTCAAGTACCACAACCAGCAATTCTCTGTCTTCAGTCTTCAAAAAGGATTGTATTTCTAGCCCTCATGGAAAACTTGTGGGGCAGCACCCAGCTCCAGTTCCAATGATGCAGAGGTGACATGGAGGACAGCTGATCTCTATTATTACTTTTTATTGGGGGGGGGGGGAGAATCCATTAGTGGTCAAATGTTAATGAGGAAAAAGGCACTCTGCATATGCTCAAAGGTAGTGTCTGAAAAGCTTTGGTGCCTGTTTCTTCCCCATGGCTGCTACTTTATACCACTGGTATAAAGTATAATGGTATACTTGTAGTATAATGGTATAATGTAGTAGTGGTATAATGTAGTAGTGCTCAAACCTTTTCCTTCTTCCATTTGTCCTTCCCAGTACAGTGGTACCTCGGGTTTAGAACTTAATTTGTTCCGGAGGTCCGTTCTTAACCTGAAACTGTTCTTAACCTGAAGCACCACTTTAGCTAATGGGGCCTCCTGCTGCCGCCACGCCGCCGGAGCACGATTTCTGTTCTCATCCTGAGGTAAAGTTCTTAACCTGAACCACTATTTCTGGGTTAGCGGAGTGTGTAACCTGAAGCGCATGTAACCTGAAGTGTATCACTGTACTTGAGGTACCACTGTACTTGAGTCTTTACCAGATTATTCTGCAGTGGAGGTGCAGAAAAAACAACAACCCCCAATTAATCCTGCATGGCTTGGAGCGAAATAATCAGGAACTTTGGATGGGTGGTGGGTTAGAATTTGCATAACCCATACACTAAAGTAGGATCGTGGTCGGGATCTTTTTATTATTGTTATTACTGCATTGTGTTCCGAAGTCGAAAGAGATAGGAAGAGCCTGCACATTAAAAAAGTGAATTTTTTAAAAAAGCAAACAGTTTCTCCCATGTGTTGTTGTTGTTTTTTGTCTCCTCAGCCTTTCACCGCCACGTTTCGCCCCAGAATGCTTGCTGCTCACCGACACTGAAGGAGGCGCAGATGGGGCCTGCCTCCTAACTCCGGTTCACGGCCCCCTCCCAAATCCCAAATCCCAAACCCGCATCTGTCGTGGCGACCGCGGAGCGTCGCCTCTGGGGGCGGAGCCCACCTTGGTCTCTCCTTATTGGTTCTGGATGGAATTGCGGTGAATGGAACAGAAGCCCAGCACGGTGGAGTGCCTGTCGGAGCCAGAGGACACCCGGTAAGGGCACACCCACCCAGTAGGGATCCTAGCGCACCGCACACTGCAGATTTTGGGGAGTTCTGCTTGCGTATACCCCAACCGCAGCTGCTTGTTTCAGAGGACGCCATTAAAAAAACCCTTCATTCTCTCCATTTCCATCAACACAGTAACAGCGAGTTCGTAATAACAACAACAACAACAACAACAACAACAACAACAACAACAACAACAACAATAATAATAATAATTTATACCCCACCCTCCCCAGCCAAGGCCGGGCTCAGGGCGGCTAACAAGCAATAATAAAAACAAATTGAATGAATACAACTTAAAAACAAGATTAAAATGCAACATTAAAATACTGAAACATAAAATATTAAAATGCAGCCTCACAGGAGGAGAAAGGAAAAAGAAAAAAGAAAGAGGGGGAGGGAATCAATTTGGCTCCAAGCCAAAGGCCAGGCGGAACAACTCTGTCTTACAGGCCCTGCGGAAAGAAATCAGATCCTGCAGGACCCTGATCTCATGAGGCAGAGCGTTCCACCAGGCTGGAGCCAGTGTTGAAAAGGCCCTGGCTCTGGTTGAAGCTAATCTAACTTCCTTAGGGCCTGGGACCACTAGGGTGTTGCTATTTATGGACCTTGAGGCTCTCCATGGGGCATACCAGGAGAGGTGGTCCCGTAGATATGAGGGTCCTAGGCCTTGAAGAAGCAATAGAGAGTGCGCAGCTCAAAGTGATTTTTGGTGGTGTCCAGTATCTGAATCTTTCATTTCTGAATCCATACCATGCAAGCGGCAAATGTGGAACTGAGTGTCTGAATGTTGAATTCAGGATCAGCCTTCCCTTTAAAAAAAGAAAAGAAAAAGCTTGAATTGGAGGAACAACTTTCCCTCACCCCGGCCGCCATTTTTCATCTCTTACTCTGGGTTGTAACCAATGATAGTCAGAGTAGACCCATTGAAATTAGTGGACAATGACCGACTTGGGTCGCTTGTTTTATTTACGGTATTTATTTATTTGGTTGATTTGTATGCCACCTTTTCCTACAAGCTGCCCAAGATGGCATACATGATACTCTCATTCCTCTTTTAAACCCTGCAACAACCCTGTGAGGTTGGTTAGGTTGAGAGGCGGTGACTGGCCCAAGTCAGCTTCATGGCTGAGTGGGGATTCGAATCCTTGTTTTTCTGGTCCTAAAGCGACACTCTAGCCACCATGTCACACTGGCTCTTTAGTTACCGTACTTTTCCGTCTATAAGACGCCGCCGTTTATAATACTACCCCTATTTTTGGGGACTCAGTTTTAAGAAAATGGGGGGAGATGGCTCAGAGTTGAGCTTTTTTTGCAGAGCATTGTGCAGAGTTGTTGAGCTTTTTTTTTGGGGGGGGATTGCCAGTATTCGCTCACCTGCACTCGTCACAAAATCCCTCTTTTCTGTCCCATCGCCGGAAGAAGCTGCAAATCACACGCCCAACTGCCAGAGCGTCAGCCAATCAACACGCATAATAGCCGCTGACAGACACAGCAGCAACTAATCAAACGTCCATCCTATGCAGTACCCATGTATAAGACAACACCCACTTTTTAGCATGATTTTTAAAGAAAAAAACATAGTCTTATACACGGAAAAGTACGGTAGATTCATCTCAGTGGGTCTGCTCAGACCCATGACTAGCATTAGACTATGTCTTCGTCCTCCATCTTGGTGGACTGAATGCATTCTCATATTTTTAAGGAGTGGCAGCCTGATACACTGGATCAAGCAAGGCAGATTTGATGATAAATCTCAGGCTTGCCTATTGTTTGCATCTTTGGGTGGCATGCTGCATTCCATGTTAATTTCCAAGCACTGCAGGGCACACTGATCAGGTAGCTTCTAGCACATCACTAGGAAGCCATAAATTAAAGGCTGCTGAACCAAAAACCGCTACCTGTCAAGGAGTCTGCTTCCTGTCTCCTCTGGGCATTTTGCTCCTCTGTTCTTGCCTCCTTTCAATCAGCCTCCATTAGGGGTGAGTAATTCTGCCCTATAGCTCTATGGTGTATGGTTGGGTCATTCAACTTCTTTGACTGTGGAAACGCAGAAGAATTATATTGCTTACCGGGAAGCTACCCATTGCATCTCTGCGTGAGTCAGTGTTAGAAACTCAGATATATAAGCTAATTGCCAATGGCACCTTAAACCTAGGTTATAGTTGCCACAGCGAAATGTCTAGGCTCCTTCTCCCCCCCCCCCCCCCGCAAAGGAATTTATTGCTGCTGCTGTTGTATTTGTTGTTATTTTCATTTCTATGTCGCTTTATATTTTAAAGAAAAAGTCTCAAAGTGGTTTACAACTTGTTTAAAACATTAAATAAAACAATCCAGAATAAAACAAATTCAAGCTTCAAGGGCAATACAGTATTTCAGATCCTTCTCTAAGTGACATTTTGCTTTCCCCATATTAATCTAACTACCATATTTATTTGAATGCAATGTGCACCTTTTTGGGCCAAATTACGTTGCATTAGATTTGATGCCGCATTTACACTCGCCACCAAATACTTTTTTGGTTTCAAGGTTTTGAACATTGAGGTGCGCATTAGATTCAATGGCGCATTAGATTTGCATAAATACGGTACATAATTTATAGAGCTGCCCCATAGCAGAAGTACTCTAGGAAGCCAGTGCAGTGTAGTGGTTAGAGCATGGGTAGGCAAAGTAAGGCCTGGGGGCCAGATCTGGCCCCATGTTTTTACATGAGTAGAATGTGTCCTTTTATTTCAAATGCATCTCTGGGTTATTTGTGGGGCCTGCCTGGTGTTTTTACATGAGTAGAATGTGTGGTTTTATTTCAAATGCATCTCTGGGTTATTTGTGGGGCATAGGAATTCGTTCGTTCCCCCACCCCAATATAGTCTGCCCCCCCCCACAAGGTCTGAGGGACAGTGGACCGGCCCCCAGCTGAAAAAGTTTGCTGACCCCTGGGTTAGTGTGTTGGACTCAGACCTGAGAGATCAGGGTTCAAATCGCCACTCAGTCATGAAGCTCACTGGGTAAGCTTGGGCTACTCACTGCCTCTTAGCTTCTTAACCTACCTCACAGGGTCGTTGTAGGGATTAACTGAGGCGGGGAATGAACCATGTACTCCTTGGAGAAAAAGGTGGGATATAAATGCACTGAATAAGCTCTTCTGCTTACTTGCTTAAGAGAGCTGGAAGGCCCAGCCAGATGGAGATTTCAGTTGCCAACCTGGCATCCAGAGATCTCCACATGGTCGCAATTGGACCTGCGCCAGGCACAAAACGCGCCTGGCTAATTTCTATCTCTGGTCTGTGTACTGGGCTTGCCTCCTTCCAGTCAAGAAGCACCCTTCAAAAGAGTGACCCGCACAGAAATGGGGCGAGTGGAGAATTCGTAACTCTTACATGGTCCTAAAGTGAAGTTCATTTTTTAAATGAATGTAAAGGTGATCCCAGACTGTCACTCTCCTTGGGTGGGATTCTGCCACATCCCAGCAAACATTGTTTGTGCAGTTAAAGCTGATTGGGGCGGTCTTTCAAGAAACCTGTTCCTCCAAGAGACCGGACGTTTGGGGATAAGGAAAAAAAGGGGAAATTGCGCTGGAAAGTGTAGGGCAACAAATCAGAAGCAACCTAAGTGAAAGGCATCTTTCCTGAATTTCAAGTATGGTTGAGGTATCAGAAGTTTATCGCTGCAGTTGCATGTTCCTTCGAGTCCTTTTTTTTTTTTTTACTGTTAATATAAATCTGCTTTTCTGAGAAGTAGTTTGGTGTTTTGCATTTAATCTGGTAAGTAAATCAGGAGAAGCATTTCCACGAAGGCTTATTAGGGTAGAGGCGGAGCGGCTTTTGAACCTGCGTTCTCCTTTGATGCATGAGCCAAATAACCTATATGTCGAATCCCAGGGCTCCATAGCTATGGAGCTAGGGGTGTGCTGTGCTCTGGGTGGGTGCCAGCCGCTGGTTGGGGCTGCCTGAGATCCCAGCCACAGGTGTGAAGGAGGGTGCAAAAATGTGGAGCGGGCTCCAGAATAATATTTGCATTGTGCATTTATGGTGTTGGCAAGGGGGGACGGTTTTCATAGAATTGTAGAAGGGGTCACGAGGGTCATCTAGTCCAGCCCCCTGCAATGCAGGAATCTCTCTGCCCAATATAGGGTTCAAAACCACAAGTAATACGTATGTGTGAAATGGATCTGTCCCACTAAATAAAAGATAAGGAAATGAAGATCCAAAAGCCCAGGTGAATAAAAAACAGATAATGATGGCTCCAGGAGTGCCAGCTCAGGTAGAGCACTCTGTAAATGGGGAGCCACCACTGAGAAGGCCCATTCTCTGGTTGCTGCCCTCCGCACCTCCCTTGAGGAGGACATGCAGAGAAGTGCCTCAGATGCTGAATGCAGGGTCTTGGTGGTTTCACGTGGGGAGAGGCAGTCCTTGAGGTCTTGGCATCCTGAGCCACATAAGGCTTTATAAGCCCAAACCTGCACTTTGAACTGGGCCCAGAAACTAATCAGTAGCCATTTCATCAGGCCGGGATTGGTATTAATGTGTGCATTGGTATTAATGTTCTGCATAAGCTCCTGTTTCTAAACCGTCTTCAAAGGCATGTCCATGCATAAAGCATTGCAGCAATCTATCCTAGAAGTTACCAATCAAGTGCCTTTGGGTGCTTGCAAGCAGGGCACAGCGAGGCTGGGCCTTCTGCTGTGGTTTCTCCCCATCTTCTTGCACTCAGAGGTGTATTACCGCTGTATCAACAGGTTCCATTTGGCTACTGTGGCTAATAGCCCATGAAACCCACGGTGTTGTTGCCTCGGTCAGCTCACTCTCCCCGTTGAGGCTACTGTGCAGGGCTATTGCTTTGAGCTTTGTGTGATGAAAAGTGTCACAATTTGGAGAGGTGCTAGGTGCCTTCAGACCCCCATAACTTCTCTCAGGATGCAGTAAATCAGAGGGTTGCATTTGGACTCGGAAGACCCAAGTTCAGCCACCGTGAAGCTCCTTGCGTATCTTTCAGCCCGTCTCTGCCTCATCTACCTTGCAGGGTTGTTGTGGTGACAATGGAAGGGTATAAATGAGATGATATAACAAGAGTACATATTCACCCTGTAGTACTTTTAACAAAAACAAAACAAACAAGCATCCACAGTGGGGTACAGAACCCAGGTGTCCTACATCTCATCTTCCCTTCCTCTCTGCGCCCTATTTGTCTATAGCTCAGTTGGTAGAGCATGAGACTCTTAATCTCAGGGTTGTGGGTTCGAGTCCCACGTTGGACAAAAGATCCCTGCATTGCAAGGGGGTTGGGCTAGATGACCCTCGTGATCCCTTACAACTCTACGAGTCTGTGATCTACAAAATGAAGTAATGCAGCTCTTTGTGGACTTTGCTGATGATTATCTTGCAAGTGGGTAGACCGATTTTAATCCTTAGCATTTGCATTTTGCACTTTGTAGGGTTTCAAAGAATTGTTTCATTTTCTTGGTAATCCTTGCAAAGACCCTGCAAGGTAGGCCAGTATTACTTATCTCTGTTTTAATACAGATTAGGGGAGAGGGCTAAAGAAGAGAGAATGGCTTTTCCTAAGGCCACCCGGTGATTTCAGAGCAGAGGCGAAGCTCGAATCAGACAGTTCCTGGGGAGAGGGCGGACGTGCTTTGCCTGCAGACAACCCCAGGTTCCATCCCTTGCAGACTCCAGTAAAGAGTTTCAAGCAGCAGGTAGATGTGGAAGGGGCTGTACATGAAACACTGATGGCCCACTGCCTGCCAGAGTAGACACTACTGGGTTGACTAGATAAACACACTTGCCTGATATAAGGCATCTTCTTCTAGGTTCAGCGCAGTCTGTGAGCCACTGTGCTAGAGTAGCTCTCATAGATGCAAATATAATTAAGCTGCATAATTTAAGATGCAGAGGCATTCCTTGATATAGAACAGAGAGAGAGAATACGCTTGGGAGCTTGATGTCCTACTCAGTCTCCTGCCAGAACAGCTGTGATTTTTATCTCTTTCCACAGTGCTGCTGCTGGTGTTGCTGCGAGAGTCACAGTCCTAGGAAGGGCTTGCCTCTATGTGTGCCAGGCCACAAGCCCATCCTGTTTACCCCTTCCATCTGGACCATACGGAAGGGCCAAGGGGAGAGGGTGGGGGTCAGGATAATGGGCCCATTCTCCGACACTGGCACCGGCTGGGCCCTAATGGGCCCCACAACTCAGCAGGTGCCTTTTTTTGCCAGCGAGACTGTCTGCCCGCCCGTCAGCCAGCTGTGCTGCTGCCTCTGTTTGCCCAGACTTTCCTGGCATGTAGCGCTGGCAGCCAGAACAGCCGTGCAGGGTGGGAGTGGGAAACCAAATTATGTAGGAAATAATCTCCCCTCCATTTCCACCACCACCTTCCACCTGCCCCCAAGCATTGCGAAGCGGCTGCCTTTTTGTCCATGCAGCTGCAATATCCTTCTGCAGGTGTGCGAAGTGTTTTTATTGCCTTCGCCCCTCCCCACAAGGTTTCCACCATTCCCTGTTGTACAAATGGGCAGGGGAAATGATGGCTGTGCCAAAGGCCAAACAGGGAGTCAGTGGCAGAGTGGAGTCCGTCCTTAAAACCAGCCTTCTCCCCAGCACCTTTTACAGTGAGTCTGGAGAAAAACAAGTGATGTTGAGGTGGGTGTGGGTGGGAGGAGCAAGTGGGGGGGGTGTCTGCTCCCCAAATCAGCCCCACATCTGGACTTTGTGATGCCCTCCAAACATCACCCTCTAATGGACTAGCTAGGCAGTTCCCGTCTCCTTCGTCCCTCTTTTTGATGGGAACGCAGCCTGCTAGCCGCTTGCTACCAATCCCAGACTTCAAATATTTGCTGCTTGCCCTGCTGGAGGCTGACACTAGGCCTGCCAGAACTGCAAGGGGAGAAGGGCACATCCAACACACTGCAGTGGCTCAGCGGGTAAACTAAGCCAAGGCAGGAAAATAGGAGGCTGAAAAGGACTTCATTGAAACCATTATTATTATTATTATTATTATTATTAAATATTTTTTCAGATTCCTTACCCTGCCCTTCACCATGCGCTCCCAGGGTGAGATGTAATCATTTAAAAAACACAACATTAAAATAAATTACAGCCAAGAGAATAGGGTGGGCACTAAAATATATTGGGTGTTGAAAGCTAGGGTAATTTGAGATGCTTTCAGTATGTGTCGAAACCTACGTAATGAAGGCACCCGGTGAACATCTTTGAGCAAAACAAATGGCCCACTTCTGCCCTCCCCAGCCCTGCAAATAAAGGGTGGAGAAGAAGCGAATCTGGGCCTGTTTTGGAAAAACTCAAAAGTCACACCACACAGGGGCGCTTCCTTGCAGATGTTGAGTTTTCCAGTTGTAGCGTTTACATAGGTATGGGATTAGGGGCTAGCAAGGAATGTGCAGGATCCTTGTGGCAAGGAGACCACATCAATGCAGTTCAAGCCCTGGTGCTGGGAAGACATGCTGGTGAGGGCAAACTCCCACCTCCCACCCCAAGCATATATATGTACACACACACACACACACACACACACACACACACACACAGTTCCCCTGAAAGCCACAGTGAGCCATCAGCCGAGGGAAGTTACACACCGCAGAAAAGATGGCTGAAGTATAAAAAAGAGCTTTAGATTTCTCAAGGAAGCAAGCCAAGCCGCAACTGAGGAGAAATATGAAAACCACCCTGGGTCGCAAGTCAGTTTGTTCTGGAGGGAAATCCCTTCCTGATGCCAACTTTCATAATGCCTCAAATTCAAGTAAAACCCTGTTTATGGAATCCTCCACAAGGCAATTTTATTTTTAGGGAAGGTAGTGGAATCATTCCCAGACCACAGTATTATAGATTCCTCTTCCCCTGCTTCCCTCCCCCCACCCCACCCTGAAGCAAAGGGCATTGTAGAGTAGCTAAGAGGGTAAGTTGAGAAGTCTCCAGTTTTTAACTCTGCCATAAACTAGCCAGCCCCATCAATGGGAAGTCACTGGCCTTATCAACCTCAGCTTCCCATCTGCAGCAGCACGATAACAGCACTGGCCTACCTTACAGGCTCGTTGTAAGGTCACCGAGCCAAATGCCTGGGTAAGTGCTGCATAAATACGAAGCATTTTGCTTGTTACTATTATTAGCCATTAGCATCATCATTTTGCTGCAGGTAAAGGGCCTTGTAGGTAGCTGCAGAGAGGATTCCTTAACAGGTGTATGCCAGGAAATGCAAACCTCATGAAAGGCATCTGCAGTTCAAACAGTGCTTGCAAACAGCTTCTTCATTCCCTTCCCACCCCAGGGTTGGGAAATTTGGCTCCCGCCAAGCGCCAGGGGGGAAAACATCACTTCTAGTCCTTTGAGATGCTTCTGCCTTTTTGCCGTCAGTAATCCTGATTTTGTGTTGCAAGATCATCTGCCGCAACACGCTCGCACCTGTACATGCACTTGTATCATTACACAAGCAGCGGTGGTGATGTGTGGAAAGGTGCTGGTGGGGTTTTTTGAGGTTGTTGGTTTTTTTTTACGTGCCCTCATGCACACTCTTATGGCCATTTTACGGGAGGGACACTTCTGTGAGTGGAAGTCTAGATGCGGCAGACACGATGCGGTTCTGGGGAAACTCTTCATGTTTGTGACCTATGCAGTGCAGGCTTGGCAGCCTTCCCTCTGCAATGGAGAGAAGTGTCATCCTGCTAGGGTCCGGGCTATAAAAGCTCCCTTATCTTTTCCCTGCTGTACATACACCCCTTTGGCAAAAAATTTAAATAAATGCTGTTGTTCAGGTGTGATGATCACACCTGGCCACAGGGTGGCAGACTTGCTCCATAATGTACCCCAGGCAAACCCATTCAGAGAGCAAAGGGTAAAGGGCATTGGAGGTGGGATGGTAGGCAGGACTTGGGACAGACGTGGTTGCAGCTGCAGCACAGAGCAACCAGCAATTAAGAGGAGAGTTTGAGATTGATATGTAATCACCAGCCCAGCAAGGGAGGGGTTGGCAGGCCAACGGTGTATGGGCATGTGCCATCGAAGTTGTAAATGGCCAAGCACGGTTTCGATCGAAGCCAGTAATCTGCCTCTGGATGCGTAGCTTTAAAGCACAGTGCCCAACTCCAAAGGATTCTGGGCAGTGTAGTTCTTTAAGGGAATTGTAAAACTACAGCACCCAGAATTATTTGAGGGGAGGGAATGTGCTTTGAATGTGCTCCGAAGGTATAGTGTGTATGCAACCCTGGACAGTAGGCCTCAGACCAGCCACACAAAAACCAGAGGTTTCAACATTGACACCTCTGCATCCAGTCCAGCAAGAGGCATTATTGCAGGTCAGAGACCTGCAATATTGCAGGGGAAAGACCTGAACAAGGGTGTGGAGTTGGGCCAATTGGAGGTGTGTGGCCTGGGAACAGTCCCACAGGCCAGATAGAGAGGCCTGCATTTGACCTGTGTACCTGAGATTATCCACTCCTGCTTTACACAGATGGAAGCACATTCTGTCACCCTCAAAGGATTCTGGGCAATGTAGTTTGCTCAGCGTTTTTGGGAATTGTAACCCTGTGGACTACAGTGCCCAGAATTCTCTGAGGGAAGAAAGGCACTTTGAATGTGCTTTCAAGGTATCTTGTGAAGCGGGGTGGAGTGCGTTTTTCCTGCGCCTCGTCTCCGTGTGTCTTGATAAACCGTGTGTGCAGTATTCGGGGTGTGCTTTGTTCACATAGGAAGAACCTCATTGGGCCCCATAAGGATGCCCCGACTCCGATCTCTCCTGGCCCCGGATTGGGAGCTGGGTGTGCCTTGGGGCACGGCCCTTGCCACAGGACATGCCCCCGGCACAACCTTCTGTTCTTGCCAGGGGGCCCCAGGGCAGGCAAGTTTGTTCTCATGGCTTTGCTTGCCGCTCCTGTTGTAAGCAAATAGCGAAGCTCCTCCACCTGGGATGGGAAGGAGAATGTGACTGGGCGGCTCTGTGGTTTTGCTTGCCCCACAGAGATGGGGCAGGACCTCTGTTCCCTAGTCTCATGTGGGAGGTAGGAACGATTGTGACGGATAAGGTATGGTTTTGTCACCCCGCTCCTTGAGCAACCACTTTTCTGCTCGCTCGCTCACATGCACGTACACCTCATTTAGAAAGTATGTGCTCACCAGAGCCCAGGTATGTGTGGCTGACCTCTGCCGCCTTTTTCTCATGTTGCTTATGTGGTTGGTCTTTGGATTAGCTGTGTGTGCTGCTGCAATTCTTTGGGAGCCGAGACGACTGCAAAAATGTGTCGCTGGCTGCAGGAATCAACTGCCTGAAAATCCCCGACCTCGTTGCGAATCAAGTTCCTGGCCCTCAAGATTGTGAAGTCTAGGGTGTGGGTCTGAAGGGGTATGGTGTAAGATTGCTAGCCATCGCGCTGACAGGGTCATTTCTCTCCCCCTCCTCCTTGTGGGTGGAGCCCATGGACGTTGACCACACTGCCACCTGCTGCAAAGAGTTAGTGCTGCATCCTAGTGTAATCAGCAAATCTCTCTCTCACACCCCCCCCCCCCAAAAAAAAATCTGCATGGCTCTGAGAGTTTAGGAAATCGGGGATTGGAATTGTTCTCTCTTTGTGTGTCTGTTTAAACATGAAGGTTACTAATGCTTCACCAGGAAATCCGCCTGATCCCTGTTCACACCAAGGCGCTGGCCTGTGCTCAAACAAGGGTTACAGGAGCTGGAATTCCTGGCTTCTAAAATGATCCTGTGCAGGCTGGAACGGCTCTAGTTCCAGGTGATGAGGGAAATGCACTCTGCAGGGTGGCTCCTCCTTTTCTGTTCTGTGCCACAAATGATTAACAATGGGAAGGTCTGCCGGTAGAAGATATATTGAGGGATAGAACCTTACTTTTGCAAGGGTTGGGGTAGCATGTGTTTACCAGAAATTCCAAAATGTTTTGAAAGTACTCTGTACTTGCCTATTCATGCCCTGTTGACTGTGAGAGAGTGATTGTCAGCTACAGCGGTTGGAGGAGCAAGGGCCAGGACTCTTGGGTTCTCTATCTAGCTCCGTAGAAAACAGGAGGGACAGCTGATTCACTGATTATACATTCTGTACAGGGGAGGAGGCTTGGCCACGTAGAAAAGAAGTCACTTCCCAACACACATACTTGAGAGGCACGTTCTCCTCGGGTCCATAGCATGGATGTATTGGCTATTTAATTTGCTGTATTTTGCTCAAAATTAATGTGGGTTCATTGGTTAACTTTTTGCCGTCTATCTGCGCATGCATACTTTTTTGCTGCATGAATTTATTTACTTACTTAGTGTATTTAAATTTTCTTTAAGGCTTCCCCTAAAGAGTCCTGGGAACTGTAGTCTGTCAGGGGTGCTGAGAAC
The DNA here is from genome assembly GCF_951804945.1 of Podarcis cretensis. Taxonomy (NCBI): domain Eukaryota; kingdom Metazoa; phylum Chordata; class Lepidosauria; order Squamata; family Lacertidae; genus Podarcis; species Podarcis cretensis. The sequence goes on along the minus strand of NC_137182.1, from coordinate 27,905,748 downwards.
TGCTGTTATTATCATTACCATCATTGTATTAAATTTATTACCCTTCCCCCTATGGCCCCAGGGCAGACTACAGCATTAAAACGCAACATTGCAACGGCCAAACGAATAGCCTTCCTAATGTTTACCCTGGATGGGGGGGGGGGTAAGCTGGATATAGCTGCCAAGTTTCTGTAACACGCAACGAGGACTCGTGAACGTTACACAACAGTGTTTTAATTATTCGAGGCAGATTTCGCTGGTTTTTATTGTATTGAACCTTTCAAAATTTTGTCCATATGTCAATAAAAGGTTTGAAAACATAACAACGCAATATAAAAAACAGTCTGAAGCAACTTAAGGTGGGCTCCCCAAAATATACAGGGCAGAGAGGATGTCCTTAAAGTACAGATTCCAGAAACCTTGGAGCGGGCAAAGCCATTAATGTTAAAATGGCATTGGAGCACTTCGAACTGTGTGGTGCAGCCGCGTGGCCGCCTCCTTCGGGGTCTGCAGAAGAGGCGTCACCTATGGACTCCTTGCCCTGCCAAGTACCTGGAGCCCAGAGCGAGAACATTTTGATTCTGTCCCCTGCTCCACCTTCTCCCCACCTTCTTGCCCGCCCAGGGAATCCCAGGTGCCGAGAGGGGGCACCTCCGTGCCTCCCGTGTCTCGCTGCCGGGCACACGCTGTCCTCAGGTGCCGAGCCGGCCTTGCTGGCTGGGAGCCAAGCCTCCTCATGCACAGCCCCTGCGGAGGAACAGCAGAGCACAGTCTGGCGCTGGTCCCAGGAACTCCTGGTACAAGCCGTGCCTACAAGCCTTACGTGGACAAGAGGACATCCTGTTGGGGAGCTTTTGCAGTCGCCTCTGGGGTGCGGGGGGGGGGGGGAGAGAGAGGAGGAGGTGGACAAGACAAACTGGTAGTACCAGCCTTGCCTACCCACCCCTCTCACTCCCCTCCCCTCCGTTCTGTAGTCACTGTTGACTGTCTTTTTTTAGAAGCCTGCATTGTGTACATGCTGATGTGTTGTGTTTGTTCAAAGGCTGCACGTACGCACCGCCCCGGCTTGTGTTATTGTTGGGTCCTTTCCCCAAACGACACTTAAATCATTTCTCTCCCCCCCCCCCCCCCGTGTTTCCTGTTGGTGTGATTCAAGCGTTTAAGCCCTCTGTTGGCTGGGGGGGGGGAAAGCCTCCAAACGGAAATGTGTATCAGAGCAGCTGTTCAAAAGGACTAGTTCTCTCTGCAGCGGCAAGAGCTTTTGTCACTTTGGACTGTAGGTGAGGGCTCATATTGTGAAGCTCTCACCCAAACAAACTAGTGTGTGTGTTTGGAGGGGAGGGTAGATTAAAGCCCTTCTCCCTGAAATCTAGTTCTCTGAGGGAACGGCTTTTGTATGGGTAGGAACTGAGTCCTGTCAGTCTCAATCTGCTGCCTGAAGCACCCAAGCACAGGTGCAAGACTAAACCAAAGGCACAGAAAGCCTAGCAGAACAAAATGATGGCATTCCTGCCTCACTGTGAAGGGCCTTCTGGCTGCCACTGCATCTTTCCCTCTATTTCTGATGATCAGGGTATGAGTGCTGTTTGTAGCAAAACAGCAGCACAAAGGGGGGGGGGTGTCAGCAGACCTAGGGGGACATGGAAGCTGCCAAAATAAATTAATAATAATAATAATAATAATAATAATAATAATATCCTTAGTTTAAAAAGCTGGGGGGAGGGGGGAAACCCAAAACAGCCTAGTGAGGACTGCGCAGCGCCCATTGATCATGGAACATTGATTGTCTATTGAGGGGAGATGGACAACTGGGTACAAAGGGGATGGAGTGGAGTTTCATCACAGAGGTGAGCTTCAATGGCTGACTGGAATAGCTAACAGGAACATTCCATGCCGCAACATTTTGTTGCAGTCTGCATATACAGTGGTACCTCAGGTTAAGTACTTAATTCGTTCTGGAGGTCCGTTCTTAACCTGAAACTGTTCTTAACCTGAAGCACCACTTTAGCTAATGGGGCCTCCTGCTGCCGCCGCAGCACCGCCGGAGCACAGTTTCTGTTCTCATCCTGAAGCAAAGTTCTTAACCCGAGGTAATATTTCTGGGTTAGTGGAGTCTGTAACCTGAAGCATATGTAACTTGAAGCGTATGTAACCCGAGGTACCACTGTAATAGTTTCCCTGATTCTTCCCACCCCCCTGCTTTGAAACCAACCTATTTGCAAAAGTCATTTTGAAACTTGCTGTGTTGGGTGATCCTTGCTCTGAAAAGCGTGGTCAAAATTAAAAGGTTTGGGAACTCAAACTAGACCAAATTACAGGAAAACACCAAAGAATTACACAGATTAAAATAGCTCAGCAGGTAAGAAAACAACCAACACTAACTTATCCAGCTAATTAACATAAACGCTTACACTTAAATCTGAGTAGATTGAGCAAAGGGACAAGAAGCCATCAAGCTCATTATTTCTAAGGTTCTAACCTATTCCCATAAAGCAGGCTTAAAGGGGCGACATCATCACACTTGCTTAGGAAAGGAATTATTTTACTGATTTTAAGAAGGCTGCAAGATTGGGCTCAGGTGGGTTTCTTTGGGTAAGAGACCCCACAGCCCTGGGACCTTTTGCCCAAGGAGGCCCATGTAAGCCAAACATCGCAGCCTTTTAAAAATCCATTCAGACATTTCCTTTCTTAAGCAATCTTCCAAAAGTCTCTCGCAAATAGGGTGGTGCTATTAGTTTCTGTATTTCAGTACTATACATTTGCAAAAATGTGTGTCTTCTTGGCTCCACCTTCTGCATTCCACTCGTGCCGCTGCTGCCAATGGGGTATCGGCATGCAAATAAGGCTGCAGTGACTGGCGGCCGATTGGGTGAGCTGCCACTAAGGTCATCCTTTGTTGTTGTTTTTTAATCTAGGCCAAAAAAGACATTTTGTCTTTTGAATTTAATTTGGAAGGAAAAGCTGGGGGCAGGCGGGGGGGGGGGCAGGGAGACACTTTCATGCACACAGATTTCCCCTTCTTCCTTGGTTTGGGAGCAGGTAATAATACGATTATTTAAAACGAAGGGTGTCCTTTAAACACATTGCAAAGATTTTTAAAAACCTCCTCTTTAAAATCTATCTATATATAAATGATATAAGCTGTTGAGAGGTCAGTCCCTACAAAACTGGGGCAGTGGGTGAGAGCTGATGGAATACCATACAAGTTTTTAAAAAACACCCCCACACACACATTATTGCTGTTTATTTACTATTTTTTAAAGTGCCTCAATGCTAGATGCTCTACATGTGAATTAGAGCAAATTCTGTTCACAGGATGACATTGGTGTGTGTTTCATTTTTAAAAAAAATAATGCATGAATCTTGAACTCCTTCCTGTTAATCAGCCCTCCCACATTTGAGTTGTGATCTCCCGATAGCATTCACTTGCCTTCACTGCCTAATCTGTGTAGCCTTTTCCTCTTGAATTGCAGTTTCCTCCCTTTCCCAATCCTCTTGAAACTGGGGGGTGGGGAAGAGCGAGATTATTCAGTTTGCAGTTAATCCTAACGCTGTTTTTGGGGTTAAGCTGGTTTAAAAAAAACCAGAAAACCGATCACCACTGTGTGCCTCCATACACCTCTTTGGGAAATTGAGAAGAGCTATAGCTTATTGGTTGCGCAGCTGATTTGCATGCATAAGGTTCTAGATTCAATCCTCCACATCTACAGGAAGGGCTGGCAAGTACCCTGGAAAGCCACTGCTGCTGCCAGTCAGTGTAGAACTTACTGAATTAGATGGGCTTAGAATCATAGAATCATAGAATTATGGTCCTGGAGGAGACTCTTGAGAGTCCCATTCTTAAGGAAATCAGCCCTGAGTGCTCACTGGAAGGACAGATCCTGAAGCTGAGGCTCCAATACTTTGGCCACCTCATGAGAAGAGAAGACTCCCTGGAAAAGACCCTGATGTTGGGAAAGATTGAGAGCACAAGGAGAAGGGGACGACAGAGGACGAGATAGTTGGACAGTGTTCTCGAAGCTACCAGCATGAGTTTGACCAAACTGCGGGAGGCAGTGGTAGACAGAAGTGCCTGGCGTGCTCTGGTCCATGGGGTCACGAAGAGTCGGACACGACTAAACGACTAAACATCAACAACAGATTCATAGAATTGTGTAGATTTAGTCATCCACCCTTGGGTGGTTGGCTAGTAGCTTACTTGGCAATTTCGCTCACTGGCTTTTGCACTGGGAAATATGCATAAAATGAAACCAGCCTTGCAACATCTGCTGCAGTGTTCAGTCAGGGGCAGGGAGGAGAAATGGAAGGGAAATGACATCAGATACAAATATAGCCACCCTGCAGCTTCAACTAAGCCTTTTCAAGCTCAGAAATCCTGTTGAAAGAACAAACCACACCAGCTTCCTGATTGCCACCAGTCTCTTGTTCCCAAAATCAGTGCGGTGTTGTTGCTTTCAATTATAAAAATTGCAAATGTATAGACTTGGCCGTGAAAAGCAACTAATAAATAACTGGAGCAAAATAATTAAATAAATGTGTCATTCCAAAGGAATGTTTTAAGAATACATGTTCCAGTTATTTATAAACTGTTTCCACTTTTACCAGAATCTTAATGGGTTGTAAGAAGGCAGTCAACTATGTATATAGATAGAGATAGAAGGTCAATTTTTCCACCTTGTCTATGCCCAATACTTACCTCAACTCTTTGGAAACTGGAACGATCATCAGTGATTTCCAATACTTAACTTACTTCAAATAATCTTTTCTGCAAGATTTAATTTTTCAGCAAGAGTCTGGAGTATTTTTCTTGCATAGTTTAAGAAGGGGGGGGGAGAAAAATTAGATTCTCAGAAGGTTGGCTTCTGTTCACAAAGCACTTGCTCAACTTTAGAACTCTGTTAGTTTATTACATTTGGATAGGAGATGTTTTTGAAAAGTTTGGATTGCCTTATATTGCATTATGGGTAACAAGGAGTTTTGGGGTTGGGACCACTTATGAGTTAAGTCAGCTTTTCATTAAAAATGAGCATTCTGTGATTACAATCATCTAGATTTTAATGTGTGAACAAAAGCAAATCTGCAGCTTCTAATGGCGGCTGAATTGGGAGCTTGTGACAGCAGGCATTCCCTGTACAGTGGTACCTCAGGTTACATACGCTTCAGGTTACAGACTCCGCTAACCCAGAAATAGTGCTTCAGGTGAAGAACTTTGCTTCAGGATGAGAACAGAAATCGGGCTCCGGCAGCGTGGCAGCAGCAGGAGGCCCCATTAGCTAAAGTGGTGCTTCAGGTTAAGAACAGTTTCAGGTTAAGTACGGACCTCTGGAACGAATTAAGTACTTAACCTGAGGTACCACTGTATTACTGAGCTCTTTCTTCTTCTCCCTGTTTCCACATAGCATCTACAATTCAGCTGCAAACTGAATTGCCTTCACATCTTTTCCCTCTTACTTTCCTTTCTGGAGGTCAAGGGCAAGGATGCATTCCCACCCCAAAATCCCAGGAATTGTAGTTTACCCCTCGAAGCTACAACTCCCAACAAAATTCCCTTAACAAAATTCCCAGGATTTTTGAGGGGGGAGAGAATGTTCTTTAAATGTATGGTGTGTGCTCAGCCATAGTATTGCTGGACTTAGCACTAGAGAGTTCAATTCCCTGTTTTGCTGTGAAGCTCACTAGGTGGGTTAGGTTTTTTTTTGTTTTACTGAGCATGACAAACATGGGTTGGTAGGGGCTGCAGTGTTAGAAACTGAGATATGAGAGCATGGAGCTAAATGGCACCTTAAACCTAGGTTATGGGCGCAACAATGGAATGTCTAAGCACACTTTTTAATAGTGAGAATACAAAGCTGAAAATGAATGAACTGCAGCTAAAATACTATATTCATTTTTCACATGGTCTAGTCCTTCCCATCCCCCTAATATTCTTAAGAGGGTTTCTACTCCAGTCTTCACAGAGTACAGTCGTACCTTGGTTCTCAAACGCCTTGGTACTCGGATGTTTTGGCTCCCAAACACCGCAAACCCGGAAGTGAGTGTTCCGGGTTGCGAACATCTTTCGGAAGCCGATCATCCAACACGGCTTCTGCGGCCTTAGTTGTCGAACGGACTCCCGGAACGGATTAAGTTTGACAACCAAGGTACGACTGTAGCTGGAAGTGGGGAGGCGGAAAAAGGTCCTCCTTTCCTTCAACTCTGCAGTTTTGACCTGAAATCTTAGGTGCAATAGTGCGCCCAGAGCTCAGAAACTGCTTGCGCTAATGAAATTCTCTATTGCAACATGTGCCTAGAACAATGGGAGTTCCAAACGCTGGTGGGCTGAGTCGCTGGTGGTGGTTTGGCTTCTCTCTTTTGACCTCCTGCTGCAGAGTCATGCCGGCTCTGGGGTGAGCGTGCTCCAAAGGCCGAGGCAAAGGAGAGCATGGGAATCTCAGGTCAAGAAGGGGCTAGCTATGTCTCTACATCTGCATATGTGTGTGCGTATGTGTTTGTGTGCATGGGGAACCTTCTTCCCAACCCGCTTATCACTTCTGCTGCTCTCAGATAACATAAAGTGAGACCACTTGTACTGCTCTCCTCGCCTCCTGGGTTCTTTAAGCGGTGTGGGATGATGGAACTGGAGCTGTATGAAGCGAGAGGGTAAAGTTGTGTGTTGCGCTTGGGAAAGCTTTTTAAGGGAAGTGGGCTGCAGATTCGGATAAAATGCTATAAGGCTGGCAGGTAAAGAGCCACGCAAGGTTGCCCTTCCCCTGATGAATCCACAGTTCTGTTTTGTTTTAAATCTCCTCTCCCCTTCTTTCTTCTCCGCAGGTGGCCGGATGGGAAACGTAAAAGAAAAAGCAGCCAATGTTCGGTGAAAAGCAGTATGTCAGGTAAGCCACCCTTTTCAGGCTGTTTAAATTGGTAGAATCCTAGCTATTTGTCTGGCTCCCACCAGCACCTCGATTGCATCCCTGATCGCTCTGCTTAATCAAGAATAATCAAGAACAAAGTGGGCCGCAGCGAGCGGAGACCAGGCCTTCCACAGCCACAGGCTTGCGAAGCCAAATGCCTCCCAAATGACTCGAGCAAGCGAGCCAATCCACAAAGTTCAGAGCCAGGGAATATGCAGATATGTATTTGAGGCAGTTTGAACTGACAGATTAGTCTCTTTCTGGCACCCCTGCCTCCAATCAAACTACTATTTAAGCCTTGATGCTACAGCAATCTATGCATCAAGATCCCTCAGAAATATTTCTAGTGGTATGTGACTTTTAGTTCCACACGATGGTTTCTCTCTATAAAGTTGTAGCAAAACCTTCTCTTGATGCCCCAGAAAAATTACATATTAGAGGGGGAAAGAGAAATGCAGGCGGGAGGGGTGGGGAGCCTTCACTGATGCAAACAAGCGATGCCCCGAGACTCCAGAATATAAATAACAGGATATCCTCCCAAAATTTATCCAACTCTGTCCTTGAACCCATTGAAGTCCTTTTGATGTTTTCCACTGGCCCAGAGAAGGAGGTCACGGGGCAGCTCAGGATATCGGTTCTCAAACGACAGAGTCTGCAGCCGGAAGATAAACCACTAAAGGGCTGGGGGGTGCAAGAGGTGAGGCCACAATGGGTCATGGGGCAAAGGCGCAGTGATGTGCGGGTTTGTGAATGAGAGTACTCAGCCGGATATTTGCTTCTTAGGATAAAATGCTCCCCATTGGTCTGCCACCCGCTCAAGTCAGCCGCCCTCTCCCCACACAGATACGCATTCCAAATCAAATCATTTTGATTCCCATCTCCTGTTAAAACCTTCAGTTCTTCAAAGCTCTCACTTGAATAATACCTGAGGTTTCTCCCCCAAAATACAGTAGTAGTGGTCGTATTGCTATTATTATTGCTACTGTTGCTATTATAATTATTAATATTATTACTGGCACATTTATGAATCGCTTCCCATGAGGCATTCCGAAGCTGCGTACAATATAATTTAAGAGGTTTATTAAGTAGTTACATGAATAAAAACAATTGCACATATAACAAGGATTTCATATAAATAAAACCTTTTCTCATATTTTGTTTTTTATGTTGTAGACCGCCCTGTAGTCCCTTGATGAAGGGCAGTATATAAATTTAATAAGAGCAATAACAATTTTATATGTGGAGCGCATACACACACACACACACACACACACACACAAAGCAACAATAGCACATGTGTAGAATCAGTTCAAATCCCATGCAGATACCAACTAGGATAAAGATCTCCATTTAGAAGACATGCAGTAGCTCATTTTACAACGAAAGGAGCAAGATGCTTCGAGGGGGGGGGGAGAGAGAAATACCAGGTTCGAGATTTTACGTAGCAGGTCCAAGGGGGAAACCCCGAGGAGGGGACTTAGGCAGTTGTGGAAAGGCAGGGGCCTTCAGTCTCCCCAAATGCTTCATAGGGGCAAGACCTACCAAAGAAGAGTTACTGTGCTCGTTAGGCCTGACACATCCTGTGCAGATTCAGCTTTTCTAACCACTTGCTGTGTGTGATTCACTGCTGGTCCGCTGCTGTCATTGTGGAAGTGCCCTAGTTCAGTACCAGAGCACTGGATGAAGAAGGTTCCCCAGGTTCAGCTTCTGTGATCTCCTGGGAGGACTGGGATCGACTCCTGCCTGAACCCCTGAAAAGCTGCTACCAGTCAGGGTGGACCCTGTGGTTTGGATCCTATGTTCAGCTTCCCCATGTTCCTATTCTGTCCTCTCCCGTCTTGAATAGGTCTGTTCCAATGGAAGCTTCACTGTTTGCAATACTATTTTCCTTTTGCTGTTTTTGGGTTGGGTGGTTGGTTTTGTGCTGGTCCTCCCGGCCTGGTCTAAAGGGCAAAGACATCCCTTTCCTTAGAAGAGTCATTGTAAGGGGCTGGGTCCATGCCCTCTGTTCCAAGGGAAGGCAATACCTTCTGTGACCCTTGAAGGACACAGGATCTCATGGTAAAATAAAAATATAAATCCTCCTTCTCATATTAAATGCACGATGTAATGTGTGGCGTGGGTGGCAGTCACATATGGCATGCAGTGTGTCATTTGCAAGGGCCATGCATACTACTTTATCTTCTGTGGCACACATTAGATCGTAACATGCCTGTGGGAAGTCCATTAATATGCCACGCTAAAGAGGATTCCCTGTTCGGTGGCTGTGTAAATGGGATACTTTTCACGGTCCGTTTTTCATCTCATGGATGCTGATTTTTCAGTCTCAAACGTAGAAATGGGAATCGGTCTAACATGGCTGCAAATTGTGTGGTCTCTTAGGGAGGGGGGAAAGCGCCACAGCAGAACTCAGAGCTTTCTCTTCCTACCCAGATGCTAGCTGTCTTGCTGGCAAAGGAGAGGGGAGGGCTTCTCGTCTTCCCTCCTGCCCCCCCCCCGGCACCAAAAGCCATCATGCTTTCATGTTGCTAACAGCTGTATTCCAGATGAGTTTAAGACCTTGTCTTTCTTCTCTCACATCCTCATCCCATTGCCTCCATCTGGAAAATCACACAGGGTTTGAAGGACCTTCTGGCTCCTAAACTACAAGGGCCAATTTGCGGCATGATACTTTCCCCAGCAGGGATCTATACTGGTGTAGGGAAACCATGGGTAAATTTGTCGTGTGTGCACAAAAGTGTACAAGTATGTGTGGCTGTATGGAAAACGGCGCGTCAGTATTGGCCCTCGGCCAACTCTTATCCTGTTTATCTTTTGAGAGAAAGCTCCAAACTCCACTCACCAAACACAATCACTGGTGTTTCTCACAGTGAACATGTGGCACATCCGTAACATGCATGTGTCGTTTATATACTGATATACATACATCAGAACCCCCAAGCATGTGCAATGGGAGATTTTAAAGAAAATCACATCTTTCATGTTTGCTCCCAGATGCTCTTGGCACTCACTCTCACACACACATCATATAATTCTTTATAAATTCTATAAATCGGCCATGAATTCTATAAATCGGAAAAGGCCAACGAAACAGAAGGGCCAAGTTGCACGTGAGCATTTGTTGGCAGGAAATGGGAATGTGCAGGCAAAAGAGGCTTTGGGGAGGGGTAAGGGATTGTGGGCCAAGCAGGCCGAGAAGGTGGCCTGAATTTTGCATGTTTCGTTTATTTATTTATTTGGATCCTTCGCTCCTTCCATCCAGTCTCGGATGCTGCAAATATCTAAGCAACATGCCACTGCTTTAAGGCAGTTGAGACCTAGGCTTTATCCCCCACCACACAGGCATGCCATTGCCGCAAGGGGGGCACGTCCCCTTTTCCGTCATGGCTGGGTCATCCTAGGGTCATGTGGAGGTGACCCTTGCCACAACCCTAGACAATAGGACATTGTGAGGGCAGGGGGTGAACGAGAGAACACAGCTCCTTTTCCTGGAAGGGGGCAGAGGGGGCACCTTCATTATCGGGGCTGATGAGGCCCTGGAGGGTAAGCAAGGTTACGTGAGTTGGGGGTGGTGGTGGTGGCAGGAGATAATTGGAAGGGGGGGGTCGCAGGCTGCTTCCTTCCCCTTCAACAACCCCCCACAAGCCCAGAGATAAAGAGCCTTTTTGTGGACGTACATGACTGTTGTGTTTTCTGCATGAAAGCCGCCCTCGTTAGCGGTACTTTAAATAGCCTTTCAGAAAGACTAACGAAGCCTGGAAGTGGGGGGAGCAGACAAGGACAGGCCTTGCCATTGCCCCCTCCCTCCTGGAATGTGGGGTCAGAGGGGATCTTGAGAGCCATTCAGGCCTTGGGGGTGCCTGTGCTGTGAGGGGTGGACCGCAAAGGAGGCCTGCAGTCTTCATGTTTTGCCAACGAAGCAAAGCCAAGTCAGATATGAGGCAGCTTACAAATTAAAGTTGGGGCAAATACTTGTATCCTGCCATCCCCCCCTCCATGAAAGTCATATGTGGTGTTGTCCCACTTTATGTTCATAACAACCCTTCATTGTAGGAAAGTCAAAGCAAACGGCCCAAGTTTCGCCCAGTGAGCTTGATGTGGCTGCAGGTAGATTTGAAACCAGGTTGACCTGGTACAAGTTAGCATTCATAAAGAGAAGAGTAGCTCTGAGCATATGCTCAGATTTCCAGAATGCCCTTTCCAGAAGACCTGGTCAGAAAGGGTTTGGGAGGAAGTTGTAAGGGCTTCAGGAATGATCCCTGACTGCTGAAACATGAAACGGGGCTCGCCAGCAAAGCCTCTCTCTGGCCTTCCTTGCTCCATATATGCTCCACATATACAGTCACCAGCTTTCTCACTCTCCAGCTCTGTCCCTGCTCTCTGATCCTCATTCACTCCGCCTGTGCTTCCCTCCCTCTTAACAGTGGTCTAACTGGGAGGTCACTACAGCATGGATCGCTGAAGGCCAGGCTGACCCAGGCCCAGGAATGGCTGCAGCTGGTCAACCAGCCTAAGCTGGGCATAAGCTCCCCTTGCCTAAGTGGCTCCAATGACAAGTTGGAATCCAGGAGTGATCCCAGACTATGAACCTGTTCCTTCAGGGGGAAAATCATGCCTCCCAGGATAGGTCATACACCTAATTCCCGGATACAGAAGCTCACAGCATCTCCATCTTTATTAGCCCCCACCCAGCCCTTCACCACTTCCAGACACCAGTCCAGCATCTTCACACTTCACAGATGGAATGGAGAGAGAGACCTCCAGACAGCAATACAGTGGTACCTTGGTTCTCAAATTTAATCCGTTCCGGAAGTCGGTTCCAAAACCAAAGCGTTCCAAAACCGAGGCATGCTTTCCCATAGAAAGTAATGCGTTCCAGACTTTTAAAAACTACCCCTAAAACAGCAATTTGACATGAATTTACTATCTAATGAGACTATCGATCCATAAGATGGAAGCAATGAAAGCAGTCACACAATCAATCAATCAATCAATCAATCAGTAGCTGAACTGGGTTCCACACAGTCACAAAAACGAAACAGCCAGAAAAATGCAAAATAGATAGCAAAAACAGACAGACCTCAGCATAACACTCAAAACAGAAGTGTGGCACTCAAAACAGAGCATGTTCTACTTCTGAAAAAAGTTCGCAAACCGGAACACTTCTGGGTTTGCAGTGTTTGGGTTCCAAGTTGTTTTGAGTACCAAGGCGTTTGAGAACCAAAGTACTACTGTAATGTGGTAGCATGGGGGAAGCATCACAGGACCATTAATAAAGCAGAATAAATTTGCCACTAAAGCAGTGTTACTGTGCCAAAACCACGTTGCAGAATACACCGGCAACACAACACCCATCTGGAAGGGCTTGTAGTGTGTTAACCTTGTGGTTTTGTGCAGCTTGGTTGTGTTGCTTGTGTTTCTAAAAGGGAGGCGACTTTGAGAGCTGCGAGTGGCTAGTAAAGTGTGTTGCTTTTAAAGATATAAAATTGTGATATGGCCCCTTTGTGTTTCAGAGGTGATATGGGTCTAGCCAGCAGGTAATGATGACCAGTGAAAGAGAGTAAGGGTGGGCAGGCCCATTGAAGTCTGGTGTGTCCCAGTTCTGTATTCCCCCTTCCAGCCCTGATCTCTCCATTCTTGTTTTCTCCTCCAGGGTACATCCCTAGCTACTTGGACAAAGATGAGCAGTGCGTTGTATGTGGAGACAAAGCCACGGGGTACCACTACCGATGTATTACCTGTGAAGGCTGCAAGGTAATGGAAACATGGGAAGGCCATCTGGCCCGAGCGGCTCACTAGAGGGTGAATTCTCTCCTTTGACTTGGTGCCTCTGCATGCCCCCAGGCAGCTGCCAAGGACAGCACTGCCCAGGGCTTGGGTTTTTTGGGTGCTGCGACTGATGGGAAGCATTTTGGTCCTTTTCGCAGCAGGGGCCAGAGGAAGGCTGTGGGTGAGCCTGGTGCTAAGTGAGGCAGGGGAAGGGTGTGGAAGGTTTGAGCCAAATGTGTGAGCAGCAGTCGCTCAGAATTTCTGGACCAAGCTTCACCGAGATATATAGAAGGATAAACTAGAGAGTGAAAAAAGAATTGATATGTCTTGGCAAACTGCAGTGTGGAATGGATAAAGCCAGATTTTTACAGTGATGGGAGCTAGACAAATTAATATTTTCCATGGTCTCTGGTTACATTTCTTAATTTGTTGACTCTTCTTCTGTTCCACATTTACCTTACTGATCTGTCAGCCTCCCCCACTGCCATCACCCTCCCCCAGGATTCTTTTCACCGCCTCTGTTGTGCTCTTTCTCCAAGGGACTTGGAGTGGGGCCTGTGTGGGGTTTCCTAGCTTTCTCCTCACCAGGTTAGGCTGGCAGGTAATGATTTTTGCCCTGTGCATTTTATAGATGTGTAGGTGTTTGAACCCGCATCTCCTAGGTCTAGGGCCAACTACCTAGCTGCCTCCACACCACAGTAATGACCGTATGTCACTAGCATGCTTGGGGCTGCATAGGACACAGTCGTGATAAACTTTTCTGCCCAAAGTGTCTGCAAGTCAGTACAGTCGTACCTTGGATCCCGAACGCTTTGCGAGTCGAATGTTTTGGCTCCCGAATGCCGCAAACCCGGGAGTGAGTGTTCTGGTTTGCAAACGTTCTTTGGAACGCGAATGTCTGATGTGACTTCCGGTTGGCTGCAGGAGCTTCCTGTAGCCAATCAGAAGCTGTGCCTTGGTTTCTGAATGTTTTGGAAGTCGAACAGACTTCCGGAACAGATTCCTTTTGACTTCCGAGGTACCACTGTATTAGGTGGACAAAACCAGAAGATTAGGAAGTAGAGAGCATGGATTCACAAAATAAGTGGGGATGGGGTAGAGTAGAATTAAAAGGCCCTTGAGGGACAGGTGAGATGTGCCTGAGGAGTGGATCAGGAAGGACTTTACTGGAGGAGAGGACCTTGACAGAACAGAGAAGGTTGTTGCTGCAGGCAGAGTGCTCAGATTAGTCAAAGGCAGGGAGATGGGAGAATGAGCCCAAGGGGCCTGGTTAAGAACAACCCAGCAGTTTTGGGAAAATTCAAATGGCACCCCACATTCCATAAATGCAACTCACCATGGCATCCTTTTGCGCAAGCCTCATTGCGGTGGGCAAGAATGCTGCCATTTATTTTGTTTTTTGTACAGCAGAACTTTCTAGTGGATTGTGTGCCTCAAGGGTCAGATCCTGTGTAAAGCCAGTGTGGTGTAGTGGTTAGCGTGCTGTGCTAGGTCTGTGAAGACACCGGCTCAATGTCTCCCCCTCTTCCCAATCCACAGTGCCCAATGGGTGACATTGGATCAGTCATACCCTCTCAGCCTGATCCACCTCACCATTGGTTGGTGAGAAGACAACATATGTGTCTATGTAGGGGAGAGTCATGCTTGCTAGCTTGAGCTTGTTGGAAGAAATCCAGGTTACGAGTGTAGCTTAATGTAATGAAATACGTGCACGTCTCGCTCAGCTGCCCTTAATGGTGTCTAAAACCTATGAACTGAGGTGGCCGCTTTGCTGTATGTACCTTGTGGGAGTGTCAACTCCAGTTGGCAAAAGAACTTGTGAGAAAAGGAGCAGCATATGGAGGAAGGAAACAGGAAAGAGAACGGGAAAATAGAATCCACGCTGAGAAATTGAAGGAGGTTGTGCCAAAAAAAGAGAGCAAGCGAGCGGGGAGAGTACTGTTTCTTCTGTAGTATTGACTTCCAGGCATTACTTTTGAGTGCTGATCTTGAGATTTCCCAGCGCAACATGTGGTTTTCCCAGGCAAGAGATTTGTTTTATTGCACTGTATTAACGTCAGTTTTGTGGTGCTGATTATGACTTAGTTAGGCACTGGGTACTGTTTGCAAAGAGGCACCCCTCATTCCAATGCCCCCCTCCTCTCATGTTCTCGGCACATGGTGAGCCTTCCTGGGTGATCTAAGGTCACTGGGCACTGGGAGGGGGGGTCTTAAAAGGGCCCTAGTGGCAGGGTAGAAGAGTCTGGCGTTAATATAACAGCATGGCTGGATAACCAGTCATGCTGGGCCCCTAATGAGGGAGGACACATTTTAGGACCAAACTTAAGTACGGTAAGTGTGTGTTTAGCAAATGAATAAATCACTCCCACATGCCTATATGTAATAATAATAATAATAATAATAATAATAATAATAATAATAATAATTCTATTATTTATACCCCACCCATCTGTCTGGGTTTCCCAGTGTGCAAATGAGTGTTCATTGGAGGGCGGGGTTAAAACCTCCCCCTCAACTCGGCTGTTTTAAATCCTTTCTCCCCAGCTCACTTCCACTATTGAACCCAGGCAGACAGGAAATAGCTTGGAAACGGTAGAGTGCAATAGTTTCCAATTGATGGAACGTGACCAACAAACTGCTGTGCCCTGACCTAAAGTGGGTCTCTTGCCAGAAGCAGTCCCCCTGCCCCCCCGCCCACATTCTTCTTTGAGAGAGAGGAAAGAAAGAGAGGACAACAAAACTAAACAAAAAAGAGAAAAGGAAAGGCATGCATGTGCAGTAAAAGCCAGCAGAGACAACTCAAGACCTCTCTGTTCCTGAAGCGGAACATTCAAACGACAGAGATTTGAGCTGCCCCTGATTCTTACCACAGAATCTACTGACTACCTCAGATTGCCAGCCCTGGGTGCAGGGCGGAGTGCAAGATGGGGTGCTCCTGGCTTTGAAGGAAGTTGAAAAACTAGCAGCAGCTTTGAGTCGTCGTTAAAGGTTGTACAGTGGGACCTCGGGTTACATACGCTTCAAGTTACATATGCTTCAGGTTATAGACTCCGCTAACCCATAAATATTACCTCGGGTTAAGAACTTTGCTTCAGGATGAGAACAGAAATCGTGCTCCGGTGGCAGCAGGAGGCCCCATTAGCTAAAGTGGTGCTTCAGGTTAAGAACAGTTTCAGGTTAAGAACGGACCTCGAGAACCAGTTAAGTACTTAACCCGAGGTACCACTGTATAGAGAGAGAGCTAGCAGATGCAACCCATGAGGCACAACCTGCTGAGACGTTCTCCAACATACACCTAGACAGAAATGAATGGGAGCTGTAGGAGAGCACAATAGGGGGTGGAAAACACCCTTGTCAGTTGTGCCCCATGTTGATGAATGGGAGGCCTTTGGGGCAGCCCCAGGACTTGTAGCTTAGAACCACAGAAGAAGAACATGGGAGCGCACCACCTCAACTTCTGCAATAGAAAATCACCCATTTGCCTGATGGACTTGCATTTCTAAGATGCAAGCCCTAATACGCTTGGCATTGGTGGTTAGAATGGGCAGAGGTCCCGTTTGATGTTGGAAGTGCCAATAGGGCTGTACCCCGTTGGTTAGAAAAGAGGAGCCAAGTGGGTGGCTTGAAAAACGGAAGGCGCTCCTTCCTTCTCAGGACTGCCTGGTTCTGATTCCGCTCTTCCCCTCTGCAGGGCTTTTTCCGGCGGACCATCCAGAAGAATCTGCACCCGACATACTCCTGCAAGTACGATGCCTCCTGCGTCATCGACAAGATCACTCGCAACCAGTGCCAGCTTTGCCGATTCAAGAAGTGCATTGCCGTTGGCATGGCCATGGACTGTAAGGGCATTGCGCCCGCTATGGAGGGATGCGAGGGTTGGGGAAGACGAGGGAGGGAGCGGTTGCAACCGGGGATCCCATCACGGAAATAAATGTAGCCAAGGATGTGGGGGCAGGGAGGGGGCATGCTGCTTGTTCCAACATAGAGTTGTGTGGGACCATCTATTAATCCCAATGTAATTGGGGCCGTTGTTGCGGCATGAGAACCCCACGGGCCGGAGTAAGCGGCCTCAGAATTCCGTAGGCTCTCACAGGAGCCGGCCAATCAAATGGCTTCTTGTGAGGCCATTCAGCGCATTGGTTAGTGGGCTGCAGGATGCGACGGGCACCTCACAGAGTTCTGATTGGCTGTGTGTGAGGCCCCACTGCCCACTCATGCCTCTCCATTCTTCGCGCCCCCTAGTGGTGCTGGATGACTCCAAGAGGGTAGCCAAGCGGAAGCTGATTGAAGAGAACCGGGAGAGGCGGCGCAAGGAAGAGATGATGAAATCCCTTCAGCACAGGCCGGAGCCAACCACGGAGGAGTGGGAGCTGATCCACATCGCCACGGAAGCGCACCGCAGCACCAACGCCCAAGGCAGCCACTGGAAGCAGAAGCGGAAATTCCTGGTAAATAGTGGAGGCGCGTGCGGCAGGCAGAGTCTTAACCAGGGGTTGCATGTATTAACCAGGGGTTGCATGATCCCGCACAATCTCGTCTTTTTATTCCTTGCTTTCTTTTTGGATTAACATTTCCTGGCTCTTCTTCCCCGGTTTCTGAGCGTCCATATCTTCCCCGCAACCTTTGCGTTCTCGCGCACAGACATTGTGAAAATCTGGCAAAATATAGCGTGCCAAATGAGCAGATAACAACAGGTATATCTTGTTTTGCATCAGGGCTGGGTTACGTGTCTGTGTGTGCATGCAAAGTCCACGTAGCTTTGCTTAACACTTTCCTTTACTTTGTGTTTTTGTTCTTATTCTACCATGCGTAAGCTAGGTTCTGTAGAGAACAGGAAGTAGCATGGTTACTACCTAGGGAGCTAGCCATGCATACAGGCCACTTCTCCTGCATGTCTTCCTAATCCTGTGGAAACAAATGCACAGTTTTATGCTACGCAAATGGTTTAACACAACCTGGAAGCACACATCTGGCCCAAGGTATGCTCATGTTCTTCCCGGCTTGTTATTTGCTATAGTGGCATACTTTGCATATAACGCTAAACCGTGGCTTAGTGCTTCATGAGGAACCCTGCAGCTTTCCCTGCTTTGGTCATGCTGCTGCCATGCTACTGGGACCAAGCCATGGTTTGAGTTCGTATTACATCCCAATCCAGGCTTATGGTTTGTCTCACTCCAGACAAACCACAAGCTTCTCAAGCCTGGGTTTGGACATAACACTATAACCAAAGTCAAGATGTTCTTGAGAAAACACCAACTTCCATGCAGTCTTCCAGGTTAAACAATTATTACTATTACTATTACTATTATTAGTTATTGCTTGTACCCCCACCCATCTGGCTGGGTTGCCCCAGTCACTCTGAGCGGCTTCCAGCGGACTATAAAGAACACACACTACACGCTCCTTCATACCTAAAGTAATAATAATGAATCCCTGTACACAGAGATCTAGCATGTCAGGAAGAAGGGTCTATCCTGGCCTTTTTTTACATGTTTACAAAAATAAATGAATGCTGGATCATTCAACTGTGTGGTCTCCTGTTAATAGGACAGAGAAACAGGTTTCTCTCTTCCTATTATTATTATTATTTTAACTAGGCCTTATTCACAACTGAATTTTACTGTCTTGCAGCCACATAGTATCATAAATTTTCCCCTTCCTTTTTTAAAAACCACACTTTGAATAACATTCAATAGGCCCACAAGAGCCAGACAGTGGCATTTTTACCATGAAGTACCAGTTCATCACCGCAGATTACTATTTTTGTTTAAAACGCAGTTTTGCAGTTCAACCCTAGGCATGTCTGTTCAGACGTAAGCCCCCCTCCTAAGAGGGTGTCTTCTAATAGAGAGGGTACAGAATTGCAGTAATACATGTATTTTAAACTTTTCTTTTCACTTTTAAACCTCTTTTAAAATTGTTTAATAGCCTGTATTTTTATTTGAGCTCATTTTTTGGTGGCTAGGGTTATTGCCCTTCAGCAGGTCAATGCGCGCACACACACACACACACAAATATACAGTCATACCTCGGCTCCCAAACACCTTGGGAGTCGAACATTTCGGCTCTCGAATGATCAAAAACCAGAAGTGAGTGTTCTGGTTTTCGAATGTTCTCTTGGAAGCCAAATGTCCGACAGGGCTTCTGCGGCTTCCAGTTGGCTGCAGGAACTTCCTGCAGCCAATCAGAAGCCACGCTTTGGAAGTCAGACGTTTCAGAAGTAGAATGGACTTCCAGAATGGATTCCGTTCGGCTTCCGATGTACGACTGTATATCTATAGTATAAAACCATACACAGTGGTGCACACTCCAGCCAAATTTCCGATAAACAAGTTTGAAGCCCCTTCTATTTCAGAAGGATATATGTAGGCATGTGCTAAACCCTCTAATTGAAATTGATTGGATTTAAAATTGCTTAACATTGGTGGTGCCCACTCTGAACGAAACGTATCGGTTTCCTTTTCCAGAGTGCCATATGCTTTAAATCTGACCTTTTTTTCCCCTTAATGTGGTGAGATTGTAACCCATGCTTAGACTTAGCACTGGTAGTAAGCTTGGAAGTCAAAACATATGGCAATAAAATCCAAGATCTCAATAGTTTTAATTAAATAAAGGTTTCTCCTCCTCCCACAGCTTTAGCAAATGATTCAGGCCCTAGAGAGGGACCTTTGAAGGGTTAAAGTGATTGAGCAAAGGGACACAGCTGTGACCTCTCAGCTCCCTCCAAGGGCAGATGGGCCGGAAACCCCCCAACCCATCCCCCTCCCTTCCCCCTTGCCTTACAGAGTAGGGATTGCTGGTGTGGGGTGCCCTCTTCTGGCCACAGTCAGCTAGTGCCAGGGCAGGTCAGGACATAGAGGTCAAGGGAAGTGGGGCTTGAGGGGAGGGGGAGAAAGGAAATCAGAGGCCAGCAGGCAGGGTGGCTCTTGGAGAAACATTTCTCTCTCGTAGTCCTTCTTCTCCCCACCACCAAACACACACAAGGGTAGAGGGAAGTCAGGGAACTGGAAAAATCCCATACAGTATTTTGGTACTGAACTGAATGTACAAACATTATGCAAAATGATACAGTTGTTCAAATCTCTATTTTTTATTTCTTAATGCTTATTGTTATAAGATGCTTGTTATAATGAAAACCAATAAAAATATTAACACACACACACACACACACACACACACACACACACTCCTAAGCTTTGCAATGACAGACAAACACGTTCCTAAATTAAGCTACAGTTTTGAAATTCAGTCTGGGCAGTGGTCTGAAAGCAACACAAGTGCAGTTTTAGGTGTTCTCTTAAGGAACGGGGGAAACAAACGGCAAACCTCGTTTAAGTTCTGCAAAGGAAGAACAGGAGAGAAGTGTGGTGGGTTCCAATGCACCATTTTTACTGGTAAAAAAACCCCCACACAGCATAAAAGCTTCCCCGGCTCCCACATGGGTGGGTCACAGGCTCTAGCATGCCCTTAATGTTGATTAATGTCCTGCATTAAAAACAGAAGGGGTGCCTTGCTCCAGAAAGGGGGTGTGCACAGGGCTGCACCCACTCAGCAGGGGCAACAGAACTTCAGGTGTCCTAGAGGATAATTGGAGGAATCCTTCAAGGGGAAGACGCCTGCAGGCCCTTGTGACAACAGGCGCTTAAGGTGCAAAGCAATTCTGTCTCCTCCCCGATTGCATTCTTTACCCTCTCGCTCCATATAAGTAAGTGGAGCGTGTTTTTCATTTACAGTGAACGCTCGGGTTGCGAACGTGATTCGTGCAGGATGCATGTTCACAATCCGCAGCGTTTGCAACCCACAGCAGTGCGTCTGTGCACGCACAGGTTGCGATTCGGCTCTTCTGCGCATGCGCGACCACTGAAACCTGGAAGTAACCCGTTCCAGTACTTTTGGGGTTTGGCGGGTCTGTAACCCAAAAAAATGCAACCTGAAGCGGCTGTAAGCTGAGGTATGACTGTACTTGCATGGACTAGGGTAAATTAGGAAAATATTCATGGGGACAGAACACAATTTGTCTTTGTCCAGCGTAGACCCCCATTTTCCACTTGAGGAGTTCTTCTCTGTCCCTCCATCCCCCAGCAGAGACACAACAGATTGCAAAGCAGGAGAAGCCAAAATGAATTTTAACAATACAGGAAAGTAGTTTGAGATTGCCTTAAACTAGAAATTGATCAACCCTTTGCCACTTCCTTTCCTGTAAAAATTAATATTAAGCTATATTATAATTCACAGTACTTTTGAATGCACATTTCACAAAACACACAACTTGTATGAGTTTCGCTGCAAAATAATCATTTCTGGGTGCGTTTTGGTACTTCTTTCGAGCCAAGAACCGCATCGCAAAATCTAGGGAAGCATGGAAACCTTAAAAATCGCTGCATTCTGATCCTCGCCCTCATCCTGGAAGTGCGAATCACTTAAAAATGAGGGCTGGATGAAATCCTGGAGCTTCCCTACCTTCAACACATGAGGCTGTGGCTTGCTCCAGATCTTGTCAGCGCTGTTGACAGAGTCCCTACGTGAAATGTGCACTGACTCAGTGAGAAACATCAAGGTTATTCACTTGGAAAATGAAGCAGCAACTTGGTGGGAAACTGTGGGTTTTGGTGTGAGATACAGCAGTGAGCTTTTTCGTGTTGATGGACAGATTTGTAACCCAGAGAAACTTTTCTGGGCACTAGCATAATCTAGCACAGGCTAGTACAGCCTGTTCTAGAGGATGCAATAGAATGCTTCTTTCAAATCTGATTTCAGCAGGGCAGGGAACCCTGTGGGTGCCATGTTGTTGATATGCTAAAGTCTACCTTGCAAAGTTTTATGTTGCCAGGGTTGTGCGTCCTTCAGAACCAGAACAGACAGTTCAACAAGGGGGAATTGCCTAATGGTACCATGTGCCTTAAAAAGAAGGCCGTGTTTCAGTGTGTTTTGCCCATTAGTTCCCAGCAAGCTGCACGTGCAGCACGCATCAACAGAAGATTCAGAACATGTAGTTCTTCCTGTTGCAAAAGTAGAGTTGGATTCTGGTGGTTTTTGAGACTGGAAGGTGGATTCATCCCAAATTTTTGTTCTGCAGAGTCATGATTCTGCCTCTCTTCTCGCCCCACTCACAGCCCGAAGATATCGGTCAGTCACCTATGGCCTCCATGCCCGATGGGGACAAAGTGGACTTGGAGGCGTTCAGTGAGTTTACGAAGATCATCACCCCCGCCATCACCCGTGTGGTGGATTTTGCCAAAAAACTGCCCATGTTTTCAGAGGTAAGCGAGGTGGGTGGGTAGATTCTGTCAGAGGTTTGGGAAGAAAGGAGTTTGGTGATAATCTCTTGAACGTGCAGAGATCACATGTCTTCCCGTTACACTGATTAATAAGGGGAAAGCCACAGGTGTGGAGCCAGCTTCTTGCTTCCTCCAACCATAATAATCTCCATGGTTTGCCACCAGAAGGAAATATTAAGGGGCAGGTAGAGAGGTATGATGGGGTGCAAGCAAGCTTGTTATCGCCTTGTCCAGTCAGGCTGAGGTGCTGATGATGGGTAGGCCTAAACCAAAAGTGACAGACAATTTTCATGACCGCCTCTGTCAGTGTCAGAAGGTGCTCTGTTCTTTCAGCGCAACCTTTCATAAGTCAAAATGAAAAGGAAGGGTATTGATTCGGAATGCATTGACTTGGAATGGGCTTCCTGATTGGCTAGGATCACCCAAGTGACCGGTCCAGGTACTCCAAAATAGCTTGATTTGATCTCAGTAATGTAAACCGAGCATGTAGCAAAACCAGATTGGTTGTGTAGCATCATGATGCCATTGTGGCCACTTTGTGATTCCTGATTAGCTGGCATCATTTGACGAAGGCGAAAACCCTAAAAGGGAAAAATGGCTGTGAAGCTGTAACGTATTGGGTGACTAATAGCTGCAAAATGATGAACGTTCTCAGAGGTAGGAGTTTGTTTCAAGAAACATTTCAGGATAGCTGTGTACATTCCAATTCCCACCCACCCAAACCATGCATATAATAAACCTGTAACTTGGAATACTTCTTCATACAGCTGATGATATGGACTGTAGTCCACAAAAACTTGTGCCACAGTAAGTGTACTAAGGTGTTACAAGACTCTTCTTCCTTCTTCCTTCAAACAAATGGTTTTTGAAGAGAAGTGCCAAGTTCTTACCCTCTCCCAAGCAATTCCTGATTTCCCGCTGCTCCTCACCCTGCTTTGATTCATGCCTAGACTCTGGCCTTTCCCCTTTCCATGATCTCTCCTTAGTGCACCCGTTCCTTGTCTCCTCATAAACCCTCGCTTTGCTCCTTTGTTGGGGGCAGTGGAAACATACTAACTCCATGGAGTCTGGAGCAAAGTGTGCAAAGGGCCCTCTTCTCTGCGAAGCACTTCCCTAACAAGCCGAACGGCGGCGAGGCTGCCACTGACCGCCATGCCTCTCCCTGCCCACAGCTGCCTTGTGAGGACCAGATCATCCTTCTGAAGGGCTGCTGCATGGAGATCATGTCGCTGCGGGCAGCTGTGCGCTATGACCCCGAGAGCGAGACGCTGACGCTAAGCGGCGAGATGGCCGTCAAGCGGGAGCAGCTGAAGAACGGCGGCCTGGGCGTGGTGTCGGACGCCATCTTTGATCTGGGCAAGTCCCTCTCTGCCTTCAACCTGGACGACACCGAAGTGGCGCTGCTCCAGGCTGTGCTGCTCATGTCCTCAGGTACAGGATTCGGGATATACGCTTCCCCCCTCCAGCCCTGGGTCTGATTATGCATACGCCCCTCTCCGCCCAACGGGGGTGGATAGGAAGCTGCCTCATACTGAGTCAGGCCATGGATCCGTCCAGCTCAGCACTTTCTATGCCAGTGATGGGCCACTGGAGTGCGACCTCCCCATCTGGCCCATAGCACCCCCAATCTGCTCACTCTCAGCCATCAGGCTGGGGTGGGGGCCTTTTATTGGAGCCAATCAGAGGCTTTTTTTCAAGCCTAATTTTGGTGGGTTTGTTGGAGGGGGGTCACAGTAGGGGTGGGAAGAATGAATCTTCCACATATGCTGCAGCAGTGCCAAAAACACAGAATTTGGGCTTTTTAAGAAGCCCGTTCAACCACTCCAATTGAAGGGTTTGGGGGTTTTTTAGCCAAATTGCTACACTGGACTTGGGAGGATTGGAGCTGGTTGAAGCTGGAGGGGGAAGGGTTACCGCCTTCCTTGTGCCATGTGACCCACTGAACACCGCCCCCTGCTGCTGTTAAACTTGGGGGAAACCCTTACTGTCTGCTCCAATAGTAGGTTTCCTCCAAGCCTAATTACAGCACATGGAGCAGTTTGTGTGAGTGCAGAAGGGGGAGGAAGGGTTAATCTTCCCTTCTGCAGGGGCAGTCTCCATGAAGATCTGGCAGTGAGGCTTGGGAAAAAGTCAAAATGCTTCCCCCACCCCCACCCCAAGACTAACTGCTGGCTGTGGGAGGGAGGAGAGTGAAAATCTGCAGGCGGCTGTGTGTGTTGCATGTATGGATATGAAGTGATGAGCATGCCTGCTTTGCCAAAACCTCCTTTTTGCCTTGATCTGCTGCTTGACTAGAAGGTTGGTCCAGTACGAATCTGGGCTTCCACCCCAGGAGGGTTCCCCGCTTCTTGTCTGTGTTGACTCGCAGCAGCTGGGCAGGGTTTTGGACAGGCGACTGCCTAGAAATGCTGGGGTGAAACCCCAAGGCCTTTTTGCATGCAGAACACATCCTCTGCCGCTGTCTGAGCCCTTCCCTTAAAAGGCATAGATTTGGATCCACCTGTGAACATAGATGCCTGAGCCACCACCACAGGGCATATGCAGTTTTGAGTGGGGTGTATTTGGGTATTGGGCAGGTCAGTGCAGCCATGGAGGGACAAGGAAATGGGTGATATAGTAGAGAATATGATAACCGCTCAATGGGTTTGCCAGGAGGAGCGTAATTCAGCCACCTCCAAGGTCAATTAAATTGGTCTTGGAGCCAGTGGGTGTTAAGAAGGTGGGTTCAGGATCATTGCAGGTGGGGTGCACTGAGTGGCCAGCTTGAATGTAGGGTTGCAGTTGGTCGGACAGTCTCATTTCACTTTTACCGTATTTTTCCGTGTATAAGATGCCCCCATGTATAAGACATCCCTACATTTAGACACCCCACATTTAGAAAATGGGCATATGCGCTATCCGTGTATACAACACCCTCAGTTTTTTAACCTTATTTTAAAGTAAAAAAAAACCGTAGTCTTATACACGGAAAAGTACGGTAATTTGTATACCCCCTTTCTGTATTATTATTATTATGCACAAGGCGGTTTTCAGCAACAAAATATACAACAGAGAACACATACCTTATAATGATCTGATCCAATACCACAAAATCACAATAAAACATAATTTAAAATGGAACAACTTATATCGAATAATAAAGTAATACTCGGTGATCAGTAAAATTAACTCTCGAAACATCAGCAAATAATAATTAAACAGAAATTCACTCTTTACCATTGCAGTTTGTAACTACAAACTATGATCAATAAAAATAACTGCAAGTCACAGTGCCTAAAACACCACAAGGTGTACGAAACCAAGTAAAAGGATCAAACTGAGAAACAAAGGCACCCGGTTGGCTTCCTTGGACTTGCGTTCCTAACCTGAGATTTGGCTGGAGGAGCTGGCTGTTGAGTTGGCTTTAAGCAGCCACACTGGAATCCAGAGCTGGGATGGAAATTTCCAGCTCAGGGCCACCCAGCCGAACACTGGATGATTCGGGCCCAGCAAAAGCAAGCACACGGCACGCAGTAAAATTCTGGAGCTCATTGACCCTAAGGTGGCATGACAGCCAGCAGCTCAAACGTCTTTAGCCAGGGGGTGACATTCGTGGAGGACAAGCCGACAAGGCTGTCATAGGCATGTATGCACTCTGAATACCAGGCGCTGGGAGTCCCAAGTGGGAAGAGGAGGCTTCTGGGCTCATGCTCTGCTTGTGTGCTGCTTCCCATCAACATCTCGGGAGCCACTGCAGGGAAGTGGGAGGCTGGGCTAGGCAGGGCTTGGACCTGGCGCCACGGGCACCCTTCTCACACCCCCTCTGTTCCCCCCTTTGCAGACCGCAGCGGGCTGATCTGCGTCGACAAGATTGAGAAATGCCAAGAGACGTACCTGCTGGCATTTGAACACTACATCAACTATCGCAAACACAACATTCCCCACTTCTGGCCCAAGCTCCTCATGAAGGTGACCGACCTGCGCATGATTGGAGCTTGCCACGCAAGCCGCTTCCTGCACATGAAGGTGGAATGCCCCACGGAGCTCTTCCCCCCGCTCTTCCTCGAGGTCTTCGAGGATCAGGAAGTCTAAGGGGGGGAAGGGGGGCAGACAGGGTGGCTTGGGAGAATTGGGGAGATGGGGCAGTTTGGGACTGGGGCGATGTCTGGACTTCTGGGCCGCGGGGCCCCCACCCCCAACCTCATCACCTCGGACACAACAGATTTTCTTTTTTTTTTTGTTCTGTTTTGTTGTTTTCATTTTTCTTTTTTGTTTTGTTTTTTCTAAATATTGCACGTCAGCGTCAGTGAATCACATGGAAGGGGAGGCAAGGCATCGTGGATGGGGGTCGGGCCACCAAAAAAAAGGTCGAAACTATACAACAACAACAAAAGAACCTTCGTTATACGGTAGACTTGTGCAGCAGCCAATACTTTTTTTTTGTCTAGGCAGACAAACACAAAAAAATTAAGTGGGCAATATGTTTCTCACTCACCCCTTGTTTATCTTTCTTCCTCCAATACCCTTTTCTCCCAAAGCTGTCTTTCCAGGGTGAGACATCTGTCTTAAAATTTTTGACACAATGTTAAGGAAATTAATCCATATTTTACTCCCCCCCCAAAAAAAAACCCCCCACCTTTTTGCCCTTCTCCTCATTCAGTAGCAGTTCCCCCACCCCTGACAGCACTGGAACGAGTCAGCACCTCTTCTTTTGCCCTGATCAAACCTCTCTCGTTTAAATGGACTTGATTACCAATATATATAAATATATATATGTTTCTTTTGCACATAACAGTCCCAGGAAACGTCAGAGTGTGTTTGGTTGTTATATTCTTTTTCTTCTTCTTTTTTTTCTTTTAGAACTCTTAGCATTTAGTTACCCTCCCCAGGAGGCTAAAATATAAAATGCACTTTTTTTGTAAAAGAAATAAAAGATTTTTTTAAAAAAAAAGTTAAGAAAAGGAGCCGAGAGAGAGTGAGAGAGAGACAGAGAGAAATCCTATTAAATTATTGGAGGTCGGGTGGGGAGGGGACATTGCTGCAGGTGGTTTGGCAAAACACAGGCGATTAAGGAAAGACAAGAAAGAAACCCCAAATTGAGGCTTAAGGTCCGCACGGGAAGGACAAATGCACTTTGGAAATAGGCAAAGGCTCCCCTCTCCACTCCTCCCCCTAGTGGGAAAAACAGGTGATTGAATAAGAGATCTATTATATTTTGCTTCGAATCGCACTGCAGGGCTGAACCGAAGAGGTGCCTGCTTTGCGTTCCAGTGCTGAGGGGGGGTCCAGGACACACCTCTGCCTTCCTCCCTGCCCCTGAAACTCACCCCCCCCCACCCCGCCCTAGGCTTCAGCCAATCTACCTCCATGTTGGGCAAGGTGGGCTGGTCTAACGTGGCCCCGCCCAGTCTTACACTGCCCCTCCCCAAGCTGAAAGTCCGCATGCAACGTTCCCACCGGGCTTCGGAAGGGCCCTTGCTCCTTCTTTTGCACACGCTTTCCCGCGCCGCGTGGCGGTACACTTCTTGCTGCACTATAATAACCTTGCTGCCCTCCCTTACGCGCTCTGCTCTCTGGGGAAGCGGCGAGCCCGGGAGCCTGGCTCCTCAGCCCTCCAAGAGAGCCAAGTAAGGGTTGAGTCCTTTCCCCCCCCCTTTCTCTTTATTCGTTGTCGTTTTTGGGGGGTGTTTTGTTTTGTTTTGTTTTGCAAATGGCACTTATCAATACAGGAGAAAGGACGGCATCCCTGCAGAGGAAGCAGTGTTCCTTCCGCCACCCAGACACCTACAGGCCACTCTACTAGCATTAACAGATCTGGAGGGTTCCTAACCGAACGGGGGAAGGTGCCAAGTATTTGGGTTTTTTTGCCCGCCACTTAAAGATTTCCCCTGCCCCGTAGCGTCCCACACCCCGTACACTCTTCAACCTTCAGGGCTGCTGTAGCACAGGTGAAGTCATGCCCAGAAAAGGGTGGCAGGGCTGTGGGGAAAGGCCTTTCGAACTGGCTTCTCCGGGGCAGGAACATGGGGATAGCACTGCCTGATCCAATCTAGTTTTCCCCCCTTTCAGAGGGGTGTTGGGTCACCCCATCTTCTGGTGCGCTTATACCTCCTAACCACCCAGGGTGGTCATGCCAGCCGACCCTTCACGCCATGGGCAGAACCAGGCCCCCTTCACCTCAGGAGGCAACAACCAGGCGGGAGGAAGCCCAGCTGGAAACCCAGGCGCATTTTGGAAAAGCCGAATCGGCCAAGCTGGCGCGAGGAACGCTAAAAAGGAACACCCCAGGTTTCCGGTCTGGGTCTTGCCTCCGTCTGCCATTTTGACCCTTCTTTCCTCCTCCTCTTCCTCCTCCTTCATTTTAGCATTCTACTTCTCTGTTTATTCCTGGTTGTTCGGCGAACGGGCAGGTCCTCTGAAGACCTGGGCAGCAGATAGTCTCAAAGGAGCATCGCTTTGAGGAGGGAGGACGGAGCGTGGCAGTGATAGGGCCAGGCTTCCTTCCCACTCCTCAAAGCAGACTTGCCAGCCAGTTCCCAATGCCATAGCCACACCCACCCACCCACCCAAGGCCTTTCACACAGCTCTCCTGCCTCTGGGTTGGCAGGGGGCAAGGGGGCAGCAGTTGGAGCTTTGGGGGCCGGATTCAGCCCTGGAACTTCCAGCTGCTGATCCCAGTTGCTCTACAGATTGGGAGAAGTGTTGTTGTTTTTTTTAAGGAGGAAAAAAAAGACTACCAGCTTCCCGCTTTTTTCTTCCTGTTTGTTTTCTGCCCTTAATGCAAACCAGACTGTGATCCCCTTATTTTGGCACTTAATGCTGTTAATGGGTCAGAACTCTTGCCTGAGCCACATAATTCTGTGATACATCCATCTCTTTGTAATCTGTCAGCCAATCCTCCCTCTCTCTTTCTCCCCTCTTTTTTTTTTTTTTTTTTTTTGCAACTGTAATATTGGGGGAGCGGGGGAGTGATAATCTTTTTCTTTGGTTTTTTCACCCCCACTCTCCGCTCCCCTTCCTTTTCTTTCTCTCCTCTGTCACTTGGTTTCCGTTGGAAAAAAACAAAACCCTTTACCTCTTACCTCATTCAAGACGCCGTGGGGAACGTTTTTTTAACGCGATGGGTTGGGTGCATGTCAGATGTACCGTTTTGAAGGTTCAGGGGCCGGCGCATGGAGAAACACAGCTCCAGTTTAAGCTAATATACAGAAAAAAATATATATATAAGTATGTATAATTTTTTTTTTTAATTAAGAAGATAAAATCTTTGTACGGGTCTGTTCACATAAAAGAAAAAAAAAAGAAAAGAAAAAATCACGCAAACGAAATTGGGGTTGGAAGAAAAAAAAGTAGTCTTTTTGTTTTGTTTTGTTTTGTTTTAATCACCTATAAAGATGTGGGATATGTTTGGGGGAGGGGGGGCGCGTTGCTGCTGAGCCGATGGTATTGAATAGAGCTTAGAGTTCCAGGTTGCCGCCACAGCATAGCTGGTGATCTTAGAGGGCTGTGACTGGTCCATACAGACATAGGGACTTGGCATAGGACACAGGTCATCAGGAGTCCTAGTTCTCAGAAAGAAAGCTAATCCTAGCCAATTACGGCTGCAAAGATAAGCTTGGAAAACCTGGCGAAGTATCTCGGAGTGGGGCTAAGTGGAATTTCTCGTGAGGAGGGTAGGAGAGCACAAGGCTCCATTGCAGAAGCGGAATACATTATGCAAAATAAGCACACATTATGCAGTTTTGCTCAATTATTCGGCTTTTCTTAGCACAGCATCCAGCTATTCTCGATGTGGGATTTAGGCGTCCATTTGTTTTTAAAGCGCAGAGTAAACACAGTCCTAGTTGTATTCCCATCAACTGTCTCCCCAGGGGAATTGCAGCTGTGTCTATTGAAATTGTTTATCTTGGGGTCGTGCAGTCGCAGAATTCTTGGCCCGGAAGATGTGAGTTAATCTGTTGAAATGCGGGGTGGGGGCCCTCTGGTGGTCGGCTTCTTGGGAGTCAAAACATCTCCTAGTCCCTCACAGAGACTGGGACGGTCTTACCCGAACCACCCACAAAGCCTAATGCCCATGCAATAATAATTAGAAAAGTATCCAAAGATGAGGGACTCCACAACCTGGTTAGTCGACTTTTTAGCCTGCCGTTTTCTCCTTGTACTTAAATTGCGACATAAAACTTCCTGTCCCCCGTGTGTGCACATACACAGAACAGCCCTATAAATAGAAGCTTAGATTCCTTCATGCTCAGTCTTGCCTGTCCACAAAAGACACTGAGAAGCAGCCAGTGCACATGAATAACTTAACTCTGCCCCTTCTTGCTGCAGACCCAGTAATTCTACTCCTCCCCGATTTCCGCTCCACTAATTTTTAAAACCTGTTGTGACCCCCCAGACAACCAATCCTGCAAGCCTGTTATAAGCAAGCATTACAGAGGTCTTTTCGCACTTAAAACACTTCCCTTCTTGCATTAATATCTGTACCTTGCAATGAGCTTAAGAACGCTCTGTGTGTGTTTGTAGGTGTGTGCGCGCCTGTCTGTCTGTCCATCCCGAAACCTTTATGCAATTAAAGCTGCAGTCCTATGCAATTTACCCTGGATTAAGTCCCACTGAAACTGCCAGGACTTTCTGCTTAGTAAACACGCATAGGATTGATGTACTGGGCTCTGATCCTCTCTCAAAGGCTTCGGAGGAAATCACAGTTATCTCTGGAGCTTCTGAACAGGGAACCAATAATCCATCATATGAACATAGGAATCTGCCTTATACAAAGTCAGCCCATTGCTCCGTCTAATCCAGGCTTGCCTAGCCTTACAAACGGCAGCCTTCCCAAGGCATCAGGAGAGGTCTTACCCAGATTTTGTATCTAGCGAAACGCAATGCAGATCTGTGAAGAGTCTCCTAGCAGTTTGGGTCCCCCCCCCCCCACGAATCAGACTATGACTGGAGCAGCAACAGCAAGGGCGTGGGCCAGATGGCCATCAACTTCCCACTCCATTTCCTTGCCAAAGAAGGGGGAGGGGAAGACCCATGGTCCTGTTGCTGGATGCGACAGGGGCTGGACCTCCTTCCTGCAAGGCATAAGCTCTGCCCCTGAGCAATCAGCCTTCCTCCATAAGAGAACATTTGGCTGAGTTCCAACCAGAAGCCACCAGTGTGTGTCTTTGGCAGGTTTTTAAAGGCTGCGCAAAACACTCATGCAACCATGCACACCCACGAATCTCTATACCCAGCTTCCTCTCCCCTTGATATTGCATCTTTTCAAGAATTCCATGAATGGTTACTCCCTAATCTGCTGTTTTCCTGCTATGCAAGAAATCCTTCAGAGGGGCAGAATTAGAACACCCTGGACTCTCCGCTCCCCGCTCTTTTTGCATCCTTCCTCCCTGTGCATCTTCTGACCCCCCAGCCCATGACACAGTTCTGCATGGAGCTGTCCTCTTTCTCTCGCTCCGTCAGAATTCTCTACCAGCAGAAAGGGATGAATGGGATGGCAAGAAAAGCTCTGCTGCCTGGTCATGAATGAGCTGCAACAGCCGTTTCCATTGAACTGGATCTCGCTTCGTAAACCGGGGGCCCATCATTCCATCAATTGCACCCAATGCTCCACTGGTGATGCTTCCTCACTCGCACCCTCCTGCCTCCTCCTTCCGTTTTACCACGCATCCTCCAGAAAAAAACAAAACACGAAGCTTCCTCATGCTTAGTCACATCTACTCTGGCAACCAGCGGCTCTTCAAAGCTTCAGGCAGGAGTCTTCGCTACCAGAGATCCTTCCGTTGGAAACATGGGGAGATGAACCTTCATATGTTTGACATGGAGATCTGCCACTGAACCACAGCCCTTCCCCAACTCAAACTTGATTTTCTTTTCCTTCAAAAATTAAATGAAGTCTGTATTACTGTAATGGTCCGTATTTCAAACCCAGAGCCTAAGGAGTGCAACAGATTATTTTCGCACGTCTCAAAATGTTTGGTCTGGAACCTCATCTCCCTAGCCCATTGAATGGCCTTCGAATGGAAGGTTGAATGGATTTCCATCTCGTTTGAAATGGGGGAAGGTAGCAGATGGAGCCCCCAACCGGGAGGTATTTTTCAGTATCTTCAGAGATTCCGATGATTGGCTGGCAGCCCAGGCCCTGATCTTACATTCCTGATAAAGGACAGAACATGCTAAGAAAGCTGCAGCTTTCACAAAGTTATCTGTAACATATTCTGATAAAGGTGGGTTAGTACTCCCACCCACTCCTGTCCCATTTCAAAACCATTCTAGCACCATGGCCAGAAGCCGTGTCTCCCAGTCTGTTGAAAAAATATGTCTTTTCTTGGGCCTCATGCATCCTCATCAGTTGATGACTACGACATCAAGCGATGGCTTGTTTTTGTGAATTGGTTACCACCAAGTAGAATATTCATGTCCCCTTGTGAATGATGCTTTTTCCTGAGTGAGCTGACACACTCGGCATCAAGTCAACATCGTGCATGTGTGAAACGCTCCTTGGGCTGGGGATTAACGAGAAATGAACATGGTTCATGGGAGATTTTGCGTGCACACACACACACACACACACACAACTTTGTTCCAGTGTTGGCTGTAGTGGAAAACTTTTTAACATTTAACCTGAGACAGAAGTGTGTGTAATGTTTAAACAACTATAAAGATATGCCTGGTTAATTGGGCAGCAGAATTACTATTATTATTAAAACATTTTCAATACAAGTACTGATAAAATTTGAATATAGGAAGCTCCCTGTTAGCAGGCATTCCCTTTCTCTCTCTCACTTGGGTAGGAATATATGTTCCAATATGGGGTCTGCTGTTGACATTTATGCTGTATCCCTAAAAACTTCTTGCTCCAGAAATAATTGCTCCCATGGTCTTTGTGCAGTCACACATATGGGATCATCTGCACCTGTGTAGAGCAGCATTTTGGAAATTTACAGAGCTTCATGTAGTGTTCTAGCCCCTGCACTCAAAAGCAGGGAAACCCCTTATGCTACCACTGACCTGAGGGCAGGGAGAACACTTCCTTCCCTCAGTTATTTCTCTTCAGCCTATTCCTCTTATTTTTCCACATTTCCACCCCCCCCCCAAAAAAAAATCAGTGCAATGGGTAGACTAATCAACTAAAGTGCAAGTGAATAAATTCAGTTTCTCGGGTTGTAGCGCCATGTACGTTTCCAAGTGGCCCAACCAAATGCCCTCAAAAATGGTTTGCACTGCAACTCCCACAATCCCAAGCTGGCAGACACTCCAAACAATGATCCCTCTTCTAAAGCCACCTTAAACTCTATGATAAATTTGCCACCAGCCATAACTCTCGCAGCGTCTAGAGAGGAAACAGGAGTGTGTGTAACATTTGCAAACATTTCCCCGCAATTCATCATACTGGAAATGGGAGCTTTACTGCTGCGGTTGTGTTTGCTTAAAGCACACACACACACACAAACAGACAGACAAACACAGGGCTCCTGCTACGAGTTTTGTTGCTGTTGTTTGCAAAAATGATCTGCAGTATTTTGAGAGTCACAAGTGCTCTTAGGTTTCTCTTCAGTATGCAGCTACAGTGACCACATGCAAAAAGGCCTTGGGTAGGAAAGGAAATTTTAGCCACAGCTTTTCCCACCCCACCAAAACAAAGCAAAACGTAACAGATGCCCTCTCGTCCATTGCATCTGTTCCAGCCTACATGCAGCAGCAACACTACTGTTTCCATGTGAGGACACACACACACATGCACAGTGCGCTCAGAACTTGTTTTGGGCATCAGAACTGCCATTTTGCTAGCCATGCTCCCAGCTCCAGCCTTCAGTTTTGTGACTCTGGAGGTTAACGTCCCTTCTGCTTTACCTTTTGCACACAGGCGGAAATTCCAGCCAAAATCATGCATTGGAAGACTTGGCACTTTCTGCTGTTTTGCTGCTCCGTTATCAATCTTGAAAGGGTAACAAATCAACATTTTTTTGGATCCCTGGTTCATCTTCTGTGGTCAAGCCTAAATCACCCAAGTATACAGAAAAGCAAGTGACAAGTAGCTGCTCTTTCATCAATTTACTCACCAATCTACCTCCTCCATTTGGAAGAAAAGTCCCTCTACCCACCACTTCCTCTGTGTGTGTGTGTGTGTGTGTGTGTGTGTGTGTGTGTGTGTATGTAAGCTTCCCCTTAGGGTCTGGTAGGAGGCAGCCCGTGACCCCCTTCTATGGGGCGGGGGGCTGCGTTCAACAAAGATGGCTTCCATGCAAGTTCGTATCTGTTGTGCACCCTCCAGAAGTGCTCCAGAGGAGACCAAAGGCTTCCTTCCCTGCTGCCACCAGCACTTCACCAGGCAGGGCAGCAGAATGGGCATTCAGATGCCAAGGGGCTCTGCAGAGATCGCCTTGAGTCTTGAGCAAGCTTTGAATGCCACACGAGGGCCATCCATTGGCACAAATCCGCATTGTTTATTCATGTGGGAGCTTTATTACCCTGACTCTGTGTGGCATGCCTGTGTGTACGTGTGTCCCAAGTACATGAGGGCAGGATATGGCTGTGTGTGTTGTGTGAGCCCAGATGTGTCCATTTGTATGCAGTGGGCCAGATATCTGAACATGTACTTGAGAGGTGTGTGCATGTAAATAAATGCCCAAGCTTGGGAGTGGTGTGTGTATGCAACGTGTGTGTGTGTGTGTGTGTGTGTGTGTGTTTGCACACATTCAAGTATACCTCTTGCACATTTCTCCTTTCCGTTGCCCATCTGTGATTTCTGCCCCTGGACTGTGTGCCCTCATCCCTTGGATCCCATATTCCTGCCATGTGGGTTGACTGCAGCCAGATGTGTGTGTGCATTCAGGGGGTTGTGAGTGCTAGGGCTCTGGTCTTTTCCGATGGTATGTTTGGAACAATTGTGACAGGCAGCGAGGTCTGTTTTCCAGGGTGCTCAAAAGGTGACTGCGAGTTGCTTCTGTGTTCAAGTCCCTGGTTGTCTGGTTTGTATGTTTTTTGCCTAAGGCTTGCTTCCTATCCTGTGTGAGCATCAAAACAACCTCTGTACTTCTTAAAACACTCCTGTCGTTTTCCCCTCACCTCCTCCATCTGATCTCACTTGTTTACCACCTTGTCAGAGGGGCTGAAGCACTTGCTATTCACCATTCCAGCTCTATCCCATCTTGACCCCGTCAGCCCCCCCTGCCCCTCATCCCCCTTCTTTCTGGAGGCCTTAATGCTATTCCTTTACCAGCCAGCAGGGGCGCACTTTCATACATCAAGCTGTGTATAGTCTGGTCTGTATCCTGTAAATCTTGTAAATATTTTATATATATAGCCCGTCTAGGCAAAGATCTCTATGTCTATGGAGGCGTGACGGGGAGCCTGTTTGCTCTCGTGTCAACAAGCCTGCAAAAGCAGCTAAAGACACCCCTGATTATCAGGAAGGGAGAAGGGGGCAGGGTATTAATTCTTCATTGCCTTATACCAAATAATGAAGTTTCCTTGCAAAGTAATATTTTGATCTCCCCAACACTTACTGCGCATATCCAGCTGCAGGAACTGGGAAACTCCACACCGGGGGCGGGGTGTGTGTGGATTTTGGAGCCCTGAGAAAATAATGGTTGACATCCGTTCTGTCTTGGAGCAGAATCCTGGTGCAAATGTCTATGTTGGGGGTGGGGTGTGTGTGCACATGTGCTCGATTGCACCTATAATGTGTGTGTGTGTATATATATATATACATATACATAAATATATAAATATAGTTCTATTAACCGTGTGTTACTAAACATGCGCAATTCCCTATGCATACAAAGCGTTAACCCCCCCTGTGCACTTTGCACGATTTCGTGCCACGCAACACACATGCACAAACTGCTGCCCATAACCCCCCCCCCAAAAAAAAAAGAATTTTGGTTTGGGTAGGGGGAAGAGATAACAGCCATCCATCTTTTAGCCCAGTGGACTCCCCTTCATTCATTCTCCTCTTCTGTTGATGGGGATCTCTACCCCTTTGAGGCTCCAAGAGGCACTGCTGCTGTTGGAAGCAGACATTTGTGACTTCTGCATAGCCCCTGGTGCTGTAACCTTGCTGTAGTTGGGTTTTGCCTGCTTGGCAGCCTGAACTCATTTGGATGACCTGTTTGACTACCTTCATCGCTTTGAGTAACTTGGCAAACTTGCCCTGTCCCATCGGTCTTTTCCTTTAAGAATGCCCTGTCTCAAACCCTTGAACATTTAGAGAAGAGTGAGCGATTTAACACCATGTTTTGTGGCAGAGAGAGAGGAAAGACAGGTTTCCCAAACCTGGGTCTCCAGCTGTTTTGGGACTACAATTCCCATCATCCCTGACCACTCGTCTTGCTAGCTAAGGGGTGATGGGAGTTGTAGTCCAAAAATAGCTGGAGACCCAAGTTTGGGAAACGCTGACCTAAGACCTAGTTCATATATATATAAAAAAGCTCATCATTTCTTTGCCAGTGGCAAGAGAGGGGGAGATCTGCATGCGAATGAGCAAACTCAGATTATCCCTAGAGCTACAACTCTCACGGTCACTTGACCCCAGTTCAAACTTTGTCTGCGGACTCTATCCACACACACAGTTAAGCCAGCCAACTCATCCAGCCGTTCCCCAGAAAAGAGAAAAAAGGGGGCAGGTACACCAAGACTCCTTCAGGGGGGTTACTCAGGTCTTGAGGCAGTGGCATGGTAGCCAAAGAAAATCTTTCCACCCTGGGCATCTCCTTGGCTCTAGCTATTGAGGCCAATCTCTGGGCGAGGCAAATGCCCCTCCGTAAGAACAACCAGTGTCGCTGACATCAGTGACCCCCCTCCCCTTCCCCCTCAAAAAATGCCTCTGAAAGGGAAGTAGATAGCTTTTGCATACTTAAGTTTAAAAGGGGATGGGTGGAATCTGCACATTTTGAGTTTGTACCAGGGATATATGCAAGGCATATATCCCTAAATGGGAGTTCTCTGAAGTTTCTGCGGTGCACCAAAACTCCCTACAGAGGGCATCACGAAACATCTCGTAATGGCTGCCGGGGCAAGATGGCGCTTGTGCCTCAACTCAACTCTTGGAGGAAGAGAACTCAGGGTTCATCCCATCTCATAACACCCAGTCCCCCTCAGGTGCCACTCATATACCATCACGCCAGTCCTTTCCTATCTTGCCAGGGGAAAGCAGCAAACAGCGCGGCTGCCCTCCTACTCCTCTGGCGGCTGCCAGCCTGCATCTCTGCTGATGGATGTCCAACCTGTCTTGAGAAGCTCAAGGCCTTTGTAGCAGGAGGTTTTGCTCCTCCAGGGGAGTAACACCCCACCATCATGTCCTCTGCCTCCCAGGCACTTGACGACTGTGACAATTTGTGGGGTTAGGAGCCAGTTTTCCCCACACCAGAGGCCTATTCAAGGGGGGAGGAGGAGAGACAAGACTTTTCCTGTACCATTTCTCAGTATTCCTTTTGTCAAGTACATACCTCATATAGTTCCTGCCGATGGTACCCTACGGATCTTTTCTGCGCCTCCCCCTGCCCCACCGGATTCTCATTGGTTCTGCAAGGGTATTAACTCCAGGAGTTGCAATGACAGATTCAGACAAGAAGGTTTAGGGAGGAGAGGAAGTGAGTTTCCATTAAAGGGGGCACCCCCTCATATACTATGCATTGTGGTTTTTCCCCCTCACAGTCCAGAGCAGGGAAAGAAACTGTGAGCAGGGAGTTATTAGTGAATGTACGTTTGGGACATGGGGTTTTCAGTGTGTTTCAGAAGGGGTGTTGGGTTGGGGGAGTCTGAGGGAGGGGAAAACCTGGTGGGGAAAATTGTGTCTCCCTCCACCTCATCTTTATTCCCTCTCCCTTCCCCTTTCTTCTTCTTTTTTTGTGTCTGGGTAGCAGGAAGCTGCTGATGTAAAAAAAAAAAAAATGACAATCACGATTTGTCTGTGACGTGCGATTTTGGAAAAAAGAAAAAAAAACCCTGAAAAGTCTGGGGCGGGGAAAACAAACAAACCCTTTTTTGTGTTTTTGGTCAGGATTTTAAAGAAAGATATTTTTATGGTAATTGTCGCTGGTCTATTTTACTATATATTTATGTAATAAATATATGATTAAAAAAAACAAACAAACCTACCCTTAAAAAAAGACAAAAAAAAAAAAAACCAACCCTCACAGCCCCAACTGGTTTTTGGTGTCTCATTTATGGTGAGTAGCGATGGGCAAAATATTTATTCTTTAGCTATCGAAACACAGAAGAATGTGGAGCTTGGTTGATATTTCTGTTTTGCAGGTAAAAATCGTGGGAGCCTTTGTTCTCAAGGCTTTCCCCCCTCCCCTCCCAATTCACCATTTTAGTCATTAAAGCCCCAACACCTAAAAGGTCAGTAGAAACCCCTTTTTGCTAAATAAAAAACCACTACCCTCACCAAAGCAAAATAGCATCACCACATTTTAGGGTTGAGGGTGGGAAGATGGGTTCCATACTGATGACATGTGTAAGTGCTTCACATTATTGAAAAACCAGGCTGAAGGTAGATTGGCCGGTTTCAGGGGATTTAAAACAAAAAGATTTGAAAGAGGGTGTGAAAGTTGCATGTAATGTAGATGGTCTTCCTCTTTTTCACCTGGTAACAAGGCCTTCGGCCAGGAGGCTGTAGTGTTTCAAAAACTGGTTTGACCAGAGGTAGGAGTAGGACAAAATATGTGGGTGCCACACCAATGGAAACATATGGTTTTCCCTTAAACCACCATCTTGCCATACTTAACTCCTGGCAAAATAAGTGAGACAGGACAGCCACCATTTTAAGCACCACAATTCACTTCTGGCTTGTGGGGGGCAGCCAATGTCTCCCTTGTGTATAGAGCTCCAATCGTCGCCTCTCTCTAGCCGCGGCAACTGGTTAACCCCAAACCTCCACCATACCTTCCCTCCCGATTCAGGAGAAGAGCGGGGGCAGACACACAAGGCGAACTCGGGAAGAACGTGGATCCAGGCCATTTTTGTTTTCAATATATTATTCCCGTGTGGCCAGTGCCACAGCAGGGAAGAATGCCAGTTCTATTCACACAACTCCAATATACAGAGAGATATTTACAAAAGGCGGCTTGAGCCGCTTGCTTCTGAGCAGGTGGGGGCAGCAGCTCCTATGCCGGTATAAATATAGTTTGCTGGGTCCAGGCCCAGAGAGAGCAGTCTGGTTAGTGCAACAACGCAGGGAGGTCAAGACGAGAGGGTGGTCCAGTAGTTATGTGCCAGGCCCTCCCTGTCTTCTACTGAGCATCAATGCGGAAGGAGAGCAGCTTCTCAGAGTGCATGTTGTTAAGGGTGCGCAGGTCGGGAAGCTTCAGCAGCAGCTTGGTGAAACGGGACGTTTCCTGGGGGTGGTTTTTGAGGACGAGGGCTCTCAGGGCACGGATAAGCATCTCCTGCAGCTGCTCCACTGATCCTGGGTTCTCAATGCCTGAACGATCTGCACAAGAGAGGAACGGGCAGTCAGTAACATGTAAACAGCAGTGTGCCCAGCACAACAGACACACCTGCCTGGTTTTCAGGTCTCCGATCTATCAAACTACATTTTCAGCCTCCCACAAGGTCACAGATTGCCTGGAGCCCAAGGAGCAGTGGTGCCAAAACCTGACATGTAAAAGATCCCAATCTCCTCGGAGATCTGAATTATTTTTATTAAGAATCGTTCTCTCTTAAAGCACCACCATTGTTCATAGCATTTTGCAAGGTAACACAAGGAAAAAGAGACAGATTCCCACTTCAAGGAGTTTACACTCCCAAGTTTGAACAATGGGGAAACGAGGAGCCGAGGCAAAGGTGTCAGAGGAGAAATATGAAGATATGTAGTTAATTTAGGGGTTTGCTGCGGTTGCAGGGTGTTGGTGTTTCAAGGGTGGAGGTTCAGACTAAGGCAGTAAGATGAAGGCTTCAAGGAAAGGAAGATTTCCAGAGGAGGAAGCAGGGAGAGCAAGGGAGACTACTGTGGATATTCTGGGAGAAGGTGCCAGGCATAAGGAGCAGAAAGGGGGAAATGTGTTGAATTGTGTAGGCGTGTGCCTGGGTAGCCAAGGATGGTAGAGTAGGAGGCTTGAAGACCTTAGGACACAGGTGAAACAAGGACAGAAAAACACAATGGATGGGTGTGACTGGGGAGCTTCAAGGAAAGGTAAGGACAAGGAAGCTTGTATCCATGACTGCGATTCCCGCCTGCTCATGCCCAAGGACACCCACCTGCAGAGATCAGCACCACAGCTGTGAAGAGGCCAAGCTCTTCTTCAGAGAGTCCCAAGGCTCCAAGCTTCTCGCTGAACTCGAACATGGATGTCAGGAGGTCGCCCATCCCCATCCCCCACAGCTCCTCAAGGCTGTACTTGGTGCGACTCATGAATGTCACTGTCTGTTCCTTAACGTTGAAGAGGGATGCAAACCGAACCATCAGCACCTGGGGAAATGGTAGGAGAGACCTGTTAGAACACATCTGTGCCCACAGAACACAGTCAAATGCCATCTGTATTCTTCCGAGTAAAAATGCACACTAGCTTTGAAAGAAGTGGGACTTCCTCTGAGAGAACTTAGGTTCAACTGCAAGGTTGTTATTTTTCTTCTTAAGAACCAAAACAAACTGACAAGTTCTCAGAATGATTTTCACTTCTTCCCTTTGGGGTTTTTGAGTATGTCTGGGATCCAGCCTCCCAAAAGCAGATTACACCCCTTTAATTACTCCTAATGTCTTTATATTTCAAAATGACGCCAGCAAATAATGTACTTCATGCATTCTCATTATTATATATGGATAAATAAGGGTGTAGATTTGAGTTTCAGGATTTTAAAACAATCATGTCTCCCCATTATTTTCACCAGTCTGCAGAATTAACCAATATTTAATGGATAAATATTATTCTCCACTTTTATAAGCCCTTCCTACATACATAAAATCGGTAGCTGTTAACTAGCAAGGGTCTGAAGTAGTGGATGGAGATAATCCTACCTCAAATGTGCCAGCTTTGAGTAAGGAGACCTGGTCATGCTGCGTGAGCTCCCGGAAACCAGGGATGTGCTTTGCAAATTCCACAACCTCTCGTACAGCAGGTGTGAAGCTCATGGAGAAATCTTCCCAAATCTCCTGGCCTGTACGGCCACTGCGACCATGTGGGTGACAATTCATAGGACACGCCTGTTGGGATGCAGGAAAAATGAGACATGTTAGATGAAGAGTAGAGGGCTGGAATCAAGAGTCAATGGAACCAGTTGCAAGCCCACATAATCACTGATTATTGAGGACCCTTTACCAATCTGTTGCCTTCCAGTGCTTTGTAATATAAGTCCCATTAGCCCCAGGGAGTTTTAGTCCAGGTTAACAGGTGGAATAGAAGCTTCTAAACTTCCTTCTTTTGCTGCTTTTGTGCATTTGATGCCACTACCCCCAGCCATAAGGAATGAGGTGTTCCTTTGCAGAATAACCAGACAGACTGAGCTAATACTGACTTCTAGCCTGACAATATGTAGGAGTTAAGTTTCATACATGAAACTCCATAATCTAACTGCAGTAGTTAACATCCCACCCATTGAAAACAGACTAAAAGAGAACGCCACCAGATTGACTTTTCAAGTCAGGATTGAGTCCAACACTACCTGAGCTAAGCAAATACTTCTTGTAGGCTAAGTCTTCGCTTTAAAGCAGGAACAGAAGACCTGTGGCCCTCCAGATCCTGCTGGGACTACAACCCCCACAATCCTGGGCTATTGGCCATGCTAGCTGGAGCTGATGGGAGTTGGAGTTCAACAACATCTGGAGGCGCCACAGGTTCCCTACGCCTGGCTGCTGAAGACTTCCTAACTGATATTCCTTCATTAATAGACTGAATTTTCACATGCATAACCATAAATGAAGCTACAGTGAAATGTTGAACATATTATTAAGAAATATTGATTGCTTTTCACTGAAAGCTCCAAGATATACTGTACATGATGGAACGTGGCTGAGAAAAAGCTCATTTTGTGAGCCAAAGAATGTAAGAGATACAAAATATGTACAAGGAGCCACCTATCCCTGAATAACGCAAGTAGCACAGGCCTAACCCAACTGTGACTCAGGTGGCAGGTTAAAATCAGGGCTTTCATCAGCCGGAACTCTCCAGAACTCGGTTCCGGCACCTTTCAGGTGGGAGCCATGGTCCTAAGGAAGGTGTTCGTGGCAAGTTCCGGCACCCCTTTTCCTAGAAAAATAGCACTGGTTAAAAGATATCCAAATGGCTGAGATAGTGGTGGTGAATATCCAAAATCGTAGCAATACAGTGGCTACGACTAGTGAAGCTCCCGGTTCAAATCTCATCTGATTTGCCTCAGGCAAAAGCCACGGGTTTTCCTTCTGGGATATTAAAACAAGCTGGCTATATAATAGCTAGAAAAAAGGCAGCTGGAGGCTGAACTGGATAAGCCTTGGCTGGCAAACAAGAGAGCACCTTGTGGGGTGCCGTGAGGAGGATGTGACACTCACCAAGAGGATATCTCTGGGCTCGCCTTGCTGGGGGCAGCCTTGGCCGACTGAGGGATCTGTCTCCCTGGAGGGGTAGCCGGAGGGGCAAAACCGATGGCCGTTCATGTTGTTCTGGTGGCATGTGTTGCTTGGGGCGGAGCCAGAGTTCCAGTTGTCGTTTTGGTGGCAGGGCCCGTTGCCGTGGTAGCCACTGGACAGCCAGTTGCTCTCCCAACTCAGAGAGTTCTCGCTCCCCGCGGGAGCCAGGGGCCCTGCGGCCAGTTTGTCGTGGGCATAAACAAAAATCTCCTTGTGGGCCTTGGACACCTGCGAGATGACGTCTTCCATGACTTCACAGGGGCTCGGGGAGCGGGGCGGCGTCAGCTGCTGCGAGAACTGAGCGAAGCAAGGAGACGGCTGGGGAGGCGAGGCCGCGTGCTGCTGTGGGGACTGTGGCGCCAGCTGCGGCTGGTGGCACAGAAGGGGGCTGGCGGGCTGCTGGTGCCCCGTCGACAAGCCCTCAGGCTGGCACTGTGCACTGAGCTGGTTGTTAGCCATGTTGTTCATAGCGCTCTGCATCTCCGCCAGCATGCGTTGTTTCTCGCGCTTGGGGATGCGGCCGAAACGGACAGCTGTAGGGGAAGAAAAACGGGGGGGGGGGTGTCAAGGGTCAGTACGGCACCTGAGGATATCACGTTTCCGAGCACAATTCAAAGTTTTGGTGCTGACCTTTAAAAACCCCTATATGGCCTCAGCCCAGTATACTTGAAGGAGTTTTTCCACCCCCATCGTTCGGCCCGGACACTGAGGTCCAGTGCCAAGGGCCTTCTGGTGGTTCCCTCCCTGCAAGAAGTGAAACTAAAGGGAACCAGGCAGAGGGCCTTCTTGGTAGTGGCGCCCGCTGTGTGGAACGCCCTCCCACCAGATGTCAAGGAAATAAACAACTATCTGACTTTTAGAAGACATCCGAAGGCGGCCCTGTACAGGGAAATTTTTAACAGTTGATGTTTTATTGTGTGCTTAATTGTGTGTTAGGAGCCACCCAGAGTGGCTGGAGAAACCCAATCAGATGGGCATCATATAAATAATAATAAATTATTATTGTTATTATTCCACAAAGCAGAATCCTAACGAAACAAAGCCTGCAAGGGGTAAATAAAAAGTCAAATCTCCAACCCTCGCATGGCAGGGAACTCACCATCGCGAGACATGCCAACTCCCAGACACTTCTTGAA
This sequence comes from Podarcis cretensis, assembly GCF_951804945.1. NCBI lineage: Eukaryota > Metazoa > Chordata > Lepidosauria > Squamata > Lacertidae > Podarcis > Podarcis cretensis. The sequence continues at coordinate 27,862,166 of NC_137182.1, read as the reverse complement.
GCGGCACTGCTGGCAACGATTTCGGTTGATGCGGACAATGTTGCAGGTTTCGTTCTTTAGACACTTTTTGTATTGGATGTTTTGCTGAATGCTGCGCCGGAAGAAACCCTGACAAAGAGGGAGAGAGAGCAAATTAGCACCTAGGCCTGACGAGTGAGCAGCTGTACCCAAACCCAAACCCAAACCGAGAGCGGCTGCTTTTCAGCCCAGTTCCCTTGAGGCTGTGAGCTGGAGGCTGAGGACTTGAACTGGAAGCAGAACCAGCAGAAGGTGACTGCTCATCCACTGAGCAGGCAAGGGCAGAGAAGGCCGGGCTTCCAGTTTTAGTTATATTAGGCCCACCTGGCCAGCCCAGAGGCATGGTAAACAACTGCCAACCACAGAGGAAGGGCCCCAGCATGCAGAAGGCCCCAATCTCAAGCCCTGGCATCTCCAGGTAAGGCTAACCCTGGAGAGCTGCTGCCAGTCTGTGTAGACAATACTGGATAGATGGAGCAATGACTGTGACTCTGTATAAGGCAGCTTCCTATGTTCCCAGAGGCCAATGCAGCCCACTTCCATTCCCTTCTGAACCTGAGGAGTGTTCTGAGGCCTGAACAGACATAGTCCTAAGGGGTGCTAGCTCAAGCAGTGGAGGCACGGTCTTTGCAGGCCAGTGGCTGCATGCTGCTGTAGTCCCTACTGGTCAGGGAGGTGGCGCAAGCACCTGAGCTGGCTTGCTCTCCCAGCACAAGACTGTGTTGCAGGGCTTAAATCCCCGTCTCCCACATCTCACTTAAGCTCCACTGCCCCGTACCAGCATGGGAAAATGAGGGTTTTTCCTGTGTGGAGCTGCAAAATATATTGGCGGTGGGCCTCGATCCAACCCCTTCCAGCTTTCGTCAGCCAAATAAAAAGGCCAGAGAGAGATGCTCACCTTGCAGCCTTCGCAAGCATGGACACCGTAATGGAACCCAGACGCCACATCTCCGCAGACTTTACACAAGAGGACCATCCCATTCAGCTCTGGAAGGAGAAAAGAGGAAGAGGGGTTGTGAGACTCCATACCCAAAGGCTGGATTTTTTTTGGCTGCTTGGTTGCTACTCCCCAACCAACCCTTTGGGGGTGAAAACCCTGGATGCCTACAGTGCAGCCTTTGAAGAACCCAGGAGGAATTGTGGCTGGCAGAAAGGGCCAAACTGACCCGGGGAAAGTGGGCCTGGAGTTTGGGCTTGGACTAAATCTGCTGGCATAATTGGCTAGACCCGCAAACACCCCAGGGCTTCCCACCCGTACCCAACTTAGCATCCACACTCACTTGTGATGCTGCTGCTGGTGCTTTTGGCAGGGGAGATGCGCCTCCCATCATCCATGGCCACTTGCAGCCCCACAGGGGAGCCTCCAGAGCTGTAGGAAGAGGATGATGACGACGAGGAGGAGGAGGAGGAGGAGGAGGAAGGGGAAGCATCATCCCGGAGCCCAGTGGAGCTGGTCCCATACAGGCGCCCCGAGTCTTGCACCAGAGACCCGGTGGGCGAAGGTGGGAAGTAGCTGGGGAAGGTGGGTTGCGAGGACAGCTGGCAGCTGCCGTTGGAGCTGTCACTGCCACACAGAGAGACGGGGCTGGTGCGACTTGGAGAAGACCCGTTGGAGCCAATGTAGCTGATGACGCCACCTGCAGAGGGTTAAAAAAAGGAAGAGGGTTGAGAATCCCACCTCACTACAGCCTTCGGTGTCCAGCTGCCCCAACTGATTGCTTGTGTTAGGCAACTTGAAGACATCATGTTGGAAACCTCGAGTTTCCTTTAAAGAAGAGCAAGTATCTGGACCTCACTGTGGCGGATGATATCCCGACCACACAGCTGCACCCTAAAGAGGCATTTGCAAAGGCAAGCAGATGTTTCGGTAGCCAAGAAATGCAGCAGGTTTCAACCGGGGCAAAGTAGAACGAGAGAGAGAGAGGCTCTGACAACCTTCCTATGTTGTAACCAAGTTAGGTCTGTTGTGTTTTGAAACTGTGAATCCCTAGAGCCGGACAGCGTTGGAAAAAAAGGGAGTCTGGAGTAGTTGGATGCTCTGTACAGTTCTGGTTGTCTCCGAAAAGAAAGAAGACTACGGCAAAGCTAGGAAAGTATTGTTTTTTTAAGGGCTGCAAAGCACTAGAAGTTGTAACTGCATTAAAAAGAACAGAGCCCACCTGCAGGCTTGCGCTCTAAGAGAAAAACAAGACCATTGCAAAGGCAGAAGGGAAGCAGGGAGAGAAGAGGCAGGAATCAGAAGTGGAAGGCTGGGGAGAGTGCAAAGAAATGGGGCCCAGAGCAGCTGAAGAAAGGTTTGGGCATTTGGGGGCCTCTTATTTTAAGCTTTGTAAAAAGGACTACTAAAGTGGGAGATGGCAAAGGGTTATAAAATTAGGAGGAGGGTAGAGGGGAGAAAAGTTTTCTCCCATAATGCTAACAGAGAGCAAATGTGATGTAAGTATTGCTTCAGAGAGCAACTACTCAGGCTAGTGAGCCAAGCTCCATGAAGCAGAGATAGCACAGCAAACATACATATCCAGCACATTTGAGCTAAAATTCATTTCCTGTTCCAAATATAGGATTTCTTTTTTAAAAAACTTTTTTTTGCAGGAACAGTACCACAACTACCCTTCCCCGAGTCAAATGTACTAGGTGATATTCCATAAGAAAACCTTCTAACTGCATTGCTGGATCAGACCAAGGTGTTTCTAGTCCTGCGCTCTATTTCCTAGCAAGTACTCCCGAGAGAGACCCCATTTGCTCTCCACATTGTGGCCTTATATGCAAAGGGGTGCTGTCTCCAACCATGGACAAAAAGGAGGTGGTAATTTACTGTGAACATGTGAGTTCTCAAAGGCACAAGATGGGAGAGGGGAAACCCTGGAACACTAGAGGAGTGATAGGTTTGGGGTGAAAGTAAACCTACTTGTGAGCAAAACACGACAGAGAGTGAGAACAAAGCTGCCCCGGTATGTGGGAGCTGACTCTTCCCAGCACACACCTGATAAAAGGTTTGCAAAGTCCAACCCCACATTACTGGCCAGTTTCAAGCTCTGAGCTGGTCTTGCCAAAATTCTTCCCTTGCAATCCAGCTCTCTCTCTCTCTCTCTCCCAGCTTTCAGTTGTTGACCTACATCTCAGAGCTGCAAAAGGAAAAAACACCAAGTGAGTGATGCAGCGAGTGGAGAGGGAGGGAGGAAGGCGTGCGGCCAAGAAATTGTTGAAAATTGGGTGGAAGCCAAAAAAGCCATCATACACCCCACCCTGGAAGCTGTGGGGAGGTGGGTAAGCTGGGAAGGGCCGAATACTCCAGCCTGGAGATGGCTTGGGTTTTTGTTTTTTCTACAGAAGAACTACCACTGCTCCAGGCTTTGTAGCTGGGCTACATGCCAGTGGCCAAAGTGCTGTAGGAAAAGCCTCAAGCAAAGTAAAAACAAAGCCATCCGTGCCAGAGGGATTATAAACAAGGTCACGTGTGGAAGCCACGTTCAGTGCCCAGGCAGGCCTTTAACAACAAGCAGGGAGCCTTTATCTTGTTGACTGGTTACCACCAGCTAATGACCTTCCTCGCGTGTGGCCCGAACACCTGGAACTGGTTGCTTAGCAGACATTAAAAGGAATCAGGACAAATAAAGCTGTAAATGGAGTTTCTCCCTTTCCCCCCTTGTCAGGGATAGGAAAGAGAGCTGGATAATGATCCAAGTCAATTTCTGCCAGCAATCCAAACAGTACACACACACACACACACCCAAGAGAAGTGAACAAAGGATAAGCAATTGATTAAAATTAAAATTTGGCAGCCATGCTTTGGATGGAGCTCTTGTCCTGTGGGACCACAGATCCCCTTCTACCACTTTTCGCTAAGGGTCCAGGGCAAGCTGCTCAGGTCAAACACTTGTGATGACCGCCTTGCTCTTCTGCACACAGGAGAACTTTGCAATCCTGCCAAAATTAGGGCAAAGCTGGAGCTCAGTGACAAAGCGCCAACAGATGTGTCAGAAGCAACTCCACTCACTTTGGTGCCTATTCTAATCCCGTGCCGTTCATACATCTCCCAATATATCTCAAATACTGTGCAACAGTTTGGCAGCTTATTAAAAGCAGGCTGTCCTTTCCTCTGCAGAACAAACACTTAACCAGGAGAATCATCAAGGGCAAATAAGGGTAGGGATATTTCAAGCAGGCACCTTGATTTGAACTTGGGGTGCAGAGGCCCAAGAGCCAGCCCAACATCTGGCTTGCTAGGGAAGCAGTGATCGTCCTGTCTGGGTTTTGAGCATGTGGCCCTTGCACGTGACCTTGTTAGTAATCTCTTCCTCAATGCTGACGGTGGTGGTTGTTTTTCTTCCTTACTAGTAGCCTCTCCTAAATTACTTCACTTTCCTTCTTTTAAAAGGCGAGAAGCAGAGTTTCCAAATCGAGCCATTCATGATGGGAAGGGTGGTGCAGGGAATCCTGCGAAGGAGGAAGGTATGCAAATCTTGCAGCCGCCTTCCCTCCCGGCTTGGAGTCCCTAGCTTCCGTGCGGCTATTAAATGCAGGTTGCGTCAGGGAGATGACTGCCCCAAGTGGGTCAGGGAGGATAAATAGAACTTGCTAGAAGGCACAGCGGGGCTGGAAGTTATGTGCGGACCAAGTTGGCAATCTTCCAGATGGGCGTGAAAAAAAGGGAAAGGCGTATCTCGTCCGTTTGCAATGTGTCTTGTCAGACTTCTCGAGGCAAGGAGCCAGGAGTGGCTGGAGACACATGTGGCATCACTAAGGAAGCACACGTGGTCCTTGACACAAGGCCACATGCTACCCGTTTGCTCACCCCAAGGGGGGGGGGGACACCTGATGCAAAAGGGGGGCGGGGGGGGGGACTTGCAGCAAAAGTAGCACTGAAGGTCCATATGCAAGCACCACCAAAAATAAAATTAGGCTGAGCTCAAAACCAACAAGGTCATTCAAAGGGAAAGGGATTTCCATCACCCAGATCCCTGAACCACCTTGGGCCCACTAACTTACTAACCCAGCAATGGAATCAAAACTAACATGGTAGGTGTACATACAAACCATATCCACAAGAGATGGGGGGAAACAAGCCCCTAGATCTTAAAAAAAACACCCTTAAAACCCACGCAGTGCAGGTTGCTATTCTGTGAGGTCTTATTAGGGGGGAATGACACACTGAACTCACTGGGACTTATTTCTGAGTAAATATGCTTAGAACTGGGCAACATGGCAATCAAGCCACTTGGCTCTGGGAGACTTTCCCATCTTCTAACATAGGCAACTCCAGACCCTGCAAATCCTACCCCACTTGAAAGTGTTGAAACCCCAAACACCAGATCTTTAAAAAGGAATTATCCCACTACTAACCCACAGCAAATGTAGAAAGCCTTTCCTCATTCCTAGACACTTTCTCCTTTAAGGGAACCTTAAGACCTTATTATTGGATTAGACAAATACCATTCACTTAAACTGCCCAAGGTGCATTTTATTACATAGTTCTATTGTTAATACTTAATCAGTATCTACATCTAACAGAAATACAAATGTAGTATACACAGAAACAAAGACCACAGGAAAAAAATATTTGTGCCACCCAGTTTTTAAAATACTGGAAGCTTTTGGGTCCCCCACCATTCCTCCTCAGGCTGGAATGACTCCTCTGTAACTAGAACATTCATTTCCAGCATTTAAACACTAGTTAGAGAACATAAAGGTGGGTTTTTGTTACCTCCCTATTATCTATCCAATGCTGTTAAAACACATGTGCACCAATAAATATTGCCTGCTTTCCACCACAAAAGAAAGGCACTCTGTATATGCACTGAGGCAAACTGTTTGGGGCACAAATGGAAGGCAATCTGCACATGCACTAAGGAACACGTGACCTTACACGATTTCCTTTTTCTTTTTCCTCAGAAAACTTTACGCTTTAATTGGCCGGGTGCAAGGCTGCAAGCTTTGCTGCCACTGGGCAAGCAGTAGCAAAGTGATCTGGCAGATGGCCGTCAAAACAGTAAGAGAAGCCTGATTTTTCCAGCCAAAGACGACACGCCAGGACGCAAAGACTGGTGAACGTGAGTGATTCGCCCACTCGGTTCTCATGCTCCGTTAAGTTGCCCGTCCAAGACTTTCGCACTCCCAAAAGACCCATGAGGGTTACCTCCCGAAAGCTGAATAACTAGGAGCGAGCGAGATCGGAAGGCTGGCAAGTCGGCCAGTTCACCTCCACGTGTCCCACTTGCACGTTGCCCGCTTCTATCCCGGCTTCACCCGTCACGCTTTGCCCCGCCCCCTGCCCGCCCATTGGTTCCCATTTCCCCTCCCTGGCAAGGGAAGGAGCATCCTTCAGCCGCGCCCTCTATGGCGAACTCGGAACGTTCGAGCTTCCCGGATGGTGACGTAGCTCCAGGGGAGGCGTATCTAATGAGCTAATAGGGCGAGCTCAGCCAATGGGAGGCGACCGGAGGCGGGGCCGATAGGGAAAACAAACGTTGCACGTGGCTGAGCCGGGTAAGGGGACACGTGAGAGGATGAATGGGAAAGCTTGAAGGGGGAATCCCAGGAAGGGTGGGATTCCGAAGTGGGGTGCGGGTGCTAGTAGTGTGACTCCAAAGCAGTGGGGGTGGGGGGGAAAGAGAAATCCCTATAACCAATAAGGGATCACCAATTTGGAGGGGGGGGGCAATATCAAAAGGAGATCTCCGGGCATCCCTTCCCCTTCCGAGGCTTCCTCCCAAGAAAACACTAGGTATGTGATGCTCACCGTGGAAGCAAGGCAGCCCCGATCCTCTCTCCCTACAACTGCCCTAATCCCACCCTCCCCAAAGGACAAGGTAGGGCGTCGCCTGCCGCTACTGGTAGCCCAGGCAAGACATTTGACTCTGCTCCCTCCCCCCACAAGGAGAAGGAAGGTTGACCTCTTTCCCTGAAACTGACACCTATAACTCCTTTCCCTTGCTCCCCTTGTCACCGATCCACCCTCCCCCAGGAGGAAACTACAGCAGAATGATGAGAAATCAACCTTTCCTAATTGGGTTGGGGGGTGAAATAGAGAAGTATGATGGGCTAAAAGAACGGGGGCAGGTAATAGGGGCACTCCTGTTCCTCCCAATTCCAAAACCCAGCACCTCTCTTCCTTGTGATTTGGGGGGTGCATTCAGGCAGGATCCTGAATGCTACATACAGTATGAGACTCGAAGGTTGTTTGCACACTTCGTATCTCTGTATCAGCAATTGCGGTATTTAGGGTGGGGAGATACGCTGCTTGAGAACTCAATGCCGCCGCCACCCCAACTTCAGCAGACGCCCCACGAGTAGCTGCAGAAGCGCTGGGCAGCAGAAGGACTGCTCCCTTCACTGCAGGTGCACGCGAAAGAGGCTGAAGCGCCAGACCTCTGCGACGGGAGGTCGCCGCGAAGGGGAGGCTATGGGGCAAGTTTTAGGAGGGAGAATAGCATTGCATGACCCGTTCCCTCAAGACAGGGTCAGCCTCAAGAAGCCAGCCGCGAGAGGCTTACCTGGGGCGTTGTTGTTCGTATCCAAAGTGGCCATCCTGTTCAGTTGACAGCCGTCATTCATGTCGAGCGAAGAAGCGAGCCGAGATTCCGTAGGCGAGGAAGGAGCGAGGGGGAGCGAGAGGCTGCCCCTTTCTCCTCCTCGGTCTTCTTCTTGTCCCCCCAAAGTTATGCTGCAAAAGCGGCTGAGAACCCAGTCAGCTTGCGCTGAACGCTGGCGGGAATGTGCCCTTTTTAAAATTGTCTTTAAAAGATTATATTTGCACTGAGAGCCGCAGTGCAAAAGTCGAAAGAGCGCGAGAGCGGCTGAGTCTGTGGGATACCTCGCAGCAGCCCGGGAGCTCCACTCTGCTGCTGCCTCTCCCTTTGCCTGCAAAATTTTACTCTGCCAGGGTTCACTCACTCCCTGGTCTCCCTCTCTGCCTGCGGCTGCGCAGATGCCAGCACGCGGCACTGGAGCATCCACCATGTGACTCCTAGGGAGAGCCTCGTGCCCCAGTGACACACTTTCTGCTGCTGCAGCAGCCGCCACAGCAGGCACATTGCGCTCGGCTTCTTCGCTAGAGCGCAAGGGTTGCCGGGAGTTGTAGTTCGCATGGACAGAGTCGTGCCTCCCCCCCCCCGCTTTATGCGCGTGCGTGCGGGTATCTCTCTGTGTCTGCTGCATTCCTAAGGAGTGACTTCTCTCTCTCTCTCTCTCTCTCTCTCTCTCTCTCAGCACTCCCTGAGAGATCAAAAGAGGTTGAGGCTTAAAACACACAGAGGAAGGGGTGGGGGAATATCCCTGAAAAACGTGATGCTTTAACGTGATGTTTGGAAAGAACCTAGTTCCTTTTGAGCCACAGCTGGCTGCCAATTTAGAGCTTGGCAAAGGGTCGTGCAGGAACGGGAAAGAGGCGGGGGTGGGGAAAAGAAAGATTCAGTGTTTTTCAAAATAAGAGTGGATTCCCTCCAAGGGGAGCCAATAATTACCCCTCAATTCCTCCCAAACTCTCTCTCTCCCCTCCCCCCCGTCACCGCCTCCCCCCCACTTTGGAACTCATTATTCTCCAATATAGAGAACGTATCTAAGTTTTCAACCTGGTAGGTTTTTTAAAAAAACAAACAAACTAGCCATTATATAGAATCTGTGATAAATGTTTGGTAATGCTCTTAGCTAGGGTTAATAAGGCGCTTTAACCGCTATTTTGTGCTGACAGTTCTGGTACATAAAGAATAGAAAATAAGGTAATGGGTTGTGAGTCCCAAGCCAAGTGATTATCAGTTGTACCAGATAAACTAGCCTTTTCTTAAAGCAAACAAAAAAGGCAGCTTTTCATGGGTATTAATATCAAGGCAGACAGGCTGCATCACATGTACTTGGGATTCGTCCAGCTGTTTCCTCTTCAGCAGTTCCCAGGCTACCTGTTGCTGCTTCTAATTCAATTGAGTTTGGCTGAGACTACATCCGGAAGAATCTCATTTTGCATGCCACCATGATTAGACATTCCTAGATGTGGTGGCACGCACAGGGCTCAAGGGTATCTCCCCCTTCCCACCCATGAGGCAAGGTGAGGCAACTGCCTCAGGTGGCAGGATCCATAAGGGCAGCAGATTCAACCTCCAAGGAATCCATTGCTCGCTGCTGCCGCCGCCACATACTCCTTGGAGGCCAGATCTTGAATCACAGAATCAGAGTTGGATGGGACCCTGAGGATCATCTACAGGTAGTACAACTCCTTACAATGCAGGAATATGCACCTGTCCCTTACGGGGATCGAATCCGCAACCTTGGTGTTATCAGCACCATGCTGATGGCAGCTCCCTACCGCCCACAATGCCACTTCTACAGCAGCCTCTTAGCAAATAGGAGGTGCTGATGGTCTCCTGCTCCCCTTGTTCCTGGTGTAGATCTTCACTCACGCCTCCTTCCCTGAGGAAGGGCCTGCCAAGTTGGCACTGCTGTTACTGGGCATGAGCTTGTGCAGGAGAACTGTTTTCTCTCCCTTATTGACTGCTTGAAGTGACTGCCTTCCCTTGCCTGAAGGCAAGATCCACTCAGTATGAGGGGGTTGTTTGTTCACAGCAGAGATGGGGAACCTGTGGCCCTCCAGATGTTGTCATCCACCTCTCATCAGCTCCAGCCAGCATAGCCAAAGGTGAGGGGAGTTGCACAACAACAACATCTGGACCTTGTACTTCAGAAATTGTTGTTAGCCTGCCCTGGGACCTCATGGTGAAGAACGAGTAATAAATCTAAAATAATAATAATCATAGAAAATAAATGACATTGTCTGAATGTGCCAGGATTTAAGAGAGATCAGAAGCTTTCTTGATTTATATTCTTTATTGAAAAATGAAAAATACAAAATTACAAGTGCACAGAGTAAGATAAGACACACACACAAATAAGAAAAATCAATAAATAGTACCATGTATATAACAAGACAGAAAACAAGATACTGTGTACAGTACATTACAAAAAGGGGGGTGGAATTGTTATTGTAGCTAACCAGACCGTGACCTAACAGGGCATTTATAAAAATGAATTCCAAATATCGTTAAATTTGTCCACAACAAATTTAAAAAAGCTTGAAATTTAGATCAAATGTGATATTTCAGCAAAGGCTTTTATATTTATTATTTCTATTCCCTGCCCTTAACCTTTTTTTTTTTTTTTTGTCACTCTGAGGGAGACAGTACGGCTTTTTGTAACCTCTGGCCTGTGATCATGAAGTTGCACATGTCTTTTCCAATAGTTGCATTATTTCCCATGTGCCGTCTGTAGCAACACACAGTAGGCTGGGCTGCTGCAACTCATATTTAGGTCACGTAGTGTGGACGGCTCTTCCTGGAGAGATGTTGCTCCCCTCGGTGGGACAGTCTGGGGCAGTTGCTGAGTAAGAGAAGCCAGCGGCTGGAGAACAAGTCACTGATTGTGGTTAGCATGCTAAGCTCCGCCTGCTGTGGATACAGCTAAGGCTATGGCATGACATGACATCTAAGGCTCAGGAAGCTGGCGGCTTTCTGGTTTCTTCATGCTCCGGATTCCTTTAGACACAAACCAGTTAAACTAGATATCCATATCCTAAGGGGTGTTTCAAATGCCACCTGCCAGGAAAAGTGTGACTTGCGGAAGGTAACACAATTCACATCCTCGTGAGATTTATATAGCGCAGTTCGAATATTGTTGGATATATTTATTTAGTTATTACATTTGTAGATGTCACAACATAAAAATACAGGCGATTCCCCATTTTTGCCATTCCTGTGCTCTTTTAGCGCTGTTTTTGCCTCTTTTTGTGCCACTTCTGGGTTCGCAGTGATGCGTGCCTGCATGCACGTAAATGGGGAGTTGCCTGTACAAGATACAGTGGTACCTCGGGTTAAGTACTTAATTCGTTCCAGAGGTCCGTTCTTAACCTGAAACTGTTCTTAACCTGAAGCACCACTTTAGCTAATGGGGCCTCCTGCTGCCACCAGGCTGCCAGGGCATGATTTCTGTTCTCATCCTGAGGTAAAAGTTATTCACCCAAGGTACTACTTCCGGGTTAGCGGAGTCTGTAACCTGAAGCGTGGTGTTATGTACTGAGTTGAATAGGATCCAAACTGCAGCAGTCTGATTGGTCCTAGAACAATAGGATCCAAAATGCAGCAGTCTGATTGGTCCTAGAACAATAGGATTCAGAATGCAGCAGTCTGATTGGTCCTAGAACAATGCAGTATCATTGGTTGGCAGGAACCACCCAATCATACTCCAGATAGAAGTGAATCCACAACCTGATTGGCTTACAGTAGAATTCCGGAATTAGCCAATCATGTGCAGCCCATTGTGTAAATAATGTATATAAAGCAGATACTTTGAGGGGACATTCATTCATTCCTCCTCACCACTATGAGCTGAATAAAGAGCATGAAATCACTTTGCGACTCTGAGTATATTCCACGTATGTAACCTGAAGTGTATGTAACCTGAGGTACCACTGTATAAGGGTGGGCACACATTTGTTCTGGGTCCTCCTCTGTCCTCCTGTGTGTGAGGGGAGCACCCTGTTGCAACAGCTTTAATAAAGATCAGGCTTACTGGCTGCTTTGCTTCTCAATATTCTCTGGTTGGCCTCTGTTATTTTCTCCTACGATAGGGAACCTACTTAAGGACTCTATATGGGCTCTTGGATACCCCACAAAGAAGAAGGGCAGATTTTGTTTACAACAGAACCTATAAATTAAGACCAGAGATCTCACACTTACTAAGCTCTGCACAATTATTAGCACGTTTATACATATCAAGACACAGGTGACACACTATTAGCATTGATTATGGTGTCATAACTATATAATTGCAAGAACATTCTGGCAACATGACAGGCACAAATTGACCAAGTGATTGTTACTTAAACTTCTCATGCACTTAGGGAAACCCCTTCCCATGGAGAATTCCCACAGGTCTAGGCTGAAGCCCAAACTTGATGCTGCCTCAGCCAATGACCTATTTCCTAGGGGTGCCATATTTCAAAAAGTGATAAAGAAGTTGTTGAGCTTTCTCTCCCCCCCCCCCCCGCAAAAAACTGCAAAAAACCAAGGGTTTTTTAAAGCTATTTTGAACTATTTTTTAGGAAAATTGGCAAGAATTACACTGCTAACATGGCTTGCCATATGTCTGGTTTTCCCTTGACATTTTTAAATTTATTTTTATTTGCCGATTTCCGCCTGGACACTGCTTACAACAACAGTATTTGTTTAGGGTGCTGGGAATTGTACCTCTGTGAGGAGGGAAGCCACAACTGTTGAAGTGATATAAATACACTTTAAGGGGATAGTTGTGGATATGTTTTGTGACCTGAAACAACCTTCTCTCTGGGCATGAGTTGAGGCCTACTCGGGAGTATGTGGGTGAGGTTGAACAGGAAATTGTTATTTGCTTAGTTTGGAGAGCTGACAGAAGAATCTGGAAGGAGAGACTGACAGGGTTTTTTGTGTATGTTTCAGAATTGGATTGGGGGCATAGGCAAAAGTTTCTCCCCCCTTGTTAAACTATTTGCTGTGGTCATGGAGGATTGTTAAAGGCCTTGTGGCGTGTGTGCGTGTGCATTCCTCCCCCCCCCCCCTTTGTGGCATGTAGTATTTCTACCAATATGCTACCTGCCTTAAATTGCTGGGCTGGGATGTTGCAGCTCAGTAATGTAAATACATATGCTGGTATGAATATTTTTGGTGGGGGGAGCCAGCCTGAATGAATCAAACAGGGTTATATCAGCACAAATCGAAATACTCAGGATTAAAGAGTTTGCCAACTGTAGCTTCAGTGGAACAGAGAGGCAAAAGGTTCCTTTTTATGTGGGACTTCTTATAGTTTCATACCCTCCAACATTTATCTGATGAAAATAGGACGTCCCATTCCATAATGATAATTTTACTATTTATAGCTCACATACCTTACTGGGTTGCCCCAGCTGCTCTGGGCAGCTTCCAACATATATAAAAACATAATAAAACATTAAACATTAAAAAACTTCCCTATACAGGATTGCCCTCAGACGGCTCGGGGGTCAGATAGTTCCATACCCTCCAACATTTCTCCAGTGAAAATAGCAACATCCTAAGGAAAAGTGGGACATTCTGGGATCAAATCAGAAACTGGGATGGCTTCTCTAAATCAGGGACGCCCCTGGAAAATAGAGATCTGTAATTCTATTTCAAAAGTATTAATAAAGCTATAGGACCAACAGCATGGTTGTTCTAGTTTTGGAAACTGGGCCAGCGGAAATGACACATTATCCAATCACATTTTTTTTTAAAAAAGGAGTATACAAAATCATCCATGTTAAACAACTACTTTGGGCTGATTCAGATGTTCAAAATAGTCTGCTGGTCAGAGACTATTATTCTATGGCTATGCCAATATCTCCTCAGTGAGTGACTTTGGTGCCTGAAAGATACACACATTCCTGTTTGTCATGTAATGACTTGTATGTGTGAATGGACCATAACAGAGAACTCTCATACCAAAAATAAGAATGTGTTGAATCCAGACTGAATAGGATCTTAGTGCCAAGTACAGATAAGTTAAATTGGATATAATCCAATGCTTTCTTTCTCAGTGGAGTCACACACTGAAGTTAAGGCTTCTGGGTGTATTTATAAATAAATGCAGGTAGGTGTGCTTCATGCAGATGATTCCCATAACTGCAGCAGCTGAAAAATACCGTATGTTTCCACAATTGTGCAAGTAATCAGTGGGCGGCTGTGCCTGCATACACAGCCTGGGACATATGTTAAGGTTCTTCCTGTAAATTGACCTTAGTTTCACGTATACAGCTGAACCAGCTCAGATTCTGCATGTCTGAACTGGCTCTGACTAGCTATAGAAGCTGCAAGATTTCAGACCTCCAGATACAGACTAAGGCCAGGAGAAATATCGTATACAGTTTGACATATTGCTTCACTTTTAAATGGGTTGACTCAATATAGTAAGTTGCTTCAGCTATTCTTTATCTTTCGTTCCGTGTTCCATAAGATCACAGCTGGTCTGTTTCTAAAGCCCCCAAACTGTTGAGGAATCACATAAACATTATCAAGCTTACGGATCTTGAAGGACAGCTCTGGCAGCAAAAAATGTGGTCTAGGAATTGCTAAATAAACAAGCAATGCTGAACAAATAAACAACTAAGGTGTGGATGCTGATTTGTCAGTTCACACCAGACCGGAATGGTTGTAAACCGGCATTTGCTGAATCATTGAAAACCCTTAGTCATGTGAACACAATCTTGCTAAGTCAGAGCAATTTGCCATGTAGAGCACAGGAAACAAGGGCAATAATGGGTTGAGCCATTAGCTTCCAGCTGGTTATACTCTGGGGACACCCTTTTGGCAAAATGAGGGATGTGCTTGCCATGATTAAAATAGCTGCTGATGCTGTGTGCATTATGTACATTTTCTAATGCTATTAAAAACCCAAGCAAAACTATTGGCTATCAGTACATATTGTTGTAGTGAGTTCCATAGTCAGTGATGTTGTGAAAGCATCTTAAAATCCCATTACACTGGTTACATACGCTTCAGGTTACAGACTCCACTAACCCAGAAATATTACCTCAGGTTAAGAACTTTGCTTCAGGATGAGAACAGAAATTGTGCTCCGGAAGTGGTGCTTCAGGTTAAGAACAGTTTCAGGTTAAGAATGGACCTCCGGAACGAATTAAGTACTTAACCCGAGGTACCACTGTAGTTTCCTTTTTGAAAGGAAAATATAGTTGCCTCCCATTGATTCCTGCCCCCCCCCCCGTTTATTTCCACACGCCTCTGTAAATGCAATCCCATCTCTAGATGTGGGTAGGAGAGAGGTTTGTGAAGGAGTAGTTACAGCAGACAAGTGGTAGACAGGGAAAAGGTAAAGAATCCCTTGCCCACCAGCTTCAAAAAGTGCTTTCCCCCAAGATGGTTTCTGTGACTGTTTGCATGAGGTGCGTAGCTTGGACTATATAACAGCACTAAAAGAGTGTGCAACCCTTTGGTTTACATGAGCAGTGGGATTAGGAAAGTGGATTAGATTAATTAGATTGAATGCAGTGATGAATAAGGGAGAGATCTTCTGCAGCTGGCTAGAATTTAGTGCATCCATTTAATAGAAGAATGCACTCAGATCTGAGAGTTTTGTGTCCCAATCCAGCAAACACAGTGTGGGTAGACTGCTGTACTTGGATGTGCAGAAGAGGGATAGCTGTCTTTAGAGGGATAACTCAGTTGGTAGAGCACAAGACTCTTAATCTCAGGGTTCGAGCCCCACATTGCGCAGAAGATTCCCGCATTGCAGGGGGTTGGGTTAGATGACCCTTGTGGACCCTTCCAACTCTACACTTCTATGATTCTATAAGCCCTCCAGCAATGGACCACCTGAATTGATTGACCAGTAAAAAAAGCAAGCTCCAAAAGCTATGATGAGGCAAACCTTTTATTAGGCCCAACCAAAATGTCACAAAATAGAAAGCAAGCTTTTCAATTCTCCCAAACCCCTTTATGAGGCCGGATGTTACAAATGGCATTGGGGGGGGGGAGAGAGAGAGAGAGAGAATGGGGGTGGGTGGGACCCAAGAAGTTCCCAGACACGGAAAAATGCACCTATCTGTGGCCTATTACCAGTTTTAGTGGCACATGGCCTGGGCTCAAGCACATGACAAGTCTAGCAAGTGAAGCCAACCCTAGTGCACTGGGATGGCCTCAGTGGGGGGAGGAAACTGCCTAATCTGGAACAACCTGCTTTCCTGCTGCTGTCACCTTGAGCCCTTCATGTAGCACCTAGTTAACAGAGAGGATTTAAATAGGCTCTGAAGCATCGTCAGGAAGGCAGAACTCCATATCTAATTTTGCATTGCATCTAGGATCCTGAATAAACTAGTGTGTGTAGGGGGACTCCCTACTTTACTCTGCTTTTGTAGGAATGGATGGAATGCTGTGAATCCAGCTGGTGGAATGATGTGTTGCATCTCTTAGTCCAGAATTCATACACAGGAATGTGCAATGCTTTCTTAGAGTCTGAGGCTCCAAAGGGATATTAAGATCAAAGGTTCATGGATCCCCCTCCACCGGTACATAAATGTTTTCCAGGACTATTTTGAGCTATGAATTGGGCAGACCAGAGTGCTTCAATCTTGGCCATAAAGGACTTTGTACAAACACTTATGTGACTTCCTATATAGCGACAAAACATTTTAACACCTCTTTGATTGCAAATAAAACAAAACAGCAACTAGCGGATCGGTTACAGGCTGTTGCAGCATTTAGGAACCCAAAAATTGGGAGTTGTCATCAGGAACACTTGACACGAGCACCAGCAGTCATACTCCAAGCACAACACAATAGCGTCGGGCGTGGCCTGGTGATAACTTGTGTTCACATGTCAGCTTGGCAACAAAGCTAAGCAGGTAACCTTGGGTCAGTCACTCTCAGTCTAATAACCCACCTGCAAGGTTATGCAGATACAATGGGGAAAATGATCCTCCATGAGACACTTATAGGAAGGGTACGACATAAATGAAACAAACGATGGGTCAAACTATTGCCATCTGAATCACCCCTTGCCACGAGGCAAGAGGTGCTGTAAAGTAACAGATGTAGCAGAAGCCGTAGAAATGTCAACAGACCAATTTGGAGTCTGTGGATGGGTTTCGCTTCCCACTCCCTCTCTCTATTGGCTCTTTGGCAAAATGTACTGCTGACCAAGGCCTTCTGGCAGTGGACAGAGGGGTTCTCAGTAGCACATCTACAGAAAACTTCCCAGTGGAGGCTGACCAAAGTTTGACCCTCAGCACCCTCAGACCTTCCTGTTTGGCCTAGTTTTGGGTGCCAGGTGTTGGAACTGGTCCAGGATAATTTGAGTTTTCAGCTTTTTCTTCTCCTGGTTTTACTGATGTACTGTAAATTTAAAAGTAGCATTAGTCGAAATTATTTGGGTGAAGCAGTCAGAAATATAAGCGAGCAAAAACAAAACAAAACAAAACCTCCACACCAAACTTTTCAACAAATTTGGAGTCATTATTATTATTATTTAATCTTTATTTTGTATTCACTCTGTGAGGTTTTTGCATTTCACAGAATAGATTGTTGCAGTTCAGAAGTGCACCTTGGTGAAGGCCACACAGTGAGTCATTGACTTGGGACCAGGTCACTTAGGGCCAAGTCTCACCCTCTTAACTAAGACAAATGGGTCTGGGAGGAGAGAAGGGCGAAGCCAGCAAGTTTCTATGGATGCATGGACTAACCACAGGATTGCAGTAACAGGAGGAAGTATCCAATTTCACCGCTGGTTAAGCAAGTCCTGGGACAATAAGGTTCCTCAGCAGTGGAAGGGGTAGTGGGGTAGGATTTAAAGCAGACTTTTGGAAATAATATACAGAGAAAATACTGTCTTGGAAAATAACGTTGTTTGTCGTTGGCGGGGTTCCTTCGTTCAGGGAAATGCTTAAAATGTGTAGATTATTATTTTTTTACTTCAAGAGAAAAGGTGCAAGGTTAATTGAGCACTGCAAATTGACAAGTTATTTTCTACCTTATTTTCCTCTTTCTGATGACATCCTGGCAGAGTACATCTTTTGGAAGGGTAGAAAAGTATGGCCCATATCCTTAATCCAGTGATACTTTGTTTTCTTTACCAAATAAAAATCAGTGTACTCTTCACGTTCATGGCTTTATAGCGGTGTCCATATTTCACCCTGAGTGGCTATTATCATGGAAAGTAGCTTGCAAGAATAAATTCCCTGTCTGAAGTAAGAATTCTTTCTGTGAGTGAAGGATGTTGGACGCCACTTGCAAGACCATGTGAGACCCAAACTGCATATTCCTTGGACTTGAGAGCACATAAGTAGGTGTTATAGCTTGGCATATTCAACTGAAAAATAACCAAAATATTACTAAAATTTTTTTCTTTAGAACTACAGAATAGCAGGCATTGTGGTGGAAAGGCAACTAACAACTTTTTCTACTTTTTACCACCACATTTATTTACTGTAATGCTACAATTTTATTTTATGCAGTGAATCTAAGAATGGCTTGCACTTTCACTTAGTAAAACATAATTTGAACATAGTTAAATTCAAAACACAGTGACTCAGTTGCAAGTCAACAGCAAACACTTGTTTTATTTTTTTCTGCAATGCAGTGCCCCCAGAGGAGCTAATGTTTCTAACAAGATAGTATCTGAACTGCAGCACTAGCTTTTACAGCGTGATGCCCCATCCACAAATGTAACATGCTGACGAAGTATATACCATTACCTCAATTTAAAGAATGCAACATCCTGCAGCAATTTTTTTTAAATCCCCTAATCTAAAACCAAAACCCAGTTACTCTACATTACGAAGTTAAATCTGAACCTTTGCTTTCCACAATGCTTCCTAGCAGAGCACAGAAAACTCTTGCATTTAAATCATACGTATACCTCTTGCAGAAATTTCTGCAATGCAGTGACTGTTAGAGGAAGAAATAGTAATCGACGTGTTTCTGTGATATACTGCCCCAAACCAGAGCAAAGCTTTTTTAATTTTTTTTTCCATGATCAAGTACTGCTCCGAAATTAAATTAAAGCAATAACGTGCTTCTCGCAGTGCAGTGCCAAAATCCTTACCAACTCCCCCCGCCCTCTGCAATGCAGTAGTCAAAATCCGGAGCAAGATCCCACCCCCAACTGCAGTGTCCGCGTCTACAGCGAGTAACTACTGCGTCTCGCACACGGTCCGCTCCTAAGGCTGCCCTTTCAAATAATTTAACCTTCCACCGGGTATTTTGGGAGGCTGATGTATACGAAGTTTTCTGGACACAGGTTGTCTCGGCTCCCCCAACGCTTTCTCTCCACCCCCCATGCGATCTAGTGGGCTTGGCTACTCGTGTGAAAGGAGCCTCTTGCGCGTGCCAATACAGCACAAAAAAAGTTGCGGGTGGTTTGGGAAGCCTCGCCGGGGAATCGAGGGCCGGTCGCTGCCAAAGTGAGCTTCTTTTGCCCGGGGGAAGCCCCGATCCCCACGATCATCGCCGCCGCATACGTGGCGGGGGGAACGGGGAACTTGGGCGCCGCCGGTCCCTCCCGGAGTCAGTTCTGCTTCCCGATTGCAAAGAGCGGAGGGAGGCGGCGGGGAAGGAGAGAGTAAAGGAGGGAGACACGGCGCTCCTCCCTCGCCCGCCCTCCTTCCCCGGGGTTGGGCTCCAAGCAGGCGGCGCCTGCAGCTCACAGCTGCCCCGCGTGAGACCCGGCCAAGCCCGGCGCTCCAACCGCAGCAGGAGCGGGCCGAGGAGCCGGCCCAGCCGCGTGCGAAGAAGCCGCGCTGCTTTCCCGCCTGCGGCCGCTGCTTGCATAAACAAGGCGGGCGGGATGCCAGAGGAGCTCCGCCGCGCTCGCCTGGGAAGGAGGGAGGGAAGGCAATGAAGGCCGCCAGGGCAGCACCGAGAGAGAGAGAGAGAGAGAGAGAGCAGAGGGTGGCCTGACCTGGACTCGAGGGCAACAGGCAGGCGGGGACGCTGCCTGGGTGACCTTGGCCACAAGTCACAGCCTCTGCGCCTGACTTGCTCCCCAGGGTTGCTGGGGAGGGTAGAAGGGAGGCGAGGGGGAAGCTTGCGCGCTCCTCCGCCTGGAGCTATTGGGGGAAAATGTGGGCTATATCAGTGGAACGAAAGCAAAGCAAACAAACGCATCCCCGAAGTAAACCCGCCTCTACCCCTCTTCCAGAGGGCTAGCTGTTGTTTTGTGGTTGGCTTGGGCTGTGTGTATGCACCATAGGGGCCTCCAACTCCTAGGGGCCATGGTCTTTTCGCTCCTCCTCAGAACAAAATATTTGAGGGGGTCCAGCTGTGGGCATAGCCGGGGGGGGCTGGAGGGCAGTACCGGATTTACCTATAAGCTAAACAAGCTGTAGCTTAGGGCTCTTGGGGGCCCCCAAAAATTTTAAAGGAAAAAACGCCATAGATGTACATTTGCAAAATATAAGATAAAAAACAAATAAAATAAACTTCCATGCAGCAACAGTGTTTTGTGTTGTGTAGGCTCCTATTTGTTAGATGTGAATGGCTTTAGATACCTATTAGGTCCATAAATTACTATATAGCATATATTCTACACAAAAACAGCGACAATTCGTTGTTGACATAGGACAGCTGGACACATAAAGGGCCCCATTACCTTCAGTAGCTTAGGGCCTCATCAAACTTAAATCCGGCCGGGGGGGGGGGGTGCAGCTGCCCCTGCCTAAATCAAGTAAATAATAAAAATGCTTAACTCACTGACCAATTGTGTCGCAGTTCTGTCCCCCCATATAGAGCCTGCTCCCATACAATAAAACATACCCCCCAATTAACAGGCATTGCAGTTCAAATGGTGTGTACACCCCATGCCTTGTGATCGATTAAGTGGGCTTGTTTGTCCCCCCCACCCAATCTTTATTCAATGCACACCTGGTCTGCACTATACCTCAAAGGGACATTCAGAGCACCTTTTTCTTTTTTTACCGCAAAACAATCCTAGTTTCCCCCTCACATAGTTGCAATTCCCAGTTACCCTTAATAAAACTATTGACACCCAGAATTCTTGGGGGGAAAGCAGGTGCTTCGGAGGTACAATGTGTATGCAAGTAACCCATGTTGCTAGCAGTGGCGCTTCTGGTGGCGTTTCTCTGTGTGTGGTTCTCACGCTTGAATATTGGGCGCCCCGTACCCTGATATGCAAGTTCCCTATACTGTATGCAAAGATTTTCCTTTGTTTTGAAAGGAGGAGCAATCATGAGCCATGGCCTGCAGTAAGTGTTAGAACTGCTTTGTAGGGCTACCCCTGCAAAGGGAAGGGAGCTAGGGGCCCAACTAGATGGTTTGTCAAGTGGTTTGGCCTTGTTGGATTGTGTGTTTTAAAAAAACCCAAATAGTTAATTGGGGGGTGTTATTAACTGACCCACAGAAGGGACTGATCAGAAATGGGACCTGCTATTTACAATGCAAGGAAAGGTGAGTAAATTAGAATAGGAATAGAAGCCTTTTAAGACATTTTGGAATGATAAAATAGAACCTGTTTCCTTTGAATCAGAAGATTATCATCAGATTCTTGAATGTGATTTTAATCATTTGCGAACATGGGGTGCCTTGCTTTTTTGTGTGTTTATTGTAAGGCTTTCTTCAGTGTTTTACGGTTTTTTGCATGTTGGTTTTGTAAAAAAAATGTTCAGATGGTTCTGAAGAACCTGTGTAGAATGTTAATATATTTTCATAGTTTTAAATTCAGTTTCAGTTTAATGATTATTTTGGAAGCCAAGCATAAGTTTAAATTGTATGATCAAATCTAAGGTAACATTCACACCACACATTTAAAGCATTATACTGCTTTAAATGGTCATGGCTTCCTCCATGGGTGTAAGGGGGGGGCAGGGGGGCAGCTGCCCCCCAGATCAAGTAAAACAATAGAAATAACTAACCAATCACGTGGGTTCTGCCCTCCTAACAAAAGTCCTGCCCCCCAAAAAAAAATCCTTGCTATGTCCATAGCTTCCCCCAAATAATTCTGGGAGCTGTAGTTTGTTAAGGGTGTTAGGTGTTCCCGATTAACTACACAGAGCTACAATTAACAATGATTAGTGTTAACAGTCAATCACTATTCATAGGGAATTCTAGGAGTTGCAGCACCACCCTAAACAAACTTGCAGTTCCCAGGATTCCTTGGAGGAAGCCATGACTTATTTAAAGTGGTATAATTGTGTTCCAAATGTATGGTGTGAATGTGGCCATCAGTTATGAATTTAAAAAGTCAGCCTCTAAAGTCCAAGCCCTGTGCCAAACATCAATTCCTGGTTTGGCCATAGGATTAAATTAGGTAATGATCCGGCCAAAGTGAACCACTCTGAAATCTCACCGACTTAAGTGGGACAGACTGACGTCATTGCGTCATTTAGCCGCTGAGTTTTGCACAGTCACTTTCCCACTGGTTTGCAACACACATCTACTTCCCGTGCCACTGTTTGCACATTGAGCCAGGAATAACCTGGGGGAGGAGAGATTCTGCAAGAGCTCAGATCTGTGGAACTTTCTCTAGGGGTGATTCTCCCACAGTGCAATATGGAGCAAAGGGGAAATGATCTCTTTTTATGGACTTTCAGAGCAGGAGATACACTTCTGTGCTAAAGCTGGAATTGGGAAACCGGGGCCTTCCAGATATTTCCGGACATCCGTTCTAGCCAGTGTGGGGAATGGCTGCAGTTCAGTGGTAAAGAATGCAGACGATCCCAAGTTCAATCAATGGGCTTGGGGTAGGGCTTGGGGAGACCCTTGCTTTGAAACCCTGGAGAATCACTGCCAGTCATTGTAGAATAGAAAAACATTTTATCGATTCATTTAATTTCTATACCGCCCTTCATCTGAGGTTCATAGGGCAGTTTACAATACAAAACCACAAAAAGGCATAACATAGCAACCAAACAAGAACACACAGTTTAAAGGCCATAGATTGTTCAATTAGCCAAAGGCCTGAGAAAGAAGAACATTTTCGCCTGATGCCTAAAGATATGTATTGATGGTGCCAGGGGATGTTCTTCCTGGGGAGAGCATTCCACAAGTGGGGAGCCACCATTGAAAAGGCCCATTCTCATGTTGCCACCTTCCGGGCCTCTTACGGAGGAGGCACGCAAAGAAGGGCCTCTGAGTTTTTTTGGATAACATTTTATTAATTTTCCAAAAAAAAACCCCAGTAACAATATCAAATCAAAATAAATTGACTTCCCCCTAGTCCCTTCCTTGGTTCCATTGTTTATCAACGTACTGCATGTCCGTTGTAAAGTTATAAACCATTGTATTACTTACCCATTCAAAATTAAATTACAAGTAGTATTAAAACCCTTCAATAAACTCCTTTCAATCTTCTTTAAATTCGTAACCGTCTCTTCTTCTTAGTTTCATTGTCAATTTTGCCATTTCAGGATATTCCATTAATTTAACTTGCCAGTCTTCTTTAGCTGGGACACCTTCTTCTTTCCAATGTTGTTCTAATAATATTCGTGCGGCTGTAGTTGCATACATAAATAAGTTCTTTGGTGATCTTAGTAAATCCACTCCGGTAATACCTAGTAGGAAAGCTTCTAGTTTTTTAACAAAAGTTGTTTTAAACATCTTCATTTCATTACAAATCATTTCCCAATATTTCTTTACAATTTTACAATCCCACCACATATGGAAAAATGTCCCAAGAAGGGCCTCAGATGATGATTGCTACTACATTTGTCAATAGTTTGCTTTGAAGAGGGATCGATTGTTAAACCACTCTGGAAATTGTACCTTGCTGAGAGGAGTAGAGGTACTCTAGCAACTCTCAGCAGCTTTAACAAACCACAGCTCCCAGAATCCTTTGGATAAGACATGACCGTTTAAAGCGGCGTCATAGTGCATTAAATTTTATGGTGTGACTGTGGCCTCTGTATAAGGCAATTTCCTGTATTACATAGCCAGTGGTCATGGATGATGGGAGTCTTACACTGCCAGGAAGCTTCCCAACCCCGTTCTAAAAGGAGAGGGATATTTGTGTGTGCCAACGTTTAAGTCAGGGAATCTGCTGAAATTACTTTGAAATGCTTTGTTTGCTGAGTTCTGCGAACTTTGTAAACTGCTTTGTGTGGTTTTTTTTTGGGGGGGGGGGAGTTAGACTGGGGAGGGGGGTCAGGTGGTCATTTTATAGTAAAAAATGGAAGTGCCGGTACTCTTAAATTGTGGTGGTTGCCAGCACAAAATGGCTGCCGTGGGCAGCAAAAAAGAGAGAGAGGTGTCATTACTCCATACTGGTGAGTTGGCTGAATGCAGCTGAGAGGAGGTGTGGCGGTGGTGGTGGTGCATTAAAGAGCACACTGAAATTGGGAGCTAGAGAAAAAGGAGCCTCCCATAGGGTACTGGAGAGGTTTTGGAGACTGTGGAGTTCAGGAATATTTGTTCCTCTTAAATGGGAGTTCGGGAGAAAGTGGGCTTTTATGTGGAGGCCGTTGTGACCCTTCTGAGAGGTTCTTCAGGGCCAAGGTAGTGGTGGGTGGTTGTGCATGCTTGTACACAAGTTTTCCGGCACTTGGTTGGAAGGTAGAACTGTATGGGGTGTGGTGTGGTATTATTGTAGGTGTTTGTGAAACTGAGGTAGCCTGGAATGTAGGGCAGTCTCTTTAAATAAAACAACAAGGTTATATTCCAACAGCATATATATATTTATATATATGGCCTATGCACAGCACTGCAGTTTTCCCTGCAGAGAGATTTATTACCCTTCTTTCCAGAGAAAGCCAAGGGATTTGCTCCCCCCACCGTCCACCCCCATGCTATTTTTTGGTGCAGTCAGATTGGTTTGCAAATACAGTCACACGTAGGCACAGAACAGCTGCAGAATACAAAACACCAATCAAGGTGTCTAGGCGTTCGCTCACCCCCTTTGCCTGGTTTTCTTTTTCTTTTTTTGGCACAGAGGCACTGCAGAAGTTTTTGAGAGAGGCGAGCTTTGTAGGTCGGCCTGAGTTTTGCTAGCTGCTCCTCCTAACCTAGAATTCACCTAACTTGGGCAGCATTCTACATTTCAGCTATTTTACAGTGAAGTCCTTTGATGTTGTTTGGGGTTTTGGGTTTTTTTAAAAAAAATACGTAATCCTCAAGGAAGTTTATACAAAAACCAAGGTCATCTCATGTGCCAGCAGCTGCATTAGGGCAATTTGTATTTTTGACCCTGACCGATTCGTGCCGCAGCCTGCTGCTCTCACTTGGGTAATTAAGATAACTTGCACGTGTAGCAAAATGTTTGGACACAGTTATCAGGGTGCACTGCGGCTCGTGGTTTCCTTGCCCACAGGCATGCTGGCTTGAAGGAACTTGCTTGGCAGTTGATTAATAACCTATGAGTAATTGGCTCTGGAACTGGGTTGAGTAGATGATTCACCAGTATATTTTAGTTCAGCCTTCCCCAACCCAGTGCCCTGCACTTGTTTTGGACTACAACTCCTGTTGGCCGTAGGCAGCATAGCCAATATTTGTAGTCCTAAACGTCAGGAAGGCACCAGGTTTGGGAAGGCTATGTTTAGTTCAACATCTCTAGGATTCCCGCTTCTCAACCAGCTGCCATAGCTGCGTCTTCAACAGCGGCTTGGTACACAGATGTTAGCTGGCAGTGGTGTTTATCCCCATGCCGTAATGAGTTTGCCATGATTTTTGCTGCACACCAAACTATTGCTAAGTGCACAAGAGCAGCTCAGGCATTTTCCCCTGGTCAGTTGGCAACTCTCTATTCATTTATTTTATAAATAACTATCAGTACAAGAGGGCAGGTCCCTGCCCCAAGGAGCTTACATTCTAAAATTTCAGCACACAAGGGAAACAGAAGAGGCAGGAGTAAAGAGGAAAGCAATATGCAGTTGTTTTGGTTGCACGTGCTTCAATAGTCTTCAATACAATCTTGAGTTAACAGCAAGGGATGAAAATTAGCCAAATGTTTCCTGAAAAAGCTGGGCTTAAATGAGAGGTTTAAAGGAAGGAACAGAGGTGATAACATGCAGGGTTCCTGGAAGGCAGTTCCAAACATACCAGGCACCATGAGAACAGAATGTTAAACTACTGTAGATGGGACTCATCCAGGAGGACTCATTGTACATCCTTATGGTCAAACTCCAATGGTAACTACTACACTTCCATCACCTTATTTCTGCCTCCTCACGTCTCATGCTAGAAGGGGCTGTCTGACGCTAAGGCCACCCCAAGACATCTTGGGGCCAGAGGTGCAAAATCCAGCAACATTATGCTGTTGTGCAATTCCCATTCATTTCAGTTGGTCTCCCTGCCGGATTGTGCTTTGTGGGTGTAGACTGTCACTCACACCCATCTCCCTTAATGGCACCAAAAGCCCGCTTGCTACCTGAGGCTGCTGTCACATAATATGACCGGCATTGTCCACAGTTCAACAAAAACCAGAATCATCATGCCATGACTTAATTTAATTGCATAGCACCTGAACACCCACACAGCCAAAACTATGACCTGGTATCATAGTGATGTCAAATGATTGACAGGCAAGGTAGCGCCACCCACCTGTTACACTGGCTCCCACAGGGTGCGGTGGGAAAGACAGGGATGCAGCCTAATGGCTGGATCAAGTTCCTAGATTTAACACTAAATGGCAAACGAATGGCTGGACTTCAGTGTAACCACCCAAGAGCAAACGGCCAGTCTGTGGTTGTAAGAGAAACACCTGCCCAGCAACACTTAACATTAGGAGAAGAGTTTTACAAGCTCCATTTTAAAAAACACCCAAAATACACCTTGGGATGGTGCCCCGGTTCGCCCAGAAAGTGAAATGCGACTGTATTACGAAAGGCAGGAGACTTAGGAAAGGAAGTGTACCAGCCAGAAGAAGGGAACCGATGGTTATGGGAGCTGTTTCAAGACCGGGTTGGGAGCATAGGAAAAGGTGATGATGCAGGGGCCAAGGAAAGAGACAGTGGCCACAGAAGCCTTAGGAAAGGTGGTAGATGAAGCAATAAGCAGAAGCCAAGGAGTCAAGGGAGGTGGAGTTGTCAGAAGCCGTGGGAAAATAAAGCCAGACAGAGCCAGCTAGGAATAGACGAGTTGCGGGTGGCACTGGCCCTTTCAGCCACACCATGAATAGCATGTCCATATAGACGTTCTCTCACTTTGTGAGCATCTCCCTAGTGCAGGGGTGGGGAATATTTTTGGCCTGGCAGTCCAGATCTTTGCCTTACACCCCATCATGGGTCCACTTTTATGGGTGGGTCTGGGAGCCCCACTCGTCAATTACCTGGTGTCATGGTGGTGACTGCTAGGTGTGCAATCCCACCGCACCCTGTCAAAAGTTGACTTGAGGGGTCCGCGGGGAAGGGAATCTCCTTCACCATCACACAATTTCCGATAGGGAACATGCTGGCAACACAGCTAAAAGCCTGGCTGAACCCTCCTCTGCTCAGGAGCTACTGAGTTCAAGTCTTAAGCTTCTGCAGTTCTTTCGAACGGTACAAAACAGAGAGCTTTGGGCAAAGCACTTTTGAGTGCCCCAGTTGGCTACAGCAGGACCCCAGAGCACATAGGAGGAGGGGTACACCCAGTGGGACATGGAACACCCCTCATTTGAGGGGTGTTCCCATGAAATCTTCAAAGCTTGAAAATTACAGGCCGGTTGGTTCACTCGAGACCAGTTGTTTTGATCCCTTTTAGTTTAGCTTTCCCTTTAAGGAGGCAGATCTGGCCATTGTTTTCAATATCGTGTTGTTTTTATTTTCAGAGTCTGCTTTATTGGATCAGGGCAAAGTCAAACAGGGTCCACCCTGCCTGGCAAAGCCACCTGCCATGTGCCTTTCCAGGGTGTTGTCTCCAGCCAGCAGGAGGCCTGCCTTTCTCCCACCATCCCATGTGAGTTGCTCTCTTCTGCTCCTTGTGTTTTCAAAAGCCATATCCATCTGAGAAGGGCTGTTTGTTTAGAAAGCCTTGCCTCTCGCCTCTCTTGGTCACATGTGCCGCCCATGTGAGGCGCATTCCATTTTTAGCCACAACAACTTCTTCACTAGACAGCTCTGCTGCAGTGACATGTGCAGAGCCCGGGAGGGAGGAGACACAACACGTGTATGAGCAGGATCTGAGCCGTGCGGGGTGTGTGTGTAGTTTTCTGGCTACAGGAAATTCCTGTTACAAAGCAAGGCATGTTTTATTTTGCAGGCTGAGAGAGCAAGGAGGGATTTCTTTTTTTAAAAAAGAAGAAGGGCAGGCTCAATGAACCATAGTGTGAGGAGGAGGAGGAGGGACAAAAACAGCCACCCCAGACCAAGAGATCTGTTTGTTTGGGTTTTGCGAATATGTCACTAATCCCTTAGCAGATATTAAAGGGGAAGAGGAGGTGGGAGTTTGGGGAGGGGGAGCCCTCAATGCAGAGGAAACTGCAGCACAACCAAATGTGGGGTGTGTTTACATCTGCAGTGGATTTCAATGCCCTTTCTCCGTGAAATAAGCAACAAAATGCACCGGGGGGGGGGGGGAGAAGGCAGGCGTTGTTCCTTGCCGTACGCAGAACATGTAAAGTGAAATGTTCATTTGGACCAAAGAGACTAAAAGGCAAGGTGCAAGCTTTCAAGTCACAGAGCAGGGCTTTGCAGATTCAATTGGTTTTGAAGGGGAGGGGGGAGTTTTCAGTTTCTGAGCATAGTATTTTAACCCTATATCTATGAACTGGCTTTTTTATATATTAATAATAATAATAATAATAATAATAATACTTTTATTTATTTTCATGGTTCAGAAGATAAATTTTTGAGAAAACAATTGTTACAACAGTAAACAACAAGTAACTTGTCCCGATAAAATTACTGTACAGACTTTTATCATGCCATGTGTTAAAGTTTCATTTGATTACTCTAAGAGATCACGTCACATTTTCCCTTGAGTGCTGGGTGGGTTCCAGCCACAATCTGAACCATTTATGTATTCAAATAAACATTTTCCATATGTTATAAAAGGAGTATGGATTGTGTTTGCCCTTTGCCACTCCCACCTGGCATGTTAGCTTCTCAGCCAATGCTATTGACCATACTCTGTTATACCAAGAATCAATGTTCAGCCCATCACCGGCTTTCCAACGTCATCTGTGGACTGTTTTAGCCTGTGTCAAATATAGGGGCCTGAGTCACATCATTCCAACCCCAGTTCTGATTTAGCTGGGATGGCTTTTTATGTCGTTGATTTTGCAACCAGTGGCTGCTGGCAAGCAAATTTGCAAACTTTTATTCTTGGCAATCAGCAGTATAGAAGTGCACAAGTGGCTGGCGATACCATTATCTTTTGCAGAGTCAGATTGGGCCACTGTCAGCTTTTGACACCCACAAGCCCAACCAAGTGCATCTGAAAAGGCTACATGTCCCCAGGCTTAGCAGAAGCCTGTCCTATTGCTATGTAACCTTTATCTGTCTTGTCTTATTTTCTGGACCCAAGAAGACAACTGTGCACGCTGTACGAAGTTGGAGCAGACAAGTTGTTACAGAATCACTGCACACAGGAAAACCACACAGGAAATAACAAGATTAATAAAACCACTTCAGTGTTCATTCACACAAGCGATAGAGGAAAAAATGCCCTCTGGGGCTGATATATGTCAGAGAATTCCCACATGTCAGTTCCGGCATTCCAGTGGAACTCTATGCTCGGAATGCAAAAGGCAGCCTATTCTAATGAAGGCTAACTCCTTTGACCTGGAGAAGCCTTCGAAAACTAAAATTATTTTCTTGTGCTTTCCCTTTTCCCAAGAGATAGGAAACTCCACAGGCAGCCCTTTACAGGGCTCATTCTCTGTGAGATATGTTTATGCTCATCTACAAATGCACATGTTGAGCAGAGGGGAGTGGGCAGACACCCAGACAGAAAGGGCAAGTCTTTAAAGCAGCATCGATTTCCCCAAAGCAAAACATATCCTCTTGCAAACTACTGGGGGGGGGGAAATAAGATCCCCCCTTTCTCATTGGCTACAATCAAAACCACCAAGCTGTTCCCTTCAGCCCTCTTCCAAGTACAGTGGTACCTCGGGTTACAGACGCTTCAGGTTACAGACTTCGCTAACCCGGAAATAGTACCTCGGGTTAAGAACTTTGCTTCAGGATGAGAACAGAAATTGTGCGGCGGCAGCGGGAAGCCCCATTAGCTAAAGTGGTACCTCAGGTTAAGAACAGTTTCAGGTTAAGAACGGACCTCCAGAACGAATTAAGTTCTTAACCTGAGGTACCACTGCAGATGAAATGTCCAACAGCTAATAGCCACCAGAACTCGGATGTCATCATTGCTCATTAATCTAAAATATTCAGCTTTATGAGCAAGAGTGTACTTTAAGAGAAGGTCATTTTGTGTTTGCATAAGCATTTATTTCTGGAATTCTGCTTTGAAATGCCCCAGGCATCAGAAGGGCTTATGCTTTATGCTATATGATATGGGTCAGGTGTAACAGATCCAAACATAAAGTCTCTTAATTGTGGCAAAGGGGGAATAATATCGGTGTGCGGACAAATAAGAAGCAGAGTAGTTTCCATAGGGCTGGAGCAGAATTGGGTATAACTGTTTGAAAGAGGAAGTGAAGAGCAATCATAAATTCCTGCATACCTTAACCAGCTCATGCATTACCTGCAATTTAGGGGAAGGGGCTTAAATTTGTCAAGTGATCCAATGTTTTTAGGTGGATTTAGTCCAATCTGAAATTAATTCACTGCATGGAAAGAATATATATAAAGTTGCTTCCATTGATGGCTGAGAAATCAAATTAATATTTGGTTTCTGATCATTTTACTGCCATTGCCATTTACATTATGTTGCACTACCGCTACTCATGTAATTACTTAGCATTTAATTGGTGGTCAGTACAGAAACTGATTCATTTAAAATTTCGGCTCTGTTGCATGCAGTGGAGTTGAGGGTAATAACAAATTATAAAACAGAACCTGTAAATAAGTCCGGGGCAGCAGCTAACCTTTGGACAGAAGATGCTGTTATATTCCAACCTCCATATGCCCCAAACCAACATGGCCAATGACCAAGGATGATAGAAGTTGTGGTCTAACAGCATCTGAAGCGACACCTGTTAGCATTGATGCAGTGCAGGGCTACCTTAAGTATTGCTATTATTAGAGAAGAGTTCTGCTTCTGCTACCGAGTCCTTTTCCATTGAATTAGGTAAAGGTAAAGGTACCCCTGACTGTTGGTCCAGTCGCGGATGACTCTAGGGTTGGGACACTCATCTCACTTTATTGGCTGAGGGAGCCGGCGTACAGCTTCTGG
Source organism: Podarcis cretensis (assembly GCF_951804945.1). Classification (NCBI taxonomy): domain Eukaryota; kingdom Metazoa; phylum Chordata; class Lepidosauria; order Squamata; family Lacertidae; genus Podarcis; species Podarcis cretensis. The sequence continues at coordinate 27,831,387 of NC_137182.1, read as the reverse complement.
GTCATGTGGCCAGCATGACTAAGCCGCTTCTGGCGAACCAGAGCAGCACACGGAAATGCCGTTTACCTTCCTGCCAGAGCGGTACCTATTTATCTACTTGCACTTTGACGTGCTTTTGAACTGCTAGGTTGGCAGGAGCAGGGAGTGAGCAACGGGAGCTCACCCCATCACGGGGATTCGAACCGCCAACCTTCTGATCGGCAAGCCCTAGGCTCTGTGGTTTAGACCGCAGAGCCACCCGCGTCCCTCCATTGAATTAATGAACCATTATTTCCTAACAAATAAAAATGGTGGTGAGGGTCCCAAGTCAAACACATTGCATGGACAACAGTGCAGCAGGGCTGCAGCAGTGTCTGATGCACAGCTCACCTTGGGACAAAAATGGAGGTGACATAGGTGCATACATGCATGCAAGGGGAGAGCGACCGCAGCTGCACCAAGCTGATTCCAGGAGCCACCTAGTGGCCAGAGGTCATAATGTCTGTGAAGCATGCTGTGATGATTCTGTAAGCTGGCAAATACAGTGGTACCTCGGGTTAATAATTTAATTTGTTCCGGAGGTCCGTTCTTAACCTGAAACCGTTCTTAACCTGAGGTACCACTTTAGCTAATGGGGCTTCGCGCTGCCGCTGCACCGCTGCTGTGCGATTTCTGTTCTCATTCTGAAGCAAAGTTCTTAACCCGAGGTACTATTTCTGGGTTAGTGGAGTCTGTAACTTGAAGCGTCTGTAACCCGAAGTACTACTGTAAATGTAAAAGCCATAAAAGCGTTTTGAAAATTGCGAATGTCCTGTGAACATGAATTACTGTAGAACAGAGTTCCTTGTCATCTCATTGTGGCAAATTCCAAAGGACTTTCACAGCAAAGCACAAAAGGCATCCTAAAGCCCAACAGATTCACTGTGGCGTAAGCTTTCGTGGGCTGAGCATTCCATGAGACCTTAGACTCACAGAGTTGTAGAGCTGGAAGGGACCACGAGGGTCATCTAATCCAACCCCTTGCAATACAGAAATCTTTTGTACAATGCGGGACTCGAACCCACAACCCTGAGATTAAGAGTCTTACACTTTACCAACTGTGCTGTCCCGCCTTATGCCAGAAAAAGATAAGGTTTGACTTTAAGGTGCTCCAAAATTCCTTTTTGTCTCCAGGGTTGTGTACGTGACAACGCTAGGGAGGTGGGGAGAAGGCTGGGGATGGGACTTCAATAGTGTCACCTAATGTACTACAACAACCCCCCCCAAAAGGGTAAAAGACCGGAGTCCGGAGGCGGCGCGAACGGTAATGGCGGTTCTCTTCCACTAGTGAGGAGGAAGCTCCGCGGAATTGGGTCGTCCGCTACGGCGAAGCGGAGACCCACTTTGGAAACCCACAGGCAGCAAGAGCCTGTGGTCTTGAGACTCGGTGGGCGCCAGAAGCGACCCCCAAAGCGCTGAAGGAACCCCGTAAGGGGCTCCGGAACGTGGAGGGGGTAGCGGCGCTGTGAGTCGTTTCGCGATCCGCGGAGTGAAGCCACGCTGCTGCTGCCGGTGAGCGCTGACCTCTCTTCCTGAAAACTTCTGATTCGGAAAAGCAACAACCCGTGAGTAAAGAAGGACTTTATAAAATCTGAGACTAAAAACTACTGAATTTGGCTGAAAGCGGAGCGACGTAAAAACAGGAAGTCCGTCTTCCGCTGTCACTGAACTTCAAAGCAAAGAGCTGGAGGAGTGGAGGCAAAGAAAGAAATTTCTAACTTAATTGATCTGAGCACCCATTGAATTTTCCTGTAAGCAAACAAGGACTTTAAGCATTTGATTTATGCTCTTTATCTGCATTGTGATACCTTTCTTCTATTGGAAATATAATTTGAGTAAGAAACCCAGGTGTGGAGCTGCCTGAGCAACTGAGCTGTCAGTTTGCAGATTTGGACACTTTGAATTAAAAATTGCAACAATCTGAGGGAGTTTGGACTTGCTACTTTGAAGTAACATTTGGAATACCAGCATGCACTGTCTGAAACAATTGTGACTGCCAATATTAACTCTGCTTAAAACTTGTTATTGAAGGTTCCTGGATTTTAAACTTGACTCTAGTAATTTTACCAGAACTGATCTCTTTCCTAAAGACATTTTAAGCTCCCCCTAGAGGATTTGGGATTTATAACAGTGACATCATTTTACTTTCCTTTTCCCGGCCTCCTGTTTGATTGTTAACATCTGGGCTGTCGCTTTCTCATGGGAACAACTCAGCTTGACCTTGACTTTTAGATAACTCTGGAATGAGTGGCGCAAGAAAAAAGGGACCAAAAACCAGACAAACAACTTTAACAACTTTAACCTCAGCCTCACAGACACGTAGATCATCTGTACCTACTCTGCCTTCAGAGGAAGAAGCTGCTTCTCTGCCACAAGCAGGGGAGGGAGAAATTGAGCAATTACAATTGGAAGATATGGCCTCAGGAGCAACTGCTTCTATATTAGAGAAAATTTATGAAAAATTGGAATCTTTGGATAAGAGAGTGGAATCTTTGGATAAGAAAGCTGACGAACAAACAGCTAAAATTGACCAAAACACAGAATGCCTAAATAGATTAACTGGTCAAGTATCACAGAACGTACAAGCAATTGGAGAACTGACGGAGGCCACAGTAGAAAATCGGAAATTGGCTGAGGATACTAGTCAAAGACTTGGAAATTTAGAACAAGAGGTAAGACCACTCTGCAAACAAGTAGGTGAACACCAGACCTATCTCTCTATGATAGAACTGCGGAATAGGGAGAGTAACCTAAGGATAAGGTCGATACCAGAAGCGGAAGAAGGCAACTTAGCTGAGTTTTTGACCAAAGAATTTTCCAAGTTTTGGAATTTAGAGGAAAAGGACTTTAAAATTGTATCAGCTTTCAGGCTTGGAAGACTGGCAAAGAAAGAGAAGCCCAGAGATTGTTTGATAACATTGAGATCAAAGGAGGAAAGGGATAAGATTTTGGGCCTACACTACGAAAAGTCACTGAACATTTTGGACAAAAGAATTGAAATTTATAAAGACATTCCTAAACAACTGTTGGATCTTAGATCTGCCTACTTGGAATTGGTCAGACTGTTGAGGAGCAACTCAATTATCTTCAGGTGGGAATTTCCTCAAGGATTATCCTTTACCTTCAGAGGGAAGAAGGTCAAAATCAGAACATTGGAAGATAGAGACAAATTTCTGATTGCACACGGAGAGGACCTTCAAAAAGGAATTGAATTACCACTTGGGCCTGGAGCACCGGCGGTACCTGCACCTTCGGAACCGGAAGATCCAGTGAATAAGATACCACCCCCAGGAAATTAACCAGATTTATTCAGGATGTCTCTGCAACTTTTGAGTTGGAATATAAATGGCTGTAACATCCCGGAAAAAAGGAGGAAAATATTTCATATATTAAAAAAAGAACAATTGGACATTATTTGTTTACAAGAAACACACGTGACTAGGCTCCATAGAAAAGTGTTAATAAATAAAAGACTTGGCCAGGAATTTATATCTTCAGACAGAGTAAAGAAGAGAGGTGTGGTGATATATGCAAAAGAGAGCCTGTCACCTAAATTTTTATTTAAAGATGAACATGGAAGAATTTTGGCAATTGAGATACAGCATCAAGGAGAGAAGCTTTTGATATTAGGAATTTATGCACCCAATGAGGGGAAATCGGAATTTTATAAGAAGTTGCATGAGACTATGTTGGATTATCTGGACTACAACAACATCATTATGATGGGAGATATGAATGGGGTCGTATCAACTAACATGGATAAGTCACAAAGCCAAAACGTCACAAAAGACGGCAGACTACCAAAGACTTTTTTTGAAATGACAGACAATATGGATCTGATTGACATCTGGAGAACAAAGAACCCCTTGGGAAGAGAGGGAACATTTTTCTCTGAAGCCCAGCTGACCTGGACAAGAATCAACCAAATATGGATATCTAGAGGTCTGGCACCCAAGGCCAGAAAGGTGGAAATCTGCCCAAAGACCTGCTCCGACCATAACGCAGTAAAGATGGATATGACACTATTACCAACCGGTTCCTTTAGATGGAAGATGAATGACAACTTGTTTAGAGATCAGGAGATTATTAAGAAGGCCCAAAAAGCCTTGAAGGATTACTTCGAGATAAACATGAACACTACGGTGGAAAAAAGAATTATCTGGGATGCAAGTAAGGCTGTGATGAGGGGGTTCTTGATACAACAGAATGCTGTAAAGAAAAAGATACAAAATGAGAGAAAAGATAAGATCTTGGAGAAAATCAAAGAATTAGAGAAGAAGTTAAGATCAAACCCAAAGTCACAGCCGATTCTGAGAGAAATTAAACTTTATCAAGCTCAATATTCTAAATTGATAAATCAGGAAATAGAGTGGAAGGTTAAACTAATGAAACAAAAAACTTTTGAATCGGCGAATAAATGTGGAAAACTGCTAGCTTGGCAGTTGAAGAGGAGACAAAAACTAAATACAGTTACAAATCTAGAGATTGAAGGAAGAAACATTCAGAACCCGGCAGACATTAGAAAGTGCTTCCAGAGATACTTCAAAAAATTATACACTCAAGGGCTGCAAGATGAGGTTGAGATTAAACAATTTTTGGAAAAAAATGGACTACCAAAATTGTCACAAGAAAATAGATTAATCCTGAACTGTAAAATAACACGACAAGAGATTGAACAAGCCATTCAGAACATGCAACTGGGCAAATCTCCAGGGCCAGATGGGTTGACCTCCAAGTATTATAAGACATTAAAAGACTACTTGATACAACCATTGATGGAGGTTAGCAATGAAATTATGGAGGGGAAGAGGGCGCCGGAATCGTGGAAGGAAGCCTTTATCACATTGATACCAAAATCGGAAGCTGAAAAGACACAACTTAAGAACTATCGTCCCATCTCTCTTTTAAATGTGGATTACAAAATATTTGCAGACATTTTGGCAAGTAGACTCAAAAAAGTTCTAAATGAAGTAATCCACAAGGACCAGGCAGGCTTTCTCCCAGGTAGACATTTGTTCGCCAATACAAGGAACATTATTGACATTTTGGAACTTCTGCAAACAGATATAAATACAAAAGCAGTATTAATTTTTATAGATGCGGAGAAGGCCTTTGATAATATTTCCTGGAAATTTATGAAGGGAAATTTAAAAGAAATGGGAGTGGGACGGGGTTTTGAGAATGGGATTGATGCAATATATTCAGAACAAAAGGCCAAATTGATAGTTAACAATGTGGTTACAGAAGAGTTTAAAATTGAAAAAGGAACACGACAAGGCTGCCCCATTTCCCCTTTGCTTTTTATTTCGGTCCTGGAGGTGCTCTTGAATATGATTAGAGAGGACCGGTTGGTGGAAGGAATTCAGGTTGGAGCGAAACAATATAACTTAAAGCTTTTGCAGATGACCTAGTTTTGACCCTGCAGGAGCCAGAATCTAGTACGAAAAGAGTATTACAATTGATTCAAGACTTTGGTCGGGTGGCGGGTTTTAAATTAAACAAACAGAAAACTAAGGTGTTGGGAAAAAATTTGACAGATACAGAGTCAGAACGGTTTCAGAGAGAGACAGAATTAAAAGTGGTTAAAAAAGTAAAGTACCTAGGGGTAAACATAACAGCAAAAAATCTGAGTCTATTTAAGGATAACTATGAAAAATGTTGGTCAGAAATTAAGAGAGGCTTAGATAGTTGGACAAAATTGAAACTTTCCTTGTTAGGCCGAATTGCTGCTATCAAGATGAATGTATTGCCAAAAATGTTGTTTTTGTTCCAAACACTGCAGATTGTGGACAAGACGGAGTGCTTCCGGAAGTGGCAGAGAGACATCTCTAAGTTTGTCTGGCAGAGCAAAAAGCCCAGAATTAAGTTTAAGATATTAACGGATGTGAAAGAAAGAGGGGGCTTTGCCCTGCCAGACCTAAAGTTGTATTATGAAGCCGCAGCTTTCTGCTGGCTAAAAGATTGGCTACTTCTCGAAGACACTGACGTATTGGACTTGGAAGGTTTCAATAACGCTTTTGGTTGGCATGCATACTTATGGTATGACAAGGTTAAGATCAATAAGGCCTTTAAGAACCATATTGTCAGAAAAGCAGTGTTTAATGTCTGGACAAAATATAAAGACTTATTGGAAAACAAAACTCCAAGGTGGCTTTCACCTCTGGAAGCTAAGGCCCGAAAAAGACCCAATATGGAGGCCAAATGGCCAAAATATTGGGAAATACTAGAAAAAGATGGAGACAATTGGAAATTGCAGAGTTTGGAGAAATTAAAGGATAAAGTGCGAGACTGGTTACACTACGCTCAGATTAAAGAAGTTTTTAAAAATGACAAAAAGTTAGGGTTCCAGGTGGAGAAATCGAAATTGGAAACAGAACTGTTAGAACCTAAGACTAAGGTACTTTCAAGAATGTATAACTTGCTGTTAAAATGGAACACACAAGACGAAACGGTTAAATCGGCTATGATAAAGTGGGCACAGGATATTGGGTATAATATCATGTTTGATGACTGGGAAAGGTTGTGGACCACTGGGTTGAACTTCACTGCTTGTAACGCTTTGAAGGAAAATGTAATGAAAATGATATATAGATGGTACATGACCCCAGTTAAACTTGCCAAAATATACCACCTGTCTGATAATAAATGTTGGAAATGTAAAGAAAATGAAGGAACATTCTTTCACCTCTGGTGGACGTGCCCTAAAGTGAAGGCTTTCTGGGAAATGAGATATAATGAGTTGAAAAAGGTATTTAAGTATACCTTCCTTAAGAAACCAGAGGCCTTTCTTCTGGGTATTGTCGGCCAGAGGGTGATAAAGAAGGACAGAACTTTTTTCTTGTATGCAACAACGGCAGCAAGTATACTCATCGCTAAATATTGGAAAACCCAAGATCTACCCACACTGGAAGAATGGCAGATGCAACTGATAGACTATATGGAACTGGCTGAGATGACCGGCAGAATCCGAGACCTGGGAGAGGAGAGGGTTGAAGAAGATTGGAAGAAATTCAAGATTTACCTACAAAAATATTGTAATTTGGTTGAATGTTAATAAGGATGCTAGATCACAAACAATTGAGCACCACTAAAATAGTTGGAATTAGGATGATAAGTGAGATTGAGGAAAATATAAATTTTTTGGAGAATTATTAATTATATTTAAACGAGCGGGACATAAGAACGCAAACAAGTTGATAAATTGCTGGCAAGAATTTATAATGATGTAAGTGGGAGTGGGAGACGTGAGGGAGTCCAAAGAAGTTATGAAACTATGTTATGAAATATGTTACATTGTTTACTAATTTTGCATTGGTATTTAAAAATTTCAATAAAATATTATTAAAAAACAAACAAACAAAAAGGGTAAAAGACCCCTGACAGCTAAGTCCAGTCGCGAACGACTCTGGGGTAGCAGCGCTCATCTTGCTTTACTGGCCGAGGGAGCCGGCGTTTGTCTGCAGACAGTTTTTCCGGGTCACGTGGCCAGCATGACTAAACCTCTTATGGCGAAACCAGAGCAGTGCACGGAAGCTACGTCTACCTTCCCGCCGGAGGGGTACCTATTCATCTACTTGCACTTTGACAAACCTAGGTTGAAGTAAATGGGTGAGGGAAGGCAGAGGGCCCAACCAGGTTTGAGGTAAGAAAAGGTTAAGATTTAAAGAGGCTTATATGTTATAGATTTAACCCAAGGAATGCTGGGAGCTGTAGCTGTAGGAGAGAGCTGGGGGTTTCACATAGACTTTTCAGCCTTCATACATGGGTGAACACAGGAATTTTCCCCCTGGGGCAGTGGGCAAAGTTAGTTTTCCAAATAACTGGACAAAGAAGTATAAACTGCACAAAGAAGTATAAACTGTTTCTGGTAGATTTGGTGACTGAGCAGTGGCAAGACCTTGGTGGCCTTACCTTTCAGAAGCTACCTGCTCCATTGTTTCTCAACTGGTAAGGCCTTCTGTTCAATCCGTGCATAGAGCTGGCCTCTAGATGCTGGCCTTCCACCCACAAATGAAGCCCTCCGTTCTTTTCTTGGCTGTCTCTAGCTTTTAATGAATTGCACTGCTGCTGCCATCAACTTCACAGCTCCCTTACCATTTCAAAATGCACAAGAGGCATAGACAACACTGCAATACAATCTTGGGTTTGTTCTGGATTACTCTGTAAGGTGGGCATAACCCATGCTCTCTCAGCTCTTTCCATATGAACCTACCCAGACCCTGAGATCATCTTCTGAGGCCCTCCTTTGTGTGCCCCTTTTCTCGAGAGGTTTGGAGGGTGGCAACACAAGAACAGGGCCTTTTCTGCAGTGGCTCCCTGTCTGTGGAATGCTTTCCCCAGGGTTGTTCGCCTTGCACCCTCATTATATACCTTTAGGCGCCAGGCAAAAACATTCCTTTTTAACCTTGACTTTGGTTATTAGGTATTTTGTGGTTTTATATCTTGCTTTTATTCTGGGAAGTGCCCTGAGACCCCCAGGTATAGGGGGGTATATAAATTCAATACATCATCATCATCCGGTCCTGTTCTTTGCAATATGAGTGCAAGAGTTATCTGCATTGGCAATGACTGTGGGTTTTTTTTTTTAATGTTTACTGTCAGGGAACTGCCATCGGAAAGACAGGAGGTGGAGGGGCTCTCAGAAGTCAGAAGAGACTCAGCAGCGGCGGAAGGCAGCAGCAGGGGGAGAGTGGGAGATCAGGGAGAGAGAGAGACGAAGGAATGGCTCAGGGAGTCTTCCAGCGATAACAGTGGAGAAGTCTCAGGTCCTCCCATAGGTACACCCACTCCTCGCCGGAAACTGTCGCGCCGAGAATCTAGACGACGCGTTTCCGTCAAGGAGCTTTTATGCTGGAGTAGATTCCGTAAACGCCCACTGTCGGATTCTGCCAGCGACTGAGGGAGCCATGCTTAAGGGCTCCGCTAAAAACAGAGCCTTGCTAAGTTGAGCAAACTCTGAGGGACTAAGCTTTACGCACAAGCAGCTCATCATCCCATCACATTTACCAGCTGGGAGGCGGGAGGACTTTTCTGGGGTGGTGGTGGTTAAGAAATAAGACCTGTGTTAGAAATATTATGCATTCCCATCTTCATTGCTACCTTTTGTTTTTGGGTACCTTTTGTCCAGTACACAGCTACACTAAATCCTGGCTGCCTGAATTGTTTTCTGCTGGGCAGCTATTATTACACCACCAAGGAAGACAAGAAAGGAAAAATGGACGAAAAGAAAAGAACCCAGAAGTTCCTTCTAAAGACAGTGGGTGTTTCATTCTAGTGGTCTCTTCATCTGATTGGCTAGATCTGCTTTCCTAAACAACAATCATTGCTATGTCTTCATTCCTTGGTTGAAAACAGGAAAGGGTCAGTTTCTCACAAAACAAATCAGCAAATGTGCCTGTGCATTTTGCCTCATATCTTGTGTTCTACAAGGACTAAAATCTTCCTGCTTGCCTGCCTGCTTCAGAATACAGAGCACTAGTAGCTCCCCTGGCAAACACCCTTGGTACCACAAGATGTCAGTTCCCAACATTTATTTGGAGGGGAAGCCATTACAGTGGAATTGCATCTACACTTCCATTACAGTGGAATTGCATCTACACTTCAGGGTGGTTTGTGGTCCTTCATGCCTTGAGATAGAAGGGAAGGCGAATCTGACAATGGTTTGGAATCTATTAACATTAACGGAATCTTCAGAACAGGTGGGCAGAGGCAGTTCTGCCACCCTCAAACATAGCAAAATTTTACATTTCTTGTTGTCACCTGCTCCTAAACCCTAAATAGTGTGTGAAAGAGGACAGGATTCTTCGAAGTGTGAGGTCAACAGGCTGTACGCTTGACCCTTGCCCTTCCTGTCTTACTAAGTAGCCAGAGTATCATGTATCAAGTGCATCGTAGTCAGAGACAGTCTGTCTGGGTGGGTGAGGACAGTAGTCAGTGAATGCCTCGGTGGGACCTGATAACACAAGTGCTATGGGTCCAAGCAATAATTCTCCAAAGCTACCTTCTGTATAGGGACGCGGGTGGCGCTGTGGGTTAAACCAGAGCCTAGGGCTTGCCAGTCAGAAGGTTGGTCATTTAAATCCCCGCGATGGGGTGAGCTTCCATTGCTCGGTCCCTGCTCCTGCCAACCTAGCAGTTTGAAAGCACGTCAAAGTGCAAGTAGATAAATAGGTACCGCTCTGGCGGAAAGGTAAACGGCGTTTCCGTGCGCTGCTCTGGTTCGCCAGAAGCAGCTTAGTCATGCTGGCCTCATGACCCGAAAGCTGTACGCCGGCTCCCTCAGCCAATAAAGCGAGATGAGCGCCGCAACCCCAGAGTCGGCCACAACTGGACCTAATGGTCAGGGGTCCCTTTTCCTTTACCTACCTTCTGTATGGACCCTGAAAATGGACGCAAAACTATCACATCACCATGCTCCTAAGTCACAGTGGAGTTAAAGCTGGGTTTGAAACTCATTGTGTTTCTCTCTCTCTCTCTCTCTCTCTCTCTCTCTCTCTCTCTGTGTGTGTGTGTGTGTGTGTAGTCCACATGACATCCTCCTCATCTAAGTGGCAGCCCACTTTCCCCAGCCTAAATTCAGATTTTACCAATCAGTGCATAATCTGATATGGGAAGAAACTCCAATATAAAATTGCATGTTGCTGTGGACGTACAGACGCCCAATGTACAGGTGGTGGTCGTTTCTTTAACTGTGTGAGGACATTTCACTGGGTTCTGTCTGTCACCAGACCACCTGCTTCCATTTTGTTCCCACCAGCACAAAGGAAGAGATAAAGCCTGATTTTTCTTGCTGGTTCTTGAATATACAGGCAACGCCCCCCCATTTGCACGATTTCAATATGCATGTGACTCTGCGCACGTGCATCGTGCTGAACCCAGAAGTGACCCAAAAGCATCACAAAAAGGGTCACAATGGGGCAGAGGCGGAACAGAGTGTTTGCAGGCTTTTTCAATAGCGTTTCAAATTATGTGATTTCACTGATGCATGTGGTGCCTTGGAACGTAACCCCCACATAAATGGGGGGTCGCATATGTGTGTGTGTGTTTAATTTTAATAAAATTATTGTCCCTCCCCTTTTAGCTGTTCTTATTTTATCTGTAAGCTACCTTGAGTCTCTTTCAAGGAGAAAGGTGAGATATAATAATAATAACGACACTGTATTTTAATTTTAAAAGCAACTTTTTGTGCACAACTGCTCTTACACAAAACAGCTGTATTAAAAATAAAAACTGACCTTTCTGCTACAGGAGTATTACCACCAGACTCTTGGGGAGCTGGATCTTTGATTCACTACTGTGTTGGATAACAACAACAACAAAATCCATTAGGAAATTACTCTGTGGCACCACAAGGCTCTCTGTTCCCCACCAGTGGCAGACCTTGGTGTCTCAAATTTCAGTGGTGTTATGTGCTACGCCAAAATTCGGTGCTTCCTGCCTCTCGCACTCCATTCTAAATCATAGTTGTGGTGTCCCCTGTTGTGCCCCTGAGGCTCCATGCCCAGCGCAACTGCTCCCCTAAATCCACCTCTGTCCCCACCTCTTTGTCTTTCCACCTTGCAGAGATGAGGTGGTTTTAATTTAATTTATTTTAAAAAACAGGTTGGCTAGGTGCACTGCAGAGCTAAGTGATAGCTGAGAGGCATTTGGGGGAAAGGAGGATAGTGTAAGGCAGGCTGGAGCCTCAGCTAGCACTTAGCTCTTAAAAAGGGCCACACCATATATTTAAAGCACTCTTATATCACTTTTAATAGTCATGGCTTCCCCCAAAGAATTCTGGGAACTGGATGCTGAGAGTTGTTAGGAGACTCCCCACAGAGCTACAATTTCCAGCAACCCTAACAAACAACAGTTCCTAGGATTTTCCAGGAGAAGCCATGACTATCAAAGTGGTTTAAGAGGTTGTAAGTTTATGGTGTGGGACGCGGGTGGCGCTGTGGGTTAAACCACAAAGCCTAGGACTTGCAGATCAGAAGGTCGGTGGTTCCCCGCGACAGGGTGAGCTCCCGTTGCTCAGTCCCTGCTCCTGCCAACCTAGCAGTTCAAAAGCACGACCTTACGGCAGTTTTGTGCGCTGCTCTGGTTTGCCAGAAGCGGCTTAGTCATGCTGGCCACATGACCCGGAAGCTGTACGCCAGCTCCCTCGGCCAATAAAGCGAGATGAGCGCCACAACCCCAGAGTCAGTCACGACTGGACCTAATGGTCAGGGGTCCCTTTACCTTTTAAGTTTATGGTGTAGATTTGTGTCGTCACCTGGTAAGGGTGTTTTTTTTTAGAGGGGAGAGGGGAGTAACCATTGTGATGCCCTGCGGCGTAAGCCGAGACAGCTGATATAACCCTTTTGTAGTTTTCTATTGTTTCCAGCTATCTCAATACTGCTATACAGTAATGATGATGTTTAAACCTCATAATGGAAGAATTATTTGGAAACTGGTATTAGTTGACCAGCCCCCATGTAGAAAATGGAACACCTACAGCTCATTCAGAGTCTTTGGACAGCTTTAATGTTGAGTTACATGGTGCATCCAATCTAGCAGCCAGTTAAATACTGGGGCCTGGATTTATAACTGAGGATATAATTCAAATAATTTTAGGGGATTCATTTACGACTTCATTACTTAACAGAATGATAAACTGTTAATATTCTTTTTGTCCCTGTTCCTACTCTGGCAACCCTTATTACAGGACCTAATTATGTCATCCACAAACATCAGGGGGTGAATTCACCTGTTCAATGCGATCAGCTGCCAGAAATGCCTTTCTTCATTCTACGTAAGATAAACAGACCAGACTCATTGCAAAAGAACAAGCTCTGGAGTATACCAGGGAGCCAAATGAACGCCACAAAGCAGGAGATGGCGCTCAAGAGCAATGGTTGTTCCAGAGGTCAGCCTGGGCTTTGACAGGAGTGCCAAGAAATCCCTCTGAGCTGTCTGGAAACTCACTGGATCCATCAACCTCCGAGGGCGGACCATCCTAATAGGTTCCCTGCCTCTGCAGAGAGGGGAAAGTGCTGAAAGCCTAAATCTCAACAGGAAGTGATCTGACCATGACAGTGGACTGGTGTCAATATCCCCCAATTTCAGATTATCCGCTAACTGCCCAGTCAAAAAAACAAGGTCCAGGCAGGGAGACTGGTGGGTGGGAAGCCAGCAGAATCCCTAATCTATCCTGATTGTCCAATACTAGGCACACACACTCTAGATCCCCCCCCAACTGGACAGAGAACCTGGAGAGAGGAAGAGAATCTTTATAAATCGCAGCAACTCCCCCTCCTTGCCCCTCAAGTCTGCCCAGAGTACCCAGGTGGGCACAGCTGGCTGAGACCAACTTCACCCTGCTCACCCACCCAGGTCTCAGTGATACAGACCACATTGGTTTCCTCACCCACAATCCAGTCATGGATGAGGGAGATCTCATTCCAAGCTGACCTGGCATTCAGCAACAGCCATGTGCAGACCCAAGGGCTGGCTGACAGGACAACCACAATTACCCAGGTTGGAGGAGGAAGGCTGGCACAGCACCAATTGCCTGTGCCATGTGCCCCTTGCCCAGCTTGCCCCACCTCCACACCATACCTCCCCCTGCTCTGAACTAGCGCAGTTACCCCCTTGCTCTCGCCAGCTCCTCCCTGGCACATTTTTCAAGTGAAACCAAAACCAAACAAAATCCACAGTCATGAATTAACACATGGCTTCCTCCAAAGAATCCTGGGTTATTATAGTTTCTTCCTCACAGTGCTACAACTCCCAGCACACTTAACAAAGTGCAGTGCCCATGATTTGTTGGGGAAAGTAATGGGTGCTTTTAATGTGTTGGATGTGCCAGTCTAAGCCGACGAATGGAGACCAATATTGAATTTGCTAGTCTAAAGGTGTCTCAAGACTCTTGTTTACGTTTCGTGATATTTAGTAATAATTCAGAACATAGCCTTTACTGCAAACACTTTTTATAAGGTTAACTGAGGTTTCACTATATGTTTTGACCGCGAATTACCCAGTGTTCCCTGCTTGCCTTCTCACCAATCAACATATACTATTTTCTAAGAGCGCCTACAGATGAATTGGTGTACGGGTGTTTTATTTATTTATTTTTTTAATGCTGAAAACGTCCCAATTTTTTTTTTTAAACTCCGTTGCCGTCCCCCGCCCGCCTCCCCTCCACGCGCCCTTCCTCGCAGGCGGGCAACTCGCCCCTCCCCCTCCCCTCCCGAGGCGCCTCTCCCTCGCCTTCCATCCTCTCCCGATGGCGGTTGGCGCATGCGCACTTGACGGGAGGCGGCCCAGGCCATGGCGGCCGTTTAAAGGTAACCGATTGAGCCAGAACCGGAGCGGCGGGTTTTTGCGCCGAAAGGTCCCTCTCCCTCCCTCTACCGAGCCCCGTCCCCATACCAAAGTGTGACGAGACTCAAGATTCAGGCCTGACGGGAGGAGGCGGAAGGGCGGGGGGAAGGCCTAGAATTCCCGCCGCCTCCCCTTGTGAGCTCCGAGGCCCCGCATTCCCCCCTCCCACCGCCGCCGCCACCATAATTTGGAGGGACGCGAGGAAAGACTCCCTAGGTAGAAGCGGGGGGAGCCAAATCACGCGCCCGCCACCCCCACCCGCCTTCTGAAAGGAACCTTCCACCCGCCACTGTATGCTATCCCTCTTCTCTGATTTAGCGCCGAGGGAAGTTCCAATCAAGTCAGAGGGGGGCGCCGTCCCCATAATCCTATCCGTCCCCGTTCCCATTGATTTTAGCCCCCTGCAGCAAGGGCTGGGGGATGAGGGAGCCCAGAGCTCTCCCTCCCCATATCCGCTAAAGAGGAGACCCACCTCTCTCTTGCCCCAGAGGGTACTGAGGAAAACACAAGCAGAGAGGTTTCGGAGGAAACCCGGTTGGCTCCCAGCTACTGTATAGGAAAAGCCCCAGGATGTACTGAGCGGTGGCGGAGACGCAGCACTCACCGGCTTGTTTTGGGGCTCCCCTCAACTCTGGCACAGAGGACCAGGAAGCCTTTTCGGGAGCGAGCTGGTGGATAGAGAGCGCGTGTAGGGGGCCCTATTCCTCTTTGGGGGCTGCATAGTTGAGAGCTGGGTTAGACAGGCCATAGAGAAGCCACCCCTTGGTTTTATAATTTTTGCTGGGAGACTTCGCTTGTGGGGGATAGAATCCCCCCATGAATGTCTTCTTTGAGGGGAACACCCCCCCCGCCGGCCAAAGGTGGCCAGTCTGTCCAATAATCCTAATAGAGTCCAACGGAAGGATCTGAAGCATAGCCCGTCCACGTGTCCCTTTTTTATCCAGGGAGAGCGGGGAGCTGTTACTCCACAAAATCATTGCCGGGGACCCCCGAAGCACCCCTGTCACTTGCAGATTAACTCATCGGCGGCCTAGGCACAAAACAAGTTGCTTTGCACCCAAGGGCCCTTTGTTGGGGGGGTGGCTTTTCCGCACCCCCACGACACCGGCGGCGGCGGATTCAGTAACTGAACCTGTTAGCAAGGTGGAGGAGAGAGGGCCCCGTTTCTCCCTTTCCCTGTATAGCAGGGAGTGGCGCCCAGTTTCCCGCTTCCCCCACCCCAGAGTTTTGGGACTTGGGGAGGAGAAGAGAAGAACCGAGATGATCCTTGCAGCAGCTTCGGCAGCGAGAGGAGAAGGGTCGGTGAGTCAGTGAGACCGGCCGGGGGAAAGTGGTGCAGCAAGAAAAGGGGGCGATGGGTCTCGGTGGGGCGGGCGACGGCGGCGCCCCCCGAGGGGTCCAGGTGGGGGATCCGGGCCGGAGAGGGGAAGAAGAAGAAGAGGGAGGAGGCGCCGCCGCCGCCGCCGCGGCAGAACCCGGAGCCTGAAGGCGCCCCTCGTCGCTATGAGATCCACCGTGTATAAAGCCACCGCGGCGGCGACGACGACGGGGCCGGGCTTGCTGGAGCCTGGCCCGGAGGAAGAGGAGGAGCCGCCGCCGCCACCGCCTCATCTCCGCCAGCCTCCGCCTCCCCCGCAGAACCAGATCCCCGTGCCGGCCCCAGCGGCGGGCCCCAAGGGCCGGGCCATCGTTCCGGCGGCTGCGGCGGCCGCGGCCCCGGGACAGCAGCAGCAGGAAGGCGGCGGGGGCTGCTGCTGGGGTGGCCTGGTCCCCTCGCCGTGCCCGGTCGGCAGCACTCGGCAGGCGGGCGTGGGCGATGCCGCCGGCAGCTCCCGCCCCTCCAAGTACCAGGCGGTGCTGCCCGGACACACCGCTGCTGCTGCCGCCGCCACCAGCGCCGCCGCCAAGGACTGCAAGCGAGGCGGCGGCGGCCCTCACGCCGGGCCTGGAGGGGCTCCGGCGTCACTTTCTCCCTCTCCTACGCCGCCGCCGCTACCACCGCCGCCGCCGGTTTCCGCCACGGCCGAGCCTGGACAGCCTCCTCCAGCCCCAACAGCGGTGCCGGCGGCGGCGGCGGGAGGATCTCCGGCCTCTTCCGAGCCCGGCGGCAAGTGGAAAAGCATCGGCTGCAGCAGCACCGGGAGCGGCGGTGGGGGAAGCAGCCTTTGGAAGAGCCCCATGGGGGCCGGCGGGGGTGCCTCCTGCCAGACGGCCTGCCTCAAGCAGATCCTGCTTCTCCAACTGGACCTTATCGAGCAGCAGCAGCAACAGTTGCAGGCCAAGGAAAAGGAGATCGAGGAACTCAAGGCCGAGAAGGACACAGTGAGTTTGGGGCCGGGACAGAAGGGGTTAACGTTCATCAGGTTGGAGGGAGCGCGGGAGGCAGCAGGGATCTGACAAACGATGCGGCGCTTCAGGGGTTAATAGGTAAGCAATGGGTTGGGTGTTCGCTGGTTTTCTAAGGGTTAATGGGGAGTGCATGCATGGTTGAGTGTTGTTAACAGTGGGAGGGGTCAATGCAAATTTCGCAGAGGCATATGGGGGCTAATCGAAGGTATGCAGGTGCTCAGTGGGAGTGAGTGTGATGGGGTAGGCATAACTGTCGCTAGCAGTTTCAGGAGAAATCGGTGTGTGTATGACTTTGAAACCTGATCTGAGAAGGATTTCATGTAGATGCGTGCAGTACAGTAGATACGTTCAGTAGGAGGAGATGAATCAAGAAAAATAACAACGAGGAGTTAGGCTTAATTAACTAGAGGTGATCAAAAGGCCCTGCAGCCCTGCAGTCCAGTCCCTATGCAGCAACACTCCTCACTGATCATTCTCTCCAGAAGTGGGCCTGGTGAAACGTGGCCCATGTAAAGGTTAATGTGGAAAGGAATGATCCTGAAGTGACTGGGTGCTTGCATGTCGAGGGTTAATGGGTGCAAGAAATCCAATGATTTCTAATGCTATTGGAACCGGGTCTAAAATGGTAGGGGTTAAAGGTGGAAACCAAACAAAGGTTTAGTACACACTTAAAGTGTGGGGTGTAAATGTCTATAGGCTAATAGTAGAACTGTAGTACTGGAAGGCCAATAGAAGGTGTGATTAACTCTTTAGAGTTAATATTCAATGACAGTTGAAGGCTCTTAGTAATTAATGGTACTAAAAAGTAGTGTGCAGCAGCCAAAGTACTAAGGTCTTGGCACCATGAGAGTCAAGAACCAGGAAGGGGTTGACAACCTAGGGGTTAAGCTGAAAGGTCTGCTTGGTAGCTTGGTTAGCTTAAAGGTGGAGTTAAGGGCACTGGCACAAGGTGGGAGTAGATTTGGGAATGTTGCAGTTTTCAATGAGTTAATCAGGTTAGACTAGAGAGTGTGTGGCTCATGGGGCCCCAAGACTGGAAGAGTGCTGTGGCAACAGCAGGGTTAACTCAAAGCATCAGACATGTGCTGTGTGCTACAAATAGGGTTAATTTAAAGGGGCCCTAGCTTGGGGCTGTGGCTGCCATATTTGGGGGAAGAGGAAAGCAGCTTAAGCAAAACAATCAGCTGCAGTGTGTACCATGTGGACAGTAAGGTGGGGGGAGGTCTCTAACTGGTGTGTTTTTAAAGGAATATTTCAGGTTTGGGTTTAGCATCCCATCTCGGTTCATCTAAAAATGTTGTCAACCCCGTCTTCTTTCACAGAAGCACCAACCCACTTTTTTATTATGATTACTGCAAAATGTTTATTGTGTTGTACTCCTGCAAGGTGCTTCTTTCCACCCTTGCCCTGCCATTGTGCCCCCCTAGCCAGGGTATCCCATATCTGGCAAGGTTGTGCCAAACCCTACTGTTGAGAGTCCTTGACCCTTGCAACAAGAGCTTCTCTTACAGAGAGTGTTGCTCATGTAGAGATCACATCTGTAAGGGAGGGGATATTCAATGCGAGCATGAGGGGAGGCGATGCTGTATAGCCCCCTTATCTGTCTATGCCATAAGAGCTGAATGAGGCATAGTTTGAAGATTGGGGGAGACCCTCTGGATCAGCTGCAAATGAAGGTTAGTTGAGTGGCTTTTTTATGTCAGCTATCTGTAGCAAAAGCAGTTTAGTGCATAATGTTCATTTCTAAACTGTAGTCCCAGAAGCTGTTTAGTGTGTTTTCTTTCCCCATCCTCACATTGCCACAAAGGTCTTGTAATCCTGGCCTGTATGCATGGCACGTCTGCAGCCTAAAAATAGCCCCCTCTTCCTGGTTCCTGCAGCTGCTGCTGCAACCATTATTGTGAAGGAAAGTACCCCCCCTCCACTTTTTAGGCATGATCGTCAGAGTCTGCGTATAAAATGTATGTGTGTAGCGTTGTTTCTGGTTGCAGGAAGTGGCGGCAGTTTTACTGTCTGTAACAGAAAGATGTGATCCAACACAGATAGCGTTAAAAAAAAACCCCATCTCCCATCAGGCCTGTGCTAAGTTAACCAATATGGAGGTGCTGGCTGCCTTCTTGCCGTCAAAGAATGTGATGATGGCAGACAGAGTACTTTGCATGCTCCTGCAAAGGCTTAAAAAAAGAAATCAAGCCCTCACATAACAAACACCCTGAAGAGCTAGAACACACACAAAACAGATAAATGCAAAGCTTGTGAGTCAAGCTGATACCAAAACTGCTTGGGTCGGTTGTTGCTGCTGCATCTGCTGACTGCAGATTTACAAAGTACCTGCAGTGGTTCTCTCCCTCACCCCTACCAGCCCCCCCTTTCCTCTTAAGGAGTAATGCCAGAACCCCTAAGAGTGTCAGTTCAGTATTTTGGTTTCACATGTACAAATTATATGAATGCTCTTTGCTTTTTACCATCCAGAGTGATTTTAGTTTCTTATATGCTATGTGCAGCATTAATATCTAAAATGGAGGCTTTTATAAGTCTTACTTTAAAATTGAGAGACTCTGAATCACTTGGTGCTCCTGTTAAGAATTCATTGTGGGTTTTTGATGTGTTCTTTCTATTTACATTTAAACAAAAAACAAAATCCTAGTACAAAGCTACCCTCACATAACTCTTACTACAAAAGTTGTACTTAGTGTTGACGCTGAGCTAAGTGGTACAGAGAATTAAATGATGTGGATGTCTGCGTACCGGAAAGGGTACAAAGGAAAACTGAGAAGTGGGGCTATGATAGAAAGAGCTGAAGAGGATGTACTTTGTAGCCCTCCTCAGATAGGGAGCTGAGGCTAAGAAGGGTGACTTACCAAAAGCTTAATGCTGAATCCATGGCTGAGCTGAGTTTGTATCAAAGTCTTCAAGCAGCAATGCTGTACTCTCCTATCATGAATAACAGCATTCTGCCATATTTTTGTGCAACTGCTTTAGGAATTATCCAATCCTTGTTGGCTGCAGAGCTTGAGATATATGTTAATGGCAACCCTTTGAGATTTGCTCATAGTAAGTGGCTTGAGAACCATGGGGACATGATCTGCTCCCAGTTTAATGAATGTGAGCTAGGAAGAAGTAGTAAACATTATTTTGTATTTTTAGCAAGGAAGTGCGGTTCTCAGGGATATGCATACTGTATGGCATAGGCAAGTGGCACACTATACCTATGGGAGTCTAAAATATACTTAGAGAGACTGCTGCTCCACACCTCTGAAACTATTAATATCCCAACATGTGCATATTTCTGAAGGTAGAATGTGTGTGCAGGTTGTGTTCACGTTAACAAAGGGAAATGACGTAAGCTGTACTTGCAAGGACAATTCAGATTTATTTATTTCATTATTGCCCCACCTTTCCTCTTAAAGAGAATCCAGGGTGGCATACATACAAACAAACTTAATAAAATAAAATACATTAGAAAACTCAAAGACTGTAGTAAAACAACAATACATACCAGCAAGTGGAGATTTAAAAAAAGACTCTACTGTCACCCTCACCTTTACAGGAGCACTCATTTCACCTCCAACTCGTCCTTTAAGTGATCTGGAGTGGGTACCTCAAAATTTTCTGGTGTTCTGTGTTCCCAGTGTAAATCCTCTCTGTCCATGTAGTGGAAGCAGCTACCATAGAGTTCTGTCATAATGAGGAAGTAGCTATTTTCCCTGTGGTCAACAGATGCAGCCTAACAAAGAGGTATAGAATTGCCATGCAACAGTTCTGCATATCTGTCAGTAAAACAGAGTACCCTCAGTTGTCTTTAATTGAAAAAGGGTTGGATGTGTTTGGCAACCCCCACTTTAGAAAACAGTATCATGGGCAATAAACATATCCAATAGGTTCCAAGACTGTTGTGTTTGGAATTAAAGATCAGCACTCAATGGTAAGCATTGCAAGATTAAACGAATACTGGAACTTGCATAGAACTGTCCCGATCGGTTTGTTCCCATCATATGCTAAAGTAAGGGTGAGGTTTAGTGATTGGAAATATGTTTAGCTGATGGACTGCTACCTTTAACATCCATATTGCACTGTTGCATTCTCAGCTCTTTGCTCGAATTGAGCGTATGGAAAGGAGGATGCAGCTGGTGAAGAAGGACAATGAGCGCGAGAAACACAAGATACTTCAAGGGTACGAGACAGAGGAGAAGGTTGAGTCTGAAGTACCAGAGAAGTTGCCCATAGAATGCCAACCACCAGAACTTCTGGAGACGTCACAACCACTGCCTTTGAAGCATTTTCCATACGGGAGGAATGGGAAGGGTCACAAACGGTAAATCAGAGTTGCTGTTGCTGTATGTTTTCCTAGATTACCAGTGTGCGCACACTGCAGCCCGCTTTACCTTTAAATGCCACCACTGAGATAATAAAAGGCCATCACTGACATAATTGCATTCACTGCTTCTGTACTTATATACATCTGTATTTCCACTTGTGCCTATGTTGCAGATTTTAGACTAGCTTCAATCCTGTTCAAGTGGTTCTCACCCACAGAATTTTAGGCACTGTAATTCTGTGAAGAGGCTAAGGATGTTTAACAGAAGTTTCAACATCCTGCAAAAGTACAATTTCCAGTGTTATCTGGGGGAAGCTTCAATAATTAAACCAGGTTTCAAGCCTATTAACATTTGTAACACATAATGCTCTCAGTTACCACTATCTCTTAAGTAGCATTTCTCTTAGTGGTTTTCCATATAGGCAGAATAGTACTGGCTGTTGGCTTGCAATCTCTGTTTCTTGTTTACGCAATTCTTTAGTGTGATGCCATCATATCTGCAGCCTGGCAGAAATCACAGAATAGCACTCACCCCATTTGTCATGATCCCAAGCGGTGGTGCCTTGATGGTCATGCATAATTTGCTCTGTGATACAGCTTGGAAGCTTGTCTTGAGTCCATTTATCAATCTTTTTAAAAATAAAATAAAATAAAGCAGAGACATGGGGAATCATTGATACTCCATGTCTGACATACTTTGTATTTATGTTGGTATTTTGTTGCAAACCCACCCCAAAATCGGTATGATGAAGAGTGGGTTTATAAATTAAACAGTATAAACATATTTGAAATGGTTTCTGTATGCTAAACTGGTTGTCAATAGGAGCTGTGGTTCCTCTGCAACATTTTCAGTATTTTCTTTGCTAAACCTGTCCCCTCTTATTTTTGCAGGAAGTCTGCCTTTGGAAGTGCCGAGAGGAAAACTCCAGTGAAGAAGCTGGTGGCCGAATTCTCAAAAGTCAAGTGTAAAACGCCAAAGGCTTCCCCATTGAAAGAGGAACCCAGCAGTTCATTAACTGAATCAATTAGCAGGCGTGAGCTGCGAAGTCAGGAGACTCCTGAGAAAACCCGGTCATTAGCGGACACTCCACTGAAATCATTGGCACCTTTGAGAGGATCCGGGTGCCATTCAAAAGACAAGGGTTCCTCCAGTGAAACAGAAGACTTGCCGTACCTTTCCACCACTGAAATGTACTTATGCCGGTGGCACCAGCCACCTCCTTCACCGTTGCGAGAGACTTCTCCCAAGAAGGAGGAGATTGTAGCAAGTAAGAGGCTTGCTTGTGCCTTTGTGGTGGTTGGCCTGATGTGGGTTGGAGGGGGCGTGGAACTCATTCATTTGGGGTTTTGTTTAAGAGTCTTTCGAACCCTCGAAGATAGCCAGGTTGTGGCACTCCATTTCTGAGTGATGCTGTTTTAGGTTCTGAACCTCTGGTTGGAGTACAGAAGCTTTTGAAACCCACATCGATCTAGAACAGGTGTGGGCAATGTGTGAAGAAGATCAGCCACCCTGTCTAATGACCTGTGGTGACATTTCTGGAAAACCATGAAAGTTGTGGCTTACCTGTGCTCATAGTGAATGCTGTAACCACCTGCTTTTGCCAGCAAGCTGCTCTGTTTCATGTCTTCTGTAATGGGGAGCGGTCTGTGTAGAAATGATAGGAAGTGTATCAGTCAACTTGTTGTCTGATGAAGACTAGATAAACTGACACAAGATGGTTCTGGGCCAGGAGATATGCAGTTGCTGGAGTGACCCAAGATATCTGGTATGGCTGGAGTGCTCCAAAATAATAATTTGGACCTCATTCTGTCTTTGTTTCCATTGCATGGCTTATATACATTTTGGGCTATGTTTCAAAGGAGCCCTTTTATACACAGTTAAAGGTCCACATATAGACCTGCTGGTTTTGTGGTAGTTCTTGCTGCTGCAGCAGCCAGAGTCTATGATGAAAACTGCTGTTCAGTTTTTAAATCAGCTTGCCTAGTCTACAACTAGCAGTAATCACCATAAAAAGGGTGGGGGAGGTGGGGTGAGTAGAAATGAGAGAAAGATGAAAGAAAGGACAGTTATGCATATGATTGAAATGCAAAAAAATGGCATCACTTTACAGGTTGGATCTAAAGATTGGGCCTGTAAAGTTACATCATCAAATGGGCAAAGGCAAATAGACTTGCATGTATAGTTTTCTTATGGGGGTATTTGCTAGTCTTCTGGATTACAATCAAAATGTTTAATGAATTTAGAAGATGAATTGCCATGTTTATGCACTATGCGATGTTTGTTTAATGCCATTTTTACTAAAAAGTCACATTCTAAAGTAAATGCTATATGTCTAGTAGAGGGCATGAGTCAGCCAAGTGTCTTTATTTTTGCATTGAAACAGAGAACTTAAGTTCTGCACTCTGAATCAGTTATGCAAATGTTCTTGTAATTCCTTGAAATATCACTACTTATAAGCTTCAATATAAATTAGAGGTTTGTACACTTTTTATGAAGAGCAGTGCTGGTGGTGGAAGAGGAATAGGTAAGTGATGAGCGTTGCCTATGTGACGGGAGGCCATGAAGAACAGGTATTTAGTCATAAGTGCTCTGCCAAGACCCAGGTGCACAAGCTCTACCATCTCAACACCTTTCCTAGTTTTCAGATTCTTCCTTGTTCCAGTCAAAATCCTGCAAGTACAGAAGGACAGCAAGCTACCCAACCCTGTGTGTAGATGCTGCATCAATAAAATAAGACCTCCATATCTATCCTGAGTTTGGTGCTTGGAATCCAATATGCAGTGAATGTTGACTTGTATCTGTTTATTTATAGGCTTTTATATATTTGTTTGTGTAAGTTGCATAACTGTTTTCTTTCACCCTATCTGGCAAGGAGAGGCATGTGGTTGACAAGGTCATGGGCCAGAAAAACCTTGCAGGGGAGCGGGGCAGTAGAGGATCAAAAGAAAAGAGAGTGCTTCAGTGTTAACAGACTTTGGAGATTCCATATTTGTTAAAGTGCTGGAATTTCTGTAGTTAGAAGCCTCTAAACTCCTAAGACAGTTGCAGTTCTCAGGTTTCCTAGAGGGAAGCCATGGCAGTTAAGTTGATTTACCTTTATAGTGCAGCCAACTGAAAAACCTTATTTGGTGTCTGAGGCTTTAAACTTGCTGCTATCTAACCATGAGGGCTATAACAGGCTCTCAGTAGTTAGCCTGGAACAGTGGGTGAAATGACTCCAGAATAGTATCTTACTGGGCATGTCCCCATTTCAAGAGAAGGGACTTAATCCTTTGCCCCTGCACTTCCCTACCGCCAGAGTAGCAGATGGCAAGAATCTTTTGACCTTGGGCTGGTGTATGTATGTTGGGTGTGCATGCAGTAATTGTTAGATACTTTCCTGATGTGTTACATTCTCCTCAGCAAATTGCCGATTCTTTCCATAATCAGCCCTCTCCATATGGTTTGCTACTTCTGAGATTTAGATGGAGGAAAGAATAAAGGCAAACATGCTTGATAGTCACTTCTTAAACATACAACTCTTCTTCCTCATGTGCCATGAAGTGATTACGAAGAACGCCTGTGGCAAAAGGATAAATGCACAGGCTGTGTTTCTCTACTCACTTTCTTCCAGAGTAGCCATTTTGCTCTAGCATTTTTCTTTGGTGGATGAGTTTCTCTGAGCAAGATAACTGTTAACAGAAAAGAATAGGCTACCCCAAGCAGTCTCCTCCATCTCCAACGGTTGCACAATATTTATTTTCTTCTTAGATTCACATCCCACCTTCAATTGTAGAACCCAAGGTGGTGTCCATGTGGTTCCCAGGGGGTCAGCCACCCAGACGCTGACCAGGCCCAGATGCTGCTTAGGTTTAGCAAGATGGAGGCTTTATGTGGTTTCAGGTCACATTCTGGAATTCATTTGTTGTTGGACTTGGAGGTTTCTTTGCACAGGAAAATTGCCAATTTTTATCAAACTTTTGAGTGGGGTCCTGGTCAATGTGTATTTTACAGATACTACAAAAGGCAAGGTCTCACATCTGAGGCTTTGTTTTCTTCATTTTTCTCAGCAAGCGGCCAGCTTTTTTACAAGCTCTTTTACCAGGCAGGGCTCTTTCAAATAGGGAAAACAAACTTTCTTGCACCTTACTTCCTATTCACCATGATTCTTGTTAGGGGTGATGGAATATGACTCTTCTTGAAGCTCCCCAAGCCTAGCTATAAAGATTCCCAGTTCCTCCCGATAACAATAACAATAAATAATTTTTTTTATTACTTATACCCTACCATCTGGCTGGGTTTCTCCAGCCTTGGGCAGCTTACAGCATACATAAAATCAAAGACTTGCAAGACCTCTTGGTCTGAGGTCAGTTTTCTGATGCCAATTCCCCCTGTTTTACCAGCTTGAGCCTGGGCTGAACCAAGCTATCTTGCTGTTCTGTTTTTCTTGTATTTTTATGTTACAACAAACAAGGTACATTTCTCAGAGAAGCTGTGAAGCCATTTCCTTCAGAAGGTTGAAAGATTTTTTCCCCCTCACAGCAGATTGCAGAAACACATTCTTCTCAGTTGCTGCTTACTAAAATCCAAGTGGCTTCTGCAGAATAAAATAAATAAGAAGAGCCTCAAGGTCTAACTAGCTTTCCACACCTTCCTATGCCTTAGAGTTGCATGTTTGACCTGTTATTGCTGTCTTGTAGTAGAGAGGAATTTGGAGAGTGCTTCTTATAGGACCAGCCTTTATTAAGACAAGCTCCTAAAATCATAAGAATTGTTCTGCTAGTTTGGTTCAAAAGTCCACCTGGTCCAGCAACTTGTCTCCAACTGCCGCCAGCCTGTTGCTACTGAGAAACTTACCAGCCAGGAATTATGAAAATAGTGCCCCTATTACATGCCTCCAGTAACCTCAAGTATAATATAGGCTTCATTCTTGGTTATCAGTGGTAACCTTTTGTCCTTCATGAATCTAAATTATTTTTAAAGCCATTTCTCCTGCGCAACATCCTTCAGCAGCGCTTAGAAGCTTCTCAGCGATCCTCCAAGTAGAGCTAGGGCTGTTTTAAACTCCAATTAAAGAGCTTGTTTCAGTAAACTAGGCATGGGAGACCTGTGTTTTTACTCAGCCATAGGCTCAAGTGGCTTTGATGAACGGTCAGAAGTGTAGCCTTGAAAGTAGGCTTCCTTCAGGATGCTAGTCTGAAAGACTTCCTGAGAGCTGCCATTCAACTTTGCAAGTTTGGTGGAAGATATGGTGTTGGTTTAAGAGAGCAGATGAAAGCAAGCTCTTGAAATAGTTGCTTGTCCTGTCACTTGTGGCAAATAACCAGCTCTAGGAAGCTTTTGTAGACTTGAGGAGAGCTAATTCTGTTCTTTCAGGCCACAGATATACTAACATGATGACTAACATAGCAATGTGTGATATTTTATGGGTTAGTAACTTCTGTGGAATTAATTGGTGAGGCTAAACGAAAGCTAGCTGATGCTAAACTGTGTTTAACTTCGTAGCAGTGAGGTTAATGTTGTCACAGATGTTCATCTCTCCACAGAAACATTTCTTTAAAATCAGCTGTTTTGACACTTCTCCCTTTCTAGTTCCATCCTGGAGGGACCACATGGTAGAGCCTCTGAGAGACCTGAATACTTCAGAACTTTTAGAGGTATGTTGGTGAATAAATAGCGTTACCAGCCACCCATGAGCATCTCCTGAAGCTGACCAGCTGTTTCTCAGCTCTCGCCAGACACTATCCCCTTGTCTCCCAATTGTCCCCTACAACCAGGAGGAAAGGCATTTTTGAAATCAGCTGATATATCCAACTTTTGCACCCCAGTAATTTGCAGGGTTTTTGCCACAAGGCAGCATGGGTACTGCATTTAGCTTGTATGCTGGGGAAGAAAAACTGGCAAATAGGTCTTTTTACCATGGGGAAGCAACCAGTATCACGGCTGGTTTAAATGCTTTCATCTAGGAAATGAAAAGAAAGAGGACCTTCAACAGCTGATTGAGAATCAGTTTCCCTGAAAAGGCACAGCAGATAATGTTAATGCGTGCTCTCTCTCTCTCTGTTTGTGTGTGTGTTAATTTTTTCCATTTATTAAACCCTTCACAGAACTTGGATGACAGCGTCTTCTCCAAACGGCATGCAAAGTTGGAATTGGATGAGAAGAGGAGGAAAAGGTGAGAGAGAATATCATTTACTAGTTTATTTAGTGCTTAATTTCCAAGGTTAATTTCTAAGTAGTTTGCAAGTATAAAACCAATTACAAAAGATATAAACACAATAAAACAATTTCCTCAAAACATCCACAATGAAATAAACATGCATGGTTAAAATGTACAATAAAATCAGCCCATTACAACATCTGAATCGCCTGGTTTCACTTGTAGTCTTTACACTGCATTTTGAGGGCTTTTGGGATGGGAGATAACAGTTATGTCGTGGAAGGGGTGTGCAGTAAGAGATTTGTTGATTCTCTTGTTGTAATAGCGCGGTTTGGCCTTCTCCCCCCTCAGCTGTCATCTGGGGGCGGCTATTCCATCCGACTGCCTTAGTGGGAGAGATAGGAAGCAGTGTTCTTTTCATCAGCTTGCTGGAGGCCTAGCTGCATCAGACACCTGCCCTTGAACTGTGCCAGCTGGCTAATACAGGAACAGCTGCTTAGAAATTGGTGCCTGATTGTTGATTTTGATTTTCCTCTCCCCTCCCTGTTCCTTTTCTCTTGTGTGTTGTGTTTTTTAGACTGTCAGCCTATGGGTAAGGACTGTCTTGTTTTTGATAGTATGTAAACTGCTCTGGAAG
This sequence comes from Podarcis cretensis, assembly GCF_951804945.1. NCBI lineage: Eukaryota > Metazoa > Chordata > Lepidosauria > Squamata > Lacertidae > Podarcis > Podarcis cretensis. The sequence goes on along the minus strand of NC_137182.1, from coordinate 27,803,582 downwards.
GCCCCCCCCCTTTTTTTTGGCCAAAGAGCAGAATAAAATGTTCTAAATACAAGGAATTGACATAATTCATTGAAATGTGTAGGCAGTCAGTTTGAGCACAAAGCACCTTTCTACACTAGTTGTAGTTAGCCTATGGAACTCCAGGCCATAGGATATTCTTTTTTAAAGCCAGTTTGCTTTAAAAAAGAAAAAGAAAAAAAGATTAGAATAGTGGAAGATCGTTTGCTGCTAGCCATAATCAAAACGTCATCAAGTACAAGTTTAAAACACCTTGTTTTTCTCCTTTCTCTTCTCCCTTCCCTAGGTGGGATATTCAGCGTATCCGGGAGCAAAGAATTTTGCAGCGACTACAACTCAGAATGTATAAAAAGAAAGGAATTCAGGAATCTGAGCCTGAAGTTACCTCATTTTTCCCAGAGTCAGATGATGGTGAGTCGCTTTAAATATGGTATTGCAGGTGTCCTTTTCTCCCACCTGCAAAAGCTTGATTGAGAAGGATTGGCAGAACCCTGTTGTAAAAGTAGAAATCCAAAATGTGAGTGGCTATTGCAATTAGATAGTTTACCTTCTCTTCTCTTTTCATCCTAGTTGAAAGCTTGCTGATCACCCCTTACTTGCCTGTTGTAGCATTTGGCCGACCGTTACCAAAATTAAACCCACAGTAAGTATACCCATATGCTTACATTAAAGGAGAAAATATTTTATGGAAATGGGTGGACTTAAATTGTGGGCTTCTTGTCTGAGGGGGTGATCTTGTTTCTGCCTTACGTGATAGAGTGTTTCGCTATTTATAGACAAACTTTGATTTCACAGTGATTACAACAGTGATTTCACAGTTTTGCAACAGAGTGAGCACTAAAAAGACTATGATTTGCAATCTGCATATTATGAGGTTTATGGTATTCATGGAACATGTTAAACACACTCCAGCAGGGTTGCCTATTTTCAGACCCAGAAACTCATCCAGGGTGCCAGTCACAAAATGGCTGCCAGGGCGTGGCATCACACAAAATGGCTGCTACATCTAAAAGGGGGAAGAGCACAAAATGGTGTGGGTATGCCTCTTTAACACTTCTACTCTTAAATTTTTTGCTGGGTCTTACCAGCCTTTAGGCTAAAAATGATTTTACTGGTCATACTTCTTTGTTCTGTGCACTCTTGCTGAAATCTTTAGAACCATGGCTTTGTAATATTCTATCCCTTAAGACTGCAGAAGTCAGGTACTGAAAATACGTTGATAAAATGTGACAGTTATTTCACCGGATGGCTGATAGAAACTCATTTTCATGGTATTTTTTTCAGTTGTCCTGCTTTCTAATTCCATTCGCAAGTTCAATTCAAGGCTTTTTCACTTCTTGACACGTTTAGTAGTAATAATTTAAAAAGAATGCTACACATGAAGAACAGCATTTCAGGAACTGTTGTTCAGTCTTTTATATTATTTAAAATACTATGCAAAATATGTGCAGATTGGCTACTCTGTGGCTTACACTTATTTCCAGTGTGTCTATAAATGACTGACATGTGCTTATTGCCAGCTCCTCCTATAGGACTAGAAACTTGAGCTGCCAGATCTTTCTGTTCACCATAATTAACTGTTTTCCATGGGCCACTTTGTTCAACAGGAATTTTGAACTGCCGTGGCTGGATGAGCGAAGCCGTTGCCGGCTGGAGATGCAGAAGAAACAGACTCCTCACCGGACATGCAGAAAATAGGCATGTCCAACTAGGAGAAAACTCTGCCTTGATGGTAGGCTTGTGCTATTTGCAGCAAATGGCAGAGAACCTATATGTTCTGTCATGTCACTCTTTCCCCGTGATGTATATTCTTGTTTACTATAAATAATTTTTATGCTCACATATAGTTTTATTTTCTCCCCCACCCCACCCCCTGAACTTCTTCACTGGTTTTCCATTTTTTCCTTTGTCTGGCAGAAATTACTGGAGGCTTGTGTTGGGACAGCAAGGTTGGCAGCTTACAATGCACTTCAGTTTATCTCTATTGGATAATTAACAGCCATTTAAAAACTGAAAGGTGGACAAACATTAAAAAAATACAATGAAACTCTTCTCATTTGTAAGTTCTCGAGCATGCAAAGCCCACCCCTGCTTTTACAAACTAATAAAGCCTTTTGAAATATTTAGCCTGCTGGTTAACGACCTTGAACATTTGTGTGGGTGGGAGACACGTTACCCATTAAGATATATTGGACAAACATTGATGTTTCTTCTTGTCCTGGTGCTTGTAATTGCTGTTCTAAAAAGGCTCCGCATATGGTTCTATACATTTCCTCCCACCTCGTTTGGTTTTTCATGTTCTACTGTTATGATATGGCTAGTTAATATATTTTCAATGGGTATAAACAACCCTTGTTCATGCCTTCTGCTTCTGATTACAGGACAGCAGGTTATTAAAACTTGACATTTTATTACTGATAGTAAAGGGCTCCATACCTTGACAACTATGTCACACTGTTAGTTCTGTTGGAACTGTTAGGTATAAACCAGGGTTGACAGTGCAATGTCAGATTGTCTCCAGACTTTTCCTGGTTTGTTTTACCAGCAGGCTCTTTATTTCTTAGTTTTCTTCTGTTATATACAGTTTGGCTAAATTGTAGGCTATTTTTATATATAAAAGAAACAAAATTTTGCACAATTCTAGTTTCTTATTGGAAATTCTCAGTGGCAGTGCTGCCAGATTTGCTAATAAATGAGGCATGGAGAATTGAGTAGATACTGACCCATGGCACTGCCAAGTGGCACAAATGGCATCTCAAAAATAGTCCACCCCAGCTTCACCAAAAATCCCAGACTTTGCCTCATACTTGGTATATGATGGAAGGACTTTGTTGCTTAGCAACCACCATGTACTTCCATCCCCAGATCCGGCAAAGCAACTGCTACTGGAGGGAAGGGCAGCAATGAGAGAGGCAAAGGGATTTTATCCTCTTGCTATACATAAAGTGATTAATCCCCCCCAATACCTCTTGAAAACGATGGTTTCCTCCCCCTGCCTGAAGTCCATTGCAACATAAGTTTATATGTATCTTAGGGAAGGTTAAAGTCTGCTAGAGAAGTGGTTGTGCCTGTATTCTTCACTACAGCAACTCCCATTTGTTTACATTGAGTTAAATCAAAGTAATAGCTGAACCCTTGTGTCTCTTTGAAGCTTGTTTAGCATCTTTTAAGTAAGATTCCAGCTCCTGAAGATGAAACATTCATCCTCTCCAGAGAACAGGGAATTCCTTTATAATTCCACATTCTCATCTGCCTGATCCATGCAATTGCAGGAAGTTGCCTGGGTGTGTGTGCATATGCACACATGCTTAGACGAGCAGTGAAGCTACCTTTTACTTCTTTGCATTGAATGAAACTTCTGTATAAATAGAAATAAAGCTCTGGGTCTCAGTTTCATTGCTTGTTGCAGATCCCAGTGCAGGATGATGTCCAATGCTTTTGCACACTAAGGACATCATTGAAGGGTAAATGCTTATCTAACACATTTGTTTTTCTATCACATCTTTCAAATACTTCTAGTAGTTGCTGTTCCACTTCTGGGTTACGTTCCCTGGGAATTCATAAGGATACCTCCCCCCCCCCCTCAGAGTAGCACGCTCAATGTGAACATAGTTAAAGAGGTCATGAGTGTGGCTTAAACTTCAAAATGAGAAAAACAGATCCTGTCTTTTGCCAAGTAATCTGTGTAGTTGAGGTAGTGCACAATGCTTGCCTAATTTTATTTTAAATAAGGCTGTATTTGAATCTTTTGCTCTCTTTTAGCATGCCAGCATGCATCCTTATTTTTATTTCTTTTTTGCACCCTGCAGTTACAAGCCTGGATGTAAAAAAAAAAAAGAAAGCCTCAAGTATAGGCTTCTTGAAGGCACTGATTTCAGACTTGATCCTGCCAACACTTGGGCCTACTTTCTGCTCTCAAGTAAGCACAAGCAGTTTGCAAGATTGTGTCTTAGGTCTATATCCCATTGGGGGAGGGGATAACTGCTTTTGCTTAGCCCAGAAAACATCTATTATCAGAAGTGCCACAGTGTGTGTTTCTGAAATACAACAGCAAAATGTTCCCTAGTCAGTAGTGTGCTGGTTTACAAGAAGAATCCCACTTATATAATAACACATGCAATTTAGATCTAAGAGGATGGGTAGGTGTGTGGAAGTAGGTAGGGGTTGTACAAAGCATTTGCAGTGGATGTTAGTTGGCAGTGGAGGGAATAGCCTTCCCTATAGGGGATACAGCACTGTGAAATTTGTATTTGCCCTTGCAAATTAGATCTGATACTTGGTTTAGGACAAAACATTACTTTTAACCAAGCTTATGGTAGTTCAAAAAAAAAAAAGTGTCTGTAATCCCTTCCTTTGTTTTCTGCCCTTTGACATGTGGTTGTCTGCAAATGCATCCTTTTTGATACCATTTTAAATATGTAAAATCAGTTGTCTTGTAAATATCTTATAAAGGAAAAAAAGTTTGTAAATACCAAATTTGTGGCTGTTAATGTTTGGGGATTTTGTTTTTTAAAAACTTTTTGCTTCAGTTCATTTAGGTTTAACAGTGTTAACAGGGAGTATTAAGAGAAATTCTGCTTGTATGTTTAAACAAAATTGAAACAAATCTTTTTTTTTTTTACAATAAAATGGAAAGAATATTGATTCTTTTGTCATGCATTATGCATTGTTTAATGGATTGGGTAAAACTTTTGAGCATCAGAATCTGCCTTTATGGTCACATTCTGTCATATACTAGAAGCAGAAAGGGAAATACATGCCTTATAGCCCAGTCTTATGCACATTTACTTGGAAATACATCTCACTGACTGCAGTAAGACATACTCCCAAGTGAGTGTGTATGAGACTTCAACCCTTTCTTGTTCAGTGCCAGTTCAGTCCAGTGTGCAGCTGCTGTGAAAAAGGTGAATTCTGTATTATTGAGAAAGGGATTAGAGATCAAATGCGCCAATGCTGTAATGCTGTTATACAAATCTCTTGTAAGATCTCACTTGGAATAACTGGGTACAGTTCTGGTTGCCTCGCCTCAAAATGGATATTGTAGAGCTGGAGAATGTTCAGAAAAAGATGACCCAAATGATCAAGGAGATGGAGCAACTCCCCTGTGAGGAAAAAGTTACAGCATTTGGGCTTTTAGTTTAGGAAAAAAAGGTGAGTAAGGGAATATATGAGAAAGATGTATAACATGATGTGTGGTGTCAAGGAAATGTTTCTTCCTCATAATACTAGAGCCATCCAGTGAAGTTGAATGGTGGATGATTCAGAAAAGAAAAGAGAGTACTGTGGAATTTGTGACCAGAAGATGCAGTGATGGCTTTTAACGAGGACTAGACAACTTAATGGATGATAAGGCTATGTTCTGCCTCCACCGTAGGAGAAACTGAATGTCAGTTGTTTAGGAAGGACAGTTGGGAAGAGTGCTGTTTGCTCAGCTTTCCCTTGGGTTGGCCGCTGTGAAAACAGGATGCTTGACTAGGTGACCCTTGATAGAAAAAGAACTTGCACGTCCATGAGCTAGTTGGAGCAATTTGATTTGCTGTAAACCAACTTCAGACGTACAGTTCGCTGTTAGGTGTATGCAGACTGTATCCTAACCTGGCAGGTATTGGGTAGAAAGATGGTTGAACAGTGGGATGAAAGGGCATCAAATGCAAGGCATAGCAGTAGGCCTGTCACACTCTCATATAGTGTCAAAGTATACACAAAAGTAGCTCCGGGGGGCGGTGATGTATTCTTACTATACTGTTTTAAGTAGCTTTGGGTTACCCTGGGCATTGTAAAGCAACTAACACATTTTAATAATAATAATATAATATGTCCAGCACATTTTAACACTTATGAGGACAGTAATTTCCCAAAATGGGAAAAGTGAAGCTTTTTTTTGGTATATGTCAATGGGAATGCCCTAAACTGCTTTATATGATGGGTTGGCTCTTTTCTGAAGTATTCGTTGGAAGTATTATTTTTTGAGATCAGATGCAGTTCCTTGGAGAATGTAACGTTTGTTTTTATTTGGGCAATTGCTATCCCACCCATCAGCACAACTGCTCCCAGGGTGGCTAACAAAACATGGAAACAATTAAAATCAAATCAAACATAACAAAAGTGAAAACAAAGATCAAAAGGCCTGTAAAAAAACCAACAAATCTGGTGCCAGAAAACACGAGTTGGCTTTAAGCTAGCCTCTCTGAGGAAATCATTTTAAAAGAAAAACCTCTTGTAGATACAGTACTTTGTCTACCCTCAAAATGGATGACATTAATGGATGCATAGCTTCAATATTCTTAGGTCGATTTTCGTATGTTGTCATTGTTAAATGTCAGAATTGTCTCCCCCTACTTGTGCAAATACTGACCTGTTTGCCCCTTTTGCTGTTTACCTAGGGCAGTGCTAGGTTTGGTGGAGGATATGGAGGGGGCTGAGCTTCCATTGCTGTTATGGCTAGTTTAGTTAGCCTTGTAATGGGGGGAGGGGGCAGAACGCCAGAATCCGTAGTCGGCGGCTATATTTTATTAGGGCAACCAAAAGTGCAAGTAAGTGTGACAAGCTTTCGCGTTCTCCAGAACCTTTCATCAGGGCAGTTGCTACACAATGTGCCAGGTGGTGAAGATTTTATTTTTTCTGAAGTACAAAAAAAAAAAAAGCAAAACACTGCGGATTGTTTCGAAGCTTGTTTCTGGGTCTTGCACCTTCTTTCCGAGCCCACCCTAACCTTGCCTTAACTGGTCTTGCATCATTCCCCTCCCCACCCCACCCTGCTATAGACTCGTCGCTTTATTCCCTTAGGTCCCCTGTACAACGCCTTGCCACAACCGCTTTACCACTGCAGGGAGAAAGGGATGACGTCACCGTCGCAATGGGAAAACGTAATGGCAGAAGAAGCGCCGTTTCTGGCGGATTACGACCCCCCTCTTTTTTTTTTAATGCAGCAGCCCGCGAGGGCATGGAGCACGTGATGCTGTTGCTGGGCTGTCCTCTCCGCCCGCCACTGGAGAGCCGCCTGCTGGTGACGTCGCCTTCCGCGGCCCTTGATTGGGCGCGAATTTTCTTCCCCTCTTAAAACCCCTTCCTCTCTTTTTTTTTTTTTTGGTTCCTTTCCCGCCGCCGCTTCGACCGCAAAGGAGCCTGGGTAGCTCGGGTGGGAGGGGGGGGAGCGCAGAGCAGCGCGAGCATGTCGCTCTGCATGTCGGGAGCCGCAGTCTTTCCGCGGCCTCGCGCCTCCCCTCCTCGCTTTCCCGTCATTCCCTTTGCGCCGCTGCTGCCGCCGCCTACTTCCCCCTCATAAACGTTTCGCTTCTTGTTTCTTTCTCGGCTACTGTTAAGATGGCGGACCGTCGGAGGCAGCGCGCCTCGCAGGACAGCAGCGAGGACGAGGAGTCCGACTCGCCGCCCGGCAGCGCAGCCCCTTCCCCGCGGGGCGCCCCCCGCTCTGGCCTGGCTGTGGCGGGAGGGGGCGGCGGCGGCGGCGGCGCTGCTGTTGACGCCGTGAGCGCGGAGGCGCCGGTGACGGTGGGAGGCAGCCCGGCCGACTCGGAGTGTGTGAGTGTGGAAGGGAGCCTGGTGGGGAAGAGGAAAAAGGGGGCGGGGGCGGTAGAAGCTGCTTGGACTTTCTCCTCTGGCTGCACCCGGCTCTTGTCGGGGCCCGCTTTCACCGCGGGCCTCGACCCCGGAACTACCGGCGACATTAAAGCAGAAACGGCAGTGTACCTGCGAATGCACAGAGCGGTCCTTGGTGGTTAAAAAATCTCAACGCTTGCAGTTGAGTATCCGTAGCTTGTATCCGGTTATCATACGCTCAAACGGTTTTTGGGAAAGCCTTAGGATCTCGTTCTCCGTTTCGGGGTTGTTGTTTTTTTAAATTGTTATGTAAAGATTTTTTTTAATGCCGCCCTTAGTTACAAAAGTCTTTTCGAGCACATTTTGTCGGATTTTTCCTCAGCAAGCCAGTTCTTGGGTATCTTTGGCCAGGATTCAAGAATTTGGAGGCCAAAGGATGTGCTTATCAGTCAAGCCTCAGTCCCGGTTATCTTTGTGGTTTTCCATCTGGGAACTTAAAACTGTTAGTTGTGTCTATGGGATGAAAATGTACACTGTATTTCCTCGGTCTGTAGTCATATTTTTAGAACCTGAGTATTTTTAGAACCTCTTCTCCCCCGCTAGCCTTTTCAAAGACCAGGGTGTCATCAACCACTTTTGTTTCTTGGAGTAACATTAATGTTAAGTGTGACATTTGAGGTTTTTAGCTAACAAGCTCCAATAGTTTTGATAAGCAAACTTTGCTGTGATGTTTTGAAAGCTATAACAACAGCAATATGGTGATTGAAGCTGCTAAGGTTATTGGTCCGTTTGCAAAGTAATCGTGGGGTTAGTGGTGGTGTCCAAGTGGAGATAAAACTGAAGAGTTTGAAGCAGACAGCATTTGAAAGAGAGCTTTTAGGAATTAAGACACACCCTTTGCTGGATGGCCACATTAGGATTTACAGATGGCATGCACTTGGTTTTATTGCATTGGCTGCTTGTTTGATCCACCAGGTCTTGGACTAATTTATTTTGTTCGTACTGAAATACCAGATTGGTTCTCAGTTCTGATTCTGTTTTCCCCTGAATTAAGGTGGAATCAACAACTAGCAGCTGCAGTCTTGTTGTCATAGTGCAATGAAATAGTATGTATCCAGTGTGCTAAAATTTTGTACAGTAATTCCAAGCTTGGAATACCTGGTTTAGATTGCCAGTTGGGACACATCTACTGTGGTTGGGTGGGAATTGCACATCCTTCTGGGTAGCATTTAGCAGCTGCCATGTTTTTCGTTTGCTTTCCTGACTCCCTTGTTCTTTTGAAGGTATGGCTTTCAAAGTTTGAAGCAGACCACCTCTGTAAGAAGACCTAAATGGTTGTGCAGGGAGACACAAGAAATAAAAAACAATTGAAAGAGGGTAGCATCATGTAACATGATCAAGCTTGAAAGTATGAATGAGTAAAGGAAGTAGGCTTAGTAAGCAGAAATTGTAGGTCCCAACATGTTCCCCACATTAACAGCCCTTCCTTGGGGCTCTATCTCTTTGCAAAGGAAGTTATTGACAGTCAGTTGTCTGTAATACAGTGGTACCTTGGTTCTTGAACGGCTTAGTTGTCAAACAAATCAGCTCCCAAATGCCACAAACCCGGAAGTAAGTGTTCCAGTTTGCAAATGTTTTTCGGAAGCCGAACGTCTGAAGTGACTTCCACTTGAGCGCAGGAAGATCCTGCAGCCAATCAGAAGCCACGCCTTGGTTTTCGAACAGTTTCAGGAGTCAAATGGACTCCCGGAACGGATTAGGTTTGAGAACCAAGGTACCACTGTAGGCTTGTCCTTGCTTTCTAAAGGTGTACTCACAGCAGGCAATTCTTTTCCCAGCAGCGTAGGGAAAGGGCACCTTTCTGCCTCTGGAAAATGCCCTGCTCTTCTTCTCAGCAGGTGCATCATCTGCATGCATAAGCTGCAGCGGAAGAGCTATTTCTCTTGCCTGTCCAGTTGAGACACAAACCCAATTTTTTATTTATGTGATCAGTTGGTAGGCAGGGTTCCGGCTTGTTGCTAAACTGAGCCCTCCTTCAGTCAGTGTGTTTTGAGACCGAGCAGTACATCCATAAGAAGCGAGTCCCCCTTTAAATGAGAAAATCACATTCCCATAGCCAAATCTGACCAAATAAGTGACTCCTTCAGAGATTTGGTGTGTAAAGCACTAGTTTTTTCCAGACAACATCTGAAGAAAATACATCCTAAAGAACCCTATGTAGCTGTTATTGTTAACACAAGCAATAAAAGGAAAAGAGGTGGATTAAAGCAAAAAGAAAAATAGAATTGGGCTAAGAGAAACAAAATTTTCTAAGGCTGCATAAATGTAATTTATTTAAGTGTACTGGATCTTGGCTACTAGCTACATCCCCCACCTGGCAAGACCCACGTAAAATAACTGAACATTATTGTTGCTGCTGTTTGCTTATATGATAGAGAATGTTGCAGTTTCATTAAACTATTCAATTTTGTCTTCCCTCATCACCTAGATTTCTTAACATATGTGTATTGCAATAAGCATTTTCATTTGTGTTCTTATTGAAGTTTATGCTGTTTTTCTTCTGAATCTACACTCATTACTCTGTATGGTAATATTTCTTTCTCTTAAAACAGGAAAGTGAAGACGGCATAGAAGGAGATGGTAAGTGATGCTCTCCCTTTTAGTTTGAGTGATTGTGAATGGTGAGGCGTAGTGTAGATTTGGTCAGGGAATATTCTTAGAATTAATGCTTATTGTAATAGCATTTTTTAAAACAACCAGGCAGCATATACATTTTCTTTTCTAAAAAAAAATCAAGTTGTAATTCTACAAGGAAGATGTTCCAGACACAAGCCCTTATGCTTATGGTACTTTGGCCTGTAGGTAAACTCAGACATATTTTGTTAGAAATGGACCTCATCATAGATGAATGGGTGGTAAGGTTTTCTACCAGAGTTTTGTTTGGCTGTTTGTATTAATGAAAACACAGTGTGATGTTTTTTCTGCCATACATTCCAATGGCTTGGATATCTTATCAAGTGGTAAGACTTCCCCACATTTACCACTTGATAAAATGGTTTTCAGTATTTGTAATCTATGACATTTGTTATTGACTGAGGAGGGCATTCCATTTCCTCTACACGCCAAGCTTATAGAATGTGGCCAGAGCTGCCTTATTAAAGAACAGCTCAAGGGTTCCCATATCCACCATCACTTTGTGAACATGAGTGGACAGTGAAACTTCCCCTGGTTCACTGGACACAGGCTCTGTGGCAGTGTGAAGGAGCCATATATATATATGCACTTCATTAGGATGTGAGGACTTAATGCACTGTCCTAGAAGCTTCAACGGAAAGCTGAGTTTTGAGGAGGGATTTGAAGACAGGGGGAATTTCAGCGTTATGTAAGTGTTCAGAAGAAGCTGGAAACATAAGAAGCAGCAAAGCAAAAAAGTGAATATTTTACGGAAGCATAAGGCCAACAGATGATTGAGGGTGGTGGATTTTGAGGAGCTAAGAACATAGGTAGGAGGATGTGGTGGCGGTGGCAGAGGGATGAGGTGGGGAAAGGCCATAGTGGACTTTCAAGGTAACAGCAAGAACAGTTGAGAAAACATTGTAGGGATTAAGGAAAGGCTTACATCTCGTGTAAGCGTTGAATAATTTTGGTGCAGAATTCTGAATTTAGGCAAGAGGGATGAAGTGACATTGGAATGCCACAGAGGAGATGGTTGCAGTAGTTATGAGAAATGGCTTGAATGTGAACCAGAGCTTTTTACTAAGAGGGCAAAGAAGCATGACCAGTGTATTTATAGTGTTTTAGATTGAGAAGCACTATGTCTTGTTGGTGAACGGAATGTGAGAAGAAAAGAAAAATGAGTGTGTGCATCAAAGATTAAACAAGTGTTGTGTCTGTTAAGTTGTGTGGATGATGACTTTGTCAATGGATCGAGAGAGTATATGATAAGAGAAAGGTATGGGAAGATGAGAAATTTGGTCGTCTACGTAACAAACTTTAAAGGGTTTGTCTAACCGCAAACAACTCTTCTTTATATTTAGCTGTTCTTTCTGACTATGAAAGTGCTGACGACTCAGAGGTGAGTTACATTTTTACTGACAATTTCAAATATGTCTGTTGCCATTTTTCTGGTGTACAGTATTAACATGCCAATGAACTTTTATTTAGAAAAGGAACCTTCAGGAATCTGGACCCTTGGATGAATTGGAATGTGTAATTTTTATCTCCTTTACTATGGAAAAGCAGTCGATCTTCTGCGTTTTGAAATTTATTGTATTCAAAGCTTACCTTGGGGGTATTAGACCTAGAAGCACGTCCCTTGGATGCCTGTTTATCTTCTGCTGGTGTTGGGGAAGCCATCAGGTTCCAAATGGTGGTTCACTTACATTAAACCATAGTTATAAACAAACTGTGGTTTTGTGTGAGCGTGAGGAACACAGAACTGAAAAGTTCTTATTGTGCTCCTCCCTTATTCCTGAACTGCTGGAAACAAGCCAAAGTCTGGCTTTGTCATGGCAACTGAACTTGGGTTTGTGATTTGTTTCTCCCAAACTACGAGCAGTAAGCCAACAACAAATGTTGGCTATTGCTCATGGTTCATTTCTCTTTAAACAAACCACAAGCCCATGTTCAGACATCACAACAAGATGGAATTTGGCTTGTTTCCTGCCACTTTAGCAGGAGCAGAGAAGGAGTGCTGTGAGAACTCTTCAAATTAAACCATAGATTGTGTTTACTAATAGATTGACTTGCAGAGCAAAACAGTTTGTATAAGCCTATAAGCCTGTTCAGACAAAACAGTGTCCTGGAGGAAAAGATTTTTTGTAAAAAAAGAAAAATTCTTTAAATTACTAGGCACCTGCACCAATTGAATCACATTGGATGTTTGTTTCAGGCTGAGGAGGGGGAATACAGTGAGGAGGAGACATCGAAAGTGGACCTGAAGCGGGAGAGTAATGAAACTAATGAGCTGACAAGGAAATCAGACAAAGGGGATGAAAAACCAGAATCGAAAGGCACTGTGGCAGGCGAGAGGCAGAGTGGGGATGGCCAGGTAAGTCTTACTAAATGCTGAGTATAGGTACTAACCATTTAAACGAAAAGGTGCCTTTGTATTTACTTTTCAAGAAATAAATACTTAGTTTCATAATGTTCTAAAAGAAGCTTCCTGCATTTTTGTGTAATAGGCTAGTGTTAGGGAAATCAATAAAGGCATCAAATTTTAAACTGCTTTGCCTTTTTCCCACTTACACAAATGCAGTTAGTTATTTTCACCACTAGAACACGTTCCTACATTCTTTCTACACAGTCTCTAGCCATTGGTGTTGTCATAATCATCCAGTGTTCTGTACAGCTGATATTTCTAATGTATAACAAATCAGTACATACATAATGATACCTGACTGAATCATACCTGGAGTAGACCCATTGAAACAAATGACTTAACTAAAGTCTTCATTAGGTCTGTTCTGAATATAGCTAACATTGGACATTGTCTTTTTTCTTTTTTCTTTCTTTTTTCAGTATTCCAATAGTGACATCACTTAGGAGAAATAGCAGCGGATCTAGTTGTACTTTATATCCTGAAAATTTCTCATATATATATATATATATATATATATATATATATATATATATATATATATATATATAATATTATATATTATATATTATATATTATATATTATATATTATATATTATATATTATATATTATATATATATCTTTTCCCAACATTTTTCAGCTGGCAGACAATTTCATTGCAAATGATAGAAATCTTCTCTCACATTTTCAGCAGTTCAACATACAATTCTTACTTTCCTTGCCATTAAGGGAACAGTATCTTGCAACAATTCTCTCTTAATATTCATACACAAAGAAAAAGTGCTGTTGAAAAGTCTCTCTCTAAGTGTATAGGTGTATACTGTGTATAAGTGTATACTCCAGATGTTGAGTCTACTTCACCATAAATGCACTTGTCCACACTTCTCAGCATCATGCTAAGCGGATTGCTGTCCATGCAGGCCCTTCTGCTTGCCTAATCTGCAGCACAGGGAGGGGAGGAAGTCATGCTGTGCTAGTGGAAACCACAGGCTTCGGCCAGCAGGGCTTGTTAGTTGAATCCCACCCAGCACTTTGAAGAACATTTTCTTATTTACTGGTTTTGCTTTATCAGTTAGGTAATATAGGTTTCTTTTCCTTTATTCCGGAGTGCTTGCATGGTTTTTGGAGAGTTGTCCTATGGGGAATACTATCTTTATTCTCAGACAGCTGTTCTATATTTGTTAGCAGTTTTATCTTCTGTGATAACATTTGACCAAAACATTGGATGAAGAGGATGGGTTCTGGAACACTTCTGGTGGGTTTCTGTGTAGGCAGAAGACCAAGAGGCGCTTGCTTTCCTTTTTCTTGTAGGAAAGCACTGAACCAATTGAGAACAAGGTGGGCAAAAAGCTTCCTAAGCACCTGGATGATGACGAGGACCGGAAGAACCCTGCATACATACCTCGCAAAGGTCTTTTCTTTGAGCATGACCTTCGTGGGCAAACTCAGGAAGAGGAAGTCCGGTAGGTGATGTGGGCAACGAGTGAAGCGAGGTGGGTTTGCAGAGCAAGGGGTGCTCTTGGTCAGGAGGGGTTAGAAAGTTGAAAGAATGACTGCTCACAGAGAAAATAATACAAGCTAATACAGAAAACTTTTTTAAAAAAACTATGTACTATCGCCAATGTGGGACCATTTCTTAATGTTGCGGTTACAAGAACCTTTGAGTGGCTTTGAGCAGCCATCTACTGGCGCGTAGACCCTCAGGAAGCATTATTTGCTTTACATAGTCATTTGACTGTTTCTTCTGAGTCCCATGTTTCTCCTGGGACAGACTTTATTGGTTGGGGTACCCTGGTTTTGATAATTCCCTCCCTTGATGCCCAGTTGACTTTTATTTTAGTGGTGTTTTAGCTAAATGAAGACCTTTCTGTTTTGTCAGAATTTTGCCTGATTTGAGTTTTCTCCCTGCACTTGGTGCGTTTATATGACTCTGGTTTTTATTTGTATTCCACTGTATTAAGATCAGTACATTTTCTTGTTCCTACCAAAGACCATAACAAATGCATTCTCCAACAAGCCAATACAATAATACAAAGATAATTCAATTTCAAACCTGGCAACAAAAGTAGGAATAGGAACATAAATTAGATCTCAACATCAGTTGCAGTACATTTTAAAATCTATGGTTTTGGACCCCTTCTGAGGTCCTGTGTTGCTAGAAAGAAGGGATAGAGCCGCTTTCTATAAATATAAACATTAAAGCCTCACTGATTCTTTCCCTCTTGTCACGCAAGGCCTAAGGGCCGCCAGCGCAAGCTGTGGAAAGATGAGGGACGGTGGGAGCATGACAAGTTCCGGGAAGACGAGCAGGCACCGAAAACAAGGCAGGAGCTGATTGCTCTTTATGGGTATGATATCCGCTCAACACACAACCCTGATGACATCAAGCCCAGGAGAGTGCGCAAACCAAGGTGAGGTAACAAAGACAAGTGTATGTACTTGTTGTATTATAGTACCGGACCGGGGGGGGGGGGATGGTGTGGTGGTGCAGGAACATTAATGATGTGGAACTCAGTTCTGTGCCCTGAATAGCTTGAGGAATGTGCTTCTGACCTGTAGCATCTTACCTCCATTCAGATTTGGGAGTCCACCACAGAGAGAGCCAGATTGGGCCAATGAACGGCCTAGTAAGCCGCCACGGAACCAGAGCCTAGAAAGTACTCCCGTGCCGCCCAGGACATTCATCAATAGGAACTCCGCAGGGACAGGACGGATGCCCCCACCGAGGACTTTCCCAAGACCCGGTGGCTACAAAGAGACCCGTCCATGCTACCGGGCTGTGGATGTGAACAGCCAGCACGCGCCTCGCTTCAGTGAGCAGTCAAAGCACGAGAGCAATTACCGTTCCAGGCGTTTGGAGCCCCTCCCACCACGAGAGCCTTCTCCTGAAGTAGAGATTCCGCACATTCGCAACAGCCCTGTTAAAAAGGAAGAAGTGGTTTCGGAAAGCCCAGCAGCTCCTGCAGATGTTCTGCAGCCACCACCAGATAGGCCAGTGGAGAAGAAGTCCTACTCCCGGGCAAGGAGGACTCGGACCAAAGCAGGCGAGACGGGGAAGTTGGCCGAGGAAGTCCCGCTTCCATTGGGGTTGACTCCTGCACCGCTGAAAACTACTGAGGTTATACCACCCCCTTCGCCAGCAAAGACTGGTAACTGGGAGGTGCCTGTTGAAGCCAGCCTAGATGGGCTCGAGCAAGACATAACCCAGTTAAATATAACAGAACAGAACTGGAGCCCAGGGCAGCCCCAGTTCATACAACCTCAGGGTAAGTGGCTGGCTGATGAACTGAAGCAGAGGGGGGGACTAGCTTTATTTACTTGATATGTTTATAATCCACCCCCATAGAGCAGTTTAGAAAGAACAGTAAATCTAAGTTCTGACTCATCATAAAACTGTTAAAACATCACTCTAGCCAAATATGTATGTGGTTATTTCAAACTGCTATGTGGTTCCTTTGCTGTTCTCTTTATTTCCTAGAATTTTGTTTTCTTCCCTGCCCTGCCTCAACATTTTCCTTTGTCCTCCTCCTAAACCTCGCCTTCTTAAGCCCCAGTCTTCACTTTCTACTTATGTTCACCTTCCTTGCTTCCCTTAGTTTGCTGCCTTCTTAAGGCCCTGGCTCTTGTTTTCCTAAGTCCAAGTTGCTTCTGTCCACCCCTATTTGTCTAGATGCTTTTCTTTAGGATCTGAGCAGCTCAATCTATGGTAAGCAGAGTCTTTTAGGATCAGAGATCAGCAATAACCAAAAGCTCTTATTGCATCTCTGTGACATTGGGACATATCCACTCACTGGCAGAAGTCCCAACATCATTAAAAAATTTCAAACATAACTTAAATCCCAATTGCTCATTTTTAGCCACTAAATATTTGCCTAAACTAAAGGTCCAAGAGGATGCAGGAGTTCCATGACTGTTCTGCGAAAGCTCCTCTTTCTGTGCTGATTTGTCCTGGAAATAATATCCTTCAGTTATTCTGAGAAATCACATTAAGATAAAGAAGAAAAAGCAGTTTCACAGTTCTGTAGGGTGAGGACTGGTGAGGACTTCGTATGTCAAACCTCCTCCAGTGTTTACACATCATGCTTGCAGTTGCTGAACGCTGCCTATGCTTTCAAAATTCAACTTTTTTTTAACTATGAAGGCTGCAAAGTTTGCTTTTAAACACACAGAGATAGTTTTCCATCAGACTCTGCATTGTCTTGATGAGGAGAGAAGTATATGAGCAGCCATAGGGACTCTGTACAGCTCCATTGTATGTGAAGTGCTCTTTAATGCACTGTTGAATAGAAAAGAAGAAAAGGTGGAGTTCACAGGATGATGGCCTAAGTAGGGAAGTACCCACTGTAGGCTCAGCCAACTCAACCCAGGTTCCGCTGTGATAGCATATGAGGTTGGTTGGAACTAAGGAGGTCTCTGACCAGCGCTCAAAGGGGTGACCAGTTGGGAAATGCATGTACACCACCTTGGGTTCCATGGCAGAAGAAAAGTGGGATATATAAGTGTAAGAAAATAAACTTCTCGTTGAGGCAGAGGTGGTAGGTTCTGCAGCAGTTGGTGCCATCTACCAATGTGGACATCCTGTTATGAGCCCTTGTGTTTTGTAACATAGCCCCAAATCTACTTCATTCAAAGATTTGTAGTATGGTTACAAGGGACCAGATACAGTTCATTTGAAGAGACATATAGGCCTGCCACTTGGCCATCCCTTCTTTTATAAAAAATGGCACCTGAACTTCCATTTCCTTCTGGACCTTATTGCACATCTGAACATTTCCTCTGGCATTATTTGGTATCAAATAAATATTTTTCATTATTAGTACAAAAGGTTAGAGTCTTAGGAGCTGACTGCATTGGTTATTCCATTTTGCAATGCAGTCAAGCCATGAAGTCTTCTAGATCTGCGGCCGTAATGAGTCATAGGTGACAGTGACCTTACACATGCTGAAATTTTGTGCTCTTTGGCCTTTCCCTCTACCACGTTTTTCTCTCTCCCTCTTCCCTCTCCTCTCCTTCCTGCACCCATTGGAAAACATGGCAACCAGCCCTGCTCACACGTAGGTACTTGCCACTTTCTGACTTGTATACCAACTTACACAAATATAATTTTCATGTCACTTAATGCCACTTCAGATGTAATATTTAGTTCATGAATTCATCAAAGAGTCAGGAGATGAGAGAGCATGCACAAGAGCTTGTCCTTGGAAACAGAAATATTTACTTTATCTGCAGAATTTGGTCATTCTTTGTGGGGATTCGTGGGTTTCTGTAGGGCAGATTTTGAATAGGTCTAGACATGCTTCTGTCTATCCAAATATTATCATGCCAGATTTCATTTGAGTGCTTTCCAGCACTCCTTTTTCTTATTTAATGTACCTTGGAATGCTCAGAGTAAAACAGATTGCCTATACACAATAACAGCCACAGCTGCTCCATGCACACTTCCTCAAAATTGACTAGCACAGGCATGATCTTACTCTACTCAGGCATTACAGCTGAATCTCTCTTCAATGTTCATTCCTATTGCACTTGTATTATAAGGATTCTAAATAGTGCAATAAACTGTAGATAACCACAAAAGCTATCAAAACACTTGCAACAAATAATATCAGACTGGAACCAATAAAGTGCAGTGTTGGTTTAAAGAAACATACAAGTTTTGTAATTATCTGCAGTGATTATGAACAGACTTATCTCAAGTCTTATCTCCTGTGAATTCTGCATGGAGGAGCGAAAGGGCCCGCCTTGACTTCAGAGTGAGGTGCGGGAAAATAAGCTAGGGGAATAGATTGCAAGACAGGAAGACTATCTGCAGATACCTCAGAAGCTGAGGTTTGCAGGATGTGACAGTACAGGTGTTGCGAGTGAAATCTGTAGGTACATGGAATATACCCAGCTGATGTTGCTTCCTGACGTACAGTATTAGAGACAATAAGTTGCATGCGCATCTTCCTGCTCTCTCTGCATCTTAGGAAGTAATATCTGTTCTCATTTTCATCTTTCCTCAGGATCCTCCTTAACCTGCTGCCTCTTCCTGGTTTCTTTCTAATGTTAAGTGTAAAGTAGTAATCAGTCTTGTTGCTGTTTTTCCTTTTCCTCCCTTCCCAATAGGTATTCCTAACCAGATGCACATTGGAGCAGCCCCACCCCCTCAGTTCAACAGGATGGAGGAGATGGTAAAGTCCTGTGTCTTTTTCCTGCTTTTCAAGTGGTGGGTCCCTGCAGCATTTGGGGGAAGTTACATAACTTGAGTCTGGCTGAGCCCTTGTAGTGGGTTGAATTTGAACTGATTGGGTATTTTTTACAGAGAAATGGGGGATAGGCTGTTGCCATAAAGGGAAAGGGCCGAAAGCAGAAAAGGTGTTGAGCACCACCCAGTACCTCTAGGAATTGGCAGAGTAAGATGTAAATGGTAAAGTACCCGGTTAGCTGCTGCTTTCATTTAACTCTGAGGACTAGACGCCTAAAGTGAGCTTCGATTCTCAGGATTCTGAAGAAGTTTCTCTTTAAGGAGAGATAAGTTCTGAACAGGCCTTAAAAATGGAAACATCCCAATTTGCATGGGCAGGAGCAGGGTGTTTCATTGTGACATTCTTATATGAACTGTGACTACTCTTGTGCTTTTTCAGGGTGTTCAGGCAGGCCGTGCAAAGCGTTACTCATCGCAGCGTCAGAGGCCTGTCCCAGAGCCTGCTCCACCTGTGCACATAAGCATAATGGAAGGGCACTACTATGACACACGTGAGTGTATGCTGCTGCTTAAAAATCTCTGGGTTCCCTGTGTTCTGTACTACTATAAAACTCGAGTGGGTTACAGATGATTTATTCAGCCTTCCATCTACAGTGTTGTAAGTGCTCCCTCAAGTAAAAGTGGATTAATTTGTACCAGAATAACACGGAAATATGAATTACTAATTAATCAGCATGAAAATAACAAAGCACTTTAAAAATTCGTGGATGAGGGGAATCTGAAGCTGAGTCTCCCCAGTCCAAAGAGGAAATTTCCATTTTACTTTTGTGCAGACACCACTTCCATTAATAAGGAGCATCTCCTTATTCACCCCTGAACCATCTCTAAAAGCTGATGTGGCTAAACAGTTCTTTGTATGATTTCACATGTTCTTCCCCCTGCCCTCATGGAAACCGGCTTCTTTTTACAAGGATCCCATTGTGTTTACTGTTAAACTACCAATGTGTATGGAATAAAGGTCGTATTTGATGGTTTATCATTACAGTACAGTTCCAGGGACCGATCTACACTCACAGCGAGAATCCTGCCCCGCTGCCTCCCCAAGGGGTGATTGTTCAGCCAGAAATGCATCTCTCCCATCCAGGTAGGGAATTGCTTCTCGCATCTCCTCCTGTCCAGGCATTTCTCTCCAGCGCAAGCCCCTGTGAGCTCTGTGAGGCAGAAATGGGGAGAAAAGATAATGGAGCAATCATATAGGGTTGATTGTTACCTTAAGCCTAAAACCTGGAATATTGGATCAAAACTGTTTCCCTCTTCTCTCCCCCTCACTCGTTGCTTTATAGTACCAAATGGCGTCCTTGGTACAAAGCCTTCTCTGTTCCGTGAAAAAATTGGCACCACGCTGAAGCTTTGGATTCCATCTGTGCCATTCTGCTGCATTTGAAACCCTGTTGCAGATGTGTGTCAGAAGACAAAAATCTAAATTAGGTTTAGCTAATGCAGTGATGGGATGGAGAGATTGTTTTGCTGATCCTTCTGTGCAGATACGATGGGGGGCAGATGTCATAAACTTGTTAGTTGTCACCCAAAGCATCTTCAAGTGATTTACATTGGGAAAGAAGTACATAAACACATTATGCCATCGGGAGGGGGGGAGGATCGTATAATATTATTTTTTCCATACAACATACTGTATTTGGGAAAGAAACAGAAAACCAGTCCCCTGTGATAGAAAATATTGGCAGCACACTAACAACGAATAAAACAGTGCTCCTACCCACTAACCAACAGATGAAAGAAAAGTTCCATGCCAGCACTTCCCCTCCATAGCCCCAAAATCATTCATGTCAGCCCAGTAATTTTTTTAAATCACACCCCACCCAGAACTCTTGGGTCATAATGAGCTGCTGCTTATTGGGAGTGGGGGATGGATCCTCCAGGGATGGTCTGGCGCTTCCCCTCCTGCCATTGTCAGGGGTCCAAAAAACAGACCTGCCTCATCGTGTTTTAATAGCATACAGATTTGCCACAGATTTGTTACAGCCATATCTATACTCAAAAGAGCTAAGAAATTATATTAGAAGATTACCGATTCACTTTTTGGAAGAGGAGGGCATTCTGAATCAGGTACTTGTTCCCATCAGATTCTGGAGATGATGCATTTTTTTACTTCTTGCTGCTGGAGATGATGCTTTTTTTTACTTCTTGCTGCTGTGGGGGAAGCCTTGCCCACTTCATATCCTGTCTTAGGCAAGAGAGAAGGTTTCTTCTGCAAGTCTCTTCTCACAGCTGGCATAATTATTTGAATCCTTCCTTTTTATCTTCCCACGGCTGCCATTTCCTTCTGGGTAGGAAAAACAAAATGAAGGAGAGAACATTTGAGCTTAATTGGATTTAAAAGGAGGGATTTTCTGACCATCTGCAAATCACAGGGATTTTACCCTCCAGGATCAATCCTCACAAGCACAGCACAGGGGCATTGCACAGAGATGCTGCAGAGGACTTGTCTGTGCCATCGGATAGGCACATGAATCCTTCCAGCAAAATGTTTCACTTAATGGAGCAGATTGTAATCCGCTTCAGCACCCTTTCCGTGTTGCGTTCTTGATTTCAGAAGCAACTGTCGATGACTCTTCTTCTCTTCTTTCTCTGCCAGGGTTACATCCACACCAGACACCAGCACCTTTGACCAACCCTGGTTTATATCCTCCTCCTGTCTCCATGTCGCCGGGACAGCAGCCGCCGCCTCCCCCACCGCAACAACTGCTAGCACCGACCTACTTCTCCCCTCCCCCTGGAGTGATGAATTTTGGCAATCCCAGTTACCCCTACCCTCCAGGACCACTTCCGCCACCACCACCTCCCCATCTGTATTCCAATGCTCAAGTAAGTTTGTTCTCATCTGGGCTTTAAGTCTTTAAACACCGAGATCCAAAGCGGCAGGTGGCAGAGAAACAAATCATCGCTGGGCACAGGCTCCCCTCCTATCTGAGCAGGCTTTTGTCCTGTCATTAGGGCTCAGGCAAAGCGAGAAGTATATGCAGCACGTGGTACACTGACTGCTGCTCACTGTTGTAGCAGATGCACACTGGGTACTTCTGGGTATTCCTCTTGCTAGTAATTGCGTTGTCAGAGGCAGCTAATCCAAGCTGAGCAAATGCGAAAGTATTTTTGATAGAACAGATTTCATGCTGTGGAGGCAACACCAAACAAGTCTAATAGCCACAGAACATGACGTTGCCGTTCCGTGTTTCCTTTGGCATTGGCCTAAAAGTCTGGGCATTTATAACTTACCTGTTTATCTATTAAATTTATATACTGCCCTTCATCAGTAGATCTAAGGGTGGTTCACAACACAAGCATACAAGATACATAATGCATAATAACAAGAACAACCCTCCCCCCCCAAAAAAAAAGAGCTGAATAACCCCCACCCAGTGTTAGAAACTCAGATATATAATCTAATTGACAAATGGCACCTTAAACCTAGATTACAGTTGCCAGAGCGGAATGTCTAGGCAACTTTCTTTGCAGTGAGTATTATTTATTTATTCATTTCATTTCATTTCATTTCTATACCGCTTTATATTTTAAAGAAAAAAAATCTCAGAAGTGGTTTACAACACATCAAATAAAACAATCCAGAATAAAACGAATTCAAGCTTCAAGGAGAAGATCCTTCTCTAAGTGACTCTTGGCTTTCTCCATATTTATTTATTTACCTACTTAATTTGTAGAGCTGCCCCATAGCAGAAGTACTCTAGGAAGCCAGCATGGTGCAGTGGTTAAGTGTCGGACTAGGACCGGGGAGATGAGGGTTCAGATCCCCTCTCAAGTCATGAAGCTCACTAGGCAACTTGTTTTGTAGTTGGTTGATGCTGTGGTTTTTGTTTATTTACTGTACCCTGCCCAGAGATCAAGCTTGGATGAAAAGGGGGGGGCTTCTTTTTCTGTTCATTTTTTCCTTAAATATCGGCTTCCTATAATTGGACAAACAGTGTTTCTTTTTAACTTTTTCAGATGTGTTTCTGTGATTGATTGATTTATGTGTGTATACTTTGTATTTAAATTAGCGTGCGTGTGTGTGCATGCGCAGCTATGATGTATAAACAATACTGTGGATGTTATAACAATATAATATGTAATATTATCAAACACTTTAGACTAGGCTTCCTCAACCTCGGCCCTCCAGATGTTTTAAGACTGCAGTTCCCATCATCCCTGACCACTGGTCCTGCTAGCTAGGGATCATGGGAGTTGTAGGTCAAAAACATCTGGAGGGCCGAGGTTGAGGAAGTCTGCTTTAGACCAACCCAATGGTTTCCTTTTATTTTGGTTTGTAGGCCCAGTCTCAGGTGTATGGAGGGGTCACCTATTATAACACAGTCCAGCAGCAAGTGCAGCCCAAACCTTCACCCCCCCGAAGAACTTCGCAGCCTGTCACTATCAAGCCGCCACCTCCTGAGGTATCACTTACCCTCCCCTGATTCACTCTGTGTGATCATTTGTGATCCCTAGAGAGGGAGTTCACCATTCATAAGACCCTCCTTGATCCACAAGAGTGGTTTGTGAAAGTGTGGGATCTCTGCTTTTGTGTTGTTCTGATATGTTGCAAACTCTAGATTCTCGTTGCAGGTTGTAAACAGGGCTCCAGTTAACATTTCTAAACGCTATTGAAGGTGAGCTTAGATGTTAAGATCAAGGTGTCATTGGGACCCTGTTTAACAAAAATAAACATTCCTGCTGATAAACCCAAACTAAAAATTCCATCTTTTTAATGGCAGCTTTACTATATGAGAAGTTACTTCACAATAAAACTGGTTGCATTTTTTGTGTGATGGGGGAGGGGGGGAATGCACCATTATTTACTTGATTTAAAATAACTCCTTTTGGTTGCCTCTTTGTTTCTGGGTCAGTGAAAAGGCTGTTGGTATCACTCCTCCACCACAAAAAAACCTATGCTGGAAAAATTAACAAATAACTGTAAAAATAATTAAAGTGCAAGTGTCAAGTACTGTACATCAAAAAAAAGTACCAAGTGGGAGAGACATTGTGTCCCTTGCTCTTTTAGGATATGCTGATCTAGAGCAGTGGTTCCCAATTAGCTAAGTACCACAGACCCCGTGTTTATCAAAAGCCAAGTGATGGACCTCCCACTTCTGAAAATGTTGAGGAAAATTTGTCTGTTAACAGTAGCCAGTTAACTTCTGGCTGGTGAAGTTAACTGTACAGGCCTCACTCTCCCTTGAGCAAAATAATCTTGTGACTGGGTGGTACCACTTCAGACTGCGGATGGTTGCAATGCGTTTCAATACAAAACCATTCTCCATATAAACAGCTAGTATGCCAAGGGAAAGCCTGAGCAGCACCCCATTTCCCCTGATCATTCTAGTTATGGAGGATTTTTTTTTTTCATATTGAAGAACATTCCACCTTGTCAGCTGCACCACCCGCAATCTGAAATGGTACAGCTCAGGTCAGGCACAGTGAGAACAGTGAAAAGAGTGTCAGCAAGGGAATATGGCTAATTCAAATCATACACATCCTAAAGCTGCTTATTCTCAGGATAATCTTCCTGAATCAATGACCCCTGAAGGGGAACCTTTGACAGTGAGAGTGTTTTCCTTTAAATAACTATTCTAGAGAAAATCCCCTTGGATGTCTAGTTCAGGGGTGGGCAGATTTCAGGATTGCCCAGTTTACTTAGTTCTTTAGTAGGACGTGAAACCCGCAAATTAGAGCCTGATGCACAAGACATACACTTAAAATAATTCTGAACTCAGGAATTTGTTCTGAATTCCAAAACTGAACAGAGTTGACAGTCTCTCAACACAATAATGCACTCTTGGTACCCCTCTCTGCTTTCTTCATTTCTGCAATATAATTGGTATCATGAAACAATTGGGAGTAAAAAAGCCAAAGAATCATAGAATCACCCAGAAATCTGACAGTTGATCCTGATTGACCTTCTAGCGACTCCCAAGTGATTTTAATCTCCTGGTGTGTCGGTAAAACGTCATGTCATTATAAGGTACAACAAACAATAAGTTTGTGTAAATAGTGAGAAGACTTGTGGGTAGCCATTGGAAATGGAACTGTTTGGGCAGAAGGAGATGTTCTGGGGA
This sequence comes from Podarcis cretensis, assembly GCF_951804945.1. Lineage (NCBI taxonomy): Eukaryota > Metazoa > Chordata > Lepidosauria > Squamata > Lacertidae > Podarcis > Podarcis cretensis. Next base: position 27,778,595 of record NC_137182.1, on the reverse strand, counting down.
GTGAGCAAGACATTGATACCACAGTAAACCATGGCCTGCACTAACCATAGTTTAGAACCCAATCAATGGTTTTAGCTTCCATATGAAAGAAGCGATCTTATGGTATAAAAGGGCAAACTAGAGACAGATGGAACGGGCATAAGGGTGGGGTTAATGCTCTTTCTTGGCCTGGGGTAGAATTGTTCAGGCATGGCAATGCCAGTTCCTAAGCCATGTTAATGCCAGGTCTCTGCTTTCTTTCCCTCTCTTGTTTCTGTCTAGGACAGCAGAAATGAGAAATCCAAAGAAAGGAACAACACTTAAGGACGCTGCACTTTGCTGGTTTCAGTAGAGTACCAGAGCTGGCACCTGTGGCAGGCAGAAGATGGCTCCTTTGTGTGAGCTTCTCCTCTCCTTTCCATTGGTAATAGGTGATGTACATGGATGCAGGCCCTTCTGCTGTGCCATACCATGCCAGTATCTTGATCAGGGGCCAGATTGCCCACCAGGAGGGCATCAGCGAAACCACATATCTTTACAGTCTCTCTCTCTCTCTCATCTTGGGACAAAGAGACTGTACAAACATTGTTGGATGTAAGATTTCTCTGCTCACTGAGAGCAAAACCGTTCTCCACATTCTTTTCCCTTCTTCGTTTGAATGTTTTTAGGTGTCAAAACTAAAACTATCCAACTCTTTCCTAACGTTAATTTGAAGAACCTGACTTACTTTGTTTCTATTCTGTTTAATTGGTCTTGTTAACGTTACTTGAGTTGTGTGGCTTATCTTCTCCTTGGCTGACTTTTTCCAATAATATGATTTTAAAAATAAGTCATAATAGTTGTGCAAACTCTTGTTATTTTCTTGGATTAAAATTATAGAGGAATCTGGAAAAGGGTTGCCTTGTCTGAAAGCAGTAGTTGTCTTTTCTGTTGCCACTTTTATTTTATTTTTAGGAGAAAGACTTTAATTTAGAATGAGCCCCAGTGAGCATTTGTCTGCCGATCATTTAATCGTGAGCTGTTCTGACCCCCACAGTGCCAGGATAAACAATGTACCCCCAAGTGGACGAGGGTAACCAGGCCTATATGTGTGGCTGGTAGCCTGTAAACACCATTATTTGACCCGACCTCACGTGTCCTTCAGAAGGTGCAAGAGGCCTTCGTCCGCCTCCTGAAACAACACTGAACCTCCTTTGGAGCTCTTGAAGTGACGGCCTGCAGGCTTTCACCCTGTTTGTCCGCACTTTGCAGCTTTGATTTTGCCTGCCGGGCTGCATGGCTTTCACCAAACGCCCTGCATTTCCTACATATTTCTAATTCACTTGCAAAACTGCACTAGGAGGACAAAGCTTAAGTGGTCAGCCTGTAGCCACTTGTGCTGGAGCAAGATGCCCAGTACTAGCTGGACCCTGGCACAATGAGCCATCCCCAGCCGGTCTGCTTTTTCATGCATGTGTAGCTTCCTACTTGAAATATCAGGGTCTGTGTTTCCTTTTAATTTGATAACCCTTCTAATTTAATTTTCAACAAGTACGGCTGGCATTTGAAGGAAAATCCCTGTATGTTCTAAGTGTATTTGCTTTTCCTCTGCCTTAAGGTTTGAAATGTATCCGTTTAACATATCGGTTTTGAAATATTAGACCTAATGACACTGTGATAGCTATTTTTTGTTAATAAATTTGTTTTGTTCTTGTTCCCGGCATTCTTTTTTTTTTTTTTTGCAAATTGTTTTGTAGCTATTTGATGGCAGTACAACACATTTGGGGGTGGGGAGGCCACAGCTCAGTGGCAGAGCATCTGCTTACATTTAGGAGATTTCAGATTCAATCCCCGACATCTCTAGGTAGGCGGCTGGGAACGTACACAGTCTCAGACCCTGCCAATCAGTATAGACAGTACTGAGTTAGGTGGATCAGTGGTCTTGATCTGCATAAAACAACTTCCTATGATCCTGTGGTGGTAACTTAACTTGGTTGTTGTCTTTTACTTTGTGTATTTTCAAACCAGATTTCCATATACTACCGTATGACCTGAAACTGAATAAATGAAAATATATATTCACGTATTCTGTTTGTTGTAATTCAGCTTCCAAAGTTCAGCTCTTCTAAGAATCCGGCAACAGCCAGGGTTGGCAAAGAGGAAATAGAGATTTACCGTATTTTTCGCCCTATAGGACGCACTTTTCCCCCTCCAAAAATGAAGGGGAAATGTGTGTGCGTCTTATGGGGCGAATGCAGGCTTTCGCTGAAGCCTGGAGAGCGAGAGGGGTAGGTGCGCACCGACCCCTCTCGCTCTCCAGGCTTCAGGAAGCTATCCGCAAGTCTTGCAAGCCTGCGGGAGGTCCTGCGGGCTCGCAAAGCTTGCGGGCAGCAGCCTGCAGCCCAAAAGCTCAGGGGATAGCGGGGAGGTGCAACGCCGCCACCCCGCTATTCCCCGACCTGATCTGGAGGCTGGCGGGGGGGGGGGGGGAGAAGCAAGCTTGCTTCTCTTCCCCCCCCCCTGCCAGCCCCACAAGCTCGGGGGATAGCGGGGCAAGCCGCTGCCCCACGGAGGCTAGAGAGGCTGTCCCTGAAGGCAGAAGAGGGAGACTGAGCGCTCAGTCTCCCTCTTCAACCTTGGGGATGGCTGCGCAAACCTGGGGGGAAATAAAATATTTTTCCTTGATTTCCCCCCCAAAAAACTAGGTGCGTCCTATGGGCCAGTGCGTCCTATAGGGCGAAAAATACGGTAGGCATGGTTAAGTGAAGATTACTTTGGGGAGGAGTTGTTTATAACTTTGTGGTGTCCTGGACTTGGAAGCTTTTCTCTTACTATTTGAAAAACCCGCCTAGCTGCTTTCTGAGCCTTCTGCTCCATGGGCTACTTGCCTATCTGCACACTATTCTCTAAAGCTCAAGGAGAGATCCTTGCTGTCTTGTATATAAAAAAAGGAGTGTTCGGGAACACAGTAATTACAGTGGAGGGGTTGGGATATCTTTGAAAGGGTTGCTGCTTCCACTCACCCCATGGAAATCAGACTTAACAGCTGCTAGCATGTGAGAGCCTTCTCTAGTTCTAGCCCAGCCTAGCTCCAAGGGAGAGCCCCTCTGAAGTTTTAAAATTTTCTATTTCTGTTCTCTTCCTCCTTCATTTCCCATTTGGAGAGGTAGGGTGGAAAGAAAGGTGGTTTTACAAAGTTGCTGAGTCCATTTAAACAGACCACAAACTACTGCCGCTATTACGTTTTCCATCCTGGCATTCTCAGTGGACGTTTTACAGGAACCCTCCAAAAGGGGCAAGCAGGAACCTACATGGAAACTAGAGCCCAGGGAACAAAGTTTTTCAGCAGTGCAGCTGTCTCAAGGCCAAGCCCAGGGAGAGATGCCTGAAGGATGGTGTGCCTCAGCAGAGCAGGGCTGTCATCACAAGCAGACAGACACACAACCACCCTATCTGCGGATTATGGAGCATCCAGGCAAGGAAGAGGTAAGTGGAGGTCAAGTAGCATCGGACCCCAGAATGGTACAACAGATGCCTGGCTTTCCTTGGGTGCAGCCCCACTACCATCCCCTTCTCCCCTGCCAGGTTGGGATCAAGGCAATCTAATTTCCATACTATGCAAATTGTCTCTTAATTATGGAAACCAGGTTATGGACTGTGAAGTTCATGCTGCCTCTTCCCCACCTCAGATTGCATATATGATACTTAGAAAAGTACATATTTAACTCAGAGCTAAATAGAAGCCATTATATACTGTAAGAAGTCTGAGGATGCAATCTGTTTCTTGAGTGTAAGCCCCACTGAAGATAGTGAGATTGACTTTTGGGTAAATGTATGTAGAATTCCACTGTTTAATAAAGCAACCTTCAACTCACATGCATTTGCTACAACATGCACAACTCGACTACGTAGTTGATATTTTTCTTAAGCATGCACATGCCTTACATTATTTATCAATATATGCACATTTTGTCAACCCTTGGGTGGCAATTTTTATATCTATCCTGACAGTACTGCAGAAAAAACTAAGCTAAGAAGCTTTATGCAAACTTTTCTCTACCTGCTGAGAGCATAAATGGTTGTTCTTCCTTGTGTGCTGTACTTTATGGTTGTGAGCTAGGAGCATCATGAAAGGAAGGGAGATGCACGATTAGGAGTGATAGGGATAAGAGGGGCGCTGGGGATTGGGAGGAAGGATGTGGGAATGGGGTGGACAACCATAGGTTTACTTCTGGAATAGTTCAAAATAATAAGATGGGTCCCTCACACTGTCCTCCTTGACAGCATGATCTCCAGAAAGGTAGTCTAGTTTCTGCCTCCAGCTGAAAACTTCATCCAAAAAACACCTAGCACATTTATAGGATCTTGCAAAACAGGCAGTGACATGACCTTCTGACAGGCATGAAACAGATGTCAACCATTAAAAATAGATATATTGAAATTATTGTTGAAATGTCTTTTAATTTTTAGTATCTGTAACATGGTCAACTCTTGTTCATTTTCTCACTGATGTGCCTTGTTTCTTGCCCAAATTCATAATTATGGGATACAATTCACCAGTTAAGGTTTTATTATGATGCTAGTAAAATTACAGACCATTTCCTCCCTCGAGAGTCCATATTTCCTTAATAAACAATATTGTGTGATCTCCACAATCAGGACCAGCAGGACAGAAGTGGCTTCCCACAGCACACATTAGGGTGTCTGGAATGGGTGTGGAAGGAAACAGCTATTACTGTACTCTATATTATGCCAAGGCACCCACCCCACAGTGAGGTGTGACTGGCACCCACTGAGCCTTTTCAAAAATCAAAATGCCCACTAGTCCAAACAAACTGACAACCTCTGAGCCAGGCCACTAAGATAGTAGTATAGATGTGCTTTCAACTCTTTAGAAGGACACTCTTTGTGGGGAAGAAAGTTTCTAGATCTACACAGCTGAGGTGGATCAGAGTCTGCATTTATCTGTTTTAAGAAGTACCTGCTTCTGCTGTGTTGGGGGGGGGGGATGGGGAAGTTCACCAGGAGCGCTGCTACCTCAGCTGCGTTCAGTAGCAATAATCCACTACTAGACATTTGCAGGGAAGCCATCAGCATTGGTGTTACACATTGCGATGAGCTGAGTGCCTTTGCTTCTTCTAAAGCTGCCTTTAGTGCTTCAGTCGTGTAGCTCACCTTGGGAGATAGTTTCAAAGAAGGATGGATACAGGTTTGAAACATACCATATGAGGATATCCTCCTCCACTGTAGGGAAATGTAAGTTCAACATTCTAAGTTCCTTTTTTTACAGCAGATATCTATCCCTGCTTAACCTGAAGGTTTCATTTATTGCTACTAGGAAGACTTGAAGCAAGGGGGTGTTTCCAGCTCTCACAGACCTATGCTATTCGGATCTGGGAACCTGTTCTCTGTCTTGCCTCTTGCCTGTTACTTCTGCTGTTCAAGGTTGCTAGCGGGAAGAGTTTGAGGATTTCCAAGGTCATTGCTTGTTTCTGTGTTACATCCCAAAACCGGAGATGGCTCTGTGCCCCACAGGATGGTTGAAGTCAAGTCCAATTTGCACAGCCCTGCCTATTGGAACGAGTGGGAGCAGCACCCCATTGGAGGAAGACACCCTCCATTCACTGGAGAAAAGGAACTTCACAGTAAGTCCTGTGCTCTCAAAAACCTCTGCTCATCCCCCTCCCAAAATAAATAAAACAGTCGAATTGGCACATTACAGTCTATTGACGTGGCCCATCCACGTGCTAAGAGATGTAGTGAATATGCACACTATATAAAGCCACCAAGGCATTTTGCACTAAGTAACCAAGCCAGCAGGGAGCAGTATAATTCACACAAAATCCTTTTGTGTTTATGGGCTTGTTAGCATGTGGTCCTTCAAAACCTGAGAGCCAGGTGCACAAATCATGATTAGGTCTCTGGTATACAAGGTTAACCTCCCCTCCTATACAGGTTTTCTAATGCCAGGATGGGGAATTCTCCAGATGTGGGACACCCAACCCCCATCAGCCCCAGCCTTACAATGTCGAGGGATGACGGGAGATGCAGGCCAGCACTGTCTAGAGGGCCATACCTGTAGAAAGCCCATCCTTCCACCTCAGTTGCCAATTTGTTGAGCAGACCTAATATTGCCTTTGAAGAGTAGTATATACAGGGTGAGTCCTTTAAAAGAGGCCCCATGGATACAAAGCACATATGTTCCACAGGGCCTCTTTTAAAAGACTTGCCCTGTAAATTACACGTGGCGCAAATGTCCCCTTATCATTTAGGGTGGAGTTCACCAGTTCATCTGTTTAGATCTTTATATTGTGATATATGGCCAATATTAATGCTGCAGTCTGCACCCTACAAAATGGGGGGAGGTATCCCTATACAACCTGGCCCCACCATGAGGGCAAGGAATAAATGCAGTTACTGAAGTCTGTAGCAATGACTGGGCAGGGGCACTAGGAATCCTAATTGACCTAGTTAGAGGCACATAAGAAGTTTACCCTGTCCAAGCACCTCTTGCTGCTCATAGGGAAAGATGACTTGCTATTTGGCTAAGAAACAATCGCACCTTTGGGAGTTTATGAGGCTGCTCCAGTTTTGTTTTGGTTTTTTTTGTGGAGCTTCAATCTGCACAAAGCATTCATAGAATCATAGAATAGAATCATAGAATCATAGAGTTGGAAGAGACCACAAGGGCCATCGAGTCCAACCCCCTGCCAAGCAGGAAACACCATCAGAGCACTCCTGACATATGGTTGTCAAGCCTCTGCTTAAAGACCTCCAAAGAAGGAGACTCCACCACACTCCTTAGCAGCAAATTCCACTGTCGAACAGCTCTTACTGTCAGGAAGTTCTTCCTAATGTTTAGGTGGAATCTTCTTTCTTGTAGTTTGGAACCATTGCTCCGTGTCCGCTTCTCTGGAGCAGCAGAAAACAACCTTTCTCCCTCCTCTATGTGACATCCTTTTATATATTTGAACATGGCTATCATATCACCCCTTAACCTCCTCTTCTCCAGGCTAAACATGCCCAGCTCCCTTAGTCGTTCCTCATAAGGCATCGTTTCCAGGCCTTTGACCATTTTGGTTGCCCTCCTCTGGACACGTTCCAGTTTGTCAGTGTCCTTCTTGAACTGTGGTGCCCAGAACTGGACACAGTACTCCAGGTGAGGTCTGACCAGAGCAGAATACAGTGGCACTATTACTTCCCTTGATCTAGATGCTATACTCCTATTGATGCAGCCCAGAATTGCACTGGCTTTTTTAGCTGCCGCGTCACACTGTTGGCTCATGTCAAGTTTGTGGTCAACCAAGACTCCTAGATCCTTTTCACATGTACTGCTCTTAAGCCAGGTGTCACCCATCTTGTATTTGTGCCTCTCATTTTTTTTGCCCAAGTGCAATACTTTACATTTCTCCCTGTTAAAATTCATCTTGTTTGTTTTGGCCCAGTTCTCTAATCTGTCAAGGTCGTTTTGAAGTGTGATCCTGTCCTCTGGGGTGTTAGCCACCCCTCCCAGTTTGGTGTCATCTGCAAATTTGATCAGGATGCCCTTGAGTCCATCATCCAAGTCGTTGATAAAGATGTTGAATAAGACCGGGCCCAAGACAGAACCCTGTGGCACCCCACTAGTCACTCTTCTCCAGGATGAAGAGGAACCATTGATGAGCACCCTTTGGGTTCGGTCAGTCAGCCAGTTACAAATCCACTGAGTGGTAGCATAGTCAAGTCCGCATTTTACCAGCTTCTTTACAAGAATATCATGGGGCACCTTGTCAAATGCCTTGCTGAAATCAAGGTAGGCTACATCCACTGCGTTCCCTTCATCTACCAGGCTTGTAATTCTGTCAATTCTGCCCATTCGAAGTGTCCCTGCGCCATGTGCAATGGATTCGGAGGGAGAGACGTGGGTGTTGCCTCTTCCGTCGCTGCCTTGTGATGCTTGCCCAGATCTCTATGCTTAAACGCCTCCCCGCCTTTTAACTCTTGGCAGCTGTGCACCAAACGGACCTCAGAACAGCAGCCCGGTTACCACACTGGCATTTCCTCCTAGCCTGGCAAGTGGCTTAGACACAGCCGCCAGGGCTGGGTTGGTTCCTTGGCCAAGACGTAGCTTTCATACAGGAATTCCATCACACACACACACACACACACACACACACACACACACACACACACACAGTATTCCTTACCCAGCCCTGACCACACATGAAGCCTACCCTTGTGAGATTTTTGTAGGGTAGCTGCCCTTCAGCTTGGCTATAAAGCAGAGCTTCCAAGTCTATTCTGCCTTGGCCATTCCAAAAAACAGGGCATGAAACTCACCAGGGGCTTTGCCAAACTTCACCTTGACTCCCCTTCCTATTCACTCTGAGTCTTATGGAAGCTCGTAGGAGATTCATTTAGTGCAGGAGCTGGAAGCTTGTGGCTGCCCACTTGTTGGTGGGTTCCATTTCACATCAGCCCCAGCCAGCAAGGCCAGTAGCCGGGGAATAGGACACCCATCAACAATAGGAGGACTATGCTGATTAGGGCTGAACTTGAGCTACAGTACATTGTCAGGGTTGGAGTCAGATGCGGTTCAGCTCTAAAGTAATAAGTCAGTGAATGTTTAACACCTTTTTCAAGTAAACCAAAACACAGCTCAGGTCTAGTGGTCTCAGCAACCCTTCCCGGTAGGTCTTGCCCATGACACATTTGCAAGGACTGAGCGTCCCTGCCTTCCCACCCCTCCTCTCCAGTGTTTTCCCTACACAGTCTCAAACTGTATGTGCACAACTAATCTCTATTCTGCTCTTTTAATTTCTCTGTGTGCTCTTGGAGACTAGAGGGGAAGGGACCTGGCTGCAGCAGGAGGGGAAGGCTCCCTGGATTCTTCAGCCACCTCTTGACCCCTTCCTCTCCAGCCCTGGAGTCTGAACTGCACTCTGCCAGCGACTCTAACTGCTCACTAAACCCTGTTGCCCCTCCAGCTTCTGACACCACCTCGCCCCAGTCTTCTCCCTCTGACCACTCCCCTGGCTCTGAGCCTTCTTCCCCTGGTGGTTCACTTGGGGGGGGGGGTTCCCCAACTAGGGCCTCCCACCACTTCTCTGCAGCCAGCCAGTCTATGACACTGTGTAATAGTGTCCCTGAGCATATGGCAGGGTAGCATTCCTCTAACACTGGAAAACTGATGTAAGCCTCCACTTGTCCACATGTGGAGGCAGGGTTGCCCTGTCATAGCATTTGGCGTCTCACGCAGGTTTGAACCTCTTCTTTTATTCCTTAAGTCTAGCACCTAGCTAGAAGGCCCATAATTTTCTTCTCTCCCTCAGCCCCCTCCCCATTTTATCATACCTTTCAGCATTTCACAGATGCAAATATATACTTTTAACACCCATATTCTCACACCTAAGGATTGCTGTTTGAGCACATGTGTGTGCGCTCTCACCCTCACCATTAAACACTGCTGCAGGCTCTTCTCCACCTGTGTGCGCTATATTCATTTATTCTGCAATAATATGTGATTTAAAAGCACAGAGACACTTCTGTTTACTTAAAATATCTACTAGGGATGCATAATTACCCCTATAATTTGTTGCTGCCATGAACCTCATGGTGTATGTAAAATAGCAAACTGTAATATACCATAGTATTTGTGTGTGAACGTTTGCACGCAGGTGCCCTAAAGCAGAATTGGCCAGTCTTCAGCCTTGCAGCATCTACTTCAGCTTCAAATCCTGAGAACCACCAATTGGAGCCTGGTGCAAAAGCCACACACCAAGACAATGCTGAGCCCATAAATGTGTGTTCGAGAACCAGAACTGTGCAAAGCTCACAGTCTGTCAACACACACACATCGCTTTCTTGACTTGAGCAGCATAATTTCAGGAGTGGTCTGTGGGTAGTCATTTTGTTGTTTCCATTAGTTAAATAATTAGGAGCCAGAAATCCTTCCTAGCCTACTGGAAATTACCCAGAGATCTGCCATCCACTGTCTCTCTCCCCCACCCCCCCACCCAAAAGCAACATGGCAGCTAAAAGATTTAACATCTATGTATTTGACAAACCTAATGACGACTCCAGTAATTCATACTAACGCTATTCTAGCACGAAGTCAGGGCGATCCCTGGCAAATGGGAATCGGAGCATATGAGGTTCTGGTATGGACATGGGTTAATATTCATTCACAAGCAGAGACACACAGGCACTCTGTGAGTTTTCAGTGTTTGTGGGGGGGGGGTCGAGAGAAGAATTGCTCTTCTCCAAATGCCATGTAATTTGTCACTCCCACGCATGGTCTGTTTGGCAACGACGTCGCCAAAGTTTCACACGTGGCACCCGGCTGCCGGAGCTGGCAGAAGAAGAGCTGAAAATGCCTTTCTAATGAAATAGAAATGAAATGAAATGGGAGAGGAAAGAGAACTCTCGGGGTACTTGTTCAGTAAGTCTATTCAATATGCACTAGGTCTGAAAAGGGTCCTTTTAATTCTTCCTCCTCTCCCCTGCTTGTCATTGTACAAGCTGATAGGCTGGGGAGGGGTCTAGGCAATTGCTTTCACCACCAGGGTTTGCTTCGAACAAAAGTAATATTTAAGTGTGATTGATGCAAGCTGTAATTGCACACACACAAACCATGAGCTCGTCTCCTAGTTTGCAATAAATCCTTAACCATGGTTTAGAGTTTTTAGACATTACATTTAACTATGGTCAAGTATTATGTATCCAGTGGGCCTAAATCTGTCTTGCAAGGTAGATAATTGAAGAGAGCTAAGAAAAATGTTGCTGCAATCTTAGGGTTTGATATTTACAAATAAGTGGAGTTTTGGAATTGCCTCCTCTATCATGGGAAAGGACAATGGGTTTATATTAATTTTCTGTTACCTGGGGCCCTCTGAAGCCGAGATATTTAAAAGGCTTAAGGTCTGAGCCAACAACTTGTAAAACAGTAACACAATGTGTCTGAACATGTGCAGTTAAAGCTGTTCTTCTGTCACCACTAAACAACTCTTCAAGACTGGATAGGATGCAATGATTTAGCCTTGGAGGTAGTGACTTCCAGAAGGACCTGATCCTTAGAATCACACAAGGGACAATTAAACACTGGATGTCAATTTCCAGAAGTATTTGATCTGGGGCACCCCAAGACGTCGGCCTACTAACTAGCAATTTAGGGGAGCATAAATTCCAACTTTGATCCATGGGAACGTCCTTCCTTTAGTTTCTGATACTGAGTAGAAAGTGACATTATGTAAACCCAAGAAACCATGGTTACAGCTTGTGGTTTGTCAAAAGCGAGACAAACCATGAGCCCAGGTTCAGATGACTCGTGGCTTAGCTGATCATGGCACAGCAGCTGGAGGAGAGCAGCAGTCGCAATTTCTCTGGAAGCCCACATTCTCACACTTAGGCACGGGTCATTGCATGGCCTTAGTCAAGTCACCCTCTTCACTTACAAAGCGGAAATAATAGTGACCTGGAATGCACCACCATAAATGTTGTAAGGGTAAAATTAATTTTTAAAGAATTGGAAAGATCTGCACAAATTAAATGTCATGACAACAGAAAGAGTTAATATTTAAAAATTATGTAGAATGTGTGTTTTTTCATATATAGTTGTTGGTTTTTAGGGGTTATTTCTGTACTGGGGTTTTATTATCACTGGATACTATTGTCACTAAATGAAGAGTGTGATTGCACTTCAAAATGCATGTTGTTGTTTTTATATTGGGGGTTGAGGGGCATTTATAGGCTCAGCCAGGCCAGTTTCGTCTTCTGCCCAAGCACCAAGGCTTGACTCCTTTTCCCTGCCACACACCGAGTGAGATTGATAGCTATGTGTAAGTGTAATATTTCTCTTCTCTTGGGTACAAGACAGAGAGGGAGGTTCTTACAAATCTGGTTCCCACTAGACTAGAGCGGGACTGGGAACCCTTCCCATCCTCCTTTGTACCATCTGCCTGCCAAGCTGTCACTTAGGTCCCAACTGCTTACAATCTGCAGGCATGAATACAAGAGTTATTTATTTCTTGAAGACTTGGTCCTTTTCCTACCACCACAGTCAAGGACAGGATAGTATCTCCCTAGACCCTCCCTTCCATCTGTCCCCCAAATCCAGAGAGATGTTGCCATTTTCCTTAACGTTGCTAACTGGGGTCAAGACAGTTGGAAATTTATTATGCATTTCTTGCAACACCTATTTCAAGAAGTATATCTTCTCATCTCCTGTATATCGATTTGCCACCATTTTCCAGACAGAACTCCTCTTCTTAAAAGACTGGATAGTAGGCAGAAATTCAACAGGACCAGCCCTTGGTTAATGCAGAAAATGTGATGGGGAAGGAAGAAATTGCTAAGTTTCTGCTTGCGTGCTGTCAACCAGCACATGACATGTCCTGCCAGGGGAGGAAATATGTGAAACCTACTAGATTCCTACATCTTAGCAGTCTCTTGCCCCACAACCCTTGCATATATACTTTCCCTTTCCTTCATCCGGAGTGTCGGAGGCAGAGCATTGAGTAGAATGGAACTGCACCTTGTAAAAGTTCCTTCAGTATTATGTTCAAAGAATATTGTGTGTAACGGAGACGGCTTTCGTGGATGATCTACGTTGCAAAATGGACAGAGCGTTTGTGTCCCTGTTCGTTCTGCTGAACCACTTAGTGACTTTTGATACCATGGCATCCTTCTGCACCACCTGTCTAGGTTGGGACTTGGAGGCACAGTTTTGCAGTAGCTCCAATCCTCCCTGGAAGAGCAAGTTCAGAAGGTGGTGCTGTGGGATACTCCTGTGGCCAGTGGAGTCCTTTAGGGTTCCATCTTGTCTCCCTTGCTATTTAAAACATACATGAAACTTCTGGGAGAGGTCGTCTGGAGTTTTGGTATACAATGCCATCAGTATGCTGATGATACACAACTCTGTCTTTCCTTTCCATCAAAACCCTTAAAAAGCTACCACTGTTCTAAATCAGTGATTGATTGCAGTAATGGGCTGGATGAGGGTGAACAAGTTCAGGACAAGACAGAGGTGCTTCTGGTCAGTTGGAAGGTAGATAAGAAAATAGGACTTCAGCCACTGTTGGATGGGATTACACTACCCTTAATGACTCAGTTTGGGTGTGCTCCTGAATTCTGCCCTGAACCTGGATGCCCAGGTTTTGGTAATGGCCTGGAGTTCACTTGCACAATTATGGCTCTGGAACTAGCTTGTGTCTGTTCCTTCCAATGTCTGATCTGGCCACAGGGATGCACACCTTAGTTGCATGCTCTACACAGGGCTGCCTTTGAAAAGTATTCAGAAGCTTCAGTTGGTCCAGCGTGCTGCAGCCAGGTGGCTGACTGGGGTTGGTTACAGGAAACTCCCTTGTTGAAACAACTTCACTGGGTACTTATCAGATTTTGGTTATGTGCTGGTTATGACCTATAAAACCGTGTGTGTGTGTGTGTGTGTGTGTGTGTCTGGTTACCTGAAAGAGCTCTTCTCTCTATACAAACCTGTCTGGGTCTCATCAATATGAGAAGCATGGTTGGTGGTGATGCAGCAGAGAGCCTTTTCTGTGGCTGCTCCCATTTTGTGGAATTCGCTCTGAAGAGAGGTAAGATTGGCTCTATCTTTTGTTATCCTTCTGCCAGCATTCTCCACCCACATTGTTCAGCCGGGACACAGATCCAGCACCAAGGGCCTTCTGGTGGTTCACACACTGCAAGAAGTGAAGCTACAGGGAACCAGGCAGAGGGCCTTCTCAGTAGTGGCACCCACCCTGTGGAATGCCCTCCCATCAGATGTCAAGCAGAAGAGTAATTATATATATTTTAGGAGCCATCTGAAGGTAGCTCTGTAGAGGGAAGCTTTTTAAGGTTTAATGTTTTACTGTGTTTTTATATATACTGGAAGCTGCCCAGAGTGGCTGGGGCAAACCAGATGGGTGGGGTAGTACTACTACTACTACTAATAATAATAATTGTACATATACCCAACAACCTTAAAAAGGTATTAGAACACATTATTGCTTTTCAGATTTGGATCTTCCTGGGCAAAATGGGGGTGTTTCTGAGCCCACGCTCCTCCACTTTCTAGAATGGTTATTGCTTTGGTTGATGCTGTACACACAAAAAGTTGACTGGACAGTCTACTCTGTCAATCAGATCCTTTGGTAGCATGTGATACTGTGGTCCACAATATGTTAATATCACGACTATTGACTGCTTCTGCTCCTTCCTGAGAGATCCCAATAAGCGGTCATCTCTTTGAAATCTTCCCATTAGGAAAATTGCATGGGTTTCTTTGTCATCTTCCCTTCTGTTCTGCAAGACTGTGAAGCTTATTGAGGAAGCTGCATGAGAAATACGAAGTGAGTTGCCCTTAATATGTGCTTGTTTTCCTTTGCCTCCTGAACCCACAGGTCCTGCCTATTTGGTTATTGGAAGTGATGGGGCCAAATTCTGAATCCAGGCAAATCCAGCCTATTGCAATGATGTTAATTATTGTTAATAAGTAAACACAGACCTGCCCAGCCAATCTTCCCAGCGCTGCCCCATCTGGCTCTCGAAAGGCCAAGGGAATTTGGCTGCGGAGGCGCAATGAGAACAAAAGGTAGATTGTCGCAAGCAGGGCTCTGCAAGATGCTGGCTCCCCCAGGCGTCCTCCCCACTCCAAAGCACTTTCTGCTGCTGCCCAGCCATGTGGTTTCATCTCTTTTTGTGCCAAGCCATCTGGACAAGAGATTATAGGGTGGCGCCCATGGGATGGCCTGCCGTAATTGTGCATGGCTCATATAGTCCTAATAGATAGGCAGATCTTGGAGGCCAGTTAGGTGTGGCTTAATCTGAGCCAGCATTTAGCCCCGAGAACTGTTTTTCCCAGTGCCCATGGTCAGTCCTGAAGCGTGCAACTTAGCTAAAGAGTGTGTGAGCTGTGAACCAGGAGATTTCTGATTCAAATCCCACATTAGCCATGAACTCGTGAGGCAAGCCATTATCTCTCATCCTCAACGCCTGCTACCAAATTGTCAATACTGAGAGGATAATACTACCCTTCTTTATAGGGTCATTGTTAGGTTTACAAAGATAACATATGGGAAGCATTGTGAAATGCTCAATGTGATGATATAAGTGCTATTATGAAGAATATATTTTTGAGGACTGGGAAAGAACTTTAACCCTCTCCAGTGTGTAAACAAAACCAGGCCTTGCAGAGAGGGTACTTACGAGATTCAAAATGTTTTCCACATCTGTGTGGGGTTGATGACTGAAAGTATTATTAAAATATTACTCTGTCTGCAAAATATTTAATTTCACTGTCAGAGGCAGAATGCTTCTGAATTCCAGTTGCTTGTGGGCTTCCAATAGGTATCTGACTGGCCTCAGTGAGAACAGGATGCTGTTGTATATTTTGTCTTGTGCATACACCTGACCTGAAGATCTCCCCCCACCCCGCTAAAAAACCACCCACCCACCTAAACACACAGCCAAGTTTGCTTTATTCTGGTCATTTGACACCATTTCTCCCTTGTTAAGTGTCTTGTTCCACCATTAGCACTGAGAGAGAAGCATGTGATAGGGAACTGGGTGTTTTCCTTGTGACATCTAGTTTCTGCCCTACTAAGGGAGTGTCTTGGTAACAGCCCCCTGTAACTGCAGTCCATGGCATTCTTTGCAGACCTGTCACAGTACATCCATAACTGTCCCTGCTGTAAGGGCATAATCTGAGTCAGAGCTTACTAAGAGCTCTGGGCCCCAATTTTTTGGATTTGCATTGAGAGAACCTCTATGCAGGTACAGACAAGAGTTCTCAGCCTCCATCTTAGAACTTGAAGGGGATTCTGGGTGGGTGAGCTGAGGCCTATATGTGTTGCCTAGCAACTTCCTACACCTCCATAGAGAGCCCAGTCCCCCAAAAAAGTCTGGAAGTGGAATCTGGCTCCAAAAGGGCAGGGGCCTTGCTGTTTGTGCTAATAGGTTAAGCTGATGATTTTGGGCCTGGTTGCGCTCCTGTAGTGTTTTCCCCTGTTCTAGCTTGATGATGGCAACGTTGCTCTTTGGGAACTGGAGCTCCTGTTGCACCACCATGAAAACATATTCTGCTGTGCCAGAGACCAAAAGCAGGTTCGGCTGGTGGTTTGAAAGGGCATCTGAGAGACAGGGGAGGTAGTGAATGGCAGAGATGGAGGAGGCCACCAAAATGGGTGTCGTGACTGACTCCCGGGACCCCACTCTCTCCCCTTTGCCCCCACATACACTTCCAATAACTGGGTGAAGCAGGGTGGTGTGGGCGACAGCGTCGCAAGCTGATTCTCCACTGCCCCAGGGGACAACATTTAAAACTATATGCTTCCCGAAGTCTAAATTTTCATTTGCAGCAGTGGCGACCCACGCCAGTTGCTGTGTGAATGCAAGATGGGAGTTTTCTTTTTCTTTTTAAACACAATTGAGTGAAGCAAGAGCAATGGCAAGATCTTGTTTTCTTCCCGCAGTCACTTCCCAAATTTTACCCTGAGAACCGGTTGCCAGGCAACCGGCTTTAACATGGCAACACACATAAAGGCGGCAGGAGCTGATGTAGGCCCCATCCTCCATCTCTACATGTCAACGCACATTCTGTTCCCACCTCAGAGAGGATTCCTCTCCACCCCTCAGCCCTTCCACTTGTTCAAAACGAAGCTCCAGCGGACATAACTGAGCAAAAAGCCAGAAGAGGCAGTTCCTATCTGCATTTTCACAACACTCTCAAATCCGTGAAGAGTTTTATCAAGTCTACATGCTTGTTATATTCTTCTTTCCTCCCCCTCAAAGAAAAAAGGACAAAAGAGGTTTCCTCACCTCATATTATTATACTGCTTTCAGTGAAGCAGAAGGGGAGTAGTTTCAACGCAAAGTCAAAGCAGCAGTACCTTGAAATACCCCAGGGAAGGGCCCGGGTTCAATGGCAGAGCATCTGCTTTGCATGCAGGTCCCAAGCCTTATATATGAAAGATCAAATAAAAAAACGTATTAGGAGATAATTTGCAATATTTCAACTGCCTAGGGGCCTCCACAGGATTTAATCCAGCACTGGTATAATTTAGCAAAAGGTAGATTTCTATGGTCCGAAATTATTCAGAAAATACTATACATTAAATGAATGTTTGTGTTGTTTATCGGTACCCATATATAATAAAGCTTTTATAATAATTTAATAATAATTTATTATTTATACCCCGCCCATCTGGCGGGTTTCCTTTTATTGGGGAGAAGGGCAGGGTTGTTGCTACTGTTCTACATGTTCAGTTTCCCTGTGAGGAGAATACGGTAATACCAGTTTACACATTTTCAAACTGAGTATGAGAGAGCAAAGTGTGTTAGCACCTACACAACTGAAACAGCACCAGCTGCTCAAAAGCGAACAGTATATGCTTGGAGCCTCCCCCTGCCCCAATAATAATTCAAGATTGCCTGCAATCCTCAGCAAACCTCCCTTTCGGTGACTAAATTCTGCCACACCGCTTCTCTAAGCATCCTTCCACCAGCCAGCAGAACAGGTGGGATGGGACAAGTGGCCACAAACCCTCAGAAGTTATTGATCAAACATATCTTGCTATTAATGCCTGTGGCAGAAGCATTTCTAGCTATTCATTAAACGAAAGCCTAGAGGAAAGCTCATTTTCTATGTCCAAAAAATGATGCTTAAAAACAATAGGGTTTAATGTACAGCAGGCATGCAAAATATTAATAATAATAAAAGGGAACTAAAACCAATGTCTTAAAAGAGAAGCGAGATGTTATTTATGAGTCTCGTCTTTTGCTTTGTCCCTAATTTGCTGGCTTGTAGGATTCTGGAGCTGCAGACTGAAGCTCAGCTGTTCAAGGGAAGGTCACCTGCTGTCAGACACCCATGAGGCAGATCTCGAGTGGTGGGGGCTTTTAACTCTCTGCCTCCCAGAGCTGAGGAAAAAGGCAGGCTTCTTCTTTGCTCAATATTTAATTTTTAAAACAGAGAGGAGTGGTGGTGGTGGTGGTGGTGATAGGTTTGAAATTCCCTGTCCTTTTGACCCTAGGCAAATTTGAGGCCTGCCACACTGGGGAGTTGTGTTCTTAGGTATAGTATGTCACTCTGCCCATGTTCAGAGGTACTTGTCTCTCTGGCCAGCTTGTGGAAGCAAATAATAATTTAAAAAAAGAGGGTCAGGAGATGAGTTATAGGGAGTTTAGAAGTGAAAGGATGTGAAGTGCAATAAAGTTCAACATCTTCTTGAAGCATTGGAGGCTAGATCCTTTCCTGACCTATCTGCTTCACCTCTGCTAGCTGTGATATCAGAATTGCCCTGTGCACTTGATTTTTGGCTACTCGGACTGAATAATCTGGCAGCCACACTTAAGACCCTTAGTGTCTCACACAGGACTGTGCTGGAGGCTGCTAAGACATGTAGCAGATACATTGCCCAAGATGGAATATTGGTGCTTGGTTCAAATTTCTGCTCAGCTAGTGGTAGCTTTGTCATTCAGTTTATAACAATTGAACTATCTCCTCTCCTAGAGAATCTTACCGAGAGTCCTGTTCTGACGTCTTCCAGCTGTCTCCCGTGTGTGTGTGTGTGTGCGCGCACACACACACACTGGTAATTCAAGGCCATTTGCTTGTCTGTCACCTGTGTTTTTGTGTGTGTGTGTGACACCATTCCTGCCTCTCCCTCTCTCTCTCCCTCCCTCCCTCCCTCCACTGGCAGCTCTTTTCATCTGCATGGATGCTTTCTCCTGCTCAGCCATGCAGAGGGAGATTTTATGAGGCAGGCAGCCAATGCTTGGGCTATGGACAGTCTTAAATTAACTGATGTAAACCCTGTTGCTCCTCACGCCCATGAGAAATCACTCCTGCCTAAACACTGCCTCTTGATAGACAGCAACTGAGACTGCAGATTCCTCAAGCACTGTCCCATCTCTGTGTCTTAATAGTATCTGACCACAAAAAGGGCCGCACTCGTTTTGTTATCATGGCATAGAGAGAGGCTCACCCCCCAAAACCTTTTTCCAGTGTCAAAGCTCAGTCTGGGAAACACTAGAGCAGGAATAGCCACTGCAGTGCCCTCCAGATATTTCTGGAATTTAGTTCCCATCAGCCCCAACCAGTGTGGCCAATGGGCAGGGATGATGGAGTTGCCGTTCAGTGTCTGGTGGGTGCTATGTAGTAGGTGAATGGTGCGTTTCCTTTGGGTACAATAGTTGGCCCCTGACTCATCTGGGATCAGAAGGCAGGACATTTCTGCACCCAGCAACCTACCCACCCACCCTCAAAATAGATAAATAAAAATAGAATAATCCATCTGAACAAAGCTTTTCATAAGAATAGCTACTTTGGGTGATCTGATGAGGTGGGTGCAGCAATTCAAGTAGATTATGAGCTTTGTTTATTTATTTCCAGCACGTTGAGTGTTTAGAGAAATAATAACAATTAGTAGTAGTAGTAGTAGTATTTATTAAGCATGTATGTACAGTATTTTGCAGTCATAATACTACAAATTAGTGTTCTAAGTCACAGCAAACAAGTGAAGAGAGAGAAAGAGAATAAAAATACATGTTGCATTAACAAACAGATGTAGTGACAAGTGGAAAGATATTTTGTGATTCTTTTCACAAAATTCTAACTTATTTAATTCTTAATTTTTTAAAAATTAAGTAAAAAATATAGTCTCCAAGTATTCTCATCAATGCCTATGTATTTATAGTTTCATGTACCTTATTGCACCAGTATATAATAAAAATATTGCATTCTTCAGCAAAATTCCATTCTTCAGTAACCAAGATGGCGCCCTCCAGATATTGTTGAACTCCAACTCCCATCAGACGCAGCCAGCATAGCCAAAAGTCAGGAATGAATTATTAATTTTTAAATTGCTATCCAACCCTTCCTCCAAAGAAGAAAGTTGTAGCACAACAATATCTGGAGGATATCATGTTTACTAACCCTGCTGTAGATGGAAATTGGGAATAACAGGGATAAACCTAGGTGTCAGGGGCTGGCTGGATGAAGAGGAGTGGTGGGAGGCACAAGCTGAGGAACCCACAAGGGAAAACCCAGAGGAGGAAGGCTCAGAGCCAGGGGATTGGTGGTGGGACACTGAGGAGAGGTCAGAGAGAGAAGATTGGGAGAAGGAGTTGGATGCTGAAGGGGCAGCAGGGTTTAGTGAGCAAGAAGAGCTGGTGACAGGGAGCAGTTCAGACTCTGAGGCTGAAGCAGAGGAAGGGGGTCAATATGCTGTTGAATAATCCAGGGAGTCTCCTGCTGCGACAGGCTCTCCTCCTGCCTGGTCTCCAATAACTTGCTGAGTAATGAGACTAGTGTAACAGAGACCAGAGGTGCACAGACATGATTTAAAACTGCTTGGGAAACATCCAGGAGAGAAGGAGCCTTTGAGAGGGTGGAAGTTAGGGATTAGTCCTGGCAACTGCTCCATAGGGGCAGTTGCTGATACCACTAGGCTGAGTTGTATGTTTCCTTGAATAAGGTGTTAACTTCACCAACAACAGAGGTCTGCTGCTTTTATTGCTGACCTGTGTCTGACTCCAGTCCTCACACTACGATAGAACAATTATCCTTGACATTTATATATGAAAAAGATTCTCTCTCTCTCAGTTGGATATGGAGAAACAGTAATGTAGGCCCCCACCTGAAGTGCCACCTCATCCACCATTTGTGAGAAAATAGATACCTTCTTGCATATAACCCATAATTAGGGCTACCATGTGTCTGGATTTTCCTGGTCATTATTGGGATTTCAAGGGTGGAATTCACTTCCAGGGGAGAATTTCCCAAAGGCGGGGCTTTGTCCTGGATCTTGGTGTTTCAGTTCTGGTTTTTACTTTTTGAAATATGGCAATCCTACCCATAATCAGAATGCCTAAGAAGAGTTTGCTTTTGTTCATGTGAACACAATATCAAGCACATATGTACAGTCTGTGCAGCATTAGCAGTATACATTGTTCAAAGTGTATTTTTATCTGACAAAACATTGCAGAGTGTGCTCTGCCATTCAAGGGCTTTTGATTTAGTTCAGCTTGTATGGAACACTTTTGGCTAAAAACTGAAACAGACGTTTAGTTTCCATGGCTGCAGCACATGGGGGGGGGAAATGTGGTTGGCCAGCCGCATGTCGTAGAAACACATTGCAGAAACACAAGTGATGAAAAGTGTCAAAACAATTTCTCCCAAAACTTTAATTATTTTTTAAAACTTCACTTTTGTCTTTTTTCAACAGTTTTACAAAAGATACTTCTACAGATCTTGTGGTGGCAAAAAAAGGGAGGAGCACCAAAAATAGCTGTGCAGTAATTAGGTGAGTATAAAATGATGTTGGCTTCCAACCTGCTGTACTTGATTTTGCTTAAAACATTGTTTTTACTCTTTCTGATAGTATTGATTAGGGTAGATAAAAGCACAGCAGTTTCAGGTTTGTTCTCTTCTTTTTGCATATTTGATTCTGGTCTTGCTAGTGGTAGGAGCTTTTCAGGACACTGAAGGCCCAGCTCCAATCTTTGGAAATGGCATTTAACCATTCAATCTGGATCTTGAGGTTTCAACAGGCGTTGTCCAGTGTACACACACTTGTAAGCATATCTTCAAAGCCAAAAGGCCCCAGCTCTACCATTAGGCAGAGCTGAGTATATATATTTTTAAAAACAAACACGTAAAATGTGAGTTGTTCACAATATTGTTGTATTTTTACTGTTGGGGAGAGGGAAAGGTGTTTGTGAGGTTTTCTGTCTCAGATGCCAAAATAATTTGACCAGTCTTAGGTACCACGTAGCTTTGACTTGCAGGAACCTCAGGCAGCATTACCTCATGCTCACCCAACAACACATTATGTGATTTATTGATTTACTAATGGGCTATTAATACAACAGGTACTGAGTGTTGATAAACATGCACTCACTAAACCATTCGGATCTCTGCCTCTTGATGCACTCTTTACCTTTCTCTTATTGGCTAATTGATTCTGATGTCAGAGATCCCAGCCAAGGTGTTTTTCACAATTCTTATGGCTGCCATTGACTTACCTTACTCTGATGACATACAGAGGCTTTCCAACCTTGACCTGGGGCAGTTTAGCACTTAGAGGTTGTGGTTTATCAGAAGTTAGAAATGGAAATTGTGAGTTCTGTAAGCAGCCTAACAGAAACTGCCCCCTTCCTCTGACTTAGTATTTTGTAGGCTTTAAATAGATTCCACCCCACCCCCCTTTTTTTTGCAGTTGGGTGGTCTCAGTGCCTTTTGATGAAAACAGTAAAAAATATTTAGTAATGTGCTTACCACATTTATAGCATTCCCTCCAAGTTTCTGGAGGTGGTAGATATACTTCCACATTAAAAACACACACAAGTAAACAAGTTTGAATATATATAAAACAAATAAGTAGGTATAGAAAGAATCATTACACTTTCATTATATAGTCAAATAGACCATACAGATGTCATAAAGTTTGCAGGAGTACATATATAGGTCTGCATTATCTTGTAAATTATTACACTCAAAAACACTCAACGTCTCCACCAAAAGGCTATCAAGTTGTCAACCTTCTCCAACTCTTACCCTATTAGTTAACTTGCCCTTACATGCAATGCCCCATGCTTGATTGGCCCAAGGTCACTAAGTGACCTTCATGGATGAGTGTGGTTTTTAATCTGAATCTCTCTCTCTAGTCTGAGTCCAGCGCACTAGCTTGGCTATGCGATTTAAACAAAAAAGCCTGCTGACTATGTGTCTGTAAATTCAAGATGGCTATCAACTGATAAAATCAAGCATTATAAAGACTGAAAATAATCTGTAAGCACAAACCATAAACAACACAACTGTGAAATCCTCAGACCTTGATTAGCCTTCTATGTAGTGCTTTCACTGTGTTTCAAATCTACACAGGTATGCTGAACAGGGATTCTGCCAACAATAATAAAGAACACTGGGGCCACAGGAGAAAAGACCCTCCTCTGTTCTATAGCTCCTGCACATGGACAATTTAAAACAGGGAGGTTCCCCCTAACTCTTGAGCTTAAGCAATGGCTAAGTTACCATTATACCTATTTTACAGATGGGCTATAACTAAGCCATATCTATATGTGCTGATACATATCCTGGCCATGTTTCTGCTCTACTGATATACATGTCTTAACAGTCATTGTATCACCCCAGGGAACTGCAGTTCTCGAAGGGTAGTTCTCAGCTGAAATTACACCGTAAATATGTGTGCTATAGATATATATGGAGGGATGGAGAATTGCTGAAGGTGGCATAGAGATTCCAGGGCAGAGGTGGCACCTGCTGCATTTTGCCTCCCATCACATTGTACCACCTAGGGGCCTGTGTGGGCCCTACTTTTCCTTCCCACCAGTACCTGCTCTGCTCTGCCTCTGCTTGGCACAGCTGCTGCTGCCACTAGGTGCCCTGGCACATCTCGCTTGCATTGCTTGCTGGGGCTTGCTGGCCCTGTTGCTCATCCACCTTGACATTCCAGTTCCCCCACGCCCTTGCCTCATGGGGGCACGCAACCACCTGTTCTGCTTGGCTCTGTTCACCTTGAAGGAGAGGAAAGCCCAGAAGCCAACAAAGGAGGCTGAGGCAGGGACAGGAGCTGCCTGAACCTGCTCTTGGTTGGGAGATGCCGTAGAACGGCCAGAGAAACAGTAACAGGGGGAGGAGAGCTGGCAAATGGAAGGGATTATCCAGCTCAAGCACATCTTTTCTCTTTGTCAGAGCAGAAAGGATCCCAAAGACGATAAAGTGAGCTTTGTCAACAGTGGTGCCCCACAATGTGGAGCTTCCTCACTGAGATGTTTGCTGTGCTCACTCCATTATGACCGTTAAGAAACCAGTAAAGAGGTTTTTTTTAGTCTGCGAGGCTTTCTGAAAACTATGGTTGCTATCGCTGCTGCTAAGTGTTTGTGAATTTGAGTTCTGTTGTCTGAACCGTGTTCTGTGAATGGCTTTTGGAGCTCTGATAGCTAGGTAGTACTCAATAAATCTGACTCCGAAATACAGTACAAGTAAGATCATATTTGTGTGGGGCGAGCTGTTAGGGCAAACCAGCACATAATGGTCTAGAAAGTAATGACTCTCCAACCCATGTGGCTCTAAATTCCCCTGACAGCGGTTAATTTATGCAGGGAGTTGCAGGGGGTGCGATGTCTCAAGCATACCTCAAACTCCTACCCTGTGAACTGGAAACCTTACCCATAAATTCCCAATGAGGGTGGGCGAATGACCCTTAAAAGCTTATACCACCTGGAATGGGAGGGAAGGTGAATCAGGGTCAGCTGCTGTAAGCTCTTAAGGGCTCCAACCTCTTCAAACATAATAGTTCAGAGGGGAATTAATTTAGGACCAGAGGGAAAGACCCTAATGCCGCCCGCCTCCTCCAAGATACTGTAGGTTATTAGAGGTTCAGTCAAGCACACATGGCTTTGATTGTGTTTGTTTTCCTTTTAAAGTGAGGCTCTTAACTTTTTTTTTTACTGTCTACCATGAGACAGTGAGCATCCTCAGTCTCCACAAGGATGTTTTAGAGTTTTTATTTTATTTAAATTATTCCACACCTGCATGTACTTGGGGAAACTCACAAGTAGGCTGACTAGGTGCAGGACTACCAAGCAGCTAGGGGACCAGCCTCACTGGGCACCTGGCAAGGCCTTCTATACATTAAGACAATTTTGGTGTCCTACACGCTAGGGGTATTTTGCTCATCCAATCTGAAGAACCAGGCACTGCCATCAAGTTCACTATTGAATGTAATGAGAATGATGACGTCAAGTAGGGATGGGGAACGCCTAGCTTTCTGGACATTGTTGGACGCCAACTCCCATCAGGCCCAGCTACCCTGGCCAATGGGCAGGGAATGCTGGGAGCTGTAGTCCAAATATATCTGGATGGCCACAGATTAGCAGAATCATCCTTACGCTGAACAGTGTGTGAGTTAAAATCAGTGCTTTTTTCTGGAAGAAGGTGGGGGAACTCAACATGAAGTTTGTTTATTGCAGGCCCAGTTGCAGTGCCGGGCCATGGCTAAATGGAAGATGTGATTAATAAATCAAGCAGACAATGATCTGGATTCGAAATGACCACAACTTTATTGATTACAGACATAGGTGGATTTTTTTGGCTCAGGCATTGGGTGTATAGCTGTTCCAGCTGCCCCCTCCTGACAAAAAGAATTTAATTATTTAATTTTAAAAAGGTAAGGGAACTCAGTTCCCCCATGTTCCTGCTCAAAAAACCCTGCTTAAGATGACTTGTATGTTTGCAAGCATTCTTGTGGGGAGGTGTGCCTCTCGGATGCTATCCTGTGATGTGTAGGTTTTACACTCCTTGCAGCATTCCTTCCAGGTTAACCTCTATACGAATGAATGTGAGTGCTAAAATCCTTCCCTATGGCTGTTGACTGTAGCCAGTTTAGCTGCATAAACCCACCATGGGGGCTGGTTTTTTTTGTCATGCTTGCTGGAGTGTGACAGAACGCTGGAAAAGGGGCCTTGGATGGCAGGATGGATGGACAGGCAGGTGGATGGATAAGTTCTTTGCCCAAGACTATATATGCTCTGAAGCAACCTTCCTCAACCTGGTGGCTTCCAAATGCCAATAGGGGTTGGAGCCAGCATAGCCAATGGTCAGGTATAGAATCATAGAATCATAGAATCATAGAGTTGGAAGAGACCACAAGGGCCATCGAGTCCAACCCCCTGCCAAGCAGGAAACACCATCAGAGCACTCCTGACATATGGTTGTCAAGCCTCTGCTTAAAGACCTCCAAAGAAGGAGACTCCACCACACTCCTTGGCAGCAAATGATGGATGTTGTGTTGTTGTGAGCTGTGGATGGCACCAGGTTGCAGAAGGGTCTTTTGAAACAGTAGTTTCCACACTGTGGCACTGCTAGGAGATGCTACTGCAGTAAAATATGTCTTAGTTTGGTGGTGGGGGAGAAGGTATGACACTCAGGTGTGCATTGCACCCTGACTCTAGTTGCATCCTCTGGGTAAGACTGAGGAAGGTGCCATTCGTGGTGCTTTTCAGACTAGCTAAGGTTGATCATGAATTTCAAAACTGGGCGTGTGCACCCTGTTCTCTTTACAGGTATGGGCAAGTTGTAAAAGCATGTCCTTTGTTAACATGTTCAAAAATCAGGAAGGATTTTAGGGGTGGATAAGTACATTTCCCCATCCCCTGTCTGTGTGTGTTTCTGTCTGTCTGTAGTTTGGTGTGATTCAGATTTTAGGTTTCCTTTTTTTAAATGGATGCCATTTGGAAAATATTTAGCCTTACAGAAGCAAAAAGGGAAAAGCATCTCATGGTGTTGCTGACATTGCAAACAGTAATGGTCTTTTATTGTATTAATGAACACTGTGATCATGTTACACTGAGGCCACACATGCAACCCACCCAGAAGTTCTCTTGGGACAGCTACTTTGGAATACATAGGAGCTATGTGTTGCACAACCGTGCAATAAATAATTTCAGCAAAGGTTGTGCAAGGATAACTTGCAGGAGGATTGCAGCACTGTATATTTTTACGTATATATAAAATGTTTTAAGGGAAAGGCTAAAATTGCAATTTGTGAATGTGCTGTACAAGTGTGTGTGAACACATGCATTATACGATTGGGGGTGGTTTTCCTGGCTGAGTGTACATTTCATGGCATTTCTGGAGCATTAGCCCAACCAGGGTATGTTTTTTATCAACATTATTAGTTTTCATCTTATTAATTCTTAATCTTGGTTGATTATCTGGGTTGATTGTCGGATTGCACCACACTGACGGAGGGTGTTGCTTCACAGTTGCGATGCCTGCAACCTAGACAGGGCCACCCCAGGTCTCCATGAGTGAAAGTGTCTGGTGTAGCTTCAGTGGGCTGTCCGTAATGGAACGCCCAATTCCTTGTGCAGAACAGACCTCCTGGTATCTGCAAGAGGCCCTCTCTTGCAGAGTACAGTGTTTGATTTGGTATATAATGAACAAGATTATATTTTTTAATTATTATTTTTAGGTATCTTTGTCCTAAGCTATACTGTATAGGGCTTTATACCCTAGAAGCAGCACCTTGAACAGTAATTTGCTAGTGTGTGCTCATGATGGCACTGGGGCAGTTACAGTACTGTATATGTGATCCTGCTTCCAATACTGCTTTGTTTCCGGTCAGTGTGTGTGTCTTGTAACTTCCTGCTGAAATCCTCAAACTTTTTATATACCACAAAAGTGCCCAACCCAAGATCGGTGGAGGTTTTTTTGCTTTTGGTTTTTGCAGGTGTGTTCTGCAACATGGCATTGACACAGCAATAGTACGTACATTAGTGGTGGATTTATACTGGACCGACTCCACATCATACTGCTTTATTAGTTGGTCCATGATGCTACCCCCAATCTTACCACATTATTGCCACCGGGGGCGGGTGGAACTCTTGCATTACAGCACAACAAGCACCCCAGAACACCATCATGAGTGCAAATAATCATGATTGCATAATAAAAAGGACACAGGGGGCACACATTGTTGTTCATTTTTGGGCCCACATTTGTTGCTTTCCAGGATGCATTCCAGACATTTGGCTGCCCTCATTCTGCCATCTTAGAATACTGTAGTTCTTATCACCATTAGGGATGCCCTATCTCTCTTTAAATCACAATGCATTTGTGGTTTTCCCCACATCCTGTTGCAGGCAGTTCCTCAGGTTCATCTGGCTGGTTATTTTGCTGCCACTCCTTTTAATTGAGTGCACTTTTATACTGCAAGGAAGGAAGGACTTACTCCTCAGAGATCACCAGCTTCTAATGTTTGATTTCTCCCCATCCCCACACCTCTTCTTTTCCTTTTTTTTTTCTAACCCGTGGGAGCAGCATAAGGCAAGGCAATAGCTCCAGGCTTCTCAGACTGGTCCATGGTGATGTCTTTGGCCATTTAAGTATTGCTTCATAACAAAGGCAAACAGCAGAGAACTCACTGTACCCTTGGCTGTTGTTTGTCTGCTAGTGGCTCATGACCCACAACTAGGTCACGACCTCAGAACCATTTTTCTGAGCTTAGTGAAAAATTTGTACTCTCCTAACCTCTGAGGCCCTGGCTCTGTGTAAGCAATTGCTGTTGCTACGAGCTTTTGGAAAGAAAATGCAGTGAAAAGGAAATCAGAAAGCTGATTTATACAGTATTGAGTTAGACCTACTGGTTCACCTAGTTCAGTATTTTCCACACTGGCTGGCAGCAATTCCGAAGTAATTGAATTCAATAGTGCTTCCTCCTAGGTAAGAAGGAATGCAGCATTATTCACATATTTGTTAAATGTGTTAAAACCAATTTAACAAATCTGATGTGCAGATTCCTCTGTGGCTCCTGCTGTATGAGGACACACACACTTTCCAAAAACGGAACATGTTCTAATTAAAATGTTTTAATAGAATAATGATAAGCAGGGCTTTATCAAGGCTGCCCAAAGTAGGGCAGATAAAAGTGTCAGGTATTGTGCCTCCAATTGAAATACTAGTTTGAACATCTTAAGATGAGACTATGTCAATGCGCAGTGTCCCCCCCCCCAAATAGCACTTATTCATCTTGCCCCTGAGTAGTCAGGTATGTTGAAAACAGGCACAGAAAATATCTGGTTAAAAATCAAACTATAATGGATAAAACAGATCAGTAACAGTATTAGCAATAAAAACAACAAAGAGTCTTGTGGCACCTTTAATACATTTATTAAGGCATAAACTCTCATAGACATTTTAATGCATGTGAAAATACTCTTTGTTGCCTTTTGCTGCCACAGAGTCACAGCAACCCTTTTGGAAGCTGTTATTCAGCCATGGCGGTGGGGCGTGGGGGACAGGACCGACCCATCCCTAGGGAGCAACAGGTGAATTGGGTATGGATGCCAAAGGCACAGATCTCTTGCCAGTTTCATTTGAGAGGGTTAGCTCACAATCGTTAAGGTGTAAAGGAAAATAAATACTCATACTACACACACACAAAAACATACTTTTTTTGCAATTTAAACTTGAATATATCTTGGTGAAAGCCTTTAGACTTTGATGAGTATCTCCCCTCCAAAAAAGCCCCACTCCACTGTGCCTTTCTGAAATGGTGCCCCTCCTTTGGTGGTGGTCCCACAGTTGTGGACTGTTCTGCCTTGCAAAGCCCTCCGTGCAACACCATCCTAAGCTTTAGAAGACTGCTGAAAACGTAGGCCTTCCATCAGGCTTTGAGGGATAATTATGCAACTTCTGTGCTCTGTGCACTTGCTGTTTGCGCATGTACGTGTATAACCATCGTATTTATGCCATTTAAGAGGAAGCTGTTGGTAGCTGCCATCCAGGGTTTTGGAGCGTAGTGTCATCAGCATGTGGATGACATTCAGCTTTATTAGTCTATTCCCTCTGAATCAGAAAAGCCTGCCTGTGTTTCCAGTGATGGATTGAGGCAGACTCCTGATAAGACGATGGTGCTGTGGTGAGGCCTTTCTCATGCCCAGGAGACAACCTGTTCTGGATGGGGTTGCACTTCCCCTGAAGGAGCAGGTGTGTAGCTCAGGAGTGTGAGGCTCAGATGGCTTCACTGGAGTCCTATGACAAGCTCCGGCTGGTTCATCAACTATGGCCATTCGTGGTCCGGGATAGCTTGGCTATGGTAGTCCATGCTCTAGTAACTGTAATATATTTTATATGGGGCTTCCCTTGAAGACTGTCCGGAAGCTGCAGCTGGTGCAGAATGGGTCTGTTAAGCAGGGCAGCAGGATGAAGCATGTCAGCAATCCTGAAAACACTGCACTTGTTGCCTGTGAGCTCTGGGCCCAATTCATGGTTCTGGTCCTGTTGTACAAAGGCCTGAGCAGCTCAGGGCCCCAGTACTTAAAGGAACACCTCCATCTAATATCTACTGGCCTGTGTTTTGAGATCTGTGGGATGGTGCTGATGAGTATGGCCCGTGGGGCAGCAACTCATGGCAGGGCTTTTCCCCATGGCAGGGCCTCTTTCATGGCACTCTCTCCCCAGGAGTGCATCCATCCCCAACACTGATGGCCTTCAGGTGCCGACTGAAGAAGACATATCTGTTTGCTTGGGCTTTTGAAGCATGAATATTGATTGGCATTTCAGCAGCTGGTGTTCTTTTTTTCTTTTCTTTTTTGCATACGTTTTGGTTTTAGAGGTGCGTTTTTCTATGTTGTAATTATTGTACAGCTTGCATTTCCTCCGTTGTTCACTGCCCTTGGCTCCCATAGGGAGAAGGGCAGTCTAGAACTGAAATAACATACAATAAATAAATAATATCCTACCTTTTGGTCCCGCAGGGTCCTTACATTATTTCAAAAATAATATGCAGTTAAAATTGTAACATTCAAATCGGGGGTGGAGAAAACCTTCCATAAAGCAACCTGCAATTATTACCAATTAAAACCTAAAAAAAAAAAAGACACCAGAAACACTTTAACAGATTAGAACAGAATTCAACAGCATTGTTATTATTTTATATGTGGAGCTTATTATTGATGTAGTTTTCTTTATGCTTTGTGACAATATGACTTAACTTGTACTGCATGCTAAGCATTTGAAAGCAAATTACGTACTTTAGATGTATTCCGCCCCAAAAACCCATACAAGATAACATCTATTAACAAACAAACTCAGGAGTCCAGTGTTGACATTTGGTGGGAGCACCAGTCCATGTTAAGCATTTTTTAAAGAAAAGGAGGGCTCCTTGTTGAGTCCACCTGTTTAGATATTATCCAGTGGCTGATCACACATTTTGTGCACACATTATCTCTGGTTCAGTTCTCAGCATCTTTCACTAAAAGGATTGCTGCTGGCAGCAGGGCTGCACAAGATCTGCACATGGTGCCTGACACCATGGAGAGATGATGTCAGTGCCAGAGAGTAGACAACACTGGGCTAGAATAGACCGACCAATGAGAAAGGGCACGTAGCTCAGTGCTAGAACATCTGCTTTGCATGCAAAAGGTTCAGTCCCCAGCATCTCCAGGGTAGAGCTACTGTCTGAAACCCTGGAGAGCTACTGCCAGCCAGTGTAGACAGCAGAGAGCTAGGTGGACCAGTGGTGGGATTGCATGGCACCTTCCCGTGTTCCTTCCTATAAGGCAGCTGAGCTTCATATGTGTGTTCTTTTGTGTATTGATGAATTCAGTTTACCGTATATCTTGCCCTTCCTCCCTGAAGGGTGCCCTTTCTTTTACGTGCAGTGGTACCTCAGGTTAAGTACTTAATTCGTTCCGGAGGTCCGTTCTTAACGTTAAACTGTTTTTAACCTGAAGCACCACTTTAGCTAATGGGGCCTCCTGCTGCCGCCGCACCACGATTTCTGTTCTCATCCTGAAGCAAAGTTCTTAACCCGAGGTACTATTTCTGGGTTAGCGGAGTCTGTAACCTGAAGCGTATGTAACCTGAAGCATATATAACCCGAGGTACCACTGTATTCAGAAAGGAGCCCTATAAATATAGACATAAATAAATTGAATAGGGTGTGTGTGTGTAGTAATGGGGGATGCCAGCTGTAGTGACATTCAGATGCGTATATACCCGAGTAGGAAAAAGGCAGACATTCAGGGTCATACACACAGTTGAATAAAGGTGATTTAGAACTCTTTAAAAAAGAAGAAACCACTGCTTTGAAATTATTTAGTGTAACCAATATTTATCCACCTGGGCAAAGAAAAGTGTCTGAATGTATCAGAAATAACCAAGAGATTTGTGAGCCCTTAAAGCAGGCATAGGCACACTCCGGCCTTCCAGATGTTCGGGACTACAATTCCCATCATCCCTGACCACTGGTTCTGTTAGCTAGGGATGATGGGAATTGTAGTCCCAAACATCTGGAGGACCGGAGTTTGCCTGTGCCTGCCTTAAAGACTACAACATTTCTTTGTGCCATGAGCCATTATGGTCGGCAAGAAGTGCCTGAAGTTTTCTTGAAGAGATAAGATTTCCCTCTCCCACCCTTTAAAAAGCATCCCGGAATTCAAAAGTTTATACTTTGTTGGTGTCTGTGCGTGCTGTTTCCACTTGAACCCATTAAACCACACACACAGAGACACAATCATTAAGTAATATGAAATTGAGTGTGCAATAGAATAAAAATCTTTAATAATTCAGCCGGCGTCAACGACCCAAAATGAATCATCTGACTTTCACTCCAAGCAAGCTGAGGGCAATGTTTTGCATCAAGATGCAAATAAAGCCCCGATTAATCTTGCAACATTGCCCAACCAGCCTGATTTCTCACCATCATGCTTGTTGTTTTTAGTTGGGTTCCCCCCACCCCCCCAGTTATAGTCCAAGATTAAGGTGTGGATTTTTGGCTTCCTTGCCCCCGCGTAACAAGTGCAGGCAAAATTAGCGGGTGGGCGAGGAACCGGTGCAAAGGCGGGGGAGGGGCCGGAGGAGGCGGGGCGGGGCTCGGCTTGCTCCCCTCCGGAGGAGAGGCGGCGAGGGAAAGAGAGTGGCTGGCTGCTGCTTTGCGAGAGAAGCCTGCCGACTGGCGACTCCGCCTGCTTCTTTCCAGGCCAGGAGGCACGAAGAAGGAGGAGGGGAGGTTCCTGCAGGAGGGGGCGGGGGCGGTCAAGCAGAGAGCCTCCCCCATGCAAACTACCCGGCAGGCAGGCAGGCAGGCAGGCAGGCTTCAGCCCCCGCTCCTGCTGCCAGTAGCTGCCTCCCCCGCTGTCATGAGCATCCATAAAGGAGGATCCCGCTTGCAGCGGCAGCAGCAGCCTGGCGAATAGGGCGCGCGCGCGCAGGGCGCACGGAGTGGCAAAGGCGAAGGAGACGAGGCAGAGGCTGCGGGCTGGCGGAGGAGCAGGAGAGATTCAGATTGCAAGCAAGCCGGGACGCTTCGTCGGCTTGGGGAAAGCCCTGCGGGGGCCAAGGGCACGCGCCTCGCTTTGCTGGGCGCAGAGGTGGGGAGGGAAGAATCGCCACCCCTCTCTCTCTCCAAAGGGGATTTACGCTCGCCACGTTTCTGGCGCGGCCAAAGAGTAGACGGCAATCCACCTGTCTGCCTCTCGCCGCCTACCATTTCAGGAGGGCGTCAGGACGCGAAGCCACCGGAGGCGCCTCTGGTCACTCCCCCTGCAGGGAGAGTCAAGCAGGACCCCGCGCACCCCGCCCCCTAAAGCCTTTCCACGCTCGGTAAGGTTGGCCAGAGCAGCGCCCCCGCTCCACCCCCCCTCCCCAACGCCGGACACGTTTCCCTTCTCCAAAGAGGCAGCTCCCTGCCACCTTCTTGGCCAGATCTTCGTCCGCCTCCAACATCTGGCATAGCCATGACTCTCTGATCGCACGTCTCTCCACCCCCGCCGCAGGCACGCAGAGTGCGCCGCCCCTGATCCCCAATTTTGGCCTAAGCTGAAAAGGGCACATTGGATCACCCCTCGTCCTGGGGCCCAGCTGAGCCCCTGGGTGCCCCCACTGCCGTCGGCGGGATGAAGCCTTTGGAGAAATTTCTGAAGAAGCAGGGGTCTCACTTGGCTGCCCGGGCTGGCCCCGGGGCTGGTGGGCAGCTGCCTCGCAGGCAAAGCGTCTCCAAGATCCTGCTGCCCGGATTCCTCAAGGAGCCCCCCGAGGAGCCCCCCGAAGGAGGCACGGACACTGCTGGCGATGGGCGATGGCTGGAGCTGCGGCCCCCCGATTCCTCTCTGCGCTCCCCAACGTCCTTCTCCTCCGAGGAGCTGTCCCCAGGCGGTGGCGGAGGAGGCGAAACCCAGCTCAGCCCAGAGTCTGTACCCACCTGCTGCTGGGCACCGCTGGCAGAACCCGAGAGCCCCGATCGACTGCTGGGAAGGCTTCTGGAGAGGCTGGGAGGCGACCCGACAGCCCCCCATGGGCATGGCTGCGGTGCAGGTAGGGGACGAGTCTGGGACCCTGGAATGAGAGTGGGAGGTGCCAAGCTAAGGAAAGGAAAATTCACAGCTCTAATATAAGGGGCTGATAGTGCCATAGGGAAAGGCAGCAGCAGTAGCTGACATTTTTGCACAGAATACAGGTCGATGTAGGGACTGGCAAGGGTAGGATCAGATGGACATGCCTTGACTTGGGCCCTGGAAGTTGGAACCAATTTATCTGGCCTGCATAGCTCAGTTGGTTAGAGCATGGTGCTGATAACACCAAGGTTGTAGGTTCGATCCCTGTATGGGACTGCTGCATATTCCTGCATTGCAAGGGGTTGGACTAGATGATCCTCAGCGTCCCTTCCAACTCTAAAATTCTATGATATTGTGAATCAGTCCCAGAACATGTGGCATAATACTGAAGTGTGTCTCTGAGCATGTGCAAAGTGCCCTTTCCTCAGTAACTGAATCCTGTCTCCCTCCCGCTTCTCCAGAATCCAAACTGAGCACAGAGCTTCCAGGTGTGATTTCCAAGCAAGCATGTTACCCTGTGTTTGAGAGGGTCTGCAGGGCAGTGGCGTAGCGTGGGGGGTGCAGGGGGGGGGCTGGCCACACTGGGCGCAACATCTGGGGGTTAGCGTTAGGGGGCGCAAATCCACGGGTTAGGGGGCGCAAATCCACGGGTTAAGGGGCACAAATTACTTGCCTTGCCCCGGGTGCTGACAACCCACGCTACGCCACTGCTGCAGGGCCTCATTTTTAGGGAACAGAATCAGGTAGCAGGATATGGTATCGGAATGATCAGACTCTCTTACCTTTCCATCATAATCAGCTGGTATCATCTCCGTTTGGGATCTTTGATCTGGAGAAATAGGCCCAGCATGGAGGAAGAATTTTTATGGGGGGTGGGGCAGTGAAGGAGCGGGGAGGGCAGTAACAAAGTTAAGGGGGGGGGGCTTCCCTCTCCTTCAGCCTGGTGATTGCACCTGTTTAAGGGATGATGGCAAACATAAGAAGAGCAGACTGAGTGCTGAGTGCACTCTCTGCTGGCAGGAATGCTGCAGATGGACCATTTGTGTTGGGGCAGGGGTGGAGAGCCAGTGGCCCTCAACATGTTGCTGGACCGCAACTCCCATCATCCCTGACCATGGACCGTGCCTGCTGGGGCTGATGGGAGGAGGAGTTCAACATTCCCTAAAGGGCTCCAGACTCCATATCCCTGGTGTAAGGGGTACTCGTGATTGGGGTTGGGTGGAATTATGATGTTATGTTGCCTGCTCCTGGGGTTGCCTAGAGGAGTTCAGTGGAGACTATGTGGCAATATCAAACTTTGGGGGGCTTAAAGGTGAAAATGGATGCAAAAGAGCTTCTGCCACATGGTGAAGTTTCCAGTGAAAGTTATAACAACAACAACAACAACAACAACAACAACAACAACAACAACAACAACAACTTTATTATTTATACGCTGTCCATCTGGCTGGGTTTCCCCAGCCACTTTGGACGGCTCACAGCTAGTTGTATGGTAGGGGTTTTGGGGAAGAAGGTCTGGAGTCAAAGAGAAAAGACATCTAGGAATGGGTAAAGGAGGTGAGTGGCTTCTCTAGAGCTTAGTACTGGAGCTAGTGGAGTTTTAAGAGGGTGAACTGTCAGCTAGAAAGTGCCAGGTCTGTTCGATCCCGGAATCATTGACTCGCATCAAGCAACTCTTAGCTTCAGCCCCCACTTCTATGGGAATAGGGACAATAATCTCTGGTCTCCTTTGCTGTGTTGTTGTAAGGTTAGTGAATGAGGATACAGTATGTAGGGTTTCGAACCCTTTGGCAAAAAGTGCTATATAACTGCTAAATATTTTGTAATGGTTAATTTCTCTGTACAGTGGTACCTCGGGTTACATACGCTTCAGGTTACATACGCTTCAGGTTACAGACTCCGCTAACCCAGAAATATTATCTCGGGTTAAGAACTTTGCTTCAGGATGAGAACAGAAATCGTGCTCTGGCAGCATGGTGGCAGCAGGAGGCCCCATTAGCTAAAGTGGTGCTTCAGGTTAAAAACAGTTTCAGGTTAAGAACGGACCTCCGGAACGAATTAAGTTCTTAACCCGAGGTACCACTGTAATTAGGTTTTTGGTTTTTTTAAGTACAAAATGTATTACAGTACAGCGATTATTCTCACATCTGTCCTGCCTCGTGAGAGAGGTTGACTTTTACTGCACGCTTGTAAATAACTGCTTGACAAGTCACCTGTGGTGAGTAAGAAACACTTCCAAGTGACCAGAAAGGAATGTGTTTGTCGGGATGAGAGAGAGAAGCCTCCCCCTCTTCAGACCACTGAATGACTAATAATAGAACTAATTTGAAATGTGGACTTGTAATCTTTGTGATCTGAGTTGCAAAGCTGTTTTATCCTTGTTTTGCACATGAAGAAACAAGGTTGAGAGAAGGAGTCAATTTCTGAGCAGGCATTTGAACTCAGGCTTGTTCACACTTGCATGTACATCACCACTGGCAGCTTAACGTGTGAACTGGCTCCATTGCAAAGCATTGTATGTGAGGTGATGCAAAGTAATATCCAAGTTCTTTCCATTGCATTAGATCCATGTTGGTTCATCCACACATGGACTGTAGTCATTGCTGGATGCTGCAGCCCTCAGGTGATGAATATTGGAGAGATAGATTTGAAGTGGCATTAGGACATTGGCACAGTTTGCACATAATTCTAAGGCAAACCATGGCCAAGCAAGCATGTGGGTACTCAGAGAAAAATCATGGCTACTTTGCTTCTTCCTCAGCCTTATTTCTGCTGCACTATGCAGAGCTAAGCCGTGGTTTGGTTTAGTATTAAGTCTGAACATGGGTTCATGGTTTGTCTTCCCAGACTGGTGGAACGTTGTGCTAAACCATGGCTTAAGTCTAGGTAGCGTGGCAGCAGTCGGATTGAAGAAGGAGTAAAGCTGCCACATTTTTTACTTTGGGCGACCGTACATTTGTTTGTTCACGTCAAGCCATAGCCAGATACACACCACAAATTTTGATGAGAATGCATTAAAAAAGAAATAGCTATCTGTGGGTGTAGGGCTTATCTTCAGTGTTTGGAAAATCAAACCTAGAATTATATTCACTGATGTGAAACTCTGGTGATGAAAATTAAAGAGAAACAGTTAAAAAAAATTTTTTTTATGTGTTCTGTGCAAAGCTCTTTTATATATATATATATATATATAAGGTCTGTACATGAGCCATGCATTAAAATGCTACCATCTTCCTTATTTGTCTGTAAGGTAACAACAAGTTAAGCATTGTCAGTACATGTTGTTTGTTTGTTTGTGTGTGTGTTGTGTAACAATTTTGACATTCAGCTGCAGAGTAGGCATTCTTGGTATCCAGCCATTATTTGTGTTTGCTACTTGTGGTCCCTTTGCCCCAAAGTCTCTGGCACATGCACAGGACTTGGGAGATGGGAGGCCTCAATCTCCCACTTCATGCTTTTAGCATACTTAGCTTAAAGGCCCTTAGAAGTGTCGCCAAGGCAGTAGGAAATAAGGACTGCCTTTGGTAAACAGAAGTAGTTGGACTATAGCACACTACACCAGCTCCCTAATGAAAGTATCCTCCAGGATACTGGGAACAATTCTCCTTTTTTATTGAGGAGAGCTGGACTTTCTACTCACTATTTTTAAAAAATTAGGAGTGTATTAATTTTAGCAGTGAGATAATTTTTCTGGCTGGATTTTTCATGCCTAGTTACTTAAGCTCAGAACAGTTGTTGCAGGCAAGAAAAGAATAAATATGCAAATTCTTTCTGGACATGTGCAAAGTGCTTTTGGGTTGTGTGATTGACTATACATCTGAGAATAGAAGGAAGAGCTTCTAGGTCAGAAGGCACAAAATTTCCAAGCAAGGGTGGAAATGTAAAAAGGTAAAAGTATACATTGGTACCTTGGTTCTCAAACTTAATCCATTCCGGAAGTCCGTTCCAAAACTAAAGCATTCCAAAACCAAGGTGCGCTTTCCCATAGAAAGTAATGCAAAATGAATTACCGTATTTTTCGCTCTATAAGACAACCAGATCATAAGACGCACCTAGTTTTTGGAGGAAGAAAACAAGAAAAAAAATATTCTGAATCCCAGAAGCCAGAATAGCAGGAGGGATCGCTGCGCAGCGAAAGCAGTGATCCCTCTTGTTGTTCTGGCTTCTGGGATAGCTGCGCAGCCTGCATTCACTCCATAAGACGCACACACATTTCCCCTTATTTTTTAGGAGGGAAAAAGTGAGTCTTATAGAGCAAAAAATACGGTAATTCGTTCCAGACTTTGAAAAGCAACCCCACTAAAACTGCAATTTAACATGAATTTTACTATCTAACGAGACCATTGATCCATAAAATGAAAGCAATAATCAATGTATTGTGCTATAAAATAAATAAGACAGCATTGTAGATGATTAAAAAAAAATTCTTACCTGCACTGATGATAGTCATTGTTTGGATGGGGGGCTTTTATCCATTTTTGCAGTCACACAATCAATCAATCAATCAGTAGCTGAACTGGGTTCCACACAGTCACAAAAACAAATTAACCAAAAAAGCCCCAAAAACAAAAGAGCCAAATTTAATCCATTCTGGAAGTCCGTTTGACTTCCAAAATTTTCGAAAACCAAAACGCAGCTTCTGATAGGTGCAGGCGCCCCAGAAACAATAGCCGACAGCCGCATCGGATGTTTGGCTTTCGAAAAACGGAACACTTACTTCCGCGTTTTCGGCTTTTGAGAACCAAGGTGTTTGAGTACCAAGGTGTTTGAGTACCAAGGCGTTTGAGAACCAAGGTACCACTGTATTGGGAAATGATCTATAACGAATTGGAAAAAAATGCTTAAAATTACTCCCAAGAGTCATTTTTATTGGGAATAACCTAGACAGAAATTGCTAGGTGTCAGAAAAGGTGATTTATGTATGCAGCAACTGCGGCCTGTGTTTTGTTAGCCCCAAAATTGAAAGTGAGCCATGTCCCAACTAAAGAGGACTGGCAACTTAATCTGCAGAATTTGCAGATTTAACACATAGAATAAAAGAGCAAGAAGAACATATATTTAAAGAAGAGTGGAAAACATTTATTGAATACATGGAAAATTACTGTATACAGCTGAAAACGCTGGCAGCATTAAGATAAATTCAATGGCTTAAATAATATTCGATTGATGTAAAAGTGGAAAACTGATTTGAATGGTTATAGTAAAATGTGCAGGAATGTATGACATGTAAAATGAAGCATGGAAGGATAAGAAGGGAAGTCATTTGATATTTTAAAGTTTGTAAAATATTTATTTTGAAAGGTACAATTGAAAACTTAATAAAAAATATTATATATAAAAAACAAAATTTCCAGACAAGCTTGAGATCTCCTAGAGATTGGCCTCTGGGTGGTGAATATTTCAAATCTTAAGCAGAAATTTGCAGTCAGCTGCGGTTTAAAGGGACCAACAGGGCAGAGGAAATCAAAGTTGCCTGGAGTGGGTGGCTACATGCATACTTCCTTCAGTTACTATTTGGGCACAATAAAAGATCAGGTGGGCACAAACTGTATCAAGCCAGATGACATGGAGTGGACTTTGGTTTCAAGTCTTGTGTCGTATGTAACACAGATATCATAGGCCCCAAGACCCTGAACCTCTCTGTTAATCTTTAACACCACTCCAATGCTAAGATTAGCTAGTATGAGAAGGAAAAGGCAGAAACGGCCTATGCTCTGTCTGGGAAAGGATGCTCATTAAACAGAGGCCCCTTTCAGGTGTTCATTTTCTACCTGTTGGTGGATTATTATTTTTTAGGTTGCAGCAGTGCTTGGTTTATGTCCCTTCCCAGTGCTCATTGGAGAGCTTTGGAAGATGTATATTATTTCTTTCTTGAGTTATGTGGTATTTAAAGCAGAGGACTGCAGGAATCTTGATGGTACAAAGGTTAAAACAAGAAGGACACACCCAGGAAGTGAAAGGGAGAGCTGTATTGTGTACTTCAGACTCCTCCTACATATGGAATAATTGCTGCTGCAGACTTTGATCGTATTGCATTATCTTCTGGGTGGAGTTAGGCACATCAGGTGGAGTGGAACGATATTGAAATAGTTTCCTGTTCCCAGTGGCGTAGCGTGGGTTGTCAGCACCCGGGGCAAGGCAAGTAATTTGCGCCCCCTAACCCATGGATTTGCGCCCCCTAACCCTAACCCCCAGATGTTGCCCCGGTGCGGCCGGCCCCCCCTGCACCCCCCCACGCTACGCTACTGCTTGTTCCCAACTTGTATCAGAGATGTGGGCCATTTCAGGAGAGCTTTTACATGGGGAGTTTCCTTGTGAGGTTACTAGAAAGAAGTTGAATGTGAGAGCAGGGAGCACCACTACATCCTACCCAACCACCTGCAAAAATCCAAGCTGCTGCTTTCTGCTCCGACTATATAGACCAGCTTTCTTTCTAGCCCTGTGCCAAAAAAGAAAAAGAAAAAAAGAAGGAACACTGTTCTCAGCTCATATACTCTTTTTACTTTCTGGTGGCCACCAGTCATCAAAAGTCTATTAAAGATGCGTTGCTTCATGGCACATTGATGCTAGCTAAGCAAAAGCTACCTCAGTTTAAGGACAGTGCTGTGGCGGATTTGTACTGCAAACACACCCAGCCACCACACAGTTCCACAGTACCCAGTGACTCAGCTGAATGTGTGAAATGCATCCCTCGAAAAGTATTTCGTTTCAGTTTGTCTTGAATGCTATGAAAATTCTCTCTCTGGCCGTTAATCCGTGCTGGCTCCTTCACACATGTCTGTCTTGATGCTGCCATTGACAAATTCAAAATGTGTATGTCTGTGCAATATACACAAGAGAAATGCTTAGCAGGTGACAATGACCTTCCCCCTTTCTGGCCTTCTTTTGCTTATTCTCACTCTTTTCTGCCGCTTGCCTCGTTCCTCTTCCACCCAGACCTGGGATTGTCCTGTGAGCTAAAACCTCTACTCTGGCTTCCAACACCAGTAATGGTGCCTTTTATTGCTCAGGTTGATCCAGCAACTGCCCTGAGCTGTAGACGCAGCTCGGCCTTAGACGCTGCCCTCTCCTGGGTCGTTCGCAGCCCCAGCCTGACCTTGACATTGCACATTCACAGCTTGAGAGTGGGCAGGCAGCATTGGTTTTTAAAGCAGTGTCAGTTCCCCTCAGATTCAAACAGCAGCCCCTAAGCTAGCAATAAAAGTGTGTGTGTGTGTGTGTGTGTGTGTGTGTGTGTGTGTTTTGCTGGCTACATTCCACCTCCTGTCTTGGTGGAGACAGGTAGAAATTAAAGAAGACTGAAGCTTGAGGGCTGAGAGGACTCTTTGGTTTACTATGAATATATCCACCTCCTTTCAAATCTAACACATGGATGCCCCTCGAGTGTGTGTGTATGTAAAGCCAGGGATTAGAGTTCCACAAAAAGAGGCAGAATTATTTGAAGATGTCTCTCTGAGCATTCAAGGGATAGAGCTTGTTTTTAAAACATTTGCTCAGCCACAATGAGAGCTAGAAACTTGCTTTTAAAAATAGCAATAATTACAACAAAATCTGAGATTCTGCAATACTGTGTGATGGAAAGGAGGGTGGGAAGATAGCTTTTTTTTTGCCTTGTGGGGAGGCTGTTAATTAACTAGAGCATTGATCTTCAGGACTGAATCCTGTGGAAAACAGCGCAAACCCTCCACCCCAGCCCAGGGCTCTCAAATTGTGGTAATTGTGGGTATAAAAAGCAACTTTATACATTGACTCAGACCAGTGGGTTGTCTAGCCCTGCAGTGGAACTGCTGGTAGCCTATCCAAAACCCAGTTTTGCAAGCCAATGGGCAGAATTTCTTTCCCAGTCCTAACCAGGGCCCTTTAACTAGAACTGCTGGGAGATGAAAATTGACTTCCAGTAAAGCAAACTTGGCTCCCATGAATAGCTGGATGAAAGGAATTGAGGTTTCCATGCTCAGTTTTAAAGACCTGCAAGGCAGAGTACAAAATGCATAAATTCACCCTAAAATGGTAGACTCCTAAGGACAGGAGTCTGTACTGTTTGATATTCCTGCAAATCAGCAAGTTCTGACCAAAAACGTTCAGCACATGTTCAGAGAAAAAATGGCGTGGTGAACAAGGGAGTAATGGATACACCCGGCAGCAGTAATCATAATTGCAATGGGGGGGGGAGCTGAATTTCTCTGAGCCTGTGCAGAGTTCTTTTCCAGTCTTTGCTGGCTAACCACAGTCTGCTCCTCCTATGCATTTTGGATTAGGAGGAAGTGGGGGCTTCCAGGTCATGGTGGGTGGCTTTCAGAGAGGATTGTGCCCTAGAAGGGCTCCTTTCAGAAGCCTAATTGCATCCTTCCCCACCCCCACCCCACCCCCACAGAGATTCTCCCCTTTCTTCCCTTCCTCCCCCACCCATTGCTGTGGGCACCCCTTCTCCTCCTCTGGCAGAGGGTGTGGAGTGCAACCCAGAACTCTTGGCTCCAAGACCTCTTGTTGTTAATTTATCAGACTCCAGTCGTCCTTGCTCCCAGCTTCCCACTCCAACCACTGGAGACACAACCTCCTTTTATGTTGTTCCCCCTTAGGATATAATTATATGCCCTTTCTCTCTCCCTCTCAAAAAGAAAGGCAAGGCCTGTAGGCTTCTGAGGGCTGGCTGAAATGTTTGCACAGGCCTGCCGCGCCTGGGAAAAGAAAAGAAGAAAACCACGAGGCTTGCTTTTTCCTTCCTTTATTGTTGCGCATCCTTGCTAATTGCAGGACCACCCCAGCCGCAGAGCATGGCTCCCCATTGGGCCAAGGATTTCCTTAATCCTCTCCTCACTGCACTGCCTCCGCCGCTGCCGTCACTTGTCCAAGATTCCCTCCCCGCAAAGCAGCCCAGAATCGCTTTGATCTGAGCTTGACATCCAGGCATGTGCCTCTCTGCTGGAGCCAGGAGGATTTCCCATGCCTCGCCACTTCTTTCCCTCCCGGTGGCTCACAACACACATCACCGGTGAAAGAAGAGTGGCAGCTTCACCCATCTGAGCCAGAGAAGGCAAGCGACAATCTTTTTGCTGGATCAGGCCAGGGATGCATCTGGTCCAACTGCACCCTGGTCAGCTAATGTCCTTGGGATGCTCAGAAGCAGGGCATGATGGAGATAGTTGATTCGCTGCCCTCCCCATGGTCTAATAGGAGACAGTGGGCCTTGGGGCATCCATTCCTCACCACTTTCCATCTAAGACTGCCGTGGCTTCCTGCCCTCTCTTGCTGTCTCCCTTTCCCTCTGTGGCATAAGCATCCATTTCTCATTTCCCAAACTCTTCCCTCTCTGCCTCTTGCATGCACCTCTTCCTTCATCAGCATCAGAAACCACATAGCCTTGCCTGTTAAGCCTGCCCAAGTGACTTGGCCCTAAAAATCTAGATTAGTTTGCCTGTCCAAACATGCCTGTCTGTCTGTGGACAAAAGCCCAGCTTTGGTGAAGTTTCTGGAGGCAATTCTCAGCTGTTAGGGGCCGCCTGGCAGGATGACTGTTAACATGCCTGCCATGTTCCCCTTCCAGCTCTCCTACGAACTCATCATCCGCCTCCTCTCTTTGCCCCCTTTCCCCCCAGTCTGTCTGTTCATTATACCCAGGATAGCCTTTCCATTCACTGAGCTGTTTCCTTCTCTTCCTTTGGAGGTCTTTCCTTGAGATCCTTTTCTCCAGCAGAAACTTTGCTGAACCACTTTATCCGCATCTTACCTACACAGTCACTTGACTCTCCCTGATCTCATGCTTGCTGCTTATTTGACCGTCTGTGACTGTCCTCTCCCTACCCTGCAATCAGACTTGCATATAGGCTGTGCACACATTAATGGTTTAAACTGCAGTGAGGTCGTTTCTTCCCCTGTTGCTTTTCAAGTCACATTTGCATGTTGCTGTACACACCAGAGAGGGGGCAGGGAATGTCTTCACCCCATGTGCGTTATTTGTTTGGTTTCCCCACGCCTGCAACCTCCACCCCTGCGCTCTTATTCATGAAGGGGTCACCCGGGCATGAACTGTCATCTGCACACAAGCAGTGACTGTCTCAGATGTACACACCTCAGTTTAACAGCAAAGCGAACGTGGCTTGCATTTTCAAATCAGGTGGAAGCTGGTTTGAGGGGGAAATGCACCAAGCGGCAGTATTTCTCAAGAAACTACATGATAGGTATGGATTGTGGCTAATGTCATGTGTACATTCAAGCACCAGCAGTGGGAGCGCAGTGGAGTATAAGAGTAAACTGTAACGTGCACACAGCCATAGATTGCAAGCCCTCTGGCACTCTGTTGGGGCTATGCAACTATTCAGGAGTAACAAAAAAGGGGTGTGTGCATGTGATTGCTCTCTGACTGTTATCCAGTCTCTGGATGG
This sequence comes from Podarcis cretensis, assembly GCF_951804945.1. NCBI lineage: Eukaryota > Metazoa > Chordata > Lepidosauria > Squamata > Lacertidae > Podarcis > Podarcis cretensis. The sequence goes on along the minus strand of NC_137182.1, from coordinate 27,734,415 downwards.
GGGAGAAATTAATTCAGTTTGCGTTTTAATGCGAAATTACCCAATTCACAGCTCTCAAACCAATGCACAAACTGAAATTTGCACCTCCCTGAATTTTGTGATGCAGTTCTCCAACCATCGCCAACACACACCCCTCCAGCAAAATGTATTAAAAAAAACAAGGATATATTAGGGGGAAATGTGCACCAAAATGTATCTGTTAATGAAAAAATGTGCAAAATGCAGAAAGGTGTATATTAGTTGAAGTACATACAGAAATGCATACAAATTTTCATGCAGACTTAAAAAAAAAATGTTTGCAACCCGAGGCAGAAATGGGCCAAGCTGAATTTAAAACTGGGAAAATGCAGAAATGCAAGAGAAACTGAAACTGACAGGTTCACCTATCCCTAATCCAGCCACTGCTGTCTGTCTTCATCTTTTCCTACTCCTTCTTGGACCCTGCCTAATGCTCAGCATTTGTCTCTAGGCTTCTGTGCCCTGGAGGCAGCTGGCAGCATGCTGTTCCTTGCAGTGAAGGGGGTGACTCTGTGACACTTATTCTTGCCTGCTAATCCCTCCCCTGTAGAGCAGTCTCGAGAGCCTGTTGGCTTGCTCTCCAATCTCTGAGCAGTTTCTCTGCCAGAGTTGGCTGGCCATTTCGGTGTCCTTTTGCTTATTAATCACACTGGGCTGGCATTGCTGAGCTAAGAAAGCCAATATCCAGGGCTGTCGCCCCTTTCTGTGATTTGCTGTCAGGCTTGCTGTTGCACTTAGCGAATCACTGTCCCAACCTCACGTCGCTCCTCCTGCTTCATCTGACTGGCCATCCTTCTTGCCTGGGATTTTACACATAAACCATCCCAGATTCTGCTGACCTGGAACCCTGAATTCTGTCACGGGGATAAATAATTCCGAAATGCGGAAAAACATGGGGAAACTGCTGGATTGCACTGCTTTGTACAACCCATGTGACACAGTAGCTAAGAGACTGAGCTGTAAGTTAGGAATACAGTGGTACCTCGGATTAAGAATTTAATTCGTTCTGGAGGTCTGTTCCTAACCTGAAACTGTTCTTAACCTGAAGCACCACTTTAGCTAATGGGGCCTCCTGCTGCCACTGTGCCGCCGGCGTGCGTTTTCTGTTCTCATCCTGAAGCAAAGTTCTTAACCCGAGGTAATATTTCTGGGTTAGCGGAGTGCAACCTGAAGCGTCTGTAACCTGAAGCGTATGTAACCCGAGGTACCACTGTACCTTCCTTCTCTTGGCGGATCACTTCCTCAGGCTCATCCCATCCATCTGCTCCCTAAGGATAATAATACTGGCCTGCTCTACAGGGCTGACCACTTTAAAGCACTTTTTAAAATGCTAAGTGTTATTAACAGTACTCCTTTGTCATATTGTGCTCATTTGCACAGACCGTTCCAGCAACAGGGTGTATGGTGGTATCTCTTGTTTTGCTCTGGTGGTTAAAATTTAAAGCTCCCAGCTGTGTCACAGGCTGAAGCCCAAAGGACCTCTGGACTTAGTCACCAGTGGGGCCCGATCTATAAAACATTTGGGCTGTAGATTGCAGGAGCATTTACACTAACATTCCCAGAATTATTTTGGGTGGGTGGTGGGAATTGTGCTTGAATGTATTTAGCTAGAGTCACCCAGTGAACCCCAAGACTAAATGGGGATTTGAAATTGGTTGTCTCCTCTTCTCATCCAGTATTTAACAACCATACCACATTGGTTCTCGTGTTCAGAGCCCAGATTCCTCTGGCGAACATATACTGGAGGCAAACACAGACAATGGCTGTCTCCCACCATGCTGTCATGCTTGTGAAGGTCCTCAGATGATCTGGGTATGCATTGATTGCTAGACTTAGATGGCTCTTTCAGTCTGATTTACGGAATCAGATCAAATCACATGTCCTTGGGCGCAATATGAAAATAAAATGAAGACGCTGGGCAAACCTTTCGGGCAATAATTTCCTCCATCATTTCACAGATGGAAATCAGGACAAGTCTGCTTGCGTCACTCTTGACTCTCACACCGTGGCTCACTGTGTGAGTCTGCAGTCCTCATGCCTCACACTCCCCCTCACCTCACTTGCTTTGTTAATTTACAATAGCCTGTCCTGTGCTGGTTTTAACGCAAAAAGGAAAGGGTTTCTTCTGGTTATAGATATATTAGCAAAGCAAAAACAATATGCAGGCTATCAACTGTGTTTAAATAAATGTGCAGAGTGGGCCTGCAGGAGTGAGAATGTTACACCCCTCCCCCCCCCCCGTCCACACCATTTTGGTCTCCCTCCAGTTCATGGAAGGCGAATGTTATGAGTTTGTGGGTGCCAGACTCCCCTAAATTTATGGGTCCAATAGTTGATAGAATTTAATCAAGACTTGGGGGGTTGAACTGGATGCCAGACTCCTAATTCCTGGACCCAGCTTCTTGTGTTCAGGAGATCATCTGGGAGATGGGCCATTAAGACAACCAAGGAAAGGTAATGTGCCATTAAGAAAGCAAAGGCTCTGGGCCAAGTGGGTGGAGTCCCTCCATCATTTCAGAGTGAGTTAGGAAAAGAAAGCCAGGGTTGAGAGTTGGCTGTTATGTGACCTAGGAGACTAAAGGTTGCAGGCTGGAAAAGGCTGCGGGCAGAGCATGGTCATAGAATTAAAAAAGCATAGAATTTGATGTCTGCTTGAATCCAAGGCTGCAACTGTGGGAGAAACAAGACCCATTCGAGGTGCTGATGCTGTGAATCCCTCCATCGTAGGTTCAGGTTGTATACATGTGCAAATAAACTATATATCCTAAATACACCACAGTCTCTGCTGTGCCTCATTTCCAAGTGGAAACACAAACCCTGGGTAAGTGCCTAGAACCTTGCACCTGGAATCTAGCACCACTTGGAGACTGGGGTGGCATTCAACAGCAGCCTTTTGAAGCAGGAAGCCTTCCGTATCTGCCAAGGCTCCTCACAAGCAGTTTTCCCAAATGCAATCCATTTCTCTATGCTTATTTTCACTAATGCGTGCCTCGTGTGCGCGTTACCTTTCTGGAGAAACGCCCTGCAAAATTTGGAGAAGCAAGATTTTCAAAGAACCGCTGTGTTTTGGTTTGTGTATAGTTTTGGAAAGAGCAAGCCGGGTGGATTCGCCTTTAAACGCAAAAACTGAATCAAATTCCTCTCCCAGCAACAAGTCAGTTTGGCTGCTACATTGGTGCTTAGCTGGAGCTGACTAGGCTGAAGTGGGCATCAGCAATGGGGCATTCCCTTCTCTGTTGCTAATCTGCACCCTGGCCAGTTTGGCCTGGATTCTTGCCTCGCTCAGGCTTTTATCATCCTTTCTGGGATACTGTCTGGTGCAGTGGAGGCAGGGATCTCTTTCCCAGCATCACTCTCCATGGACTGTTTCTCCCTTTCCAATTAATTAAGGCTTAGCTCAGTAGCAGGCAGTGAGCCAGCTTGGCAAGCCCACTGGATTGCAGAGTTTGTGATCAGCTCTGCTGAATGAATGGTGTTTAGCCGTGGCCAGCGCTTGCCTGAGACCTTCTGCCCTTCCTGGGAAAGATGCTGGACCCTTTTCCACACTGGTGAGCTAAACTGAAAACACCTTTTAGTGGTGTGATGACTATGTCTCCAGCCAAAAGGCCCTTGTGTGCACTGTAGCAGTGGGCTGTCGGTTCACAATATCTCCTTTTTATTAAACTGCGGTAACTATGCATTGCCCCCACCCCATGAAGAATCTCTATCCTTATGATCACTTACAGAATCAACTCTTTAGAAGATGTCCTCAAGCTCTCTTGGCAGGAGTTAATTAGTGGCAGCATGGGTGACATAATTGCCATAATTCGTTTTTGTAGTGTTTCTCAGCCAACTGAAAGTGTTATTTAATATATTCTATTTCTTAACGTTTGTGTGTGTGTGTGCGTGTACGTGTGCATGTAACCTCTTGACAACCTCTGCTGCAGAAGGAATATTAATAGCAGAAATTTAAATTATTAAGAATACCTTTTATTATCTCCTGAGTTGCACACCAGCTGATTGCCGCACACACAGTATAAACACATATCAATGGCCAGTTCAGAAATCAATTATCTTGTGGCCAGGTGGACATAGACTTCTGTGTGCGCTGACAATGTGCATAGCTGCAGCGCTTGCTAAATCTTCCCTGAGCTAACTGCGTGCTGCATTTGATGCGCCCAATATTGGGTGTGTGTGTGCGCGCAACATCATGCACATTGCGTGTGTGCATGATGACTGTTGCATCGGCCGAGCAGGCCTCCTCCCTCTGTAACATTCACATGCCAGGCTGTGCTGGTTGGCCTGGGACAACATCCCACCAGGCCTCCTCTGCCCCCTTCAAGATTGGGGTAGGTGGGTTAGCCCCATCCCAGTGGACATGGGGGAGTTGTAGAGGCCTCAGCTCCATTGAGTTGGTATGCCTACTTCTAAATACCAGTTGCTGGAAATCACAGAAGGGCAGAGTACTCTCCTGCTCGATTCCTGCTTGTGGACATCCCATAGCCATTTGGTTGGCCACTGTGACAACAGGATGCTGAACTAGGTGGGCCACTGGCCTGATCCAGCAGGCCCTTCTTATGTTCTCATGAGTTTTCCCCACTGGAAATGCACACCCGCTAGAACAGTACAATATTTTTCACTAGTAGAATATTAAGGAGCTGCTACTTATTGAAGAAGGGATGCAGGTGGCGCTGTGGGTTAAACCACAGAGCCTAGGGCTTGCCAATCAGAAGGTCGGTGGTTCGAACCCCCGCAACGAGGTGAGCTCCCGTTGCTCGGTCCCTGCTCCTGCCAACCTAGCAATTTGAAAGCACGAAGTGCAAGTAAATAAATAGGTACCGCTCCGGCGGGAAGGTAAATGGTGTTTCCGTGCGCTGCTCTGATTTGCCAGAAGCGGCTTAGTCATGCAGGCCACGTGACCTGGAACCTGTACGCCGGCTACCTCAGCCAATAAAGCGAGATGAGCGCCGCAAGTCCAGAGTCGTCCGCAACTGGACCTAATGGTCAGGGGTCCCTTTACCTTTACCTTTACTTGTTGAAGAGGAGCTGTCAGTGAAATTCTGGATGTCTGGACATTTTGAAGAGCCCCAAACAGGGCCAAAAGGTGAATCATCTCTGTAGATAGATAGACCACAGTATGGCGGGGAAGAAGGCTAGCACCCTGTTTTGTGACTTAAGGTGGATTCAGGCAGAATTTTGTTTTGTTTTTCTGAAGTTTCCTTACCTGATGATGTCTAGAAATCTAGCGGAATCTAGTGGAGGTTTAGCACTATTTCTTTGTTAATCACTTCCAGAAAAAAACAAAAACAAAATCCATGTCAAACCCTGTTAGCCTGGAAAATCCGTAGGGATTTTCCACTATGATTTTCCCACCATTTACATGGATCACAAAATTTGGACGATAAAATTCGGGGCGGTATCCTGGTGTACAGTTCTTTCCTCACATGGGTGAATCCTGGGGGAACAGAAGTACTCATGTGCATGAAGGGTGGTGAAATGCCCAGCGATGCCTGCTGCTATGTCATGCCCGGTTCGAGTGAAATTTAGTGTGACGTGGCAGTAGATAGATATATAAAAAGGCACAGTTCCATAATGCAACCGGTACCGCAGTGTAAATGCAGCGTTAGAAACTGTGACAGATTAGAAACAGGCATGCTAGCACAATAACCTCCTAGTCTGAATACATCCTTACTTAGCACAGTGATTAATCCAGCCCACCCTGAGGCATTCAGCTCCTGATATAGAAGCTTGTGTACGTTTTAACGGTTTATTTAGGGGGTGTCAGCCTCGGATTAGAACCCTGTCGCTAGCAAAGGCACAGCACAAAGGTGGCTAATTAACTTCCTTTTCTTCTTCCTCTCCCTCTCCCTCTCTCCTAGTCAGACAGTTTTGATTGTCTGGGAGCCTAGCTCTGCAGATCCCGCTGTCTTTTGATGTCTGGCTGATGCAAGGGATTAACATGCTGGCCTCCTTTCTCTGTCTCTTCCCTGCCCCCAATATACTGAAGTGAATCCAATAGGATTTTCTTGCTCACGAGGGCTATGCTAAATTTGCCAGGAAGCAATAAGTTCACACTACTCCCTTTCCTGTTGTGTGTGTGTGTGTGTGTGTGTGTGTGTGTTGCTGTGCAGAGGAGGTAGAGATACGGACAAATTAAAACACATACTTTAGCCCAAGCAGTAGCCATAATCAGGTGGTGTTGTTGGGAGAAAGATGCACAAGAGCAAACATCCCAGGTGTCTCTGACTGGAACCTCTTCTTTCTATTTGCGTAATTTCTTTAAGCAACCCATAGTTTAATGGTAGGGAATATGTTTTGCATATAACTTGACACCGCATGTACACACACACACATACAAAATCTCCAGTAGGAGAGCTGAGAAACAACTTGGAGGACAACACAGAAGGGATAGAAAGGTTATACACTGGTGTCTATTCCTCTTCCTTCTCTTCCCTGGGAATATATAGGGCAGTGGTGGGGAAACATTTTCAGCTTGAGGCCCGCATTCCCTCATGGGTAACTCTCCACATGTGGCCTTGGCCAGAGACAAAAAATGGGTGGAGCAACAGATGCAACTCTTGCCTGTGTATTCTAGCAGCCAGGCACAAGCCAGAGGTGTCTGCACACCTACACCAGTCTCTCCATCCAGACAAGCAAGAGATAATATTATAGTGTGAAGTCACATTCCAGCTAGGCAGAAGCACTTAAGGGTGCAAAGCTGTGCCGGTGAGGATGTGTGTCCTGAGGATCGGATAGAGAGGCTTAGAGGCTGCATTTGGTCCCTGGGCCTGAGGTTCTCCACCCCTGGTGTAGAGAAACAAAAGCATACCCTCCAACATTTCTCCAATGAAAACCAGGACGTCTTATTCCATCGTCATCATAATTTTTTTTTTAAATTAATTTTTATTGAAGTTTCCACAAAGTTTTCAACACAAACAAAACACAAATACAAAGCAATGAAAACATAAAACACATATAATTTCAAATCTTGATTTCTTATACCTTACTTTTCCGACTTCCTCATACCTCCCCTTCCTGCATTCTCATGTCAGCAATTTTTTTAGCAAATCCCCCCCTAATTTCAATTTAATTTTAATAGCACTCATTTTCTTTTGACTTATCCATTACCGCTATTAACCCCTATTTTCTCATCCAGCATCAACCTAACATTCACTAATTTTTGCATATTTCTTTAGATAATCCTTAAATTTTTTCCAATCCTCTTCCGCCGTTTCTCTTCCCTGGTCTTGGATTCTGCTCGTCATCTCTGCCAAACTCATGTAGTCTATCACCTTCATCTGCCATTCTTCCACGGTGGGTAACTCTTGTGTCTTCCAGTACTTCGCGATGAGTATTCTTGCTGCTGTTGTCGCGTACATAAAAAATGTTCTGTCTTTCTTTAACACCAATTGGCCGACCATGCCCAGGAGAAAGGCCTCTGGTTTCTTGGGAAAGGTGTACTTAAGTACCTTTTTCAGTTCATTATAGATCTTTTCCCAGAAGACCTTAATCCTTGGGCACGTCCACCAAAGATGAAAAAACGTTCCTTCCGTTTCCTTACATTTCCAACATTTATTATCGGGCAAATGATAGATTTTTGCAAGTTTGACTGGGGTCATGTACCACCTGTAAATCATTTTCATAATATTTTCTCTCAAGGCATTACATGCCGTAAATTTCATCCCAGTGGTCCATAACTTTTCCCAGTCAACAAACATAATGTTATGACCAATATCCTGTGCCCATTTAATCATTACCGATTTGACCATTTCATCTTGTGTATTCCATTTCAGCAGCAAATTATACATTCTTGACAAATTCTTAGTACTGGGCTCTAACAGTTCAGTTTCTAATTTTGATTTTTCCACCTGGAAGCCAATTTTCCTGTCTGTTTTGAAAACTTCCATTATCTGATAATAATGAAGCCAATCTCTTACTTTCCCTTTTAGCATCTCAAAGCTTTTCAGTTTCAATCTGTCCCCCTCTTGCTCCAAAATTTCCCAATATCTCGGCCAATTAACCTCCATATTAAGTTTTTTAACGGCTTTTGCCTCCATTGGCGACAACCACCTCGGAGTTTTACTTTCCAACCGTCATCATAATTTTATTACTTATACCCCGCCCATCTGATTGGGTTGCCCCAGCCACTCTGGGCGGCTTCCAACATATATAAAAACATAATAAAACATAAATCATTACAAAAATCTTCCCTATACAGGGCTACCTTCAGATGTCTTCTAAACGTTGTACAGTGGTACCTCAGATTACATACGCTTCAGGTTACATACGCTTCAGATTACAGACTCCGCTAACCCTGAAAGAGTGCTTCAGGTTAAGAACTTTGCTTCAGGATGAGAACAGAAATCGTGCTCTGGCGACGCGGCAGCAGCAGGAGGCCCCATTAACTAAAGTGGTGCTTCAGGTTAAGAACAGTTTCAGGTTAAGAATGGACCTCCGGAATGAATTAAGCACTTAACCCGAGGTACCAGTGTATAGTCACTTATCTCCTTGGCTTGTCCATCACATAACACCATACCCTTCAACATCTCTCTGATGAAAATAGGGACGTCCTAAGGAAAAGAGGGACATTCCGGGATCAAATCAGAAACAAGGATGGCTTCTATAAATCCGGGACTGTCCTTGGAAAATAGGTACACTTTGGGGCGGGGGGTCTGCAAAAGGTGTGATGTGACCTAAACCTCATCTAGGCTTTAGGAACTTTGTTCTCCGAGGTAACATTCTCTCCAGCCCCTGATAAAACTGTTTTCAGTTTTTAAACCTAAAAATGTCTGTTACCTCCTACACTCCATCTTCAGTCTCTTACTAGATGCAAACATGGATGGTTTGAACACAAGCCAAAAAAACCCCTACCTTCTCACTTTCAGCTTCATCATGCATATAGCTGGATGAAGAATTCAGGAGAGCTCACAAGCTTGCATATGGTTTTCTAACGTTTTGGTTGGCCATTATATGGACAGTGAGAGAAGACTCAGGACGGTTTCTGATAGAGGGGAGAGAAACAGACTGAGGAAAACATGAGGAATCAGACTCTTTTCAGGCTCAACGGCTAGATGCTTTGGTTCTGATTAGCATCTTGCTGATACATTAGCCAAGCTGTAAGATAATAGCTTTCAAAATTAGTGGAGCAAATGTTCTGGGAAGAAGCTGAACAATTGTTAAGAGAACTCTGCTGCTTAATTGTTATCAGATCTTTCCCCCTCAGGCATTTAAAGGAAGAGGCAGCTTAGGAGGCCTTATTACTTTTCTGTTTTACAACAAAAATCAGTTGGTTATAGGTGGAGGTGAGGGGTAGTTATTATATACCGTATTTTTCACCCTATAGGACGCACTTTTCCCCCTCCAAAAATGAAGGGGAAATGTGTGTGCGTCCTATGGGGCGAATGCAGGCTTTCGCTGAAGCCTGGAGAGCGAGAGGGGTCGGTGCGCACTGACCCCTCTCCCTCTCCAGGCTTCGCGCAGCTCTCCGCAAGCCGTGGGAGCCCGCGCTGGGCTCCCACGGCTTGCGGAGAGTTGCCTGTTCTGGGGGCTGGGGTCGGGGGAAACTCGGGCTTCCCCAGCCCCGCGCCTGGGGGGGAAATAATTTTTTCCCCCTTTATTTCCCCCCCAAAAAACTAGATGCGCCTTATGGGACGGTGCGTCCTATAGGGCGAAAAATACGGTAGGTGGAGGAGCTTTGATTTTTAGTCTCCTTGTGGGAGGGATATGTAGACAAAAGAATTTTATTAACAGAAGAATTTTAGGAATGGATGGTTAGGGAGGTCTTCTGGTCTTTGGTGGATTGATTTGCAGACTTGTTCCTTGTCAAAGGTCCCTGGTTCACTTATTCCCTGGCATCTCTGGGTAGGGTTGGGAGAGACCCCTGTCAGAAACCCTGGGAAGCCACTGCAAGGCAGTGTGGACATTACTAATCTTCATCAACACCTGGAGCCAAAAGGTTCCCCACACCTGCCCTAAAAGTTGTGCTCTTTGATACCCTCACGTGAAATACACAGGAGCTGATTCTGGTTCATTCCATGCTGCCTTACATAGACACAATTTTGCCACATGTTCAGAGATAACCTGTTCCAGGTGTGAGATGGGACATTAGGAATAGTTTCTGGGTCTGGGTCACACCACAGCGCACCACTTTTCTGACGGCATGAAGAAAGAGCTAACAGGAAAGTGGGAAGAGATTCCATTTCCCTCCTCCGTATTTGAGATGAAGGTTTTGCAATGCTGCCTTACCCTGAAAGCCTTCTCTGTCCCCAGTGCTGGGATACAGGAGGCGGGTCCTTTGTAACCAGTTGGATTGGGCCTTGTTATAAACTCCTTGTGACCATGCTTATCTGCCTACGTGCCCTATCCCGTTACATCACTGAAAAGGAAGGGTGGACTGAATTCTTTGTCAGTTCTGTCGCCTTGCACTCTCAGGGCGGGACAGCAGTATAATCCCTCTCTTTTCTTCCTTCCTTGTCTTTTCTCAGACCTGCTGCTAGACGACATCGTCCTCACCCACTCGCTGTTCCTGCCCACAGAGCAGTTCCTGCACCAGCTGCACCAGCAATATCCTTTCTGCGTGATGTTTTGGAACGTCCCATAATGGTCGAAGGGTTGGGGGAAGAAATGGGGGTGGGGGAGGAATGCATGCCATTCTGACACATTTTCCTGCAGGAGAAACTCTGTTCGGGTCACCTCATATTTCTCGTTCTTGTTGCATAGAACCCTGTGGCTTCTGCAGTTCCACAGGTTTTATTTATTAGTTTTCTTATTTAAGAAAGGTTCATACCTCGCATTTCACTGTGTGTCTCAAAGCAGCTTGCAGAAGAAGAAACAAAACGTGCAAAATGTACAGCACAGATTTTTACATCAAAAAAATAGAAAACAGAGCAATGTTATATAGCGCAAAGGCCTTCTGAAATGAAACCATCTGCAATGTAACAGTGATGGTGCCTGCCAGTTTTCTAATGAGAGGGAGTGGGCAGAATGTGCTAATGCAGAAATTTGGCTTTGGAGAACAAATTTAACCTCTTGAGAGTGTGAATTCTTATTGTTGTTGTGCAAAATCACCCTTTCGGTTCCAAGCAGCACGTTATAGCAAGACGTGTGGGGGAACCGCTGATCCACGTGTTTTCCAGTGTGTTCTTGGTAATATGTAGTAGAAAGAAAATATATGATGTCACAGCATCTCTTCACTTCCTGCTTCACTTTATTGGCCGCTGCTTGAAGGAAGCAAGGAAATACTAGCATAATGACATCACATGGGGAGATGTGCGTTGATGATGCCCACCAGTCCCCACTCACCTGCGCTTTGGGTCTTACCCTAAGCAGTCTTAACAGTATTGCTATGAGGATAACATTAGATGATACAGTCCTAGTTTATTTTCCCATGTATGTGTCCTTGAACTTTTTGGAGTTTTGGTGGTCATGGTGATGGGAACCATACACCTAATAATAACCTTATGAAGAAATCTGCTCAACCCCACATCATTTGCCAGGCAGATTAAATCTCAGCCTCTAGTGTGTTGCATTTTGGGGTCTGCCGATCAATCTTCTGCATGTTTACTCAGAACTAAGTTCCTCTTCCTTAGGGTGTATAGGATTGCAGCCTTAATCTCTCTCCTTTAGCCTCATCTGTCAACTTCTTTTGTCACACAGGGCTCTCGAGAGAATAAGATAACATTACACAGCTCTGAAAAAATAAACAGCCTGGGTGGACTTTGTTAATTTCAGCCAACAGGTAGCAATTAAGCTGCTCCTCCCTGTTAACAGCTCCCACCACCATCACAAATTCTGGTATTGATAGACTGAAGGGGGTGTGGATGTGGGTGTGCGGAATGTGACCTTCTCTGGTTCTGTGAGTTTCTGGTGATGACATACACACAAACATATAACACTGCATTAAAAAATCAGCCCTGGTTTTTTGCATTTCCTTAGGAGCGAATTGTACATGACATTTTGTCTACTCTTATCAGCCATCTCAGTTACCCCTATTTGTTTGTTTCCCATCTCATCTCTGCAACCACAAAATCTCGAAACTTGCTTTCTTTTCCCCCCTCGTGGAGACAGTTGAACTTAAATAAACTGGGATTTTCAGGCTATGTAGCTTGCAGGGACAGCCATTGTTGCTTTCATTTGCATTTCTCTCTCTTTCTTCCAAAGAGCTCGGATAGTTTACATGGCTCTAGTTCCATTTTTGTCTTTCCTCACAACAACCCTCTGAGGTAGGTTAGGCTAATGGAAAGTAACTGGGCCCAGGGTCAGGTGGTGAGCTGGATGTCTTGGGTGGGGATCTGAACGCAGGTCTCCTGGTTCACGTTTGAAATGTGAACCACCACACCACTGACATAAATCGAGATTCTCCACATTCTGAATTCTGCACCAAAAGATACCAAAGTCCACAGCCTCCTGGATGGCTGAGGGATATGCAAACTATATCCATTAATGGAGAATGGGGTTGTTGGCCCGTTAGTGAACTTTGCAGTTTCTGTGATCTGTACTTGCCATCTTGCTATCTGGACCCAGAATCAACCCACCCCATTCCAAACCTCATCACTTTGGCTGTTCTCCTTTCTTCCAACCACTCCCTTCTGTGGCCGCAGCCCTGATATTTTCCCTTGACTTCCATGTGGTCACCTTCATGACAGCGTCGACAATCCCATCACCGCCATGTTGGAAGGAAGGCGAAGCCATGCACCGAAAACGAGCAGTTTTGGTTATTTTGCTTCACTTCCTCGAGACGTACAAGGGGATCTTGCAGGAGGAGGAGAAAGCAGGCAAAGTTATCAAGGTACACCATGACACCCCTAACCCTACTCTCATTTTTTCTTAAGAAAAGAAGAATAGCAACAGATTGCAAAGTATTAGTCCAGCCACAGTCCCCCGCCCCAATGTCCTTTTGCCTTACTTGGTGGCAAATAGCCATAGATCCAGGGGGGGCAAAATAGAAGGTACCCCTTCCTTTTATATCAGAGCATGATGGATCAGGCCACTTTCTCTTTTCTCCTAGGACCTGTATCTGCTCATTATGAAGGACTCCTCCCTCTATCACAAACTGGAAGATGAAATTTTGAAGCTTCATCAGCTTGTGGAGACAGTTGAACTCAAGTAAGGGGAGAGGGGGAGAGGGGGAGTTGGAATATGGAATGCAGAATTTCTCCTGCATGGGGAAACCTCTCAGGCTGCTTTTCCTAAGTGCATTATGTTGCCGGTACTGCATTCACAAGAACGGGTTTCATATAACCTCCTCCACATCTTGGCAAAACAATTGTTGTGGAGGTTCGCCTGCACAAACTTTGCCGCTTTCCACAGTTGCCATGTTCCTCTGTCACCGCATCTTCCTGGGCAGACCACTGTTTTTCATTTGTGCATTTGCTGGGCAAAGTTTCAACAAGATAGCTCAGGTTAAATAAGCCCCAGGACTCCAGGAATTCAAACTTCTGTGTCAGTAGTTGTTCTCCTCATGCAATCACAATCCCTCTCCATATGGAGGAGCTACATGCATACAGTGGCACCCAAGTAGAACGTTTGAACATGGTGTTTGTTGGTGTGCAGGGCCAGATCCCTCCTGTGCAGTCCTGCGACACACACACCTACACACTTACTTTCTTTGCTTAGAGGGGATGATATGAACTTCCCCAAAGGTTGCAAACTAAGAGGTCATCTCCTTGGAACTAGAAATCAAGGAGGACCATGCTCTTAACCACTATGCTATACCTAGTTCTGAATAGTGGAAGCTTTCATAAAGCTGAGGTTACCGCAATCCTTGTTACTTTGCAACCCAAACAACTTACTTATACCTTACATGGTACTGATGTATATAAGAACATAGAAAGCTTAGGGTTTTTCCATATTTACCTTTTGCCCTGTGCTTTCCAGGTCCAGGAGACAACTCTTGGGGTAAATGTTTAGACTCTTCTAATAGTGGCCAGCTGTCTAACGGTGGGTTGTTACAAGCAGCAGCCCACTCTCACAACAATCTCCCTGGCCAAACTGCCTCTGAAATCCCTAAATCATGATTGGGGAACCTGTGGCCCTTCAGATGTTGTGGGACTCCCAACTCCTATCAGCCTTAGCCAGAATGGCCCAGTGGTTGGGGATGATGGGAGTCAAGCCACATCTCCAGGACCCCTGGCTCCCTGCCTCTGCCCTGAATGCTCCTTAGAAACTGCATTTAGAAATTCAGACTCCTTAACCCCTCACAGAATGGCACGGATGCCCTGCTCCTCTGAAAATTTCCCACATTGTGGCCCATGTTGCTTGCCCCTTTTCTAGCTTCTAAATCTTGCCTTCTTGGCCGCAGGGTGACTGAAGAAAGCCATCCCCCCAGCAAGCAAGTCAAACCCCTTTTCAGGCATTTCCGGCGCATAGATTCCTGCCTCCAGACACGGGTCGCTTTCCGTGGCTCAGATGAAAGTGAGTATTAAAGGAGATGAGGGCGTTGGTGACGGTCGTGTTGGGGTTCCCGCTTGGATTGTCTTTAAAAGGGCTGATGAGTGCAGCTGCAGACATGGTTCTGCAATTCCACCCATAAATCCTCCATCAAATTACAACCATAGAAAGCTTTGGCAGCACACAAATAATAGAACAAAATCACTTCAAAAGCTTGAGTGAAAAGGTAAACCTTTACCTGGTGCTTAAAGCACCAGGCGGACCTCACTGGGGAGAGCCTTCCACAGACTAGGAGCCGCAGCTGGGAATGCTCCCTCTGACATCACCCTCCAAGTGTCCGTCAGAGGAGGGGGCTGGAGAAGAGCCTCTGGGAAGCCCCTCAAGGTTATGAGGATGAGTCGACAGAGGGGAATGAATCCCACAGCGACAGTAGGCCGAATCCCCTCCTTATTGCAGGATGATTGTTATTTTTAGTTTTTCCCAACCTAAGTGTATTTGTTCACCATGGCTGTCCTTTGCTGGCTATGGATTCCAACCTCCAGCCTCTCGGCTCTGTTTCTTTCTAGTCTTCTGCCGTGTTTACATGCCAGACCACTCATATGTCACCATCCGCAGCCGCCTCTCGGCCTCCGTGCAGGACATCCTCGCCTCGGTGACTGAGAAGCTCCAGTACTCGGATGAGCAGCCCACCCGGGAGGAGGCTCTCATCCTGGTGGCAGTAGCGTCCTCAGGAGGTAACTCCCGAGAGCTGGAGTGGGGGACAAGGCAAGAATGGCAGAGTGACAATTCCCAGAGGGTTTTAACAATCAGTCCCTCTTCCCAGGGAACTCTGGGAATTGTAGCTCTGGGAAGGGAATACGGGTCTCCTTACAACCCTCCGCATTCTTAACAACCTATAGCTTCCCAAATTTTTTAGGAGGAGCTATGGTTGTTTAAAACGGTATCATAATGCTTTTAAATGTATGTGTGAATGTGGCTATAGTCCAACAATATCTGAAGGGGCCATGGGTTTCTGACCCTCTGCCCTAATAGAATCCTGGCCACATTGCACTGTGAGCAAATGCCCTATTTCCATATGCCTCAAAGAAGTGATCTACATGCCAGAGCAGAAGGGGTGTTTTGGGGTGTGGGGGAGCAAGAATCCCTGTCCAGTTTGAACTTGAGGAAAAACCCTACCAGACCCTGAATATATATATATATATATATATATATATATATATATATATATATAACATTTCCACAATATAAATGATAATATGCGTCTGTTTTGAGATATGTTTCTGCTGTTGCTCCAGATTGTTCAGGAACTCTTTCTTTCCTTGCTTTTTGCCAGAGAAATCTGTGCTACAGCCCAATGAAGAGTGTGTTTTCACTACCCTGGGGATAAACAGCCATCTCTTTGCCTGCACTAAGGAGAGTTTCCCATCGCTGGTGAGTGAGCTCCTTTCTTCCCCTCTGCTCTGCTCCTCCCTCAGCTGGCAGGGACTTTTTGTCATGCGGGTGCTGTGTTTCTTGGTGTAAGCAGTAGTGTAGAGGTAAATTTTGATGTGCAGGAGCTCTTCATGACAGCTCCTATAGCAGTATATTGTGTAATACCCAGTTTATCAGGCTCAGCTTGCCGATCAGAAGGTCAGTGGTTCGAATCCTTGCAACGGGGTGAGCTCTGTTGCTCTGTCCCAGCTCCTACCAACCTAGTAGTTCAAAAGCACATCAGTGCAAGTAGATAAATAGGTACCGCTTCATGGGAAGGTGAACGGTGTTTCCATGCACTCTGGTTTCTGTCACAGTGTTCCATTTCACCAGAAGCGGTTTAGTCATGCTGGCAACATGACCCGGAAAGCTGTCTGCGGACAAATGCCAGCTCCCTTGGCCTGAAAGCGAGATGAGCACCGCAACCCCATAGTTGCCTTTGACTGGACTTAACCGTCCAGGGGTCTTGTTAGCTAGCAAAGGGTGGTGTATTGATAGTATGTTGGAATTTGGCTGAGGAGACCTGGGTTGACATCCCTGATCAGCCAGTTGGCATGACTACGGTCCTATGCATAATTACCCTGAGAGTAAGCGCCATTGAACTCAGGGCCGTGTACTTCTAATTGCATAGATTCAGCTTGTAGAACACATTGAGCTTTAATGAAAGGCCTTCAGCCAGCTGAAATGCAGCCTTTAGATTCTAATTAGCAGTGCAAACAACCCTGCAAAGAAGTGTTACCATTAAATTGCCAGTGTGAAGTAGGAACCCTATCAAGGAAAAGGAGGGAAAGTGTTCAATCTCAGCTTGATTATTTATCTGCACTTCCTCTGTCCTAAACCATCACTAGTAAAACCCGAAAGCCTTGTTATCAACTCATTCACTTTCCAGAACAAGGAGGTCCCCTCAATCACCCTGGTGGGATCTGGTAGGCGACATCACCTCTCTTGCACTGAAAAAGGTTCCCAGCCCCTGCCCTACTGTGAGCTTCTGTGCCTCTGTGGGATCAGGGAGCTGCAGTTGCCAGAAAGACTCCCCCCCCCACCCCTTGTGCTCTAAAAACACCCAGGTTTTCTTCTTGGTTCTAACACATACATTGGAATCTCTCTCCCTGCTCTCCACAAACTCGGCCTTTCCCCAGGTCCCTCTCCCTGAGGAAATCCAGGTGTCGCCAGGTGACACGGAGATCCATCGAGTTGAAGCTGAGGACGTGGCGAATCACCTCACAGCCTTCCACTGGGAATTGTTCCGCTGTGTCCATGAGGTAACAAAAATGAATTTGCCCCATAGCTGGTGAGCACGGAGGAAACCGGGTGAGGGAGTTGGATTGGGAATCTGAAAATGTTGCAACTTAAGAAGGATGTGCATGGCCTTCAGAAGTGATTGGCAGCTAGGTTAGGGGCCAATATTACAGGCTGGATGCCCTGATTCAGGGGGTGAAGAGTTTGTTTCAGCGTGAGGGCCACATTCCTTCATGGGCAACCTTTGAGCGGCAGTCACATGACAATGGTGGGCAGGGCAGAGGCCAAAATGGGTGGAGCAACAGTTGTGAGCCTTACCTTGGTTCAGCAAAAGAGCCACGCACAAGGCAAAGGCACTTGAGAAAAGTGCAGAGCAAGGCTGGTGATGGGTGTGGCTTGGGGAAGAGTCCTAAGGGCCAGATAGAGAGGCTGTCAGCCCCTGGGTTCCCTGTCCCTGCCCTAATCGGGTGGTGCCTGCACATTCAGAGCAGCCGCAGATGAAGGATCAAACTGCACGGGATATTAATCGCATGGTTTGCCCTCAAGTGCACGATTCAGGAGACAATTAGCATGTCGGGGAAAGGGATAGGTGTCTCCTTGGCAGCTAGCTTTCTATGTGGAGGGAATTCCACCGTTGCCCCATCCCAAGGAGCATTCAGTCATGGGAGCCCTTCACCCCTCTGAAGTGGTGAAGCCCAGAGACATGGTTTGATCATCTCAATCTGAACTAGGTCCTCAATTCTATTATTCTTATGTTCCCTCTGTGTAATCACTCCTCTGCCCCTTCTCCATCCTTGATATATATAAAGAGGACTGAAGGATGAAGCCACTCCTTTTAACCGGATAGCTGGTGTTGTGGCTGTATGGGGGTAACCACATTGGCTACCCCTGCTGTGTAGAGTGAGGCATCCTTTCCCTTCACTACAGGCCAGGGGAGGGCTACAGGCACGCAGGCTATTAACTTCTGCTCTGGCATCTTTGTTTGTAGCTGGAATTCGTGGACTACGTGTTCCATGGGGAACGTGGTCGGCGGGAGACAGCCAACCTAGAGCTGCTGCTGCAGCGCTGCAGTGAAGTTCAGCACTGGGTGGCCACGGAGGTGCTGCTGTGCGAGTCGCTGGGGAAGCGGGCCCACCTGCTCAAGAAGTTCATCAAGGTGGCAGCTGTGTGAGTGCCACATCTTAACCCTTTTCTGTCTGGGGCCAGGGTAGAGACATGCAAAGATCAAGCCTTTGGCGACTGTTTGAAGACTTTGCACAACCTGAACAGCTTCTCTTCTTTCTCACAATGCATTCTGAAATCCCCCCCCCCCCCCGTTTTCCCAATTAACGGCGGTGTCACTAAGTTACGGAGTTGCGTAAGAAGCTCTGCATGTTAGAAATGTTGCTCAGGTGCACCTTTGGCTTTCTGAGATTTGAGCAGGAGCTTGTCCACACATTTTCCAGCATCACAAGGGCTAGGAACTTTACTAAATCTGAAAGCTGAGATTCTGCACCTGCTGTGCTTTTTCTGCACTCCTACAGAATCACATCGCACACCCAGCCTCAAGTTTACAAAATAGTCGCCTCTGTCCAACAGAGTTCCTGCAGCTACTCTAAAATCTGAGAAAACAGGGTTGCAATGGTTTTGGTGAAATTTGCTTTGTCGCCGCTTGGACATGTAACTGGCTCTCCATGCCACAATTTGAGAAGTCTCTTAAGTGGCTGCTACATAGCATGTATTAATTTGAATCCCCTCTCTGAGATTGTGTGCCTTACTTGCATGGGGTGCCAGTTTCAGTTCTATCCAAAGTGGAGGCTGTTCTGATAGGGCAAAAGGGGCACTGTGTCATCAACCTCAGTCTGCTTTAAACCAATCCCTGCCTTCCCTACCTTCTTTCTTAGAACCAGTCCAGTGGGTGACACTGCTTGGCCGCTTCTTCCTTAGTCCCATTGTTGCCCTTGTAGAACTCAGCAGGGAGGAGGGTGGGGACAACGCTAGAATTAGTTGGCTCTGCCTGCCTACTGCCAGTCTGCCTACTGTCTTCCTCCTCACCAATCCCAATGGCCGCCACTGCCTGTGCAGTAATTTGGGCTAAATGTAGTTGGGTTTACCCGCTAAAATCTTTCCCCTAAGAATGGACGATCATGTTTTATTGAGCAAAAGTGCCCCCCACACCAGTAGAATAAGTTACCTTCAAAGTAGCCTTCAAATTATGTTTGCCACCCCTTTTTCTTTCTGAGGCTCCTGTATCCTTAAGGGCTGCATGATAGGCAGAGAGCCATCACAGGGCGCATTTCCAGGCACAGAGAGGCAACACTGGAGGGAAATTCACTTGCCAAATTCCTGCCTATTCCACTGCTGCTCCAAGCATTGGAGCCCTACCAAGAAAAAGGTGTCAAATCCTACCCAGAAGAATTGGAGCTATCTGAACCCACAATCATCTACCCACTGCTTCCAAGTCATCACCGTAGTTTTGGTAGTGGCAGCGGCATCGAATGACCGAGGTGGTTTTGGCAGCAGCAGTGAGTAAGCAAGCGGCCAACATTGAGAGCAGGTTGGAGTGCTCTGGGAATGCAGAGAGGCACTCCAATCTCCTCCGATGTTTCCCAAAGGCTGCTGAAACACTGGAGAGGATCAGATTGGTCCTTCCTGCTTTCAGGGTGTTCCCACCAGCCAGCCATGGTGGTGGCTTTTCTCAGCTTTGCTACAGAACTTGCCACCCAACCCACCATAATTGCAGTAGTGGCGGCTTGCTCAGGGCCACTGTGTCTGTGTGGTGAGTGTGGATGTGTCTATATGGGGAGGATGTGTTATGCATCTTCGGCATTTGTGGTGCATGTGTCTGTATGAGTGGTAGCCGTGCCCAGCACTTGGACATGGCCCTCAGAAAGTTAGGGAGCTGTCAGTGCAATCCTTGGGTTGAAAAGGTTAGCCACCCCTGCTTTGATTAGCACCTGGACGCAATAGCTGCCTTTGCCTCACTGCTTCCTGCTGAGCACACTGGTGAATTGCCCCTTCATTTCTCCACAGTCAGTCCTGTTCCTCGTGTGGGTGGGTTAATGCCTGAGTTTCTCTTACCTTTTGTAACAAAGCAAATGATGACCATGAAAATATGACTGTAATTAACCTATTTATCAGCAGATATGCATAGGAACGGATTGATTAAGGGGAATTAATCATTATAGCTTGGCTGCACTCAAGAGAAAGCAAACTGGAAGCAGAAACTGCACAAAGGAAGCTTCTAATTAAAGCTGTAGGGTGTTTTTGCTGAACAGGATTTAATTTCTGAGTAAAAAGTATAGAAATATATTGATCTGGGGGTCTGGTTTTGTCCTGTTATATTAAGCAGCGCCTTGAACCTCCATTTTCATTCTGTTTCCAGGCAATTGCAGAAAAGTAATACCTCAGCATTACTCAAGTCCCTTGTCTGTCAAACTGCTTATAACCAGGGCTGGGCAAAATTTGTGTTTGGAATTGATAATGAAACATAAAGTTCATTTGCATAGGATTGGTTTGCAAAGTTGTAATCTGAAACCTTTGAGGAAAATAAATCCATGGAGAAGGAAATGTTTTATTAAGATGTGCAATTGTTTGCAAAGAGGCTATAAGGAGCTTCCTTATTCTGAGTCAGACTACCAGAGTGCAGTTCCAGAAATCCGTGGGAGACTGGGCTGAACGAGAATTTCACTGGATGAAGATTGGGGTGGGGCTTCAGTGCCCTGCAAAATAGAGGGGAATTGCAGAATAAGTTGTGCAAATGTACTTAATTTATGTAATTTTTACATGCTGTAGAATTCAGAATTTTACTTTTTGTTTGTTTGCTCCGCACAAAGTGCACATGGCCCCAGCCATGCTAAAAGTGTACCGTAGCTCCTCGGGGTAAAGGTAAAGGTAAAGGGACCACTGACCATTAAGTCCAGTTGTGGACGACTCTGGCGTTGCGGCGCTCATCTCGCTTTACTGGCCAAGGGAGCCAGCATTTGTCTGCAGACAGCTTCCGGGTCATGTGGCCAGCATGACTAAGCCGCTTCTGGCAAACCAGAGCAGCGCAGGGAAACGCCGTTTACCTTCCCGCCGGAGTGGTACCTATTTATCTACTTGCACTTTGATGTGCTTTCAAACTGCTAGGTTGGCAGGAGCAGGGACCGAACAATGGGAGCTCACCCCGTCATGGGGATTCAAACCACCAACCTTCTGATCGGCAAGCCCTAGGCTCTGTGGTTTAGACCACCGTGCCACCCGCGTCCCAAAGTGCACCTGCACC
The DNA here is from genome assembly GCF_951804945.1 of Podarcis cretensis. Classification (NCBI taxonomy): domain Eukaryota; kingdom Metazoa; phylum Chordata; class Lepidosauria; order Squamata; family Lacertidae; genus Podarcis; species Podarcis cretensis. The sequence goes on along the minus strand of NC_137182.1, from coordinate 27,713,075 downwards.
TCCTCCGGGTGGTGCCTGTCAAAACAGAGATCTGAGCATGGTGGCATTTGGCGATTAATAAATAAATAAATCTCAAGACTCTTCTTCTAACTGTATTCCAGTGCAGGATTATTGCTCTGTCCCAAGTGTTTTGAATACACATTGGCTGCACTAGCACAGAGCACTAATCTATGGTTTGCTTCCCCATGACTTGTTCAACAAACCACAGATTTCACAGATAAGCAAACAAGCCATGCCTTGCTTCTCTAAAGCTTGGCTTGCTTCCCAGTTGCTTTTGCCTTGTGCCTCTGTAGCTTGGTGAGTGTATTGGGTGTGGAGTGGGGGTGGGGAAGTACCCAAACAAACCATAGTTAAGCATAGTTTGTTAGGGTTCAGACATGCCAAACCATGGTAATGACATCATGGTTTGTAAGCCAACCACAAAGCATGGCTTCACATTATGGCTTGTATCCAGAAATACAAGCTGCTGGGTTGACTTCAAACATTCGGACAAGCCATACTTCAGCTAAGCAGACTGTGGCTTTGTGTTATGTATGAACCTTTATGGTTAGCTGTTTCCTAGCCACTCTTTCCCACTGAAAGGAAGGAAAGAAAGATGAAAGAGAAAGGGAGACTGAAAGAAGATGTTGGGGAAAGGGGGTGGGTATGGGGGAGAAACCATGAGGCAGTGAAGCCAATGGTCTGCAGATGCAGGGAAGGGATAGTGTGGGGCTTCGTGAGCGGAGACTACAGGCGACCACCTTCCCGTGTGGTTCCATGTTCCATGTAGTCAGCTTTTGGTCATCTTCCAATTCTGTGAATTCACCCTGAAATATTCATGTCTGCAGATGCCCAAAGTCTGTGCCTTTACACTACAAAATTGCTGCTGCTTTCCCCTGCCTTCCCATCTTTGCTCTTGTCTTGTTGTGTTCAGCTGCTGCTGGGAATCCCTGTCTGCCTTTCCCCTGCATGCTCAGGCTGCCTCCCGCCTCCCTGGGCGCTAGTGGCTGGTGAAGTCACAGCCTTGACACCATCACCCAGAGTGACTCTAACAGCCCACGACTGCTGTATTATTGCTTCGGCTTCCTTCTCAGCTTGCTTTCTGCATTGAGGAGTGGGGAAAGGAGGCCAGAAAAGCTGGAGGCTGGAGTGAGGAGCTGAGCAGAGCCATGTACTTGGAAGCGGGTTTGGTTAGGCTTTCTGGTCTTGAATACTATGAATCAGAAGTGCTTGGGTTGTAGAGAGGGCTTGTGGCCTCCTGGTTTTTATTTATTTGCAGTGGCCCCCATTTGCTACAGGTGGTAGGAGCTATGGCTTGGTGCTTGTGGGTTTCCTTAAGGGGAACCACTCCAGCACCCTCCATAATTCAGTTACTATTGATTTGCATTTGCTTTCTGTCCAGAGGATGCTAGGTGATGGATGCTGAATGTAGGAGCAAAGTGGCTGCTGTTCTAGAGAGCTTACAATAGTTATCCCAGCAGAGGCTATTGCAGGCTTGAGCTTTATCAGTGTCTGACTTCTTACCTGCCCCCTTTCCCCCTCCCCACAGATGTAAACAGAACCAGGACATGTTGACGTTCTATGCCGTGGTTATAGGGCTCAACAACGCACCTGTCAGCCGTTTGCGTCTCACCTGGGAGGTAAGAAGAACCAGGGAGCCTGATTTGTTCACATATGTATGTGGGGGTGGGTGGTTGGCAGGGCTCTGTGTAATCCCGCCCAACCCCATCCAGATTCTGCAGCTCAGCAGTTCCTCTTCTACAGTCAAAACCCCAAAATCTACACATTGGTTCATTGGCTATTTAAAACAGCAGCAGCTGATTTGGTGGGGTGGAGCTGTCCTCTTGACACGGCTGTCATTGTAGCTTACCTAGGCAGAGTTGGGGTGAGGCCAGGCCCTGGTAAGGTCAGGGCAGTACCTACTCTACCCTCAACCTCATCACCGTCCTGCCCCACCCCAGTGTCGTTTGCCCTCTCCCCACTGGCCGCTGCTGGGGCGGGGTGGTTGTAGCCTTTATCCTACGAGTTCAGCCAAGAGTAGGCCCTTGTGGCAATGAACAAACGTAAAACACGTGTAATATAATAAGCAGCTTAGAAACAATGCAGAAGCGCTGGAGAACCAAAAGCACTTCTGCAGAACCAGGGAACTCAAGATGAACCAGCAAGAAAACCAAGGCTTCAGAGACACTAAAAGGATCTAATTGTGGAAGCAGCTATGCTTTTGTGTATACTTTAGAAAAAATAATTAAAAGTGAATGAATGCAACACTTTATGTTAACACCCAAAATAAGAACAGATTCTCAGAAGCCAAGGTGGATCATAACAAGGCAACACTCACAGCTCTCAGGTTGGTATGTGTGGGTTGGGTTCAGTTTTCCAGAACCCCTTCTCTCTCTCTCTCTCTCTCTCTCTCTCTCTCTCTCTCACTCACACACACACACACACACACACACTTTCTCTTTAATATCCACCCACACTCTTTCCTCCTCTCTGTATTTCCAGCCCTTTTGCAATTGCCGTCTTTCCTGTTTGCCAGGAGTTGTGGGTACACGTACTTTTATGAAAGGGTTTCCCCCTCCTTTCCTTTCTTGTGCTCCTCCCTAAGAATTCACACATAATCTTTGCCATCAAACTGGGTCATCATCCCTGAGGAGGGAGATAAACAAGGAGCTGGCAGGCTTCTGGAAGCAGCAGGATCCTCCCCTGTGGGAAATGGTCCTGATCCTGGCTAAACATAGCTGGGCATTCAAGAAGCATTGCTGCCTCCAGCTGTGGAGGCAGGTCATAGCCTTCAAGGCTAGTAGCCACTGATAGCGTTATCTTCCATGAATTTGTATGATCCTCTTTTAAAGCTATCCAAATTGGTGGCCACCGCTGCCTCCCTGAGTGAATTCTATAACACAAAGTGTTATATTGCCTCAAATGTGGACAAGCCCGTGGAAGTAAGATTCAGCGGCCGCTGCAATCAACTTCTGTGAATGGAATGGGGAAGGGACAATTTTCTCCTTCACCTCAGGTGGGAAAATGTGTGGGATTGGCCCCGTCACCATATTATATGCTTTCTAAGCTTGGGTGTCAAGTGAATATATTCTTGTTTGGCTAGGTCTTTAGCTGTTGCGCCGCCAAAGCCAGCGCTTAAGATGGCTTGTAGGATAATATCTGTATTTACCGTGCCACTTTGAGGGCGCAACCCCAGCCAAATCTAAGAACATTTTAAGTCTCGTTGATTTCTGTCGGAGAGAGTTAGGCAACTGCTTTCTGATGAAAATCAATGAGACTCAAAAGAGCTTAAGCGTTCACTTGGAGGCTGATAGCTGTGACAAATGAATGTCACACGAGCTCCGTGTATAGGGGCAAAACGCTTCTGAATACTAGGTGATTTTGGAATGTCGTTTGCAGTGCTTGGTTGGGGGCTCCAAGAGGCATCAGGCTAGCAGGCTGCTGTTAGAAGCACAACACTGGACTCAATGGGAGAGGATGGATTACCATATTTTAGCATAGTAAGTTGAGGTGTGAATGAGCTTTTGGCTCAGGGCCGGCCCTGTCATTAGGCAGAGTGAGCTGGCTGCATCTGGTGGCAATTGCTGGGGGTAGAGGGTAGGCAGGAGCAGTGAGGTGTGCCACACAGCCTGCCTTGCACCCTGTAAAAGTGAGCCTTCTGCCCTGTGCTGGAGGACTCTACCGCGTCACCAGTGTTGCAATATAATCCAGCTATCAGTCTGGTTGGCGTCTGCACACAGAACTGGGGCAGGATGCTATTTTCTCCCTCAGGCAAGTGCTTTTGCCTATACATGCATCCCCTTTTGCTCTCTTCCCTTTTACAAGAGCCAGCAAACAAATCAATAATTTCCCCACTGATTTTAGCTTCCTGTTTTGCCCAAACTCTGTGAGCCACCCAGTGAACATCCATTGACAGGTGAAACATAAATATTGCAAATAAACAAATAACAGCAGCAGCAGCAGCTTTGGAGGATCCTAAACCATGGCTTGAAGTAGATTTAATATCCTGGATTGTTCCAAAGCTGTTTTCAGGCTTCAGTGAAATGTGAAACTGTAGTTAATGGAAGAGTTTGTGGTGTCTTTGCTCACTTGCAGGGCGGGGAGGGAGGCGCAAAGGGGCTATATAGGTGAAAGACCCATTCATAAGGGCTCTGTCATATATTGGCATGTTAAGCCAAGGTATCATCAAACGTCATCAAAACCATCTGATTCATAAAGGCGGTTCTTAGGTTTTTCTGGATTATGTTCATGTTTGCTTATTGCCTACTTAATCGTATTTACTTATAAAAGCATTTCCGTATCTCAGTATCATAAAGTATTATCATTATATGCAACGTTAAAACATAAGGAACTATTCAAAACAATACAGATAATCATTAAAGTGACTGGCTAATAAGAAGAAAGAGAAGTTAGCTGCAAAGGCCTGTTGGCATAAGAAAAGTCTTCAAGAGATGCTTGGAAGTCAAAAGCGAGGGTGCCTGTCGCATCTCTACTGGAAGTGTGTTCCATAACATGGGACCAGTGACACTAAATGTCTGGCTTCTGGTTGAGGTCTCTATAACACGGGGGACAGTGCCCCTACAGATGATTATGTTGCTTAAAAATAAAAAGCCCTTGGATGGCTTTTCGAAGTGGAAATATAGTATGGAAAATGTTAAAAGATTTTTTTTTGGGGGGGGGAATTCACAATAGTTCAAAACATGTTTTGGTGCTGGGGAGTCTTGGGTTTCCTTTTCCTTAAACTGAGCCTGCCACACCCTTGAGGGCTGAGGGCAGTGCCTGCTGCCGGGCAAGTTGCTGCACATTGCATGTGCACATTGCATGTGCGCTCCCAGACATGCTGCCCATCGGAGTTAGTTCAGCACCAACACCTAGGCTGACTCATTGCATGAGACAAATCATGTTTGGCACATTTCCCCGGGTTGGTTCATCCACTCCCCAAAATATGCAACGAGGTTACCGTGAGACAAACGGGAGACGGGTCTTCTATAAGAACCTAAGATGAGCCTTGCAGGATCAGACCAAAAGCCTATCTGGTCCTGCACCCTGCTTTCACAGTGGCCAGTGAGGTATGAATTAGCCCTCTGCTGCTAGTGTGCCTTGACTAATACTGAAGGCAGTATATAGCCACAATGACTACAGTGGGCATTGATAGCTGTACCCTCCGTGTAAATCCATCACATACACGTCTGACTGCTCTTAATACCAGGCCTATTCATATAGCCTTGGAGGTATGCATTATAACTGTGGACCATTGAGGCCATAGACTTGTTCTTTACCTCAAATCCAGATACATGGAATGCAGGTTTTCCAGTCCCATTCTGGAACTGGCATTTTGTACAGAGTTGAAGCCTGCACTGCAGCTAGCCCAGCTCAGGACCTTCATACGGCCTGCCCTGATATTGCGTTCCCCTGTTAGCTCCTTGGAGGAAAAGATAGTATTATCAATGTAATAAATAAATAAGACCTAAATAAACAAGACCTATCGAGTCACTGTTTTGAACTGAGTTTTTTCATTTGCTTTTTTTCCAGAAGCTTCCAGGGAAATTTAAAAACCTGTTCCGGAAATTTGAGAACTTAACGGTAAGCCTTTTGCACTTCCTCTGTTTAGAGCTGGAGTAAAGTAGAGGCCCGCACTCTAAATATTCTCTGCTTTAACTATTTTCTGTCTAGCCTTAAGGAAACCCTTATCTCTCCTCTTATGGTACCTCCTGACTGTCACTGTTTTGTGGGAAGGAGTCATGCGTGGACCAGAACTTTAGGTTTGTGCAGTTGAAGTGGATTAAAGTTCTCTGTTCCAAAAGTTTCACAAATCCAATTTTTTAAAAATTACAGACTTTTGCTGTTAGGAAAGTGGCGTAGAAATGCATTGAAAAGTGTGAGATGAACCAATAATTAGCGGGGAGACCTAAAAATATCCCACAACCAAGTGAGGATGGATGCAGGATGAATGATCACTGTCATGTAACTTAGGGTTTCCATATTTCAAAAAGTGAAAATCCAGACACAAAAGCTGTGTTAAATTGAAGTTTTGGGCTATTTTTATGGAAATTCACCAATATATACACTTCCGACATGGGCTGCCACACGTCCAGATTTTCCTGGACACTGTTTCCGTGGCCGAATCCTGGCTATGTCCAGGAAATTCCAGACGTAGGGCAACCCTATTTAACTACCCTATAAACAAATCAGAAAGAATGTTGAATCAAGATTAGACATAGTCTAACCACCTTGTAAGCTTTGTGCAAGCAAATGCTAAATAAAGATGCCTTATTTTATATAATATTTAAATTTCAGGGTTGTGATAACGATCACTGAGATATCTCTAGCATTTTTGATCCAGTTAGGAAATATACTATGTAAATACAAAGTTGTATTGCTATTCCATCCTCAACAATCAGGATATGGCATGGGTCTTTTGCCCTTCGATGATCTCAGATCTGTGGTATGAAATCCCCTACCAACCATTGCTGTCCTCTAGCAGAAAAAAACTTTTCTACTTCCTTAATGCAGCAGTTTCCAGACTGTGCCGCAGAGAACCCTGGGGCTCTTTGGGAAGCTCAATGGAACTACTTATGGAGAAGATTGGGGACAGTAGAGAGATTCCCTGAAAGATAGGCCCACTACTTCTGATCTTCTCCTGCACAGCATGCAGCTGCGGAAGATTTCTAGATTTGTTCTAGCTTACACTCTCAGTACAGATGCAGCAAGAGCAGGGAACCCATGGCTCTTCAGACGTTGTTGAACTAAAACTCCCATCAGCTTCAGCCATCATGGCCAGTGGAGAGTTGCCTAGTGCGAGTCCAGCTTCCTCATCTCTGAGGTAGGGCAGTGAGTGAAGCCCAAGAGGCCTAGTGCAACTGAAGTGAGTGTACCCCAAACCTGACCTTTCATGCTCTGCAACCATGTATTGGTTCCACAGCATGCAGGTTAGTGTGAAAAGAGTTCTCTGCTGGTAGGGAGATTTGAAATCACTACCTTGATAAATTGATTAGTCAAGGAGATGGGTTTTTATCGTCAGGAGGTCACAGATAAAAGAAAGATTGTGACCATTCCCTTCTGCTTTCCCCCTCAATTTCCTTTTCTCACCTTCCTTTTTTTTTAAAGCCCTTTGTTTCTAGTCCAGACTTTCTTCATATTTTAAAAATAATATTTTAAGAAGTCCCATCTCTAGATTTCACCTGCACTTAACAGTGTTAACTTTTTGGTATTATGGCCCCAGCTGTACTTTGGCAGCAGCTGTTTTTCTGTATCTTCCTCCAGCCGAGAAACAACAGCGTCTTTTTCTCTCCCTTTCGCCTTGCAGGACCCCTGCAGGAATCATAAAAGCTACAGAGAAGTCCTCTCGAGAATGAAGCCCCCCATTATCCCCTTTGTGCCCCTCATCCTAAAAGGTGAGTCACACCCGCTGGAGCGGGGGTTGCTATTTTTGAACTGGGGTGTGTAGAAAGCTTTGTCTTGGCTATCCTGGTCGGGGCTTAATTTGAACTAGGGGCACTTGAAAAAATAATGTACCTCTGTAGGAAAAGCTCGCTTGCAGTGTCCTGTCACACTGAAGTGTGACCAAGAAAGAGAACCCTGAACCAGAAAGGGTGGGGCTATGCAAAATAGGGCCAGGCTCGATTCCCAATGAAAGGGGTGACCATGTCTGACTCACACGCCAGATGTGACCACGAGTGCATGCTGTCTTTCCTCCCTATACACGAATGTTTTCTGTTTACTCCTATGGGAAAGATAGATTTGGGGTCTGTGTTGTGATGAGTTTTTAACCAGCCATCACTGGATGGGATCGTGAGTGTGTACAAGTGCACACACGGTGTGTTTCAAACACTTCACCTCCCCTGTCACATGAGTCCTTGCAGTTTATAAGCCCTCCCTACACTGTATATAGACGCTGTCATAAGAGCATGTGCAGAGTTCCCCTTTCTCTCATCATTTAATTGCCACAAACCATCCTGGGCGCCTGGGCTTGGAGGGAAGCGCTTCCAGGCCATAGTTACAACCAGGCACCTTTTAAAAAAATAGAATTTAACTGTTGCCAGGCTACCACTCCTCCTCTCTCCTCTCATAAACTTTTCCTCTTCTTTTTTCCCCTTCTAACACTCAGATCTGACATTTTTGCATGAGGCTAGCAAAACCTTGGTGGACGGACTAGTCAATGTAGAGAAGCTGGTAAGAACATCCCTCCCCTCCAAGTCTTTTGCCCCTGCATGTTCTTCTGTCTTCAGTGCCGAGCACAATTACTTAATCTCTACAATGGGAATAATAACCAGAGAACCGGGAGGAATCCAAAAGCTATCTATTCCAACCTGTTGCATGAGACAAATCTGTACCCTAAAGTGGAAGGCTGTGAAGTTAAATAGGAAAGCAGTTATCCATATGATAAAGAATCGGGCAGTTTTTAAAAGCACTGCAACGACTGCAGAAATTTTGGACGGGAATAAGCAGGAACAGGGCTGACCACCTGTTGCAGAAATGAGACGTTCGTCCCCAGAGACACTCCTGAAGGCAGCTGCAGATGTTTATTTTCAGATATGGGGGGGATACAGAAACTGAAGGCAATCGAAGATAGGAGGTGCTGTAAAGAATTGTCTGTCTGTCTTGCAGAGACCCTTTCATCTCCCTAGTGAAAGTGTCGAATAATACTGCCAATAATATTGCCCGGGCCTCAAGCTCAGGGGTCAGATTTGACCCCCCACCTAGCCTTTTTTACCTTACCTCTGGGGGTTTCCTCTAGTCTCCCTCCTCTCCCCCAAGGCCACACCCCTCCCTTTCCCTGTCCCATGCCCTCCTGACACGAGTCCTTGAGCTGTGATAATGTTGTTGGCTTGGCAAGACAAAGGTGTGTGTGTGCGCCTGCGTAGAAACCAGAAACCTCTGGCTTTTGCACAGCTGGAATGTTGCCAACTCTACAAAGCTAAGAGTTCCGTCTGTGGCTCCACCCCCTTTAGCCTTGGAGCCCCACCCACCACGACTGGCATGGTTGCCCATGGAGGAATGTGGCCTTTAGACTGGAAAGCTTTCCCCACCCTTGTTTTAATGGTAGCAGGGAAAGATGGTCTCTCCGTAGAACACCTTGCCTTGCATACAGAGAGAGGTTCCAGGTTCAATACCCAGCAAATACAGGAAGGGCTGGGAGATAACCCCACCTGAGATTCTGAAGGGCTGCTGACAGTCAGTGCAGATGGACCAATATAAGTCAGCTTCCTAGGTTCCAGTAAGTTGCACTTATATGCTACCTCCTTTGGTTTTGAGTTGGTGCCAGATTTCCTGCTGGGCTCTGGCGTATGTGTTTGGCTCCGCTTTTGCCACGCTTATAGTGCAGAAGCGCCCCTCCGTGTGACGGCATTGGAGAAGCAATGCAGAGCTGCTTGTGAAATGGAGCAATTTGCAGACAGCCCAGGACGAATGCACCCCTTGTGCATTGTAGCTGCACCAATGACATGTTGCAGATTTTTTTAAAAAAGAAAAGAGACCCCAAATCAATCTGGAGGAGCCGCGTGTGTTTTAGCTATGTGTCCGGAGGCCTTCCTCTCCCTCCCCATCCTTCAGGGGAAACTGATGCGATTTGTAGGAGACTGTGGCCCTCCTCCTCCTCCTCCTCCTGTTGCCCCTTTTGCCCATTTGCCTCCCCTTTCCTTCTCAAACTGCTCCCCCAGAGTGGCTTTAAAGAGAGGCAGCAAAGGATCTTTAGCCTGAATTTTGTCCCTGCTGCGTATCTGGGAAAGAGGAGAGATGGCCTGGCAGGCTTGAGCATTGAGCTCTGCTTGGCAAATGCAGCATGACCTTGTGAGGATCTACAGCGCTCAGGTGGTCTCTCTCACCCCACCCCCACTGCCATCTCCCTCTCCCCCCCCCCCCGCGGTGGTAGTGGTGGGGATTAACTAGCGGTTGGTTGGTCCTCTGTATGGTTTCTAGCCCAGTGGGACAGTCAGGTTGCCATGGCGATGGCTTCACAGAAGCTCCTCCAGCTCTCCTTGTCAAGAGATGAGTATGCGTGTGTGCGTGTGTGTGTGTGTGTGTGTGTGTGGGTGGGTGTGGTATGTGAGATCAATGCTGGAGTTGGCCCAGATTTTCCTGGCCTCTAGGGAGGAGGGGATGGGGAGGGGGGGAGAGGGATGAAGCTACGTCACTGTCAGCTGAGCTCTAATTTCCTTCCCAACCCCACACTGTGCAGAACACAGAATTATTCCTGTGCTGAACATTCATATCCTCCAATTAAAAAAAAAGTCATATAATTATTAATGTATTCCAAACAAGGGTATTTCTACAAAAGTGCTTATTTTACAAAATGTAACAATTTGTCTACTTTTTCTTTGAACCTGGTTTTTTTCATGTGTTTTTAAATATGGTAGGTGGGGTTTCTCTGGTAGGGGGAAGAAATTGGATAGTGAATACGGGAGAAGCAGCAAGGAATTATTTAGGAAGAAGGAGCGGCGAGGATATGTAGGAGGATAAGGGATTAAAAAAAAGAAATAAGGGAGTCATGCAAGGCAATAGCTCTCCATCCTTAGAGTGCTAGAGGCGCTTTGCTGATAGCTTGAGCAATGAGAACTAGAAACCTGATGTGTAAATCATAAAACTGTAGGTCCTCAGTAGTTCAAAATATGTGTTGGAGAGCTTCCAGGAATCCTTTTTGCTGGGGAATCGTTAAGAACTTAATTACTTTGGCTGTGGCACCCCAGTAATTCCCCTAAGCACAGTATTCTGTCTTCAAACAACTAACTGAGCCAAACTTGTGCCTTTAGACTGTTAACAGATTGTATCTACTCCCGGTTAATCCCCAGCATTTGATAGCCATAAGTGGGACTTCATTTAAATCGGGGTTTCACTGAAGTTTAGTTGGGAACCTGATTTTCTGTACCAAGGCTCAACCTGTAAAATATGTGATGCAGATAAATAGAGGGCTGACTTTGTGCGCATGCAAACCCCTTATGCTCTTTCAGTACTGGAGGGATCACAGCCAAACCTACCCTCCTCAGTATATCTTAGCAGCTGAAACATGGAAGCATGGCCAGTTAATCCCAGCAATATATATGCGTGTGCACTGAGAAAGGCATCTCTCAGGAGAAAAACAATATTTTACCAGCCATAAATAGTCATATTTGTTGCAGGGGAAATGCAGTCCTCTTTTCCCTCTCCTAACTTCTCTTACAGTTGTGTGTACTGCATGAATATAATACAGAAGATAAGTAGATATGCATCATTAATGATGCTTTCCAGCAGTTTTCCTGGAGCAGACATTAGGCTGGCAGGCCTGTAATTTCCCAGATTCCTGCTCAATGTGTTTTTCAAAAGGATTGGCCAGTTTTCCAGTCCCTGTGTAGCGAAGCTGATCTTTGGGACGAGTTACATATTTCTATAAGGAGATCAGCTATGACAACATTAGCTGTCCTCTGTGAATAATGCTCTCAGCTGCTGGGAGCAGAAACTTGCTGGTTGCAAAGTTCTACAGAAAACAGCCATTCGTACAGGTCAGAAGCAGCGCACAACAGCACTGTCTTTTTACAGCAAGCCAGGTGCTGCCTCTCACCTGGCAGGAGAAGCAGCAGAGGGAGAAAAGGCCGGGATCAGGTGGGGTTTAGACGATGCCTGTTTACATAGGCATTTTCTTGATCTCTTTACCTGAGCCTCCTGCTTTAATTAATGTGTTGTTTTAATGGGATTGTTTTATTGTGTGTTTTAATTATGCACGTCTAACTGGTTTTTGTACTTCGTAAATAGCTTAGAAGCCGATTTTGGCATTAATTGGTTTTCTTTATTTGGTGGTGAGGCATCTCCACGCCCGCCTCCCTCAAGAACTCTGAGAGCACCATCCAATTCTCTTCTGCACATTGTAGGGATTGCTTGGGGTAGGTGAGTGAGACAGTCTTTCAGCGAAGCTTGTCCACTGATCTCCCCACTGAGGAACCCCTTGAGTAGCTTCTGAGGACCCTGTTGCAGGAGAGGTTTTTTAAAAAAATAAATCACTGCTTTAACCACTGGGTGTTGTAGAAAATCAGGGCAGCTTAGTGAATCGACTTCAGAATACAAAAGTAAAAGGTGGTTCATGCCCCCCCCCCCCATTTAAAATGTTTTTGGTTTTCTTCACACACACACGACCAGGGGTAGGGAACTTGTGGCCCTGCAGATGTTGTTGAACTACAACTCCCATCAGCCCCAGGTAACATGGCCAGTAGTCATGGGTGTTGTAGTCTGGAAACACCTGGAGGGCTACATCTTCTGTACCCCTGAAGTGGTGCAATGAGTGAGGCCTAAGAGAGTGTCTTGGTCTTTCTCACCTTCCCCCACCTTTTAAAAGGTTTGAAAGGTTTCTCCCCGTCTTCCCCCACTCTTAACAACAAGTTAGGAGTGTCTTCTTTTTTAAAAAGCATAAAAGTCAGACTTATTGAGTTTACTCCTTGGAATCTGGTGGCAAAGGGAGCAATATGTCCAGCAGGCACAATTTCAAATAGCTTGATGGAAAATAATATCGGCATAAAACCTCTGCCAGTGGAGAGAGTGGTGTTAGGCTCCCTCTACTGGTACAGAACTATAAAGGCATTTTATTTAGTCTGCTGAAAAGCCTTCATCTCTCAAGGCCCTTATGCATATAACAATAACTGTGCAGAGACCCAATCTTTCTGGTCAGCAACTAATTTTACAACAGCTGTGCTTTGAGGAAAGGATAGTCCATCCTCAAAAGTAGATTGCCAACAGGTTTCCCCCCCAGAACCACCTCTTTCTCCTCTCTCTGCTTTTGGGTTGGCAGCAGTTCTGCTGCTACTATTCAGGGGGGCAGATCTGCCCTTTGGGCCTCTAATTGCTGACCTCTAGCACAGTATAATTTTGAGGCAGTTAACAATATTAATAATAAAGTGTGATTTATTTCATTCACTGAAATCCCTGTCCTATTCACACTGGAAACTACAGGCCAATTAATGCAAACGAATAATTGAAATTATATATCCTATATTTAAAAAAGCACTTTCCTTATTACAGTATATTAACTCTACCCTGCTTAGAGTTAATCCTGTGTACTCCATGAATATTATGTTTTACATTTCACCCGGGAAAGTGAAACTCTGTGACCTGTATAAATTCTGCAAAAGATGTGCATTTTCTTAATTTGCAGAATCTATTCAGCTTTCCCACCTTTATTATTCTGCATAACTCTGGTTTTGCTAGCCATGCAAAGTGGCCCAGAGCTATCCAGTCCCCTAAATCCCAACTCTTGACAAGTAGAAGTTTTAATCAGCCTCCTCAGCAGGCTCTTCTTACATTTTTATAATGGACCATTTGGACGCATCCATTTTTGTCTCCTGTCCAACTCACGTACTAGGTGTTTCTGTGGCTGTGAAATCTAGCATTTTCTCTGTGGTGTTACTGAACCGTTGGTAAATATTGATGGAAGATGTAAAGCAGTGCAGATCATTTGTTCATTTATGACATTTATGTTTAGCTCAAGGTGGTGTGTCAACATGGTTCTTCCCCTTCCCCTTTAATCCTCACAACCACCCTGCGAGGTAGGTTAGGCTGAGATAAAATTACTGGCCCAAGGTCACCCAGTGAGTGGGGGAACTGAACTCTGGTCTCCCAGCTCCTAGTCCAACACTCTAGCCACTGCACAACACTGCTGCTCTCTGTTTTAGATCTTAGCTACAGTAACACCAAGGTTCTTGCAGAAAGTGATTCCCAGCTGCAGATTTGAAGGTCTGGTGCTCTGGGACAATGAAGCATCTCTTTCTCCTCCTCTCTTATGCAGCACTCAGTAGCAGAGAAAGTTCGGACAATCAGGAAGTGCCGGAGCCGGCCCCTCTGTGAGTATCCATGCCCCCACCAAGGATGCAAAGGGAAGCCAATGCAATTACTTCACTGCTACTCTTTTTTGACAGGTGCTCAGTACCAGCAGCATGCTAGGTGCTGCAGAGTGGTGCTTGCCTGCCTTTTTGGTATGGCAAACCACAAGACCAAATTCACTTGGTATGGTGACCCATTGTATTATTGTCACATGAACAGGTCTCCAACAGCTGTCAGTTTTCTGCATCATAACTGCGAGTTTGCCTGTTTCATAACCCTTACTTGAGGCATCTAAGCAAAAAAATTAATCAATGTGGAAACTGTTGAAATATGTGCAGTACTTAAAAAGTTATTCTCAGTTATGTTTATGGGAATAAGAACACCAGCCATCAGATTGCAGGATCATGCTTTGTAAGCTATAAAAATTTATTCTAAAAACATACAGTTGCACGAGCTGTGTTAGATATAACCAACCATGGATATTTGTGATAGTTTTCTTCATGATAAAACCCATTTTAGCAACTGTTGTGGGGGTGGGGTGCTGAGCTTGCCTTTTGCCACTGAGTGGTTCTGTCAGACATCATCCCAGATCATTATGGACACATAGGGCAAAGGTGTTATAGTCGTACCTTGGAAGTCGAATGGAATCCGTTCTGGAAGTCCGTTCGACTTCCAAAATGTTCGGAAACCAAAGCACAGCTTCTGATTGACTGCAGGAACCTCCTGCAGCCAATTGGAAGCCACGGAAGCCCCATCGGACATTTGGCTTCCAGAAATTGTTTGCAAACTGGAACAGTCACTTCTAGGTTTGCAGCGTTCAGGAGCCAAAACGATCGAGAAGTAAGCTGTTCAAAAACCAAGGTGTGACTGTATTTCTTATTTTTGCTAACCAAATCTCAAATCACACTTGGCTTGACTATTACCAACTAACCTTGGCAGCAGATCTGTGGATAGCTCACCATAAAGTCCTCATAGAGGGAGTTGCTTTGAGTAGTTATTATTACTCAAATGGCATCAAAGGTGAGTTGTAATAGTCACTCAAAACAGCTCCCTGTAAACTGTCATTGGCTCTGCCACCAGCTGCCAGTGAGGAGTTCCCACGTGTTAAGGTGTAAAATTTAAACCTTTCTGATGTTCAGTTACAAGCATCAACGCAGTATTGTAATAAGCCAACAAAACAAAAAATTGCACAAGGTATTCATCATACCTGTTAAAAATCAAAAACAATAATTACTTAGGGTTTACTTGTGAAGTTTCCACTCACACAGGGTTTGTGACCCATTTGCGGGTCACAAGCCACAAGCTGGAAAATGCTGCTGTAGAGAACATAGAAGAAGCATGGTCTTTTCTCTAGAGAGCTTACAGTCTACATAAAGCAGAATTGTGGAATCACAGAATTGTAGAGTTGGAAGGGACCCATGAGGATCATCTAGTTCAACCCCCTGCAGTGGGAATCTTTTAGCCCAATTTGGGACTCAAACCCACAACCCTGAGATTAAGACTCTCATGTTCTACCAACTGAACTATCCCAGGTGCTTACAAACAGCAACAGAGATGAGGAGATTTTGGGGGTTGGCCAAGTTGTCATGAGATTTCATTCGGCATCGATGCCCATATATCACATTTTAAGTCTATCTTTGCAACTTTGAAGAAACTTGCTTTCACTTTAAATATGAGTTGCAGATTTCCTTAAGATTCTGCACCTCACACTCAGTTCCATACTTGAGCGATGCTGTAGATTTGCAAAATACACACCACCCTGGGTTTGTCTGGCCAGCCGTGTTTGAGTGTCAAAATCGTCAGGATACGAGCGTCAAACAAATGAGCAGAAGTCCATATCTGAGGTATCTATTGTTGGGTGGTAGTTTCATTCTTCAGGCATGGGAATCGTGTGCAAATGCTCCCACCCATCATATTCTCATTTCATCTTACAAAACTATCATGTCAGAGGGAGTCAGACATGGGACTTTGGATCAACAGGTCTTGGGTGTGGAGGGGAATTTTACGTGGGGCACACATTCATTCCCCTGCCTTCAGTATGAAACAATTCGGGACAGCAAGATCTTATCAGGTGGGGCTAATCCTGGACTCCTTAAGGAACAGATGGGGAATCTGTGGCCCTCTGTATATTGGACTGCAGCTCTTAAGGTCCCTGGCTGTTGACCATATTGTGTGAGCATGATGGGAAATTGAATGCAATAATATCTGGCGGACTACCAGTTCCCCATTCCTACTTTAGAGTATCTGCTTATTCTAGGCATGATAGTTGTGTTTAGCTTAGAATGCTGTCTCTTCCCAAATTACTGTCTTCTTCTTCTTCCCCCAGGCCTGGAAATGGAGTCATCTCCCCAACAGCTGCAGACAAAAGCTTACGTCCGGCAGTTCCAAGTTATTGACAATCAGAACCTGCTCTTTGAGCTCTCTCACAAGCTGGAGTCAAACAGCCAATGAGGCAGCTGCCCACAGGGCAGGCATCACTAGCAAAGAATGTTTACTCTGCGCAATACTCGAGCACTTTTTGGATGTACAGGGGTTCCTCCTTAGGGTCTGACCCTGTTGGGAGAGGAGAGCATGGAGTTGCCAAATGGCAGGGATGGCCAAGCTTGGTCCAAGAAATCCTGGTGACTGAGGTGCAAAATCAAAACAGCACCTCGCCTTCCTACGGTTTGAGCTTGGGACACAATTCGCCACAGAGTTCTCCTGCCAGGGCTGGCCCCGAGATAATTTTGATGCCAGAGATTGAAAATCTAAATAGCACCTTCCTGTCCCCTCGTCCCTCCCCCAGCAGTAAAAAAGCAAACCACTATTTAAGTAAGCGAAAAATGTGCTGCTCTTTTAACCGTGCCCCCAAATCTATTGCCTTTGCCCATTGGCAGAGCTCTCTTGGTCTCCTGTGCGAGCTTCATTTAAGGGAAGGGAGACTCCGCCAGGGCATCCTGTGAGTGGGACTTGCGCAGAAGAATCTCCCAGGGAGTATTGAGGCTGCTTATCCTCCATCTGTCGGTTTCCCTCTCCGCCACCTGGAACGGCGCTCCAAATCGGTTGCCTGAGGTGACTATCTCACTTTGCTTCACGGCAGAGTGTAGAGCAGTTTGGAGGACTGAACCCAAAATGGCATGAGCAGATGGAATAGTGTTTTGTGGAGGAGGTCAAGACAAAGCAGGACATCTTGACTAGCTTGTGGGACAACTCACACTAGCTGCCAATGCCCTTTCTGGCAGTTTCCCTCCCCACTATAACCGTAATTGAACAAGTCCTTGAAAACGAACAGTTTGTGAATCAGAAAAATAAGCTTCCGGTGTCATGAGTCGGACATAGTACAGTTGCCAGAGGCAGTGTGTGCAGAAACGTCAAGAAATGTCAGTTTTCTACTTTTCATTTCTCCTATTACACTACTCTTTATCAGTGGGCATTTTTATTTCTGTATTAGAAAGGTTTAATGTGGAAACATTATTATTATTATTAAGAATAATTCACAGGAGACTCTCAAAAGTATTTTTTTGGTTCTCTTCTCACAGAACGTTGCTTTGTTTTTAAAAAGCTGCTCCAAGTAAACTGAAGTGGGAAAATATTTTTCCCAGGTGTTCTTAAAATTCAGTTTTGATTGGCTCTGATGGATAAGACAGTATTCAACGATTTCCATTCTTTGGGATCTAAGCTACAGGAACTTAAAACAGGCACCAAAATTATAAGGCTGTCGTAGTTCCTTATTGGGGCAGAGCCAGTGCGGTATAATGGTTAGAGTGTGGGAGGCCAGGGTTCGAATTCCCACTCAGGCTCACTCAGTGACTTTGGGTCAGTTACTGTCTCTCAGCCTAACCTACCTCACAGGGCTGTTTGTTGTGAGGATAAAATGGGGAGGGGAGAACCACCGCCTTGAGCTCGCTACAAACTTAACTGGCCTAAAAGTCATTTCAGGCCCCCACAGTACTGCAGTTCTCTGACGGGGACTTAGGGCTAAAGATTTGCCTTAACAAAGAATCCTCGTCACTTTCACCAAACTACAATTCCCTGGATTTTTTGTGGGAAGCCATGACAGTTTTAATTGTAGTCTAGATTTACACAGTTTCTGGTTTTGGCTGCTGTCCAAATGTTTTTTTACATCTCTTTGTGTTGAATAAATTTAGTTTTAGGTGGGTTATTTTTTTTGGGGGGGGGGTGTTGGCAAGAAACCAATGGTCTCTTCCTCTTGAACTGGGCTCTAGATATAGGTCACTCTTGAGTCCTGGGATGTGTCCTTCAGCAACTTGGGAGAGCCTCGGAGGGGCAGGGAGATTTCCATCTCAGGATAGGATAGTGGGGTTTCCCCTCTCTATAATATCACAGGGACGTTCACAATAACACTTAACTATATTGTCCCTTGTTATTCACACAGTTTTGATGGTTACACAGTGATAAAACAATTTTTGTTCTCACTTCTCCAAAGTGCCTTTAAGGATGCAATGTGTTGATTTCAATCTATCTTCACGTTAATCTGGAATAAACTATTGAGATTAATACAAGACTGGGGAAGATTTCCATAAGCTTTTATGGAAACAGCATGTTGGAAGAGGGATGATCTTTTTCTGTACTTCCCCTCCAATTGTGTGAACAAAAAGTTGATTTGAAGTGTACTGTACGAATAAGGTCAAGTGACCTCAAAGAAAGACTTCAGTTCTCAAAAGTGTTGACTTTAATCCATGCTGGTAATTGTGAGATCAGAACCAGAGATACTATTTATTTTGGATTATTTAATCTGGGACAACTGGATAGAATTTAGTGGACCCTCTCAATAGGTTTTAACCAACTTTCTGTGACACAGATTGCCAAAAACACATATAGCCCAGCCCTCCCCCCACAGAGAATTTGTAATCCACCCTACAGTTGATTATGAGGGTCAGCAGTGGGTTGCAGTGGAATTGTCCTGCTATCTTGCAAAAATACTGAACCTCCTAGCATCTTTCAAGAAACACAGGTGAATTATTTATCTTCGTTATACTTGGAGCAACTACTTGGAGCAAAGCAACTAAAAAGTTGCTTTGAGCTTAGGGAACCCCTGTGATACCAAATAAAAACTCTTGGTCTTGCCCTATAACTTCTGCATGGAAGAATCATATCTCAGGGCTACGTCCCAAAAGCTGTGTGTTCCCCCTGGAATTTGTTTCCAGTGCTATGATCTAATCCTGGAAATGTGAAGTAATAATAAGAATGCCTCTGAGCCAGTCCAGAGTGCATTGTCCACACTACTGAATAACCACAGCCCATTCCCACACATTTCTTGATTAGGGGGCAGGGATTTCAGGTCAAGAGAGAAAGGTGCCTGCTTCTCTTTTAAGAAATGAACTGCTTTCCCTACCATGTTTCTAACAGCTTTAATATATTAGGTCAAAAATTGATATCAAAGAGCAGGTGTTGTAAAGAATTTCTCTCGTTTTTTTTTAAAAATGGCTTTTCTCTTTGCTGACCTCCTCCCTTCTCTTTGATAAGGGTTGTTTTTATTTGTGTGTCTTGGGGAGGGGGTTTGCCTCTTTTGCAGGGGTGAGGAACCTGTGGCAATCCAGATGTTTCTGAACTTCATCTCCTATATATCATTGTTGCTGGCCATGTTGGCTGGGGCTGATGGAGTTCCAGCAACATCAGGAAGGCACCAGGTTCCGCATACCTGATCTAGTGGCTTTCTGTTCAGGGACTTTTCATTTCAGGGTCTCTCGCTTTTGTCTATATTTCTTTTTCTCTCTCCCGGTGAGAGTTTCAGGTCCTAATGCGAGGATGTGTATATATTTATATATATTTTTAACAAGACACTCTTGAATTGTACATTTATTTTTTAAAGAAGAGCCTTGTATCATTGGGCAATTGTACAGTGAATTTTCTACTATTGGAATGAGGGGATCGCTTGCCTACACATATAACCCTACAAGCTTCCGCGAGGTGGAATGTAAGATGTATTGTGTTGTTCTGGGGAAGCTTAGGTTTTTTTTGGGGGGGAGGTCTGGCTGTTGTTGATATTATTATTATTAATAATTATTGTTGTTATTGTTTTGGTACTGCAGCACTTGGGTGAGAAGCCAATGGTGGAAATAAATAATTGTGAAAAATAAAATCAGTGGTCGGCTTTTATACAGATTATGTAAAATTCTTTTATATAGTGCCATCAATGTACGTGGCTCTGTACACAATCTAAAAAACCCCAGATACAATAAAAATGAGTAGTTTAAAATGCAAAATTCAGTGGAATGCAGTGAGCTGGCAGCAATATTGTGACTTCTTCTTATGAAATGTGAGTGAACCAAGGATGGCAATTTCAGACGGGTAAACTTCTAACGTGGAAGCAACCCGTGAGTTGATAATAGAGCATCCATGTTTTGTATATATAAATCTGTTTGAATTTGAGAGTGAAACTAGCTTCTGGTTTTAACCCAGAAAAGGAACTATACCTAGGTTTCACTGCTGTGCTTCTAAAAGCACAAAGTCCCTCAGTGTGCGAACAACCCCAGCACAACAGGGAATCCTCCTATTTGCAACTATGGGCTTTAATCAAGGCCTCTGTCCTCCAGCATTTCACAGATGCAAACGGGGCATGCTAGCAACACCCCTATTCTCATACCAAGACTAGTCTGCTGCATTCATTCATTCATTCATTCAACAGCTCATCTTTCATTGTTTCAGTAATCATGATGATGCTTATTCTACAATCTGTTATCAACGGATTGCATAGACAAATGCATAGAATTGTGGAGTTGGTAGGGGACTTGAGGGTCATTTAGTCCAGCCCGCAGCAATGCAGGAATCTATTGCCCAACCCACAAACCTTGAGATCAAGAGTTTCATGCTTCCCCGACTGAGCTAGCCCAGCTGCTACTATGTGGAAAAAAAGGAGGCTTCATTCTGCAGATATGCACTGGAGGGCGGCAAAACACACACACATCCCATATGCAGTCGAGATTTACTGTAATTTACAGGCTACAGATGAAGACTTCAGAAAGTCTCTAGGCACAAAGTAATGGGCAGTATAACACCCGCTGTATTATACAAAATATAAGGCACCTTTTAGGGGCTGCATAGCCGCTTTTCGGGGACGTTATCCTCCGTTTGCCAGCAGATCGGACCGGGCGATCTTTGAGATCCCTATGATTTCATGATTCTTGTTGTACAGCGGCGTGGCTACTTCGATGTGGTTAGATGTTTCTAATTTACACAACGCCTCCGGACTACATTGCAGGGTTGTCGTGAGCCACCTTCCCTGCCTAATCCTGCAAGGGCTTTCAACCTGCAAAGTGGGAAACAATCCAGAATTGCCGCAAAACCCCGTCCAACATCCACCCCCCTACAGTTTAAAACGGTGGGCTACGTCGTGCATTGCACAGCTCTTGCAAACTCAAAAGTTATCCTCAGCCTAAACCTGCCGCTATCCTCCTTTGCTGGGCGAAGCAAACAAACGGCTTGAAGAGATACTGGGGCGGCGGGGAGAGAAATCCCCTTCACGGGCGCTGGAATTACGAGCCTGAAAGTTGCGAGTTTTATGATTTCGTGTTTCCAGTGCCCTTCCCAACATGGCCGAGCGCAGCACCGATTCTGCTCAGGCCTCTTGGACCTTCTTAATATGGCGACCCAAACAACCAGCCTCACTTCCTCCCACCTACCCCGAACGGGAAAAGGCGGAGCCACGTTGCGCGTGCGCGTTGGCCCCGGGGAGTGCTCTTCGACGCCATTTTGCGTGGCCGCCGGGCGGGCACACGGCTGTTTCCGGGTTGCAGGCCCCGGAGCAGAGAGAGAAAGAGAGAGAGAAGACCAGAGAGGCAGAAGAGCTTGTGGGTAAGCGAAGAGGGCTGCGAAATCCACAACGAGGGGCGGCTGGTTGGGTGTGGGATACGTGGCCTCCTTGAGAACCCTTTGGGTGGGCGGGCTGCGCTTTGACATTTGACCCGTGTTCCTGCGGAGGTCACGGGGCTGGGGAGTGGGCGAGCAGGGGCGGGGTGGAGAGAGAGGGCTCGGCGGTGAGGGGCCGAAGGGATGACGGGAGGAGGAAGCCCAGCAGGAGGGACTGGGAACAGGGGGGAGAAGAGGGGTGGGCCCCATTGGCCTGTTGTTGAAGGGGGTGGGCGCTTTGCTAGGAGCCCCTGGGCGCTGGGGAAGGTGAGGGGGAAGAAGAAGAGGGGTTTCTGGGGTGAGCAAAGGTGAGAGGATACTTTGATTCGTTGACCAGGAGAAATTTAGTATAAAGAAAGGGGCCTGGAAGGAGGAAGAGGAGGAGGAGAGATTGGTAAATTGTATTTAAATTTTATTTCCCCCCAGTGTCGCCGCTTGTTTAGGTACTGGGGTTATTTCAAGCCAGGGGTTGCTAGAGAGGAGTGCGGGCGGGGGGGGGGGGGAGAGACCCTTGGTGTGTGTACAGGCTGAGGATATTGGGAGGGTTACGCATGCGAGAATTTATGGGAGAGGTGGGTCAAGAGCATTGCGGGGCTTGGTTAGCCCGGTTTGAAATATTGTAGTTGGTGTTGAGCAGGTGCTTTCCGGGGAAGGGGTGTGTTGCAGCGCCAGAGGTTTTTGTCTGCGGGTGATTGAGGATTTAGACGTAAGCTGAACAGGTGAAGCAGATAAATATGTGGTGGTTTATGTATCTGGGTGATACATTGAGGGTGAATAAAATAGGAGTAGGTGACAAACTGTCAGGAGGGAGGGAGGTTTACATAAGCTGCTGTGAATTTTGTGAGGGCTATACATGATATACTTTGCTGCTGAAATGGTGGCATGGAGAAGTATCTGTGGAAGGGGGCTAGGTTATTTAGAGGGTGATTGAGGGTGTGGCATTGAGGAAACTGCCCTTTTTCTTCCTTATTCTTCTAAGTTGCTGGATGTTGAGGGTCAGACACAACAAGAACTGGTGAACGAGGAGGGATATGAGTTTATTTGGAGTGTCACCCATAATATTTTGTTCTTAAGCTCCAAATGAGGTACTCGAAACTTAGATGCACACAAAGATTGAGGGAGTTTTAGTATGTCCTCTGAATATGAGCTGAATGCGCTTGGAATCTGACATGCTTACAGGCAAACTGCATCTGCTTAATTCCCAAAGTCCTCTATTCCTTTTTGCTCTCTTCCAAACCAGGGCCCCTTCCGGATTATATGTTGTCTTTCCCTTTGCTGTAAATGGCCTTTTGGGCATATGCTGGGTGTGGTCTCCTTGTCGTTCCTCCTTCAGAGGTATGTGTTGTCAGTCAGTGAATAACTTTAGTTCAAGGAACTGTGCACTCACCTTTCTGCAGGTGGAGTTGCCTTCCTCACTTGCTTTTCTTAGAATGTTATCAGTGCTTGTCTGACTGTAGTATTTGTTCACTAAATGTGTCGTTCTCAAAACTCTCAACATACTTGGAAGTGGAGAGTGCAGAAATACCTGCAAGTTAGGTGGGGTGGGATTATGTATTAAGACAGTGTGCTGGCATACGGCTTTCTCACTGAACAGTTGTTGTTTGCATATACCTTTCCCCCATAGAGCTTTCTCTTTCCATTAGATTCCTCCTTCATTGCAGTCCTTGCTCACTGGGGATCATGTTCTGCTTCGGTTCTATGATGGCTTGCTGGAGTAAAATGATGGATTTGGGCAATTTATAATTTTTCAGCTTCCCTATATAGTGGTACCTCAGGTTAAGAACTTAATTCGTTCTGGAGGTCCTTTCTTAACCTGAAACTGTTCTTAACCTGAAGCACCACTTTAGCTAATGGGGCCTTCTGCTGCTGCCACACCGCTGCTGCACGATTTCTGTTCTCATCCTGAAGCAAAGTTCTTAACCCGAGGTACCATTTCTGGGTTAGCGGAGTCTGTAACCTGAAGCGTCTGTAACCCAAGGTACCACTGTATTCTAAATTGGATATGGTCCTTGGCTTTGCAAAGCATTGTGCGTTTTAAGACTGCAATGTAACTTGTTCCTGTTGTAGTCAACATTGCATGGCACTCCTGGTTTGCATGTCTTGCCCTCTTAAATGTGTTGCTATTTGCATGCCTGTGATGGGTAATTGTCATTCCAAAATGTGTGGAACCTTCTTTGAAGTTTTATAAAACAGGACAGTGGCAGAAAGTGAGGAGGAATTAAAGAACCTTTTATTGAGGGTGAAAGAGGAGAGTGCAAAATATGGTCTGAAGCTCAACATCAAAAAAACGAAGATCATGGCTACTGGTCCCATCACCTCCTGGCAAATAGAAGGGGAAGAAATGGAGGCAGTGAGAGATTTTACTTTCTTGGGCTCCATGATCACTGCAGATGGTGACAGCAGCCACGAAATTAAAAGACGCCTGCTTCTTGGGAGAAGGGCAATGACAGGCCTAGACAGCATCTTGAGAAGTAGAGACATCACCTTGCCAACAAAGGTCCGTATAGTTAAAGCTATGGTTTTCCCAGTAGTGATGTATGGAAGTGAGAGCTGGACCATAAAGAAGGCTGATCGCCGAAGAATTGATGCTTTTGAATTATGGTGCTGGAGGAGACTCTTGAGAGTCCCATGGACTGCAAGAAGATCAAACCTCTCCATTCTGAAGGAAATCAGCCCTGAGTGCTCACTGGAAGGACAGATTGTGAAGCTGAGGCTTCAGTACTTTGGCCACCTCATGAGAAGAGAAGACTCCCTGGAGAAGACCCTGATGTTGGGAAAGATGAAGGGCACAAGGAGAAGGGGGCGACAGAGGACGAGATGGTTGGATAGTGTTTTCGAGGTTACCAGCATGAGTCTGACCAAGCTGCGGGGGGCAGTGGAGGACAGGAGTGCCTGGCGTTCTCTGGTCCATGGGGTCACGAAGAGTCGGACACGACTAAACGACTAAACAACAACAAAACAGGACAGATTGCACAGTTATCTGTCAGGGATTACTTTTGGTACAGGATACCCTGTAAACATGAGAAGGCTCTACTGCAGAGATGGGGAATCCAGTGCTTTCTAGACGTTGTTGGACTCTCTAATTCCCATTAGCCCCAGTCAACATGGTCTGTAGTTGGGGAGGATGGGAACTGTAGTAATGAAAAGCATCAGGAAGGCTCCATGTTCCCTGTTCTGCCCACCTGGATAATCTAGTTTGGTCCCAATTCTGGGTTTGATTCTAGCACCTGCCTGCCAGAGTATTGCTCTTTGTTCTTGTGCTGGCCTGACTGGTGACAGGGCCTTTTCAGACCCTGGAATGCCCTCCTTAGTGAGGTGTGTTCTCTCTCATTATTGATGTTCACGAGAAATTAAAAAAACATTTCTGTTTACCGAAGCATTTTATGACAGAAGGACACTGTTGCTGACAACCCTGATCACTGATTGTGAATGTTTTTAACTTTTAAATAATGTTTTTAAACTGCTTTTAGATTAAAAAAAATCTTTTGCCATTACTGTGTCAGCTGACCTGGGATGTAAATTCAATAAATAAAATAAATACTGGTGCCAGTTCTGGAATGATGCATGTGTTTCTTTTCTGAGCAATAACTACAGTATCTCCTTTCTACATGCTGCTTTCTCTGCCTGTAGTCTTGTCCTTGTCCTTGTCCTTTCCATTTTCCATCTTCCAAAATCTGTTGTTGTATAGAGATGCTAGTCCTCCTTGTTTCTGATTATAGTAGGCAGAAGAGTGGAGCAAGAGATAGGCCTCAAGGTATTAAACTTGATTATGGGGTTCTGGCCAGTGTAATTGGTACAACACTGAGAAGGGAGGCCAATTATTCCAACAGGTCTTTAGGAACTGACTGGAAAAAGGGCTCGTGCTATGGTGTTTTGTTTTCTTCCTCCTCCTCTTCTTCTTGTTAGCTATATTTTTAAATATACCTTTTTGTTGTGTTTCAGTTCTGTAAGTGTTTAATTACTTTTAATGTCCCTATTTTCTATGTTTTATCCTGTTTTATATGTAAGGCACCTGGGGAAAAGGCAGGATAATAATAAGAAGAAATACTGTGGGGAGGATCCATTGGATAGGGTCATTTCAACATTACCTCATTGATGCAGAAGCCACTTATGGAAAAGCAGATTGGCTCCAGAAATTTTTAAAGCAGGGGTCAATAAATTTGTGGCTTTCTAGATGCTGTTCACCTTATAGTGTGGCCAGCAACCAGGGATGATGGGAGTTGTAGTGTAGCAACATCCCACACCCTGGATTTAAGGACCCCTGACTTGATTACTTTTGGTATGCCGCTCACAGTCTGTTTCCCCTATGACAAAAGGTAAAGGACACCTGGATGGTGAAGTCCAGTCAAAGGTGTCTATGGGGTTGCGGTGCTCATCTTGCTTTCACACCGAGGGAGCCGGCGTTTGTTCACAGACAGCTTTCCAGGTCATGTAGCCAGCATGACTAAACCACTTCTGGTGCAACGGAACACTGTGACAGAAACCAGAGCACATGGAAACATTGTTTACCTTCCTGCCGCAGCGCTACCTGTTTATCTACTTGCACTGGTGTGCTTTCAGACTGCCAACCTTCTGATCAGCAAGCCCAAGAGGCTCAATGGTTTAGATGCCAGCGCCATCTCTGTCCCCTGTATGTCTGTTTCCCCTATACGCAATATGGGAATACTGATGATTTTCTTGCAGATAGCTAAATTATATAGGCATATAATACTTTAAAATGTGCTTCCTGGAGAAAAAGTTTATTAAATACCATTTTGGCTGATATTGGATGATATTCAGTGCTAGTGCTACTCAGAGTAGACCCATTGAAGTTAATGTATGTGACTGGTTCATTAATTTTAATGGGGCTAATCTCACCCAGAACTTAGATGAGTACAACTCATTGTATCCATTCAATACGTTGCTAATTGGATTTATAAAATAGTTCATTTTTAGATAAAAAGAATTCTGTGGGAAAATATAGCTGTTTCTGCCGAACTATCCACCCCAAAGTACTGCATTAAATAAGCTTGGGTTGTTTGCTGTATTAAGTGTGCATACAGCAGAACCGTAACTTATGAATGCCTGAGGGATGTTAGCTTTGCATGAGGTACCTGTAAAATATTACACCAATCCACCTCTTCACATTGTACAGCTTCCTGTACACCTTCCCCCTTGTAATGGCTCAGGGTGGATAACAGTACTTGACACGAAATCAAGTGAAACCAACAAAACAATATTCTCACTAAACCAATGACTTTCAAATTATGTTCTGGGGAGCCCTGGGTTTCCTTGGAAGCTTATAGCAGAGATTCCTCAAAGAGTAAATCAAGACTAGCAGACAGGCTTCCCCAAAAGGCAGCTTACCAACCACTGCTGATTATCCCTTAATACACATCTGCAGGTGAGTATTGGGTGTGTTCCAGGCGCTCTCCTATAATGAAGTGGACTGAGGATTTGCCTTTGAACATCTTTCAATCCACTGCAATGTGCAAGGTTTCTTGGGGGAATGGTGGCAGACAGGGCAGTGTGGAAGTGATTTACAAGTAGAAAGCTTGCTAACTACTACATTGAGCCAGAACTAGCGTTGATTATACCAACAAAAAACTAGCCCTCCTGTAGTACTTTCCATCTCTTACTGCGTAATGTTTCATTCTCTAGAGCTTGCATCATTGGCTATAGAAGGGGCTTTCTGCATTGTGGATAATAGTCATTTATGTAAAGGTATGCATAGGGAACAGTCGGCTTACAGTGTAAGGTGATTTCTAGGTGGCTTTCTTTTAAAATAGCTGTGGTGCCTAGAAAATAATATGTTGCTGTTAGGTAAAGCTCAAGTAAACGGTGGAGCTGGAGAAGGTGAAAATCCTGATGAAACCTCTTGAGCAGCTCCTTAGTATGAGTCTAAATTAGAAATAAGTCATTAATATATGGGACACGGGTGGCGCTGTGGGTTAAAGCCTCAGCGCCTAGGACTTGCCGATCGAAAGGTCAGCGGTTCGAATCCCCGCGGCGGGGTGCGCTCCCATCACTCGGTCCCAGCGCCTGCCAACCTAGCAGTTCGAAAGCACGCTCGGGTGCAAGTAGATAAATAGGGACCGCTTACTAGCGGGAAGGTAAACGGCGTTTCCGTGTGCTGCGCTGGCTCGCCAGATGCAGCTTGTCACGCTGGCCATGTGACCCGGAAGTGTCTCCGGACAGCGCTGGCTCCCGGCCTATAGAGTGAGATGAGCGCACAACCCTAGAGTCTGTCAAGACTGGCCCGTACGGGCAGGGGTACCTTTACCTTTACCTTTTACATTAATATATTGAGGCATATTAGGTGAGGCGGATGGTAACTTTTCAGGAAGGACTGTTGTATGTCAACCGTAACAAGTTTGCATAGTGTAGTGATGTGTGTTCTCATTTATCCACGAATGTACCGGTAATGGTAGCTGTGCATGAAGATTAAGCACAACAGTTCCGTGGTGGTATGAGCGTGGTGGTATGAGCTGTTCTGTGTGGAATGATCATGATTGCCTGAAATTCATTCACATGGCCATCTAGGCATGTCATGATTCAGTATATATGGTGGTCGTTATGGTTCTTCTTAGGAATTTCCGAATGTTACCCTCCTTTATAGCACTGATTTTCGCAACCCCTGGCCTATGAATTTTTGGTACCAGACAAAAAGTGTCAAAGGGTTTTTTGTGGAATTGTAATCATAGTGCTGCCTCATATTGGTAGACAAAATCCTTAAGAGCGATGGTAATTTTGGGTTCATGCCTGAGACTGAGGGCAGTTTATGTAACAGTCTAGTCTGGGATTATGTTGATGGGTTTGGATCACTGAGTAGCTGTATGTGAGGGAAATGAATTCACAGGTTGTGAAAGAGTGACTCGGGGTCACCACACACCTATGGTATGTCAGGTTTAGGGCAGAAGGATGGGCCACAAGGCCAGATAAGTGCTCTTCTCGAGTGAATTGTGTGGCTTGATAGGTTAACGTTATTTAGAGCATTTTGATTCCTTTGGCGCTTTCTCAAGTTTTAATCAATCTCCTTCTTGAGGAATATGAAGTGGATGTTGCATTTTCCCCTGTGTTTGAATATATACTGATGACATCAGAATAAATTGAGTAAATTGATCCACTGAAGTGTGTACATCTGGCTAGCATCCTTTATTTTAAGGATAGATTTAGTTCTTATAAGAACAAGTATGAACAGCACTGATGGTTTGCATTTCTTCCCTGTTCTGTAATTATGGGAGAAGGAGTCATTACTTGAATGATTTCAGTTTGACAACTGCTAATGTAGTTTAATTCCTGCTCATTTCAGGAAAAAAACCCACTGTATACTCCTCCTAGGACTTGGGAATGCTGCTAGGGACTGCATGTTTATTCTCTGACATCAAAAAGTATGTACCTTCACAGTTAAGGTTGGACACCTTCTCCTTCGTGTGCTGGCTTTTCACAGGTGTGGAGCTTTTATGACCGAGTATTCAACCTTTTCTCCTCTCCTTAAGTTCTGAAATATACAGTCTGCAAAGTGCACTTTCTGAGATTGGGTCAACAAATGTGGCAGAATAAGGTGAACTTTTCCACTTCAGAATGCTGGTGGGGATAACGTTTTTTTTAATGCTTCCACCTGTGTGAAACAACACCCACTCCCTGGAAATAGAAAACAAGCAAATTTTTTAGCCTAGCTCTTTGCCTGCTATTCTGTTTTTATATTTTCAGGGATCTTTTCCCTTAGGAGAGCATAAAAAATGTGACGCACGCCCATACACCGCACACAAGATACCTGCTGTCCATTCTACTGAATGAATAAAGGAGGGAAGCGGGAGCATGCATTGTTGTTTGAAGAACATGTCCTTGTACCTTGGAACAGTTATTTAAATGTTGCCAGAATATAAAAAGATAAGTCTGCTCTGCCCCTTTTCAGGGTCCACCATAGAGAGGAAGCGATAGCATCTTCTTCAGAAAACCAAATGGAGGAAGGCCTTGTTTGACTGAACACAAGCAGCCTTGTGAGGAATATATTCCTGTGTATAAAGAATGCTTAAGCAGAAAGTCTGTGCACATCATAATTCATGCAGAAGTCTCTAGCACCGTTTATATTCCTGCCAAAGGTAGTATGGGAAATACTGTGTATAACTAATGTTGGGAAAGTCTGTCCTATTCTGCAGATTCCTTGTAGATCTTGGAAAGGGTCTTAATGTAAAATACGGGAACGGTGTGAATGAGCAAAAATATTAGAGGTGAACGAGCCAGCTTGTTTGCTCCGTTTTGTCGCTGCCCTAACATTTTGTGTAAAAGGAGACTAGGCAACAAATAGCACTAAAATTGGAGTGGGTGGAGGAAGCAGGTGCTACTTCCTTGAAGTGTTCCCCCTTTCCCCTCAATATTTGGTTTAGGATGTTCCTTGCAAGATGCTGTGGGTTTTGGCACCTGCATCCCAAAGTCCCCATTTAACCTTTCTCAGGCCATGCTTGAGAAGCCATGTCTGTTCATGCGGCACCTCTGCCAGCCCGTGGCAATGTTGCCAATCCAATCATCCCTTTGTGTCGCAAGCTGATTCAATTTAAGCCACGACGGTGCCCTACTTGGCGTGTTCAGATCAATGTGAGAGCTTTCTCTTGGGCCCTGCCACCTTAGCTTGTCTCCTACAGCACTTCCATCATGGGCTGGTTTTGTCTTCTGGCTTGGAAGGCCCATCTCCCACATGTTTCTAGCATTCCAGGTCAGCCTTTCAAAAAATAAAGTAAAATTGTGTGTTTTTAAGAAATGCCAGATGGCCCCCCCACTTGTCCCTAGATGTTGCAAGGCAGTTTCAGGTAAGGATCTAGTCAGTTACGTGCCCTGGGCAGGAGGTTAATGGGAAGACTGCTATGACCTATTCATGTCTTATAAGTGTTTTGGCTCCTCTTATTATGCAGTTGTAAGAAATTTGCCCCATTCAGGTAGCATTCTTAACACTCTCCATACCACAGACTTTGGGGGAGAAGGTCAGTGATATGTTATAGTACTATAATGTGTGTTGATTTTGATAATTGTACTTCAGCTTATTAATGCTGCTCCTTTTACTGGTTTGCATATGCACTAATCACATTACCATCACTGTTTTCTGGCCTTGCTGTAGTACTGCGGTATTCTTAAAATAATAGTTAGCATTTTCCTGGACTACAGGATTAGTATCTGGGGAGGAGGGATGTGTACCCTGTTCAAATATTTGAGATAGGGCAGGAGCAGATATGGCAGTGGGGGGCAGACAAGCCATTCCAGGGAAAGGGAGATCAGAAACATAAAAGTTGCCCCGCTTTCCACTACCTCCCTCATC
Organism: Podarcis cretensis; assembly: GCF_951804945.1. Classification (NCBI taxonomy): domain Eukaryota; kingdom Metazoa; phylum Chordata; class Lepidosauria; order Squamata; family Lacertidae; genus Podarcis; species Podarcis cretensis. The sequence goes on along the minus strand of NC_137182.1, from coordinate 27,682,177 downwards.
CCCTTGAGTTACCCTGTCAACAGATGTTGCTGTTAAATCCCATCATTACAGTTGTACCTTGGAAGTCGAACGGAATCTGTTCCGAAAGTCCGTTCGACTTCCAAAACATTCGGAAACCAAAGCGCAGCTTCTGATTGGCTGCAGGACGTTCCTGCAGCCAATCGGAAGCTGCCTAGGCCCCATCAGACGTTCAGCTTCCAAAAGAACGTTTGCAAAGCAGAACTGTCACTTCCGGGTTTCGATCGTTTGGGAGCCAAAACGTTCGACAACTAGGCTGTTCGACTTCCAAGATATGACTATTGTTATTATTATTATTATTAGCAGTAGCAGCTAATAAAGAACATAACATTTTCTAAGCAATGTACAGATGACAAAAAGATAAGACCCAGACCAAAGCTTCTCAACATTAAAGGAAAAAGGATTAGAAGAAAAAAAAGAAAGCAATGGAGTTTATATATGGGATCAGCTTGGTCCAGGAGATGGGGGCATCTCCAGTGGCTCCTGTTCCCTGGCCAGGAGCAGAGCCCAGGGCATGCCTGCTTCTATCTAGCACTTGATCCTGGCATGAATTACCAAGGCGTGGATAGACAAGCTGGACAGACTGGAGGGCTCAGGAGGGGCGTGTGATTCATCAGGATGTGGTCTTCCTCTCTGGGGTACCTGTGTTTGTACCTGGTATGGAGCAGTTTTGTTAATTCCCCAAAGGAGGCTGCCTGAGGACATTCTCACCAAAGGTAGAAATACATTCCATTATGCTGACCACATTGCCAACATTTTGCAGATGATGTTTTTAATATGAGGTAATCTTACAGTGGCATAATGCCCCCCCCAAATACTATTTTGAGCATAGCTCTTTCAGCCCTTACAGAATTATTGCAAATTCCCCCTGCAATCAGAGTCATTTGCGGCATCTCCTAGGTCACTTTCCCAACACTCTTTTAGGTCACGAGACACAAATGTTCTGTATCATTTAGATGTCCATCCTCTCATGTTAACAAACAACACTTGAAAGAAGCATATATTGCGTTAATCCCCAAACAAGATGCGGATCTAACCCAGGTTAAAAATTATAGACCAATCTCACTGCTTAAACACAGACTACAAAATATTCGCAGGAATCCTAGCAAGAAGGCTGAAAAAGTTATCAGAAATTATCCATAAGGATCAGATGGGATTCCTGCCAGGGCGACAGATGAGAAATAACACAAGAAGCATAATCAATATGCTAGAATATTTATCTGTTAGAATTGACAAACAAGTCATCATGATGTTTGTGGATGCCGAGAAGGCATTCGATAAGGTGATTTGGGATTTCATGTTGAAAAATCTAGAATACATGGATGTTGGCAATGACTTCTTTAACGGGGTAAAAGCGATATATACCGAACAGAAGGCTAAATTGATTATAAATAGCATGGTGACGGAAGAGATAAAGATACAGAAGGGTACAAGACAGGGTTGTCCACTCTCCCCGCTACTGTTTATAATAGTTTTAGAAGTACTCTTGAATTCAATAAGGCAAAATGGGAAAATAAATGGAGTAACATTAGGACAGAACGTGTATAAGACTAAAGCCTTTGCGGACGATGTAGTAATAATGACAGAAGAACCAATAACAGCAATAGAAGAAATATTAAAGGAAATAGAAGAATTTGGAGAAATAGCAGGTTTTAAACTAAATAAGACAAAAACGAAAATGATAGCTAAAAATGTGGACTTAAAAACAACAGAAATCATTCAACAATACACACAGATAGAGATAGTTAAAAAAGTCAAATACCTGGGTATCTGGTTAACATAAAAAAACATAGACTTATTCAAAAATAATTATGAGCCGATGTGGAAGGACATAAGGAAAGATCTGGAAAAATGGGGAGGGCTGAAACTGTCATTCTGGGGAAGGATTAATACAATTAAGATGAATGTCTTACCAAGACTTATGTTTCTATTTCAAACTATCCCTATAATTAAGGGGAGCCGAATCTTTAGAGACTGGCAACGAATACTCTCAAGATACATATGGCAGGGCAAAAAACCTAGAATTCAGTTTAAATTATTGACAGATATAAAGGAAAGGGGGGGTTTTGCCCTGCCAGATTTGAAGTTATACTACGAGGCCTCATGCCTTTGTTGGATAAAGGACTGGGTAAAGTTGGGGAATACGGAGCTACTCGATTTAGAGGGCTTCGATAATAGATTCGGCTGGCATGCCTATTTATGGAAGAACAAGAGGAAAGTACATAAGGGATTTGATCACATTTTTAGAGGCCCGCTAATTGAAGTATGGGAAAAACATAAGAATTTGTTAGAGCCGAAAACACCACATTGGCTATCACCTCTCGAAGTAATGAGTATAAAGGCTATTAATATGAGAAGCAACTGGGCTACATATAGCCAGTTGCTAACTAAGGTTGATGGGAAATGGAAGATAAAGCCGTACGATCAAGTAAAGGAGTATGTCTATGATTGGTTACACCATATCCAGGTAAATCAGATGTATAGTAAAGACTTTAAAGAAAGAGGATATGCAGAAAAAGACTCTAAATTCCAAACGGAGATAATAAATAATGAAGTAAAAATCATATCTAAGATGTATAGGATGCTGTTGGATTGGAATCTAGGTGATGAAGAAGTTAAATCAGTGATGATCCGTTGGGCAAGGGATGTAGGCCACTGCATACAATTTGAAGATTGGGAAGAGCTTTGGAAAGAGGGGCTAAATTTTACAGCGTGTACAACGATAAAGGAAAATGTCATGAAGATGTTTTATAGGTGGTATTTAACACCGATAAAATTGTCAAAAATGTATAAGACGGATAAGAAGTGCTGGAAGTGTAAAAAAGAGGAGGGCTCCTTCTACCATATGTGGTGGGAGTGTGGAAGAGTGAAACAATTCTGGGAGAATATATATATTGAAATAAAGAAGATTCTAAAATACACGTTCAGAAAGAAACCAGAAATTTTCCTGTTAGGGATGTTAAGGCAAGAGATTAAAAAAGAAGATCGTAGAATAGTATACTATGCAGTGGCAGCAGCAAGGGTAGTATTAGCCCAAAAGTGGAAACAGCAGGAAATACCAACGGTGGAGGAGTGGAGATTTAAGCTGCTGGACTACGCAGAGCTGGATAAATTAACAGGGAAAATTAGGTATGTAAGAGACCAAGTGTTTATCAAGGATTGGGGAAAGTATGTGGATTATCTGGAATGTATTAGTGAGGGACAAACAACGCTAAAGGGATTCAGAGACGCACTGTGAAAGACAAAGAGTTACTGTTGAAAGCAAATAGGAGATAGAGATAAGTTTAACGACAATAATAAGCAGAGAAACGTGTGAACTTGATTATTGCTTCGAAAGATTTATGGACAAGCTGAAGGAAGTCTCGAAAGGGATGTATATGTAATAATGTTATGGGTAAATCAAAGTTTATGTATTTTTTTTATTTATTTTTGTTTTCTCTTTGTAAATCCCTTTTCTTTCTACTTTTTGTATATTGATTTTTTTATATATATATGTGTGTTAGTCTTTTACTTTCTTTTGTGGAATTAATTAATAAAAAGAATGATGGAAAAAAAAAAACACTTGAAAGTACAAGCTGTTCAAAATCTTTGAGAGTGAGGGCAGTTTGAGCCTTTATTTCTTGTTGTGATATAAAAGAGGTGGTTTGTTTCAACACCAGCCAATTACATCCCAGGGTTCCAAGTTTCTCCTGCAACACCCTTCCTCCAAGTGGCCCAGAGTTTCAAGTAAAATTCATTTAAATGATATAAACCTTTCCCCTACCCCAGCCATAACAATACTGAAGCCTGTTCTTATTAAAAGGGGGGGGGGGGCATTTTCATCCTGTATTTGCATGCCCATTGAAAGCATAGCATCTATTGAAATTTCCATATTGTGCGTTTCTTCCATTTGAACTCATGCCTTTCATGTATCACTAGTTATTAGGGATGTAGCCTGTCTTAACTCATTGGCTTCACAATGCAGGTTAATTTTTGGTGTTCCCCAACCACCTGTTTTGCCTGTTGCATACAGATTAGATTTATTCACCCAAGCCTCTTTAGATCCAAATATTTCAATGGCCAAAATTTGGACTGAAAAATTGAAAAGAGATAATAACTTAGGCAGACAAGACATATTTTTTTATGGAAGCAGTTTTTCCCAGTATGGAAAGATTAAAGGAGGTCCACCTTCTAAAATCACTTTTAATTTTTTTCTACCATCAGGGTGAAGTTCGCCAGAAATAGTTTCTTTAGGTTCTTGGTTACCCAAATTTCTGAATATTGTAAGCTTCATGACTGGTGCTTCAATCAAAGCTATTGTCTCTTTGTGGAATACAGAGATGAGTTTCACAAATGACACAGTACAATATATTTGTAACTGTTCCATGCTAATACCTGGATTTTTCATAAGTCACTTCAAATATAGGCTGCGAGAGGGTATGCAGCTGGGATTAAAGCAAAATTTCTGTTGCCGTTTTGCCGCCTGGTGACTGAGGCAGAGAGAAAGGACTTGGTGAGCTCATAGTAGATGTAGATTTTTTTGGGGGGGACATCATGGCACATAGTTCAGTCCCTTAGACCCCATGCAACACCAGCTTCTGAGGGGGGAAGTTCTGTCAGTGGGATGGCTCTTGGCATGTCATCAATTTCCAAATGTGTTGTTTTAAGTGACATTCAGAGGATGCTCTTGGCTGATCTTGGTAAGGTATAGGAAAGGCATAATCTGCTGGCTCAGTCCCTTAGCTGGGTGCCTTTAAGGGAAGTCTCACCCTGTGCTTTCAGACCACAATTAGCATTGTTAACAGGTGTTAGCAGTTTGGGGAACTGGGAGTACTTGTGTGAATAGCAAGCACTAGGAAGAGGTTAAAGCAGGGGTAGGCAACCTAAGGCCCATGGGCAAACAAGCGTCCCACGGAGGTTGTTTAACCGGCTCCTGAGCCGCCCCGGAACTGAGCCGCCCGCTCGGCAAGTCCCCACGCACTGCGCTAAACTAGCGCTGTGTGGGGACTCGCTTCTGCGGTGCCAGAAATTGTGTCTGCACAGACGCAGATGCCAGAAATTGTGGCCGCGCGTGATCCAGCCCACGGAGGGATCTCTGCTGGAGTGAACCAGCCCAGGTGAGGTAAACCTTGCTGACCCCTGGGTTAAAGCCTGCTCCCCATGTCTGAGAGATCACTTTCGCCATTTTGTTACTAGCTATTAAATAGCTGTTAATAGCTAGAAGAGAGAGGAGGCATTTCACCAATACTGTACAGTTTTGCTGCGTTTATCACTCTCGCTGCTGCCATTCACAGAAAATTGCATTGTGGGAGTAAACATGTTTGCTTAGTTCCATTTAAGGCATATGAGGCACGCAAAAGGCGACCATCGTTAGGAAAGTAATTGTCAATATCGTAAATGCTGGGCAGAGAGAAAACAGCATCTTGTTTTTGCAATAATGAGGGCGATTATATCTGGCTCGCTGTGTTTCTGGGAAGTTAATGAGCCAGGGCATCTGTTATGATTAAATCACTTCTATTCCCACAGTAGCAGTGCTACAGCAAAATAAAAAATAAAAATAAAAATTCCAACGCAAGTCACTAGTAAGCTTCAACATGGTGACATAGTACCTTGGGGGGTCATCTTTGGCACCTTCAAGGCTGACCAGCACATTGTGATACAGGCATTTACACATGTTCATTATGTGCGCAATTGCGCACATGCGCATCACACAAAACCCAGAAGTGACACGAAAATGTCACAAAACAGGCAGAATGGAGTGTTTGTATACCTTTTCAATGGTGTTTCAAATATACGCCACTTCACTTGGTGCTTTTTGTAAATTCTAAAACCACTTCAGATCCTTCCCCTCCACCCCAGTAATCATGTGCACAGTTTAATCACCAAATTTTCATGAGGCAAAAGCAGAGGAGACTCAGGCAAGTTGCTCCACAGTTGCTTGATTCAGTGTTTTGCTTAGGAAAAAAAAAGTCAGTGTTCTACTACATACAGCAAGTGAAGCAATGGGACATACTCCACCAGTCAATCAAGGGTTTTTCATGCTAGGCAGAGCTTCGGCTATCTTTGCCAGCTTACATGTCTTGCAGCACATGCATTCCCAGAGACTGCGTGATTAATTGAGTGCTTGCTGCCTTTGGACCAGTCACTTCCCATCCTCCTCAGGTGACCATGCTTTGAAACTATCACACCGCCCCCATAACATTGTAGTCACATCATGGGCATTGCGTCTTTGCATGCTTGTAAACCCAAGTGTGACTGCACACTGGGATGAGAGTCGGAACAGGAATGGAATCGGAGAGGCAGAACTTCAGTAGATGAAACAAACTAAATTGTGTTCTCTGACTTCTTGATTGAAAGCTCCTATCTTGGGTATGTTTTATTTTTCATCCAATTTTACTCCCTTTCAAGTAGTTGTGAGGATCTTTTAGTACTTCCATTGTACAATGCTATGAACTTTTTTTTTAAAAAAAGCATGACTCAGTGGTGGCAGATATCTAGCCTTGGGTGTACATTGCTCTGATTTGATTGCTTTCATACTAAATATGTTAGTATCTAGCATTTTTATTCCTAAATTGGAGATCTGAGTAAATAAGGGGATCTGCTATTCCAGGCAGAGAAAAGAAGCTCTCTGAGGACAGCTTCAGGTTATGTTAGACTGCCTGTCCTTTGGGCACCAGCAAGCTTGTATACATTGACCACAAGTAACGAGGCAGAGGATGCATAGATCCTGGTAGCATGAAATACTTTCAGCAACAGCTGGTTGGGGCAAAGACGTCTGACAATGAATTGACATTTGTTTAATCGGGTTGCAGTTGTAATATCTAGCCTGTTCTAAACAATAAAAGGTAGAGGCGCCCGATTTGCAAACAAGTGGGGACGGGAAGAAGGAAAATAAGCAGTGGAATAGAAGCGTGTATATTCTTGTGGAGTATCGCCCAGCCAGCTTTAAGGGAGACCGACTTATAGGTCAAACAAAATATCACTGGTCCAAAAAGAACAACCAAAAAGCATTTACCTGACAATAGGGAGAGTGTTTCCATTTCATTAATGGTGTGAAACATGGTAGCAGCACTTCTCCAGGTTGATCTCTTCAAAGGCTCAGTCACTTTGCCAGAGTTTGGGATGCTTGGGATGCTTGGGATGCTCTTGTCAACTGCTGCTGAGAACCAGGCAGAGCTGAGATTTCCAGTGTTGACTTCTAGACAGCCTGTTGCAGTTTAAGGAAGGTTGGCAGGTAACCACTAGACAGATTGTCTGTAGCGAGCAGGAATCTTCCTTAGAAGACCAAGTAGGAAAACCTGAACTTCTTCCTCCCCCCCCCTTCTTTTTGGGGGGGACCACAAGTGACTAGCCAAGGGTGTGTGGAGGCAAACAGGCTGGCAAAACATCCAATGGGCTGGTGATTTTAATGACTTTATTTGCAAGAGCTGTTTAAGGGTAGCCTGTGAGGCCGTCTTTGCAGACTTGGATTGTTTGCCGCGAGGTGACATGTTGCATTGTGCTTTCCCCCCCAATGCATTAAATTCTCCGTTCCTCTACAGTCCTGTGTTTGTCATTGCCGTACTTAGGGAAAGGACAGCAAAATGATTACAGTCATACCTTGGGTTGAATACGCTTCAGGTTGAGCGCTTTCGGGTTGCGCTCCGTGGTGACCCGGAAGTAACGGAACGCATTACTTCCGGATTTCACCGTTCGCACATGCGCAGATGGTGAAAATGACGTCACGCACATACATAGATGTGGTGAATCGCGACCCGCGCAGACACGCAGTCACGGGTTGTGTTCGCTTCAGGATGCAGATGGGGCTCCGGAACGGATCCCCTTCGCATCCTGAGGTACCACTGTATTCGAGAGGAAATGCTCCTGCCTGCCACATAGCCTGCATGCCTCTTTTGTGAATGTTGAAATTGGAGGTACCTAATATTTTCTGTTCCCTGGATATTTGAGAGCAAAGATAGGCAAGGTGCGTCCCTCCAGATGTGATAGTGGACTGCAGCTCCTATCAACCTCTGCCAGCGTGGCCAGTGATCAATGATGCTAAGAGTTGTCGTCCAGCAACACCTGGAGGGCACTGCTTTGGGAATCTATGTTTTAGGGGAAATACCGGTTTTTTTTGCCCTATTGGACGCACCGGCCCATAGGATGCACCTAGTTTTCAGGGGGGGAAATCAAGGAAAAAAATATGATTTCCCCCCCGCAGCTCTGGGAGCAGCGGACAGGCTGCACGCAGCCTGTATGCTACTCCAAGACCTTCTCCCAGCAGGAGCCCCTTTAAAGAGCGCGTGGCTTTTGCCTGCTTTTGCGGGAGGTGGGGGAATTCCCCCATCTCCCGCAAAAGCCCACAGGAGGGAGAAGGGACGGACTCGGCCAGTCTGTCCCTTCTCCCTCCTCGGGGAAAAGCCCCCAAGAGCGGCGCGCTCTTTAAAGGCTGTGCGGCTCCTACGGGCTTTTCTACGAGGTGGGGGAATTCCCCCACCTCCTAGAAAAGCCAGCAGAAGCCGTGGAGCCCCTTTAAAGAGCGTGCGGCTTTTGCCTGCTTTTGTGGGAGGTGGGGGAATTCCCCCATCTCCCGCAAAAGCCCACAGGAGGGTTGGAGAGTAGCGGGAAGGCCCCCCATCTTCTGGGGCTGGCCATGGGGGAAGCGCTGCTTTCTCCACCGCCAGCCTCAAAGAGCAGACTCTCCTGGCTTCAGCGGAAGCAACGCAAAGCCTCCGGAGCGCAGGAGCTATCGCTCCGGAGCTATCGCTGAAGCCAAGGAGCCTGCATTCGCCCCATAAGACGCACACACATTTCCCCTTCATTTTTGGAGGGGAAAAGGTGCGTCTTATAGGGCGAAGAATACGGTAGCTGATGCAAGTATCCTCTTTCACATCTCTGTATCCACGAAGGTCAGAAGCATTTCTTTAAAAACAAAGTTTTTTTCAGATTTGGAAACTGCAGGTGCCCTAGAGCATATCCAGAACAGATGTGTGTTCTTGCAGCTTCTGTTAATTTCACGTATGGGAAACGTTCTTAGTGGATCGTGCCTTTTGGCTGGGAAATGCCTACTTTCGCCTGCTCTTAGGGTGGTGGTGGAGATGCCTGGAGTTGCGGTCTCACAAGCTTTTTTCATTCAGTATTGGACTTGCTTTTTAGCCAGTATTTTAAAAAGCTTCACACCTCCTCTGGCAGAGCTGGGGTTTGGCAAAGGTATCCGGTCTCTTAAGTACTATTATGGGTTGCCTTGCATGAGGGTTTCAGGGGAGTCAGCTTTCTTGGCAGCTCCTCCTTGGTTGGAGTTCATCAGAACTCCATTCCTCTGCTTTGCCTTAAGCTGCTGCAACTCCCTTCCTTGGACGGGCAGGTGCTGAAACCGGGTGCATTCCACTAGCATTAGACTGGCTTGTCTGTAATAGTTCCGACTGGTAATTTGATGACATTGGGCTTGTGCTTCTGACAGGTATCGGCATTGTGTATCTAGGGTGAATCACACCCCTTCTTCCTGTATCTGCTTCGTCCAAAGTATTTCTGTGGTGACGTGGTGGCGGATGTTTCTGCCTGTCGATCAGGTTATGCAGAGCCTGCTATAGCACTGCCAGCTAACGCAGTGCTGTATTAAAACTAAACTCTTTCCCAGGGTATAGGTTGGCCTGCAGTTAGAAGCATCAGAAGCATCCTTGCACATTCTTATTCCCAGTTATAGGATATGAACATGTCAAATTCTTTGATCCCCGCCCCCCTCACCAGACTTCAAGTGATTTTGATCCTGGGAATTTTCCAGGCTCACTTATTATAGTTGTGTTCATGAAATATATTCACCAGGGGGTGGTTTTCATTATGAGTCAATCTGCTCTACAAATCGAAACTAGTTTTATATCACTTAAATTGTCACGGTTTCCTTCGGAGAACTGTTGGAACGGTTGATTTGGGAGAGTGTTGAGTATGTTGTTAAGAGATCTTCGGTCTCTTCACAAGACTATAGTTGTCTGGGTGGTTCCTTGGTTGGGAACCGTGACAGTTAAATGAGTTTCTTTCAAACCTGATTAAATTTGTGGTATACCTATGTTCAGAGTGTCACTTGTTAGGAGGCTGTTTACTGTACTTTTCCGTCTATAAGATGCCCCCATGGATAAGATGCCCCATATTTTGGGGGACTCAAATTTCAGAAAATGGGGGGAGATTACACAGGGTTGTTCAGCTTTTTTGGGGGGGGGATTGCCATAAATCGCTCACCTGCACATGTCACAAAATCCACCTCCTTTCTGTCCCCTCGCCAGCAGAAGCTGCTGATTGCCCGCCCAATTGCCACAGTGCCAGGCAATCATCACCACCCATTGACTCTGCAACCAATCACACACACAATAACCGCTAACAGACGCAGCAGCAACCAATCAAACGTCCTCCCTATTCACTATCCATGTATAAGACGTCTCCAATTTTTTAGCAAGATTTTTCAGGAAAAAAATATAGTCTTATACACGGAAAAGTACGGTACCTCCGTATGAGAAAGGGTTTTTAAAAATAAACAAGAAAACTAGAAATCTGGGTACCATAGCTAAAATTCTGTATATCGTACAGAGGTATGAGCACACTTGACTTCTACCTGCAACTCTTTTCCTTTATCCTTCCATTTTGTTGGCTAGTTCTGTGGCTTACGCAAAAGATGGTAGAGAGCAGCTCAGAATGCCAGCAATGTTAAATGATAGCACAATATAAAACGGTCCTTCCTTAATCTTATTTTGTGAACTGCCCTGAGACCTCCAGTTATAGGGCGTAGTGATGTTAAGTTCTCGAGAATATTCTCGATTAATGAGACTATTAGAGAATTTTCATTTAAAATAGGAGAACATTTATTTTAATGCATTGAAAATGATATAATTAGTTAATATGCATTTTTATTCATGGGTAAACTTGTTTAGATGGCAACCAAAAACTGTACAGATACTTTTATTCAGTGGGGCAATGCATTGAATTCACATTCTTTGATTTTTTTGCACCAAACTTGAAATTGAAAATTCAACATGAATGACTCACATCAATCACTAAGCCTGCCACTAACTTACACTGGCAATATCACAGCTTGACTTACTATTTACTAGATTTTTTTTATTGTTGGTTGTAAAACTAGTTCTTACATTAGAATTTGCAGTTTGTGGAGAATATTCTCCATAGAATTTTCTAGCAGAGAATATTCTCCGGAGAATATTCTCACCTCACATCACTAATAGGGCGGTATATAAATTCAATAAATAATGATAATAATAATCTCTGTTGATAATCCGTTGGGGGGGGTAGGGTGGAATACTTGAGTTGTCATTTTTATTTGTAAACTGCATTTCACTTTTTCAGTTAAGGCAGATAATTTTGATTTACCTGTTGTCCTCCATGTGTGCCCCTATGTTGTCTTGAATATGGTCTATATTGCACATGTGTCTCCTGGGTCTGCAGCTTCAAAGCTTGCTTGCAGCTACCTTCGTTTCCCCTCGCCTTTAAAGCATTTTAGTTCTTATCCTGGTGTGTTGTTTATTATGCAGTGGTGCTCCTGCTGCTATTGTGTTTATTTTCTTAACTCCTTTGCAGTCACCTTGTATGAAATACTCTCTTTTTTTAATCAGCTGAATAAAATACTTACCTCAGTGGCATTCTCTCATGACAGCTACTGAAGTGGGCATGAAACTGCAACAATGCCCACCAGGTTCCGTCACTGCCTCCTGCTGTTTCATTTGCTGCTGTTTCTCCTTTGTAACAGTTTTCTGTTTCACCCCTGTCATTGCAGGTTTATGAGTGACCAAAAGTTCTTTTTACGCTGAGTCGGCAGGGAGTGGGGCAAAGATGCCAATACCTCCTCCCCCTCCCCCTGGACCACCCCCACCCCCAACTTTCAATCAGGTAGGTGGTCCTCCTGTCCCTGCCTGCTTCCCTTCTGTCCACATACAAAGAGCCCTGCTGAGAAGCATTCACAGGGGCACCCAAGAACTACTCCTGTGCTTATCTTTCTCCACTTAACCTGGTTGCCGATCTTCTCTTTTCAGGCTAACACAGACCCTCCAAAACTGAACAGGGATGAGCAGCGAGGGAGGGGAGCCTTGCTGCAAGACATCTGTAAAGGGGCCAAGTTGAAAAAGGTGACCCAAGTCAATGACCGGAGTGCACCTGTCATTGAGAGTAAGTATGGGGTCTGGGGCAATTGCAATAAGATCTTTGCTATCTAATTGGGAAAGCTCCTGGTAGCCTCCTCCTCCCCCCCCCCCAATTTCCAGATGGTGCTCAGCCCTTCTGTTGAGCATTCTCTCTTAAAATAATTCAGCAGCAGGTATGGGAGGAAATGGCCTAGAATCTCTACGAACAGAGGCATCAGGTGAGGCAGGTGGGGAGGGAGAGGGCTGTGGCCCATAAAATTGCCCTTGGGGTGATGTTTTTGCTTACATTTGTCTGTTTGATACGCTGTGTGCTTGATCTGGCTTTGTGCCGTATGAGGAGTTGGGGAAAGACAGAAGGGCCCGTGCACTGCAGCATGTGGCTGGGTTCACTCGCTTGAGTTACCTGGAGTCATTTGCTGGCACACGCCGTGAGTCATTCTCAACCTGCCACCCCATTACCCCACCTTACTCCTGAGCAGAACCTCGCAGGAGTAGCAATTACTGACTGCGCTGCTCAGGTCACTTCTCAGAGGGTACCTTCTGTGTTGAACTCAACTCATAGCTTGTGGAACTTGGTGGTCTGGATTGCATCCCTTCATGGAATCATAGAATTGGAAATGGTCACGAGAGTCATCTAGTCCAAGCCCCTGCAAGGCAGGACTCTTGTGGGTTTGTGCCCCATGTGGGACTCAAACCCACAACCCTGAGATGAAGAGTCTCAGGCTCTACGGACTGAGCTGTCAATAGCTCTCTCCCTTGATCTGTTGGGGGAAGGGCTCTGCAGTCAGTCCCTTTGTTTTGTGACTGAGGCCATCATTCCCTCTGGCAGCGTAATGCCTCCTAGTTTGGCAGCGTGAGTTCTTGCACAGTCCCCCTCTGTATGCCAGCATAAGAAAAGCCTTGCTGGATCAGACCAAAGGTCTAGCTAATCCAGCATTCCCACCGTGGTCAGATGCCTCTGGGAAGCTCACAAGCAGCACTCTCCTGTCTGTGTTTGTAGTTGCAAAATATGCTCTCTTTGTTCTCTGAAGGAAGGCAGCAGCAAACTACCTCCTAAACTGCACAGGTCCCAGTGGTGCAAATGCTTGAAATAAAGTGTTGCAGTTAGCAGTAAAATAAAACTGGCAGCTGCACACTTAAATCCTCGGAAACAGGTGTCTCTAATCCTGGCATGAAGGTAAATGCACAGCCTACGATGTATTCGTGCTTAGCTCTTCAGGTAGCAGCCGCTGTCTGACACCCATGTGATCTTAAGCAGTAAAGTTATTACCTTCTCTGCTTTCACACTGCCACTTCAGGAGGAGATGACTCCAATACCACTGGGCCTTTGCCTTGCCCACATGCTGAGAAGCAGCATCTTGAGTAAAAGAATATGGTGGAGGCTGCCTATGTAAAGCCCAGAAGAGAAGAACCATAGCTCAGTGTAGAGCAGAGCAGAGCGTCTCTTTAGAGCATCTCTTGTGTACAGTAGAACATCTACTTACAACTGCCTCTATTTGGGCCCGATCCAAGTCGCGACCACAGCAAACCCAGAAGTAAATACCGGGTTTGCCGCGATTCACGCATGCGCAGAAACGGCTTCTGTGTTTGCATCTGCACATGCACACAACGGTACCAGCGGCCTGTTTTGCCTAAAGAACGGGCCGCCGGAATGAATTATGGTTGTAAATAGAGGTTCCACTGTAATTGGAAAGCCCCAGGGTCAATCCCTGGCACCTCCAGTTAGAGCTGGGGGAAATTCCTGCCTGAAACCCTGGAGAAAAGCACTGCCCAGCGGCATAGACAGAACTGAGCAGCTTGGATCTACGGTCTGTCTCAGAGTAAGGTCGTTCCCTATGTTCCTGAGGTGGTATTTTAAAAAATGTGTTTAGAAACTAAATAAATAACCCAGGGGCCTTTTTCTTCCAGAATCCAAGGGCAGTGGCGGCTACAACTCCAGCGCATCCCCTCTGCCACCAAAGGGCGGCCTCTTCCAGGGTGGTGTCCCCAAGCTTCGACCTGTGGGAGTAAAGGACAGTTCAGGTGAGGACCACAGAATGTGGACTGGACTAGACTGAATAAAAGTGGTTTAAATCATGATTTGTGAAATACCAGACATTGAATCTTGTGTTTGAGTAATCAACTACCCTAGCTCCTGATGAAGAGTGATTGCAACTTGGTTTTGAGAGCAAGTCCATTCCTTATTGAAACGATCAGGAAAATTTATGTCGCCTTGTAGTGGCACTTAATGTCTGTGGAGCTGAGACTAGTCAGGCTTAATATCAAGGGTGGAAACCATGTCTCCTCCCCCACCTGTCTGCCTGTGTGTATTACCGGTGTATTACAAGACTGCTTGCTTCTACGTGAGCTTACTTGGACCTCTAGATCTTCTTCTGAGGTCCCCCTTTGGATACTCTGGCCATCTAAGGTGAAGCTGGTGGTGGCCAAGAGAGGATTTTTGAAGGTAGGGGTGAAGCGCACCCTCTCTATGGAATGCCTTCCCCAAAGAGACATGTGTGTTTACATTACCTCTGATAAGTTTCTGTTCTGAATTTTAATATCGATCATTGTTTGACTTGATTATTTAACTTGTTGGCCGCTGTGAAAATCCCGTGGGGTTGAACACTGTCATTCAGCTGCTGTCATTCTCTCTCTCTCTCTCTCTCTCTCTGTCTGTCTCTCTCTCTCTCTCTCTCTCTCTCTCTCTCTCTCTCTGTCTCTGTCTGGCTGTCTGTCTCTCTCTCTCTCTCTCTCTCTCTCTCTCACACACACACACACACACAATATTTGTTGACCTCCCCTTCATCATTAAGACAGTTTACAACAAAATACATTAAGCATGGCACAATATAAAATAGTACAGTGGTGCCCCGCAAGACGAACGCCTCGCAAGACGGAAAACCCGCTAGACGAAAGGGTTTTCCGTTTTGGAGGCGCTTCGCAAAATGAATTTCCCTATGGGCTTGCTTCGCAAGACGAAAATGTCTTGCGAGTTCCTGCGGGTTCCCCCCCCTTTTTCTAAGCCGCTAAGCCGCTTATCAGCTGATCCGATAAGCCGATAAGACGCTAAAAGCCGATAAGCCGCTAATAGCGCTAATCCGTCAATGGGCTTGCTTCGCAAGATGAAAAAACCGCTACATGAAGAGACTCGCGGAGCGGATTAATTTCGTCTTGCGAGGCACCACTGTATTTAAAAAATGGGAAATGTTTTTTTAAAACTGACTCAATGGAGAAAAGTATAAGCAAGTGAATAGGGTCTGGGAGAGATGATAGAAAATTACCAGCAAGGAGTCCTGCCGAATCTCTGCTGGAAGAGCATTCCACAGCAAGGGACCATCAACACTTAACACCTGACTTGTAGTTGAAGCCAGTCGGGCTTCTGAAACATGGAGAAGAGAGAGAAGTAAAGGAGCAACAAGGAGCTTGAAAGCTGGGAATCCAGTGAGGGAAAGTTGCACTGGAAAGTAGGAGGCAGTGGGCTCAGAAGCATGTGGACGTAGGGTTGGCCAAGGATAAAGTGCTGGAAGTGAGGACTCTCACAGTGCCTGGAGATGAGGGGTGCCAGGAAGGCCAAGTGGGTTGAACAGGCAAGGGAATCAGAGGACCCTTGTTCAGGAAGCTGTAGATGTAGGAAGTTAATGGACGGAATAACAGAATTTTGCACCCCTAAATGAGTGAATTGTCCAAAGCTTTAGCTGCCTGCCAGGATTACATTGGCAATCAAGAAGTCGCCCTTTTCTTTCCCCTGATGTCCCTTCTGTGTCCAGCAATTAAAATTTGACTTGCGTCGTTCATCCCTTCTGCTGTGGGAAACATTTGTGTCCAGAAATCTGAAAACCTCCCAGTCATTTAGAATATAGGCTCTGCATGAACAGTATATCACTGGCTGTGGTCTCAGTACAAGGACAAATGTTGTCAGTTTCCACTTAATTGGATGGTGGTTTTTGCCAAAAGGAGTTGCTTTATATTGGAAGGAGATGTTGATCTATTTCGCTTCTCTAATAAGCAACTCTGTGCTGGCTTTCCTTGGTTTCAGAAAGTCCCTCTGGGAAGCAGTGCCTCCAGGTCCCTGGGTCCAGATCAGCAGCTCCGCGGCCCCCGGTGTCTGCAACCAGCAGCCGGCCCCAAGATGATGCTGACAACAGCCGGGCTTCCCCTCCGGAACTTCCGCGCATGCAGAGACCTTCCTTGCCAGATCTCTCGCGGCCAAATACCGCCAGCGGCACCGGCATGAAACACAGCTCATCGGCTCCGCCGCCTCCACCCCCGGGACGCCGAGCCAACGCACCCCCTGCCCCTCCTCCCATGCACAGCAGCAAAGCACCTTCCTACAACCGTGAAAAGCCCTTGCCACCAACGCCAGGACAGCGGCTCCCAGGGACTCGGGATGGACCACCAGCTCCTCCCCCTATCAAGCCGCCCCCTTCCCCAGTGAATATCCGAACGGGACCAAGCAGTCAGGGCCAGTCTCTGGCGCCCCCTCCTCCACCTTACCGCCAACCCCCCGGTGTACCCAACGGCCCCGCCAGCCCCACCAATGAGTCCGCTCCCGAGCTTCCGCAGAGACACAATTCCTTGCATCGAAAGACACCAGGGCCTGGGAGGGGTATGGCTCCTCCCCCGCCCCCTTCAGCATCCCCTTCTTTACAGAGCAGTCGGCCCCCACCTCCTGCCCGTGACCCTCCAAGCCGGGGCGCAGGTAAGAGCATCTCCTAGCCCTTGTTTGTGAAAAACTGGAGGTGGTCTTGGCGTTGACAGCCTCTCGTTAATCTCTCAAGAGAAAAAAATGCGGCCTTGTCCGATCTTGGTGCCAGGATGTGTATGCGGTGGGTTTAAGAAGGTCAGGAATGGCCTGGTTTCATGCTCTGTAGCATAGCAGCTACGAGTGAGCTGTGAATTAGGAAGTTTTCAGTTTGAACCATACCTTTGCCACAAACTTGCAAGGTGTCACCTGGCCAAGCCACAAATTCACAGTCTTAGTTTTCCCCAAAGGCACACCCTTCTTCCATTGTTTCCCAAGGCAGGTGGATGCCAGCGGAGAGTTGTCACTCCTCCTAAATCTGCAGGTGAAACATTTGAAGGCTTGAAAGAGCTGTGCAAAGACGAGGATGATTGTGTGGATATGCAGTTTCCGACATTTTTAAGTTGTAGCCAATTTTTGACTGTAGGCTATGCTGGCTGTGGCTCGTGGGAGTTTTGAGTCCAACTCAGCACCCGAAGGACCAGCTTCCTCATCCCAGGCAT
This sequence comes from Podarcis cretensis, assembly GCF_951804945.1. Taxonomy (NCBI): domain Eukaryota; kingdom Metazoa; phylum Chordata; class Lepidosauria; order Squamata; family Lacertidae; genus Podarcis; species Podarcis cretensis. The sequence goes on along the minus strand of NC_137182.1, from coordinate 27,664,838 downwards.
CATGCACAAAGGGTACTGCCACCATAGCATGTTAGTGGTGCTTGGAAGACTGGAATATAAATTCAAGTTTCACAGCGAGAGTCTTTGCTACCAAGACATGTGGGATCGAATTTAGTTTTCGGTGTTGTGCAGAAGAGTATGCCTTTCCCTCCTAACAGCTGACTTGCTAAAAAGGACCCCACAGCTTCATAGTTATTAAAAAGCTGGTCATTAATTAGTAGATGCTCGTGCTTTTCGGAACAGCGACAACAAAAAGCAGGTATTACATTCTTGCCCTACAAATAAGCCAACCTGTTTAGTGTGGGGTGTTTGTTACTGTGGAGCACAATCATCTGATCAGCCTATTTTGTGCTCAGATCGTGACTCCCCATGCAGCTGCAAACCCTCCAAAAAGAAGCAGAGAGGACAGTTGGTGCAGGTACGTCGTGATCAGTCACTTCAGCCTGCGCACAATGCTCGCCAAGGGCTTGGTAGCCTACAACTTGCCATGCTAAGGGTCACATAGGTGAATTAGCCTCTTCAATAAGTAAGAAAATTCCTTAACAGAGTTGGGAGGTCAGGAAAAGAAACTCGGAACCCTATATAGCAGGTGCAAGGAAAAGACAAGGCTGTCAAGGGCCTGCAGAGTCAATGATGTTGATGAAAGGCCTAGGGCTGTTTGCTTGGCTACCTAGGGAACTCTGCTTTTTCCTTTTTTGGCTACTAAGCTAGCTCATGAAATCCTGACCTGGCAAATTTCCATTGCAGCCCCTCCACCGCCACCACCCATGATCCGAAATGGCGGTAGAGATGCGCCTCCGCCTCCCCCACCCTACAGAATACACGGGACGTCAGACCCTACGAGCCGTGGGAAACCTCCACCCCCACCCACCAGGACGCCAGTTGGACCTCCTCCCCCTCCCCCACCCATGAGAAATGGACACCGGGACTCTATTTCCACTGTCAGGTCTTTCTTAGGAGGTGAGTAGAAAGAACCTGCTGTTACCTTAAATTATAGGTGTCAGGTGCATTTAAGTTGGCTTTGAGACATGTGCTGGATTCAAAGGAAAACCAGCCTGCCCAGAATTACGATACTTCTGCTGGTTTGGCTGGTATCGGTGGCTATAAAAAATACTGTGATCAGCCAGGAAGAAGTGTGTGTGTTGGGGATGAAACTTCATACAAGCTTAGGAAGCAGCTCTAAAACGAAAGACACTGGCACAGACGTGTTAGCGTAGACTGCCAAGTCATACTATGGCTTGGCATGAATGAGTGACCCTGTGGGTTCCCAGAGAGGAGATTGCTGCAGTTTTGCTCCTCCTTTCATCCTGCTGATGCTGCACTGCTGTGAACTAAGCCATGGTTTCCCCTAATCCTATGTCTAAATTTGGGTTCATGGCTTTTCTTGCTCCAGACAAACTCGGCGTGTCCAGCCACAGAACAAACATTGCCAACATCTCGTGGTTGGTCTGAAGCAAAATAGACCAAATGTCTGAAGCTAAGCCAAACTGTGGCTTCACTTCTAGCAACCCAGGAAAGGAGGTGCAAAGTTCTCTGGGAACTTCCTCATTATCCTTCGTTGGGTTTGGCTTAGCATGTGTACAGATGGAGTCGCTTTCTCGCTTTTGGTGTTGACAGCTTGTTAAGCATCTGATGTTTTGAATTATATATCCGCTGGATGTTTTTATTTATAGTCTGTATCAGTTTATTTTAGGTACATTTCATTTTGTACAGAATGCCCAAACAGGTACTTGGAGAAGCAGTGACACAAACTATAGATAGATAGATAGATAGATAGATAGATAGATAGATAGATAGGAATGTTGAAATGCTGACTCATGCCCATTCTGACACTCTGCACAAAGCTCTTATTACCAGGTGACTCTGATTTCCTGGTGGATTCTGCCCCCAGCCTGTCATTTGCATATAATGGTGACCAAAATTTGGCACCTGGAGAGAGCGGCCCCATGCCTTACTTTCAGGGTGGGGCTTCTTCAAGTTTTGCCATTTTAGCCATCATTCCAGCCTCAGGGTTTTATGGATGCGAAAAGTAGGGCAGTGGGAATCCTTTAGACCAGAAATGGTTTTCAGGCCTTATTTTCCTCCTTTTCTGCAGATGACTTTGAATCTAAATACTCCTTTCATCCAGTGGAAGATTTCCCAGCGCCAGAAGAGTTCAAGCACTTCCAGAAGATTTATCCCAGCAAAACGAATAGAGGTGAGCACTGATTTGGCTCACATCTGCTTATTGGTCTCCCAGGTATCTGGCTGATAGTTCATAAAGCAAACTATTTTCAGCTCCATGCTTGAAAATTTGGCAAGTTGTGATAAGCAATTTAATTCTGTGGGACTGAGAATATGGCTTGCCAGCATTACGAATGAGATGATTTTATTTAAAATCATCAACATTTCCTTCATTCTGTTTCCGGGCCTTTTCAAATTATGCAAACTGTGCAGTCTTGCATAAATTTAATACTGGTTCTGATTTAGACTTGTCCAAGTTCATTGTGCCTTTGTGAGGAAGAGGGAATGCAGGAGTTACAGGAGCAGCTGCAGAAGCAGACCGACTGGGGAGCCCCGGGGGTGGGAACGTGATGACTCACTGCTCTTCATGGCAAAGGATTTGCTGGAATGGGCTGAACAAGATGCAGAAGCCTAGCTACCTGGAAAACATGAGAACGATGTGCAAGTTTGAAGTGGCACAACGGGTTAGCGTGTCTGGCTGTTAATCAGAAGGTTGGTGGTTTGAGCCCACCTAAGGATGGCTGTAGGCAGGATTCCTTCACTTCAGGGGGTTGGACTAGATGTCCTTTGGGGTCCCTTCCAACACTACAATTCAATAGGATTCAGCTTTAATATTTTTTTTTTGCGTAACTCAAATCTGCATCATGCAGTGGTGGGGAACTGAATTTGGCTTGTGCGGCAAATTATTACCTTCCCCCATCCCACGCGGACCAAGTTTTATGGATGGACAGATCCACCCACCTGTAAGTCACCTGATATCACAGTGGTGCCAGGTCATCCTTTTTTCACCCAACAGGTCTTGCATGGCACTTTACAAGGGATTTCAAAACACTGACTGTCAGCTGATGGCCTGGCCTTGCTGAGCACTTGGTACGGGGCTTTGCAGTCCCAGCTGATCAGTAATGCCTGCAAAGCCCCCTTCAGCTGAGCTTATTACCTGCCCTGCACTTGATGTCAGGTGTAGGGCAGGTGGATGCAGCTTGGCAAAAATAGCCTCCTGGGCCAAACAGGGATGCCTGGGTCTAATGAGGTCTGCACCTCAGCCCTGGCAAAATGACTATCTAGGGATAGCGGTAGCAATGTGGAAACTTTGTATTGATTATTGGGAGGTTATCAATTTTGTTTTGTTTTGTATTTTGTATCTGATTTTCTATTGTGAACTATCCTTGTTCTCATTTTCTGTTGTAAACCATCCTGGGATCTTTGGGTGAAGGGTGGTATACTTACTACTACTACTACTACTAATAATAATAATAATCTCTTTTGCTTTGTGTAATGTTTGATGTAGCACATTATTTTAATATTTTTTTTGAAGCCGCCCAGAGTGGCTGGGGAAGCCCAGCCAGATGGGCGGGGTATAAATAATAAATTGTTGTTGTTGTTGTTGTTATCAGCATCTTTGTAAAGCCTAACTTCCTATGGTGATGCATCTGTGGCATTAACAGTCTATTTCTTTTTCAGCTACTCGTGGGGCCCCTCCTCTGCCTCCCATCCCAAGGTGAAAAACAGCAGCTGGGCATGGTTCCACAGCACCAAAAAAATGGACCTGTGTTCTCAGATTTTCCCTTCCCTTCCCATCCCTCAGAAACCTGCATGAAAAATACATTCCTGCTGTTGATTCTCCCAACCCCCAAACTGTTTCAAGAACCCGGACAAACTTACCATTACTCACTTCCATCTATGCATTTCACACCTGGACTTAAAAGGACGTCTCTTGGCACAGCTGGGTGAGAACCCTTGTCTGCAGATCTGTGTGGGTTTCTCATTTCCCTTGCCATTCAGGTCATGGAGGGAAGAGCCACCCCAGTTCATAAACAACTACTGTTCAAGATCAAGGGTCCAGTGAATATTTTCCAGAAACGCAAGCCAAACAGGACTGTTTTGGATCTCTTGGGCCAGGTTGAAGCAACTGATCTTTGCCTAGCATAGGGCAGAGAAATGCCTGCGAAGTGGGGAATTCTGGTTTTTTTCTTTTTAAGAGGTGAGCATTAGAAGGACTGAAATAGCTATTCCGTTTTTGAATGCAGACACTACATACTAACACGTTAAAATTGTGGTTAACTTGAAGAGAGGAGGGGAGAAAATTACTATAAACAGCATCGCTTGGAGATAATTCTAAATGGGGAAAGCTATACAAATGTAGCAGCATCCATGGTAGCACAAGTGAAATTCAGGGTGCACATTTACACTCCATCGCTGCAGCGCTCCTTGTCCTGCAGGTCTGAAGCTGTCATCTTTCCCTTGAGTGTTGGCTGCTAGCATTCCAGTACAAGTCCCTGTGACTCCTAATCATGCCGATTATAATCTGTCAGCCGCTACTGCCACATGTATGGCATAGCCATGGGCGCAAATGTCGCAGCCATGCAGGGCAGAGTGCACTTTAGGCCCCAAGTTGTAGTTGTTGTTGTTCTTCAGACTGTGACATTGACTGTCTTGCCTCTTCGGAAAGATCACTTCCTACTGTTTCCACGAATGAAGTCACGGCCCCATCTTGTCTCCTTCAGCCGTGGGTAGCTTTGAGAAGGAGTTGTCCTATGTATTAATGCCCTCTGGCAGCAGGCGTGTTTTGGGGGCTTACCATTGTGCTGAGGGTTGAGTGGGTCCCGGCTGCCTGACCACCCTGAGGCACCGGAAGGAAGTCAGATAGGGAAGCATTCAGCTCTGGTTATGAGTGGTATCCTATTCCAAGCAGCAGCCACCAGCCAGTGTGTGCAAGTGCAAACGGTTAAACGGTAAATTGATCACTCCTAACTCGGAGTTGATCATTGTGACGGTTAATACTCCAGCAAAGTAGCTGCTAAGGTTGGGGGTGACTAGAGAGCCTCCTTCATGCAATATATTTTGTACACAAATGATCATGTTCTCGGTGCTTCTTGCACACGAGGAGGAGGAGGAGAGTTGCCCTCTGTGCACGTGACCGTTGGGGTGCTTGTTGTTCCCCCTGTGGAAGTGTCGCCTGTATAATCTAGGTGTCTTGGTTGTAGCACGGAAAACCTGGCCTGCCATCGGAGGGAGATCTCATAGTGCTTGTTTTGGTGCTTGAGGTCAGAGCAGCGGCATTCTCATTTGCCTTTTTACCAGTAAGCAAGAAATACACTCCAGCTGTAGATTGCACATGTTCTTCTTGGTGTGGCTTTGTCTCCATGCGTGGTGGCCTGCTCGGAAATCACTGCTTCCCAGAAGTAGATGCATCCCGTTCTCTGCTGAACACTATTGATCCTGAAACAGAAGCAGAACTCCTGTCATCTTCTTGGCCCCTGCTCTTGTTTTTACTGGATGGTTATAACATCAGACCTAGCTAGCTAGCTGGTTGGTTGATTTTTTTTTTTGCCTTACACAGTACTTCTGTCATGTGATTGGTACCAGATTTGTTATAATTATTGTGTATATTTACTCTTGAATAACTTGCGGGTTGGGAAATATGTGTTATAATCATAAATATTGATATATTTTGTATGTTGTAAAAAGTTTGTAATATAGGATCAAGGTAGGCTTGCTGGCCATACACTACAAAAGCTCCCTCACCTTCTACTTAATCTTTTTTTTTTTTTTTTTTTAACGATGATGGAAATTCATCCACTTTTATGTTAATGACCAGGCAGTCCCTCATGTTGAGGGCTAATGCTTGGTTGGAGGAATTCCTTTTTTCTTCTGGAGGAAAATTAAGTCTTACCCAGCATAGCTTGCTGGGAAGAGAAGTTAAATGCACTGTGCATTTTTGATGTGTGTGTTTAATTTTTATTAAAGATTATGTTCCCTATAATGTTAGCTTCCCGTAGATAGAGCCTTTGTGAAGCAGCTGTGAAGGGGGTTCCTAAGTTCAAAATGGCAGTGGAATTAAAACTTCTTAATTGAGGCACCTGTGTTATACCTGCACGTTCTGGGCCAAAGCACTGCTTTCTTCCTCCTTCCTTTTTCCCCATGTTAGATCTGTTTTTATTGCCTGGGGGGGGGGGCGGGACGGGTTGGGTTGGCTTTGCATTTCCTTATTGACCAGGTGTGTTTGTACAAGGGGAAACTGGCACACAGAGAGACATTTTCCTATTTCATCCTGTCCTAAAACCTCAGACCAGGTTTATATAGCATTTTAAAAACCACAAATGTGAAACTCGCATCACCCATTACCAAGATGAAAACCTCAGATTTGCTCTCCCAAATCATTGACTCTGCCAAAAGGTATTTGAGTTTTGCTGAAGGTGGCAGACATACTTTATGCCTGGAGACCCTTAGCAGTTAGTTTTGTTTTTAGCAAAATCAAGCAATGAAGTTTCTTTCCCCTGGGCTGTACCATTTCAGGCTGCAGATGAAGGAATCTCATATTTGAATACAATTCCTTCTAGAAAAAGTTTATGTATGTTAAAAACCATGCTCAGCCCGGTCATCTTCTGGCATGGGTTTTTTGTTTGTTTGTTTTTGTTTTCAGAAAGAGGACTGAAGCATGTGTCTTTCTGTATACATCTTGAAGAACAGTCCAGGATAAGTTTTTATTGTTCCAAATATTTCCTTCTCTGAACAAAGATTCAGGAATGATGATCAAGATACCAGTTTTGATTTCATTTCCACAGCTGTCCCTATTGATAAGTGTTTTTTTTCCAGGATTAGCTGCAAGAAAATGCATAGTGGCCTGATTTGCACATCATATTAAACCATAGTTAAAATAAACTGTGGTTTAATGTGAACATGCAGTGTGCTACTAGGCACTGCTGAAGTTGCGGGTGGTTTGCTCCTGCACTCCTGGTGTTGTCGAAACCCACAACCTTGATTTACTTTACTCCAAACCACCAATGATTGGTAATCAAGGTTTGTTCCTGGCTTACCGCTTGCGGGGTAGGTTCAGACATAACACTAAGCCATCATTTTAAACCGTAATTTTAACTATGGCTTAATATGGAAAATATGGACAAGACCAATCTTAAGAGTGTAATGCCGGTTGCAGCTTTTGGGCCTCATCTGCCTGGTTTCCTGAAATGGTTGCCTTACAGATTTGGATGCTGGTTGATAGAACATAGCAGCACAATGCAGACATGCAGGAGCCTCTATGTTGTAAAGCTGTGAAAGACACACATGCTCCCAAGAATAACTGTACGATATTGGAGATGCAAATTCAGAGGACTGGCTGCCTACAGCTCTGAATCAGTAGTACTGTGTGTGCCATTATTCCATGGAAGTACAGGAGATGCTTACATGTCCTGGTGCAGAACTCTGTTTTCTGAGAATGGACCTGGACCATTTTTGGGGAGTCAAAAATGGTTCTAGTCCTTTGTAGCCAACAAGAGGTGCTTGAAAACGTGTGGGCAGTGCCTAGTGGAGTATTACCCAGTGGAACAGCTGGATAAGCTTACTGGCGGTCAAGGGAAAGAGAAGCCTTCATTGTTCTGTGTGGTTCATTGACACTAACGCATGACTGGCAGCATTAGAAATAGAAAATGGGGCAGAAACAGAATCATGCAAATTGGCTAAATTTGTATAATAGGTTGTAGAATTCCACATTTCTTGGTATAGGATTTGAGTTATCTTGGCTCAGTTCTTGTGCGTGCACCCAGCCCTTCTCTCACTAGTCTTCCATTGTAACTGAAGTGTGAAACTGCATGAGTGTGCCAGGGCAGAGGCTGTTGTGGAGGGTGCAACACGCCCATTGTTGAATAGCAAGTTTTCAGAGTTTCACTCACTGTGCCTTATCCTGAGGTGGCTCCCATTGGGGGTTTGTGTGTGTGGGATATTGGTCAATCTTCCGTATCTTGCAAGCTTATATGCACTCTGTATCCTATGTTAAGCTTTGGTTTAACAGTATCATTACTGTTAAGTGAAGAAACACTACTGAGAGCCACTTCTTGTGGTTTCAAGAACTAGAATTTTGGTCTCTTGCACTGTTACTTTGTTTCAAGTCTACCCTTTGCCTTTAAGATAAAACTCTCCTTTCGTTTGCCCCATCACCTTTGCTTTGCTTTTGTAAAGGTTTTGAAAAGCTTCATCTAGACTGCCTGCAAGTGAAGAATCCCAGGATTCTTGAGTCGTTTGCTGTGAGCAGAATCATGTGAGGCATCTTTCTCTGTGAGGGTTATAACAATCTTACACAATTTGCTTATCCCATTACAAGATAAGCAACTGTGTTCTTGATGTGGCATTTGGAGAAACCCTTGGTGTTTTTTAAAACCTTCGGTTTGGTGTTTGTTTGTTTTTTGCCGTTAAAATGGTCAGAATGCTTTGAGAGAGTCTTAAATTCCATGAACTGTGAGCTATCACAATAAGCACAGACGGTTTCGGTATTCCTGTATGAATGGAGTACGTGATCAGTTTTTATACTAAGCATCCCTCTTCCTGAATTTATTTCCTAATGGGAGCTCCAAAGAGCAATTCCTGCCAGTTTCCTCTAAGGCTTATTTGCAGAGGGCAGTAGTTTAAGATTTGAGTTAGCAGCAGCAGCAGCAGCAGCAGCAGCAGCAGCTGTATGCCCCCGTTTCACAAAACTGCTGGTAGAGGGCTTGTGAGAAGGGTTAGTGAGTAACTGTGCTACAATACATACCCTGAGACTTCCAGTACAGCACTGTATCCTGCCCACTCTGCAGAGCATGTTTGTTTTCAAGGTCAGCTCCTCTCCCTCCTAAATCCACATCATTCATCATACAGTAATCCTATCTTTGTTTTTAATGGGGAAATGACTAGTCCTCGTCATTTCCGTAGAGATGAGGGTTTAACACATGAAGGTAGTATCTGGGTGAAGCCTCTTGAGAGGCCGGTTGAAGAGAGGGTGGAGGGATTTTACTCTTGCTCCCAACCTACTATGTTTGATAGTGCCTCCTTCTCTTTTACTATTTCAATACTTTGCAAGACACTGTACCTGACCCACAGTAAGTGGTGCTGTCTTTACTAAAATTGTAACTGCGTCTGCTGATGCAGAATTGAGTCTGTGTCCATGATCTAATAAATTAATCAAATACAAACAGTGGTTTGCATAATTTGTTCTCTGCCTTCAAGATGCATATTGCTAATTGAACGTGTAGAGCATGGGTAAGCACAATGAAGCTTTATTTTTTTATATTGACATCTTTCTCTGTTGTGTGGACTCAAGGCTACTTGAAGTTTCACAAATATCTGACCAAAACCCTTCAGAATTTCCAAGCACTATGTTAGATATGGGTGCCTTGAAAGAAGCAAAGGAAGGGAAACAAACATATTTGCTTCCCATTCACTGCCACCTAGCCCTTTTCTCCCACAGGCCAGGGTTCTGATTCCCACTCAATGACCTAGTCTCTCAGGCTATCCTACCTCACAGGGTTGCTGTGAGGATAAAATAGAGAGGGATGAAAACCTTATACACCACCTTGAGCTCCCTGGAGGAAAGGCAGATATAGATAACAAAATACACGTATTTCTTACACAGTACACCTCATTCTAGTTCCATTCTTTCTCCCCCCCCCTCACACACACACAAACACACACACCCGCTTGAAATGTGAGAATCTGAACAGAAATACCCCAAGGCCTCAAAAGCGTACCTAGGAGTTGGTGAAACCGGCCATGCTGAGGGCGTAAAAATGGTCTATCAGACTCTGGAATTATGTATACGTGTGTGGCAACACAATGGCTCTATTGTGACGGAGATCAAACATGGGAGACGCTTCCCATCCTCACACCGTGGCCCAAAGTTGTGCAAACTTTTCATCCTTCTCGACCTCACTCTGGAAGCTTTGTGTACTTGGGTCACATAAAATGTAGTAAATTCTAATGTGGCTATAATGGTATTTTTGTGGGGTGGGTTGCATATACAACTCCTTGCTAATGGCACAAGGGATCCCAGGTGTGCCTCTGCAAGACCTGGACTGCACCCTTTCTTTCTATAAAAGCTATTTAAGAGGAAAGGAGTAAGTCCAGATTGAAGCTGCTGTGCAAGATTGTTTAGGGCTCGTTCACCAAGCTGCTTTCCTGACTGTTCAATTGGTCTTAAAGGGCTACTGTGAGGAGAGAAGGAATTCGAAGCAACTCAGTAAGGAGATAGAACCAGGGTGACGTGCCTGTCTTAATTCCTTCTGCTCCGTTTCTTAGGTGGCCCTCAATTATGCTATTGCAATTGAAATACAAAGCAACTATTACTCCACCTTTAGTGTACTGTAATCTAGTCAGTAGTGGGACGCAGGTGGCGCTGTGGGTTAAAGCCTCAGCGCCTAGGGCTTGCCAATCGAAAGGTCGGCAGGTTCGAATCCCTGCGGCGGGGTGCGCTCCCGCTGCTCGGTCCCAGCGCCTGCCAACCTAGCAGTTCGAAAGCACCTCCGGGTGCAAGTAGATAAATAGGGACCGCTTACCAGCGGGAAGGTAAACGGCGTTTCCGTGTGCGGCTCTGGCTCTGGCTCTGGCCAGAGCAGCGATGTCACGCTGGCCACGTGACCCGGAAGTGTCTCCGGACAGCGCTGGCCCCTGGCCTCTTAAGTGAGACGGGTGCACAACCCTAGAGTCTGTCAAGACTGGCCCGTACGGGCAGGGGTACCTTTACCTTTACCTTTAATCTAGTCAGTGCTATGCAGCGCACAGAAATGTATTCCTTTTTTTTATAATAATTTTTATTAGTTTCCTATCCCTCATTTGGAGAAAACGTTTCATGTGCCTCACCGACCACAGAAGAGGGCTTAGTAGTCTATCTTTAAAAGTATTACTTGCTTTGCTCTTCCATAAGCCGTGGAATTCAAGAAAGCCGCAGCCACGGAAAGCCTCGGAAGTGTTCGTCTGCATTCCCAGCCTGCAAAAAACGCCGCTCACGCATTTCCGGACTACATATCCCAGCGTGCTCCTCCCAATATCTCGCTTCGATTTTGCAGCAATGCTTTCTGGGGATTGTAGTCCACTGATGGGGGGAAGAGCTTTGAGGGCGGGGGAGATAAAAGGCTTTATCAGAAGAAGCCGCTTTGGAAGCCCCGCCCAGAGCGCGAGATCAACGTTCCAAAATCAAACCGGAAGTTGGGTCCCCTGCGCGCTGCTTCGCCCCTCGGCAGGAGGAAGCGGGGGGGGGGGGGGGGACAACATCAGGTCCTTATAGGAGGAGCCCGAGCGATGCGGGAAAGAAGGCGATTGGCTGGAACGCGCAGGGCGGTTGCGGCGGGATGTAGTTGGGCAGACGGAAGGTTTCAGGTTTGGCGCGGAGAGCGGCGATTGGCTGGGCGGGTCCGGCGCGCGCGCTCCGGGGAACCAATGGGTGGACCGGGGCCGGTTGGCCACGCGCGGGCAGGCGGAGTCACTTCATTCAGTCAAGCGGGTTGGTTGCGAGAAGAAGCTTCGCGCCCCTTTGGCTCCGCAGGTTCGGGTTGACGGTAGGTGCGCATGTTGGCGCGCGAAAGAGGCTCTGCCTGTAAAGAGGCGCTTGGAGCAGAGAGGGGCTTCGTGGGGGGCTGAGGGGAGGCGAAGCGGTTATTGCCGCTGTTATCAATGAATTAAGGAAATTGTTAAAAGGGAAAGGGCAGGAAAAAAGGGGGGTTCGTCTGTGAGACGTCTCGCTGGAAAGGCTTTTTGGGCGCTTTGGCCCTAAGGACGCGCTCGCCAAGGAGCAGGATCCGCTCAAATGTGCTTCTGAGGGGCGTGAGACCCACCTGGCTCACTTTGGGGAAGAGTCATTTAGAGCGGTAAAGCGCTAGTGGGGATATTAAAACATCTCCCCTGAATCTACTCCCATTCAAACTCAAAAGCCCTCTGCTTCCTCCCCGCCCCCGCCCCCCGGCCGCAATAAAAAGCCGGGAGATCTGATCACATATCTCATGGGCAACCTCGTCCTTCAGTGTGGCTCTTGGAGACTGGCCGAAAGTTACTGAAGAGTTGTTGTTTTTTTTCATGGCTGGGTGTGGGTTTGAAATTGCATTTCATTTCATCAGCAAGTGGAAACCTCCTCCCTCCCCCGGCCTTCCTAATTCTGAAAGGAAGGCAGGAGAGTGTAGAGAAAAACAGGAAACTCTGGCATCAGAATTTACTGCCAGGCCCTTTTAAGGAATGGATACTAAGGGCTTTTCTTATTTGCCACCTTCTAACTTTGTTCCAGAACTGGTTGTTTAAAACAGTTAGAACAAATGTGTGGTGTATAAGCCTATCCGTTTGGTAGCTGCCCTCACCCCATTGTGGAGCTCTCCCACAGTAGGCATTTCGTAATGCTAGCCTCAGCATTTATTGGAAGCCTGTAAAACTGCTTGGTAGCCTTGGGGGGAGGGGTGTCAGAGTTAAGTTGGAAAGCAATAAGAAAGTTCTACTAAATTAGATAAAGTTCTGTGTTGCTAGCTTTTGTGTTTTTGTTCTGTCAGACAGAACTTCCATGTTCAACATCTTTGTATGTCAGAAGACAGAAACAAAGAAAGAGTGGCATTATATACTGCTTGCATGATGTCCAGAAGCTTCTACCTGGCTGTCACTGGAAGCAGAGTTCCAGGCTAGATGGATCTTTGGTCTAATCCATTGTGGATTTTTATTTTTAGGGAATCCATTAGGGGCACTAATAATATTTCAAAAATTATTAATAGGCCACCATTTGGGGGCATAAAGCAATAGGTGGCTCACACATAATAATAAAAAAAATAGTACAGATTCAAATTACTTAGGTAGCAGTATTAATAATTTATAATTAATAATTTAAAAACATAGGCTACAGTACTTAAAACAGATAAAGCAAAATCAGTCTTAGGGTTGTTTTTAATTATCACTATAAAAAGAAAAGAGAACAACAGTGTTGCCACAAAATGAGTAAAACGAGGCAGGTTGGGGTGAGTATGTTTAACACAGTACGCCTCTGCTCCTGGAACAGAGAGCAAGGATACAGCAGGAATTTGGGTTTGGAACTATTTCAGCCAACAATTTTTATGTTAGGTGGTGGGCAGGTTTATCACCTTGACAGTCGTCAATGTTTAACCTTGAGCTTACCTTCAAGGTATAGGAATGGGTGAGAGGGGCATGTTGTGAACAAAGGATGGGAAATAAAGAGCTTGTGCTGAGGTGAGCATGATTAATCATTAGGGGCAAGGGCGTCTGGGGATAGTGAATAACTTGCTAAAAAGAGAGGTGTGGGTTCATAGACCTGTATGGGAGCCTAGCCCCTTAAGCCCAAATGTAAGACAAGCTGTTTTTGGTGAATAAGGAGGGGAAAATACTCTGTTCCAATCAGGTCTTTATTTTGTTGTTCACCTAGCGGGAGGAAAGGCATTGCTGGGGGACAGGATAATTGTAACTGTTAGAGACTATTTGTGAAATTTAAAAGTGTGTGAGTGCGCACATGCACACTTAAATGTCTTTCATTTGCTCTCTTTGGCCTCCAGTGTCCATCATGCCTTGTACCAGATCTCAGTCTGAAAGCCAGAGCACCATCAAATTCCCAAAGCGGAAATCGATTAGGAGATGTCACAAACCTATAGAGAATGAGGAGGCTTCAAAACTGGACACAAGTCCACTGTCGGTTTCACCCCAGAAGCAGGTCTTGCCTCTCAGCCCACGTAAACGGCTTGGTGAGTTGCCTTTCTCTTCATCAAACCAAAATATCCTAACACATTCTTATATAGAAAGCCTGCTCAGCCATCCCGCTTGGCACTAAACCAGCTGTATTTTAAGCTGTATTTTAATTAACTGTTGTTGTTTTCCTATTACGTTTTACTGTAATTTATATTTGGTGTTAGTCACCCTGAGCCTGGCCCTGGCCAGGGAGGGCGGGGTATAAATAAAATTTATTATTATTATTATTATTATTATTATTATTATTAAATGGGACTTCATGGGATTAATGAATGCTAAGTGATGCCAAGATTTTCTCAGATTGAACACCAGAGTTAAGGACACAGGAAAAGCTGCCTTATACAGCTTCAGGCCATGTACCTCAGTATTGTCAACACTGACTGGTAGTGGCTGCTGGGTTTTGGAAGGGTCCTACCTGGAGTTAGTGAGTGGAATAGGGACTATTTTTTTCTTGCAAAGCATCTGGTCTATTTCCCATGAAGGCTAACTCGAAAGATAAAAAGTAATTCATGGGCAGGCCTGTTTGTGTACTGCTGAAGAGTCTGTGCTTGAAATAATTGCTCTGCTCAATAGTATTCCTACAGACAGGCTTATCTGCAAAGATTGAAGTGGTTATTTGTATTCTAAACCCAGCATTTGGAGTTTTTGCAGTAGCAAGTCAGAACAAGTAGGGTTGATGCAGTAAGTGTACATTGCAAAGGGTCCAGAGGGAAGGAGCAGGCAGAGCGCAGCAACACTTCTCTGAATAAGGGGGCATTTGACAGGCCCTGTGCTTGTGCTTTTCCTAAATGATGCCTATGATAATAAGAGCTCTGAAACTTTAAATGAAATAACAAAAGGCATCTTAAAGACATCATGTTGCATGGCAGACATGAACTCTGGTAAAATAGAGGGCAGTCTTTTACATCTGGGTTCTTGTCTGTATTTCACATTCATTTTCTTCTGCTGCTGCTTTCTTCTAAACTTGGCATGGTGTGTCTTTGTTTCCCACAGGAGATGACAATCTCTGCAATGTCACCCAGTTGCTGCCTTGCTCCCCGAGTAAGCAGGGTAAAAAAGAGAATAGCTTTCCACCCACTTCTCCCAAGGGCCGGGCTTTACTCTTCAGCGAGCGTTCAACCCCCAAATCTCCAACTAAGGGCAGCAGTTTGGTTCCCTCTCCCTTTCGTGGTGGTCAAGAAACCCCTAATGCTTCACCACAGCATCGCCACCCAAGGAAAGAACTGGTGTGTACTCGTCTCTTTAAGCAAGAAGGTATGTAATAGCATTGTGTATGGTGGAAGAACTGGGTACTACATCTTCTGCGGTTGCTTGGATTTTTAAAAACGGGTTTATAAAGAATTCAGTCTCTTAAGACCTCAGAATCCAAGGCTAGTTCACTGTTATTCCCACAAAATGAGAAAACTTAAGGCATGGCTGTGTCATAAATTCAAAATGGTTTTCAGACTTTTTCAATTGTTACATTACCCGCAGGCAAGACCCGCTGTGGTTCCATGGAAGGGGTTGGAATATTTCTCACCATTCTCAGCAACCTCATAAAATTACAGTTCCTAGGATGCTTTGAGGGGAGCCAAGGAATAAAAACCATTGAAATTTGTGGTTTAGCTGTGATCACAGAGGGGCTTGACATACTGCCTTTCATCTTTAGTCATTTATTGCTGGTCAGAATATTGCAAGTAAGTTTTATTAGCAACGTTAATGTTAGAATGGCGTCCCTTCTTGAACATTCTTATTTGATTCTTATGTCGACAATCGTAACAACTACAGGCAGTGTTCAAAAAAGCAAGGCAATACATCAGTAGTATAAAACAGAGCAGTACAAGACTCATTTGAATAGGCAAGGGTCTATTTAGTCGAGCAATCTGCTTTCAACTGCAGCAAGCTGCAATGATAGAACAGCTCGATAAAAGGAACTTTTAAAAAGAGACAGTAAAAGTAATTTTTCATTTATTGTAATAGGCCTCTTCCTAAATCCAGTTTTTTTTTGTCTACTGTTGTGTCTCTTAGAAGAGAGTTGTACAATTGGTATTTGTATAGTTTTTGTTAGGTATATTGAGGTGTTTTATTTGTTCTAAACCTGTCTTCATTTTGTTTATACAGGCACCTGTTACCAGCAGGCAAAGAGTCTCCTGCACACGGCCGTTCCGGACCAGCTGCATGCAAGGGAGAAAGAGACAGGTGTTCTGCACAGATTCCTGAGAGAGCATGTCTCTAGGGAGATCCCAGGAAGCCTTTATATCTCTGGAGCTCCAGGCACTGGGAAAACTGCCTGCCTCAACAGGGCCCTGATGGACTTAAAGGTAAAACTGCTGGATTTGAATTTGGACGTTGGTCCTCTTTCAGACTTTTGCTATGAAACATAATGCAGGAAGAAGCATTGCCCAGCTCTGACAAATGGCATTTAACATTATATGATACAGCTTTGGGTCTACTCTTCTTTCAGAATTCTCCCATATGCCATTAGGTGTGGGAGAACTATGTGAATTCAGAGCCCAGTGAGAAGCTTTTCCTGCAATCACTCTCCCAATTCCCATAAAAGACTTTTTGCCTGTATATCTTACACTTTTAATATTCCAAAACAAGGTTGAGGAAGCTTTACTGTGGTTTGTATTTGGCCAGCAAATCATATCCCTGGTTTAAGATGGGTATAGGAACCTTGGTTTTGTGCTAACTAAAGTTTGGTGTGGTATCTGAATTGACAAACCATAGGGACAACCACTGCTTTGTTTCCAAAAGTAGGAGTGAACTGAGGAAGTGCTGAAGAAGTGGGGAAATGAAATCAGACAAACAACCCTAAACCGTAGCTTAGCTGAACATTTGGATGCTCAAACTGATATGAGTTTTAAGCTACGGTTGACACAGACCATGCTTTGGTGTGCTGCCTGAATTGAAAATACGTTGCCCCTACAAGATATATGTGAACACATGGCTATTCCATGGATTTCAAGGACCTGCCTTTCCAGGGCGGTATGCTTATAATTTGTGCCTGATGGGGGCAGCTTAGCAGTTTTGCCTAAGAGAGTATATTTGACCATCCCTCGTGCTGGATTATTGGTCCCCCAGGCACAAGAAAGTGGCCTCCTGTAATTTCCTGTCCTCCACAGTTTCCTTGCAGGTACTTCTGCTCAGTGATGGTCTGTGGAATTGCTGTCTTTTTGTTGCACTACTTGTACTCTATTGCAAAGTTTGATCTGCTCTAAAACACTCCTTTGTCTCCCTGGCAGACGGAGCTTGCTGGGTGTCAGATCATAGTCCTAAACTGCATGGCTCTGAGAAGCTCCCAGGCTGTGTTCCCAGCAATGGCTGGACAATTGGGCCAGGCTGGAGCAGACAAAGCAGCCAGGGGTGACGTGATCAGAAGGCTGGTGAAACGGTTGACATCAGAAAGTGCACCCATGGTGTAAGTACAAGTCCTTTGTGGTGGGAGGGGGGCATCCTTAAAACTAGCCAGTTTTGAGCAGGTCTGTCATAGGATAGCCATAACCTCTTTTGGACAGGCATCCTCACATCACTGTTGTGTTTTGAGTGGCAAGACACATTTTGTACTATAAACCTTTCATAAAAGCCTGTTAATGAAGTTTTGAGAAATATGGGTTTAGTGTGAAAGGTCATTCTAGTACTTCAACAGCTATAATATTTAAAACCTATTATACTGGGCACTTTCTCTTTGCTGTGCACTTGGTGCAGTATATGTGGCTGAGCTGTAAACCTTGCTGTCAGAGAGAGTTTAGCAGTGTCAATCTAAAAGCCCCTATTTTGATAACAGACTGGGGGGCGGGGACACTTAGTCTTTTGGATAATGGTAAATTTAATTCTGGACCTAAGAATTTGAGAGATCAATTCAGTCTTCTGCAGGGCTAGAAACATTTACTACTTTTTCTTTTTTAAAAAGAAGCTAGTGATTATAATTTGAAATATTTTATTCTACCCTGCCTAAATAGCATAGGGTATCTGGCAGGATAGGTGCAGTTTCAGTCCTGTGCCAAGGATGCCATGGGACTACCTGCATTTGATGAGTGTTTGGATGCTGCGACAGTGTGGCAGAAAAGATGTTCTTACCGCAGCACATTGCTGGGGTGGTGTTCACGTGCTCATGTCTTTCATCTTCACAGTTTGGTTGTGTTAGATGAGATGGATCAGCTGGACAGCAAAGGGCAGGATGTGTTGTACACGATGTTTGAGTGGCCTTCCCTCCCCAACTCCCGGCTCGTTCTCATTGGTGAGTTAATGACGCCCAATCCTATGTTTCAGGGGAGAGGAGAGCATGACTTCAGGACTGGCATTGTGGGGTGGGTGGCACAATTGGAAATCTTCAAGCACCCACACACTGCCAGCCACAGTACCCTCGCTCCTGCTGCTGTCCTTCCCATTCACCACTTGTACGCCTGTCCTCTCTCTGTGGCCCAGAAGACACAAGTGTCTGGAAAGCAGGAGCAAGCCACCACCATCCTAGTCACCTGTCTGAACCCACTAGTTGGAGGCAAGGATTTTACACAGACTCGGCCCATTTTTGCTATATGAATATGGTATGGTGAAGGCAACAAGGCCAGTGAAGGCAGAGGGAGGAGGAACAACAGGAGGCAGTGAGGAGCATGTGGACCTGCTGAGGACATTTGGCCTGAAGGCCTCCCCAAACCAGATCAGGCACTTGCTCCAGTAGGATTGTATGCCACTGCCCACCTCACTCCCTTTGGTGGAGGAATGAGTTATTCGTAAATTGGTTCAGTGCATCCTTTGACAGAAATAGAACATCCAAAGGGAGACGGGAAAGCCACCTGGGCGAGTTCCCTGTACAAAATGCAGGACCACCCACCCACCAGCCTTCCACTGACCAGCCTGTGGGATACAGACCAATGGCTGAGCAATTGCCGGAAACCCAGGAGCTCCAGGTGGCTTAATGGAACATGCAAGTTTATCACAGCATGCCACAAGAAAGTTCCTAATTCTTAAGCTTCTATATGAGGTCTACACTTTTCTGTCATATTCATTGGCTAGGCGTTGATGGAATATAAGGTCTTTTCATGAACTTATTTTGTGAGTCCGTGTGGTTCCTCAAATGCAGAGGGAAGGTATGTGGAGCTGTATTTCAGACAGCAGGTGCAAGGTCAGCATTCTAGGTGAACACTGCAAGCTGTATGTGAATTCTTGGTTTTGTTGTGTCGTCTCCTATTTTAAGAGGCAAGCTATGTGAGTGGGAAGCTATGGGGTAAGAAGGATAGAAAGGTATAGAAGGATAGAAATTGGATGTCTCCAAGGCCTCTATCTTCTCATTGGTAGGGATAGCCAATGCTCTGGACCTCACAGATCGCATCCTGCCCCGCTTGCAAGCCCGTCCCAAGTGCAGGCCACAGCTCCTAAACTTCCCCCCGTACAACAAAGACCAGCTTGCCTCCATCCTCCAGGAACGCCTTAAGCAGGTAAGATCTCAGAAGCTGAGTTCCAAAATTCCTGTCCTGTCCTGTTGCTGCTGTTGTTGTTGTTGTAAAATTTTTATTCTGCTTTTCATCCAAAGATCCCAGGACGGTTTGCAACAGAAAAATACAAAATGAGAATACAAAATACACCTAAATGACTTGCAGAAGGCACAATCACTTCTGCTTTGGAACCCTGCTAAATTTGTTATTATCTTAACATGCAAAATATATACCTCTCCTGTGCCTTGGCACTAGGGGCGCTTTCCAGGTTCCCTGCATTTGAGAACCAGCCCACTTTCTCCCTCTTGCAAGATCGAGGAGCAGTGGCTACTATGTAAAGTGAAGGAAGGCACAGAATGCTAGTAATTTGGTGGGAAATGAGATGCTGCTATGCCATAAACAGATTTACACCGTATAAAAGAGTGAAACAGTGGTGTTTTGTTTTTAAAGATAAAAATGGCAATTGAGTAATAAGAGGGTCCAAACCTGTGGATCAGGGAAAGCTTGGGCAAAAAGGGACAATGTATTTACAAGACATCTGAAACCAACTGATGGATGATGACCTTGAACGTGGCCTGGTAGCAGATCGCCAGTCAATTAAATTCCCTCCGTTTTGGTGCAATACATGCACATCCAGGGGCTCCACGCAGCCCTCTTGGCAGCAGCATGCTGACATTGTATTTACTGATAAATCAGTCCTAGCCTGCCCTTTGCTCTCCATGTCTCTATGCCACTTCCTGGTGGCAACAAATAAGGTCGGAAGTTGGGGGGGTGGGGATTAAAGACTGTAAGTTGGACAAAACAAAGAGTTATTGGGCTGTTACAAAGGAGCTGCCTTTACACATGCCCCCAAAACCCTTTTGGTATTTTTTTTTTACTGAATCCAGGAAAATGTCGCGCAGCAGAGCTTCCAAGATTTCTCTTGCAGCTCCTGTTTTCTTCTCCCTGTCCCTTAGGTGTCAGGGGAGCAGGTGCTGGACCACGCCGCCATCCAGTTCTGTGCTCGGAAAGTCTCTGCTGTCTCTGGGGATGCGCGCAAAGCTCTGGACATCTGCAGGTGAAGAATATATAGCACTCTTAAAAACCCGAGCTAATTACAGCGCATGTGGGATGTGATTTAAAGCTTCATTATGCTGTTTGGTCCCCCTGCCTGGGAGGTGGAGGGAGAGAGCGAGAGCGGGGGAGAGCCCTCATGCCTTTGTGGTGAGAGGGGAGGGTGCTTCCTGTTCCTGGCTGTGTTAATGTCTGGAACCGTTCACAGCCCATTACCTATGAAGGGTGAGAGGAATTGGTCCTCCCTGCTGCGATTATAGATTGGTTAATTACATTTGGATTGCAAAAGGCTCTCATTAACAGTTCTCAAGCAGACATCTTTATGGTGCTTAGAAGCACTTCCTTTTCCTTTGCAAGTTGGCTTTACGGGAGTTGCTTCCTGCCTTCCTTGACCTTGCCCAGGCATTTGCTTGGTGGCTGCCTCTTCCTCTGTTTGACTCACCTTTTTTTTGGGGGGGGGGATAAAAACATGTACTTCAGCACAGGCTGATGATAGACGTGACCCCTTGGCAGAAGGAAGGGCATGGCTGTTACTTTTCAGGGATGTTGGCACAGATCTTTCTTGCGTGTGTGTGGAATAGGGTTTAGCTGCTCATAGGTTTGGAAAAAGGAAACGAGACTGTGGTAGGATCCTCCCTGCCAGACCTCAGAGGTTGGCTCATCAGCCCGTTTGGGAGGAAACAGCGGCCGTCTTTCTTGGGCCCAACATATATGATGTCCGGCTGCCTGTGTGTGTGTTTCACTTTATGGTGCTTCCCTTTCTTTCCATTTGTTGACAATGACAACTAATCCAATATGCACTGGCAGACCAGCGACTAGGAGCGGCTGCCAGGACCACATAACACCAGTCCTAAAAGAAGTACATGACTCCCAGTACATTTTCGAGCACAATTCAAAGTGCTGCTGCTGACCTTTAAAGCCCTAAACGGCCTCGGTCCTGTATACCTGAGGGAGTGTCTCCACCCCCATCGTTCTGCCCGGTCACTGAGGTCCAGCTCCAAGGGCCTTCCGGCGGTTCCCTCACTGCAAGTAGTAAAGTTACAGGGAACCAGGCCGAGGGTCTTTTCGGTAGTGGCACCCTCCCTGTGGAATGCCCTCCTATCAGATGTCAAGGAGATAAACAATTATACACCTTTCTGAAGACATCTGAAGGTAGCCCTGCATCGGGAAGTTTTTAATGTCTGATGTTTCATTACGTTTTTTATATTCCGTTGGAAGCCACCCAGAGTGGCTGGGGCAACCCAGTCAGATGGGCAAGGTATAAGTTGTTGTTGTTTATTATGCTCTTCTCCCAACACCCTCCAGCTAGGCCTGTTAGATTCCCACCTTTGCAATTTTGTAAGAGGCAGATTATCCTTCCACGCATTAAAATTTGCCCCTGAATAATTTTGTAAAATACTGAAAACTAGTAGGAGAAATACATGAATTGATTAAAGTTGATACAAAACCTATCAAACAACAGATTCCAGGGGAGCATTTAGCCAATGTTAAGAGCCCATTGAATTTAATGGGAGCATTAAATATATTCTCTTTGCCTAAAATAAATGAAAACTAGAAGAGTTTAATTTGCCCCCCTTCCCTTTGACGTATGGCAAAGCGGGTACACTTAAAAAAAAAATCAACAAAAAGATGTCCCAAAAAAGTTCAGCAACTTTGACCTTAAAAAAAATGTTGGGAATATGGCAACCCTAGTTAGGGTATATGTCCAAACATCTTTAGTTTTGGCTAAGTTTTGTTAAGTTTTGTTTGGCTAAGCTAAGTCTGATTTGAGTATTTGTCAACTTAAACAGAGATTTAGCCGTGGGGTGCCCAAATTAGACAGTGGTTGGCACTGGGGCTTCGGGTTGAGAACTGCCTCCAGCATCGCTTCCACTACAACAAATAGAGCGTTAGTCTCATTAAGAGGCAAGATTGTAATGAGCTCCCATTAATGGGCCATGCATGTGCCACTCCAGGTCTCCCATGTGTGGGGGTGGGGGGGTTGCTTGCATAGTTTTCCCTCTTGTGACTTTTCAACACTGCTTTGAGAGCAGGATTGGGGTGAGAAAGACAGAACAGCCACATGGTATGATAAAATTACGGGCTGGTTAGGTACCTTGTTATGACAGCAGACAAAAGCCTAGAAACACAGTCTTTCTGGACTGTTGATTTTTGTTGATGGGTCAGGAGCCATAACCGGTTACATCCAGGCACAGTCTCTTCTCTTCTTCTCTCTCTCAATCTTTTTGGGCAACTGCTTTTGGAAGATAAGCTTAATCAAACCATTTGCTCCCTATCTCCATAGCTGTAAAGGGATGGGGAAGCGGGACAAAATAAGGAAACTCAAGCGCTAGTCCTTAAAATGCTAGTTTCTTACAAATGAGCCGCCAGAATGGAAATGGGAGGAGCCTAACGGAGCTGCTGGAATGGGCCAGGGGAGGTTGGCTTGGCATATGCTCCACCTGTCATGGAACTCCAACTCCCAGAAACCCTCGCCAGCCTGGCCAGTGGTCAGGGATGATGGGTGGTATAGTGTTCAGCAACCTCTGGAGGACCACAGGTTAAGCTGCTCCTGGAATGGGCCCTGCTTTCCATGCCTCCCACTGTTGCAGCCTGCTGGATTATCTGCTGCCAGATGGGAGATGATGATCACTATGGCTATCATTACTATTACTATTATTAATAATATTTAAAAGTGGTGGTTTTTTTTAATCGTACAAAATAAAGTGGAAAAAGTGCTTTTTCATATATATTAAATATTGAGCCAACTATATTCTGTATAATCTCGTTCCAAATATCAATATATTTGTCCAAACAAACATGTGTCTATAAGCAGTCTGTTCCTATGTTGCGAGTGCTGCCCTGTCTTCCATCCATCGATTCAAGGGGAATAGATGAGAACTGAAGGATGGATAGCCCAATGGAACTGGTCTTTCAGTGGACAACCTAATGAGAAAATCTGGAGTAGCCCTGTGTTGGGGATTGATAAAAAGCATTAGCAGGGAACTAACGCCTTTGTCTGAAATGTTACTCTTGTCCTTAGGAGGGCCATTGAAATTGTGGAGTCAGATGTGAAGAGTCAAACTGTGCTTAAACTGCTGCCTGCCTGTAAGTAGCTTTCCTCCCCACTCTTCCCCCTGAGCAGGTCCTAGGCTGCTGTGCAGTGCTGTCATGTTTCATTAAATGCTTTCCTGACCCTAGTTGGTAGCGTTTCTTCCCAGGGACTTGTTCAGGCCTTGCTGAGGGATGTGGGGGGCAGCGGTGAAGGGAGACAGAGAGGAATGTGCAGCTGGCTGGTACGGGAAAAATGTTCTCCCTTCCAGCAGTCAGCCCTGCAGAGGGAGGCAAACACCTGCTCCTTGTCTTTCCTGCACTGGCTTTAAGTGTAACTTGAGCAGTGCAAATGCAGGTGTGAAGCTACTACTACGTCCAGGGAGCGGGAAAACAAGCGATTTCGGTTTTCAAAGCATCTCCCCAAATGAACTGAAAATGTGAGCAGCTTAGGGACGTTGTACTCTGAATGTGTAGTGTTGCAATTGCTTTGGGTCCACCTTGCCTCATCTTTCTCATTTGCTGTAATGTATAAATGGTGTGAACATCTGTTACTTCTGCTTTGGAATGAGCAGGATGGAGAGCAGAGACACCGTTTTAAGTCTGTGTTAGGCAAGTTGGTCTGGGTCTGGTCATTTCCTGAGTATGAGACTGCCTGGGAACTCTAGCTATGTCACTTTGAGCTCTTTGGCCCAAAGGCAGCATATAAACACAAGAAGAGTGTATACATTACAGTGGTACCTCGGGTTAAATACTTAATTCGTTACGGAGGTCCATTCTTAACCTGAAACTGTTCTTAACCTGAAGCACCACTTTAGCTAATGGCACCTTATGGTGCCGCGCCGCTGGAGCACGATTTCTGTTCTCATCCTGAAGCAAAGTTCTTAACCCGAGGTAATATTTTTGGGTTAGTGGAGTCTGTAACCTGAAGCGTATGTAACTCGAGGTACCACTGTGCAATAATCATATGGGAATGAAGCTTTGCTTTTTGAAGATACAACCCATGCCAGGACCCTCCTATTGAGCTCTACCTGCACTGCCTTACTCTTCATTCAGCTGCTCACTGTCGTCTTTCTGACATCTCCCGTCCTCAGGCAAATCCTCTTCTAAGCCAGCCACAGACTCAGCAGTACCCCAGCGGGTGGGACTGGCCCACGTATCCCGGGTGATCTCTGATGTGTACGGTGACCGTTTGGCCTCAGGTGTAGGCCGTGCCGATGCCAATACCTTTCCCTTGCAGCAGAAAATCTTGGTCTGTTCTTTGCTGCTCTTAACCAGGCAACAGAAAACCAAAGAGGTGACGCTGGGAAAGGTGAGTGTGCAGATTCTCTCTGCCCCCCAACCTCTTCAAATTGCCACTGCTAGTGTATTATGTCACTCTTACTTGGCAAGGGGCTTTGCTTTGCAGCATAAGAGTTCGTCTCTTAAAACCAGAGTCCTTGGGAGCACAAAGGAAGAAGTGCACAAGTAGTTTCTCTGAGTCCTACCATGGACCCACTTAAAAATGTTTGGCTGTTTATGCGGGACGTGCAGTACACAAAGAACTAGAGTCCCCCAAAAAAACCTTCAAGGGAATTGGCTCCATCTGCCTCTCTCTTCCTCTCCTCTTACGTCTCCCGTCCTTGTTTTTTGTTTGTTTGTTTTTTAAAGCCATGGGAGTTAATGAGAACTGTTTGCTTACAGAAGTAAGTTTTATGTATGAACGGAGTGGAAGATGACGGCTTGGACTGAATGTCTTTTAGTATTTTTTGGGTGCCTCATAGGCTACATGCATTGCACCCTAAAAGCCTCTGTCTTGTCTTTGAGTATTATTCTACCCATCCTAAACTACTGTGGGGTGGAAGGGATTTGTGTCTCTCCACCATCAAGTCAGTCTGGATAGCTCACTCGGTTAGAGCATGGTGCTGATAACACCATGGTTGCAGATTTGATACTTGTATGGGACAGCTGCATATTCCTGCATTTCAGGGGATTGGACTAGATGGTCCTCGGGGGTCCCTTCCAGCTCTGTGATCTGCCCCCCCCACTAGGTGTGGAAGTATAGATTGTAGTAGCAGTGCTCATATGCCAGAGGTGTGGAGCAGCACTTGTGTGCTGCTTTGCCAGCAACTTTGGCTGGGCTGTGCAGGATATAAACAGGAGACCTATTATTCAGTTAGAAGTCACAAAGAGGGATCTAGCTAGCCCGGGGCACTTGGAGGAAGCCATAGAGAGCAAGTTGCATTATGCACACTTTTCTGTTTCCTCTACTCAAAAACACTGTGTTTTTTCAATGGCACTTCCTCCTAGCTGCATGAGGCCTACAGCAAGGTTTGCCGCAAGCAGAAAGTAGGAGCTGTTGGCCAATCAGAATGCCTGTCGCTTTCGGCTCTCCTGGAATCCAGAGGCATTGTGGGCTTGAAGAAGACTAAAGAAGTGCGTCTGACTAAGGTACTACTGCAGACCTACTTTTGCTATGGCCTGGACTCCAGCAGGGGTGGCGAGGGCAGTATCCAAGGTCCCCTTCACCTCTTAGAAGGGGCCATAATCTGATGGTGGGACATGTGTTCTGCATGCTGAAGGACCCATGTTTAATCTCATCATCTCTAACTAAAAGAATCTCAATGCAAGGAGAGAGCCGCCACCACTCAGAAAGGACTGTACTATGGTAGATGATCCCAATAGTACCACTCCATATGGGGCTGCTGAATATATTTGATGGGGCAGTTTGCTAGTAAACATCAGAACTAAATTGTGTGCCGAGATCTGAAAATTTTTGTGTCCCTCAGCAAATAAACCTTGGAGAAAGGGGTGTGTGCTTTGCCGTGGAAATGCATGGCATTGGAATTAGCCCCCTGCCTTTTAAAGTGGTTTTACATTTATTTAGATCAGTGTTTCCCAAACCTGGGTCTCCAGCTTGTTTTTGGACTACAATTCCCATCATCCCTAGCTAGCAGGACTAGTGGTCAAGGATGATAGGAACTGTAGTCCAAAAACAGCTGGAGACCCAAGTTTGGGAAACACAGATTTAGATTAAGAATATACTCTCCCTAATGACTCAGTGTGCAGCGTTTCCTTATTTCATTGGTCCTCAGCAAAGTCACTGGAAACATGTTGATTCCACCACTCCAGTATAGTGGAAGAAATAACACTGAGCAGTGATTATTTGCCCCAGCGGTTCATGGTCCCAGCCTCCTATGGAAAACTTCGGGTGCCAGGCTGCTATGATGCCTGAAAATTCACTGCTGGCTTCCTTAAATGCATCTGTCTCCCTCCTCAGCCTGCCTTAGCTGTGTTGGTGGGAAAACTGCCGCATCTTTCTTGTTCTCCTTTGTTTTAGCTCTGTGGGAGAGCCACAGTGCACAGCCCCTCCTGTCAGTCTGATGAAAGAGGCTGCACCCTTCTATAGGAGGGAGAAGTGTAGAAATAATGGAGAATTAAATGTCAGCATTCTTGCACATAGGTGTGCCCAAAGGGAAGCAGAAGTGCAAAACCCAGAGGTTCCTTGCCAGGTCAGTTGACAGGAGCGAGCCAACAGAAATTTGCACTGAGTAAGCTGGAGATAACTTTATTAGCAAGACAGGATCTGCACAGGAGTTTCAGGCCTAATGATCACAACAACTGCCCCCATGAAGCAGAAGCCAAGACTAAAGGCCCCTGCTTCCCCACAGCCAGCAGTGTCTCCTCTTCTTCAGAGTTTTTTCCAAGCAATCAGAGACTCCCCACTTCATGCCTCCTTGTTCTGGAAGGCCAATGGGGAGGGGAGCTTGTTGCAGTGAGAGAGAGAGACACCCATGCCTCTTCACAAGCCTGACCCACCTCTGCCTCTTGGCCTCCCTCCTCTCCAGCTTCAGCTTCTGCCTCTGATTCTGGACTGCTCTCTGCCACCAACTCTCTCAGCTCACTAAGACCTGTTACCTCTTCACCTTCTGAAACCTCCTCTTCCCTCTGACCACTCAGCATTGTCCCACCATCACTCCCCAGGCTCTGAATTCTCTTCCCTTGGGGGTTCCCCAGATGGGTTCCTTCCACCACTCCTCTGCGTCCAACCAATCCCTGACATCAGTTAATCTGCCTGTGTAAGATCTGCCACCACCAGTGCAGCTGTGAAAAGACTCAGGAGCACCACAGGGCACTTTTGGGGCGCCATTAGCTCTGCTGCACAGAGATAATGGAGGTCCCCCTGCTATCCTGTCCCCCCAAAACCTTAGCCCTGAGCTAAGTAAGTTTCGAAAAGGTGGGGAATGCCTGCAGCAGGATGGCATTTTATCTATGCAAACAATGGGAATCCTTCTGTGGAGCGAGGAGCTGTCAAGAGAAGAAGCCGTGATGGCTGAATTTTGTTTGATGGCCAAAATTGGTTTGTTCTGCAGCTTGAGGAAGAAAGCAAGTGCTGGATGAAGGAAGTATAAAGATACAAGACACCCATTGTACCTGATGGTTTTGGGCCTCCTCCCTCTGCCCACAAATGTTCCACTTTCCACCTAGTGGCACAGCAATGAAACTGCTAGCACATTTGCAAAGCTATGCAGGGCCTAGTATGCTTTCAGATTGGATGGCAGACTGTGTTGAGATTCTTGCCTTGCAGGGGTTGGACTAGATGGTCCCTCAGGTCTCCCTTCAAATCCTTTGATTTTACGACCTTGGGAATTGGCAATGGGGGAATCCCATGACAGGTTGTGAAATTCTGCAAGAGTCACCATACAATTTAGCTGTCGTTGCAATGCGGGATTTGGGCACTGGGTGGAAGCGGAGCTGTTTGGATGGCATTGTGTATAGCAGGTGTGCCTGCATTCTCTCTCCTCATCTTCCCATTACGGAGGCCTAGTGATTTCCAGCGTCCTTGGAGTGGCCTCCTGTAGAGACCGTGCTTTTTTGCAACGATGGATGCTGACTACCAGTTTTCCAGCCTGACAAATCCTTTTCTTCCCAGGTCTTCCTGAAGATAGAAGAGAAGGACGTGGAACATGCCCTCAAGGATGGAGTTTTAGTTGGAAGCATCCTGGCCGAGGGGATTTAAGAGTTCTTGCTCTCACCTCCTTTCTTGCACAGAATGTTCCTAACTTAATGGACCGTAACTTCTTGCCGGAAACATTTCATGAGGCATATCAGTGGGTGGACGATTATGATTATCCCTACTCCTCCCCCCACCCCACCCCCTGCCCCAGCAGCATCAGTGTTATAAAGATGCCCTGTCTATTTTTCCAGTGGGTGTTTTTTAAACTTCAAGGTATCCTAAGCAATGGGTGGAATGGAGCTGACTCAGTTAATTTTTAGGAGCTGGACTTCCACCCTTCGCCTAGGTATGTCCCCTTTCCTGCACTTCCTGTTTTCTTTTTATGAATCCCGGAGGGAGAAACACACGCCAGCGGTGTTAACATCTCCCCCCCCCCCCGCCACCCGCCCTCCACCTGCACACATACTGGGGCTGCTTGTGTCACTCCTGGGGCGTCTGCCTGTCTTAAGCACCCAAGATGAAAGAGGATGAAGGCTGTCAGCAAGAGAGCCCATTTGCCAGAAACAAAAACCATTAACGTCACAGGAGGAAATAAGGAGGCAGCAGCTTCTCTCGCAGGCTCCTTTGAAGTCAAGGCTGTTTCCGCGAAGCAGATGTCAGTCATGCTGAGGCTTAGCATCTCAGGAGCTGCAGTGGGGCTTAGCGAGCGAAAGAGAGGCACACAAACCTGAAGTCTCCAAGCGTCTTAACATTTATGAACTGTGGATGCAGCCTTAGAGCTGGAACTGGTTGCGGCCTGGGGCAAAGAGCTGGTCTGTTTCGTTTCTGAGCCACTTCTGCGAACTGCCGGCTGCTTAGTTTGATGCCTTTGTGTGGAACTCAAAATTCTTATAGTTAACATGAAATGCTGCCCCTCCCTCTTTGAGTGGCTTGCAGCCCTGGTGAGGGAAATTTCAGAACGTCTCTTTCCCACCCCACCCCGTGAGTTTATAGTATTTGGGATGTACTGAAATGCGTATTTACAGCCAGATGTTTGTTTTTTTAAAAAACAGATGGAGTATATTCCCATTGTTTTTTAAAGTTTTTATAGATTAAAACAGTCTTGATTATGGTTTTGATGTGTGGCGTGTGCGTTTTGTTTAGTTGGGGCTCAGATTCACAACTTTGTGTGTTGGTTCCTTTAAGGCAACGAGGTGGCGCAGATTCCCTTGCATAGGATTCCTAAGTTGCATCCTTCGTGTCGTGTGGTGCGTTGCTTTCCCCTGTAAGTGAGGGAGCACCCAGTGTTAATCTCTTGTCCATTAGAGCAGGGCTGCAATCGTGTTTCAAGTATCTTCAAGCAGCAACCGCTCAAGATTTGCTATACACAAGGGTGCACGTTTGGGGGTGGTAATTATACATTGGCATTCATCTAGAAATGCAACAAGCCCTGCGGATTGTGGTTTAGTGCTCACTAGGCTCTTGTCATGTGTTGCCTTGAATGTCACGTCACAATGTACTTGCAAGTAGTGCTTTTACGCATTCCGTATGCTGCCCTTGTCTTTTTCCAGATTTGTGCTTGCATTCAGCATCTGTTGCAGTTGGTTCTGTCTGACTTTTGTGTGTGACAAAATATTAGGAGCATTCACCCCTTTGCAAATATTCTAGTTAGCCCAAGTATGGTTGAACTGCCAAGGACCTTCAATTTTATCCATATTGTCCCCTAAGTTTCCATGCTGCCCAGTACCCTAGTTTGCGGAACTTTGCTTACAGCTGAGTGGCAGAAAAACCGGGAGACGTACTACATGCATTTTTTGTATTTTTTTGGCAAGTCAGAGTGGCTTTGGCAACTTGCTTGTTCAAACACAGCAGAGTGGGTTGACTTGACCCATCTGCAGCCCTGATGGCTGGCTCCTGTAAACCACAATGGCATCGGGTGTTAAAAATCCGTGACAGTGTTAAGAGAAACCAGCCCAGTAATAAAAAGGGGGGGGGGGTGAGTGGGATTTTGTGGCTCTGTCTCCTAGTCTAACCCTTAGGTGGTTAACCCTTTGCAATACCCTCTGGAATAAACTGCTCAGGCCCATCGCCACCAAAGTTCAGTATTGCTAACCTGCGAGATTCCCAATTGTCTTCCCCCTCCAGTTTTAATAGCTGTGCTGTCCTTCATAGGGCCTAGAGAACCACACCGAGACTTTGGGCTCCTAACATTGTTAGTAAAGGAAGACTGTGCACCACGGCAAGCCAGCTTTCAAAGAGTTAAAGGCCTAGAGCATTCACGGCTAATAGAAAGCAGGCTTTGGGAAGGATTGAGAGCAGATGGGCAGCTGCATTTTAAATCATATTTTGCTAGCTACCAGGACCTTGAAAGCGAGACAGCGCTTCATACAGCATGGGCATCTATTCTCCACCCCAGGGCTGTATGTATTTTGAGTGAAAAGAAAGCGGGGTGGGGAGAGTCGGCAGATAAACAACGTGATGTTTTCTCCATCTGGAATTCATGTTTTCAGTCTATAGGGTTGGGAGTGGATAGGGAAAAGATAGATGAGAGGTGCCCCCACAGACTTGAATAAACGTTAGCAGGGAGTGTTAGCTAGGGGAGAGGAGCACATAGGTACAGTGAAGGCCCACTTTCTGGGAGAGACTTAATTTTCTAGTGACTTCTGAGGACATGTTCAAATGTTTTTGCTGTGGGGCAGGGGGGAGTGTTTTTCTGCAAGATAATTTAACACATGGCCAGTGTTTGAAGTAATAAGGGACGTGGGTGGCACTGTGGGTTAAACCACAGAGCCTAGGACTTGCCCATCAGAAGGTAGGCGGTTCGAATCCATGTGATGGGGTGAGCTCCCGTTGCTCGGTCCCTGCTCCTTCCAACCTAGCAGTTCGAAAGCATGTCAAAGTGCAAGTAGATAAATAGGTACCGCTCCAGCGGGAAGGTAAACGCTGTTTCCATGTGCTGCTCTGGTTCGCCAGAAGCGGCTTAGTCATGCTGGCCACATGACCCGGAAGCTGTACGCCGGCTCCCTCGGCCAATAAAGCGAGATGAGCGCCACAACCCCAGAGTCGGCCACGACTGGACCTAATGGTCAGGGGTCCCTTTACTTTTACCTTTAGTTTTTGAAATTAGCCAGGCTCATTTTGCAACTGGTGCGGGTCCAACTGTGACCACCTCTGGTTGCCAGGCTGGCGACTGACATCTCCATCTAGCTAATCTCTTCAGCATTTTTAAGCAGGGGAGCTTATTCACTGCATTTATATCCCACCTTTTTCTCCAAAGAGTGCATGGTTCACACACACATACCCTCCTCAGTTAATCCTACAATGACCCTTTGAGGTAGGTTAAGCTAAGAGGCAGTGACTGGCCCAAGGTCACCCAGTGAGCTTCATGACTTGAGTGGGGATTTGAACCCTGGTCTCCCAGGTCCTAGTCTGACACCACTATACCGCAGGGCTTCCTAAGTACTTCTGCTATGGAGCAGCTATATCAATTAACTAGGCAAATAAATATGGGGAAAGGAAAATGTCACTTAGAGAAGAATCTTAACTTTTTTGTGTTTGGCTCTTTACTCTCAAGGCATTTGCATGATTAAGCTTTCATGGAAAACATTGAAACTCCCAACTCTGTTGCAGTGTGTCTGCCCACATCAAGAGACAGAAATCTCCCTGGAAAATTAATTGCAGTGGAAACCAAAGCAGGTCTTCCCCACAAACCCTGGATGGGGTGGTTTTGCTTCTGTCCACTTTCTGCTTGTTTTCTGGGAACAAGGTAGCAAGTGGGATCTTCATCTCTCTCTCTCCCTCTCCTCTCTCCCCCCCCCCACTCCCTGCATCCAAAGCCCTTAATTGGGTTCTGAATCACATCAGCTTGCTTTGATCTCTCAGCCGGTTCCCACACAGCCTCAAGAACAGCCTCATCAGCAGTTTCTAATGAGCAGGCCGTTGGTCTTCTCAGGCCCGTCTTCCCTGGTAATGAAGCAGCGAAAAAGAAATCCGGGGCTCAGACATGTCTCTGGCCGTAGCCTCGGCAATCCAAGTGTAAAGTTTGGAGCGACTCCGTGTCCCCCTTATCGGAAGGTAGCAGACAGAAATGAGGTTGCTCTGAATTCCTCCTACCTTGGTTTACAGCTGCTGCTGTTGTGCGCTGCGTCGTTCATGCGAGGTCAAGCCCTCCTGCTCTGCCTTAATCCAGAATAAATGCCCATCGCCCAATTATTTGCTCCCAACCCAATAATTTACATGAGATTCTTCAGCCTACTCAAAACGCATGCGTGGAGATTTGGAAGAAGGGAGAGATGCTGCCTTATCATTTATTACCCTTCCTGTGAGTACGACAAGGAGGTTAAAGGGCAGCTAATCAGTGCTTTAGGTGTTCACCATTACGGGATATATTGGAGTCGCTGATGAATTGTACCTGCTGGATACAGCCCTGCTTGGGTGATCCATACTGTGGTCACTTGACTGCAATGTGCTACTTGTCAGGCTGCCTTTGAAAGCTGCTGTTTGTCCAGAATAGCAATACTGTTTAATGGGCTCTGGGTGATTTGACCATATTAGGCCATTATCATCTGCGTTGGCTTCCACTCCTGATTCAAAGTGTTGGTCTTGGTCTCCAGTGTACTAAAGAGCTTGAAAACAGGTTACCTGAAGAATCACTTCCCTCTTGTATATACTCGGACCCTGAAATCAGTGGCCCTTCCATCTGCACCATGTGAGGTCTCCCAAGGAAAGGTCCTCCTCAGTGGTGGCACCCTGGTTATGGTCAGACAGCCTTCCCCAACCTGGTGCCTTCCCAATACTGCACTGCAACTCCCTTCAGCCCAGGCCATTGGCTAGACTAGCTAGACTGATGGGAGTTGTAGGTCAAAACAGCTTGTAGAGCCAAGGTTTTACAAGTCTGGTGCACAGTCCCCAAAGAGAGACATTTGTGGTCTTTTTAGCACCTAGTGAATACCTTTCCCCCTTCCTCCAGCTGCCCACACTTACAAATTTTGTACAGGCAACTTTCCCACTTAAGTGAGAACTACATTCCGAGGTACCATGCACGTCAGTAAAATTGTGTATATTCGAAACACCATTGGAAAAGCCTGCAAACACCTAGTTCCATGATGTTTTCGGGTCACTTCTGTGTTCGGCGTGATGCATGTGTGTGCAATCACGTAAATGGAGGGGGTTGCCTGTAATTTTGAATCCACTGATTTTTTTTGGGGGGGGGGCTGTTCTGTATCTTAAAGCTTGCTTTATATCATCTGTGTATCTGTGATGGCCAACTTGGTGCCTTCCTGTTGTAGTTGGGACTGCAACTCCCATGTTAGTCAGGGGCTGATGGGAATTGGAGTTCAGGAACATCTGGAGGGCAGCGTATTGGTTACCCCTGCACTATAGAGTCTTACACTCTGCTGCTGGCAAAAGGTGTGAGCTGTTTTTATTCTGGGATTTATAAGCCACCTGTTTATAAGAGGGTGAGAGAAATGGCTCCAGGGTAAGAGACTGGAGCAGGAAAGGGAATCCAGGGTATTTTTTATCTTTGTTGGAAGCTGCCCAGAGTGGCTGGGGAAACCCAGCCAGGTGGGCGGGGTACAAATAATAAATTATTATTATAGGGTGAGAGACAGATCAGCCTCGTTTCTCCCCTGGGTGTGACACCAGAGGTATCATTTGAGGCAACCTGGGATGAGAGTTTGGGCAAGTGAGTATGGTGTATTGGTCACTGTGCCTGATGGGAGCAGGGGTTGCGGAGTTGTTATTTAGTTGTGTCCGACTCTTCGTGACCCCCTGGACCAGAGCACGCCAGGCACTCCTGTCTTCCACTGCCTCCCGCAGTTTGGTCAGACTCATGTTCGTAGCTTCGAGAACACTGTCCAACCATCTCGTCTTTTGTGCCGTCTTCTTGTGCCCTCAATCTTTCCCAACATCAACGTCTTTTCCAGGGAGTCTTCTCTTCTCATTAGGTAGTTGCGGAGTAATGTATGCCTATTTTAAGAGCTGCTGGTCCTATGCATTTTATTTGTCTCCAGATTACAGTCGTACCTCAGGTTAAGTACTTAATTCGTTCCGGAGGTCCGTACTTAACCTGAAACTGTTCTTATACTAAAGCACCACTTTAGCTTATGGGGCCTCCCGCCTCCGCCGCGCTGCTGGAGCACGATTTCTGTTCTCATCCTGAAGCAAAGTTCTTAACTTGAAGCACTATTTCTGGGTTAGCGGAGTCTGTAACCTGAAGCGTCTGTAACCTGAGGTACCACTGGATTGCACTCCTAGTCTGACACAGAATGTCCCTTGACTGCTGTCTCTTTTTCTTTTATCACTATGTGCCCTGGTGGGAGAGGACAGAGGATTTAGGGATGCCTTAATTCCAGCTGTTACAGGCAGGAGAAGAGCTAAGGTGGGCAGGCAAAGAAAAGCAGTAGAAACTGGATGGGATGATGTCAGCTTCACCCATCCTTCCGCCTCCTGCCAAGGTCCAGGTTGCTCTGTCACCTAGCCTTTCTCTCACTGCGGTGCCCAGAGCTCTCCTCACACACCTGGGATTCAGAAGGTGGCCCACCACTCTCTCCTTTATTATTATTATTATTGTTGTTGCTGCTAATTAAAACTTGCCAGCTGAAATCCAGCATGTTGAATTTCATCCCAGAAGTTAATTCTGAGCCAACGTAAGGGAATACCTCTGGGGAGGGGGTGCGTTAAGGGAGAGGAGCAATGTGATCTCCCCCCCCCAGAGATACCAAACTTAAACTCTCTCACCTCATTTCAAGTCAGAGTTCAAATGCGAAAAACAACAACCTTTTTTAGAAAAAATAATCCTTCCATCTGCCAGACATTAAAAAAAAGAAAGGAGCTGAATCTGATTACTAAAAGCCCAGAGGGGGAGAACGGGCTGAATCCTTCCTTTAACAAGAAGTGCCGAGGGTGTGGTTGCACGGGGCTCTTGGTGGTTGTTTTTCTTGCATCTGTGTCCAATTGCTGTAAGACCTTCAGTCCCTGAACTGGATCCACGCTGGACCTTCAGCGCAATCATGCGAAGATCGGAGCGTGATACACGAGGCCCCCCGACGGCTTGACCAGAGGTACGTTGATGGGAAGTTCTGACCCTGAAGGAACTTTTCTCGTCTTGGTATTCTTTTCTATAACGCTGCCAACATGGTTGCATGCAGTGCTTTGCACAATAAACGAAAGGGGGAAATGGAAACGGTCCCGCTTCATGGAGCTTGCACTCCCAATTTGGGCTGGGAGAGAGATGAAAGGAAGAAGAAAGAATGGAGGAAAGGAAGAGAAATGGATAGAGACTGGAATATTTTCATATCAACCTACTGTACCAAACTAGTTGAAGGGATATTCCCTGTGTACAGTGGTACCTTGGGTTAAGTACTTAATTAGTTCTGGAGGTCTGTTCTTAACCTGAAACTGTTCTTAACCTGAAGCACCACTTTAGCTAATGGGGCCTCCTGCTGCCGCTGCGCCGCCGGAGCACAATTTCTGTTCTTATCCTGAAGCACTATTTCTGGGTTAGTGGAGTCTGTAACCTGAAGTGTATGTAACCTGAAGCGTATGTAACCTGAGGTACCACTGTATATACATAGACATAGAATTATATCCTGTGGCAGTAAATTCCAAAAGTTAATTCCTGAACTTGCTACCAATACATTTCAGTAAATTGTCACATGTGTTTTGGTAGTGGGAGATAGTCCCCCCCACAAAAGCCACCCACTTCCATTATTCATTTATTTCTACACAAATAGCCTTCCTTTCCTCCAGAACTCAAGGTGGCAATCATGGTCTCCCCCCCCCCATTTTATCCTTACAACAACCCTGTGAGGTAGGTTAGGCTGAGAGATGGTGACTGGTCCCAAGCTCGCCCTGTGAGTGCTGATTTGAGCTCTTGTTACCCAGGTCCTAGTCCTGCGCTCCAACCACTGCACCAATATTATCCTCTTTGCATCATTTCACTGATGTAAACCTCTGCCTTCCTGTCTCACCCTGTAATATTTCTCTGAATCCTAGATCTTAATCGGGAAAGTGCCCAGCCTTCCTAATAATTTCAACTGCCCCTTTAACAAAAATTTGGAGAATTGTTGCATTGTCCTTCATGAGAATATATCCTGGGTTGGTTTGCCATAAGCTGTACCAGCTATTCTAATTCCCTGGGGGAATCTATCCAGAGGAGGAAAAACCAGGTTTGCATGGATCTAGCTTCAAGCTTCCTGCACCTGCTGCAGAGGAATCTGCATATTGCAAAGATTCTGGATGCATGCAGAGGACAGACACAGCATCAACTCGGATGAAGCATAGGCCAGGCTCCTTTGGTCTCCTCATTGTCTCAGATGAAGCAAGCAACTGCCTCTAGAGCAAGCCCCACATCTATGACTGAACTGGAGCCAGAGATGAGTTGGGGAAGGGTTGTAGCTCAGCCGTAGAACATCAACTTTGCATGCAGAGAGTCCCAGGTTTGATTCCTGGTATCTCCAGGTAGGGCTCCGAGGGTCTCTTGACTGAAACAACAACAGCAAAAGACCCTGGAGATTTGCTACCAGTTTGTGTTGTCAGTACTAAGCTAAATGGACCGACTTAAAACAAGAGAGATTCCTATGTTCCTAAAGTAACCGATTTTTCTCGTTGAGGAGTTTCAGAGGAACTCTCAGGTTTCACCGGAATACAGTAGGAAGGCCACTGCTGTGAGATCATATGTAGAATGAAACTTTGGAGGGAAAGCCCCAGGATTCTCAATCATCAATGGAGCCCTGCATAAAGTGATTCATAATTAAGCCCCTGTTTTGCCCGATGAAGAATGCGCTGAGCAACTCTGGAATTTGCAACAGTCCTAGAGGGCTAATCTAATAAAATAGGTGGAGCTGTGCATAGAACAAGATACAATGGAAAGATGTTGCAGTGAAGATGCCGGAGCCGGAAAGGACAAGGCGTAAAATGCAAAAAGTTCTGCAGCTGGAGCTTTAATAGACAACCATCATCTCACGCTTCATCCATTTCGCAGAACAGGGTAGACAAAAGAGTATTTTCCCATGTGCACCTTTGTTGCTTGACGTCTGCAGCAACAAGTGGGGAACCGAATGGGCGAAAGGAGCCGTCCCAGAGGGAACTTCCATATTGCAGTGAATGCAGCATTTCTCACCCAAAGGGTGTTGTTGTTGTTAATAATAATAATAATAATAATAATAATAATAATAATAATAATAATTTATACCCTGCCCATCTGGCTGGGTTTCCCCAGCCACTCTGGGCTGCTTCCAATAAAAGATTAAAAATACATTAAAACATCAGTCATTAAAAACTTCCCTAAACAGGGCTGCCTTCAGATGTCTTCTAAACTTCATGTAGTTTTTTATTTCCTTGACATCTGATGGGAGGGCGTTCCACAGGACGGGCGCCACTACCAAGAAGGCCCTCTGCCTGGTTCCCTGTAACTTCACTTCTCATAGTGAGAGAAGGCCCTCGGGGCTGAACGATGGGGGTGGAGATGCTCCTTCAGGTATACTGGGCCCAGACCAGTATTAATTAAGGGGCAAGTAGTCCAAGTTGCTGGGGTTTTGTGTAGTGACTAAGCAACCAGGAGTTTGGGTTTTTTCCCAAACAGCCCCCCCCTTTACTTAAATCTCTCTATCATAAACTCCGTGTTGGTCTGCCATAGTCGAAACAAAATAAGAATAATAAATTCCTTCCAGTAGCACCTTAGAGACCAACTAAGTTTGTTACTGGCATGAGCTTTCGTGTGCATGCACACTTCTTCAGATACGCTGATAAACTCCCTTTGTTTGTAACATTACAGTATTTCTTTGCTGCTTTGCAGCCCTAAAAACCGTCACATGCCCCTCCCAACTGTCTCATGTAAACACAGAAAAAAGTAGAACAAAAGCTACTTTAAAATGCAATAAAACTGACAACAGCATAAAACACCAGTTTGCCTTAGGCAACTTGTGCTCTTTCTTAGGCCCCCACTCCATGTGAAATAGGACGGTAAAGCTGACCAATATTGCAGGGTTTTTAAAAAAGAGTATATTACGAAAAGACAAATTGGACACGGACCTGTGTAAACCTCAGTATATTGTTAACTGTAACTGAATGATATACATGCAC
This sequence comes from Podarcis cretensis, assembly GCF_951804945.1. NCBI lineage: Eukaryota > Metazoa > Chordata > Lepidosauria > Squamata > Lacertidae > Podarcis > Podarcis cretensis. Next base: position 27,626,648 of record NC_137182.1, on the reverse strand, counting down.
GTGTGAACCAGTTCCAGGTTCAACTTATGTGCTAAGTTAAAATGCAGATGTGTGCAGAACCAGCCGCCATAGCTCAAGCTACCAGCTCGCGAAATATGAAGTTAATAGGGCTGCAGTGAACTCTGGTAAAGAAGTACTTAAAACAATTGGTTTCTAGTTTGAACTTAGAAATGTAGGAAGTTGCCTTATACTGTGTCAGACCTTTGGTCCAGCTAGCTTAATATTACCTACACAAACAGGCAGCAGAAGGCTGTGGTTTCAGGCAAGGGACATTCCCGCCGTACCTGGAGATTGAACCTGAGCCCTTCTGCATGCAAAACAGGTGTTCTCCAACACAGCCCTTCCCGCTTGCTTAGAAAAAGCTGAATTGTGATTCTCCTTCAACGTGGCCCCCCAATTTCCCCACCACAGGTGAACGGGTGCTAGAAAAGGGGACAAACTGCCCTCCCTAGGCAACACAAGGTGGGACAGGATTCAGACCAGTCCAAGGGGGTGATCCTAAATGTCGGCTTCCTCCTCCTCTGTTTCAGTGTAGAATTCAGCAGGGGCGAAACTAGAATGAGTTTGTTCTGCCTGCTGTTAGCTTGGGCTCCACCTATTGCCCGGGCTACCCGTCTTCCAGTCCCAATGGAAGGCACCGGGCACCACTGCACTTAACTGCTTCTGCTCTTGATTTCGGCGTTCACAAATAATGTTTATACAGTGGTAGCTCGGGTTAAGAACTTAATTTGTTCTGGAGGTCCATTCTTAACCTGAAAGTGTCCTTAACCTGAGGTACTTTAGCTAATGGGGCCTACCGCCGCCACGCAATTTCTGCTCTCATCCTGAAGCAAAGTTCTTAACCCGAGATACTATTTCTGGGTTAGCGGAGTCTGTAACCTGAAATGTCTGTAACCTGAAGCATCTGTAACCCAAGGTACCACTGTAGATGTTGTGGCGATTCACACTCAGTACCTCTTCCCAGGGAATTCTGGGAACTGTAGGTCTGTGTCATGGACTGCCTGGACACAGAGGAATGGTGGGAGGAGCCAGTTGGGGAACCACCAAGGGAAGAAGGCTCAGAGCCCAGGGAGCTGTGGTGGGACAACGATGGGCCTGTCAGAGGGAGAAGAGGAGGAAGTGTTGGAAGCTGAGGTGGTGACCGGGCTTAGTGAGAGGGGAGAGTTTGTGGCAGAAGAGTGGGGTGAGGGAGGCCAAGAGTCAGGTTGGTGAAAAATCAAGGGTGTCTCTCTCCTGCTGCGACAAGCTCCCCTTTACCCTTGTCTCCCAGAACCAGAAGAGGGTGAAGGAGAGGTTGGCTGTACGCAGGTCCATTCTCCAATTGCTTGGGAAAAGCCCTGGTGAGGAGGTGGGGACTGGCAGGTACGGCAATTGATTTTTACGGAGGAAGACCACTAGGAATGAGCTGCTCTGCTTATTAGGCCTGACACTCAACCAACCCTCCAGAGAATGAGTCCCCCCCCCCCCCAATAATAGAGTAAACTCCTCGTTTGAACTCTGTGATTACTGATGCTCCTGTGACAAGGAGTCTCCGAACAAATCTCAGCACCTGGGGGGAAAAGTCATGATTGCTTCAGGTGGTACAATGCTGCTCTGCTCTGCTCTGCAGGATGGGGCCAGTTAGAAATCCCAGCAACCCCTAACCAACAACAGTGCCCCAAATTCTTTTGAGGAGGAGAATGTGCTTTGGAGATAAAAGTACAGTATGTACATGGCTTAAGATGATGGCCCCAGTGACTCCTGCATGCACCTCAGGGCGAAGAAAGTGTGTGTTTTCTTCAAAACTGCTGTTCTTCCTTGTATGCAAATTTATCAAATTTCGGTTAAATCTCACATTGACTAATCCATATGTTTTAAATGGGTATCTGGCAGTGGAGGGCTGGCGCCCATTGGGACTTGTAGGGCCAAGGGCATGGAGCCAGAGCCAAGGGGAGCCCACTAAGTATTCTTCTGCCTCCATTCTCCTCCCTGCTGAGTTTTACGAGAGCAAAACTGGGAGGAAGCTGGCAGGCAGAACCAACCCCTGAAAATCAGAAGGCAGGCAGGCGAAGTCTGGCTGAGGCCGGTGGAGCAGGGCCCTATCTGCCATATTGGACTATAATGGTGGGGCAGGGCCCCATTTGCAATAGCTTTCCACTAACAGTACGTGGCGCTGTGGGTTAAAGCCTCAGCGCCTAGGACTTGCCGATTGAAAGGTCGGCGGTTCGAATCCCTGCGGCGGGGTGCGCTCCCGCTGCTCGGTCCCAGCGCCTGCCAACCTAGCAGTTCGAAAGCACCTCCGGGTGCAAGTAGATAAATAGGGACCGCTTACCAGCGGGAAGGTAAACGGCGTTTCCGTGTGCGGCTCTGGCTCGCCAGATGCAGCTTTGTCGCGCTGGCCACGTGACCCGGAAGTGTCTCCGGACAGCGCTGGCCCCTGGCCTCTTAAGTGAGATGGGCGCACAACCCCAGAGTCTGTCAAGACTGGCCCGTACGGGCAGGGGTACCTTTACCTTTACCTTTAACAGTACTAAATTAAATTTATTATTACTACTACTACTACTACTACTACTGGAAACGAGGCAGAGGGGCTTCTCGGTGGTGGCGCCCACCCTATAGAGCGCCCTCCCATCAGATGTCAAAGAGAACTATACAACCTTTAGAGAAGACACCTGAAGGCAGCCCTGTTTAGAGAAGCTTTTAATGTTTAATTCTGTTTTTATATATGCTGGAAGCTGCCCAGAGTGGCTAGGACGACCCAGTCAGATGGGCAGGGTACAAATATATTATTGTTGTTGTTGGGGTTTTTTTTAATTATAAACCATCATGCCAATATGAATGTCATTTTAAAAACGTTTTTAAACCATTGGAGACAACCAATAAATGCTGAAATGGTAATTTGCTTCGAATTTGTGTGAGCTCCGCCCCCTCCTCAGTTACTCCACCTGTGAGACCTGGGTTCAAATCCCCACTCAGCCAAAGAAGCTCCCTGGGCGACCTTGGGGGCGGCCACTCAGCTCTCAGCCTAACTTATTTCACGGGGGGGGGGGGGTTGTGCGGGTAAAATGGCGAGCAGAAGAACTATGTCCGCCGCCTCGAGCCCCCTGGAGGAAAGGCGGCGTCCACACGCAATTGAATAAGCAAGTAAGCCTTCGGATTCGCTCCGAGGGGCGAATAATGCGCGGAGCAGCGGCGGCGGCGGCGGCCCTTCCGAAGTGGATCCCGCCCAGAGGAAACGCTGCTTGCTCCGCTTGCCTCCTAAGCCAGCCTGCAAAATCGGTTGCAGCAGCAGCAGCAGCAGCACCTCCTATCGATTTCCGACTCCGGCTTGTGGCAGCGAACTTTGGACTCGCCCTCGCCCTGCCCCGCCGCGTCTCTTCCCGAGCGACCTTTGGCGCCGAATTGGAAGTTTCCAAACAAACCCGGCGCGGCGTCGTTTGGCCGCCTCGTCGTCGCAGCAGCTGTGGGGAGCGCAGAGGGGCCTGGGCGAGGGGGAAGGAGGGTGTTAGGACCCAGTGGGAGCGGACTTCGCCTTGCAGCGTGTGCAGACAGTCCATGCGCTGAGCGAGACAGAGGGGGAATCCTGCCCGCCACCAAAGGAGGGCTTCCCTCAGGACCTGAGGAGACCCGGCTCCCTCGGCAGCCCCCCTGGACCTGGACAAGGTAAGAAGAAAGCTCAGCTCTCTGTCCCTCGCTCCCCTCACATGCCAACCCTCCCCGCTAAATATATATATATCCCTCGCTGCATTAAAGGTACAAAGAAAATGCTTTGCCATTTTTTAAAAAAATATGTTTTAAACCTTGCTTCTCCCCCTTTTTTCCTCTTGTCTGATATTAGCTTCCACAGCTCCCCAGTCCGCAGATGCTGGTCATGCAGAGATCTCTTCCCACTTAAAAGTTGTGCGCGGGAGGTGAGTAGCTGAATCTGTGACTGTTCCACTTTCGCATCAATTCCCTCTCTTCCTCCTCCTCCTCCTCCCTCAGCACGCAAAGTGCTCCCCTTTAAATTCAGCCATGGAATCCCCTTTCAGCAGGGAATCCAGATCATCCTCTGTTTAGTTTGGATAATGTTTTTGGGGATTCCCCTCCTGGGAACACAGGTGTGTTTGGTGTTGAGAACTTTGCTTAGCACCTATAGTTTGTCCTACGGTTGGTGCTGAGAAAAACAAGTGTCCAGGCTGGTGGCGTTATGGTGGAGAGTTGACCTTAGAACTGGGTTCAAATGCCGCTCGTCCATTCATGGTGTCTTGGGGTAGCTCATGGTCTCTTAACAGACTGGGGGTAGAAACCTCATGTGCACACTTGAGAGGTGTAGCAAGATCGGTGTTCGAAACTCCCATTGTTCAGACGCATTTTGCGACGTGGAATTTCATTAGCGCAAGCAGTTTCTGAGCTTTGGGCGCAGTACTGTGCCTAAAATTTCAGATTAAAACTGTAGAATGGAAGGAAAAGGGGACCTTTTTCTGCCTCCCCACTTCCAGCTACTCTCTGAAGACTGGAGAAGAGACCCTCTTAAGAATATTAGTGGGCTGGGCAGGGGAAGGATTAGACCATCTGAAAAATGAACATATTTTAGCTGCAGTTCATTCATTTTCAATAATGTAACCGGCTGTACTTTTGAATAAATAAGGTATACTATTCATTGTATCAAATTGTAGATTTCAACGGAAGTCTCATAAAGTTCAACGAAAAAAGCAGAAGACCCAGTGGATCAGTTCATTCTCTAGTCAGTTCATGCATGAGGTCCATACATGTAAAAGTATCTATTCCACCTGTCTGTTAAAAGAGTCCAATAATCCACATGAAGGGTTATTACAGTTCCACAGAATCCTTTCGCAGAGTCTAAGACAAGGATTTCCAGAATATTAGCCTTTTTTTGCCATCCTAGGCTTCATCAGTAGAACAGGCTTATATGTAATATTGCAACCACTACTATGTAATAGGATCCACTATCCTGTAATATTACAGGATAGTGGACCTTATTAACAGACAGGTGGAATAGACACTTTTACATGTATGGACCTTATGCATGAACTGACTAGAAAATGAACTGATCCACTGGGTCTTCTGCTTTTTTCGTTGAACTTTATGAGACTTCCGTTGAAATCTACAATTTGATACAATGAATAGTATACCTTATTTATTCAAAAGTACAACCGGTTACATCTCGTGTATTTATTGAGTATGTTTCACGTAACCATAGGTTTGTTGTTGTTTTGGTTCATTCATTTTCAGCTTTGTATTCTTGCTATAAAAAAGCGCGCCTAGACATTCCATTGTTGCTCCCATAACCCAGGTTTAAGGTGCCATTTAGCTCCAAGCTTTCATATCTCAAGTTTCTAACACTGGAAAAAATGTACATTAAAAAAAAAAAAATCATACGAGTGGCTAGCATGTAGTCCTCTAGGTGTTCTGAACTACAGCTCCCATGAACCCTAGCTAGCATGGCCAGGGTTGATGAGAGTTGCAGTTCAACCATGTCTGTAGGGTGACAGATTAGTTGCCCCATTTCAAATGGGGAGCTTGAGGTCAGTGTCCCACACGGCAAGTTAGCAGCTGTTGATCAAGCTCCCATGATCAACTCCTTAGCAGCTTAGGCCTCCCTCGGGTCCCATTTGCCCTATATGTTTTAAAACAGTATCATACCACTTTAAACAGTTGTGGATCTTCTCCCAGAGAACCTTAAGGCAGCTGAGAGTGGTTACGAGACCCGTATTCCCCTCACGGAGCTACAATTCCCAGAGTTCCCTGGGAAGAGGGATTGGCTCTTAAAACCACTTTGGAAACTGTTGTTCTGTCAGGGGAATAACAGTCTCCTTTCATCTTTCAGATAGCTTAACAAACTACAGTTCCCAATATTCTTTTTTTTTGGGGGGGTGGGGGCAGGAGAAGATCCATGACTGCTTAAAATTGTATCACGCTGCTTTAAATGTGTAGTACAGATGGGGGCCTGTGTATTTTTCTTGGCTGTGTTGAACGGATGTGTGGGTTCAAATCCATTTCTCATCATAGATTGCTGATGCCATTGGGCAGGTCCCCTTTGCTGGCCTCAGTCAGGGCCAGCCCTGCCATTAGACAGAATGAGGTAGCTGGCTCAGGTGGCAGACGTGGTGGGGGCAGAGAGCAGCATTGAGGGACTGTAGGAAAGCGCTGCTGTGCCGCACCCCGCTAAGCTAGCCTGCATCCCTTAGGGGTGCTCCCCATCACCAGTGTTAGAAGATTCAGCTGCTAGTTGAGTTGGCTACTGTATATAGATATGTAAGGGGGGAGTGGTGCTGCCACCTTTACCTTTGCCTCAGGCAGCAAAATGGCTTGGCTCCAGTTACCTCATCTGCGAAATGCCCGATTAGTTATGCCCCAGTCTTTGTAGGGATTTTGCAAGGCAACTCAAGATAGAGGTGCTTAAGCACATTGCACAATAAAAGTGATTTGTGTAGATGACTCAGCCTCGTGAGATGGGGAGGCGAGACACACAACGTCTGCAAGAAGTGCTGACTTATACAATGGCCTGGTTTGTGCTCAGTGTACTCCAATTTCCACCCACACATCCTGGCTTCATACTCTGCCCCCCACATACAACCCCCCCAAAACTTACGCCGTCTTATTTGTGATGTTTCCGAGACAAACTCACAAATTTGTACTAGGGTCTTCGGTCTTCCTAGCAGGAAAGAAAAATCAAAACAATCCCCAGGAGTCAATAAAGCTTATAGAGAATTATTGTTATTGTTATTGTTATTATTGTTAATTCCAGACACACTGGGCGGCTTTCAGCAAAATAAAAGAACACCATAGGGGTTACTCTCTGGTAGTGCTGGTTGGGGTTGATGGAAATTGTATTCTAATACATCTAGAAGGAACCAGGCTGCTATAGGAATGGCTAAATAATTTGGGACTTTTGGAGTTCTGGGGTTAGGGAGAGGCAACAGCAAATAATATAAAGGGAGAACAAGATGGAATATGAGGGAGAGAGAAGAAAGAAAGAAAGAAAGAGGGAGAGGCCTTGTGCTGGGTGCCTTCAGCAAGTAAAGTGAGATGGGTGGCTGCAAGGGAGAAAGGGCCTTTTCCGTGGTGACACCTCTTCCCTGGCTTTGAAGATAAATACCACAAAAATGTAGTAATGTGAATCCTTCTTCAGTTCAGATCTTGCGTTCTCTAGGAAATGTCATCTGACATTTGCGGTTTATAACAGCTACTATAAACCAAAGTCCATGATTGTAATATTTTGTAGTTTGCTGTTATGTAAAATATCAAAACACAGAATATGGGCTCCTCCCCACAGAGGCATACCTGGTGCCTTCCTTATGATCATTCTGGTGCCAGACTCCCCCCCCCCCCCTTTATTCCCCTAGGTCTTACTTAATCAAACACAATCAACTATGATTTTACTGTTTTGAACCACTGTTTATGTGCTGTGTAGAATTTTCTTGGACCTTCTGGTTTTATTCTCTCGTCTGAATTTATTTATTTATTTTAAATTCTGCGAGCAATTTTATGATATGGTTATTTTACTATGTATTTCCATAGTATTTTATACTTCTAGGTTTGTGAGCTATACAGAAAGCAGTGTTACTGGGTAAGCATATGCAAATTATAGTAAATGGATCAATTTTCTCTCCCTCATAATTCAAGAATTCAAGGTCACCCAATGAAGCTGGTGTTTCTCCCCCAGGATTGCTAAAGTGAAGTTTTTCTTTCTGTAACTTATATTCTTATCAGCAACTACCATGAGAGATGGTGAAGGCCCCTGCTTAAGATACCCTTTCTAAAGGATAATTCAAAATTGTATCAGTGGCTATTTGCTATAGCAGCTAAATGGAGATTCCATGTTCAGGAACATCATGGCTCTGAAGCCTAGATGTTAAGGGCAGATAGTTTTTTGGGGGGAAGTCAGTAGCTGAGAATACATTACTGAAAAACTTCAGCTGTTTGGGGTGGGGGGTGTTGGTTGAACAGTGATGTTGAGGGTTGGCTCTTGGCTTCACCTATCTTCTCTTTCCATAATTTTTTGCAATGTCTGTTGAAGTCTGTGTTATGATGCTCTGACTCTGACGTGTAGATAAACTTGGAATAGTGACATGAGCTTGTGGTTCTGATCAGAGCATCTGGTATGTGTCTTTTCCCTAAATTATTATGATCGAAAGCCTCCATCTTCTTCTTACCCCCTGCTTCTATCGTATTTGGTGTCTTGGTTGTGGGGATGGGGGAGATGGTAATGGCTGCTTAGAGAGGTGGGGAGAACCTACGAATCGTAGCTCCTCCAACTTCCACTCTTTAAACATAGGTCACTTCTAGGCAATCTGTTTATCGAGCAGTCAACCTGGTTCGTTTGCATAAAGTTTGTGGGAAGGCTAGACAGCATTGGCTATTTATTGAACCTCCGGGGTGGTTAAGCAATTGTTATCTCACACTTTCCAGTGCAGTTTTCCCATCACTTGACATATTGCAGAAAAAGGAGGGTTGGGGATTTCTTTGCGGGGGAGTGAGAGTGGGCTTGTTGTGCAAGGATGCCAAATCAGCTTTAATTGCTCAAACTGAATTTGCTGGAATCCAACCCCCAAAGTAGTAGCAACCTGGAAGTGCACTGATTCACTTCTACATGAAAAATCACTGGATTTCTCATAGCTTTGCCTTGCCAAGCAAGGTGTGTCGGGCTTCATCACTATGTGGTTTTAGGTGGCTGGTAAAGACATGTTTGCTGGAAAAGACCTTTCAATTATTATTTTGTGTGTGTGTGTGTGCTTGGTTGCGTTTGAATTATTAGTGTGGATGATTTTGATTTTTAATATAACTGGGTGTCACTTGTAAATTGCTTCACATTTGAAATATTGTTTTTGGTGCTATGACTTGCCAGCCGTCTTGAGTTCCCTGGAAAGGAGGAAGGATATAGGTTGTGGGTTTTTTTTAAGTATTTGATGCTTGACTAATCACTGTGTGTTTGTGAAGGGACTCTACAGAAAGCCAGAACTGCGAGTGGTGGCCTATTTTGACCCTGTTTCTTCACTCTGCCAAATGACCTGTGGCTTCATCAGCTTACACAAACAGCAAGTCCACTTCCCAGCATATCTGTATTGTGGTGGTTGCGGCTGTCAGGAGCTCATCCTACACTCGAATAGGACCCTGGTAGAGACACATGCCCAACTGGCATGTTCTCTCCCTCCTGGTCGATCATTCGGGAGCTTCAAAAGCTTTCTTCAGCCCGAACATCACAGCGACCGATGCCAACAGACATCGGCACACTTAGGGATCCGCAGAGTCTTCACAGCTTGTGTGACATACCTCAGCAACTCAGCATTTTGGCTAATCTACTTTATTTACATATAAACACACACAGAGCACTGCAACATGGCTCCCTCTCTCATCAGACAGCAAAGAGAAAAAGAACAAAGGACAATAGTCCCACTTCACGGAACACAGTAACACAAACATTCTGTCTCCGTCACTTCCCACTCTGTGGAGTCAAAACATATACCGTCATGTGATAGACAACAATTCCATGACTGCAATCATGGAGCAGGAATTCTAAGAGCCGCATGTGTGCATGGAGGGCCTTACCTGTGCGCCCCCCCCAGTCCCTCCACCTTTGCAAAGTGGACTAGCTACAGCCAGCTCCAAACTGTTGTTTTGTGGATAGGTGTTGCCCAGCGGCCTGTGAAATCTGTGGCATTCTCTGTGGCAGCCTCTTAAATTGTGGGATTTCCTCTCCGCATAAGTGTGTCTGGCACCTTCACTGTGCAGCTTTTGGCATGTGCTGAAGATGCACCTCTTTTACCCTGGCTTTTTGACCCTCGAAGTGTGTATTTTTGGAGCCCACCTTATTTATGTGATTGTAAAGTTGCTTTATACACTGTTTTGAATATTGTGTTCAAATTGTTGTAACTTTCCTTTGGACATTAGAGTGAAAGGCAGGTAAATAATGATGATGACGACAACAACAACACAAGGTCCAGTGGCTCATTTAAATGGCTATTAATGGGCAAAAACTAAGTCTGTGTGTGTTTGCAAGCTTTTCGTGCTACGTAGAATTCTCCCTTGGCAGTGCAATGGTGTCTGTGTCCTGCCCCAGCGGGCTGGGAGGGTGCTCCTGTGCATTTATTTATCCCTCTGCTGACAGCGGCAGAAGCTTCCTCTCTTACTCCTCCTTCTCCTCCTCCATGTTGTCATCATCATCCTGCGAAGCCACAAGCTGCTAGCGGCAAATCTGGGTCATGAAGATGGGGGAAAGCAAAGAGGCCCGGCTGCTTTTGTCAGCGGAATATAGAGAAAACATAAGCGAGTGGGGAGCCTAGAAGGGCAGATGTTATCATAGAGGCAGCGGACCCGTGGCCGTCCACATGTTGTGGACTACAACTCCCATCATCCCTGACCGTTGGGAGATTCTGAATAGGGCTGCCTTGAGCTGTAATTTAAACAAACCCCTGTGTTGCAAAATATGAGTCAGCAATATCAAAAGCAACACAATGGTCAGAAACAATTACAATATGAAAAACTTTATGGAATAATTCAAAACATCAAAACTTAACAAACTGAAGTCTCTGAAAGTCCTTAAATGAATCACGGTGCCAGACTTTACCCAGCAGAGAACAAGCTGTGAAGCTTTGTATAATCAGCAAATGTCCAGTTCTGATGTCCAACTCTGAACTCTGCTGCACAGTGTTTCCTGATAACAACTACTGTTTCGTTGAATTCTTCATCGGCCAATTAGTTCAACACTCAATATATGTAATTTCTTCATTAACCAATCTTTTTTCGAATAGATATAATATACATGAGAATGAAAAATACTCTGGAACATCGCATGAGTGTTGAACTAATTGGCTGATGAAGAATTCAAAGAATTCAACTTTTATGCATCCGTAACCACCTGTTGGAAGACTCAGAAAAGACAAAGGAAAGTACTTCTTTTCCCCTACTGTGCAAACCTAAAACCATGGCATTCGCTCCTACGGGACGATGTAAATTGGATGGGTTTAAAAGGGGATTGGAACGAGTTCCTGGAAGACAAGGCTCCCATTGGCTACTAGCGATGATGGCTTGGTCCTATCTCCACTTTCAGAGGCAGCATATATCTGAATGCCAATTGCTAGGAAAGCGTTGTTGCAGTTAGGTTCTGCATGAGAGCCTCCCATAGGCATCTAGTAGGCCACTGTGAGAACAGGACGCTGGACTAGAGAGGCCTTTGGCCTGACTCCGCAGGGCTTTTTGTACATGTTTTATGTTACAGTGGTACCTCGGGTTCAGTACTTAATTTGTTCCGGAGGTCCGTTCTTAACCTGAAACTGTTCTTAACCTGAAGCACCACTTTAGCTTATGGGGCCTGATGCAGTTGGCCAGTTGTACGTTGGCCTTGTGCTGCCATTGGGCGCAGAATGTAGCCAGGGTTACCCTCAGTGTGTGTGTGTTTATTCTGCCCTAAGTGAATTAAAATCTACCCACCGCTTCCCCTGACATGTCCTGTCTTATGTCTGGGGGCCCCTTGGGACTCTCCCCAGAACTCCCCTCTTGCTAGCCCTCTTTCCCACCTTTCCTGAGTGCTTTTGCCTAGCTGGAACATGTCCTGGAACACCCAAAATGTATCTTGGTTGCCTGGACAGAGGGGAGTATGTGACTGTGTGCAGCAACTAGCTACTGTTGTACAAGGGCAATCTGCCCATTTCTGCCTCTGTGCCATCCACCAGTGCTGAAAGCTGACCAAAAGTGAAAACCCTCAGCGCTGCCAATACGAAGTACACAGGTACCAGGCGCCATGTCAGCAAGTTCCCCAGACTCTTCGCTCTTCTGTATACAGTGGTACCTCAGGTTACAGACTCCACTAACCCAGAAATAGCACCTCAGGTTAAGAACTTTGCTTCAGGATGAGAACAGAAATCGTGCAGCAGCAGCGGGAGGTCCCATTAGCTAAAGTGGTACCTCAGATTAAGAACAGTTTCAGCTTAGAACAGACCTCCAGAACGAATTAAGTTCTTAACCCAAGCTACCACTGTATTCCTGTTTCCATAGGACACAGCCGGCATACTGAAGGCTTGTGGGCCACCCTCATCCCCCCTGCACCTGGTTCACCAGGAGTGGCCGACTCAGAGATTGTCTCTCTCACATTGCTGCTCCCAAGCATCACTGGGGTCCACCACTGTTAAACACAAGGTGCTAGTTTCTGAGCTGGCAGAGTAGGCGTCCATCTTTCAGTCTTCCCAGCTCTGAAGAGGAAGACACCTCTGAGGGCTCTGGATTCTGCAGGAGCCCCAGGGATGTTCCTCCCTTCGGCATCAGGAACACTGAAGGATGGCTGCATGCCAGCTCACAATCAGTATGTGTGTGTATTACTATCTGGTTGCGCTGCATGGAGTGTGGGCTGTGCGGTTTCACAAGCATATTCCCCAGAAAGCATTCTCCACCTTGGTCCCATCCATGCTTTCTTTTGGACTGTGGATCACAGCAGCCTGAGAGGGATGGGAGTTGTAGTCCAGAACATCTGAACTCTATAGTTGAAACTCTTAATGGAGCTTTCTGCTGCTGCTGGTTTTCAAAACCAAATGAATCTTTTTCTGTTGCGCTGCCCGTCGCTGAGAAAAGCAAGTCAATAAAGCATTAGCAATAGTTTCCGCCAGAAAGTAAGACAAAGTTGATTGTGAAAGAGAGTCTTCTGTCTTGAAACCCTTCTCCAGTAACCTCCAGCTGTGTTTCAGTGGCCTCAGCATGATGTGCCCTGAGTGGAATAAGCTGGGGTTCCTGTTGGGGCCACACTCTGAAGATGTGTGCTCACAATTTCACATGTTTCAGAACTGAATCCTGGTTCTGGCTGTAACCCTCAGCTTGAAGCGTGCCTGACCAGGCTCTGTTGAAAAGGCGTTCTGTCCATAGCTGTCAACTTTCAGATTTGAAAATAAGGGATCAGCAGCCTCACCTGTCCCGGGGACAGTCTACGGGATATCTAACAATCCGGGATAGCAGGAAGCAGCAGGAAATGGCGCTGGAATAAGGGAATTTTCTGCAAAAAAAGGGAAGGTTGACAGCTATGGTTCTGTCTGAGGCAGCGAGAAAAATCCCAGCTGCAGTCCTTGCTCTTCCGTGGCTTATTCGGGCATGAAACTTGCTAGGTGATGCTGTAGCAACAGAGGGGTGTGTACGGCTGCAGTGGGGGCTGATCCATTGAGGCAAAGGGGGTCCTGCCCCACCCACCTCATGCTTGATTCCTCCCCCACCCACCTCATGCTTGATTCCTCCCCCACCCACCTCATGCTTGATTCCTCCAGGCCCACCTATCTTCATACTTCCAGCGAGTCCAAAAGGTGGTCCTGGCTGCCAGCTTCCCTGCTCCTTAGTCTCGGTTTCGTTGCTGTGGAACTCAACAGGCAGGAAGATGAGGATAGGGACGAAAAGTAGAACTGTTTGTGTCTTGTTCTCATTAGCTCAGGCTCTGTGTTGTTATTGGCTCTGGCTCTCTGGCCTGCCTGTCTTCCTGCCTTCTGCCCCAACATCCCCAAACAGCAGCAGTCACTGCTGATGATCAGATCTCAAAGAGTGGTCCCAAGCAGGGAGGGAAGTTGGGCTGAGCTAATGGGAGCTGGGTGGTGGCCCTTTTTTATTTTTGCAGCTCTCCTTTCCCCCTTCCATGACCCACTTTCCCCTCTTTTCTGTGCCTGAGAGTGTCTTGGAGGGGAAAGGGCTTGCAAAGTCTTGGCTCTTTCCACCACCCCCCTCTCCTCCCTTGATGTGGGGTAATCCACCTCTCGCCACTAGTGCTAAGTGGAGGCTGCGTAGAGGGTGTCCTCTTGGGTGCCAAACTCCCTTCCTTGGAAGGTCAAAGCTTTGCGTCTTCTTGTGATAGAAAGAAAGAATGCAAAGTGGGGAGGGGAGGGATGAGATGCCAGTTATCCTGTCCTCTCCTCCCCCCCCCCATCCTGCTCAGCTGCCCGCTTCTGTGTCCCTGTGGTTTCAGCCGACCAATTGAATGTCTGTGTGAGCTAATCAGATCTGACAGCTGAGAAAATACTATGTTGGCTTTTAAGGCCAGAAATTGACAGAGAGAGTGGGGAACGGGCGGGGTGGGAGGCATGGTACGAAAGGAAATGTATGTTTTGTGTGCAGACCGATCTTAAAGGGGGGAGGCTTTCCCTGACTACTTGGTTATAGAATGCTATAGAGTCTACCTTTAGGTGCTGGAAGTTCGAAGGAGAGGAAATTGGGTTTGGATACTTGCAAGGCGAGGCCCTGTGCTGTTTCTGAGCCCAGGCACCACTGCTTCCTGCAGCGGGGAGTTCCAGTGGTTTGCAAGAGAAGCATCCCCTCTCAGGTGGAATGGGTGCTGGGCAGCTGGTGTAGGAAGGAGGGTCGGGCAATAATCAGAGAGTTGAGGAACAAAGAGGCTGCCGTGGAAAGCCCCTCTCCTCTCCTGCATTCAGGTCACCTCCATACCATACATTTAAAGTTCATGGCTTCCCTCAAAGCATCCTGGGAACCGTAGTTGCAAAGAAATACAGCAATTTGCTTCTGAGGCTTTCTCTTGCTCATCAGTATCGTTTATATCATTTAATTTGCCATCACCCAGAGGTGGGAAAACTTCAGGCTTGTAGGATCTACTATTTTTTTACTAGAGCACCAAGATCCACCAACTAGTGCTTGTTGGAGAATAAATCCATTTAGAAACAACACATTGTGAGCCCATGGACTTGTTCTGAATATTGGGACGGAGTAGAGTGCTCAGTCTTTTCACGCCAAAGTAAACTCCTGGTTCCCCCTGCATACACACATGCACACGTGCTTCATTCATTTCAGTGGTGTTATTTGGGAAATTTCACAAAACATTTTGCATTGATTCATCCTACTGCCTGCTAGAGATGATTTCCGAGGTGTCTTCTTTTGTTGTGCATAAATACACAGGTTATTTATTTCCCCTCCAAGACCCAGAGGAATATAGTTGTCTACTACCTCTGTTTGCTTGTGTAGCTAGAAGAATAATCAAATCATGGCTTAATTATTCCCGGGCCTTTCTAGTGAACTGACTGGGGAAGTAAGTCTATCCATATGTTGGGCTTCAAAATTGTGAACCTTGTCAACTGAGGCTGCCTCTATTAAGCTAGAAATACGCAAAAGAGTTGTCTCTGAGCATATATAGAGTGTCCTTCTGTTGAATTGGAACACCAACCGCTTGGATATTTGGGGGAGCTAGACTTGACTTGCTGATTTTAGGGAATTGAACTTGATAGCGGGATTTAGCCCCGGCTCATTAAACCTAGTAATAAAAGAACATAAAAATGAAAGGGCTGTACTGAGAGACAGCAATATCTGAAGGTGTGGGAGAAAGTGGGTTGATGTTGTGATAAAGCAGAGTTGCCACTGGGTGTCGCCATTACTCAGTATAAGAGAGAACTGTTTTGGGGTAGACACCCTGGGTGTGGACATGGGTGAGAGCGCAGAGTGTGCTGGACACATTCAGCACCTACCAACCAACATGCAGTGCGATGTCCAATTCTTAAAGAGCATACTTCCTCACCCCCTTAGCTTTTCCCTCAAGCCCCCTGAGCTGGTATCTGATCTGGGGTACCATTGCTATGCATCTCGAGAGTGTTGTTTGGGGTTCCATGGATTCCTCAGGTCACAGTGGACTGAAACCCAGGCCTGGCTCCCCTTGCTTCATGTACCAGGGCCACCCCGCCCCTTCCCGCTGGCAAACAGCTGATGTCTCGCTGACCTTTCGCCAACTTGGCAATGAGCAAAGGTTGTGGCTTGGAGCCTGATTGGAGCGGGGGCACTGGGGAGATTTCCTAGCCAAGGATTAACTAATGGCTGTCCAGGCGGGGGAGGGGGGGAGCCCTTTTTTCAAACATGACAATCCGGTATAGCCCCTCTTTCCAGGAATGTGAGGCTTTCTCTTCTACCCATCAGAAGTCCCCCAAATTTCCTGGGTTTTCAGAATAGTTTGCCTTGAGTCACTTGCTCCAACCCCCCCCCCCCCCCAAAAAAAAGCCAGCCCTTGCTCTAGCCCAATAGATCACATTTGCTTTCCAGGGGATTCAGGAAAAGCCCCCTCCATTTAGATTCCCCCAGGATCATGAAGTTCCAGTTTTCCAGATCTGTTTCTACAACTCCATGTTCTCGGGGGAAGCAGAAGTAATGCCCCCAGAATCCTCCGCTCTGTCCCCCTGGACAGGTATTTCCAAAGGTCCCAAAGGTGACTTTGCTCCCAGGGTCCTTTGCTCTTACCGATTCCACCTACTCCAGAGCACTCCCAAATCCCAGCTCCTGCATGCCTCGCTGTAACCCATTATTCCGCTTCTCTCCCAGAGCTGCCAGGAGAACCCAGGAGAAGTCCTGGTTGCTTCTTCCCTCCCCAGATGAGCTGAGCGCATTCCCTCCACACCCTCCACGACTAAGCAGATAACACCCCCCCAGTGGCTATTTATAGTCTACGGTCCCTAGTGTGTGTGTGTGGTACGTGCTCGGCAGCATAAGAGGCTGCCACGGAGGGAGGGAAATGCGCGCCAGGTTCAGATCAGGATTCTGGCCTCTTCAGGGAACATGGCTTGTGTGCCAGCTGCTTGGCACATCCTCCAATCCTCCATCTCGTTGCTATGGAGACTGGCTCTGCCCTGGGGAGTCCCTGGGCAGCGCAGTGCCTCTTGTGGGGTGAAAATAGAGGTGCGGGGGGAGAGAGAGAGAGACAGTGGACTGGAGTGGGGGGCACCGAACACACACTTCCTTTCCTCCAAGACATCCTTAGTGAGACAATGTTCCTGAGGTGTGTTGACAGTGGCCACTAGTTAGGGCGAAGGGGGCCTTTCCTCACCACCCTCTGTCCGCCCCAGATGCCCTCTTCCTTCCAGGCGTTCTTGCTCACATCTAGTCCAGATGGTGGCACTGCTTGGCAGCTTTTAAGCATCAGGGTTGCCCCCTGTGAAACTGAGCAGGAAGGAATGGGATGGGGAAAAGAAGTGAAATGAGTTGGCTGTGGCTCCGGCCTACTGCTGGCCTCTCTACCTGCTTCCATACAATTGGGCAACAGCCACCACTCTACCTTACGGGTAGGTAGATAAATCTATAGAGTCCATAGATAGCAGCCTTTTTCTTTGGAATAACAGCTTTACACTGAGTAGGCAGGGGTACCCAGGGCTGGCAAAGGGAGTCGAACCCGAAAATGCAATGCCAAGATGGGGAAACGATTGCTTCAGAATCAAAGCAGCTTTAACAGTGCTGGGAGAAAGGGAAGCAAACTGTAGCATTCTCTGGTGGAGGGGGGAGATTAAAGAACATTTTTCCATCTCACTTCCTGGTTTAAGGGGTGGGTGGGGAAACTCAGTGGCAGAGCTCATAGTTTCAATGCACAAGAATCCAGGTTTTAGCCCCTGGCATCTCTCGTCAAACAAGGATCTCAGGTAGCAGGGATTTCTCAAAATCCCCTTTCGCTGAGACCACTGCAAAAAGTAGACGCCACTGGGTTACGCGAACCAACGGTTTTTCTCGTTCCACTTGTTTCCAAATGCAATGTTGACCCAAAAGGACAGGTTTTCTGGTGTTGTCATAACTGGATAGTTCCAACTCACATCAAGCCATCCTAAAAACAACACAACTTGGGAGTAGAGGGGGACTCTTGCTACAATTGCACACATTGGAAAGGGGCAGGTCACATTACCACAAGGTTTTATACATGATTTCAGAAACATCAGCTGGTTCAGCATCTGGTGGTCAAACTTGGGGTGGTTAGATAAACTGAATATATTTTGCCACTACTGTACGCAATTACCCTAACTGAGCAACCAGCATGGTTATGGGTGCAAACTGGAAAATGGTAATCCAAAACGGAGTAGGACAAGGGTATCTGAAGGACCATCTTCTATCTTGGATCTGTCTGCCTGCTGGTCATTAGAGGCCCTGATGTAGATTGTGGAACACCTTCTCAAGAGACATTTGCTTGCGGCTTATTCTTTTCTCTTTCAGGTGCCAGATCAAATCTGTTTTATTCCCTCAAGCCTTTGATAATAATAATAAATAATAAATATTTATTTATATCCCGGGCCCTCCCCAGCCGAAGCCGGGCTCAGGGCGGCTAACAACAATAAAATAATACAACATTCTAAAGCCATTCTGGTACGTAGTGGTTAAGAATGCTGGACTAGGACCTGGAAGATCAGGGTTCAAATCCTCCCTTAGCCATGAAGCTCACTGGGTGACCTTGGGCCAGGCACTTTTTCTCAGCCCAACCCTACCTCACAGGGTTGTTGTGTGGATAAGATGAGGAAGGGAAGAACCATATATGCCACCTTGGGCTAATTGGAGGAAAGGTAGGGGTATGAATCGGATAATAAATAAATAAATGTAAAATTTGACATACTGCTTTTTTTCTTTTTTTTTTACTCTGCTGCTAGACTTGCGTTCGACTTCAATTGTTCTTTTTCTTTCTTTCAAATATGTATTTGGGTTAGCTGTTGTTTATTTTGAACTGCCTTTTGGGGAGAACTAGTGGAAAGGTGAGGTGTAAATATTTTAAATAAATAAATAATAACCAGGGCAGCTTATGGAGCCATGAATACAAACATACAAAATGGAGCCATGAATTAGTGCCATCCTCTGAGTTACTATTACTGCAGCCAAGCTTCTGACCCTGTGCGGCTTTCTTTCACTTTGTTCGCATTTCCAGACTGTATTGCGGGTGTGCCCAGTGCCAGAAGCAAAAACAGGTGGTGCAACCAACATTAATTCATTCACACACCCCTCTCTATCCTCCATCCCTGCAAGTGAGAAGTATTATCAGAATCAAAAGAAACAAAACTCTCAAGGGGTTTGCAAAGCAGGGCTGGTGAGGAATGTGGCCCAGGTAAAGAGGCCTAGAGAGCTGCACTTGGCTCCCACCCCACCCCAGTCCCTATGCCTTCCTACCATGCTGTCTTCACTACTTTGCTTTCAGCCAGCCCCTCGGCCTGTTCTGCGCAATTGCTGTACCCCCAGAGCTTGCTGTATTCGGAAAGCATGTCTTTGTTTGTTATTGTGGAGTGCTCTTCAATCTTGTTCTCCTGTCTTGCTTTTCCTTGCAGCTGTTGTGCCCCTTGAGGTGCATTGTTATTTTCTATTTTAAAGAAAAGTGGGAAAGTGGCTCGGAAGTAGCGGTCTGTGTGCAAGGCGATCCTGAGGATCCATAGCAGAGGAGGGTGGGGTTTGTAGGTTTGTTTGTCTTTAATGCAGATTCTCAGTTCCATCTGACTTACCCGTTATTATTACAGCACACTGCCTCATGTCCACTTTCCCTCGCTCCATCTGCCTCTGTCCTCAATTCTCTGTTTGGTTCACCCAACTAATCTTCTTCCATGTTGGCCAAGGCTGACTGATCCATGTATTTGTTGCAAATTAGGAATGTCTTCACCCCCCAATAATTCCCAACACTGATTGCAACAACAACAATAAAATTCAAGATCAGTCCCCTCCAATACTCCTGCCACCTTCCTATGTCTAGACAGGGCCTGAGGGGGCCTAGGAAATTCCTCCAAGTCTCTTTTCAGCCAGGCTTGCTCGCTCCAAAACCCATGCTCTTGGGAGATAGCAGGCTGTAAATTTAAAATTAATTAATGAAATGGGCCTAGGTGGGCCTAGGTACCTAGACCCTGCCCCTAGCCCTAGCCTCCTCTTCTGAACTTTAGATCCCGTTCTAGTTGATGATAACACTCTACAACCTTGCCTTGCAGTTATTACCGTGTCTACCCCATTCTCCTCAGAGCTCCAGCAACGTTAGCATTTAGTTTTAATTTACCCAGTCCTTCCCCCCCACCCCTCTTTAAAATTTCCCCATTAGTATTTCATACAGACCCTCTCCCATCAGCATAGCCCACCAAAGCCCTCCAGATTGTAGCGGCGGTGGGGAGGGACCCAGAATATCTGATACATGCACAGCCCTAGTGTGTATATGGTGGAAGGGTGTGTGTTGTGTAGGGGGTTCTCTTTGTGGCCAAGCCTGGTGCAAGCTGGCTGACCGCAGGGGAATTCATCTTCCCGCCATCCCCTCGGCTCCCGTTTCTGCCGCAGTGCGTGAAAAATCGATGGCGCAAATTGATTCACTCCCGCCGGCGGCAAAGCCCTCCCACCCCACTCCCCCCTTCCCACGGGAACCGTTAATCAATTCCCTCACCAGAAGCTCATAAACAACTGTTCCCTGGAGGGGGAATATGTTGGGGGCTGGGGTTGCAGATGGGAGGGGGAGGAGGCTGTGGAGAAAAGACACCCTGCCTTGCCCCATAAATTTGTGTATGGATCAAGAGAGAAATGGGGGCTGGCTGGTTTGGTCTATGAGGCACAAGCCTAAGTGGGGGAGCGGTGCTTGGGCAATTGGGGTGTCATGTGTGTGTCCCTGTGGTGAAATTGATGGATACCTGGACCAATATCCAAACCACGGTGGTAGAGACAGACAGGCCACATTCACACTATATATTAAAAGCGCTATGAGACCACTCTAAACAGTCCCAAAGAATTATGGGACCTGTAGTTCATTAAGGGTGTTGAGAGTTGTTAGGATGTCCCTATTCTCCCCTCCCAGAGATAAAATTTCCAGAGTTCCCTGAGAATGCCTCCCTTGTTCTCTTAGGATGGCAATGGCGCCCACCTGAGAGGTGCCGGAACTGAGTTCCAGTGAGTTCCAGCTGCAACCCCCCCCCCCCCGCTCAGCACCCGTGGCAAACTGCAACTCCCAAAATTCTTTGGGGGAAGGCCATGAGTGTTTGGAATGGTATCATCACAGTGAATTGAATATATGTTATGGAAATGATCTTAAGAGACTTCAAGCAGCTCAATTGTAGGACCGATTGATTCAAAGGATCATTAGAAAGCGTCCTCAGTGAGCAGCACATGTCAAATAGCAAGGAGTACTTTGTGTGGGAAAGCACTGGGAAACGAGAACGTTTGGCTGTTGTACTAGACTGAAGTCAGGGCTAGGAGTCCTGCTGTTCTGCTCCTGTCTTGTGATGTTTGCAAGGCACACTGTTGCCTCTGGCAAGGATTGAGGAGCCTACGAGCCTGAACTTCAGCCTGCCTCTTCTGGGCTGTTTAAGTGGGCAAGAATCAAGCGCAACCACAGAGAAGCTGCCAATGTGCTGTATTGTACACTGGACTGCCAATATTCCATATTCTGGGTTTGATTTGTGGCACAGTTGCCCCCAAATCCGAGTACCTCTGGGCTACATCATGCAGAACTGTGACTCCCTGCCCACTTCTGGGGCTTCAGCCTAGCAAAAACAACGCTATCTGTCGGGAGAGCCCTCTAGCTGTTGCTAGGCAACACTGAAGTTGTGCCTCTCTCTTCCCCTCTACAACTGGTTGGTAGACCCCCACGGTGATCATGGTCCTCTGTCCCCCTCTAATGGTGGCTACTCACCTGGACAGAGAAACATGGTGCTGCCTCTGTTTCACAGTAGTTTATAAATAGCAAGCTATGGTACCCTATTTCCCTTGGAACGGTCCTCGCTGTGCCCCCACAAGACAGCTGTGGCCCACTGTCCTTCTGGGTTGCTAGGCCAGACACAGCAATGCTTTCCTTTCTACCTCTAACTGTGGCTTATCTCGGTCGGTCTCTCTTTCTCTGATCTCCCTACAGCCTCCACAAATCCCTTATCTGGACCCGGGCTCCCAACTCCAGCCGTCGCGATGGCATCTGCGTCACGCCAACCTGTGCCCAGCCTCATTGTGTTCCGTGTGAACGCAGAACGTGGCGGGGGTTGTTTCGGGTGGCGTGAAGAGCTCTGGCCCATCTGCCTCGTGGGGGAGGAATCCCCGCATCTCCCCCCCCCCACCACCCAACAAACCACCTCGCAGTTTCCAAGAGTGTCCCCTCGTTTCTGCGCGCCTGTGCCAGCCTCTTCCTCTCCATCCTGTCCTCCCCTGCCCTCCCCTTACATAAGCTGCACGTGGCGATGTCACCGGCTTGGCCCAGATTTCTTCTGACAGCAAGCGTTTTCCACACGGCTGGGCTTGTGCTGCTGCTGCAGGAGCGGCGGTGGGGGATGGGGACCCCGAGTAACCCCCTTCAACAAAGGAGAATCTGGCTCCCAACCCTTGCCGTTCTCCAGTGAGGAGTCGGTTCCTGGGGCTGCGGTGGTACTTGTATGTGTGCTAAAGCAATGTGTGCTTTCCTTCCTGCGATACTGCGATATACAGTGGTACCTCTGGTTACGTACTTAATTCGTTCCGGAGGTCTGTTCTTAACCTGAAACTGTTCTTAACCTGAGGTACCACTTTAGCTAATGGGGCCTCCCGCTTCCGCCACACGATTTCTGTTCTCATTCTGAGGTAAAGTTATTAACCCGAGGTATTATTTCTGGGTTAGCGGAGTCTGTAACCTGAAGCGTATGTAATCTGAAGCGTATGTAACCCGAGGTACCACTGTACCCAGATTTAGGGTGTGGGGGATCAGGGCAGGCCCATAGGATAGGAACAGGGAGCGTTTAGAAGGATGCGAGTGCTTTCAAACTACCAACTTCTCCTGCTGCCACCAAATCTGATGGGTGGCTGCTTTTAGAGCCGTCACTCATGACTTCGCAGGACGGTAGCAGGAGCAGGTTGGTATCCCTCCCCATATTGCTCCCAGATGGGCCACGGGCCCCCATGTTGCGAAAGGGGCAGCGGGTGGGCGGGGAGGACTACTGAGGCTCGCCCTCCCCCCCCACACTTTTGTGTTCACTCCTTGTCCCTGCAAATCTATTCCAGCTGGTTGAATTGTGTTTGGACTCCAGATGGAACCAGGAGTTGCCAGTTGCTGGCGGAAGTCGGCAGGCTGTGTTCCCTGGCTGGCTGGCTGCAGGAGACTTGACAGATAATGTTTGGGGCTGATGCAGTCCTGTACCCCCCTCCAAGGAGCCTCCCCTGCTAGCTTTGGGTTGGTCTCAAGTTCCCATCAGGAAGCTAGAAGAGGATGAGCTGCTGCGGCCAATCAGATAATTTCAGCTCTCTAAGGGGGGATCACTACTATATTCTGGGCTAATTGTGTCAGCCATGCGATCCCAGCCCTTAATTTGAGAGGGAGCAGAGTCGGGGAACTTTTGTGAGTGTCCGGGGGTTACCCCCAGGGTATGAGGAATAACTGTAAGGGGAAAGAAGGGCCTCTGAGCATGTGGAGAGTGCAGTTAAGTATTCATAGCCTACAAGGTTGAGGTTAGGAGAAAGGGCCTTCAAGCAGGAGGGAATGGCTTTCAGAGAGGCTTGGGCCCCAGCAACCCTCTCTTTTCCCTGCCCAGGATTTGGGATTTTTTTCTGCTGGTGGTGGAAGAATTGTGTGTGAGTGAGAGAGAATGAGACAGACTCTGATTGGGATCTATTAACTGTCTGCTTACAGTGATCCCCAAGCAAGTAACATATAGTTTGGTGAGAGTTATCTCGGTCCAGTCGGAGAAAACTGGTTGCTGTGTGCAACCCTTTGTATTACAACTGATGTTTTCTGAGGAAAGACCTTTTAAAAAACAAAACACACCCTAATTTAAACCCTTCACCTTCGCCTCTGTCCAATATCTCCTAGATCACAGGGATGTGCTTGCCTTGGGGTTATTGCTGGCAGAGTTGGGAAGGGGCAGCAGCACACACATCTGGCAAACATTTGGACCATTCCTAGATGCTGAGCACATGGTGTTGATGGATGGATGGGCCTGAGGAGAGGGGGCTTGCATTGCAGAAGGGGATATAGTGTGTCTGTCTCTGCTTGTTCATTTGGGATCTCTTTCCCTGCTTCCTGGGAATAACCCCCATTTCCCCTCCCCCCCAGCTGTTTCTCATCTTGGGAACCCAGTGCAAAAATATGGAGGGTGCAGTCTCTGAGGCAATGGGGTCTTTTCTGTATATTTGTTTCAGTCTCTTAAGATGTACTAACGCACTCTGTCCTGGTAAGTAAGGCTTCTGGGCTCTTAGAAGGAAACAGAACTCTGTACCAATTTTCGCTACAAAGGGAGAAGACAGTGCTCTGCATTCCTTTACTCTTTCCACTGGCATCCGTCACAAAATGGAAGCTAAGTCTGTCACATACCTAAGATCATATTGCTATTCAACTGTTAATCAGTTCGGAATAGCTAACTCATTTTGACTCTCTGTTTGCGATCAGTAACAGAATTGGGATGCACAAAAATCCACAATTAAGCCTTGTAAATAGCCCCTTGCCTGATCACCTATTGCCAAGTAAGGTGCTCATATAGGGATGATACTCAGGACTGGTTACTTTTAGTGCTACCAAGTCGTTCCTCTGTACTTACATGTGGAATTGCAAATGCGCTTCCCTACCTAGGGGGTACATGGTATATTTGTGTGAAAACTTGCCACTATGTTCCATCCAAACTACCAAGTATGAGATACCTGTTTGCAATCATGTCAGTTTATCAGGCTATCCGCTTTAAAATTTGCACTAAAATGCTATTAATTCAAGTGTCCTATTGCAAAAACACCTTAAGATATCTTTAACGTAGGTGAAAAAGCATTTTAGTGCAAATTAAGAGAGATTTAAAACACTACTTAAAAAGTACTTAACTGTTTCCTGAAGTGGCTATAGGCTCAATCACACAAAATGTCACTGCACATGTGAGAAAAGGTTTAAAGCAAAAACAAAAAAATGGAGAGTAGCGCTCAGTTTATTTACATCCGCAGATGTCAGGCTACCATTCCATTCTTTTTTAAATTGACTGGTACAGGTTGTAAAAAGTGTGAGTAAATGAAGAGTGAATATTCCAGAGTAAATGCCTAGTGCAAAAGCACCGGGCAGGGAATCTTTTCTAGAGTGGAAGAGATTTGGTTCCACTCTTCTTCCAGGCAAATTGCTTGGTAGGCAGACTGGCTGGTAAGGTTTGTGGGCTGGGCCAGTAAAGTTTATGGACTTATTTGCTAGTAAAGTCCATCTTGGGCTAGTAAAGTCCGTGGCCTTATTTGCAGAACTGCCGTAAACATGCGCAACAGCAGGTCAACCCTCTTACCTTGCTTCTTGACCACACTGATTGGGAGTAGGAGAGCAATTACAGGGTGGAAGAGGCAAGGGACATGCTAAGTGAGAGCTTCGGTATGAAGGCTTAGGAGGAGTTTAGAGCCAGGATGGAAGTGCTTTTGCAGCAGAAGACAGCATAGTGTGTTAAAAGGCATGGTGCTGATGGGCATCAGCATTCGCCTTTCCAGAGGCTGATGGTGAGCCAAGAGTCCTCTTCTGCTCCAAGACAGCTCTGTTCCCTCTTGTGGGTGCATGAAGAAGAAGACAAGCCGTTCTTACGGTGGTGGTTCTTCAAAAAAATATTTTTCATTCTTATTGTTTTCGGCAGGGGGTCAGGGTGGTAGTTACTTGAATATAAAACAAGGGCTTTCTGAAGGCAGGAATTCTTTGCAATCTGGATGGGGAGGGTGTGCAGTGGTGGGGGACGGCGTCAGCGTGGGGTGGGGTGGGGTGGGGGTGTTCCAGCAGGCTCTGCTCTCCAGCCAGCTGCCCTCTGCCTGGGCCCCTCTGCTGGCTTCAAAGGGTCCCGGAGGCCCCTTGCTTTGTAGGAAAAGATAAATCTGCCACTCTCCCCTGGCTTCGTTGGGGAAGGAACTTGAAGGCTGGGCTCCATCAAGACTGACAACCCAGCTTGTAGGGGTGGGGTGGGGTTGGTTAGCAGGGTCTTTTAATTGGCTGAGGGAAGAGTGGCCCATTCTGCTGGGATCCAGTTGCTTGTGGGGCGAGAAACGGATCGCGAAACCAAGCAAGAGAGAAGAAGCTGAAGTGGGGCAGATCAGTATTGGGTGCAGTAAGTACGCACCAGGGAGGTTAAATTAACAATAGGGACACTATGCCTTCAGGAAGGAGTAGATTCAGAAATTGTACTCTACAGTCTTAATACTGGATACGATCCTAGAAGGATTTGGAGGGTTGCTAAGAGGATGATTAAAGTACATTTAAAAGGCTAGATTAAAATGGCCCGTGCCCCTCTGTTAAATAAGCTGGTGCATCTGCCTCTGAGCAGTGAGAGAGCCATAATTTAAGAACATGGCTATTGCAGTTGCCGCTGAAGCCATTTGAACCTGTTTGCTGCGATTTCCGGGTTTGGAGAGTTTTGTGTCAAATCTGAAATCTGTTCTAGGGTGTGCACACTTCAGAATTTCACCTGCAGAAAAGTGGAACTGCAGTCCTGATCTCATGCTTATAGAGACGCGTTTACTCTCAAAGAGGAATCAGACATTTTGAGACCCGTGTGGCTACATATCGTGTTTCCTTGTCTGTGTGTTCCCCCCACCCTGCACCGCCACACACAAAAAGTTTTCCCCCTGTTACACCACTGCTTCTTTACAGTAATAATTTCAGGTTCTGCAAGCATGGTGAGTTAGGTCATGTGAAAGCACACTTTGCATGGTTTGAGAGAAAGCACGCGTTGGTCTGATAAGCGCCTGGTCCCTTTGGAACTGGAGATCTGAACTCCAGCGCTCATCCTAGATTGCAAAAATAATATTCAGAATATATGAATGCTGTATCTTTAATAGCAAGAGGATGGGCAATAGGTTGTTGTTGTTTTTTTTAAAAAAAGGTTGCCTTTGGGTTTTAACACGTGACCATTCCTTAGCAAACAACCCACCATTCCTTCCCTTCCCACTGCTCATTTTAAATATACTCTGATCAATATCACGAAGGAGGAACAGATTTTGAGGAACTCACACTGAGTCAGTGTCAGAGGGCCAAGTGGACAAGTAAGTCCTGCTTCTTAGCCATGTGCTGCTCAAGCCTTCCTAGTGTCCAGAGTTGTCACAATTTGCCATGGTCAACTTTGCTGGTCAACGAATACTGTCCAAGACACTTGCTTGCCACCCCTTGAGCTGAATTTGGCCAGCTGTGAACAGCAGCATGGAAACCTAGAGCAAAGTATGTGGAAAGGCAATTCAGATAGTGTACTAGCTGCAACCAGAGGAAGGAAAAGCAGCCAACTGCAAGAATCATGGCGGTTGCATTTCCTTCTTCTTGTTTCTGCCTTTGTGGGGCACGAGAGGTAAAGGAGGGCACAGCTGTGTGCTCACCCAAGGGGATGAGGAAAGAGTGGGGTTGCATGAACACACAGTTTTCTCTGAAGGGTCTTTGTAGAGTAAACAAGTGTTATAAAGGGGAATAGAGGGGTTCCCCCATTAGCTACCCAGTACTAACACGTAGCACAAAGGTTGGAGGGCCTAGCCCCCCCACCCCATCTGTCTTGCCTTGAACACATAGGGATATATGGGTTGTCGCTGCCTCCTAGTTGGATCAAGACACACCTTGGCAAGGGTCTTGCGCCTTTCCTGGCAAAGATCTGTGCCTCCCTAGCGACTCCTGTTGTGTGCTCCGAAAAACCATTACGCTAGACCTGAATTCCTTCCCAGAACTGGGGAGGGGGAGCAGGGGGAAATAAAACCTAGGAATCCTAGCTCCCAGACCCCATCCCTGTAATGCAGGCAGACCCACTCCGGTTTGCTGGCCACAGGAGCCAAATGGATCTAGCAAAACCCTCCCCTCCCCAATCTTGGAAAAGCATTGCTGTTCCTCATCAAGATGCAAGATGTCCATTTCAGACCATCTCATCTCTGTTTCCTCTCTCTCTCTCTCCCACCCTCCCCATCTTGACGCCCAGAAACTCCCGCCTGGGACTCCAGGCCATAAATCAAGCCTGGACTGAAGGGGGGGGGGAGAGACTTCCCCCTCCTGCTTCTCCTCCCCCTCAGATCCATTTCCGGTCCCTTTCTGGCAATTAATATAAATGGACAGCAAGGAGCTTGGCAAAGGAAAATGCAGCCTTTGCCATAGTGTGTGTGTGTGTGTTTGTGTGTGTAACTGGAGTTTTGATCGGGAGGGGGAGTTGCTCCTTATGCAGACAGTTTTCTTCTGCTTCTGGCAAGGACAGCCAGACCCACCCCTTAGTACAAGCTAAGTCTTGGCTTTGGGATAGCTTCAGAGCTAAAGACCCAACAAAATTGATTTCCCATACATAGTTGTGTTTTTTTTAAAAAAAAGGAAAAACATTGCTTTTGGTTCTGATCCTGGGATTATTCCCATTTTGCGGTATCCTAATTAGGTTACCTTTAGGCCCCAAAAGGTTGGTATCTAAACTTTTTTTTAAAATGAGGATATAATTTCGAGCTTAGTTGCGTCAGTGCTCATTCCTGGAACATTGTGATGGAGGGGGGAAAAGAGACGACCTTTGAGAACAAGTCTTATTTTCTGCCTGGTTCAAGAGATTCTGCTGTTCATTCTGCTCCCGTGTTTATCAGGCCCAACACTGGGTCATTGGGCAAAGCTAGACACTACCCCAGCGGTAGGGATCCTCAGGCTCCCTCAGGGGCTGAATCCTGTATGGGGGGAACCGCCCGAAATCCAGCGCTGATCATCCTCTGTCCCCATAAGCCTCTGTTCTGTGACACACAACTCCTTTGCTCCCAGGCTCTGTCCCATGAGAGTCTGAGCATCAGGTGACCTGGCAATCTCAATAATGTAAGCATTTCCACACCTTTGAGAGCTAGGTACAGTTCTCTCCTATATCTGATAAAATTTCCTTTTTAGAGGAGTTGTGAGGACCCCTTCTTTGGCCATATCAATGACTTGATACAGATGTCCGTTGGGCAGCGTTCTGTGAGCTCAGGGAGTTTGGCTCCGTCTACTCATTGCAAATGACCGAACTGATCAATATAGTGCAGAGAGATGTGGCAGAGTTTCTTGCTCTCAAGTGGAAGCTGATTGGATGGAGTCAACACTAGAGCAATAAATGATGCGGATGCAGCAAGCAACATCCTCTGTGTATCATGGAATCATAGAAATGTAGAGTTGGAAGGGACTACGAGGGCCATTTGGTCCAATGCAGGAATCTTTTGTCCAGCGTGGGACTGGAACCCACAACTCTGGGATGAATGTTTCAGTTCACAGAAACTTGCAATTAATTGATTAATCAACTTGTGGCATACTGGCAGCTCCCTCACGGCACAGCAGCATCCCTTGACATACAGGTTAGGAATTTTGGGTAAGCAGAGATGGGCATCACAAGTTTCTGGTAGATACCTAGGGACTTGCTGGTTGTTTGGGATTCTGTAAAAAAAAAAAAAAAAACCCACTACACTGGGCTGAGTGGATTTTCGTCTGCAAGACACTTTTTCTTAAATGTGTGCATAATTCAGGATCGTGTTAACACAAATTAATTATGTCTTAAAGTGTGAAGAGATTCTGAGTATGCACTCTTGCTTTGTAAATTAAAAACCAGTCTTGGGGATTTTATTTTTTAAAAACAAAGCATGCGGACCACCTAAGACTGAAGTCTGCCATCTCTAGTGTAAGAGCCTTAACTTCTTGGGCTGCAGAGAAATGAATGCTTAAAATAAACGGTTGGAGTTCTCTTAGAAAAAGACGCCACGTGGATTTTAAGCCTGGGCACCATGACCTCAACTGGACTTAATTGAATTCATTTTGATGTCCCTGCACGATTGCAAGCCTACAGCTGTTTCCCAGTGAACCGGGGATAGAGAACAGGTACCTGTTCTGCAGACATATGGCTTTAGTAGAGCTGGGCTTTTAGATTCATTGTTCCTTTAACAGAAACTCATTTCAAAGTTCAGCCTTCCCTTCAATTACTACCTTGGACAAAATAACCAATATAGTTGGATCTTTTATTTAAAGTTTGTGTGCACTTTGTTGGAGTAATGTTTTGGTTATTTTTACTGCTGGATTTGATTTTTTCCATGCTTTTATATTATTATTATTATTATTATTATTATTATTATTACTATTATTATTATTATTATTATTATTATTATGCTCCACCTTTCCTCCAAAAGAATTCAAGGTGGCATACACAGTCACTCCTTATCCTTCAAGGTAGGTTGGGCTGAGAGATTGTGACTGCCCCAAGGTTACCCAGAAAGCTTCATGGCTGAGTGGAAGATTTGAACCCTGGTCTCCCAGGCCCCAGTCCAGCACCCTAACCACTTTTTTCTTAGGCAATTTGATTTTCTTCTTCTTCTACAAATGCATTATCTGTGCTTCTCCCCAAACAGCTCATACACATGCCATTCACAGGTACCTCACTTTCCAGGATTGCATATAGCTCAGTTGGTAGAGCCTGCTACTCTTTGATCTCAGGGTTGTGGGTTTAAGTCCCATGTTGGACAAAAAATTCCTGGGGTGGACTAGATTACCTTTGGAGTCCCTTCTGACTCTATGGTTACCTTTGCAGCCTAATCCAAAGCAAGGCTCTGCTGTGGAACCTTACATTTTTCATTTTTAAAGAAAAGCCACCCTCAGGCTGCAATCCTATCCTCATGGAATAAGACCAGTTGAGCTCCATGGGGCTTCCTTTTCATGTAGGCATGTATAGGATTGTGCTGTCAGTATCAGAACATGCAGAAGCAGCACAAAAAGTGCAGAGAGCATGTGCGCTTCCTCATTACCAGTGCCACACAGGTGACTTACCTGCGGCACCTCCAGGCACTAAGGATGGCTGGAGCTGGTGGGAGTTTGGAGTCCAGCAACATCTGGGAGGGCACAGGTTAGCCACCTTTGCCAGAGGGCATATACCATGGTGGCTATTTCTCACTTTTATAGCTTGTTTAATGCAATAGAGCAGGGGTCAGCAAACTTTTTCAGCAGGGGGCCGGTCCACTGTCCCTCAGACCTTATGGGGGGCCGGACTATATTTTTTTTTTGGGGGGGGGAGAACAAATTCCTATGCCCCACAAATAACCCAGAGATGCATTTTAAATAAAAGGACACATTCCACTCATGTAAAAACACGCTGATTCCCGGACCATCTGCTGGCTGGATTTAGAAGGCGATTGGGCTGGATCCGGCCCCCCGGGCCTTAGTTTGCCTACCCATTCAATAGAGCAACGTTTATTTAATTATTCAAAACATCCCTGGGTGGAAAAGTTGCTCCTTGTTTTACAGGGAGGGGAAATGGATGCTGAAAGAGGGATTTCCTCCAGTCTACACAGGGAGTCCACAGCAGAGATTGGACTCGGTCGTAGTCCTTACACATTCAGATCCATCACTCTTGCCGCCCCATCGTTCAATCACAGCTTGGGTTAAGGGAGACAGCCCAGGTCAGAGGGTGTCTCATACGCAGCCTCCGTGCTGGTGATAATAACAGCACGTTTATCTTCCAAAAACTGTCTCATTCATCCTGCAAAGTAAGCCAGGGCTGTTGTAATTCCCACCCCACACCCCATGTTGGGACAGAAAGGCTGGGACAGAGGCGGGAGGTGTGAATGGGGCAGTTATCTGGCTCACAGCTCAGCCTCTTAACAGCTGCCCACCACCTTCCCTGGCACTCTTTAGAAATGTTGCGCTCCCTTTCCAGAAGTTGCAACTCCTTCCTTCTGCGCTCTTTCTCTGGGAGTTAAAGGCGTAGTGCACAGGGCTGCGCTGCGGCGATCCTCGAGAGATCCTATCCATATCTCCTCGCGAATCAGGGCAGCGATTCTGCAAATCCCCACCCACCCACGTTACATGAATTAGCCCCGCTGCGGGGCTGACTCCTGAACAGACGCGGGCAAGGCTTGCACCGTGCGCCCCAGCTGTGGGCATGCATTGCAGCCTTCGGAAGCCAGTTCCGCGGAAGCCCGCGAGTGTTGCTTCCGAGTAAGCGCCGCCAGTCTCGGCTGAAAGTTCCGCTCCCCTCTCCCTCCCCGTCTCCCAACAAAGCCGGAGACACTTCAAAGGGTTACTTCTCCTGAACCGCCAAGGGCAGCTCTTCCCCCCCCCCGCCCCCCGCATTCTCCTCCCTCCCGTCTCCCGCAGCAGCGCTATTGGCTGGGAAAATGGAAATAGGCGTGGCCCGGCCCCCCTCGGTCTCCTCCCCCCTCGGTCTCCTATCCCCCTCCCGTCCCCGCCCCATCCCTCAGCCCCGCGCTCCGGTGTAAAGTTTCACCCAAGCACATGACTGGCTTTAATGGCTGCTGAGCGCCGGGGCGCGCGCCCTGGCCAGCACAACGTTCCATTGCCTCCTCCCCTTCCTCCTCCCCCCGCTGCTCCGTCCCAGTCCCCGCACGAGCAGGGCTAGCAAGCAGCTCGAGCAAGCAGTTCGGTGCGACTTTGCAAAGCTGGACGCGCAGGGTTGCCTGTCTTTCCTGGTCTTCGCGGGAAGGAAGGCTTCGCTTCTGAGTGTATCGCGCGCAAAAAGGGGGGTCGGTGGAGAGTTTCGTATGCGTCCTAGAAGCCGAGAAGACGACCGAGGGGAGAAAAAAAAGGAGACCTGCTTCCAGGTAAGAGATTCAGCGTGAATACCCGCCTCCCTTTCTTTGGCAAACTTTGCTCGGGGTGTGTTTGGGAGACGGTGGGCGTAAAAAGGAGGCTAGCTTGCGTTTTCTTTTATGCGCGTTAAGTTGCGAGAGGGGGCAGGGAGTCTGTCCGTGTCTCTCTTTTCTTTCTTTCTTTTTGGGCTTGTTTGATTCCTGCTAGATTCCGATCGAAGTCTAGGATTACACTGCAAAACCCCAGCCGCTTTCCTCCTCCTCCCTCCTCCTCCTTTCCCAAAGTTGTGTTTTGATTCGGAGAGGATCGCCCGTCTTTCTCTCATTCCCCGTCCCCTGGCACCCCCTCCCTCGCCAATGACATCTCTCATCCTCGCGTCACCCCTCTAAACTGCAGCCGTTGCGCTGAAATCGGATGCGCTCCCCAAAGTAATCTTTAAGGGGCACCCTCCTGGCGCAAGTTGCTAAGTCCGGAATTGCTGTCTTAGTTTGGTGAGCAAAGCTGCGGGCCTGATATTTCGGGGTGCCGTTTTGAGGGGTGTGTGTGTGAATTCTTCAATTCCAGTTCCACACACCCCCATCCTTCTCTCCATGAGGCTGCTTAATAAAACCAACTGTTGCTTCCAGTAGCTCTGGCCAGCTGTCACTGGGGCTGTCCGCTCCCCCCCCCACGCCACGGCCTGCGACAAGGGAGGAAGGGAAGAGGTTTCCCTCTGATCCTATAAAGCCCCACGTTCTTCTGGAAACGCGCCCCTATCCCCCCACCCATTTTCTATTTCCGTCTCTCCTACTTTGACTTACTTTCTGGAAGAAACGTATGTGTAAATGTGGGGGGGGGGACACCCCATGCTCTGGTCAAAGAGGCATCCCAGGGTTTAGGCTGATGGTTCTTCCTGACTTTCTCATCACTAAATGCTTTTGCAGCATCTCCCATTTAAGGGTTATTTTTTTATTTTTTTAGAGGGGGGAAGAAGTCTTTGGACGGGTTGCTGCACATTCATTTTTTAAGAAAATCTGTGAGCTGTGTGGATCTTTCTCTCTTTCCGGAGCTTGGAAGAAAAGGCTGATATGTGCTGTGTGCCACGTGTGGGTGTGGTTGGCGCTTCTGGTGCCTTCAGAAGTCAGCTTTGCAGTTCGCTTTATATTATTAGTGGGTGGCAGGGGTGGGGGTGGCAGCAAACCCAACCACCACTTCAGTTTCTTCGCCGCCCCCTTTTCTTTATTTCAAGATAACTGTCGGAAGAAATGCCTTGGGTCGTGCCACCTCCCTCGGCACGATGGCAGTCCCTGTCCTTTGCAGGGAATCTCGGTGTCCAAATAAAAGACGGCAGAGCTAGCGGCATCCGCCTTGCCAAGCTGCCAGCGGTTGGTCGACCCGTGGGTGGAAAAACAAGAGCGTGGCTTAGCTTTCAAGAGGACGTTTCCAACTCGGTCTGTGTTTTTGCAAAGTCTGAGCAGTCTTGTGGGTGTGAAATTGGAGCCGTGGCTCTTGCATTTTTGTGCCCAAGTCTCCATAGCTTGGGAGATCCAGTCTTGCGGTGGTGTTGCTGCTGCTGCTGCTGCTGCTTTGGGACTTGGTGGCCAGTTGGGGAGTAATTTTTATGTGCATCTAGTGCCTGATGGGTGGCATTGTGCAGGTCTACAAAGAGCGTGCAAGGTGGCTTTTGCAAAGGGTGTGAAGAATAGCTTCCTTGGTGTCTGGGTGGTGCTTTGTTTTCTTGAGGTGCTCAGCGGTAGGGTGCGAGCCTGAGGCTGGTACCAGTTGGCTGCTTTTCTGTTTTAAAGAAATGAAAGAAACCAGACTCTGGTTGGGTGCTTAGCTGTCATCGAGGAAAAGGTAAACCCTTAAGAAGGGGAGCAGCCATCCATTGAGATGAATTATCAGCTGGCAGGACTTCAAAGTCGGGAGGAAAAAGAAAAGCATGCATAGTGTGTGGACATGCCTGTGCCTTTAAAAAAAAATTTTTTTTTTCTTCTCTGCCAGCCTTGGAACTTTGCTCAACTTGGTTGTCAACTATATAACACATCCTGGTCCCTTGAGAGGTCCAAGTTCTAATCGTGCTGCGTTTCCCTTTCAGCCCTGCGCACTCTTCATTGTTTTTTCTTTCTTTCGTTGCGTATCTTAATAATGATAAAGCTTAGGACGTAGGCAGTGCTTTGGAGCGTTCAAAGTGCTTCAAAACCATTATCTCTGTGATCCTCGCAGCAGCCCTGTAAAGTCAGTTTTGTACCTATGTGGCAGATGGGACGCAGGAAGAACGGGAGCTTGCCTACCAAATTCTGTCCGGAGATCTGAACCAAAGGCACCTTGCATTCTTAACCACTTTCTGAAGAATCCTTAGGTGGAGGGGTTTTCTTTTTGGGGGGTGTGGGTGGGAGCAGAGGGGACAGATCCAGTGGTTGAAGAACCAATACTTCTATCAGGCATGCCAGCTTGCTCTGTCCAAGGTGGGAGATGAGAGGATTTTCTCCCTTTTCCTTTCTTCCCTTTTTTTGTTTTTAACCCAGACATAGGCAAACTCCGGCCCTCCAGATGTTTGGGACTACAATTCTCATCATCCCTGGCTAACAGGACCAGTGGTCAGTGATGATGGGAATTGTAGTCCCAAACATCTGGAGGGCTGGAGTTTGCCTATGCCAGTTTTAACCTCTCCCTCGTATTGACATTCATTGGGTTGGGAATCACTGGGCCAGCTCCAGGGTTGATGTGTGAATGGTTTTTTTTGCCCATTCTGAGGTGCATGTTGGGAATTCAGGGCTTCCCATTGTCTGCTGCCAACACCCAAATCCTATTGTTTGTGCCCGTGAGGTTTTTCCACGCGAGCTCTGGGTTCGAGTTCCGTCCCCTTGATGGCATTCCTTTCCATATGCTAAGTGGCACTCAAACTGCATCTTTAGGTCCCTCCTAATGTAGCTTTACACTACATTCTACAAACTACAGTGGTACCTCGGGTTACATACGCTTCAGGTTACAGACTCCGCTAACCCAGAAATATTACCTTGGGTTAAGAACTTTGCTTCAGGATAAGAACAGAAATCGTGCTCTGGCGGTGCGGCGGGAGCAAGAAGCCCCACTAGCTAAAGTGGTGCTTCAGGTTAAGAACAGTTTCAGGTTAAGAACAGACCTTCAGAATGAATTAAGTACTTAACCCTAGGTACCACTGTACATTATAGAGAGCTGTTCTGCTAGTTCTATTCCTCCCCCATCCCGTTCTTCTCTTAAAAAAAAACACACCTTCTTTTCGATTACTTTTCAGATAGTTCAATAGGACCCAGAAGAGTTTGAAACGATATGTTCTGTATTTTTTTTATCCCATGTGTGTAGAACAGATTAAAGCAGTAATCCTCCAGGTTTCAGGGATCTCTTCTCCAGACAGCAATACATTTTGCTTTTTCGTGTTTCGTTCTTTAAATGAAAATGGCCGAAGGGGTGTTCGAAATAAAACACGTACCAATGGAGCTGTATACAGTAGTGCACATTGCACGAAAACCTTCAGAGTCATATTTGGCTCCTAAGGAAGGGCCTGCATTTAGCTGTCTTGAATATGCGAGACCCCAGTGGGGAAGCAAGTGCCTTTCGAATCAGTGGGGCTTACTTCCTCATAATCCCTTCTGAGATTGCAAAAGAAACCAGCTCCTTGTGTGTTGTGCTGTGTGACCTTGCGGGATCATTTGAGTTAAATGCTCTCAATTTATGCCAGCTATGCACTTGGTTCATACCATAAAGGCAAACAAAGAACATGAGGCCATCAAAACAGCCTTGTGGACTGGTATCAAAGGTCCGTCTAGTGAGTCAAGCACTCTTGCTTCCTATGGTGTGGCTAATAGCCAGATACTCCTCGAGGGAGCTCACGAGGAGGGCAAGACTGAGATGGCCATTCCTGTTTGTTCCTGATGCCTTTTGATCAGAGAAATAGTGCTCCTAAAGTTGGATGTTCCATTTTCAGCTTTCACGGGAGGCATAGGAGTGTGAAAATACAAGCCTGCTCAGGCTGCGCAGAAACACAAACCAAATTGGGAATGTCCTCTTGAAAAATAGAAGCCACTGTCTTCCATGATTTTGTCTAATCCTCCTTTTTCTAAAAGGCGTGTTAGTTTGTGGCCTTCGCATGTTGTGGCAATAAAATCCATCAGCTAATTAATTATACGCTGTATGAAGAAGCACTTCCTATTGCTCGTCTGACAAGTTTGATTGTGTGTAAAGGATATTATTGGGAAGAGAGGTCCACAACTTCTTTCCAGAAGACCCAATGCCAGAAGATCATATAGGGCTGCATATACACCAAACATTTAAAGTGCAGTAGTACCTCTGGTTACGAACTTAATTAGTTCCGGAGGTCCATTCTTAACCTGAAACCGTTCTTAACCTGAGGTACCACTTTAGCTAATGGGGCCTCCTACTGCCGCTGTGCTGCCAGCGCACAATTTCTGTTCTCATCCTGAGGTAAAAGTTCTTAACCCAAGGTACTACTTCCGGGTTAGCGGAGTCTGTAACCTGAAGTGTTTGTAACCTGAGGTGTTGTAACCCGAGGTTCCACTGTACACTGCATCCCTGCAAAGAATCCTGGGAACTATAGTTTACCCTTCACAGAGCTATGCTTCCCAACTTTCGGGGTTGTTTATGTGCCACCAGCTTCCTGGGTGCAGCATCTCTATCCCCCACCCTCTTTTTCTAATTTTTGTTTAAACAAACAGACAAAAACACTAAGCTAAAGGTAATAATGAAGTCATAAAAGCAGGGAGAATAAAATTACAATATCATAATTTAATAATAATTGTACAAAGCTTGAAAAAGAATAAGTGGCGTAAAATATATTCCATGGTGAAATACAAGGTTCACATTTGTACCAAACATACCAAATAATAATGAATGTTGCCAAATAAACTCAAATTCAGTGAGATTGGTTATATAAATCACAAACGGGCCCCCAAGCAAAAGCAAAGTCGGAGGGGTCTGCCATCTCCCCTGCTGGCACATGTTTTATTCGTCAGGATTTTTTCAGAAATGGCAATGAACATGACTTTTTTGAAACCATAGATCCATAGACTAACAAGATGTGTCCTCGCACCCTTGAGAGATCACTAGGCAAGCGGCAAACAACAGGTACAGAATTAATTATTGAGAAGTAAAGTCAGCACTGGCACTGTCAAAAATGGGTAAGAGGCACAACTTAGTGTCCAAGGTGACCTGCTTGTCAACAATAATACTAATCTCCGTTACATCCTGCTTCCAGAACTTGTGTACAAATTTACATCCCCACCACATATGCAAATATGTTCCTTGTGCTTTACAACCCTGCCAGCTTAAGGGGGGTGGGACCAGATCTTACAATATGAGCTAGTTGGAGTGGGATTTAAAACCAGCCGTAGATGTCTGCTATTTCTCCATGAAGTTTGTATTTGTTGGAATTATTTTTGGTGTGTGGGTGTTTAAACCCTGCCTTTCCTCCATGAAGCTCAAGGTGATACTCTTATCTTTGTCACAAGGCAGGTTAGGCTGAGACGAGGTGGTTTCCCCCAGGGCGGGTGTTGTCATGGTGTGGAGAGCTGAGTCTTTGATTTTCCATGTCTTATTCTAAGTTCACCTATAGCCTGGTCGCATTTTGTGATCGCTGTGCTCTGCAGGTGAAGGGCCTCTTTGCAGGTGCCATCTTATCAGGAGGTCTGTTCCGCACAATATAGGAATCAGGCCTTCAGCGTTGTGGCACCTTCCCTTGGGAATTCGCTCCTGTTCAATATTAGATGAGTGCCATCTCTGTTGTCTTTTCGGCATCTTCTAAAACCCTTCCTCTCCCAACGAGGCTTTTAAGTAGAGATCTTTCCCAGTCTGCATCTGGATTAGAATGGTTTTTGTTTTATGTGTTTTGTTGGCTGTGTGGTTGCTTCCCTGGGCTCATTTGGAAGGAAGGTCAGGGTCTTCATTTAATAAACAATGGTAATAATGAGAATGTTGGGTTGCATGGGCAAGTGTCTACAGATTCCCGTGTTAATGCCTTCATATGTGCGGGTTTGTTTTTGTCATGTGAGAGGTCTTCGTGACATTGTATTAAGTACTACTGGGTTATTATTTGATCCCGCTTGAACAGATGTTCCCTCCTGCCACATCCTACTGTGTGTGTGTGTGTAATATCATGATGTGGCTATTGCTGCATTTAAGAATTGAAAGGCAGTGTTGTGTAGTGGTTAGAGCGTCTGACTAGGACCTGGGAGACCAGGGTTCAAATCCCCATTTGGCCACTGGGTGACTTTGGGCCAGCCACTGCCTCTCAGCTGAACTTAAATCACAGGGCTGTTGTGTACACAACACCTTGAGCTCCTTGGAGAAAAGGTGGCATATAAATGTAATAATAATAGAAACAAAACAAAATAACACCTGCTCATCTCTGCCTGCCAGTGCAGTCCTCCATGTGTCCCGAGAGATGCTGTTTTGCATTCAGAAATCTGACTCTTTCTGGTGGTGCTGTCTGTCGGCCAGAATTCCTATACAGAGGCAATGGGACTGAACCCCTAAGTTCCTCTCTGTTTGTAGTTTGTTCCAGAGACAGCCCTGTCTCTTAGGACCTTTACTACTCTGTTCCCTTCCATATGCAGATCTGAAAGGGGATACCCCATGAATGAGCAGGCAGTGTAAACAGTGAGGCAAGGAAAAGAGCTATGAGGTAGGACCCGTGAGAGGAATAAGCTATGTGTTGGGCTTCCCTGCCTTTAAATAGGGATTGGGGTGAGGTTCCTCTGGGCGCGTCCATCTGCTTGGGTGTAGTGTAAGGGGAAATAATTTTTCTTTAGCTTTGGGAGGTTCCAGAACAGGGGTGCAGAACCTGGTGGCGTCCATATGTTGTTGGACTGCAGCTTGACCGTTGGCCCTGCTGGCTGGGGCTGATGAGAATTGGAGTCCAGCAACATCTTCCCTGTTCCTGGTTTAGGAGGCACTTTACTCCCATGCCAACCTGCCAGTTTCATAAGATTATTTGCTGAAGCCCATCTCAAATTTGAGGTAAGAAGCAACAAAGAACAATGAGGGCTTTTGCGCGGGGGGGGGGGGCAGAAATACCCACACCTGTGGAATGCACTTTTCTTAATGAGATTTGCCTAGCATGGCTATCTTTTAGACATCCCTTTTTATTTACACAGGGATTTTAATATTTTCAGTCAGATTGCTACTAGTCTGTTTTTTTTTAAAAGGTTTGATTGGCTGCTTCTGCTTTGGTGAATGTGTTTTATTGTATTACTTATTTTACTGAAATCTGATACAGCGAAAGGTGCCATAAAAATATAAAAAAAATGGCAGAGGGGGGCTTTGCCCGTCTGAGTGGCACACTCAAAACAATGTGGTTTGGTTCTCGTTGAGACAGGAAACCCGTGTCTAGGAGGGTGGCCACTTAACGCTGCCTCAACAAAGAGGAAATGTGTCACACACACACAAAAAAGAGGACACGGATTTGCCTGGAGTTTGCATGTGCTAATGTGGGTGCAAATTTGTTTGTTTGTGTCAATATACCTTACCTGTTAATCAAAAATCAGCACTAAGGTGGTTCAGTTTGCAGTCTAGTAAATCTAGGCTGTGAATCTAAATCAAATAATGTAGAGATAAGTACCACAATTTAAATACAGATGCAGCACATCTCACCGCAGCAGGGAAGCCCGTGATGAGCTGATTCGGTCTACTCACTGGTTGCTGACTGGGTAACTTCAAGGCCCCCTTCTGCTCTCGCTTCTTCAGGCTATTTAACTTTGAAATGGACTTGGACTTGGACCACATTTACACCAAAGGCCTTACCATGTGAAGAGTGGGCAACATGGCCACCTAGGCTGTTGTTCTTCATTCTGCAAGTGGAGGGGATCATGACACAGTATTCCTTCATGAGGAAGCCAGTGGTGGTTGGTGCCCATTGGGGCAGAATGCCCGGAGGCCAACAGTAGGGGGAGCCAGAGCCAATGTCCAGCAGAGCCAGAGAACTCTAGTTTTGTCCCCATACTCTTCCCTGCAGAGTTCTGCAAGGACAACACGGAGATTGAGGAGAAGGAAGCAGGCAAGCAGAAGTAAGCTGACCCAGGGAACTGGGTGAGGGCAGACTGAGGCTGTTGCGGCTGCCACCACTACTTCTTCTCCTCCTCCTCCTTTTCCTCCTCCTTCTATGGAAAAGAGCATCAATCAAATGAAGACATCTTTGAACTGAAACACATCATGACATCTGCTCCTTTAAGGGCTTGGTGCAGTGTTAGAAACTCATAGAAGCTATTCTCCAAAGGGCACCTTAAACCTAGGTTGCTGTTGCCACAACAGAATGTCTGGGCCCTGTCTCCCCCCCCCCCATGTTGTTTATTATTCATTTCATTTCTATGCCGCTTTACATTTTAAATAAATTCAAAGCGGTTTACAACGCATTAAAACATCAAATTAAACAATCCAGAATAAAACAAGTTCAAGCTGTGAGGAAAATATTTCAGATCCTTCTCTAAGTGGCATTTTGCTGTCTCCATATTTATTTACTTACTTAATTTATATAGCTGCCCCATAGCAGAGCTACTGTAGGAAGCCAGTGTGGTGTAGTGGTTAGAGTGTCAGACTTGGACCTGAGAGACCAGGGTTCAAATCCCCACTCGGTCATGAAGCTCACTGGGTAACTTTGGGCCAGCCACAGCCTCCTAATCTACCTCACAGTGTTGTTGTACTCTCTGGGAGAAAAAGGTGGGATAAAAATGCAATAACTAAAGCTCTTCTGCTTAAGAAAGCTGGAGGGCCCAGCCATTTGCCAACCTGCCACCCACAGAACAGAGCTACACGTTGTCGCAGTTGGACCCTTCCAGGTGCAAAACCACACCTGGCACCTGAGGAATTTATCCAACCATTCACAGCAATCCCCACCCCTCAGCCACTCCTGAATAATGAGGACCCACTGAAACGCTGTTCACATAATTATGTGGGTCTCTACTCGGGGGGACAGGCCACATACTGTCTCCTTCCCATTCGCATTGAACTTGTGAGCCAGCTGCTGTGTGGCAACTTCCGCAATTTCTTGAAGCCCTGAAA
This sequence comes from Podarcis cretensis, assembly GCF_951804945.1. NCBI lineage: Eukaryota > Metazoa > Chordata > Lepidosauria > Squamata > Lacertidae > Podarcis > Podarcis cretensis. The sequence continues at coordinate 27,585,484 of NC_137182.1, read as the reverse complement.
TCTGTGGCTGAGCTCATTGTGGTTGCCAGCTGAGTTCTGCAAGCTGCTGGGTCACATGATGCATCACTCACCCAAGCGGAGGAAACCCCCTGTGGGTGTGCAAAAATAAATAAATATATGTATGCACATATTAAAAGCGACCCCAGTTTTGTTTACGTGGACCAAATTTGAGTTGCCTGAAGGATCCATCCCAATAGGGCAAGGTGACAGATTAGAACAGCCTTCCCCAGCCTGGTGCCCTCTGGCCATGCTGGTCCAAAACGTACAAAGAGCACCAGGTTGGGAAGGCGGGATTAGAGTATGGTCAAAGCATGATGGTCAAAGCAGCCCCACGGTCCAATAAGGTCGTAATTTTTGATTCAAGCAATTTTCATCTTCGTTTGAATTAAAAAGGAAGAAGAAGCCATAATTCATAGGACGTTTCTTTCAGCATGCCCTTTTGTGTTTAAAATATTAAGACAATACATCACACAAGTGTCTTTAACGGGGGCTCAGTTGCATAAGAGCAGCATTGAGCTCCCATCATTTTTGTTTGTTTGTGAAAGGTACAATGGAACGGCATCTCTCCTTGACACAGTTTCCATTTTCTTGTTCTAACTTAGCCTGTTTCAAAACAATCCCAAGCATGTGTCAACCAAGTTCTAAATGCAGATTTCTTAAAAATATAAAAATAGCATTTTTCAAAGCCCTTTTATGTTCTTTGAAACCTGCCTGTGGGAGATCGTAGCTGTTCCCATTTTACAGACTGAGGGTGGAAAGAGTGCAATGACTTGCTCGAAGCCCAAGAAAGAGTATTTAGCAGAGGTGACCCCCTAGGGTAGTGATGGCCAAACTTGGCCCTCCAGCTGTTTTGGGACTATAATTCCCACCATCCCTGACCACTAGTCCTGTTAGCTAGGGATGATGGGAGCTGTAGTCCCAAAACAGCTGGAGGGCCAAGTTTGGCCATCACTACCCTAGGGCTTCTAGATCCTGCAGCTCCAGGAATACTTTTGTGCATTTTTCAATCCATCCTGTGGGATTTGTTGGAATGAGGTCTCTGTGCTGCTCCTAGAAGCCGATTCTCTTGCTGTCTCCTCTGTTCTGTGGAGCATGGGTTGGTCCCTGCTGAGCTTACCTTTCATCTGAGTTGCCCATTCTTCTGTTTGCTTAGATCAAGGGTTGCCAACCTTTTTGGACCACACACAGAGACATCCTGATGCTGTTTCTGTCGATAACAACAACAGGGAGCATTCCTGCATACCAGGAAATATATACAAGGTGGACACACCACGCTTACTCTCACTCTCACTTCATTTTGAAGGTACCTGCACATTTTGCCCCATAACTTTCTTTTCATGTGGACTAGAGACTTACTCCCCACCCCCCAAAAAAGAATGCTCAGAGTTTGGGCCACCTGCGAAGGAGCACCAGTGAAAACCTTTTTGGCTTTTAATGCTGGCTGGGGCCAATGGGAGATTGGGAGCCAACAACACCTGCAGTACCAGAGGCTTCCCATCCCTGCTTTTAAACTCGGAGGAGCAGGAAATTCATTCCTTTTATTTGTATGCTGCTTTTCCAGCAGCATACAAATATACTCAAAGCGGCTTACGGCAAAGGAAACGGGAATGCATTTCGAAACCCAAGTGCTGCAAAAACAGTTTCACAATAACAGCAAAATAATGCAATAACAAATATAATAGCATACCAAAAAACAACATTTCAGAATTATAAATATAGCAAGATAACATAAACAGCATCTAGCATCCGATAGCAAACACAACAGGGGAGTTTTACAGTTTCACCTTGGTCCTAGAAAAAACCCTCCTTTGATGTTGTTCACAGTTCCCTCTCCTGCAGCAGCAGCTTCTTATAAGGCTTCCAAGGGCAAAGGGTGGGGTAGCTGGAAACGTTCATAGAATTGTAGAGTTGGAAGGGACCCAAGGGTCATCTAGTCCAACCCCCTACAATGCAGGAACCTTTGAGTCTCATGCTCTACCAACTGAGCTATGGCGGTAAGGGGGCGGGGGAGGGAATAACCAGATTGGTCCAAGCCCCTTCAGAGACCCAGGCAGGTCCCTGCCTTCCCATTTCGTGGCATTAGACCTCTGCAGCTGTGAATGGAGTCCAAAGTTCTATGTGCTTTCAGATCAGTTGTATTCTGCTTTTACTCATTTCCCCTGTCTCTGGGATTTTAAAAATAAGAAGCCTAATGCCTCACTTGCTTCCACTACATCAGGGATGGGGAGTGTCCCCCCCCCATGTTGTTTTGCTTCAACTCCCATCACCCCTGAGTCAGAGCCTTACAAACATCTGGAGGTTTGCAGTTTCTTCATCCCTAACCTCACTTCTTTTGCAGAACTGGGGACTTCGGTGATTGCTTTTGAACTACAATAGCCATGACAACAGGGAAAGCAATTGGTTACTTCCCTTTTTTAAAATTAAAAAAACCCACACCGAAAGACATGAGCAAACACACTCAAAACAGCTATTGCCTTTGCAGCTGTCTGTTGATAGGGTTACAGTGACAACAACGAAAAGGAACGCTTGTTGGGTGCCCTTGAGGAGTGTGTGTGTGCACATGGGCCCTGGGCCTCAGCGGAAGAGAAGGGCCAGGACAGTTTGGCGCTCCCTGCTGCATGTAAGCAGGTTGGTGCTTTGCACAATCTCCGGCGTTGTCAACTACCCAGCTGTGCAACGCACCCAGCACAACTTGTTGAGTTCTCAGTGGGTCAGTTGAGGCGGCGATGGGCAATCCCCACCTTGTGGTTTTGTGGTCTGCCTTGAAACCATGAGACAGCGAGAGCGAGAATGGATTTGTGGGGAAAGCTTTTGCTGTTGGTTTTTTTGCCTTCTTAAATACTGTTCCCGATAAAAGGCACCTAGCCACTGTGAATTTGGCTGGAAAGGGGATGAAAGCCCCTGGCTTGACTCAGTGGGGTTATGGGGCAGTAGAATTCCTGGGTTCTCTTCCCTGTGTTAGTTGTGCGGAGCCCACCCAGCTCTTCCATCAGTCTGGGGAAAGTGTCGTTCCAAGTCCCTGGAAATGTAGGCAGGCAAGGAAAATGGCTGGCACTGGGAACTGGGACTGAAGGTCAGCGTCTGCGACTCTTTGCACAAGGGGCGAGCTAAGAATAGCGGAGTCCTGACGTCATGGTCTCTTTAGCGGAGGCCTTTCCCAGCCCTTGGCTGGGTACCTGCCTGGCACTTCCAGGCCTGATGGCAACAGGGAGTTGGGAAAGGATGCCATGTGACTGTGGTGGTGTAGGAAGTGTTAACTGTTAATAGCTCTGGTCAATCCTCTCCTTGGACGATCCAAGACAGGGAGAGCGTTAATGCTTTGTTTGGCTGTCTTAAGTGAAAGTGGTTTTGTGCCATTGTTTCAGCATGTGCCACTTTCCAGGAAAAAAGCCCGTACTGACTTTTAGCCGCCTCTGCCCATGGCCGAGCTGATTTTAAGTATGCCCTTGCCCCTTAATTAGACTTTCAAGCACACCACTGTGAACTAGTGGAGATGTGCTGAAAACCAGACCCAGCCTGGATTCACCCTGCCAACAGCGCCATCTCCAGCTTGGGGTGGGGTGTTTGGACAACATGGTCTAAAAAGCCCCTACATCTAATAGTGGAGTGGAAGAAATTGCAAGCCAAGAGAGCATCACAAGAGACCTTGGGGGATGCCTTTTAGCCTTCTGCAAGACTGGCAGTAGTGTGAGCCTGGTCATGTTGCATTGTGCCCTGAGCACTCTGGTGCCATTGCAAAACTTCCGTGGCTAGCATATTTATTTAATAGATTTATATCCCACCTCTCCACGCAGTGACTGAGGTGGCCATTACCAGTGGCACAGGCCCTGGCTCAGTTGGAGTGAGTTTTTTTGGGTTGCCCTGGGCAAGATAAAGCAACTAACAAATTTAATTACCATATTTTTCCGTGTATAAGACTAGGTTTTTTTTTACCAAAAAAATAGGTTTAAAATAGGGGGCATCTTATACATGGGGGCGTCTTATACATGGAAAAATATGGTAATTAATAATGCTCCTGTTCAGGCCAGTCCCCTTGCCAAGTGAGAACCAGGCAGGTGGACCATTTAACAAAGTTTCCTGGCAGTTGACTAGATTTTCTGACCTCTGGTGCTGCTGGCGATGGCTGGCTAGGCTTAGGATGGGCTAATGATCTTATTGAGGCTGCTGTTCATTGAAAATGACCAAAAGAGTAGGGTTGTGTTTAAGAGGGCCAGATCCCACAGTTCTTAAAAGCCATTTGTTTCCGGACTTGGACAGGTTTCCTTGTTGAGTAGGACAGCTTTCCCCAACCTACTGCCCTCCAGACCACAACTCCCACCAGCCCCCTGCCAGCATGGTCAATGTCCAGGGAGGGTGGGAAGGCAAGGGATGTAGGGGGGGGCACCAGGTTATGAGAGTCTGGAGTAGGGTATTCTCCACCCCTCTTCTCAAGAGTGGGCTGCCCAGTTCTAGGAGGAAAGATGACTTCTAGAACAGTTTAAGGGGTTCCAAGCTATGGTCTGTGAATTTCATTTGGGTAGTCCCCATGTGAAAAACACAGAATTTTGAATCCTATCAAATTCAAATGGTAATTCAGCAACATACTTGTGCATATTCAGCTCTAGGCGCTTGATAATTTTATATATTTTTTATTTTAAAAAGGTGAAAAGGGGGTGGACGTCTATGAAAAAAAGACATCGGCAATCTCACCTGCCGTTGCACCCAATGTGTTTTGACAATACACGACTTTGGCTTCAGGTGAAATCCCTGCAACTTAATCCCTACCCCCAAGTTGCAAGCTTTCTGTATAAGAAGCAATAAAAAGGCAATTGGAACTCATGCTGTGCCTAGCACAGAGCATTACAATTGCTACAACAGGTGGTGGTGGGGAATGTAACATAGTCCTCCAAGAGACTCAGGAATGTTCATGTGGACAGTGGAGGGGAATGTTTGGGAACCCCCATCTGAAAATACAGAGCAAAGGGGAACTCTGGGAAATCCCCGTATCAGCATCACAGGAAGTCAACACAAGGGTATTCTCCCGTTCCTAGACAAGTGGAGGAGTGAGATATTTGTCCTTGAGAAACTCCAGCTAAAATACATAGCATTGTTTGTATTGCTTTCTGTAAAGCAAACAACAGAAATGGAGGAGGAGTAAAACTCTTGCTCTGCTCCTCAAAAATGATAATTCATTGGTGTGTGAACTGCCTAATAAGTTCTGATTAAATTTTTAACAATCACTGAGTACTCAGTGATTTCTTGATTAGAAATCTTGTTGTGTTGTTATGCACATGCTTTCCTCCCCCCCCCCCCCCCGCCTGTATTTTAAATTTCGTTTTCAAATATATTCTGTGTTAAAGGAAAGGAAAAAGCTTGTGAGTGGACCAAATCATGTTGGTGTCTCTTGATCTAGGAAAGTAGCCAGATTAGCTTGCATATTCTATCTGCTTTTCTCCTCCCCTGCCTTTTTTTTTAAATAAAAAGAAAAGACAATGAGAAGGGAAAATATGCATGAGAGAGTTTGTGTGCAGGTTTGCTGCTGTTTGCGAAGGACTCTCTTCTCCTCCACCCCACCTCCAGTTTATTGGATTCTCAGGAAACTGGCACCCCTGCCTGTTCCCTGGCATAGGAATTTCGCCTGGAGACTGATACACAAGTGTAATTTACTTCCCAGTTCCCACCCTGTCTTTTCCCCCTGGGACTTTCACAGCTAGGGCTGTGGCTGACACCTGTATGACTGTGTATGCAGCTCTATTGATCTCTCTCTAGGAATCGGTTGGAGAGGGAACTCAGGCAGGGTGGTGGCTTGACCTGATGGGGAAGCAGTTCTATGTGAGGTAGAGTTGAGGGGAGAGAGAGAGAGATGGAAGAACTCTGTTCCTACCCTAACGGCTTGTCAAAACATTAACTTCTTCATGGACCAGGCCTCTTAAATTTGCACCTCTAAAAACTGCAGTCTTGTATCAATGTACAGTCGCACCTCGGAAGTCGAACAGCCTAGTTCTCGAACGTTTTGGCTCCCAAACAATTGAAACCCAGAAGTGACTGTTCCGGTTTTCTTTGGGAAGCCAAATGTCCGACGGGGCTTCTGCGGCTTCTGATTGGCTGCAAGAGCTTCCTGCACTTTGGTTTTCAAACGTTTTGGAAGTAGAACAGACTTCCGGAACAGATTCCGTTCAACTTCCAAGGTACGACTGTATAGGCCAGGCATAGGCAAACTTGGCCCTCCAGATGTTTTGAGACTACAGTTCCCATCATCCCTGACCACTGGTCCTGTTAGCTAGGGATGATGAGAGTTGTAGTCCCAAAACATCTGGAGGGCCGAGTTTGCCTATGCCTGATATAGGCCTCCATTTTAATGAGCAGGAAGGACCACACTGCTGGGATGTGGTCCTCCAGATGTTGCTGGACTTCTCCTCCCATCTGCCCATCCTGTGTGACCAGTGGCAATGGATGATGGGAATTGTAGTCCAACAACATGGGAGCACTAGGTCCTCCCTACCCCTGCTTTCAAACAGTGTTGACTGCAGAGATGGGCTTTGCTTTGGGAGCAATGCCTGGCGAAACCTCAGAAGCTTTCCATTGATCAGAGGGTGGAGCTGCAACCTACCTTTCTCCTCTAGAGTCAGTGGAATAGCTTAAGCAAATAGATGAATGGAGGGTGTGTGGGTGGGAGAGAGAGAGAGATTCCGTGAAACACAGCAATAGCATGGAATGTAGCATTTGACACAAACTCAATTTCCTGAGAATCTTAGATTTCATTTGTTTAAAAAAGAAAGCAAGTTCCTTGCTGTTACAGTTGCAAATATATACTTTTTGACATATAAGATTGCCAGGTTTTGTGTTTTAAGCATCTTGCATAGTATACTTCCCCTCCCCGTGATTAGGAAAAATCAGAGTGAAGTCTTCAGAATAAAGAGATATGTTTACTTAATCATGTATTCGGGTGAAGTTATCTGCTTGTCATAAATCCAGCATTCAAGCTGAGTTTTTTCTTTTTAGATGACTGAAAGCCGCTTAAACAGCATGTCTAAAATGCCTGCAGCTTTAGACAAAAGATTTTGTTTATTCAGATATAATTTATTTTCTCTACAAAATCGGAATGTATCAACCTTAAATTTGTATTTGTTCCAATCTGTTTTAATTGCTGTTTTCCTATTTTTTGTGAAATTGAAAATTGAAAGAAAAACGTGTGTAATCAGAGCAAATGTACATGTTCTCATATGCCACAGATTTTAGCTTTTCTTGGAACAATTTGGAATTGCGGTCTGTAAAATCTTAGCCTAACACAGAGGATGCACAGCACTGAGTATGCCCTACCATCAGTGTTTGAAATTAGCCAGGCGCATTTTGCACTGGGCTTTCAACTACTTGTGACCAAGTGAAGATGCCTGGGTGCCAGAATGGCGCCTGACAACTCTGCCATCTGGAGGTGCATGCCTGGGAATCATAGGATCTGGGCTGTTTTCACACACTAATGCCCTATCCTGTAGAATTCTGCCAGTTATATTTTACCTGCACAATCAGAATGAATTACTGGAACCAAAATGCTTTTGCTGTGCAGCCTCAGCAGGAGCAGTCACCATTAAGAAAAAGAGGTCAGAATAGGCCAGTTTATATGTGGACTGTCCATGGATCAAGCGACTTTTCTTCTTTGTTCTCAAAGCTCTTAACCCAGCTCAAGGTTACCATCTGAACCATACAGATGTTTAAACTGAGAATCAATCACAGCTGGTCTATTGTTTGAAAAACAAGGCTTCTGAGCCTTCGTGCTCAAAAATGGCAACTTAGACATTGCATTTTGGAAATTATAACCTTGGTTTAAGCAGCCATTCGGCACCAAGCTTCTGTATCTAAGTTTCAAATGCAGCCTACCCCCTGTACACAATGTTGAAAAGTCGCGGGTCTCTGCCCAAGGAAGGAGCTAGTCTGCATTTAAGAAACAGTGTTCAAGGAATGTCATCTGGTAAAGTGGTACCTCTGGTTAAGAACTTAATTCGTTCCAGGTTAGTGGAGTCTGTAACTTGAAGCGTTTGTAACCTGAAGCATTTGTAACCCGAGGTACCACTGTACTAGGAGCTGGTGGAAATAAAGTCATAGCCAATGTAACAAAGTGAGGCTGGGGTGTGTGTGTGTGCAAGTAGCTGTTGGAATCTGCATGCACATGTATTTCACATGGTTATTCCAGGTGGCCTCTTTGCATTTTCAGCTTTTTATTTCTTTTCTAATGTAAGAAAACTGGAGACTCTTTTTCTTACGGTCATTTGTGCAGCAAATGTGCCGTAAGACACAAACACGCCTTCCTGTATTCTAGCCAATGAAAGCAAAGACACTGGGTAGATTTTTGAGCACTGGGTACTTTTAACATCTGTATTAAAATGTGTGCTTTATTGAGATAATTAACTTTTAAACACACGAGACTTATTTGCATTTACATTTTTTTGTTTCACATTAACTTCTGAGGGTCCCCGGCCTTCGGTACACGTTTGGTTTTAGTACCTCCACTAGTTTCTTGGAGTAGGCCCGGGTCTTTAGTAAGGACTGAGGTGATAGCGGTTTAATGATTAGCGAGAGTGACATCAATGAGAATTGAATCCCGTTTGGCAGAAGCTGGACTCAGTGAGTGAGATCAGGTCACTAATAAGCCCTCACACTCAATCCCGATATTCCTATATTTTAGTAATAATTTATTACGAGTCACTTTGTCCATATGTCTTAAAGCAGGCCTAAAAACCATATGAAAATGCATTTAAAAGTTATACAAAATGAACACCTAAGGCAAAGAGCTTTTTACACAGCAGGAGAAGCTTGCTGGAGCAAAAAAAAATTTTTTGCCTCCAATTGTTTCCAGAAAGTACAGATACTTGGGTGCCTCTATTATCTCAATAGGGATGCTGTTCCACAGAACAAGGACAGCCATAGTGAAAGCCACCCTATGTCTCATATTTCTGGGACTTGAAGGAGAAACTCTCTAGAATTCAATGGTTGACAGGGTATGTAAGGGATAGGGTGATCTTACTGTATGATTGTGAAACATGGACCACTTATAAACACCATCTCCAACTCCTTGAAAAATTCCATCAACGCTGTCTCTGAAAATTTGTACACATCACTTGGGAAGACAGGCGAACTAATGCCAGTGTACTGGAAGAAGCAAAGATCACCAGTGTTGAAGCAATGATTCTTTAACATCAACTTCGTTAGACTGGTCATGTTCTGCGGATGCCTGATTATCGTCTTCCAAAGCAACTACTCTATTCTGAACTTAAAAATGGAAAGCGTAATGCTGGTGGTCAACAAAAGAGGTTGAAAGACTCTCTCAAGGCCAATCTTAAAAAATGTAGTATAAACACTGACAACTGGGAAACATTGGCCTGCGAGTGCTCCAGTTGGAGAACAGCCTTTACCAAAGGTGTCATGGGTTTTGGAGATGCTCGAACTCAGGACGCAAGGGACAAACATGCTAAGAGGAAGGCACACTTGGCAAACCCTCACTGTGATCAACTCCCACCCAGAAACCTATGTCCCCACTGTGGAAGAATGTGTGGATCCAGAATTGGCCTCCACAGTCACATTCAGACCCACTGTTAAAGTTGTGTTTATGGAAGACAATCTTACTCAGCTACGAGTGATTGCCGAAGAAGAAGAAGAAGAAGAAGAAGAAGAAGAAGAAGAAGAAGAAGGTGGTGATCTCTTAAGTAACCTGGTCCTGAGCTGTTTGGGGCCACATACACTAGTACCCAAACTTTGAACTTGCAGGTTGGCAGCCAACTTCCCTTTTCTTGTTAGGTATTCACCTCCTCTTGTTGAGAAGCTGCCTATTGCTGCGGTTGGTAAATTGGGTGAGAAGGCAGTGATGTTAAAGTTTCTGTTCTCTCTCTGTTGCTCTCCTGGCCTGGCCCAGCCTGCCTTCCTATAGCTGTTCCTCTTTAGGTGGAATGAAACCACCATGTGGGTGACATCAGGAAATGTTGCGTCAAGGCTGACGGCTTATTCTCGTCACCCGATTCTTTCTTTCTTTTAAAAAGGGAACTTGGGTTTCCCTGGGAAAATTGTGTTACTGGCGTTGGTGTGTGTGTGAGACAGAGAGAGTGAGTGAGTGAGAGAGAAAGAGATTAAATCAGATATTTGTGAGATAAGTAGTGGGGACATTTCTGATTATCATGCTTTGCCCTCATGGCTGGCTGGTGAACATGAAAGGTATATGTTACAGTGGTACCTCGGGTTACATACGCTTCAGGTTACATACACTTCAGGTTACAGACTCCACTAACCCAGAAATAGTACCTCGGTTTAAGAACTTTGCTTCAGGATGAGAACAGAAATCGTGCTCCGGTGGCGCAGCTGCAGCAGGAGGCCCCATTAGCTAAAGTGGTGCTTCAGGTTAAGAACAGTTTCAGGTTAAGAACGGACCTCCAGAATGAATTAAGTACTTAACCTGAGGTAGCACTTTACTTCGAAAATGCCATATTTAATTTAGTTAGGATTTCCTGGAGCTATTTCTTATGTGAGTACACACACAAAAAAGTACCATGTACCTGTGGAACTCTTCGCTACTAGATGCTGTGATGGTCACTACCATATTTTTTTTTTTAAGGATCAGAAACATACAGGGCTGGAAAACGTCACACAAGACCTTGGGCCAGTCACTGTCTCTCAGTTTAAGCTGCATTTTAGGGGTATTGAGAGGATGAAATGAAGAGATGGAGAACCTTGTCCACTGTTTTTAGCTCCTCGGAGCAGTGGTTCTCAACCTGTGGGTCCCCAGATGTTGGACTACAACTCCCATCATCCTTGAGCTCTGGCCTTGCTAGCTAGGGATGATGGGAGTTGTAGTCCAACAACATCTGGGGATGTTGAGAACCGCTGCGAGGGAAGGTGGGATACAAAATGTTGATAATAATGTGGTGGTGGTGGTGAATTTGGGGCCTCTCAGAATCTCTTCCTGCTTCTCTGTGCACAGCCACTACCTAGAGGTTTGTTGCTGATTTCTAGGAATTTGAAATATTTTCTCACTGTTAAGAAATGTGTTTTTGTGGGAGAATGAGAGAGTAACTTTAGTGGCTGCTACAACTAACCACGATCGCCAGAAGCCTTTCAGTGACAAAATGTTTGTAACTATTGAATGATGTGGGACTCTGTGAGGATAGTTGTTGCTGGGGCACTTTGCTGCTTGTGGATTTCCGTGGCACTTCATTAACTGCTGTTGTAGGCGCAAAAGTCTGACCTGGGTGGATTCTTATCAGTCTAATTGTAGCCATTATTTCACTGTGTGTGTCCTGGGTAGATGTGTCGTTGCCTTTTCTTCATGTTCTTAATGGCACATTACTTTTTTTACTTTTAGATTTGTACCCTGATTTGGCATAGCTCAGAGTGACTTTCTTTCTTCTTTTTTTCTTTCCCTATTTAAAAATAACATTATAAACGAAAGAAGCAGCAAAAATACAAGAGTTAAGCAATTTCTGGGGCAGCAGTTACAAAAAAAGTTATACTCAGAGTATAGACCCATCAAAAACAGTAGAACTATGTTAATCATGCCCACTAATTTCAGTAGCTCTGCTCTGAGTGTGAGTGACCCCATCTGTTCATCTAAAACAGGTGTGGGTAATTTTTGGCTCTCTAGACGTTAATGAACTACAGTTCCCATAATCCTTGGCCATTGGCCATGCTTGCTGGGGCTGGTGGAAGTTGCAATTCAGCAACATCTAGAACAGTGTTTCCCAATCTTGATTCTCTAGCTGTTTTTGGACTACAATTCCCATCATCCCTGGCCACTGGTCTTGCTAGGTAGGGATGGTGGGAGTTGTAGTTCAAAAAAACAGCTAGAGACCCAAGGTTGGGAAACACTGATCTTAGAAGACCAACGTTTCCCCTCACAGGATCTAAAACAAAAGGCCACCTCTCCCATCTTTTTTTCTTTTGTTATATCATGGGTAAAAGTAGGACCGGAATGTTGGGAAAGTATACCATGATACATAAATTTTGGGTTGGTGTTTACCTTTTAAAGTATTCCCTCTCTAATATCCCCTTCTCCCATAAGTAGTCATCTGTAGGTAAAAAGGTTCTACCTACTTACCACTCTTGGCCTAAAATTATTATACAGTGGTACCTCGGGTTACAGATGCTTCAGGTTACATATGCTTCAGGTTACAGACTCTGCTAACCCAGAAATAGTACCTCGGGTTAAGAACTTTGCTTCAGGATGAGAACAGAAATTGCGCGGCAGCAGCGGGAGGCCCTGTTAGCTAAAGTGGTGCTTCAGGTTAAGAACAGTTTCAGGTTAAGAACGGACCTCCGGAATGAATTAAGTACGTAACCAGAGGTACCACTGTAATTGGCCCGATGGCTAAAGGGTGTTAAGAGGCCATTTGTCCTCATTCTGTGACTTCACACACACTTTTCCTCCTCCCCTCCAAAGAAGTCATGGCTTTGCAAGAGGGCCTTTGGACCGATTTCCTGTTATTCTAAAATGATGGTTTCTTGGGACTTCCTTGCATATGAGTTGCTACATTGCCACACAAGTGTCACAACCCAGCAAAACAAAAGGGATTTCGGCTCAAGGGTGGTGTGGAACTGAACAGTGGATTCTCATGACCAGAAGCACAATTTCTTGACTAGGTCCTGCTTTGGTGAGGAGGATCTCATGCAAACCATTGACGGATCCTGTCATTGTTGATGCCTGTTGAAGGAAGTGTCCTTTGGCCCAGGGCATTCTGGAGATAATGTTTTGGATATGACTGGCACTTAGACAAGGAACATCTTATTTCCCTGGGGATGATAGATCACTTGGTCTCTTGAGAACATAACAAGATCATGCTGGATCAGGCCAATGGCTCATCTAACCCAGCATCTTCTTCTCACAGTGGCGGATCAGCAGTGTTTGAAATTAGCCAGGCGCCAGGTGCATTTTGCACCTAGCTCTCGACCACTTGCGACTAAGTGAAGATGCCTGGACACCAGGATAGTGCCTGACATCTGCACAATCTGGAGCTGCATGCCTGGGGATCATTGGATCTGGACTGCTTTCTCACACCTAATACCCCACCCTGTAGATTCCTATTTGTTATATTTCATCAGCAAAATCAGAATGAATTTCAGGAACCAAAATGCCTTTTCTGTGCAGCCTGAGTAGGAGCAATGAAGAACGTTATAGTTAATTGTTGTAGCTTGTCTTCACTTACTCCAGCCCACTGCCCTGCTCACAGCTGTGAAGAATATCCCCACATTATGAATGGTCCGTGTCACCATTAAGAAAAAGAGGTAGGCACACGGGCCAATATATATGTGGACTGTCCCTGGATCAAGGGACTTTTCTTCTTTTAAGTTCTCAATGTTCTTAACCTAGCTCAACTAGCCAGATGTTTAACTGATATCGTCCTGTGAATATACAGTCATATCCTGGATTGCAAGTGCTGCGGGTTGCGCGTTTTTGGCTTATAGACCGCACTGAACCTGGAAGTACTGGAACAGGTTACTTCTGGGTTTCGGTGCTCAGGCATGCGCAGAAGTGCCAAATTGTGTCACGTGCGCGCGCAGACGCAGCACTGCAGGTTGTGAACGCTGCAGGTTGCGAACGTGCCTCCCGCATGGATCACGTTCGCAACCCGAGGTATGACTGTAATTATCCTGTGAACTGCCCTGAGACTTGTGGCTATGGGGCAGTATAGAAATTTAATCCATCGTTATCATCATCATCACGGTCAGTCCATCATTTGAGAAATAAGACTTTAGAGCTGCCTTGCCCGAAAATGGCAACTAGACATTGTTTTGGCGACTGTAACTTTTGTTGAAGGAGCCATTTGGTGCCTAGCTTATATTATTTTGAATTTCTAACACTGCAAACCAGATGCCTATTGTGAGCCAGCATGCAGGACCCGAGCACTACAACTTTCTCCCCACTTGTGTTTCCCAGCAACTGGGGTTCAGAGCATCCTTCCCTCCAACAATGAATGTAGAATCTAGCCATCATGGCTAGTAGCTTTCTCCTTTGCGAACTTGCCTAATCCTCTTTTAAAGCCTTGTGCTACTCCTGTGGGGCAACGGTTGCGTGCCAGCATGTGAGCATGGCAAGCTGGTTGGACAGATCTTTGCCCCCAAGCATGACAGGAGAAGGAGCATACAGGAGTCCAGACAGGTGCCCTCCTTGCTGTTCCTTCTTACCTAGGGGGATGTAGGTTCACTCTTGTAATACAGCTTGACATGGATATGGAGCTGAGCAGCTCTCTTTCCCCCTGCCCCCCCTTTCCCTCCCATCACTTGGCCATTGTGACCTTTAAATGGGAAGGAGTAAAACTCGGCTCCTCACGCACCTGGGGGAGGCCTGAGCCAATGTGGAATGTTGCACGAGTCATACCTGACTTGCACCTTGGTAGCAACCTGAAGGGATGGCAGAGAATCCAAAGGCCATCACGTCTAACCCCTCTTTCTAAGATCACATGTCAGCTCCCATCAGCGTTAGGACACACTGCCTGGGTCACGTTTTGTCACAAGCAAAGAGCTCTTGTCTGTGTGCAGGGTTGTGCATGTGTGAACAGAGGGAGGAAACACAACAGATTGTATAGTTCCTGGCGGCTTGTGTGCAAGTGAGCTGAGCGACACCTAATCTGATAGGAAGTAACTAGGATAACAGAAATAGCCCCAACCCTTACTTGCCAGACCGAGACGATAAGATAAACAAACGACGCTCAACTGTACTTATTGCTTTAACCTACAAAAAGAACCACCCCACCTTCAAGCCCGGGTGCTGATGGTGTAGGGTGTGTGAACCTTTGGGGAAAGGGATTTCTGTAGAAAAATGAATTGGCATTTGAGGCAACAATAAGGGTTGTTTGGAATGCAAAACTCCCTGTGGACCCCCAGCCAGCTCCGCTGTTCTGGGGTTGGTGGGAGTTGTAAACCACTTTGGTACATTTTTGTGATGCCGTGGTGTGTGTGTGTGAACATCTGGAAGCCACCAGGTTGGGTGGGATTATTTATTGCTAGATACATGATTTTGCTTTCTTAAGTTTCCTGCAGAAAGTTGTGGCAATCTTAAAAGGATTTTATTTGTGTTCTCTTTAAAAAAAATGCTTCGTGTCTTGACTCTTAATATTGTTTTAAAATATCTGACTGCTTTCAAAAGAGGGGGAGTCAAAAGATGGCATTCACAGCTCCACCTAGGCAGATGTTTAAGCAGCGCTCTGTATTGGGGATTTCCCTCTTGAAGGCTGGTACTATTTACATTTTTCATGTTTCTGGAAGCTGAAGGTATTTCCAGTGAGTGTTAGCGAGCTCAGAGGGACAACAGTTTGCTGTAATTAATCATAGCTAATTTCCAAATGCATTCTGGAAAGGGGGAGGGGTACCCTCCCTTCACCCCTGCCATAATTAAGGCAAGTTTGTGCCATATGTCATCAGTAAGGAGACTTCCTCAGGTTAGCTGTTCTCTGTCCTTTGCACAGGGATGTCTTGTCTGCTCAGTTCTACTGTGATCAGAGAGAAAGAGAGAGTGTTGGTCTTTCCACAGTACCAGTGAAGCAATACTGGGGCTGGTGTCGGGGATGGGACTGGGAAGGGGTGTGTTTAATCCTTCCTGAAAACCTTCTCCACGCCCCCAATTCTTTACTGGGTGCCTTCTCTAGGCATAACTTCAGAGCAAACGTTTCCAACATGCCCTTGCCTCCTAACCTCATCTACTTGGTTGCAAGCAGCGCTTTGTTAATCTCTCAATCTGGGGTAGTGGTGGGGAGAGAGAGATTTGCTCTGAGATAAAGTCTTTAAACCTAATGATAGTTAGGGCTGAAGGGTGGGGGTGGGGGGTTTCTTCACCCAGCTGTTTCTTCTTCTTCTTTTTCTTCTCCTCTCCTTAAATGTTTTCGTCCTGCCACTGGCAACAAGCGATGTCTCTATGTCTCCAGGCTTTGCTTTCCTCTGGCCGATCCAAATAGCACAACAAGAGGAGGTGTTGAACAAGCAAGGTTAGCCTTTGAAGGAATCAGGCAGGGGGTTGTGGGTAAGGATGCGCCAAGCTGGAACTGAGCACTGCAGCACAGTAGATGCCTTACATTGGGGGTGCATGAGTTACAATATTCAACCTGCTGCCATTCCTGGAAAATACTCATTTTGTGTGTGGAGAAAACTGATTCTTTTCACAGAACACAACAGCTGAAGAGAGCCTTTGGTTATGGCAAAAGCATGTTTCCAGCCTTTAAGGGTGCCCAAGTATACTTGAAAAGCAGCGTTTGAAATTTGCCAGGCGCGTTGTGCCCAGGTGCCCCAATGGCCCCTGAAGTCTCGACTATCTGGAGGTACATGCCTGGGGAGCCTGTTTTCATACACCAACAACACATCCTGTAGAATTCTATCCCATTATATTTTATCTGCACCATTGGAATGAATTTCAGGAACCAAAAAGTTGTATTGAAAAATACGACTTTCAAGCTGTCTGGCCCCCAAATGATAACTAGGCATTCTGTTCTGGCGACAGTAACCCTGATTCAAGGATCCATCTGGCACCTAGCTTATATATCTGAGTTTCTAACACTGCTTGAAAGTGTAGGGGGAGAATACCTAAGAATGCTAGGAAGTTTGATGGGGAGAGTGGGGTTTCCCAGTGGTCAGGGGGCGGAGTTTGCATGTCGCATAGTTTTGTGCAGGTCCCCGTGGTTAGTGGAAGCAAGAATGCATTATGCAAAATAGGGGAACACATGCTAATTTCTCCATCAGTTGAGAATTTTGTACATAGGCTGCAAAATTCAGCTTCTGTGGCGCAGACATTAGGCTGCCTTGGCACATAGCATGCCCAGCAGTAGCAGAGGAGGAACAAAGAGTTGCCCTTGGGCAACTTTCCCAGGCAAGTTCCACATGTTAAACCACCAGGTGTTGTTGGACCTTGGCTCCCATCACCCCTGATCACTGGCTAAGCCCCCTTCCCCTACATCACCATGATAATCAAAATGGTCATGCCCAGAAACTTCCCATTTTGATTATTCCTCTGCAACCCCACCTGCAACTTTCCTATAGCCTCATTCTGCTTTGGGTTGCTGACACACACGAAACATTCCATTTTTATACAGGGTTGGAATGGGACTGCAAGCATCCAACAGCTCTGGATTTAGCATGGTGTGGGTGGTTCCCCCGCATAGGGTGTCAAGTAGAGGGAACGCAAAACTGAGAAGATCCTTAATTGAGAAGATCATTTGGTGGTGCCAAATTTTGGCCTTGCTCAGTCTGCCCCTTCTTCCCCCTTTTTATAGTGGAAGGATGAGGAACAGGAGGGACATGGGGCTGGCAGTCAATGGCTTGTGCAAAACTTTCCTGTGAGTCGCAACTCTGCTGAATATTACTAGTATCAGGAAGAAGAGGAGCAGTGAGCCTGGGAGAATTGGGTTTTTCGCTGCCCCCACTGGTTTCTCCTGACCCCCTTCTCAAGTTACTGGTGTACATTTTCCAGTGAATCTGAGGCAGAGAATAGACATTAGAAGTATTTATGAATTGCCTTTATTCCTGAAGGCTACATACTACAAACACACATTTTTACATATGTATATACATATGCAAAGAAGAAAAGCACCAATTAAACCACAACAATGCAATAGATCGATAAAAAACACCATTTAAACCGTGACAGTGCAATAGGTCGATGAAAACACCAACGAAACCATAGCTATAGAAAAAAGAAAGTTAGTAACACAAAGCCCGGAAGGAGCTGGCTGAAGAAATTCCTGTAGTGCTTTTTCTCTCGCGCGCATTTCATGCAACTCCACCGTGTCTGAGAGTTGGGCAGGAGAGAGCGTTTCGAAGGCGCGGTGTCTTTGCTTATCATCGGAGGATGGCATTTGTCTGCCGCCCTCTCCGCGCTGGCGGGCGGGCGCAGTCGCGCGCGGCGGGCGCAGTTGCGCGCGGCGGGCGGCGCGAGTGGCTTGGCGGGGGCGGAGCCGGGCGGCGCTGCCTTGCGCGCCGAGCCTTCCCGCCCGGGGAAAGGGCACGGATTCGGAGCGGCGCGCCGGCCGCCGCCGCCTTCCCAGGTGGCCCCGAGCGCTGGTATTTACGGACCTATCTCCCGCCGCCCGCCGCCCGCCGCCGCCGCTCGGCGTCTCTATTTATAACCGGGAAGCTGCTGCTGTTGCCATGTCGCTGGTCGGCTCCCAGGCAGATTGCGCCGCCGCGGAGCGCTCCTCTCTCCTCGAGCCCTCTGGCATCTTCCTCCCCAGCCCGTTACTACGGAGGGGGGATGGTTTTCTTCCCGCTCCCTCCCACGCCGAGCGAGCCAGAAAAATGTATATGATATTCCTACCCTTTTGCTTTCTCTCCGCCGCCTCCGCCCCCACAACCGACGAAGAACTGGCGGGGGAAGTGTCAGCGGCTCTGATTTAAAGAGGCGGCCGGGCGCCAGGACGCCTGGGTTCTCTTTCCCAGCTATACGAAGGGGAATTGGGTTTTTAAGTGGGGCGGGGGGCAGTGAGCAGGGGAAGGGACTTGGCAGCCCGGACCTTCTGAATAGCTCCGGGTGTTTTTTTGAGCGGATGTTGGAGCAAAAACCATACATTTCAGGGTGTTTCCCTTCTCTCCAACACCAAGTCTTTATCACACACATTTATCTCCATAAAAGGGTAAAGGACCCCTGACTGTTAAGTCCAGTCGTGAAGGACTCGGGGGTTGCATAGGAAGCCCCTGTTACCCCCTGCAACTCGCCCCACTTCTAGTTTTTAAATGCAGTGTCTTAAAAAACAACAACTACTAGTAGTACTGTGTTGAAATGTCTTTCACACCCATTGTCCTTGAATGTTTTTTTTCTTCAAAAAAACCAAACCCCTTAAGATTTCATTGTTTGGTAGGTTTGGGGGCCAGCGGGCAAACTTTCAGTGACTCATTGGGTCTCACTTGAAGACATGCTATAGGAATCTTCCTCCCCCCCCCCCCCCGCCATTTTATAGATGGAGGGATGGAGTCTGTTTAGAACTGTGACTAGCCTAGTAAGCTTTGCATCTAAGGTTATCTGAATTTGTGACTCCACAGTCAAAAGTCCAAGACTTAATCCCTCTCCAAAGTACACTGACAGTGGGGTTGCCATATTTCATAAAGTGAAAATCCAGACACAAAAGTTGTTGAGTTTAAAAAAAAATAAATCTAAAAAGAAAGAAGAAGCTGCTATTTTCAAGGAAAATCTAGACTTCTCACATGGGTTGCCAGATGGCCGGATTCTCCTAGACATTTCAGCGATTTCCACCCGGACACTGCTCCCAACTGCTGTATTCCGACTATGTCCGGGAAATTCTGCACGTATGGCGACCCTAAATATGCACTTTTCTAGAGTAAACTGTGAAACATCCCTCTAAGAAACTGCAGGAGGCTGGTCCAGGATTTGGGGGTGGAGGGTCATCAGAGACCTTGTTTGAGTGAAGCAATTAACCCTTCCATCTGTTCCCTTCCTTGTAACTTTTGTGTCTTGAGCAGAAACTTTTTTTTTTTTTTTTGGCAGGCCTTTCTCTGTAGCAACAAGGGCTAGAAGCATGCACATTTTAAAGCAGTACATAAAGCTAAGCGTGTTCTGAGTAGCCCTGTGGTCTTTGGGCTTGTGTTATAATTCTCAAATGATCTCAGAACTGAGTTGCTCTTAGAAAATTTGTCAATTTGGGGTCAGTGTGTGTGTCCGTGTCCGAGTCTCCAATCTTGTATATGCAGAGTCGCATTGATCCTGCTGCACCTTTCTATTCCCCTAGCTACAGCCCTTGGCGTCAGAGTGTTTTCTCTGGGTGTGATCTTGAAGTAAATGAGAACTGAGTGAATAAAGTGTCCGCATTAACAAGATGTAGGCAGCACGGCTATCCCCAGAGAGGGAAGGAGTAATTACCTGTCCCTTCCTCCGCTGTTTCCCCCCTCCCTGTTCTCCTCGTTCCCCCGCCCCCCTCCCAGCCGGCCACTGCGCACCCACATGGGCAGCAAACTGTAATCACTTTTATGGTGACAAATGTGGTTATTAAAGAAAATGGGTTAATCCGCCTCCCACCGTTGGAGGTGGCTTAGTGGGGATGGAGAAAGGGGGGGCGCTTCCTCCCAATATCAAAGGGGGCAAGCAGAGTGGATGGGGCAGGGGGATCAGTGAGTGGACAGCTTCATTAACCCCCGTGGTATGGCAGGCCAAGCAAAAGGGAGGAGGGGATTGGGTTAGTTCTTCAAAGAAGTTCACCTCTACGGTTTTCCCGCATGGTCCCTTTCTCTACCCGTGTGATTGCACGCCTGTGTGGCCTAAGTTCTTGCCTGTCTCCTTTGCACAGTCTAAAAGAGAAAGAAAAAAAAAATTGCCGAAAGGAAGCTCTTTAGAAGGGGGTATTTGGGTGGAGGGCAAACCCACCTCTCCTCCCAACACATTAACAAAGCCAGCCAGCTGGTTGGGCGATTGCACACAGGTTGTGTGTTTTGGAGGAAGGATGTATGAGTCGGCAAGGGACCTGATAGCCAGGCTTGGACAGAGGTTTCTGTGGTTTGAGGCCTAGGCCCTGCCCCGCTGCTGGATTAGGGGTGGAGGCCAGCCCTGCCTGTTGCACAATTCAGCTTGGCCTCTTGTTGCAAAGTGCGTCTTTTCCTTCAACAGTTGTGCTGCACACATCTGGAATTTCTAGCCCAGTGAAGACCAGCTCAGAGGCTTGTGGCCAGTGCCTGGTGATTTACCTTAAGGGGGAGGGGGTTGAACAGGATTTCCAGTGTTCAATGGGGGTGGGATGTAGCTCTTTCGTCTCCTCCCGCCCTTCTCCTGACTATGAGAAGCAGGATAAATTATGCAAAATGCGAAAACATATGCAACATTGCTTTGCATAATTTATGGCTATGGCCAGATTTGGCTTTTCTTGGCTGTAGTGTCAGTACTTCATCTGGACGCTATCTGGGTCAGCTGCTTTGCTATTTAAAATGTGTTTTGTCCAGGGTTGTAAATAGCCACTCGCTGCGGTCCCTGCTGCTGTGTAAGAACCATCCCAATTGTGTCAATTTTAAAATGTTGCTGCTTTTTAAAGTCGCAGAGGACTAAAATAGGTGTGCGTGTGTTCAGGTGTTATAGTATACTCGTGCAGAATTATTTGCAAGTCTACATCAAGAGTGTAGCTTTAAAAAAGCTAGGTCACCCGTTTTATTTACCCTGTCTGCACACATCTATCTTGTGTGCTACTTATATGGAAAGAATGCCTAAAGAAGGCATTCTCCATTCCTGAGGAACCCTTGTTATGAGACGGGACCAGCTTTTGTTATGGACTATTTGCAAGAATTCTGGTGCTGGAGGAGACTCTTGAGAGTCCCATGGACTGCAAGAAGATCAAACCTCTCCATTCTTAAGGAAATCAGCCCTGAGTGCTCACTGGAAGGACAGATCGTGAAGCTGAGGCTCCAGTACTTTGGCCACCTCATGAGAAGAGAAGACTCCCTGGAAAAGACCCTGATGTTGGCAAAGATGGAGGGCACAAGGAGAAGGGGATGACAGAGGACAAGATGGTTGGATAGTGTCTTCGAAGCTACCAGCATGAGTTTGACCAAACTGCGGGAGGGAGTGGAAGACAGAAGTGCCTGGCGTGCTCTGGTCCATGGGGTCCCGAAGAGTCAGACACGACTAAATGACTAAACAACAACAATTTGCAAGAGGGTCAGTTTTTGTGGCCATATAGAGTTCTGGTACCCAGACTATAGTTCCTAAAAAATTGAACTGCCCCTGAAAACCCAAAAGTTGTCCACCCTTGCTTTTTATTTGTTGAACCACATCAGCCTTTGTCAACCTGGTGCCCTCCAGATGCAGTTGGACCTCCAGTGTTGTATGTAGCCCAGTGACATTCAGAGGGCATCAGGTTAGCAAAGTGCTATATATTGAATGTGTTAATCTCTCTCCTTTCCCCCACCCCAATCCCTGTGCATTTCGGACTGGGTTCCCTGCTCCTCGATGTCTGGTGAGGCTCGAAAAATATATACAAGCATTCTTGGGCATGTCTACACAACAGATATAAACTGGTTTAGCTTCCATGGCATCATTCTGAGAAGGGAACGGCTGCTCCGTTAAAAGGGAGATCTCTTTAACTGCCCAAGATCTCTTTAACTCCTGGCACACTTCCAACATTACAGTCTCCAGGGCTCCCTTGGGAAAGCCAAGCCAGTTTGAAACTGGTTCAGGCTTGGAGTGCAGAAGTGTATGCTGAGTCTCTTAACACAGGGCTTGTCCCTTGCGGAAGCTGCACAATATGCCATAAACCTTGCTTTTTATGGGGTTCCTTTTTTGGGGGAGGGAGGGTGTCAGGCTGCAGTAGGAGAGAGCAAGAAAGCACAGCAGAACGCACCCCCCAGTGAAAGCTTCTTTTTCCTCACTAGCCAAAATTCCCTTATACAGTGGTACCTCGAGGTTACAGACTCCACTAACCCAGAAATAGTACCTGGGTTTAAGAACTTTGCTTCAGGATGAGAACAGAAATCGCTCAGCAGCAGCACAGCGGCAGCAGGAGGCCCCATTAGCTAAAGTGGTGCTTCAGGTTAAGAACAGTTTCAGGTTAAGAACGGACCTCCAGAACGAATTAAGTACTGCTCGGTTGTTGTATTTTAGATACAGCGGTACCTCGAGTTACAAACGCCTCAGGTTACAAACTCCACTAACCTGGAAGAGTTACCTCGAGTTGAGAACTTTGCCCCAGGATGAGAACGGAAATCGTGTGCCGGCGGCGCAGCGGCAGCAAGAGGCCCCATTAGCGAAAGCACGCCTCTAGTTAAGAACACTTTCAGGCTAAGAACGGACCTCCGGAACGAATTAAGTTCGTAACTAGAGGTATACACAGTTATGACCCCCACCCGTCCAAATAGCCATAGTCTTTTTCTTCCCCCCTCCTCCCGAAGGCATGGAAGGATGGGTGGGGCCCCGCCACCTGTCGCTTGGGCAGGATGGGGCGTCTGGGCCTCCTCTAGGGTAACCGGAGTGGCGCATTCTTAGCGGTAATTTTAGCTGCTTAGGCTGAGCTGCTCCAACAGGTGGAATTTCATTTTGTCGTTGAAAGGCCTGTTGTTGGGGAGAGGGTGTGTGTGTGTGTGTGTGTGTGTGTGTGTGTCTGCCTGTGCCTGCTTGCTTGTATCCTTGGGGGCGGGGAGGGGGGAGAGAAGGAAGAAATAGATATGCAATTTATTCTGAACATTAAGACCCCAGGGTAGGGGTGGGGAGCAGCAGGGTTACCTCCGCTTCTGTGGCATGTTGGCACCCAACCCTCTTCTCTCTCTCCTGAGTTTCCTAGAAATGTAACAGCTATGGTGTGAGTTGCAGGCTTTTCTATAAGCTGCATAATTTCAAACAATACCCAAGAAGGGTCTGAATCATGCAGGGGAACATGTACATAATTTCTGTTTGGTTTTTTAAATATATTTTGAAATGTATGCAAAAGCACCTTCAACTGGGCAGGGCATTTTGCAGCAAGGTTTGCTTGCTTTTAATATTAAAACTGTAAATGCAGGTGGCATCTTGGGAAAGAGGCCTTTATCTCGCACCCGGGACAGAGTTTCTCTTCTTGGATGGGACCTGTTGTGAGTGGTGGGCATCCTTTGTAAAATAAAACTGGGCGTCTTGTCCTTCAACGCTGTTTTATTCAAACACAGATTTATGTCTTTCTAACCGATCAACCATGGCTGCAACTCCTAAAGCAAGTTTACTCAGTCTTACTGAACTGAGCGGGATTTCTGTGAGTAAACATGTAAGACTTGAGTTGTAACATTTTAACTTTTATTATTGTTTTGTCAAAACATTTTTATAGTCTTACAACATTTCAGCAAGCAAAAGTCCTTAGCTGTAGTGAAAGTGGGTACATTTTCCCTGTTGTATGTCACTTGCAAATACTATGACTTTTATACATACACACTGCTTTTTTTCTAAAAAAATATATTTAGGGGTACTCTCATTTTCCTACTCATATTGAAATATTGCCCCTCAATGAGGCCAAACTTAGATTCACAAAATGTTTAGGAGTATGCATACGTCTGCGTCTCCCCAGAAAAAAAGCACTACACACACACACACACACACACACACACACATTCTTCGTTTATAACCTTAAATACATATTTTGAAAATTTCGGTTGTACCCGCAAACATCTTAATCACTTGCTTCAAAGTATTTATATCTCCCTTTCCCACTCCTTTGTCCCCAGTGCAGCTTATTCTGTAAAGCAGTTAACCAGCAATAATTAATTACGTAGTTAATTTAAAATGTTTAAAAAATTAAATAGTTATGAACAATATAAAGCTTCCTTAGCAGTATAAAAAAAAACAAAGCAAAACCCAATACTTAAAAATAACAATAACAAGAAAACTGCAACAAGTAGAAGCCAAATTATTTATCACACGTTTGGTAAAGTAAGATAATTTCCTAGGAAATTTGAGGATGACAAAGCAGAGCACCTGCCTCCATTCATTTTCTACCTTGTGCTTTTACCAGTCCATACATCCTCACTGCAACATTGCCTTTTAGTTGTGGCTCCCACCTGATTCCTTGTACATCCTTCTCTCAGTGGGGCAAGGAGAAGACAGAGGCAGCAGCCACCCTGGTTTCTCCTTTTGGAGTGCTGCTTATCTTTGCAGATTCATAGTCATACATGGCGCTTTACAGAGTCACCTAAACAATCGTTTTCGAACAGGGCAGTTCCTGCTCCTTTTCTCTCCAGATCCGTGGGCTGGATTCTTGTGCCTGGAGGCTGAGTTTTAACATCTAACACTTCCCTGTAAAACTTGAATAATAAATTAGTAGCTTTGGTATCTACGAATGCCTAAAATCTGCAGGGGTGTGCCTTCCTTGCGCACGGCCTATGGTTGTTTATCTGCATCAAATTCTGGCATGACTGAAGGGGGGGGGATAGGAAGGTGTTGCAATTAAAGGTACCTCAGTTGCTGAAGGTGAACCCATGTGACCTTTTCCGGGGGGATGGGAGAATTGGTTGTGGGGAATGCGAAAGTAATGAAGGAATATCGAAGTCAAAGTGGACAAACTGATTCCTCCTATAGCTCTGTCTGTCTGGCCTAAAGAAAAGCAAGACCGAGCCCTGTGTGGTGAGCAAAACAGAAAAGTAGTTTTGAAAGAGGGAGGGGAGATAGTTTTGTGGCATCTTAAAGATCAGTACACTTACGGTACGCGTCAGCCTTCAACTCTTATCTGCTGTCCACTTCATCGGTTGTATGAAGTGATGAGCCTGAATTATAGGTGTACCAGTATTTACACATGGGTTTTTGTTTGTTTTTTTGCTGTGGGGTGGAAGGGTTGTAAACGATACAAAAAGCGAATGCATAAAGTCCTGGCAGTGATAACTAGAAATTGAAAGTTAACCTTTCAAATAACTTATTTTATGCTTGCGTGTTACGGTTCACACAGGTATCCTAAAGCATTCCATCATTTTATGTGGGATCTTTTGATTAATTAATTAATTTTTCTCTCCCCCCAAACGTCAAGTTTAGACGCACAACACTTGTACAGACAGAGGCACACAACCACACACTTCCTTCTGTGGGCACAACCATCCTGGGTTACTTCATGCCTAGCTTAACATTTTTAATAAGGGATCTGGTTGGTATGCCTGCTGAATGGAGCGAGAGTAGGGGAGGCTTACAGACTTCACTTTTTTACCCCACTGGGGAAACTGAATCAAGCGAGCTTTCTCACCCGTGTGTCTGTCTGTCTGTCTATCTTCCAGGCAGATGCCAACTTCCTCAGCCCTCTTGAGGTACCCAGCAAAGCCAGGTTCCCCTTCTTATCCTTTTACCCTCCTGTGAGCCAGTTGCGAGAGCCATGTGCAGAGGCCTCGCTGGGTGGGGGTGGGCAGAAAATCCGGAGTGATTCATGCCCTATATTCTCTCTCTCTCTCTCTCTCTCTCTCTCTCTCTCTCTCTCTCTCTCTCGGTCACCCTACCCCCCCCCTTTCAGGAACATGACTATGACTCAAAGGTTGCCGCTCAAAATGCCACAGAACTGTGGGGCACATGCAATAGTGTCAACTCATTTTCCTGATCTACCGGCTCGTTTTTGCGTTTGGGCGTTGGTGTCCTCTACTCATAAACTCGTGGCATTGTGGCCATGCATCTTTTACCTCTTTCACATTTGGGGGGGGGGGTGTGTGAGCCACGGTTGTGTTTCATTCTTGGGGTCCTTGGGTCCTTCCTCTTCTCCTCTCCCCACACACTGGCGACGGTCGCGTGTGAGCCCAACCCCAAGAGCAAGAAGGAAAACCGCAAAACTGCGACCACACATCAGATTTTCATCATACTTCCTGCCTTGTCCCCAGTTCACACTTAACGGGGAAGTGAGCGGCCAGGAAAAGGGGGGGCGGGTATGCCGGCAAAGAGGATGGCACTGTCATAGCAACAAGTTTATAATAATTATTGCGGTGTTAGGCCTGCCTTATCTTTTGCCAACTGAATACTCACTTGCCAAATGGCCTCTTCAGCTCCAACTTACATGGGTCCCAGGCTCACAGGCATTAGCGTCAGAACCCATTTATCCAGTGTAAAACAGAGGAAGTGGTGAGAGTGCTTTTGGGAGAGTGCAAAGTGCCTTACCACAGCAGCTGGATACAGATTCAAAAGGCATGTTGGTTGGAAATCAACCTTAGTCAGGTTTTCAAGGTGTGAGAAAGTAATATCTCTTCCGCCTCACCGTTTACCAGAGGTTGAAGACTAGCCCTTGATCTTAGTTTGCTGAAGTGGATTGAGGTTATCAACAACAACAACAACAACAACAACAACAACAACAACAACGTTATTATTTATACCCTACTCATTTGCTTGGGTTTCCCCAGCCACTCTGGGTGGCTTCGAAGACATATAGACACTGCTTTTTTTCTGGGAGAACGCAGGGGTACGCATACCCCTAAACATTTTGTGAATCTAAGTTTGGCCTCGTTGAGGGGCAATATTTCAGTATGAGTAGGAAAATGAGAGTACCCTTAAACATTTTTTAAAGAAAAAAAGCACTGCATATAGAACATAATAAACATCAAACAGTAAAAACATTCCTGTACAGAGCTGCCATCAGGTATCTTCTAAACGTTGTGTAGTTCTTTATCTCCTTGACATCTGATGGGAGGGTGTTCCACAGGAAGGGCGCCACTGCCGAGAAGGGACCATGGTGGTTGCTAAAGGGAAAGACCCCAGGGCTCATGCTTGTCAGGCATAAAAATGCACTGTTATAACAGCCCTGCAGAATCCTGGGAACTGTAGTTTGTTAAGGGTGCTGGGAGCTGTAGCTTTGTGTGGTCAGCACCCACCATAAGCAATGGTTCCCAGGATTAGCGTCGTAGCTGGCCGTTTGGGTGCCCGGGGTGGCGCCTGCGCCCAGGCCACCCAGTAGGGCGGGGTAAGCCACCCATTGGGCAGCGCACGCTGCACGGAGCCTCACTGCCACCTCCCTAACCTGTAGGGCGGCAGAGGGAGAAGTGGCGGACAGATACAAGCCCCATGCTGCTGTTTCTGGCAGTGCAGAGCCTGCAGGTCCCCAAGCCACTGTGTCATTCCCAGAAGAGACCCATGGCTTGGGTGCACTGCAGGCCCCACGTTAAGTGCCGCCCCCCCCCCGCAGTGTGGCGCCCAGTGCCCCCCTGCCCGCCTCTGCCCAGGATTTTCCGTGACTGTCAGAAAGGTGTAATCGTGCTCTGGATTTGTGGTGCAGATGTGACTTGAATCCCCCAGAGTCCTGCAAAAGAAAGAGAGGAGGAAGCAGCTGCTGTTGGTGGTGGTGGCACAAAGCGAGGAGCTGATATTGTGAGGGAAACGGATTCTCTGCATCTCAGATGTGCTCTCGTAATCATTGCAATTCATCCAGGGTTCTGATTGCTGGCATTGGCCAAAAAAGTTCTGGGGCTTGGCGCCTGTGCTGCTTAAGTACCAAAAAGCGAGCCAAGTGGCTTCAGGTTGAGATTGATGAGCCTCAAGGTTATATTTTTGCTCTGCAGCCCCAGACCCTATCTTCACCTGGGCTGGTTAATTCTGTCCTCCCATAGTCCATCTTATCAGCCTCTGATAAGCACAGAATCCGGTGGATGTCATCCTTGGAACCAACCTCTCTGCCGGGTTATGAGGAGAAGTGAAACTGGGCAACGCTGGGAATCGAAATCAGCAACGGGGAAGTTGCGGGTGGGCACACTCTGGTTGCAGGCCTGACAGGAAGTCCTTGGTTGGTGTCGTGTTTGGGGTGTGCCAGGGTGGGTGAGGGTGGCAGCTTGTTTGTCCGGCAGCTGCTTTCAGGGCTCACAGGCCTAGGGTATGTTCTGATGTCCCAGTGAGGGGGGCGGGTGTCTTAGAATTTACCCCTGCAGTTCTGAAGTGAACCTCTAACTTCCTGAGCACATGGTCTAGCTTTTACCCTAGTTATTACGAATGCTCCCAATATTTTTAGGCCAGATTTAAAAACAAAACCAAAAAAATTATCCGCCTCTTAGCTTTTTAAAAGCCTTGCAGCTAAATCATAAACACACACTCTTGGAAGTCAGTCCTCGCTTGAGCTACAATCTCTGATTTTTTAGTTCTCTGCATGGTGATTAATATAAACTCACTGTCGCCACCATTATCCCTCTTAAAACCTCCTCCCACCTTGCAGGCCTCTCCAGTCACATATTGTCTGCTTTCCTGCTCCTTGGAAGTGCCACTGTCCCTTGTCAGGCATAGAATCTGACTGTGGGCCTGGCAGCCAGACCAGCTGCACTCTTATTTACTTGAGGTTTATACTCTTTCATAGGTGCCAACTCCTTGGGGCCAAGGGGTCTTTGCCCCCCCCCCCAATATTTGAGGGTGCTGCCCCCCAGTTGATGGGTATTGCATAATGGAGAAGGAGTCCTTTGGTATCCATGCAGCCTGAAAGTATCTAATAATTTCAGGTGTGCTGCTTTGAGTCTTTGTATGGTAGAAATCTAGTTATTGGGATCCACAGGTTCCCCCATTGGTCTCCCCTTGAGGAAAAAAGATTTTTTAAATTGCTGGTTCTTGAAGTCACTCTTAAACATTTTGGAACAGAGATGAGTGCAATATGAAACCAATATTTGCCAGACTGGGAAGTAAATACCAACCATTTTGTATTTGTGTTTTAATTCCCCTTGCTAGGCCAGCACCTGGGAACAAAAACACTGATTTCTCCTTTCCTCCCCCTTCCCTTTTCTTCTTTCTTTTCTTCTTTCCTCTTTGGGCATACACAAACCCCACAAGTGAATTATTGCATCCTTCATGCTTGGCTGCAGCTCTGCTCCCATTCTAGTCTCTCATCCATTACCAGGGTGGCAAAAGACTTCCACAGATAGACCTAGGCATTAAGCAGTCAAGCTATTGCCAGTAAGGGTGTGTGTGTGTATTTTTTTTTCCAAGCAATACTTGCGAAAGCACCAGATTTTCCACATGCAGATCTGTCAGCTCCCTGTAGATTTGCTGTCTGGAGGATAAAAGCAGGTGGAGGAACCCCCTAAAACAACGGTGTCAAATTGCTCGTCCCCACTGGGCTGCATCCGTAATTTTTCACCAAAATGTTGGTTCCACCTGAATTCAAGGCCGGCGTTTCTAAGTTCTAATTTCTCTCTGATTTCTGACCCTTTGGAAACCTGCTTGTTTTTACAAGCAGGGGTTGGGTGGGCCTTCTGTCATGGGTGCTTTCGTTGAGATTCCTACATTTCAGGGGGTTGAACTAGGTGGCCCTTGTTTGGGGGGGGGGTCCCTCCCAACTCTACAATTCTATGATTCTGCATATTTGGAACTTGACAAAAAAAGGACACACATTTGGACCCCAGGAGCAATCATTCCCACTAGGAAAGACTGATATAACTTGGGGCGTGAACAGCCCTAGAAACATACAAGGTATGAGAGAAGGTGATTCTGACCACAATTTAGGCAATAGCAAATGAGTCAGCCGCTCTGCCCTACTGAGGGCCTGAGCTTCCTGGCCACAAAGCTGCTTTCTGCCATACTTTTTTTTTTTGTGGAGGGTGCCAACAGGTTCCTGATAAAGCCTTCAAACTTTACATATGACTCCCCTCTCCCACCTCTAAAACCATAGTAGTATGTCTGCAAGGGAAGTTTCCAAAGACTACGTAGGTATGACTCACCTGGAAACCACACACACAGCAATGGAGCATGGGCGAATGTCTGGTTCTGTGATTCCGTCCCCTTTCACTTGGTGATGGGCAAGTTGCTATTTCTTATGAGAGCAGAGGAAACCCGTGGGCAGTTTTCTGTAAAATTCTTAGAATCAGAAGGATGTGAGTCTTCAAATAGTGGCTGCTGTCTTGAAGGTAATACCACGCACTTACTTGCCTGTCTGTCTGTCTGCCCCTGCATACCCATGCCATTCATCATTTGTGGCATATGAATAGCCAGATCAAAAAGGCAACCCACTCTCATCTCAGACCAGTTCACCAAAGCTTTCCTCACCAGCTTGTGCGGAGGAGACATTTCTTGCTCCTCGCAGGTGTGTATTAATTTAAAAGTCTGAGCCAAAGCATGGTAAAATGCCATGTAATGCAGATCCCAAACTCATGGACTCATTCCTTCCCTGTGATGGCTCTGAGGTCTCTATAGACTCTTTTGTGACATTCTGCAAAGTCTTGTGCTTTGGGGAGGGAGGGAGAGAACAACTTCAATATTTTGCACACCAGTGTGAAACAAAAACAAGAGTCACTGCATTTGCCAAAATGATTCCAACTGCATTATCTGGAGTTCCTGGGTTGAGAGGGGTGGGTGTGAGTGTAAGTGTATGTAAAAATGAAGAACTCCACTCCTCAGGAGTGTGAAAATCAAGGCACCCAGTAGCTCCTGGCACCTCAGAAAAATGAGCCCAACAGCTGGCATCTAGGTTGTGGGCAGAGGGCAGGAAGCAGGTTTTTCCTCCTCTTCGGAGGAACATAGAAAATGTTGTTAGCCTCTGCTGCATTCCTGCCCTAATCTGTAGACAAGGGCACCTGTATGCATTGTGGGTACATTGCCTCAACACCAAGCCACCACTCGTAGTTGGTTGCAACTGTGAAAACGTTGGGAGTTCCAGAGGGGTGCAAATATGATTTAATGATTCCCCATTTTAGTCTGTTGCAGCAAAAACTGCAGAGTTTTGTGGAACCTTGAAGACAAATTTATTATGGCATAAGCTTCTGTGGACCAGAGTCTGCTTCATCAGATGAACGCAGTATTATTCTGGGATGGCAGGCACATATACACATGATGCAGGGGGGAGGAAGAGAAAGGTTGGGGAAGTGGGATGTAGACAATCTTTGGCATCTGTCTTGGGGACAACAGAGGAGTGCACCTTTGGGGCTGAGGTCAAACTATTGGAAGGTTGCAATGCCTGCTGTGGCTGTAGAAACCGATGCTGGAGAAACATGTTTTGTTGCAGCTGGGGCAGATGAAGGTATCCCGTTGAGCTGCTGCGGATGCACTATGGCATTTCTTTTCTCTGTGCAACAACTTAAATATATGTAAAACGATTACCACCCACAAGGCAGTGTTGATGGTAACGTAAACCTTCCTGGCATTGGTGAGAAATGGGGGCATTTATTTGGGGACCTGTGCCTTTGCCAGGGTCCTAGGACAATGTCTTCATCCTCGCTCAAGAATTGTGAGGTGTGGATATTTATTTATCCAGAACATCTATAGACACATGCCACATGAACTGGCATGCATTAAAGCATTCTTTGTGGCAGTTCTGACCACCCAGGCAGCCAGAAGTATGGCCACACTGTGCAACAATGGCAGAGAACCTGTGGCCCTCCAGCAGCTATTGGGCTCCAGCTCTCACCACCCCTGCCTATGGTGCCATGCTGGCTGGGAGCTGCAGTTGCAACAGCTCCTCGAGAGCTAATGGCTGCCTGTCTCTGACCTGCAACCACATGGAAGCCAAAGGGAGCAGTGATGATGGAGTAGCAATGTCAGGCTTACTGCTTGGGCAGAGGCCGCAGGCTGGTTGTCCATGCCATTTGAGCTGGCACGTGGAAAGGTTTTTTAATTAAGCTGCTACCAGCATGTGGAACGGGGCTGTGCATTTCCAGCTTCTCATAGGCCTCGTGCCAATATCAACAACTTCATAGTGTGTCCCAGGAGCAGCAGTTTGGGAGTGGTGTATGCATGCATGCAGTACTTTGAGAGGAATGGTAAAAATATCTTAGGACAATTCATGATTAGGGAAGAGGGGAATATGCCCCCTCCCCCAGTGGTTGTGTCTATGGCATTGTGCCCCAACAAAGCGTCTTTGCAATTACTTGGGCCCTGTTGGGGTGTCTCCTTTCTTCCAGATTGGCCTGCAATCCGCTTTCTAGTGCCAGGTGAAAGACACACCGCAGCCAACTCTCCTGCTTGGCCAAAGGGAGGAAAAGCCTGTCTTGCAGCAGCCCTCCTGCCCCAGGCCAAAATGGAAACCTTTGACGCCCTGGGAAAGGGGAGAGTTACTCTTATGGAAACAGTTCTTGTCATTTCCAATGTGTGATCCAACCCCATCCCCCTTTAACTGGGAGTACAATCCTACACACCCCTTGGAACGTCTTCATTCACCTAATGAATGATTTTGATTTTTTCCCCACCAGCTCTTCTGCAAAATGTTTAATTTCTCCCTTCCTTTTATAGACATAAAAGTGTAAGGCTGTTGTCATGCTGCTGTTTGTGTGGCTGCCAATAGGGGGCCACACCAACTCCAGCGCAACAACAGATTGGCAGGCAGGTGAGCAAGCAAGCAAGCAAGCAAGCAAACAAGCGGGGAGGGGGGTAGACTAACCAAGCAAGCTGCTCACCAGAAGGGGAAGCACTTCGGAGGGGCTGTGGGAATAAGTGAAGGGGGTGGGTGAAGTATAAAGAGAGCCAAGTATAAAAGGAGGAGGGGTTGGCAAAGGGGTAGATAGGTAGGTGGGGTTGACGAATAGAGGGAGCAGAGGTGTAAACCCCTAGCTTATGATGGCATTGGGACACTTACAAACGATCTCATTTTCAATACAGTCCGTGCCTGCGCATGTTTTGGGACCGGTGCAATACTTCATTTTCAATCAGTGCATGTCCTGTAATTTCCTGCTGGAGCCTTGTAACTTTTTATACCACAGGTGTTTCGGTTTCTTTTCCCCCTCCCACTTTTATTGCGCTGTAACGCAAAAACGCCCCTCCAGACGGCAATAATGTAGTAATACTGAGAAAGCATCGTGGAAGAATTAAGAAAGTGGAACCCAGTCTTAATCCACCTGTAATGCACTCTTGCTGTGTCAGTGACATGTTGCAAAAGACACTCAAATAAAAAACCCAGACTGGAATGTCCCTTGGTGGGTGAATTTTGTTTTTCGTTTAGTTAATTTTTAATTGAGATTTTTCAACATAAGATACAGTTAAAGCTGAACTAATCTAAAGAGAGAGAAGAAACAAACCAATAAAATTAAAAATAAGAAAGGAAGCAAAGAGAGGAAGACAGAGAGACTGTGTATATACAGTGGTACCTCGGATCTCAAACTTAATTCGTTCCGGGAGTCTGTTCGACTCCCGAAACTGTTTGAAAACCAAGGCGCAGCTTCCGATTGGCTGCAGGAGCTTCCTGCACTCAATTGGAAGCTGCATCAGACATTCGGCTTCTGAAAAACATTTGCAAACAGCAAACACTTACTGTATATCTTAACCCTTATTCCACACACCGAAGAGTGAACCCTCCCATCTCTCACCTGGGAGCTTTCCCCTCTTCCCTCAGCCCCACTCCCTGAGGAAGCCCCTGTGGCCTGCCGCTCACGCAAGTCTCTCCATCCTCTCCCCTTCACCTGCCTGTGTGTATCTTCGTTTATCCCCAAATATCAGTCTTCAAAAACCAAAACATACATGTAAATAGAGTTAACAGAGAGCTAGCATTAAAAGTCACAGAAAAGGCAAGATTAGGAGAGAAACAGAATTAAAACGTCAGCCTTGCAATTCTCTGTCTGCCAATTATGTACATAACAATTATTCAAAATATTTAAAGTACGCACTCCAGAGGGATATTCTAGCTGGATTAATAAATGTCCTTAGTGGGCAAATTTGTGTTGGGGTTGTACTTGGGACTGTGCAGACGGTGTGAGGTGTGGCTGCCTATTGTTGTTTAGTCGTTTAGTCATGTCCGACTCTTCATGACCCCCTGGACCAGAGCACGCCAGGCACTCCTGTCTTCCACTGCCTCCCGCAGTTTGGTCAAACTCATGCCGGTAGCTTCGAGAACACTGTCCAACCATCTCGTCTTCTGTTGTCCCCTTCTCCTTGTGCCCTCCATCTTTCCCAACATCAGGGTCTTTTCCAGGGAGTCTGCCTCTAGCAGTGGCTGCCTCTATCAGAGCTCTTTTGGTACAGCAGAGTTGGGAACAGGGCAAACCCCAGATCCATGGGGCCATAGTCTGTTGGGAACTTCTCCTTCATAAGCACTGTTGACATTAACGGGGGCCATGCAAGATCTCCTGTTTGTTTCAGTGGGACCCGAGAAGGAGAACTTCCCAGCGGGGCGTGCTAAAAATGAATGGCAAGTATGCCCACTGGAAACGACGGGCGCTGTCGGAAGGCCCATTGCAACAAACATGGCAACTGCAAATGCCCATTGACATGATGGGTCTTG
This sequence comes from Podarcis cretensis, assembly GCF_951804945.1. Taxonomy (NCBI): domain Eukaryota; kingdom Metazoa; phylum Chordata; class Lepidosauria; order Squamata; family Lacertidae; genus Podarcis; species Podarcis cretensis. The sequence continues at coordinate 27,550,967 of NC_137182.1, read as the reverse complement.
ATTTAAAAGCTTTAACTAAACCAAGGAATTGATTGCTTTCCTGGTGCGTGGTGCTTTGCCATTTCATATTTTCTGCCTCTGGCACCAGAATGTTGTGGTCCTGCCCCGATGGGGTGTGTATATACATAACAAAATATTAAGTGTGCAGCAGCATGATAGTGTACGTCTAGGGCAGAGAGGACCCCCCCCCTTCTATTCAAAGTCTTCCATAGGAATCGGCTTCCTCCATCTGCTTCCTTGGGGAGGGGGGAAGGTAGGAGACCTTTTATTTTGTTTTTCATTAATCAGCATTTCCCTTAGTGCTCTGCACTCCATTCTCTCTCCCCCCCCCCCTTTTCCCGGTGATTTATGGTTCGGCAGGGGCAGCAGGTAGCCAAACCTCCCGACCTCCAACTCATTTGTCTGGAGGGGCTGGGCCACCTGTCACCTCCTGTCAAGGGAGAGCAATAAATGGTCTCCTGTGGTAATTACCCATGGAGGGGAGGGGTGGGGATTGGGTGGTGGTGGTAGCCGGGCCTGGCTGGGCAGCAGAGACCAAGGAGGAACGGCACCCAAGCTTTGGGGTGCAGGAAGAGAGTCGTCTGTGTGTGGTGCCCGAGACCAGGGTGCGAAGATCTCTGCCGTCTTCTGGATTTCCCTCTCAGATTTGGCCAGAGCTGTGGTCCTGTTGCTCATCTGCACCCCCTCCCCATTCCACCTGTCCCCCCTTGGATGGGATGACAGAATGAAAGGGGTCTTCTTTCTCCTGGTGTGTCTGTGAGGTGGCCTTGCTTCTGCAGACGTTGTTGGAGGGGAAGTTCCTGCCTGGGCAGAGTATAGGAGGGCATGGTGACGTTTGCTCACCGAAAGCTCTCCTCTCAGTGCCTGTTTACAGCGTGTTGCCTAACTTACCGTACCTTTCTCAGTCCTATGGAATCCAGTGAGGGTTGGCTGCTGCCATGTAAAGTCAACAGCAGCACATGTATTGAGGGAGAGTGTGTGGTCATTATTCTGGATCAAGACAGAGGAAAAGCATGGCAAAGCGGAGAGGTACCAAAAAGGCAAATCTGATGTATCAACAAACATAGCAGTGGGGCTAAAGTTAGATTAAACACTCGGGCCCCTTAAATTTTATTTATTTTGCACTTGGCGGCATAAGGAGTCCCAGTTACAGATAGGTAGCCGTGTTGGTCTGCCATAGTCAAAACAAAATAAAAAAATTCCTTCCAGTAGCACCTTAAAGACTAACTAAGTTAGTTCTTGGTATGAGCTTTCGTGTACATGCACACTTCTTCAGATACACTCCTGTGTATCTGAAGAAGTGTGCATGCACACGAAAGCTCATACCAAGAACTAACTTAGTTGGTCTTTAAGGTGCTACTGGAAGGAATTTTTTTATTTTGTTTCGGCATAAGGAGTGTGTGTATAGGAACATCAGAAGCTATCTTTTACTGAGTCGCACCAGTCAATTGCTCAATATTGTCCACACTGACAGTCGTGTGTGTGTGTGTGTGTGTGAGAGAGAGAGAGAGAGAGAGAGAGAGAGAGAGAGAGACCCCAAATATTTCTACAAGTAAGGTAACATAGGGTCTATTTTATAGAATCATAGAGTTTGAAGAGGCTCTGTTATGGTTTGTGCCTCAAGTCCTTTCTATCATCTATCTATCTATCTATCATCTATCTATATCTATCTATCTATCTATCTATCTATCTATCTATCTATCTATATCTATCTATCTATCTATCTATCTATCTATCTATCTATATCTATCTATCATCTATCTATCATCTATCTATCTATATCTATCTATCTATCTATCTATCTATATCTATCTATATCTATCTATATCTATCTATATCTATCTATATCTATATCTATATCTATATCTATATCTATATCTATATCTATATCTATATCTATCTATCTATCTATCATCTATCTATATCTATCATCTATCTATCTATCTAGCTAGCTATCATCTATCGTCTATCATCTGTCTATCATCTATCTATCTCTATCTCTATCTATCTATCTATCTATCTATCTTTAAAGTTTTTAGAAACAAATTCACATGTGTTGTCTTAATTAAAATGCACGGATTAACTACGTTTGCTCGACAACATCTGAACCAATGTAGTATCTTAACAGCAGCTAATCATGAAGGCCGTGTACTGCCTCCAGTATTGGGGAAGACAGTTGGGAGGGCTACAGCACTCATGCCCTGCTTGGGGGCTGATGGGCCACTGTGGGGTCAGGATGCTGTCCAAGATGGGTCTTTGGATTGGATACCTTACAAATCATAATGAACTGCAACTCCCATCAGTCCCAACCAGTGTTGCCAGTGGTTAGGCCGGGTGATGGGAGCTTTGGTCCAGCAGATATCTAGAGGGCTCCAGAATCTGATCTACAGGGAAATGCAATTCAAGATACTTAGAATTGGGTTGCCTTGCATTTATCTTTGAAAGAAAGCAAGAAGGTGATCCCTAGCTGGTGCAAAAAAAGGGGGGAAGGGGAGGGTTCTGGGGGACCATTTCTTCATAATTGCCAGAGGTTCCTGCCAGTGTGGCGCAATGGTTAGAATGTTGGACTAGGGCCTGGGAGAGCAGGGTTCAAATCCCCACACAGCCATGAAGCTGACCTTGGGCCAGTCACCATCTCTCAGCCTAGCCTACCTCACAAAGTTCTTGTGGAAGAAAAGGTGGTTTGTAAATGTAATAAACACGAACATACATGCAACGCCTGTGCCTTGCTCACTTTTCACCCTTCTTTGGTTACAGCTCTGCCTCTGACTTGGGAGTGGACCTGTTTGCCTTCCCCTACATGCCCGCTTTGGAGGGCCTGACGCAAGAGGGAACTGCAGGAGATCACCTTTGAATCCTCGGCGCTTGCTCCCTCTCACCTGAGCAGTCAACCCGCGGACGGAACGTGCTGCGTGCCCCTGCCTGGCCCCTTGGAAAGGGGAGGCTGCATTGACGCCGAACTGAGTCGTTGGCGGTCCTGGATGAATAAGGCTTCGATGGCGATTGCTCCCTACTCAGCCCCTATGTGAATCCCTCTGCCCAAGGATCAGGCCTGCGGAGTGTACCAGCCATGGCGAGCAACAGCAGCTCCTGCTCCACGCCGGGGAGCGGGCATCTCAACAGCTACCCAGTCCCACACTATGCATTCTTCTTTCCACACATGATCGGGGGCCTTTCACCTCCAGGAGCTCTGCCAGGGATGCAACACCAGCTGCCGGTCAGCGGGTACAGCACGCCATCACCAGCCAGTAAGTACCCTACGGTCAAGAGTCAGGGGCTGGTGGGCGCAATATGTGCAATGAGAGAGATGGATTCACTTGGCGCAAAGGCAACAGGTTTAGAGCAGCAGGGGCCAGTTTTGAAAGCTGCCACGCTGCATTTCACAGAATACACCTTTCTTTCCCTGTCTTAGTTTGGGGGGGGGGTTTGGGAAAAGCTGGCTCTGTGAGTTTTCTAGGAGGGACAGCTTTAATTTTGGGATGGGGGTGGTGAAGTAAACTTATGCCACGCTTGCATCACCAACATGCACACACATGGGCTGTGCATGCAGAAGGTCCCAGGTTCCATTCGCCAGCATCTCCAGGCAAGATTGACAGGTGTCAGGGTGATGTGAGAAGAGCTGCCTTTCAGAGTAGGCAATACTAGCTTAGATTGGCAAATAGTCTGACTGATATAAACCAGTGAAACTTCACACTCTCTGGCCTCCCGAGCACTTTTACTACTTTAAAAAAAATTGTTCATTATTCTGGGGTGAGTACAGCATGAGGAAGACAACCAAGAGTAGATCTGTAGCTGAAGAAATGTGTGTTTCTTTAAAACTTTTTATAAAGGAAGTGGATAGCCCACTTGGCATGTTAGGAGAGAGGCAAGGCCAGTTCCAGTATTCAACTTACCGGAATGTTGGTCTTCGCAAGGGTAGTCAGTGTGCTGCCCTCCAAATGTTGCGGACTACAACTCACATCGTCCCTGATCATTGGCAATGCTGGCCAGGTTTGATGGAAGTTGTAATTCTCTATATTTGGAAGGCCAGAAGTCTATAGTGCAGGTTACAAAACAGAGTGCATGCCGTGTCTTATCTTAAACACTTATTTTTACTCTTCGTAGAATGGTCTCTTCTTGGCCATTTTTTTTGGTTGGTTGTAGCATTCTTCCCCTTCATTCAGAGACTCCGTGAAGTTGTGTTTTGATGCTGCCAGGCCTCTACTAAATTTGGCATGAAAACATAACGCTAAATTTTTGAAGCTTGGCGCACTTTCTAGCTTTTGAAAAGAGAACGCTTAACATTCTGGAGTTCTAATCTCTCCCCCCCTGCCCCCCGGCTTTAATGTTTACCTAAAAATTGAGATTATAACAGTTGAGCTGTTTCAACATTCGGAAATTAAATAACAGCAAACTTTGCCAACTTGTCCATAAAATCCACAATCATGTGACTTGACACACGCCCAGGCTCTTCCAACACGTTCAGGAATTTTTTATTTTGACTGTGAAGCGTGTTTGATACTCCATTAAGTTTTGAAAACGAGGTTCTTTGGGCTTCTATCCAAGTTTCAGCACCGAGATACAATAATTGATGTATTATATGCATATGAATATTTGGGCAGGCAGCCCTGCTAAACATCTTGACACTCCCATGATTACATATCTATTTATTACATTCTGCACCCCACCTTTCCTACAAGGAATGTGAACCGATGTTGTGAACTGACAACAGCCCTTCCAGGTAGGTTAGACTGAGAGTCAATGACTCACCAAGTGAGCTTCATAGCTGAGAGAGGATTTGACCTTGGGTTCCTCCGCCTAAACCAGTGCTATAAGACAGTGGTTCCCAATTAGTGGTCCGTGGACCCCGGGGGGGGGTCTGCGTAACCCACCCAGGGGGTTCTGTGGCACATACCCATCAACTGTATGGGGCATCTCATTTTGGAGGCGCTCCAAAATGTGTAAGATTGTGGTGTCCAAAAACCTACATTTTGGGGTGCCATGGTCTCTTGTGGGTCACATGACTTGCACGGGATGCTTGTCCAAAAGGACCCGCCGTCAACTGTTGCACGACAATTAGACGCTTTCAAGATGGTTTCCCCCTGTACGTAAGTTAACAGGTGAAAGAAAGCCAAATTTGAATTTGTTGTTGTTGTTCTCTACTCTTAGATACTGCTTGCTCCTGGGCTACATACGGAATCCCGAAAACCTGCTACCTTTTATATGGTTTTTCTTTTAAAAACAACAACAAATTTAAACTGCTGCACAAAGATAATCCCAAGATCCATACCAAGGCAAACTCAGTTCTGAGATCAGTAAATAGTGTGCTTGGTAAGAAACTCCCCCCCCCCAAATATTCACTTTCTGGTTGCAGAATTCATACTGTTGAGCGTCATGGAGAGAATAAAAGACATGCAGACTTGGAAGCCCTCTTTCCTGACTCCTGGAAATATTGCTCGGGGATGCATTCATCCTGTCTCCAGTGCCTTAAATTTCAAGTGGAATTGTTTCTGTCTCCTATCTTCTGAAGCCCTTAAAACTTAACGCTGAATTTCTTGGGAGACGTTGGCTGCTCCTCTCAATACCACGCCTCTCACCTGTGCAGTAAAATTATGGAATACACCTCAGAAAAAGGGTGCAGAGCAGGCTTGAGCTCTCCTAGATTGGCTTTGTGGGGTGATAGTGTTGTCAACCCCACCCCGGGACAACCAGGTGAAACGTGCTTGCTTTCTATGTCCTCGCAATTGACTGCACCATCTTGCTTGCTGTGTGTTAGACACAGTACTCTGCTGCGGAAGGAGGAGTTGGGGTGATCTGAGCAAAAGTGTGGAGGGAGATGGAGATGGAAATGAGGTCGAGAGTGAAGTCTTGAACTTGATTCATTTACCATTCTATAATATTAACAAATGGTGTCTTTTTCAATCTATTTTTTTTTTAAATAAAAAAAGATCCCTTTAAAATTTAGCTTTTCATTTAATGTTGGGTTGCCTACCAAGTTCTGTGCTCTTGTGCCCAATTCAAGGCTGACAACTTAATCCTCAAATCGCTATCCTTGAACATGGAAAACTCAAGTCAGCCCTACAAAAACATTGGAGCTGTGAAAATATTTCTGCTCTCTGCGTAATTGCTTCCTTCTGTCTGATTGCTGTTTTCCCTTGTCTCATCCCCCCCACCCCCCAACTTGTCCCTATAACCATCAGAACTAGAAACTTAGATCTCATGCAAGTGTCATGGGAATTATATATATTGTGTGCCCCTGAGCTCTACACCTGTTTTTCTTAACATGGCGGAACGCCCAGTAGACTAGCACCTCCCTCTCCCTCCCTCCAATCCAAATAGGAGGTAATAGATTTCTTTGGGGTCCTGCCATGAAGACTTGTGAATTACTGAGCTTTGAGGTATCCTTGAGCACAGCATGTGGGTTGAAAACTACTAACAAAACATCTCTTCCCTTCAGTATGATGGTGCAACCACTGAACCTCCCCACCCACCCCTTCCAGCCCCCCAGATTTTGGCACATGCTGCATCTCTCTCAATATAACTGGTGATGCAACTTGGGAGAAGCTGTAGAGCTGGAGGGCAAGGAACATCGTTTTGCAACTAGGCAGGAATTTTTTTTAAAAAAGGAGTTGAATGAGCTGCTGCTTTGCCCGCAAATCAAGAGGCAATGAAGGAGCCCCCCCCCCAGTCTTTGTATGCTTTGAGGCAGTTCCTGAGCTCTGCTCTTGACTCTTGTATCCCCTTCCATATTTTTTCTAACAAACGTTGTGTGGTTCAAACAATGCAGTGGTTCCCTAGAATTCCTTTGATTGGGGAATCACTACTCTTAGCATCTTGGATGAAGAAAATGCTTCTAATCCATTTTTGAAGAAGAAAAGTGTGATATTTAGCCAATAACTGAAGCCATTTTTGTTTGCATTTTGGAGGGGTGGGGTTTAGTGCTCCACACGGTTCTCTGAAATTTTCTGTGATCCTTCCAAGTCCTTGGACCCATTTCCTTGTACTTTTGTTGCTCCAAAACTCATTTTTAGCATTAGTAAACTAAAAAAAAATTACACAGCACGAGGCTTTACGTTGTTTCTTGTTCATCCTCATAGCAAACCTGTGAATGGGAGGAGACAGTGGTGGTTCCAATTTACAGATGGAGAAAGATTACATGCCCAGTGCCACTGCAGGTTTATAAGAGAGGCTGGTGTTTGTGTCCCCAACAATCCATTTTTCAGTATATACAGAGTATATACAGGGAGGTTGTGAATAACCTTAGCTACGAAACGCAGATTTTGCAGGAAGGAAAGCAGAATCTTGAAACCTGTAAACTTTATAAGTTTTTTTTATTTGCTTACTTTAAATACTCTCTGCTACTCGTTATGGGATGGAGCAAGGAACTACGGTATGTGGGATATTGAATTTCAAATTCCTGATGCATGGAAATCTTGCTCAGCCGTCCCCCCCCCCAAAAAAAAAAAGTGTTACCAGGCATCACCTACACCTTTCCAAGCTTATCTTTGCAGTCTTAGGGACTAGAAACATCTATTTTTAAAAAGAAAAAGCTGTCATCATTAGGAGTGAAACTTCATGTTTTTGCAGACACTAGGCTTTAAAAAAAACCAACCACAACTTTCTAAGCAGTATAAAGTTCAAGGCAAGCTTTGTATGGTTGATTTCCTCTGGAGGGGAGCCAGGATGTACTGTGAGCACGTTTGGTGTTCTTGTAAAAATGTTGATTGCAGGCTCCGAAGGAATCTTAAGGATGTACCCAATGCAGAATTGTTGCAAGCCAAGGATCCTACAATCTCAGAGCAAACTTCGCTTGTTTCTTTCAAGCTCTGCAAGCCAGTTGTCCTTATTTTTAAATACTACTATTTTAATCAATATTTTAAGTATGTATTTATTTAAAGCGCTTTAAATACTGCCATTAAATTATAAATTTCCAGGGCAGTTTATGATAGATCTTCTAAGACACAATAGAACAACAATCAATATACCGTCCATCAACAGTAAAACAGTGTCAGCAAAATAAGAGATTCATCAGAGGTTGACAGCAGGGGGGAGTGAAATGGTCTTTCCTGTATCTAGCTTGAGCTTTGTTTACATTGGCAGGAGTCTTCCCCAGCCCTAGCCAGGGGTGCTACAGATTGTAACTTTTGCAAGCAACTGCAGTTGCTGCAACCTGCTGCCTTAAAGACATTAAAGACTAGAAGCCAGCTGAACATTCCTAGGGGGACAGTTCAATAAGGGGTCCCACCGCAACTGCAAAACCCCTCTTCCCCCACTGCTCTCCACCTCAATTGAGACAGCAGAGGTACCTGGAGGAGGACCTCTCAGGAACAACTTGGTGTCTGTGCAGCTTATTCCATATGGCTAGACAAGACATATTGCAAGGGTATTTTAGCATCCTTGTAGAAATTAGCCTCCTTGTTTGCTGACTCTAAGGCCAGCCAATATTCTGCCTGCAATATGGGGATGACGCTTCCCTTCCTATATAAGGTTGCTGCAAGGATTTACTGACTAACTAATGCAGTTGACGTGTTTTGAACATTTAAATTACTATATATATAAGTGGTAAGAATTCAGTTGTGGTGTTGGCGTGTATTTGGAGCGTACTGTCTGCTTTGGAGACTGAGGCTTATATATTGCAGTGATCCTGGGCACGTATAAGAAAACTCTGCATGTCTTCTGCATGCAAACCCACCCATCTTGTGCATACCCCTTTGTGGCATCCCCAGTAGGGGGGTTGGGTAGGTTTTGCCCCTAACACAGTTTTCACCCCAAAGCTCTGTGCTTTTACTCTTCCCCAGTGGGTCATTCATGTTTGTCGGAGGAAAAGATAAAAGGGTGCGCTTGGGGACAGTGCGGGGGTGGGAGGCTACATATTCCTTGTGAACCCCACCAGGAAGAATAAAAGGAGACATCCAGTGTTAATCATGCTTATTGTAGGGGCACATCAGCATCTCTATGCTGAATAGTACCAGCCAACAGCTTTTGCCCCTGGAAATCTGCATTTCCCAGAGGAGCACAGGCCCACTTCATTTTAGAGCTAGGAAGGGAAGTGTGTTTTGGCATATGTCTTGCTTACGGATTTTGGGGGGTCCTTTATTATCTGCGTCCATGGCAGCAAGTGGTGCAGCATGAAAACTGCCAACACATTCGCAAAGCTAAGCAGGGTCCGGTATGGTTTCAAATTGGATGGGGAACCTCGTGTTGAGATTCCTGCATTGCCGGGGGTGGGACTAGATGACCCTCTGGATCCCTTCCAACGCTACAGTTCTATGAAGAAGCTGTATCTCTTGCTGGTCGTTTATTTTCTCTCCCCTTCCTGTTGTTGTTGGGTTGGTGTTGGCATTGTGTTTTGCTATGCCCTGTGGGGTGAGAGGCCCAAATGGCATATCTCCCTGTTCTACAGGATGGGAAGCATGGAGGAGCCTGTATTTTGGATAACCTTGGAAGAATAGCTTGAATAGAATCCATTCCCCCCCCTCCTCCTCCTCCCCCCCACCTCCTTTTTAACATTTCTCTTTCATTCCCTCTTATTTTTCTCTATCTCCTCCCCTCTCCACTTTCCAGGCAAGAGAGCCCTTTTTATAAATAACTTGAATAACAGGAAACAAAGGTTTAAAAGGAATAAACAAACCTCTTGACATATGCTGAGGCCAAGGAGGCGCAGTTTGGGAGGGGGCTGTTTGGTGGGGGCTGCATAGTTCAAGTGAGAGCCTGTGTTGATCACTCACCTCTCTTGCCCTCTGTTTGAGGGTCAAGATCCTTTGGTTCTGTTTCAGCAATTTGCGTGTAGAGTTGGGAAGGCGAGTAGGATAAGGAGCTGGGACTCCTAGGTTTCACTTCTCCTCATCCATGGGTGCTTTTTCTGTTTTTGATGTTGAATTTTAGTCTGTCCAGTTTGCGGATGGAGTAAGATTTCAGGTCTGCTCGGCGAGGTATGGGACCAAGAAAATTAGCGTGTTTGTGTTTTTGTGTATGTTTAAAAACTCAGCTTTCGTTTAAGTGTTTCGTTTCAAGCACAAGTGCAATTGAAAAATAAACAAAGGCACTGACAAAATGGCCTTGATGACAGTAATAGAGTTTAAAACATTGAAACGAAAAGCAAAATAATCGTCAGGACAACATCCATGTCAAACCGTATACATTAAAGCAAACTGTAGACCCAGATTGATTTAGTTAACGGAACAGCAAGCACACGGACCGAGAAGGCCAAATCTCAAAATTGGTTAAAGTGCTTTATCCAAAAACAACCCCCCCCCCCTGCTAAATGCACGTCGTTCTCTGCTTTCCAGGTTGCTACCTATAAAGACCTCTGGCATGGTCAGTTAAGAAGTGAATTCACATTCCGTTTTTTTTAAGTGCATCCCTACGATATTTAAGAATGCACTTGAAAACGTAAAGTGTGACTGTCAAGTGTGGATAAATGTGGGTTTTCAAAACCTCATGTGTTATGTGCATTCTCTTCTTGAGGAAATGCAGCCAGCACTTATATCTCTGTTGACTGAATCTAGAATTTGGGTTTCTATTCATTCTGTGGGAAATGCTACGTTCTTCTAACCTCATCCACACGTCTGCTTGCCCTGCCTCTTTCCCTCAGGGAAACCCAGTGTTTACCACTGAATTTGATCAAATGTCAATCAGGTTTTCTCCAGGTTGATGTTTGCTCTGATTTAGCAAGAAGGAATGGGTTTTCCAGAGAGGGAGGGTGGCAGGGCAAAGGCAAAACCGCTCTGGTGGATGGCTAGAAAGCACGGGGCAAGCGGAAGGCTGCCCTGACCCTGCTTTCTAGGCACAGGAGAAGCGGAAAGAGGCCTTTCTTGGTAACAGCTGATACTTAAACCCGTTTGCTCTGGTATGAGATATGGAAGCTAGTCCCTTCTCAGTTCTCTTGGCCATCTGCTTCCCTCTAGCCCACCTTAGTTTGGACTTTATAGTAGAAGCTGCAGACCTACCAAAGAAGCTTCTAGGACTGCATCCCAGGGAGAGCCATGTTCAATGAATGAGGAGGCCCAGAGTGGGTGGGTGGGAAATATATTGGCTGATGTGGGCACCCCTAAGTTGGACTGCCTGGGACTTGCGCCATTGGATCTGGGACTCCTGCTGATTCCCAGGGGTTATTCCGTCCTGTGTGCAGCAGGACGCCTTGAGAACATGAGCTTCTGTATGTTCTAGGGCTTGGCACTGAACTTTGATGTATCCTGGCTGTGGTTGGTTTTGAGAGGGATTTTTTTACAAAGGGATAGTACCTCAATCTGCATATTCTCATTAGAACACATTGCATAGAATTCATGTAGTGCTGGTTCTCAAGTACAATATGCAACAGGCAAGGGCTCAGATTCTGGAGCACTGTTGAAGCAGCAGTAGCCTGTAAGCACTAAATAGCCTCAGGAATTCAGTGCATAACTTTGGGAAAACAGTTCTTAAATTAGGTCCAGTGTGCTGCAGAAGGCCACGATTCACATGCTTCCTAGCTGCTCCCTTTCACCCCGCAAATGCCATTAGACTCCCCTCCTCCCAGCCTGGAATCTCAGGTCAGGGAATTCTCTCTGAATCCTGGCTCCCTGCCCTTCTCTCCACCTACTTGCCTGCTCTGTCTAGCACATTCTTAGCATTTGCTCAGTGGGGCAAAGTTCACCCACCTCAGCTTTCCCAGAGCTGACAAGACTGGTTCCTTTTGCCTCAAGGCTCCAAGTTGCGCTGGCATGGTGCCCACTTCTTCTGGGGCCCAAGATGTACTTGGGGGTGTTTTCGCATGTGCAGTTTCAAAACCGAGAGGTTGCACAAATTAACATCTTCTGCCCTTGAAATAGCAATGACTGGTTTAACTAGGTGACATGAAGACACTTTGCACATGCTCAGAGGCTTTGCTTTCCATCTCCATCCCCATCATTCAGCCCAGACACTGAGATCCAGCTCTAAGGGCCTTCTGGCAGTTCCCTCATTGCAAATACAGTAGTACCTCCAGTTATGTAACCCTCTGGTTACGTAAACTTCAGGATGCGAAAGCGGAAAACCCGGAAGTATTTGACTGGGTTTCACTGCGCGTGCATGCGCAGAAGCGGTCCTCAGGTTGCGGAAACCTCGGGATCCAACCGGACCTCCGGAACGGATTCCGTCCGCAACCGGTGGTACCACTGTAGTGAGGTTACAGGGAACGAGGCAGAGGGCCTTCTCGGTAGTGGCACCTACCCTGTGGAACACCTTCTCATAAAATGTTGAGTTAAGTAACTATACAACATTTAGAAGACAACTGAAGGCAGTCCTGTATAGGGAAGCTTTTAGTGTTGAATGCTTTATGATGTTTTTGTATATGCTGGAAGCCATCCACAATGGCTGAGGCAACCTAGTCAGATGGACAGGGTACAAATAATCAAACTGTTGTTGTTTCAGAGCCTTGACGTTAAAAAATGGGTTGCAAGTGGTCTTTATAGCTGCTCCTCCTCCTCCTCCTCCTCCTCCTCCTCCTCCTCCTCCTCCTCCTCCTCTTCCCTTTCCTTCCTTCCTTCCTCCAACAGGTGTGCATTTGAGTTTTGAGGAGCCCTAAATTTCTATACCACTTCCCTCTAATCTCTGAGGGGAATGGTTAATATCTGAGCTTTCTGTCCGGTCATTTTGGTCCTCTCATGTCTTCTTCCACAGACTCACTGGTGGAGTCATGAGGTGCTGTCAGTTCAAACCTCAATAGAAACCAGGGCTTCCTCCCAGAACCTCTTTTGGATGCCGATGCCCACCTTTAAATGGATGAAGTAACAGTTTAGAAAGCAGGATAGGATCGGGTGCAGTAGAATGTCAGTTCAAAAAATGTCCCTTTCCTCATTTAGGCCATGTCCCCAATAGTTGGGCACCAGAGCAGGGCCAACCCAAAATATTTTTCCACCTGAGGGTGAAGGGCAAGATGTGACCTCCTGCTCCCAACCCATGCGCAGAAGCTGCCAATCTGGACCTTTAATGAGCACTGGGGACTGGGCAGCATCTTCCAGGAAATAGCTGGGGGAAGGGTTGAAGGGGACACCTGCCACTGCTCCCCCCCACCCCCGCAAAAAACCCCCCAGCATCTGTTGCTTGAGGTAGCTGCCCTGCTTCCTAATAGTAAGCAGGAAATCCTAGTGAGACCTAGGTAAAGGGACCCCTGACCATTAGGTCCAGTTGTGGCCGACTCTGGGGTTGCAGCGGTCATCTTGCTTTATTGGCCGAGGGAGCCGGCGTACAGCTTCCGGGTCATGTGGCCAGCATGACTAAGCCGCTTCTGGCAAACCAGAGCAGTGCACAGAAACGCCATTTACCTTCCTGCCAGAGCGGTACCTATTTATCTACTTGCACTTTGATGTGCTTTTGAACTGCTAGGTGGGCAGGAGCAGAGACTGAGCAACGGGAGCTCACCCCGTCACGGGGATTTGAACCGCCGACCTTCTGATCGGCAAGTCCTAGGCTCCGTGGTTTAACCCACAGCGCCACCCGCGTCCCTTAAGGTGAGACCTACCCCCACCCTTTATCAGGCGCACATAGGCCTCTCCTGCCTAATGGTGAGGGATGCAAATCCAAACACTGCTCATGCCGCAATAAAGTATTTCGTTTGTTTACATCTCTTCCCATCCTGTTAATGTCCCCCCACCCCCAAATCACTCTTGGAATCTGGAATCGGCCTGTTTTACAAAACAGTCTGCACACAAAAATTGTGTAAACTCCCTTCCATCTAAGGGAGCTGCTGCATTCTGTGTCACATTTGAAGTAGCTTTTCCTAACTTGTGTTTATGGCTTGCCGTGGAAGAAGGTGGGTTTTTTTTTTTTTTGGTGGGGTGGAAGATAGTAGGGGAATGTATATGTAATTTCAGTGCAACACCTGATGCAGGCCTTGCCCCCCCCCCCCCTTTGCCCGTTCCAAACTGCCTTTATTTGATAATTGCAGTGTTTATGCCTCTGCCACATTAACAGCCCGGCTGGATCCAGTTAATACGGATGTAGTGAAGTAGGCCTTGTTTTAATTAACAGCGAATAAGGCACAATAGCAGGTAGGGGTGGTGGTTGCGGGGGGGGGGGGGGTAGGAGGAAAAAGTCTGGTTTAGCTGGGTGTGGTCACTGGCAGCTAGCAAGTTGTGAGACAGTGGGGCATGGAGGAAGAGGTTTATCACTTCTGGTAAGCAGAGGAGGAAGTCCTTGCAGGACTCCGGCTGGGGCAAAGCAGTTGGCAACCTCACAACAAGCACAAGGGTGAAATGTGGTTGGGTAAGTGAAGCGGGAGCTTTCCGCCCTATTTTGCAGACTTGGTTTTGTGTAATTTTCATCATCAATAGGTTTAATGTTATAGGGCATTGGTTTTTAGGGGAAGGGGATGAGGCCCCTTTCTATCCCAGGACTTCTGTTTGATTTCCTAGGCTCTGTCCTAGGAAGGCCAGGGTACTGGGAGGGGTCTGATGGTTAGTGCAGGTTACAGGTAGGTAGCTGTGTTGGTCTGTCATAGTCGAAACAAAACAATAAAAATAAATAAATAAATAAAATCCTTCCAGTAGCACCTTAGAGACTAACTAAGTTAGTTATTGGTATGAGCTTTCGTGTGCATGCATACTTCTTCAGATAGGACAGTGCTGGGCACTTTCTGTGTTGAGGTCCAGGAAAGCTGGACTTTCAGATTAGGGCGAGTGTGTGTGGAATAAATGGTTCCACACACGCTCGCCCTAACCTGAAAGTCCAGCTTTCTTGGACCTCAACACAGAAAGTGCCCAGCACTTATAGGGTTTTGGGGTGGAAGAGGATGGAGACTAGAGGCTGGTGCCTTTGAGAAGGGATAGTAGGATCCCAGAGCTTGTGCCTATAGGCCTCTGCCAGAATCTGGACCTGGTAGTATCTCTTTCTCTTAAAAAACAGCAACAACAGAAGGGAATCCTCTCTTGTTCTAACTGTTTTAGGTCCTGATGCAGCACGTGTGTGCACAGAAATGCCCCCCCCCCTGCTCTCATAAATTGCCACGTCTAGTTCCCCAGGCCCCCCTCTCTTCCCCTCCCCCGCCCCCAAATTCCCTTACATACACTCCCTCTGCTTCTACCAAATTTGGCCTTTGATGCAAACTTCTGGGGTCATGGCTTGAACCATAGAGCTGATTAAAAGCACATGGGCTTTATGATGTCTCCTCTCCCACCTCACAAAAATTCCTCAGAGTGATTTCTTCCTCCTCCGCAGCATTGTGATTAGCCCGATCCTGTTTTCACCAAAGCACCCCTTTCTTCCACCCGCCACCCCACCCCCCTGCCGCCGCCGCCCATATTAAAGTCTCCTTCTTAACCCAGAGCTATGCATTGGTTCTCTCCCTCTCCACCCCCACCCCAACACTTCACCAGTGGGGGCCCTCCTTGCATTCTGTTCCTTGATACATTTTTCTGCTGGGTCCTCCTTCCCTTCTAACCCCCCCCCCCCCCCCATTCCATAAGGGCAAAGAAAAACTTCTACGCAGTATGGAGACACTGGATTAATTCTAAGAAGGAGCGCTGCACCTCCTGTCTGTTTTGAAAGCCTTGCACCCTTTCCCATGGCTATGCAGTGGGTGGGAGGGAGGCCCTCTGCCCATGCTCAAATTGCTTCAAACGTAAATTTGAACCCTGCCCCCAAATTCAGGCAAGCAAAAAGCCATTTTTCATAGGAAGGTGATTGGGCCTCCCTTCATTTCCTTATTAAATGAGTGGAAATAAGGTCCAGGGTTGGGACCGTGATGAAGGTCCAGCAAAAACAAAAGAGAGACGCCAGAGAAACACACAACAGAAGAATTAAAGAAGATGGGAGGGGTGGGTGGAGATGCTTTTTTTTTTTTTTTTTTTTTTAAAGCAATATAGAAATCTGGCATCTAGCAATCCAATCCAGTTTTGGACTGAAAGTCTTTGGGAATTAGCAGAACCCAGAAGAGGTATAAGCAATATGTGGGCTTTTTATTTTATTTTATTTATTTTTAGAAAAAGCTCATATAAGAGGCCCATCATTCCACAGCATTTTAATATGTACAAGCAGTATGTGGGACATGACATGCTATCTACGAGCGTATGTCAGTGGAATAGATTGCATGTAAAGGAAAAGAAAGGTGGTTTCTCAGTTGCTTTAAAACAGGTGTTGCCAACCTTTCTGGAGTGTATCGGGTATTAGGGGACGAGTATTACCTCTGGCAGGTGACACGTTGTGCTCCTTCTGGTCCCCACCCTACACTAAGTTCCCATCTGTGACCCCTAGAAGATATCACCATGCAACAATGACCAGGTGAGGGTAGTAGACGATGGTTCTCCAAGCCTTGGTGAATTGGGACTTGCCCCTTCATGCAAAGATAGGTTC
Organism: Podarcis cretensis; assembly: GCF_951804945.1. Taxonomy (NCBI): domain Eukaryota; kingdom Metazoa; phylum Chordata; class Lepidosauria; order Squamata; family Lacertidae; genus Podarcis; species Podarcis cretensis. The sequence continues at coordinate 27,534,683 of NC_137182.1, read as the reverse complement.
CGGCGGATTGAGCAGACAAGACCAATAGTGGGTCCAATGGTCAAAAAGGCAGTTTCTGTACATGCTGTAGAGGGAAGTGAGGGGCAGAGGGGGCTCATCCTCCTGGGGAGGGAGCCCATCTGGGAGAAGGAAAACTTTCACCCTAAACCTCCGCTGCCATGTGGCTATACTCATTTGTTAGAAAGGCTTCGGGAGTAAACATCTTTGGGAGAAGAAAAGGCTAAGGAGCAAACCCTGCACAAATCAAGAGTGGAATTGTTTGTACTCCTCCTTCCTGCAACTCCTGCAGCCAAGCTGGTGCCAAACATATCACTCTGCTTTCCTTTTGGGTGTTTTCAAGGGAGAAAAAGATAACCATCTTCACACACACCTGCCACAACAAGGTGTGGGGTAGACTCCAAATTTTCATGGGTGCCAGAGGAAGACCTCAGAGGCAGTGTGACGCCCGTGGGCGCTCTTTTGACTCAGACCTCCATTGTCACAAACTTAAGATGGGGTGGTAGATCTGTTCCTTAACTGTAACAGGCAGTAATTAATTGTTCAGTAGGATGTTCTCCATACAAAACCATTCCCTGTGCCTATAAAAGTGAGCTAGAACCCTTTTCCTGACACCATAGTTTCCTATGCACAAGGTTTTGCTTTGTTTGTGTTTGTATTTAGGAACATTCAACCATGCAAGCCTGCTTGCCTGCAGTCTGCAATGCCACAGTCCAGAAATAGGGTTATTTTTGAGGGAGGTTCTGCCACCCTCTATTTCGAGACAGGAGGGGTGAGCATAGAAAAGGCACTTTATTGTTGCTTCTGGGCCAAACCCCCCCCCCCCCAATGCTAAAAAAACAACCTTATATTGTCTGCATATTACCTCAGCTTTTGTTGGTGCGTGCTATGCAGCAGAATATATGTGTGCCATCATCAAATATGTAGGGAAATGCCACTTAAAGGAGCCCGGGGGGTCTGGTTTTTTGGCCCTGTAGCTTTCTACCACGAGACCTTTGCATAGAGAGGCATTTAAATTAAAGTTATTAAAATGGTCTGGTCAGGTTCTTTTTCTCTCTAAAGAACTGTAATGTGGTGTTGTTGTTTTTTAATCTCATCCTTCCTCCAAGGAGCTCAGAAAGGTGGCATAGGTGGTTCTTGTCCCCTGTTCCTCGTATCCTCACAACATCCCTGTGAGATTTAGAGAGGTTTGGGGAATTAGTGTACGTTAAGCTGTGAGGTAAACTGAGAGAGACTAGCCCAAGGTCACCTCATGATCTTCTTGACTGAGTGGGGATTTGTGCCTGGTCTCCTCCAGCCTAGCCCGACATGTTTTTCTGGTGGGGTTCTTCACTTGGTGGGGTCTGGGTCACGATTGCTTGCTTGACAGCTGACATGGGTCTTTCACCCACTTTTTCATGTTGTGACTTAAGCATTGCTACCACTTTGAGGATGGACTGGAAGCGGGCAAGCCCTGAATGCTCAGGGCCATTTCACACATTATGTCAAATACTGTGCAGAGTGCACAGCACACATTTAACAGCAAGCCTCACCCTGCCATGTTGTCTTTCAGGAATATGCATGTTTTCATATAACTATAACAGGAGTCAGCAACCCTTTTCATTTTTATTTTTTTTATAAATTTTTATTAAGGGTTTTTTCTTTAAAATACAAAAACAAAAAACGACATATGCAAATAACAAGAACAAACATAATAATTAGCATCATGTAATAACCAACTTTTCTTCATCTTTGGACTTCCTAGGAGTCAGCAACCCTTTTCAGTCATGGGCTGGACCATGTGGTGGGCTGGACTATATTTTGAAAAAATAGTAATGAATGAATTCCTATGCCCCACAAATAACCCAGAGATGCATTTTAAATAAAAGCACACATTCTACTCATGTATAAACATGCTAATTCCCGGACCGTCCGCGGGCTGAATTAAGAAGGCGATTGGGCCGCATCCGGCCCCCGGGCCTTAGGTTGCCGACCCCTGAACTATACAAAGCTGCTGAATACTTCACCCCACAAACACCCCTTTCCTCTCTTCATACTTCACAAACATAGATATATGCTTAAAACAAATGCTAGCTGTCCATATAGAAACCATAATGTGTGAAAAGTCTCTCAGTGTGCTGCAGAGATTTGATTGTGGGAAACAGAGGGTTAAAATTGAACTGGCTAGTTACTTCTGTGGGTGAGGCCTGGCCACAGTTTTCCGTACCTGTAAAATGGGAATCGTCCCAGAATTCCTAACAGGAAAAGCAAGAAGTTTCTGGCACCTTAAAGGCTGGCTTAGCTATTGTGGCATGAATCAGATGCATTACACGACTGCTGTGAGATGAGCAAAAAAAAAGATTTATTAAAGTATTTTGCACAATTTAAAGGCTTCTAATAAGTGATACTGATGCATATGCATACAAATGACGGTGCATGTTTTGAATTCGGAGCTCAGTTTATTGCCTGCATCATCCCCTCAAAGTTCTGAGGAAGTATTACAGTTTCTGTTTAAAAATAATATCGCTAAATTTCATAAGATATAGGCAGTAGCCTCACACCTGTGGAACTCTATTCCAGTTGAAATACACAAAGCCCCATTACCGCAGGCCTTTAACGTGACTCTAAAGACCCATTATTTACTTACCTTACTGCTTTCTCTTAAATGAGGATTTAAATTACATTGTTGTAGTGTATAATTATTTGTCTGCTTTTCTTATTTTCAGTGGGCTGAATGTTGTTGCTTTCTGTCCCTTCCCCCCATTGTTTTCTTACGGTGTTGTGTTTGTAAATGTTGTTATTAATTTTCTACTGGGGATTTATATGTTGGAAGATGTCTTTGAGGGGGGGTTGCTAACCCTAAAAGGTGGTAAAAAATATTTCTTAATAAAACCCCCTCCCCATCTTTTCTCCTTTTTTTGCCCTGTGCTGGCAATTGAGATGGAGGAGGAAAATCCACACAGACTGTTTTCTCCCTTCCCATTGTTGCTTTCCTTATTTAAATTGAAAGATTAGTTTGGCGGGGTGTCTTGAGGGGGGGCAGTTAGGGGGAAAGAAGAAGAAATAATGCCACCGAGCCTTGTGTGTGTGAAGGAGGGGGAGACCCCCAAGACCTTAATTATGCCTTTAAATCAATGTGTAAAATAAATTTAGCCCAGAGCGAGTAACGCTGGGATGATAAAACTCTTTGATAAAAACTCCACGCTCTGCACAAATGACAGAGATGGACAAAATAGCACACGCTCACACCACCACCACCCCAAATAAATAAGTAAATAAAAATGCGGTGCTCTTTTGCCTTCACTGCTCCCCTCCCTCCCTCCACGATGCCCCAGGACTTTGGTGGTTATTAATGGTGTCTTTTGTTCAACCTATGGTGTTCCCCCCTCACTTAGCACCGCTCCCCCCCACCCCCATTCCAGCGTCTGCTTGCCTCTGGGCCCCTGGAAGCCGCCCGATCGGTAAAAAGTGATAAATACAATAATCTTGTCTGCTTCTGATTAAATTTATTCCTGACAGCATCGTTTATCACGAGAGGCCGGGATAATCACAAACATGCTGCGAAGGGTCTGCAAAGTGTGTGTGTGTGTGTGCGCGGGGCAGAGGATGGGGGTGGGGGTTTGGCAGACTGGCTTTACTGGGGGTGTGGTGGGGGTAGAGCAAATGAGAGTGAGAATTGGGGTGAGTAAGATCTGGCAGGGCATTCTGTGCCCTCCAGTGTACTGGAGACGTGGGTGAAATTGGGTGAAATTAAGAGTCAGTGGGGCAATTGCTGCCAAGGGGAAGAGAGCGAGGGACTAGGGTTGTTAAGTTCCTTAGCTATATGGCTGCCCCTTCTGGATGAGGGCTGGTTTGCAGCTCACATATACAGTGGTACCTCGGGTTACAGACGCTTCAGGTTACAGACGCTTCAGGTTACAGACTCCACTAACCCAGAAATAGTACCTCAGGCTAAGAACTTTGCTTCAGGATGAGAACAGAAATCGCATGGCGGCAGCGCAGTGGCAGCAGGAGGCCCCATTAGCTAAAGTGGTACCTCAGGTTAAGAACAGTTTCAAGTTAAGAACAGTTTCAGGTTAAGAACGGACCTCCGGAACAAATTAAATTCTTAACCCGAGGTACCACTGTATTTTCTGTATGCATATGGCAATGGAAAGGGGAACCCACATCTCCAAACACTCAGGAGCATGTGCCAACGACCTGGAGTTGTTCTGTGGTTCTGTGTTGTGTGCGTGTCCCTCCCCAACTGCTTGGCTATGCCCATTTCTTTACTTCATGCAAACCCCCTTGTCTTGTCAAGTGTAAATTGGCCATTTGGAGACGGGGAAGATAAAAGATCCCTCCCCTCTGCCATCCCAGCACTCACACAGCGAAAAGAAATCTCCTTTCTCCTCGCCCCCCTGCTGGTATCTGTGTGCCACAAACAGAGAGCAGATGTGCTGTTGCACAAAGGTGCCTGCAGAGCAAATAGCTCCAGGGCAAAGGAGAAATGATGGCAGCAGGCCTGCCCCTTTAAATGTGGGCCTGCCCCTTATAGGTATAAAGCAGTAGGGTGTGGGTGTGTACGTAGGGACGACGACAACAGCAGCAACAACAACAACAACGGGACACCACTGCTGTAACTAACCATAACTGCACTCGGTGTGCAGCATAAATTGCTCACTCTTTGTATAAACTATAAACAAGCAAAAGAAAAAAGAAGAAGAAAAAGGAATTTGCAATATACAGTCTTGTTTTTATTTTATTTTATTGGCAATCATAAACATGCATGAACTCTTAAAATGCATATCGTGCACAATGGAAATCATAACTTTGGTTTTACGTCAATAGCAGCAATCTTCTGCTGGTGTGAAGACACCAGTGGGACACCCTAATATATATATATAGAGAGAGAGAGAGAAGAGGCACTGAACATGGCCCTCCTTGCAGCACCTTCTTCCCCCTTCTGATGTTAGAGCCTGGCTGAAGGAAGAGCATCTAGAATGAGAGCCAGGAAGTTATGGACACAGTTAGCACACCCTTTTCTCTCTTTAAATCGGGGTATCCTCTTCCTACGTGACGGGGCAGACATGCGTTTAAGTGAGATGGGTCTGCCGCCATAATGTTTGGCAGACCCATCTCATTTAGCCTGGCCTCCAGCTAACCCAAGCAAGTGAGCCAAGCTGTGTTTGGTGGGCAAGGGAGAAAGATTTGCTCCCCTCCTTCAATATAATACTGAACTGGATCACTCAGGGATGCTGATTTGTCAGTAGATTCCTTCACACAGTGTTCCTGCATTAGTTAGTTAGTTATCTAATGATGGAAGGTCTGGGGATGATCTGCTAGCATGGATGGCCTTTGGGGTAGATGAATTCATGCAGAGATAGGAAGCTGTTTTATACCAGGTTGGACTGTTTGCTCATCCAGTCCCATAATGTCTACTCTGACTGGTAGTGCCTCTCCAGGATATCATGCAAATGTCTTCTACATCACCTGTTACTTAAGTCTTTTGAACGAAAATGCTGGACACTCAACCTGGAGCCTTCTATATGCAGAAGGGCTGCTTTACCGCTGAACACTGGTCTTTTCCCCTTGTCTTCTCAATGGCTAATGAGCATCATACCTGGATGGAGCCTCATAGGCAGTTACACCTCTCAAATACCAGGTGCTAGGACAAGCAACAGGGACGTGGGTGGCGCTGTGGGTTAAACCATGGAGCCTAGGACTTGCCGATCAGAAGGTCGGCGGTTCGAATCCCCGCGATGGGGTGAGCTCCCATTGCTCGGTCCCTGGTTCTGCCAACCTAGCAGTTCGAAAGCACGTCAGAGTGCAAGTAGATAAATAGGTACTGCTCCGGTGGTTTCCATGCTCTGCTCTGGTTTGCCAGAAGCGGCTTAGTCATGCTGGCCACATGACCCGGAAGCTGTACGCCGGCTCCCTTGGCCAATAAAGCGAGATGAGCGCCGCAACCCCAGAGTCGGCCGCGACTGGACCTAATGGTCAGGAGTCCCTTTACCTAGGACAAGCAACAAAGGAAGTTGCTTATCATGCTTTTTCTGGGCTTTCCTAAGGCACCTGGCTGGCCACTGTGGGCAACAGAATGGTGGAATAGGTGGCCTGTTGCAGCTGGTCTGCTTATGTTTGAGGGCAACCTCCTATCTCCCCCCAGACAACTGAATGCAAACAAATGGAGGGGGGGAGCAAAACTCACAGGGGTCACTAGCCAATCAAACCTATGCAGAAGTGTCTGAGAATAGGTCAGACCCAAATCCTGAGCAAAATCCCTTGGGGAAAAGATCCCCCCTCCTTCCCATAGCTAGCTAATTTGCTACATGCATGCCTAGTCCGGTTCCCCCCTCTTCCTCACTTATCATCTCCCCTTTCTTTCCTTTCTCCTCTCTCATCTCAGTCCTTGTCGAAAGGAATTCTAAATCATCTGAAAACCTGAACCTTGGGGGCAGAATAAATTATGCAAAGCTAATCTATGAAGTAGCTGTCGTTTGGATAACGGCTGCGCATTGAATTGGGGTGTTCTGGGGGAGGGGGAAGCAGTTGCACAGTATCAAGGCGGGGAGAGGGTGGGGAAGAAAGAGATTTCAAGTTTCTAGGCGCCAGTTTCAGTTTTCTAGGTGCCTAGGAGTTTTGCTGTTTGCTCTCTATAAAGAGTAATGGCGGAGGGGGTGGGGAGATTATCTTGGTTGATCAGAGTCGGAGGTCTGGAAAACGGCATGACCCATATCTCATGTTTAATCAGAACTTTTCATCAAGCCCTAAAAGTGAGTTAGCCAGCCTCATGGGTCTGCGTGGGTGTGAGAGGTGTGAAGGTTTGGGGGTGGGGGAACTAAAGTGAATTTTAGATGTTGCATTACAAGACGGGGTGCAAGTGTAAACACACCTCCTACCTCTTGGTTTCCACTTTATCACATATCTTTCAGTATCTCCCAGTCTCTTCCTTCCGTGTTACTGCTGTCCCCCCCCCCCAAGAACATTTTGTAAAATTTGGAGCATTTGTAGCAGATGTGAGTTAGGAAATAGTGTGACTTAGTTGTTCTGACATCAGTACAGTGGTACCTCGGGTTAAGTGCTTAATTCGTTCTGGAGGTCCGTTCTTAACCTGAAACTGTTCTTAACCTGAAGCACCACTTTAGCTAATGGGGCCTCCCGCTGGCACCGCTCGATTTCTGTTCTCATCCTGAAGCAAAGTTCTTAACCTGAAGCACTATTTCTGGGTTAGCATAGTCTGTAACCTGAAGCATATGTAACCCGAGGTACCACTGTATTGAATTGAGGGGGGGGGAGCATGTGTGCACACATACACACATGTGTGCAGGATTCAGGATACAGTATTTTGTTAAGTTCACCCAATGCTGCAAGAATAGGGGTGCTTGTAGGCGAAGGGGTGGAGGAGGAGATACTAATTTTCTCCTCTCACCTGCACTGCTGGTCCTTGGTTTGAATCCGGGCCTTTGCACAGTTGCTATTTCCATATTTCAAACAAGCGAGTGCATTTCAGTAATGCATTGTTTGGTCCAATCCCTGGGAACCTGGAAAGTCAAATTTTCACCAACCCATGGATTGTGGCTTTCTAGATATTTGCTGGACTACAACTCCCATCATCCCTGATCATTGGCCATGCTGGCTGGGGCTGAAAGGATTTGGAGTGGACAACATTTGGAGGGCCCCAGTTTCCCCTCTTATTCCATCCGTTGGGAATTTGCACTGTGGACTCTTTCAGAGAGTAACCATAAGGAGACAGAAAAGGGCATTCTTTAGAGGTGGGGAGAGTGATACATAGTGGGGGAGTTAATTTATTTAAACTCATTACTCTGAAAGCTGTTCCTCCATCAAGGCGCAGTCTCACATGCCAATACAATATTCATGTGCCACTTAGGGAGTCCTGGATATTCAATGCTGGGTTTGTGAACAAGATCCTTTGGCCACGCTGGGGTGGGTGACAGTGGCTATAACCCAGCTGTATACCTTCTGAAGGGTTTGTGGGGGTTTTTTTAGCGGGGAGGGGGGGAGAGATTCCAATCAGCCTGGATAAATCTTTCACCGCATCGTCACCAGTGGTGACGGGTGAGCAAATGATCCCAGCTGTCTCCATGCTGACGGCAACTCTCTTCTCCGCCAGATTCGTTCATTAAGATCCTCAATTATCGATAGGAGCCTGGGATGGAGTGCCTGCCGCACCAATGCTGACATAACAGCCTTTTAATAATCCTCACGGATGCTTGAACTTCGATGGGGGGTTGGAACAGGCTGGATGCTTCCTCCATTAAAAAAAAAATCAAAATAAAAAAAACATGGATCAATAAAATCCTGCTCTGGTGGAGTAACACAATTTTGAAAATGGGGGCAGAGGGATTTTCCCCTCCCCTCCTCACACTCACACCTTGTTTTAACAGCCTCAATTGTATATGAACAAGAAGACCCTCATAGCGCTCTCTGCACATGCAAATGATAGGAAGGTTGGGAACATGAATTTTAATCTCTTGTGTCTTTTAAAATGTATTTATTTCTTCATTTATTTTAACATGAAATAAACAGTATTGCACAAAGAAAAAGAGAACAACAAAGGACAGCAATGAGCCATAGGGACAAATGATCATATTTTGCAGCAGAAGAAAAGTTAGCTAAAGAGTTCCGGCCGGTGTCAGGCGATGTTATAAGTGATATTCATTTGTGTACGAAATAAAATTAGAAAGCAGCAAAAAAATAAAATAAAAAATGGTGTATTTGTGCTTTTCAATGTTTGGAGGTAAAGTATAACCTTTTCCCCAAATAGCATTATTCCAAACGTTCTTGTACTAAAACATAAGGTCCAAGTCCTGTAATGTTTTCTGTTTTGGTGTGATGGATAAGCATGCATGAAAAAAATTCCTAGGTCTTGCAATATAACCCTCTTAATACTGTGTCCAGAAACAGGAGAGCAAAAAGAGGAGACAATTGAATCAGCTTCTTAGTAATTGCAGCTATTACTTTGAAAAGCAGGGGCCACAAGGTACCTTTGGGCACTCCCACCAGAGGTGGATGTACTTGCCCTTAGCACCACAGTCTTAGCAAGAGATGGGAGGCATATTGGGTGTCACTCGTGGTTTTGCACTGGTGGGTGCTGTGCTTCTGTGGTTTCCCTGGCATGGGCCAAGACAGATTTTATCGGCCAATCAGACCATACCTCATTCCAAACACCACCACCTACATTCTCACCTGTATCTCCTTCCCAAATAAATTTTAAGCCCAATGTAGATCCTGTGGTGTAGGTTAGCAGTTCTGTAACCTGCAACTGAATCGTTAAAGGTAAAGGTAAAGGTACCCCTGCCCGTACGGGCCAGTCTTGACAGACTCTGGGGTTGTGCGCCCATCTCACTTAAGAGGCCAGGGGCCAGCGCTGTCCGGAGACACTTCCGGGTCACGTGGCCAGCGTGACATCGCTGCTCTGGCCAGAGCCAGAGCCGCACACGGAAACGCCGTTTACCTTCCCGCTGGTAAGCGGTCCCTATTTATCTACTTGCACCTGGAGGTGCTTTCGAGCTGCTAGGTTGGCAGGCGCTGGGACCGAGCAGTGGGAGCGCACCCCGCCGCAGGGATTCGAACCGCTGACCTTTCGATCGGCAAGCCCTAGGCGCTGAGGCTTTAACCCACAGCGCCACCTGCGTCCATATCCCATATTAAGGAACAGGATCACGGGTTTTGTAAGAGTTGTAGTGACCTGAGCACTAATAAAAGTGCAAACAGCCCATGCTCGGGCCTCTCAGGTCCAGCAGAAGCTGTTCCCGGGTAATAGGTATCTCATTTCTAAAGTCATGCATGTGAAAATAGCCCCTATTTCTCCACATTAAAAGAACCTGGCCTATGCAGTGTCCTTTGCACCAGAATGGGGAGATTAGGGGTGAACATAATGGCTTGTTTCCACTTCTGAAAATTTCAGGAAGTAAAAGAACCATAAATATTCTGCAGACCATCTTTATATTTTTAAAAGGTAAGGCCCAAATGGAGTCATTTTTAAACATTTCATTTTCTAAACCTATTCATTTTTTTCCTTATTCTTCATCATTATTTAGCTCATTTGGAATTCCTCAGATTTTTTCCAATACATCTTTAAAGCATAGTCACTGTCTTTTTGCCACAATTTAGGAGTGATCTGAGGAAGGTGGATAGGGAGAACCTGAAGCAAGTCCAAAATTTGTGGGATAATTTTCACAAATTTTAATTTTATTCAGTTAGTGATTGTGGGAGCGGATTATGGGAATATTAGTTACTGTTGGGAAAGAAATTATTATAGAATTAATAACTGTGTAGCATTGGTGGTTAGGAGCATGTGCTATGAGTTGGCCGGCCTCTCGATTCAACCTCCTCTTGTTTGCAGGATAGTTTTAGACAAGCCACTCTGCCAGTCCTGTTACCCCACATTACAGGTAACAATACCTGCCAACCTTTCTGGGTTATTGTAAGGACTACCGAGACAATATATGCGGAGCATTTACGAAAAATGCAGCAAGTCAATTGTAAGCATTATTAGAAAAGTCTTCCCCGCTCCTTGGTCAAATGGGGGTGTTTATGGTTGGACTTGAGATAAGCAGCTCCCTGCTTTGGAGAACTTGACCGTGTTGTTCTGGTTTTGTGTCGCTCAATCATGAGCTTCCCTCCTCCCTCCCCCCAAGCACTCCAGCTGTGGCCAGATGAGACTGCAGCTGCTTTTTTGATTCTGCTTGTCTTGGCAAGTGGTTTTGAAAAGCTCTCCCTCCACTTCCATTTATCCGGTGCATGGGGGGGGAGGGGGGGAGCAGTGAGGGGAAACAATTCTGTATTGTGAAACCAGGCATTGGCAGGAGGGGCATGTATAATTAATGTTTAAAGCAAACAAACAACCACTAAGCAGTAAAGTTATGCCTATTCCGCATCTAGGAGAGGTTGGATTCTGTGATCGGTATAAACCAGGCTTCCTCAACCTCGGCCCTCCAGATGTTTTTGGCCTACAACTCCCATGATCCCTAGCTAGCAGGACCAGTGGTCAGGGATGATAGGAATTGTAGTCTCGAAACATCTGGAGGGCCGAGGTTGAGGAAGCCTGGTATAAACTTTTGCACGTTTGTATAAGACATTCTAGTTCCGCTAGTGATGGACAAGTGGCTGAGAGCTGCGTAGGTTACTGAAAGCCTGTCCCTGGGAAACCCAGTCTTTCCCCCACCCCCACTCCTAAGTAGGTTTCATTAGCTGTTCCTTATTCGCTGTCAAGACTGTGATCTCAGAATCTTGAAGGCTGGCTTTGGGGAAGGGGAAACCCCTAAAAATCGAGGTTTTAAAGACACTGTGAGTTCCGCACCCGGCACTGAACACTGAGCTACTGCAATGTAATAGTCCAGGGTTTCCCAAACTTGGGTCTCCAGCTGGTTTTGGATTACAGTTCCCATCATCCCTGACCACTGGTCCTGCTAGCTAGGGATGGTGGGAGTTGTAGTCCCAGCTGGAGACCCAAGTTTGGGAAATCTGGCTTATATAATACACATAGCTCTAATTATGAGAGAACAGCTAATCACAGTATATTGGAAAGATCTAATCTGAAAGAAGGCAATGAAGTCAGCTAAGAGAGAGCAGTCGCACACATGCCCAGTTCAGATGACTTTTCATTGCAGAAGGGACTACCAGCCTGAGAATCACAAGAGAACAGAGAGTTTGAAGCCTGTGCAGCATAAGATGGAGTGTTTCAAGAGATGGCAGCGAGATACCTCTAAATTTATCTGGCTGGGCAAAAAACCCAGAATAAAATTTAAGATTTTAACTGATGTAAAGGAAAGGGGGGGATTTGCCCTGCCAGATTTGAAACTTTACTATGAGTCAGCAGCTTTCTGCTGGTTGAAGGACTGGCTGCTTCTTAAGAACACAGACATTTTAGATTTGGAAGGTTATAATAATTTCTTTGGGTGGCATGCATATCTGTGGTATGACAAGGTCAAGGTCCATAAAGGCTTTAAAAACCATATTGTCAGGAAAGCATTGTACAACGTTTGGATTAGGTATAAGGACCTACTGGAGAATAAAACTCCAAGGTGGCTCTCATCAATGGAGGCAAAAGCTGTGAAAAAACTTAATATGGATTGTACATGGCCGAAATATTGGGAAATTCTAGAACAGGAGGGTAGTAATTTAAAACTGCAGAGTTTTGAGAAACTAAAGGATAAAGTGCGAGATTGGTTTCACTATTATCAAATTCTAGAGGTATATAAGTTGGATAAGAAAATTGGCTTCCAGATGGAGAAATCCAAATTCGAAACAGAACTGTTAGAACCCAATACTAAGAATTTATCAAAAATGTATAACTTGCTGCTGAAATGGAATACACAGGATGAAATAGTCAAATCAGCTATGATTAAGTGGGCGCAAGATATTGGTCATAACATTATGTTTGCTGACTGGGAAAGGTTGTGGACCACCGGTATGAAATTCACGGCGTGTAACGCCCTGAAAGAAAATACTATGAAAATGATTTATAGGTGGTACATGACCCCAGTCAAGCTTGCAAAAATCTACCACTTGTCAGAGAATAAATGTTGGAAGTGTAAAGAAAGTGAAGGCTCATTCTTCCACCTCTGGTGGACGTGCCCAAGGATTAAGGCTTTCTGGGAAATGATATATAATGAAATGAAAAAGATGTTTAAGTACACTTTCCTGAAGAAACCAGAGGCCTTTCTCCTGGGTATGGTCAGCCATGTGGTGTTAAAGAAGGACAGAACTTTATTTTTGTATGCCACAACAGCAGCAAGGATCCTTATTGCAAAGTATTGGAAGACATCAGATCTACCCACTCTGGAAGAATGGCAGATGAAAATGACAGACTACATGGGACTCGCAGAAATGACGGGCAGAATCCGAGACCAGGAGAAAGAGACAGTGGAAGAAGATTGGAAGAAATTTAAGGACTATCTTAATAAATATTATAAGATTAATGAATGTTAGATTGACATGGATTTAAAATAATGTGGTTTTCAGAGACGACGACTATGAAAAAGAATGGAAGTGGTAAAAAATATTTGGGAAATAAGGGTATGGATTTGCTGATGGGATAATGAAATTAGAATACAGAACGGTGAGGTATGAGGAAGTCGGTGAAACTAGGTTGAGAAAATAAGGTTTGAAAGTTATACTTGTTGTCTTTGTTTGTGTCTGTTTTTATTGTTGTTGTTGTTGTTTTTTATGTCTTTATTGGAAAATTTAATAAATATCATTTTAAAAAAAATGAAGCCTGTGCAGCTAGCTGCGTTCAACATTTCTGAACAAAAATAGGTGGGGCTTGAACTGTCCTGAGGTTGCTCACAAGTTGCTGTGCCAGCATATTGTTGCAAATATGGAAGTGGAAATCAGAAGGTTTTTTTTGTGGGTGGGAGGGGGGGCAATGCCTGTTGAAATCTAGTTGAACAGGATTTCCAGTGGTACAGCTTAGTTCTCACCACCCCTAGGAGACGCAGAATGAATTTTGCAAAGCATTTGTGCATATATGCAAATCTCCTTGCTTTTCGCAATTTATTTGGGTTGTAGAAGTAAACTACACAGCCCAGGGCTGCCACTTACATCCTGAGTGTCTCAAACCAAGCTTGATTTCCCCTTCTCCCTATGCTTTTTTACCACCACCACCCAAACTTCATTTCAGAGATGTATTTCAGGGAGGCAGGGGGCTGAAGGGCTGATGAGATTGCTTCTCTTTGTCCTTTTGGCTGAGTGATGGGAATTGGATCTCTGCCATATCATTTCCTTGGCTTTCCCCTCCCTCTGCCCCCCACCCCCCATTCCCTAGTTGTGCTGGGACTATGTTTCCAAAGAGATCCTGGGAGTGGCTCTACCTTTCTGGTGATGGTTGGGTGGGGAAGCCGCCTTCATCCACTCTCTCCTGCAATACTAATTCCCATTTTATTGGTATTGTAATGAGCTTTCCGTTAAAGACAATTGCACCGTTTGGATTTGGTAATCAGTTTTTCCGCCACCCGTCCCTTTGCAGTTATTGTTGTATTTTCTTTACTCCGTGCGAGGAACACGTTATTTCAGTTCCGCGATGAGCTTAATTTTCATTTCATTTTTTAATTGCTTATGAGATGCGGTCCTTCATTCCAAGAAAAAGAGATGCTGCAGGTCAGAGGTAGCCAGCGTGGTACCCTACAGATGCTCTGGACTACAGCTCCCCATCATCTCTGACCATTGGCCACGCTGGCTGGGGCTGGTGGGAGTTCTGGAGTCCCACAGTGTCCTTGAGGCCTTCCCATTGCTACAGCTGCTGTAGTTCAAAGGGATACCACTGCCTGCTGATCTGAGAGTCCCGCCTCTCGTGCAAAATCCCTGAAGCACGATGCCTTTGGGGCATATCTATACTAATACAAATTTGTATCTGTTTTATTCTATTTTAACTGGCATGGCTGCCCTAGGATCCTGGGATTTGTAGTTGGGCGTGGGTGCCGAAAATCCTAGTAGCGATTGCTGCTGCATGGCTTCCAGCAGTAACAGGAGGAGAAGTTATGCAGGGAGTGGGAATGGCCTGGATCACATTATCAAATCCTGGCTTAATAAGCCAGGATGTACATGAGCTCTGTGCACCCACACACTGCCTCTTTGCCCAAACAGGGAAGCCAACCAGGAAAGCCACAGCTTCCTCTTAATGTACAAACTGGGAAACACTGGTTAGAATCATAGAATTGTAGGAGTTTGAAGGAAATGTGCTAGCAGTTTTATTGCTGCACCACTAGGTATCCCATCCAAACAATGGCTTCCAAAACAAGCCAGGATTTGTGAGCCCATTTTAAACAATCGCATCAGATTCCATCTTGTTTGGAAGCCGCTGGCAATAGTTTCCTGGTGCCTACATAGTGCAAAAGGGATGCAGGTGGCACTGTGGTCTAAACTACAGAGCCTAGGGCTTGCCAATCAGAAGGTCGGCAGTTCGAATCCCTGCAACGGGGTGAGCTCCCGTTGTTCAATCCCAGCTCCTGCCCACCTAGCAGTTCGAAAGCATGTCAAGCGCAAGTAGATAAATAGGTACCGCTCCGGTGGGAAGGTAAATGGCGTTTCCGTGCGCTGCTCTGGTTCGCCAGAAGCGGCTTAGTCATGCTGGCCACATGACCTGGAAGCTGTCTGCGGACAAACAGTGGCTCCCTCGGCCTATAGAGCGAGATGAGCGCCGCAACCCCAGAGTCGTCCGTGACTGGACCTAATGGTCAGGGGTACCTTTACCTTTACATAGTGCAAAACTGTGGTTAACTGTGACTTCATATTGCCTTCCTCCATTTGCACGATGGGAGGAGCAAAGGGGCTGTGCGAAGGTGCCTCTGTAGTGACTCGGTGGATAATAATATTTATTATTTATAAAGTGCCTCAGAGACTAGGTGCTGTACAATAATTAAATGAGCAAAAAGCAAACCTTGCCTGCAGGCATACAGTCTGAGAAAGACAAGACCGTAATGGAGGGGGAAGGGAGACATAGGGAAGGGGAAAAGGAGGAGGAGGAGGAAAGAGTAGAGGTCACAGTCTCCAGGGAAGAGGTATGCTTTCAAACTCTTGTTTAAACAGTGGAAAGGAGGGAGAGGTGCAGATGTCAGAAGACAAAAACTAGTTACTTTAACTGCATCCCATCGGGAAACCAAAGCCAATGAAGGGAATCTAATGCAGGAGAAGAAGTGGACAAAATAAGATATTGTGGCGGGGGAAATGCATTCTGGACCTGCTCACGGATCTTTTAAGCCACTCTTTCTTGCTGCGTTCAAGGGTTGAGCTCTGACATTGAAAACAAATGCTGGACCTGTGTCCTGTTCCAAATTAAGCCCGGAAGAAATGCTTTGAACAGATCAGGTTGGATAGAACTTGTGAGTAGTTTAGTCCTTGCCCTCATTTGCTGAGCCAAACCATGACTTAGCGTGAAAAGGCAAAAGTGTGGACTAACGTACTGGAAAGGAGATCGGGACTGCTTTAGTCCTCTCCAGCTGCCATGGTTTGGCTTAGATGTTGCCTAAACCCAGGTTTGCGGTTTTTGTCTCTCCGAATGAACCAATAACTGTAAACTGTAGGACAGACTTCAGTTACAGCTTTGTGTGGGGAGAGCTAAACCATAGGTTGAAGTTCAGACAACACACTAAGCCAAACCATGGATTAGCTCAGCACACTGCAGCAGCAAAACAATGGGTAGAGAAATCAAGTGGCTGCAATCTATTCCTGCATGTTCACTCATTCATACCAAGCCATGGTTTAGTATTGTAACATTTATGTACAAACCTGGCCAGTGGGAGTTACTTTCTTCATGATGTGTAGAATGAATCCTTGTAAATGGGGTGGGTGAGGAGAGAAAATTTTTCATACTTAATGTCTCCCTTCTCTCAGTCTTATGGCATCATACTTAGAGTGTTATCCATTTTATCATTGTAAGAATCCTGTGAGTTTGGCTTGGCCCCAAGACCAGCCAGTGAGCTAAATGGCTGAGTGGGAATTTGATTTCAGTTTCCCCTGTTCAGACTCTACCATTTCATCTATTACTTGAAGGAATGGCCCTCTGTACATTCCCAGATTCTTAACTTCTTTTAAAAAAAGTAACAATATATTCCATGTGCATCATGCTTGATGAAGATTGTTGTGTCTCTCAAACAAAAACGATGGAAACATGAAGATAAATCCCTATTTGCAAATTATGGACATTTCTGGGTTTCACACAGTTCATCTAAAGAATGAGCTACTTTTGCTTGTGGTATTATGTTCAGAAAAAACTGTGATGATAGTCTTAAACAGCTGCAAGAAGTACTGCCTTCACCATTTACCTGTAATTAATTGATCAAATAATTGCAAGCTATTTAATCAATTAAGCCTTTAATCACCAGGTCTATCACAACTACTGTGGGCTACTGCACATGTTATAAAATCCCTGTATGGAAGACACATCCACATAGTGGTAACTAGTGTGCAGATCATTACATCAGAATACCTTGCAGAAGGGTGTTGACAAACATTGAGAAGCCTCAGTTGATTGTGGCTGCCCAGCACATGTAAACTTGAGTAGACAGTGCAATGGAAAAAAACCAAGTGTCAGACTGACCTCTAAGGGCATTTCTACATCACAGTTATAAACTGGTTTAGCAGTCATTCCCTCTCCCCGGAGGAACCTGGAAACTAGGGAGCTAGAGGTCACCAGCAGGCAAATAAGTTTGTATGGGATCAGTTCTTAGGGTTTAAGGTTTTTTAAAAAACTAAACAAAAACAAAGCCACGTTATGAACAATAATTTCCCAGGAGTCTTTGGGAGAAGCCATGGCAATTAAAGTGATGTAAAACAGACATGCATATGTAGGTTAGATATGTGCTTTGGTGTGAAGTATCTCTGTGTGGCATGTGTTAGACAGTTTGTGCATGGGACACACACATACACACACGCTAATCAGAAGGAAATGCAAGGACTTGCACTCCCTGATTGATATCAGACTCCTACCAGCTTGTGCCACGGATAGAAACCAGGAGCAAACCTTTACTGCTTTACACTTTAGATGTCTCCAGGCAAGTCAAGCAGGTGATCCAAGTCAGACAATTGCAGGGAACGCGTCACGCCCACCCCTTCCTATCAGCAGCCAATCTCACACAGGATAAAAAATTTCTCACCCTTAAAGACTTTTTAGGACTATCCTTGATTGTACTGGGATGCGGGTGGCTCTGTGGGTTAAACCACAGAGCCTAGGACTTGCCAATCAGAAGGTCGGCAGTTTGAATCCCCGCGACAGGGTGAGCTCCCAGCAGTTTGAAAGCACGTCAAAGTGCAAGTAGATAAATAGGTACCACTCTGGTGGGAAGGTAAACGGCGTTTCTGTGTGCTGCTCTGGTTTGCCGGAAGCGGCTTAGTCATGCTGGCCACATGACCCGGAAGCTGTACGCCAGCTCTCTCAGCCAATAAAGCGAGATGAGCACCACAACCCCAGAGTCGGTGATGATTGGACCTTATCGTCAGGGTTCCCTTTACCTTTTATGATTGTACTATGACACAGGAACAAGCAGCATTTTTAGTCTTTCTTTGTTGATTCCGCTCATGATTTGATTAAAAAAAATTGTTGGGGGTATACGTTGGTATAAGATGAGCAAACATTTATTGAGGTAGGTAGCTGTGTTGGTTGACGCAGTCAAAATATATAAAAAATACATATCTGAAATATAACTGAAGAAGTGTGCATGCACACGAAAGCTTATACCAAGAACAAACTTATGGTAGTTGGTCTCTAAGGTGCTACTAAACATTTATTGTGCATGTGTTTGTCTCTTGTAGATTCCCCTAACGAAGACAAGACACTCGAAACAAACAGAAAACGGCTTATTAAATAATTGCCGCGACTGTGTCGGCTTTGCCCCCATGCATCTCTTGTGGGGTTTTTGGGTTGGGACAGTGGGTATGAATTTGGTAGTTGGTGAGGAAGGGGTAGCAGTGTTACTGTCCCAGAGAGAACAAGGCTTTGAGAGCAAAGTTGAGGTTATACTCTGAAAGACACAGGGTCAAGGTTTTGTGTGTGTGTGTGTGTGTGCCTTTCTAATCTGGGGGATTTGGGGCTTAGATGAGAGACATGAGGGCGGGTGCGTGTGATGGAAGTATGAGGCTTTCAGGAGAAGATACCGTGCTGGTGAGACAGCGGTCTCTGGTGTCACCGTGCCTCTTCTGTCTGTTTGGGCTGGGGGTGGGTGGGTGGGTGGCATGACCATCTAGGTCCATAGACTCTGCTGGGCGGGGGAACTTTTCAATTTGCAGGAACTTGGCGGAGAAAAACTCGGCCAGCAAATCCTCGCAGCCCTACTCTTTACCCTCGCCGTCCTCTTAGCTCACCCCCTTGCCGTCCCGTCTCCCCCTCCACCCTCTGGGCCTGGAATTGAGTTAGTTCTCTGGTTCCATCCGCCCTTCCAGGTCAGCGACACTTAAAGCGTCGCCAGTTGAACATCTGACGTGATCCAAGCTGTCAGCTGCATTCAGGGGGCGTTATTAGTGAATCCCTTGTGCCGGACAGGCTGTGGGGGCTGTATGGGAATGTGCGGGGGCGGTGGAAAAGCAGGGAGGGGGTGCATGCGCAGCAGACAGGCGGCAATATGTATGTGTGGATGGGAAGGGCATTGGCAGCTGGCTCTATTTTTATCTCGTTTCCCCCTGGGCAACAGCCAGAAAAACTGGCCTGTTGGCAGCGTGTGAGTTTCCTAAATGCCCGCAACCTGAATCTCTCTCCCCGCCCCCTCCTTCTCCATGTGGGGTGGAGGGGTAAATGCAGACAGATCAGAGGGAGCATAAGACTCTCCCCCAGGGCAACATATTCCTACTCCTCCATCGAGTTACTCAGCATCATTAATGCTGTGCCTGGGACTGGGGGGGAATAAGAACATAAGAATTGACCGAAAGGTTCATTTGGTCTAGCGTTCTTCTGAAAACCAGCCTGCTAGCTGCCTCGGGGAAGCTCCTAAGAGGGGTTTGAAAGCAGCAGCCGTCCCCTGCTTGTCTGGTATTCAGACGTATGCTTTCTCTGAACAGGGAGGCCCTATATTGCAGTTAAGAGCTATTTATATACTTGTTCTCCGTGAATTTGTCTAGTCTCGGGGGCGGGGGGGAGAGGTGGCTAAGCCATGTAAGCTAGCTGTCATCTTGTGTTAAGGAATTCCACAAGTGATCCATGCTTCGTCCACAGAGCTTATAACCTACGCCAGGGGTGGGGAAACCTCAGGGCAAGGGCCAAATGTGGCCTTGCAGGCCTTTGGGGTTCTTCTCCCCAAGTCACACGCCTCACGTTGCATCATCCTCAAGTGTTTTTGTGTGTGGCTGAAGTGTCTCCTTGAACTCTCACAATGCCTCGTAGAGAGGGGTGTGTGAATGTGTGCAGAAACGAGCCTACTGTACAAGGGCCCGGCCCAGTATTGATTGTCATATGGCCCCTGGAAAGTTGTCCAGAAGGAAATCTGGTCCTCGGTTCCCTATCCCTGATCTGCGTTAAAAGAGGCAAGAGATGGGAGGAAAGAGGAGACATGTGGGTCATTCTAAATTCTTACCGTGCATGTACATGTTAAATCATACTAGCTGTAATTCCCTCGTTGCAGGGGGTTGGACTAGATGACCCTTAGGGGGATACCCTTCCCACCCTAGAATTCTGTGATTCTATATCGAGTCACTCTGATTTTTCTGCCTGCTCCCATCTTGCCCCGCCCTGCCCAGTTCACAATTTGCACCTCCTCACGCTTTTGTGAGTTTCCAATTGCTGAGGGAAGGGACTTGGAAGCTCAGCTTTGCACTTCTCAAAATTGAGAAGTTACCGGACGGGCCGGATTTGAGAGAGATTGCTGCAACTTGTTACTTTTAAGAAATGAGCCTTAGCAAAGCCTGGACAAGGGTCTACATTGCGTGGCCAGGGACGTGGACGGAGATTTGAAGTCCCACCCCCAGCGTAAATCACTCTGGATATCTTGGTAGAGTTGCTTTTTCCACCAGCCTGAAGAAGGTGGTTCGTTTTGGGAGGGGGGGGGGGCTTAGAGGAATGTCGACACAACAGCCACCCAATGGGGAGGAAGGGAGAGCGTGGCGCAGCTCTGGCATTGGAAAGTAGGTCAAGAGCTTATCAGGCTGCGGTAGAGTCGGTGGAAAACAGCGGCTTGGAATGTGAGGAGGTGGGGAGATTTCGAAGGGCAAAAAGGGATCTTGGGAAGGGGGGTGCCTCTCAACCCCACCCTCCCCAGAACTTTAAAGCACGGCACTATAAATCCCTCTAAATGCAGGAGAACGTGGCTTAGATTTGAGGTTATCTAATGTACCGTATTTTTCGCTCTATAACACGCACCAGACCATAACACGCACGTAGTTTTTAGAGGAGGAAAACAAGAAAAAAAATATTCTAAATGAAATAGTGGATATATGATTTTTGTGGTTCATGCTGTGGCCACAGACATGTGATCTGACAGTGAGTTTGGAGTAGCCCAATGCAAAAATCCTGAGGATCCATGTGGATCCATGCTTTGTAACCACGGAGGAGGGAAGGAAGGGGAACCATGGATCCTCTGCTCATGACTGCAGCAGATCCCCCCCCGCCACCCAGAGGCATTCGCTCCATAACACGCACAGACATTTCCCCTTACTTTCTAGGAGGAAAAAAGTGAGTGTTATGGTGCAAAAAATACGGTAACTTGATTTGAAATATTTAAATTTCAATGAGAACGGTGATGTGTTGTTGTCTTTAGAGGGTCTGTGTGTTCATAGCAACTAGAGTGCCCATCCCAAGGCTATGCAAGGAAGCACTTGCTTCCCGTTTGATGGAAGAAGGCATGCAGTCCCCCTTCCTTGCTGTTGGGGAGGCCTGCGCTGCTCCTCGGTTCACTGGATATCCAGAAACCGAGGCCAACCCATCCATTCCCTGCCTTTTTTTGTGGGCTAGGGGCCGCACAGTTTAGGCCAGGGACACTTTTTCAGCTAGAGGGCAGCATTCCTTTCTAAGCAACCTTCAGGGGGCCACATGTGAGTCGTGGGCGGGGCCAGAGGCCAAAGCGGCAGATGCGGTTGACGCCTTGTGTACTGTGGGCAAGTTTCTAAGGCTCACCCACAAGTCTCCGCTCCCATTGCCCTGGTAGTACAGTCCCCATCTCCGCAAGCAACAACAGCATTGGCTGCTTTATAGTTCTTGAGCTTTCATAGGGAGTGGCTGACAGTCTCCCCTCTCTTCTTATTACTCACTTTTTATTGTTTTTAATTTCTCTCCCTTTATTTTTTTCGAAAACAAAAGCCCCACCCACTGAAAGGCCCCCCTGGCAACTGGCTGGATGAACCTGCTGAAGACCTGGCATTAGTTTCTTAGGCCCTTCGAAAGTAAAGTTGGTAAAGACGAGAGAAAAGGCCTTTTCAAGCCTCTCAACTAAACTGTGGACTGGTCTCACTTCTTTGCAGCAGCCTCCGTTTCCCCTTGGTGGAAAATAATGGCGGCAAAATGATGGCCAGGCTCTCAACGCAGTTACTGCTACCACCAGTTGCTATGAATGTCTGTGTGTGGCTTAGGCGGGAAAGAAAGCCTTGTTGCAAATACAGTGGTACCTTGGTTCCCGAACGGCTTAGTTGTCGAACAAATCGGCTCCCAAAAGCCACAAACCCAGAAGTAAATATTCCGGTTTCTGAGCGTTTTTCGGAAGCTGAACATCCAACATGGCTTCCGATTGAGTGCAGCTCCTGCAGCCAGTTGGAAGCCGTGCCTTCGTTTTCGAACGGTTTCAGGACTCGAACGGACTCCGGGTGTGGATTAAGTTTGAGAACCAAGGTACCACTGTACTCCTAATGGGGAGCCCTGCCCCTGAGAAGCTGTTAGAGTATTTATCCTCTTCTTGGATAAATTTAGGGGAATGGTTTCCTTCACCAACTTCTCTGCCAAGAAATAAATAGTGGAGAATTTCAGGAGACCATTGGTCACCCTGAGAGAGAGCTCTGCTGCTCTACATTTTATACCATTTATTTGTTAGTTTACAGTTCTAAACCATCTTGGGTGCCTTGGCAGAAAGGTGGCATGCAATGAATAACCCCCCACCCCCCTGAAATGTTCACACAGCTCTAATCACCTTCTAGTTCTGGTGTTTGAATTCAGGATTTCTTGATCCTTTGCTCTATCACACTAACTGCATCTCACCTCATTCTGGGTGCAGGGCAGAAAATCAAAGGGTACCTTTCCCCATTTCCAGCAGTAAAAATATAATGCTTTTTAAATAGCTGACAAATCTATCGCCTTTTTGTCAATGTCTCAGGCAAACCTGGTTGCATGCTGGACTAAGTGGATCTTTTGGTCTAATCCATAAGGCTTGTTTTGCATTCTTAAGATCCGCCTCTTGAGGCAAGACATCTGGCCCCGCTTAACGGTAGAGCCGGCCCTGGGTGTGTCAAGCCCCAAATCCTTCCCATTTCTGCTAAGTGAGTAGGCACCATGCCTTCCTCCATCAACTGGATTACATGTAGTTCTTTCCCCACCTTCCCCCCTCCAAGCCAGCCAGCCTGCCTCCCTCTTCTGTTCCCTGCCACGGCTGTTTTCTTGCCACAGCAGAAGGGGTCCAGCCAAGCGTGGCCGATAAAATATTCATCTCTCTCACTCTCTTACATGGCTTAGAGAGTGCCGTGAACTGAGCGTCCATTATTCAGGACCTCCCATGCATTGCATGATTGTTGCTGGGCAAAGAGAAATGAAAAGGGGGTAGGGGGGGAAATGTTTGCCTCTTAATTAAGGATGGAATTGGGCGAGAGATGCACGGGGAGCATTTGTGGAACCATCTTGTAGGGGGAGCAAAGGAGGCATTTCAGGAGCCACACTGGCTTCTGGGTGCAGCCTGGCAGAACCGAAGCGTACCTAGAATTCCCTTCACACACTCTTGTTCAAATAACCGGTGGAGGAGCTGGAACTAGTGGTTAGGTGCAAGGCTGTAGCTGGCCGTATGCTGACAAAATCCGGTTTGGTGTTGCGCTTATTGCAAAGTCCCTGACCATCTTCTCCTTCCCACATTAAAGGTACAAGGGTTAAACACCAGGGAGTTTGACACTTGACAATCATAGAATTGCAGAGTTAGAAGGGACCCTGAGGATTATCTAGTCCAACCCCCTGCAATGCAGAAATATGCAGCTGCCCCACACAGAGATTGAACCTGCAACCATGGCATTATCAGCACCATGCTCTGAGCTATCCAGCTGACGACTTCAGACTTATACTTTTCTTCTAAAAAGGGAAAACCTTAATGTTCCTTCATACTTAGGAGTGTGTCATCTTACGGGATATATGTGTCTAAGACAGTGATGGCCAAACTTGGCCCTCTAGCTGTTTTTGGACTACAACTCCCATCACCCCCAGCTAACAGGACCAGCGGTAGTCCCAAAACAGCTGGGGGGCCAAGTTTGGCCATCACTGGTCTAAGAGAAAGGAGAGGACCACATTCCAGCAGATGTTTATAAAACCGATATTTCTGGCTACATCCCTGCTTAAAAGGGGGGAAAGTGGAGGTCCCAGAATCTTAAGTTCTCCTATTGACAGTGATGTCTGATTCTAGAAAGGAGGGAGAGGGATGGGAGAATATAACAGCCCTGCTGGATCAGATAAATGCCCAGCTAGTCCAGTATTCTGTTCTCATAGCGATCAACCGGATCCCTCTGTGAAACCCACAGCACAACAGGACTCTTCTACTCACAAACCCCAGCAGCTGGTTTTCAAGAACCACATAACATCATGCTCCACTTCTGCAGGAACAGACTGTGGGGAAAGATGGTGAGAACATAAACTTTGTCTCATGGTTCTATTACCTGTGTACAGGCACATGCACACCATTACCATAGAGATGTGGGTTTACTAGTGGTTTAAATTGTGGGGCAGGCTAGCCAGCTGCTGCTTGCCACCTCAAAGGATTAGTATGTGCTCTGCATATTGGTTTTATGGTGGCAGCTAGAAGCATTCCCAGCTGGACTCTGAGCCACCAGAACTCCAGCTCAGACCCTGCCTCTGGCTTCTGAGATTCTCTCCAGGCGATACTGAACCACTTCCTCCCTTCCCTTTGAGTATTAGAACAGCCTCCCTCAATTTGCTACCCACTGGATGTTTTGGACTACAAGTACCCAGCCTGTATTTGGAGGACACCATAAGAAGATAAGAAGAGCCTGCTGGATCAGGCCAGTGGCCCATCTAGCCCAGCATCCTGTTCTCACTGTGGCCAGCTTAGGTGCCTGTGGGAAAGCCATAAGCCAGGATCCGAGCGCAAGAGCACGCTCCGCTTCTGGCTTTCAGCTGCTGCTGGTATTCAGAAGCAACGCTGCCACCATCCATGGAGGTACACCATAGCTTTCATCACGGCTGGTAGCCCTTGATTTACACCAAGGCTATATAGCTGCTTCTTTTTAAAAGAAAAGCAAGAAACAGAAAACACAGGAATGAAAGCTGAGATTCTCAGTGTGCTGGCTTTTGCATACAAATTCCATGCAATGGTAGAATCATAGCACATGTAACCCTGGGCATTTGTTTGGCTCCTTACATCTTTTCCCTCCAAAACAGAAGACTAGGAAGAAAAGAAAGCAAATAAAACATTTCTAGCAGTCTGCTCTCCTTTTGTGCCCACCCACCCCATCAACACTCCCCCCCCTTTTCCTTGGGGGTCATTTGCAGCACAGTCCATTAACGCTTTCTGTCCGCACCCCTGATTTCTTTTTTGCTGTCAACACCCTCCATTCTCCTCATTTCACACTTACAGCACTTGCAAAATCCCCTGGAAGCTGCAGTGGTGCCAGCCGCTATCTCCCCAAGCCAACAATGGAAGGAAGAAGCAGGAGTGAAAGTGTAGCGGACTCTAAAGGTTGCTATTCGGCTAAACCCAACAGAGCTTGACTAGTTTTGCAGGCATTCTGTATGTGCTCTTAGATCTTTTGTGGCTCTCCAGATGTAGTGATTCTTCACCAGTGCAACCCTTTGCCACTCTCGAGCTCCTCCCAGCTGTCCCAGGTCCTTCTCCATTTCTGGCATAGATCGGGCTTTTAGGGTTCCAGGCCCCTGACAATTACCTTTATACTTTCTTGGAGGGAACAGAAGACTCTTGGTTGCACACATGACTCAAACTGGTCATCACAACCAAACCCTCTTTGGGAATCCTGGCAGCCAGTTATGTGAACATGATTGTCTGTGGCAGACCTCAGTGGTCTCAGAAACATGACATTTATTCTTATTTTTAAAAAACACAACGTTTAGTCCTCTTACGTGAAACAATGTTTGCATAATGTTGGAGATGCTCAGGTGCTCCCCTTTCTGTCTCACCTACCATCCCCTAGGATGTGTGGCAATGGGGTTGTGTTTACAAGTCCTGCACGGAACACAGCCGGGGTGAGGATCATTATCTTGAAATCCGCGAGATTTGCTGGCTCTTAAAAATTCTATATACCCTGCTCCTTTCAAACTCCAAGGCAACTAAGCTCATACATAATAATAATAAAAATGCTAGCAATAACAAACCTTATTAGCAGTAAGTAAAAACATATTCTCAGCTTGTCAAATTGCAGCCTCGAACCATGAAGTCTTAAGCCAGTCAGCCAAGTAACAATGACAACAAATACTTTTTAGCTTGGATCCTTTTAAAAAGCTTCCAAGGTTCTGACTCCAGTGAGCCTCCCTAGGTAAACTATTCCAGTATAGCTGGAGGGGTTCATGACTCAGGAGAATGGCCATTTTGAAGTGGGGTGATTCATTTCTTGGAAAGTGGCTGTTTTAATCCAAATGATTCAGTGGCAGCGTGTTTTCCTTGTTCTGTGAAGCGATGCGGGCTTAAAGGTGAGCATCATCCATTGACAATGGCAACCTTTGCCATGGAAGAATATGGTGTCCACACTCGTCTTGCAGCAGGGCGGGGGAGATAAATGACGCAAAACATTGCAGGCACTTTAAAAGTTGACGCTTCTCAGAGCTCGAGAAAATTAACATTTGCACTTGCGGTGATGCGATGTCAGCGTAGGCACCGAAAGTTAGAAAAGCCATTTATTTGTCTTTTGTGTGTGTCCTTGCACAAAAGTGGTCTTTGTTTTGTGTTGTATGTTCCTAAGACTTGGATTTCTGCCATCTGAAATAGGGGCTTATTCTTAAAGACCCTCTGATTAGCTAATTTGCTTGCGAATTGGTACTGAAGTATATAGACTTTTTTAAAAAAAAAACCTGGAGGGAAAAAACACATACATACCCAGCCATTCTGCCTTAGTATTGCAAAACCACATTCCACATTTTCCCCCCTTAACTTTCCCCTAGAGCGGGTGCAAATCGGTGGTAGGTTTCCCTCTGCTCTTGATTTCCACCCTTTTCTCCTCTGCCACCCCCCCTTCACCTGCTTTTCTCCCTTTTGACGCAGAGTTAAAGATTAATTATAGCTGGTCTTCCCCAGCTGGGTTGCTGAGCGGATGGGAAATACCCATTAATAGAAGGATAGCTTTTTATCATTCTGTCAGCGGCTGGTGGTACAGGACGACCTCGCGATTCTCAGCTTGGAATTCGTTCGCCTTTTAAAAAGGGGGCTTGCCGAATTGGATAAATGAGTTTCTCTCTTTTTTGTGTGTGGGGTGGGGTGGAATAAGGGGGAGGGAGAGAGGGGAGGCTGACGGAAGCGGCAGGAGGGGAGAGTCCCTGGAACAAAAGCCAAAATATTTCATCAGACCATTCTCGGTTTTCTTCTTCTAAAAAAAATGCATAGGGAAAAGAAAGAGGAGGAGATGAATTGTACATGACAATAGCCCCCACAATGCATTGCTTGAAGGGGTACCACCATGTATTTGCTGACCAGGTCCTACTTTTAGTTAAATATTTATCGCAGGCAGGGTGTGTAGCAAGGATGGATCTATCCGGATGAGGAACATTTCCTTTAGATCTTCACAAAGAGAATCGCTGTCCTTTATTTTCCCTCTTGGTGTATGAAATCATTGGAACGGCCTCTTATTGGGGGTGAATTGTGGTGACTGAAGCCTTTGGTTTTGCGAAGTTAGCTGTTTTCGTTGTGATAAATGCCGACTGGAGTTTTCTTTTGCTCTCCTTGGAGCGGTGTGAATATTCCTTGGGGGGAAATGTCTTGAATCCTTGGTGTCAACACCACTCTTTTGGGCTGGATGGAGGTTCAGGTCCTGAAATAAGGACATCTCAAGGCCCTTTGAGGGCTTTATTGAGACATTTGTGTTGGTGGTACGATGTTTAGAACAATTAAAAAAACACACCAGAGTGTCTTATAAACACAGGAAGATATGTGTTTTATACAGAATCGGATGGTGCATCCATCTGGTTCAGTATTGTCTACATGGACTGGCTGTGGTTATCCAGGGTTTCAGGAAGGAGTCGTTCTTAGTCCCACTTGGAAATGCCAGGGATTGAAACTTAGACCTCATGCATGCATGCAAACAAGATGCTCTAGCACTGAGCTGCAACCCTTCCCTGAATCTGGAGAAACGTCCAAACCCAGTGGAAGTAGCCAAGGAGCAATTGCAATTCCCACCCGCCCTTGGTTTTAGGTATTTCTGCATTCTTAAGTAGAGCCTGCTCGATATTCTCCCTGAGCATTAACTTAGTGCAGCCACAAGTGAAACAGTTCCTCCATGTGTAAAATGGGAATGGTGATCCTACCTATGACTCAAGAGATCCGATGTACTTTGTAAACGCTTGGGTAGGAGTTGTGCAGCTTGTTCATCTGCTTGTATGTATCTGTCCTGATAGTGTGGGCTAATCTCTGGTTGAGAGGGAGTGCAGGGTATCTGTAGCCCACCAGAACTGCAGGGACGGATGGACAGAAAAGCAGTTTTTGCATCTTAAAGTTCTATATATACAATTCAATCAGGAATACAGAGGTACCTTGGGTTACAGACGCTTCAGGTTACAGACGCTTCAGGTTACAGACTCCGCTAAGCCAGAAATAGTACCCCGGGTTAAGAACTTTGCTTCAGGATGAGAACAGAAATCGCGTGGCGACAGCAGGAGGCCCCATTAGCTAAAGTGGTACTTCAGGTTAAGAACAGTTTCAGGTTAAGAATGGACCTCCAGAACGAATTAAGTTCTTAACCCGAGGTACCACTGTACTGTGTAAGTCTCAGTGGGCACAAAGGTTAATGGATAACATGTACATTTAGTGCAAATGAGTTGTATCCTGACCCTTTTCCAGGCCCATTGCTTTCTCCAGATCTGTAAAAAATGGAGTTTTGACACAAGAGTCCGAAATTTGCCCACCATCATTTGGGGAAGTGAGACGCAGCAGAGAATTTTTTTCTATACTGCTCATCTCTCCCAACAGATGGTATTGTTCAAGAGAGAGTTTTCTTAGGCAATTTGGGGAAACATTTTCATGAGATGGAGGGAAAGAGGCCATCTCCAAAAGGATTTTAAATTGGAGGCATCTAAATCAAACACATACCTTAGAGATGCACTGGGGTGAGGGGGGGCAGAGAGACATTGATTCTAAAGAGATTTGGCATTTTTTTTAAAAAAAAAAGTTGACGGATTCCCAAGCTGGGTTCACACGCTTGATGACTAACAGCTGAATGTGTGAATGGAACCGGCTGAAAAACATTGTGTTTGGAGATGGTATGGAACTTCTTTCTGTACAAACTTCTTTCTGGTGCGTATTAGACCTGTGTCGGAAGACATGCATGTGCAGGTCATTGCTTGATGTTGACAGCCACCAAGCAACGAATGCATGTGTACGAGCCGATTTCAGCGTCTCCCAAGCTTTGCAGGCCATGGTGATGGCACCTTGATTGCCACTCAAAGGCCCTTCATTCAGCATGGAACCCTCACCTGGCCGGCTGATCTCTAGAAAACAAATTTCGCCCATCTGTTGTTGGCTCCTGTTGCCGCTGCCTTTCCTCCCAACATGCGAGCTTTAGGACACAGAGCACCGACAACAGATTGAGATCTTTGGCTCTGAACTGGCAATACGAGCTTAGCTTGTATGATTGCTAGGCACTTATATGAAAGAGAAAGAGATCTCCCTGCCCGCCCGCCCCCCCCTCTCTCTCATGCTCTTCTTCCTCCTCCCATCCCACACTGCTGCTCCAGCTCCAACCGCCTCCACCCAGCCATTCTCTCCTTTCATGCTTTTTTATTTTTTGTATATATATTTTTTTGTTGCAACGACCTTGGTTGACTAAAAGCCCAGAGCGAATTGGAGCGAAGCTTCCCCTCCTGCGTTTCACACATCCGGGGTCAGGATTTTGACTTTGCCCTAGTTTTAAATCTTAAATGGAAAGCTCAAAATACTTTTATCTTTGGTGTGTGTGTGGGGGGGGGGGTTGTTGGAGGCTTGCGGGTGTGTGTGTGTGTTGTGTTTTTTTGCAGAAAGGAGAGGAGGAGAGTGGTGGGACTGAACAGATCCCCTCCCTTGCCTCCCCTCTTCAGGTTCCCAAGCTTTATAGGTTGGGGTGGAGGAAGCATACAAATTCCTCCAGACGCTTTATATGGATTCCAGAGTGATTAAATGACAACATGAAAAGGGGGTTCTGAGCAGATGTAGGGCAGCTGAGATCCTGGGAACTGAACTCCTGCAGCTCGGCTTAGCTGAGCATTACAGGGTTTTGTGGTAATCTAGCTGATGAGAGATTAGTGAAACTGAAGGGATTCCCCAGTTCCCCCAGTTGCAAACCAGTAGCCAGGCACTCGTGAATTTTCTGATTTCATTTTGGGTCGGGGAGGGGGTCGGGGAGCTGGTTAGAATAATTTTTAGTCCCAGAAGGGATGGGTATAGTATTTGGGTAAGATGCTCGGGAGAGATACACATGACCCAGTGCTTTAAAAGTCTTGAAATAGCCATTCCTCCATAATGTGCCTATTATACCCTCATTGTTCTCTGGAGGGCGAGAGTGCCCCTGAGCACGCACAGTGGGACCTTCTCTGACTTAAAGACACCACCACCTTTCTGGGGAATGAAAGGTGCGAGCCTCCCAACCCTGAGTCTTCCGTTAACACAATCTGTTGAGAAATATACCCATCTTTTGCTATTACGTAAATGCCCTAGTTAGAGGCCTCAGACCTGAACAGCACCACCAATGGTCCAGTACACCCAGTTAAAAGCAATGCCCATTGCATGACTTCCTCGATCCTGCTTAGCCAACCCAGTCAAAGTCTCTTAGCTGCTGAGAGTGTTTTCTCTACGGATGGATTCAGATGACTGGAATTCACGCAATAGCCCTTTAAGAGGTTACCTTCCATGCTTGTATCTCCATGGAAGACTTGCCAGCAGTAACCTGTGACCATGCATAAAGCCTTCCATTAGGAAGCATCAGATGACCCTCTGCATACACTGAAACTATATAATAGGATGGGGCAAGCCCTTGCTGACATGCGCACCAGACATGCGCCCTGCTGTCTGCACATTTCGGCAGCTGTGTGAAGGGTCTGTATGCACATAACGACACACACCTGTAGGCAGTGCTGTTTTTTTCTAGAAAAAGAGGTGCTGGAAGGAACCCACCATGAATGTCTCCCTTGTACTATTAGAATGGCAATGGCGCCCATCCGAGATGTGCCGGAACTGAGCACCTCTGAAAAAAAGACCCCTACATGTATTATCTCCTTCTCACTGGCCCTGCCACACCCTCATGTGCTCTCTCAACCTATAAGGGGTGGCAGTGTCTCCTCTTGCCCCCCCCTTCCCCCCACAGTGGCTCATAAATGCCCCAATGGCTGGGTCAGGGATTCTAGAGCTTGATGCTGGCCTAATGGGGGACTCTGTGTCAAGCACCAAAGAGAATACAGAGGTGTGCAACACCTGCTTCTGTGCTAGACAGGTAATTTGAGGCTTCTGGATCTGCAGAGTCTGATGTAAACACTAGAAGACAGAGCTTCCTCTCTTGCTTGGTCAACAGAACAGTACCTTCTGTGTGATGTACTTAAGACTCCCAACAACCGTATCTGGATTTCAGGTATAGCCATAGCCTAGACCAGGTGAGCACTAATGGTGGACTTATCTGCATGGCTGGAGGCCACAGTCTCTTACCTCCCCTATAGGAAGCTGTTAAATTGCTCCTGATTTCCTTAATCCTCCCTCATGATGTGGGCTTGGGGCACAGAGAATATAATCTCTGCTCTCGGATCTTAAGGGCTGAAGTTGGTGTTGGTACCCTGCTGAAACGTCAGTGTGCGGAAGGCCCTTTTATTTTAACTTATCCGTTTCCTGGCGTTTATTAGCTGACTATAAAAACAATATTCTTTTGTCACACCTGGCGTTGGCTAAGCATGGGTTTGTTTTATCCATTGTGAGTAGGAGACTTTGGTTCTCCTCTAAAAAATTACCGTATTTTTCGCTCTATAACACGCACCAGACCATAACATGCATGTAGTTTTTAGAGGAGGAAAACAAGAAAAAAAATATTCTAAACGAAATAGTGGATATATGATTTTTGTGGTTCATGCTGTGGCTACAGACATGTGATCTGACAGTGAGTTTGGAGCAGCCCAATGCAAAAATCCTGAGGATCCATGTGGATCCATGCTTTGTAACCACGGAGGAGGGAAGGAAGGGGAACCATGGATCCTCTCTGCTCACGACTGCAGCAGATCCCCCCCGCCACCCGCAGGCATTCGCTCCATAACACGCACAGACATTTCCCCTTACTTTCTAAGAGGAAAAAAGTGAGTGTTATGGTGCAAAAAATACGGTAGCTTCAGGAGGCAGCTTTGAAATTGGCAAGATCAAAAAGTGGTCCAGAGCACAGTACTCTCTTCATGCTTAGCCACCCACCCACCCATTTTCATCCTTATATTGTTTTCCTCAATAATAGGGGGCTCAGTTTATTTTTCACTCCCTATGATGTGCCCTATAGAGATGCTTTTAGAGGGATTAGTGTTGAGACCCCCAGAGAGCAGTTTTTTTGTTTTTTATTTAAAAAAGAAAAAGGAGTCTGAGGCTATTTGAATGTATTAGACAAGGTGTTTTTTGAGGGAATGGCGAAGCCCTGACTGATGTGTGCTGTGCTCTCTGCTTTAAATAAACAAGTAGGAATTCTGCACCAAGAATTCAGTTCTGTGATCTCTACATCCTATTGCTAACCGTGAATGACTGTTTTTGGAAAGCTTTTTTTAAAAATAAATGCATGCAACCCTTTCTTTTGACTCAGAGCAGATATGACTTCCAAGTTTGATGGAGACCCATAGCAAGATATCCTCTGGCAGGTGCCCCCAGGTGAATGAGCAGTGATGGCCACCTTCCCTTTCTCTCAGGTAGCATGGAGCCCTCTCCCCCATGCTACCATAGCAAGAGGGCAAATGGTGGTGGTCGTGATTGCTGCTCCTGGTCAGCAACTGTTGAAGCTGTGTGTGACTGCCCCATGTGGTGGATCATGGAACTCTTAGAGGCAGCCTTCTGGCCTGCTGCACACCCAGGCTGGCCACTGGATCTTCTTGGGCAGAGAGGCTTCCCGTTTCCATTGAGCTTTGCCTGAGCAACATAGTCTTCCTGAGCCTCTGGGACGTTGCTGTATCTCATTGGTCCTGCTTCTTGGTTTTGTCCTCTAGTACCAACTGTGTTAGGGACACAGGTGGCGCTGTGGGTTAAAGCCTCAGCGCCTAGGGCTTGCCGATTGAAAGGTCGGCGGTTCGAATCCCTGCGACGGGGTGCGCTCCCGCTGCTCGGTCCCAGCGCCTGCCAACCTAGCAGTTCGAAAGCACCTCCGGGTGCAAGTAGATAAAAATAGGGACCGCTTACCAGCGGGAAGGTAAACGGCGTTTCCGTGTGCGGCTCTGGCTCTGGCTCTGGCTCTGGCTCTGGCCAGAGCAGCGATGTCACGCTGGCCACGTGACCCGGAAGTGTCTCCGGACAGCGCTGGCCCCTGGCCTCTTAAGTGAGATGGGCGCACAACCCCAGAGTCTGTCAAGACTGGCCTGTACGGGCAGGGGTACCTTTACCTTTACCTTACCAACTGTGTTACCATATCATCCAACCACAACCGGTGTAGGTATAGCGATATTTCTACTCTGGCATCATTTGAACTCCTCACGTGGTGAACACAGCACAAGAGTTAGGATTTCATCCCCACCCCACCCCGCAAAAAAGAAATTATTCTTCTTCTTGCATTTCCCGCAACCATAAAGTTGATACTAATACCCACATTGGCTCAGAGATACACATGATCTGAAAATGCCTGTCTCCCACGTTTTTCTACTTGGTATTAAAAATATTCACACATCCTCACAAATAGCATGAGAGAGGCTCAAAGGTGCCATTCACTGTCGTGTGCTAAAATGCCCTTGAAGTACCTTTCCTTAGATTAATGTGAGCCCTTATGTGGAAGCAGTCCCGCTGTCCCTTCTCATTTGGGAAACTTTTGCAATAGTTGTCCAACTCCATCATCATAATTTTCCATAATTTCTATAACCCTTTCCGTATATAATTCTTATTTTTGTATTCACCCTGTGCAGTAGGTTAGGCTAAGGGTCCGTTGCTTGTCCATAGGGCTACCCTATGTGTCTTACAATTAAGGTGGGCTTTTCAAGGCTTCTGTCTCCTACTCAACCTGCCTTCTTGAGCAGTGAGTTGGAACCGGCCATTTGTGGGACATGTCTTGTCTAGGAGACACAACTGCAACAGTGTCACAACCACCTTGCTGACCTGGGTTATATAGATGTTGTGGTGCTGATGCGACCACATTGTGCCACTTTCCCCAACCTGAGTGTGACCTGCTGTACCTGTGTAGCAGAGTGATGCAGTAGAGGAACTGCACCACTTTGGCTTGCAGGCGAAGGCTAAAGTGCCATATGATAATTAACTCCCCGCAAGTAGAAAGCTAACACGCCAGGGAGAGTGTTTCTAGCCTAGCCTACTTCCTGCTTTGCTAATTTCACGCTTGCAAGGCTCTGCCAAGTTCAGCTTCCAGTGACTGTGCATGCTCAAGCTTCATGCACAGAAGGAATGATTTTTTTAATAAGACTGTTCAAAATCCCATCCCACCCCCCACCCCGTAGTTGGGCAGGTGGTATGAGACCGCTGGATTGGACAGGTCAGGTATAAAGGCTTTCTGCCCTTGCTTTGCCAATAGATTAGTACCTTTTGCATGCTATGGTTCAGATTCCTAGCTTTTGTTCGAGGAACTGACCTTGGTCCCAGGGCGAAAGTCTACATCCTCCATCATCCCTAGCTAACAGGACCAGAGGGATGATGGGAATTGTAGTTCCAAAACATCTGGAGGGCCGAGTTTGGGGATGCCTGCTCCAGGTCATTAACCCATTTCCTAAATACAGTAGACTGGATTCAGAGCAAGTTAGCCATGTTCTACTTCCATTGAAATCGCCAAGGCTTAGGTCAGTCATGACTCTTGTTCCATGGATTTCAGTGACTGACTTGCTCTTGTTCCAACCCAGTACAGTGGTACTTTGGTTCTCAAACGCCTTGGTTCTCAAACTCCGAAAACCCAGAAGTAAGTGATGTGGTTTTCGAACGTTTTTTGGAAGCTGAACATCCAATGAGGCTGTCAGCTATTGTTTCCGGGGCACCTGCACCAATCAGAAGCTGTGCCTTGGCTTTTGAACGTTTCAGAAGTCAAATGGACTTCCGGAACTGATTAAGTTTGGCGCTTTTGTTTTTGCTATTTGTTTTGTGTTTTTGTTTTTGAGGCTTTTTTAATTAATTAGTTTTTGTGACTGTGTGGAACCTTGTTCAGCTACTGATTGATTGATTGATTGATTGATTGATTGATTGATGATTGTGTGACTGCAGAAATGGATAAAAGCCCCCCATCCAAACAATGACTATCATCAGTGCAGGTAAGAAAAAAATAATAATTTTAATCATCTACAATACTGTCTTATTTATTTTATAGTACAGTACATTGATTATTGCTTTCATTTTTTGGATTAATGGTTTTGTTAGTAAAATTCTTGTTAAATTGCTGTTTTAGGGATTGTTTTTAAAAGTCTGGAACGGATTAATTCGTTTTGCATTACTTTCTATGGGAAAGCACACCTTGGTTCTGGAACACTTTGGTTTTGGAACGGACTTCTGGAACGGATTAAGTTTGAGAACCAAGGTACCACTGTATTCCCTGTCCCCTGTCCCCTCAGTTAACCAGAGGCAATTGCTACTCAGCTCAGGCAACCAAGTACACCTCTTGTTGCACTCCTGCATTAGCTGTCCTGATGACAACTGCAGACGGGATAGTAATTAGAAGAGAATGCTCTCTACGTGTTTTCGCTTGTGTGTACCGTACCTCCTCGTTTGTCCTCATGCCTGTTTAAAACGAGGGCAGCCAAGACTAGACACGGTCCAAGATTGAAGCCAAGTCAAGCACCACTCTCCATCCTCTCCTCATTGCTGGTTGGTGTTATGATTACTTAATGCATCTACCAGTGCGTCCCTGGATGCATGCAAGGGGGGCCCCCACAAATTCATATGTCTTCACAGTCTCACACATAGGGGAGGATGCAATTTGCATGCAAGCTGTCTTTGTCTTGCTGGCTCTTGGAGGTGGTGCTGGATGGAAGCACTGGGCTGGGGGTGGAGGAACCGGTAGCTGAAATGGTCTTCCAAGCGAGGCACTTGGTATTCGTCCTTCCTGGGAAGATGGCTGCGTTGGAAGCCGTAGTTAAGACCCTGAATTCCTACTCATTTCAGTGGGGAAATTTAAGCGTGAGCATAGTTCTCTTCCATTGTAAACAAGGGGTCTTAAAAGTGCTTAACTTTGGCTGGACTTTGCCCATCGTTTTAACAGCAGGGCCAGCAGTTAGTAGGTTTCTCAGCATTGCTCGTTTTATTTATTTTCTCTCCTATTTATCTCTTGTCTCATCTTTTCTCATTGTTCCTTCTGCTTTCATATAATCAGCACACACACACACACACACACACCTCTTCATTTTGGTATATTCTATTATTTCTCCTCTTCTCACATCTACTTTGCTGTTGTTTTGGCTCTTCTCCTCTTCCTCTTCCTTTCTCTTTTTTTATTTATGTACCCCCCCCCCCTCTTTCTCATACATATCTCTGTGTTGTCCTTTTCTCATGCGTATCTTCGCTCTCCTCCCATATTTAATCTCTCTCTCTCTCTCTCTCTCTCTGACTTGTGATCTTTCCCCCCTCTTTCTTATGCTCTTTTTCTTTCTTTGTCTTTTCCCTCCCTTTCTCTTTCATCGCAGTCTCTTACTAAATGAGTCAAAACAGACATTTGTCATGTTCCCTACAGGAAGTATTGGGGGCTTTTGTTCGAAAAGCTGCTGGCTAAGCAGAGCCTCTGACTTTCTATTATTATTTAAACAGGCCCCACTGAGCTTTTTTCTCTGGAGCGCATGGAGCGCACACATGCACATGCAAACCGCCAATTCCTGGCAGGGTGGGAGGCAGGTTTGAAAACTCAATCTCTGAAAATAAGATTTCAGTCCCCATCAAATTGCGCATCAGACTCTACACATTTCGAAGGACCAGAGAAGAGCACATATTAGATAGGCTTTATTCATTTATCCTTTAAAAATCTGCACTCTTGGTGCCCGTATAGAATCATAGAATTGTAGAGTTAGCAAGGACCACGAGGGTCATCTAGTCCAATGTAGGAATCTTTTGCTCCATGTGGGGCTCGAACCCACAACCCCAAGATTAAGTGTCATATGCTGTACCAGCTGAGCTCATTATTGACCTTAGGCTGCATCTACACATTCCTGGTGGGGTATTTCCATTGAGGTTATTTAAGGGCAACACTCTTGATGTTGCACCATTCACACATGCTGTAAGTACAGGAATACACACAGAGAGAGAGAGAGAGAGAGAGAGAGAGAGAGATTGCATTTAGTTAAGTCTTGTAAGGGCAAGAGTTCTCCCTGTCCCCTGATTTTTAGAGAAGATTTACGAGCCAGGATGGGCCTTATTCTGCATTCCCATGATGCACGATTAAAGAGAGCAGGTGCATATTCCACTTGAAGCAGAACCCCATGTTAATCATATGTGTGTGTGTGTAAAAGCCAATTATTCCATGGCTCAATAGAATTTGTGATGGAAATGAACAAATTGAAGTATTTTAATTGTCTACATTAAGAGTTTAAACTAATGACTTTTTTATGACAGCTAAGAACCTTTTTTAATATACTAGTATAATAGATTTCTAAATCATATTGTAGAATTGCGTATATTATCATTAATTTGATTAATGTAATCAACCTTATTAGTCCCTCCCCGCTTTCCCCACTCTCTTTCTCTCATTTTTTCGGTACTGGATTTAAACAGATATTGTGAGCTCCAATTCTGCTTTTTTTTTTGTTCTTTAGAATGTTTTCCCCCCACTGTAATATAAATATAAATATAAAAGGGAAGGTTCTTTTGGTGAGGGGGTGGGGATACCCCCCCACACACACACCTTGTATGCCTGCTGTTCCTTCACCTTACCTTGTGGGGTGGGGTGCTGTTGTTAAAGCATTTATTAAGCAGAAATATCCCACCATCGCCCCCCCCCCCGCAGTGAACACGACCTCGGTCCCTCACCTGAAATTAATGTGCTGATTTGGAAGTCCAAGGTCCAGTGGAACCCTTCAGACTCCTTTGACTAGAGATGCATTTGGGGCTCAAAATGCAGGCTTATTTCACTGTTTCCAGTGCTGAAAAAAAAGTGGGTAAGGAGCCCTTTCAAAACATCCAGGGGGCAAGGGGGGGGAAAGAGAGGGTTTTGAATGTATTTTATAGTGGGTGGGGGTTGATCCCTGACCTTATCACCTTTTTAAGGGTCTTTTTTGAGAAGGGATGACAGGGCTTTCAAAGGCTTGAATTGCTCCCTATTTATTTACCTGTTACTGTTTTACCAGAATGGCATTGTCCTGTCAGAGAGGGAAAATAGCACCAAAGTGCCCTCTTCCCAGGCATTTTCTTAACAGTGCTTACCATAAACAGCAGCAAAACACCCCCCCCCCCCCACAAACCCGGGTTGTATATCTCATGCAAGCACTTCTCTCTTGAAAGAAGGTTGGGGGTTGGGGGGGAGGGGAATGTGTTGGAGGGGGGGAGATCTCAAGCCTTGCTAGGTTTGATTAGAAAGAGTTTGGGGGGGTTGTGTTTGTGTGTGGGTGCGCTTGCCGCACATTTGTAGGGCTGTTTATAAGTGCTTCCACATTGCATCAAGTAGCTTTTGACAGAAAGCCCTGGGGAGTCTCCTTATCAGTGATGAGGAATGGCTGTTATTTTCTAGCTGTGTTTTTGTTGTTGTTTAAACATCCAACTTGGGTTTCTTTTGAATTTGAAAGTGATAAGAAAGTGTGATCCTCTTCTATCCAGCCGGCCTCTTGATGCGAATCCCTGAGTTCTTGACAGGATGGCTTAACAGCTGCCCATCATCCTATATAAACCCACTGCTTAATTTCTAGGGGAAATGTATTCTTCTATCCTTGAAAGCCATTCTCAAATTTAGCCACCCCTCTGTTTCCCTGATTCGTGGGCGTTCTCTTGTTATTGTTGAGGAAGGTGTACTCTGCGTTCGCTGAGTGGCGTTTTCATCTATTCTATTCTCCTATGAGCCTGGGTTTCACCTTGGCATTTAAAACAGGGCTGAGCCTTGTTGAGCATGGCACATATCAAGGCCTGCATATAGAGATACACAGTCAAACATTTGTGGAACGTTTTAGATATATACATGAACCAAATGGCAGGGACTAAGTCACATGCTGAGAACCTGAATGGGCTACCATAATGATAGATCATTCAGGGTACCATCATGTGACTTAGTCCCTGTCATGTGATTTGGGGAAGGACTGTTTAGTGGGAGAGTGTCTACTTTGCATTGAGAAGGCCCCAGATTCCGTCCCCAGCATCTCCCAAGTAAGGCCGGGAGAGAACTGTCTGGAATCCTGGAGTCTGTGCAGACAATTGTGAGCCAGATAGACTAATAGTCTGACTTGGTATAAGGCAGCTTCCTCTGTCCCTCTGAGTCTGCGAGCATTTTTAAAAAAGATATATAATTAGCATATTTTTATTTATATGGAAATTTATACCCTGACCTTCTGGTGCTTACCCACGGCAGCTGACAACAATTAAGGCCAACTGTAAAATATAATAAAATTAAAGTGATCAGTGTTTCCCAAACTTGGCTCCCCAGCTGTTTCTGAACTACAGTTCCCATCATCCTTGACCACTGGTCCTGCTAACTAGGGTTGATGGGAGTTGTAGTTCAACAACCATTGGGAGACCCAAGTTTGGGAACCACTGGGTTAGATGATCCTCATGGTCCCATTCAAATCTGCAATTCTATTACTCTGTAAAAACAAAACTACAATAGAATAAAAAGAGACAAATGTAGATCTTGTTCTGTTCCCTCCATGTGCATGGAAATCTAGAGTGAAGGAGATGAATTCCTGAACACATCTTTAAATATGTGCAAGGCAATGCAGGAATCTGTGTTGCAAACATTGGGCTATAATTGGATATGTGATGTTTGGTGGCCTAGATATATATACCTCTGAAAACTTTCTTTGGGAGGATGATGTCGTTCCAGCTTTTGTTCAGGGCCTGATGATAACATTTACCATTGGAAAGGCGTTGCTCTGTGGATCATATTGGCTAAGAAAACCTGATGGGGAGGGGAAAGTTGTCCAAAACACAGGGCTTGGCTCACTTCCTCAAGGCACCTGGGACTGTTTTGCTTTCTGTGTTTGCTTGAGCTTTCCACACCTCTTCCTGTGTCATCTGAATTATGTGCCTGATTTGTGAAAGATCCTGCCTTGCAAGCAGTAAGCAAAGGAAATTTGTGTTTCAAGGTATTTGGGACATTTCAGAACAGGTGAATATTTGTGTAGAAGCTGAGGAGTAAAGTACTGGGCAGGTAGAAAATGTAATATATACAGAGCAAAAGTGTTGCACTAATTTAACTCCAGAAGGCTTTCTCCTCCTGCTCAGACCACTCTTGTTTGTACAATTCATCTGTGACCCTGGAACGCAAACTTGAAATGCATTCTTCTTTTTCTAGAGAAGACTAGATCAGTGCCTAGTTCTGTGGACAAATCTCTCAAAATCCATGTCAATCATACACAGGGCTGCAAAAACACTTGGCTGTGAATATCTGAATTCTAAGACAACCTGTCTAAATTGCTCGTATTAAGCACGTTATTATTTTAATTTATTACTTTGAATAATTTATTTTCCTTAAGCTAGTCGTGGATGGGAGCAAGGAGCATGCAGGATGAGACTGTTGTCTTGTCTCCTGACTGCTACCAGGCGTTGCCTATGGACTTAAGACTCGAATGGTGTGCTCTTGCTTTATCAAATTGGAGAATCTCAGGTCCTGACCAGTACCCAATTCTACCCCATGTAGAATTGCAAAATGGGTATAGCTGTGGCTTTAAATTGTGCTGTAATCTTCTCATATGCCGTCTGTCTTGTCTGTCTGTCTGTCTGTCTGTCTGTCCCCTGTAAAGAGGGGCAGGCTGTGG
Organism: Podarcis cretensis; assembly: GCF_951804945.1. Taxonomy (NCBI): domain Eukaryota; kingdom Metazoa; phylum Chordata; class Lepidosauria; order Squamata; family Lacertidae; genus Podarcis; species Podarcis cretensis. Next base: position 27,493,870 of record NC_137182.1, on the reverse strand, counting down.
CCCAGGGATGGAGCACTGGTAAAGCTGAAAAATGCCATGGAGAGCCCCTGCTGGTGTAGATAATGGAATCATGGAATTGTAGAGTTGGAAGGTACCAGAAGGGTCATCTAGTCCAGTGTTTCCCAACCTTGTGCCTCCAGCTGTTTTTGAACTACAACTCCCATCATCCCTGACTAGCAAGACCAGTGGCAAGGGATGATGGGAATTGTAGTCCAAAAACAGCTGGAGGCACAAGGTTGGGAAGCACTGATCTAGTCCAACCCCTCCTGCAATGCAGGAATATTTTGCCCAGCGTGGGGCTCGAACCCACAGCCCTAAGATTACAATTCTCATGCTCTACCAACTGAGCTATTCCATGGTGATAGTGAGCTAGAGGCATCAGTGATGTGACTTGGCATCATGCCAAGTCCCTGGGCTAAGCCACTGTTTTCATCTTTCCCTTTGGGGAAGATTTTGGGACTGTCTCAAATGTATTTATTTAAGTTCACACACCCTAGAGAATTTTTGACACCCCCCCCACCCAGTTCCTAGAGCAAGGGACATCAACTTCTTTGCCCCAGTGGGCATATTTGCATGGGTACCATCCTACCCCCCACCCCACCCCCACCCCGGCTGCTGAAACCAAGCACACACCTCACACATTTTCTATGGACTGCAGAAGGATGCTTCTTCCAAGCCAGTTTTGGTAGGGGGTAGCGGATCCTGTGGGCTCCAGGGAAGGCCTTGCGGGAGCAAGCCTGCCCTGGAAGTGAAACATCTCAGATCAGAGAACGGAAACTTTCAGGCCTTCAGTGTGCATGCACATAAATGCATGTGTACGAACACTACAGCGCCTCTAGAACATAGCCTGATGCCATTTTGCATGCTGCTCCTTTTGGAAGTGTGCAGCAAGCAGATGATAACATTATGGGGACAGTTGCGCTTTTCTGGAACACCACCCTTTTGAAAATCACACGACCGGATCCAAGCTGTCAGTAGGGAAAATTCTTTCTCGGTTGCCCAAACACCAGATTACTGTGAACCGCTTCCCCTCTTGGTAACTGCCTATCAAGATCCCAAAGGTTGCTCGGTTCGTCTGAACTGTAGCTGTTCTATTTGGGGCACAAGCAGATCTGTGAGATTAAACATTTCTAGGAAGCTTTCAAGTTTTAGTTTCGTTTCAGTGGAAAAAAGTTGGTTCATCAATTCCCCAGCCTAGTGTCAGAAACCTAGTTATTAAGAAATAATTGAATAGCATACAGCAGGCAGAGGAGGACTTACGGAAATATGTAATGGCAGCATTCGCTGGTGTGAGAATAGGTGTTCGCATGAATGTGCATGTATTAGTGAAATGTCGCAGGTTTTATGTGCTCGCATGTGTTCTTGAATGTGATGTTGCTCTGTGGAGAGCAAACGTTTTGCTGTCCTCTGCCCGCAAAGTCGGAAACATGTCTATACAGTTCCAAAGCTGCAAGGAGTAGAAACTTGCTACTTCTTTTAAATGAGAAATGTGATTTTCCATAGGGGCTGCTAGAATCTATGCTAGAGGCCACATTCTGCAACCCTGCTCTCTCTCATGCAGACTTAAAAATTCCTTTTCACTCTTTCACTTTCCTTTCATTCTGGGAGTTCTCGTTTTTGAAGTCTTGCACATTCTAAAATCAGAAGCCAGTGCCAATGAAACAGGTGAACTGATGTCGCATAGTGGTCAGAAGCATGCACTGTGAGCTGGAAATTTCCCCGTTTTAATCTCTGCTCAACTCTAAATCCACTAGGTGTCCTTAGGCAAAAGCAGACTACTATTCTGTACTGTGGGGATAAACATTCTGGCCTAGGTTACAGAATGGTTGTTAGCGAGTCACTGTATGTAAATAGTTTGGAGCACATAAAAACAATTACATAAATCCTTTTTGCAAGTGTATTCGCTCCCCCCCCCCTTCTCCTCAAACGCCAGCCTGGCAGAGACCCGTGTGACTTAAAAGCTTAAAAGCTGCCTACATTTCAAACCTTAGCTGGCCTACCTAAAGGCAATTGTCCTCCCTTATTTTGCATTCCCCACTTTGCAGGGCTCAGAGTGGCCACTGAGGCGGCTTTCTATCCTGTTTCATTATTCAAAACATTTTCAGCATCAACATTTCCGCAGCACCTCCTAGTTTCTCCAGCGCCTAGTTAACTGGCAGGTGCTCTGAGGCCAGGTGGGATTTGAACTCGCAGCCTTTGGCAGGTCTGGTGTGTGTGTTTCAGTGTGTGTAAGTCTTTTATTCCTTTTATTTCTTCCTGCCTTTCTAATGGGTATGCAAGCAGGCTTTTCTTCCCCTGTCTCTCCGGGCTGGCCCCTTCTCCACAGCCCCCTGGAAAACCGGGCATCTCCGCCTGCGTTGTTGCTGGTGGGTCTGGCTTTTGGCTGTGCGGTGTGGCGGCGGCGGCGGCGGCATGCCGGTGGCAGCCCTTGGCAGGAGGAGGAGGAGGAGGAGGAGGAGGGGAGCGCCCCCGTGATGTCACTGGGAAGGAGAAGGCCTGCGAGTGGGTCATTTGGAGGTGAAGCTTTTTTGCAAGGAGAGTTCAGGCGGAGTTCAGCTGCATAACATTACGCAAATGAGGGGCGGCTGGAGGAGCAGCAGAAACCTCCCTTTCGCAGAGGGGTGATGCAGGCAGAAGGGGCCGCCCTGGCCGCTGCCGAGCCACAGCAACCGGGAAAGAGGGGGCTCTCCTCCGGCTTGCCCTCCACTCCAGGGATGGAGAAGGCACACGAGGAGGATGCCGTGGCCGCCGCGCCTTTGTAGCTGGAGACAGCTGCCGGAGAGGCATTTTTCTATGCCTGTCATTTCCCACCCGCTTCCATCCCTCCTCCTCCTCCTCCTCCCCCCCCTTCTCCTCCTCCTTCCCCCCTTCCTTGATTTCATTCATTCATTTTTCTCTCCTCCCCTCCCCCTCCTCCCCCAGCCTGCGCTTTTCCGCAGTTGGCTGGGGCTGCGCAAGACACAGACCGCGGCAGGTAAGGAAAGAGTTAAGCCAGCTGAGAGGCGACTTTTCGTGTCAGGGAAGATTGTGCGCTGCCTTTAATCTATCAGTCCTGTACATCACACACACCACGCGACGTGCGCACACGCACACGGCGCCCCTCTCTCTCTTTCTCTCTCTCTCTCTCTCTCTCTCTCTCTCTCTCTCTCTCTCTCTTTTTCCCGGGGAGAGAACAGACCGAGCAAGCAGCTGGAGAAAAATCTTCTTCCATCCAAGGAGACTCGAGGGTTCCAGGCCTCTGGCATCTCCCCAGGCATTGAGAATCTGGCAACACATTTGTACAATTCAGTTCTTCTTATTTTTCTTCCCCCTCCACCCTCTTTCCGTGGAGGGGGGGCGGGAGGACAGAGGTGGAATTTTAATATATGTATATATATAAAACCCATGAGCACAGTTTCTGTGCATTGTCTTCAGTCCTCTTGCCAGACAGGAAAAGCTATTGAATCCTAAGCAGGAAGTCTTATTTTTATTTTATTTTACTTGGGTGGTTGTTTTTTTAGCGCGTGAGTGTGTAACTTTTTCTACCCTTTTTCTGGAAGGAGTTGCTGCAAAAGAATACCCCCCCTCCTTTTCTCCTCTTTCCTCTGGTTAGTTCTGGAGAAGGAGAGGGGGGGAGAGAGAGAGAAGCATGGAACTGAAGAGGAGGAGGATTTGTGACCAAAATGCTCTCTAAGACCAGGGAACCGACTTCTTCAAAGAATACTGCTTTTGGAAAGGCTTGGATTTTATTGTTGTCTTTTTTTTTGAAAGTAAGAATTCCATTTTTTCTTTTCTGTTTTTTTGGATTTATAAATATGTTTCGGTCTTGAAACGGGAGAAGCATTTCAGACTGGATTGGCTGGCTTGTTTCCCAAGGGATATGCTTGGAATAGAAGATTGAAGACTTGAATATTATCTTTTGGTGTGAGTGTGTATGCGTGTGTGTTCTTTTTTTTTTTAAAAAAAAAAACTTTAAGCAAAAACACTGGTGGCCAACTCAGCCTGTTTGGCGGATTCCCCAGCCGCTTTTGGATTCCCTAAATACCTCCCCACTAGGGATCGAGAGAGAGAAAGGGAGAGAGAGAGATCAGAAAACAGAAAACAACCAGACAAACCTCCCCTCATCCCTCTGGATTCATCATCATCACCACTGTAGGATTTTGCTCTTTGGTCTTTCGTAAACCAAACTTTTCCTCTTGCTTCCCTCCTTCCCGTTCCCCCACCAGCCCCCAACCCTCTTACCCTCTTCTTCCGCCTGGAGAAGATGTACGAAAGTGTGGATGTAGCTGGTTTAAACAGCAGTCCTAACCCCTTCTTCATGATGGATTTTTACAACCAGAACCGTGCGTGCTTGATCCAGGACAAAGGACCCGGGAATCCCAACAACCCTTACAGCACCCCTGTCCGAAACCAGCATTGGAACAGTTCCAACCACTGTACGTATTACGAGATCTCTCCAGGGCCTGAACCACCTGGGGTGACAAATCGCGCCCCCCCCCCCGTCCATTGCCCTTCTCCCCCCTGTTGGCCAGCTTTTGATCTTATTAAGAAGATCAGAAGCTATACCGGGAGTGGTAGTGGGTAGCTGGGTAACATGGACTCTGTGTCACCTTTGAAATTTGAAAGCCTTGGTTTGTTTGTGGACTGTGTCAACCCCCACCCTGTTGTGATAGAGGATGGGGGGGGGGGCTTTAGGATCAAAAGCTAGGACTGCAGTGTGCTTCTAATGTGTATGTGCTGCTGTGCTGCTGCTTTACATTGCATGTTGATATCTTTTTTTAATAGGTGTTTTTTGAGGGAGCCAGGTTCTTCTAAGATGTGGGGCTTCCCCTTCCACGTACTCCCTTGAATGCTTTCAGGTTTTCGCCTTTGGGTTTCCGCTTAATCTGTGGGTGTTGGTAAATATAGCTAATTCTACGTTGGCTGGTTGATTGTGCGTGCCGGTTCTGTGCAAAGGAAAGGAAAGCCGTCATTGCCCATAAGAAAAATTCCCCCCCACACAGTGAGAGTTTTGCGTTTGGGCAAGGGGACTCCCCCCACCACTTTTCTTTCTTTTTCTTTTTTTTAAAAAAAAAGAGTGCTAGTGTGTTTCACCCCACCAAGCGTTTGTTGGGGGCTCCTCCCTTACTTTCGGGAAACTCTCGATCACTCAGATCGGAAATATTGTCATCCGTGTTCGGAACAAGGCAAAAACTTCTAATCTGTCTCTGCTCCACATAAACATTTTCGCTTGCTTTCTTTTCTCTCTCTCTCTCTCTCTCTCTCTCTCTCTCTCTCTCTCTCTCTCTCTTGCTTCTCTCCCCCCCCCCCCCCCGCCATATTCCCCAGCGGTGGATAACACAGTCCCATGGCCTATTTAATTTCTTCTATCTGTCGTTAAGCCACTGTTTCTAGGTAACAGTTGGGAATCGCATTTGGATGGGGAGGGGTGTTTTTGTTTTTGTGATTTTTGTTTCTGTAAATTTGAGCCGGTTTCTGAAGTGGAAGGAAACACAGCAGTGGTTTGCTGTGTCAAGTAATTCCCCCCCCCTTCTCCTCCCTCCCCTCCCCTCCCCTCCACACCCCACCCCTCCAGCTGGGTGTTCAGTTCCCAGCTCCTGATAAGGTCTCTGACAAAATCCAATTAACTAAATAGTACACCAAGCCTTTTTAATCTTTCTATATATACATATGCGAACGGCCTCTCTCTGTGGGTGAGTGAGTGGGTGGGTGAGCGAAGGGGGGGGGGGAGAGAGAATGGTGGCATGGAAAATAGACTGAATTTGGGGTGTGGATCCTTCAGGACCTTTTGCAAAGTGATGCCTTAAAAAAAAAGTGTTGCATCTTCACATCCCTCCCAGAATGGACAAGCCTTACTGTAACCACAGTTCATTCTCTGCAAAAATCCTCAATTCCCTGTGTCCTCTCCCCCCCTCCCCAAACCCCTTTCTTGTCCAAGTAAACCTTATTGTTCTTCCTAAACCTCTCCCTAATTGCTATCCCAGGCCCTTCCTGGAGTGTGTGGGTTTCTAATCTGTCTGTGATTTGGATTTGAGTTATGTGCGTTCCCTTCCTCCCTTCCAATTTCTCTCCCTTTAGTTATTTCCCAGAGAATTATGTGTAGGATAGGGTAGGGTTGCTTTTGAAACTGTTGTTTCTGTTGCAAAGGATTGTGGGAAGGGGGCTGGATCATTGTGCACTCCCATCTGGGAAACGGTGCAGAGGGTGAAATTTGCAGTGATTATTATTTTTAACCCCAAACTGCATACTACTTAGATATACTGTCCTGTCGGTTTGAAACCCAAACTTCAGAGATGGCTGCCTGGGTCTGAAAAGACAAACTTCTCAAACTTTCTCCTAGAGAGCCACCCTGCAAAAACACCATGACTTTCATGACTCCCCTCACTTTTTGCAAAAATGGTGACTTTGATTTAACCCTTAACACCCTTTTAACTTCTCTTCTGCTCTCTTATCTGGAGAGGAGTTAGAGCAAAAAAGGACTAGGATCTTAGGTGGGCATTATTAATAGGGTGGGGGCCAGGCTCACTCTGGTTGCCTTCCTCTCTTGCAAACTGGGCAGAGGTGAGAATTTGCTCCTCCTCAAAAGTGTGCTGTGGTGTGCACATAAACAACAGGTATGAATAATAAGAGCTTTGGGCATTTACGTACATTCTTTTGGGATCAGTGATTGCAATCAGCAGGAAAGGTAAAGGTTTTACTGGCCTGTGCCAAATCATGCTAAAGGGGGGGGAGGTTCCGTTTCTTAATGCTTCCTTGGGGGGGCAGGGAAGAAGGGGGTCTTTCTGCATACAGAAAATCCACTTGTGTGAGAGAGAAGGCTTCTACCTTAACATTCTCAGTGCTGTGCTCTTTTACTATGGGAGGGAAGAGGGATTCCACTGGTTGTCCTCTAATGGAGATCATTCAGGTATGCACCTCCTCTGCTTGTGGTGGAACAGTCCCAAGGGAACATGGGCTGCTTGATTCTGCTGACTTTTCCAACCAGCTCCCAGTAATTCATACGCAGCAACCCTGAAATGCAGGCCAACGTTATTATCCCCATTTTACAGATGCAAGGCCTAAAACTAAGAGATAGACCCTTGCCATCCGTGAGTTCAGGGCTCAGGTGAGATTTGAACTAGGGACATCCCCAGCAACTGATGTGGGACACTGTGGTGTAAAATAATAATAATAATTTTATTATTTATACCTTGCCCATCTCACTGGGTTCCTCCAGCTACTTTGGGCAGCTTCCAACCCAATAAAAACACAGAAAACACCAGACATAAAAACTTCCTGATACAGGGATGTCTTCAGAAAGTTGTGTAGGTTATATATTCCCTTGACATCTGATGGGAGGGCATTCCACAGATGGGTGCCACTACCGAGAAGGCCCCTCCGCCTGGTTCCCTGCAACTACACTTCTCACAGTGAGAGAACCGCCCACATGAATGCTGTGACATTGTTTTGCATTTATACTAATGTTTTTGCAAACACAGATCAAGGGAAAACAAGAATGAGACTCTTAATTTCAGAGTTGTGGGCTCGAGCCCTATGTTGGGCAAAAGATTCCTGCGTTGCAGGAGGTTGGGGTAGATGACCCTCGTAGTCTCTTCCAACTCTAGAATTCTTTGATTCTATGAATGGGTACAATGTGGTTAGCAAATCCTACAAGGCCCAGTGGAAACAGGAAAGAACTACGCTGGTTCGATCTGTTGGCGGCTGAGTTAATATCTCTAAGAAAGGAGTCTCCTGAGCGAAATCCAAAGATTTCCATTGCCCCTCCTCAGCACAGTTAGCCAATGCAAGTCTCTATGTACCTAGCCTGTATGTTGTGTGCCATATGAATATTGACTCTGCTCAAAACATTTATTGCCAGGTCTCTTCCCCACGGTAATATTCCATGCAGCGACATCACAAAGCTTCTTGCCAACTCTGGTGAAAGACACGCAGAGCTCCCAGGGCAGCTCTGCACTTTCCTGGGGGCTGCTGGCTTTCAGATGTGGCCCATGTCTGGGTAGATGCACGCAGCAAAGAAATTACCAGTTTCTGCATAGGGCGCTGTCGCAGGGAAGATTGTCTTTTTGTGTTGTGCTGTGGGGGTGTAGAGAGCGGTCTTCGTTTAAACTGCCCTGAGATATTGGATGAATATTGGATAAGGATGAATACTCTAGTAGCTAACTGTGTGCAGTGTTTTTAGTTTGCATGGTCTTTATGCTGCTGCTGCTGCCGCCGCCGTCGCCATGGACAAATGGTAGTTAGGGAATTGCTCCTTCCAGTGAGAGGACGTGGTTTGGAGCCCACTTCCAGCGTGACTTAGTGGCCTGTGGACAGAATTATGGGATTGGGAGGTTAGGGACCACATCTCTACACAGCTGCAGGCCCAGGTCACTGTCCCTCTTCCTCCTAGGCTATCCTATTTATCTCTGTTTGTGTGTTTGCGCCATGAGCTGTTTTTGTATTGAATCACTGAGGCGGAGATGTGATTGTGTTTGAGTGTGTTAGATAACACAGACTCATAACAAGGTTGATATGAGGATAAAACGGAATAATCCCCCATGAGCCACCCAGAAGACCTTGGTGGAAGGGCAGGGTACAAATGCAGATAATAACTAACATTTGCAGCCATCCTCCCCTTTCATCACGTAGGAAAGCCTCTGTTCCTGTTTTATGCATATTTTGTATTTCTTTATTGAAAAATAAAAAGTACATAAGGGCAAATGTGCAGAGTAAGATAAGACTTCTTTTTGTGTGTGTGTGTGTCTTACCTTACTCTGTTCCTGTTTTATAAATGAAGAACTGGGGCACAGCTAAGGATCAGCTTCACTATAACGCAGGGACGAGGAATCTGTTCTTGGCATCTGCCTGTCTTGAGAGACAGTGGAGTGCCTCCTCTCTGGGGCACAAGCCCTCCAGATATTGTGGGTCTCCAACCCTAACAACTCCAGCCAGTGTGGCCAATAATCGGGGCTCAAGGGAGTTATAGTCCAGCAACATATGGAAGGATACAGGTGAGCCTTTGGTCAAGGTGGAGCCTAAGCTCAGGTTCCTCCATGAACCAAGCCCATCAGACTAACCAGTCCATGTGCTCTTTCCTGCCCCACTGCAAAGTTGAGAAGATAGGGTTTTAATCTAGGAAGTGGCTTCTCTCTGCTCCTACGTCCGCATGTTTCATGTTGAGAACCCTTGCACTGTAGTTGCCCTGTCTTTAAGGGCAGTTCCATGCTTGAAAAGGCCCATCCTTCCAATTCCAGGTGGGTGCCACACCATAGAAGAAACGGAGGCCCTCCATGGCTCCGTTCTGCACTTCCAAGTCCCTTTTATTTCAGCCACCATTTTCTAAACTTCGATGTGGATAGGCTCGCCTGGAGCCGAGAGCAAACTGGAGCAAATGTGCATGCGTGCACACCAAGAGAATAACAGGAGCGAGCGCACACACAAAGAAACCCAAGGAGCAGGAAAACACATACACACACGCAATGAGGAATGTGCAAACAGAGGAACATATGTCTGGATAAGAACATATAGCTGAAAAGCCACACCCTCGAGCAGCTTGCAAAGCAGCTAAGCGGAGAATGGCAGCCACAATAAAATGCAGAATCCAACACGCTCAAACATAGTCACATTTTTGCCGTGATGATTCAACACAAAGTAAATACATGGCTAATGTTGCATCTCCACACACACACACACACACACACACACGAAAGCTCTACACTGCTGTATCCCTTTCCTTTAAACACAGAGGGCACAGGACAAGAGAAAATGCAGATGCACAGAATAGCTGTGTGTGTGTGTGGGGGGGTGATGGAGGGGGGAAGAGAGGCAGGAAAGAGGAATTTAAGGGCCAATATCCGGCTGCTGCTTACCATCAATGTCTGAAATTCCTAGCTGGCTTTTCTCTCCCCTCCCGCCCCCCACCTTTTCTCAAAAGACACACTCCCTCCCTCACTCCCTCCCCACCCACCCAACTCCTGTTGTTTTCCAAAGGGACTTGGCCACATCCATCACACAACCTGGTCTACCTGTATTTCAAGCAAACCTGACACCCACTGGGATCCTGCAGCTCAGTGGCTTCCTGGGGTGTTCCCTGTGAGCAATATTTTGCCTTCAATCCGCATGGGGGCTCATTAAAGCTTTTAGGAGCTACTTTGTGAGTAGCTGCTCTCCCCCCCCCCCACACCTTGGTGAACCCCCCCCCCCCCCATCAGTGCATCCACCTTTCGCTTGGTTGGGGAGTTCTATATCCTCCCCACATTTCTTCTGATTCTGGTTTGTTTCCTGGGTTGTTAAGTCTCTTCTCTCCGCTACTTGTAATGTCCTTCTTACCTTCTCCTGGCGGACCAGGAGGGTTTCCCCCCTCTTGGGGATAATTTGCTTTGCTGTTTCCATGCCCTGGCACCCCCGCCTGCTGTTTGTTTTGGAATGGGGGAAAAAACCACATACAACGAAAACAGCTTTCAGAATCTCCGGTATTATAAGGTGTTTGTGTCCGAATACGTTCTAGGGGTGCCCATGTAGAATGTCAGGCTTGACGGGGTGTGTTGTGTTGATTCCTTCATCCCCAGCCCTCCCTCCAAAACCCAGCTGGCTGCTTCCTTTTGGAAATCTGCATGCTTGGCTTTCATCCTTTTTCTTTTCTGGTTCCTGCCTTCTGGGGGGGGGGGGGGGAAGGATGGGATCGGCAGCAGGGGAGAGCTGCAGAACCGGAAGTCAGGGATGTCTGCAAAGGGGTTATTTATAGCTGAGGCTGGCTTTCCTGGAGCTTTGAGTGGCGCAGAAGGGAAATCTCTGGCAATTCCGTATGGCTCGCAAGGGAAATCCTTTTGGCGTAGATTTAAATGGGAGAGGGCGTTCTGCATCACCAAAAGAGGCGGCAGGCTCCTTCGGAAGCCTTGCGGACTTGTTTTCCAGGCTGGCCTATGGTTTTCCTTTTCTTTTCTCTCCACCCCCCCCCCTTTTTTTGTTTGCAAGAGGGCACCTTGTGTTTAAAAGCACGTCCACCAAAGGCTAGAAAATATGCCAGATTTTTAAAGAGACAGCACCCATTTTCCCCTGCGTACAGGCAGCTTAAGACTCCAGGGTTTTTACCAGACCAGTTCATCACCCCAACATTTGAATAGGAAAGACATTTATTTATGCAGTTCCACATAACTTTATAGACCACACCAACACATACACCATAGCCTCACAGGTACAGATGAGTTCAGATGAGGCCATGGTCCAAGGAGACCAGAATTCCGCAACTGAAATAAGCTTTGTGCTTTAAGCAGATTCGGCATAATGCATTATGTTTACAGAGATGAAATTTTGAGGCATGAACCAATCATCAATAGAGCTGGAAGGCATGGAGATATAGGGTTGTTGTAATGTCAGTAATAGGGCCAAGGAAGTGCACAGGTAACCAAAGCATAAATTCTTGGATAGCTTAGTTGGTTAGAGCGTGGTGCTGATAACGCCAAGGTTGCAGGTTCAATCCCTGTATGGGACAGCTACATATTCCTGCATTGCAAGGGGTTGGACTAGATGATTCACAGGGTCCCTTTCAGCTCTGATTCTATTATTCTTTCAGCCCCGTGTTCTGAATTTTTTCTGCACATCTCCAAGCTTATTTCCAAAGTCATGAGGACTAGAATTTAGTTGTGTTAAATCTGTTCCCATATCTCAGGTTCTATAATTTATGTGCTTCTTGAGTAAGCCCATGTCTTCAGTGGTGAAATAAAACACATTGACTACAGCTACAGTTCAGATTCTAAAGATACGGGTTCAAATCCTTTCTCAGATACAGACTTGCTGCGCTCTTGCTAGTAACTTGGTCTGTAAGGAGGAAGTCAGATAATCATCTTTTCCCAAAGGGCGTTAATTTTTGTGATTATTGAGGGGTTGGAACTAAATGGAATTAGTTTGTCTGTCTAACAAGCAATTGATTCTCCAGCCAGCGCTTACTGGGTGAGCTGTGACAATATGACCAGGAGTCTTGAACTGAAATCATAGCTGAGCTATGAAAACAAAGGGAGAGCGATGACATATCATCAGTGGTGGAATTGGGCAGAGTCAAACAGCTATGGAGTTTCAGGGGAAGATTATGGAGTTCTGGCAAAATGTTTCATTTGCATTCCTCATAAGGTATAATTATCTCAGCCTCAGTTCCTTCAGCCATAAAAAATGGGCACATTAAATAACCACTTCATAGGATTGTTGTGAGAGATGGACTAAGATAAAAACTGCAAATGGAAATTGTAATAGGAGTAAACCCTGTTCCTTTCAGCAGAATTATGCATAATGACTTAATAATAATAATACAGTGGATCTCTAGTTATGTACTGCTCTGGATACGTAACTTTCAGGTTATGAATGCAGCAAACCCAGAAGTGTATACTTCCGGGTTTCGCTGCGCACGCATCCGCAGAATCACTCAATCGTGCAGAAGCAGTGTCTCTGCCTACAGACTTTTTGGGTTGCAAAATTTAATTCGTATCCGGAAGATCCACTGTAATGGTAGTAAAAATATTATAATAATAATTTATTTAATTCTTTTTATCACCTGTTTTTTAGAAACAGCACAATATAAGCCACAATAATACAAATTTAAAGATCAACTACCAAGGAAATAAATAGCCTTAAAAAAAGAAAGAAATGTCTGCAGGATAATACCTTACTAGCTATGTGTGGCTATTACAATGCAGTGATCAAAGACTGACCCAGTTCACATGTCACAGTAAACCATAGTTAATGGTTTGCTGTGAATGTAGTGATTGCTCCCACTCCTTTCCTGATGGAAGTAGGATGAACAAACCACAATTCCTGGCTTATTCTTCTGTCCAAACCAGATATGGTTGCCTTTTGACTGTAGGTTTAAACATGTGGCAATTGTTTTCAAAGCCAATCTAGCTCAGCTAATTGATTTTTATCAGTGTGGGAAACTTCCAAAGCATATTTGAGAGGGCGCCATGTAAGTTGAGCATTTCTGAGAAAAATTAAAACATGATACTATTATAGATTAAAAAAAAATAGCTGTCCAACACAGATATAAAAGAAGAAATATAGTTGGGCAAATAAACTTTACATCAAGTTGTAGAATGTTATTATAATTTATTACAGCAGGTAAATTGTTCTATTGAGGATATAGATGAACTCAAGAGTAAAATGGAATTGCCAGAAATATGAGAAGATGATAAACAAGAACTGGATCTTCCAGTTTCTGAACAAGAAGCAATTGAAGCTGTTAAGATTTTGAAAATTAATAAGGCACCAGATCTTGCGTCACTTCAGAATAACGCAGAAAGATTTATAATATATTTGCCTGCCAATTAACTGATGTTTTCCCAGAATATACTACAAAGGACAGGATATTGAACACATGGTAGAGTTTGTGTTTTTCTTAATTCTGGGGGAAAACCTTAATCAGATGAGTCACGTCAACTTACATCCTTGCTCAATATCATACAGTGGTTTTGTGGTACGTTTTGAAGTGCAGGAGCTCATCATGTCAGCTCCCATAGCTACACCCCTAAGGAGAGTCCAATTATTCAGCCTCAGGAGAGTTGGGTGATCTCAGGACACTCACTGTCTGAGCCTCACATACCTAACAGTGGGATCATATGCAAGGCCAGACCCATCCTCCAATTCCCCAAGCTTACAGCACTGTCAAATACTGCTCCAGTAGATGATGTCATTGCTCCTCATGTGAAAAAAAACAACTGGAGTTGCTCCTCCTCATTCCTGCTCCACTACACCACTGTTGATTTTATAAAATGTTGATGTCCATGTTAAAACTGCTCAGTAGAATTATATGTTAAGTATAGACATAGAAACCAATCAGCCTTTTTGAAGGGGAGGAAACTAGCCAATAGCAAAAGGTTTTGAACATTATTATTTACAGATGGCAATAATAATAAAGCTGCGTTACATTTCACTGGTGCTGAGAAAAGGCCTTGGATAAGGTGGAATGGACATTTTTATCCAGGGCCTTGATCTTAGTCGGCATCAGACCATATACAAGTAAAGGAATCCATCTGATTTGCAAGGTACCCACTGCAAAAGTTATACTATCAGACAAAATCACATTACCATACAGGACTAAGGAGGCCCTTCCATAGCCTTCACTCTTAACTCTATTATTAGAGGGGGCTCCCTGGTGGAGCTTTAGCAGGACAGTTGGGTTGCAAGTCAACCAAAGACAGGTTAAAATAACATAATTTGCAGAAATGGTTTGTGCTAGGAATAGCCTGTCCTCCAGTCATGGCAGATTGCCAGAAAGCTTGGCCATGTGGTCAGGGATGATGGGAGTTGTAGTCCAGTATATCTGGAAAGTACCACATAGGCTACCCCTGTTGTTTATGTAAAAAGCAAGGCAAGAGTCCCTTCCACGTGTAGTGGTTTTCACATGGTCTTGCAGTTCCCATACAGTGGTACCTCTGGTTACGAACTTAATTCGTTCCAGAGGTCCGTTCTTAACCTGAAACAATTCTTAACCTGAGGTACCACTTCAGCTAATGGGGCCTCCGCTACCGCCACGCTGCCAGCACGCGATTTCTGTTCTCATCCTGGGGCAAAGTTCTTAACCTAAGGTACTACTTCCGGGTTAGCGGAGTCTGTAACCCGAAGTGTTTGTAACCCGGGGTACCACTGTACTGACAATCTTTTATCGTAGTCCAGAGTTGCAGGAGAGTGCTGGGCTGCATCTCACTGCACCAGAATGCTCCCAAGAATATTGGCTCTGGCAATTTGTGCTCTTGTCCCAGAATTCTCTGCCATGATAGGAATTCCTCTGCAGGCAAATCCACGTGGAAAGGTCCCCGTTGGGCTGAAAGTAGAAAGTTTGTAAATAGCAGGAAGTCCTTCCTATAGCAGCATCCTATCCCCCAAGGCCATCTTCTGTAACCTAAAACAAATCCTTACCTTGATAACGAACAAAGCTCATTGTCTCTGGAGTTAATTTTTTGCTCTTATCCTCCTGCGGTTTGACTAGATCAGTGGCCAAGGTGGTTTGTTTTAATAACTTGAAGACTTCAGAAAGTTTTGGGGGTGAGAACGTGAGCTTCGGTTAGTGCTCCCAACCCCTTCCGCCTCCATGAAATGTTTTGAGGACTGGTGTGGGAAGCAAAAGGGAATTCTCCCCAGCAGCTTTGAAGTAATTAAGGACTTTGGAGTGGGTGGGTGGGTGATCTTTTAGCTGCTTTCTTGCAAAGGGAGGGTCTGTGAGAAATGGTCAGTAGGGGTGTGATAGATTATGGGGTTTTTAAATCAAAGTTAGGAGGGCTTCTGCGGAGGTGGGGGTGGCAAGAAGGCTGAGCAAACTTGGATGCCCTCCAGGTGTGGGGTGGCAGTTGTCCCCTGCAGTTGAACCCAGATTTTCAGCTTTCCATTGCTAAGTGAAGTCAAATTTAAAATGCACATTTAAAACAACATATTACTCTCAAGTTTCTGTGATAAAGTGTCCTGCTCCTACATTTCAGTGTTTTACTTCACCTCATGCCACAAAAAAATAAGATTTTTTTTTTTAATCCTGTGGTCACCAGTGCTGGTAGGATTGGAAGGGTACAGTTGACTAGAGTGTAACAAAACAAAACCTTTTTCTAACTATTAAACAGGTAATGCTTGGCCTTGAGTTGTACCACTTCAGGCTGCAGGTATGGGAGCTCCCATTCCCTAGTAGCGTTCTGTGAAAAGGATTCCCCGCATGTAGAAAAGTAGTCTGTCAGGCTAGGCTAGAAACCTTCTGACTGAAATCCTGGTCTTATTCAGGCATTTACATGAGTGCGCATGGGCTAAAGGTCCTCAGTACGCCTGTGTGTGTCTGTTTCAGAGTTTCCCTGCATTGAGAGGAAAGATCTGAAGGGCACATTCTAAGCAAAATGCACTTCGAATCTCCTTTCGGATCTTCACTCTCAAAGCAGGAGCCAGCGTTCATGGGGATGTTGTGGGTGCGCACCCCACACATATTCACCCCAGATGCCATCTTGAAATGATTCAGATGACACAGATTTATCACCACAGTAAGAACTAAAGGCTGAGAGTCAAATTCCTCCCCCCCCCCAATTTTGGGTCATGGCTCCACTAGGCCTTCGGGAAGTAAACACTAGCTCACAAGGTTCATGTGAAGATGAAAAGAAACAACACACATGTTGCTCTGAGAGGAAGTCATTTGGTAGGAGGCTGGTATGCAAAACGCGGCCAGGTTGCAAAGGGAAGGGCCTTCTGGGTCTGTCTAGCTTGCCTGCAAAATCTGGAGAACTTCTTACATCTGAAACACCCCTGACTGTTCCTTTTGCTCCAGCACTGGATTACTTTTATATATTTTTGACTTCACAGTTTAAGTCTGTTCCACCTTGCCTCATGTAATTTAAACCCATGGCTGCTTGGTCAAATGCCAGTGTGAAAGCTAGATGGTTGTTCCATCCTCTCTATTGAAATCTAGAGCTGTTGTGGCCGCTTGTATGTGTGTTAGGTTTTTTGGAGGGCAGAGGCTACTCTACAATTATGTATGAACATGTAGGGGGACCTTCTGGCGGTTCCCTCACTGTGAGAATTGAGGTTACAGGGAACCAGGCAGAAGAAGGCCTTCTCAGTAGTGGCACCCTCCCTGTGGAAGACATCTGAAGGCAGCCCTGTATAGAAAAGTTATTAATGTTTGTTTTATTATGTTTTTGTATATGCTGGAAGCTGCCCAAAGTGACTGGTGGGGGGGGGGTAACCCAGTTAGATAGGCGGGGTACAAATAATAACGTTATCATTATCATCCTCATCTAGCCGTAGAAACTTTTAACTTCAGGAGCAACAAACAGCTATCTCTAGTTTGAATGTAATGGGAAGCCAAGGCTTTTTCATCTCACTCATAGAATAGATTCGTAGATTAACAGAAGTTGGAAGGGACCCCGAAGGCCATCTGTCTATTCCAACTCCCAGCAACCCAGGACTCTTTTGCCCAACATGGGACTGGAACCCACCGCCCTGAGATTAATAGTTTCATGCTCTACCAAGTGAACTAGCCTCTCTGAACAAGGGGAGAAGCAAAGTGGGAGTGATTGGACAGCATTTGACTTATTGCCATGTGCAAATGTAGCAATTGCCTGTGTATTTGCACACACACACAAACACACACACACACACACACACACACACACACACACACACTATTTTTGAATGTCCACAATCCACAGGTTCATTTCTGCATGTTGACAGTGTACCACCCAGTGCAATATGCTTCGGATTGTTCTCTGGGGTGAGCACCTTGACAGCTATCTGCACTGAAATGCAAAAGTGAGGACTGTTCCGTTTTTCAAATGCTTTTAGGTGACTGGTGACCAGGCGAAAAGTCCCCGCACCATTTCATTACGAGGAAATTAAAAGCGCTATTTGTAAGGGAGCAAATTCTCTCTTTGGGACCTGTGGGCTGGCTATTAAAGAAAGGCAGCTTGTTTGCATGTTGGATGGCTCTGTGGGGAAGTGTGAGGAGGCGCTTCACCAAATTGATGGGATGTAATAAGCTTGCTGGTGTCTGCCCTCCACCCCCCCCCTTAGGTCTGTGGTGGGAAATCTGGTGTGATGAAGCTTCATCAGTTTGGAAGCTGTTGGACAGCTGATTTAGAGCTTAGAGAGTAAGCAGTTCTAGAGGTATCCCCAAATCCTATCATCTTGTGAGTGTGCGTGTGTTGGGGAGAGTGGGGAGTTAATCACTTTTGCACTGGTCATACAGTAGCATAGTGGAACCCTCCTCTCCCTCTCTCATTTACTGTCTCCCCCAGGGGCGGAGGAATGGGGGTGCAGTGCAGTGAGTGCAGGCTGCCCCGGGTGTCACCACTGAGGGGGGGGGGTGACAAAATGCCAGGTGACACTCACTGCGGGGCTTGCAGCGCACCGGAGCCACACGTCTCTCCTGGGGGAGACGCAGTGGGTTGGGCGCGCACAGGCTCTGTGCTGCCCAAACGGTCCGCCCACAGCTTCCTCCGCCACTGGTCTCCCCAATCCACACTCCCCTGTTCAGGTTCATACAAGTTGCTCTGGTTTTTGTTTTGTTTTTTACATTTCCAGCCCACTTATAGCCATGCTTATGCAGAAGAAAGCAAAACTTAGTTCAGTTAGAATTGACTCCCAAGTTTAGGATTTGAGGCATTAGACTGATATCCTGTCTTAGTGGAAGTGTTCATTTTTAGATCTCCCATGTTTCTAGCACAGTATGTTTGGCAGAATATTTTGAATTGGAATAATTTGCATGGGGCAGTTTGCATCAGAAAAACTGGGGGGGGGGGGAATTCTGATGCCCTAGACTGAGATACCTAATTTAGCATGTCTGCTTTACTTGTATTTAGTAAACAAAGCTTAACAGTTTTGAAACTGCCAAACTTGCCTAATATTGCATTAGCAAGTGGCATCTGTTCGCTGTTACTAATGAGCTTATGAAACAGGGGAGGAAATTCCATCCCACATTGGTGCATCTCTGGTTTGTTTGGGAATCTTTTGTGTAATTTATTGGTTTAAGAAAAGGACATATGTCGCTGACTGAGCTTCTTATAAAATAGCAGTGTGTGCAATGAAATAACTGTTTCTTGAAAGAATCAAGTAGTGCTATTCCTCTGTTTTAAGAACACTATTAAATGAAATGAGGTCCGTTTAAAATAAGGCTTCCCAATTTGGCTGTCCACCCAAATGGAAAATAAAAACCCTGGCAGCAGAAAGGTGTTCCATAGTTATGGAACACCTGCCAAACGTTTGGCCACATTCACACCATACATTTAAAGAAAAAAAATCCATTGTAAACAGTCATGCCTTCCTTGAAAGAATTCTGGGAGCTGTCATTTGTTAATGGTCCTGAGACCCCCATTCCCCTCACAGAGCTACAATTCCTAGAATGGTTCAACAGACAGTCCCTCCTCACAGCTCTTCTGACCCCTTAATAAACAATAGCTCCCATAATTCTTTTAGGAAACCCGTGGCTGTTTACAGTGGTTTCGTAGTGCTTTAAGTGCATGGTGTGGGTGTCGCCTTTCTAGTGTGGGACATGCGCAGCTCTCCCCATATCATGGGCAGACGGTTAAATTGTGTCCTGGAAGTTCTTGAAAGCCGCTATGACTCTAGACCAGGGGTTTTCAGTAATGGCAACAAGCTTGCCCACCACTGCCTATCTTTCCCTGCTAGACTGGGTGTGCTCAGTCTAGCACATACACTATTTGTACAGGGCAGTGGTGAAGCTTAGTAGGCCTCGCCAGTGCATGGGCTCAAGAACACTCGCCATAATCCTCTACAACTTGCATGTGCGCACAAGCTCTTTGGCACATAAGTTGGTGTTGACAAGGTGCTCCAAAGCACTACTGAAAAGCAGTGATCTAGAGCAGTCTTCTCCATCCGTTGGCTAATCTGGCTGGGGACTCAAGATGGAAGAACTCTGCTCTAGAGCATCAGCTTAATCATCTTCCACGCTCACCTTAGATCACTTTCTCACTCTCCCATCCCAACCCACGTTCCAGGTTTATGGAGCAATGGGTGACCTGTCCTTTGGGAGAAATGGCTGCAGCTTCGTGTTGGAGCACAGCCTTTGCATTGAGAAAGGCCCCAGGTTTGAGCCCCTGCATCTCCAGATAGGACAGACTCGTGTCTGCAACCCTGGAAACTGGTCTGAGTTGCCTATATACTGACCCAAGGTAGACCAGTGGTCTGACTCTATATAAGCCAACTTCTTATGTCCCTATGAAAATGCTCAAAATGAGGATTTTGAGCTGCAGTTCAGGCATGCTCATTAAGCAAGATTACAAACAAACAAGACAAATTATTATTTTTTATAAATACAACTGGTGTTGGGGGTGAGTTGTGGAGACATTGGTGATGACCCTTTACCACAGGGTAGATCCATTCATTTTTCAAAAGAGAGCATATGCTGTTGTTTTGTTTTGAGTCTTGTATTATGGCATTGCGTGTCTTGTGTCTAAATGATTTAAAAAAAAAGTAAATTAAAAGAGAGGGTGGGTTGGCTGGAAGGCCCAGCTATAGACTTAGATGTTATCCCTGCCAAAGCTGCAAGGGCCATCTGTACTTGCTCAGAGGCACTTGCTCCCAAGAATTCGAAGACCAAGCACTGAAAATAAATTCCAGGGCTGAGCTTTCTGCTGAAGACTCAAGCCCTAGCCAGGGCAGTACTTGATCCTGTCAAGGGTGGCTTATAAAGGCATGGAGTCCAAAGACCTTTCCTCTGCTTGTGTTATCTGCTAGCTGCTGTTTGTCGAAGAGAGCACTCTGTCTCTTCCCAGCCAGCGCAGGAATTCAAAGCATGCAGGGGCCCTTCGCTGCCGGAGATCTTATCTTCAGGAAGCTGCACATAGTCGTTGCCTCCCAGCCACGCCCTGAGATGTAGCTGACAGGAGCCCGAAAGGAGGAGAGAGAGAGAGAGAGAGAGAGAGAGAGAGAGAGAGAGAGAGACCCGGGAGCCCTGCCTTCCTAGAGACTGATCCAAAACACAAGGGCTTGGATCATCTGCCTCTGGCTTTCCTTTCCTGACTCTCTTCTCCCTACTGCATTCTTTGGAAAGGAATTTTAGTGTCGTTCCCAGGGGGAATGGGACACACACAGCTGTCTTCCAAGTCCCACCTTTTGCTGCCATGTTTCAGTCACAGCTCTTTAAACACAGAGTGGAAGTCACAGTGTTTTGTTTTTAAATGGATGGCTTTTAATATATCCATTGCTTCTTGTTGTTTCTTGGTTTTACGAACTATTGCGAGGACTTCTGTTGAATAGCAAGATACAAATTCTCCTCGTAAGCATGTACAATGGTACCTCAGGTTAAGAACTTAATTCGTTCTGGAGGTCCTCTTAACCTGAGGTGCCACTTTAGCTAATGGGGCCTCCCGCTGGCACCGCACAATTTCTATTCTCATCCTGAAGCAAAGTTCTTAACCCAAGGTACTATTTCTGGGTTAGCAGAATCTGTAACCCAAGGTGCCACTGTAAACAGGGCCCTGTCTTACAGAATTGTTGGGAGAGGAAATTGGGGGGGGGGGAATGGTGATACCTTGATTCCTTTTGGAAACTGAAAGTGTTTATCAATCTATGATTAGCAGAGGTTCATGGCAGGGGTGCTGACTTGAACAAAATACTGGGGGCCCCAGGTAAGCCCTGCCCCACGTAATTGATCACAAGACAATTATTTGAATGGCAATGCTCATCAAATTTTATTTTTTTTTTTGGGGGGGAGGCAAAAGGACAAAACTCTTAATATAATCTGCCCTGAAAAGTGGCCGATAAATACTTCTAAATAGGTAAATAAACTTGTGGGGGCTTTCTTGCAAGACTCACTGCCCTAGCTGCCTTCCCCTTTGGATCCCGGCAGAGCCCAGGAACCTTTTGCCAGTACTGGGAATTGAATTGAGATATTAAAAACAGTAACAGTGAAGAAGTTGGTGCCATAGAGCATAGCCAGAGTGCTTACACAGCCGGCTCTATCACAGTCAAGATCCAAGGCCAATGAAGCATTTACTAGTCTCAGTTCCAGCCCCAAGACCTTCTATATCTTGGAGATATTTCTCTTCTCCCCACCCCCCTTTAAAAATGTGGGTCGCTTTCTTGTCCCCCTTCCTTTCTGTATCCTGCTATTTGTTCTTTATCTTTTTGGGGGGTTGTGGTGGGGGTTGTTCTTTGAGATCGTAAGCCTGTGGGCAGGACTTTCTTGTTCTGTACAGCACTTAATTTATAGGTGCTTAATTAATAATGACTATCATTTAAAGTAAAGCACCGGGTCTAAGCAAGCCAGTTTAGCTTTCTCTCTGGCTCGGCTCCAAGCCTGCCACTAGGTTATGGATTAAGTGTGGGGACGGCAAGTTGAGACGGGCTGTGCAGGGACTGCTGTGCCGAGAGAGACATCTGTTGACCCAGCTGGGAGATGCGGAGTTCCGGCAGGGACAAGGTTCCTATTTATTCAGTGGCATCCTGCTGGCTCAGAGGTGGGGTTGTGTGTGTGTGTGTGTGTGTGTGTGTGAGAGAGAGAGAGAGAGAGAGAGAGAGAGTGAGTGCAGGTCAGCAGGAGCCCCCTCCCTCCAGTGGGGATGTCTGGGGTGTGTCTGACCGGGTTTCCTGTGCAAAGGGCTCAAGGGAAGCAAAGCCATGTGGATTCCAGGCTGCTGAGTGAGGTGGCCATTCTCCTTGGAAGAAGGAAGGGAAGGTTCCCTAAGAAGCTGCACCAGAAACAGATTTGCAGCTGAGCTTTCTCTTTCTGTGCTTATTATTTGTTAGGAGGAAAGAGCGGAGGTCCAGCGGGTTGAAGCAGAGAATGTGGAGAATCCTCCAAGACAAATGATTTCCACATAATGCACAATTTTATTTAACTTGTTGCATTAGTAGACTGCCCTTTTTCCATGTGCATTGGATTGGGAACCCTTTTCGTCTCAGGGTTCCTGACCACAAGAAGCTTCCCAAGTGCGTTTGTTTTGCTGGTTGGTTGGTTTCTTTATCAATACTATTTCTCTACAGCCCTTCCTGTAAACATCATAAGGCGATGTACAAAAATGCATTAAACTTACTTACAGAAGAAATAAAACAGTGTGGCCAACATGAGGTTGAAATAGACATATTAAGTTATTATGGCCAATAGTCTGTTATCAGTGGACTGTGCTTCGAAACCCCCTTCAGCTCTTCATTGTAAACACGTGCAAATCTGAACTCCCACTGATGTCAGTGTCCCCCACCCAAATTTTGATGGCCCCTCCAGATTGGTGGGGTTTCCTGCTACACAATAATGATTCATTAGTGGTGGATTTAAACAAGACAGTCCACACACCTTTCCACATTATTGGTTGTTCTGCATTGTGTTATTGCACAGTTGCCATCTGGAGGGGGCACCCTTAATGCTACAGTCAACAAAAGTGAGACCCTGCCCTCAAGAACATTTATGGTATGAAAAGTACCTTTGATAGAAAGGTACAGGACATGTACTGATTAGAAACAAAGCGGTATGACTTCCCCAAAACTTTCAGCAGGCACAAACGATACTGAAAGCAGGATTGAGTATAACTACCCTGATACCATCATGAGCACAAATAATCACAAATAAAAATTGGATATCTGTAGGCCCTGAAACCCTTGCATTTTTCAGGCAAACACCTGCTTGGAACTTTGGGGGCAATCATGAGCAATCATGCTAAAATGGATAAGTGGTTGGTGCTAAATTAATACTTGATGTTTATTATGACTGTTGTTATTTTTAATGTTCGCTCAGATGTATTCTTTCCTCTCCCCCCCCCCCAAAAAAAAATATGGGTGCTCAACTGAATTGGATCCAGCAGCTATGTCACGTGCACGACTGTGGATGGAACATAGCAGGATGAACATCTAGGAAAAGTGCCATATCCCCTATAGTGTGGGAAGTCGATTGCAGTTTTGCTTGCGGTGGGAGAGCAATGATTGATTAGCGCCAGGAGCCACCCGTCTGGAAGCAGCTCTTGTCCACATTCCACAGCGCACCATACTTGGCCTGCAAATGAGTGGCGTTTCGCAAAACCTCTTTGTTTTGCTCTGTTTGGCAGGAGAGGCTGTCCCAGCACCCCTCTCCTACCTGCCAGCAGCCACACTTAAGTATATAACCAAAAAGCTCGTTCCATTATTTTATTTTTTGAAATATGTGTGTGTTGAGAAAAGGAGGGAAGGGAGGTCCTTCCTTCTCACCCCACCTCCAGCGACATGCCACTGCGCATCAGAATCTTGTCAAATCCATACTTTGCCGGTGCTTGCTCTCTGCCAAGGAAGTTCTTAAATTATATAAAAGAGGCGATAAATTATTGACACCTCTCTCTCCGTCACTTTAATGGATCCGCTTCCTCAAATGGGAGCTGTGATTTATTCAGTGTACAGGGCTGGAGGAGGGGGAGGGTGTTCAAAGCGAGCCACTACTACATGCTGCTGGGCTTTGCTGAGCATTGAAAATGGCTCATCCCAACCCCCATCCTGGGAGCACAGCTCCCATCCAAGTGGTTTGTGTACCTGATAGACAGTGGAGACCTGCCCCTGGTAATTTGGGCAGGTGGCTGTGCTAAGGGCAGGTTAAAGCATTCAGTAGGAGGTGGGTGAAGCTCTCTTGTCCAGTTTTCTCCTTGGAGAACCCCCTGATGAAGCTTCCAAATGAAGAACCCCAGGGTGTTCTCTGGGACACAGCTGGAAAACTACTGTTTTGGGATGTAAACCAGTATTTTCAACCCTAAAGGCCTGTGAGTTTTGGAGTCGACTCTTAAGGGTTTCAACAAGGATCTTTCCCAGCCCCCTTACCTGACAGACAGGAGAGGTAGCTGGAGGTATGTTGTGTTGAAATGGCAAGCTTGGTTGTTCAGAGGGTGCCTTGTGCTACTTTTATATTTCTCTGCAGGTGTGTTCCCAAGCTTGTACAGTGGTACCTCGGATTAAGAACTTAATTCGTTCTGGAGGTCTGTTCTTAACCTGAAACTGTTCTTAACCTGAGGAACCACTTTAGCTAATGGGGCCTCCCGCTGCCGCCGTGCGATTTCTGTTCTCATCCTGAGGTAAAGTTCTTAACCCGAGGTACTATTTCTGGGTTAGCGGAGTCTGTAACCTGAAGCGTCTGTAACCCGAGGTACCACTGTATTTGCTTTGGTAACATTTGCAGGGGAGAATCGATGGGTGAGAAGGGAAGGTGCTTTATTTTTCCTGCGTCTTATCAATCATTCTTTGCACATGCCCCCCCCCAAGATATCCATTTCTTAACTGCTTAATTTCAGAGCTATCGCTGGCATGTGGGGTGCATTTGCAGGGGAGAGCCAGCAGACAAGGGGAGGATTATTTCCCCCCTTGGTTTTGTGTGGTTTATATCCTGCCCTTTGGAGAGATCTTTCCTCTTCACATGCCTATTTCTCCCTAGCATTTTGAATCTTTGGGATAGTTTGTGTTTGTTTATCTTTGGGGGTCATTTTGACATGTTAACATTAAGAACATCAGGTTACCACCCAACAGTTGCTTAGGAGAGGCGTGGCTGAGCCTTGGACCATGTGAAGCAATGACTAAGAGGAGAAGAGGAAGAGATCTTTATTGAATAACCGCAGCCACCTCCCATAACTTTTCACAGTATCCCTTATGTTAAAAAGGAATCAGTGGCTGAATGGCCAGCAGTCATAGGAAAACCTGACGCCTCACACGTGTGAATCCTGGGTATTAGGAATCCTGGGTATTGTAGTAGGGCTCTAATTGAAAGATTAATCCACAAAGGCTTCTGTTGATTGATTGGTAGGGGGGCACTTTTGATCTATGAAAGCAAATTTTAATGGGGCTGTGAATAAAGGGCACCCTTTGGATGCTGTTTTGGGTCTGCTGTGTGCCTGTAATAGGGAAGGGAGAAATATTAAAGGCAGCTCTCCCTTGTGTAACAGTGGGTGGCCACTTCTGTTGAATCGCAAGCTCTCCCACACTCCCTCCATTATCTTACAAAGGAACCTCCATTCATGCTTTTTTTGGTCCTATGCAACTGCACTTAATTAATGGATCTAATCGATTCATTTATAAAGTGGCACATTATTAATAAGCTAATGTAATTCCTTGTCATCGGTTGACAGCCTCTTCTCTGACATTTCAGAAAACTTTCGGCATGCCCTTGGAGAAGCAGATTTGTTTCTCCCAGCCGCAATTGTATCGTGAGCTCCTATTTTCCTCTGCCAAACGTTGAAGTGTGTGCAAATACAACACTTGAGGAGCACTGGCAGAGCAGAGGCCTCGAGCCTTTGAGGAAAGAAAGCGTCGCAACCCTGTTGAACGCCTTGGAAAAACAGTCCTAAAAACCAACAAGTACATGCTAAGTCTACAAGCGAGAGCTTTGCCCTGTAAAAGCACTTCATTGCCTTTACTTTTTCTTTTTTCTTTTTTTTTAAAAAGCTCCTCCCATCTCCCACCAATTTTTATATTTCATTCCTCAGTGTGAGGTGGTGGCCAAACAACTGTGGGGAAGAATCCCTGTTGACTCACTTTGTCAAACAAAGGTGTGCTCTATAAACACAAAGGTAAAATGCCCTATTTGAGGCCTCCTGGGATCCTTTGTGGAGAGTGTGTGAGAGGTGGGGGGGAGAGTCACCTCCTCCCTGGTTTCGGCCTGAGCTTTGCCTGAGCTTTGCCCTCCCGAAATCAAGGGAAGTAGAGACTTGGGAGCTAGGGGTGGACATCTGACTTCAGAGCAGGTATGCAAGAAAACAAAAGGCAGAGCTGGGAAACTCTATTTCTGTTATTCCCTAGTATACAGCATTTAAGCTCCTGGAAGAATAAATGCGTTTAGAAACTTAGGAACCTACCGAGTCAGATGATTTCAGGCAAGCAACTTTTCCAGCCCTGTCTTTTGCAAGGAAAGCATGTTCTGTACATCTGGGTTAAAACACTTCTTCTTCCCTTCCATTTTCACCTGGGGATGCTTGGTACCAGTGCTGTAACTAGTCGTTTCTAGGGCAGGTCCACATCAAAACTTTAAAGCACATCAAACACACCTTGACTTCCCTTCTCTCCCCCCCCCCCACTCCCGAAATCTGGGAGCTCAAGTTTCCTCCTAACAGAGCTACAATTCACAGTAACCTGAACAAATTATAGTTCCCAGGATTCTTTGGAAGAAGTCATGTGCTTTAAAGGGGCATTGCATGTCATGGCACCTGGACTGTTTAAGAATAGATTTGCCCAGTGCTCTTGAGCAGGAACAAAAACTTGCCAGCCCTTGCTGTCCAGTGATAGTGTACTTTCTTTCCCCATACCAGTGGTGGAATGCGATGAACTAGGTAAGGCTGCTGACCTAGGGCCAGTAAGGAGCTATATGACAGGGCCACTCTGGTCTGGTTTGCCAATAACACTTAAGTCTTGGTTTGTTTAACAAAACACAGGTGAACCCGGATGTGCAAACAAATGGTGGCTTACTTCCCCAAAGTTTAATTTGTTTTCCATCTTCTCTTGCCTCCTGCCTTTGCAGTTTGATGAGCGTCTGGGGTGGGGTGGCCAAACAAACCGTAGCTAAGGAAGGGTGCTGGGTTCATAAGTAACACCAAGCCATAGGTTCATAAGCCAAGGTTCATAAACTAACAACAAACCATGGCTTCATACTGTGGCTTGTTGACAGCAAGCAAGCCACAGTTATGTGCAAACCTTTCCCAACAGCTTGATGTTAAGCCATGGTTTTCGTCTACCACCTAGGACACATGCTTATTCCCATGGTAAAAAAGAAAGGATTATACAGTTCACTAGTTTACTCATACGTTTTATTTATTCTATTTATATCCTGCCTTTCTCAGTTGGTAGAGCATGAGGCGCCTTAATCTCAGGGTTGTGGGTTTGAGCCCCACATCAGGCAAAAAGATTCCTGCATTGCAAGGGGTTGGACTAGATCAGTGTTTCCCAGCCTTGGGCCTCCAGCTTTTTTTGAACTACAGTTCCCATAATCCCTGACCTTTGGTCTTGCTAGCTAGGGATGATGGGAGTTGTAGTCCAAAAACAGCTGGAGGCCCAAGGTTGGGAAACACTGGACTAGATGACCCTCATGGTCCCTTCCAACTCTGCAGTTCTGTGATTCCTTCAAGGAGCTTAGAAGTGCCATGCATAATTCTCCCCAATGAGCTTCATGGATAAGTGGGCATATGAGCCCAGGTCTCCCCAGTCCTAGTCCGACACTCTTGGCAATTACAGAATGCTCTTGGTATATTACATGTTTTGCAGCCCTGCCTAGATTGTACCTGGGGCAGGTGCCCTTAAAGTCTCCCCTTCATCGCATTATTGCTCTTTCTCAGCGGGTGGATTTTGCTTCATGACAACAAGGATCTGTGACATCTTTTATTCCTCAGGCTTTTTAGTGTCCCCACACCCCATATAAAAGCACATTGAAAATGAAGCTGTTAAAAAAGTAATAATCAGCCGCATAGGTTTACCTGTGGCCAACGAAAGCTGATTCAAGCAGGGAAAGATTTTAAAGGTTTCCAGAGGGGCAACTGCGATTTTATCTTGCAGCAAAAGCAAACCAAGAGCTTTAGGGGGCTGCAAAACGTATAATGGCATAAGCTTTCATCATATGAGGTGTGCCTGAATCCATGACATTATACAAAAGGTGGTCTTTAAGGTGCCACAAGACTCTGGTTGTTCTTAAAAGGGGTTTGGGAGTCAGTGTTTCTCCATAGGGTGACCAGGTTACAGAATTGTAGGGCAGGGGTGGGGGCGATTGAGGACCTCTTTCCGTATGCCCTTTTTGTCCGAATATGCTGTGAAAATGTATTAATTCAGAGGATGTTCTCAGCAGATCTGAGAGCAGATATTGAGTTAGGAAATGCTGTCATATTATTGCTTTGACTTCTCTTCAACGTGTCACCATTGAAGTTGAAGCTTGCATAGAACTTGGCTCATTTTGTTGTTCACTTCTGTTTATTGCACAAGGAGGAATCCAGGTGAGCTGGTTTTAATCTTGGAGGGCTGTTGTGATGTGACTTTAAAAAAAAAAAACCCAAAACTTTATTGCAAGTATAACAGAAGGAAAAAAGAAAGAAGCAACGTTAGCTCACATAAACAGTAAAGAAAAATCCATCAATCCTAATTTGAACATGTATATTAATATAGGCAGTCGGTATGTCCAAATGGATATCCAAACAAGATTGATTACAATATATTTGTAGAAAGGGCAGTAATGGATGGGGGTTGCTTATCCTTCCAGCCTTGCAATACAAGTCTTTCTGCACACATAAGGGCTCTCAGGATTAACTTTAGTTGTTTGCCCCCACATTAGAGGAATATAATTTAAATGTTTGTGAACATCAGCAAACACCAAGGATTTTTCCATAGCAAAAAATAACGTGAACAGCAGTTTCTGACTCAGAAGAAGACACTTCAGGTCCTCCCTACATCATATGCCTCAAAGAGGCACGATTACCATTACATCACCAGCATCTGTCTGAACCAGCCAGTTTCTTCCTGTGAGTCCCCAGAATTTAGGGTTTCTCCACACTTCTGCTTGTGCCGTGGCTGAGAAAGTATGTGTCTGAGTAGTTTTCTGCTTGATCCACACTTTCTAAGCATGGATCCATGCAGTTTTCCCCTCGCCCCCACTGCTTTCCGAGGGAGGACCCACTCTTTAGCAACAGATCGGAACAAACGCCAATCCAGAGGGAAAACCCGAATTGCTGTTTGCTCCAATTGAGCGCTAAAGCTGGGAGAAGAGGGAGTGTGCACAAGCCCATTGTGTGTGAAGGATTTTGCTTTAAAAGAGAGGGTCTTGACTGGCAAGTGTGTAGGCATTTGTGTTTTCTATCTACGCAGTTGACACTTTGCTCAGTCTGTTATAGCAAGGCATGCAGGTAAATATCAAGATGCACAGGCTGGGTTTTGATTGGGGGAGCGGGTATTGGCGGTTGAGAAGGAAAGGGACATGGTGCTTGCGCTCATAGTTTGTATTTGCTTAGAGGAAAGGGGATGGTTGAGTCTCCATTGACCCCACTTGACATCCATTGCTCCCCTACTTAAATATCTAGCTTCCGTAAACTTGTGTCAGTCTTTTAAGGTGCCACCATTTTTGTTACAAGCTAGTTGTACCACTGCCCCTCTGGAACGCTTTGTCCAGATTTGGGGTGTGTAAAAGAAGATGCGCTTTGTGGATTTGCTTGTGGGGGGGCACCCTTGTGTAGGAAATTTGCTTGATTGTGCCAACTTGAGTCAGCTCTATGTGTGTGTGTTAGTCTGTGGGTATCAAGCTGGAGAGAGGGGTTTTTTTTATGTCCTATATTTTTATTTATCCATGTGGGCATTATTATTTATTAAATTTGTTTACCACCCTATGCCCATCGATATTGGGGCAGTTCACAACATAAAACACAGAATACATTCAAAAAATAAAAACAAAGACAACTCAATAACCCCCCCCCCCTTTCCACACTACATTTTAAAGGGCATCGGGTTGTAGATTTGTGGAGTATGCATGCGCGTGCACACATATGTATTGGATGGTCGTGCATCGTTCCAAGTCAGTTTTCCCCAAAATGTATCAGCAGATGGATCAGAGAAACACACCATAAAACAAACTTTATATGCAAGAGAACCTACAGTTATCAAAAAATTACATTCCACAGTGCTGGTAACAGAGTAGGCATGTTATTTTGTTAATGTTTTTGTGGAATATGTGTTTTTCTGTGACATGCTTACCTGTCTGGTGGGGCTAAGGCTGCAGTCCTAAGCACAGATGGTAGGAAATCAGGTACCATGAGCTCTGGAGTGCCGACTCCCAAATACTCAGAAGAACATAGGAAGCTGCCTTATACAGTGGTACCTCTGGTTGCGAACAGGATCTGTTCCAGAGGCCCATTCACAACGTGAAAAGCTGAAGCGCCATATCTGCACAGGTGCGCGGTGCGATTTGGCACTTGTGCGCATGCGCGAAGCTACTGGGCATGCACAAGCAGCGAAACCCAGAAGTAACCCTTTCCGGTACTTCCAGGTCGCCGCGGGACGCAACCTGAAAAAAAGGTAACGTGAAGCAAACGTAACATGAGGTATGACTGTACTGAATCAGACCACTGATCCATACCAGAGGTACGGCAGGGAATTTTTCCTAGTCCTATGCTGGGGACTGAACCAGGCACCTTCTGCATTCAAAGAATTACACTCAACAGTGCTGGTAATGGCCCTTCCCCAAATCATGCTTAGGATTAGGCTGTAAATATAAATTGGGTTAGGATATGGCATACTGTACCGTGGGACAGATTACATAATGTCCACACTGTGTATATGAAATAGGCAGGTGTGTGTCAATAAGGCACACGATCCTGAATGTTGGATACGTTTGTAGTGTGCACATGTGATAGAGGAGTCATCTGCCCTTTTTTTTTGTCCAACTATATACACTTACTTCTAGTCTTCATGTGAGATTACAAACAAGCCGCCATTTAAGCCAAGGACCATGAAAAGCCTGAAATTCAAAACACGCTCCAGTTCTGACCAATTCCCCTTAAACAAATGTTTTAGATATTTACTTACTATTGGATAATCTGACAGTGACCAATGTTTCACCACCCCCTATTCTAATGAAGTATTTTACTGTTTTTCCAATATTTTGTAATTGGGGATTTAGAGAATGGAAGAGAAAATTAAGTCTCAAACGTGATACATTACGTTTCTTTCTGAAAACAGATAAAAAACTAGTATTACCCAACAAACCAATAGAATATGTTGGGAACATTAACAGGCTTTTGAACACCATTGGCAAAACCCATGCCTCGCAAATGGAAGGTGTCGGATTTATTCCCTGGCATCTCCCTGAAAGAATCAGGAAGGAGGAAAGAGACAGCGCTGGGTTAGAGAGACAACTAGTCTGACCTGGAACAAAGCACACAGGTGTTAGATTTTCTGAGGGGTGTTTTAATGGAGATATCTTAGTACATTCTTGTGATAAACTATCTTGAGCTTGGTCTAAAAAGGTGGGGAATTAAAATATTTAAGAGTACAACCACTGTGAAATTATCATGTGGGAGTCCTGTTGAAATTTAACAAGGGATGCATTAGAGAAGGTTTTGCTGGAATGTGACATAAGTAAAAACGATGGGCTTCACTCCGTACATCACAGGCACCATCCCAGTGCAAGGAAGGGATAGCTCAGAGGTGGCCACAGCAGAGCCTAATTTTTCCCTCCTTGGTATATGCATGTGGGCAGTCAGCATGCCAGGTCAATTCTGGAAAGGGAGCACTTTCTGCTCCATCAAGAAACATGAGCTCCGACATGGGAGGTGTCCCCAAGCCTCTCATTCCCACACAATCTTTGTTTGCACAGTGGGTGGAAGAGCAAAACACAGCTCTGGTATGCTCTCTGGATTCTTCCATGTGCAAGTACTGTGCTCCTTGTGGACTAGATCACTAAACCAGGTAGAGGGCCTTCTCAGTAGTGGTACCCGCCCTGTGGAACACCCTCACATCAGATGTCAAACTGGTAAATAACTATATGACCTTTAGAAGGCAGCCCTGTACAGGGAAGTTTTTAATGGTTGATGTTTTATTGGGTATTATTATTATTGTTTGTTTGTTTGTTTGTTTGTTTGTTTGTAGCCCACCCATCTTACTGGGTTGCCTCAGCCACTCTAGGCGGCTTCCAACATATATGAAAACATAATAAAACATTAAACCAGGCATCCCCAAACTTGGCCCTCCAGCTGTTTTGGGACTACAACTCCTATCATCCCTGACCACTGGTCCTGTTAGCTAGGGATGATGGGAGTTGCAGTCCTAAAACAGCTAGAGGGCTGAGTTTGGGGATGCATGCATTAAACCTTCAAAAGCTTCCCTATACAGGGCTGCCTCTAGATATCTTCTAAAGGTTATATAGTTACTCATCTACTTGACATCTGATGGGAGGGCGTTCCACAGAGTGGGCACCACTACCAAAAAAGGCCCTCTGCCTGCTTCCCTGTATTTTGTTGGGAGCTGCCCAGAGTGGCTGGGGCATCCCAGTCAGATGGGGTAGCATATAAATAATAAAATCATCATCATCATTATCATTAATATTACTGCGTCAGATTCATTCTGTTAAAAATCTTGCAGAATCCTACCACTCTCCTATAGCACATGAAACCAAATGCAACTTTTCTTCAAAAAGAATTGTACAGTCATACCTCGGGTTACAGACGCTTGAGGTTGTGTTTTTTCAGGTTGCGGACCGCCAAAACCCGGAAGTACCGGAACGGGTTATTTCTGGGTTTCGGCGGTCGCGCATGCGCAGAAGCACAAAATCGCGCTTTGCACATGCACAGATGCATGAATTGCAACCTGCGAGTGTGCAGATGCACTGCTGCGTGTTGCGAACATGCATCCAACACGGATCACGTTCGCAACCCGAGTGTCCACTGTACTGGATATTTCTGTAGTGAAAGTGCGTTGTAATATTATTTTGTGTGTATGCATATGCTGGAGCAGATTGGGGTGTGTGTTTGTTCTCTTTTTCTGTGAGGTGTGTGCTACAAAGCCATATGCGTATGTGGTTCAGATCTGTACCAGAGTATGGGTGAGACTAGTCGTTCCTGCATTATCGGGCCTTTCTGGCCCAGAGAGATAATAGGTCCTGCCAGATCCGCACCCCCCCCCCCGCACTCCCCTTGACTCCTCTGCCATGACCCACCCCCCTCCTCTAGCGTGTCCATTGTCGAGTGCCATGGCCCTCTCTGGCCCCACAATGGCTGCCTTTGTGCGGCTGGTAGCTTGCCTCTTTTGTCAAGTGCCCTTTTTAATGCCTCGCTTTCCCTCCTCTTGGCCTCCAGGCAGCTCTGCTGATTACCTCCACCTCCCTCATCACAGTCTAGTCCCGGCTGTTTTCCAGGGTGCAAGTCAGGGAGATCACGTCCCCACCGTCCGTCCATCTGGGGAGAGGGAGGAATGTCCCTCCATTACGTTCCAGAGTTGTCCTCCTTTACACAGTGCATAATTAACTGGCAGAATGATGTGGTGTCCACTGGCTTAAAGTGGCTTTTTCCGAGAGGATTAGAGAGCGAGAGACATTCATGGAGGGTACAAATCTATCACGGGCTGTTGCAGTCAGGGTTCTGCTCCGGCAGAAACTTTCTGAGCTGTTCTTCATCTGCCCCAGCTTCTCCTTCCCTACGTTTTGTGTCTTGGCCTGGCTTACAAATACAAACTCTGCATTGAGGAAATGGGAAAAGCAGCTGCAGCTAAACTGCAGTTCTTTGTTTCCCGGAAGACCTATAATATAGTCAGGACGGATCCAGGAAGCTGTGTGTTGTCTCCTTTGAATGCTGGTTCGGCTGGATTTTTGAAACCACAGCTGATGGGGAGCTGATCTTTTTACGCTTCCAATGGAGGGTGGCCAGGTGAAAATGGAGTAGGAGTCCTGCACCTTTTGTGGTTGTGTCAGCCCATTGTCCTGCCCCCAAACTCACCTCTAAGGCAAGTTTATTTTGTGAGGGATGGGTGGGGAGAGCATTGTCTCTATCTGTTGGCACATTCTGGAAGCCCAGCCTAAGTTTTTACAGTGGTGCGGAATATCTAAGCTTTTAAAAAATTCAAAAGCCATTTTGGACCGTGTTCTCCCAAGGGAGTTGTGGGCACTGCTTAATTTAGAGCAGAGCTGCTCTAAAAGGAAGTCCTGGCCCTTAACTCTTTAAGGAGATGGGATCAGACTTCAGAGGTGAGGAGAGGGCATTTCATACATGCACAGAAGCACTCTTTTATTAGCTCGTACCTAAAAAAGGGCCAGGGACTAGGATGGGAGCAGGTACTGCT
Source organism: Podarcis cretensis (assembly GCF_951804945.1). Lineage (NCBI taxonomy): Eukaryota > Metazoa > Chordata > Lepidosauria > Squamata > Lacertidae > Podarcis > Podarcis cretensis. The sequence goes on along the minus strand of NC_137182.1, from coordinate 27,459,709 downwards.
AAATAAATATGGCTGAACGAAGAGGGGTGGGGCTGTGCAGGTTCAAGATAAATAGGGCCTGCAAGAAATTGCTTCCACTTGACCCGCGGCTCCTGCCCACTGCAGTATGCTGGAAAAGATGGGGGAAACCTTTCTGACCCTAAAATAGTGGCCCTGCACACATGGTAACAGCTCTCTCTTTTTTTGCAGTGTGGCCTGGGGAATTGTGACAGGTTTTCTTGCAAACATTTCCCCCCCGCAAAAAGAAAATATTCTGCTGGCTAAATTGGGAGGGGTTGCTGGGGGCTGTGACAGGGGGAAGGGGGGCAGCAGTGCTCCCCATCTTTTGAGAGAGATTCCAGAAGCCCTGACCTCCCCTCCGCACCTGCAGTTTTCACCAAAGAATACGACCTCTGTTTGCTGCCTTTGGGTGGGAGGTGGGCACCCTTGGCTCTGGCCCAGCAAGGGCATGTCGGAGAGCAGTTAATTTGCGCCTCCGTGGGCATAATTGGGTGACCCGACAGCCGTCCTGTTGGCAAGGGGAACAGTCATCTCGTTGTTCTAGCTACTGGCTTTCCCTTTTGTCTTTGCCCCAGGCGATGGGGGGCTGGGAACAATCCATTGTGAACTGTACATTCCCTGTTCTGGTGCCTCGGCCTGCTTTGCAGGAGGTGTCCCACCCCCCTCACAAACCCTTATGGCAACTGCCCCATTTTGACGAATAAGGGATTCAGGACAAGCCGGGTGACTGGGGGCAAAATATCTTGACAGTGAAGGACGTCAAAACTTTCTACGAAAGCCTGAAATGAACTGAAACTTTATAGTAGGCCATGAGATGATGGTCAGCTTGCATAGCAAAAGGGAGTTGCTAGGAATGAGAGTGTCTCTTTCATGAAACTCTTGCGGGACTTGGGACCATTCTGTAGAACAGGAGAGTGATGAGGTAAAAGCATATTATTTATTTGCATTTATTTCCCACCTTTTCCTCCAAGGTGGCTTACATGGGTCGTTGTCGTCCCTCATTTAATCCCCACAACAACCCTGTGAGGTAGGTTAGGCTGACAGGCAGTGACTGGGCCAAGTGACTGTCACTCATGGCTGAGTGGGGATGTGAACCCCACTCTCCCAGGCTCTGGTCCAACACACTAACCACTATACCGCACTGTCTTTTATACAGAGGCGAATAATCATGCATTCCTGTAGAAGGGACATGACAGCTTGCAGGGGGTTTTTTTATTGTTTTGAATAAATATATATTATCCCATTTTTTAAAAAAGCTGCAGGAAAAAACAAAACTTGGCAGTGTTTAAAAGTGTTTCACGATTATCTTGGTAGCACCGGCGCAGGATGTGTGGCAGAACTGCAGATGTTATAAAGCAAGGGTGGGGAAGCTTATTCAAGGCAACAGATGTGACTCCTCTATCTTTGTACAGGAGACTACATTCCTGTCAGGCAAGAGGCATTATTATCACAGGTCAAGGAGATGTTTCAGCCCAAGGACAGGATGGAGAAGCAAAGAGGGCCTCATTCAGACCCCTGCTTTGAAGAAGTGTAGCTTGTTTCCAAGGCAATGTCTAAAATCCCTGGTAGAGGACAAGGATCCTGAGATCACATTAAGGGTAGCCAAATTCTGTGCGATTGCCATAAAACTTAGGGAACAAGCTGTGCTACCATAATGATTAAGGTTTTAGATGATAATTTTAGGTTATATGTTAGTGACTAAGTTTTAATTTATATATTTTTAAACTGTTGCTATATCTGTATTTAAACTGTTGCTATATCTGTATGGGACGCGGGTGGCGCTGTGGGTAAAACCTCAGCGCCTAGGACTTGCCGATGCGCTCCCGTCGTTCAGTCCCAGCGCCTGCCAACCTAGCAGTTCGAAAGCACCCCCGGGTGCAAGTAGATAAATAGGGACCGCTTACCAGCAGGAAGGTAAACGGCGTTTCCGTGTGCTGCGCTGGCTCGCCAGATGCAGCTTGTCACGCTGGCCACGTGACCCGGAAGTGTCTGCGGACAGCGCTGGCTCCCGGCCTCTAGAGTGAGATGAGCGCACAACCCTAGAGTCTGTCAAGACTGGCCCGTACGGGCAGAGGTACCTTTACCTTTACCTTTATATCTGTATTGTACCTGTTATACCTACAGTGGTGCCTCGCAAGACGAAAAGAATCCGTTCCGCGATTCTCTTCGTCTAGCGGTTTTTTCGTATTGCGAAGCAAGCCCATTGACGGATTAGCGCTATTAGCGGCTTAGCGGATCAGCTGATAAGCGGCTTAACGGCTTAGAAAAAGGGGGGGGGAGGAAAAAAAACCCGCAGGAACTCGCAAGACATCTTCGTCTTGCGAAGCAAGCCCATAGGGAAATTCGTTTTGCGAAGCGCCTCCAAAACGGAAAACCCTTTTGTCTAGCGGGTTTTCCGTCTTGCGAGGCGTTCGTCTTGCGGGGCACCACTGTAATTGCAAATTCAAATGTATACCTAACGTGTTTTATGACTTCCTTGATATTGTATGTGGGCTGGAACTGGTCTGTGACCAAAATAATAAAATTTGTTCGTTCTGGTTCATGGGGTCATGGAGAGTCGAACACGACTAAGACGACTAAACAACAACAAAAGCTTTTAAAATTACATGTGTATATATATATGTTCAAGTAGGGGACATTCCTGGCGATTTCAGATAGTAGCCTTCCAGACCCTGGATGGACCTTTTAACCCCATGTGTGCATCTGGGAGCCCACTTCTTAATTTGTCATAGTGTGTGCTGGTGGTGGTGCTGCTGTTGTGGCCAGGCCCAGTTGTGGGTCTCAACCCACCAGTTGAGGGCCAGTGGTCTAGGATGCAAAAAGCAGCACGGGGACCTCTAAATGTCGTTGGGACTCCCAACTCCTAACAACCCCACCACCACCATTGGCCATCCTGGGAGTTGGAGTCCATATTGGCTGCATAAGAGACCACTGAGGGCAGGCCGTGCTTAAACTTGTTTAAATGTAGAAGCGTCGTGTGCTGGGAGACATCAGTAGGTGTCATGGCCGAACAGGAAATCGGAGGCAAGCAGGGCGCCACCACTGACTTTTCTAAGCAGAACAAAGAGGTCTAATAATGCTAAAGGTCGGAAATGGTTGATGTCTGAATAGGGCTATACGGAATAAATCTGAACCGTTGCCATCCTTGAATCATAAGAGTTGGGTCATCTAGTCCAGCCCCCTGCAATGCAGGAAGGTGCCTTACGGGGGATCGAACCTGCAACCTTGGCATTATCAGCACCACACTGAGCTATCTTAAGTCCTGACAGTTAATACCTCGGAATGCAGTCACTGTGTGTTTCCTTCAGATTTCCTGGTTTGTTCTCCAGGTATAAGGGAGCTGGGTAGCCGGAATTTTGTGTTTGTGTGAGAAAGAAAATTAATAGGGCTCTCAGAGCTTAAATGTTCCCCTTCCACTGTATCTTCCTAGACTCGGCTCTATTTTTCCATAGCCAGAAACATGGCATAGCCGCCTTTGCTCCAAAATGTTCTGCTTTTCCCTTCTTCTTAAGACTCCATTGGCCTCCGAAAAGAGCCCTCCCTCTCCTCACGACAAACCAGCTCCCTTGCCCAATGTCAGAAAAAGGCCCCAAACCCCTGCTTCCAACTGAATGCTAATTTATACCTTCAGGCATATTCATGTGGTAAATATCTTTTCCTGGACGGTACCACTTCAGAATGAAGATGAGGTAATTGCATCCTAAAGAAAACAAACAAAACTAGAAACCTCACATGTACAAAATAAGCATGAAAGGGGAAGTAAATATGTTTCAGCTTGCCCTGTTCCCTGATGCGCTGCCTTTCTGTGTGCAGGGAGTGAGCGTTCTAATATACCCCACACACTCTCACACACTTCCTCCTGAAGTTGTACAGTCCAGGAAAAGCTTGATGATTTGATTCTGCTAAATGTATTACTTGGCCCTCGTTAGAATCCCGTCTTGGCTTCCTGCCTGGTTCCTTGTTTTACTCATGAGCCCAACCCAACAGACTCTGTGCAGATTTGAGGAAACAACCCAGGAGTCCAGGTTACACTAGCTATAATGACAATTGTGATAAATGAGCAATTTTGACTCAGGGCTTTGTCTCAGACCTGTTTTCTGCTCAGCAGTGGAACAAATGAAATAACAAAGGGTGTTTCTGAGCATCTGTAGAGTGCCCCTCTCTCATCACTGGCTTAACCACAACCTGTCCCCTATGTATCTGGGATTATGAATACAGTCATACCTCAGGTTACAGACACTTCGGGTTCGGCGCAGTTTCAGGTGGCACACCGCGCCAAACCCGGAAGTACCGGAACGGGTTACTTCCGGGTTTCGGCACATGCGCAGATGCGTTAAACCGTGCTTTGCGCATGGGCAGAAGCGCCGAATTGCACCCACGTTTGCGCAGATGCGTCGCTGCGAGTTGCGAACGTGCTTCCCGCACAGATCACGTTCGCAACCCCAGCGTCCACTGTAAAGGGCTTCCAGGAGAGACAGTCTCTCCCTTTTCCAATTCAGCACTGGCTCCAACCTGCTGGGCTCTCAACCTTTCTCAGAATTAGGAATAGAATCCAGCATCTTAGTTGCTCAGATAGCCATGTGCCTCTGTGTCTCCCCTGTGGTTGGCTTTGGGCCACACTAGGGTGTGTGTGTGTGCGCGCACGCGCATGTTGGGGTAGGGATGGGAGGGGGAATCGGCCTTGTGAGACCTTGCATTTGGGGCCATCAGGGTGAGGACGTCATGGGCCGTGAGTTGGTGCAAAGTCCTCAGGGTGCATTCCCCAGCTGTGAGCCTCTTCCTGCGCAGAGGCCCCACTCAAACGAAACCCCTTTCATGTCTAATCTCCTGGCATGCGCCAGCCCTTTTGTTTGGCAGGCCACATCCTGGCTCTATTCCCTGCAAGGTTTGTGTGTGTTTTTGTGTGTATGGGGCTTTTCATTTTTTATTTTTTAAAAAGTAGTTAAGAAGGGGGGGAGCTAATCAAACCCATCCTTGGGGGACTGGCCTGGAGGCCTTTCCCATCTGAAGGCCTGCTCACCCTGCACAGGGCCAGGCCTTTTAATATCCTGTCTGACTGGTTTACTCCGGACTCCGGCTTGAAGAAAAACATCGGCAGACATCCTACAGGAAAGGGGCTGTGGGTGTGCAGCCAAGCGCCTTAACCTTTTCATGCCTGGGGGAGCGGAAAACGCATCACACATGTGCAGGCTGTGTTTCTTTTCATTGCTGCCCTTGTTTTGCGACTGTGCCCATGCAGGTCCGCGCATTTGCACGGCCACAGCTTCGCGTCTGTTTTTATTGACAGGCTGCTCAGACCCATCTTGCCTTTTGATAACTGTGGCAAAAAAAGAAAAGAAAAGAACCCAGCATTTGGTTCCCAGTCTTCCCTCTGCTCTACTCTTCTCTAAATCATAGCCCCTTCTCCCCTCTGGAGAAGGACAGCTGGTCTTGACCCCATGTCTTGCACATGCCACCACACCCCCTCTGGTGAGCTGTCTTGAATCCAGGAGTCGTGGGAACCAAAACATTTGAACAAGTTTGTGCCAGGGTGGAGGTGAGATCAGTAAACGTGTGTGTGTGTGCGCGCGCGTGTGCGCGCGCACACACACACACACACACACACACACACAGCATTTCATGGGACTGAAGCCTAGAAGCTTGGAGGGAGGTTTCCCTCTTGAGTCCACCTCTCTGCTAGGTCAGAGTTTCCTTAAAAGATTCCATGTGTCTCCATTTTGTGGCACACAAGTTGAACAGATCGGATGGGGGTGCATCTCGGGGCCTGCCGTCATGTTACGCTGGGTTACAGTTAGTTTTTATGCTGCTTTCCAGCCAGGACAGCCCCAAGGCTGCACATGCAAGTTAAAAGCGCAAAATAAAACAATAAAACACCAATTAACAAACAAGACTTATCGAGAGAGGGGGGAAAAACAATAGTAAGTCCTGATAGCATCTTAGAGAAACAGAAGCAGGATGAAATCAGGGGCCTCGCGCAATGAACACAAGTTGTCCTCGTAAAACTCCAGATGGTAAGATGGCCTTCAACATCCATTGGGAGGAGTGGAGGGAAGAGTCTGTAAACAGACCTTCCAAGGGAAGGAGGTTCCACAGCCTAGGAGCCACCATGGAGAAGGCTCATCGTCCTTTGTACAATGGCAGGTCATGGAGCAAAAAACCCTGCAAATATCTCAATGGTCTAGCAACCTCCTTTGGAAACAAGAAGTCCTTCTGATACCATAGATGCAAGTTGCTTTGGAATTTAAAACAAACTGGAGCCAGAGTAGTTCAAAAAATAGAAAAGCAATGGCTTCCACGTGGTGGACCCCAGGAAAAAGCACTCGGCACCAGTTGTAGTTTCCAGACATACTTCCATGTAGAGCTTACTAGTCTAACCTTAGATGTGACCAAAGCATGAGTGATAGTGGCTGTCTTTTTCAGGAAGGGCTGTGATGTTGGTTTGTTTTGGGGTTGTTTTTTTAATTGAGGCATTTTTATCCCACCTTCACTCCCATAAACTTAGGGCATGTTTACATTAGACTGGGAGAGAAGGCAGGGCGGGGGGGGGGGGAGGGGAGAGAGAGAGAGAGAATCTGACTGTCCTGTCACTCAGGAAGCTTCATGACTAAGTAGAGATTTGAGTCCCAGGTCCAGTGCTCTAACTACTACTAGGGGTCAGCAAACTTTTTCAGCAGGGGGCCAGTCCACTGTCCCTCAGACCTTGTGGGGGGCCGGAACTATAATTTGGAAAAAAAATATAAACGAATTCCTGTGCTCCTCAAATAACCCAGAGATGCATTTTAAATAAAAAGACACATTCTACTCATGTAAAAACACGCTGATTCCCGGACCGTCCACGGGCCGGATTTAGAAGGCGATTGGGCCGGATCCGGCCCCTGGGCCTTAGTTTGCCTACCCATGCACTACACCAGCCTGGCCCACCTGCCCGAGCAAAAGTACTTCCGGCTACAGCCACCGCTTGAGCATCCAGGAGCACAGGATAATCCCAAAACCATGTGCCAGACTCTTGAGAAGGAGGATAAGATAAGATAATACTTTATTCGGCTATAAGCCCACAAGGTAAAACAAATCAATAGATAAAATAGCATTTTACAGTCTCAAATATCAACTAAAATATTTCAACGCATAATCTCTTTCACATTATTTACAATCTCTAGATGTACCGTGTTATGGCCTTGAAGATCAAGATGGTGCATAGAATTTACTGGATTTTTAATAGTCATGCAGCATTCCATGAAATCTTTTATATGAAAGAACTGAAATCAGGAATCTAGCAACCTGTAATGTTCTATAAGAGTCAATGTCCTGGAGTAGATAAGCTAGATGTAATTCAGGTGGTTTAGCAGCAATTTCCAGAATGATTGAACTCAGGATCCTTGATCGGGGAACAATGTATAAGGGGCAATTAAACAAGATATGGGGACGCAGGTGGCGCTGTGGGTTAAAGCCTCAGCGCCTAGGGCTTGCCGATCGAAAGGTCGGCGGTTCGAATCCCTGCGGCGGGGTGCGCTCCCGCTGCTCGGTCCCAGCGCCTGCCAACCTAGCAGTTCGAAAGCACCTCCGGGTGCAAGTAGATAAATAGGGACCGCTTACCAGCGGGAAGGTAAACGGCGTTTCCGTGTGCGGCTCTGGCTCGCCAGAGCAGCGATGTCACGCTGGCCACATGACCCGGAAGTGTCTCCGGACAGCGCTGGCCCCTGGCCTCTTAAGTGAGATGGGCGCACAACCCCAGAGTCTGTCAAGACTGGCCCGTACGGGCAGGGGTACCTTTACCTTTACCTTAAACAAGATATGATAGAGGGATTCTATTGATTTGTTATCACATGCGCATAAAACAGAGGTTTTACCGTTAGAAAATCTATTGCTCAGAACATTTGAGGGGAACACATTAAATCTGGCTCTAACAAATGCGAATCTATGCGACGCAGCCGATAAAGTAGACAGATATCGAGGTATCTGGGACATAGATGTAATGCCCTGATTTATCAGGGAACATGTACCTCCACCTGTAGTAAGATTTTGTTGCAAATCTACCAGATTGTTTTATCATCCTCCTTCCTGAAAGCAAACCCCTTTCCTTCCAGATCCAGGAATCCAGTAGCGTCAAGTCACGACTGCACTGCCTCCCTTTCCCCTTCCCCACCACCCCGCCCTGTTCTGTTGAGCTGCTGTGCCAAGCATGTAAAGCTCCTGGGATTGGCTGTTTCTGGCTCAATCCCACATCTTATTTCTCTGCCCTGAAAATGTCAAATCGCATATCGCTGCGGTGCCATCCCACCCTTGCGGAGAGCATGCTGGAGGCGGCTTCCAAAGCTTCCAGGCCTTCGGGCATCCCTGTTTGGGGTTACTCTTCCCTACTGGGCTGTCCTGTTCCCACTTCTCAGTGTTTCTCGGCGAGGGTATCTTACGTAAAGGCTTTACGGTTGCAGAATCTGCCTGCTAAAATATGAGCAGCTGAGCAGCATCCCTCCAGGACAGAGTGCTGGGGCAGCTCAGGCTCCAATCCTGCTGTTGAAACCACAGAATGGTTTTCCCAGGAGGCCAGCTGACATTTGTACAGTGGTGCCTCAGGTTAAGAACTTTATTCATTCCGGAGGTCTGTTCTTAACCTGAAACTGTTCTTAACCTGAAGCATCACTTTAGCTAATGGGGCCTCCCACTGCCACCGTGCCGCCACAGCACGATTTCTGTTCTCATCCTGAAGCGAAGTTCTTAACCTGAGGTACTATTTCTGGGTTAGCGAAGTCTGTAACATGAAGCGTCTGTAACCTGAAGCGTATGTAACCCGAGGTACCACTGTACTGGGATTTGCCTCTGATTAGCAGCTGTTGCATGATCTGCGGGGGGCCCACTCCACCCCAGATTTCTAAGTTCAGTCAAGACAAAACCCCAAATTCAGTGCAAAGGATACGAATTGATGACCAAACAGCAATTGTTTTAGAATGTAATCTTCTTCACATCCTGCGTTAGTATCCCTGCAGAGAATTTGGAAGGTTTTTCCCCCCTTTTTCTTTAGGGCAGTTAATAGTAGGCAGAACCAAGTAAGTTATTTTTGTGCGCAAATGTCTCAAGAGCACATGTCCTTGCTCCTTGTCTTGCGTCTATTTCCCATCACGGATCAAATGTGTGAATGAACCATGTCACAGATCAAACACCACGGTTACAGCTTTCATTTCTCCTCACATCACCTTACATGCAATGTTTTTTCCGTTGAAACGGTTCACACATTCAGCTCCAGCCAAGCATTCAGTCCTCAAACATAGGGAAGAGAAGTGATGTATGAACACAAGGCCCATAAGTGGCATTATGAAAGTGAATTAGTCGGGTGATTTCATCATGTAGGTTCCAGGCAGACTCCCCACCCCTCACCCCAAATGCAGCCTCTTCTGTTTGCCTATTTAGGCCCTGAGAAGCTCACCTGATTTCTCTTTCTCTCTTTTTCTGCAGCCATTGAAACGCAGAGTACCAGCTCGGAAGAGATTGTGCCCAGCCCCCCTTCACCGCCCCCACTGCCCCGAATCTACAAGCCCTGCTTTGTGTGCCAGGATAAGTCTTCTGGCTATCACTATGGGGTCAGCGCCTGTGAAGGATGCAAGGTGAGAACGGAAAGGGCAGCTGGGAAAGGAGGAGACCTACTCTGCAGGGGAAAGACATGGGGGGTGGGGGTGGGATGCCAATTGGTTGGGTGTGCGAGTTTCAGTACATTTTTTTAGCTGCCGAGACAGACCACAGGCAATTACAAAAGAGGAGCCATGAACATGGAACTCTTGAGAGAGGTACTGTAATGTAGTGGGGACGATAAAAAGTGAAGCACACCACGCTTTCACTCCTTCTGGCTGGCATGTTTTCCCCTGCACACAGGCCTTGTTGCTAGGCCCCATTGAAAGTCACACAAACACCCTGTTTCCCTGTTGCTACCACCTGCTCCCCAGCTATTAGGGCCGGTACTGCGATGCCATGTCCCATAATAATCTGAGGCCACTAAGTTTAGGTTTTTAGGGGGACAGAGCAGTGTTCACGCAGAGCTTAGAAGCCAATTTCTCAACTCTTCCATGCTAAGAGGAATTATTATCACTATCGTTGTCATTGCTAATATTATTATTGTTAGAATTTATTACCCGCCCCTCAACCTAAGGTCCCAGGGTGGCTTACAATTTTAAAAGCCTCATTGATATTAAAGCACAATATTAAAAATAGTGCAAGGCAACTTAAAATTACAAAAAAAAAACAACAAGCTGAGTCCTGAAAATAATACAGAAGTATCAAGAGGCATGTCTTCAGCAGTGGAGATTTCTGGGCACCAGGTTGACAACCACAGTTTTAAAACCTCTGCCTTATTCCATAGTTAAGGCCATTTCCACTGTGTGCATTTTTCCTTCTTGCAGACTGAGACAAGCTAATTGTTGTAAGACCAAGCAACAGTCCAGCAATGTAGTTGAGGTTATAGGATTGTAGTGTTGGAAGGGATCCCCAGGGTCATCTAGTCCAAACCCCCCCCCCCCCGGCAAATAGATAATTCCATCGTTGTGCCTGTAGGGTTGCCGTATTTTGAAGAGAGAGGGGGAAAAAAGAGGACACACTTGTCGACTTCTACTTTTAACGATGGATTGCTAGGATGACTTTCAGTTTACAAACCCATGAAAAAGAGGACATGTCCTGGAAAAAGGACCCTAATTATCGATAGTTCTGGTTCTTCTTGAAAGATGAGGATAGCTGGTGTGGGCACAAGGGTATGTTTTAGTGTACTCACAAGAGTTGTGTTCACTCTTCTTTTTCAAAATTCCTGTTTATTCCTCTGTCTTTCTGCTAAGAGGATGAGCTCCAGTTGCTCTACCTGTGCACGCACACACATGCCCTCACTTGCACCGGGCTTGGCAGTGTGACCCTGTAGGACTGGCAGAGATCAGCCTGAGCGGGCAGACGCTGTGCTATGTGCTCAGTCCCCAGCAGCAAATCCCTTCCCTCTGGCTCATTAACACGAGGCCCTTTGTGCCTCTGGTAGCCTGGAAGAAAGCCCTTTCTCCTTCCCCGCCAGGAGTCTCCTAATCTCATTAGAGGGACGTGGCAATGTTGTCTTCGCTCCCCTCTGCCATTGAGTAGCCGGGCCTCTGCCACGGCCACCCCCAAAGCAATGGGCCTCAACTTCTGACTGCGTGCCTGTCCCAGCTGGTTGCAGGGTTGGCCCTTTTTTGGGGGGTTTAGCACTTAAGAGAGCTGCTGACATTTGGTTCTCTTGAGAATGTGCAACATCGGGCTGTTTATATTCTGAACCCCAGTGTAGTTTCAGAGAGGAGGCGGTAATGCTGAGAGTCTCGGGTTTCTAGCCCTCATGTGTAGAACAATGTTTGCCCTTCCCTCTTACTCTTCTGTCATTACTAAAGGCCTACATTCTCTGAAGCCCCGACTTATTGTAACATCAAATATATTCAATTTGCTTAACTCTGAGAGTGTAAATCAGGCTTCCTGGATTTCTTTGACGTAGGGGCAGCAGTAGTGTGAGCATAGGCAAAACCTTTTTCGGTAAGGCCCATCCCTTTGGATGTAGTTGCATAAAATAGACACCAGAAGGCTTAGTTTGGTCAGAATCAAGTATACACTTCCAGAGTCAATGCTGAATACATTACTTCTGGTATATGAGCCACCATTAGCTTCTAGTCTAGAGGAAAGTGAAAATATGTGTCCTGGGCTTTTTAGACTTGTCAACCCATGTGCTATCTGAAACCAAAGGGGCATATTGGTTGCCTGATGTGAAATATATTGGCATTATCTTCAGCTCTCCTACCCCTCTACAGTGCCCTGGGCAGCTCTTAACATTCTGACAGCAGAAAAGGAAGAGCCTGTGGGGCTCTCTAGAGGATGTTGGGACTGCAAGTCCCATCAGCCCCAGCCAGTGGTCAAGGATGATGGGAGTTGTAGTCAGCGGCATCTGAGGGGGCAGGGCTGCAGGTTTCCAACCCCTGCTGTAGTACTTTTTTTTTATCATGCGCATTGTTTATTTATTTACTCACTCGAAAGGATTTATACCCTGCTCTTAAGCCAGGACAGCTTGCTCCCAGAGCGTCCTTACAAATCAATAAGAATAACACAGCCCCTTCCTTCAGGCTTATGATATAAAAAGACAGGACATAGAAGCAGGGTGGTGGTGGGGAAGGACACACACACCCACACCCACACACCCCATCTGGTCTCACACGGCAGCAACATTGGCAGAGCCCACTCCAGTTGGGGGGCTGAAAGTGAGGGAAGGAAGGGTCTGCCTTGGTCTCATGCCTTGCTTTCCCCCTCTTCTCCCCCCCCCCCTTACAGGGCTTTTTCCGCCGCAGCATCCAGAAGAACATGGTGTACACCTGTCACCGCGACAAGAACTGCATCATCAACAAAGTGACGCGGAACCGCTGTCAATACTGCCGCCTGCAGAAGTGCTTCGAAGTTGGCATGTCCAAGGAGTGTAAGTGGGGGAAGAAGGGAAGCTGTTATGCATCCTCTTAAAGCAGTGGCGGCCAAACTTGGCCTGCCAGCTGGTTTTAGACTACAATTCCCATCATCCCTGACCACTGGTCCTGTTAGCTAGGGATGCTGGGAGCTGTAGTCCAAAAACAGCTGGAGGGCCAGGTTTGCCCACCACTGTCTTAAAGTAACAGGTCCTCACCCCCACCCCGAATGCCTTTCCACATTCGAAACTCACAGGGGCCATTGAGCAAAGTCAATGATCCTGATTCGAATCTCCACAAAGGCTGTTGGCCGCCCTTGTTGGCCAGTCCACAAGCTGTGTCTCCCTTAAGAACAGCAGAGCATTTTCAAATTCAAAACAGAGTGCCGCAGAGAGTCCCCTGTGATACGGACTTTGAAAGGTGAGGGCTAAAGTAGTCCTGGAAAGACTTTGGAGGAAGAAGAGAAAAGAGAAGACCTGATATGGAACAGAGAATGTAACTGGGGCCATTGGCATATTCACTTGCAGTGGAAGAGCAAAAAGAAAAGAAAAAGGTAAGGGAGATGAGAGAGGCAAGAGATGTTCATTTCTGAAAGTCAGATTTCTAGTTCTCAGGATTACGGAGGTACGTTTCCAAGTTTGTGGTTGTGTTGGCGAAAACTTCTAGGGTTTAGCAAAGAGAGGGTTGTACCCAGTGCTAGTTGTACTCAGAGGAGACTCAATCAAAATTGGTGACTCCAAGTTAGTCATGTCCCTTAACTTTAAGGGGCCTGTTCTGAGCAGGGTTTGCTTTGGCTGCAACCCAGAATGTCTGGGCCGTGCATGATCGCTAGGCCTTCCTTGAGGTTTCAAGTTATGGTTATGGCTTCCCTGCCAATGCGCTCTCTACTTCCCACTCGGCTGTATCTTTCCTCCCGCACAACATCTCTTGTGGAAATAATAATAATGCAGTGTTTGCATTTTAAAAATAAATCAATCATCAAATTGACCAATGCAAATATAGGATGTTGCAGTTGTGTGGATATGTAGGACATTACGTCCAGTTTCACATGTTTTTGGGGGAAAGGGGAAGGGTTCCCCATTCTTGCTGGTTCTTGGAGGGGGGAGCTCACCATGACTGCCCTCTCCCTCCTCCAGCCTCCCCCAAAACAGCTGCCATTGAGATGGAGGGATTTTTCCAGCTTTCACCCCAAAGAGATGGTGCGTGGAGCTCGCCCCTCTGCTTTGTGCTAATTTTGAGGGTGTTTCCCCGGCAACCGGTGATTGATGATGTCAGAGATAAATGACGCAGACAGGGCCCTCCTGGCGTCTGCAGTGCCTAGTTGTCATGGCTCCCGACTGTAATGGGGGCGGGGGCGGAGGGAACCCCACTTCGCCATGACAACTCCAAGGGTGAGATTAATAAACCCTTGGGGTGGGGAAATAGCAGATTGATCCAGTCGAAAGGGAGGGCTGGATGGGTGGGGAATCGGTGGTTGATCTGGGACATTGGCGGTCCTGCCCTCCCCAACCCCTTTTGCCTTTTAGGTGAGAAACAGGATAATGAAGAAATAGGGCAATCAGGAAGGTGTGGGGTGGGGCAGGCATTATTCTGGCCTAGTCCCGGCCTTGCTCTCCACTCATTTTTGCTGAGTAGCAATATATAATCCTGGAGTCCCTTTTTAATGACCACAGTCCACCTGTCGGCCCTGAAGATGTTCTAAGCGAGAGAAAGATGACTTTGCTGACCAAATAATAGCCAGCGGGAGGACGACTCTTGTTGAATTCAGGTACAGAGCTAAGGCAGGGCGGGAACCAATGTCTTCCTGAGATGTAGAGCCACTCTTTTTTTCCAGGGAGGAAGGGAATTCAAGTACAAACCAAACTGAAATGTTTGTTAGGGAGCGGGCGCAGAAAATGAGGAACGCGGGGGCACCTTTCCCAAATCTGCTTTTAAGATGCGCCAACAACACACACACACACACACACACACACACACTTCTCCTTGTGCCAGCTGCTTCCCCCCCCCAGCCCCTATGTGATGATGGATGCAGTATTTCCCCCCCCCGCCCCAACTGCTTGTCTGGACTGCGCTTTATTGAATTTGCCAAGCAGACATGACTGATTTCCGAATTATCCCCCTCCCTCCCGCCCCCACCTCCTCCCTCAGGCAAGGCGGTGAAATGTACCAGCCCACTGTGAGCGAAAGACTCATCTGGCGTTACCACCGCCTCACGATTTGTATTTATTTTATTAATTTATAGATATAAGTGTGTGTATGTTTTTAAGGAAAAATTAAACCCCAAAAGGCTACACACCAACCATGCATTCCCACATGACTTCCTCCAGGAATTATCCTACTTTGGAGTCCTGTGCAAGGATATAATACCACAAGAGAGACCAAAAAAAAAAAAACATACACAAAGCTTTGTGCTTTCCTCGATAAATCCCTTCCACGCAGAGGCAACACCACAAATCTGATGCATGTGGCCACGTCTTGTTTAGCAGCCCCTGGGTCTTAGTTCTGTAATTTGCGAACAGTTTTTTGTTCTATGTAGGTTAATTAAATTAGTTAAGAGGCTCTGGTTTGACTTTCTTTTGTCTGCTTGAATTTCTAGCCCCTTCTCATGTTTAGGGTTCCTGGCAGGTTAGAGAGAGAGAAAGCTGCTCACGGGAAGACATGTAGGAAACAACCCATTTCAGATACCTTGGCACAACATAACAAATGTTTAGAGCTCCGCTCCCTTTGCTAGCTTTCTCACCCGCCCCCCAATGTGCCAATAAACAGCTTGTGCAGAGAAGGTTGTGAACACTTCCTTAAGAGATTTGGGCGTTGGCGAGTTTCCAGTGGAAGAGAATTCCACTCTTAGTTTGCTGAGTGGATGGTCCTCATGAGGACGACGCCCCTGGTAGGTCTTAGGGAGCACTAATGTAGGGGAGGAAGACATTTCAGGAACTAATGGCTGAAAGTGGAGCAGGTCAAGCAAGGCACAGGTTAGGATGGCAGGCTAGCTTAGGTCTGGACGGTTGCCTGTTCTCCTTTCCCTTGATGGGGTTGCACTCCCCCTGAAGGAAAATGCTTGCAATCTCATGTTCACTTGGACCCTTCTTTTCTGTTGGGTTGATAGATTTTTGTGTACGCATGTGCAGGGCCTTCTCAGTGGTGATTCTCAAGCTCTGGAATATGTGCCTCCAGAACAGGCACCTCAAACTGTTTGCTTCTTGACATTTCAGCTGCTGGTTAAAGTTTCATTGATCATGACGAAGGCTCTTTCTTAACGGTGGCTGGTCATTTTTATACTAAGCACGTCTCTCTCTTTTCGCTTTGTTCTTTGATAACTATTTCTAAGCATCTCTGTGATTTTTTTTGGAAATGACTTTTAAAAACTGTGATGATTGAATGTGATCTCAGGTGCTGCTTTTTTTGGCACCAAGGGGAAAAAGGTATAGAAGTGCTGAACTAAACAACTGAGATTGGAAGTAAGAATATAATGGTTAAATATTTCTGGGAGCAAAGAAAACCACACTTAGCTGGATAAATGCATGGTTTCTGTTGCTTCGGCTGCCAGTCACTGAGCTCTGGAAAGGACACACATGCATGTGGGTATGAGGGCCCACACACATGCTCCTTTGCACATACTGCATGCACACACATCCGTCATGAGGCCAGGTTGTGTTTTCCTAGCTTCCCAGGGGCATGAAAAGCTGATTTGGTGAATGAATACATTCTGTTTGCATTCCAGGACTGACTAAGGTAGGATTGGGAACGGCTCCAGTTTACTATAGGGGCAGGTAGGGGAGGTGTCTCCCTCCTCTCCTGCAACACATAGTTGCGAACCAGTGTTAGAAACTCAGCTATATAAGCTAGGTGCCGAATGCCTCTTTAAACCAGGGTTACAGTCACCAAAACGGAATGTCTAGTTGCCTTTTTGTGGTCCAGACAGCTCAAAAGTCGTATTTTTCAATACAGCTTTTTGGTTCCTGAAATCCCATTCTGATTGTGCAGATAAAAGATCATGGGTAGAATTCTACAGGATGTGTTCAGCTAGTGTGTTAAAACAGTCAAGATCCAAGGATCCCCAGGCATGCACCTCCAGATGGTGGAGGCGTCAGGCACCTTCACTTGGTCGCAGCAAGTGGCCGATGGCCAGGTGCCAAATGCACCTGGCAAATTCCGAACGCTGTTGTGATCACTTTCTTGGGACTTCAGGAGCTATTCGATCTGCAGGCCTGCTTTCAGTTTGCACGCTCACTCTCCAGCGTAACACACAGTGGCCTGGATTGGGAAGGCTGATCTGTCCGTGGAGCTAGGGCAGGGCGGACAGCCAGTAGAAGGATGCTGAGAGACGACAATCAGCGGAGGCATTTTTGTTGTATTTGTGTGGCTTTGTTTCTTGGATGCCTTCCTTGCAGAGGTGGTGGGAGCACCCTTCATTTGTAGGAGGCCCCAGGTTCAATGGCCATCTGTCTTGGATGCTTTAGTTGAGATTCCTGCATTGCCATGGGTTGAGGGGCCCTTCCAGCTCTTTGATTCAATCCCTGGCACCTGCAGGTAGGGCTGGGAATACCCCCTGCCTGCCTTAAATCCTTGAGGTTGTGTTGACAGTAACAGAGCTTGATGGACCAGTGGTGTGACTCAGTATCAGACATCTCATTTGGGTTCCATTTAAGTGCATTTCTTTTTCTTTTTCCATTTATCGTTGTTGTTGTTGTTGTTGTTATATAACGAATCACAAATAATGGCCATGGCCAAATATGAGGAAGGGTGGGTTGGTTCTCCCTTTAGGGCTCTCTCGGAAAGCGCCGGTCCTCACTTTTGCGATCCTCTTCTTTGTTTGCCTTCCTCTCCAGCCGTCCGGAACGACAGGAACAAGAAGAAGAAAGACGCCCCCAAGCAGGAATGTTCAGAGAGCTACATCATCACACCTGAGGTGGAGGACCTCATAGAGAAAGTGCGCAAAGCCCACCAGGAGACCTTCCCTGCCCTCTGCCAGCTGGGCAAGTACACCACGGTGAGTGGCAACCCAAGAGAGGCAGTGGGAGGGAAGTGGGAGCTGGAAGTGTTGATTGGTGCAGTTGGCGGGAAGGTGGGAACCATAGGCAGTCAGCTGGAGTGGGGAACCCCAGCTGGGGCTGTGATACCACCCAGTGTGGCGCTTGAACCCATGATCCTGAGATTAAGTGTCTTGTGCTCTACTTGTGCTGGACAACTCCCTGAAATTCCTCTACAAAAACAAAACAAGCCATAACTCTGCAACCTTGATCAGTTTTGCTAGTTGAGCACCTTGGTCCTTGCTGGTTTGCTTTTCCTTTTTTATATATATAAAGATTTTTATTAAGTTTTAGAAAAAAACAACAAGCATGAGAAAGAAAAACAAAAATACAAAATTAGAAAATTATAAAATACATAAGAAAAAAGAAAAATAGTTTCAAAAAAGAAAAGAAAAAACACATTTTAAGAAAAAAGAAGAAAAAACACAAAAATCCCTCTTTTTACTTCTCATCTTTGATTCACTTATTTTCTTGACTTCCTCACATCTACCTTTTTTGTATCCCTGTTAAAAATTAGTTCAGCAAATTCATATCCAATTTATTAGTCTAATTATCCATCCCATCTTATTTTTAACCTCGTTGCTAGAACCCCTTCAGTTCATTTCAATGGCATTAACATTCAAAAATTTTACAATATTTCTGTAAATAAATTTTAAATTTCTTCCAATCTTCTTCCACCGACTCTTCTCCCTGGTCTCGGATTCTGCCAGTCATTTCCGCCATCTCCATATATTCTATTACTTGCATCTGCCATTCTTCCAGAGTGGGTAGATCTTGTGTCTTCCAATGCTTTGCAATGAGTATTCTTGCTGCTGTTGTTGCGTACATAAAAAAAGTTCTATCCTTCTTTAACACCAATTGGCCGACTATGCCCAGGAGAAAGGCCTCTGGTTTCTTAGGGAAAGTGTACTTGAGTACCTTTTTTAGTTCATTATATATCATCTCCCAGAAAGCCTTGATCCTTGGGCACGTCCACCAAAGGTGAAAGAATGTACCTTCTGTTTCTTTACATTTCCAACATTTGTTATCGGGCAAATGATATATTTTTGCTAGCTTGACTGGGGTCATGTACCACCTATACATCATTTTCATAATGTTCTCTCTTAGGGCATTACATGCCGTAAATTTAATCCCGGTGGTCCACAACTTCTCCCAGTCAGCAAACATAATGTTATAACCTATATCTTGTGCCCATTTTATCATAGCAGATTTTACCGTTTCTTCCTCAGTGTTCCATTTCAACAGCAAATTATACATTCTTGATAATATCTTAGCATTGGGTTCTAACAATTCTGTCTCTAACTTTGATTTTTCCACCTGGAAACCCACTTTTTTATCCTGGTTATAGGCCTCTCTTATTTGAAAATAATGTAGCCAGTCTCGCACCTTATCTTTAAGCTTCTCATAACTCTGCAATTTCAATTTGTCACCTTCCTGTTCCAAAATTTCCCAGTATTTTGGCCATTTAGTCTCCATATTGAGTTTTTTCAAAGCTTTCGCTTCCATAGGTGAGAGCCACCTTGGGGTTTTACTTTCCAAAAAGTCTTTATATCTCGACCATACATTAAACAATGCTTTCCTGACAATATGGTTTTTAAAAGCCTTGTGTACTTTAACCTTGCCATACCACAAATATGCATGCCACCCAAATACATTGTCATAACCTTCAAGATCTAGGATGTCTGTGTTCTCAAGAAGTAGCCATTCCTTCAACTAGCAAAAGGCTGCTGATTCATAATAAAGTTTCAAGTCTGGCAGGGCAAATCCCCCTCTATCTTTAGCATCCGTAAGTATCTTAAATTTTATTCTGGGCTTTTTGCCTTGCCAGACAAATCTAGAAATATCTCTTTGCCACCTCTTGAAACAATCCATCTTGTCAATAATTTGCAAAGATTGAAACAAAAACAGCATTCTTGGCAATACATTCATCTTGATAACAGCAATACGACCTAGCAAGGAAAGCTTCAAGTTTGTCCAAAGTCCCAGATCTTTTTTCACTTCTGACCAGCATTTTTCATAATTGTCTTTAAATAAATTAACATTCTTAGAAGTCATATTCACCCCCAGGTATTTTACCTTCTTTACCAATGTTAAATCTGTCTCCTTCTGAAACCTTTCTCTCTCAATCGGAGTCAATTTTTTTTCCAAAACCTTAGTTTTTGTCTTGTTTAACTTAAATCCTGCCACTTGACCAAAATCCTGGATTAGTTCTAATGCCCTCTTAGTGCTAGCTATTGGCTCCGCTGGTTTGCTTTTCCAACTCCACCTGGTACGCAGGCTGAGACCCTACCTGCCCGTGGACTGTCTCGCCAGAGTGGTGCATGCTCTAATTATCTCCCGCTTGGATTACTGCAATGCGCTGTATGTGGGGCTACCTTTGAAGGTGACCCAGAAACTACAACTAATCCAGGGGGCGGCCGTCGAGACCACATAACACCGGTCTTGAAAGACCTACATTGGCTCCCAGTACGTTTCCGAGCACAATTCAAAGTGCTGGTGTTGGCTTCCGGGTTAGCGCGATCTGGTTAATGGCGGATTCCCTCCGAGCTCCGGAGGGAATCGGCTCCACTGGAGAAGGGTTCTACCGTGACGGCGACGCGGGGACCTTCAGAAACCGCAGGCGCGGAAGCCTGCGGACTTGGTGACTCGGCGGGCACCTAAAGCGCCCCCCCGACCCACGAAGAGCCTTTTTAAAGGCTGCGGAGAGGGTACGGGGAGCGGCGTGGTGCTGTGAGTGGACCGCTACTGCAGTGGAGCGAAGCCGCGAGCCATGGCCGGAGACCGCTGACTTTCTTCCCTGAAATTTGGACTTTAATTAATCCGTGAGTAGAATGGAATTTGGACTTTAAAATTTCTATCCTTGAATTCGGTACGATCGGGGGATGTGCTAAAGGGAAGTCCGCACCCCCCTGCTAGCAAGGATCGGAGAACTAAGGTGGAGAGTTTTTTCTTTTTGGTGTCTTTTAAAAGATAATATCTTCATGAATTTGACACAAGAAGATTTGTGCTGGAGAGTAAGACTGGAATTTTAGAAGTTTTTGTCTAAACCCCCCCAGACCCAGGAGTGTCCTGTATGTGAGCTGGAGAAAAAGGAACAAGGAGTTTGACAGCTGTCAAAGGAGCTGTCAAACGGGCAGTGAAAGTTAAAAATCTTATTATTTAACACCTTTCTGGACTGTTATATTTGAATCAAAATGGTTGGGAACAAAGCAGTGAAATAACAAAGTAACGGACTGTTGGGAAAAGACTATTAAGTAACCAGAATCCCCCTAGGGGAAACATTGAAACACTACAATGGCTGCAGATGGAAAATTACAGGCAGAAATAGAAAGAATGTTTTATCTTGTGGGAAAGTTGCAGGAGCAGACTACAACTTACAACCTTGAACTCTAAAATAATTGACTCTGCTGAATGCACAATGGACTTGACCGGGAAAAAATCTGCAGCTGAATTAGAAGAGATAACTTCGGAACAGGAGGAGAGGGAACAAGGGCCAGTACAGATGGAGAGTACCAACCACAAGCCTACATTGTTAAAATACAAAGAAGAAGACCTTTGGATTACAAACTTGCGAGAGATGCGAAAGAGGAGGGAGGAAGCCCCTGGAACACTTGGAATATTTGAATTTAAAAGAAATAAGAAATATGATTGGGGCTTCCTCTTTGAGCATGGATTGGCTGACCTTTCGCAGCAGCTGGTGTCAAGTACTTTGGATGGAAGAAAATCTGATGAAACTGAGCTAGAACTCCTTCGAGACCTGAGGACCAACAAAGAGGGCTACCAACAAAATCGGCAGAGAGAGACTGACAGAGATTTAAAGGCCTCAGATGTGAGGAATCCAGGCTAAAGACCGTTTTTGTGGACATGGGGACATTGGGAAGGGACAGAAACCGGGGCGGGGGGGGGGAAAGAATTTTTAAAAATATGTTTATGACCTTTGTGTTTGATTATTATGACCTATTTTTAAGATAAAAGGGAAATTCGTGGAAGGAACTCGAGTCGACCTTAGAAAAGGATTTAACGTTTATAAGGAAATTGGATAAGTAAAATTTGGCCAAGTAATAAGAATTAAGTATTTCTTTAAATATATATATATATATAATAATAATATGTAAAGGATGAGAGATATGAACTTGCTGAGCTAATTTAATTGAATTAGGATGTATGAAGGGGAGGTGGGGGGAGGTCAAGAACTGGGGTTAGGAAAGTAAGGATATGAAATTTTACATGTGTTGTCTTTGTCCGTGTGTGTGTGTCTGTGTTTATAAAATGTGAAAACCCAATAAAAATTTTATAAAAACAAACAAACAAACAAAGTGCTGGTGTTGACCTTTAAAGCCCTAAACGGCCTCGGCCCAGTATACCTGAAGGAGCATCTCCACCCCCATCGTTCTGCCTCATTGCGAGAAGCAAAGCTACAGGGAACCAGGCAGAGGGCCTTCTCGGTAGTGGCACCCGCCCTGTGGAACGCCCTCCCATCAGATGTCAAAGCGATAAACAACTACCTGACATTCAGAAGACATCTTAAGGCAGCCCTGTTCAGGGAAGTTTTTAATGTGTGATATTTTAGTGTATTTTTGGTTCCTGTGGAAGCCGCCCAGAGTGGCTGGGGAAACCCAGCCAGATGGGCGGGGTACAAATAATTTATTATTATTATTATTATTATTATTATTATTATTATTATTATTATTATTATTATTATTCCATTGCTTTCCCTCTGAAACTGCCTTTTGCAGAGTCCAGACTAATTGTCCGTTCATTCCACATAGAGCAGCTCTTCAGAATCTGAGGCAGAGAAAAGGTCTTTCCACATCACTTCCTTTGTGGTCCTTTTAACCAGGGATGGAATCTGAGATATTTGCAATGGCCCTTCCGCTAGCTGGACTATGCAGCCCCATTCTCCTTGCTCCTGAGCTTCCCCTGGGCCCTTGCCACATTACTTAGGCTCCTCTATCCAGCCACAAGGTCAAGGAACCTGCTTGTGTTGTTTTATAAATACATCCCGTCTTTTAGTTACAGTGCCTACGCAAGGCAGCTTCCAGGACTGCTCAGGTGAAAGCTGAGTCTCTCAAGAGGAGCTGCTTAGTTAGGCCAGCAGTTCAGAAAGATGGCGAGACACAAGTCCCAGCCCGATATGTGCAGATGTGGCACTCATGAAATGTTCGATCGCATTTTTAACAGCGGTCCGTAGTTGGAAGATGTTACTTTTAAAGATAGTCCCCAAAATGACAGAGAGACACAAAAATATAATAAATTCTTCTCCTCACCTGTGCCTGGATTTTATGTTTTCATGCATTGTTGTCACTGTTTAGAGGTGTTTATTCTGTATATGTTACATTGGAATACTACTTGTTTCTTAAAATAAAAAGTTTTTTAAAGAAAAAAAAATGTAAAACGTGATCAAGTCATGTACTTCACGGTAAGGCAAGGTGGCCAGACATTGTAGCCAGAGAATCTATTTCTTCTTAATCTTCCAATTCAATTGGGGTGGGGGTGGGCTGGAATCCACCCACCCCTTTTTGTCCCCATCTCAAATGCATTCAGCTCTCCCTCTTTTCCTCTCCATCTTTTTCATGCTGACTTTCTGGTCTCTTCTCCTCCCTGCTCCACAGAACAACAGTTCGGATCAGCGGGTCTCTCTCGACATCGACCTGTGGGACAAGTTCAGTGAGTTGTCCACAAAGTGTATCATCAAGACAGTCGAATTCGCCAAGCAGTTGCCAGGCTTCACCACACTCACCATCGCTGACCAGATCACGCTCCTGAAAGCCGCCTGTCTAGACATCCTGGTGAGTCCCACCCCTCCTTCCAACAGGGGCTAGTCATTGGAATCCTTGAACCTATAGGGCAGACATCTTCAGCCTCCTCAGAACCAAAGACCATGCGTTGAGGAACCCTTTTCTTTTTATCATTATGTTGGCCGTGCTGCCATTGCTATCCACCCTAGATCATTCCATGGTCCAGTAGTGAATCCCCAACGCATTAGTGCAATGTCTCCCAAAGTTGGGTCTTCAACTGTTGCTGGACTACAACTCCCATCACCCCTAGCTTAGCAGGACCAGTGGTCAGGGATGATGGGAATTGTAGTCCAAAAACAGCTAGAGACCCAAGTTAGGGAAACCCTGGACTAGTTGAAGCATCTATGCTATAGGGGGTAGAGGAGCCTGAGTACATGAGAATTGTGGAGTTGGAAGGACTCTCAAGGGTCATTTAGTTCAACTGCTGCAATGTAGGAATCACAGCTGAAGAATCCTTGGCGGGTAAGCTATCCAGCCACTGCTTTAAAACCCCTCTGTAAGGAGAGTCCACAATCCATTCCACTCTTGGAACAGCTCTCACCGGCAAAAAGGTTTTTCCTAAAGTATAGCCAGAACCTCCTTTCTTGTACAGTCGTACCTTGGATCCTGAACAACTTGGTACTCAGATGTTTTGGCTCCCAAACACCACAAACCCGGAAGTGAGTGTTCCGGTTTGCGAACATTCTTTGGAACCTGAACGTTTGATGGGGCTTCTGTGGCTTCTGATTGGCTGCAGGAGTTTCCTGCAGCCAATCGGAAGCCACACTTTGGTTTCTGAACATTCTGAAAGTCAAACAGACTTCTGGAACGGATTCCATTTGACTTCTGAGATATGATTGTACAGTGGTACCTTGGGTTAAGAGCTTAATTTGTTCTGGAGGTCCAATCTTAACCTGAAACTGTTCTTAACTTGAGGTACCACTTTAGCTAATGGGGCCTCCCACTGCTGTCGCCACGCAATTTCTGTTCTCATCCTGAAGCAAAGTTCTTAACCCAAGGTACTACTTCCGGGTTAGCGGAGTCTGTAACTTGAAGCGTCTGTAACCCGAGGTACCACTGTAGTTTGAATTGATTGGTTTGGTTCCTCCTACCCTCTGAAGCAGCAGAAAACAAGCTTGCTCCATACTGTGGTTCTCATCTCTTAAAAAAAGCACACAAATGAACCCGTATCCACCACCTCATAGTAACCAATTACAGTGGTACCTCGGGTTACATATGCTTCAGGTTACATACGCTTCAGGTTACAGACTTCAGTAACCCAGAAATAGTGCTTCAGGTTAAGAACTTTGCTTCAGGATGAGAACAGAAATCGTGCTCTGGCGGCGCGGCAGCAGCAGGAGGCCCCATTAACTAAAGTGGTGCTTCAGGATAAGAACGGACCTCCGGAACGAATTAAGTACGTAACCAGAGGTACCACTGTAACAGCATTGCGGAATGTGGAAGGCATTGGGAGCCTCTGTGTGATGTATGCCTCTCTCCCGCATGCTCCTTCCTAGATCCTACGGATATGCACGCGCTACACCCCAGAGCAGGACACCATGACGTTCTCGGACGGCCTGACGCTCAACCGCACTCAGATGCACAACGCAGGGTTTGGGCCCCTCACAGACCTGGTCTTCGCCTTCGCCAACCAGCTGCTGCCACTCGAGATGGATGACGCCGAAACAGGGCTCCTCAGCGCTATCTGCCTCATATGCGGGGGTAAGCACCATTACTGGGACTGAGAGCAGGACCGATGTCCTCCATTCTCAGGGTTTGGTCAGTGGATGCATATAGTCATAATCATAGCTCTGCACTGTGTATGTACAAGAAGAATAATAATTTGGATTTGATATCCCGCTTTATCACTACCCGAAGGAGTCTCAAAGGGGCTAACATTCTCCTTTCCCTTCCTCCCCCACAACAAACACTCTGTGAGGTGAGTGGGGCTGAGAGACTTCAGAGAAGTGTGACTGGCCCAAGGTCACCCAGCAGCTGCATGTGGAGGAACGGGGAAGCGAACCCAGTTCACCAGATTACGAGTCTACCGCTCTTAACCACTACACCACACTGGCTCTCTCTGTATGTGTGTGTATTGTCCCTCAAACCCTGATAATCAGACAAAACTAAAGTTTTGCAAAACCACAGCTTCTTCACCTGGGCCCCTCCAGAATTCCTTCAGAAGACACATGGATTGTTAAACCACTCATGAGATTTGTAGCTTTACGGAGGAAATAATGGTCTCAGCAGCCTTAACAAACTACATTTCCTTAAAGTGGCATGATGTTACTTTAAACATTGAGTGCCGGTGGGGCCTGGGGAGGGAACAGGCCAGATTCTCCTAGAATTCAGATTTTAGGATTCTCCTTGCACTCAGAAGTGTTAAGTCCAGTTCCCCAGTGTCGTTTCTTAAGTTGGTTTTTGTTGTTTCCCTTGGGCGAGTGTTCCCAGAAGTGAATATTTGTAGTGATGGAAGCAGTCCAAAACTGTTTGCTTGAAATGAGAATCGCTTAAGGAAGACCTAATTAAAAAAGCCAGTTTATAAGGCCATTGGAATCCTGTAGCAAACATTTCCCTGAACCATTTCATCTAAATTTCTGTGACTTTATCTCCCATCTTCCTTTAAAGCAAAACAAAGTAACTCCTTGGTACATAGACCAAACGTGTCAAGAGTTTGGTCTCGTTCTCTCCCTGATAAGCTATTTATTCATGTGCAGGGATTTTTGTTGAATTTTATTTTGACAAGAGAGCACTCAAGTATGTAACTCCCTCATCATATTGCAGCCTGAAGTAGGGTTAAAAGACCACGAAATCATTTGCCATTTGCAGCTCCTGAATGTTAAAACTCTTAAACTTGAGACTCAGCCACGGGGATTTGAGTCTCCCAAGGCAAAATTATATTCACATGAACAAGGATGGTTGTAAGTCTGCCCTCCTCCACAGGGGGTCTATGAGTGATATTATGTTTATTTTAGAGCAAAGTATTTGGGTGCAACCCCCCCAAAAAAAGAATTAAATTATAGAAACCCAGTCGGTCCGAACCATTGTTACTTTCTGAAGATGCTGAGAATTGAGACCCCCTGTGCCTTTGCACCAAAATACTGTTTCCAAGGTTCCTCTGAAGCAAGGGGAGGGGAAAGGGCCATAACAGGATCACTTGTTGCAGTGAGATAGTTCTTGAGCCTTTCTTCACCCAATATTGTTCCTTTAGAAACATTTTTGTTGACTACGATCTGTGAATTATCGCAAACCCTTGCACGTCTTATATTTTGCCAGGGCTTTTTCAATAGGGGACATCCCTGTCCAACAGCACCATCTGGTGGCAGGAAGTTATTTTGGTGGGAGGCATGAAACTTTTTACTTACTTTTTTGAAAGCTTTTGATGAACAAGAGAAGATTTTTGCAAGGTTCAGCAGTGGGGAGGAGAGATGGTGTTGCCTTCATGCGCTATGAGGTTCAGAATATTTTCAAACACCAATGCTAATGACTGAAAGGTTAGAGGAAGCTTGCTCCCCACATTGGTGACAATGTTGTCGTGGAACCCACATGCACTGACTTTTACTGTGAAGGGAAGAGTGCGAAAACCACATGTGCAGTTGCGATCTGTAGCTTTTAAACATGCGCCAGTTGCACACCATGGCAATCTTGCTGTGTGCAGGCACTGGAAAGTCACAACTTTCGCTGGCAAAACAGATCTATGGTGCGATCATCACATGCAGCAAGCAACATGTGTGGTGGGTTTTTTGTGGGTGGTTGTGGGGGTTTTTTAGAAGTGATTTGGGTGTAGGAAACCCCATTGTGGCCCTCAAGTGTGAGATGTAACCCATACCCTAAGGCAAATTCATTTGTGGAGCCTGGGGCTTAGAACAAGAGAAGGACATTGAAAACAAAGGAAAATCGTGGTCTCAAAACGCAGCAGCATGTGTGAATTCTGTATTTGCATGATTCCATCCGCTAGAAATTTTCTAGGCTTGTCTGGAACGCAGTGGTTCCCACCTGCTCACAAATGGTCTCGTGATCATGGGGTGTGTGCTTCTTTTCCACAGGTGTGAAAGAAGAAACTGCAGCTGTGTAACTTCTGCCTGTTGTGCATCTTTTAAAAATGCAAAGCAATTGGGAGGGGGAGGGAATAATACCTCTCATAGTCTCAGAAGTGATTTTGGCCATGGGTGTGGGTGTGTATCCATGTATTGTGATGCATGCATCAATAAATACAACACAAATTCCCTGTTAGGTTCATAGACAATGGCTCTTACTAGGCACATTTTTTTCTTATTTTTTGTATTCTGAGTGTTGGGCAGATGTATTTTTTGCCTGTTGTTTTTCTAAATGCCTGCCCTCCCCTCCCTCTGCCCAGATCGGCAAGACCTGGAGCAGCCGGACCGTGTGGACAAGTTGCAGGAGCCACTGCTGGAAGCCCTGAAAATCTACGTGAGGAAGAGGAGGCCTAGCAAGCCCCACATGTTCCCCAAGATGCTGATGAAGATCACGGACCTGAGAAGCATCAGCGCAAAGGGTGAGGGCAGGGCTCCGGGTTCTGCACAGGGAGTCTCTCTCTTCATTTTGAGATGCGCACTGGAGACTTGAAACGTGCCTAAAATGCCTAAAAACTCCCAAGCGTGAATGCAGCAGACAGGTATTCAAAAGCATCTGCTTGAGATTCCTTGCAGCTCCCTGACAAGAGTGTGTGACCTGGGGGCAAAGCTTGGATTTGTTGCCAAGGATCATCCCATTATTGAGCTGTCCAGTGCAGGGCGAGGAGGGGAGGCTCAGCAAAGAGGTGGTGTGAGTTATGTTCTCCCACCCACCCAGACATGGACTGGCTGGATGCAGAGGAGTGGGGGGGAGGCACCATCTGTGGGGGAGGTTCAGAACCAGGGGATTGGTGGTGGGGTGACTGTGAGTAGCCAGAGGGAGAAGAGGGGTCAGACTGGGAGGAGGAGATGTTGGAAGAAGAAGAGGCAACAGGGTTTAGTGAGCAGGAAGAGGCTGTGGCAGAGAGCAGGCTGGAGGCAGGCTGCTGAAGAAGCCAGGGCGTCTTCCCCTCCTGCAAGTACCCTCCTGCAAGTACTCCTCCCGAACCAGAAAAGGTATGAAGAGAGCAGAGAGCAAAGACAGGCAAGGGGTCAGAATCTCAGATTGCTTGGGAAGGGCCTGGGGGAGGGAGGAGTCTTAGAGAGCTGTGGGAAGATGGGGACCTTCGGTCCTCACAACTGCCTCCTTTGGGCAAGACCTACAGAGAAGAGTTTCTGTGCTCACTGGGCCTAGTCTGCTAAGCTGCCCTTTGAATAAAGAGTTAATTTCGCTGGCGCCTTGTGAGTTATTACTGACTTGGCACCTACCTCTGGCATTAAGTCACCTGTCTGCCTCGCTCTCCCCCCCCCCCCCGCAGGTGCCGAAAGAGTGATCACGCTGAAGATGGAGATCCCTGGATCGATGCCGCCGCTGATCCAGGAGATGCTGGAGAACTCGGAAGGCATGGACACTTTGGGGGCCTCGGCGGGAGCCCCGTCACGCATAGGAAGCCTCGCCCCCCCTCCGGGAAGCTGCAGCCCCAGCCTCTCCCCCAGTTCCAACAGAAGCAGTCCTGCCACGCATTCACCGTGACCGCAGCGACCACCGGGACAAGCTGCTTGACGCCCACCCTCCCGGCTGCCTGCTGCACACTTTGGTCTTTTTGCTCCCTGGGGCCTGCCTGGACAAAACGTCTGAGGAGCAGGGTTGGGGCAAGGTGGGGGGAGCCATGGGACAGCAGGCCGCTGCAAGTGGTCTCTCCTCCCTCCCCCTCCACAGCACTGCGTGGGCTGCAGTTGGGCCCGAGGGGGGTGGGCTTACACGTACTGTTCTATGCCAGCACGCTACCCTTCGTTCAACGGTTCCAGCAAAACAGGGTTCCACTTTTGCAATGAAGACCCCCCCTATTTGCGGAACATTCCCCCCCCCCTTGGAGAGGCACAGATCATCTGATCCAGGAAGATCTGGACTCTGCGGATAAAGATCAGCGAGCCAATCTGAAGGACAGAAGCTCAAAATCTAGGAGCGAGACTTTACATACATATATATATCTATATATATATATATTAAAAGAAAACCCAACTGATTACAGAAAAATTCACCTCCTATGTGGCACGCATCCCCTCCCCCCTCGACACACACACTCTCACCCTTGTCGTGCACACATTATACACCTTCACTAAGGAGTTGCCTGCTTCTTGTTGCAGTGAAAATGAAGTGGTGTTTTTTCTTTTCTTCCCGGTTGAGTTTGCATTTCAGATGTTTCAGGGGAAAGGGTGTAATGTTTTCTTGTTTTCTGTTTCCTGTTTTTTTATTTTATTGCTCCGTTTCCATCCTCGACTTGACCACCCAAAGTTAACCTTTCTCTCTTTACCCTGCCTTTCCCCACTCCTTGTCCACCCCCACCCCCCACATGCCTAAAAAAAAAAAACCGACACCAGCAAATAATTAAAAAAGAAAGAGAGAGAGAAGTAAAATTAGTTCTTCAGGGTTTTTCTTCTACACATAGAAAGGAGGAGGGAGAGAAGGATTCATTCATTTAAGAAAGAAGAAATATTATAAATATAAATATATATAAAATATATATAAATACATTTTAAAAGAAGACTTTGTAAAAGTTTGGAGGATTTCTAGGAGGAGGGTGTGGCAAGGGGGTGGGACACAGATTCTTCTACCGGCTGGGTCACAATTTTCTTTTAAAATGCCAATCCGTATTCTCTAGCCACAGTTGAGCACTTTTAAAATCAGTGTGAGATAAAAGGTACTTAACTTTGGCTGGGTTTGTGTTGTTTGGCTATGGGCTTCTTTCGATGGACAGAACGTGTCTTCAAGAAGGCACTGAAAAGATTTGTGGAGGGAGAACAAGACTGGGTTATGAATGCTGTGATAGAAGTTCTTTTGAGCAAAAGCCCTCCAGCTTTCTGAGGTAGGGGTGTCAAAAAAACCCAAACCCAGCATTGTGCACTGTTTCACGTTTTCACTAACCAAAAAGAACCACCCCAACAACAACCCCCCTTAAATCTTAAGACTCCCTTTTATAAGAATTGTCACAAAGCGTTTTGTGAGGGGAAATATCTCTCAGTTCCTTGGGCTCCTTTCACTTTGTTCTTTTCTGGGAAGACTAGTTTTTGCCTGCCCCCCTTTTTTTAAGGGCAGGAGGGATAAAAGCCAGTCGGGACTTTTAAAGAGCCAATTCTAGAGCCTTACACAATCCCAGTGAAAAGTGCGGGTCCTTTTCCATCTTCTTTACCCTTGTGCCATATCACAAACCACTTGCCATCACACCTGGGTAAAGGCAGGGTGGATGTTGGGCCGCTTTTCAAGAAGAGCAGTGCTAATTCTGCCATGCTATGCCCAGGGTTAGCTCCCATTGGACTCCGTGGGATTTACCTTTGAGTAGACACAGCATTGTACTGTAAGGCTGTTGTTCTATGTACCTGGAATCGAGCCCCATTGGGCTCAGTCACACTTATTTCTGAGTATAGGACAGCTATCTAAAAGAACAGATGACCTGCTGCTCAGAATTAAGTCCTACTGGGTTGAACTGGACTTGAACCCAGGTCACTGGGTACAGAATGGCAGCCCTCAGACCTTTGGGGTTTGTAGAACTAGTTACAAGCTGCTTTGGATCCTGGCCAAGAAGTTTAAGACGAATGGCATGGAAAACTCCCAATTTATCCATAGATTCAAAACACAAATCGCCACCACACTTAAGAGGAAAGAAAAATGTGACTGGCTCCATGTACTGGGGTAAGGATGAGGGATTTGGGTGGGGGAATGGAGAAGGGCCCACACACAAAATTATTATTGATTTTTGTGTCTTTGAATCTAGAAACAAAAACAAAATTAGGGTGAAGGTTGAAGCAAGAACACACCCACCCCAGTGCTCCTTCCTCAGCTCAAAGGACATGTGCTGCACACCTCTCAGATATGTATATAAAGCTGTTATTTCATATAAAAAAAGGATACCTGTGAGCTTAAATCCTCCCACAACTGCTGCATTTGGTTGGGGGGGAGCAGTGGTAAGTGTGTGAGAAAGAAACCGAATTATTTTGTTTATTTATTTATTTAAACAGATAGCTGTTTTCTGAAAGTGAATTAAGTAATGCTCAGCCAATGCTTAAATGGCCTTTTTTATAATAAAAAGTGGGGGGTTAGCCAAGGCCATCAAATTAATTATGGTTGTTCAGTAGAACCTCCATACACTGAACCAGCATATCTCTGAATGATAGCTGCCAGGGACAATTGACGTGGGTGTGTGTGGAAAGCTTCAGGCCTCGCTTACGAACTTTCAGAAGAATCTGTAAAAACAGAACACTGGACTAAATGCATCTTGATGTGAGCCCACAACACAAGTCTTGTTCCAGCCCTGCTACGGCCACATCTGGAATGCTGTGTGCGGTTCAGCTCAATTCAAGAAAGCTGTTGGCAAGACGGGAAAGGACAAAAGAGATAGAGAGGACAACAACAACAACAACAACAACTAAAGTATGCTAGGGAAGCTGGACCTCTCCAGGTTGTTGTTAGACACCAGGTAGACACCTGCTCCCATCTAACATGCTGAGGGTGCACGAGAACCGCCCTCCCCCCCCAGAAAGAAAAATTGTATGTTGCCTGACAAACAGAAGTTACTATTATGTAGACTTTGCAGTCTCAAGAAAACAGGCCTCTAGTCCTTCCATCTGTGTCTACGGAGGGAAAGGTGCTGATGGAGAAAACACCCTGACATCCACCCCACCCCCCCCCATGTGCAACTCTGCATGCAGCAGGAGATAGTAAGCAGAAGATTGCAGCATCTAACTCGGGAGTAAGTCCCATTGGGCTCCATGAGATTTGACTTCTGAGTAAGCACATCCTCAGATTACACTGTGATGCACAAACACACCCCAATGACTTGTCGGCTTCTAATGTATTGGAAGTTGATTACAAATCATTGCAATGTGATGAGTGTTGGGGCAAAGAGTATATTAATTTCAACCTCACGTGTGCATCAAAAAGGTCTAAATTGACTGCAATAGCTACTTTGATCACAGGAAGAGAGAAAAACCCACTCATGGACAATAATCTGCCCAATTTTATGCTTTTCATAATGAAGAATGCCAGCTCAACGTTGGGAACTCTTAGGGAAAGGGTGGAAAATAGCTAGTTTTAATTTGGAAGGCTGCGAAAATATAGTCTGGAGTACGTTAGCCAATAACTCAACACCATGTGGTGAAATTGAATGGCAAGGCAAAAATATAGGTATTCCGCGCACCATGCAACAACTGATTGACTTAAGGGATTTATATGCACAGTATGTATTCATCACCAGTAGCTTAGCTGGCTTTTTCAGAGGATTATTGTTTATTGATAGCTGGTTACAATAGTTAAGAATGGAGCCTCCACATCTAGTGATAGTATACCTCTGAAATTGCCAGGAGCAAATGGGACCCAAATCTCCCTTATGTCATTCTTGCAAACTTCCCAGACAAAGGCAGAATGGTGGAGTAAAATGACACTGTCCTCTTCTGAGCAAGGCAGTTCTTGTGTTCCAAAGAGATTCTGCCTGATGATGAAGTGTTCTGTGATACCCCAAAGCTTACACAGCCATTTCAGCCCGCCTAGATTGGTCTTTAAAAAAGAACTCCGGGATGATGGCTTTGGGACTAGTGTCACATGGCTATCCAAGGAAGCTGGAATTCAGATGCTAGGAGCCAAGTATTTGAAAAGCAACTCTTTTAAAAAATAGAAACTAAGCATGTTTGCCCTAGAGCAAAAGATGCTCAAGGGCATTCCCACTCCTCTCAGATATTTTAAAAAGCAATGGCTTGGGCAGAGCTTCCAGGTGAGAGGGGAGGCTAGATCTTGCACATCTTTGAAAATGGTTTAAAAAACCAGGTTTCAGCAGAGGCTAAAGAGCAGAACAAGTACCGTATTGGTTTGAATTTAGGTCTCATTCCCCCCCCCCCCCCAAATTCTGATCGTAAAAGTTAAAGTGTGGCTTAAATTCGCAACCTTACAAAAATTGGATTTTACGATATCGCTGCTGAAACAGACAGACAGGTATGAGTGCCTGTGGAATTTTAAGGGAGTGGCTTATATTCGGGTATTGTCTTTTTTCCCTCTCCCCCCGCCCTTGAATTTTAAAAGGTGTAGCTTATATTCAGGCCAATACAGTATAAATATTTTTGCTCCAGTACCACCTGAGTTCTGTGTCCCAGCCCCCTGGGAATTGCATTAGGTTCACCTGAGAATGCTGATGTCCCACTCTGCTTTACACACATCCAGCCCCAAATACTAGACACTGGGTCACTGCCAGCTGAGTTTTTAATTAAGCATTCATCCCAAATTGTTTGCACAAAGCTTGCAAGGAAGTTAGCCAGCTAGTTAACCAGCATGCAGATCACTTTGCGGGGAGGTTAGCCAATGCATCAAACAATTGTTGCTTTCCAGTGCATCTCGTTAAGGGAAGAAGCAGATTTCGCTGCAGGAGAGCACCAGATCATGTGTAAGTAAGTGTACAACACAACCTGAATCTGCCAGTATGTGATTGAATCCCACCCCAAAATAGATAACAGCCCGAAAGCATCCTGGCTAGTGTTCCTTGACACAACTCCTCACTGTTGCATTACAAACTGACTGACTGTGATCCTATGGAAGCTTTCCTCTGCAATGGCACCTATTTGCCTAAAGCAAATTCTGCCCCCAAGTGGAGCATTGAGCAAAGAAGGAAGAGCAGAGCAGTGATGGCTCAAGGCGAAGTGGACCTTTAAGAGCAACAGGTGGCTTGTCAGGTGAGGAAGAGGGAGGCCGATCGAGGCAGAGGAGCCTAAGCAAAAGGGCTGGATGGGACGAATCCAGTTAGAATGAGGCAAAAAGAAAAAGTGGGATGAGTAAGGGTGGAGCGTGGCTGATTATGCATTGCCAAGAAAGGAGGACACAAATTTGCATTAAATGATCTGTGAGTATTGTTATGTACAGATGTAATTTTTTGTAATAATTACTGTAAATAAGTCAGGGGTGGTAGAGCTGTGGCACTAGATCAGGCATGTCCAAAGTCTGTTTTGGGGGCCTAATCCGGCCTGCCCGTTGATTTAATCCGGCCCCTGTGGCAGTATATGTCCTGGGGTAAAATCCTAAAAGAATTGGGGATTAAATCCTTAAAAAAGCTAAACAACTTTGAGGTAAACAACAATTCTAAGAAAGCTCAACAACTTTGGGGTAAAATTGTAAAAAAAAGCTAAACAAATAAAGCTCAACAACTTTGGTCGGCCCTCACACATGTTCACTTCATCAAACCTGGCCCTCTCTGAAAAAAGTTTGGGCGCCCCTCTAGGTGCTGCTGGTCTCCAGCTTCCATCAGCCTTGACCAGCACAGACCACAATCGAGGATGAGGGTGGTTATCATGCGGCAACGGTATACAGAAGGCTACAGCTTCCTCACCCTTGGAAAGGCAGGCCGATACAACTCTGGCCATCACCGGGAAGACTGCAACCAGGTGGCCTGTTCGCCAGCTCAGTCTGCTGCCTAGGTACAAGTTGGTACAGCCCCTGCTCTCCCTTCTTAAGACTTCTTTGCCCTTTGAAATAGAGGACTTCTTCAAACAGATTTGCAAAGTAGGATACTCTGCCACTTCAGAGGTCTTCACCACTGGAGAGGAATGAAAAGCCTGTGGGGTGGAGGTTGTCTAGAAAGAGGGGACAGGCTGAGGATTGTGTTCACCTTGGAAAAGGTGAGGTGGTTCATGAAGTTATAGAGGACCAGAGCTGACACTGTTCACCCCGGCTAATAGGATCTGGCTGTAAGGACGCTGAGCAGATTGATCCCATTAGTAAGGAGAAGAGATCAAGAAGCCCTTCACAGCCTCGCTAGAAGGCAGCAGAAGAGCTCAGGGGCACTTTAAAGGACAAACACATTAACTTATGACCTGGATTTTCATAAACATCCTGAAAGGTGCAAAGCAATCTGCAAAAGTGGTGACTGGGATGCGATTTGAATCAAGGGCTTCCTCGGGATCAGCTATACTAGCTGGGAGTTGCAGGCCACAACATTTGGAAGACCAAATGATTGTGTTATAAATTTATGAATCCACTTTATTTTCAGGCAGTCTGTACTGGTCTAGCAATGCACAGCAAGCTCTTATACTGTCCACCATGACTGACAGCAGCTTTCCAATTTTTGGGAGGTGGGGGGCAGCATTCCCAGCCCTACCTAGAGATCCTGGGGATTGAACCCAGGATCTTTTGCCTGCAAAGCGGATGCTCTATCACTAAACTACAGCCCTCCCCACAGCTGAAAGTGCAGAGTCTTTTGACATTCTGCTACCACAATTCGTTTTTGGAGATGCTACTTGCGCCACTAAGCTTCCTTCTTGTTAGTCTTTCACACACTACTCGTTGGAAGTTAGTTGTGTGTTGTTGTTTTTTGAAGCAGACACGTGAAGTGCATTTAAGATACACTGCCATTTGACGCGGGTGGCGCTGTGGGTAAAAGCCTCAGCGCCTAGGGCTTGCCGATCGAAAGGTCGGCGGTTCGAATCCCCGCGGCGGGGTGCGCTCCCGCTGCTCGGTCCCAGCGCCTGCCAACCTCGCAGTTCGAAAGCACCTCCGGGTGCAAGTAGATAAATAGGGACCGCTTACCAGCGGGAAGGTAAACGGCGTTTCCGTGTGCTGCGCTGGCTCGCCATATGCAGCTTTGTCACGCTGGCCACGTGACCCGGAAGTGTCTCCGGACAGCGCTGGCCCCCGGCCTCTTGAGTGAGATGGGCGCACAACCCCAGAGTCTGTCAAGACTGGCCCGTATGGGCAGGGGTACCTTTACCTTTAATCACCCCTTACCAAGTAGTAGGGACGCAGGTGGCGCTGTGGGTTAAAGCCTCAGTGCCTAGGACTTGCCGATCGAAAGGTCGGCGGTTCGAATCCCTGCGGCGGGGTGCGCTCCCGCTGCTTGGTCCCAGCGCCTGCCAACCTAGCAGTTTGAAAGCACCTCCGGGTGCAAGTAGATAAATAGGGACCGCTTACCAGCGGGAAGGTAAACGGCGTTTCCGTGTGCGGCTCTGGCTCGCCAGAGCAGCGATGTCACGCTGGCCACGTGACCCGGAAGTGTCTCCGGACAGCGCTGGCCCCTGGCCTCTTGAGTGAGATGGGCGCACAACCCCAGAGTCTGTCAAGACTGGCCCGTATGGGCAGGGGTACCTTTACCTTTACCTTTACCTACCAAGTAGTAGGAAAGGCTTTCTTTGAGGCAGAAACTTTCAGTTCTGGCCACCAGGTGTCAGCAGAGGGCCAGCTGCAAACCATGCATTTGCAATGAGGGTCATAAAAGAGGGGTAATCACCACGTTTCCTATGAGGGAAGGGGAAAGTGTCAGTTGGGGTCGAAGGGACAAGATGCTCAGAGGCAATGAGGCTGAAAGAAGGATGAGGAGTAGGCAATAGACTGAGAAACAGATACCAGAAGGTAGTGCAAGTAAAAAACAAGACAGGACAACGAGGCAGGGAACTGGGATGACATGGTCTGATCAAAGGATGATGGCAGCATCAATTAAGAAACCTCAACATACACTTACAGCTCTTCTTATAGTCTTACGTTCAGAGCAATCAGGGATATGTGTTTAAGTAAATGGGATTGAGAGGTAAAAAGACAGGTCCTAGGACAGACCACTGAGGGAGCACGTAGGCCGAAAAGGAAAGAAGATTGGTCTGACACAAATCCATAAAGAAACTTATCACATCTCGGGTTGCAAAATCACCCCTAATTTCATCTGCAAATCACATTTTCTCTTGGGGTGTGTGCATGCTATACCACTAAAGCACATTCAAAATGCATCCCCCCTCCAGCCTTAAGGAATTATGGGCCCTGTTAGGGGTTTTCTGAGAATGGTAATGGGGGACGGGGGACGGGGACGGGGACTACGATGCCCAGAATTTGTGAGGGAAAGAATGTGCTTCAAATGTGCCTTGAAGGTATAGTCAGTGGTTTAGTGGTCTGGGGTTGTGGGTAGGTCGAAGATGCCTTGCTCCTTCCACAGAAAGGTCCTTATCTTCCACATCCTAGAACTGCCCAATCAGTGCAAAAGGGAAGCTTTTTAGCCACTGAGGCCTCTAAAGCGAGGCATTTAGCAAAACTGAAAACACACAGTGTTTCTGTTTTAAAAAAAACACACCAAAAAGACAGGGGCAAGTTCTGTTAAGTACAATGGAACTTCATGGTAAACACTCCTCAAGATTGCGACTAAACATCAGGAGAAACTGTCTGATTGTAAGAGTTGTCTGACAGTGAAAAGAACTGTTTTGGGAGGAGGTGGACTCTCCTTCCTTGGAGATTTTTAAGCAGAGACCAAATGGTCATCTATCATGGATGCTTTAGTTGAGATTCTTGCATTGCAGGGGGTTGGTCCCTTCCAACTCTACAATTCCACGATTCTATGAACCACGAAAGATGCAGTCCAGATCATTTGCCCGTCTATGTGCATGGAAAATAGATCTAGCTGAAAGGCACACATGGATACAGATAGCTGCAATACATCCCTGATTATTATTACTGTATTATAAGATTACCATATTATCTTATAGGATTGTATAATTTGAGAAGGGACGTGGCAGTGAGGGGCCGTGGCGATGACTTTCACGAAGGTACCCTGAGCTTCTGAATTTGCCAATAGACCCCTGTGTCTACACAAAGCCTCGAGGGCAAGAAAGAAGGGGTTAATCAGGAGAGGTGGAAGGAGAATGGGAAGAGGCTCCACATCCCTCCCTGTTTTTGTTTTTCTTTCTCTCCTCTTTTTTCCAGCCACCTCTGTGGCCAGGGTCCCATCCCATCCGCAGCAGGAAGCAGGTGATAACAAGTATTCTTGGCCCCAGGCCACCAGCCTCTCCCCCACCACACTAGAGTGGACGCCACTGCAAGCCCCTGGGCAGATCCCATCTGAGCAGAGCCCAAAGTGTAAGGAGAGAGAGAAAGAAGAGGAATTATTTCTTACTAGAGAAACAAAGCTGCTCCCTTTGCCGCTTGAGATTCAGAGCCACCCAACCTCTTGGTCTGCAAGCGCTCCAACTCACCCTTTCGCCTGCCGAAACAGTGAAACAAGCTACAAGATCCAAGGTTTATATCCAAGAGACTATGTCAACTTTGCAACCATTTGCAACGCATTCCGTTAATGGGTAGAAACAATCCACTTAACAGTCATAGGTGCCATATGAAGTTATCCTGCAACTAAAAAAGGGTCGTGGGTGGTGCTGTGGTCTAAACCGCTGAGCCTCTTGCGCCTGCCGACTGGAAGGTTGGTGGTTCGAATCCCCACAACAGTGGTGAGCTCCCATTGCTCTGTCCCTGCCAACCTAGCAGTTCGAAAGCACACCAGTGCAAGTAGATAAATAGCTACCATTGCGGTGGGAAGGTAAACGGCGTTTCCGTGCGCTCTGTTTTCCATCACGGTGTTCTGTTGTGCCAGAAGCAGTTTAGTCATGCTGGCCACACAACCCTGAAAGCTGTCTGTGGACAAACGCCGGCTCCCTTGGTCTGAAAGTGAGATGAGCGCTGTACCCCACAGTCACCTTTGACTGGAATTAACCGTCTCGGTGTCCTTTACTTTTACCTAGCTATCCTGCAACAGACAGCTCTTTCCCCTCATCAGTCAGCTAGGGCTTAATATTTGCAAGGACTCAGACATCCCAAGAGCAGGCCGTAAGACACTGCAGCCTCTGAGCAAGTGCAGCATGGCTCCCCATAGGGCTTTCTCCTCAGGTGCTGTCACTGCCTCCTTTTCGACACCTGATGAAAACATTTCTGTTTCAGTTGGGCCCACGCGGACACGCCATTTGATTACATCTGGTCTTACATTTGTTTTGAGCATTTTAACGTTTTCAGCTGTGTTTTTTTTTCTTCCAGTTTTAAAATGCTTTAAATACTTCTTTGTTTTATTTTTAACTGTAGTTTTGGTCATGCAAGTGTTTGCCGCCCTGGGCTTGTTTGGGAGTTTTATTAATGCATTTCTAAGAAGCATCCTGATAAGGTTAGGCCCCTCTACACGATCCTCATCTAGGAACTGATGGATCTTTATCATTCTGGTTTCCCTCCGATTCTTTATTTTCCCAGTTTTGTGTCCACTTCTCTACATTTCCTCACAGGTTTGCATTTTTTAAAGTCCTCATGAAGATTCAAACTTCTCCTAATGTGCACAATATACACATTATTGCAAAGTAATCCCCACTAATACAGTGTTGTTGTGTGTGTTATTTTCACAGTTATATGCATTTTTAAGCACACTTTACCCTAGTATATGCAGTTTTGCACAGCTTACTTGGCTAGAGAACTGCATGGCAAAATCCACAAAAATGTTTTTGTTCACAAGATTCAGGTGTAAATACGAACTGAATTGAAATTTTCTCTCTTCCTTCACTCATCCACATCATTTCGTGGGGTTTTTTGTTTTTTTGTTTTTTAAAGAGGCAGTGGATTCCTCGCCCAAAGGACAGCAGCAAACTAAGCTCTAAGAGAAGCTTGATGCCTTCATACACCTGAGAGTTTAAAGGCTTCAGAGAGGCTTCCTGGGGTGCTCAGAGATCCCAAGTTCCTGGAGACTGCAGAGGCTGAGGCTTGGGTCTCAGACAGAGGAAACTATATTGAATCTCCAGTGGTGGAGTTACTGTTATAAGGGGGAATTCTCTCTATTTCAAAAACAACTGGACAGGGGAATATGGTCCCAAGAGAGGACGAGGAGGAGGAACATTTGCCATGGGAAATGTTAAAAATAGTCTGGATAAAAATATTTCCGGGCAGGGAGAGGGTTTTGATGCAACACACCCAAGGGTTTTGGCTCCAGGGACATCTCCCTGTCTGGTGGGAGCCATACTTACTTCTGGTAATGTTAACAGTTTATGTCATAGCTGTCAACTTTTCCCTTTTCTTGCGAGGAATCCTATTCAGAATAAGGGAATTTCCCTTTAAAAAGGGAAACATTGACAGCTATGCTTTATATGAAAGTCTGCTAGGTAAAGGTAAAGGTAAAAGCTTCTGTACACCATGCCTCTCTAACCTCTGCCCAGGCAAGCAAGAGGCATTAACAGAGATCAAGGGCACATTCCAGCCAGGCAAAAAACACACACCCAAGGAGGGTGTGAATCAGGGCCAATGAGGGATGTGGCTGGGGAGGAGGTGTGGCCTGGGAAGAAACGCAAGGGCCAGGCAGAGAGACTTGGAGGGCCTGAGGTTCCCCACCCCCAATTTTAGACCACACTTTTCTGTCTTTCTGATGTCTGGTTCTGTTGGGATAGCTCATTCTGCCTGGCCAAATGGGATGGAAAGTTATTTAATGCTAAAGACACTGGCAAGCTCCTGGAAGACGGAAGCACAATCTATGCAGGTATGGTTCTTAGTCACATGACTGTCCCACCTTTCACTCTGGCACAGCAAAGAACCCACCACCTGATGACTGCCTCTTTCCTGGAAGGCATAACATCCCTACCCTGTGTGAGCGACTGTAAAAATGCCAGCTATCCCACCTCTTGCTTCAACAGAATGCCCTAGGGACATTCTCCTGAACGGATCAATTCTTCCTACAAAGAGATTTACAGACCCTCCTGGCCTCAAGAGCTGCATCCCAGCCAAATCAATGTACCTGGCATTCATCTAATTGTTTTCAGCCAACTAAAACCGAGTTCTTTTCTCTCTTTCAGAACACACAGTGGCTCGATGGTTTTCTTAACAAGAAAAAGGAATCCCCTTTTATTGCAATCTCCCCGCCAACGATCGGTCCAAGCCCAACAGCATCCCCAATTGCATCTGACATCACACTTCTGTATAGTCAGGTTTGCTGCCAAATCTTTGGCCCATTCAAGCAGGAGTTGCTCATCTGGACAAGAGTTTTGTTCATTGTCAGAAAAGTCATTGTCTCCCCACTTCCACTCCTTCCAATACGTGTAGCTTCCTGACTCATTTCTTAGGGGTTTCAAGCCCATGCATCCTTTGGAACACACTACACTCATACCTCGGGTAACAGATCCTTCAGGTGGCGTTTTTTTGGGTTATGGACGCGCCGAAACCTGGAAGTACCGGAATGGGTTACTTCCAGGTTTTGGCAGTCGCACATGCACAGAAGCACTAGATCGTGCTTTGCGCATGCACAGAAGCACCAAATCGCAGCCCACGCATGCGCAGACGTGGCGCTGTGGGTTGTGAACTTGCCTCCCGCACGGATCACATTTGCAACCCGAGCGTCCACTGTATAAATGAAGGATGCCAGCCCAGACCACCCCAATTCCCCGAAACATACATGAAAGCAAAGCACGAATCCCCAAGGATTGCAGCAGGTCTCCTTTACAAGCTAGAACAGATGATCCGATATCAGGTCTGTGCTATTAATTTGGGCCAGGCTGCAAACACAGTTCATGGGTGTGATTATTCCAGCTGGAGGAGTCCAGCTCATCCAGGGAACAACCAGCGAGGCAGAGGAGAGAGGGAGCTCCCTGGCCTCACACGGTCAAGTCAGCTCTGGCAGAAGAAGAGCGAGAGGACCGGCTGCTCTTTGTGGAACTCTTATGGTGGAAGTGAGCCTTGGGCTCATAGTGACTGGGAATCACACCATGAGAAGGCATCCCATTGGCTCCTCCCTCTGCCGGGGCCAGGAAGTGCTGCGATTTCTTCTCTTGCTTCTGATTGGACCAGTTGTCCTGCTGTTCGTAAGAGGCAGTGGTGGGTGGGGCAATCGTGCGGCGCCTCCTGCAGCGGTTCTTGAACAAGAGGTGAGCCAGCTCCACCAAGCTGAGCAAGGCTGAAACCAGCCCCACCATGAAGTAGAACTGGATGAAGATGGTCTTCTCGGTTGGCCGAGAGACAAAGCAGTCGATGAGGTGAGGGCACAGGTGATGCTTGCAGATGTACTGATACCCCACCTGGAAGCCGTACAACATCCATTGTCCGACCAGGAATCCCATCTCAGCCAAGATCCTCACCACCACGTTGACAATGTAGAAGGTCTTGATGTTTTGGCTGCGCTGGCTGGGCTGAGGCCCAAATTTTGCAGGCGCCTTTCCCCCCGCCCGGCTGGCTTCCTCCTCTCCCGTTTCCATCTCCTTCTGGTTGATCTTCGTGGTCTGGTGCATGGAGTAGATGACAAAGAGGACCGCCGGGGCGGAGAGCACCACAATGTGGAAGACCCAGAAGCGGTAGTGGGAGATGGGGAAGGCCAAGTCGTAGCAGATCTGCTTGCAGCCAACCTGCCGCGTGTTGCACTCAAACTCCTCCTGCTCGTCGTCGAAGACGTCGCTGCCCACCGTGGCCAGGATCAGGATGCGGAAGATGAGCATCACCACCAGCCAGAAGCGGCCCACCATGGGAGAGTGCTCCTGCACCGCGTCCAGAAGGGAGCTCAAGAACCCCCACTCACCCATGGCTGCTGCAGCAGGGAGGGGAGGAAGGGAAATAAATTGAGAGGTCAGCTTCACTGGAGATCCTTCCCAGGACTGGCGATCTTGCTAAGGGTTGACACATGCAGCTACTCCATGAGTCTGGGGAGGGGATGAAAGCGTTCACTTTTAAAGGCCAGCCACTAAGTGGGGGAAGATTGGGAAGCCTGGCTGACAATGGGCAGCTGCTGGAACAAGGTAGGGAAAGAACAAGGTTGGGGAAGAACCTGGAAGGTTGGTCCATAGCTCAGTGGTAGAACATCTGCTTTGCATGCAAAAGGTTGCAGGTTCATCCCCCAACATCTCTGTATAATATAAGGCTGTCCCCTCTGTCTGAAACCTGTTTGCAGTCAACGAAACAGTACTAAGCTGGACAGGCCAATGACTGGAAGCTTTGATCATCTAGTAAAACCCTCTGCAATGCAGAAATAACAACTAAAGAATCTCTGAGAGATAGCCATTCAACCTCTCTTTAAAAAAACTCCAAATCATCGGTCCATCTGGCTCAGGACTGTTGACGCTGACTGCAAACAGGTCTCCAGGGTTTCAGATAGAGGATCAAACCTGCAACCTTGGTGCTATCAGTACCACACTGCAACTGACTGAGCTATCCAGAGCATCTGCTTGGCTTGCATAAAGCCCTGTGCACAATCCCGAACATATCCAGACTGGACCACTGTCTGAAATCCTGGAGAGCTGCTGCCAGTCTGTGCAGACCAAAACTGTGGTCCTCTGGGTGTTGGCGGACTACAGCTTCCATCACCCCTGACTGCTGGCCATGATCTCTGGGACCGATGGGAGTTCGAGTCCAACAATTACCATGGTAGATGGAGCAGTGGTTTGACTCAGCACAAGATGTCCCCATGGTGACTTCTATTCCTATGGCACACTGAGCCTCAATCAGCAAGTGCAGAGCATCTATACTGGAGAGGTCTCTCTGCCCACATGTATCAAAGCAAGGCTATTTTAATTCTGTGAAAGGGGTATGACCTTGGCAACACCAAGAGAGCTTGGGGGGTTGCTGGTGGATGTTTTATGTCTG
Organism: Podarcis cretensis; assembly: GCF_951804945.1. NCBI lineage: Eukaryota > Metazoa > Chordata > Lepidosauria > Squamata > Lacertidae > Podarcis > Podarcis cretensis. The sequence continues at coordinate 27,416,032 of NC_137182.1, read as the reverse complement.
TTGCCAAGTTATCTGGAGAGGGGAGAAGATAAAAGCAGACAGCTCAAACTGGCCCAGGCCAGCTGGAGTGCGCAGACTTCTAGGGCGACAGATTGGTATACCAGCCGGGGAAGGGCCTTTCCACTGGGGACTGGGAAGAAAGACACAGGCCTTAAAGAAAAAGAATATACTATCTTGCAATATTTGTCAAATGCCTAATAACGTAAGGACCCTTAACTTCAGAACTAAACTCTTGCACCTGGGATGACTTGCTTTTAAAACCATGTAAAAATTGCACCGCATTTGGAAGATTGTGTTTCTGCGTGAGTATGCCACCTGTTTGGAATGAGACATACCGGGAACAGTAACTCATTCAGAGATAAAACAGGCAGCCTCCTCTGAAAGCAGGTGACTCTGGTGTGTCTCTGCATAGCACATGACCTGTCGTAGTGCAGCAGGGAAATTATGCACTGCCACCTAACAAACAAACAAACACCAGAGATGCAACAGTGATCTTGGCACACCGTTTGGGAACGGCTGATACAGGACTAAGTACAGTACAGCATCTATTTTATTAATTAATCTGTTTTGGAAATAGGGGAAATGCCATAGTTTCATGGATGGGGGAAGTTTGTATGTGAGCGAGCAAGAGTGTGAGTGTGAGTGTGAGTGTGAGTGTGTGTGTGTGTGTGTGTGTGTGTAGGGGAGGGGAAAGTTGCCACTTTCTGGTTGAACTGCTGGTTTTTTAATAGCTATTTGACAAGCTGAAATTCAACAGATCTATGCTCTTCCCCAGCACTGAGATGCAACGATCAAGAAAGCTCCATGTGTTGAATTGTCAGCTGTTGTCTTGTTTTTAAAGGGAGGGGGAAGGTGAACATTCTCTTGCAAATCTCTCTCCCCTTCCTTGATAGAAATAAGAAATGCATTCTAGATTCCTACCACCTTCCTTCTCTTGATTCCCCCCCCCCAAACACCCCATAATACTTTACAGAACCAAGGCTGCAACTTTACTAATTTAAAATCAGTACTAATCAGTTAAAAATCCTTGTTGCAGATTAAAACCCACCACTGATACTAATACTTAGTGGTGCAGGCTGCACATACCGCTCCCTTTCCCAGTGCCAATTTTACATCCTCCACTACAACAACAACAACAAATCCCAACATTTTATTAAGATGGCTCCAATACCTATATTCAAATCCCTATTCAGCCACGAAACTCACTGAGGGACCTTGGACCAAGTCACTATGTCTGAGTCTGGCCTATAGAACTGTAGAGTTGGAAGGGACCATGGGAGGGGGGGGATCATCTCATTCAACCCCTCCAATGCAAGAAAATTTTGCCCAAGCTGGGTCTTGAACCCACAACCCTGAGATTAAGATGTTCTAGCGCAGGGGTAGGCAACCTAAGGCCCAGGGGCCGGATGCGGTCCAATTGCCTTCTCAATCCGCCCCGTGGATGGTCTGGCAATCAGCTGTTTTTACATGAGTAGAATGTGTCCTTTTATTTAAAATGCATCTCTGGGTTATTTGTGGGGCATAGGAATTCATGCATTTTTTAATTTTTATTTTCAAAATATAGTCTGGCCCACCACATGGTCTGAGGGACGATGGACCAGCCCACGGCTGAAAAAGGTTGCTGACCCCTGCTCTAGCGACTGAGCTATCATTGGCATCCTTGTTGCGAAGATAAACTAGGTCATAAACCGGGAAGGGGAAGAATCCGGGAGGTGGGAGAGAGAAATCAGGCAGGCAGGCAGGTACCGACTAGAGTTTCCCTTCTTGCAATCAAAATCACTGACCGGAAAAAGAGGATGGCAGTCAGCACACATATATGCGCGCGCACACACACACACACACACACACACACACACACACACACACATATATATATATATATATATATATATATATATATATATATATATTTAAACCTTGATCTTAAGCATCTCACCCTACTAAAATTTTAAAGGCCTGTTGCTCTGCTTTGTTACTCTAATACAGGCATAGGCAAACTCGGCCCTCCAGATGTTTTGAGACTACAATTCCCATAATCTCTGACCACCTGTCCTGTTAGCTAGGGATGATGGGAGTTGTAGTCCCCAAACATCTGGAGGGCCAAGTTTGCCTATGCCTGCTCTAATAGGAGATGTTCCACATCCAAGATTCTTAAACGGATGAAGGTATGCTGTATTAAAGGCACACACCATTCCTTCTTTTGTTCATTAAATTGCATATTATTGCATACTATGAAGGATGCCCTTCTGTGGGGCTAGAAAAGGGCAGTTTATTCTGACTTTAACTACCGATTCATTAAGGCTGCAATCAAACCTGTACATGGAAGTACGTTTCATCAAATCCACACTATTATTTTCACTAAGGAGACAAGTGTCAGTTTGCCCTGTAAGGCAAATGATTAGTCAGCTAGCAGTTGACTGCTTATGCAGAAAGAAGTCCCCCTTAGTTCTGCAGGACTCACTGTCAGCTGACTGTGTATAGGATGGCAGCTTTAAAATCTTACGTTGGCTGGCAGGCCTAGTGGATATATCATGATACAGCTAAGCTACATTTAGATCCAAGCATTCATTACACATTCATGTAAAGTCACAAGCTGCCTTATCTTCTTAAGCAAAAACACTCTTATTAGAAATTCTGGAATAATTAAATATTTACTTTTTTATATTAAAATAAAAAAACAGAAAGGCAAAGAATGGAGGCCTCTTATGGACTATTTGAAAAAAATACTTTAGTCAAATGAAATTGTGGGCAGGGTTCAAGATAAAAGCAGCGTTAGAAAAAATTATAAAATAACAGAAACTTTTTTTGTGATAGGTAGAGATATAATGCAGTAGAAAAGATCTGTGTAAAAACGCCGTGTAGTTGGGAAGTCAACTTATGAAACAATGTAATAATTCCATGTGAAAATAATTCCATGTGAAAATGTTGGAAAATGTAATAAAAAATTATACAGCAAAAAACAACAACAGAAAAGCTACGGGGTTTTGTTTTTGTTTATTAGGGGTTTCCATCAGAAACCTCATTTAATGAAGTGCGTAAACTTATATGAAGGTGGTGATCATTATACACATTGATTCTTACTCATTTGCACAGCACATATTTTCCTATTTAGCTAGCCCCTTTCCCCATGCAGCACTCAGTCTCCTAGAGGCTAACATCCCCACAGGGTTCCAGTCTCTTCAGCCCCAGCCCCAGATGTTCCCTTCCTCTGGATAGTTCCCTGGTCCCTTATTTGTCTACCCCGTCAATGCCAGAGGCTGCAGAACAGGGCAAGGGAAGCTCCCCTGAGGCCATGGAATAAACAATTGCCTGAAATCCATTGTGTGGGCAGCAGAATGGGATTGGAAGCTAGCAAACTGCCTTACAGCCAGGTCCACCTGATTCAGTTCTGCCCACACTGACCAGCAGCTGCTCTCCAAGGTTCCAGGCAGGACTCTCTTGCAGCCCTTCCTGGAAATGCAGGGACTGGACTTCTTGGGACCTTCTACCTGCAAGGCAGGTGTTCCGTCCCTGAGCTATGGCCCTTCCCCCCAGGTCTCCTTTGCTTTCCTTATCTGTGCCTCCGATAATCTCTGTCAGGGAGAAAGATTCAGAAGGGGCCACAGGCCTAGTAACAGGGCGGCCCTCAACACCTGTGCGCCCAGGTGAGCGCATGGAGGGTCACAGTCCAGGTGGAGAGATGCTCCTTGCCCCAAGGCAGTGCACTGCCTACAGACTCTCCATCGCAGCTCCCCTCTCTTCTTCCAAGCATAGGCATAATTTAACATACATCTTCTCCTCCTTCTTTGTGTCTTATCTTACTCTGTGCACCTGTAATTATGTACTTTTTATTTTTCAATAAAGACTATTAAAATAAAAAATAAATAAACACCATGCAAATCCACCCCTGACTTTTAGGTAGGTGCATTTTCAACAGGTTGTCCCTCCTGCCAGCCGTCTCCCTCATATTTGGGTCCCCACTCCTCCTGCAAGGCCCAGAGACACCTCCTCCTGCCATCTGTAATGGTGCCTACCTCTCCTCCTGCTCTTCTAAGGCAGCTTAGCTGGCATCCCCTCGCTCTGCTCTCCTCCCTGGACTGGGCTGGCTTCAGCTCTGCCTAGGAGAGGGGCATAGGGACAGAGGGAGGGAGAGGCAGCGCTTCCCCCTGTAGCTCAGCCGGGAAGCTTTTAAAGCGACAGGCCTGCCCTGCCTACTTCTGTGCCAGGACCCCCCTCCCAGGGCTCGGTGCGGGGGGGGGGGGGAGAGATAGAGGCATGTCCAACCCAACTGGCTCTCTGAGGAGAAGCTGGGGCAAAGGCAGTGGTTCAGGCGTAAGGGACAAGGGGGAGGCCTGCAGTCATGTGACACACCCACAAAAGTTTTCAAATTTATCAATATAATAATCCCAGTTTACAGTTCAACTGAACAGCTAAAATGCTCCCTGTCAGAGCTATGGGGAACCAGGCAGAGGACCTTCTTGGCAGTGGCACCCGCCCTGTGGAACGCCCTCCTGTCAGAAGTCAAAGAAATAAACGACGACCTGAGTTTTAGAATACATCTGAAGGCAGCCCTGTATAGGGAAGCCTTTAATGTTTGATGCTTTGCTGTAGTTTTATAAATTGTTGGAAGGCGCCCAGAGTAGCTGAGGCAACCCAGTTTGTGTTTCTATACAGTACTGTGATTTTATGCTGCGAACCATCATGAGACCTGCGGGTATAGGACAGTATATAAAATTAACAACAACACACGGAGCACGTTCTCAACTTCCAGTTCTGTACGTTGCTTTCAGAGCTCAGACAGACTCATCCACTAGGCTTTTATTTATTTTTTTTGGTAGTAACAGCCTTTAAATAGCACAGCACACGAGAGTATAAAGTGTTGGCTGAGTCTGTGCAGAGTCCCCCATCTCCATCCCCACCCCAGTGGAAAATCTGACAGCTCTTTCGACACTTGACTGCTTTCCAATAAACACTTTGGTCTAACTGATACGGGGCCCTGGAATGTCATTTTGATGTTTGGCGCTGGGCGGAGGGCAAGGGGGCCACACCAACTGGCCTTGTCAGAAAGCATCAACACTCTGCAGCCATACACTTTAAAATGGTGAAATATCCATGTAAGCCAAAGAGTAATCAAAGTATATCTACAGTAAAAGTGAAGGCCCTGCCTCTTTCCCCAAAGGCACCCACACAAGAGAAGAGCAAGAGTTTTTCCTTCCCCTATTCCCAATGGAGACATATTCCAGCCCCATTATTCCTGGACTACGTGCTGTGAACGATGTACATTAATATTTGCATGTGAAGGGAGGCTGCTTGCTGTGTCTCTGCATACTTCCTTGCTCTGCCCTTGTTCCTTCCAACTTGCTTCCACAGAAGGTGGGTAGTAACCCATACAGTGGTACCTCAGGTTACAGACTCCGCTAACCCAGAAACAATACCTCGGGTTAAGAACTTTACCTCAGGATGAGAACAGAAATCACACGGCAGCAGCGGGAGGCCCCATTAGCTAAAGTGGTACCTCAGGTTAAGAACGATTTCAGGTTAAGAACAGACCTCTAGAACGAATTAAGTTCTTAACCCGAGGTACCACTGTACTTTTCTTCTAGAAAAAAAAAGGCGCCGTACTGCGTACCCTTGAGTAGGAAAAAAAAAGCACTGGTAGCAACTGTGCCGATTTGTAGCGTTGGGAACAATCAATCAGTCCCAGTGCAGACTGTAGAGCTTTGTACCATCAAGAGTTGCCTGCTGTGTCCCTGCTCTGAGCTAGCTTGCTTCTATTCAGGAGACACGCTTACATATGCAATTTATACATGGGCAGAGGAGAGGGGCAGAAAGACTGTCCTGCAAACAGGATACCTCTTTCACGAGAGGTATGAAAGACTTGCAGCTCAGTGGCGGAGCATTTGTTTTTGCATCTACAAGATCCCAGCTTCAGTTGCCAGAACCTCCAGAAAGGACTGGGCGAGATTGTTGTGAAGTTCTGGAGTGTCATGGATAGACAGGTGTAGACAAGAGGAACAAATGGCCTGACTCAGTGTAAGTCAACATCTAACGTTCCCCTCAAAGGATTAATTTTTTGAGAGTGAAAAATGTGAAGCGTGTCTATCAGACATTTGGGAAGCAACTGCTTAAAGTAGATGTGAATGGCAAGGCTATCGCTTGACAGTGGAGCATGGAATTCACCTACAGATAATAGTTCTGGAGCGGCAGGTTTTGTGTATCCCACACCATTTCCTCTGCACTGTGATCTTTCCCACCAATGAAGACCTTATTCAAAGCACTCCTCTTTCTCTTTCTATTCTAGGAAGATGCCATACTTAATAATAAAATCACTGCAGATAAGAGTAAGGAAATGTGCAGATAAGAGTAAGGAAATGTGCACTTCAAATACATTTTACTGTTTCAGCCAGCCACACAGAGGGAAAATTTGGAGAACTATTGTTTGGTTTAATTTTAACCGCCCATCACAGTAGATCAAATAAAAGCAAGTTTGTTCACATGGCTATTCAACTTGTTGGCATTACAAAAATAAAAGTGTCCAATTATTTCTAAATACATTGCTTTTCCTTCAGACACCCTGTGATTTTTGCATTTGTCACTAATATCTGGCACGCCTATTAAAAGTTAGAGAACTATCATCTCTAGAGTCGAATTGTACAGAAACGTTTCCATTTTATATCTCTTTTTCCAGTATTTGTTGGCTCACGAGCAACTCTACCACAGACAGTAAAAAAAAAAACTTTTTATGGCCTGACATTTCCAGCAGTTTGAACAAAACACTTTTATTTATGTTACACTTATCAGTAGTGGACTAACAGCACCTGATAGACCATTTTCTCTTAATTTCCATGCATGAAGAAAGAGTATGGCTGATCTTCCAAAGATGTTTCCATACAGACTTGGAGAGGTATATTCACTTCCTCGCCTAGAGTCCACTTTCATTACTGTATATCTTTCATTTTGCCAGTTCACCCTCCTACTCGCAGGATTTTATTGTCAAAATCTGATATTCCAGAACTAGCATGACTCTCAAAGCGTGTTGCATGGAACCAGAAAACACAACATACAAGTACAGTATTCCTTCCTCGACACATTCCCTTTTCCACCCTCGAGAACTGGAGCCAAGTGCTTTGCCAAACAAAGGCAAAGGGGTTCTTTGTTAAGGATTGAAACACTAATAAGTGGAAAAAAGCCTGGAATTTTTCAGCAGCATACTTCTCATATACAAGGATAGAGAACCACTCCTTTACACAAGAGTAAACACAATAGACCAGTGGATCCCAATGGGCAGTGCTTTTTTTCCTTGGGGTACACAGTTCTTCCCCCCTCCCCAAAATGTTAAAAAGTGTGGCACTTACTGCAGCACCTTCATGGTGAGTACTGACACCTTCTTTCTATAAAAAAGCACTGTCAATTGGTGGCACCATTCACATAATAAAAACTACCAGATACCAAAGGTTTCAAAAGTAGGGGGTCCATGGTTTGGCTTTTGAAAAACAGGGGGTTTGCAGTACTTAGCCAACTGGGAAGCACTGGAATAAAGCAGGACACAGGAATAGGACAGACTAACATACCAGGCCCTCCTTTTTACACAAGGATACCAGGCAAACAATCCCTTCTTTAAACAAGGACAGAACATACCTGGCAAGAGCCTCTTCTTCCAGCTGCTGGGACCCCCAGGGATGTAGTAGCACCTCAGTCAACCTCATTCTGGCCAGGCTATGCAGCACCTACATCAGTGTAGGCCTGCATCAAAGCTCCCCCATCTCTTGCTTAAACCCTATGGCTTTTGTCTGCCCCAGTCATGAGGATTAATTGATGAGCTCCCTTCACCTGGCTTGATTGTTAAGCTCCCTTCACCTGGCTTGATTGTTAAGCTCCCTTCACCTGGCATTTGGCAGGGGGTGTCTCATGGTCTAAGCCAAAAGTAATTAGCCTACAGCAGTGCTATGTCTGCACAAGGAGCACCCCTGCAAACAATTTGAGTCATTACTACTGGGCTTAGGAGAGCAGGGAAGTCCTGCTTCCATAGTGACATGGAGGGTTAATTGTGCAAGGCCACCGACACCACCTCCTCGGATTAACAATTCATCTTCCTCATTCTCAGGACACCAAGCAAAAGCCAGAGAAGTTTTGTCCTCCTACCTGCAATGTTCTGTTCCTAGTCAGGAGCAAGGCAGCCTCAGTTACTGGGAATCCCCTTTCTTGGACAACAGGACAAAGGAACAGTGTCACTTCCCCCCAAGGAGGGGTTTCCTCATTGAAGCCTCTTTGTGGCAAGTGGAACATTCAATAGTCTAGATTGGAGTCACCCATAAGGGGCAGTGAGAGCTCAGAGGCTAAGTGGGTGCCAGGAGGAAATATTGAGAGTATTGTGCCCATGGGCAGCATGCTGGCAATTCTTGCTCTATACCACATCATTTCCCCATTAGAAAAACAGGAGTAAAATAACTGGATAAGGATATTATTAATAAGCTCAGCTCAGGCCTTCCCTGCCACTGATACAAGCTAGGTTCGAGACAAGCTACCAATAAGTGTAGCTTATTGCAAACCACCATCCTAAGGAATGTTATCTTAGAAAGCTGAAGTGGCAGTTTTCCAGAAAGAGATGCTCAGGCATCTGTTTCCCTTGATGTGCTGTTATGAATCAATATTGGCTGCAATAAGCTACATTGCAAAAATCCAAGACAAGACTTGACTTCCTTATTCTGACTCAAGAGAAGACACATTTGAGGTCCTGAAACTCTTTGGCACAATTAGGGTAACATTTGAGGGCTCTCCTGACAAGGATTTCAAAAATGTCACTGGTCTGGAGTAAAGGATGACAAGGTTTCTACAACAAAAAGATTTTTTTGGAATGCAGGAAGTGCCAGAATGTAGCACAGCCTAATTTCTATTGAAAACACAATGCACCTTAAGTACCAAAGGGAGAATGTTCAGCTTTAATATGGATCTAGGTAAATACCATCAGAAGTGACTGCCTCGTGTTTAATAATGTGCATTAAGGCCCTGACCCAAACGGGCAAAATTAGAACATAGGGCACTTTTGCATACATGAATCTTTTATACTGGGGAAATACAGTCGCTGGCCTGAGGTTTCTGCATCCCTGCTTGGACTGGGGATAATGGGAGTTGTAGTCCAACAATTCTAGAGTCATGGGATCCCATCTCTGGCTTAGTGTTACAAGAACATGCTACGGTGAACTTGTGCACTCCACCTCCCCACAATGTATTTTTCTTTAGCACAAAAACAAACAAACATGGTGATTCAGAAGTAGCAGAATTTCTAAGTGACAACTTCCAATGGAAAAAAAAAATGTTTATTAAGATGAAAATGATAGTGAACAGGGTCAAATATTTACAGGGACAGACATAATGTTAAAACATCAAAAGGCAGACACCCCATTTTTGAACAAGGTGCTTTCAGTTCACAATAGCTCGTCGTCCGATTCCTCAAGGTACTGGACAACTTTCCTGGCTCGACCCAACCTTTCACGTGCGACAGTTGGAAAAGGTGAGTCCTCACCCGAGCTTAATTCAAGGGAAAATGACTCATCAACATTCTTGGATTTCTGCAAAGGAAAAAAAAAGTGGGCCTGGTTAGCACTCATAGGTATTATGTGGGCTCAGGAATGGCCACAACTAGCCCCTCCTTATGGAACATGGATGCATTAATGCATCAGTTGTGGGGAAGAAAAACTTTTAGTGCTCTACAAGCACTCTGAGGGATAGACTAATATTCCTGGTTTATGTAGGAGAAACCACTTCAGCCACAGGCCCTAGGGCACGTCATTCCACAGCACACCTGAAATAAAACACTACATATTTTATTAAGGGCGTGGTTTCCTTGCAGAGCAGAGCACTGCAGGCTTGCCCCATGTTAACTTGTTTAGGGCACTCATAACCAGTCACCAACATATACTGATGCACTTTTAGCTAGGACTTCAAGGTGAACAAGATGGTGCGAGGCCCATGTATGGTTGATAAAAATGTTTAGAATTTGTTATAGGTTATGGAGAACACCTGTATCTGCCCATATGCCAAAATCGACCTCAGTGGCGCCCTAAAACTATGGTACTTCCACCCCCTCCTTGCTCTTTCAATTCTGGCATTTAGGTATGCCTTAAAGACATTCTCCTTCTATACTTAACTGGCAACAAAAAAGATGGAGAGTAATTTTAGAGAACAAAAATGGGGGCAAACAAACCTTAATTGCTGTAGTTTTTTTAAGAGCTGGGCCAAAGTCAGAATCAGAGTCGTCAGAGCTAGAAACCTTCCTTTTGGCAGGTTTCTTCATCCTGGGAGGTGCACACTTCTGGGAGGCTGCTTCATCCGTGCTGGACTCCGAACTCTTTGCTGTTGCCTTCCTGGGTTTTGCGGTTGCCTTCTTCTTAGAGAAAGCATCCATAATAGAAGGCTGATTGCCTAAGAGCAAAAGCATCAGTGAAATCTGTTTCTTTCCCACAAAAACCTGGATCTACCACAATGTTTTCAAGCCATTGCTTCAGAAACTCATTCCAGTAACTGTTAAGGCAGTGTTAATTGCCGACAAAGGGCTAAACTACAGTTGATAAAACTGAAGTATAGCCACCATTTTCAAATGTCAATCGAGGCTGGAAACAACTATGTGCTTCAACGACAGGAAAGAAACATGGCTATTTAATTGTGTGAGCAACTCCACAACGGAACAGGCTCTACTAAAAAATCTACGGAATCTTGGCTTGTTCACATTTTGGCTTATTAAGCTAAGACATGTTCAGCCCAAAATGGTCACTAACTCTGCAAGAAAAAAAATGATGTGTTAACTTACAGGGGCAGAAGAACTGTTCAATAGAGGTTTGATGGATTTCAGAATAATATCCCTTTTCAAGGTAACAGTTACTACTTCATTTATTTCATGAGAATTAACCATAGGTAAAGGTACCCGTGACCATTAGGTCCAGTCACGGACGACTCTGGAGTTGAGCGCTCATCTTGCTTTACTGGCCAAGGGAGCCGGCGTTTGTCCACAGACAGCTTCCGGGTCATCTGGCCAGCATGACTAAACTGCTTCTGGCGAACCAGAGCAGTGCACAGAAACACTGTTTACCTTCTTACAAGAGCGGTACCTATTTATCTACTTGCACTTTGATGTGCTTTTGAACTGCTAGGTGGGCAGGAGAACTAACTACAGAACTAGAGTAATCGATTTGACTTTCTCTTTTCCAGACCCTTAATTTCTAAGCTTATCAGTGAAACCGTGAACCTCCATCATGCAGTTTCTGCTTCCACCTATGTAGAAGCCAGTGTGGTATAGTGGTTAAGAGCGGTAGTCTCGTAATCTGGTGAACCGGGTTTGATTCCCCGCTCTTCCACATGCAGCTGCTGGGTGACCTTGAGCCAGTCACACTTCTTTGAAGTCTCTCAGCCCCACTCACTCACAGAGTGTTTGTTGTGGCGGAGGAAGGGAAAGGAGAATGTTAGCTGCTTTGAGACTCCTGAAGGGGAGTGAAAGGCAGGATATCAAATCCAAACTCTTCTTCTTCTTCTAGTGTAAGCCAGAACCAAAGACCTTTTGGGGCACTTATAGTAATGCCACTGAATACTCACCTTTTAACATACAGACATCAGTAGTAATCTTACCTTCAGCTACCTTTGCTGTTTTCTTGGCTGGAGCTCTCTTTTTGGGAGCAGGCTTGGCTGGCACATCAAGGGTAGCAGGCAAAGAGGCTGCTGCAACTGGTTTGCCTGCATCATAGTCCTCAACGTGAACTTGAATAAAGAAAAGTCCCCACTAAGCTAATATGCCCTAAACATCATGAATTCTATACAGAAAAATTCAGTATAGAATTTTTTTGCACAGAGAACAAACCAAGCCACTTTTAAAAGATTGCAAACATCCACAGGCAAGGATATGAATCTCTTTAGCTCTGAAACAGGGAAGGGGAAAGACAATGCAAACATTGTAACATGCTCCCAATGCCAGGCCTGCACAGCGTAAGACCCATGGACTGATTGACTGCAGTCCTCTTGCTATCTCTGCACCTCCCTAAGGGAATTCCAGTTACAGCCACACTGTTGGATACAAATATTGTAGTCCACGGCAATGCACCAATATTAAAATCTCATGCAAATATAATGATGGAAGCAGAGAAAAAAGTATCTGCCAGCTAGAAGTATAGCAGTTAAAAGCAGGTGCACTATAGAAAATGGCAGTTAAAATGGTAACAAAAATGGCTCCTCTGCAGAAATATGGTCCTCTTGAGTTAATAAAAATGTAAAAGTAGCCCTCAGAGTGATTTAAGATGAACATGTAGATGAACATATTCACTGCTTCCTTACAAGGGAGTAAGCCAGAGCTTTCCAAACTTTTCATGTTGGTGATACACTTTTTAGACATGCCTCATTTCGTGACACAGCAATTCAGTCTTACTAGCAAACTAGAGGTTATTAAACCCCTTTCAAGCCCCAGGACAAGCGTGTGACACACCTACACACTGCAGCCAACATACTAACGTGTCGTGATAAACAGTTTGGAAAGCTCTGGAGTAAGCAAAACTACCAAATGTTCCAAAACAATGTAACAAGATATACCTCAAGGCTTCAAAATCCTTTTGTTTACAGAACTTGCAAAGAAAAGAGACCATGCAGGGAAATATCAGCACAAACATAAATATGAAAGTATTAGGCAGTTCTTTTGTATGCAGATGGGATTTCCTTCTCATTTTTTAAGCCCTTGCAATCTGTCATATTACAATAATGACAGCTGCTCTTAACCTTGGACTGCAGTGATTTTGGCAGCTTTATGCACTACAAAATCCCATTAAAACTAAAAATAAAAAGTATGCTTTTTTCAAATTCTGGTGATTCCGCACTTTTATTCCATACAATTTGAGGCTTAAAAAAAATCTTGCAGGAATTGGCCAGCAGATGCTTCTTGCATGAAGTGAGAAACAGTAAACCATGGGTAGTCAAAGTAAGGCCCGGGGGCCGGATCTAGCTCAATCGCTTTCTAAATCCAGCCCGCAGACAGTCCGGGAATCAGCATGTTTTTACATGAGTAGAATGTGTCCTTATATTTTAAATGCATCTCTGGGTTATTTGTGGGGCATAGGAATTCATTCATCCCCCCCCAATATAATCCGGCCCCTCACAAGGTCTGAGGGACAGTGGACCGGCCCCCTGCTGAAAAAGTTTGCTGACCCCTGCAGTAAACTATCTACTTTCAGCTGGGGGTGGAGATACAAAAATGAGAAAGTCACTTAACGGCAGTCCCATATTGCTGGTAGTCATGGTAACACCGATTTAATCACATGCAGCTATGGTATGATCTTGTTACTTTTACGCACCAGAACATTAATTTTTTAATAAAGAGCGATGCCTGGCTGCGTTAACAATAGATGTTAAACTTGAGTGGTACTTACTGGAGATGGTGCTCTGTACCCCTTGTGGTTTGATGGCTTCTTTGCCTTTACGTCCCTTGGCTTTCCTAGAACACATAATACATAGGTAAAGGTAAAGGTACCCCTGCCCGTACGGGCCAGTCTTGACAGACTCTGGGGTTGTGCGCCCATCTCACATAAGAGGCCAGGGGCCAGCGCTGTCCGGAGACACTTCCGAGTCACGTGGCCAGCGTGACATCGCTGCTCTGGCCAGAGCTAAAGCCAGAGCCAGAGCCGCACACGGAAACACTGTTTACCTTCCCGCTGGTAAGCGGTCCCTATTTATCTACTTGCACCCGGAGGTGCTTTCGAACTGCTAGGTTGGCAGGCGCTGGGACCGAGCAGCGGGAGCGCACCCCGCCGCAGGGATTCAAACCGCCGACCTTTCGATCGGCAAGTCCTAGGCGCTGAGGCTTTAACCCACAGCGCCACCTGCGTCCCTACGGTATAGAAATAGAATATATAGGACTGAATGGACAAATAGCATGGACTGTGTTCTTGGTATTGAAGTGACAACAAACCCTACAAACCAGACACCTCTCGCTTTTTCATTTCTTTTGTTTGCTTCACCCCATTATGAAGAGCTTTGTGGTAACATGAGGTTAGTGCAAGTAGATTGCCACCTTTTTTGCATATTTTTTATTATAACCTAACAAGATGGGAAGCGGGTGGTACTGTGGTCTAAACCACTGAGCCTAGGGCTTGCCAATTGGAAGGTGGGCGGTTCGAATCCCTGTGACGGGGTGAGCTCCCATTTCTCAGTCCCTGCTCCTGCCAACCTAGCAGTTCGAAAGCACGTCAAAGTGCAAGTAGAGAAATAGGTACCGCTCCGGTGGGAAGGTAAACGACGTTTCCAGCGCTGCTCTGGTTTCATCAGAAGCAGCTTAGTCATGCTAGCCACACGACCTGGAAAAACGTCGGCTCCCTCGGCCAGTAAAGTGCAACCCCAGAGTCGTCTGCGACTGAACTGTCAGGGGTCCTTTACCTTTAACAAGAATTACATTTTGTGTGTACTTCACTCACATGGAAATAGTATTCTGTTCATCAGATGCAGCATTCTCAACCAATTCTTGGATGTCACCACCAGTGTCACTGAGGTTTGAATCTGACACACACTTTGCTTTTGCTGAAAGAAATGGAAGAAAATTAGGCTGCAAACTTACACATGCCAGCTCAGTACATGCTGCGGAGTTTGGCGGGACTTATTACTAGATAAATGTGTGTAGGACTGTAGCCTTAGAAAATGCTGTCAAGTAGAATCAACATTCTTAATCGCTTTTCCAAAGCTCCAAACTTTCCTTTTTAAAAAAAATAAAATTAAACCAAGGATATTTAACAAAGGCAATTTAATTATAGCAAGAGTACAGCAGCAAGCAAAGGTTCCCACATCATTTTTAACCATACACCTACCTTTTGCTGGGCAGCTTGACATGTTTTCAGGTGACAGCACAACCTCCATATCACCACCACCACCACTGTTGTCTGATTCCGAGTCAGACCAAGAGTTTTTCTTTGTTTCTTTTACTGGCTTGAATGGCAGTGTGGATTGTTTCTTGGAACCTTAAGTTAAACAGATTGGCTAAATTTAAGACAATGCATGCTCTGTCCAAAAGAAAAAAGTATTGAGCACTTAAAGACGATGCATCTACACCTATGCACATTCTTTTTTGCTAAATACAAATATCCAAACAATCTTTAAAACCTAAATGAAGCTTAATCTACTAAAGGAAAGCTACCAAAGAAAATGAATGACACTTGTGAGCAGGTGTTACCTGGTTCTGTTTTAAATTTCTTTGCCAATCTTTGTTTAAGAGTCAATGGTTCCTTATCGCATGCTGGTCCATCTTCTTCTTGAATCCCATTAGGCTCAGTTGTTTCACTCTACAGGTAAGCAAAGGGGGAAATTGGTCACTATACAATGGATGACAGGACAAAGGCATCAAAGAAAGTGGGAATATATACATATGCATAATACACTTTAATAGCGTGCGCACGCACACATACCCCTTAACAGAGGCTAATATTCTGTTACCTTGATTTTCCTTTTCACTTTCTTCTCTGCACCTGCTTTCATCTCCTCAGTCACACGGGGGATGACCCTCCGGCCATGTGGAGAGGGCATAATCTCCTGCAGCTGCTGCTTCTGTACTTTCAGCCTTCCTCCTTTCCCTTTGGTGGCCTTGCCTGCAGTCCCAGCCATCTCATCCTGTTTTTCCTTGTTTTCTTGCTCCTAGAGGGGGTAGGTAGGTAGAAAGAAAGTGGGCTAAAGAACCAGAAGCAAGAATGGGCAGCATGGGGATTTTAAATCTTGGTGTAACCGAAGCCCAGTCCACCCCCAAAGGAAGCAAGCAAGCAAAATGCTCATATCAGCATAGGCCAGAGGGCAACTGCCACTGGGGCAGCCCTTGGCCACCGTCAGCCTCAGCAGCATTCTTACTTGTGGGGTTTCAGATTCTTTGAGATGACAGAACTCTGCTGAACGCTCACATTCTTCCCACCCTTAAGAGAGATTACTGCTATGATGGATCAAAATAGGCTGTAAACTGAATAACTGGTCAGCTACTCTTCCCCCAGAGTTACTTACTTCAAGAGCTTCAACAAAGGCAGCAAGATCTTCTCTCCATAAGTCATTAGGAGCCTTTCGTTTCAGGTTTTCCAGCTCCATTTCCTAATAAGAACCAGTGAGGAGGAAGAAATATTTAGGAGAATCAGCTGAATGCGTATTTGAGTCTTCAACAATGTCATCTCTCAAGTTTCTCCGTAACAGCTCTTTCACCTACTTTGTCACCCCTTTGCTTGCAGAGCTCATCCTTCTTTTCCTTCGTCAGGTACCAGAGAGGCATGTTCAGAAGGTAGTTAAAATCTGGTCCAGAGGCTGCAGCAGATGCAGTTTCCTTATCACTGTCTCCCTCTTCTTCATCAATCTCTTCATTGCCCTAGAATGGAGAAAGTTGATCTGTTTGCTGAGGCTGCTCGCTATCCATGGCAATGTACCTCTTGCCCAACACTTTATTTTGGACTGAGGAAAGCAGCAGTAATTGCCTGCTCTCTGTAGGGGATACTGAACTCAATAGCACCCCCCGGGCAAAGATAGAATTACCTGCCACTACATCAGCCATGTCTACTGCAATAGGGCTGCCTTTCTGCCTTAAAAAGGCCAGTCATTCTTAA
The DNA here is from genome assembly GCF_951804945.1 of Podarcis cretensis. Taxonomy (NCBI): domain Eukaryota; kingdom Metazoa; phylum Chordata; class Lepidosauria; order Squamata; family Lacertidae; genus Podarcis; species Podarcis cretensis. The sequence goes on along the minus strand of NC_137182.1, from coordinate 27,399,464 downwards.
GACAGTGTGAAATTCAGGATGAAGATTTATTTGGGATATTTGTAAAACACTCAGGGCAATACACAACAGAGGAAAAACATCACACATAAATAAAAACTAAAAACATTAATAGGTATCAAAATTCTGAATAAAATATTGCCTTTTATGATTCAATATTGTAAATTTGGGATTTTTAATGTAATCTGTCCTGTGATCTTTGGCTGAAGAGTGGCACAGAAATTTAATAATACTCGCATTATTTTCGTGCTGCAGCACCTGCCATGGCAGTAGGGTTGGTGGAATCCCCTTCAATGGACATAGAATCTGGAGAACAGCTAAATTAAAAGGAAGAGATTGAAGATACACTACCTTCTGTTGAGACTCTTTCCATTTCTTTACTGGATCAGAATCATAACCCCTCTGGATAAGGACCTGTATCAATTCTTTCTTGGGTTTATTCTCTAGAAAAAAACCACACACGTATTTTCAGGTCACCACATGGAATGAATGAAACCAGTTGAACAAGCAACCAAAAATCAATGGGTATATCAATTTAGCAATCTGGGCACTCTATTAGGAAGGAGCAAGGTCAATTTGAATACCACGTAGAGAAAATCAAAATCAAATTGACTTAACTTCATTCTCCTGTCCCATTTTCAACTACCTTATTCTCAAGGCATAGTTCATGTTTTATCACTTCAGGATTAATTTGGTTTTATTTCTTTTTTTTGGGGGGGGGGGGTCACAAATAAACATTAGTATACGGTTTATTTCAAGGTGCATCTTTAGAAAATGAAGCTTGCCTCTCTATCTGAAGCAGGTTTGAATTCTGGAAGGAGGGCCTTTTCCTCCAGTGAAAATGAATTTGAGTTTGCCTGCCCCAGCTTCAGAAGTGGAACCAGCTGCCCTACCATCTTCAAGATAAGAAACTGCTCATAGTAAGCTCTGGCAATACCTACTTACCAATCACTATTTTGCCTTCTATTTTTTCGAGGATAAAGCGAGCCTGGTTGTTCAGTTTTGCAGATTCTGCACTCAACATCCCAACAAGCCAGTCTTTCCTTAAGCCGTAATAGCGCAGCCTGAGCTCATAGAATTCCCGCAGAATATCCTCTGCAGTCTCATATTTCTTCAGGCACCCAACGTGGTCAAAGAGTACCTGGAGCAAATAGCAAAAACCCAGAAGTCTGTAACCTGCAAACCTATATGGATCATGGTTCAGAAGGCTGCATGGAGCTCCTTTGATACTTGCACTTCCCTACCCACTTATCGCATACCATGTTGTTGCAGGAAAGAGAAGTCTGAAGTTTGAAGACCTTGTGTAGACCAGCAGCCTCTGCCTCCACCAGATTCTTCTCACTCATTTTTACGATGAATTTGACTGTGGTATCGGTGTGATACTCTTTGTAGTCCGTTATTAGGGGGGGAGTCTTCTCTGTGCCATTCAGCATAGGCTCCAGAACCTGTTCTTTATATACCTAAGGGTGGGGAAAGCAAGCAAGAGGTCAGTACTTTGTACCTTTCCCCCACCTCATCAGGAAGGCTCTAGGAGCATAGTAGAAAATTAAACATCTCACCTGGGTCCATGTCCGAACAGGAAGTTCAGAAATTTCAATGGTGGTCGAATCAAGAATAGACACCTCCCCGTTGACAAGGTACTGGTTTTGTCCCAGCGCATCTATTGTCCCCTTGAAATTTTTGTAACTTGGAAGCTTTAAAAAAAGAGAGGAAATTGTAACAGAGTAAGCCAAACAGCACTCAGTTTTGTAGTTTGTACAGTGTGCTCTGACTCCAATTCAGCAAGACCAGCTCAACTCCTTTGCAAATTTGGTCAGACAAGAGCAGTGTTGTAGGAAAAGCAGACAAAAGCAGAATTGCTGCTGGAGGGTTGTACTTGTACAGTGGACACTCGGGCTTGGGTTGTGAAAGCGGCAAACCCAGAAGTATTTTTCCAGGTTTCGCCGCTCGCGCATATGCAGAAGTGGTCCTCCAGTTGCAAATTACTTGGGATGCAGCCACTTCCGGAAGGCATCCTGTTTGCAACTGGAGGTACCACTATATAGAGAGATAAGAGCAGGCACTGGATTTTAATGAAGAACAAGAGGGATGTCTTCAGAATGCAAAGGTTACTCATCATTTTATAATGTTCAAGACTGTATCACTAAAACTTTCATCAAAAGGAGTAAACATTCACTGTCAACTTGCAAGGGCTGAAATCTCATGGCCCACAAATTGAGGTGCTGAAGTATCATGCTAGAAAGCAACAATCTGTCCTTGCCCCACACATGCCAATTAGCATTTCTCTTATGATCAGTCCTATTTCACTCAGCCATCAATACATTTGCATTACCATTGGAAGTGGCTCATCTCCATCTAGCATGCGCCGAATGTTATTCACCACTTCTCGGACATCATAGTTGGGAATCTTGCATGACCAGCCAGTTCCAATGCCCTCAGCACCATTGATTAGCACCATGGGAATGATTGGAATGTACCATTCAGGCTCAACCCGTTGGTTGTCATCATACAGAAATTTCAGCACGCTATCATCAGCTGGTGGGAAAGCCAAACGTGCCAACGAGCTAGAAAAGAAAGTGGCTTGTGCTTAAAACAGTTCTGATATAGGAATCCTGGAAACAGGAAAAGTGCCAGGTTGGGAAGGATAGAGGACCATCTTGCTAAACCTCCTGCTGTAGGGCATGCTACATCAAGATTATCATAGTGATTAGATTTAGGAACATGTTAAAACCACCATTATATCTTTCAAAACAACCCAGCCAAAGCCAAGAAAGCAGAAGTTGGACAGTGAGTTGCTAACCTGAGCATTGTGAAGATGTATCGAGGGCTGGCAGAATCTTTCCCACCATGCAGCCTGGTGCCAAACTGGCCAATGGGCTGAAGCAGATTGAGGTTGTTGCTGCCCACAAAATTCTGAGCCAAATTGATGATGGTCATCATCAGTGAGTTCTGAAACCAAAACATAACAAACTGAAGCTGAAAGCATCTCCTTTTAAAAGAGGGACAAGGCCACCATCCTGGGACTGAAGAAATAGTGCTGCAAAGGCAAGATTACACTGGCCACAAACATCGGCCAGAAGAACAGAAACTGACAAGACGCTTTAAGCATTTGTGCATGCTGCTCAGACCATTTGGGATAGAGTAGGGCTGACATTTAATAACATCAATATCATTATAAGTATAAAGCAACAACAAATACAAGTTTGATTATGTAAACACTGTTTGAGCAGTAGTACTGCTTCCTTGGCAGCTCATGGTCATTACTTGCCCAATCCCCACCCACATTTTAACTACCTCTCCATGGTGGTAAGACGACATCTCAGCTATTGATCCAGCCAACTGGGCAACCTTCACTTCCCGCTTGTCATTTCGTTTGAAGCATGTGAACAGAACTTTCCTCTGACCTGGTTTTAGTCCTGAAAAGAACGACAAGCAGGTTGCTTCAAGTCAAGCAATAGGCTTCTTTCCTTCGATAACCAGCACCTCTCAGTTAAGGCAAGGATGCCAGTTCAGCACTCAACAGATTCCCTGGAAACTTTCTTGATAGTTTGGTACCTATAGACAAATGCTGCTCCCACATTTTAGTGGTTATTGATATACATTTTTTAATTTTGTTTTTATTCCTATGATGCATTTTGTTTTTTACTGTACAGACTGCTTGGATAAATTAGTAGAAAAGTAGGATAAAAAAAACCAAACTCTCTCCAATGCTGCATCACTTTGAATACTTAGGTGCAAACAGAAGTGCAGTAAGCTATTTTTGTTCTCTTACCACTGGTTTTCTATACACTCACCCACCCACCTTATATCACAGCAAATAATTAAAGTAGTTTACATTTTCAAATACTGTACTCTGAATTCTGCTTCAAGCAGGAGTGTTCAAAATAAAATTATTATACTTTTACACCTGTTGGTTTATTATTATGTCCCCCCCCCCCGCTCAACCTGCCCTTGTTGCCTGGGTCTGCTAATAAAATAATGACAGCTATGTTTATAAGGGGAACTATGTTTGAAATAATAGGAAACTTGATTTAGATTATGAAGAAGTATAACAGATAACTTACCATCAACCAGTGATGGGATGGATCGCTCATTGTCAGAATTTGAGAAGAGGACAAGTTCTTTGTTGATAAAATCATTGTAGGTCAGGTAATTTGTACTTTTGCCATATAAGTAAACCTACAAGTGACAAAGCAAGATTAAGTTATCAAACCTTCAAAACTGTTGCCTCTACTATAGTAGCCTTCAAGTGTTATCCCCATCATAGCACAAAGGAAACAATATACTCTGATGCAAACATATATAGGTACTGAGAACTGCTAGCAAAGGGCAGATCCAGCAATGCAGTCATTATTTGAGCTCATCACTGCTGACTCCCAAGTGAAAATGTTAACTGCCTGCATTGAGGTCTTATGTTTAATATGACAACCGCTGTGAAAAGCTTGGTCTGTGTTTAGCCCTGGCAACTGGGTATTTGTTGCTGTACAGTGATGAACATGCATGCAACAAACTCTGAGCTCAAGGGGGCACAGGAAGAAATTGCAGGAAACTTCAATTGTTATATGCTAGCGACACTTTAGCCCTTCCTCCTTTACCTCCATTCTAATCCATTACCACACCATAAAACAAGCTTCTTCCTCCTCACCCTTTCACCGAGGGGCAAAGCAACACATGGTGTTAAATGTGACAGTTTTTAAAGCAAAAACACAGATGGATCTGATCAGGGCTATGGTGACATAATTTAACCCTCTGTCCCTTTAACCAGATGCTATCTTAAGGAAAATCACCACCCTCCAACTGTTATTTGTGTTTGGAAGCAAACTTTCACTAGCTCCAAAGCAGTGAAAAGAAAAGTGACTGCTCTATTGTCCTGCATTTTACCCACAGTGCATTAACCCCTGGCCAACTACTGAAATAATGCTTGACTGTCAAAAACCTTAGTCTTTTAAGAAGGTGCCTTATATCTGGTCTGTTCCCTCTAACTAGTAGCAGCTCTCCAGGGATCCAGGCAAAAATCTCTCTCAAGTTTCCTGCAACCTGCCAATGCTAGGGATTCATCCTGGACCTTCTGGGTGTGAAGCGTGTGTTTTGCCATTGAACTAGTCCTTCCCCAAAGCATATAGCGAGAATCCCATGCTGCTCTAATGGCAACTCACGTCTGGAAGGCCATGAAGCTTCCTCTCCCTTCGATCTTGCATGAAGTTTGTCAGCCACTCCTTTCGGTCATCAACCTTTTTTTTGCTAAAGGCCTAGGACATTAACAAAATGATTAACTCAGACTAGCCTGGGATGGAGAGTGATAAAAAAATTGCACTTACTGAAACCATTTAAATTCTTCTCAGTTTCCACTAAATTACCCACAGGCTTAGGTTGCCAGTCTAGAACTCTCTCTCAGAGCTGGACAGTACCAAAGTCCACTAAGAGAAGTTAGTAAAGTCAAATTAATGACTGGATCCAGCTTAAATCAAGAGACATTCAAGATCAGGAATTCAGGAATATGGACAAATACAGTCAGACACCCTGGAAGGCCATTGAGTTAGAGGGCTTATCTACATTGCAGCCAACCATAATGCAAATATGTACAGCTGTGGTAATTGATGGGGTTTCCCCTCACTTCACTGTCAATTTAACTGCCATAAAATCTTGAAGTCGCTCCCTGTCCCCCCCCAATGCTGGGCTATCACATGCCAGAAAGACATTCTCCAAACTTTGATAAGTCAAACACCACCAAGCTTTGCTGATGTTTAATGATGGGAAATGGCCAGATTCAGCTACCAAAAGTTTTTGAACATTTGTTTCCAGGCTATCTAAAGTGTAGTGCTCTTGTTTATTCTAATTCTGGAATAAACAGAAGCTTCTGGAAGCTTCTCTGCATGATGCAAGCTGGAAGCTTCTAGTTGACACGCAAGTTTCTATTCTGCCTAGAGAAGGCTCCTTGATGTTTGGGATATTCCCATCAGAGAAGCTGAACAGCTGGTTTAAACTTGTTCTGTTTGTTATTCACTCAAGGTCATGCTGACTATAGTAATAGGCCAGAAGGAGCCTGGGTTTCACCCTTTCTCTTTCCTTCTCGTGTGGTGTTCTTTACATAGCATACTTAGTGTTAAGGTTTTAGTCTTATTATAAGTTATTGTAAGTTTAAGTTAAACCTGCTGCAACTTATCTTATGGATAGTGCTAATCCAGATGTATGTGATTTGTGACCGTTATGCACATTTGCCTTCAGTAGCAGGAAAGCTCTGATGGATGAAATATTAATTGCCTCTGGTCTTTTTTCTTCTTCTTTTTGAAATCCTGCAACGTGTCTAAGTCTTTTTTACTCTAACTATATGTTAGAATCTGCTCTGGATCAATATTGAGCAGAATTCTTGACACATTTGTTCAGGAACATATATGGATATATCAGATAGTTCCAACTTTAAAAAAGAGAAAGGCTTATTTCTGGTAGGATCACTCAACATTTTAAAAGCAGATAATGATTATTGCCTAACTATTTTGCAGATGCAATCCCCAAGCAATAGAGGATAGGTGAAATTTTGTTACCAGAGTAATCGCAGCATCATCTTCAGGGCCAGAATACTTGAAAGGTATTCGGTGCCTTGTCATCTCTGCAAAGTACTCTTTCGCTTCCTTTGCTGTGCTGGTACCCAGACCTAGAGAGATTAAGGACAGATAACACCACTAAGATCCTCAAATAAAACCTAGGCAACTTAAGACATTCTCCACTGCGTGTACAAGTCTCTCTCTATATATATCTTGAAGCAAAGCACATTTACATAAATCTGGGGTGGCTAACCTTTCGCACATATTGTTGGATTCCAAACTCACATCATCCTGATCATTGCAATGGTGGTTTGGGTTGATGGGAAACCAACATCATTTGGAGGATGACAGGTTAGCCACCCCTGAGATAAAAAAAAAAAAACCAAAGGCTGCAGAGTTAGTATCCCATAGCTATTAGGTGCCATGCTATGCAGTGCATCGACCCAATATGGAACACTACAAAGAGGAAGAAGAAAGCTGTTTCGAAAGAACTGCAGCAGGGAAAGTGGTTTAAGTACAAAAGTGGGATTCCTTTTTCAGGTATGTCTAGTGTAAGCTTATCATAGCTCTCTCTAGCAGACACAAAAATGTTAGTTAAGTACCTTCTTTGTCGAATCTTTGGCAATCAAAATGCCAGTCCATACAATATATAAAAATATATTAGGTTTCTGGTAGACCCCCGCCCCCAGGATAAGGGAGTTCCAAACAGAACACCAACTGTTTATGTTACTATAGGCAGAGACTATTTTGGGTGAATCCAATTGTTGCATGACCAGCAATGTGCGGGTCCTTTTGGACAAAATGGAGGGCGAAATGGGGCAGGCTTATGTTTGTTTGGCTGACATGTGGGGGAACCTCATCGCAAAATGGTCACTGCCTGTATAGCAAAGGTATTGCCAAGAGTACTTTCAGATGACCTCGGGGTTGCTTAGGGTAAGTTAAGTGCTCCAAGATATCCCCTTCACATTCTCTGTCTTTTCTACATAGAATCTGGAAATGTGTTTATAGATAAAGCCCTTCAATTGCTTTTTCTGCCAGAGTTTACATGGAATATTTCATGTTTCTTCGGAGGCTGTTTACTAGTCTTAACTATCTAGCAGACTCCCAACACTTCTCATATGATTCAAGTTAGCTGTGTTAAAAATAGTTTTAATCAAACCTTTGTAGTACTTGATCTTCCAGTTTTTGTAGTTAGGATTGCTGGCTTTCCATTCTTCATATTCAGGAATGCTATAGAAAGAAATCTCCTCCTTGTTTTTGGAAACCTAGTTTGAAGTAATAAGTAACAATGGGAAAGCATTTTAAGACCTAAGATTTTAACCAGTGGAATTTGGGGGAAATATTCTCAGCTGGCTCAAGTGGTCACTCAGGAAGTGGGGGGGGGGGGGAGGGGAGAGAGCAGGCTTACCTTTACAATGGGAGTAATGAACTCTTCCAGGAAACGGTGTCTCAGAAGAGATGGCCAGTTATGGTGTATGAAGTTAATAAGCAAGCCTTTGATGTGAGAACCATCTTGATCCTAAAGTGTTTCAGAAGACAAATTTTAGCCACTGGCAATGTGAAAGTAGAACTCAAGAGCATGCAGCACCCATCTTTTCAGAGACCAATGCTAGCCAACAACTGATTACGATTGCCAGTATGATCAAACACTTGGCCTTGGACTAGTTCTAACTCACTATGGTTGAGTCAAGGGACATTCTTACATATTCAGTTGGATCTGTACATGGAAAGGATTAAATAAAGGAGAGCAGGTCCAACGTAGCAAAAGGTGGGCTACATGATGGAACAACTCCATTGATAGGTGTTTAAAACACTCCCTTAAAGGGCCCACCTCCAGTCTTTCTTCAGGTTTCTTTTAAAGGTGCTCCATCAGACATTTGGGATGTAACTAGAAGTGTGCATTTATTGTTGCTTCATTTTTTAATTTTCATAATAAAATTAACAATTAAAATTTGTTTTATTTAGAAATTTTGAGTTATAAAGCAATACAGAGGTGTGGTAACTAAAGATAAGTACTGTTCCATGCTGATAGCTTTCACCTGTGGTTCTTAGAAGCTGATTGCAGGGTAGGGACCAAAGGTGGACAAAACTACCCCAGAAGGAGCACATGTCCCCCACCAGTGGTACTACCCCTCCACTAACACCTCATATACCCCCAACCCTTATAGTTTAACTATTTTATCAGCCACGTGTGCAAACAAAATATTTGTACTGTTACTGTTGGCAGGAGATATGCTTGCCCATGAGAAAAAGACTGACCTGATCTGTCATTATCATTATTCTCCCATAACGCAGACTCTTTAGTGATTCTTCATCATCATAGGTCTTCTTATATTGCAGGCCAACTATCTTGATAATGTTGTTGATTTCAGCATTCTCCATTATCTGAAAAGGATCGGTTTTTCTCTTTAAGATTAAGTTGGGGGGGGGGAGAGGTAAAGGACCCCTGACAGTTAAGTCCAGTCGCAGGTGTCTCTGGGGTTGCGGCGCTCATCTTGCTTTACAGGCCAAGGGAGCCGGGCATTTGTCCACGGGCAGTTTTTCTGGGTCATGTGGCCAGCATGACTAAGCCGCTTGTGGCGCAGTGGAACACCGAAGCCAGAGCAGCGCACAGAAACTTCCTGCCAGAGTGGTACCTATTTATCTACTTGTACTTTTTGGCGTGCTTTCAAACTGCTAGGTTGGCAGGAGCCGGGACCGAGAAACGGGAGCTCACCCCGTTGCGGGGATTCAAACCGCTGACCTTCCGATCGGCAAGCCCAAGAGGCTCAGTGGTTTAGACCACAGCGCCACCCGCGTCCCTAAGATTCAGTGCATGAACTATCAATTTATGGATCCTGCTGCCCATTTAGACAGATATTGATATCTTGCTTTTAAACTTGGCTCAACCCCTTTTTGTCTAGATGACTGATCCACAACAGGCAAATTGGGATCCACTAGTGGGTTGCAATAGGAGCACCACCACCAGGCAAATATATGGTAAAATATTTAAGAAATGGGCCCCCAAATGTATGTTTAGTTTAAAAGTGGGTCCTGATACTGAAATTGTTGGAGATACCTGAGCCATAGGTTACTAGGCTCAAAGTGCTTAACTCATTTTAAAAGCACTTTAACCAAGCAGATTTTGCACCTCACAATCCAGTGAGTATCCACTGAGCAGAGCACAAGTTGTCCTTGTCAACAGCTTCCATTGTGACAAGGTTGGAAATGCAATCTCTTTCCTGTTACAATTTAGAAAACAGTTGACAGCTTTTATATACAATACCTAAAGCAAATCAAGGCCAAGTAAGATCCATGATGGAGTTTGCAAAGTATTGCCAACTCACCTGTTTGTGGGAGGCTTCCCGAACATTCAGCAGCTTTCCACGCAAAGGAAACACTCCAAATTTGTCCCTGCCCACAACTCCAAGACCAGAAACAGCTAGAGTTTTAGCTGAATCACCTTCTGTCAGAATAAGGGTACAGCTGGTAGAATTCTTGCTCCCTGGAATAAGAATTGAGCACCTTAATCCAGACAACTCCATTTACCTACATGCTCATCCTGTTTAATCAGGACTGGCTGTCAAGTTTCTGATTGCAAGAGTAGATCTGTCTCATGTTTCAGTCAGGCACAATTAGCAAAAGCATAGAGGCAAGACAACAGACAGCAGCTTTACCCATGATGAAAAAAAGCTCTATATGCACAGAAGGAAGGATATGGCTCTTTCCCAAACTGCAGCTTATGTGGAAGCAAAGCTGTCAGTCCTTTCTCTAAGTCCTTAATCATCAATCAGGCCAGTTGCCACCACTGGTCAGGAATCTGGGTTCCTGTACAGAAGGGTATTTAACTTCTAAAAAATATTAAAAGGCTTTTATGCTTGTAACCATACTGCGATACATACCAGCATCATTGGCATCATCTAGTTTAGGTATCCCTTTAATTCTGCTGTATTTTACAGAAGAACATTTCTTGTTCAGCTGAGCCTGGGCTTTAAATCTGACCCAGTTCAAAATGTTATCCACTATGCCACAACTGCTTACCTAGAAAGAAAGAAAAAGCTGTCTGTAGAAGCAAATATGATACAAAACATAAGGCTGAAGTCTTTTTTGCTTCTCAGTTTGTTTTGCACCCAATTCCAGCTCAAGACATCTCCAAAACAATTAAACAGATGACAACACAATGCACCCTACAGCACTTACCCCCTTGATAAACTTTTCGCTCAACTTGCATGTTGAGCCAAAGCTCTTTGCTTGAAGGGTCATGTTCTCCTTTGTTTGGGAGTCAAAAGTTGGATTTTCAATCAAGCAGTTTACAAAGACCCACATGTGATTCTTCACCTAGAATTAAATGGAGGTGTTATAAACTACTAATGTTTAGTTTATTGGACAACCTCATCTCTCATATTTCCCCAGCTGCAAATGTACCCATGTTGTTAATTAAGTTGACTAACTTGGCATTTAGTAGAATCTATTCCCAGGTTATGGAAATTGTTTTCCAAAAGAAGTTTATTTAAAAAGTGATGGTGGGGAGGGGTGTGTGAAGCAAGATGCCTTCAAACAAGATGTGAGAACATGACAAAAATAACTAGCATGTAGGAAGCAGCATTTTTACCAAGTTGAGCTTCTCAGGCACAGGTAACAAAAGCTGTATCAGGTAAGTTTTATATAACAATGTTCCATTTTCTATATAACAATTAAAGGTACAAGAGGTCAATCTACCCTAGCATCTAGCAATGCTTTTATTTAAGGAATTTTTCTGTTAAAACTATTGCCTAACCTGCAACTAGAATTGTAGGGTGCTGTAAGACAGCAAAGAGGCAAACTTTCAAAATGAGGTCTAAGAAGCCTACGCTTAAACAGGGAAATCTGAGATTTATACCTGGAAAGGCTTCACTGACACTCCAAGTTTGTTCTTTTTCTTTACCATGTCAATGAGTTTGGCGATAAGCTGGTCAGCAACATAATCTACATGTCTACCACCCTATAACGAAAAGAAAATCCAAGAATTAATAAAAGTTTCAAGGAGTGCCTACCACAACATATCATGCGTTTGGGGAGTCTTAAAGTGTGTGCCTTGGCAAGCAGGATTTGTATTCAGCAGCTTTGAAATTAGAGCTCCTGGATGGAGCCAATTCCTGCTGATCAGCCTGACTTGAGTTCAAGCTGAACTGCAAAAGAAGGAAATGATTGGAACATACTCCAAATCCTTTCCTTTGAAGGTCACTCATCTGACTTCATGGACATGCAACAGTCACGTGACTGACAAGCGGACAGCCTCATTAACTTGTCAAAATGGTCTATGGGGGAAGCTCAGGATCTGGTCCACAGGTTCTCCACCCTTGCTATATCTAGTAATTAATTAGATAGAGATAGATTGGCTGAGGAATAAAAGCTCCAAACTAGCTTCAAGAATGGATCTGGCCTGTAAGCTAATGGCCCCAATAATATTATGTATTTACTGTATTATGTAATACAGTAAAAACATTTACAATGCTTCTATAATAAATCAAGGAGACTTGTTAGGTTTAAGGTCTCATTTCCAAATCCAATAGCTACCATATTAGATTCTCTCCCCTCTTAAACGGATGATTTGTTTTCCTATAATTTAGCAATACCGTAACTGTTTCGCCATAAACAAGACAGATTAAACATATTCAGACTACAGAGCTGTAGCTGGTTACCTTTGTTGTAGCAATGCTATTGACGAAGCTGACTTGCTGGAAGCCCTTTTCACTCATTGTTACACAGACTTCCCACCGATCATTCACTTCTTCATAGACTACTTTCAGTAGATTGCCAGTTTCATCCACCTTGTCCTTTATATACAGATCTACATAACTGCGGAATCCGTTGATCTGTAAACGAGATAGGTATGTTGCAATGTTTGCAGAAAGCTTTTACCTCATTTGTTAACGTGTTAGGTGAAGATGGGTATAGCCATCCAATTAACTCTAAAACATTTTAAGACTGGTTTCCCCAAATCCCAATCCAACACCTCATTGCCAAAAAGGGGAAGAAAAACAGCGAAAGTCATTCACTCACGAGTAGATTCTTTCCATTCAAGAAAACTTTGACACCTTTACTTGATCCTGCAATATCATAAGCTCTCCGAGACATTAGAGCCACAATATCTTTGTCCAGTGTGGTCATTTTAAATTTTGACAGATCAGGCTGGAAGGTGATGCATGTGAAGTCCTCACCATCAAAGTGCTTCAATTTCATCTCTCCAGCCTTAGACATATTATTAGTCCAAGTCTGAGGAAGAAAACAGTTTATAATTTTATGTACAGAAACAACTAGATGAATTTCTTTAGCTACAGCTGATAGTTCCTAATCAAAGAACAGCATATAATTTTTTGTGGGCTCTACTTTTAGCTTAGTCACTTTTGCAATTTTCAGTTAGGTACTGAAGATGTACAAGCACAACAGTTAAAAATGCTGACCAGCTGATGCCTGAACCTTTACAATATAGTGGTACCTGGGGTTAAGGACTTAATTCGTTCTGGAGGTTCGTTCTTAACCTGAAACTGTTCTTAACCTGAAGCACCACTTTAGCTAATGGGGCCTCCTGCTGCTGCACCACCGGAGCCTGATTTCTGTTCTCATCCTGAAGCAAAGTTCTTAACCCGAGGTACTATTTCTGGGTTAGAGGAGTCTGTAACTTGAAGCATATGTAACCCAAGGTACCACTGTATGTGGAATAAATTTAGAAGTTGGTTTAATGTGCACATGCGCATGTGTCCATGTATGTACCCAAATAACATTTGGGCCCAGGATCTTAAAAGCGCACAGTACCTATCCTTACAAGGTTCCATGTACCTGCTTAAAGTGCTTCTTATATTCTCTGCATGCAGTTTCCACAGTAAATTTGGTACTGAAGATGTTGCAGAGTTTTGCTCCATAACCATTTCGGCCACCTAAAACAATGTATAAAACAAATCAAGTTACTTACACACCATGAAGCTTTGCAGAGTTTAGGAGGTATACAGCCCAATCCTAGGCATGTTTACTCAGAAATAAGTCCCAATGAGGGCACTAGAAGCTTACTCCCAAGCAGGTATACACAAGGCTGCAATCTTAAAGATTTGCTTGTTGTTTCAAGTGGGATTAAAACTCAGCATTCAAACCTTAAATGGAGTGTTCCCATCTTCCAACAAGAAAGCCCACATATGTGGCTCATTTCTATATCCTTCCCTGTAATATCAGTATTGTTCTATGTCGCTAAGGGTTGGTACCATGAGGCACTTTGAAACTTCAGTTCCCTCATCTATACCTCAACTCTTGCCTTTAGCTCAACAGTAGGAAGTTAGCATAACTTGTCCAGTATACTGCTTTCAGGAAACTGGGGAACTGTAAAACATGGGTTACATATTTTTAAATAATGCATATTAAATCAACTCTTCTTTACCCTTCAACCACTCTTCTGCACATAATGAAAGAGACAAAGCTGTAGTGAAGAGACGGGTTTTTCAATAGGGCTAGTCCCTTAAGACATAATTTCCCAGCTGGTTAATATTTTCTATTAAGGTTTTCCTCTACCTGTGACTTTCTTCTCATCATCATCGTAATTGCTGGAGGTTAAAAGCTGTCCAAAAATAAGAGCCGGCACATAGACTTTCTCTACTTTGTGCTCTACAACAGGAATCCCTTTTCCGTTGTTCCACACAGAGATTGTGTTATTCTCTCTAGAAAAAGAAACCAAACTCTTTATGAATCAGGAACACAAAAAACCTCCGTTAATGGAATTAGCTCCCTATTCTACACAAGTGTTAGTAAGCAATGACCTCCTGCCCACTGCTCCAGAAATTTCTCATCTCTAAAGACCCCAAACAAGATTCTTATTTAGGACTTCCGGAGGCGGCGCCATCGGTAATGGCGGATACCCTCTGAAACGGAGGGGGAAGCTCCGCAGAAATCGGGTCCACCGCTACAGCGAAGCGGGGGACCCTCAAAAAACCCACAGGCGGGTGAAGCCTGGGGCCGTGGGGCTCAGCGGGCACGCTTTGCGCCCCCCCCGAACTGTCAAAGGAGCCCTGAAAAGAGCTCCGGAGCGGAGCGGGGGTGTAGCGCTGTGCTGGAGCCGATCGCTACTTCTGCGGAGTGAAGCTGCATAGCAGTTACCGGAGAGCGCTGGCCTTTTTCCTGTGAAACATCGGATTAAAACAGCTATCCGTGAGTAAGAATTGGGAACTTGGAAAGATCAAAGTTAAGACCAAGTATTGGACTTTGATTTTGAATTTGAATTTGAACTTGAAACTAGAAACTTGAACTTGAAATTTGAACTTGAAACTAGAAACTTTGATCGGGACTTTGAACTTGAATTTAAAATTCGGACCTGAAATCGGCAAAGTGCAAACAGGAAGTCCGCTTTGCCGATCCTGTAAATAGAATAAAAGCAAGGGACAAGGGAACTTTGAACCACTGACTTGTTTTATATAAAGAGCTAAATTTCACTGTCAGAGCAAAAGAACCCCCCCCCCCAAGTAGGGAAGGGGGGACAGAAAATCCACCACTTTACTTTTAACACTGATCTGCCGGTCTGTCTTAAATAAATGCAAGGCTACTGTGAAAGTACTGTTTATGGACATTGTAACTTTTGCTACTGAATGTTTAGAAGGACTGGTAACAATCAAGGGAGCCTCCAAATTTATAACTTTTTTACTCTTTTACTCTTGCAACAAATTGGAAAGATAACTGGGGAGCTGATGAAGTTACTGTTTAACAATCATTGAAGAAACAACCTGGTATTCTGCTCCCCTAGAGGAACTTTGTGTTATAGCTGGGGATTTTCCACTGCAGCTGCTATTGTTTATAGCTAAGAAGGAAGCTTGGGAATTGTGTGAGTGACCTTGATTTCCAGAGGCAAGCAATGGAAGAGAAACAACCAGACAAGTTACAGCCTCCAGATAAAGTATCAACAAGAGCAAAAATTAAACAACAGCAGCAGCTGCAGGCACAGCAGCAACTCCAGCATAGAAGAACATCATCAGCAGGACTCTCTGTCCCACAAGCTACAGAAAGGGAAGAATCAAAAGGAACAGGATCGGATTCTGCAACATTAGACAAGATTTTATCGGCTCTGCAAAATTTGACAGCTAAGATTGATCAAAATACTTCAACTATTAAGGACCTGGGGCAAAAAGTAAACGATTTGGGGACGAATGTGAATTCTAACACCCAGGCGATTGACAGACTGGTGCAGGAGTCTAAGGAGACAAAGAAGACTGCGGAGGAAGCCAAAGAGAGGGTATTGGCAGTAGAACAAAAGATACCACCAATAAATAAAAAATTGGATGAATACAAGGTACAATTCTCTTTGATTGAACTTAAAGAGAAACAGACCAACTTGAGAATTAGATCGGTCCCAGAAATAGAAGAAGGAGACTTGATAGAACTGTTGACATCGGAATTTGAGGAGTGCTGGGACCTGGATCCAGAGAAAGAAGAATTTAAGATAGTGAGTGCTTTTCGATTGGGAAGGGTTAAGAGGAAAAATAGGCCGAGAGACTGCTTGATTGCTCTAAGGACAAAAGAGGAAAGAGATAAAATACTGAGTCTACACTACCAGAAAGCACTCGATATCCAAGGGGTGAGAATTGAGATTTTTAAAGATATCCCGAAATACCTGCTTGATCTTAGAACCAATTACGGAAATTTGGTGGACCTGCTAAAAAGAAACGGAATTTTGTTCAGGTGGGAATTCCCACAAGGCCTCTCGTTTACATTTAAAGGAAAGAAAATTAAGATAAGATCAGAGGAAGATAAAGAGAGTTTTCTGAGAAATTTTGGAGAAGAATTACAAAGAGAGGCCAGAACAAAAGACTCGGAAATATTAGGACTGGGACCACCTGACTTAGGAAGAACTCTCTTGGGACTGGACCAACGGAAAGAGATACCGCCGACAAACCAAGAGCAACTTCTAGGAGCAACTGGTGGAACATCAGAATAACAACAACATGTCTCTGCAGATGTTAACTTGGAATGTTCGAGGTTTGAACTCCCCCAGCAAAAGGAAGAGGATTTTTCATATTCTGAAAAAGGAACAATTGGACCTAATTTGTCTACAAGAAACACATATAACAAGACTCCAAAGGAAATTATTGATAAGTAAAAAGTTAGGCCAAGACTTTATTTCATCAGACAAAGTAAAAAAAAGAGGAGTTGTGATCTACGCAAAAGAGAAATTATCACCAAAGTTTCTCCTTAAAGATGAACATGGACGATTTGTGGCAATTGAAATACAATTCCAAGGAGAGAAATTAGTAATAATTGGAGTCTATGCACCTAATGAGGGGAAATCAGAGTTTTATAAGAAACTGCATGAGACGTTAATGGACTTTATAGATCGAAATATCATTTTGATGGGAGATATGAATGGCGTTGTCTCGACATATATGGATAAATCTGAAAGACAAGTAGTCACAAAAGATGGAAGACTACCAAAGACCTTTTTTGAATTGACAGACAATATGGACTTGATTGATATTTGGAGAACTAAAAATCCCCTAGGTAGAGAGGGGACCTTCTTCTCTGAAGCCAATTTGACCTGGACTAGAATAGACCAAATTTGGATTACAAGAGGGATGGCACCCAAGATTCGAAAGGTGGAAATCTGCCCCAAAATCTGCTCCGACCATAACCCAGTGAAGATGGATATGAAACTAACACCCACTGGTTCCTTTAGATGGAGAATGAATGACACCTTGTTTAGAGACTCTGAAATTGTGAAAAAGGCCCAAAAAACACTAAAAGACTACTTTGAGATAAATTTGAAGACTACCGTGGAGAAAAGAGTAATCTGGGATGCAAGTAAAGCTGTAATGAGGGGGTTTTTGATCCAGCAAAATGCTATAAAGAGGAAACTTCAAGAGGAGAAGAAAGAAAAGATTTTAGAGAAAATTAGAGAAGGCGAGAAGAGATTAAGGACTAAACCTAAGTCACAGGACATTCTACGAGAAATTAAATTACATCAGGCACAATATTTGAAAATGGTTAACCAGGATATAGAATGGAAAATTAAACAAATGAGACAAAAAACCTTCGAATCGGCCAATAAGTGTGGAAAGCTGCTAGCTTGGCAGCTGAAGAAAAGACAGAAATTAAATACTGTTACCAATCTTGAAGTAAATGGACGAAATATACAAAACCCACGGGAGATTCAAGACTGCTTCCAGAGATACTTTAAACAACTGTATTCACAAGGGCCACAGAATGAGATCAAAATCGAGAAATTCTTGGAAACAAATGGATTACAAAAAATTTCTCAAGAGAATAAATTAATACTGAACGACAAAATTTCTGAACAGGAGGTTGAAGGTGCCATTAAGAACCTGCAATTAGGCAAGTCTCCAGGCCCGGATGGGCTAACCTCCAAATACTACAAAGACATGAAAGATTACTTAATTCAACCTCTAATGGAGGTTGGCAATGAAATTATGGAAGGGAAAAGAGCGCCGGAGTCGTGGAAAGAAGCTTACATCACGCTTATACCGAAAAATGAGATAGAAAAGACACAACTAAAGAACTACCGCCCCATATCCCTACTTAATGTGGATTATAAAATTTTTGCTGATATTTTAGCTAGAAGATTGAAAAAAGTTTTAGCAACAATGATTCATAAAGACCAAGCTGGCTTTCTCCCAGGCAGACAATTGTCAAATAACACGAGAAACTTAATTGACATTTTAGAAAAGCTACAAGTTAATATAAATACAAAAGCTGTTTTAATATTTATTGATGCGGAGAAAGCCTTTGACAATATTTCGTGGAGCTTTATGAGGAAAAATTTGCAAGGGATGGGGGTTGGAGAAAGGTTTGGAAACGGTATAGGCGCGATTTACTCAGAACAGAAGGCGAAATTAATAGTGAATAATGCAGTAACGGAAGAAGTTAAGATAGAGAAAGGGACACGACAAGGCTGCCCAATTTCCCCTTTGCTTTTTATTTCAGTCCTGGAGGTCTTGCTGAATATGATTAGAAGGGACCAACAGATTCAGGGTATACAGGTCGGAGTTAAACACTATAAACTTAAAGCCTATGCAGATGACTTAGTACTGACGCTACAGGAGCCAATCCCTAGTTCTAAAAGAGCACTGGAAATAATACAAGAATTTGGTCGGGTGGCAGGTTTTAAATTGAATAAATCAAAAACTATGGTTTTAGAGAAAAATTTGACAGCAGTAGAGAAGGAAAGGTTTCAGGAAGAAACAGGTTTAATATTGGTGAAAAAAGTGAAATATCTAGGGGTGAACTTGACTTCGAAGAATGTAAATTTATTTAAAGATAATTATGAGAAGTGTTGGTCAGAAGTGAAAAAAGATCTTGAAATTTGGACAAACTTGAAACTTTCCTTACTGGGTAGAATTGCTGTTATCAAAATGAATGTATTGCCAAGAATGTTGTTTTTGTTTCAGACGCTACAAATCATTGACAAAATGGACTGTTTTGAGAAGTGGCAAAAAGAAATTTCTAGATTTGTCTGGCAGGGCAAAAAGCCCAGAATAAAATACAAAATTCTTACTGACGCAAAGGAAAGAGGGGGGTTTGCCCTGCCGGACTTCAAGTTATATTATGAAGCAGCAGCTTTTTGCTGGTTGAAGGATTGGCTACTTCTTGAAAACACGGATATTTTGGATTTGGAAGGATATGATAACGTTTTTGGGTGGCATGCATACTTGTGGTACGGTAAGGCTAAAGTGTACAAGACATTTAAAAACCATATTGTCAGGAAAGCATTGTTTAATGTCTGGATGAAATACAAAGATTTATTGGAAAATAAAACCCCTAGGTGGCTCTCACCTATGGAAGCAAAGGCCTTAAAAAAGCTTAATATGGAATCTAACTGGCCAAAATATTGGGAAATTCTGGAGCAGGAGGGAGATAAAATAAAATTGCAAAGTTATGAGAAACTTAAGGATAAGGTGCGAGACTGGTTACATTATTTTCAAATAAGAGAGGCCTATCATTTGGACAGGAAAATTGGTTTCCAGGTGGAAAAATCAAAGTTGGAAACAGAATTGTTAGAACCCAGTGCTAAGATATTGTCGAGAATGTATAACTTGCTGTTGAAGTGGAATACTGAGGATGAAACGGTAAAATCTGCTATGATAAAATGGGCACAAGACGTTGGTCATAACATTATGTTTGTTGACTGGGAACAGTTGTGGACCACCGGTATGAAATTCACGGCATGTAATGCCTTAAGAGAGAATATTATGAAAATGATATATAGGTGGTACATGACCCCAGTCAAACTTGCAAAAATCTACCATTTGCCCGATAATAAATGTTGGAAATGCAAAGAAACTGAAGGGACATTCTTTCACCTTTGGTGGACGTGCCCAAGGATCAAGGCTTTCTGGGAGATGATTTATAATGAACTGAAAAAGGTATTTAAGTATACCTTCTTGAAGAAACCAGAGGCCTTTCTTCTGGGCATGGTCGGCCAATTGGTGCCAAAGAAGGATAGAACTTTCTTTATGTACGCTACAGCAGCAGCAAGAATACTCATCGCAAAGTATTGGAAGACACAAGATCTACCCACTCTGGAAGAATGGCAGATGCAAGTAATAGACTATATGGAACTGGCTGAAATGACCGGCAGAATTCGAGATCAAGGAGAAGAGCAGGTGGAAGAGGACTGGAAGAAGTTTAAAGTCTATCTACAAAAACACTGTAAAATCTTTGAATGTTGAGGACATTGAAAAGGAAAGAAGGGGTTCTAGTGACTGAGTTAAATAAGAGCACAAAGGGAGGGATCAAGAATCAAAATGAACAAAGATTGAGCTTGCTGAACTAATTATTAAATAGAATACAAGATCGGGAGGCGGGTGCAAGTAAGGAAAATAAGGTTTTGAAGGTTATAATTGGAAAGTGAGGGACTTTTTTTTGTTTTTATATGTTAAAATCTCCTTTTTTCTCTTCTTTTTTTTGTCTATGTTTTCTTTTCTTTTGTAATGTTTGTGAAAATTTTTCTTTTTGTAATGTTTGTGAAAATTTGCTTTTTTGTTCTTTTTTGTGAAAAATGCAATAAAAATTATTTAAAAAAAACAAAAAAACAAACAAGATTCTTATTTACCTTATGATTTTCAGCTGCAAACCCACTATTGGGTTTGTTTACAAATACAGAATTCAAAACTAAGCCCATCATAAATAACTGACATGAAAGTCATATTTATATACAAATTCTGCAAAAATGAGCAACAGACAACAGGGGGCAATCTAAGCCTGCAATTCTGAAAATAGTTTACCAGAAAGGATTTGAATAGGACTTACGGGTCAATCATAACTTTGATACATGACATCTTCTTATCTCTCTGCTTGTTATCAGCAGCATTGACTGAAAAAAAATGAAAACACGAACAAAGCTTGTTAGTAAAAAATGAAGTACTTAATGATATTTCTTAGCTTGGCATTAGGAACCAGTCCCAGTAATCACAAGTTAACTGCATTTGTGGTTGTGCCATTGACTACTGTACTGCAATTCCCATTTTATGGCTATGGTAGCAACTTGCTAAAGTACTGAGCTTGTGGATAAGCCAGAAAATTCCCCAAGCCAACTTAACATCAATTGCAATTCCTCTGTAATTCAATCCACTGACAATCCACTGGGACTAAAAGATGTTGCTCTCACCATACCTAGGATTTCGTCAAATATTTTATAAAGGCCAGGTACGAAGGTAACATCCCTGCAGTTCAGTCCAATATCTTCATCAAACACCCACATTTGCTGAAAAGATAATTAAAAATAAGAAGATATTCAGTAAAAAGACACTTTTACTCTGCTCATTCAGTGAGCACAAGGTCAGCATTGTCCAGTGATTCCCATAAGCCATGTGGCCTGACTGGAAGTGTCCTAAGATGCTATGACCTTGGAATACAGTTGTGGAAAAAATCACCCTCTCAACTCCCCAAATTATAACAGTCTAAGCTCTGCTCTGTGATACTAGAACTTGATTTGCAATTAGCAAAACAAAGGAATCAGAAAAGCTCCCTCTCATTCAATTCCTACTTTAACTCCCCAAACAAAAAGCTTTTTACCTGAGTCACTTGTTCCACAGAGCCAATGTAGGTATCAGGCCGAAGCAATATATGCTCCAGCTGGCTTTTCTTCTGGTATATTCTTTCAACAGATAGCCTCTTTTTTGAATCTCCATCCGTGATCTTACCCACTTTAGGGTTTGCATCTACTGGCTGAATGGAAGCAAAATGAAAACATCGTAAGTCACTGCATAAATGAGCTAACTTTGTGGGTTTCTGTAACAACAATGCTAGGATGGAAATAAAAACACACAAGACATGAATTTACCACCAAGCTAGTTTTGAAAGAAGGAATACAAACAGATATTGTAGGCATCTGTCTCAAGAGACAGATTGCACATTTGGGGGGTGAAGTCAAACTGCTGAGTTAGAAGCACTGAAGTGACCTCCGCAGGGAGCACATCTGGTCAGTGTTTATGGAGGTCCTGGGCGGCCCAGATCACCACCACCATTTTATTTGTATGCCGCCTTTCCACAGTTAAAACAATGCTCAAGGCAGCTTACAATATGAAAAGATTTACATAATTTCAAATAAAGCAAAGCAGTCATAAAAATAAGTAAAACACATTAAAAACTACATAACCAAACTGAACAATTTCCACATAAAAATATGACTAGACCCCTCTTGATCTTGCTGATGTGGTCCAAAGGAAAACAGAGCAATACCTTTGACACCTGCTTGGCTGCAGGAGTTGCTGGAAGGTGGCAGACAAGGCACCATCCAGATTCCTTGGGGACTTGTGCAGGGCTTACTCCTTAGCCTTTTCGTCTCCCAAAAATAGCAGCAGAGGTTTAGGATCAGTTTTCCTTCTCCTAGAGGGGCTTCATTCCCACGCTGAGTAGCCCCATCTACCCCTCACTTCCTTCTACAGCACATGCAGAAACCACCTTCCTCCTGAGCCTGTCTACATGCAGGGGAAGTCCCCCTCACCTAGTTTAGCCAGCCCACCAAAGGTACAAGCCCTCTCCTAACATCCCATACACCTGAAACTGGGATGAGAAAGGGGATAAAAGATTGTGCTTGCCTTTTACAGACAAAAGCCTGAGATTCAAGTCATCTATCTCTGAACATCAGACTGTTCAGACAAAGAAGTTGTCGCCATGTCATGCCTGTGACATTTGGCTGGCCACTCTTAAAAAGATGAAGCTAGAATAGATGGATCTCTGATGTAATCCAGCAGAGCCATTAACAGTTTTGGGATACTAATCCCCACATTGAAACGACTTTATATTTTCCCTGCCTAGAAAGAAAACCTATTATGTCCAGTATCAGCAATATACTGAAGCTACAAAAACATCCACAATCAAACGTTGTTGTGAATTTGGGTAGGAATTTGCCCCCCCTAGATCCACAAAAATTATTGAAAAGCTCCATAAACCTCCATGAATTGAGGTTCTGCACCCCCTCTCATGAAAAACCTGTCCTCATCGTAATGTCACTGTAGGATAGACCTCCAAACCAGTACGTATTTTTTTTAGATATTTTTTTTTTGAGAGATAAGAAGGAACCGCGGATCATGATGGGATTGTTGTAACACATATTAAGCTAAAATAAACAAATAAAAAAAAACAGGAAACAGGGAATTGGAGGAATCTATGCGGAGGGTGGGCTTTTTTTTAAGATAGAGAAGTAGCAAGATGGCTGGGATTAAGAATGAATTAGAAAGGTCCAACACTTGAAGGCAGAGGTTAAAGGCCGCCACTAATTAAGGCCCGTTTTATTTCAATGGCGCTGTCCTGAAAGAAAACCCCTCAGTCGATATTGAGTTACGTGGGGCTGGGAAGACGGTAAGAGGGCGGGTGTGTGAAATAACGGTGTGGGGGTTTTGTGGGGGGGGGAGACTCACCTTGAGCGGGGAAAAGGAGTCTTCTAAGTCCATGGTGGACCCGGTCGGAGCGAGGGGTGTCGAGGAAACAACAGAGCTAGCGGGGATTGTGGGGGTGGGAAACGGCCGTTGAGAGGGGAGCTGCGACCGAGTCCCTCAGACTGGCGGTCACCGAGCGCTGTGAGCAGAGGCAACAACCTTCCCTCAGCCAAGCGGCTGCGAATGAGGCCGGACAAAGGCGGCAGGAAACGCTTCACGGAGAGAGAGAGAGAGAGAGAGAGAGCGCTTTCGAAAAGCGTCGCCTCAGCCCGCTCAAACGGCCACGACCAATCCCCGCCGGCCTGCTTTAGCTGCCGGGCCAATCGCCGTTCGGCACAGGGAAATACGGATTAAGGAGGCGGGGAAGGAGAGTTCGCGCAGCCAATCGGAAAGAAAGTCTGAGCGTTCGAACAAATGAACAAAAAAAAAGCCGAAAAACAGTACACCGCTCTTCAAAAGCAGTAACTGTTATCTCCCAGGTTTAAAAGCGAGGGCAGGCCTACCGCTCAGTTCCACCAATAGAAGTGTGGAATGGCGTTGATGGGCGTGGGGCTGGGCCAATGAACCCGACGCCAGCGCGATGGATTGAATTGCACGTTTTGTTTTGTAGGCGCTTGTTAAAAGTTATCGTTCTTCTTCGTTAATCGTTTGTTAGATGTTTGCTGGCACTCAGCATGTAACAGTGCAATGATTCCCACCCCCCCCTTTCTCCTACATGCATTTAAAGTCAGTGTGGCGTAGTGGACGTGGAACCTGACAGGCCACAGTTACCTGAAGCGAACCACAAAATGGCGCCCACCGCCCTCCCCTCCCCACCTCAAGGGGAAAAGGGGAAGGCGGAAAACGGAGGGAGGAGACGAGCAGTACCTCCTATTGACCAAAAGGGAACTGTAGAGGAGCATGGATGGGGAGCAAATCTGGCCTTCAATGACTGCGCTACAGCAGCAGTGGGTGATACATTTCTTGGAGGCTGGCTCTGGTGCCCCTGTGGATCCTGCTGTCTGAGGCAGTTGCCTCACCTTGCCTCATGGGTGGGTCGGCCCTGGCCCCTGTTACAGTATTGCCTTTTGGCCTAACTTGCTGAACACCATACATATAATCTTAAGGCAAATCATTCCCACCATCATCGTGACTTATGTCATGATGGACGTTTTCATGTCATTCTGTAGTCAGTTACTGTTTTCCCCAGCTCCTTATTCACCAGTAAAGTTTGAAGCAGCCTCATTGTTAAACTTGGTAGGAAACTAAAGGTGCACCCCAAAATTTGCTTTGTATGATGTGTCTTGGTGACTGCCCCGTTGACCTCAATGAAGGAATCCTCTCCATTCAAAACCACTGTAGTTTTTGTTTTGGAAACGCTCATTAATATTTGGTGACCAAAAAATGAGTAACTCCTGGTATGCTAAACTTGGGGTCATCACAAATGATACACACATGCATATCTCCAGGAAAGCATCCTCTAAGTTGCCTTCAACCTGTTCGAATTCAGGACCCCCCCCTTCAAGCCAAACAAGCATTTGGGGACCCATTTCTTACTGCTTTTTTTGGCCATATATTTGCATGATGGTAACACTGCTGTTGTGACCCACCTTAGATCAGGCCATAACCTAATAGTGGGTCCTCCTGACCCACCAGTTCAAGACCACTGCTCTAGGAGATTTGTGTCTTGCCCGATGTTTCCTTCCTTTTGGTGTAAGACACTGGACTTGTCCACACTTTGCTTGTTTCATGCCTAGAAAACACGAGACCAAGTGGTTTTCCGTTTGCCCCACCACTTCCCCTGGGAAAACTCACTCTTTATCGCTGAATCAGAGCATACATCAATGTACGAAAAGCCCAATTGATATGTGCTCTGATTCAGCAGTAAAGAGTGGGTTTTCCCAAGGCAAGTGTGGACAAGCCCACTGCCAAGCATGGCTCCTTCATGCCAATAATTTCTAAAATACATAGAAAATAAAGAATAAGAAACTGAAGGTATGCACACCCTGCAATAATCTCTGGGCTACCACAAATTCCCAGGAGAGACCCATCTGTGAGATTCCATTGAACAGTATTTTTATGCTGTTTTATGGTTGTGTTATGCTGATTAGCTTTGTTTATTGTGCGCTATAAAAGTCCACAAGTAGCTGGATGCTGACAGTTGAAAAGACATGACACAGAAGCAAAAGAGAATGACAAACAATTTTTATTTCACATCGGACCTTCTCCATCATGGAGCCTTATTACAGTGTGAAGAAACATGTGTGAAGAAAAGATGGATGGGATTAAAACCCCTTCTAACCAACTAAGTTACCTTTTAAAAAAAAACTTGTTGAATAATATATTGTGCTAACATAAATTAATTTCTTTTGATATATTGTAAACAAATGTACAGTCAGTAAAATGACTTAAAACAGGAGTGAGGAAACAAGGAATAGATCCAAAAGTTAAAGGTGAGAGGAAATAGGATTGTAGGGAGGAAATTATAGGACAATGAGGATCTGTTTTTCATAATAAAATAAGTAATTGCAACTAATCAAGGGGGGGGGGATTAAAGTGTTACATGAATGGCACCTTTCACCAGTTAAGTTTAATAGATGTAATGGAATGATTCCAGATTTGCACTGGTGGTGTTCAGAGTCCAGGACAAATGAATTCCACATTGCTAGAATGAGAACCTTGTGGCAATTAGGGAATTTTCTACATATATTGATCCTCTTGTCACTCTTGAGAGTATTTTGGGTTTAGCTGGACTATCTGATCCCAGTAGATCATAAAGAGCCTCTCATTCATTTCATTATCATTGTTATAACTGATGTTTCATACGCTCAAATCAACCAAGTTTGTTAGGTTTAGGGAAAGCTGGAGAAGGTTATTCAAAATAGCATCTTTATTAAACTGGAATCAGTTTTTAAAAAGAAACAAGCAACCAA
This sequence comes from Podarcis cretensis, assembly GCF_951804945.1. NCBI lineage: Eukaryota > Metazoa > Chordata > Lepidosauria > Squamata > Lacertidae > Podarcis > Podarcis cretensis. The sequence continues at coordinate 27,373,130 of NC_137182.1, read as the reverse complement.
ACTTTCTCCCGGGGGGGGGGGGGAGTGGCATTTTGAAGTTAAAAGAACACTCTACCAACATTTCAGATCGAGAAGTGCAAGAACTTATAATGTCATGTGGGAAGGTGACTGTATGATAGGGTTACCATATATTGAAGAGCAAAAAAGAGGGCAGCCCGAGCCGCTGCCAGCCTGAGCTGGGGAAAGAGACACGTGGGTGCACGAGGCCTCTGCTGCTCCCGGTGTGCCTCTTTGCCTGGCTTGGGCTAGCAGTGGCTGCGGTGTGCAGAGCAGCTTGAGTCCAAGCTGCCTGAGCCTGAGCACCCCCCCCCCAACTCAGACATTTCTTTTAAAATGTAAAAATCCGCCTGGATTGGCATGTCCAGGTTTTCCCAGACATATGACAACCCTACTGTATGGGTTTTCCTTACTAGTATTTGCGATATGTAACAGTGTAGTATCAGCCTTATAAATACAGTATAGGAACAGATCAAGCTGCCTAGAAAGGTCGCTGTTGCAGTTCTTTGGACTGTTTTCAAGAGGGTGCTCGACCTGCCAGGAATGCTTTGGTTGCAGGTCATTTTGCTAGTGCAGGAGTGTGCAGGAGCTGACCCACAGATGTTAACACCTCCCTGCTGTAGAATTCAATAGTTCCAAAAATGTAAATGTGCCTGCAAACTAGATGCTGCCTTTTCTTTGTGAGATCTATGTTTACCCATGCAGGAACACTGTGGGGAAAAAGCTGCAACATTCCATAAAAATTCCTGAGCACAATACATCCCTTCTGCCACCTTTTTTTTGCTAAACAACGAACAGGTTGGGAAACTATGTGCGGTAGCATTTAGTAGCTGTTAATAGTGCAGTGTGTTGTGATTGATAATGGAGCAGAGAGTCAATATGAAATTCTGTTTCAAATTGGGTAAATCAGCATCGGAAACCCACAAAATGCTCACAATTGTGTATGGATATGAAGCGGTAACTCGAAAGACAGTGTATGAGTGGTTTAAGTGTTCCCGTGACGGGTGGCATACCATTGAAGATGACCCTTTGGCAGATTGTCAACAAACAGAACGGCGGCAAATGTCGACAAAGTTCGTGCGTTATTGATGTGGGATTGGCGTTTGTCTGTCTGAATGATGGTGGAAGAATTGCATATTCCGTGTGAAATCGTTACTGAGGTTACTGAGTTGTCCCATCCATATTCTCCTAATCTTGTCCCACCAGATTTCTTTCTTTTTCCAAAACTGAAATTTGCACTGAAAGGGCACAGATTTTTCAACATTTCACACTTCCAAGGTGCAAGGGAACTGAAAGCAGTACGAAAAGAGGTCTTATCCAAATGTTTCCAACAGTTCTACTGTACTAATGTTGTCAATGGTGCATTGTATCAGAGGGGGCCTACTTTGAAGGCCTGTAAGGTATGTATGCTTGAATATTTATCACTGTCCAATTTCTGTGACCATTCACCAAATATTCCAGTCACACCTTGTATAATAAACCAAGCTTTCTTTGTTTTTTCATGTGAGAGCTTCTTGTGGGTATAAGGGTTAACACACATCCATAACAAGCACACGTCATAACTCCAGCAAAAGTTCCTAAACCTCTCAGCAGTGTGTATATGAGCATACTGTACATGAGTGCTGGTGGTGCACATGTAAGTCCAGGTACACACATTGTAACAAAGCAGAAGCCCCTTTTGCACCTGCCTGCGTGAGCTGCTGATTCTACATATCAGCACACATGGCAGCTTGCTGAGGTGCAGGCAATGCATGGTTTTCTTTCCTCTCAAACATTCTTTCCCAGCTGGGGTGGAAGCGTGGGTACCTGCATTTTCCACCTCATGTGTCTTAAGGGTCAAAGGCTTATCATCCTGATCCAGCCTTTGAAGCAACTGGCTCCTTGTGCTGTTCCTTGCTGATCTGAAGCTGCGCTCATCTCAGAAGGCATTTTCCACGCACAGAACAACCAGGAAGTCTGAGCAGCTATGTGCGTCCGCTGTGAGGAACTTGCCTCCGGCTGGAGGTGAGGCAAGGCCTTTGGACTGGCTGGAGGCTGTTCGCCACTCCTGACAGTCTTGATTTTCGGCCTGGCCTCCCAGTTGTTTGACACCATGCCAGACTGCCTTTTGTCTCCTGAACATAGAAATAGAAGGACATACAAAAGTGGATAGCTGAAGTCAACTGCATGGCACAAAAAAGCACCCATCCTGTCTTGTCTCAATCCATCATTCCCAAGGGCCAAACTAGACACAATGGCTGTGGTTGCATGTGTTTAAATGTGGAACTATCATCCCAATAGCATAGAAAGAGGTTGGGTCTGAATTTAACAGCGAAAGGGAAGCCCAGCCCAGTGTTTCCTGCATATTCCATTTACACCTCCCAGCAGCTCCTCTGCCCAGGTGTTTTTCATAGATAGGTGGAATCTACACACATATTAAAAAAAATGCTGTGAAAATGTTTATTTAAAAAAAAGTTTTGAAAAATATATTGAATGTGCCATAGCTCATGGTCACCATCTAGTGTCAGATTTGTGTATTGTACTTTACAGCACACTTAAAACATTTTATTTGCAGCTGTATAGCTGAGTCCATGGTCATGGTTCCTTCCATTACTCGTGGTAAGTGGAGAAGAAAAGCACATGGAGAGGCAAGCTGTGGAGCAGGGGAGGTATGCAATAGGCAAGATGTAGGTTCTGAACTCCTCACCTGTGTGCTTCCCCAGAAATCTAATATGCTGGACAAAGTGGACCTCATTACCCATTAATATGCCCCTTCTGGGCCTCCTGAATATTTTCCCCACCTAGATATTCCCCAATTAGGTACAGCCCCACTTATGGGGGAACTGGTGAATATAGTTTGGGATGCCCTGCTTGTACCTTCCATATGGTCACATATCCCTACAGATGCTTTCTTTCCCCACATGTTACTCACCACATAGGATCCGTCAGGACATTGCGCCCATTGAATGTGTAGATGGGGGAATTTGGGGAATTGAAACGAGCAGCACTACTGAAGAGGGAATTCCAACTCTTTGCCAGCAGCTGGCCCTGCAACAGAAACAATGCTTTTCAAGCTAGAAAACAGTCAACAGAGGCTGTAGGCTCCACAACATTATTCTACAACCCAAGTGCCTCAGCCACAGCAGTGGAAGGCAAAAGAATCCTGCCCTTCCCAAAAACATAGGAGTGCCTGCTAGGGTCATCACTTATCCATAAGAAGTAGTTGGGCAGTTGCTAAGCAAGTACCACATGCCTTTTTCATCAGGTACCAGTGCTTTCCTCAGAAAAGATGTCTGCATCAAATCAAGAATTTAACAGGATGTTGCTACTAGCCTTAAGGTTGACAATCGGCAGGTTCCTGTCAGTTCTCTTCACGATGGAGACTAGGCTTTGAGTGGATGATGACAGGAAGGCCCGGAAAGTTCCACGCAGCTTCGCCTCCTGTGACTGCCGATAGCACCGCAGGTCAACGCCACCAATCCCATTCATGCTACCAGTCAGGGGGATGTTGAGGGCCACTAGGCGGAGCTAGAAAAATTGAGGGATTTTAGTTAAACACCTGACACCTAAGGAGGACAACAGGGTGGAGTAGATCAACCAGAGGAGTGGTGTCAATCAACCAGTCAGGTTCTTGTTATGGCCTTGCCAGGTTTTGCACCATAACTTCAAGGGAGCCACCAGAAAGAAGAGATTGGTACAGCAAGGTCTATAAAAAATGGTAAAGGTAAAGGACCCCTGGATGGTTAAGTCCAGTCAAAGGCAACTATGGGGTTGTGGCGCTCATCTCACTTTTCAGGCTGAGGGAGTAGGCGTTGGTCCACAGACAGCTTTCCGTGTCATGTGGCCAGCATGACTAAACCGCTTCTGGCGCATCAGAACACCATGAAGGAAACTAGGAAACCAGCGTGCACGGAAATGCCGTTTACCTTCCTGCCGCAGCAGTACCTATACATCTACAGTGGTACCTTGTTGTTGAACAGCTTGGCTCCCAAACAAATCAGCTCCCGAATGCCGCAAACCTGGAAGTGAGTGTTCTGGTTTGCGAACATTTTTTGGAAGCCGAACATCCGACGCGGCTTCTAATTGAGTGCAGGAAGCTCCTGCAGCCAATGAGAAGCCGCGCCTTGGTTTTCAAATGGTTTCGGGAGTCAAACGGACTTCTGGAGCAGATTAAGTTTGAGAACCAAGGTCCCACTGCACTTGCACTGGTATGCCTTCAAACTCCTAGATTGGCAGGAGCTGGGACAGAGCAACGGAAGCTCACCCCATAGTGGGGATTTGAACCGTTGAACTTCTGATCAGCAAGCCCAAGAGGCTCAGTGGTTTAGACCACAGCGCCACCAGTATCCCTCCCCACCCACTGCTTCTAAATTCTTTGCCTGAGACAACACTCAAAAAAAAGAAGAAAAGGCAAGCTGTTGTGCCAGCAGCTTGACTGCCTTATACTCCTCTTCTGTTGAACTTACTGAAGGGATCCTCTGGGGGATGCTAGGTGGTACAGTCTGGATGGTTGCTTGGCTCTTGTCATTTTGGACCTAGAAAGACAGGATACATGGTGAAACAAAACCATTTTTTAATGTGACTCAGCTTAAAATCAAATGCTGTGTCAACGAGCCCTTAGAATGCATGCGCACATAAACTGCAGCAAATATTGCCACCCCCAGACACCATACTAGCTATGCACGGAGTGCAAGAGAACTAGGAAGGTGATGAAGGAGCTAGCAGCAGCAGTGCATGCAGCCTATTCCCAGTTACAGTTTTCTGCCTGTCCGTAGCTATGGTGGGGCAGTTGTTGAGAAGAATTAAATAGGCCTGCTGAGGCTGGAGTAAGGAGTTGTTGGTGTGTAGGCGAGGTGCTTTGCAAATAGATGAAATTTGTTACTCAAAGGGGTTTATATCACTTAATTTCATCATTACTTTATCCAACAGTTAACTATGCTCTTCTGCAAGTGCGCCACCCAAATGGGTATAATATTTTATGGGCTTTCGGTTTCTTTGCTCTCCCCACTTTCAGCCCTTTAACTTATGCCAGAGCAAAACCCAGGAGAACTGCTGAACAGGCAATGGCAAAGCATTACAAGTTGGAAGAAGTCCACACCTGATTTCTGTCTGTAGACACCGAAGGGTCATCTCCAACCAGTAAAGACTCTGAATCCTCCAGCTGATCAAGAGACAATAGAAACATAACAGGGATAAGGCTGGACCGAAATGTGTAAAAAAACGAGCATTTGTTCTCATGTGCGAAAAGTTTTTTTTTTAAATGCCATCAGGGCAAGCATTGCCCAGGTAGCTCAAGCAAGCGAGCCACAAAAGCATAACTTAATCTCATTCTGATTTTTAAAAATAAAGAGAGCATCTGAGCAGCCCTCTTGGATCAGGGCAAAGGGTCTAAACAGTCCAGGGAATCGTAGAGCAGTCCTACCTCCTGTTGATACAATAAACCCACTACAACATCATCCCTGGTAATTGGCTGCTCATTCTCCTGTTTCATATAGTGGCCATCCAGATGCTTGTGTATCAGATATTGAGCGAGACTGAGTGCTGCACATCTACAGAGTCATGCACATCAGTGTCCCAATGTTTTCCTACCAGAAGCCTGCTCCATCCCTTGGGGGTTCGGAAGAAAGCTTCATTCCCTTCACTGACGTAGACCAAGCTGCCTTCAGGAATGGAGGAGGCCGATTTGAACATCAGCTCTTTTGACTTGAAGATCCACGTGGAGTGCTGGAAAGTAAAGGAAGTGCAGGTGCCTTTATTAAAAGCATACTTACCCTCAACTGGTGGAAGGCTTTGCAATTCAGCGATCATGAGACCTTTCGGTTAAGGCTGACCAGAGTTAAGGCTATCTCATGCTGCCTACAAGCTCCACAAAGCCAGCAAACAGGAAGCTAAGGCCGATGCTTTGAGAAACATGCTGCGACAACAGTTGTGCCACATCACAAGCAGGGCTTGCTTAAAATTTGCCATCCGTGCCCCCACGTTTTTCTTTGGTCTCTCAGGCCTCAATGAAGTGCCTGGACCTGCAAAGATGCTCCACATTGTTTTGGCCCTGTAATGACTTATGAAACACCTGAGCCTTGCCATATTGCTATAGGGATCCTTCAGTGAGTAAACTGTTTATGCCTGGGTGGAGTGTCTGTGGTGTGCGTGTTTCTGTGTATGTGCTGGGATGTGTGGGGTAGCAATGTGTGTGTGTGTTTTAGGATGTGTGTGGTTGTGAGAATGTGCACATCATGTTCTTGGGGGATCTGTGCGGTGCCCACAGTAACTTATCAGGCTTCCAAATGTGATCACAGCCCAACGCCTGGTGTCTCCTGGTCGGTCCCACAACTGAAACAACAGGCATTACACATCCTATTTGCTAGGTGGCTCCCTCTGCAAACACTGAAGAATGGTCCATGAATATTGCTTCAGTATTTATACGGCACACACATCATATTATTTTGCCAACAGTGGCTATTATAGGCCTTAATGGGGCAATAAAACCATAATAACGTTTGAAGTGCTCATCAGAACGTCATGAAACCAATGAAAACATGTCTTCAAGGAGCTTGAATTACTGGTACTCCATAGCTTCCCACCCAAATTGGAAACAAATATATGACAAGGTTGTATAAAAATTGGAGTAAAAGGGGTCAATGTGTCAATTTTCAGCACTTTTTAACTTACCGTATCATTGGCGATTTTCAGTGGATCATTCTGAAATTTGGCACAGGGCTAGACTTCATCAGGTGGGTGATTTATGCCATGCTTTACATTTTTAGTTCAACTATTGTCATTTTGATGAGTTACGGAAGTTTTAGGTTTATACTAGCAAAATGTATTTGTTTGGTTTTTGCTACTCACCTTAACAAAAGGGGTACTCCCGAGCCGCTTCAGTGATCCTTATTATTGTAGAATCTAGTGGCTACTAACCTAACACTTAGTAGCTGTGTATTGTTTGAGCACCTGCAACCCCTGACTTTCAGATAGGGAGCATGTTGTCTCAGGACAGAGAAAAACATTTCTCTGATAGCTGAGAAATGAGATAGCTGAAGGAGATTTCCTTGAGGGTGTGAAGAAATCCAGATTATTTGAAGTGAATTTCTAAATCTCATGTGTAGAGGAGCTGGTGGTGGAGGATAATAATAATAATAATAATAATAATAATTTATACCCCACCCATCTGGCTGGGTTTCCCCAGCCATTCCAGGTGGCTCCCAACAGAAAAAAACAGAATAAAACATCAAACATTAAAAACTTCCCTAAACAGGGCTGCCTTCAGATGTATTCTAAAAGTCAGGTAGTTGTTTATTTCCTTGACACCTGATGGGAGGGCGTTCCACAGGGCGGGCGCCACCACTGAGAAGGCCATTTGTCTGGTTCCCTCTACCTGTACTTGTTCAGCTCTTTACCCTGGACTAACTATTGGAGGGAGTATCAGAAAGGAGAAGAATGAAGGTGACCTACCTTAAACCCATACTGGTTTTCATTGGAAGAATCCTTCAAAGACAGCCCATCATCTGCACAGCAGAAAAAAGGACAGAATGAACTAACCAGCCACCATCCATCCCAGGAAGCAAATATTCCATCAACTGTACAAGAAAAAGCTCCCCACCCCCAAAGGGGAGAGTCTGTAAACAAAATCCTGAAGTGCTGCATATTAATGGTTCTAAATTAGAATGGCTGGCAGACAACAATTCTTCCTTACTGACTTGGCAACACACTCACAGCTCAAATTCCAAGACCAGTATGCTGCCAGTGGTGGCAAGGAAGACTGCTGGAAAACACCCAAACAGGGCACATTGCATACATTTCCACAAGTTTCTCTTCCCTTGTAAAGGTGGTGAAGAAGGGACTGGCTAGGGCTAAACGTCTACTAGAAGCGTACATGCAAGTCCTGGGCTAATATTGTGTCATCCACAGGCTGAATTCAGCAAAGAACCGGTGGAACCACAGATTGCAGAGTCAGAGAAAAACCCTCTGCAGACTATATCCTCGCGCCCTCCCAAAGTGGCTGTCGGTTGGCCATATGCTGGATAGATATGCAAGCCACATCAAATCGCAGTAGAGCAGATACGCAAGAGAAGTCGCACATTATTAGCCAGAGTGAAAACGGCTCGCACCTGAATCCAAAGATGGGTCCTGGCTCAACTGGAAGAAAACAAAGAGCACAGAGATGAGCACCACATTAGCCAAGTTATAGAGACGAATGGAGTGTGCAGAAAACACCTTGCCCAGTTTGGGGTGGGACTCCGTGAAAAATGGAATCAAAAGATTTTTAAATCGGCCTCCTTGCTGAGCAAGGCACCCTTAACCCACAGGGCTGCGTCTTATGTGTGGGGAGCTTCTACCAAGTTCAGGGGCCAGCAGCATTAATTTTGTCTGCAGACCAGCACTGCCTGTTTACACACAGTCTGTTGTACCCAACCATTTCTGTAAATTTTGGTTGTGGTTCACCTTATGGTACTTTGTATTTTAAATTATTGCAAGCTGCTTTGAGACCTTTTTTTTATTTTGTAAAGAGCAATTAATTAATGAAATGTATTTGCCAATTATGTAATAAATACCACCACTACTAATATTTCAGCCAAGGCTGCTGCTACACCAGAACCAAACATTTCTGTTTGTTCCACACAGGAAATATTCCTTTGGCCGGTCCTCTCATGCAGCAGAGGCTTGGATTGCTGAACAATGCTTTGGGTGGTGCCTGGTGCTACTTGTCCTTGCAAGACGTATTAGAGAGCAGCGAAAAAGCAGCCATTTGGCCCTGCCAACTCACCGGTTGCTTGCAATGCCTCCTGGGTGGGATAGGGATCACCCTCTGGAAATAGACAGATGGGAGGCAGGGGAAGGTAAGAACACAAGTTAAAGAGGAAAGGGGGATAGCTTTCAGTATTAGATACAAAATCCCACAAAGCAAGAAAACCCCCATCCCACGTATGTGATGTTTAAAAAACAGCTGAAGAGACAGATCCCTAACTTCCCACAAGTCACTCTCTAAATACCATGTGGCTGCTCCATTTCTCCTAACATTGAGGTGGGTTTTTTTTTTGGGGGGGGGGGAGGGATGAGGATCACTTACATTAAGGTAAATAACTCCTGGTGGTCCAGGAGGGCCTGGGGGCCCAGGCATGCCAGGATTTCCTGCGGGGCCTGGAGGACCCTAGAAGAAGCAGAGAAGGGGACAGAGACCCTGGGTGTTATCTGCATTCTGAAACCGAACTTTGCAAACACCATTGCATTTCACACCTTGACGTCTGAATGGGCTGGCGAATAGCTTGCCTGCTTGCACAACTGTTTCTCGTGCAAGACTCAGGTGGACTCCAGTGCTCTAAGGAAGTCAGCCTGGGATCTTTGGTTCCATACAATGCTCATTTAGTCTGGGGTGGTGAGTGGGTGGGTGGAAACTGGGACCAAGAGGTCAAATACAGAGCCCTCTGGGGCTCTCTACCTGCATCCCATCACAAAGCCCTTCTCGAGTGCTTTTGCCTGGCTGGACTGTGCCTTGAACTGTGATTACGCCTCCTGCTAGCAGGACCAGCCTACCCATGAGGCAAGATGAAGCAGTCGCCTCAGGGCAGCAAGCTCTGGGCAGCTGGGAGGGCAGCAGATCCGGCCTCTGATGAGCACACCGATCATGATCATGATCTTCTCTCCCCCCACCGAACACTCGCAGCCGCATGCCCATGCGTGCATGCGACAGCGGGCGCATGCCAGGCAGGTGCGTGGTGGGTGCACAGCAGCATGCAAGCATGCAGCAGAGGGGACAGGGGCAGCATTTTGTGTTTTGCCTCTAGCGTCCTGGGCTGGCCCTGCCTGCTAGCCTGGATGGAGGGATGGTTTGTATGCGTTTGTGCTGAAACTTGTGACTTTTGCATGGTTGGAATGTATCCTTCTATTCAAAGGTAGGAGTCGCATCCATTGCTCCACCTACTTTTGCCTCTGGCCACACCCACCACATGGACCCCATAAGGATGCCACGAGGGAAGCCAGCCCTCAGACTGAAAAAGGTTCCCTACTCCTAATTTAGGCAAAAGTGCTTCTTTTTATCTGTTCTGTTCTGTTTTTTTTTAAAGGAAAAGGCCAAGATTGGGAAGACAGCACATTCTGAAGGCAAGATACATTTTTTTTAAAAAAAAACAACAACAACCAAAACCAAACCAAGGTTTGTTGGAGAAGATGAAATGGCTGGCTTACACGGCTGGCAATCGAGCCATATATCTCAAGGTCTCCTTTGCCATTCTGGAGGAGGAGGAGAAGAAAAAGACGCCAACTCAATATCTTGATATTGCTCACGGGCACATCTTGCCCACCCATGTCATTTTTACTTAATACATAATCCACACACACCCCTACCTCTTTCCCTATTGACTGCAGAAATTCAGGATGTTTACACCCATGGCAGGGCACACTATGGAATACAACCACAGTCAGCAAAGGCTGGGAGAGTCTCCTGACACTGCACTTTTGGCTCTTTTTATAAACTACTTTGAGGCTTTGTTACAGTAAACCGGCATATAAATCTTGTGACATGAAATAGGAAATAAATAAATAAATAGGCCAGTAGCGGTGGCAACGTGTTTTTTTTTACTAAGCCATGACTATTAATATTGGCATCGCTTTGGAACATGCATGATGTATCAATATGATGGAACTCTTGGGGATGAGGAGAAGCAGTGGGACACGTTCAAGAATTGTTGGTTGATTTTTTGGGGTGTTTTTTTTCTACAACCTGTGTGCACCCTAAGAGGAGATCCTGGGGAAACGCCTCCTCCAATACGGCCCATGACATGGGTAGGCAAACTAAGGCCCAGGGGCCGGATGCGGCCCAATCACCTTCTAAATCCGGCCTGGACAGTCCAGGAATCAGCATGTTTTTACATGAGTGGAATGTGTCCTTTTATTTAAAATGCACCTCTGGGTTATTTGTGGGGCATAGGAATTTGTTCACCCCCTCCCCCCCGCAATATAGTCCGACCCCCACAAGGTCTGAGGGACAGTGGACCGGCCCCCTGCTGAAAAGGTTTGCTGACCCCTGGCCCATGACAATCCAGACTAGCACTGAAAGCCCATTAAAATACCTTTCGCCCTACACTGGCTTCCGCCTTTATTTTTTGTTCCTCCACGGACAAAGGCTTGTAGCAGATACTCAGCACAAGTTTCCCCTTAGCTGATCCTTGGAGGAAACACTGCCCCGTGCACTCAGCGTTAAGACCACCGATCCTAAATGGCAGGGTGGGGGCAAACATATTTCAGTGTACCTCTTGGTAGGTAAAAGGTGTCCAGGAGTCCGAGTCAGCTTTTGCTGTTACAGGGCAGTTGCAGCAATCCTGGATAAGAAAACACAATGAAGGGCCTTAGAATGAGTTGAAGAAGAAGAAGAAGAAGAAGAGAAGGAGGAGGAAGAAGAATGCATCACAGTGCTTGAAGATGTGGGTCCTCTTTGCACTACTACGTACCCGTTCTCCAGGTTCTCCTTTTTCACCCTGCAAGGGGGAAGAAAAGAAACCAAACGGGAGGTCAAATTGCAAATCACCATGACACACTTATAAGTACTGTACAGCCAGGGACACAGCGACAAGCCTATTCATAAGCTTATGATATAACCAGGATCAGGAGCTCTCAAGTTAGAGAACGACACTCCTGGGGATGGTCCTTCCCCCACCCCAACCCAATTTTGGGAAGAAGACAGGGTGGTTCACCGACTCAAGGGAGACTTCAATGAACATGTGGGCAGTACTGCCTGAAGCTGATGGTTCGTGAGGACTCTAAATCACCCCGTATTTAGAGTCTCTAGGTTCAAAACAGCAGCTTCCCCTGCCCAGCGAACAAACTTGCGCTGCTGATTCTGTTCGGGGTGTGATGAGGCTAACCGGGTTATTAACTGCTGCCTTGTCCCCTAGGTTTCGTTGCAGCTCTTTGCTTCTGGAAAGATTGCAGGGGAATACATGGCTGGAGTAGTAAACGGGCTTTTGCCACAACCCAGCAAAGCAGATCTAAAGTTGCAGGCAGTTTCCCTGCACCTTAAAGTATGAACTCAGGAAGTCCGTGGCCTTGTAGTCAAACACACACACAAACTCATACCCAAAAGTTCTTAGAATTGGCTATTTTGCACTGCACTTCGCAAGGAGAGAACTCTCCTTCCTAGGAGGTTTTTAAGCAGATGTTGGATGGCCACTTTGCATGTCTGCTTTAGCTGAGATTCCTGCATTTCAGGGGGTTGGACTAGATGACCCTCAGGGTCCCTTCCTGCTCAACAATTCCAGGATTAATCCACGATTAACTGATTAGACAGGCCCCCTGTGGGCATGAAACTAAGGGCTTAGCTATACTTCCTTTTGCACTGCACTTTCCAGACACAGACCTGTGCTTTAGATCTCCACGTAGGAGCAGGGTTTTTTTTTTTGTCACGGCACTTTCCCATTTTACAGCTGAATTGGAGCAAACCTTGCTGCATTTTAAAGCACTAATGCAAACATACGCAAGAGGCAAGGCAGAAGCAGAGGAAGGTGGAGGGAAAGGGAGAGAGAGAGTTGGACAGAAATCCAAAGTTTGTAAGTACTAATTTTTTATTTTTAAAAGAGAAATGTACACTTGGAGTCCCTCGCCTCTGACTCACACCCGCTCTGCTTTTGATATAAGGCAAAGCAGAGACTAGAGAGCAGGGAGAAGATAAGATGGCAGGAATATAAATGCTGAAGAGACACACAAAAGGATGTTTTTTTCCGGGAGGAAGAGACACATATCACAAGAGGATATGAGCAAAAATAAACACAGCTACAAACAAGGATGAATAGAGTTCGCGATCATGGGTTCTCTGGATTTCCCACTTTTCCCATCCTTTCAGCTCATGATGAAAACTTTGAGGTGGGCTCAGTGAGCAAGGGCTCCTACCGCATCCTTCTGAAGAAGGGGCATCACCCAAAGAGAAAGGAAGGAGAGGCAGCCCCCCACCCATCTCTCCACTCTTCCCCCTTGTAACTGGGGGCAGGGGGTGGTGAAAGTGAGGAAGAAAAATAATTTCCAGGGTATCCAAAGTCAGCTCTAGTCCACAACCTAACTACACGCCATTGTCTTTGCAGTGGTTGCCCACACACAGAGATTTTGGGTGCCCTTCCTGCACCACCTTGTTTCTCCTGCTGGTATGACAGGGATGGGGGGAAAGGGTGGCGCTGTGGTCTAAACCACTGAGCCTCTTAGGCTTGTTGATCGGAAGGTCGGCGGTTCGAATCCCCGCGACGGGGTGAGCTCCTGTTGCTCTGTCCCAGCTCCTGCCAACCTAGCAGTTCGAAAGCATGCCAGTGCAACTAGGGCTGGGGAACCTGCAGCCCTGCAGAGGCCAGGTTACAACCCCCATCACCCCTCACCATTGACATTGCTGGCTGGGACTGAAGGGAGGTGGAGCCCAAGAACATCTGGAAGGCCACTGCTTCCCCCCATCTCTGCCATGTTGCTTGATAGGCTTCATACTCACCTTAGGACCTGGAGGCCCAGGAACTCTTGCACGAGTGTTGCACTACAAAGAGAGAGGAGAAGGGCATTGAGGCAACCCATAAGGAACACCCCCCCCCCCAACAACTGCCCATGCACAAGTGACAGATCCTTCGGACCTGTGTTCTTGTCAGACTTTGGTGTTTATGTGCCAATTAAGAACAATTTTTGCACATGCCTGTTTATATTTATAAAACATATGTATAGATTTCAAAGTCCATTCATCTTCCCTTAAGAAAAAACCCCCCGGGTTTTCTCCTCTCTTTTTTGCAACAACTGGGGGAGTGGAAGGTGGAAATGGAAGGGGCAAGGAAGAATAAAAAGCAGTCCCGCATGGAGGGGCAAGGGCCCAAGGATCAATAGGAAGCAACGGAAGCCTCATAACTATCACAATTCCAGGTTCCATTTAGCTTCTAAAATGTAACCAGGATCACCCTATGCTTTGGCAGGCTCGTGTCTGTGGTCATAATGTCTTGAAAGTTTCTATGAAAGTAAGTTATACACAAGCTTGCCTTTGGGGCCATCTCACCCCACTTCTGTGGGATAAGCAGCCTCATATAACCAACATGCTTAAGTCTAATTAATGCACGAAGGCTTTAAGACCATAGAGCAAGCTGTCTTGAAGTTGAATCCTGACAAGACAGAAGTACTGTTTTTGGGGGACAGGGGGTGGGCTGGTGTGGAGGACTCCCTGGTCCTGAATAGGGTAACTGTGCCCCTGAAGGACCAGGTGCGCAGCCTGGGAGTCATTTTGGACTCACAGCTGTCCATGGAGGCGCAGGTCAATTCTGTATCCAGGGCAGCTGTCTACCAACTTCACCTGGTATGCAGGCTGAGACCCTACCTGCCCGCGGACTGTCTTGCCAGAGTGGTGCATGCTCTAGTTATCTCCCGCTTGGACTACTGCAATGCGCTCTACGTGGGGCTACCTTTGAAGGTGACTCGGAAACTACAACTAATCCAGAATGCGGCAGCTAGACTGGTGACTGGGGGCGGCCGCCGAGACCACATAACACCGGTCTTGAAAGACCTACATTGGCTCCCAGTACGTTTCCGAGCACAATTCAAAGTGCTGGTGTTGACCTTTAAAGCCCTAAATGGCCTTGGCCCAGTATACCTGAAGGAGCGTCTCCACCCCCATCGTTCTGCCCGGACGCTGAGGTCCAGTGCTGAGGGCCTTCTGGCAGTTCCCTCATTGCGAGAAGCAAAGCTACAGGGAACCAGGCAGAGGGCCTTCTCTGTAGTGGCGCCCGCCCTGTGGAACGCCCTCCCATCAGATGTCAAAGCGATAAACAACTACCTGACATTCAGAAGACATCTGAAGGCAGCCCTGTTCAGGGAAGTTTTTAATATGTGACATTTTAGTGTATTTTTCATCTTTGTTGGAAGCCGCCCAGAGTGGCTGGGGAAACCCGGCCAGATGGGCGGGGTACAAATAATAAATTATTATTATTATTATTGCCAGGCTTCGCTAGGTCACTCCCCCTTACGTTGGGTGGAACCCTACCTGTAAGGAGCTCTAAGTTGGATGCTTCAAGCTAAGGCTGTGTCGCTTAAGCAAGCTATCTTTCTGTTTCTATACAAATAATTTAGAAGCACTCACCACTTTGGAACCTATGTTTTACTGCCTGTGTTTTCTTGCCGATGTATGGAAAAACACATGAATATGACTGTTGAAGAGATTGTAAGTAAACCACTTATATGCGGTCTCTTTCTGTGCTAAGGGAAGAGGGAACAGAAGCGGTTTAAGGGTAGCATGACCGGTATGGTCACACTGGGCCCCACATTGCAGGGGTCGCTAAAACAATGCTTTAGAATGGAGTGCAAGAGGCAGGATGAGTGCAGAATTTTAGTGTTGCACGTGGTGCTACTGAAATTTGAGAGCTCAAAGTCTGCCACTGGGGGGAATTTTGGAAGCAACTTAGAAGGGATTGTTTTAAAGATTTAATAACCTATATTTCCACTTTTTACTTTGCTGCATATTTTGCAATTTTAAATCTCTGCTGGGGTTCCTCTAACCAAAGAGTACTTGCCCCAAACCTGGATCCAGGCAAAGAATACTGCTTTTTATTTCTTTATTTGATGTTCTGGGGGAGGCCCTCGGTGGATCATGGAGACAGTTAATTGGGAGAGGGGAGAGGAGAAGGAGGGCAGATCGCCCAGAGTGTCTATGCTATAATTTACAGCCAGCTCCTGCTGGGCTAGAGCCTGCAAGCTGAATGCACAGTTCTGTTAATAATAATAATTTTTATTATTAAAAGCACTCCCATCCACCTGGACATTCAAACCCTCCACCTGCCACCTGGATGGAAGGCAGGCAAACCTGAGGACTTCGGGTCAGACCTGGAGGTCAGGTAACCCTCATGCCCTTATATGGCTTTCATGATTACATGGAAGTTGGTTTGTGGGAGGAAAACACGTCAAAATGCAATGTTCCTCAAGACACTACAGGACAGGTGTGGATTGTGGTTAGTGTTGTGTGCATATGTCTTCACAAACCAGCGGTGGGAAAGCACTGGATGCAGAGTAAGCAGGAATGTGTACACGGCCTTAGTGTGCCATAAGTAAGCAATCCCAGATGGGTATCAGAGCGCATGCTAGCTCAGAGCAAAGCGTACTTCCACTGACCTGATTTTCGCCAGGAGGACCCATGGGCCCAGGTACACCCTGAGGCCCCATTTCACCTTTCACACCTGGGTTGCCAGGAGGGCCCTGTAGGCCAACCTCACCTTTCTCACCCTGCAAGAATAAACCACGAACATTATCACAAGTCCTAAAACAGAAACCCAAGGTTTGTAAGTACAGTGGTACCTCGGTTTCCAAACATCTCAGAAGCCGCATGTTTTGGTTTTCGAATGCCGAAAACCCAGAAGTAATTGCTTCCATTTTCGAACACACCTTGGAAGCTGAACGGCTTCTGCGGTGTGTTTTTCAGTTTTCTCAATGGAAATTGCAGATGGCCCTTTGCACCTCGGTTGTTGAATGTTTTGGAAGTCGAACGGTCTTCCTGAATAGATGACGTTCGACAACTGAGGTACCACTGCACCAACATCATCATCATCATCATCCTTATTATTATGAGAAATGTGGGCTTGGTGTTCCTTGCCTCTGACTCACACCCACCCACCCCTCTGCTTCAAGGCAAGCAGAGACCCACTCAAATTGCTTTGGAAATTCAGGCATTTATCTACCCGCTAGCAAAATACCTGTCATTGTTACAGGGCGTAGGTAGGAGGAGGGCTGCAAGTTCACGTCCCTGTTCCTGCCCGTCATATTTAGCTTTCCTCTCCCTTCCATCCTGCCTTCCTGCTATTAGGCCGCCCACCTCTGACAGTTCACCCATGACCCCAGTTTCGGCACTGCTTACCTTTGGCCCGTCCTTCCCTGGAAGCCCTTCTCGTCCTGGAGGCCCTTTCTGCCCAGGGGTGCCTGGTGGTCCTGGTGGCCCCATGTGGCCTGGAAGTCCTGGATGCCCTTCAGGGCCCATGGCTCCGGGAATTCCCTCTGCCCCCACTGGCCCCGGCATGCCTGCAGGCCCTGTGGATCCTGGAGGGCCAGGCTGGCCTGGTGTGCCAGGGAGGCCTGGAGTACCTTGCTGACCTTCATGCCCTGGAAGGCCAGGCGGCCCTTGGGGTCCTTCCTGACCAGGGTATCCTGGAGGTCCAGGAAGACCTGGGTAGCCCATTGGACCAGGGGGCCCTTCCATGATGCTGATCCCCTAGGAAAAATGACAAAAGAGGTATGAGGTGTATTGTTGATCTTTTAAGAGGCAGAAAAAATATCGTTTGGCATCTTTCAAGCTAAAGGGACCCCTGACCATTAGGTCCAGTCGCGGACAACTCTGGGGTTGCAGCGTTCATCTTGCTTTATTGGCCAAGGGTGCCGGCGTACAGCTTCCAGGTCACGTGGCCAGCATGACTAAGCTGCTTCTGGTGAACCAGAGCAGCGCACGGAAACACCGTTTACTTTCCCGCTGGAGCGGTACCTATTTATCTATTTGCACTTTGATGTGTTTTCGAACTGCTAGGTTGGCAGGAGCAGGGACCGAGCAACGGGAGCTCACCCTGTCGCAGGGATTCGAACCGCTGACCTTTGGGAAGTTGGTAATGCATTTGTCAAGATTTCTGACTTCACAGGAAACCAAAGCTAAGATCTAGTTCTTCCTGAGAGAATATACCTGGGTCTGAGTTGGATCACTTCAGATGGGAGGTGGGAGCAACGCAATAATATTTCCCTCCACAAAAAAACCCCAAATGCAGAAACTAGCATGTAAGGGAGAAGACTGGCGCAGTGTGCAGGGAATTTCTTTGTATTCAACCATGCGAGCTCCCACCCACAATCCATAGTCCTGATAAAAGCTTATCGCTTCAGTAAGAACTAGGTTTAAAAGATAAACAAGACATGACAGGGCTGCAATTTCATGTCTACCTTGTGCTGATATAATGCATGTGTGAGTGTTGTAGGGCCAAAGCAGAAGAGAAGCTGTTCCCAAAAAATAGCAGCTGCATGAATGGCTTTTAAAAAATAAATAAACGGCAGGCATTGGGAACCTGGAAGGGAGGACTTTAATACTTTCCCCCTGCTGCAGTCCCAATCTGGATTGGACATCTCTCCTATGTCTGGAAGAAAAGCTTCAGTTAACACAAATGGAAACTTTTCTTCCCATGCAAATAACCGGTGTTGCCTCTGCCAATCCAGATTGGGACTGTAGCATGGGCCAAAAGGTTAGAAAACTCCCTGAAAGCCTGAAAACATTTGCTCTTAAAGTTGATGATACTTCAAAGCGCTGGAAAAAGATTTTAATGCACATAGCCTGGAAACCCCCCTGGCCTCTGTGCTCCCAAAGTGTTGCTATTTTCAGCTGTGGATCAATCACATTTTGGCACATTCTGGTTGCTCAATTAAAGTTGATTTGCTGCTGTTGCACAACAAACACAACCCCCCCCATCAGTCATTTTGTGTGATAACCAAAGTGATGGGAAAACACACAGGAAGGTGTGTGTTGACAGCTGCTTGATGTGACGTCATAACCCCTCCCCAAATAAATCAGAATGAGTGCTGAGAGCTGTCTAACCTCTCCACAAACTTTGTGGAAGCCAATCGGGATGAATGCTCAACAAAACTCACCAGCAAGTGACCTCAGTTCTCTCCCCCTGGCCCAGTCTCACCTTTTCATTTCCACCATTGGCACCCCCACATTCTGGCGCTCCTGGAAGGGACTGGCCTGGGGGTCCTGGGGGTCCTGCAGGTCCAGGTTGGCCTGGGTTGCCTGCTAGCCCTCTTTCCCCAGGAAGTCCTTGTTCTCCTGGAGGACCCTGGTCACCTTTGTCTCCCTGCCATAGGAAAGAACATGGGATGAGAGGCGAGCGCTGTGGATTCAGGCAACAGTCCATATCTACAGCAAAGGCCTGTGCTCAATCTCCTGCTGTGCAAAGCGCTTCCCTTCTCTCTTAGAAACCTCTGGAGTCTTGGACTTGCTTAGACAGGCAGACTGGAGCCAATGCCAGCAGGCAACTCATGGTCTGCTTTTGGCATGCTTATTTTGAATGGCTTCTGGGAGAAGCTTATGCACACATATTTTGGGGAAACTTAAATGTATGGCTGGAGATGGGGCCATGGCTGTTGCTTTAGGGACAAGTAATCATAATAATAATAATAATAATAATAATAATAATAATAATAATAATTTATTTATACCCTGCTCATCTGACTGGGTTTCCCCAGCCACTTTGGGCAGCTTCCAACAGAATATTAAAATACAAAAAGCTATTAAACATTAAAAGCTTCCCTGAACAGGGCTGCCTTCAGATGTCTTCTAAAAGCCTGGTAGTTTCCCCCCCTCTTTGACATCTGGAGGGAGGGCATTCCACAAGGCGGGTGCCACAACAGACAAGGCCCTCTGCCTAGTTCCCTGTAAATTGGCTTCTCACAGCGAGGGAACTGCCAGAAGGCCCTTGGTGCTGGATCTCAGTGTCTGGGCTGAATGATGGGGGTGGAGACGCTCCTTCAGGTATACTGGACCGAGGTCGTTTAGGGCTTTAAAGTCATCTTAACTGGATTCCACAGGACTCTTGGAGGTATTTAAGCAGAGGTTGGATGGCCATCTGTCATGGATGCTTTAGCTGAGATTTCTGCATTGCAGGGGGTTGGAGTAGAGGGCCCTTCCAATTCTACGATTCTATGATTCTTCCATACAGAGTGAAATATTTCTCAGCTCACTGTAGGCAAAGAGCATAAGGCGAGACCTGCTGGACCAGGTCAATGGCCCATCTAGTCCAGCATCTTGTTCTCACAGTGGCCAGGCAGAGCCTAGAAGGAGCCCACAAGCAGGACCTAAGTGCAATAGCATCCTTCCCACTTGAGACTTATTTGTCTAGCAGCTAGAGTCCCCATAGTAACACAGCATTAGGGCCAACCAGGTACTGCCCTCCAGATGTTTTGGACTACAACTCCCATCAGTCCCAGCACCAGGATGCCCCTTAGTGAAGGCTGGACTAACAGCTCCAAAACAATAGATCAGTACAGCTCAACAGCATGAACCCTTCTCAGCAAGGAGATACAGAGATGGGGGACAGTTGCAGCTTTTGGATGCCTGGTTATTGTGCCACCCTCAAAAGGCACAGATTCTTTGGGTGGGTGGGTGGGGGGAGATAGCAACCATAGTAGTATAGATGTGGCCTTCTTTATGGCTGGGGAAGCCCAATAGGTTTTCATTTGCCTTATGCATGTTCTTTAAGACAGTGTTTGAAACTGCCTTTTGTAGACTAGACACCCCCTCAGCTGCAGACTGGCCTGGACTTGCCATTACCATAGCAACCCAACACAGGGGGAGAAAGCTTAGATGCGCACCTTTGCACCACGAGGACCTGGTGTTGCCGGACAGACACACTGGGAAAGATTATGCATCTAAGAAAAACAGAAAAAGTAGTTAGCGATAGATCACCTCTCACCAATGGAACACAGAGAGGAAGGTCATAACCCATAGAGCAGGCATAGGCAAACTCCGGCCCTCCAGATGTTTGGGACTACAATTCCCATCATCCCTAGCTAACAGGACCAGTGGTCAGGGATGATGGGAATTGTAGTCCCAAACATCAACTTTCCCCTTTTTTACCCCAATAATGGAGGCAGCGGCTATCTTGGGAGGGGAAATGGATGAGGTTTCCTCTTTCGTAATCACCTGTCAAAAAGCCAAAAAAATAAATAAATTACACATTTAAAACTTTTTTCACCAGGTCAGGAATCTAGGGTTGCCATACGTCCAGGAATTCCTGGACATGTCCTCTTCTGCGGGTCCTACATGCCCATCTGGGGAGAATTTTACATTTTAAAGCAAATGTCCTGGATTTTTTTTGTTTAAATGTGCTTGGGTGGCTCTGCTTCAGGTTCTGGCAACCCAGGCTCTGGTTTAGGCTTGGCAGTGGTGGAGATGCTATCAGGTGATTGCCCTAAAAAAGCTTAACCATTTTTTGTGTCCAGATTTTTACTTGAAATATGGCAACCCTAATATAGACATACCTCAAGGCCCTCCAGGGCCATATCAGAGACTTTAAAGCAGACCCCCCCTCTCTCTGTGTGTGTGACAACTCACCCCAACTTTCTAAATCTACCCTATTATTTCATCCCATCAGAGTTCCTTCCTTCTGGGTCATTTCCACCTGATTATTCCAGACTTTAAAAAAACTTCCTTCTTTCCCTCTTTCCATGTAACTGTAGAACTGGAAGGACAATATTTTATCTGACAATATTTTATCTTACTGGGTGACCTTGGGCCAAGTTACATTGTCAGCCTGACCTACTTCACAGGATTGTTGTGAGGATGAAAAAAATGAGTAGGAGAACCACATATGCCATCTTGAACTTTACGGAAGAGAAGTGGGATATAAATGTCACAATATTGATTTAAAAGAAATAGTGCTGCCATTCCAGGCCTCTCTGTCAGGCTGCCATAATTCTGTCTAGGCTCCTTCTTCCACAGTGACATTGACTTCTTGATCGTGAACTGCCTACATACCTCTTTTGCCACAGAGTCCCCCCTGATCACGGTCTGTTGAACAGAAGGAGTCAAGAGTTGCGGTTCCTCCTGAGATACAAGATGACAACAGTTAGGAAATCGAATAACCTCCCTGCCATTTTACATTGCTAAGGTGCATTGTTACTTTCCATGTAACTGCAGATCTGGAAGGGACAGTATATGACAAAAATAAGACTCCATCTGCAGTATACGTTTAAAGCAGTGTTATAGCACTTTGAACAGACATGGCTTCCCCTCAAAGAATTCTGGGAACTGTAGTTTGCTAGGGTATTGAGAGTTGTTGGGAGACTTGTTCCCTTCATGGAGCTAGAAATCCCATAGTTCCCTAGGAAGAGGGGCTGATTGTTAAACCACTTTGGGATTGGTAGCTCTCTGAGGGGAATAGGGATCTCCTACAGTCCCTGGAATTCTTTGGGGAGGCCATGACTCCTTCGGAAGTTTGCCCAGAAGGGAATGCAGCCCTCAGGCTGAAAGCTGCCACCCCTGCCATCTTGAGTGTATTGCTTTGCAAAGTGAAGGTTAGGTAGAGTTTGTGTTAAAATGTGAACCAAATCTACCAGTAAACCTTACCTGCAAAACATACACATATACTTTCCAGGAAGTTGGTATAACAAACATGACGGTTCTGCTTATCCTGGTTACTGTCCCTTGAGTTGTTTCCCCCTTTCCCCCTTCTTCCATAGTGGCATTGGCTTCTTGATAGCGAACTCCCTACATACCTCTTTTGCCACAGAGTCTCCCCTGCCCACGGTTTGGTGAACATCAGGAGTCGAGACATGTGGGTCCTCCTGAGACACAAGACAATGACAAAAATCAGATAACCTCCCTGCCTGTTTACATTGTTAAGGTGCACATTTGTAATGAAAATGTAGTAAGACCTATCAAGATAACCATTCATATCACTCTGGGATTTGATGAGGGAAGTGTCAGTCAGAGGTCATGGAGCTTGGTCAGAGAGTCAAGGCCTGGCATTTCACTCTCTAGAAATTAACCACTCGTAGAATCCTGAAAAATACGCCATATTGTTTTTGAGCAAAGCTGTGTCTGTCAATGTCTCAATGTCAATGACTGTGTCATGTGGGTGGGCGGGCCTTCCAAATAACCAGTACAATGTCTTTCAGTGTATCTTCCTAAATCCCCAGGGAGGTCCTGAAATATTTCAAAAAGTCCTGGGCAATATACCTACAGAGGAGTGGCTGAGATTAACTGTATTGGTGATGATGCCTCACAAAAATATGGCATGGATTACCAAACCCCATGGACTACCAAAACCCTGTATTGACTCACTTCAGCCTTCTGAGGATGCTCCTTTGTAACAGTTGCCGGAGGCCACCAAGATTTTTCAGTCACAGGCTGTGCCTGAAAGGTGTGCAAAGGAGCCGTTAGTAGACATTCTGGGAGATTTAAAGAAAAGTGTTTTCTAACTGGGCAAAATGAACAAACTGAGAATTCTCTAAACAGTGCATCTCTGGTGATGGTTGCTATTCAAGACCAGCCACTTTGATTCTATCCATACTGCAGGTTAAAACTGGCTTCACTCTGTCTCCACAAGGAACCTTGAGAATTGTAGGTCTCTGAAGGAAAGCAAGGATTCTCTAACAGAGAATTTTCAGTGCCTCATCAAAAAATAAATAAATAAATAAATAAATAAAAAAATTTGGGAATTAAAATGGTGGTTCCACATGGCACTTTAGTGCTATATATTCACCATAGCAACCCCCACACCAGAAGGCAATAAACTAATGTATGTTTACTCAGAAATAAGTTCCATTGAATAAAGGACTTGCTTCTTCTGGTTACTATCCCTTTAACTCCCCCCACCCCCTATTCCTTTATTTCAGCGTGGCACTGTTTTTTCCAGAACAGAATCCCAAATGTACCTCTTTTGTCTCAGAATCTTCCCAGATTGTGGTTTGGTGAACTGAAGACATTGAGGGTTTTGCATCTTCCTGAGATAACAAGATGGTGAAAGTTAGGAAATCATATTTTATAAGACACCAACTACGATGCCAATTCTTCTCCTCCCTGCCACTGAGCAGGCCTCCCACCCTCCAAAGCAAAGTGATGCTATCTTCTAACGGTGTAGGAAGACCCATGAGCTACACAACGCACACATCTCTCTGCTTTTCAAAATGGTAGCTGATTCTTTAATTTGTTGCTTTCTTCACTCCCTTTGCTTAGTCATTTGCAGAGGTTTTTCCATGGAATGCCATTTGTTTCGATTGAACTTTAAAGAACAGGTTTCCATGGAGAAATATCTGGAGCAAAAGAGAGAGAGAAAAAAAGAAGGCATTTGAACACTGAGTTTTTCTAAAGCATGGACCATGCCTGGGAAGAGCAGAGATGTGGATAAGACCTAAAACTAGGTAGGTAGCAGCTGCCGCGTGAGCCAGCCTTCAGGGGCAGATGAAGATATTTAGATTACAACAACCCACTTGCTACAGAAAATAACCGAAGCGTACCAGCTCAGTTGACACCTCCTTCCCCGGTGCTGTTACTAGGCTGTGTAAAAATTCATCATCTTCATCCTCAGTGCTGCCTTCAAGGATGTTTTGAAAGGGAAAATCCATGCCAGGAAACATTTCCTCCTTGTCAGCTGCAGAGGTAGCCTGGGAGGGGGGGAAATGGAATTTGTGGGCACACCACAGCCTGACATAATGTTTGTGGGATAACCAGTCTCATTTAACCAACATGCTTCAGTCTAATTCAATGTTTCCCAAACATGGATTTCCAGTTGTTTTTGGACTACAGCCCCCATCATCTCTAGCTAGCAGGATCAGTGGTCAGGGATGATGGGAATTGTAGTCCAAAAACAGGAGGAGACCCAAGTTTGGGAAACCCTGGTCTAATTAATGCATGAAGGGGTTAAGACCATATATATGAATTTTGAATCCCTATAGTCCTCTTCAGGTTTCCCCCCTCAAGCAATTATCATGTGAGGGTGAATAAGGGCCATGTTCCCTAGCACCCCCAATTGTTTTGTTTTTTTAATTTTATTTTTTATTAGCAAACAAAAGTGTAAGCATAACAGAAAAGGAAGAACCAGAAAATTAAACAATAAAGCCTCACGGTCTGGAAGGACAAAAGTACAAAGACACGGCACAGCTACAACTGGATAACAAAGCATGCACTCATACAAAGATTCGCTGTACAGATAATAAAGATTTATAAAAATGAAAGCATTCTTCACTTGCAAGATAAATTACGGCTGAGAATAAAAGTTTGTTGTTGAACTCTAACCACTCCTGCAGTGGAAGATCTGGAGAGCCTATGGGGCAGAAAAAAGGCTCCCCATGGCAGAGGTTCAGTCCTCTCGGCATGTGAGGGGCTGTGGAAGCAGCAATGACAATGAGAGGCAGTGAGGGGCGGCAGTGAGAGTGCTCCCCCCACTTTCCTATTCATACAGCATTAATAACATGGGATTGGGAGAGGAGAGAGACACCAGAACTAGGCTTAAGTAAAGGTAAAGGGACCCCTGACCATTAGGTCCAGTCGTGACTGATCCTGGGTTGCGGCGCTCATCTCTCTTTATTGGCCGAGGGAGCCGGTGTACAGCTTCTGGGTCATGTGGCCAGCATGACTAAGCCGCTTCTGGCGAACCACAGCAGCGCACGGAAACGCCGTTTACCTTCCTGCTACCTTACCTATTTATCTACTTGCACTTGACGTGCTTTCAAACTGCTAGGTTGGCAGGAGCAGAGACCGAGCAACGGGAGCTCACCCAGTCACGGGGATTTGAACCACCGACCTTCTGATCGGCAAGTCCTAAGCTCTGTTGTTTAACCCACAGCGCCACCCACATCCCTAGAACTGGGCTTATGCCTAACTAATATTAACCGCAAAGCAAGCAAAAAATTCCAAATCATAATCAATTTATCTGTATGACACCTTTTCACATACACACAAAATTATGCTGAAAGTGACAATCAGGGCAAGGCATCACCAAACCAACAGATTGCAAGATTAATTTAATAATAGCAGCAATAATAGAACAGTAATTCTATAGCAAATGTAGCAGCATACAAAAATCCCAGTTCTAAAAATGTAGCACATCACAGATGACACTAAAGGCTCAGTATCTTGTCAAACAAGCCTCACCAACTTAGGGAATGACCAATGATGCTCTTGCAGATGATCTTAGTGACTGGAATCAGGAACATCTGGTTTGATTATTCTGTGTTTTTTAAATTTTTTGCCTTGTTCCTGGTGCTCTTTTGTATCACTTTCATAAAAATTCCAATTTATTTTTTTACAAAAGAAACCACACACACAAACCCCAAACCTCTACTGGGATATAACACAAGGGTTAAGTCAATCCCTGAGGTACCCTGGGCTTAAGTTGTTCAGGGCTTTGTAAATTAACACAAGAAGCTCGAACCTCTCTCAGTAGCAAGTGGGCAGCCAGGGCAGCTGTTTTAACAACGGTGTCACATGTTCTCAGGTGGAAGCTCCCGGTCTGGCCATTGTATTCTACACCAACTGTTGGGGGGCACCAGAAACTACTCATTTGACAGGATTTTTAAAAAGTCAATGCTCAGAACCACCACCATCCAAAATGGGCAAAGCACCACCCTTCCCTCAAACAAATAATCTAGAGCTAAAAAACCCCAGCAGGAAACATCTGTCGTCGTCCCTGCCCAAACAGGCAACGCCATCCCAACCAAGCAGCCCAAATAAAGTCAAAAACCTACACTTAAAAAAGTAATGTTTAGAAATTAGGAAGAGGAAGGGCACTTTCCAATGGAAGACACCATCAAACAGAGGAGCATCTCCTGACAGCCTTTCGAAACAGAGGACTCTCCTCTGTAAAAGCAGGACACACAACGCTTGCTTGGGCTGGTCCCTTTCTAGCCATTTCCCTTTGGCCAATTAAGCCCTGTACATGTACTGAATCCAAGGATTTGTTGTGTCTGACAGGACCTTGGTTGCTGATAAAGTGGAGAGAAAAGGACCAAGAGAGAAAAGCAAGTGATTGTGTGTCTGGAGCTGGCCTTGGGACTTTGGTCTGCATCTCCTACATTAGGAGCATGCTCAGATGAGCAGCCAACTGGCCTGAATTGCCATAAGCCTTTCATGCTGAGATGCTGGGGGGGGGGGGGGAGGCTGAAAGGCTGTGGGGCAGCAAGTGCACCTAACCTGCAGGGTGTGGGAGTACAAAGGAGGACGGTGTACTTTACAGGGTGTGTGCATGGAAACACAGCCGCACGTATGTTCCTGTGCTGCCACTCAAAACCCCTAGAACTCAAGAATTGCCTTGTTGGATTAGACCAAAGGTCCGTCTCGTCTTGCATTCTCTTTGCAGGCAGATGCCTCTCTCGAAGCACTTTGGCTATGAGTACAACATGGTGGTTAAAGGATAACTGATCAGTCTGTTTATGTGCTACATTACAGGTGCACAATGGGACGCGGGTGGCGCTGTGGGTTAAACCACAGAGACTAGGACTTACTGATCAGAAGGTCGGCGGTTTGAATCCCTGTGACGGGGTGAGCTCCCATTGCTCAGTCCCTGCTCCTGCCAACCTAGCAGTTCGAAAGCACGTCAAAGTGCAAGTAGATAAATAGGTACCGCTCCGGCAGGAAGGTAAACGGTGTTTCCATGCGCTGTTCTGGTTTGCCAGAAGCGGCTCTGTCATGCTGGCCACATGACCCGGAAGCTGTATGCCGGCTCCCTTGGCCAATAAAATGAGATGAGTGCCGCAACCCCAGAGTCGGCCACGACTGGACCTAATGGTCAGGGGTCCCTTTCCCTTTCCCTTACAGGTGTGCATGTAAACATTCCCCATTTCCTCAGACTACCGGGTGGCAGGGCGGAGAGACCATAGCTCAGAGGTAAAACACATGCTTTATATGAGAAGATCTCAGGTTCAATCACAGAATCATAGGACTTTAGAGTTGGAAGGGACCTGAGCATCATCTAGTCCAACGGCAGTAGGAATATGCAGCTGTCCCGTACAGGGATAAAATCTGCCACCTTGGTGTTATCAGCGCTACTCTCTAACCAACTGAGCTATCCAGTGCTGATTCAATTGCTGGTGATCTCCAGGTAAAGATGGTGAAAGACTTATTTCTGAAGCCCTGGACGGTTACTGCCAGTGTAGATCAAAGATGGGGAACCCTGGCCTTCCAGATGTTGATGAATGACAATGCCCACCAGCCTCAGCAAACAGGAATGGTGGAAGTTGTTGTCAGAAACATCACACCAGATATAGACCAAGGATGGGGACCCTGTGGTCCTCCAGATGTTGTTAAACTACAGGTCCTCTCCCTGGGGGAGATAATACTCAGTCAGATGAATCAATGTCTTGCACAGTAAAGAGCAGAATCTCCATGTTACACTGCAGTGGGTTATCACTTTCCAATTCCTTATTTCCATGCCAGTTCCGTCAGTGAACTTAATAGAGGAACTGTTTGATTGCTGTGTGTCCTTCATGCTTTCTTCATTGCTCACGGCTAAGGGCTCCCCCCCCCCACTTTTATAACTGAATGGAATGAGGAGGTGGTTGCTCCAACAGATTAATTATTACATACAGGATTGCAATCTTGTATATACGCCCCTTCTCAGGTAGTAATGAGACGACATGTGCTGAAAGCTGCAGCTTCACTCAAAGGCATGCAGCTTTCAGGTCACCAATCACTGAATAGTGTTCATGAATATACTTCTAAAATCTTTTCTGCTCAGGGAGTGAAGGACTTGCAAAAGATGAATCTTCTCTCTCTCTTTCCAACCCCCCACCCCCCATATATTCTCCCATTCTTGCAGGTGAAGTGTGAACATGAAGCATATCCATAATTATGGAACATTTAATATTGCACTAGACCAGTGGTGTCCAAACTTTTTGCAAAGAAGGCCAGATCTGATGAAGTGAAGGGCCGTGGGGGCCGACCAAAGGGCCAACCAATGTCGATTACCTTTTTTTTAGGATTTTACCTCCAAAATTGGTGAGCTTTTTTTTTTTTTAGGATTGGAGAGTTGTTGAGGGTTTTTTAGGATTTTACCCCAACAAGTAAACTGCCACACGGGCCAGATTAGACCCCTGAAATGGACTTTGGACACTAGACAAATTCTTACACAAGTGTTTGAAAATGAAAAGGATAGGGTTGTTGATCATGATTCTGGGTTGTTCTTTTAGCAAAAGCTTATTTGCGCCCTTCTGGAGGCCAGGACATATGCAGGGTGACCTTTCTGGGTACAATTTTGTTCTTATTTCCACTACACACTCACCCACTCACTTGTGGGAATTCACACATCCAGATTCAAAAACAAACTTATTTCACACGCAAAGTCAGACACATCACCTCTGGCTAGTGCTATTGGCCTGAAAGTCCTGAGTTCAAATTGCGCTACAGACATGAACACACACACACACCATACATTTAAAGCGCACCCACCCCAAGTCCTGGGAAGTGTTGTTTACCCCTCACAAGCTACAATTCCCTTCGCCCAGGGCTCCCCCCCCCTATAAAAATGTTTACTCTCATTTTGACTCAAGAAAATCACCATTTTATAGTTCAAATCGGGGAAAATAAATACGGTAAATGGACAAAAGTACAAAGATTCACAAAATGTTTAGGGGTATGCGTCCCCCTGCATCCCCCCAGAAAAAAAGCATTGCCTGCGCCCTTAACAAACTACAGTCCCCAGGGTTCCATATGTGTGCGCACAGAGGGCATACAACTTGATAACCATAGTCCTCTTCCGACAACCTACTGTATTTTTTGCTCTATAAGACTCACTTTTTCCCTCCTAAAAAGTAAGGGGAAATGTGTGTGAGTCTTATGGAGTGAATGCAGGCTGCGCAGCTATCCCAGAAGCCAGAACAGCAAGAGGGATTGCTGCTTTCACTGCGCAGCGATCCCTCTTGCTGTTCTGGCTTCTGAGATTCAGAATATTTTTCTTCTTGTTTTCCTCCTCCAAAAATTATGTGCGTCTTGTGGTCTGGTGCGTCTTATAGAGCGAAAAATACGGTATATTACGGGGGGGATGATACTGGTGTCTAACTAAACAAAAGATTACGGAAATCACGCAAAACGCTATGAGTGATTTGAACACGCTACATAAACGCAAAGCGTTATTTTGTAAAGCAATTTAAGGTGTTTCAGTGGGTTTTTTTACCATCAACAGGTGTATAAATTTTACAATATAAAATAAATAATAAATTGCTCCTATTACTTGCCAGGGTTCAAAATCCCCACTCGGCTATGAAGCTCACTGGGTTACCTTGGGCTAGTCACTGCCTCTCAGCCTAACCTACCTCACTGGGTTGTTGTGGGGATTAAATGAGTAAGGCGGGGGGGGGGGAGAGAGAATATTTTGTGGCACCTTGAGCTCCTTGGAATACAAAAGGTGGAATAGAAATGCAATAAACAGAAGTAAAACAAAACAAATATGCACCCAGTTACCAACACACGCCTTTGAAGCGCGCTCTCCCTTCATAATGATTATACATATCCGTCACAGGCATGTTATCACACTGTCAAACCCTTGCTTTATTAGGAAACTGTGAGGAAGCCAGAAATCTAGGAGGTGAAAGCTTTATTCTGCATAGAAATATAGTGATGGCTATAGAAGTATAGTCAATTCTCTGCTTGCCACACTGCTCTTAAAGGCATAGGAGCCTTCTCAGATGAAAAAAAACCCAACCCTGTTCACTTGCATGAAGCAAAGGGTTACACCAGATCAGGGGTGGGGAGCCTGTGACCCTCCAGAAGCAGCCTTTCTCAACCTGTGAGGCCCCAGATGTTTTTGAACTACAACTCCCATCACCCCTAGCTAGCAAGGCCAGAGCTCAGGGATGACGGGAGTTGTAGTCCAACAACATCTGGGGACCCACAGGTTGAGAACCACTGCATAACTCTTGTCATTCTTAGCCACTGACTGAGGCTGATCTGAACTAGCGCCAGACAACATCTGGAGGGCCAGAGGTTTCTCATGCTGTAGTGAGTGCAGGGACAGGGGACAAGGAACCTGTGGCTTGCCTGGATGTTGTTGGACTCCAATTCCCAGGATCCCCATCCAGTATCTCCAGGGGTGTTGGGAGTTGTAGTGCAGCAACACCTGGAGCACCACATATTCCCCATGCCTGATGTACCAGTTTGATGGCCTACAAAGCTCCCTCCTTCTAGAGTTCTGCTAAATTTGCTAAATGATTCGCCACGAACATGAGTGCTAGGCATGCCCTGGCCTTACCCAGCCATCCCACAGCAACTGCTTACCAGGTCTGATGTTGTTGCTTCAGAGGAGACCGCCACCTCCTCTGTAAATGTCCCTGGTGTGTCCCAAAGGGTGGGGGTGCTCAGGACCATTTTCTCAGTGGGGTCTTCCACATCTGCTTCCGTGGCTGGTAAGGCAAAACAAAACCATGTTAGGGGCTACCACCACATCAGAGCATTCTAAATGTAAAAGGAAACCGCTCCGTTTCTGACGCTCATTTTCCAGAGCAGCGGAATCACGGAATCATAAGAGCTGGGAGGGATCCAGTGGCGTAGCGTGGGTTGTCAGCACCCGGGGCAAGGCAAGTAATTTGCGCCCCCTAACCCTAACCCCCCTGGGACGCAGGTGGCGCTGTGGGTTAAAGCCTCAGCGCCTAGGACTTGCCGATTGAAAGGTCGGCGGTTCGAATCCCTGCGGCGGGGTGCGCTCCCGCTGCTCGGTCCCAGCGCCTGCCAACCTAGCAGTTCGAAAGCACCTCTGGGTGCAAGTAGATAAATAGGGACCGCTCACCAGCGGGAAGGTAAACGGCGTTTCCGTGTGCGGCTCTGGCTCTGGCTCTGGCCAGAGCAGCGATGTCACGCTGGCCACGTGACCCGGAAGTGTCTCCGGACAGCGCTGGCCCCTGGCCTCTTAAGTGAGATGGGCGCACAACCCCAGAGTCTGTCAAGACTGGCCCGTACGGGCAGGGGTACCTTTACCTTTACCTTTAACCCTAACCCCCAGATGTTGCGCCCGGTGCGGCCGGCCCCCCCTGCACCCCCACGCTATGCCACTGGAGGGATCACAAAGATCATCTAAGTCCAATCCCCTGCAATGCACCCAACATGGGACTCGAACCCATAGCTCTGAGATTAAGAGTATCATGCTCTACCATCTGAGCTATCAGGAAAGAAAAGCCAAAGTTAGGAAAATGCCATGTTTGTTTTGTTTCTTATTGCTGCATCCAATTGTGAACCACCCTGAGACCTACAGGTATATGGCGGCGTACAAATTTTGTAAGTAAAAGTAAGTACATCCAATTCTTCCTCCTTCCCCCCCCCCCAATAATATTTATTATTTTTCATACATAAACATAACAAAAAGAAAAAAATTAACAATACTAAAAAAAGAAGGAGAAATAGAAAAAAGAAAAAGAAAAAAGAATATGGAAATAAAATAAAACAAATCATCACTACAATAACACTTAATTAATTAATTAAAATCCATCTTCATAAACATATTATTTGACTTCCTCAAATCTCTTCCATCTGAATTTCTTAGTAGTTATATGTAGCAGTTTCCAATATCATTATTTCATTGAACCACATCACAGTCAAATCATATTTCCTAACTTTTCTTATCGTACATTCTTCCTCCTTCTGTGCTCAGGGTAGGGCTGACAACAACCTTGTGAGGTAGATCAGGCCAGAGACCAACCTGGCCAATACTGCTCTTGAAGCATCAGGGCTAAGCAGAAATTTGAACCCAAGTCTCCCCTGTCAGAGTTTAGCGTGCTATCCACCACACAGCACTCTCCCCAACTTTCCCCTGGCAAGGCTCCTGTAGCTCTCATAGCAGCAGAAAAGGCAGCAGTTCAACAGGCAGACCCCATGTCCACAGATGATGTGCAACTTTTGGGAGCAAAAGCTGTGCATCGCACTGCATCTCCACGCAGGGGAAAGCAGCACCTGTTGAAATCCTGCCTGCCACACAACTATATGGCGGTCGCTCGAACCCCAAACAGCTGCAGTCCGAATACCTCCTGTTGCAAACTCCTAGTCCCTTTCCCCCACCTGTACCACCTTGCTCTATTTACAACCCAACCAAGCAGTGTTAACTGACTCCAAGCCCTCTCTGCTCCAAACATCTGAGATTAACCTTTCTGGAGCCTCCTACATTTCCAACCCCTTCACCGCATAGAAGAGCAATGGAAAGCCTTTTGCACCTACCTTTGGGGGTTGTTGGCATCATCACAGTTGTGGGTTCTTGTCGACCCCAAGACCACCAGTACTGAGCAGCAGTGAGGGGAGCCAGCCCTGCTAGCACCAGGACGATGCAGAGCCAACGCAAAGATGGGGCTGCCCTGAGAGCGCCCATTGCAACTCTGCAGTTCTATGATTCTGCGATTCTGTCTGTGTCCTTCCCAGCGCTTCCCAAACTCAGGCACACTCTCCTCTCTCTCCCCAGACCAACCTTTGGCACTTCTGATCCAAGCTCTTATCTGCTTAGGATGCCCGCCCACCAGGCGCTCTCTGCCAATCAGCTGGCATCTCACCCCACAGCACCGCTTGGTGCTGCTGAAGGCACCACACAGAGCAATCAGTGGCCACAGATACAAAGCCGTCTCCTTTTCTGGGGGAAAAGGCAGGCAAAACGTCAACATGGGAACGTCAGCTCTCTCTGCCTAGGCTTTGCGTCCACCAAATCAGTAACGGTTCTGAACACCAGTTGTTGGAAATAGCAGGAGAGTAGAGGGCTCTTGTGCTCAGTCGCTGCTCTTGAGTTTTAGTTATTTGATGCATTTATATCCCACCTCTCCACCCAGGGACTTAAGGTGGCCTACATGGTTCTCCCCCTCCTCATTTAATCCCTACAACAATCTGTAGAATCATAGAAGAATTGGAAGGGACCCTGTGGAGCTGAACGCCCTGCAAAGGAGGAATATGCAGCTGTCCCATGCAGGGATCAAACCTGCAAGCCTGGCATTACCAGCACCACGCTCTAACCAACTGAGCTATCCCGGCAGATGTCACACACAGGGGTCGATGTGCCTTTAAACACCAGTGCACCAGAAGCTGGAAAACATAGGGGAAAGCACACATTTCCTACTAGTCCACC
The DNA here is from genome assembly GCF_951804945.1 of Podarcis cretensis. NCBI lineage: Eukaryota > Metazoa > Chordata > Lepidosauria > Squamata > Lacertidae > Podarcis > Podarcis cretensis. The sequence continues at coordinate 27,339,618 of NC_137182.1, read as the reverse complement.
AGTGCTTAAGGCTTTGTGGACATTTGTGTTAGATGAGTTCCACACATTGCATCAACTTTTGCCCACCAAGTGCCCTCCAGATGTACTGGACTACAACTCCCAGCAGCCCCACCCAGCAAAAGCTTATATTGCTGTATCCCAGCTTGATATTTTATGAAAATGTGGTGTATAGATATAAAATAAATAAGAGTCCACAACATCTGGAGGGGGCCAGGATGGTGAAGGCTGCATTGCATGATTGCTATTTTTTAAAAAAACCCTGAAATATCAATCATAGTTTGGCGAGCTGCTCTAAGTCGTGGGTTTAATAAAACATAGAATTAAAGGGGAGTCCTAACTGCTTCCCTGGTATCTGGGGAGGTAAAAAGGTAAAGGACCCCTGGACAGTTAAGTCCAGTCAAAGATGACTATGGGGTTGCGGTGCTCATCTCGCTTTCAGGCTAAAGGAGCCGGCGTTTGTCCACATACAGCTTTCCGGGTCATGTGGCCAGCATGACTAAACCGTTTCTGGCGCAATGGAACACCGTGACGGGAAACCAGAGCACACAGAAACATTGTTTACCTTCCCGCCACAGTGGTACCTATTTATCTAACTGCACTGGCATGCTTTCGAATGGCTAGGTTGGCAGGAGCTGGGACAGAGCAACAGGAGCTCACCCCAATGTGGGGATTCGAATCGCAGACCTTCTGATTGGCAAGCCCAAGAGGCTCAGTGGTTTAGACCACAACGCCCCCCGCATCCCTAGGAATCTGCCTTATAGACCAATAGTCCATCTAGCTCACTACTGTCTACAGTACATCAGGCTTTCTCAAACCTCACCACTAGTTCTGGGAGTTGTAGTCCAAAAACAATTGGAGTCCCAAGTTTGGGATACCTAGAGAGAAAGCTCTCCGGGGTTTCAGTCAAGGCAAGGGTCTTTTCCAACCCTACTTGGAGAACCAGAATGAACTGAGGACCTATTGCATGCAAACCATGTATGCTCCTTTCAGAGTGAAAATTCCAGTCCTCACTGTTCTTCATAAAGGGCTGCTTTAACAGAGAGAAGAGTCATTCACATTAAAGGGTCTGTTTGAGGCTTGGGGGGAATCATGATGTGGATTTCTGTCTCACAAAAGTTCAAGGATCAATGCAATATTTGGGGTTGGGGCAAGAGAAAAAGAAGTGGTGTGGAATGGTATCAGTGATGGATGAATAGAAGGTTAGAACTGGGAAGGGGGTGGCCATCCATCATGGATGCTTTAGCTGAGTTTCCTGCATCGCAGGGGGCTGGACTAGATATCCACTGGGGTCCCTTCCAACTCTACAATTCTACGGTTCTAATATTTAGTCCCCCAAAAGTTCATCTCCCTGCCCTTTGCCTCTGTCAATGAGCATGTTACCCTACAGACTAAACACCATCCCAGTGGGTGATAAAGTTTTGATGCAGTGAGGGTGCCTGTTTGGGTTTTTTGCAAACAGCTCAAGGCTGCCTGACAAACTCTTCTGCCTTCTGAGAGGAAGGGCAGAGGAACTGGGGAAGAGTTCACTCCAACAGCTGTTTATGGAAGAGCATATTTCCTTTGTGGAAGTTTCTTCAGTGTATCGCAACACTGGCAGAGGAAGAGGGGGCGGGGGGGGGAGTGCACTGCCTCCCGCCCCCAGGACGCCCACCTGCTCTCCACCTCTGCATGGCAAAAATATATCCCACCTCCCTCTTTCTCAAAAAACAAAATATTAAAAAGAGGAAAGAAAAACTAAAAATATCTGACACATTTATCATTCCAAAAATGCCCTAGCAAACATTATCTTGCTGCTGCCCACCTTCGTGAACATGGACTTCTGTTGATTCAGTTCAGAGACCACAACTATGTATTCCATATTTTTATGCTCCAGTAATACATGAACAATTTAAAATTTTAAAAGATGATGTTGTTAAGGTGCTACACTCAATATGCCAGCAAGTTTAGAAAACTCAGCAGTGGCCAGAGGATTGGAGAAGATCAGTCTACATCCCAATCCCAAAGAAGGGAAGTGCCAAAGAATGCTCCAACTACCGCACAATTGCACTCATTTCACACGCTAGCAATGTTATGCTTAAAATTCTACAAGGCAGGCTTAAGCAGTATGTGGACCAAGAACTCCCAGAAGTACAAGCTGGATTTCGAAGGGGCAGAGGAACTGGAGACCAAATTGCAAACATGCGCTGGATTATGGAGAACGCTAGAGAGTTCCAGAAAAACGTCTACTTCTGCTTCATTGATTATGCAAAAGCCTTTGACTGTGTCGACCACAGCAAACTATGGCAAGTTCTTAAAGAAATGGGAGAGCCTGATCACCTCATCTGTCTCCTGAAAAATCTCTATGTGGGACAAGAAGCTACAGTTAGAACTGGATATGGAACAAATGATTGGTTCAAAATTGGGAAAGGAGTATGACAAGGCTGTATATTGTCTCCCTGTTTATTTAACTTATATGCAGAATTCATCATGCGAAAGGCTGGGCTGGATGAATCCCTAGCCGGAATTAAGATTGCCGGAAGAAATATCAACAACCTCAGATATGCAGATGACACGACCTTGATGGCAGAAAGTGAGGAGGAATTAAAGAACCTTTTAATGAGGGTGAAAGAGGAGAAGGCAAAATATGGTCTGAAGCTCAACATTAAAAAAACTAAGATCATGGCCACTAGTCCCATCACCTCCTGGCAAACAGAAGGGGAAGAAATGGAGGCAGTGAGAGATTTTACTTTCTTGGGCTCCATGATCAATGCAGATGGTGACAGCAGTCACGAAATTAAAAGACACCTGCTTCTTGGGAGAAAAGTAATGACAAACCTAGACAGCGTCTTAAAAAGCAGAGACATCACCTTGCCGACAAAGGTCCCTATAGTTAAAGCTATGGTTTTCCCAGTAGTGATGCATGGAAATGAGAGCTGGACCATAAAGAAGGCTGATCGCCGAAGAATTGGTGCTTTTGAATTATGGTGCTGGAGGAGACTTTTGAGAGTCCCATGGACTGCAAGAAGATCAAACCTATCCATTCTTAAGGAAATCATCCCTGAGTGCTCACTGGAAGGACAGATCCTGAAGCTGAGGCTCCAATACTTTGGCCACCTCATGAGAAGAGAAGATTCCCTGAAAAAGACCCTGATGTTAGGAAAGATTGAGGGCACAAGGAGAAGGGGACGACAGAGAATGAGATGGCTGGATAGTGTTATCGAAGCTACGAACATGAGTTTGACCAAACTGTGGGAGGCAGTGGAAGACAGGAGTGCCTGGCGTGCTCTGGTCCATGGGGTCATGAAGAATCGCACACAACTAAACGACTAAACAACAATGTTTGATGGCAATCTCTTTTTTCTGTAAGGCATAATGCTGCTTCTTCATTTGTTAGCAGCTGAAAATAAATCCAGTGTTTTCTAGCATCTCTTTGAAACGTCTTAAGGAAGTCAAGGGAGGCATAATCCCAACATAGTGTTGCGATTGGGGTGGGGAAGGGGGTAGGCTGTATGCTTGAGTTCCTGGACCCAACCGGGATTCAACTGCGGAAATAGCCAGGCGTGGTATGAGTCATTAAGGTAACAAAGGAAGTGGCTCTGTGCTAGAGAACACATGGGTGGGCTCTTCTCCCTCAACTTTCTGGCAGTTAGAAAGACAAAAGGCCAGAGTGGAGGCGTGAGAGCTAGAGGCAGGAGGAAGCAAGCTGGGAAGCCAGAGAGGCAGAGCCATGCCTGATCTCTTCTTGAATCCAAGGCACAGCAAGCTTATGTCCCCCAGTGCAATGTGAAATCTGCCTAGCACCTACGACAGCCTCACCCCATTCTCGTCTGCTATCTCCCTCCTCCACTCCATTTTCAGAGTGTGGCAAAATGCAGACTTTGTGGCTTCAGCATCACGCCAGCTTTCTTTCTCCCTACCATCGCCCTCTGCTTAACATCCAGCCTGATGAAAAGTTCCACACCCACAGGCGTTTCATTAGGGATTTTAAAATGTCTTATGTTTCAGTGAAGGAAAGACAACAACAAGGAGAAGGAAGAGGCCAAGAGGCCAAAAGCATACAAAACAACCACAAGAGCGGTCAAGAAGCCCAAACAGGAGCTTTTTCCTGCAGAGAAAGAGATCCCTGCCAAGCTGACCAGAGGAGGGCTGAGGGCAGGGTAGTTCCTCTTCCTTTAATGCTCTAATGGACCAGTCTGCACTGCAGAAAATAACCTCAACAGTCGGGGGGGGGGGTCGTTGTCAGTGGCAGACTTGTTGTGCCTTGCAGTTTGCTGGTTGACCTGTGGTCTGTCACTATTAACTTATCCACACCTCTCTGTTTGCCCTGCCAGGGAAACCCAGGAGAAACCCAGCCTTTACTGCCGAATTAGAACAACTGGCCATCAGGTTTTTCCGCGGATTGCTTTGCTCATTCCGATTTAGTGCTAAAGAGCAGGTTTTCTGGGGGAAAGAGGCAAGGCAAAGGCAAAACCACCCAGATCTGTGCCTACAAAGTGTGGGCAAGCAGAAAACTGCTAAGATCTGCACCCACCCTGTGGAATGCACCCCCCCATCAAGGAAATAAATGACTATCTGACCTTTAGGAGACATCTGAAGGCAGCCCTGTATCGGGAAATTTTTAATGTCTGATGTTTTACAATTTTTTATATATGCTGTAAGCCGTCCAGAGTGGCTGGGGAAACCTAGCCAGATGGGTGGGGTATAAATAGAACAACAATACTACCAACAATAACAACTATTTTCAGCACAGGACAAGCGCAAGTGTGGAAAAGACCTGCATCTGAGCCTAATTCACCTTGCAGGGTTGTTCTGAGACTTAAAATGGCAAATGAAAACAAAACCTGCATGTCGCCTGGCCTGAGCATTTTCAAGAAAGTGCAAGATATCGATGTACAGTGGTACCTCAGGTTACAGACGCTTCAGGTTACAGACTCCGCTAACCCAGAAATATTACCTTGGGTTAAGAACTTTACCTCAGGATGAGAACACAAATCATGCGGCGGCAGTGGGAGGCCCCATTAGCTAAAGTGGTACCTCAGGTTAAGGACCTCCAGAATGAATTAAGTTCTTAACCACTATATTAAATTATATAACTTATCTGGGCAGTGTCCCCCATTTACAGCAGTTAAGGACATTTTAGTTTTGATCCATTAGTCCATTCTGTTTCAATTTTCCCTCTTCAATAGTTCCCCACCCCTGCCATTGATTCCCTCCCCATTCCCCCTCCCCCAGTTATCAAAAGGTGTTGCTAGACACGGTACATTTTGAAGTTAGCTAAGCCGGTCCGGGAGGTGGTGGTGCTGTGAGGCATTGTCAATGGGTATCACTCTCTCTGGGCAGGTAAAACAAGGCCTTTTTGGCAGGTGGAGCGTGTCACATCTTAGTGCTTCAGGGCTGAGGGATGCTCAAAGCATGGAAAATGGGGTGGGTGGGTGCTGACGTCTGTTGGCAAACCAGGCCCAAAAAGTTTTTGGCAGAAATTGATTTACAGCTGCCATTTCTTTTCACTTTCCCTCTCTGCTTTGGTGCCCTCAGGTGGACATCTGTGAAAATGCAGGAAACAGAAAAGCAGAAAGTGTGTTTCTCCAATACCCAGAGGGGTCTAGCTCAGCCCTGGGATATTCCCAGACCTCACCTTCTGCTCTGTCACTCCATAGCACCCCTGAAGTGTATTAACAAATAGCTTGTTTTGAAGGAGAGTTAGGAATCTTGGGGCTCATTTAGATATCGCCGCTTAGAATAAGTGCAATGCTTCACAGATTTCCAAAGCACGCTTACCTAAGTGAAACGGCCACAAATGCTGCTGGAGAGATGGTGGAGAAAACCTCAAACTGAATCTGACTAAACACAGACTAAAGCACATTTTAGGACCAATTTTGTGGAGATAACTGCCGCCATTGCACCTGTCGTTTGGAGCGGTTTCCATTTGTTACCTTCCGGCCTCCTGGAGAAGTCCTCCTCTGCCCACTGTGAGACTTTCCAAATAAAATTGCTTGCACCATGCCTTGATTTTACATTGAATGGAACACCAGTGGAGACACCATTCACATCTTCTTGTCCAACTTCTGTGGATATTTTTCCTCCATTTGTGAGGCCTGCAGATGTGGTCAGAATTCTTTAGAAGTATACAGCTGACCATCTGTGTGCACTTGACCCTTGTCCATTCTGGCTGGTTAAAGTAGCCAGAGAAGGTCTGGCCAACTGGACTGAAAATGACATTAACACTCCCTTGTGGGAGGGAGTGGTCCCTTTAAAGCATGTTGTTGCATCTGGTCATTTTATAATCTTCTGTGCTTGCACAAAGTGCTTGCTTGACTCAGCTCTGGGAATCTCTGGATGAAAACAATTATCTGGGACTCTTTTTTAGCATCGCTTCCTATCTGGTTGCAGGATTCAAAACCACCATGCCCCTGGTGCACAGATGTTAGCCCAGCCCGGCTGGCTTCCTTTTCATTTGGATGCCGTTTCTGAAGTTTGCAGTCAACCTGCTGCATTCTCGGCCTGCCAAAAGAATCTATTGTTAATTTTTCTCTAACACATTTCTATGTGTTAGGCTATTGCAATACATAATTTCTCTCTAATGCTGAGGGATGCGTTTCTGCCACAGTGCAAGAGGCACTGGAAGTCTTTTTGTCGTCCTACATGGTTCTATCTATGTATCTCAAGGAGACATACATAGTTCTCCCCCCTCCCCATTTTATCCTCACAACAACCCAGTGAAGTAGGCTAGGCTGAGAGTGAGTGATTGGCCCAAGGTTACCCATTGAGCTTCATGGGCAAGTGGGAATTTGAGCCCTGTTCTGCCAAGTCCGAGTGCAACCCGCTAACCACTACAGCACACTGACTCTTACATTTCATTATATTAGGAATAACTGAATGGAAACCTTTTAAGTAACACTGACTCTGGAATATGAATGGCTTACTGGACTGAGATGCTAATTTATGACTTTTAAGCTTTTGGACTGCATAACTCAGGCATCGGCAACGTGTGGCCCATGGGCTAGATCCGGCCCACAAAGTCCGTTTTACCGGCCCCCGAGCTGCCCCCGAACCAAGCCGCCCACTCAGCGACTTCCCCGCATGCTGTGCTAAACCTCTGCAGTGCAGTGCGGGGACTTGCCGACCGGCGCCGGAAATCGCGTCTGCACACACGCAGATATCAGAAATCGCTTCTGCAGGTGTGACTTTTGGCGTCTGGGAATGCACAGAAGCTATTTCCGGCACCGCAGACATGCACAGATGCGATTTCTGGTGTCGCGCTGCGTCGGTCCGGCGCACAGATGATCTCTACAGGAGTGATCCGACCCATGGCTGGTAAGTGTTTCCGACACCTGGCAAAACTCTTCATCTTGAAGGAAAAAAATGGGGAAATGAACATACCCTGAAACATTTCTCCGGTGAAAATAGAGACACCCTATTCCATCATTATCATTTTATTATTTATACCCCGCTCATCTGACTGGGTTGCCCCAGCCACTCTGGGTGGCTACCAACACATATAAAAACATATAAAAACACTAAACTTTTTTTTAAAAAAAACATTTCCCTACATAGGGCTGCTGTCTAAAGGTTGTACAGATACCTATTTTCTTGGCTTGGTGATCCCTTTACTCCATACTCTCCAACATTTCTCTGATGAAAATAGGGACGTCCTAAGGAAAAGCGTGTCCTGGGACGCAGGTGGCGCTGTGGGTTAAAGCCTCAGCGCCTAGGGCTTGCCGATCGAAAGGTCGGCGGTTCGAATCCCTGCGGCGGGGTGCGCTCCCGCTGCTCGGTCCCAGCGCCTGCCAACCTAGCAGTTCGAAAGCACCTCCGGGTGCAAGTAGATAAATAGGGACCGCTTACCAGCGGGAAGGTAAACGGCGTTTCCGTGTACGGCTCTGGCTTGCCAGAGCAGCGATGTCACGCTGGCCACGTGACCCGGAAGTGTCTCCAGACAGCGCTGGCCCCTGGCCTCTTGAGTGAGATGGGCGCACAACCCCAGAGTCTGTCAAGACTGGCCCGTACGGGCAGGAGTACCTTTACCTTTACCTTTAAGGAAAAGCGGGACATTCCGGGATCAAATCCAAAACCAAGATGGCTTCTGTAAATCTGGGACTGTCCCTGGAAAACAGGGACACTTGGAGGCTCTGAATTCATCAGGGACACCCTGATTAATTGCAGGAGATTGCTGAGCTAGTGGGGCCTGCTCACATCTGTACCCAAAATAAGGAGTAATCTTTAAAACCTCATGAGGGCGCCATTCACGAAGACTTGAAGGCTGGCCGTGTGTAAATACATGATACATGAAAAGCATGTTATCACACAGATACCAGGCGTGAGTTGTCTTCCCCGTTGTGCCTGCCAGTTGGATAGACTGCTGGCTTGAGGTCCCATATCAGATTTGGCTTGATCAAGCAAAGAAGAAAGGGAAATTACTGGAGAATATTTTGTCTTAATGGAAGGTCATAAGGAGGGTTGCCACAAGTTATTAAACTGAGGGGGGGAGGAATGTAAACTTGGCGGAGGGGGAAAAAGTTATTTTAAAGTGATTTTAATCTCTCCCCCTTCACAAAAAAAGCTTAAACAGTCTTTTAAGAAAAAGCAGGATGTAAAAGCTCAATTGCACAGTGAGTGTGGCTAAAGTTTTCCTTTCGGGTTGAAGCTGGTTTGAGGGAAAATGCACCAAATAGCAGTATTTTCTCATGAAACTACAGGGTTGTGGGCAACGCCATGTTCAAATGCCAGCTGCGGGAACTCACTGAACCAGAGGATACGGTAAGGTGTAAAGGTAAAGGTAAAGGTAAAGGTAAAGGTAAAGGGACCCCTGACCATTAGGTCCAGTTGTGGCCGACTCTGGGGTTGCGGTGCTCATCTCTCTTTATTGGCCGAGGGAGCCGGTGTACAGCTTCCAGGTCATGTGGCCAGCATGACTAAGCCGCTTCTGGCGAACCAGAGCAGCGCACGGAAACGCCATTTACCTTCCCCCCGGAGCGGTACCTATTTATCTATTTGCACTTTCACGTGCTTTCTAACTGCTAGGTGGGCAGGAGCTGAGACCGAGCAATGGGAGCTCACCCCGTCGTGGGGATTCGAACCGCCTACCTTCTGATCGGCAAGTCCTAGCCTCTGTGGTTTAGACCACAGCACCACCCGCGTCCCTCACGGTAAGGTGTACACAGCCTAAATAACTCTCTCTGGTTTCTTCCATATTCCAACTCTCATTTAGCAGCAAAGGCAGGCAAGGTGATAGATGGCAGGTTCTTTTCATAGGAGGCTGAAGTTGACATTATGCTTCTTTTGTCCCTAAAGAAGGTAAAGTAGAGGAGAGTCATTTGTGATGCAAATGTGCATTTTGGACAATGCAAGATATACATTTAGTTCACAAAGGAAAAGCCACTTTAAGCCTTCTGCAGGAAGACACTGTCAATTGCTGCACTTCAGCTTTGAACTCCAGGTTATCACTCTGTGATTCAACTGTCTTAAATTATCTGGTTCAACAAAACAGGGTGGATGGAAGGAAGGAAGGAAGGAAGGAAGGAAGGAAAGAAGGAAGGAAGGAAGGAAACTTTGACAGTGCCACTCTTATGTATGTTTGATCAGAGAGTAAACTCCTTTGAATATATTCTGAGTAAATATGCACGAGATCAGTCTGTTTAACATTATGATTATGCGTTTTTAACCTGTTATATACTCTTGATAAAAGTAGGCATGATATCATTTCCTAGTTGGATCAATTTAAGTTATGAAAGGCATATGCAAGCTTTGGTTATTATTTTTTAAAGTGTTTTTTAGCTTTTGAGAAATGACAGTAGACAACTCGAAGAAATAACAGTGGAACAAATAACTGTGTGGAACACTCACTGCACTTAGGAAAGTGTCAGTCAGCTGCACATATTCTAACAAGAGAAATTCTGAGAACAGACCCACAATGAGAGTGCCTAATTTGACTACAGAGGCAGGAAATCATGTGTTAAGCAGGTAAGCTTGGCATGTGTTGCTGTGTGGGTGGGTGTAACAACACACTGCTCTTGTTTATGAAACATATGAAAGGGAACAAAGAACTCTGTGTTGGACAGAAGAGTTCTGCTAAAGTCAGAAGCTCACATACACCTGTAGAAACCTACGGTGGTCTATAAATCAGGTCTCACCAGGTTTTTGTCCTGGAATTTATTTTCAAAGCCAGAACAAGTGAAGTAGTAACACAGAACAGCCTACTTTTGAGTCTTGAGCAGCATGCCTCTCCTTGATCATCACCAAGTGCCCACAACCAGTTTCTATACATCTGAAATTGCCACTAAGGTCACTTAGCTCAGAGACATAACTCTGGGGCAAATTTGAGCCCCAGGGAAGTACGTATGCTTTTTTATTTTTAAATGAAGTATTGTCAGTATGAGAGGGTTTATTTTAGCTTCTCTATATATCATCTAAAGTTCAAATCACACAAACATGTCTGAAGACCCCACAGGGTGGTGCAATTCAGGGTAGGGAAACAGTGGACTTGAAAAGAATTAATAGAATCATAGAGTTGGAAGGGATCACGTCTAATAATAATAATAATAATAATAATAATAATAATTGTTATTTATATCCCGCCCTCCCCAGCCGAAGCCGAGCTCAGGGCAGCTAACAACACTAAAACAGTGCAACATTATAAAAACATTATAAAAATTAATTAAAATCAAAATTGATGGCAACCATAAACTAAAGTTTTGTAAAGATTGCCAAAGGAGGGAGTCAGGCTGCGCCCTGACCAAAGGCCTGGTGGAACAGCTCTGTCTTGCAGGCCCTGCGGAAAGATGTCAAGTCCTGCAGGGCCCTTGTCTCTTGTGACAGAGCGTTCCACCAGGTTGGAGCCGCAGCCGAAAAAGCCCTGGCTCTAGTTGAGGCCAGCCTAACCTCTCTGTGGCCTGGGACCTTCAAGATGTTTTTATTTGAAGACCGTAAGTTCCTCTGTGGGGCATACCAGGAGAGGCGGTCCCATAGGTACGAGGGTCCTAGGCCGTATAGGGCTTTGAAGGTTAAAACCAGCACCTTAAACCTGATCCTGTACTCCACCGGGAGCCAGTGCAGCTGGTATAGCACCGGATGAATGTAAAGAGTCTCACTGCGGCATTCTGCACCCGCTGGAGTTTCTGGGTCAGTCTCAAGGGCAGCCCCACGTAGAGTGAGTTACAATAATCCAGTCTGGAGGTGACCGTCGTGTGGATCACAGTGGCTAGGTCAGGGCGAGAGAGGTAAGGAGCCAACTGCTTAGCTTGGCGGAGATGAAAAATGCCGCCTTTGTTATAGCTGCAATCTGCGCCTCCATGGAGAGGGAGGTATCGAAGATTACACCCAAACTCTTAACGGACGGTGCTGGCACTAATTGCACCCCCGCAAGAGATGGGAGTTGCCCCCTCAATCCCATATCGTCCCGTCCCAGCCAGAGGACCTCTGTCTTCGAAGGATTTAACTTCAACTGGCTCCCACGTAACCATCCAGCCACAGCTTCCAAGCATCTGATCAGTGTGTCTGGGGCCGAGTCAGGATGGCTATCCATCAACAGATAGAGTTGGGTGTCATCTGATGGCAGCCCAGCCCAAAACTCCGGACAAGCTGGGCGAGGGGGCGCATAAAGATGTTAAAAAACATCGGGGAGAGTATCGCACCCTGGGGCACTCCACACACCAAGGAGTGGCGGGATGACAATTCCCCCCCAAGCGCCACCCTCTGTCCCCGACCAGAGAGAAATGAGCGCAGCCATTGAAGGACTGTGCCCTGGATCCCCATGTCGGCAAGGTGGTGGTCCAGGAGTTCGTGATTGACCATGTCGAAGGCTGCTGACAGGTCTAGAAGAATCAGCAGCCCCGACCCGCCTCGATCCAGCTGCCTGCGGAGATCATCTGTTAGGGCGACCAGAGCCGTCTCGGTCCCATGACCAGCGTGGAAGCCGGACTGGAATGGATCCAGAGCCAATGTTTCATCCAGAAACCTACCAAGCTGTTCAGCAACCGCTCTCTCAATCACCTTACCCAGGAATGGAAGATTCGAAACCGAGCAGTAATTGGATAGATCTAAGGGATCTAATGATGTTTTCTTTAAAAGCGGGCGCACCACTGCCTCCTTCAGTTCCCTTGGGAATGTCCCGGTGCCAAGGGACAAATTGATGATATCCCCCAGGGGGACCCGCACCTCGTCTGGACACGCTCTAATCAGCCAGGACGGGCACGGGTCGAGAGGACAAGTGGTGGGCTTTCCAGCTCGGAGGAGTCTGTCCACATCGGCTGGGGATATCCGGTCAAAGTGGTCCAATACTGGACCCGAGGACAGTCGAGGGGCCTCCAGTTCCTTTATTGTATCCAAATTGGCAGGGAGGTCATGGCAGAGCAACAGGACCTTCTCCGCAAAAAAGCTCGCAAATGCCTCACAGCTGTGTGTCAAATTGTTATTTAAATTTGGCTGTCCTTCGAGGGACGTTAAAGACCGAATTATACTAAATAATTGCGCCGGGCGAGAGCTAGCAGATGCAATGGAGGCTGAGAAGTAGGACTTCTTAGCGGCCTTCACTGCCATCTCGTAGGTTTTCATAAAAACCCTATAAGATGTTCTTGAAGCCATACTCGCTCTAGCCGTCTGAGGTCCCGCTTCATTTTCCAGAGCTCCTCGGTAAACCAGGGAGCCCGGTTTCTGCGGGGTCGCAGAGGGCGCTTAGGTGCGATCTCATTGATGGCTGCCAGGAGCTGGGTATTCCAGCCCTCAACAAGCTCAGTCAGGGAGTCGCCAGGGGGAGAAAGGTCCCGCAAGGCTTGACGGAAGGCTTTGGTCTACTCCAAATCCCTCCAATGGAAGAATCTTTTACCCAACATGGGGCTCAAACCCACAAGCCTGAGATTAAGAATCTCACCCTCTACCAACTGAGCCATCCCTCAGTTGTTCCATTGCTACTTCTCACCTTTCTTTATTTTTGTCCTCCCAAGCTGAAAAAAACCCCATCAGGATGTAGCAGGGATAGGTAACCTGGGACCCTCCAGACATTATTGGACTCCAACTCCCATCATCCCCGACCATTGGCTTTGATGGCTGTTGCTGATGGGAGTTGGAGTCCAGCAACATCTGAGCAGCCACAGGCCCCTATCCTTGGGCTACAGTGGTTTGGAAATGTTTGTGTTTGCCCTAAATGGAAGGTACACACACACCACAAGTTTGCAGAATGAGGGAAAAGGTGGAAAGAGTGAATATCCTCTCTTCTCTGGAATTATCCAGTGGACAAACAAAAAGAAATGGTGCTCGCTTTAGTGTTTAAAGCAGTGTTTCCGAAACTTGGGTCTCCAGCTGCTTTTGGACTACAACTCCCATCATCCCTAGCTAGCAAGACCAGTGGTCAGGGCTGATGGGAACTGTAGTCTCAGAACAGCTGGAGACCCAAGTTTGGGAAATATGGTCTTCAGTGATTTACTGCACAGAGATGCATCTAGTGTCTTTGTTGTATAGTTTTTGCTGTACACTGAAGATGTACCTCTTTACCCAGATGTTCGACACTTAAGGTACAGTGGTACCTTGGTTTAAGAACAGCTTAAGAACGCTGCAAACCCAGAAGTAGGTATTTTGGTTTGTGAACTTTGCCTTGGAAGCAGAACATGTTTTGCTTCCTGTTGAGTGTGCTTCATTTGTAAATTGAGTCCCCCGCTGCGATGGGAAAGCATGCCTTGGTTTAAGAACGCTTTGGTTTAAGAACGGACTTCCGGAATGGATTAAGGTCATAAACCAAGGTGCCACTGTATTTACTCCATGGGACCCACCTCTTTTGCCGAATTTCGACTCTTCTGTTCCAGTGGGAAGGCTTTTGTTTGTTTTTTGAACTGTGTATTGCATTGTTGTAACCCACTCTGGGACCATATGCTGAAGGACAGGTAAAGGACCTTACAGATATATAATAAATAAATGCTTTTTTAGGAATACATAATTGCCTTAGAGCGGCTTCAGACATTCTCGCAAAGGAAGCAAAGCACATGTGTAGTAGATCTGCCCATCTGGTTCCCCGTTTTCTGCTAGAATGCAGGAGATGCACAAGGTCCCCACCTGCACACGCCTCATGTGGAAGCAAGGAAAACCAATGGATACTTTATTTGTGAATTCCCTTTTTCTCTTGTCCAGGTAACCTGCAAAAACAGGAATCCATTTTATGCAATATCTGGCAATGGCCACTAGCATAGGTGTGTGTGTGTATATATATATATATATATATTAAGCCTAGACAAGTTCATGGAAGTACAGTGGTACCTCAGGTTAAGTACTTAATTTGTTCCAGAGGTCCGTAGTTAACCTGAAACTGTTCTTAACCTGAAGCACCACTTTAGCTAATGGAGCCTCCTGCTGCTGTCGCGCCGCCAGAGCATGATTTCTGTTCTCATCCTGAAGCAAAGTTCTTAACCTGAAGCACTATTTATGGGTTAGCGGAGTCTGTAATCTGAAGCGTATGTAACCTGAGGTACCACTGTATACCGTACATCTATCAATCACTAGACACCACAGCTGCTAAGAATGGAACTTCCACAGCCAAGTGCAGTATACCTCTGATTCCTGGATGATGGGAATAAAAAACAGGAGCTGGCCGTCCCTTTTAGAGCCTGCTTGTGAGCTGGCTACTCTTAAGAGACTAGATCAGGCATAGGCAAACTCCAGCCCTCCAGATATTTGGGACTACAATTCCCATCATCCCTGACCATTGGTCCTGTTAGCTAGGGATGATGGGAATTGTAGTCCCAAATATCTGGATGGCCGGAGTTTGCCTATGCCTGGACTAGATGGACCCATCATATCACACAGGCAGTGGTAACACTGGGACAGGACTTTAGGGCAGGCGTTGAAGGCCCCACTCAGTAGAACGATCGGGAGGTTCCCCAAGCCCAGCGGAAGTGGCCCACCACATTTTTAAATAAGCAAAACAGAACAAATTTACAGCCCCCTTCCTCTTGCTAGAGTCCCATTAAAATCCAAAATCTAAAATTACCTAACCACAACACCGGACCCAGCATGACCATTCTCATGTTCTGAGCCTAATCAGTGCAATGCCTGTGTGGCCACAACCTCAGACGAGGCATGCATAATATAATTGTGGCATTATTCTTTCTCTCTCCCCCCCCCCCAGCCCAGCCTCCCCACCCTCCCTTTCACAGAGAAACCAAACAGGCACTGGCAAGGCGCTCTTGTAACTTACCAAAGTAATAGGAGAAGCATGGCTGGAGGGCTGCTGCTATTTTCCAGTCCCGGCACAGGTTTCCGTCTTTGCAGCAGCTGCAAGCTCTTTGTGCTTCCTTCCTCAGGGCAAATGAGGTCTTTTCTCAGCTGTGGGGCAAGCTGCCTTGGTTGCTGCTGCTGTTCTCCTTTGCCTCTCCCTCCAACAGGGAGGTGTGGCCAGAGAGTGGTATAAAGTCCAAAGAAAGAGCTTCTCCCCCCTTCAGTACAGAGTCCCCCTTTCTACAGGAGATCAGATTCTCTGCTCTGCCAGCAACACAGTTATTTTTTTTTAAATTTTTATTTTTGCAATCGCCTTGCCTGTCGGTCCCTTGCTGCCCTGTAACACCTGCCTGCCTGCCTGCCATGCACTCGGGGACTGCGCCCATCACTCTGCTGCTCCTGGTACAGGTGGGCTTTTCCGTGAGCCTCGACGCCATCCAGTGCCCGCCATGCTCCGAGGAGAAGCTGGCGCGCTGCAGGGCGCCCACCGGGTGCGAGGAGCTGGTGCAGGAGCCCGGCTGCGGGTGCTGCGCCACTTGCGCCTTGGCCAAAGGAATGCCCTGCGGGGTCTACACGCCGCGCTGCGGCTCTGGGCTGCGGTGCTACCCGCCGCAGGGAGTGGAGAAGCCTCTGCACACACTCATGCACGGCCAAGGGGTCTGCATGGAGCTGGCTGAAGTGGAAGCAATCCAAGAGAGCATGCAGTCCACAGGTAAGAGGGGCATCAGGCTCTCAGGCACATAAGCCTGGCAGGCAGGTCTACTGGCCGCACCAGTTGTGGCGCAGAGGAAATGCTGTACTATGGTTTGGATGCGGGGAAGGGTGGATTTGTCTGGGGGTACCTTACCTTTGTGGGTAATGGCTTGCGTTCGCAGTCTTCAAGTTGCCAGTTCTGAAAACGGGCACAACCACAGCTATTGGCCAGTACCTGGAAGGAAACTGACGCCACATCGACCATCACTGCACCCTTGACCGATGCTAGATTTAACAACTTCACACTCTCTCTTGGGACCCTTCAGAGAGCTTTGTGCTGCATGTCAGGCTCACAATATGCTTCTTGGCTGCCAACTTGTAACACAAAAATAACCTGCGCGCATGTTCAAAACGACAAGTGGCAAAAAAATACTTGTTGCAGGTCGAGTTTCCAAGGGCTGTATTTTCCTAGTGCATTGTCCTCTGTGGCAAGGGAAGTGCGCTCACATGTGCGGACAGTGGTTGTGGGGAGATCATCTGCTCTGTGGTGAAAGATTTGAACATGTATTTCATATGTTCTACTGTTAGCGCAGCATGGTTCGCGGTAGTCCTTTTCCTATGCATGAATAGTCGGGGGATAGAATGGGGCTGAAAATAACTGGTATTTCGAGTTCCTTTTGTTTACCTCCAGAGCTCTCTCGGCATAGGTTTTGGCACATGGGAGAAACAGGGCGATTCCAGACAGGAGCTTACTATTGTAAACGGGGGCCCTTCAGATATTGCAAATGGGGTGTTGGCAACATGTGGCGGTGGTCACCCCCCCCCCTTTCATTTTAACTTGCTGGATTGTACACACTTCAAACTTGAACTGCACAGACGTGATGCTGGTCAAACTTGGGATGGGGAAAGAAAAACAAATATTAATACAGCCTGTCTGCTTATAGCGCAGTCATTAGAACATGAGACTCTTAATCTCAGGGTCCCGGGTTCGAGCCCCATGTTGGGCAAAAGATCCCTCCATTTCTTGTGGTTGGACTAGATGATGCTCAGGGTCCCTTCCATCTCTACAATTCTATCATTCTCTGACTACAGCAAGGCATGACTGTTTAAGCAATGGCTTGCACCTCTCTTGTTTAGTTTTTTCACTGTTCATTTTTAGGTAGTGTTCATTACTTACTAATAAAAATTATTTGAAAATATATAGGAGGGAAAACGCTGATGTTTTGATGCTGACCATGACGCATAGACACTGTGGAAAAGCTTGCAGGTACAAAGAGCACTGAACCCCACAATATCTAACAGGAGGCTTTTCCAGCCTTCCTATCATCCACCCAGTGGTGGAGCCTCATGCTCTGGCACCGGGGGGCGGAGAGCAGGCAGGGGCGGAGCTGGTGCACGTCCCGGGTGCGTGGCACCCAGTGCAGGCGGGGGGTCAGCCATGATGGCACCCCACCGGGATCGCACTGCCAGAGGTGGTGCGCTCCCCCTGCACTCCTCTTCCTCCGCCAGTGCAGTGCATCCACACCCTCCAGTATTGGACAAGAAGGTGATTTGTCACTTTATTTGAAGTTGTTTCCTAAAGATCTCCTAATGGAGATCAGATGCGCCTGTGTAGATTTCAGCTTCCTTTTCCTTTCAGCTACGAAAGGGAGGCGTGCAGGGAAATCTTGTACACATCTAACTCGGACACGCTCAAATTCAGTGGGAACGGGTTCCCAGGTAATTTGCATGTACAGAGGACTGCAGCCTAAAGTACATAAGGGGTAACTGAGGCTGCAGCCTTGTAGCAGCAGGTTGGACCAAATGACTCTTAGGACCCTTTACAGTTCTATGATTCTATGTAGGGGGTTTTCTTTTCTTTTTTAAAAAAAAGAAAATCCCAGAATATTTTTTTAATTGTTTTATTTCCACACAAAACATCTCTGCTTCAGTGTTAGCATAAGTCCTTCACGTCTAATTGCCCCAGTAACAACTGTTTCAGTGCACTGATCCGATATGCAAACATGCCAATACAAAACCTTTCTCGAGCGTAGGCTGTGCCAAGAAGTTGCAGACCACACACGTCAAGGGCATGTAAATAGTATTCAGCCATGACTGTTCAGTGCCTCTGACCCGGAATGTCTTGGAGTGTTAGTGTCAATCAGGACCACCTATTTCTGCTGCATAGAGCCACAACCTTAAAGAGAGAAAGAATGGAAGGTTGATCTTGGAGATAAAGTGACAAATGATGTTTTTTTCTTCCTTTGAAACTGGGAGGAAAGAAATTTCAGTGAAGAAATTTGGTTTGTATTCCCTCTTTGCCACCCCATAACTCTCATACCCATTTTTTTTGAGAAGCAATGCACAAACCTTCGAGATGCACAAAGAATGGTGTTAGAAGTCATGTGAGTGATATCTAAATGTTTCACTATTGTGCAATCATTCTGTAGAAAAAACATAACCAGTGCACATACTGGTACAGAAAGGTGTACCCACACCTACATACAGGGGTGCCAACTTGAACAAAATTTTTGTGTGGGGTGGGGGCAAGTAAGCCCCACCTTCATAATCGATCACATGATGCGGTGCATGCACACCATTTGAATGGCAATGCCCATCAAATATTTTAGAGGGGAGTTGAAGACCCCTCGGCTCCTATGAGTTGGTTCCTATACCTGCATATGCCCAGAAAGTTAAAAAAAAAAACACTTTGGAGGGGGGTGGGAAGAGAGGAGAGGCAATCGAGGTGAAGCCTTACTCTGCACCAACTGGAGTGGACAGGGCATGGTGGTGAGATGTTTGGGGTGGAGAAGGCACTGAAAGGATGTGATTCATTCTATGCTGTGCAAGGCACATTGCGATTGCAGCATTCAGCAAATACTGGGAAATAAGAGAACGGTTAGTGCTGGAAGGCTCCTGTCTGGAAGCAAAACCATTGGCTGGTGTTCTAAGAACGTACATGGCTGCAAGTGACAGGTTCTGCAACAGTGGCCTGGCCCAATCCACCTGGTCAGCTCTTCTGCCTTTACGAGCAGCCAGAAGCTTGACAGGCAGCCACTGGCAAGTGATACTTCCTCAGCGTAGAGAGGGAGAATATCATCTCCTAATTGCGACTGATCCATCCACTAAAAGGCACAGCTATGGGGCTGACATGAGAGTCAGTTGGCAACCTTGGATTAATGGGCTTTAAATGTGCTACATTTAATGTACGCGGGTGGCATTGTGGTCTAAACCACAGAGCCTAAGGCTTGCCAATCAGAAGGTTGGCGGTTCGAATCCTCACAACGGAGTGAGCTCCCGTTGCTCGGTCCCAGCTTCTCCCAACCTAGCAGTTTGAAAGCATGCCAGTGCAAGTAGATAAATAGGTACCACTTCGGCGGGAAGGTAAACAGCATTTTTGTGCGCTGTTCTGGTTGGCCAGAAGCTGCTTAGTCATGCTGGCCACATGACACAGAAGCTGTACGTTGGCTCCTTCGGCCAGTAAAGCGAGATGAGCACCGCAACCCCAGAGTTGTCCGCGACTGGACCTAACGGTCAGGGCTACCTTTAAATGTGCTACATTTTCAGTGACATACAAAGAAATACCATACTAAGGGATCTCGTGTATGCCTGGAGTCCTGTGTCCAGTTCTGGGCACCACAGTTTAAGAAGGCAATTGACAAGATAGAACGTGTGCAGAGGAGGGAGACCAAGGTGGAAACCAAGCCTTATGAGGAACGGTTGAGGGACTTGGGTATGTTTAGCCTGGGAAAGAGGACACTGAAAGGCATAGGACAGCTTTCTTCAAATACCTGTTGCACGGAAGATGGCACAAGATTGTTTTCCGCTGCCCCAGAGGGTAGGACCCAAACCAATGGATTCAAATTACACTAAAGGAGTGTCTGACTAAACACCAGGAATAACTTTCTGACAGAGCTGTTAGACAGTGGAATGGGCTACCTTGGAAGGTGGTGGACTCTCCTTCATTGGAGGTTTCTAAACGGAGAGCAGATGGACATCAGTAATTCCTTCAGGGGGTGGACAATGACCTTTTAGTTCCTTCCCAACTCTACAGTTCTATGGTTCTGTGTGTTTTTCAAAAACCCACAGTGTTTCTATTGAAAAAATTACCGTACAAAATGTTGGAACACAGGGGTACCAACTTGAATAAAATATTGCGGGTCCCAGGTAAGCCCCACACTACATAATCAATCACAAGGTAAAGGTAAAGGACCCATCGACGGTTAAGTCCTGTCAAAGGCAACTATGGGGTGCGCCGCTCATCTGGCTTTCAGGCCGAGGGAGCTGGTGTTTGTCCACAGACAGCTTTCCAGGTCACGTGGCCAGCATGACTAAACAGCTTCTGGCACAACAGAACACTGTGATGGAAACCAGAGCGTACGGAAACACTTTTAACCTTCCCGCCACAGTGGTACCTATTTATCTACTTGCACTGGCGTGCTTTTGAACTGCTAGGTTGGCAGGAGCTGGGACCGAGCAACGGGAGCTCACCCCATCACTGGGATTTGAACCGCCGACCTTCTGAATGGCAAGCCCAAGAGGCTCAGTGGTTTAGACCACAGCTCCACCTGTGTCCTTCCAACCACAAGACCACACACACTCACTATTTGAATGGCAATTCCCATCAACTTTGGGGGTCTCGGGGGGGGGGGGGGAAGGGGCCTCGACCCTAGGAGTTGGCTCCAATGTCTGAACTTCAATTTCTGTAAGTTGGCTGCTGGAAATCTATGCTGTGCAGATATCCCTGCCCTTTGGCCCAACACATATAAGCAAATAAGAAGCTTGACTGGGGTGGGGGGCCAGAATGCAGACCACCTACCTGCCTCTGGGCCTGCAAATGCCAGATCCATTAACTCCTTCCATCTTGTCTGGTTCTCTGCTGTGCTTTCAGTATTGAAATCCACAGGTGGCAGGTTTGTTGTGTTGCTCTGTGTGAAGGTCACGGTTGTCGTCTCCTGTATGAACTCTCCACAAGCTGCATCAATGCAAATTCAAACTTTATTCTTGATGAGGCTTGGGAGCCTGCACCCAGCAGTAACTAACCCAGCCAGGCCACACCTCTGAGTCAGCTGCTGTCCAGGAACTGGCTTCCTTGGTCACAGCGGTTTCTTTTTAAGGTGCCACATAGTAAAGGTAAAGGTACCCCTGCCCTTACGGGCCAGTCTTGACAGACTCTGGGGTTGTGC
This sequence comes from Podarcis cretensis, assembly GCF_951804945.1. Lineage (NCBI taxonomy): Eukaryota > Metazoa > Chordata > Lepidosauria > Squamata > Lacertidae > Podarcis > Podarcis cretensis. The sequence goes on along the minus strand of NC_137182.1, from coordinate 27,318,583 downwards.
GCCCATCTCACTTAAGAGGCCAGGGGCCAGCGCTGTCCGGAGACACTTCCGGGTCACGTGGCCAGCGTGACATCGCTGCTCTGGCCAGAGCCAGAGCCAGAGCCAGAGCCGCACACGGAAACGCTGTTTACCTTCCCGCTGGTAAGCGGTCCCTATTTATCTACTTGCACCCGGAGGTGCTTTAGAACTGCAAGGTTGGCAGGCGCTGGGACTGAGCAGCGGGAGCGCACCCCGCCGCAGGGATTCGAACCGCCGACCTTTCGATCGGCAAGTCCTAGGCGCTGAGGCTGTAACCCACAGCGCCACCTGCGTCCCTAAGGGGCCACATACTAGATGTTTAATTGACAATGCATACACTCCGCTCAGAAGACTCCTTTTTTTAAATCACTGTTGGCAAACTGGCTCTCTAGTTAAGTTTTTGTTGTTGTATTAACTTGCCATGGACACAGAACTAGTTATAAAGCACAGTTTGGCAGCGGAGGAAGTGTTCAGCTGTGTGCCTTGCAAATGGAGGAGAATATGCATGGCCGTCTAGCTCCTCTCAAAATACCATTAAGCTCAGATCCTCCAAGAACCTCTATTTTCCAGGGACTTTCCTGATTTAAAGAAGCCGTCCCGGTTTCTGATTTGATCCCTGAATGTCCCACTTTACCTTAAAGGTAAAGGGACCCCTGACCATTAGGTCCAGTCGTGACCGACTCTGGGGTTGCGGCGCTCATCTCGCTTTATTGGCCGAGGGAGCCAGTGTTTGTCCGCAGACAGTTTCCGGGTCATGTGGCCAGCATGACCAAGCTGCTTCTGGCGAACCAGAGCAGCACACGGAAACGCCGTTTACCTTCCCGCCGGAGCAGTACCTATTTATCTACTTGTACTTTGATGTGCTTTCGAACTGCTAGGTTGGCAGGAGCAGGGACCGAGCAACAGGAGCTCACCCTGTTGCAGGGATTCAAACTGCCGACCTTCTGATTGGCAAGCCCTAGGCTCTGTGGTTTAACCCACAGTGCCACCCGCGTCCCTCCTTTGCGCCTTAAGTTGTCCCTATTTTCTTTGTAGCATTGTTGGAGGGTATGAAGTTATTCAACCCCTGAGCCGTCTGAAGTCAATCCTGAAGTTTTTTTTAAAAATAAAAGGTTTTATTTTTATATATGCTGGAAGCTGCACAGAGTGGCAAGGGCAACCCAGTAAGATATGTGGGGTATAAATAGTAAAGTTATCATTACGGAATGGGAGGCCGTCCCTATTTTCATCGGGGAAATGTTGGAGGTTATGTAAGCTTAGACTCTGGCTGTCCACCACTGATGGTAACATACACCAAGTGTCGCACAAGCAGCAAAAAATAATAAAACTTGGTAGGCTACTGGGAAGTCAGATGAAATTGTCTGTATGCTGTAATTGCAGTGTACCTTACATACCACAGAATGAATTGCATTCATTTCAGGGTCGTTCTCACCATGTCCTGTCCACTCCAGTGGGTGGGAATGCCAAAGTCTTCCCCCTCCCAAATGCCCACCTCCTTTCCAACCCCTTTTATTCATTTATTTTGCCAAGTGCATAAAGTTGAAGTTAAATGCGCATAAGTTGCACGTAAGTTGCAGCCTTCCTGTATTTAACATCTTGAGCTCCTTGGAAAACCACCTTGAGTTCAACCTTGTTGTTGGAGAAGTGAAATGCAAATACCAAACCAAATCAAGATCAGAGGAGATGACCCTCGTGGTTCTTTCCCAACTCTGCCTTTCTAGTATAAATCAAAAAGCAGACCATAAGAGTCCTTGTTTGCAAGGCAGATTTGTATATGAGCCTTTGGGTAGGAAATGCAATTTATTCCCTATGTGTGGCCTGGGGATCAAGTAACTGAGTTCACTTTCCCCTTTAGCATGAACTGCCTGGTGTAAGGACCATCCATTATCAATCAGGATGCAAGGAGATTAAGGAGGGATTGACAACAGGAGGTTGCTAGATGCTCCTACTCTCTGCATTTTATCAAGGTCACTCCATATTTCCTGGTACTTGTCCCTGGCAAATTGCTGTCTCTCTGCTATGCCTTGAGGGAAGGGATACCTTTAAAAGAACGTGCTGGTAGAGTGCTCACATGTACACTACCTTAGTTTCTGCCAACACACCCTAGAGTGTTAAGGTTGCTGAATGTGTTTTGATTCTGCGGTGAGTACCATCTGATCCATGGCAGGGTGGAACATTATATTAAACTTCAAGCTCTCGCAGCTCCAACCCCAGCCCCAGCCTTGACCCCTATGGCCAGCTTATTAACACAAACTGCTTCAGATGCAGCGGCTATCATACCTTTCCAAGTGTCCCAATTTTCCAGGGACCGTTCCAGAATTATGAAAGCCATCCCGGCTTCTGATTTGATTCTGAAATGTCCCCATTTCCCCCGCCAGTGCTGTTGCCTTTGAGCTCAGGAAGGAGGATGAGCCGGCCCTTGTCCTGAGTGGAAGAAAGGGAGCATCCCATTGCCTCTCCATAGCCACTGCTGATGGCCTCCTCCCTTGGGCAGCTCGTAGTGGCTATGGCTGCTGCCACCAAGGCCCAGCTCTGCATGATGCGCCGGCTCTGAGAAGCAAACAGAGAGTAGGGCGTGAAGAAAGGGGGAGAGGAGTGGAGCACAAGGAATCTTGAATTATTATTTTTAATGCTTTGCGTCTAAACTTACCCCTTTCTAAAATGTATTTATGGTGTGTGTTTTTCTTTTGGTAAATCTACAAATAATAAAATCAGGATTAAGGGGTTTCCTCAGGACAGTGGAAGGCATGTGTGCTCGGTCTCGTTGATGTAGTGCTAGTAGTATTCACCCTTCTTCTGACAGGAAATTCTTGGCAGGGGGACGGCAAAAAATGGGGGGGGGGTTGAGGAGGGTCAGTTGCGGAGTGGGGGAGTGAGATATGTCCCTATTTTCACTTGAGGAATGTCGGAGGGTATGGGCTATTGTAGATTCAGGGCGCTTCCAGGCTTTTGCTCTTGGGGGGTGGGACCTACCAACAAATTCAGACTCTGCCATGATAGCTGATGGTGAAGTCTTGCTCAGCAAATCCATTTCCCTCAGCGATAAGACTTTTGCCAAAAGGCAAATGATGGGGAAATGCCATTGGCTAGCACTTGCTTTGACACGACGTCATCTAACTGCCCTCCTTGCAAAACAGATCACGATAAATACTCGGTAAACAGGTGGTTTGGAAGCACCCTCAGGGTAAAATAAATAGCACAGCACACGGGAAGCAGAAAAGGCTTTCATCTGAACTGCTGGTGATTTGTGTGGTCTCTCAGGCAGTGATTCTTGGTGTGAGGCTGTGTACCCTTTACTCTGAATCTGGCATGTTTCCAACCACAGTTTTGCACAACATTAGCCACACGGTACACCCATCCTGTCACTTCTTCAGGAAATGCTGCCTTTTGATGCATTCCCACCTCAAACCGACTTCGAACCGAATTGAGAATTGAGCCACCTCGCTGTGTTTAAGCCAGCAATGTGTGCACAGCAGTTTTAGTTACAAATACACAGGAGGCACTCTGTGTTCATTTGTGAAATATGAGGGTGAGGGTTACCACTTTCTGGGGTGTGTACCTACGCCTCAGAGGCAGCCCAAGATACTTGGCAGTGTGAGGCAAGAGACAAGGTGGTGCCGCTAACAGTCCCTATTCCTCGTACAGATGCCAGCCACTTGAATTTGAATTCCAGCACTGGCAACACAACAACATCCTCTATCCACTTGAGGGCGACAGGCCACCTCAGGGGACAAAGGGCAGGCCACACGGCACGCACCTCTCTTCTCCAAAACTTTGCCACTGCCACTCTGCTCTGCAGCATCAGCCAACCAAGGTGGCTGCTTCACTCTGCTTTATGGGAGGGCTGGTCCTGTTGGTATGTTTCTAGCAACAGCCTGAACCTGCAGAAATTATATATTGGCACAGACCTAAACAGTGTAGAAGGCATCACTTGCTAAATTTCTGTCCTGAGTCTCCCAACATATAGTTTCATTGGATGTAATGAGTTAAAGAACTTAAATGTCTACATCAGGGTCCTGGATTAATTTGAGCCTACAGAGGTGAAGTCAGGGCTGGCTCAAGACATCTTGCTGCCTGAGGCGGACAAAATGGCACCTCCCATTCCATGTAGAGAAGTAGATTGGAGCAACAATTGATTCTTAGTTCAACACTGGTGATAGGATAGCACACCTGAGGGAAGGAGGTACACTTAGGGGGCTCTGTGTAACATAGAGAGCTCTCCTTCAACATCTCATTGCCCTTCCCTCCGTATCTGCTACCCAAGGCAGCTGCCCCACCCTGCCTAACAGTAGGGCCAGTCTCGTGTGGAATGTAGGGATGGCTAGATCTATCAAATCAGTTATCCACACTTCTGCAGCAATTTTTGATTTATAAGAAAATCATGAAAATTTGACAACATATTAGTGTTAACTTCACCTAATAAACAGGTTTTTGTAAGCAGTTTTCAATAAGGTACACACTTTTGCAAGGACTTCCCCCTATGTAACACATTTTCTATGTATGCATTTTATCCGCACTTTCGCCTAATACAAACATTTCTGTAAGCAATGTTTAGTTGGAGAACTGCACTGCAAAATTCAGAGAAGGGTGAATTTTGAAGGATTGCTGTGTTTTGGTTCACATATTGTTTTGCAAAGTGTGAATTAGGTAGGTTTACCTTGGGCATCATTGAGGTCATACTATTTCAGATGCAAGCTGAGATTCCAGCAATGGTCTCCTCCATTGCAACTCTAGTTTGAGAGCCTTTCTCTCACTTAAGTGTACTTTTGTGCTACCTTTACTTCTAGATTGAAATGCTGAAGAGCCTCAAACTCTTCAGGGCAACTGATGATCCTAAAAGATTTAAACCAGAGGGCTGGATCCAGAAGTGGCCTAACCACCATGGGACATTTCAACAGCAGAACTGACTAGGGAATGTGTTTCTGTAATGTGGTAGTTAACTGAAGATGGAAGAAAAAGATGGGATCTTGTACATCAGTGGATCTTCCCATGATTTTAAATACATATTTAACCCTCTTCTTATGTCTTCTAACTTCCATGTTTCCCTTATGTGTCTTCACTTGCCGCACCATTCAGAAATATGTTGACTGGCTCATTTACTTAAAGCATCTGAATTGTTTTAATAAAAAAAATATCCCCCATTCTTAGCCAGGACTTCTGCATCTTTAAAGAGCAGGATGACAAGCAGAGTTCAAGAGGTGACATTTCCCATCACTTCATTTCCATCAGGGAAAAACATCTTCTTAAAGGCATGCAATTATTTAAGACTGACGAAGAATGCTTCCTGGTATTGTTCTCTAGGCAGGGGGAAACCTAACATTGCATTGAAAGCACACCTAGAGACTGCAACTGAGATTTTTAAATGAAAAAATTAATGTTCAACAACGTACAAGCTTATGAACCCTACTGAAATTAGAATTACTTCTGAGTTAATAAGTTTTGTATTGGAGTATTAGTGTGACCTCCTGATTATTTATGTTGTCCCCTTTTTGCTTCCACTGATGGAAGCAAATGTGTGTCCCAGTGAACTGAGGATGCATGATGGGGGGGGGGAGGACTCATGACCATTTTGCACTAGATTCAGCCCCTCTTACTTACTAACACACATTACGCCATACAAAAAGAAATGTGCTGTTTGCCTCTGAATCTTTACTGGCAACTGGCCAGAGGGCTGCAAGTCTTCTATACAACCCCAATCATTCAACGCAATAAATCAACGTCTTCCTTTGAGAAAAAATATATCTTAAATGGCTGCCTTTAAGTACCCTTGAGTGTGGAAATGTGTGATCAAGGGCTTTCAAAAAGTCTTCATGGATTAAGGATCCAGGGAGTTGAAAACATACAGGTGAGTGCAGAAGTTAGCATCCCGAGAATCGACTTTTGGCTTTCTAGTTGCTCAGAGTGGGCAATGCCTGGTGGCATCACAGAAACGGGGGCAGTTTCTGGATGTGATTTCTGCTAGTCTAGGCATGGGGCTTCAGAACCATGCCAAGCTCCACACCAGATGGTAGGATAAGAAATGCACGAACATTTGCTTAGCTAACACACTTCGTGCAAGTCACAAACGTAGGGTCAGTTTGGCACAGGTTTGCCTTGACAAAAATGCCATCTTGCTCAAATAATTTGGCCTTGCACCTGAAATCACTGCATCTTAAAAGATTCAGAAGTCCTGACTAGGAATGGGGGATTTTTTTTCCTTATAATGCAGGCATTGTGAAGGCCTCTGTTGGTTCTTTCCCCCATGACTTTTCTTGATGGCCCTGTTTTCTCCTTGCTGGATAGTGTATGGGCACATATCTTCCTGAAGTTTGGCTCGAAGAGAGCAGAAGCCCAGCTGCTTCTCAGACTTGAGTTATCATGAAGGTTTTGTTTGGTTCAAATCATGGCATCCCAAAGGATGCAACCCTGGAAATCGCAGCAGGAAACTGGCTTCCCTGCCTCCAGTGGAAACTGGGAAGACAAGGCATCCAGGAAACAGCTGAGGCATCATAGGACCACACTTTTTGAGAATGAAGGCTGCGGAAAGGCTTCCTCCATCAGCGGACAGGAAAAACTTTCCCATCACTTGTTGGGATTGAGAAGTGACCTCAACTGCACATTGTGGTATGTCAAAGTGGCTTGCCATGAACGAGCAACTGTGCTCATGCATATGTGCACCTGCCATGCTTCTCATTTCCCTAAGCTGAAAACAAGCCAGTGTTTTCTTAGCATTGTGTGCAAATCATTACTTGTGATTTCTTGCCAAACAAATGACGAGAGCTAAGAGCAAACCTTGATTTTGTTCATTTTAACTGATTTGACTGCCAGTTTTACCTATTTCTTTTGCGCTAAGTGTTGCATTATCATTATCTTATTATTTAAAATAATAACAAATCAATGGAAATAATAATAACATAGAACAATAATTAATATTTATTTGTGCGTGTATAATCTGCAACCTGCCCTAGGCTCAGGAAAGATGAAGGGTATGATAAAACTTTCTAAATAAATAAAGTTGTGTGCTTGCTTCCCTTCCAGTTTGTCCTCTAAACTGAGTACCGGTAATGTAACACGCTTAAGATGTAAGGTCTAATTAAGATCTGCAAACCGTATGTTATTTAATTTTTTTTAAAAAAAATTTGAGGTGAGGTGAGCAGAACTGTACACAGTATTCTAAATGTGGTTGCACCATAGATTGATATAATTTCAGTTTTATTTTCAAATCATTGTAACGATCTGAGGAGAAACCAAGGTACCCTGGTTTCTCATCAGATCGCATAAATCTTTTGCCTTTTATTAAAGATTTCTGTGGAGAAATCATTGTAACAGGGTTGGCAGCTACCATAATTTCTCTCTCTCCCCTCCCTTCCTCCCTCCCTTCCTTCCTTCCTTCCTTCCTTCCTTCCTTCCTTCCTTGATAGATACATACATACATATGTGAGGGGATAGGTCTATTGGTGGCTCCTACCTTTGAGAGCCAGAAGATTGTATTCTAAAGTCTAACGACAAGAGAGATTTGTAGACATTTCCTGCGATGAACATCCCTAGGATGTCCGGCTGCCACACGAGACAGTGTGCTGATCTAGAACGCCATGCCTGAACTTTACATGGATGAGTGGAATCCTCCTGGACCAAACTGCTGATTTCTTGCTTGTATTTTCTACCCAGCAGACACTGCTGGGTGAGTGGGTTAATGTGTAGCCCAGAGAGTAAACATTTTTGCCTCGTGTGTCTCCTCACTACCAGGAACAGAATCTCCTGAAACTGTTATTTTTGGCTCTGTCCTTTGTAGGGTGACAAAGGGTAATCGATGCCCTTGGCAGTGGTGGTGAGGAAGGAGGCAGAGATAGGAAAGGAGGAGGGTGCCGGGGGGAGGAAAGGAGCAAAGGTGATTTAAAGGCACAAGTTGGCAAGAGGGTTGTTTTTCTAGGATTTTTTTTTTAAAAAAGCCCGTGTTTTGGGAAGAAGGTTCTTTGTCTACTTGTTGCTGACCCAAGTCTGATGTAAAGGGAAAAATACTTTGTGTCACTTTCTTTGGCAGTAAGCAAAGGCAACCAATTAAGATTAAAAACATGCCTTTAAATGGGTATTGGTGATGGTGACAGAAGAAGACATTTGAAAATTCTTCAGCTAACTGTGTCCCCCTCTTGTGGTGGTTACTAACCATTGTAAGTATTATCAGGTATTAGGGATGCTTCTTTAATGCAGGGCTGAGGAACCAGTGGCCTTCCAGATGATAAAACTCACACTTACCTCAGCCCCAACCATTATGGTCAATGGCATGGGATGATGGGAACTGTAGTCCAGCAACATTTAGAGGGCTGCAGGTTTCCACCCTTGATGTAGTAGAAGGAACTGAATTATGTCTTTTTCATGGTATGGATACCTGTACAGTGGTACCTCAGGTTACATATGCTTCAGGTTACATACGCTTCAGGTTACAGACTCCGCTAACCCAGAAATAGTGCTTCAGGTTAAGAACTTTGCTTCAGGATGAGAACAGAAATCGTGCTCCGGCGGCGCGACGGCAGCAGGAGGCCCCATTAGCTAAAGTGGTGCTTCAGGTTAAGAACAGTTTCAGGTTAAGTACGGACCTCCGGAACAAATTAAGTACTTAACCTGAGGTACCACTGTATTACCAATTTGGTTCTGTGCTTTTTCACAAATACTGTCTCTCTACCAGCCCAAATATGTTTTAATTTCCCTTTGTTCTTCCCCGTCAATCAGGCATGGTCTCCCTTGCTGGCTTTGATGAAACAGCTGCTGACCTGTTCTGGATCGACTTTCTCTCTACTCTGCCTCCACTTTCATAATCAAAGGCTGAGGCCTTTGTTTCCCCAGTGAATATTAGCCAAATCTGCACAGGCCAAAATGTGATGAATTATTATTATTGATGATGATAATAATCATAATAATCATAAGGTAAAGGTAAAGGTACCCCTGCCCGTACGGGCCAGTCTTGACAGACTCTGGGGTTGTGCGCCCATCTCACTTAAGAGGCCAGGGGCCAGCGCTGTCCGGAGACACTTCCGGGTCACGTGGCCAGCGTGACATCGCTGCTCTGGCCAGAGCCAGAGCCGCACACGGAAACGCCGTTTACCTTCCCGCTGGTAAGCGGTCCCTATTTATCTACTTGCACCCGGAGGTGCTTTCGAACTGCTAGGTTGGCAGGCGCTGGGACCGAGCAGCAGGAGCGCACCCCGCCGCAGGGATTCGAACCACCGACCTTTCGATCGGCAAGCCCTAGGCGCTGAGGCTTTAACCCACAGCGCCACCTGCGTCCCTTAACATAATAATCATAATAAGGCTTAAAAAAAACAAACTACTGATAACTAAATGAAGGGCAGGTGTGCTGGTGGTGCTTAGCCATCTAAACTAGATGGACAGTCTACTAGCAAGGAGTCTACTACTCAAGCAGCGGTTGTTTAGGGAGATGATTCTGGGTGGGGTCGCCATATAAATGTAGCCATAAATGTCATCTGAGGTTGGCCATGGGATTTTTTGCATTCTCATAGAAGAAACTTGAGTATGACATCCAGATTTTCTGCTGACACTGCAAAAGGGCCAAGTGTGCACTTTTTGGAATGTGCAAAGACAACTGAGCCACTTGCCAGTAGTATGTCTCTGACAGGAATGGCCCACCATTCGAGATCTTGCACGTCTGATAGTTGTTGGAATTTCATGCTGTGCCAGTTTGACATGTCTCAATGCTGCCAGGGTTTGAAAATACGTTTTTGCCAATTCCCTCCTTCTAAAATACACGATTCCTTTTGCTGAAAAGTTGGTCATCTCTACACTGCCACATTGTGGAGATTAATTAGCAGAGTGTAGATAGCTTCCTGCTTGGGAACCACACTTTGCAGACCCTCCAAGTGTCCCTATTTTCCAGGAACGTCCGTGATTTAGAGAAGCTGTCCCAGTTTCTGATTTGATCCCGGAATGTCCCATTTTCCCTTAGGACGTCCCAATTTTCATTGGAGAAATGTTGGCGGGTATGACTTTGGTATTTTATTAGAAAGTAGAATCTTGAGTTTCTGAAACTCAGCATGGAAAAACCATGCTAAAGGCAGCATCTTCATGTGGACCTCCTCCTGTCTTTGCTGGTAAAGAAGCATGCAAATTTGCAAATTCTAAAGCGGCCTCATTCATAGCATTGCCAACTTTGTTTTGTTGCTGACAAGGGCTTCTGTGCCTGTAATGAGAAGCAAACCATTAGCTGGTGCAGCTTTGCCCCCTCAAGTGCATCTGCATGCCGGGAGAAATTTCATTTGGTGAATTTAGATTTTCCATCTGTTAAAGGCAAAAGAGCTGTGTGAGGGGAGGAAAGGCGGCAACGCTAATTATTCAGACAATAAATGGCAAAGCAGTATATTCTGTTACAGCAGTTAAAAATATGGCGAGCCACTGATAACTGGAGTGCAGAGTACTGGGCTTGACAGACATATGGCATGATTTGGTGTCAGCCACCTTCACGCAATATATATTTATATGAAGGGGAAAGACCCTGTTATAAATATGAAGTATTTTGGCTTTTTAAAAATTGTCCTCTGTAACTTGGTGACTCCATATCCGGGAGACTTTTCTGGAACCACTAGACTTTATACTTTTGGTCTATGAGGATTAAAATAAGGGACACACACACACGCGCACACGCGCACACACACGTGACTACTTCTTTTTAAGCTCATACCTACATCCCACCTAGGCCTAGGCAGATTAGTTCTGTGATGCCAAGCCAGAAAACTGCTATTTCTGCTCTTGAATCCAAATAACCTTCCTTAAGGAATTGGGATGTGAGATTGCTGACTTTTGCCGCATGAGGAACACTGACAAATTGGGAATCAGGCCTTTGTCATGGTGCAGTCTAGGAAATTAGGGCCAGCTTTTCCTTCCAGATCTGCACCTGTGATCAAATTTCCTTTCCCAGTTGTGGCCAATTCCTCCCTCCCTCCCTCCTCCTCCTTTCCACGTTCCAGTGACCTTATTTTAAAAAGGTTCTGTTTGTATCTGGTTCCATTCAAAATGTTTTTATTTGCTCCCATTTAAATTCAACACTCTTGGAGATCGAGAGAGAAAGGGAGAAACTTCAATTTTTGCAGAACAGGCCAAGACCACTTCCTCTGCCCCAAGCAGTTTCTGTAATGGGCACCAGAAACACAAACATTTCTGCATGTTACGCAGTTTGGTCAGGCTGGGGTTTGGGGGGATGCATTTGAAGCTTATCCCACAATCCCACAAGGTATGTAGACACTCTTTTTAACCTACCCACTATTTCTGCAGCCTGACAAGTTTTGTAGTGCTAAAGAAGTTCAGTAACAAGTTAAACTCAGGCTAACTTCTGTCCTCCAGCATGTCAAAAGCCACCACATGGATTTAACCAGGCCTGGAGTTGTTTCAGCTGCTAAGGCAGACCCTCCAAGTATCCCTATTTTTCAGGGACAGCCCCAGATTTACAGAAGCTGTCCCAGTTTCTGATTTGATCCTGGAATGTCCTGCTTTTCCTCAGAACGCCCCTATTTTCATTGGAGAAATGTTGGAGGGGACACTGTGGCTTCCCTGAAAGGCCCCTGGTAATAGTCGTATACACATAAAGCAGAGGAGTTATTGAGAAACCCTTAGCTTGGCTTTCGGAACTATAATTCCCAGGTGTGTCTAGGCAGAAGGACATAAAAAGGCAGCCGTGCTGGTCCAAAAAACTCCAAAATCCACAGCTAGGAAACAGCATTTTTTAGAACCAACCAAAAATGCCGCAAAATACTGAGGGAGCTTTCATGTTTCAGAAGGAGGGAGGGACCTTTAGATCATTTGACATTTGCAAGCGTAGGCCTTGACAGGCCTCTTGGCTGGTATTCTGGAGGGCAGCCCTTCTTTTGAAGATTCCTTTCCATGAGAAACAATGAACAGAAGGGGGAGGGCAGGCTGAAAAAAGGAAACAGCAAAAGAAATTTTACCAGCTACTGGTACCAGACTTTAACCCTGAGGGGAAGTGGGCTGCAGCAGGGCAGTCCTGTACATCGTTCAGTGCATCTCAGAACAGGCCATCATTTCAGTTTCACCTCACATTATCTCTTCAGCAATGGCTACTTCTCTAAGAAAAGCCACAGCTTCAAGCAAGACTGGGTTGTTTCCAGATAGGAAATCTTGTGTTGCTTATGCCCACAAGCATTTTCTGTTTCAGGGTCCACATGACATTGTTGTCCTCAAATGCCAAACCATACTTTTTAAACATTAAATCAGGATTTCCCCTTGTTGCTTCATGTCTGTAAAAACCGGGCCTGAGGTAGTAGAGTTGAGAATGTCTTTAACCTGAGAGAGGGAGACTGTGCAGACAGTTTCAGGTTAGATTGGCCTTCTCCAACCTGATGGCCATAGTGGATTATTGTTATGTACTGAAGTTTTCACCCTGGGCCAGCAGGGGGATACTGTAGATAGTTTTCACTCAGTTCCACATACGCAAATAAGGGATTGAAAGTGACGTTCAGTGATTGGATAGTTACAGAAAGTGGTTACTGTTGCGTTGTAGTGGAGCTCTATATAAGCAGGCTGGCTGAACCCTTCAGTTCAGTTCTGTTCTGGCCTGTGAATAAACAAGAGCTGTTTGAAGAATCGTTGTGTCGTCTGATATGTTCACCCACAACTTAACAGTTATAGCATTCCATCTAGCTCAGTATTGTTTACACTGACAGGCAGCAGCTCTCCAGGGTTTCCCAGCCCCACCCAGAGATGCCAGGGATCATTCTGCATGCAAAGCTGATGCTCTGCCACTGCGGTATAGCCCTTGTCAGCCAAAACATCTGGAGGGCACCAGGTTGGGAAAGGCTAGGTTGAGCCAGGTTGTGTGCCCAGGAAAGACACCAAGCTTACTTCACACCTAACCAATAAACTGGTTACATCCCACTTATAGAATTGTGTTTAACCAAGAATGGAATCCCACACTTAGTTTTGGCCGGCTTAGTAGAAGGCAATGATCAGTCTCTCCCAAAGTTAGCCTCTTCTGTATTCTTCCAAGGTTTCTATTTGAGAAGAAGAAACATAAATTCAAGGCACAACCAGTGCTCAGTTGCCTGAGGAGCCTTCAGTATCCTGTGTGGACAGCCCTGTTCTTGGTATATCTTTCTTTTTTGCCTTTTCTTCTCAGTTTCCATTTGCTCCACACTGAAATCTTCAGGATAAAATGGAATACCCGTCCCTGGATAATCGAGGGTCGTCAGCTGTGTTTTTCTTCCAACGGCTTGTAGAAGCAATATTTCAGGCCTACCCTCTGCGGAGCTAGCCTGCCTCACTCTGACAGTGCTAAAACATGTCCTGTAATGTTCAAAGGCTTCCACAGAGGGGTCCCTGTTCAGTTTCATTCAAAAGAGCTGGCAAGAGGCCTGGGGTTCTTCTGGCAGACAGTTTTGTTTCAGTCTGCCAGGGTTGCTCATCCTCAAAGCAAAAGCGCCACGGAACACTTTTCGTTCGCAGAGTTCGATAATTCGATGCAGACTGCAGCGGGCGTGGGAGCGTGCGCTTCGCGGCATGACATCTCGACCTTGCAGCTGCAGATAAGTTCAGCAAGAAGAGCGAAGGAGAACACACACGCACACACACGCACATTGGGGAGAAATAATGTTTACTCTACCAAAATATGAAGCTTTAAATGCCCTGGCTTCACAGCATCCTGGGCTTGCTTCCCCTTTCAAGAAATGTCAAACTAAGCAGATGTGCTCTCTTGACACTCGCCTCCCCGTCTGCCAACATCTGGTTATTCCACCGCTGGAATCACATTTAACCCAGAAAGCTTATTGCCAAGACTCTACGCGGCTGAAATTTGCTTTTGGCCTTTCCCCCTCCCACCCAGCTCCCCTTTCATGTTGTCAAACAAGCTACAGTTTGCAACTTGCCAGGACTAAGCATGGGGTTCCTTGACGCTTACCTGTTCAGACTGTGGTGCAATGCTGGATCTCCTCAATGGCCAGGCAGCCTGGCCATCCAGGAGACCAGGGCACACAGGACGGATAGCTCAGTTGGTAGAGCATGGGACGCTTAATCTCAGGGCCGTGGGTCTGAGCCCCACATTGGGTGGAATATTTCTGCATTGCAGTGGGTTGTACTAGATGATCCTTGTGGTCCCTTCCAGCTTTATGATTCTATGATCTATAACGTGGCTACTGAATGTGGAAACATCCTACCCTGGCTCTCTGAAAATATGGTTGGTGAAGAAACGTATAAGTGGAGTGAAGCTACCGATCTGACAACGGGAAACACGCAAGAGCTCACAGAGACAGTGCCTAAGGACAGTCAAAAAATGCAGGCAGCAGAGTTGGTCAAGATACATCTGTTTTTCTGCTTGTGTGAGTATTGGGGTGTGTGTGTGTACACACATATGCATATACTCACCAAAAAGTAGCAGTACATTGCATAATGCAGGTTGCGTGTGGCACTGTGGTCTAAACCACTGAGTCTAAGACCTGCCAATCAGAAGGTCAGTGGTTCGAATCCCCGTGACGAGGTGAGCTCCCGTTGCTCAGTCCCAGCTTCTGCCAACCTAGCAGTTCAAAAGCACGTCAAAAGTGCAAGTAGATAGGTACTGCTCCGACGGGAAGGTAAACGGCATTTCCATGCACTGCTCTGGTTTCGCCAGAAGCGGCGTAGTCATGCTGGCCACATGACCCAGAAGCTGTACGCCGGCTTCCTTGGCCAGTAAAGTGAGATGAGCGCCGCAACCCCAGAGTCATCCACGACTGGACCTAACAGTCAGGGGTCCCTTTTACTTTACCTTTACATTGCATAAAATCAAATTTATTAGGATTAGCATGACTGCCATGCTGAGTGAATAGTTTCCTGGGAGTAAGCTGCACTGAACTCTGTTGTGTTTACTTCTGACTGCATAAATTCGGCTTGCAAGATACTTCAAGCTTTGACAAAAGGTCTCCAGCCAGCTGAATTGCAAGCTTTAGCTTTTAATTAGAAGTGCAAACTCTCTTGCAAAGAAGTGCTGCTATTTTAAATGGCTAGTGCGAAGTAGGATCCCTGTAAAAGGAAAGAAGCATCTTGCCTTTGCTTGATTATCCTCCTCATTCTCCCGTTTCATTATTTCATTATTGACCTTTTATTGGTATTTCTATTCTTTGTATATAGTATTGTTGTTTTATTGCTATGGCCGATGGCTGACACAAATAAAGATTCATCCATTCATTCCCATTTCATCTATGCTAACCGGCCACAACAGACCTGAAAGCCCCATTATCACCTCATTCCCTTGACAGAGTAAGGAGGGCCCATCAATTGCCCTGATGTTCACACAGATAATGCCATTCCCCTTTTGGGGGCGGGGATAAGTCATTGAAATTTGCTGCTTTGTGTTCCCTGTCCATGGAGTCCATGGAGTCCTGTGCCCCCCCCCCCCCCCAGCACCTGGTAATTGGAACTATACTGCTTCCATATAAGGAGGTTCTCCTCTGTTTTTATGGCTTTTTTCCTGTTTGTTTAACAATTCTAGCCTTATTTGTAATGCTTTCCACAAATTTACTGTGGACAGGCAGGTTTGTTATTTCTTTAAATACCCGCAAACGCTTAAAAAACAAACAGACTGCTGTTAACTCTGGCCACTTTCCAGTTACATTGCATTACTTAATCGTTCAGGATGAATAATCAAACCAGTGGTTTTCAAACATTCTGCCTTCGGGAAACATTTTCCACATTGATTCTGCAGAGTCATGCAACAGGTCATCATACGAAGCCACCTAATGGCTTAGTGCAGGACACAGGCTGTTTTGGAGAGGACAGGCGTACATGCAGCTCAATAAAGTCTTGATCAGGCAATAGGTAAAGGTAAAGGGAGCCCTGACCGTTAGGCCCAGTCGTGGCCAACTCTGGGGTTGCGATGCTCATCTTGCTTTATTGGCCAAGGGAGCCGGCGTACAGCTTCCGGGTCATTTGGCCAGCATGACTAAGCCGCTTCTGGCGAACCAGAGCAGCACACAGAAACACCGGTTACCTTCCCGCCAGAGTGGTACCTATTTATCTACTTGCACTTTGACGTCCTTTCGAACTGCTAGGTTGGCAGGAGCAGGGACTGAGCAACAGGAGCTCACCCCGTCGCAGGGATTCGAACCACCGACCTTCTGATCAGCAAGTCCTAGGCTCTGTGGTTTAACCCACAGCGCCACCTGTGTATAGTAGGTCACAATATTGCCCCATACAGTGGCCACATACACATCAGAATCAGAAGAGGAAATGTGTCACCAAAAAAAAGAAGTCAAAAGAGGATACTAATTTACATGAACTTTGCATGCAGTGATTCATATGTATAAATGCAAATTGAAAAATAACTAATTTAAACAGAAATGCAACACATAGCCTCAGGAGGGGGAACTGTGACCAAGTTCTATCTAGGTGCCAACTGCTGATGGGCAGCTTCAAGAGCTCTGCTCTCCCTTCTTAGGGTTCTTTTACATCAGACAGCCCTTGAGAGATCTATCCTCTGTATGACTAGCACTGTGCCCTGGAATCCACTCAGCTCGGAGAGAGACAGTGTGGTGTAGTGGTTAGACTGTTGGACTAGGACAGTCCAGGTTCAGATCCCCACTTGGCCACGACTAAGGAACAGGCTCTCTGTGGCATCTGTAATAGTGCCTGTTCTGCAGATCAAAGTGAATAAGTGGGCATAAATGATAAGAGTACACCACCTTGAACTCCCCAGAGGAAAAAGTGGGATATAAATGTGAAGAACAAATAACAAAATAAAGGAAAACTCTTAAATTTCAGGCAAGGTGTCTTTTAGAAAAACTTCTCCACCGCTCCTGCTCATATGACAAACGTTTCCAAAGGACACCAGGGTTCCTTAACAGTTTCTGAATTAATCTGAATTAAATCAACCCAATAAAAAAAGAGGAAAGGTAGGGACAGATAGGCTAAGCTAATCTGCCCAAATCCACACAAGGAAATCTGTGGCACTGCAGGGATGTAAGCCGCCTATGCCCCCAGGCAGCCTGCAAGCACCGCATGCCAATCTCCCCTCAACAGGGCTCTTCTTCAGGGGAGACCGCAGCCTCCTTTAAACTTCAAGCAGCTGTTTCCCTGGCACAGTGCCTTCTGATTGCTATGGTTTAAGAGGCACATAAATAGAAGTAGGGGAGGGAGGGAAGTGGGTGATGGCTTTTACAATGGTTACCAAGCTTTTTCTGGGGTAGCTGCTGAGCACCCTTGACCTACAGCCTGTTGGGAAAGGTGTTCGTACCTTTTGGCTATGAGAATAAAGGGACTGGTTGGCAGGGCCGACCCCGTCATTGGGCAGAGTGAAGCAGCTGCCTCAGTCAAGGAACGTTTGGGATAGGGAATAGCAATGATGCCTTAGAAGACAAGGTTATGTGTGTGCCCCGTAAGCTCAGTCTGTTGCTCTCAGGCCTGTTGTTGTCCTGCTGGCAGTGTTGAAGTAAGGTTCAACTGCTGCTCCAGCTGGCTTCCGTGCGTGAAATTTGGGGTGTGGGTTTGTGGGGCACCACCCTGTCCTTAGTCCCAGGCAGCAGCATGTCTTGGGCTGGTCCTGCTGCCTGGTTAAGCCTAAATCAGCTTTAACAAGATGTTTCCTCTCCCTCCACGCCTCCACTTCTCCCAAAGCGTCCAAAGCAGCCGCCGCTAAGTGCAATTGATGCATTCCTCAAGTTGTTTTAGGATGTTGCTTCCTTACCCCTCCCCTCTTAAATGCTTTTACCACTTCCTATATTTAGCGTTTTTAATTTTGCTCTTAAATTTGAGCAATTTCGCCACATTGCATGAGTGCCAATTAAAAGCTGCCTTTCACCCCCATTTTTTATTATCGTTCAGTGATCTAAAAGCTGTCTAGAATAAGCAGTGAACTATTCTTAAGCCTAGTTCTCACAGGTGAGTTCTTTGGCCAATTGTACAACATTTTTGCTTGAGTTCAAGGGATTTACATTTGAAAAACAGACAGCTTTCTTCCAAGACTAGAGAAATATGGCCCTCCTTTGCTGTAGCTTCCAGAAATTTATACCCCACTGAAGTCAAATCCAGGGTTCTCTTGTTGGAACCTTTCTAGCATCAGCTTCCCCTGCATCTGGTTCTGGACCCAAGGATCAGCAGCATACTCATTCTCAAGCAAAGAACTTGTTGTCTTTTTTGTCAAGGTGATTTGTATCAGTTCCTGGTCCTCTAGTGTACATGTTGCTTCATCCTCGACACTCCTTGCGTGGATCCCCTGAGGCATGTCCACCTCGATGAACACCTATTCCATGGTCTGGTACCAGCAGCCTGGGGGGGGGGGGCGATGGCACCAGCCCGCTGTGCTCTTCAAACGGTGCCAAGACCCACTCAGCGGGTGCCTCACCTCATTCCCCCCACTACGACCCCAGCTCCCTAAAAGCTGCCTTTTAAAAACATTGCAGGGTGCTAAAATGGGGGGGGGTGTCTGGAGAGACAGTGGGGGTAGCCATAGCCCTGGGTCAGCAGGCAGGAAGAAATCAGGCAGGGAGGGAAGGACACCACCACAAACACATATGGACACCACCGCAAGCACATATGGCCTCACCCACCAAAAGCGGGGGGTGGGGGGGCACCGAGCCAACAATAATGTTTATGAAAGCCTGTTGCCTGTGTTGTTAACTCTTCAGCTTCTGCTGGGAATCTTAACTCTTTGGCTGCTTTTTCATTCTTAGTTGAAATAGTGCAGATGATGATGATTTAATTTAAGATAGATGGTTTTGTGCAAACAGAGACACAGACTATTGTGCTAAAATGGCCAAGGATAGAGCTCAGAGGGTTAAAGGTGGCCAGGCTTCTTAATCTGGCCCTTGGGACCCTCACCAGCCACTGTGCCTTTCCCTAGGCTATCATCCCTCACTGGTCCTGCTTCCCACCCTCCTCGAGTGTTTTTGCTGGCCTGAAATGTGTCCTTGAATTCAGATAATGCTTCTTGCTTGCCCGGTTGGATGACAGAGAGAGGTTTGAGTGCCTGCAGAAAGCAGCTTACTATACAACAGTAAAATTCACCTTCATTGCTCTGCCTTCTTTTGCATCTGACTGCCATTGGCATGTTGCCCCAGAAAGGCTGCCTAAGAAAGGAATGCAGTCTTTGTTTTGAAAAAGGTTTCCCACCTTTGGTGTGGAGGGAAATGAAGGTTCATCCAGGTGTGGAGGTGAAGAGGCATGGTGCCAGAGCCTGGCCTCCCAAAATGTCACTCCACCACCTCTTCATAGGCTTCATCTGCATTATACATTTAAAGCAGCGTCATACCACTTTGTACAGTCACGGTGTCCTCTAAAGAATCCTGGGAACTGTAGTTATATAAGGCTGCTGAAAGTTGTTAGGAGAACCTTGAAGACTCCTCATCTTTGTAGAAGGCAAGTCAGAGGAATTAATGCAGACAGTGATGATGAGAGATGAAGTTCTAGGCCTAAAATTTAAAACTGGCAAATCACCAGAGCTGGATGGCATCCACCTGAGCTTTCTCAAAGAACTGCAATGTGAAATTGATAGTCTTCTAACAAAATATGTAACTCAGATCAGCCTCCATCCCTGAGCATTGAAAAGTAGCCAATATAACCCAATTTTTTTAAAAAAGGGATCCAGGGGGGAATCCTGGAAATTACAGGAGAGTTAGTTTAACGTTTGTCCCAGGAAAACTGGTGGAAATATAAAATAAACAAGCATACAGAAGAACAAGCCTTGTTGAAGCACAGCCAGCATGGTTTCTGAAAGGGCAAGTCCTGTTTCACAAACTTATTAAAGTTCTTTGAGAATATCAAGCACATAAGGCGAATGGGTTGATATTGGATGCTTAGTAGTCAGGGAATAAGATGAGAGGTCCTCTTGTGGATCAGGAATTGGTTAAGTTGCAGGAAGTAAAGTATAGGAATAAATGGACAGTTCTCCAATTGAAGAGATGTAGAAAGTGGAGTCCCCCGAGAATCAGTTTTGGAACCTGTGCTTTTTAACTTGTTCATAAACCATCTAGAGTTAGGAATGAGCAGCATGGTGGCCAAGTTTGCTGCTGATAATAAATTGTTCAGGGTTACCGAAACAAAGAGAAATTGTGAAGCACTCCAAAAAGATCTTTCCAAACCCAGAGAATGGGCAGTAAAATGACAAATGCAATTCAATGTAATAAGTATGCATGTCATAGCAAAAAAATATTTAATTTCACATCTATGTTCGAGACCTTGAGGTCATAGAAGATAGCTCAGTGAAGACATCGATCCGGTATCCAGCAGCTGCAGAGAAGTCAAATTCCATACTAGGGATCATTAGGAAAGGAGTTGAAAATAAAACTGCCAATATCAAGCTGTTATACAAATCAATGGTTCAACTGCATTTTGAATACTATTTACAGTTTGGGTCAGCTCACCTCAAAAAGATTATTGGAGATTTGGAAAAGATTCAGAAAAAGGCATCCCAAATGATCAAGGGGGTGGAGCAATTCCCCGTAAGAGGAAAAGGTGTTGTGTTTGGGACTTTTTAGTTTAGGGAAAATGCGAG
Organism: Podarcis cretensis; assembly: GCF_951804945.1. Lineage (NCBI taxonomy): Eukaryota > Metazoa > Chordata > Lepidosauria > Squamata > Lacertidae > Podarcis > Podarcis cretensis. The sequence goes on along the minus strand of NC_137182.1, from coordinate 27,298,110 downwards.
GAAGAGGTGACATGATCAAAGCTCAGTGCTTTTTTTCTGGGGGGGTACACAGGGGTACGCATACCCCTAAACATTTTGTGAATCTTTGTACTTTTGTCCATTTATATAACCCTCTGTTTATGTAAACTTCGGGATGTGCGCGCAGCAGACCCGGAAGTATTTTACCGGGTTTTGCTGCATGCGCAATAGCGCATGAGCAGAAGAAGTCCTCAGGTTTCGGACTGGACCTCCAGATCCTGTCTGCAACTGTAGGTACCACTGTATTTCTTTTTCCCGATTTGAGCTATAAAATGATGATTTTCTTGAGTCAAAATGAGAGTGCCCCTAAACAACTTTTCCCCCCGGGAGGAAAAAGCACTGTCAAAGTTTATAAAATTATGTGCGGCGTGAAGAAAGTGGATAGAGAATTCTTTTCTCCCTTCTCGTAACCATAGAACTCAGAGACATCTAATGAAGCTAAATGTTGGAAGCTTCAGGGCAGATAAAAAGTACTTTTTCATATACTGTAGTGCATATTCAGACTGTGGAACTTGCTCTCACAGGAGGCAGTGATGACCACCAACCTAGATGGGCTTTAAAAGATTAGACAAATTCACTGAGAAGAGGGCTATCAGTGTCTCCTAGCCTTGATAGCTATGCTCTGCTTCCACAGTTGGAGGCAGTACAGTAATGTTTCTGAATACCACTTGCTGGAAGTCACAGAAGGGGAGAGCGCTCTTGTGCTCAAATCCCGCTTATGGTTTTTCCCACAGGCGTCTGGTTGGCTGCTGTAAGAACAGGATGATGGACTAGGTAGGCCCCCTGGCCTGATCCAGCAGGCTCTTCTTATGTTCCTACCCACAAAGATCTCTTTGTGATGTACATGGTTCCCCACCTCCCCATTTATCCTCACAACAACCCTGCGAGGTAGGGTAGGCTGGGAAACCCTTCCTGGCCCCAGGCACTCCAGTAAGCTGCATAGCTGAATAGGGATTTGAACCCTGGTCTGTCTGCGGAGTATTCTGTTTTTTCTTGTTAAATATCCCCCCCCAATTTAATTCCACATTGTTGTTGTTTAGTCGTTTAGTCATGTCCGACTCTTCGTGACCCCATGGACCAGAGCACGCCAGGCACTCCTGTCTTCCACTGCCTCCCGCAGTTTCGTCAAACTCATGCTGGTAGCTTCGAGAACACTATCCACCCATCTCGTCCTCTGTCGTCCCCTTCTCCTTGTGCCCCATATCTTTCCCAACATCAGGGTCTTTTCCAGAGAGTCTTCTCTTCTCATGAGGTGGCCAAAGTATGGGAGCCTCAGCTTCACAATCTGTCCTTCCAGTGAGCACTCAGGGCTGATTTCCTTAAGAATGGAGAGGTTTGATCTTCCTGCAGTCCATGGGACTCTCAAGAGTCTCCTCTAGCACCATAATTCAAAAGCATCAATTCTTCGGTGATCAGCCTTCTTTATGGTCCAGCTTTCACTTCCATACATCACTACTGGGAAAACCATAGCTTTTACTATACGGACCTTGGTTGGCAAGGTGATGTCTCTACTTTTTCCACATTAACACCAATAAAAAAGAACATTTTTACCCCCCAATCCTCATGTGTAGCAATATCTCTTCAAAACCTTTTCTTCGAGATTCCAAGAATCTTCGGACTTCCCTCCATCTCCTCTTCTGGTTCTTTATATAAACAAAATTCTCTTACCTTTTCATAACCGTTTACCCAATTTTCTAATAATTACACACAGTAATCAAAACTTACTAACACTTCAAATCATTTACCATTATTTAACACAAATATAATTTAAGCGTCTAGAATATCATTTAACACAACCTTCTGCATTCTACATCTATGCTTAACTATTACTTTTTTCTTCAAATTTTATCTCCATCTCTACTATTTGCAAGCGTTTAATCAAAGCCTGCTAATGTACCAGTTACAGATAGGTAGCCGTGTTGGTCTGCCATAGTCAAAACAAAATTAAAAAATTCCTTCCAGTAGCACCTTTAAAGACCAGCTAAGTTAGTTCTTGGTATGAGCTTTCGTGTGCATGCACACTTCTTCAGATACACTGAAACAGAAGTCACCAGACCCTTCTATATAGTGAGAAGGTGGGGAGGGGTATTACTCAGAAGGGTGGTGGGATTGGGTGATTGGCAGATAGCTGTGATGAGCCTGTTGACGACTCTTAACGACTGCAATAGGTCTTACAGGAAAAAGCAAGGGGTGAGAAGGTGAAAAATGGCTTTGTCATGTATAATGAGATAAGAATCCAATGTCTTTGTTCAGACCAGGTCTCTCCATGGTTTTAAGTTTGGTGATAAGTTGCAATTCAGCAGCTTCTCTTTCCAGTCTATTTCTGAAATTCCTTTGTAATAGAACAGCTATTTTGAGATCTTGTATAGAATGTCCTGGGAGATTGAAGTGTTCTCCTACTGGTTTCTCTGTCTTGTGGTTCCTGATGTCGGATTTATGTCCGTTTATTCTTTGGCGTTTATTCTTTGGCTAATGTACCAATATCTACCCTATTTTGCAGATAAACAATGGGACTACTTCCCATTCTTTTTCCTGACTTTGGCGTACTTAAATTTCATCAGAAGACATCTGTCAATATTAAGGCAAATTCCAGATCCAGCTTGCCTTCCCTCCAAACGTCTCTCTGTATCCTCTCTGTTTTATTTTGTTTACAGGGAGGTTGTGTAGCAGAGCTTTCCAAACTGTGTGTCGCGACATGTTACGTGTGTCAGCTTGCAGTCTGTAGGTGTGCTGTGCGAATGCTCCCCGTGATCCTCCCAGGGTGGGAAAGGGGTTAGTTTAACCTCCGGTTTGCTAGTAAAACTGAATTGCGAAATGATGCATGTCAAGAAAGTGTGTCATCAAAATGAAAAGCTTGGAAAGTTCTGTTGTACAATGTCATGTCAAGCAATTGCCATCCTATAATTTCCTGTGCATTTTTTCATCACTTTCCTTATTGCAGAAAGTCTGTGGGTTTTTTGTTTTTGTTTTAAATAAGAAGTGGGTTTGTTGTGCAAAAGTGCAAAATCCGCTTTAATTTAATAACTTGAATTTGCCTGTATCCGCTTGAATCCCACTAATAAAATAGCAACAGGAGCCTAGAATGTAATATTATTAGTTGCTGGTCTGCAAGACTTTTCAAGCTGCATCTAATTCAACTTCATTATAGCACTGGTAGTTGGAAAATGTGTGGGCTGTTGGAGATTTTTCACTGTTTTTGGTGAGAGCACCCACTGAAACAGACTTATTGGGAACAGATTTTACAAACACACAGCTTTATTCTACATAGGCCAACAGAGAAATGTCCTAACATCGTTCTGTTTCATTTGTTGCCATCTGAGAGCCCACTGCTTCCACATAAAGCTCTATTTTTCAGTATTTTGTTGGCAGTCAAAGTGGATTTAGCTTGTAAGGGAAGTGGTTACTTCCTCTACCCTGAACCGGTAGATGGATTACGGGATATAATAATTATGCTGGTTAACTTGCCAGGTTTGAAGAATGAGGGGACAGGGAGGAATCTGATTCCTTTTTATGAGCTGTGGGTTGCATTTCCCACTTTTCTGGCAGCCCAAGAAGGCAATATACATGCACTCCTGACAGATTCAGATTTATTTCTCCTCACTTAACGGAAACCTTATTATTAATGCCCTTCATCAGTCGCTGGCTCAAAATACATTGCTTTTTCTTCCGGATGACTTATTTTAGTTATTATTTCAGTATGAGAACGAGTGTATTGTTTGTTAAACTGTACTGCTGATATCAGGTTTTTGATGTGAGATATTATGGCCCACTTCCACACATCCCCCCCCCCCCCCGTTTAAAATAGGTTTGCTGCTTCCCCACTTTCCTTCCTGCTTGTCTTGCACCCAGTCACAAGCATTTAAATGCAATTAGCACCAACAGAAAACCAAAGATGGGCTCTGCGTAAACAGACAGTGTTTACATGTAATCTTAGCCAGAGGCATTATCAATACACACTTCCTTGCTGTAAAGTCAGAGCACCTTAGGAAACCCTGAGTCTTTCCAGAGAGACACAGCTTGGGCTTTATTACCTAAGAGACAGTTTTAGGATCCCTAACATTTGGCACTAATGGAAGTCAAGCGCTACACCAAAGAGCCTTAGATCCTGCAGAATAAACTCTGCATGTGGCTTATGTTTTCTTGCTTTGTACCATTTATTTTGTTTCCCAGAGCCAGGCTTTCAAAGATTTTGGAGACTGGGGCGAAACGGAGGAGATTGTCAGTAGATGTGCTGCTAGTATAGAAGCCAGCATCCGGAAGCTATGCAGTTGAGTGACAATGTATTCCAGGGGTCAGCAAACTTTTTCAGCAGGGGGCCGGTCCATTGTCCCTCAGATCTTGTGAGGGGCCGGACTATATTTTGGAAAAAAATAATGAATGAATTCCTATGCCCCACAAATAACCCAGAGATGCATTTTAAATAAAAGGACACATTCTACTAATGTAAAACACACTGATTCCTGGACCATCCGCGGGCTGGATTTAGAAGGTGATTGGGCCGGATCCAGTCCCTGGGCCTTAGTTTGCCTACCCATGATCTATTCTATGTCCACTGAAAGTCCTGCTCGCCCATACCCACTTCCTATGATGTCAGCAACTGTTTTTCTCCCGTAGTCATATGGGCTAGAAGCTTATTTTTCAACAAAAGCTAAGATGTTCAAGGTGCTGCCGTCGTCACCACCATTATTTCCAGCGCCATCAACGTGCATAGTGCTTTGCAGAGTCCTGCTGTCTGTCCCAAATTGCCTGGGATTGTCACGACTATCTGCTGATAATCCTAGGTACCTTGCTGTTGCAATGAAATCCTTTATTTATTTTTTAACCCTCCCTGCAGGTGGTAGGTAAAGAGATTCCTAATGTAGAGCTGACTCACCTACCCCCATGTTTTGCTTAGGGTTGATAACAATCAGTGCTGGTCTCAGTATGGGCTGGAGGAGAGGCAGAGCTGAGAAGCCAAGCTAGCAGCAACACTTTGAGAAGTGCCCCAATTCCTGCTGGATTTGGCGAGAGCTAGGGCGGAGTGTGCCAGGCGGCAGCAATTCCTGTTTTGCCTCAGGTGGCAAGGTGGGCTAGGCTGCCCCCAAGGAGAGTAAGAGAAAGCAGATACTGAGCATGCAGACATTTCAAACATGAAATATCCTGCCAGCCCTCTTTCTTTCTCCAGTGTCAGTCTGATTCCAGCCAACATGGCTTCTCTCTTTGGGCCTGGGGTGGGAGTGGGTAGATCTACAGTCAGGAAGACTGAGCTGGACGTGCCACTGAAGAGGGGCAGGAGGGCAGATAATGGCAGCACAGGTAACAGCAACGGGAGGAGCCAAAATAAACCTGCAGCCACTGCTGATTATTGAAGCCTGGTGGCATATATTTGAGATGGCCGACTTACAGCCCATAAGCCACTTACAATGCCCACATTACTCTGGCCCCTTTCATCCCCTTTGCAGGCCAGCTTGGGCTTGCAAGGTGCTGCTTCTCACCCAGCACTTGTGGAAAATGAAAGGCAACAATCTCCTTTCCAGTGTGGTGTAGTGGTTAAGAGCAGTGGACTCGTAATCTGGTGAACCAGGTTCGATTCCCTGCTCCTCCACATGCAGCTGCTGGGTGACCTTGGGCTAGTCACACTTCTCTGAAGTCTCTCAGCCTCACTCACCTCACAGAGTGTTTGTTGTGGGGGAGGAAGGGAAAGAAGATTGTTAGCCGCTTTGAGACTCCTTAGGGTAGTGATAAAGCGGGATATCAAATCCAAACTCCTCCTCCTCCTCTTCTTCTTCTTCTGCTGCTGCTTCTGCTCACTGGCTCCTCAGGTGCTGATTTTGTCTAGCTAATGGCACTTCCTCAACCATTTCACTCAGAACGTGAGGATGTGTGGTCAAAAAAAAAAAAAAAAAAAAAAAAAGGCTATGTGCTTCAATTGGTGTAGGGGTAATGTGACCCAAGTAGCACCTCCAGGGCCCAGAGCAAGGGTAACCAAATTTGCAATGATAATTTACCTTCGATAGTTTTGTAGAAGAGGGAATGTATGAAGTAGTGTAACTTAGCTTCTTCATTCCTATTTGCCTTAGGCTCCTCATACCCTTAATCCCAGTCTGTCTCTCTCAGGTTATATTAGATATACCTGTTTAACATGAGGCAAAATAATAGCCCCTCACAACAGAAGAGAGCAAAGTGCAGAGAAAACTAACTTTCATGAGGCTTTGGTGGCTGAGTTGGCATGTCTCATTAAATTCTCACACATGTGACCCATTCCCTCATGAAAACACACACTTCAACTTACACCTTTGCCTAGTGCCTAAAAAATATGTATCTGCTAATTTAGCAAATACAAATGACTATCCTCCGTAGTGCAACATAAAGGCTGTGTACACACTCCCGTTTACTCTGCCTTCAGTGCAGTCCCATTGCTGGTTTGCAAAGTTGGCCACAATCCACATCTACCCTGTAGTTTCTTGAGAAATACTATGTATTGATGCATTTCCTCTCAAACCAGCTTTAATCTGATTTGAAAACAAAAAGCCATGCAAAGACATTCAAGCCCCATCACCACCCGCTGGTCTGGACAGACAGCAGGTGGTTTGGAAACACATTCAGCTACACTGATGTGCACAGTCACGTGCAAATGCGATTTGAAACACGGCAGGAGGAAACAACCTCGCTGCATTTTCTGCTGGTTATGCATACGCAGTCTGGCTCCTGAACAGCAGAATTTTAAGAATTTGAAAGCTCAGCATATATTAGAAAAAAGGATGAATGTCTCATCAAACTTGCCCCCATAGATGATGGATAGCGATTCTGAACAGGCCTTCTCTGGCTGTCTTCAGTGGGAGGCTGGGATCATACAATGCATCCCAACTAAGCAGATTTGGAGGTTATAAGGTTGAGGGGGAACAAGGAAGAGCATAGCAGCTGCGTCTTTGTGGAGGTGTACAAGCAGGAACGAGCCACAGCAAGCCTTGGGCTTGTCCTCATCCTCTCTCTTCTGCTGAGCAACAAAAGGAAGGAGCTCAGGAGCTTTTGATTTGGATAAGTTATGTCACTTGGAATGACAAACTCCAGTTTCTATTAACTACGGTTAGTTTCAAACAAGCCAACTTCAAACCGTGGTTTCTGAGGCTGACTATCCTCCCTAGTGCAATTTAGGTTGAATTTAACCACCGTTTATGGTAACTGCAATTCTGGGTCCCAATGACATAAAAAAAGTGGAAACGAAAGCTCATAAGATCTTTCCCTCGGCTGTACACCAGGAACAGAACACATTAGTATTACATTTATTAGTTGCTTGCTGCATAAAGAGACATTAAGTGACTTACAAAATTTGAAGGTAAGCTCCAGATGTCTGAAAGACCACCTCCTTCCCTACAGAGCCTCTTGTGTGTTAAGAAAGGAGAGGGGGCCCACTGGGGGGGGCCTGACGCCCCCCAGATGCTGGGGGGAGATGTTGCTTGGGAGAGGTCATTTCTGTGGCAGCCCCTAAACTGTGGAACTCCCTCTCCACAGAGGTGCAACTGGCACCTTCACTATACAGTTTTTGGTGAATGCGGAATGATATGGGCTGGATGATATATCGACCAAAACTGGTTTGAAATCCATAGTGTGATATCGGTTTCATAATTTTTGACCTGGCAATATATTATTATTCATGATGTGTGTGTGTGCGTGCTATGCAAAAAACACAATGTGGGAAAAACCGTGAAGCCAGCCAATGCCTCTACATAGGTCCATCCTTATTTCAAACATTGTGATATATCGGTATACAGTGGTACCTCTACTTACGTGCACCTCCAGTTACGTATCCTTTGGGATCCGACCGGAGCTCTGGAATGGATCCCATTCAGAAGTGGAGGTACCACTGTATTGTAATGTTTAGCTGGTAATATATCACAATGTTGAAAACCAGATATTGCCCAGCCTTATTTACTCTGGCATTTGGCACCTGAGAGGTATATTTGTAAGATCTACTCTATTGTTGTGATGGTGATTTGTTTTAAAATGTTTTTAATGTATTGTAAATGGTTATGACCTGACTGGAGACTTTAGGTTGGTAATAAATAATAATAATAACATTAGAAAAAAGAACCATCTATTACCATAAAAGACATGCAATAATCCAGAGAAGGGAGCCAATAAAACAGCAGCAAAACCATATACTGTATTCATATAGCAAAATCACCATTATCTATCAAATGCCTGGGAGGAGGGAGTTTTTTTGGTTTTTTTTAAACTTGGCACCAGAAATAAATTAATGATGGCACCAGGTGGACCTAACTGGGGAGAGAATTCCACAGACGAAGACCTACAACTGCAAAGGCTCTCCCCCCTTGCCACCATCCTTCAGGCCTCCCTCAGAAGGGGCACCCAAAAGAGGGTTCAGATGAAGAGCTAAAGGTCTTGCTTCTGCATGCCATGATATACCAGGGGTTGGAAACATTTGGCCCTCCAGTTGCTGTTGCACTATAACCCCCACGGTCATGCTGGCTGGGGCTGATGGGAGATGTAGTTCAGAAACACTTGAAAGGCGAAAGGTCCCCTGTCCTGGGCCAAACCATAGTTTAGAATGAAGTATTAACAAGGTCAGTGTGAGTTTTCTACAGAGGAACCCCTCATAAGGAGACTACTGAATCTGACGAAGAGTTGACACTCAAAACAGGTTAAGTGTAATAACTGAAAACAGGAGAGTTTTTGTAAAATAGACTTCTATCCTATCTCTTCAGCCTCTTGTGAAGTTTGCCTCCTATGGTTTTTTTTGGAAGGGAACAGCAGAGATCTTACCTACAGGAAAAAACCCTGTTCCCTTTGCTCTACAGGCAAGCAAAGCCGCATCTCCAGTGTTTGTTAGCTGACGAGAAATTGATCCAAAGTTGCACATAAATGAATGGAAACTTGGATGCGGCCCATTTGGAAAAGAGGGATTAAAGGGAGAACAGCCATACTTTGGAAACTCAGAGGAAGCCAACTGGGCAGGCTTTAGAAGAGAGAAAGGATGGAGGGGAGGGAGGCTGAGGCAATCCATGAAAGGCTTGTATGTGGGCCAACTCAGAGCAGGGTTGGCAAAAAAATACCTTTCGTGGCCCAGTTTGCTAGCCACACATCCTCTCTAAGACTTGATTTCAGCCAAGACACAGGCCCAGCTCCTCTTTTGATTGCCATCGCTGGAATATTTGAAGTATTAGCCTCGGAGCATGTGCAGAATGCCTCTGCCTCGCCACTCCAGGGGTGCTTGCTTTTGAGCAAAACCTCAGCCGGGGATTAGCTATGGAACCTGCTTTCAGTGCTAGGAACATGCAGGGATAATTTGCTTTGCACCCCAGACAGATTTGCAATGGTAGGTGAACAGGGCAAGGTTTCTCAGTCACAGGCCTTGAACCTGAGATATATTTCCTCTTAGGAACTGCACCAATCTGCTTGAGCATATCGCCTTGTTTCAAACATGCAGGACCAGCTGGTCCACACATCCGACAATGGTCAGCATGAGCTGCATAGTCAATGTGCCTGGCTTCCTCACAGTGAGAACTGCAGGGAAAGAGGAGAATCTTTTGGAAACTTAGGAAGCCCCCACACTGACATTCCCTGTAATGCAACCGACGCGGCGGCTAACTGTTGGGGTGTGCATGTCCTCAAAAACGTGTTGAGATTGCTCTTTGCAAGCTCCAGCCCCTAAAACAAATCCCCTCTGGCAATTATTTTCATGCCGCTGTGACTTCATTCCTATTTAGATCCCGAGGAGGTTGACCTCCCGCCCACCATCAACTTCAGCCCCTGCAGCATCCAAGACAGAAAATGCCGTCAGAAGCAGCAAGCAAGGAACCGCGAGCGGATAAACACTGTTGTCAAAATGAGGACCAGTGGGAACCTGCCCATCCGGGAGGACACCCGGCCAATGGTGAGGTGTCCTGGTTTCTCTTCAGGGGTGGGGGAACGAAAAGCCACCATCTGAGCAGATTAGGTACCTCCACTTCTGTCGCCTGACTTTGCTGTTCCTTTAAACCTTTGGCCCTCCAGTTGTTGGACTCCAAGGTTGCTTCTAAATGAGCCATTTAATGAACATTTTGTCCTGATTTTGGAGCACTTCAATGTGCTTTTGGATCAGGGTTATGGCCAGAGTTTGTGGGGAGGTGAAATGGCAATGGCTCTTTACTGAGCATTTTTCTGATTAGCTTGAGGGGAGGTTATATAGTGTTGCCACAAGCAAGTGTCATCCTACACTACCCAGTGCATTTCCCCATTTCTTTCCTTATTGCAAAAAGTCCCTATTGGGGGTGGGGGGTGGGTGCAGGGTTTGTTGTACAAGAGCTCTGAATCAACTTCAACTGCACAACCTGAATTTGCCAGTATATGATTGAATTCCACCCCGAAATGGAAGCACCCCAATTCCCATTGGCCCCTGACAGCATAGCCAGTGGTCAAGGAGGTTGGGAATTGTAGTCCAAATGCATCTGAAGAGCCACATGTTCCTTATTTCACAGCAGAGCTAAGTAAAGCAACATTTCTGCCTCTCAATGGCTTTAACAAAGGCATCATCCAATTTGCTTCAACTAGGGCTGCCAAATGTCCAAGTATTCTTGGACACATCTGGGAATTGGGCAGCAAAATGGCATCCAGGCAGATTTTTGCTGAATTGGCAAAATGTCCGGGAAAACCCGAACGTATGGCAAGTAGGGTGTGTTTATATATATATATATATATATATATATATATATATATATATAAAATTCTAAACAATAATAATTCAAGAAAACTCCAGTGTGCTTTGAATGAAGCCATGGAATTTTCTAAATCACATGTTAATGTTAAAAGCAGGGAGCATGGTTCTGTAGAAATGTACAAGTTGTTGTGGAGGTGGGATGATTTACAAAATCAATCCTCCTGGCAAACTAGGAATATCCCCTCATTCAACCAAGTTTAGGATATTCCACTATTCTTCAGCAGTTTCTTTTTCTTTGAACAAAATAAGTGGCTCACGTAAACATAAACAAGATTTAATAATAAACTGAGAGAAAACTGTAACAAAATAACATGTCTGAGAGAAACTAAATGCAGCATCATGAGGCAAATGTGAGGCAAGAAACAAGAAGTGGCCGTTAGTCCCTCTTAACTGACATTCTTAACGGAACACACACTGAAGGGAGGGGCCAATTCCGGAGCAGAAGACACAAGGCCCGCCCACCAGATACCAAGCACTCTACTATACAAATTAGGCCCAGTGTTTTTCTTACAGTTGTTGCTAAAATAGGATGTGCAGGCCAAGAGGCAGCAGGTCAACCCGGAAAACTGTAACTTAAATCAGAATGATTATGTCACTTGTGCATATGTGTACCACAAAGAGGAAGTAGTTCTACAAGCAGACCTATGAATCTCAAGTTTTCAACACCATATCCCATTGAACAATTCAGTAGCAGAGATCCGAGAAAGGCTGTGCAAGAGAGAATGTGGCTGATTAAAAAAAAGTCATTGGGAGGCCTTAGCTTTCCATCCTTTTGCAACACGGCGCCGTGATTTGGTTTACATATGTGCAGCACACCTTATGTGACCTACCAAGCAGAACACAGCCCACCAACCATGTTTACAGTACATGGTTACAATTCCAGGTAAGGCAGCAAAACGGGTTTATCAAGCCACTGATATGTGACCATACACACCTGGTAGGTTGTGTTCAGCTTTGTGGGTCACTGCTTGTGTAGATCTCCATCAGCCTTTCTCCAAATCAAGGCCACTCTCACAAAGCAATCGCCTTCATTTGATTCATTTGATTCACAACCCCAGCTTATGTTTAAGATAGAGCTGCAAAGATAGAGCAGGGCATTTTTGTTGCATAGCAGCTATATATTGTCCTATGCTGGAAAAAATACAGTTCAGCCCTGGAGATATTTCCATCCTTTCCAACAAGGAGGCTGCAAGCACAGTGGTGCTTCTGCTTGGGGCTTCCACCCCTTCTCCACTTCTTGCCATCCACATTCTGACTCCGTTGCCTCCTACTGTTTTGCCAACAGGTCCAAGGCTCATGTCAGAGTGAACTTCACAGAGCGCTGGAGAGATTAGCAGCTTCCCAAACCAGAACCCACGAGGACCTGTACATAATCCCCATTCCCAACTGTGACCACAATGGGAACTTCCACCCCAAACAGGTAATACTGGAGCACTGGCTGAAAGATGGGTGGACCTCAGTTTTGTGTTGTCTGCCCTTTGATTCACCTGCATCATTTAGTGTATAAATCATGAGCATATGCTATGCGTTTACTAGTTAAGACATAACCAGGCTGTGTTAAGTGAGCCCAAAATGCAACTCCTGCTTAAAAACATAACAAGTCTTGTAAAGCCAAAAGTATAGAAGTGCATCTTCAGCAATTGCTGAAAGCTGTTTAGTGAAGGCATCAGATGCACCTCTGTGGGGAGAGAATTCCACAACTTAGGGACTGCCACGGAGAATGCCAGACCCTACAAGTGTCCCTATTTTCCAGGGACAGTCCTGGATTTACAGAAGCCATCCCAGTTTCTGATTTGACCCTGGAATGCCCCGCTTTTCCTTAAAGGTAAAGGTAAAGGGATCCCTGATCATTAGGTCCAGTCGTGACCGACTCTGGGGTTGCGGCGCTCATCTCGCTTTATTGGCCGAGGGAGCTGGCGTACAGCTTTCGGGTCACATGGCCAGCATGACTAAGCTGCTTCTGGAGAACCAGAGCAGCGCATGGAAACGCTGTTTACCTTCCCGCTGGAGCGGTACCTATTTATCTACTTGCACTTTCATGTGCTTTCGAACTGCTAGGTTGGCAGGAGCTGGGACCGAGCAATGGGAGCTCACCCCGTCATAGGGATTCGAACTGCCGACCTTCTGATCGGCAAGTCCTAGGCTCTGTGGTTTAACCCACAGCACCACCCGCGTCCCTCGCTTTTCCTTAGGACGTTCCTATTTTCATCGGAGAAATGTTGGAGGGTATGGAGGTATGCAACCTCTGAGCCAAGGAGATAAGTAACTATACAACCTTTAGAAGACATCTGAAGGCATCCCTGTATATGGATTTTTAAAAAAATGTTTAATGTCTTATTATGTTGGAAGCTACCCAAAGTGGCTGGGGCAACCAAGTCGGATGGGTAGAGGATAAACAATATTATTATTATTATTATTATTATTATTATTATTATTATGGAATAGGATGTCACTATTTTCTTCGGAGAAATGTTGCTTGAGAATATATTTCTCCCTGTGGCTCTAGGTGGACACAGGTGGATCAGGTACTTTTAAATCCTAATAAAGAACTGTCAATTCTAATTTTATTCCTTTGCCCTTTCAGTGTCATCCAGCGTTGGATGGACAACGAGGGAAATGTTGGTGTGTAGATCGGAAAACCGGGGTCAAGTTGCCGGGAAGCCTGGAGCTGAAGGGAGACTTGGATTGCCACCAACCTGCAGATGGGGTGCAAGAGTGACTTGACTGAAGAGAACAGGACGCTGAGGCTTTCCTTGATGAACTGCCATAGCGCTGTTTGATGAACAGATGGATCACAAATGGGGATGTTACCACAATGCTCTCTTTTTTTTGTTCTTTAGGGGGACTGATAATGGCAGTTACACCTGCCCCTACCCCCTCACAACTACATTAATCTAAGCCTGACATGATCTAGCCCATCCACATCTCTCTGGTGTTTAATTGGGTAAGAATTAGCCACCACGGTTCCTTCTTCACAGATTCTCTGGAAACTACATTCCATTTGACTTGCCATCATGGGGTGGGGGTGGGGGAGCAGTATAAGCTTTAACCTTAAGTACTTGGATGGGTCTTTTGAGAGTGTTTGCTCCCCAGGTAGGCCCATTTCCGCTTTTGGCCTTTAGAGCAGCAGTAGCCAACACATGGCCTTCCAGAAGTTGTTAGACATCAGCTCCCATCTCCTCAGCCAACATGGCCAATGGCTGGGGATGGTGGGAGTTGGGCCCTAACACTCAGAGGGCACCATGTTGAGTGCCCTTGCTTTGGAGAGAAAGATCTAGATCCCCATCATCAGAGTCCTCTTCACCCTCCCACCCCAGCAAACAGGGAGATGTGGCTTGGGGGAGAGGCAGCCATATTGCTCTTTCTGACATCTAGTTGGTGTCAACCCTGTACATTCATTATGATCCCTCTCTTATGGGTTTCAACTAAGGGCTAAAGTCTACATGTGACTTTATACTTCTGCATGGCGACTCTTCTTGCCCTGCCTCTCTACCAGGCTTCCGCGTGCAATTAGTGCTGTGATTATCTGCTAATATATTGGTCGCAATGTTTTAAAAATTGCTGTGAATATTACTGTTCTTCATTGTTTATTGAAACTTCTTTTTTTAAAAAAATGTGATGATTGTCGTACATCGCCTAGTCTGAGCATTTCTCGGGAAAGCTATTTATAAACGGTAAAATAAGCAACACACAAATCGAAATCAATCGTGACGGGTGTGGATCGTTTCCACACCAGGAACATCCAGCACAACGAGGAACTGTCCGTATACTTGGTACACTTCTTAGCAAGCTAAACTGGGCTTTGCAGTGGGGGTGGGAGGAGAACTGACATAAAGAAAAGCCTCCTTTAGCAATGATAAGGTAACCTGGTTTACCTGGTCTCAATGACTGTGAATTGGTCTACTGCTATGGTTTTGCATCTAGACACCCAATGACAGTCAGGTATTTTAAGCAAAAGGATCCTAATGCTTGTTAAATGAAGAGGTCGAGACAACCTGCAGCCTTCTAGCTATTGCTAGACTACAACTCCCAACATCCTTGACCATTCGGCCATGATGGCTGGGGCTGATGGGATTTGTAGTTCAACATCATTTGGAGGGCAGCAGGCTCTCCATTCCTGTTTTGATGGCTGTGGGTATTTCCTGGACAATTCACCTAGAGAGGTGGTGGTGGTCTTAGACCAGTACCCTGAAAAGCAGGTATGTGGTGGTGGATGTGTAGGAGAAGCAATTAGATCCAAACTAGGTGTGATGTTAAATGTGCCTTTGCATTTAAAATGCAGGATTTCAAGTCTTGGTTGGTGGGCAGGGAGAAATTATTGGGATTCCAGCAGACACAGAGGGGGAGGTTAATTTTTTCATTCCCTGCTGTTGTCCTCTAAAGCTAATATTTGGAGAAAACCTCCCCATGTTAGCACCAATGGGGGATTTCCTCCCAATGTAAACTACACTTTCAGAGGAGGGGGTTTGCCACAGCAAAGATCAAAAGCATAGCTGTACATAGGTAAGCGAGAGAAGGAGAAGAGAGTGCGCAAACTTAAAATTACTCAGGGCATGGTCATCGTGTAACAGCAAGCCATGATTTTGTGTTACATCTGAATGGCTCCAGGGAGCTCTGAGGATTTTTACGTGGCGTGAGCCGAAATCTATGAATGCCATTTTGGAGAAGTGCTCCAGTTGCTCTCCGAAAGATATCCTACCTGCAGTTGGAGTGCCCGTTTGCTTCCACTTGTATGCTTGTATATTTGTAAATAAAGGAAATGTCACAAAGATATTGCAAGTCTCCTGTTCTCTCTCTCATTCAAAAACAAAAACTAAACTCAGTACTACGAGTGGCCGCTTCCAGAGAAATGGAAATCTCCTATCATTGCCCTGAGGTGAGGAGCTTACATTCAAAAAGCCCCAAATATAAACCTGAAGAGGAGGAATCACTTATCTGGTCAGGGAAAAGGAGTCTTTCTCTCTCTGTGAGGGACAGAAGAACAAAGGGTCTCCTGTAGAATGCTTCACTTAACTTCACAGGCTGAAACACTACTGGCTGAAATCACTATTGCTGAAAGCCACCTAGGAGGGGAAGCTTAGAGCTACCCTATACCTGGCTTGGCAATTCCTACTATCTTCCCCAGAAACCATCATCTCCTGCCACCTGTTGGGGGTTCCCTCCTGCAACCCTGCAGCCACCTCTCTGCTGCCATCTGCTGGTTGGAGTTCCTCACTGCACTTCTCTCAACTTCTGCATACAGAGGAGCTACACTGATGGTTTGCATCCCTGAAGGGACTACAAGGAAGGCCTGAGGGATACCAAGCACAAGGTGGCTGTTAGGCTCTTGGAAAACGCCACACAACTTTGTGCATGTATTGGGGGAGCACAAGCTACCTGGCAATTATCTGATGTACTAATGATGCTAGGTGAGGGACGAGTGGGTTGTTCCATTCACCGGACAAAGTTGGCCTGTTGGGGTGGGGATTGATTCTGGCCGGCTGGGCCAAAAATATTCCCCATCCTTGTTCTAATCCATGCTTTCAGATCACTACAGTCAGTTGGGCCCAACACTTCATCTGCTTAGAGTGCCCTTTTTGTGCCAGGACTCAGTTGATCAAAAATTATAACCCCATAATCTTTACTGGCAATGCCTACTGCACAACAAGCAAGTCTCCCTTTCTCCCCCATTGCCCTGCTCCCCAAATCTGGCTAAATAAATCCTGACCTGGTTGTTGAGCTTTGTGTTGGCTGTGGTGGTGGTGATGGTTGTGGTTGTTATGATTGAGCAAATGGATGCCTGTTGCTTCAGCTTGCAGCAAGGCTGCTGCGGAAAATAGTTAGATTTACGACTCTCCGCCCTGCCTTCGGTGCCAACTCATAAGGAAGATTCTGTGGGCCTTCACACTGGAATCATTCATTTTAATGACCCTTCCATTTGGGAATGACGTGCTGATAAGATAAATGCCGTTTCCAGCTGCTCCTTCGTTTTCTTGGCAAGCTGGCCAAGAGCACTCGGCCTGTTTGTTTCCCCCTCCCGGCCTGCCCCACCTTCCTTGTAGGACTCGGCTGATAAACACACACAGAGAGGGAAAGCTGCGCAAGATGGAGGCAGCCGGCCAAGGGCCCCATCAGCATGAATCCTGAACAAAAGCCAGCTGCTTGCTAAGTCTTCTCGTTTCACCTCTGGCAGGCTGTCCTGCCTCTTTGGGCATATCGGTTTTCTGAAGAGCGAGGGATGGAGAGGAGAGGAGACAGTGAGATCATCATAGAGTTACAGAGGCAGGGGTAGAAAGGCCTGGAAAACACGCAGCTGCCTCCCTCCCTCCTGTGCAAGTTGGTTTCAAGAATTCTGTGCGCGCCAAATAGGAAGAAAACATTTTTATTAGGCAACATTTGGCCCACAAAACAAATGTCCCCCGCTCTTGACAAGCAAGGGGCATTTGTGTCTCCTGAACTCTCTACACAGGAAGCTGCCACATACTGAGTCAGACCACTGGTCCACCCAGCTCAATATCACCTGCACTGATTGGCAGTGGCTCTCCAGGCCGCACCTGGAGATGCCAGGCATTGAACCCGAGACATGCTCTACCTCAGGGGTCAGCAACCTTTTTCAGCCGTGGGCCGGTCCACCATCCCTCAGACCATGTGGTGGGCCGGACAATATATTTTTTTGGGGGGGATGAACAAATTCCTATGCCCCACAAATAACCCAGAGATGCATTTTAAATAAAAGGACACATTCTACTCATGTAAAAACATGCTGATTCCCAGGCCATCCATGGGCCAGACTGAGAAGGCGTTTGGGCCGCATCTGGCCCACGGGCCTTAGGTTGCCTACCCCTGCTCTACCTAGATGCAAGCAATCCAACCAATCTTTTCTCTATCACCTCGCTACAGGAAACTGAGAAGCCCAAAGAACGATGGGAGAGGGTGGTGGTGATGCCCTAGGACTCTCTGACATCATGCCAGCTGTGCCACAACGGACTTGCATGAGTCACTTCCACCCTGAGATTCAGCCCTGCCTCTCAGGAATGGGCTTGTTCTGTTGCCAACCTTCCTCTTTCAGCTTTTTTTTGGGGGGGAGGGGGAGATGGGGGGGGGATCCAGTCAAAATATGTATTCATTCCCAGCCGGTGTTTGGAGAAGGGCCAAGCATTTGGAGTGACAGAGCACATGTTTGGCATTTAGGAAGTCTCACGTTAAATCCCAGGCATCTCCAATTAAATCATCTCATGTATCTGGGAGAGGAAAAGACCCTTCCTACTTGAGACTCTTATGTCTTTTCGAAATGTCTACCTTCGTGAAATGCTTTCCCAAATGGATTTGTCTGCCAAGGAATCCCTGTGGCTGTGTCAAGGATTGTGGGGAATTTTCTAAGGTGAACGCTGAAGGGATTTGCTTGCATCCAGGAAGAGAAGCCTAGAGCCGATTCCATGAAGGATCACAACCAGAGGGGAGGGGACCGATGACGAGATTCCTGTGTTGGGTCTCAATGAGCCTCATCAGTCTCCTCATCATTCTCAAATGCAGGCATCTCGCCAGCTTCAACTAGGGCTGACCCACGTGAAACTTTGCTTGGAAATATACCCAACACTCTTCTTCATCAACACATTGAAAATAGGGTTGGTCCTGGTGGGAGGGCTGCTTTTCAAGGAAACTTGTCCATCGTTCCTGGTCTACTGGAGGAACCAAGGTTTCCCAGAGCAGTTTCAAAAAGCAAAACTGGGCTAGTTTCGTGGACTGGCTGGACACAGAGAAATGGTGGGAGGCACCACCTGGAGAACCCCCAAGGGAAGGTGGCTCAGAGCCCAGGGAGTTGTGGTGGGATGAGTGGTCAGAGGGGGAAGACCGGGAGGAGGAGGTGTCTGAAAATGAACAGGAGTTAGTGAGCAAGGAGAGTCTATGGCAGAAAGAAGTCCAGAAGCTCAAGCAAGAGAGGTGGAGAGCCATGAGGCAGAGATGAGTCATGCTGGTGAAGAAGGATGTTTCCTCCTTCTACTGCAAGAAGCTCCCTTCCCACCTGGCCTCTCAGAACCAGAAGAGATATGAAGAGGGAGGAGCAGAGACAGGCTTGTTGGCCTAGTTGTTGGCCTAGTCTCAGATTGTTTGGGAATGACTTGGGGTGGTGGTGAGGAGATTAGGCAGCTGTGGGAAGGCGGGGAGTTCAGCCTCCCTCCACAACTGCCTCATGGGGTGAGGCCTACCAAGAATAGTTGCTGTGCTCATTAGTCCTGGCACTCCTGAGCAGGCCTTGTTTCTTCTAATAAAGAGTTAATTTCACTTACTCCGTGTGATTTATTGGTGGCTGGCTCCCTGACAGCTAGTTGGATCAATCACCTGATCCACCATAAGTCATCTTGTACACTTGCACAGCTCCAAAATCCAACTAATCATGTGGAATTACATAAATGTCATTCACACAGGTTCGGAGATAGCCAACATGGAAATCTTAGATTTTACCTTTTGGAAATTTTACATTTCCAGAAGGTGTCTACAAAAACAGCATTGCTGTTTTCACCCAGCAGGAATAAGCTTGTGTGTTTTGAATCCCACAGGCTTTTGCATTTTGAATGCAGGAGAGTCAACTTTTCTTGGTCTATTAAAATCACACCCTCGGCCTTGTACCAGCTTGTCCAGATATCATCTCTGTGATGGAGGGTTGCTGCTGCTGAAGCAGCTACTCAACTTCCAAAGGGGGGCAGGGGGACCCACCCAGTAGGTTGGCAATAACATTTAGATTCTCTACCTTTTAAATCAAGGTGGCTTTCTGAAACAATGGAATCAATATGGAAGAAGCTGTTCTCAAACCAGCAAAGACAACTTGGAACTCCACTCATGCGGAAATAAGACAATGATGCATCATTCTTGTACAAACAGTTGCTGCATGAAATACAGAAACACTGGAGACAGTGACCTGCTACAAGAAGAGCCTTCTGTGTGCACAAATAGATTTTGGAGGCAAATACATGTTGCCATCAGCACTATCCTTCGGAGGCCATCCACTTGTGGATTCCTCCTTTTTATTTTTATGCCAGGCACATAAACACACACCTGCCTTGTGGTATGGTGCTGTGTTATTTCAGAGAGCAGGCCAGGCGAAGTTGGATGCTTCACAGAGGAACAGCTTTATTGCAAACAAGAATGGTCGATCTAGAGCAGGCATAGGCAAACTCGGCCCTCCAGATGTTTTGGGACTACAGCTCCCATCATCCCTGACCACTGGTCCTGTTAGCTAGGGATGATGGGAGTTGTAGTCCCAAAACATCTGGAGGGCTGAGCTTGCCTATGCCTGGTCTAGAGCAGTGTTTCCCAAACTTGGGCCTCCAGCTGTTTTTGGACTACAATTCCCATCATCCCTTGCCACTGGTCTTGCTAGTCAGGGATGATGGGAGTTGTAGTTCAAAAACAGCTGGAGGCCCAAGGTTGGGAAACACTGGTCTAGAGCAGGAACAGCATGACTGAATGCCTCAGCTGGACACAGTGCCACCTGTAGTTGGAATAGCAGTATAACAGTTAACTCTACATCACATAGGTCATAGGGTAACTCAAGCCTAGGTTTCTTTCATTTTCTCGTTTTTCCATTAAAGTCATCTTCTCCACCTTTCTGCAACAGTTTACTCACAAAATTTTGTCAGTGTTTTAGTGTGCTTTTCTCCTGGGCATCGCATTTTGCCCAATACACATTTTTGCAATGGATTTTCTCCAATTTTGCATGTGTTGTTTTCCACAAATTCTATATGTGTCTATGCACACTTTCCCCTAATACACTTTTTGCTGTTGTTCAGATTATTTGGATGGATTGTTTCAAAGACTGCTGCAGTTCAGTTCCTGTATTGTTTTGGGAAGTATCAATTAAGTAGATGGCACCCACTTGTCTCAGAAGATAATAGAGGAGTGTGCCTTTGGGGGTGGAGTCAAACTATTGGAAGGTTGCAGCGACTGCTGTGGTTATAGAGACTGATGCGGGAGAGACATGTTTGTTGCGGTTGGGGCAGATGAATGCGCCCGGTTGTGCTGCTGCAGATGCATTATGGCCTTTCTTCTCTCTACGCTCCTCTCAGCGGTCAATCCTCCTCTGGTCACTGCTATGTATACATGACCTTATTGTCTGTCTCCAGGCACTGCAGTCGTCTGCCAGGGATTCTCCCTGGTGGGGTTGATATCGCCCGTCTTGCAGACATCTTTGTAGCATAGAGTTGGTCTGTCAACGGGCCAGGTGCCTGAAGCCAGCTCCCCGTAGAGCACATCCTTGGGGATCCTGCCATCTTCTATTTGGTGAACGTGACCAAGCCAGAGTAGACGTCACTGAGATAGGAGTGTGAACATGCTGGCAATGTGAGCTTGAGAGAGCACATTGTGCATGAAACTCTGTCCTGCCATATGATACCCAAAATCTTCCTGACACAGTGCATGCAGAAGGTGTTGAGGCAGTTGTTAATTTGCCCAAGACTCACTTCATGTAGGTTCATGCTAAAATGTAAACCAAACCAAATTTCTCCCCAATTCTTATTGTTTTTATGTAAATTGCTTGGAGATTTTGATTATATTGAGCAGCATATTTTTTTAAAAAATAAATAAATGATCTATTACTATTTTTCATCCACAGGAAACTAAACCCCATTGTACCACCGCTTGACTTCTCTTGATTTAGGAAAGTGGTGAGCATATGAAAAATATTGTTTCTCATTAGTGAGAGAAGGGGGAACTTTAGAGCCAAGAGTACTTAATTGACATAAAATGGGTTTTCTCCATCCCACAAATATATAATTGTTTTACTCAAGTGATTCTACAGACATTCATCCAAAATGTGAAACAGCTGCCTAAACTACAGGCTGCCTGTAGTTTGCCAGGTATCTATAACATGGACTGAATCCAGAAAGAATCCAAAATTGCTCTGAGGCTATATCTTTTATGTACATTTCTGCCCTACTGCTTCCCAAGACCTGCAATGCTTTAAAACCAGGGTGAACCCAGATAGCCTAATTAAAAAAAACTAGCCTCAATGTTTTGATGGGGGTGGAGGGGTGGCTCATATCTACTGAGAACTCTGCATTCTGCCCACTAAGAACCAAAGAAATTAGACTTCGTTAGGAAAATTGGTGAGGGGGGCGGATGGAAATTATAAATCTAACTGCATAGATGCAACCTGGTGAATTAACTATAGAAATAGCGACCAATTTGGTACCTGAAGTAACATATATCAAAAGAGAGATAGGGAGTATCCAATATAGGTTTAAGCCAAATGCTGTTGTGAGCCCAAACCTTATAAACTAAGTTGTGGAGACAAATTGTATGTTTCATACAAATACTTATTGATTACAGCGGTTTCATGTTTTTCTTTCTTTCTAAGAAAGAACAAGATGCTTTGTATTATGCAATTGATGTTTGCTTATAGGAATTGAAGAACAAAATCAAGAAAATTGATATAAAAATATATAAAGTGGCCAACCAGATGCCTTTAGGGAGCCCGCAAGGGGGAACTGAACACAAAAGCATGCTCTCCCTTCTCCCCAATGGTTTCCACCAATTGGTACTTGGAATCCCCTTTTAAAATCCTCTTTTAAAGCCATCCAAGATGGCGGCCACCACTGCCTCCTTGTGAGAGGGAGTTCCGCAGTTTAACTCGGCGCTATGTGAAGAAATTCTTTTATCTGTCCTGAATCTTCGAAGGGCATCTGAAGGGGCCCTACATTCCTATCCAAAGCGAATACAGTCACTGCCCTGCCATGACATCGCTGGCTGGAGCCCAAGATGACTCCCGCCCCCTTTGCAACGACGTCAGCCGACCGGCCGCAGCAGGACCCCTCGTCTTCATCAAGCTCCCACTGATCTTCATTGGGGGGGGGCACTTTGTTTTACTATAAATACGAGGCTGTGAAAACAAGAGATTCAGCGGGGGACGCGGGCCTGTGTTTTCATAATGGCCGCTGCAAGCACTGCTCAGAAAATTCACACTACCCCCCTCCTTGATCAGATATTACAAAGAAAACAGAAGGGGGAAATGCAGGAAACGATGCAAGGCCTGGGTCTAGAAATCGTGTGAGCGCCAACAGTAGCAAAGGAGGAGGACTATAGCAGGATGAGAACAGGACTGAGGAGCAGAGCCAAAACAAACAAGAAGGGTCCCCTTTCGCCTACATAGTTAAAGGGGCTCAGGAGACTGTCTAAGCCCTAGGCCTCCTTTCTTCTCCTCAAGTGCTTTATGGGCACATTTGTACCAAACCCCAACAGTTCATCACTGGGATTTCTCAATGCTGAGTTTAAAATCACCAATAATCAGCTGCATGAACGTCATGGAACCCACCCAGACTCCACCCCAGCCAGAGGGCATTTCCATGGTAGGGGGAACATGCCATGGGTCAGCATTGATCCCACAGCGCCAAGTAGCTGATCGATGGCGACGCTCCTTCTAGAAAGAGCATATAGTGGTGGGCATTTGGCTGGTGTTGTTGGCCTCCGACTCCCAGCATTGCTGACGTTGGCTCTACTGGCCTGGGGCTGATGGAAGTTGGAGTCCACAACATCCAGAGGGCCTCTCCATTGACTCTCCTGAATAACCAGCAACTTTTGGCGCCTCCTCTCCTGATGGTTCTGTTCCCACTGGTCACTACAAATGTGTAACAACTAAGGGATAGCAAGCCTGAGCTTGCTTTTTTCCTCCCCTCTAACCAATTGCTGTCCCTTTTGTGTCAAGCCATTTTTAGACCGGACAATCCCTGCCACCCGCGGGCTCACATTTAGATTTGTCTGGTGCTCTGGAAAACCCCTTCTTCTTCTTTACCTAAAAATGCTTTTAAACAAACAAAACTGAAGGCCTATCGATCAACTATGCAACCTCTCAAACAGATGGGGGCGGGGGAATACATCAGTAAGACAGAGAGCCAACAGTCTTTGTTTATGGGATTGTCTGGTTGGCTTAGTATAGGGTTGCCATATTCTGAAGAACAAAAAACCCAGAACACCTCCCCCCCTCCCCATTCTGCATCTCCATTTTTCGCCCCATCCCTGCCACTGACCACTTCCTTGCCCGTCTGCTCGCCCCCTCCTTCGCTTCGCTCTTCTTACCTTTGCTGTCTTCGGCCTCCTGCTCAGAAGATGCTGCTCGGCACTGGGAACGTGGCGCAAGGCCTAGAGACCACTCAAAACAGCGGGAGGCCTTGAATGCCCCAGGAAGGCTGCAGGCAAGGCCTGCCAGCCACTGGGAGCAACGCAAGGCATAGCACGGCCCCGGGAAGGCCGCACAAGGCCATCCGATGCAGCGCTTCCCATTTCGGGACACAACGCCTTTTGAGCATGAGTGTGCCCCACCCCAAAATAAGCAAACCCCGAAATCCAGATAATCCATGAAAAATCTGCCCAAATGGACATGCTGACCTGCCAAAAGAGGACATGTCTGGGAAATCCCAGACGTATGGCAACCCTAGCTTAGTATAAATCCTATTCAAACTAGTTTCCAGTTTTGGTTTGGAGAGCACATGCAAACCATGGTTTGCCTACAAACTGGCAGCCAGGGAGGGAACTGGAACCCAGAAGAGGGAGAAGGGCATGCTTGAGCTGAAGGCTGAAACTGTTGGGATTCCTGCATTGCAGGGGTTGGACTAGATGACTCTCAGGGTCCCTTCCAGCTCTAAAATTCTATGATTCTATGAAAACAGGCTGTTCTGCATTGGCTTCTGAAGCCATTTGCATTACTGAACTCTCTCTCTCTCTGTATATATAAAACATGCGTGTTAAACTGCTCAACAGGATGTTTCATTGTCCAGTCATTCTGGCTGCACTTATTGTACAAAAACTGCATAGATGTCTCCAGACGAGGTTTTTAATGTGCAAGCATCATACAGTGGTGCCTCGCAAGACGAAATTAATCCGTTCCGTGATTCTCTTCGTCTAGCGGTTTTTTTGTCTTGCGAAGCAAGCCCATTGACGGCTTAGCGGATTAGCGCTATTAGCGGCTTAGCGGCTTTTAGCGGCTTATCAGCTTAGCGGATAAGCAGATAAGCGGCTTAGCGGCTTAGAAAAGGGGGGGGGGGAGTTGGAAAAACTCGCAAGACATTTTGTCTTGCGAAGCAAGCCCTTAGGGAAATTCGTTTTGCGAAGCGCCTCCAAAACAGAAAACCCTTTCGTCTAGCGGGTTTTCCGTCTTGCGAGGCATTCGTCTTGCGGGGCACCACTGTACCTCCTTTCAGGCAGTTTCACGGATGTCCAGGCAAATTTCCCCGATCTACAGGATCCCAACCTTAATTAATTGCTTCCTGGAATATGACGCTTCCACAACCCACACACTTCAGTTGGCTATTTAATTTGTTGGTTACATAGAAAACAGCAGCAGGTACAGCTGTGTAGGTTCTGGCTCTAATCCTGGCAGGCTACCGTTCTCAAGCTCTGTGCTGCAGATGCTACTCTTTATTTTATTTTTCTGATTTTAAATTGCAATTGCTCTGCGGCAGATAGTGAAATTAACAAGCAGGGGGGAAAGCAACCCATCCCTCTGTAAAACTGACTCCATCCACGTGTGAAACTGAAAAGACTATTGTAAAGCTTTAGATTTGCCATCTTGTGTGGAGCTCCAAATATTTATTTATTTACACCAATTCCATACCGCTTAATAGATATATAAAAAATCTCTAAGCAGTATAGAGAAAACTACAGCAACAGCAGAAAAAATAAACAGATATTATAAAAAATGCAGAGTTAACGTCTCAAAATGTTACATTAATACAAAATTAATAATAAATATAAACCAATATCAATTCTTTGGCCTTTGGACACACCTTCCACCCTGGCAGAGGCGATGAGCTGCACCCAAAATTGGGGGGGGGGGTCCTGTCATGCACGTGTGACGTCACTGGCATCGTGCGCCAGGAGGCCGCCAATAACAGGAGGAGGCCACCACCACAAGGCCTTGCAAGGCCCGTTGCTACTATGAGGCCCAGTGGGGTGGGGGGGCGGAGGCTTAGCCTCTTCCCAACAGATTTTGGGAGGAGGGCTGAAAACACCTCAGCCCTGTGGAGTTGGCGCCTATGCCCCCTGGCTCTCACTCAGGTTCCAAACAAGTTCTCAGCTCACCTGATAAAAGCCTCCCAAAAGAGAAGGGTTGCTTCTAACATCTCCCTAGTGTCTCCCTCCAGGCTTGCTTTTGATGGGCAGCTCTGAGGTGACTAGCTTTTCCTCAGCCTGCTCACAGCTGTGTCCCATTAAGCAGTCAGCTGCACTGTCCCATCCACTTCCAGGTCCAGTAGGTTTGCTGAGTTCCTCAGGGGATGCTAAGGACAGAAAAAGGACAGCCCACTCCCATTTTTCCTCCAGCCTCTGCCCTGTTCACCACTAGCAACTGGGAGCACAGGCCTGAGCCTCTGGGTTCGGAAAGGAGGTTAAGAATGAACTTCTTCCTTCCCCTTTGGAGTGCTAATTGCTATTAAATAAAAACTGTGTTCACCTTAGGACCTTAAAGTGCAGTGAAGTTGTCCACCATGCATTTGACAGCTCTTTCCTCCTAACTGTTTACACCAGCATGACTTAATTCACTTTTGTGTGTGTGGTGCCTTTACCCTTTCTGCATGGCTCTGACTGTTGACACTCTGGCCAGAGGCAAATTAGATTACAAACAGCTTCAGGACTGTGTGAAGCTGCTTTGAGAAATGAGGCATCGAACAGCAGCAACCACAAAAATTGCCCCTGCCACTCTGGGCGACTTGCAGCATATATAGAAACATCACAAAACATCAAACATTAAAAAAACTTCCCTATACAGGGCTGCCTTCAGGAAAAACACACATTAAAAACAACATTTGAAAACAATTCTATAAATTCTATGAACATCCTTAAACAGACCAGGAGGCAGAAGGGCTTTCTGATGAACCAATTTAGCCTGGCCGGAAGAAAATTGTTGTTGAAGGAGAAAGGAAACAGTTAAAGCCAAGAGGGAGAAATGGGTGCCAGGAATGCAAAAATCCAGCCTTAGAAATTCATGCCAACCCAAGCCTCTGGCATTTTTATTTTGAATGAAACAAGTCCAGAAAAGAAATATGAAAAAGGGGAGAGAGGTTATGATTATATTATTATTAATGCTACCACCACTGCTAATAGATTTCCTCCTCACAAAAAATTCTTTGACCATCCGAAAGGAAAATTATAACCGCAGCCATTAGCAATAAGCAAAGCATTAGTAACTGGATATTTCCTGCAGATGTTAGGAATCTGAAATGGTTCACATGGATGTCTGTTTTGCTGGAATGATCTCCAGGTGGGTGACTTCCGGCAGGGGGGGGGGAGGATGTACATGAGCCGTGAGACGAACGCATCACATCCTTGGCATCTCCACCTTCCAGCCCTGAGCATCAGATTGGCAGGGAACAGCAGGGATCAGACATCCCAGAATTCCTGGATGATGCTTTTCTTGGGAAGGCACACACTCACACTGGACTCAAACTGATGGCTACTGGTTATATCTCACCAGTCCTTCTGCATCAGCAAACAGAAAGATTCGACAGAGAAATATAAAATATTCCATCAGGCTACAGCGGGGGAAAGGAAGAGAAGTGATTCTGGCTCCCCATACCCTAGCTTTGCTGAGCAGCCAACCCACCTCTGTCCATCAACTGTCACTGGTTAGTAGCTCATCTGAGGGTGGGCTGAATGGGTAGTTTGTGGCAAGGGAAGCAGCCTGAAAGGCAAGGGAACAATAGTAGGAAATCAAGATCCACTCACAGATTTCCCAGAAAGCTCTTGTCTACATGCACACAGACCGGACGGCCCTGTGATTCATGCAAATCAAAGCATGGAAGTGAGGAAAAAGGACCAGAAAATGCTTTGCTGGATCAGATCAAGGCACAGCTTGTCAAGCATTCTGCTTTTGGATGAAGGGATGACCATCCTCTGTTATTTACACCTGGCTTCTGGTACTTAGAGGTATTTTGCTTCTCAGTGTGGAGGTTCTGTTTAGATCTCCTGAATAGATACTACTAGATGCTCTAATGTGGAGAAGAGGAACTTGTGTGCTTCCCTTCCCATAGGTTAGCTGGACTCCCAGCTCCTATCATCCTTCCTTGCTGGCGGGAGCTGATAGGAGTTGGTTGACCAATCTCTGGAGGTCCACAACTTCTTCATTTGTCGTAGCATCTCTGGAAGAAAGACCAGCAGCCATGTTGAAACAGAAACTGAATATCCTCTTCCGGCATATGCAGAGATGTATCCTGCTTTGGAGAGCTCCACCTCACTTTCTTCTTATGAAGAGTCATAACAGTGTCATGTCACAGAGGTGCCACATCAAGAATCCTGTGACTTAATCAAGCATTGAGCAAAGAAGTGCTCCCTTTTGTCAGCCCTGAGGTCTGCCATCAGCCCCAGCCAGCACGGCCAACAGCCAGGGATAATGGGAGTTGTAGCCCAGCTGAACTGGTTCCAAACCACTAACTCACAGCTACTGCCAATTGGCTGACCTGATTTCTCATATTATAAGGCTTTATACACACATTTTATTATTATTATTTTTCTAGAACCAATGGAGACTGAGCACTCCCCCCCATAGTCCACACACTGTCTAGATCTATTGCATATATATTTTTGCCCCTGGAAAGTGTGTCTTAAGAAGCTGATTGCATTCTGGAAATAAAAGCTGATTGCAGATTGATTCTGTATTGCCCCACAGCCTGTCCATTTAAAAACAGGTGAATGTATCCACAACTGCTCAATGATGTGGGCATATATCAATATCACAACCGCCACATCCTTCTTCTGGGGCATTTGCAGGGAGGAAAAGGGGTTTTTCAAAAGCACACACACACCCCTGTGGGCAGCAGGATCTAGAATCACTCTTGACTGAAAGCAGCATGCTGGATGGAGAAAAACTACATTTTTTGTGCTACATATAAGTTGGTGTGTATACAATCACAGAGAGTAGTACTTTAGCTCCAATATTAATCCAGAGACAAAGTGCAATTGCTTTTCAACATTTTGTGCATTTGGGAGTGCATGCAAGGTTTAGTCAACTCTTGCTAAAGGAGAGACCCTCCCCCTCTGCCTTCACTTTTTCAGTTCCTGTTTATATGCATGGAATTTAATCTCATCGGTTAATTGGTCGGAACAAAGGTGAAGCCTTTCTTGAATGCGCACGCCATGGCTTCCTAGCTGAGTCAGGGACAATATGAGAAATGCTACCCCAGGCATTATATTATGGCTTCTGGTCCCCACTGGGCCTCGAGTTGTTCCAAAACAAACTCCTGCTCACCCGGCGCCCAACACAATGCGTGAGGCATCAGCGTTTGTTGTTCATAGTTAACAGCCTGTTCTTTCCCCAGATACATTTTTGGAGACAGGAGGGGAACACGCCGTGACCCTCGATCCTGTAAACAATTGGAGCAAAGTGAGAGTGAATCAAATTATAACTCTTCTTCCTCGGCCTCTCCCCCCACCCCAGAATCCTTTCGCGAGGCATTTTGGCCAGGAGTAAAGTTTTCAACTGCTGCGCGCTGGTAGAATATTAAAGGAAGCAGAAAGTTCGAAGAAAAGCTTCCAGAGTCCTAAGAATGCCAAAGTTCTGTATCGAGGACTTGGGGGCCAGGATGGTGGAGGAGGAACCAAGGTCGACGTGAGCAAAATATACGACAAAAATTTACATACATTATTCTTTGCTGCAAAATCGAGCATTTTCCTTTGCAACAGCTTTTGGCACATTTTCTGACAGAAATTATAATAGGTGGAAAGAATGTATTGGGCTTTGGGGTACGTAGGAACATAGGGAGACCATTAGGCCATCTAGCTATACATTGTCTGCACTGACTGGCAGCAGCTCTCCAGGATAGCAGGCAGGTGTCTCTCTCCCAGCCCTACCTTGAAAGGCCAGGGATTGAACCTGCGACCTTCTGCATCCAATGCAGGTTTTCTACCACTGAGCTTTCACATTGCAGGGAAGCTTCTCAACTTCCTATCTTATGTTTATGCACACCTGAGGATGGAAGGAACTTGACCACTTTGATTTCCTCAGTTTCTCATTTCTCCAATCTTAAATTATATCTGTGACCCATTTGTTTCTTTTTTAAAAAAGCTCATCATGAAAGCTCATCATGAAAATTAATGCAGATTTCTCCTAATAGACACATTTTTATTTGCAGTTTGGACTAACACACACATCCTTACAAGCCATTTCTTCCGAATCAAGTGCATTTCACTAATACCTCGGGTTAAGTACTTAATTCGTTTCGGAGGTCCGTTCTTAACCTGAAACTGTTCTTAACCTGAAGCACCACTTTAGCTAATGGGGCCTCCTGCTGCTGCCCCCCCCCAGCACGATTTCTGTTCTCATCCTGAAGCAAAGTTCTTAACCCGAGGTACTATTTCTGTGTTAGCGGAGTCTCTAACCTGAACCCAAGGTACCACTGTATATCTATTTCTACGCATACTTTCCCTTAATAGGTGCCTTGTTGTTGGCTGGAGAACTGCCTTGCAAAATTAGGATAAAGGCAAATTTTGAAGGATAGCTGAGTTTCGGTTCACATGTTGTTTTGGAAAATGTGAATTGGAGAGATTCGGCTTTTTAATGTGTACTGGAACAAATTTTCCCTCCCCTTTCAGAGGTGATGGCATTGAACACAGAAGGAGAGGCTAGTAACTGGATGAGCCTTGGAGTCCCTTCCAACACTCCAATTCCATGATTATATGAATGAGAAAGGCACTTGGCTGACAATGGTGAGGAGATCATCCCACTGAGAGTATCTTGTCCAATGAAATCCTAAAGCTGTCCTAAGGCATCCTGAGAAAGGGATGCTGTTGTTTTGCTTACCCCAATCTCTGAGCTGTAGGCTCAGGTTCTTTAAGACATACTGTAGTTCTGTGATGACAGATTGCCAGGGTCTGGTTGGTCGCAGAGGAATGGTGGGAGGAACTAGCTAGGAAACCACCAAGGGAAGAAGGTTCAGAGCCTGGGGAGTGGTGGTTGGATGACAAAGGGAGAAGACTGAGGAGGTGTTGGAAGCTGAAGAGCTAACGGGGCTTAGTGAGCAGGGAGAGTCTGTGGTAGAAGTCCAGAATCAGGGACAGAAGCTGAAGCAGGGGAAGATAGAGGCCAAGAGGCAGAGATAAGTCAGGCTGGTAAGGAGTCACTGATGTATCCCCCTCCTGCTGAGACAAGCTCCCCTTCCTGCTTGTCCCCCAGAACCAGAAGAGGCATGAAAAGGGCAGAGGAGAGGTTGTCTTCACACAGGCATGGTCTCCAATAGCTCGGGAAAAACCTTAGGACTTAGATGGCTGTGGGGAGATGGGGACTTTCACTCTCAGCAACTGATCCATGGGGCAAGGCTTACTGGGGATCAGCTGTTCATTAGTCCTGACACTCTTGTCAAGTCTGTGCAGATTGTGTTCTTGTGAATAAAAAGTTCACTCTAGCTTGCTCCAACATATTCTGCTCCCCAAAGCGATTCCCCAGTGCTATAGCATTCACTCATCACAGAGCATCTCTCTCGCTCTGTCTGCTTCAGACTCGGTTCCAACACTGCTGGTCTATTCTTCTCTTTCACCTACATAGGCACCTGAATAACATCACCTCCATCCAGGGTAAGAGGTAGAGGGGGAGGGAGAGAGGAGGGGAGAGACAGGGGGTCCTTTTCCAGAAGGGTCGCTGCCTATTTAGTTTCCTTGACATCACCTGTAAAAGCCCATCCTCTCAACAAAAGGGGATCTGGGGATGTCAAAAGCCATTTCACCCAACAGGCCTCATTTCGCCACATTATGATTGCTAGGTAACCAACTGTAATGACTTCCCTCATCCCGTCTAGTAACAAGATGGCCGAATAGGAGGGAAAATGACTAGCATTCGGCATAAAAATGGAAAGGAACGTTTTCCTGGTCATCACATTTTCTTCCTGAGAAGCCCTCCCCCCTCCCCCAAACCCTCCTGGTTGTGGCTAGGCTACTCAGGAGTGGAAGAAAAGCCACTCTGCAGATGCTCAGAGGCACTTCCTTCTTTATTGTGACTTCAGATGTTTCCAAGGCTGTGTTCCCTGTTGCTGACCAGGCGGTGGGGAAACATTGTTCCTAAATTTTTCCCTTTTCCCCACCCCTTTCCCCAAAACAGCAAAGGAACTGAAGTCCACAGGAGGGGGCAGGGCAGAGATTTTATTTTTAAACCTCAGCCTAAGAAGTGTTAGCAAACTAAAGTGACAAAAGAAAAAGCAATACAAGCTGCAAAGTGATGAGGCATCTAATCATAAGCCTGCATTTTTATCAAAGCTTATATTTTTGATTAAGGCCTGTATATTAAGATGAGCTTAAAGATTTTCAAATGTTTCATGCCAGGCAGAAGACCAGCTGCCTAAGAACCTTGGCAATGTTTATTCTCCTGGACAAGGGGGCCCCCTGATTTATAGCAGAAAACAATTCTCAAAGTCGTAAAAAGGGAATTACAGGCTGAGAGCGAGGACACTGACCTTGCATGTTGCAAAGTACAATTAAGCTGTAAGAGTGGTTAAATTAAGAGTTGGTAAATAGTAAAATAAAACCATGTGCCTCCCATTAAACTTGAACCATATTTTCCTAAGGTTAAAAGGCCAAGAGCATCTGGCTGGCAGAAAGGAAGAGAGTATTTTGGGAAGTCTTTTTCTAAAGTTGTTTCTTTCTTAAACTGAGATCCTTTTAAGATTTCTTTTCCTTTTAAAAGGTTATTTATGTTATGTATTAAATATATTGGCTTAAATGTAATTATGCAAAGGATTTAGAAACTAAAGGTAAAGTAAAGGTAAAGGTACCCCTGCCCGTACGGGCCAGTCTTGAAATGTTAAATCCTTATGCTAGATTCTTATTTCATATAGTTGAAAGAGATCACAGGGGCCATCAGCCCAGCCCCCCTGCCAAGCAGGAAACATCATTAGAGCACACATATGGTTGTCAGGCCTTTGTTTAAAGACCTCCAAAAGAAGGAGATCTTTCAATGATGATGTGAACTCAAGATCCTTGACATCTGTTTAAGATAAAAATTTAAGATTAACCATTTGTTTTGGAGGGCAATAGGGCAAGGAGGGCAAGAGGTGAGCTGGTAATTAAGGTTCCTTGTTGAGACACATGTAAGATATATTACTACTTATTTGTCATTTATAGATAGAAGAATATATAGCTTTTTGTTTCCCATAAAAGGGCAAAAGGAAATGGGTGTATCTTTTGTGATTGGTTCTAGCAAACAGCCAATAGGAATTTCAACCAGGCTGATTGGACAGAGGCAGCCACAGGAGGAGCAAGGGGGCTGGGTTAAGGAAATATAAGTGCTGGCCAGAATGGCAGGAGGGCAGGCCAGAGCTTGGTAACCATATACCACTGTGCCTCTCATTTATTTGTCTGACAAATAAATTATTATTTTAATTTCTCTATTGCTGCGTTGAATATTTCATTCCAGCTAAGCGTTAACCACAAGCAGGGTGCTACAGTGAGAGGCCCGTCTATTTTTGCAAAGAGCCCCTGGAAATTGGATCTGCTTAAAAGCCTCTCCACCCGCCTTTCCTCCCCTCGCAAATGTTTTCCCTGAGCTGAGCCTTTGTGGCAGGGCGATAATGGAGTGGGGGGCCTTGGCTCGGCCTCCCCTCCCAAAGTCCATCTTTAAACTGTTTTCTTTTCCTTTTCAAAAAGCAATTAAGGGGAGTGTGAGGGCAGCCGAGAGCAAACATTCCAGCTCAGAAAGCCCTTGGACTCCGCTTCGCGATCCAAACCTGACAGCCTTTGTCATCATTTTTCAATTAAGCCCCCAGGGCAAAGCAGGCCTTCCCGCCACTGCCACACACGTGCCAGGACGTGGCACTGAGACTCCCCTCCCCGGATCCCTCCCCCTTCCCCCAGTTGGCACCTGACAACCATTTTTCCACTGAATAAATCTGTCTCGGCGAGAGGATTCTGCTCCTTTTATCAGCGCGTGCAAAAGTCGTGTTGGGTGCCAGGACATCCTGGGGTGCGTGTGCATATACATATACATAGGTGAGCTTATCATAATAAGACGTAGGGCCTGATCCTGTGTATGTTTATAAAGAATATGGCCCTCCCCAGATTGCATGGTGGTGGGGGTGGACTCTGTCTCTGACGTCCACATGTCAGGCATGGCATTTGCGAGGGAAAGACTTCTGTGAGTGTCAGCACTCTACACATCACGCAGGGTCCTAGAACACAGAGAAAGTCAACACGTGTAGGCTTTTGCTTGCAGGTGTCCATTTCTGACACATAGGTGTCATAGTGCTGCAAGGCTTTGTGGGCAGGGACTCAGAGGCGCAGCCCCACTGTCTATTTTAGTTAGTCTGTTTCCCATCCAACCCTCCTCCCTTAATCTTGAATTTAGTCCTGCACATTCCAACCTTGCAATCAGGAAACTTCATCAGTATTTTGGTATAAAGTTCTGTATTATTATTACTGTTATTGTTATTTGTAGACTGCTCCTCATCTGGAGAGCACAGCGCAGTTCACAACATAAAGCGAATGTATGCAGTTTTGCCTAATATTTTTTGCAAAGCAATGACCCTCATTTTGGGGGTATGTTGTTTTCATTAACACCTGCAGTTATATTATTTTTAGTTTATTTTATATGGGCAATTTGTCTCAAATGCTTGTGTAGCATTTGGCTACACATTGCTTTACTGGATTGCTGCAAAATTCGGAGGAGTGCGAATTTTAAAAGACTGTAGGATGTGTGTTTCAGTTTGCACATTATTTCAGAAAGTGTGGATTAGGTGAGTGTGAACTGACTCACATTTCTCGCCCACCCTTACCTACAACCCCATTATCAATGCAATTTGATGTGCCGCATGTGCAAAATGCGGGGGGGGGGGGGGATGGCAAGAGATGCTTTCCATTTCTGCAAGATGCATGTCCTTGATAATTCATAACGGTGCACAATGCAGTTGTGTTTAACGATTCTTAAAGAACATTGTGGCCCTTCCAACCCACCCCAAATACACCTTTTCCTCAAAGCTAATTTGGCCCTCCACAAACAGTTAGAAAAATGTGGCTTAAGGGAATCTAGGCACACCTTTGGGCTGCATCTCATTGCTTCATCACATGCCCAAGTCCTGTTTTTTCTGTGGTACTAGAAACCCACAATTCAAAAAAGAAAAAGGAAAGGGGGAAAAAACCCTGTAAATATTATATATCAAGGAACAAGTGGGTTTTCCTGATAAACCACGTGTATGTAATTATGTACAGCGCTATTATGCTTAATGGTTGTTAAAGAACATTGTGGGAGCTGCCAGGCTAACACCAAATGTGACTTTCAAAAGCATTAGTTAGAATGGCTGATCCTCCAAACAAAATGAACTTGCCATTGCAATGGAGAGAACGAATCTTGAAACTGAACCTGGTACATCTTTAACCATAGACTTTCTATTTATAGCCTAGCAAAGATAGCAAAAGACATATGCAAAATTTAGAAGAATTGCAAAAAGAAATTATTTTTTAGATGGCAAGCAGAGTTGACATAAGGAGCAATATACGAACAGTTGTGATGGCTGGCTCAGTGCAAGAGGAGCATTTCACCCCTGGTTGCCCTGCTGGCAACCTTTTTAACAGGGTGAAGGTCAGAACCTCTAAGTATCCCTATTTTCCAGGGACAGTCCTGGATTTACAGAAGCTGCCTCAGTTTCTGATTTGATCCTGGAATGCCCCACTTTTGCTTAGGACGTCCCTATTTTTATTGGTGAAACACTGGAGAGCACGCCTTTCCTTTCATCAGAGAAATGTAGGAGGGTATGGCAGGGGTGACCTCTCCAGGTTACACCCCCCCCCCGTAATAGCCACAGGTTCCCCAGCTGTGATCTAAATGCTATTAAGGAAATGTGGGGTGTAGTTTGAAAAAGAGGCCTTGTCTTTTTTATGTCTTGTTTTACAGTTTCTGGATTTATACAGCATTGCTACTAAGCAGAACTAAGAGCAGACCAGATCCGCATGCCCCCCCCCCCCCGACAGCAGAAACCTGACCGCAAGTGCCAAATCTCCCATCCGCTGCAAATTTGGGATAGTGCCTCAGAGGCCATTATAGGAACAGAAACCAAAATCCAAGTCAAAGGAAAGGAAAAACCGACCAAAACAAAAACGAGAAGGCAAACAGCCAGTCTAGAAAGTGGCCCATTCTGCTGACAGCTGGGGAGCCAGAGCGTTCGTTTGCCTCTTCATAACCCCCTTTGTGATGATAAATGTGTTTTCACGGGACAGAATTGTCATAAATATCTGCAAAATTAAAAAGCAGAGCCTTGTTCACAGATTGCATAAGAAGCTTTCCAGGTTCCCTCGGAGACTCAGCTTGCAACGTGCCAGGAAAAAGGGGAAAAAAGGAAAGCAAACTGAACATTAACGAGAGTGATTATGCTTTTGCTTTAATCAAAATAGGCCTGCGCTAACCAGCAATGTAGACCCTTCCTATGCTTTGGACTGAGGGTGAGCAAATAAAAAGGAAAAAAAAGGGGTGAATGCAGCTAAAATCTGACTCTTTGGCACCCCCTGCAGTTTAGGATGAATCAGGCCCCCTTGCCAGTGGGAGGCTGCAGCCTAGCTTGAGTACTTTTGTTATCTGAATGGGGGAAAAGAGCAAAAACCTCAGAGAAATCTCACTAGCCAGGCGCTCCATAAACATCTCCAGCAGAGGGGCCAAGAACACAAGAGCAGGCCCCCCCCCCCATTATACGCAAATCATTGCCGCTGGCAATACTGACGAACACTGAGAAGGTCAAATTGGGTCAGTCACAAGGGGCAAGAGAAGCAGAATCAGTCGAAGAAATGCACTTCAACTCTTTATTTTGTTGGGAGAGTTTTTTGTGCCACTGCTTCCTAAAAGCTGTTGGCATCATTCTTTCGGAGCCTTTCAGAGGATCGTAAAACCCTGGTTTTATACATATGCTAATGCCAGCCCAGACCCCCCGAGGGTCCCAATTTTCCAGGGATCTCCCCGCTTTAGAGAAGCCATCCCAGTTTCTGATTTGATCCCGGAATGTCCCCCTTTTCCTTAGAATGTCCCTATTTTCATTGGAGAAATGGTGCAGGTTATGGAGTTATCTGACCTCCGAGCCATCTGAAGGCAATCCTGTATAGGAAAGGTGTGTTTTTTTTTAAAAAAAAATGTTTCATGTTTTATTATGTTTTTATATATGTTGGAAGCTGCCCAGAGTGGCTGGGGCAACCCAGAAATATCATGATAATTTTACTATTTATGCCTCACACATCTTACTGGCTCCCCACCCCCCACTCCCAGCCACTTTGGGCAACTTCCAACATATAAATAATAATAATTGTTATGTACTGAAGTCTAGGGACGCAGGTGGCGCTGTGGGTTAAAGCCTCAGCGCCTAGGACTTGCCGATCGAAAGGTCGGCGGTTCGAATCCCTGCGGCGGGGTGCGCTCCCGCTGCTCGGTCCCAGCGCCTGCCAACCTAGCAGTTCGAAAGCACCTCCGGGTGCAAGTAGATAAATAGGGACCGCTTACCAGCGGGAAGGTAAACGGCGTTTCCGTGTGCGGCTCTGGCTCGCCAGAGCAGCGATGTCACGCTGGCCACGTGACCCGGAAGTGTCTCCGGACAGCGCTGGCCCCTGGCCTCTTAAGTGAGATGGGCGCACAACCCCAGAGTCTGTCAAGACTGGCCCGTACGGGCAGGGGTACCTTTACCTTTTTTACCTTACTGAAGTTTTCACCCTGGGCCAGCAGGGGGATACTGTAGATAAGTTTTCACTCAGGTCCACATATACAAATAAGGGATTGAAAGTGACGTTCAGTGATTGGATAGTTACAGAAAGTGATTGTAGTGGAGCTCTATATAGGCAG
Organism: Podarcis cretensis; assembly: GCF_951804945.1. Taxonomy (NCBI): domain Eukaryota; kingdom Metazoa; phylum Chordata; class Lepidosauria; order Squamata; family Lacertidae; genus Podarcis; species Podarcis cretensis. The sequence goes on along the minus strand of NC_137182.1, from coordinate 27,260,644 downwards.
GCTGGCTGAACCCTTCAGTTCAGTTCTGTTCTGGCCTGTGAATAAACAAGAGCTGTTTGAAGAATCGCTGTGTTGTCTGATATGTTCACCCACAACTTAACAATAATAAAACTATACAGGATTGCCTTCAGATGGCTTGGGAGTCGGATAACTTCATACCCTTTAACATTTCTCCAATGAAAATAGGAAAAGTGGGACATTCCAGGATCAAATCAGAAACCAGGACAGCTTCTCTAAATCAGGGATGTCCCTGGAAAATAGGGACACTTGGAGGGCCTGCAACAGGTCATTTGCTACATCACTCTATAGTGAATATCTCCCAACAGAGGGACAGTAAGTAGGGCCTCCATTGCAGATCAGAAGGCACAGGCAGGCTGGTACAGGGAGGGGCACTACTCCAGGTATTTGGAGCAAAAGTCATGTAGGGCATTATGTCCAGGACCAGAAGTAAGATTTATTTACTTATTTATAAAAATATTTATATACCGCAGTATCATAAAAAAAATTATAGCTGTTTACAACAATATAAAAACATTAAAACCCCAAAATAACATCATATAAAAGCAAAAAAAAAAAAACAAAACAAAAAAAACAACACACACACACAAGTTAAAAGCAAAAAGTAATTAAAGTCCATTTCGGGTGATGGAATGGAGTTCTCTGGAGCACAGAGCCAGTCCCGGAAGTGTTGCTACCATACAAACAAGGGTGAGGTGTGTGGGACAGTGTCCCACATCTTGAGGATGCAGCAATGCTGGCCTCAGTGTATTCTAGTGTGGAAGAGGCCAGAAGCTCCCCTGCTCTACTGCAGAAGACAACTCCTGGAGAGGGCTGGGCCCCTTCAATTAAAGCAGCACCTTACAATGTGGATGGGGGCCAACCATTAGGATAGAGCTCTACAGGGCTCAGTATTGACTTGTTTCTTGCTGAAGCAACATCACAGCCCTGAATTTCTAGAGCTGCAAATGGTGTGGCGGTGGCACTCACTTGGCCTCCTGATGGGCGAGTTGCTGCTGCTTACTGAGAACGACAAAGGGGTGAGGCAGCAGGAAGGTTGGTGCGGTGCAAGCTTACCAGCAGGAGTGCCAGATGAGCTTCGCCGGTGTGTTTGCACTGCACAAACCTCTCTATTGCCTCACTTCTCCCTGCTCTTTCCTTCCCTGTAAGCATCAGCGGCTCAACGGTTAGGTGAGCACCACTGCCCCACCATACCGCCTGTTACTGCTGCTGGATCTTGGCTTCAAGCTTGATCCTTTTTCTGTTTCGTCTTGCCTCTGTATCCAGTCTCAATCTCACCTTGCACCCAGTCTGAGACCTGCGTTGCCATGGAGCAGGCCATTTTGTAAGCCAAACACAAACATGGAGGCAACCGTTGCAGATCTTTCAGAACTGGGGTGACATTAATTAATTGACGATTTTGATCATTTAGCCCACACTTCAGCTGCTCTTGGTTCCAGGACAGATTACAGTAATAAGATTCATATAGAAGTTATTGATATGTCTAGTATATATTTAATAAGAATAAGATACAGTAGCAAAATAACAACACTATGGCAGCCATGTTTACAGTTGGCCCTCTCAGCTCAACCATCTCTCAAAGGCTGGGTGAAAAAAGGGTATATTTACCCAGCAACAAAAGTTGAATAAAGACAGTGTTGTCCCTATAGCAAAGGGAAGTGAGTTCCATAAACAGGGCCTTCTCCGTTGTGGCCTCCTATTTTGTGTCCCTGCATTGTGGGTATCCCCTAACAACGGGGCAACAAGAAGGGCATCTGCTGCTGATCTCATTACATGAGCAGGCTGGTGCCAAACCACTTAACACTCTGACAGCTGCATTCTGCAGCAATTGCAGCTTCTAAATATTCTTCGTAAAGTATTTACACATTACACAAGGGACGAACTGAGCATGGATCCCTGTAGTCGTTTTTCTGTTGGCAGACCTATCTCAAAGACTTGCTATTACCAAGGCAAATCAGTACAACTTTGCATGTTGCAAGACTATCTTTTTCCCACAGGGTAGAAAAACACCTTTTTTGATCAATTGGCCTAAAGAGTATTCTGGTTGAAATAGGAGCCCAGAAATTACACGGTTGGCCTTCCTGTACAGAGACAATCCAGTCACTGAATCAATCCTGCAAAGACATATGACCTGCTGCTGCTTCCCACTGCCACATTTCTGTTGCAGCCCTCACAACACTCATACAGCCATGGTTTGTCTCCAGAGACTTTTCGAAATGCAACCCAGAGAGCTTTCAAAGACCAATAGCGCACTGTTGCGCTTCCGGGTGGGGTGGGGTATAGGGAGTGGTGGGGCAGCATTGCTAGGAAACAGAGAACCCCAGCATTTGGGCAACATTAAGCAGCAGGTAGAAGTTTCTTGATGAAGTCAACAATATGGGAAGCCGGATGCACTGCGTCATATTCTGCAAAGAGGTGGCAGATATTCTCAGAGTCTGCTGGGCTTTTGGCAATGACACCGAAGATCCTGTGGCGAGAAACAGAGAGGAAACAAATCCCTATGTGATAGGTTTACGCTCATGACGGATGAAGAAATGCTCAGGCATGTAGACTTGAACTTTGGACACACCATGATTCCTTAAACCACAGAGAAACACACCACCTCTGGCTAGGCATATTAAAGCACATTTCCTACCCCTCCCCAATAACCTTGGGAACTGTATTTTACCCCCCGAAGAAACTATAACTCCCAACACCCACAACAAACTGCAGTTCCCAATATTCTTTTTTGTGTGGGTGGGGAAGGAAATGTGCTTTAAATGTGTCGCATATGCACAGCCAGAGGTGGTGCGTTACTCTGTGGTTTAAGGAATTTTCCATGTCCTCATTTTGCAGAATATATTCTGCTTCTGGTAGTCATGGGGAAGGGCAAAGAATCACAAAAGGCATTCCCACCCCCCTTTTCTTTTCTCTTCCATTCCTTTGTTCAAATGGCATCTCTCTTGGAACACTTGGAACTGGGAGGAGGCAACGCCCAGGGTGACTCACCTACACTGACTGCCCCATTTCTCTCCCCACACCCACCTCCACTCACCCCTTTAATCACTTTTGTTATATACCGTAATTTGTTTTAGAAAAGTAAGGCTCAGAAGATTAAGGTTCAAATCCAAAATTAATGAAGGGGTATAGAAAGCAAAGGGACACGAGCTGCGATCTTAAGCACATATCCGCAGGTGAGACCCATTCAATTCAATTCAACTCAACGGGACTTGCATTCAAGGAAACAGGGACTCAATATTGTAAATGCATTGGTTCAGGTATCAGGAATGGGGGTGTGTTTGTGACACACCAGCTCCCCCCCTTTTTTAATAAAAAAACCTGGATTTTCCCAGAAAGGAAATCCAGATTAAAGGGGGGGAGGGGATTTACATGTTGGCTTGTTGATGCCAATGGCTGTGAAAAAAACATGCAGAGAAGCCGCCTCTCCCACAATAAACCCCCCATTTGGAAGCACCCTCAGCATCTGGGTGCTAGCTTACCATGAGGGTACCTATCCAACCTCAATGCCTTTTAGTTGAATTTCTGTTGCTGCCTTTTTCTCAACCCTTAGCCTGCAGTCCTATACACACATTTAACTGGGAGCAAGTCCCACTGAATTCAGTAGGACTTCCTTCTGAGCAGGAATGCATGATTGTGCTGCTACTAATATGCTTTATGAGAAAACAATCGCCCTAACCCAAGCATAGGCAAACTGGGCCCTCCAGATGTTTTGGGACTACAACTCCCATCATCGCTAGCTAACAGGACCAGTAGTCAGGGATGATGGGAGTTGTGGTCCCAAAACATCTGGAGGGCAGAGTTTGCTTATGCCTGCCCTAAAGGTAAAGGTAAAGGGGCCCCTGACCATTAGGTCCAGTTGTGACCAACTCTGGGGTTGTGGCGCTCATCTCGCTTTATTGGCTGAGGGAGCTTCCGGGTCATGTGGCCAGCATGACTAAGCCGCTTCTGGCAAAACCAGAGCAGCGCACGGAAGCCCCGTTTACCTTCCCGCCGGAGCGGTACCTATTTATCTACTTGCACTTTGACGTGCTTTTCAACTGCTAGGTTGGCAGGAGCAGGGACCAAGCAACGAGAGCCCACCCCGTCGCGGGGATTCAAACCACTGACCTTCTAATCGGCATGTCCTAGGCTCCGTGGTTTAACCCACAGCACCACCCGCGTCCCTTCATGCCTGCCCTAACCAATCTCTAATTCCTAATAACATTGTCTAGCCTCTGTGTATTCCATGAAGCTGCTCATCCCATCCATATAGCTTACCTGGAAATTTTGGAAAATTTCTGCCACCTTTACAAAAAAGAGAGGAGGAGGGAATTAGACTTCATATTCAACAAATCATTTCATTAGCTGGCTTGTTTAATGTAACAGTCTGACTCAATATAAGGCAGCAGATCTTGATGCAGATCTTTGTCCCTGCCCCCCCTTCCTGATACAGTGGTACCTCGGGTTACAGACGCTTCAGGTTACAGAGTCTGCTAACCCAGAAATAGTACCTCAGGTTAAGAACTTTGCTTCAGGATGAGAACAGCAGCGCGAGGCCCCATTACTAAACCTGTACCTCAGGTTAAGTACAGTTTCAGGTTAAGAACGGACCTCCAGAACAAATTAAGTTCTTAACCTGAGGTACCATTGTACAGATTTTCCTGCAGCTCTTATTCCCTGGTGGGGAGGGGGGGCGCTATTTGGGGGTCTGCATCTGGTGCCAAAATGTATTAGGCCAGCCCTAATCCACAATACTATAGCAATTAAACTTTGCAAGAAGGTGCTTAAAACACAACATTTGCGCTTCCCCTTTTTGATTCAGTCATTTTTTATGAAGAATCCAGGTTAGATTGCTGCCCAAAGCAAAGAATATGGTACGTAGATTGCTAGGAAATAGTCTAGAACATGGGTGGACAGAAAGTGCATTGGGATCTACTACTAGTAGATCTCCTGGTGATTGGCAGCAGATAGGCAAGGGTGTCTGGCTCCCAATGGTTTAGCAACAGTATGATAACAGCAACTTGAATGATGTAAATTGGAAAACTGACTAAAACGGCAACAGTAAAATATGCAGGAATGGTAGGCAAGTAAAATGAACCTTGGAAGGAGAAGGAAGGAAGTCACTGGATATATGGTATTATGTAAAATGTTTATTTTGATGTCTATAATTTGAAAACTTAATAAAAACTATTTTTAAAAAAGCAATAGCAACAACAAATTAACTTTTCTCACTTAGTGAAATGAAAAAACCTAACCAGGGACACATATAAAAAAGCCGCTGTGAAAATGCTTTTTTAAAAAAGTTTGAAAAATATATATTGAATTTGCCATTAGTGCACCATCGCCATCTAGTGCCACATTTGTATAATGCACTTAAAATGTTATATTTGCAGCTGTATAGCAGAGTCCCAGGAGTGCAGTTTGCTGTGAAAAGGCTGTGAGCCCAGTTCAGTTCTGGTACTGAGAAACAATTCCTTAGGTTAATAAGGCACCCTGTTCTTCAGTTCTAACTCCATGTCTTTTGCACCTGGCTCTGGCTGGTAGATCTTGCAAAACAAACAGGCATTGTGGGTCTGACGAGCTTGAAGTCTGCACACCCTTTTGGGAGTGGCCATAGAAAGCCATTATTATTTCTGAAGGCAGCCCTGTTTAGGGAAGTTTTTTAATGACTGATGTTTCAATGTATTTTTGATCTCCTGTTGGAAGCCGCCCAGAGTGCCTGGGGAATCCCAGACAGATGGGCGGGGTAAATAAATTGTTATTGTTGTTGTTATTGTTATTCAGCCTCCCATGGTGAACCACATGGAGAGAAAGCACTGGCCCTAAAATAAAAGACCCTTGGGAAATAAACTGTCTGGGTGAGGTGGGGAGAAATCAAAATTGCTGCACGTGGCCTCCTGTTAATGCTGGTAGCAATACTGGAGGAGCAGCCTGGTCACTTACTTTCGGTTTTCGGGGTCCATGTCGCAAAAGCTGATGGCAGCCAGTGGATAGTGCCGCCGGAAGAAAACCCTGTAGAGAGGAGGCAAAACTCAAGCATGTTTCTCAAACTTTTTTTAAAAAAGGAAAACACCCAAAACAAAACCAATGAGTTACTTAAGAAGTCAGTTAAAAAATGGCTATCCCTCCTTGTATGTGCACTATTCAGCGCTGTTTCCTTTCTGCTGCACTGAAACCCCCCCTACATTATTTGTCTTGCCCTTAGTGGTGAAATTACGAAACTTATGTAATTGATGCAAATTACATTATGGTTGTTGGGACGCGGGTGGTGCTGTGGGTTAAACCACAGAGCCTAGGACTTGCCGATCAGAAGGTTGGCGGTTCGAATCCCCGCAACGGGGTGAGCTCCCATTGCTCGGTCCCTGCTCCTGCCAACCTAGCAGTTCGAAAGCACGTCAAAGTGCAAGTAGATAAATAGGTACCGCTCCGGCAGGAATGTAAACGGCGTTGTTGGGCGCTGCTCTGGTTCGCCAGAAGCGGCTTAGTCATGCTGGCCACATGACCCGGAAGCTGTACGCCAGCTCCCTCAGCCAGTAAAGCGAGATGAGCGCCGCAACCCCAGAGTCGGTCACGACTGGACCTAATGGTCAGGGGTCCCTTTACCTTTACCTTACATTATGGTTACATTACTCCACCCCATTCATCTCAATGCAAAGGACAGAATGCAAATGTGGGGTGGTGGTTGTGGTGAGGATGTAATCAATCATGTAACGTTTGTGGACAGAAAGCCACATCTGTCGTGGATGCTTTAGTTGAGATTCCTGGAATCTCAGGGTCCCCTCCACCTCTACAATTCCATGATTCTGTGGACGACAACAACAGCGGTGGCGAATATTGATCGTATTCACTGGTTTTATTCCCATTTCACACATGGGATGGACCGGCCATTTCCGCTCCTGTCGGAATTCTCTGATAACCCCCTTGGGCGGAAATCCTTGGGTGTTCCCCAGTTCCTGTGCATGTTCCCATTTGCAAATAGACATCAGGAGCACCTCTGCTTTTGTTCCCGACATTGCAAAAGGTCTGCCCTTTTCCCCACCCCCAACAATTTAGCAGAGCAGGCAACTCTGTAATAAAAGGTCTCTTTCCCCCTCTGCCACCCGCTGTCCTATTCAGCTTCCTTACTTCCGCTGGACGTCTGTCAAGGTGATCCCTTGATCAGTCACTTTGAAGTGGACGATGGTGGGCGTAGGCGGGACCTCCAGTTCGAAAGTGGCAGACACGGCTTTCCGAACTGCTGCTTTGCCAGTGAGTGTCTCCATGGTCAGGGAGTGCAGGTACAGGAGATTGCAGACTGTTAAGGCCAGAAGGCCAAAAAAGAGAGAGAGAGAAGAAAGGACGATTAATGACATGTGGCTGCTGACCTCCGGGGGTGGTGTTAATAAATATAAAAATGAAACTAAACTCTCTCCCCTTACCCAAACCCCTCCAAATGGCTGTGATGGGAAAGGTGTTCGGGTTGCTAGTGTTTCTCACTTTTTTTTAAAAAAAGGCCAGATGTGCATTCCTGCAGTTGGACAGCCCGCGCGCGCGCGCAGACACACAGAGTAAGGGGTTAAGGCATACTGGGGAGAAGAGCTACCATCTGTCCTCTAGCCAGGGCATCAACAAACCCGGGTTTGAGGTATCAACACTGGAGAAGAATGGGGGGTGCGGTGGGTGCAGCCTGCCCTGGGTGTCATCCCTGAGGGGGTGTGACATCGCCGCCCCCCCGGGATGCTCTACCTACGCCCGCGGGCAGCTAGCCCTGCCCCCAGGTACATAGCATGCGCACCTCTCCAGGTGCCAGAGCAGCTAGCTCCGCCTCTGAGTATCAATTACTCAATTTGGGGAGCTCTGCAAAACCTTCCTTTTCAGGCAGGGCTTTGAAAACTAAGGCACAGACGATGCAGATCACTGGGCTGCTGCTATCACGGCAATTGTGTTCCATTGTATTTTCATTATTTCTCTTAACTAGATTGTTTTCATTATTTCGTATTTTATAAAAAAAAAATTTTTTTAATGTTGCAAGCTGCCTTGAATCCCAGTTTGGGAGAAAGGTGGGATATACTGTACATTAATTTTATTATTATTATTATTATTATTATTATTATTATTATTATTATTAGCTACTAGCTTGGCTAAGTTTACTTGTGAGGCTGGTCTGAGTAATGGCAAAATGGGATATCTTCACAGCATGCATGTAGCTGCATGTTGACAGAAGAATAGGTGTGAATTTACAACACTTGGCTCCGATACTCCAAACAACCCCTACAAACTGAACAGATAGGTGTGCATGCTCCCATTTCACTCACCTGCAGCTTTCATTGAAACTGGTAGAGTGGCTTCTGAACCCACAGCAGGATTTTCTCTTCCTCCAAAGAAATCTGAGTGAGGTTGGAGGTGGGGAAATCAAAGTAGGAATAAACTAATCAGACAGAGGGCAAAAATGTACCAATTACAACCCGCATTGTTCTAATTCTCATTTCTGATGCACAGGGGAACCATCCCATCAGTGTCTAAAGATGCATACCAAAATAAAAACTAAAGCCGAATCATAAAAACAGGAGTTAGTCACGTTTACTAGTGATTCAAATGCTGATTCAGTTGTTACCTAGCTATCCCCCCCCCCCCCGGTGCTTTAGGTGGGCTGTTTGCCTTTTTATTTTTTGAAAGTGGTACTTGTATTTGTGAGAACTAGAAGATTTTATCATATCACACCAATTTTGCGTCAGTTGAATTGGCTTGAATTTCCGGCCTCAGCTTAAAAGACTATTACAAACCGTTACGTCCCTGAACAATCAGGTTGCTTGATGGACAGCCTATATGAACCTGCCTGAGCCCTAAAATTGGCCTCAGAGGCCCTGCTAAGATTAATCAGGCTGGTGGCCACTGAAGACAAGGCCTTTTCAAATGATGGCCCCACATGTGTGAAATTCCCTTCTCCAAGAACCTGTGGCCGTCCAGCCCCAGCCAGCACATACGGTAAATCAGGAGAGCCTTAGATTCCCTATCCCTCTCCTGTGTCTAGCATGAATACTAGACCGAGCACACCATTCATTTCAGCGCTTCAGTTATTATTTGCTTCAGTTCCTAAACGTACCTTGGCTGGGGATAACCAGTCTGCAGGGCAATGCTAAAGGCATGATGGTGTGTTGATATACAAATGCCGAGAGACTTCCTGTAACAAAGAGATAGAGGAAGAGGTTTGTACACAGTGTTCTTAAACCTCTGAACCCAAAATCTCTGCCAAAATTTATCTTTTGGACTTTATCACTGATCTGCCCAGATGTAAGGGTAAGACAGCGGTCATGGTGGTGGTTGATCTCTTGACCAAAATGTGCCATTTCGTGCCCTGTTCGCACGCCGTGACGGCGGAAGAAACAGCTCAGCTGTTCGTAGAGCACGTGTTTAGGTTGCATGGGATACCTGCAAAGGTGGTCTCGGACCGGGGGGCTCAATTTACCTCACGATTTTGGCGCAAGCTCATGGGGCTGCTCCAGGTGGAAGTGAGCTTTACAACGGCGAGGCACCCTGAGACCAATGGGCAAGCGGAGAGGGCGAATGCTGTTTTACAACAGTATTTGCGGTGTTATGTAAGTCAGAAGCAGAACGATTGGGTAGACAAACTAGCCCTGGCAGAGTTTGCGCGGAGAATGTATCCACAGGGATGACACTGTTCTTTGCCAATCATGGGCGTCATCCAAGGGCCTTCCCCGGGAGGGGGGAGGAGTCGTGGAGTGTTCCAGTGGCCGAACTGTTTGTGGAGGAGATGGAAGCTATCCACAGACAGCTGCAGTTGAATTCGGAAAGGGCTAAGGAGTTATACAAGAAGGAAGCCGACAAACATCGGCGATCAGGGGAGGTTATCAGGATTGGGGACAAGGTGTGGTTGTCCATGCAAGGATTGCCTTGGAAAAGGGCCTGCAAGAAACTCAAGCCCAGGAAAGTGGTTCCCTTTGAGGTGATCCAACAAATAAATCCGGTGGCATTTAAGCTCAGGTTGCCAGAGAGCATGAGAATCCACCCGGTGTTCCATAGGTCACTGCTGTTCCCCTACAGGGAGGGGGGAAGGAGACAGGGTAGTGGGGGAGGGGAAGGCCCACCACCCGAAATGGAGGAAAGGGAGCAGTGCAACAAGGTCACGGAAATACTGGACTCCTGTTGGAGAGGGGGGAATTTGGAATATTTGGTGGCTTGGGATTGGGCCCCGGCATCTGAGAATACCTGGGTCCCGGAAGATAGTATGTCTAACAAAGAACTGGTAGAGGAGTTCCACAATTTTTCCCCGGACAAACCCCAAGGCAAGGTGAGGTCCTTACAACAGGTGTTCGAAACAACAGATGACGAAGAGGAATTCGAAGGTTTCCCAGCATTGGACGAGCAGGAGGAAGAAGACGAAGGCGTAGACTGGGGAACACCAGGACTTGGGGGTTGGAGGAGTGTGTTCGAAGAGATGGATGAGGAAGACAGTAGTTTTGCGGGGTTTTCCCCTACCACCTCTGAGGAAAGAGAAGGGGATGTAGTTGGGTCTCCTGAGCGGGAGGGGGCCTTTGAGGAGGGGTGGATGTCAGGGGGGGGGTGGCAAACGGGAAAAGATGAAAGAACAGAAACCAGCAATTATAGAGAGCCTAAAGAGATCATTAGCAGCCTGTCGTCTGACAGTGGGTCTGACGTAGAGAGGGAGGAGGATGAGTCTGGAACAAGTCATTCTGAACACAGAGGAAATCAGGGGAGGGGTTTCCGCAGACTTGCATGCTGGGTACGGAAAAGGAAAAAGAAAGAGTAGACGCGGCAACTGTGCAACAAGGGGATGGACACTAATTGAAACGCTGGAGATGTACTTTTGAACTTTGTCAAATAAATCAAATAGTTTGGAACTGGCTGGGAGCCCGGAGTCTTATCTATGCCAGCTGGACAGCATTAAGCCTCTGACAGAACCAATGAAGAGCTAACAGAAAACAGTTTTCAGAGATAACATGTTGTCTTTTTCGGGACATTTCGAGACAAACCAGGGTTTATCATGTCACATATCCATCCTTGTTCCTCCTAGGGTTGACCAGAAACAGGTGAATATGAAATCTTGCTGCCATCCTTGGAAACCAGCCAGCTCATTACTTTGGGGATCCATCCCAAATGCTTAGCAAAAGCCAGAGTGGGAACAAGCAGAATGGCTTGTTTAGTAAGAGTGTTAACATTGGACTGGATGGAACTTTGGTTTGATCCAGTTGGGTTCTTCTTAACAGCAAAATGCAGTAACTTCAGAAACACTCATGTTACAACAAATCCTGAACCAACTGTAATGACATTTAACAAACAGATGCATCAGGAAGGCTGTCTTACCAAAATAGGGTTCTTCTTCAGCGCCCTTAAGGTGTACTCCTCGGGCAGAAGACTCAATGAGGAAGTGCCTGATGGAATCACTGCCATCTTCCCCTTTGAAGCAAAAACAAATAGTGCTGAAACGAATTTGAAATGCAACTCTTGCACCAGAGACTTTGCAAAAACTGAACTGGCTTCTAAAAATTGGCTTGTGTCTTTGCATCCTCTTCTGCTTTCGCTTTCCATCCCCTTCCCCTTACTCATTTTAGTGTTATTTCACATTTTTTAAAAATATATTTACAAATTATAAATCACAAGTAGTGATTTGTAAATAAACCCTTTAGTTTCTGAACACTGTTTTGTGTATTCTTTGTACAGAAAGGTGGTATCATTAAAAAAAAATTAAAACAAACAAACATAGCAAACCATATTCTGTTCCTAAATTCTTGGCCTTTTGTTCTTTTTTTAATCACCGATGCTATGTCTGTGGTACATCATTAAACCAGCTGGAGAGGGAGAATTTACTATTTGGCTCTCCCACCTCCCAATTGTTTTACAGACATGGATTTCATTTTATTTTAAACCCAACAATTTATTGTCTCTCATGAAAGGAACCGTGTGATCTGCCACCAACTTTAAGAGCTGTTCCTAAAATCTGTTTAAAGAAATGTTATAAAGAAATGATAAAAATAAAGGTTATACCATTTTAAATATATTCTCAATGTAAGCTGTTTAGTTGGAATACTGAATGCAAAACAAGAGTCACATAGGTAACATCCTATGTGCAGAGACACACAGGCAACACCCATATCATACGTTTAAAGCACATGGCTTCCTCCAAAGAATCCTGGTCACAGTAGTTCACCCTCAAAGAAACTACAACTCCCTGCACCCTTAAAGAACTACAGTTCCCAGGATTCTTCTGAGAAAACCATGTATTTTTAAATGGGTGGTACAGATGTGACCATAGATAGTAGGCACTTCGGAAAGTGGGCACCTTTTTTTCTTTCACACCAGTGAAAGTTCCAGTTTTTTAAAGAAATATTATTCTTTTTAAAGTGCACCCCAGCCAGCAGAAGCTTGGGGAAGACACATATTCTGATCTCATTTTCTATCTTCCCCTTCCTTTATCTATATTGTCAACACTAAGACTGGGAACCTCAGGGCAGTAAACCCCGAGGCAGGTATTAAATTCCTGCAGGGACTTGCAATAGAAGCTCCTGAGCACAGTGGTATGCAGTGAAATTTATCATAGGGGAACACTTAGGGCCAGAAGCGCCAGCTTGTGAGGGGTTTTGGGGGGTGGCGGTGATGTTGCATACATGAGCATCGTGCCTCCCCCCCCCCCCCAAGCTGGGCAGAAGCTTATCGGGCTTTGGGAAGAAGGTGCCAGGGGAACAATCCACTGACCGCACACCACTGCTTGAGCAAGACCAACCCCCTCTCCCCCACGCCCCTCAAAAGGGAAGCCTCAGTACCTGTTTTGCCGCCGAAGACTTTCATGGCCAGGCCAAACGAGCCGCGGTAAGATGTGCTGTCCCGCATGATGAAAGTGCCAGGAGGTTCATCAGCAAGCATCTGGACAGCTGTTTAGCGGCACACAGTAGGCAAAGCATTGCCAGAACCAAAGAAGGGTGTTATTTTATGAAGGCAGGCGGGATGGCAATATCGTGATTAACAACAACAACAACAACAATAATAATAGTGTGTATGGTGCTTTCTAGTGTTCAAAACATTTCACATTTGTGTAAATTCAAGGGACACATTTCTGCAGGCAAAAACACTTTGGATGCACGGCAAGACCAGTGTGGGGCAGTGCGGGGGGAGAGGCTGTGGAGATAGGGTGTGGCCTAGGGAGAATTCTGGAGGGCCACTTTGCACTGAAGTTCCCTGCCCTCCTTGTAATCCTTGCAAGAACCCTGCGGTTGGTCCTCCAGATGTTGTTGGACTCTGGAGGTGGTCTGGGATGATGTGAGTTGCAGTCTAGCAGCATCAGGAGCATAGCTGTCAACCTTTCCTTTTTTGTGGGAAATTCCCTTATTCCAGCGTTGTTTCCCGCTGTTTCCCGCTGCTATCCTGGATTGTTAGATAGCCCATAGGTTGTCCCTGGGACAGGTGAGGCTGCTGATCCCTTATTTTCGAGGCTGCTGATCCCTTATTTTCAAATCTGAAAGTTGACAGCTATGATCAGGAGGGCTATAGGTTCCCTATCTCTTGTATATGTGGACTTGCAAGTGTTCTTCTCTCTTCAGTACTTTCAGAATAAGTGAAGGAGGATTCTCCAGCCTGTGCTTACCTCTGATTTGTAAAGCCAGGGCAGGGGTTTGCTGGGCAGGGCTGGATTTAAATGAAGAGAGGCCCCAGGCTACTCCACTTGCGAGGCTCCTCCCCACCCCCATCCTCACAACTGGGGGGAGTGCAGGGTGGCGAGGCCTCTTAGATTTAGAGGCCCAAGTTGCCCTGTCCTCACATGAAGTCTTGGGTTTGCAATTTTGGGAGAGGGGAGACTGCGGCACTGGGGAGAGGGCAGGCTGGTGAGGCCCCCTAGATTTAGAGGCCCTAGGCTTCAGCCTACTTAGCCTATACATAAATCCGGCACTGTTGTTGGGGAAAGCAGTGGTCAGGAGAGCATCCTTAACCCTCCCCACCCCCACTTCGATTGCCCAGTCGAGTCAGGAAAAGTGGCTGGCTGGAGGTTTGCAAAGGAGAAAGCAGTAAGGGTTTAGAAACCCTCTTTCCTATTTGATGTTTCCTCCCCTTACAAATGCACCCTCTGGCCTCCTGCGATCTTCATTTTGCCCAGGATGACCCTGGGCCCTGCTATATCAGAGGAAGAAAATATGGCTGCGGCTTTGCCCAGTGTTTCTTAAATTCCCTGCTATTCCCTCACCTCCCCCATGAACGCCATGCCTTATTTTACCTTGGTCCCTTGTGATGCTAGGCTTGAACCAATACTTGGAGGTGTCCATCACGAACTTCATCGTTGTCTGGGTTTCTTTTGAATAGCCTGCAAGAGGGAAGAGGATACAGGAAAAGCTGGAGGCAATGTCCAAAAAGCGACTGCAGTGATCAGAGAGACTGATCATTGTTCCTTTAAATTTTAGGTTAGGAAAACAGATGGCTTAAGTGGGGTCTGAAAGGGACTTATGAAATCATAAAGATCCAGGGAAAGGAGACACATTATTTGAAATGAACCATCCATTGAAATGGCTAGACAACAGATTTATGGCAATAAGAGGAAAGTTATCTCTTCACAGAACACAAATTAACCTGTTGAATTCATTGTTGCAGGATGTTAGCCATTGACTGAAGTATAACTGAAAGTAGTTCCCTTAATGCCAGGTGAACGAAAGGAAAATTAAATTCATTTTGGGGTAGATCTTTTAAAGGTATCTAATTCATTTTCACATTCATTCTCTCCCTACCCTCTGCAGTAGGACTGAATACTTAGCTTTCATTTTTTTTTATATAAAGAAAGTTAGAAAGCAAAAAGTGGAGGCTATGCTCTAAGGCTTATTAGGCAGATACAGAGGTGCTGCTGTTGCTAAGATCTCCAAGTCACTTAATCACTGCTGCTAAGCAATCAGAAGGAAGGAATGTCCAGTATTTCTGGTATTGTCTGTGCTAAAGGGATTTTCCCTCTTCCAATAGTACAGGAAAAAAGCCTGTGATGCATTGTGCCTTTGACATGTGTGTGGCTGGTACAAATTAAACAGGGCAAGCCTTTTCTAGTATGGAAATAAAATTATGGGGAAAGCTTCACCAGCTGACATTCTATCTGTCAAGATATCTTTTTACTTGTGCGTGGCCCCCAATTTGCTTTTGGACCCCTTACTTGAGCACAGCTTGTAATATTCTGAATGTTGGATTTTATTTTGCTGAAGACAAACTTTTTATAAACTAAAAAGTTCATTTGGATGAACTTGAACTGTTTAGTTAAAGGATGAACTCAAACCGGTTCCTTTTTGATGGGACAAACTTGAATTAGTTTTTTTAAAATAAACATTCCAAGCACTGATCCTTTCCATGTGTCCCATTTGCAACAAAGTTGTTTTGAAATTAGGGTAAATATATATATAGGTTCTAATCACAGGGGTCGGATGACTTACTGTCCAGAGATGAAGAAGATGAGAGCGAGCTCTCTGAAGATGTTTTGTTGGAACTGCTGGCACCTGAAAATGAGCCAGAACTGGGTGGGACCATCTTCTGTTTGAAAGAACCTGGGTGATTCCTGTAAAGTTTGGAGGACATCTCACTGTCTTCCAGACGGCCGTTGATAAGCACAATGGGCACAGGGGATGGGGAGTTTGTGACGGGTGAAGGAGCGCAGCTATGGGTCTGTCCCTTCTGGAACGGCTGAGATAGGGGAGAATTCCCTTTCTGGGAGCAACTGACACCAGGATAGTAGGAACCTGAGCTCCAGGAACCAAGGGAAGAACCATTGAGGGATCCAACAGAGGAAGGACTTCCCATTGACCTGGTCTGAGGAGTGTCGGGCTCATTGTTGGACAGTGACTGGGAGCTGCTGCAAAAGACGAAAGGAAACACAGGAGGAGGCATTAAGGAAGAGGCATAAAACTATTAGACCAAATCAAGGCCTGCAGGTCTTTCTGGCCTGAAGGGCACTGTCAAGTCACAAACTGTGCCTGCAGAAAGGAAGGAAAGAATTGGGAGTGTGCTTAGAGCACAATCCTTGGAAACTTAGTAACTTTACACCATGATAATTGACAGGTAGTGCAGCCCCACCCACCTGTCACAATGACCCGTGGGGAGGTGGTGAAGCTCAGGATCCAGTCTGTTCGACCAGATCCTGTTTGCTACCCTGTCTTATAGTATGTGGTGCCTCTTATCTTCCAAACTCAAAAATCGCAAGTAGGCAAGGGATCTGCAACAAAACGTTGCGGTGGGGAGTGCTCCAGTTCAGAATTTCAACCAGTCCCTCCTCCCCCCCCAGGATACTCCATTCAATTCCTAGTCCTCTCCCATAATAGTCAGTTAGCATAAGGGTGCCCAGATGATAGAGCTTCTGTACCTTTCATAGATGTGCATGACAAGCTCCCATCTACTGAAAGCACCTCTTCTACACAACTGCTGTTATAAAGGTACAGAAACCCGAATGAGTTAACTTTTAGATCAGGTACAAAGGATTCCCAAGCAACAACTTTACCTTCCAAGAATGTAGCTGGTGTCCGACCCAGGACTTGTCGACAGCAGAGATGCCTCGCTGCACCGCTGCACCAGCCTCCCATGCTGAGACAGCTTCCGTAAGTTCTCCAAGCCTGGGGAGGAAGCCAGGAGGGAGCTTGACCCGTAGCCCTTCTGGTCCTCCTGCGGGATGGAGATGCTTTCGGAGACTCGGATGCAAGCCGGCGACTGCCTCCCTGTGGGATACTGGGGGCCACCAGGATCGTGGCCAACCATGAAGGTCATGTGGCCACTGGAGCGGGTTCCTCCATGGGGGAACAAAGGGCAGTGGTTTGGGGGAGACGTGGAATGTGGAGCGCTGGACGGACTCGCTGAGTTCTGCAGAGACTCCTGGCACTTTGCTCTGGCAGGTGTCATTTCGATGTACTTTATGTCTGGCAGAAAGAAACATCAAAAACCTCAGAAGCAAAAAAGAGCAACAGACAAGATGAAATAGAGCTCAGCAAAGCTTAGTCTCCAACCCTGTTTTTTTTTTAACAATATACCTGTTTCGCTACACTAAGAACCAATATATATTTTCACATCTATATATATATTTGCATTTTGTTCTGTACTTTTGTAAATTGCCCTGGAAGCACCATGGAAGAGCAGTGTGTGTGTGTGTGTGTGTGTGTGTGTGTGTGAGAGAGAGAGAGAGAGAGAGAGAGAGAGAGAGAGAAAGAACATTGTAAAAAGAGCTTCACACTATTTCACACTATTCCTGTATGGCAGGAGGCTGGACTAGATGGGGTCCCCTTGCAACTGAACAATTCTATGATTCAGTAATCCTTGCAGCAAAATCACCACCACCACTGCTCTGTAGAGTGGGGAAAAGCATCCTTCACAAATTTGACTTTCAACAACTGTGAAATGCTAGAGGGGCAGGACAAGTCTGGCTACTCTCACCCTTAAAGCCAATTCTGAGAGGCAGTTAGATAGATAGATAGATAATTTATTACAGTCAAAGACCAGCTCACATAACATAATAAAAACAGCGTTCATAAAGATAAAATATACAATCAGAGCAGATTGCAGCAATAACTCATGAGTTAAAATTGGCTTTCATCAGTTCATCCTGGCTGGCTCCAGGAAAAGGCACTCGATGAAAACCATTTTCACGAAGAGGAATCTGCAAATGTTAGAATTAACCGTGCTCCCATCTCCCCTTGGTTGCCTGCTGTGTGAGTCACTTCCTCAAGAGCTCAAAATTTGGTTGCCCCTCCCCAACCCAATTTGAAGGCTGCTTCTACTCTTTAAAAAATGGACTCTTTTTGTTTCTTTCCCCATTGTTCTCTTTGATCTTTCATGAAAGTTATTGTTTCTTTCCTAACAAGAGAGTTGGATGACTTGGGGGCAGAGGACAGAACTTCTGGTTTAAGGTACATCCACTACCTGAGAGGCAGTTAGATTTGCCTCGGGACAAATCTTGGAGAAACGCCCCAGTTGCAGAAACGCCTCAACCCCTTTCAACCAGCTCAACCCTACAGCATCAAACTGCAAGCAGCTGCGCAGTGACGCTCAAATGTTTATAGCTGCTGATTCTTCAAAGCCGCATTCAAATCATGCCTCTGTCCTTGAACCTGTTTTCAATGCAAGGACCTGGTGTTGGGATACACACAGTAAGAAAAGCAGCCAAGAGCAAGACTCCGGGCATGTGCAGAGTGTAATGATGGGAAATGATGGGGTTAAACAGTAAGTGCATTCACTATGTTGGGTTAGAGCTGAAGATTCCACCTTCAGACAGTTCTTGCGGTTACTTTCGTTTTCCTATTCAGTTCTCTCTTTGCTCAATAAATAAGTCTAGGTTTTGAGGTCTGAAAAAAGACAGGGAACTAAACAAGAATGAGTGGGGTATGGGGCAATCCATCTGGGCTGTCAATAAGAAGCATTAGGCTGACAGGAACTAGGGACAGTGCCTTCTCAGTGATGGCCCCATATTAATGGAATTGCTTACAGCCATTTCACGGGTGACTTTAAAAAGAATTTATCAGCTGGTTTAATTAATTGTTGAGTTTTACTGCACATTTTAAGGAATGTAATGTGGCTTTTAATAGGCTTTAAATGTTTGCTGTGGAATTATTTTGTACCCTGCTTGTGAAGGCAACGGCCCTGAAATGCGTATATAAATCTTTTAAGCAGCAAACTGAGATCAAAGGTCACTCCTGGCTTAATTCCAGGTACTTTCCCTTTCCAGGTACAACGACCTCCAGGATCTGGAAGGCAAACAGCCCTGCCAAAACATGGGTTATATAGAGTCATTCCAGTGCTGATCATTGAGCCCATTACTTGTTGGCACCTGTATGGGAGGGTGTGGCTGATGCTTTAGTTTTTCTCATAGGTCCTGTCTGTACCTGACTCCAGATGAAAAACATCTGGTGACTCCCCAAGAATACATCAGAGGCAAAACCACACCTCAGTGTTGACAATGATCTTGAAATATCTTTTTCTGATATTCTCCAGAGGTGGAGAAATCTGTGACCCTCCATATGCTGTTGGCCTTCAACTCCCATCATCCTGGCCACAGGCCATTCTGACATAAGTCATTGGAGTCCAATACACCTGGAGGGCTACAGGTTCCCCAACCTTGTTATACACAACTACATACATATACATAAAGGTTTCCTTAAAAATAAAATAAAATGGGGATCTTTACTATCACAGCATCAATGAGTTTGTGCAGGATTTGCATAATATTAGTGCCACTTTACCAACCCTGGAGGAATAACCTCATGCGTGGGGGGTGGGAACAAGTTTGCTTTTATTAACAAGTGTGTGACACATTTGTTCAGTTTGGACATAGAGGAACAAAAACTCCCAGTGTTTTTCTTTGCCCAATTCTTCTGGGAAGGCTTCCTATTTCAATCTTTTCTCTCCACTGCAGTTTATCTCTTTCTAGAGATTAGATTGAAATCTGACAACTGTAATCTGCACTGAAGATGTTAATTTTTTCAGTTGTTGCGTGGCAAGTTCCCGCCCCCCACCAGGATAAATAAAGACACGAGACACCATAATTAAGGTTAATTGGGCGAATTAGGCCACAACTTTATTGAATTCAGGAATGAGAGGCATTGGCTTAGGCATTCGTCCTATCGACTATCCGGCTCCAGCCCATTTGCTGGAGACACGGGGAAGGGTTAACACTTTATCTGGGGAGTCTCCTGCCGAGGCACATCGACTAGGAGCTCCCCCGGGTCACCGCTCTGGGGCGTGCCTTTGGCCCACACCTCCATAGGCTTCGGACAAGGCCACGCCCCCTGGAGTCCTTTAACGGACCACCCTTCGCTCACTGGGGGGAGGTGATGGCGTTCCTCCCCCCCCCACATTCTCTTAACCCCTTCTTACCAATGCCTACCGCCAATGCCCAAAAGTTGTGACGAGTTGCTATGAGGTAGGCGAAAAACCAAAAGTCTACAAATTGCCAATTGGGAAAAATTCCTACCATGCCCCTTGTGGCAACAGACCGAAGTCCATAGCAAAGTCAAAGACCTACCTAAAGCATACCTAAAGGGAGGGAGGGTGGGAAAACGTGAGGGCTAGCCGGCGAAAAGAGGGCGAGCCCCCTCTGCGCTGGCCCTAAATAGGGCAGACCAGGCCGGAATTCCCCTGTTCTCGCGGGGGCTGAACCAGCCCCCGCTCATGTGGGGGTAGGCATGAAGCCCGCAACCCCACCTCCTGGGCAAGCCGGAAGTGGCTTTGTGGAAGTATACAGAAAGAGAAGGAATTGTGTTAAACAGGAGGCAAAGTTCTAACCACTTTGTATAACCACTTTTTGAGTGCTCTAAGTACTTCACATATAGCCACTTGTGTGGAACCTGTAGCCCTCCAGACGTTGCTGAACTCCCATCAGTCCCAGCCTGCAGAATCATATTATTTCATTCAAGTTTGGTCAGTACAATTATCCTCACATGGGCAGAGGTAGGAGGAAGACAGAACCTGACAGAACAGAGCTGTGTTTCCCAAACTTGCGTCTCCAGCTGTTTTTGGACTACAATTCCCATCATCCCTGACCACTGGTCCTGCTGGCTAGGGATGATGGGAGTTGTAGTACAAAAAAACAACTGGAGACCCAAGTTTGAGAAACACTGAAATAGAGAGACAAACTACCTATTACTTACAAATCCTCTGTTTTTCCCACCTCAAAAAAAGTTCACAAGCTGCTTTTTCTCCAATAGCAGGGAAGGGGTACCTGTGGTTTTCCATATGCTTGTTGGATTCAATTTCTAATGAGTTCCAGCTAGGATGGCCAATGATCAGGGATGATGGGAGTTGTAGTCTAGCAACATAAGGAGGACCACAGGTTGCCCATTGTTGCCCAACAGGGTTCTAGGTGCACAATTCCCACTTGTGAATCTCTCCTGATAGCCAATTGCATGCTTTTTGCAAGAGGACAACACAGCAATTTATAACCTGTGCACACCCTTTGTGAAATGATGCGATGTGTCTGTATTTTGTACTCTGAAAGTAGTGCCAAAGTACAAAACCTAGCAGGGTGGTGTGAGTCATGCTGCCTTGTTATGCAATGTGTCTCTGCCTTTCCTTCAGGCTTAGCATGACACGGTCATCATCGATGGGGACCAGAAAGCTCTAATGGGCAATTAGCTGGTTCAAGCACCTAGTGGTAGCATGATAGCCACCTGCCAGAGTGGCAGTCACAGAATCATAGAAGTGTATCATCATCATCATCTGGCTGGATTTCCCAACTGTGGAGTTGGAAGGGATAATGAGGGTTATCTAGTCCAACCCCCCACAAAGCCAAAATAAAACTGATAAGTGAACCATATAACAACACATTTAAAAGCCTGCCAGAACAAAAATGTCTTCAACTCCCACCTAAAGGACAGCAGAGAAGGAGCAGGTCTAATCTTCCTTGGTACAGAGTCTTCCAATTAAGGTGCTACCACTGCAAAGGCCTTGCCTCACATCCCTGCCATAGACACCTGCCCTGACGGCAAAGTGCAGAGTAGGTGCTCCCTTTGAAGATGACTGCAGTTGATGAGCGCGTTCATGCAGGAAGAAGGGGGCCTTCAAATTCTCTGGTCCCAAACCATTTAGGCTGGGCTTTATATGATAAACTATGCAGTGCCCCGTGGCTTCCTGAATTTCCTGGGTGTTGCCAAGTGGGTTCTGGGATATCACCCAGGAAATCTTGTGATGTGGGCTGAGACATCATTGGTTACATTTCCATTTTAGATAAGAATATCTATTGTGTGTGCAAACCTTTCCAGCAACATAGAAAAAAGAAGTGTGTGAGATGGAAAGAAGCAATTTATTCCTAGTTTCCTGACATGCTTGGTTATTGCAGCTCAAAGATAAATCTGTGGGGGAGACGACAGTTAATCTCATGTTGCCCTTGGCAATCATCGCAGGGAACACCCTCTGAGACATCACCACTGAGTTTTTAAAAAATGACTAAGCAGACTTGTCTCAACAGGCTCCTCCCCACCCCCAGCCCATGTCATGGGCAAAACACACAATGCTGCATTTAATTGGCACATCTAATCCAATCAAGAAAAATCAATCAGGTGTGTTAGAGGGAACAATCATATGGAGTTTAGATTGGGGGCGGAGGGGGGAGAAACACCACAAACTAGAACAAGTCAATGGATGCATCATACGCCTAGTGGTCACAAACTGCCAGTGAGGTGGTCAACATCATCTGAACTGAACTTTGACAAAGGTCCCATCTGCACTTCACATTTAAAGCAGCTTCCTACCATTTTAAACAGGCATGGCCTGCCCCAAAGAGTCCTGGGAAATGTAGTTTGTTAAGGCCGCTGAGACTTCTCCTCACAGAGCTACAATTCTCAGAATTTTCCTTAAAAATAGCTCAAAAATGTCTATTTTTTTTTTTTTTGCAAATTTGCTCAACAACTTTGGCTAAAAACATTGGATTTTCACTGTTTGAAATATGGCAACCCTAGTGGTTTTTTTTTGTGTGTGTGTGTGTGTGCACGCATGCACACACACACACACACACACACACATTTGTGGTGGAGCAATCAATGATGTCCCCCCCCATCTACAGTCTGAAGAAATAGAATCCAGATCAAATCTAGATTAAAGGTATGGAAGACCAAAGGCTAATACAGTGGTACCTCTGGTTGCAGACGGGATTCATTCTGGAGATCTGGTCGGATCCCGAGGTTTCCGCAACCTGAGGACCGCTTCTGCGCATGCATGTGTGGCGAAACCCAGTCAAATACTTCTGGTATTGCCGCTTTCGCATCCTGAAGTTTACGTAACCAGAGAGTTACGTAACCAGAGGTACTACTGTAGAAGACTATTAGCTTTCCTATCCTTCTGCTATTCTCAGATACAGCAACCTATGAGGAAGAAAAGCCTAAGGGCAGGTGACTAGTCCAGGGAATCTCAACTTCATTGGCTGAGCTGGGAAATTGAAAGCCTAAAAATTATGAGGGCTTAAGGCTACTTATTAGCCTCATGGTTGATTTGGCCCTGAGCTCAGTCACAGATTGGTCACCGCATCTGCTGTTTGTCAGAATGGTGAAACATTCACCACTACAGGTTTACGGAAGTTGTTTTTGGGTGGGAGCTAAGTTTCCAGCGATTTGAGAGAGTGAGAGCTCCTCTGAAGGACACCACGCAATAAACTCCCATGGGGGCAGGCAACAGGGAGAAAGGTCAACCCTCGGTGATTTGGCCCTCACATCAGCTCAGCAGACTGAGCCCTGTAACTCAATGAATTCCACACCTTACCTGGGGATTCTGGCTCCTGTTTTGGGGCCACTGCTGTGCTGCTTTGTGGAACAGCTTGGTTAGGACTCTGGCTTTGGATCGGATTCAGCTGGAGAGGCTGGAAAGTGGGGTCAATTTCCAAGATCAGGCGGTTCAGTTTATCAATGGACACATCCAAAGTGGGAGAGAATTCTGGGCAGCTGTCATTGCCCGTTTCTGTCGGCTCCTCTGGCAGACATTTATCCCCCAAATTTGGGGATTTCATAGGTGTGGCCTCATAGAGTTCCATCTTGGGCAGTGGACCTCCTTTGCCTTGGGTCAATGAGATCTGTCTGTCCCAGCCTTCTACAGAATAGTATAAATACTGCGATGGTGAAGTGTGGCAAGGCGAATAACCATTAGGCTGCAAGCGAGCGTGGTCTTCTTGGGACGAAACACATATTGTCTGTCCGACCCTAAGCACGTGGTTTGGCATCACCCTTGACATCCTTTGGGTGTGAAGTCTTCAAGGATTGTTTATCTTCTCTCTCTCTCTCTCTCTGTCTCTCTCTCTCTCTCTCTCTCTCTTTCTCTGAGCCGCTAAGATGTTGCAAACACCTGCAAACTTTTCCTGGAGCCTGCCGCATCAAAGGAGAAAACCTGTGCAAACAGAATGTTAAAACAGAAGATAAATGGTTATGAGCACTCTAGTAATGCACTTTAGTTTCAGAACGGCAGGTAATGGGGCAGAGAGGGAGAAAGGGAGATTACTTATTTAACTGTAAGCAGAAGAACGACAGTCACCAGTGCATTTCTTCCAGGCAGTGCTGGTGGGGAAGAAAACAGGTTTGTTTTTTAAAAGAAAAGACATGGAGTCCTTGAGCAAAGTAGAAACAATAGATGCAGAGCCCAAAGTTTTATTAACAAATGTAGCTATAACACAGGGGCCAGCAAACTTTTTCAGCAGGGGGCGGGTCCACTGTCCCTCAGACCTTGTGAGGGGCCGGACTATATTGCGGGGGCGGGGGGGGGGAGAGGAGAAATGAACGAATTCCTATGCCCTACATTTTAAATAAAAGGACACATTCTACTCGTGAAAACACACAGATTCCCGGACTGTCCGTGGGCCGGATTTAGAAGGCGATTGGGCCATATCCGGCCCCCGGGCCTTAGTTTGTATACCCATGCTATAACAACTGTGATTCCTTGCAAGTGGACAAAGAATAGAGACCAGTTTTATTAACAGGCACAGAAAGGAAAGGGCAACTCTGGGAAGGGCTGAAGACAGTGCAGCAGCAAAAATGGGCAATTGCACTGATACACAAAAACATAGCACAGATAGGAAAATAGAGATACAGATTAGCAGCCAGGAACCTCCGGCCCACAGGTTTAATTCTGTTGGGTATAATCAACCTTGAATGGCTCCAGTCAGTAGAGGGCAGGGTTGAGAATATAATAGTCAGGTAAAAGTACACTTTTGCGGTTTCCCACTAAAACTCTCCCCCGCCCCAAACTCTGCCGCTTCTTCCCATTATTATTATTATTATTATTACTAATGCTCCACCTTTTCCCCTGATGGGACTCAGGGCAACTTACAGATAAAAACAAGAATTGCTAAAAGCAGAAAGAACTACCACTGAAAAAACAATTAAACATTAATAAAATTTAAAATATATACACATATAAAATCTGCTTACAAGTTGCAATAAAAGCAGCACGGCACCAGTTCTTTAATTAAAACAAGAAGGTATTCAACCTGGTGGCAGAAGGACAGTAAGGACCAGTCTAGCTTCTCCAGGGAGGGAATTCCAGAGACTGGGAGCAGCCACCCAGAAGGCCCTTTCCTGCATCCCCACCAAACATGCCTGTGAGAGGGGCAGGACCAAGAGAAGGGCCTCCCCTGAAGATATCAAAACCTGGGCAGGTTCAGGTGAGCAAATGCAATCTTTGGACTTAATATGTTTGTACTTAAGTCATTTCGGGCTTTATAGGTAATAATCAGCACTTTGGATTGCATCTGGAAACTGAAGGGTAGTCAGTGGAGCTGTTCTAGCAAGACAGTTGTATACAGTGGTCTCTCGGGTTAAGTACATAATTCGTTCCAGAGGTCTGTTCCTAACCTGAAACTGTTCTTAACCTGAAGCACCACTTTAGCTAATGGGGCCTCCTGCTGCTGCTGTGCCACCAGAGCACAATTTCTGTTCTCATCCTGAAGCAACGTTCTTAACCCGAGGTACTATTTCTGGGTTAGTGGAGTCTGTAATGTGAAGCGTATGTAACCTGAAGTGTATGTAACCCAAGGTACCACTGTACTCCCTATAACCAGCCTTGGTCAGCAAGCCGGCTGCAGCTCTTTGAGCCAATTTAAGTTCCTGAGCACTTTTCAAAGGCAGCCCCATGAAGACCACATTACAGTAATCCAAACGGGATGTAACTCGTATCAGCTAACACCATGCTCTTCTGCAGGTGGTCAGAACAACTGTGGAAAGGTTCACCGCTATGTATTTCTTTGTTTACCTTACTTTCCTTGTTGGACCTCAGGCGCACCCATAAAGTTAACTTTCTGCAAGCCTGCTTAAGATACTCCAAAGCTTTCACCACTACCAATGCAAGCCCTTTCAGGAACAGACAAATGGGTGTCAGGCTAAGTTTATAGCTTAGGCTCAAGGCAGGGAGAAGGTAAGGGCTGCAATTGCTGCCGTACGTCATGTCTAGCAACTGTTGACTTACTGCCCTGAAGGCTGATGAGAGAGGCAGATGAAAAAAGGCTTGACGAATAGCCAGGACGTTATGCTCTGGGAATTATATAACTGTTGGACATGAACAAAAACGGCTCCTTTCTGTCCCCCTTTTATCTGGAAAGGAAACTAGAGATCAATGCATTTCAGAGGACTTTCTCCCCCACATAATAGGTGTTTCTGATTTGGGAGAAGGCTTAGTGCCATTTTACATAGATATGTAAGGATTTGCACAATCGGGGGGTGGGGAAGAAAGTTCTCACATTTTTTTTGAACTTGTTCCTCTTTTAAACATGACCCATCTCCTGCCCCTTCCATACCAATGATCTGTTTTACATGCACCGTTGGAAGCAACCCAAGAAGAAAGGAAACTGTGTTACATAGAGACTAGCTATTGCTCCATCAAACTCAATGTTGTCTACACAGACTGGCAACAGCTGTGTAGGGCTCAGGCAGGAGTCTTTCCCAGCCCTTCCTTGAGATGTTGGTGGACTGAACCTGAGCTACAGTCTCCCCCCCAAACCTGCTGCTTGCACAGAACTTCTTCTTTTTAAATCTAATACTGGCTACAGAAGAAGACACCTTTGACTGTTCCTTTCATTGGTAAATTTCTACTTAATAGTCCAGGATAGACTACTGTCTCCTCAATGGTAGGAGCTAATGGTTTAGAAATTATTAGGGATCTCTTAGTGTTTTGGAATGCCCATCAGATGCTGGCAAAGATTGCACATCTTCAGATAAAGGTGAGGTGAGATCTCATTGAATGTTAAGCTTGGAAAGGAGCCTAGAGGTCATCAACTTCACTGCTCTCCCATGCAAAAGAAACCAAGCTTGGGTACAGTCACTCCCTGGAATTTCCAATTACAGTTGTACCTCGGAAGTCAAACAGAATCGGTTCGGGAAGTCCGTTTGACTTCCAAAATGTTTGACTTCCAAAGTTCGGCTTCTGATTGGCTGCAGGAAGCTGTGAAAGCCCTGTCAGACGTTCGGCTTCCAAAAGAACGTTCAAAAACTGGAACAATCACTTTCAGTTTTCGATTGTTCAGGAGCCGGAACGTTTGACTCCCAAGGCGTTCGGAAGTCAAAGTACGATTTTACTCCAAGATCTAAGGAGTGCTTCACTGCATCACTACAATAGAGCAGCAGTCCCCCCCCCCCCCAGCCTTTTTCTGAGAACAACACACCAAATTAAAAATAAGGTTGGGATGATTTGGGGACTGAGTGAGAGCCAGGGTGATGCAGTGGTTCATATGTTGCACTAGGAGTGGGATAACCCAGGCTCAAACATCCCCCCCACCATTAGACCATGAGACTCATCGACTGCCCATTGAGCCTGTCACAATCTCTCAGGGTTGTTCTGGGAAGCTTCTTGGAGGAAAGTCTGGATTTAAACGTCACAAATGAATAAATAAAATTCAGACACCCTCACACACCCAATGTAGATGGGTTGCTGTTGTTGTTTGGGAAAACTTTGAACCACAACAATTTCCTATGCAAATCAGGCTAATTCGAATAGAGTAATCTACGTTGGAACTTTTTCCATTTGCATCAGATTTTTTTATTCTTCTTCTGATGCCTCTGAGAGTGATCTAATATAACCCATTTAATTTACTTGTAGCAAAACACTTGCCCAAAATTTTATTTGTGGTTGGCACTCGCTCATTGCAGCTAACGAACTTGTGAAATGGAAAACATTCCCACAGAGAAATGAAACACTGGAGAAGTTCCCACCGTACGTCACTGATGTGTGCATAATTAAAACAACAACTGAGCACAGTACTGGAAGTGGAGGAAAAAACAGCGGGGCAAAACCTTCCTCCCAAGAGGTTTGCCCAGAGAGCCTCTTCAACTGCTAAACAGTAAGGGAATCCTGGTATTATTTCTAGAGCTTTTTAACAGCTAAGCACTGTTCAGAAGCTGAAAGGAGATGAGCGCTGCCTGCGGGCTCACAATCTGATAGCGACAGACAATAAGGAGCAAAAAAAACAAATGGAAAGGAGGAAAGCTGCAGGCCATAAGCTCTTTTCTTGGAAAATCCGTGAGAAGGAGATGAGTTTGCTGCAGGTGCTGCTTTAAATAAATAGGAGGAGATGGAGTAGTGCAAATGTTAGAAAGCTAGTGGGAAGAAAGTGAGCAAGAGAACAGTAGAAATCTGAAGAGCTTTGTATAGTAAAACGAAGATGATGTTGCAAGATAGACGAGGAGGAGCTAAAGAAAATAGGTGGAAACATAGCCCTTTGCAGAAGATTTTTACAACATTTATACCCCACTTTTCCTCCAAGGGGCTCAAGGCCGCATGTCGCCATTTTCATTCTTACAAGAACCCTGCAAGGCTGGGAGAGAGTGACGTAACCCAAGCTCTCCTTGGAGAGCAATTGATTAGCAAAAGAAACGCTTCCTTTGCTCGTGGGGTTCGGAAGCGTATCATAATGGTTTCAGGCGATTGACAAGTGGGTGTGAAAAGTGGGACATGGAGTATGTGGTGGGGATGTCAGAATCTGGCTTGTGGTGGGCGGTTGGCGAAGTCAGACTCTGACCTGCTGGAGGAATCCAGTTCCCCATCCCTGGTCTACACAATCTATTTGAAAGAAAAACACACACCACTTTTAGCTAGCAGACCATGTCCTGAGATTCATACTTAGGAATTAAATGTCTGTTGAGCAACAATAAGAGCAGGGGAGCCCAGGTTGCTTGAAACACAGAGCCTTCATGGGAGACATTTTGTAAATGCTCAGTATGCTTCATAGGCATATTTCCTGTTAACCTTACAACGGTCCTGCAAGTTATGCCAGTATTATTATCTTCATATTGCAGATAGGTAGCTGAGAGAGCAGTGGCTTATCTGGAGTCCCCTAGTAAGTTCAGGGGTGGGGTGAGATTTGACCCAGAAATTTTCCAGCAAATACTCTTAGCCCCTATACTAGACAAGCTCTTTTTAACTACCAGGCGTTTAGTGATTTACTAGAGGTGTCATTGACCAGTTAATAAAATAAATGTGGGGAGGGCAGAGATGATATTTATTGTGAGTCGCCTTAGACATTTTCTTAATTTAAAGGCAGGCTATAAATGCCTGTCCCTTATTACTAGCCCTTTTCACACTACCAGTCCTTCAAACAGGACCAGCCAAGACATTTTGCTTCCTGAGGTAAAGCGACCCCAGCCCCACTCCAAGTTAAGCTGTCCTTGGCTGTCCATGTTATTTTGGCACCTGAGGCTGAAAGCCCTCTCTGGCAGTAAACACATAATATGGATAAATTGAATTAACCAACCATTTGCTGCCCTTTCATGATGCCCCAAATCGACTGCCTGAGGCGGCTGACTCACCCTGTCTAATAGGAGGGTCAAATTCCTGCCATGAGGACTACAGACAATCACCCTGGGCCTTCTAAAGTCACACCGTTTTGTGCTTTGTGTCTCCAAGTCCATGAGGCATATTAACATTAGGCTGTGTGACTAGTAACATGGCTTCTTGTTACTATAGTCAAAACAAACAAGCCTCAGTATGGCAACGGTATCCCGCCATCTCCCTGGCACACCCTCTTAATCCAGGAGCGCCACAAAGGAACCCAATGATGATTAAGGAGCGTGTAATCTGTGATCCGGCCTTCCTTCCCACGTTATTTCTAGGATAAGGAAATGGGCTTGTTTGCTTTTGCAGCTCAAATTTCAAGCGGGAAGAACAAAAAAAGAGTGACTAAATAGTCAGCTTTGAATAAACGTTGACCCCCACTGTTAAACAGGGATGAAGTTATTAATGTCAGTTTCTCTCAGTTTCTATTTATACAATCTTCAATTCACTTCTTTCCATTTTCACACATATATTTTCTAGATTTGTTTGTTTGTTTTAAAGTCTTAAGTTGAAAATTTGTACACATTTCTCCTCGTCTACGCATTTTTTTAAAGGGAGGAGAGCATTTTTTTCTTGTAACAGCATGGATTTCATCATGTTATTCCCACTAATCAATCAATCAATCAATCAATCAATCAATCAGTCACTTATTCTTCTGTTTGCAGCCTTTCCAAAGTTCAAACCATGTGCAAGGCGGTTTACAATGTATAAAAAATTAAATAGCTAGTCATTAGCAATAATTTAAAAAATCAAAAAGTACACAACCAAACTGAAAAATTCCACATAAATCACAAGATACAAAATATAGATAAAAAAAATTAACACCAACAAGATCAACAACACCCACCCCCCAAACCCCCACCCCCCCGAAACATGAATTTTTGTACACGTTCTTGTAGTTGGAGAACTGCATTGCAAAATTCAGGCCAAGTCTGAAGGAGAACTGTGCTTTGGTTCTCATATTGTTTTGGAAGCGCAAATT
Source organism: Podarcis cretensis (assembly GCF_951804945.1). NCBI lineage: Eukaryota > Metazoa > Chordata > Lepidosauria > Squamata > Lacertidae > Podarcis > Podarcis cretensis. The sequence goes on along the minus strand of NC_137182.1, from coordinate 27,230,418 downwards.
TGCAAACAAATCCCACCCCCCTTTCCTAACTGTAGGTCAGTGTTTGATGCAGCAATATTGCTCTCAATAGCTTCCAAAGCTTGGATCAAAATCTAGTGCATCATATCCAAAGAACCCATGTCTATTTTTACTCTGGTCCTGTCTGCAGCCCTTTAATTCCATTTCCCCTATCTAGGTCATGATTTCCATGACCCTCCAGCCTTCCCTTTTTTTGCAATCAGCGACTCTGCAGTTTACCCCTCACAGAGCTACAGTTCCCAGCACCCTTAACAAACTACAGTTCCTAGGATTTGTGGGGGAAAGCTTTAAAGGCATGGTGTTTGGATTAAAGTGGATTACAGCACTTTAGCACTCCTATGTAACTAAGCGGCCATACACAGAGTAAATTTAAAGCATATATTTTTCTTCACAAAATTCTAGGCACTGTAGTTTGCCCCTCACAGAGTTAAGAGTTGCTGGGAGTTGTCGCTCTGTGACAGGTAAACTGCAGTGCCCAGAATTCATTCAGCGAAAACGTGCTTCAAATGTACTGGAAAGGTATAGTGCTTACTTAGCCAAACTCACTTCAAACAGAAAACAACTGCAGGCGTTTCATTGTTAGGAAAATGGCGGGAAAATGCAATGAAAAGTGTGGGCGGAACAAATAATTTGCGGGAAAACATATAAACACTGCACAGACAAATCAGGATGAACACTTAATCTCCCTGCAAACAAATCAAAAGGAATGCTCAAAAAAGACTAGGCACATAAGCTTTGTGCAAGAAAATCTGGGCAAATGTTCAATAATCATCATCTGGAGGAACCCTGAGAAAAGACAGGATGACAATGACAGGACGATGGTGTCATGTGGATGCCCCATAAAATGTGAGCCAACGAAGCATGACAATTCCATACTAAATCCCTGATACTGAAGCACCCCAGGTTTTGGAAGTTCATAGCTAGTGTCAGGGCTCACCCTGTCCAGCAGTAAGCAGGATCCCCCACAATTTCCCCCGACAAGCCAAAACCCACTTAACTCTTCCTCTGCACATCAACCCCTATTATCCAGTTTGCTCCGTGAATAAAGGCCAGGTGCAACCAGGCTGTCCTTCCCGCCCTGTGCCAACAGCACTTGCAAAGGTAGAAGAGAAAAGTGAGGTCAAGAGTCGAAACAAGCAACTTCAGTTCTTTCGCGTATGTTTTGCATGCTACATGCATAATGAAGAGTGTGACTGCTCTAGAACCGAAAGGATTCTGCAGGGTTTGGGGGTTTCTTTATCACCATGTTCTAGATCTCTGGACCCAAACCAGTCACAAGAAAAAAATGGATGGAGGGACCCCGCATTTTACATTCCAATCCATCAGACATGACATATCATAGTGGGACATATATTATGCAACTTAATACGGGACGTTGGAAAAAAGTTGCAACCGAAAGTGAAGAACAGGGGGTAAACAAAAAAGAGAAAGGGAGAGGGAGAGGGAGAGGGAGAGGGAGAGAGAAAGAAAGAAAGAAAGAAAGAAAGAAAGAGAGAGAAAGAAAGAATCATTCCATTACCTAAGCTGCAGCAGCTGTTTTCTGTGATATACTCACTCCAAAGTGTGGCAAAGGGAAAGTGTGAGAAGATATGAGTGCCTTGAGGGTGCTGTTGCTTTAATGGTCGTCCCGTCCCGCCTATGCCAGGTGAGCTCATGGCAGCCACACCTGGATTGCTAAGGCGTGTCTCTTCGAGTCATGTCCAGGAGTAATGAAAAAAAGCCCAAGAAGTTGACTGTGGAAGCTGGCAGCCGGCCAGGCATGCTCCCTCCACCGCAACTCGTTGCTTCACTTAGCAGGAAGACAAATGGCTGCATAATGTAAAGGGGAAATGAACAAACAGGGAAATAAAGAAGTGAATCTGGGCATTTGACAAAAGGAGGTGGGGGGATTTTATCCCGATTTCTGGTAAATGAGAGGTGGAGGGAGAACAATACCCTCTAGTGCCCTCTGGCTGGCATCCAGGCTCCCTCATTCACAGTCTGGAATAACAGACAGAGAGTGTTCCTGAGAATGTGCAGAGCGCCCTTCACTCACCAACAAGAACTCGTGTGGTGAAAAGCGTGGGCAGAGCGTTGCCCCAGGCACAGTTTTCCCCAGGGCACATTCTGCCCCGGCCAGCCCTGCACTGCTTTGCAAATCGGATCCCACATCCCAGCCTCATGAAGCAGCGTGGTGCTGGCAGGGTGTCAGGAGGACGCAACAGGCATGTGACTTCCAATTAGAGCGACTGAGTGGTTTGGAAGGGCATGTGCCTGTCTTGCTGTGTCCTCCTCATGTCGCCCTCCACTCTCTGCCCCCGCATGCCCACCTTGGGCGCTGGGAACCTACCCTCCAACATTTCTCCAATGAAAATAGGAACATCCTAAGGAAAAGTGGGACATTCTGCAATCAAATCAGAAACTGGGACGGCTTCTCTAAATCAGTGATGTCCCTGGAAAATAGGGAGCGAGGTCCCAGCTAAAGAAGAATGGAAACTTAAACTGATGGAATATGCACAGCTTGCAGATCTAACATATAGAATAAGAGAAGAAGAAGAACATACGTTTAAAGAAGATTGAAAATGTTTATTGACTATATGGGGGGAAATTGTGTACACTTGAAAACGCTGGCAGCATTAAGATAAATTCAACAGTGTAAATAAGTTTTGATGGATGTAACAATGGAACACTGAATGGTTTAGTTTATGTAAAATATGCAGGGATTTATGTTATGCAAAATGAACCATGGAAAGAGAAGAAGGGAAGTCATTGATATTTTGAGGATGTTTAAATGAATATTATAAATTGTAAAACAGAAAATTTAATAAAAAATTAATATAAAAAAAGAAAATAGGGGCACTTAGAGCGTCTGCGGGAAGACACTCTCTGCCGCTGCTGCCAGCTAGGTAAGCCTGCTGTATATCATCAGCACACACACCAAATTCAACATAGCCCTTTAACTTGACACTGTTCTGGCAATGATGGTGGATGTGCTTAATTCTGAGCTGATGTAGCTGGGTCTGGGACTCAGCACAGGCTGAGCATCTATATTCCTGCAGTCACCGTGCAGATGACTTGATTCTTGCAGTGGGCCTTACGCTGCTTAGCAAAGTAGCACGATGTGTGCAAGAAGTCCAGCCTCTGCCCAGTATGCTGGGTGCTTTTCATAGAATTGTAGAGATGGAAGGGACCCTGAGGGTCATCTAGTCCATCCCCCTGCAATGCAGGAACTTTTTGCTCAGTGTGAGGCTCAAACCCACAATCTTGAGATTCAGAGTCTCATGCTGGGCCGACTGAGCTATCCCATCCTGGGGAAAGCTCCTATTTATAGCCTTCCCTTCCCTCTTGCCTCCAACTGCTCTGCTCTCTGCCCCTATCTCTGTGCTCCAAGTTCTGCAGAACTCCAAGGTGTGATATCCAAGATAAGGGCCTGATCACTGTAATGAAACAAGCCAGCAACCTACAGATAGGAAACCTTTTATGGCAGGGCTTTTACGAGGCTGCTTTTCATACTAGCTGTTCAAACAGGAGACAAGGAAACAGGCACAAATAATATGCCCCGCTGGGCCAGTGAACACATAAAGAAGCACGCTTTTAAAATTATTGAAAACTCTCTGGATAAACAAGAGGTCTGTTAGCCAGCGGTGGAGCAAGCCGATCGGGCACCTGGGGCGGCGTGCGTGCCCTGCGCCCAGGGGTGGGGCCAGCTGCCTGTGGGGCACGGCAAGCCGGGACGGGGCCTCCAATGAGTCTGCCTGCCTCCTCCCACTCAGCTGCCCTACAACTGAGGGGGAGGCGGCGGGTGGACCATTTGGAGCAGCACGGAGCCTGTGGTTGCCCAAGCCACTGTGTCACTCCTAGGAGAGATGCGTGGCTCAGGCATGCTGCAGGCCCCGCAGTGAGTGCCGCCTGGCATTTTGTCACCCTCCCTCAGTGGTGACACCTGGGGCGGACTGCCCCACCGCACCCCCTTCCTCCGCCTCTGCTGTTAGCAGGCTTTGATCACTTCGTCTGACACACCGGAAAGGTGATAGATGCTCCACACTAGAGAGAGATGCTGTATATACCAATGCTTGTATTTGTGTTCGTATCAGTGGTGTAATTACAAACCATTTCCACATTTCTACTGTTCTCTTGCCTTTCTCCAGAATATCAGCAATATCTAGGCAACACAATGACCATGTATATACGCAATAGAATTCCTTCAAATTTATAGAATTCCTTCAAAACCATAACAAGTACAAAATGAAATCTTTAGTCTCAAAGTCTCTGAAAATCTTTAAATGAAGCGAGGTACCAGACTTTGTACGATGAAAGACAAGCTGCGAAGCTTTGTGTATTCGGCAAATATGATGTCCAACACTGAACAGTGATTCCGGATATTGACTACTGTTTCGTAGAATTCTTCGTCAGCGTGGTGGGAGGATATATGCAGTGACTATATTATTACATGAGCACTGTTTCACAGCATTTGATATTTTCATTTACGTACATTCATTCAAAATAAGATGGGTTTATGAAGCAATTCTATATCCTCCCACCACGCTGATGAAGAATTCTACGAAACAGTAGTCAATATCCGGAATCACTGTTCAGTGTTAGACATCACTACGTTCCATTCACACTAGTGAACTGAGCATGACACAGCTGCTGAGAGTAGGTCACATGGTCACTTGAAGCTCAGCACATAAATACACTAGGACCTTTGTACTTGCGTGACATTTTATCACACCATGAAAACCAGGCCTTTGGCCGACTGACATCCAATGCCCTTTTAAATGTGTTGTGAAAGGGTGTGTGTGTTACTGGTTTGTTTCTGTTCTTACTTATATTATGTATTTTATGTCTTTTTTATATTCTAATTTTATACTGTAAACTGCCCTGAGATTTTTGGGTAAAGGGAGGTACACAAATTTAATTAATGATAGTAATAAATAATAATAAAGGCAAATATTTATTTTAAACAGTACTAAAATACATTTCTCACTATGATGTTTAACCCATTAGTGGGTACCACATAGATAAAAGAGTATTATATCATTATAACACTATAATGCTGTTTTAATTTTTTCTTTTTTTTAAAAAAAAGCATCAACATCCTAATAATTGATTCCATTGTTAAGCTACACATAGGATGCTTGCATCACCATTTTCATTTGGGATGCAATCATATGCCAGCCAGTTCAGGTTACGCAATTAAACCCCACTTCCCCAAAAGATCAATTTTTTGTGGTTAAAAAAAGTGAGGGGGAAATGCCACAGGGCAGGCGCGACTACCGAGAAGGCCCTCTGCCTGATTCCGTGTAGCCTCACTTCTCGCAGTGAGGGAACTGCCAGAAGGCCCTTGGAGCTGGACCTCAGTGTCCAGGCAGAATGATGGGGGTGGAGACGCTCCTTCAGGTATACTGGACCAAGGCCGTTTAGGGCTTTAGCGTAAGGTTAGCAGATTTTTTTCAATGAATCCTCCCCCCCCAATATTTTTTATTAAGTCTTATACAAATATAACACATACTGCAACAAACGTTGCACAACCAAAAAACAAAAGAAAGAAGAAAAAAGAAAAACAAAACAAAACAAAAAAGTTAGAAAAAAGAAGTAAAAACAAAGAATATAACAACAAACAAATAAACAACAATTTTTCAATGAATCCTGGGACACTTTTTAACTTCCTACTAAATAGATGGATTTTGTCAGGGGACTGATTTGTAAATCCAAGGACTGTCCCCGGGAAACAGGGACGTCTGGTAACCTTACTTCAGGGCTTTTAAATGTTAGGGCGTTAAAATGTTCCCGCTACTGTACAACTGAAATCTATCACCTACAACTTGAACCCAGTTACCTGGAGGAGCAGAGAAGGTGCACATGCTATATAGCTTTAGATCACATTCAAAACTCATCCTTTCCCTCAAAGCATTCTGGGTACTGTAGCTTACGCCTCACAGAGTTACAATTCCCAGCAGCCCCTTAATAAACTACAGTGCCCAAAATTATTTGAGAGGGGAAACAGGCTTTGAATGTGCTTTAAAAGTATAATGCGTAACAGAGCCTAATCATCTTTGTGACTGTTATGTACTGAAGTTCTCACCCTGGGCCAGCAGGGGGATACTGTAGATAGTTTTCACTCAGGTCTGCATATGCAAATAAGGAATTGAAACTGACGTTCAGTGATTGGATAGTTACAGAAAGTTGTTACTGTTGCGTTGTAGTGGAGCTCTATATAAGCAGGTTGGCTGAACCCTTCAGTTCACTTCTGTTCTGGCCTGTGAATAAACAAGAGCTGTCTGAAGAATCACTGTGTCATCTGATATGTTCACCCACAACTTAACAGTGACAGCCCTTTGGAGTTTTGAAGAGTTGCATCAAGTTGCCTGTCAGTCTTCTCTTATCCAGCGTAAACATATCCAGTTCCTTCAACCTTTCCCCATAGGCCACGTTTTCCATACCAACTTAACCATTTTTCTTACCCACCTCTCTGAACGTGTTCCAATTTGCCTACCACCTTACAAGCTACTGTAGACGGGACAGGAAGACACCCGACAGCCATTCCTTGAGAGACCAGGGATTGAATTTGGAATATTCTGTGTGAAAAGCATAGGTTCTACTGCCAAGGCACAGAGAAGGTTGTGCTTGGTCGAGGTAGAGGATGGTACTTGGTGGTCAGGAGGAGAACCTGATTGGGCTTTGTATTTCAAGGAGAAAACCCTCAAGGAAAGTAGAACATAGCCTGTTCCTTGCCAGGCCTGGCCCTACCCTTAGGCAAAATGAGGTGACTGCTTCAGGCAGCAGATAGTGTAGGGTGGAGAGCAGCAGCAAGGTGTTGGGAGACAGAGTTGCGTACACCGTAGGGCCTGCCCTCTAAGCTAGTCTGCTGCCCTTTGTGATGCAAAAATGCTCTTGCTTTACCGACGCTGAACAAAGATTCAACGATTAGCTTCTATACACTGGATGTTGTCTTATCCTTTGCCTCAGGCAGGAAACTATCTTGGACCCTGTATAAGTTTTACAGAAATGCACTGCAATGTAGGGAACCCTGGGAAACCAGGATTCAAATCCCCGCTAAGCACGAAACTCACTGGCTGAGCTTTGGTCAATCACTGCCTCTCAACCTCACCTACCTAACAGGGCCGTTGTGAGGATAAAAATAGAGGCAGGGGGTGGGGGGAAGAACCACACACGTCACCTTGATCTCCTGGTAGGAAAGGTAGGATGCAAATGTAATAATAAATGCAGTATTCACTCGAGTCTAATGCGCCATCGAATCTAATGCACACCTCAATTTCCAGAACATTGAAACAAACAAACAAAAAAAAAGATTATTTGCTGGCGAATATAAATGTGTCATTGAATCTAATGTGCACCTGAATTTGGCCAAAAAAGTGAAGATTAGGTTTGAGTAAATACGGTAAATGGTGAACAACAACCACAACCTGACCCCTCATTCAAATAAATGGTACATCAATAATAATGCCAGCAGCAGCAACAACAGATTTGACTCTTTCCCTTGCTCTGGGAATAGCTTGGATAGCTCAGTTGGTTAGACTGTGGTGCTGTTTAACACAGAAATCACAGGTTCGATCCCCGTAAAGGACAGCTGCATATTCCTGCATTTCAGGGGGTTGTACTAGATGATCCTCAGGGTCCCTTCCAACTCTACCATTCTATGTCTGAACCCAGAGAAGAAGGCTAAACCCCTGAAACAAAGTCAGACCCTGAGACTTCGCAACCCTATTTTAGATAGTTTAGAAAGGAAAAAATCTGTTCCTAAGAAGCTTGTAGGTTCTGCTTGTTCCCTTTTGATTTTCAAGTGACTCACTTTTTTCTTTTTCTTTTTAAATGGGCTGTAAAACATGTTGACTCAGTGCAAGACAGCCAACCAATAACCCCCTCCCCCCACCCCAACCATGCATTTTTCAAAGTTCCTTCATGGCTTTTCCTTTCTTCTCCAGCTGCGGTTGAACATATCAGTGACTTAATTCTATAAACCTTTACTGGAAGCTGCCTCCGACTCCCAGTCTGCCCACTCTCTCTGCCCTGAGGCTACCACACCCAGTTCCACAGAATACCAGGCTGATAGGGAAGGCAGTTATGAAATGCAAGTCAAAGTCTTAAGAAGAGTCAGTAAGTGCTAGCATTTCACAGGTAAAATTAGAGGCAAGGCTTCAGTCGCTTCGTTCTCACTGCGAAGTGTTAACAGCTTCAACTCACATCCGGATTATTGAGCATTCATTCTGACTGCAGGGACGGGCTTTGGCAATCTTTCATAACATGGCGCTCTGCGCAATGCCAAAATCTGGCACCCCCAAATTATGAATCTTCTAAGTTCTACTAAAATGTAGGTGATTATTTCACGAGGACTTTTTTGAGAAGGCAAACTGATGCAATGGCGTGGAGAACTGAATTTAAGACTATGGAAAATAAATGAAATCTGATAGATTAGTCCATTCTTGCATACAAGCATTTTTTTTTTAAGAGCCCTCCCCACATCTCCTAAAACAGGCATAGGTAAACTCGGCCCTCCAGATGTTTTGGGACTACAACTCCCATCATCCCTGACCACTGGTTCTGTTAGCTAGGGGTGATGGGAGTTGTAGTCCCAAAACATCTGGAGGGCCGAGTTTGCCTATGCAAAGGTAAAGCATGAAGAAAATGGAGCCACTGATTCAGACTGAGGGATTGGTGCTTGATAAATGGGCACAGGTGGGAGCATATGCTGGAAATCAGCCTTTTGAGAAGGACCAGGATAAGGAAGCAAAAAGCAATGCTCCACAGTTTGTTCTGGCATTATAGGTTCATCCTTAAGGGCCTATTTAAGCTGGGCTGACAACGCTGGAGCTTTTACCACCCTTGAATTTTTATGTTCATGGGGTGAGTCAGAGTTGAAGCGAGTTGACAAAGAGCCCCTGCAGTTCCAGCTGTCCCCATTTGCCATCAAGAATCCTGATCTGCTGGTAAATCACTCAGATGGTAATTTTACAAGACCATTTATGTGGAAACAAATACTTAGTGCCAATAACTTTCAAGAGCAAGGCTAGTAATTATGAGGCAAAGCAGCATTTCTCCGTGAGATGGGGAAGGAAATATCCATGCTGTTTGGTTGACAGAGTCATAACATCCATAATTTGCAGCTGTGATGAATACCATACTATCATATCCATAATATTTCACCTCAGATGTGAAAGAAAGTGAGATTCCCCATTCCTGGTTTGGAAGATGTTTGTTGGTATTAGATATATATATTATTTTGAAAAGCAGGTAAGATGAAACTAAATATAACAGAAAATTCCTTTATTTTAATTTTTTTATAAAAATCACATTAAATTTTTTAAAAACTCTTATTTAAAAAAATTATTGAATACTCTCGAACTGAGTCTGAAAACAAGTAGTCTTGTTGAAATCAATGTGCTTAACAATACGTGTACAGTAGTACCTTGGAAGTCGAACGGAATCCATTCCGGAAGTCTGTTCGACTTCCAAAACGTTCGGAAACCAAAGTGCAGCTTCTGATTGGCTGCAGAAAGCTCTTGCAACCAATCAGAAGCTGCGGAAGCCCCATTGGATGTTTGGGTTCCTAAATAACATTCGCAAACCAGAACAATCACTTCCAGGTTTGCGGTGTTCGGGAACCAAAATGTTTGAGAACGAAGCTGTTCGAAAACCAAGATACGACTCTGCTTAACAATGGCCAAGTTAGATATCTTTCTTTTTAAAATTCACTCTGTATGCCTCTCTCGAGCCACTTTCAAATGATCATGTTTCCAAATTCAGCTTCAATTCTTCCCTACCTCTCTTATGGTGATAACAACTTGCGTGAGTCCCAACACTGCTTCCTTGTCTTGTACATGGTGCAAGCCTATGCATGCTTACTCAGAAGTAAGAGCACCTCTGGATGCATTTGTGTTTGTGCTCATGATGGTATTGGAGCAGTTCTGTGCAATCCCAATTTGAAATCTGTTTGGGGCAATCATTTATCTATTGCATTTTCATCCCACCTTTTCCTCCCAGGAGCTCAAGATGGAATACATGGTTCACCCTTCTTCTCTTTTAATCCCTGCAATAACCCTGTGAGATAGGTTAGGCTGAGAGGCACGACGACTCTGGCAGTACATGCCAAAAGGATCTAGGAGTCTTTGTAGGCCACAAGCTTAACCTGAGTCAACAGTGTGATGCAGCACCAAAAAAAGCTAATGCTATTCTAGGCTGCATCAACAGAAATATAGTGTCCAGATCAAGGGAAGTAATAGTACTGTAGTGGTACCACAGGTTAAGAACTTAATTTGTTCTGGAGGTCCGTTCTTAACCTGAAACTGTTCTTAACCTGAGGTACTACTTTAGCTAATGGGGCCTCCCGCTGCGGCTGCGCCTCTGCTACACAATTTCTGTTCTCATCCTGAAGCAAAGTTCTTAACCTGAGGTACTATTTCTGGGTTAGCGGAGTCTGTAACCTGAAGCGTCTGTAACCTGAGGTACCACTGTACTCTATTCTGCCTTGGCCAGACCACACCTAGGATACTGTGCCCAGTTCCGAGTGCCACCATTTAAGAAGGATGTTGACAAGCTGGGATGTGTGCAGAGGAGGGCAACCAAGATGAGCAAGGGTCTGGAAACCAAGCCTTATGAGGAATGGTTGAATGAGCTGGGTATGTTTAGCCTGGAAAAGAGGAGTCTGAGAGGAGATGGGATAGCCATCTTCAAATATCTGAAGGGCTGTCACATAGAAGAAGGAGCAAGCTTGTTTTCTCCTGCTCTGGAGGGCAGAACTTGAGGCAATGGCTTCAAGTTACAAGAAAGGAGATTCCGACTAAACACGAGGAAGAACTTTCTGACCGCAAGAGCTGTTCGACAGTGGAGCGGCTACCACAAGAGATTGTGGACTCTCCCTCCTTAGAGGCTTTTAAGCAGAGGTTGGATGGACATTCAGTATGTTCTGATATATGCTGTGAGCAGCCCAAAGTGGCTGGGGAAACCCAGCCAGATGGGCAGGGTATAAATAATAAAATTATTATTATTATTATCTGTCATGGTTGCTTTAGCTGAGATTCCTGAATTACAGGGGGTTGACCCTTGAGGGTAACTTCTATGTTTCGATGACAGGTCCAAGGTCACCCAGTGGTGGAGCCCAGTGGCTTCATGGTGGAGTGAGGATTATGAACCCTGGTCTCCCTGGTCTTAGTCCAAAGCTCTAACTACTACACCACACTAGCTCCACTTTGTTTCCAATCAGTGCACACCCCATAGCTTACTGTAACTTCGTATATCACAAATAGTTTGGGTTGTTGTTGTTGTTGACTTGCTTTTGTATAGTGCAGGAGCACCTCCCAGCCAGGAGTAATAAAGTAACATTGGGGAAGCATCACAGGTCAACTATTAAAGTGGAATGACGTGTGGATGGTTCAGTACGAACCCACCACTAATGTGCTCTCATTGCATCATTGACGTGTGACAGGACACACCTGCCAAAAATACCAGTGTGCAGGGCCCCAAGCTCAGTGGTACCCATTGTCTAGCCTTCATTTGCCTGATCTGTTTTCCTTTTGGGAACCGTTGGGCGAAGTCACTGTTGTTTTCCAGCTGAGGAGGATTGCGGCTGAGGAACAGTGATCCACCAGTCACCACAAAATTAGCCCTGTGTGGCTGCTGGCTGCAGGGAGAGGCCAGGTTCCCCCCCAAATGCAAGCCCAGTCTTTCCCCTCCAGGAGAACCCACCATTGCATGCCTATCCCTTTGCATCACCAAGTGACAATGTGCTTTGGTGAAGCAGCCAGCGTGGTCAATAGGCAGAGCTCCTCTGTTTGCCTCAAATGAACTCAAACCCAGCGCTTTTTGAAGGAAGGCTATTGGTGCTCCCAGCTGCAAGTAATCAAGCACTGAGTCACAGAGATATCAAGCGAAGCACAGGCCCATGTAAATCAGCTTCCTGGCGGTGTGTTAGAATGGGCTTTTCTTCTTAATTTTTCTTTTTAGTTTTTTTAATGCTTTATTGGTTTTGAAAGAAAAAAACATAGCACAACAAAGAAAAACAAATCAAATATGTAGCACTCAACAAAAAGCAATCTGAAAAAAGGTTACATTTCTTACATTCGGAATTGAGTTAATTCTTCACTAATTCTAGTATGACTTCTGATCTCCCCACTGTGTTTCCTGGGCTTTTCAAAGAGTCTCCCCTGCTTACATCGCTGTTCCGGATGACACGGCGATGCAGACCTCCTCCTTTTCGGAAACGGGGACGTCATCTCACGCAGGACTCCTGCTACAGTTCCCAACACGTCCCCCTGTTTATGTAACAGTGAAGAGGGGTGAATCACACTGGGTTGTGCATTGTCTGTCGCCCTCGGGGAAAAGGTAGCGTTAGTTTGTGTGCAATACAAGACTAGAAAGAGCCACTTCATCTTTTCCAGGTGCCCTGGACCCCACCTCTGAGTCTCACAAAGGAAGGAGACTATATAAGGAGCTACAGTAGCTAGCAGAACCTTGCACTGAGGGGTCCAAGGAGGTTTGTACTTGCTGAGACTTGCTACACCTCACTTCTCAAAGTCTCTTCCCCTGCTCATTTTCTAAAGCATTGAGCGGATACACACAGACATACACACCCTCACTATTCCAGAGTTTTCTTTTCACCCATGAGGACCTGAAACATGGCCTCCTTCCCACAGAACACCTGCTTTGCTCCTCCTTGCTATCACGCAGGGGAAACAAACCACAATCTCTGGTTTAGCATTATGTCTGCACCAGGGAATCATGGTTCGTTTTGCTCCCAACAAACCATTATCTGTAGTTTAGTCTGGTTTAGACATGCCGCTGGGCCTGGGATCCTGGGGTCAGGAGCCGGAGTCAGGGGCACGTCAACAATGACGTCAGCAATGACCCAGTGTCAGTGACGTTAACTCTTTATTCAAAGAAGCCAAAACAGTGCAGGCCCAGCGATCAGAGCAATTCTTCCCAGTAGGTCTTGACCCAAGGAGGCAGTAATGAGGACTGAAGGTGCCTGTTTTCCCACCGCTCTCTAAGACTCCTCCTCCAGGTCCTTCCTCAGCAATCTGAGGCTCCTCCATCTTGTCTCCCTTTGCTCCACCCTCTGCATACCTCTTCTGGTTCTGGGAGACCAGGGGGGAGAGGAGCTGGCTGCAGAAGGAGGGGGAGACTCCCTGGCTTCTTTAGCAGCCTGCTGCCACTCTGTCTCTTGCTCCCACTCCTCACCAGCCTCCTCTCCTGCCTCTGAGTCTGGATGGCCCTCTGCCACAGCCTCATCCTGCTCACCAAAACCTGTTACCTCTTCAGTTTCTGACACCTCCTCCTCCCAGTCTTTTCTCTCTTCTCCCTCTGACCACTCATCATGGTCCCACCACCAATCCCCTGGCTCTGAGCCTTCTTCCTCTGGTGGGTTCCCTGGGGGGGGGGGTTCCCCAGCTTGTGCTTCCCCCCACTCCTCTGCATCCAGCCAGTCCAGGACCCCTGGTTTGTTTCCTCCATGTGCTGGCTATGGTTAACTATGGACAAGTGAACTGAGCCAATGTAAAAACTGGGACTTGCAGGATTTCCACATTCAACTTCATATTCTGGGCAGCACTTCCCAGTACTATTCTATCCAGGATTCCTGGGCTGGGAGTCATGAAGACACCCCTAAGCAAACTTGAAACCAGTGTAGGCTTGTAACATGGGCATGCCCAAAATTAGAAGTGTAGATCACTTTTTAGAGAAAGGACATCTAGGGACGCAGGTGGTGCTATGGGTTAAACCACAGAGCCCAGGACTTGCTGATCAGAAGGTTGGCGGTTCGAATCCCCGCGACGGGGTGAGCTCCCGTTGCTCGGTCCCTGCTCCTGCCAACCTAGCAGTTTGAAAGCACGTCAAAGTGCAAGTAGATAAATACGGACTGCTCCGGTGGGAAAGTAAACGGCGTTTCCGTGCGCTGCTCTAGTTCGCCAGAAGCGGCTTAGTCATGCTGGCCACATGACCCGGAAGCTGTACGCCGGCTCCCTCGGCCAATAAAGCGAGATGAGCGCCGCAACCCCAGAGTCGGCCACAACTGAACCTAATGGTCAGGGGTCCCTTTACCTTTACTAGAGAAAGGACAAGTGAGGGAAAACATGATAAAGGTGTGTGAAATGATGCCGGTTATGGAGGAAGCGGGTGGGGGAAGGTTGTTCTCCCTCTCTTACAATATTGGCACTTAGGGACGTCCAACAAAATTGAATATTGGAAGATTCAGGATGGACAAAAGAACTACTTCTTCATGCAGTGCATAATTAAAGTATGGGATTCACTCCCACAAGAGGCATTGGTTGCATAAAAAAGAGAGTTAGGCAAATTCATGGAGGATAAGGCTCCTAGCCAAGACAGCAGTGTTGAACTTCCACTGCCAGAAGCACTATAGCTGGACATAGCGCTGGACTAGGTGGGCTTTGGACCTGATCCAGCTGACAGTTGTGTTCTTGGGATCGACTGGTATAGCTCTGGGTTATTTGCAGTAGATCACTTTTGACCCCCTCCCCTACCACCCATGGTTTAGTAATATAGAAACAACAAGGCAACTTGACTGCTGGAACAAGAAGCTTCCTAGAACTTTGACGTGAGCTCAGTTCAGTTCTGGGTCTGGAAAACAAAATTCCTAGGCTCTGGACGTACTCAGAGGCACTGAGTTCTTTAGTCTTTGCAGTGTATCTTTTGCACATGACTCCGGTTGCTGGATCTCAGGGTTCTAGCAAAACAGACCCAACAAGCCTGAAATCTCCTCACTCCTGTGCCCATTACACCCTCAACGAGTCTTATTTTATATAGAGAGAGTTTTTTAACATATAATTTTCAACAGTACGTAATTAAACATACTTTTACATCTTATTCAATTTTTTTGACTTCCATCAATCCTGTCTGAAAATTTTCCAATCTAATCTCTTAGTATGCATTTCTTATCTTCCCTATTACATTTCAAACTCATAACCAATATCTCTTTCTTTTTCTGCTTAGTAACACTTCCCATATTTCTCCTTACAAAATTTTGTGTAGTCCTACTAGCGTAATTTGTTGATTACAGTTGCTCTTCGAATAATTCATATACTTCTTCCAATCTTCTGTAAATCTCTGGTCCCGCAGGTTTCGAATCCTTCCTGTCATTTTGTCCAATTCTGCATAGTCCATTAATTTCTTATTTCGTCAGAATTTCTTCTTGTTTCCATTTCTGGGCTAACAATATTATTTCCGCAGTTGTTGCATATAAAAACAATTTAACATCTTGCCTATTAATGTCCTGACCTATAATACCAAGTAAAAATGTTTCTGGTTTTTTAAAAATGTATATTTCAACATCTTTTTCATCTCAACACCCTCAATGAGTCTTAGTAGAATGACGCTGCCACTTCCCCAATTTTGAGAAAGCTTTGTAGTTACTCAAAGGAGGGGAGGCTATTAATAGAAAAGCAGGTTTAGCCCACTACTTATGGCAACTTCCTCCACAAGGGAGTCTGTCATGCGCATGATGTGGTGGCGATGGGAGTTGGGCATGTCCTTGCCACATCATCTCGGCTCTGCACATTACATAGCATGTGCTTTTTTGTGTCATTGTGGCTCCGAGAGGCATGTGCTGTCTTCACCATCTGTTTCACCATCCCTGATAGGCCTATTTGTCTTGTACCTTGTGGCATCATGCATTCCTGGTGGTTTGCCCACAAGGAAGGCACCTGAGACAATGGATTACTCACTGGCTCCATCTTAATAAAGGAGGGTATTGAAAAGAGAATTGGCTTACAGCAAAACCCATTCTCTACAATCGTGCACGATCTGTTTGTTGCCCTTTAAACTCCAAGGCTCAAAGCACCTGAAAGTTATCCCTGATCTGGCTCATAATAAAGTGGCACCTCGGAAGTCGAACGGAATCCGTTCTGGAAGTCCGTTCGACTTTCAAAACGTTCGGAAATCCGAGGACTTCCGGTCGGCGCCAGCGCTTAATGGCGGTCCGAGCCTCGAGCTCCGAGGCAGGACTGCTCCGTTAGTTCGGGTCTCACCCGCTACGGCAAGCGGGGGACCCCTAAAATCACAGGCGCGGAGCCTGTGAACAAAGGAGATTCGGTGGGCACCCTTTGCGCCCCCCGGTACTGTGAGGGAGCCTTTTTAAAGGCTTCTGAGCGGCATCGGGGTAAGCGCGGTGCTGAGAGTCGTCACCCAGCTAGCGGAGTGAAGCCGCGTCGCCATGAGCGGAGAGCGCCGATTCCTTCCTGCAATTGGAATTTGACCACAACACCCGTGAGTAAGATTGGAAAAGTAACGGGACTTTTAAAAAAAAATTGGCTGAAAACGGGAAAGGCAAAAATTAAGGAAGTCTGCCTCCCCGGAACTGCAGAAGGAATAAAGCAACGAAAATCAAGCTGCACTTAAAGGGAACCTTTCTAATTTTTTTAAGCTGTCAAACTGACATCGGACTTAAAACCTCCCCCCAGATTGGCAGGAGAAGGGGGGAAGGGATTGGAACGTTGTTAATCTGCTGGAAAATTAATGGAAAATTAAGACCTTCCATTGCCAAATCCCCTGGGGTCGGGCTGCCCAAACAAGACACCGGGACGTGGACTGTCAAACTTTGAGAAGTGAGGACTTGTTTGCAAAAAAGTTATCGGACCTTAGATGTACTTTGCTGCATTTTGGCCACATAGAAAAATAGAGACTTTACAATTTGGACATTGGAAACTTTTGGCTACTGTTATACTCCCTTGCTTCTTTGTTTTCTTCTATCTCTGCCATTTGGATACAATTGAATGCTCCCTCTAGAGGGCTCTATTTGAAACTGTTGCACTTGAAAAAGTAACAGTGGGATTTTCCACCTGGGAATCAACTCTGTGAAAACGACCTTGAGGATATGAGTGCCCCTACAGAAGAGATAGTAACAAGGCAGAAAGCAAAACAATCTCACAAGAAAAGGGCCTCTATATCAGGAACTGCAGCTGTGCAGGAAAAAACACCAGCTTCTATGGATCCTATGACTCAGGCTCTACTTAAAATAAATCAATCCCTGGAAGCATTGACAAAACTTTCGACAGAGAATTCTAAAAAATTAACAGAGTTGACAACAAGGTTGGATGTGAATACGGCTAGTGTTGCATCGAACACAGATTCTATAAATAGATTAATTCAGGAAAGTTCAGAAACACGAAAGATTGCAGAAAGTGCAAAAATAACGGCTGAAGAGACAAGGGAAAAATTTGGGCCTATTATTAAAAAAGTGAATGAGCATGATGCAGCCCTCTCCTTACTGGAACTTCAACGTAAAGAGAAGAATTTAAAATTTAGATTGGTGCCTGAAGGGGAAGGGGACAACCTTGTGAAATTTCTCACAGAGAACATCATAACTTTTTGGCGGGAGGAATGGGAGGAAGATGAGGAACTTGAGATAATATCAGCCTTTCGACTGGGTAGAAGGCAGGACAAAAAACCAAGGGACTGCCTAATTACATTGAGATCAAAAGAAGAAAGAGATAGAATATTGAATTTGCATTACCAAAAGGCACTGGTGATCCAAAATTGTCAGATACAGATTTTTAAGGACATTCCTAAATACATTTTAGAGGTGAGAACATATTACAAGAGTTTAGTAGACCTGCTGAAGAAAAACACTATACCATTCAGATGGGAATTTCCACAAGGATTGTCCTTTAACTTCAATGGAAGGAAGATTAAAATAAAAACAATTCAGGACAAAGAACTATTTCTAGAGAAGTATCTGGAGGATCTGCAGAAAGGAACCGTGGAGGAGAGGGAACCACCCGATATAGCAAATTTGTCATTTGGACTTTCACTACCACCATCGGAGGAAGAGCAGAAGCTTGGAGCAGTTGGAGGAACAGCTACCTAAATACAAAATGTCTCTGCAACTCCTTAGTTGGAATTGTAATGGTTTGAACCTTCCTCGGAAAAGAAGACAGGTTTTTCACATTTTGAAGAAAGAACAATTAGACATAATATGTTTGCAAGAAACCCATATTGCCAGGATACACAGGAAATTATTAATAAATAAGAGACTCGGTCAAGAATTTATCTCATCAGACAAAGTAAAGAAAAGAGGTGTGGTGATCTATGCAAAGGAAAAGTTGGCTCCAAAATTGATATTTAAAGATGAACAAGGAAGATACCTGGCAATTGAAATACAAATTCAAGGAGAAAAGATATTAATTGTGGGAGTTTATGCCCCAAATGAAGGGAAGGCTGAATTTTTTAGGAAGTTGCATGAGACATTAGTTGACTTTCTAGATTATAAAATCCTAATGATGGGAGATATGAATGGAGTTGTCTCAACAAACATGGACAAAGCACAGAGACAAGTGATCTCGAAAGAAGGGAGACTACCAAGGATCTTTTTTGAAATGACTGAAACAATGGACTTGATTGACATTTGGAGAACAAAGAATCCTTTAGAGAGAGAGGGAACTTTCTTCTCAGAAGCAAAAATGACATGGACAAGAATAGACCAAATTTGGATTTCTAGTAGTCTGGCGTCAAGAACAAAAAAAGTAGAAATCTGCCCAAAAACGTGCTCCGACCATAATGCGGTCAAGATGGAGATGAAACTAACAACAACTGGTTCCTTTAGATGGAGAATGAATGACACCCTATTTAAGGACGAAGAGATCCATAAGAAGGCCCTTAAAACATTAAAAGATTATTTTGAGATCAACAGGAAAACAGATGTGGAAAAAAGAATAATTTGGGACGCAAGCAAAGCCGTGATGCGAGGTTTCCTAATTCAACAAAATTCTATTAAGAGGAAGCAACAAAATGAAAAGAAGGAAAAAATCTTAGAAAAAATAAAAGAAGGAGAGAAGAAGTTGAGGTCCAAACCAAAGTCTCATGAGATTTTGAGAGAAATAAAGTTTCATCAGATGCAATACATGGAACTTATGAACCAACAAATAGAATGGAAGATAAAGCAAATGAGACAAAAAACTTTTGAATCAGCGGATAAATGTGGGAAACTTCTGTCATGGCAATTGAAAAAAAGGCAGAAAATGAATACGGTAACAAGTTTAGAAATGGATGGAAAGATTATCCACAAACCCAACGAGATCAACAATTGTTTTCAAAGCTTTTTTAAGAAACTGTATGCACAAGGGCCAACCAACGAGCAAGAAATAGAAGAATTCATCAGAAAATACGGTTTACCAAAAATCTCAGAACAAAGTAAAAGGATCTTAAACGAGGAAATAACAGAACAAGAAATAGAGGGTGCCATTCAAAATATGAAATTGGGAAAATCACCAGGACCAGATGGCCTGACGGCCAAATACTACAAAATGCTGAAAGAATGGCTGATACAACCATTGAAGGAAGTTTGCAATGAAATTTTGAAGGGGAAAAAGGCACCTGAATCGTGGAAAGAGGCTTTCATCTCACTTATACCGAAAACAGAGACTGAGAAGAACCAAGTTAAAAACTACCGCCCTATATCTTTACTCAATGTGGATTACAAAATTTTTGCAGACATTTTGGCAAAAAGATTGAAAAGAGTGTTGACAGAAGAGATTCATAAGGACCAAACAGGCTTTCTCCCAGGTAGACATATGTCAGACAATGTGAGGAACATTATAGACATTTTGGAGCTGCTGGACGTTGACATTAACAGGAAAGCAGTTTTGATTTTTGTGGATGCGGAGAAAGCCTTTGACAACATTTGTTGGACTTTTATGAAAAAGAATCTCCAAGGGATGGGGGTAGGCCAAGGTTTTGAAAACGGTATAGGTGCAATATATTCTCAACAAAAAGCCAAATTAATTGTAAATAATGTGGTAACAGAAGAAATACCTATAGAAAAAGGTACACGACAAGGTTGCCCAATATCCCCTTTACTCTTTATATCAGTCCTGGAGGTTTTGTTAAACATGATCAGAAAGGACCAGTTGGTTAAAGGAGTTCAGGTCGGAGTTAGACATTATAAATTAAGAGCATTTGCAGATGATCTAGTATTGACCTTGCAACAGCCAAACACTAGTACTAAAAGAGTATTAGAACTAATTGAAATATTTGGTCGAGTAGCAGGTTTTAAATTGAACAGACAAAAAACGAAAGTGTTGGAAAAAAATTTAACAATGGAAGAAAGAGAGAGTTTTCAGAATGAAACAGGCTTGGAAATAACAAAAAGGGTAAAATACCTGGGGGTAAACTTAACATCCAAGAATGTGAATTTATTTAAGGATAATTATGAAAAATGTTGGTCAGAAGTTAAAAAGGATCTGGAAATATGGTCAAGGCTGAAACTTTCCTTGTTAGGCCGAATCGCTACTATTAAGATGAATGTATTGCCTAGAATGCTGTTTTTATTCCAGACGCTGCAGATTGTGGACAAGATGGACTGTTTCAAGAAGTGGCAGAAAGACATATCAAAATTTGTCTGGCAGGGCAAAAAGCCCAGAATTAAATTTAAGATTTTAACTGATGCAAAGGATAGAGGGGGGTTTGCCCTGCCGGACTTAAGACTCTACTATGAATCAGCAGCTTTTTGCTGGTTGAAACACTGGCTACTTCTTGAGAATACTGACATTTTGGATCTGGAAGGGTATGACAATAGTTTTGGTTGGCATGCATATTTATGGTACGACAAGGTAAAGGTGTATAAAAGTTTTAAAAACCATATTGTAAGGAAAGCATTGTATAACGTTTGGACTAGATACAAAGATTTGTTGGAAAGTAAAACCCCTAGGTGGGTGTCACCAATGGAAGCTAGGGAAGTAAAAAAGCTTAATATGGATTCTAAATGGCCAAAATATCATGAGATTATAGAATACGATGGTGAAAGGGTGAAACTTCAGAGTTATGAGAAACTAAAACTTAAGGTTCGAGATTGGTTGCATTACCATCAGATAAATGAGACGTTTAAACAGGACAGGAAAATAGGATTTCAGAAAGAGAAGTCAAAATTAGAAACAGAATTGTTGGAACCCAATACTAAGAATTTATCAAGAATGTATAACTTGCTGTTAAAATGGAATACACAGGATGAAACGGTGAAATCAGCTATGATTAAATGGGCACAAGATATAGGTCATGATATTATGTTTGCTGACTGGGAACAGTTATGGACCACCGGTATCAAATTTACTGCATGTAATGCTTTAAAAGAAAATATTATGAAAATGATCTACCGGTGGTACATGACCCCAGTCAAGCTAGCAAAAATTTATCATCTGCCTAATAATAAGTGTTGGAAATGTAATGAGACTGAAGGCACTTTCTACCACCTTTGGTGGACCTGCCCAAAGGTTAAAGCTTTCTGGGAAATGATCTATAATGAAATTAAGAAGGTCCTTAAATGGACTTTTCCTAAGAAACCAGAGGCTTTCCTCTTGGGTATGGTGGGCCAAGTGGTGTTAAGGAAGGATAGGACATTCTTTATGTATGCCACTACAGCAGCAAGAATTCTACTGGCAAAGTATTGGAAGACGCAAGAACTACCTACTCTGGAAGAATGGCAAACAAAGGTGATTGACTTTATGGGACTGGCTGAGATGACGGGCAGAATCCGGGACCAGGGGAAAGAGACAGTGGAAGAGGACTGGAAGAATTTCAAAATATATCTTAAAAATAATTGTAAAATTGAGGAATGTTAAGATGTCAGGGGGTAAGAAGTAAAGAATTGCAGCAGTAAACAAAAAAAACTTAAGAAATATTTACGAAAAGGAACTAAGACAATGGACTTAAGGGTTGCTAAAGAATTATTAAACAAGGATGCAGGGATGGGGAGGTATGGGGAAGTCAAAGAAAAAAGGCTATGAACCGATGAGTATGAAGTTATATTGTGTTACATTGTTCTTTATTTTATGTGTGGAAAATTAATAAAAATTATTATAAAAAAAAAAAAAAAAAAAAAACGTTCGGAAATCCAAGTGTGGCTTCTGATTGGGTGCAGGAAGCTCCTGCAGCCAATCAGAAGCCGCAGAAGCACCGTCAGACATTCGGGTTCCAAAGAACATTTGCAAACCGGAACACTCACTTCTGGGTTTGTGCATACTTGTCAACTTTCAGATTTGAAAATAAGGGATCGGCAGCCTTGAAAATAAGGGATCAGCAGCCTCACCTGTCCCGGGGACAGTCTATGGGATATCTAACAATCCAGGATAGCAGTGGGAAGCAGCGGTGGAATCAGTGGCGTAGCGTGGGGGTGCAGGAGCGGCCGGCCGCACCGGGCGCAACATCGGGGGGGGGGGCGCTCGCACTCGCAGCTCTCTGCCCCTACTAAAATCCACGGGTTAGGGGGCACAAATTACTTGCCTTGCCCCGGGTGCTGATACCCCACGCTACGCCACTGGGTGGAATAAGGGAATTTCCCGCAAAAAAAGGGAAGGTTGACAGCTATGGGTTTGCGGCGTTTGGGAACCAAAACATTTGACTCGCAAGGTGTTTGGGATCCAAGGTACAACTGTATACAGGGGAGAGAGATTAGGTCTGCCTTCCCTATCTGCACAGCACACAATCCCACCCTGGGTGTCTCTAGACATCTATACAGGGCCATAACATCAAAATATAACCTCTGTGCATAAAATCTGATGTACGGGCTGAAGCACACTTAGATGATTATCCGATATTATCCAAAAACTGACCATGTGAAATGGCCAAATGTGCATTGTGCATTCTCTAATGTCACATCCTACAAAAGGGGTGGGGAATTTTCTTCAGCCTGAGGCCACACTAGGGAATCTTCCAGGGGTCACATGCAGCGGTGGTGGGCAGGGCCAAAGTGGTTGAAACAACAGACATGACTCTTACCTTGCACCATAGGCTATATCCCAGCTACATGAAACAGATGTTTGTACACACATACAAGCACCTCTTTCCACCTTCCATCAAAGCAACCAAGAGGAGTCATCCCAGTTCAGCAGGAGAAAGCGCTAGAGGAGGGTGCAGAGCAATACTGATGAGGATTCAGAGGGCTAACCTGGACACCTGAGTAACCAGGAAACTTACCAGCAATAGGGTCACAGGTGGCACTGTGGTCTAAACCACTGAGCCTCTTGGGCTTGCCGATCAGAAGGTCAGCGGTTTAAATCCACATGACAAGGTGAGCTCCTGTTGCTCTGTCCCAGCTCCTGCCAACCTAGCCATTTGAAAGCATGCCAGTGCAAGTAGATAAATAGGTACTGCTGTGGTGGGAAGGGAAATGGCGTTTCTGTGGTCTGGTTTCCGTCATGGTGTTCCGTTGTGCCTGAAGCTGTTTAGTCATGCTGGTCACATGACCCAGAAAGCTGTCTGTGGACAAATGCCAGCTCCCTCTTCCTGAAAGCAAGATGAGCGCCGCAACCCATAGTCGCCTTTGACTGGACTTAACCGTCCAGGGGTCCTTTACCTTTACCTTACCAGCAATAACACTAACAGGGCAACAACCAGGGCTTTTCTTCAGATGAAAATCATGGAACTCAGTTCCAGCACCTCTCAGGTGGGTGCCATTGCCATTATAAGGGAACAAGAGAGGCATTCATGGTGAGTTCTGTCATCTCTTTTTTCTAGAAAAATAACACTGGCAGCAGCCATAGCAGCATTCATGGCTGGCCCAAGATCAGAGTCCAAGGTAGCAGAAGCCACAACAAAGGCTTGCCTTTAAATGAACCACATTTCTACCGCGTTTCCATACCCTCCAACATTTCCCTGATGAAAATAGGGACGTCCTGTTCCATAACAACAAAAAGAAAAATGCTATTTATACCCCGCACATCTTACTGGACAGCTTACTGGACTGCCATTCTGGACAGCTTTCAACATATATAAAAAATGTAATAAAACATTTTTTAAAAACCTTCCCTATACAGGGCTGCCTTCAGACAGCTCGGGGGTCGGATAACTCCATACCCTCCAACATTTCTCCAATGAAAATAGGGACACCCTAGGGAAAAGTTGGGACATTCCGGGATCAAATCAGAAACCAGGATCAGGGACGTCTATGGAAAATAGAGACACTTGGAGAATCTGCATTTCTACCTAAGGCCCATGATTTCATGCCGTAGCACTGGTTTTGATTATGGTGCCAGTGCAGTTACTTTGTTTTCCTTCCTCCATCACAACAGGAAAGCAAGATGGTTATTGTTATGTACTGAGTTGAATAGGATTCAAAATGCAGCAGGCTGATTGGTCCTAGAACAATAGGATCCAAAATGCAGCAGTCTGATTGGTCCTAGAACAATAGGATTCAGAATGCAGCAGTCTGATTGGTCCGCAGGAGCCACCCAATCCAGCTCCAGGTGGAAGTGAATCCGCAGTCTGATTGGCCTACAGGATAATCCAGGAATTAGCCAATCACGTGCAGCCCATTGTGTAAATAATGTATATAAAGCAGACATCCTGGGGGAACTTCCATTCCTCCTCACCACTAAGAGCTGAATAAAGAGCATGAAATCCACTCTTGACTCCGAGTATATTTTAGTTATTAAAACATGTGCTATGTATGAGCTTTGATTTGTAGAACGACCAGCAAAGAGTTTGTTACATAGTCTGCCAAGACCCCCCAGCAGTTTTCCACGCCCTCTCAATAAAAGAAAAGGGTTGAGAACCACTGCCACTTTCAAAGGGGAAAAAGGAGATTGTATCATGAGAGCTTCCCACTTGGAACTCCCAGCTAGCAGCTGGGGACCAGGAGGGCTGACCTATGTGTCGAGCTGGAAGGCTTCTTGCCTTCCCCGTTGGCCATGAGGGACACAGCAGTAGGGCTTTTCTCACGGCATTGGCTGCATCGCTTTGTGGGAAAACCTGGGGTCGGCTAGTGTTTACGAGAATGGGATTATTTGTGGTTGGCCTTTCCCTGTGTTCATGCAAATGCATGGGAAGCCAACATCATGCTGGCCCCAGAGTTTTTATAGGAGGAACCCATGCTGTTATTGGCTTCACCTCGACCATTCCTGGCAAGGGAAGGGAGGTGCTCCATTGGACTGCTGGGAAAGACATCGGGGTGACGTAGGCCGAGAGCACACTACACTGCGGTTGAGCAAATCTCACGATGGGCAGGGGACGGGCCGAAGGATGAAAAGAGAAAAACCGATGGGTTTTATCAACGTTTGTTATTTCAATGCGGATTGTTATTTGCTTTACTATCGTTTACTTGCTCGAATTAACAAATAAGAAAATTTTGAGAATTTAAATTCTAGATTAAAATTGATTACTTACTCGAGAAGGGGGTTGTAACGAAAACACTGGGGCCTAATTTGAATAGTAGAGTGCCTGGTATCTGGTGGGCAATCTCATCCTTTATTTCCACACTGTGGCTGCAGACCAAATCACCTGTCAGGAGAGTTATGAGATTCAGGTGAGGGTCAGATGCCCTGTCAATCCCAGCAGGTATATAAGAGGCCTTCACCCTGGCCAGGCCCCATCCATATATACTAATTCTATTATAGTATATAACCTATTGCAACTGAATTCCCCTTATGTAGCCAAGATGGAAACGCCCTTGCAGAAAAGGGATGTGTTGACAGGCTCAGGGGAATCCCAAGATCTCCAGAAGTCAAAACAAAACAAAAGCAAAATACCCCCACCCCACCCCCTAAAAAAAACATTAATGGGAAACTCCATAAGCTTTCCCCTCACCCAAAAACAGCTCAGTGAGGACTGAGCACAGCCAATGTTTGTAGCAAAATGTTGATTATTTGTTGTGGGTTATACTTATATAATCAAATAGCCAGAGTTGGCCCTCCTTGCTCTAGACAGAGTAACTTTGGGCTAGAAAAATATTGCCTGTTTCACTGTCTCTGCTTGAAGAGATTGATAAAGCTCTGCCAAACAAAGCATTTCTTATCTGTTCCCCGGGGTCACCATCACATCACAAAATCTTCCCACAACATGGTTGTTATGCGACAACTGCAATCACTGGAGAAACAGCACGGCTGTCACTCCAAACCCACCTCGGGGCACCAGATTAAAAAACAATAAAACCAGTGTTGCCTTCATAAAAGGTTTACATCTCTGTTTTGAAGGCAATGAGTTTATTTACTCAAACTAGAGTGTGTATGGAGGTTACTGCAGAATGTCATGCCTCATCTGGTTTCCAGTCAACGCTTATTAATGATGAATTTCTATGCGCAGTTTAAACAAGAGTAACATGCCCATCTCTGTCTACGGAAGCAGGAAATTCAAACTGCAGAAAGCCAGATGTTATATTGCCCTCTGCTGTTTGATATGCTTCAAGCTTGATATTCCAAATGAATATAACAGTATGAAATACTTTTAGCTTTGTAGACATCTTTCTATTCTGCCTTTCCACCCACAGAGAGATGATCAACATGGCCAGCAACCAGAAGCGTAGTTAAAAAGAAGAATAAGTAAAGGTAAAGGGACCCCTGACCATTAGGTCCAGTCGTGACTGACTCTGGGGTTGCGGCGCTCATCCCGCTTTATTGGCCGAGGGAGCTGGCGTACAGCTTCCGGGTCATGTGGCCAGCATGACTAAGCCGCTTCTGGCAAACCAGAGCAGCACACAGAAATGCTGTTTACCTTCCTGCCGGAGTGGTACCTATTTATCTACTTGCACTTTGATGTGCTTTCGAACTGCTAGGTTGGCAGGAGCAGGGACCGAGCAACGGGAGCTCACCACGTCTCGGGGATTCGAATTGCCAACCTTCTGATCGGCAGCGCCACCCACGTCCCACAAAGAAGAATACAAGGGATTTAAAAGAAGAAATGTGGGATAGCTCAGTTGGCAAAGTAGGAGACTCTTAAATCTCAGGGTTGTGGGTTCGAGCCCCAGACTTGGCAAAAGATTCCTGCATTGCAGGGGGTTGGCTCCTGCAGCCGCCTTCTTTTGCCAAGGCAGTTCCCTCTTTGCCTAATGGTAGGGATGAAGCTGGGTGATGGGTGCCAGCTGCAGATGATCTAAAGTAGTAGGGACTTTCCCCCCATAATGGTATCACTGCAAAAAAACACACCCCAAAAAACAACAACAACCTCTCCCACCCCACATTTTTATAGATCCACTCACAGACCATGAAAATGGGCAACCATGACAGCTATTTGTTGAGCGTCAAGGGGCAATATGCATCAAGGACCCTCTTGGATTCTCCCTTCTGCTGGCTGCCGCATTTAAAATCTCTGTAATGACTTGCACTGAGATTGCATCAGAAGAAAGCATCATTCTGCAGGCCACTCTGGGGAAAAATAGTGGCTGCCAGTGGCCCTTGACACATTGTTACACAGCACCATTCTGGGGGTTCAAATGTACCCCCAACAGGAACTGAGGGAGCACCAGGGAGCTTTGCACCCTACTCTCAAAATCTGCTGAAATCTGAAAGAGGGGGTACAGTTTCATGTTCCCTTTTTAATGCACTCCGAATTCAGGCTGAACTTTCAGAATTCCAAATACTTGGTTCAGCACTACTGACTAATGCTTCCTTCTGGTTGGTGCCAGGCCCTCTTTCTGCAAAAAAACAAAAACAAACCCACACCTACATTAAAATACCTTCCCTATTTAATCAGGCAACCCAACTCTGACTATTGCTTCCTTTGGAATTGCTGGAGCCAAGCCCTCTTTCTGAAGAAAACAAGAAATTTCCTGCCTTATCTATTCAGACAACCCAGCCTTGGTCTTTTTGATCATCCAGTCCAAGAAATAAAGGTGAGCATACAAGTGACCAGTCATATACTTTCAAGAATTCTATCCACATCCTGGGTAGAAACACTTTCATCGAATACTTTGTGGAAATCACCATCCATGAGCAACTTTGTGTGCAAAACATCTTGCAAACGTGGGTCATTGAGGGATCACCCAGAACCCACCGAGCGACAAGTTGTAAAACTCAGAACAGTTCTGCTGGACAGCCCTGCACAAGTGCAACAGTGGTGAGTGCAAGGTAGAATCTCTTTGTTGCCACCACCACAACCACCGTGGAGCAGCTGCAGAACGAACTCTCTCCTGTGTTCAGTCAGATTCATTCAGATTTCTCTTCCATCATCGCTCTCTTGCCGATAGCATCTAGCCGAGTCTCATTCTGTGAAAGCTTGTGCCACAATAAATCTGTTAACTCTGTTAAGGCACCGCAAGGTTGTTTGTTATCTTTACTGCTCGCCAGCTTCTGTTGGCAGAAAGCAAGGGTAGGAAAACTCGAGGCCTCTTTTAATCTCCATCGTTCACTTGGCGCGATCTAGGTGCAAAGTGTGGGAGATTATCAAGGTGCATGTTCCATGCACAGACTGGCAGGCATGAAATGCAAGCAGACCAAGCTGATAGGGGAGGGGAGATTTTGAGAATTGCAAATTTCACTTTGAAAGAAAGTTTCTAGTCTTCTCTGTTTTTAGAGAAAAAGTCTATAGAGGGGTAGGAGAGCTGGACATAAGGCCAATATATTTCACATCTGGCAACCAATGCGTCCCCTTGGTTTCAGATAGTACATGGGTAAACGAGTCTAAAAAGCCCAGGACACATATTTTCATGTTCCTCTAGTGGCTAGTGGTGGCTCATTTACCAGAAGTAATGTATTCAACGTCAATTCTGGAAGTGTATACTCGATTCTGACCAAATTAAGCCTCCTAGAGCACAAGAGACATCAGGAGGCATAAGAATCAATGCACATATGTTTTATGTAAATCTGCCCCACCTTTCTCAGTGTGTGTGTGTGTGTGTGTGTGTGTGTGTGTGTGTGTGTGTATATCAATGGCTGCTCTGCTTGGCCATGGCTTAAAGTCAAGTGTCATTCATTCACATTATTTTATTTAAAGGGCTTGCTGATATTTCAATCCCTCATTCCCCCCCCCCCCCATTTTCCATTATCTTACCAACCGGCTTCTGGAAATGAGATACTTCATTGCTTTGCAGTGAAACCACCAAATGTTTTTCACTGGCCTCCTGTTTTCGGATTCCATTTCTCTGATGTTTGGGGGTGGCATGAGTGAGTGAAATGAGAAGTATGCATGTGGGGAAACCCCACATTTCGATTGCAGTTTCAGAAACAGTTTCACTTCAGCTTCCCTTGAATAATCAATGCACCCGTGTGAAAGGATGCTCAGAGCCCATGCGCTGCTGTTCTGGTGGATGATCCCACCTCGTTTGCAAGGGCCAGAGTTTAACACCTGTTGTGTATTTACTTCACCTGCTCTGGAATGGAGGTTAGTCTAGGCAGTTTCCTCCAGACATTTGGGGATCCCTTTCTTTCATAAGTGTACTTTCATAGGCAACATGGCCTGGGCACAATAATAGTGCATTAGTGGCGGATTTATACGGGACCATCCACACATCATTCTGCTTTATTAGTCATTCGGCAAAGCTCCCCCAGTGTGGGGCAACATAATAATAATAATAATAATAATAATAATAATAATAATAATAATAATAATGTTACTTATAGCCCTGGCCGGGCCTCCCCAGCCACTCTGGGTGACTTCCAACAAGATAATAAAAGATCAAACATTAAAAACTTCCCTAAACAGGGCTGCCTTCAGATGTCTTCTAAAATTCAAATAGTTGTTTATTTCCTTGACACCTGATAGGATGTTGTTCCGAGAAGGCTCTCTGCCTGGTTCCCTGTAACTTTGCTTCTCACAGTGAGGGAACCGCCAGAAGGCCCTCAGAGCTGGATCTCAGTGTCCGGGCAGAACACCACCCTTGGGACATTTGTGGTAAAAAAAGAAGTACTTATGGGCATGCACTGATTGGAAAAGAAGCAGTTTATCCGCCCCTTCCCTTTTGGCAGGTGCAGATAGCATTGAAAGGAGGATCGGGTGTAACTGCCCCAATAACATCTCAAGCACAAATCGTCATGAATGCATAATGAAAAGGATGGCCGGAGGGGGCCCTTACACTACAACTCTCCTCAGCCCCTGCCATTGTGGCTAATGGCAATCCAGCAAACTACAGAGATTTCCCCATTCCCCAGGTGGGCAGTTAAGTTTTGCACTAGAAGAACATCTCTGGTGTGGGATGCCCAGGGCTGGATTTAAGTTTGATGAGGCCCTAAGCTACTGAAGGTAATGGGGCACTTTATATGTCCAGCTGTCCTTTGTCAACAACAAATTGCCACTTTTTTTGTGTTGAATATCTGCTATATGGTAATTTATGGACCTAATAGGTATCTAAAGCCATTTGCACATGTTGCAATGCATCCAGTCCATGCAGAATGTAGGCACCTAATATAGAGAAAGGAGCAAACCAGTGATATTTTAGGGAGCAGGCTAGCAGGCGGGGCCCATGACTTACATCATAGGAGCCTACACAACACAAAACACTGTTGCTGTATGTAGATTTTATTTTGTTTTTTTATCTTATATTTTGGAAATGTACATCCAGTTTTTTCCCCTTTAATTTTTTTTGGGGAGCCCCAAGAGCCTTAAGCTATAGCTTGTTTAGCTTATACGTAAATCTGGCACTGGGGATGACTCACCTGTGGTGATGTGTTATCCCCAAAGGCTTCATAGTTGGAAGCTCAGGACTCCTTACTTCCCTGCATCCACTACGCCCCCTACACACCTGGAGGTCGGTGGATGAGTTTCTCTCATAAGATCTCATAAGCTGCATCCCACAGTAACTCAGAGCAGGGCTTTTAGTGCGGCTGCCCCTGTTCTACGGAAGTCTTCCCGGCACCCAGGGACAGGTGTTCAATAACTGCATTATCTGGAAACAATTAAAGACATTTTTTTCCGTTCCAACAGGCTTTCCCCAGCTGGACCAATGTGGGTTTTCCATGAGCTTGTCAGGCTTCCGGTCATGTTTTAAATGTACCTTTTGCGGTTTTAACTGCTTTGAATTCTCTTATATGCAAATTGCCAAGAGGCAGTGGTTTAGAAGGCAAGTAATAGCTCAGTGACGATGATGATGTTCAATAATAATAGTAAGAGAAGAGAAGTTCCAAGGGCAGCACTTGAGTCCTCTTGAAGGGAGAGATAACTAGAGGCTTATGGTGTGTCTGTTAATATTTTGAGTTTATTTATAAATGTACAAGTTGAACACAGGTGGAGGCACAGCTTAACCCTCTTACAAGCAGCAAATGCTACCATCCCACATCAGACTGCTAGAGAGGCAGCCCTCAAAATAGTACTTTCCTGTGTTCAAAGATCTCTCTCTCTGCCTTCTTCTGAGTCCCAATCACTTACTGCTGCTTCTCTCCCCAACACAGACCTTCCATAACTTGAGGGAATAGGGAAGGTATCCTGCATCACCCAATCTCTCCTGGGTTTCTCCTATTTAGAACATATTCTTGTCTCAAGAGGCTGTCTTCTAACATTTGGCTCCTGCTGAGAAACCATTTACTGAACATCACGAGCTATTAACATTCCTCTGACAAGTCTGAGACTCTGGACAGGTACTGCGTTAAGGAAAACCCCCCGGATAGCTGTGTTCACAGCAATCTGCTAGAAAACACATGATAATATTCAGTAAGAGTAGATTAGATTAAATGGGCCCCTGAGCAGCTGCAGAGTGCATTTACCTCACCACTGAGAAACCATGGAGAGTCCCACAGACAAAGCTAGGGAGGGGCCTGGAGACCAAGTCCTGTGTGAGAAGGCAGTGGGCTTCACATAGGTACCTGGCAACTATGAGAACAGTAATGCTTGACTAGATAGATGGGTCTTTGGCCTGATCCAACACAACTTTTCTTACATTCATTTAGGCCAGGGTTTCCCAAACTTGCGACTACAGCTGTTTTTGGACTACAACTCCCATCATCCCTAGCTGGCAGGACCAGTGGTCAGGGGTGATGGATATTGTAGTGACAAAAACCAGGTGGAAACCCACATTTGGGAAACCCTGATATAGGCTCACTCTTCTAGTTCATAGGCAGAGTTTTGTCCCCGCCATCAGCTCACTTCCTTGAGATCCGTGAACAACTTTTCTGCAGTCTACATCTCTTTACTCTATACAACAGTCTGAATTATGTGAGCTGATCTGTGGAGGAGGGGGGGTGGTCCGTTGGGCCCTTCAGGCAACTTGGAAACATACCCACTGGGTGAGATTCAAAGGTTCCAAGTGTCAATCTCTCATGCTGGCCAATGGAAAAGGCTTCTGTTGTGACACCAAGTTGACTGGCAGTCCATGGGGCCCTTCAGGGGTAGAAAGTGGTGGTAGTGTCAGTTTCCGTGGCAATGGAGCACCTTGGGTTATCCCGGTACGTTGACCACTGCCAGAGCTGCGCTTGGCTGATGCAGCCCAGATTCTTGAGGAGCCGGAGCAGGTCATTGCGGAACTTGACACCTATGAAGGCATACAGGAAGGGGTTGAGGCAGCAGCGGAAGCACGCCAGGCCGTACGTCACGTCATTGGCCACATCCATGCGCTTGATGACTTCGCATTCACCATTGGTGTGGTTGAAGGCCGAGATGGTCTCAGCTAGCACGACACCATTGTAGGGCAGCTGGAAGAGGACAAAGACCACCATCACGGCGATGAGAACCTTGATCGCCCGGTTCTTCTCAAAGCTACGGGCTTGGAACAAGGTCCTGATGATGACGCAGTAGCAGAACGTCATCACTAGGAGAGGCATCAGGAAGCCAAAGAGCATCTGGCAAATCCTGATGCCGGTGCTGAAGGCCAGCAAGTTGTATGCTAGGATGCTGCAGCGCGGCTTCTGTTGGTCAGACTCATAGATGCCCCTGTGGACCAGCTCAGGGATGGAGAGGACGAAAGCTAGTATCCAAATGGAGAGGCAGGTGACCTTGCTGGCGAAAACTCTCTGGGACCGGAGGCGGTGGGCTGAGGGGGCCTGGACAATGGCGAAATACCTGTCGATGCTGATGGACAGCAGCAGCAACATTCCGCTAAAGAAGCTCATCTGGCAAATGCAATGGATGGCTTTGCAACCAAACTCCTTAAAGACCCAATACTTTGCTGCGCTGAAGGCCCAGAAGGGGAGAGTCAGCAGGAAGAGGATGTCCGCTATGGCAAGGTTGAGGAGGTAGATATCTGTCATCGTCTTGAGCCTCTTGAAGTAGATGTACGTCACCATGACCAGGCAGTTGCCTGTCAGCCCCACAAAACACACAAGGGAGTATACAACGGGTAAGAAAACTGCACGGAATCGCCGGATCTCATCCTTCTTGCAGATGTCTGCATACGCATCGTAGTCAATCGTGAAGTTGCTATTGTAGTCGTATTCAGCTGTCACAGTCTGGCTCATGCAGAGCTAGGAGGCAGATAAAAGAATCAGTTACAACTTGCACATTGGAGGGGATAACATCTCTGCAGCATTTGCCAAGTGACCCCCCCCCCCAACCAGGAAGCAATCTTCAGATCGGGGGCACATTCACTGAGGAATTATATCTAGGCATAATTGTTTGATTTGCAGTTTCTATCATGGCTTCTCAAAAGGATCTAGGGGTCTTAGTAGATCACAAGTAGATCAATTGTGTGATGCAGAAGCAACAAAAATGCTAATAATATTTTAGGCTGCATCAACAGAAGTATAGAGTCCAGATCAAGGGAAGTAATAGTACCGCTCTATTCTGCCTTGGTCAGGCCGCTCTTGCAGTACTGTGTCCAGTTCTAGGTGCCACAATTTAAGAAGTTGGAATGTGTGCAGAGGAGGGCGACCAAGATGACCAAGGGACTGGAAACCAAGCCTTATGAGGAATGGTTGAGGCAGCTGGTATGTTTAGCCTGGAAAAGAGGAGACTGGGAGGAGATATGATAGCCACCTCCAAATATCTAAAGGGCTGTCACATGGGGGATAGAGCAAGGTTGTTTTCTCCTGCTCTGGAGGGTAGGACTCGAACCAATGGCTTCAAGTTACAAGAAAGGAGATTTTGACTAAGCACCAGAAAGAACTTTCTGACAGTATGACCTGTTCGACAGTGGAACAGTTTCCCTCAGGAAGTTGTCGACTCTCCTTCCTGGGAAGTTTTTAAGCAGAGGTTGGATGGCCATCTGTCATGGATGCTTTAGTTGAGATTCCTGCATTGTTGGGGGTTGGACTAGATGTCCCTCGGGGTACCTTCCAACTCTACAATTCTATGATCTTATGAAGGTGTCCTGGAGGTCATTACTAGATGAGGGTGCTCTGAGAGCAATCTAGCCACACACGGAGACTACGCTTCCAAGGATTTCCTGGGATGAGTGGATGCCCACTTTTAAGTCTCTAGGTTCCGCATTAGATGAGCAGCCATTCACACGATTAGTAACTGCATTAAAGGCAGTTTAGAAAGCAAATAGGGATGGGGATGGGGGACCATGAGCTCAGGGGTTCTCCAGATTGGGGAGGGAGGTGTCACAGAGATTAGAGGGTTCATGCCCCAATGCCATCATAGCTAGCCCTTCACAGCCAAGAGTTTGATTAATCCTCTTTGTAAAGCCACCCAAGTTGGAAAGGTTCAAATGTGCACCAAAGGAAACTTTTCTTCCAATGCAAGTCGCCAGTATGCTACTTAATAGTTTGATTACATTCCCTGTGCCAAGTTACAGGGAACCAGGCAGAGGGCCTTCTCAGTAGTGGCGCCCGCCCTGTGGAACGCCCTCCCACCAGATGTCAAAGAGAAAAATTACTACCAAACTTTTAGAAGACATCTAAGGCAGCCCTGTTCAGGGAAGCTTTTAATGTTGGAAGCTGCCCAGAGTGGCTGGGGGGACCCAGCCAGATAGGCAGGGTATAAATAATAAATTATTATTATTAATAATAATAATTAATAATAAGCGAGATGAACTGAAACTGAAGTGAGGACAGCCGTTGCCCTGCTGACTATCTGCTATGTAGATAAAAACCCTACAATACAGGACTGAGAGTGGAGCAAATAAGAGCTACTGTCTCTGTTGCTCATCCCTGAAGCCCCAAGTGGAGAGAGTATTAGAGAAGAGGGTAAATTGTGTGGTCTCAAGAAGAACACTTCGTAGGGGCACTGGTGTGTGTGTGTGTGTGTTGGGAGAACAGAAGTGGGTTCTGTGTTTTGGGGGCAGGATTATAAGACATCTGTTTGGTTTCCTGTGCACACTTCCTTTCAAATTTCAGCGCTTGGCCCCAATCCAGATTTGGTTTGAAGGGCAAAAGGGTGAAAACACCCCTGCTCCCCATCAGCTTCCCAGTATGAGCCCCACCATAGTGGCTAATTATTTAACAAATCTGCCGTGTAAGGACTGAAGACGTGAATAACGTCACTCCCAGTTTGACCTTCAGGTTCCTTTCTCTCTGATTGACACTGTAGCACAGTGGTTCTTCATCAGAGAACTGCAGACCCCCTGTTTTGCAAAAGCCAAGCCACATGGACCCCCTATTTCCGAAAACTTGACATCTCTCTCTAGTAGATGGCACCACAAATCCCCTGGGTGGGGTACATCAACTCCCTGGAGTCTGTGAGCCACCAGTTGGGAATCACTTCTGTAGAACCATTTTTTTTCTCCCACTCACCAAGACGGGATGACTTCTATGTAAATTTTCAGTATGTGACATTTAAAAGCATTTTTATTTTGCAGAAAATGCTTGCCACCTGGCAGGCATATGCTTACAGAAACTAAGCTTTCCAGGAATTGTATAGCCAAGCAAAAATTACGGTACATTGCCAGAAAAAGAGGAAATGTATTGCCTAGAAATGTGCTGTTGACACAGACGTGCACACAAAAAGCACAGGCTAATTTATATTTATAGATGCAAATGCAGAAATAACTACAGTGATACCTCGGGTTACATACACTTCAGGTTACATATGCTTCAGGTTACAGACTCCACTAACCGAGAAATATTGCTTCAGGTTAAGAACTTTGCTTCAGGATGAGAACAGAAATCGTGTTCCAGCGGTGCGGCAGCAGCAGGAGGCCCCATTAGCTAAAGTGGTGCTTCAGGTTAAGAACAGTTTCAGGTTAAGAACGGATCTCCACAAGGAATTAAGTACTTAACCTGAGGTACCACTGTATTGCCATGTTCATATAGATGTGTTGCATGTCTCTCCATAGAGCAACTCACTCTCACGTAGCTACCTGCTCTGTGCCAGCTCAGTTTGCTGCCCTGGTGCTCCCAGGTGATGGGCAATGCTGGAGCCCCCTCCTGTGCTCGCCTCTTAAAGTTTTTTTTACCTTTAAATTGGACTTGGACTGGGACCCTCTCCTATAAAGTCATAGAATTGTAGAGTTGGAAGGGACCCTGAGGGTCATCTAGTCCAACCCCTGCAATGCAGGAATCTCAGCTAAAGCACCTCAGCTTTAAAAACCTCCAATGAATGAATGGGCAAGAGTATTGTTGGCCCAGAAATGGAAGGAAGAAGAAATACCGACGAAAGAAGAATGGCAGACAAAATTAATGGACTACGCAGAATTGGACAAAATGGCAGGAAGGATTCGAAACCTGCGGGACCAGAGATTCGCAGAAGATTGGAAGAAGTATATGAATTATTTGAAGAGCAAACGTAATTAAAAAAATATGCTAGTAGGACTACAAGAAGTTTTGTAATGAGGAATATATGAAATATTGCAAAGAAGAGAGATATTAGTTATGATATTTTCATGTAATAGTGAAAATAAGAAATGTAAATTAAGTGGGAAAGATTGGAAAATTTTCAGATGTGATTGATGGAAGTCAAAAAAATTGAATAAGATATAAAAGTATTTTTAATAATTGCTGAAAATGGTATGTTAAAAAACTAATAAAAATATTTAAAACAAAACAAAACAAAAAAACCTCTAATGAATGAGATTCCACCACCTCCTGAGGAAGACTGTTCCATTGTCGAATAGAGAATTGTCCTCAATAAAAAGAGGCACATGGGGACCACTAAAATGAGATTATGGCAGGGCTATCGACTTCTGGAAAAAACAAACAACTGATGCAAATCAATGGGGAGAAACAACAACTCTATCTTTAGGGAATGTCTGCCATTTTCAGATGGAACAACAATTCATGACAGCGGTTAAAGTTTCGAAAATTGCCACCTTTGGGCCTGTGAGATACCAAGGAGGAAATTCTGATTAGGACATGTGAGTGTTGCCTTATGAAGGGTCACGTGCGATTGGTTCATTCCTTTTTGAGGATGTCATCATAGGCAGAAGAGGTTCTCTTTTTTAAACTTGGAGTTTCTGACCCCACATAAGGACAATGTGACGTGCAGTACTTACACCAAAGTTTCCCAACAAAATAAAATAAAAATGAAGGATGCTTCCTTAGCTACTGGCACAGTTAACTGAGATAGAGCAGAATCCTATAGCTGCCTACTTTTGAATTCAACAGGACCTGCTCCCAGGCAGTAGCTGGGCCACGGTTGTGTCTTAGGAACTGAGCTAGAAATCATGTAATTCCTGGTTCAGATCTTATCCCTATCACGAGCTCAGCAGGTGTGGGTGTTAAATGAGCCACTCTTTCTCAGTTCTTTATCTGCAGTATACAGATAATAACATTGATCTTCTGCCAAGGGCTGTTGTATAGAGATTACAGTATTGATAATGTGGGTGAAACACCTTAAAACACTCAGAAAATGCTACATACATGCTAAACATCATGACAAAAAGAGCTCCGGGGATGGTGGTGGAAATATTTCAAAAACAAAGGTGTGTCTGCACCAGCTGTTTCACTCCCAATAAAAAGCTAACGGCAAGGGTAGTGCATGGAATTCCCCTTTCAAAGGTTGATTGACTCCAGCTCCCATCATCCTTGCTGGTTGGGGCTGATGGGAGTTGGAGTCCAGCCTCATCTGGAGGGCACCCCTTCCAATATTCCTGGTTTATGTGATCTATACCTGGTCTTGGACAGCAGTCTAGATTAGGGTCCCGTTGCTGGGTTTTGCCCTGAGAAAGTACCTCGTTCATTACATGGAACGAATATTTTCTCCACTACATTCCTCATGGTGCTGAACCGACACCACTAGGGACATGATCCTGCTGGCGAAGTTCAGAATGAGAAGATTGTGCATGACTAAATCTAATGGAGAAGAGGCATCAGAACTGCCATTGCAAGCGATATGGTCTGGAGTGCCTCTCTGTGAATATATTTATGGGTGGGAAAGTATATACTCACTTATTTATTTATTTATATTTTGCCTAGACAGCATCTTAAAAAGCAGAGACATCACCTTGCCGACAAAGGTCCGTATAGTTAAAGCCATGGTTTTCCCAGTAGTGATGTATGGAAGTGAGAGCTGGACCACAAAGAAGGCTGATTGCCGAAGAATTGATGCTTTTGAATTATGGTGCTGGAGGAGACTCTTGAGAGTCCCATGGACTGCAAGAAGATCAAACCTCTCCATTCTTAAGGAAGTCAGCCCTGAGTGCTCACTGGAAGGACAGATCCTGAAGCTGAGGCTCCAATACTTTGGCCACCTCATGAGAAGAGAAGACTCCCTGGAAAAGACCCTGATGTTGGGAAAGATGGAGGGCACAAGGAGAAGGGGACGACAGAGGACGAGATGGCTGGATAGTGTTATCGAAGCTACCAGCATGTGTCTGACCAAACTGTGAGAGGCAGTGGAAGACAGGAGTGCCTGGCGTGCTCTGGTCCAGGGGGTCACGAAGAGTCGGACATGACTAAATGATTAAACAACAACAACATTTTGCCTTTTCTCCAAGAAGCTCAAGGTAGCATACATGGGGCTGATACCCTGGGCAACCAGGGTTAAAATCCCCACTCAGCCCATGAAGCTCACTTGAGCAACCCAGTCAGATGGGTGGGGTACAAAAAAGAAAAGTATTGTCGTCGTCATGATCATCTTGGGCCAGTTGCCATCTCTTAGTCTGCCTCACAGGGTTGCTGTGAGGATAAAATGGCATGGGGAGAGATGCATGTACACCACCTTGAGCTCCCTGGAGGAAAAGTGAGATAGAAATGCAAGAATAAATTAAGAAAGCAAGCTGAGAATGCTTGGGGAATTCAAGTTCTGCGACTTGAACTGCCCTGGTTCTCACTTCCTAGACCTAGGTGTGGATTAGGGCTTCATTCTCCTTTGGATTTTGCATTGCTTGGGATTTTGTGGTGCAATTCATGGCATTAAGGGAGGGGGGCAAAATCAACTCCCCAAAAGGATTTATAATGTGTGTTTCTGACTAAAATACCTCTAGAAAGGTGTACAGTGAGATCAAATATGTATCAGCTAGGCACTTCGTCATAAAGCAGTATTTCAATACAAATTTTAGTGCAGATTAATGCGGGAAAATGGTGGGAAAGACTTAGGAACAAACACATGCAAAATTGACATGAACCCAAACCAAAAATCCATCCACCCCTTGGTGCACCAATCTTTGGCAGCAGAGAAGTAACCATAAGGAAGGTCATTATGAGTTCTGTCATTGTGCTAAACCATAATTAGCACAAGCCATGGTCTGTTCATGGACTTCAAACTATGGTCTTCAAACATGGTCTATCAGCTCAGACATCGCACCAAACCATAGCTAAGTGTCCATCATGCCTTGGGTTAATTTTGGCATGATGTCTGCACTCTTAAGAGAACAGGTTTTAAAAGCCTGTTTTGTGGTCAAAAGCTCTCCCTCCACTCAGAAAAGGGTGATTCCAAATCCCTCTGCCACTTGTGGGTGACCACAGCATGTGATCTGTGATTCATGTCTTTACAGTCCCTTGCTATGTCACATGGGAAGCTGGTGTGTGTTTCCCTGACATTTGCACTGGAAATTCCAGACAATGAAAACAACACATTGGGGTTGCCCATTTTCAAACGTGGAAGAGGCATGATATTCCAGGACTGAGTCTGAGCAGTGCCGCATTTACGTATAAGCTAAACAAGCTATAGCTTAGGGCCTCACTCTCTTGGGGCCCCCCAAAAAAATTAAAGGGAAAAAAACACCTGGATGTACATTTCCAAAATATAAGATAAAAAACAAATAAAATAAAACCTACATAAAGTAAGTAATGGGCCCCGCCTGCTAGCCTGCTCCCTAAAATATCACTGGTTTGCTCCTTTCTCTATATTAGGTGCCTACATTCTGCATGGACTGGTTGCATGGCAACATGTGCAAATGGCTTTAGATACAGTGGTAACTCGGGTCAAGAACTTAATTCGTTCTGGAGGTCCATTCTTAACCTGAAGCACCACTTTAGCTAATGGGGCCTCCCGCTGCTGCCGTGCCGCCACTGCATGATTTCTGTTCTCATCCTGAAGCAAAGTTCTTAACCCGAGGTACTATTTCTGGGTTAGTGGAGTCTGTAACCTGAAGCATCTGTAACCTGAAGCATCTGTAACCCGAGGTACCACTGTACCTATTAGGTCCATAAATTACCATGTAGCATATATTTAACACAAAAAACAGTGACAATTTGTTGTTGACAAAGGACAGCTGGACATCTAAAGGGCCCCATTACCTTCAGTAGCTTAGGGCCTCAGCAAACCTAAATCTGGCCCTGCGTCTGCAACATGGTTTGGTTTCAGATAGGGGTAGGGAGGTTGGAGATGGAGAAGGAACAGGGTCAATGGGAAACAGGGGTGGAGAAAGGGACAGGAACTGCTGGGGACTTTGCTGGTGTGTTTTGTTGCAAAAATAGCAAGGAGAGGCAGAGCAAAAGAGAGAGGAATGGGATCTGTAGTGAGTGAGGGAGGGAGACGGGGCATGTACTGCACACATGGCGGGCATGAGGCGTGGCAGAGGTGCAGAGAGAAAGAACCACAGCGGGTTGGGAGGCGAACCGGCCACACAAAGTTTAAAAGGGAAAACACACCGAGCTCTGAGGCCTGCAAGAAAACCTTGCGGTGGGCTTGTGAGCGAGGGCTTCTACCACATCCTGTGGGTGGACCTGCAGAAGGAGCATCGCCCAAAGAGAAAGGAAGGAGAGGCAGCCCACCACCAAACACCTCCACCCTCTCCCTTGAATGTGTGTGTGTGTGAGAGAGAGAGAGAGAGTGAGAGCCTGTATGAAAGTGAGAATGAGGGAAAAGAGGAGCTCCAGAGTCAACCTCAGTTCACAACTTAGCAACATGCCTTTCTTCAGAGGTGGGAATAAAATGCACCTTGAGATGGTTGCCCAGGAGGATGGGAAAAGCTGCCCCTTTTCCATTTCCCATTTTTCCAATCTAAACTTCAGTTCTCTACATTTTGGCAATCTTAATAGTAATAGTAACAACAACAACCACAATGTATTTATTTATACCCCACCCATCTGGCTGAGTTGCCCCAGCCACTCTAGGCAGCTTCCAACTCATATAAATAATAATAATAAATCGTCAAACATTAATAGTAACAATCTGATCCGATATTTAAAAAATCACAATAACTTTAAAAATGAACAACTTATATCCAATAAAGCGATATTCAATAATCCATTGGAATCCAACAGTAAGCAGTAAAATTAAGCATCAGCAAATAGTAATTAAACACTTTACACTTATCAATTACAATAAAGAATTACTAATCTATAAGCAATAAAAATAGTCCTTGTGAAAATTCACCAGTGTTTTAGCACAGATTTCTCCCAATGAGCACATTCTTGGGTATGCGGTTTTGCCCAAAATGCTAATTTTTGCAATGCCCCTAAAATCATTCACCTTTGTAGGTTATGTTTTAGTAATGTATGCACCTACCTGCACACTTGACTTTAGTATATGCATTTTTGTACACATTGCTTGGCTGGAGAACGGTTTGGCAAGATTCTGAGAAGTGTGGCTTTCAAAGGATGGCTGTGGTTTGGTGCATGTATCTCTGCAGAGCATGCGGTCCAGCTAGGCTCGCCTTTAAATGCAAGCCGAATCAAATTTCTATTGCCCAGTGGCCATTTGTCAAGCACTCTGAACCTTTAATCCTTCCTATTGCCCAACTTCTTCCCTTTACTGACATGGGAAGGTGGAGCAAGGGAACATGCAACAGACTCTGTATCAAATGACTTCACCCCACCCCACAGCAGCAGTGCTCAAGGGACACCAGCCGTTTGGGTCAGCTCCTTACCTGGAAAAGGAGAGGCAAGTTCAAAACGACGACCGCTCTCAGCTTTTTATCTAGAGGAGAGAAACACAATGCACACAGTGACACAGAAAACGGCTGGGACGACACAGAGGAGGACATGAAGAGAAGGCAGCCTTGCAAATTTAAGTGACGGCTGAAATATCATGGTCTTTCAGCAAAGTTGTTCATGCCCACTCTGAAATGCTTATAGAAAAGGCTGCAAAGAGGACAGATCATGTGTTAGCTGTGATAAACAGGGCTGTGATTTGGGATTTATTTTCGTAGAGGGGAGCAGGTGGTTTCGAAGGTTCAAAAGTGGTTTCACTGGATGGCTGTTTCGAAGGGAGAGTTGTAGACGATGGCTGCACCACCACTCCAGGCAAATTATATTGCTGGCAGGTGTGCCCCTGTCATAGCTGCTGCTTCCTCCAACCCCTGCTCCCCCTCCGCCTCAAGGATGGCAGTTGCAAGGCCAGAGTTGGCTCTAGGGTAGCAGTTGCTGACACCTATCCTATGGTTGCCAAAGCTTGTGACCATAAGACAGGAGGTTTGGAAGTCCAAAACTGCGCTTTGCATTGTGCCCAGAGGACTACAAAAAGCTGTTCCGAAAGCAGCTTTTCAAGCAAGCATGAGCTCTGCATCATCTTATCTAAAGCAGTTTGCCCAGTTCATTCCTTATTCCCCCCTTTGTGATTTATATTATTATTATTGCAGTATTATTTACAACAGAAAACAGAACTGACATCATTCAAACCAATGTTGCTGGGGAAAAATACATATATGTTTATTTTTCCTATCAAAGTGGCATCTCATTCAGAAGTATGTGCCATTGAGCATGCACAGAAAGCCTCACTTATCACTGAGTGTGTAGGTCCTTAGAAATTAGGGGCTTCCTGTTCAGAAAAGATAGTCTGAGCTTCTATACCCCCTGGCTTTAGAAATGAGAGCGGGGTGGAGTTTATCACTTTTAACAGAAGAGGTTTTTAACATGAATAAATCAAAACACCACATTGTCGTCCTTTCCTCTGTCTTGTAATTTGAAATTTGGGCTTCTTTTAACAGCTGTCCTGGGAGCCAAGGCAAGGCAGTAAGTAGCACATTGTGTTCATTGAAACACACACCTTCCAAGGAAGGAGAGATGGCAGGGCTTTTAAACCTGACCCCCCCTCCACTTGGAAGCCCTTGCCCCCATTCCCAGATGGGCATCTGAGCACAAGGCTGCCATCGTTTAATGGCAAGCCAATTCTACTCTGCACATGCCCAGAAACACACTGCCATTGTGATTGTTCCCAAGTAGCCTTGGAGCTAGAAACAGGTTCAGAAGCTAGCTTCTGACTCAATTTGAACCCTGAAGTTGAGGTTGAGAGAGAGAGAGAAAGAGGACTTACCTCTGTCCATGGCCTTTTGCTAACTTGCCACGAAACC
The DNA here is from genome assembly GCF_951804945.1 of Podarcis cretensis. Taxonomy (NCBI): domain Eukaryota; kingdom Metazoa; phylum Chordata; class Lepidosauria; order Squamata; family Lacertidae; genus Podarcis; species Podarcis cretensis. Next base: position 27,187,277 of record NC_137182.1, on the reverse strand, counting down.
AGACAATGACAGCTAGTGAAAGGGAGCTTAGAATGATGCTATGCGAAGAGCAATTTATAGAAACTTCCTTTCTTTTTTTTTTCTTTCTGGCTCAGCCCTCATACCCTTGCAAGGACGGAGCACATGATGCGTTGCGCTCAGAGGCTGAGATTTTACTTGCTGTTCCTTCTCCTGCCTGGAGCACAGCCTCACTGAGGGGGCCCTTGATAGCCTCAGGTGCTTCCTGCTGCCCTGAGAGAATGCAGATGGCCCAAGTGATAAGGAGATCTTTGCCCTTTTCGAGAAGAACAACCTGCAGAATGAATTATTACTAGTCATCCTCTGGCAAAGAGTGAAAAATGGCTTTCTCTGTGGTCTCCGAGGAACAGGTGTCATATATATTTATATTCTTACGAGCCCCCACTTTTCACCCAGGAAGGCCCACAAAGCACGCAAGGACCACCAGAGGAGGGGAAGCACCCCCTGCAATAAGTAACTTGCCTCTGTCCCCAAACAGAGTTTTCTTTCTTCCAGGAACCAAACATTGGACAAAAAGGCACGCTGCCCACATCTGTGCCCCTCTATCTATTTTTCCTGGTGCTGCCGCAAAGTAACTTCCAGAAGAAGAATAAAGCAATACCAAAAAACAAACAAAACAACAACAACAACAAATGAGATTAAAGACAAACCCAGGGCACATGAAAACACCATCCTGCACCATCTAGGTCAGGTTTATGCCTCATAAAAGGTAAAGGTAAAGGTACCCCTGCCCGTACGGGCCAGTCTTGACAGACTCTGGGGTTGTGCGCCCATCTCACTTAAGAGGCCAGGGGCCAGCGCTGTCCGGAGACACTTCCGGGTCACGTGGCCAGCGTGACATCGCTGCTCTGGCGAGCCAGAGCCGCACAAGGAAACGCCGTTTACTAAGGATGAGCAAATTTGTTCGAACTTTACCGAGATCTGTTAGGAGACTCCTATTCCCTTCCCAGAATTACAATTCCCAGCATTCCCTCTGATTGTTAAGCCACTTTAGAAATCGTAGCTCAGGGCAGGGGAGGGAACTAGGTGCCTCCCCGCGACTCTCAGTGTTAAGTTGTGGGTGAACATATCAGACAACACAGCGATTCTTCAAACAGCTCTTGTTTAGTCACAGGCCAGAACAGAACTGCATTGAAGGGTTTAGCCAGCCTGCTTAATACAGTGGTACCTTGGGTTACATACGCTTCAGGTTACATACACTTCAGGTTACAGACTCCGCTAACCCAGAAATAGTGCTTCAGGTTAAGAACTTTGCTTCAGGATGAGAACAGAAATCGTGCTCCAGTGGCGCGGTGGCAGCAGGAGGCCCCATTAGCTAAAGTGGTGCTTCGGGTTAAGGACAGTTTCAGGTTAAGTACGGACCTCCGGAATGAATTAAGTACGTAACCCGAGGTACCACTGTATAGAGCTCCACTACAACACAACTGTAACAACTTTCTGTAACTATCCAATCACTGAATGTCACTTTCAATCCCTTTTTTGCATATGTGGACCTGAGTGAAAACTATCTACAGTATCCCCCTGCTGACCCAGGGTGAGAACTTCAGTACATAACACTCAGCATCCCTTAACAAACTACAGCTCCCAGGATTCTTTGGGGGAAGTTGTACATTTAACCAACATAGTTAAAGCAGCAGAAGTATAAGAAGCAAGGCCAGTACAAGAAAAGCAACTCAGGTAACATATCAAAGGCTTCGGGAAGTGGAAATGTTTTTGCCTGGATTAAAAAAGGTCTCAAGTAGGGATTTATTGTGGCATTATATGCACTGTGCCTTGCAGTTATTTTTTAAAACCATAGTTTAATAATTATTGTAATTGTTGAGAGTGAATTTCTATTTAATTATCATTTGATGATCTTTTGAGAGTTAATTTTATTTCTGTTATAAGAAGGTCTCAGATACAGAATAAATGTTCATAAATGTACAAGGCAAACACATACATAAGTATATGTCAGAGACGTGGCTGAATCGAAAGCCTGGGAAGTGTCTGACTCTGGAGATGAAGGAATGCCAATACAGAGGGAGCCAGAGTCTGACTCTGGAGACAAGGGATTGCAGCCACAGACAGAGCAGGAGTGGGTTAGTTCAGCCCCCCTTCATCAAGAGTTCCCAGGCTCAGATAGAGCAGCAGACTCGGAAAGATCACAAGCAGAGTGGGGGAGGAGATAGACGGCATTGAGGGGGTTGCTATGCAACCAGGAGGGAGGCAGCATTTAGAGGGCTCTGCGTTTGAGAGCGGGGGGGGGAGTCCACCCACCTTCTTCCCAAAGCAGAAGAAGAAGAAGAAGAAGAAGAAGAAGAAGAAGAAGAAGAAGAAGAAGAAGAAGAGGAGGAGTTTGGATTTGATATCCCGCCTTTCACTCCCCTTCAGGAGTCTCAAAGCAGCTAACATTCTCCTTTCCCTTCCTACCCCACAACAAACACTCTGTGAGGTGAGTGGGGCTGAGAGACTTCAGAGAAGTGTGACTGGCCCAAGGTCACTCAGCAGCTGCATGTGGGGAGCGGAAACGCGAACCCTAGATTACGAGTCTACACCCTTCATGCTGCAAAAGGGGCAGAGACTCAGAGTGACCAACTCATAGATAAGAGTGGCAGGCCCAAAACCACTCTCTGGATGTTAATTGTAAATAAACATACCATAAAACTGCCAGAGACTCATGAATTCTTATTGAAGCTTGCTTGCCTGCCTGAGATCATTACAGTACATAAACCATGTGTCTGAAATAGCACAGGAGAGCAATCCTGAAGCCATTTTGACTCTCCCAAATTGACCTCAAATATTTCTCTGCAAGGAGGAAGGAAACGGGAAAAGCTTTACAATTGTATTTGGATTGTAGGGGCTTACATTTCCCTGCAAAAACAGTCTGGCAAGTATATGTTAAGCTGAGCAAACTATCAATATGTGTAAGAGATTCAGGAACTAAAGTATTTACCATCTCAAAGGAATGGCCAGGCTACCCAGGAAATGCAATCAAGTAAGGCATTATGAGGTATCCTGGCAGACAGGAGAGAAGCAACACTCAGAATTCTGCTGGAGACCGCCTCCTTCTGTGATGTTTTGGGCAGGGGCGTAGGAAAGGGGGGTGGAGGGGCCGGGCTGCCCTAGGTGCCATCACGGAGGGGGGTGACAAATTATCAAGGAACAATTACTGCCCTACTAGGGCGGTTCATTAAAAACCTTTTTTTGACAATGCCTGCTGCAAAGGTCTTATCTTACCACACTAGGGATTATATAGCTATATATGAAATTTCATGCATATCAGTTAATATCTTGGCCTTCCTCCACGAAAATAGCTGTTTACTTGGCCGTTTTCCTATGTCGTGAAGGCTGAAATTTCCCCAAGGCTGGATTATTTACTTCTGTGTGCTTATGTATCTGTGTCTCCCTTGTATCTATTAGGGACTATTCTCTCGCCTTTCCTTTGATATCTATGCTAATGATTACTTTTAATTTTAGAGAAAGTGTTTAATTTAAAAAGGATCTGTACTATAGAATAACAGTGGTAACAATACAATGAAGACAAGTAAATATTTTGAAGAGGGTGGTCCCAGAGCCCCTAGTGCCACCATCTCAAAGAGGATAAAATGGGCGGACTTTGGTACTCTTTTGTCCTCCCCTCCCCCAATGTCTTTCTCTCTATCTGAGCTGGCTCCCTGCCTGCTACTGTTACATGCAGGGAAACCCGTGTGGGGTCCCTCTCTGTGTAAAGTCTTCAAGCTGTCCCTGCGCACGCCTGACAAATCTGTCCCATTGTCAAAATTTATATTTTCCACCCACCTCCAGTCTCCATTGCTGTGTGTCCTGGCTGAGGGGAAAAACAGAAGATGGATGGCCATCGGTCAGGGATGGTCTAGTTGAGATTCCTGCATTGCCCCAGGGGGTTGGCTAGAAGACCCTCGGGGGTCTCTTCCAACTCTACAATTCCGTGGTGCAGAGTTTTAGGTACAAGTTGGATGCAAGGGGTGCATAGCAGTGGCGTAGCGTGGGTTGTCAGCACCCGGGGCAAGGCAAGTAATTTGCGCCCCCTAACCCGTGGATTTGCGCCCCCTAACCCTAACCCCCAGATGTTGCGCCCGGTGCGGTCGGCCCCCCCTGCACCCCCCACGCTACGCCACTGGTGCATAGGATTGCAGCCCATCTTATGCACTGTCGGCTCGGGAATAAGTCCCACTGATCATGATGAGACTAGATTGCTGCTGTGCAGTCCTGTTTTTTAAATAAATGTTTTCCTTTTCAGATAATACAGAGCATGGTGAAGTCATAATAAAGAAAACCATCCCCTTCAGTAGTTTCAAGCACTACTACAGGTTCCACATAATATCTGTACTGCATTGTTGACTGTGACAGCACCTGCACTTTGGAACTCCCTACCTATTGCAACAAAGCACATGCCTTTGCTAGACTCTTTTCGGGCTCCCGCTAAAAGCATTCTTCTTTAGGCAAGCACACCTAGATGCTTAGGAAGTTGAAGTGATTTTAATCTTAATATTTTAGCTTTTGTATGTTTTAAAGTAGGATTGTTAATTTTTCTTGATTTTACGGCTGTGGTGTTTTCTTGTTTTTTGTTTTGGTAAACCACTTTGCAGGTTTTTAAAAATAAATTTTATTAAATAAATAAACAATAAATATGAATAAAACAACACAAGCCAAAACACAATCCACCCTGTAGATTTAAGTATCTGTCCATAGTTGCCTACTTGTTATCAGAGGCCCAGAATCCATATTCCTTTGTAAGAAAATATGAAATAACGTAAAACAATTTTTGCAGGCAAAAATAAAAATTAGAAAAAATCAATTGTGTGTGTGTGTGTGGGGGGGTGACAAGACATTTTCTGCACCGGGTACCACCTGACCTTCCCACACCTCTGGTTTTTGGGGGTGGTATAGGGTGGGCAATTTCAAAACTATTTATAGGGGCTTGCACACCATTTTTCTGGGTCTCTCTTACCTCCTTGCAAAGAGGGGAGGGAACTCTGTTGCAACAGAAAAAAATAAAGATCTGCCTTGCCTCCATCCGTTCATCTTTGACCGATCATGGACTTAGGGGACTCGGTCCCTTGGGGAGTTGGGCAGCAAAAGCCAAACCCCCAATTTTTTCTATAACATTCCCTCAAGGGATTCTGGGCCCTGTAGTTTACCCCTCACAGAGTTACTATTCCCAGCAACCCTTCACAAACCACAGCCACCAGAAGTCTTTGAATTTGTTTCAAAGCAATGGCGTGTTCACCATCAACACTTTCAGAGTCTCGCCTGGTTTAGATGGAAAGGAGAAAGAGGGCTTAAGTTTCATCAACATGCTGATGACTCGTATTCACTCCAAATCCCCAGACAACTTTGCTCACTGTATGTATATGTGTGGGAGAACTGGGGGCGGCAGTTTTCAGGTAGAGAGAGAGTGAGTGAGAGAGAGAGAGAGAGATTTGTGGTTGCCATGTGAGAATCAGCCTTGGGAGTGGGGCACAGAGGTATGCCGTAACTTTGGGAGAAATGACAGTGCCCTTCATGACTAGCCCTGTATGTCCGCATGCCTCTTCCTTAGCTCTCACTGCCTCCATTTACGGCAGGTTTATCTGGGCAATTGGTATACCACTTCATGTTTCGAAAGAAAACCTCTAAGCAGTTTGCACGATCTTAAAAAAACACCACGAAATAAAATACGGCAAAATTTGCACTCTAGAGGGGCACAGATATCGGGATGAGTTATCTTCTAAAATATAAACTGAAACAACAAACACAGGGGGACCATAAAAACCATGAGCAAATCCGAAATATGGCAGAGGCGGCTAGCCCTCCTTCACCACACGCAAAAATGTGTCTACAGAGGTAACAGCAGCACTCTCACTTTTGCCGCTTAAAGATGAGGCACTAAAAGATGAGGCAAAATCACACGTTCCTCCACAAAAATGGGTAACCATGGGGCAATTATTGTGTATCTTAGTGTGGCCCACACTAAGCAAGCGGTTTGTTTGCTTATTTATATTAGACCCCTCCCCTTTAACCCCCCCCCCATCTTTTGCAACAAGCTAGTTTGCTTAGAATAAAACAATATGTGTTAATTACTTTCAAGGACCTTTGAGGACTTGAGCAGTTACTTAAATTTAGCCATTGCAGCAGCAGGAGGAGGAAATAACCACAACCTCCTCAGGGGAAAGGCCATTAAGGAAGACCGTTTTCACCTTGCTCCCTGTGGAAAGCATGGTTACAGAGAGTGTCCCGTGAGTGATTTTACCAGCTCTCCTTGAAAATTTGCTTTGGGTGATTGCTATCGCTCTGCACGGCTGCGGCCTGATTTGCCCTTTTCTTTATCTGTTAAATGCCGAAAGATTCATTCAATGGTTTAGCAACTGCTTTACTCCGTAACCGCAGAGCCATATCTTGCAGAAGAAACAGGTGTATTATCTATCTTCTGGAGATTTTTTTTTTAAAAAAAGAAAAATTAAAAACCACTTCCAGGAAATGGATCTTAAAGGTTCTGCACCGAGTATGCACGAACAGGAAGTTGTAAAAATGTCTAACCCAAAAGAACAATACTGTACAACCTTGTGCATAAGAGATCTCTGCCGGTCTCAATTCATTTATAGTCGCAGTGGGTTGGAGTCAGACTAAGCTAGCTGAATTTGGGCCCCATTGAAACCAATGGGACTAGTCAAACACAGCTTATGTTAAGTTCCATTTCTTTCAATAGGATCAAGGCTGCACTCTTAACACCCCAATGCTGGTTGCTTGAGTGGGGAAGGGTTAGGATGAAGTGCAGGCATCTCTCTGCTGTCTTCAGCCAGCAAAGCTGAGTACTGCTGCTTTTCCATAAGGCAGAGACACACAGACACAATAATAATAATAATAATAATAATAATAATAATAATAATAATACCCTGCCTATCTGGCTGGGTTTCCTGTTTCCTCAGCCACTCTCGGCAGCACATCTAAAAACATAATAAAACGTCAAACATCAAAAACTTCCCTAAACAGGTTTGCCTTTAGATATCCTCTAAAATTAGTCAGAGTTGTTTATTTCTTTGACATCTGATGGGAGGGCGTTGCACAGGGTGGGTGCCACAGCCAATAAGGCCATAGTCTGTGGGACCAAGGTAGATGAGATGTTGAGCTTGCTCCAACATCTTGCAATTTTTTAATTGCTTGTAGCAGCCATGGGGAGGCTAATGTTCAAAAGAAGAGTTTGGATTTGATATCCCGCTTTATCACTACCCTAGGGAGTCTCAAAGCGGCTAACAATCTCCTTTTCCCTTCCTCCCCCACAACAAACACTCTGTGAGGTGAGTGGGGCTGAGAGACTTCAGAGAAGTGTGACTAGCCCAAGGTCACCCAGCAGCTGCATGTGGAGGAGCGGAGACACGAACCCGGTTCCCCAGATTACGAGACTACCGCTCTTAACCACTACACCACACTGGCTCTCTGGGCCTTGTCTCAACCCTTCCTCTCCCCCAATGTGTTCTCAATGTCCTGCCACCCCACATGTCAGCGGCTGCTAGCCCCAGGTGGAAAGCTGAGTGCGCAACTGGGAGGTGAAAGTTACCCATGGTGGCTGGGTTCCCCTTGAGGCTGGTGGGACGGAAAGCAGAGAGGCCAAATGCTAGGCGACTCCAGCCAAAGAAAGGCAGAGCCAACTAATTCTCACTCTGCCTCCATCCTGCTGCCTGCTGAGTTTCTTCAAAGGCAATGCTAAGACTAAGGAGAACGAAGAAGCGGATAGGACTGGTTGTAAACCCCCTGGACTGGTTGTAAAGTCAGAAGGGAGGGAGGTGGAGGCTGGTTGAGGAAGCAAGGCCCCTTTTGCCTCAATAGGGTAGCCTTCACAGAATATTAGTTCAACAGTGGTAATGGAACGGTGCTATCTGCCATTCCTGAGGGCAGCAGGTTGGCCTAGGAGTTGCAGGCCATGTGGGGCGCAAACAGCTCTGTCCTACAACACTTCACCACTACCCCCAACACCCAACCGAGGAAGCAACCTCATTCTGCCTAATAATAATAATTTTATTATTTATACCCCGGCCATCTGGCTGGGTTTCCCCAGCCACTCCGGACAGCTTACATAAGAAATGGTAAAACATTAGACATTAAATATTTCCTGATACAGGGTTGCCTTCAGATGTCTTCTAAAAGTCAGATAGTTGTTTATTTCAGTCACGGTCTGAGTCAAAGTCCTGGCTGAGGACGTCGGGACCAGGGGCAAGATGGCGGGGTGGGAGCAGAAACAAGAGGCCAGGAGTCAGGAAGCCAAGAGTCCGAGGATCAGGAAGCAAGGAGTCACAAAGTCAAGGGTCCGAGGATTGAGGATCAAGAAGCAAGGAGTCAAGGAGCCAAATGCAGCAAGGCAAGGAACATGTAGCTGTGGCAAAGAGCCGAAGGGAAATGCTGACCTTATATCCCTTCCCGGCTCTTGCCACCAGGTGCTGTGAGTTACCAATCGGCTTCACCTGTGTGGCCGCACTTTGCCTCTTCAGAACAAACTTAGGAAGGCCCCAGTCCTGCAAAGTCCTACTGGTCACAGGGCCTGGCTCCTGCACGCACTCCTGACAATTTCCTTGACATCTGATGGGAGGGCGTTCCAGAGGGCGGGCGCCACTACTGAGAAGGCCCTCTGCCTGGTAGGGCTGGTTCTGTCTATGCTGTGAAACTTCCAACGGTAGGGGAGGGGTGTGTGCAAGATGTTCTGCTCCTCCATTGGATTGTATTTTTATTCTTAGAAGGCTTACAAACCAGGGAGAAGGCTAGGCCTGAACACTTCTATCTCACTGAGTTTTTTTATGTGGAGAACATTCGCCCCCTGCAAGAATTCCATAATGTGAATCACCTCACTTGCGGTGGCACCCCCCACCCTCCTGGCATGGGCTAGTGAAATTTAATTCCTTCGGCCTTTTGGAGGAAGCCATGGGAGTCAAACTGGTCCACACAGCGTTTGGTGTCCCTTAAGCCCTGGAGCCGCCACAAAGGTGCTGTTGCAGCTGTCAAAACAACACTGCCCAAATCATAGAAAAAAATATTCTCTGTGCACTCTATGCAAATGGTTCTTCTGTTCCTGGCTGCTGCTAAAGATGGAAAACAAAGCCAAACCACAACCTGCCTTTTGTTGTTACATTGCATTGCAAGCTATATATATATATATATATATATGCACGTATCTAAAGGAAAGGTTCAGCCACCCGTTCTGCCTGTCAGCTATGCTATGCTATGCACCAGTGCCTTGCATCTTCCACCACGGTGTGCATGCATAACATGATGAGCATTTAAGATCAGCTTCTTTGCAGGGAAGTGGCGATTGTGTGGTGCATCGTCTAATGCCCACTGACCTCTCTCCAAAGACTTCAGCAAAGGAAACAGCAGCTTCTGTCCTAAGTAGTGACGGAAGGCTGGCTGTTTGCCCTGCTTTACAGACGAGAGTGCTCTGTGGTAGCTGCAGTCAGCGCAAAATCCAGTGGCTCGCTAGGGCAGAATGTTGTCATCATATTATGCTGTTGCTGAAAGAATTACACGGGGTGCCAGTCAGCTACCAGGCTAAGTGCTGCACAGTTTGGGAGCAGAATACCTGAAAGAGGATCTTACATACCTGGAGGGCATTCTGCAGATACCACCTTAGCACAATAGAAAAACAGAATTGTAGCATTGGAAGCATCATCTAGTCCAGTTCCCTGCAATGCAGGAATCTCAGCTAAAGCATCCATGGCAGGTGGCCATTCAAACTCTGCTTAGAAACCTCCAAGGAAGGAGAGTCTGAACAGCTTTTACTGTCAGAAACTTCTTTCTGACATTTAGTCAGAATCTCCTTTCTTGTAACTTGAAGCCATTGCCTTGAGTCCTGCCCTCCAGAGCAGGAGAAAACAAGCTTGCTCCCTCTTCCATGTGACAGCCCTAAAGATATCTGAAGATGGCCATCATATCTCCTCTCAGTCTTCTCTTTTCCAGGCTAAACATACCCAGCTCCTTCAACCGCTCCTCGTAAGTTTCCAGAGCCTTTATCATCTTGGTTGCCCTCCTCTGCACGCATCCCAGCTTGTCAACATCCTTCTTAAATTGTGGTACCTAGAACTAGACACAGTATTCCAGGTGTGGTCTGACCAAAGCAGAATAGAGTAGTACTATTACTTCCCTTGATCCGGACACTACACTTCTGTTGATGCAGCCTAGAAGAGCATTAGCTTATTTTTGCTGCTGCATCACACTGTTGACTCATGTTAAGCTTGTGGTCCAAGATGGGATCAAGTTTAAAACTTCCTTTGGAAAGGTTTTAAAGCTGTAACTGGGAGTCCAAACAAGCAACAGACTTCCTTGAACCAAAGCTTTCTTTCATCCAGGCCCTTGAACCTCCAGTCCTCCTACCCCAAAGGGCAGGATTGCTGAGAAAGTGGGGGAAGAGTCCCTGCTGGGCAGCTTGCTGAGAAAAGGAGTACCTGACTCACATTTCTATTGTGTTCTAGAAAAGAATATTGATAATGAAAAACACACAATTGTAAGTGTGCTCCTGCCTCCATATAGATTTGAAAGCCCCTCAGATATGAATAACTCACTCTGAATTCTACTCCTGCCACTCATAATCAAAATGACTTCTGAAGCCCTGCCCACACCAGTCTGCATGCAAGAGGTTGAAAGTCTTGAGTCTTCTGAAAGTAACAGGTCTAATTCAGCCCACATGGGTAACCGAGGTTTTGCTTAAAACAGGGTGTCAAATCCTGAATCACAGAGCCTAGAGGAAAACATGAACAACATCTAAATTTGCATTTGTTTGTTCTCAGTAACCAAAATTATATTATCAATATATATAAGCAGAAAAGTTATTTTCCCATTTTGTTGTTTTTCCCATGAGACATCAGTTGAATTGGACCACATATATCAGTATGAATAAGTTGCCAAGGCTCTGTTGGACTTTCCTGGCTTTGCTTGGCGGGTAGAAGGTCTTGTTCCCTTCCCCAAGAAACAACTTTCACATATTTCACTATTCAGGTCAACTTTACAAGGTTTAATTTCCATTCCTCTGACCAAACCTTTCTTTGACAGGTCTGCTATCATCCTGAAGTCTCTATGTCCAAGCCTTTTGTGTTCATCTGTGTCACAAAGGGCTTGGACATAAGAGACTTCAGGATTATAGCAGACCTGCCAAAGCAAGGTGGGCAAATTAGGCACATTGAGAAGGGCATTATGAGAAAACCACTGGGGGCCTAATTAGGATAGTAGAGTGCTTGGTATATGGTGAACAATCTCATCCTTTATTTCCACACTGTGGCTCCAGAGCAAATAATCTGGCAGGAGAGCTTTGAGCTATGAGCTACGGCTTGGCCAGGACACAGGCCCACAGCCCAGGTGGGGCTCACTAGCTTGGGAAGTAGGTGTGTGATTCCTCAGCTGGAGTAGACTCAGGTAAGGGTCAGATGCCTCATCATGCCCAGAATGTATAACAGGAAGGCTGTCCTGGCCAGGCCTGTGTCCTCTAATGAAAATAGGGACACCGTACCAGATCATGGACATCCCTGGAAAATAGGGACACTTAGAGGGACTGCTGTACCAGCATTGCATTTATCCAATGAAAATAGGGACATCCTAAGGAACAGCAGGACATTCTGGGATGAAATCAGAAACCGGGACAGCTTCTCTATATCACGGGCACCCCTGGAAAATAGGGACACTTGTAGGGGCTGCTGTACCAGCACTGCAGTGCTGGCTTTGGCGCCAATTCCCTGAAAGAGCTTGCAAGATCTCACCCAAATCTCATGAGATCTTTTGCCCTCCTTGATATCTTGCAAGACTTTGATGAGATCTCGTAAGATCTTGCAGGAAATCAGCACCTATAGTGGCACTGCTTCTTTGGCAGAGGTGGGGGCATGAAAGGAGGTCCCCATGAGGGTGCTGCTGTAAGAAAAACACTGAGGCCTAACTTGAATCCTGTGTCCTGGCTAGGCATCTGTCCTGACCAGGACATAGCTCACAGCTCTCCTGACTGTGCCTTTTGTGCCACAGATGAACACAGGTTCATTGGGTTTTCGGTGAAGTTGTGACCGCCATAGCTATCCTGACAGATGATTGGGTCTGGAGCCACAGTGTGGAAGAAAAGGACGAGAGTGCCCCTATTACTCCACCCGGAGTCTCCAGTCACACTACTCCTATGTTGTGAAATTTGGGGGGGGGGTTGTGGGGAAGACCTGTTTGATTGGAATATTTCCTGCTTATGAGTAATCTGTGGTCAGTGCTATTTTTCCAGAATAAGATGTACCAGAAATCACCACAAAGCTTGCAAAAATTTATCATTTGCCCGATAATAAATGTTGGAAATGTAAAGAGACCGAAGGTACATTCTTTCACCTTTGGTGGACATGCCCAAGGATTAAGACTTTCTGGGAGATGATCTATAATGAAATGAAAAAGGTATTTAAATATACCTTTCTGAAGAAACCAGAGGCCTTTCTCCTGGGCATGGTCAGCCAATTGGTGTCAAAGAAGGATAGAACTTTCTTTATGTATGCTACAACAGCAGCAAGAATACTTATTGCAAAGTACTGGAAGACACAAGATCTACCCACCCGGGAAGAATGGCAGATAAAGGTGATGGACTACATGGAAATGGCGGAAATGACTGGCAGAATCCGAGACCAGGGAGAAGAGTCAGTGGAGGAAGATTGGAAGAAATTTAAAGACTACTTACAGAAACATTGTAAAATTAATGAATGTTAGAAGGATGTTGGAATGAAGTTACATGGCCTTAGCAGAAATGTTATAAGGGTTTAGGAAAAAATAGACTGTTAATTGGTGAAAGGAGGGAAAGTAAAGTTACATTATATTAAGATAAATTACAGAACAAAAAGTGGAAAAGATGGAAAGGATTTGCTGAAATAGTCAACTGAACTAGAATACAAAAAAGGGAGGTGTGAGGAGGTCAAGGAAACAAGCAAATGAAAGACAAGTTATGGGAAGATTAGCTGTGGGTTTTTTTCTTCTCTTTCCCCCCCTCTTTTTGTTTTTCTTCTTCCTTATTGTGATGCGTTGTTTTGTTTTTGTTTCATATGGTGTTTTTATTCTTTATTTTTGTAACCTTTAAAATTTTAATAAATATTATTTATATATAAAAAAGAAAAGGACGAGAGTGCCCCTATTACTCCACCCGGAGTCTCCAGTCACACTACTCCTATGTTGTGAAATTTGGGGGGGGGGGGTTGTGGGGTAGACCTGTTTGATTGGGATATTTCCTGCTTATGAGTAATCTGTGGTCAGTGCTATTTTTCCAGAATAAGATGTACCAGAAATCACCACAAACAGCTCCCTTGTTCTCTTATAATGGCAATGGTGCTCTCCTGAGAGGTGCCCGACTTGTGAGTTACGGTGAAAAACCCCCACCCCTCTCTGTGGTGATGTTTTGCTGGGTGCTGTCTCCCTCCCTACTTCCATTTTGTTTCCATCTGACTAAAGGAAAGGTCACAGTCTGCCTTTTCCAACAAGATTCGTGGACCCCCCCTACCCCCTTGGCTACGCCCATGGGTAGAGGAGATGGGGAGGAAAGCGGGAGGAAATAAAGTGACAGGTAGCCTTTCATGTGAGCAACTCCAAATCCTTACCTAGTTTGAAGTGAGGCGTTGCTTATTTTTTTATTTTTGGACTGCTATTTTGTGCAAGCATGGTAGATCACAAAAGGTATATGTGCACATGTGAACAAATACCCATAGATACCAGGTTTCCTGGCTTTGAGCAACACACACACACACACACACACACACACACACACACACACACACGACTGCTGTTTTGTTCAAAGCCGGTAGATTGAGAAACTTGTATTTTTTTAATATAAAAAAGATAAACTAAAGGTGTGTGCTTACAGGTAAACAAATACCGGTTTGCATGCCCATAATGACCTCAGTCAAGGCCTAGCCCACACATGATTTGTTCTTTGTCCACGTGAAACATGGGGTTTTAACCGCCAAACGTTGCTGGGGGCCTTCTGCTGGCGTTTGGCACCGCTTTGGAGTAAATTACACAATGTCGGATCCCCAAAATGTAAAAGGGCACTTTGAGTGGGAGGGATTTGTAAGGACTGCAGGGCGGAATTTCCCCTGTATTTTCTTTGTTAGAAAATTCCTGGTTGGTGTGATTTCCTTGGAGGAAGCAGGGGATAAATGTGAAATGAATACATTTCATCTAAGGGTGTCCTTCACTTCCCCACGGAGGTGCATGTTATCACAAAGTCCTTCTAGAATGGTTGCCGCCAAGGCAAGGCTGGAACTTTTCAGCAGCACGTGCCAAAGAGCCTGTTCAGGGTGTGACATGCAAACCAAAAGGTCTTGGTTCAAATTCTGGCTCCATGGTGAATTACTGGGAAGCCACTGTTCTCCCAGGCTAACTTACTGTGCTGCTGTAAATGTCACTGAACCAATCTCTAACGAGACACACATGCATTTTTCTGTAGTATTATTATGGTGAGACTTAAACCTGGATTTCCTTGATCCAAATCCAGCCCTCTGTTTTCTGGAATACAGTGCAGGGATCAGGGCCAGCTCAATCCACTAGAGCAGGGATCCACTAGAGCAGTGATGTGCCTTCTAGATGTTTTGGACTACTACTCCCAATATCCTTGACCACTGGCCAAACTGCCTTGCAATGCTGGGAGCCCTAGTCCACAACACTGGTTATCTCTGAGCTATAAGGAATCATAATCTCAGGGTTGTGGGTTTGAGCCCCACATTGGGTAAAAGATTCCTGCATTGCAGTTGGTTAACTAGATGAACCTTGTGGTCCCTTCCAGCACTACAATTCTATGATTGCTCCTTGTTTTTCATTTCTCCACCCTTAAGCTCAGTTCTCCACATTTATGGCCGTCATGAGAATTCATCAGCATTTCAGAGTGAATTTCTTACAATTCACATGTATGTTTGCAATTCTGCCTAATATGCACACCTCCACAGGGCGATTTCCCCAAATGGGAGACATTTGAGTGTGTTATTTTCACCAATAAATGCATCTTAATGCACACTTTAGCCTCATCCATGTCTTTTAGTGCACATCACCTAGCTGGAAAACTTGCGTTGAAAAATTCATTGAAGTGCAAATGTCAAAGGACTCTAATTGTTGCTGAATTGCATTTATTGCCACGTTGTTACTTGCTCAAAGCGACTTACAATTGTGAAAGGGGCTGGATGGCTGTGTTCTGGTCCTCACGTTGTTTTGAAAAGTGTGTATTGGGTAGGTTTACTTTTAAATGTCAACTGAACCGAGTTTCTACAGCATCCCTATGAGCCCCCCCCCTTCGCAAGTGTGATTGGTACTGGCTACTTCCCCCTGCCCACCTGCCCAGGGACAGCTCTGCATCCAGGTACATGAGATGACAATTCTCTCTGCCCTCCGTTCTTACTGCAAAGTGAGGACCCCTTGGCAACCGCATGGAGCCAAACGTGTGTGTGTTCCTCTCAGGAGCCCAAACCTCACAGCCTTGCAAAACAAGAAGCCACTTCAAAAGTGCTGCTAGAAAGGTCAAAGGAGGGGCTGTGAGAACGAAAGCAGAGGGGAAGATGGAAGCAAAAAGACAGAGACACACAGCAAGAAAGTGAGGAGGGAGAGTATAGGCTCTGTGGGCACTAATAATATTGCCCTCTTCAATTTCCCCATTAATTAGAGCAGTGTCAGCCCTACGCTTAAAAGAAGTAAACACCCAAGTTAAACTTCTGCACCAAAGCAACAAACAACATGTTGTCTGGGAGAAAACCCCACTGCTGCCTCCCCCTCCCCAAATTCAGCTCCGTGTGAATTCCCTATGTCCAGACTGCGTCGTGAGACTTGGCTCTCTCTAGAAGAGAAGGGTGGTGAAAGCATATTAATGGGCACATGTGGCGTAATGGTTAGAGTGTCGGACTGTGGCCCCGGGAGACCAGGGTTCAAATCCCCACTCCGCCACAAAGCTCTCTGAGTGACCTTGGGCTGGTGGCAGGCTCTCCGCCTACCTCACAGGGCTGTTGTGGCAAAGACAAAATGGGGAGTGGGAGTAAAACAACATACACCACCTCAAGCTCCTTGGAGGAAAAGGTGCGATATACCAGTAAATGGGACGAGGACAAGGGTGAAGTTCACGAGAAAATTAAATCAAGCTGTGTCCGATCCCAAGCCAGGGTTGGTGATGGTTGCAAGATCCTGGATTGTTTGTTTTCAAGGTGGTGTTGCAAGCTTTGGGGCTGCTTGTTCACACTGCATCTCTGAATCAACCACAACACTCGCATGTTTGTTAACCGGGAGGCCACCTTCTTCCTGCATTGAGCGTGCCATAATGAAGACAGGTATGCTTGTTAAAAACAGACTTCTTCTTGAGGTGGGTAGGCTGTGGGGTGGCCAGAGGCAAAAGAAAGCAGGGCTGCTCTCAGCGCCATCGTAAGGGTTTTTTGCACCCTAGGCAAACACGCTGCCTCTTCCCTCGTAATGTTGCAATACATTTTTGTGATGTAAGATGGAAAGGAAAATGTATAATTTTCTGACATTGATATAAATTTTCGTTTTTTAAATCCATGCCATCTAAACTCAACGCCTCAAATTAAGTCAAGCCATTATAACGTAACGTGTTTTATTCATTTCACTTGCTGTAGTTGAAAACTCACATTCTTATATTTTAGATTACTGTAGTCTGAAATTAGGGATGCGGGTGGTGCTGTGGGTTAAACCACAGAGCCTAGGGCTTGCTGATCAGAAGGTCGGTGGTTTGAATCCCTGCAACGGGGTGAACTCCCGTTGTTCGGACCCAGCTCCTGCCCACCTAGCAGTTTGAAAGCATGTCAAAGTGCAAGTAGATAAATAGGTACTGCTCCAGTGGGAAGGTAAACGACATTTCCATGCGCTGCTCTGGTTGGCCAGATGCGGCTTAGTCACACTGGCCACATGACCCGGAAGCTGTACGCCAGCTCCCTCGGCCAATAAAGCGAGATGAGCGCCACAACCCCAGAGTCAGCCACAACTGGACCTAATGGTCAGGGGTCCCTTTACCTTTACCTAATCCAAAATTGTAGAAAGAAAGAAAGAAAGAAAGAAAGAAAGAAAGAAAGAAAGGGCACTGAGTAGCCAGTAGGTACTTTTTAAAGAGAATTTAATATAAACTTGAATAGATAGGACTCAGGTACATTAGTCAAAAAACAACGCTTTGATTGTGTTATAAACCTGCAACACCAGATGGTGCCCAAGAACAAAAGAATTTCCTATGTGATTCTTACGTAGTGTTTTTTTTTCTTTTGTTATAATGATTTAATTTCTGACTTATTTATAGCACCCCCCCCCATGTGTAGATCCACCCATAGACATAGTTGTGAAAATGGCAGAGGGGCAAATACTAAGAATGTGATAAGGTTTGTTTATTTTATAAATTTCTCATTAAGTTTTTTTTTTAATCGTTTTTTTCGCATGCTTATTAAAGGTGCAGGATCCTTGCCATCTTTGCCCACTTGGCCACTATCATACCTTCATTTTGGGCCATTTCACTACTTCTGCACACTGATGAGTGATTGGGCTAAACAAACAGTCCCACTCTTTACTGCTGAATTGGAACAAACAGCAGTCTGCAGAAAACCTGGTAGCCATTTGGTTCAAATTCAGCGGTAAACTGCGGGTCTTCATGGGGGAAAGCGGCGGGAAAATGTGTATGAAACCCTACTTTTGGTTGGCTGACCACCACCCTGGAAATGGAACAGTGGGTTTGCATTGCAACCCTATGTTTCCCTACTCAGACATAAACTACACTGAGCTCAGCGGGTCTCACTGAAAAGTAAACAGGAATGGGATTGCAGCCTAAATGGACCTGCATCTGAAACAGCAAGGCAATAAGGGTGTCCTTTTTTATCTTTATTCTCTTCTGCCTCTGTAGCAAAACGTAGATGATGCACACATTTTTTAAGTAGGCAAAATTGTTGTAGTTTTGGAAAACAACGAGGGGTGGCTGGGAACCGCCTCTTGTTTCTGACCTCCGGTGATATTCCCTAAGTTTGTCAACAAATACAAATTCTGTGTCATACATGGTGAAATATACTCAGAGTCGCAAAGTGATTTCATGCTCTTTATTCAGCTCAAAGGGGTGAGGAGGGATGAATGTCCCCTCAAGTATCTGCTTTATATACATTATTTACACAATGGGCTGCACATGATTGGCTAACTCCGGAATTCTACTGTAAGCCAATCAGGTTGTGGATTCACTTCAATCTGGAGCATGATTGGGTGGTTCCTGCCAACCAATCATACTGCTGCATTGTTCTGGGACCAATCAGATTGCTGCATTCTGAATCCTATTGTTCTAGGACCAATCAGACTACTGCAGTTTGGATCCTATTCGACTCAGTACATAACACATGGCTGGCACTTAAATAATACCGAGAGCATCTTGATATGCCAGGGGTGCATTAGGGACAATCCCTTCCTGTGGTTTTGTGAAAAGGGTTTTCTAAATGTGTTGAGAAACTTTTATCAACATTCCTGGGGGTGTTTTAGAGTAGGGCTTGCTGGAACAAGTAACAAAGCCAGGGTTTGCTCGAAATGCTTTTGCATTTTGACATACTGTTGGAAGAATGGCTCACTGATCACCGCCAGAAGATGGTGTGTATCATAGCTGTCAACTTACAGATTTGAAAATAAGGGACCAGCAGCCTTGAAAATAAGGGATCAGCAGCCAAAATAAGGGATTTTGCTTAGTTTATGCACATCGGGGCTGCTGTTGTCCTGGTGCGAGGAGTTCCATTGGCCCTTCCTTGCCCGAGAGAGAGGGAGGGAGGGAGGGAAAGAGACTCTCATTTGCGAGCCCGGCATGAGGTGGTTGCCGCGCTGCCGCGGCCGCTGAAGCACCACCCTTCAGTGTCCCTCCCCATCCCCTCCTCTTCCTCCTCCCTCAGGCTGCCTCCTCAGCTGCCTCCGGCTTCCCCTGGCAGTGCGGCAGAAGTATCGCAAGAGAGGGGCTGCCTGCCCGCCTGCCGCCACCCGTCTCCTCACGACGCGCCCCTGAGGGGGAAAAGGGAGAGACGGAGACGAGGCAGCTCGTGCACATGCTCTCTCTCGCAGCGGAGGACCCTGAGC
This sequence comes from Podarcis cretensis, assembly GCF_951804945.1. Classification (NCBI taxonomy): domain Eukaryota; kingdom Metazoa; phylum Chordata; class Lepidosauria; order Squamata; family Lacertidae; genus Podarcis; species Podarcis cretensis. The sequence goes on along the minus strand of NC_137182.1, from coordinate 27,168,233 downwards.
CACTGCTTCCCTCCCGAGCTGGGCGAGCATGAAACCCGGGAAATTTAAGGGACATTATCAATCCGGGACAGCAGCAGGACATGGCTCTGGGATAAGGGAGTTTCCCGCCAAATAAGGGATGGTTGACAGCTATGGTGTGTATATAGTTATGAGACTGACAAGGCAGCTCTATCTGTTTGTTTCCAGTGCCCTCCTGTGGGTTTGCTATGAAATAGCAAGCTCTTCTCAGCTTCCTTGGATCCAACTATATGAAGTTATATGAAGTAGCAGGCGTGCGCTCTGATGCCACTGTGGGCTTAAGTGGAGAATCGTTTTGAGAGTCTGTGTATTCGTATGTTTTGATTTCTCCTGCCCTTGTACTCCCATGCCCCCTAACTAAACCCCCTCACCATCGTCTACCCCAAAAGGCGTGTTTGCATTGCTTTGGTAATAAATTGTTGTAATCAACAATTAATTCGTAAACAATTAATGAATTAAAACCACTGTTTCCCAAACTTGGGTCTCCAGATGTTTTTGGACTACAGTTCCCATCATCCCCGACCACTGGTCCTGCTAGCTAGGGATGATGGGAGTTGTAGTCCAAAAACAGCTGGAGACCCAAGTTTGGGAAACTGGCCTGACCTTGCAGGGTTCTTCTGTCAGGGCCGGCCCTGCCGTGAGGCTGTTGTATTAGTTGGCAGGTGCTAGGGATGGAACAGCTCCCTGCCTTCTCATCTGAGCCCCCTAAGCTAGTCTTCAGATTTCGTAGAGGTTGCTCTCCTTCTGCTGATAAGGAAGAGTCAGCTACTAGTCCCATGAGGTTTGGTAGATGGAATTAGAGTGTGGGTAGGAATGGGCAATTCTGTCAGTTTCCATTTCTCTCAGTTTCTCATTCCCCTGGACTCCTTTTGGTGCCTGCAAATATATCTATATATCTTGTTTTGACAAGCCTACTTAGATGCTTAGAAAGCTGATGTAATTTTAATCTGTTTCAGTATTTTAACTGTTGTATGTTTTAAAGTAGGGCTGTACATTTTTCCTGCTTTTATCGCTTTACCTTTTTGTGAACTGCTTTGAGGGTGTGTTTCCCCCCTAATCAAGTAATAATTATAATAATTTATTATTTACTCCCCGTCCATCTGGCTGGGTTTTCCCAGCTACTCTGTGGTATATTGATTTTATTAAATGAAAATAAATAAACACCTTTTTCCAACCTTAAATTCATTCTCCACAATTCCGCATCAGTATGCAATTCTTCTTTAAGCCCTCACGAAAATTCACCAGCACTTTAGAGCAAATTCCTCGTAATATACACATTTGGTGTGTGCGCCATTTTGCCTAATCTACTCATTACTTGCAAAGCAATGGCCCCAGATAGAAGGCATTTCGTTCTGCTTATTTTCACTAATATTTGCATTTTTGTGCATGCTTTCCTGTATGCATTTTTGGACTCATTACTTGGCCGGAGAATTGTGTTGAGGCTTTGGGAGAAGCATGGGTTTTGGAGGACAGTTGTGCTTTAGGTTTGCAAATTGTTTCAGAAAGTACAAATATGGGAGAACTGTATTACGCCATAGCTGTCAACTTTCCCCTTTTTTAAAGGGAAATTCCCTTATTCCAAATAGGATTCCTCGCAAGAAAAGGGAAAAGTTGACAGCTATGTATCATGCCTGTGCATGTGCAATGAATCTATTTCTTCCACATCCCTGGGTGGTGGTGCTGCAGGCAGCAGGATCCTTTCTCCTGTGGCAACAAAATGGTTTTGGATTGCCTTAGTATTGTGTTCCTGAGCTCCAGAGATCTTAGCAGGCATTGCCCACACGCCTATAAGCCTACCTGATCTAAGGCGTGCCCTGCAAAATACCAGGCTACTTATGTGGAACAGGCACTTAAGTGGCAGGCCAGCCTCGGAGAGCCAGCTTGCGTCTGCGTACGGTGATCTTTAACCATCGTTACAACAGCGCCAGCCCGTCATCGGCACGAACACAGCCATGACTCATCTGACAAGTTGATCTCGTGTTACTGAGAGCGCGGCGACTTAGCGGCTTAGCTGTTCACTTGGTGGTTTCGTCCAAGCAGATCCTCTGAGGTTCAGGCTACTCCGTTTCACCACTTCTATTGTGGGAAAAAATTAACAAGACGTGTTACTTCTCCCCTTTTGCACAACACGCCCTTTTGCAGCAAGACATTCTGTCTTTGCCGCTAATTACTGTTAATTAAAACCTGCCATGAGAATTTGGGCACCTGTTGAAAACCCAAAATGGCTTTGAATGGGAGGTGAGTGGCGGGGAGGGGGAATTAAAACCTTGCCACAGTCAAGGTGGTTACACTGCAGAGGCATGCAAATCCTTGATTTCTGCTCAGTTGCAGAGCATCCGCTTTGCAATTAGAATCAGAATCATAGAACCATAGAACCGTAGAGTTTGAAGGGGTCTCTGGGGCCATCTAGTCCAACCCCCCAGCCATCTCAGTGTGGCGGGGGGCTCGAACCACCAACCTTCTGGTTAACAGCCAGATGCACTGACCTAGTGTTGCCAGTTCAATCCCCAGAATCTCCAGGTAGGCCTGGGACTTCTGCAGGGTTGAAACCCTGGAGAGCTTTTGCCAATCAGTGCAGACAATATTGAGCTTCATGGACCAATGGCCTGATTCAGTATAAAGCAGCGTCCTGTCTTTGTAGAAGACAAGCTGTTGTTTTCAGTATAGGATTGTAACATGGACGCAAGTTATTCGTTTCAGTATAAGAGCATCAAATTGAAAGCACAGAAGAAAACTGGGCAATGAGGCGGGGGGTGGGAGAGAAGCATGTTACAATTTTTCAGTAATAAGATCGCCAATCAAATTGCACCCTTTCCCCTAATAATCTGTCTCTGTACAATAAAGTTTGGCTGTATTTTGCTGGAAACATGAGTCTTGCTCACTGGAAGCTTCGAAAATCAATTTCTCTGGCCAGAGAAACAAAGCACAAAAATACCTTGTGAGAGAATTGTATCCAGCAGGCTGAATTTAAGGCAAAGGGCCCGAGACCGTGGCATCAAGACTGTGGCTTGGCTCATGAATAGCTGAAGGTTGCTTCCCCCTCCCTTAAAGTTTATATGAGCATGTGCAAAATGCCTTGCATTGAAAGGGCAACTACCCTCCTCTATGATATACAACTGAATCTAGGATTAAAAAACCCCTACACGCTATAACCTCCAGGCAGGTTTACGAATCTGCAATACAGTCATACCTCATGTTACATTTGCTTCATGTTACGTTTTTTCAGGTTGCGTCCCGCGGTGACCCGGAAGTGCCAGAAAGGGTTATTTCTGGGTTTCGCCACTTGCGCATGCGCAGACACGCAAAATAACATCATGCGCATGCGTAGAAGCAGCGAATCGCAACCTGCGTGTGAGCAGACGCGCCGCTGCGGGCTGCATTCCCTTCATGTTGCGAATGGGCCTCCGGAATGGATCCCGTTCGCAACCAGAGGTACCATTGTACTCAGTTTAGAAATTAAGCTGTTTTCCCCTTGGAGACTCAGAGCTGTATCCATCCAGGCACTGACTTATCAATATACTGGGATCAGGGCCGGCTTACCCATAGGCGCTAGGGGTGCGGGGCACCCAGGCACCAGGCTCTCCGGGGCTCTGGGCCTAGAGTCTGGAGCTGAGATTTGGAGTCCGGGGATTGAAGAGCCAGGCCAGCCAAACAGCCGCTGTTGAGCAGAGCAGAGCCTGTCGGAGCGCCGCAGGCTTTTCTGCTGTTGGTGCTGAGGCAGCCGGCCGGCTCCACCCTCCTACGTCCCTGGGATTTGTGGGCCATCGAGAGGCCTGCCCAGCGCACGCACACTGCTCACACGAGGCACACAGCTTTCCTCCCAAGCCTCTGCAGGGATTGCTATCCTCCCTCCACCCGTAGTGGCATAGCAGAGAGTTGCGTACCCCCAAAAAAAGCTCAACAACTTTAGCCTCCCCCCCAAAAAATTGGGGGCACTGGGCAGTTTTTTTTGCACCCCAGTGCCACATATGCTAAAGATGGCCCTGATAAGAGGGAGAACGTTGGCAGCTTCTTGTTTGAGAGGAACACATAGGCAAAGATCTAGCAGAGACACAACTGCTTCTCCACCCTCCACAATATAGGAACACAGGAAACTGCGTTATACAGAGACCAGCGGTCCACCCAGCTTAATATTGTCCACACTGACTGGAAGCAGCTTTCCAGAGTTTCAGGCAAGGGACTTTCCCAGCCCCACTTGGAGATGCCAGGGATTGAAGCAGGAACCTTCTGCATGCAAAACAAAAATGATTTAGTGCTAAGCTACAAACCTTCCCCCAAATTAAGCCACGCAACCCTCTGCAGCGTTTCCCACGTGAATCTGCACTTTGATCTCGGCCGATTTCACATAACTGGTTTCAGCCCCAATGGCAAAGCTAACTAACTGAATGCCAACGGAGAGAGATGCACATTGCAATCGTTGTAAGAGTCCTTCAGTTATTTGTGATTTTATCATTTGTTCTTAGTACCTTTCCACCCAAGTGGACACTTTGAGGTTCCTTCAGATTCATCTGAATGAAGGTCCTAAACAAAGTTCAGTCCATGCATGGCAAATGATGTTCCGATTTATGCACCGAAGACACAAGATAACAACGAAAGCATGTTGCAACAGGGCAACCTGTGCATCGGGTGGAGAACATGCTCAAGGGACTTTGATGGTGTGGATTTTAACCGTCTCCGGGAGCCAAGTCCTCCTGGGGATTTCACATTGGAACACACAAGCTCTGAAAGTTACCGCGGGCAATATTACAGAAAATCATTTGCTCCCCACCCAACTGCTCACTTAGCCTGGGCTTAGAGGCTCTTAAAAGAAAAGGGGAAAAAAAACAAAAACCACGAAGGAGCATCTTAAAGCATCATAAGCGACTCGAGAGACACCAGGGTCAGCTGCCAACAGCAGCAGCAGCAGCAGCAGCAGCAGCAGCAGAGAGGCAGCGTGGTGCAATGGTTAGAGCAGGCTTCACCAGCCCGGTGCCTCCAGATGTCTTGGACTACAACTCTCATCGGCTCTGACTAGCATGTGCTGGTATGAGTTGTAGAGAAAAAGTGTCAAGGACACCAGATTGGCAATGGCTGGGTTAGAGCACCAGTCGACGACGGAAGAGGGCCAGCTTCAAATCCTTGCTTAGCCATGGAGCTTACAGGGTGATCTTAGTCAAGTTCCTCCTTTTTCTCATGCCTGACCTACCTCACAGGTAGTTGTGAGGATTAAGTGAGGGGGACCAGGTTTGTTGCCTTGAACTCCTTGCAAGGAAAAGCAGGGCATAAAATAAGTGTTCGATATGTTCATCTCTCAGGGGGAGAAGTGGTATGTCCTTAACGAGTTTTGCAGGTTCTCTAGATGATTGTCCATGTTGGTACAGAGGCCAAGAACTTGCTGGTTCCCTGGAGCTCATGCTCCATGCCCCCCCCCCCACGCCACCTTACAGTCTCTTTCTCAAGAATCCCTGCCAAAGTTCTGATGTATTTGCAACCAACCAAGAAAGAACTAAATCGTCCCAGCACAGCAAAGACTGGCTAGCAGTTGTCTCTACAGGTGCAGGGGTGCATCATTAGGGCAGTCCTGAATATTCTTTCATTTTTTATTTTATTTTTTGGGGATGATGATGAAAACCACCTTTTCATGGGAACTGAAATATTCCTCAGAAATCCCTTCAATTGAGAGATTAAGTTTATTTTTTGATCTTGCTTGTTGCCACGGTTTACCCGATCTGTTGTTGGTTTGGGACCATTTCCCTTCAAAGTTACTGCTTCCTGGATTATTCCTGTATAGGCAATCTTGCCTGTCAAGGATGACTCTGTTATAAGAGGGCGAGGTGAGCGCATTGCAGATTTGGTTAACTGGTGAGATCAGTGAAAGCAAACTGAGGAGGGAGGCAGAAATAAAAAAGGTGGGACACATATAATCCGTGCTGGTAAATGTAGTCAAGCATTTGCCAAAAAGGAGGAAGACAATGCCCTCCCCAAACCCCCAAAGTAGCTTTGGCTCAGCAAGCTTCCTGCTGAGCAAGCTACCTAGGTTTCTTACTTATTTTTACGTTCATATCTTCCCTTTCAAGGTGGCATATTTGTTTACCCCTCTCCCTATTATATCTTCAAAACCCCCTTGTGAGGTAGGCTGAAAGATGGCCAAAGGTCATGGGGCTGAATGGGGATTTGAAGCCAGGTCTCCCAGGCTGCGTACATACCATACCTTTCAAGCACCCCTCCCTGCAAAGACCCCTGGGAACTATAGCTCTGTGAAGGGGTAAACTATAATCCCCATGCTTCTTTGGGGATGATGTGCTTTCCATGTGTTGTACAGTCAGATCTTGGTTCTTGGACGTTTTGGCTCCCGAATGCCGCAAACCCAGGAGTGTTCCAGTTTGCGAACGTTGCTTGGAAGCCGAACGTCCAATGTGGCTTCTGATTGGTGCAGGAAGCTCCTGTAGCCAATCGGAAGCCGCGTCTTGGTTTCCGAACGTTTTCGAAAGTTGAACAGACTTCTGGAACGGATTGCGTTCAAGAACCAAGGTATGACTGTACAGGCATGTTGGAAGGAGTTCAAGCTTTTTTTTAAAAAAGATGGTTCTCTTCAGAGGTCTATTTCCCCTCCTTGGGGGTGGGGAACCAGTGCTTTAAACAAATGTGTTTGAGACAAGTACAGACCGCTACCACTTTTCCATTTTCTTAAAACATGTTTTAGTTTATTACGTGAAAAACCATTTAAAACAGAACAAAGAGAGTTGTTTGAAAAACAAAACAAAACAAAACAAAACCCACCATAAATCCTTAAACCAACATGGGATTAGGAGACACACACAAAAAGACTGGCGTTGCCTTCCCTTAAAGTTACTAATTTATTTTTTAATCCTCTGAGAAGACGTCTGTGGAGGGCAAGCCTGAAGCAGAATTCTCAGACAGCCAGCGTTTAACAAGGAAAACAAATAACTTGGTGGTGCTGTAAGGGATCCTAAGAGCTCGCTGCAACTCCAAAAAGCTGTTTGACGTGAATTGCTTGCATGGTGCTGTGGTAGCACAGCGCGTGGGAGGGGAAATACTCTGACAAGCTTCAAACAATTGCTTTGGATTGTGTTCCACTACCGCCTTTGCATCAAATCGTTCTTAGGAAAGGGATCAAGGAGAATAAAAATGGCGGTGATGGGAATCCCTCAAGGATCCCACATTGCTCCATAGAGCCGCAAGACTTAATGAAGCTGTATAATGCAGCTGCATTTTCAGTGGGAATGGTCTTAATCACCATGTGCCTGGGGAGAAACTGCATTCTGGTTAAAGGCCTTTCTCACATTTCAGACTTCTGAAATATTACATTTATCTCCGTTTTTTCTCCCAGTGTTGGAAAGTCAGATTTTCTTTTACAGACAATGAAAAAGGGGAACATTAAGAGCAAAGGAGGTGTCCTGCGATTGTAGCTCTTATCCAGATCTTTCCATGCTATTTCCATGCAAAGTTGTATAAGGATTTCCCTAACAAGTTCTTTAGATTAAAAAAAAAAACTAGCTTAAAACTATGAGGTGTGTGGTGTTGTTTTAAAAGTGTTTTGGGTAGAGAGGAAATTTCCTTTCTTCACAAAAATGAATGGCAATTTAATTTTGCAGGAAGGAAGTTTTCTTTTCATTGATAACCAATTTTTAATTATATCTGAAAGGAATGGAAATCTGGAGTATCAGTTCCACACACAATTTTAAATAATGTGAAAGAGGGAGAGTGAATTTGGCAGAACTTATAACTTAATAAGCTGATTTGAAGTTGCCAAGTCTCCAACTGAGAACAAAGGGATTGTTCAGATATGTGGATGCTTCTCTAAAACACTCTATAACTTTTCCCTAGAAAGAGGGCATAAGGAAAATTTTAAAAAGCAAATCATAGAGTAAAATTGCTTCCTTGAGAGAGAAGAGTGATGCTGCTGTTGTGGATCATGATGCAGCTGTGTGCAAGCTGTGATCTGCTTCTGTGCCAAATGATCGCTCTAAATCCATTCGTGACCCCTGGATATCTGAAGTCACAAGAAGTTAAAATGCCCAGTAACCATTTGGTGGTGACCAATATACATGAAATGATACCAAGAGGAACCTACATACCACCTCTTTTCTTTCTCATGCTGTTAATCTTTTGTTTTTTAAAAAGGGAGATGCATGAAAAGTAGCTAAAAATTTATTCTTTCTTTTCACTGTCTTCCGGAACCACCGGGTCAGCTGGCGGTTCTTCGACCATGGCGCTGTTGCTTTCGGAGCCGGTGTTGCTGTCACTCGTTCCTTCCTCCGCCATGCTTTCGACTCCTTCCTGGCCACTCTCCTTGTCTTCCGGAGTGGATGTCCCTTCACCGTTTTGCTGGCTCTCAATGGTTTCTTCCGCAGGAGGCTCCTCTGCCATAGAAACAAGTTTGTCAGTGAGATTTCCCCTCCTTTGAATGTAGAAAGCTTTTCAGGCACAACAATAGCCGTCCAAACAACGCATGGCATGCCCAGAAAGAAAACAAAACAAAGCAATCCTGTCTTGAGAGTTGCTATTCATAAGATGGGTATTGTTTGTAGATTCTTGGGGCAGTGGTTGGCTTGTAGAGCCTAGGTTGTGTAACAACCAAGTATATACAAAGGGGAATTAATATTCGGTATTTTGGCAGACTGGTTACTTATCACAGGGATATGGCTCAGTAATCATATTAAACAAGGTACGGAAATTCAGAACCTGTTTTAATTGCAGTTTTCCCAAATCCTCCACCTTAAATTCCACCAGCATTGTTTGAAACCTCCCTAGCTGGCCTGCTGCATGAACTCTAACTTCCCTTTACTGAAAATGTGCAGCCACCTCTCCAACCATTGGCCGGACTGCTATGATGTCATGGAATGGGCATTTTGAAGGCTAAGATCTGCCAGTACAGGGGCTTAGGGGCAGAAAGGGCTGTGAATTGTTGTTGGGAAGATGTGGGAGAAAGGTGAGGAGGCATCACTATAGCCATGGTAATCAACTGCTGGGCTGAGCGAATGAAGGGAGAGTGTGCAGTACAATGGGGAACAGATTTAAGGAAGTCCAATTCCACACAAAAGCTTTCCCTTACTGACATATTTCTTTGGGAGGTGTTGGCACAGCCTAGTTCCTGCCTTCCTTATGCCCCAAATTAGGATGTGAGCACAATCAGGATGGCGGAGAGGCAGAAGTGCTTTCGTGGTCTGCACAAAAAGGGGCAATCCCTACCAACACCACCCCTCCTAGCTCCAAGGAATAATAATAATAATAATAATAATAATAATAATAATAATAATAATAATAATAATTTATACCCCACCCATCTGGCTGGGTTTCCTCAACAATTCTGGCTGCAGGCCCTGCTGCCTGGCTACATAACCCTTCAAACTGTATCAGAGTTATTATTCATATTCTTATTTAAATAACTTTTTTATTAGGCTTCATAAATAAGGATCACAGGAATAATAAATGATACAAATAAATAGATCAAGTCTCATGGCATTTGTGTATCACAAAAGGAGCATAACAAATTTGTAGTGATATCTACAACATATGGTTCATGATTAGTGGTCAATGTGCAAGTTCCTGGTTTGTGAAGTGGTTTAAGAAAAACAATAAAAAGGGGGAAACGGGACAGAATAGAATTAACATTCAATTAACACCATATACCCAAACGCCTAATCAGGAGTCCTGGTGATTGTGCTTAGATTAAGAATGAGCAATAGTCATTTTCCCTCTTATGTTACCAATGAAACAATATAACTGAGTTATGAGCAATGATGAAAGGAGCAGGCCTCCTATTTCCCCATAGACTTCTCCAGAGTTCATTCTTTCAGTCTTGGTAGCTCAGTTGGTAGAGCATGAGACCCTTAATCTCAGGGCTGTGGGTTCAAGCCCCATGTTGGGCAAAAGATTCCTGCATTACAGGGGTTTATACTAGATGACTCTTGCGGCCCCTTCCAACTCCACAATTCTATGATGCTAGGGTCTGGGGGGCTCTGCACTCTCTCCCAACAAGGAAAGCATGTAAGGAAATGCAGTTTCTCTATTCTATTCTTCACGGAGAGCTTTGTTTCCCCCTGGCTGCGGGGTGGAGTGGGAACTAGTTGTTACAAAGCCTCAACGCCTACTAAGAGAAAAGGGCCGCTCAGAGGCAAACTTGTTTTCCATTGAACCATCAGCTGCTGGACCCAGAGGCATAAATTGAGGAAGAACTCCCGCTCTGGGTACCTCTACTTCAAGGCTCTTACCCAGCCTGACTGTACCAAGTTCGGGAAAGTTCTTCCTCTTTTTTCTCACAGAAGAGGAGACCTTGTTTGAATGAAAGTCTGGCTGTATCATAAATGGCAACTAAAGACAAGCCCTGGTTATTAAGTCAATGCAGAGTTCAGTCTTCTTCACATCTGCATCACCAGACATGGCTGTAACCTGTTCCCGCAGTGATGCGTGAGACGTGAAAAAGGGGAAGCCACTGGTTGATGGGGGAGCCTATTAAAACTCAACTGTGCTACTCGATACAGTGGTACCTCGGGTTAAGAACTTAATTCATTCTGGAGGTCCGTTCTTAACCTGAAACTGTTCTTAACCTGAGGTACCACTTTAGCTAATGGGGCCTCTCGCTGCCGCCGTGCGATTTCTGTTCTCATCCTGAGGTAAAGTTCTTAACCCGAGGTACTATTTCTGGGTTAGTGGAGTCTGTAACCTGAAGTGTCTGTAACCCGAGGTACCACTGTACAGACTCCAGATCCTTTAAGAAAAGGATCAGTTTAAAACATCAGCCCTTCTTCCGACCTCGGCTACATGCCCCCCTCATGCACCACTGCTGCTTCAAGGGAAGCCCCCCCCCAACACCTGGGCTTGCCACACGATTACCTGCTTCCATCGGAGTGCTCCCCTCCTCTTTCTTCTCCTCTGCCTTGCTGGCTGCTTGTTCCTCCTCGGCGCTTGTGCTGTTCTGATTGCGCTCGGCTTGCTCCGCGGCCTCCTTCTCCCTCTCCTCCTGCCGCTTGCGGGCCTGCTCCTCGGCCTGAGCAATTTCGGCTGCTATCTTCTCCATGTCCACCTCCACCTTCAGGCTGCACAGCTGGATGTGGGGAAGAGGGAAAAATCATGTGTCACTTTTAAAATCCAGGTTCTCTCATCACCTTGGGGCTGCAGGCCCAAGTCCTGTCTCCACTATGACGTCACTAGGCAGCCTTAGGCATGGCATTTTCTCCCAACTTCAGTCTCCCCTCCCTCCGATATACAATAAGGGAATAATACATACAGCAGAAATATGATGCACAATATGTATGAATAAATCACACTGTAGGTGTGATTCACATACACTATCTTAAATAGGTATTTTAGCACAGAATCAAATCCAAAATCCAACATTTGAGGCAACTGCAAGCCATCTGTGCTGGCAAAGCTCAGAAACTATTATTCCTAAGAACCAACAAGCTTTGTGTGTTTTAGTTGTAGCTTACAAAAAACCTTTAAAATTAATTTGAACTAGTCCGATCTATCACTGCTTGGTTCCGGTGGTGGGGATATTCCAGGCTCACATCTTTATTTCAACAGGATTGGTAAGATTCCTATTGGAAAGTGCTGGGATCACATTACAGATTAATTCATCCCCCCCCCAAAAAAATCCTGTGGGGCTTGGTGAGGCAGCACAGCCAGCGATGCATTCACAGCCACAGCATTCGCGCCAGTCAGGGGAGAAGGTATGGGGAGAGAGGCAGGGAAAATGTCCCCCTTCACTGAGTCAGCTCCCAGGCTGGAACAGCAAAGCATCCCAGGTTGGCCCTGTGGCTGCCATGTGATGGCAGGAGGGTCTACACAGGACCCAGCAGTTCCCTCCCGCAAAATCACATTTCAGGGATTTATGTTGGCTACTGCTGGCCAGGATGCCACCGCCAGCAGTTTCTGCTTGCCTGCTGTTTGGGCAGGAGCACTGGGACACTTCTGACCAGCAGGGCTTCCCCGCCTATGGTGGAGCTCCAGCAGAGCCACACAGGACAGAGGGACACCTCCGCTCCATTCAAAGCCCCTTTGGTACAGAAGACTGTGTGTGTGTGTGTGTGTGTGTGTGTGTGTGTGTGGATTGCTTCACTCGCATACCAGAGACAAAAAGCTGACTGTTGTAGCCAGTGCCTTTTTTCTGGGGGGGATGCATACCCCTAAACATTTTGTGAATCTGAGTTTGGCCTCATTGAGGGGCAGTATTTCAACATGAGTAGGAAAATGAGAGTACCCCTAAACATTTTTTTAGGGGGGGGGGGGGAGGACTGGTTGTAGCCACGGTTTACTATAAAAACACCTACTTCGTCAGGTTTTGAAGATTTTCTTACCCATAAATGGTTCTGTTTGTGGAACAGATTTTACACACGCCCGTCTGACAGATCAAGCTGGGATTACGATGGGAGTTTTTATATTTCCGTCATTGCTGTACTTATGTGGCAAACTGCTTTGTGTGGAAAAGTGACATGCATTGTTTTTTTGGATGCTGTCTTTCCAATGAGAATCTGAATTTCACACCTTCAGTTTTCTACAGCATGCTCCAACAGCCAGACTGAAACTCCCTAGACGTTTCCTCTAGAGTTTCAGCTAGTCAGGACGGGTTGCGGTACCGAAACGGAATTACTTCCCTTTGTCAAACAACCATTTCATTAATAAAAAGAACTTGGCCAGCAACAATGAGAGTGCAGTTTAGTTTGGGGTGTTATGTGGGCCTAAAGCAAAAGCAGTGCTTAAAAAAATATGTTTAGGGGTATTCTAATTTTCCTACTCATCTTGAAACACTGCCCCTCAATGAGGCCAAACTTAGATTCATAAAATGTTTAGGGATATGCGTACCCCTGTGTCCCCCCCAGAAAAAAAGCACTGAACAAAAGTAAATAGTTACTAAGACAGAAAGCAGTTCTGCTGTTTTGGTCTCAAACATCATGATATAGTAGTCACCGGGAAGCACAGGAGCTGGGTATGTTGGAGGTGAGCCATCATGTTCATTCCCCGTCGAATATTGTGAGCCTCGTTGAATCTTAAAAGCTGAGATGGGCTTCGTTTTCAGAGAGGTGATTAATATGTCTGGGCATCAGACTAAGGTGTGTTTGGCTCACATGAGAGAATGCTCCCCCACTGACAATATTCCTACACATAGTAAGCTATGAGGTTAGTGAGAAAGGCCACCTGAAACCCAGCATGTTAGTGAGAAGGCTAATCTTCTATTTGAAGGTATATCCAGCAATCTGAATCTTCTCCACAAACTGCCTTTGGACATGGAGCAAGTTAACCATCTCAGTGAGAGCTGGCTCTTACAAGGAAAGCCTGTGGACTCTTTGGCCTGTATTTATTTTGTCCTGGAACTAGACTACTGGTGCAAGATGCTATTTCCCCATTGCTCCTTCTCAACCTGTGTACTGGGAGGCACAATATTTTGAAAAGATGAAGCCTTGCTTCAAAGGAAACTAAACCTACCCTAGGGCTGATCCGCAGCAGAAAACAAAGTCTCAGGCTCATTCCCTAGTCTTTCCAGACAAAAGAGCTCATGGAACCGGACAGACTCAGTAGAACAAAGCGTTAGAAAATTGCAATGGCAGAGGATTTCAGCTCTTCCTTCTCTCTGCTTTGGGGAGTCACACATTAGCCCTTGACTGAGAAAGCCTACTAGTCCATGGAACAAGTAGAAAAGCTCTGCAGAACCCTACCCTCTTCAGCTCATTGTTAAAGGATTCTGTACTCTCCAGGAACTTCCTTTTCTTGTCCTGGTGACGTTCTTCTATCTGCAGGAGCTCAGCTTCTAGTTTCCGCTGTGAGTGGAAAATGTGATTAAAAAGTGAGCACATAGCTGTAACACAAACACACGTTAATTCAAATGTTCATGCGAAAGACTGCTCTATTTGAGAGCGGGGAATTTGAAGAAAAATATGCAGATCCTCTACTTTGAAATAAAAGCAGATGATTTCAGAAACAAAATGAGGCCAAGTAATATGAACCATTTTATTCCACTGGCAAACACCTCCCAAGAAATCCTTGCCACTCTCTTGCTGTGGACCACTTCAAACATCCCTCTGCCTGAGACTTGTAAGAATGGTTAGAGCTGAGGCCTCTTCATGGGATCATAATTCTAAAGACCCATATTTGGGATGTGTGTATGTGGGAAGACTGTAGTATAATCACGTCCTTAATTTCTGCTAATAAGGAAGTAAAGTTTATTTTTGGCAGCACACCAGAATGCCTCAAACACCTTACAAACAGGTTATTACGCTCCAGGCCCAAGCTTAAAGACATTGCAAATGGCTGTAAAAATGCTAATTTATCTGTGCTTTAAAATAAGTCTCTCTCTCTCTCTCTCTCCATACCTCTCCATATACATACACACATGCTTGACTGCTTGAACGCTAAGATCCGTATTTTACAAGTCCTTCTGTTATCAACTGAGTGTGTCCTGGTGACATTTCCATTTGTGTGCCGAGATGGTCCACAACTGTGAACTCTTTCCCAAGAGATTTGTCAGCCTGAATGCATTTGGAAGGTGTTAGTTGGGCTGGCTTTTTAGCCACACAGTTCAGAAGGTGCAGTGTTATTTTGAATTTAGTTTTAATATGCACATATGCTGCCTCCTGACGTATACAAAGGAATTCTCAGGGTGTCCTCATACCTAAGTGTAATCTCTACCCAAGGACTTATTGGTGGTGGGTCCAACACTGTGGAACCAACAGTTCAGGATCAGGTATTATACAGTTGCACTAAAAAGAGGTGGCTCATTTTACATCCTTAAGATATCAGTGACTTCCCTTCTTCTCTTTCCATAGTTCATTTTACATATCATAAATCCCTGCATATTTTACAAAAACTATACCATTCAGTATTCACTATTGCATCCATCAAAACTTATTTACATGAATTTACAGTGGTGCCCCGCAAGACGAATGCCTCACAAGACGGAAAACCCGCTAGACGAAAGGGTTTTCCGTTTTGGAGGTGCTTCGCAAAACGAATTTCTTATGGGCTTGCTTCACAAGACGAAAATGTCTTGCGAGTTCCTGTGGGGTTTTTTCCCTCCCCCCTTTTTCTAAGCCGCTAAGCCGCTTATCAGCTGATCCGCTAAGCCGCTTATCAGCTGATCCGCTAAGCCGCTTATCAGCTGATCCGCTAAGCCGCTTATCAGCTGATCCGCTAAGCCGCTTATCAGCTGATCCGCTAAGCCGCTAATAGCGCTAATCCGCTAAACTGTCAAAGGGCTTGCTTCGCAAGACGAAAAAACCGCAAGACGAAGAGACTCGCGGAACGGATTCTTTTCGTCTTGCGAGGCACCACTCTATCTTAATGCTGCCAACGTTTTCAGCTGTACAAAATTATTTCCCATCTATTCAATAAATGTTTTCCAATCTTCTCTAAACGTATGTTCTTCTTCTTCTCTTATTCTATATGTTAAGCCTGCAAGTTGTGCATATTCTGTCAACTAAAGTTGTCATTCTTCTTTGGTTGGGACCTCGCTTGTTTTCCATTTTTGGGCTAACAAAACATGGGCTGCAGTAGTAGCATAGATGAATAACCTTTTTCGACACCTGGGAATTTCAGTCTGAATTATCCCCAACAGGAAGGACGCTGTTTTTTGAGGGAAAGTATTTTTAAACATTTCCCCCCCAATTCATTATGGATCATTTCCCAATACTCTTTTACCCTTTTACAAGTCCACCATATATGAAAGAACGTTCCGTCCTCCTCTTTGCATCTCCAGCACTTATCTGATTCAGTCCTATACTTCTTAGTAAGCCTACTCGGAGTTAAATACCATCTGCAAATCATTTTCAGGTAGTTCGCCTTCAAAGAATAGCATGCTGTAAACTTCAAGTCACTTTCCCAGAGTTTTCCCCAGAGGTTAAAATCTGTTTTGTGTGCTATATTGATTGCCCAGTGTGTCACTGAGGCTCTAACAAGCTTGTCTTTTGTTTCCCAGTCTAATAACATATTATACATTTTAGACAAAAGTTTCTCTTTGTTTTGTAGAAGTTCTTTTTCGAATTGTGAGATTTTGGTCTGAAAAACCATTTCCCCCCTATCTAATTTAAACATTTCATGTAACTGATGGTATTGCAACCAATCCGTAACTTGGCTTTTTACATTTTCCATTGTTTTCAGTTTAGGTTCCCCACACCCTGTGCATACCATTGTTTTTCTATGCTAAATCTTGGAGAAGGAACACTTAGTTCACATATTTAGCAACTTGGGAAACAAACCCTAGCATGCAGAGAAATAGCCTCTAGCAGTTTGCATGCTAATGAAAAGTTGCAACAGCGTCTTTAGAAAGAGTGGCTCCTAGTTTCACCTGGTTCAACAGTTGAATCTCTGTGACAAAGTACAGCATGTACCGGGATATTTAAAGAGGTAGTCCATAACTTTTGTTACATTTGATCTCTCTACAGAAATTGTCTAAAGCACTGAATGTTGGGCCTCCCCCCACAATCCCCCAAAGTCAGAAAGAGGTAAGTTCTCTCCCTCTCTCTCTCTCTGTGTGTGTGAATCATAGCCTCAGGATATGTGTTCAGCTACCTTCAAGAGACTTGTAGGTTCTCCCCAAGCTGCTTTTTGAAACACATGCATGTTTATAGCAAGATCCGCTCCCCCCGCAAGACACACTTGCAAGAAGCAGCAGCAAGAGATACAAATAATGATACATGAGTTGTTTGGCATGAGGTGGAAGAAAATAAAAGGTAAACAAATCATTCAAGAAAAACAACATCATCTTATATTTTTGCACCATCTTGAAAGAAAGGGGGGGGGAGCCCATGAATTGTGGATTGGAGGGAGGACTTTTAAAACAAGGACTAGAGTTGAACAGGACTGTAACAAATCACAAAAAAGTTTGCCAAACGTGTCTCTAAACAGGAGCAGCTGCTGTGCTCAAACAATTTCAGGCCTCAGGAAGTCCAATATTATGGATGATTTCAGAGCCCAAGGACAGAACAAAGTTCAGTCTTTATAATGAAGAAAACACTGCAGGTATTTCAGATTTTTCTTCCCCACCAGCAGCAGTGCTAGTGACAGGTCTCAACAACGGGAAGATTTTACCTGTATAACAGGTAGATTTCAAAACACGGTGTGTGTGTGTGTGGGGTGTGTGTGTGTGACCACTGCTATTATAGGCACAGATATCACCCGGGCACATCTCACATGAAACATTTATTAAGCATTCTCATATAGCCAAACTTTACCTGGTGAACCATTAAGGACTGGACTTGGCGTTTGAGAACCTGCATCCTTGCCGTGGTGACCACGGATCTGACATCAGGGACGACGCTTTCACTCAGAATCTCACTAATTAAGCGGTGATTTCTCTGGAAACGGGCTGTGGCAGTGTGCTTCATAGAAAACCCGTCGTCATAATCTGAAACAAAAATGTATGCAGTAGTTACGTTACAGATGATCCCAGTGTAGTTTGCAGTTTTGCCACTGCTTAGCTTCACAGGTAACACTGGCTAAGTAACTTTGGGTTGTATCTAATGTCAAGTCCTACTCACAAGCAGACTCACTGTATTAATGGGAATGACTATCTTAGGTTGCTTATTTCGATGGCTGTACCTAGAGTAGGACTAAGATTGGATACAACCTCTTGAAGTGTACAGCTTTCTGTTCACTCTATTCCTTTCTGTCACTTTGCTATCCCTCCCAAGAATCTCCAAGTTTCCTGAAATCTTGAAGCTTGGCTTTGTGGAATGCTCTCCCCAGGAAGGCCCGCCTGGTGCCTTTGTTAACATATCTTTAGGCACCAGGCAAAAACATTCCTCTTCTCCTAGGCCTTTGGCCAATTCAACAATCCATGGCCTTTTAAACTGTGTGTGACTCTTATGCTGTCCAACGAGTTCAGGACTGAACTGTTATTTGAACAGTAGACAACCCAGCTCGTGCCTTTAGCCACCACCACCTACAAGCTCTCAAACTCAATGTTTCCTGTTCTAAGTGTCACTAGATGCAGGTTCTTTTCTCTCATACAGAAGCCGCAGAGGAATTCGCAATTAGAGGAAGCCAACTACATTGCATTCTGAAGCACATTTAGTCAGAAGAAAACCTCGCTGTGCTCCACAAGGCTTTCTGCCATGTTAGTATGCGAAGTATTGCAACCTTGGAAGAGCGAAGAGGACAACCTGTAGGAAGATCTAGCCTAGGGTTGGACAGCCTGTGGCCCTCTAGCCAGCGTGGCCAATGGTCAGGATGATAAGAGGACCCTATTCTACCTCTACATTAAAGAGTCTCTTCCCTAGCTTATGTTTGTTTATGAAAGCGATCATGAACATCATCATCCTTGGCTGCTACATAGAGTGAGAAAGGAACCAAGCTGTGCTTCACAGATGGGTGGAGCACTGGCCTTCTTTTTGTAGAGGAATGTATATGTGCCATCAGTGAAGGAAACAGGAAGGTGGCTATTTGATTTGTTTGCTTTTCTGCAGAAGCACAGCAAGCCCTCGCCCTGTCATCTTTCCCAGCACATTACTTAAACTGAATGGCAAACTTGCTGCCACCCACCCACCCACCCTTCCCTAACCAGAACCACCTACAAACAAACAAAAGAATGCCAGAGACAGTCAAGCACCAAAGGGCTTTTTAAATTTTTTGCTTTGAAGAGGGGGAGGATAAATACCGGCTATGGGTTTGGCCTCATATCTAAACAAAACTTTATTTTTGGATAGGTTTCACCGAGGAGCCACCCTGAATTTCTAGCCCATCCCTTCCAGCCAATGAGTTCAGACTGATAAAAACGTTGGACGTCTGACAGCAGCAAGGCTAGCACTTAGTCTGGCCCAAGAAATAAAATGATTGCGCACTCAATATGATGCCTCACCCCATGCTTAATTTCTGCCATGAGAAGTAGGAGAGTGAAGCTTATTTGTAATTCTTATTATGTCTCCTTAGACCCCCATCCCTGCAAATCCTAAGTGTGTGAGGGCTTACTGTGGTCTCATGAAAGGCATTCTGCACAGGTTTGTGTGTTCTCTGTTACCCTCACCCCAAGTTGGAAGGCTGAATCCTGGCAAATGCAGGTTCCAGGGATAGGATAAGAGTGAGATGCTTATTATTTCTCTCTCTCTCTCTCTCTCTCTCTCTCTCTCTCTCTCTCACACACACACACACACACACACACAGCAAGACAAGGTGTTGCAATCCATGTTTCCCTGCAACTGAAGAGTTAGAGAGCTAGGATGACTTGATCCTATTCAGCCACTTCAACAGAGCTATGCAATTGTCACAATAAAGCTCATGATTTGGAAAAGGCACCAAGAAATGGGGACCTGGCCCTTTTCATGCCTTCTGAAGTTAAAATACCAGACACACAGAGACTGTGCTGGAGATTGTTCCCGTGGGCAGAGAAGAAGGATGCTCCCTCCGATTCCCTGATCTAGGCTCTTTGCTCAGCATCCCTGCAAAAGAATGTGTTTTGATTCTGCCAAGATTAAAGAGCATATATTCAGTATCACTTAATGCAGTGACAATGAGGTCCTCCTTCTGCTGGTTCTCTCACTGTGAGAAGTGAGGTTACAGGGAACCAGGCAGAGGGCCTTCTTGGTAGTGGTGCCCTCCCTGTGGAACGCCCTCCCATCAGATGTCAAGGAAATAAACAACTATCTGAAGGCAGCCCTGTTTAGGGAAGTTTTTAATGTTTGATGTTTTACCGTGTTTTTAATATTCTGTTGCAAGCCGCCCAGAGTGGCTGGGGAAACCCAGCCAGATGGGCGGGGTATAAATAATAAATAATTACTATTATTAGTATGGATCACTCACCACCAAGCTGGTGGGGCTGAGTGACAAGAGATTGGGTTTGGGACGAGTAACTGGCCCAAGAGTTCCTGCTAAACAATTATATTGCCGAGCAGCCTTTTGGAGTAAAAAGTTTCAGCTTCCCCACCAAACCCCTTGCCATTCCTTACATGCAGAAAGCAGCACACCTGCTACTCCTGCTTACCATCTGGGTCTTCGGCGGGCTGGATGCTCATGTAAGGTTCACCCTTCTCCATCCGGGACTGCCTTTGCCGGCTTTCCTCCTCCAGGGCGGCTTCGGCGCGGCTTTTTGCGTTGATGTAGGCAAGGTAAGCGGGTGAGTTATGGTAGGCCTTCATTGACTCGTTGTACTCTATCTATAGTTTTGACAGATACATTTTAAAAATCGCACCCAAAACAGTCTCCCTTGCCCTTGGGGGAATCCTTCTGACTAAAGGCTCCTTGCAGGAAAACAAGGACCAATTTCACGCGAATCAAGGGGTGGACAACATCTCAGGGCAGCTTTACTGAGGTTCAACTGCTCTCCTCTGCAAAGGTCTCACAGCCAGAGGCAGGGCAGGGTGTCATCTAAACATTTCGGTGCGCGTCCATATATAATGAACAGCAAAGGGAATACAGGAGGAGTGTGGTGCTGGGAGGAACTGGAAGAGGGAAATCTCATTAAACTGTGCTTTATTTCCAGGTGCCTTTAGAGTTGGGGGGCAGAGAGGGACGGCACACAACCTCGACTCAGGTTTAATTGAAGGATCTGGTGTTGTGGGCTCTTTTCAAGCAATCCAAGTATCGTGTTTCTACCATACTTTCCTTAAAGCTCCCGGGAGAGCTGGGCTCGCACAGCAAAGAGTTGATTCAGTTTCCTTCCTCAATAACTCTCTCGTATGTGAGTCTGCTTTATCACCTCCTCCTCCAGAGCTAGTCTCTCTTTCTTTTTAAAAAAGATTTTAGCCTCGTGTGTGCACGTGTGAGAGAGAGACGTCCAGTGTCATTTGGGGGAGAGAGAGAGGGATTTCTTCCGTGTACCTTTTCTGCTTCATATTCATTTAAGTACTCTTGCTTCTCTTCATCAGTGAGGTCTCGCCACATCCCTCCAATGATCTTCCCAATTTCCCATAACTTCAAGTCAGGATTGGACGCCTTCACTTGGTCCCAGACCTTAATAAAAACATCTGTAGTAAAGCTCCAGCTAACTGAATACTTATAAAATTAAACACATCTATTTTTTTGTTGTTAATATCACTACCATGACTAGGGTCTTTTCTGAGAACTATCATCACAATGCAAGGTTACATTAAGACAGGGTTTGTTTGTTTTTTTGCTATGCTATGTCCACTGTTTGATTATTTCTCTGGGGCAGGAAGTCAAGAGTTACGACGTTTATCCACTGCCTGGTTTAATTCTCAGCCGCACAGTATCTTTTCCGCCAGTCTTGCCCTTAAATCCTGCATTACGTTTCTTCTCTTTTTGTCTTAAGAGAGGCCGCTGGATGAAACAGGTGTTGCTGTGGGTTTTTTTTTAAAACCATAGATGGGAAGGCAGGTAACACAGTCGTCCTCCTGGCTCAGTGACTCCTCGACAACGGATTGGATCAGGCGCTGTCCTAGGTACTCATTTTAATCAGGAAAAAGCTCACATTTTAAAAAGGGGGGAGAGAAAATGGCGCTGCACCCTCTTTTTTAAAAGAAAAGAAAGAAAATGTTTTTTTTTTTTAAAAAAAGAAAAAACCACACACAACTTTTCAAAAAAGCAAAGTAGGTCTATTGTCACTACTGCAAAGTCCAGCTATCGAGCTGCACCAATCCTGGATACTTTTTAAAAAGTATGTCAACAAGTCACCAGATGCATCCTTGTTAGCAGAGGGGGGTGGCAGCAGTTTTAAGCATTGTCTAAATATTCAATTAAATGAAGCTCTTCATTTGTCCCCCGAAAGTACGGTGGCCAAGTTTCGTCCTGCAGCGAAACTAACTCCCCACCCGCTCCATTTGCATGGTTCGCTATTGCCTTCACTGTGAAAAGAGAAGACAAACTGCATTCTTAAGTTTTCCCTTAAGGAAAGAAAAAACAACAACACACATTCAAGCACACTTTTAAGAACCACCACGAAATACATTAAGGACGAGGCTAATGTGGTTTTGAGGACTGCTTACTGAAATTAAGACCAAGTGTTCTGTACCCACCTTCCTGCTGTACCTCATGTAGGGCATGAGTGGCTTATCTGGAGGCTTAGGGGGTTTGGGGATTGTGATACCCGATGATGCCTAGAGAAGAACCAAATAAAATCCACTGGTTATCTTATCTCAAACATTTGCGAACCGCCAAGACAGGCATTTGCCAAGAGACGTACACAGGTAAGTGAGACACAGGTGCAGGCAACATTATTAGCTCTCATCAGAAGGGTTACATTCTCCAGCACCCTGGGTCGGGAGTACTTTCCGACAGCACCTCTGATGAATTTGTCAGTACAGAGATTTCTAAATGAAAGAGAAGCAGATTTTCTCTACATGTAACAGTGGCTTCAAAAGTCGGTTTTCACTTTCTAATGAGAGCAGCTGTTAACTCTACCAGCACTAAATACCTGAGGCTGCATCCACACCTGCCTCACCCCAGCAATGGAGTTAAGCACATCCCTTTTGTAGCCTCCACACCCACAGTTCTATGAAGCTCCCACAAACTTCAAACAGTTTGTTGGGATCGTTTCATGTTGCAAAATATGTGGCTCTCCCATAATCCGCCTGCAACGCATAGCAGAGTATGGGTGATGCTGTGTTTGACAGGGCCTTTCTAGACAGCTATGATCGTTTAGGGCAGGCATGGCCAAACTTGGCCCTCCAGCTGTTTTGGGACTACAATTCCCATCATCCCTGACCACTG
The DNA here is from genome assembly GCF_951804945.1 of Podarcis cretensis. Lineage (NCBI taxonomy): Eukaryota > Metazoa > Chordata > Lepidosauria > Squamata > Lacertidae > Podarcis > Podarcis cretensis. The sequence goes on along the minus strand of NC_137182.1, from coordinate 27,145,622 downwards.
GTCCTGTTAGCTAGGGATGATGGGAGGTGTAGTCCCAAAACAGCTGGAGGGCCAATTTTCGCCATGCCTGGTTTAGGGGAATGGTAGTCACTGCTCCGAATCCTGAGCATACGCAATTTTGACTTCTTCTAGGCTGGCTTCTTGGGGATAGTTGGATTTTACAACAATATCTTCCTTAGATCCCGCCCCCCGCCCTGAACCACAGCCCAGGAGAGCATTAGGGACATTTGCTGCCATAGGCATAGTGGCAAACCAGTGGTCAAGTTCAGGGGTGAATGCAACCTCAATGCTAAAGAAAAGAGACAGGTAACTTTAGGAAGAGGCGAGAGAACAGAACTGAAGTAGTATGGATATTCTTTCACTCAAGGCCTTCTCAGGTTATACTTATTCCATTAAGGCAGGCTAGGGGTGGGGAGAACCCAGAAAACGTATCATAACAAGAACTCTGCAAGGTTGGCTCCCTCAACTTGTACACCACATGAATCCGAATTTCACTGTTGGAGTCCAATTTAGACTGTGAGTTCCTGGAGGGACCTTTGTCTTCCTTAAAGGTACAAACCGCCAAGCACCTTGCCTGCACTCAATAAGAAAGAAAAAGAAAGACACTAAAACAGATAGGTGTTATTGGCTGGCAGCTACACAGTGCCTTCCTTTCTATGATTTATTTTCTCGTTTCCAAAATACATTATTTGCACAAATACAACCTCTCATCCATCCAAGACAAGCTGACACTTCATTTGCATTATCTATAGTTTGCCAGAAGGATATAACTCCTCAGTCTTAACACGATTTCCATCAAAAGCCTTGGCTTCCATACTTATGCTGAAATGAGTGCAGTATATATATTTATATATATATATATATATATATATAAAACCAAAACCAAATTTATATACTGCTTGGCTATAGCAAAATTTTTAAGTGGTTTACAAACCATGGCTATGGTCCAGTGTTCTGTGTTCATGTGGGGACTGAATGCCAACTATATTAAATGGACCCCAAGGGAAGTTGCAAGAGTCAAATTCCCCACACTATTTCTGATAGTGTGATAGCTCTGGAAAATGGAATTCTACCATAATAAACTATTATGTTCCCACATCTGGCAATTGCTTACAGTGCCAGAAGCTCTGACTTGTACCACCATCTCCATGGGCTTCTTGTTCATTTCAATGGAAGAAACAGATCAGCACACACAGTTTCTCAGCTCGCGTGGATCTCCTCTTTCCATAGCAATTAATGGGGCAGCCTGCATGAACAAGATTCCACCTGCACCTTGCAGCACATATAGCTGTCCTGGAACTGCAGTGTTTAAGATGAAGGCATAAACATACAGACAAGTCTCTGCATGGATTTCAGTTTTAGAGCAGTAAGGTCAATCTCACAGAATGTGGCAGGACCACTAAGCCTGAGGTAAAGCATGTGTGGCAAGCTTGCAAGATCAGATCTCTAGCATTCCAGAAGCACTTCAATTTTTTGTTTTGTTTTGTTTTGATGCAGGAAAAAACCCTAGGCTTTGCTCCTGCTCATATTTATGAAATGCTTTGAACCAATCAGTTCATATATTGCTTCCACTGAAATATCTATATATATATAAGTTTTTGAGGTGTATGCATTAGCAACTGTATACAGATACATGCACACACATAACAATGGGCCTGAAAACATTCAGTGAATTAATTTAATGCTTATAAATCAATAGGTGTTTTTTTTAAAGACCACATATATTGAAATATACACGGCAGAGAAAGGTGTAAATGCTCATGACATATATACAATGGAAATCTGTGAAACATAAAAACCTGTTTTAATCTGAACTTAAATTCAGATTTTAAAAGTCTTTGAGGATAAGATTTTTAAATGATGAATGGACAAAAACTGTATTTGGGAAAAACACACACAGACACCTTATGATGATCTTAGTAATGTAAGAAATCCTTCCTATGAAATGTAACTTAAAAGCATGAAGGGCCATCAATTCCCCGCCATCATATTGTGTGCCTTCTGTATCGCTTTGCCACATTGATCTACTTCTGATCTGAGCACCGAGGGCCAAAAGAGGGCTCTCTTCAACTTATCAAATGAGTGTTGTGTTGAGCTGCGGACGAACTCCACAAGGGACAAGAGAGTCCCTTGAGAGTTGCACACTTCGGTTTTGGGGCTGCTAGGGGCAGGCTGTGGCAGCAGCTACTATGCAATTCAGCCTTGCCCAGCTCAGTATCATCCAGATTCTTTGGATTACACCACCCCTGGCCATGCTGTCCATAGCTGATGGGAGTTGCAGTCCAAAACATCTGGAGAGAACCACACTGGGGATAGCTGATGTGCTACCTTGTTTGACTGTTCAGGGTGGGTGAACACTGTTCTAACACTTACTACAGTTATCGGTTACTAGCAAATTCCAGAAGAGCAACTGCATTTTATTAATTTGTTAGCTAACTTATAAAATGCTTTTTCAAGGTATATTACACATGCTCCTGGAGGGGCATGAGAGCCACTTCCTTATAGCGTTATTCCCGCCCACCCCCGTTCCTGTGTAGAAGCAGGCAGGGAATGCATGAAATGGGCCAGGAGTGGGATTCTTTCCCAGACCTATGTTGCTCGGCTGGGAGTACAACCATCAAGGGGAAAGGAAGCATGTAATTAAGTCTGGCCTGTATTGACCCGTTACTGTCCCATTATCAGGGGGAAAAGCATGGGAAAGAAGATCTCACAATGATGCGGTCACCACTGGCAGGTCACTGTGATGCCGTCTACAGCAGCCAGATGACATGAGTTAAGACAGCCTAGGTGCTAACAGGTTATTATGGAGCATTCTCCACCAGCAATGATTACAGGTTGTTTCATTCTGAGCCCAATTCAAGGTGCTCGTGGTGCTGTTTACAGCCCTAAATGACTCAGGCCCCAAATACCTGAAACTGCCTCCTTCTCTACAGACCCCCCTGGGTGTTAAGAGTGGCAGGGGAGCCCCATTGGTTATCCCCCCCCCCAAGCTCAGGGGGTGGCAGCCCAGGAAGGGGCATTTTCTATGGCAGCTGCTAAAAAGTGCATCTGGCATCTTCATTATACTGTACAGCTGTTGTTGAATGAAGATGCACCTCTTTACACTGGCTTTTGGCACCAAAGCTGTGTATTTTTAGGGCCAGTTTATGTCTATATTGTTTTTAAACATTGCTTTTGTGCCAGGACATTAGGCTGAAGGGCAAGTAATATATATTGATAATAAGAGTAAAAATAATGAATGTCCTTTGGCAGCAGATAGGAAGCAAACGGAATCCGTTCCGGAAGTCTGTTTGACTTCCGAAACATTTGATAACCAAGATGCGGCTTCTGATTGGCTGCAGGAAGCTCCTGCAGCCAATCGGAAGCCACGTAAGCTGTGACAGATGTTCAGGTTCCAAAGAACATTAGCAAACCGGAACACTCACTTCTGGGTTTGCAGCCTTCGGGAGTCAAAATGTTAGACTCGCAAGGCGTTCAGGATCCAAGGTACTAATGTAGCTCTAAAACAATTTTCTGCAAATTTGGAAAAGGTCCACCCATCTGAGGAAGTAGGCTGTAGCTTCAGTAACATTTCTGCCAAGTTAAGTCTTGAAGATGCTGAAGCACATCCACCTTTTAAGTGAACTGTTCTTCTGGAACTCAAAAGGCTGATTCCCTTGTGCATGTCTATCACTTGCTTCCTTCTCCCTTGGTGCCCTGGCAAGGCAATGTGTGAGCTGCCTCCATGGAAACCACAGTCAAGAGGTGCTGGGAGTGGTGCCTGATCTGCGATAACAGTTTCACCCATATGTGATGCTCCACTTATCAATGGGCATACACGTGAACTCACCCCATTTTGTTGTATGCTTTACAAATAGAAGGCCATTATGTAAAACGTGCACAGTGGAAAAAAAAAGAAAGGAAAAAAGAGGAAGACTAGGGAGAGAGGGAAAGAAACCACAAGTTATTGTTGTTCATGTTTCATATTTGAAAAATGAAAATAAAAAAGTGGTATCAGCTAAGATTCAGAAGAACCTAACTCTAAAGCCATTTCTGGTCACTTCCTGTTGTTTGCCGGATGACGTAATAGTTGATTCTCCTACCGTGGCCCGGCTGTTGGTGCCCGGGTTCCCTCCCAGCCTGTAGTTGTTGTAGGCCAGATGGCTGTATGGATTGTATCCCACAAACCCCGGTGTGCTGGGCATTTGCTGATGGAAACAAATGAGACAAAAACACGAATGAGAAATGAATCCCAACGAGGAGAACACAGAGAAATGAAAATGGTTTGCAGTACAGCATGCAAAAGCAACCGGAAATTTAAACAAGCATAATGAGGTGTTAACAGCAGCTGGCTCTCTCTCCCTCTCTCAAGAGGGACAGGAAGCCTGAATGAAACCTGTTGAGGAAAGAGGGGTTTCTCTCTTTAAAAAAAACTTGCCACTGCAGATTCTGGATGGGTGTAACCTCCAAGTTAAAACAACTGCCTAGTTCAGACAACAACCTTGAGCTAGGTTAAGAATGTTGAGAACTTAAAATAAGAAAAGTCACTTTATCTAGAGACAGTCCACATTTATATTGGCCTATTCCGACCTCTTATTCTTAATGGCGACACTGATCATTCATAATGTACGGATATTCTTCACAACTGCAATCAGGGCAGTGCGATGGGGTAACTGAAGACATGCTACAACGATAAACTATAATGTTGTTCACTGCTCCTGCTCCTGCTGCACAGAAAAAGCATTTTGGTTTGTGACACTCATTCTGATTGTGCAGATAAAATATAACTGATAGAATTTGACAGGATGGGGTATGGGTGTGTGAAAACAGTCCAGATCCAAGGATCTGCAGGCATGCACCTCTAGATCGTGATACCCTGGCACCCTGGCACCTTTACTTGGTTGCAAGTGGTTGGTAGCCAGGAGCAAAATGCACCTGGCGCCTGGCTAATTTCAAACACTGAAAACAGCAGACCATGGCTTGCTTCATAGCCGGGTCAGAAGAAGGGAACTGTATCATGCAATGAGGAGAGGAAGAATAAAATCCCAAAGCTCCTTGCTGACATAATGTCAAAGCATGATTTGGCTCTGCGTCTGAACCACCCAGTTTGCCACTCATCTGCCCGCCTGGGGGCTAATTGCTATGCTCTGTAGGTGAATGGCAAATTGCATGCTTGATTTAAATATACATTCTAAAATAATCAATATAACCTTAGAACTATTACCACCCAACCTGCTGGGCTGGGCTCCAGCCAACAGAAATTTAAACCAACTACCCTTCAGGTGCTTCTGAAGGATGCTGAAGGAAAACTCCCAAGAAAAATGGAGATTCACAGCTCTGATTCATTGCTTATCCAGGTGCTCTTGGGGTACAAAAACCCCCACAGAAAACTGGAATACTCAAAGGACATGATACATCATAGGAAAGCATCTAAATATGTTTAGCCAAGTAGAACTAGTCCTTTATATGGGTGCTCAGTGCACCAATATTTTCTTAAGCGGTTTGTATTTTCAAAATTAGTTCACGGTTCAAACTTCAGTATTTATTTTGGATCTTTATATTCAACCAAATAAGACTATAGGTTGCATGTTAACAGTTACCATATTTTTTGCTCTATAAGACTCACTTTTTCCCTCCTAAAAAGTAAGGGGAAATGTGTGTGCGTCTTATGGAGCGAATGCAGACTGCACGGCTAGCCCAGAAGCCAGAACAGCAAGAGGGATTGCTGCTTTCACTGCGCAGCGATCCCTCTTGCTGTTCTGGCTTCTGAGATTCAGAATATTTTTTTTCTTGTTTTCCTCCTCCAAAAACTAGGTGTGTCTTGTGGTCTGGTGCGTCTTAGAGAGCGAAAAATACGGTATCTAAAATACAAGTTAACTCCCCCCCCAAAATGAATGAATATTTAATGGCAGCTGAAAACCCCATAGCTGAGATAGAAATCGTTGAAGCTGCGCCACAAAATAAATTAAAATGAATTCTTTTTTTGGGGGGGGGGAGGTGTTTCCATGGTGTCAAAAACATCCAGGAAGGCATTCCAAAGTCAGAGCACTGCCGCCGAAAAAGCACTCGCCCTCGTATTCACCTGCCACACCTCACTTTTCAATGTTTATCTAGCTCTAGCAGGGTGCTAGGAGCTGTACAGGATTTAAAAAATTGACATGGTGCAAGTACATGGAAACATCCCATAATAGGTTGCCCAGTTATGTTGCTAGATGGTTGACTAGGACCAGTAAATGAAACATACCTAATTCATTAGTACTTAAATGTCTTTATTGCTGGCTCATTTCTGAGCGCAATTCAAAGTGCTTCTGTTAACCTTTAAAGTCCTATACAGCCTGAAAGCTGTCAAGTATAAGTAGGGCTGCTTAGTCTCACACAAACCTGTCTCCATGGTTAAGTCCTCTGTTGAGGCCCTTCTCTGGGTGCCTCTCCTGCAGTTTAAGTGAGTAGCAACTAAAGAAAGGGCCTTGGAACGCTCTCCCCAGGGAAACTGGCACAAAATTTCACATCCTGCTGGCATCAGGAGACTTTGTTTTAATTGCCCAGGTCTTTCAAAATAGATTTGCTTTCAGGCTGCCAATGTGCTTTTCCTGGTTCTTTATAGTTCTATTATTATCATTTCAAAATATCCCTATAAGCCACCCTGGAGGTTGTGAATCTGGGAGGTGATATATCAAATACTTTAATTAAATAAATGCAATGGGGACTCCAGCCAGCCAGATGTTTCTAGAACGCAGTGGGAGGAAAGCTTACATAGTTACCCTGGTATGAAGTGGGTGACACAAAATTATTTTAAAATTATTGCAGCCCTGAAGAGAAACTGCACAGCCACAATATTTAATCAATGTAATCAGAATTCAGTGCATCGAAAGATCTCAGAGGGCAAGGAACTTTATGTTCAAGTGTACAAGAGTAGCCAACAGTTGCATGGAAAAGGTCAGGTAGGCCAAAGCTCAGAATGAACCCGGGCTTGCAAGTGAAGTTAAAAATAATAATAAATATTTATTCAGCTACATTCAAAGCAAGAGGGAGTTCAAGCAAGTAGTAGGTTCCTTGCATGGATCAGGGGAATGTTGTGGACATGGTGTATGAGGGGATGCTCATCATATTTGCAGAAGACACCAAATTGGGAGGAGAAGCCAATGCCGCAGAATACAGAATCAAAATTCAAGATGACCTAAGCAGACCGGAGAACTGGGCCAAAACTAATGCAATTAATTTCAATAGGGACAAATATGAGATTCTATACCTAGGCAGGAAGAACCAGCTGAACAAACAGAAGATGTGGGGACACCAGGCTTGCAAGTTGTACAGTACATGTTAAGAGAATCTAGGGGTCTAAGTAGACCTTAAGCTGGACATGAGTAAACAGTGTGATGCAGCAGCAAAAAAAAGTTAATGCTATTTTAGGCTGCATCTACAGAAGTATAGAGTCCAGATCAAGGGAAGTAATAATACCACTCTATTCTGCCTTGGTCAAAACACACCTAGGGTACTGTGTCCAGTTCTAGGCACCACAATTTAAAAATGATATTGACAAACTGCAATGTGTGCAGAGAAGGGTAACCAAGATGATCAAGGGCCTGGAAACCAATCCTTATGAGGAATGGTTGAGAAAGTTTAGCCTGGTAAAGAGAAGACTGAGAGGAGATATCAGAAAAAAACATCAGAATCAAACTTTCTGACAGTGAGTGCTGTTTGACAATGGAATGGATTCCCTTGGGAAGTTGTGGACCCTCCTTCCTTGGAGGTTTTAAAGCACAGGTTGACTAACCATCTGCCATGGATGCTTTAGCTGAGATTCTTGCACTGCAGGCGGTTGGAGCAGATGACCCCTGGGGTCCCTTCCAACTCTACACATCTATGATTCTAAGGAAATGTCATTGGCACCCCAGTGCTAAACTCATTCGATGGAAGTAAGTTCTGCATAAATCAGTGAGGCTCCTTTCCATGTAAATGATATAGCTGTTGACAGCTAGATAATACAACTTTTAATAATGGGGGTTCTATTCTGTAGCCTGGTGAATAGGTAGAGTGGACAAACAATGCTTAAATCATGGTTAAAGAAGGATACCACGTTCTCACACAGCACCAATCTATAATTAAAACCAAGTCCAAAAGCCAAGAAGCCGTCAGATTATGGTTTGTTTTGGAGCAAACAAACCATAGTTGAGCTGCTGGGGAGGGCTCCCATATAACACTAAGCCACGATTTAATGAACTATAGCTTAATGAACCATGGTTTAATGTTATGTGCAAACCAGGCCACTACAGTAACTAATGACCAAATAGATATAAAATGTTTAGCAGCGCCACAGAAAAAGGGGGAAATAGGATCCAGCCAACAGTTCTGTCCAGTATACCCAAACCTGGACAATTCTCAGCTCTTGAACCATCCCGAGATTCTGTTTTATTCTGTTCTGGAGAAGGTGAACCATAAATGCAACTAATACCCAAATCATTACTTTGAGACAGTACACTAGGCACATAGTTTGCAGCTTGAATGCACTCCCAAAAGGTGGGCAATAAATATTTTTAATATAGTGGTTTAATAATAAGAGGTTGTTTTCCTTTTTTTGCAAAAGCAATTTTGCGCATGGCCTTAGTGGTTTTTTTAAAAAGTGATATGCACCAATTATAGACTCTCCAGATACCTTTCAGTTGGACCATCAGTATGTAGCAATCTGTGGAAACAGGCATGTTCAAATTGTTTGGGCCACCAGAAACAAAATGAGTAGGCTGTGTTCAGGTGAGGTGCAAGGAGAAGAGGGAGAACACCTACCAAAAAGGTCACTGCATATGTGACAAACGGCCCACAAAAAAATGGAATCAGTGAGCTTTTGCATGAGTAGTGTCTGCAGATGTATAATTGTTTATTTTTCATTATTTTCTGTTACCACACAAAATCCAGATTAAATGGCAAGAGCTATAGGATGGCATTCTGACATGGTGTCAAACATGGTGTGAGTTCTACAATAAATTCCCATCAGGAAGCCCTCCGGCTCTGCAGACAGAACCCAAAGCAGGGAGGCTGAGTTCACATATCACTTGCACTTTGGTTTAGACAAGAAGCTGCACCAAGCCTTGAGTTTGCACACCCACTCCACATAGCTAAGGAGGAGGTTGGGGGCCTTCACTTCTATTTAACCACAGCTTCCTGTGTCATCTAAACCTGTGGTCAATTTGGTTAAAGAAGCCAGTTTCTGAAAACACAATTTGAAGTTCGCTTGTTTTAAGCTAACTATAGTTAAAAACCATAGACAACGTGACAACTGTAGTAAAGCAAAAGCTTCTTCTCACCTGCACTCAACGATGGTTTAGCATGACATGCCAGCCTGGTCACAAAGTGGAAACCTGAGGCTTCCATTTAATTTTTACCTTCTGCTCTCTAAAGTATGTTGCTTATAGTGTGCCTTCCTTTTCATAGCACACACCACACAGATGTTCTGAACGTGTTTACTCAAAAGGTTAATCTACTCTCTTTCCCTAGAAGTGAAAACCTTGTTGCTGTTCTTTGTGCACCTCACTTCCACCTTCTGCTACTGTATCTAATAGCTATAACAACATCTACCCCCCCCGCCCCCATTCCTTGCCAAGGTGTTTATACCTCATTCTATGGGAATAACTACAATACACAATTAGGAAGATTCACAAATGCCTGTTATCACCACACAGATGCTCATATCTTAGCAGACTTAAAAAACAGAGCTTGCATTTATCCAGGTTTCAAAAAATGTGTGGTCACAGCTTTTACTAGGTGCTTTGGAAAGAAGCTATGTGAGATATTACTTGGATTAAAGATGCAACACGAGATTAAAATGTGTACTTTTACAAAAATGAATGCCAAATGTTATAGGAAGTAAGCTCGTGTTATAGTCTGGAAACACAGCAAGCAGCAGGCATGAGACCCCAAGTTCTAATTCTTGAAAATGCCAGTTAAAAGCACTCCACAGCCAGGGCTGGCAAAGGATTCTGAGGTATGGACTGGAGTCATAATTTAATCACGCTGTTTGAGAGGAACCATTTGTCTGATTTGGTTTACAGAGCTCTGCAGTATCTTCTCTGCTGAACTAAAATGAAAGCAGGCTTTAGTTTGTAAAATAAGAAAAATACTTTCATACTTACGGTTGTGGGGGCTGGGGTGGGTGGTGGGGCATAGGATGGCCTTTCTGTTTTAAAAAAAGAAGGGGGGGGGGAGAATGACTATGTAGACAAGCTGGAAACCTAGAGACTGCCAGGAAAAAATTCAAGCATCAAATCAAAAGGTGAATAGATTAGGGGGAGGAAAGTCTGTCATTTAAGAAAATACTTCATATAGGAGCATCCAAGCTGTGGTTTGTAATCTTGTGTTCAGTTCCCAAGAACTCAAAGAAGTGAGTATAATGAACAAGCCCAAGTAAATTAAAAGTACAACAGAATTTCTCCGTAGTTTTCCCTTCTCCTAACTGAACAAAAAGGGTGGCTGATTCAGTTGCTGAAGCAATTACAGACTTTTCATGTGACTGCAAATCCAGACTGTCACGATTTTCAGGATTTTGGACAATTCAGGGTGCACAATTATAGTTGATTTGGAGCTCTTGTGCAAATGAACTTTTTGCCATAAGGACAGTGACAGTAACACGGTAAGTACACAATTCAAAATTGGGAAGGTTTAGAGCAGACTTTCTCAACTTTGGATCCCCAGGCATCCCCAGATGTCTAGGGACCCAAGGGTGGGAAAGGCTGGTTTAGAGAGTGCAGATATCATTATCAATGATCCATGGAATGAAATATTGGTGCTATTCTATATGTGGATATGAATTAAATAAGAAAAAACACACATACACATAGACTGCTGCTGAACTTACTTGACATTTTGGTAGAAAAGTGTTCAACCAGTTGACATTAGATCTGAAAAAGAAAAGTAGAACGTCACTATAAATCATGTTTTCTCTTGACACATCCCATATAAACAGTTAGACCAATGTAGTCCTCCAACATCTACAACTGAAGCGCATAATTGATATACAGCACTGAACAACAATCATCTATAAACTTCATTGTTTGCAGTACTGAGCTACCTTCTTAAACACAATCCCCTTGTTGTTTCAGAGCAAAGATATGAACCAGTACAGGAAAAGTTTATTTCCCTCCCTCTTTAAACACTACCCACTTGTAGCGACTTCTTTCATGCGGTACCAAAAGAAAAAGTTGAAACCAAATATCGCAAATGGTTTTCCTCTCTAGAGAAGAAAAAACTCTGAATCAAAATGTGCTTGTTTTCTGTAACAAGATCAAAATCTCAGTCATTAATGATAAGAGATTAATTTAGGAGGATCAGTGTTTATATGTGTGTGTATACACACACATATGTACACTCAATGAGGCAAAAATTAGACTCACAAAATGTTTAGGGGTATGAGTATCCCTGAGTCCCCCCCCCCCACAAACCCTGATCCTCCTAAATTAATCTGTTATCAATAACGCCCCTGGGAGTTTGCGATTTATATTATATTATATATATAGCTTTCATATATAAGAGAGAGAGAACTTTCTTTTTTAAAATCACGTTATGCCTTTTGTGTTTTTATGCTGTGAACCGCCCTGTGATCTTCGGACGAAGGGCGTTCTATAAACGCAATAAAATAAATGAATGAACTGAAGTACTGCCAGCTCTGTCTGACCATCCCCGCAAAAAAAAGACGACGACCTGCTGGACTCAGCAGGACCTACTTCCGAGTAGACCTAGTGAGGACTGCGGGGAGGGGGCGCCACCCTCGCAGCGGGTGGGGGAAGGAGGAAAGCTAACGGGCGCGCAGCTTCTCTCTCTCTCAGGCGCCACACCCAGACTGGGCCCCGCAAACTCACCGGCTCCAACACGGGCCTCGGGCCTCGCTCCTTTGTCTCCAACGAGAGGGAAGCGGCGGAAGCAGGGATGGAGAGAGGGGCGGAAGGCAGCAACTTCCGTTTCCTCTTCAGCACTTTCCACACAAACCTTCCCCTCGCCCTTGCTCTCTCACCCACCCTTCCCATTGCCCACTTTCGAATTAAAAACAAAAACAACCCAATTTGGGAAGACATTTGCACCCAGTCATCTCCCTCTCTACCTAAAAGGACGCTGCCAGCGGATTGTTGCGAAACTGCGAATGCAACGTAGAAATTACATTTCCCGAAGCTGCCTGCTTGAAGCGGTTGGTAGGCAAGGAGTCGCGCGCCGGGTCACGTGAGGGCTACGCGACGACGTGACGCAAAGGGAGTGAGCGTAGAGTTTAAGCAGGTCTGTGCGCAGGGCTCGTCCTCCGGTTCTTTTATGCGGGGAAGGTGGGAGAGTGTCGGTAGAAGTCGAAGCAGAAATGTCAGGATTTCTGCAACCAGAAACAAACGGGAGTAGCGCAGCGAGGGCTTTCTCCTCTTTCTATTTTGCTGCTATCGCCAACCACCCTCTGAGCTACTTCTGACCTGCAGGATGGACAATGTCCTCTTATTCAAAGCTTTCCTAAGGCTATTTGTCCAGGCACAACCCCCCACCCCCGGGGATAATGAAATATATTGGCAATCTCTCTTCGATGTTTAAACCCCTCTCTCTCGTGAAGGATTAAGATCTGAGTAAAGCAGCTTAAGCTCGTGTCTTTTGTTTAGGGGTAGACACATTGCTGTTCAGTCACAGCCACAGCAAAATCCTGATTATCTCAATTGATAACTATTTGTTACTGCCAGTAGCGTAGCATGGGTTGTCAGCACCCGGGGCAAGGCAAGTAATTTGCGCCCCCTAACCCATGGATTTGCGCCCCTAACCCGTGGATTTGCGCCCCCTAACCCGTGGATTTGCGCCCCCTAACCCTAACCCCCAGATGTTGAACCCGGTGCGGCCGGCCCCCCCTGCACCCCCCACGCTATGCTACTGGTTACTGCATATTGGAAGGTGAAAATATGGCTTCGGTCCACTTATTTTTGCAACCTTCAATGGCGACAAGCTCTAAGTCTTAAAAGAGGCCTTTCGCAAATTTACTCCTGGGGGAACAGCAATTTCATATACTCAAAAGCGTAGCAATAAACCTATTGATGTGAATCTAGCGACTAGTTTAGATTTCTGTTTCAAAAGGGCAGAAGCAAAGCAAGCCAACATTTCCACACATTAGCTTATTTCAAGAATTTGAAGAGAAAGGTTTGCTACCTGCAGATGGGATGTATCTTTGTGTTGTATTCTTATTTTTGCTTTTGTGCTGTCTAGCTTAGTCATCTATGTTTTAATATAATAGAGTTTTGTGTACAGACAGGGATATTGAGAGGTTACCGCATGGTGTGATCTGAAAGCAAGGGCTTAAATGGTATTTGTGCCTCCCACAGGGCAAGAGATTAATGTGTGTCGGTGCTCATTTTCCTAATTTTAAAAAGTATTCTAAGACCTCCAAAAGCAGTCCTGTCTCCTCCGAGTAAGGAAAAAGATTTTAATGCTTAAATGTTTGTGGTCCTAATGAGTTTGTGGGATGTAAAATTAGGGCTTTCCATTCCTGGCCCAACAGATGTATCCTAGTCAGGAGAGTCACATCTATGAGAACCTATAAGCCTTTGTGGCAGAAGGTATTTACAGAAATAAGCTATATTGCGGGTCAACGTGGAATGTACCACAAGTTTTGGATTTTAAAAGAACGGCAATCTGGCTTTGTTGTAAAGAACTAATTATTTTTCTTTTGCAGTGGCACGTCTACTAGTGGCACAGAATTGGAAAGGATTGAAACATCTGTGTATCTCCAGTTGGAAACAGAATGGATGGTCTATTGCTGCACCAGAGAAATTAACAAAGAGATTACATGCATTGAATAATACAAATGATGTAGATGATTTTGTTGAAATATTGCATCCTTTTATCAAATATTATAAGACTTTAAATTATTTCTAAATCTGCATCTGTATGCCATGGTGTATTTGTAACAGCAAAACCGGATGCCTTCATCTGTCCCCGCTGCCATAAAACTTGTCTCTCTCATATTGGTCTCTACAGCAACAGCAGGGGCTGTAACTCTCTAGTGGCTCATTCTTCCATTGTCTCAAGACCGATGGATGCCAACAAAATACGCATGATATATGCAAATACGCATGATATGCAAATTTCATACACATCTGTATCATTCCTCTGTGGCCCTCTAGTTGTTGGACTCCAACTCCCATCGGCTCCAGTCAGCATGGCTAAAGATCAAGCATGATGGGAATTGTAGGCCAACAACATCTGGAGGCCCACATGTTCCCCACCCATGCCCCAAAGTGACCAGAGGATAATGGCCCTCTAAGATAACCAATTTTGATCTAGCTTGTTTTCCACACCATAGTTTTCACTAAGGCGGTGACTCTTGCTTGTACTACTTTCAACTGTGGGCAGCCATTTGTGGGATTGCTCTTGCAAGTAAAAAAATAAATCCCTGTTATCAGAAGACTAGATGCACATGAGGAACTTCTTCCTGACAGTCTAGTTTTCAGTATCTGATATTATCTAATATGCCTGTTTTATCTGCAAATATTGGTATGAGTTTCGGGGTGCCAGTCTCCCCTAAATTCCTGGACCCAGTAAGTGTTAGAAATTACTCAAGCCTCCTGAACCCGTGGATCTATCAAGAGTTAAAATATAAGCCAGACTAGCTTTCTTATGAGGTAATCACATGGGAGATGAGCCATTAAGAGAAAACAAAGGGGAAGGTGATGGATCGCTAAGATAGCAAGAGAGGGGAGTCTGTGCCAGATGGAAAATGGGTGAGGCCCCCTCCTCCAGCTCTAGATAGTTAGAAGGCCAGAGTTTTGAAACAGAGTGTAAACTTGACTGTGATGTGATCCAAAAGGAAAAAAGGTTGCAGGCTGTAAAAGGCAGAGGCAGAGCACAATGTTTGCTTTCTGCTGTGATCCAAGACTACAGCTACGGGAGAAACAAGTTCCTTTTGCGGTGTTTATGCAGTGAGCCCCTCCATCATAGGCTCAGGTTGTATATATATATGCGCAAATAAGCCATATATTATGAAGATACCACAGTCTCCGCTATGCCTCATTTCCAAAAGGAAACACGGACCCTGGGTAAGGGTGCCTGGAACCCCTGGAATCTCACACCGTTCGGAGATTGGAGTGGCATGCCACTATATATTTGTTTTGAAAATGTTATTTTTTCTCCCTGAGTCTTTAGAATGAGAAGAGCTAAGCTTAAAAATTAATAAATAAAAGCTTAGATGAAATGCAAAGCTAAGAGGAAATTTCCTAGGCTATTATATATTTTAAAATAAATTTATGTTGTCTGGAGAAACAGCCAAGTGTCAGGTGTTTTCCTCTCTACCACCAGTATAAACACACTGGATTGTATACTTTGAAGTCAGATTAGCACGTTAAGCCTATCATTCCAATGAAGATGTGACATTGTATGTATTTATATCAAAACAACCTGTCATCTTTGTTTTGGCATGTCTGAATAGAGAAAGGGGGGGGGATATGAAATCAAGACTTCGGATTTGTACAGCTAAACAAAATAATTAATTTTAATAAGGGATTTGGGCAATTGTATTTACCCCTGAATGGGAGCGTTTTTGTTTGGTTTGCTAATCCTGTTGTAAACAGTTCAGTGAACAGCTATGCGATTGCTTTTATCTGGTTGTTTTACTTGTTCTTTTTGTAGTTTTGTTGCAAATGTGTGCTACTTTCATTTCAGGTGCAAGATTGTTATGCTATGAGATAGAAAGAAAGATAATCACTGTTGGCAGTGACATGATGGGTAGCGCCGACTTATTGTATCTGTGGCAGAGCTTCCATAACATTTGGTGTTGTCTGTAATGTATATTATCCTTGAGCAATAATTGAGCTTTGCTGCCTTCTGCCCTTAATTGCTGGACTGGGCCATCAGTGAGTAGGTGGGTCTTGGCAAAACCAAACATGGGGAATAAATGACCACATTTTTAAACAGGAGCCCAATGTTTTGCTGCCCTTAATTATGAGCTTTTCTTGAAAGTCCTGTATGACTCAGAGTTGGATGGACTCAAGGATCACTTATACCTTGAAGCACTCTGTACATTCATCCTACACATTAATCCCTTACAGACAAACTTGCACCATCTTAAACTGTTGGGTTGCAGATTCCTGCACAATGCTAGGGGTTTCCCCCCAGCCGGAACTCATTTCTGGCACCTCTCTGGTGGGCCATATTGCTATTCTTAGAGTACAAGGGAGGCGTTCATGGTGAGTTCCGGCACATTTTTCCTAGAAAAAAAAAAGCACTGGTTCTGCCTTGGAATCAGAAAGCCATAGCTATACTGTGGGGTTAGGATCCCACCCCCCTAATTGACCAATGGCTACCTGCAGGATTTTTTTTGGTAATCTTTCAATCAATATATTTTGAAAACAGTTAACATACGGGCAAATTCGGCTTCTCAAAGTAATTTGAGAAAGTTCTTTGCTGAGGGACTGTTTCCCCCCTTTCCTTTGGAAATGGATTTGCAACTTGGGCAGCCAGGATGAAACCTATTTCAGTCTAGACCCATCTCTGGAATGACAGAGAGATTGTATTACTTCAGTTTCAACACAGTAATAGCGGCTGCTTAATTCAAAGTGCTGGGTCTCACATTTAAAGCCCCAAATGGCTTACTTTTGTGAGCGCCTTCTCCCATATGCTTTTCCTTGTTTTTTTAACAAGAAAAACAGCCATTTTGGAGAAACAGCCTTCTTCTTAGCCCACGTTCCACCATTTACTATTAGTAGATTGTCTGATAGGGTGCAGTGCAGGGCCTTTGCTGCAGTGGCACCAGTGGTGGCTGGTGTCCATGGTGACTGGTGGCACTGAAAGCAGGCAGGTGGATCCACAGTCAGTGACTAGTACAGCCACCTCCGGATTTGTTGTAAGTAGCAAGGCTGACAGCAGACTGAAGTTAGTGCGGCAATGCCCCATTTCCCATAATGGACTAAGCTTCACTGAGTGGCCTCTACTCTGGGAAGCTCTGCCTCCCCCCCTCCCCCCGGAGATCAGACTTGCTCCCTCATTGCATAGTTTGTGCTGGCACATGAAAGTCTTTTTATTTGGAAAGGCTGGGTTCTGCTGTTTCTGCAAGTTTATTTTTACTGCCTTTATTTTTTGCTATTTTATTATTTTTTATTATAAGATGTGCTGAATTGCTGGAAGGGCAACTGACATATTTCAGAAATAAACTTAATGTGACTCAGCATCTACAATGGTTGACCCTCAAATGTGAATAGTAACCATCGACTGCTGTATCCTGTATTAGGAAGATCCACATGACACCGAGTTTATATTTGCCAGGCTCATTATTTTCATTGCCATGACCCTACACTTTGTTGAAGGGAAACTCCCCACCGGAGTAGAAATCATATATTGAACAGATGGAAAGCTCTTCAATCTGAGCCGGCTGAAAGCAAAGAGTAAGGTTGCTGTAACTTCCATCATAGAGCTTCAGTATGCTGATGACAACGTAGTGTGCGCATGATCAGAGGATGACCTCCAAACCATCCTGAATATCTTTGCAGAAGCTTATGAAAAGCTTGCCTTATCACTCAACATCCCCAAAACCAAAGTGCTGCTCCAACAAGTACAAAATAACCCCTCTGCAGCGCCACAAATCCAACTCAATGGTGTAATGTTGGAAAATGTCGATCACTTTTCCTAACTAGGCAGTTATCTTTCCACAAGGGCCAACATTGATGCTGAAATCCAGCATCGCCTGAGATCTGCGAGCTCAGCTTTCTCCCAATTAAGTGCAGAGTGGAGACCGAGACATTCGCAGGGAAACCAAAATGCTTGTTTACAAAGCTATTGTACTACCAATCTTACTATATGCTTGTGAAACATGGACCACTTATAAACGCCATCTCCAACTCCTCGAAAGATTCCATCAACGGTGTCTCCAAAAAAATTTACGCATCACTTGGGAGGAGAGGTGAACTAATATCATTGTACTGGAAGAAGCAAAGATCGCTAGTGTTGAAGCAATGATTCTTCAACATCAGCTTCATTGGACTGGTCATGTTGTGTGGATGCCTGATTATCATCTCCCAAAGAAACTACTCTATTCCGAACTTAAAAATGGAAAGCGTAATGCTGGTGGTCAGCAAAAGAGGTTTAAAGACTGTCTCAAGGCAAATCTAAAAAAATGTAGTATAAACACTGACAACAGGGAAACACTGGCCTGCAAGTGCTCCAGTTGGAGAACAGCCTTTACCAAAGGTGCCATGGGCTTTGAAGAAGCTCAAACTCAGGATACAAGGGAGAAATGTGCTAAGAGGAAGGCATGCCTGGCAAATCCACACCATGATCAATTCCCGCCCGGAAACCGATGTCCCCACTGTGGAAGGACGTGTGGATCCAGAATTGGCCTCCACAGTCACTTATGGACTCATTGTTAAAACTGTGTTTATGGAACACAATTTTACTTGGCTATGAGTGATCGCCAAAGAAGAAGAAGAAAAGAAGATTTGCCAGGCTCAGTTTTATTATCCGTATCATCATGGTATCATTTACTTTGGTAAATTCATATCCCCATCTTGTTTTTAAATGCTCAAAAATTAGTTTTAAGTCTCCTTTTTGAAATTCAAGTGTAAAAAGTACAAATTAAGTATCAACCAAAAGAGAGAGAGAGAGAGAGAGAGAGAAGAGAAAAAGGCGCACAGGGCAATTAATAAATCAGTTTTACATTCATAATGCCAAGTAAACAAATATTAACAATTCTAGATCAGAATTTATGAAGATTAAACATTAACAGCTGACATACTTATTTTAAGATCTAGCACAAGAACCAGCAGTAGAAATGCTTGCTTTGTATGTTGCTAAAAGTTGGAAGTTAATTAAATGGAGCATTGACACTTGCTGTGTCATTTTCCCCGCCTTTGCATGCCGTATGTAATAAGGCAACTGTTGACACTCCAGTAAAATTACATGCTACAGATGAAGACCTACATAAAGAAGACACTGAACTGGATCCTCAAAGATATCTTGACACTCTGCAGTGCCCTCGAAATCTTAAAAACACACACAACCTAATTTCATCATAAGGTCACAGTTATTGTTTTACTTAAATGCCTCTTCAGGATTAGTTTCTTTTTTAGCTTTCTAATGACAAAATAGTTTGAAGTCTGCAGTAATGAAAGAAACTTAGCCTTATCTAAGATGCTGTTTTGAGTTTCCATGGCAGTAAGAATACACACGACATACCTCTGCTTTGACAGAAAAATATTATGAATCTCTCGGGTGTCTGCTAGGAATACAGGAGGTTATGGGTTTGAATCATGGCTTTTCTTCACCTTTTTTCATGAAAAGTTATGCTGTCCTAGGTAAGTGAATAAAAAGATACTGCTCTTTCCTGGTAAATAAGCAAGCATTACGATAAAAAAGGACTATGGCCAGGACCCAAATGCTTATTTTAGGTATGTTCAAAGGCCACTGTGCACCCAGGAATATTTTTCTTCTCCATCTTTGAACCACAGTCCTCTCATATGTCAGATTTTGAAACTCAGTTTTGAAAGTAGGCATTCCCAGTTACCTCGAGGAACAATTATCTCTTCAAGGAACACTTGTCTAAAGCCTCCTTAGCTGTGCTATCATTTGGAACCATGATCTCTAGGTTTGGGTATTTTGCCATTCTGCTTTTAATGTAATGTATAATAGAAATTGGTCTAATGGCGTTCCCATCACTCCCAGCCAGCATGGCCAATGGTAAAGGGGTGCTGGGAATTATTGTTAGGTAATGCCACACAAACTCCCCACCCAGATTTACATGGAAATGAATGCTTTCACAAGTGAGGTGATGCCAGGAATGGTATTTACAGGGCAACCTTAAACATGTCTACTTAGAAGTAAGCCCCACGGAGTTCATGAAGGTTTGCTCCTCTGTGTGCATGTGTGTAGAATTGTAACCTCAGTCTGGAATATGCCGCTTTGGGAAGTTAATATGACATAAAAAGTGGAAGAAAGCCACCTTGAAATATCCCTCTAAAATTCTGGCCAGTGTCGCTTTTGAAGCAAGACGAGGACACATGGTGGCCCTCTAATGGCTTGTTTACTGTAGTGTGAACTTTTGTAGCCAAGAGCCAAATTCACCAGGCAATACATTTAAAAAGTCGTTAAAACCCATTATCATTCTTTTTTGTTGTTGCTTATAACCTTGTGCACAGAGTTTCTGTAGCTGAAATGGGATGATGGAGTACTAGGGCCAGGATTCCAGCTTTTTGGATTAGTGTCGTCATCCACGTGAGATTTGAGCACAAGGTTGGCTTCAAGCTTGTAGCCCTTTTTAGAATCATTTGATTGACTGTGAAGCAGATATTTCCAGTTGTTAAAATGATGACGACAGACCACATGGTTTCCAGGCCCAGTTCAAGGTGCGCATATTAGTGTGCAAAGCCCTAATGTCTCTTTCCCCAAATACCTAGAGACTCCCTTGTGTGCTAAGACTGGCAGAGGCAGCCATCTTGGTATTTGTTCCACCTTCAAATGCTCAGGGGTGGCCTAAATTGCGAAACTCCTTGTGTCTGGCACCTTCTTTATACAGCTTCTAGCAAATGCTGAAGATGTACCTCTTTGCCCTAGCTTTTGATGTGTATATTTTAAGGACTCACCTTATTTCTGCAATAGTTAAGTTGTTTGAAACAGTTTTTAATATTGTGTCGTGATGTTGCAACCTACCCTGGGAGCTTAGGATGAAACACAAGTAATAAATTAAATAAGAATAATATAGGCATGTAGATCATAAAGTAACTGTTATACTTAAGATACAGTGGTGCCTCGCAAGGCGAAAATAATCTGTTCCGCAAGTCTCTTCGTCTAGCGGTTTTTTCGTCTTGCGAAGCATCCCTATTAGCGGCTTAGCGGATTAGTGCTATTAGCGGCTTAGCGGCTTAGCGGCTATTAGCGGCTTAGCGGCTATTAGTGGCTTAGAAAAAGGGGGGGGGGAAGGAAAAAAACTCGCAAGACTCGCAAGACGTTTTCGTCTTGCAAAGCAAGCCCATAGGGAAATTCGTCTTGCGAAGCGCCTCGAAAAACAGAAAACCCTTTCGTCTAGCGGGTTTTTCGTCTTGCGAGGCATTCGTCTTGCGGGGCACCACTATACCTTCATACCTGCCACTGTAATAACTACAGCATAGCAGCTGAAGCCCTGGGTGTATTGAAATCAAAAGTTTTGCCACTGGGTTCAAGGAAGTCGTGATTTCACAGAACTGCAGAATCGCAGAGTTGGAAGGGACCGTGGGGGTCATCAACCCCCTGCAATGCAGGAAGCTTTTGCCCAATGTGGGGCTCGAAATCATGATTTCAAGCTATTGAGACAACAAGAAAATATACAACATTCATGGGCTGGCAGGAATTTGCAAAATTGATACGGAAAGCATTTTACCTGCATAGCGTCTTTTGGGGCGAAGGAGAAAAGTAATAAAACATGTATGAAATAATTGTCTTGTCTGGAAAAAACCAATAACCCAGTACTGGAACTGTCCATTCCTTTCAAGGAAGTCTTTCACTTACTAAAATTCCAAGTAACAGTGAAAGGCCAGCAAGAAATGTACTGTACTCAAAAATAATTTATATGGCCCATGCAATGGATAGCTCAGATAGCTTTCTGATGGCTGCATTTTCATGTTTTCAACAAGAACCTACACCTTCTTGCCCATTAGGGTATCTCTCTGGTGGCTTGGGCACACTAGGAAAGACTTGAGCCAATCAGAAGCAAGCTACTTTGGCCAGTAGGGACTGAGCAATGAGAGGCAGCGGTCAGAGGCAGTTTGAACATGTTTCTAGTGGGGAAATTATTATTTCCTCAGTTGCAGCCTCACCTGAGCTTAACCTCGCAAAAGTCCATAAGAGTACCAATGCCATTATCGGTGGCAAGGTATGGCTTAAATCAGATTTTAAACTAACTCCAGGAAATATTTTCATGGTTTATCTGTTGGAAGAAATCCAGCTATGGTGGAATATAGAATCACAGGTAAGTGAAAAATTATCTACCCATTCTGACAGAACAAGGGCAATGTGCGCATGTTTCACAGTGAGTGTTAATTGTACTACTTTGGAATTAAATGGCTTGAGGCCTATTTGCCCTCTTGAAGCTTTTGTATTACCAGTTCTTGGGAGGTACCAGTGACTAAGGGGTGTTGGTGAAAATATATAAAATGACAGAGATAAAAATGACTACAGACAAGTTATAATCACTTATAATCCTGTGGCAGAGGAAGTCCTTTCAAATGTAGATGTTTAGTTCTGCAGAGACAAGTCTTTGAACCCATTAAACATTGAACTGATGAAAATTATAAAAATAAATAATTCTTCTCTGGAGGGAAATAAAGGCGGGGGAGGTATTTCATCAGGTGTTTTAATTAACAGGAATTCTGTTTGTCAGGATTCCCATAACTTCCTCTCATATAGACGCATGAGCCATCTTCAGAATAATTACAGGGTTATAGGAATATATATTAGCTGAAAGAATATACTCCTAGTATTGACAGACAGGAGACAATCATGTGGTCCACATGGGTCCATACTGCCATTTATTTCTGAAACCCATCCATGAATAATCTTTGGGTAAGTGTGATGCAGATTTAGGTTTTGATGGATGGGATACTGCAAGACCGCCTCATAACCAATCTCACTTCGATATCAGGCAAGCCTTTCTGTTTAGTCTGTAAACAACCTTCATCTGTGGCTGCCAAGTGGAGATCAAACCGCAAAGAAACTGATTTTTTCCTTAAGCGAGGGTTGTCTTTAAAGAAAGAGCCTTCCCATTCTTTAATCACTTCATCTACTTTCTCCGTCCTGAAACAATAAATTAAACATTATACTGATGAATGAGTGTGGAACAGACCTTCAAGCTAGGATTTCACAAAGTGATGGGAAATGGCATGACCCGACCACACACAGAGTTTTTGTTTAGTCAGCTGAAATACGGGGGCTGGTTTTAAAATCTGTATCCCTCAGGAAACATGATGGCAAGTTGCAACCTTTCTGCAGTTTTTTACTTGTAAAATAAAAGGCACCCAATTTGCTACACATGAACTTATGCCAAACTGAAGTGCTGCCCTAGAAAAATGATCAACCAGGATTTCATACTATGGAAAGAAAGATACCCATGGAAATCTGCTCTCACAACCTTCAGGACAGAAGGTGGAGAGAAATTCTGTTGAACTAAGCAACACCGATTTAAGGATCTGCATTGATCTATCACCGAGTTTTTAGGCTCCCTTTAGTACCAATGGTTGCTTTTGTTTCGTACTAATTAATGTTTGCTAAATACCTCTGTAGATGCCTTTTAACATTTGGGCTCCAGTCCTATATACAGGACACATCAACACTAAAAATTTAAAGCACATTTAAAACATACGGTTCCCCCCAAAGAATACTGGGAACTGTAGCTTTGTAAGGAGGTAAACTACAGTTCCCGGGATTTTGGCGGGATGTGCGTGTGATGGGCTTTAAATGTGTTTTGAATTTATAGTATGGTATGGTATGGATGTAGACCGCTATTGAACACATTGAGACATCTGAATAAATAGTCCATCACTCATTGTCCTAGTTTGCATTTCTTGGTAAACATCATTACTGTGAATCTGCGATTTTGACTTGCCTTGTTCCTTTCCAATAGCTATGGGAGAAACAAACCACTATAACGGTTTGGTTGTCATGCAGACTGCATACTGTGGTTTGCTTCCCTCAAACAAACCACAACCAATAATCCAAAAACAACCCACAGTGGACCTTAAGCCATCCACAATGGGTACCCCTATGTTGTCTGAAAACAAGATGATACTATGAAGCAAGGTGAGGTTGCTACTTTAACTGGCAAATGTTGCTCGTTGCCAATGCCTCACTGCGTTAAACTTCTGCAGGATATTTTTCTGGTGGATTTTGTCTCTTGTGGATGGAGGTGGTAGTATTAGTTGCCCCCCCAAAAGTCCTAAGCTCAACCCGCCTCAGAGAACATTTCCTTATTGCTTGTAAGCGCTCTGTGCTGTTCAGTTTCACTTACTGTATCGTTCCACAAGCCTCTGCGCTCTCTTTTGCGACATTTCCATTTAAGACTGCTTGCTTTGTCAGTATTTCCACTTTTTCAATCTCGTGCGCCTTTAGCTCACTTGCTGTATAAATGAAAACAGAAAAGAAAATGCAATTTTCACTGTTATGCAGGAACAGGCATCAGTAACCGTAAATGACTCCCCCCCCCAGTCCAATTAGAAAATGAGAAATGGTAATTAGTTGATCATCAGAGGATGTGAGGTGTTCGGAGAAGAGGAGGTTATGCGTTTATAAGGAACGGTTGTAAGCCTGAACATGGTTGTAACAAACAAACAAACAAACCACTGTGTGAATTGCTATACAGTTGTACCTTGGAAGTCGAATGGAATCCGTTCCAGAGGTCCGTTCGACTTCCAAAATGTCTGGAAACCAAAGCACAGCTTCTGATTGTATGCAGGGAGTTCCTGCAGCCAATCGGAAGCCGTGAAAGCCCCATTGGAGGTTCGGCTTCCAAAAATAGTTCACAAACTGGAACAGTCACTTCCAGGTTTGCGGCGTTCAGGAGCCAAAACGTTCAAGAACTAAGCTGTTTGAAAATCAAGGTACGACTGTATAGCTTGTTAGTTATGCCCTGCATAGCTCACACGAGATGGCTTATGTATCCTGAAAATGCAATACAGTTTAAAACAACACCAGACAATCTAAATAACAGTACAAAACTATTTAAAAACAGAGGCCAGTTAAAGATAAATAGAATGTCAGTAGAAATTTCAGCAGCTTGAAACGCCACATATTTTGAAATGGCCCATGAAATAGAGTCCCAAATTAGGGGTTGGGGAGTGACCTGAAATAAACAGGTTTTTAAAACCCGCTTATAGTTTTAGGATATATGTACTCCTATGTCGCAGAGGTCCATAATATAAGGGGGCCATCACAGAAAAGGCCCTGTCTCATGCACCTATCAACTTTATAGATGGGTCTACATGTAGGGCCCTGAAGAAGTCATCGTGCTCAGGCAAGCTTGTATGTTATATGTAGGTGGCCCTTCACATAACATGGTACCAAACTGTTTAGAACTTTAAAGGTCAACACCAGCACTTTGAGAGGAGCCCGGGAACCCACCGATAACCAAAGCAAATGGTTCAGAATAGGTGCCACACATTGTGATCACCTAGCCCAACCTATTCTGCCCATTTGAAGTTTCCAGAATTACAGAGTTGTTTCTTATTTCCCAGTGGGTTATTTTCTTAAACTCCTACAAGTTCTGATTCACATTCAACTTTGCCTAAATGGTGAGCTGTCTTTTTATGTTAATTCCAGGTCTTAAGAAAACTCACACGAAGGTAAGATAAACGCTATTTGGCTAGTGGTGCGCTTTTTGTCGCCTTTTCTGTCTTGGCACGCAGAGCGATGAAACCTTGAAAGAAAAAGAGGAAGAAACTGTAAGAATGTAGAATGGGCCTGCTTATGGTTAGAGCCTTCTAAATCGGGGGCTGCCAGACTTCAGGCTTGCTGGATACTTTTTGTTTTGTTGGTGGATATCAGGTTTCAATATCCACCAATCCACCAACTATAATAATAGTTGGGGGGTTGTTGTGCTGACGTACACTTGGAATAAAGGGGCAGAGCACAAATTAAATCCAGGAATCTGCTTTCAGTAACAGAACGGAGCTCAAAAGGCCTTTCATAGAAGAGCTTCCTGGTTTCCCCGCAAACATACATTGGATCAACCTGATTTAGGTTTTTAACTGCTGTTGCTTTTGAACAATTCAGAATCGGGAACACTTATCAATTGACTGTGAATTGACTACCTATTGCCCATCCCTGTTCTAGAGAATACCATGAACATTTGCAACGAGTGAGCTCTGTGGGTTGAGCAGTCCCGATTGAACTTGTTTGGTTTGCAGCATGACACTTTAGACCTTCTGCCTGTTCAGTATACAAGCATGTGGCAATCTCTATAAGGGTAAAGTTAGCTCAGGGCTGTTTCATATGTTGTTTCTTTCCTCTATGGAGACAATGGTCTGGACTGGATGCAACATGCTGTATATACAGTACAGTGGTGCCTCACAAGACGAAATTAATTTGTTCCGCGAGTTTTTTCGTCTTGCGATTTTTTCGTCTTGTGAAGAACGGACTTTGGAAAAGCTTCAAAAATCACCAAAGTCTTCAAAAACCTCAAAAAAGGCTACCACACCGTGTGCTATGAGTTGCTCCTCGAAGTGAATGCACGGTTTTAAGAAAAAGGAAACAAACTTGCAAGACAAAGGAAACAAACTTGCAAGACGTTTCCGTCTTGCGAAGCAAGCCCATAGGGAAATCCGTCTTGCGAAGCAACTCAAAAAACGAAAAACTCTTTCGTTTTGCGAGTTTTTCGTCTTTCGAGGCATTCGTCTTGCGAGGTACCACTGTATTGGCTTATGAAGCTGAAATGGTTAAAACACTTGTGCCACATGCTTGAATGGAGAATCTGCTAACAATTGAAGGTTTCTTAGGTTAATTAAGAGTTTGCTATAATACAAAGGTGATTGCAGAAGCTTTCAAGCTCTCCCTCTCTCACCCACCAGATTGCCTTCAACGAACTATTGTGTGAGTATATTCTGAGTACATGTTTAATATATGGGCTAGGCAACCAATGAAAATGCTTTGGGCCACTTCCCAGCTAAATCACTTTGGATCTGCCACAGTGCTAGATTTTAGGCAGGAAGTGGGATATAAATCTAGGCAGGCAGGCAGGCAGGCAGGCAAGCAAGCAAGCAAACAAGCAAGCAAGCAAGCAAGCAAACAAACAAACAAACAAACAAACAAGATAACTTTTACTAGCCATAGAACCCTGGCTATGCTATAGGTCATGTGTTGGCAAACTAAGGCCCGCAGACCGGATCAGACCCTATTGCCTTCTGGATCCGGCCCGCGAACCATCCAGGAATTGCCGTGTAGATTGCCAGCATGTGCATTCTTTCCCTCTCCCTCTCCCTCACGGCAGCGGCGCTGGCGCCTCCTCCCTCCTGGCTTCTCCCCGCCCTGCCTAGAGGAGGAAGGGGGCTGGGCTTTGTTGGTGCCAGCAGCAGCGCTCGAGCGGCTGCCATTTTGAGCAGCCCCGCTCCTGAGCCCTTTTGCGCACCGCTCATCGTCCTGCCACCACCACCACCCCCTGCCGCTTGCAAGACACAGGTAAGCAGCCACCGGGGCTTGTGGTGCTCTTGCATCATCCCCCCCCCCGAATATAGTCTGGCCCCCCACAAGGTCTGAGGGACAGTGGACCGGCCGCTGCTGAAAAAGTTTGCTGACCCCTGCTATAGGTATTTGAGGACTGTATCTGGGTACCTTTTCTCCTCCCTCTCTAGCAGACTGCGGTACGTAGCTATTTCTTGCTCAAGCCTCATCTTAGTGTTTAGTAATATTTCGTGTTGCTGCAGCTGCTTTTCAATCCCTTGCCGCACTTTATGTAGCTCTCTCTCCAGGCCTTCAATCTCTGCTTCCAGATGCTTCAGTTGTGTCTGGTACCGCTGTTCTGTGGTGCGCAGAGAATGTTCCAGACCCTTTTCCTGTTAAATTACATTATTGGTTTCAATTCCAGAATGTACTTCTAAAAAGCCCAGGACCATTTTAAAAAACAAAGAAGGGGATAAATAACTTTTGAAAAACACACATACACAGTCAACTTTACATTTTAAATTAAATTCAAACTAATAAAATCAGTATTTGTCACAAACCTTTATATTCTGAGCAATATAAAACATACAGTGGAACCTCGTTTTTTTATCGTCTTGGAAGGCGAAGGTTTCAGTTTTTAAACACCGAAAACCTGGAAGTAACTGTTCTGGTTTTCGAACTATTTTCAGAAGCAGAATGTGCTACATTTGAGTTTCCCTATTGCATTGAGGCTTCCGTATTGAGTTTTTGACTTTCAAACATTTTGGAAGTCGAACGGTCTTCCGGAACAGATTACGTTCAAAAACTGAGGTTCCACTGTAGTTACATTCAGTCAGGGTTGATTGCAGATATTTGGCTCCAGGGATCAGATCTATTATGCAGGAATTGCCAACCTTCAGTGACCAGTGGAAACATTTTGAATTTTGAGAAAGTGCTGTGGGCGCCAATCACAAAATGGCTGCCCTAGGGGCATGGCACAAGGTCATGCTTGCTGTGGGAAGTCACTCATGTCCTAATGCAGGCATAGGCAAACTCGGCCCTCCAGATGTTTTGAGACTACAGTTCCCATCATCCCTGACCACTGGTTCTGTTGGCTAGGGATGATGGGAGTTGTAGTCCCAAAACATCTGGAGGGCCGAGTTTGCCTATGCCTGTCCTAATGGATCTGATTATGGAGATCCCGCAATATTGTTTCCCTTCCCCACAATGCTGCTGTTGCTGTCTGATAACAATAGGCAATTATGGGTTCCATTTCCCATTTCTCCATGTGACCCTTCCCTTGCCAATCTCCTCCCAGGCCATCCTTTTCACTATCTAGGTGACAAGAAAATAGAACTTATCACAAGTGGTAGGCACCTTAGACTAAGGAGATGGCAACAAATCAGGAATAAAAGCCGAAAGAACGATGCAGCAGCAGATTGTACTATTGGGGTAGCCTGGTGGGAGCACCCTATATGAGTTCCTGATACAGTAAGCTATGATCTAGCCATGAAGTAAACTGGTCCTGCTTTCTAGCATATTCTTTGACCCTTTTTTCTGCCTTTGTTCTTCCTGACTCCTGTTTTATTCCAGGCTCACCTCAGGCCCAGCCTACAGTGCTGGGAATGGTGGAGATAAAGTCATACCCTCCAAGATTTCTCCAATGAAAATAGGGACGTCCCACTCCATAATAATAATTTTACTATTTATACCCCACACATCTTACTGGGTTGCCCCAGCCACTCTGGGAAGCTTACAACATATATCAAAACATAATAAAACATTTAAAAACACTTCCCTATACAGGATTGCCTTCAGACGGCTCAGAGGTCGGATAACTCCATACCCTCCGACATTTCTCCAATGAAAATAGGGACATCCTAAGGAAAAGTGGGACATTCTAGGATCAAATCAGAAACCGACTTCTCTAAATCAGGGATGTCCCTGGAAAATAGGGTCTGTAAAGTTACCTTGGGTACTGTGAGCCCAAGGGAAAACAGCAAGCAATTTCACCTCCTCTCTCTGCACAGACAGCCCAGCTGCTCAATCAGACTTACCACAGCATGGAGAGAATCAATTTCCATCTGCATATGGTGCCACTGGCGTCTTGCTTCATTTAGCTCTGCCCTGGCTGCTTTTAGCGCTTCCTCGTCTTTGCTCATTCTTTCACTAGTGGCTTCTTCTAGCTGCAAAGAGGAAGCATTGGCCACATCAGTTCAAGGTGCCCCATACTGAAAATTTCAAATCTGAATGTGTGAATGAATCTTAGGTTTCTGAAACAAAGCACACCTGGTGCACAATTCACGTCTTCTTCGTTTTATTATACTATCATTGAAACAAGATAGTTCTGAAGGGAGTTGAATGGTTTCATAGTGGGAGCAAAAGCAATAATAATAATAATAATAATAATAATAATAATAATGGATGGGGTGGTCATAGGTCTGCCTGAAAAGAAATGGCATATGTTCTAATCCACCCCATCTCACTTTGAGCACAGGACATGGTATCAGAAGGGACTTGCTGCCTACAAACTGAGAGCAAAATGCTAGAGCAGTTTCCCAAACTTGGGTCTCTAGCTATTTTTCGACCACAACTCCCATAATCCCTCACTAGCGAGACTGATGGTCAGGGATGATGGGAACTGTAGTCCAAAAGCAGCTGCAGACCCAAGTCTGGGAAACATTGTTAGATACAACAAAATGGGATGTAGAGCTCTGTGAATGTGTGCCGTCTACCTTACATACCAAAATATTAAGATGAATTTATGGATGACTGCAAAGCAAGCCCCACCACTATTCTTTACTGCAGGGATGGGAAACCTGTGTCTCTTCAGGTATTGATAGGCTACAGCCACCATCATCCTTGATAGATCCAGTGTTTTGGGGTGATCAAAATGCCGATTGCTCTGGGCCATGGCGTTCCATGTGTTTCTCCTAACTTCAGGCTTAACATTGGGGTTGGAGAGAATGTTCTGCCTGCAATACAATCTGAAGCAAGTACTAGGTCGCCAACACATCAGAAAGGCTGATGTTGCTCTTGTATTTTATGGTGGATCCTGTGGATAGGATCTGAAGAACTCAGCAGCTGCTACAAGGCCAGTTTTTCATTCCCCACAGCATCTTTAGTACCAGTGATTAAACCAAGATGCCTTCATGCAGCTCAACCTGATATGTGCCAAGACAGACACACTGAAGCTCAAAGAAGACCCAAGAAGAACTAATTGCACAATTCCCGTTGAGGGACTTGGCATGTTTCAAAGGACACATTGACACAACTCCAGAGGTTACTCCATAATATTGTTTGCTTATTTATAAAATGTCATCCATATACAGTACAGTGGTACCTCGGGTTAAGAACTTAATTCGTTCTAGAGGTCCGTTCTTAACCTGAAACTGTTCTTAACTTTAGCTAATGGGGCCTCCCGCTGCTGCCACCACGCAATTTCTGTTCTCATCCTGAAGCAAAGTTCTTAACCCAAGGTACTATTTCTGGGTTAGCGGAGTCTGTAACCTGAAACATCTGTAACCTGAGGTTCTACTGTACATGGCACTTTACAAAAAAGAGGTCCTTGCCCCAAAGCTCTTACAGTCTAAAACAGACACAGAAGATGGGGGGAATGGAGGCATGGGCAGGCAGGGAATGAATATGCAGTTACTTCAATTACTATCACATATACCATACTTTTCCATCTATAAGACACCCCCATGTACAAGTGAGCTTTTTTTTTTTGCGGAGGATTGCCCAGGGTTGTTGAGCTTTTTTTTGGGGGGGGGTGTTCCAAAAATCGCTCACCTGCGTGTGTCGCAAAATCCACCCCACCTTGTTTATCCCATCGCCAGCAGAAGCTGCCAATCATCAGCCCAACTGCTGGAGCGTCAGCCAATCAACACCACCCATTGACACAACAACCAATCAAATTTCCAGCCTATGCAATACCCATGTATAAGATGGTTCCCCACTTTTAAGCATGATTTCTAAAGAAAAAAACAGTCTTATACACTGAAAAGTATGGTACTTTGGCTTTGTTACAATGGGAACTAGGGGGAAGTTCTTGAGAGCCGCCATTTTCCGTCTCTGCCATCCCTGGGCAAATGGACTACTGTGCCCATGCCTGCAGACAGACTCTCTTTTGCATGACAAGGCGGGTTCCTGCAACATTCACCTTGTTCACCAGTAAGGCCAAGTCCTTGTTCGGGGGGGAAGGGACCAGGACGGGGTGATCTTGAATCAGCGGCTGGTGTGCCGAGCGGGGCAAGGGGAAAGGCGAGTTCATACGAGCAAACTCCCGTGATGTACACCGAGCCCCAACTCACTTCACCCAGCTCCAGCAGCTTCCACTGACCCATGTGGCTCTCCCCCTCCTGTGGCAAAGATGGCAGTGGTGGCAGTGGAGTGGCAACAGAGCAACCGGGCCTCCCAGTTAGCAAGAGCTCGTCTTTTTTCATGGTGCCCAAAGGGAAAAAAGCACACTCAGTAGAACTTGACCACCCCATCTAGGCAAGTTTGCAGTCAAATGCACCGTCAAATCTAACACACACCCTAATGTTCATGGCAGAATTTGGCCAAAAAAAGTGTGGATTACATTCGAGGAAATACGGTAATTTCAATACCTCACATTTCTTCATCTACCTATTGGAGTTAAGCCAGCGCAAGGAAGTCTTCCAACAACAGAACTGTGAGACATTTGGTGACATCACAGCGGTCCAGATAGTATTTACTTTTTTTAATCATTTGTATACTGCCTTTCTGTCCTTAATAGTAATGGGCATGCACCTACACAGGAGGAATGTGGTGCAATGTGTTGTTGCAGAGACGGTCAGTCCTGACAAAATACAGCCCACTGGTCAAGAAATCAAATATATGGGGCCAGGCATGTGCAGAGCTTGTCTGAGGACATGGGAGGCATGGGACATTCTTGGCATGATGGCGTAAGTTCAGCAGGGCACTGGCGCACACACACCCAGGCCGACTTAGCCCTCTGAGGCTCAGGACAGGTGTACCTGGTTGCCTCACCCTGCATGAGATGCGCTCTTGGCACTATGGGACAATTCTGGAGGCAGCAATTCTGAGGCAATCGTAGACATAGATATGATAGCACTACAGAGGCTTTGGGGGATAATAGGTACTTTGCACAATTAACCCCAGATAAGGATGCTTGATGGCTCCACTTCAACAGTGACTATGCATCATCTGGCATTCAGAAAGCTTATGTTATTACTTTCCCCCCCAAGGTGCTTCTGGAAAAACTTGTCGTTCTGTCTTCATTTTTGTAATTACATCTATTGGCAGGGAATTAAAATAGCCCCCTGGCCAAAAGCCACCCCCCCCATTTGTACTAGAACATGTGAACAATATATAATATTTGAGTCTTTAATGAGAATACATAATATATATGTAGGACAAAAAAAGGTTAACCTTAAAAACAAGAAAGGAAATGATGGTCTGAAAGCCACAAAATGGATCACAGATTAAAAGGTTTTTTTTTAAAAAAACAAAAAAAAAACAAAACAACCCCCCCCCTAATAATAATTTCATGTAATTATTAACCTAGATAAAGCCTGGGCTATATAATTTTATTCAGCCAGATGGATCATCTGATACCTGTTTGAAAATGCATAAACATATTGGAATTTGACTTCTCATCTGGCTGCTAGAAAATAATTGTCGGCAACTAGTTCAGACATAAGTTGTCTGACACCTACTTCTGAGGTAATATTTTTACAAATACCTAGCTTTGTTCCTTCTTGAGAAATGCATGTCCTCTGTCATTACCAGATTACAAATTGTCTTTGCATGACACATCCTCAAATAACAGGGGAGTGACTGTAGGCATGGCGGACGTCATCTAAGGCCTGGTTTGTGCTGTTCATGGTATATGCAGAAGAAATTCATGCTTTAGGGTGGTTATTTATGCATTTCCAAAAAAAGCAGCAGCAGCAGCAGCAAGAAGTACATCCTTACCACAGAGGTCAAATATATGCATGGAATTTGCATATGCAGCTAATTAATATGTATACATATAGGTTCACATTTAGAAAAACAAAAATACTTGCAATCCAGGCAGAAACATGAAATATGATATGGGGATGAATGTGACCTGTATGTTTGTTCAGTTTGATGCTGTTGGCTGGCAACTCCAAGGCTTCAGTTGCTGTCCCTTCTTATGGTTCTTTACTAGGGGCTACACTTGCCAACCTCCCCCCCGCCCAGCCTGCCATTCTCCCCTGCATTAATCCCCTTTCCATCTCATGCAACTATTAAGCTCACTTTTCACCTCTCCAGTTCCATTTCTGAAGGCACTTCTCTCCTTTATTCTGTAGCCTGCTTTGCACCTCTTTTCACCTTCACCTTCACCTTCACCTTCACCTTCACCTTCACCTTCACCTTCACCTTCACCTTCATGTCCATGCCTCCTCCTGCTCCTCTTTTTGTGCCTCTGACCCTTGCTCACAAACCCCCCTCAGGAACCCCATGCATCTTTCTCCATCCACATATTGCAATGACTAAGCACCCCTTGCCACCTTCCATCCAATTATGAAGCTACTTTTCCCTCCTGTTCTGTGGACACTTCATGCCCCAGCTTTCATGCTCACCCCTTTCCCATTCCTCCTACTCCCTCCTTTTTTTGCAGCTCCCTTTACACCCCCATTTTCACCTTCACTCCCTTTCCCTCCTCAACTCGACCTTGAACACGGACCACCCCTTTCCCTTGACTCACCCTCTCTCCTATTATAACAGCCCCCTTTGCGTGCGAACCATTGTGAAACGCACGGTACTATATCTTTTAAGTTAAATAGATTATTAAGAGCAAGGCTGTTAGCTTGTTCAATTAGGGAAGTTTAAGTTCAGCTGATGGATGTACATATATGGCTTGTTAATAAAATATCTGTTCTAAATTATTACACGGAATCTGGAACTTCATGCACATGGCACCAGGAGTGAAATACAGTGTGTGACACTACAATGGAATATTTGAGGCCTCTCCTTCCTTCGTCTCTCTCACATGAGGTAGCTGAGGAATGGAAGAGGGAGAAGTTTAAGTACAGTGAGAAGCGGGTAGCGTTGCGTGTTGAGACCTTGACGTCCCCGTCCCCGTTGTGGGAGGCTGCGACTCTCCAGCCTGGCGGGTCCCCATCCAGTTGACCAGGCCAAATAAAAACAAGAAGGAGAAAGGGAGCCAGGTCAGGTCTGAAGAGAAGGTGGTGGCTAGAGGAGACCATGGGCAGGAACATGCGCTGGGTGTGTGGGCAGGAACATGGGCAGGAACATGCGCTGGGTGTAGCTGGCAGGATGAAGACAGGCCTGTGGGGGGCTGGAGTTGAGGGGTGTGGGGGCAAGGAGGTTATGGTGTCAAGGGTGGGCACTGGAGCTAGCTGGGCTTTGCACGGGGAGGGGTTGTCTGTATCCTGAAAAACTTTAATAAAAATCTTAACATGCAAAACCAATTAAGAAAGAGTGCCTCTCCAGCAGTGATAGTGATGCAGAATTATGAGGATAGTTGGAGGGTATGAAGCCTGAAGAAAGTTCCTCACCCCTGCCCTATCCTACAGCTTTTCTGTTGACCCAGGGCCATTGGTATATAGGTATGTAAGCCTTGTTTTTGGGACATGGGTGGCGCTGTGGGTTAAACCACAGAGCCGAAGCCCCGCGATGGGGTGAGCTCCCATTGCTCGGTCCCAGCTCCTGCCAACCTAGCAGTTCAAAAGCATGTCAAAGTGCAAGTAGATAAATAGGTACCACTCTGGTGGGAAGGTAAACGGCGTTTCCATGCACTGCTCTTAGTCATGCTGGCCACATGACCCGGAAGCTGTACGCCGGCTCCCCCGGCCAATAAAGTGAGATGAGAGCTGCAACCCCAGAGTCGGTCACAACTGGACCTAATGGTCAGGGGTCCCTTTACCTTTAAGCCTTGTTTTCAGCAACATATGTTGCTATCAATGGTTCACATACATGTTGCACAGAGCAACTGGGTGCACTGAGATGTGGGGAACCCAGGTCCAAGTTGCTGCTCTGCCGAGAAACTCTCTGGACAGGCATGTCAGTGCCTCTGGGCCTAACCTAGCAGGCTGCTGTGAGGACAAGTTGTTGTAACCCGTCCCAGCCTCTTGGGACAGGATTTGAAAGCTGCTGGAACATACAAATAGTATCATCTTACACCAGAAGCAAGCCTGCCGTGAGATAATAATAGGACCATACATTCAGAAATAACCATATTTAAAGTGTAGCAGGGTGATAACATCAGCCTGCAACTAGCTTACATATCTTGGTTTATGATGTGTTGCGGTACTCGGACTAATTGTCCAGCTGTGATTCACAGATGTTTATTTCTGTGTGGATGTCTAATGGTGTCATTGTGACCGGATAACCTTTAAGAAATACGAGAGCTGGAACAAGGCAAGGCATTGCAAAATACTACGGCACTCGTTTTCGTCTTCTGGGGGGACACCGTAAATATTACCTCAAGGGTTAAAGCACAGGCTCCCACAACCTTAAAAGTGGCTAGAAATCTTAACCCACCTTAAAATGGCTCCTATACACAACTGCTAAAGGATGCCTACTTTATCCCCCCCCCCACAAAAAAAGAAGAATCATTTCAAAATGAGCCAAGAGTACTATTTCATTTGGGGGGATGGGGTGGGAATCACAAAAACCTTTGCCATCCTATTTACATAAACAGATAGATGCAAGGTGACACGACTCTTATACCTTCATGTATTTCCCCGCAGTTTTTCGGGCTAGATATACTGCAGTATGAGAGGAGAAAGAACGGAATAACACACACACACCGCGATTCCCTTTCCCCAATAAAAGGCTGCATTGGAAAAGAAAATACTGTACCTCACAGAGGCTGAGAGAGGAACTGAGTACACATTGGATTGCCTCCTTATTCGGGTAGGTGCCTTTCTGTATATAATCATTACCTGGGTCCCTGCTGAGAGGATGGTCTCTATCTGACTTCTGGTGATGAGCGTTTCATAGTTTGCCCTGATCTCATTGAGGAGCTGGGACAGTTCCATGCTGCTCCCATCCTCCACCTTGGCTAACTCAACCTTATGGATAGGGCGAGAAGCCTGCAGCAGCAGCAAAGCATTCTCAGCCTGCAGTAAGAGTGAGAACACAGAGGGAGAGGGAGAGAGAGGAGGGAGGAAAACACTGATTTTTTTTTTTAAAGCAGCAGAGTTCTATTCTCTTAGCAGCATTGAAGAATGGTCATTTGTTTTTGATTTATTTCATTTATTGGATTTATATATACCGCCCTTCATTCTAAGATCGCAGGGCGGTTCACAGAATAAAATACAGAATAAAGGTAAAGGTAAAGGGACCCCTGACCATTAGGTCCAGTCATGGCCGACTCTGGGGTTGCGGCGCTCATCTT
The DNA here is from genome assembly GCF_951804945.1 of Podarcis cretensis. Classification (NCBI taxonomy): domain Eukaryota; kingdom Metazoa; phylum Chordata; class Lepidosauria; order Squamata; family Lacertidae; genus Podarcis; species Podarcis cretensis. The sequence goes on along the minus strand of NC_137182.1, from coordinate 27,109,183 downwards.
GCTTTACTGAACGAGGGAGCCGGCGTACAGCTTCCGGGTCATATGGTCAGCATGACTAAGTCGCTTCTGGCGAACCAGAGCAGCAAACTGAAACGCTGTTTACCTTCCTGCCAGAGTGGTACCTATTTATCTACTTGCACTTTGACGTGCTTTCGAACTGCTAGGAAATAGCGAAAGCAAAACAGCAAAGCAATAACACACACACACACACACACCCTTTCTCACAGACACATTTAAAAGGCTGTAGAATCAGACAAAGGCCTGGTGGAAGAGGAGAGTTTTCGAATGGCACCTAAAGATTCGTGATGAAAGCACCAGGCAAACTTTCCTGGGGAGAGCATTCCACAAATGCTTTGAAATGAAATAATTACAGAAATAATTATAATTAATTATGTTTGCCAGTGAAATGAATTATGTAGGTTTTAGGGGAAGCCGAACTGCAGCCAAACAGAAATGGCGCTGATTGCGGTGAACACTGAGTGGCCCCTTAAATCCCTAGTGGTGGATGGATCAAATGAGGGCCACTTCAGAGTTGCTTTTTCTCCAACACAGAGGCTATTTTATAGAGCATAATTTATTGCTGGGGGGGGGGGGGGACGACGACAAGATAAAATGAAAAACAATCTTGACTGAAATTAGATAAAAGGAAAAAGAGATGGAAAGATTTCCAAATAAGATTAGTATTAATTGGCAAATTAAGACGTTGCAGAGGCAGTTATCTATGCTAAAAACGCAAGAGATAGAAAAGCTGAATTATGCTAAATGAAAAACTTTGAATTTGCCAATAAACCAGGGAAGTGGCTGGCGTATGAACAACAGAAGTAGAAAGAGATGAAAGTGATAGTGAAGCTGCAAGAGGGAAACGCTGTGATAACAGATAATGCACATATGAAAAAAAGTATTTCATTAATTTTATTCTAAGCTGTATAAAGCAATTTCTTCAAACTTCTCTTTTCAGTGGGCCTATTCGGACACATGATTGGTTACATGTTTTATTGTGTTTCTTTGTTTTTTAATGTTTTTAACATGTTTTTAACAAGTTTTTATTTTATTTTTATTACAGATATGCTTGCCCCTCTGTGGACTATGCTTGGGAGGGAGGGTGGCATATAGTTAAATTTGATAGACAGATAAATAAACTATATTAATGATTTTAAATGACGGTATTACTTGTTTACGCCAGATCACTATATTGTGCATTGCTTTATAATTGCCTTGGCTTTCCTGCAGCTAAATGATCTAACACTTTGTGCCCTCACGGCCTCATGAGGAATGATAAATAAGTTGAATATGGGATGTTGAAACTCGAAAATCCTACACACTTTTCTTTGGAAGCCAAGAAAGCTAAATACATAATGCAACATCCTACAAACATTTCTTTGGAAGCAAAGCAACCCACATATCTAATGCAATAGGTTTAAAGAGTTCATTTTCAACATTTTGTTTTGAATCAGCGAATTTCCTCACGCCTCAGTTCAGCTCTGGGATTTTATTGGCACTGGGTTTTATTTATTTATTCAAAATATTTATAAGTTGCTTTTCTTTATTGATATTCAAGGGAGCATGCCAAAATAATAGGCCTACAGTGAAATGATAAAATGTAGCAGAGTGATGAAATAATGGCTTAGATATTTATTTATTTATTTATTTTTCTATACCGAACACGCTCAAAAATTAAGAGCGCCCAATAATTTCAATTTCAATTCAACACAGAATTACAAAACTTAAGAACTATTAAAAGTCTACACGAAAAATGATGCGGGAATTGGTGCGTCCCTTAGTTGTCTTAGAAGGGCATCATACAAATTGTGGGCCAGTACTCCCTCACCCTGGTCGCCATACATTTGAATCCACCTGGTGGGGGCATCTGACTACCATATTTTTCCATGTATAACATGCCCCCTATTTTTTGGGATTCCATCAATTGCCAGTCTCCCATACATATTCATACATTCATACATATCCATACATATTCATGTATAAGACAACGCCCATTTTTAAAGTTGAAAAAAATGGGAGAAAATATAGTCTTATACACGGAAAAATATGGTAATTCCTTTTAATTGAGATCTTTGGGCTGAAGACAGGCATTCATGTATTCTAAACCCATTAGGGCAGGGTTTCCCAAACTTGGGTCGCCGCCCTGTTTTTGGACTACAATTCCCATTGTTCCTGACCACTGGTCCTGCTAGCTAAGGGATGATGAGAGCTGTAGTCAAAAAACAACTGGAGACCCAAGTTTGGGAAACCCTGCATTAGAGCATGATGGAGACTCTGTGACCTTTCAGATGTTGTCATACTCCCTCTTGCCCCAGCTGGCATAGACACAGGTGAAGGATGATGGCAGTTGTAGTTTAGCCACAGGTTCCCGCTGGAGCTTTGAAGGTTAAGTTAATCACTCTGAATTATGCTTTGAAAGGCACTGAAATCCAGTGTAGCTATTTTAATGTCAATGTGATATTGTCAGAATGATGGTTCTAAGCCAGAATTCTGATTGCAGTGTATTGATGCAGCTGAAGTTTCTGAACTGCCTTTAGGGATAGTCTGGTTCACAACACATTGCAAAATCTAGCCTGGATAGAGCACAACTTTATCCACAACAGTGGAGGAACCGTACTAATATATCAGAGAAAAATTAAGACCTGGAGAAAAATCTAAGTTAATGTTTCCTGTAGAGAATTCACCAGATTAATTTAAGAAGGGAATTTTGGCTCCAACTCTTTGATGCTCTAGCACACGTATTGAGAACCTATGGCTGGCCAAATGTTTATTGGACTCCAACTCCCATCAGCCCCAGGGATGCTGGGAGTTGTAATCCAGCAACATCTGGAGAACCACAGATTCCCCACTCCATGTTTGACATGTTAACTGGATTAGAATATTTTTATTTATTTATTTACAGCCCACATTTTGGCTTATTCCAGATCCTCAAGGATGCTCACATTCAAAGCACCATAGAGCAAAACAGGCTCTTTAAAGAACCAATTCTTTGGTCCCCCTAAGCGATCTGTGTGTTTTCATCCATCTCAGCCTTGCAAACTCCTTAATTGACTGCATCTATACTCCTACACTTGAGCTCTGTGTAGAGGTACACAGTGCTCTTGTTTCTTCAAGCTGTGACAAGTACCCTTGTGTTTCCTCAGTCCTAGGTACAATTACATACCTCGATGTCACAACAGGATGCTAACGATGGATGCCTCCTATGTGAACTCAGCTGGTCCAGATAATGATCAGTCAATTTTTGCAGTTCAAAGTTTCGACGCTTTGAAATAGCATCATCCAGGTAAAGATTTATCAAAGCTTCTGCCAAGTGAATGCCGCTGGAAATTGTGCTTGACGTTGATGTGCGTGTTCAAACAAGATAGTATTAAATAAAAATCCAGACGCTATATTCCTTTGAATCTGAGCTCAAAAGATACTGGTGCTGCAGACTGAAGCACTCATTCCTAGCTTTGTGCTGACTTTAAAACCTGAAATACTTAAAAAAAAACAACAGTGGGCGGGGGGGGGAGTGGAGGTCTACGATCTATGTTCCCATAGGCATCTGGATGGAAACTGTGAGACCAGGATTCCGCACTTAGGCAGGCATGTGGTCTATTCCAGCAGTGATTTTCTTACATTCTTCTCTATACAGGGATGGATAAACCGTGGCCCTCCATAGGTTGTGGGACTCCATTAGCCCCAGCCAGCAGAGGCAGATTAAATGGTCCCGGTCACGCCCCCCCGGCCAGCGGATTGGCTGGCCGGGCTCTGACTAAGTCCCCCACCCCTGGTGGGGAGTGGGTGGCCACGCAGTCCACCGTAACTCCTCCCCACTGGGAAGTGGAGTTGATCTGTGGACCTCCATAGGTTGTTGGACTCCATTAGCCCCAGCCAGCAGAGGCAGATTTAGGGGAGCGTGGCTGGTTCACCCGCACAGGGTGTTGAACGTTGGAAGATTCAGGGCACATAAAAATAGTACTTCTTCATGCAGTGTACAATTCAACTAGGGAAGTTGCTCCCACAAGGGACAATGATGGCCATCAACCTAGATGGTTTTAAAAGAGGTTGAACAAATTCATGGAACAGAGGGCTGTCAACAGCTCCTAGCCATGATGGCTGTGCTTCTGCCACCACAGCTGGAGGCAGTGATGCTTCTGAATACCAGTTGCTGGAAACTACAGGTGGGGAGAACATCCTTGTGATAAGGTCCTGCTTGCAGGTTGCCCACAGTTGTCACCGTGAGAATATTGGACTAGATGGGGCATTGGCTTGATCCAGCAGACTCTTATGTTCTCATGCTCAGCTCCTGCTCATGGAAAATCTGCACTGTCTTTTAGGAAGAGACTACAGCAGTCTGCTCTCTTTACGCTTGGTAAAAGGTAAAGGTAAAGGGACCCCTGACCATTAGGTCCAGTCGTGACCGACTCTGGGATTGTGGCGCTCATCTCGCTTTATTGGCCGAGGGAGCCGGCGTACAGCTTCCGGGTCATGTGGCCAGCATGACTAAGCCGCTTCTGGCAAACCAGAGCAGCGCACGGAAACGCCGTTTACCTTCCCGCTAGAGTGGTACCTATTTATCTACTTGCACTTTGACGTGCTTTCGAACTGCTAGATTGGCAGGAGCAGGGACCAAGCAATGGGAGCTCACCCCCTTGCGGGGATTCGAATGGCCAACCTTCTGATCGGCAAGCCCTAGGCTCTGTGGTTTAACCCACAGCTTGTTACATACTATTTAATATTATATGAATGCTATATTTGAATTATTCTCTCTCTCTCTTTCTCCTGGGTGTGTATAAGAAACAACCCTAGTAAACAGATATTGGTTCCATTCCAGCCAGAGTTTGAATTGACTTGCTAAGCAATCTTGCTAAAGATATTTACTAAGAAACAAGTCCCACTTTGTTCAGTTGGGCTTTCTCCCTAGCAAATGTGTTTAGCCAACTAAACCCCCATTTACACTTGGACTCAAGCTCCTATCAGCGACAGTCAGTATGGCTCATAGTCAGGGATGATGGGAGTTGTCATTCAATAACACCTAGAGAGCCACAGGTCTCCCAGCGTCACATAATGGCTAGAGGAGGGTTTCCCAAACCAGGGTCTCCAACTGTTTTCGAACTACAATTCCCATCATCCCTGACCACTGATCTTGCTAGCTAGGGATGATGGGAGTTGTAGTCCAAAAGCAGCTGGAGACCCAAGTTTGAGAAACATTGGGTTAGAGTGTTGAACTATCACATGGGTGCCAGGGACACAAAACCCATGGGGTGAACTTGGACCAATCACTGCCTCTGGGCATAATCTACCTCACAAGGATGTTTTGATGATAATGTGAAGAGAGTGAGAGATCCATGTGTGCCTCCTTGGGCTCCTTGGATGAAAGGTAAGATGTAAACACAACAAATAATACAGAAACAGAAAGGACAAGGAGAACATCACTAGGGTTGAAAATAATCTAGTCAAAGTCAGATATTACTTGCAACAGTAAGAAAGTTTATTGCATTGCAGCAGTAAACAGAATGTAGTTCTCAATATTTCTAAAAGCGTACACCTCCGTAAAGTTTTAAGAAAGCATATTGAGTGGGCTTTTCCCCTATCTAGAGCCCATATTTGGAAGAAGCTACTAAGCTACAATTGACTCTGGTTCCAGGAGGTTTTCTTCTACTTGGGCATTCCCTTGCTTGCCTGAGTTGAAGGGGCCCCCGCTCTGCTTTTCATGCTGTTCACTTTGTTGCTCTTTCTTCAACTGATTTCACTTGAGAAGAGACCACTTTGCCATCCACCACTTCTTCAACGATGGTCTTCACCACCCTTGTTTTGAGGGGCTCTGATAAAGGAATAAAATGATGATGGAGTTAACCATTGATAATATCACTAAATGGGTTCACATGGCCTATTTTCCCAACACGTGGGAAGCTTCTGGAGTTGAGCTGGAGGAGAAGCACCAAGTATTGATTTATTAACCCATTTTCTCTTTCATTCAAGATGTTTATATCTTGCCTTTCCTCCAGTCTGGAGCTCTTGGCAGCTAACAACCAATACATAAGCAATTGTACAAAACAACACATCATTTAAACTGCAAAGTTGTAACAGCAACAATTCAGCAGTGAGTAATAGCAGCGAAACCACTCCTAAAATTGCTTTACCCCATTATGCAAACACCTGGCCATTAGTATAGAATAGCAACATCCATCGAAACGTCATCCTTTACCTCTCCCTGCCCAGACACATATTGTTTCAAGCAAACAACGGAGGTTTCAATGTGCAATACTTGCTACATCCCACAGCAATTTAACTAATCGGTAATGCTTTGTGACTGCAGGCCAACAGAAACCTGGCAAGTTTCTCCAGACTTGGGTCAGCTTTTAGTCACTTTTTGCCAGCCAGTTGCATCTTACAATGCCATCCAGAGAGTGACTGCAAAAAGATCCCGTGTGGGGACAGGACAATAGTCATGTTGAATATGCCACTGAATGAATAAATATGTCATGGTCCTGGCAACATATGTTGGCCACAGGAGCTGAAGAAGATGGACCAGGGGAATGTTTTTGTTGAGACTCATGTTTGGTACTCACACTTTTTACTGCTGGGATCATTAGGGCAATTGTTCCCCCCAGACTTTCTTTCTCACGAATGGATACATTTACTTATTGCATTTATATCCCCACCTTGTTCTCCAAGGAGCTCAAGGTATCTTACATGGTTCTTCCCCCCGCCTTTGTTATTAAATCCCCACAGCAACCTTGCGAGAGACAGCGACCAGCCCAAGACAACCCAGTGAGCTTCATGTTCAAGTGGAATTTGAACCCTGGTTTCCCAGGTTGGACACTCTGACCACTAAAAACACCGGCTCTCTATCTGGGAATTCTACACATAGCACAAGGGTTATTCTCTTCTCCTTCTGTTGACTCTTTATTTGGATTCAGGCACATGATTTTCTGTAAACTCAACAGAATGCAGATTACCAAAGGAATACAATCTAACTGAACGTTCCCTCCCAATGTTTGCTTCTTTCATCTTCTTTTTTAATTTCAGGCTTATTCTGCAACGGTGTGCATTTTATCAAACTAAGCTTACTGATTATTTTTTTAAAATTCTTTTTCTTTTAAATCTGGTGAGTGATAATTAGTTTTCCGCCCACAGGGAGCTGAAGGCCTTTGAAATCCATTCCCACTTCTCTGGTAGCATGTTAATTCTGAGCACACTCCTTGAGTTGAAGCTGATGAAGTGAAAGGGACTCATGCCAGTATGGATAAAGGCTAGTGCAAATACTCTTAAGTCAACATTGTTCAACTGAATTGTGAGATAGGCCAGCTCATCACTAAATTTTATGCCTTGGGGGCTAGGGGTGTCTGCTACTTGTGGTTGTTTGCTACAGTTCTCAGAAATGTTGAAGGATTACTCAGCTTGGGGTGGTGCAAAACCAGGGGGGTTTGCAGTGCAAAAGGGTTTGAGACTATTGCAAAATTCGGGCACTGCTTTGCAGTGAATCGAACAATGTTGGGTTTCGGGAAGGCTACCTATGGCCCCTGCTTTGAGCATCTTGTGGGGTGGTGGTGGTACAAAATAAGAGCAAAATTTTTGGCACCAGTTTGGAGTGAAGCAGACAATGTTGGGTTTTTAGATGTTAACGGCGAGCCCCAGTTTGATGTATCAACTTACCCAGCTTGGGAGGTGGTACAAAATGTGGGGTTCATGGTGCAAAACAGTACAAAACAAGTATGAAACTTTGGCCTCAGTTGGGAGGGGACCCCAAATTTCAGGGTTCGTATTTAAGAAAGCCTTGAAGGGCGGTGGCTGAGACTGCGGCGCTGGCAGCCTCTACAAGTAGCAGGCACTGGGACAATGGCAGTGGAAGAGCCAAATAACCAACAGCTCAGTGGAAGGGACTCTAGTCTAGAACACGGAAGCTGTCTTATATTGAGTCAGACCACTGGAATAGCTAGTTCAGTATTGTCTATACTGGCTTGCAGCAGAGCTCCAGGGTTTTAGATGTGTGGGTGGGTGGGGAGGTATTTCAGTCCTACCTAAAGAGAGTCTTAGGTTCCCTCTGGTTCCACCTTAAAGCATGCCCCCCCCCGTTATGGAAATAAGGGCACAATTTTCAGATTTATACATTGTCCTTTTAAATACAAAACAATATTACTCTGAAATAATAAATTGTAATTACCTCTGATTTGAACTTTTGGTTCATAAGTGCGGAAACTGTCAAAAAGGAACACAATGATAACTTGTTAATATTCTTATGAAGCTGGCAGATTTAAAAAAAATATATTTTTAGGAAATGGTTGTGGAAGCAGTAATGATTTCAGTACAGTTGCATGGTGTGTCATTCGTATTCATGGAGGATTCTTTCTTGCTGGCGCCCACTCAGCAAGGTCAGAATCTTTTAGGGTCCCCTCAAATAAAAAATGGAATACTTTGTGTCTGTGATCTGTCATTTGTCAATGTGATATATAGAGAACCAGAGAGATGATTTTGCATTCAAGTGGGAATGTTGACTTTTTAATGCGGTCTTTTGCGAATTTTATTTTGGAATATTTGGGTTTAAGGGACTAGGAGCAAACTTCCAAGTCTCTTATACCTCTTCCCCGACCAAGCAAAAACCAGAAAAAGAAGCAACTGATACTTAAAGTTTGCTTCCACCTTTTCAAACACGTTGGCTTAAAATAAAAAAGTGTGAGGAAGGGACCCTTTGAACCTAACATCATGCAACTCCAAGCTTGATTCCCTTTTACTTTCAGATCATTCCCGTACCTCTCGCCATCAAGCAGGCGCCTGTATGTTTCAATTTCCATTTCCAGTCGGGTCTTGATACCCAGCAGTTGTTGGTACTCTGAATTTTGCATCTCTGTCTCAGACCTGATCTGCTGCAACTGCTCTTCGATGCTGCTCACTTGGTGCTGCAGCTGTGAGAGCTGAGTGCTGTAGTTGACTTCGGTTTCATGCAAGGTGCCTTCCAGAGAAGCTTTCTGTCGGTGGGAGAAATAGAGGAAGGCAGGGCTTGCTTACATGCTAATGAAGGCGAAAATTCGCTCGTTCGCTCAGCATCCAGTATAAAGTTCAGCTCCCCCAAAACTGAGGGTCGGTATATCTATTTTGTGTCTCCCTGGAAATTGCTGCACACGTGGTTTTTTTGTTTTGTTTTGTTTTGCTTTTTGGCATTTTATCAACCTAGTATCAAACACAAACGCAATCTGTATGATTCCCATTTGAAATGCAATGACTAGACTCGAATTATGGACAGCAAACAGGGTAGGAGACTCTAGTTTCCCCTAGTAATTCTAAGCTACTCACCATGCTGTGCTAGGTATGTTTACTCAGAAGTACATCTCACTGTGCGCAGTGGAGCTTACTCCCCTGTGGGGTGCATAGGATGACAACCTAAGCTATTTGGCTATGCCACAATGGTTAGAGCAGTGTTTCCTAAACTTGGGCCTCTAGCTATTTTTTTGGACCACAACTCCCATCCTCCTTACCTTGCAGGACCAGTGGTCAGGGACAGTGGGAATTGTAGTCCAAAAACAGCTGGAGACTCAAGTTTGGGAAACACTGGGTTATAGCATGGGTGGCCATCGTGGAGACCTCTACATGTTGGGATTCTAACGCCCATCCGCCCCAGCCAACATGGGCAATGGTCAGGGATGATGAGAGTTGTAGTCCTGCAACATCTGGCAAGTGCCACATTGGCTACCCTTGGACTTCCTAGAAACTACAGACAGGTTTGGGGCTATAGAAGAGAAATCAGCATTTCTGATCCTGATACAGTGTGTTGGATACTGGCAGCCAAGCATCCTGGGAGAAGCATCCTGCTGTTCTCTGAGCTTCTAGGATTCTGGGGCCTGCATTGCAGCCTATAACTCCTCCTTAAACTATGAATCTGGAAGCAGTTTTTAAAAAAATGACATTTATATCAAAAGCCGAGCCCTCCAAAGAGAACTCAGCCTGCTTTCAATACCCTGCAGTCCAAGGAAGGAGATGCAAAACACATACCTTAGCCAGAAGGGATTGTAGCTCTATCTCCAACGCCTGGAATGAGCGTTTCAGCTCAATTAACTCGTTCCTGGCGGAGTTTGCTGCGCCGGCGTCATCGTAGATCTGTTGCTGCAGTGGTTGGCTCTGTGGGAGAAAAATCAATAAGATGTAACTTGGCATGAAATTTTTTTCTCTTGTACGGAGGGCAGTCTTCTATTTGAAGGGCTGTCCAGTTCAAGCCCAGTTAAAAGATAAACAAAATAGGAAGGGAGTTCATCAGGGGGCTTTAAAGTTGCCCATCAACAGTTAGCACTTGGTGAGCGGGCCATAGCTGTCAACGTTTCCCTTTTTTAAAGGGAAATTCCCTTATTCCGAATAGGATTCCTCGCAAGAAAAGGGAAAAGTTGACAGCAATGGAGTGGGCATGCAGATCACCTGGTCAGATTACCGCTATGGTGTGATGCATTGTTGCATTTGTGTTTACATTATAGGTATCATTTCTAAATTTACATATAAATTAGCCTATGCTGTTTGACATCAAATATGGGTCTTCTTTCTGCCCATTGTGGGGGAGGCAATGCACAACTGGTCACAACTGTCTTCTGGCATGTAGGAATTTGATACAGATTCATTCTGTCCAGTATCACTGCCAAGGGGGGGGGGGAAGGATATGTTAATTCCGGTTCTCTCCCTTTCTTATTTTCCAATCCTAAATTCAGCTCTCCATATTTCTGCAGCAATTTGCAATTTAAAAAAATCCTCATGAAAATTCACCAGCATTTTAGTGTGTATTTCTTTGCATGAACAGGTTTTTGCATACATTGTTCAGTAATGTACACGTTTTTGCAAACATTCCGCTAACAGAATACATTTTTGTATGTGATGGTCATCTTGTGCACATTCTTCCCCGCCCTCCCCAATGCATGTGTTGCAAATATTGCTTGATGCAACGCATCAAATAGAATTTGCTTTCAGCAGCCACCCATCCATCTTACCATTTTGTGAAACTGTTCTTCCGCCTCTCTGCGATTTTGATCTGCGAGGTCTTCATATTGCGCCCTCATTTCGTTCAGCAGCTTAGTCAAGTCTATTCCTGGAGCCGCGTTCATTTCCACTGTGACGTCACCCGTAGAGCTGCTTCTCAGCAAGTTAATTTCCTGGGGAAGAATATTAGAAGCAGGTTAACTTGAGATGACGAAGCAGTGTAAAGTCAGTCAACAGTGATTCATCAACTTCTTATCTAGAAGGACATCATCCACTGTAAAATTCATACAAAAATGTTCCAAGCATTGTCTTTCTCTTCTTATGGTACCTCTGAATATCATGGTGTGTGTGTGTGGGGGGGGATGTCCCATATCTTCTGCAGTCAGTGTGTAAACGTGTCTTTATTACACAAGAAATGACTACAACAGCATAGGTTTTATATAGCATTTTTCGTTAAGTGCTCAAAAGGCTTCCTGGATTGAAAGTCCCAGCTGTTCCGAGCATAATAGCCTTTTATATTTTTGCAATAGATGGCAGCCCTTGTTGGGCAGATGGTCTAAGAAACCCCTTCCCAACCTCATGCTCTTCAGATGTTTTGGACTACAACTCCCATCATCCCCAACCATTGGCCATTCTCACCACTAACCATTGGGGTTGATGGATGTTGTGGTCCAAACATCTGCACTGAAGCACTGAAGCATTATCTGGTGAAGAGAGTATTCAGAGAAGGACTAGGCAGGTCCTTCAGCCAAGCCAGTGCTCAATCCAGTGACCTGATTTCAGATTACTTGGGCTCTGTCCAGGTACTATGAATAATTGTGAAACCATCTCTCTGAGCATATACACAAGGTATCAGGCCGTTCCCCTGTAATCATGTAACTTGTATACCACCATCCTAAGTAGAGACAGTGAAATAGCCACCTTAAGCTTTTCATGACAGCCAGTGCCAGCATCTTCAGAAGTTGGTAAACCATTATCCTTAATTTTATTTTTGTTGGATTTGTTCCCAGGACAAATACCACAGAGAAAATGATCTGCATCTCATTTACCGAAACTAGCCTTAGGGCCTGGGAAGCTCTGAAGGAAGATCCATTCTCCCTGCCTGGCCCCGGAGCACCCACTAGGCATAAAGGAATCTAAGCAAGGGAAGGGTGTTCCCAAAGAATGGAGGGTTAATTGCAGGAGCGCCCGTCTCCATTCTAGTCTAAATATGCCAGCTTTACCTTACACAGTGAAGGCGTAAAACGATTCTCTGCCTATAGATTTTTTTTTTTTGGGGGGGAGCCCCAGTCTAAGCTACGGGGCCAACAGAGCCCTGTGTATCATAACTTTGTGTAGTAACATTGGACCACACAGGCACAGCGATGAGTAGACATTAGGAGAGAGCACACACTCATCATTAAAGCAGTTTATGGCACAATTTGAACTTAATTTAGATAGTCATCTCCTGGTAGTTCAGATGGAGTCTTTGATAAGGGTGTGATTTCTCGTTTGTGCTCAAGCACAATGGTGTGATGTAACAAATGCGGTCAGAGACTGAAGGTGAGTGTTGGAATTTATTCATTCTTTCTGCACGGTGATGTAACAGGATTTCAAATCCATATGGCATAATATGAGCTAACCCAACCAATAAACATGGATGAAAAATCAGGACTCTGCTAGTCCCTGCTCACTTTCCCAACAATTTCTGTGGAATTGTTTCACAAGTCTTACCTCCTTGCTTTTACAATTACACTTCCGTCCTCCTGAAAGCTTTTGAAAGCCCACACCTGGTACTATAAGAAGGGTTGTCTAAGCTGGTTTTAAGTACTTATTATTAATAATAATATTAAACTGTTCTTTTTCTATTGACTTCATGCAAGAAGTTGAAATATTTGTGATGTTCCTCATTCTGAATCTTGGATTTAGGTGGACTATTATACTTGAATTAATTCTCTGGGGTAGGTTAGGCAGAAGTTGACTTGCCCAGGAGGTACTCTAGTAAACTTTGGGGCCAAGTGAAGAATGAACTTGAACTTCCTTTTGTTTAAACAAACTTTTGGATCTGCAGCACTGAGCTAGGCACTTGTCCTGCATCCCAAAGACTCACACAGTCCTGCCTTTGGACTGGATTAGGGTGAAAAACTCCTGAAAGGGGGTGATGGTGGTGGAACAAAACTTGGTTACCTCTTCGTGGTTCTTCTTAAGGTATGCTAGTTCCTCTGTGAGGCTTTCAAGCTGTGCTTCCAGGTCAGACCTGTTCATGGTCAAGTCGTCAAGCACTCTGCGCAGACCATTGATGTCTCCTTCAACACTCTGGCGAAGGAAGAGCTCGTTCTCAAACCTGAAAGGGGCAAGTGAGCATACAAAGCTATGAGATATATCGGGAGATGGCTCACATTAGCCGCTTGTAAAGACAGCAAATGACACGGCAAGATCAGGATCGAAGGCGCTTGGAACATTGTCATTCTTTATTGTGTTTCTTAACCGTCCTTCACCAGAAGGTCCCAAGGTGGGTTATGTAGCTTACACAAACACAATGAATGCAGCACAAAGACTGATCCTTAGCCCCATAACCCCAAAGTCCATTACAGTGAGCTTATCAGTTCTTCAATTTTCAATGGCCAGAGTGAGAAGCTTAACTCAAGGAAGCAGAGGTGCCAACTTCCTGGGGTCCTAAGCACCCGCAAAATTCCCCACAAAGAGGCCGGGCACCCACAAATTTCGGTGCCAGGGCCATGCATGCTGCATGACACCCATGGCCCCGGGTACCCATGGTCACGGGGGAAGCTGGCACTCCTGCAAGAAAGTACACAGAAGGCGAGTTTTGCATCCTGGCCACCCTCTGAAGTCACCCCAAAATCCTTTATGGGAACTTCCGAACAATGTGGGATGGGGCATGGAAAGGTGCTGGGAGCTGGAGGAGATTAGATAGATGCCCTGGTGAGACCCCTTTGGACTCTAAGATAATTACAGCAGATATTTACTAAGAGCCAGCAGATGAGTTGTTAGATCTGCACCTGGGAGACAGGGCTTCAAAACCCAGCTCATCCCAGCACTGTTTTATTTCACTGGATCCTGACAAAAGCAAACAAACATTTGGGTTGGTAAAAGGTGGATTTGATATCATGTGTATCACTATAGTCTTACTGGGTCTAGCAGAAGAAGTAGCTTTATGTATCTCTACTCATTTTTCTACATAGCTGATAATTGCCAAATTCGCTCAGTTTTAACAGCTGCCCATCACAGACCAGTGGGGTGGAAAACTTAAGAACCAACATTTTGCTTTTAAAAAACAACAACAAAACAGAAAAGTTTTGCATTTAGCTTACTTCAGTCTGAAGTCATCAGCAGCCAGCCTGGCATTGTCAATCTGTAAGACTACATTGGCATTGTCAATGGTCACATTGACGATCTGGAATGAAATATTAAAAGAATAAAACAAGGTTATTTCGTGTGGGGAAAATGCCCACTTCCAGATTAACAGCTAATGCATTTCGTACATAATCAGGGTTGAGTAGTGCGAATAAAAACTGACTTAAAAAATAAATAAATCTCCCCAATGTTTTGAATATGAAGAATAAGAATAGACAATGTTAGCTTTTACAACAATTATTCAGCACTTGAATTTCATCTGAATTTCTCCTGGTACATGAACTTCATTATCAAAACAAACAAACAAACAAACCAAGACTAATTTTGCTTCAATTCCAGTCCTTCTGTTGAATTAATATGTGGACAAGACCTTTATTGCTAACAGAAATAAGCACCAGTAATTGAGACTGTTATTGTTCTGAAGAAATGTCATTCATTAGAGTTTTAAAGGATTTTTAAAAATTCCTCATCTTGGTCTGCTTACTTTAGCATACAGTCATATATATGCACATTTTTTGTACATAATTGGCTCCTCCAATGCCACTTTAACAAGCTGTGCAGAATTGCAGGGGAGATGTCCAATAGCAAATCCCTCACACAGATTCCATTCGTTTAGGTGTGACTTAGGGGCTGCTTCTACCAAGCGTTTGTTTCCTCACCTGGTTGCGCAGATCCTCAATGATCTGGTGATATTTGCTGTAATCGCGGGTCACTCCAGGAGCCCCGGGCCCATTCTTCTCATACCAGTGGCGGATCTTCAGCTCGAGCTCGGCATTTGCCTCCTCCAGAGAGCGCACCTTTTCCAGGTAGTTTGCCAGGCGGCTGTTGAGGTTCTGCATGGTCTCCTTTTCAGCCCCAGCCAGGAAGACGCTGTCGGTCCCTCCATAACCACCACCCAAGGACACCGCCGAGCTGGAGCGGTAGCTGGCTCCGTAACCACCGCCTCCCACGGAGGCACTACCAAAGCCAGCCCCACCGCCAAAGCCAGACCCGCCACCAAAGCCAGACCCCCCGCCGAAGCCAACTCCACTTACAAAGCCAGGTCCACCAAACCCACCGCATGCAGCCCCTCCATAGCCACTACCTAGAGCGACCATGGACCCCCCGCCAAAACCGTACAGACTGCCTCCTCCAACGCTGCCCATTTTGGCACCTCCGTCCCCACTGACAAAGGAAGAAATTCTCCTCGAGGAGGTCGATATCCGAGTAGACATGTTAGCTGAGGGATGCCAAAAAGCTGCGAGGAAAAGGCGAAGGAGAGTCAGGAAAGACAGACAGGCAGGCAGTGTGCTAACGGGGCGGTTTCCTCTGCCTTTTATATATAGGGTTGTGAGGGTGTTGCTTTTGTAATTCCTCCTACCTGTGGCATTTATTTTTTTCTTGTCAACTCAGCGGATCTCAGTTTCAACAGCTTCTCATCCCTGCCCCCCCCAATTCAACACGGTGTCCATTTGCAGTTTGGTGCCTCGAGGGCGTTTGTTATGCTGGGGGGTGGAGTAGGGTGGAACAAAGTTAAAAATTCATTACGATATTGTAATTGCGGATGAGTAATTCATCTCCTAGACCCCTAGGCATAACGCTCTGTGTTCCCAGAGCGAATCTCTAGGTGACAGGCGCTTGTTTGTATGTCTTGTCATTCACTTAACAGCATTTCTGCCGGACCTCAGAGTTTGCCTTACAGCCACAATTTTTCTCTTTGTGTGGAGGGAATATTTGCTCTGATGGGATCATGTTCTCTTTTGCTTCGTTCAACCTTTTGCTTCGTTCATGCTTACCAGTAGCAACCCCCTGCTGCCGAAGGAAGACGGACATGGAAGCCGTCTCATTGTAAAGACACTTCTGGACTTCTTAGAAAACAGAGAACCAAAGCATCTCTGAGGCACAAAATATCCGGAACTGAGGGACACAATGGGCTGCATCCAAGCAACTTCTACTCAGAGTTGACCTGTTGAAATGAACAGACCCAAGTTAGTTATGGCCAACAACTTTCTGCAAATCTGCTCTGAGTAAAAGTTTAATACAACCCAATGTGGAGCATCACCCATTCTCATTAAAAATTGGAAAAGAATTCCCACTTGCTATATCTTATGGGGAATTTCTGCAGGATGGGAGGCTTCTGTGGCAGAGCTGGGAGTTACAAAATGGTGTTTCACCCACAGCACAGAAAGAGCTGTTTCGCTTCCTTTCTGCATACCTGTAAAAAGCTATGTGACATAGAAGGTGGAGGAGAGTCATTTTTCAACTGGAATGTATGTGCCCTCTGCTTGGTGTAGGTATGATGTGCAGATATGAAAAGTGGGTAAACAGATGTTTGCATCCTGTGCAAAAAAGCTCCAAGAGGCATGTCTATGACCCTCATGGAAAATAACTGTGACTACACATTAAAACGGTGGTTTTCATGAAAAGTGCAGCTCTGAGAAATACGTTCCGTTAACTGCAGTGGGACTTATTCCCAAGTAAAACTGTATCGGACTGCCACCTTGCAGTTAGGAAGGGTGAATCTGACAATTTCAGTTTCTCATATTTGCAGTCTTAAGTTCAGTTTTCCATATTTTCACATCAGTTTCTGTGTGCACGATTTTTTTTTAATTCATCAGCTTTATAGTGCAAACTTCTCATAATATGCATGTTTTTATGTGACTTCCCATAGTATAACATTCATGGAAAATAATTCCCTCCAATATAATGCATTTTTGTATGTTCTTTTCACAAACATGTGCATTTTTATGCACATTATTACCTCATTTGCATTTTAATACACGTTACTTAGTTAGAGAACTGCATTGCAAAATTCGGAGAATTGCAAATTTCGATAAGACGGCTGTGGTTTGGTTCGTGTATTGTTTCAGAAAGTGCATCTTTTGTGGGTTTGCATTTAAATGCAAATTGAAACTACAGTTCCTCTCCATCCCTACAGCAGTCTTATGCATGTTTCCTTGGATTCAAGTCTCAGTGAGTTCATTGGGACGTACTCCCAAGGATATGTACACAGAATTGCAGCCTTGGTTGATCTCCCCCCCAGCCCACCCCAGGCTGCACTAGATGGACTTTTCTAACTTTACAATTCCATGATTCTATGTTCCTCTTACACTAATGCTCCTCCCTCCACTGTGGGAGACAGCATGCCACTGAATGCTACCTGCTGGGAATCAGAAGGACAGAGAGTAATGTTGCAAGTGGGTTCTCCTTGTGGGTTTCATACAGGGATCTGGTTCCCCACTGTGAGGACAGGATTCTGAACCAGATGAGCCTCTGGCCTGAGCCAGCTCGACATTTCTTATGTCCTTACAAACTGCAAACCTTACAGTACGTTAAGTTAAATTAGATTTACCGCTTGAAGAAGTGAGCTGGCAGCAGCAGAAGGACGGAGTAAATTCAGATTAATTACTCATAATGATTCCAAATGGGATAATTGGACAGTGTGTTCTTTTTAGACCTCAACATTCTCCTTGCATACCCCACTTGTTTCACGGAAGTACAGAAGAGCCACACCTTTGTGTGAAAGAGAGTTATGGACTCTCCTTCATTGGAGGTCTTTAAGCAGATGTTGGATGGACATCTGTCATGGATGCTTCAGCTGAGATTCCTACATTGCAGGGGGCTGGACTAGATGGGCCTTGCGGTCCCTTCCAATTCTACACTTCTATGATTCTCTGATTTTTCTCAGAGCAGATTGCCCACTCGGAACTTAACTAGGTGAGATCAAGAGTAGCAAAATCCTCAATGGAGTTGATTTCCCAGTTGCTACAGAATCAAAATAGCTGATGCTCAGAGAAGTGATTGTTTTACTTTTCCGTTTTACTTTCCGTTTGATAGTTGCCCTGGACACCTTCCTAAGTGGGAAGGTGAGTTTAAAAAATGCTCCCAAAAATTGCCCCTGATGTGGCAGTGATACTTTAGACCCGTGTGATATTCCAGCAGTAGTGCATTCCCACTCTGACCCACAAGGACCTGCAGGAACATTGCGTACATTATCTACACTTCCCACAGCTTGGATGCCAGGTCATAACAGCCTTTCTTAATTTATTTGTATTAAAGTGTGACTGAGTTTGATCACACTGGATATTTAAACCCAAGGATTATCAATAGGTTAAATAACAAAACACAGTGGAGTTGGAGTTTCTTTTTCTACAATAGCAGCACCCATTCTTTAGTCACAGGAGTAGCGGAGAAATACCTTGCCGTTTTGAATTTACAGATGGATTTCTCGATGTGTCTGCTTTGTCGCTTGTTGCCTACTTCAGAAAGCTTGTCCCCCTTGTTTTTCCCTAGCATTCTCTCCTTTGTTGTTGTAGTTGTTTAATCGTTTAGTTGTGCCCGACTCTTCGTGACCCCATGGACCAGAGCACGCCAGGCACTTCTGTCTTCCACTGCCTCCTGCAGTTTGGTCAAATTCTCTCCTTTACATGTGATTAAATTTAAGCACAAGCCAATCCTGTGCCTGCTTTTATGTGTTCCTAATACTAGCTGTGAAAGAAAACCTCTTAGAAATTAGTACAGCGGTACCTTGGTACTCAAATGGCTTGGCTCCTGAACAAATTGGATCCTGAACGCTGCAAACCCAGAAGTGAGTGTTCTGGTTCGTGAACATCTGACACAGCCTCTGCAGGAAGCCTTGGTTTTCGAACCGTTTCAGAAGTCAAATGGATTAAGTTTGAGAACCAAGGTACCACTGTATTTTAAGCAGTGTGGTGAAGATATAGGCTTCTACAGTAGAGTTATGCCCAGTGTTGTGGTATAATTTTAGATTCTGGAGTTAACAGGCTTTGTGAGCAGCTGTGCCGGGTGTGTGCTTTACAGATGATAATGCCTATTGCTTCAATCACTTGACAATGTGGTAAGAGAGTCTTGCTGTGTTTGGCTGCTCTTTCTGCTGTGTGGTGCCCTAGACTTTGTCACTGAGCACCCTCAAAATCCTGCACTGATGGCACCACTAGTTATATCAATATTCCATGTAGCTCAGAATTCTCAGAGCAACGCTTCAGCTCAGGCTTGAGAATCCCTTGCCCTGCCAGATGTTGCTGAACTACAACTCCCATCAGCTGCAGCAAGCATGGCCAATGGTCAAGGACGATGGGAGTTGTAGTTCACCACCACAGAATTGAAGAGTTGGAAGTGACCCTGAGGGTCATCTAGCCCAATCTTCTGCAAGGTAGGAATCTCAACACACTGTCCCCCATCCAACTTGAAACTGTACCAAACCCTGCTGTGCTAGCGGTTTTACAAAGGATCCCCGCATCTGCTTTAGCTAGAACTCCTGCGGGATTGCTATACAGAGTAGGGATGGAGGAGAAATTCGGATCAGTTCAAACTTTATTTTTGTAATATTCACTTCCTGAAAAATATATATGCATGAACTGAAACACAGCTATCTTTCAAAATTCACACTTCTCTGAATTTGGAGATGCAGTTCTCCAACCCAGAAATGTGTATATTGGGGAAAACCATGCAAAATAATACATATATCAGTGAAATTAATGTACAAAAGTGCATTCAGGAAATTTGCTTAAAGAGAGATGCGTGTGTTTGGCAAACTTGCGTACAAAAATGCATATTTTAGAAGCAATGTACACCAAAATGCTGGCACATTTTCATGAGGACTTTTGTTTTGTTTTTTTAAAAAAATGCAAACTGATGTAGAAATATGGAAGAACTGGATTTAAGACTGGAAGAATGAGGAACGAAAAGAAATTGATATTGACAGATTTGTTCATCTGTAATACTTTTGCCGGGAAAACAACACTGAGAAGAAAGAGTTTGCACCCTCTCCCTCATACCACATGCCTGATCTGGGTTATTATTGTTATTTTGGGGGGTTTGGACACGGCTTGTTTTTGTGTAGGAAAAAGAGGAGACAGTTGTAAGCATGCCCTTTTAAGCATGCACTTAACAGAACTCTTCATTAATAATAATAATAATAATAATTTATTATTTGTACCCCGCCCATCTGGCTGGGTTTCCCCAGCCACTCTGGGCGGCTTCCATAAAAACCAAAAATACACTAAAATATCACAGATTAAAAACTTCCCTGAACAGGGCTGCCTTAAGATGTCTTCTGAATGTCAGGTAGTTATTTATTGCTTTGACATCTGATGGGAGGGCGTTCCACAGGGCAGGCGCCACGACCGAGAAGGCCCTCTGCCTGGTTCCCTGTAGCTTTGCTTCTCGCAATGAGGGAACCGCCAGAAGGCCCTCGGCACTGGACCTCAGCGTCCGGGCAGAACGATGGAGGTGGAGACGCTCCTTCAGGTATACTGGGCCGAGGCCGTTTAGGGCTTTAAAGGTCAACACCAGCACTTTGAATTGTGCTCGGAAACGTACTGGGAGCCAATGTAGGTCTTTCAAGACCGGTGTTATGTGGTCTCGGCGGCCGCCCCCAGTCACCAGTCTAGCTGCCGCATTCTGGATTAGTTGTAGTTTCCGAGTCACCTTCAAAGGTAGCCCCACGTAGAGCGCATTGCAGTAGTCCAAGCGGGAGATAACTAGAGCATGCACCACTCTGGCGAGACAGTCCGCAGGCTGAATTGCATCCTGCTGGTGTTTCGAGTCTACTCATAGTCCGTCTTGCCAAAGTGAATGCTGTCATTCCACCCTGATTAGTTTCTCCGCCCCCATCAAAGGTGGTTACTGGCTTGATTGCAAAGTTGTACGATAAGAGCCATGTTCTGACTCAACTGCAGTTGTTATTATAATCGGGTCTCTCCCCCCCACTAGAGATTAAACCGGCCGCTCGGCATCTCGCCAGTGCCGAACTCTTTAATGTGGTTGCCTGTACTGTGAGAAAAAGCCTAGAGCGAAGGAGGGAGAGGATTTTAGCAACAGCATCTCCACCGGTTCACTAGGGAGCAGTATTGGCACATTAAAGCCAATCCTTTCCTGAAACTGCGAACATTTCCTTGGGTTCTGTGGGCTGACAGATTTGTGCTTATTATAATTTGGCACAGAGATCATTTGAATTAGGCTATCACAACAAATTATGCAAAGCCAGCATTTGCTTATTTTTCAGAAACTTGTTCCGGGTTTTTTTTCTTTTTGTGGGGCAAGGGGTTTCCGATAGGTTGCTCTTTCTTGCAAGACCATTCTTGCACATACAAGACCATTCTTGTATTTCGGAAATTTGTTCAACTTGCAGATGGATTTTTGTGTCCTTCTTTCCAATTCACACCAACCCCACTGGTTTTGTTCTTGAGACAGGTATGAGATTTTTTTTTTTAAAAAAAAAAACCACTGAAGTTTCACCGAACTCTTCTCACAAAAAAAGCAAACAACGAAATTGCCTTAGTAACACCAAAAAAAGGGCAGACAATGATTCAGCACAGAAAATTCATTAGCATCCTGAAATTGCAGGTCTGGCTGAAACTATTGAGTCCAACAAAAAGGAAAGATGAGACTTTCAGAAGCTGGAGCATCTAATCTTTATTATGAGCATTAAACAATAAATTGAAACCACGTCTCAGAGAACGTGCCTTTTGCTTCTTCCTCCCCTTGCTTCCTGGCAGTTTTGAGTCCACTTCTTACTAAGAGGCAGGCCTTTTTGCATACCAAGCATTGAAAGAGAGGTCACAAGACCCTTCATTTGATGTACAATTTCTAATCTAGCCACCAGGAGCAGCTCCAGCATCAGACCTCTGTGGACCAGGGTCTTATTCACCCCTTTCCTAAAGACAGCAAGCCGAGATGGGATGTAGTGTTCTGCAGATCCACAGTCTCCCCAGAAATGGCCGTGGAACACCCTCTCCCTGGCCCTTCCCCACTTGGAGCACCACTGGTGGTGGATCAGCACTAGCTGCCAAGCTTTCCATGGCTGCTTTGGAGGGCTCTGATTCTGGGCCTCGTCCTCTAAATGCAGACCTCTCTTTCTTCCTGTTGAGAAGGAAACTTGCAGGATCCAACTCTCCCTCAGATACCTTTTCTGAGAACTTTGGCTTGTTATAATTAACAGAAGATGTTAAGTATGATAACAGCCTTTTGCTCCTGTTCTGGATCAGGGCCAATAAACACCAATTAACTGTATCCCTTCAACAGGCACATGTTGGTTCATGTCATCACAATTATTTCATTTGAAGAAGAATAGAATTGTAGTGTTGGAAGGGGTCCCGAGGGTCATCTTGCCCAACCTTTTAGGAGAAGGAGAGGGGGAAGGTGACCAAGCTGTGGTCTTGCTCTCTGTTGTTTTCTCATGCCTCAAAAACATGTCCCAGGAAGCCCTTCACCAGACCCTTTTGGGATTGTGTAAAAGTATCTTTCTGACACTTTCCCTTTTGCCTTTCTTTTACTCTATTCCAAACTTAAAAATGGAAAGCGTAATGCTGGTGGTCAACAAAAGAGGTTGAAAGACTCTCTCAAGGCAAATCTAAACAAATGTTGTATGAACACTGACAACTGGGAAAAACTGGCCTGCTAGCACTCCAGTTGGAGAACAGCCTTTATCAAAGGTGCCATGGGCTTTGAAGACGATCAAACTCGGGGCGAAAGGGAGGAACGTGCTAAGAGGAAGGCATGCTTGGCAAACCCTCACCATGATCAACTCCCACCCGGAAACCCGGAATAAGGGAATTTCCCTTAAAAAAAGGGAAACGTTGACAGCTATGTCCAGAATTGGCCTCCACAGTCACTCACGGACTCACTGTTAAAACCCTGTTTATGGAAGACAATCTTACTCGGCTACGAGTTATCGCCAAAGAGAAAGGGCTACAGTTGGGTGTGACCTGTGCTGTAACAGTGACTACCGGAAGCCCAGGATTTTTACAGATGACAGAACAGCTGCTTTGACGATTGTTTTTGAGGAAGATGCTTCATTATAACTAAGCCAATGCATGCGAAATTGAAATGATCACATTTTCTCTTCCTACCTTCCCTTTTTCTGTTGTCTCCCTGGGTCTGTTTCAGATTCCAAACTCCACGTCTCTAATCTTTGCAGAGTGCCACATAGCTAAGTGACACTTTATTGATCCGTCATTGTAAAAGGAGCCTGATAGGTCAGGCCAAAAGCCCATCTAGTCCACCATACTCTTCATACAGTGCGCTCCCCAGATTACCCACAAGCAAGACCCAAGCATGAGAGCACTCTCTTCTCCTGTGGTAACTGGCACCACCATCATGACCAGTAGCCATTGATGTGGAGGCATCTATGCGCTGCATATGCTACTAAGCCAAGCAGCTATGTCCATGCCATTTGGTGAAATGAGTAATATGGAAATTTACACTACAGGCTTGGCTGCTCAATTGTATTTTGTATTGGAATTATGTTATGGTGGATGGGATTGCCATGCATACACTGGCATTTGTCACTGTGAACACCAGGCAGTGTGAAGTGTTAGTTGCAGCTCCCAGGTGCATGTCTCCATGACTCCTCCGTTGCAGAGACGGCTCTCCCGTTCACTCTTTGCAGCGATGACATGGTGCGCAAGTAACAGCTGTAGAGACTGTGCAAAGCTTCGGCTTGGCTTGGAAAGTGTTTGTGACTTGAGTTTGCAGTGCTGCAGGATGTTCTAGATCAGGGGTCAGCAAACTTTTTCAGCAGGGGGCTGCTCCACTGTTCCTCAGACCTTGTGGGGGGCCGGGCTATATATATATATATATTTGGGGGGGAAATGAACGAATTCCTATGCCCCACAAATAACCCATAGATGCATTTTAAATAAAAGCACACATTCTACTCATGTAAAAACACCAGGCGGGCACCACAAATAACTCAGAGATGCATTTTAAATAAAAGGACACATTCTATTCAGGTTAAAACACCCTGATTCCTGGACCGTCCGTGGGCCGGATTTAGAAGGTGATTGGGCCAGATCCGGCCCCGGGCCTTAGTTTGCCTACCCATGTTTTAGATGTCTGCTTCTACCTTTACTAAAATGGCCTGTCCAGTCCCACACCAGTACTGAACATGCTCAAGTGCACAAATGGGCTTGTGGGTGTGCTATTTGTCAAAATATCTGCCACCTGTTCAGTGCTCCCTGAATTTAAATACTCACTGGATCCTGTGTCTTGGGCCAAATATAGCTAAGGATTTAAAGAAATTAGTAAGTATCTGTTGACACCACAGGGCCAAACTTCACATTACTTCAATCACATGGTTTGTCCTTAAATGTAACAATTTCCCTATTACCAATACTACGCATGAGGCTTTAATCCAGACTGGGACTCTGGCATGGGGTTAAGGGGACTTTAATTCTTTGCAACTTCCACTGTGATCTTGATCCTTGCAAGAGAAAAGAAAAACCCTGCACTTAAGGGCTAGCCTTGTGCTTAATGTTAATTAGTTTGGTGTTAATGGTGATCAGAGGGAACTATTGCTTGGGCAAGGAGTAAGGGTTGCCTCTCTCATGGTGGCTGTGGAGAGATTATCTCTATGCTTGCATCTGCTTGTTTGTAGATAAAATTAATGCACACTATTAAAACGCTGAGCTTCTTACTGCCCTTCATGACTTCAGTAAGAGAATGTTGGAACCGCGTGAAACTAGGTATGATATGCAAACAGTAAAAAAAAGGTTTATTGAACTACCACAGCTAAAAGAAATCAAGATTTCAGAATGCGCTTTGATGATTTGTTTTAAAAAAGAGAGGAAAGAAGTGAGGGACTTCTGGAAAGAGGCTTTTCTAAAGAAGAAAGGATTTCTCTGGAAGGCATCCTTTCTTGCTGCTTTGCCAGGACATGAGGAGAAGGGATTCTTGATGGTTATTTAGTCGGTTTCTCTTCGACCGATTTGACCTGGGACGAAACGACTCTGCCATCAACCATTTCTTCCACAATTGTCTTAACCATTCTGGTTTTCGTTGACTCTGGATTATTATTTTTTTAAAAAAGAAAGAAAGCAAAATTAAAACATAGTGTTTGAACAAGGCTTCAAAGCAGGTCCTTGACGTGCTTTTCATGATTGCTTTTCACGCTCCCATTTTTATACAATCAGATAATCACCAAGCACCCAAGATAGGGCCTGACTTTGCATCTTCAACTGGGAAAACTGGGCTGCTGCCAATTCTCTAGAATGTGGGTTGATGGGAGTGAATTTGAGGTGCAAGAAGACCTTCCCCACCCACCCATTTTTTGTTCCCCAAATTGCTTCTCCGTAACTGTCTTTTCTCCTTGCAGGCTCTTGGTGGGGGGAAGTTGACCTCCTGCTACTGGTGTCACAGCAGCTTACATGGAGGGATGGAGCAGGGTTGGGCTGTGTGGTTGAAGCCATGTGGACACACCTGTAGGAGCACCAGATTGGAGCAATGCAGCCCTGAACTAGCTTTTGTGCTGCCTGAACCCCATCTAGGTACAACATTGTACCTAGCAACATTGGTGTCAGCAGGAAGGCTCCAAGACTAGGTAACTGATGGACACCGTCACACATCAACAGGGAAGTGGGGTTATGGCTGTGGCCACCTCCCTCCTGCTACACCCAGGTTGCATGGCCCTCCCTGACAGCCACATGTTTCGCCATTGTGGTCTATGGTTACTGCTGACCATAGACGTCCCCCATGTGTCATTGGCTTGGGCTGTGGACACAGAATTGAAGAAAATATGGACCCACAAGAAAGGGCTGTAGTTCACCTCCTTTGCTAAGAGCGAACTGGAAAAGCCTTGCATAGTTTTGGGGACTAACAGAGGCGATGTATTGTTGAAACGAAGGAAATTTGGGAAGCAAGGGGGGAAACGGGTGGGGAAAGGGGGGGTGCTTTTATGCATCGGTGAGAAGTTTGCAGTCAGACCTTCAGCTGTGCATTTTTAATGTATATAAAGATATTTGTAATTACCTTTGCCAGAGCCTCCGTAACTCATAGAACTACTGTGGCTCGAAGATCCGTAAGATCCAAAACCACTGTCAAGGAAAAAAAATGTAAGTTTTTGTTTTAGTGGTATACTGTGCATCAGAGAGAATTTTCAGAGAGAATTTAAACATGACCACCAATTTATTACAGTCAGGTAATATAATGTGATGATAATCAGCTCCAGGGGTGCCAACTTGAATAAAATATTGGGAGGGGGGTGGCAGGAAAGTCCCGTCCTGCATAATCAATCATGATACGTGGGAGGCACACACCATTTGAATGGCAATACCCATCAATTTGGTGGCCCCTCGAATATTTTAGGGGGGCGGTGAAGGGACCTTGACTCCTAGGAGTTGGCTCCTTTGATCAGCTCAGATGAGTAATGGAGATCATTTTTTTTATAGCCCTAAGCAGATGAGAATCAGTACATGGAGGGAGGATTGGAATGGGTTGGCGCTGTCTTCAATGCACTGTGTATGTAGGTTCTGTGCAGACCAGCCCTCCCATTTGACCCATGGAGCTTGAAGGGTGGGGCCAGTAGGTGCGATCCAGATTTCAACCCCGCACATTGATTCTACCAAATATGGAAAGTTGGTGTGTGAATTTTGACCAGCGTAGGTCTTCCTCTGCATTTTGCACAGGTGGATATTTAGAATCGCCTCCAGCTCTGCAAGCTTTCTAAATACAAGTGCAATCTGGTCTAATTTAACAAATGGCAGGTTTCCCATTCAGTACAGTAGAAGCGAATGCATCCATATTATGCAAATTGCTGTTGTGAAGCTACTGTCCTTTGGTTGGATCTACAGGGCCTCATAATTGGTTCTGAGTCAGATCTGGCTATCTGTCATGTCTAACGCTTACCCCCCTTCTCCGTCCAGCAGGCGGCGGTAGGTTTCTATCTCCTTCTCCAGGCGTGTCTTGATGCCTAACAGCTGCTGATATTCTGCATTCTGGTTCTCCATCTCAGCCCGAATCTGCAGAAGCTGTTCCTCTAAGCCAGCGATCTGACCCTGTAATTGCGCAAGCTGGTCGCAGTAATTTCGTTCTGTTTCCGCCAAAGTGCCTTCCAGGGATTGTTTCTGTTCCGAAGGTGCAGAGGAAGGAAGAAAGAAAAGGGCATAAAAATACAGCAAAATTAACAGAGATGGAGAAGTTCCAACAAGGAAAATGATTATTCTAAACACTCCCATGGATTGAATCCAATAAATAGCATAATGTTGTATCCACCAAAGTCATTGGGGAAGTGGAATGACTTCTGTTTGAGTGGTGGAATTTCTATCTCTTCTCCTGCATTTCCCCCCTGCAAACTCTGCTCTGGAGGGTTGGGGACACTCCCAGAGCAGATTGGAAGGATGTGCAGGGTGAAAATATGGGGAGGAAAGGGAGGGGAAGTTCTGTTGTGCGAGCGGAAGTCCTTCCACTCACGCAGTGACTTCCACTTGAAACAGCCCTGTGAGAACTCTGCTTCTTTGGAATGATTCAAAAGCCAAGAGAAGAAGAAGAGTTTGGATTTGATATATCTCTTTATCACTACCCTAAGGAGTCTCAAAGCGGCTAACATTCTCCTTTCCCTTCTTCCAACCAACAGTCTGTGAGGTGAGTGGGGATGAGAGCCTTCAGAGAAGTGTGACTAGCCCAAGGTCACCCAGCAGCTGCATGTGGAGGAGCGGGGAAGCGAACCTGGTTCACCAGATTACGAGTCCACTGCTCTTAACCACTACACCACACTGGCTCCTTTGTGCTTCTGTATCTTTTTAGCACAGGCCAGCAGATTTATAAGACTAATACAGCAACCCCAGACACATTTGCTCAGAGGTAGATCCCATAAGGTTCAATGGGGCTTACTCTCATGTAAATAGGTATAGGATGGAAGTCTAAGTAAACTGCAGACGTAACCCAATTTATGGGGGGGGGGGTTCTCCCCCTTCTTGCATCTAGATTACATTTCCTGCAGACATTGTGCAAAGCACCCCAAATGCAATGGCAAGAAAACTTCTAAGTGGTTTACAAAAAGATGAAATAAAACATTGAAATTCTTGATAAAAACTGCTAAAACGCCCCCAAGTATTTTAAAACTTTTAAAAGTTGTTTGAAACCAACAACAGCTAGACAGAGATAAAACACATGTAACTTCTACATGTCTGGACAGCTTTGCCTAAGCATAGTCACAGAAAGAATACCGAGAAGACACCTGTCTGATATCAATAGGCAGGGAATTCCAAAGTTCCACACTAAAAGATCAATTTCTTACCACTGTGGAATGGGTATTACGTGGCACCTGTAACCATGTCAGTTCTGCAGATTGAAGCGACTGAGTGGGCATATATGCTGCTAAGGGCTAACTCTTGGAACTTGGCCTGGTAGCAGATGGGCAACCAGTCCAGACCTCTGAGCAGAGGCGTCAGTATGCAGACAGGGTCTCCCTGCTGAGAGCCAGTGCGGTGTAGTGGTTAAGAGCGGTAGACTCGTAATCTGGTGAACGGGGTTCGCTTCCCCGCTCCTCCACATGCAGCTGCTGGGTGACCTTGGGCTAGTCACACTTCTCTGAAGTCTCTCAGCCCCACTCACCTCACAGAGTGTTTGTTGTGGGGGAGGAAGGGAAAGGAGATTGTTAGCTGCTTTGAGACTCCTTAAGGGGAGTGAAATGTGGGATATCAAGTTCAAACTCTTCTGCTGTTGGCAACTGTGGTGCAGCATTCTGAGCCTGGTGACTCCTCTGACGAACGCTCTCCTTTTCCTCCTACACATGTTGACATGAGGATGGCTCATTATCGCTTTGGAATGGCTCAATATATGGATCAGCTCAGCAGGAGTGCTGAAATACCATTCCAGTATTTGCTGGAAGGCTTGCAAAACAAGCCACAGTGCCAAACGGTGGCGTCTCTCACTACACGGGAATTGGCGCGCCCAGTTCTAAAGAACACAACACAATATTTCAGAGGTGTGGTGGATGGGGAAAACAGGGGGGAATGCAGCACTGGGACTCCCCCCTCCTACAGCAGGAGCGATAATGTCACTCACTGGAATGCCATGGAAATTTATAGGCTCCATCGCCTTGCAAAGTGATAATGAGAGTTTGGAAAATAGTAGCAAACAGATGGATGAGGAAAAGAGTCCGACTGCTTCTTCTCTTAGGTGGGATTCCAAATTCCCGCAAACGATGACGCTTTTTGCAGGATTGCTTGCGTTTCTAATGGAAAGTGAAAGCTTGCAGTTCAGTTTTGTTGCAGCTCAAGTTGAATTCATTCTGTGAGCCCCTATTCTGTGGCTATCAAGCGACTCCAGTAAACTGAGCATTATGTAATGTACTGCTGTTCTAGAAGGGGGGAGTGTAGGTGCATGCATGGACTAGATAACTCTTTGGGTCCTTTCCAACTCTACAATCCCATGGCTTACCTCCTTACCATGGGAGAGATCTTGATAGCAGCCTAATATGCACAGCTGTAGCACAAACCCTCTGAAAGAACTCCTCCTGCTGCGACGATCCACTTACCATGGCAAGCTGAGCCTGCAGTTCCAGTTCCAGGCCTTGCAGCGTGCGTCTCAGATCTGTAACTTCACTCTTGCCCGTGCTCAGCTGGTCCACGTTGGCCGATATCTCCTGCCTCAGAGCTCCAACCTGGAGGACCAAGGAGAAGAAGTATTAAGTGGGCTCGATAACCGGGCCATCTCCTAAGGTTTTAGGAGGAGTTCTGAACCATCCTTGCCTGCTTGTTGAACTGCTCTTCTGCCTCTCTCCGGTTCTTGTCCGCGAGCTCCTCATACTGGGATCTCATCTCATTCAGTAGCTTGGTCAGGTCAATTCCGGGAGCGGCGTCCATTTCGACATTGACGTCTCCGCTGGTTACCCCTCGGAAGCTCATCAGTTCCTGCAAGAGAAGCCCAGTGGGTTTTTAGCAGCATGTAGCATGAGCCAGACCACGAAAAGGCAACAATCCCTAGTGATGGGATAGTATCCTCCACCACAGCAGAGGCAGCAGGATAGTTTAGCAGAACAGGTCATGTGCATCCACAGCTCTGCCATCAAACAGAGGTGAATGGCTCAGAGGAACAACAGGGGTAGGGATGCTGCTGCCATTTGCCCCACAAGTTGCCTCACTCTGCCTAACTGTAGGGCTGGCCCTGAAAGTAGGGTTGACATATTTCCCAAAGTTCAGCTTTGGGGGGGGGGAACATCTCCACCCCCCAAATAAGTTGTGGGACTTTTTTTATTTTTAAAGCATTTTTCTTTTAAAAAAATCACCCTAGTTGCCATTCGTTTGGGTTTTCCCAGATATTTTGCCAATTCGGCAAAAATCCACCCAGACACTATTTTGACAGTCCAATTCCCAGATGTGTCTGGGAAAACCTGGACGCATGGCAAACGTACCCTGAAAGCGCACAAACTTTCCCATATGGTAGCAGTCTGAGACCACTTTTAATGCATTCTGAATTGTCTCTGTCTCAGTGTGAGCTCATTTGAACGCTAGGTGGCAGATGCACCTGAGATTTTGGAATTTTCCTTGGCTTAAAAATAAAAATATTAGGAGAGCCTTTCCCCAACTCCCTTTGGTAAATCCGGTCAGCACTGCATATATTTCTAACCACTTTGAAGCAATGCATTTGTTTATTTTAATGTTATTTTGCCATCTTCACTAATAATACAGTGCAGTTTCTCTAAAAGCAGGATTTCAAAATAAGAAGGCATCTTTATTTCCTTTAGATGAACAGCTTCTTGCTCTGACTCTCTGCTTTCCTTTCGCCACTGATCATCATGCCTGGGTCGAGAGATATGTGATGTCAGCCCTGTTTCTCCCATATGACTTGGTGAGGCTAAAACTATTTGCTTCCAGGGTCGGGGTGTCAGAGAATTCCAATGAAAACAGAATTGGGAGTGTAAATTGCCAATGTTCTCTTGTTGGAAATCCATCTATCATATGGAATTGATTAGGCCCAATTTGCATCCTTTTTCCTTTGCATTGAAATGAACATGGTGGGATAACACAACAACAATGCGATTCATGTCAGTTAATCCCGCCATGGTGGATCATGAGATGAATAATGTAGCTTGGGGTAGAAGATGAACTGCAGCAGAAAGGAAACAGTGCTGCGTGCGACAAACACAAAGTAGAATGGGGAATGATGCCTTCTTATACCCCTATTCAAGGCTAAAAGTGCATCTCTCTGATAAAGTGGGCACAGGATATTGGGTATAACATTATGTTTGAGGACTGGGAAAGGTTGTGGACCACTGGGTTGAACTTCACTGCATGTAATGCTTTGAAGGAAAATGTAATGAAAATGATATATAGATGGTACATGACCCCAGTTAAACTTGCCAAAATATACCATGTGTCTGATAACAAATGCTGGAAGTGTAAAGGAAATGAAGGAACATTCTTTCACCTCTGGTGGACGTGCCCTAGAGTGAAGGCCTTCTGGGAAATGATATATAATGAGTTGAAAAAGGTATTTAAGTATACTTTCCCTAAGAAACCAGAGGCCTTCCTCCTGGGTATTGTCGGCCAGAGGGTGATAAAGAAGGACAGAACTTTTTTCCTGTATGCAACAACGGCAGCAAGGATACTCATCGCTAAGCATTGGAAAACCCAAGATCTACCCACACTGGAAGAATGGGTAGACTATATGGAATTGGCAGAGATGACCGGCAAAATCCGAGACCTGGGAGAGGAGAGGGTTGAAGAAGACTGGAAGAAATTCAGGATTTATTTACAAAAACACTGTAATTTGGTTTGAATGTTAAGAAGGATGCCAGATCATAAACAACTGAGCACCACTAAATTAGACGTAATCTGGATGATAAATGAGACTGAGGAAAATATAAACTTTTTGGAGAATTATCAGACTAAATTAAATGAATAAGACTTAAGAATGTAAATAAGTTGATAAATTGCTGGAAAAAGTCGTGTAATGATGCAAGTGGGAGCGGGAGACGTGAGGGAGTCCAAAGAAGTTTTGATAATACGTTATGATATATGTTATATTGTTTATTACTTTTGCATTTTTGTATTTAAAAAATCTTAATAAATATTTTAAAAATAAATAAATAAAAGTGCATCTCTCCTCCTTGCTACCATGTGGCACAGCAGCTTTAGAAGCATGTTTCTACCTACCTCTTCATGATTCTTCTTGAGGTAGGCAAGCTCCTCATTCAAGCCTTCGATCTGCAACTCGAGGTCGGACCTAGTCATGGTCAAGTCATCCAGGACTCTCCTCAGGCCATTGATGTCACTCTCCACACTCTGGTGCAGGAACAATTCGTTCTCATACCTTCAATGATAAGGTAAGAATGGGATTTCAGAATTGTGGCAATTATGGTTTCTCGCTTCCTGCCGGCCATCGAAAAGCTGGGAAGGAGGCGGGAGCAAGGTGTACAACAGAGGTGCTGGTGTTTCTGTTTCCTTTCCTTTTCCTTGCCCAGAATTTGATGCTTACTTAAGTTTGAAATCATCAGCAGCCAGCCGAGCATTGTCGATTTGCAGAACGACCCCAGCGTTCTCAATGGTGTGTCTAACAATCTGTAAGGACACATAGGAAAGATAGCTGCAGTACTTTTTAGGGAAAAACAACAACCAAATATCACCATTATCCTTAGTTCCTCTTCTTGGACACTTTACACCAAGGTCATAGATTGGAGTGACACGGACATTTCTTTTCAAACCATTTTTAGAAAGGAAGATTGGGAGGAGAAGGAAGAGGAGTCACATAAGGCAACCAGAAGAATGCAACAATAGTCCTGTGGGATGAGACCAAAGGCTCATCTAGTTTAGCCTTCAGTTCCTACAGTGGGCATCCAGCTGCCTCTGGAAGCCTCAAAGTGGGACATGAGAGCAACAACACTCTCCCTACTGATTCTCCAGATACCAGCATACAGAGGCACACAGCCTTTGCGAGTGCAGGCAATGACTATAGACCTTTCATGAATATTCACCTTTGATAGCCTTATTCTCCATGAATTTCTCCAACCCCCTTTTAATACCATCCCCGTTGGGAACACTTGCCACATATTGTGATAGCAGTGTGTTGTATGATGGAATTCTTTCTCTGTTCCTGAATCCCTCACCATTCAGCTTCCATGTCCTGGTATTATAAAAGTGGTGATGGTGGAGGGGGGAAGTCTTCCCATCCACTTCCAATTCATCATGTGTAATTTGATGCATTCTGCCATGTCCCCCCTTTTTAGGGATGGGGGAAGAAACTGGACTGAGTCCACATTTAAAGGCAAATCCACCAAATTTGCACTTTCCAAGGTAGGATGCAAACTGAAATACAGCCGTCCTTCAAACTTTGCACTTAATTGAATTTTTCAGTGCGGTTCTCCAGCCACGTGATGTGCACGAAAATGCATACAGCAGGGGAAAGCATGATGAAAAATGCACACATTCATTAAAATCACATAGAAATGCATTATATCAGGGGAAATCATTTTGTAGGGAAGTGTATATTAGGCAAAATCTGCACCAAGATGCTGATGAATTTTCATGATAATCGGTTACTACTCGCTTAATTTCTCTGCAAATTTAATTACGTGATAGGAGGGGTGTGGACAGTGACGCATATCCAGAGATTAAGGCTGAGAAGGGTATTAAGATCTTGCCAGTAAAGCACACGTAACGTTCAGATGCCCAAGGGGGACAATTCACCAATGAAATATTGCAGACTATGAGGAATATTGCAGACTATGCTCCCTCTGAGGCTTAATGGGGAGGAGCCGTAGCTCAGTGGGTAGAGCAATCTGCTCTGCATGCAGACAGTCCCAGGTTCGATTCCCAGCATCTCCAGGTAGGGCTGGGAATGTTCTCTGGCTAAAAACCTGGAAAGCTGCTGCCAGCCAGTGTAGACAATGCTGAGGTCAATGGCTGGAATCATTATAAGGCAGCTTTCTATTTTCCTATATTCTGAACATTCAGGGGCTGTTGAAACATTTACGAACTGGCTGTTAGGTATTGCAAAGCGCAATAAATTCTAACTTAATTATGCAACACAGAAAGTTGTTCTCGGTGGACCAAACTTTGTATAAGCGCCCCTATCACTTACTTGGTTCCGAAGATCTTCGATGATGCTAAAATATTTGCTGTAGTCTCGGCTGGTGTCCGGAGTGCTGTACTTTGCGTACCATTCCTTGATCTTGCGCTCCAGCTCTGTGTTGGCCTCCTCCAGAGCGTGGACTTTGCCCAGGTAGTTTGCCAGGCGGTCGTTGAGATTCTGCATGGTCTGCTTCTCGTCGCCACTCAGGAGACCCCCATCCCCTCCTCCAAAGCCGCCACCCATGCCGCCCATGCTGCCCATGCCACCCATGCTGCTCACAAAGCCGCTCGAAAAGCCACCACCGCCGCTGCCAAGGCCGCCCCCGAAACCGCCTCCCAAGCCCCCTCCATACCCACCACCCAGACCTGCACTCAAGCCCATTCCATACCCTCCACTCAGGCTTCCTCCTCCGTAACCACCTGCTGAGTAACCTCCGGCAAATTTGGAGCCGCCGCTAAACCCTACGCCGCTAGACAGTCTGACAGACCCCCCGCCGCCCCCGCCGCCAACACTGTACGAGGAGAGCTGTCGGGAAGAGCCAGTGTGGACAGAGAGAGCCATGGTGCTTGAGCAAGAGGAAGGTTCTGTCCCGTGAAACAAGCAATGCAAGCGGATTAGAAAGAGTGCGTTGAGTTGGTGGGCTTTTAAGGCTTATATGCTGTGTTAGCCGTGTGTTTCCGCCCCATCCTGGCACAGCGCATCCTTTTGCCAAGTCAATGCCTTCATAATTAGATAATTGTTCTGTCTAATTAAAAAAAAAATGTTACCAGGTCCAACTCTGCAGAAATGTGTATCCTTGGGTTATTATATTATGCCAGAATCCCAGATGGAATGGAGCCAAAACATGTTTTGCTTTCCTTTTTATCTTTGAAATTGTGATGAGCAAACCCTTTTTCGGCTTTTTCTCTCCACCTCCTCTTTCTCTTTTAAGTTTGGTTATTATATTGCGTTCTGTTCAACATTTCAAGCCCCCAGGCAAAAATCTCTCTCAACTGAAAGAGGACGCCAAGCAAAGCGACATGTATCAACGAAGCAAGCACTAAACTCTTAAATTTGGGAGGATTCTTTTGTATACTGTTTTAATCTAGTAGAAAAACGGATCTCAGATAGCTTGTCACGGTTTGGTTCAAAGTTGCCAATTGCTTGATTTATTAATTGCTTTTCAGATTATTGTTTTTTAAATAAAAAAACCCCCACTTTGATCTGAGAACTTAATTTGTTTTATAGCCTGTCTTTGCAAGTCCCAGGAGCTGATTGGATTTATAAACTCACACTAGCAAGCTCAAGAATTTCTCTTTAATCTGTGATTAAGAAGAGGGCAAGTCAATTCACATATGGATCATCAGGGTTCTAATAATGATTTAGTAGCATTTCTCTGAGAACACCATTCGTATAAAAGAACAAAGCAATCAAATTCCCTCTTTTGCATCTCTTTGGCTTTTAAAATGTTCAATCCCCCAGTAAACATTATTCTTTTTGGTTCACCCTCTGGTCCCAATGCACTTGGAATTGAACCGAACCCTATTGTTATTTCGCAAAGCGTTCACTTCAATGCAGTTTTCCTCCTTTTCCCTAAACATATTCTCTTGTGCATTGATAAATAATGATCGCATTGCTTAGTGGTTTGGATGGCATTTCCTAGCTGAACAATAATCGAGTGGTTTTCAAGGGTTTGCGGATATCTGTGGGACTGAGATATTTGTTCGCATTTTGGGGGGCCAGAATCTGAGAACTAGAAATGGCACTTTCTTATCAGCCCCCCCATTTGATAATGTGAAAATGGGCTGCACAAAGATCTTCGGCAGAAAGTACAACTGAGGGAAAGAAAGATGGCAAAATGAAACACGGCATCCTTTTAAATTCATACTTCTCCGAATTTTGCGATGTGGAGCTCCAGCCAAGTAAATTGCATATACAGTGGTATCTCGGGTTAAGTACTTAATTTATTCCGGAGGTCCGTTCTTAACCTGAAACTGTTCTTAACCTGAAGCACCACTTTAGCTAATGGGGCCTCCTGCTGCTGCTGGGCCGCTGGAGCACGATTTCTGTTCTCATCCTGTAGCAAAGTTCTTAAACCAAGGTACTATTTCTGGGTTAGCGGAGTCTGTAACCTGAAGCGTATGTAACCTGAAGCGTCTGTAACCCGAGGTACCACTGTAGTTGAGCGTAGAAATGCATAAATATTAGTGAACCTCCCCCCACCACAAATGCATTATATTAGGGGAAATTGTTTTGCACAAATGTGTATATGGGGGGGGGGGGAATTCATACAAAGATGCTTATATTATGATAAGTTGGCACTACAACACTGACAAATTTTCATGAGGTCTTTTAAAAAAAAATGCAAACTGATGTCACAAATGTAGAGAACTGAATGTAAGATTGCCAGAAAAGAGAAACTGAGAGAAATGCGATGATCTGGTCAAAGTCCACCTCTACCTGCACCGCTTTCAACCCATATAGGGGAGTAACTTTACAAGTGCCATTGAAAGATATGAAATCTGTGCAATTCTATTTTCCCATTACTTCTTTTCAAAGCAGTTTGGGAACAAAGATGCATATATT
Source organism: Podarcis cretensis (assembly GCF_951804945.1). Lineage (NCBI taxonomy): Eukaryota > Metazoa > Chordata > Lepidosauria > Squamata > Lacertidae > Podarcis > Podarcis cretensis. The sequence continues at coordinate 27,072,535 of NC_137182.1, read as the reverse complement.
TGGATTCCTTTGCACTAAAACATTTTCCTTGAAAAAAAATATTGCAAAATGATGTGGAAAAGTGGAGAACCGCCCTTAAGATTGTAAAAATGAGAAACGGTGAGAAATTGACAGATTGGCCTATTTCTACTGGAGGGTGAGCAAGTGACAACATCAGCAGGGTGAGTAGAAGCCACAGCAATCTAGTGCCTCTTTTGCTCTGGCCCGTTCCTCTCCCTCAGCTGCAGGCCGAGGGCCATTGCCCAGGCAACCACAGTGAAAGCAGCTTGCAACATGCATCTTGAAGCCCAAATTGCAGTGTGGTGAGCCTGTGGCTCAAAACGTTTGCCATGAGTGCCCAGGTGGGCTGTGGCACGTTGAACTGCGATATGCACTTGCAATGAAGACATCTGGTTTGCCGTAAGCGCTGTTCTGTCAAGGGAGTGAACGGATATTTGTGAGCCTGGAAGATAAGATGATTTGCTCCGTTGTGATTTGTGTACACCTCTCGAGTTATGCTGCTGAGGAAGGTTAGCAAGTCAAAACACATCTAGTTATTGAGAAGAGGCTTCTCCCTCCTCCCTTCCTCTGGATAAACATCCTGGAGATGATGAGAGAGCTGTGTGCTGATCAGCGCACCTACATGTGTTTTCAAAACGATAAGCGTGTGTTTGACTCCTTCTGCACCCGTAAAGATTTGAGTCGACAGCCTTTAATCTGCTTCAGTCCTAATGACATGTAACAATCGCATCTCAGTGTTTAACAGCTGCTCCTCATTTTAATGATGCCTTAATAGCATGTCGTGAATCTGAATAAAGCTGTTTTCTCCGTTTTTAACAACTTCGCACTGCTCAGTACAAGAAGGGCACCTGCCCGCATTCAGTGTGAATCAGCCCCAGGGCAATTCCACAGAGACCGTTGATTGCTGGGAAGTGTGTGTGTGTGGGGAGCTCACTTGGATTACGAAAAGCTGCAGTGTGGAAAAGCAATACAGTCGTGTCTTGGATCCCGAGTGCCTTGGTAATCGGATGTTTGGCTCCCGGAACACTGCAAACCCAGAAGTGATTGTTCCAGTTTGCAAATGCCCTTTGGAACCTGAACGTCCAACGGGGCTTCCAAGGCTTCCGATTGGCTGCAGGAACTTCCTACAGCCAATCAGAAGCCGCACTTTGGTTTCCAAATGTTTTGGAAGTTGAACGGACTTCCGGAATGGATTCCATTTGACTTCCAAGGTACGACTGTACTGGTGCACTGGAAGGGGGCAGTGGAGCTCTTGCAGTGAGGTTGGGGCTTGTGCCTCTCTAAATATTCTTCCATCAGGTGCCACTGAGGGTCTGGATTACCCAATACATGTGGAAGGCTGCAAGCAGTGGCATTATGCTTATGATATACGATATACGATATGTTTATTGTCATTGTCCCATACAGAACAATGAAATTGAAATTAAAAAATTCCTTCCAGTAGCACCTTAAAGACCAACTAAGTTAGTTCTAGGTATGAGCTTTCGTGTGCATGCACACTTCTTCAGATACGAAGTGTGCTGAAGAAGTGTGCATGCACACGAAAGCTCATACCTAGAACTAACTTAGTTGGTCTTTAAGGTGCTACTGGAAGGAATTTTTTTATTTTGTCTTGACTATGGCAGACCAACACGGCTACCTATCTGTAAATGAAATTGAAAAACTACATAAAACATTCAAAAACCCCTAAAAACTCTGGAACCCCATTTTAAAATACAATATACTATAGAGACTTCTTATGCTGTGTTTAGAACCAGAATTGCATTTGTGTAGAAACTGTTTCTCAGGCGGCTAGTCCTGGCCTTTATAACCCTATACCTTCTTCCAGAAGGCAGAAGCTGAAAGAGATCATTTCCGGGGTGCGTACTATCCTGCACTATCTCTGCAGCTTTCTTATGGCACCTGGCAGCATAGATTTGATCTAAGGTGGGAAGAGTGTACCCAGTTATTCTCTCTGTAGTCCTTACAACCCTGGACAGCACTGTTTTTTCCCTGGCCGTGCAGCTCCCAAACCACACACACAGACCATGAGTTAATACACTCTCCACAGTGCTTGGTGATAAACTCACCCACAACCCGAAGTCCTGGCACAGAAGCTGTTGCAGCAGACCTGCATCCTGCCTTAGCGTGACTAGTTTCTCCCAGAGAGAGAGAGAAAAAAAAATATTTGCATCCCACAAAATCAAGTCTTGAAATACCTTTATATAAGAAGAATCAAGTAAAAGTAGCAGCAGGAGTAGAAGCTGTATTTAACTTTAGAGAAGAGAACCTTTTTTATTGTAAGAGAATTCTAAGGAGAGCAATGAGAATTATCTAAACAGATTGCTAATTAAGGAAAGGAAATATTTTTGTTGGCTTCTCAGTATGTTGGCACATTAATGTGAAAGATGACACTCATTCTTCTTGCGCCGCAGCATTTCCAGAAGCAGAAAAGTGTTTCTGGATAAAATCTTGATGTTTATATAACCGTGCTTTCTTTAACAGACTGAACCTTGGAGGAAGTTACTCGCCCGTGCTCGTCTAATTCTTCAATGATGGTTTTGATCACTCTCGTTTTCTTTGATTCTGAACAGACAAAAGAAAGAACAAGTAGCTGAAATGCCTGTGCCAAACGTTCTTTGGGACAGAATTTTTAACAGAATGGTATCTACCTGAATGACAAAGCCCCATCATCTGAGCACTTACCTGCATGCATGCATATATACACCATTTAATCTGTATGCTGCCTTTCTGTCGTTCAAAGTTCAAGGCAGTTAACAACTTGAAAAAAATACTTAATTGCAACATAGCAAAAGGAGTCATAAAAAATAAAAAGAATTCATAAGCAAATCGAACAATTTCCACACAAATAATAAGATGATATAAAATAAAGATATATAAAATAATATCAATAACAGCAGCAACTGTCTTCAATAAAACTCCCTGAGCAACGCCCCCAGCCCAAGAGTCTGTTCAGCAGCCTCAGCTTTTGTAGCTGGAGTCAGTCCGGGCCCCACCCTCCCAGGCCAGGGGGAAGAAGGCCTGCAAGGCAGGGAGCAGCTCTTCCAGGACTCACAACCAAGAGGGCTGAGCACCTTTCTGGTACAACATTTAGCACTTATTCAGCGTCTTTTCCGACTCAATTAATTTAGCGATTACAAATGCAAGAGTCACGCTGGCATGCACCTGTCCCCTAATTTGGAGAAGTGAAAATTTCAAAAAACAAGTGAATTTCAATTAACATGTTAGTTAGGAAAGAGTAGATCAAGTGGGTTCATGTTAGATCTACGATTTAGCTGTAACAACTACTGAAATATTTAAAATATATTAAAATGAGAAATCTTCATCCAACCCAGGAGGAGTCTATGAGCACAACTGGAAGCTTTTGTTATTTCCAGACAGTTGCAGGCAGTGGGGGTGGGGGATGGCACTTCCCTGACCTCTCATCGCCAGCATCTCTACAGCTTTGGGGCAAGGGGAAGTGGAGGCCAGTGTGGTGCAAACACACTGGCAGAGCCAATCCAGCCCTTTCTGAAAATAGTGAGTCTCAGTTGTCTGTGGGCCATGTAACTTGCACCCGGGAATTCTGTTCATAGATGAGGTACATAGATAATTGCTTCTAACCCGAGAATTCTTTGCATTGTTGAAATGGAAGGGGGAGAAAAAATGTACTGAGTGCGGGATGTTAAATTGGTCTTAGTCCCCAACCTATTAATAACATAGAAAGACACCCCCCAAAATGATGCTTACCTTTTTCTTTGGATGCAGAATGCGTGCTCCCACCTGCAGTTCCTCTGCCACTGGAGTCTGTGCCAGACCCAGTGCCTCTTGTAGCAGATTCTGAGCCTCTTAATCCTGCAGCTGTTGCAGACCCCACATTTTTTGATCCCAGATCTTTGCTACCTCCGTATCCAGATGCACTGCAATAGGCAATAGGTTTGTTTGTGTTACCCTTGCTTATTTATTTTATTCAATTTGTATACCGCTCTGCATCCAAAGATCACAAGGGCGGTTCACAACATAAAAATACAAAATGTGAACATTAAAAAAAACCCAAACAAAAGTAAATAGTAGGTGAATAAAAACTTTTTTTGGGGGGGTGTGGTATACCGCACAAAGGCCTTTAACAAAGCAGGAGACCCAGAGTCAAGTTTTGGGTCAGACCAGTGGCTCATCGCCACCGGCAATAGTTTATTTTCTAGCACAGGTGTCCTTCCTTCTGTCCATCCCGAATCTTCCACCATTCCGTTTCATTGGGTGACACCTAGGTTCTAGTATGTTTAACTATAATGGGGCTTGATGCCTTGACACACCAGGGGCGAGGGAGCTTGTGGACCTGCCAATGTTGTTAAACTGCAGTTCCCAGCATCCCTGAACACTGTCTGTGCTGGCTGGGGATGATGGGAGTTGAAGTCCAACACTGCCTGGAGGCGGGCCACAGATCCCTCATTCCTTGCTTGCAAAGCAATTCTACTCAATGTGCTTTGCACATTCATGCCAGTTTAAAGCGCGTCTGAAGTGCAGCCGATTTGCCCCACAGGAGATAATGTTACACCTTTTTGGATAGTAAGCTGCTCCTTATTGTCACTGGTTTATGGCAAACCTGGGTTGCAAAGCGGATCCCTTTCTTGCCTGGTGATTCTTTTTTCTTCTTTTTTTTGTACCCTACCTTACTTCTCCATCGATCAGATGCCGGTAAGTCTCAATCTCATTCTCAAGACGGATCTTGATATCCAGCAGCTGCCTGTAGTCTGCATTTTGGCATTCCATGTCGTCCCTGATTTGTTGTACTTGGGTCTCCACGTTGCCAATCAACCCTTGCATCTGGGAGATCTGGGCACAGTAGCAGCCTTCCGTCTCTGCCAAGGTGGCTTCCAGCGATTGCCTCTGAGAGGGAAAAGGGTGCCATAACACAAACGTAACACATAGGGCATGTTTTAGGCCATCAGCATTTTGAAAGGTTGCTTCCACACCCCAGAGTGTCCTGGGAGGATGACAACTGCTAAGGAATTCCAGCCTGTTTCAGACACATGCCCACGCCCCTAAGTCATTCTTATCTTGTGTACCTAATGAAATCTATCTGCCAGATGTACCAATTCCATTAAGTTGCAAGAGCAATAATGTATTTGCATTGATTTGCATGCACATATTTATTTATTTTTAAAAAAGAAGCACTTAAGCTCTGCTTGTACGGACCCGGCGATGGTATCGTTTGAGTATCTAGATTTCAGTTACAGTTCTAAAGTGCTATGTTTGGTGTGCTCAAGGGTTTTGAAAAATTTGATCTCCTTCTCTTTGTGCAGCAGAATCCTGTTCCAAAATGCAAACCTATATTTGAAACAACTCGGCTTCAAAAGTGCTTTGTTTTGTGGCACGATGGGCTGCTGAGAGCAAGTTACATGGCTAAGAAAAAGCAGGCAAGGGCTGCCAATCTGGAATGGACTCGCAGTCTGCATTGGGGGCCCTAGACCAGTTCCCTGCCACAGTTATTTGTCCCCCAAGGTGCTCCTTGCAGTAGGGGAAAGGGCAGACTTCATGCTTTACCCGTGGAAAGGCTCAGTGTCGATCCCTGCCATTTCTAGGTAGGGCTAGCCAAAACTCTTGTCTGAAAGGGAGCTGTGTAGACAATACTGAGCAAGTTGGACCAATGTTCTGACTCAGTAGAAGGCAGTTTCCTATGTTCCTGTGAGTTTCAGCAATAAAGTGGCACAGGGTCGCATCTGGCACAGGAACAAGTTTTGAATTGGGACCCTGTGGCTTCTTCAGAATAAAAAAAAAAGGTCAGGTTTTTGGTGTTGCTTTTTTTAAAAGTACAAACGATTTAACATGAAGGCTGACCCTTTTGTGAATAACTCAAGCCCAAACCTGCAAATCGCACAAAGCTACCTGTGTGGTTCTTTGTATTTTGGCTGCTGTGCTCAAAAGGTCTTTGTTTCTAACACGTTGCCACCTGTCCTGGGCCCTTGGAAAGGAGGAGGCTCAAAATAAAACCCACTAAATAAATAATCTATAGGAGTTCGTGCTGTGCTGAAATCTTTCCTCCAAACGGATCTCGTGAGTTTTGTTCTTCTGCAAAAGAAGCTTCTGCTTTAATTCCTCATGCGCTTGGGAATTTCTTTAGAATTTCAGTCTTGAGCTTACCTTCTCGTTGTGAGGGGCCTGAGGATGGTGTATGCCGTTTCCCCCACATAAACATTGTTCAAACATTTTTCTAATGATTTGCAGCCTCCCTGGCTGCCCATGCTTCCTGAACTGACAAAGCCCCATTGGAGGAATTCCTATTAAACTTTAATGGAAGTCTGGGCACCTGGGGAGGCTGCAGGGTGCAGACCACTGGTGAGACGATTTGTAGAATGAAATAAAAACTATTCACAAGCATCTTTCAGCCACCTCAAAAGTAAGGTAAGGAGATCAAACTCCCTGACTTCATTCACAAGACAATTGGTTTTTGGTTCCAATTTCTTTTCTCATTAACTGACAGAGGATGGAGGAGAAATTTTCAGCACTGCACTTTTAGTGTTTATATATAGTGTACCCAGTGAGATGGCATTCAGGTCTTGTCATTCTTGGTACAACATGACTAAAATGGAGAGATCGCTAAGATTATTCGCCATTCAGAGAAAGCAAGTTGCTGCAGAAGGAGACAACCCAGTGGTCATTCCAGTTGCTTATTGTCATAGCTAGCAGCTTGCAATGAAAAGGCAAATAAAGAATGTTATTTCCAGGGACTCTTGATAACTTCTAACCAGCTTAAGCCCTTTTCACCACTTGTGTATGTAAACAAATTATGAAGAGGGTTCAGGGGTTGTGTGTATCATTGGAACCCTAAACAGCAGGCAATCTTAACTAAAGTTAGTGAAAACAAGCCAGTTTCATGAATTATTCTTTGAAGTTGACTTGTTTTCATTAATCACAATGAAGATTACATAAAGGTCTAGGTTTGAATGAAACAGGAGTGAAAGTTTCAAAGGACACAAGGGTTTCTTTGGGGTGGGGAACTAGGCTCATTCTCAAAATGCTTAATGTGACTTAGCTTTGTTCCTGAACTAGCCTTTTAAGAGGGAGGTGTATATTTCACGGAGATGTTTGTCTTAATCATTCAAACACGATTATGTTATCTGGCAGAGATCTCTTCCCCATACCAAAGCAAGTTGAGATGTTAGGTCTATCTCCAAAGCCTGAAGGGTGCGTTTCAAATCTGTGATCTCATTCTTGTTGGTGCTGGTCTCCATGGCACTCACGTTGATCATCACGTTCAGTTCCTTACTCTGCAATAATTCAATAACAGTATAGTATTCAAATGACGGAAACGTGGTTGGAGCAATTGATTCTGTTTTCCAGAAACGTAGCAGCTCTACCCGGCCATTTGTAAAATGAGAACTCCGGGTATAATGGACCCCAGTAACAGAAAGCATAAGAGTAGGGCACTCTGTACATGTGAAGTGCATCTTATACACCCTCCGACTTCTCCAGGTTTCTTCTGCAGAATTTGGAGTTTTACAGGGAAGGACAAAAGCTGCATTTAAAGGGTAATGGGGGGAATGAGCAGCCAGGGAACCGTGGAGAGACATGCACTTGCGAAACCTGCAGAAGCCTCTTGTTCTGTTATGCCTGGAACTACTGCACAGTGGTAATCTGCTGCCTTATTTTAATGAGCATGTTTCAGCTGTTTCACAATCAAGGAAATGAGACGATTGGACTGACAAATGTCATTTCATTTCATTTCATTTCTTTTTTTTAAAAAAAATTTGCTGGTAGCTTGCTGATTTTTAGACACATCCCTGCATTTTCGTTTACCTTTTCAGCGAACCAGGTTTCAGCATCCTTGCGATTCTGCTCTGCCAGAGCCTCATACTCTGCCCTCATCTTGTTCAAGAGGGTAGTTAGGTCAATTCCTGGGGCAGCGTTCATTTCAACGTTGAGGTTCCCGGAGGTCACGCCTTGCAAACTTTTCATTTCCTACATGAAGAAAGAAAGGGAAGAGGGAAAGAGAAAGTGACAAAAACAAAACAAAACACCCCTCAGGACCAAAACTCAGTTGGTACATTTGAGAACATAAGAAGAATCATGGTGGAACAGAGTCCCAGCCTATCCAGGGGAAGCCCATTAGTAGAACTTGTGCATTTTCCTTCTCTTGTATCTGCATTTTCTTTCTCTCATATCTACTCCCTACCAACCAGTAATCAGAGGCACAATCTCTTGATCCTGGTTGTAATACATATCCACACTGATTAGTCATTTTCTGCATATTCACAATGGCAACGCGTTGACTTCATCTACACAGGCAGCATTTCTGCATCCCTAGAAACATGAATATTCATTGGCCAGTCGCTGCCTCTCTGCCTAACCTACTACTCCCCAGGCTTGTTGCAGGGATTAAATGAGGAGGAGGAGAACCACGTACACAAACTTCATCTCCTTGGAAGAAAGAAGGCGGGATATAAATGCAATCAGTCCATCAATCAAGATAAGCTCGGCATTTGGGTTCCCGTAAACTTTCCCCATCCCAGGGAAGTAAGTCTGACTGTCACTGTCTGCCTGTCTGCAAACAGGCAGACAGTGAAAACCAGCAGGGAGGAGGCATCACTGCCAGAAAAGTGCCAGCTCAGAGGGTAGGAGTAGGGGGGGAGGGAGGCTCAAAAGGAATAGGTTGTCCCAAATCTGAGGAATTTGATCACCCTTCAGAAACCAATTTTGCTTGCCTTTATTCTTTCTCACACCTCCTGTAAGCTGCTGAGCTTTTGTTCAGTGAAGCACCTCTTGGTATCATTATTGTTATCAGCACTGAACACTCCCTAAATCCAACCATTTTGGATCGCTAACTGATCAAGTTGTACCAGGGGACTTGCTAAATACAGAGAGGATTTGGGGCACTGGGGCAGGAAACAAATTTGCCTAGGTCAGCATATGCAAACTGTGTATGCATAGATGCCTCTGGGCAACATAAGATTAGTGGACTGCTGGGATCTTGCTGTGCTTTGAGGTGTGCCCAGCTGACCTTTAACTTATCAAAGTTCAAAACAAGACAAGTTCACGAAAAAGGGAACAGGATGGAACAGGACACCTGGGGCTCAGTGCAAAAGTCCAGGAGCTCTGGAACCCCCTAACAACACCTGGAGTTATGCTGTCAGTTGCTTAAGCAAGATGGCTGCCTTACCTCTTCATGGTTCTTCTTGAGGTAAGCCAGCTCTTCAGTCAGGGTCTCAATCTGCATTTCTAGGTCGCTCCTGGACAGAGTCAGTTCATCAAGGACTTTGCGCAGGCCATTGATGTCTGCCTCAACGCTCTGGCGGAGGAACACCTCATTTTCATACCTTTGAAGAGGAATTATTATTATTTCTTAAAGTGCTTAGCTTGCTCAGGTACTTAACTTTGGCTATTGCATTGGCTTGGCCAATTATTTGTCATTGTGTTGAGAAGCCTGAGACTCTGCTTATCAGGCTGTTTGTTTTGGTCATATTTACAAGTAAAATTAGGTATATACAGGTCCCCCCCCCAGCTGGAACCAGTACTTTCTTTTTTAAAAATGTTTGGGGGTACTCTCATTCAATCTGAGACTTGGGAAACACAATGACAGGGAATGAGGCCATCAATGGAACTGGCAATTCACCATGCTAGAGAAGAAACTAATTTTTTAGATTCACAAAATGTTTAGGGGTATGCGTCCCCCCAGAAAAAAAGCACTGGCTGGAACTCTCTGGAGCTCAGTTTCGGCACCTCTCAGGTGGGCTCCATTGCCACGATAAGAGAACAAGGAAGGCATTCATGGTGAGATCCAGCACCTCTTTTTTTTAAAAAAGAAAAATAGCACGGATACCCTGATTGGGTTCAAACTTACTTCATTTTGAAGTCATCTGCAGCCAGCCTGGCATTGTCTATCTGCAGGATAATGCTGGCGTTTGTGACGCTCGCAGCAATGATCTGCATTGGAGGGGGAGATAGAAAAAGGAAGAGGTGCTGAAGTACAAAAAGCAAATCATTTATATTATTTACACAAAAAGATTACATCCCTCTTTCTCCCCCTCCAGCAAAATCGCTCAAAGCGGCTAGAAAAATTCTAAAACAAACGTAAAGATTAAAAATAAGAGTAACTGCATCGTTAAAACACATGAGGGGGCATTGGGCTGAGTTTTACTCTGAATTGACATGATCAAGGGCACAATCCTAAAGCTGAATTTGTTTTATTTATTACATTCTCATCCCACCTTTCCTCTAGGAAGCTTAAGCTGGTTAACAGACTTCGCCTCCTCCCCATTTGATCCGCACAATAGCCCTGTGAGGTAGGTTAAGTTGAGAGACTTTGTGGCCCAGGGTCACCCAGTGAACTTCACGGCTGAGTGGGGATTTGAACCCTGGTCTCCCAAATCCTAGTCTAGCATTCTAACCATTACACCACACTGGCTCTCAATTACCTGGCCAGGCTATGTTGGTTTAACTACCTGATCCTGGCTGAGCCATAGATATGGCCTCTGTATCTCCCACATACCAGTTTGCCAGGACCCAGCTCCGTGAGCTGAGCCCAGTAGTCCTTCAGCTGGCCTAAACCCTGAACAAGTGACATTCTGGGGTTGAGGTGAGACAGGAGGGGGACTTAGGCTGGATCCTAAGCATGGTCACGTGACCTGAGAACCTGGCCTACATTAACCTGGCAAGCGGGGATATAAATCCAACTCTCTTCTAAGGGCTTGCTTTCATAGAGTCATAGAACTGTAGAGTTGGGAGAGACCACAAGGGTCAAATCTTTTTGCTCAGCATGGGGCTTGAACCCACAACCATGAGATTAGGAGTCTTCATTGCACAGGCCACTTCTGAATGGAGCTTGGATCTGGCAGACATTAACACCTGCTTAACGTAAACCAGCTTAATTTACACTGGCTCCCATCCTTGGGTCCATTCAGTTCAATGGGTCTGCTCTGAGTGGAGAGACGCCATAAAAAGCAAAGGTAGCCTGTAGATCTGTAAGAGAATACCCTCCCCCTTCATAAATCTCATAGACAGGCAGTAGTAGCTTTAGTAGGACCGACTTGCATAATCACAAAATTATGGCAAGCTTGATTGCAATTCAGTTCACATTTAAAGGCGAACCTGCGAATTTTCACTTTCGGAAACAACAAGTGAACCAAAACAACAGACATCCTTTGACAACCACACTTCATCAAATATACTGGTGTAAAGTGTGCATAAAATTGCATATGTTTAATTTCCCTTGATAGAAAACATATCCCCCCCCTGTTATTTTCACAAACATATGCATTTTTGTGCACACTTTATCCTAGCATATGCATCAATGAATATACATTAAGTAAAATTACAGAAGAATGTGCCTCTCAGGTGAAATTCGCTGGTGAATTTAAGACAGGGTAAATAGGAAACTGAGAGAAGTCAAAAGAGACATATTTGCCCACCTCTGTGGCGCTGTGGGTTAAACCACAGAGCCTAGGACTTGCTGATCAGAAGGTCGGCGGTTCAAATCCCCCTGACGGGGTGAGCTCCCGTTGCTCGGTCCCTGCTCCCTGCCAACCTAGCAGTTTGAAAGCACATCAAAGTGCAAGTAGATAAATAGGTACTGCTCTGGTGGGAAGGTAAACGGCATTTCCGTGTGCTGCTCTGGTTCGCCAGAAGCGGCTTAGTCATGCTGGCCACATGACCTGGAAGCTGTACGCCGGCTCCCTCAGCCAGTAAAGCGAGATGAGCGCCGCAACCCCAGAGTCGGCCACGACTGGACCTAATGGTCAGGGGTCCCTTTACCTTTACCTTTATTCCACACACAGAGCTGCAAATACCAGAGTTCCCTGGAAAGAACAGCGATTGATTGTTAAACCATGCTGGAAATCGTGGCTCTTTGAGGGGAAATAATAATAATAATCATAATAATAATCATAATAATGTAACTTTTATTGTCACTACACCACCTGTGTGCAGTGAAATTAAATGAGCCCCCCTCCCCCCCACACATACACTCAGTCTTGTTGGCACTCTATGTGCTTATCAGAAATCAGTTACACCACTATTTTTTTCCATTCAGCAGCCCAATAGCCCACCGATAAAAACTGATATAGGGATTTCCTAACAACTCTCAGCACAGTTAACAAACTACAGCTCCCAGGATTTTTAGGGGGAAAGCCATGACTCTTTAAAGTGGTATAATGCTGCTTTGAACATATACAGTGGTACCTTGGTTCTCAAACTTAATCTGTTCCGGAAGTCTATTCCAAAACCAAAGCGTTCCAAAACCAACGTGCGCTCTCCCATAGAAAGTAATGCAAAACGAATTAATCCATTCCAGGTTGGCTCCCTGCCAACCTAGCAGTTTGAAAGCACATCAAAGTGCAAGTAGATAAATAGGTACTGCTCTGGTGGGAAGGTAAACAGCATTTCCGTGTGCTGCTCTGGTTCGCCAGAAGTGGCTTAGTCATGCTGGCCACATGACCCAGAAGCTGTGCGCTGGCTCCCTCAGCCAATAAAGCGAAATGAGCGCTGCAACCCTAGAGTTGGTTGCGACTGGACCTAATGGTCAGGGGTCCCTTTACCTTTACCTTTACCTTTACCTCTCTTCCATCTTTAGCCAGCCTTACTCCCTTCCCTTCCCAAGTCTTGCTCACCTTATTTCGAAGGTCCTCAATAGTGGTGTGGTATTTGCTGTAGTCGCGGAGGCCTCCGTCGGCGTGCGACGCTGATTTCTCATACCAGCTTTTGATTTTGAGCTCCAGGTCGCTGTTGGCCTCCTCCAGAGCCCGCACCTTGGATAGGTAGGAGGCCAAGCGGTCGTTCAGGTTCTGCATGGTTTCTTTCTCCCCTCCCGAGAGAAGCCCACCATCGCTGCCGGCAGCGCCACCACAGCTGTAGCTCTGGAAGCAGCCCCCAGCCCCACCTCCCAGGCTGCCCCATCCTGACCCCGTGCCCCAGGCTGCCCCACCACCAAAACTCCCTGCGCTGAAGGACCCTCCACCCAAGGCATGCACTCCACAGCCAGAAAGGTTTATAGAGGCCCGGCCACAGCGCGAGGAGGAAACCTGCCTAGATCCCCGACTAAAGTAAGACATGATCTCAAGGAAGTTTTAAGCAAGATTGCGGGGAGAAAAGCAGAAGATTCACCCAAGGGGAGTTTTCTTGAGCAGTCAGAAGAGCATCAAGGTTTTATATGCCGACTTTGTTAAGGGTGTGTTCCTTCGCTGGAACGTCATTTCATTGCTGCATTGTTTGTTTGGAAGATTTATCATTTCAAACCTTCATGACTGATGGATATTAATAACTTGGCCCGGTATTCCATCGCGTTCATTTGCCCCCTGGGCCATTTGTGAGTCTTCTCCCACCCCACTCCCAAGATGGCGAATGGGTGGATGTCACCTGGCCGAAACATTCATCATCACCACCATCTTTTCAGCGAGGTTGAGTAATTCCTCCCATCCCACCGCCGTCTCTCTCTGTGTGTTTTCAAAGCCCATCATTATAAACATATTTCTTTGGGTCCCTACCCACTTTTTTTCACACTCGCACTTGCAACACTCTTTTGTGGCAGAGGGGTGTGCAAACCGCTTTTCAAGGATGGTTCCCTCGTGTTGCGATTTCCTCACCCTGGGCGGTGCAGAGAGAACTATGCAGTTTGCATTAGCCCTGCGAAATTGTCTCAGCTGTCTCAGCTGTCTACTTTTCTGACGCGGAAGTTTGATATTCTCATTATTTCTTTAAGCACCGCGTTTTAAGGCTAAACTCACAAGGCGCTGCTTTGATTTCCTGAAGCTTTTTGCTCTCAAATTGTCAAGGATCCAGTGAATGAAACATATTTAAAGAATCTGCTTGATCAAACCGGCTTTGGAACACTTGGGAAATGGAAACTAATGGTTTCGTGATGGAAATGTAGGACGATTGAGGAGATCGCTTTTGCTGAATCAAGTCAGCTTGAAGACTTAGGCGTTCCTAAGAAAAAATAAAAGATACATACACCCAGGATAAGGCAGTATGACAAAATCATTATTCTTGTGTGTACTTGTTGCTGGGAATCTCAGGTGGGGAGACTCTGTGGCACTCAGGTCCTGCTTGAAGATTATGAGAACAGGACAGAGGTGGTCATCCCAACATCTTGTATAAAATTCCATAGTTTAACTATGCTGTGTGTGATAAACTACCTCCTGTCGCCTCTCTTCAGCCCTCAGCTTCTTTCGATCACCTTGGCTTCTAGGCTGCCTCTGAAGAAGGTTTGGAAACTTCAGCTAGTGCAGAATTCAGTAGCCACGTTGCTTACCGGAGCAAGACAGTTTAAGCATATTACACCAATCCCGGTCCAACTGCATAGGCTACCAATTACCTTCTGGGTCCAATTCAAAGTGCTGGTTTTGCCCTATAAAGCTTTAAACGGCTCGGGACCGCAATACCTCACAGACTGCCTCTTTCCACATGAATCTACCCGGACCCTGAGATCATCATCTGAAGCCCTCCTTTGTGTGCCCCCTCCTCGAGAGGTTCAGAGGGTGGCAACATGAGAACGGGCCTTCTCTGCAGTGGCACCCCATCTGTGGAATGCTCTCCCCAGGGAAGTAGGCACCTTCATTATACACCTTAGGCGCCAGGCAAAAACGTTCCTTTTTAACCAGGCCTTTGGTTGACCTGCTCAACATCCCATACCCTTTTAAAATGTAGCTCTTTTTTTTTAATTTCTTTTTATTGAGTTTCTCTTACAACATACACAAAAGAGAAATAAATTAAAAGAAAAATACAACTACACATCGTACAAAAAAGAAGATAAGAAAAAGAAAAAAGAAAAAAGAAAGAACAACTAATGTACATGACAAATTTAAGTACATAGTTTAAATACACAAACTGACCTCCTTCCCTGCTGATTTCGGGTTTCTTAATTTAAAAATTTCATCTTCTACAGCTGGTATTGATTACTGATTTATACATCGTAAGTTTTATAACAGACCTGCTATAGTTGGTATGTTTCTATAATTTCCTTCAATATAGACCATAAATTTATTCCAATCATCAATTAACTTTGTATTTTTTTGATTTCTAATTTTTTGCGTCATTTTTGCCAATTCGACAAATTCAAATAATTTTGTTTGCCAATCCCTCACCGTTGGTATATTTGTGCTTTTCCAGTTTTTTGCAATTAATATTCTGGCCACTGCTGTTGAATATTGAAACAGGGTTTTATCTTCTTTCCTTATTTCTTCTCCAATAATACCTAATAAAAAGGCCTCTGGCTTTTTAGGGAATGTGTACTTGAATATTTTTTTTAATTCGTTGTAAATCAAATTCCAGAATTTCTTGACCTCCTCGCATGTCCACCACATATGTATGAAATTACCTTCTTTTATTTTGCATTTCCAGCAGGCCTTATTTCCGGTCTTGTACATCTTGTTTAATTTTACTGGTGTTATATACCACCTATATATCATCTTCTCTAGGTTTTCTCTACTTGCAACACTTGCCGTGAATTTTATTCCATCATTCCATAATTTTGACCATTGTTCATATTCTATGTTATGTCCCAGGTCCGTTGCCCATTTTATCATGACCTTCTTAATTTCTTCGTCCTTTGTATCCCATTCTAGTAATATGTTGTACATTTTAGATAATAATTTGGTTTTGTTTTCAATTATTTCAATCTGGAATTTGGATTTCTTTTCATTCATTCCTACTTTTTTATCTTCTGTCCATAATGCATTTATTTGATGGTACTGTAACCAGCCTGCTAATTTTCCTTTTAGATCTTCGTATGGTCTTAATTTCCAGCTGCCTTCAGATCTTATCAATAGGTCTTCATATGTCAGTCTTTGCTCTTCCATGTTTACTTTTTTGATTATTAGGATATCTGTTGGGGAGAGCCACCAAGGTGTTTTCCATTCCAAAAGTTTTTTATTTTTCTCCCAAGCTTCATACAGTGGTCCTCTAATAATACGACTTGAAAACCCTTTGTGAACCTTCTCTTTATTTGACCACAGATAGGCGTGCCAGCCGAACCTATTGTTAGACCCTTCTAAATCTAATAAATCGGTATTTTCTAGGGTTATCCAGTCTTTAACCCAACATAGGCAGGCAGCCTCGTAATATAATTTTAGGTTCGGAACTGAAAAGCCCCCTCTCTCCTTTCGGTCTGTGAGTAATTTAAATCTAATCCTTGGCCTTCTCCCCTGCCATATGAATTTCGAAAGGGTTTTCTGCTGGTCTTTAAATATTTTAGGGCCTCTGATCACTGGAATATTCTGGAACAGAAACAACATTCTTGGGAGTACATTCATTTTTATTGCCTCCATCCTACCCATCCACGAGAGTTTAACTCTGTTCCAAGTATCTAAATCTTTTTTAATTTCCTTCCATGTTGTCGAGTAATTATCTTGGATTAAATTTATATTTTTTGGTGTGAGCCATATGCCCAAATATTTAATTTTTCTAGCCACCTTGATTTCGTATTGTCTCTCTAATTTTTCTCTTTCATCTTTTCCCAGATTCTTGATCATCATTTTTGTCTTTGATTTGTTCAATTTAAAACCGGATAGCTTGCCGTATTCCTCCAATGCCTCCAGCGCTTTGCTAATACTTTCTTGCGGCTCTTCCAAGGATAACATTAAGTCGTCTGCGTAGGCTTTTAGTTTATATTCCTTCATTCCTACTTTAATTCCTTGGATCTCTGGAATTGTTCTTATTTTGTTTGCTAACACTTCTAGTACCATAATAAATAAAAGCGGGGAGAGAGGGCATCCCTGTCTTGTTCCTTTTTCGATTTTAAATGAGTTTGTAAGGTTATTGTTTATAATCAATTTGGCCGATTGGCTTGAATATATTGCCTCTATTCCTTTCATAAATTCGCCCTCAATCCCTGCTTTCTCCATAGATTTTATTAGGAACAACCAAGAAACATTATCAAACGCTTTTTCCGCATCTATGAAAATCAACGCCACCGGTATTTCATTATTGGTTTCCAAATATTCAATTATATTTATGATATGTCTCACATTATCTTTCATAAACCTGTTTGGGAGGAATCCTGCTTGGTCTTTGTGAATTAAATTTACTAAACAGTTTTTCAATCTATTCGCCATGATATCTGCAAAGATTTTATAATCATTATTTAATAAGGATATCGGCCTATAATTCTTAATACTCAATTTATGCGTATCCGGTTTAGGAATTAACGTGATATGAGCTTCTCTCCAGGACTCTGGTATTCTTCCTCCTCTTAAGATGTTATTCATAGTATCACAAAGCGCTGGTATCAGTTGATTTTCTAAAACTTTATAGTATTTGGCAGATAGGCCATCCGGTCCTGGGGCCTTTCCCAATTTCATTTTTTTTATCGCAATCTGGATTTCTTCTATTTTTATGGGTTTATTTAACTGAGTTCTTTCTTCTTCTGTTATGGTCTTCCCTCTGCAGTCCTCTAGATATTTTTCTATTTGAGTTGGATCTTCCTCTTCTTTCTTATATAGCTTCTCATAAAATGTAAGAAATGTTTTTTGTATTCTTTTTGGGTCTTCTGTCACTTCT
This sequence comes from Podarcis cretensis, assembly GCF_951804945.1. Lineage (NCBI taxonomy): Eukaryota > Metazoa > Chordata > Lepidosauria > Squamata > Lacertidae > Podarcis > Podarcis cretensis. The sequence goes on along the minus strand of NC_137182.1, from coordinate 27,055,069 downwards.
TCCTCTATCTTTATTTTGTTTATCACATTTTGTTTTTGCCTTCTTCTCAGTTGCCAAGCTAATAATTTTCCCGTTTTGTTCGCTGATTCAAAATATTTTTGCTTCATTAACTTAATTTTCCATTCAATTTCTTGGTTTGTTAGTAATGAGTATTGTGTTTGTAATATTTTTGTTGTTTGTATGTTTTGTTCATCTTTTGGGTTTTCTGTTAATTTTTTCTCACACTCTCTTAGCTGTCCAAGAATTTCTTCTTTCTTTTGCTGTCTTATTTTCCTCTTATAATTGTTTTGTTGAATGAAGAAACCTCTTAGAACAGCCTTACTGGCATCCCAAACTACTTCTATGTTTGTTTCTGCATTGAGGTTCAGATCAAAATATTCCTTTAGGGTTGTTTTAGCTTTTTCAATAATTTCTTTGCTATCTAATAAGTATTCGTTCAACCTCCATCTAAAACCCCCCTGTGATATACCTTTTATTTCCAATGTTGTCGGATTGTGGTCAGAGAGGGTTCTCGGTAGGATTTCACATTTTATAGATCTTAAAGTAAGTTCCCTCGAAATCCAGATTTGATCTATTCTGCCCCAGCTTTTGTGTACTTCTGAGAAAAAGGTGAACTGCTTTTCTGTTGGATGCTTATGTCTCCAGATGTCTACTAAGTCCATGTTTTCTTCCAAATCTTCAAATGATTTCGGTAGCTTCCCTTGGTTTCGTTTTTTCTTTTCCGTTTGTCTATCGATTTCTGGTATTGGCACTGCATTGAAGTCTCCCAATAGTATCGTCCTGTTGTTTTCTAATTCTATTAAAATTTGTTCTAATTTCTTGAAAAATTCTAATTTGTTTGAGTTTGGGGCATATATGTTTACCACATTTAGTTTTTCCCCTTGGAAATTAATTTGCACCCCCAATATCCTCCCTTCCTCATCTTTGTAGATCAGTTTAGGTTCCCATTTTTCATTGACATATGTTACTACTCCTCTTTTTTTCTCTGCCGTGGAGTTTATAAATTCTACTCCTAATTTCTTATTTATCAGAATGTGTTTATGCTTTTTAGTTACGTGAGTCTCTTGTATACAGATTACATCCAACTTTTTCTTTTTCAAGACACTTACAATTTTATTCCTTTTGGTTTTTTCATTCATACCATTTACATTCCATGTTAAGATTTTTAGGTTCATTGCTTCGTTTGTCTACTAATAAACCAGTGGGTTACCAATTTAGATTCGGGTGGTTTTGCTTTCTGCTTCTTCTTCTTCCTCTTCCGCTTCCTCCCCCCCTGCTTGCCCTTCTCCTTCCTCCTCCTCCTCCTCTCCCTCCACTCCCTCCTCCCTCTGCCCCTTCACCTTCTCTTTTAGGCCTCCTCTCTCATCAGTATCTCCACTTTCCCCTCCATATCTCTCCTCCATCCTCCCAAGATCTTTTTCATATCTACGCAGAAATTTACCCACTTCCTGGCTTTCAGTAATCTTGAATCTTTTTTCCTTATAGAAAAAGGAAATCCCTTCAGGGAACTCCCATCTATGTTGTATGCCGTTCTTTTTCAAAGTATTTACTAACTGTTTGTACCCCTCTCTTTTACGCAGAAGCCTGATTGGTATTTCTTTAAAGATAATAATTGGTCTGCCTTCAATTATTAGTTTTTTTTGGTAACTTTCTCTTAGTATTGCATTTCTCATCTCTATCGATTTGAAAATCACTAAACAGTCTCCTGGAACCTTTTTCAATTTAGTTTGTTTAGACCTTATTTTTATTCTAAAGGCATTTTCTATTGTTTGTGCAACTTCCTCTTCACTAAGTGCTAACCAGTTTGCTAATTCCTTGATCATTTTTCCTTTAATGTCCTCATTAACTTCTTCTCCTACTCCTCTGAATTTTAGGTTTAGCTGTTTTTGTTTCATTTCCATCATTGCTAAGTTGTCCAAAACCTGGTCCTGGCTTCTACTCAATTCTCCAAAATTCTCTTTTAATTTTTCTGCCTCCTTTCTCTGATCTTTCATCTCTCTTTGTATTTTTTTATTTGAGTCTTCCAAGGTCTTTGAACGAGTCGTTAGTTCTTTTATCTTGTTTGACAATTCCCCTACCACGCCCTCTATCTTTTTGTCAATCGATTCCTGCATCTCTCCTAATTTTCTCTCCATATGGATTTCATTCTGTTTAAATTCCTCCTTTATTTTCAGCCATAGTATATCTAGATCTTTAATTTCCTCTTGTCGAGATGCTTTCCTCTCTAATGGTGTTCCTACTGACTTTTTCCCATTCTTTCCCGACATTCTCCCCACCTTCACCCTCCCTCAACCTTTATCCTCAATTTATACATGTGTTTAGTTTTCTTATGTCTCTCCCCTAGGGGACGCACAATCTTAACCCACTTGATCTTCTGCGGAGGGGTACACTAGCCTTCTCTTGATCAAGTTAAGGCGATACTGTCAAGTTCAACCATCAAGTGTCCAATATCAGATATCAAGTGTCCCCCGCCTTTCAAATATTATCTAAATATATTAAGCTGTTTTCCTTCTTTATCTTTAAATCAGCCTTTCTCGAGTTGAAACGATATTGTCCAATTCTACAATCATGCGTCCCCCCACCTTACATATATTATCCTAATAAATCAGACTGTTTTTCCAATTTATCCTTATAGATTTCCAGAATCTAAGATTTTGCCTTCAAACTACCACCCATATATTTCAAATGCTTAATCAGACCAAATCAAAACCTATTAACAATATAGAAATATGGTATTAAAATAAAATCAAATTGAAAAGTTGTTAATCTTATGTGGTAGAGAAGGTATGAGAGAAGGAGACGAAATGGTATAAACGAGGGTTGGGAGTTGTGGGTATGTCTAATGTCCAGTTTTTGTTTTCAGTTGAAACAGTTTATTTCTCCTTCCTACGTTCACTCTTCGGCCACTTGTTTGGCTTAATCCATTTCAGCGGGGTGCAGACAATATTTAATAATCTATCTGATTAATGTTCTTTCAAAAGATGAGTGACTGGAAAAAGTTGGGGAAAGAAGGGGAGAGAAATGGGGGAAAGTTGGGTTAAGTTGGGGAAAGGGGGGGGAAAGGGAGGGGAAAGGAGGAGCGGGGAGTTCCAAATTTTTCAAGGTTCCGTGAAGGGGGAGGGCTTCCAGCTAAGTTTTCAGCCTCCCCACTGGAACATTCCAGTAAAGAGCTAAGCTTTTGGACTTCTGATTTTTCTTTCCAGCTTAGCTCTTTACTGGAATGTTCCAGTGGGGAGGCTGAAAACTTAGCTGGAAGCCCTCCCCCTTCACGGAACCTTGAAAAATTTGGAACTCCCCGCTCCTCCTTTCCCCTCCCTTTCCCCCCCTTTCTCTAAAGTTTCCTTTTCTTTGGTTACTTTTCTTTTGTTTGTTTCCTTTGCCTCGCTAAACTACCAGCAAGGACTTTCACTTCGCCGTCTCTACAGCAGGTAATTGGTGGTTTCTTTGTTTCACTCTTACGATTTTAGTTCCAGCGCCATCTTACATCCGAAATACAGGTCGGGCTCCTTATTTTAATCCGTTTACATCCAACGCTCCCTTAGTTGTATCTTTTAATTTTTAATTCCAAATAAGTCTCTCAACACCAAGGGAGCCTGTTCTCAAAGTTACGGAGATTTGTCGCCTTTTCAGTGAGAGCTAGAGGCATCGCCACACGGGGTCCGCAGAGCTTACCGTTCGCGTTTCTCAGTCCCGTCACTCCCGAGTCTCTCAAAAATGAAAAAAACCCGAAGAAGTTTCGGAACCATTCCAACGCTGCTGGTTAGCGTTTCCCTCAAGGGGGCCCCCCTTGAGATTTTGGGGTCGCAGTGCCTTTGCGTTGCCCCAAAAAACCCCGTGCAGTTCGGAGAAGCCCTTCAGCGGCTTCTCCGCGCTCCCATTCTGCTTGCGATCCAAACCGGAAGTCAATGTAGCTCTTTTTTTTGGAGGGTATTATCGGGTTATTGCTTTTGTTTTGATTTTATATATTGCAATCTTTTTTGTGAACCGCCCTGAGATCTCTGGGTATTGCGTGGTATATAAATTCTAATAATAATAATAATAATAATAATAATAATAATACAGGGAGGGAAAAGGTCTCTCCATCCATTTTCTCTGCACACAACATAGTATTCCGAATGTGACTGCACGAGGCATATTTTAGCAATATTAGTTTCAATTTCCGCTGTATACTTGAAGCCTTTCCATTCTATGTGGGCAGACTAGTGAGATCTGGGGCTCACCAACTGGAACCAGGTGCCACATCAGACCTTAGGGCAGAGAGCAGAGAAGGGGCTGAACAGTCGGTGCTCAAATGTCAGGATCGAATTTGCCTCTGAGCTCATGCTCTGTGCAGGAATCTGTTTTCAGTACAAGAACTGAGTCCACAGTGCTTTCATTCAAAATCCACTCATTCCCCACACAAGCATTTTTCATTACAACCACCTCACTTAGGGGTACCATCTTGTTTTTTTAAAAATTGATATTGCTAAACAACTGGGAGTCAGAAACCCTTGCCATTCTCAGTGTCGGATTTACATATAAGCTAAACAAGCCATAGCTTAAGGCCCCACTTTCTTGGAGGCCCCCCAAAAATTAAAAGAAAAAAACAACTGGATGTACATTTCCAAAATATAAGATAAAAAAACAAATAAAATAAAACCTACATACAGCAACAGTGTTTTGTGTTGTGTAGGCTCCTATGATGTAAGTAATGGGCTCCGCCTGCTAGCCTGCTCCCTAAAATATCACTGGTTTTCTCATTTCTATATATGGGGTGCCTATATTCTGCATGGACTGGTTGCATGGCAACGTGTGCAAATGGCTTTAGGTACCTTTTAGGTCCATAAATTACCATATAGCATATATCCAACACAAAAACAGTGGCAATTTGTTGTTGACAAAGGACAGCTGGACATATAAAGGGCCCCATTACCTTCAGTAGCTTAGGGCCTCATCAAACCTAAATCCAGTTCTGGCCATTCTACTGCCATCCACCCAAAGGCCTTGTACCCAGTAGACCCTGATCTGTCTTCTGTCCACCCCTGAGCGAGAGCAAGTGTAGCCAAGTGCCTCAGACACTTTGACCTCTGAACCTGGAAGCCCCTAATTCACAGTTTTCTTTGGCCATCTTCCCGTTAGGTAGTCTTACTCAGCCTGCACTAACGAAGTAAGTAGTTTTCTCCCTCTTATCATCAGCTGCACCCATATCTTTGCAAGATGGGGAGAGTAAGAGTCCTGACAAATCGCCCCGGGTGTTATAAGGATTACCGAGACAGTGTTTGTGGACATTCTGAAGTGCTGCATAAATACTGTTGTTACAACGAATTGTAATTCTTGGAGTGATGGGATCAAAACGAATTACGCAATGTCACGGAGGACGGGGCCACCTGAGTGGATCGTAATCTCTGATACTGGATGGGGCACGATGCAGTGTGCAAGGGAGCTAGATTTGGGGTGGCTTTGTATCTTACTTTACACAAGAAGAGGCCTTCGTTGGAAGAGGTGTCACAGGAAAATCCTCTGTTCGGAGGCCCCTCTGGTCTGGCCCGAGTCCATTTTAAAGATATAACATGCAGGGAACTTGGCGTTTGCTGTGAAGAGTTAGCACCCAGAGAGCAGATTGAGCAGGCGGCATGCAGGCACTGGCGGAGGAAGATGGGGGGGAACGCACCGCCCCTGGCAGCACAATCCCGGTGGGGTGCCGTCATGGCTGCCCCCCCACCCACGCTGGGCGCCATGCCCCTGCAGGCGACACACCATGGTCCCAGGATGTTCGCAACACCCCCAGGACATGTGCCACACCCCCAGAACATGCGCCATGCTCCTGTGGGCAATGCACCACACCCCCAGGATGTGCACTAGCCATGCTCTCCGCCCCTGGTGCTGGAGCATGAAGCTCCGCCACTGCATGCAGGGCACCTGCTCACTGTTTTCTGCACGATGATGAAATAATAAAACATAATAATAATAATAATAATAATAATAATAATAATAATAATATATTATTTATACCCTGCCCATCTGGCTGGGTTTCCCCAGCCACTTTGGGAGGCTTCCAACAGAATATTAAAATATAATAGTCTATTAAACATTAAAAGTTTCCATAAAGAGGGCTGCCTTCAGATGTCTTCTAAAAGCCTGGTAGTTGTTCTTCTCTTTGGCATCTGGTGGGAGGGCGTTCCACAGGATGGGCGCCACTACCGAGAAGGCCCTCTGCCTGGTTCCCTGTAGCCTTGCTTCTCACCGTGAGGGAACCGCCAGAAGGCCCTCAGCGCTGGACCTCAGTGTCCGGGCAGAACGATGGGGGTGGAGACACTCCTTCAGGTATACAGGACCAAGATGCATTTCTATTTAAATTATCGTGATCCCCCTCCCCCGAAATTTGCACCTACCGTATATGCATACACAGCACATTCAAAAGTTATGCGAATTGATGTCCTCTTTTGGGGCAACCAGCTGACCTTGTTTGCCCGCTCAGCCTGCAACCTTGGGTCAGCCGCACACTCTCAATCTAACCTACCGCGCAGGCTTGTTGTGAGAATAAAATGAGGTGTGGCGGGAAAGGCACATGTACACCGCTGTGAGCTCCTTGGAGGAAGGGTAGGGTAAAATGATATCGATTAACAAATCGTAATAAAGTAAGAGTGGCAGGTAGCCAGCCATTGCTATGTTTCCAGAGTGAACAGGCTGCAATACCACAATCTTCTCCAGTACCACTTTGGACATGCAGGATACTGTTCCTGCATAAACTCAGCTGTTACACTCGCTGACCTTTTGGGAAACAAGGGGAAGATAACAGGCTAGTAGGCAGCCAGGATGCCATTGGCTTCAAAGGTGCCTACAAAGTACACTGAGAGGAACAAGAGCGTTGCCCCCCAAAACCCCGTGCAGTTCGGAGAAGCCCTTCAGCGGCTTCTCCGCGCTCCCATTCTGCTTGCGATCCAAACCGGAAGTCAATGTAGCTCTTTTTTTTGGAGGGTATTATCGAGTTCCCCCTGTTTTTTTAAAAAATGAAAAGGAGGCAGCCCTTAAAAACTGAAGGGTTAACTGTGGTCATTTAGTCTACATGGGTAGGGAAAATGCGCCAGCTGACCTATACAGAAAGACTTTGGAATGCAGCTGTTTAATTCGGGGACTTTCCGTCATTCTGCAGAATAAGGCAATCTGGTTTATTATTTGGATCAGCACGGCACAGGAACAGAAGGTGACAGAAATTACACCCATCTTGCAGTAGCAAAATTTACGGGCGACAGCTGTTTGTCAAAGGGTGTAATCTTTGGCTGCTGAAGCTGATGACCGTTTCAGTGAAGCTAGGATTTATTGCTAAGAATTATTTATTTAGTAAATTTAATGTGTGAAGTGCTGTGCCGTTTTCAGTTTGTCTGGACTCCTAGGAACCTTATGCGTCGCTTCACTATAATCCCTGTGTTACTTGTTTAAGGCCACCCACCAATAGGGATGGGAGAATCTGCAAATTTTGGTTTTTTCTCCGTTTATCGTTTCCCCACTCCTATTTTCAGTTGGCAACAACCCCGTCCCCTGCAGTTTGGGTCTGGGCAGGAAACTTGTCATACCAAACTCTAGGATCCAAGAACAGAGATGAGGACCCTGAGGGCCACATTCCCCTGTGGCAATCTTCCAGGGGCCACAAGTCAGTGCTGGGCAGGGCCAGAGGCAAAAGTGGGTGTAGCAAGTTTCTGCACACATTCTTTGTCCAGGAAATCAAGAGGAATTATTAGAACATATTCCAGATGGGAAAACACAGCCGCCGAGGGTGTAAAACAGGGCGGATGAGGGGTGTAGTTTGGGGAAAGAAGGGGTGGCTAGGGAGGAAGTGTGGCCTGGATTCCCGAGAGGTCCAGTCGTGGCCGACTCTGGGGTTGCAGCGCTCATCTCGCTTTATTGGCCGAGGGAGCCGGCGTACAGCTTCCGGGTCATGTGGCCAGCATGACTAAGCTGCTTCTGGCAAACCAGAGCAGTGCACAGAAATGTCCGCTGGAGCGGTACCTATTTATCTACTTACACTTTGACGTGCTTTCAAACTGCTAGGTTGGCAGGAGCAGGGACCGAGCAGCGGGAGCTCACCCCATCACGGGGATTCAAACCACCAACCTTCTGATCAGCAAGCTCTAGGCTCTGTGGTTTAACCCACAGCGCCACCCACATCTCTCCCGAAAGGCAGAGAGGCCTAGAGGGCCACATTCAGCCCTTTGGCCTATCCCTGCACCAACATGTGACTGGTGGTCCAATGACAGCTTCTCCACAAGTGCTTCAGGAGCACAGGGGTTTTTTGAATTCACAGCCTGGCCTCACATACATGGAGATGCCCTTCATGATCATTGGGGCTTCTATGTGGAGGATCTTCATGGGGCTGGTCAATTAAGATGCACATAGCTGCAGTAGCTTAGAAACAGGGCTGCTGTGATTGTTTTACTGAGTGTAGTCCTCTGTTTTGAAGGACGTTCAGAGGGCAGCCCTCTCTTCGATGGTGTCATCTGTTTGAGGGTTGTCCCATCCGTGACTGGTTTGTAGATCTGAAACCAAGAGATCCACGGGCCTTCCTTGCTGTGCTGGTCGGGGCTAATGGGAGTTGTAGTCCTACGCACCTAGAAGCCACCAGTTTGGAGAAGACTGGCACAGGCAGTATGTAGACAATGCTTTAAAATAAAGACACCTCACCACAATGTTATCATTTACTTGCTACAGAAGGAAAATCTTTATTGCAGGCTGCTAGCCGATAAGATCACGGTTTTCTGTCTTGGTTTGCATGGAAGAAAGGTGCTCAAGAAAGCAGCGGTGACAGAAGCAGAGAAAAAAGGCAATACTAAGATGGGATTGTGGGTTTAAGGCAGAAATCTTCAAGCTCCTGACACCTTGGCATAGCTTTTTTCATGGCATGCATCTGCTGTGGCATGCTTCGAAAGATTCCCCATGAGAATCTGAGATGGCTTATTTAATTGGCTTTTCTTCAACCGACTGGACATGAGTCGAGACGACTTGATCACCAATTCTATCTTCCACTATTGTCTTGATCACTCTTGTTTTTTGTACATCTGTGCAAGAAAGGAAATGCATGGATTTAGGAGAGCAGTTATTCTTTTAAACAAGCAGATCATGGAACTCTTATTTAAACATGGGGAGGTGGGGCGGGGACTGTACTACTTAGAAACACAGGAAGCTGCCTTATAGTGAATCAGACCATTGGCCCATATAAGCCAGTATTGTCCAGGTTGATTGGCAGAAACCATCCAGGTTTTCGGTCTGCTTTCCCAGTTCTACTTGGAGATGTAGGTGATTGAATCTGGGATGTTCTGTATGTAAGGCAGATACTCTGTCATTGTGCCACACACTCTGTGCATCAATATCCTATTTGCCCAGGGTCGACCCACAATTCATAGCCCATGCAAATAGCAGCTTGGAGGGACGAGGGCCAATGGGAGCAGCTGCAACCCTGATCAACCATCCCACTGGACAATTTCTGCACTGGGTGACCATCTGAGGTAAAGTTGTTATTACGCTGGTGGCTCCTTAACACTGATTCTTTCTTCATCAGCACAAGCCTGCCATATACGCAACTTTCTCTGTTCAATTTTGGTACTCCAGTAGGCAATTTATCAGCACTATTTCACCCTCTGAAATTAGTAGCAAAATAAAATTGTTTTTAGAAATGTGCATTTTTAACAGAAAAATAAGAACAACATGTATTTACCTCTGCTGCTGCTTCCATATCTTGATCCTGAATCCTGAGAACTTTCACCACTAAATCCTCTGTCTGTGGATCCTGAGCTTCTAGATTGTGAGTCTGCAGACCCAGAGCCTCTGGACTGTGACTGAAAGCTGGAAGTTTCTTGGACCCTGGATCTGGAATCTGAAGAACCGGAAGATCCGAACCCTCTAGATCCTGTGGATCTCGAGCCTCCACTGCCAAAAGCTCTGGATCCAGAGCTGGAAGAGGTCTGGTCTCTAGAACTTGAACCTACAGATCCTCTAGATCTAGTTTCTGAAGAGGTTCTTCTGGATCCAGATTCAAAATCACTATAAGAACAGTAAAAAACAAAGAAACTTTAGACTTGGTTATAGAAAACAGAGAGGGCTTCTGTGAATGTACATTTGACAGTACCAAGATCAGTAAAGTCTTTATTGTAGATATTATGTGGGATCGAGATAAAAAAAGATGAGAAAAGGCAACATCTATCTGAACCGTAATGAAGTTTGGATGTATTGAATAAGTGTGCTAATATTATTGTGGGTGGTTGGGTGCAGAAGTACTTCACACTCTTTCTCTCGTAGCCCTTCCTCAGCTGGTGAAAGTTTTCCTCCCCTGCAATTCCTGTATTTGCCCCCCAAGCTACTATCAAACTTTCTCCTAAGCTTAATAGAAGCATGGGTGGTGGTGGTCCATCAGAATTGTGGAATTGTGGGTGGAGGAGGGAAGGTTTAAGACATTACTCTTCCTGCAATCTCCCTTGTGCTGCTCAGCTGACTGGAGAACAGCTGACAGTGGTGGAAAGAGGGTTGGACTGCAGAAAAAGAGATAGTCTTCTTGCTACTCTGCTTATCAGTAGGAGGATCTGTTTTATGGACCATGTACAATTAGGCAGTTGGCCAGAAGCAGCCCCCCCCCCCGTGTGTGTCTCTCTCTGTGTATGAATATATGCATATATGCATATATGTATATATATGTGTGTGTCTCTGTGTATATATATAGTCCTATATCTATTGTCCAATGTGTCATAGAGGCTTTTTAACAAGCTTGTCTTTTGTCTCCCTATCCAATAACAGATTAAACATTTTAAACAAGTTTTTCTTTGTTTTGTAGAAGTTCTTTTTCAAATTGTGAGCTTTGATACGAACACCCATTTTTCCTGTCTATTTGAAACATTTCATGTAACTGATGATATTGTAGCCAGCCCTTAACATGACTCCTTACACTTTCCATTGATTTCCGTTTAGATTCCCCCTCTTTAAAGTGCAGCAATTCCCTGTAGGTTGCCCACTGTCTATCCATATTAACTTTCTTAATTGTAATAGCCTCGATTGGAGATACAGTCATACTTCATGTTGCATCCGCTTCAGGTTACATCTTTTCAAGTTGCATCCTGCGGCAACCCGGAAGTACTGGAACAGTTACTTCCGGGTTTCGCCGTTTGGGCATGTGCAGAAGCGCTAAAACGCACTGCATGTGTGCGCAGATGCGGCGCTTCTGGATGCAAATGCTTCAAGTTGCAGACACGCCTCCGGGACGGATTACGTCCACAACTCGAGGTTCCACTGTAGCCATAAAGATGTTTTCCTTTCCAGCAGATTTTTATATTTCTCCCAAACTCTATACAACTTCTTCATTAGAATATGATTCATAAAACTTTTATAAATATTTGCCTTCCCACACCAGAGACATGCATGCCAGCTGAATTTTAAATCGTGACCTTCTAAGTCCAGGATGTCTGCATTATCCAATGTGATCAATTCTTTTAACCAGCACAAGCAGGCTGCCTCATAATACATTTGCCCATTTCTGAACCAGAAATAGAAAGAAAGGGCATGTTTCTCGGAGACTATGCAAACTGACTGGAGAATGTGCGTATCGAGCGGGGAAATGTCCAGTTAAGCAATGAGAAACCAAGTGATGTGTGGACCCTTAGGCAAAGGAGAATCAAATACATTTAGGAATGGCAGACTTCTACCACGTTCCTCCCTTTTTTACCTGTCTCCTCCATCCAGCAGACTGCGGTAAGTCTCAATCTCATTCTCCAGGCGGATCTTGATATCCAGGAGCTGTTCATATTCTCTGTTTTGGCTTTCCATGTCTTCCCTGATCTGCACCACTTGTCCCTCCACATTGCTTATCACTCCTTGTATCTGGGAAAGTTCGCCACAGAATCTGCCTTCTACATCTGCCAGGGTGGCCTCCAGAGATTGTTTCTGATGAAAGGTGGGGGGGGGGAGGGAAATGGAACATTGAAAGTTGAATAAAAAGATAAAACGAGAACACAGATAATAAAAACATAAACAAACAAATAGCCCCTCCCACCAGCACATTTAAAAGATCATGGTATGTTTAATGGTAGGGCTGGATGCTACAAGGCCATGCGTGCCCTCTGTGTATATTGTCTATATCTCTTCTTGTTCTAAACTTAAGGAAGGGTTAGAAAGGTAATAAAGTAATAAGTAAAGAAAGATGTTAACTGTTAGCCCCAAAATGAAAAGTGAGTGAGGTCCCAACTAAAGAGGACAGGCAACTTAAGTCGACAGAATCTGCAGAACTTGCAGATTCAACACATAAAATAAGAGAGCAAGAAGAACATACATTTAAAGAAGAGTGGAAAACATTTATTGAATATGTGGAAAATGACTATACAGCTGAAAACACTGGCAGCCTTAAGATAAATTCAACAGAGTAATTAATTTTTGACAGATGTGATAGAGGAAAATTGATTTGAATGGTTATAGTAAAATATGCAGGGATGTATGATACACAAAATGAACCACGGAAAGAGAAGAAGGGAAGTCCCTGGATATTTTAAAGTTTGTGAAATGTTTATTTGCAATTGTAAAAGTATAAAATAAAAATTCTCAAAGAAAAAAAAGATGCTAACTGAACAAAAGAAAGAATTCTTATACCATAGACAATTGGGTTTGCAGTTCCATTTCTAGGCTTTGCAGAGTGTGTCTTAGTTCGGTAATCTCACTCTTGTTGGTGCTGGTCTCTTCAACGCTGCTGCTGATCTGCTTATTCAGTTCTTGACTCTGAAATAAAGCGATTAAAAGAGGGAGAGAGAGTTATCCAAAGGTTTTTAGTCAAATGAATAATTTTGCTTAAGGAAGAGTCCTCTGCGAAGTCAAAAGTGAGCATTTTCTGCAAGACAAAAAGAAGGCACCTTTTATCATATGTGGTGGAATTGTAAAGTGATAAAGGAATTATGGGAAATGATATATAATTAAATGAAGAAACATGTTTAAAATAATCTTTGTTAAAAAAACCAGAAGCCTTTTTGTTAGGAATGGTAGGTGCAGAGATACCGAAGGAACTAAAAAGATTGTTTATGTATGCTACAACAGCTGCAGGGATGCTGCTTGCCCAGAGCTGGGAAGATGAGAAGATGTCTACCAAGGTGGACTGGCAGATGAAACTACTAGACTATGCAGAGATGGCAAGATTAACTGGAAAAATCAGAAATCAGGAGGATCAAAGCTTCAACAAGGAATGGGACAAATTCATATTATATTTGAAAGACCACTGTAAACACTTGGACTCTTTGGCAGGTTTTAATTAACTCTTGCAATGAGACTTTGGATACAATGAAGGATTGTAAATTAGATGGACTTACAATATGCAGTTAAAAAAAAGTTACCTTAAAGAGCCCACGGAGGGGAGGAGGGAAGTCTTGAGATTCGGAAGAATCTTGTGGGGTTTTTTATTACTTGTGACTATGAGTGTGAATGAATTTGTAAAACCAAATGAAAACTATTGAAATAATAAAAAAGTGAGCATTTCCGCCACCTACCTGTTCATTGAACCAGGCCTCAATGTCTTGCCTGTTCTCCTCAGCGAGGGCTTCATATTCTCCTCTCATCTTATTGAGGAGGGCAGTCAGGTCAACTCCTGGGGCGGCATTCATTTGCACATCAATGCCTCCAGCCGTGGTATCAGTCACAGAGCTCATATCCTGCATCAATAAAAATGTTCCTTCAACACTTGCTGCAAGAGCAGTAAAATAAAACAGATTGTGTGGTTTTTTTAAAAATACGAGGAGTATCTCTGAGTAATTGTAATATTTTCTAGATGACATCAACTGGTTTCAATAACTTTGCTTCTACCGCCGAGACTCCAGAGAGGTCTATATATGATCCAAAATAGATTGAGCAGGTGTAGGTGTGAGGACCCTCTTACCCAGGCACCCCCAAACTCAGCCCTCCAGATGTTTTGGGACTACAATTCCCATCATCCCTGACCACTGGTCCTGTTAGCTAGGGATGATGGGACGTGTAGTCCCAAAACATCTGGAGGGCCAAGTTTGGTGATGCCTGCTCTTACCATTTCATAGAAGCCAGCTCCTAGGGGCCATGGGGCCTTGGCCCCCACAATAAAATATTTGAGGGGGCTGGGCCCTCACAGAGCTGATGGGCATTCCCATTCAAATGTTGTGTTGTACACTGTGTCATGTGATTGATTATGTGGGGTGGGGCTTACCTGGGCCCCCAACAATATTTTATTCAAGTTGGCATCCCTGTACTATTTTGTATTCTGCTCCATCATTTACCTGAAGTTTCTCCTGCGTAGGTAAAGCTTGATTTGGGCTCTGGTCTGTTTATTATCTATGTAAAGGTGAAAAGGCAAAGGGCCCCTGGACAGTTAAGTCCAGTCAAAGGCGACTGGGATGTGGCACTCATCTCGTTTTTCAGGCCACAGGAGCCAGCGTTTCTCCACAGACAGCTTTCCAGTTCATGTAGCCAGCTTCTGGCACAATGGAACAACGTGATGGAAACCAGAATGCACAGAAATGCCATTTACCTTCCCGCCGCAGTGGTACCTATTTATATACTTGCACTGGTGTACTTTTGAACTGCTAGGTTGGCAGAAGCTGGGACAAAGCAACAGGAGCTCACCCCATCATGCGAATTTGAACCGCCGACCTTCTGATCAGCAAGCCCAAGAGGCTCTGTGGTTTAGACCACAGCGCCACCCGCTCCCCTATTATCTATACGGGTAATGCAAACCAATACTATTAAGTCCCACAGCAAGCACACGTGTGTGTGTATATGTAATGTGTGTGTATATGTAATGGTAAATAAACACAAACACACACATATTAGATCTGACTTTAGGCATTACTGAGATCTACATTACCTCTTCATGAGTCTTCTTCATATACTCAAGCTCCTCAGTCAGGCTTTCAATCTGCATTTCAAGATCACCCCTGCTCATGGTTATCTCATCTAGGACCTTACGGAGGCCATTGGTGTCAGCTTCAACACTCTGGCGGAGAGCCACATCATTGTCATACCTGAAGCAAAATGGATTAAAAAGGTCAGCAGATCATGTGGGAATCATCTGAACACAGAGAGGGAAACATGTTCCTTCTCTGTGGGTGTTTTCTTCGATGCCTTCATCAGTTTTCTTCACGGTTGGAGGCAACAATGCTTCTGAAGACCAGTTGCTGGAAACCACAGGAGGAGAGAAGTCTCTTGTGCCCAAATCCTGCTTGCAGATTTCCCACAGGCCACTGTGGGAACAGGATGCTGGACTAGATGGGCCACTGGCCTGATTCAGCAGGCTCTTCTTAAGTTCCTATATTATTTTAAAAGTAAAGGGATCCCTGACCATTAGGTCCAGTCGTGACCGACTTTGGGGTTGCGGCGCCCATCTCGCTCTATTGGCTGAGGGAGCCAGCGTACAGCTTCTGGGTCATGTGGCCAGCATGACCAAGCCGCTTCTGGCGAACCAGAGCAGCACACGGAAATGCCGTTTACCTTCCCGCTGGAGCGGTACCTATTTATCTACTTGTACTTTGATGTGCTTTAGAACTGCTAGGTTGGCAGGAGCAGGGACCGAGCAACGGGAGCTCACCCCATCGCAGGGATTCGAACCGCTGACCTTCTGATCGGCAAGTCCTAGGCTCTGTGGTTTAACCCACAGCTTTATGTTGGGGCTATGTGCTTGCATATCAGGTTTTAAAGAAGGTGTGGTTATCAGTGGTGTTTTTGTCACACATATGAACCAAACCTGGAATTAGCTAAGCACTCAGCTAAATTTATGATGTGAAATTAGGACTGCAGCCCTATAACCCTTGGGAGTAAGCCCCACTGAACTCCATGGGACGTACTTCTGAGTAGACATGGTTGGGGCTGTGCTGGAGCACACAAATGCAATTCATTGGCTGGTGGGTATGAATTTGTTCCACCCAAGCATACAGTAAATGTACTGTATTTACACCTCATGGGGTATGCATGCTGGAGATCTCACAGTAGGCTGGTTTTTCTGCTCTACATGAATGATTCAGCAAACATCTCCACCAGGATGTGGAGCAGATGCCCATTTTGTCTCACTTACTTCAGCTTGAAGTCAGCAGCAGCCAGCCTAGCATTGTCAACCTGCAAAATGAGGCTGCCATTGTCTGTAATTGCAGAAATTATCTGCAAAAGAAAGAATCAATAATTAATATATAATTGAATGTTGGATTCGGACATGTAGTAAGTTCCTCTCCCAACTCATTCACACACATTGAAAGCACTTTAAGTAGTCATGGCTTCCCCAAAAGAAATAAACTACAGCGCTGTTGGAAATTTCTACCCAATTTTAATTTGTACAGGAATTATTATTTAGCACCATTAAGAATAGGACGGATTATGAATTATGTTATATATCTTAACTGTCTCCTTTTGTTGTGGGAAGTCAAGACAAGTCTGCTTAATTAATGAGGGGAATATATAGCAATAAATGACTGGGGAGGTGGAGCTGCTCCTCTATCAGGAAAGGTTACAACATTTCTGTGAACCGCCCTGAGACCTCTGGGTATAGGGCAGTATATAAACTCAATTGATAATAATGTGAGGGTTGGGGGAATAAAAGTATGCCCTTTGTCAAAATGGATCTCACCTTCCAGGGGTGTCTCTGAGAAAGGGCCGTAACTCAATGATAGAGCATCTGCTTTGCATGCAGATTCAATCCCTAGCATCTCCAGAACAGACTAGGAGAGGAGCCTCTCTGAAATCATGGACAGTCACTGTAACTCAGTGTAGGCAACACTGACATAGTTGGATGAGTAGCTTGGCTAAGTGTAAGGCACCTTCCTATGTTCCAGTGTCTCCAGCTATTTCCTAGTTATTAAGTGCCATTCACCTGTAATTTCCCTAATAGATGTGTCTGGCAACTTGGCTTGTTGACCATTAAGGGACCTCAGCAGTCCCTCTGGCCCCATTAACTCTCTCCTGCCCCCCTCCACCTGCAAATTCGCACCATAAACACAGCCGTACCTTGGTTTTTGAACAACTTAGTTCTCGAACATATTGGCTCCCGAACGCCGCAAAACCAGAAGTGACCATTCCTGTTTGCAAACTTCCTGCAGCCAATCAGAAGCTGCGCTTTGGCTTCCGAACGTTTTGGGAGTCAAAGAGACTTCCGGAATGGATTCCGTTTGACTTCCAAGTTACGACTGTATAAGCCTTGTGAATCGAACCAATGCAGCAAACAAAGCCCTGTGACATATCTGCGTGGCTTGTTTCTTTCCATACCTGCGCCCTAAGGTCATCGATGACTGCGTAATACTTGCTGTAATCCCGTTGCTCTCCGCCTCTGGTGCTTCCTCCAAACTTCTCGTACCATTCTGCAATCTTCCTCTCCAGGTCACTGTTCGCCTCCTCCAGCGCTTGGACGTTGTTCAGATAGGCTGCCAAGCGGTCGTTGAGATTTTGCATCGTCTGCTTCTCGCCGCCGGAAAGGAGTCCACCCTCGCTGCCCCCGAAGCCATTAAAGCCCCCGGCTGACCCACCTCCAATGGCGCCCCACCCAGCACTTGAGCCCCAGGACCCACCAGCACCACATGACATGCCACCAGAACTCCATCTCCCTCTGCTCTCAGACATCCCATTCATGCCGCACATGCCCCCGCCAGAGCCCCAGGCGCCGCCACCACAGCTAGAGCCTCCACCAATGGTCCTTCTGCTAGATCCACCGCTGAAGCTTGAGCTTCCACCCAAGCCCCTGCCGCTTGATCCACCACTGAAACTGGAGCTTCCACCAAAGGCCCTGCCGCTAGATCCACTGCTGAAGCTGCATGTTCCATGGTTAGACATCCTTGCTGGTCCTCTGCTGCTGCTGCTGCTGCGGGAAGAAGCGGCTTGTCTGGAAGACTGGCTAAAGAAACTCATGTTTGCAGCACAATGTACAGAGGACCTTCCCTGTGCAGAAATGTAGCGATGGTGACCTCGGAAGGCAGTTTTTACCTTTTTATACACAAATGTGCAATTGCATCATACTCCTAAGTGTATGGTGTGTTTTTTTGCCAAATTGCTAGCCTAGCCCATCATTAGCTAATTATAATAATTAATAGCTAATCCCAATATGCATGCTTGGGTTCTTCCCTCTGGTTAATCAGCATGTCAACATGGAGAATAGGTGGAGCGGGGTGGGCCAACCCTTTCATTAGAGCCTTTGGAACTCAATTGAGTAATTACTGTACTTTCCTTTTTATAGCTTTGCTGCTTCCCAACACATTATTGCATGCTATTTCTTTAGGTACAGTGGTACCTCAGGTTACAGACGCTTCAGGTTACAGACGCTTCAGGTTACAGATTCCGCTAACCTAGAAATAGTACCTCAGGTTAAGAACTTTGCTTCAGGATGAGAACAGAAATCGCGCTCTGGCGGCGCAGCGGCAGCAGGAGGCCCCATTAGCTAAAGTGGTACCTCAGGTTAAGAACAGTTTCAGGTTAAGAACGGACCTCCAGAACGAATTAAGTTCTTAACCCAAGGTACCACTATATCCTCGTTTTATCCCTGCATTACCTTGCCTCTTTATTCCTTCTACCTTTTGCACACATCTTGCTGGAATTGCAGCGTTAACTTTCAGGTTAACGCTGATTCTGCAGGTTTTATTCCAGTGTAGACAAAAACGAAGAACTTCTTCACACGGTGTGTGGTTAAACTGAGGAGCTTGCTCCCACAAGAGACAGGGAGAGCCAACAACTTGTATACCTTTAAAAGAGAACTGGACAGATTCACTCAGGAGAAGGCTGTCAATGCCTACTAACCCCGATGGCTATGTTTGACCTTCACGGTTCGAGGAAATATATCTCTGAACACCAGTTGCTGGAAACTACGGGAGTGGAGAGTGCTGTCATGCTTTAGTCCTGCCTGAGAGCTTCCCATATGCATCTGGTTGACCAATGGGAGAACAGAGTCCTGGACTAGCTGGACTAAAGCACAGCTCCCTGACCCTTTACACCAGGGAGAGATTTTGGACCACAGAGATTCAGGGGGGCAAATCAGATTCTGAAAACCACAGAAGTTCATAACTAGTAGCTGGTGGCTCCTGTTTATAACTGTGCTGAGCTGTCATATAGCTTATAGGCTCCCTTCCCCATCTCTTCTCTTAGGGCTGACTTACGTCTGGGTTTTCCAGGAATCGGGCTTTCTGGGGGGACTTTTCCAAAAAAAGCCCAGCTTTGGGGAATATGGCAACCTTAGCTCCACTGCTATTTAGTTTAGAAAGGGAGGAAAGACCATATCTCACAGAGAGATTGATCTAATCTATCAGATCCTTTTTTGCAGAAGAAAACATACTCATAATAAAAAGATACAAAAAAACCCAACAAAACAAGCATAAAGAGATTTTTAATGCACGCAAGCATAAAAATGGCAACAAATGGCAGCAGTCATAAGGAAAACAACCACATTGTGGGAAAGTTTGCAGAAAAGCTAACATGGCTTTTGATTCTGACCAACGGGGCATAGGCCTTTTGAAAGGGGGTGTAAAATTATGCACTTGTAGTAGCAGCATTGAATAATTTCCCCCCTATTGCCATTATGTCTAGAAGCAGCTGTCATTTGGTGAATGGGGTTTAAGCTCTGCTTTAAAAGCATACCGGTTTTTGCATTAATGCAATGTGATACAATGCTATATGGTTACACCGGGAGGGAATCCAGTTTATTCAGTTTATTTTTCCTTGTTAATATCAGAGGATTATTTGATTCGTTGCTTTAAAAATTCAGCAGTTTTGGTAAAACAAAGATCATCAGGAAGGTGGTAGCATTTTTATTTGGCTATCTATATAAGAATTACCTATGAGAGGAACCTTAACGTTTTGTGATCCATCAGCTATTTGACTCCCCCCTTTTTTTAAAATGGCAGGTAAGTGCCCTGCCTGGAGCAGAGGTCACAGTATATTTTGGATGCAGTTCAAGTGCTTGCTTGAAAAGTAATTTTTTAAAAACCATCATCTTAATTCTGTGATTCTATGCTTAATTCTGGATTGAAAATAATTATGCTGTTAATGAATGGTGGCAGGTGAGTCTATGATAGTGCACTTAGCGTATACTGGCTAATTTTCCTCCCGGCTTTCAAAGGGCAGATGAAGTTGTTGTTTTTTATCCCACTAATTACTTAAAGCTTGTCATGACGGCTGACTAGCTAAATCTCCTTTTCAATTAAAATAATGTTAGATACATTGCATCACGCATACCCTTTGCCAAACCCAGAAACATAAATCATCTTTTGAGACCACAGAGGCAAGCTTTTGTTAACCTGTTAGTCATTCTCCATCAACCGCGGCCATCACATTGAAGAAAGACATGAGCACCTTTTTGTATTGCTTCTGACCGCGCCAATGAAGGTTCTGCTCCATCTGACTAATACGGGTTCACAAGGGCAAGAGATGACACTGGAGTCAATGCCATAACTTTCATAATCTTGGAGCTAGTGCCAGTCCTATCCAGTATCTATACTGGTGCTCGCCAGATCAATGATCTGCAGCAGAGGTTTACAACCTTTTTGAGCCCATGGCTTACTTAGCCAACCACATTCTTTCTGTGGCACCCCTGTGGGGCTCAGGAGCCCAGTTATGTCACCCCTTGCCTTCAGAGCCGGCAGCCCCTCACCCCTTTTTGAACACCCTCCCTTCAGCCTCCTCCCCTCTCCCCTCTCCTTGGGAGTCTTCCAGGCAGCTACCACTACCACCCCACCCCAAAGAGGGGTACCTCCTCACAGTGCCCCACGGGGACTTGGGAAGAGAAGAAGAGTTTGAATTTGATATCCTGCTTTATCACTACCCAAAGGAGTCTCAAAGCAGCTAACAATCTCCTTTTCCCTTCCTCCCCCACAACAAACACTCTGTGAGGTGAGTGAGCCTGAGAGACTTCAGAGAAGTGTGACTAGCTCAAGGTCACCCAGCAGCTGCATGTGGAGGAGCGGGGAATCGAAGCCGGTTCACCAGATTACAAGTCTACTGCACTTAACCACTATACCACACTGGCTGGATGCCCTCAGCCATAACCGCCTGAGACTGGCCAAAGGTGAACATGAGGACAGCACCTTACTCACCTTGGGAGGTAGCAGTGGGTGTTGCCAGGCCTGCATGGCAGAATGGCTCCCCTTTGGTGCTGGGCATGCAGCTCCCAGGCAGGCATTTCACACAGCAAGCACAAGAAAGGCCAGGGCAGTGCCTGCCTGCCTGCCTGCCTGCCTAGCCTCCCACTTTCAGTCCATTCCCAACAGCGAGGGCTGGCTGGCTGGCAGCTGGGTTCCCTCACCCACTTGCTTGCCTACTCCGAGGCCGCCTCAGGTCCTGGCAACCAGCACCCTCTGGCCAGCACCAGAGGCACAATTCACCTGGGGCTGTTGCAACAAACAACGACACAAGCCTTTGGGAGGCAGAGACGCAAGAGGGCATCAGAGGAGGGAGGGACGGGAAGAGGGACAGAGGCCAGTGTTGCCCATGGAAACCCTAACCATTCAAAGCACCCCAAGGTGCCACAGCACACTGGTTGAAAACCTCTGTTCTACAGTCGCAGCAAGCAGTGTAACTATCCAATGGTTTGACTTCACTCCCAAAGGCGCACTCCTCCATTGTCTCCCAAGACAGACGTATGCTAAAATCTATTGTTCCTGAAGGATTTTTTGGTCCTATGGCAAATCTGGATAGCCTCATCCTTTTGCATTTTATTTAACAGTGAAGATGACACATGTACCATCCCTTCATGTAGGAAAGTGGACAGACTTGTGAGGTAGGACAGCGAAGGGTTGGGAATCCTCAGCACCTGGATAGCTCAGTTGGCTGCTCCTAGAGGCTAATCTTCCCTCGGTAGAATTATGGACCTGGCGTAGGGCACTTAATTATTGATTTCGCCTAAACTCAAATCCCCCCAGTTTAATATCCCTAATGCTGCAAGATTGCCTGGACTAAAATTGTCTATCAAAAACTTCACTCTTGTGGTTTATCACCACAACAGCTACACACTTTGGGTTTTAGTAAAGCAAACAGTCTAATTTGTCAGCGCCTAAATGGTATCGAGTGTCAGAACAACTTGGCCACAATAAGGAAATTTTGCCCATGATATGACTATTTTCCACCTTCCCATTTCAACTCTCTGGCACCCTATCTGCATAGATATCTAGCAATTCTAAAATATAGACGTGTTTTTACTCTCGCAAGATTGAATGTATCACCCTTGGCTGTACTGGAGGGATGATTCCAACAGATTCCACATGATAAATGCTTATGTCCCTGTGGAGATGGCAGTACCGAATTGGTGGCGCATGCCCTTCTGGCTTGCACTCTTTATAAAGACTTGAGGAATGAGGTTATCCTTCTTTTATTGCCCAACCACTGCCACAGTGTCCTTTCTCTTGGCAGATCAGGATGAGCAGATGACAGCAAAGTCTGCAAGGTTTTCAGCTGGGGCAGTCAGAATAAGATCTAGTATTTGACTATTGATTCAAAACCCAAAAATGTATTTTATATAATTGAGTTTTTATTTCTATTCTTTGTACATTGTATTGTTGCTTTATTGCCATGGCTGATGGCTGACGCAAATAAAGATTCATTCATTCATTCATTCATTCAGCTCAGTTGGTTAGTGTGGTGCTGATAACACCAAGGCTGCAGGTTCGATCCCCACATGAAACAACTGCATATTCTGGCATCGCAGGGGGTTGGACTAGATGATCCTCAGGGTCCCTTCCAACTCTGTGATTCTATGCAGGGAAATACCATAAAGGGGGATGGATTTTCTAATTGTGTGTGATGCCCTTATGCTGCCATATAACTTTGGCAGCCTGTTGGGCAGAACACAGAAGCAAGTCAGCAGTTTCCAGCACGCCTCTTAAGGGTGTGCATCACCTGTGTGAATCCTGAATGACACAGCCAAGCAGAGCAGACTTTCACGTTCCCAAGTCGCATCACCCCATTAACAAGGCATGCTGAGGCGGGTCAGGGAGTCCCCAGCCTTCCAAGCAGCTCTTTCACCCTGGTTTTTTCTCCAGAAAGTTTAATTCATAACCTCTTTCCCTGCTTTTCTATTCTGAGAAATGAAACTAAATTAACTGAGGAAATGCCCCGTGTTTGAGAGGGGAGGGCTTGGAGAGGAGAAGGGAGATGGAAGAGAAGGAGAAGGAAGAATGTGTGTGTTTTGTTTCGATGCTCTACTTTCTATTCACAGTTTTCCCAGTGGACTCAACACAGTGATTTGTGGGGAGAAATAAACAAAGTTGCTACTTATGTGGGTTATTGAGCAGGACATAAGAACACAGCAAGAGGCTGCTGGATCTGGTCAGGGGTCAACCTGATGCCTGCGAGGGTTGGGGAGGGGAGCAAATTTGGCCTTGCACAGGGCTCTGTAGTACCCAAGTCCTCCACTGCTACCCACTGAAATCACTTAAGAAGTACAAGATGCTAATGTATCTCAGGTGTGTTCACCCTCCCATATCCAAAATGGGGGGTGGGGACAAAATGGAGGAAGAAACAAACAGTCCAATAAGTACTGAGCATGCTCAGTGGGAATGCAATGCTCAGTGTTGAGGGGGGGATGACAACAAGGAAAACTGGGGTGGGTAGAAAGGGGATGGAACAGAGTTTGCTGCAGGGCCCCACTTATTCTCTAGTGCCCATCCTTATGTATCCTAAATCACACCACCCCTATATAAGAATGAGGTATCATGAGACTCGGGAACCTGAAAACCTGTGTAAGTGTGGTATATCTTTATGCCCACCCACTCTGGGAGACCCAAAAGAGCCCAATGAGAACTAAGCATGCCCAGTGGGCATGGAATGCCAACTGTATGTTGGGCAGGAGGAAACTGCACTGGTAATACAGTTGCCAATTTCCACTCCTCCCTATCTTCAACATTGGCCCCATCAAGATTTTCACCCCATTGAACTCCAGCCCTGGCTTGCTGTCCCTCAATTTATTACCCCCACTTCTGCTTTCATGGTTGCTGAGAGGTCCTGGCAGAAAACAAGAGACCTGGCCAGTTTGCTCCCTTTCAGTTCCGGCTCTTTCCTTTACCTTCTGCTTTTTATCCAGCCAAGCAACATTACTGCACCACCCTGATCCACACCCATTGCAACAATCGCTGGAACAATCTCTGGAATTTCTGTATTTGATGCTCTGCTAAGATCTGCCCTCCACCTGCCTGCTCCACATTCCCCAACCCCCTCCCCCCTTCACTGACTCATCCTTGCCCTCTAGGATCTTGGTTGATCTTGCTTCTCCCCCCCCCCTTTTGCCTCCAAATTCCTGGAGTGCGTTGTTCCTTTTCTTGAGCTTCTCTCTTCCAACTTCCATCTTGACCCCTTTCAATCGGACCTCTACCCTCTGTGCTCCACTGAAATGGCCCTTGTTAAAAATCACAGGTGATCTTTTCACCACCTAAGATCCCTCCTCTACTATTATCTTCCTAGAACTCCTTGACTTTTGCCTTTGTGCCAGGGATTGTGGAGAAATGAGTTCAGTTTGCATTTTGTATGTGAACCTGCCTCATTTGCTCTCCCCAAACCAATATGTGAGCTGAAACATGTCAATCCTTTGGAATTTGCACTTCTCTGAATTTTGCAATTTCCTGTAATACAATTTTGCAGTTTTCGCTAATACATGCCTTTGAATGATCACTTAAAACTTCATGTACTAGGCTTAAGTGATCATACAAAGGCATATATCAGCGGAAATTGCAAAATCAATACACATTAATTGGCTGGAGAAGTGTCTTGCAAAACGTGTAGAAGTGTGAATTTCAAAGGAATTTCAAAGGAAACTTTGCACAATTAGGTAGGCTTGCCCTTAAATGTGAACTGAACTGAATTTCTTCCCCATCCCTAGCGCTGGCTAGACCTGGGAGAAGAGCAGGGCAGCTGCTGCCTTCGCTCTGGGAAGCTACTTTTTGCTTGTTTGCACTAAGCCATGGTTTCACTTTGTGTTGTGTATGAACTGGGCCATTGCATTCTACGAGGAAAGGAAGAACATCCCTTCAGGTGCATGGGGATTAACAGGATTTGAATCTTAATGAAATATAATAGGCCAACCATATTCTTTGTCATAATAAGCATCGCCTTGCCTAGATTGAACGAATGAAACTAGCCTAACAACTTGGGCAACAGAACCACTGAACCAGGGTGAAATCGTTGTTGGCATCCATCTGTCCTGAGAGACAATGGAGTGTGCCTCCAGGGGTGAAGTCAAACCACGGTGTTAGCAGTGAGAGCCAGTGTGGTGTGAGAGCCAGTGTGGTGTAGTGGTTAAGAGCAGTAGACTCATAATCTGGTGAACCGGGTTCGCGTCTCCGCTCCTCCACATGCAGCTGCTGGGTGACCTTGGGCCAGTCACACTTCACTGAAGTCTCTCAGCCCCACACACCTCACAGAGTGTTTGTTGTGGGGGAGGAAGGGAAAGGAGACTGTTAGCCACTTTGAGACTCCTTCAGGTAGTGATAAAGAGGGATATCAAATCCAAACTCTTCTTCTTCTTCTTAGCAGAACCAAAGTGACCTCCCCCGGGCGCAAGCCTGGGCAGTGTGTATGGAAGTCCTGGGCTGCCCAGACAAGACTCTCATCTTGGCCTCACTGATGTGGTCCAAAGGAAAGCAGAGCAATATGTTTGGCACCAGCTGGGCTGCAGGAGTTGCTGGAAGCAGGCATGCAAGGCGCCCTCCAACCATCTTAGGGACACAACTCCAGACTTGTGTAGGGTTTACTCCTTCCAAAAATATTCTGCAAGGCAGCAGAGGTTTAGGATGAGAGTTTCCCTCCTCCTAGATGAACTGCCTACCTAGGCTGACAAGCCCCATCTGAGCCTCTGGGTGAAATACGTTTTTGGTAAAAAGTGAATTCTTTTAAATGGTTGTTTTCTGCGTCCCCAGTAGATGGCACCCTGTCCTTCTTAAAACTAGTTTGAAATGTGTTGTTTGATTGTGGTACTGTGTCCCATAGACCTGTGGTCTTTACACTTGTTTATTTTTCTTGCTCGCTTCCTTTTGTCTCTGTATTTGTTTTAAAAACTCATTTATTTACTTAGCGTTCTTCAACAGGGATCCTCCTTTAATTTTGCTTCCATTCCTTCTGTAATCAGATACCCAACATGGTGCCTTCCGGATGTTGATAGAATCGCAGAGCTGGAAGGGATCCTGAGGGACATCTAGTCCACCCCCAATGCAATGCAGGAATCTCATCAGCTAAAGCACCCACAGCTTCCATCATCCTTAACTATCCCAGGAACTTCCATTTTCCCTGTCTGGGATTTCAGTAATAGCTGGAGGGCCCCATGTTACTAAATCTTGAGGAAGTCTTGTCTTTTCAAACCTTTGTACCAACAATGTCAATAACATTTCTTTTTCTATTTTAATTTACATTTTTATTAGTTTTTACATATATTTTCCAAACAGAACATATCGTCTCATCTCATCTTATAGAACATTTTGGCTATTTTAGCCTGAAACTTCCATCAGCCACGTCTAATGATTTTCAAACCTCATCTCTTAATCTTACATTTGATCCTAACTAATAATGCATAGCTTAAAATCCATTCTCACAAATCTTTTCTGCAATATTTTATATGGTTCTCCTTACAAAACTTCTTGTAGTCCTATAAGCGTAGTCAGTTGTTAATAACATTTCTTGCCCTTTTTGTGTGTTTTCGAATGGAGACAAGTTGCCACAGTATTACTGTATGTTCTGAGTACGGTTATTGCTTTTGGGTTGAATTGAGAAAATCACATAGAACTATGAAGTATGGTAGTCAGGAACATAGGAAAGCTATTGTATACTGAGTCAGGCTGTTGGTATTGAGCTCAGTGCTGTCTACAGAGCTTGCCAACAGTTCTCCAGGTTCTCAGGCAGAAGTCCTTTTGAATCCTAGCTGTAGATGACAGGAAACGAACCCGGACCTTTTTGCCAGCCAAAAACCTGCTGTTTCATACTAGTGGATTTGAATATATGTACAGGCAGGACTTGATATGCACTGCACATAGATTGGAAATCTGAAGTGTGCGGCTGTTCCTAAAGTGGAGCCAGTTGAGATAAAACATGTGATTGACTTGCACGCAAAAATACCCCCCTCCACCCAAATAACCAAAAGTCCTGGAAGATTCAAGGTACAAGATTTCCTAAAGCATCCTCTGGTCTGATTTAATGGCTCAGGACCACAATACCTCACAGATCGCCTCTTTCCATATGAACCTCCCCAGACCCCAAGACCATCTTCTGAGGCCCTTCTTCATGTGCCTCCTCCTTGAGAGGTTTGGAGGGTGGCAACACGAGAACGGGGCATTCTCTGCAATGGCTCCCTGTCTGTGGAATGCTCTCCCCAGGGAATTTCACCTGGCGCCTTCATTACACACCTTTAGGCACCAGGCAAAAACTTTCATTCTTAACCAGGTCTTTGGTTGATCTGTTTGACATATACCCTTTAAAAATGTGGCTGTTTTCTGGGGTGTGTATGTTATTGGGTTGTTGTTTTTATTCTGATTATATACGTTGTGATCTTTTCCATTTTACCTATTGCATGGCTCAACGACCTGGCTGGGAACAACAGGAGAGGAGGATGCAAGGACAGGGTGGGCATTACTTGGCATGGGAGGTGGGCACACCTGCTATATTCCTCTTGGAACAATGCCATCCACACCAAGCCACAACCCACCCAATGAAACCACCTTTGATGGAACCTGGAATGACTTGCAAGATAACCCACTGTGCAAGCTGAAGCAGAGTTTTTATTGAATCACTCAGCTAGAGAGAAATTTCAAATGCATCTTTGCTTCTGTAACATTTCATGCTTAAGAGAGGAAAGCGGAGATTAGAGAAAAAGTAAACCTAGTAATTGCGCACATTTGCAGAACGAATCGTTGAAGCTTTTCTCTTATATCTTCTCTTCAACCTCCTTAACTTGGGATGAAACCACTTTGCCATCCACGACCTCTTCGACGATGGTTTTGATCTTCCTGGTTTTGTTTGGATCTAAGTAAAACAAAACAGAAGTTTCACGAACCGTTTCACTTTCACATGACCCGTTTCACGTTTGCCCAGCGTTCAGTTTAGCTCGGGATACTTTAAATGAAAGTGCTTGCTCTGGCAGAGTCAGTAAATGAATCCAAGAGGCAAAACATAGGTTATTGTATGTTAGTGTTTTGTTGGAAGCCGCCCAGAGTGGCTGGGGAAACCCAGCCAGATGGGCGGGGTATAAATAAATTATTATTATTATTATTATTATTAGCTAGTTCCTGAACACACTGATACCCCCACACTTTTTATCCCCCATCTTGACAAGCAAAAGCAATGATCACAGTTAAGGGATTTGCTCCAGCCAGGCCAAAAACCCACAAGAAGGGCATGAAGCAAGGCTGATGAGGGCCAGGCAGCCATAGTTGCCCCCTGGGGCTTGTGGTTTCCTGCTTCTGCTATATATAGGAAACCCATATTCCAGGTGTGGGCCTTTCATAGCTCCAAACAGATCCACAAATGGGAAGTAACGCTCTCAGTAAGCTCGGGAGACAACCCCCAGGCTTGTAGAAGTATAAAACAACCAGTTTATCTTATTTATTTATTGCACACAGTCCCAGACTCCTTCTGGAGAAAAGGCGATTCATAAATGAAATAAATAATGATTTTATATGGGGCTGGGTAGAACTCTAGGAGAGAACATCCTACACATGCCCAGTAAAGACTGAGCAGATTTAGTGGCAACAGTCTGCTGAGGTGACTAAATGCTGAGGAGAAAATGGAAAAGCTGGGGGTGAGAAAGGGGAATGGAATGGAGTATCCTAGGAAAGGGCATGGCATGGCTGGCTGGCTGGAATCCCGAACTCAAGTGCATTGTTATGTATTTTTGGCAGGCCCAAGGTGTGCAACTGCAATCCTAATCTTTGCTCACCGCGAGAGGAATCCACCGACTTGACACTTGCCACGGAAGCACTTTCAAATGACCTGTGGAGAGATGGTAGAAATATCAGGCCCCATCCTTTTGTCAGAATTGGGCACAGTAAAGACAGAGGAAGCTCAGGGTGCACCCACACTATACATTGAAAGCACAATTTGAGGCGCATTCTTCCTCTCAAATAATTTTGGGTTCTGTAGTTTACCCCTCACAGGGTTACAGTTCCCAGAAACCCTTAAAAACCACAACTCCCATAATTCCTAGAGGGAGGAAAATGTGCTTCCAATGTGCTTTATGTAGGTACATTGTATGCTCAGTCTCAGTGTGAGAGAACCTACTCCGCAGTGAGAGAGGTAAATTTGGTGGCCTGCCTACCCAGCTTCTCCATCTAGCAGTCGGCGGTAAGTCTCAATCTCCATCTCGAGACGGGTCTTGATATCCAGGAGATGCTGATATTCCACATTTTGCCGCTCCATGTCTGCTCGGACCTGGAAAAGCTGGGATTCCAGGTTTCCAATTTGAAGCTGCATTTGGGCCAGCTGGGCACAGTAGCCTGCTTCAGTTTCTCCTAGAGTGTCTTCAAGAGATTTTTTCTGTATTGAAAGAAAGAGAGGTGCGTTAGCCCAACACACAGAAATGAAGTGGGAGAAGTAGGTTGTATAACCTTTTTGTAAGATAGTGGCACCCATATGACTCTTGAATGAAAGACAGAGCAACCCACAGGCCCAATAGCACATGGCTCACAAACCTATGTAACTGTGGCCCAGTTGCCTCCTTTGAAGAGGAAAAAGCCAGGTCTAGGAAGGGAGATCAAGAGGGGAGACAAACAGCTGGAAGGAAACGGACCCGAACCCCCTTCCCTGCCTGTTGCTCTCTTCTGAAAAGGCCCACCTCCAAATGCACATGTCTGGAACCCCGCAGAAAGGAAAACATCTTGAAAATTTGCATGTAATGTGCTGTTTGGCTCTCAGATAGAGATGGACCACTCTGTCTTCTCTCTCTTCCTTATTTTTCAGATCTTCAGCTCAGTTTGCTACGTTCCCACACTGCCTGGCAATTTTGTTTTTCACCTCAAAAAAGCCCTTGTGAAAATTTGTTGGCATTTTGCATGTACTTCCCCCACCCCAATTTATACATTTTTTTTGCATGCAATTTGCACATCGTTTCCACAAATATATGCACTTTAATATGCATGTCCTGCAAGAGATACATTTTGTGCACACAGTTGTGAATATTCGCTTATCTTCTCAGGGAATGCATGTTAGGCAGGTTCGTGTTAATAGGCAAACCGAACCAAATTTCCCCCATGACTTCCCTCAGGTAGCTTGAAAAATGGTAGGATTTCTAGCTGTTTATTTTGGTACCTGTCAGATCTTCACTGGCTCATAGTGAGATATCATTCAGTCATGGTCACTCTGCCTGTGTCTAAGCAACTCTTGCTCCTCTCTTGTCATGTGCCCTGTGCCCAGGTTTTTGTCGCGACTTCCTACTTCCCTTTGTTTTTAATTTAAATTTCCTGATTTATACCCTCCTTCTGGTTCAAATCAGCCCCTCCTCACAGATGGCCTATGTTCAAGTCCCAATACAGCGGTACCTTGGGTTAAGTACTTAATTCGTTCCGGAGGTCCGTTCTTAACCTGAAACTGTTCTTAACCTGAAGCACCACTTTAGCTAATGGGGCCTCCTGCTGCTGCTGCGCCGCCAGAGCACGATTTCTGTTCTCATCCTGAAGCAAAGTTCTTAACCCAAGGTACTATTTCTGGGTTAGCGGAGTCTGAAACGTGAAGCGTATGTAACCTGAGGTACCACAGTATTCCTCAACCAGGTGCTCTCCAGAGGACACCAGATTGGAGAAGGCTGATCTAAATTTCAACTGGGGCAGAGGTGAGAACTATTGCCGTAATCTTCACATTAATGCTCTAAGCTAGGCCAGTATCATCATTTCCCCACTCTGCCCCATGGACAGCTTCTGCAGCTACCAACCCCCTTTTCAGCTTGCTAAACCACAGAATCCCGCTCCCCATTGAGACTGGGGCCTGGGTGGATAAAATACTAATCCACCATGCTGTCAGGCTTGAGCCAACACCTCACTTGATGTTTTCCTGCTGGGCCTGGCTTCTGTCGCTGCCAGTGTGAGTCAACTTACCACAAGTTTACTGAATTCACCCATATTTGCAGCCTCTGCCTCCTCTCTCTGCCGTGCCCCATTGTGCTGATTTAAAGGTCACGTCCGCAAAAGGTAAACATAAGAGACATTAAAGGCCCCAGTGGGTGGATTCCCATACCATAGCGAGTTGCGATTGCAGCTCGATCTCCAGGCTTTGCAACGTACGTCTCAGGTCTGTGATTTCGCTCTTCCCCGACTGGAGCTGCTCGGTGTTTGTAGAGATCTCTCTCTTCAGCTCTCCGCTCTGAAACATCAAATGCCGGAATGAGGGGAGAAGGGCAGAAAGGGCGTAGCTCATCTTGGAGCACTAGTTTTTGCCATTTGACCTGAGCAAATGGTTTTGTTCCCAAGACGGTCACCTTTTCGTTGAACCAGGCTTCAGCTTCTTTCCGGTGCTGTTCAGCCACTGCCTCATACTGGGCTCTCATGTCATTCAGGAGTTTGGTCAAGTCAATCCCTGGAGCAGCATCCATCTCCACACTGACTTGCCCCCCAACACTGCCCTGGAGTCCTTGGAGCTCCTGCGAAGACCAAATAGAAACAAGCAGTCTTTATTTTATTCATTTGTTCAGCTTAAAAGGTAAAGGGACCCCTGACCATTAGGTCCAGTCGTGGCCAACTCTGGGGTTGCGGTGCTCATCTCGCTTTATTGGCCGAGGGAGCTGGCGTACAGCTTCCGGGTCATGTGGCCAGCATGACTAAGCCGCTTTTGGCAAATCAGAGCAGCGCACGGAAACGCTGTTTACCTTCACGCCGGAGCGGTACCTATTTATCTACTTGCACTTTATTTATTTATTATTTATTTTATTATTTATTTATTTAGCTACTTGTTAAACTTACTAGACTTTTTTTAAAAAAACAGTTCACTAGCCCTTTTCTTAAAACAAACACAAAAGTAGCTCAGAGCGATTTACAGCAACAAATAAATAAAACATGCATCAAAACCAGCATAAAAATGAAACAGGAGAGGGAGCTAAAACTCATTATTTCCAAAGGCAGGACTAATCCATCTGACCCAGTGAAGGAGGCCGCAGATAATCAAAAGCCAAGGGCATGGCAGAAATGAAAAGATTCTGCCTGGCACCCAAAGGTAAGTAGTGATGGCACCAGGTGAGCCTCCCTCTGGAGAGCATTCCATAAGTGGGGAGCCACTACGGAAAAGGTCCGTTCTTGTGTTGCCACCTTCTGGACCTCCCATGCAGGAGACTCACCGAGAAGAAAATTGTTTGTGCCTGCTCAGATTCTAGAATAATACATCATTCAGGGCAGTGGTTCCTAAACTCCCCCTGCCCGGACCACTTTTAAATGGTTGAGGGTTTTGGAGAACCAATTCATGATCTTTTTGCCTGCCATAGCAGTTAGAATGACTTGTCCTTGATTCTGTATAATTTTTAAACTGAACATTTGAATGAACATATATATTACAATAAAAGCAGCAATAAAAATATAATTAGAAATCAATGTGAGCATTTGATGCAATGGATGTGCCTCTCACTCTGCCAAACCTCTCCACTCCTTTTAGGTACCCTCTTCTGGTCACTTCCCATCCATCCTGCCTCTTAGAACAACAGAGCAGCCACTGAGCTTGCCATTCACAGTGGCTGCTACTGCCATTCACCCAAGACATGTTGAGGAACACCTCAACTGCTCGTAGTCCATGGACCACAGTTTGGGAATCCCTCATTTGGGGTTTAAGAAGCTTTCTGATAGGAAGAAGCACTTCACATTCCTTGTGGCATCCAAGTATACCAGAGTTTGACTGTATTTGCCCCAACACACACATATTTGGCAATGGATCTAACCCTTAGCCCTAAAACTGCCTCTATGGGCAGATCCACAATATACATTTGAAGCATATCCAACACACATTTAAAACATATGGCTCCCCCTATAATAATAATTTGTTATTTATACTCCACCCATCTGGCTGGGTTTCCCCAGCCACTCTGGGCGGCTTCCAACAGAATATTAAAATACAATAGTCTATTAAACATTAAAAGCTTCCCTAAAGAGGGCTGCCTTCAGATGTCTTCTAAAAGTCTGGTAGTTGTTTTTCTCTTTGACATCTGGTGGGAGAGCATTCCACAGGGAGGGCACCACTACCGAGAAGGCCCTCTGCCTGGTTCCCTGTAACTTGGCTTCTCGCAGCGACGGAACCACCAGAAGGCCCTCGGAGCTGGACCTCAGTGTCCGGGCAGAATGATGGGGGTGGAGACGCTCCTTCAGGTATACTGGACCAAGACCATTTAGGGATTTAAAGATCAGCACCAACACTTTGAATTGTGCTCGGAAACGTACTGGGAGCCAGTGTAGGTCTTTCAAAACCAGCGTTATGTGGTCTCGGCGGCCACTCCCAGTCACCAGTCTAGCTGCTGCATTCTGGATTAGTTGTAGTTTCCGGGTCACCTTCAAAGGTAGCCCTACATAGAGCGCATTGCAGTAGTCCAGGCGAGAGATAACTAGAGCATGCACCACTCTGGAGAGACAGTCCGCGGGCAGGTAGGGTCTCAGCCTGTGTATCAGATGGAGCTGGTAGACAGCTGCCCTGGGAACTGTAGTTCCCCTCTCACAGAGCTACCCTTTCCAGCACCCTCAATGAACTATAGAAGTCTTTGTGGTTAGACCTATGTACATTGAAAATGCTTTAAATTTATGGTGAGGATCTGCCCTAAAGCAAGGGTTGGAGAACAAGATCCAGCAAGCAGACCTGACTCTGGCTTCCCCTTGAAAAACGAAAACAAACAAACAAACTGAAATAATGTAAGTACAACATGGCCTACCTCCTCATGGTTCTTCTTGAGGTATGCCAGCTCCTCGTTCAGAGTCTCTATCTGCATCTCCAAGTCAGCCCTGGTCAAAGTCAGTTCATCCAGGACTCTGCGGAGGCCATTAATGTCGGCCTCGACACTCTGGCGAAGTGCCACTTCATTCTCGAATCTAAGAAGAAATTAGACACAGAGCTCTTTCTGTTAAACAAACGGCATCGTATCAAATGACTTGATGTAGCTGGATCTATGTGATTTGCACCTGACCTTACTACTATTTACAAATGCAAAAGAGTAGGTACAGATCACGTAGCTAAAGAAGATGATAGATTTGGAGCGGGGCGGTGAATATTTCACAAGGAATGGGTGTCTACTTACTTCAGCCTGAAATCATCAGCTGCCAGCCTTGCATTGTCAATTTGAAGAACAACCCGGGCATTTTCGATCGTTGCGTTGATGATCTGGGAAACAAGAAGAACGTTTCTAGAGAATGCAGCTCTGCCCAGATGATTACTTGTTCATTAGTACTGACGTTTCACTAGTAATTCTAAAATAAATACATGCAGATAAAACGGCACATGGAAATTAAAACATGCCTGCAAAACCACACAGCTAACTTAGGATGGCAGCCAACTAAGTTTCACTCATGGTAGACATACTGAAATTAAAGAACATGCCATAGGCCCCCTCTGCCCAAACATCTAAAGCATCATCATACCACTTCAAGCAGCTGTGGATTCCCCCAAAGAATCTTGGGAACTGTAGTTAGTTAAGGGTACGGAGAGAAGTTAGGAGACCTGTCTACCCATCATGGAGCTACAGTTCCCAGAATGCCTCAACAATCAATGCCTCTTCAGAGGGCATCACTGGCGGGGAGAGGGGGAAATTGCTCACCTTGTTCCTGAGATCTTCAATGATAGGGTAGTATCTACTGTAATCTCTACTGGTCCCTGGGCCACCAGCCCCAGGGCCATTTTTCTCGTACCATTCACGGATCTTGCGTTCCAGTTCAGTGTTGGCTTCTTCCAGCAAACGCACCCTGTCCAGGTAGGCAGCCAGGCGGTCGTTCAGGTTCTGCATGGTTTCCTTTTCAGTACCTGATAGAAGGCTGCTTTCTCCTCCTCCTCCTCCTCCTCCTCCAGACCCAAAGCCACCTCCAAAGCCAGATCCTAACCCTCCACCGTAGCCCCCTCCTAGCCCTCCACCATAGCCCCCTCCTAACCCTCCGCCATATCCACCACCTAGTCCTCCACCAAACCCACTGCCTCCTCCATATCCTCCTCCTCCTCCATATCCACCGCCGCTACTGCTACCAAAGTTGAGCAGAGATCCGCCGCCAAACCCCCCAAAGCTTCCTGCACTGCTGCTGCTAGACAGCCTAAGAGACCCTCCTCCGTATCCGCTCCGGGAGGAGAACTGGCGAGGCCCTGAGGATGCTCGGATGGAGAGGGCCATGGTGTACTAGAAGGACCTTGCTTGGCAGAACCTGCTGAAGGGCTGGCAGAGTAAAGCAGAACAGCCTTAATGTAGGATTGGGCTTTATATATGGAAACAAAGGGAGTGTTTGATTGCAGAAGTCCACACCTCCTTAGGCAACATACTTTCATCTCTTTGCCCATTTAATTATCTCCTGGCCAAGCTGGATGATGTGTGCAAACCCAAATTGTCTGCTGGTGTGGAAACGCAGCGCCCTCCAGGTATTTGCTCTGCTAACAGGGGCGGATTTGGGTGGAGTGGAGTCAAAACTCCGAAACAATCCATGTGGTGCAGCGCTGGCCGGAAATATCTTCTAACTTACTAAGCCTCCCTCCAGTTTCTAAAATCATTTACCTTCATTTCTTCAGCATACTTGAATATCTCTCTCCCTATCTATCTATCTATCTATCTATCTATCTATCATCTCTCTCTCTCATGGCTCTGGATAATAATAATAATAATAATAATAATAATAATAATAATAATAATGCCCCTCCCATCCTTCTTTTCAATGGAGCCCAGGGCAGCTAACACCAACATGTTAAAAGAATACAATTGAAAATAAAATAAAAGCATATTTAAAGCAATTAAAATCATCGGAAAACATTTTAAAATATAAATCCTTTTGGTTTTAAAATATTATTTTAAAAATATAAAAAGTTTTGGTTTAAAAATAAAAGCCCATTTAAATTGCATTGCCTGTATATCACTAGATATATGCAACACAGTACAAATATGATGAGTGGATGGATGGTGTAAATCAAATTCTCTGCTTGCACTCAAGAAACCAACCAATATGTACTGCAATTTGCTGGTACTGACAAATCACTATCTTTCTTTTCTTCCCTGTGTAAATGTGACTGTCTTAATAGACCCTTCCTTTCCCCCCAAGTACAACCCATGCAGCAATTGTGTTGTATTTTGAACGTAATGTTTCGTTTCCTTCCCATAAATAATAGGAATGGGGGAATCAGGATGGGTGGCGTAAGATGAGTGGATTTAATCCCCCGTAATGGTTGCAATGCAATTTCCCTGTCCCCAAGGTGCTATTTGCTACCAGTGGGTGTAATAGGGGAGATTTTCATTAGGCCTGCAATGGGGATGAGCATTAACTGCCTACAGGCTGTGATCTTGGTCCTGACCCCCCCTCCTCTACAGCCATTACTCAGATACAGGAAACTCAGTGATCGTGTCGGAGATGCCATCTTGAGTTTATCACTTTGCAATGGACCCAAGCCCTGCGGCTTATAGGTGTGGTGCATGTTTGTTTTTGACAGGGATTTCTTATGAATGGTATTGGAGCAAGAAGTCAAGAATCTAAAAGAATTATTTCTCTTTTCTTCTTCTTCTTTTTCATAGAATTGGCTAGTGACTCATACCTGTGAAACTGAGGAGTGTTTTTTTTGGCTCTTTTGCACGGATCAAGATCATCAAAGCGGGAAGGGTAGTTCCCCCCCCTCCAAAGGACGACTTTATATATTTGTATATTATCCTTTGTTGGGAAACAACAACAGAATCTTCCTGTTTTCGGAGGCCTACGTGTTTGCCAAAGGGGATGTGTGCTAGCTGACAGGCAAAGGATTACTTCATGTATCAAAAAGATAAAAAGGAGCTGGGAGGATAATAAGGAAGCAGTGGTATTGTTCGAGGCAGGTGTCAGGGGCAGCTGCCCTGGGTGCAACCCGGACAAGGCAACAGGGGCCTCACATCCCATCCAATTTTGTGTGGTTAGCCGCTATTAAAATGCTGTCAGTTTACCTGTTTGCTCGCTTATAGTGTTTCAATCCTATCTTAGCATGGAAAGAAATGCTCAACACAGCTGAAAATCAGCAGGTCAGGACCAACAAGTAGCATGCGTAATAAACAATAAGAAGACGAGGATTTGACAAATCGAAGTAGGAAAATGCTGTTGGCTCCCAATACGTTTCCGAGCACAATTAAAAGTGGTGGTGCTGATCTTTAAAGCCCTAAATGGCCTCGGTCCTGTAAACCTGAAGGAGCGTCTCCACCCCTTCATCCAAGCCGGACACTGAGGTCCAGCGCCGAGGGCCTTTTGCCGGTTCCCTCGCTGCGAGATGCGAGTTTACAGGGAACCAGGCAGAGGGCCTTCTCGGTAGTTGCACCTGCCCCGTGGAACGCCCTCCCAGCAGATGTCAAGGCAATAAACAACTATTTTACTTTTGGCTTTGAATAAACATACACAAACGTATTGACTGTTAATATAATAGATAGGTAATTTAAGGATCTTTACAGTTTTATAATATGCAGAGAACAGCATGTGCTGAAAAATCAGAGAGAGGAGCTGAGGGAAGATGGGGGAGAGGGAGGGGAAAAATTGCGGTGGGGGGGAATGATGAAGATGATATGTTGTGATAATTTCTTATGTTGAAATTGTTAATAAAAACAATTTTAAAAAAACTATTTTACTTTTAAAAAACAACTGAAAGTGGCTCTGTTTAGGGAAGTTTTTAATGTCTGATGCTGTATTGTTTTTCATATTCAGTTGGAAGCTGCCCAGAATGGCTGGTGAAACCCAGCCAGATGGGCGGGGTATAAATAATAAATTGTTGTTGTTGTTGTTTTGATGGGTAGTAGCTACAATATCACCACCACAACAGTGAAAAAATGTCATGCCACACTGGAAATCACAAGTGGGGGGTGGGGTGGGGGGGAGAGAGCACTGTTGCAGTCATGCCCTGCTTGTGAGCCTCCCAATGTGTACAGAAATGCATAAAGTACTCTAAATAGCATCCATAAAAATGCATGTATTTCTGAAAAATAACTTACAAAGGTACGTTCAGTTGAGGAAAATTGCTTGCAAAAACTGCACGTGTTAATCAAAACTGCCCGCCACAACGTGGTTCTTGAGAGAAACTGACAGTAATATGCTGAAGAATTTTCTTGAGGATTTTTTTTTTTTTTAATAATCACAGATTGCTGCAGAAATGTGGAGAACTGGATTTAAGATTGAAAAGATGAAAAGCAGAACAGTAATCGATAGATCATTTCCAATTTCTATCCTGGATAAAATTCCTTGTTTTGCATAGGGCAGGGACAAGGAACATGTGGCCTGCCTGCTGTTGTTTAATTCCCTCTGCCATCATTCCTGGCCATTGTGGGCAATGGAGAGGGATGACTGCAACAGGAACCATAACCCTGGCCTAAGGGAAGTATTCAGTCCCACACAGAGCTGGGTTTGGGATAAAGAAGCTGGATCTTGGAAAGCAGAACCCAGGGTTGCGTGAGCAGACTTCCACTTGAAGAATGAATCTTCCTCCTTCCATCTGCAGCCCCCACCCAACTCCCTCAGGCTGAAACCCCCCAGAGCAGATTTTAGAGCTCATGCAAAGGGGAAGAAGAAGTCCTGTTGCAAGAGTGGAAGTGTGTTCTCATGGGCAGCACTAGATACAGGCTGGAGTACTTTAACTCAACCAGTTAAACTGATAATAACAAAACATACAGTTGCAGCCTTTTGTCATAATGAACACAGACTTTTTTTTTTAATTAGAAGAAACAGTCAATCGATTCTTTAGGAATAGCACATTGTTTCCTTTATCATTGAGTTCCCTTTATAAAACTATAGAGACGTATCATTTCGTCTTCAGAAAGGCAGGATTTGAAATTAGGTTATTTTTGGGTGCCTTAACACAAAGAACGTAAAATGCGTATTGTTCCGCCACTGGCTACATCTTCTGTTCCCTCTCGTCAGTTCTGGATGATACGACTTGCCCATCAACCATCTCTTCAACAACAGTCTTGATTCTCAGGACTTTATTCCTTTCTGGAAAGGGAGATAGAATTATAGAATTGGAAAGAACCGCAAGGGTCATCTAGCGGTGCAAGACTGTTTTGCCCTATGTGGGGTTCAAACCCATGACCCTGAGATTAAGGATCTCATGCTCTACCGAGTTATCCCAGCCCCCCGAAAAATATGTATCAGATGCATGCTTAGAATTCATTGGGTGCTTTAAACGATAATATAACATAACCAGTGGGCAAAAAATTCATGTCTTGCTTGGAAGACCCCCTAATCATTCCGTTTTGGC
This sequence comes from Podarcis cretensis, assembly GCF_951804945.1. Taxonomy (NCBI): domain Eukaryota; kingdom Metazoa; phylum Chordata; class Lepidosauria; order Squamata; family Lacertidae; genus Podarcis; species Podarcis cretensis. The sequence goes on along the minus strand of NC_137182.1, from coordinate 27,015,781 downwards.
ATTATGGCTAGGGACCAGGAGGTAGAAATTCTGCAAAGCTTATTATCAGTGAGGCCAGTGTCACCAATGCAAGAATGAGGCCTGACCACAAGACTGGTAAGAACCAGTTCAGGAGGGATCTAATGCTGACTGTTAGAGCGGAAAACAAGACCAGATAAGATGCACGGAGGACTTTGCTTGTACGGCAGCAAAGCTTGAATTGCATAAGTGTTTTCAATGACTGGTTGGATGAAGAGATGGGGAGGGACTTTCCTGCTGGCTTTTGCAGCAGGATGACTGAATTCCTAGTGTGGTGGGGGGAAATTGGGCTCCTGCCACTCATGTGGCTGCAGCTTCTCTAGATGGGACTAGATTATTTTTAAATAAATAAATAAAATATATAAATAAAATGCTGGGACAGGGCAGGGAAGCGGTAAGGTCAGGGCTATGTGGACCTCACCAGCAGGAGCTTCATCTGTTCATCTGGGCAGCCCTGACCTGGCCACCGTCCTCTCCTGCCCCAGACACAGTCCAGGTAGGTTGCAGTGCTGCTAGTGACGTGAGAAGGACTTTGCTGTCTGTGCTGTGGATGTAATCCACTGAGAGTAGTCAAGTACAACATTCCTTGTTTTCCTAGAGTGGACATGCAAGGGAATGTTTGATCCAGCCAGTCGAAACTTCCTGTTCCTCCTGGCCTGGGAGCATCCTTCCTTGCATGTGACTAGTGGGTGGGCGTGACCTTTCCAGACCTGGTCAAAGGACAAGGCATGCTGCCCCTCTCCCTCTTTTCCACCTCCTTTTTGTCCTGCAAACTTCCTGGAATGAACTGCTGGCTGCCAGCCAAGCAGTCCCCCAGGTCATCCTCCTTATGGGGTAAACCTGTTAGGATAAGTTTGTAACTTTAAGCCTGAAGCCTACCTTCAGGGATCATGCTGTGCTCTGCCTGAAAGTTTCATTTTATTGCTTATAAATAAGACTGTGATGTCTTTATTCTTTTAGGAGGGATTTAAAAGGGTATCTTACCAGGAACATACAATTCAATCCGAGGGAGATTGAATTGCATAATAATAAGGGGTTCTAATGAGCAATGAGCCTGCAACCAGATTTCTGCTGTGTGAGAGAAGGGGAATGTAAACTTTGCTAAGTAAAGGAATTTGCTAGCAGAAGTTAGGAAGGATATTAATAAACAATATATCCTCTCCTGCCACCCTGAACATTCCCATATGTGCCACCCCAATAGTCACTGCCGGCTGAAAGAGATTGTGATCCGAGTTGACCAATAGGGCCCAAATGCTAAATTAAAGATGTAATGTACCCAAAACAATGTGAAAAGTGGTTCCGGCCACATGGCAGAACATACATAAGTCTATATGGGTGCTGCCTAAAATACTTCTTGTACCACTGACGTACGTGGGACGGATGGGTGGATTGCTGATGCTGGAAGAGACCTGAAAGCCCTTTTCTGTGCAAACCAGTTACCTGCTAAGGGGAAGGGTCATAGCTCAGGGAAGGAGCATCTCCTTTGCAAGCAGAAGCTCCAAGTTTCAATCCCCAGCATCTAAGGGGGTTGGATAGCTGCTGCCAGCCAGTGTAGACAATACTGAGCTCGATAGAACAATGGGACTGACTCGGTATAAGCTTCCTGTGTCCCTAAAACAATGGTGCAACACCCTCCTGCCAGAACGCAATGGATTTCTGAAAACAAAATCCCAATCAGGCCTCTCTGAAATGCTTCTTTCAGTGGAAACCTTCAACAAATGAGAGAGGGTGTTGACGATTCAGACTCATACCTTTTTCAGCTTCCAGTTCTTCAAGAATAGTCCTGGTTTTAAAAAAATGAAATAAAAACTGAATCAGACATAGCGTGTCTTATAAATCAGGAAATCATAGCATCTAAGAGTTGGAAGGGACCCCGAGGGTCATCTAGTCCAACCCCCCGCAATGCAGGGATCTCAGCTCAAGCACCAATGACAGATGGCCATTTGGTTTCTGCTTAAAATCCTCCAAGGAAGGAGAGTCCACCCCCAATCGTGGACTGTTCCACTGCTGAAGAAAGTTTTTTCCCCTGAATGTTTAGTCAGAATCTCCTTTATTGCAGCTTGAAGCCATTGGTTCAAGTCCTACCCTCCAGAGCAGGAGAAAACAAGCAGGCTCCCTTTTCCATGCGACAGCCCTTGAGATATTTGAAGATGGCTATCATTCTCAGCCTCCTCATTCCAGGCTAAACATACCCAGCTCCTTCAAGCGCTTCTCATAAGGCTTAGTTTCCAGACCCATGATCATCTTTACTTGATCAGGTTTGCTTTTTGAAAAGAGTTTCCTCGTTTGCTTATTGCATTTGGGTTCTTCATTTCTGTCTGTCTGGCTTGGGGAGAGCACACCAGGGCATCATACCAGTTAGGTCCCATGTCTGCAAGTGTAATGTAACTTCCTTTCCCTCCCTCCTCTGACTGCATCAGCTGCCAATTTGAAACCCCAGAGCAGATGTGTTTGTGTGTGAGAGACATAAGGGAAGGGGAAGTTCTGTTGCATGATTGAAAGCCGTCCCCCTTGCACAATGACTCCACTGAATACAGCCCATTACTTTCTAGGTGAACGACAAGAAAGAGCATCTCTTTAGTGGCTTGACATCTGCGTGGGCAGACTTCCTACACGGCCTCTGCATGCTCAGTGTATTGCTTTGCAGACCAGACGTTTCAAAGCTCTCCTCCTCCTCTCTGCTCATTGCTTATACCATCTCTCCTTTGGGGAAGGTTCTCAGGCAGGGTGGAAGGAGATAGAACTTGCCCATGTGAAGACCACCTGGTGAAAACCCTTACACATATGGTTTTCAATTGTTAACTATACTCTGATCTCCGCCAGCAATTTCTAGATCAACTCTGTATCCCAAATGGAAACCAGAGTCAGAGGTCATACATTTTCTATTACTGGGGAATGACCAGGAGCTCACCACGTTAGTGGCTAAATATCTCTATTTGGATTTTTGCCGTCAAAATACACTGCAGACGTCTGATCTCCCTGGAGACCAAGAGATATGATGATAGACTGCTCTGCCTCCTTTCTTTTAGCAAATGTTTTGTGCCACTGGGGAAGTGGTAATTCTGTATTGATTTGTTTTGGATGTTGTATGTGATGCCAATAAAGGTTTTACGATACAATACGATTATGCCATCTGCTATACCAGAGTCACTCTACTCTGTTTTCCTCCACATCCCATAACATGCGGTCTGCTGACTCGCACAACGTAAGCACCTTTGGACCAAATCCCTCACCTGCTGTCTTCACCTTCCAGCAGGCGGCGATACGTAGCAATCTCTGCCTCTAGCTTGACCTTGATGTCCAAGAGGCTGCTGTACTCCTGGCTCTGGCGCTCCATGTCACTCCGCAGCTGCATCAGCTGGGCCTCTATGTTCCCAATGGAAGCCTGTATCTGGGCCAACATGGCTCCGTAACGTGCTTCGGTTTCCGCCAGGATATTCTCCTGATCCGCTTTCTAGAAGTAGAGAGCAGATGTTCAGTTCAAGAGGATGTTCCCTAGCCTAGAATGTCAAGTGACCCAAAGCCTGTGGGGTGGGGGTGGTCAGCTGATTGCCAGCATTTGCATAGCTCTGAGGGGCAGGAACCCAAATGGTCATGCAATGAACCAAAAGCAGTAAATGTATTGCTGCACTTGAACTTTACCAAGTTAAGCTGGGATTGGAGTTCAATCTCCGTGGTCTGAAGTGTACGTCTCCGGTCTGTGACCTCATTTCTATGGCCCTCAAGTTGTTGTGTAGTGGTGGTCACCTCTATATTCCATTCTTCAACCTAAAATACAAAGATGGAGAGAGAGAAATCCAACAGCGAGAAATCAAATGTTATTGTTGTTGGGGTGATTAACTGTGTAGCTGAATACACTAATTAATTTCAACCTTGGATGGAAGCCCAGAGCCTATTAGAACAACAATCAGCAGAAAAAGGAAGAGGCTTCGAAGGAGGACTGTGCTTCAAAATATTAAGACTGAGAACAATGAGGAAAAAGCCCCCTGCATGGCGATAGAAATAAGGAATGGTCAAATAAAACAAGATAGACAGTTCTACCAGTGACTGACTGATCGAGAGAGGAGATTGTCAATATCAGGATTGGAAAACTGTGACGTAATAAAGGGGATAGCAGAAAGAGAAAGGATGGACATTTAGCTCTTGAAATCCAGAACACGGGAAGTTCCATTGAAATTAATTAATTTGGATTATATAATTGGCTATATTGTTTTTTGTTTTTGAATGTGGAAAGATTTGGTTTGATTTGTTATTAATATGAATGTTTTTTTTAATTGGAAATTATCTATATCATCTATCTATCTATCTATCTATCTATCTATCTATCTATCAACAGTGTAGCTGAATAGACTAAAATACACTGCTGAATGACAATGGATGTGCCCCATAGCCGCAGCATATTTTTTTGTTATTTAAAAAAGAATTGCATATATATTTGTGTGTGCATGTATATGTGTATATGTAGCAGGCAGAATATCAAGAGGGGCATTCTCTCACACAGAGAGGGAAATGCCTCCTTTAAGTTCAAATTTGCTATAATGTGTACATGCACCATTTGAAACCAGCCTTTGCTGGTTTTTGGAAGGCTCTCTTAGCCTGAATTTGCAGAATGGAACAATTACAGTGGTGCCTCGCAAGACAAAATTAATCCGTTCCGTGAGGCTCTTCGTATAGCGGTTTTTTCGTCTTGCGAAGCAAGCCCATTGACAGCTTAGCAGATTAGCGCTAGTAGCGGTTTAGCGGCTTTTAGCGGATCAGCTGATAAGCGGCTTAGGGCTTAGGAAAAGGGGGGGGGGAAGGGAAAAAACCCCGCAGGAACTCGCAAGACATTTTCATCTTGCGAAGCAAGCCCATAGGGAAAATCGTTTTGCGAAGCGCCTCCAAAACGGAAAACCCTTTCGTCTAGCGGGTTTTCCGTCTTGCGAGGCGTTCGTCTTGCGGGGCACCACTGTACAGCGATTGCCTGATCATAAGTAAGTCCTATTGGGGATGTAGGAACAGGATTGCAGACTTAACGTCCTATTTCATCACAGTGTTTTGTGAATAAACAAAATGGAGCATGTCAAGTAGTTTTCACAGGTAAAATGCCATGTGAATGGTTATTAGTCATAATAACAAACTTTAGTCATAACAACCATCATGACAAACATCACCTGTTTATCAAAACGGTCTTTAGCCTCTTGACGATTCTTTTCAGCCATGACTTCATACTGCTGGCGCATGTTGTCCATAATCTGGCCCAGATTAATGCCTGGAGCAGCATCCACCTCGACTGACACGGTGCCACCCAGCTGCTTCTGCAATCTTGCCTTTTCCTGCAAAAGACCAGTGATCATGATTATTCCGTGCTAGTTAACATTGAAACCAGCATCAAGTTCAAGGAATAGGGTTCTTTTGGGCTTTCCATATTCTACTTATGGACGCAGGTGGTGCTGTGGTCTAAACCACAGAGTTTGCCAATCAGAAGGTCGATGGTTCGAATCCCCACGACGGGGTGAGCTCCCATTGCTCGGTCCCAGCTCCTGCCCACCTAGCAGTTCCAAAGCATGCCAGTGCAAGTAGATAAATAGGTACCGCTCTGGCGGGAAGGTAAACAGCATTTCGGTGTGCTGTTCTAGTTTCATCAGAAGCGGCTTAGTCATGGTGGCCACATGACCTGGAAGCTGTACACCGGCTCCCTCGGCTTATAGAGCGAGATGAGCGCTGCAACCCCAGAGTCGGTCACGACTGGACCTAACGGTCAGAGGTACCTTTACTTTTATTCTACTTAAGTGCCCTTATATATGAGTTTTACCAGTCAACCGAATGAGATTGCTCCTCATCTGTGTAGTCACAGGCTTTCAAGATCTGGCTACTGCTTACTAATGCGGTCCGAGGGATGTAGGAAGGCATCATTTTCTGTTCTGTATCTGCTGCATGATGCACTGTTTCCATTACCCTGCAGTTCGGCTTCCACCCAAATCTTGTTCACTACGCTGTCTGCTCTGGTGAAATCATGCAATTTAGTAATTTAAGTAATTTGTTCCCATTGTATCTTCTCTGACATCTCTGCTAGATCTTCCCTCGAACTCTTTGGCCCTACTGGCAGGCCCATCTGAATGTATTTTTCTGCCTAAGATGGTTTCTTCCTTGTATTCCATCTCCAAAAGCTTACCAAACTGAAGAATTGAATCTGCTGCACCAGAGCATAGCAGATCAGGTTTGGGTGTGTATGCACAAGAACACTTAGCTCTGCCATCCGACATCTTGCTACCCACCAGTATCTGTCACCTGAGGCAAATGCTTCACTCTGCCTATTGGCAGAGATGGTCCTGTGGACACCTGAAGCTGAGAAAATCCACAACTCTTTGGCTTAATGGGATGTTTGCTTACCTCGTCGTGATTTTTCTTGAGGTAAGCCAGTTCTTCCTTCAGACCTTCGACCTGATGCTCAAGATCAGACTTAGTCAGGGTCAAGTCATCAATGAGTCTAGCTAACCCTGCTGTGTCATTTTCCACACTTTGTCTGAGACCCAGCTCATTCTCGTATCTGTTTGATGTTCAAAAAGACATGTCAGCTTCCTTCTTAGCAAACTGGACCAATTCCCCAGCAGTTGTTAATTTCATTGGCCAATACAACTGCAATGGACCTCTTTATGATAGCTGAATCCTGAATCCTGGGTTGGTTGGTTTTTTAAATATTCTTGGGTAGATGCTTACCAACAATTGCTACAGTGATTATAGTAATCTCTAGGGTTGTCATATGTCTGGTTTTTCCTGGACATGTCTGAGATTCTAAAGCCGAAGTGACCATCCAGGGGGAATTTTCAATAATCGGCAAAATGTCCAGGTTTTTGTAAACAGAACCAGGAAGTGTTACTTATGGGTGATTTCCCCCCAAAATTCAACAACTTTTTGGGCATTTTTCCAAAAAGAAAAGCTCAACACTCTTTTGTGCCCGGATTTTTACTTCTTGAAATATGGCAATCCTATCTCAGCCTAGTCTACCACACAGGGTTTTTGAGATTAAATGAAGAAGGAGAAAACCATGTACTGCACCTTGAACTACTTAGAGGAAAAAGTGGCATATAAATGCAAGCAATGAATGAATGAATGAATGAATGAATGAATGAATGTAGACTGCATAAAATCTTCACAGATTTTACAATTCTCACTCCTGCCCCCTGTGGAACTGGAAAGACATTCCCATAGTTCCTGCTTTTCTTTTGAGAAGCCCACAGCATTGTGTGTAAGAGAGAATAATTGGTAATGAAATATAACTGTGCATGTTAATGGATTGCCATAATGTATTCATTGGTTTTTAACCTACGTACTTCACACGGAAATCATCGGCTGCCAGCTTGGTATTGTCAATCGCCAATACAATCTGGGTGTTGGCCACTCGTTCTGCGATAATCTGGGGGGACAACAGAAAGTGAGGGGTTAGTCATGCAGCAAACCAACTCAGAAACTTAAAAGAGTTACCACCTCCAGGCAACGGAAGTTGGAACTGATGGTCACTGAAAGACAAGAGAAAGCAATATAATGTAATGAGAAACAAAGGCCCAAAGAAGAAGATCAGTGGAGAACTTTAAAAGGATGTTCTAATGAAGAACATGGGCCCTACCACTAGGCAGAGAGATGGCCAGCATGACTCAGCATGGACTGTTCTACTCTATCACCTGATTCTGCTTTCCTTTCTTCAGGGGAATTGCTGTGGCCCAGTGGTAAAGGTAAAAAGTAAAGTAAAGACCTCTGGACGGTTAAGTCCAGTCAAAGGCAACTATGGGGTTGTGGCGCTCATCTTGCTTTCAGTCCGGGGGAGCCGGTGTTTGACCACAGACAGCTTTCCAGGTCATGTGGCCAGCATGACTAAACCACTTCTAGCACAACAGGACACTGTGAAAGAAACCAGAGCACACGGAAACACCGTTTACCTTCCCGTTGCAGCAGTACCTATTTATCTACTTGCACTGGCATGCTTTTGAACTGCTAGGTTGGCAGAAGCTGGGACAGAGCAACGGGAACTCACTCCATTGCGGGGATTCAAACTGCTAACCTTCTGATGAGCAAGCCCAAGAGACTCAGTGGTTTAGACCACAGCGCCACCCGTATCCCTAAGGCTGAATGGTAGAGCACATGCTTAACATGCCAAAAGCTGCAGCTTCAATACCCAGCATCTCAAGGTAGGGCTAGGAGACCCTGGAGTGCTTCTAACAGTCAGCTGCTGTTTCCAATAGGCTGACTCAATATAAGGCAGCTTCCCAGTGCTATTTTTCTAGAAAAAGAGGTGCCAGTACTCATCATGAACACCTCTCTAATCTCTTGGAATGGCAATGGCACCCACCTGAGAGGTGCCGGAACTGAGTTCCTGTGAGTTTCCTCCTGAAAAAGAGCTCTGCAGCTTGCTAAATTCCTACGTTTCCCCCCTGGGTGGATTAGCTGCAGTTCTAAAGCAAATTTGGTCTTACATTTCCCAATAATCTTGAAAAGAATTCCCACCCTGCTCAGATGGGAGCACGTAATGTTGGGGGCAGCTTCTCATGGAAATCTTCTCAAAATTCCAAATGCCCACATGAAAGTTTTGCTTGGTCGCAGTGTTTGTTTGCTCTTGAAAACCACACAGTGAATATTATCACGAATCTAGAAGCTACGACCTGAACATGGACTCTACCCCTTCTCCCTACTTCCATACATGGCATCTCCCAAGTCTCAATCGACCACGTATTTACTTTTCTGTGGGTGCAACTTTATGGCAGAGATTAGATTAGGTACAAAACGGTGAGGAAAGAGGGTGGGGTGAATGATTTAAATGGCACGCTCGTAAGGCCATTCTCATCAGCATTTGGGATTTTATAACAGGTTTTAATTGACTCATGGTAGGGTGTGGGAAGAGTAAATAGGGAAGTGCACCCCCCTCCCCGACATGGGAGTAGTAGTAGTAAGTTTAGTGAATAACATGCATGGCGAAAACAGAGGATTCCTTCTCAAGGAGCTTCGATATTTTCTGATGGGCAGACATTTTAATCTGATTATGGGACAGATCTGCTTTGTCACTAGAGTCTCTTAACACGGCCAAGGCACTTTGTCAATGAAATAAAAATGGTGGGTCGAATTAATCTAAGGCAGATACAGAGCAGACCCACTAAAATCAGCAGACATGACTAATGTAAGTTCATTGATTTCAGTCGGTCTGCTCTGACTACGACTTGGCTAGATACAAAGTTGTGGTTCCATGCCCCGGATAATACAGTGCTATTTGATCCCAGTTGTGCTCATTGCTCAAACAATTTTTAAAAAAAATATTTTATTTTTACCAACCACTAAAACACAAACAGTGAAACCCCCCAGGCGACTGATACATTGGGTATACAATATTCAACAATGTACATATTCAATAATATTCAATAATAACATATTCAAATCAACCATATGTACACTTCTATACACCTTAACACTCCTCCCTCCACAAGGTTTATTTAACTTTTAACATTTTAATTGCCCCAAATTGTTCAAACCTACCCAAATAATTCAATATCTTCTCAAACCAATCCTCCTCTTTCTCACTGACCTTAATTGCTCAAACAATTGTTTAAAGACAAAAGTCAAATATGCCTCTGCAGAAGGACTGTTCTATTTTAGTGTTCCGCTTAGTTGTATACATAAAAAAGATGCATTGCATTGTTGGGGAGCCTCCTAAGTTATTCACTGTATGGGGAAATGTGCAGGCATGACTGAAGGGCACTTTGCCACACCTCCAGGCTGATGGGCAGCTACCATGGATGGATGACCTTTGCATGTGGTGACTGATGATATGAGTCCATAGAGATCATAGATCATAGAATCATAGAGTTGGATGGGACCCTGAGGATCATCTAGTCCAGCCCCCTGCAATGCAGGAATATGCATTGTCCCATATGGGGATAGAACCCACAGTCTTGGCATTATCAGCACCACGCTCTAACCAAGTGTGCTATCTAGTTCACATTGTGTAATGAGGTCATAGCTCACCCACTTGGTCAGGGCCAGGTCAGCACATATCCTCAAGCAGTGCACTGCCAGCAAAAGGTGATTCAGGAGAACCATAATTGTGAGAAAATCAGCACGAGCTGCTCTGAGTTAAAATAACTTTTTGACTTGGTTAATATACATGTGTAAGGAAATGGCACACTGTCTACCCTACCCTTCGCAGGCTCATACCGTTACCCAGTCAATGGCTTAGAATTTGAACATCATCTTACCTTGTTCTGGAGGTCTTCAATGGTTTTGAAATACATGGTGTAGTCTTGCTTAGCAACAGGGGAGCACTTCTCATACCACTCGCGGATCTGTATTTCAAGCTGAGCATTGCTTTTTTCCAAGGAGCGCACCTTTTCCAGATACACAGCCAAGCGGTCGTTCAAATTCTGCATTGTCGCCTTCCCATTGCCAGCAAGCAGCAGGTCGCTGGTGGAAGCACCAAGCTGAAAGCCACCACCCAAGCCACCATAGCTGGTGCCGGTGGAGATGCGGGTGCCATACCCACCAGCTCCTCCATGGACACTGGGTGCTCGGTATGTTTTGACGGACGATGATTTGTAGATTGAGCCAGCTAGGCTTGGTCGAGAAGACTGAACAGAGGAAAAGCCAGAGAAAGCCATTGATGATTCTTCTTCTTCTTCTTCTTCTTCTTCTTCTTCTTCTTCTTCTTCTTCTTCTTCTTCTTCTGTAGCTAAGGAACTAACAGCTTCAGAGACTCTATTGTAGGAAATGATTGGTGGGGCAAAGTTGTTAGACCTTTATACTTGGTGTAAAAGAAAGAGGCTTGACCGTGTCAAACTCCACCTCTGCTGATAAGCCTGTTAAGGTGGCATTGACATTCTCAACATTTTGCCCCAACCCATCGTCGGGCAATAAAAGAGACATTTACCACTAACAATCCAATGTTTAATCAACAATTCACCTACGCTTCAGTCCAAAGTCTGCAGGGATCCGGGTTTCTTTGTGATTATGTTGGAGCAAAGATACACCCTTCTGAATGATTTATTGCACCATCTCACTCTATAGGCAGCCATAGTCCTGTAAAATGTGCCCCTTTCCCTCTGGATAAACTAACAAAAGGGAAGCGTCAATGTGTGGGAGGGCTGGAAGCTACTCTCTATGGAGGGAAAAGGTAGCTGGAACATGATGAATTCCTGCCTGAATCCATCCTTGCTTTGTGGGTCAGTGCTTCTGGCTGCTAACCAGAAAGTTGGTGGTTTGAGCCCACCCAGGGACAGCTGTGGGCAGGATTCCTGCATTTTCAGGGGTTGGACTAGATGACCCTCAAGATCCCTTCTGACTCTATGATTCTATGATTTCACAGGAATAAGCAAATTCCTCTGCTCTATTTGCAGGGATGTGATGTTGGTGGCGCTGTGGGTTAAACCACAGAGCCTAGTACTTGCCTATCAGAAGGTTGGCGGTTCGAATCCCCGCGACGGGGTGAGCTCCCGTTGCTTGGTCCCTGCTCCTGCCAGCCTAGCAGTTTGAAAGCACGTCAAAGTGCAAGTAGATAAATAGGTACCGCTCTGGTGGGAAGGTAAACGGCGTTTCCGTGCGCTGATCTGGTTTGCCAGAAGCTGCTTAGTCATGCTGGCCACATGACCCGGAAGCTGTACACCGGCTCCCTCGGCCAGTAAAGCGAGATGAGCGCCGCAACCCCAGAGTCGGCCATGACTGAACCTAATGGTCAGGGGTCCCTTTTCCTTTACTTATTTGCAGGGAAGACAGGCAGGCAGGCACACAGGGTGTAAATACTATCAACAAGCAGAATTCGACCTCACTGTGGTTTCAGCAATGGGCATGTTCATGAGGGTGAAACCCAGTTTCTTGTTTCCCACACGCTTCTGCTTGATCACACTGAGAACAGGATGCTGGACTCGATGAGCCACTGGATGGGCAGGATCCAGCAGGGCTCCTCTTACTTTCTCAGTGGATCATGACTCCACCAAATATGAATGCAGATGAAACTGAGCAGTGATTTTTTTATGGTAGGCCAGCCTTGCAATTAAGCACTCGCCTGGTAGCCAAAGGTGACAAGGAATTCCATGCAGGCAAGTGAGTAGGCTGATGCAGAAAGGGAGGAGCACTCTGTCCCAACATAGAAACCAAGTCGGCTGCAGGAGATGGGAAGCCTTGTCACTCTGCACTCTGCACTCATCATATAAATGCAGCAAATCACTTGTGGTGGAGATAGAGCTCTTTGCCCCTCCACTGCCAGCCCCCAGCAGGTTAGCCAGGTTTTAAGTGCCCCCCCCTGGTTTATGATCTTTGCAAGTTTATTATTTGCAATGCTAATATAATCCCCAGTTTGCCTTGCAGTCTGTGGCCTGCCTCAGTGCTCCTGTCCTCTGGAGGCATTGGCAGGCTTGCACTTTAATCCTCTATTTCAGGGTTCACCAGCATGGTGTCTGTTGGTGCCAATTTGCCCACCAGGACCTCCGGTGGTGTTGGTGAAAGGTTTCAGTAAAAGTTACTTCAGAAATCCACAGTCCATGAAAATCCCGCTTGTACTACATCCTCTTAAACGTATTTTATTTGGTGCCTTCTTTTATTGCCTTCCTTCTGTTCTGAACTGAGGAGAGGTGCAAAGAGCTTCTCTCTGTGAATGCATTGGTGGCTAATATGAGGGATAGGACAGCATGGCTGCACTATTTTGTGGTCCCCTGTCTCTTTCTGCTCCGTTAGATGCAGCAGCCATTTTGTGTTGTGCCACATTCCCGAGGCAGCCATTTTGTGATTGGTGCCAATGGAGCAGTCTCAAAATTCCAAAAAGATTCAAGACCCCTGCTCTAGTTTCTGCTTGGATTTGGATTCGGCCCACCATGGTCCTTTAGACTATGCTGCTGGCCTGCCATCCTCTGCCCCTAACCCCACAACCATGTGCAATATTGCCTCTATTTTCATCTGTGAAATAATAATAATAATAATAATTTATTATTTATACCCCGCCCATCTGGCTGGGCCTCCCCAGCCACTCTGGGCGGCTTCCATAAAAAGCAAAAATACAATAAAATATCACACGTTAAAAACTTCCCTGAACAGGGCTGCCTTAAGATGTCTTCTGAATGTCAGGTAGTTGTTAATCGCTTTGACATCTGCTGGAAGGGCGTTCCACAGGGCGGGCGCCACTACCGAGAAGGCCCTCTGCCTGGTTCCCTGTAGCTTTACTTCTCGCAGTGAGGGAACCGCCAGAAGGCCCTCGGCGCTAGACCTCAGCGTCCGGGCAGAATGATGGGGGTGGAGACGCTCCTTCAGGTATACTGGACCGAGGCCGTTTAGGGCTTTAAAGGTCAGCACCAACACTTTGAATTGTGCTCGGAAACGTACTGGGAGCCAATGTAGGTCTTTCAAGACCGGTGTTATATGGTCTCGGCGGCCGCTCCCAGTCACCAGTCTAGCTGCCGCATTCTGGATTAGTTGTAGTTTCCGAGTCACCTTCAAAGGTAGCCCCACGTAGAGCGCATTGCAGTAGTCCAAGCGGGAGATAACCAGAGCATGCACCACTCTGGCAAGACAGTCCACAGGCAGATAGGGTCTCAGCCTACGTACCAGATGGAGCTGGTAAACAGCTGCCCTGGACACAGATTTGATCTGTGCCTCCATGGACAGCTGTGAGTCCAAAATGACTCCCAGGCTGCGCACCTGGTCCTTCAGGGGCACAGTTACCCCATTCAGGACCAGGGAATTCTCCACACCTGCCCGCCTCCTGTCCCCCAAAAACAGCACTTCTGTCTTGTCAGGATTCAACCTCAATCTGTTAGCCGCCATCCATCCTCCAACCGCCTCCAGACACTCACACAGGACCTCCACCGCCTTCACTGGTTCTGATTTAAAGGAGAGGTAGAGCTGGGTATCATCCGCATACTGATGAACACCCAGCCCAAACCTCCTGATGATCTCTCCCAGAGGCTGCATGTAAATGTTGAAAAGCATGGGGGAGAGGACAGAACCCTGAGGCACCCCACAAGTGAGAGCCCAGGGGTCTGAACACTCATCCCCCACCACCACTTTCTGAACACGGCCCAGGAGGAAGGAGCGGAACCACTGTATGACAGTGCCCCTAGCTCCCAGCCCCTCAAGACGGTCCAGAAGGATGTTATGGTCGATGGTATCAAACGCCGCTGAGAGATCCAGCAGAACTAGGAAACAGCTCTCACCTTTGTCCCTAGCCCGCCGAAGATCATCAACCAGTGCGACCAAGGCAGTTTCAGTCCCATGATGAGGCCTGAATCCCGACTGGAAGGGATCCAAATGGTCCGCTTCTGCCAGGCGTGCCTGGAGTTGTTCAGCCACCGCTCGCTCAATCACCTTGCCCAAGAATGGAAGATTTGAAACTGGGCGATAGTTGGCCATCGTGGCCGCATCTAAAGATGGTTTTTTAAGAAGCGGTTTAATAACCGCCTCTTTCAGCGGGTCTGGGAAGGCTCCCTCACGGAGGGAAGCATTCACCACCCCACGAAGCCCATCGCCCAGTCCTTCCCGGCTAGCTTTTATAAGCCAGGATGGGCAAGGATCCAGGAGACAGGTGGTTGGCTTCACTCGTCCAAGCAGCCTGTCCACATCCTCGGAGGTAACAGATTGGAATTGATCCCACTCAACTTGACTAGACAGAACTCTAGCACTCTCCCGCCCCGGCCCTGCTCCCACGGTGGAGTCTACTTCTTCCCGAATCTGAGCGATTTTATCTGCAAAAAACTTTGCAAAATCATTACAGGAGAACATGTGGCCCGTACTGGGCCCCGATGTTGCAGGTGGTTCCACTAAATTGTGAACCACCTGAAAAAGTCTCCTGCTGCTGTTTTCTGCAGATGCAATAGAGGCGGTGAAGAAATTCTTCTTCGCCGTCGCTATCGCCACTTGGTAGGCTCGACGTTGAGCTCTAACCTGTGTCCGGTCAGATTCGGAATGAGTTATCCGCCACCGGCGCTCTAGCCGTCTCAACGATTGTTTCATTGCCCTCAGATCCGTGGAAAACCACGGGGCTGTCCAGGCTCCATGCAATCGGAGAGGGCGCTTCGGAGCCAAACAGTCAATAGCCCTGGTTAACTCCACATTCCAGCGGGCCACCAGGGAATCGGCTGAAAGGCCATCAACATGGGATAAAGCATCCCCTACCACTCTCTGGAAACCATTTGGATCCATTAAGTGGCGGGGGCGGACCATCCGAATTGGTCCCACCTCCCTGCAGAGGGGATGGGTCGCAGAGAAGTCCAGTTGCACCAGGAAGTGATCTGACCATGGCACTTCTTTCGTTTCGCTTTTACTTAGTGTCAGATCACCAACATCCATAGAGGTAAACACCAGGTCCAAGGCATGTCCGCGACTATGGGTTGGGCCAGACTTATTCAGGGACAGCCCCATGGAGGCCATGCTTTCCACGAAGTCCCGAGCAGCCCCTTGTAAGGTCGTGTCGGCATGGATGTTAAAATCCCCTAGGACGACCAAGCTAGGTGTCTCCAGGAGAACATCCGCCACGACCTGAAGCAGCTCGGGCAGGGAATCCTTGGTGCAGCGGGGAGGTCGGTACACCAAAAGGAATCCTGTACTGCCCCTATTGCCCAACTTCCAGAACATGCACTCGGAAAACTGGGTCTTCCCAATAGGACGCCTGGTGCAAACTAATGACTTCCTAAAAATCACTGCAACCCCCCCTCCCCGCCCACATGACCTGGGTTGCTGTGCGTAAGAGAAACCTGGTGGACAAGCAGCGGCAAGGACAGGCCCATCTGCTTCATCCAACCAAGTCTCTGTTACACATGCCAGGTCAAGTCCTCCATCCATGATCAAGTCATGGATGGCAGTAGTCTTATGAATCATTGACCTGGCATTGCACAGCAGCACCTTCAGGTCATGTGGGTATCCCTTGCTGATTCTAGTATCCATCCGGTCAGGACCAGACCCGGAGGCAGGGATAGTCCTCAGACAACGACTAAACCTGCCCCCTCTGTAATGACATGGTCTGGTCTTAGCGTAACTCCTCCTCCTACCCGTGATCACTGAGATCGGTTGTCCCAGTGCATCCCCCCCTGTGGAACATGCCCCAGCCATTTTGTGGGCTGGGGCCCACTCCCTGGCAGCCCTGAACCCTCCCCCTAAGAACAAAATAACACCTTAAACAAACAAAACCAATAAAACAATACAAACAAAAAATGTAAAAATTACAAAACATCAAAAAAATAATTAAAAAGTAATAATCCCCAAACCCAACCAAACATCCATCCCACCCCCACCCCCCACATATAAAATTTTTTTAAAAAACATTTTAAAAACACTCTGCCCCTCCGGCAGTAACAACAAGTGTCCTAGTGAGGCCTGTCAGGCCCCGCCCTGGGCCAGGTGGTAAGTGGCAAGAGCAGGGCCCTCAAGCACTCACTCAGGGGAGTCCTCCTGGGCAGCAGGCAGCAAGCAGCAAGCAGTCCTTGTGAGGCTTCAGGCCCCGCCCCAGGCCAGATGGTAAGTGGCAAGAGCAGGGCCCTCAGGCACTCACTCAGGGGAGTCCTCCTGGGCAGCAGGCAGCAAGCAGCAAGCAGTCCTTGTGAGGCTTCAGGCCCCGCCCCAGGCCAGATGGTAAGTGGCAAGAGCAGGGCCCTCAGGCACTCACTCAGGGGAGTCCTCCTGGGCAGCAGGCAGCAAGCAGCAAGCAGTCCTTGTGAGGCTTCAGGCCCCGCCCCAGGCCAGATGGTAAGTGGCAAGAGCAGGGCCCTCAAGCACTCACTCAGGGGAGTCCACCTGGGCAGCAGGCAGCAAGCAGCAAGCAGTCCTTGTGAGGCTTCAGGCCCCGCCCCAGGCCAGATGGTAAGTGGCAAGAGCAGGGCCCTCAGGCACTCACTCAGGGGAGTCCTCCTGGGCAGAAGGCAGCAAGCAGCAAGCAGTCCTTGTGAGGCTTCAGGCCCCGCCCCAGGCCAGATGGTAAGTGGCAAGAGCAGGGCCCTCAAGCACTCACTCAGGGGAGTCCTCCTGGGCAGCAGGCAGCAAGCAGCAAGCAGTCCTTGTGAGGCTTCAGGCCCCGCCCCAGGCCAGATGGTAAGTGGCAAGAGCAGGGCCCTCAAGCACTCACTCAGGGGAGTCCTCCTGGGCATCAGTGGAGGCAGAAGTGCCGTCTTCTGAAGCACATTGTTCTAACATTGCTCTGAGCCCAGCTCCAGCAATTCAAGGCCTCAAAAAGATTGAGAGGGCCCACAGTGCCTTAGCCCCCGGAGACAGCAACTATGGGTGATGTTTCCCCCACTGCCGCCGCCCCATTCTGAGAGTCTAGTCATCCTGGTGACACATCACAAATGCAAAACATGATAATGGAAAGCTAGGGCAGACATGGCTTTGATCAAAGCATGGATGGCAGATGTGTAATCTATAGACTTTATAGCTGAAGGTGCTTCAGGGCATTGCAATTACATTAACTGGCTGCATCTTTAAGCTGCACCTGTCATTCATTCAACAATGCTTAGAGAGTCTGTTGTAGGTCGCAGCATCTGGTGCCCAAAGCCTGGGGTATGGAATTGTTAAGGCCTTGCTATTCAGAGAGTCTTACAGCTCTTTTCTCTTGCTTGTGCTCTTTCTTTTTGAACACCTGGTTTAGGGTGGAAATAAATGCATATTCATCACGAGAGAACGAATTGCAAAGAGATGCTGTAAATGCAGGGCTGCACCCAACTTTCTCTGCCTGCTACCGCAAGTGCCCTTTGCACTAGCAGGTGGGTGAGTTTTAATCTTGGGCAACAGGGGATTCCCGTGTGGCTGTTGATGCAGCAGAAGTTCACCATGCAATGGGCTTTTTTGCGTTCTCTTCCGCAACAATGTCCCACAATGGTGGAAAGAAATTCGCCAGTGTCACAACAATACTGCTAAGTTACTGGTGGTTGTTGCCCAGGGCTGGATTTAGATGAAGAGAGGCCCTAGGCTGCTCCACTTGTGAGGCCCCTCCCCATCCCCCACCCTCACAGCTAGAAGAAAATGGAAGAGTGTTATAAATAAAATTGAGTGAAGCCAAGGATGATGACGGGTATTTAAAATTCTGCAATTCACAATTTCTCCTCTAAAGGACATAAGATATTATTGTTAAATACCATGATGATTTTAAAAAATGCTGCTATTCACAATTTCAAAAGTGACCTGTGTGCTTGCTTGCTTGCTTGCTTGATTAACAGCTGTTGGGAACGTCAAGGTCCCTGCTCTCCCTTCTTATGGTCTTTGTACTGGACCTGGAGACTTCAACAGATAGCATTCAATGTCAAGAAGGAGGGCAAGTGGGCACTCAATCAAATGACAGGGCAGGAGTTACACGGAGCAGGGCCTTTTCACTGGTGGTGCCCATTGTATGCCTCACTCTTCCCAGACCTGTTCACTTTTGGCCTGTATTTTAGAACTTTATAATTTAGGAAGACTTTGGAAGAACTGGTTGATAAGTCTTATCAGTCGCTGATGTATGAGCGGATTTTATTTGCTGCTATTCTGGGCTTGTGGTGCACCAGGATTTATACCAGCATAATGGAGTTGGCCAGGATGCCAGAAGGGATACAATTTATGAGCTTTCTCCATTATCTGCACAGCAGGGGGTGTTCAGTCAACTGTGCAAAGGCTGAGCTGAAGCATTCCCTGCTGGTTACTTGCTTTCAGCAATAGGGATCACTGTTTGGTAGTACCCAATTGGTTAGCTGTCATTGGTTAGCAATTGGTTAGCTCCCTATTGGTGGCTCTTAGTTAATTCACAAAATACAGAGTCCATTCATAAAACACAGTGTTCATTCATAAAGCAGTAACATATATCTCCATTGCTACATTTTGGGTGTATATTTCAGCAGTTGAATGTACAGGTTTATGGCTATGCTGTAGTGTAGTGCTTATGCAACTGTGAATAAAAGGTGGCTGGGCTCATTGTCTTGGGGTTTGGTGGGGGGAAGAGGTGACAAAACTGATTTCCAATAAGTGCCCCCCCTTATTTCCGTAACAAGTCCTTGAAACTGTACTCTGAATAGTGACCTACCCGAGAGTAAAGTTGCTGTAACAATGGAAGCAGTTTGCAGGGGGCGGAGGTATTATAAATCATTGAAGGTATGTAAAATAATGGCTGGATTTGTTTGATTCCCGAAGCCATAGGTTTTGGGTTTGATATGGGTGCAGCTGCTTAGCGTAAATGTAAATAAGGCAATTCACGAGAGCAGAAGTTCAAGGTTCGCTAGTCAAATCTCTTAGATAGGAACCTTAGAAAACCGAGCAATGTCTCTTTTATTTGCTTATTAATAAATAGACAAGTGTTCATCTGTGCTGGTCTGTGGCCGAAATAAAGTTTGATATGTACTGATACAAGTGTTCGTGCATGGGCAGGAGGAGAAGGGGAAATAGGCGAGGTCTTTTCATTTAGATCACTTCCCCAGCTTCAGTGTAACAGGTTGTAAAGAGCCCTTTTCAAACCGAGTTGCGGACAGGGATCTCCTAACCACTCCCAGCACCCTTAACAAGTTGCAGCACCCATAATCCTTTGGGGGACGCCATGACTGTTTAAATGTATGGGGCGAATGCAGCCTATGTTCCGAGCTGCTCAGTTCCCACGGAAATCTGCAGAAATGATATAAGCACTTCAACCCATCCTTCTCCCCGAGAAAGGAGATTTTTTTCATCATAGCTAGACCTTTCAGAGGAAGGCAAGCTACAGAGCTGTTTGTTACCTGGTAAAGTGGTACAGAGAAGCATTTGATATTTCCACAGTGCTTCCAGCAGCACGGCAAAGGTGAAGGCATATTTGTAGAGATAATGCTAGTGACTCATCCAGGCGTCATGCGTGCCATTGGGGTTTACTCAAGCATCCACTTTAAAAAAAAACCATTAAGGCGCAAGCGAACAGAGACACCTCTTTCGGGGCATGAACTCTCAGGTGCTGCTTCCATTTTAGAGTACATGGAGGAAGGAACGAATTAAGTACTTAACCCGAGGTACCACTGTATTTACCTGTGTATTGCTTTTAGATCCCAGTTTTTCTCCAAGGAGCTCAAATTGGTTGTTTTATTTATTTTATTTTTAGTTGAGCAAGCTGCAAATTATCTTCCTTTATTATGCAAGGTGATTTATATCATGAATATGTTGAAATGAAAAGCTTTAATCCCTGTTGGTGGGGAAAACAACCCCCCCAAATGCCCACTAGTTACATTGATACAAATTAACATACTATAGTGGTACCTTGGGTTACAAATGCTTCAGGTTACAAACATTCCGGGTTACAAACTCATAACACTAGGTCCTGTGAAGCTGAATAGATACAAGAGAAGACCCCCCCCCCCGGGCAAAGTTAAGCTATGGCACTTGCTCCCATAGGAGGTAGTGATGGCCATAAACTTGGATATCTTTAAAAGAGGATTAGGCAAATTTGTGGGGGGTGAGGCTGTCAAAGGCTGCTAGCCAGGATGACCAGGCTCTTCCTTCATGGAGGGGGGCAACAGTGCTTCTGAATACCAGTTGCTGGAAGCCACAGGGGGGGGGGAATGCTCTTGTGATCAGGTCCTGCTTGCAGGTTTCCCACAGGCCGCTGTGAGAACAGGACTAAAAATGGGCCATTGGCTTCACCAAGCAGGCTCTTCTTATGTTCTTATGTTGTTCTTCTAAACGTGTGAATTATGGAAAATGTGTGCTGTTGAAATGCATCTATCATCTCTCTCTCTCTCTCTCATCTATCTATATCTATCTATCATCTATCTATCTATCTATCATCTATCTATCTATCTATCTATCTATCTATCATCTATCTATCTATCTATCTATCTATCTATCTATCTATCTATCATCTATCTATCTATCTATCTATCATCATCATCATCTATCTATCTATCATCTCTATCTATCTATCTATCTATCTATCTATCTATCTATCTATCTATCTAAATCTATCTATCTATCTATCTATCTATCTATCTATCTATCTATCATCTATCTATCTATCTATCTATCATCTATCTATCTATCATCAATCATCTATCTATATCATCTATCTATCATCTATCTATCTATCTATCTATCTATCTATCTATCTATCTACCTATCATCTACCTATCATCTATCTATCTATCTATCTATCTATCTATCTATCTATCTATATCTATCTATCTATATCATCTATCTATCTATCATCTATCTATATCTATCATCTATCTATCTATCTATCTATCTATCTATCTATCTATCTATCTATCTATCATCTATCATCTATCTGTCTATCTATCTATATCATCTCGGACTTGGTCTTGTATACCTGAAGGAGCATCTCCACCCCCATCATTCAGCCCAGACACTGAGGTCCAGCTCCAAGGGCCTTCTGGCAGTTCCCTCATTGTGAGAAGTGAGGTTACAGGGAACCAGACAGAGGGCCTTCTCTGTAGTGGCGCCCACCCTGTGGAACGCCCTCCCTTCAGATGTCAAGGAAATAAGTAGCTATCTTATCTTTAAAAAACATCTGAAGGCAGCCCTGTTTAGGGAAATTTTTAATATTTAATGCTGTATTGTTTTTAACACTCCATTGGGAGCCGCCCAGAGTGGCTGGGGAAACTCAGCCAGATGGGCAGGGTATAAATAATAAATTGTTGTTGTTGTTGTTGTTGTTGTTGTTGTTGTTGTTGTTGTTGTTGTTGTTGTTATAATTATATCATCTATCTATCTATAGATCTATCTATAGATCTATCTATCTGTCATCTACCATCTTTCTATCTCTCCATCTCTATTATAGATGTGCTCTTCCTACTGACAACTGCTTGAAGTGGCACTGCATTCCTTTTCACCCATCATAATATATGTGTTCCTTCCTCACTAGAGGTCGCCATCTGCCTACAAGTTGCTAGCGCATGGCTTAAATGCTCCCTGTTTAAGCTGATCTCTAATCAAAGCAGAAGTGGAGGAGAAGCATTTGAAATATGAATGTACATAAAACCCCACCCCCCACCCCAAGTGAAGACACACAATGGCTTATTGATTAATAAAGAGGCATGGTTTGATTATAAGAACAAAGGAATCTGCAAAAAGCAGGTGGCTCTTACACATGTTAAGGTGGCCAGGATGCAGTATCCCTGCAGCATCTGGGCTTGACGAGGCATGTGGCCTGTCCTGAGCCTACTCCAGCTGAGGAATCACATACTTCCTCCCTGAGCTTGTGAGCCCCACCTGGGCTGTGGGTCCTTGCCTGCCTTAGCCTTCTAGAGCGTACCTCCTGCAATCCTGCAATTGGAATAATTCAACCAAAATGACCAAAACCAATGAGCTCCATGCCGTAAGGTGATTTGATGGGGGGGGGGGGATTCCAACTCTCCCATCTCTTATGCCAGCTGCCAGCCACATGCTGTGATAATGCCACATCTAGTGTAGCCGTATTTTGAAGAGCAAAAAAGAGGACACGTTTGCCTTTTCCTCAATCTTAAATTCAGTGTGCTCTTCCTCCTCCCCTCCCCACCTCACTCTATTCTTCTTTATCCCCACCCCCCACTCCCCAAAAGAAGTATTTTCCTCCTCATTTCTTTAAAACCATTGTTTAAGCCATTGGCTTTCCCAGAGGTTTTTGTGGTGATGTAGCAACAGTCTCAGAGTTCTGCTGTCGCCACCTTTCCTTTCCATTGAAAACCTTCTTAAGTTCTATTCCCATTTGCTGTTGGGATTTTCAGACAAAAACTTTTGCCAAAGTTTGGTGCCGGTTTGGAGTGAATCAGATAATGTTGCGGTTTTTTTTGGGGGGGGCATTAACCACGGATCTGGGTTTGCTGTATGAATTACTCCATTTGTGGGGCACTGCAAAGTGCAGTGTTTTCGGTGTTTTCGCCACAAAACAACTGCAAACCTTTGGCATCAATTTTGAGGGGAACCCAGATTTTGGGGTTCATAGTTAATGAAGCCCAATGCCCTCCTGATTCTGGGATACAGTGGTGCAGGAGAGGATGGGGAAGCATCCGGCCCTTCATTTGCCTGATCTGCCTCATCCTCCTCTGTCCTGCCAGTCCCTGACACTGATCTTGATCTTTTCGTTCTTCCTCAGAGGAAAGTGCAGGTGGTTAAGGAAGTGTTAAAGTGTGTGTTTTCCTCATTTCTTCATGCACAGATTGTACCATGCAATGTGTGATGTGTACATTTCTACTTTCACTTGAGTCACTGCTGCCGGTTGCAGGCCAGGCAGAGTGGATTCCAAGCAGGCTCAAAATCCTGGCACCTTGCTCCTTAGAAATTACAAAATAACCTCTCTGTGTTAGGAACTGTACCTTGCCGGTGTTATAGACTCATTTGCAATTTCCAACTCTTGGAGCCAAAGGCAAATTAATGGTTACATGTGCATTACTCCTGGGAATGGGGCTCCTTAGGCCTGTGGGCCAAATGCGGTCTGCTAGGCCTCTGGGTTTGGTTGATTAGGTCTCCCCCAAGGCCATACACCCTTTGTGGAAGGGAAGGCTGCTGTCATGGACTGGTTGGGCGCATGGGACTGGTGGGAGGAACCAGATGGGGAACCACCAAGGGAAGAAGGCTCAGAGCCTGGGGAGTAGTGGTGGGATGACAAAGGGAGAGGAGGGAGGAGAATGACCGCTCCCCACTTAAAACGGGGGGCGCCCTTTGCGGGGACGCGTGCAGCCCTGAATCTGGAGTGGCCCCATCAGCATAGGCTTTGCCTTCCCTCAGGTGGGATACCTGGAGGTCCCCGCCTACCCCAGTGAGTTGTCCAATCCCACCTGGGGGAAGCGTTGCCAGGGAAACCAGGCCAGGTAGGGGGAGGGATTACCTGCCCACACAATAGAGGGTGGATCTTAATTGTTAATCCTCACTTGGCTCCAGAGCTTCTCCCACCCTACCCACCCTCAGTTAATGCCTTCTTTTGCAGGTTATCTTTTCTTCATAGGTTTTGCAGGTTAACCTTTCTCCACAGGTATGCGGGCGCTGCTACGATAAGGTCGCTGTTAAAGGGCCGGAAAGGAATTTCCCTGCATTGGCAGGTTTCGCCTTTCCCGTAGCAAAACGTCACAACTTTGGCGGTATCAGGCCTTGGGCGGAATCCTTTAGTCCATCTTCCTCTTTGCGGCGGCAATACCAGGGTTCCCCGTTAAAGGGGTTTTTGAAGGGAGGCTTTGGCCGTACACCGAAAGGTCGTCATTGCTCTCCCCTGCGGCGGCGTAACGGGGGCGGCTATCTCTGCTTGAACATATGTTCTCCAGAGCCGGCCCATCCCCCCCCACACACACTGGATAACCCTGATGCTCCCTAGGTCCCCGGCTGGGGACTAGGGAGGGAGAACGCCCAATGCCTGAGCCAAGGTCTACCCACATTTGAAATTTAATAAAGTTGTGGCCAATTTAATCCCATAGCGCGTTGTCTAGAATCGTTATTCCACATGACGGGGGGGACCACTCGGGATCTGGGGACTCCGCCTGTCCACGCAATGGGAAGAGGAGGGGTTGGAAGCTGAAGAGGTAACAGGGCTTAGTGAGCTGGGAGAATCTGTGACAGAGAGAAATCCGGAATCAGAGGCAGAGGCTGAAGCAGCGGAGGATAGAGGCCAAGAGGCAGAGATAAGTCAGGTTGGTAAGGAGTCACTGGTCTCCTGCTGAGGCAAGCTCCCTTTCCTACTTGTCTCCCAGAACCAGAAGAGGCATGAAAAGGGCAGAGGAGAGGTTAGCTGCATGCAGTTGCAATCTCTGATTGCTTGGAAGAAGCCCTGGAGAGCAGGGGATTTAGACTGCTGTGAGGAGGTGGGGATTGTCATTCTCGACAACTGATTTTCATGGAGGAAGACCGCTGGGAATGAGCAGCTCTGTTCATTAGGCCTGACACTCAACCAAGTCTGTGGAGATCTTGTTTTCGCTAATGAAGAGCTAACGCCGTCTTTGAACTGTGTGATTACTGACTTCACGCTCCTGTGACGGCAGCCCGCAGGCTGAAAACAGGTTCCCAGTGGCATACACGCTTCTTCCCCTCTCCGTTTTATCCTCACAAAAGCCCAGTGGATAGTTAGTGGTGGGGACTAACAATCAGGTGGAGAGAGTGGGGTGACACCTATGGGCCACAAACCCCAGTCCCCACCACCAACTATCCACAGATGGGGGGCATGTTTGTATTTGAGAGCCTGCTGCACGCACATAAGAACCCCCCCCTTTTGGAATTTAGGACCCTGAAATTGTTAATCATGTGACGCGAGTGCCCAAATAAGGGCTTATCCCTTCAAACAGAGGCTTATCCCTCCCTTGAAACCAAGAGCACTTTTTCAGAGGGCTTTGCTTCTGAATCATCAGTTTCGGTTTTGAGCCCAGGGAGCCGGTTCCCTGATGAAGAGTCTTTCACTAAAAGAAGCCTAAATCAATATTTGCATTTTAGGATAACCTTGGCGGTTACCTGCAAACTGTGGGAAACAAGCATGTCTTGTGGAAATGGAATGCCAAGTGGAACCGAGTGCTGCTGCTTTTAAAAGAACAGCAACAATTCCTTATAAAGAAAAATTGGCTGAGGACTGGCAGTGGTGTGACGTAAGCACTGGGGTGTGAACACATCCATCTATAGTCTCTGCTCTCAGGTTCTACAGGCTTAAAAAAATATTTTGCAAAACCTGCTTAACCAGATGCAACAGCAGGACAAAAGAAATGCATGTGTACACCCAGGAAAACAATGGCCTTATCATGTCACATTCCTGTCTTGAGAAAACTAATGTTTGTCTCCTGACACAGTATAATAGGAAATTGGTGACCAACAGGGAGGTCCTGTTTCTGAAACACATAAGCAGCCTGCCCCAACTTGATGCTCTCCAGTTCTAAATTGCAGCGCCTGTCAGCTCCAGCAAAGTCAATGGTCAAAGATGATGGGACTTGAGGTTCAAAACCTCTGGAGTTCACTGGGTTTGGGAAGCCTGCCCCACACAATGCAAGGATTTAACTAATTGTGTTGTCCATCTGAGAGCCAGAAAACATGGTCTGCCATCTTGATTCCAAATTGCTCCTGGGGTCCAAATGTTGGTGAAGAACTCCACCTCCAAGTTGGGAGTCCTCGTGCCAGGTTTTTGCTGATCTCTCAAGAGGTCTCGGAACCCTATAGAGAACAGACAGACAGACAGACAGACAGACAAACAGATGGACCAAACACTTTCTAAAATATATTGTAGATAATGTGGGGTTCTTTGTTTGTTTTGCATTATGTGTGTGCCTGCAAAGCTTGATCTTCTCCATGTTTTCTGGTTTATGAACCCCAATGGCTTCCAGGTGACTCATCCATAGAACTTTGTGTCACCTACACAGATTAAGAGACATTTGTAGCAGATCAGGTAACAGACGAAAGGCTGGAAACCTAAAACCCATGTGTAATTAAGAATCAGGAAAAGATTAGGCAGTGAATACAAGTTTCTATGGAAGTTGCTTAAATATGTTGCATCCAGTGAACTTTTTATTTTTAAAGGAATACTCTCATGTGACTCATTGGCTGCACCTGAAACCAAGGTGGGAAAACCCATATCGCTGGATTATTATTTTTGGTTCTATAATTCTAGCCTGACAGCTTCCTGTAGCATATATTTACTTCTCATTAAAGAACTCAACAACTGTTTTGTACCTGCAATCTCCCTCCACCCCAGCATTAATAGGCACACCCCTGCATCCTTTTTGCTCAAGCTCTTCTTCCGCCTGACACCTGCACACCTGTCTCCCTCCATGGCATTGGATTTTTAGCATCCATGCAACTATAAAACTAGTAAAACTTCAGTGCTTGGAACAAACTAGTTCTGTTTAATGAGATTCGCCGAATATGTCAAAAATCTCTGCACTATAGCTGAAAGTTTTTCTCGTAATTGCAGAGTGAACTGAATGTGAATTAAGTTTTTTTGGGGGGGCAGTTAAGAACTTTGCACTATTTCCCATTCATCTTCCAGTTCACTTTCTTACATGTGTTTTTCATTCTTTAGGCACTTTGGGTCTTTGAGTTTGGGTCTTGAGTTGCACAGCTGTTGAGGAAAATACAATAAACAACTCAGATTCCACTGTGTGCATTTTCTCTGTCAAATTTGTCTAGCACATTTTTAATGTAGCAGACCTGTAACAGAAATAGTCACAGAGGCCTGTGCAATGTCTTCATTCATAACCATGTAGCTGTGTTCTCTTGCACAATAAATGCAATTGTAACTCAGGGCTGCACGATGCCCATCTGATGTGAGCTTCTGATGTGAGCTCCAGCACACCAGGCTTTGTCCTCATTATATGCAATTGAATTTGTGTAAACAATTACATGAAGTCACTGCAGGTCATACGTTTTCCAGGGGACTGACCTGCTATTGCTAGAAATGGGGCTACATGAATACTGCTGCTTACGAGGTAGCACCTCAAAGATATGGGAGGGGGGATTGTTGGTTTGTTGTTGTTCTTATTTTTGCTATATATTTTATGGTTTTTATTTTGTGATTTTATGTTGTGAATCGCCCTGAGATCTGTGGATGAAGGGCTGTATATGGGACACATTAAAGGCTAATCTTTAAATTGGGAGACATTTCCCATGTCATGATGTGATTAATGGTCCCTGAGCGATTAACCGTGGCATCGTTTTCTGTGGGTAGAGACAGCTGCACTTCCAAGGTGGCTTGGCATTGTCGTTGGAGACTGAGGCAATACGCCACCTCTGCACTGCTTCCTTTCCACGCAACCTTGTTGACACAGGAAGACATCCTAGCAACAGACTTTAATGATAAACTAGCTCAGGGAAAGAGTGAAACAACATCAGGTCCTAAACACTGAAGACTGTTGTCGTAGGAAGAAGCTACTGCTTTGAGATTTGCTTCTGGCCAAATGATTTGGTCGTGGTTCCGAATGCCTGTTTATTTTTCCATTTTGCAAGTAGCAACTACTAAGGGCGGTGTGCAAGTGTGTGTGCCGATTTGGATTGGGGAAGGGAGATTTAACCCTTTGCCCTCATACCACAGTCCAAACTGCATCCACAGTCCAAACTGCATCCACCCCTTCTAGGCACTGTTAGGAGAGAGGAAAATGAGCCTGTGAGCTTCTCCCTCCGTAGCTAAGGCAGGTTTGTAGGGAATTTGGATCAGAATCATGGTACAAGGACAGAGGTTTAGATTGTCCCTCTCCTTCTGCTGGATCCTTGGTCCAAATTGGAGGTGGTGGGGTGTTACAGCGACTTTTTTGCAGAATGAAAAGATTACCAGCCACAGAACTCTCACATCACATACAGTTTGACCCACAGCAACTTTCCAATGATCAGAAGACATAGAGGATGCAGAAGGAAAGGTATTTCTTAATTACCTGATTGTTCTATATTATGACCCTCAGCAAAGTGGAAATATAATCTATCTTAACTGCTACAGTTCTGGTTTTGAAGATATAAATGGTCCATCTAACTCGGTACTCTATAGAATCCTGATCTGCAAACATGGCCCATCTACACTACACATTTAAGCATCATCATATCATTTTCAACAGTCATGGCTTCCCCCAAAGAATCCTGGGAGTTGTGGTTTGCTAAGGGTGTTGAGAGTTGTTAGGAAAATACTTGAATGGGAAATGAAAGATGAGCTGGTAAAATCATCAATGATTCACTGCGCAAGAGATATAGGGCATAATATAGAATTTGACCTCTGGGAGAAATTATGGAAGAAAGATCTAATATTTACTGCATGCTATACATTGAAAGAAAATCGTATGAAAATGATACACAGGTGGTATCTAACTATGAGCAGATGAGTTAAGATATATAAATCAGAATCTGAGGTATGCTGGAAATGTAAAGAAGCAGAAGGAACATTTTTATTTATGTAGTAGGCATGCAAAGTAGTTAAAGAGTACAGTGGTACCTCGGGTTACATACGCTTCAGGTTACATACACTTCAGGTTACAGACTCCACTAAACTGGAAGTAGTACCTTGGGTTAAGAACTTTGCTTCAGGATGAGAACAAAAATTGTGCGGCAGCAGCGGGAGGCCCCATTAGCTAAAATGGTGCTTCAGGTTAAGAACAGTTTCAGGTTAAGAACGGACCTCCAGAACGAATTAAGTACGTAACCAGAGGTATCACTGTACTGGGAAATGAAATAAAATGAGAGGAAAACAATATTTTTAAAAAACATTTCCCCCCCCAAAAACCAGAGGCATTCTTTCTGGGAATGGTACAGACAGAAGTACCCAGGAGTCAGAAAAAAAATATTTATGTATGCCACTATAGCAGCTCAGATCTTGTTATCCCAAAAGTAGCAGGTGAGTGATGTCCCTAAAAAGGAGGATTGCCAATTAAAAATGATAGAATATGCAGAGTTAGTAGGCCTAACAAGTAAAATAAGAGAGCAAGAAGATCAGCTATATAAAGAGGAGTGGAAAAACTTTGTGGAGTATCTGGAAAATAATTGTAAACAGGTGAAAACGCTAGCAGCTTTAAGGTAAATTCAACAGTGTAATACATATCTAAATGGATATATAAGAATATGCAGGAATGGTGGGAAAATTATAGGAACCAGGGAAGGGAAAGAATGGAAGCCATTGAATGTTTTTATTATAAAGAAAGATATTAATGGTGGAAATGTATATTTGAATGTGAATGTGATTTTGGAAATGGTAATAATGAAAATGAGAAAGAGAGAGAGAGAGATGTTAGGAAACACCTGTTCCCTTAATAGAACTAGATTTCTAGATTTCCCTGGGAAAAGGAAGTGATTCTTAGACCACCCTGAGAACTATCAATCTATGAGGGGAAAAGAGGGCCTAATTTTAATGGGTGGCCACTTTGACAGGGTGGCCTCTTGCCAGGTGCCCTCTTGGTGACTCATTTCATTCAGTCAGTTCCATAGTTACAGCTGCCACTTCCTCCAGGTATCCTTTCTGCCACTGGTTTGGCAAGCGCAGGACTTGAGGATACCATTCAGTGTCCAGATATGGCCTAGAAGTTGCCAATCCCTGAACCAAGTATAAGAGATTTCTGAACTGGTATTTCAAACACCTCAGCGTATGAATGATGACAACTCCCATATTCCCCGACAATCAGCCATGTTGGCTGAGGCTGAAGGGAGCTCTAGTCCAACAAAAGCTGGCACCATGTTGGGTGCACACCTCAACCTGTTGGCGGTAGAGTTGAACGTTTGATACATGCAGGTCCATTGGCCTTGCGAGGGTGTATTTATGTGGCTTGAGAAGGAGGGAAGGGAATTCAGAGGAGGCGGAATAATTGCTGCAAAGATTTATGGGAAGATTCTTTGGGGAATTACATAAAACCGATGACAGTTTTAATTAGCAGCCACCCGTGCGCTCCTTGCAGTCATTAGATACTTAGTGCTAGATAAGTACTTAGATAGAGAGTTAGAACTGCACCTCAAATCCAAGTGAAGCCATAGACACTCTGGGTGGCTTTGAGAAAGTTAATATCATATGTTTTGAGTATCAGTTCTGTAACAGGGACTGCCTAAGAACGATGATGTAATAGAACTGAATCACAGCCTTGGAAAGAACATGAAGATGCCTTATACTGAATCAGGCCATTGGTCTATTGATGCCTACTCAAACACTGGCTTTAGGCAGTCTGGGACAGAGAAGTCTTCCTCTTTTCTTAAATAAATTTATTTGTTTTTTCAGATTAAAATTTTACAACACACAACAAAGAAACAAGATTCCAAAGAATCTCCTGGACTTCCACCCTCTCCTTTGTGGGTCCTATTGTTAATCATTTCCTCCTGCATCTTTTATAATAATCCAGATCTTTTACCTCTCCATTGTGTCCAAAATTCACCATTAAACTACAAGTGTTATTCCAATCCTACTAACGATTTTAACTGTTTACAATGGTTTTTAAGATAAATTATAATTTTTTTCCATTCCTTATTAAAATTTTGGTCTTCTTGATTTCTGATTCTTCCGGTCATTTTAGCCATTTCGGCATAATCCATCAATTTGATCTGCCATTCTTCTCTGGTAGGGACTTTAGCTTTTTTCATCTCTGGGAAAGAGGTCTTTGTCAGCACTGTTCCTCAGCACCTTTTAACTGGAGATGGCAGGGATCAAACTTGAAACTATCTGCAACGTATGTGAAAGATGTGCTATACCACTGAATTCCGACTTTTCAGCTCAGCTGCCTGTTTTGAGGCAAGACAGCCTGCATCCAATGGTTTGCTATTGAATACAGATGAGTCCTAAGGTGCGGTATTGGGTGTGTATGGACCCATCTGTACTATATACTTAAAGTGGCATCATGCCAATTTAAACAGCCATGGCTTTCCCCACAGAATCCTGGGGACTATAGATTATTTAGGGTGCAATTTGTTTGTTTGTTTTTTAAAAATACTATTATTATTTTTAAAGGCAGCATGCAGTGGCATAATACTGGTTTAAATGAAAAGTGTAGATGGGGTCTGAGAAAGAGTTTGGAATGGTGGATTTGACCAAACAGCCTGCTATTCATAGAACTTGTTGAATCCTGGAAGTCTGAGTCTGCGCTGGATCTACATTTGAGTCGGTTGTTGTTTGCCTTCTTCTAGAGGCATCCCAGCTTTGGGAATGCTTTCCTTAAAAAAACACAAAAACCCACACAACATCAACCAAGCTTTGCTGAATATCCCTCTTCTTGGAAAAGGAGGAAGGAAAGTGTTTTCATTTCCATATTTCCTGAAGTTGTTGGTTAAGAGACTGAGAGTTTTAAAATCCATGATCTGACAGCTGGGTATTCTAAGAATGCGATGAGCTTTGTGCAGGCAAAACATCACATGTGAAAATTAATTATGGACACCTTTGATCTTCTTTCTCAATTGGCATAATGAAAGAGCTCTGGGTAGCCTGTGAAAGTTTGGCATCTGTCAGTGGAGCTTGCTTATGTGCAGAGAGAAGATTCTATGACTTCATAAAAGAAAATAAGGTTCTCATTAAAACCTGATGGTAGAAAGTAGTCGTCTTTATCTCTCCCCTTCAAAAAATCCAGGCTTAAACAAACATGACACTACCACCTGTTCTGTCCATTCAAGTTATCCTGCCTCCAAATATAGATAGCCTGTTTTCTAGCTATCCACTCTGATATTAGAACAATCCTCCCTATATTTTTAAGTGTCTTTTTTCAAAGCCATCTTTCCCCCAGTTATCCCAGCAGGCCCTGTGGGCAATGAGTTCCATGGGTTTGTTCCCGTGCATGATTCCTGCCTTTTCTTCACCCTGAACCTGTTGCCAACCCAGGACGACGCCAAGTCTGTAGCACATTGAGAAATTGTTAATTTGAGCCTAGATACCCTCTCATAAATCTTTCTCACGCTTTCTTCCCAGGGCCAACCGAGAAGCGGTGTGAGAGTCCTTGTGGGGCCTGTTTGGCTGCCAAGGCAGAAGGAACACCTGGTGGTTTCCTAGCAACACAGATGGGTCTCCCAGGGAATGGAGCAAGCAACATCTTTTCTTGGTCCCCAAAGGTGGGACTCACTAGCTCAGTGGGAGAGCATCTGCTCAGGATGCAGCTTGCGATCAGTTCACCTGGTTTGTCACACCTGGATTAAGGCTTTCTATGTACAGTCGGTCAGGCATGTGGAACCTGGTGCTCTTCAGAAACTGTTGGACAGCCAAAATGGACAGTGGTTGAGGATGATGGGAGATGGAGTCCAGCAACATCTGGAGGGCCACAAGCTCAACTTTGCTTGCTCTTTCTGCACTTCTTCTCCACCACTCCTACATCTTTTGAGATGATTGAATAGAATGGTCCAAGTTTGTAAATAATATTAGAGTATTAGACAGCCATGCCCATGTTCTAGCTGGTTGGGCTTTACGTTGGGTATAAAGCTGAAAGAATACGTCAGTTAGCTTAGAGTTGTCTACCTAGTATTACCCGTTCTACTCAGAAAGCATTAGGTAATCCACTCAAGGTCTTTTGGAATCTCTTGGGTTGTGGTCATGAACTGGTCTTGACTTGCCCAGAGAAAGATGTGGCTCATGGAAGTAGATTTTGTATACAGCCCTTTATGGGCAACCGAAACATAGGAATCCATTGAACGCTGGCACTCCCTCTCAGACTACCAGGGAGCATTTGCATGACTTCACATCACAGAAGGAAGTAAAATGACATTTTCATGCAAGCCTGACTAGTGAAACCAGGCTATCTTCCTGCCCATCTCCCCACAGATCATGCCCATCTTCCTCTTGTAAATAGGCTTAGGCCACACCCACGCCATACATTTAAAGCACCCAACTTCCCCAGAAGAATCCTGGGAACTGTAGTTTGCTGAGGCTGCTGGGGATTGTAGCTCTGTGAGAGGCAAACTATAGTTCCCATGATTCTTTGCGAGGGACCCATGTACTTTACATGTATGGTGCAGATGTGAGCTTAGTGCTGGAGCTGGGCAGTAGGCAGGGATAGAAGAGGAGAGATGGGTTCTGGGATCTGTGGATCTGTGGATGTGAACTCCCTTTCAAGGTGGGGTAGGTTTTGCTCAGCCAGGGAGGGTGGGTGCAGGAGGCATTGCTCTCTACCTGTGCCGTGATTTTATTTCTTAAGAGACTGATTGTTCCCTCTGTACGTTCTGTTGCTCATGTAACCAATACGGTGCTACCTTGAGCACAGTAAGGAGGTATTAGCAGGACAGGGCGAATGCCAAGGTTTGCAGAAGTACCAGCAGTCTTAAAGCTAAAACAGCCCTACAAGGATTGAACCTGCCCAGCCAACTGGTCGTGGGAGGAATGGACCAAAAGCAAGGGGAGGAAGGAGAGGGAATGGAATGGAGTGTCCGGAATCCTGAACAGCAGCATTCCACACCACAACCTTTTGTGGCAGATCCCATCGGAGGCAACCTTATGCTGAGTCAGACTGTCGGCCCAAATAGCACAGTCCTATCTGTACTGAGGGACACGGATGGCGCTGTGGGTTAAACCACAGAGCCTAGGACTTGCTGATCAGAAGGTCAGCGGTTCGAATCCCTGCGATGGGGTGAGCTCCCGTTGCTCGGTCCCTGCTCCTGCCCACCTAGCAGTTCGAAAGCACGTCAAAGTGCAAGTAGAGAAATAGGTACAGCTCCGGCGGGAAGGTAAACGGCGTTTCTGTGCGCTGCTCTGGTTCGCCAGAAGCGGCTTAGTCATGCTGGCCACAAGACCCGGAAACTGTACGCCGGCTCCCTCAGCCAATAATGCGAGATGAGCGCTGCAACCCCAGAGTGGTCAGGGGTCCCTTTACCTTTACCTTTTATCTGTACTGATGGAGCTGGCTCTCCAGAGTTTTTGCAGGGGCATCTTTCCCCAACCCTGCCTGCAGATACTGGGGATTGAACCTGCGAACTTTCACATTCGAAGCAGACGCTCTACCACTGAGCCACGGCCCTTCCGCTGAGTTGTCTGATCTACAACATAATGCAATCTTGTGCTATGTGTACAGTTTTGGCAGGTCCAGTATCCTCCCCAGTGAGTCTCCCTGAGCATTCAGAACATCAGGCAGAAGGAACCCTGGTATGAAGTTAGATCAGCCTCTCTGCCAGGGGCAGGGCATCTCGCCCGTGAAAAGCTCTCTCCCATAAAACATGCTGGACCAGGTGCTTCACCTGGAAGGATGCCAAAAAGCCTTTATTTATTATTATTATTATTTTGATCGGCCTGGGCAGGGACCAGGTCACTTCTCATGTTTATCTGTGGTGTTCCCTGTGCTAGTTTAAACAGATTGGCTTTTCGTTGGCTTACATTTTCAACTTATTGTTGTTTTCCTTTGGGAATGTCCCACATTGTTATATTGCTGCAAGGTGAAAGACCATTGGCTTGGGGAGGCGGTGTGTATATTTATGCAGTGCATGAACAAAGGACCCTTATGGTTAATTACTTCATTGCTTGCTTTTCGTTTCCTTCCAGGCCCCGAGCCCACTAATTACGCGGCTGAGTGACATGTAATTAAGCAAGGACAAGCAAGGAAGGGTGATCTTTCTGAACTTTTTCAAAGGACGGAACCTTTTCAAAAGGTTGAAAGCACCATTTCCTGTTCATCAGGCTGAGGGCCGCAAGAGTTTTAATTTATCTGTCCTCACCCGCACTCAGAGCACGGGGGCTATAATTAAAGTCTTGCCTGGACTGGTTCTCAACTAATCCAGTCCATTGTAAGGCACTTGAATACATCCTTCCTTTGCATTAGGTAGCATTTGGCTTTTGGCATGCCCCTGTAAACACTCAAAAGTGCTGAAAGCAACTTTGAAACCATGTTGTCGAGTCCCTTAAAAAAAAACTTGTGTGAGAAATGCCATTTTTAATGGGTGTTTCAATAGTGCTGAGTGAGATTTTACAGAAGGAAGTTCTCTCTTGAATTCTCCAATCTGCTAATTTCATCAGATTTCATGTAGGGCTGAAAATTCTTTTCACTTGTATCAAAGGCAATCCTACACAACATGGTGCCTTATATATGCTGCTGATCGACTCCAGATCCCATCATCCCTGAGTGCCATTGGCCATTCTGGCTGGAGCTGATGGGAGTTGGAGTCCTGCAACGTCTGGAGGGCCAAAGGTTTCCCACACACCCAGTGGTGTGTCGTGGGAGGGGCCACAGGGGTGGTTGCCCCAGGTGCAAAATTGTTAGGCGGCGCAAACATTCAACATCCAGTGCTGCCTCAATAGAGCTGCATGCTTCCATTGCTGGGCTCCATGCAAACCAGGAAGTGACCTCTCCAGACAATGGAACGACTCTTCTTTTCTTACCTCTGTGGCTGTGATCTCCTGGGTGATACGGACACTGTTAGGCAGTTGAATGCGCATGTGTACGTCGTCCATTTCCCTCCCTTCCACCCATCCCCTCTGCATGGCCTGGCAACCCATGCTAAGCCACTGCACACACCTGATCTAGGACAATCTGCTAGTTTTCAGCAGCTACTTTATATATAGTCCCCTTTATATTGGCCATTGAGTTTGTTTGAAAACATTACTTTTGACAAGGCGCTTTCTTCCTAATAGCTGCTGGAGGACATCTTTCGTGCCCGGAAAAGCTGAGATACACTTTGCACTGGAATGTTCCATGAGTAAATTCAAAGATGTTCCTCTACTTGCACAAGAACTCTGTGCAAGTCCCACAATGTGGGACCAAGAAATCTGCTGTGGAATTTACATAGAAGAGCATTGCAGGGATGGCATGCCTATGACCCTCCAGATGTTTTTGGACTCCATCTCTCATCAGCCCTAGCATTGCCCAATGGTCAGGGATGGTGGGAGTTGTAGTCCAACAACAGCTTGAGAGCTAGAGGTTAACCCAGTGCTCCCCCCCTAAATGTTTAGGGATACTCTCATTTTCCTACTCATATTGAAGTACTGCCCCTCAATGAAGCCAAACTTAGATTCACAAAATGTTTAGGGGTATGTGTACCCCTGCGTCCCCCCAGAAAAAAAGCACTGGGTTAACCAGCCCTGTGCTAGTGTTTTGTGGGACAAAACTATTAGCTATTTTCCTGCTTGTGGTTCTTTGGATCCATCCCCTCATGGCTTTTAATGCAGATCCTATACTCCTGAATAGCTTGCATTGTGGTATTTCTCTAGACCAACCTGTTTAAAATACAGAATTGTGCAGCATTTAAGAACCTTTGGGATTTGAAAGCCTGTTCTCCAATTGGTTAAACCAACTGCTATGAAGAAGAATAACTCCATGACATTTTAAATTTATTTGTATTCTTTAAAGAAGTAGGGGCCAAGAGAAGAGGACAAACTATTTGCGTTCATATTAAATAAAATTAGAATTGGTTTGGGTGACAACATGTAAATGGCAAAAAGGGGGGAAATAGATTCAAGGCTCCCAAAGTATATCAGTGAATGAAGAACAGGGTTCTTTCTCTTAGAAAGCTGGACTTCTGTGGGGTTTCTTTCCTACGTGTAAGTGCTTCTTTTCTTCAAAGTGCTGACCTCAAGCTTGCCGTTTGATTTCACCAGTATGTGTGGCAACCACTTGTCCATCCACACTCTCCTGAATGATTTTTGTTAGATGTTGGCTGGGAGATCCATATCCTGGAACAAATATGGGGATACATTATTATGCAAGAAGCGAGGCATGCTCTATTACATAGATAAAGATGTTTGGGACTGAGGGACTACCCAACTGAACTATCAGAATTGTTATAGTAAAGGTAAAGGGACCCCTGACCATTAGGTCCAGTCGTGACCGACTCTGGGGTTGCGGCGCTCATCTTGCTTTATTGGCCAAGGGAGCCAGCGTACAGCTTCCGGGTCATGTGACCAGCATGACTAAGCCGCTTCTTGTAAACCACAGCAGCGCATGGAAATGCTGTTTACCTTCCCGCCAGAGCGGTACCTATTTATCTACTTGCATTTTGACGTGCTTTTGAACTGCTAGGTGGGCAGGAGCAGGGACCGAGCAACGGGAGCTCACCCCATCGTGGGGATTCGAACCACCGACCTTCTGATCGGCAAGTCCTAGGCTCTGTGGTTTAACCCACAGCGCCACCCGCGTCCGTTGCTATAGTACCGTCCTATAAATTTGACCTTGGTGCACAGGCTCCTGAATGCCTTGAGATATGAGAACAGGATGCAGAGTCATAGAATTGTAGAACTGGAGATATACCTAGGGTCATCTAATTCAACCTCCTACAATACAGGAATCACAGCTCAAGAATCCCTGACAGATGGCCATCCACCCTCAAATGAAGGACAGCTCAACACCTTCTGAGGGAGTCCATTCCATTCTCAAACAGCTCTTACCATCAGAAGCTGCCTTCTAATGTTTAGTCAGAATCTCCTTTCTTAAAGTTTGAATCCATTGATTCAGGGCCCGGCTCGCTCTATCTTCCATGTGACAGCCCTTCTGATATTGAACGTAGGGGCGAGGAACCTCAACCTCAGGGGCCGAATGCAGCGCTCCGTGCCACTTTATCTGGTCCTCAGAAGTCTCCCCAGGCCATGCCTTTCAATGGCTCTGCTTTTCACCTCCCAGTGTTTTGGCCTGACTGGGAATGTGTCCTTGAACTCTGGCAATGCCTCAGTAGAGGCCAGAGAAGGGCCGATCAATGCGCATAGAAATTAGCCTACCGTGTGAAGGCAACATTTGGTTTGCCCACTTTTGCCTCTGTCATGTGGCCCCTGGAAGGCTGTCCCACAGGGAATGTGGCCCTTGTGATGGAAAAGTTTCCCTTAACTTGAGGTAAGCATGACATTTACCTCATAAACATTTTGGCAGTGACCAAGCCAAGACATACTGTCAGGGACTCAGCGGGAGCGCAGGGAGGAGAGGAGATGGAGAGCGAGGGGGAGCAATCCGAGGGCAGCGTAGGAGAAGATGACAGCAGCCCGATAGATTCCATGAGCCTCTCCAGCGAATCGGAAGATTCACAGAAGGGAGCGCCGATGGGCAGGGCAAGGGGGGACCCAAGGGGGACACCCCAGAAGCAAGGGGCCAGCGGGGACTCCCAGAGCAGCAGTTGGAAATCAGGACCAGCTTCCCCACCAGAGCATAGTGGGGGGGAGGAGTCCCAGGTATCAGAGCCCACATATGCACCACCAGCGAGAGAAGATGAGTCAGGGTTGGCCACGCCTCCATCGGAGAGCGAGGGAACGGTCAAGAGGAAAGTTGCAGGCTGGGCGCGCGCGCCAAGTTCAAATGTACAGGCAAGCGGCACAGAAGGTAGCCCGGATAGGGAACCAGGTCCTAAAGCCCGCCGGAAGGAGGGGGAAGAATCATCAGGGTCAGCGTCAGAGGAGTCCAGAAAGGATGAAACCCTAGCGGGCAGGAGGGCCCAGAGGAGAAAGGAACTTAGGAAGAGGTGGAGCAAAGCGAGAGTGTTAAACTGGTGTGGAAGGGGCGGAGACTCAGACGGGACTTCGCCGGTCTAAGGTCGAGACGTAGAGCTGCGCGCTGCGGCTTTAAAATGGAAACTGAACCTCAATAAAGACTTTTGTACATAACTACAGCCTAGCGTTGGTCCTCTGTGAGCTGGGACCTGGAGGCAGCTCTGACACATACGCAGAGCAGAAGGCTGAATTCTGAGGAAATTATTCTTCCTTCACACTGTTGCTGTTGCGATCCCACTCTCTAGTTTTGTGAAAAACTTTGCTCCTCATGAAGGAGGTGTTTCTGTTTCTGCCTCTTTTGTGGAGTTGTGGGCAAACTTTGTAAACCTCTTGAGGGGTGTGGGGTTCGGCTTATCTTATTAAATGTAAGAGATGGCCGGGAGGGGATATATCTCCCTCCACTTCACTCCTTTTAAATCCCCACAGTGAAACGTCTGTTCACAATGGACCTACATTTAATAATAATAATAATAATAATAATAATAATAATAATAATAATAGTTTTGTCTGCCAATCTGACTGGGTTGCTCCAGCCACTCTGGGCAGCTTCCAACAAAATATAAAAACACCAAACATTAAAAAAACTTCCCTATACAGGGCTGCCTTCAGATGTCTTCTAAAAGTCATAGAGTTGTTAATCTGTTTGACATCTGATGGACAGGTGTTCCACAGGACTGGCGCCATTTTGAATCTTACTTCACGTTATGGTGCTTAACAAGAAGCCTTTTGTGAATGCAACTCCTGTGAGCTGGAGCATCCACACAGAGCATTCACAGCCAGATGTTGCTCACCTCTGGATCCAGCAAGGATGTGGAACCCTTTTGACCCTCATAAGGAATCATTCAGTGGCTGCATGCCAGATGTAGGTGGAGCAATGGATGTGACCCTTACAGGACACAACTTCCCAGCCATGCATACCCCTCACCCCCCACCCTTCATTTAGAGGATGAGCATGCCGCTCATGTTTTTGAGATAGAAATTCTCCACAGAAATCCACCCAGATGCAAACATAAACAAAACACATAAAGAATATTGGGGCTTTCCCAACAATTATCAAGACTTTTACCTCTAGAGCTTGAAGTGGAGCCCGTCATTCTGCGAAATGGCAAAAAAAAGGCAGCATAAATTAATATGCACAATGCAAATACCCATACGACTCTATTTCTATTTCTTAATTAGTGTTAGGGGGTGGGCACTGTACACAGCCAGGTGTCCCCCCTCTTCTTTCTGTGTCTGAGACTTTTAAGTTGTCCTTTTGCTAGTCTTTCACAATAAAATCCCGTTTCTGGAAAAGTTCTGATTGTGTCTCTGTTGCTCCCCCAAGTTCCTTACAAGGGCACTCTGCTACCTGGAACAAGTGATTCAAAGTGACTCATGCTGTGCTTATTTGCCTTCAGAAAATATGCTAGTCCCTGAGCCATACAGACACCAGCCTGTCTTCCAGAAGAATAGGGCCAGGGGGGAAAGTTCCCCTTGCACATTTGGGCTAAAATCTCCCATCATTTATGTTTCAGCTAGGGTTATCTTTTTGAATATGGAAATGTAATCTGCAGGTTTGTATGGAGACAGGTGACCCAAGCAAACATGGTCACATGTGCATTGCCTAGTGCAGTGGTTTTCAACCAGTGTGCCTGGGCACCCTGGGGTGCCTTGAATGATGGTTAGGGATGCCACCAATAACATTGGCCTCTGTCCCTTTTTCCTCCCCCCCTTCCTCTGATGCCCCCTCGTATCTCTGCTTCCCAAAGGCTTGCACAGCTGTTTGTTGCAGCAGCTGCGGCTACAATCTCCCCAGGCGAATGGTGCCTCTGGGGCTGGCCATGGGGTGCTGGTTGCCAGGAGCTGAGGCGGCTCAGAGACCAGGGATGGCTGTGGCGGCTGCCCAGAGGACTCCCAAGGAGAGGGGAGAGGAGGCTGAGGGAACACTCCACAAGGGAGACTGTTCAAAAAAGAGTGAGAGGCTGCCAGCTCTGCAGACAAGGAGTGACATAACTGGGCTCCTGAACTCTACAGGGGTACCACAGAAAGTCAAGGGAGCCATGGACTCAAAAAGGTTGAAAACCTCTGTAACTTTTGAGTAGGGAATTGCATATATGCTACCTTCTATCATGCATAGAGAGAGTTACCTTATCATGCATAGAGAGAGTTGCACATCTGAAGGGGTAATGTCCAGTGCATTGGGATTAAGTAAAGGTAAAGGGACCCCTGACCATTAGGTCCAGTCGTGGCTGACTCTGGGGTTGCAGCGCTCATCTTGCTTTATTGGCCGAGGGAGCCGGCATACAGCTTCCGGGTCATGTGGCCAACATGACTAAGCTGCTTCTGGTGAACCAGAGCAGTGCACGGAAACAGCGTTTACCTTCCCGCTGGAGCGGTACCTATTTTTCTCCTTCCACTTGATGTGCTTTCGAACTGCTAGGTGGGCAGGAACTGGGACCGAGCAACGGGAGCTCACCACGTCACGAGGATTCGAACCGCCAACCTTCTGATCAGCAAGTCCTAGGCTCTGTGGTTTAACCCACAGTGCCACCCGCGTCCCTTGCATTGGGATTACCTGCCATCTAAAAGCAGCCCTAAATGCCACATAAATGTATTTTTTTCCCAGGCATGTACCTGTATACAAGATGGGGCCTCAGTTTTCCTGTCATGCACTTTGTCTGCATAAAAACATACCAATTCTATGTAAATACCAGCCATAGATTTCTTCTTTCCTTTGCCTGACTCAATATTAACTTTCCCTCACCCATCAATCTTTCCATCCAGAAGCTCGCGGTAAGTCGCAATCTCCTTCTCCAGGCGGGTTTTGATTCCGAGGAGGACCTTGTATTGGTTATTTTGAGACCTGAGGTCGTTGCGGATCTGGCTGAGCTCTTCTTCACATCTGGAGATGACGTGTTGGATGCTCTGAAGCTGGAAGGCGTAGCGAGACTTAGTTTCATCCAAGGTGTTTTCGATGGCGAATTTCTGAAAAAGAGAGAGGGGGGGATCCAATGATATCATCTTCTGTAAAATATTTGTGGTGATTTAAAGAGAAACCACAGAAACTACTGTTATTTGTTTGAGGATTTGTAAATGATGGGCTCAGCCTAGCAGCAACTGCAGGATTCACATCTTTAACATGCCTATAGTCATATTAGATGGCTGTCAGGTTAAGCAATAACTACATTATCCATCATCTGTTGTCTTCTTTCTGCCCCCACTTCCCTACTGCCTAACTAAATTAAGAATGTAATTTGTTTAAGACAGGACTTTCATGTACGTCAGTAGTGCCATGGCTTAATTACTCTCCCTTTGTACCAAATATTGATCCTTGTGTGGGGAATATTTGTTTGTTTGTTTATTGCATTTTTAGCCCACCTTTCCCCATCCCTGGAACTCAACTGTGTCATACATGGTTTTCCTCCTTCTCATTTCATCTTCACAACAACATTGCCCCTCTAACTAGAACTTTGTTCTTGAGGGCTGCTGGAATGTAGAACCTAGGAAGCTGCCTTATACTGACCTTCCTACCTCAGTATTTCCTACACTGACAGGCAGCAGCTCTCCAGCATTCCAGGCAAGGGTCTCTTCTAGCCCGACATGGAGATGTCAGGAACAGAACCTGGGACCTTCTGTCGGCAAAGCAGTCGCTCTGCCACTGAACTATGGACCGCTCACTGTAATGACCGTTGTTCTCGTGATCAATGTCTGTTACATCCTCCTCTATCTTTGGCTAAGTTACCTTGTTCAGCTGCGTCTGCAGGTCGATTTCCAGGTTCTGCAGAGTGCGGTTCAGGTCAGAGATCTCCTTCCGGTTGTTCTGTAGTTCTTCCTGGCTGGGCGCATCTTCCATAGACTCACTGGTGACCTGTGGAACAAAAAAAGTAGCAACACATTTTGTTTGTGCTGTTGGAGACTCCGCTACTCTTGCACAGAAAGGGCCTATCTACAACAACATGTATGTTTATGGATTGTCCCATGCTGACAATTTGTGGGAGGAAAATATTAAGATCTGTAAAGCCTACTTTTTTTGGGGGGGGGGAGGTTGAATTAAAATTGTCAGATGATAATATTATCCTAAACCACATACCAACGTTATGTGCTTTGACAGCGGGTCAGTGCAAATGGATTCTTTGCGTCCTTACTTCTGCTAAAAGTCTGATATCGAAATGTTGGAAAGATAATACCATGGTCCCCTTTGAATGATAGATAGAAAGAAGATATGACTACTCTTGCAACATACAAACTGATTGCTTTTATAGGTAGATCGTGCATGGAAAAATATAATGATATTTGGAATGCATTTAGAAAAAAGCAGAATGACTTGTTAATAAGTTTATACCTGTTAGGATAACCGCATTGTTTATATACCTATATATTGCATTGTACCACAGTTTCAAATAGTTTTCTCTATTTTTGTTTTGTGTTCAGTTTTCTCCACTTTTCCCCATTTCATTTCTCTACTGAAAATGTTCAATAAAATATAAATATTTTTAAAAGTCTTTTGTTTGTGCTGTTGCCATGAACAGACTCGCCTGAGCCTGCTTGGAGCAACACACCCTTCTTATGGGTTCCTGTGAGCTCTCACTGGGAATCCTTCCTCTGACCTGTCTACATCAGGGGGTGGAGAACCTCAACCCTGGGGGCCGAATGCAGCCCTGTTTCTGGCCCTCGGGAACCTCCCTCGAGGGGTCAGCTCTCACTGTCCCTGCTTTGCAGCCTACTTTGCAGGGCAAAGTGTTTTGCCCTGGCTGGCATGTGTCCTTCAGCTCTAATAATGCTTCTTGCTTGCCGGATGGAAGGGTTTGTGAGTGAGTGTAGAAACTCACCTGCTGCACAAAGGTAGAATGGAGATTTGTTGCCCCACCCACTTCCGCCTCTGGCCCTGCCCACCATTTGCATGTGCCCCCCAGAAGGGAACAGGTCCTGCTCTAAGGTTTCACCATCCTTCCCCTGGAAGATTGCTGTATGACCTCCCCCAATCCAGGAAATGCTCTGTTTCCCCCCCAGAATAACTCTTCGGGAGATGGCATCAATTAGGCGCAGAGGCTGGCATGTCCTCACTTGCCAGCATGTGCCCAGGTAGGGAGGAAATCAGCTTTGTGGCTGGTTCTTTGAGGTTTGGGTGCTAGCAAAGCTGTCCATGCAGCAGTGAACGGCATTACCTCATATCGGGAGGTGGCGTTTCTTAAGTATTCACACCTAAGCAGGCACTTTGCCTGCCTGGAAGTCAGCTTATTCATAATCGCAGGGACAATGGGTATGGAAGAACTCCCTGGGGCACTGTCGATTCCTGGAATAGGATTAAGCCAGCATGCCCTCGTAGCACCCTGAAGCCAGTTCCTAATTTGTGGGTGGCCAAGGTATCAAATTGTAGCCCTAGTATCCCCAAAGGTGTGCCACCCCATCAAGCCGTGCCGTGACACCCACCGGGCTCTTGCCACTTGTGTAACTCTGTGGTGCGATGCCTCTATTTACTTGCATATAGTGAGGGAGCCGTCCCACTCCAAGAATGGCTGGTGGTGAGAAGTTCACCCTTTCCAAGGGCTCTGTTGTTCAAACAGAGCTTCC
The DNA here is from genome assembly GCF_951804945.1 of Podarcis cretensis. Lineage (NCBI taxonomy): Eukaryota > Metazoa > Chordata > Lepidosauria > Squamata > Lacertidae > Podarcis > Podarcis cretensis. The sequence continues at coordinate 26,971,524 of NC_137182.1, read as the reverse complement.
CCAGCCATTTTTACAGGTGCAGGTACTTCTCCCATTCAAGTCAATGCAGAAATTGTTCCACCACTGAGTTGGGGAGTTGTGTGTTGTCTCTCTTTGTGCTTCTCTCTCTCTCTCTCTCTCTCTCTCTCTCTCTCTCTCTCTCTGTTGTTTTCATGTTCTCTCTGTACATTTTCCCTTGGTGTGAAGAAAACATACACACACAAAAGATACATATGTGTACAGAAAGGGACATTGCATGCCCCCTACCAAATGGCAACCATTTTGTGGTCATGCCTAGCTCACAACACTTAAAAATACACATATGGGTCCAGGGTAGCCCAACAGGGCTTTCTCCATCTCCCTCATCTTAAAGATTACCTGCTGCTGGAACCAGGCATCAAGGCTTTGGCGGTTCTTTTCAATAATGGCTTCATAATCCGCTCTTATCCCTGCTAGGATCCTGGCCAGATCTTCTTGTGGAGCAGAATTCACCTTCACATTCACCTTGAAGTCCTTGGAAGCGCCGTGTGCTTGCATGTCCTGCACATGAAGGGTTAAAGATGGAGGTTAACGTAAGAGGAGCCCATGGGATGGCCACATTCCAATCTGTCCTCCCTCTTCTCTTTGGGTGAGAGGTGAGAATTATTTTAAGGATGATGTCCTTCCCTCTTGCTCTTTGCAAATCTCATATCTGAACTTTGTCTCTCTTCCAAGCAGTTTCACCTTCCCTGAAAGTCTCTAAAGAATGTGATTGCCGAATAAAATAGGGCACACTCCTGCTAGATGAGACCAAAGCCTAATCAGATCCTATTTCTTACAGTGGCTAACCTGATGCCTCGAGGAAGCCCACCAGCCGTGCATGAAGGCAACAGCCATTTCTTGTTGCTCTCCCTTTGGAGACAGCAACTGCTACAGGTGTGCCTCCAGTTCACTGAAATGAATACATGTCAACCCTGAGCAGGCCTACCTGCAGCAAACTTGGAAAATTACAAGGTGATGAAATGAGATGATGCCAGTTGCAAATCAGGTTCTTGGGGCAAAAATGCAAAACATACAAGGGAAGCCCCTTGGATTAGCAGAAGTTGTCAAAACAACTGGCAAGGAGGAAACACTGTATGTGGTCTGCTGGAGCTGGAATGAGCAAAACAAGGGGACATGGACAGAATCTAAGGCCAACAGAAATGGAATTGGCCCAAGCATGCCTTTCAAAGAGTCTGCACCCAAACACAGAGAATCATAAAATTGTAGATCTGGATGGGACCACTACCATCATCTTGTCCAACTCCCTGCCCAATGATAGGGCTGGAACCCACAACCCTGAGATGAGCCTCATGCTCACTGGGGCCTCCCTGGGTCTCTTAGAGGGTTTTCGAGGAAGAGATAGGGATGGGTCTTTATGGATCTATCAGGCATTTATGGATTTTTCCATGTGCATCCGACCCAACATTATGAGGGAGGGCTTTGTAAACTCTAAAAGATATTCCAGTGGTCCACTGAGCAGAGTTGCTGCTCCAGCCTCTCTGCTTTCCATGATTTTGTACAATCTTTTACTTGTATCCACACTGAACATATTGGGGTGCAGTTCAAGGGAAGGAGGAAATAGTAACAAAGGCCAGCTCTCAAAATTGGAGTGATGGGCCTGTATCCTTCCCGGTGGTCCCATTGCCAACAATGCACTGTCCCCTGTACGTGGCCTAAGAGAGGCTCAGCAGCTTCCAGGACAGATGATCATGTACAGTTAATTGAGATAAAGGTTAGAGGAGTTGCCATTGTTGGTTGGCAGATAAAAAGCTGAGATGACAAAGGAGAAGCAGGTAAGGTGGAGCTCAGGTGTTTCAGCACAGCTTACACCTGTATCTCTGGCTCCAATGCCCATCCATTAAAAAGTAATTAAGAAAACCCAGAATCTTAGCCCGGGGAGAGATCTCAGCAATTGTCTCTAGCCCAGGGAGACCAGTGCTGGTAGAACAGGATCCCTAAACCTCATTAGAAGCAGATGAGATTTCCCCATATTTGTCTTTTCAACAGGAGCTGACTTAGCTGTGCTCCAAGGGAAGAGAAAATTGGGCCAGGGCCTGGGTGTGAGAAAGCTCCCTTGTTATCTTGATTCTCCCCTCCTAGCTATTATAAAAAAACCTCCACCTGTATCTCATTCCCACTTATTTCAGGGATGGGGAACCGGTGGTTCATCAGAGGTTCCTGAACTCCAATTCCCATCAGTCCTAGACAGCATGGCCAGTGCTCAGGAGAGCTGGGAATTGAAGTTCCAAAACATCTGGAGAGCCACAGCTTCTCTAGGCTTGCTTTATTTCTTCCGCAGAAAATTTACACTGGTAATTTAATTTGTTATAGGTGTGTGCATGTGCTTGTTCCTGGAGAATCTGTACAATTGGTGATTTTAGGTGTCTGCTTGCTGGTTATTGTTTCTTTCCAGAACTGACATCCCGTCCTTTAACAGAGGTCTCCCGGCAACTTCAGATCAAAATATTCTTCCTCTTAAAGCTAGCTCATCACAGACAATTGTTTCCCTGTCCGTCTTAATATTTAACCAGCAAAGAAGTGCTGAAGTAAGGCACAGAGGTTGCCCCGCAGATCAAAATTCCTGTGACTCGGCAGCCCACTTTTTTGCATAAGAACAAATTAAGCAATGCGGAGGACAGACTGCAGGACTTGGTTCCCAAGAGAGAGAATTTAAATATTTTTGGCTAAGTATTGAAGGGAGGGGATGACATGGAGGTTTTGGGCTCAGCTGATGTCTGGACTGGGCAAGTCAAGGAGATCCTATTTAAGTTTATGGCCAAGCACTAAGCCCCTTTGTGTACATAAGGGAATCAACTATAGCGAAGTCTTTCATTAAGTATAGTTTCCTGTTTCACCCCAAACTGGAAACTGTGATTCACAACTTCAGAACCAGCCAAGATAATAAGACATCTTTCAACTCTGGCTTAATATCCAAAGCTACTGGTTGCTCCTATCTTGCCTTATTAATCTGATATATGACAATCAAATTTGCCTAGTAACTGGAGATGCCTGAGATGGTCCAAGGGTCTTGTATCAATCATGTGCTCTGCCACTGGGAAAGTGTTTGTGCAAGAAAATCTGGAGGGCTTCTTTAAAATAGGAGACAGAATATAGACAGCGAGCAGGGCAATCTCCCCCCACCCATTTTCTTAAATTTTAGTCCCCAAAAATAAGGGGCGTCTTATAAACGGGGATGTGTTATATACGGAAAAATACGGTAACTTGATTTTTTTGGGGGGAGGGGGATAGAATTCTTCTTCAAAACCTAAAACTGTTCTTTTTATCTAATATCAATAGTTTTACACACACCAAAATGTATCTGTACTTTGCCAAGTCTTGCTGCAAAAGCTATAAAGGTTCTGTGTAATTACCGCAGGAGCAGCTGAATGAAAACACATAATTACTCTGTAAACAACCTAATTATTAAACAAGCCAAACTGGTATGGTAAAGTTCCCTTCGTTGCAATATTGTTCTGTGGTTTACATAGTGACAGTGCCCTTGGGAAGCTAAGGGGAGGATGCTAAAACCAGCCAGTGTTCAGAGCACATGAAAACTGTGATGCTTTGTGCTGATTGCTTGGTTGCAGGGGACAACTGCAATACATTTTTGAAAAGGGGTTTCTGAACTAATGACACCAGCCAATGGAACACTAATGCATGTTGGTTAATCATGTTCTGCGTTTATAGAACTGTATCCCCTTTGATAGTTAACACTACAGAACTCTACCACTAGAAACGCTTTAAGGTTGTAATAGCTATATTTTACCTATTGTAGCAAAAATTAGATATTACTATCTACAAGGAAATACAAATCTATTTTAGTTTCTCACCCCCCCCACTGCCAATCTTTAGTTCAGTTTGTCCCGCTTTTGCAAACATTTTTATTTCAAAAATTCACATGAAAACATGTATGCACTTCTGTATTCTGTTCTCTTAGACCTTTTCACAAGCAATATCCCAGCATTAAAGGGACATTGAAGCTGGCTGGCAGGGATGGAACTATCTGTCGATTTTTTATCTCTTGTTTTCCTCATTTTTTTTTCAACATTAAATTCAGTTCTCCATGTTTCTGCAGTAATTTGAAATTTATTTATTTATTTAAAAAATACTAATGAAGATTCATCAGCATTTTGTTTCAAATTTCTCCAAATAAAAACTGTTTTGGTCTGCAGCTTTGACTAAGGTACTTTTTTTTGGGGGGGGGGGGAAGCAATTTCTCTTAATGCATTTTTATATGTTCACTTTCATCATTCATTTTTGCAAATGCTCTTTTGGTTGGAGAACTACATTGCAAAATTCACGAAGGCTGCATTTCAGTTCTTAAGCTGTTCCAGAAAGTGTGACTGCAACAAATTCAGCTTTAAATGTAAACTGAAGTGAATTTCTCTCCGATCTGTACTGGTTAAGGGAATCTTTCTGAAATATGCAACATCCTTTGTGCTTTTGTAATCTCAGTAATGGACCAAGGGATAGCTGTGCCAATCTATATATGTGTGTGTTCTACTGAAGAGGGTTAAGGAAGGTTAAAGTAGTTTGAGAGGGCTTCTGGGCCCAGCCAGAGATGCTTTCACCCAGTGTAGGCTGTTGTGCCCATGAAAGGACAGACTTGGCTGTGGTAAAATGTAGCTTGGTCACATAATGTCTGCACTACTGAAATGCGCTTTATGTGGGGCTGCCTTTGAAAGAGTGTTCGGAAACTTCAGCTCCTTCAAAGTACAGCAGCTAGGCTATAATCTGGAACTGGACATTGGAGTATGTTGCACTATTGCTGAAACAGCCTCCCTGGTTCCAGGCCCAATTGGCTTCCAGGCCCAATTGAAAGTATTGGTTATCGCCTTTAAACCTATATACCGTTTTGGGACAGTTGACTGACAGAACATATTTCTAATGGCTGCAGTCAAAGATTGGATTCCCTGCCCAGAGAAGACCACCTCACTTCTTCCCTAATTATATTTTTGGAAGGAATTCGGTTGTTAGCGATGTTAGTGAATTTGGGTATTTTTCCTGTTGTTCTAGCCTTTTTATGGTGGAATGGCCCTTTACTGTATTTTTACTGTATTTGGTGTGGGATATCAATATTTTAAAGAGAGAAATGCATGCTCGAAAGTTAAAATGGAAATAAAGTATGTGAGTTTTGTGCAAAACAAGCTCCACTCACACTACCCAACAGATAGTGCTAATGTCGTCCACAATCTCCTGTTTGAATTCAATATGATTATGATATGGCTTATCAAAAACTCAGCTTTCAAGTGGAGAATGTGTCAAAGAGGATTCGATTCGGGGATTAGTTTTCTTCAAAAGCAATAAGAGTGCAATGAAATCCATGAAAGTCATCTTATGGCCTTATTTTAGCAGATCTGGAAATTTCCCCTACCTCCTCGTGTTCCTTCTTCTTGAGGATGTGATCTTCACGGAGCGCTTCGATCTCCATTTCCAGGTCTGTTATGATGATTGTCATGTTGTCAAGTTCCTTGCGAATGTTCTCAACATCATCCTGCACACTTTGCCTTAGGGCCTTTTCTGCCTCATATCTTAGCCAAGGAGAGCAAAGGAAAGCAGTTGAGGGGACTGGAGACACATGAGGACTGAGCATGCAGCTTTGAGGACTTCAGTTAGCCTACCTATTGGATGCCCTTTTCCGACTTCCATGCTCATACAATAAAAATATTGATTTGGAAAGGCACAATGGACATTTAAATCTAGTCTTCCATATTCACAAATTTCAGTGAAGCTGGATGCACCCATTACATAGATAACTGAGCAGCTCTTGAGTTTTCGATTGGTATTCGACAAAGATGGGCTCAAAGACTTGGTTCCTAAAACCAATTTTCGCTACGGGCCAAGTTACACATGGTGTTAATCAAGCCATGTACCCTGAGGGCAGGGTTTGTTGTGCAGAAACAGCCTGTGCAGGAGCTCCAATTTGGCCTGGAACACTGGAACACATGAAAGTTGGACCAAATGACTATTTGGGCCCTTTCCAACTCTGCAGTTCTGGGATTCAGCCCTTTGCTGCCCATTACAGTCATAATCTAGATGCACACACCTCACCAGGTCTGCAATTCGCACAGGAGGTGGGGAGGAAGCTTCCACTGGAGCAACTGGGATCTCCCCTCACCGTACAAATTGCAGACTGTGGCGGAGGGCATCTAGACCAGAACTACAACAAAAGGTGAAGCCTACAGATTCCCATGTCCCATTCCAAATTGAGTGCACACGCTTTCTGGCACTGGCTATTTCTGCAAGCGAAAAAAATTGCCATTGCCCTTCAGTTTCTCAATTTTGTTTTTCCCCACAGTCCCACTCAGATACTAGAAATGAGTGATTCTGGAAGGGTGGGGGAAACAGCTTAATGAGCAGAGGAAGGGGAAGTTGAAATAGGCAGCTTCCACTTCCCTTCCATGCACACTCACTAACCTTATCTTTTAGGTAAATCAGCAAATACATATTGAGTAAATACATGTCAGGTTTGATGCTGAATATACCCTCTTAAGAACATAAGATGAGCCTGGTGGATCAGGCCAAGGGTCCATACAGCCATAGGATCCCCTGAGGGATAGCTCAGTTGGTAGAGCACGAGACTCTTAATCTCAGGGTTGCTGGTTCCAGCCCCACATTGGGCAAAATACGGCTGCACTGCAGGGAGTTGGACTATATGATTCTCATGGTCCTTTCCAACTCTACCATTCTATGATTCAATAATAATAATAATAATAATAATAATAATAATAATAATAATAAATTATTTATATCTCACCCATCTGGCTGGGCTTCCCCAGCCACTCTGGGCGGCTTCCAACAAAATATTAAAATACATTCGTCTGTTAAACATTAAAAGCTTCCCTAAACAGGGCTGCCTTCAGATGTCTTCTAGTTGTTGTTCTTTTTGACAACTGGTAGGAGCGTGTTCCACAGGGCGGGCGCCACTACGGAGAAGATCAGGCCTGTTTTCATAGTGGCCAACCAGTTGCCCATAGGAAGCCCACATGAAGGACCTGAGAGGAGGAGGAGCAGCATCTCCCCACCTGTGAATCCTAGCGACTGCCTCTGATAGTGGAGGCTGAAGATAGCCATTGGAGCTAGTAGCCATTGATAGCACCAATCTCGTTTCAGGAGGCAGAGGAAATGGAAAGGAAACAAACTGCGGTGCCTACATAATTCCTGAGGTTTCCTCTACTATCCAGAAAAGACAACACACCTGCCTTGAGCTTTCAGCCTCAGCCAGGTATGTTATGTGGTGGCAGCCACAAATGAGTAAGAAGCAGTGGGGGAAGATAAGACCCCTTTCAACCCTACGCTCCATTCGAGATTGGCCTGCTAGCCAGCCTAGTTGCTGGCCATGGACCTAGTAAGTAAAGGTAAAGGTAAAGGTACCCCTGCCCGTATGGGCCAGTCTTGACAGACTCTAGGGTTGTGCGCTCATCTCACTCTATAGGCCGGGAGCCAGCGCTGTCCGCAGACACTTCCGGGTCACGTGGCCAGCGTGACAAGCTGCATCTGGCGAGCCAGTGCAGCACACGGAAACGCCGTTTACCTTCCCGCTGGTAAGCGGTCCCTATTTATCTTCTTGCACCCGGGGGTGCTTTCGAACTGCTAGGTTGGCAGGCGCTGGGACCGAATGACGGGAGCGCACCCCGCCACAGGGATTCGAACTGCTGACCATGCGATCGGCAAGTCCTAGGTGCTGAGGATTTACCCACAGCGCCACCCGCGTCCCTGACCTAGTAAGTAGGGCAACATAAATGGCATGACTCCAATGGTGATGATTTCAACCAGTCTTAACCTGCGATGCATCTAACATTACTGTTATTATTTATTTTATTTATTACATTTATTAAATTACTTGGGGAACAGGTCAGCTTTATTGCACCCAAACGACCAGGTTGTGAAGAATCAAGGCCAAATTCTATGTCCTTTGCCCATCTCTGTTTCCATGAATAGGTGAGGAGTTGAAGGAATAACTTACTTGAGCCTAAAGTCCTCAGTGGCCATTTTAGCATTGTCAATCTGCAGCACGATGCTCGCATTGGCAACCCGTTTAGTCTCAATCTGTAAATGAGAAAGAAAGAATTCATCTCATGGCAAATGTGGAATGAAAAGCTCAATATCTGGGGGGGGGGGGTTGGCAGTTGTTGTGATTTGTTGGTAGGGATGAACAGATGGATGGATTTCTCAATTTGGGTTTCTCTCTCTGCCTCATTTTTCCAACCTAAAGTGCAGTTCATGACATTTATGCATCAGTTTCCTTTTTAAAAAAATGTCCTCACAAAAACTGGTCAGTATTTCAGTATATTTATTTAGTATATAATGTGCAAGTATTTTTTTGCAAGCAATGTTCTCTGACATAATGCCTTTTATTGAGCTGCACCTATTACTTGCAAACATCTGAAATATTCTAACTTTGTTAAGGTTCATATTTTTAATGCAACTTTTCTGAAGCAAATTCACATTCACATTGTTACTCTGAAATATGTAAATCAAATGTCAAAAAGGGAAACGTTTATACCTGCCAGTATCTCTTGATCATTTTGGTTTTGGCCATTTTCAGTTCTGAATTCCCAGCTACCAAATACCAATGGTTGTTACTTACCTACCAGATGCTATTGGACACTATATCTAATGCATGTGATTTACCCAACGCAACCTGATGTTAACGATTGTCTGCCGACCATTAAATGCCATCAAATTATCAGGTACAAGCTATTTTCAAAGAGTTTCCGGAGGATCCCAGAAGTCTTTGGTAGCTTATCAGATGTTCAACAACAAAAGCAGCAGCAGCAGCAGCTGAAAGGCAGTTTGCAAACCACAACTGATCTTCCTCTGTGATGCTCAAGCACTGATGAATGCTTTAGGTATGTTAAAGGACACACACCACCTGTTCACAGGAGAAGAGAAGGAAGGCCAACAGTGCCTTCTGTAAACTGAGTGTGTGCCCTGCAACAGGGTTTAGAGTCTTCTGTACAGCTGAGGGATTCTATGATAGTGTCAGGCATTAGAGGATCCAACCCCCGTGGTAGGTTGCCAGGAACTGATAAGACAAGGAAAGTTCTTACCTATGGCTTTTCATTCAATATTCACAGAGAGAGAGGCTTAGAAAGGAAGCCTCTTGGAATAATGGCGTTGCCCCAAGTAAATCTCCCCTCCCCTTCTCTCCCACTTCCTCATTCACCATCCCTTCTACGTGTGGCGCTGAGTCCTTTGCTTCTGAGCCCTTTGCTCTCCTACTTTTAAGGCTCACAAGGTTCTGGGAGATGGTGGGTCTGGAATTTTTTCTAGTGATAATGTGTCAGCCAGCTGCTCCAGCTCTGCCGCCTCATCCTCTCCCATAATTTCCCAACTCTCCCCCTCGTCTTCCTCTGAGCTGTGATCTCCCTCAAACCCCTGTTGTAATTCTGAACTGTCTGCTTCTTCCCTGGAAGGGTCAGGCTGGGGAGGCGGTCTCCACCATTCCTCCTCTGCCCAGTCCCTGACAGATAAACTCTTGATACCTGGGTGTCATGACCTGTAATCCAGGTGCCTGCCGTGAACCAGGAAGCACGTCAGAACCCACAGCACACAAACCTATGCTCGCCCCGTCTGCCACGGAACATGTTTCTGATGCACTTCAGCCTGATAAGTGCTGAGTCTGCATAAACACAGACTCAGACAGTTCTCAGACAGTCCCAGCCACAACGTATCTGTGCCATTGTGCTGTACTGGAAATATAGGCATCTCTCTCTTTTTAATGCAATTGTTTTGCACACTTAATGCAATTGCATTTGTTCATTTAATCCCATATTGAAGATTTCAGAAATAACTTTCCATTTTCTCACCTCCAAAGGGAAAATGATGTGAAGCAATTTAAAAACTATTTTTCTTTTCTCTCTGCAGCCTCCCCTCCCTCACCCATGAATAGAAGATTCATTTCTGTCTTTTTGCTAGCAAGCAGGGCCTCTCATTTTCTTATCAGTTCAGCAAAACATGCCAAGAGCTCACTGACCTTTGCAGACTAGGAACTTCAAAGCCCCAGAACAGTAACTCACACTAATTCGGACAACTTCATGTCAGCAGATAGCAGAAAAGCAACATTTTGTATGAGAGAAAAGAATAGCAAATTTCTAAACTTTGTTCACTGTTGCCATGGTATCACTAGTGGACAGGAGTGTGCTTTTTGTAAACGAATTAGAAGTGAGCATGAGGGGTCCACAAGTGGTCCACGTGTTCTGATATCCAGTCCTATTGCTGAAAGGGACCGTTCATGACCTAATCATGGTAAAGAGAATGTTATAAAAGTGTCTTGAATTTTGTGTCCCGAGCCCAGAATTTGGAGAATTCCTCTGGATCGTTTTATTCTTACTGCAGTCTGCAATAAAATCTGAACTCTTTCCACAAATGCTGCTGCTATTTGGCTAAAAAGGACTGGCATATTCTAGGACTGCCCCCCTTTGTAAAGTAACACTCTTATGGATCAAGGTTTAATGACCTGACTTGCCCCCCCCCTCCATTGAGAGCGAGGAGCTCTAGCAAGTGACCACATGAGCCTGAGGCTCCCTTGAAGCCTAGAGTTGAAGAGCAGAGGAAATGAACCCCCATTCCAATGGAAGCCTTGGGTCCATTTAGGCTCTGTGCTTTCAGGACACATAAAACCCCTCCACCACTGCGTTGGCACTGAGAATATTCAGTGCTTTTCTTCTCCTGTCCAACTCTTTGAACTAGGAGTGTCCTTCAGGCACAGAGACAGAGCAAGCCATTGTTCTTCTGGATCTCCCAGCTCAGACCTGGAAGAGGGAGGCCCCATCACTTTGTCTTGGAACCAAACTGGTACTCTAAGTTTCAGCTGCACTCGTAAGCCAGCAGCCTCTGTCTCCTCTTCATTTTTGAACTGTGAGCACCAGCAATTGTTTTCGGCCCCTGCACTTCATAGCTTCAAGCTCAGAGCTGGAGTGAGGAGCAAGATATTTCCCCATTACATCATGCTCTGTGTTTCAGAGTTGTAGCATAAAGTCAGAGAAAAGACCTCCATGCCTTCAGCCAGCAAGGCAAGCCAGGAATTGTTGACTGCTGTAACAGATATGACACAACACCCATCAGTGCTCAAAGTATGCCAGGAAGTTTGGAAACCACTGAATATTCCTGTACATAAGGAATATCCTTACTCCCGGTTCATGTATTGTTTTGGGAAGTGCAAATTACATCAGTTCACATTGAAATGTGAACCAGACCAATTTTCTTCTGTGTCCCTAGCTGCTGTGTCATTCTCTGCAAAACATACCTTTTTGGGAGATGTAGTTTTACCGTTGGAACCTGAGATACCCTTAATCTTTCTCTAAAGCATCACTAAGACAACCTCTCTAGCCTTTTCTTGAAAGACCTGAGTTGTATCACAGAACCAGGGGGATCCATGCCATGAATGTATTTGTTCAAGCGATGACAGGGAACATTCCTGGGCAAATAGTCTACTCCTCTGGGGTTGCCAGAAGAAGGAATGCAGAAGGCCATAAAGTTAGTTCACAAATGCAATTAACACTTTTTCACTCCAAGTTCTGATGCTTGTTGTTGTTGAACTGTAGAACAGGAAAAAGGCGGTTGCGGAAATCTTGGAATCAGTGACCTATATTTTCAGCATTCCTTGTTCTTCCTCTCCTTCCCAAAGTGCATGCAAGAAAGAATGCCGTAAGCACAGAGCCTACACAGCAAACACCTCCAGATGATTTCAGCAAGAGGGCAAAACCATATATTACAGGAGAACACACACATACATACAGGGATTTTAGCCAATCAGTTTGTACCTTGAGTGTAAACAAAACTCGTGCAGAGCCACACAAAAAGAAAACTTAGATGGTGGTGTGATAAGGTGCTGTTGAGACTACATCTTTCAAAACATCCCGGCTTTAGCTGAACTTATTCATGGTGCTTCAGAGAGAGCAGAGGGCATCCCTAAGAGCATATTGGGAGGAAAAGTCCTTAACAGCAGGGCAAAATGTATTGACAACATGGAAACCATCATCCTAGAACTGTGTCCTGAACCAGTGAGGTTCCTTGCTCCCCCATATGCCTATGTTTTCAGAATGAACTGTTTCCCCTCTGCTAGCCCATTAAACCTAACACAGGAAGGATATGGAGCAAAGTATAGGAGGGAGGCAGACTAATGCCAACCTTCTAGTTGGCTCACAGTTCTCTTGACTATGGAAGCAGACCCCAACACACTAGCAAAATCCACATTTACTCTATATGTGTGGGCGCCAAGATCTAATATGAACCTTTATCTTGGGCCAAGAAAATTATTTTTCCACTGGGTAGCAATCCAGTTCAAGCCAATAGAAGCTAGGGGAGAGTTTACTGGCAGAGCAAGGTAGTTTGAATCTGAAGTGAGGAAAAACGAGGAAGGGAGATTGCATTAGGCCCTCATTTGTTGGCTGTAGTCTTTGTTCTGCCCTCAGCATGCTTCGGTAACCCTCTAAACCAAGTCTGAGGAAAGCCATTCGGGGGCTGAGAAGATCGGTGGCTGAAGAGTGGTTGGTCAAGTTCAGGTTGGCTTCTTGCTTTAGATGGGGAAGTCAACTTTGCAGCCCTCCAGATAATACTGGGCCACAACTCCCATCAGCCTCAGCCAGCATGGCCAATAACAGTCAAGAATGATGGGAGTTGTAGTTCAACAACCTCTGAAGGCCACCACATTGGCTACCTCTAGCTATAAATCATGCCAGCTCTAATCCCACATGAGCCAGCACAGAGGCTGTCACCATGCAGAAAGCGTTACTTAGCATACAGCAGTACAGTTAGGCAGTTTTATTTTTAATTGTTATTTTTGTTTTATGAATCACTTCCCATGAACCACCTGGGCTGTGATCCTATGAGGGTCTGTCTTTTAGGTGCTCGAGTGTTTTACTTCAAAATGTGGTAAGATAGGCCTTGCTGCTCATTCTGCTGAGAGGGGCCCTGCTGGATGCCATTTGGCAGAGCTCTCTGTGGCAGCCTCTCCCAAAGATTATGGGAGGTACAAATTACCCTCATTCAGAACCGGAACGCTCTTCAAGAGCTAGAGCACACCGTTGTGAAAAGCCTGCCTTCTTGCCTTATATAGCAACATGGAGTTAAAAGTCATTAATAGGATTAGTCACAGGGATTATTGCCTAGTTAAATGGGCATTATTATGAGCCCCAATTAACATCCCACTTAGGCATGAAGACATGTGAGCACGAAGGCAGCTTCAGTTGACGCTTAATGTGGAAATCTTGGTGAGAACCAGAAATTCTCTTTCATTATCGGGAAATTACATATTTGCTGAGAGGGTGGGCTGTTTGTAAGATTTTCCTGCACAGCTGGCCTCATGTGTACTCAGAGACACTATAGCAGCTCCGTCCTCTTAAGATTGACCCAAAACAATTTGCTGCCTTAGGTAAGAGACAAAATGTTGGGCTCGCCTATTCCATGTATGGAACTGGACCAGACTGGCTGTTGCATCTTACTTCTGCGCAGGTGATGGGCCAGCATCTTTCACTAAAATTAAGGCTGGGAAAGGGGGTGCAGGGCAGTCCCTATGGCACACAGAACTGTGACCTCCAATACCCCATCCCCACTACCCAGTCTCCATATCTGCCACCTGAGGCAGCTGCCTTACTTTGCTTACTGGTAGGGCTGGCCCAGCATCCTCCTACATTACAGGAAGTCAGGGCAGTCAGACCTGCTGAAGGAACCTTCCAAAATGAGGTTGTTTATGGGGATGGGTATATCTCTTGCTACCCAGCTTGCTATGAGCTGCAAAGTACTTGCACCACTGTGTCTCTGTAAATGCGCTGAAAACAATGTGGCGGGCAATATAAAGGTAAAGGTAAAGGTACCCCTGCCCGTACGGGCCAGTCTTGACAGACTCTGGGGTTGTGCGCCCATCTCACTTAAGAGGCCAGGGGCCAGCGCTGTCCTGAGACACTTCCGGGTCACGTGGCCAGCGTGACATCGCTGCTCTGGCAAGCCAGAGCCGCACACGGAAACGCCATTTACCTTCCCGCTGGTAAGCGGTCCCTATTTATCTACTTGCACCCGGAGGTGCTTTCGAACTGCTAGGTTGGCAGGCGCTGGGACCGAGCAGCGGGAGCGCACCCCGCCGCAGGGATTCGAACCGCCGACCTTTTGATCGGCAAGCCCTAGGCGCTGAAGCTTTAACCCACAGCGCCACCTGCGTCCCGGCGGGCAATATAGAGCACCCAAAATCCCTGCCTGCCAAGTTTACAGTATATAGGTCAAACCAAAAGGGCCAGTAATGGTTTTACTTATTTTTAATAACATTTCAACTACAATAGTTGCTGAGCAGTGTACATAGGTACAATGTAAAATGACCAGTTAAAACTATAAAATCAAACTTCTGTTATAATGCCTACTGGAACAACAACAACAACAATAACAACTTCAACAGGCACCAGAAGTTCAGTAAGGAAGGGGCCTGCCTGACTTACACCGGACGGGAGCTCCACAAAATTGGGCCCCCAATACAGAATGCATAGCCCCTTATGGATATGAGCTGTGCATCCAAGACATGGGGGGGCCACCAACAGTGACTCCCCCGAAAGCCTCCAGGATTGGGCAGGGATGTAAGGGATTAGGCAGTCCTTGAAGTATCCTGGACCAAAATAGTTAAGGAACTTGTAGCTTAATGCAAGAACCTTGAACGCAGCCTGGTAGCATATGGGAAACCAGGTGAAACTTCTGAGCACCAGAGTTGCATGAGAGACTGTCCCGATCAGCAGTCTGGCTGCAGCATTTTGCATGAGCTGTTTGATCCCTACCAGGCTCAAAGGTAACCCCACGGTGAGCACACTGCAGTAATTGGGACTTGAGTTTATTGCGGCTGATGATACGTTGCCCAACTGGCAGTATGAAATGGCACAGTCGGGATAGGGCTATATCTTTAACCCTGGAAAGCTCAGGCATACTATCGGAGACAACATATGCCTTGCAACCTTTCTGAGCTCTCGGCAGCAATTCACCCAGTTCACGCCTCCAGCTGTTTACTACTGTCTTTTTCCTCCATACATATCTTCAAAAGGCCAAGCAGTGAACGAGAAGCGGCTCTGAAACAAATATAGGTGGCGAGAGGAGACACAGACAAAAAAGTTCTGCAGAGTTGCTATATCCTAGGTGCATTCCCTTTGTGTAATGACCTTCAGGCTGCAGATGGGAGCTCCACTGAGAGAATGTCACCCCCAGGCCACATCCACACCATATATTTAAAACACTCTGATACCACTTTAAATAGTCATGTCTTCCCCCCAAAGAATTCTGGGAGCTGTAGTTTGCTAATGGTGCTGAGGGTTTCTACGAAGCCCCTATTCCCGTCACTGAGCTACAACAGCCAGAATGGTTTTGACAAGCTACCCCTTTTCCCAAGGGAACTCTGGGAATTGTTACTCTGTGAGGTGAATAGAGGGTTTCCGCACAACTCTGAGCACCCTTAACAAACAACAGCTCCCAGAATTCTTTGGGGGAAGCCAAGACTGTTTAAAGTGGTGCTTTAAATGTATGGGGTAGCCCAAGATGCCTATGCATAGAAAGCCTGCATGTCAAGGGGAGTTGGGTGGAAGTTCTCACTTGCACACCACCTCATTTGTTATGTTTCTTTTTATAAATGAAATTCAGTTATGAGACCCCCTGCCTCTGGTTTGAAGTGGTATAGTCCAGACTCAGGGCTATCTCCAGCTACTGTTTCTGAGAGTTAGGCCAAGGTTACTGCAAGGGGATGAATGAGGAGAGAACTGTAAAGCAGCAAACATCTTTACAAACGGGAATAACTAGCAAATTAATTTTCTTCAGCAGTGCTCTTTACTTTGGCTTTTGACACTTGAGGGGTATATTTCTAGGGCCCACCTCATTTATGTGATTCCAAGTTGTTTTAAACAGTTTTTTAATACAGTGGTATCTCTGGTTACATACGCTTCAGGTTACAGACTCCGCTAACCCAGAAATAGTACTTCAGGATGAAAACAGAAATCGTGCTCCGGCGGCACAGCAGCAGCAGGAGGCCCCATTAGCTAAAGTAGTGCTTTAGGTTAAGAACAGTTTCAGGTTAAGTACAGACCTCCGGAACGAATTAAATACTTAACCTGAGGTACCACTGTATTGTGTTTTAAAGTTGTAACCTGCCCTGGGAACTTAGGGTGAAGAATGGTTAACTAATCAATGACGATGACAACAACAACAACAACATTGCTTGCTAACAGTGGAGAATAGGCTGTAGCTCTGCAGCAGAGCATCTGCTTTGCATGCAAAAGATCCCGGTTCGATCCCTGGTACACCTGGAAAAGATTCCTTGTCTGAAAGACTGGAGGGTTGCTACCAGTCAGTGTAGACAACACTAAGCTATAGGGACCAATGGTCCAAGTCAGTATAACACAGATTGCTATGTAAAGAAATGCTGCCCAGTCTCAGCTGCTCGCTGCTCAAGAGATCCCTCTAAGTCATACTCAGAACAGGCACATTCATCCGAATGGGTCTACTTGTGATGTCAGTGGGATGTCATCTGATGCCTTAAACTCACTGGGTGACTCGTCCCTGGATTCCCATCCATATCTTATTGGAGCATGTCATCCTTTTCAGCTTGTTCAAGGGCTAACCCACTATTTAGAAAGGTGTCTAGGCTTCACTGCTGAAGCTAGCATCCTGGCATATTCTGACAGGGACACTGCGCTCTTGCAGGAGATGTAGGTTAACTAAAAATTATGCTTGATAATATATACATGAGATGCATGTATATAGAAATAGCTGGCATCATTTCAGTCGTGGTGTATCTGAGAAGCAAGAGCGAAGTGCAACATTCTGTCTAGAATTCAAATCGTGTTCTGTGCACATTGGAAGCGCAGTGAGTAGTTTGAGTCTGAAATGTTAACCCTAACCTTAACCTCCCCACTCCACCCCAAATCAAATTTACCTTCTTTAATATAATAAAAACTTATAGGGTAACACAATTCTTAATTTAAAATCCAAAGATTAGTATTAAGCATTAACACACCAAATTCAACAAATTGTGCTGCCAAGCCCATAAATTCCACATCATCCACAACTGCAATGTGATAAAAAATATAGAAATATGAACATTTCCCCCCTGAGCAAAACGGTAGTTAGGAGAATTTGCTTGAGAATGTGTGCGCTTGAAAATATATATATTTCAGGGTTGCCTCCCCTTCCTCTTCACCCTTTCCTACCCTTGGAACCCACACCTTTCCTTGAGGACAGCTCTTAAGCAAACACCCAACAGAAGCAACCATTTCAGATATTTATATTGCTGAGCTGAACGAGTACTTGAATTCCCCCATGGAGGAATGTAAGCCAGTCTGCGCCTCCTCAGACTTACCTTCTCGTGCATGTCTGAGATGTTTTCTTCGTAATCCTTGAAGTCGTGCTTGGTGCCCTGAGACTTCTTCTTGTGCCAGTCCCGGATGCAGCCCTCCAGCTGAGTGTTGGCCTCTTCCAAAGAACGCACCTTCTCCAGGTATGAGGCCAAGCGGTCGTTCAGGTCCTGCATCATCTGCTTCTCGTTCCTTCCCATGAAGATGTCCCCATGGCTCCCGCCGAAGCCCCCCCAGCCTGCCCCGGCATCAGAGGCCAGCCAGGTGGGTGCTCCAAAGGACATGGGGACAGGTAGACAGCCATTTCCTCCGTGCAGAGTGCCAGCTCTGTAGGGATCTCCGATGTGTGAGAAGCTACACCCTGAAGCACCCCTGAGAGATCCAGAAGAGAAGTGGTAGAAGCCTTGGCTGGAGTTCATTCTGACATCTACTAGGAACCGAAATCAACACGCAAACACTCCCTCTCTTTCCTGGCAGCGTCTGAGAAGTGCCTCAGCCCTCGCTAAGTGCTTTTAAGCCTTTCCTTGTGGGAGTTCCCTCATGTTAAACAACTATGCCAACAAGGATTGTGTCATCATCACAAAACATGCATTTCCTCTTGGTCAATTCCAAAACCCTGATTAACCGGCAAATGTGATTGTCATTCTCTGGAACGCCGGTGACATACCAAAGGTGCTTCTCTTTTCTTCCCCTGTCCCTTCCCTCCTCCTCTCTTCCCTTTTATTTTGCTTTTTGCATGATATCAGTGAGGTGTGGCCACCCAAGGGAGGGGTGGAGCTGAACTGAGAGAGCCCCGGCCTCTGCTTCAGGTTTCTTTCAATCACATGGCTCGGTTTGTTTTGTTCAGCTGTTTGCAGCAGCAAGAAAAACTGCCTGAATTACACATGCAAAAACACTGAAGGCCAGAAAAGGGGTTAGGCTCCGGGGCTCTCTGCGTGCCATTTCTGAACCAACTTTTATCGTGGTTTTGGGGGCGTTTTTTAAATCAACTTTAAAAATCAAATTTAAAAATCAACTTGCGACTCCCCTGAGCACATGGACTGTTTTATAAAACCTCTTAAAAAATGGAAGGTTCAACAAATCTCTTAGGAACTTAAGAAAAAGTTATTGAGACCCGTTCAGGGACTCTAGGTCAACCACAGCCTCTCTAGGGATGGACAGTTCCACCCATTTTGGCCTCTCTTGATGTTTATCATTTTCCAATCTTAAGGTCAGTCTTCTGCATTTCCCTATTACAATTTATTCTTTTTAAATAAATTGTTGCTATGTAGGTGCACATTTCCCTAATATACCCAATCTTATGCTTTCCCCCGCTTTTTATATGCATTTTCCCCAATATGCATTTTTTTGTAGATTGCCTCGGTTCCGCTGCTGAGTCTGTTCTCCTAACGTTTTGCCAAAATCAGGAGCATTCACTGCACGGTGGAGCTGGCCTCAGTACCACCATTGCTGCTGCTTGCCTCAATGGTGTGGCTGTGGGGACACATCATCAGGAGTGCTAGATTGTTTCAGCTGGTGCCCCCATGTGGTCCTGACCTCACTGCTGCCCTGCCTCATCCCTGCAGCATCCAGGTGAGCAGCAGAGAGATGGGTGTCAGAAGAGCGGTTCCACAGATCCACCATACCACACCAGCTGCTGCCGGCCAATATCTGTTTCCTTGCAGTCTCCACCAACTGGCTCATGTGAGGAGCAGAGAAGACGTCTGCACCATCTTGGACATGGATGGTTCCCTTTACAGTGGTGCCTCGCAAGACGAAATTAATTCGTTCCACGAGTTTTTTCGTCTTGCGATTTTTTCGTCTTGCAAAGCACGGACTTTGGAAAAGCTTCAAAAATCACCAAAGTCTTCAAAAACCTCAAAAAAGGCTACCACACCGCGTGCTATGAGTTGCTCCTCGAAGTGAATGCACGGTTTTAAGAAAAAGGAAACAAACTTGCAAGACGTTTTCATCTTGCGAAGCAAGCCCATAGGGAAATCCATCTTGCGAAGCAACTCAAAAAACAAAAAAATATTTCGTTTTGCGAGTTTTTCGTCTTACGAGGCATTCGTCTTGCGAGGTACCACTGTACCTATATATATATATATATATATATATATATATCCTGCACAAATGAGAGAAGCCGCCATCTCCCCCTTCCCCCTCTCTCACATGCCCTCTGTGCATGCCTGAGCTAACTGGTAGCTATGGCAGGATCTTTCTCTTTCTCATTTTTCTTGACTTCTATTCAGTTCCCTACATTTCTGCAGCCGTTTGATTTTTTTTAAAAAAAACAATATCATGAAAATTCATCATCATTTCAGTGTGAATTTCTCCAAATAAATGCATCTTTGTATGCAATTTTGAGTAATTTACACATTTTTGCAAGCCATTCTTGCTAAGATAGGCATTTGCAATGTCATATTCACTAATATGGCACGCTTCCTCTTCCACCCGTTTTTGTAAACATTATTTAATCGGAGAACTACATCATAGCATTCAGAAAAGTTCAACTTTTGAAGGATGGTTGTGTTTTGGTTCTCATTATTCTGAAAAGTGCAAATTTGATAGATTCACTTTTAAATGTAAGCTGAATCAAGTTTCTCTGCCACCCCTTGTTTCAGGGGAAGTGATGACCACAAGTGATGGATGGCTAGCGAGCCAACCTGTTGTTGAAAGTCAGTGTAGTTTTGCATACTCACAACATCACACCCAGGGCCGAATTAAGACCTTCAGAGGACCTAAATGTTGAAAAGATTATGGTGTCCCCCATATGTAATTCAAAATGTATGTGTAATGAAAAGAACAGAAAAATGGAGTGTTCCGTGGAGTGTCAGGAAGTCAAACAAAGTTCTGGTCCCCCATGAGGACTACTTTGATGTGTGTTGGTTTTTTTGGTTGTTTGTTAGTTTGTTTTTAAAAATAATCAAATGTGAAATTACTTTCAAAGAAATTCTCTCTCTTTGTTATGTACTGAAGTTCGCACCCTGGGCCAGCAGGTGGATACTGTAGATAGTTTTCACTCAGGTCCACATATGCAAATAAGGGATTGAAAGTGACGTTGAGTGATTGAATAGTTACAGAAAGTGGTTACTGTTGCGTTGTAGTGGAGCTCTATTTAAGCAGGCTGACTGAACCCTTCAGTTCAGTTCTGTTCTGGCCTGTGAATAAACAAGAGCTGTTTGAAGAATCGCTGTGTTGTCTGATATGTTCACCCACAACTTAACACTTGACATCCCTGCTTTGTCAGATCAATTCATTGGACAGCTCATTTATTTCTGAAGCTCAGGCTTATCCTTTTGTGAGTCGAGGAACCGAAACCGTGTGGTGGTAAATAAGAGACAAGGACGCAAGAATTTAGGTTAAGAATGAGGTGCTGAGGCTGCCGTGGCCGCTTGAATACGGCTAAGCCCCTCCCCCAGACCAGTTCTGTTGGCTGGCCAGCCAAGAGGGCGGCGCGGCAACCGGGAGATGACACAGGGGGCTGAACACACACCCCTGCTGCCGTGGGAACGGTTCCCGCTCACAATACCTCCCCTCTGTGAGGAGGAGAGGCTTTCCTGGAACCTTTAAAAAGCATCCTTTGAAACACAAAACAACATAAGATGAGTTCTGCAGGACCTAATCAGAGGCCTATTGGGAAGTTCCCACGAGCAGGACAATAGGGGGGGGGCAGCACTCTTCCACTCATGTTCCCCAGCACCGGGGAGACCACTAAACAGTTGCACTAGTGCAATGATTTTTAGCTGTGCATCCTCTTCTCTCCCTGTGTACCCTCTAAATGTGCTCTGGGGTTTTCCCCAACCCTCTGAAGCAGATTTAGGCAGGTAGTAGGAAAAAAGAGAGGTCAGGGAATCTACACTGTGCAGTTAGAAGTCGTTGTGTTAATGTAAATATTTAGCTGAATACTGCCCATTACATATAGCCATCATGATAAGTAATCACTAATAGTTTTATTAATATGTTGAATCCTCTTCGTAAAGCCCCCAACTTGGTGGCCATCAACATTAATTTAATTGATGTTTGATTCTAGAGTATTGTATCTTTTTAAGCCACATACAGACTATTGTAGTTAAGCAGTTTGTAAATTGTATAAATAAATCTCATGTGGTTAGGGTTGCCATATTTCAAAAAGGGGAAATCTGGACAGAAAAGTTATTGAGTTTTTTAAAAGTTTTTTTTGCAAAATCACAAATAAATTGACTAAAACAAAACTGCCGACATCAGTTGCCATATGTCTGGATTTAGCCAATTTCTGCCCAGACACTGCCTTCAGATATAGTATTCCAGATATGTCAAAGAAATTCTGGATGTATGGCAACCCTACATGTGATACTGGATTCCAGAGTATATGCGCAGTGTCTGTCTGTCCTAAATTTTCCAACATTCACCTTATTTAGCTCTAGCATTATGAGAAAAATTATCTCCTCCTACTTTGCTCACACCATACACAATTTTATATCATGTCATACCTTACTTACAATTCTTTTCTAAACTGAAAAACCCGAAGGTATCTTTTTTTTTTCTCATACAGGAGTTGCAATAGCCCCTGATTTTGCAGAGCTTTAATTGAGTTGTGATGAGTTACCATGGCCAGGATGAAATATCGATTACATTTTGAGTATTTGATTTTTATATGGCAGTGTCCTAAGCTGGAACCTACCTTATGAGCTGGGATAGAATTATAAAACCAGATGAACTCCCTGGCCCCTGCACATTTGGGGAGAAAGCTCATAAATACTGAATTTATTCTAAGACGAGTTTGGGGGAGTTTGTCTATCACAGGGATTGGGGCAGGGGCTTCGGTTGTGAACCTATCTAATTCACACTTCAATGGCAAACTTTGGCCAGTGCAGCTGAACTGGTCATGCTACACTAAAAACGCCTCTGCACATTTTCTGAAACAAGACCCTAAATGAAAAGCTTTCAAAATTTACACTTTCTTGAATTTTGAGTTATCCAGTCAAATGATGTGCACAAAAATGCATATATTCATGAAAACAATGTGCAACAATGCATTGTATTAGAGGAAATCACTTGGCAAAAGCAGACACACTTGCACATACAAATGTGTATATTAGAAGAAATTCACACTAAAATGCTGAAGAATTTCCATGAGGGTTGAATGGAAGGGGAATTGCAAACTGATGTTGAAATGTGGAGAACTAGAAAAATGGGAAACCAAGAGAAACTAAAATCTACGTATTAGCCCATTATTACTTTTAAAAAACAAGGACTGTGTTTTCACATGGATAGTATTAGGAATCACGACCGCAAATGCTCTGATATGAGGTCAATCAGTGGGAATGCAAAGGGCAGCTGTAGCACCTGCAGATATTTTTCTTTGATGCCAAATTATCTAAGATGGTTCTTTCTCCTGTGCTTTCAGACACAAGACCCCTGTAATTTCACCTTCCCTCACCCCCAGTTCCTACACAGTCAAGGTGCTAATGACATGATGGAGTTGCTAAGAACAGTTAGGAAGAAAATCCCAGTGTGGTTTCTAATTATAAAGCGGCAGAGAGAATGGCAAAGCTCTGCAAAGCCTTGTCCAAACAAATTCTGACTTGTCCTCTGCCTACAACCGTATTCTGTTATGGTTAAAAGATTGCAAAAGCTGCCAAGTGACACCTTCCTTTCAGTGTCAGTGGATCCCATGTTTTTCTCATGCTCCCTCTAAGCAGGCAGCCCTGTTGCTTTTAAGAAATCTGTCTCCTGCGCAGTGTCTTCATACTGTGGTAGGATTTCCTAGGCGGTGAGTGATTTTCAATGGACGAATTGCAGCACAAATCCGTTGTTGGCTTCAGCAGAGCTGTGCAACTTGCCTTTAACACCTGTGTTCTGGCAGTGCGGATGTGGGCAGGACCTACAGGAGAGAGTGCGGAGACTGACATAAACCATTCATCCACTGCTGATGCAAGGCATCACGTCGCTGGTTGACCCCTTTTGTTGCCTAGATGTCAGGAACTGGCTAGACGAAGAGGAGTGGTGAGAGGCATCTATTAAGGAAGCCTCATAGGAGGAATGTTCAGAGCACAGGGGATGGGGATGGGACACTGAGGACAGGTCAGAGGATGAAGCAGAGGACGAATGGTTGGCCACCGAAAAAGCAACAGGCCTTTGTGAGAGGGAAGAGCCAAGGGCAGAAAGCAGTCCAGACTCAGCACATGAGGCTTCCCAGGAGCTCACCTGTCCTATTGTTAGGCTCCCCCACACCCTGCCTTAGCTCCAAGGACACGAAGAGCTATGCATGTGGCTGAACAATGAGCAACAGTTCCCTCCCGCCATAGTTTACATCTATGTAGGCAGTCTCCGGAGGAGGAGAGGTCTTATGGGGAAGTCCTGGCAACTGTGCTATGGAAGCTGGTCCTGCCTCGAGACTTCTCTGTGTTGTTTGCTGTTTTCTTGAATAAAGAATTAAACGTCCGGCTCGTCTCTGCATTTGAGTGCTGAACTGCATCTGAGCCAGCCCTGGCACTAAAGAATGCCAGAAAAAGAACTCAAACACCCAGCTCAGTTTATGCCCAAGACGTTGATGCTTAAATGAGAGCGGCACACCAGCGAGGCACAGTTGCAAGGTGCATCAGGCTTCCCGTACCTTCCTTTCGAAGGATGGGGCAGGCACAGCATTTAGGGCAGCAAATGGCCAGAGTCCCAAGACTGGGCAAGCAAACAGGCACTGCTCTGGGTGGGTTGAGCTTGCGAGGTTTGTTTGTGCCTGCACTGGCTTCTCTGTGTCCTAGGAGATGGAGGCAGAGTTGATGGCAGCTCAGCATCCAGTTTACTCTCAGTAGCCCTGTTCTCTGAAGCAGGCTCATCACTGACAGGGAAGGAGACGCTGGGAATGGTTCTATGACAGGCAGGGTCTGGTTAGGGGTGTCTGGTGTCCCCAGAGCAGAGCACTTCTCTGCTAGCCTGCTCAGATCCTCCCTGGGTTCCAGCTCACCATTCTCCGTGCCATCAGCCCGTTCCGAGGCTTCTCCTACCCCTCTAGGACCCTCTCCCAATGTCGTCCTGCTCCAGTTCTCTGAGCTCCTCCTATTCTTCCTTGGGGAAAGGCCACCAGTCCATGACATCTCCATGGGACTCATGACAGGAAAGCAGGAGATATTATACCTGCTCAAGGACACATTCTTCAGAGGCCAAGGCACTCAAAGGGGGTGCAGAGCAAGGCTATTGCAGAGCAGGACTTGAGAAGGAGCTGTGTCCTGGGGAGTGCCCCATGGGCCAGCTAGAGTGGCATTTGACCCCTGGGTTATGAGGTTCCCCACCCCAGACCTGCCTGATTAACCTTCAGGTGTCAGGCAACCTTCTTCTTATTCTTCCAAGCCTTTTTAGGGAGTTCTCTGTCTGCTGTCTTAATTCACGTTTTGTTCAGCTTGTTGTTCTGCTATTGTGTTTCTTGCTTTTTATTGAAATGGTTAAGTAAACCACCCAGGAACCTTTTGTGAAGAAGGGCGGGCTATACATTCCACAAGTCAATAATATACCCTGCTTTTGAAACTCAGAGAGTGCCTGCCCATCCACTATCAGGGATTTCTTAAAGGATTTGATAACAGAGACATGGTAGCTAGTTGACTGATCTCTATTGTTGCCCTTCTCTATCATTTGCAGGCACCTCTATGGATGGCTTTTCTGTTTCCCCTACTGTATTAAGTGCATAGAAACTGTATTAAGTGCATAGAAACTCCATTTGTGTAGCAATTAGGAGTGGAAGAAAATAAAAGGAAGACTGCTTTACCCCACTGAGATAGGAAGGTTGGAGTGAGATTGCCTGTGGCACTTAGGGTACTACAGAGCAAGGGCTCAGCCAAACTCAGCTTCATTCTTTGGCACCGTTTTCTGGGTGTTTCTTCCAAGGTCTCCAAGGGCTGGTTTGCCAACAGTAAAACCTCTCGCATGCTAGAATGGCAGAGACCAGCAGTACTGCAATTCCCGCAGCACCGAAATAATAGCTGCTTGTTGGCAGCTAGTGATAAGGCAGAGGATTTAAACCGGGTGAGCAGGATTGTGGGATGCTTATGTGTCCTTGGTTCCATGAACAGACCCTTTGTTTGAAAATGCTGGCAGCTCAGAAGGAACCCAACCATCTTCTGTTTTCCAAGCACGATGCATTTAATACCAACTCAAAATAGGAAAAGGGGGTGGGGTAGTGAATCCAGCCACAGACACAGGGCAACCCAGCTTATGCAGGCATTTGCCTGAGGTTGATTCAGACCAAGGGCACCATGGTTTGAGTTTTAGTCGTCAAGGAAGAAAAGGGTTGCTCACTGCGCTTTCTCCTACCACAGGGTGAGTCCAGTTTCACAGCTGAAATGATAGACATGCAAGCCAGCTATCTGAACACAGGCTCAGCCACCAGCCCTGCTTCTTTGTTCTTCCTCTACGCAACCTGTTTGCCCTTTTTAATTTTTAAAAGTGCCATGTGAAGTTACTTGTGTTTATAAATGTATCAGTTGCATAAATTTGTGTGTTTTTATGGCTTTTTTAATAAAGAAAAGTTAAAAACTGCTCCAGCATTGTGGGAAGGAAGGGTTTCTTGGTGACATTACAGAGACAGCCAATCAGCACTGTGCACAGCCAGCTGTGGCTGCTACAGCCTTGGGAAAGTGGCTTTTTTGGAGCTGAAACACGAAGAGTAATAGGTGTGTATGGATCTGGGGAGAGGGTCCTTTGGCCATAAGGCCAAATGCCTCCCACCAACTCTCCCTATCTGGCCCTCAGGAGTATTCCCCAGTCATACCCCTCAACTGATCCTGTTTTGTACCTCCATGAGTGTTTTTGTTGGGTTGGAAAGTGTTCTTGAGCTTGGGTAATGTCTCTTCCTTGCCTGCATAGAGGATAGATAAGTGAGAGTACGTGTAGAAACTCCACCTGCTTTTGCATCTGGCTCTGTCTGCCACCAGCATGCTGTCCTTGGAATGTTGTCCAGAAGGGAATGCAAACCTTGGGTGGAAAAAGCTTTCGATTGACTGGAGTGAGAGCTCTTCTGAATCCGCCCCTTCCTCTTTGGTCTCTTGTGTTGGTCCAGGAAAATGGCGTTGGAATCCATAGACTGTGGTTGCAGCAGATGCATTGCACATCGAGCTGCAAAGCAGTGATGTTGTGATCCACACAGCATCACTCTAGTTCTAGAATTGTGGGGTAAGCAGAGCAGACCCCGGGGACATCACTGAAAAGACTTGTGTGCCACAAATAAGCTGTGCATGCAGAGCAGTACAGATTTAAGTTACTATAAGATGCAGCAGTGTTGAGCAGAGCCAGTAACATGACTGCAACGACTTCGGAGAGCAGATTCACCTGACCCTGCCAGATAATGTGAAATGTTTTGAGTGTAGAGCAGCAATCAGCAGCCTGGGATGCAATCCTTCTCATTCAGATGCAAAGCCAGGCTTGTCGGAACAGTGAGTATTGCTTCTAAGCTGTGGAAGTAAAAAGAAGAGTTGATGATTGGGGCCCTAGGCTTATCTCCATCCAAGCATAAAATAAGTGCTTTGACAGGGGAACAGCAGATCTCCTTTTAACTGCAAGAAAGGTAAAGTGGGGTGTGGGGGAAGGAAGAGGAAAAGATGTCTCCATCATGAGTTTGGCTGAACTGCGGAAAGGAATTTTTCAGTACTGCTCACAGAATTTTCTTGTCGTGCATCCTCTGAACCACTTGAGAATTTCAGCTCATGCATGGAAGGATTTTTGCAGAAATGGCTCATTTTAATACTATTTTAGTATGATTTTCTTCTTGCAGAAGGAAGCAACAGGCTTGGCCTCTGATCTTTTCAGTCTTCTCTTAGCTCATTGCATCCGTCATCTGCTACCAGTATGAACCAACACTGTAGATTCATTCAGTATGAACAAATCTGAAATTCTCAAAAGGGAATTTTCTGAAATAATTGGTGAGATTTAATTTGCCCCTTCCCTATCCACCCCCCAAAAACTACTGGAAAATTCTTTCCCCAAGAATATTTGGCAATCTCTTCCACCATTTTTCCATTTGCAAATAGGGAGGCTATTTCTACCCAATCCTGTCTCCAGCAGCTCTTTCTAGGTTGAGTAGCATTAGGGCTTGGACAAACAAAGACAAAAACCCCAACAACATCCTTGTCTTCAATGCATTGTTTTCTGGTCAGATTACAAATACTTAATTTCTATGGGGAGAGAATAAAAAATGCTTGTGTTTTATACATAGTTTAATACAGCCACCTACAACCACACTAGCAAAATTCAGAAATAGTCTCTCTCTCTCTCTCTCTCTCTCTCTCTCTCTCTCTCACACACACACACACACACACACAGAGTGCTGTGTGGAGTGCTGTTCTTCAAGGTTCTAGCCAGCCATGCTGAGCTCCATGATACTCAGTTTCATTCCTCCTGTTTTTCTAACCCCCCTCCTACCACCAACAGCCATTAATCATTCTGTGCTCACTGAGCATGCTCTGTCCTTATTGGAATGCTTTGGGTCCCTCTCCCTTTGGGCTTTCATTCTCCCTAAATATTGTTTTGTCTTCTGCAAGCCCTGGAGTCCCCCCAAGCCAGCTGCTACCTCCTGCTTTTGAGTGGCTGGGTGATACTATTTTGCCTACATAAGAATCCCTCCTCAGAGAATGGGTTGGCTGCTAGTACAGTGTTTGTGAACGTGGCTCCAGAGAACTGCAGGAAACAAACAGGTTTTTCTTGGTGCCTTGGGGCCACTTGACATATTACTGATCCGGAGTGATTGAGACATGCAGAGAGAGATAACAGGTTGAGGGTGGAACAGCACATTATGATAATTTCAGGACAGATGCCAAAATCTAGCAGCCTTGAGTCAAGTTCTGTATCTTCATTACTTGTAATAAAATGTACCTGGTCTTCCTGACATCATGACCTCTCATGTCATTGACTGTGATAACATGTGGTTCCACGCTTATTTTGGGACTGTGTGGCTTCTAGCAACTGGCATGCAGAAGCATTCTGCTTCCAATGGTGGAGGGAGAACCAAGCCACCGTAATCTGTTCCCATCAGACAGATAAATTGGCCTAACTGATGGAGGATCATATGGGGCAAAATTTGCTTGCGTACTAAGAGCCTTTTCCAAGGAAATAGGATCCTCCTTACAGAAGGTCCTGGTTGCGCACGGGCCCCGGGAATGACCCCGCAGGATTAAATTGTTAGGGGCGTAGCTAGCCCTGGCCCCCTCAGTCCAGGGATCGCACCAGGCTCAATATAGGCAGCAGTGTGATGCAATTGGGGGCACTTGTTTCACACTGCCAGACACCCGCCCTCCCATCCCTCCCTTTTATGTTAGGCTGTGTCGGGTTGGCCTTGCTTTGGATTGAGTTGTCTGTTTTGGAACAGGGGCTGGGTAGGAATTTTTCCATTTGGCAGATTGGCTTTGGCCACTTGGCTTTTGCCTACCCCCTCAGCAATCATCACAACTTGTAATGATTTGGTGTTAGGCATTGGCTTTTGGAATGCGGGGGAGGGGAGGTGCGGCCATCACATGCCCCTCCAGGAATAGGGTATTCCAGTAAAGGAATCTGGGTGACCTGGTTCTTGTCTGAAGTCCGCTTGAGGGGCTAGGGCCATGTAAGGACCACAGGAACCCCGGGGTGAGCATCGGTCGGTCTTCTTTGATGTTGCTCCCTCGTTTGGTGTTTATCCTTTCAGACTACCAGCCAGAGAGGCGGAGTCAGTTATAGTCTGTTGCTAATGCCTAAGCCAATACTGCCCATCCTTTTGTAATTAATAAAGTTGTGGCCAAAATTTGCCCAATAACTTAAAATAAAATATGTGTCTGCGTGAAGTTCTTTTGGGGGGAGGTCTTGGGGCCTCGAAGCACAATTATTATACTGCATCAGAAGGAGTTTATATGGTGACATTCACTCTGTTTCCATTTTGCTGAAACTAATGTCATTAATTACAAGCAATGACCGTTTTAGGCATCCAATTATCATGTGTCTGTGCACACGCGCACTGCGTTAGCCCCAGAAGTGGCCGGAGAAAGGGGCATAATGGGGGTGGGATGAGGGTGGAGAAGGCTTATGTGCATTCTCCTGACATGTTGGGAACTCACCCCCAGCACAAAGTGGTCGTTGCCTGTACGTAATTAATTTCAGTGCATTTCAGTGGGAGGGAAATGCCAAAAACAATGCATAAAATGACGTAATTGTTTATACAGTATATCATTTGCAGGCTAAAACAACAATAGCAAATATTGCTCATAGTCTACCAATCGTACTTGCTTGTGTGGTTCTTGTTCTTGGCCTCGAACAAACACGCAGATTGTGGCAACTTCTGCTCCCATTACCGTTTCCAAAGAATTCTGCAGCACCCCTACTCATCGCCCTCACCCTTAGCATTGGAACAGCCAAGTAGGAAATGTTTCTTAAGAGGCCTTCTTGACCTTTCCAATCACAACGACTGTGACAATTGACACTTAATAAGGTACTTGCCTTTCGGAAGCCTCCCTTCCTGTTTATAGTCTCACGCTATCCCTTGGGCAGTTGTAGCAATTGCTTTCATGGGTGGTTATCAAAAAGGAAGAAACAAACAAAAGAATTTTAATGGGTTGCTTTTCCAGTTTCTTTTAATGAACTTGAGAGCAAAGTGAGTCAGTGTGGTGAAGTGGTTAGAGGACTGGGCTTAGTACAGACAGACCCAGGTTCCAAACCTTGTTTAGCCACAAGGCAATTCTTGGTGACTTTGGTCATGCCACTAACTCCTATCCTAACCAACCTCACAGGATTGTTGTGAAGATAAAGCATTGGTCACTCTGAGCTCGCTTGGGAAAGATGTTTTACAACAACACATTTCTGGACCACATGTGAAATGCAGTTTTCATCTCCAGTCATACATAATCATTTACTGACCTTGGCAACTTATATGAATTTTATGAAGCTAGAGGCAGGTACAGTGTTTGTGGAATGCATACTACTTGTAAAAGTTCATAGATTTTTACATCATTAGCCAAGGAACTTTTCAATTTAGGGTTGGTGGCAGGGGCCACAATTCATATCTAATTTGTAACATTTGGCAAAAATTTGTAAGGTTCAGAGCAGATTCTTTTTTTTTTATTGTGAATTTATTCCTTTAATCACTAACGTCTATAGTATCTGCATTTTTGTACTTTTTATCATTCTGCATATAAATATTCAACATTCAAGAAATAACTGTGGTGTTTTTTTTTAAAAAAAAATCCAGTTTTCTTCACTTTCTTCCTAAAATGAAGCTGTTCATTGCTTCAGTTCTGCCCTGCTCCAAAAATAGGGATATCCCATTTCCATTAGAGCTTTCAGAAATGTCATGATGAGTTTGTTTGACAAGAAGTGCGTTAAGATTTCCAAAATGGGAACTTGATTTCCCCCTTTTTTAAAAAAAATAATAATAATAATCCAATATGGTTAAGAATAAAGCATTTTTACTCATTCTATAAAGGCAGGGAGACAGAAGCTGATGGTATTAATCTGAATCAGTTGCCCTTCGTACCCCAAGAGAACAACTTGATAACTCTTGAAGAGGGAAGAGGCATGTGTTTCATGATAAGGTGTTGTCTCTGTACAAGATAAACACAGATAACCTTAAGGGAGGCTTTGAATCCTTCCCAGCAAGTCCAAACAACCTGCACAGTATATGAATGGAGATAATTCCATAATTACCTTAGCAAAAGAATGAAGTCATGAGAACATCTTATGCGCAGGTGACAGCCAAGGCAGGGGGTGGGGTGGGGGAGAGGCTGTTATGTGCTTGCCAGTAGGCATGGATATGAAGCAATTAGTAAAACAAAAAAACGAGGGGGGGGGGCGAACCCTACAGATCGACTTATTAGGGCCTGGTTTGCACTAACACAGATCCGTGGCTTAGATCAGGGACTTATTTAGGGAGTGAGAAGAGCCTAACCGAATCAAGCCAAAGGTCCGTTCAATCTAGAATCCTGTCCTCATAAGTGGCCAAACAGATACCCATGGGAAGCTCACAAACAGCAGCTGAGCACAGCACCCACCCGAGCTTCTGTTTACCTTGATAGTAGGTGGGAAATGGCCTTCTTTGTGGTGGCACCTTTAATGGCGGAACATCCTGAGAACTGTATAGGATGAAGACCCTTTTATTGTTCAGTCTTTCAATTTGATCTGTTTTGCCCTTTTAATGTGTGTTTTTTTATTATGCTGTTCAGTTAGATTTTGCTGCTTTTAGCATATTTTAGTGTACATTCATCTTGGTTTATTGTGTGTTCCATGTTTCGTAACCTGCCTTGGGAATTTTTTGATCAAAGGGCAAGGTATAAAAATCAGGGATCAAGAAGCCTACTGTGCCCCGCCCCCCAGATGTTGTGGGACTCCCATAAGCCCCAGCCAATAGGGCCCATAATCTGGGATGGTGAAAAGTAGAGTCCAGAAACATTTTGGGTTGGGGTAGGGGGCGGTACGGATTCCCTGTCCCTTGTAGAAATCCTCACAATAAATAAAATAACTATTAAATTGTGGGTGAAAATATCAGACAACACAGCAATTCTTCAAGCAGCTCTTGCTTATTCACAGGCCAGGACAGAACTGAACTGAAGGGTTCAGTCAGCCTGCTTATATAGAGCTCCAGTACAATGTAACTGTAACAATCTTCTAAAACTATCCAATCACTGAACGTCACTTTCGATCCCTTATTTGCATAACTATCTACAGTATCCCCCTGCTGGCCCAGGGTGAGAACTTCAGTACATAACAATAACAACCATATAATAAATAGGATAGCCAGAAGAGGATGTTCTGTATCAAAAATAGAAAATCATTAACACAAATACTCTTCTACTTCAGCACACCAGGTGTTTCCACACTTATTTCAGATCATGGAAAAAGCTTACCAGGAATTATTCTCTGCCTTTGAATCCAATACAGTTCGATGCATTTCCAGCCTCTCTCAATGTTATCCCCACACCGCACCCTGCATAGTTCCTGTAACTGCTTTGCTTGTACCTCTGCCTTGGAATTTGAGAGAGTTTACGATATTTAGCTTGCACAATCCTGTCAGACACAATTAAATGACAGGGAGCCTTAGACTTCTTCTCCTTTCAGGTTTAATGATTAATTAGTAGAAACAATGCAGCAAATGCTAGGTTACAGGGTTGTTGTTTTTTCAGACGGAACTCACCGGAATCAAGTTCTGGCACCTCTCAGGTGAGCGCCATTGCCATTATAAGAGAACAAGGGAGGTGTTTGTGGTGAGTACTGGCACCTCTTTTTCTAGATAAATAGCACTGCTAGGGTAGCCTTAAAAACTTCTTCCCCTGGTACAGACTAAGCCAATCTTTGAGGTCTTCTGAGGGGATCCTTGTAGTCATTTCATGACCTGAAGATTGCCGCTTGGTGACCGTGTGGAAAAAGGTCCTCTCGGCAATAGAGTAGTATCCACCTTTTGGGATGCTCTCCCTCAGGTAATTCATGAGGTGGCAGCACCAATTTCCTTAAAACACATGTTTAAGACTTCTGTGTTTACCTAAGAGTTCCTGGACCATGAACCTCATTTTTTATGTTTGTACAGTGGTACCTTGGGTTACAGATGCTTCAGGTTACATGCGCTTCAGGTTACAGACTCCGCTAACCCAGAAATAGTACTTCAGGTTAAGAACTTTGCTTCAGGATGAGAACAGAAATCATGCGGCGGCAACGGGAGGCCCTTTTAGCTAAAGTGGTACCTCAGGTTAAGAACAGTTTCAGGTTAAGAATGGACCTCCAGAATGAATTAAGTTCTTAACCCGAGGTACCACTGTATACTGCTAATTTTGAACTGTGATACACACCTGTGTTTTGCTTTTATCTTGTCTTTAGGATATTTTATTCAGTGGTATATAAAAACTGTATAACTAAACCAACCAACAAACCAATAAATAAACTCCAACTGCCAGCTCAGCACACGCCACCACAGCACTTTATTTGTCACGAGGGCATTCGCCCAGCTTTCCATTTTGACACACAAACGCTGAGCCAAAGCTCTGGTTCTTGCCATCAAAGGGTCCATCAGTTGCCTCTGGGACTGTAGATCTGACATCCCGATACACTTCTCAGCCAAAATAGACTGGACTCTGCACTGCAGCGCCCTACCAAATATGACACTGTGGTCAGAGCAGTAAATAATGCCAGTCTAAAAAAAATGTCATCCTGACACCCTGCTACTCATTATGACTTGCATCCAAGAAAGTCAATGCACAAGTAGAGTGGCTTCCGCTCATGCAACAAAACTTTGATTCCATCTGCACCCCACACCAGTGGCGGCATGCGGTCAGTGGACTTGGGGGACTAGGCTAGTTCCCTGAGCCCGAGGCATAGCAAGGTCAGGTGGTACCCAGTGCAGAATTTTTTTTGTCACCCCCCCCCCATTGAAATTATTAAAAGAGGTTAAAATTAGATACTTACAGTTGCAAGTGTTATTTTCTGGTTTATTTACTTAACATTGTGAGCATAAGCACTTAAAACTCCCTCCCCAACTTTGTTCTCACACCCTACCTCTCCTCCTGTGCGTTCCAAGGTTTGGGTCTTCTCGGGCCTTCTAGGTAGTGGCACCCGCCCTGTGGAACGCCCTTCCACCAGATGTAAAAGAGAAAAACAACTACCAGACTTTTAGAAGACATCTGAAGGCAGCCCTGTTCAGGGAAGTTTAATAGACTATTGTATTTTAATATTCTGTTGGAAGCTGCCCAGAGTAGCTGGGGAAACCCAGCCAGATGGGCGGGGTATAAATAAATAAATAAATAAATAAATAAATAAATAAATTTGGTCCTGAGTTGAGGGAGCTTTTGGTCCTCTCCTTCCCTCCCCCCTCCGCTTGTTTGCTCGCCTGCCTCCTTCCCGTCCTCTCCCTGCCTGTTGGCCTGCCTCCTCCAGCAGCCCAGGAGCATGGGGCAACGGCATGCCACACGCCAACAACTCCCAAGCCTTACCCGAGTTGTCAAAATGAAGGGGGAAGGGGGGAAGGCCACTGGCAAAGCGGCGCAACTCCCCCTTCCCCCAACGGCTCGGGGTAGGCTTGGGAGTCGTGGATGGGCAGCATGCCGAATGTCACCCCCCTCAGCGATAACACCCAGGGCGGCCTGCCCCCACCGTACCCCCTTCCTACACCTCTGCCCTCCCAAATTTGCTCCAGAAGGTTGAGAGAAACCCCAGAGAAGTTTTTTGGGGGGTGGCTGGGATTATGCAGGGGAGGAGAAGGGGAGGAGCAATTTTATTGTGTGAGTGAAAGTCATCCTAGTTGTGCAATGACTTTGTGAGATACAACCCTCTGTCTTCTTTTTTTCAAAAATGTATTCTTTGGAACTTTTAGAGACTTTTATTTTATTGCTCAAGACCTTTTGTGTAACATTCGTGTGCGTATTTGCAGCCTCTGACCCCTCTCCCATGACTACTCTCCTCCACTCTCTGGCCGCCATTCCTCTACAGCTGCTAGCCGTGTTGGCCTGCTCTCCCTATATGGTCGAAGGCAGCAACGATTCTGAATACCACTTGCTGGAAACTATAGCGAGGGGAGAGTGCTGGAGACCTGCTTTGGGGCTTCTCATGGGCATGTGATTGTGAGAACAGGATGCTGGACTAGTTGGGCCATTGGCCTGATCCTGCAGGCTCCACTTATGTTCTTATGTTAAGGGAATGTGACCCACCCCTCCATTCCAGTAGCTGAAGGCTTACGGTGAAAAGAGGTGAAACCACACATTGTGTGTAAAATAAAAACAAACCACCCTGAAAGTTGCCTGCACAAAACAACCACCACCAACAACCACCATTGTGTAAGAAGGTTGGTTGCTTCTCTTGGCTGCTGGTGTTACACAAATGGGCCGTGCTGTTGTGCAATTTCTATTCATGCGGCTAAAGGTAAGCATCGCTCCTAACGTTTCCAGCTCTCGTCCAAATATGTAAAGGGCTTAACTGTATACAGAGTTGTTCAGGAGCACCGGAGAGCCAGTGAGTGATGCCATTGTCCTACCTGCCACGGGTTTGAAAAGCACCCAGCGAACTGTGGAACTGTTTTGTCTTAATGGTTTCTCCTCCACCTCCACCCTTCGGCAAAAAGAGAAGCCAGCTAAACACAAACAGTTTGAAAGGTGGCTGTCAACATCTCAGGTCCGCCTTGGCCATCAGACAAATGCATGTTGCTGATAAAGGCAGTGGCACCTCACGGAGGTGGTGTCTATGAATGGTTATTAGCCACAAAGGCTATGTTCTCACTTCTACCAACCTTACTGTACGCTTGTGAAACATGGACCACTTATAAACTCCACCTCCAACTCCTTGAAAGATTCCATTAACAGTGCCTCTGAAAAATTTTACACATCACCTGGGAAGACCAGCAAACTAATGCTAGTGTACTGGAAGAAGCAAAGATCACCTGTGTCGAAGCAATGATTCTTCAACATCAACTTCGTAAGACTGGTCATGTCATGTGGATGCCTGATTATCATCTTCCAAAGCAGCTACTCTATTCCGAACTTAAAAATGGAAAGCGTAATGCTGGTGGTCAACAAAAAAGGCTCAAAGACTCTCTCAATGTAAATCTTTAAAAAGTAGTATAAACACTGACAACTGGGAAACAGTGGCCTGCAAGTGCTCCAATTGGAGAACAGCCTTTATCAAAGGTGCCATGGGTTTCAAAGACTCTCGAACTCAGGACGAAAGGGAGAAATGTGCTAAGAGGAAGGCACGCTTGGCAAATCCACACCGTGATCAACTCCCGCCCGGAAACCCATGTCCCCCATTGTGGAAGGACGTGTGGATCCAGAATTGACCTCCACAGTCACTTACGGACTCACTTTTAAAACCATGTTTATGGAAGACAATCTTACTCGGCTATGAGTGATCGCCAAAGAATTAGCCACAAAGGCTATGTTCTCACTTCTCAGCTGAAGAGGTGTATGAATGATTTGAATACTGGTTGTTTGGAATCACAAGTAGGCTGTTGTACTTAGGTCTTGCTTGTTGGTTTCCCACAGGCATCTGGTTGGCCAACATGAGAAAAGGATTTTGGACTAGATGGGCCACCAGGCTGATCCAGCAGAGCTCTTTGTTATGTTCTCATCCAGCAGCAATTCCACACAAGAGAGATCTCTTAGCACAAAGTGTGGCCCACTCCCTGGCATTGAAGACAAAAGGGCACCCTATTGATGCCAAGCTCTGGATTAGATTGCAAGCTATGCTGGTCATTGACTGTAATAAAGTGATTGATTGATTGATTGATTGATTGATTGATTGATTGCAGCCCATGGTTAATTTTCACCATGTCTGCACTGGTGCAAATCCAGGAATTCTAGCTAGAGATACATATTTTCATTTCATTTTCATTTATTATATTTCTATGCTGTTTTTCACTTGCATGAGTCACATACAATGAATAACAACCTAGTAGAACATTGCAATTACAGCACAAACCATATAAAATAATTAACAAATCATCTGTAAAAACAACCACCTCTATAAAACACTGTTAACAAAGCAACTTTAAAAACAGGCTAAACAGTATACAACCACAAGAAAAGTCATATTCTAAAAATTCACAAAGCATTACAGCACTCCTGATCCCCCAAATATATTAACATCATTAACAAACTAACAACCAAAAGTGAAGTAAGCACTCATAGTCTCCCACTCAGTTCATTAAAATACACATAAATGTCTCTCTGTGTGTGCTTATTAGAATGTCTGGTGAATTTCCTGGGTTGCCAATTACACATTGCCAAAAAAAGAGGCACATTTTCCCCCAACTGCAATGAAATTAAGGGGAAAAGACTTAAGGGAACATTGTCTGCAATGCAGCAATTTGGTTTCTTTCATCACTAGGCACGGCTTTGACTTTTGTTTCAGGATGTGGCCTCATTCAGGTTTGCTCTACTTCCTGCTAGAGACCTGTTCCTTTCCAGATTCTTCTCAACTTTGTGGAACCAGTCATCCTTGCTGGTGTGGTCCAGTTTCTCAATTTCCTGGAATGTCTCAGAATCCAAATCAGACACCTACTCTATCCTGTTTATCTACACCAGCTGGAAGCTGTTCTGATGCTTTGTAGGTGCTGGTCCAGCAAAGCTTTTCCCTGTGTGCATGAAACATCCAGGGGTTCTCTGAACTGGCTTTTGAGAGATATTTAAGTTGTTCAGGCTTCCTTTACTTGTTCTGTTAGTCCCTAGTTAACACTGGTATCTGCTAGAATTGTTGCTGTTCTGTCCAGCTTGACTCAGACACTTAAACATGAACTTTCCTCCCACGAGAATAACTTTGTCCCTCTGCCCTTTAGGCAGCGTTGGGAAGTTCAGAGCAAATGGACAACATTTCACAACATTTATATCCCACTGGATTGCATTTAAAACCCCTAAGCAATTTACAAGAAATTTTAAGATGATCAGTACAAACACAGTTAAGAACAACTGAAACATTCATAAATAATTAAAATTAACAGTATAAAAGAGATTTTAGCACATCAGCATCTACATGCCTGGATAGGTTTGCCTAAACAAAAATGTTTTAAGCAGGTACTGGAAAAGATTGCAGCAAAGGTGCCCGACTGATGTCAACAGTTCCCAGGTTTAGGTGCCACCACACTAAAAGATTGATTTATTATGACACGGTTTGTGTGGCACCTGTGCAGTACCAGTTCTGCAGATGGAAGAGACTGAGGTTCCCCATCTCTGAGTTTTTCTGTGCCGACTTTCCTCCATGCTGCCGTCATGAGCAACTGATGCTGCTCTCCCTTGGATCATGTCCAGACTTCCTGTTTATTTATAATTCATTCTGTTTCGTTTGCACAAAGCTTGGGACTGAAGTTAGGTGACATTGGCTGGGTATTGAGAACATCCGTTCTGATTCGTTGGGGAGACATTACGTAATGTTCTGCCCATCCAGAGTTACTCTGCCTATTCCCAGGAATTTCCCTGCCACTTTCCTAACAGCAAAAAGGCAAATTCTGGGGTGGTTCTTGTCACTCAAGAACACCAAATCAACGATAGCAATGGCAAGCTGAATTTGCCTGCAGCAGATAGAATCCCCCACAAAAAGGATAACAGTCCAAAGACTGGCTTTCATCACATGACACATTGCAAGTGTGACTGCTGAATATTTATAGGCACTCAGTTTACCTTGGACATGAAAAAAACTAGAGAAATCCTTTGTGAATTCTTAGAGGATGACTTTTCTTTTGGTTGTACTGTTTAGCCTATTTTTTCAAGTAGTGTTTTTTTTAGAAGGGGGTTGTTTTTACTCATGTACACCCTTTTGCATGCAATTTCCCCAACACAATACAGTTTGTATGCTGTGTTCACTATTATTTCATTTTTTCTGCAGATTTCCCCCCAAATAAATGCATTTTTTAAAATACTGTTTGCTTAGCAAACTGCATTGCAAAATTCAGAGAAGTGCAAATTTTGAAGGACGTCTGTCTTCTGGTTCTCATCCTGTTCTGGAAAGTGCAGAGTTGATAGATTCACCTATAAATAGGAACCAAATCAAATTCCCATCATCCCTAGTGACCAGATGGAAAAGCGGAGAAGCCTGTGGCGGTTTCATCAAGGAACCCATGACCGCTTGTTAAATTAAAGCTGCTTTAAAAACCTTGAATTCCAGCCTTGGGCAAGAGAATCCCTAGGTTGGATTTCTCATTCAGTTGTCAGAATTAGCAGTGGGGTATCCTGCCCCCCCCAGCTACCCATTCATGGACCTGACAGCCGTGTCTTCCAGGTGATGGAACAAACTACATGGTTCTCCTGCCACTTTGCACAAGCTGAATAGCCCTTTTGCTCCCCCTTGTGGTTACATGTCAGTACTGGATGCTGACTGGGGGAATTTATTCGTGGAATCCTTATTTTCCTTTGCTACCCCCCTCATTCCAAGATATAGTTTCTTTCTGTGGCCATGTGCATCGGATTACAAAGCAACCTACAAATCAAACGTGGGTGGGAGGCGATTTGGCTGCAATCGCGCCCATCATTTTACTGATGCACCCATGGAAAGCATTGGTTTGGGGACCTTTCGGAGGCAAAGGAAATGGGAACTGCATTCATAGAGTCATAGAACTGTAGAGCTGGAAGGGACCACGAGGGTCATCTAGTTCTACCCCCTGCAATGCAGGAATCTTTTTGCCCAACATGGGGCTTGAACCCATGGTCCTGAGTCTCGTGTTCAACTGACTGAGCTCTCTCTCTCTCTCTCTCTCTCTCTCTCTGTGTGTGTGTGTGTGTGTGAAACAGCATGAGAAATAATGAGAGGGGGGGGGAAGTCAGGTTAGGAAGAAAGATTATATATCATATTTATTTATAATAAAATTTATATCCCAGCAAAACAGACAGAAAGGAGAAGTGATATATAGCAGGGATGGGGAATCTGTGGTCCTTCAGGTGTTGCTGATCTTCAGCACTCCTCATCCCCGACCATTGGTCATGCATGCCAGGGCTGCTGGGCATTGAGAATCCTGCAATTTCTACAGGGCCACAAGTTCCACATCCCTGCTTTTCAGGTATAGATGGAGAGGTTTTGCAACATAATCCCATGCATGCCTACTCTGATATCAGCTGCCTGTATTCAGCCAGGCTCTCTCCATACTTCCCTTGGAGCAAATGCATTGAAGGCATGCATAGGCTTACTGCAGAGCAAATGGGAATTGGATTGCACGGTTCAACATTTTGGTTTTATGCCAACCTACTCGGTATATTTAAAGTCATAGATTAGCCATAACATTGTGAAAACCACAGAGCGCTGATGAGATATGAATTAAAGTAAACACCCCCGAGGTTTTTAGGTTATAGGGCATATGATGTCTCGTGAGGCACATTTAAGATTTCTAAGAATGATCTTGCCTGGTTGTATCAATGATCCATCTATTCCAAGGCACTCGGTTATATATTATTATTTTGCATGTTCCAGGCAGTGGTCTTGGTTCAAGTTCAAGCATTGAATCAGACCCTCCTGAAGTTGTAAGTGTACCTATTATCCTGTAGCCCAAAGTAGTATGACTTTTAATGAGACTTCAGGACACTGGGTGGATCTACACACAGGGAAATAATTGCTATAAATAAGTCAGAAATTAAATTGTTATAACGAAAGGGGGGGACCCAATGCTATGTAAAATAGCAAAGAGGTTTTTTTGCTCTCCATCGCCATCTGGTGTTGCATGTTTATAACACATTCAAAGCACCGGTTTTTTAAACGAATGTAGCTGAGTCCGCTGATTCCAGTAGAACTGCAGGGACCCCGGATTTTTCTTTAAAGTTTAGTAAGACCACAACACAGATGGGTGCTGCTGTGTCTGCATTGTGACAGAAACAGTAGTTTCATGGGTCTGATTATGTGTACTCTAGTCTGTTAGGAGCGAGCCCCACTGGATTCAGTAGGACTTGCTTCTAATTAGGTTAGGATTGTGCTGCCTGGCCTTTAACAAGGCTCTCTGTTGTAGAAAC
The DNA here is from genome assembly GCF_951804945.1 of Podarcis cretensis. Taxonomy (NCBI): domain Eukaryota; kingdom Metazoa; phylum Chordata; class Lepidosauria; order Squamata; family Lacertidae; genus Podarcis; species Podarcis cretensis. Next base: position 26,930,843 of record NC_137182.1, on the reverse strand, counting down.
CGTAGGTGTTGTTGACTTTTCACTTTTAACACTGGGGAGGAATTATGATGCTGCGATAAAGCTGTAGTGCCTGCTACCCCACCAACATTGCAAACAATAATTGAGGTGGTGGTAGTCACCCAGCCCTTTCTCCACACCCCTGGGCTGCTATTCCTCTTCCGAATGCCTTCTCAAAGAGGGGCTGTTTCTGTGAGTGGATGGGAAAGAGGTAAATTATCTTCTTCAGTATGTGAATTCTGCAGAAATCCTGGAATGAAAGGGCCCAACTAAAAGACAACCTAACTCTAGATTATTTTTTAAAATGAATTACTATGCTGGGAATTTGGAAGGCTAAAAAGCCATCCATGTTGTAGCACTTGCTGGTTTTCCTTCTCCTAGTTTGTAACTGGAGCAGCGCACCTGATTGCTTCGGTTGAAAAGCCCAGTGTGCTTCAGGAAAATCTCTTCTGACACCCCCAGGTGGCAGCAACACCTAAGGTTATAAGGTTTCTTCCAACTCTATGATTCTATGATTCTATTCCTTCTTTGGAGGTCTTTAAGCAGAGGCTTGACAACCATATGTCAGGAGTGCTCTGAAGGTTTTTTCCTGCTTGGCAGGGGGTGTGGACTCGATGGCCATTGTGGTCTCTTCCAACTCTATGATTCTATGATTCTATTCTATATACTCTTCATTGCAAGAGGTTAAAACGGATGAGTGTAATAACTACTTTGCCTTGAATGATCCAAAGAAGCCATGATCAATTTCCTACCTACCCAGAGACCCACTAGGATTTTCATTAAGGTTGGAAATACCCTCAAATAGCTATCTATTTCTTGCGAGAGACAATTCATATGTTCTGGGTCCTGGAAACACCTTTGTTCACAATCCTCATCAAAATGCTATTATATACCCCCTCATTTAATCTTAATTAAGAAGTCCACATTTGTGTGTGTGTATGTGTGTGTGAATATAATGGGATATTATGTAGAAATGGTAAATCCAAATTAAATGGGAAGATAAGATGGGATGGCATTTTGATAAGGACAACTTTGTGTGGATTCTGCATGAAACATGCATTCATGAATGGCACCGAGGCAACAATGAACTCTGGATGCATCCCTTGTTCAGCCAACCCAGGACTGACCCAAGACATTTTGCTGTCTGGAACAGGAAATGGTGCTTCCCCAGAGGCAGAAAATCCCATAAGCATCTCCCTTTCTCCCGGCAAACAAAATAATTGCAATAATGATTTCACGATCAGTGTGCTGCCTTTCATGACTCCTAATATTAATGGCCCAAGACAGCCGCCTCATCCTACCTCAGAGTGGTCCTGTTAGGCCTTTTATCTGACCTTCAGAACTCTCCCCAAGCCACCCACCCATCACAGAATACACCCTTCATTGGTCCTCCTTCATATCCAAGAGTTTTCGCTTTGCTGAAATGTGTCATTGAACTCTGACAATGCCTCGTGTTTGTCTGGATAGAGGACAGAGGGGTGTACTAACTATCCTACTGAACGAAGGAAAAATGTACCTTTGTTGTTCCACCGGCTTTTGCCTCTGGTCCCTTCCATCCCTGAAAAGTGTCACCACTTCTGCCCCTGGAGAACCTAATCTCCTTCTGGAAACTCTTGGTCTTGTGTCATAAGCAAACATCTGCTTAGAAAAACATATAGCAGATGCCACATTTTTTGTATGCCAGAAAACAAATGTTTATTAAGAAGTCACCCGAGGATCTTCCGTGCATCCCGGAAAGCATGAAAGCAGCAGGGAAGGGAGGAACCATGCTACCAGAGCCACCTTGTAGGCAGAACGTGCCTAACTTTTTAAGCAAGGTTCCTAGAGGAGTTTTCTAAGCACAGGATAAGAGTACATAAATTCCCCCTCCCCTCTAGGTTCAGGTCCTCGTCTGTTGCATGTTGCCTTTGGATTTGGTGCCCAGGCACTGAGATTTCACATGCGGCAGATCTTAGTGTTGATCCTTGGGCCTGGTGGCCCTGGTGGGCATGGGCCACAAGGGGGTGGGCACATTGGACCATGCGGGCCACAGGGAGGAGGGCCACAGGGTGGAGGGCCACATGAGACAAACTTTGGCCCACAGGGGTTGACACATGAGGGAGCCAGGTTGGGCTCCACCACGGGCACACATGGCTTGCAGGTTGGTGGGCAGGCGGGGGCACAGACAGGCTCTGGCACACAAACTGGCCGGCAGACAGATGACCGAATGGCGGTCGTGCACTCTGGATCACAGGGGCGATTGGGCAGCCTGGAAAAGAAGAACACATCCATGGTTAGACAAGAAGAGTGTGTCTCTGGAGAAGGCTAGCTTCCCAATGTGAGATGGTGAGAGCAAGCGTTAAGGAGCTAAAGCAAAGGGTCTTGTGTTCTTGGAGCTGTGGATGCTTTCACAGCAACATCCTGGTGTGAGTTAGTGTTATTCCCCAAAAGGGCCAGTAAGTGAGCTGTAACCTCAAGATGCAAACATGCCCATCCGTTGATTTTAACTGGGCGTTTCCAAATAGCTGCTCTTAGGACCACAGCATAGGTAAGTTGTTAAAACCTTGTTTATGGAAGACAATCTTCCTCGGCTATGAGTGATCTCCAAAGAAGAAGTAGTTTCAGGTACAAGTTCCAGGATGTATGGTGCTTGTGGATCCACTCAACTTGTCTATCCTCTGCTGGGGGGAATAGCTCAGTGGTGTCTACCCTGACTAACAGAAGTCCTCTAGGATTTCTGACTGGGGTCTCTCTGAGGTCTACCTGGAAATGCCAGCTGTTGCACCTGGGACTGCATTCATTGTTCCATCACTTTTGTCTCTGGCATGTGGCCCTTGGAAGGTGGACCAGAAGGGAAGGTGGCCCTTGGGGTCAGAAGGCTTTCTCTCTCCACCCCCCCCCCACTTTATTGGATCACAGCTGAGTTGAGGTTAACATGCCTAAAGCCAAATCAATCCAGAAGAGGCCATTCTGGCATCGACTACTGCCCTCATCTTACGTACTTGCAGTCTTCTCCTTCCAACATGTTGCGGTAAGTGGCGATCTCACAGTCCAGGCGGGCTTTTTCGTCCAGGAGGGTCTTGTACTCGCAGTTCTGGCGCTCAATGTCACAGCGGATTTCAGCCAGCTGGGCCTCCACGTTGCTGATCAGGCACTGGAGCTGGGAAAGCTGGGTGCAGTAGCGGGATTCTGTTTCTTGCAAAGTGCCCTCCAGAGCCCCTTTCTGAGAAATGGAGAAGGCGGCGAGAGAGAGAGAGAGAGAGAGAGAGAGAGAGAGAGATTCATCAGGGCATGTTCTGCTCACACAGCAAAACGAACACAATGGTACCATACTGCAAGGGCAGCCAACCCGATATCCTCCAAATATTGTTGGACTACAACTCCCATCATCCCTGGCCCTTGGCCTTGCTGGCTGGGGTAGATGGGAGTTGGAGTCCAGTAACATCTGGAGGACACTGGCAGGGACTGGCAAAATGCTGATGAGTGTGCACGGGGGGAAGGGAGTCTGGAGTCTGACTCGAGAGAGGGGGGCAGTGATTTGTGGGGACCTCTACCAGCCAGGATGCAAAAGTCAGAGGAAGGGGAAGCTTCAGAGCTGGAGGGTAGAGGAGAGGGTGGGCTGGAAGAAGAGACGGGAAAGGCATGACAGACAGGAGTACGATTCACAAGATTGTGTGAACATGCAAATAGTACTTTTGAAGAACGTACCCGACACTGAGCATTCTGGATTCCTACTCACCATGCTCTGCTGAGCCTGTAGGTCAATCTCCAGTGCTTGAACACAACGTCTTGTCTCAATGATTTCTGTCTGGCAGCACTGCAGCTGTTCTCCACTGGAGAGCACCTCCCTGTTGAGCTCTTCCATCTGGTGAAAGTTTTAAAAAGTCCAGAAATTAGACTGTCACGGGGGTTCTGCCATGAAAGATGGTCAGTGAGACACCTGATTGGGATGGAATTGGCCACTGAGGAGGAGGACCTACCTGTGTACAGTACCAGTCCTCAACTTCCCGGCGATTCTTTTCAAGATCAGCCTCATATTGGCACCGCATCTCGTCCAGGACCTTGTTGAGGTTGCAAGATGGGGCAGCATCCACTTCCACATTGATGCGGTCACCGAGCTGGGAGCGCAGGGCACAGGACTCCTGCAGGAGGGGACAAAGAGGGGAGAATATCTGGAGCCATTTATCATCCTTTGCATAACACTTATTCAAAGGGACTGCTGAATATAATTTGGTTGGCTCTTCGATGGTAGACTGGTATTGCAAGCTGGTTCCCTGTTTGGGACTTGGACCCTGATGGAATTTTGATTTGGGGAGATTCAGTGGAAGGGGCGCACAGATGGCCATAGTTTGGACTAGATAGAAATTTACTCTAGTGGTTGGTGACCCTTAGGGATTTTGCCCTTTACCCATTGTGTATTGGTTGGTTGCATAAGTTGTCCAAAACTCTGCATTTATTTATCCTGGAATGCCCTTATCTCTGTTGGTGGTCTAGATTGTGAAGACCGATCTCAAGGTGGACTAGGTGGATAGATGTCCCTGGTTTTTGATGTGAACTGGTCTAGACCAGGGGTAGCCAATGTGGTACCTTCTGGATGTTGCTGGACTACAACTCTCATCATCCCTGCCCACTGGCCATGCTTACTGGGTCTGATGGGAGTTGTAGTCCAACAACATCCAGAGGACCTCATGTTGACTACCCATGGACTAGAAGATGATCCCAGTGCTCTTCCAGCTCCAAAGATCTATGCTCCTTCACCCGTGGTTCAGCACCTGTTCTGGTCTTGGTAGAAGAGATGTTTGGGGCATACCTCCTCATGGTTTTTCTTCAGGCACATCATCTCCTCAGTCAAGGACTCGAGCTGAGCTTCCTGGTCAGCCCTGCATAGGGTGAGGTCATCCAGCACTCTCCGAAGGCCATTGATGTCAGCCTGATCCCGCTGACGCAGACTCAGCTCATAATCATACCTTCAGGGGGAGGAAAGACAGATTATTGCAGCATAGCTGAGAGGGCAGAATGTTAAACCTGGACTAAGGACTGCTGAGTACCAATCCAAGCTCCAGTGGGCAGCAGTTCTCGCTCTCTTCTGCTACTCTAAGGTCACCCAGAGCACAGCAAGCCACTGGGATTGTTTCTGCTCAGCAGCGCCTGGGTGGCGACAATCCCCACCGGGGTGGGACTTGCAGTAAACACCGAAAGCAAGTCCTACTTTCAGCAGGAATCCTTGCAGCCCCAGCTTGGGACCAAGCCCTAGCTTCAATGATTCTTCCTTTCCAGTCTCAACTTAAATTAAAGTCAATCTGTAAAGGAGAAAAAGAAGAATGATGAGCACACAAATGTGCTCTCGATTCCTCCTCTGAAGTTTGACACCTGGTGATTGATGGGTTGGCTGCCCTATCCAGCTGACAAAGGTGGCCCTTGGAGGGTGGGCCAGATCTGGATCCAGTTCCCCGTCTCTGCTTTGAGTAGGTGCCACACACCTCAAGGAGACTTACCTCTAAGCAGACGTGGATAACTGTCCTACGCTTTTGTATTCTCAGTGGCAGGGTGATCTACAAATGTGTGTCTGCGGGTCCATGCCTTTTCTGGTGCATGTTTATGGGGCTGCTAAAATGTGAGCGATTTTGTATGCGTCTTTTCTGAAATCAAGGAGTGTGATACTATGTGTGCATTCTGTGTGTTTTTGTGGGGGACAGGACAGTTGGACAATTACTCTTAGGGCCTTAAACCTGTTGTAAACCAATAGATGAGTTGGGGCTTACATTGTTGATTTCAGGCTTGCGTTGGTATGTTCTTGGTACAAAAATGTACAGCCAGTTGTCAGAGGACTTCCAAATGGAATTTTAACCTGAATTCCACTGAATTCCTTTAATGTGGAAGCTTGCCTTCTTAGCGCTGCTGGCTATTCCTTAGCAAAACAGTCCTCATTTTAGAACTGCCTGGGTCTTTGTAGAAGAGACATCAACACTTCCCAATAATAATTTAGCTTGAAAGTGGTGATCTGGCAGCCCTTAATACTATCAGCAGCCACTGTTTTCAGCCTGGTTTCCCTACAAAACTGCTATCGGTGAGCCTCTGTTTTCTTTCTGGGAATCATAGTAACACAAGCTGGTTTGAATGATACCATGGGGTGGTGGGGGGGTGGGGAGTATGACAACATACAGGGTGAGAGTGGTTGGCTAGCTTTGACCCCCCCCCACACACACCAAAAAAAATATCTTACTTGGTGCAATAGTCATCAGAAGCCATTTTGAGATTGTCAATATCCAGGCAGAGTCTTGCATTGTCAGCCTTAGTACAGCAAATCTGGAAAGAAACCGCCCAGAGATATTTCATTTTAATCCAGCCAGATGGATTAGGTGGGAGCAGATGGAGAGCATCGCAGCATGATAGCTCCTGCTGGATCAGGCCAAAGGCTCACTGAGCCCAGCATCCTGTAGCTGAAGTGACCAACCAGATATCTATAGAAAGCCCACAAGCAGAACCTGAATGCAACCATGCCCTCTCCACTTGTGGCTCCCAGCCACAGGCATTCAGAGGTCTCCTGCCTCCAACAACAGAGGGAGAACATAGCCATCATCATGGCTAGTTAGGCACTGAGAGCCTTCTTCTCCATGAATTTGTGCAATCCTGTTTTAAAGACATCCAGGTTGATGGGCATCACTACACCATGAGAACAAATTCCATATTGCATTGCGTGACTTTCTTTTGCCTTAAGGCAGGCATAGGCAAACTTGGACCTCCATATGTTTTGAGACTACAATTCCCATCATCCCTGACCACTGGTTCTGCTAGCTAGGGATGATGGGAGTTGTAGTCTCAAAACATCTGGAGGGCCGAGTTTGCCTATGCCTGCCTTAAGGGCATTGGAGCAGACACCTGAAGGGGGCAAGAAATGAGGCTTCATTTCTCTTCATTTCCTTCCTTTCCTTTCCTGGGAAATGATATATAATGAATTGAAAAGGATGTTCAAAATAACATTTGTAAAAAAAACAACCCAGAAGCTTTTCTTTGGGGAATTATAGGGACAGAACTACCTAAACTGTACAGAAGCTTATTTATGTATGCAACTACAGTGGCAAGAATGTTACTTGCCCCAAAACGGAAAGAAGAAGAAGTCCCAGCAAAGGAAAAATGCATAGAAAAACTTACGGAATATGCAGAAATGGCAAAACTTACCAAAAGAATAAGAAATCAAGATAACAAAGTATTTATAAAAGAATGGAAATGGTTTACTGAATTACAGCCAAATTGTAAACAGATAAGAACATTGGCAGGATTATGGTAATAACCTGCAGTTTTATAAGAGTATATATTTAAAGTAGATGAGTAAATGAGCAAATTAAGTTAATTTGGATATGCAGAAGATATTGGGGGAAAATTAAGGAACTGCAGAAAGAGGCGGGAAGGAAGTCAAGTTTTGAAATGTTAAAATGATTGTAAAATTAGTGAAATGTATAAAACTGAAAATATAAATAAAATGTTAAAAAATGAGTCTTCAGCAACCCCTTTAAAGCTTGCATCAAAGGGCAGATCTGAAGCAAGGACAGAATGACTCTCACCCTTTCCTTGTAATGATAATAAATAATAATAATAATAATAATAATAATAATAATAATAATAATAATATTGATTTATAGCCCACGATAAAACATCAGTCATTAAAAACTTCCCTAAAGCCTTCAGATGTCTTCTAAAAGTCAGATAGCTGTTTATTTCTTTGACATCTGATGGGAGGGCGTTCCACAAGGCGGGCGCCACTACCGAGAAGGCCCTCTGCCTGGTTCCCTGTAGCTTCACTTTTTGCAGTGAGGGAACTGCCAGAAGCCCCTCAGAGCTGGCTGAATTATGGGGATGGAGATGCTCTTTCAGTTATACTGGGCTGAGGCCATTTAGGGCTTTAAAGGTCAGCACCAACACTTTGAATTGCGCTGGGAGCCAATGGAGGTCTTTCAGGACTGATGTTATGTGATCTCGGCGGCCACTCCCAGTCACCAGTCTTACTGCCGCACTCTAAAACCACTCTAAAACCAAATAAATCCAGAAGACTCCATAAATAACCAAAGTTTCCATGGAACTGGATGACCATGGAGGACACTCCCTCCACACACACACACATGAGCCATTCCTTACCTGTTGCTGGAGCTCGTCAATGTTGCAGTAAAAAGGTTTGAAGTCGGTGCACACGTAAGCATTTTCGCACTCGTACCAGTCTCGGATCTTGCACTCCAGGTCAGCGTTCTCTTGTTCCAGGCAGCGCACCCTTTCCAGATAGTTCCCCAGGCGGCTGTTCAGGAACTCCATGGTTTCCTTCTCATTGCAGTTGAGGATCCCTTCGTTGTGGCCGACAGGGTAGCAGTTCAGAGGGCGAGCAGGAGGAGGGATGCAGGGTGGAGGGACACAAGAGGAGCCCATGCTAGGAGGTGGAAGGCGAGTAGATGACATGTGGCCCCCACTTTGGCAGCTGTTGTGGAGAGACGAGGCCGTATGGCCTGGAGGGGGCAGGCAGACGCTGGATCGGCGAGGAGGAAGGCAAGGCCCGAGCCGGCAGTTGACTGAGGCAGCGCTGTTTGGGTGGCAGTTTGTTGTGACCCGGCAAGGGCCCCTGAGAGACCCGCAAGTGCGAGTGGCAGTGGTGGCAGCCATGGTTGAAAGGAGCAGCTAGATGGAGGAAATGAGTGAAGAGACCCACGAAACCCAAGTCTGACAGATGATCTCCTTCCTAGAGCTTTTTTATACCATGAGCACTGGGGTGTTAGCTCCTTTACGAGGCTTTCTCCTCGTTAATATTTGTGGCGATTCCTGCCCGGCTTCTCATTAGCCTGCTCGTTACTTGCTTGAAAAGCATTTCTTGGCTTATAAATTTGCCCTTCCGCCTCACACTTCACTTGCAGAGTCAGGACTCTGCTTGATGGCTGAGTCCCTGGAATGACAGTTTTTATGGGATGTCATCAAAGCGGTCTGTCAGCATCAAACACCAACCTTCAGTCCCTGGGCGTTGGTCATTTGAGCAGAATTATGGGCTTGGTGTTTCGCAGTGGGATTGCCCCTTTCCCTCCTTCTGCCCTACTTTGACCAACCGAAAAGCCAAGTCAGGATCTCTGGTAGACAGCAATCATGAACCTGAGACCTTCTGGAAATTCTACTCCAGATATCTCCTGCTCTGCCCTCATAACTGGTGAAAGGACACCCAGGTAGCTTCTTCTGCCAGATGTGCACAGTCTTTACAGCAGAAGAGATTTCTGGATCCTATACTGAGTCCGCTAGCCTTATCTGCTCTCCTAGTCTGCTTCCTGCCTTATTGAACAGGATGTTCAGCCATGGAACAGATCTGCCGGGAATGCAGTAATTGCATCCCACACTGCGGATCGTGCATTCAGCAAGGGGTTGACATGGAGGACCTCCAAGGTCTCTTTTGGCTCTCTGTATCTGTGATTTGAGACGCCTGCTTCTTGGGAGAAAAGCAATAACAAACCTAGACAGCATCTTAAAAAGCAGAGACATCACCTTGCCAACAAAGGTCCGTATGGTTAAAGCTATGGTTTTCCCAGTAGTGATGTATGGAAGTGAGAGCTGGACCATCAAGAAGGCTGATCGCCGAAGAAGTGATGCTTTTGAATTATGGTGCTGGAGGAGACTCTTGAGAGTCCCATGGACTGCAAGAAGATCAAACGCATCCATTCTTCAGGAAAGCAGCCCTGAGTGCTCACTGGAAGGACAGATCATGAAGCTGAGGCTCCAATACTTTGGCCATCTCATGAGAAGAGAAGACTCCCTGGAAAAGACCCTGATGTTGGGAAAGATGGAGGGCACAAGGAGAAGGGGACGACAGAGGACGAGATGGTTGGACAGTGTTCTCGAAGCTACCAGCATGAGTTTTACTAAACTGCGGGAGGCAGTGGAAGACAGAAGTGCCTGGTATGCTCTGGTCCATGGGGTCACGAAGAGTTGGACACGACTAAACGACTAAACAACAACAACAGCATCTGTGATTTGACTTTTCTCTGGGTCAGAATGCATGGTTTGTAGACAACGGCAGGACTAGCTGTTGCGGTGAGAAGACTGCAATTGAAGCCAACATTTTACATGCAACTCTGACCACTTTCCCCTGAATATTGGAAGTACTTTGCATCCGATTAAGTACATAATGCAAATGAATGAACTAATGAAATAAAAAAAGTCTTTTAAATGCAGATTGCTATCCCAGTCTGTATATATACTGGGTACTGGATTTGAAAGTTAGGTTTTTAGGTTTTTCTCATATATATATGCATAATAGCATCTTTTGTGGGCTTTTACATATGGCATTGTTTGTTATTCTTGATGTTTTTGCTGTAAAATCGCTTGTAGATATTTTATGAGCAGCAATTCATCAATGGAATCAAATGAACACTTAAATAAATATTCTTTTGCTTATTAATTTCTCTCCACTGTTATTCGGGAAGAAGAAAAACAGCAACAGGCTGTGGACCAGGTAGACTGTTTCCTCCAGTTTTGCTTCAGGGGAATTATTCTCTGCTTGTAAAAGTTGAGCTTTGGCCTTTTTTCACCTGCTCTTTCCTACTTTAAGGGGACACTAGTCTTGCTCATGATGTATTTATTGACCCTGCCAACGTCCCCCTCAAAACGTTTTAGTACAAACTCAGTGAGAGTGCTTCCAGACTGTCACTATTTGGTGGGTGGGATTCAGCAGCCTAGGGGCAAATCCATATTGTGCGATTGAAGTGGTTTGGGCATTCTTATAAAAGAAATCAAACTTTTTACAGTAAGGAAAGTGATAGATTTATGTGGGATAACAATTGCATGTTGCAGCATCATACAACTTCAGAACAAACACTTAGTAAACAATTGATATTGTATAATCTCCCTGCAAACTTTGTGCCAACGAATCAGGGTGAATGCTCAGCATCTGGAAGTGACCCAAGTCTCTAATTAAAGATCTCTAGGTAGTTTGCAAGCAGAAGTGTGGAAAGGGGCAATTACAGTATGACAGTAAAGTAAAATGTGGGGTGAGAAACATCAAAGTAAAATCTTGCTGAACATTTTTTTTTTTTTTTTACTATTGAGTCAAGATTCCAAGAGACCAAGCAAGATGGAGTATTAGCAGAATGGAGGCCAAGAGCTCTGTATGACAGCAGCCCTTAGTGCTCCAGTTTGCAGATATAATTCTATCCAACTATAACGAAAGAGAAATTCTATGCATAAGGTGTGTGTTTTCACTCCCATTTCCTGCTGGATAAGCCAATGTATGACTTAGAATGACAGATGTTCTGCTGGAGAAGAAATTTAGCTGGATCTACACACAGGGGAAAACACACACTATAAATAAGTAATAAATTAAATCATTTTGTGCCCAGAAATTGCAGCACATAATTTTTAAATGCAGGGGGCTGTCAGAGCTTTGTTCTCATCAAAAGCCACATGCACTGAACTGATATTCCCCATGCCTACCCCACACATCTGTACAGGCTAGTTAAATTTATTTAATGGTAAGGAAGAGAAACGCGAGCACATGTTGTGATGCATTCCCCCATTCATTAATGCTTCACATACCACAGATCTGGAAGTAGGGGGTGCAGAAGACATAAGCCAGAGCGGGGATGATACATGGAAATGTTATAAATAGCAATTGTTCAGTACAGCACGGGTGAAAACAGCAGGGGACTGAGGTTGGTGTGTGCACTGGCTTCCTGTATCGGTTGTCATCTGTGAGTCAGGAAGACGGGCTCTTCTCAAACAGGGATCCTTCCTGGCATCTCTACCACCAGCTGCTGCAGAAAACTGCCTTGGTGTGTTAAGACTTGATCCAGGCTAAGTTAGACCACATTCACACCATACATTCTTTGACGATACCACTTTAAAGAGCCATGGCTTTCCTCAAAGAACTCTGCGAGATGTAGTTTGTTAAGGGCATTCAGAGTTGTTAGGAGGCCCCTGTTCCCCTCACAGAATCCTTACAATTTGCAGAGTTTCCTGGGATGAGGGACTGATTGTTAAACCATTCTTGGAACTGTAGCTCCTCCTAACCACTCTTAGCACCCTTAACAGACTACAGATCCCAGAATTCTTTGGGGGAAGCCATGACTGTTCAATGTGGTATAATGATGTTTTAAAAGTACAGTGTTAATGTGGCCTTAGTTGCATTTATGAATCAACAGGAATGAAGTTGTGACTATCTGGTCCCGTTGACTTACAGCACGTCTGTTCAGGTCTACTCAAAAGTAAATCCCATTACGTTTAAATCGAGATAGTACCAATCTGTCAATTTTGGTTTCTCTCAGTTTCCAAGGTTTTCCCAGTCTTAAATTTCTACCTCAGTTTGCAATTTAAAAGCAAAACAAAAACTCCACAACACATTTTCTCAGAATGGATACATTTGTACACATTTCTGCAAAGTGATTTCCCTTAAAATAACACATTTTGCATGCCATTTTCAACAATATATGCAGTTCTATGGACACTACCCCAGTATATATACATTTTCTGTATATGCTACCTGACTGAAAAACTGCATTGCAAAATTCAAAGAAGTGCAACTTTGAAGGGTGGCTGTGTTTTTGGTCCTTGTACTGTTTCAGAAAGCGCAAATTAGGTCAGTTGTCTCTAAATGAGAATCAAATTTAATTTCTCCCCTACCTGTACTGTTGATGAGGCTTCCTCCCTGATAAGTTAGGACTGCCACATTAGTTTGGACACAGCCCATTATGAGTAGGCTGTCTTCTCCACATGTTAAGCTTGGCTCCACCCCCAATTTCTTATTGGACCCTGGGTCAATTATAAGAAGTTCTTTGTCATGCCTTGGTCTACAAAAGAGCAAGAGGCCGCTTGAAGCTCACACTAATTTCTCTGTGTTACAGCTCCCCCCAGAGCCTCTCTTTCTTTCTGGTGACTGGGAGCGGCTGCCGAGACCACATAACACTGGTCTTGAAAGACCTACATTGGCTCCCAGTATGTTTCTAAGCACAATTCAAAGTGTTGGTGCTGACCTTTAAAGCCCTAAATGGCCTCAGCCCAGTATACCTGAAGGAGCGTCTCCACCCCCATCATTCAACCTGGACACTGAGGTCCAACTCTGAGGGTCTTCTGGCAGTTCCCTCACTGCGAGAAGCAAAGTTACAGGGAACCAGGCAGAGGGCCTTCTCAGTAGTGGCACCCACCCTGTGGAACATCCTCCCATCAGATGTCAAAGAAATAAACAACTATATGACATTTAGAAGACATCTGAAGGCAGCACTGTTTAGGGAAGTTTTTAATGACTGATGTTTTAATGTATTTTTAATCTTTTGTTGGAAGCTGCCCAGAGTGGCTGGGGAAACCCAGCTAGATGGGAGAGGTATAAATAATAAATTATTATTATGTCTCATTGTCACTGTTTTGCTCAGCCCTTCTCATTCCCGAACCTTGAATTATCCTTTGTGGGCAGATTCTTAGGAAAGGATCTCTGCTCATTTGGTCTCAGATGAACCATTCAGCAATCTTCTGTACTAGGTGGCTTTCTCAGCAAGGCTTGGTGCACTCAAGCCACCCAAATGCCTGTCCTCGGTCTTGCTACATCTCAATACATTCCACTGCCAGATCTAGACAAGACTGTCTGCAATCAGTTGTGGACTAACTAGGAATGGCTTTCATAAGGCAGAGCAGGTGTGACCTGGGAGTGTGTCTCTGTCATGGATGAGATCTGTCCCTGGCTTGATTTGTGCTTGATTCTCCATAATTTGGACAATTGGTATTAATCAAGAGACGCCCCTGGGCATATCCATGGGCTGCAATCAATCAGCTGCTGAAAGGACTCGGATTGGATCTTTGAAGGTATCTGAATGTGGGGTTTTTTGAAACTTGAGAATCCTTACAACAGTTGGGAAAGAGGGGGGAGGCTTTTGATTTATGCTCAACAAGGAATTTAACAAGGTTTTACTACGCCCTCCCCCCTTGACCAAGGCTGAATGGACTTTATTTAAAATTATCCCTGGATTGGACCAGGAGTGCTGTTGGTGCAGTGAAAAAAGAATGAATGGCTGCCGGACAGATCTAGTAAAGAGGCTGAAATTGAGAAAAGATCTTGTTTTTAACTGTATGCTGAGGAAAAACTCCAGAGCAGAATTTTAATGGCAGAGACTGGATATGCACTCTGTGAGTTGTTTATGGCCGCAGCTCGTACACTAGTCAGTAAACAGCGGAAGGAATGGAATGCAACCTTGTACCATCCAGATAAACACTGCAAATAACTGAACAATGGACGATAGTAATTAACTCTAACAGCACACCAGGTCTGGAACAACAATGTATATGAAGGACTACACACGTGAAACAGATTACTTATTTTTAAGATGCAACGGAGGTGCTGTTTGTAAGCTGAAAAAAGTGGCCAGTTGGAAGAATGTTTAACGGCTAGTGAAGGTTGTCAGATGAACTCTAAATAAGAAATGGTGCGGCAATGTGAGGAAATGAAGATGATCATACGTTCAGAACAGGAGTGGGAAACTTGATTTTGCATTAAATTAAATTAATTTGGTTTGGTTTGTAATAATTTGGAAAATTAATAAAAAATAATTTGGGAAAGGAATGTCTTTCACAGCCTTCCCTTTGGTTTCATCTGTACATTTATAGACTGGGAAATTGCTGGACAGCATTTTGCATATAGACAATGTGTTCTTGCATTAGTACTTGGAATTTCATGGATACCAATGTTAACAGAAGTAGTTCATCGTTTGGGGGCTACAGGGAACCAAGCAGAGGGCCGTCTCGGTAGTGGCGCCTGCCCTGTGGAACGCCCTCCCATCAGATGTCAAAGAAATAAACAACTATCTGACATTTAGAAGACATCTGAAGGCAGCCATCTTTAGGGAAGTTTTTATTGTCTGACATTTTAATGTATTTTTAATCTTTTGTTGGAAGCCTCCCAGAGTGGCTGGGGAAACCCAGCCAGATGGGCGGGGTACAAATATTATTATTGTTATTTTGTTTGGAGCTTGAATGTCCCTAGTTAGTGGAAGTATATCAGTGAGCATCACATTCCAATGGATGAGAGCAACTCAGGATTGTTAAATTCATTTATTTTAGTGTTGTGGAAGATGTAGGACTATCCTGAGCAAGATTTATTTTAGGGGAAGAGCCTGAAGAACTGCTTCAGATAGAGGTGGCAAGAGGTGAAGTACTGGGGCTTCTTGGCAAATTAAAAGTAACAAGTCATCTGGCATCCACCTGAGAATTTCAAGCCATGGTACTATGATAGTCTCAGATAGGCATTTCATTTCTCTTCTAGCCTATACAGTGGTACCTCGGGTTACAGATGCTTCAGGTTACAGACTCCGCTAACCCAGAAATAGTACCTCGGGTTAAGAACTTTGCTTCAGGATGAGAACAGAAATCGCGCAGCGGCAGCGGGAGGCCCCATTAGCTAAAGTGGTACCTCAGGTTAAGTACAGTTTCAGGTTAAGAACAGACCTCCAGAACGAATTAAGTTCTTAACCCAAGGTACCACTGTACCTACAAGGCCAGAAAGAGAATGTCATGCCCCTTGCCTCAGGGGCCCAATATTGGCCTGGGGAAGACTCTGGTTCAGGTGATAGATAGGCATGGTCAAGATCACACTGTTACGTCTTTGTCCTTGATGCTATAACTGGCACGCATCCTTTTGTCAGATAAAGTCAAATAATCAACACCAGTAGCTTCTAAGCAAGAAATGATAGAGGCTAGCACAAATGAAAGACAACGTAAGCCAACATTTCTCCATGCGATAGGAGGAAGACAAACAAAGGTTTATTGAAAATGCTGATATTTCATCCCAGTGGCTGAATCACTGTTGAAGTGAAGCGACTCTTTGATTTGAAAAGTTAACATAGGCACCGAAGTACTGAGGCACGATCAAGAAAGCAGAATATTAGCCCTGAAAATATGTGCAGTGGTACGACAGAAGGAAGATTTCTCCCTTCTGCCTGGACGGATTGGCTTCGTTTTTGATGTATTGTTGCCTTAGAGAGTGAGGTGCTGGACTTGTTCCCGAGACGATATGATCTTCCCATCTTTAATCTCCTCTGTGATGGTGCGAATCTTTTTGGTGATCTGGGGGACCGGAGCACAGACTGGAGGGGGACATTCTGGCACACACGGAGCCCTAGGGAACCTGAGGTTGCCAAGAGATTAGGGGTGAAAATGGGAAGGCGAAATTTGGCACAACATGCTTAATCCCGTCAAACTGCCCCTTGTCCTCCCACGCCTGAAAATTTCCCCCATCTTTTCCCAAATAGGAGCAATGGTGGTACCCCTTAATTTCTGAGTCCACATACAGAATAAACGGGAAGACACCGCTTCCTGTTGCTGCTGTGTTAACTAAGGTCACAACTTTATTGAGTAGAGGAGATCTGCATGCAATTCTGTCAGACTACAATTTGCATTCCGGGTCTTGTTGGACTACAACTCCCATGAACCCTGGTCCCTGACCATCTTGCCTGGGTCTTGGAATCCAGCTACATTTCTAGGGCTCACATAATGCTTTAAGTCCCAGGCACTGATGAAGGCAAAATGGCAGCCAGGATGCCAGCACCATTGCTGTCACCGCCACTTGCAACAATGGCAATAACAGCAAAGAAAAGGGCCTGTGCTACTGCTGCAGGTAATGGCAAAAGGTAAAGGGTAAAGGGACCCCTGACCATTAGGTCCAGTCGTGACCGACTCTGGGGTTGAGACGCTCATCTTGCTTTACTGGCCAAGGGAGCTGGCGTACAGCTTCCGGGTCATGTGGCCAGCATGACTAAGCCGCTACTGGCAAACCAGAGCAGTGCATGGAAACGCCGTTTACCTTCCTGCTGGAGCAGTACCTATTTATCTACCTGCACTTTGACATGCTTTCAAACTGCTAGGTTGGCAGGAGCAGGGACCGAGCAATGGGAGCTCACCCCGTTGCAGGGATTCGAACCACCAACCTTCTGATCGGCAAGTCCTAGGCTCTGAGGTTTAACCCACAGCGCCACCCGCGTCCCCACAGGTAATGGCTAGCCCCACCTTAAAAAAAAAAAGTTGCCAAATTTCTCCAGGAGGAGTTCTGCAGCAGATTCTCCGCCTGGCCAGGATTCTGTATCTTCCACAATGCATTAGCCTTGTGACATTCTGGGGCATTGGGTGGATAGGTGTGTGGAAGGTGGCCACCAAGAAAATGGTGGACAATATATGGAGAAAATTATGGAAACTAGTCTTCTTTTTCTGAGGTTCTAAGAAAAAAACCAACAACTCAAGAAGTTCTGAGAAATTAGAATGCCTCAGATCTTTTTCCCAAGTGGGAACCCCACATTCACTTTGAAATGACACTTTAGTTGACATCTTCAGGTGGCAATTCTGATTGATGGTCCAGCACCGAGGGCCTTCTGGTGGTTCCCTCACTGCGAGAAGCAAAGTTACAGGGAACCAGGCAGAGGGCCTTCTCGGTAGTGGCACCCACCCTGTGGAATGCCCTCCCATCAGATGTCAAAAAGTACAACAACTACCAGACTTTTAGATGACATTTGAAGGCACCCTGTTTAGCGAAGCTTTTAATATTTGATGCATTACTGTTTTTTAATATTTTGTTGGAAGTCACCCAGAGTTGGGGAAACCCAACCAGATGGGTGGGGTATAAATAATAAAATGTTGTTTTGTTGTTGTTGTTGTTGTTAAACACAAAGGCCCAGTATTGTAACCCTGTGGCTGGGTTCTACCATTTCAGACTGCAGGCACGGCCCTACAGAACTGAATGGAATGTTGCTCAATACAAATCACACAGCCGCCCAGAGTGGCTGGGGCAACCCAGTCAGATGGGCTGGGTACAAATGATTTATTATTATTAGTAGTAGTAGTAGTAGTAGTAGTAGTAGTAGCTTTCTATTTTAGGAAACTTGTTGTTTTTTGTTGGAACAGTACTTCCTGCCACCTGAAATTGTACAGTCCACACACAGATTTACCACCTCAGTGAGAACTTCATAATGTTTAGACCTCACTTTGTCTAATGCTTGATAATAAGTAACTAACTAGCTAGCTAGCTAGCTAATTTACTTATACATACATACATACATACATACATACATACATACATCACCCATCAGGCTGGGTTGCCCCAGCCGCTCTGGGCAGCTTCCAACACACATAAAAACATAATAAAACATCGAACATTAATAATAACAATCTGAGCCAATGCAAAAAAGCCACACTAACTTTAAAATAAGCTACTTATATTAAAATAAAGCAATACTCAATAATTCATTAGAATCTAATAGTAAAGAGTAAAAAGAACAACAACCCTAAGATGGAGCTGTACAAACGCAATGCCCATTTGAGTTATACATACTTGCAATCTTCTCCTTCCAGCAGACGTCGGTATGTTGTGATCTCTGATTCTAGGCGTGTCTTGACATCCAGGAGAATCTTGTACTCGTGGCTTTGGCGCTCCATGTCGCACCGGAGGTCTCCTAGCTGACCTTCTATGTTGCTGATCAGGCACTGGAGCTGGGCCAGCTGGGTGCTATAGCGGGCCTCCGTTTCTTGCAGAGTGCACTCCAGAGCATTTTTCTGAGAGGGGAATAAGAGAGATAATTTTGAATGGCGAGCAGGAGGATTTCTCTTCTTTATGCACAGTCAACTGATCTCATCTTTCTAGGCCTCCCCAGGTAATAGGTTTCAAAGAATCATAGGCTTTGAAGAGACTACGATTCAGTGATGGAAGAAATACACAAAATGTAGGATAACTGTGTTATAATCCACATTTCTGTTCCGGTTGGTTTGCTTTAAAATGTGGACATAACAAAATCTTTGAGCGTCTTTATTACCATTTCAGACTATTCAATGTGGACATAGTGATGCTCACTAACTTAGGAATCTTTCTTTAAGGGACTAAATAAGGAATGGACAGACTCATTAAAGTCCACTCCATCCCAGTTCTCAGTGAGAACTAAGATGGTTCCATCCCATTTCCAGGTGGATTTTTATTTTTTTATTTTTTTAATAAATATTTATTGAGATTTTTTTTTAAAATACAAAATGCAAAAATAATAAACAATATAACATGGATCATAACACATTTTTCAGAACTTCTTTGGACTCCCTCACGTCTCCCACTCCCACTTACATCGTTATAAATTTTTTCCAGCAATTTATCATCTTGTTTATATTCTTAAATTTTGTTCAGTTAATTTAATCTATTCTCCACAAATTTTATGTTTCCCTCAGTCTCACTTATCGTCAAGTTCAATCTAATTCAATGGTAGGCAGTTATTTATGATCTAGCATCCTTCTTAGCATTCAACCAAATTACAATACTTTTGTAGATAAATCTTGAATTTCTTCCAGTCTTCTTCAACCCTCTCTTCTCCCAGGTCTCGGATTCTGCCAGTCATCTCGGCCAGTTGCATATAGTCCATCAGCTGCATCTGCCATTCTTCCAGTGTGGGTAGATCTTGAGTTTTCCAGCTCTTGGCGATGAGTATCCTTGCTGCCGTTGTTGCATACATAAAAAATGTTCGGTCCTTCTTTAACACCTTCTGGCCGACCATGCCCAGAAGGAAGGCCTCTGGTTTCTTAGTAAAGGTATACTTACATACCTTTTTCAGCTCATTATAAATCATTTCCCAGAAGGCCTTCACTCTAGGGCAAGTCCACCAGAGGTGAAAGAATGTTCCTTCATGTTCTTTACTTTCCAGGTGGATTTTTAAAGCAAAATTCTGTCCAGAAACACACATTTAAAATAAATATTAAAGCAACTCACAAGGTGGTCAGAGGTTGCAGCTGCCACTGTTTCCCCCTCTCCTCAGATTTGACCTTTTATATGGTGGATCAAGTGGTCCACAACCCAAGAAGCTCATATTGCAAACTTTTCATACACACCAAGCGAGTGTGATGTTCCATTTGCTCCCAGGGGAAATAGTACAGGGTTTTCCCTGAGACCACCTCCAAATAGAATCCACTGGATTGTGGATTCTGAAGTGGACCATTGATCCCACGTAGGTCATGGTCTGCCATTGAGTGAGTCCACAAGGAATCTGAGAAGGGCAGAGTCCTTCTCCATCCCTATGCACCTATTATATTCTTATGTATATTCTTATTATATTCTTATGTTGTTTTGTCAGTAGACAAAAGTGCTGAATTGGTTTAGATGTTCTCAAAACAGGTTGGAAGTCCTCATGTATTTCACTATAACAATAAAAACTGAGAAGCACTCCAGTGTAGGTAGTGAGAAAGAGATCTGGAGCTGGACAGAGTTAAGAAGAAACTTAATGAGATGTGTTTGGATCTATAGTAAAAGTTGTGGGATGCATCATCACTGAAGCAGTCAAGAACAACAATTTCCTGCTGCCTAGAGTGGAAACACATGGGAATGTGGCCCCAGACAGGGAGGACTTCCTGTCATACCTGTTCTGGAGCCTCCTCCCCTTGTTTGTGAACAGGTAGATGGGCATGACCCTCCCTTTTCCCATTTTCTCCTTTCGGACTCCTCTTCTGGCTCTTAGCCAGCACATGGCTCATCCTTACAGAGGATGGAAGCCACAAGGTAGAAAGTCTGAGGCCTAGCTCAGACTTCTTTTCTCTACAAATGTAACTGTAACCACAAAATAAAGCCTGCCTTCAGATTACTGCTGTGAACTGAATGCAAGCAAGCTTTACTATTACTTTTAAAGAAGACTGTCGTGTTATAATTATTTTAAGAGGGATATAAAGCAGAAATTTACTAGGAACAATCCAGACTGGATAAGCCAGACTGGATTGTTTAATTTAAATGATTCTAATGAATCTATCAACTTGCTTCCAGCTATCTGCAAGGGAATGTGCTCTGCTGCTTGCTCACTAGCATGAGAGAGGAGGGATAATATTTAATCAATATATCCTCTCCTACCTTCCTCAAAATTCCCACAAAATTCATGTCAGGTTATTTTTCAAGAAAACTATTTATGTAGACAAGACATGGAAAGTTGCTCCTGATGGTAGCAGATGGTCATCTGGACCGCACAAGGCAAGATCCTCTCACAGCCACCCACCCCCAAATATTATCCTCTTGACACACCATGTTTTGTTGGGCATCCAGGTCAATTTCAAGGGCTTGGACAGTGTGCCTCAGCTCAATGATCTCTGACTGGCAGGTCTGCAGCTCTTCACCACTGGAGATCACCTGCTGGTTCAGCTCCTCCATCTAAAACAAGCAGGAAGGTAAAAAGAAGACAACAAAGAGGGCATAAACCTCCATTTTAAGGTCAACCACTGGTCCTACATTACCACTTAGAGACGACTTTTCAGGATACCCACCTTAGAAGTGAACCAAGTCTCAACGTCTCTGCGGTTTTTTTCAGCCAGGCTCTCATACTGACTCCGTATCTCATCCAGGATTTTGTTCAGGTCACACGATGGGGCAGCATCCACCTCCACATTAACTCTGGCCCCGAGCTTTGAGCGCAGTCCGTTTGCTTCCTGGAGGATGAGAAGGCCCATGTTGCATAATGCACATTTCTGGGTAGTCATTGTTTGATGTGGACCTCTATAGCAAGGAGTGAGTAAGGGACACTGTACTTCCACATAGGGTTTGATTTAAAGCAGCACATGAGAGAGGCTGACTCCTCTTTACACATGCTGTTTTTCTCCTGCTACAGCACCTGCCACACTACTTTTCTCTATCCGTTCTAGCTAACATGATTTGTGTCAGGTGGAGGGAGAAGCTGTAGACACCTGGAAGTGTTCATTACCCCCTGCCAACTGCCTCTCTTCCTCCTCCCATTGCCTACTAGAGGAATTGTGATCAGAGTATAGGTATAGGTAAAGGTAAAGGGACCCCTGACCATTAGGTCCAGTCGTGACCGACTCTGGGGTTGTGGCACTCATCTCGCTTTATTGCCGAGGGAGCTGACATACAGCTTCCAGGTCATGTGGCCAGCATAACTAAGCTGCTTCTGGCGAACCAGAGCAGCACACGGAAACACTGTTTACCTTCCCACGGAGCGGTACCTATTTATCTACTTGCACTTTGACGTGCTTTCGAACTGCTAGGTGGGCAGGAGCAGGGACCGAGCAATGGGAGCTCACCCCGTCGCAGGGATTCAAACCGTCGACCTTCTGATCGGCAAGTCCTAAGCTCTGTGGTTTAACCCTCAGCGCCACCCGCATCCCTCAGAGTACCCAGATCCATGTTTGCCACAAGTAGGGTGGCCTGGTGAAAAACAGGATCTCCTGCCCCATTAATGATGGGGTAGAAGAGGGAATTTCAGCAGGTGTAGCTTCTTGGACTTTGGAAAATAAGAAGAGGAAAAATTCAGGGAGAGTTCCATAAACATGGAGCAGGTGAGGGCAGCTTAATCTCTCAATGAAGCCCTCAATGCTTCATTTTTGGTCATCTGCTGCTATTATAGAGATATTATCAGTTGATCCTCAGCAACAGGGGTAGCCAATTTGTTGCCCTCCAGATATTTTGGGTGGTTGCTCCCATTATCCCTGGCTATTGGCTAAACGGGATGGGTTTTGTAGTACAAGAACACCCAGATAGTGCCATGTTGACCACCCTTCTCAATACCATGATGGCACATCTATGAAAAGAGGAATTGTGATCAGAGTACCCAGACCCATGTTTGCCACAAGTAGGGTGGTCTGGTGAAATGTGCATGTGGAATGCGACTATGTCTACAACAACCCAAGGTGGCATTTTGTCACCCCAGCGAAAGTTTGCTACTACCTCCTCATGGTTCTTCCTGAGACAAATGAGTTCCTCCTTAAGGGATTCAAGCTGAGCTTCCAGGTCAGACCGGCATAAAGTCAATTCATCCAGGATTCGGCGCAGCCCATTGATGTCAGCCTCAACACTCTGGCGAAGAGCCAGCTCTGTCTCGTACCTTTGGAACAGTAAATGTTAAAAACAACAAGCACAAGGTTCTTTTCTATTTCAGCATGGAAAAGAAGAAGCAAGGAGTCGTCATTTGTGGGGAAGGTATGAGGGGCTTTCCCCAGGTTTATAATTTATTTGTTTTATTTGACTCAAGCATAGACCACATTTTAAAAAATGAAGTTGCAGGAGAAGATGTGGGCTTTCTATTATCTTCAATCATAAGAGTCTTCTATAGTTCCAATATTTAATATTTATACATTTACCTATTTATATTTTGGTGGAATCGCTGCAAATGAGTTATGATTACTTAGTATGCTTTTACTTAATTGGGATGCATATCTCCAGCTTTTAAGCATTTATATTAACTTTGTAAATGCAAAAGTCATATTCCTATTAGGAAGCAGTATAACAGGGAGATATTTCATTAAACCGTAACATCTACAATGCAGTAAGACTGGTATTAAAGCACCAGAGGCCCAAGAAAATTTGAAGTCACCTCTCTGCAGCATGTTCTTGCTCTGAATAAGATGGACTTACTTGGTCCTAAAGTCGTCAGCAGCTAGGCGAGCATTGTCAATTTCCAAGACCAGCCTGGCATTGTCCGTCTTGGCGCACAAGATCTGGAGAACAAATTGCGGAGCTGTGAATTGTTTTTAAAGTTGCGAAGAAAGCAGGGGGCTACAAAGTTAGGGAGAGAAAATCAGAGTGACTTCTCCAAAAGGGCTGGGGCTGGAACATTATTAAAAGTAGCAATAGACACGTAAAGTTCTTACTAATGCTTTAAAACAAACAAACAAACAAACAAACAAACAAACAAACAACCTCTCCCCACACCCCAGATTTGGCCAACCAAAATGAACAGGTGGCTGGGGCAGGTTATAATGAGGCGTTTTAGCTTAGATAAATAGTAACGTGGGAGCATGAGAGAGGTGCGTAACATGGCATAAAGTATGTGGATAAAAGGTAAAGGGACCCCTGACCATTAGGTCCAGTCGTGACCGACTCTGGGTTTGTGGCACTCATCTCGCTTTATTGGCTGAGGGAGCCGGCGTACAGTTTCTGGGTCATGTGGCCAGCAGGACTAAGCCGCTTCTGGCAAACCAGAGCAGCACACGGAAACGCCGTTTACCTTCCTGCCGGAGCGGTACCTATTTATCTACTTGCACTTTGACGTGCTTTCAAACTGCTAGGTTGGCAGGAGCAGGGACCGAGCAACAGGAGCTCACCCCGTCGCGGGGATTCAAACCGCTGACCTTCTGACTGGCAAGTCCTAGGCTCTGTGGTTTAACTCACAGTGCCACATCTTATAATCCTAGAGCTCCAGGCCATTCAATGGATGGTGTAAGAAATAGAACAGACAAAACAAAGGACCTTTTCCTGCACAGACAGGACGTAGCTAAACCAAGCAACTTGCTACCACAAGATGTAAGAACGGAGGTGCCAATTTGGATGGCTTTAAAAGGGGATTAGATAACATTGTGGAGAATAAGGCTGTCCATAGTTAATACAGGTGGTGCAATGGGTCAGTGCATCTGGCTGCTAACCAAAAGGTTAGTGGTTTGAGCCCACCCAGGGATGGCTGTGGGCAGGATCCCTGCACTGCATGCAAAATATTCACGACGACCGTTACCTGGTGCTGGAGTTCCTCGATGATCTTGTAATAAGACTGAAAGTCGATGCAGACGTAGGGGACTTGGCATTCATACCACTCCCGGATCTTGCATTCCAGGTTGGCGTTTTCCTGCTCCAGGCAGCGCACTCTCTCCAGGTAACTGGCCAGGCGGTCGTTCAAGCACTGCATCAGCTCCTTTTCATTGCAACTCAGGATCCCTTCATCGTGCCAGCCATAGCTTCCAAGAAACCCCGGCCCAGGTGAGCAAATGCTCCCAGCTCCCAGTTTCATGGAAGAGGTGGAGATGCTCCTGCTGCCAAAGGCCAGGCTTGGTGCTCTGCATGATCCGGTGGAATGGACGGAAGACATCCGAGTGAGACCCCCGCCCTTGACGGACCCAGAAGAGATGGTCTGAGTATAGTACTTGGAAGCCATAGCACCAGCTGGGAAGCCAAAACCAGGGTCACTTGAGCAGATCTGCGCAGCTTAGATAGCCTCAAATTTGCAAGGAAGTGAACCTGTCATTCCCCACTAGTGGCTTTTTATACTACACATCTTGGGTGTTGCCAAGCCGGTTTCTCTTGGGAAAGTTTGTGCCAGCTTTCCTCTCTGCATCTCACAGCCTGTGGTTTAACTGCCCATTAGGAGGCATCTTCCCCATAAAAAAAATCCAAACGGTTTAGATAAGTCAGGACTCATCATTAGCAATTCCTCACCATTTACAATGTTCATTTTACAGCATCATCAAAGAGATCTTTCATCACCATTAAGCAGCAGTCATCATTAATGGAGCGTGGGGATCCCAGCTAGCAACTGGTGTGAGAGAAGTTACACTTTTGAGTGTTTTTCTGGATTCTTACAACAGCTCAGTTGTAAGCATGTCTATAATAATAAATGTCCCATTCAACTCAGTGACTTACTTCCTAATGAATGCAGCCTGAAAAATTTGACATTCTCCCAACAGCTGCTCCCCATAATAAGACCACAACAGGTACCTTTCTATCAACCCTGCCCTCCCCTGTTCATAAAATGTTGTGGACTGGTATTGTGGAGGTATGGCAACATGGAAACACTCATCATTGAGAAGTGATCCACAATGGATCACAACAGGAACATCTACTTCTGTTGTAAGACATTCAAAGATTTGACAATTAAATGGCATACAACTTTTAAAAATAAATGAAATAAACTGATAATCTGAAGACTTGTGGACTTGAACAGCTGCCTTTTTGAAGACCAGGCATAGGCAAACTCCAGCCCTCCAGATGTTTGGGACTACAATTTCCATCATCCCTGACTCCCAAACATCTGGAGGGCCAGAGTTTGCCTATGCCTGTTTAAGACCATAAGAAAATAAGAAGAACCCTGTTGGATGAGCCAAAGGACCATCTTGTCCACATCCTGTTCTCATAATAGTCCACCAGATGCTTATGTAAGACCTAGCTGCAACAATGCTCTCCCCACCTGTGAATCACAGCAACCAGCATTCAGAGGCATACACCCTCCAACAGTGAAGGGAGAACATAGCCGTCATGACTAGTAGCCATTGCTAACTTTGTCCTCCATGAGTTGGTCTAATCCAAGTTGGTGGCCATCACTCCATTTTGCAGGAGCAAATCCCACAGTTTAACTGCGCTGGGTGGAGAAGCATTTTCTTTGGGTCTGCCCTGAATCTTTCAACATTCAGCTTCACTGTATGTCTCCAAGTTCTGGGAGAAAAAAAGTCTATCTATCCAATTTCTCCACACAACACACAATCTTATACACTACTCTCCTGCCTTCACTCACTTGACTTTATCTACACGAAAAAAGCCCTGACTCTTGTAACCTTTCATTCAATTTGTCTTACATTTAAGGGCGAATCTGCCTAATCCAGGGGTCAGCAACCTTTTCCAGCCATGGGCCAGTCCACCGTCCCTCAGACCATGTGGTGGGCCAGACTATATTTTGAAGGGGGGGGGGTGAACAAATCCCTATGCCTCACAAATAACCCAGAGAAGCATTTTAAATAAAAGCACACCTTCTACTCATGTAAAAACACCAGGCAGGCCCCACAAATAACCCAGAGGTGCATTTTAAATAAAAGGACACATTCTACTCATGTAAAAACACGCTGATTCCCAAACTGTCCACGGGCTGGATTGAGAAGGCGATTAGGCCGCATCTGGCCCCCGGGCCTTAGCTTGCCTACCCCTGGCCTAATCCATGCCTTCCAGAACAAGATGCAAACCAAAATGCAAGTATCCTTTGATACCTGCACTTCACCGAATTTTGCAATGCCGCATAATGTGTACAAAAATGCACACACTACTTTACAAGTGTGCACATACAAAGATGCAAAGATACATTATTTTAGGGGAAACTGCCTTGCAACAAGGTGTATGTTGAGGAAAGTTGTGTACAAAAATGTGTATATTATGAAAAATTCACACTATAACGTGGATGAATTTTCATTAGGATTCTTTTCATAAAATTTCAAACTGATGAGGAAATGAGCTTAAGATTGGAAAAATCAGCAATGAAGAAAAACCAAACTGGACATCTTTGCCCATCCCTACTTGCAAGTCTAATAAATACAGAAAGGGTGTGGGAAAAGGCAGACAATTGATGCTGGCAAAACTGGTCTTTGTAGAAACGTTTTATATGCTTCTCCTGTTAAAGATTTCAGAAGTGTCTTAAATCTTTATAAGCTTCTCTCTTGAACTGCAGAGGTCACCTGCCTGACAGGTGGGGTGTTTATACACCTTTTAATAGCTAACAGTATAAGCCTAGCACTGTCTACTTGGGAGTAAGTCCCATTGGTTTCAGTGTGGGGCTTACTCCCAGATAAGTGAGCTTAGAGTGGTGTCCTAAAGCATAATAAATCACTTTATTTTACATTACTCATCAAAAATTTACATTAGCCAAGCAGGCAATCTTTATCTAAGAGAATGAAGGGGTGCAGGTCTGTATTCACCTAACTTCTATTTAAAGTAAACTAATTGAAATTAGTGACTCTGAGTTAGTAATGATAATTAACTGCAGTGGGTCTTTTCTGAGAAGGGCTAGCATTGGATACAACCCACAAATCTCACATTTAAAAAAAGGGGTGTACAGCAATTAATGGAAGAATGAAAATTAATGCTCTAGCAAAGGAGCATGTTTAGATTCCTATCTCCCAGCCAGCTGTCAGATTATGTTCTTTGCAAACAGATCAGCCTATTTATGAATGGATGAGTCTGTTTCTGGTCCAGAGTCACAGCCACTGTAAATCTGTTCAATCCCATTTCCACATTATTATTTTTTTAAAAGAAAATGCTTTAAAATTGCATATGGAATATGCAGAAATGGCAAAACTTACCGGAAGAATAAGAAATCAAGACAACAAACTTTTTATAAAATAATGGAAATGGTTTATTGAATATTTACAGATACACTGTAAACAGATAAAATCATTAGCTGGATTATTGTAATAACCAGCATTTTATAAGAGCAGATATTTACATTAGATAATTAGATGAACAATTTAAATGAGTTTGGATATGCAGAAGATATTAAAAGACAAATTTAAGGAACCGCAGAAAGAAGGGGAAGGAAGTCAAATTTTGAAATGTTAAATTGACTGTAAAACTAATGAAAATGTATAAATTTGAAAAGTATAAATAAAAACCTAATAAAATAAAATAAAATTGTATTAATTTTTTTCTTATATACTTATTTGCCCCCCCAAAGACATTTATGTGTATTTCATCCAATGATACACAATCTTAAGTGGAATTTTATGCCTTTTTGAGCTGAAAACAGCAACGGAAAATATGGAGAATTGCAAAAAAACAAAGGATAACTACCTTCCAACCTGCACATTGGTCCATGGCCTACAGATCATGTCACTTCGAATCTGAATCCACAAAGAGAGAATTCCTCAAGCAGCTCTTGTTCATTGTCTCCTTCATGTTCATAGTTCTCACCTTGTCCACTGGCTTTATTCCCTTCTGTGCCTCAAGCTGTAATTTATCTTCTGGACTGTATAACTTATTGATTCACTTTCCTTTACAAACCAGGAGAGCTCAACACGTTATTCAACATGAGATCTTTTTAATGCACCTTTGTTGCTTAGCAGTTCGGCCACTTTTTGTGACTGCATCATATTGAGCAGCTGGGAGCGTTTTAATCAACATTCGATCCAAATAAAATCCCAAATGTGTGAAGTTTTTTTTTTTTTTTTTTTACAAAAAAGGGAAAAAAAGATCTGTTCTTAATGAAGATTCTGAACACATCACTTAGTCCCCAAACTAGGGACCCACTGAGCATTTCTATGGGTTGATTACAAAAAGGTCAAACAGCAGTCTTAAGTAATAGAAACCCATGTTGTCAATCCATAGAATGGTTTATCACCAGTTTGGCTGTATTCCAAATATCCACGTCATCCACATCTGTAAGAACAGCATCATCCAGCAATAATTTTGTTTTGCCGCCTTGATTATTGCAACCATTCACAACATCTTCGAGTGACAACCCACCAGTTTACTTGAGAAATAGGGTACCACATTTTCATACAAAGAAAGGCAACTATATCTTGGTTCAGGGAAGCAACAGGAATTCACCCATAATTTGCCATCCATTGTGTTTAGGTTCTGCCCGCACGCTTTGCTCTTCAACTCCATTGTTGTTGTTCCCCAAAAGAGGTCTCAATTTTCCTCTACCGACATCAGCTCCGTGTTTTCATTGTTAGTTGTCTTCCTCTTAAGACACCTTGAGAGAATATGCTCCTTTCCCCCTCGACTCTCTTGTCCTCGACTTTCATTTGTTGTCCCTCCTGCTATTAAGTCTCATTTGAATTGGTGGCTGTATAATTTAGATCAGTAAAGTGATTTTTTATGACATTCCCCATAAAGGGCGATATGCATTGGGTCGCGTGTGCTGACTCAGGAATAGCAGCTGAGCTGATGCGGGTAATTTTTACAAGTGATAATGATGAGCCTCTGAAAGCCCCTTGTTTAGTCTTACTTGCCTGCTGGAATGCAGACTGGATAACATACTATTATTTTTTTATTAGCTTGCCAACACTCATATTTAATACCTGAGAATGCGCCGAGCTTCCATGAACATACCCGAATCATTAAGATTTTGTAATAATGTCCTTATAAAAGCTTGAAGGATGCAATCCCTTATTTCAGTTCATATCTGGAGCTTGTCATTTTCATTTGATTTATCTGAGCAGTCAGCTGCTATTAACTCCTTGAATTGGGCCTTACTTGGGTTGTGTCTAAAAGTGAAGCATTGCCATCATCGCTCCACACTCAAAACCTAGTTTTCCATATTTGTTATCTTTCGATTATTTGTTATACTGTTGGTTTCTTGGTGACTCTTCCATCGGCAACGATTCCAAAGCAGCATAAATCAACCAAGAAAAGAAATATCGTGCGTGCCCACATTTGAGAGACAGTGCGGTGTAGTGGTTAGTGTCAGACTAGGACCAGGGTTTGGAATGATGTTGTCCTTCAGCTTCAGCGTCCAACACTGCCACCTAAGTGCTGTGGTAGAATTGCACCAATCGTTTATTATAATTAGGAGCAGGTACAGTGGTACCTTGGAAGCCAAACGGAATGTTCGGAAACCAAGGCACAGCTTCTGATTGGCTGCAGGAAGCTCCTGCAGCCAATCGGAAGCTGCAGAAGCTGCGGTGGACGTTCGGGTTCCAAAAGAACGTTCGCAAACCAGAACACTCAATTCCAGGTATGTGGCATTTGGGAGCCGAAACGTTCAAGTGCCAAGGCATTCGGCTTCCAAGGTACGACTGTATTTGGTAGACAGCCTTTATGTTGCTCTGGCTTTTCAACTAGTCTGGAGAATAATAATAATAATAATAATAATAATAATAATAATAATAATAAGCCATGTGGCACAGCCATTGCTGTGATTCAGAATTACACAGAGGCATGACAATGAAAAAGCTGCTGACCTGTGCAAGGTTCTCTGACGCACCCCATTGTTCAAACTGACTTTCCCATTTTATAGACCTTGTTTTCCTCCAAGATTTTTATGTGCTGTTTTCTTTGCTTTTCATAAAGCAAATAAGAGCACCCCTCACCTGCTTTACAGCGGGAGTTGTCTTTTATAAACTGGATTCTAGGATCACGGCCAAGAAGTAGAGTTGGCTTACTTCCACTGCCCCCTCTTTGAGACAGGGGTGGGGAATGTGCAGCCCTAAGCCACATTTCATGCAGTGGTGGGAGCCCCATAGAGACAAGAGGAGAGTTGGGCAGGGGACCCAACATAGATAGAGCAATTGAAAGGGGGTGAGGCACTTAAAATTTTAATTTGAGACCATTGGCAATGGTGAAAACATGGAGTGGATGGAGCAATGGATGGGAAGGACCTTCTGGAAATGATCAGTTCATGCTTCTGGGGCAAGATTAATCTGTCCCTTCCCCCAGCATCTCATGGGGCAAGGAGGAAATGGCAGGGGGAAGAGAGAAGGGATTGGCAGAAAGAGGGGGAGAAGAGATGGCAGGCCACTCACTTTTGGCTCCACCCATCTCTAGAAAGATTTCCCTGAAGGGAAAATGGCCATTACAGTACAAAACATCCCCCTGCTTCAATAAACCATCTATTAAATCTGATTTAATCAGGGGGTTATAATCACTATATTAAAAAACCTCAAATGGTTATTACAAGAGATCCTAGGTCAATGAAGAAGATTGAAGGGGGCATCAAAGTCAGTTCAGCTGTAGGAAAGATGCTGTTTGTGTTCCATGAATGCAAGGCGTTGAATTTCTTGGGGTTCAAATTTCAGTATGAAAGGGGGAGTTGGGTGGGACCCAGTGTGCTGTAGTAGCTAGAGTGCTGGACTTGGACCTAGAAGGCTGAGAATTCAAATCCCCACTAGCCCTTGAAGCTTGTCACTGTCACTGCCTCTTAGCCTAACCTGCCTCACAGGGTTGTTGTGGAGATTAATTGAGGAAGGGGAGAACCATGTACACCACCATGATCTCCTTGGAGGAAAAGGTGGGATATAAATGCAATAAAATAATAAGTAACTTCCCCTCCATCCTTTTTTTGCGGTGTGTGTGTGTGTGGATGATGTCAACAGAGGCGGCTGGCCCAAACTGCAAAACCCAGTTGCCTCATGGAGCTACCCAATAAACAACCCGACACATGATTATTTGCAAAAAGAGCTTGAGGCGACCTCTTTATTGAGAGCGTTACAAAAACGTGCATCTGTCGTGATGATGACGAGGAAGGCAAAGCTGGTGAGGGGATGCCGTTAAGAAAGTGGCCAAGCCGAGGCACACTTGAGTAAAGCGAGGAGGGGTGCATGCGTTTCTCGCAGTGAGCTGTGGGCGTCCTACGGCCAGGTTTCTCCCCATAGGTGAGCACAGCTTTCGGAACCGGAGCGTCGTTCCTCAGGAGATTCAGAAGTTGCTGGTGGAGTGCTTTTTGCTGGTTGTGATGGTGCTGCTGCTGCCATAGCCGCCGCTGCCACCACCGCTGCCGCTGCCGCCACCGCTGCTGCTACTGTGGTAGCTGATGCTGGTGCTACCTCCACCATGGGATCCTGAGAGAAAGAGTGGAAGAACATATTAATGAAGGACATTGTGAGACCCCTGTGTTTCATACAACCTCAAATCCTCACTGGTTTCTAATTCCATAAACAGCGTGCCATGGTGACCATTTTAAGTCAGACAGTAATCTTCCTTCTCTGGTTGTCTACCCTATGCATGTCTACTTGGAAGTAAAGCCCACTACGTTCAATAGAACTAACTCCCAGGTAAGTATGTACAGGATTGCAGGTTTTTCTTATATCCCCCACAACCCCAAAATCTTCAAACCAAGAGGAAATGTCTGGATCCCTGTGAGGAGGGACTGGCTGTGAAACTACTCTGCAAATGGGGAATAGGGCGTCTCCTAACGACTGTCAGGACCCTGAACAAACTACAGTTCCCAGAATTCTTGGGATCGGGAGCCATGATGCGTTATAGTGGTGTCATAGTGCTTTAAATGTATAGTGTGAATGTGGTTTAGATGACCTCCCAGATCTTCTTCAGTTTTTTGCTTCCAAGATTGTGTATACCAGCATTCCTCAACCTCGTGCCTTCCAGATGCTGTTGGACTCCAACTCCCACCAGTCCAAGCCAGCATGACCAATGATTGAGAATGATGGGAGTTGGAGTCCAGTGATGCCCAGAGGGCCACAGATTCCCCATCCCTATTAGAATAACTCAAATGACTCTGACAGTGTAGTTAGGGGCCGAGAGAATGGGTGGGTGAAGGAGTACGAACTGCTGGTTTTTTGCTTGTGTAACCTAGAACTCTCAGTCTCAAGAAATGAGAGTTTTACCCAGTTGCAAGTGCCTAACAAAGTTTTAAGGGGAAATGATGTGCATCTGTGTGCTTGAAAGGTCTCTAGTTACTGTATAGAGCAGCTTTTTGGAGAAACAAGCCTTACAACTTTGAGACAAACTGCATAGCATGCCAATGCAAGATTTCCTTCTAAGGCAAAATGCAGCTTGGGTGGAAGGCAATTTTTGCTGTGACTGCAGAACTGGGGTGGAAAATTCAGTCCCCATTCCCCTGTCAGTGTCCTGACATACATATTTGATAGCAGCACCCATGCTTAACATGTTGTGCAGTTTTGCTCCAGGACTAGGGTGGGGAAATTGTGGCTCTCCAAAGGTTGTTGGACTTCAGCACACATCAGCCTCAACCAGGAGGGTCAATGGCAAAGGATGATGGGAGTTGTAGTCCAGCAACATCTGGCGGGTCATAGGTTCCTCATCTCTGCCTTAGACCAAACCAATGCTGCTCACATGGACTGATAAGAAATCCTCCACTATCTCAGCCAGAGATATTTCCCACCCCAAACCTTGAGATCCTTTCACTCAAGGGTAGACAACATGGCACCCTTCAGATGTTGCTGGACTACAACTCCCACCATTCCTGACCATAGGCTGGGACTGATGGGAATTGTAGTCCAACAACATCTTGAGGGCACTATTTTGGCTGCTCCTGCTTTAACTGGAGGCTGAACATTTGAACCTGTGATCTTCTATATACAATGCATATATCTGACTATGGTTCTGCAGCTCACCCTTGGGGCGTGTAGTATCATTAGCCTTCCAGAAACAAAGGCCAGCATTGCAAGTCATCTTTTGCAGCAAAAGAACCCACCCGGGCTCACTTCACAAATATATTTTATATGGCAGTGGGAATCCTTACCTTCCTTTGACCATCCCGTCATCCTGTCAAGAAGGAGGAAAAGAAAGGGCAATTAGTAGATGATTACGAGCAACAGTAGTTGGCCTGGGGAATCTCTGTCCCCAGATGTGTCAGAAACAGCAGGACAAAAGATGCTTTGAGATATAGTAGGGCACCTTCTGATATGGCTGGCCACTGGGATTGCTGACCCCATGGAATAATGAAATTATTATAATGTGGGTAGTTAACAGAGAATACAAAATGAATCGTAATGCACAATATTGTCCTTTCCCAAATTATGAAACTATTCCCTGGGAAAGAAGACATCAGCAAGGTCACAGCAGAGACATCAGGACAGGAAGAGCTGAAAATACCCACTCTCAGTGTTGAGATATCACGGGACATCACATCCCCAGAGTAAATCTAAAGTCAGACAAAGCTGAAAACTTTTTATGGTCATTGTTTTCAGTGAGGTAAAATAAGGTTTATCCTTAACCCTCCCACTGGACAGAGAAGTGATGGAGCAATAGACAAATTTGCAGAGGAGAGGGCTATTGACAGCTGCTATCCATGGTCTGCCTCCATGGTTGGAGACTGTCATGCTTCTGAGCACCACTTGCTGGAAGCCACAGGAGAGAAGGGGGTTCTTATGCTTGGCTCTTGCTCGCAGGCTTCCCACAGGCATCTGATTGGCCACAGTGCAAACAAGTTGCTGGATTAGATGGGCCATTTGCCTGCTCCACCACGGCTTGAGTTCTTATGATGCAATGGGTGTCCCTTCTAGTATCGCTATTGATAGAAATAGGCAACCTACACCTTTAGAATAACAGACATGGGGGCAGGCCCCACTGTCCACGGAGTAAGCAGCAGAAACAGAAAACAGGTCAGAAAAGCAGGCGCGCCATTTTTCAATGTCTTAGGGATGACCTAGAATTTGCACACCTCTTCCCATTCTAAAAATGAAATTGACATCAATCTCAGCACTGGTGTTTCTAAGAGGCGGGCCAATAAAATCAGGGCCATTTTTATGCATCGCCTGACCTTTGGCTTGGAGCCAATTTGATTCCCTCCCCCTCTTTCTTTTTTCTTTTCCTTTCTCCTCCTGCAATGAGGCTACATTTTAATATTTTAATGTTTCAATATTTTAATGTTGTATTTAAATTTTGTTTTTAAGTTGTATTCATTCAACTTGTTTTTATTATTGCTTGTTAGCCGCCCTGAGCCCAGCCTTGGCTGGGGAGGGTGGGGTCTAAATAAAAATTATTATTATTATTATTAAAAAGAAATCTGATTTGTCACTAACTGGATACTCCAAAAGTTGCCACTGGCTCTCTAAGAGAACATCTATAAGATACACTTGTTTTCAAGCATTTCTTTCTCATAATCATGCTTTACATTTGTATGGGGGGGGGGACCTTAAACACTGTTTTAGATGCACACCTAAAAACATCACATATGATGAAGCCTTTGGGAGATCTCTCCCCTTTAGTGGCTTATTCTGATTGCCCAGTTACGTACTTGGAGTCCTGGCCCTCCAACAGGTTGCGGTAGGTGGCGATCTCCTGTTCCAACCGTGTCTTGATGTCCATGAGCATCTTGTATTCTTGGTTCTGGCGCTCCATGTCGTTCCTCAACTCGGCCAAGTGCTCTTCCACACCAGAGATCTGGTTCTGGATTTGGGCCAGCTGAGCGCAATACCGTCCTTCTGTCTCTGCCAAGCTGGTTTCCAAGCCAGCTTTCTAATATGAGGGAGAAAAAGCAGAAGATCCAGAAATCTACAAACACTGCAAACTGCAAACCTCTGTCAGAATGCTGATGACCAACTCTCTATCTGTCGGTGTTTCTAGATCTCATGAAAGTTTGAGTATCGCCGATTACTGATACTTGCAGGAAATAATGGTGAAGGTGGCTCTCACTACCTACTACCATTGGGAATGTCTGTGCCATTAAGACGTCTGGTTGGCCATGTTGGGTAGGCAAAATATGCCAACTAGCTATGCCATTGGAGTGACCCCAGCATGGCAGTTCGTAGGCCCTTTATCTGTCAATCAACTTCATTCAAGGAAGTTGCCACATACCATGCTAAGCTGTGACTGCAACTCAATCTCCAGGCTCTGTATCGTGCGCCTCAGTTCCGAAACCTCGCTCTTGCCGCTCTGTATCTGCTCCGTGTGGGTGGCCACTTCGCGGTTCAGTTCGTCAGTCTGAAAGAAGGAGGGTGAAAAAGTTTCATGCTGGAAATCTTTACAATGAAAAGAAAAGAAATCATGCTATAAGTAATACAGACGCCACTCAGAGCATACCCACACTGCAGACCGACAGTGCAATCCTATGAATGTCACACTGTGTTGAATAGGACTTCATCCCAGTTAAGGAGGCATAGTAGGGATGAGGAACCAGTGGCCCTCTAAATGTTGATGGAATCCAACCCCCATCACCCCCAGCCAACATGGCCAATGGTCAGAGATGATGGGAGCAACATCTGGGTCTGCAGAGTGGAACTGTGTTAATACACATTCTCCTTTTTTTAGAGGGGGGCCCTGGAAACCACCTCTCAGAAGAGTTTTTAGCAGAGTCCTCATTAAACTGCAGTTCCTAAGATTCTTTGGAGGGGCTCAAGACCCTTAAAGTGATATGTTGAACTAGGCAATATGCTTTTGGTAAAGCGACCCCAGTCCCTAGAAGAGAAGACCCTACCTTGGAGAAGAACCAGGCTTCCGCATCTCTGCGATTCTTGTCCGCCAGTTGTTCGTACTGCTCTCTCATCTCAGCCAGAGCTTTGGTGAGATCGATTCCGGGCGCGGCATCCATCTCGACATTGACGGTTCCTGTCAGTTGAGTGTTGTACTCTTTCATGAGCTTGGTAGGGCAAGAATGGAGAGGACATAGGTGAGGATTCCCCTAGTAGGCAACGGGTTGCACCTTTCAGCATTATGCAATATGTCATGATGTGTGGAATGGCCTTCATGCGATCAAAGGCAAATGGCAACATGCAACAGGGCTGCGCACATTTCTGCTAAGCTTGGTACCCAACCATTGTTTCTATTGGTCAAGAAGGCCTGGCTTTCTTGCTTCCTGAAGGGGGAAAGTAATTGTAGCCCTTTGTATTTGCTGCTCAGGGAAGGAGTTTTCTAGGGAAGGAGTAACCTGCCATGTGTGCAAGAGAGAAGGTGGGCGAGGGATTGTAAGCTTGTTGCAACCCCTCCCTCTGATCCACGACATTGATGCTGCACCCCAAGATTTATTCTGGTGCCATTTTGAAAGAGGCACTCTGTGCTGTCTTGCCAGTAGCTTTGTCATGAATGGTCAGCTCATAGGGTAAGTTTCATAATTTTGGGGTGGGTGGGTTGCCATTGGTGAGCCCCTGCTTTGCCACTTGTGGGCTCCTGTTTATGAACTTCTGCAGGGATTATTCTCTTATGTAATTGTGTATGGTGCTCACTTCAAAAGGCAGGCCCAACTCTTCTTAATGGATGCCCCAAAATGAATTGTAAAGTTGGCTGCAGTTTCCCTGCCCCTTTCTTTTTCCTTCACTCACCTCCTCATGGTTCTTGTTGAGGTAAGCCAGATCTTCCTTCAACCCTTCGATCTGCATCTCCAGATCAGATTTGGACAGAGTCAGCTCATCCAGGACTCTGCGCAGACCATTGATGTCAGCCTCAACGCTCTGGCGGAGGTGCAGCTCATTCTCATATCTGCCAGTTTCAAAAAAGAAAAAGAAAAAAGTCAGCAATGGGTGATAAACATTCTGCCACCTGTATTTCTTGAGATGTATTTCTTGAGGTCTTCATTCCTCCCTTCCCTTCTGGCTTTCTTTCAACTGATATTTTAAATACACCCTCCACCAAACTTTCTGTCCCCCACTTCCTTTCCTTTTATTCCTCTCTCACTTCCATTCCCCCAGTGAGAGACCTCGAATAGCAGAAAAACAGAACAGAGAAGAAACTTACTTCAGTCTGAAGTCATCAGCAGCCAGCCTGGCATTGTCAATCTCCAAGATAATCCTTGAATTGTCAACTGTGGCATGATGGATCTATACCAAAGGGACAGAGAAGAGAGAAGGGCCCATGAATGCCAGCAAACATTTTTCATTATCTGAGGATGCAATGGTTGTTCAAGTGGAGAATTGTCAGGGACTTAATTTGTGGGCAATCTGTAGAGGTCATGACATCAACATTAGTGATTGTGAATATGCATCTAGAGGGCAGTAGATATTCTAGACTGACATTAGTCAACATGGTGCCTTTCAGATGTTGTTGGACTCCAACTTCCATCAGCCCCGGTCAGCTTGGCCAATGGTCAAGCATGATGGGAGTTGTAATCCACCCACATCTGGAGATCACCAGCTTGGGGAAGTCTGTTCTAGATTAATAAATTTGAAATTAATTCATACAAACTTCTTCAGCAGCCTAGGATTTTTCTGAGGAGAAACTAGTTAACCTAATTTCTTTCCTGGCTTGTCTTAGCATCC
This sequence comes from Podarcis cretensis, assembly GCF_951804945.1. Taxonomy (NCBI): domain Eukaryota; kingdom Metazoa; phylum Chordata; class Lepidosauria; order Squamata; family Lacertidae; genus Podarcis; species Podarcis cretensis. The sequence continues at coordinate 26,892,782 of NC_137182.1, read as the reverse complement.
TCCCATCTTGCATGGTGTGACCTGTTCCTTCATTCTTTCTACATTATGTTTTTCCCCTCAGAGGATTATAGTCTGGGACCCAACTGAGGCTCTGTTCCAACCTTTGCAATAAAGTACGTTCTACCCAAACAGTTGTCTGCCATCTTTTTCTTGGCAAACATCCAAGGGCAGTTTTATGTATTTAAGTAGAAGATGAGCCATCCAAATTAAAGTAGCAGACCCATTCCTGTACAGGTGAGCCCTTGAATGAATAAGTTTAGGTGCAGTTAATCTATAATGCAGTATAATTGACTGGCAGACTTCTTAATATTTCATTAAAAATAAAATTATTATGACTTCCAGCCATATATCTAAGGGTATGGAGAATGTGCAGCCCTTAGAATAGGATTCTAGCTTCTGGCATGGGGGGGGGGCAATGACTCCCCAAGGACTCTTTAAAATAGTCTAGGATGACATGGAATTCTACCTTAAGTGATGCAAGAGCAGCGTTTAGAAGCTGTTCCTCCTGAAATGTAGTCGTATGAAATGCAAACTTTTTTTCAAAAAATGGATTTATATATTGCTACAAAAGGTACACTGCCACATCTTTCATAAATGCAAAGTTAATTATGGCTGTGATCCAGTGGATCTTGTCCATTGGACCTGGACCTGGAAGAACTGAGTTCAGACTCTGCTCAAGCCAGTCTGGACTTCAAGATCTAACGAAAGTACTCCGTGCCCCTTGAAATCAATAGGGACTCCAGATGTTGTAGATTATAACTTTCACCACCCATGACCATTGGCCATGGTGGCTGTAGCTGATGGAAGCAGACCACAACATCTGGAGGGCACCACATTAGCTGCTCCCAGGCTGGGCATTTAATGTGCAATTAAGTTCCAATGTCTGTTTTGCTGGATTTGATGCCCTCGGTATATTAATCTTAGCTCATCTAAAGGGAAACAAAACGATCTGCTCCACGGGATTGTTGGTGAGGATGAATGAGGTAGGAATAAGAAATGAGTGCACAGTGAAGCCCTATAGGCAAGGTGCCCTGCCCTCTTTTAATATTGGAGAGGGTTGTATTGGTCTTAATGGAGTTTCATAGGAAAATGATGGAGGACAGCAGAGACACCATTTCTCAGCGATAAGAAGTGGTGGGTGACACAGTCAAGAGCATCAGTATTTGATATATGCGTGGGAAGGTTTCCAGTTTGGGGTGTGTTTGAATAGATATCACAAAAGCAAATATCAGTGATCTGAATTGGGGGTGAGGATTCTGTGGTCCTTCGGTTGCTGTCTCCATTGGGCCATGCTGGCTGGGAGTGATGGAGAATGGAGTCCCACAACATTTGGACAAAAGTGAATAACAGAAGGGAGACCTTCCTTCCAATGACACCCTAAAGCAGGAATAGCTCACCTGAAGCAGGGATAGCTCACCTCCTGCTCTTGAATTACAGCTTCCACCATCCCTGACCATGCTGACTGGGGTTGATGGAAGCTGGAGCCCAGCAACATCTCAGCTGCCACAAGTTCCCCACCCCAGGACTAAATAGAGCGTCCCTGGTTTCCCCACCATGGGCCATTCCTTTAGTTTATAAAGGAATGGCCCATGGTTAATAAAGGTTAATAAAGACCTAGTGAAGTGAATAATGCAAGCAAGTTATTAGTTTATTAGCTCCAAGGAGCAATGGTGGGCACAGACTAGAAATTTAGGGTCAGTTGCTCGCTTGTGCATGCTCATCCACTGATGACTGCAACATCCCATGTTTACTTGCGTGTGTGAGTGAGGCATCACAGAGCAAATGTGTCAGAGTCTTCATTTCCCCTTAAATGCAATGTTTCTCAGTGGGAGCCATTCATTAAGTGATTGGTTTGTCACTTAGCAATAAGGCACCAAGCTGCACTCAAACAAGTGCCAAACAGCCATGCATTTCTATAACCCAGTCCCTCGGATTTTGTGGGGCAGTAACTGAGTGCCTTGGGACTTGTACACAGTTCCTTTCCTTCATTGCCATGTAACCACAACTACCCTTTGCACTATTCAGAATCAAAGATAAAAGACTTGCAGGTCTGAGGGCTTAAGCCAATCCAAGGCATGGCATGAAACACACCCAGAGCCTACGATGCAGATAGGGTGATGGGTAAATCCCAGGTTACAATGGTAAATTCATTGATTAGATTGGCCAGTACCATAACAGTCTCTACTCCTGTGCTTTTAACATTAGTCTCATAGTCAGAAATTAAGGTGGTGAAGCTTTTCCTAACACAGAAGTGAAGTTTTCTCCATGACTTATCTTCTGGTTCAGTACCAAAGTTAGAAACTTCAGGAGTTTATTGCAGCAAAGCTATGCACATCAGAGTGAATGACTTGGATGATGGACTCAAGGGCATCCTGATCAAATTTGCAGATGACACCAAACTGGGAGGGGTGGCTAACACCCCAGAGGACAGGATCACAATTCAAAGCGACCTTGACAGATTAGAGAACTGGGCCAAAACAAACAAGATGAATTTTAACAGGGAGAAATGTAAAGTATTGCACTTGGGGGAAAAAAATGAGAGGCACAAATACAAGATGGGGGACACCTGGCTTGAGAGCAGTACATGTGAAAAGGATCTAGGAGTCTTGGTTGACCACAAACTTGACATGAGCCAACAGTGTGACGCGGCAGCTAAAAAAGCCAATGCAATTCTGGGCTGCATCAATAGGAGTATAGCATCTAGATCAAGGGAAGTAATAGTGCCACTGTATTCTGCTCTGGTCAGACCTCACCTGGAGTACTGTGTCCAGTTCTGGGCACCACAGTTCAAGGAGGACACTGACAAACTGGAACGTGTCCAGAGGAGGGCAACCAAAATGGTCAAAGGCCTGGAAACGATGCCTTATGAGGAACGGCTAAGGGAGCTGGGCATGTTTAGCCTGGAGAAGAGGAGGTTAAGGGGTGATATGATAGCCATGTTCAAATATATAAAAGGATGTCACATAGAGGAGGGAGAAAGGTTGTTTTCTGCTGCTCCAGAGAAGCAGACACGGAGCAATGGATCCAAACTACAAGAAAGAAGATTCCACCTAAACATTAGGAAGAACTTCCTGACAGTAAGAGCTGTTTGACAGTGGAATTTGCTGCCAAGGAGTGTGGTGGAGTCTCCTTCTTTGGAGGTCTTTAAGCAGAGGCTTGACAACCATATGTCAGGAGTGCTCTGATGGTGTTTCCTGCTTGTTGTTGTTGTTGTTGTTGTTGATGATGATGATGATTTAGCATAATAAAAACAATTACTTCCACAATCCAAATCAGGAATTGTGCCATAGATTCCTGCCAAATGATGGGTTGTAAGCATCATAGGAATGATGATGATATTTGATACATCGTGATTAAATTTGCCATTTTCTACAGCAACAAAGTATTAGAAGATGGAAGCTTCAGAAAGCCATCTCTCATCACTGGCATATCCTCCTCGTGAGGCTGTGGACTCTCCTTCCTTGAGGCTTTTATTAAGCAGAGGTTGGGCGGCCCTCTGCCATGGATGCTTTAGCTAAGATTCCTGCACTGCACAAGGGTAAACTAGAGGAGCCTCAGGGTCCCTTGCAACTCTACAATTCTATGAATGATCTTACCTTGTCACGGAGGTCCTCAATGATCTTGAAATAGTGGCTGTAGTCCCTGGATGGGCTGGTGGGAGCCTGCTTCATGTGCCATTCTCGGATCTTCACCTCCAGCTCTGTGTTGGCTTCCTCCAGAGCACGCACCTTGTCCAGGTAGTTGGCCAGGCGGTCGTTCAGGTTCTGCATGGTGATCTTCTCGTTCCCACTCAGGAGGCCTCCATCGCCGCCGCCGCCACCCCCGGCCAAAAAGTCCCCAAAGCCATAGCCGCCTCCACCTCCAGCACCAAAGCAACTTCCATAGCCTCCTCCAGCACCAAAGCCACCGCCGTAGCCAAGACCACCACCAGAAACCAAGGCACTGCCATAGCCGCCTCCTAAACCTCCTCCTACCCCACATCCATAACCACCTCCTACTCCGGAAGAGACAAGCCTAACGGAGGAGGAAGACACACGGCCGCCGCCTCCGCCATGGATGCTGGACGAGCCAAAGCGTCCGGAGGACATGCGGCTGGCGCCCCCACCAGCACCCATGCCACCACCATAGGAGGAAGAGGAGCTCTGATAGAAAGACATTGTGGCAGCAATGAATGGAAGTTCAGCTGTGAGACTGTTACTCGGCTTGGCTGAGCATGGAAAAAGCTGGCCTTGGCAGTGTCAGCCAGCTCCCTTTTATACTCCTCATGGGGTGTGTTCTGTTCCACAGCAGAATACACCCTGCTGAAACCACACCCTCAAAGGTGAGGCTCCGTGAAGATGATGTGCTGTCTTTGAAATGCAGCCACTTGTCCCTTGGTGGGCTGCCCCCCCCTCTCTCTGTGTGTGTGTGTGTGTGTGTGTGTGTGGCGGCTTCTTAAAAACCCAGTTAAACAAAGGAGATTTCATTCAGGGTGTATCACTGTTATTTTTAGCCAGTGCCAAGTGTGCAGATCACATTTCCCTTCTTCTTCTTTTATACATTTAACCAAGGGCGGGGGGCAGCACTGTCTGCAGCCAAGCCTGGCCTCATCTCATATCGGGATTAATTTATTATAATCAAGCATAATAGCCACAGATGCACTCAGCTTCTTCTTCCAGGTATGCCTTTCACTTAACCCCCTTTTCCCTCCCCAGAACGTTTAACAAGCAATTCACGATTCATTTACTTTGCTTCCTTGCCGTCTTAATTGCTGTCAGGATTGTGGAATCATAGAGTTGGAAGGGACCCCATGGGACCCCAACCCCCTGCAATGCAGGAATCTCAGCTGAAGCATCCATGACAGATGATCATCCATGCTCTGCTTAAAAACCTCCAAGGAAGGAGAGACCTCCCAAAGGAGACCTTTCCACTGTCAAACAGCTCCTACCATCAGAAAGTTCTTCCTGGTGTTCAGTCGGAATCTCCTTTCTTGCAACTTTAAGCCATTGGTTCATATCCTACCCTCCAGAGCAGGAGAAAACAAGCTTGTTCCCTCTTCCATGTGACAGCCCTTGAGATATTTGAAGATGGCCTTCACATCTCCTCTCAGTCTCCTCTTTTCAAGGCTAAACTTCAACTTTTCCCCATAAGCCTTGGTTTCCAGACCCTTCGTTATCTTGGTTGCCCTCCTCTGCACACATTCCAGCTTGTCAACCTCCTTCTTAAACTGTGGTGCTGAGATCTGGACACAGGACTTTGGAGATAACACCCTCTGCTCTGGAAATGCAAAACATAGTCTTCCAGGAATGCCCCATGGTAATGTCTGGAGGTGGTGCAAGAGCCCATCATTTCTCTTCTATGTAATCTTGTGTCTGAGAAGCTCCAAGAAGATAGTTTGCAATGAATTAGTTTGCTTGCCTCTTCCTCCTTCAGGGTTTGACAAACAAATTCAAATGTTTTGCCTAAGACAGATGAAAATTGCAAATGGGAAATGATAGAGGGCACATTTTAAAAGGCACTGAATACTTGAAGGGACAGAGTTTTTTTAAGAGAGAGGGAGAGAGAGAGAGAGAGAGAGAGAGAGAGAGAGAGAGAAGAGCCACAAAGAAGGTCACTTCCAGACGACCTGTTCATTCTGATTTGTTTATGAAAAGCTTGTGGTGTGGTTATTTGGCTGTTTATAGAAAAATCATTCTGCTTTCCTCACAGGGAGGTTATTCCGCATTGCATCATGCGATTGTCACACTTTCCACTGTGTTTTCCCATCACTTTCCTTATTGCAAAGTCTGCTCTTTTGGGTTGCTCAAGAGCACCAAACCAACTTTAATTGTGGAACTTGAATTTTCTGGAATGTGATTAGATCCCACCCAAAAACAGCAACCGGCTGGAATCATCCTGTATGTGCCCCCAGTGTTCCTTACCCTTTTACAAAAATGCACTTACAAGATAAATTGTGCTTAAAAATGCATATATTTGTGAAAATAACATACGGATGTGCATTTTATTAGGGTAAATTGCTTTGAACCAGACAAAATTACGTACAAAAAATGTGCACAGTAGAAGAAATAAACACTAAAATGCTGGTGAATTTTCATGGGGCTTTGAATTCCTGCCCCCTGCAAACTGATGCGGGAATGTGGTGAAATAAAGACTGAAAAAAATGAGAAACTGCAAGAAGTTGAAATTAACTGTTTAGCCCATCCCTATCCTTGAGTAAACATGCATGTGATAGAGCTGAAACACTACCTTTCAAAGTGCAATTAAAAAGCAACTTTAAGCATATGCAGAGTATTGTTGCTTCATATCCGAATGATTTATTTGCCCATTTATTTTACAACATTTGTATCCCACCATTCCTCCAAGGCTCTCGAGGCAAGCATATATCATCTCTCTCAATCCCACAATTTCACCTCACGGGAACCCTGTAAGGCTGAGAGTTTGTGACTGACCCAAGGTCACCCAGTGGACTCCATGGCCAGGGGAGGATTGGAACCCAGGTCTTTTCAGTCTATCCACTGCATCACCCTGGTTCTCACAACCAGTTGCCCACTTTAAGGATTATTGAAATTTGGGTGTGCAGATGTGCCTTGAGCCTTGGTGTTCGTTTGTTGTTGTTTTTTAAAAACCAAGTGTTCTCTTGTTGCAAAAGGATTGTATCCTGAGTAATAGCAATTAAAAAAAGACTATTGTATTTGAAGAGTGGGTGACAAAAATGAGGGATTTTTCATATTAGTCAAAGGTTGTTCTTGCTGACGGGGCGAAATCTCTTGCCACAAACGGTTGCTTAGTCTGAACCCTTTCATGGGCAACTGCAGTCCCAGCCCAATAAGAAAAGATGGAGCGTCTGTTTGCATCCTGGGAGTCGAAACTTCTGCAGAGACGCTCCTGTTGACCCACACCTTAAGAATCTGCACAGGCTGGCACTGCTTTCTCGGTGCAGAAGAAAAGCGGCTCCAAATGTCGCTGGAACAAGATGCTGAACCTCCAGGTTTGGGAAACATGTCTCAGAAGGCACTTGGCTTCCAGACATGATTTATCAGCAGACATGCCAGGGAAATGATTGATAGTCGCTAGCATCTTGCCAGATCTATATATCACGAAGGATTCGGTATTTTAACAAGCAAGTTTCGACAAACCCTTGCTAATCGTGGAAAAAAATTTTTTTTTCCAGCAAGCTCACGTAATGTTACTGGGATTAAAAACTAAACTCAAGCTGATTGTTATCCAGGGCATGGAAAATGGTGGTTGGGTGGGTTTTTTTGCCAGCTCACCTTGAAATGAGACACACACAGAGCAACGGGAGGGAGGGGTTGTAGGTGGTGGGCAAATTGATTGGGTGGTGGGCAAATGTCTGAAAACACTCTGCCTCCAGAGGCTCAGATTTCACAGAATCATAGAACTGTAGAGTTGGAAGGGACCACGAGTAATCTAGTCCAACCCCTTGCAATGCAGGAATCTTTTTGGCAAGCATGAGATTAAGTGCCCCATGCTCTAGATTTAGGGAAGGGTCGTAGATCAGTGAGAGTGAGAGCTGGACCATCAAGAGGGCTGATCGCCGAAGAATGGATGCTTTTGAATTATGGTGCTGGAGGAGACTCTTGAGAGTCCCATGGACTGCAAGAAGATCAAACGCATCCATTCTTCAGGAAATCAGCCCTGAGTGCTCACTGGAAGGACAGATCCTGAAGCTGAGGCTTCAATAATTGGGCCATCTCATGAGAAGAGAAGACTCCCTGAAAAAGACCCTGATGTTGGGAAAGATTGAGGGCACAAGGAGAAGTGGACGACAGAGGATGAGATGGGTGGATAGTGTTCTCGAAGCTACGAACATGAGTTTGACCAAACTGTGGGAGGCAGTGGAAGACAGGAGTGCCTGGCGTGCTCTGGCCCATGGGGTCACAAAGAGTCGGACACGACTAAATGGCTAAACAACAACAACATAGATCAGTGGTAGATCACCTGGTTTGCTTGCAATCCCCTCCTCCCCAAATTCAATCCCTAATGTCTCCAAGTAAGGCTGGGAAGGACTCCAACTTGAAGTCCCGTAAAGCTGCTGTCAGTCAAAGTCAGCAACACTGAGCTAGATGGAGCAGTTGTCTAATTTGGTATTAGGCTGCTTCCTGTGCTCCTGTAGATGATAAGCATCATCATCGTCATTTATTTATACCCCACCCATCTGGCTGGGTTTCCCCAGCCACTTTGGGAGGCTCCCAATCGAATATTAAAAACGCAATACAGCATTAAACACAAAAAACTTCCCTAAACAGGGCTGCCTTCAGATGTCTTTTAAAAGTAGGATAGATGCTTATTTCCTTGACATGTGATGGGAGGGCATTCCACAGGGCAGTTGCCACTACCGAGAAGGCCCTCTGCCCAGTTCCTTGTAACCTCACATCTCGCAGTGAGGGAACCGCCAGAAGGCCCTCGGTGCTGGATCTCAATGTCCGGGCTGAATGATGGGGGTGGAGATAGGTATGTCTTTGATGGAGCACCAAGAAAGCTTCATCAGTGTAGTTATTTAGAGCCAAACTAAAAACGAAGCTAAGTGCAATTTTTGCATTTAATATATGGGAATTTTTTTTAAAATGCAAATAGCATGGCTGGTAGGGAGCTGATCGTGATTGGGATTGCAGTAGGTTAGTGGGTGGGTTTAGGCCTTTCATTGCTTGCTGTGATCTCATTCATTGCTGCTGTGAACTGCTGCTTGCTTTGTGGGAAATTCCCCCACTGATGTCAGTGGGGGACTTCCTCCCAACGCCAAAACTAGTTTCAGGGGAAAGCTTTTCTTCAGAGCTCCAGCACAAGACGAAACTGTCAGAACCCCCATCTGTGCCTGCTCTTACCACATTAATGATTGGTTCCCCTTCCCTAGATGGTGCATTTGCACTTTGAAAAGGTCTGAGCATTCATTGCAAAGATGCACTCGACATCTTGCTTGGCTAAGCCCTTGCGACAGCATCTTAGGCAATAACATGATGCAGAATATCCTTGCAAAAAACCACCAGTGGAGGGAGGGGGCCTGGAAAACCTACAGACAAGCCTGCCTAGTGGACATATCCCTGAGATGTCTTCAAGAAGCATTCCCGGAAAGCATCAGCAAAGTTGGCAACCTTCATAAGCAGTTTAACCATCCCTCTCCTGTGATGGTTTTCTGAGTGTCTTCGGGTCATGCTCCATTTAGCCCTGAACGCTGTACAATCACATCTTTGTTCAAATCACAGAGGACCGGGATGTGTCTCGGGTCGATGCTTTCCGGCTTGTCATTCATTTGGCAGACAGGGTGTGCCACGGCATGTTCCCATAGATTTGCTCTGGAAACAGTGCCATTGTCATGGTTTCCTTAAAGAGTTTCAAAAGGACGGCACCGACTAAGCCAGTCTTGACGTCTCTCACGAAATCATAAAGCATCGTTTCTGATTTTGTTCAGGGTACTTTGAGCTGTTGCCCACCCAGCCTTCTCTTCAGCAGAGTTGTATTGAAACCGCAGCTGTGACGGGCAGAGTTTCGCAAGAGCCAAAGCGGGTGAGGCTCAGGAGGGATTGGCTAGTGCCACGGTCGAGCCCTGGAATTGGTGATGCACTCAGGACAGGACTTTGGGGGCAGGCATCCATGTCTAGTTTCACCCTCACAACCAGAAATGCCTTCAGGGCTGGACTTCATGGCAGATGCCGAGAGTCCTCACTCAACACAATGAGCAGGAGGGACTTCAAACGCAGCAAGACAGGCTTACCTCATTTTGAAGGAAGTGAAGTTTATATATAAATATATATCTCCATCTAAAAAGATCTTCCTCCCCTCCTGCTGTCAGCAAGGTCATTAAGCCCAGAGTCCAACATTAACTCAGAAATCTTGCCTGGGATCTTTTTTCACTGCCAGGGTTCAGGTGAAAGAGAAAGGAAAGCTTCCACCCAATTGCCTCCATAATGGATTTGGACATTTTGATCTCTCTCAGAGAAAACTCTTCTCCTTGCACGCCTCCAGTTCTTTTCTGGTTCATTTAATTAATCTATTACATTTATATCCTGCTTTTCCTGCAAAGATCTCAAGGTGGTCTCAAGGTTCCCACCCCTCCTCCATTTTATCTTCATGACAACCCTGTGAAGTAGATCAGCTCAATGCTGTTTTTCTAGAAAAAGAGGTGCCGGAATTCACTGTGAACGCTTCCCTTGTTCTCTTACAATGGCATGGCAATGGTGCCCACCTGAGAGGTGCTGGAACTGAGTTCCGGTGAGTTCCAGCTGAAAAAGAAAAAGCCTGGATCAGCCTGGCAGTAGGTGGCTGGGCCCAAGGTCACTCAGTGTGCTTTTCAGCGGAAATTCGAACTCAGCTCTCCCAGTGGCATTAGTCCAACACTCTAACCACCCTATGCCCAGACAACCCAGATCCAGGATCTCATCATGCAAAGCCTGAGAAGAGCTATGGGTGGGAAATGGGACTCAGATGGAATAAGGAGCATCACAACTTGGCCGGATATGTATTGCAAACTAGGGGATTGCAACAAAATGTTGCAGGGTGCAGCGCTCCCTGATCAGGATTGCAACCACCCACTCCATTCTCCCTCCCTCCAGGTTTTCTGTCCCCTTCCACCCAAAAGCCCTTTGTAGCACTGATGTAAGCTTGCCAGTGTGGTGCAGTGGTCAGAGTGCTGCACTGGCACCTGGGAGACCAGGGTTCAAATCCCCACTCGGCCACAAAGCACTCCGTGGGTGACCTTAGGCTAGCCACTGCCTCTCAGCCTAATCTAACTTACAAGGTTGTTGTCAGGGGTAAAATGGAGAGGGGGAGAAGGGTATAAATGTAATAATAACAATATACAGGAGAGGGTGTGTTTGTGTTGCATTAAAAGACAGACCATTGCAGAAGCCCCCAAAAGTTCAACAACATTGCTTTTTATTTTTAACCCCCCCCCCCAAAAAAAAAAATCCTGGGATTGATTTCTTCATTTGGGGTGTGGGGGTGCCATCTCAATCAGTAAGTTTTCCAGAGAAATTTATCTGTTGGCATTTCAGTACTCATGGGGACATGGGCCATTCAACAAATATATTTTTATATTCTCAAGGAATGCATGTTCCTCTGTCTCCATTTCGTCTCAAGCCTTCCTATCTTGCTGATGTCCACCCCAGCGACAGATACAAAGTTGTGCAGGCAGTATTTTTTTTTTTAAAGAAAGAAATGCAGAACTTCAGACCTCGTACTCAGTTCTCTTTCCCACTACCACCATGTCATCCACAAGACTTGTGAGAATCCCCTTTGGATTCTGTACTGACAGGGGGGAAAACACATTCCTCTGGCATCCTTCTGGAACAGACACAAGTGGCAAGACCTCTGCTCGGTGTGCTGCTTCCATTTATTTTAATCTCCCTGAAAGGAATGTTCAGATAAATACTCGGCTCAATGAGGAGCTGGATCAAGTTGATAACTGCCTGTTGGAAACAAAATCAGAAACTTTTAATAAGTGAAAAACCTCTTTGAGCTTGATACTCTCTGAGTGTGTGTGTATATATATATATATACGTGTCCCTGGCAACACAGCCAACCCTAAACAAAGGAGCATTGTTCAAGAGAAAAGCTTGCTCTTTCCTTCTGCATTCCTCATCGGCAATACACCCATCCCTCTTGATCCTGAGTGCTCCTCGGCTATGTCTGGGCAACGCGTTCAAATATCCTTCTAGGCTTAGGTTGCAATCCCCGGCTCAGACACCACCTCCCGTTTGGAATTCCACCGCGGAAACCCCAACTGCTTTCACGAACTGATCCAAGCTTTTGTTGAATCATGTTCAGTCATTGCATTTTTCAATAATCCCTTAAACAATGGGCTGAACCTCAGGACCGTTTTTTACATGTTGGAAAAGTCATTACAAATGTGATTGATTCAGGTGTGTGTACCCCCGCCCTTCGCCCCATTAAATGAATTTGTGCACCGAGGAAACTGTTCCTGTGAATAATAGTTCTGCCTATGACTAGCTTGTGATTCACCGGGTCCTGGGAGAAAGAAAGAAAAACATTCAAACTGTTCTTTTGCGATCTAGACATTCTCTTTTTTTCTATCTGGACATGGAACCATCATTCACGGGACAATGCTTAACATGCATAGATTTTTAAAGCAGATGTAGGCAGGCTGAACTGGTCTTACAAATGGTTCAAAATTTCTTCAGACTGTGGATTAATTTGCCCTGTGGAAAAGAAACTTCTTCCAAGGAAATGAGGAACCGAGATCTAGCCCCATGTTGAATTCTTAGGCTAAGGCTCCATTTGCACTATACATTCAAAGCAGGATCATACCACTTTATGCAGTCATTGCTTCCCCCCCCCCCCCAAGAATTCTGGGAGCTGTAGTTTGTTAAGGGTGCTGAGAGACCCCTATTCCTTTCTCAGATACAATTCCCAGAGTTCCATGGGAAGAGGGATTGACTGTTGAATCACTCTGGGAGATCTCCATGCCTACTTCCAGTGAATTAAGCTATTATGGGGCTGGAAATACTTGGACGTTGGCTCATTTTATAGCACGGATGCCACAATTAGTGAAAAACAAGGAGCAACGGTTCACCATTAATAGATGCACAGGTAAGTTCACAGCCTTAGTTACTGTTTGTGTGTCTGCCTGTGGAGCAAAGTCGCCAGGAAGTCGGTGCCTAATCTTTTGATCCTAGCAAATATTGGAATTTGTGATAATTTATATTGAGTTCTCAGACCGTGAGAACCAGACACCTGATTGCTTCATACGCACACAGATTTCAGTTCCTCACAGCAAGGTTCCCCCACAAATATCAAGATATGGAACAGTGAACCATTATTTCTTTGCCTTCCAAAGCATCTAGCTGCTTCCCTGGAGGATTCCCCACTTGGTACCAGGGAGGATTAAAACTCACAGAATAGGCTTTGTGAATTCAACCAGCGGTTCTATGGCCAGGCCCCAATGGGAATTGTCTGTGATTGCTAAACTTTCTGACACACTCTATTATCATAGCTGCATTACTACATATACAGCTAGCGCTTGTGTATTACAACGAATTTCACATTGGGATTTGAAGAGGCTTGTTTTCAATTAAGAGAAAAGAACTTAGCTAGGGATTTTCGGGGCAGTGATATGATTCAGTTCACATTTGAAGGTGAATCTGCCTAATTCAGCAAGTAAACCAAAAGGCAGTCATTCTCTCAACATTTGCACTTCTCTGAATTCTGAAAAGCAATTCTCCAGCCAAGTAGTGTGTCCAAAAATGTATATACCGTGTGCACAAAATGCATGGATAGCATTAAATTACCTTTTACTCAGAACAGACCTGTTCAAATTATTGGACCTAACTTAGTCAAGTTCATTCATTTCAGTGGGTCTATTCTGAATAAAACTGCATTGAATGAACTCCATACATTTTTGAAAGTAACATACAAGACGCATTATATTAGGGGAAATGGCTTACAAAAATGTATGAATTAAGTAAAATTGCATTCAAAGCCATGCCTATTAGGAGAAATTTGCACTGAAATGCAGACACTTTTTCAAGAAAACTATAAACAAAATCGCAAAGTGACATGGAAATTTGGAGAACTGAACTTGGTTAGAAAAATTAGAAATGTAGAGAAACCAAAATGGACTGATTTGCTCATCCCTAAACTCAGCTGTGGAGTTCAAGGACGGCCAACTGGAAACCTCACAGCTGCATGTGAATCATGGCTATCCTGAAGGTCCTTAGTCTCTAAATGTGCTGAAGTCAGGGGAGGCTGGAAATTCTCAAATCCCAATGGAAGATCCAATTCCTGTCTGTGGAGACAGGATTTAATATTTTGGCTGAATCTTGTTCAAGTGTGAGAGGGAAAGTCTTGGAAAATATAGCACGCACCTGGCATATTCGTTGTTTCATCCTAAAGCCTTCATGTAAGATCACGTCCCGATCTCCCACACACCCTGTGCTCCAACCCTGAGTTCCCCGATGTTGCTGGACTACAGTCCCCATGATCCCCAGTCAGTTCAGCCAGTGGTCAAGGATCAAGGGCGTTGTAGTCCAACAACATCTGGGGACCCATGTTTGAAGAAGGCAGCTTCCCAGCGCTGCGGCTGCAAAGGGGCTGCAGTCTGTACGCTGCGCATGTCAGGGATGCTCCCTAAACAAAGCCCAGCCCAAATCACATGGACCGTTGGGTTCCAGCAGTTAATAAGTGTTAACATTCCTTTGCCTGTAGGGTGTATCAGAAGAACGCTCCTGTCCAACTTCTGGAACAGCAAGTCACTTCCAACAGTCCCAACCCAGCTGTAATTAATTGCTCAGGAAAGCAGATATGACCATTCGAGAGGAGATCAAGAAATGCCAGGCTTGGGCACAGGCCCATAGTCGCATAACCCTCCTTTTTGTGTTCACAGTACTCAGCTATGGATAAGGAAACAACAGAGGCGCCAGCTTGTGAGGCTGATTGAAGGTGTGTGACATTGCATGAAATGCTGCATGCACAAGACGTCCCAACTCTTTTGAAACCATCCAAGTTGTTGGAATGTAGACTCTTGAATGCAGGACCAGTGGGTAAAGAGGGAGAAGCTGCTTTACTCTTTCGCAACCAGTTCTTTGCATTTTTTTAAAAGTCCCCACCAGAGGCGGGGCTATCTGCCCACAGGGGCCAGGCTAGTGTCCCAGGGGGGAGGGCTAGCATCCCAGGGGGGGCCTGGTGAGCGTCCCAGGGGGTGTGCCACCCGCCGTGAGCATCCCGGGGGGTGGGGTGGCAATGTCACCCCCCTCAGGGATAACACCCAGGGCGGCCCACACCCACCACACCCATCTTGCTCCACCTCTGGTCCCCACACTGTTTTTCTTCCTGCAGCGTAAATCTGTATCTCACACTCACATATACAAGTGGTGACCATTTTGCATGTGGTCAACTGATGTGTGACCACCAACATGTGGGTTCTTTTGGACCTGGAAGAGGGCAGAATGGTGGCAGAACAAGGCATTATGGGATGTAATGGTGGTGGAGTGCAACGGGGAGGGGTAATGGGGCAGGCTTATGGACATTCTGCCATAGCTGTCAACATTCCCTTTTTTTGCGGGAAATTCCCTTATTCCAGCACCATTTCCCACTGCTTCCCGCATTGTTAGATATCCCGTAGACTGTCCCCGGGACAGGTGAGACTGCTGATCCCTTATTTTCGAGGCTGCTGGTCCCTTATTTTCAAATCTGAAAGTTGACAGCTACACATTCTGCTGACATGTTCAGGAGCTAGGAACAGAAGCCCCACACAAAATGGTCGCCACCTGTACAGCCACGAGCTAGAAAGGAAGTGGGCCAGTTTGAGGGACAAATGGCAGGAAGGAAAAGTCAAGCTAGTCCTTCACAGGACATTCTACATCCCTGTAGCTTCCTTTTCTTGAAGCAGGAAGGGGTGGGGAGAATCCCAGTTGTGGAAGAAGAATCACACAGATACATATAACATGTAGTTTGGGTGGAAACACAACATGCATGTAACCACTTGGGAAGCCAGGCATGTTTATTGTCATGTCACTTGATGAAGATGATTCTACTGCAGCCCTGACTCCCCAGATTTCAGAATAGATGGATTATGGACATCTAGTAAAAGTTGCCTCTACAAATGAGACCAGTCATCTTCCAAGCAGTTACATATACACCATGGTTACCAGCTGGTTATTCATAATCTGCATTCCTCCTATGATTCTACAGTCAAGGTGGTTGAAGAGAGTGCAAGGCCAGTGCAAGTAATTTTGTTGCCTGAGGCAAAGAACCCATTCCATGTACAGAATCCAAATGGAGGTGTACTCAATTTTGACAACATTGGCAAGGGGACAACATCCTCCCATGCCTGCCTAAAGTCTAGCAGGCTAGCTTAGATTGTGCAACGTTAGGCTAGTTTGGGGGATTGAGGGAAATAGTTGAAGAGGAAAACTGCTGCCATCCACTGGCACCTGCCACCTGAGGCAGCCGTCTCACTCCGTCTAATGGTTGGGCCGGCCATGAAAGTGTTAAAAAGTCTTTCCAGTGTGTGTTTATGTACTACATGGGGATTCTAATGTATTTGATGATTGTGATAATGGAATTGGAGTGGTGGAGGATTATTCCAGATCAATTAATTGTGATATCTTTTTTTGTGGCATCAATTTTTTTCCATATGGCAGGAAAAGGGGTTAGATTTTGGTGAGGGAAATTACCTCCTCACCGGCTTTGATAAAATATATTCAACTATTCATCTAAATTCTTCCACTAGCACTATAGGATTTCCCCCCACTCTCATGCCCTGTACCACGCCCAAATCTGCTCTGAAGGGTCGGGAGAAACCCAGAATAAACTTGGCAGGGCACAGAGGGATGAGAAAGAATGTTTAGTTGTAAATGGAGAAATTGTTATACTGACGGAACGTTCACCTTAATGCTATATTCAGTACAACCCTTTGTCATATGCTCATCAGAACATGCAGTGATTAACAGGCAGTCAATTTCTCTCTTAGCAGTGAGTCTCAGTTTCAGTTTGCAGAAGCCCAAAAAGGAACTTTATTAGGCAGAAGAAACACCATACAGAAAGGTTAAAAACAGGAAGAGCTAATGCAGAGAATCTAGCCATTGTGTGGCCCTCAGCCATCCAGAATAGGCGCTCATGAAGTTTGCTGCTAAGTGATTTTGAAACGATGATTTTCATCTGCCACAAACGGCAGCTGCCCATCCTGTTTCTGGAAAGGAGAGTGCTCTTCACTTCTTATCATCTGCTTTGCCTGTAGCAAGACAAGGTGGGGGAAAGAGTTAATGGACCCAAGTTACACATTTTGAAACTAGCTGTAGCACTCCAAGTCTACACCAACCATGGAAGGGAGGCTCAGTCACAGCCTCTGCTCTGATTCCAGCCTTGGCTGTGCAAGATTATCCCCAGAAATGGAATTTGATTTGCCTCCTTAAAGAGGACCCTGAACTGCCTCAGCTTTGTCCTCCCACTTGCAGCCAACATGATCTCACAAGAGTTCGCTACCTTGTGAGACTTCCTGGACCTCCTGTAGAAGGGGTTGCCATGGCAATGGAACTGGAACTGACTCCATCACACCACTTGTGGCTCTGAGGGATGGTACTGTGCCTTAATAGGGCTACTCCATGTTTTCCTGCTACTTCCTGTGAACAATTCCCCCCCCCCTTGCTGCCCAAGAAGGTGGGTGGATGGATAAGGAAGCAGCTAGGGCATGATCCCAAACACCAGGCCACCTGGAATATCACTTCCTTATCTCCTTGGTCTTCTTGGTCTTATCCCAACGGAGTATTTAATATATCAGTGCATGTCAGCAACACAGCCTCTGTTCAAAGCAGCGTTCCCTAACCTACTGAACTACAATATCCATAATTCCTGACTACTGGCTAAGATATCTGGTGATGATGGGAGTTGTAGTCCAAAACCATCTGGGCACACAAGGCTGAGAATCGTCTTTTGAAGGACTTATTAAGTGAATTTATTATCTGAATTACAGTTGAGGCAGGTAAACTGTTTCAGACCAAAGGAGAAAAGCAAGGGCCATACTGGGCCTCCATGCCTGCATTGCAGAGAAGCCAGGCAATGAAGAAGAAGTCATGGGTTGCTTGGTGAGGGGTGAGGCTGAGGGAGGAGGGAGGAGACATTGGAGCTATAGGCAGAATGGAAACGAGAATAATTTGGGTGAAACTGTGGTAAAGGCCATTCTCTTTTGGATTTAGCAGCCAAACCAATCAAAAGCCCACATAATCTAAGGACTGATGTGAAACTCGTAGCTAAAAAAATTGAAATAAGGAACAATAAAAGGTAAAGGTAAAGGTACCCCTGCCCGTACGGGCCAGTCTTGACAGACTCTGGGGTTGTGCGCCCATCTCACTTAAGAGGCCAGGGGCCAGCGCTGTCCAGAGACACTTCCGGGTCACGTGGCCAGCGTGACATCGCTGCTCTGGCCAGAGCCAGAACCAGAGCCAGAGCCGCACACGGAAACGCCGTTTACCTTCCCGCTGGTAAGCGGTCCCTATTTATCTACTTGCACCCGGAGGTGCTTTCGAACTGCTAGGTTGGCAGGCGCTGCGACCGAGCAGCGGGAGCGCACCCCGCCGCAGGGATTCGAACCGCCGACTTTTCGATCGGCAAGCCCTAGGCGCTGAGGCTTTAACCCACAGCGCCACCTGCGTCCCACTAAGGAACAATAAAGGATTAACAAAAATTTGAATTATAAAGGAGATGCAAGGGGATTCATTAAAACACAAGGATCTACAAAAGGCGAGAGGGAAGTCAAAGGGATATGTGCTTTGCTTTGCTTTCTCTTATTTGACGCTTGTAAAATTTGAAAAACTCAAAAAAAATAATATATATTTTTAAAAGCCCACATATTCTAGATTTCCGCATGGCACATGTAGAGAAGACAAGGGGCACCATGCCCGAGATGTCAGCGGGCCAATTCATAGCCCGCCTTTCTGTCACCATGAAATTCAACATGGTTCATGTGGGCTTGCTTGGACCTGCTTAGCTTCAGCAAAGTGGCCGCATTATCCTATGGCTTGTACTAAACACTCCCTCAACCCGCCATGAAGAAGGAAGCCTCACCATTAGTCCCCGAAACACTTCCGGAGAAACTGTGGAGGAAAAAAAGAAGGGAAGCATTAACTATCAATGTTAGACCAAATGTACTTTGTGAAACAGTCCACCTTCCAACCTGGGGTTGTTATTCTAAGTTAAGAAGAATTTGCCACTTTAGCTAGTGGCTGCGTGGTTGCCTATCTCTTTCCCTCTGATTACCTCCTCTTTGACACATGGAGGGGGACAATACTGTCATCTCTTGTTTTTTGTTTTACTTTTGATATTGCAGTTGAACAGTATCTTGGAGGGCAGAATTTTGAAATGTAAAAAATACAGCCAGCAAAGTGGCTCCTCCTGCCATCACCAGGGCTGTATGAACTTTTGGTCCAGACCATAACTTCCTGCAGTTTCTCTGAGTAGCAGAACCAGAGTAACAAAGCTTTGTGGGAAACATTTGCGTGATTGAGCATTCTGCCTACTTTGACCCGAAGAACAGGTATGCAGCTGCTGGAAAACTGCATACCAAAGAACAAATGGTAGGGGCAATGTGAAGCAATGGGTGGAATGGAGCATTAGGTTGGATGTGGAGTGTACAAGATTAATTCCTTACTTAAGCATCAAGTACACTATAGGTCAGGGAAACCATGACAATTAAAGTTGTTAGGATACTAAATGCATAGTGCAGATGGAACCAGTGCCACCAGATTCCACCCCGTATGGATTAATCTCCATGTCTAGAGCTTTCTTTGACACAAAACCAGTTTTTCGGTTTTACAACATGGGAAGCCAGCCTCGAGCTTGAAAGGTTTATAGGAACAGAAGCGTGAGATTAGCTCTGCAGCCTACATAGCTCCATCATTCTTCCTCCCAATAATGGCCACCCAGGTGTCACAGGGAAAATGTGAAGAAATATTTATCCCCCGTTTAATGCAATCTTGTATTTAATGCATGAGCCTGGTCACCATAGGTGACCAAGAATTCCATGCAGGTGAGTGATTAAACCAGATTCTATCCTTCCCCTGTGCTCAGCATGGAAACCATGTGGGATCCCCAGCACAAGGGAGTGGAGCTCTTTCCCAGTCAATACAAACCCCCAGTAGCCTAGTAGTTATTGGCTGATTGAGTGGCAGGCTAGTAACTGTTGTGGGTTATTAAAGGCTGGGTTAATACCCAGAATCTGGCAACCAGAGACATCTGCTCTCTTTGAGCACTAGGTCATAAGAGACCTGTCAAGTGACCTACTGGAGATCTTGGCCATCCAAGAGCTGGCGGTAGGTCGCAATCTCTTGCTCCAGTCGGGACTTGATGTCCATCAGGGTCTTATAGTCACTGTTCTGACGCTCCATGTCCGATCGGACCTCAACCAGTTGTGCTTCGATGTTGCCGATCATCCCCTGGATCTGGCACAGCTGAGCCCCATAGCGAGCCTCCGTATCGGCCAAGGTGCCTTCCAGGGCAGCTTTCTGAGAAGAGAAGTGGTGTCGGTGAGAAAGTGTGTGGGGGTGTGGCAGGGACTGTCACCAAGATATGGGTGTGAATTTTAAAGAAGTGTTGTAAGCATAATGGGAAACTGGGCTGCAGTTCAGAGAACAGGCGTCTGCAGTGAAATGGAAATATTTGTTTGGAAGTCAATACTGAAACCCTGGGATTTGCCAATGCCCTTGTCAGAACACCTTTCAGAAGCACTGCACAGTGTTTACACAGCTATGCTGGCATTAGTTGGCCAGAACTCACCTGGTGTGGTGTTTTAATATATGCTAAGTATTTATTGCTGCATTTCAACCAACTGCTGACTGCCATGAGGACTTGAAATATGGTGGGCTACAAATATAAATTAACACTATCATTTGCACTGTGCAACAGTTGTCTTGCTCTGAGATTAGCAGTAGCTCGCAGTTTCAGGAAAAAGAAGAAGCCCGTATTTGTAGAGAAACAATTAGGAAGTGGGTAAGTAATTTTATCCCCGTGTTTTCAACTTTTCCCTTCTCAGATATTAGGGGGAATGTGTGCTTGTGTGCAAGTGAGCGTGCACATTCATTAGAGCAGGGTTTCCCAAACTTGGGTTTCCAGCTGTTTTTGGACTACAACTCCCATCATCCCTAGCTAGCAAGACCAGTGGTCAGAGATGATGGGAACTGTAGTCCGAGAACAGCTTGGAGACACTGTTCTAGAGTTTCCATGTCCCTAAAGTATAAGAAGAGCCTTCTGGACCAGGCCAATGGCCCACCTAGTCCAGCATCCTGTCATCGCAGTACACAACCTGATGTCTGTGGGAAACCCACAAGGAGGACATGAACACAACTGCCCACCTGTGATTCCCATCAACTGGTATTCAGAGGCCTACAGCCTACTGTGGTGGAGGTTGACTCTTTCACACACACCCTACAAAAGGCAAACACAACCCGTGACTACTTATTTCAGTACCCAAGCAGTAGAAATAACCCATCACCACTCCACGTACCATGCTGAGCTGAGACTGGAGCTCAATCTCCAGGCCTTGGAGGGTCCTCCTCAAGTCTGTGATCTCAGTCTTGCTGCTCTGAAGTTGCTCGGTGTTGACCGCAACTTCTCGATTCAGTTCTTCAGTCTGTTTGTTTGTTTAAGGGGAGAAATAAAGAAGAATATGTCAACATTCACATTGAATTTATTTACACCGCTTTCGTTTTATTACGGGCCCTTCTGATATCCTTTCTAATGTCCATTCATGGTGATTTGTGTTTACAGTGGTATGGGGACAATTCTATATCACCCCACTTTTAATACTATTTGCACCTGCAAACGTTTTGGGGTGAATGTCCCCATTGCTTCCTGCTGAAATCCTGCAACTTTTCATAGCACAAATGTCCTGCAGTGGAGGGAGTCTCTCCTGGTTTTGTAACACTATAACTGAAGAGCATCCCTCCAGATGGCACTAATGCGGTAGCGTTGGGGAAGCATTGCAGAACAACCATATAAGGCGGAATGAAGTGTCCAGTATACATCCACCACTAATGCACTATGACGTGTTGCAGAATACACCTGCAAATTTTTTTTCACAAATCTAGAGGAGCTCTACATTTACATTTTATTGCACTGTATTCAGCAGTACAATTTTATGGGCAAGGTGAGTTCACAGCAGCCCAGTTTTCTTCCACGAAATTGTTTCTCTTGGTTTGTTTTTTAAAGACCTTCCCTTTCTTCCCTTCTCTCCCAGGCTTTTCCATCTCACCTTGGTGGTGAACCAAGCCTCAGCGTCCCTCCTGTTCTTCTCAGCCAGCTTCTCGTACTGGTCTCTCATATCAGTCAGAGCCTTGGTGAGGTCAATGCCAGGAGCAGAGTCAACTTCAACGCTCACTTGGCCTCCCACTTGCCCAGACATAGAACTCATTTCCTGTAAAAAGAGACCAAGACATAGGCATTAATTGCAGGTGTGTCAGCAGAGCAACAATGCCTAACAGCTATCCTTTTTATCTAGGGTTAGGCATGCTATCCCACATTCCCTTTGGGCTAACACAGGGATTATCTGAGGTTGTCTGGAAAAACAGAGAGAGTGTGTCATAAAATAATAGAACTGTACAGCTGGAAGTGGCCCCGAGGGTCAACTACTCCAGCCCCATGCATGCAGGG
Source organism: Podarcis cretensis (assembly GCF_951804945.1). NCBI lineage: Eukaryota > Metazoa > Chordata > Lepidosauria > Squamata > Lacertidae > Podarcis > Podarcis cretensis. The sequence continues at coordinate 26,870,690 of NC_137182.1, read as the reverse complement.
ATCACAGCTAAATAATCCCTGACAAATAGCCACCCAGCCTCTGTTTAAACATCTCCCATGAAGGAGAGTCCACAACCTTCTGAGTTAGTCTCAGATTGTTGGTGGGACTGTCAAGGGGGTATCAGGAAAAACTATGGGTGGTGTTCAAATAAGTCCAGCTCAGAGTAAACCCATTTAAGTTAATGACCCCAAGTTAGTGCCTTCACTGTGTCTACTCTGAGTAGGACTAGTGTTGAAGACTATCCTTTATCCACTGTCCTTCCCTGGAACCAAAAGTTGCATCTTCCTGCTCCCCAATCACACTCCTCTTTCCCTTGAAGACGTCGAAGTGGGAGCAGCACCACAGGCATGCTTGAAGATGAGAGGTTTCCTATGCCCACCCACCCCTCATTCCCCAGCAGGCTGTTCTGCAGTGTGTCAAGGGCCAGGTCAACAGAGAGAGGAGAGACCATGCCTACATCCTCTCATCTCACCATGCAGTTCTGCTGCTGTCCCCTCCACCACCACGGAAGGGTGTGTGTGTGTGTGCTTTGGCATCTGGTGGAGGCTGGTTTTGGGGGGTGGCAGAGGGTGGCAGAGGTTGGTAGAAAGCCAAGAATTCTTCTCTGCCTTATATGTGGTCCTCTATGCATGATGTCTCACCATACGTTAAATCTGAGGCCTCAGTAATGAGGAATAGACGATGGCACTGTGATCCTGCTGTATCTGGAAGGCTACAAGCTCCCCATCCATCTCTATTTCAGAGTCATCCTTCTTATCCTCCTAACATCTGGCAATCTGAAACTGCTTCTGCAGCAGGGCTTTCTCAGTTATGGCTCCCTGATTTTGGAACTCCCTCCATTGCAGATATGTCTGCCCGCTAGTGCCTTTTCATCACCTAATGAAGATGGATCTGTTTCACTTGGCCTTTGATGATTAATGAGATGGGTTTGCCCATCGCTGGATGTTGATGTTCTGTGCTGCTGTGGGTTATATATGGTGACTATGGCAATGGTGGCTTTATGGTTTCATTGGTGGTCTTCTAATACTCTACTTTATTGGAAACTCTTACTGCCCTGGGAACTTTTAGAACTGTAGTATATACTTATTATTAGCATCAGAAAAAGAAACAGCAACAATAAACTAATAATAAACAATAAATTGTCATTTTGTTACATTATTATTATGCTACCATGCTTCAAAATGCTGAATGCTGCCTTTCTTTACCTCCTCGTGGTTCTTCTTAAGATAAGCCAGTTCCTCCTTCAGGTTCTCAATCTGCATCTCCAGATCAGTTCTAGCCAAGGTCAGCTCATCCAGGACTCTGCGCAGCCCATTGATGTCAGCCTCAACACTCATGCGCAGGGCTTGCTCAGACTCAAACCTTTTAAAACAAATCAATGCCAGCAAATGACGATCAGTTGCTAAAATTGTCTGAGCTGCCTTAATCTAATCACTGTGAAATGTAAAGTGCCAAGAAAAATAGTCTTCCCCCGCATAAAGGTAAAGGTAAAGGACCCCTGACAGTTCAGTCGTGAACGACTCTGGGGTTGCAGTGCTCATCTTGCTTTACAGGCCGAGGGAGGCGGCGTTTGTCCACAGACAGTTTTTCTGGGTCATGTGGCCAGCATGACTAAGCTCCTTCTGGCGCAATGGAGCACTGACACCAGAGCAGCGCACGGAAAGGTCATTTACCTTCCCGCCAGAGTGGTACCTATTTATCTACTTGCACTTTGACGTGCTTTCAAACTGCTAGGTTGGCAGGAGCTGGGACAGAGCAACGGGAGCTCACCCCGTCGTGGGGATTCGAACCGCTGACCTTTTGATCAGCAAGCCCAGAGGCTCAGTGGTTTAGACCACAGCGTCCCCCGCATACTCTGGCATAATTGCTCAATATTTCACCATAGCTCTGAGCATCATGTCTATGCCCTAATACTAAGGTCATTGATCCACAGTTAACCCATTTCTGTTTCTCTGCCTATGAAAAGTTTTCTCACTTGGTTTTGAAGTCATCAGCCGCCAGCCTGGCATTATCAATCTGCAGGATAACCTTGTTGTTGTCAATTGTCGCTTCAAGGATCTGCAAGAGAAGAGGCGACCCGTGTTGGGTTATTTGCTTTCATATGTATTGTAAGTTTTCTCTTTTTTTAAAAAAAAAATGTTTGGTGGCCATCAACACACATTGATTGATTTGCTTGTAATGATGTGTGAAAGGTGTGGCTCAGCCAGTGTGGTGTAGTGGTTAAAAGCGTCTCCGCTCTTCCACATGCTGGGTAATCTTGGGCTGGTCACACTTCTTTGAAGTCTCTCAGCCCCACTCACCTCACAGAGTGTTTGTTGTGGGGGAGGAAGGGAAAGGAGAATGTTAGCCGCTTTGAGACTCCTTAGGGTAGAGATAAAGCGGGATATCAAATCCAAGCTCTTCTTCTTCTTCTTCAGCACATTGTGGAGGGGAAATGGTCTTCTGAATGTGCATCATCATTGCTCGTTTTATTTTTTATTAAATTTCTATACCGCTTTCTATTTTTAATAAATATCTCAAAGCAGTTTACAGCATATTAAAAGCAATAATCAATAAAACATTAGCTGGGCGATGTTCCTCCAGCCTCATGAGGAGCCTCTTCAGTAGGGCTGGTGAGTCTGGGCCCAGCCCCATAGGCCAGGTGGAAAGGGCCTTGCAGGGAGCGGCCTTCATGCCCCGCAGCTGGGCAATGTTCCTCCTCCGGCCTCATGAGGAGCCTCTTCAGTAGGGCTGGTGAGTCTGTTACTACATCCTGAAAAAAGCTGGAACACTCAGTGCCGGCCCTACCATGAGACAAAGTGATGCAGCTAATGCTGAGGAACAGGGAATGAACTGAGCTTTATGTGCCTCCAGTGGTGGCTGGTGCCCATTGGGGCTTGTATCACAGAAGGCTGGGAGATCAACAGTAGGTGCAGCCAGAGCCAATGACAGACAGAGCCACTCCCTGATTGTTGTAAGAAGGCAGGCAAGTGGGAGCTAGTTGAGGGCAGACTGAGGTTGGAGGGGCAGCTCCCCATTTGCCTATATGAACCAGCTTCCACTGTGGGGCACATTGGCCTGCTCCCTGACGACAGCCTGTTGACTCCTGGGGCAGTGCAAGATGCTGTCCTGTTGCCAGCGTCCAAGCACGATACAAAACCACCAATCTGGTTGACTATCGCAAGTGGAATGTGGCAGGTACCATCTTCCCTTTTGCACCAGGCAAAAAAATGTCTTAGGTCAGCCCAGGATTCACTTGTTCACCCAGGTCCATAGTATCACGTTATACTGATTTTTCCATAACATAATGATGTGACTCAGCCTACATGACCACTTAGAACAGGCATGTGACTCCTGTGGCCTTCCAGATGTGATCAGACCCATCCATCCCAGCCAGAATGGCCTGTGGTCAGGGATGCTGGGAGCTGTAGTCAACAACATCTGAAGGACCATAGGTTCCTCATCCCTCTTTTAGAATAATACCAGCTCTACCAGATCTGTGACTGGCCCAGCATTGTTTTCCATCCTTAGATTATGTTGTGACAGATCCCAAGCTCATAGGCTGAATAATTCACAGTGACATCTGTAAACTGTCAATGGATTGACATCCTTACTCATCCCTCACCCACATTCCACCAGAATCTACCCTAAGCTTTGCCCATAGCCTGCTGGCTTTGACCCAGTTGTATAGCTGACGTGCTAAGTTCCTTGCTGGCTCTAGTTTATTTCAGGCCCTGCTCAGGGACCTGAAGGGTAAAAATGAAAAGTGACAAGCCTCCTTGGGAGGCGATGGTCATGAACTCTCAAGGCTGGTGCAGATTTCCTTACAATAACTGTTTGCTTTTGTGCTTCTCCGTGTGTGCCTTGAGGGCGTGTGTGCTTCATTCATAAACAAACTCCCATTGTGTGCCGATGACTCTGCTAGAGCAAAATAAACCTTGTCTTGTACATAAAGAGAGAAGATTACGGTGCACATAGCTTAGCCAACATCCACAGTTTTCTTGTCTGTTTTCCCCCCTTTTCGAAATAACAGTAGGTTCAACCACATGTTCTCGAACAAAGCCACAGCAGTCCTGCGGTAACAAGGTTGACTTCAGAACCAAGAGGCCTCTGCTGAGGAACCAGTTCAGGTCTGTGTGAAACCTCTTGGTAAGTCAGGATGGTGATGCATGAAGGGATGAGTGAAAGAATCAGAAGCAGGAGTGGGGAGGACACTCTTTCACCCTATCCACCAGGGAGAGCACAGGATTTAAACTTCACGGAGACAAAGGCTTAAATATTAGGAAGAACTTTCCAGTTGCAAGAGAGGTTCAGAACTAGAAAAGGATTTATCTCTCATAGGCCATGTGCGAGATGGATGTGGTAAAAAAGCATTTACTCAATCTTCCTCAAACTCGGCCCTCCAGAAGTTTTCAGACTACAGTTCCCATCATCCCTGACCACTGGTTCTGCTAGCTAGGGATCATGGGAATTGTAGTCCGAAAACTTCTGGAGGGCCGAGTTTGAGGAAGCCTGCATTTACTGCTAGGATGAAGAACCTGACACCCTCCTGATATTGTTGGACTACAACTCCCATCATTCCAAGCCAGCATGGCTATGGTCACAGGTGACCAAAACACCTGGAGGACCATGAGTTTTCCACCCACCACGACTGCTAGAAAAGCAATGCTGTACCACAAGAATTGCAGCTGATGGTATGTATCCATAACTGGTTCTGGCTCACCCAACACATTATCATTCCATGTGAGAGAGACTCAGGATGTGGTGAAAATACCTCTCAGTCTCCATTCCTGACCTTATGACATGGGAAGGGATAATGCCCAACCTCATATGGGAATGAAGGAGAGACAGAGTCTTAGGAGCATAAATCTAGGCAATTGCCACACTTCCAAATGTACATTCGGACTAAGCAACTAACAGGGCAAGTCTATGCATGTTTCTTCAGATGTAAATCCTGTTCAGTAAGGCTTGCTCTCTAGTAAGTGTGTACAGGGTTGCAGTCCAAATCTTGCTTTATGACATGCATCACATATAGTGTCCCTGGTCCACTCTTGCAAACCCTGAAAATAAATTCCCATTCAGTTCTAAGATTGATTGTGAACATTGGCTTCTAGAATTTGATATTTGGTGGTTGCTCAGCCGAGTTCCATTAAGAGCTATTGAGGATCAGAATACTGCTGAACTGAGGGCAGTCCCAGCAACAGTTTCACGTAGCTGCAGTCCTAGAAAAGGTAGCCCAGCGTGACCAAACTCTGATAATGCCAGAGGGCATTAATAACTGAAGCCAGGCATTGTTTGCTGCAGTCTTGTAGCCAGGAAACAAAACAGATAAGGAAACTGGCTGTATTCAAACAGTTTCCATTGCAATCAGACAGATAAAGAGATGGATTGCATTGCATTCTGGTGCTATGAATACACCAGAATGGGTAAAATGCCTGAATTTGCAGCAATGCACAGAACAAAGCTGTTTGCAAATCAACATCTTGCAGCCACATCTATCCAATAAGGGCTTTGTGGCAAAAAGAAAAGAAAAGACCTTTGCAGGGCTAACCCTTGCAGGGGCAACCAGCACATGTATTCTCCACAGAGGAAAGGGGGCTAAATGGAAATTATTGCTAATGAACAGCATGTGGAATTAATCCACTGTATCACTTCCTGGTTGAGACAGGTGCAGCTGCAGTATTTAATGCCTGGCTTTGATTCTTGTCTCATTCACCCAGTTGTGAAGATACTGCACCAGCCCTGTGCTGTTCACCTAGTGAGGAAGGCTACTGTGGTGCCCATCCTCAGTAGGGCAAAACTGAAGTGCAAGCATCTGAATGCAGACTTTTCATTGTGCAAGCTCTTACCAAACATGCACAGTCATCCAAGCTTGGTTGCTATTGCACCCACTTTACAGATGGAAGTGCCAAGAGGTCAGGACTTCCTACCCAGACCTACCCAACTCAGCTATTTGCGTGGGTGGGTGTAGTTCTCCACCTCTGCCATTTTCACAGCTAGGCCCTTGATGAGTGTTGAGCACTCCACGTCCCCTCCCGCCATGCGGCTTACAAATGTGAAGCCCTACCTTGTCTCTGAGGTCTTCGATGGTCTTGTAATAGTGGCTGTAGTCCCTGGATGGGCTGGTGGGAGACTGCTTCTGGTGCCACTCTCGGATCTTCACCTCCAGCTCTGTGTTGGCTTCCTCCAAAGCACGCACCTTGTCCAGGTAGTTGGCCAGGCGGTCGTTCAGGTTCTGCATAGTGACCTTCTCGTTTCCGGACAGGAGGCCATCGTTGCTGCCGCCAAAGCCACTTCCAATACCTCCCCCAAAGCCCCCGCCAAAGCCCCCACCGTAGCCCCCACCAAGGCCACCACCATAGCAAGCCCCAGCTCCTCCGCCATAGCCAAGCCCTAGGCCTCCTCCAGCCCCAGAGGAGACAAACCTAGCGGAAGACATGGAAATGCCCTGGCCGCCAGATCCACCATGGATGCTTGGAGCTCTGAAGGAAGACCCGCCATAGCCCCCGCCAGAGACGGATTGCCTGAAGCTGTAACTGGCCATTGAGAGGGGATTTCTGAAAGCAGCTCTTGGTAAGCGAGTTAACACAGTGTGTGTTCTAGAGGCAGAAATGTGAGCAACACTTCTCTACCTGCCTCCTTTTATGTCAGCCTCTGGGTTGGGGGGGGGGGGGGAGAGGGTTGTCCACCCAACAAAGCTGATATGTGAGTCCTCTGGAACGGACCAGCCCTAAACACTCATTGGTCAGTCAGCACAAAGTGGGCTGTGTTTCTTTCCCAAGTGTTTGCAAAGAAACTGCATTTTCCTCCTCTCCCCTCCCCTTTTCCCCTTTGTCTTACCTTGCTGTGTCGCCCTCCCCCCCCCCATGCCAACAAAAGGTGTGATTCACAGTAGGTGGCTTTCGGCTCAGGGGAAAGGCATTGGTAAAACCTAGATGATAGTTTACTTAAGCCGCAGCTAAACCCTTGAGCACACACACCTGTCCGCACACACACACACCTGTACATAAACACACACACACACACACACACTACTTTGTAGGAGCAGTTTGGGTGGGGGGGGGGGAGAACTTGTAGCTGCCAGTCACCCGGCAAAGTTGCTGGAGGTGAAATCGAGAGTGATGTGGTTGCTGAAAGGCTCTTGCATAGATGCAGCTCAGATAACAATCAGGTCCCTGTGAAAGGTGATCCGAGTATCTTCAGAGTGTCCCAGATTCAATGCCTGCTGCAACAAGGGGTCCCCTGTGAAAGGAAAACAGAAGCCTGCCTCAAACGACTGTCCCTCTCAGTTTCTTCTGTCGTTTTAGCCAGGCGGTAAAAAGCCTTTTGACAAGAAAGGCCCTCTTTTCTTATTTGAATGAAGTGGATATTTCTGGAACGTTTTTGCATAAGTACAAAGCCACGGGCCTTTTTTGTGTGTGGAATCATAGTTGGAAGGTACCCTGAGGGTCATCTAGTCCAACCCCCTGCAATGCTGGAATCTCAGTTAAAGCATCCATGACAGATGGCCATTTGTTGTTGTTGTTTTTAAATAATTTTTATTAACTGGCCAATCACATCAAATTAAATCACATCATATAAATTCCGAATTACAAAGCCAAATTTTTAAATTTTGTTGGGGGAACCCATACTTCAAGATCCAAAGGGGAATTCAGATCATCTTCTTATTACTGCGTTAATGTCCAAATCAGTCCCAATCAGTCCAAACAAAGTTCATAATTCTATCCAGTCTTATCTTGGTGTTGCCACATCATATCTTGTTCGTATAATTTCTCTTTTTCCTTTACGATCTCTTCTGTTAGTCTCCTTAAGCCGATAGCAAGTGTAATAATCCTGTGTGGATTTCCCGTTCCTCCACTAAGTCCAGAGACAGATGGCCATTTGGTCTCTGCTTAAAAACCTCCAAGGAAGGAGAGTCCACCACCTCCCAAGGGAGTCTGATTTACTGATAGACATCAGGGGTGAGGAGCCTTTGAAGTGTTATCAGAATCCATTTCCCAGCAGCCCCAGTCAGTGTGGCCAATGGTCAGGGATGTGGAAGGTGGAGCTACCTGGAGGAAACCAGGTCATGGAAGGCTGGACTAGATAAATGATTTTAAAATTTTTAATGACTTTCGTGTTATAAGCAGCAATAAAACAATAGACGCTAACATTTGAGGAGAGAGATGGTTCAGGATTGATCCAGTAGTACAGCTCAAGTTATAGCCTATCAGCCTAAAGTCTCTTTCCGGAGATGGTTGTGAGCCAAAGGATAAACTCTTGACCCAACTCTGTATAATAGCTCAGTGGTGGAGTCCATGTTCTGCATGTTGAAGATCCCAGTTTCTTAATCCATGCTTGAAGTTTCTCAAGTAGTGTACTAAGTCAGAATAGGCACCTCTTGAATAAATGAGCTAACGGCCCAATATATGTAGATTTTTTTATTTAAAAAACCTATTAAATTTTAAAGCACATAAAAAGAAAAGTAAATAATACAGCTATCAAAACAATATTATGCACTTCAAAGAAACAAACTAAGATTGGCAGCCAATAAAATACTACAAAAGGAAGATAAAAAGAGAAACAAGTACCTAAATAAAACAAAAAGTAGGTAATTATTTAAAACTAAGCAAAAACCAATAAATCAAGAGCTCTACAGTGTATACCATATCCAAATGACATCCACTGGGCAGGTGAGTTTGTTATTCATGTCTCTCAGAATGGATGAGCTCAAAATAAATTACAAAGTTTAATCAAACAGTTTTTGCTGGTTTTAGAGGTAGCATATGAGACCCTACGTCAACCAAACCTTGTTGTATACAAGTAACGGGGAATGTCCATGCTATTCAACCTTAGTAAATTTTATAAAACCAGACCACACTACAGTAATGTTATCTCCCTTAGTCTGGCCTTGTACAATCCTCAGCTTATTTGTTAATTTTTCTAGTAATGCCATGTAAAGGTAAAGGTAAAGGTACCCCTGCCCGTACGGGCCAGTCTTGACAGACTCTAGGGTTGTGCACTCATCTCACTCTAGAGGCCGGGAGCCAGCGCTGTCTGCAGACACTACCGGGTCACGTGGTCAGTGTGATGAAGCTGCTCTGGCGAACCGGCACCAGAGCAGCACACGGAAACGCCATTTACCTTCCCGCTATAAAGCGGTACCTATTTATCTACTTGCACTTAAGAGTGCTTTCGAACTGCTAGGTGGGCAGGAGCTGGGACCAAACGACGGGAGCTCACCCTGCCGCGGGGATTTGAACCGCCGACCATGCGATCGGCAAGTCCTAGGGGCTGAGGTTTTACCCACAGCGCCACCTGCGTCCCTAATGCCATGTATCCCATACCAATTTGACAGCGTTGCTCCGGAGAGATCTTCCCAATGCCTAAAAGCTCTTTCAGATTGTAAGCTCTTTCCTGTGTAGATCTGAGCTGTCTACTGTAAAATATCCAATAAAGCCAACTGTAATGTGTTATCTCAATCTGTTGCTTTGTTATTTTATTCTCGCATGTAGATATTGAGGTCCACGTAAGCGTACCTATGCTATGCCAATCACAGCAATTGCACTCGCATTCATATAAACATAAAAATGGGAGCTATAAACACATTTTTAAAAAGAACCCAGGAAACTCTAGCTTATCCCTCAGAGAGCTACAGTCCCCAGAATCCTTGACAAATAACCGTCCCCAGATTTCTTTGTGGGAAGCCATGTGCTTTTAATGTGCTTTCAATGTATGGTGTGGATGCGAGCGATATCAACATTCATGTGAATGAAGTATCAGAGCAGAGCTTCCCTCCATTCCTTCTCCCCTAGACCACAGTGTAGGAGAATTGAACTAAGAGTTACACAAGGAAGGAAGGAGATCCTGTGATCTTCAACTAGATCAACATGAATCAGATCTCACTTGAGAGTAGCGTGTTTTCCACTTTTCCACAATTCCAAAAGTGTCCAGACTTCTCTTTTGGCCTTTGGGGCTCTCTCTAGGACACCCCATCCCCCCTATGCCCTGTTTTGAACCCTCCTTGGATATTTTTGCCTGGCTGGAATATGCCCTTCAACTTCCATAATGCTTCTTGCTTGCCTGAATGGAAGATAGAGTTGTATTGGCACACACAGAATCTGCCCAATTTTTTGCCTCTGGCCCATAGCTGTTTCCCTTTTTTAAAGGGAAATTCCTTTATTCCGAATAGGATTCCTCACAAGAAAAGGGAAAAGTTGACAGCTATGCTCTGGCCCTGCCCACCCTGGCATGTGGCCCCTGGAAGTTCGCTCAGAAGGCAATGTGCCCCCGACAGGCTGAAAATGGATCCCCACTCCTGTTCTAGTACAACTCACGGAAGATTCATGAATTATCCTTGAAAGCACAGGCAGTGTTTTCGCACGTAGCAGTCGCTATTTGGCAACGGCTGATGTCCCATATGTGGGTTCTCAGGGGTTTGGCCAGCCCTAGAGCAGGTTGAGGTAAGCTTGCTTTTCTTGCTCGTTGTCATATAGCACAGTGTGTGTATATCCACCTCTCACCAGTCTGTGGGCTAAAACCGCACACACGATGGTGTTGCTTGTCAGATAGGGAGGTTTCTCCCCCATAACATCACATCCTGTCTGTAACCGAGTCAAGAAAAACCTGTCCAGCAAGTCACCCTTCTTTGTTTCTTTTCTTTTCATAAGTTACTATTCTGATGTTTCTCAAGAAGGTGAAAAGTTAACGTTGGGATGTTTGAACAGTGGTGACAGGCCTCAGGACAGAAAGCTAGCCATTGTGATCAGCACGACACCCCAATCTCTGAGCGGTGCAAGATTCCAGGGGTTCCGGGCACTCACCCAGAGTTCGTGTTTCCTTTTGGTAAGGAGGCACAACAGAGACTGCAGTATCTTTAGGATATATATTTTATTTACACATATATACAACCTGAGCATACGATGGAGGGGTTCACAGCATTAACACCCCAAAAGGGTCTTGTTTCTCCCCTAGCCGCAGCCTTGGATTCAGGCAGACATCAAACATTGCCTAGGTGCCAACTCCCTGAGGCCCTGGGAGCCCAAGCGCCTCATGAAGGGGCATTGCACCCAGAAATTTTGGCACCCATTGCCCCAGGCACCCACAGTTGCGGGGCCAAGCTGGCATTCCTGAAACATTTTATTCTCTGGTTTTTCAACCAGCTTCTAGCTCACCTAAATCCCTTCCTAACCTCTCTAAATTTTGGCTTTATCTGCTGAGGGAGGAGGAGCCCATCCATTTGCCATCTGTCAGGGGCTGGACTGAGGAAGAATGGTAGGAGCCACCCTCTTCTCCTGAACCCTCCTGAGAACAGGAGGACAGTATAGATTTAGAACAGTGGTTTGCAGAAGGGCATAGTTCAGAGGCTGCAGAGGGGAGAAGCTGGGAAATATTGGGAGAGGAACAACAGGAAGAAGAAGCATCAGGGGGAGAGACAGCTGACAGACTCAGTGTCCTTGGAAAGCATTCCTGACCGCCCCCCTTTCAGGACTAGGCGGGCATTGAGAGTAGTAGAACAGGAAGCTCAGAGGCAGAAGGCTCAGACCAGATAATGCAGTGGTGATGTAGAATAGAAGAAACGGAGGGGGTGGGACTTTACTTGGAGGAGCGCCATTATCTTAGGGAGACACTGCATTCCTTTGCCTCTCTGTGCATAGTGAATAAATTACTTGGTAAGAAATCTTGTTTCTCTGCTTCTTGGCTGCCACCGTGGGAGGGATTGGATTCCCTTAAGTCTGACACCATCTCACACCAAACCCCCTTGTTCCTTTCTTTTCTTAATGGCCTATAGAAACAAGCCTGGCTTAATTAGCGTTTAACACTTGCTGGGTTCAGGGATTAGAAGTCTGGTACTCAGCTTAGCACCTCAAGCCTTGATTAAATTCTAACACTTACTAGGCCCACGGATTAGAGAGGTCTGGCACCCACAAACTCATAACAATACAGAAGCTTACCAGACAGGCAACTGAATCTTACTTCTATGCTAGCAGTGAGATAGTGCCAGGGGCAGCTCATTATATTTTTCCCATTATAGGCGAAACACTCCACCACTGCCCCCCTGACGGCTGCCCTGCCGTCACCCTGCAGCTCCTGGCCCCTTCCCAGCCCCCCACCATTGTACCCATGCTGTCACGGGTCCTGCTGCTACAACTGTGCCCTCAAACAGGCTCTGTTGTTTATTGATACAATACTTTTATTTTAGCTCTACTTGTTTTGGGACAAAATACTCCTTCTTGAGGAGCCTGAAGACCTTGCAAGTACTTTGCTCTGAAAATATTCCTTTAAGCTTTCCACCCAGGTTGGTGCAGTGTGACGCATGTATTCCTTGAACTTGGTTGTCAACCTGAACCAGTCATCAAAGGTCATGAATCAGAATGCTGCTTTTCCACCACCAAGTATCGAGCAATACAAAAATCTAGAGTGAGGTTTGCTACAACTGAGGACCACATTCACAGTAAAAATAAAATCTCCCTGCTGCTCCTGTATGTCAGGAGTGGGAGAACTTCAGGACTTGTCTCATCTACTTTGAAGTTGTTTTACTAGAGCTCCAGGAGGTACCCACCAGAACCAGGTGCAAAAAGCATAGTTAGGATGAAAGAACAGGGTGCCTCTGAACATTTGGAGCCCAGGAATTTGTTTCAGTACCAGGGTGGAATAAGGCTGGTGTTCTTTTCAAGCACAAAAATCTGTTCCTGGTTAGCTGTCTTCATTTCTTCAGTGTAGGTTGATCTGCAATGTTCTGTTGATCTACTGCAGTCACTCAGAGTAGATCCTGATCTAACTTCTGCCTTCCTGTGTTCTTTATGTCTCTTGCGGCCATCAGACTCCCAGCCCTTAGTGAAAACAAGATTTCTCTGGTGATACATCATGTGTCTGCCTGATTCTCATCTCATTTGTGGTTCCGTTAATGTTGTTTATCACTCTCAACGTCATATACAAAAACAATCATTTCAAAGTGCTTTGCGTGTCTTCGATTTATCATCTGCAGAGTTCTCCTGAAATGAAAACATTAATTACATGGTCAGTGTCAACAGTAGGAAGCCATCATTTCATGTGTATTCCAAACAGAGAGGTTCTTTCCCAGACTGCAAGGTTTAACTCTTGCCAGGCCTTCATTTCTAAAAGGAGAAGAACTGAAAATCACGCTAGCCTGAAACCCAAGTCCTCTGACACACAAGCCCACTTCCTGAATTTTGCACATGCTTAGTTGCACTCTTTATCAAGTCAAATGTTTGAGGGCCCATCCCCAGGAGACAGCAGGATCAGCAAGCAGAAAGCAAAAGAACAGACAGGGTACATTTGGACAGACACTAGGGAGGCCATGTGCCCTACTTTAAAGAGGACAGTTCTCTATTTGAAGGTGTCCCCTTTTTCAAGGGCTGTCCGGTTGTCAGGAGCGAGCCAGCAGTAAATCACACTGTGCAAGCTGGGGTTAACTCTGTATTAGAAAGAACACAATCTGCACAGACTTGTCAGAGTGTCAGGCCTGACGAGCACAGCAGCTCATCTCCAACGCATGAAAGATCTCATGAGATTTCAGTGAGATTCCTGAGATCTCACCAGAAATTGGCAGTGGCATGATGGGAATTGTGGCAGAATAGGATGCGCCACCCCTGAGGTGAGCTAAGCAACAAGCACATTGCTCTGAGGTGCTGAGGGCCAGCAGTGAATCCTCCTTGTATCTTGGCTCCCTTTTCTTACACTGCATCTTTCCAGAGGCAACGGCGACCCTTGTTTTGCAGGCGTCTTGAGGCAGAGCACCGGGTTCTCCTTGCACCCTTGTAGATGATCTTCTCAAATCTGCAATGACTCACTGATTGATTGAATGAATCTTTATTTGCGTCAGCCATCAGCCATAGCAATAAAACAACAATACGATATACAGAGAATAGAAATAAGAAGTCAGTTATATAAAATACATTTTAGGGGTTTGAATCAATAGTCAAATGGTGGATCTTATTCTGATTGCCCCAGCTAAAAACCTTGCAATCTTTGCTGTCATCTGCTCATCTTGATCTGCCAAGAGAAAGGACACTGTGGCAATGGTTGGGCAATAAAAGAGGGGTGATAACCTAATTCCCCAAGCCTTTATAAAGAGTGCAAGCCAGAAGGGCATGCGCCACTGATTCGGTACTGCCATCTCCATGGGACATAAGAGTTTTTCATGTGGAATCTGTTGGAATCGTCCCTCCAGTACAGCTGAGGGCAATACATTCAATCTTGCGAGAGTAAAAGCATCTGCAATGATTGTTTGTTTGCATTTATTTTCACTCCTCAGCCTCCACACCCACTCATTAGGAGGAAATGAGAGGATAAGAAAAGAATCGATGTGATCAAAGGTACAAGTGGGCCAGGCTTTCTCCCAGATTTCCTCAAGTAGCAACCAGCATACCAGCTTCCAAAACGAAAAGCAAGGGATTGCAGTTCAGTAGTCGCACACCTGCTTTGTTTGCAAAAGGTTCAATCCCTTGCATTGCTAGTTTAAGAAAAGGAGCAGATAGCAGGGTGTGGAGAAAGATCCTTCCCTGCCTGAGTCCTTGCAGAATCACTGCTTCTGAATGCCAGCTTCTGGAAACCACTGGAGAGGAGAGGGCTTTTGTGCTCAAGTTCTGCTGGTGGGCTTTCTATGGTTCACCACTGTGAGAACAGAATGCTGGACTAAATGGCATAAAGGCTCTTCTTATGTTCTATAGGAAGACAATGAACAGGACACAAGCACCACAGAACTCTCCCAGCTTACACTCAATGGCAGCTGGTACTCAGAGGCATAATGATAGCCTCAGTGGCGTAGCGTGGGTTGTCAGCACCCGGGGCAAGGCAAGTAATTTGCGCCCCCTAACCCGTGGATTTGCGCCCCCTAACCCGTGGATTTGCCCTAACCCCAGATGTTGCGCCCAGTGCGGCTGGCCCCCCTGCACCCCCACGCTACGCCACTTGATAGCCTCATCCTCTATTCTTTTGTCTAATCCTCTTTTCAAGTCATCCAAGTGGGTGGCCGTCACCACATCTACTATAGTAGAAGTGAGTTCCGTAGTTTTATGGAAGAAGTGCTTCCAGACCAAAGGTTTTATTTCTTCCAGGCTCCCGTTTTGCACAGCAAGCAACCAGATACCTCATCGAAGTCCACAGCAAGGCATGAGGGCTATTGTTATTCCTCCACAGCAACTGAGGTTCAGAGGCATGCTGATCCTCTGATCCCAGGCATGCCATGTAGCTACCATGATCAACAGACTTTTTCTTTTCTTTTTTGCTTTTCACAAATGCTTTATTGAAATTAAAAGACCAACAAAAATTCATCCAGAAATAACAATAAAAAATCTTGCATCAAATCACATTAACTTCTTATATCTGTAACGGCATCCCATCACCCTATCATGCATCTACCACCTATTTCTTCGAGCACACTTTCCATTTCCATTATTAATTTTCATTAATGACTTATTCTCCTATGCATTTCTACTGTACCACAGAGGTCATTCAAGGCCTGCCATCGACATCATATTATTACGATGTACCTTAAGATATTTTTGTATATGTCCCATTCTTTAATAAACATTTGTTCAGTGTGTCCTCTCAATTTCCCTATCATTTTTGCCAGCTCTGCGTATTCTAACAGTTTACTTTGCCACTCCAATTTGGTCGGGATTGTGTCCCCTTTCCAGTATGTAGCGATTAATATTCTTGCTGCTACCATGGCGTACAAGAATATTTTCCTCACCTTTTTAGGGATGTCTGAACCTAGTACAGTGGTACCTCAGGTTACATACACTTCAGGTTACATATGCTTCAGGTTACAGACTCTGCTAACCCAGAAATAGTGCTTCAGGTTAAGAACTTTGCTTCAGGATGAGAACAGAAATCGTGCTCCGGCGGCACAGCGGCAGCAGGAGGCCCCATTAGCTAAAGTGGTGCTTCAGGTTAAGAACAGTTTCAGGTTAAGAACGGACCTCCAGAACGAATTAAGTACTTAACCCAAGGTACCACTGTATACCCAAAAGGAAAGCTTCCGGGGGTTTTTTTAATAAAATAGATCTTAAACATATTTTTGAGCTTGTTATAAATTACCTCCCAGAAATCCTGTACTTTCTTACAGTTCCACCACATATGTAGCATTGTACCTTCCACTTCCCCACATCTCCAGTATTTACTTGAGGTATTTTTGTACATTTTAGATAGTTTTAATGGTGTTAAATGATCAGCAGACATTGATCATCTTTATCCACTATGAACCGTTCTCTTGCGGATCTGCAAGGAGCTGATTCTGTTTGCTTTGTGGTGGGCATTGTCTGGATTAGAGAATCCTGCTCTTACAGCAGAAATCAGCTAGAAGGAGTGGGGAGAATATTATTCTTAACCAAAAATGCCCACAGAGTCTTTCCTCCCTGTGCCTCTTCCTCTTGCATCACTGCCTGTGATAATAGCTTTGCTGGAGCACTCTAATGATGGCTGCAGATTACCAGGTGGAAAATAGTAGGTTCCTTTCTGCAAAACCAGCACTCTGTCTCCTGCTAGGCTGACTGGCATGCGGAAGTGGAAAGAGGTGCTCCAACAATGTGCTAGTCAAGGCAACTCAGTGTTTGGCAAACACCTTTTGGGTGATAACTATCCTTGGGGGTTCTTCTGATGCCTATCACAGCATATCCCATCATTAATCATACACCTGCAAATCTCTGCGGTGTTAGCTTGCGCCGGATACATGCTGGAGGTGCCAACAGATCAGCAAAGGCAAGAAGGTGCGGGCGTCTTAAAGGACAGGTCCCAACACACCAGCTCCTCGCAGCCTGGGAAAGACAGGCCTTGTACAAAGTTGCATGAGCTGTTCATCAAGAAGGGATGGTGAGGTGGAGGTGGGGCAACCCTCAATTGGATTAGGCCACTAATCCCCAGTCTTTTCAGAGGCAGGGCCCACCTGTAACCACAGCCTGCAACATGGAACCTGCATTTTAAAACATTTCCTTATTGTTCTTGAAGAGAGAGAGAGAAATATAACCCTTTCCTTGAAGTGATGTGAATCACCTTGGCTCAGATAGGGCTGCCATATTCCCAACAGTGAAAATCCAGACGTATGGCAGCTACCCTAGCTCAGAGCATTATTCAGTTGTGGGCCGTGACAACCCACCAGTTGTAAGGCAGTAATTTAGAATCATAGAATTGTAGAGTTGGAAGGGACCCAGAGTATCCTCCAGTCCAACTCCCTGCAAAGGAGGAATATGCAGCTGTCCCATACGGGGACCGAACTTGCAACTTTGGCATTGTCAGCACCACACTCTAACCAACTGAGCTATCCAGTCACAACTTAGGGGCCAGATGTAAATGGTGGGCTAATCTCAGACCCTCCAAGTGTCCCTATTTTCCAGGTGCAGTCGTGGATTTACAGAAGCCATCCCAGTTTCTGATTT
Source organism: Podarcis cretensis (assembly GCF_951804945.1). Lineage (NCBI taxonomy): Eukaryota > Metazoa > Chordata > Lepidosauria > Squamata > Lacertidae > Podarcis > Podarcis cretensis. The sequence goes on along the minus strand of NC_137182.1, from coordinate 26,853,332 downwards.
GATCCCAGAATGTCCCACTTTTCCTCAGAACGTTCATATTTTCTTGGGAGAAATGTTGGAGGGTATGGAGTTATGCGATCCCCTCAAACCAAAGAGATAAGTGACTATACAACCTTTAGAAGACATCTGAAGGCAGCCCTGTACAGTGGTACCTCTGGTTACATACATTTCAGGTTACAGACTCCGCTAACCCAGAAATAGTGCTTCAGGTTAAGAACTTTGCTTCAGGATGAAAACAGAAATTGTGTTCTGGCGGCGCGGCGGCAGCAGGAGGCCCCATTAGCTAAAGTGGTGCTTCAGGTTAAGAACAGTTTCAGGTTAAGAATGGACCTCTGGAACGAATTAAGTACTTATCCTGAGGTACCACTGTACAGGGAAGTTTTTAAATGTTTTATTATGTTTTTATATATGTTGGAAGCTGGTATAAATGTTGTTGTTGTTGTTGTTGTTGTTGTTGTTGTTGTTGTTGTTGTTATCATGGAATAGGACATCCCTATTTTCATCAGAGAAATGTTGGAGGGTATGGCCACTCTACTTTTAGTTCAGGGGTGGAGAACCTCAGGCCTCCAGGCCCTCTGAACTCTCCCAGGCCACAACCCATCTCTCTCAAGCCCTACCCCTCACTCAGCTTGCTTGCTACTTTGAGCATTTCTTGCTTTTGAAATACAATCATGTCTCTTGCTTGACTGGATGGAGGATTGGGAAAGGTGTGTCCATGCGTGTAGATACCAGTCTACTGTGAAAAAGTGAAACCCTGCCCACATTTACCTTTGACCCTGTCCATCACTGGCATGTGGCCCTGGGGAAGCTGCCCAGAAAGGAATGTGGACCTCGGGCTGTAACGGGTTCCCCACACCTATTCTAGGTCTTGCTCTTATGCCCCATGCTGCTTAGACAATAAATTTACTTCCATGTAGGGAGTTCCTGTGTAGCAGCAGAAGCAGAGACATGCTTCCAGCCTCAGTCCCAAAATTGCATTCTGTTCCCTAGGGGCTGCCACTCTTGCTAGCTGTGCTCACCAACCCCACCTCTCCCTTTGCCCTTCCCCCACGTCTGACAAAAAAAACTCCCTTTACAATTTGTCCCAAGCCCCTCCCCTCTCATGTTAAGCCCCGCCTCCTTTTAAACTTCACCCCTGAACTCATGCGCACATCAGTTTGCTAAATTTAATTTTACCCTCACAATAACCAGGTGACTGGTCCTAAGTCACCCAGCAAGCAGAATCATGAAGCGTTTCTGGTGACACAGCACATAAGTCGTTGACATGACGTGCATCTTTGTTCCCTGGCATGCTCGCTTTCCTCTTTATCACCAGCTAAGCTGTGGCTGTAATATAGGATGGGTATGTTGGTAGCTATCTGTGCACCACACAGGCCACACCCAGGTGTGTAGTCAATGCGGTATAAAACCACGTAGTCTGCCCTTGCCCTCTGGGCAAAAGATATAGATGTAACCCAAGGAAGGGGGAGCACCCATAGAGGTGTGGCAACAACTGCAGAGCACAGTGGTCAGTTGGGCATGGAGGGCATAAGGAGATGATCTTGTAGGTATTCTGATTCCAAGCTGTATAGGGCTTTATACACCAATACTTTGTGCCTCCTGAACCCGGCTATTACATGGGACGTGGGTGGCGCTGTGGTCTAAACCACTGAGCCTCTTGGGCTTGCCGATCAGAAGGTTAGTGGTTTGAATCCCCACAATGGGGTGAGCTCCCGTTGCTCTGTCCCAGCTCCTGCCAACCTAGAAGTTTGAAAGCACACCAGTGCAAGTAGATAAATAGGTACCGCTGTGACGGGAAGGTTAACGGTGTTTTCATGCACTCTGGTTTCCATCATGGTGTCCCGTTGTGCCAGAAGCGGTTTAGTCATGCTGGCCACATGACCCGGAAAGCTGTCAGTGGACAAACACCGGCTCCCTTGGCCTGAAAGTAAGATGAGCGCCGCAACCCCATAGCTGCCTTTGACTGGACTTAACCATCCAGGGATCCTTTACCTTTTCCTTTATTACTTGACTAAAAACGGAAAATAGATTAAGCTTGCAAAGTGTGATTGGGCAGAAGGACAAAAGCGAGCATGCTTTGAAACCCAGCCATATGGATGGGGTATAAATAATAAACTTACTATTCTGATTATTAGAGCTGGTGAGGGACAGGAGGACAGCCTGATCCCTGCAGCACCTGCATAGCTCCAGATAAAGATATGTGCCCTGAAAAATCCCAAAAGGGATATGTTGAGACTAGTGATCATAATTAGGTGCCAGATTTTGAAAACAAGGGAACTATTCTGTCCCACACAGTCATGTTTGAACAAGCTCCTTGCAGAGGGGCACCGGTTGCCAAAGACGTTTTTTCCCTGCCTGTCTCACGCTACAGGGAATCCAGTAATACCTTTGCATATTGCTGGGGACAGATATAGATCAGCTCTGAATCAATTAGCAGCCAAAGCTAGAAGTCAGGGAACTTGGGAAACAGCCTGTGGGGCATTTTCCTCTCTGGCTCTCTGTTATCAGCCCAAGGAGGCACCATGATAATTGCATCCTTGCAACATTTGTCTTTTTGTAACCACAGCTACACCGAGTCTGCATCTGTAGGGTTCAAGCCCGCAAGGCCCCAAGAACCTATGGCCTAACTCAGGAAGCAGTTGAGCCCATCTGCCACCGCCAACTACTGGCAAAAGGAGGGAACTGCACCCACCAGAACATGCTCAGCCACAGTTCAAAGCAGGCGGAGGCTGGTGCAAAACCCTGCAAAACTTCTGCCAAAGTTTGGCACCGGTTTGGAGTGAATCGGACAAGGTTGGGTTTTTGGTTACCCTTTGACCTCCATTTGTGGGGTGCTGCAAAACGCAGTGTTTTTGCTGCAAAACCATTGCCAAAAATATTGCATTTGGGGGCATTAACTACAAACCCGGGTTTGCTTTATCAATTACTCCATTTGTGGAGTGCTGCAAAATGACTGCAAAGCTTTGGCACCAGTTTTGAGGGGATCCCAGATTTTGGGGTTCGTAGTTAATGTAGCCCATCTTTTGCACACATTCCTTGGTTGGAGAACTGCGTTGCAAAATTCAAAGAAGTGCAAATTTTGAAGGATGGCTGTGTTTTGGACTGGGCATTGTTTCTGGAAGTGCAAATCAGGTCTGCCTTGAACAGTGAATGGAACTGAATTTCTCCCACATCCCATGTCTCACACTCTTGCAAAGTGAAAAATTCGTAGAATGCAATCCCACAATACTGTCAGTACCACCTATACAAAGTCAAGGATGGGGGGGGGAGGCCCAAGGAGTGAGAAACGGGGAACCCGAGGCCTTAACCCCACGTACCTGGGAGGAAGCTGGTAGCAGTTAGAGGGAATTGAAACACACAACAGTTGTTTCAAAAAACCATGCTCAGAAACCCCCAAACTATTTTAAAAAAATGTAAAACATTAGACTTTAAAAATTTCCAGATACAGGGTTGCCTTCAGACATTTTCTAAAAGTCAGGTAGTTATTTATTTCCTTGACATCTGATGGAAGAGCGTTCCATAGGGCAGGTGCCACCACTGAGAAGGCCCTTTGCCTGGTTTCCTGTAACCTCACTTCTCTCGGCGAGGGAACCGCCACAAGCCCTCGGAGCTGGACCTCAGTGTCCGGGCTGAAGGATGCTTGTGCACCTTCCAAATGAATAAAAATAGCAAGAATCCATTCCAGATCTTTCACAAAAGTCAGGGGTTTTTTTATTTTTTGTTTTTAGCAGAAGAAAAAGCTGGGCTTTTATGGTACATTATTCCTTAATGCTAGCCAAATAACAAAGGCATGCGAAGAATTCCACAGAGAACCCCAGGAACTATGCCACGATAAACAGTGCCATAAATAGCCACTTGTGTATCTTCTTAACATGGCAATATTATTCTTGTTTAACTGTTTCACAGCCCACTTGAGTGCATCTTTCCTTGGAACTAAGCCCCAGTGTTCCTGGGGCTTGCAACCTGAATTGATCATTGTTCTTCTCCTTAAAGCCTTTTCGAGGAAAGACAGGGTAACATTTCAAATAAATAAACAGGACTTCTGTCTTGGAAGCTTGCTCTCAAATCTGCTCTCTTTCCAATGGTATTTATGGCTTCATTTTGGCAATCCTCTCTCTCCCCGCCCCTCCCCCAGCCTCCTCCTGTGCCACTGGAATAAAAGGAGGTTTCGATGGGAATCTTTTGAGCGTGCAGATTGATGCGACTCGAGGAGGCTTGGAAAGCACTGCTTTCTGACGACAGCTGGTGCTATGCTGCACACCACTTGCAGTACATTCCAGGCAAAAGGTATTCCCCGCAGCCAGCCAGCCTTACGTGCCCCTGAGCACCAGTTCCTGAATTATGAGCTTTTAGAAATAATTGCAGAGCAGTCAACACCTTAGCAGCGTCAGGCCAGAATAATTAAACACAGAGACATCCCTGCAGTTTATACCCAGGGGATGAGGAAACTGAGGCCTGGGAGATGAATGTGGCCCTCCATCCTTTTCTATCCGGCCCTCAGAACTCTCCCTGGGCCACCCCCTCGCTGGTCCTGCTTTGCATCTCAAGTGGTGGGGAGGGTTTTTTTGCCAGGCTGGAATGTTTTCTTGAACTCAGAGAATGCCTCCAGTTTGTCACAATGGTGGGCAGAGAGGAGCATGTGAGTGTGGGGAGAAACTAGCCTACTGCACAAAGGGGGAAATGTACATATGTCGTCCCATCCACTTTTGGCTCTGTCCCCTCGCACCACTGACACGTCGACATCAGAAGGTTATCAAGAAGGAAATGTGCCCTGGGGACACGGGTGGCACTGTGGGTTAAACCACAGAGTCTAGGGCTTGCCGATCAGAAGGTTGGTGGCTCGAATCCCCACGATGGGGTGAGCTCCCGTTGCGCGGTCCCTGCTCCTGCCAACCTAGCAGTTCAAAAATATGCCAAAGTGCAAGTAGATAAATAGGTACCGCTGTGGCAGGAAGGTAAATGGCGTTTCCGTGCGCTGCTCTGGTTTGCCAGAAGCGGCTTAGTCATACTGGTCACATGACCCGGAAGCTGTACACCGGCTCCCTCGGCCAGTAAAGCGAGATGAGTGCCGCAACCCCAGAGTCGGTCATGACTGGACCTTATGGTTAGGGGTCCCTTTACTCTCGCAGTACCCCGATATCTGTCCTGTTCACTTCTTACCATTCAAGGAAAGTGTGACACAGCCTATCTACTGTAGTATGAAGAAATTCAGCCTAACTTCGTTTCTTGCCAAAGACTATTTTTCATATTGTTATTTTCAGAAATAATCTGTCACGGAAAGAAGACAAAACAAAGCCAAAGTTGCCTTGGACTCTTGTCTTAGACATGTCTTCTCTTCCAGGGTTCTTGGGTTGCATTTTTCTACCTTGTCACGCACCTGTTCGTACATTTTAACCCTTGAAAGTGTTTGTACGGCACTCTTGTTCAAATGTTGCCGTGTGGCACAGCTTTGAGGAAACCATCGTAGAGTGACTCTTACTTTGGTATTGTTTTTTAAAGAAAACTATGTGAGAAGCAGCCTCTAGAAGTGAACTTTAGTTGTCAGCGTAGCATTGTGTTTAATTCCAGCAGAATAGTAAAACAACTGGAAAGGGGAATCCTTAGTCTATTTGGGGAACATTTATTAGAAGGGAATTCGTACCAACCTCCAAAGCCGCGCCCAGTGAGGAGTCATTTGTCTCCCAAAGCTTATGTGTTAACTACAAATTTCCTTGCACTGACTCGCCAAAGGGCCGCCTGCAGCTGGAAGTTCTGGGCTCCTCTGCCTTGCCTTTCTGATAAAATGTTGCACTGATGTCTGTGCCAAACCACCCCATTGCTAAATTTACCCAATTTCCCTCCTTCTGGCGCCGCCATCTGCAAAACTATTTCACTAATCCTAGAAGTCTCGGGCACCAAATACACTGCACACATATTAACAATCTTGGTCTACTGCCTAGATAGATTTCAAACAACATTATATTTCCCATTTGTGTTGTTTAATCCTCCAGTCTTTTAAATATCTATTGAGCTGGGTGGGGAAGGGGGTTTTATCGGACCAAAGAGCAGGTGTTACAAGCAGGAGCTGCAACAAAATGTTGCAGTGCCAGGTGCTCCTAGTGTTCCATTCAGTTAGACTAGCCCTCCTTCATGACACTCCATTCAATTTCCCTTCACACCCACTTTACCATCCTGCCCTCCCTTCCATGGCCATGGAACACACTCAGGTAACATCTGCCCCATACATTTAAAGCAGTACCATGTGACTTCAGGCAGTTATGGCTTCGCCCAAAATAATTCTGGGAGCTGTAGTTCACTAAGTGTGCTGAGAGCTGTTAGGAGACCCCTGTTCCTCTCACAGAGCAACAATTCCCAGAGTTCCCTGGGAAGAGGGATAGAGTGTTCAAATACTCAGGGAATTGCAGCTAAGGGAGAGGAATAAAGGACCTCCTAACAACAGCCACCCTGTGAAACTCACAGGTGTGCATAAAATGGTGTGTATTTTTTAAAAAAATAGCATACACAACAAATGTGTATTAAAACTGCTCTATGATATGTGTGTATTGGAGAAAACAGCAAACAAGCATGGGTATCTTAGAAGAATTTTGCCCTCAGATGTTGATTAATTTTCTTGAGGACATTTTTAAATATCACAAACTGGTGTGGAAATGTAGAGATCAGAAAAAATGAGACACTGAGTGAAACCAAAAAATTGACAGGTTCACCCACTCCCCCCTGTAAACCACCTAAGGTACAATCATGGTGGCAGACAAATGCATAGTGGTCTTTCCGTCCGTCCCCCAACCCACTAGTCCAGCGGTTCTCAACCTGTGGGTCCCCAGATGTTGTTGGACTACAACTCCCATCATCCCTAGCTAGCAAGGCCAGAGCTCAGGGATGATGGGAGTTAGAATCATAGAATTATAGAATTATAGAATCATAGAGTTGGAAGAGACCACAAGGGCCATCGAGTCCAACCCCCTGCCAAGCAGGAAACACCATCAGAGCACTCCTGACATATGGTTGTCAAGCCTCTGCTTAAAGACCTCCAAAGAAGGAGACTCCACCACACTCCTTGGCAGCAAATTCCACTGTCGAACAGCTCTTACTGTCAGGAAGTTCTTCCTAATGTTTAGGTGGAATCTTCTTTCTTGTAGTTTGGATCCATTGCTCCGTGTCCGCTTCTCTGGAGCAGCAGAAAACAACCTTTCTCCCTCCTCTATGTGACATCCTTTTATATATTTGAACATGGCTATCATATCACCCCTTAACCTCCTCTTCTCCAGGCTAAACATGCCCAGCTCCCTTAGCCGTTCCTCATAAGGCATCGTTTCCAGGCCTTTGACCATTTTGGTTGCCCTCCTCTGGACACGTTCCAGTTTGTCTGTGTCCGTGTCCGTGGGAGTTGTAGTCCAACAACATCTGGGGACCCAGTTTGAGAACCGCTGTGCTAGTCCCTCTTGATGGGTGGATGGTTTAACCATCTCTAATTGGTTGCTGGGTCAGCAAGAGGCTGGCCATCACATGCTCTAGCCCAGGGTTTGTTTGGTTTCCTTCAGTTATGGTCTTGTACTTCCACTGGCCATGCCATGGGACCCAACCACATAGTATTAGGAACACAGGAAGCTGCCTGATACAGGTAGCTACCCATTGGCCCATCTAGTATTGCCTACACTGACCGGAAGTGCCTGTCCAGGGTTTCAGGCAGGGAACACTCCCAGCCCTAACTGGGAGATGCCGGGGATTGAACCTGTGACCTTTCATCTGCAAGGTGGAAGCTCTACAACTGAGCCACTGCCCCTCCCTGTAACAGTACTGCTCTTATTAGTGGGAGTGGCTTAAACCCTGCAGAACTGGTTAGCAGAACTCTTTCCCCTATTTTCTCCTGCCCATACCCCATCTTTGACCTTTACATCTCTAGGAAGAAAAGAAAAAATTAGCTTCTATTTTACTATTAGAGACCAAACAGTCATATTAATTATACTCTATCTTCTTCCTGCTTCTCAATGACCAACGGCACCCCCCACACCTCTCCAACGTATTAAGAAAATTCTTATTCAAATGTCTGAATCTTTCTGGACTCACCTGTTAGAGGGACAGGGAAATCAGGGGTGGGGAGGGAGAGAGGAAGGGTGGTGGGTGCAAGGGAGAGCAAAGAAACTTTGGGGAATGTAAATGCCAGGGAACTCAATGCTCAGAAGAAGGGGGACTTCTTTAAACTTCTAATGTTTGATCTCGGGTGTTCGGTTGCATTGTAGCATTGGGTGTGATTTATGATAGTCAGAGTACAAAAGAGGATCTAACAAAATTCTGCAGCCTGCTTTTTTATTTTAGGAAAGCAATAATTTGTGACTGTGGGACGCGGGTGGCACTGTGGGTTAAACCACAGAGCCTAGGACTTGCCGATCAGAAGATCGGCGGTTCAAATTCCCGCGACGTGGTGAGCTCCCATTGCTCGGTCCCTTCTCCTGCCAACCTAGCAGTTTGAAAGCACATGAAAAAGTGCAAGTAGATAAATAGGTACCACTCCGGTGGGAAGGTAAACAGCGTTTCCGTGCACTGCTCTGGTTCGCCAGAAGCGGCTTAGTCATGCTGGCCACATGACCTGGAAGCTGTCTGCGGACAAATGCCAGCTCCCTCGGCCAATAAAGCGAGATGAGTGCCGCAACCCCAAAGTCGGTCACGACGACCTAATGGTCAAGGGTCCCTTTACCTTTACCTAATTTGTGACTGCATAATGCTCTGTATGAGATGCTGAGATGGTTCTTTGCCTAAAAAGCAGGAGAAATCGTCCTGACAGGTTTTCTAGTAGACTGCTAGGTGGAGATTTCTCCAGATCAGACATTTGTGGGTTTAATTCTCGGTCCTTACAGCTAGGGATGGGAGAGAAAGCTGATTAGACAACCTCAGCTAATTCACCCTTTGTGAAAGAATGCGTCAACCAAACCTCAGCCATTCTTTGAAATTCTTTTCCAAATTTTGCAACGCAGTTCTCCAGCCCTGGAATGTGAGCAAACAGAGGCATATACTAGGTAAAGTGTGTGTAACGATGTATATATTAATGTAAATAACAGGAAAAGATGCATTCTATGAAGGAAAATTGCTTTGCAAAAAAATGTGTAAATTGGGGGCAGGGATTGAGCCAAAATGCAAACGAAGTTTCATGAGCGCTTTTAAACTTGCAAACTGATGTGGAAATGTGGAGAAATGAAGTTAAGGATTTAAAAAGAGAGAGAGATAAATGGAGGTAGATGGGGGTCGACAGATCTGCCCATCCCTGCTGGAGACCAATTCCTGGGGTTAAGTTCTCTCATTCCTGAAACTATTTCCTCCGATAGCAGTTTGCCAGCAGAACTTCATTAAATTCCGTGCTGCGAAGGAGGAGCAGCCTAGCCTTGGACTGAACTCTGTTTGAACCTCAGGATGGGCTCTTTGCTAGAGCTCATTGTGTTCCCAGCCTGCCCAGTATGCACCAGTAGGTGATGGGTGATCGCATTCCACATGAGTGGCTTCATCAACTTCTCTGCATACCTCCCTGGCACAAGCTTAAGTTATTAATTCCCTGATTTAAGAGAAAACAAACATGCCTATGGACTTAAGCTGCAGGCTGTTGCTCTTAGAGATGGAATCAATCACACGACGGCAGAGCAAAAGTTTCTCCCTCCCCACCCGGAGAAGAATCACAACCCCATCTGTGCACAGCCCTTATGACTCACAGTCCTTTAGGTCAGTGCCAACCCAAGTCGTTTTGCAACTTAAGGAGAAGTGCAAGGTGGCCGCTAAATCTGCTCTGTATATTTAAAGCAGTACCACTTTAAATATTCATGGCCTCCCCTGAAGAATCTTGGGAACTGTAGTTTTAAAAGGGTACTGGGAGTTGTAAGGAGACCTCTATCATCCTTACAGAGCTACAGAGTTCCCCACGAAGAGGGATTGAATATTAAACCATTCTGTGAAAGGAATGTTGTTGTTGTTTAGTCGTTTAGTCGCGCCCGACTCTTCGTGCCCCCATGGACCAGAGCACGCCAGGCACTCCTGTCTTCCACTGCCTCCCGCAGTTTGGTCAGACTCATGCTGGTAGCTTCGAGAACACTGTCCAACCATCTCGTCCTCTGTCGTCCCCTTCTCCTTGTGCCCTCCATCTTTCCCAACATCAGGGTCTTTTCCAGGGGGTCTTCTCTTCTCATGAGGTGGCCAAAGTATTGGAGCCTCAGCTTCACGACCTGTCCTTCCAGTGAGCACTCAGGGCTGATTTCCTTGAGAATGGATAGGTTTGATCTTCTTGCAGTCCATGGGACTCTCAAGAGTGAAAGGAATAGGGTTCTCCTAACAACTCTCATGGATCACTGCCTTGCCTTCATGGATCACTGCCTTGCCGTGGCGAAGGGGCTTGAAGAACTCAGAGAAGCTATGAACTATGCCGAGCAGGGCACCCAAGATGAACAGGTCATAGTGGAGAGTTTTGACCAAACGTGATCCACCTGGAGGAGGAACCGGCAAGCCACTCCAGTATCCCTGCCAAGAAAACTCCATGGACAAAGACAACAGGCATATAAAAGTTATGACGCTGGAAGATGAGCCCCTCAGGTTGGAAGGCGTCCAACATGCTACTGGGGAAGAGCGGAGGGCAAGTACAAGTAGATCCAGAGCTGATGAAGCGGCTGGGCCAAAGCCGAAAGGACGCTCAGTTGCGGATATGCCTGGAAGCGAAAGGAAAGTCCAATGCTGTAAAGAAAAATATTGCATAGGAACCTGGAATGTAAGAACCATGAACATGGGTAAGTTGGAGGTGGTCAAAAATGAGATGGCAAGAATAAATATTGACATCCTGGGCATCAGTGAACTAAAATGGACGGGAATGGGTGAATTCAGTTCGGATGACCATCATATCTACTACTGTGGGCAAGAAACCCGTAAAAGAAATGGAGTGGCCCTCATAGTCAACAAAAGAGTGGCAAAAGCTGTACTGGGATGCAATCTCAAAAATGATAGAATGATCTCGATACGAATCCAAGGCAGACCTTTTAACATCACAGTAATCCAAGTTTATGCACCAACTACTGGTGCTGAAGAAACTGAAATTGACCAATTCTATGAAGACTTACAACACCTTATAGAAGTGACACCAAAGAAGGATGTTCTTCTCATTATAGGGGATTGGAATGCTAAAGTAGGGAGTCAAGAGATAAAAGGAACAACTGGCAAGTTTGGCCTTGGAGATCAAAACGAAGCAGGGCAAAGGCTAATAGAGTTCTGTCAAGAGAACAAGCTGGTCATCACAAACACGCTTTTCCAACAACACAAGAGACGACTCTACACATGGACATCACCAGATGGGCAGCATCGAAATCAGATTGATTATATTCTCTGCAGCCAAAGATGGAGAAGCTCTATACAGTCAGCAAAAACAAGACCTGGAGCTGACTGTGGCTCAGATCATCAGCTTCTTATAGCAAAATTCAAGCTTAAACTGAAGAAAGTAGGAAAAACCACTGGGCCGGTAAGATACAATCTAAGTCAAATCCCTTATGAATACACAGTGGAAGTGAGGAACAGGTTTAAGGATTTAGATTTGGTGGACAGAGTGCCTGAAGAACTATGGATGGAGGCTCGTAACATTATACAGGAGGCAGCAACGAAAACCATCCCAATGAAAAGGAAATGCAAGAAAGCAAAGTGGCTGTCCAATGAGGCCTTACAAATAGCGGGGGAGAGAAGGCAAGCAAAATGCAAGGGAGATTGTGAAACATACAGGAAATTGAATGCAGATTTCCAAAGAATAGCAAGGAGAGACAAGAAGACCTTCTTAAACAAGCAATGCAAAGAAATAGAGGAAAGCAATAGAATGGGAAGAACCAGAGATCTGTTCAAGAAAATTGGAGATATGAAAGGAACATTTCGTACAAAGATTTCCATAATAAAGGACAAAAGTGGAAAGGACCTAACAGAAGCAGAAGACATCAAGAAGAGGTGGCAAGAATACACAGAGGAATTATACCAGAAAGAAACGGATGTCTCATATACCCCAGGTAGTGTGGTTGCTGACCTTGAGCCAGACATCCTGGAGAGTGAAGTCAAATGGGCCTTAGAAAGCACTGCAAATAACAAGGCCAGTGGAAGTGATGGTATTCCAGCTGAACTATTTAAAATTTTAAAAGATGATGCTGTTAAGGTGCTACACTCAATATGCCAGCAAGTTTGGAAAACTCAGCAGTGGCCAGAAGATTGGAGAAGATCAGTCTACATCCCAATCCCAAAGAAGGGCAGTGCCAAAGAATGCTCCAACTATCGCACAATTGCACTAATTTCTCACGCTAGCAAGGTTATGCTTAAAATTCTACAAGGAAGGCTCAAGCAGTATGTGGACCGAGAACTCCCAGAAGTGCAAGCTGGATTTAGAAGAGGCAGAGGAACCAGAGACCAAATTGCAAACATGCGCTGGATTATGGAGAAAGCTAGAGAGTTCCAGAAAGACATTTACTTCTGCTTCATTGACTATGCAAAAGCCTTTGACTGTGTCGACCATGGCAAACTATGGCAAGTTCTTAAAGAAATGGGAGTGCCTGATCACCTCATCTGTCTCCTGAGAAATCTCTATGTGGGACAAGAAGCTACAGTTAGAACTGGATATGGAACAACTGACTGGTTCAAAATTGGGAAAGGAGTACGACAAGGCTGCATTTTGTCTCCCTGCTTATTTAACTTATATGCAGAATTCATCATGCGAAAGGCTGGGCTGGATGAATCCCTAGCCGGAATTAAGATTGCCGGAAGAAATATCAACAACCTCAGATATGCAGATGACACAACCTTGATGGCAGAAAGTGAGGAGGAATTAAAGAACCTTTTATTGAGGGTGAAAGAGGAGAGTGCAAAATATGGTCTGAAGCTCAACATCAAAAAACGAAGATCATGGCTACTGGTCCCATCACCTCCTGGCAAATAGAAGGGGAAGAAATGGAGGCAGTGAGAGATTTTACTTTCTTGGGCTCCATGATCACTGCAGATGGTGACAGCAGCCACGAAATTAAAAGACGCCTGCTTCTTGGGAGAAGGGCAATGACAGGCCTAGACAGCATCTTGAGAAGTAGAGACATCACCTTGCCAACAAAGGTCCGTATAGTTAAAGCTATGGTTTTCCCAGTAGTGATGTATGGAAGTGAGAGCTGGACCGTAAAGAAGGCTGATCGCCGAAGAATTGATGCTTTTGAATTATGGTGCTGGAGGAGACTCTTGAGAGTCCCATGGACTGCAAGAAGATCAAACCTCTCCATTCTGAAGGAAATCAGCCCTGAGTGCTCACTGGAAGGACAGATTGTGAAGCTGAGGCTCCAGTACTTTGGCCACCTCATGAGAAGAGAAGACTCCCTGGAGAAGACCCTGATGTTGGGAAAGATGGAGGGCACAAGGAGAAGGGGGCGACAGAGGACGAGATGGTTGGATAGTGTTTTCGAGGTTACCAGCATGAGTCTGACCAAGCTGCGGGGGGCAGTGGAGGACAGGAGTGCCTGGCGTTCTCTGGTCCATGGGGTCACGAAGAGTCGGACACGACTAAACGACTAAACAACAACAACAACAACAACTCTCAGCATCCATAGCAAGCTGCAGCTCCCAGAACCCTTTTTCTAAAAGTTTTTATTTATACTTTTCAAGTTTATACATCTCATTAGTTTATACATCTCATCAATTTAACATTTCAAAGCCTGACTTCCTTCCCCCTCTTTCTGCGGTTCCTTAAATTTATTTTTTAATATCTTCTGCATATCCAGATTCATTTAATTTGCTCATTTCATTATCTACTTTCAGTATATACTCTTATGAAACTGCAGGTTATTTCAACAATCTTGCTAATGTTTTTATCCGTTTGCAATTTATCTGTAAATATTCCGTAAACCATTTCCATTCTTTTGTTAAAAAGTTTGTTATCTTGGTTTCTTATTCTTCCGGTAAGTTTCGCCATTTCTGCCTATTCCATAAGTTTTTGTATCCATTCTTCCTTTGCTGGCACTTCTGCTTCTTTCCACTTTGCTGCTGTGGTAGCATACATAAATAAATTTCTATACAATTTAGGTAGTTCTGTCCCTTTAATTCCTCCCAGAATTCTTTGGGGGAAAGCCATGACTATTTAAAATGGCATCATAGTGTTTTTAAATGTAAGGTGTGGATGTGGCCCTGGATGAAAACCATTCCCCCAAACAATGGGCCATAAGAGGCCAAACCCTTTTGAGGCTAGGACTCTCATCTCACTCCACGCTACAGATGCCAAGCCCAGGCAGTTTGAGGGTAGCACGACTGGTTTGGCCATGCTGGGCACCGCACTGCAGCGGTCGCTGAAATAATGCTGCAGAATGAACTACAAGAGGCAGGGGGCATCCAATGTTAGCGTTGCACAGAGCAGTGCTGAAATTTGATAGCCCAAAGTCTGCCACTGCCAGGCCTTACTCTTCTTCCCATAAGGCCCCTCATTCATTTGCCACCATTTGCCTAACTTGGAGACAACAGAGAGGTGAAAGGTCATCATCACGGTGCTCATCTTTGGAAGCAGAGGAGGAGAGAATAATAATAATAATAATAATTTATAATAATTTGTTATTTCTACCTTGCCCATCTGGCTGGGTTTCCCCAGCCACTATGGGCAGCTTTCAACAGAACATTAAAAACAGAATACAGTGGTACCTCGGGTTAAGTACTTAATTCGTTCCGGAGGTCCATTCTTAACCTGAAACTGTTCTTAACCTGAAGCACCACTTTAGCTAATGGGGCCTCCTGCTGCCACCGCACCACCGGAGCACGATTTCTGTTCTCATCCTGAAGCAAAGTTCTTAACCTGAAGCACTATTTCTGGGTTAGCGGAGTTTGTAACCTGAAGCGTATGTAACCTGAGGTACCACTGTAAAGCTTCAAACATTAAAAACTTCCCTAAACAGGGCTGCCTTCAGATGTCTTCTAAAAGTGAGATAGTTGTTTATTTACTTGACATCTGATGGGAGGGTGTTCCACAGGGCGGGCGCCACTACTGAGAAGGCATTCTGCCTGGCTCCTTGTAACCTCACTTCTCACAGTGAGGGAACCACCAGAAGGCCCTCGGCGCTGGACCTCAGTGTCCAGGCTGAACGATGGGGGTGGAGATGCTCTTTAAGGTATACTGGGCCGAGGCCGTTTAGGGCTTTAAAGGTCAGCGCCAACACTTTGAATTGTGCTCAGAAATGTACTGGGAGCCAATGTAGGTCTTTCAAGACCGATGATATATGGTCTCGGCAGCCACTCCCAGTCACCAGTCTAGCTGCCGCATTCTGGATTAGTTGCTGTTTCTGGGTCACCTTCAAAGGTAGCCCCATGTAGAGCACGTTGCAATAGTCCAGACAGGAGATAACGAGATCATTCACCACTCTGGTGAGACAGTGTGCAGACAGGTAGGGTCTCAGCCTGTGTACCAGATGGAGGTGATGGACAGTTGCCCTGGACACAGAATTGACCTGTGCCTCCATAGATAGCTGTGAGTCCAAAATAACTCCTAGGCTGCACCCTGCTACTTCAGGGGCACAGTTGCCCCATTCAGGACCAGGGAGTTCCCACACCCGCCTGCCCCCTGTCCCCCAAAAACAGTACTTCTGTCTTGTCAGGATTCAGCCTCAACCTGCTAGCCGCCATCCATCCTCCAACTGTGTCCAGGCACTCACTCAGAACCTTCACAACATTCACTGGTTCTGATTATAAAGAGAGGTAGAGCTGGGTATCATATGCATACTGATGAACAACCAGCCCAAACCCCCTGATGATCTCTCCCAGTGGCTGCATGTAGATGTTGAAAAGCATTGGGGAGAGGACGGAACCCTGAGGCACCCCACAAGTGAGAGCCCAGGGGTCTGAACACTCGTCCTCCAACACTACTTTCTAGACACAGGCCAAGAGAGAAGAGGAAGTTGGAGAGATGGTCCTGGATCCAGAGTCAGATTGCACACCGGTGTTGGCTCCAGGTTTTGGGGGAGTGGACCCCCTTTTCTTCCAACCCCCCTATTCCTCTCCAAGGCATTGCTGCCCTAGTCTTCTCCCTCTGTGCCCAGTCTGCCCAGGTGTTGCCAGGTCTCTTCACTCTTGCCACTCCATACAGGAGAAGAAGCAGGACTGGGCTGCTGTGAGTAAAGGGATGGGGGGCCTCAAATGTGGGCCAGTTTGGTCCTCCAAGCATCTCTATCCAACCCTCAAAACTCTCCCAGTGGCTGCACCCCGTCATTATTCTGACTCCACACATCCATTAAGGGCTTTTGCCTGACTGAGAAGTATTCTTGAACTGTGATAACTTGAATTTTGCTCACCTGGATGGAGGGATATACGTACATGGTGTGTACATGTGTATAAGGAAAAAAAACCTCTGCCTTTTGCATGGCTGGAATGTTCCCTCTTAATTGTTGCATATGTTGCCCTGCCCACTATTTGCCTCTGGTCCCGCCCACCCGAGTTGCATACATTGCCCCTCCCATTATTTGCCTCTGGCCCCACCCACCCGAGTTGCATGCATTGCCCCACCCACTATTTGCCTCTGGCCCTGCCCACCCGAGTTGCATACATTGCCCCGCCCATTAATTGCCTCTGGCCCTGCCCACCCGAGTTGCATGCATTGCCCCACCCATTAATTGCCTCTGGTCCCGCCCACCCGAGTTGCATACATTACCCCTCCCATTATTTGCCTCTGGCCCTGCCCACCCAAGTTGCATGCATTGCCCCGCCCATTAATTGCCTCTAGCCCCGCCCAACTGTGGCATACAGCCCTTGGGAAGGTAGCCCATGAGATAATGCAGCCCTCAGAATTAAAACGGTTCCACACCTCTGCTCAAAAGGACAAGTGGTCCCTCTGTAGGTCTATGGATCTTGGTAGAAGCCCAGCAATGGCTGCGCTTGCACAACTGTTTGTTCCATGTTCATGCTGTTTCCCTGGCTGTTAATTTCCACATTATATTTGAACCTTCACAAAATGTAAATGCCACTTCTAGAAATATAGCGGAATACAGCGCATGTTTTGCACATATTTCCATATTATTTGCAAACGGGCTTTGTCTGGAAGCAAACAACACAGAAATGAGTGCTATAATTGCACAGTATTCCCCCTATATTTCTGAAAGCAGCTTTCATGTCGTGTGAAAGCTCAAATATAATGCAGGAATTAACAGTTAGGGAAACGTTGGGGAAACAGAATAAACTGCCTCGTGAATGTAGTAAATTGAGCGCCTTCCTTTGTGGGTGCCCTTTGCGGGGCTGCGCTCAACACCTAGGCCCACTTGGGACCCACCAGATGGTTGAGCTGGCCCGCCTCCTTGTGCTAGTCATTGGAGGTTCCTGCCAAACCTCAGTTAGCCAATCAGCCCTGCAGGGAGGTGGGGCCAGACTGCTTAAATAGGAGGCGCTGTTCAGCAGCCGCTGCTACAGTCTTTTGATGGTTGCTGTTGAAGAGTCGGGAAGGAATTTCCCTGCATTGGCAGGTTTTGCCTTCCCCGTAGCAATTCATCACAACTTTGCTGGTTTTAAGCCTCGGGCTAAAGGTTTTAAGCCTTTAGTCTATCTTCCCTAAATGGGGGCGTGGGGTGTGAAGTGGTGACTCACACCCCCCCATGGTGGTGATTCCAGGGTCCCCTCTTAAAGTGGTTTGTATATGGGAGTCACTGGCCATACACTGAAAGGTTGTGGGGATATAGGGTGGGCTGCCAGTGCACACAAGCGTCTTGCTGTGCACCCTCCTATATCCCATTCACCCTGAGGAGCCCCAGTTCCCCCCAGCTTTGGGGCTGGGAGGGATACACACCCAAAGCCTAAGCATCTGAAAGGTTTAATAAAGTTGTCGCCAATTTTTAATTCCATAACATGTAGGCACGAGTCCGTATTCCTTCTGGTGGGTCTCTCGGGGCTGGGCTCCCCCCCCCCCCCCCCGGTTCCAGCCCTATCACATGCCGATGATATTTTGAACTCGTTGACAAGCTGCTGCCACTTTGTTTCCAAAGCACTGAGAGATTATTGCTGCTTTCATTAGTATAAGAAATGATAAACTCGGGGTTGTAGCCACTTTAGCTAATGGGGCCTCCCACTACCGCTGCGTCACCACCACACGATTTCTGTTCTCATCCTGAAGCAAAGTTCTTAATCTGAGGTAATATTTCTGGGTTAGCGGAGTCTGTAACCTGAAGTGTATTTAACCTGGAGTGTATGTAACCCGAGGTACTACTGTACATGGGCTCAAGTTAGACATGGCTAACTGAAGCCCACTGACTTCCATGGGTCTGCTGTAAAGATGACTTAGTAGGGATGAGACCCACAGTGTACATGCTTATGTGAAACGAGCCAACCAGAAGTAGTGTGTTGAATGCAGACGGGAATAAACAGAACATTCAAGCAAGACCAGCAGTGACAAAATGTTGCACACCAGTCCAGATTTTAGCCACTCCCATTGACCCGCCCCTCCTGTTTTCCATCGCGTCCAGGAACCAATCATCATTCTGTAGCCACTGTGTGTGTGTGTGTGTGTGTGTACACAAATGGCACGATACGAGAGTGCATGCCATGCCACCTGGTGGATAACTGCTTCATGCGCAGCTCTAAATCGTCACTGGGCACTCATACATATGGAAGAGAAGTTTCGTGCCCGCCTTGTCCGCCTGACAACCAGCAGAAAGAAACTTCCTTCACTACATACCACGGGGTTTATGAAAGAGGCTTTACCTGCTAAGTCCTGAAGGTGTCACTCTTTATGTGTTTTTTGTATTATCTACCATAGGCTGCGGCTCCAGCTGAGCTGGATGAACTGTCCCACTATTATCTCTTTACTTACAGTATTTATATCCCACCTCAAGTACAGGGCTTGCATGCTCCTCATTTAATCCCCACAACAACCCTGTTAAGTAGGTCAAGTTGAGGGGTGGTGACTGGCCCAGGGTCACTCAATGAGCTTCATGGCTGAGTGGGGATTTGAACCCTGGCCTCCCAGGCCCTAGTCCAACACTCTTGCCTTTACATATCAGATAAGTACCATCTTTATTGCCTTTTTGGTACCTGTTGACAACCAACCTCTCCCAGCAAGCCTTCCGAGCGGAGATTTTTATCCCACCCTTTATCTGTACAGTGGAACCTCGGGTTAAGAACTTAATTCATTCTGGAGGTCCATTCTTAACCTGAAACTGTTCTTAACCTGAAGCACCACTTTAGCTAATGGGGCCTCCTGCTGCCACCGCACCATCGGAGCACGTTTTCTGTTCTCATCCTGAAGCAAAGTTCTTAACCCGAGGTAATATTTCTGGGTTAGCGGAGTCTGTAACCTGAAGCATATATAACCTGAAGCGTATGTAACCCGAGGTACCACTGTATAAGAAATGGACTATTTCAAATGTCACCATGTGAGCCTGGTATAATCGACCATTAGCTAAGATTGTGAGGTACATTTGGAGGCACACATCAAATGCTTGCTTGGTGCAATTAACAAGGAGACACAAAGTTGTTGTATTTTCTGATTGCATCAAGCAGCAATGGAGCTTTATTAGACAACCCTCATCAATGACACAAGTCACGTATTGGCCACTAACAAGCTAAAGCAAGACACATGCTGCAAGGAAGAACTCTGAAGAACGGAACAAGCAAGCAGAAAGGGGCACAGGGGCAGGTGTGCGCTTCCTATATCAGCGGGACCAGTTGGTGGGTTTGAAGTTGGAGCAACGACAAAGGACAAATGGTTAGTCATAGGATTTCCTGCCGTGTACTGTTGAGAGAGAAAAGGGAAAAGGTGAGTCTTTAGGGGCACAGGAATGCATAAATGACAAAGACTGAGGTGTAAGTTACGTTCAACACCGGCATGTGAAACTTGCTTTCTTACTTCCTAAATGCAGCACGGTCTGCACAGATTTGGCCTTTTGTTCTAATAGAATGAAAATGCCTGCGGTCACATCCACACCATCCATTTAAAGCACCCTTATGACAAGCTCAACAGCCATGGCTTCCCCCAAAGAATCATGGGAACTGTAGTTTTTTAAGTGTGTCCTAACAACTTATAATAGATCAAAGTTCCTGGGATTGTTTGGGAGAAGCCTTGATCATTAAAAAGTGGTATAATCATGCTTGAGATGGATGATGTGGAAGTGACCTGTGAGACGAATATAGGGAATTATTTTGCCGCCCCCTCCCCTGATGTCTTCTGGACAAGATTATTCCCTCTAATCCAGTTTGGAGCATACTGAGAAATGGAGCATGCAAGGTCTAATTGTAGGGTAATTGAAGGTTCCCTCATGAGAACAGGCTACACAGCTCTAGATTAAATCCCAGTGTGGTTTCCATCATCTTCCACAGCCTACCCTAACACAAGGATAAGGCACATTGCCTAGAAAGATAGTGGGCAAATTGCCCACAGATTCTGATGCATGATCATTGCCTCTGCCTCTCATTTGCTACACGTCTGGCAGGCAAGGGCTGCTTTGTGACTGCTTAACGCCTGCATGTGCAACACTCCCCAAGGTTGGCACATTTTTTTTCTTATACAGCTAAATGGACCTTATGGCATTTGGAGCAGCCCTTACTGGTTAAATATTCCAACTGCCTGATGCAACGAGGAAGGAAAGGGAAGGCATAGAGTATCAAAATCCCCCTTGTGAGAGTTTTTACCTGGTTTGCAGGGCTGTACAGGCATGGGGTAGCTCTGACCACCTCCTCCCATTTGTCCACCGCCACCGCCGCTTCCTCCGCCGATACAGGAACCGCCGCCGCCACCGATACTTCCGCCGCCAATACTTCCACCGCCAATACTTCCTCCACCGATACAGGTACCGCCGCTCATGCCTCCTCCGCCCATGCCTCCGCCGCCCATGCCTCCTCCTCCAATACCGGAACCGCCGCCGCCGCCAATGCTTCCGCCGCCAATGCCTCCTCCGCCAATTCTGCCGATGCTTCCCCTTCTACCACCTCCATAGCCACCTCCGTATCCTCCTCCTCCTCCTCCTGATGAGCTACTGGGAAACAGAAACATAACCATAAAGAACACTGCAAACCACTTCACAAAGAAAAAATATATATAACGTGGACTATGCCTTGAAGACGGAATGTCGATGCTCATGCCAAATACCCTCATTTGGTCTGGGAGAAGCCTCTGCCTTGGAAGCTATGCAGTCGGGATAGAAAGGATTGGGCTTGATAAGGGTTGGGGCCCTCCAAGTGTTCTTTGGCTCCCATTACACCCAACCTGCATGGCCAATGGTCAAAGATGGATGGGAGCAGGCAATCCAACAGCATCTGCGGGGCCACAGGTGGGCTAGTGGTCTGATTTTCCATAAGGCAGTTTTATAGTTTTAACTCGTCACACCTATCCATCCCTGATTTCCCTCCTTGGTACAGAATGTTCTAGGGTATTCTAAGAAGTCAGTGGCCCCTGGATGCTCTAGAACAGAGTTTCCCATATTTGGGTCTCCAGCTCTTTATGGACTACA
Organism: Podarcis cretensis; assembly: GCF_951804945.1. Classification (NCBI taxonomy): domain Eukaryota; kingdom Metazoa; phylum Chordata; class Lepidosauria; order Squamata; family Lacertidae; genus Podarcis; species Podarcis cretensis. The sequence goes on along the minus strand of NC_137182.1, from coordinate 26,831,901 downwards.
ACTCCCATCATCCCTAGCTAGCAGGACCAGTGGTCAGGGATGATGGTAATTGTAGTCCCAAAACAGCTGGGGACCCAAGTTTGGGGAACACTGCTCTAGAAGGCCTCCGAGTCCCTTCTTGGCAATAGTTTGCTGCAAGTGGGTTCACAGAGATACACGGTTCTTTTATTTACAGCACTGGGATGTTTGCAATGAAGAAGTGATTCTGGAGTGCTCTAGAGCCTGGAAGCATCCTTTGTAGATGGTCCCTCCATCCCTCCCTTATTTGTTCCTGGCATGTAGGGCCTTCCCTCTTTGGCTCTCTATTGTTTGTGGGCGAGTTTTCACAGCAGTGGACTAATACCCCCAATATGGCCTATAGTCAACATACATTTCTTGCTGTCCTTCCTCAAGTAGCCGGCGGTACTGGCAGATCTCCTGTTCCAGGCGAGTCTTGATGCCAAGGAGCAGCTGGTACTCTTGGCTCTGGCTCTCGATCTCGCATCGGATGCTGGCGAGCTCTGATTCGATTGGTTCAATCATGACCTGAATCTGTTGCAGCTGCATGTTGTACCGACGCTCTGTGTCGGCTAAGTTGCTTTGCAGAGACTGGATCTGATAAGAGGGAAGGAAAACAGTGAGATGACCTTCAGGAATGGTGCTCCCTCCTACCCATTTTTCAGGTTCTGGCAATTCCCACCCTTGTCCCACTTTAGCAGTCATGAAGAACAAGTGATGGTGCAAATAGAGATGGGAGAGAAATTCAATCCAGGTCTCATTTAGAAGCAAATCTATCAAATCTGCACTTTCTGAAACAAGATGTATCCTTCAAAATTCACACTTTTCCACATATTGCAATGCAGTACTCAATTAGTGTTTTTTTTAAAAAACAATGCATGTATTAGGGGCAAGTGTGCATAAAAATGAAGATATTCATATTCGGGTAAACACAAAAATGTGTATATACAAAAATGTGCTCATTGGGAAAAAATTAGAATTGAAATACTGGTGAATTTTCATGAGGATATTTTTTAAAGCACAGATTGCTGCACAAAATTACTGAAAAGTAGAGAAAGAGGGAGAACCAACACTGACAGGTCCTTCCACCCCTGGGTGCAAACCAAGAAATTGTCTGAGCAAGCCATCCCAGCTCATTGGCAAGGAGAGCTCTCCTTGGAGTTGGGCAACCTCATCGTAACTTGGGGATATCTAGCCATGGCAGCCAGGTGTCTTCTCAGGGCACCCTGTGGATGAACAGGCAAGGGCAAGCAGAGATCAGCCAGCTGATTCACCTGTTGCTTGGAGCCAGGGTGGAATTGCCTGATCTGGCTATGCTAGGTCGATTGTGGGAGAATTATTTCCCTAGCTTGCAGGGAACTGCACGGCTGTTAACTTATACAGCTAATATGTTTGCTCTTTTTGCATATCTCATTATGTTAATAAAGCTGCTGTCCATTTGTCCTCTTTACACCTTGCATTTTCATTCCTCTGCTGGGACAGGGTGTGGGGAGGGTAAGGGTAAGAAACAACTATACCTTGATGCAATACCATGTTTTTAGCGGATGTAATAAAGAAAACACCCAGACATATCACTTTTGCACATGTTACCACATACCATGCTGAGTTGGGATTGCAGCTCGATTTCCAGGGTCTGATATTCTCGTCTCAATTCTGAGACTTGCTGATTGCCGGTATTTATCTCCTGCCCACTTGAATTGACCTGCTGGCGAACCTCCTCCATCTAGTAGACCAAAAGGAAGATATTCTGACCAGCTGGACCATTTGCTTCTTATTGGGAGGCACACAGCAAACTTGGGAATGTCAATAAGATGAGAGGACAAGCCAAGGATCGTACTACACAGGTCAACACATAATATTGGGCAGTGTTGTCAACTATACTTTCCACCCCTGTGTCTAGAACATGGCTGATTCTCATGCCTCTGTGTCCTATCAACACCGAAGCGCACTATCACCAGTAGGAATTGTGTGTCAGGCTTTTTCCATGACCCCTCTTGAGTAATTTATCTTCCTTCTCTTTTGGGTCATCTCCACCCCACCTCTTAGAAAACACCAAGCCCTGGGCATCCTTCATGACAGCTATATGGGGCAGTATACCGTGAAAGCCAGTTTCTGGTGGCAACAAACTTTCCCATTGGCCTTCATCTCTTGCTTATAGGCTTCCCAGAAGTTGATCACAGTGGGAAATGGGATGTGAGGAACATCTAAACCTGCAGGACTCTCATTACCTTTTAAACCTGCTCCCCTTATTTCAACTCACATTTTTCATACACTCTTCAGATCGCTTCCATTGGCCCTAGAGTGGTCTTCTTAACTATGACAAGAGCTGTGGACAGTTGGGGAGCAATCTACTAAACGCACCCCAGCTACTAGCATCAACCCCCTTCCCCCCCCCTTAGATTAAGCCTGTCACCCAGGTTCCTCTCAGTATGGTGGATATAGTCATCTGCTGTCATGTATCTTCTAATCACTGGAGAGACCACTTGCCTTGGATTCGTACCACTGTTCCACCTCTCTGCGGTTGTCTGCGATGATTCTTTCATATTCAGCCCTTAGCTGATCAAGACGTTGTTTCAGGTCTGCACCAGGGGCAGAGTCCACCTCAACGTTCACATCGCCACCACGCTGGTTTCTCAGGCCTCTCAGGGTCTGCAAGGGGAGGGGGAAGGAAAACACATCATGAAATGAAATCTGCCTCTCCCCCCCCCAAATCCCCCACAATTCTTTTTTAAAATAATAAAAATAATCATGAAATTCTGCTAATGTGTCTTGAGAATAGCTCTATGAAACATCAGATAGAGGAGGGGTGAGGAAAGAATTGGGCCACCTTCAGCCAAGGCATCAGCAGGTCCCTGAAGCTAGGACTTGAGGGGTGCCAGTAAGGGATTCAGCCCAGTTATTATTATTGTTTATTAAATCTGTATAGCACCCTTCATTCCTAGATCTCAGGGCAGTTCACAACATTCAGTTGCTAACACTCAGCACTGGCCAGTGAAAGGAACTGCAGGGAACCTTCCTGCATGGGGATCCTTAAATCAAGCTAAGCCAGGGTTGGTCAGTTGAATCTACCTCAGAGCTGAAAAGTGGGCGTGGGGGACCACTGGCCTTCCAGAAATATTTCTGGACTACCATTCTGGACTCATCATTTCTGAGCATTGGCTGTGGTGGGTGGGGCTAACGAGAGTTGGAGTCCAACAATATCTGTAGGGACGCAGATATCAAGCATTTCTGGTACCCTACAATGCATTCATCACATTTTGCACCCCAGACTAAATTGTTGGTTGCTACCTTTTACCCCCTGAAAAACCCTCACAGGATGCTCCTTTTGTTCATTGTTTGTTTGATCTCTGTATTACCTCCTCATGGTTCTTCTTAAGGCAGATCAGCTCCTCTCTCAGAGACTCAAACTGCATCTCCAGGTCAGACTTGGCAAGAGTCAGCTGATCCAAGAGGGGGCGCAGCCCATTGATATCAGCTTCCACGTTCTGATGGAGACCTAATTCAGTCTGGTACCTAATGCACAGGAAAGGAGGTAGGGTGGAGAACAGTGACTGGCAGGCTTCACAAACATTACTTTTCTTATCACATGTCTCATAATTACATGCCTGGGTTAATTGCATGTCTATGGATTAACCATGATTTTTTATTTCCATGCAGAAGAAGATCTCAAGTCCAATGCCTGAGATGCTGGACAGCTGCTGCCAATCGAAACAGGTTGCATTGTAAAAGATGGCCAAAGGTAAACAGCAGCTTCCGATGTTGCTACCTGGGTCTGAACTCCACCTGTTTGGTTAGATTTATGTTTTGATGTTTTTGTAGGATGGATTGAAATCTGCTCTGGGCACATGGAAATCCAGGTTAATACATCCACTGAGGTACTGTCAAGCTTTTTTCAAAGAGAAAGCCCTCTGGGGTGGGACAGAGAACGCTCATTGGCCATGGGATGCTGTTCAAATATTGGAGAAGGGAATGGAAAATCTAGGGTCTTGGAATAAAAGAAAAGGCGTTCTGTGACCTGTAATCATTTTGTCACAGGTTCCATTTCCCATTTGCACTATCATTAGCCACTTTAAGTTTCTTTGAAGAAAAAAAGGGATATAGATTTCAGCTACGTTTGAGGAAAGTAGGTGAGAAGAGTTATACTCACTTCATTTTAAAATCTTCAGCAGTCATCCTGGTGTTATCAATATTCAGAAGGATTTTGTTGTAATCATCTGTTTCACCAATAAGCTGGAAAAAGAGGGGAATGTACATGTTTATGCTTAATTCCTTCAGTCTGTCGGAGATGACAATGTAATAAAACACCATGCTGATTGTGTTGTGTTGTATCATTAGCATACTGCTCTTCATAAGAAAGCACAGACTGGTTTGCAAGTCAAGTCGCAACATTCACAACAGCAATAATTAATAAAAGCGATATTAATTATAATCTCAAAGCCCATTTTATAAACTCCATGCAACAGTGAGACACCACAACCAAGTAACATGTTCTATAGATCAGAGGTCTCAAAGGTCTCTGGAAGGCAATATCTCAAGGCCCAGCGTCTCATCTACCTAGAACTGACTTAGATTGGCTTGTCTACTAGAACTGGGCCCAGTCTGCACTCTGCATTCAAAGCAGTATTATACCTCTTCAAACTGTAGTACGTAAAGGGATTTGGAAATTGTTAGGAGACTCTTATTCCCCTCACAAGGCTCAATTTCCCAGAGTTCCTTGGGATGAAATATTGGCTGTTAAACCACTCTGGGAACTGTAGTTCTCTGAGGAGAATGGGGGGCCCCTTAACAACCCTCAATGCCCTTGCAAACTTTGGTTCTTCGTGGGGAGCCATGGCTGTTGAAGTGGTATGATACTTCTTTAAAGGTCTACTGCAGGTGGGGACGTAGTTTCTGGGCAGATCTTGATATGTTTGCTGTGCATTCATTTGTAATGATGAGAGGGGCAGTGAGTATAGACTGGGTATGCATTGTTGCTGAGAGTAATCGGTGAATACTCAAGCTTGCTTGAATTAGCAAAGGTTATAGTACAGGTATGGGGTGGCCAGCATGGTGCCTTCCAGGTATGGTAGAACTCCAACTCCCTTCATCCCCAGCCACCACGACCAATAGCCAGGGATGACTGGATGCATATTGAGAATACCATGTTGGCTGCCCATGATGCACATGGCTTTTTAGAACAGCAGGTGCCTCATCCCAGGCAGTAAGCGTGACCATGTCATTTACAAGGGGTTTAAGTTATACATAGCCAGTAACTCTCATTTTGGTGACAGGATGAAGCATCTTTTAGAAAGAAATCCAAGGCCTTGTAGGTAAAAAGGTAAAGGACCCCTGGACAGTTACATCAATGAGGGCTGTGATGCTTATCTCACTTTCAGGCCAAGAGAGCTGGCATTTGTCCACGGACAGTTTTCTGGGTCATGTGGCCAGCATGACTAGACTGCTTCTGGCACAACAGAACACCATAATGGAAACCAGAGCGCACGGAAACAACATTTACCTTCCCGCAACAGCGGTACCTGTTTATCTACTTGCACTGGAGTGCTTTCGAACTGCTAGGTTGGCAAGAGTTTAGACAAAGCAACAGGAACTCACTCCATTGCAGGGAGTTGAACCACCAACCTTCCAGCAATCCCAAGAGGCTCAGTGGTTTAGACCACAGCGCCACCCGCATCCCTAAAGCCTTGTAGTACTTGTTCAAAACAAAATAGCATACCTCATTGTAGAGCTGGTCAATTTGCTGGTAATATTGGCTGTAGTCCCTTGGTCCAGCTATGGTTCCATGCTTCTGGTACCACTCTCTGATCAAGACCTCAAGCTGATCATTTTCATCTTCCAGGCGTTTCACCTGATCTATGTAATTAGCCAGGCGGTCATTAAGGTTTTGCATGGTGGACTTTTCGTTGGTGTTGAAGAGGCCTCCCTCACCACCGCCAATACCGAAGCTGCCACTGCTGAATGGGTAGCTGCCTCCGCCATAGCCTCCACCGCCATAGCTCATGCCGCCATAGCTTCCACCACCATAGCTTCCACCGCCATAGCTTCCACCACCATAACTTCCACCACCATAACTTCCACCACCATAGCTTCCACCGCCATAACCACCACCATAGCCACCGCCATAGCAGCTGCCGGCATAGCTTATTCTCCCTCTGCTTATCCTTCCACAGCTACCACTGCTGAAACCTCCTCCTCCATAGCCACTTCTAGATCCTCCTCCACCATAACTACCACCAGAAAACCCTCTGGAGGACCTGGAGGATGAACTTGTGATTTTGACACTTCTACCGCCGCCGCTGCTGCTGCCGCCGCTACCTCCACCACCAATGATTTTGCAGCTTCCGCCACCGCTGCCTCCACCGCCACCACCCTTAACACCGCAACTCATAGTGAAAGATATGGAGAATCTAAGCCCTACAAAAGCCCCAGTTCAGCTGCACAGCCTGTTTTGAGATTGAGACTGCAAATGATTCTTCCCAGCGGATCCCTACTTATACTTCCCATTTGGGTGTTGCCACAATGGGTGTTCCTTGCCCCTCCCAGGGCATTTGCCAATCTCATTGTTTATGCCAAAAAAATTATCTGCCAAAGGGAGGGGTTTTTGAAGGCTATCTATGGCAATCAAGTGCATGCCTGGGGTTTTGTCACTCTCTGGTGATGTGTTGCTGGGATGGAGATGGAGATGCATCATCATCAGATTTTCCTTTCATCCTGCACCTTGAAGCTGCAGTCTGCTCTGTTTCCAACCCATCAACCATCATGAACACATCAGTAGTGAAGAACATGCAGCCACAAATTTTCTGTGTTGATCTGAAAAGAAAAAAAGTATTGTTCTTCCTTAGCACTCAGAAGTAGGGATGCTCAAAGATTTCAGCCAGTCCGTTTTTGTTTGGGGTATTTTTTTTGGGGGGGGGTGTTTAGCAAACTGAATTCAATCTGCACTTCCTGGATCAATGCATGTATCAGAACACACTTATCCTTCGGTTTGCTCATTTCTGCAGATTTTGCATTCAAGTTCTCAGCTCCAAAGTGATGCAGGTTGTAAGTTAAAATACATTCCACACAATTCAGATTTTTAGATTAAAATGCAAACCAAAAAAAAGTGCATTGAGGGGGAGGGAAATGCAAAATAATATAATAATATTGATGCTGTTTTGAAGGAAAATCCACAGATTGAGGGAGAAGGATGACAGAACAGATTTACGAAAGAGCACAAGAGAAACTGACATGAACTGGAAATAGATTAATTGATCCCTCACTACTCAGCAGGGAACATAAATGCCAAATGGAAAGCAAATGGGAATTTAAAATTAGCTTTCTCCATTTTAAACTGTGAAAAGTATATACAGTGGTACCTCGGTTTAAAGAGAAGCCCTGTTTAAGAACTATTCGGTTTATGAACTCCTCAAAACCGGAGGTAGTGTCCCGGTTTGTGAACTTTACCTCGGTCTAAGAATGGAATCCGAACTGTGGAAGGGCACTGGTGGCAGGAGGCCTCATTAGGGAAAGCACGCCTTGGTTTAAGAATGGTTTTGTTTTAAGTATGGACTTCCAGAACAAATTAAGTTCATAAACCGAGGTACCACTGTCTGCATTTTTTGCCTCACCACCCTGCTGCTCAGCGTAGAATTAAATGTTGTGCCAAGACAATTGTTCCATCATTGCAAGCACAGGAACCAACTTGTGGGGGCTCAGGTCCCTTCTGCCATCACAAAAAATATTTGAGGGGACTGCCCCCCCCCAAGTTGATGGACCTTGCTGCCACCCCCACCCCATGCTTGGACAACAAGCCCTTTTCCCTATCCACACAGGCACACTTTTTCTAAGCCTGCAAAACAGCATCCTTTTTCCTCCAAGGTTTTTCTGTTGGCATTTAATTTTCTTTCAAAAGGCGAGAACTCAATCCTGAAAATACAGTTACCATTGCCCAATTAATTACATACCCACAACGTTGCATACCCACAAACTGTGGTTGGTTCAGACCAACCTCCCAAAGCCAACATGCCAATATTCAAAAATATACCAGTAAGCTTTCTCCCTCTCTAAAACGTGGACCTACAAACAGTTGTGATTGAAGGAACTATCAGACAGGCTTACTGGGCGTTAACTTATTTGGGGGGGGAGGTGCAAGGGGAACAGTGTCGTGCCTCTTTTGTTCTTTGGGCTGTGCCGCTGTTTGTCAGATTTAAACAACTGATGAAAGGAGAATCATTTTCACCCTATGTGCCAACCACAGGGAGCACACCCAGAGTTTCCTCATCAATTAGCTCTTTACTAAGATGACCCATTTGGTAACTAAGCAGATTTCTAAACAACCCAGTGTATGATCTGCAAATACCATCTTCATAGATTTAAACAATACAGTTACTCTAAGCTGCATGGCCAAGCTTATTCTTAAACATAGTTTCCCTGCCTGTCTTTTTTTCATTTGTTTCGGCCAGCCAGTATGAAGGCAAACACTTCCTGTGCCTAAACCTCTTTGGTTCCAGCTCAGAAGGTGCATAATCAAATATGGATCTCCTTGGGTGCTGGTGGTGCAAGCACACTTTGAAGATGTTCCCTCTCTGCGATGATTATCTTGTCACTTGCTATGCTTAATCACTTTGGAAATACTTCCAACTCCTTGATGATCTGGTGAGTGCTCATCTCCATTCCACAGTCCGGTGATTTGGGTAGATATTATCACTAAATGCAAGGTGAATGTAGGGCAGACTAGATCCCAAACTGAAGTTCCACTTTAATAATATACAGATACTCACACACATAAATTTGGTCTGCTTCTCAATTTGTCTCCTCAGGGCTGCTTCACATGTTACGTTGAGTGCATATAGCCTCAGTAGCGGGGCTGATCTTCTGGGAACTGTGTTACATCATAGCCCATGGAGATCAACCTGGCTTTTCCTGTTTAGAACTTCTTTTTTTTCTGGAGATACCCTCCAACAAGACAAGAACAATGGTGGTCCTTAAACCACACACTCACCCCTTGCCTTTCAGGAAAAGAGAATCCTAGCTGAGTTATGCTGTTCTCCCCTTGTGTTGTTATCTCTGATGCAGCTCATTTTGCCAAGTGGCTGTGAAGGGGGGGGGGCAGAAAATATTAACTTTGAGAAGTAATGTGTAGCCTGGCCTTGCATGTGGAATGTTCAATAGTTTATGCTCTGCACCGTGAAGGAGTACTTTCTCAGGGCAGATATAATAATAATAATAATAATAATAATAATAATAATAATAATAGTTTATACTCCGCTCTCCCCAGCCAAGACTGGGCTCAGGGCGGCTAACACCAAATATAAAAACAGTTGATTAGAATACAGCTTAAAAAACAAGATTGATATACAACATTAAAATGCAGCCTCATTTCAGTGGAACTCAATCAAAAACTTTTTGGGGGATAAAAAGTCAAGTCGTCACCAAGGCTAACTATCCAGACTACATGGGCCAGAAAAAAGCCAGGGAAGTCCCCAAATAGGAGTTCCAAAACAGAAGGAGAAAGGAAAAAAGAAAGGGAGGGAGGTATTCAAATTGATTCCAAGCCAAAGGCCAGGTAGAACAACGCTATCTTACAGGCCCTGAGGAAATAAATCAGATCCTGCAGGGCCCTGGTCTCATGAGACAGAGCGTTCCAAGAGCGTTCCACAAAAGAAATGCTTCTTCATGGAGTGCATAGTTAAAATATGGAACTCACTTCCACAAGAGGCGCTGATGGCCCCCAAATTAGATGGCTTTAAAAGAGGATTGGACATTTTCCAAACCCATGCGCAGATCTTTCTCATGCTCTAGTGGCAGCCTCAACAAGAATACCTGACAGGCATCCAGAAAATTGATGGTGTCATATCCTATAGGGGTCCTCATTTTTGTTTTCATTCTCCTAATGTTGTGGCAGGCACTATACATGTGCAAGTAATGTCAGAAGTGATGGAGCAGAGGATTATACGGCAGGTTTCAGCAATTCTTAAGGATGGTGGCGTTAATCATTTAACTGTTCAAGTGGAAAAAGAAGCCTATTTTCAGCCTATGTATGGCCTCAGTACAGAAATTTCAAGATGTCCTTGCGATGACAAAACAAATGGAATCCATGAAACGCTACAAAGATGGCGCTTACATCATGTTACCAGAAGCTGAATCTGTAGGGTTCACTGTCTGTATATCATCAGGTGAATTTGCACATAAATGTACAGAAACAAATCCCATATATATTTGGATTTTTAGAAAATGTTACCAGACCTTTAAAATAAGATCAAGAGATTTAAGAAGTGGTGGGACAAGTAGAACATATGCTGTATATATGGAAATACTGGCAATTTAAAAATACTGTTATTTGGTGTCTATTAAAGAATTTTTGCTATAAAAAAAGAGAGGATTGGACAAATCCACGGAGGAAAAAGACTATCAATGGCTACTGAATACCAGTTGCTGGAGACCCTTTTTCTAATACCCAACAGTTATGTTTTCCTGTCTGTTCCAGATCTTCCTAGGAAATGTTCTGTAGCCTTTGACAAATTACTTATTCTTTAAAAGCACTGCAATTAATTATAAGCTACCTTGGGCAAATTGAAATTTGATTGTAAAAAAATTAATTCATTCTCTTAGCTGGTCTTATAAATGAGCCTTCCCCCTTTGAGTTGCAGGATGTGTAGCAGCAACTGGGCGAGGTTCCCGTTTTGCCCAGGGACATTCCAGCCACCTTGTACCAACCTGCGCATTCGTGAGCAACCCGGAAAATTAATGGAAACCTGCGATAGAATCTGAGGGGTTGCAACATGTGATGCTCGTTAAAGAATGGAGGAAAAAGCTGATGGAGCACATTAGAGCAGTGCATGGCAACAGGACACGGCGTGCAATGACGAGGAGTGGAGCATTGGCTTTCCCACAGCAGAGTCTGTTGATATTGAGATGGAGCTGGCCTCTAGCAGCATTGTGGTCCTGGCATTCTTGTTGAAATACAGTGGTACCTCGGGTTACAGACGCTTCAGGTTACAGACTCCACTAACCCAGAAATAGCACCTCGGGTTAAGAACTTTGCTTCAGGATGAGAACAGAAATCGCACAGCGGCTGCAGGAGTCCCCATTAGCTAAAGTGGTACCTCAGGTTAAGAACAGTTTTGGGTTAAGAATGGACCTCCAGAACAAATTAAGTTCTTAACCCGTGGTACAACTGTACGGAAATATTGGCTCAGTTTGCTTGCAAATAGCTTCAACAAGCCTCACTGTGCCAGACCAATGACTTCTTGAGTCCAATATCCAAGCTTTAGCTAGGACAATATCACCTACCATGTGGTTTCTGACTGGCACTTGACACTCCAATGTATGTCGCAACTTCCAAGGTATTTGAGCTGCTTAAATATGGGGTAGAGGCACTGTCGAAATCAGTGAGCTCGGTGGCTTTCAAAGCGTTCTAGACATACTTAGGGCTCCTTGGAAGCTCATTAGGTAGACCTTGTTCCATAATGGGAGATGAACATCCTGAAAATATGCATTGACTCCTGGTAGCTATTCTACCCAGCCAAAAGGAAGTCTTGGGATGATTTCTAGAAGGGTTATGAAGGACCCAATAGGTTCTGTCTGAACTGACTATGCTTCATTGAACACTGTTCTCCAATGTTGGGTCTCCAGATGGGGTTGGACTTCAGCTCCCATCATCTCCAGTCAATGCTCAAGGCTGGTGGAAGCTGTGGTCCAAACACGATCAGAGCAGCTCAGTTGGTTAGATCATGGTGATGATAATGCCAAGGTCGCAGGTTTGCTTCTCATATGGGACAGCTGCATATTCCTACATTGCAGGGACTAGATGATTCTCAGGGTCCCTTCCAACTCTACAGTTCTGTGATTCTAATTATGAAACATCTGAAGACCCAAAGTTGGGTGCCACTATCCAAGAACATGCTCCCCAAACATCTGCAACACCTATAGATTTTTCAGTAAAGAAGCTGGTGTGGAAATGGTTCCCTGAAGATAGAAGCTCTGAAAAACAGAGAGAAAGGAAATTGGGGGCGTGGGGGGGGCAGTGCCCTCACTTTTTTCTTAAGGCTGTTTTGGTTCAAGTATATTACCTTAACAGAGAATGGAAAGGAAAATATGGCAATGGTCATTCCTTTTAACAACAGCAGGCTGTTAGGTGCATAAAGGTAAAGGTAAAGGTACCCCTGTCCGTACGGGCCAGTCTTGACAGACTCTAGGGTTGTGCGCTCATCTCACTCTAGAGGCCGGGAGCCAGCGCTGTCCACAGACACTTCCAGGTCACGTGGCCAGTGTGACGAAGCTGCTCTGGCGAACCGGCACCAGAGCAGCACACGGAAACGCCGTTTAGATGCATGGGTATAGCTATATACAACACGTACCTACTAACATGCAATATGGCAATCATAAACTAGGACCTGCAACCCTCCAGATGTGTCGACTGCCACTCCCACCATCCCTAATCATTGGCTATGCTGGCTGGGCTGAAGTCCAGCAACATCTGGAGGACCGACAAGTCCCCATTTGCGGTATGAATAAACAAAAACTTTAGAACTATAAAGAAGGCCCAGTAGGAACATCCCCTTCTTTTAAAGAAGAAAGGGGGGAGCACTTTCTACCTTCATCCTTCTCTCACCCACCCAACAAGCCTTCCAAAAATTATTAACCGCAATTATTAACTTTGGGCTAGATCCAATCTAATTTAGTTTAAGATAGATCCCACTGAAATCAATGGGTTGAGTAAGTCATGATGTAGCTCTCATTTATTTAGATGAGTGCGAAGTGCAACACAGACTGACTTGCCTATTGTGGCTTTCATGGTTAGTTCAACTACACAACCTAATTTTCATGAAACTTATTAAAGGTTATTGTTAGGTAATTCTCAGGGTGATGTTGTCCTGACGACGTCTGCTGGGCTGTCTTAATTATGGCTGGCTCTTAACTGGTGAGTCAGCTGTCTTTTAAAATGGCAATTTATCCCACATTGCATTTAATATCTCAAGAGGTTTTCAGTAACGAGATGATATTATGCAAATTACTTCAGATGTATCGCTCAATCTGGTGTGTGTTTGTTTGTGTATAGTTGGACAGCCTTAGCAAAAGACAATTTAGGAAGTATAGTGAAAACAAATGTCAGTGTGCCTAATGTATATTTTGGCATTAAGCAGCATATAAATTACTATAAATAGATGGACGAGTGCCCTGAATATAAATAGATGAATGAATGCATGAGCAACCACCTTTTTAATATCTGTGCCCCATTGTGAGTCTGACATTTCTGGTATAGACCCTGAACCTAATCCCAAAATTTTTGGTATCTGTTCAGGCTCCGTATCCCCCTCCCCCCGGTCTTAAGATTTTTATTAGATTTTCATAACTTTAACCAATTATTTTCTGGTTTGTTACACATTTCTCCTATGATTTGACTTCCCATCTTTCTTTCCATGCTGTTTTTATACCCATCCCTTTTACGTACTGCATAATATCACTCTTCTTCTTCTTCTTCTTCTTCTTCTTCTTCTTCTTCTTCTTCTTCTTCTTCTTCTTGAGATTTCACCATAAAAGCTCAACAACTTTGGACAAAACTTAAAAAGAAAACAGAAAAGCTCAACAACTTTTGCATCCGGTTTTTCACTTTTTGAAATATGGCCACTCTATCTAATACATATCACATATTTCATCTGATACATCTTCCTCTAGTTCATATCCTATCCTTTTCTTTTTGCTGCTCAAATTTCAAATCCTGCCTGCGATTTCATTTGATTATGATATTTTTTCAAATAATCAGAAAAAGGCTTCCGCTTTTCTGTAAACTGATTATCGTATTGATCTCTTATTTTTGCTGTTAACTTTGCTCATTTCGAATACAGTCATACCTCGACTCCCAAATGCCTTGGGAGTCGAACATTTCAGCTCCGATCGAAAACCAGAAGGGAGATTGAAAACCTGCAGCCAATCAGAAGCCACGCTTTGGAAGTCAGACGTTTTGGAAGTTGGATGGACTCCCAGAACAGATTCTTTTCGACTTCTGAGGTACGACTGTAGTCCATATATTTTTGGATGAAATGGAGAGAGAGACACAGTCATTTAAACTTGATCTCATTTTATTCCCTGCACTATGGATATGAAAGAGTTTGCTGGAAAGAGGGGCTGGTTATGAATCTCCTCTGAAAATTGTCGCTCCATGGTTTGAAAAGGGATCTATATAGTTCTCAGGATTTTTTTAAGGGGAAGCAACGACTCTTAAAGTGGCAGTTATAGGTAGGTAGCCATGTTGGTCTGCCGTAGTCGAAACAAAATAACGTGACCCGGAAGTGTCTGCGGACAGTGCTGGCTCCCGGCCTCTCGAGTGAGATGAGCGCACAACCCCAGAGTCTGTCAAGACTGGCCCGTACGGGCAGGGGTACCTTTACCTTTACCTTTAAGTTTGTTATTGGTATGAGCTTTCATGTGCATGCACACGTCTTCAGATGGGCATGCACATGAAAGCTCATACCAATAACAAATTTAGTTGGTCTCTAAGGTGCTACTGGAAGGAATTTTTTATTTTGATTCTTAAAGTGGCGTAAGGGTGCTTCAAATGTATGGTGCTGGTGTGGTCACAGTTGGAGCTGCAAGGAGAGAACAACACTTTGTTTACGATTTTATCTTGATCTGCTGATTGATTTAGGTGAGTATGGGCGTGGAGCAGAGCACCTTGAGAAAGCTGTGTGACTCTCACAGCGCAGGTAACCTTGCCTACGAAGATGCCTACTCAGCTCCCCGAGAGGGATTTTCAGGGTTCCTCCCAGGTGGGGTCATGTTCAGGCTCAAAGCAGAGGGTGCTCTTGAGCAATTGAGCCAAGTGAGTCATAGCAAGCTTATATTCCAAGATGGAATTGAGGGGTATGTGAGAGACCACAGACAATTATGCCTTCCTTCAAAACAAAGCAGGTAGCTAAGTTCCTTCCTCTCCATTCAGCCTTGATCAACTCTCCAGGGACTAAGGAACTCACCTGCTCCCCCAGCCGAACCAATCCATGCAGATCAGCTTTCCTCGGGCTTGCGCTAGACGAAATAAATTTAAACCCTTCCGCCTACTTTGAGGCTGTGTCTTCTTTAATTTTTCTGCCTTTTGCCACTGTGCCCGAAATTAGTGGGGCAGAAGAATGTGCATAGGGGTCTGGGATCAGGTCCCCCACCTGGGCAGGGGGTTAGCCAATTCTAAACCAAAGGCATTCTCTGCCCCACACACAAAGGGCTACCTCTGGCAGAAGTATTTGGAGCAAAATGAAATTAAGATGAACCAACCACACTGGTTTCCCTGATCAGGCTGGGCGCCTTCTTCTTCCAGGTGTCTTCTGAGACAAATGTTTTATAGTTGCGCCCAACACAATAGCTGGTGTTACTAGGCTCCACATTTTATTGAGGCATAACATCTGTACAATACAAAATTAAAACAGTTATTATAAATACAGCTCATAATAATAAGCAACACAAAGCAATAAACAGTACAGGATGGTACACAGTTCATAATAAGCCTAATGAATGTGTACTAAATTGCAGTATCAAATTATGCACAATCTCATCCCAGCAATAAACGCTGCCACCTCAGGAAAATACAGAGTCTCTTAACCTCAGTCTTGTTGCGTATTTTACTTGAATTCTCCATCCATGCCTGGCCTGGCATGACCTGCTGTAATATTCTGTAGCGGCCCAACTCTTGTAAAGTAATAGCAGTAATAATAAGTTATAAAGTTAAACTGTGTTATAAATGATAGCAGTAAAAAAAAAATTATGTCCAGAAGACAGAAAAATGAAGCCCTACAGGTACAACTGTTTGCATTCAGAGTATTCATTTGCAAGTATGAAGCTCTGCATCCTCAAATGAAATAAGGTCATTACTCTTTTGTGAAAAAAGAAAATCAAGTTTCTAATCCTTCATGTAACAGCTTGAAAAGACATGAGCAGCCTAAGGTTGCCATGTGTCCTCTTTTTCCAGCAGTGGCGTAGCGTGGGGGGTGCAGGGGGGGCCAGCCGCACCGGGCGCAACATCTGGGGTTAGGGCAAATCCACAGGTTAGGGGGTGCAAATCCACGGGTTAGGGGGCGCAAATTACTTGCCTTGCCCCGGGTGCTGACAACCCACACTACGCCACTGTTTTACGGACACATCCTCTTTTTCGGGGGTAAAATTTCTGTCCGAGTGGATTTTTTAAATTTGCCAAAATGTCTGTGGCTATACTTTCCGGATGAGAGATAGACATAACTGGTGGTTGAAGACTTGCTTTCCTCTTCTCTTCTCCTGCCCCCTCAGCAATATATCACAGCTTCTATAGCCTACATATAATAAGAGTATTTAAAATGAGAGTCGTCATAGCGTTCTCTTTTTTGATCTTCAGAATATGGCAACCCTAGTAGTACCTGACATCTCAGGTGCTGAGAAATGGCTGGTCAGAGGGTGGGAATTCAATATCCCACCTTCCCTTGGATTATTTTCTTTACTCTGCACCAAGGTCCAGTTTCCCCTCCTTCCATTCCCTAGTCCAGCCTTCCAAATATTTTAGATTACATCTCCCATCAGCCGCAACCAGCATGGCCAATAGTCAGCGGTGATGGGAGCTATAGTCCCAAAACATTTCGAGAGCACCAGTTTGGGGAGGTCCTGGCTGAGTTCTTGCCAATGCTTTTAAAACCTTTAATTTTGGAGAGAGGGAGTTGACATTTACGCACATCCCTTACTACGCATTTGCTTATAGGATCGTTGTTTTGCACAGCTCTGTAAATCTTGCTTCCTTTGATTACTCTGCCATGCCAAAGGACAAGAACATAAGAACAGCCCCGCTGGATCAAACTGTTGGTTCATCTAGTTGGGGGGGGCAGTGTGGCCCTCAAAGACTCACTGTGTGGCCCTTGGGACTCTCTTCAGGCCGTATCTCCTCTCTAGTCACACCCACTGCCCCAAGTTCACGCCCCTCACCAGCCCTGCTTTGCACCTTTCTCGAATGTGCCCATGACATCTTAAAGTGCCTCCAGCTTGCCTGTATGGACAGCAGAAAGAGGTGTGGATGTGTGGAATATAATATAAATATAAATTATCGAGGTGCGGAGGAAGGGCAAAAATTTGTGCTCAGGCACTACACCCTACGTGAAAGGATCAAAGAAGCGCTTTGCTAACTGCAATCATAGTATAATAGATATTATGGGTGGCATGTAATCCTTTGAATATTCATGAATATCTGCAGTGCAGGTATAAAATTGCTGTGTATGTGTGTATCAATATATGTGTGTGAGAGACACAGGGAGGCCACAGATGTTGCAGATTCTTGCTCCAAAATTTCACAGCATGTGGTGGAGGCTGTGTGTTCTTCCATCCTTTCAGAATATCTCCAATGGCAGGACGGCAAGGGTCTTTTGCAAGCAACTTTGTCATCAGCTGGAAGCTTTATGCAAAGTAGGGGTGGTTTTGGTTCCCGATGTTTTTAACAAGTGTTGAAGAACTGAAGCAGGGAGACTGAGAGGATTAGCAACGTTTCATTTCAAAAGCATCATCCTCCTAGATGGAGCCAGGAGGAGGGTGGGGTGGGGCAGGGACATCCCAATGAATCAGGTAGAAGCTAAGATTTGGTGGGTCCTGTGCAAGCCAGGAAGAATCTCTTGGGTTCAAGGTGGAGATGGAAAGAATCTGAAGTTTGCTGGCTTTTCATATTCTAGCACTGGTTATCTAATTAAATGTGGTTTTATCAGTAATTGGTTGGCAACCTTTCTTTAGACTAGGGGTAGTCAACGTGATGCTCTCCAGATGTTGTTGAGCTGCAACTTCCATATACCCCAGCTAGCAAGATCTAGGGTCAGGGTTAGTAGGAGTCCAACATCTGGAGAGCATCAGCATACCCTCCAACATTTCTCCAATGAAATATAGGGATGTCCTATTCCGTTATTATTATAATTTCTGCTGCTGCTGCTGTTGTTGTTAATACCCCTGCCACCTGATGAAAATAGGGGTGTTCTAAGGAAAAGCTAAGGAAAGGGACGCGGGTGGTGCTGTGGTCTAAACCACAGAGCCTAGGGCTTGCCGATCAGAAGGTCGCGGTTCGAATCCCCGTGACGGGGTGAGCTCCCATTGCTCGGTCCCTGCTCCTGCCAACCTAGCGGTTCGAAAGTACATCAAAGTGCAAGTAGATAAATAGGTACCGCTCCGGCAGGAAGGTAAACGGCGTTTCCATGTGCTGCTCTGGTTCGCCAGAAGCGGCTTAGTCATGCTGGCCACATGACCCGGAAGCTGTACGCCGGCTCCCTTGGTCAATAAACTGAGATGAGCACCGCAACCCCAGAGTCGTCCGTGACTGGACCTAACGGTCAGGGGTCCCTTTACCTTTTTAAGGAAAAGCAGGACATTTGGGGTCAAATCAGAAACCAGGAAAGCTTCTGTAAATCCAGGTCTGCCCCTGGAAAATATGGACATTTGGAGGGTCTGCATCAGGTTTACAACCTTTGCTCTAGATTGAAGGAGCTGGTGTAGATCTTGCCTTGAAGCAGTGGGAGGTGGGATTTGAAGAAACAGAAGCAGATTTTTCCCCCCATCCTAAGCATTGGCTCAGCAAAGAAACCTGTTCAGCCTCACAGGCACACCAGCTCAGCCTAGTTAGCTCAGAATCAGGCCTGTGATGGCCATGAGGCAGGAGCTCTAGAATGCTGGAACCAGTCAGTCAGTTCACGTATGTGTTGTTTGCAACATAACTTAGCCAGCTATTGTCGAATCCACACACACTGGCTAGGCATGTAGGCCTTCCCACTCCTTGCCCCGACTCAAGGCAGGGGCAGCCGCAGGCATGATCCGTGGTGCTGCTCAGTGACAGGAGTGTTGCAGAACTTGTTGCGTTGAAGTTAAATGAAGTTGTTGGCCATGGTTATTGCAGGAGTAGAGAGAAACCACTAGAGAGGGACATACCTGGGCAAAAAAACCACACACCATCAAACCATGAAGCAAATGGCATCCTGAGTCGGCAGAGCAAAGCAGAGGCCGATGTTGATCGTGAAGGCAGATAAAGGTGGAGTCAAAGGGATGGGCAAGGGAAGGATTCAGCAGACAGGGTGTGTGTCATTAGTGTTCATAAGATAAACTTAATTGCAAAATGATGCGTCCTCATTCTCACTCTTTGTTCCTTTATTTCTGCATTCTGGAGCATCCTCCAGAGTTTCTCTGTGGCTGCGTCTCAGCCTGATCATTCTCCAGTCATAGAGGTGTGTTTGGCGGAAAGAACTGGAGGTGTTCTCTGCCACTGCCTTATAAAAGATCCTGACTGTTGGCATTCAAGCCCATAACTGGAGGGAGAGAAGCAGGAAGGCAGGTGGAAAATGTGATTTGAACCCTGGGTTTAAATTAGAATTAATGTGTGGTGAGGAAAGGGGATAGTGTATGAGCTCAAGACTTGCAGTCACAACAAACTTGGACGTAGGGTTGCAAGGTCAGGAGCATCCCAGACCCTGAAATTTCAGAGCCCAAACCTGAGACCTAGGGGCAGTTCCTGAAGGTGTCATGGAGGCATAGCTGTCAACGTTCCCCCTTTTTTAAGGGAAATTCCCATATTCCGAATAGGATTCATTGCAAGAAAAGGGAAAAGTTGACAGCTATGCGTGGAGGTGGGCCCTGGAGATGGGGGTTAATTGGGAGAAGGGAGTGGAGGAAGGCAGCTCCCAACAGAATGTCTGTGCTACAATTTGGAGCTAGCTGTTGCTAAGCTGAATCTTGCAAGTTGTATGCACAATCTTCTTAATTATTTTTAATTATTCTTAAAGGCACTCTCACCCCCCTGGAGATTCAGGCCCTCCACCTGCCACCTGGAGTGGGACAGGTAAACTTGGAGACTTCAGGTCAGAGCTGGAGGTTTGGCAACACTACCTAGAGTCTGTGGCAACTGGCCCTAAGAGGCACTTTCCTGGGATTTCCTTCTGATGAAACAGAGATGCTTTCAGTATAAAACATCTGTGTTAGGCTCTGAGAGAAGGCTGTGACTCAGTAGCAGAGCACATGCTTTGCATGCAGAAGGCACTGGGTTCAAACCCAGGTGTCTCCAGATGGGGCTGGGGAAGACTTTTGCCCGAATCCCTGGGGCGCTGCTGCCTGTCAGCATCAAGAGTGCCAAGCTAGATGGAGCAGTGACCTGACAGTTCCTTATGTTCCTAGGATATAGGTGATGTGGCATATTCGCAAGTGACATGACAAAATTATTTAGGGGACTCAAATCTCACTGGGGTAACCTCCCTGAACCCCTTTCAAAAAAATTGGATCGTATTGATACATGGACTAGATGATCCTCTGGGTCTCTTTCAACTCTACAATTCTCTGATTCTGTGTTTGGACACCTCCACCACAAGGCCTCTCCAACATCCATCTTAGTTTACAGGGGGCAGCAGCAAGGAAGGTTTGTGGCAACTGCAGTCTTCAAGCATACATGACCATGCCAACTGGTGCAAGGAAGCAAAGGGACCGCTGGGTGGAACGCTCATCAGCTGCAACTTCATATAAGGACAACCCAGCAACGTGCTCCATCTCAAGTTTCTCCAGATATGCATGATGCCATTTTAATTTTGGGTGGGGCTATTGGCGGGGCTGCAAAAGAGATCAGGCTGCCAGTATCCATTGCACCATCAGAGGATTAAGCTACGTGGCAATCAGCAGCTTCATGACTCGGCAACTCCCACACTGCTTCACTCTAAAAAAGGGGGGGGCAATGTTTCCTTGTTGTTGATGGACCTTACAACTGGATCCTGGACACAATCCTTGGTCAATTAAAAAAGCACTGGAAAGGTTCGAAGGAATTATGTGCATGCTCCTCCTTTTGCTGCTGTGATTTAGGCAACCTCCCTCCTTCCCTTAGGGCTAGTCTGTGCTCCTCACACATTACAATTATGGGTGGGGCCAGTGCTGGACTTAGGTATAAGATAATCAAGCTATAGCTTAGGGTCCCACTCTTTTGGGGGCCCCCAAAAAAAATTTAAAGGAAAAAAAACTGGATGTACATTTCCAAAATATAAGATAAAAAACAAATAAAATAAAACCTACATACAGCAACAGTGTTTTGTGTTGTGTAGGCTCCTATGATGTAAGAAATGGGCCCCGCCTGCTAGCCAGCTCCCTAAAATATCACTGGTTTGCTCCTTTCTATATATATAGGGTGCCTACATTCTGCATGGACTGGTTGCATGGCAACATGCGCAAATGGCTTTAGATACCTATTAGGTCCATAAATTACCATGTAGCATATATTCAACACACAAAAACAGTGGTAATTTGTTGTTGACAAAGGACAGCTGGACATATAAAGGGCCCCATTACCTACATTAGCTTAGGGCCTCATCAAACCTAAATCCGGCCCTGGGTGGGGCCAAAGCTAGTGATGGGTGGGGCCCAAGCCCAAAGTGGGAGGAGTCACTCCTTTTCACTCTCTGCCACTTCCCCCCCACTCTCAAGCTCTCTCTTTCTGACATGCCCTGCCAGATCTGTCACCATTCCTGAGGATATATCTACCTGATAGGTTTCTGCCCCACTGATAGTGTCAGGGCCTGAGCAATCCCAGCTTCTAGTTGCCCAGGAGCCAAAGATCTGAAACCATTATTCTACCCGTGTGCATAGGCTTGTTTGTCACAAGGGTGTGTGTGTGTGTGTGTGTGTGTGTGTGTGTGTGTGTGTGATATCAGCTTGGTGGCAACGCCTCCATTCCCAAATGCTGCAAGACTTCGAGAAGGAGCACACTTCTGAAACTTTTTAGAATGAACATTCAGCTGCCTCCCCAACTCTGTACCTCATGGTTACAAAACAGCCAGGCAGCCAGGAGCAACATTTGTGAAACAGAATCACTTTGGAAACCCATATTCCCGATTGCTTTATGCAGAAGTAAACTTTTATTAGAGGTGCAAGCACAGAGAAGATTGCAGAGAATGGGAAAAGCAGGTGTACATCAGAGGTAGGAAGGGAATCCATCTATACACACCCTTTATGTCCTTGCCACCTACACGAGAGAGGTTACACGATGTGGGACTCCAATTTGTTTCTGAAAATCCAAATGTATATTCACCTAAATTTTCTGAACTTTCTTGATCACATATGCTGTGATGGCAGATATAGGTTGGGGCCAAGTTAATCTACTTAACAATATTACTTTAAAATGCCTAAGGGTTTAGTTTCTTTCTTTCTTTTTAAGTGAAATTTCAAAAGTATAATAATTTTTTGAAATGTAAGAAGATTCTAATTCAAAACCTCTGCTTAATTCCGAAGGCTTGTGCCATTTCATTTCAGGTATGTTAAAACGCACATTTCGTTATGCATTTTGGCTTCCATTGCAGCGCTATTTTGGACAATATTTGGACATAGCCTTGTATATGCCAATTTAACACACAGAACGTCCCTTTTCTTGCTTTGCAGCTCAGTCTAAAGATGGTAGCCAACAAGGCTGCAGCAACTAAGTACATCTGGAAAATGTTATGGAATCATATAGTTTTGGAAGGGACACCAAGGGTTGCAGGGAGAGGGGCATGCATTTGGGACTGGCCCCACTGACTTCATGCTATCAGCAGTATCGGTCAAATGGAAGAAGAATTGTTTCTTGCTCTTTGCTCTTGCTTCAATCCGTTCTTTTATTTGGAAGAGGGAGATGTCGTCATGCCTTAATACGTCGGTTAATAGCCTATTGAAAGAGAGAGGAACATGTTTCTGCATTTTAAAGGCTCAGTGGTCACCAATGAAGAAGAAGAAGAAGAAGAAGAGGAGGAGGAGGAGGAGGAGGAGGAGGAGGAGGAGGAGGAGGAGGAGGAGGAGGAGGAGGAGGAGTTTGGATTTGATATCCGGCTTTATCACTACCCAAAGGAGTCTCAAAGCGGCTAACATTCTCCTTTCCCTTCCTCCCCCACAACAAACACTTTGTGAGGTGAGTGGGGCTGAGACACTTCAGAGAAGTGTGACTGGCCCAAGGTCACCCAGCAGCTGCATGTGGAGGAGCGGGGATGCGAACCTGGTTCACCAGATTACGAGTCCACTGCTCTTAACCACTACACCACACTGGCTCTCGAACCACTCGGGAACAAGACCCAGATAGAGTCGGAGAAACCACGCATAGCCAGAAACCTTAGCAGACTTTCTGGCCTTTCTGGCTTCTCCCACTTCTTCCATTGTTACTCCTCTTTCTAACATTCTGCCCCACTCAAGTAACTCTAGAAAACAAAGGATGGGAGATCAGGATACATTTTAAGTCCTATTCCTGCCCCCACCTTTTGCTCATATGGACAGGGTTCCCATATTACAGATCTGCAAATCCCGGTTGCCTAGGTAAAGGTAAAGGGACCCCTGACCATTAGGTCCAGTTGTGGCCGACTGGGGTTGCGGCACTCATCTTGCTTTATTGGCTGAGGGAACCGGCGTACAGCTTCCAGGTCATGTGGCCAGCATGACAGAGCCGCTTCTGGCGAACCAGAGCAGCACACGGAAACGGCGTTTACCTTCCTGCCGGAGCGGTACCTATTTACTTGCACTTTGACGTGCTTTTGAACTGCTAGGTTGGCAGGAGCAGGAACTGAGCAATGGGAGCTCACCCCGTCGCGGTGATTCAAACCGCCAACCTTCTGATCGGCATGTCCTAGGCTCTGTGGTTTAGACCACAGCGCAACTCGCGTCCCTACTATTATGACCGTATTTTTCGTCCCATAGGACGCTCCGTCCCATAGGACGCACCTAGTTTTTTGGGGGGGAAATAAAGGAAAAAATTTTTTCCTTTATTTCCCCCCCCCAAACCAGGTCGGGGAACAGCGGGATGGCAGCGCTGTGCCTCCCCGCTGTCCCCCGAGCTTGTGGGGCTGGCCGATGTCTGCCTGAAGCGCGGGGTGCTCTACTTTAGGGCGCCACTCGCACCGGGCGGCAGGCTGCTATTCGCAGCGTGGGGAGCCCTGTGGGAACTCCTGCAGGGCTCCCCACGCTGCGGATGTCTGCCCAGCGAGGGGGGCGCTCTACTTCAGGGGGGCGCTCTACTGCAGACACCTGTGCGGAGCACAGGGCATCCTCCGGAGGGCGCCCCGTGCTGCCGCCCGCAAGCCTTCCACGCCCGGGGGGAGATCCCCCGGGTGCGCAAGGCTTGCCAACACCTGCGCGAAGCACGGGGCGTCCTCCGGAGGGCACCCCATGTTCCACGCTGCAGGCTGCCGCCCGCAAGCCTTGAGCTCCCGGGGGGAGTTCCCCCGGGTGCGCAAGGCTTGCCGACACCGGTGCAAAGCACGGGGCATCCTCCGGAGGGCGCCCCGTGTTCCGCGCTGCAGGCAGCCGCCCGCAAGCCTTGTGCTCCCGGGGGGAGTTCCCCCGGGTGCGCAAGGCTTGCCGACACCGGCGCAAAGCACGGGGCGTCCTCCGGAGGGCACCCCGTGCTCCGCGCTGCAGGCTGCCTCCAGCAAGCCTTGCGCTCCCGGGGGGAGATTCCCTGGGTGCGCAAGGCTTGCCGACACCTGTGCGAAGCACGGGGCGTCCTCCGGAGGGCGCCCCGTGCTCCGCGTTGCAGCACCGACGCCTCTCGCTCTCCAGGCTTCAGCGAAAGCCTGCATTCACCCCATAGGACGCACACACATTTCCCCTTCATTTTTGGAGGGGGAAAAGTGCGTCCTATAGGGCGAAAAATATGGTAACGAAATTGTTTGCTATTGTTTTATTCCAGGTAAGTGTTTGTGCATGATCTGCATAAAACTCACAGTGGCAAACATATCAAATAATGAAAATGGAGGCAATAAAACACGATCCTAAAATCAATAATGCTCTAATTTGCTGAGAATTAAGCACCATTCATTTTAATACAATGCTGTATGTAGCCTTAAACACATACAGTGGCACCTCAGGTTAAGTACTTAATTCGTTTCGGAGGTCCGTACTTAACCTGAAACAGTTCTTAACCTGAAGAACCACTTTAGCTAATGGGGCCTCCCACTGCTGCCACGCCGCCACCGCACAATTTCTGTTCTCATCCTGAAGCAAAGTTCTTAACCTGAAGCACTATTTCTGGGTTAGCAGAGTCTGTAACCTGAAGCATATGTAACCTGAAGTGTATGTAACCTGAGATACCACTGTATATAATCTAGATCCAAACATAAGATCATGACTCATGGCTACATTTACCACATAGTTTGGTCCTGTGTAGCTGGTTTCCTCTTTTAAAAATAATCAGAACTTCTCCAAAGCTGGATCAGAATACTAGTATGTGGGGGAGATTCAACCCTTTTACCCCTCTGATAGTCACATTCTGAAACTCCCTCTTCTCCTGCAGTTATAGTCATACCTTGGATCCCAAATGCCTCGCAAGTTGAATGTTTTGGCTCCCGAATGCCGCAAACCCGGAAGTGAGTGTTCCAGTTTGCGAATGTTCTTTAGAACCTGAAAGTCCGATGGGGCTGACAGGGCTTCCGATTGGCTGCAGGAGCTTCCTGCAGCCAATCAGAAGCCGCGCTTTGGTTTCCGAATGTTTTGGAAGTCGAACAGACTTCCGGAATGGATTCCATTCGACTTCCAAGGTACAACTGTATAGAGAAGGGCTAACTGATGGTAAATTAGCATAAAATGTTGATGAAAAGATGGAATGAAAAATATATATACACACAGATGTATACATCCTGTTACAGAAATGCATAGATTGAGAAAGGTTAAATCAATGTTTCCAAGGCAAGAAAGACTGGTTACAGGAAGTTCAGAACCTTTAAGCACCTTTAAACAAAAACTTTTCTTTCTGTAAAGATTATGCAGGCATGAGATTTTTAGTTGATGGTGTCTGATTTTAAATTTTTTAATTGTTTTTATTATGTACAGCTACTATTGTAAACTGCTTTGATCATTTTTGTTTTTTTAAAAATGTATTTTTATAAATAAATAAACATGGTATGGTTCTTCTTACCTTGCTCTTCATAAGAGCCAGACTGGGACTGGGTGGATGAATGGCTGTGACATAATGAAGGCCTGCTTTGAGATGAGGGAGAAGATTGATAATGGCCACCACTTCCTCCAGAACTTCCTCCTTGTGAAATTCCACCCGGTGATTGTACTCCTCCTCCACTTCCACCTGCTCTAGAACTTCCTCCTTGAGAAATTCCACCAGGAGATTGCTGGCCTCCACTTCCGCCTCCTCTAGAACTTCCTCCTTGTGAAATTCCACCAGGAGATTGCTGGCCTCCACTTCCTCCTCCTCTAGAACTTCCTCCTTGAGAAATTCCACCAGGCGATTGTCTTCCTCCACTAGAACTTCCTCCAAATGACATTCCACCAGAAGATTGCTGGCCTCCACTTCCTCCTCCTCTAGAACTTCCTCCATATGACATTCCACCAGGAGATTGCTGGCCTCCACTTCCTCCTCCTCTAGAACTTCCTCCTTGAGAAATTCCACCAGGAGATTGTCTTCCTCCACTAGAACTTCCTCCATATGAAATTCCACCAGGAGATTGCTGGCCTCCACTTCCGCCTCCTCTAGAACTTCCTCCTTGTGAAATTCCACCAGGAGATTGCTGGCCTCCACTTCCTCCTCCTCTAGAACTTCCTCCATATGACATTCCACCAGGAGATTGCTGGCCTCCACTTCCTCCTCCTCTAGAACTTCCTCCTTGAGAAATTCCACCAGGCGATTGTCTTCCTCCACTAGAACTTCCTCCATATGACATTCCACCAGGAGATTGCTGGCCTCCACTTCCTCCTCCTCTAGAACTTCCTCCATATGACATTCCACCAGGAGATTGCTGGCCTCCACTTCCTCCTCCTCTAGAAATTCCTCCATATGACATTCCACCAGATGATCGTCCTCCTCCTGAACTTCCACCAGATGATCGTCCTCCTCCTGAACTTCCACCAGATGATCCACCTCCTCCTTGCCCTATATCAGCCCTTTGGCAAATAAAAAGAGGTGTTATTTTAGATGGGGGAAGACAGATATCAGCTGCATGATTTGACAGACGCTACTCTTTTGTATTTATATAATTTTTTGCTCTATCATTGTGCCCCAGCCTGAATCAAATAACATGGGTGACAAAGAGTACAGTGATATTTTGAGCAGATTGCCCAAGTTCATATTTGTTTGCCAAAATTTAAACACACTGGGATGGCTGTGACTAAGTAGGTCAACTTGCCTCTCCTTGATATCAATGTGAAAAGTTAGCCATGGCTTATTTTATTCAAAACATAACTATGCTTCATCAGAAGATTCCAGGGTGGGGAAACAATTCACACAATATATATACAAGTATAAACAAAACAGCAACAAACTTAAGCTTCATTGATTTTGGTGGGATCTAAGTAGAACAGCCTGGATCAAAATCAAATCTTCTGATTTAGAGTTCCCTCTACCCAACATCCCTCATTACGGATGCTGTTGAATGCAGAAGGTTTGTGGTGTGAGGGATGGGAAGTTGAAAAGTAAAATATTTGACAGGTTAATAATATTTAGCGCAGTTGCCTTCTATGACACCAAGAAAATGTACAATTTAACGTCTACCCCACAAAGCAGAATCCCAAGGCTACCTGTAATTTATAGCATCAATTCATCTCACCAGGCACAAAAGTGTAGGAAATTCTCTTATTTGAGGAAGAAGTGTATATTTAGATATTCAAAAGGATTTCAGGAAGCAGCAGAGCAAAAATTGTTCAAGTTTGCCAGCGACGAAAGATTCACTGGATCAAAATTTGGCATGGACCTGGGGTCAAAACTGGGATTGGGTAGAAATTATAGAGCAGGAGCAGTGCCCACCCTCCTCTCTGGCCCTAGAGCCAGTAAAGGGCATGTCTACTGGAGCATGGCATTTTTAGCTGGATTTACCACTGAGTACCAACCAATCTGGGATGCGGGTGGTGCTGTGGTCTAAACCACAGAGCCTAGGGCTTGCCAATCAGAAGGTTGGCGGTTCAAATTCCTGCGATGGGGTGAGCTCCCGTTGCTCGGACCCTGCTCCTGCCAACCTAGCAGTTCAAAAACACGTCAAAGTTTAATCAGATAATTGGTACCGCTCTGACGGGAAGGTAAACAGCGTTTCCGTATGCTGCTCTGGTTCGCCAGAAGTGGCTTAGTCATGCTGGCCACATGACCCGGAAGCTGTACGCCGGCTCCCTCGGCCAGTAAAGCGAGATGAGTGCCGCAACCCCAGAGTTGTCCACGACTGGACCTAACGGTCAGGAGCCCCTTTACTTTTACCAACCAGTCTGGTCCAGTGAATAGGGTTGTAGAGTGGGGTCTGAAAATTTCAATTGTCAGTTGCACTTCCTCAATCTATCACCCAGTTTCAAAGGTTTGTTGTGAAAGTGAATCAAGGTCATAAAGAGCCTTGCAGGACAATAAGCGCTTAAGAGGTGTAAAAAGTACGGGCCAGTCTTGACAGACTCTGGGGTTGTGCGCCCATCTCACTTAAGAGGCCAGGGGCCAGCGCTGTCCGGAGACACTTCCGGGTCACGTGGCCAGCGTGACATTGCTGCTCTGGCGAGCCAGAGCCGCACACGGAAACGCCGTTTACCTTCCCGCTGGTAAGCGGTCCCTATTTATCTACTTGCACCGTTTATCTACTTGCACCATTTATCTACTTGCACCATTTATCTACTTGGTGTAATATGTAACAATCGCAAGATTTTGGGAGAGATGCTCTCCCGGAGGAGATTCTCAGGGGCCATTTCTCCCACAATCCTATAAATAGCAACGGCCGTATTATTTGACTCATTCCTGTGTGAATTCTACATACGCGAGGTGCTTCCCTTCCTCAAGCAGTTGACGGTACTGGTTGATCTCCCCCTCCAGATGGGTCTTGATGCCAAGGAGTGTCTGGTACTCCTGGCTTTGATTCTGGATCTCATACTTAATACTGGCCAGCTCATGTTCCAGGGGCTCAACGAGGCTCACGATCTGCTGCAGCTGCATGTTGTAGCGTCCTTCTGTGTCGTTCAGGTTGTTTTGCAGAGACTGGAGCTGCAAAGCAAATACAAAGCCTTCAAGAGCAGGGGCAAAACATAGGCCCAGCTTTGTTCATTCATTCCTGCATATCAGGTGTGGGGACCATTTGACCCTTCAGATGTTGCTGAACAACTTCCATCAGCCCTAGCAAGCGTGGCAAATAGCCGGGGCTGATGAAAGATTTAGAACAGCAACATTGGAGGGGGGCAGCAAAGTGTCCCCACTCCTGTCCCAAATTAGGTGTCAGGTCTAGTGTTATGTACTGAAGTTCTCACCCTGGGCCAGCAGGGGATACTGTAGATATATTTTACTCAGGTCCACATATGCAAATAAGGGATCAAAAGTGACGTTCAGTGATTGGATAGTTACAGAAAGTTGCTACAGTTATGTTGTACTGGAGCTCTATATAAGCAGGCTGGCTGAGCCCTTCAGTTCAGTTCTGTTCTGGCCTGTGAATAAACAAGAGCTGTTTGAAAAACTGCAGTGTCGTCTGATATTTTCGCCCACGACTTAACATCTAGCATAGCCTTCTTTCTGGTATGGTGTGAAGCTGCATTGTACCAAAAGATCCCAACGGCTTCAAGCAACTGAGACTAGTTCTACAGAACGATGACACAGAATTGGAAGCTGTGACTCACTAAACTGATCTGCGACTGCAGCTCAATTTCCAGGGTTTGATATTGCTGACTGAGCTCCATCACTTCTTTGCTACCGGTCCCAATCTCCTGGTCGCTCGACTTTTCTTGCTGACGAGATTCCTCCATCTGGAAAACACAAACAGAGGGCCATGAATCGGGCCTTCCGCAAGTATACACATTCCAAATCAAAGTGGGGGGAAATGAGCACAATGCGTTGTGCAAAACAGAGGAATGGGAGCTTTGGTGGATTTTCATAGTTGTTCCTATGCAGACACTTGAAATAATGGACAATTTGTTTATTTCCCCCTGCCCAAACTTAATAAATATCATTAATTTAAAAGATGGGAATATTTGTGTTTTTCACACTTCGGTGACAACAGTAACGATGTATTTTTTTCAGTAATATTTCTAAACATGCAATGTGTATGTAACTAACCTCGTCTCAAATCTTAATGCAGTGGTACCTCAAAAGTCGAACGTAATCCGTTTCGGAAGTCCATTCGACTTCCAAAATGTTTGGAAACCAAGGTGCAGGGAAGTTTTTAACATTTGATGAATTATTGTATTTTAATCTTTTGTTGGAAGCCACCCAGAGTGTCTGGGGAAACCCAGCCATATGGCGGGCTATAAACAATAAATTGTTGTTGTTGTTATTCCGATTGGCTGCAGGAAGCTCCTGCAGCCAATCAGAAGCTGTGGAAGCCTCATCAGACATTCGGGTTTCAAAGAACATTCGCAAACCAGAACACTCACTTCCTGATTTGCGGCATTCGGGAGCCAAAATGTTCAACTTGTAAGGCGTTCTGGTTTCAAGGTGTATAAGAAGCCTGCCAGGTTTCGATTTCCTACAGTGGCCAAACAGATCCCTATAGGAAGCCCACAAGTAAGCCATGAGCACAATGGCACTCTCCCCTCCTGTGGTTTCAGAGTCATATAGTATTCAGCGTCACATGACCTCCAATAGAGGAAGTAGAACCTAGCCATCAGGGTTATTAGCATTCTCCTCTTGCTGATAGCCTTGCCCTCTGAGACTTCGTCTAATCCTCTTTCAAAACCACCCAAACTGGTTTGCCATCCCTGCCTGCTGTGGGAGCCTGTTCCGTAGTTCAATTACACACTGGGTTTTCAACGGGTGAAGTGAGGGCACTTGGGGAAAGCACTGGAAAGGTATTGTTTTATACGCTGAGTGTTAAAGGCATGCTTACACTATCAAGCTACATCGATTTGATTCAGTTTCCTAAAGAACTTGGGAACTGTAGCTCAGCCAGGGTGCTGAACATCTTCTGATAATGATCCCTAGTGTCAGATGGCTGTTGCGGTTGCTCGAGAGTAACCAGGCAAGACTCCAACCTGTGTTTTACAGGCTTTATTTTGGTGCAGACGCGGATGGCGCTGTAGGTTAAACCACAGAGCCTAGGACCTGCCAATCAGAAGGTCGGCGGTTCGAATCCCCACGATAGGGTGAGCTCCCATTGCTCGGTCCCTGCTCCTGCCAACCTAGCAGTTCGAAAGCACATGAAAGTGCAAGTAGATAAACAGGTACCGCTCTGGTGGGAAGGTAAACAGCGTTTTCATGCTCTGCTCTGGTTTGCCAGAAGCAGCTTAGTCATGCTGGCCACATGAGCTGTACGCCGGCTCCCTCGGCCAATAAAGCGAGATGAGCGCCACAACCCCAGAGTCGGCCACGACTGGACCTAATGGCCAGGAGTCCCTTTACCTTTACCTATTTACAGTGAAGAGCCCCAAAGCTCATGTCTGGCTCAATCGCTAGCAGAATCTAGGAGTGGTCTTTTATTGGACCTCCCCCAACATAAGAGTTTCGTTACCCCCAACCTTCTCCTCCCCTCTTTGCGCCTTAGGCTACTGCGCAGGATGGGCGATGGCAAGGGCATGTTTCTCTCCTGTCCGGCTTGCTCAGGCTCTTACTAGCATCCTCTGGTCCTTGCACCTCTTCCCCACTGGAGGTGGGGCTTTCCTCCTCCCCAGAAGAAGAACTGCTTTGCAAGATTTTTGGAGGCTCCCTGTAACGCAACTGCCCTTCTATTTCTCGCCTTTGAGCTGATCGCAATTCCCTGACACCTAGCCTCCTGTGTACAATTTGATTTTTCAAGGCTTCCAGGGCGGCGAGCTGGGGAATGACGATTAATAATAATAATAATAATAATAATAATAATTTATTATTTATTCCCCGGCCACTCTGGACGGTTTCCAAAAAAATATTAAAATACTGTAATACATCAAACATTAAAAGCTTCCCTAAACAGGGCTGCTTTCAGATGTCTTCTAAAAGTCTGGTAGGTGTTGTTCTCTTTGACATCTGGTGGGAGGGCGTTCCACAGGACAGGTGCCACTACTGAGAAGGCCCTCTGCCTGGTTCCCTGTAACTTGGCTTCTCGCAGTGAGGGAACCACCAGAAGGCCCTCAGCGCTGGACCTCAGTGTCCGGGTAGAATGATGGGGGTGGAGACGCTCCTTCAGATATACTGGACCAAGGCTGTTTAGGGCTTTAAAGGTCAGCACCAACACTTTGAATTGTGCTCGGAAATGTAAATTGATCATAAATCAATTTATGACTCTGCTACAGATTCCAGTGTTTGCTCCCCACACAGCTACCTACAAGTAGGCAAGCAATTGGGTACCTTTTCCTTATGTCAGACTCCTAATGAGTTAAAATTCTTTCTTTCTTTTAGAGCTGGGGTAGGCTGTGGCAAAGCATCCTTTGACCCTGTTCACTGCACTCCCGGGGTTACTCACCTTCGCCTCATACCATTGTTCAACCTCTCTGCGGTTTTCCTGAATGATCTGTTCATATTCGTGTCTCAGATCATCCAGTCTCTTTTTCAGATCCACTCCAGGCTTGGAATCAACCTCAACAGTGACATCCCCACCGGACTGGTGTTGCATACTGTTCTTTACCTGCATGTCCAAAACAAATAAAACATTGAAATCCTCCTGGCATACACAGTGGGCACACTTCCTTAGGCACACCGATGTGTAAATGGTTTACTGAGTCGGCGGGTGGCGGGTGCTCATTTTTGAGAGCATTTGTACCCCACTCGTCAGCCAAAAAGACTTCCAAAGTGACTGACATACAGTCAGTTAAAGCAAGACAGTCCCTGTCCACAGGCTTACATTAAATAAATAAAAGACACACGAGAAAATGGACAGGGAGGGAAGAGGGGGAAACAAAACTCAGGCACCAAATTCTCAAACAGCTTTTCTTATAATGACCAGCTGGCACAGTTCTAAATATTAAAGAATATTTAGAAAACTATGGAATAAAAGGAAACATCTTGGCAGAATTAGACTGATCCCTGTATTGTATAAATATAAGTTCGTAGGGAGGTAAAAAGAAACTATATAAGAAATATGTAACTGTGTGGTATAAAGTAATGGATAGAGAAGGTACAGTGAGATTAACTGGAAGTCAGTTTTAAATTTCTTCTCTATAAGTTTTATATCTGTGTTCAGTATCAGGAGTATATATGATGATAATTATATTAATCTTCTTGTATCTTATAGGTGGTGGTTTGTTTGATTTTTCTGTTATTTGATTGATTGATTGATTGATTGTATGTTTGTTTACTTGTATGTACATCTGTTTTCTCATAAATGTATTTATTTTAAATTAATAAAGATTTTAAAAAGTCCAGGGGCAAGAGGTATGTGATGTATCTGGGCTGTTACAGCAGAGGTGATGGAGTAAACTCTGCTTCCCATCTCTCCCACTGACATAGTCACATTCAAAGTAATGGAGCGTATCCCATTCAAAGCAATGGAGTGTGGTTAGACTGCATCCTTCTTTGAGCTCATGTTTGACTGGGCATTGAAATATGCAGCAATTTCATGCCCACAATTCCCAATTCTGCCAAGACTATGCACATGCTATGTGCAAAATTGATGGGTTTTGGGGGAGCCTGGGGTGTGGGGAATCCTTTGGGGGGCGGGATGCTGAACCTTGCCTGGGAATCCCTCCTCTGTTTTAAAGTTCCCAAGAGTTACCATAAGGCCAGAGCTGCTGCGTCCTTTAGTCCCATACCTAGTGGGAAATAAGCTGCTGGTATATTCTGGGATTTCACAGAAATATTGGAAGATCTCAGTGGAGGGAGGAAGAAGATGTAAACTTCCTTTCTGAAATTTAACACGTGTCTTCCAAAGGCCTTGGATTTCATTCCAGGCAAGAGGGGAGTGGGCGGCTCTTACTTCACTGTGGTTTTTCTTAAGATGGCTCAGTTCTTCCTGCAGGGATTCATACTCCATCTCCAGGTCAGACTTTTCCAAAGTCAGCTTATCCAAAAGGGGACGTAAACCTTGCAGATCAGCCTCAACGCTTTGGAGAAGACCAGCCTCTGTCTCATACCTAAGAAAGCCAAGGAAGTTAGTCTGTAAGGCAACAAAGGCGCAATCTGCAGCGATCCATTTTGTTTGCAACAAAACTATTTGGTTGCTGTTGTTTCAAACGTCTCTCAGGGACCAATCCTAAATTCCAGGGATGCCCACAGGATTTCCAGAGGCTAGTACACTGGAAGAGCTACCTGCATCTTATTGCCCCC
Source organism: Podarcis cretensis (assembly GCF_951804945.1). Classification (NCBI taxonomy): domain Eukaryota; kingdom Metazoa; phylum Chordata; class Lepidosauria; order Squamata; family Lacertidae; genus Podarcis; species Podarcis cretensis. The sequence continues at coordinate 26,797,841 of NC_137182.1, read as the reverse complement.
CCCCCAACCCCACTGCCACCTGCCGCTGCCATCAATTGATAGGAACTTTTGTTTCTGCACATGTGTCCAGCTTAGCATAGCCTACCTTGCTGGGTTGTTGTAAAGAGAAAAAGGGAGAGGGAAGGTAATTTACACAACCTTGGGCCCCTGAGAGGAAAAGCAAGGCAGGAATGCAAGCTTCTTGTATTAATTTCCAAGGCCCTAAGTATTTAAGGTCCAGGATACCTCAAGGACTGCCTAATTCCTTACGTCTCTGCCCAGTCACAGAAGTCTTTGGGAAAGTCACTTGAACGGCCAGGAGGAAAAGCAAGATAGAAATATACAACTGCAAGCAGCAAATACTCAAAGCAAAACACTCACACACATTTTGTCATCCTGATAAAATATCATTGTTTTGAAGTATAGTCTATGGGAATTTGCTGCAGCTGCAAAGATATTGAATGATTTTATGGTTTCATTTGCTGATATTGTTTATGGAACCAGAGTGGTTTAACCATCAATCCCTCTTTCCAAGGATTATTTTATACATACATACAGTGGTACCTCTGGTTACGTACTTAATTCGTTCCGGAGGTCTGTTCTTAACCTGAAACTGTTCTTAACCTGAAGCATCACTTTAGCTAATGGGGCCTCCTGCTGCTGCTGCACCGCCACTGCACAATTTCTGTTCTCATCCTGAAGCAAAGTTGTTAACCCGAGGTAATATTTCTGGGTTAGCGGAGTCTGTAACCTGAAGCGTATGTAACCCTAGGTACCATTGTACATACATACATACATACATACATACATACATACATACATACCCCACCCATCTGGCTGTGTTTCCCCATCCACCCTGAGCGGCTCCCAATAGAATATCAATATCACCAACAAAAACAACAGTGATAAAAGATCAAACATTAAAAACTTCCCTAAACAGGGCTGCCTTCAGATGTCTTCTAAAAGTTTATTTCCTTGACATCTGATGGGAGGGCGTTCCACAGGGTGGGTGCCACTACCGAGAAGGCACTCTACCTGGTTCCCTGTAACCTCACTTCTTGTGGTGATGGAACCACCAGAAAGCCCTCAGAGCTGGACCTCAGTGTCCAGGGTGAACGATGGGGAGCTCTGGGAATAAAAGCTTCATGCAGTGCTTTTTTTCTATATATATATATAAAACGTTTAGGGGTACTCTCATTTTCCTATTCATATTGAATTACTGCCCCTCAATGAGGCTAAACTTAGATTCACAAAATGTTAAGGGATATGCGTGCCTCTGTGTACCCCCAGAAAAAAAGCACTGGCTCTATGAGATGAATAGGGGTCTCCTAAGAGTTCACAGCACCCTCAATAAACTACAGTTCCCAGGATTCTTTGAGAGAAGCCATGGCTGTTTAAAGTGGTATAAGAGCATGGGTGTGGGTGTGGCCTAGTAGGAAGCATCGCTGTATAATGGTCTTACTTCATCTTGAAGTCATTAGCAGCCATCTTTGTGTTATCGATGTCCAGGAGCATCTTGTTACTCTCGGCCACGGCATCAACCAGCTGCAAGAAGTAAAGGGCACATTTGGTTACTAAGGATTCGGGACCACCATATTTCCCATAGTGATACAAAGGGAAGAAATACCTGACGCAAAGCATCACTTTTAAAAAATAATAATAATCATGTGTGGAAAGCTGACATTCTGATTGACATTCTGATTGTTGCCATTAGTGCTTAACTAGATGTTATTTAAAACTTGTGGCCGCCATTGAGCCACAGCTCTTCCCCACATTCCCCACATTTAATTGAAGCAGTCGTGCTTTCTTCTAGGATACTACAAGCTGGTGGGACCTCAAGCAAGCCAATTCATTCTCCTTCTCATTCTGTAGGGTGGCATCCAACAAAGTAGATCTGCAGGCATAAGAATTTGCACTTTCGCTATGGAGCTTCCCCTCCCTCTCCTCTCCCAGGCGCTCCATACCACTCCCAAATCTGCTCCAGAGGAAAACTCCAGAACAGATTTAGGGATATACAGGGAGGGGAGAGGTAGAGGAAGTGCTTAGAAAGTAGAAGCAAATTTTATCTCTTTTAGTATTTTAGCTTTTGTATGTTTCAAAGTAGGGTTGTTATTTTTTCTTAATTTTTTACCTTTTGTAACCCCCCCCCCATCAAGCGGTACATAAATTTTATGGAAAAATACATACAAAAAAGTAAAATACTAGCTGCTGGAAACTGCAGAATGGGAGAATGTCATTGCACTCGTGGTTTTTCCACTGGCATCTATGAGAACAGGATGCTGCACGAGGTGAGCCTTTTGCCTGTTCCAGCAAGGCCTTTATTATATTCTTATGTCCCTCCCCTTTGTGATCTGAACAAAACACACATGTCACTAGGGGTGGATCTACACACAGGGGGAAAAACTCTATAAAAAGTAAGAAATTAAATCGTTATAAGAAAAGAAAAAAGACACTATATAAAATCACTTAGATTTTTTTTTGCTCTCCAGCACCATCTGGTGTTGCATGTTTATAATGCATCCAAAACGCTGTTTCTTGACTAATGTAGCTGAGTCCTAGGTTCCTTAAGGAAAAAGTATTCACTGGCACCAGTGAGGGTTGGTATCTTCTTAAAAAAGAAAAAATGGGAACTTTTCCACAAGGCTTTATTCTAGTCATAGATCTGCTCCCTGATTGTTTCTTTTTGTGAATTGTTTTTAAACACACACACACACACAACTCACATCAAAATTGTGCACATTTTATATGCATTCTACCCCTAAAGTAAGACATTTTATTATTATTATTATTATTAAACCACTTTCCCTAAAATACACATTTCTCCATATGTATAAATCTGGAATAAGTTGATCTGGTTTGGTTCTCTTTAAAATGTCGACCATTTGGAGCCCTCCTCCATCCTTGCTGTTGAGCAGTTCTCACAATCCATTCACCATAAACCCCATTCTACTGGATTTGAGAATATGTTGCCAGCTTTGTGCCGCGTTCCACAAATGAGCTTCTTAGTCGGAGCCCAAAGAGAAGCCCCTCTCCGAGAGTCAAAGCAGATGGGGAAGGGTGAATGAAACTTTAATTGCGTCGGCCATCGGCCATAGCTACCAAAGAACATTGGGATGTACGCAGAACAAAATAAAAAGCCGCTTATATAAAACACTTTTAGGGTCCTGAATCAGCAATCAAATAGTGGACCTTACTCGGATTGCCCCAGCTAGAAACTCTGACAGGGAAGGGCGATTACGCTACCTCGTGGGAGAGCTTGTCAATCTCATCGTAGTAAGAGCTGTAGTCTTTCGGTGCGCCGCTCTGCCCATGCTTCCGATGCCACTCTTCGATCAGGTGCTCCAGCTGGTTGTTCTCTGCTTCCAGGTTCCGCACCTGGTCGAGGTAAGAGGCCAGGCGGTCGTTGAGGTTCTGCATGGTGCTCTTCTCGTTGTTGGAGAGGAACCCAGCATCGTCGCCGCCACCAAACCCAAACCCCCCAGAGCTGCCTCCAAAGCCGCCGCCACTAAAGCCGCCACCACCAAAGCCGCCGCCACCAAAGCCACTCCCACCACTGAAGCCACTCCCACCCCCATAGCTATGCCCACCACCAAACCCACCACCAAACCCTCCAGGCATGCTATGGCATATCCCCCCTCCAGAGCCAGATCTTCCTCCACTATAACTTCCACCAGAAAACCCTTGACTTTTTCTCATGGAGGAAGTGTTTCTCCTAGAGGAGACTGAGGAAGACCCTCCTCCTCCACTGCCACCGCCACCACAGGTAGACGTCTGCTTGAAGCTAGAGATATAGCTCATCATGACGGCTATGTGGGGATTCTGTCCAAAGCGATCCTTATTTATACCTTCTACTCCAGGTGTTTCTCCATCCTATGTGGGTTTGTCTGGCTTTATTTGTTGATCCCCGGCATGATTTGCCAAAGGAGACTGTCATTATTTCGAACAATCCCAGTCTGTGTGAGTTTGTTTGTTTGTTTAAAATTCCAACGGTGTAATTTTCACCTGGGTGGCTCCGTGTTTCGTTCTGATCACTTCCACGATTTTACACCCCAAGTGACTCCTGCAAGTTTGGACTTAGCCTCCTTCAGCCCTGCAATAACATGAAAATTGCAACAAGGATTATTTGAGATCTATGGGTAGAATTGCAATTGCATATAGCCTGCTTGGCCCACATAAGTGACCTCCTAGAGAGGGACTTGAAAGTTGAAACGGAAGAGTCATTTGCCTACCTGTGTTCTTCAGATGCTGTTGGACTCCAACTCCCATCAGCACCAGGTAATCTGGCAACTGTCAGGCGTGGTGGTAGTTTTAGTCCAAACGACATCCAGAGAAAGAGAGAGAGCTTAATATATTTAATATTTTATTGTTTAATATATTTATGCCCCACCTTTCTTCAAAGCTAGGATTCGGGGTGGCTTACAATATTTAAAAACATCATTATGAAATACAAAGTAATAAAATCAAACTAGTTAAAAACAGTAAGTAAACTAGGACTGCCATACATTCAGAATTTCCTGGACATAGCTGGGACTCATCCATCGAAAATGGCGTCCGGGTGGAATTTTTGAAAATGGCAGCCCATCGGATGTGTTTCTCAACAACTTTTGAGTCCAGATTTTCACTTTTCGAAATATGGCAATCCTGAAGGAAGGTAAAGGTAAAGGTAAAGGTAAAGGTAAAGGTAAAGGTAAAGGTAAAGGTAAAGGGACCCCTGACCATTAGGTCCAGTCGTGACCGACTCTGGGGTTGAGCGCTCATCTCGCTTTATTGGCCAACGGAGCCGGCGTACAGCTTCCGGGTGATGTGGCCAGCATGACTAAGCTGCTTCTGGCGAACCAGAGCAGCGCACGGAAACGCCGTTTACCTTCCCGCCGGAGCGGTACCTATTTATCTACTTGCACTTTGACGTGCTTTCGAACTGCTAGGCTGGCAGAAGCAGGGACCGAGCAATGGGAGATCACCCCATCGCGGGGATTCGAACCGCTGACCTTCTGATCGACAAGTCCTAGGCTCTGTGGTTTAACCCACAGTAGGAAGCTACATCAAAGCTTATTTAAAGTGAGCAATTAAAAACAGTTTGCCCTGATAGTGGCCCAGTTGTCAGCATCATCTGCACCTTAATTTTCAAAGGCCTGTTTGAAAAGAAAAGTCTTAGCCGGCTGATGGAAGGACAGCAAAGAGGAGCCATTCTGACTTCTCTTGGGAGGGAATTCCACAATATGGGAGCAGCCACTGAAAAGACCCTTTCTCTCTCTCTCAAGCAGAGGCGCTGAGTTCCGCCCAACATTGGGCGGGGCTTGTCGCATACGCATGATGCCACACATGTGATGTCACACACAGTGGGAGGAGGCCATGAGACCTGCTGAGGCCCATTACCACCATGAGAAGGTCTGACCCCACCGCCACTGTGGGGTGTCCGCCAAGGCCCGCCACCACTATAGGGAGGCCAGTAGGGCCCGGTTTCCACAGGAAGGCCTGCCAATACCTAGCCCCTCAAGATGGGGGGGAGCTCAGCCCCGCCCCCAAACTTTGGGGGGTCAACATGTCCTCAGCCCCACGGTTGGCACCTATGCTCTCATGCCACCACCAACCATGCCACTAATGTTGATGGAACGGAGAGAAGGTGCTCACCTGGGCAGGGTCATATAAGGAGATATGATTTTTCAGGTAGCCTGGGCCCAAGCTATTACAGTGGTACCTTGGTTCTGAAATGCCTTGGTATTCTCAAATGCCTTGGTTCTCAAATGCCGAAAATCCAGAAGTAAGTGTTCTGGTTTTTGAATGTTTTTCGGAAGCCGAACATCCAATGTGGCTGTCGGCTATTGTCTGCGGGGCGCCTGCACCAATCAGAAGCTGCACCTTGGTTTTTGAACATTTCAGAAGTCAAACAGACTTCCGGAACAAATAAAGTTTGGCGTTTTTGTTTTTGCTGTTTATTTTGCATTTTTGTTTTTAAGGCTTTTTCGGTTAATTTGTTTCTGTGGCTGTGTGGAACTCAGTTCAGCTACTGATTGATTGATTGATTGTGTGACTATGAAAATGGATAAAATCCCCCCATCCAAATAATGGTAAGGAAAAAAATATTTTTTATTTTTATCATCTACAATACTGTCTTATTTATTTCATAGTACAGTACATTGATTATTGCTTTCGTTTTATGGATCAATGGTCTGTTTGGATAGTAAAATTCATGTTAAATTGCTGTTTTAGGGGTTGTTTTTAAAAGTCTAGAACGGATTAATTTGTTTTGCATTACTTTATATGGGAAAGCGTGCCGTGGTTTTGGAAAGCTTTGGTTTCGGAACGGACTTCTGGAACGAATTAAGTTTGAGAACCAAGGTACCACTGTATACCCAGCTTTTCAGATAAGACTGGCTCCCTGAGTGAGTTACAATTAAAAGTCCCCACGAGATACAACGTAAATAAACGAGTGTGGTTTTGCAAGTGGTGGAGAAAAGAGGAGGGGAGCTGAAGTTTAGGTGTTCTCCAAGCCTATTATGCATTGCTGATTGACAGAATGATTGCTAGCTTGGATACTCTTTGGGTGGCCTGTTCCACAAGGCTGGGGCCATGACAGCAAAACGAAAGCCCTGCTCTAAAGCAACTTCCTTGGCTAATGTGATGCTGAAACTAAGCACCCACATGAAATTCTTGAGGAGGAGGGTTCTGGATTCCTGATCATTTCTCCTGTCAGGATTCTTTCCGAGAGAGCCACGTGGGTGCCTAGTTTCTGCTTGCATAGGAATCACTCCAAAAGCATTCATATGCAAATTGCATCTTTTGTGAGAAAGAACCCCCCAGCCTCAGGTTCCCCATTTGGAAAATGTGCTTAAAATTATTTATCTTCTCCTCAGAGCTACCATGGGTGTGAATGAGCTGAAGAGTGCTCAGCATTATATATTAATATAAGAATGGTGTTGTCAAATACAAGGCATGATGGAAAGCCTGAAAAGGGCTATGGGAAAATTTCATGTTACAATGGTACCTCGGGTTAAGAACTTAATTCGTTCTGGAGGTCCGTTCTTAACCTGAAACTGTTCTTAACCTGAGGTACCACTTTAGCTAATGAGGCCTTCCACTGCCGCCGTGCCACCAGAGCACGATTTCTGTTCTCATCCTGAAGCAAAGTTTTTAACCTGAGGTAATATTTCTGGGTTAGCGGAGTCTGTAACCTGAAGTGTCTGTAACCTGTAGCGTCTGTAACCTGAGGTACCACTGTATTGGGCACATGTGAAGCTTTTCCAGTTAAGTGGGCGACATGTGCTTCTTGGAAGCAGCCCACTTTTTCTGCTAGATGAAGACTGGGGGAGAGTGGGAGACTCAGCCTTCCTTAACTTGCTGCCTTTCCAGTGAAGCTGGACTACGACTCCCATCATCCTTGGCCATTGGCCATGTTGACTGTGACTGATGGGAGTTGGAGTCCAATACAACTGAGTCCTCTGCAATGGAGGGATTCTTATTTTGTCTGGGGCTCTCGGGAAGACCAGTGCTCTCCCTCAGGAAGTAATGATGACTACTAACTTGGATGGCTTTGCAAGAGGAATGGAGAAGTCATGGAGAAGTCAATCACTAGTTGCCATGACAGCATGGTCTGAGGCAGTAATACTTCTAAATGCTAGTTGGTGGAAGCTGCAGAAGGGCAGAGTGTTTTTGTGCTCAAGTCCTGACTGCTGATTTTCTATGGGTATCTGGTTGGCCACTGGATGCTGGACTAGATAAGCCATTGGCCTGATCCACCAGGGGCCTTCTTCTGTTCTTATGTGGTTCTTCTAACCTTCCCAAGAACAGATGAATCTATGGAGCAGAGGTGAAACTGAAGACTGGAGTTGTTGTTGTTGTTGTTGTTGATGATCATCATCATCTTGCTGTTATTGTAGTTGTTACAGTGGTACCTCGGGTTACATACGCTTCAGGTTACAGGCGCTTCAGGTTACAGACTCCACTGTACAGTAGTACCTCGGGTTAAGAACTTTGCTTCAGGATAAGAACAGAAATTGTGCAGCAGGAGGCCCCATTAGCTAAAGTGGTGCTTCAGGTTAAGAACAGTTTCAGGTTAAGAACGGACCTCCGGAACGAATTAAGTACTTAACCCGAGGTACCACTGTACTTGCCTTTCTTCACTGCTCATCCATTTTAGGGAGAGGGCAGTCACACTTGTCCTCAATAGCCCTCAAAATCATGGAACTGTCCAGGGATCATAAGGAGAGTTATGATCAGAAGAGTCTTTGAGCTGGTTAGTTGACATGAAATGGTCATTATGGCTTTAAATGACACACAGCAGCCACTGTTTGTCCTCTAGTGGCTGGAACTTGTGACACCTACCATCGCTGTGGCTTTCACCTTCAGTTTTTGTATATTTTTAACCTTTGGAATGACAAAAGTAGCTTCAGCAAATCTGTCTATGCTCCACTTGAGATCTTGATCACATTCCTGCAGGACTGCCCCCCTGTTCCCCATGGGGACACTCAACAACCTGCATAAAGTTTTAGCATTTGGACAGATAATAGCCAGGTAATAACAATCTGGCTCTTTTAAAGACCTGTGTTTTATATATATCCTGTACAGTGCATCACCTGAAGCAGCTGGTTTTAAATCAATAGATGACTTCAGCAGTGCCTTCACCTACCTAGGCAGTGTGTTTAGAAAAGCTGTCATAATTATATTTTGGAAGCGTGCTGCAGATGATTTGTGGTCATGCTTCGTTGTCATTGGGTGTCTGCCTGGCACTGAGTGGCAAGATTTACCTGTTGCTACTACAATAAACTTCCTGGCTGCACAAGACTTGGTTTGTGTTTCCAGGCTGTGGTTAGACTAAAATACCGTATTTTTCGCTCTATAAGACGCACCAGACCACAAGACGCACCTAGTTTTTGGAGGAGGAAAACAAGAAAAAAATATTCTGAATCTCAGAAGCCAGAACAGCAAGAGGGATCACTGCGCAGTGAAAGCAACAATCTCTCTTGCTGTTCTGGCTTCTGGGATAGCTGCGCAGCCTGCATTCGCTCCATAAGACGCACACACATTTCCCCTTACTTTTTAGGAGAGAAAAAGTGAGTCTTATAGAGCAAAAAATACGGTAGTTTGAGAAGTCTTGGTGAGCACATACTTGAAAAGTGCACTCCAGCTAACTGGTCAAAGAAAACCCAGGCAAGTTCTGCAACCTTTCACATCCATGTTTCAAAACGCAAGGGAACGCGGAAATGTTTCCTACTCTAAAGTAAGGTCGCCTCTAGACTGTCAATGCTTTGAAAGAGGGATTCAAGAGGATGCCAGGGTTTTAGGTTTGTGCAATTAAAGTGGATTAAAGAGTCTTTGGTGCAACAAATCAACTTCTCAGGTGTTTTGTTTGCAGTTAGGAAACTGATGAGGACATGTACTGAAATATGTGGGATGAGCAAACAATTAACGAGAAGATGTGCAAACACTTTGCAGGCAAACCAGGAGGGATGTGTGATGGATGTTCATTGCGGTACAACCTCATTGCAAACAGATTGGAACAAATGCTCAGTAAAGACTGGAGAGAGAGAGAGAGAGAGAGAGAGAGAGAGAGAGAGAGAGGTGGAATAATAGAATCCTTGAGCTGGAAGGAACCCTGAGGATCATTTAGTCCAGTGTTTCCTAAACTTGGGTCTCCAGCTGCTTTTGGACTACAATTCCCATCCCAATGACTTTAAAAAGGATTGGAAACCTTTTAAGATATATATACAGAAGCAATACATTGAAATGAACTCACTTGCAGGATTTGAGTAATACACTTACAATGAACAAATACAAACAGTAAATACAAATAGGGACTAAGAGGTTAAGAACTGATTAGGAAATGAATTTATTTTAGAATAGAAGTTACGCAAAATTATATGCAGAATGGAAATAATATACTCTAAACCAGAAAGGGAAGTTGGGGGGAGTCATGGGGGGGGGGGTTAAACTGAAAATGTAAAATGTAATCTAATTTTTCTGAATATGTTAAAATTTGGTGGAAAACCTCAATAAAAAATATTTACACACACACAAAAAAAAAAACACAATTCCCACCATCCCTCACTGCTGGTCTTGTCAGCTAGAGATGGTGGGAGTTGTAGCCCAAAACCACCTGGCGACCAGAGTTTGGGAAACACTGATCTACTTGATTTCCTTCTGTTTGTAAACACAAATGTTCTGTATCTGAGGGGTTGTGTAGGGCTGCTTCTGCCTGTTGTTCCAGGCCATATGGCGTGATTGGCTTTATATGTTTGGGGTATTTCCTTCCGTTCTTCTTCTTGTTGTTGTTTTCTTTTCCTAGCGCCGCTTTCATAGCGCTTACTGGTTTTAATTTTCGCAAAAAGTCAAAATTAAGTATTACTGCAATTCACAGCGACATGTCAATGAGTCCTCACTTGCTCTCAGAACGTGTGCTATAATGATAGGCAGCGATCGGAGCCCTTGTATTGCTTCATAGCTAACTTTACCATTTGATTCTGAGGAGCTTTAAAGCTTCCACAAACTTTACTCAACAGTAAGCTAGCACTTGTGTGACTGTTACACAGTCATAGACACATGCACCACATTACTGCACAACTGGGTTCTGACAGAAAACTCTGCCTGTTTTCTTAAGAAAAGAAAATGGCAAGAAGCCAAGCCCCCCTCCCAACACATACCTCATTTATGCTCAGCCCATATGTAAATCTGCTCATATGCCTGCTCAGCCCATATGTAAATCTGCTGCTGCTGCTGCCAGGCTTAGTATAACCGGGTCTTAAAAGCAGAACCAGCCCCCCACCCAGGAAGTAAGATGAAACGATTGCCGCCTCCATGCCCCCACAGCTGCTGTGGCCTGAGCCCCTGAAGCTTTTCCTCCAGCTGTGTTTCCCCTGCCTGGCGTGGAGAGAGATGAGCAAGCAAAGTCTTGCAAGCACTTCCCCTTTACTAAGAATTCCAGCAAAAGGCAGGCCTTCCTCTCCAGCGTTGCTTCCTGGTTTCCCCTCCCTGACTCCACTCCTTACGGCAAGGAGAAACCAGCAAGCAAAGTCTTCCATTCCCGCGTGTGTTTAAACAGTGGGGCTGACAAGTAAGTCTTCTGCTTCCCTCTACTCTCCTGCTCTTGATTCCTTCCCCCCTTCGTAAATAAACCTCCTGCGTTTCAGTTGATCTGCTTTTAAGTGCAACGTGTGCTTCTCTCCCAGATGTTGAGCGTTCACAGCTCCCTGGGTCTGCTGCTGATGCTGGCTGCTTTCCCTCCCCTGCAAAAACAAAAAACAAAAACCCTTAGTTTTCTGGGTTTGGTTTTGTTTTGTTTTTGCTGCCACTGCTGTGCAAAATGCAGAAAACTAAGTTGGAGGGCAGCCAACACTCCCTCCTTTCCCCTTCCTGAACTGTATTTTGTTTTAAACTGTATACTGAGTGAGAGAAGTCCCATATGCAACAGCAGTGCAGTTTATGCAAGTCCGCTCACCCCTCTTGGTGTGGCAGCATTGCGGGATGGCAGAGGCTTCCCTGGGGCTCCAGTGTTAGAACTGGAACTGCCATGCCCTTCCTGATAGGCAGGGGGCAGCAGAAGCCCCCGCCGCCTATCAGGAATCAGATCCTAGCCTGCACCCTGCTTTGGCCAATGGAGGTGCAGGCTGGGACTTGGGCTGTGACAGGGCGAAGCCGACATAGCCAATGTTGGGCTTCCCTCAGATCCGCCCCTTGCCCATTTAAGCAGCCCACACTACCTGCTCCTTCCCTTGCCAGTTTTCCCCACCCACCTACCCTTGGTTTAAGCTAATAGTCAATGATGTTGTTGTGGCTATGGTGGTCGCCATCCTTTAAGGGGCCTGGTAGGAATTTGCCCACCTGGCTAATTGGCACTGACGTGGTGGTTTTGCCTATCTCATAGCAATCGTCACAACTGGTTGGGCACTGGGGCAATCCTTTGTTTTGGATAGAGGGGAGGTTGTATGCTGGGGTATCCCATTAAAGAGATCTGGGGTGAGTGGCCATGTCCGCATGCCCAGGTGGAGCCAGGGCTGAAAGCACTCCAGCAGATGGTGGTCCCTGCAGGGGTCACCCTATTGGATGGTCACCTTAGGAACCCCCGCCTGGCTTGACCACGCGTCACTTCCAGCAGGTGGGCCAGAAGTATTTACCATATTTTCCCATGTATAAGATGATTTTTAAATAATAATAATAATAATAATAATAATAATAACAATAATTTAAAATTGTGGGTCGTCTAATGCACAGATAGTGCAGAGGAGGGACGGGTGATTGGTGGCAGCCGCAAGCAGGAGATTGTCAGTGGTGATTGGGCAGTTGATTGGTGGCTGAGTCAAGGCCTGCTGATGATTAGCTGCTGCAGCAGCAATTGGGCGGGCGATTGACGGCTTTGGCGAAGCATGCGATTGGCAGTGGCAATCAAGTGGGTGAGCGACTGGCGACAATCCCCCCCCCCCAAAAAAAAAAGCTTAACAACTCTGAGCAATCACTGCCCATTTCCTTAATTTGGGGCCATATACACAGGGGTGATGTTATACATGGAAAAATACAGTAGATTGCTCCATGCCCAAGCCAAACCTCTTTCATCTGTATTCGATAAAGTTGTGGCTTGTTTTGACCCCAAACCAGGCTTATTGGTCTCTTATTTATATGGGTTGGGATATGGGGAGCCTGTTGCCTGGTCCCACAGTAGTAGGCACTGTAACTCTTCGATGCTAACCTCCCAAGACAGGCAGATGCCATCAACAGTTGTTTGCTATAAGAAATAAGCTTGACTCTTCCGTCTGTGTGTAGGACCCTTAACAAACTACAATCCTTGGAACGGAATTTTCAAATTCACTTCAGGTGCCACAATGACCTAAACACACCCACACACCCTTGCTTACAAGGACTGACTAGCTCAGCTTTCAGTTTGAATCAGGAAGAGATGTATTCAAGTCCTCTGTGGGTCATGAAGTTCACTGTGCTTCGAATTCACAGGACAGTGGTGAGGATAAAGTGGTTGAAAACTGCCCAGTTTGGCATGGAAAGCTTGGAGGACCCACCAGTCAGGAAGTGAGACAATAATTTTTATCTTGAGAACAGAATAACCACAGGAAACCCCCGACGCCAGCCAGATGAAACCAAGCCTAGTGATTAAACGTCATAATGAAACAATCTACACAGAATTTACATTGCCCTGAGCTCTTCATGGAGAATCCTGGGAACTGTAGCTCAGTGAGGTGAGCACCTCTGACAAACTACAGTTCTCAGTATGACTGTTAAAATGGTGTAAGAGTGATTTAAAAGTATGGTGTGAATGTAAACAGACTGGAAATTCCTGCAATGTGTTTTTGATGCATTAGGTTAGAGCTCACTCTGTCCTGGTGAAGCGAGGTCAAACCACATGCGGTGGTGGAGATTAGTGATCTGATCCGCATCTCCTTTTAATGTTAAGCAGATGAAAGGAACACCAAACTTGATCTGGAGAGAGGGGTGTTTCGCTTTTCACCATGCTGTTTTCCCGATTTATTTATTTATTTTTAAACCATGCAGTTAATCAAGATGACAGTGATAGGATGAGGGAATTGCACAAGCCTACATTTCCCTGCCATGGGGCAACCAGGAAGCAGGCTATTTTCAAATCAGGGAAATGGCAAGGGGGGGAAGAGTTAAAGCACATATTCTCCCAGGGCTGCAGCTGTGCATACGCGCAGAGCTGTTTTAAAGTAAAAAGTAAACAAATGGGGAGATCTTATCACTGTTCTCTAGCAACATGTGCAGTTTGCCTCATAAGATATGTAAAAATGTGTTGCTGAGGGTGGTATGCAAAAACACAGCGTCAATCAGCTGCTGTCTGTCACCCAATACCTGCTCAAACAGAAAGGTTTCTTGACGCTTTGTACCTCCGTCAGAGGAGGGCTGTGGACCTGTTATAGGTAATACAGTGGTACCTTGGGTTACAGATGCTTCAGGTTACAGGCGCTTCAGGTTACAGACTCTGCTAACCCAGAAATAGTAAAGGTAAAGGTAAAGGTACCCCTGCCCGTACGGGCCAGTCTTGACAGACTCTGGGGTTGTGCGCCCATCTCACTTAAGAGGCCAGGGGCCAGCGCTGTCTCGAGACACTTCCGGGTCACGTGGCCAGCGTGACATCGCTGCTCTGGCCAGAGCCAGAGCCAGAGCCGCACACGGAAACGCCGTTTACCTTCCCGCTGGTAAGCGGTCCCTATTTATCTACTTGCACCCGGAGGTGCTTTCGAACTGCTAGGTTGGCAGGCGCTGGGACCGAGCAGCGGGAGCGCACCCCGCCGCAGGGATTCGAACCGCCGACCTTTCGATCGGCAAGCCCTAGGCGCTGAGGCTTTAACCCACAGCGCCACCTGCGTCCCACTAACCCAGAAAAAGTACCTCGGGTTAAAAACTTTCCTTCAGGATGAGAACAGAAATCATGCGGTGACAGCGAGAGACCCCATTAGCTAAAGTGGTACCTCAAGTTAAGAACAGTTTCAGGTTAAGAATGGACCTCCAGAACGAATTAAGTTCTTCACCCGAGGTACCTCTGTATTCCTTGATATTTGAGCTTAGTGTCCTTTCTCCTTTTGATATTCTGCCATTATTAAAAAGATGCTCTTCAATAGTCTTAAGAATTTCAATGTGCATACAGGGATAGAATCTTTCTCTAGAGCAGAGGTGGGCAAATCAGGATGTACTCTTTGTACACACATTTTATTTTTATTTTTATTCTAGAACCAATGGAGACCACTTGTCTCCCCCCCCCCCGACATAGTTCACACGCTGTCTACATCTATTGCATATTTTTTGCCCGCAAAACGTGTGTCTTCAGAAGCTCATTGCATTCTGGAAATAAAAGCTGATTGCAGATTGATTCTGTATTACCCCACAGCCTGTCCATTTAAAAACAGGTGAATGTATCCACAACTGCTCAATGATGTGGGCATATATCAATATCACAACCGCCACATCCTTCTTCTGGGGCATTTGCAGGGAGGAAAAGGGTTTTTTCAAAAGCACACACACACCCCTGTGGGCAGCAGGATCTAGTATCACTCTTGACTGAAAGCAGCATACTGGATGGAGAAAAACTACATTTTTTGTGCTACATACAAGTTGGTGTGTATCAATCAAAGAGATACTGGAAGATGCCTTATTGGTATTGCAGAAAACCAGTAAGGTTTCTGTCTCTCAATTGCTGAACCACTGCAATGACAAAATGACTTGTTCTTAGGCTGCCAAAATTGGGGGCTTGCAACCAGGAGTGGACTTCTTTGTCAGAAAGGACTGTGAACTTAGTTCAATTCTGGAAGTGAAAGCAAATTCCTAGACTCAGGATATGATCAAAGGCATCCTGTTCTATAATTCCAGCTGCCTGTATTTTGCATTTGGTTGGTTGGTATAGCTGGCATTTTAGCAAAAGATGGAGTAGATCTGGCAAGCCTGAAATTTGTGCATCCATGTTACATTTTATAATGTGTGTGTGTTTAACATTTGCATCTGCTATATAACATGTACGAGAATCCTTGGGCTCCTCCAGACATCCTTTTTATTGCACATTCATGCTGATTTGTGTTCATGACGCTATTGGAGCTGTCATATGCGATCCCACTTTTAATACTGTTTGCACCTGTAAAAGTGTTGTGGGTGGTCACACAGCTTCATTTCTAGTAGTACATAGCATGTAGTTTCTTGCTAACACCCCGTAACTCTTTAAACCACAAATATTCTGGTTTATTTTTGTCCTGCTCTTGTTGCGCTACAGCTCCACCAGACCCTAATAATGTGTTAGCATTGGAGACACATTGCAGAATGAATCCCCCACTAATGGGCTATTATTGTGTCAATAACATCTTACAGAATACACTCACAATAAAACACCAGTCTGGAGGGCCGCCTTATGTGGCGGTATCAGCAGACAGGCCCAGCTATTGGACAGAAGGGATATTTGTTGAGTTTGCAAGAGGCACACCTGATATCTCAAATGTATTCGTTTATCCCAGCCTAGAATATCTTGAGTTTTGCCTGCTGATTCTCTATTGGACTACACCATATCAACAGCTCCTCATGTCTGTCAATAAACCCAGCAGCACCCATTGGCCTCGTTTGTTGTGGCGTGTTGAATATCTCTCATGCACTACCTTCCCAATATGCCTCCCTTCGTGATTTTGACTGATGCTCATTTAGATGGCTGCGTTATTGCAGCAAGATTTAGCAACTTTCACAGAGGTTTTGTCCCCTTCCGCCTCATTGCTCAACACAAACCATGACATTAGTCTCTCACCCACACAGCCAGCCAACACCCAAAGTGCCATCTCCCATCACTGCAGTTGAAAGCTGGGATAAGTGAAGCCAAGTACGTATAATGTATGGTTTGATTCAGCTGAAGTCACTTCCAAGGAAATGGCTTTGAAAGTAATGGCTTCCATCAAACTGTTATATATGATTTCATATATATATATATATATATATATATATATATATATATATAAAATTTTTATTAGTTTTTTTAACATATCATTTTCAACAGTAATTAAACATACTTTTACATCTTATTCAAATGTTTGACTTCCATCAATCCTGTATGAAAATTTTCCAATCTAATCTCTCAGTCTGCATTTCTTATCTTCCCTATTACATTTCAAACTCATAACCAATATCTCTATCTTTTTCTACTTTGTAACACTTCATATATTTCTCCTTACAAAACTACTTGTATTCCTACTAGCGTAATTTGTTGATTACAGTTGCTCTTCAAATAATTCATATACTTCTTCCAATCTTCCGTAAATCTCTGGTCCCGCAGGTTTCGAATCCTTCCTGTCATTTTGTCCAATTCTGCATAGTCCATTAATTTCATCTGCATTCTTCTTTCGTCGGAATTTCTTCTTGTTTCCATTTCTGGGCTAACAATTGCCGCAGTTGTTGCATATAAAAGCAATTTAACATCTTGCCTATTAATGTCCGGACCTAGAATACCAAGTAAAAATGCTTCTGGTTTTTTAAAAAATGTATATTTCAACGAATATACATTGTTATATATGATTTCCTGTCTTCCCTGTCTGTGTCTCTCAGGGGAGCAAACCGCAGCTGACGTGTCAATGAATGGAAGCCCTGTCAGCAGTCCTTCCTATGAAAACCAGCCCTCGGTCGAGATCAGGAGATGAGATGGGGCAGGGAAACTTCAGGGGGACACTGCTGCTGTTGCTTGTCACCCTCATTGGGGCTGTCAAAGGAGCCACGCTGACTCTTCCTCGCCCATCAAACGTGAGTTATACCCTCAATGAAAGACGCTGCCAGTTGGATGTGGTGTGGACTCCTGTAAGAATGGAAGGGGCCTGCGATGTAAAGTATCGGAGTGCTATAAGGACCGGTGGAGTTTGGGTCGTGGAGCGTATTCATAGAAACCACTCCCGGACAGTGCAGGTACCTCTGGGTAAAGAAGTTGTTTTCCGAGTCAGAACGGAATGTCAGCAAGAACAGAGCCAGAAAGGAGAGTGGCTTAATATCTCTCTTCCACAAAACGGTGTTCCAGGTACAGGAGCGGTTAATGTCAGCTGTGTTTGGCATATGGAGAGATCCCTGGAGTGCTCATGGCTTCGTGGAGAGAATGCAAGTCATGATGCAAACTACAGCTTGACTTTGTGGATCCCAGAACTCAGAAGAGAACAGCCATGCACAAATTACACAAAGCAAGGTGGTGCCTTTCGGTGTGCATTTGACTTGAAATACAAATGGATAGAACTTAGCGTTTCATTACAAGGCAATTCCAAGGACATTCAACCTGTGTGCATCCTTAGCAAAATGGCGGGAGAAGTCGGATTTCCAGTCAGACTGAAGACTCCATCGATTGTAAACATCACAAAGAACAATGAAGATGTTTTTTTGAACTGGACTAAACCATCCCTATGGAGCGGCATGAACTATGAAGTAGAAATTAATAACTCTGGATCAAGGATACAGCAAACTCACAATACTAATATATCAATCAGTCTCAAGCCTAAGGCACGCCACACTTTTCGAGTGAGAGCAAAGTTCTACAATAGTGGGGAAATCTGGACCAGTGATTGGAGCAAGGAGGTGGGCTGGGATGAGAGAGACCACACTTTATATATCGCATACATTCTCGCTCCGTTATGTGTGGCCGTCCTGACTGTCGTTTTTCTCATTTACCGGAAACGGATTAAAGAGATGATTCTTCCTACAATTCCCGAGCCTAGAAACTTTCTGGAAAAAATGTTTGACGGGGAAAGTGAAGACTATTCAAAAGTAAAATCTGTCCCAGAAGACCCCAAATTAAGCTGAGCAAATCCATTTGATGGTATTCATGCAGCCTTCTTAGGGGAGCCAACTTGAATAAAATATTGTGGGGGCTCAGGTAAGCCCCACCCTGCATAAGCGATCACACAACATGGCGAATACACACCATTTGAATGGCAATGCCCATCAACTTTTGGGGGGGAGCCCCCTCAAATATTTTATTGGGGGCACTGAAGTGACCTTGGCCTCTTAAGAGTTGGCTCCTATGCTTCACATTATGGGATCTGAGGAGAGCAGATGGCTCTCCTTGCCTGAAATGTTTTCTGATCTTTAGGGACAGTGACTGATGCTCCTAGCTGATGAACCATCTCAATCAGCTTGTGGACAATTTTGCTGCCCTGGGTTCCTTCAGGAGAAAAGGTGGGATATAAGTTCAATGAACAAAATAGTCTCCTAAATCGTTAGCCTGAGGGCGAGGGCATGTCCTCTGGTAATGGAATGGAACGACTTGAAAGAAGGAGAGAAAGAATAGAGAGGAGAGCACTCCACCAGCCATCCCTATCCTGATGCTCTTCTGATCTTGCTGGACTACAATTCCCATTATCCCCGCCCAACAGCCACACACTAGTTGGGGCTGATGGGGGTTGTAGTCCGAAATACCTGGATGGCACCAGGTTGGGGAAAGACGCACCATAGTTATGTACATCTTGTTGTGTGCATTGAAAGAAATTGAGGAGTGCTCCTTGGTGGCTAGGCAGGGTGTTCATGGGATGTCTCCAGCCCTCCAGGTGTCAGGAGAACACAGCGCACCTGTCTTGTTGTGTGGGTGGCAAGCAAGTGTTGCAGGTCAGCGTGGGCGATGTGATTCATGTCCACAAATGTGTCAATTAGCAAACTTGGGCAACTAATCTTTGCCTCCTCCAAGTGGTTGGAGTGGGTAGCTGCAGTTCTTCATCTTGTTTCTACCAGCCTCATCTTGAGGTTGTTAGAATGGGTTGGACTTTTAAATGAAAGGACTGGTGTTCTGCTGTCCCTCAAGGCAGATGGTTTAAATATGCCTTCACCCTGGTATGACTCTCCTTCATCACATACACAGCTCAACAAGACAATGACAATCATCCACCAACAGCATACAAATCAATATGGCTAACCTGACTCAAAACACCCACCCACCACACTCACACACGAAAACAAAGATCACCACAGCCAATCACAAATGAACAACCACACCCTAGGCCAACCCCAACCTCTCTCAACACCAAAGGAACACAAGTGAATAGCAAAGAACCGGCAAGAGTAACGCTGACACAAAACCCCACATATATTAAGTAAAATAGAAACATCGCCACCCGACCCCACCCCCACCCATCTTTCCCCCCTCCCCCCTTCCCCTCTTCTTCCTAATGTCTCAACAAACAAAACTGATCTGTAAAAAAATGTTACTTGAAAGAGAGAGAGAGAGAGAGAGAGAGAGAGAGAGACATTGCACATACATTTGTAAACCAAGAAAATCTTTAATAAAAATACATTTTTTTAAAAAAAATGAACTCTATATGCAATAGGTTTATGTGGACACCACCTAGTGGGCAAATGGGAAAAGTGATTCTTTAGAAAAGTTGGAAATGAGCATGCTCTATGCCTGTGATTACGGGAATAAAATCAAAATGGAAACCAGACTGAGAACTCTGTCAAAACAAACCAAGAAATAAAACCAGCTATTTTTCCATCTTCCTGGTGTGGTCTATGTACATTACACTCTCAGCTATGCTCTGTAGATCAGGGCCTAGTTTATAAACTAGGATGAGACTGTCTAGCAAAAAAAATCCCCGAACACATAAGAGTTTAAAAGAAAATGCCTGGGATGAAATTTGTACAGTATTCGCTACAATTAGTATTTATGCATATGTGGAAGGTGGGTGAGATTCTCAGGCCAGTTCTCATTTAAAATTCCATGCTGAGTTGGACACTCATGAGGCTGTTACCTTCAGGTATTTTTGAATCAGTTGTTTGGCGTAGTTCGCTCAGTTTTATTGTACAGAACTCCTTTACGAATTTTCAAAGTAGAATTTCTAATTCTGTTTCACCTCTAATCACAGCCTCTATATTCAGCTGATAGCACCTTCTGCAGATCATAATCTGTATGACAAAGCCCTGATACCAAAGGCATGTTCTAGGCAGGGCTGTAGCTAGGCGGTGGCGAGGTGGGCTCCCACCATGAGCAC
The DNA here is from genome assembly GCF_951804945.1 of Podarcis cretensis. Classification (NCBI taxonomy): domain Eukaryota; kingdom Metazoa; phylum Chordata; class Lepidosauria; order Squamata; family Lacertidae; genus Podarcis; species Podarcis cretensis. The sequence continues at coordinate 26,777,430 of NC_137182.1, read as the reverse complement.
AGGTGGGGGGTGTGCAAAATGGGCTAAAAAATAGGTCCATAAATATGTCTATAAATAAAAATATTGATTATTGCTTCATAAGAAAGGGTTTTTAATAGAGAGTGAATTGAATGGGGGGAGGGTTGGAAGAGAGGCGGAAAGAAGAGCTAATTTGTCATTGGTTAGGGGGCGCAATTTGGACAGTTCTGTCAGGGGTGCAAGATCACCTAGCTATGGCTCTGGTTCTAGGGTATTTTTTACAGCAGGAAACTGGCTGGAACTAGACACTAAGGGAAGTTTGCAAGATAGCACTGCGGCGATCCTTCTGTCAGCACAATAATTTCAGCTTGCCCGTTGGAACAATCCTGCCTCTCCATCCTCGCATGCTGTTCCAGGGTTCTCGTGAACCCCAGCACAAGCCAATTTTGGGGGCATGGGGGTTCACGGGGGGGGGGGAGATGGGGTGAAAAACCCCATTGCATTAGTGGAACTCCTTGCACTAGCTTCCACTAGCAGAACTCATTAGCTGAATTCAGCCCTATGAATCTTACCACTAACTGCTTCTTCTCTTTTATGTGTCTCATGAAGAAGAAGAAGAAGAAGAAGAAGAAGAAGAAGAAGAAGAAGAAGAAGAAGGGGAGGAGGAGTTTGGATTTGATATCCCGCCTTTCACTCCCTTTAAGGAGTCTCAAAGCGGCTAACATTCTCCTTTCCCTTCCTCCCCCACAACAAACACTCTGTGAGGAGAGTGGGGCTGAGAGACTTCAGAGAAGTGTGACTGACCCAAGGTCACCCAGCAGCTGCATGTGGAGGAGCGGAGACGCGAACCCGGTCCCCCAGATTACGAAACTACCGCTCTTAACCACTACACCACACTGGTTAAGGAACAAAAATGTTCTCAGGATCTTGATCTGGCAATCTTGGGTGGATATTAACCAAAAGTCTAAATCAGGGACGTCTCACTCCCAATCTGAGGGCCTGATCTTTACCCTGAAGTAATTTTTTGTGGACCCCCAAGACCTTGGAGGAGGCAGCACAGAGGCAGGGAGAAATAAAGTGCACATGGTGCTGTGGTTGTTGGAGGCACTTAAATACCTTTTCCCAGAACAGTGCCCTGACGGGGATGTGAATTCTGCACTTCCTGCTCATCAGATCTGCACAGATCAGCTGTGGGGGGGGGGCTCTGTCTGTGCGAGTGGGTGCACATGGGAGAGTGTTGGGTGATCAATAGCGTTGAGGGAGAAGTTCAGATTAGTTCACACTTAAAGCTGAACCTGCTTCATTTGCACTTTCTGAAACAATACATGATCCAAAACACAGCCACCTTTCAAAACTCAAACTTCCCTGAATTTTGCAATGCAGTTGGCTGAGCTAAAAAAAATTGCTTTAAATAAGTCAGAAATTAAATCATTTTAACAAATGGGGAAAACCACCATTGAAAATCACAAATAACTTTTTTTTTTTGCTCTCCAGCACCATCTGGTGTTGCATGTTTAAAAAGCATTCAAAATGATGTTTTTTTGAGTAATGTAGCTGAGTCCCAAATAATGTTTACAAAATTTCATATGCCATGCTGAACTTGCATATAAAGTAAATATGAGTGAAAATAGCATACTAAAATGCATTATATCAGAGGAAGATGCTTTGCAAAAAAAAATTAAAAAATTACTGTACTTATTCAGATCTAATGTGCACCTTTTTTTCGGCCAAATCATGTTGTGAAAATCAAGGTGCTATTAAGATCTGACGGTGCATTTACATTCACCAGCAAATTCTCTTTTTTTGTTTCAAGGTTCTGAAAATTGGGGTGTGCATTAGATTTCATGGTGCATTAGACTTGAGTACATACAATATATTAGGCCAGATTGCGTGTCTAAATGTGAAAACTGGGAGAAATTCACACTAAAATGTGTTTATATATTGTGATTTTATGTTGTAACCTCCCTGAGGCCTGTGGGTATAGGGCTACATACTGAATGAGTGAATGAGTGAATGCTCATGGGATTTTTCTTCTTCTTAATTGCAAACTGATTTGGAAATCTGGAGAATGGAACTGGAAAAATGAGAAAGTGATAGAAAATGTATTTGACGGGTTCACTCATCCCTGGTGGCCACACCCACTTTTGGCCACACCCACCACTGGCATCCCAGAGGACTGGGCAAGGGCAAACCAGGTGAAAGAAAGCTTAGCCACTTCTCTTCTATATAAATAACAACAACAATACAAGCAGCAGCAGCAGCAATGGAAAGGGTTGCGCATGTCTTTACAACAACCTACGACCAAGGTTAGGGACACAGGTGGCGCTGTGGGTTAAAGCACAGAGCCTAGGACTTGCTGATCAGAAGGTCGGCAGTTCGAATCCCTGCAATGGGGTGAGCTCCTATTGCTCAGTCCCTGCTCCTGCCCACCTAGCAGTTTGAAAGCACGTCAAAATGCAAGTAGATAAATAGGTACCGCTCCGGCAGGAAGGTAAACGGCGTTTCCGTGCGCTGCTCTGGTTCTCCAGAAGCAGCTTAGTCATGCTGGCCACATGACCCGGAAGCTGTACACCGGCTCCCTCAGCCAATAAAGCAAGATAAGCACCGCAACCCCAGAGTCGGCCACGACTGGACCTAATGGTCAGGGGTCCCTTTACCTTTACCTTTACCTTTACCTTTACCTTATGACCAAGGTTACAACCACCTGTTTATAGAAATAACCATTTAAGTGGAAAGGTTACAAGGGATGCCCTCCTGCACTGCTATAATACTAAACTGGATTCCCTCCCCACAAACACGAAAAGGAAAGAAAAATAAAGAATGCAAATAATATGCTAAACCCACATTCAGGCATATTTATAATTGAGCACATTTTTGCCAGGCAGCCAAAGATTACTTAATCCCCTAATTAGCAAAGCAAAACACACTAAAAAGCAAGCACATGTTTTGGAACACAGCTTGAAGCCTCTAGAAAAATGAAATAAGAGACGCCCTTGTTGAGGCTGGCAGCAGAGCGCCCTCTAAAGGGGAAACGGAGAATGACCAGTCAGTGCCAGCGTGTGAATCTTGAGTCATTAAAATAACTTCCTGGAAGATTACATCTTCCACCCTTGTTGCGCATGAAGCCTTCGAGTATAAATGAAGGTGGAAGAAACATCACAAAGTCAGAGGCAGGGAAGAAATGGATCCACTTCTGTGAGGTCTGGCATATCTGTAAAATGGGGAAACCGTACCTGCATACTTTGAATTATAATTGCAAAGATTGCTGAGATAATACACGTGTGGTACCTTAAATGGTTTAGAGAGAGAAAAAAACATAATTAGGAAACCTTATTAAAAACTAGGAATTTGGCCTGGGGTGGAAATAGAAACTATATTTTGCAGGGACCCATGAGAAAAGAGCTACACAGTATAATATTCAGGGAGAGGCACAATAAATATATGAGAATTCCATGTCTCACAATTTATCAGTAATATTTTTGTGACATAAAAAAAAAAAGATCAAGCAAATGGCTCGGACATGTGGGTAAAATACTTTTTTATGCTTTTATTAACTTTATTAAATTATTTTCTTCCTTCAGCTCCTTTGCAACACCAAGTTCATCACCTCTCCATCTTTCTTTGTTCTCGTTCATAAAGGCCGCCACAAGAAAGAAGGGGATTGGCTAGTAATGATGTTGTGTGGTCCTTCAAAGGGTTTCGATGTTTTTGGAGTCAGAGAGGATTGGACTTACTTTTTTTTCTGCTTCCACCCTGCCTTTGTTCCTCAAACTTGCTCCTCCTTTTCTCTTGCCTTTGCCTTATTTCGAGTGGTCTCTCTGACCAAGGATAGAACCTGTCAGTCCGTACCAAATGCTGCATTGTGAAGTTCGAGATCAAAAGCCAGCCAATTCTGGCTGATATTTCTCAACTTTGGAAACCTGTCCTCTGAAACCAGCATTATGTTAAGCGTGCTGCTTTGGCAAGCCTTATCAACATTCGCCAGCATTTCTTGCTAAGCCAGTTTGCTAAGCCATTCTTTTAACCACAAAAATCCTAATGATTTAATTCTGTGTTTGCAGTTCTGCTTTCTCTAAATAATCTGCTAAAAGTGGAGTTTGTGTGTGTGCATTGCACCTTCTAAACTAGGGGTCAGCAAACTTTTTCAGCAGGGGGCCGGTCCAATGTCCCTCAGACCTTGTGGGCAGCCGGACTATGTTTTGAAGGGGGGGGAAACGAACGAATTTCTATGCCCCACAAATAACGCAGAGATGCATTTTAAATAAAAGCACACATTCTACTCATGTAAAAACACGCTGATTCCCTGACCGTCTGCGGGCCGGATTTAGAAGGCAATTGGGCCGGATCTGGCCCCCGGGCCTTAGTTTGCCTACCCATGTTGTAAACCATATCATATAATAGATTTTTTTAAAAAAGAAATTGATACCATTTAAGTGGCTTGGGGTGTTGTCTGATATCAGGGGTTTATGCTTCCAAACAGATTTGGCTCCAGGGTTGAGCGGCTCCTTGTCAAATTGTCCTCTGGTGAATTTGTTCCTTGGTCAGTAGACCGCCTTACCTGGCAGCAGAAGTGGGTGACGGTGGGTCACCATTTTAAACGCCCCCAATGTAGCATCACTCTGGAGCATTGTGGAAATTTTTAAAATAGCGGCTTATCAGCCCAACCAGGCAAAGTGTCAGTGCCACCACAGACAGTAGATCCTGGCACCTGCTCAAAGTTCCTGGGTGCTACTGGGCCAGTAACTATTTGGGATGCATAAATCTGCATAAATCTGTCAAATCCAGGTCCTGTATGCTTCTTGTTTTCTTAATCTTAAATTCAGTTCACCACATTGCCACAGCAATTTGCAAAAATAGCAATTATAATAAAGAAATTCAAGAAAACTCCTCATTGTTTCAGAGTTAATTACCCCTAATAAACAGGTTTTTGTATGCAGATTTGACTAACATGCACATTTTTGAGAAGCAATTGCCCATGGTCTGCCATTTTCATCAACATATGCAGTTATATGCATGCTTTACACTAGTTAATGCATTCTGGAATCGAATGTTGAACCGAATTTCTCCAGCCCTGCCACCTCCGCTGTCCTTTCAGCAGCAATAAAACAGATAACTAGTGGCAGTTCTTCCAATGTCTAAGGAGCTCAGGTAATATTTACCCATTTCAGCGGGTTTTTTGGTTGCCTGTAATTACGGGGTCTGCATCTAAAGGAACAACAGAGATAACTCCAAATGATCAGCCATATGTTAATGATGACACAGAGACACAAAGTTTTTGTTTGCATCAGGCAGAAGCATAGCTTTATTGAAGTCCCACAATGCCCAAGACCAACCCCACAATGCTGGTTAACATTTAGCCATGGTTAATAATACCCTGGAGCTTATAGAAGTGAGTAATATAATGAGCTTGGAGGTCAGCCCACTGGTGAATGGTTGGTATTTATAGTGTTCAGTAGCTGGAGGGGGGGCAGAGATTCCTCTTGCTTGTCAATATGAGCTTAGAAAGTTTACAGGATAGAATTGCAATAGCTGCATCTACAGAAGATGCTCTTCTCTTTCCAGCTCTTATCTGCTGTACCCTGGAGAGTAGGGGAAAAAGAGAAAAACTTCAGCTATGACCAAAGAAAGAATATTTCAAGCTAATGCATGCAGCCTAACTGAAGATGGTGATGATAGCTTGGCAGAAAGGAAGGAGTCTTCCCAATGCTCCAGAGGACATTTGCTAGGGGATTCATATGGTTTTCATATGGTTTTTAAATTAGACTAGAAGTTACAGATTAATACCTGTAAAGTTTATATATATAATTTGGATTAAATTTTCTGTTTTACAATTTAGAATACTTATTTCAACAACCTTAAAATATCAGTGACTTCCCTTCTTCTCTTTCCATGGTTCGTTTTGCATAGCATAAATCCCTGCCTATTTTATATAAACTAAACCATTCAGTATTCCATTATTACTTCCATCAAAATTTATTTGCACTGTTGAATTTGTCTTAATGCTGCCAACATTTTCAGGTGTATGCAATCCCCACCCCCATATATTGAATAAACATTTTCCAATCTTCTCTAAACCTATGTTCTTCTTGTTCTCTTATTCTATATGTTAAGTCTGCAAGCTGAGCATATTCTGTCAGCTTAAGTTGCCATTCTTCTTTAGTTGGGACCTCACTCATTTTCCATTTTGGGGCTAACAAAACACAGGCCTCAGTAGCGGCATACATAAATAACCTTTTTTCACACCTGGGAATTTCCATCTGAATTATCCCCAACAAAAGGACTCTGGGGTTTTGTTGTCGAAAAGTGCTTTTAAACATTTTTTCGATTCATTATAAATTATTTCCCAATACTCCTTTACCCTTTTACAGGACCACCACATGAGAAAGAAAGTTTGTTCCTTCTTGAATACCTGTAAAGTTTCAATACTGGGTGAATGTAGGAGACCCCATCGTTCCCCACTTACCTTTGACATCAGGCTGGCAAGGCTGGCACTGGGAAGAGGAGGCCGTGTACGTGTGGGAGGTTCTAGTCACACCTCCTCCTGACTGCCTGCAGGCTCCGCCTCCTGAACCGCCACTGCTCGAGCCCCTGGTGCAGAGAGGGGAAGAGGGTTGTTGGATGAGATCAAAAGTAGGTGAACAGCATTGGAAGCTAACGATACTTGCGCTTTTATGTCATGCACCCAGGGCTGGAGTGAGGGGATGAGGGGATGTTTTGAGGAGACAACTACAGTGGTGCCTTGGAAGTCGAACTGAACCCAAAACTTCCAAAATGTTCAAAAACCAAAGTGTGGTTTCCGATTGGCTGCAGGAAGCTCCTGCAGCCAATCAGAAGCTGTGGAAGCCCCATCAGACGTTCGTCTTCCAAAAAAAGTGTTGGAAAACCAGAACAGTCACTTTCGGTTTTCGATCGTTCAGGAGCCAGAGCGTTCGACTCCCAAGGCGTTTGGGAGCCGAGGTATGACTGTATATCAAATCCATGCATGCTTCACCTCCACTATAAAATCATCTAAAGTGTTATTTGAACAGATTTTGATGCTTTCCAAGTCAGGATGGAAAAATCTGTCCATTTCAATTCTCACAGTTTTCACATTTTTCCAATTTCACATCCCGTTCTCTGCATTTTTTTAAAACCGTCATGAAAGTTCTTCAGCTGTTTAGTGTATATTTCTCCCAATAAACTCATTTTTGTCTGCAGTTTTAACTGCTGTACACTTTTTTATCAGCAGTTTCTTCTAATATAATGCCTCTTGTGTGTGTTTTTCAGGAATATATTCATTCTTACCTAATCTATGCATTTTTGTAAACATTGGTTGGTCGGAGAAGTACGTCATATGATTCAGAGAAGTGTGAATTTTGAGGGGTGGCTGCATTTCGGTTCTTGTATCGCTTCGGAAAGTACAGATTTGATAGTTTTGCCTTTAAATGTGAACTGAATCATATTGGTATGGTATGTTTTGTGCTTCCCTAAGCCAAAATGGGTTTTATGTAAGTAATGGCTTATAGGAGATAGTCATCCGAGGCTGGACTACTTCTTCTAAGCAGACTCTTGTTTTCTGTCGTCTATGCCAATATAAACAACATATTTGGCAGTGGGGAAGGAGGGAAGCAGCAATCGAGGACAGGACTGGCAGGATACTGGTGCTGGACCCTGATTTGGATTGGATGCACTCCAGATCAGGACTTGGGAGACCCGAGTTCAAATCCCCGCTGAGGTTCACTAGATGACCTTGGGCCAGTACCTTCTCTTAGCCTAACCTACCTCTCAGGGTTGTTGTGAGGATAGAATGGGAAAGGGGAGAACTATGGACACCAGCTTGTGCTTGCTGTGGGAAGGCAGGATATAAATATAATAAATATATATATATGAAGACTAGGGATCAAGAGGCCTCTCATGCAAAGTAGGGTCATCAGTACATCAGCCCCACTGCAGGTGGTTAAGCCACACACTGCTCTGGCCAAAATTTCTGGAAATCAGTGGTGAGCAGTCTGCTTTTGCACTCAGGTCCTGCTAGTGAGCTTTCCAGTAAACATCTGGTTGGCCACTGTGAGAACAGGATGCTGGTCTGAAGAGGCTTTGGTTTCATTCAGCAGGGCTTTTCTTAGGAATTAAAAATTTGCCAGTATTCATTTCAGTTCTAAGCAAATCTGTTCCATGGGGTTTCTCCCTAGTCACTCATGAATGATAGGGGAAGCACAGGGGAAACCCGAGAACTTGGCGGTCTACCTACACAATGTCATTCTGGCCTCCCTCTAGCAGGCAGCGGTAGGTCTGGATCTCCTGTTCCAGGCGGCATTTGACATCCAGGAGGTCCCTGTATTCTCGGTTCTGGCATTCCATCTCTGTCCTCAACTCTGCCAGCTGCTGCTCCACACAAGAGATCTGGTTCTGTATTTCGCACAAGTGGCTGTTATATCGACACTCGGTCTCGGCCAAGGATCCTTGCAGCGTGTCTCTCTGAAGAATTAAAAAACGCAAAGGCAAAACCTTTAGCACAAATAAGTTTGGGGGAGACGAGAGAGAGAGAGAGAGAGAGAGAGAGAGAGAGAGAGAGAGAGCCCAAAATATCCTACGAGCTATTGTGGAAAGAAGAGAACTTGGTGAGTGTATGGAGAATATCATTTACCTGGGATTAAACTTTGCCAGTTGCTCATAATGCATGCAAATTTTGGTGTGTGAGGAAGCTCTTTCTAAAATAGTTTGTGGTACTTTAGCAATAATTACAGGCAATTCCACAGAATATGTCTCCTTTTCCTTTTCCTTCCTGCTTTCGCCACAACTCCTGCCTCACTGTGGATTCTTTTTGGCTCAGCCTCTTTTCTTCCTACAGGTCCCCACTTTCTCTTTTAATGCTGTCAGCAGTCACCTGCTGGTTACAGTTGTCCCATGCAAGAGGGACCTGAATGTGGAATTGTCCAGACAGCTGAAAGTATATGGAACCCCCTGTGCTCACTAAGCTGGTGTATGTGTGTGCATGCGCACATCTGCCTCAAAGCTACAAACCTTCCAGATTCCGATAGCTGTTGAGCAGCTACTGATACTATTACTTTAGGACAGTAATATATACCTATTGCACAGACAGTATTGTTAGCGGGACTAATTCAGACAGTTTTGGGAAGCAGATACAAAGGTAAGGTTTATTGGGGTCAAGGTGGAGGACTGCCCGCATAAACACTTACCAGGCTAAGCTGAGCCTGCAGATCAATTTCCAAGGTCTGCAGCTGGCGCTTCAGGTCAACAACTTGGTTGTTGCAGTCTTCAACCTCTTTGCTGCTGTTACAGACTTCCTGATTCACTTCCTCCATCTGAAAAGGCAGCAAACACAAAATTGGGGTGGTGGGGTTTAGGGCTTATTGGAGGAATTGTTGAGTTGTTTTCATGATGAGTTTCAGCCAAGCAAAAGGATATAATAATGACAACCGCAAACGATGAAGGTAAGGATGGTGGGGGTGTCAAAAGATCCACTAGAAAGATTAATCAAAGACCAATTGGTTGGATGTAGAAAATTTGGGTATAGGTTAAAGATATGCCATGAAGATAAAAAAAAACTCATGAGGATGAGTCCAAAGTTTGTCTGCAATTATTATTATTATTATTATTATTATTATTATTATTATTATTTGTACCCCACCCATCTGGCTGGGTTTCCCCCACCACTCTGGGAGGCTTAACTCTAAGGGTTAACTGCCTTCTTCTGCTTTTCAATCACACTTCCTTGAAGGATCACTTGTGGCCATTGGTTCACGATATTCACTAAACCAAATACTTCTCTTTAAACTGAGCTACCTCTATTTGTACAGCCCTTTCTCAGCATTCTTCTTTCCTAACCTGGTGAAGCCATATCTTTTAATCTTGCCCAAAAGGCAAGATCGTTATATTTGTTCTTCAGTTCACCACTTCCACCTTGAATTCATCCTTCCTAAACACAATAGATACTGTGTTGTAGATGGGCCTTCACTAGTGCTTCCTACTTGGGTACCAAAACCCAGTGTGGGACCAGATGAGGGTGTTGGGACAAACCAGTGGCTGAGGAGAATCTCAGGAGAAGAGAAGGTGTGTCTTTCCTTGCTTATTCTCCTACCACCAGCCCCTTAGCTTCTGAGTAACTTCACATAACATAGAAGGGAGAGAGGTTCGAAACCAGCTCCCCCTAAAGGGTGAGATCTGGCTCAGAGCTGCCTGCTACTACCCCCTACCAAATATGCATGGATGATTTCAAGCTTCTTTTCTTTCAATACCTGGCTGCATACAGTATATTAACCTACCTTACATTCATACCACTGTTCCACTTCTCTGCGGTTGTTCTCAATCATAGTTTCATACTGGCATCTCATTTCTTCCAAGACCTTCTTCAGGTCTGGGCCTGGGCAGGAGTTGACTTCCACACTCACGTCCCCAGTTGCTTGGTTCCTCAGACCCTTGATTTCCTGAAAAAGGAATTCTAGTTAATTGGAATGTGGTTTTTGTTGTTGTTGTGTGTTGTTAAATGTGCTTCCCAGTGCCAGGAGCTGACTGTGAGAGGGGGATACCCTTCCTTTGTAGGCCCTCCATCTCTTTGTAAGGGGCCAGGGTTTACCTCTTCATGGTTTTTCTTGAGGCAACACAGCTCTTCTCGGAGGGCTTCCAGCTGAGCCTCCAAGTCAGACCTGCAAAGGGTCAGTTGATCCAGGACTTGGCGTAAGCCATTGATGTCAGCTTCCACATTTTGGCAGAGGGCCAGCTCAGTCTCATACCTACAGAACCAAAAAAGAGGGGAAAGGATGAATTGTTGGTCCCTACAGGGGCCAATAAAAGGGACGCGGGTGGCGCTGTGGGTTAAACCACAGAGCCTAGGACTTGCCGATCAGAAGGTCGGCAGTTCAAATCCCCACGACGGGGTGAGCTCCTGTTGCTCGGTCCCTGCTCCTGCCAACCTAGCAGTTCGAAATCACATCAAAGTGCAAGTAGATAAATAGGCACCGCTCCGGCAGGAAGATAAACGGCGTTTCCGTGCAATGCTCTGATTCGCCAGAAGCGGCTTAGTCATGCTGGCCACATGACCCGGAAGCTGTACGCCGGCTCCCTCGGCCAATAAAGCAAGTTGAGCACCGCAACCCCAGAGTCGGTCACGACTGGACCTAATGGTCAGGGGTCCCTTTACCCTTTACGTTTTACAGGGGCCAATAGAGAGAGAAAGTGTGTGTGGACTTGAGTGCTAACTCATTATGGGCACTTGGGGAACTACATATTTAGGTTTTAAGGGAAACAAAATAAAGGATTCGCCCCACCCACCCAGAGCCCCTCGTACAACTCAAGAGGGACTCACTTCAGTCTGAAGTCATCTGCAGTCATCCGGTTATTATCAATATCCAGAACAAGCTTGCTGTTGTCCACAGTGGCACAGATAATCTGTGGGTTGGGGAATAAAACAGTTTGCGCTTGTCCATCTGTTTCTTCTTGATGCCCACAGCATCATGCATCAAACTGCAGTTTTTGATTTTTCATTCTACTGTCTCAAAGCCTATGATTCATTTACAGGGTCATCCCGAAACCAGAAGGATTGTATTGGACCAACTGACCTTTGGGCTTCTTCCATCCTGTAACTCTCTGCATCCATGAACAGCCCCATCTGCACTATTACATTTAAAGTGTTATCACAGTTCTCCCAAACAATCTTGGGAAATGTAGCTTGTTAAGGGTGCAGAGATTTGTAAGGAGACCCTTATTTCCCTCACACAGCTACAATTCCCTGAGTTCTCTGGGAAGGAGCATTGACTTTTAAACCACTCTGAAAACTATAACTCTCTGAGTAGAATAGAGGTCTCCTAACAGCTCTGAGCTCCCTTAACAAACTACAGTTTCCAGGATTCTTGGGGGGGAGCCATGGCTGTGTGAAGTGCTATGATGATGCTTTGAATGTATCACACAGATGGGGTCAACATCTGGCTAAATCTGGACAACTTATTACCCCACAGCTCTGTGCCAGGACATCCCTAAGTCTCATTCCATCCTCACATCCTTTTTTTTCTATCAGTTTTACCACTACAGCAGCAGATGCACCATTGAGGGCCACGATACCACTTTTGATTTGTTTTATTGATGTGTTTGTGATCTATACATTTGTAGATATAGCCATTCTTACAGCAAATAAGTTGCTGCTGTTTCTTTTCTTCTCCTTTCATTTACAGTGGTACCTTGGGTTACAGATGCTTCAGGTTACAGACTCCACTAACCCAGTAGTAGTACCTCAGGTTAAGAACTTTGCTTCAGGATGAGAACATCCTGGGATGAGAAATGGTGCTCCGGCGGCACGGCAGCAGGAGGAGGCCGCATTAGCTAAAGTGGTACCTCAGGTCAAGAACAGTTTCAGGTTAAGAACGGACCTCCAGAACGAATTAAGTTCTTAACCAGAGGTACCACTGTAATTGTTTTAGACAATAGAGTTTTCAAAAAAAATACATTAATCTAATGATACAGCCTCTAATCATTCTGGGTTCTATCTAAATCATGGTTTTTAAAGCCCAACCAGAAACACCATCATTCATTCAACAATATGAAGTTCTGAACATAAAGGGATTTGACAAGAGTCTTTGGAGAATGAATTTTTTTGGACGTTCTTCGTAAGCCAGATTGGAAAGATCTGCTGCCGTAAATAATAATGAATGAGTGCTCTGCTGTCAGAGCAAGGAGCCCTGCTCTCTATCTCACTTAGCTTGATGCTACATCTGGTTCTAAGCTGCAGAGGAAACATAGTCCTACCTGGTTTTTAAGGTCTTCAATTTGTTGGTAGTAACAGCTGTAGTCCTTGGGGTCACAGAGGGCACCTTGGCGGTCATACCACTCCCTGATTTTGCAGTCGAGCTGAGCATTCTCCTCCTCCAGGCACCGCACTTTGTCCAAGTAAGAGGCCAAGCGGTCGTTGAGGTTCTGCATGGTCATCTTCTCGTCGCAGGAGATCAAGGGTGCATCATTGCAAATGCCAAAGCCACCAAAGCGGGCGGCGCCGCCACCAGGAGCACACGTGTACCCGCCACCAAAGCCACCATCGATGCAGCTGCCTCCACTCAGGCCCCCTCCAAAACTCACTCCGCTGCAGTAGCTCCTCCCAGACATATCACACCTAACGCTACCTACAGCAGGGGCAGCACACCTCCCGGAGACTCCCGGAGAAACCCGGATTCCACCGCAGCTCCCACTGCTGCTTCTGCCTCTCGTGTACATGGTGGATGCCTGTTTGGTGCTGCAGCTCATTGTGAAAGACCTTCAGAAAGAAGCCCAAAGACTAAGCAGAAGCCCCAAAGACACAAAAGCTCAATACGGAAGACAAGACTGCAGATTCTGGCATCCACACAGGTCTTTATTTATACCTTCCGCGGCGTGGGTGTAGACCGTGAGGGTGTTGCTTTGTCTTCCTGCTCTTCTTCTTCCACGGGGCTGGCTCACCTGGCTGCCTCTGCCAAGAAAAAATTGTCCCTGGGGCAAACTTGCTTGTGGAAATCTGAGTTGCATGAGGGAAGCATTTCATGGCGTCAGCACCTTGCTTCCAAAAATATCATCCGCAGCAATGTCCCGTGAATCATCAGGCTTTGCCCCATACTGAACACTTCACTGGAGAGCATCATCAAATAAAACAGCCCTAAAATATGAGTGGAGAACAAATAATTACAGCCCATTGCAACAAAGCAACCTTCTGCTGTCATTAGAGATATTTTATTTTGATTTCATTTTAATTTTATTTTTACTTAATGAGCATTGGGGTTTTCTTTAACTAGCAGCAAAGACACAGAGCTGAATGTGGAGGCTTCCCTCGTCATAGAACCATAGAACTGTAGAGTTGGAAAGGACTCTTAAGGGTTATCTAGTCTGACCCCCTGCAATGCACAAATCAAAGCTAAAGAATCCCTCACAGATTCTTTTAAACCTCTGTTTAAAAACCTCCAAAGAAGGAGAGTCCACCACCTTCTGTTCCACTGTCAAACAGCTCTTACTGCCAAGAAGTTCTTCGTAATGTTTAGTTGGAATCGCCTTCCTTGTATAGTCGTACCTTGGGTGTCTAACGGAATCTGTTCCAGAAGTCCATTCAACTTCCGAAAACAATCGAAAACCAAGGCGCTGCTTCTGAATGGCTGCAGGAGCTCCCTGCAGCCAATCAGAAGCCGTATAAGCCACATTGGACATTTAGCTTCCAAGGAACGTTCGAAAACCAGAACACCCACTTCCGGGTTTGGGGCGTTCAGGTTCCAAAACACATGAGTACCAAGGCGTTCAACAACCAAGATATGACTGTAATTTGGATCTGTTGGTTTGGGTCCTACCCTATGGAGCAGCAGAAAGCAAGCTTGCATCATCTTCCATGTGACAGCCCTTGGGATATGGGAAGATCGCTGTCTTAACACCTCTCAGTCAACCCAGCTTTGCTTCACCTTGGAACAAACAGAGAAGCAAATCAAACCACAGATACAAGGCCAAAATCTTTCAGGTACTTGTCCCTAGAAGGATGGCCAAATCCCAAGCATCCCATGGAAAGGAAGCAGGAAGAGGTTCCTCGCTGGGTGGGGAAGAGTTTCGTAATGGAGCATATTATTGGACGTCACAAAGAAACCTTTCCCCTAACTTCTTTTTCTTCTTTGGCGATCACTCGTAGCTGAGTAAGCTTGTCTTCCATAAACACAGTTTTAACAGTGAGTCTGTAAGTGACTGTGGAGGCCAATTCTGGATCCACACGTCCTTCCACAGTGGGGACACTGGTTTCTGGGTGGGAGGTGAGGATGTGGATTTGCCAAGCGTGTCTTCCTCTTAACACGTTTTTCCCTTGCTTCCTGAGTTTGAGTGTCTTCAAAGCCTATGACACCTTTGGTAAAGGCTGTTCTCCAACTGGAGCGCTCAAAGGCCAGTGTTTCCCAGTTGTCAGTGTTTGTAATGCATTTTTAAAAATTTGCCTTGAGACAGTCTTTGAACCTCTTTTGTTGACCACCAGCATTACGCTTTCCATTTTGAAGTTCGGAATAGAGTAGTTGCTTTGGAAGACGATCATCAGGCATCCGCACAACCAGCCACATTTCAAATATTACTGGACTACAGTTCCCAGCATTCCTGATCAGCTGTAATGCTGGCTGGATCTGATGGGATCTGGTGCCTGACAACATCTGGAGGACTGCAGATTCTGCACTTCTACATTAGACTATTGCCCTTGCTATGTCCCAGAGTTCATTTTGCCTACCTGCTTGCCAGGATCTGACCCTGCAAAGACTCCCCATAGCCAAGGCTTACTTTGACAAAAGAATGGGGTGTTCAGAGGCAGTTCGTCATAACATACCTGACTTCACATTTATATCCTAGTCGCTGTCGACTTGCACAATCCTAAGACTCTGTCCTCCCACAGTGTTTAAAACAGATCTCTTGTCCTCATATTTGCTGGAAAACAAGTCATTGGTATTTTTGCTGAATGCTTCTGCACTAGAGACACTTTTGGTGGGGCTTTTTACAAGTCAGGGAGTGGAAGTTATTCATGCAGTGAAGATCTCTGCCATGCGAACTCTCTGAATGCCTACATTTCTTTAACAGTCTGAAGCATGAAACAGAAAACCTGCCTCTTCCTTCCCAAGACCCAAAGATCTTGTACAAAAATTATCAATCTTTTAAAATTATTCAAAAATATTATTCAAAATTAGAAGTGGAGAGAGAGAGAGAGAGAGAGATTCCAAGAAATTGAAACCAAAGTCTAAAGAAATCGAAACAGAAATAATGCATAACTAACTGTGTTTTCCCCCTTGTAATACGAGTTACGATCTATAAGCATTATGTCCCCTACATATGTGCAGAAAGGTGATATTATGGGTATAAAGTTGATACTGGTCAAATCTGTGTAATTGGTTTTTCCCAAATAATGTTGGGTTTTTGGTAAAAGATTCCGATTTACTTAAATATTTTCAGTTTCTCTTAATACTAATATAGCCCTGAGGAAAATACTACCCCTTCCATTTTCTGTTAACATTGCTGATTTTATTTTCCTCTGTTTGTCCTGCCTTCTCACTTGACCACCTCTCTCTTTCTGTATCTTATAAGTACTTGCTAAATCACAACAACATCTCTCTAATCCATTATTCTGTTTTCTTTAGAAGCCTCTACTTAAAAGTGTTAGCAAAGTTACTGAAATAGTGCAGATGGAATCCAGCAAGGAAATCAATCCTGCTATTGCTTTACTGAGGGAGCTTAACAAAAAACAATGTATAGTTTGATGAGAAAGGACCGGAGAGATTTTTGTCTGTCTTAGCTCACGTTTTGTACATATCAGGAAAACATACAATCAAACTCACAGGGGAAAACTCCCTCAGAACTACACAACCAATCAGAGCACAGACTACCTCAGCAAACATCATGCCACTCTGCATGGTTGCTAAGCAACACCTCCACCCATGCCCTCTTGGCTAGTTGACTTTAACACTAACAAGATTAACCCTTAAGTTGCACATGGATTGATCTCTGCTGTTGCAATTCCAGCAACAAGCACTCATAAACATTCTTCTTTCTCCTTCTCTTTCTGTCTATCCTTCTGTCTGTGTGTGCATCCTCCACTTTTAAAAAATAAATAAATCTGACAATCCATAACATATTTGGGATATGTCCCATTCTCTCTGCTCCAGGAGGCTGTATTGCATAACCAAGCAATGACAGTATGAAAACATCTGGAGCTTCTTGAAAGACACATTAATGTGATGCTGTGGGGGGAAATTCTCATTCATATTCACAGTTGTTCAGATGTTCAGATAAAGGAAGCTGAAGTTCAGAATCTACATTTCAATTCGCATTTGAAGCTTTCAGGTTTGGTGCCAGCCAGCGTTCAGTATGAGCGATACTCCAGTTTGTCTCGATGTTCCAGTCTGGCTTGGAAGACGTGAACTTCAGCCTTTTTAAAAGCTCTGATTATGAAATGCTAAATTTAGGAAGCCCTGTGGGTTTCACAGGAATCCGTGAAAAAGGCCATTTCAGCCTTGGTTCTCCCCTGTCTCCAGCCCACAAAACCAAGCATCAAGCATTATGTTTATGTTGTTGCTTCAGTGGCAAAAATGAGCCAAGACAATCTTTTCCACTGCTAACTTCTAGAGCAGGGGTAGGCAACCTAAGGCCTGGGGGCCGGATGCAGCCCAATCACCTTCTCAATCCGGCCCGTGGACAATCCGGGAATCAGTGTGCTTTTACATGAGTAGAATGTGTCCTTTTATTTAAAATGCATCTCTGGGTTATTTGTGGGGCATAGGAATTCGTTCATCCCCCCCCCCCCCAAATATAGTCCAGCCCACCACATGGTCTAGGGACGGTGGACTGGCCCACGGCTGAAAAAGGTTGCTGACCCCTGTTCTAGATGCTTAGTTTCCTTTGCGATGATGATTATCTGTGCTCATGGTGGTATCGGGGCTGTTATATACAACCCCACTTTCAATGCTGTTTCTGCCTGCAAAAGTTTCAGAGCAGACATACTGCATTCTGTGAACGTCCTGTAACGTCCTGTTGAAATCCTGCCACTTTTTATGCCACAAATGCTACGGTTTCTTATTCTGTGGCACCACAGTGCAAGAGTCTATATCTCCAAGCAACAATAATGCAATAACAATGGGGAAACACTGCTGAATATCCAATAAAGTGGAATGATGTGTGGACAGTCCAGTATAAATCTACCACTATTGTACTATGATTGCAGAAAACACTCAAAAATTCTCCCATCCAATCCCCACCAAAGTCATTCTGGCTTCCAATGATTATATAACAGAAAGTACTTCTCCGCTCAGCACATAGTTTAACTATGAAACTCGCTCCCACAGCTACCAATAGCTATGATGGCTATGCTCTACCTCCACAGCTGGAGACAGCAACTGTGCTGGAAACCACAGAAGGGGGCAGTGCTCAGATTACGCTTGTGGGTTTCCCATAGTCATCTGGTTGGCCACTGTGAGAACACGATGCTGGACAAGATGGGCCATTAGCCTGGTCCAGCAGGCTCTTGTTATGTTCTTGTGTTTCTGCAACAACAAAAACTTATACAGTAGATTCTCGGGTTGCAGGAGGCACGTTCGCAACCCGCAGCGTTCGCAACCTGCAGCGCCGCGTCTGCCCATGTGTGGGTCGCGATTTGATGCTTCTGCGCATGCGCAAAGCGTGAATTAGTACTTCTGTGCGATTTAGTACTTTTAGTACTGCAAGCGCCGAAACCCGGAAGTAACCCATTCTAGTACTTCTGGTTTCAGCGCTGTGCGCAACCTGAAAATGCTCAATCTGAAGCATTTGTAACCCAAGGTATGACTGTACGTAGATTGCATTCAATCCATTAGAATCATAGAATCATAGAATCATAGAGTTGGAAGAGACCACAAGGGCCATCGAGTCCAACCCCCTGCCAAGCAGGAAACACCATCAGAGCACTCCTGACATATGGTTGTCAAGCCTCTGCTTAAAGACCTCCAAAGAAGGAGACTCCACCACACTCCTTGGCAGCAAATTCCACTGTCGAACAGCTCTTACTGTCAGGAAGTTCTTCCTAATGTTTAGGTGGAATCTTCTTTCTTGTAGTTTGGAACCATTGCTCCGTGTCTGCTTCTCTGGAGCAGCAGAAAACAACCTTTCTCCCTCCTCTATGTGACATCCTTTTATATATTTGAACATGGCTATCATATCACCCCTTAACCTCCTCTTCTCCAGGCTAAACATGCCCAGCTCCCTTAGCCGTTCCTCATAAGGCATCGTTTCCAGGCCTTTGACCATTTTGGTTGCCCTCCTCTGGACACGTTCCAGTTTGTCAGTGTCCTCCTTTAGCATGACATCGACTCCTCCTCCCCCCCCCCATTCACACATATTTAGGTGTGCACTTAAAACTTAATAGGTGTCGATCCAGAAAACATAATGTGTAAAGCGGGTGTAAGGTTCAGTTGAAAGAAGGAGAATCTGCCTATCCCATCTCAACTGGACAGCAATCACCTGAAACATTCATGGAATCTCAGAGATGTGCACCTGCACTCCAGTGACGGCCCGAGGAGCACTGAAGGCACGCCCAAAGTGGTGTGAGCTTTGGCTCAAATGTACCCCTTAAAGCATATCTCAGAGCACTTTTTTTCTCCTCCCCAGCACACAGAAAGGGCACTCTTCCTTTTCCAGTATGGGCAGAAAGCAGCTATTAACAGTAATTGGCTTTTGAGTTGGGCCTACCAAGCCCTTTAGGGGACCTTCTGTTGTACTTCCTTATTACAAACGTGGCGTCACATGTGGCGCCAGGGAAAGGCAACGGAAAAGCTGTGTTGGCGAAAGAAAACAGGCTGCTGCGAGGCGCTTCTTTCTCATGATGAAGCACCAGCAACTGATCCAGCGGAGGACAAATCCACAATGCCGGGTGAGAGAATTTAGCGCTTGTCAAGGTGGTGTGGGGTCTCCCTTAGGAAGACTGTCCATGGTTGGCAGGAGAAAAGCTTGCCTATCTGGCCAAACTGATAGTCGTTCTTGGTATTGCCATGCAGTAGCCAGTTAATGCACTCTTTAGATTCAGTGGGGTTTGTTTGAACACTTGAGATATCTGAGAAACCACATTCTCCTGTGTCAACTTGCCCATTCATTCAAGATAGCAGGTGACGGTCTCCTCTGAATAAGGTGCACAATGCAAGGCTCCATGGAAGATCCTTTTTGGTGGTGGCTCCACAGTTGTGGCTTTGCCTCTACAGCAGAGGCGAGGAACCTAATCACCAGATCCTCCCATCTCCTACTCTTGTAGGCCAAATGTGATAAGTGGGAAATCTGCATGCTGTTTTCAGGAGTGCATTTTTTTTTTTTAACGCACACTTTCTGCTAATCACCCTTATTGCTCATCTCTATAACCTGGAAAACCATCAAATCAAAGATTGTGTTTTGAGCCATGATTTGCAGTCCTGTATAAAAACCAAGCTGAGGCTATGGGCAGCCTCTCTAAGACTCAACACCTCATTCAAAGCAAGACTGGGATAACTCTCAAGGCGAGAAGTGCAAGAGTAAACAGAGGCAGTGAGGGGAAGATGGGGGACTCTGAATAGAGAGCTCAACCCTCGGTTCGGGAAGGTGTAGTCAGGAGGCATGGCCTCCAGTTGGGTCTGTAACCCAGCACCAGCAAGGCCAGCCTGAGACATTTTGGCACCTGAGGCAAACCACAAAATGATTCCCACCCCAGCAGGGAAGAAGAGATGAGTGAAGTTCTACATCGGGGGGGAGGGAGGAGAGAAGAAGAAGAGCTTGGATTTGATATCCCGCTTTATCACTACCCGAAGGAGCCTCAAAGCGGCTAACATTCTCCTTTCCCTTCCTCCCCCACAACAAACACTCTGTGAGGTGAGTGGGGCTGAGAGACTTCAGAGAAGTGTGACTAGCCCAAGGTCACCCAGCAGCTGCATGTGGAGGAGCGGGGAATCAAACCCAGTTCACCAGATTACGAGTCTACCGCTCTTAACCACTACACCACACTGGCTACACCACTGGAAAGGGAGAAAGGAAGATCTACACTTAGTACAAGGGCGTGGAATCAAAGCAAACTTAGCCTATGGTTGACGTGAAAATCAAAGGTCATTGCTGGGGGGAAGAGTCTACTCTGAAACATGCTGGGCAGGTGCAGAACCCAGGAGACCCCACCATTTCCTTCCTAGGGATGGGAGGAGACCAGCAGCTCATCCTATTCACCAAGAGACCACTGTAGAGACAGCATTGTTGAGGGCTGCCAAGAAAACAGCAGATCCAGCCTCCAAGCAGTGTGTCACAGCCATTGCTGCCACTATGGCAGCGGCGGTAGCAGTGAGCGATGCTTTCCTTGGAGGCCAGATCGGCTGCCCCTGTGAATTCTGCCACCCAAGGCTGTTGCCCCACCTTGCCTCATGGGTGGGCCGGCCCTACTCAACAGGGACAAGTGGTGCAACACAAACCACGTCTGAGCTTGTGGATTTGCTGCCACGAATCCAGCAAAAGGATTAGGTTTCCTCGATTCCTCTTTGACATTTTAGGAGAATACTTAATCCTCATTTAAGTCTTAAGGTTCTTCAATCCCTGTTTTACAAGCTTGGTTGGCAACAGCACCATAAATGATTTGGTGGTTTGAGAGCAGTCCGCCCCGGGGTGTACCGCTGGTCCCTATAGAAACTCAGCTCTGCAGACAGTTCCTCATCCTTCCCTTCAGGACAGCACTCAAGTCGGTCCCCAAGTACAAGCTCAGCAAATATCTCCAAAATTGAAATCATGGATGAAAAGGTCCTCTGGGCAAGGAGGGGAGACTCAGGGAATCCTAATTGGTTTAGGGGAGTGGCTGTGCAAGAGGACAGGTGTTAGCATAATGTTTTGTTTTGTTTTGATTGCACTGTGTTGCATCCATGATGGAATTGCATAACAAACTGTCTGCAACAAACCACTTCACCTACACAATGCAATCTCTGGGTCCATTTCTGCTCAAACATCTTCAGTGGTATGAAGTGCCTTCCATCAGCTTCAGCTGGTGGCCCAGTTATGCCCCAATCAGGACAGGGATTGCCCATCTTCTGCTTCTGTGCTCTGGTGACCTCTAGGCAAGATTACTGCAATTTGTTATACATGGGGCTGCCTTAGAAGACAGTTTTGAAGCTGTAACTGGTGCAGAATTCAGCGGCTAGGCTGTTCACCAGGGCAAAACAGCCAGGGAGCATAGCACCAATCCTGGCCCAACTGCACTGGCAATAGTGACCAGGCAATCAACACAAGGCTGCTGTAAGAGGTTAGTTGTCTGCATCCATGAACGTTTTTGTCTACTTAAGTTGCCAGTCCTCTTTAGTTGGGACCTTGTTCACTTTCCATTTTGGGGCTAACAAAATATGGGCCGCAGTTGTTGCATACATAAATAACCTTTTCTGACACCTGGGAAGACACGGCCTTGCATTCTCTGCCATGGACTCACTAACTGTTTTCAGGACTAATTTCATTCTCAGTGTTCTCTATCTGCGAAATGGGTTAATATGTTCTAGAATCTACTAAAGGCTTAATTCCTTAATAATTGCAGCTATGCTCGTCTTGCCTGACTTGTGTTCTATGTGCACTTTTGATTCCTGCTTTGTGCTTTGACTCTGCTGGTAATTTGTACAGGGTATGGATTCTGCACAACCAAAAAACCCCCCCACAATCCATGCACAAGAGGGAGATAGCAGCAGGTTTGGATGAATCCAAAGGTTTGTGGAAGTTAGAAAAAAGTGGGGAAAGAAACAAGAAGAGGACAAAAGCACCCTCTTAGAGCTAAGCATGCTCCATGGCCACAGAAGGCTGGCTAATTGTTGGAGAAAACCAAGGGGGTGTCAAATGGAGTGCAGTCGTACCTTGGAAGTCAAACGGAATCTGTTCCAGAAGTCTGTTCGACTTCCAAAACGTTAGAAAACCAAAGTGCGGTTTCTGATTGGCTGCAGGAAGCTCCTGCAGCCAATCAGAAGCCACAGAAGCTCCATTGGACATTTGGCTTCCAAAAGAACGTCCAAAAACCGGAACACTCACTTCCGGGTTTCGATCGTTCGGGAGCCAAAACGTTCAAGAACTAGGCTGTTCAAAAGCCAAGGTGCAACTGTATCCTAGAAATGGGCATGCCTGGCTAAACACCCAATCCCACCAGGAGAACAGAATATCCAAGAAGTTCTTCCATTCCCTGAGAAATGCTTTGCTTCCACCAGCAACTATGCAAAGCTTTTTTAAAAAAAATCTTGTTGCCTGTCATAATGAGCTTGCTCGATTTACATAATGCCTAGCAGGCACCATCTGATGAAGACTTTTTCCGTGTCTTTGATGTGCTGGGGAAGTAATGTAGAGGAAGAAATTAACATAGGAAAAATAATGAATGTGGGCTTTTAATTTGTGTTTGCGTGTTAGACACACAGAGAGAGGCATTAAATTTTAATTCTATATTACATGTTTACTTAATTCATGTATTCATTACAGTTCAGGAGGCGCAGCTACAACCTGAAAAATGTTAGTGCTGCATTTTTTTTCCCCTTTTTAATGATGGGGTTGCCTTTAATATATATTTGACTGTATTATGTTGGCTGACAGGGCGTCCCTTATTCTAATTCATCCCCTTTTCTTGGTGTCACAGCGGATTCATTTTAAAAAAATAAAAAATCCAGTATCCAAAGGTGCTGGATAGACCCAGAACATCTTCATCATCTGAATTATATCCTGACCTTCCTCCTCAAGTAGCAAATGGATACCCAATTTCAAAATAAAAAATCACCACGAAAACACTCCAAAAGTTTTAAAGCTTTCTAAAAACAGTTACAATGAAAAACATCTAAAAGCAGTTTCAGTTTTAATATATACATAGCTATAAGCAACTACAGCTAAAAGCATTCTTTCTTCGGGTTTGTCAGGAATGGTGTTCTTCAGCCACTGAATGTCTGGGTAAATAGGAATGTTTTCACATTCTTCCTGAATGTTAAAGGGGAAAAGTTCCAGAAGAATTTCAAAGGTCTCCTCTCCAGCTGAGAGGCACATTCTGTTATCTCAAAGCATTTGTCTTGGCATTCAAGGCCTCACTCTGCCTGTTCCACAGAGTCCCAGCCCTTCCCCACCCCCTTGGACATTCCACATTCTTCAGTGGACTTTTAAAGGTTAGAATTTTGCAAGTGAAAGAAAGGTAGATGTGGAGGGCCCCTTAGGAGCGGTCCGCGGGACCCAATTTGACCCAGTTGCTCCAATTGCCTTAAGGTCAGCCCTGATGAGACTATGCAGGGGTTGGACTGACAAGCCCTGCACCTCCTAGGTCCCTGGTGTCACCATTCAGAGGGCAGACTCAAGAACTTGCTTCAGCTCAGCGTTTGCACTGTTGGCTGAACACCCCCTGCTATGCAGATAATGGATGCCCTTCTCTATTATGCTGGTGTAAACCCTGGTGCAAAGTCTTCCAAAGTCTTCCTAATTTATAAAGTTCCAAAATACAGGCCAAAAGAGAGCAGGTCTGGGAAGTGCGAGGCCCTGCTCCGTATAACTCCTGCCCTGTCATTTGATAGAGTGCCCACTTGCCCTCCTTCTTGACATGGAATGCTCTCTATTGGAGTCTCCAGGCCCAGTACAAAGACCATAAGAAGGGAGAGCAGGGACCTTGAAGTTCCCAACAGCTGTTAATCAAGCAAGCAAGCAAGCACACAGGTCACCTTTGTCACAGTCAGGATGCCTATGTCCTGGCCAGGCCTGCACCCAATCTTGTTTTTGTACAATCTTGTTTGTCCCCAGTAACCAAAATTATATTATCAACATATACAAGCAGAAAAGTTGTTTTCTTTCATTTGCAAGGAATCGTACAAAACGAAGTGGCACTAATAAAGAAAAGTTCCAGGGTGGCAACAGAAAGCAAACTAAAAATGTTTTTGCAGTTCATCAAAATTATCCAGCAATATCAAGTTATAGGAAAACTGGTGCTATTAACAGTAATCGTTCTAGTTGGTTAATTGGTTCAGCAACTTCCATGCACACGACATGTGTTGCTAATTATTTCCCCCAAGAGTTAAATGATAACTAATCAGAGGCAGCTACAAAAGAGCTGTGAGATTCAGGTGAGGGTCAGATGCCTTGTCAATCCCAGCAGGTATATAAAAGGCCCCCAGGCCTACGGCCTGCCCATCACCAAGCTCTGGAGTTTGCAAAATCCAAATAATACAGGTGTTGGATACAGCCATGTGCCCTTCAAGTCATTCTAGAGATCAATCTGCATTCCTCCAATATTACATGATTTCTGTGTATAGTTAAAGGAAAGGGAAAAGGCCTCCATCCCCCACCCAGGCAGTTTTCTATTCTTGTGGCCTTTTAAAACTTAAATTTTGCAAACTTGCATCCCACCCAAATTGCACCCCTAAAATGTGTCCCGGACCATCGCCATGGCTGCCCCCCTCCACACTACACCACTGAATGCATGACCTCCAGAACTGTGACAGTTCTACACTGCTGTGTAGACTCAGCTCAGAGGTGGGGTTGAATGTGGTTGCTGGGGTCTCAAGGCCATCAGCTGCCTGTTAGATAGTGAAGGGGACTTGGAAGCCATGCCTGCAGGTGGGTCTACCTGGTGCACAGCAGGTCTGTTTGGAAGTACCATGGCATAGAAAGAAGCTGGGATGGTGATGGGTTTAGTGTTGACTTGGTAGTTGATAGAAACTCGCCAAGAACCTGCCTGGCAGATGACAGCAGAGAAGTGAGGCCTAACTCATCTGCACCTGTTGTCCTTCTCAAAGACCATCTGTATTATTATCATTAACCGTAATGGTTTGTTATTCATGAGAATGACACGTTGGAACTAGTCTTGTCTAAGGCAGTTTTATGGGGGACATCCAAAGTGTAGGGTGAACGCAACCTGTCATTTTGTGATGCCTCTTAAATGTGGTTTCTCATATGACTGTCACCATCACACAGTCAGAATTGACGAAGCTGCTGTTCAGGTTCAGTTGCAACCTGCAAACCTTTATTAGCCTTTATTAGAAACAAGTGGGTTGAGTAAACAGTAAAATAAGCAAGTTGTGTGGATTAGCAGAATAGGTGCCAGAAGCAAAAAAAATGCAGAAAGATGATCACTTCAACAGAAGGCTGACACAGAGCAATGCTTCCTGAACGCTTTCTCCCCCTTTCACTGCAGTCCCCTGCAGGTTACCAAAACGAGTTTTTCCATGTTTGCAAAAATCTCCCCCTCTTTCAGCTCAGCCTTATTCAGAAGTAGAAATGGCCAGAAGCCATTAAAAACTGAAACCAAGAATTAAGATGCATGCCAACCTAGCAGTTCGAAAGCACCTCCGGGTGCAAGTAGATAAATAGGGACCGCTTACCAGCGGGAAGGTAAACGGCGTTTCCGTGTGCGGCTCTGGCTCTGGCTCTGGCTCTGGCCAGAGCAGCGATGTCACGCTGGCCACGTGACCCGGAAGTGTCTCTGGACAGCGCTGGCCCCCGGCCTCTTAAGTGAGATGGGCGCACAACCCCAGAGTCTGTCAAGACTGGCCCGTACGGGCAGGGGTACCTTTACCTTTACTATTTCAACATAGTTGGCCTTTGCTGGAAATTAACCTTAGTCCCAATTTAGTCATGCAACGGAAATGGTAGGGAATAAGAAATTAGGCTGTTCTTTCATGGTGCGGCATGTGCTTCGCCTGGCACATTTTCTAGCAGGCTGCGGTATGTCTGGATCTCTTGCTCCAACTTCTTCTTAACGTCCAGGAGCTCTTTGTATTCCCGGTCCTGGCCCTCCATTTCCAAGCGCAGCTCTGCCAGCTGCTGCTCCATGCAGGAGATGCGATCCTGTATTTTGGCTAGCTGAGCATTGTAGCGTTGTTCTCCTTCAGCCAAGGAAACTTGCAGTGTGTCTCTCTAAAGGGGTGAGGAGGGAACAAGAGGCAGCATCCTAAGTGCCTTAAATGTGTGGGCATGAACGAAAAGCTTTTGGAACCAGAAGCTACGCAGAAACCAGAGAGAAAGTACATAGGTGAGCATAAATCAAACACGCCTATCAATGGCTACTAACCATGATGTCTGTATACTAGCCCCGGGATCAGGGTGCTATTCCTCTGAATGCCAGTTGCTGAGGAACAGATTGTCAATGATGCTCAAAGTGGCCTACAACATGTGGGGGGGTGCGGGTGGCACTGTGGTCTAAACCACTGAGCCTCTTGGGCTTGCCAATCAGAAGGTTGGCGGTTCAAACCCCTGTGACGGGGTGAGCTCCTATTGCTCTGTCTAAGCTCCTGCCAACCTAGCAGTTCAAAAGCACACCAGTGCAACTAGATAAATAGGTACCACTGCGGTGGGAAGGTAAACAGCGTTTCCATGCTCTCTGGTTTCCATCACAGTGCTCCATTGCACCAGAAGTGGTTTGATCATCCTGGCCACATGACCCAGAAAGCTGTCTGTGGACAAACGCCAGCTCTTTCGGCCTGAAAAGCGAGATGAATGGCACAACCCCATAGTCGCCTTTGACTGGACTGGCCTTTGTCATGTGACACCTTTGCTGAAGCCTCATCTAGTTTCAAGCCTGGTTCAAAGTCTCTTCCATTAATCTACAAAGCCATGAACAACCTAGGGTAGATTAGGAACTGTCTGAAACCTTGTATCCTAGTTCGATCATTGAGATACAGTGGTACCTCAGGTTAAGAACTTAATTCGTTCTGGAGGTCCATTCTTAACCTGAAACTGTTCTTAACCTGAGGTACCACTTTAGCTAATGGGGCCTCCCCCTGCTGTCGCGCCGGCGCTGCGTGATTTCTGTTCTCATCCTGAAGCAAAGTTCTTAACCCGAGGTACTATTTCTGAGTTAGCGGAGTCTGTAACCTGAAGCATCTGTAACCTGAAGCGTCTGTAACCCAAGGTACCACTGTAATTATTTTATGTATTAATGATTACAACAGTGTTCCAATGGCACTCTGCTTCATCCTACCCCACCAACCACTACTGGACCTAAGTTGAGCGCTCTCCCCTTGTGCACTCAAGCATCTGTCCCCACTGAATGTCTGGAGAGGACCCCATGGCATGGCATGGCATGATTGAAACTAAGGGATTTGTGGACCTGATTAGTCCCAGGATGGAAACCCACCGTGACTCCACCATGTGAGTTGCTTTGAGCTGCAAAAAGGATAGAGCAATAAGATGCATCCCACGCTCTCTCTCCTTACCAGATTGCACTGGGCTTGGAGATCAATCTCTAAGGCCTGCAGCTGACGTTTCAGATCAATGGCCTTATGGTTGCCATCCTCAGCTTCCTTGCTAGTGGTGCAGATTTCCTGGTTCACTTCCTCCAGCTGAAACACAGATTGACTGAAACATCAGCATTTTCAGAGGTTTTATGTACTAATTGGTATGCAGGGGGTGGGGGGTGGAACATTGGCTTTGGCAGAACAAAAGGAAAGGAAAGAGCACATTCTTTTCTATTTTAGAGATGCTGAGCCAGGATTGTATATGCTTTGATTCCCCCCCCCTCTTTTTTTTTAGGCTCTGGTTATTGCAACCTGAATAACATTGAACTTTTGGATATACTGCTGCATGGCATTCTTCCTGCTTCTTTCATTAGCCAAAGGGAAGAGCAGTGGCAAGACCTGAGTTCCAATCTCCATGCAAGGTCATGAAGTTTGCTGGCTTACCTTGAATCAGTCACCATCTCCCAGCCTAACCTACCTCACAGGCTTGTTGTGAGGATGCAATGGAGGACGTGGGAGGAACCACACATGGTCTTTGGGGGAAGGCGTGGGTGTAAAAGTAGTGAATAACAAAACAACGCAGAGCATCGTACCACCAGCATCATCCTGGAGACTCCTGCAGCCCCTGCCCTTTTCCCATCAGGCTTCTTCTTTTAAAGTTTTGCTTCTTTACAGGGGCCGGATTCATTTACCTTGCCTTCATACCAATCTGCAACCTCCTTGCGGTTTGAGTCGATCGTCTCTTCGTACTTGCATCTTATCTCCTCCAGGATTTTCTTCAGATCTGGACTGGGGCAGGCACTGATTTCCAGGTTGACATCACTTGAACAAAGTTTTTGCAAAGAGATTAATTCCTGCAAAGAGAACTTTGATGAGAACCATGCCTTTGCTGTCGTATTATAAAAGGGCTGGCTGCACACAGCATCAACTGTTCAACCTTTCCTGTGGAACGACATAAGAAGAGCCTGATGTTGAATGAATGAATGAATGAATTTATTAATACGGTCACAGACCAGCGTCAACATACACAATATCACAGATCATAAAAAAATATCAAATATACAAGGGACAATAAGCCTGATGTTGGTCCATCTAGTCCAGCATCCTGTTCTCACAGTGGCCAATCAGATGACTGGACCAGAGCACAAGAGAATTCTCCTCTCCTGCAGTTTCCAGCAACTGGTATTCAGAAGCATAACTTACTACATGGAGAAAGAGAATAGACCTTATGGCTAGTTACCATTGATAGCCCTCTCCTCTATGAATTTGACCAATCCTCTTTGAATATGTGTGTGTGTTTGAAATCATGAATGTAATCTGTTTGGGGGCACTTTGTGTCAAAAAGTGGCTTGTGCCAATTTTTTGCATAAAGTACGCAATTCATGCATGTGTTGTTTTTATGAAAATGAGGGGCTCATATTTTGGTGAGCCAACCATGTACCTCTTCATGGTTCTTTTTGATACCAGACAGTTCTTCTTGCAGTGACTTCAGTTCAGCTTCCATGTCAGTCTTAAAGCTGGCCAGTTGATCCAAAACGGGGTATAAGCCATTAATGTCAGCCTCCACGTTCTCACAAAGGCCACACTCAGTATCAAGCCTAAGTTGACAAAAAAGGGAAGGGCTCTGAGACTTAGCTGCACTCTATTTCTTTAGTAACCATGCTTATTTCTGCAGGGCCAGTGCAACCGCTAAAAATTAAACTCAAGAGATTTTCCCCATTTTAACACTACTGAGTATGATCGTGCTCAAATGCAACAACTGAATCAGAGGCTAGACATCAGGTAAAGGTACCCCTGACCATTAGGTCCAGTCGCGGACAACTCTGGGATTGCGGCGCTCATCTCGATCTATAGGCGGCGTTTCTCCACAGACAGCTTCCAGGTCATGTGGCCAGCATGACTAAGCAGCTTCTGGCGAACCAGAGCAGCACATGGAAACGCCATTTACCTTCCCGCAGGAGCGATACCTATTTATCTACTTGCACTTTGACATGCTTTCAAACTGCTAGGTTGGCAGGAGCAGGGACCAAGCAATGGGAGCTCACCCCATTGCGGGGATTTGAACCGCTGACCTTCTGATCGGCAAGCCCTAGCCACCCGCGTCCCAACTAGACATCAGGGGGAACAGTAAAAATTTTTTTAATGTGTTGGTTTCTTATTTGTTATTTGTATCTTGCATTTCCACCAAACAATGCTCAAGGGGGCTAACAACAATAACAACACAGATAATAAAATATTATGAAAACACAATAAAACACCAAAGTAAGGCCAATAAAATGACAATTTGACACAAGACCCGGCTGAATAAAAACTCATATGTCTTCTGGTGGAAAATTATGAGAGATGGGGTTAGCTAGGCCTTCTTAGCAAGCTGGGGGTGTTGTTTTTACACGCCTTCAGAATCTGTGCACCTGACAGAAGTACTTCAGGTAAACCCACAGAAACGCTCCACTGCTTTATGCTGGAATGATAGGTTTAATGAGACAAAGTAAGAACATAAGAGCCCTTGCTGGATCAGGCCAGTGGCCCATCTAAGTCCAGCATCCTGTTCTCACAGTGGCCCACCAGTGGCCCATGAGAAGCCTGTGTGCAGAGCATGGGAGAAACTAGATTCTGAGCACAATTGAAAGTGTTCGTGCTGACCTTTAACTCCCTAAACAGCCTCGACCCTGTATACCTGAAAGAGCATCTCCACCCCCATCACTCAGCCCAGACACTGAGGTCCCACTCCGAGGGCCTTTTGGTGGTTCCCTCACTGCAAGAAGTGAGGTTACAGGGAACCAGGAAGAAGGCCTTCTTGGTAGTGGCGCCCACCCTGTGGAACGCTCTCCCATCAGACGGCAAGAAGTAACTATAACAGCCTTTAGAAGACATCTAATAAGAAGACAAAGAATTGTAATGGGAAATGGTTGGTATTTTTATGTTATGCTTAGATATTTATTTAATTTTCTTTTCGTGTTTTGGGGGATTTATGTAATGGTTGCAACTGTTTATTTGTTTTTCTTTTTGGTTACTTAAGTGAAAATTAGTAAAAAGAATTTTTTTAAAAAAGAAGACATCTGAAGGCAGCCCTGTATAGGAAGGTTTTTAATGTTTGATGTTTTATTATGTTTCTGTATATACTGGAAGCCGCCCAGAGTGGCTGGGGCAACACAGTCAGATGGGCAGGGTATAAATAAAATAATAATTATTATTACTGGAAAATGATTCCCATCCTAGAATAAACAAATTAGCTTTATGCATTTCATGATAAGCCCAGCCCTGATTCATTCGTGGCACGCTAAAATTGGTAGGTGTTTGCCATAAACGGAAATGACTAAAGGCTGGCTTTAGTATGATTTGAACAATAAAAGCAATTTGGGATCCTTATGTTCTGTCCCAGCTAGTGCTCCTCCTCTGAGTTTCTGAACATCAAATTAAATTAAATGAGACATTGCAAAAGAACCGTGGCTACTGACAAAGTTAGCAGGCCTGGGTCTCTTGTTTAGCAAGGGCCAAACTAAATGCAACTCTAATTGCATTAATTGAATTTACATGATTTCTTATTAAATAAATAGCAGTGTGGTGGTGGGTGAACCTGAGCAGCCTTGGGATGGGGGTGGAGAAGGAGAGGGAGTTCACGTCTTTCTGCCGCTGCCCCAATCCAAATAAAAACCCCTCTCCAGAACAGGGATGGGAGAGAAGATTAACTCATTGCTCATTTAAAGCGAGCTTGCACCATCGGCACTTTCTAAAACAAGACAGGGATTGGAACACAGTGGCCCTTCAAGATTTGCACGTTCAGAAGCAATACATGAACCAAAACATAGCCATCCATCAAAAGTCACACTTGTCTTAATTTTGCAGGACAGTTCTCCAACCAAGGACGTTGTACAAAAAGGCCTGTGACTGGGTAAAGTGTGCACAGAAGTACATAAATTAGTGTGATGTCTACAGTCTTAGAGACATCTGCACACCTCCCCTGTTTATGCACCCATTCCAGCCATCTTCCCCAACCTAATCCAAGTTTTCTGCAAATATGAATTTAATAGTGACACAAAGATTTCAGGCTCAAAAGGCAAGAGACGTTCAGAGCGATGCGTAACTCACTTGTGCTTCATGTCTTCAACGTTCAGGTGATTGTTGTCAATCTTGATAATTATACTGTTGTTCTCCACCGTTGTACGTAAAATCTGGGGTGGGATGGGAGAAAGAAATGGAATTTGTTAATTTCTCCTGGTCTGTATGAAAAAGCTGGTTTGGGCAGATGGCTTTCTTTGCCTACAACACAAGAACTACAATGCACACACTGACCTGCTTTGCACAATGGGGTAAGCCAAACAATGGCTCACCGGGATAGCAAGAAGGGGTGGGCTTCCCCAGAGCCGCTAACAACCATTTTGTTCCTCCCCAGTCCTTTTTGCTCTCATGCCATACTGGGCTAAGCCATGGTTTGGCTTAGCCTTCTATCCGGACTAGTATTCGTGGTTAAGAACTGTCCTCACCAACCACGAGCTGTAAATCTTTCCTACAGCTTGTGGTTAGTGAGGACAAGGGATGGGGCAGCAAGTTGATTAGGTTCCCTTTTTAAGCCAAGCCTACCTCATTTCCGCTTTCTGAAACAACACAAGAACCAAAGCACAGCCGTCCTTCAAAATTCGCAGCTCTCTGAACTTTGCAGTGCAGTTCTTCAGCCAAGTGATGGGTATTAAAATGCATACAGTGGGGTCAAGTGTCCACAGAAATGCATATATTGCTAAAAATAACATACTGGAATGCATTATTTTCAGAGAAATTGCTTTACATAAATGTGTGTATTTGACAGAATAACACACACAAACGTGTATATTGGGAGAAATTCACATTAAAATGCTGCTCGGTTTTCACAAGGGCGTCTTATTTATTTATTTAAATCACAAACCAATATGGAAATGTGAAGAACTGAGATTAAGACTGGGAAAATGAGCAACAGAGAGAAACTGAAATGGACAGAACTTTGGCCATCCCTGGTGAGGATGGAGCTTAGCCACAAGTCCCTGTTTGTACCACATTCTAAGTCAGGCATAGGCAAACTCCAGCCTTCCGGATGTTTGGGACTACAATTCTCATCATCCCTAGCTAACAAGACCAGTGGTCAGGGATGATGGGAATTGTAGTCCCAAACATCTGGAAGGCCGGAGTTTGCATATGTCTGTGCTAAGACAATCCTTGGCTTAGCTCAGCACAGCACCACAAATGACTGTGGAGAAGCAAAGAGGCTCCAAGTCCCTCTCTAGGCATCCACACATCCACATTACCCCAGCAAGCCATCGTTGGGCTTATCATGTCATGTAAACCAGGCCACCAGGAATGCTTTGAGTGTTCCTGAGAGATGACATTCCTACCTGGTTTTGAAGCTCCTCAATCTGCTGGTAATAGTGGCTGTAGTCCTTTGCTTCCCCAGCCAACTTGTTCTTGGCATGGAAATCACTGATCTTGGACTGAAGCTCAGCATTTTCAGCCTCCAGGCATCGCACTTGGTCTATATAACTGGCCAAGCGGTCATTGAGGTCCTGCATGACCGCCTTTCCATCAGTAGAAGAAAAGACAATGCCGCAAGCTTCGGGATCACCACCCGTCCCGCCAACTCCATTGCCGGCTCCATCGGACCTGACTTCAGCTATCCCATCCCCATATCCAAATGGAGGATAACCGCCATGGTTACCAGTGGGGCAGCTACCAGTACTCATTCTCCTCCTATGGCCACCCCTGATAAATGCACCACTACAACCGCTGCTCAGAAAGTTGCGTTGGCCAATTCCATAGTCATAGGTGGAACGACCTTCAAAGTGGGAGGAATTGCCTCTGGCACTACCGAGCCCACAAGAGGTGTGATAGCTGGAAGAGACAGAGGGAAACCTGGACCTCCCATTCGAGCCAACACTTGAGCTATTTCTTCCCACAATTACTGGACTGTGCATGGCGCTGCTTCTCATAACGAGAGCGACTCGGAAATCCAACCCAAAGCAGAAGCCAACACTCAAAGTTTGACACTCGGTCAGAGTGTGTCGCAGTTATCCTGCAGGTCTCGATTTATACCTTTTGCTAAGGGTGTCACCACTGGGAAGGAGTGTTGATTTTTCTTCTCGCAGGTTTGCTGCTGGCTTCTCCTTCGTCCCACTGGCAATTTGCCTCCAGATACCCCACCAAATAGGCAGTTTCTTCACACATCAACTGCTCGTTTTAAACAAGGTTACCACACCAGATGTTATTAAAGTTGTACAGAATCATCAAAAGTTTGCCTTGTTTTTCTTAAGGAGAGGAAACGGCAGTTCCTTGAAGCAACTGGGGGGGGGAACCTTTTTGTTTTCCATATTATGAGACGGAATCAATGCTGGCCAAAGACATTTCGCTACCTTGGGGGTACTGCTGGATCCATTGCTAGCACTAATAATAATAATAATAATAATAATAATAATAATAATAATAATAATTTATTACTTATACCCTGCCCATCTGGCCGGGCCTCCCCAGTCACTCTGGGCGGGTCCCAACAGAATATTAAAAACACGATAAAACATCAAACATAAAAAACTTCCCTAAACAGGGCTGCCTTCAGATGTTTTCTAAAAGTCAGGTAGTTGTGGCTCACATGGCATGGCTGTTTCAAAGTGCCTTCCATCAGCTTCAGCTGGTGGCACAGTTGTGCCCCTATTTGGTCAGGGACAACTTCTGTTGTCTATGCTCTGCTAGCCTCTAGGCTATATTACTGCAGTGTGTTATACATGGGGCTACATTTAAAGATGTTTCAGAAACTTCAGCTAGTGCAAAATTCAGCAGCCAGGTTGCTCACCAGGACAAGATGGTTTGAGCATAGAACACCAATCTTGGCCCAACTGCACTAGCTGCCAATCAGTTTCTGGGCCCAATTTAAATGGCTGCTTTTGACCTATAAAGCCTTAAATGGCTCAGGACCACAATACCTCAAGGACCCATCTCTCCCCATATGAACCATTCTGGACCCTGTCAGAGACACTTTTGGTGTGCCCTGTCAATGGAAGGTCCAGAGGGTGGGAACATGAGAACAGGGCCTTTTCTGTAGTGGCTCCCCACTTGTGGAATGCTCTCCCCAGGGAGGCTTGCCTGGCACCTTCATTACTTATCTTTAGGTGCCAGGCAAAAACATGCCTCTTCTTCCAGGGCTTTGGCTAATTAAATAATATATGACCTTTTAAACTGGGGGAGGTGTATTGTTTTGTTTGTTATTGTGTGTTTTTATTATTTTTCTATAGTAAACTACCTTGTGATTCTCAAGTGAAAGGCAGTGTAGAAGATAAATCAGTAAAGGCGCTTCCACCAACCTTGCTCAGGCCAAAACGTTAAAATATCTTGCTTTACCATTAAGGATCAGAAAGTACATTAATTTCAGTTTTTCATTTTCCCAATCTCAAATTCACTTCTCCACATTTCCATGCCAAATTGTAAGACAATTATTTAAGCCCTCGTGAAAATTCATCAGCATTTTAGTGCAAATTTCTCCCAATAAGCAGGTTTTTGCAAAGCAGTTTTGCCCAATACAATGCACTTTTGCATATTATTGTCACTGATATATGCATTTATGTGCACGCTTTGCCACAGTGTGTCCATTTTCATACGCATCACTCGGCTGAGGGATTCGGTGTGAAATTCAGAGAAGTGTAAATTTCAAAGGATGGCTATGTTTCAGTTTGTGTATTGTTTCAGAAAGTGTGGAACTGGTGAGTTGGTCTTCAGATGCAAACTGAATTACATTTCTCCCACACCCCTATGTGGGAATGCACCCTGATTATGTGATGAGATGGACAAAAGGGGAAGCAGCAATGTTCTCCAATAGGATTGTGGGTGGCTGGGAAGGGAGAGACAGTTCTGGGAACAGACTCAACTCTGTGGGAGGGGGAATGTTGCACTGCTCAAGGCCACACACCAGTTCTTCAGTTCTCCTTGCAATTCTTGTTCCTTATTTCATGCTATCTTGAAATACAAATGAGAGAGCCCAGTTCTTCCCCCATCTCCTTGCCTTGCCCTACTAAACAACTCAATTTCCCCAACGGGAAAACAGCATCCCAGCTTCTCCCTAGATGCAAGTCAGCAAAGACTCAAAGACCCAGTTCAAAAGCCCCTCTGGGCAAGGAGGCAGACCTATTACTGTAATTGCAGCTTAGGCAGAATGCTTGTTTTCTTTAAAACATAAGATAATATTATTCATCATGGGATTTTACTCACACTGTTCCTTCAGGACACTTGTACAACTTTTATTTCAAGGTAGGGATGGGGGGGGGGTTCACTTTTAAAGGCAAACCTGACAATTCCACGCTTTACAAAGCTTTATGTGAATACAACCATCCTTTGAAATTCCCACTTCTCTGAATTTTGCAATGCAGTTCTCCAGCAAAGTAGTGTGCACAAATATGCATATACTAGGGTAGAAATGCATATATATTTGTGAAAATATCATTAAAAATTTGTTACATTAACGGCAGGCATGGTCAAACTTGGCCTTCCAGGTGTTTTGGGACTACAACTCCCATCACCCCTAGCTAACAGGACCAGTGGTCAGGGATGATGGAGATTGTAGTCCCAAAACATCTGGAGGGCCAAGTTTGGCCATGCCTGCATTAGGGGAAATTGCTTTGCAAAAATTGGGCTAAATTGCACAGAAAAATGTGTTCATTCGGAGAAATTTGCACTAAAATGCTGGTGAATGTTCATGGGGATTTTGTTTTAGAAAAATCATGAATGGTTGCAGAAATGTGGAGGACTGAATTTAAGACCGGAAAAATGAGAAACCAAGAGAACTGAAATTGACAGATCCCTCCCTCCCTACTGAAGGAGGCCTGTGAATTCCAGAAACATCCATTTGGCCACTGTGGCACACAAGACCACAAGCTCTGGCGGGCTTTGAGACCAGCCTTTCCCACATTGTGGCAAATGCATCTCCAGCTTGAGATCATATGCTGCAGAGTATAGAAAGAGCAGGCACAGGGAAATTATCCAACAAATAAGATGGCTCTGTTTGTGGATCACATCGTCTTCACTGGCTTCACTGCCTCAGGAACCACGAGTCACTTTCCTTATCCTTGACACAAAAGTCTGATCTTTGGAGGAAGTGTGTTTGTGGTACAAGACCACCCAATCCACTGTAGTTGGACAACCTGAACCTACCAGTATGTGACTGAATCACACCTGAAAACACCAACCATCTGGCACTGTCCTTTGTCTCTCTCCCACCCACCCCTTTTTAGATTCACATATTCACACTTTCCTCCTGTTCATTCACACATTCTTCTGGAGTGCTTAAGAATTCAAAATTGCATGAATCACTTAGATGTCACAATCAGAGTGTGTTACACAAATTGTGTGGTTTGCATCCTTGATTCTGGGTGGAAGGTTTTGACAGTCCCTGGTGCAGAATTTGGACGGGGAAGCACATTCTCCTGCATCACCATCAATGAAGCTATGCTGTTTCCATATGTGGGGCCACCTCAACTAATGGCTAGATGGTACATTTGTCCTGGAGAGGACAACCAGCTACCCAATGCCCTTGCTTTGGGGCAAAAAAAAGAGACAGAGGAAAAAGCAGCCCAGTCATAAGATATGAACCTCATCTCAGGTGCTCTGAAGCCCAAGAATTGTGCTCTCTGCAAGATCTCCCCCACCTTTCTTTGCCAAGCTGAGGTGGCAGTCATGGTAGGTAAAGGTAAAGGGAACCCTGCCCATTAGGTCCAGTCATGGACAACTCTGGGGTTGTGGCGCTCATCTTTGGACCTAATTGGCCGAGGGAGCCGGCATACAGCTTCCAGGTCATGTGGCCAGCATGACTAAGCTGCTTCTGGCTAACCAGAGCAGCGAACGGAAACACCGTTTACCTTCCCGCCA
The DNA here is from genome assembly GCF_951804945.1 of Podarcis cretensis. Taxonomy (NCBI): domain Eukaryota; kingdom Metazoa; phylum Chordata; class Lepidosauria; order Squamata; family Lacertidae; genus Podarcis; species Podarcis cretensis. The sequence continues at coordinate 26,739,955 of NC_137182.1, read as the reverse complement.
GAGCGGTACCTATTTATCTACTTGCACTTTGATGTGCTTTCAAACTGCTAGGTTGGCAGGAGCAGGGACCTTTAGCTATTCTTCCCATTATATATATATATATTAAAAAGCAATCAGCCAAGCCCAGCAGAATATCCTAGTTGCACGCGTGAACATCTCCACATTGTATGTTTGTGAGCGTTGCTTTTGACCAAGATGCTAATGAGAACGTCTCATAGCTAATTCTGCACTTATTGGCAACCAAGCTGATTCCTCCAGGAAGCACACAATAAGAGTGATGGTTATCTGATGTAAGAGAACTTGTGGTGACCCCGGGAGTGCATCACACAGCGCTGGATTGTAATCCTTTAAGAGTATCAGACATTCCTAGTATAAATATCTGCATCCTCCAACTGGCATTCCTCCAACCCAAGCAGTCACGGCAGACTCGCCCTACTATTATATAATCTCCATGACAGAATAGAAAAGTCTCGTGCTAGCAGAGGGGAGGTAAAGTGGAGGTTCTTTAGAGGAATGCAGGGCTGAGATATGAGAGGATTCCACAGTTTTAAAATGTCTGTTTATAGCAAGGGTGGGTAACTTCAGACCAGAGGGTCAAATGCGGCCTTCTAGGCCTGATCCCAGGCTGCACACCCTTCTCCAGCCCTGCTTCACCACACCCTGCTTTAGATCTTTCCCCTGCCTGGGCTATGTCCTTCAGCTGTCCTAAGGCCTCTTGCTCGCCTGCATGGAGAGATTCAAGTGTAGAAACCTCTGGCTTCCATGTGGTGGCTGGCCCACGGCCCACTGTATAGAGATAAGGGTTGTGTACACATTATACCTTCAAAGCGCATTTCTCCCCTTAAAGAATTCTGGCCACTGTCGTATGTTTTTGGTTCCTGGGAACAGTAACTCTGTGAGCGGTAAACTACAATGCCTAGAATTACTGAGGGAGGAATGCACCTTGAATGTGCTTTAAAGATATGGTGCATATCCCTCAACTGTCCTGGTAAAACCTGGACATCCTGGGGGGTTTTCCGCACAAGAGCATGGCGGCCATTTTGGGCACCATGATCTCACACGATTTTGTGCCCCTGAAATAAGGCTGCTATCTTGCGTGGTACTCCCAAAATGCCCGTTTTTGGGCACCATGCACAAAAATGCTTTTTCCGAGGATGTGGTCTCATGCAGGTCACGTGACTTGCATGGGAGCAGGGTCCTGGAAGATGGTGTCCATGTTTTTCATCGCAATGTGTTGGAGAGTATGGTAGTGTGTAAGCAGCCAATAATTAAAGGAGTTGCTCTGCCCACTGCTTGCCTCTGGCCAATACCATTCCTGGGAAGACAGCCCCTTGAAGGCTGTCTGTGACACAATGTGGGCCCGGGAGAAGGTTCCCGTTCTTGGTATATAAGTATCATAAATGGATATGATAGAGATGTGGCAACAACAAAAAAGAAATCTGGTTACTTGGCATTTCAAGAGATCACTTTTGATGAGCTCTTCCCTAAATGTAACTTGGAAGCTAGCAAGATGCTTCTCTTGGGGATACTGAGAGTTGGTTCACAAGACAGTATTTATCACATGGTAGGGTGAGGGCTCTTCCAGACCATTCATAAACTAGCCATTGCTCAGTTATTGTGGAGGATCGAGTATCTTTCATCCGAGTAGCGCTGATGACACATTTTGCAAAGATATCTGAGAGCTCGCATGACTAAGACAGAGCGTGAACTGTCAATCTGGAAGCCCCTTCTAATCAAATCATTGTTGTGCACATGCTGAACTAGATGTCTGAGATCCAGCCAGGCTCTTCTGGAGAATAAATTGAAGGATTTCCTTGGAAGAAAAGGAACATCTCAGTCTGAGTGCCTGATACTTGTATGAGAAGAAGCACTCATGGGAGCTTGGAAAATTCATAAGCTTCTCAGTCAGGAATGAGACAATTAGTCACTCTCTCTTAGAAATTCTGAAGTCTGCCTGATCTGTTTTGGGAGGTCTATCTTGCTTCCAGCTGGAAGCCGAACCAGCTAATGTAGGGGTAGTGTGTTGTTGTAGCACACCTACACTCAGGGACGGACATACACATGCCTGTGCAGTGATACACACATGCTTCCATTAACACACAGGCATGCTTATTTATACACATTAAAAAAACAACACTTGACTTTGTACCCTTTGAGACAGCAATAACTGTAGTCCAAGTGATGAATCGGAAGAATATGGTGACTTAATGTGACTGCTGCCTGCATATGTTGTCTAAGAATGTAAGAAGAGCATTGCTGGATCAGACCAAAGGCCTATCTCAGGTGTGAAGAACCTTCTCCCCCGATGTTGCTGAAATACAAATCCCATAAGCCCCAGCCAACAAGATCAATGGGTAGGGATGATGGGAGTTGTAGTTCAGCAACATCTGGATGACCACAGGTTTACCACATGTAACCTATCTAGTTCAGCATTCTGTTCTTGCAGTGACCAACCAGATGACTCTGGGAAGCCCAGAAGTTGGACATGAGCATAGTAGCCTCTCCCCACTCTGTTCCCCCAACACTGTATTCAGCAGCATCCTGCCTCCCATATGGAAATAACATATACCCATCATGACTAATAGCTAGGGATGGTCTTATCTTCCATGAATTTGTCTAATCCCCTTATAAATTCATCCAAGCTGGAGGCCATCAGTACATCCTGTGGTGGCAACTTCTGAAACTTTTATGAACTGTGTGAAGAACGTGCTTTTGTGTGTCCTGAATCTCCCACCAGACAGCATTAGCTGTGTTAGTCCCTTGCCGTAATGATTTCGTTAGTCTCTAAGGTGTTGTTTCCCCTGCCATTCAGCTTGACCTTTCACTGTCCTGAGGAAGAGAGAAAAGCTCCCCATCCACTTTCTCCACACCATGGATAATTTAATATATTGGCGGGGAGGGCTCAGCATTCTCCATATGATTTTTTAAAACGTTTGGATAAGAAAAACAACAACAATTTTGTACGCAGAGGCCTTGGGTAGCATCAAGAGAAAAGCAAGGGGTTTATTTATTTATTCTGGACTTCTTTTGTTTTCAGCAGTCAGCAGGTTGCCAACCACGGCACTGATGCATGATGGGTGAGAAACAAGAGTCTGGGCAAATGGCATGCTGCAAAATAATGGGGGAGTAGCATGGGAGACAGTGAAGTAGGGCATCTGATCAGCTCTGAAGGATACTGCTGGCAGATGGACCAACAACAGCTTGGATGAACTACTTCTTGTGGGTAGCATGCTCTCTGCCCATTCTCTGGCAGTTTTCTAGAAAAGATAAGGAAAAACGAGATTGAATTACTATGGCAAAAAAAAAAAGCATCAGTGGTGCTGTCCATTACCATTCCATTCAACAGAAAACATTTTAAGTTCATGTACACATAAGACATTTTAGATGATGGCATCATTCAGCAAATCAGAGATCCATTACTATCCAGTTGTAGGTATTGTAAAATAGTTCATAGCATGCCGATCTGTGACCAGGCAGTTCACCCATGTGGTCCTTGCTATGCCCCCATCACCACTATCTCTAAGACACACATAACTATCTCGGAAAATAAAATAAATGCACAAATTTGCAGTAAGCTCAAAGTGTAGTTCAAATAATTTTCTTCTCCTACTCCCTTATTCTTAAAGACGGCTCTGCTCCATAAAGCCCAGAAACTCAAAAACTCTCGAAACCATGATTGGCCCATTTAGAGATAGCGTCTTTTTATAGCTCTGAATGCAAATGGAAAAAAATGCATATGGAAACTAGGCTTTAGAGCAGCAGATCCTAGACATTATCCAGTGGACCAGGAATTGTTACTCTAAGGAAACCACGTGACTCAGTCAGTTGAGAAACTATCACTCAGTGGTTCAAGTATGTCAGCTCCTAGGTTTCTATAACTGCATATGTGAGATTGGGACTCCAGGGCCCCCTTTACCAGCTTTGTGCCTGAATTTGCTTATCTTCCTCTTTCCTTCCCATCCATTTTTCCTTCCTTGATGTACTTTTTAAATTGCAAGCCCATAGGCAGGGCTTAAGACATTTTACTTGCCATAAATAATAATACATACACAAAACATCATAGCTCTGATCTTTGGCCTGTTCTTATACCACCATCTGCTTGAGCCTCAGTTAGAATTTCAACTCAATCCAGAATCAATGGCCTTCCAGATGCTGTTGGACTCCAACCCCCATTGGCCCCCAGCATGGCCAATAATCAACATCTGGAGGGCCACAGGTTCCCCACTCCTGATTTCAGTGCTTTTGGAAGACCTGGCTCTACCCCAGGCACCGCCTTTGTGCCAGCACATGACACAGGGACCAAATGCTGCAGAGTTCCCCCTCCCCCATTACCTTATAGGCGTTGGGGATGCAAAGGCCAGAACAGAGTGGGGACATTTCTTACCTTATGTGTTCCGTTCTTGCGATCTAGTGATGCAAATGGCCCCCATGGCAGGCATGACCTGCGGAATGGGTCACGTAAGTGTGGGATGTCCTGACTTCCCCAGATCTTCCACCTGATGTGCTGCTGGCTCTAGCTGCTCCTCCCCCTCCACCACTGCAGAGAAAGAAGAAGAGTCTTGATCAGTGAAGCTACAAGTCAATTCTGACAAAATACAGCAGCAGGAAGGCCCCAGCCCCATGCATTGGCCATCAGCTGCTGTTCTATCTAAGCTGAATATTTCCTTATAAGCTGGAGAAGATTGTGTAGATGTAAGAATCACTTGCACCTGCACTTAATCATAGAATTGTAGAAGTGTATCATTGGAAGGGACCCTGAGAGTCATCTAGTCCAACCTCCTGCCATGCAGGAATCATCACTAAAGCATCCATGACAGTTCTCAACATCCACTTCTCAACATCTGATAGGAGATCTGATGCTTAGGGCACAGCTTATTTGTCTTTTTTTATTAACTTGCTTACATGCATTTTCCACCTTTTCCCCCATTGTGGAATCCAAGGCAGTATGTGTGTATCTCCTCAGGGGTCCCCCATCCAAGCACTGACTAGTCTCAGACCTGCTTAGCTTTAGCAAGGAGGTAGCAAAGTGTGCCTTAAGACCACAGGCGACACAGTCCTGAAACTATTATGTAAGACGCCTGGATGAAAGACTTCCTGGAAACCTGATGCAAAGAACTCTGAGTTTGTCAAGGGGACAGCATGCTATCTATGAAACAAATAAGATATTAAATCTGGCATCTGAAGAGTATCCTGGAGAAGGGGCACACTCGTGTCCTAAAATGAACTGTGCATCATATGGACTTGAGTGCAGCTTATTATCTCCCATGACTTGGATACATGATGCTAAATCCTATATTCGATAAGAAGGCAGCAACCCTATTCGATACCATGCTGTGCGGTGGAAAACGAGGTCCCTTTTTCACTGTGCGGCATGAAAGCATAGCAAACTGTCCATTGAAAAAGAGTGTGATTCTTTAATCCCTTCCTCCAAAGGCAGCATGGCAGCTGGACTTAGTCATGTTCCCTCTTCCTCACAGCTGAGCTGTAATCTGAAAATAATTGGGCAGTGCATGCTATTCATCTTATTATAGATTAAGATCAGCAGTGGGAGAAAGGAAGCCAAGGAAAGTGGGAAAGGCCTGGGGAGAGATTGATGGGCCGAAAGAGGAGGACCTATGAACTGTTCCACACCCTAGTATGATCCTTCTCATAGAGGTGACATACATGCCCCGAAACTGATCAGGTTATAAGTGGTGAGGATCAACGCTTAACTCTTTGTTAAGTGCTTGCTGTTCCTTCAAGGAGTTTAGGGCAGTGCTTTTGCCTTCACACACACGAAAACCCAGTGAGTTGGGTTTGCCTTAAGAAGGAACGGCTCACCCAAGATTACCCAAGCTGCTTCAGAGCAGAGCGAGAATTTGGCTCTTGAGTTCCCACATCCAAAAGAACTAGTTGCTTTAATAAAAATAGCACTTAGCATTTTGTGTGTGAGAGAGAGAGCACGCATTTCTATACAAATTACTCAGTATACCTGAAGGAGCATCTCCACCCCCTTCGTTCTGCCCGGACACTGAGGTCCAGCACCAAGGGCCTTCTGGCGGTTCCCTCACTGCAAGAAGCAAAGTTACAGGGAGCCAGGCAGAGGGCCTTCTCGGTAGTGGCACCTGCCCTGTGGAACGCCCTCCCATCAGATGTCAAGGAAATAAACAACTATCTGACTTTTAGAAGACATCTGGAAGCTGCCCTGTTTAGAGAAGTTTTTAATGTTTGATGTTTTATCGTGTTTTTAGTCTTCTGTTGGGAGGTGCCCAGAGTGGCTGGGTAAAAATAATAAACTGTTGCTGTTGTTGTTGTTGTTACTTGACTGAAGAATTGCACTGCAAAATCAGCCAAGTGCAAATTTTGAAAAATGCCTGTGTTTCAGTTTTGAGAAGTGTGAATTGGGTATGTTTACCTTTAAGCGCACGCTGGCCTGAATTACTCCCCCATCCTTTAAAAAGTCCCTTTTGGAAAAGTGCATTTGTTAAGCTGCGTTAATCAGCTTCAACTGCACAAAACCACATTTCCAGAAGGCGCTTGAATCCCACCAGTAAAACATTGACGGTCTGGAGGTGACTGACGTCTCTGCACACTACTTACACTATATCATGCTGCCCGCCCTCCAGCAAGCAGCGATACGTGGCAATCTCCTGCTCCAGCCGGCTTTTGACATCGAGGAGCTCCGTGTATTCATGGTTCTGGCACTCCATTTCCGAACGCAGCTCTGCCAGCTGCTGCTCCAGGCAGGAGATGCGCTCCTGAAGCTCGCCCAAGTGGTTGTTGTAGCGGTGCTCCGTTTCAGCCAGGGAGGCTTCCAGGGTGTCCCTCTGGGAAACAAAAGAGAACCCACCATTTCTCTTTTATAACAGGAGTACAGTTGTGGAAGATAAGCATAACCATTGTGCTAATTAATACAAAATTAAAAGGGTTTAATTTCTCTCAGCAAGGTTGTTGTGGGGATTAAATGAGGGGGCAACTGTGTACACCATTTTCAGCTCATTGGGGCGAAAGATATAAGTGGAATGAATGAATGTTGCTTTTAGGCCCCATCTGCACTATACATTTAAAGCAATATCATACCTAAGAATTATGGGAGGTGTAGTTTGTTGTGGGTGCTGAGAGTTGCTAAGAGACCCCAAGACCCCTCACAGTTGCCACAGTGCTTTAACTATCAACCCCTCTTCACAGGGGAGGGGAACTATGGGAGGGGAATGGGGAGGGGTAGTCTCCTAACAATTCTCAGAACTCACAACAAACTACAGCTCCCAGAATCCTTTGGGGGAAGCCATGGCTGTTTAAAGTGGAATCATAGTGCTTTAAATGTATGGCATGAATGGGGCCATAGTAGGCAAAAGGGAGGGAGGAGGGAGGGAGGGACACAGACTAGCATCAGAAATATTCCCTTGTAAATTGTTGTTTTCTTTCATGGGATTTACACTGTAAGTAAAAATCCACAAGTGAGCTGGGCTGTGAACATGGTTTTCCCCAGGCATGGGAAACTGGCTGCCAACCTGTCAATCACCTGATGTCACAGCTGATCACTGGGGCTTGCAAAGCCACATGCACTGCATGTCCCAATGATTATCATAGTGTTGGGGCTACGCTTCCTTGCACAGAGCAATGCAAGTGTGCATTGGGTTGCCCTGTTCAATCTCAGCCACTAAAGCACAATGGCAAGGAAAGGGATGGAGGAAGGTCGGGTGAAGCTGAATTAAAGCCTTCTCCAGGAATTCTGAACCTAGAGTCTAGAGCAGCCTTTCTCAACCTGTGGGTCCCCAGATGTTGTTGAACTACAACTCCCATCACCTCTAGCTAGCAAGGCCAGAGCTCAGGGATGATGGGAGTTGTAGTCCAACAACATCTGGGGACCCACAGGTTGAAAACCGCTGGTCTAGAGTAAAACCCAAGAGGGGAGAGCAGGGATGAGCACACCATCTCCCCATAATCATTGTTCTCTTTGCCCTTCTCCAGTCGTGGCTTGTGCCAGTTCATTGCATGAAGGCATGCTGCTGCCTGCTGTAGTTTATTGCTCTCTGCCACCCCAACAGCATGCAGCTTCAATGATGCCAAGGGAAGTTCTTGCTCTCTCTTTTACCAGGCTGCACTGGGCATCATAGTCGATCTCCAGGGCCTGCAGTTGGCGTCTCAGTTCCGTGACCTTGTTGTTGCTTTCTTCGATCTCCTGGCTGCTGGTGCAGACATCACGATTCACCTCCTCAATCTGTAATGTGTGGAATTAGGGAAAGGATGAAGCTCAGCTTTGCACGCAAAAGGTCCCATTTTGATCCCTGACATCTCAAAGCCTGAAGTCTCAGAAGAGCCATTGTCAGTCAGGCAAGACAGCGCTAAGCTAGACAAGACAGATGGTCTGACTAAGTGTACAGCAGCTTCCTATGTTTCTACTCACTGAGGGTTTTTCTGGGGCTTCCTTCTAAATATGTGACAATGCAAAGGGAAAAGTACCCATGAAAGTGTCCCAATGAATGGGATCCTTTTTGGCAACATCGATTGCAGATGCAGAGGTCCTGATGCAGGTTGGGCCCAGAGTAAGGAGAGGTTTTACAACACCCTAAGCCCCACCCCTGAATTAGACTCCTGATCTGGACAGAGATTCCCATGCTGGCTATTTGTCCAAAAAGCACCTTCCCTTAAGAGTAGACCTGCTTGACCAACATGATATGGTGGAGCAGTCTATAGAGGATGCATAATATCTCTAGTAATGTAAGAGATCATGAAAGGAGAGTGCCTCTGAGCATATTCAGAGTATTTCCCCTCAATGTGTAACTAAGCAAGCAGCCTATATGCAACTAGAAATAGGTGTAAATAGTTTCTCCATGTCTAGGGGTTGACACCCAAGCAGGCTTGAAATATTTGGAATTAACCACTGACTGTATCCATTGCACTTTTCAAATTTACTTGAATTCTTTACAGTCCCCGTTGTACCTCTGCTTTATGTATTATGGACTTGGAGGTGTACAGCTTACCTTGGATCCATACCATGCTTCGACCTCCTTGCGGTTGCCGTCTATCATTGCCTCATACTTGCACCTCATCTCTTCCAGGATCTTCCTCAGATCCGGTCCAGGGCAAGCATTGACTTCCACATTGACATCGCCAGTTGACTGGTTCTTCAGGCAGGTGACTTCCTGCAAAAAAAAGATTGCAAGCCAATGAAACCACTGCCCACCCCCATGGCAGATTCTCACCTTCCATTTTCTACTATCCATTCTACCCCCAATGAACTCTCTAATGAGAACTGCCATGAAGTAAATGAAGGCTCAAAGCAGGAGATCTCTCTCAAGGAGGCAAGGTGGGTCCTCTCTGGACCAACAGTGAATGGCAATGCCATTCTGGGGCTGTGCCACTTCAAAATGCATGTGACTGAATATCCCTTAATATAAAGAGGCTCCTGCATTGTAGTGATATGTTAACTATGCAAGTGAAAGGAAGAGTCCCTAGGCCAGAGGTGGTCAGGCTGTGGCCCTCCAGTTTCCATTGGACTCCAACTCCCATCAGCCCCTGTCAGCATGTCCTGATAGCTGGGGATGATAGGAGTTGTAGTCTAACAACCACTGAAGGGTCATAGCTTGCCCAGTCCTGCTCTAGGCAGTTTTGCTAGTGACTGATGCTCTGCCACTTAATAGATCAAAGTTTCTTCAGTGGCTGTAAATGCACTCAGCTATCCACGTCTTAGATCCAATCTACTCATTTTATAAAGCTGTGCCATGTTCAAAAAATGCCCTTGGGATCAAGAAAGCATCATTCCACATGTTCCATTTTGACTTCATTAAAGGAGAAGACGGTGTCGCTCACCTCCTCATGGTTCTTCTTCAGGCAACACAGCTCATCCTGCAAGTTCTCACACTGCACTTCGAGGTCAGACCTGCAGGCAGTCAGCTGATCCAGGATTTGATGCAGGCCATTGATGTCAGCCTCCACATTCTGACGGAGGCAGCATTCCGTCTCATACCTAAGCCGCAAAGAGCAGAGCATGAGAATTCCATTATTCGTTGCAGGATTATTATTTTGGTCCTCCACAGGGAAGGCCAATTGTGATCATCGCTCTTACAGCCTAGATCTTCAGGAGGGCTGCTAGCTCTGATAGGCTTTCCCACATTGTGGGAAACGCATCTCCAACTTGAGATTGTATGCCACAGAGTATAGAAAGAGTAAACGCAGGGAAATATCCAACAAACAAGATGATTTTGTTTGCTGATCACATTGTCAAGACCTGGCTTTGCTGCCCCAGGAAAAGTGTCACAGTCCCCCTCATGTGTCTTATAGCTGGAATGGAGAAACTGTGGACTTCCACAAGTTGATGGACTCCAACTCCCATCAGTCCTAGCTAGCATTGCTAATAATGAGAGGTGAGGGGATCTGTAGCCCAGAAACTTCTGAAGGGCCAAAGGCTCCCCACCCTAGAGCAGAAATGGCGTTCAGTTCTGAGGAACACCCTGTATTCCCACAGAATAGACACTTCCAATCCCTGATGGCTGGGAGGACAAACACCCCCATCTTCAGACAGTCCCAACAGCAGACAACCTGAGCCACTGAGAATATTCCCTCACTCGAACAATGGGACCCCATCTAATGCACACAGATTTGTTCCATATGCCCCCTTGTTTACTGAGAAGTACTCACTTGGTTCTGAAGTCATCAGCAGTCAGCTTGCTGTTATCAATGCACAGCAGGAGTTTGTTGTTCTCCACACTTGTACAAATGAGCTGGGTACAGAAAAAGTTAACAAGAGACCAGTTAACACCCCTGCATGTGAAGTTCTAGTATTAAGATTCAGAGTGCGTCAATCCACGCTAGATGTTTATCAGCCTTACTCTATCTTCATGCCAGTCTTCAGCCAGTGTGTGCAACTGGTCCATAATAGTTCCATATCTACACACAGGTGAACCACAAGTCAGCAAGCCACCATGATCACAAGTGGGTAGAAATTAATACCTTGCAGCCATTTTATCTTCAGGAGTTGTGTCAGCACTGGATTCTCCCCTCTTCAGCCTTGCACATGTTAAGCATTCCCAGCACTCCACAACCCTCCCTTCTGCTTCCTTTTGGGCTGGGGTGCCAAGAAGCATGGAGACCACTTAAATTCCTGCTTGTAGAAGCCATTTCTACATAGTATGCCATTTACGTGCATGCATGGCAGTAGCAGACAACATGGTGAGGCAGCAGTGCACACTTGACCTCCCAACAGATGAGTTACTGCTGATTGACAGGAAGGGGAGGGAAAGGAGAGACACGGTGGGGAGGTCGGTGCAATGGAAGCACATCTACAAAGCCAATCCACACTCCTGACAGTGCATTTGTGTCATGCCAACCTCCCTGGCACATCATCCCACCTCCACTCCTTCCAAATAAGCAGCAGTGACTCCACTTTCAGGAGGACAGATAAGCACTGATGCTCCACCACACAGTCTTCTACTGCACTGTGGGCCTTGCAAAACGCCATCCATGCAACCACAAACCACCCAAACTATACACAGGCTCCCACGCAGTTGGAATGATAGCAGTAGAAATTGCAGTGGAACATCATAGGTGGTACACCAATATGAAATGAAGATAATCATCTTGTAGGATTTTTTTTTTTTTAAGTCTTGCTGATCACAGTTCTAGTTTTGTACAGTCCACATCACACATCTGAACAAACCTTTCAACATTGAAAAATAGCAATACTGAGTTTTAAGGAAACAGAGTATCTACAGAATGAGTTTGGGAATTCCAAGAACAAGCTTAAGAGAATTTCAGTCCTTCTTCTTCTTCATTAATTGACTTCTCACCACTGCCATTTCAGATCTGAGCTTAAGCCAAGGCCTGCTGTCTGTAGTCAGTTCAAAGGAAAGCGTGCAAGAATGACTAAAAGTTGACTGTCAACTGGCACCCTACCTGGTTCTTATAATCTTCAATTTGCTGGTGGTAATGGCTGTAGTCCTTGGGTTCGCAGAGTGGGCCTTGCTTGGCATAAAATTCCCGGATCCGACACTCGAGCTCAGCATTCTCCTCCTCCAAGCACCGGACTTTGTCCAGGTAACTAGCTAGACGGTCGTTGAGGTTCTGCATGGTCATTTTCCCATCAAGGTTTGAGAACATGCCTCCACAGAAAGGTTCGCTGACCATTCCGCCAACTACTGCAGGACCACCCATGCCACCAACCATGCCGGCAGGAACGCCTCCAACCACGCCACCCATGGCACCAACCATACCGGGATGGGGGCCTCCAACCACACCACCCATGCCACCAACTATGCCAGCAGGAACACCTCCAACCACACCACCCATGCCACCAACCATGCCAGCATGCCCACCACCAGCGCCACCAACTGCACCGCTCCTTGCAGCAACGCTCCCAGCGTGAGAGCCGGCACTTCCCCCAAGATGTCCGCCACCAACAAAGGCCCCGCTGCAACTTCCGCTTGAGAACTGGCTTCTTCCTGCTCCGTAGGCACAAGTGGAGCCTCCTCCAACATGGCTCCGGCCAGAGAAGTTGGCTCTCCCGTTGCCTAGCCCGCAGGAAGTGTACCGTCCAGAGGAGACCGAGGAGACCCCCACCCTCCCTCCACCAAGGTTGCAGCTGCCGCTGCTGCTTCTTCCAGCTGTTAAGACGGTGTGCCTTGTGCTACAGCTCATTGTGATGGTGATGGAGGATCTCTAGTGCTAAGCAGGAAGCAAGAGGCACTGCTGGATGTAAAGTAAGACTGCTAGGCTCTGGGCCCCACCAGGTCTCTATTTATACTTTCTGCAGAGGGTGTCGCCAGTACTGGTTGAGCTCCTTTCTTGCTTTGTGTGTGAGGTGGTTCCCCCCCCCCCTTTCTTCTAAACTTGTAGCATTGGATACTGTAATTATCTGTGCCACAGATCTCCCAAAGGCAAAGATATAATGGGATCTGAAGAAGATGCTGCACGTGTCAGCAGCTCTCTGGGAGGGGGGGGAAACCCAACGAGAAGCAAAATGTTGTGTTGTTTGTGAGACACACTTGGCAAACAGATTGTGGCACAGCAGTGCATAATAGCCTCTTTTGCCTACAGGATGAAACACGGCTTTCCTGAGCCAGCCTAATTTTGTTCCACAGCTGGAATGCAATCTCGTCAATTTAAGGATGAGACAAAACAACTCATTTTTCGAACTTTGATTAACTGAGTGTTGAAAAGCGCCTCCTTTTCGCCGACGACATTGACACTTCTTGAGAAATAGCTGCCTGACTTGATCTTCTTTGAAACGGATTTCGTCTGCCCTCAGTGATGTCGTCAAGTTGACAAATTTGATTGACTGTGTGGTATTGGTGGTGTCGCTCTATTCATTCCGTGATCCCTGATTGGCTGGGCTCACCTATGTCCCAGAAGCATTGTCCTCATTCTCAGCCTCCCTGATTTGCCCCAGTAACTTTATTCTGTAGTCAGATATGATTTGCATATATCACGTCGTTGTGTCATTGTATTCATCAAAGGACTCCTGCTTTGCTAGGGGGGCCACTCTTATGACCCATTTAGGAAGGAGAAAGAAGCTGAGACTAGGATGGGGCGGCTGGTACCAAAGCTCCTGTAGCTAAGAAGGAACAATGTCACTGAATGGGGGGAAGGGAAGTAGCACATTTCTGTTTTCCACCGAAAAATCAAAATCTAAGGATATTCTGCACACAACTCTAGTAGAATTGAAACATGACCCATTTTAAGCATGAAAACAGTTATGTTTCCCAGTTCAATATATAGCTGAAAATTATCACTCAAATGCTGAATGAATATTCACAAATAATCAAAGGTTGAATGTGAATTTTTTACTCAAAATTTAAGCCAGTGTGGTGGATTGGTTAGAGCAGCCTTCCCTAAACTGATGCCCTCCAGGTTTTTTGGACTGCAACATCCATCATCCCTGACCATTATCCATGTTGCTTAGGGCTGCTGGGAGATTTAGTCCAAAACCTCTAAAGGTCTCTAGTTTGGCTAATGCTGCTCTAACCACTCAACAACCCTGGCTTAAATTTAGTGTAATAGCTCTGAATTAAGTCTGGCCATATAACAATACAGAGGCTCTACATTTTACAGCCTGAAATTTAATATTGATGCCTGCTATTATAACTGGGGTGGGGAGGTGGGATCATTGCCTTTTGGCAAATACAAATGTCAGTGGAATTTTGAACAATCTGGTGACTTTTCGGTATATATTAAGCATCAATATGTGCAGTAAATAATTTTGTGAAGCAAATTCATTTTGCTGGGTTGTGGGGGGTGGTATAATAAGTTGCTATGGCATTACCCAATGTCCTCTCAAAGAAGCCCCCTATCCCACCTTGAGTGGGACTGCATTATTTCCCATTTCAGTCCCAACCTTAGCTTTAGCCTTGCTGGTTCGCTGCGTTTTTCGGTTCTCCATTTTCTCACTCGACAAAATAATTCCCCAGTCAACATTTTTCTTGTGGTATTTCTCGAGAAGGGTGTTGCCTGTCCAACGATGTTTGACTTCAGAAGTGTCTCTTATTTATTTGCTTGCTGGATTTGGGACTAGCTAATTACTCTGGTTATTAAATCTCATTCTCTCTACTGGCATAATAGCCCAAAGGGGCTGCTGATTATACATCTTCTGAGTCCTTTGTGGTACTGACAAATGTTTGCTCTTAATGAAATTGGAGTGTCTGCCATACGGACTTAAGTTTACCGCCTGCTTTCTGCACTTCAGGCCCAACACCACTAAGAGTTTAAATAGTGAAAGTTGAGGGCTCCACCAGTCTCACCACCCTCCTAACACTGCTGCCCATCCACCTGAAAGGCAAAAGTCAAGGAATAAACAGCTATTCCGTTCACTTAGAAATATTTTAGAATGGGAGGAAATTAGGGTTCACTGGTGTGGCCCTTATTTTGTTTTTTTTGTGTGTTTTTTTTTAAGTTAAAAATGGTTTACTTACAAACTCTCTATATTTTTTTTTAATATAATTTTTATTAACAGGCCAATCAAATCACATTAGTTCCAAATCACATTAGTTCCAAATTAGACAGCCAAATTTTTAAATTTTTATTGGGGGTACCCATACTTCAAGCTCCGAAAGGGGTCCAAACATCACTCATGTTGCTGCTTTAATTAAACAGTTCTATCCAGTTCTGTCCAGATAGTCTCTTTGTTACTCTCCTCATCTTCTTGTTGTTATCATATATTCCTTTCTTTGCGATCTCTGATAATCTTCACAAGCGGGTTGAAAACAAACATCCTCTGTGTGGGTTTTACACTCTCCAAAAATACTATCACATAAAGGACAGACGCCATTTCCACACCTCCGTAAAGAACTTTCTCTCAGTCTGTCCGTTGATTTCCTCAGGCTTGCCAAACATGTCTCAGGGGGCTCTGCCAGGTCAAGATCACATTCCAATAACCATACATTCACATTCCGATGACCCTGGTCCTCCTCCTCCTCGTCCTTCTTAGGCAAGCCTGTCTTAGCGAGACGCCATTTGAAACTGCGTCATAAAACTTTCCTCCATTCCCCAATAATTCTACCAGTCCTCTCTTTGATCAATAATTCATTCCACACAGTTCTTGAACTCCTGCTTGTGATTAATAAATTGCAACGATTCTTCTCTCTGGAGGGGAGCGTTATTAATACTCACATAAGGCAAAAAAAGAAAAGTTTTTTCCTCCCCCCCCCTTTCCATTTCACTTCAACATACCAGTCTTTTAATGATGATTCATCACTTGATTTATTTGTCCAGCCCGTCGCTCCGCTCACAGAGATCCATTAATCAGCAGTCTTTACTCCCGATCTTTACTTGATGTATGTGCATTAGCTTCTTTCCAATTATATATTTCCAATTATATCTTTTGAGCTAATGCAAACCAGTGCGCAAATTGGAGACAGCATCAGGAAGAGCCGGGCTCACTCGAGGGCTTCGTGCCAAGTGCCCACACCCCCTTCTTTTGATTCCGGGAGTGAATTATGGACACAGCTGGCAAGGCAGTCCCCCCCATCTCCTTGGGGGGGTAAGGGAGGCTGCATACTCCTCATATCAGCCTCTTAATTACCTTGTGTGGGTCGGAGAGATGTTATTGTCGGCCATCTTCCAATGCGCCCCCTGGTGGCCCCCTGGTGTGTCCCTTATTTTGAGAACTAGATGAAATTATACATCTGGTTTCCCATAGTCCAATGGTACCAGAGCCTTCTAAGCTGAACTGGACATTTTAAAGATTTTTTGGGTTTTTTGGCATTCTGGTAACATTTTCAGTAGAAATAAAACCTAATTTTTGAACAATCCAGTCTTGAAAGATGCTTTTTCTTAGGAAGACGTTTTGGTCTTTTCTCACTTTTTAATGAAGCTGGACAAATATGAATGGGGACAGATTTGATTCAGCCAACAACAACAACAACACCCAGGAACTTGCTGTATTGTACAAGAGAAATTGTCAGAGAAAATGTTCAGCCATTACTTTTTCATTATATGTTTTAAGTAACAATAGAAAACCACAACATTATTGCCAAGATATAGTAAAGACAGTGTTTACAGCCATGTTGAGGAAGCTGTTGAAAGACTCTCCAGCTGGAAAAGGAACAGGAAAGTCTAGCAAATAGCTTGTTGCTTGGAATCGCAGGTGGGGAGAATCAGCAGGGGTTTTTAAAGCAGATTTTCCATCTGCACAAATTCCCTGCCAGACTTTTTGAAAAGCCAGATTAACACAAAGCGTATTTCGCTCCTTGCTTACACCTTCTACCAGTGGTGGCTTGTCCTGTGCTTAGAAAGCATTGATTCAAGAGGTTTTCCTATTTCCCCATGCTTTCTAGGCAGGGGTCCAAGCAGTTTGCCCCATCGCTGTCTGTGGGAGGAAAACCCTCTTTACTGCTTAATCAGAGCAAATGAAAACTCAATGGACCTTTGCTCTGATTCTGTGGTAACGAATGGGTTTTTCCCAAGGGGAAGCGATGGGGCAAAGAGAAGTGTGGACAAGCCCTCTGTTTATTAGAACTGAGTTCACACCATTGTTTTAGGTGCAACCAACCAGTTTGTTAACCTTTCTTCATTAGGACAACAGTGTCTGTTGGAAACCCCCAAAGCTAGCACACGGGTACTGCCCAGGCAGATGGTTTAGCTGGTTGACTCATCCGAGGCTAAAGCTACTGTAAACTGAGTTAATTACCTCAAGCCTTGCTCATAGAAATGGCCCAGAAGCCTGGGGTTTATTTCCAAGTAATGATAAACTTCCATCCCAAATCCCTTTTAATATACTCCTCCCAAGTGAGTCTATCTCTCTACACTTTCCCCCCAGCCGGTGCAGAAGGAAATTAAAACTTAAATGCCAGCTTCAAACAAACTGGGTCCCTCAGCGAGAAACCCTCGGGTCACATCCTCAACCGGCTGAAACTCTTAACTTCATGGCATTTCCTGGTTTGGAACACGTTCCCAGCTGTGGAGGGGACATTTGGGTTGATGAGATTCTCAAAATGTGGGGTTTGGCTTGGCACAAGGGGAAATGGACAATTGCCAGGGGAAGAACAGCTTCCTCCGGGATATGCTCCTCCCAGCTGCCCCACAGCTGCTTGGCGCCATATGTCCGAGTGAACCCCGCAGCACCTCTAAACCACCACAGATAAGCCTCCACTTGCTCTCATTTGGAAGAAGCTCAATGTTTTCATGGAGGAGAGGGCTTTCAGTGGCTACTAGCCATAAAGTCCACACCCTGCCTCTACAATTGGAGGCAGCAACACTTCTGAGAAATGGTTGCTGGAAACCTAGGAGAGGAAGAGTGCTCTTGTGCTCAAATCCTGGTTTCAGGTTTCCCACAGGCATCTGGTTGAATCATAGAATCATAGAAGAGTTGGAAGAGACCACAAGGGCCATCGAGTCCAACCCCCTGCCAAGCAGGAAACACCATCAGAGCACTCCTGACATATGGTTGTCAAGCCTCTGCTTAAAGACCTCCAAAGAAGGAGACTCCACCACACTCCTTGGCAGCAAATTCCACTGTCAAACAGCTCTTACTGTCAGGAAGTTCTTCCTAATGTTTAGGTGGAATCTTCTTTCTTGTAGTTTGGATCTATTGCTCCGTGTCTGCTTCTCTGGAGCAGCAGAAAACAACCTTTCTCCCTCCTCTATGTGACATCCTTTTATATATTTGAACATGGCTATCATATCACCCCTTAACCTCCTCTTCTCCAGGCTAAACATGCCCAGCTCCCTTAGCCGTTCCTCATAAGGCATCGTTTCCAGGCCTTTGACCATTTTGGTTGCCCTCCTCTGGACACATTCCAGTTTGTCAGTGTCCTTCTTGAACTGTGGTGCCCAGAACTGGGCACAGTACTCCAGGTGAGGTCTGACCAGAGCAGAATACAGTGGCACTATTACTTCCCTTGATCTAGATGCTATAATCCTATTGATGCAGCCCAGAATTGCATTGGCTTTTTTAGCTGCCGCGTCACACTGTTGGCTCATGTCAAGTTTGTGGTCAACCAAGACTCCTAGATCCTTTTCACATTTACTGCTCTCAAGCCAGGTGTCAACCATTGGCTACTGTGAGAACAGGATGCTGGACTAGATGGGCCACAGGACTGATATAATAGTCTCTTCGGTTCTTCTCCAGCATTCAGCAACCTGACCTTCTGCTCTCTGGGAGCCTCTGTGCAGTGGTGTAGGAAGAGGGGTGAGGTGGGTGCGGGCTGCCCAGGTGTCATCACTGAGGGGAGTGACAAAATGGCAAAAATATGTGTTTTTAAAATATATATTTAAAAAATGGGCTCACAACACTTTTTTTGAAAAAATAACTCCGGCACCCCTCTTCCTACGCTGCTGGTAGCTAGGTGAGGCAGGGGCATTGGCTGCAGGGACTGCAGCATGCCTGAGCCACAGGTCTCTCCTGAGGGGGAGGCGGCGGGCAGACTTCCTGCAAGCTCGACACTGCTTTTTTGAGCAGTGTGGGGTTGTGTGTGGCTGCAGGACATGCACGCCACACCGGGCCCCCAGGTGGCTAGCTATGCCACTGCCTCCGTGTGCTCAACTTAAACCCAGAGCCTCTCCGTGTTCATAAAAAACACCTAGAAAACATATGTGGTGGGGTGATCCTTATTTAAGACTGGTGTATGACTAAAAAAATTCTCAAGGGGAGTAGTAGGAAAAAGAGAAGTGTAAATCAGAGTGGCAGAGAATGGTTGAGGAAAAAAGCACGAGACACTTCCAGACAACTTGCTGAGCATTAAACCTGATCTGTTTGCAGGGCGTTTGGATGACACTGACTGTATATTGAACATTTCTTCTGATTTGTTTGTGGGGAAGTTAGCTGCCATTGCGTCAAGCAAGTCTCATCCCACACTTTCCAGTGCATTCCCTGTCACTTTCCTTGGTGCAAAAAGGCTGATCTTTGGGGGAAGAAGGTTCCTTGTGCAAGAGGTCACAATTAACTTTCATGGTGCCGCCTGAATTTGCCAGTATATGATTGAATCCCACTCAGAAATTGTGGCAATGCCCTAAGAAGTCTTTCTTTGTTTCATTTCTCTCCTCCCCGCTTCCACTTCACTTTAGAGCACTTTTATTATCCTTGTGTGTTACGTTTTTGAGCATCGTCGCTTCAACACAATGGCAATCATTGTAACTCAAGCAAGGAATAACACAAATACTCCTCTTCTTTTCCTTCCTCAAATAATAAAAAGCAGCATTTACATGCTTAAAAGGAGATATGGAATTTATGACACACAAGCCCTTCTCAGTCTCTTGTTTTCTGACTTGATGAGAGATTAACGTTAATTACTGCTTTGCTAAATAACAGAGTCCAGGAAAAGAGGTGTGTAATTTTTTGGAAGAATTATCTTCCTAAAGCTCATTGCCCATGGTTTCCTGCTGAATCAGGAATTTTTAGTTCAGCTAACAACTAACATAGATTTTCTGATAATTGATTTTCTAGATAAACGAGAGAAACAAAAATGCTGTCACAAGCACTGTTAGTAATACTCAACAGTAAATCCACTGAAAGCAATGAACTTAACTCCATTGATTCTAATGCATCTCCTCTGAGTATGACTGAGGGATTGTCCATATTTCCAGTTGCCCCATGCCTAGAAAGTGCAGGTCTGAGAGGTTTTCAGCTTGTCCCATGCTTTCTAGGCACAAGTCCAAGCAGTTTTGACTTTGCTCAGGTGCTTCACTCCAGAAAACCTGCTCTTCCTTGCTAAATCAGAACAAACAACAATCCACACAAAACCTGATTGCTGTTTGTTTTGATTCTGTGCTAAACCATGGTTTTCCCAGGGTACAGCTGTGAGGCAAATGGAAGTGCGGATGAACCCTTAGTTGTCTATCACCTGTTTGCCTTCAAACCCTTGAACATGGGGTGGGAAAGCTGTGGCTTTCCAGATGTTGTTGGACTCCAGCTCCCATGAGCCCCAGCCAGCATGGCCAGTGGGCAGGGATGGTAGCAGTTTCCAGCAACATCTGGAAGGCCACAGGTTCCCCATCCCTGTTCGAAAGATTCAGTTCACTTGCTTCAGTTGTTCTTCAGTTCTGATAGTTATAGCTTGTCTTGTTGTGGACTTAATGCCTTCGGAACCACAGCAGACAAGAAGTAGCAGAGCTTTGCCCTGGTGAGCCTTCCTAAGTAATCAAAACAACTTCTCAAGCCATCTCGAACAGAAGGTATTAACTTGCAACGTTGATGCTTTTTGCAGCTTAAGGGCAAGTTAATGAATAGAAAAGGGAAATGAGTGGGGTTACGTTTATTCGATGTTGTTCGCGTGTAGCTTTCCTTTGCAAAAATAAATAAAAACTGACTTGCAGCTGAGCTCTAAAACAAACATGTATGTGAATGGTTGTGCTGGACTGTGAGAAAAGAAAATTGCAGTGTATGTGTGCCAAGTGGCAGCCATTCATCCAGAGATTCCTGGGTTGAACCCAAGCATTAAGC
Source organism: Podarcis cretensis (assembly GCF_951804945.1). Lineage (NCBI taxonomy): Eukaryota > Metazoa > Chordata > Lepidosauria > Squamata > Lacertidae > Podarcis > Podarcis cretensis. The sequence goes on along the minus strand of NC_137182.1, from coordinate 26,719,104 downwards.
ACATAATTTGCTCTAGATGAGCTCTGGATATACCACTGGAATTATAATATTGCTAATGACACTTTTTCCTAGGGAGAGGGCAAGGTGTAACAGTTCAGCTGGTAGGCAGGCAGTCAACTGCAGATGTGAAGGCTCCATAGCAGGTAGGCCAGTCCAGATTCCTGTTGGAAACTGTGGAGAACCACTGTGAGTAACTGAGGAGAAAATACTGAGCTGGGTGGGCCAGTGGTCTGACTCAGTATGAGGTAGCTTCCTATGGGCAGCAGTGCCAATGGAGCAGGACAGCAGAGCTGGCTTAATACATTTTGGAGTGACGTTCATAAGGAGTTAAGAATTGTTCTGCTGGTTCATGGCCCATCTACATGCCAATGGCCCAGCTATATGCCTGTGGGAAGCCCACAGGGAGGACTCAAGCACAAGAGCACAATGTGTAATAATGCCCATTACCATACAAAGGGAGGGAATAGCATTTAAAGCATGGGTAGGCAAACTAGGGCCTGGGGGCTAGATCTGGCCCAATCGCCTTCTAAATCCAGCCTGCGGACAGTCCAGGAATCGGTGTGTTTTTACATGAGTAGAATGTGTCCTTTTATTTAAAATGCATCTCTGGGTTATTTGTGGGGCATAGGAATTCGTTCATCCCCCCCCCCAATATAGTCCGGCCCCCCACAAGGTCTGAGGGACAGTGGACTGGCCCCCTGCTGAAAAAGTTTGCTGACCCCTGATTTAAAGTAAGTGAAGTGACATCTGTAGAGTGGGATTCTGTCAGACAAGTACTTCAAAGTACCACTGCCTATTGGTCCACAACGGAGGTATTTAGGGACATAACAATACATTCAAATCTAGAGGGGGGGGACTGTGAGGCATCAGGGAAACAGCTTCCTTCCCCCACCCTTTGGCCGTGCATCAGGAGAACAAAGTAATTAGAATTGCTTACCAGTTAAGAGTGTTTAATGATCAGAGAAAAAGAACAAAGCAGCCATTCTCGGAGTGAAGATGCTCCCAATTAGGTTTTCCTCCTACTTCCCCCCCAAGTCCTCCCCGTCACTTCCCCTTCTCACAACCTGATCTCGCAACCACTGAGCCTTCTGCGTAGCAACCTTATCAGCTCTCCTTGCCCTTGGAGAGAGAGGCGAGACACTTTCCAGCGAAGGGGAGTCAGTTATCTCTCTCTCTTACCTGTTCTGCTTCTCTTAGCTGTTCCCCATTCAGCTCTGCCCAGCTGTGGTTTTCCAAACTATGTCCCTCTGCAAGCCAAGTCTCTAAATCTATACAGCAGTACCTCGTGTTGTGTAACCTCCAGGTTACAGAATCTTTGGGTTACGGATGCGGCAGCCCAGAAGTGTATATTTCCGGGTTTCGTCGCTCGCGCATGTGCAGAGGCACTCTGCACACCATGCGCATGCACAGAAGTGATCTGCATGCCGCATGCATGCGCAGAAGTACTCTATCACACCTCACGCATGTGCAGAAGCAGCACCTCTAGTTTTGGACTTTTGGGGGTGCTCACGGCCCCCCGAAACAAATTAAATCTGTAACCAGAGGTACCACTGTACTGCTCCACTGTTCCTGGGCAGCTTCAGGATCCTGTTCAGGAGCAGGAAGAGGGGGAGGTTCCCACCATTCCTCATCAGAGCTGTAATCCTCAGTCTGGTCTCTGCCAGGGACACATTTAAAGGGGGAAAGATCCAGGACAGCTGTGTGATGGGAAGAGTTTTTCTCCTGCATTGATGGGGGACAGGCCAGTGCAGATTCACATTTCGTTCTGGTGTGGACAAGCCACTGGTTGGCCACTGTGGATCTGTTTCACCTTATGTTCTTGATTAACCCTAGTTGCCTTAGCAACTGCAGCACTTTACCCTTTCATCCTGGCCACCTGCCCCCTTTGAAGCAGTTTCCACCCTCAAGTTGTGGTGCAATGCAAAAATAAAACAAAATGCTGAGTTGCAGGGCTTGTTTTGCCATGGGTGAAAATGTTCAGGAAGCACCACTTCATTCCTGTTTCAGCTCTGCACTTAATCTGATCTTTTAGAACATCCCAGATGTAGCATGGCAACATCCTTAGATTTTCCAGATCACATCACTGCCCCAGAGAATCAGAGGCTTGCAGCTTCCAACCCCTCCTATCCTTCACTGGAACCGCCTCAATACCCCTTAATTGTACACAATTTTTGTGTCACTATCGTCCCTTGTCCCATGGATAGCTGATGCACGGGTGACAGAGGAAACACCCTCTAATTGTTTTGCAGTTCTTGTCCAGCTGGCTTTCTAATCTCAAGCTCACCCACACAGAAAATGTGTTAGGAGGAGGATTTCAGTCTCTGATAAACAGAGTTTCTGGCTCCAAAGACACCGGTAGCTTTTAACCTGATCCTCATGGTTCAGAGAGCAGAAAGGCCTTGTTGGCAAGCCTAACAGGACCCAATGGGAGGCCCCATGAGATCTCGAGATACTGTGTGCAAAATAATGATTGCCTAAAGCTCACCCTTACTAGTTCTGGTACTCAAAAAAAGTGGGGGGTGCTCAAACTAGGAAGGGATGAACTTGCCAGCCTCTACCCCATGTTCCCATAGGCACTGGTTGTACCCATTCTGCCCCCAGCAGTGAGCAAGAAGGCCTTCAGTTGTGTGTCCTTAGGAGCCTCCTTCTGTCATGGCTGTGGACCACCTCTCCTCTGGTAACTACAGTTCTGAGAAGGAGGGGAGGAGGGGGAGGAGAACCCACCCCCTAGGTCTTTCCTGTTGGGACTGTTATCCCTGGAGCCTGCCTCCCCTTCCTTGAGACTAAAGGAAACCCTCCTAGCAGATGTTGATGGTTGGTCTACAGACTCCTCAGGGGATCAAGCAATCCCACAGCTGGAAAGTCCATTACCCCAAAAGGAGCTAAGAGGAAGGGCCCTTTAAATAGTCAGGAGGCTATTGACTCACTGGGTGGGGCCTCCAGTCAACGGCTCCCTTGCGCTGCTATAAAACTCAGTCAGATCTTTGTTGAGACAACTTGGATGGTTGGCCTCAGCTCTTGGAGAGCTATCTGTGGTGCTGAACCCAGACCTTAATCTCCCTCCAAGGGGCTAACCTTTGCCTTGCTCCTCTGCCTGGACAATCAGCAATGTCTGACCTCTCCTTGTTTAGCCGAGCACCCTCCTGGGTGGTGGAAGTCCCTGTGGACTGTGACTGATCAACATGGCACAGTTGGGGAGGGTCAAATGGGGGTGCCTGGTGTGTTCACCTCCTGCTCAGTTTGAGCTCCATTAATTATTTTTGAAGGCCCGAAGGGGGCTGCTCTATCACTGTTAAGAGCAGTGAGGGAGGAGGAGGAGGGGGAGAAGAAGAAGAAGAAGAAGAAGAAGAAGAAGAAGAAGAAGAAGAAGAAGAAGAAGAAGAAGGGAGATTGTACCAAGAAGCAATAGGCAGGGGAATAAGCAGCGCATTAAAACAATGTGAATTTGAAGGGCAACTCAAGTTGAATAATTTCACTTTTTTGTTAAAAAATGAAGTGACGGTTCTCATATATTTATAGAAGTGTTGTGGATGCCAGCCCAAAAGTTCCAGTACTCCATACTAGGGAGTCCTGTCACAAAAAATCTCTGACTTCCCCATTTTTTGGTGGATTTTTTCCTGCCCCTGGAGCAATTCAGTGGAAATGGTAAGTACGCTTTCTCTGCCCACCAGCATGTTTTGAGAGGCCATTTTTGCTGACCACTCTAAAAGATCCTGCTTCTGCTACCCATCTCTTGCTTCCTGCACCATGGAGGCCTCCAGCTCTGCCATTTCGCTGTTCTCTACTGCACTTTTCCCAGTTATCTTCAGAATGTGAACTATGTGTTGTGGGGAAAGTTCTGTCTCCACCACCTCATTCCTTGTTCCTTCCTTTGATGTCCAGGCTTACCTGCCTGCATTGTTCATATTGAGGGCACTGTTTCACCTGCAGCAAGGCAACCATCATCACCTTAATCACCATTTCTAATCAAGCTCCTCTGCAGTACTCCAGCCCTTCAAAGCATTGCTAAGTACAAATGCTGGTTAACCACAGGGTTTTGATGTTCTCGTTTTTATGCCCTTGCACTTTCTCCTGACCAGCACATTGTTGCACACACAAGCAAGTAGCTCACTTTCATCAAAAGGCTCCGAAATCACTCAGTCAGTCGATTTGGCTCAGCAAGCTGTCATTCAAAAGTCCTTAGCCTGATGTTGGCAATACTTGTGTGGTTGAATTTGAGGAATGTTGATCGTGAAGCTTGGGATTCTGATTCTGGCAAGACTCCCATGGTGGTGAAGTGAGGTGTGGCAAGACAAGTTATCACAGAAAACACACACACACAAAAACCCCATGCACTGAGCAGCCAAGGGAAGCATCCAGTTATGCCAACCCAAAGTGGCAGGAAACTGTCACATGAATCCTCCCAGCCAATCAGGAGTCTAAGGAGGCAATGCTAATATTTCCCTGCTGTTCTCACCTCCGCCAACAGGGGGTCAGTGCTAACGTGCAGTCACTGTATTGTAGAGGAAACCCGGGTTCAAATCCTGCTACCAGGCAAAAAAAGTGCACAAGGCCAACCACTAGGCAGCACAGCTAATCCATGATTAGTGGTTTGTTGATGGGGTCTTTTTTAAAGGATTGTGCTATTTTAGGGATTGTATGTATCTTACGTTATTTTATTTGATGTATTAATGTGTTGTAAACCACTTTGAGATTTTTTCCCCCTTAATAATGTAAAGTGGAGTAGAAATGAAAATCATCATCATCATCATCATCTTTACCTATTTGATGTTGTTGTAAGCAGGCCTGTTGCTTGTGCAAAGGGCAGTATATAAATATTCTAAATAAGTAAATAAACATGGAAATGGGGAGGGGTGTAGGGGGAGATTACTGGTCCTCCATATAGCCGTAGCTATTCTTTGTCACCTAAAGCTGCCCAACCCTGGTTACAGTTGGAGAGGTTCCATGGCTGAAGTGAAGTAGTACATAACATGAAGGGTGGTGCTCATTAGGACTGGTAGGGTGGAATTCAGGGAGGTTGACAGTAGGGGGAGCCAGAGCAAACTGCTAGCCAGTTAGGCAGAGCCAAGTAATCTTGTTTTTGTCCCCAACCTCCTCCCTCCTGGCCCTTCTGCTTGCTATTTCTGCCTGTTCGTCTATCGTCAATGAGCCTGCAAGCAGTGACAAGGGTGTGTCATCTGTTCCAGGCAGTTCTACATATTGGGGTAGGAGGTAGAGCAAAGGAATGGGTAGCTGGGAGAGAATCAAGGAGTGAGTAGTCCCACTGGGGGTATTTTGCTCAGATGGGACCCCACAAAATCCAGAGGTGGTTCTGTGTTACCTTCCTGTTCACCACAAGTTTGAGTTTTTGAGAAGTTCTTTAGCAAAACCCAGTAGCTCCAGAAGGAGGTGGGAGGAGACAGAGAAGAATGAAAGGGTAAGCTGATAACTGAGAGTGTGGCTGGAGGATATCCATTAAGCTCCCTTTGAGGACTGGAATCTCTTTCTGGGAATGAAAGGGTAGATAGAAAAAGATGTAGAAGAAAAAGATTCCAAGCTGAAAAGCCCAGGTCTCAAATGTTATTACAAGAAAATTATTGGAATGTAACTGCAAGGTGAGCTGGAAGCTAAAAAGCTGAAGTAACGCCTTTGTTTTCTGGGAAATAGCCTGGCTAAATTCCATATCTGCAGCCCTATAAACCTGTGTAAAAATGCCAGATTTCTCTAGAGGAACCAACCTAAGCTGAGGGACTCTCTGCTGGGTTTTCTACCTGCTCCTTTCAGCAATATGCACAGGTCCTGCTATCCAAATGCTCAGTATATGAAAATTCACTTATCCAAACACAAGCAATTAGTACTCAAACCTCGCTATACACACTGCAGATTCAGATACCCAAACATCTAAACCTGCATATAGTACTGTAAACAGATTATCAGCCTTAAACAAGCCTTATTTTTGTGTGTGTTTAGCTGGCCTGCGGCTTTCATTTCATAAAAAACCATGATGAGAGGGAGAGGGGAGGGAGAGGGAGAGATTGCACAAATATGAGTGCATTTTCCCCCTTACTTATTTGCCTTCTGCAAGGTTTCAGAGGGGTTTCCTGGGTTTCCCCAGGTTTTTTCATCATTTGGGGATCAAAATTCCTTGGTTGGGAATGCATTAAAAAAATTCCAATAGGAACCAATGGAAATCATCAAGTCGTTATACAAACACTCACCTAACGAACAATTTCCTGAGAAATTGTGTTTGGATAGCAGGACCTGTGTGTAAATTGCTTTAAATAAAGACAGATCTTTGCACCCCCAAAATAATCTTGAAGTCTGGTTTTTTTCCACAATAAAAAAACACTGGTTCTTTCCCAATTTTATCCTTTCTCGTGGAATCCCACAATGATTACATTTTTGAGAACCCTAAATATACAACCATGAAACAATCTCATGTTTATAGGAAATAATGCTTTATTAGCTATTAGCAAGCAAGGCAGTTGACTGTAAAAGTCACCTAACAGTGTGCTTTTTCTTCCTTATGCAAAGGTTTCATGTAGATGCACACACATACATAACAGTATATGTGTGTTGTTTTTGTTAATTTGGAAAACTTGCTGATAACTATTTTTTTAATAAAAAAGGAAGGCATACTGCAGAACGCATGAAGATTCTGTGATGTTAAACTCTCTCAGTTGTATCCACAGAACTATAGTCTTGGGGCACTATTGATGGCAGGTTCTTTTCAATAGCTGGACTGTTTGACCTGCTCACGAGTAGAGACGACCTTTCCATCTTCAACCTCCTCGACAATCATGCGGACTTGACGCGAGGTCTTTGTGACTGCAAGAGAAGAATTGGAGAGAGGGTTTATTTCCTCTTCAGATGTTTCATAACTTCACCAGATAACTCCATCTCAAAAACAGAATGATCAGGAGGTGAGAGGACCCGAGAAGCTTATATAGGGTCCTCAGCCAACTGGGAGGCTGAACTGGGAGCCAATCAGGCCTTGAGGGAAGGAACAAGGAATGCTGGAAGGTTTCTGTTGCTTTCTGGGCCTGTGAGCAGAATGGTTAATGTTTCCGTTTCCACATACAGAAGACCCCAGGAAGTTGCTCCTGATATTATTTCATAACTTGTCTCACACACCACTTGATTGCAAAAAAACACAACAACCTCAAAGCAGTTTGCAAAATATATGTAGTTGAGAGACAAAAGCAGGATTCTTACAGGGATGGGAAACCTGTGGGTCACCCCCAAATGTTGCTGAACTCCTGTCAGCCTTGACCATTGGCCATCCTGACTGGGGCTGATGGGAGTTGGAGTCCAACAACATCTGGAAGAGCACCCACTCCCCGTTTGTGCCCTGTCAGAATAGCAGAGATGAGTACCTCATCTACTTTCCTCTTATCTACTTGGAATTGTTGGGGGAAACAGGAATTGTGTGGGCTGGGATGTCATTAATAGTGCAATCCTAGGCATGTTTGCTCAGAGTTCAGTGAGTTCAGCGTGACTATGGCTGCACACACATTATACCTTTGAAGCACATTTGAAGCACATTTTCTCCTCAAAGAATTCTGGGCACTGTGGTTGCTAGGGATTGCAATTCTATGGGGGTAAACTAAAGTGCCCAGAACTTTTTGAGGGGAAGAATGATTTTCAAATGTGCTTTAAATGTATAATGTGTGCACAGCTTTACTCCCAGTAAGTGTGTTTAGGAAACCATCATAATGTTTTTCTGAACAGCCTGAAATCTGCTCAGGATTCTGGCCAAGGGTGATAGTAACACTGCAATCCAAGATGGTGATGTCGGTGAACAGCGCTCTTTGATGTGCAGATATATCTTCATCCTGACTCACTTAGCAGTGGCAGCAGATAACATCACACAAGATGAAGGGTCTCAGAGTTCAGATTATCTCCTTACCATCTCCTTGCCATTTGTGGTGGTCCTTCAGCTACTGTTTTTAGAAGGCTACTGGGTTTGGCTAAAAATGGGACAAGTCAGGGCCTCTTGAAAGCCTCTCCTATATTTCCCCCATAATCTGAGAATTGAACTTTTTTTAGTTGACATGCATTCTTACCATCTCTTCCAGACACAGCTGCGTTGTACTGGGAACTGATGCTGTAACAAAAGGAGGAAAGAAACATGGCCAAGTTAGAAATGCAGACTGCTTTTCTAGAATACATTATGAAATGCCAATGTGATAATAGGGGGGGGGGAGAGAGAGAAATCCTAAAAATGCCTCTTAAATGTGGAAACAGGGCTGCGTACCAATTACAGTGTTGTTCGTTGATTAGATAATCAAATAATGAATGGGTCTATTAATGCCAGCACCACCAAAATCTGGATAAAATTGCCTTTTAAGATATTGAAGGAACCGCCCTGTTTTGCTCCATGTGAGCTGTTTTAGAACTCCCTTCTTGCCATCCCTCCCCAGCACAGCCATCCCAGCCCCTCTTTTACGTACTGGGCCTCCTCTCCCTCCAACAGGCGGCGGTAGGTGGCGATCTCTTGTTCCAGGCGGGTCTTGACATCGAGAAGGATCTTGTATTCGTGGTTCTGGCGCTCCATGTCGCACCTCAGCTCAGCCAGTTGCTCCTCCATGCTGCTGATCATAACCTGGATCTGGGCGAGCTGGGAGCCATAGCGAGACTCTGTATCTGCCAGGGTGGCTTCCAGTGCTGCTTTCTGGGGGAAGAGAATTGAGAGGAGGGTCACATTCATTGCTTTGAGAACTTTGGAAGATTATCAGGTATATAACAATGACAGTAGTGGGCTGCACGCTGGTTTTGTTATGTACTGAAGTTCTCACCCTGGGCCAGCAGGGGGATACTGTAGATAGTTATGCAAATAAGGGATCGAAAGTTACGTTCAGTGATTGGATAGTTTTAGAAAATTGTTACAGTTACGTTGTAATGGAGCTCTATATAGGCAGGCTGACTGAACCCTTCAGTTCAGTTCTGTTCTGGCCTGTGAATAAACAAGAGCTGTTTGAAGAATCACTGTGTCGTCTGATATGTTCACCCACAACTTAACAGGTTTCATGAAATATTTCAATGAGGGATGGAGGGAAATTGATTTTGGTTTGCAAACCAAAAAATAACTATCCTTCAAAATTTGCACTTTTCTAGATTTTGTGGTGCAGCTTCCTAACCAAATAATATGCATATATTAGAGGAAATTTCCATAAAATTCATTATGTTGAGGGATGTTGCTTGCAAAAAAAAAAGGTGTCTGTATAAAAATGTGTTTATCAGGAAGAATTCAGACAAAATTCTAAAACCCCTGAACATTACTACTGAGATGTGGAGAACTGGATTTAAGATTGGAAAAATGAGAAAGTGACAGAAACCAACATTGTCAGATTTGTCAAATCAGGTATAGCATCTAAAGTCCTTAGGTAAATGCAGATGTCCAATCAGCAAATAGCTTTGGGTTATGGAGCCTGCTGGATGAGGCCAAAGGTCTCTCTGGCCCAGCATCCTGTTCTCACAGGGCCAACCAGATGCATGTGGGAAGCCTGAAAGCAAATGCTTATGCCATGATAAAAATTAGTCTTTAAGGTGCCACAAGACCACAAGACTCTAGGTTGTTTTTGCTGCACCAGAGTTACCACTCTGGAAATTATTACACAGCTTTGTTGTTGCATTCATATTTCACCCAAGAAGCTTAAAAGAGTTTCTCTCACTCACTCACACAGGCACACATTTCATCCTCATGAAAGCTCTACTGGGCACAGTAGGATGAGAGATAGTGACTGGTCCAAGGTCACCTGGTGAACTTCACGACTGCATGAGAAGTTGATCCTGGGTCTCCCTGGTCCTAATCTGACAAACTAGCCATGAGACCACATTTTAATCATCCCATATTAAATTTTTGCAGAGCCTCTAGGCTATGAAACAAGAGCAGCAGGACGACTCGCTCCATCACTTCTCAGTGCCACACCTCTGACTTTCTCACCCAAAGAACACAAAGACTGCAATCTGATACAGTGTAGTGTATATAGGCTGCACACTTCACTGGAAGTAAGTCCTATTTAATTTAATGGGCTCAATAGACATATGTAGGTTTGCACCATTTGTCACCACCAACCTATCCCATTGAGTTCAATGGGATTTAAGCACAGTTCACTTTTGAGCCCTGTGTGTCTCAGTCAAAAGCAAAGTCGCACTCTGTGTAAGGACACACTAATGATATTGTCCAAAAGAGGGGAGGTGGGCAATGTTACACAATGGCCAGAAACGCACTGCAAATTATTCAAATGAAAAGGTCCTACTTCTTGGACTGTGTCACCAAGATAGAGCCAAGGGGACTTTCAGAGACTCATCATCCTCCCCAGTTCCACATGCCCCCCTTACCGTGCTGAGTTGAGTCTGCAGCTCTATCTCCAAGCTTTGGACGCTCCGCCTCAGTTCTGTGATCTCCGACTTGCCGCTCTGCAGCTGCTCTGTGTGGATGGCAACTTCGCGGTTCAGCTCTTCTGTCTGCAAGCAAAAGGAGAACACATGTTGCTCACATGAAACTCAGAGCACCGAGTATCCATTTGAGAACCTGTGGCACTCTTATTTTCCCTCCAGAAAGCTCCTTCATCCCGAGAGGAAGTCCCACCTTGCTGAAGAACCACTGCTCAGCATCCTTGCGGTTCTTCTCTGCCAGGTGCTCGTACTGCTCACGCATCTCTGCCAGGATCTTGGTGAGATCCACTCCAGGAGCAGCGTCCATTTCCACGGAGATCTCACCACCCATCTGGCTTCGGAGGACGGCCATTTCCTGGAAAGAGAGGAAAATGTGGAAAGTTTATTTGCTTTGTTTTTGTTTTGTTATTTGTCCTCTACTCGGGTTAAGGAGGGAATTGTACGCTGATGAAGCTGATGGATGGCTGGTGAAGGACCCTGTGTGAGATGCAGGGAAGGGAAGTTCTCCCAGGGTGGGAGGTTGGGAGAAGAAAAGGAAGGTCCCAGGTGAGAGTTGAGAGGGTTCACCTTTTTCTGTATGGGACAAGAGTTAAGACCTACCTGTGAGAGAGGACTCTGCATTCTATTTTCACTTTCTTTTTAAAAAAATTGTTTAGATCAGTTTGTTTTTTATTGTAATGTATTCTGAACATTCTTAATAAAAAAGAAAGAATGTTTATTTGCTTATCTGTTCCAGCTGTGACGTGGGAGTCCAAAACCACATAGAAAAGTGCCTTATGGCAGATTAGCCTACTTGTGCAAGTTGTCCATCTCTTCTGATACAACTGGAAGCAGTTCTCCTGGGTTTAGCAGGGGACCTTTTGAATGCAAAGCATATACTCCACCACTGAATAGAACCATGGTCCTTTGAAGACAGGCTCTGTCTTGGTGGCTAGCAAGCAGGCTTTGACCAGCTGCTCAGCTGCTATGAATTAGACTTTCTGCATATCGTCACAAGCCACCCTAAATGTGGGTTTGTCCCAAATACCAGATCTTGAACATAGCAGTACAGGCACATGACTGGTTGGTTATGGGACCGAAGCCAGCAACCGTAGGATGCTTTACTTGCCACTGGCCATGCAATACAGGTTCATGGCAGCTTTGCCTCTCACCTCTTCATGGTTCTTCCTGAGATAAGCCAGCTCCTCCTTCAGGTTCTCAATCTGCATCTCCAGGTCTGCCCTGGACAGGGTCAGCTCATCCAAGACTCTGCGCAGCCCATTGATGTCAGCCTCCACATTCATGCGCATAGCTTGCTCTGTCTCAAACCTGGAAGCAGAAAAAAGGACAGATTAAATTAAGAGATCCCCTTTTCATATTGTTTTGTTTTGTTTTGTTCCACATAGTTTTGCTTACTGTATTTTTCCATGTATTAGACGAGGTTTATTGGCTCAAAAATAAAAAAACTGGGGTCATCCTATACACGGATAGTGGCGTGGGGGAGAAGCTGTGCGCTGCCAGCCAGCTGGTGGGTGGGCACACAACTCTCCCCCCCCCCCCCACTGTGGGAGGCACACACTGTAGGGAGCGTTTCCCGCCTGCAGTGGCATGGGGTGAGCGGCTGCCCACTTTGCCAACCCCCAGCAACAGCCGTGCTGGAGTTTGGATTTGATATCCTGCCTTTCACTCCCTTTAAGGAGTCTCAAAGTGGCTAACATTCTCCTTTACCTTCTCCCCCACAACAAACACTCTGTGAGGTGAGTGAGGCTGAGACACTTCAGAGAAGTGTGACTGGCCCAAGGTCACCCAGCAGCTGCATGTGGAGGAGCAGAGACGCGAACCTGGTTCACCAGATTACAAGACTACCGCACTTAACCACTACACCACACTGGCTCTCACACTGGCTGGGGTGATGGCACGTGTGCAATTCCCCCTAAAAAAAGCTCAACAACTTTGGGCCATCTCCACTCATTTTCTTTAAATTTAGTCCCTCAAAATAGGGGACGTCTTATACACGAAAAATACGGTATTTGCTTTTTCAGACTAGTTGCTCATGACAGGCCTTCGGTTAAGTTTCCTGATATATGAGACATCAGATTATCCAGCCTCATTTGTTGGCTTCCTAATCCAGCCTGCTAATTACACCTTGCTTGTGTTCTGGACCAAACTCTGTGTTTCTAAACCCAATTTTTCTTCCCTTGCTCCAACTTGTTGAGTGGCTTTTAGACCTGCCTTGGAAGCTGTTGGCCTATTTGAATCCTAGCGCCAGTACTTAATATGGCTGAAGCAACTTCATCAGTCCAGGGAGCCGTAGATTGGAGACCCTTCTACAAATGAAATGTAATTCCACCCGCTCATGGTTCATACATATTCTGCAGAAACACAACTTACTTGGTTCTGAAGTCATCAGCTGCCAGGCGGGCATTGTCAATCTGCAGGACGATGCCAGCATTGTCAACAGTGGCAGCTAATATCTGGAGAAAGAACAAGTAGTCTTAAAGAGAAGTCTTAAAGAGGCTTGTCTGAATTATGTACTCTCTTAAGTATACAGGACGAGAGCAGGCATTAAGTGATGCCTAGGGTGGAAGTTAGAATGGCAGTTCATGGCACCAAGGTAACATGCCACAGGTCAGCCTGGATAGCTCAGTTGGCTGGAGTGGGGTGCTGATAATGTCAAGGTTGCAGGTTCTATCTGCATATGGGACAGCTGCATATTCCTGCATTGCAGGAGGGGTTGGACTAGATGATCCTCAGGTCCCGTCCAACTCTACAATTCTATGATTCTATGATCTATCCAACAGGCTTACTCTACCCATCACTGCCACTATTGGGTTGACCATATTAATAGCAATCCCTACTAATCCCTGTGGGATGCAGGTGGCACTGTGAGTTAGACCACAGAGCCTAGGACTTGCCGATCAGAAGGTCGGCGGTTCGAATCCCCGCGACGGGGTGAGCTCCCGTTGCTCGGGTCCCTGCTCCTGCCAACCTAGCAGTTCGAAAGCACCTCAAAGTGCAAGTAGATAAATAGGTACCGCTCCAGCGGGAAGGTAAATGGCATTTCCGTGCGCTGCTCTTGTTCGCCAGAAGCGGCTTAATCCTGCTGGCCACATGACCCAGAAAATGTACGCCGGCTCCCTCGGCCAATAAAGTGAGATGAGCGCCGCAACCCCAGAGTCAGCCATGACTGGACCTAATGGTCAAGGGTCCCTTTACCTTTACTAATCCCTGTGGAACACCCTCCCATCAGATGTCAAGGACATCTGAAGGCAACCCTGTTTAAGGAAGTTTTTAATGTTTGATGTTTTATTGCTTTATTATTATTATTATTATTATTATTATTATTATTCTGTTGGGAGCCACCCAGAGTGGCTGGGGAAACCCAGCCAAATGGGTGGGATGTAAATTATTAATTATTATTATTGTTATTGTTAATATTATTGTTGTTGTTATTGTTATTGTTATTATTAAATTAATAATTATTAAATTATTATTATTATCACCCAAATGGTTTATGATAAACATGAGGAAACTGGAAAGCAGCCTTTGCCAACCTGCTGCTTGCCAACTGTTTTGAACTACAACTCCCATCAGCCCTAGATAGCAGTCATGATGTCTGGAAAATGCCAGATTGGCAAAGTCTGCTGCCAAGCAAGGAAGGGACTTGTTCTCTGATGTTGCTATCCATTGGCTGCTCCTCATTAGGTGCCATTTTCAAGGAAGGACATCAGTAGATCAAGTAATGGATAGAGATTTCTGGGTGATCCATGAGCAAACTCAGAAGCCTCACTCAAGGCATAGATGATAGATAAATGGATGGATGGATGGATGGATGGATGATAGATGATAGACAGATAGACACACACAAAAATTTCACAATGCCCCTCAGATCAAATAATTACATTGTTTCCTGAGTTGACTTCCCACCCTCAGTTGACTTCTCCACAGTATTTTTCCTCAAACCTTTTCTACTGAATTATATCTTTTCTGCTGCATTACATCTTTTTTCCAAAAAGTTCCTCCTATTTTACAATTGTTTAGGTGAGGCATCTTTCAAACTTAGGCTGCATTCAGATTCTCATTTACACAAGGGTAAGCACCACTGAACTCAATGGGATGTGCTTCTGAATAGAAACGTAGAGGGTTGTGCTGTCAGTTCCTCATCTGTAAAATGCAGGGTGGGCAGGTAGAAAGGGGGCAGGATACTCATGCAGAAGAGGGGGTCTCCGCTGGTGTAGCTGGCATGACAGCACAGAACTGCTGAAGTTCCACACATAATCTATTTTATTGCGTTTATATCCACCTTTACTTTTTTCTCCAAGGAACCCAAGGTAGTGCACATGGTTCCCCTTTTCCCGTAATCCCCACAACATCCCTGTGAGGTACATTTGGCTGAAAGGCAGTGACTGGTCCAAGTTTCATTGCCAAGTGGGAATTTGAACCCTGGTCTCCCAGGTCCTGGTCCAAACCAGCGTGCCACCCTGGCTCCCCACTCTCATCAGTATACCTGAAGGAGCATCTCCACCCCCATTGTTCTGCCCGGACGCTGATGTCCAGTGCCGAGGGCCTTCTGGTGGTTCCCTCATTGCGAGAAGCAAAGCTACAGGGAAACAGGCAGAGGGGCTTCTCGGTGGTGGCACCCGCCCTGTGGAACGCCCTCCCATCAGATGTCAAAGAGATAAACAACTACCTGACATTCAGAAGACATCTTAAGGCAGCCCTGTTCAGGGACGTTTTTAATGTATGACATATTAGTGTATTTTTGGTCTTTGTGGAAGCCGCCCAGAGTGGCTGGGGAAACCCAGCCAGATGGGATGGGCGGGGTACAAATAATAAGTTGTTGTTGTTGTTGTTGTTGTTGTTGTTGTTGTTGTTGTCACATTAAAGGTGCAGGATCAGCCTGCCTCCTTTTGCACCTGGCCCCCCTGCTGAAATGCAGCTTACTTGACAGGGTTGTTGTGGAACATGGAACTGAGCAGGCTTGCATTTGTTTTATTTAGCCAGTTCGCTCTTCAAAGAGCTCTCCTAATCTCTCGTTTCGGTCCGGTGAAAAACCGTTGCTCCTGCTCTCATCGCCCTGTCACTGCGACACTAGACAAAAGGGTGAGCTGCGTCAGAGAGCTCTTCTCTCCCTGCCCCAGGGTGCTTCCAGCCCCTCCATTATCTGAGCGGCTTGGCAGAGGGAGCGCATACTTGGAACGCAAGTCATATCCGCCGCGCAGCCACAAGCCCAGGGTCCTGTCAGCACAGACATCACTCACGGCCCTTGTATTCCTTTTGGGTGCACCTGAAGTAGAGCCACTGGTGCCCTGCAGCCATGCGCTCTAGCTGATAGATTTTTCTTGATCTTGTCGTCATCCTAGGGATTAGCTCAACTGGAAATTAATCCAGTTCTGTCCCTCCATCAGTCCACACCCTTCACTCTTAAAATAATTAGAGACCAAGGGTTTTAGAAACTGTGGGTCCACACCAGAGATGTAAAGCACACCCAACTTGCCCCAAGAAATCCTGGGAATTGTTAAGGGAACTAGGAATCATGGAGAAACTACAGTTCCCAGGATTCTTTGGGGAAAGCCATGTGCTTTAAATGTATGTTGGGTGTACTTTATATGTCAGGTGTGCACCTGTCTCACAGCCGGTTTTTCTAAAGCAGCTGAGCAGCACTTCAAGTACCTAATGGGTTATTACATAGATGAGGGTGGTGAAGAAGAAGAAGAAGAAGAAGAAGAAGAAGAAGAAGAAGAAGAAGAAGAAGAAGAAGTCATTATCTGCTTCTTTAAAAGGAAGAACTAGATCTAATGGTTTTAAGCCACAAGAGCATAGATCTCAGCTGACCATTAGGAGAAACCTCTTGAACTTACAAGCACTTAGACTATGGTACTGTTGACCCGAGGCAGGGATAGCCAACATTGTGTCCTCTGGACATTGCGGGACTCCAGTTCCCATCAACTCTCCCACCCAGCCAGCATTGGCCCTTGGTCAGGATGATGGGAGTTGGAGTCCAACCACATCTGGAAGGTCACCTCATTGGTGCCCTGGACTTAGGGGTGGGTAGGCTTGAAGCAAAGGTTGGAGGACAGCCATCTGTTGGGGATGCTCTACCTGGATTTCCTGCATCAAGAAGGGGGTTGGACTAGATGGCCTACAAGACCTCTTCCACCTCGGTCGTTCTGTGAACTTTCATCTCCCTGAAGGTTATATGGGGTTGTTGTTTTAATCAGAATCTTAATCAAAAGGATTAGATACGATGTGTTCTGGAGGAAACCTCTCATCTGTTGGTTCATTTGACTTGACTCTACAAATGTCTCATTGGTGGATCAGAAATCAGGATGCCCTTCTTGCCCCTCCCCATGATGAGCAGGACCAGAATAAATTTTGGGGGAAAGGGGAAGGGCCGTAGCTCAGTGGGTAGAGCATCTGCTCTGCATGCAGAAGGTCCCAGGTTCAATCACCAACATCTCCAGGTAGGGCTGTGAAAGACTCCCTACCAAAATCGTGTAGAGTGTCACTGCCAGTCAGTGAAGACAACAGTGAGCTAGATGGACCAATGGTCTGACTTGGTATAAGGCATCTTCCTACATTCTGTGCCCTACATTTAGAGGGCTTATACCAAAATCTAACTTAGGTAACATATCTCAGTTGCACAACATAGCTTAAGTTCAGGAGATCCACACCTCTGAGTAAGAGTTCGTTTGTGCTCCTAAGATTATTTAAGCATGCACTAATTTTTAAAAATGTAGTGTGTAAATGAGAGAAGGATATATATGGAAACATGAGCATTATATGGGGCAGACGACAGGATAAGGATTTGTCACAGCTTCCTAAGAAGCATCCAGTTGATAACACACTTGGCCACATAATCTGTGGGAAGCCCTAAAATGTGAGCACTCTAAAGATCTGAACCCCCACTTCCCACAGCAAGCAGCAAACTCTCCATTGCACCCCAGTTTCATACAGGAATTGCAGATAGCTATTCTTCTTATGTGCAAGGCAAATGGTCGCAGCTGCATTGTCACAAGTTGTTCTGGGCTCTGTAACAGCTACACATGCATACGGGCTTAAGCCAGAAACCAGTGGAAAGGGTTCAAATGCCTTAATAGCCATGCTTAGGTTTGCAATCTGGCAGCCTGGGAAGCCCTTACTGCTGGGCTCAAGAATCCCTTGAGAATCCCCTCCACAGCAACTCTTTTTTCAGCTACCTTACTCTTCTTTCCTTAACTGTTTTTACACCACTGCATTGCTCTAGACCAGTGTTTCCCAACCTCTGGTCTCCAGCTGTTTTTGGACTACAATTCCCATCATCCCTGACCACTGGTCTTGCTAGCTAGGGATGATGGGAGTTGTAGTCCAAAAACAGCTGGAGACCAAAGGTTGGGAAACACTGCTCTAGACGACCCAACTCTACAATTCAATGGTTCCAAAGGCTCTCTGCTTTGCCATTTACCTTGCTCCGCAGATCCTCGATGGTCCTGAAGTATGGGCTGTAGTCACGCTCTGGACCTGGTCCCTGCTTCATGTGCCACTCCTTGATCTTGACCTCCAGCTCGGTGTTGGCTTCCTCCAGCGCCCGCACCTTGTCCAGGTAGTTAGCCAGGCGGTCGTTCAGGTTCTGCATGGTTTCCTTCTCGCCTCCACCCAGAAGGACATCGCCGCCGCCAGCGACAAAGCTTCCACCATAGCCTCCACCAAAGCCACCACCAAGGCTGCTGCTGCAGAAGCTGCCCCCATAGCCACCACCAAGGGCACTGCCTACCCCATAGCCACCCCCAAGGGCACTGCCTACCCCAGAGACATAGCGAGAGGAAGAGATGGAGATGCCACCAGCTCCGCCATGGATGCTCGGGGCTCTGTATCCGCCGCCCAGGTGGACAGAGGAAAGCCGGGAGGAACCCCCAGCAAAGGAAGGCCCCTTCATCGAGGAGGAAGAGGTGTATTGCCTGTAGGTGGTGGTCATGGCTGCCAGAAAATGGAGACACCCAAGAGAAATGTTCTGACTACGTTCTAAGAGGCTGGAGAGAGCTAGCAGGTCGTTGTCTGTATTCTCCTCTTATATCTGAGACGGAGGCGTTGCCACAAGGAGTGGCGTGGGTGGGGGGGGTTGCTCTCCTCTCTTTTCCATTCCCTGAAGGTTTCATCACCCCGGGCATCCAAGCCAACTTCCCAAACAATCCTTTTCCTCCCTGCGTTTATTCATGCCTATGTCACATTCCAGAGGGCGGACTTTTCTTTTTATTGAACCGTTCCTTCTTTTGTTTCCGAAAAGAAATTGTCAGCTGTTACTCAGCCAAGGTGGCTCTTCCACCCAAGGCTATATCTTTTTTTAAAAAAGGGTTTCTGTACCAGGAAGGCTATGGAATGCAAGTAAGAAAGAATAAAGTATTTGGAGACTCCGCCCTGATGTCTTTCTGAAAAGTCAGGGCATTCTGCCTTTCTCGTGTTTTTCTTGGCTCCCACTGCTGAGAATTTCCTAAGCACCCATATCCTTCAGCACCTTCTGGAATGTGGAGTGTGTGGACTCTGTCTATAAAGCAGGGTTCAGCCAAAGACTCTTAAGAGCGTCTAACCCATGACCAAGTGGAAGGATAGGTCTGCTGGCAAGACTTCGCGTGGCCGGGGACTGAAAATCTCAGGGCCAGACAGCAAACAAAGCTTATCTTCCATCACAGCGTCCTTGTTGCAGAGGTTTAGTTACATGCAGGCATCAACAGAGGACACCCCCCAGAACCTCTATTGCAGGGTTTTCCAGACTTGGGTCTCCAGTTGTTTTTGGACTAAAACTCCCATCATCCCTAGCTAACAAGACCAGCGGTCAGGAATGGTGGGAATTGTAGTCCAAAAACAGCTGGAGACCCAAATTTGGGAAATGCTGCTCTAGTGGATCATCATCATCATTTCTAACCCACCTTTTTTCCCAAGGAGCTCACAGTACTTGGTTCTCCCCCTCCTCATATAAAACACACACATACCCCCAAAAATCCTGCAAAGTTAGGGCTCTGAGATGTGTTTGTCATTTGAAGGGAGTATAGAAAAGAATGGCTGGGAGGGTAAGGGTTAAGTACCCTCCCATCTGCCCCCTCTTTCTTGCAAATTGCACCCTGGCTCTGTAGGGATAGCAGAATCTGCCAGTATTGGTTCTCTTGGTTTCTCATTTTTCCAGTCTTAAATTTTTGCAGCAAGTATATTGTTGTTGTTTAGTCGTATAGTCATGTCCGATCTTTGTGACCCCCTGGACCAGAGCACGCTAGGCACTCCTGTCTTCCACTGGCTCCTGCAGTTTGGTCAGACTCATCCTGCTAGCTTGAGAACACTGTCCAGCCACTTTGTCCTCTGTTGTC
Source organism: Podarcis cretensis (assembly GCF_951804945.1). Classification (NCBI taxonomy): domain Eukaryota; kingdom Metazoa; phylum Chordata; class Lepidosauria; order Squamata; family Lacertidae; genus Podarcis; species Podarcis cretensis. The sequence goes on along the minus strand of NC_137182.1, from coordinate 26,699,410 downwards.
CCCTTCTCCTTGTGCCCTCCATCTTTGCCAACATTAGGGTCTTTTCCAGGGAGTCTTCTCTTCTCATGAGATGGCCAAGGTACTGGAGCCTCAGCTTCAGGATCTGTCCTTCCAGTGAGAACTCAGGGCTGATTTCCTTAAGAATGGAAAGGTTTGATCTTCTTGCAGTCTATGGGCCTCTCAAGAGTCTCCTCCAGCACCATAATTCAAAAGCATCAATTCTTTGGCCATCAGCCTTCTTTATGGTCCAGCTCTCACTTCCATACATCACTACTGGGAAATGCAACAAGTATATTTCTTAGTGCAAATTTCATATGCAGTTTTGACTAATCTACACGTTTTTATGCACACTTCCCCCCAATAGCTGCATATTTGTGAACATAGGTTGGAGAACTACATCACAGACTTTGGATAAGTGCAAATTTTGAAAGATGGCTGTTTAGGTTCTTATATTAATTCAGAAAGTGCAAATTTGATAAATTCAGTTTTAAATGTGAACTGCATCAAATTTCTCCCCCTGCCATTTTGCTCTGGAGAGGTGACACCCTGCGACCTTCTAAATATTGCTGGACTACAAATTCAATCATCCCTGACCATTGGCCATGCTGGCTTTGGGAGGCATAGAGTCCAACAACATCTGGAGAGCACAGGTTGCCCATCCCTGTTTAGCCCTGTCTGAGTTGTGGAACTCTGCATAAATCAATCCGCCATTGGTTCTCCAGATGCCACAGCACCCAGCATTAGTTTGGCCCAGATCAATACAGTGGTACCTCGGGTTACAGGCGCTTCAGGTTACAGACACTTCAGGTTACAGACTCTGCTAACCCAGAAATAGTACCTCAGGTTAAGAACCTTTACCTCAGGATGAGAACAGAAATCGTGCAGCAGCAGCAGGAGGCCCCATTAGCTAAAGTGGTACCTCAGGTTAAGAACGGTTTCAGGTTAAGAGTGGACCTCCAGAACGAATTAAGTTCTTAACCCGAGGTACCACTGTAAATACCGTATTTTTCGCTCAATAACACACACCTGACCATAACACGCACGTAGTTTTTAGAGGAGGAAAGTCCGTAGGCATGCCACCCGTAGGCATTCCCTCCATAACACGCACAGACATTTCCCCTTACTTTTTAGGAGGAAAAAAGTGAGTGTTAAGGTGCAAAAAATAGGGTAGGTCTCAGCCCCAGTGAGCTTACAAACCAAAAGCTAGGAGCTTGGGGAGAATAGAGAGAAATTAAATTGCACTGGTCTTATGTTTCTCTCTTTCTTTCTTTCTTTCTTTCTTTCTTTCTTTCTTTCTTTCTTTCTTTCTTGTGATACCAACATATTCCTGAGAGCCATTTTGCACACTGCACAGCAGTAAGCAACCAAGTGTCCCCTAAACCAGAGGTTTTTAACCTTTTTAAGTCCACAGCTCCCTTGACCATCTACCTTCTTTCTGAGGCACCCCTGTGGGGTTCAGGGGCCCAGTTATGTCACCACTTGCCTTCAGAGCCAGCAGCCCCTCACCCCTTTTTGAACACCCTCCCTTGTGGAGTGTGTTCCCTCATCTTCCACTCCGCTCCCCTCTCCTTGGGAGTCCTCTGGGCAGCCACTGCTGCCATCCCTGGTCTCTGAGCTGCCCCACCCCCTGCCCCAAAGAGAGGTGCCTCATCCTGCCACCCCACAGGGGCCTGGGCAGAGGATGCCCCCAGCCTTAGTGGCCCATGTTTTGTTAGCCCAAAAATGGGAAACAAATGAGTTCCCAACTTAAATATGCGCAGCTTGTGGATCTAACATATAGAATAAGAGAACAAGAAGAACATATGTTTAAAGAAGATTGGGAAATGTTTATTGAATATATTGGGGGGGGGGACTGTGTCCACTTGAAAACGTTGGCAGCATTAAGATAAATTCACACACACACACACACACACACACACACACACACACTAGTGGTACCTCGGGTTAAGAACTTAATTTGTTCTGGAGGTCCGTTCTCAACCTGAAACTGTTCTTAACCTGAAGCACCACTTTAGCTAATGGGGCCTCCCGCTGCTGCCACGCCGCCGCTGGACGACTTCTGTTCTCATCCTGAATCTTAACCCAAAGGTACTATTTCTGGGTTAGCAGAGTCTGTAACCTGAAGTGGTCTGTAACCCGAGGTACCACTGTATATAGAAAATCATTGCCCTAGACAAGGAGAAACAGACAAATCTAGCTTTCTGGCAAATGGAACTGCATGACACACTTGCTTGCAAACACCTTTTGTTTTATTCCTTCTTGACACTCTAGTTATACACCTAGAGATGTAGAAAGAGGCAACATCATATCAGACCCTTGGCCTGCCTAGCTCAATACTGTCGACACTGAATGACAGCAGCTTTCTAGGATTTTCATACGGTTCTCTCCCAGCCCTACCTGGAGATGCCCTTCAGAACTGAACCTAGGACATTCAACATGCAATGCATTTGCTCTCACACTGAGCTATGACCCATCTCCATGCTGAAAGGGCAGCGTCCAGTGGCTCTAATGCCTTACTTTTGCAGACAGCTCTGAAAGCGCTTGGATGCCTTGCAATGTTGCAGCTATTGCAGAATCCTGGGTCCTCTCGCCACGGCATCCCTAAGTTTCTTAAGCATTAATTTGAAGTTCTAGGAGGATTAATATGTCCAGCTTCATGAGAGTAAAAATATGTTTAAAATGTTGTATAAGTGTCAGGCTTCGGGGAATTCTATCCCTCCCACGAAGGCAGCAAAGAAGCAGAGCGAAACAAAGAAGAGTTCTTACCAGTTAGTTTATTCAATAATCACAGCGAGAGACAAAGAAATGCAGTCACTCTCTCTATACAGCGGTACCTCGGGTTAAGAACTTAATTCGTGCTGGATGTCTGTTCTTAACCTGAAACTGTTCTTGACCTGAGGTACCACTTTAGCTAATGGGGCCTCCCACTGCCACCGCACCACCAGAGCATGATTTCTGTTCTCATCCTGAAGCAAAGTTCTTAACCTGAGGTACTATTTCTGGGTTAGCGGAGTCTGTAACCTGAAGTGTCTGTAACCTGAAGCATCTGTAACCTGAGGTACCACTGTAATGGCATTGCTCTACATTGTCCCTATTCTATGTCACCCCTGCATCAGCTAATCTGGACCTTCTGCCTCTGAGCTCTCTGTTCTAATACCCTCAATGCCCACCTGGTCCTGGGAGAGGGGGGGGTCAGGAATGCTTTCCAAGGACACTGAGTCTGTCAGCTGTCTCTCCCCTGATACTTTTTCTTCCTGTTGTTCCTCTCCCAATATTTCCCAGCTTCTCCCCTCTGCAGCCTCTGAACTATGTCCTTCTGCAAACCACTGTTCTAAATCTATACGGACCTCCTGTTCTCGAGAAGGTTCAGGAGAAAGGGGGCAGCCCCCACCATTCCTCCTCATTCCAGCCCCTGACAATAAGTGAACTGCAGTGGCTATGATCTCATACACACAAATCTCAAGTCTGGGGCTACCCAGTGGATATGAATGATGTTGCAAGCTGCTGCTTGTTGTGCAAATCCGCTGCTGAATTAGCCGCATCCAGTTATGTCATTCCACTGGAATGGCCAATTGCATGTATGCACAATGAAAGTACACATCATACCGTTGGATTGCTATGACTCTAACCGTGCTCCACCTTAAGCATCTATTTGCCAGCTCAGAACTCTACAAGAAGGTAAAGGGGAAAAACAGGGATGGGCGGATCAGTCTATTTCAGGTCTGGGTCAGTTTAACATGCAATTCATTCATAAATCTGTTCCGTCCTGTTTACACAGTAATCTATGTATTTGGGTTTGGGGTTTTTTAAGAATGTACATGGACATTTAGACAGATATTTCATGTATGCTTTTATAAATATATATTTATCCTTGAATATGCAGTTTGGTGCAATATTTTATTTTTCATTTTTTTAAAAAAAAAACAGTATTATTATCCATTTAAAACATTTTCAATTTCTAGACATCTAGGATTACTTAGATCCCCAGACTCCCCCCGCTGTATCTAATTACATTTTTCTAATCCATTTTATCTCCTTTTTTTTTACCTTAAATCATATTACCTTATAAGTGTTATAACAATCCTGCTAACATTTTTAAATATCTACAGTGGTCTTTAAGGTATTCTATAATCCCCCCCCCACACACACACACTTTTGGCTAATTTTTTTTTTTATCATCTTGGTGTTTGGTGCCTTTTCCAAGCTGCAAACTGTATTGCAAAATTCAGCAAAGGGCAGAATAACAGAATAATCTGTGAAGTCCTTATTCAAAGAAACAAAAACAGTGCAGGCCTAGTGATCACAGCAACTCTTGCAGAAGGCCTTGCACCAATGAGGCGGCTGCAAGGACTGAAGGTCCTCGTCTGCCAACTGCTCTCTAAAATTCCTCCTCCAGGTCCACTCCCCAGCAGCCTAAGACTTCCTCATCCTGTCTTTCTTGGGTCTGCCCTCTTCATTTTTCTGTGTGTTCTTCAAGACCAGGAGGAAGGGGAACTGGTCACAGCAAGAGGGGGAGTTTCCCTGACTTGTTGCTGCCTCTTGGCCGCCTCCACTCCAGCCTCCACTTCTGTCTCTGAGCCTAGACTGCTCTCTGCCACAGCCTCTTCCTGCTCACTAAACCCTGTTACCTCTTCAGCTTCTGACACCTCCTCCTGCCCGCTTGCTCCATCTTTTCCCTCTGGCCATTTATAGTCATCCTACCACCAAACTGCTGACTCTGAGCCTTCTTCCCCTGGGGGTACCCTTGGGGTTCCCCAGCTATTGCCTCCCACTCCTCCGCCAGTCCATGACAACCACTGATTAAGACCTTATTTTGTGCTGTCTCGAGGCAAGGGGTGTGGGAAGCTGCCTTATTGTTGAATTTTCCAACTTTCAAGTTCCAAAAATGAGCAGGTGCTAAAAAGTTGTAACAACAGTTGCCCTGTTTAGGGACATTTTTAAGGTTGGAAGTTTTGTTCTGTTTTTTAATGTTCTGTTGAAAGCTGCCCTGCAGCCAATCAGAGACCGTGCTTTGGTTTCCAAATATTTTGGAAGTCGAATGGACTTCTGGAACAGATTCCGTTCGACTTCCAAGGTACGACTGTATTGGGGAGATGGGTTGAACCTAACCTTCTCCCCCAGTTGCTAGATTTTGATGTGCAGGAGCTATTTCCTTAAATTGGTGGGTTGTTCCACCCTATGAGCTCCCCCTCATATGCCGTCTTAAGTGGTACAGCCCAGAAGCAGAAAGAACGATGCCCTGAGTGAAAAGTAGCCCTGAGACTCAGGTGCTCATTGTATTTCCATCAGACTGTTGATGCTGCACTAGATTGCCTACAGCAAATGATTAATTTAAGCTCAAATAGGTGATGCATTTGGCTCAGCATGCATTGTCAGCTTAACTGTGAGTTTCTCATGGATCCATTTCCTGTCTCAGCAAATCCCTTGAGAGTCCAGGAAGGGGGTGAGACATAGAAGAGGAAACCAGGAGACGTTTTAAAACAGAGGTGGGGAGCCTTCAGCCTGTGGGCCAGACTTGGCCCACAAGGCTTTTTCATTTGACCTACAGTGGTACCTCGGGTTACAGACGCTTCAGGTTACAGACGCTTCAGGTTACAGACTCCGCTAACCCAGAAATAGTACCTCGAGTTAAGAACTTTACCTCAGGATGAGAACAGAAATTGCACGGTGGCAGTGGGAGGCCCGATTAGCTAAAGTGGTGCCTCAGGTTAAGAACAGTTTCAGGTTAAGAACAGACCTCTGGAATGAATTAAGTTCTTAACCCGAGGTACCCCTGTATTTGGTGCCGGTACAGAGCAGGCAAGGTAGTGCTTCAAAAGAACAATTGCGGGCTTAAAGTGATTTTAAAGCAGTTTATGGAGGTTTGAAGAGTCATGGACTGGACGGATGCAGAAGAGTGGTGGGAGGCACCAGGCAGGGAAGATTGTTAATCCCAGGGTCGTGTGTTGGGTGAAAGATTTCTGCACTGTAGCAGGTTGGACTAGATGACCCCGAAGGTCCCTTCCAACTCTACAACTCTATGATTCTAAAACATTGTGGCTGCACAATGAAAAGGACATCTGGAGGGGCCCTAAGTCATGGCACTCTTTGCAGTCTTCCAGATACTGCGCTAGAAGTCATATTTCATCCCCCATGATTTGATCACCTGCACGCACACACACACTAAGGGCAGTGCAAGGTGTGTCAGAAACAGCATTCCCTTAAATGTCCTGCCAACTGTTTTACTGTCTTCAAAGGCAGGTCCTAACAATTCCATCCCAGCAACTGCAACGAACATGTTCTGCGAACAGGCTGCCTCAAAGGGAGATGAAAGACGACAGCCCTGCAAGACATGGAAAGGCTTCCGCTTGTAAAAACCTCCCCCAACAGCTGGGCAAGGGCACCTCAGACAGCCTAGAGGCTTCCTTCAAAATGACACAGAGAAATGATGGAACTCAGCAAGCCTTTACAATATTTTGTTGGCTCCTTTTGGACAAATAATTGTGAGGATAGTGTGTTCAGCACCATAATTAACCTTAAGCCAAGGTTTGTTTTGGGGGTGTTTTTTTTAAATCAGAATTGGTGGTTTGAAACCCTATAAAACTCACTTCCAAAAAGTTAATTGTTGCACGGTGAATGAGCCAGGTTGGAATGAGATCATGTTCTTAGTTTAATCCCCAACAGAAATCACTTTTAACTGCTATGGCTACGCTCCTGGGATTCTGCTTTCAGCAAGTGTATGCAGAAAGGAGCTTGGGATCTAGTGGAAGATTGCGAGGTGATTTGCTGGAGATCAACACAAGTTTCCAAGTCCCAATGCTTTAACAGCAGCAACAACAGAAATCTACACAAACACACCCACACCCACCCAAAAAAGCAGCTTGGGGAATCAGGAGCAAATTCACATGGGAAAGGATTTGTTTGCCAGAAGATCCATGCTGGATCAGGCCAGTGGAACATCTAGACCATGGGACACAGGTGGCGCTGTGGTCTAAACCACTGAGCCTCTCAGGCTTGCTGATCAGAAGGATGGTGGTCCTGGCCAAGCCTCCGGCTATTCCACAAAAGGTTTACAAAGTTCAGTTATAGCAAAAGTTATCTTATGTCCTTTAGAGGAGAAATTGTGAATTGCAGAATTTTAAATACCCGTCGTCGTCATCCTTGGTTTCATTCAATTTTGTTTAAGCCACTTCCGCCTTAAGGAGGAGGTGGGGTTGCAGGCTTCACGGCCCCTCCACACGCACGGCGGGTGGAGGCCAGCCCCGCACGATTGGACAGATTCCGGCCTCTTCACCCCCTAGCCGGCCAATCGGCTGACTCAGGGGTGTGGCCTGCCCTATAAAGGCAGGACATGGCCAGGGATCTCCCTCTTTGCCGCCCGCCAGCTATTCATGTTTTTCCCACCCTGCCGCCCTATAAGGTTTTCGTTCCTTGACCTTCCTATGGACCTTGGTTGGTCACCGTTGTGGGGCCTGGTAGGGATTTTTCCACTTGGCAAATTGGCACCAGCCACTTGGTTTTCGCCTACCTTGTAGCAAATCGTCACAACTTTCTGGGTATTGGGGGTTAGGCATTGGTATTGTTCTGTAGATGGAAGAGGGGAGGTAGCGCCATCACTTGCCCCACATATTGAAGGGTAGTCTCTTAAAGGATTCCGGGGGGCGTGGCCCTCTCCGAAGCCTAGGGAGGTTAGGGCCTCAGGCATGCCCCCTAGTGGTGACCCCGGGGGAGTTCCTAGTTGATGTGCATCAGCAGGACTCCCCCTACTGGTGTTTAACCCTTCCCGGACTTCAAGCAGAGGGGCTGGAGTCGGATATAGTCAGTTAGGACCAATGCCTAAGCCAATACCGCTCATCACCTGTAACCAATAAAGTTGTGGCCTTTTTCAGCCCATTAGCCTTAATAATTGTGTCATGTGTCTTTACTTCCACCTGGGGGGTTGGGAACTCGCCACGCGATAAGACTTTCTTCTAGTTGTGAGGGTGGGGGATGAGGAGGGGCCTCACAAGTAGAGCAGCCTAGGGCCTCTCTTCATCCAGCCCTGCCCATAATCACCTTTGACTGGACTTTTTAACCCATCTAGACCAACATCCTGTTCTCACAGTGGCCAACCAGAGGATTGTGGGACACCTGCCATCAGGATTTGAGCACAAAAGCATTCTCCCCTCCTGTGGCTTCCAGCAGCTGGTCTTCAAAACCAACTGTTGGGGCTGAGTATAGCCCTTATGGCTTGAAACCATTGATAGATTTATCCTCCGTGAATTTGTACAATCCTCTTTTAAAACCTTCTGAGTTGGTGCCCAGCACCGCCTCCTATGAAAGTGAGTTCCATAGTTTTTATTATTATTATTTTTGAAAAGCCAGCAACTGCAGCAGAGGAAAACTTCAGGCTTTTTCCGCAGACAGCATGAGGGCATGTTTTTGACCAAGTAACTAGAGCAGAGTTTCATTTAAGCCCCGAACCAAGTCTGTACAAGCAAGGCTTTTAACACGGCATCTGCAGAGAGCAGGCAAAGGGGCCATCTATCAGGAGAACAGACTGTATCTAAACAACCTACAAATATCAGTTTGAGTGTACAGTGGTACCTCAGATTAAGAACTTAATTCATTCTGGAGGTCCATTCTTAACCTGAAACTGTTCTTAACCTGAGACACCACTTTAGCTAATGGGGCCTCCTGCTGCTGCCACACCGCTGCCACACGATTTCTGTTCTCATCCTGAAGCAAAGTTCTTAACCCGAGGTACTATTTCTGGGTTAGCGGAGTCTGTAACCTGAAGCGTCTGTAACCTGAAGCGTCTGTACCCCGAGGTACCACTGTAGACTAAAGGGGGACAGCGATGTGTGGATAAAAGCAATATATGTGTGTGCCACAACATCCAGCAGCAGTGACCGTGTTAGAATGTTGGCTACCTTCTTATAGTTGCACAGAGGCCTATGGGCTTTCTATGGGACGCTGGAGAATTCCGACGAAAACAGAAATGAGAGCAAAATCATGAATGCTTGCTTCTTCTTCCTGTGTAGAAGAAGGGAATCAATCCAGCAAATGCGATCGGTATTTGCTGCTGCTGTTGCTTCCAGGCTGCATCCACAAGGCATTTTATTCTGTTTTCGGGACTTTTCCCTAACTCTTAAGTTCTGCATTATATTTGAGCCTCCTCTGAACTATAGTGCAAGTTTGGTGCTCATTACCATGTTATTTGCTTCCAGGGCGAGAGGAGTGGAACAGTTTGCAAATAATGTGAAAATGAGTGCTAAACCTGTGCTAAATATTCCACTATAGTTCCAGAAGTAGCATTTGCATCATACCAAAGCTCAAATACTTGTATAATGTGGAAATTAACAGTTAGGGGAATATTGTGAAAATGGATGTGACTCTTCAATTCTGCTTCTGATTTTGAGGCCTCTTGGCAGATCATGCTAGCACATTATCGGAGCCTCATTGGTGGAGGAGTCTGAAGCACTGGTGATGAGTAGGGGGGCAGAGCTCCCCCAAAATGTTCAATGAAGGGGCCTGGGGCCCCTCAAAATTCTGCAGTGGCCACATATGCAGGCCATGGGGCGTCCGCAAGACTCAGCATGCCACAGGACACAGGCGCACATCGCAAGCACATCGTGGAGCGTGCTGACATCATGTGTGCATGCCTCAGGGCATGCATGTACAGTGTGATGATGCCACACGGCCCCAGGCCCTCTCAATTGTGGGGGCAAGGGGGCACGTGTGGTCTGGAGGCCTGGTCTAAGTGCATTTTCCAGCCATGGGTGGTGAAACTTTGGTCCTCCAGATGCTGCTGAACTACATTTCCCAACAACCATAGCCAGCATGGCCAATGATCAGGGATGGTGGGAGTTGTATTCCTGGAAAGGCAAAGATTCCCCAAACATTTTAAGCCCATTGATTTCTGTTAGAGAGAAGACCTGTCATTTAGTGGTGAAGCAACTCCTTTGCACACAGAAGGTCTCTGGTTCAGATAGGGCTGGGGGCAGCCCCTTCCTAAAGCCCTTGAAATTTCCTGGTAGTCCCCCAACCTGGTACCCTCCAGACTTTTTTTGGACTGCAACTGCCATCATCTCCAGCTAGCATTGCCAATGGATGGGGATGATGGGAATTGTAGTCCAAAACATTGGAAGGATACCAAGTTGGGGGAGGCTAGTATAGACAATATAGAGCAAGACAAACCAGTGATTTATACCAAGTCAGACCATTAGTTTATCTAGTTCAGTATTGTCCTACTGTGCTCCTAGGCTATTGAGAGGCAGCTTAAGATGTTTTCACAAGGACCTCTCCCACACTGCATATTCGAGCACTGAGAGCATCATGGGAAATAATTTTTTGGGAGGTTTGGTTCCTCTGAATGAGATGCGCTTTGATACTGTGATATTGAGACTCAAACGATCAAGTCTAATCACACATATCTATCTATCTTCTATCTATCATCTATCTATCTATCTATCTATCATCTATCTATCTATCTATCTATCTATCTATCTATCTATCTATGAAATTATTTTGAAAAGGCATGTCTTCTTTCCATCTAGGAAGGCTGAAGGTTGTAGGGTTAAGAGCAATGAAGCCATTCTCTTGAACTGACCACAGAAAACTCCTGATTTGCTGGAATGAACACACTTTATTAGAGCCTTGGGTATGCAGCCTTACAAGAACTCAAACTGCGGTTGGTAAGAAAGGAAAGGAAAAATCAGAGCAGTATCTCAGATGAGAAGGAAAGGCTGATGTGCTCAAGGTGCAGACTTAATGGCCAGAGACGTGGACCTGTTCACGAGATGAGATCACTTTTCCGTCTTGGACCTCCTCGACAATTGTGCGGACTTGGCGGGTGGTTGAGGGTCCTACAAGGAGACAGAAAGGAGGGGGAATGTTATTTGCAGGAAAGTGATTCAGCCTCCACCATTTGCTGACCTGCCTCTCTGTGTCCTGCACATCAGCCAAAGCTCACTGTTAGAAGGAACTGGATTTTAACATCTCCCATGGAACCTCAGAATGCATTGCTTTACCAAACCATGGAAATGCAGAGCATGCTTTGCAGGACTGGCATTTAAAGGGCTTCTTGTGTTTTGTTCAACATCTGCAGAACGTTTCTTCAACCTTTACAGGCCTGGGGCCAATCTTTAACTCCAACCAGCCACTTTCTATTTGTAACATGGCTGCCATTTTTATTTCATACTGTATGTGTCTTTCTCATTTCCCTTCTCCCTCTCTCCTACATACACACACACACACACACACACACACACACATATGCACACACTATCCCCTCTCCCTCCTTCCATCTTTCTCCTCTCCAGCTTGCCCCTTCTTTTTTAAAAAAACAAAAGAAAGAAAGAAAGTAGTGGCAGCGACCCTCTTAAGACTTAACTGGCATGACCTGCTTAAGAAGAACTTTACTGAGTCACCCTAGAGGTCTGTGTAACACAGCATCCTATATCTACAGGGCTGAACCAGATACCTCTGGGAAACCCACAACAGCCAGCAACTGATATTCAGAGACATGCTACCTTTGACACTGAAGGCGATAAAGCTCTGATGCCAAACAACCATTGATAGCCTTCTCCTCAATGACTTTGTCTAATCCCCTTTTAAAGTTGTTCAGGTTGGTGGCCAACACTACATCTTTCCATGCCTTAACTATGGGCTGTGTGAGGAAGGACTACATGTTTTCTTTTCTATTCTGCAACTCCTACCATTCCCCTTCAAAAGGAAAGGACCATAGTTCAGTGGCAGAACTTCTGCTTTGCATTCAGAAGGTCAGAAGGCCAATCCCCAGCATCTTCAAGTAGGGCTGGGATAGACCCCAGTCTGAGTCTTTGGAGAGCTGCTGCCGATCAGTGTAGACAATACTGAACTAGATGGACTAATGGTCTGACTCAACCTAAGGCAGCTTCCTATGTTCCTGTAGGACAACCCATAGCTCGATCCAGGTTGAGTTACAACCCGGTTGTTGACTATGACTCATTCGTTGAAGGCCAGTGCCTTAATCCAATTAGTTTCCTGTGTTATCAAGTAACTACATGCATTGACTAATACAGATGACGTAGACGGCTTTGTTGAAACATGGCACCCTTTTATGAAATACTTCACTTAAGAATGGCAACTGCTGAAATCACAGACTGGACTTTGGCAAACTTAACTAGATCGATCCCTACTGGATGGTAAAAATATAGACGCAGCTACCATCTTGAATGGCTAGGCCTATTTGTTGACAGCATACTGATGAATGTATCATCTCCTGTCTGTCTGCATGCTTCAATATTCTCAGCTTTTATAAAACAAAGAGAACTTCTGAAAAGCAAAAGGAAGAGCAACGGCCCAACAGATCCTTACCGCTAGAAATCGCCGACGAATACTGGGAAGAAATGCTGCAAGGGGAGAAAGACAAGACTGGATTAGAGAAACATGAAGAGTTCGTTTTCAGCTCCAGTGGAGCAGGTGCAGAAATGGTAATCAAATGCGCTAAAAGGAAAGTCACAACAACACAACCTTGTGTCCAGTTAATTTCATGATCAGATTGCTTTAAAATAAAGGAACCCCAGAACATTTCCTGGAACATTTCCATTTGTTACATTTTCTCCTCTGGCCCAATACTATCGGCTTCTTCACACATTACAACAAACACAGCTATGAGTGTTTGTGTGAAAAAGTGTACCTGTATTGATTCATACAGATCAGCTGCTGTGTACACAGAGTGTGTCCTAGTTGGATGACATGTGTGAATAACTGTATGAGCATGCAAGCACAACTCTTTGTATTCACAAGAATGCAGGTTGTACACTCATTGGATGCACCGTAATGTGTGAAAGGCCCTTATAATATTCTGCAACAGGCCAATGGGGGCGGAGGACTGGATATAGGACTTCTGTGCCAATGTCACCCTTAGAAATGTACCAGGTTCGCAAGCCAACACAAGACGTTTCTCAAGGGTAGCATGGTGTGTTGACATAATTGCACCAAGAGCACCCACAACAGCTGGACCTAGTGTGCCAATGGCACATGATGTGCTTAACATACATCAGAAATAATGGGATGGGAGGACAGGCCTAGAACAGCCAGCAATCCTAAAAAATTACTTGGCAATTGAAAGACATCCTCTGACAAGGACTGGTTGGGCACAGAGGAATGGTGGGAGGAACCAGCTGGGGAACCACCAGGGAAAGAAGGCTCAGAGCCTGGGGAGTGGTAGTGGGACATTGTTGAGTGGTCAAAGGAAAAAGACTGGGAAGAGGAGGGGTTGGAAACTGAAGAGGTAACAGGGCTTAGTGAGCTGGGAGAGTCTGTGACAGAAAGAAGTCCAGAATCAGAAGCAGAAACTAAAGCAGGAGAATGGGATGAGGAAGGCCAAGAGGCAGAGATGAGTCCGGCTGGTACAGAGGCAAGAGTGTCTTCTCCTGCTGCAACAAGCTTCCCTCCCCACTGGTCTCCCAGAACCAGAAGAGGAGTGAAAAGGGCAGAGGAAAGGTTGGCTGCACTTAGGCACAGTTTCTGATTGCTTGGGGAAAACCCTGGAGAGGAGTAGACTGTGACAAGGTGGGGACTTTCAGTCTCGGCAACTGATCCATGGGGCAAGACCTACCAGGGATGAGCTGCCAGGTTCATTAGGCCCGACACTCCACCAAGTCTGTGCAGATCATATTCTTGCTAACAAAGAGTTAGCTCCAACTTGCACAGTGTGATTTACTGCCAGCTCACTCCTGACATCCTCCTATTTCAGCCTATTGACTCCTTATCCAACATTAGAAAACAGCCCCCCTCTTTATACATACTGGGCCTCCTCTCCCTCCAGCAGGCGGCGGTAGGTGGCGATCTCCTGTTCCAGGCGGGTCTTGGTATCAAGGAGGATCTTGTATTCGTGGTTCTGGCGCTCCATGTCGCACCTCAGCTCAGCCAGCTGCTCCTCCACGCTGGTGATCATAACCTGGATCTGGGCGAGCTGGGCTCCGTAGCGGGACTCCGTCTCTGCCAAGCTGCCTTCCAGTGCTGCTTTCTGGGGGAAGAGAATTGAGAGAGAGGACATCAGAGTCAGCTTCTGAGGGAACCTGCACAGCAACCTTTAATGTTAGAGTCCTCCAGCGGTGGCTGGTAGGGCAGAAGGAAGGGAGCCCAACAGTAGGTGGCGCCAATGAGCCAAAGACAGACACAGCCACCCTCTGACTGGTCAGAAGCAAGAAGGCAGGCAGGTGGCAGCTTGTTGAGGACAGACTGAGGTTGGTGGGGCAGCACCCCATTCACCCTAATAGACCTTCACTGGATTCCTCCCCGTAACTGGGAATCCTGTGCAATCAGATTCCCGAATCGAAGGGAAACACAGGGGCTCTCGGTCAATGCATATTAAGAACATAAGAAGAGTCTTTCTGAGTCAGCCCAGTGGTCCATCTAGTCCAGAATCCTGTTCTTCCAGTGACCAACTAGATGCCTGGGGGAAGCCTACAAGCAAAATCTGAATGCAACAGCACTTTCGCTACTTGAGACTCCCAGCAGCTAGCATTCTGAATGTGTGTCAGGATGTTGTCAGCGACTCCCAGCTGGTTGCCCAGGAAAGCATAAAGACAAGGAAAAGTTTCTTACTGTCCCTTTTTATTTCAATCTCTACAGAGAGAGGCTATAGAACCCAGGCTCTTGGATAATGGCGTTGTCCCAAATGATTCTCCACCCCCATCCCCGTCTCTCCCACTTCCTCGTTCATGACTTCTATGGGTGCTGCTACACGCCCTCTGTCTTTGAGCTCTTTGCTCTCCTACTTTTAAGGCTCACCCGGTTCTAGGAGATGGAGGGTCTGGAATGCTTTCTAAAGATGACATGTCAGCCAGGCGTTGTTCTGGCTCTGCCATGATTTCCCCCTCAACTGCCTCTGAGCTGCAACTTCCCTCAAACCCCTGTTGTAAATCTGTACTGTCTTCCTCTTCCTCCTCCTGGAAAGGTCAGTCTCTGACACTGTGGAGGTAGCCTACAGCCATCATGACTTGTAGCCATTGATAGTTCCATGAATTTGTCTAACCCTCGTTTACGCCCTCCAAGCTGATGGCCATTACAACACCTTCTGGAAGCAAATTCTAATATTTGCTTCCTCGGAGAAGGTAGAAAGTCATTCTAGGAATTCCCAGCAAGTCATTCTGGTGGTGGGATGCAACATTGTGCCTTCGTTTCCCTGATTAAGGGGCAGGGAGAAGATTGCCTGAACGCCGTACCGTGCTAAGCTGGGACTGCAGCTCTATTTCCAGGCCTTGGAGGGTTCGTCTCAGTTCCGTGATTTCTGACTTGCCGCTGTGCAGCTGCTCCGTGTTCATGGCAACTTCGCGGTTCAGCTCTTCGGTCTACAAGGAAATGGGGAAACAGCGCAATAGTGATCCTACCGATCAAAACGCCCAGCATTCTTTTCTTGATTCTTTCCCCCCGCCCCCCAAGAAAGTGCAATCACCCCAAAGGAAGACCCACCTTGCTGAAGAACCACTGCTCAGCATCCTTCCGGTTCTGCTCCGCCAATGTCTCGTACTGCTCACGCATCTCCGCCAGGATCTTGGTCAGATCCACCCCAGGAGCAGCATCCATTTCCACGGAGATCTCACCACGGATTTGGCTTCGAAGGACAGTCATTTCCTGTGATGGAGGCACATGGAGCGAGGTTATTTGTAATTAAGATTCTATCATGTTGTTGGTTTTATTGTACATCACTATTATTATTGTTTTTTTAAGTGTTGGCAGTTTAGAAATATTCTTATAGATAAATCAAATGCAACTTCTTTAGGGGAAATTCCACCAATCTGAGAAATATAGGTTGTTTTTAAACCTATATTGCACTTGGATTGCAAACCCTAATGAAAGTGTCTTTCATAATGTGCTTCTGTTTCATGTAAGGATTTTCCTACATGCTTCTGAAAGCATGAGGCTGATATTGTCAAGAGTTAGCTATCCCGGATCAGTACCATATTTTTCCGTGTGTAACACGGCCCCTATTTTTTTGGACTCCAAATAATGAAATTCCCCATATGCACCATATGTGTATAAGACAACCACCAATTTTAAACCTGAATAAATAGGGGGAAATATAGTCTTACACACGGAAAAATACGGTAGTTACCACACTTGCCAGTAAACTAATTGAAGATGTACTAGAGAATGACTGGTAAGGGAATCAGCGGGTGCCTGCGGTCATTTGATCCCGACAGCCTAATTCTCACACAATGAATTATTTTGAGCCATGGCCCCAAGGATTTAGTTCTTCTGCACGTTGCTCTGGATACAATGAGTTTAGATTGGAGGCCAACCATTGCCGTAGTCTGGCTTTGTAGAGACTGGTTTTTATCTCATTACTGTTGCAATCAATTGTAGACATTGCTACTACTCCGTTTTAAGGGGGGGCGTGTAGTGTAGTTTTGATTTGGATGACTATTATTATTATTATTATTATTATTATTATTATTATTATTATTTCTTTTCAGCCAGAGCTTGCCAGAGCTCAGTTCTGGCACCTCTCAGGTGGGCGCCATTGCTATTCTAAGAGAACAAGGGAGAAGTTCATGGTGAACTCTGGCACCTCTTTTTCTAGAAAAATAGCACTGATTTTTTAATATTTTATTAGTAGTAGTAATATGTGTTTATGAAATCTTGTACATTTTTTTCAAGGGCCAATTCTGCCCTAAAAGGCACACTGGAGCAGATCTAGGCTAGATTCTCACAGCTGTACTTGACATGCAGAACTCAGCCTGTTCGCTTTTCCAATGGACTTTTAAGGGCTGGTTCATTCATGCATCTTCAACACTTGATGGCTGCAGTATCTAAGAGTGACTTGCACTTGTGAATGGGCCTTTACAGACAGAACAGTCAGAACCTCTTTAAACGCAATGCTTTCCAATGGAGTCCATTCCTAGACTTGACATCTGTGATCAAAGGTATGTTCATGGGTAAATCAGGCCCAGGTTTATGGTTACACAAATTGTTTGGTAAGTGTCTGGATCAGAGCCCAAGAGGTCTGTTTCCTGCCCATTTTTCCAATGATATTTCAAAGACATTTCATTGTGGCACAGTCTGTTGCGCTGGCCCATTCATAAGTCGCTTGTAGCATGTGCAACCACACTGGACAAAAAGAATGTGCGTTGGGTTCATCAGACATAAACCAGTTGAATGCTGGTGTCCTCCCCCTCTCCTTTAAAAATGTGCACCCCTCTGTGACGTTGCCCATTGGCATCCTTACCTCCTCATGGTTCTTGTGCAGATAAGCCAATTCCTCCTTTAGATTTTCCAGCTGCATTTCCAGATCAGATCTGGACAGTGTGAGATCATCCAAGACTCTGCGCAGACCATTGATGTCAGATTCAACACTCATGCGCAAGGCCTGCTCTGTCTCAAACCTGCATCCACAAAGGATTGAGAGGAAGAAGGAAGGGAAAAGGGGTAAGAGGTTATCCCAGGAAATGTTTATCATACAGCTCCCAGCCATGGCGCTGGCTGTGAAACCAACCCAACCACTGGGTTTTGTGTGGTTTTTTTTTTAACAATTAAACCTACTTGGTTCTGAAGTCATCAGCAGTCAACTTCGCATTGTCAATCTGCAGGAGGATGCTGGCATTCTGAACACTGGCAGCAAGAATCTGCAAGGGAAGTAGGGAATGGGTGGTTTGAAATGGTAAAAATTCTGGGCAAGTTTTATTTTATTTTTAGGGAACCCTCGACGGGCATTTTATTCAGGACCTAGCCTTGTGCTATGTGAAAGCTCTGGGACCTTCTTTCTAATTTACTTAACAGAAAGCCATTTCAAGGGCAGGAAATCATAGAGGAATCACAGAATTGCAGAGTTGGAAGGGACTCTGAGGACCATCTGGTCCAACCCCCTGCACTGCAGGAATATTCAGCTGTCCCATTCAGGGATCGAACCTGCAACCTTGGCATTATCAGCACTGTGCTCTAACCAGCTGAGCTCTCCAGGAGAAGCGTGGCATGCACTAAATTATCATCATTATTATTTTTTTAAATGTGACATCTTCATCCTTCAACGTTCCAGATGCATTTTTACTAGGGCTTGTGCCGGGGAACATCCCAGTAGATAGTGCCCCGTATTAATTAGTGGGGACACCATTTAGAGTACAGGGTCTAACCTACAGCTGTCCAGAATCTGTTGGGAGTCCCCCATATTAGCTCTGGCCACTGGCATTGCTGGCTGGGGCTGATAGGAATTAGAGTCCCACAACATCTGGAGAAGAACAGGTTAGTCACCCTCTGGATTAGACTTGAGGAACAAAAAATGTCATGGGCTGACCCCAGTTTTAAGGGATCCAAGTGGGCAAAATAAATTAACTTCCCACACTAAGGAAATCCTAGTTAATTTTACTACAGAAGAGGCTTTGGTTTAGCTGATGGCATTCCTCCACAGCCTCCATAGCCCAACAGTTAATCATTATACCTCCCAACTAGAAGGTTGTGTTGGACCTTGGGCTACTTCACATAGGTACACCTTCAGGAAGGGTGTACACTAGGAGCATCCCAGAGATTTCAGGGCCCAAACCTTAGACTTAGGGGCATCCCCTGGTGATGTCACAGAGGTGGGCCCTGGCCATTCTTCCTCTGCACTCACTCCCACCTCTGAGCCCTGGAGATGGAAGTTAATTGGAAGAGGGAGTCTCTGCAATAATCTGCAGCTGGCTCCTGCCAGGCTAAAGCTTGCAGGCTGTATGCAGGCTGTCTTCTCAATAAATTAAAATTAAATTAAATTAAGGCACAAAAGAAAGTAGTATACCACTAATAGTACCACAATAGTAGTGCAGTAGTGGCAATGATGGTATTTCTGGACAATAACTGGGCTAGTTGCAGCTACACAGCCAAGAGTCCTGTGGTGGCATTTAACTAAAGAAAGCTATGTACGAAAGGAGGGGAATACCCAATGGCTATGAAATGTAAGAGACAGGGGTAATTTAATGGCATTTCTATGCAAGGACAAATCGTCGGCAAGAAAAGATCTGTGACCCGTTCACAGCACTAGCAAGGACAGCACTAGCAAGCCCCCTTAGAGTCACTTCACCATACCTTGCTCCGCAGATCCTCGATGGTCCTGAAGTATGGGCTGTAGTCACGGTCTGGACCAGGCGCTTGCTTCTTGTACCACTCCTTGATCTTAAACTCCAGCTCAGTGTTGGCTTCCTCCAGCGCCCGCACCTTGTCCAGGTAGTTAGCCAGGCGGTCGTTCAGGTTCTGCATGGTCTCCTTCTCGCCCCCAGCTAGAAGGCCTTCGCCACCACCAGTGACAAAGCTTCCACCGAAACTTCCACCATAGCCTCCACCAAACCCACCACCAAACCCACCACCAAGGTTGCTGCTGCTGCAGAAGCTGCCCCCATAGCCACCCCCAAGGGCACTGCCTACCCCAGAGACATAGCGAGAGGAAGAGATGGAGACACCACCAGCTCCGCCATGGATGCTCGGGGCTCTGTATCCTCCGCCCATATGGACGGAGGAAAGCCGGGAGGAACCCCCAGCAAAAGAAGGCCCCTTCATCGAGGAGGAAGAGGTGTATTGCCTGTAGGTGGTGGTCATGGCTGCCAGGAAATGGAGACACTCAAGCCCAGAGAGATATTCTTGCTGCTTTCTAAACGGCCGAGGGAACTAACAGCTCTCTCATACCCAATGCTCCTTTTATCTCCAAGGTTGGAGGGGGGCGTTGCTTTGGAAAAGCCCTTCTTCTCTCTGCTTTGCATTCCCCAGAGCTTTCGTCATCACAGACATCAAAAGCCAACATCCATGCTCATCGTTTGTCTCCCCAGGTCTATTCATGCGTGTGTCACATTCCAGCAGATACACCTTGCCCTACAAAGGGCGGTTTTGTGTTTCCCCTTCTGTTCCCAGGTAGTGTGATTCAGAAAACAGGAGGACTATTGCTCAAGGGTACGGTGTAAGATTGCCACCTCTTTTTTTTTTTTCCCTGAACGAACAGCGTGCCCAGGTAGAAACAATGAGCCCTTGAGAGCTGGAAATCTCAGGGAGAGGGGGAATCATTACAAAACAAAGGTATATTCATACAGGAGTCCAAGCTCTAAATGCCTTGCACATCTGTTTCTGGCAGGAGACGCAAACCTGAAAGTTCTAGCCAGGGTCTGCTTCAGGGAGCACAAGAAATGAAGAAAAAGTCCTACACAGAAGATTGCAGGTTCACATTGCATGGATATGCAGTGGGAGATTTGTCAGCCGATACCCGTGGGAGCTTTGATCCCAGCACCAGAAGGGAATTCTCACCAATATCACAGTATGTGATGTCCTTTGACTGAGCAAAGATGCAGGGAAAAGAAACTACATCCGTAGAGTTTCTGATTGTTTAGCAGTTCTTACGTCTTAAAGAAAGAAATGAAACAAGGGAAAGCCTGGGACTATTGTTGAAGTTCATGGGAGCTTCAAAATGTCACATGTTCCAAGTTATTCCAATCATGATCACACCGGGCTCTCATTTCTGGTGCAACTGAGTCACAATTAGAAAGGCAGTTCACAGCCTTATTCACCTCCTTCTGACAACTGCAGGGTGCCACGGTGACAGCAAGAGCTAAGCCTGCTGTGCCCTTGTGCAAGGAGACACACATACACACCTAACTGGAGAAAGTCGCACCCACTAATCTAGGCCCCTCACTTCCTAATTGCACTGCAATTAATTTGTACCCATGAACATTTTCAGGACAAAGAGTGCATTTCAAGGGCATAAAAAGGTTTGGGGGAGAGCTCGTTTTTGAAAGAAAGAAAAAACAGTATGAAGTTGTTGTTTTTCTCCAGTCAGCAACTTTTGTGCTCTTCCTGAGGCTGTGTACACGCTACACCTTTAAAGCACATTTGAAGCACATCTCCCTCTCCAAAGATTTCTGGGCACTGTAGTTTGTTATGAGCTGGTCAGAACTGTAGAGTGAACTCCTATGCCCCACTGAAATGGGGAATGCCTAAATGTGCATTAAAGGTAAAGGTAAAGGTACCCCTGCCCGTTCGGGCCAGTCTTGACAGACTCTAGGGTTGTGCGCCCATCTCACTCAAGAGGCCGAGGGCCAGCGCTGTCCGGAGACACTTCCGGGTCACGTGGCCAGCGTGACAAAGCTGCATCTGGCGAGCCAGCGCAGCACACGGAAACGCCGTTTACCTTCCCGCCAGTAAGCGGTCCCTATTTATCTACTTGCACCCAGGGGTGCTTTTGAACTGCTAGGTTGGCAGGCGCTGGGACCGAGCAACGGGAGCGCACCCCGCCGCAGGGATTCGAACCGCCGACTTTTCGATCAGCAAGCCCTAGGCGCTGAGGCTTTTACCCACAGCGCCACCTGCGTCCCAGTAATGTGCATTACTGAAGGCTTTAACGTAAGGAAATTCCACTGGAGTATACTAAGTGGTCTCTGAACTCCTTGATGGGTTGATAATTGACTATTGTTGTTTTCTGCTAGCTAAACCATGAGTGTTTAACCTTAGATCAGGTAACAAAGGTATTTGGTTGCAAATCTCCATTTTGAAAGCCCTGTGGCATTTTGTGGCAAAAGTGGGTGTTTGTCACTACAATTTCATCCCACACTGATTTATACCAGAGGTGGGGAACCTGCAGACCTCCAGGCTTGTGCTCCCTCCAAAACATCAAAGGCAAAAAGCAGAATACCATCTTCCAGGGTACCATCTTCCCATTTTTTCTTGCAAAAACATGGCGGCCATTTTGGGTGCCATGATCTTGCATAATTCCGCACTGCAAAAAAAGTCATTTTTCCGGGGGAGTCGTGGCGCAGAATCACACAAGATCACAGTGCCCAAAATAGCCACTGTTCTCTCATAAGGAAAATAACCCAGATTTCACGGTATTTCTGGGACAGTTGAGGGGTCTGCATCAGGCGCAACCTACACAGCAAATAGCCAAGGAGTGTGGTGAGAATTGTAACAACATCTGGAGGACTAACAGTTTCCCCTACCCCAACCTATGTGGAAGTTCTTTAGATCAGTGTTTCTCAACTGGGGGGCGCATATGGCCCCCTGGGGGCCCCCAGGATATTCCAAGGCAGCCACAGGTGAAATTATATAATTTGTATAATTATTACAAATATAAAAAAATGTTCTATTTATAAACAAAATACAAAATAGCTACCTTTCTATTGGTAGGAGGAGGGGGCACAGGAAGGAAACAATGTGGGACCATGGTCGGAAAAAGGTTGAGAACCTTTTATATTCCTGCCAAATTTACTTCCAAATATATGGGCTTGAGAAAGATCGCAGCAGTGAATCTCCTCTATGCAGCCAGGAACCAAAACAAACAAACAAACCCTTATATTAATAATTTAGTGATGTATGGAAGTGAGAGCTGGACCATAAAGAAGGCTGATCGCTGAAGAATTGATGCTTTGAATTCTGGTGCTGGAGGAGACTCTTGAGAGTCCCATGGACTGCAAGAAGATCAAACCTATCCATTCTTAAGGAAATCAGCCCTGAGTTCTCACTGGAAGGACAGATCCTGAAGCTGAGGCTCCAATACTTTGGCCACCTCATGAGAAGAGAAGACTCCCTGGAAAAGAACCTGATGTTGGGAAAGATGGAGGGCACAAGGAGAAGGGGACGACAGAGGACGAGATGGTTGGACAGTGTTCTCGAAGTTACCAGCATGAGTCTGACCAAACTGCGGGAGGCAGTGGAAGACAGGAGTGCCTGGCGTGCTCTGGTCCATGGGGGCACGAAGAGTCAGACACGACTAAATAACTAAACAACAACAACAACATATTAATAATTAGGATGGCCAGGTGGAAAAGAGAGGTCCATTGCAACTTTAGTAGAGGCATAAAAGAGGGATTTTCAGGCAGGGATTGTTTGTCACGCAAGTCAAGCTGCTGGCAAGCTACACACTTGCTGAAACTCCCTGTTTTGCTCAAGAAGGAAAAGCAAAGGATCTTGCATCTGCTCACCCAGAAGGAGCTTTTGGGGTTTCGTGTTTAGAGAGGAAGCCAGAAGCAAAAGGAAGTGGGAACCTGGCTGAGCCAAAAGAAGCTCATCTTATCACCACCCTCTTCCTCCTCACACTTCAGGGAGTGTCCCCAAACAGAGGGGTCCCATTTAACTCTCGTGGTTAACAGCCTATCCTTTGTGAAAATGTGTCACTCTGGGCTGGCGAACCTTTTCCAGTCAGTGAGCCGGATCCTGACTTCCCCCAACTTCCCCACAGGTCCTTTTGACAGGTAGGCATCCTGCACCTTTGAAATAAGACCACGCAGGCAAAAGCTCCGGGATTTACAGGCCCTCTGCTTTTTGCAGAGAGCAGCAACTTCACCTGCCCTGCACCTGACAGGATGGATGACATCAGGCGTAGGGCAGGTGAGCGTGGCTGGAGGGAAAACAGCCTGGTGGGCCAAATCAAGACCCCTCCTGGGCCTACGTCCATCGCCACACCTTCTGGCAGTGAATTCTGAAGGCAAATGCCGCTTGGAATGCAGACCTATGGACTTTACTGCATCCCCTAAAGGTAAAGGGTAAAGGGACCCCTGACCATTAGGTCCAGTCGTGACCGACTCTGGGGCTGCAGCGCTCATCTCGCTCTATAGGCCAAGGGAGCCGGCATACAGCTTCCGGGTCATGTGGCCAGCATGACTAAGCCGCTTCTGGCGAACCAGAGCAGCACACGGAAACACCGTTTACCTTCCCGCCAGGTCAGTACCTATTTATCTACTTGCACTTTGACGTGCTTTCAAACTGCTAGGTTGGCAGGAGCAGGGACCGAGCAACGGGAGCTCACCCTGTCACGGGGATTCGAACCACTGACCTTCTGATCAGCAAGTCCTAGGCTCTGTGGTTTAACCCACAGCGCCACCCGCATCCCTACTGCATCCCCTACACACACAAATCTGAAATGACGACCCCCGTCTCTGAGGGAGGGCTATTTCCCTGGATAGCTGCCTGCCTTCCACCCTCCAGTCCAGACAGCATTTGCATCACAGCCAGAGAGCACTGGCAGTCGTTGCCACATCATGCGCAAGGGGACTGCGTGCCAAATGCACGTTGTCACACTGTGACTGGCGCATTCTGTTTCCTCGCTCCTGCGTTTCCCACGCGTTGCCAGCTTTGGCTCTTAACCAAGCTCTAATTATTTCTTTTTTTCCTCTCCTTTTCTTTTCACAGCCCTTCAGAAAGGTGGAAACAATTCTGTGTACTCGGGGATCAATAAAACTTGCCCTGGCTTGACTCCTGGCATCCTATTCACCTTGGCGCCTTTTCTTAAGGAATTACGTGGCTTCTGTTGGGTGAATAGCCTCAGGGCAGCATTGCCAACCATGACTTATACTTTTGGTTTGTGGTGTCTCTCTCTCTTTCATTATGGTTTTATTATTTTTATTTTTACTAGGTAACTGTGCCAGGATTTCTCCTGGCAAGAGCCATCAGTAGATGGATTTTTAAAAAATAATAATTAGCACTTTATAAATTGCATATTTATTCTGTGTTTTGTTTTGTGTTTTGTTCCTAATCTTTGTTTTATGTATTCTTTTCTACTACATGTTATTTTAGCTGCCTTGTGGGCCCCAGGCTGAAAAGGCTGTATATATACCGTATTTTTCTGCTGGCTCCTCTGACCAAGTATGCCAACCTCTTTGCTAACCCTCTCCTGACACACTTGGCCAACCAAGGGGGAGGCCCTTTTCTCGGTCCTGCCACCATGAGAACGTGGGACAGGGCCTTCTTGGTGGATGCTCCCAGACTTCAGAACTCCCTCCCTAGAGAAGCTAGGCAGGCTCCCTCCTTGTTGTCCTTGAAGACCTTCTTGCATTTGCAGGGGAGAATCAGCAAGCATGATGGCAGTGCTTAACTCTTTTCCTATCCAAGGCCGACACTACCATTAGGCAGAGTGAGGCGGTTACCTCGGGCAGCTGATTTGGTGTCACAAAAGGGCAGCAAATTCTGGTTTGTTTCTTATCATGGTGGGGTTTGTTTTTTTACTGCCAAGGAGAGGAGTTTGGGGGGTTTCTGCCTCAGTTGCCGAAACAAATTGCCCAGCCTTAGGAAGGTAGGAAGCTGCCTTATTCTGAGTCTGACCATTGGTTCACTAAGACTAGAATCACCTATATTTACTGGCAGCAGCTCTCCAGGGTTTCAGGCTGGGCCTCTCCTTCCCCTACCTCAAGATGTCAGAGATTGGACCTAGGATCTTCTTTGCGCAAATTATTTACAATCTTGATTGAGGGGAGAGAAGGCAAGGGTACAGTTTGGGCTGGATCTAGACACATAAAAAAAACATTTCAGGAAAACGCGTTGTAAATTTCGTGATGGGAAATCACGTTGCCGAAGGATCGAATTCTACAGCGCCCTCTGGTGTCACAGTGTTGTAATGCCTTTAAAACACTTTAAAAGAAAAAAAAAACTAACGTAGCTGAGTCCTTAGTTTTCTGCCTCAGGCTGGCAAAATATCTTAGGGTAGCCCTGCTCACCAAGTCTTCCCTACAAACGCCTTCATTTTCCTTCCGAATTCATCCTCAGTTCCAAGGACACTTCCAGACAACCTGTTTCCTGAGCATTCAATAGATCTCCCTGTTTGCAGGGAGGCTAGACAGCATTGCCCCGAGCAAATCTCACCCCACACTTCGCAATCCGTTTTCCCGTCACCGTCCTTGTTGCAAAATATCTGGTCTTTTGCGAGAAGCGGATGTGTTGCACAAGACATCCCAAGCAGCTGTGGTTCAGCAACCTGAATTTGGGGGCATGCAATTGAATCACACAAAGTCAGCAAAATCAGGGGAGAAAATGACAGAGGTGAGGAATTTGGGGTGTGTAGAATTAGTGGGTTTAGTAATTGGTGAAGCACCCCCTTTCACCTGCCACTCCACCCCAGCAAATGTACCCTCCCACCTCTGCAGTCATGTTAACTGGTGGCATATGCACAAACTCCTTAGGGCTGAGGTGTCTTCAGCCCTCTCAATATTGTTGAGCGAGGGGCTCAGCCTCCTGCAATATGGAGGGGGCGGAGGAGGCTGAGCACCAAGCCAAAAGCAGTGCAGCATCAGTGGCAGGCTCCTCCTGAGCACGAGAGAAGTGGAACTGTGGCCACTGAAGCTGAACGGCGCTGTGCTAGGCACTCAGACTCCTCCAGATGATGTGTACATGATGCATGCCATGCTTGTGGTGTCACTAATGTGTGACGTGCGCATCACATCGCATACAAACCATGGCACTAGCTCTCCCCCTCTCCAAATCTTGGGCCCAAGCTGGGGCCTCCAACTGGTGGACACCTGTTTTTAGGAAACCTGATCATTGATATACTGTGAGCTTCCTTCCCCACTTCACATGGGATTCCCTTATACCAGGGACGTCCAACAGGTAGACGTGATCTACGGGTAGATCACTGGACATCTGAGGTAGATTATTGGTAGATCACTGGCTCCCCCCCAAAGAAGCTCAACAACTCTGGCTCCCCTAAAAAAGCTCAACAGTTTAGCCCTACACCCCCAAAAATGGTACTTTCCTCCTCCCTAAAAAAGCTCAATAACTTTGACCTGAACCCCCCAAAAGGGGGTAGCTCACTGCCAGTTTTTAACTCTGTGAGTAGACTGCAGTCTCTTAGGAGTTGGCCACCCCTGTCTTATGCAAATATATGGTGCAACCCATTTGGAATACCGTGTGCAGTTCTGATTGGCTCACCTTGAAAACAATAGGAAAGGGCACCCAGAATATGATCGTGGAGAGACTTAGGAGGAAAGGTTGCAGCATTTGGGAACCTTCAGCTTAGAGAAAAGGAAAACGAGAGGCAACATAATAAAGAGGTGTTCAAAACCACATGTGGCACAGAGAAAGTGACCAGAGGAACATTTTTCTCCATTTCTCATAACATCAGAATTCACAGACATCCAGTTATGCTGAACACTGGAAGATTCAGAACAGACAGGTGTCAAAAAATACTATTTATGTGTGCCACTACTGCGGCCTGCGTTTTGTTGACCCAAAAATGGAAACGAGCGAGGTCCCAACCAAAGAAGAATGGCAACTTAAGCTGACAGAATATGCACAGTTTGTGGACCTAATATATAGAATAAGAGAACAAGAAGGACATACATTTAAAGAAGACTGGAAAAATGTTTATTGAATATATGGGGGGGATTGTGTACATTTGAAACCGTTGGCAGCATTAAGATAAATTCAACAGTGTGAATAAGCTTTGATGACTATAAAAATGGAATATTGAATGGTTTGGTTTATGTAAAATATACAGGGATTTATGATATGCAAAACGAACCATGGAAAGAGAAGAAGGGAAATCATTGATATTTTAAGGATGTTTTAATGAGCATTCAAAATTGTAAAACAGAAAATTCAGTAATTTTTTCCTGGGGGTACGCATACCCCTAAACATTTGGTGAATCTAAGTTTGGCCTCATTGAGGGACAGTATTTCAATATGAGTAGGTAATGAGTGTGTGTGTGTGTGTGTGTGTGTGAGAGAGAGAGAGAGAGAGAGAGAGAGAGAGAGAGAGAGATGATAGATAGATGATAGATGATAGATAGATAGATAGATAGATAGATAGATAGATAGATGATAGATAGATAGATAGATAGATAGATGATAGATAGATAGATAGATAGATAGATAGATAGATAGATAGATAGAGATAGAGATAGAGATAGAGATAGAGATAGAGATAGAGATAGAGATAGAGATAGAGATAGAGATAGAGATAGAGATATAGATATAGATATAGATATAGATATAGATATAGATATAGATATAGATATTCATGGACATCCAGTGATGCTGAACACTGGAAGATTCAGAATAGACAAAAGAAAACCCTTCTTCATGGAAAGCATAGTTAAAACTATGGACTTCGCTTCTGCAGGAGGCCCTCAGATAGTGTTAAAGAGGATTGGACAAATGCATGGAAGGCAAGGCTACCAGTGGCTACTAGCCATGGTGGCTGGGCTCTGCCTCCACAGTCGCTGCCAGCAATGCTTCTCAAGACCAGTTTCTGAACATCGCAGGAGGGGACGTCCTCCTGGACAGGCTTCTGGGTGGCCATTGTTAAAACAGGCCATTGGGCTGACCCAGCAGGCTCCTTCTACATACGCATTAAGTTTTCCAGATGCAAAGGATGATGAGGCTCAAACATACCTTTAGGAATCTTGCAGAAGAAGGAGTTGTGATGGGTTCGTCTTGTCACATAAGGATGAGAATTGCTGACCCTACTCCAATATCAATGAATCATTAGAGTGACAGGAGCTCTGCTGTTGCTTCACTCAAGTTGCAAAAGGTCGAGATGGATGGTTTGGCCTGTTTCTCCTGTGCTCCTGACATGTGCCCTTTCATTAGTCTGTTCTGTCCTGTCAATCTGCATTTTGGAGGAGGAGGAGGAGGAAAAAATGTATTACTATTTTTAATTGTCCTCCAATTATGCATGTGTTCATTTTACCCTGAAATATGCACCTTCTTATGCATTTCGCCCAAAAATACTTATGCAGATTGCGGGACATTTTTGAACAGAGGACTATATCGCAAAATCTAGAGAAGAGAGAAAGCCGAAGAATAAAGTATATTTGTTTATAAGGCCAGGAAATGTTGATCATGTCAGTTTACTTTTTCCAAAAAAAAAAAAGAAATTAAAAGGTTTGGAGAAGTGGCAGGTTTCAAAATAAACCCAGATAAAACCGAAATGTTGGTCAAAAACATAGATGAGCAGTCAAAAGAATTTTTTAGAAAGGATGTCTGGTTTAACAATAGGCAAAAAAGTTACTTATTTGGGAATTTGGCTAACAGTAAGAAATCTTAACCTATTTGAAAGCAATAATATTAAATTTTGGAAAGAGGTTAAGAAAGAGTTGGAGATGTGAGGGAAAATGAAACTCTCCCTGTTAGGTAGAATTTCAGCCATTAAAATGAATATACACCCCAGGATGTTGTTTATATTCCAATCAATCCCAACTGTAAATAATTTAAGCTGCTTCAAAAAATGGAAATTTAAATTTATCTGGCAGGTGGGAAAGCCAAGAATTAAAAATAAAATCATGACACGTACAAAAGAAATAGAAGGCTTTGCCCTGCCAGATCTGCAGCTGTATTATGAGATAACTTGTTCGTGTTGGTTAAAAGAATGAATTGTATTGGACAATGCAGACATTTTAGATTTAGAAGGTCATGATTTAAAATTCGGCTGGCTTGGATGTCTTTGGTATGGGAAGGCTAAAATCTATTAGAGTTTTATGAACAACATTCTTAGGAAGAATCCGTGTAGAGTCTGGGAGAAATATAAAAATCTGCTGAAAAGAAAGACACCTTTATGGCTATCTCCCATTGAAGCAATTACAATTAAGAGAGTTAATATGGACAGACATTGGATCACTTTCAGCGAACTGCTGGATTTTACAGGGGGGAACCCAAACCAAAATCAATGGGAAACTTAAGGGGCCAAGTTATGGATTGGTTGCATTATCACCAGATATATGACATGTTTAAATTACAGTGGTACCTCGGGTTAAGAACTTAATTTGTTCTGGAGGTCCGTTCTTAACCTGAAACTGTTCTTAACCTGAAGCACCGCTTTAGCTAATGGAGCCTCCCGCTGCCGTGCGATTTCTGTTCTCATCCTGAAGCAAAGTTCTTAATCCAAGGTACTATTTCTGGGTTAGCAGAGTCTGTAACCTGAAGTGTATGTAACCTGAAGCATCTGTAACCCGAGGTACCACTGTAGATAGAAAGAATGGATCGCTGAACCAAAGCTAACAATTTGAAATAAGGATAAACTTCAGTTTAAAATGTGTAATTTTTTATTAGAATGCGAAACAAAAGACGAGTTAGTTAAAGCTTCAGTGACACACTGGGCAATAGATATAGCTTGGGAAAGATGGCGGGCACAAGGAGAAGGGGACAACAGAGGACGAGATGGTTGGACAGTGTTCTCGAAGCTACCAACATGAGTTTAACCAAACAGCGGGAGGCAGTGGAAGACAGGAGTGCCTGGTGTGCTCTGGCCCATGGGGTCACAAAGAGTCAGATACAACTAAACAACTAAACAACAACAAATAGATCTTAACCTCTGGGAGAAACTTCGGAAAAGAGACCTGAAATTTACTGAATGTTACTCATTGAAAGATAATAATTTGAAAATGACTCATAGATGGTACCTAACTCTGAGTAGGTTGGCTAGGATTTATAAAACAGAATCAGATATGTGATGGAAGTGTAAAGAAGCAGAGCGAACCTTTTTCACATGTGGTGGACATGTAAAAATGTAGAAGTATATTGGGAAATGATTTATAATGAATTGAGGGGAAACGTTTAAAATTAAAAAGGTAAAGGACCCTTAACAGTTCAGTTGTGAACGACTCTGGGGTTGTGGCGCTCAACTTTCCCCCCCAAAATAGAGTCCTTTTTGTTGGGAATAACCCAGACAGAAATTCCTAGGTGTCAAAAAAGGTTGTTTATGTATGCAACAACTGCAGCCTGTGTTTTGTTAGCCCAAAAATGGAAAGTGAGTGAGGTCCCAACTAAAGAGGACTGGCAACTTAAGTTGACAGAATCTGCAGAACTTGCAGATTTAACACAAAGTATCATAGCTGTCGGGACGCAGGTGGCGCTGTGGGTTAAAGCCTCAGCGCCTAGGGCTTGCCGATCGAAAGGTCGGCGGTTCGAATCCCTGCGACGGGGTGCGCTCCCGCTGCTCGGTCCCAGCGCCTGCCAACCTAGCAGTTCGAAAGCACCTCCGGGTGCAAGTAGATAAATAGGGACCGCTTACCAGCGGGAAGGTAAACGGCGTTTCCGTGTGCGGCTCTGGCTCGCCAGAGCAGCGATGTCACGCTGGCCACGTGACCCGGAAGTGTCTCCGGACAGCGCTGGCCCCTGGCCTCTTAAGTGAGATGGGCGCACAACCCCAGAGTCTGTCAAGACTGGCCCGTACGGGCAGGGGTACCTTTACCTTTACCTTTAAGGTTATCCACGGCTAGCAGCCATGATGACTATGTTCTACTCCCAGTGTCAGGATGGCGGACCCTCCAAGTGTCCCTAGTTACCAGGGACAGTCCGAGATTTAGAAAAACCATCCCAGGTTCTGATTTGATCCTGGAATGTCCCGTTTTGACTTAGGATGTCTCTACTTTCTTCAGAGAAATGTTGGAGGGTATGGAGTTATGCAACCCCCAAGCCAATGAGATTAGTATAACCTTTGGAAGATATCTGAAGGCAGCCCTGTATAGGAAAGTTTTTTTTTTTAATGTTTAATGTTTTATTGTGTTTTTATATATGTTGGAAGCCACCCAGAGTGGCTGGGGCACCCCAGTCAGATAGGCGGGTATAAATAAAATCATCATCATCAATCTTATATTATATATTATTGTGGAATAAAAAGGTAAAGGGACCCCTGTCCATTAGGTCTAGTCATGGCCGACTCTGGGGTTGTGGCGCTCATCTCTCTTTATTGGCCAAGGGAGCCGGCGTACAGCTTCCAGGTCATGTGGCCAGCATGACTAAGCCACTTCTGGCGAACCAGAGCAGCGCACGGAAACACCGTTTACTTTCCCGCCAGAGCGGTACCTATTTATCTACTTGCACTTGGATGTGCTTTCGAACTGCTAGGTTGGCAGGAGCGGGGACCGAGCAACAGAAGCTCACCCTGTCGCAGGCATTCGAACTGCCGACCTTCTGATTGGCAAGAAGAAGAAGAGTTTGGATTTGATATCCCGCTTATCACTACCCAAAGGAGTCTCAAAGCAGCTAACATTCTCCTTTCCCTTCCTCTCCCACAACAAACACTCTGTGAGGTGAGTGAGGCTGAGAGACTTCAAAGAAGTGTGACTAGCCCAAGGTCACCCAGCAGCTGCATGTGGAGGAGTGGGGACGCAAACCCAGTTCCCCAGATTATGAGACTACTGCTCTTAACCACTACACCACACTGGCTCCCTGGCTGGTGCCCTCAAGATTTATTTGTGGGCTTCATCTGGGCATCTGGTAGGCCACTCTGCGAACAGAACACTAGACTCCATGGGCCTTTGGCCTGATTCAGCTGGGCTCCTCTTACACTCTCAAACCGCAGTGTGCAGTTTCCTCGTTTGAGTCATTTTGCATTATGTACTCAGCAGCCTCCTTGGTTTCACAAGCTCTGTCTGCTGCTGCTCCCAACAAAGTTTCCCAGTTTTGACCTGCTCTGCGTTTGGTAATCCGTCTGTCTCTAGCTTTGCATATTTTGCTCTGCCTTTCTGAACCCGCAAACCTCGGCGTTCCGTTCTGCCATCGGGTGCTGAACCCCACCCTGCTAGACAATGCACATCTGCCCCGGAGGGTTTCTGTGGTCCAGAAGAGAATGCGCATTGCAAAGCTGGCCTTCTCCCAGAACTGCATGGTATGTGTCTCACGAAAAGGGGGCGCATAATCACATGCGGCACACTTCATCCCTCCTTTGTGCCAGATTTCACTGAAGCACGGCTCGGTTGCATCAGTCACATGCCAGCACTGGGAGACACGGTGTGTGTTCCAATCCTAGAGAAGGAGACAGCCGTCTTTGCTCTGCTTTGTGTGAAGCATCTGTCAGAAAGTTCCACCTGCAATCAGTCCCTGTGACCTGACGGATGGGTGGCCTGAAGCACCTCCAGAGGAGAAACTGAGGCGGGCAGCCCTTGAAATGAGCGAGGCGTGGCTGTTCCCAAGACAGAAAAGCACGAGCTTTTTCCCAAACAATCCCTCCCATAGCCACTGAAAGTACACTGCTTGGAAAAGTGGAGAGAACAAGGGCAAATCTTTTCTCATTCCAAAGGAAGGCTTTCTACCGGTGGAAACAAGCTTTGCAAATTTGTTGTTTTGGAATTTTTCAAAAACAAAAATATACCGTATTTTTCGCTCTATAAGACGCACCAGACCACAAGACACACCTAGTTTTTGGAAGAGGAAAAGAAGAAAAAATATATTCTGAATCTCAGAAGCCAGAACAGCAAGAGGTATCGCTGCGCAGCGAAAGCAGCAATCCCTCTTGCTGTTCTGGCTTCAGTGATAGCTGCGCAGCCTGCATTTGCTCCATAAGACGTATACACATTTCCCCTTACTTTTTAGGAGGGAAAAAGTGAGTCTTATAGAGCAAAAAATACGGTACTTTTATTTTGTGGGAGGGCTCTGGTCTTCTTTCCAACTACTCCCATGGGTTTCTCAGCCCATTCTCCCATCCAAGACAGACCTCCTCAGGCATGCTGCGGTCCTGTGTGCGCCTTTATGCTACAGATGAGACTGAGCTGGTACCCGTCATCGCCTGTCAAAGCAAAAGAAGCAGGCAGGAAGCTCAAGCAGTGCCAGTTGTCTGTCTGCCTACTCACCTGTATGTGAGGTGCATCTTCCAAAAGTGTATCAAAGGTGCCCTCACCTGGCAGCAGAGAAGCTGTGCATGAATGTTTCCATATAAGTGAAATCGGTGAGACGATTTCACACAATCTCGGGCGCCTGCTGAAACAGTGGAAAGACCGCACACAATGAAGTGTTTTGAAGTCACTTTGAAGTCAATAAGATCTAATCATCCTACAAGGTTGCAATTACTGGAGCAATTAACATCCCTGACAATTTTCTTGACATACATATGCTGGTTCAGAGTGTGTTCTTAATATGCATCCTGGAATTGTAGGTTCAGATCATGTCCTGGGCGCTACCTATCAATATCTCTAAATATGACTTTACATGCCATTTTCAGAATAAGTGTTTGCCATTTGTTGTCCCTAAATATAGGGGTGCTTGAATAATTTCTTTGTCAGTTCCAGTTGATCTGATCCACACCCCACCTACTAATGTGTGGATTGACCCACAAGATCACGCACTTCTCCAAATTTGTAATGCAGCTTTTAAAAATTGTAACAAAATGAATGCTAACGGATATATAAAGACGCTTGTCTGAAACCCTCAAGAGTGTCTGCAAGTAAGGATGTACTAGACAGTTCCAAACTAGATGGGCCAATGGTCTCAGTAGAGAGTGTCCCTTTCTGTGCCCATTTTACAGATGGGAAAGCTACGAGAGAGCGAGAGAATGCAAGTGACTGAAGACCAGTTCCATGGCTGATCACGAATTTCTAGCCTGCCACATGATCAGATCCAGGGAGCTGCACGTTTAACCGCATTTGTTTCTTCTCTGCTGATTTCCCAAGTCTTTGGCAAATATTGCTGAGGGTATATGATGCAGCCATCTCACTGAGGCTGAGCAGATTTGGGTCTGGTCAGTGTCTGGATGTGGGAACGCCGCCAGAGGACCTCATGTACACAGCTTTGAGTACTACGTTGGAAGAAAAGTGGAGATAATTTAACAAATCAATAATAAATGCCCCGCCCAGCTTCCTAGGCAACACTTGCCATCTTGGGGCGCCATCTTGGTTCTTACAAAATACAGGATGGGGCGGGGCGTAGGGTTAGGGGCCAAATTTCTTTTTCATCTGGTGCTGAAATGACTTCAAAGCAATCCATTACAATCTATTGGCACCTAACAGGATGGCCTTTCTGGATTTTGTCAGACACACAGGTACACACACACACACAGACACGAGTTTGCAAATCTGTCTGTGCTTTGCTACCCAGAGCTTAAAAACATGACCTTTTTTCTACCCTTTCACACAGGCATTTGGAGAGGATCCCTAACTTGAGAGAGAGAGAAGAGAGAGAGAGAGAGAGAGAGAGAGAGAGAGAGAGAGAGAGAGAGAGAGAGATGGGGAGGAGCAGAAACGCAGGGCAAACTGTGTCCTGTATTGAATCAATATGGGATGTACCATTTTACATTGAAATATGGGACAATCCCGTATTATACAGTACAGGTGGCGTTATGGTGACAAGGAAAGCCCTAGCATCCAAAAGAGAAGCCAGGCCTGAATGCCAGTGAACTAGAGTGGAACAGACTCTGCATATACTGGATCAGATACAGAGACATCCTACTATACCCTCTAGTATTTCTCCAATGAAAATAGGGGCCTCCTCGGGAAAAGTGGGACATTCCAGGATCAGATCAGAAACCGGCACGGCTTCTGTAAATCTGGGACTGTCCCCGGAAAATAGGGACACTTGGAGGGTCTGAGGTGGCTATGCTCTTGCTTCCATGGTTGGAGATGGTAAATGCTGGCTGGTGCTGATGAGAGTCCATGAACATCTGGAGGGCACCAGGTTGGGGAAGGCTGATCCATAGGTTACACTGCCACTGTAACTTTGTCGGCACTCTGAGTATTGTTGCATCTGTGTCAATCAATGGGACAGGGGGAAAACCAGAGATCTTTTTCAGCTTGGGGGCAACATTCCCATCTGGGCAATCTCCCAGGGGACACATGCTTGTGGCGGCCAGGGCCAGAGGCAAATGTGGGCAGAGGAACGGATGTGAATTCCACCTTTGTGGCCGTCGGCCAGTTTCCGCACACATTCAGACACCCCTCTCAGTCCTCTATCCAGGCAAACCAGAAGCTTTACCAGAGTTCAAGGACGCATTCCATCCTGGCCAAGAAAAAGGAGGGCATACAGGCCGACGGGTGAGGGATGTGGCCTGAGGAGAGGGGTGCAGCTTGGGGAGAGTCCCAAAACAGCCAGGGAGCTGCAATTGGCCTCTGGGTCTGCGATTTCCCATCCCTACTATGCATGGATGCTATGTCCTGTCCCTACGATTCTAGCCACTTGCTGTGCCTAAAAGTACCGTATTTTTCCTTGTATAAGACGAAATATTTTCCTTAAAATAATAGGCAAAAATTGTGGGTCATCTTATACACGGATAGCGGGGGGGGCAGGTGATTGATTGCAGCAGCCAGCAGGAGATTGGCAGCAGCGCTTGGGCACGTGATTGATTGCTGCTGCAAGGCCTGCTGACGATTGGCTGCGGCTGCAGCAATTGGGCTGTCAATCTACAGCAGTGGCGAGGCTTGTGTACAATCGGCTGCGGTTGCATCAAGTGGGCAGGTGGGGTTTTGGCGGTGAGCATGTAGACAATTGGTGGCCGTGGCAATGTACGCGATTTGCAGTGGTGGGCAGGCTATAGAGCGATTGGTGGTGGTGATCCCCCCCCCAAAAAAAGGGGGGAAAGCTCAACAACTCTGTGCAATCTCCCCTTAAAAGAAGCTCAACAACTTTGGGCAAATTCCCCCCCTAATTTTTTTTGTTGTGGTCATCTTATACATGGGAGCATGTTATACACGGAAAAATAAGGTATTTGCTTTAGTATGCCAGCTAAGAGTTTACCTGCTGTTTATCCGCCTTGCTATGTATCTCTGTTTGCTTTCCACATTTTGCCCTGTCTTCTGCTATCCTTGACGGGAACGTAGATACGAGCCCATGCATACAGTACCAGTCCCTGCCCAGAGGTGGCGCCAAGCTGCTGCTGCACGGTGCAGAAAAGGCAGCCAGAACAGGGTCACGTGACCCACACCCTCCCAGGCATTCGGAATTAACCGGCGTAAGAAGGCGAAGCCAACGCCTGAGGAGTGCTTCCTAAGCGCCGCGATTCTGAATAAATATTATTTCTTTAGTTCATATAGAGACGGAGAGCATGTGGTCATAACACCTAGCTACTCTCCTCTTCCAGCAACATCCCTGCCATTAGGCAGAGTGAGGGGGTGACCTCAGGCAGAAGGTGCAGGGCAGTGGGGAGTTATAGGAAGGCCGGGTGCTGCATGCCACGTGGCCCCCCAGCACCCCTTCAGCTAGCCCCTTTCCCTCAAGTTCAACAGAAGATGCTAGCCCATCACCGCTGTCAAAATAAGAGTTGTCGGTCAACATAGGGGCCAACTCCAAGGGGCCAAAGTGGCTTCAGGCCCCCCAATAAATTATTTGAGGGGGCCAAGCCCCACCCCTCCAAGTTTATGGGCATTGCCATTCAAATGGTGTGTGTGCACCACGTCATGTGATCGATTATGTGGGGTGCAGCTTGCTTACCTGCCCCCCTCCCCAATTCAAGTTGGCATCCGTGTCGGTCACTCTGGTCAAGTTCTGTACAGTAGTACCTCAGGTTACATACACTTCAGGTTACATACGCTTCAGGTTACACACTCCACTAACCCAGAAATAGTGCTTCAGGTTAAGAACTTTGCTTCAGGATAAGAACAGAAATCAGGATCCGGCGGCACAGCAGCAGCAGGAGGCCCCATTAGCTAAAATGGTGCTTCAGGTTAAGAACAGTTTCAGGTTAAGAACGGACCTCCAGAACGAATTAAGTACTTGACCCGAGGTACCACTGTACATGGAATGGGAGCGGGTGGCATCTTGTCTGAGGTAGCAAAATTTCTCGCTCCTCTCCCCCTCCTTGCACTTAATTTACTCTTCACCACACTTGGAGGGGGAGCCTTGTGCACATTTGCAAACTAGAGAAACTGTCGTGAGCACCACACACACACACACACACACACACACACACAAGCCAAGCACATACTAGGTCATATCTGCAACCATGCATTTAAAGCGCATGACATGCCCCATAGAATTCTGGGAATTGTAGTTTACCCCCTCACAGAGCTGCAGTACAGTTCCGGGCACCCTTAACAAATGACAGCTCCCAGAATTCTCCCATGACTGCTTAAAGCTGCATCATAGCACTTTAAGTGGATGGGGTGACTGCAGCTTTCGAGAACTTAACCTC
Source organism: Podarcis cretensis (assembly GCF_951804945.1). Lineage (NCBI taxonomy): Eukaryota > Metazoa > Chordata > Lepidosauria > Squamata > Lacertidae > Podarcis > Podarcis cretensis. Next base: position 26,661,915 of record NC_137182.1, on the reverse strand, counting down.
CGAACCCTCAACTGCAATTCCCAGGATTCCTTGCGGAGAAGGAATGGCTTGTGTGTGCCGCCATTCCACTATTATGTCTTCAATATAGTCTGGGATTAAAGACAGGTCCTGGTGAGCCTGAAAAGACTGGAAACTACTGCTTTAAAGAGTTGTATATCAAAGAGGGAACTTTGGCTGGGTGCAGCTTCTGGAGCCAGCGTGGTGTAGTGGTTAAGAGCGGTGGACTCGTAATCTGGTGAACCGGGTTCGCTTCCCCGCTCCTCCACATGCAGCTGCTGGGTGACCTTGGGCCAGACACACTTCTCTGAAGTCTCTCAGCCCCACACACCTCACAGAGTGTTTGTTGTGGGGGAGGAAGGGAAAGGAGATTGTTAGCCGCTCTGAGACTCCTTTGGGTAGTGATAAAGCAGGATATCAAATCCAAACTCTTCTCTTCTTCTTCTACAGAGACTCCCTCTCCAAGGCAACTGTTGAAGGGACTGCAGCCCCCTCCTCTTGTATATCAGATATGTCTATAACTGGTCAGCGTAGGCAAGGTCTGTTTCCTATAAAGGCCACAACTGAAATAAGGGGCCACTGCTCTTCCCTGCCCCAAACTAGCCATTTCCCTCCATTGACCTAGCCAGAGCAGAGGCTGACAATCCTGACACAGGAGCGGGAACATGATGTCCGGTCCATGCATAAACAGGTGGGTCTTGCTGCAAGGGAGAGTGGGGAGCAGGGCTCCCTCCCCCCCCCCAAGATAGTGGATGACGCAACAGTTGAAAATGGAAGCAATCAAACTCTAAAAAGGCAACTCACGCAAGCTTGAAGGTGAGCAACCTATGGCAGCACTGACAAGATGGGGTCAATCTCAGCCCTTGCACACAAGAAGAGCCTCTGCTATAATAGACCAAAGACCCATCTAGTTCAGTATCCAGTTCTCACAGTGGCTAAACAAGTAGAACCTGGAAACACAGGTGGCTTCTTCTGTAGGCTGAATGTTAGCACAGTGGTGCCCCGCAAGACGAATGCCTCGCAAGACGAAAAACCCGCTAGGCGAAAGGGTTTTCCGTTTTTCGAGGCGCTTCGCAAGACGAATATCCCTATGGGCTTGCTTCGCAAGACAAAAACGTCTTGCGAGTCTTGCGATTTTTTTCGCTTTTTTCTCCCTTTTTCTAAGCCGCTAAGCCGCTAATAGGGTTGCTTCGCAAGACGAAAAAACCGCTAGACAAAGAGACTCGCGGAACGGATTCTTTTCGTCTTGCGAGGCACTACTGCATTTGGGTCACAAAATAACATGCACACAGCAGGTGAGTAGGATTTGCTCATTCCCAGTTGACATCACTGGCATTGTCCAATAGGGACCTGTGCCAATCGTTGGTCCATCTAGTTCCAGCAGTGTCTTCTGAGTAGCAACAGTTCTCTGCGTCTTTCCAAGATTTGTTAACCTGAGGTTATTTTTCACAGGAAAGGTTGAATTTGAGGAAGGAACCTGGGGAGCTGCCTTATACCCCAATCAGAGCATTATTCCAACAAGCTCATTATAGTCTACCCTGACTGACAGTTGGCTCTCCAGGGTTTTGGGAAGTGGACGTTCCCAGCTCTAACCGGAGATGCCAGGGATTGAACGTGGGACTCTACCACGAATCTATAGCCCTTCCCCTGGTGCTCTGCTGAGGCTCCTCAGTCTAGCAAGCTGCAATGGCCCTGCTAGCTGAGGAATCACATTGCAGCATACATTTCACTTTTTGCGATGTTAGTTCCCCTTGAGCCTTGGAAAGGAAGAATGAGAAACATCTTAAGCAAATACATTTTCCCAGCAAGAAGAATATCCTACCCCACCCAATCCCCCCAAAATTAGCAGTTTTCCTTGAGGAAGGCTAGTTCATGCAACCAATGAGGAACAAGCGTGCATTTTGGGCATGCATGCCCTAAAACAAGTTCCCAAACTTGGGTCTTTTGGACCACAACCTGCATCATTCCTAGCTAGCAGGACCACTGGTCAGGGACGATGAGAACTCTAGGCATGAAGAACATCTGTGGTCCTCCTGATGTTGTGAGACTCCAGCTCTCAGCAGCCCCCAGCCATGATAGTGACATCACCGGCATTGTCCAATAGGGACCTGCGCCAGTCGTGCAACCACAGCCCAATGGGGGTTGCAGTCCAGCAATACCTTGAGGGCACTGCTAGGTCCTCCATGCAGATGATCTGAGAAGTCCCTCTGCCAGCCTTGCAGAGGATTAGGCCCAACTACCTGTGAATCATTCGTTGTTCATTTCTTTGTCAGGAAGCAACATGCCCTTTCCCGCCCCCCTCTCTCTCTGGGGAGGCGTGTATCTTTTGTTTGCCTCAGCAACTTCTTTGCTCTGGACTTCACCCAGGGCTGGGGACGCCCCGGATCAACTGTGCTGAAACTTGCAAGCGAACTAATTGCAGGGATGGGAGAGGATTTCAAAGCTTCTTCTGCATACCTTCTCACCAAGCCGCACCCGCAGCACAGCTGGACTCTCAGAAATGCGGCAGTTGCTTAACGAGTGTGCCGTACCTTTCCGCGCCTATATTTTTATTGGGCGAGGGTGAGAAACACAGCCTGGGACACAGATGCGTGAGAACCAGAAGCACACGGGCTCTAGCTCCTTCCCATGGTTCTCTTTAAGCCAGGGGTCCCCTGACTTCCTTTCTTTTTATCCCCAGAGGGGAGCAGGGAAGGAGCATTGGGGAGGAGGGGGAAATACCCATTTCACAGAAGGAGGAAATGGCAATGCTCAGATAACTGCCCTACCTCCCAAAGAACGGGCAAAACATATATATAAACCCTGAAACAAAAAAGAGCAATAAAAAACAACCCTAAAAAAGAGCAGACAATGCTCCAAACAAACAATCCCCCAGAACTAGAACAGAAACCTAACAACACCCCCTCCATTTTTATTTTATTTTTTTATGAATAGGACGGGCAGAGAACCTTGTCTGACCTTGCCTGAAGTTACCAGAGTGTCCACAGGTGCCACTTTGGGGGCCCCAAACCAAAAGCAAGGAAGGTTGATGAGCAGCCTCTAGGCCAGATTGGGCTCTGCTACCATTTTGCCACCCCTCCCCCCAACAATGTTGTTATTAATTAATTAATTAAACAACCAACCAACCAACCAACCAACCACTTAATGCCAAAACAGGCTTCTAAGCAGTTTATAGAGTTGGGCATACCAGGTGTCACTTCTCCCCTGACAGCCATGGGAAGCAAGAGGTTACCTAGATCAGGGGTAGGCAAACTAAGGCCTGGGGCCTGGATGTGGCCCAATCGCCTTCTCAATTCAGCCTGCAGACAGTCTGGGAATCAGCGTGTTTTTACATGAGTAGAATGTGTCCTTTTATTTAAAATGCATCTCTGGGTTAATTGTGGGGCATAGGAATTCATTCTTCCCCCCCCCCAAAAAAAAAATATAGTCTGGTCCCCCATAAGGTCTGAGAGACAGCGGACCAGCCACCTGCTGAAAAAGATTGCTGACCCATGACCTAGATCATGCTAGGGTTGCCATATTTCAAAAAGTAAAATTCCTGTTGAGCTTTTTGGGGAACAAACCAAAAAAAAAAAACTGGAGTAGTTTCCACTACTTTTTCCATTGCATTGCCGTACATCCATTTTCCCCATGACATCCCCACCCACCCCAGACACCATTTCCCCCGAAAACAAGGACATGTCAGGTTTTTCCCTGGCGTGTGGCAAGCCTACATGGTGCACCTTCTTCCAGGTGAGAAGTAGCACTTTGTGTCCTGCTTTTGACCTGGACTTGGGGCTGCTCCCTGAAGATTTTGCTTAAGAAGAAGCAGCCTAAGAGGAGTGCAAGAATGGGGCTGGGTGGGCGACAGTCTCACAGGGTGGCCTCCAGCCCCTGTGCAGTTCAGCTCAGGAATAATCCAGATCTCCAGCCAGAAGAACTTTGGCCTTCTCTGGTCTGGTGAGGTGGAAAAGGGAGGTGAGCTCCCTGCATCTGTAAGAGCCCTCCCTTAAGATGAGATTTCATTGTGCCCTGGGAAAACAAAACAAAAAAAACCCTGCAGCTTCCAAAACGTTGCACTTCATCATCTGGGAGACCCAGAAGAAGACCTTTTGGAGAAAGGAACTGAATGGGAGGAAGGAGCTTAAGTTAGCTTAATGTCAAATGGTGGGGAACATTCAAGATAAGATTACTGAGCACTTCAATTGCACTCCACTGAGGTAGCCAGCAGAGGAAAGGAAGACACAGAGAATCTATTGTTTCTAAGCACAGGGAGATCTCATTCATCTAAGCCCAAAATGGTGGTGGTTTTGCCCAAGAAGGGGACGTGCCCAGGAAAAATAAAATTGCAGGAGGAGGTCGGAAACGCAAGCCTTATGAAAGCCCCTCTTTGGGTTCCAGAAAATGCTGCAAATGCATAACAAGAGAAACCAAAGATACATGGGTCTCACTGGGCCTCTTCCCAAATCTTTTGTTGGGCCACAATGCTGAGAGATGCCAGGAGCTGTGTGACTCACACTGCAAACCTGGGAACTTGGCAACAGCCCATGGAAACTCCCTCTCGTTCTTTGGGCCTGGGCGTGTTGGAAATACCGGATTTATGTATAGGCTAAGTAGGCTGAAGCCTAGGGCCTCTAAATCTAGGGGCCTCGCCAGCCCTCACGCTCCCCAGCAGGCAGTCTCCCCTCTCCTAAAATTACAAACCCAAGACTTCATGTGAGGGCAGGGCAACTCGAGCCTCTAAGTCCAGGGGGCCTCACCAGCCTGCCCTCTCCCCGGTGCCACAGTCTCCCCTCTCCCAACATTGCAAACCCAAGCCTTCATGCAAGGGCAGGGCAACTCAGGCCCAGCAACTATTAGACTCAGGGCTAGCCAGTGGGGCCCAATTTGAAGCAGTGGGGTGCAACTTGAATTATTATTTTTTTGTAGGGCCCCAGTTCACAACCAAAATCTGCAAAATCTTATTGATATAAATAAAATCCATCTAAATTGCCCTGGTCCAAGGAGTTTTCTTGGCAGGGATACTGGAGTGGCTTGCCGGTTCCTCCTCCAGGTGGATCACGTTTGGTCAAAACTCTCCACTATGACCTGTTCATCTTGGGTGCCCTGCTCGGCATAGTTCATAGCTTCTCTGAGTTATTCAAGCCCCTTCGCCACGGCAAGGCAGTGATCCATGAAGGGGATCTATCCATTCTTAAGGAAATCAGCCCTGAGTGCTCACTGGAAGGACAGATCATGAAGCTGAGACTCCAGTACTTTGGCCACCTCATGAGAAGAGAAGACTCCCTGGAAAAGACCCTGATGTTGGGAAAGATGGAGAGCACAAGGAGAAGGGGACGACAGAGGATGAGATGGTTGGATAGTGTTCTCGAAGCTACCAGCATGAGTTTGACCAAAGTGCAGGAGGCAGTGGAAGACAGAAGTGCCTGGCGTGCCCTGGTCCATGGGGTCACGAAGAGTCGGACATGACTAAACGACTAAACAACAACAAATTGCCCTGGTGCAGGGGCCCCCTTAGGAGCAGCCCACGGGGCCCAATTTGGCCCAATTGCTCCAATTGTCTTAAGGTCAGCCCTGATGAGACTGTGCAGGGGTTGGACTGACAAGCCCTGCACCTCCTAGATCCCTGGTGTCACTATTCAGAGTACAGACTCAAGGACTTGTTATGGAAATAAGGGGGGGGGCACTTATTGGAAATCAGTTTTTCCAAACAAAGCATAGTTCATCTGTCACCAGTTCACTGTCATTGTTATCCTTACGGAGGTATCATGAGAGTGAATAAGAAGATGCTGTAGAACAATCTTCACCAACCCAGTGCTGCCCCCGCCGGATTTTCCTGTCCTGCAGCTTCCATTATCCCTGACCACCGGCCATGCTGGCTGAGGCCGATGGGTTTTGCAGTCCCAACAACTGTAGCTTGCCAAAGGTATAGAGAATTGCAGCACTGTGAGGTCAGTGCCCTTCACAAACTACAGTTTCCAAGATTCTCCTCTGCTGCTAAAAATGCATAAGGACACTTTGAACGTACGGAGTGGATTGCACCTAATTTAGATTGCAAAAAGGGAGAGACTTAGCTCGGCTGTTGCAGAAGCAAGCAATGCCATCAGTGACTTCTTGCACCTTCCTCCACCATCTTCCCATTCCAGTCTCAGCTTTCAGAAGCCCAAGCTGTCCATGTTTCCCCTGCCTTCTCTGGACACTACCAAAAGCATGGTTCCCTGGGGCACAGACTAGGCTGGTGCTTTCACAGTGGCCAGCACACTCGGGCCTCAGCAGCATCGATCCCGACCTACCCTCATGGCTGTGGTGAAAGCAGCCAAAATCTGGGAAGCCTCCTGCCATTTTAAATTTCCCACAATGCCCCAGAGTAGCATTGCACCAGAACATTGTGGGAATTGAATATGGCGGGCAGCTTCCTAGACCAAGTGGCTGCTTCCAGGTAAATCCACAACTGCGGGACCATACTGACTAGGGAACCACCTTGGTGAGGTGCCCACAAACATGGCAATCTCCCCCCACCCAGCCTCCCCAGACCCCAGCCTCATTTCCCTGGCAAAACATGATCAGTCAACAGAGTTAGGCCACCCACAGCTCTTGCAAAAACATGCACGCTGCAATTTGCTTCCTTATATGGTTAAAAGTATGGCCTGTTCCCTCGAAGGGTGCGGCAGGCAGCTCAGGTTATGCAAACATTCCTCCCCACCTGCTTAGCCACCTTGGCAAGGCCTGAAAGGGGAGGAACGCCCTGGGCAGAGCCCCAGAATCGTCTCCAGAGAGAGCACCCAGCTCTTCCCATTAATCAGTGACTAGGCCAGGGCGTTGGCCAACAAGAAAACAGAAGCGTCAGCTGAAAACCAGTGGCTGCCTGTTTTCAGCTAAAATGCACTGCCCTCGTTTGGGAAAATGACCTCCTGCTCTGGCAGTTGGTGAGAAAGGCTGCCTTGGCTTGCTTTGGCTACCAAAGGCTTGCTTTGCAGTTCTGGCTTTGCCACATGAAACCTGGAGGTCACGGGGGGGGGGGGGGCGTAGCTACCATTTTCTAGCCTGTACTGCTGCATGTGAAAGCTCGCATGACTGAATTCTCTCCCGTAGACCCTCCCCCTGCAAATAGAAAGCTAGCTTGCTGGGGATGGAATGTTGGGACCTTCCTCCCTAACTTGCTAGATTTCTAGGTGCGTGGATTTATCGAATGGTTTTTTATTTGTTCTTTTGTATGGAGGAGCAATCAAGTGAGGAACACCACCTCCGTGAGAAGAAGGCCTCTTTCCTGCAGCTGTTCTTATCTCCCGTGGCTCCTCTCTTCTCTGATAGTTGCTGAATCTCCAAACAGCATGCTGACTTGTTTTTTGTAAGTCTCGTTAGAATCCGTTCTCAGTTGTGCCTCGGTGCACTACCAAGTGCCTGTGAAAATCTGTACCACCACCAAATTGTGCCTCCCTTCTGTCCCATCCCTCCAGAAGGAAGAGCTCAGATTCTGGCTTGCCTCTCCTTCTCTGCGTCTTGCAGATTGTGGTGAGGGGAGAGAGCAGCGCTGCCCCACTCGTTCTGGGTAACGTTGACACTCTTTCAGGGGTTGCCTTCCAGAATGCAGTGCAATACAGATTCCAGAATGCAGTGCAATGCAGATTCCAGAATGCAGTGCAATGCTGGTAGATAGAGCTGGGACAGTTGCAGGCTCTTCTGGAACCATCTGATGCAAGGTGCCATTTTGCAAAAGAGGACTGGTTCCCACTAGCCCACAAAGGACAACTGCCAAATGCCCAGTGACCCAACGTAGATCATCCTCACAGTCCATGGTCTGCCTCCCTCTGCTCTGCAGATACCTTGGATGGATGCATCTATTTTAATTATTTTATTTTATTTTACTCCTGGCCACCACACCTTGTTGCCAGAAGGGCTATAATACATCAGCCTGGCCCTGATCCCTATGTCTGGGGCTTCCTACCTCCCATTCCAGGAGGCAGAATCACCCTCTCCTTGGAGTAAAATTGAGAAAGAACTAAAGATGCTGCCCTGCTAAGGAGAAGAAGGGTCATAGCTCAGTGGTAGAGCATCTGTTTTGCAGGCAGGAGGTCCCAGGTCCAGCCCCCAGGATCTGGGATTGTCCCTTGCCTGAAACCCTGGAGAGCAATTGCCAGTCAGTGTAGATCTGTGCTCTTCAACCTAGGGTCCCCAGATGTTGTCCAACCACAACTTTCCAACCCCTGGCTATGAGCTGGCTGAAGATCATGGGAGCTGGAGACAACACCACCAGGAGGCCAGGGTCAAAGGGCCCTGGTGCAGGAAACGCTGCACTAGAAGAGCCAATGGCCTGACTCAGTGTAAGCCAACTTCCCACATTCCTAAATTTATGAAATGGTCAGCTGAACCCTTTCCATATCTTGGCCTCGGCATCTGCTGATGAGGAAGCTTCTCAGCAGCTTCCCTTTGCCAGGGCCGGGGTTGTCTCCTGCAAAGCCCTACTCAGAGGAGACCCACTGAAATTAATGGGCACAGCTCAGATAGCTCCATTAACACCAACTAGTCCTCCTTCTCTCTCTGAGGAGAAGGGAAAGGGGAACGAGGCCAAAAGGACTTTCCAAGCTCTTTTGGCCCCTCTGGACAAACAGGCTGGAGTAAGCAAAACATGGTCGTTCAAATGACTGGACTTTTTTTTGCCTCACACAGAGGCCTCCTCTTTGATTCGCCTTTGCTCCAGTTTGGCATGATCCAGGCAGAAACAAAGGGTGTCTGCCTTAACATGCAAGATGAGTTGAGTTCTTCACCATCCCTGCCGGGCCTGGCTGCCGAGGAGGAAGGGAAGAAAACTTGGCTCCCACCCACACAGCATTTTCCCCCCTCAGGGGCAAATAGTGGCAGCATGCCAGACACTCCCTTTTTGCTAGCTCTTGTGTGTGCAAACACCAGTCCCGCCCGGCGTCTGAGGAGAAATGCGCGCAGCTCACCAAGAGTCTGCTGAAGAAGGCTTTGCAGCCTGTTTTTTCCTCCCACCCCATGTTTTTCATAGATAGCACTTGATGTCCCTGGTGTGAAATGGTATTGTGGGCTTTGTTAAGGAATTTTGGAAACGAAAACTAAGAGCATAATAACACAAAAAGGGCCTGCTAGATTGGGCCTAGTCCAACATCCTGTTGTCACCGTGGCCAACCAGTGAAAACCCAAAAGCAGGAGCCGAGCGCAAGAACACTCTGCTCATGTTCAGAAGCACCACTGCCTCAGGCCGCAAATCAATCCTCGCATTGTGGGAATAATCTGCTCCAACTGCGCAGCTAGCTGATACGGACAGCAAACCAAGCTAAAATTGCAACTTTGCTTTAACACTGCCATGGTGTTGCAAATGCAAATAGGATCATGCTTCTGTAACCAATGGAAATGTGCATATGTGCTGATGGTGCCTCATGTTGCTTATGCATAGTCATAACATGTGCTGTTCTCATGAAACTTTTGCAGACGAAATTGAGCTTTTGTGCCTTTGCGTGGTGCGCAGAATCTTGGGAGTGTTAACTCTCTGTGCCTCTTTATCGCTTAAGCTTGAAATAAACTTTTTCCCCCCTATCTTTCTACCCCTGGCAGTGATTTTATTGGCTTTTGAGTCAGCCCACTACACAGCAAGGGGTTAGCAAGCAAGCAGGGTGGGTGAGTTGCTTTGTGTTTCCTGGGGCCTACACAACTAGGGTTGCCAGGTCAGCAGCATGCCAGATACTTAGGGTCCAAACCTGAGAGCTAGGGGTAGCCCCTGGTGATGTCATGGGATGGACCCCGGAGGCTGAGAGGGGAGCAGAGGAGGGCAGACAAACAGACACACCCTCCCAAGTTTGCAGCCGTCTCCTGCCAGGGTGAAGCTTGCGAGCCTTCCTAATAATTTTGTCATTATGATTAAAGGCCCTATCTCTGGCCTGGAGACCCACCTACCACTCATCCACTTCAGGTCAAGCCCAGAGGCCTGGCAACCCTCTACGTGATACTGCCATTCAGTCTGCTGCTGCAATCAGCCGTCTGATTTCTGGCTTCTCCAGGTTTTGGAGGGGCAACAGGAAGCCAGCCTGAAGAAGCACGCAGAGCCCGAGGTTGACCAAGAGCTTCATGTGCACCAGCTGTAAAGTGTGAGATTTCCACAGCATCTGAGGAGCAGCTGACTCCCGGGACTTCCAGAGAGGAGGGTGACCAGATTGCATGCTTTGCATCTGAAAGTTTCATATGTGTTCTGGGCTGTGTTTCCCTTGCCTCCTTGCTGCAGAAATTTGGGGAGGGCCATAGCTCAGTGGAAGAGCATCTGCTTTGAATACAGAAGGTCCCAGGTTCAATCCTCAACATCTCCAGGTCGGGCAGAAAATGCTGAACCTGCCTGAAACCTGAAGAACCACTGCCAGTCACCATAAAGACAATTCTCAGCTCCACAGCCTGACTCAGTATAGGGCAGCTTTCTATGAGGCCACATCCACACCCCGCATTTAAATTGCACCTAATGCACATGGCTTCCTCCATAGAATTCTGGGAATTGTAGTTTGTTGGGGGCACTGTGGGCAGTAAACTACACATCCCAGGATCCTTGCAGGCATCCTAGGGATTCTGCTTCCATGGGGACTAAATGGGGACGGCAGCAACAATCTATAGAAAAGGCTAGAAGGGCTGTGACTCAGTGGCACACCATCTGCCTTGCATGCAGAAGATCCCAAATTCAGCCCCCATGACAGTCTCTCTCTGCAGTTCTGATTTACTCAATGGTGTTTCCAAGTTGCAGTTTAGGCCCTCTGTCCGTTGTTTACCTGAGCAACTGGAGGCTCCCTGGCTTCTGCAAACGGCTGGCTCTGAGAGGGCGGGCAAGCAGCGCCAGGCCAAGCTCTGCAAACACTCTTGGCGCTTTCCTAGCAATAGGTCCAATGCCAAAGCTTTGACTCAGAGGCACCAGCTGCCAATTAAAATATTGACTCAGAGATGCAGAGAGTGCCCCAGCTCTTCGTCACCCATCTCAGGTGCAAGAACCTTGTCTCCGGTGCCAAATTAGCAAGCACGGCCACCATCACCTTCCTGCTGGCAATGGCCTCCAACCTCCTCCTTGACCTTTATGTCCAGGATCCTTAGCAGAAAGCTGTATAGAGCAGGGAACACCCCAGGGCTTGCAGCCAAAGCTGCTTTGTAACCAAATATGAAACTGGGAGAAGGTTGTGGCTCGGTGGATGGACCGCCAGCCTTGAATGCAGAAGGTTCCTGGTTCCCCAGCATCTCCAGGTAGGACTGGGAGAGAGACCTCCAGTCTGAAACCCTGGAGAGCTGCTGCCAGTCAGTGCTGACAATACTGATCTAGATAGACCAATGTTCTTTGGACTTGCTATAAAGCAGCATCCAACATTCATATGTTCACAGCTTGGGTCAGCTCTGGGCAACATCAGGCATTTCTAAGTGCCTTAAGAGTAGCCAAAGACGACCCACTGCCATGCTTACTTTGCACAAAGCACTCAAGATAGACCCTCCAAGTGTCCCTATTTTCCAGGGACATCCCTGATTTATAGAGGACGCCCCAGTTTCTGATTTGATTCCGGAATGTCCCACTTTTCCTTAGGACGTCCCTATTTTCATTGGAGAAAAGTTGGAGCGGATAGAGTTATCTGACCCCCGAACCATCTGAAGGCAATGCTATATTAGGAAGTTTTTAAAAAAATGTTTAATGTTTTATACAGTATTGAGTCAGTGGCTCATGTGCTTCTGGTTTGCAGTCTTTATAAAGTTTTGAGGAGTGAGGTTATTACCCCCCTGTTATTGTCCATTCCAGGTCGCTCAACCATTGCTACTGTTTCCTTTCTTTTAGCAGATCAAGATGATCAGGTGACAGCAAAAACTGCAAGGTTTTTAGCAGGGCCAATTAGAATAAGATTTGTTATTTGATTATGGATGTAAACCCCCCCAAATGTATTTTCTATAGTTAAGTTTTTAACTCTTATCTTCAGTACATTTTATTTTATTTTATTTTATTTTATTGCTATGGCTAGTGGCTGATGCAAATAAAGATTCTTCTGATTCTTTAATGTTTTATCACGTTTTTATATATGTTGCAAGCTGCCCAGAGCGGCGGAGGCAACCCAGTAAGATGTGTGGGGTATAAATAGTGAAATTATCCTTATGGAATGGGACATCCCTATTTTCATCGGAGAAGTGTTGGAGGGTATGTCAAGATGATCGGAGGCAGCAGAAACCGGCCGTGGGTTTGAGGGAGCCCTCAGCAAAGTGTCTTCTAGTGAGCCCCTTCTTACATTGCTGGTCCCCTTCCCACATGGCTGAGCCTAACAAGGCAGCGGCAGGCAGCAAAGCGGCAGCGGGGCTCCAATCAGCAGCAGGCAGCCTGGCCTGGGAGCTGCCATTTTCATTTCCCATAATGCCTGCAGTGATGTGACCGTGCAGCCACTGTGGGGAATTGAAATTGCGATTCCTGGACCCAGCTGCCTGAGTCTACTAAGAGTGTAAAGGACAGGGGCACCTCATCTGTTCAGAGTACCTTGTTGGGGGGGTGAATTAAAGTGCCTTTGCAGCTGCCTGGCTGTGGCGAGTGCTGGTACATGAGAGAGAGAGTAAGAGAATTCCATTTTCATTCTTCACTCCTTGCAGGCAAAGAGTGCATCATTCGCAGGGACCTCCGGGATCCTGCAACTGCCCAGCCAGAACTAACCAGGTCTCAGTAGGGGCTGGGCTGGTTTCAGGGAGAGGACATGGACTTTTTAGATGTCTGAAGCACCAATAAAGCAACTCAGGATCGGAAGTCCTGTCTGTTTTAACTTACTTTTTATCATTTAAAAAACAACTGGGGGGAGTAGCCACCCAAATTGGATCTTCCCTTCCCTCTCTGTGCTGTTCCGTTGCAGAAGGCAAATCTTTGGGGGGAAGAGGGTACGATTTAGGGGAGAGGGTGCGATGCAACGCGAGTTCCTCCAACAGCTGCTTTGAAACGGAATTATTAGACCATTGACTGGTCTTGTTTGGCTCTGAGAAAGTCTGCTCGCTTGAGTCCCGTAGGTGTAGCTTACTAAATGCATTCCTTGTCCTATTGCACCCCTAGATGGTGAGCTGTCCATGGTACAGCCTGGTTTCCATAGGCACATCCCCCACCCTCCTTAACATGCAGGCTGCACTGACATCTGGTGGCCACACATAGAACAGCATGACGACTCTATCGCGGATTGTATTTCTACTTATTTTTTTTCTCCGGGAATGAGTTTGTTAACTTCTAGCTGCTTTAAAAACACGTGGAACAGACTCAGAATGGATCATCTAGCAGTGCAGTGACTTCCAACTGGGGCGGGAGGTCATGTTATTGCCTATAAATAGCTCATGCTGCAGGAATCGTGCAACTTTTTAGAGGACTCTTGTTGCTTCCACCCGCCCCACCCAAAGAGAAACTTTTTAAACCAACCTACCCCGTTAAAAGAACAGCTTTTGCAAGCCAAGCTTGTTGCAAAGAAACTACCTTTAACCCTTGCAAGTCTGTGCAGCAGCAAAGTGCAGTGCAGACTCCATTGTTATATCCCAGTTGGTGGGTGAAGAATCTTTGGTGGACCTGATGTTGCTGAACTACAACTCCCATCTTCCCTGGCTTTTGACTATCTTTCTGGCGGGAGTTGTAGTTCAGGTCCCCCTGCACCTGCTAGAGACCCTCTCAATTACCTAGACATTGAGCGTGTTCCTGGGGTGGATTTTGCAGCTTCTACTGCCACCTGGTGGCAAGAAGAGTATATGGCCAAGGATGGTCGGGATTACATTGGGGTTTGCCTATGACGCAAGGGAGCGAGGTGCTGATCTCAGATGTCTGCGGAGTATCGTAGTTCAACAACTACTCCCTGACCTACAGTAACTGAGGGCCAAGCCAGATGCCACAAGACTATTAATCACATGACTGCCCAATTCACATATAAAGCAGTGGGGGCAGGGAGGGGAGAATCTTTCTCCCTTCCCAGTTCTGATTTTTATTCATGTATAGTTGGAGAAAAAACATAAACAGCTCCATCTAAAACTCAAAAACAACAATGTGGTATATCAATTAAAAATACAGATAAAATCAGCGACTCTTTAAAATAGCTATATAAATTATGTGTCTGGATAGGCTTGCTGAAATAAACTTTTTTGTGGGCCTCTAAAATATTATAGCAAGGGTGCCTGCCCAACAGTAATATTTGGTATCACTGCACAGAAGGTTCCTCATGCTCTGTCAAAGTAAGTCCATCCACTACAAACTTTATATGTGAATGGCATGGGAAGTGTGTAATAGAACCTTTCTGTCACTGTCAACCGTGTGATGCCACAGCAAAAACAGCTAATACTATTCTAGGCTGCATCAACAGAAATGTCCTGAGACCACTCTATTCTGCTTTGGTCAGACCATACATGAAATGCTGTGTTCAGTTCTGGGCACCACAATTTAAGAAGGATACAGTGGTACCTCGGGTTACACACACTTCAGGTTACAGACACTTCAGGTTACAGACTCCGCTAACCCAGAAATAGTACCTCGGGTTAAGAACTTTGCTTCAGGATGAGAACAGAAATTGTGCAGCGGCAGCACAGCGGCAACAGGAGGCCCCATTAGCTAAAGTGGTACTTCAGGTTAAGAACAGGTTTCAGGTTAAGAACAGATCTCCAGAACAAATTAAGTACTTAACCCGAGCTGCCACTGTATTGACAAGCTGGAACGTGTGCAGAGGAGGGCAACCAAGATGAGCAAGGGTCTGGAAACCAAGCCTTATGAGGAACAGTTGAGAGAATTGGGTATGTTTAGCCTGGGAACGAGGAAACTGAGAGGAGACATGAGTGCCATCTTCAAATATCTGAAGGGCTGCCACGTGGAAGATGGAACAAGTTTGTTTCTCCTGTTCCAATGGATTCAAATCCCAAGAAAGAATATTTTGACTGAACATCACGAATAACTTTCTGATGATAAGAGCTGTTCAAGGGCGAAATGGGCTACCTCAGAAGGTGATGGACTCTCCTTCACTGGGAGTTTTTTAAACAGAGGTTTGATGATCTTCTGGCGGAGATTCTTTAGGTGCGATTCCTGCAACGCAGGGGGCTGGACTAGATGACCCTCGGGACCCTCTCAACTCTACAATCTCACGATCTCTAAATCAGATTTTAAAGCAAGTTACCACATGGAATAGGACCAGCAAGTCTGGTGTTCTCTCCTGATTGTTGGACTCCTACTAGCCCCAGACAGCGTCACCAATGCTCAGAGATGATGGGAGGTGGAGTCCAAACATTATTTTTGCCCAGGGAATATAGAAACCTGTCAGACCATTAGTTCATCCAGCCCAGCATTGTTTACACTGATTGGCAGCAGCTTCTGGCAGGAGTCTCTCCCAGCCCAACCTGGAAATGTCAGGAATTGAACCCGGGACATTCTGGGTGCAAAGTAGATGCCCGACAATGGACCTACAGTCCTTCCCCTCTGATGTTGATGGAAGAAAGGTAGTCAGGTGGAAAACACCAGAAGGTGCCTCATTCCAAGTCAGGCCTGTGGCCTATTGAGCTCAGTATTGTCAACACGGACTGATAGCAGGGTTTCAAGTCAGAAGCCCCTCCCACCTCCCTACCTGGAGATGTCAGGAATTGAACCTCTGCAAAGACCATGTGCTCCATCATCAAGGCTCAGTCCCCAACCCCCAGATAAAAACATAGCAGTGGAATATAATGGAGGAGACAGGACCAGAGAGCTGGGAAGTCAAAAGGGCCAGAGAGTGACCCAGGAAGAAGAAGAAGAGGAGGAGGAAGAGGAGGAGGAGGAGGAGGAGTTTGGATTTGATATCCCGCTTTATCACTACCCTAGGGAGTCTCAAAGTGGCTAACAATCTCCTTTCGCTTCCTCTCCCACAACAAACACTCTTTGAGTTGAGTGGGGCTGAGAGACTTCAAAGAAGCGTGACTGGCCCAAGGTCACCCAGCAGCTGCATGTGGAGGAGCGGGGAAGTGAACCCGGTTCACCAGATTACAAGTATACCACTCTTAACCACTACACCACACTGACTGTGCAGGTAAAGGAGAAAATGTGACATGTTGACTTGAAGGTCCTCCCCCAAACCCCATCTCAGAAACCACAGCAAAGCAGGTCCTTCAGCAGAAGTGAAAGACTTGTTTTATTTGAAGACAGAAGTCTGGGCATGTATATAATCAGCTCGGCAGGAAAAGTCATGCAGAATCGTGGCCCCAGCACCACCCGCCACCATCACCTGTCTTCTGCCAGCCCTTTCTGTGGCCAAGCCAGCCTCGTTCAGAGCTGGTGCTCCACCTCCTCCACCCGGGAAGAGACCACTTTGCCATCCACCAGCTCTTCAATGAGAGTCTTCACCCGGCGGCTCGAGCAGGGCTCTGTAAGGATGGAAAGAACAGCCAAGTTAAGTTTTTCTAATTTTTTCAGCCTTAAGTCTAGTTCTGAAAGACCTACATTGGCTCCCAGTACATTTCCGGGCACAATTCAAAGTGTTGGCGCTGACCTTCAAAGCCCTAAATGGCCTCGGCCCGGTATACCTGAAGGAGCGTCTCCATCCCCATCGTTCAGCCCAGACACAGAGGTCCAACACCAAGGGCCTTCTGGTGGTTCCCTCACTGCGAGATGTGAGTTTACAGGGAACCAGGCAGAGAGCCTTCTCAGTAGTGGCGCCCGCCCTGTGGAACGCCCTCCCATCAGATATCAAAGAAATAAACAACTATCTGACTTTTAGAAGACATCTGAAGGCAGCTCTCTTTAGGGAAGTTTTTAATGTTTGATGTTTTATCATGTTTTAAATATTCTGTTGGGAGCTGCCTAGAGTGGCTGGAGAAACCCAGTCAGATGGGCAGGGTATAAATAATGAGTTGTTGTTGTTGTTCACATTGCCATGTCAAATTGCAGGGGAATATTTTTCTTTTCTTTTTTGAGTCCTCATGAAAACTCATCAGCATTTTAGTGTGAATTCCTCCAGTCATCTGCACATTTGTATGCAATTTTGGCTAATGCACAAATTTATTTATTTATTGCAAAGTGGTTTCCTCTGATCAGTGCATCGGCGTGTGCTATTTCCACTGCAGTGTGCATTTCTGTCCATGCGTCACCCTGGCAGATGCGTCTTCTGACACATCGCTTGGCTGGAGAACTGTGATGCAAAATCCAGAGAAGTGTGTGCACTGAAGCTATTGAGAGACCTGTCCCTTTGGCTCATGTTCCAAGTCAGGCTGTCTTTAGAGTCTGGAAAGATTCCCCACCCCCCAACACACACACACACAACCCCAGGACAAACTGCTTAGACAATGCCTAATGGCTTGTTGTTGTTTTTCTCTTCTCGTTCCACAGACATGTGGCTTGACTCCCTTGCTCAAGCCGTTGTGCTGCCGTACTCCTGATCTCAGCTTGTGTCCTAGACTGTGTAACTGCAAGGGGCTGGCAGAAGGAAACGGCTGCCTTTTAAGGTTGGCTGTATAACATGGTCTTCCCGCATCTTCCAGGTATGATGCTCATATGATGCTCATAGGCAAGACCAGGTTGGTAGAGATTGCACTGCCATCCTATTTGGAGTGGGGACACGCTGCCCCCTGGTGGACAGACAGTGTTGCAAAAACACTGACTACTATGATCTGATTCATTCCAGGCCGATTTATTTATATTGTGCAGGGAAATCACCATACACTGATTTCATCAATGGGCTTTAGGTGTGCCGTGTGTTTTACTCCAGACCAAAGACTAGGGCTGCATTCCTAGCCCCGTTTAAATAGGAGTAAGTCCCGCTGAATTCATTTGTGAAAGATATGAAGTCCTGGTTTGCAGTTTCTATGTATGCAAAGATATGCAGGTTTTCCTAATGGGCAGCCCTAAAAGCCAAGTTTTTCTGCTTACCTGGGGTAGGCGGTGGCTCAGGCTCTGACCTAAAGGGAGCAGAAAAGAACACTGGGTCAGTTAAAAGATCCCAAAGGCTTGGAATCACCTTAAGGCTAGTTTCCCCTAAAGATCTTTTGCACTTCTTCCAACCCAGGAGTTCCCCTGAACCTGCTGCTACCTCCCTCTTGCGTGGGGGGGGGCTCCTGTTTTGGTGACATAAAAATCCACCCTCACCCCTGAACTTCGGAAATAGAAGGAATGGTGACCAGCAGGTCCTGGGAGACGGACCCTTGTTTGTGTTCCCCACCCTCATATCCTCATACCCTTCAAGGAGGTGCCGATAGGTAGCAATCTCCTGCTCCAGCCTGTTCTTGATGTCCATCAGTCGCTTGTAGTCCTCCGCTTGGTTCTGGGCATCAGATCTGAGCTGGAACAGCTCAGCCTCCCTGGCGCTCACGAGATCACGCAGGCGCGAGATCTCTATCCCATAACGGGATTCAGTCTCAGCCAGGGAACCTTCCAGGGCCACTTTCTGGAAACAAAGAAGGAAGTTGCTTTGTGAAAGTCCCAAGCAGATGGCCTTTTGTTGTCTCTATTATATATTCTGTCTTTCCTGCAAGGCACTCAGGGCTTGAGAGCACCACAGAACTCCAACCGATCTCTGGTGTCCAAAGCTGTAGGGACACATGAATGGTTGCTCACTCCCACCATGCTTACAGGGGAACATGTGATGGAGGACTCTCCTTCTCTGAAACCAAATCACTTCCTCAAAGTTGCCTAAATTCTGGGCCAAGGCACCTTCTGGGACCCATATACATTGTGTGAATTAAATTATGTGTTCCCTAGCCATGGGGGGCAGGCTGTCAGGGACTGGGCTGAAGAGGAGGAATGGTGAGGGGTCTCCTCATCCCCTTCTCCTGTAGCTTCCAGAGAGAAGGAAGGCAGTCTTGATTTACAAGAGGGCTTGGAGGGAGATAACAGCTCAGAGATAGGTGAACAGCAGAGTTATGCAGAGTTAGGAGAAGGTGGAGAGGAGACAGAGCAGCTAACTGACACGTCTCTGGACAACATAACTGACCCCCCCCCCCAAAAAAAAACACCTAGAGTTCATGAAGGGTGCAAGAACAAAGAGTGAGAGACAATTGTCCACGGATGGACACCATAGAAGCAGGTGTTGTTGCTAGAGGGGGAAAGGGAAGGAGCTCAGTGTGAGCAACTCCATTATGGAGGAATGACTGGAATTATTTGTCTTTAGAGTGATGACTGAATAAATCATACGTAAGAACTTTCTTGTTTCCTCCCTGCCTCTTGGTGCCATCAGCGTGGAGGGAGAGGATTCCTCAAGCCTGACACAGACTAAGAGATATGCAGTGTGCTGGAGTTCTGTCTCTCTCTCTCTCTCTCCTAACTGGGAACTCTGTTCAATGCACACATGCACACATTCACACACCCAAATTGCACATAGACAGTTGAGGCTGTGGTAGCAGACTTAAGGGCCATAACTTGATTTTGCGTTAGTTAAAAAAAAGAGGAAGCGAAAACAGAGATTTCCGAAATCGTTGGCAAACATAAGCAACCACGGAATCCACATCACTCTGGCGATGCTTTCTGATGCGCAGCCTCTTGGCAGCATGGGGAAGTGGCTGGTACTGACCATGCTGCGGAGAGACTGCAGCTCAATCTCCAAGGCCTGAGCCAGGCGTCTGAGCTCCGTGATCTTCTGCTGAGCTGCCTGCAGAGCTTCGTGGCTGACAGCAACCTCCTGGTTGAGTGCATCCATCTGCAAGACAGAAGAAGTCCTCGTTTCTGGTGCGACCTCCCCGCATCCTCTTCCAGCCGGACAGCTGGACGGATGGTGTTGTTTTTAATCAAATCAAAATTCTGCATCAATGTTAATTCAGCGTATTTTTAAAAAATGGCAGAGTAATTCAGCATTCCAAGCCAACCCATCTCCCCAAGCTTCCTGGGACTAAATACAGTAGACAATGCAAATTAAATGCATTTGTATGTGTTTCTTTCTCTGTATTGATGTTCTTAATTTTGCTCCCAGGGAACAATGCAGGAAACCAAATGCACAGCACTTAAACTTATGTTATGCACCAACTCTGTCTGCCCTTCCTTCCTTCAGCATCTGAGATTTTGCAAAACAGAGGGCACTGCCCAAACATTCTTAAGCTTCAACTCAATAAGGACCAGAAACTTTGGGAGGCGTAGGAAGGAGGGGGAATGCTCAGCATTCGAATATGTAAATGTCAAAGCACAGAAAAGGAAGCTGGAGCTGGAGCTGGAGCTGGAGCTGGAGCAGACTTCAGCACATGAGGTTGCTACTCTGTCTTCCAGAAATGGAAACAGATCCTGAATCAGATCTGAAGGTCATGGAATCACGAGGTCTTGCCATTCCTGCCAGTAAAGCCCACTCTGAACTTCATCCCTAAAAGCTGCACAGAAAGAAAATAAGATGTTCTTGCCAGCTAGATTTCTGGAAGGGAAAAGTATGCCGTGTTGTTTTGGAACAGAACTACACTTCCTTAAGGTAACGGTAAAAGGTAAAGGGACCCCTGACCATTAAGTCCAGTCATGGCCGACTCTGGGGTTGCAGCACTCATCTCGCTTTATTGGCCGAGGGAGCCGGCATACATCTTCTGGGTCATGTGGCCAGCATGACTAAGCCGCTTCTGGCGAACCGGAGCAGCACACGGAAACGCCATTTACCTTCCCACCAGAGTGGTACCTATTTATCTATTTGCACTTTGACGTGCTTTCGAACTGCTAGGTTGGCAGGAGCAGGGACCAAGCAACGGGAGCTCACCCCGTTGAGGGGATTCGAACCGCCAACCTTCTGATTGGCAAGTCCTAGGCTCTGTGGTTTAACCCACAGCGCCACCCACGTCCCAACACTTCCTTAAAAAGGATGCTAAACCCATGCCTTCCTTGGCCAATAGTCAAGGATGATAGGAGCTGTTGCTCAGCAACATCCAGAGGGCACCAGGTTGGCATAGGCTGAATATTTGCGTGCAAATCCATACCATCAGCAAGCCGCCACCTCCGCCACCTTTGGCCCCTGAGCCATTTGACCATCTCTCCTCGCTGAGCCTCGCCTAACCTGGGACTTGTGCAACGCCTCGGCTTCCCGGCGGTTCTTCTCCGTGACGTCCTCATACTGGTCTCGGATCTCAGCCAGCACTTTCTGCAGGTCGGCACCAGGCATGGAGTCCACTTCCACGTTGACGGTGCCCCCCAGCCTCCCCTGGAGAGAGGTCACCTCCTGTGGGGCGAGAAGAGAGGCGAGTAGGCGCATCCGTGGGGAACCAGCCAGAAGCCAGGAAGGGCTGTGGGTCTTGAAGGCCGCTCCCTGCAAGGCCCTTTCCCCCTGGCCGAGGGGGCGAGGCCCACACTCACCAGCTCTACCAAAGAGGCCCCTGGTGAGACCAGAGGGACGTTGCCATGCCTGACAACAAAGCCTAACTAATGGATTCTTTTGCCCCATCTTTTTGTGCCTGCCAAACAGCCGTGTCTTGCTTATGATAATATTTTATTCTCTTGTTAAGTATGCTGTTTTAAATGTGCAGTTTATATTTGGCTTCACTTAGCAATGTCGTTGTGTGTGTTTTTTGAAATGTTTAAGTTTTTTGTGTTAACTTTGTTTGTGCTAAATACGTATTCTGTAGTTGACCTCCTTTTGTAATGTTTTATTTTGAAATCTTTAAGATAACATTCTAGTCTTCTGTTAATTATGTTGTTTCGACTGTATACTCTATATTTGACTTTCTTCGGGTTGTTTTATTGATCTTTTAATATGCTGTAAACTGCTTTGAGATTTTTCTTGAAAATATAAAGCGGTATAGAAAATAAAGAAAGAAAGAAAGAAAGAAAGAAAGAAAGAAAGAAAGAAAGAAAGAAAGAAAGAAAGAAAGGCAGAGACTCGGTGGGAGCAAAGGTGAAATCTGCGTCCATTGCTTTCTCCACTGTTGCCTCTGGCTTCAACCACAGCTGGCATGCGGCTCTCAGAATGGTTGAAAAGCTTCCCGCCGCTCGTGTGCAGGCCCTGCTGTTCCTGAGTCCCTACGCCCACCCAGCTCTCACCTCCTTGTGGTTCCTCTTGAGGTAGGCCAGTTCCTCTTGGAGGTTGTCCACTTGCACCTGCAAGGTAGCCCGGCTGGTGTTGAGTTCCTCCAGTGCCTTGCGCAGCCCACCGAAGTCCCCCTCCACGGACTGCCGTATGGCCGCCTCCGTTTCCAACCTGAAGTGGGCAAATAGGGGCTGTGCAGCATTTTTCCAGCCAAGGCTCTGAAAAACCACATAACTGAGGGTGTGCTGGGACAATGCTTGAGGTTCTGGTTGTGCTGTCTCTTTTTAATATTTTGTTGGAAGCTGCCCAGAGTGGCTGGGGAAATCCAGCCAGATGGGCGGGGTATTAATAAGTTGTTGTTGTTGTTTTTGTTGTTGTTGTTGTTGTTGTTGTTGTTGAGAGCCCCTAATCTCAGAACCTCCAAGTGTCCCTATTTTCCAGGGACAGTCCCAGATTTTCAGAAACCGTCCCAGTTTCTGATTTGATCCTGGAATGTCCCGCTTTTCCTTAGGACGTCCCTATTTCCATTGGAGAAATTCTGGAGGGGATGGAGTTATGCGACCCCTGAGCCAAGGTGATAAGTAACCAGACAACCTCCCTAAATCCCTAGATCTGGAGGGGCCCTAAATCTGCTGTTCAGCCTTAACCAACAGCAAGGTGGATCATCTTTCTTTTTTCCCCCGATGGTGACTTTTCAGCATCTTGAAGTTTTTATTAAGCTGGATAAATTGCTATAGAATAAGGAAAATTCTAAGAAGGAAAACCTCTTTTTAATTTGTGCCTCTGTGTAGCCTTTATGGCAGCAGATCCTTCCCATCTTCCAAGGCCCAGGGCCGACACATGTCATCAGCTGGGTGGTTGACCCTACGGGGATGTGGGGTAAACAGTGCAGCCAATTTGTTTCATTTTTTATTTTATTTCTACTCCCTGACCATACTCCCTGACCTTTGGAGCTTGTAACCAGGGCTGCTGCAACCAACAGCTGTGCAAGCCTTTGGGAGACAGAGACGCAAGAGGGCATCAGAGGAGGGAGGGAAGGAAAGAGGGACAGAGGCCATTGTTGCCTGCAGCACCCCTGACCATCATTCAAGGCACCCCAATTGTAACCAAACAATTTAACCCCTGTGTTGCAAACAATAGTCAGTAATAGCCAAGGCAACACGATGACCAAATACAATGATACAATATCAATATACACTCTTTCTATAATATGAAATACATGAAATCACATAAACAGAAAACTTACGGATCTCTGAAAGTCACAAAATATGCACTCTTAATGGATTCTCTTGAAAACATAAAACCAAATAAACCTAAGTCTTATAAGTCTCTTTAAGTCTTTGAAGACTATGCAAGTCTCTGAAAGAAGCAATGTAACATATTCTTATCTGGTGAAAACAGGCTGAAAAGCTTTGTTTATGGTGTCCAACGCAGCCGAAGTAGTTCGCAAATGGACGTTGTGAACAGTGATTCCGGATATACCCACTGTTTCGTGGAATTCTTCTTCAGCACAGCAGAAGGATACAGAAATGCTTCAAAAACCCATCTACAGTGGTACCTCGGGTTACATACGCTTCAGGTTACAGACTCCGCTAACCCAGAAATAGTACCTCAGGTTAAGAACTTTGCTTCAGGATGAGAACAGAAATCGTGCTCCAGCGGTGCGGCAGCAGCAGGAGGCCCCATTAGCTAAAGTGGTACCTCAGGTTAAGAACAGTTTCAGGTTAAGAACAGACCTCCAGAACGAATTAAGTTCTTAACCTGAGGTACCACTGTATATGGTGAAGGGGAAAAAGTATAACAACAATTGCTATGGAGCAGTGGTCATAAAGTTATGTTACATTGCTTCTTTCAGAGACTTGCATAGTCTACAAAGACTTTCAGAGACTTAGAAGACTTACATTTATTTGGTTTTATGTTTTCAAGAGAATCCATTAAGAGTGCATATTCTGTGGCTTTCAGAGATTCGCAAGTTTTCTGTTTATGTGATTTCATATATTTCATATTATATAAAGAGTGTATATTGATATTGTATCATTTTATTTGGTCATCGTGTTGCCTTGGCTATTACTGTATATGCATGATGGACAGAAAGAGGCAGCTAGGATGAAGAGTCCTTACTTCACTCTGAAATCATCAGCAGCGAGTTTGGCATTATCGATCTGTAAGAGCAGCCCAGCATTGTTCAAGGTCTCCTGCTGGATCTGCAGAGGGATGAAAGAGGTCGGTTAGTCTCCATAATGCTATCTTAGATCTTGGTATGGGGATCTTCAGGCCACCAAAGAACCAAGCCCGGATACTGACCATGCACAAGTCAGTTTCCACCACCCGGACAGACTTCTGTTAGTGCAAGAATAAGCCCATCAGTAGGCAAAATCGTTTTGTTTTGCAACTGAAAATCTTGCACATCCCTGGAGATGCCAGGGATTAAATCTAGGAACTCCTCCATGCAAAACAGATGCTCTTGCCACTAAGCTATATCCCTTTGGAAGAAGAAGAAATGGCAATCATCCAGGTACCTTAGACTTCAGGTCAGTGATGGTGTTGAAATAAGGGCTCAGATCCGGAGCCTCCGTTGATGCTCGCTTGAGGTATATCTCCCGGATGTTGTTCTCTAGGTGACTGTTAGATTCCTCAAGGGAGCGCACCTAGCATATGGCAGAGGAAATCAAACAGGGTGGTGAGGATATCAGAATAAAGGGGTTGCTGAACCCCACCAAGGACAGCTGTGCTCTCCTGTAAGCTGTTTTGACTTTTCAGTCTACTCACTAGAGGGTACAGTGGTACCTCCGGGTTACAGACGCTTCAGGTTACATACGCTTCAGGTTACAGACTCCGCTAACCCAGAAATAGTGCTTCAGGTTAAGAACTTTGCTTCAGGATAAGAACACAAATCATGCTTCGGTGGGGCAGCAGCAGCGGGAGTCCTCATTAGCTAAAGTGGTGTTTCAGGTTAAGAACAGTTTCAGGTTAAGTACGGACCTCCGGAACGAATTAAGTACTTAACCAGAGGTACCACTGTAGCTTGCAATAGCTTTGGGGTGTAAACAGAGAATTTCCTTCTTTACCTTCCTTTTCTCAGTTGATACTCTCAACTTTCTGTAGGTCCAGGAAGCTAATGAACACAAGTCCTTCCCCGGTTGTTTAAACTATTTCACTCAATTAACAAACATACTTCCACAAACCTAAGGAACCCTTCCAAGGATGCAAAACAACGACAACCGCCTTACTTTTTTAATGGTCTTGTTTTGCTTGCAAGCTGATCAGCACAGGACCCACCTAAGTTTGATATTAGAGGGATAGTTCCTTGCCTTTTTAAAAAGATCCGTAAGTGACGGTCATGGAGAATAGTAGCAGGGAATGAATTGTGAATGTCATGGAGGGTTATTCACAACATCTGACCCAGGGACAACAGCGGTGGTGGGGTGTTACAGAAGGTACATGGGGACCAGGCCATGGGCCAACAGGGGACCCATATTCTTAACTTTCATTTTTTTTAAAAAAGTAAGTCAGTTGGAGATCTCTGAAGAAAGTTAGAGCACAAAATGTGGAGGCAGCTCTAAGGCTTCAGCGTCATTAAGGACACTTAACAGTGGTTGCTAAGCTATTAGAGCAAGAGATACAGACCATCCCCACCTGGGACTCAGGGGGGACCCTCCAAGAGCAGCAGAAAAACTAGCAGAGGCTACTGCAGCTAGGCAAATGCTGGACAGAGGAAGACGCTGGGGGTGTCTGTGCTTAAGCACTTTCCCCCATTTCCATATTATTTCGTTCACTCCCAAAATGTATTGCCTCTACAGAATAAACAGAATTTGCTGGCTTTGGTTTGTTTTACTCAAAAGTAATTCTCTTGAAATAAAAGCCAGGTGTTTCTTCCCTACTTAGGAAAAATGTCACTAATGCAATGTCCTTCACCCAGCCACTAATGGCCCACTTGTCATGACTGGGCTGTTATTAATTCATATGCAGTAACCATAAGCAAAAAGAGAAAAGAGAAAATAAGTAATCAAACACCTTGCAGCTGCAGAAAAATAAAATCTCTGCGGGATGTACTTTAGCACAAGGATCCTTTTTTGTTGGTGAAGGATGACTAAATGGTTTGTGTATGTGATTCGCGGAGAGTTGTGAAATCACATGTATATCTTCCTTCCTGTTCTATATTTGGATATTGATTTCACTCCCGGGAGCTGAAGGCTTCACAACAGCCTTGTGAGGTAGGCTAGGCTGAGAGTCGATAATTCAAACGCCAAAGTTTGAAACTGCGCATATTCAGAGTATTTTTTATTTTTATTTTGCATGTTGCAATTTATCAGGGTTGGAAGCCTTATTTATATATTCCTGTACATGTCAGGACTACGAAACATTGCAATTAAAGCAAGGGGGCTGCTGCAAATGACATTACATATTTGCATTTTGCTTTTCTACACAGGAACTCAACATTGTGTACGTTATCCTCCCCCTCCTTCCACTTTTATCTTTGCAATAGGATCCTGCCTACTCCTGTGATTTGTTGTTAAATTGCTTTTAATAATTATTATTTCATATTGCTGCAACCTGCCCTGAGACATTACAGTGAAGGGTAGGTAAGAAATCAGTTAAGTACAGTGGCACCTCAGGTTACAGACGCTTCAGGTTACAGACTCCGCTAACCCAGAAATAGTACCTCGGGTTAAGAACTTTACCTCAGGATGAGAACAGAAATCGCGCGGCAGCGGGAGGCCCCATTAGCTAAAGTGGTACCTCAAGTTAAGAACAGTTTCAGGTTAAGAACGGACCTCCAGAACAAATTAAGTTCTTAACCCGAGGTACCATTGTACAAATAACAACAGCCTTGTAAGGTAGGCTAATCTAAGCTAATATATGCACATTTAGCAGCAGCTCTTGCCAGTAGTCTGGGGAGGGGGGTCCACGTGGAATGCACTGGGTCCAGGAAATCCTACCCCCAAATCAAGTACAAGCTAACACAGAAATCAAGCAGTTTATGTTGTAACTGCTCTGAGTCCTGGAGATATGACAATATACAAATTTAAACATTGATAGATAGAACCCCAAAAGTACTTCCAGCAATGTACTGATCTCAATAAAGGAATAACATTTTGCACTAACAGTTCAGTCCTTGGCCTTTCTAACTGAATAAGTCCTATTTTCCCAAGTTTTCCAGTTATGCATTATGTTGGATTTAGAGAATGGTAGGGAGCCTAAACTTGTTATAAAGCAATTCCATTTGGCAAAATAATGCCCCCCCCCCCCCCGTTATTTATTGAAGAATCTCACAGTGTTGAACGGACTGCATTTGCAAACGTTTGACATTTCTGAAACGGTTGCTGAATGCTGAGTGTGTGAATTTGGGGTTTTCTTCCAGGGAAGATGGCGAAGCAGATCCAGCCCAAGCCAAGCTGTTTTATTGCCTGAGGCAGAACAGCAAATGATGCTTAAGTCAAGGTGCAAAGTGGCCAAGTTGTTTTAGCACCACAAGAGCTCTTCTCCCTGGGTGTGAAGCTGTAATGATCTAAATAAAATAAGTAGCAATTCCCTGCCCTTTCGTGCATCTAAAGTCAGCTGCCCGAGGCACATGTCTCACTCTGCCAACGGCAGGGCCGGCTCTGTGGCACAGCTGCCAACACAGAAGGAGCAACAGGGTCCCCTTTAGAAATCAAGCCCTGCCCCTGTTTCCTCTGGCTTCCGAAAGCGAAGCCTGAGGGGCATTTATACCACCCATGTATCTTGAGGCCAGTTCTCAGCACCCATTTTCCCTGCTAGGGAACTCCAGCTACTCACCCTTTCCAGATAGGCAGCCAGGCGGTCGTTCAGATTCTGCATGGTGCCCTTTTCGTTCATGTCAAAGATGTTCGCCTCCGCACCGCTCTGCCCGTAGCGCCAGGCCAGGCCGTTCTTTGCGGGGGTGCCCCCATAGATGCTCGATGCTGTCGGAGACCTGCCTAGGCTACGCAGGCTCCCCCCTCGGGAACCCTGGATCCCTCCAGAGAAGGACTGGCTGCGGCTGGAGTAAGTAGTCATGGTTCTTTCTGGCCGCAGGAGGCAATGCAGAGTGGGAGAGTCAGCAGGGTCAGTCCTGGAGAGCTCCCTTTATATAGGCAAGCTGAGGGGCAGGGCTAACTCTTAGCCGTTCCCACATTGGATCATCTCGCTGTCCTTCACAAGAAAGGCATTTGTTTTGGAAAGGGAAATGTCCCTGTAGTCCTAGCTCCCCGAGGCAGATTTGCAATGCCATTGCAACAGCCATTGATCAGGTTTGGACCCGGGCCAATTTGTCAATGCCAGATGGATGCCAAGATAACCAAGATGCAATGTCCCTTTCCCGTCTCCCTGCTAACAGCCCCTTACAATCCCAGAACCAGATATGAACAGTGGGTGCAAAAATCTCTGGAGTCCATGTGAAAGGAACCCTTGGCAGGTTCAGTCCTGCAAGAACAGGCTGGAGGAAGCAGCTTGTCACGCAAGAGTCCCCGACCGTCAGGTGTCTTTGGTTGGAAAGAGAACTTTCAGGTAATAGCTGTCAAACGTCCCTTATTTGGCGGGACAGTCCCTTATCCCAGGGCCATGTCCCGCAGCTGTCCTTTATTGATTATGTCCCTTAAATAAGCTACTGAAGGTAATGGGGCCCTTTCTATGTCCAGCTGTGCTTTGTCAACAACAAATTGTTGCTGTTTTTTTGTGTTGAATATATGCTATATGGTAATTTATAGGACCTAATAGGTATCTAAAGCCATTTGCATGCAACAAAATATGTATTTTATCAAAGTAATTGTTGATCCCTTATTTTCGAGGCTGCTGATCCCTTATTTTCAAATCTGTAAGTTGACAGCTATGCATATCTTGCAACTTCCAGCTGAAATCCTGGAACTTCTCATGCCACAAATGTTCTGGGCAAGGTTTCCTGGACAGGCTGTACCCTTCTCTGGACAGCAATGACATGGTAGGATGGAGAAACCATGACAGATTCGCACAACTGCTACTAAAGGAGACTAACTCCTTTATTATAGCATCATTTATTATAGGACTATTATAAGCATATAGCACAGTGCAGACTAAGGAGCTGAACACTCTACTCTTGCAGTTGGAGGGTGGGTATTGTGTTTGTTCATTAGTATGTTATGTATTTTTGTGTTTTTATATTGTAAACCTTCCTGTGATCCTCAGAGGAAGGGCAGTATAGAAATTTAATAAATAATACTAATAATAATATAGTAAGGCTGTGGCACTTTGAAGACAGATCGTTTTGATGTGGTTTGGTTCCTGTTTCTAGGTTATGCAAACAAACATTCAACGATTATTCCCCCACCATTGCTCAGCTATCACTTTGGAGAGGGTTACGTAATCTAATGCCACCTGAATCAACCTGCTTGTTTTGATATTTCTTTCCCCCCCCACACACACACATCATCATGTCATAAGTGTTAGAATTTGCATATTCCATCAATGTTAATGCTTTTTGCATTTTTCTTTTATTTACCATTTCTTGTTTTTCTTTGGCCCTGTCACTCCAGTATTTAAAATTTATGCACTTCATTTTATATGCAGCTGGAAAAAAAACAATAAAAAGTACAGTCATACCTTGGTTCTTGAACAAATCTGTTCCAGAAGTCCGTTCGACTTCCAAAAACATTGGAAAACCAAGGCACGGCTTCCGACAGGCTGCAGGAGCTTCCTGCACTCAATTAGAAGCCAATTCAGACGTTCGGCTTCCGGAAAAAAATTTGCAAACCGGAACACTCACTTCCAGGTTTGCGGCATTCGGGAGCCAAGACATTTGAGTCACAAGGCATGCATTCAAAAACCAAAGTATGGCTGTATTTGGAAGGGGAAAACATGTTGCAGAATACATCTGCAATAAAACATTGCCGGGGGGGTGCTTGGAGCCCCAATCCCTTTTTCATACAAGATCATGGAGCATATTTGAGTTTGAATTCAGAACCATAAGATTGGCACACAGCAAAGCCTTGTCCTCCCACCAGCCCACCCCACCCCCCGCCGCACTCATGAAGTCACAATGTTCCCCAGTCAGGGAGGGTGGCTGGGTGTAAGGAAGGAGAGAGATTTCATGACTGAGGCAGCATGTATCTTGCTTTATTAAAACCATAAAAAGTAGATAGAAAGCTCTTGCAATAAGTTGATTCCCCACCCCCACTCCAAACTGTTAACGTTCCAGGATTTTGCTCTCTTCAGAATTCAAATGCACGATATATATTTTTCCTGAAAGCCATTCTTGGCCCACACCCAAGTTAAGAGCTCAGTGGAAGAATGCTGAAAGTGAGGACAGATCACAAGAAAAAATGCAGACATTTCAAGATAGTAGAGCTTGGTGAATAGAGGCAGGCAGGGTATTGGAAACATCAGCACAGGTATGTGGAATTTTCCAGTGCCCGGAATGTTCCGTGGGTTTTTCCACAAAGTGGCGTTCTGAATATGGAAGAAAGAATATGGAAAAATCCCTGGCCATAGCAGTTTCGGCAACACATTCCAAAATACGGGTATGCTCACATTAGAAGCTTAAAACACCAAGGTCATTTCCCCCACAAACTGCATTTTAAGCACTGTGTTGTTCACATCAGAAGAATGTCTTTGCCCAGCACACAACACCATTTTGGTTTCCCTGCCCCTACAACCCCCCTACTACTGAAACTCCTATTCACAAACTTGTCATCTGCACATGTGCAACAGCTGTCTCAAATTTTGCTTCACTTTTTCCTCTGCATTTGGTTTTCTAGCTGTACTGAAACTGGTGCGGGGGACACACCAAACAGCAGTGTTTGCCAACAAACTACAGAATCGATATGGATCGTGGCTAATGCTGGAGGCAGAATTAGTGGTAATGTGAACATACCCTACATCTTTGTAATTGTGACACGCTAAAGACACTAGTCAAAATAAACAGCCACAACCTACACACATCAAAGTAGCCCTAAAGCAAAGCAATAGCTTTCAATGGGGCAGTTCAAGAATACATAGGAGTGCTTTCTTTTTCTTCCCTGGCATTTGTTATTTCCTCCACCATAGAAATTGAGACTGTAAGTGCTTTGGGGCAGAAAGCTGTTTGTTCCTTAGATGTTCCTTTGCAAAGTGCCATATACGCTGATGGTTCTTTTGATGGTACTATGACACTGTCCCTATTAAATGGGTTTTCCTGCGGAAAAGGCAGGAGTAGGTCTCTGCTGATGAAGGGAGGTGAAGATGGGACCCTCAAGCTGTACAGGTCAGGGGTATTTAGTAATTTAATTCACTGAAATTGCAAATGCTTGTATGCATTACTATGTCTTTACATTTGGTTGGTTGGTAACTGAATTCTAGAGCGTTCTCTAGTTCTCATGCGATTAGGAGCACTGCTAAATTGAATAAAGTTTTGCAGTGCGTCTTCTCTACTTGAAAGAAAGAGAGCAAAGCTGCAGGAGAAGGTAAAAGTGGAAATCCCTCATAGGAGCTGCAAGGCATGGCCTAACTGAGATACAGAAGGCTGTGTGCTGAGCTCTGGAAAGGGAGGGAAATAAGTTGCTTGGACTTTAGAAGAAGAGACCGAAGGCCCATGCTTGGAAAAGCATGCAACTGTAAATATTATGTTTGAATTCATCTATAGGTTTCCGCCACTTGATGGCAGAAAGTGAGGAGGAATTAAAGAACCTTTTATTGAGGGTGAAAGAGGAGAGCGCAAAATATGGTCTGAAGCTCAACATCAAAAAAAATGAAGATCATGGCCACTGGTCCCATCACCTCCTGGCAAATAGAAGGGAAAGAAATGGGGGCAGTGAGAGATTTTACTTTCTTGGGCTCCATGATCACTGCAGATGGTGACAGCAGCCACGAAATTAAAAGACGCCTGCTTCTTGGGAGAAAAGCAATGACAAACCTAGACAGCATCTTAAAAAGCAGAGACATCACCTTGCCAACAAAGTTAAAGCTATGGTTTTCCCAGTAGTGATGTATGGAAGTGAGAGCTGGACCATAAAGTAGGCTGAAGAGTTGATGCTTTTGAATTATGGTGCTGGAGGAGACTCTTGAGAGTCCCATGGACTGCAAGAAGATCAAACCTCTCCATTCTGAAGGAAATCAGTCCTGAGTGCTCACTGGAAGGACAGATCCTGAAGCTGAGGCTCCAATACTTTGGCCACCTCATGAGAAGAGAAGACCCCCTGGAAAAGACCCTGATGTTGAGAAAGATGGAGGGCACAAGGAGAAGGGGACGACAGAGGACGAGATGGTTGGACAGTGTTCTCGAAGCTACGAACATGTGTTTGCCAAGCTATGGGAGGCAGTGGAAGAAAGGAGTGCCTGGTGTGCTCTGGTCCATGGGGTCACGAAGAGTCGGATACAACTAAACAACAACAACAAATAGGTTTCCACAAGTAAATTTTTTGAATGTTAATGTCTGGACATTGATTTAATTCCCAAAGAAAGGTGCCAGTCAGATATATGATTTGAGCTTCTTAGCTGTGATTCTGCTACTCTTGCATTAACGGGGGTAAAAAAATGGAGGAAATTACCAGGCTGTGCACATGGAACTGGAGGATTTGGAAGATGATGAATGACTGCTTCAGGAAGCAAAAAGCTGAGCAGAATGATTTTCTCACATTCTGTTGAGCATCTCCAAGTAGCATGCTGGTAGTGGAGACTGAGCTGGAGGCAAGCAAAGAAGGGCATCCAGCTCCCACCACCACCACTTCAGGAGACTTTCCACTATGAAGGTAAATGTTCTTTTGAGGTTCTAAAGGAGGAAGCAGGGTGTGTCATCAGGGTGTCCCATTACACACACATGCATCAGGGAGGTAATCAGGATTTACTGGGAGAAATCTGAGTGATCTCATAGAATTGAAGAGTTGGAAGGGACCCTGAGGGTCATCTAGTTCAAACCACCCCCCTCAATGTAGGAATCTCAACTAAAGCATCCATGACAGATGGCCATCCAACCTCTGTTTAGATACCTTCAATGAAGTAGAGTCCACAACTTCCAAAGGCAGTCCGTTCCACTGTCAAAAAGCTCTTACTCAGAAAATTCTTATTTGGATCAGTTTGGTTTTTACTGTATTGTATGTTGGAAAGTTATAGGGACGCGGGCGGTGCTGTGGGTTAAACCACAAAGCCTAGGACTTGCCGATCAGAAGGTCGGCGGTTCGAATCCCCGCAATGGGGTGAGCTCCCGTTGCTCGGTCCCTGCTCCTGCCAACCTAGCAGTTCAAAAGCACGTCAAAGTGCAAGTAGATAAATAGGTACCGCTCCAGCGGAAAGGTAAATGGCATTTTCGTGCGCTGCTCTGGTTTGCCAGAAGCAGCTTAGTCATGCTGACCACATGACCCGGAAGCTGTACGCCAGCTCCCTTGGCCAATAAAGCGAGATGAGCGCCGCAACCCCAGAGTCAGCCATGACTGGACCTAATGGTCAGGGGTCCCTTTACCTTATGTTGGAAAGTTTCAAAAAATGTAAAATTATTTTAAAGTTCTTCATGGTGTTCAAGTCAGAATCTCCTTTGTTGTAACTTGAATCCATTGGTCGGAGTCCTACCCTCCGGAGCAGGAGAAAACAAGCTTGCTCCATCCTCCTTGTGACAGCTCTTCAGATATTTGAAGATGGCTATCATATCTCCTCTCTTTGAAGTAGATCAGCAAATATTTTGGACTCTCGGTTATTTAATACTGACAACTGATTCACTAGATTATAGCAGAATGAAGGGTAGCTAGGACTGGATTTCTGTGCAGAAGGGCTGTGAGCTCTGTTGTTCTGGTGCTCAAAAACCATTCCAGGGTTTAGAATTTAATGATAAGCGTGCCACTTTTGCACCTGGTTCTGGATGGTGAATCTTAGGGTACAGATTCCGCAAACCTGAAGTCTGCCTTTCCTTGCCGTAGGGTAAAGGACCCTGGACAGTTAAGTCCAGTCAAAGGTGACTATGGGGTTGCGGTGCTCATCTCGTTTTCAGGCCAAGGGAGCTGGCGTTTGTCCACAGATAGTTTTCTGAGTCATGCGGCCAGCATGACTAAACCGCTTCTAGCGCAACGGAACACCATGACGGAAGCCAGAGTGCACAGAAACGCCATTTACCTTCCCACTGCAGTGGTATTTATTTATTTACTTGCACTGGTGTGCTTTTGAGCTGCTAGGTTGGCAGGGGCTGGGACAGAGCAACAGGAACTCACCCCATCATGGGGATTTGAACTGCCAGCCTTCCAGTCAGCAAGCCCAAAAGGCACAGTGGTTTAGACCACAGCACCACCCACGTCCCTGCCATAAGACACCCACCACAGCATCCCTATTCAAGCAGAGCCCTTTCATCTCCAGCAGAGAGAGGCTGCAGCAGCTATCAGCCAGCCAGTCCTACTAAACCAGACTCTTCCCCCAAGTAAGGAGGTCATTGTGGAAAGAGGCTTCTGAGTATTGCTGAACTGAGAACCAGTGTTAAGTCAGATGCATAACTCACCGTGCATCAAAGTGTGGCTGCAAAGCCTTCATTGGAGGCACATTTTGATGCATGTCTCCATCCACATTCCGGATTAATACTGTAATAATGTTATGAGTTTGGGGTGGGGGGAAAGTAGGCTGTATGCAGAGATCCTTCTAACCCCTGGACCCAGCAAGTGTTAAAATATAAGCCAGGCTAGCTTCGGTGTTGGCAGATGGGTGTGTGGTAGTGAGAAAAAGGCAAAGGTGAGAGTTGAGAGGAACCTAGAAGTAAAGCAGCAAGCTGGAGAGAGAGTCAGAGCAACATTTGAGAGCCATGTTGATTTCTGTCTGTTTGAATCCAAGGCTGCAACTATGGAAGAAACAAGACCCTTTGGGGGTGTTGATGCTGTGAACCCCTCCATTGCAGGCTCAGGTTGTATATGTGTGTAAATAAACCATATATCATATAGACCCCACAGTCTCCGCTGTGCCTCATTTCCAAAAGGAAACACAAACCCTGGGTAAGCGCCTGGAGTCTTGCATCACTCAGAGATTGGGGCCAAGCGCTTCAATAACAATAATAATTGCATTTATATCTCACCATTTTCTCCAAAGAACTCATGGCAGCATACACAGTTCCTTTACCTCCCCATTTTATTCTCACAGCAACCATGTGAGGTAAGTTCAACTCTGACAAATATGGAAGATCGGAAAAAAGAAAGCCTTCTTTGCGTTGATGAGGAAATTGGAGTTTGTTTGTCTCAAATTAAACCCTGTGTAAGTGAGATTACCCACCAAAAGCAAGCTCACACCTCCCAACGAGTCTGTATACATACTTAAGGTGGGTATGTAAGAGGCGTGTATATTTTGGGAATGATTCGTGTTCTTGTGTAGCTGCATTGTTTTATACTTTCTGGCTGTCTCGTGGTCCTGTTATAAGGAAGTTGTGATCTATGTTATAAATCAAGCACTGTTAGGAATTGTTTCTTTCTGTTTATTGTATTTCTTATCAATAAAAAAAAAATGGTGTGCCACGAACCAATTTTTATTCTGAGTGGCCCAGAGGAAAAAAGAAGCACCGTAATCTGACTGAATGTGAACTCCTGTACAAAGATAAGATTCACACCTGTTGCTGCTTCGCTGTTGCCTCTGGCCCCATCCAATATTGGCATTTCCCATGAGTGAATGCCCCCCTTAGGCAGGTAAAGGTTCTCTACTCTTAATGGATGGCCACACCAACTTGGTGTGAAGTGGGCCAAGCATGCCCTCAGCTCCAGAGAAACAAAGGGCATAGTCGGGCACAGATTGCAATCAGTGAGCTTTCTGCCACCAAGTACAATGGAGCAAGCATTGCCAACCACCAACCCGCCCAACTTCTCAAGGCTAAGGCCATGGGATGAAATAATGTATGTTGACTTCCAGGACCGGCTTAGCCAAGTGTTGCAACCCTGAACTCATCCTTCGGACCTGACAACAATCATCTCTAGCTTATTTCTGCAAGATATTCCGCCACCACCCCTACAAATTGCAGTGATTGCGAATGGAGGAATCTCAGAGAAGAAAATCTGGTCGGAAGGAATGTTTTGCCTGGAGGCAGTTCTGGAAAGGTGGACAAGACACAACAGGGGCGAGCTGCCTTTTAAGGTCGTTCCAGGATATTCCCTCTCCAGTCTCCTTTGTAGTTTGCAAACCGTGGGGCGGGCCCTGGCAGGCCATGACGCAACAATCCAGGGAAAAATAGGATCCCTCCTGACACGGGATACGCCTCTCTCCCAGTCTCATTGGCCAAGACAGGAGAGCCATCGGGGATGCACAGCTCCGCTTCTTCTTCTCGTTGCCCCAGCGTAGGGTTATTGTGCCACAGATCCTTTTACATAGCCATGGGCTGCAGGAGCAAAGATCTCACAAGGACGTATGGAACAGCTTATTGGGGTGAACTCGGGGGCCCAATAAGCTATATTGGAGGAGGGGGGCAAATTCAAAGTATTTGAAACAGATTGCTGTATATCACACTCACCCTTCTTTTCCTCCCTGCATTAGGTTTAATTTGAAGCCAGGCTCATCAGGGAATAGATCGAAAACCTCATTTCCAGAATACAACATATAATGATTCAGGGATGGGGAACCAAATGCTCCCTTCCAGACCTCTCTATCTGGCTCTTTCAACTCCCCGCAGGCAACACCCCACCTCACCTACACACCTCTGCTTTGCACCCTCTCTGGGAGCTTATTTGCATGGCTGTACCCTTGACAAGCAGGGACGCGGGTGACGCTGTGGGTTAAACCACAGAGCCTAGGACTTGCCAATCAGAAGGTCAGCGGTTCGAATCCCCACGACGGGGTGAGCTCCCGTTGCTCGGTCCCTGCTCCTGCCAATCTAGCAGTTCAAAAGCACGTCAAAGTGCAAGTAGATAAATAGGTACCACTCCAGCGGAAAGGTAAACGGCGTTTCCGTGTGCTGCTCTGGTTCGCCAGAAGCGGCTTAGTCATGCTGGCCACATGACCCGGAAGCTGTATGCCGGCTCCCTCGGCCAATAAAGCGAGATGAGCGCCGCAACCCCAGAGTCGGTCACGACTGGACCTAATCGTCAGGGGTCCCTTTACCCTTTACCTTTACCCTTGACAAGTAGTCTAGTACCACTTTTGCTAAAGCTGCCATTCAAAGGGTGAACCCAAATTTTGTTATCGTCAGACACATTTCTTCCTGCCTACCCTGCACATGGGAAATTTCGACCTCATGCAATGTATGCACGAGAAAAGGAACATGTTTTGCACTGGGGTTGTGTTCAGAGGGTGGTGCATGCAGGCAAAAATGTGTATACCTGTACCACCCCCTTGGAACTGCCCCCACATGGCTAACCTTGCCTTGCTTACCAGTCTCTAGGAGGCTCTGTTTGAGTCCCCACAAAATCTCACGAGAGCCTCCCAGAGCCTGGTAAGCAACTCTGAAAGTTTAAAAGCTATTTCCAAGCTGGGGAAACTCAGAGCAAAGGGAGCTTTTAAGATCTCTGCCTTGTGGGCAATTAACTTGTGGGATTTCAACCAGCCAGCTTTCAAGTACATGAGGTTGAAGTCGCACAAATTAATCACATGTAAGGTGCAATCATAATGCGTGGAGAGTACCAAACATTTGGGAAGGTTGAACCTACAAGCGTGTATATGCTTGCAATACACGAGTTGATCCAATGCGAAGCATCACTTCCCCTTTTGCATAAAATAATCAGATCAGACACTGGGGATGAAAACAGGCACCAGGCATTTAAACCATGACAAACAGAAAGAGTTAATCCATTCTTAAGCTTTCACCTGCATTGACTGACTGGGCCACATTCCTCTGTGGAAAGGCTTATAGACAATCTGGTGCAAGGTCATCCAATGGAGTCTATGTTTGAGAGCCTGTTTATGTGCTCTGCACCGCACAGAAAATACAAATCAGGTTTGGGCAGGTATGTTCTGGTTCCAGCTGGGGAGTCATAGTCATAGGAAAATAACATCCAGATGTTTCTCTGCATTGCTTTACTATAGGGGTCAAGCACCTAGGAGCCCCAGGGCCAAAACCAATTCAAGGCAACTGGCAACTGGCAACTGGCGATAGAAAGCAGGTTGTGCCGTTATAAGGTTCAAGTAGCTTCCAGCCTAGTAGCAGGTGAAAAAGAAGAGTGAACATCCCAGTTAAGCAGCAGGAAACATGAACAGACCCTCCAAGTGTCCCTATTTTCCAGGGACTGTCCCGGACTTACAGAAGCCATCCCAGTTTCTGGTTTGGTTCCAGAATGTCCCAATTTTCTTATTTTCATTGGAAAAATGTTGGAGGGTAGGGCAGGATGTCCATGTTTTCATTGGAGTAATGTTGGAGGGCATGGAGTTATGCGACCCCTGAGCCAAGAAGTAACTATACTAAGAAGACATCTGAAGGCAGCCCTGTATAGACAAGCTTTTAAATATTTAACGTTTTATTATGTTTTTAAATATGTTGGAAGCCGCCCCTGAGTGGCTGGGGCAACCCAATCAGAAGGGCTGGGAATAAATATTAGTATTAGCATTAGCATTAGCATTAGCATTAGCATTAGCATTAGCATTAGTATTAGTATTAGTATTAGTATTAGTATTAGTATTAGTATTGAACAGGACATCCCTATTTTCATCAGAGAAATGTTGAAGCGTATGCATGAAGCTCCAGGAGCATTATTATTATTATTATTATTATTATTATTATTATTATTATTACCCACCTTAACCAACAGGTGCCAGATGGTTATCACAAGAAAAATGTTAAAACGTGTTACATTCACAATAATAGGGTGAATTCTGAAAACACCTATCTCAGGTGCCAAAGAGGTGTGTCTTCAGCATTCGTCAAAAGCCGCACACTATTGTGAACACCTTGAATGCGGCCTGCAACTAACAAGCAGCCAATGCAGCTGTTTTGGAACAAGGATTATTATGAGTTCTAAAGCCAATAATCTGGCTGTTGCATTTTGGATAAGCTGAAGTTTCTGGGTCATCTTCAAGGGCAGCCCCAGGTCTGAGCACCCTACAATAATCCAGTCTGGAAGTTACCAGAACATGGAGTGCCATGTCCCAAGTCAAGGACGATGGAGTCAAGGGAGTTGCAACTGAAGAGGAGGAATTCACAGAGGAAAGAATGGGGTGCATGCTGCCCCATTAACTGGTTCATTTCAGTAGTTTGGACAAACTGGACATCAGCAGTATTTTGGAAATCTGAAATATGTGCAATGTGAAAGAGAGGCCCTGGTATCACGTGATGGCAACAGCTCATGCAGAGGCAGAGAGCCAGCTCTGTGGCATTTTTTCCCCGAGTAGGGGGAGATGTCCAGTCATCAAAGCTCCCACACATGCATGCATGCTGCAGCAGCGGGGGGAAACAGGAAACCGTACGTTTGGGGCCTCACATGAATTCCAGACGGTCTGGAATCTGTTCTGAAGTTACTGCTCAGAAACTCACAAAATTCACTGCCAAGTCCAGACATTTCTGCAGTATTCATGTTGCATCATTCTCCCAGCTAATTAATTGCTGACTAAGGAGGTCTATTATTTTATAGAGGAGCCTACACATAAAAGGTTTTGGGTTTTTTTGTCTTTGTTTTGCTTGTCTCTCCTGAGAAACTGAGACAGCAAAATCCCAAGTATCGCCTCAGCTGAGGTAGATCTGGCTTTCAAAATGTTTGACCTAAGGATAAAACTTTTATTGGCTTAATACGTACAGACAGTACAAATCACCAAGATAACTGACTGGATTAAAAGGACGAAGGAACGGGATTAGGTGTTTCTATTTCTGAATTGCATTGAGAAGGCCCCTCTGCGGTTATGGATTCATTGTCATTCAATCCATAATAATCCATAATGAATTGAAAAAAATGTTTAAAAGTACTCCCCCCCCCCCAAAAAAAAGAGTCCTTTTTGTTGGGGATAATTCAGATGGAAATTCCCAGGTGTCAAAAAATGTTATTTATGTATCCTACTACTGCGGCCCGTGTTTTGTTAGCCCCAAAATGGAAAACAAGAGAGGACCCAACTAAAGAAGAATGGCAACTTAGACAGATTATGTGCAACTCGCAGAGTTAACATATAGAATAAGAAAACAAGAAGAACATCCGTTTAGAGAAGATTGGAAAATGTTTATTGAATATATTGAATATATGGGGGAAATTGTGTACACTTGAAAAGGTCGGCAGCATTAAGATAAATTCAACAGTGTAAATAAGTTTTGATGGATGTAATCATGAAATACTGAATGGTTTATTTTATGTAAAATATGCAGGGATTTATGATATGCAATATGAACCATGGAAAGCGAAGAAGGGAAGTCACTGATATTTTAAGGATGTTTAAATGAGTATTCTAAATTGTAAAACAGGAAATTTAATAAACATATATATAAAAAGAGAGAAGGCCCCTCTGCCCAACTCTGAAGAGTGATAAAAAAGGGCTGCTGCTCTTCTGGAGTTCTGTCTGCCATAGATGATGATTAAACTACCACAAAATCTTAGATGCTAGGGTCCAAAGACACTGAGCCAGAGGTGAAGCTCAGATAGAGCTACCATCACTTGTTGTCCCTTCTCCACAGCAGGCAGAAGTTCAACCTTTTTATGGTACAAGGGTGCGCTGCCCCTGCTTCACTTGTCAAGTTTCTGCCTGTTGTGCAGCCCTTGTAAGGACAGGAAAAGGTAATCAATGAACTGGGTCAAATTTATTTGGAGAAGTTGGCTGTTGTTTTGTTTGATAATTTAGGACATACTGGTACTAATCTGAATCTTGCGAAGGGTCGATTGAAATGGGGCGCTATTCACCTCAGCCCCAATGAAAACAGGCTTGATTTGATGTAGCTACTGAACTCCGTGGATGACTTATCTTTTTCCTGCGTAGCAGAACGTGATCTTTTCAATGAAAAAGGGGGCGCCTCTGGGAATGTACAGAGTGCACTTCCTCCTACCAAGGAATAGGCTTCCCTCAGAGAGACTTCACATTTCAGGACCCTAAAATGCTCTTTGTTTTTTTTCTTTTAAAAAATGATGACACTGGAGATGATCATGACTACCAAACGCAAATCACAAGCAAACAAAGCACACACAAACTCACACCCTGAAAAAAAAAAGGCCTCACGCAACAACGCGCATGCGCCAAACATTCGCTTCCCTCCGCCTCCACAACTTTTTCCCTTCCCGCCTGCCTTTCCCCCCCTCCCCTTAGAAAGTGCGCAGCGCCCCCTCCCCGCGCTACGTTCTTTGTCGTCCAATCCCCCTCAAGCCCTAGCGCGCGACGACGTCACAAGGGGGGGTAAATCCAGTCGTTTCCAGTTTCCCGTCGCCTCCCTCGCTCCACTGCGCAAGCGTGCTGGGGCTGCACAAATACGCGGCTACGGGCGGGGCAGGAGTGGAGAAGGAGGAAAGGGCCTGAGCGTGACGGCTGCACAGCCGCAGCCTTGATTCCTCCCATCCCCCTCCAGCGGGGTTGTGCGCGTTAGTCCCC
This sequence comes from Podarcis cretensis, assembly GCF_951804945.1. Classification (NCBI taxonomy): domain Eukaryota; kingdom Metazoa; phylum Chordata; class Lepidosauria; order Squamata; family Lacertidae; genus Podarcis; species Podarcis cretensis. The sequence continues at coordinate 26,620,666 of NC_137182.1, read as the reverse complement.
CCCTCTTCTCACAACACACCCCGTTTCCCTTTCTAGCCAATCCCTTCCCTCGCCTCCCGGTGCGCGCTGACGTCACAAAAGCCTACCCACTATATAAACGGCCGGCCGTGTGGCTCCGCCCTTCCTGCTGCCTTTTCCTTTTTTTGGTGCCCCCTCACAGAGGTTGAAGAGCCGTTTACTTCGTCGCGTCCGCCTTTCGCCGTCGCTGCAGTTGCCTCCGACCCGGGAAAAAGCGAAGCGAAGCGCGTCGTATGTCCGCTATCCAGAACCTCCACTCCTTCGGTGAGGACACTGGCCGGAGGGGGGGACGGACCCAAATAGGCAGGAAGCCTCAGGTTTCTGGGGGGGGGGGGGGCAAAAACGAGCCTGAGGGGAAATCGTTGGGGGGGGTGTCGTCGGTTGGTCCTTAAGCGAGGGAAGGCCTCGGAGGAGGCGAATAGGCCTCTAATGTCGGGACAAAGGGCGAGGCCTGAGCGGGGCCGGAACTAGGGCGAGAGAGAAGACGCTGACTGGAAACTGCGGGTGAGGGAGGGGGGCATTTTTCGAAAAGGGACGAGGGGGGGGGCGAAGAGTCTAGGGGCGGAGCCATGGCTGCGGTAGAGGGGGCGGAGCCTGTTTCCGCGTGGGGAGGGGGGACAATGGGGGAGAGGGGGGTAAATGGGGAGGAGCCGCTTGACCGCGGTGTTGTTGGAGGCTTTTTTGTGGGGCGGAGAGATGCGTAATGGAGGTTAAAGAACTTAGATCGAGGTTGGCATGAAGCCAGAATAATGGCGGGGGGGGAGAGCGAAATACTTTTCGGTAGGGTGGAAAGCGGGGCGGGGGTCACATATCCTTAGCCTGAGTTGCGGGGGCTTTTGGGGTATTGGAAGCGATGGGGGGGAGGGAAGGGCGTTTGGTAGGAATTGGGGGGGGGGTTAGCGCAAGTAATGGGTGTTTTTTTCTAGTGGGGAGGGGTGTTTGTTAAGAGGATTGATCGGCCACGGGGGCTGCGGCAAAGGCAGATTTTTTTTTGGGGGGGGGAATCAGTATGCTTGTTTCTTTCTATGCGTCTCGGTGAGGCCCCGGGATGTGGCGTTTGCTGAGCAGCCTCTGCCATCTTCCCTTCTCTTCTCTTCTCTCTCACCCCCCCCCCGGCTTCACTGACGCAGTTGCTAATTCTTGGGGGTTGCGTCAGCCGGAGACAAGGGAGGGGCTTCGGGACAGGGAGAGGCGGCTCGACGGGTGTCACGTGGCCCGAGAGGAAAGGCCCTGTTTTCAGGGCCTGCAAGAGGAAGAGAGCAAAGTACTGTGTAAGCGGGTGTCAAGGAAGGGGCCCGGATCAATGGTGGAGTAACACTGTGGCTCTCATGCCAACTCCTTTCCTTGTGGCTGAGCAGTTCATCGATGGCACTTTGTTTGGTGCATAGTTCATAGCTCTTGGGCTTTCGAGCAAGAATATGAAGTGGTGTAGATGGTGTTGAGAAGGAGGCATTTTAAGCTTACCCAGCAACAAAAATAAGCACCTTTACATTTTTAGCAAGGGTGCCATGTCCTTTGTGTAGCTTTTAACACTTTCTTTTTCTCTTTCCAGACCCCTTTGCTGATGCAAGTAAGGGTGATGACTTACTTCCTGCTGGGACTGAGGACTACATCCATATAAGGATCCAGCAGAGAAACGGCAGAAAAACCCTCACCACAGTCCAGGGCATCGCCGATGATTATGATAAAAAGAAACTGGTGAAGGCCTTCAAGAAGGTGAGTAGGAGAAGCTTCGATCTTTTCCAGAGAGAACTCAAAAGTGCTTGGAGGTGTGCTTGTGCTTTGGTTGATAGAAGGCGATCTGTTTCTTGGACATCTCAGTGTATATTGTGGCAAAGCTCCTCTCCCCCCCCCCCCAAAAAAAAAAATGCTCTGAGATTTATATTTAATACGTGATTTTTATGTCTGTAGAAATTTGCCTGCAATGGTACTGTGATTGAGCACCCAGAGTATGGAGAGGTGATTCAGCTTCAAGGGGACCAGCGGAAGAACATATGTCAGTTCCTCGTTGAGGTGAGCATTTCAAGGGAGTCCTTAAAGCTCCTGTTTGGCTTATTGCTTCTGTTCTTGCACTTTAAGATTGACATAGGGTTGAATAGGTTCATGATGGATCGCAGCAACTGAATTAAGACAATCGCACAGCCTGTAAAGTAACTGGTTTTAGCTTGTGTTGGTGTGTGTGGTGGCTATCAAGCTGGTGAGTTTTTAAAGACACCCTATTGTACAGACTGCATTCATGAGTTGGTGTTTGAAGCCACAATCACTTCTCTCTTTCCTTTTGCAGATTGGACTGGCTAAAGACGACCAGCTGAAAGTCCATGGGTTTTAAGTGCCTGTGGCTCGCCAAAGTCTCAAGGGGGCAGACTTCCCTGAGATGAGAAATTCCTTGTGCCCCGCATCACTAGTTTAAAAACAAGCCAGCTTGCATAATGTAATCGCATCAGGTTCCCCTTAGTCTGGACTAGTGTAACTCAGCAATGTAATAAACTGACAAGAGCCCACGTTGTGTCGTCTTGCTGTTCCTCATTTAAACCAGGCCCAGTTATGGTGTAAAGCCAGAAGCTTATTCTACACAAGACACTTCTGATAAGAGGCCATGAATGTTTTGGCTTTGTTGGGGACTTTCTAAAAAACTTTCAGGCCACCATGTCATAGAAATTGAGGCTAATAACTAGAGGTGCTTGTCTGGAACGAACTGTGACTAAGTGGCAGAGTGCAGAGCTGGGGTCTGAATTGCCTTTGTACATCTGAAGGAATCTTCCTTCAAAGGTATTGGGGGATGTGGAAACCAAAGTCCCCGTTCCCAGACCGATCAATAGCAGACTCAATCTGTGGCTTAAAGTTAAGGGAGCAGTTTTAAAATAGGTTTGTCATTGTGGAGTGCTGCTTTTAACAACTAATGACCCTGTGAAGCAACAGCTTTCTTGGTTCAAGTCCTGATGTTCTGTGAAATGTATTTAAACACTTATTTAAATAAAAATGATTTTCAGAAACCGTTTCCTTGTTATTTCAGTACCCTGCTAAAGGATACACCTATAGGCTTTTTTGTCAGCTGAAGTAGCAGTTCACAAACTACATTTGATCTGTGCCACTCTGGCCTAAAGCTGTAGGCATCTCCAGAGGAAGAAGATGTTCTGACTATAAACAGACTTTTAAGCACTGCCCAAAGTAGAGGTTCAGGAGATAAATTCTGAGTTTAGGTGGAAGGGGCAGGAAAAGTACAAAGCAACACCATGCCCTGGTATCCCCGACATAATTGGCCTGCTGACCTTGGAGTTGCATCACAATGCTGAGGGATGATCACTGTAATATACTGCATCATTATATTGGTTAGACCTTTTGTGTAGCAGTGTACTTGGGAATGTTTGTGTTAATGCAGCCTAAAGAGACTGAGGGCTCTGAGTACCCAAGTTTAGTGAGCTTAATATGTGAAGTGCTTCAGTTGGGCTTTACAGATAGGAAGTTCTGCTTGTGCCATTGGTAAAAGATGGGTAGGCTGAAGAAGCTCATGGGTGCAGTCCTGAAATAGTAATAACAAGGATAGCTAGAGGTGGTCCTGATATACTATCAGCCCTGACCAGCCCTGATACACTAAGAAGACTAAAGAGATCTGGCCCAGGATAGAGCTTTTAGATTCCGCTAGGGTCAGTTTCCACACAAACACTTAAATTCTTTCAAGTTTAGGCGTTTTGAGCTCCACATGGAATTTTTCTTTTCAGGGTATGACAAAAGTCCTTACAACAAAGGGGCCTATCCCACTGTATAAGCGGTGGTTCTAAATGTTTCGTTTATTGGGCCAAAGGTTGCGTTTATTGTGCTAAAACTTAATTCCAAATAGAGAAATGGGTGAGGTAAACAATTATGTAACTGACACCTGCAGGAAGTGCCCCAGTTTTCTAGCCTAGTCACTGTATTTGCAGGGAAGATAGTAAAGGTAAAGGTACCCCTGCCCGTACGGGCCAGTCTTGACAGACTCTGGGGTTGTGCGCCCATCTCACTTAAGAGGCCAGGGGCCAGCGCTGTCCGGAGACACTTCCGGGTCACGTGGCCAGCGTGACATCGCTGCTCTGGCGAGCCAGAGCCGCACACGGAAACGCCGTTTACCTTCCCGCCGGTAAGCGGTCCCTATTTATCTACTTGCACCCGGAGGTGCTTTCGAACTGCTAGGTTGGCAGGCGCTGGGACCGAGCAGCGGGAGCGCACCCCACGGCAGGGATTCGAACCGCCGACCTTTCGATCGGCAAGCCCTAGGCGCTGAGGCTTTAACCCACAGCGCCACCTGTGTCCCCAAGGGAAGATAGAGCTGGGAGTATTTAAAAACTAAGCACAGTTCCAAAACTTAGTAGCTGGTATAGGGCATATATTTGTGTGTAGCAGGAGCTAAAATCTAGTGTGTGCATGAACATATCTTGCAGGCTGATTGGCAAAGCCAGTCTACTAGAACATATATCAGTAACACTAATAACATGTGCTTATTCAGGTGATGGTTATGTACAAAAATACTGAGCATGCATACACAAGTCTCATGAATGTTAAAAAGATTATGTAAGTTTTCCTTAAGTTCCTCAAATATTTAGCCAGTATGCAATCTGGAACAGTTGGCACTGCATACTGTGTAGCGATGGAATTGATTTTTTAAAATGGGCTGTCCATTCCACAATGTTTATTAGGTCTCACGCACTTGGCTTGTCAACACTTTATCCTGTGGATGTGACTTTCCACTGAGTGACTCCTTGTTAATACTTTCCTATCAATCCTTTTCTCATCTATTAAAAGTCAAGAGTCGATTAGTCTCTTTCCTTTTTTTATGTGAGTGTTAAGCCAATTTGGTTCTGATACATTAGTGGCAAATAAGCTCCTGGCTATTGAGTTTGAACCTGACTGGTTGATGGAGTGGATTTCCATGCCCATTTATCAACTTGAAAAATTGTACTCTTTCAAGAGAGAAATAGTCAAGTAACGTGACGGCAGGCAGGCAGCTACTGTGTGCCCACAGTTCATTTTGCTCATGTTGATAGTTTTATATATAATGACATGTCTACATTCTAGCCATCTTACAACTGAACAAGGAAGGTAAAATGTACAGCATAAGTACTTTACTTCCAGATAAGAGAAAATAGAATGATCTTATTTAGTGAAGTGGACTTCCTAACACCCGCTTAGTAAGTTTGTTCAGAAGTGTAGAAGTTTGTTCAATCTTGGCCGCCTTGCAATTTTCAGTGCACACTTTGGAAAGACAATGTGGATGTGCGCATGAAATAATTGCAGTGCCAGTGGTCAAACACAAGAGGGAACTCCTTGCTTACTGCTTGAATCACACTGAATTCTAGCTGTTGCAGGGAATTCAACTATGGCAAAGTTTCTTGGACTGCTTTCTGGGGACCACCAGTATTCCCTTGTGATCCCAAAGACCATGCTGAAAATAATGTAAGAAAAAGGTGAACAGTAGAAATTTTCACTATGTAGTGAAGAGGCAGACTGCTATTTTGAGACTTCACTGAGTAGCAAGTTGTCTGAGCAGGTGTGGGCAACAGAAACTTCAAAGAACAAGGGAAATTAATAAAGGCAAATGGGAAGACTTGGATCATAGGAAAAGAAGATAAGGAATGTTTTGAGCACCCTCTCCAAATGAAGGATATATATACACACACACATATACACACACACACCACCAATATAGGCCATATAGAGCAATCAAACTAATTGTGATCCTGGGGGGGGGGGCAACAAAATGCAGGAACCTCCTGCCTCTAAAGTTCAAAATGGTTCATACTGGCATGAAATATTTCCAGGTATTTTGTAAGCTGCTGTGGATCTTCCAAAGAGCACTGACCTTCCTGTTTTGTTTTTAAATCTTGAATTCTAATGAAATGTGTTCCATAGATCCACATAGTTTTTCTGTGAGATCCCAACTTGAGCAGCATAGCATGCAAAAATTCTATCGGGGCTGCTTTCTCCCCATCTGTGGCATGTGCAAATTGATACTTGACCACATTTTATTCAGCGAAAAATCCAGTCGTGGTAGAATACACTGTGATGCAAAGCTTCCCTACTAGAATTGCTGCCTGTTAAGTCTGCCCCTTTAGAGTCATAGCCTCAGTCCAGAGAAGTGGAGCGGCTGGGCAGGGAAAGCAGTAGCAGCCCTACCTCCACATCTGACACTGTTTAAACTAGACAGGATGTCCAACTGGAAAGTCATAAATCAAGCGCAAATAGGTAGCATGGTCTTAGCAGGAAAGCACGTCTTCCTAATCTTCCAGTAATGGTAGAATAAATTGTTTGTGTTCCTCTCGGAAGGGAGTGTTGAATCGGTTACTTTCCCATCTAATTGCCCTTTTCCCTTGCTATTATTCCCAAGAAAAGGGTTTGTTTAAACAACAGCCTCATGGGCTGATGCATCCATCTTACGCAAGATGCTACAGGAAGGAGAGATGTCAGAGGAGACGGGAGGGGATGGAAATCACCAGTGAATCTAGGCAACTTTGTGATGACTGCAGCACAGGGCTTGGTAACGCAAGACCAAACCCTCCTCTTGTAAAGTTACTCCGGTGCCCATGTGGTCTATTTTGAGGAGTGGGTAAAGAGGCATGGCATCCTCTCTCCACACTGGCAGGCTACTAACTGTGTGGACCAAGAGCAGGCATAGCCAAAATAGTGTTCTCCAGGTAGTCCTACAACTCCCATCGGACCCAGCCAATGTAGCCAGTGGTGAGGGATTATGGGAAATGTAGTCTGCATCTTTGGGGGGGGGCACCGTGTTTGCTGCCCCTGGCCTAGAGACTGCAAACCTGAGACATGTCTTTCTCGTAGCTAAGCTGAACCCCACCTGGGCATTTCTCTAATTCAGCCAGGCTGGAGCCCTTAGCATTCTCAGCCAGTGATACTGCCACTGCCGCGATGCCTGCCATTTTCACTCCCAAGATGATGCCAGACCCTGTTTGCTCTGTGGGTAAATTCTGTTCAGTTTTGTTTTTTTAAAGCATTGGCAATTCTTATTTATAATACAACATCATTACACGCAAACTATACTGTTTCAGCTGAATGGATATCCTAGTTTGACCAATTTTTTTACCTGCTCTGGATGCATGGCAGTAAACAAAGACCAGAGAGGGAGCTATTGTGTTTTGTGTCTCATGTATTTTTCTTTCCCATTCAAAGATAGTTTTGGGACAAGATGGAGAAGTGCAAGCTAAGGAACCACAAGTCAGTTGTGCATCCCATCAGCCTTTTGCCATGTTTGAAAATGGCTTTGCGTTGTGTTATTTTGATCAACGTACCTGAAGTTGTTTCTTATTGGACTGGCAGCCTCCTAGATCTTCAAAATGGCCTTGGTTTGTATGAGGCTGGTGTCTTATGGTAGGAATTCAATGCATTTTGTCATTGTTTAGTCGTGTCCGACTCTTTGTGACCCCATGGACCAGAGCACACCAGGCACTTCTGTCTTCCACTGCCTCCCGCAGTTTGCATTTATCTAGGCCTAAAGCTTCCTTTTTTATTTTTTTATTTTCTGGCATTGAAAGATGAGAGTTTGGGGGTGGCAGCAATCTGGGGAGCTTTTAAGCTCAACATGCTATTTCAGGAAACCAGAATGGCAGGCAGCGGGTAGCGGGAAGAAGGTAACAAAATACAAATTTATTGCCTTACATGATGGATGTTATGAGGCTATGTTTACAGTCCCACTTTCTTAACAGCTCTTATGGTAGCAAGTTGACACTTTTTAAGATGATCTATCTATGCATCATCAAAGTATTTTTGCTCCACAAAGAAGATGAGGGGAAATAGCAAGAAGATGATCAAAGGATTGCATCTGAAAAACAAACTTCATCTTTACACAGAGAGCATTTGCTGCTGAGGTCCTTCCTTGCCACTTAAGACTTCAAAGATGCTTTTAGTAGAGTGTGGTTTCTTTTCGGTCGCTGTTAGATCGTTCTCCACCTCCTCCAGTGGCATTGTGATGGCTGATGTGCTCTATTTTTAAAATAAACTATTTTAATGCATGTTTTGTTGTCAAGTACCCTTGGTTTCCATTTAAATTCTGTCCCCCTCCCTCCTCAAACACCAAGACTTCGTTGTGATGTTCAGACAGTTGCTAGGTCAGGTTTACCTCTCTGTCAAAACTGGTTCATATGTATCTGTATGTGCTCAGAAGGTTATACAGCTGCAGGACTTTTTCTACATAAGGACATAACATGAGACTGCTGGATCAGGTCAGGGTCCCATCTAGCCTAGCACCCTGTTTTCACTGTGGCCAGCCAGGTTTCTGTGGAAACGGGATGCAGGTGGCACTGTGGTCTAAACCACTGACCCTCTTGGACTTGCCGATCAATCCCCGGTTCAAATCCCTGTGACGGGGTGAGCTCCTGTTGATCTGTCCCAGCTCCTGCCAACCTAGCAGTTCGAAAGCATGCCAGTGCAAGTAGATTAATAGGTACCACTGTGGCGGGAAGGTAAACAGCATTTTTGCGCGCTCTGGTTTCCGCCACAGGGTACTGTTGCGTCAGAAGCGATTTAGTCATGCTGGCCACATGACCCGGAAAGCTGTCTGGACAAATTCCAGCTCCCTCGGGCTGAAAACAAGATGAGCACCGCAACCCCATAGTTGCCTTTGACTGGACTTAACCATCCAAGGGTACTTCACCTTTTTACCTGTGGAAATCCTGCAAGCTGGAGGGTTTGAAATATTTTCCTTGAAGCTTGAATTTGTTTTATTCTGGATTGTTTGATTCACTATTTTAATGTATTGTGTTGTGGTATTCTGAACATGATTTACGTAATGAGGCAATTGTGGTGTGTGTTGACCTGTGATTCACAGCAACTGGTATTCAAAGGCATATCCTCTTTTAAAGCTACCCAAGGAAAAAAACTGAGATTTGAGGAGGCTTGGGGGATGATAACTCTAAGAAGATAGACAGGGGCTTGACCTATGCTACCACCTCCCACTGTCCCCTTAAAACAGACCCCCAAGAAATCTAGCTCCTGTCGAGTTGCCTTACACCAGCCTTCTCCACCCAGTGCTCTCCAGATGGTATGGAATACAACTCCCATCATCCCTGACCATTGGCTGTGCCAGCAAGGGATGATGGGAGCTGGAGTCCAACAACATCTGGAGAGCACTGGGTTGGGGAAGGCTGAACAGTCTTCAGAATGCTGGACTTTTATTGAAACGGCTTATCTGAGTTTTAAGTGGCTGCAGGAAAGCAGCTTTCACTGGTGACCAATAAAAGATAGGAAAGGAATGGGCGGAAAGATACCCCCCCCCCCCGCCGCAGGAATTGATCCTGTACCGCTGATGTAAAAGAGAGTAGGAGGAGCTCTCTCCATCAAGGGGAGGAGCAAGCCAACAAGCCTTTAAGAGGGCACCTCACTGCTTTAGAGAAGAGAGAATCCTGTTGAGACAGAAGCAGAGCACTGACGGAGGACTCCCGACAGGTAAGGAGAAGGAATCCTTGAGTCATGCCTTCCCCAACCAGGTGCCATCCAGGTGTTTGGGACTACAACTCCCATCAGTCTCAGTGGATAGGTGTTAACCTATCCACTGAGACTGATGGGAGTTGTAGTCTAAGACATCTGGAAGACGTCCAGTTGGGAAAGGCTACTTGTGAGTAGATAGGGTTTTTTCGATGCTAGATCTAAAAGATTCAGGACAGGCAAAAGGGCATGCTTCTGCAGAGTGCAGACTGAAACAGAGAGATCTGTTCTGATGGCTATCAACGTGGCTTTAAAAAGGGGTTGGAGGAACTACTGTACATGGAAATAAGGCAAATAAGAACTGTTTGACGATGGAACCATCTCCATCAGAAGGTTGTGGACTCTCTTTCCTTGGAGGTGTTTCAGCAGAGGTTGGATGGCTATCTGCCATGGATGCTTTAGTTGAGATTCCTCAATTGCAGGGGCTTGGACTAAATAACTCTTGGGGTCCCTTCCAACAATTCTATGATTTTAATGGCTACTACAATCATGGCAGTGATCTGCTGTCTCCGGTATTGAAGGCAGTGCCTCTTAACACCAGTTCCTGGGGCTGCCTAGTAGAGAGAGCGCTGCTGCACTCCTGAATTCCTTGTAGGCATCTGGTGGGCCGGTGGTACAACTGGTGGGTCCTCAGACCACCAATTGGGAACCACTAGTTTAAAGGCTAGCAAATGCATGATGGGATGAATGTGTACATTAGGTAGGTAAACAGCAATCCAGGCTATGCAATAGAACTTAATCAGCTCCATAATTTATTTGATGCTGGGCAACGCTCCCCCTAAGTCCTCCACTTACTATCTTCCAAGTTCCAGGCATGCACACCAAGGTACTTACCAGCCTGCTGCTGACCACCTTCATAGCCACAAGCCTCTTAAGATCTGTGTCCACATCCTATCAGGGGGGTGGCAGGCTCAGCAGGCAAGCCAAGGCTGGACCACAACAGGAGAGGATGCAGAGGAGCAGCAATGGCGGTCCCATCCGCAGGGAGTGGCCAGGACATCTGTCTGAGGACCAGAAGGATTTGGTTGCCCAGTTCCTGCCTTACCTACGTACAGGTAGGAGAAACTGCACACACATGCTTCTTGCATTCTCAGTAAGACCTTGCCGGATGATCTTAGTGGAAGGCTGGGCTCCTTCCTTCAGAGCGAGAGAGGCACTCCCAAAGTGTGAAGAGATCTAACAGGTGTGCATCTCTCTCCGCCAAGCTGGCCATGCAAATGAAACTACAGGCGAAGCATCCTCCCCACATGCATGGTATTTAATACATGCAAGTATGTATTCATGCATTCACTCACCCTTCATTAGTTTTAATGGGGGGAGGCTTAAAGTGTTAAATGCAAAACCCGCTACAGGATGAAGGAAGAGGTTTCTCAGTGACATCTTAGAGGGTGCTGCCCATCACTGTGCAGAGCGAGCTTTTGCTTCAAATTTGCACTGCCATTCCCCCCCCCCCCCCAGTCCTCAACCCTGGACAGGGAAGGCAGATTTGAAGTGAGCTGAGTGGGGACCCTCCAATCTGAATGTAAACCTGCCTCCTTATTGATTGAACCAGGAGTGACAGACCTGTGGTCCTTGGCTGTTTGGATTCCCATGAGCCTCAGCCAACATGGCCTAATGATCAGGGGAGATGATGGGAACCATACTTCCAAAAAGATCTGGAGAGTCACAGGCAAACCACTCCCTGGCTTCAATCTTTAAACTGTCTGGGTGGTTTTCAAGTGTTTCCATACTGCTCTGAGAGCACAATTTAAAACCTCTAACTTTTGGAAACTCGGGGTGCCAAAGAAGTACTTTGTGGTCTCCATTGGTAGTGGAATTGCCTCCAAATTGCGAGAGAGAAAACGGTACATTGTATTAATGAACTGAATGTGTCTAACTCGCTTCGTTTTAAAATGACAGCAGAGGGTAGGCAGTCAGTACTGGGGATGCTGGAGGCAGAGACAGGGAGGGGTTCCCCCCCCCCGCCATCTCCCCGCCCTGCCAGGGTCTTGATGTAAATCCCTTGCCCTGGAGCTGCTATTAGACCTAGGAGGAAAACTCCAGTAGACCCCACCAGCTCTTGATGATCTACAGAAAGTGGGCTGGCAGGACTGAGATCGAGGGCAGGTTTTGACAATCCACTGCCTGCCTTCAAGTTAATCGCACCGTGTCTCTTCCCCAACTGCAGAATTTGCTGGCAGAGTGCAGGACCCAGAGGCTCATTACCCCAGCTGGATGGACTTTGGACGGCGAAGCTCTGACGCCTTGGAAGGAGAGGCCTAAGTGACCCGTTTCCCAGGCCAATCCAGACGGGGAAGGAAGAGGCAGCGATCCAGATTCTAAATAAGTTTTGAGCGTTTTGTAAATGTCCAGACCCATTCCTCTTGCGTGTCTGTGCCAATAAAGCTGTGCCACTGCTATCTCTGCCTGAGCGGCTCGTGATTCCACAAACTGGGGAAGAGGGCAGAACCAGCGGAGCAAATTGGTAATGTTCCAGTCGGAAGTCCTGGAGGGCTAGACTAGACATTTATAGGATGGTGCTGTTAAACGCCCAGTTTAAGAGTCATTGGTGGTTATTGAACTTTGTCCTTTTCTTTTTTTGAAATCATTTTTATTTGATTTTACAATACAAAATTATAAAAAATTCAAAAATATAACCGTATATAGAGATTCCTCCGAATGTCAGGATTTCCCCCCACCCCCTCCCTGGAGTCCCGTTTTAATCATTTAAAACTGCATCTTCTTCCAAACTGTAACTGTAATCAATCCATATTTTCCATGGTAATTGTTACACTACAAGTGAAATCAAAATCCTGCCAGTGCTTACAGTGGTCTTTTAAATAGCTTATACATTTTCCCCATTCTCTTGTAAAGTTTTTATCCTCTTGATTCCTGAGTTTTCTAGTCAGCCTTGCCATTTTAGCATGGTCCATCAGCTTGGTTTGCCATTCTTCTCTGGTAGGGACTTTGTCTTCTTTCCATCCCTGGGCTAGTAGCATCTGAACAGCTGTTGTTCCATACATAAAAAGTCTTTTTCTGGTCCTTTGGGATATTGGTACCTGTAATTCCTAATAAGAAAGCTTCTGGTTTTTTAACAAAGGTATTTTAGACATTTTTTTTTATTTCATTATATATCGTTTCCCAAAAAGCTTTTACCACCTAACAAGTCCACCACATATGATAAAAAGTACCTTCTTTTTCTTTACATTTCCAACAGACATTCTTACTTGTGCTATACATTTTTGCCAGCTTTTTTGTTGTTGTTGTTCAGTCGTTTAGTCGTGTCCGACTCTTCGTGACTCCATGGACCAGAGCACGCCAGGCACTTTTTGCCTGCTGTCTTTGTCCATGGAGTTTTCTTGGCGGGGATACTGGAGTGGCTTACTGGTTCCTGCTCCAGGTGGATCATGTTTGGTCAAAACTCTCCACTATGACCTGTCCATCTTGGGTGGCCCTGCTCGGCATAGCTCATAGCTTCTCTGAGTTCTTCAAGCCCCTTCGCCACGGCAAGGCAGTGATCCATGAAGGGGTTTGTCAGCTTAGTAGGAGTCAAATACCACTGGTATTTTCTTGGGGGGGGCACTGATACATCTCCTTGCCAAGGATGCAGGGGAGCCTAGGTACCCCTCTATATATGAGATGAGAAGAGGGAAAACCCAGTCTGACCAGTTGCCTAAGTTCACTCTGTTTGCTTCATGACTTGACCCTCAGTTTCCCACAAAATTCAACTCCACATACACAAAACCACAACCTTTTTGTCTGTGTTTGTTCCGTTGGCATCCCATAAGGGTCTTTGTGCAGCCTTCCACAGATAAGCCCACTCTTTGCTTCTAGGTGGGCTAAAGCCAAGACACACCAACCCTCCCCCTGAGAGACTCATAGAACCATCAAGTTGGAAGGGACCGTGGTGGTCATCTAGTCCAACCCTCTGCAATGCAAGAGTCTTTTGCCCAACGTGGGGCTCGAACCTGCAACTCTGAGATTACGGTAAGTGTCTTACCAACTAAGCTACCCCATCTAGAAACTTAAGGAGGGGGTTGAGTAACAGAAATGATAATTTGCAGGCACAGGAAGTGCACCTTGACAAAGATAATTGAAAAGGCAACCACCAAAACCTTCCACAAAGGCAAGATGTGGGCAGTGATTTATGAGGTACCAGTGCCAGAAATTAGGAACTGTATCTGGAAAACAGGAACGAACGAACGAACGAACAAACAAACAAACAAACAAACAAACAAACAAACAAACAAACAAATAAATAACTTATACCCTGCCCGTCTGGCCAGGCCACCCCAGCCACTCTGGGCGGGTCCCAACAGAATATTAAAAACGTGATAAAACATCAAACATTAAAAACTTCCCTAAACAGGGCTGCCTTCAGATGTCTTCTAAAAGTCAGGTAGTTATTTGTTTCATTGAAATCTGATGGGAGGGCATTCCACAGGTTGGGCACCGCTACTGAGAAGCACCTCTGCCTGGCTCCCTGTAACCTCACTTCTCGCAGTGAGGGAACCGACAGAAGGCCCTGGGAGCTGGACCTCAGTGTCCAGGCAGAACGATATGGGTGGAGACGCTCCTTCAGGTATACTGGGCTGGGGCCATTTAGGGCTTTAAAGGTCAGCACCAACACTTTGAATTGTGCTCGGAAATGTACTGGGAGCCAATGAAGATCTCTCTTCAACCAAACTCTCCTGCTTGCTGCTTTGCTTCCAGGTCACATTACTGCAAACTCAATTCAGGCTTTGTCCTTCTAACTATCTAAGAGGCGAAGGAGGGGCCCCACCCATTTGTGGCCTTGATGATGTGCTCAATAGTCCAGTTATCTGACAGTCTCCCCACTCAAATCTCCTTACACGTGATTGATGTAAACACATGACAATCAACAGGTTTTGTTGGACTTGATCGATGTTATTTCACAACAAATTAATTAAAATATTCTGAAAAACAAAAACAAGTCAGTGGGACTTACTTCTAAGTAAACCTGTGTAGAACTGGATTTGCATATGTTACAAGCACTCAAGAGTGCTGTGACCTGCGTCTGCAGCAAAGGCAATCAGAGAAGTTGGGATGATTTTAAACCCTCTATAATGGAAGGGCTTGATAAAAGCAATTTAATGCAGGATTTCTGCAGGAGGAGGCAGTGTCTGCAAGGAAAGCTGTTTTGTATTCTGCCTGCCAGATCGTAAATTGGAAAGAATAAGAGACTATTGAAATACGCTCCACCGGGCTGTGGCTTTCAAGCAGGAAGGGGCTAAAAAAACCCCTGTGCTGCCTACCATACCTTAAAATAAGGGACAGATGGGAGCTCTGTACATCATGCCAGGAACTGGAACCACGCTTTGCCCTCAGACAATACAAACTCTCTGACCTAGTTTTCAAGTTCCTATTAAGAGTACAGCAGAGGACGTCATCCATCTCTTTCCTGGAGTTTAGGATCAGTGCATTTTTCAAACTGACATTTTTTTCCCCATCCAGAAACTATTAAAAAGCGAGATCAAGGCAACGCTACACCACATATTTGGATGGCTGCTGCAGAAAGCAAAGAAGATGCAATTCACAGACTATCTCTGGAGGCAGAAAGCCTGTGTGTGTGTGTGTGTGTGTGTGTGTGTTGTTGTTTTATACCCTGCCCATCTGGCTGGGTTTGTTAGTAAATCCAACAGGGTTTCCCCAGCCATCCTGGGCGGCTCCCAACAGAATATTAAAAACACAATGTGGTGCCAGTATTGTTGGGATGCCAACTCTGCCATAAGTCCCAGCCAGGAGAGCCAGTGGTCAGACATGGTGGTCACCACACTAGATACCCTGACCCAAAGTATTCCAGGTGCTCAAACTTTTGTTAGAATTTGTCCAAACTTCCCCTATCTCCCCGCCAAGCAGTTGTCTGTGGAGCTGTCTATCTTGAATACGGCAGCAGCTTTTTGAGCTCGCAAACAAGCTGAAACACTGAGCTGGAACAACAGCCTACAGTTTGTAAAAACTTTAAAAGCATGAAATATGTCTGAAAAACAGCAAATGAAATGATTTCTAATGCACAAAAGCTCCTGGCAAGAAGAATCCTATTTCATTCAGGTCCTAGTGCCGGAACGGCCACTTGCCCCTTACACAGCAGTTTTCTTTTGGAGCAATTTTCTAATGAGCCCCAAATGAAGGTGCTCTTTCTCTCCAGGAAGCTCTTTACAGGCTGTTATGCACCACGGTAATACTTTTTTTAGAAATAAAATAAATATGCAAGCGATAGTCACAAACTGGACTGCTTGAGGTATATCCAGACTGGTGTTTGGGGGCAGATACATTCTGCAACACATCATGGATCAATCATAGTGCATTAGTTACAGATGTATATTAATGTATTTAATGTATTTTTTAATATTTTGTTGGAAGCCGCCCAGAATGGTATACTGCCCAGAGGGGTATAAATAAATTATTATTATCATTCTGCCTTTATTAGTTGCTGTGTCTGTGGTGCAGTAGAGCACTAGGTCCAGTTTAATGGTGCAGCCTGGATTTGCGATTGAATCCCACCTGCAAAACAGTCAGTTTGGAAGCGCCTGGCTTGCCTATGGGGTGCAGTGAAGGCTGGTGCATTGTGCAAAAAGGGGCACTGCCCCACCAATCCCAGGGCAGATCCACACCATACATTTAAAGTGCATTCAGTGCGCCCGACTCCCCCAAAGAACCCTGGGAACTGTAGTTTTCCCCTCACAGAGCTGCTATCATGTGTTGTTTTGTTTTTGTGTGTGTGTGTGTGTGTCGCCCATCTGAGTGGGTTTTCCCCAGCCACTCTGGGCAGCTTCCAGCAAAACATAAAAACACAATAAAACATCAAACATTAAAAACTTCCCTATACAGGGCTTCCTACCGGTGTCTTCTAAAAGTCATAAAGTTCTTTATCTGTTTGTAAGCCTCTTCCTTTAGACTTTGGGTTGACAACATTGCTGTTGACTTGCTTTTCCCTGGCTGTTTTCAGCTTGCTTGTTGTGTTAGGCTGTGAGGTAACTTCGCATTGCATTTCTTTTTTGTCATTCATACACATTGTTCTGAATGCATTGGGGTACAAATATGATCTATCGATCCGTCATGAATGATGCCAGCAGCAAGATAAGGTCTTGGAGAAGAGAACCTTGGTCTCTCCCACAACAAGCAACGTCAACTCGCTAGCTTCTGGGATGCCTCAGTACAGGGCGCGGGATCGTATAAGTGTAGATCGGACTCACTTTCTCCAGAACTCCAGCCCTGCTCATGGAGTCAGAGGAAGAAACTGGTGGGCGGAGCCCCCAACTTATCCCGGGCCGCGCTAAGACCCTGCGGAATCCGCCTGGGCCGTCCCGCGCCGCCTTCCTTCCTTCCCCCTGCTTCCCGGAGACTCCCGATGGGCCTCCAAGCGGCTGGGCAGCAGCTCTCGAGCACCGAGCCGCCGGCTGCGCGGGCGGCATGGAGCGGCGAAGCCGGGGGCTCCTGCTGGCTTTCGTGCTCCTGGCCACGGCGGCGCCTGAAGGCGGCGCGCAGTATGAGAAGTACAGCTTCCGCGGCTTCCCCGAAGCCGAGCTGATGCCTCTGCAGAGCGCCTACGCTTACGCGCTGGAGCAGTACGAGGCCGAGAACTGGCGGGAGAGCGTCCGCTACCTGGAGGCGAGCCTGCGCCTCCATCGCCTGCTCCGGGACAGCGAGGCGCACTGCCACAAGGAGTGCGCCGCCAGCGAGAAGTTTGGAGAGGGTGCCGTTTTTGGAGAGCCCGCAGAGGGCGTCCAGGGCGCCCCGGCGCATGGAGAAGACGCGAAAGGCTCCACCGCCGCTGCGCTCGGCGAGGGCGCACGGCCCGGCGCGGAGTTTGGAGAGCCGGCCGGGGGCGCGGCGGATGAGTGGCGCCGGGAGATGGAGCTTTTCGGGCTCGTCCTGCAGCGCGCCTCGTGCCTGCGGAGGTGCAAGCGCAGCCTGCCCGCCTTCCAGCTCAGCTACCCGCCCGCAGACACGCTGCGCGACTTCCAGCGCCGCACCCCTTACCAGTACCTGCACTACGCGCTCTTCAAGGTGAGCCAATGGGGAGCGCGCGCAGGGGGACGTCTCGAGGCTTCCTTGGAAACCATGTCAATTAATTGCGTTTCAATCAAAATATTAGTTAATTAAAATCACTTCTAAACAGAACAACATCTAAGCGACATACAAAAATAATATTCAAAGCATATGGTAGACAGTCTGGGTAGCTCAGTTGGTTTGGGCACAGGGCTGATAATGCCATGGTTTCAGGTTCGATCCTCCCGTATGGGACAGCTGTATATTGCTGCACTGCAGAAGATTGAACTCACTAGATGATCCCCAAGATCCCTTCCAGCCCTACAATTCTATGCTCTAAATATTGTAAGCCATGGGTAGGCAAACTAAGGCCCAGGGGAGAGATCCAGCCCAGTCGCCTTCTAAATCCGGCCCATGGACTGTCCAGGAATCAGTGTGTTTTTACATGAGTAGAATGTGTCCTTTTATTTAAGATGCATCTCTGGGTTATTTGTAGGGCATAGGAATTTATCCCCCCCCCCAAAAAAAAATATAGTCTGGCCCCCGAAAAGATTTGAGGGACAATGGACCGGCACCCTGCTGAAAAAGTTTGCTGACCCCTGTTGTAAGCATTGTAAGAAATATTGATGGTCCCCAGAGGTGGTTGACTGTCTGGTGTGTTTTAGTAAAAGCAGAGGCAGGACATCTGTTTTCAGTGGGCAGATCTTACCCCTGAAATATAGAAAAGAAGAACTGATTGGAATAGTCCTGAGATGAAACAATGCGCCTTTCTTTCCCTGTTGGCTACAGAGAGTTCCCAACCATCAGATATTAGGCAGAAAAAGTTTCTAGACAAAGGGAGTTCTTTCCAGATGTGGGTTTTCACATCTCTTCCTCTGGAGACAATGCATTTCATTAAAAGATGCCACCACACAGGATCTAAGGGCCTTCTCAGTACTCTTGTGTTCCCAGAACCCCTTCAGTATTTCTAAGAGCAAAATAAGCTCCCGTTCGGCCTCCAGGTTTGCACCGGAGCCTCTTTCTCAGCTAATGTTTCCATAGCTTCTTCGGATCTGGGGTTCAGAGTGACCAGTAGAAAACATCCAAGGCGTCTTACTTCTGCTGGCCCCTTCAATGCACACCAGGGGACCTTATCTATGGGTTGCTTCTCATATTATGGCCTTCCTTCACACGCTCCAACCAACTGAGCTATCCAGCTTTCAGGGAAGGTACTTTCTGCTCTGCAAAGATACTGAATCCTGCATGTGGAAAGGTTACCGTGTCAAGGAACTATAGCCAGTTCCTGTCCCCTGAATGAAAAACTCACTTGTGTGATTTGTTTCATGTAGATTCCCCTCCCAGAGCACCACACTTCATGGTCTTCGCAGGCTATGATTCCTCAACACGTGTTCACACACTGCCTAACGAATGATCATTATGTGTTACAATGTAACAGTACAGGCTCACAGTACAGTGGTACCTTGGTTCCCGAACGGCTTAGTGGTTGAACAAATCGGCTCCTGAACGCTGCAAACCCAGAAGTAGGTGTTCTGGTTTATGAACCTTTTCGGAAGCCAAACCTCCGACGCGGCTTCTGCTTGAGTGCAGGAAGCTCCTGCAGCCAATCAGAAGCCGCGCCTTGGTTTTCGAACTGTTTCAGGAGTCGAACGGACTCCTGGAACAGATTAAGTTCGAGAACCAAGGTACCGCTGTACAATATTTCTAATATGGAAGTTCAAGATGTGTGCTGTTTCCCTCTGAAGACATTCCTTTGCTTGGGGCCTTTTGAGCAAGTCAAGAGCAGGAGACAGACCTGCCTCAAGCAAGCCCCCCCCCCCCAACCAGCCCCACTGCTCTCAGCACTCCCAAGTCATCCTTCATTCAAGTTTTGTATGTATCCCGTTCAAAGCCCACGTCACTTGGTATTAGCGTGAAACAGTCACCTCCCCTGACAGCCTTCCATTTGGGAGGCTTCTCAACAGCCTCCGACGTGACAATCTGCTGATGAGGAGTTTGTGCTCATTCCTATGCGCTTTCCGTGCTGGGATTTTTGTGAACTGTTGAACAGTGTGCTGCGTGCATCTTATTCCCCATCCCTGCCTTTCTGAAAGGTGCTACATTGCCAGTGAGGAAACTGTTCACTTCCTCCTTTGCTTTGCCTCTTTTTCCTTCTCTCTCCCCCCCCCCCTTTCCCTTTTAAGTAGCTTAATCCAGACAGCCTGGCTCTTTAAATCTGGGCCTCCAGGAGGAGCGTTAGATGAGCAAAGCCGTGCCTTTTGCCAGCAGCTTCTGGTCTCTCCTCCCCTTCTCTTTCTCCCCCCACCCCGCAAATCTCCTTCACCAATGAGGTAGCCTCCCCTGGCTTTCCTGGACCAGAGGCATTTCAGATGCCACGTCCCACAGCTTTCAGACTCCTGGAAGAGGTGGACACCGTTGCGGAGAGATGATCAGATTCACTTCTGATCTTCCCTGGACTTCTTGTTCCTTGCCTGTCTCTCTTGGTGGAGTTTCCAGGCTGTTTAACCCTTTGTCTGTGTACCAAAGTGATGCTGGGAAAGCGGCTAGACTTTTGGGAAGATGCCAGATTTTGGTGTACTTTGGGGCCTGGAGGTGTGCTCTGCAATGTACATCACATGATCTAGAGCAAGGGTCGGTAAACTTTTTCAGCAGGGGGCTGATACACTCTCCTTCAGACCTTGTGGGGGGCCAGACTATATTTTTTATATAAAGTGGTATAGAAAATCATCATTATCATCATCACAATGCAAAAAAGGTGCCTAGGCATTTTGCTGTGGCGACCGCAACTTAGGTTTAATTATTTTTTAAATAATTTTTATTTGGTTTTACAAATTCATCCACACAACTGAAATTCTTGCGGATATTAAAATTAAAACAAGATTCTTCCGAATCTTAGGACTTCCCCCCTCCATTCCATGGGTTCTTTCAATACCTTTGTCAACTGCATATTATAAATTCATCCAAATTACAGTCCCCCATAGTCTTTGTAACACTGAAAGGGTTATTTAAAGCCTGCCAAAGAGTTAAAGTGTTTACAGTGTTCTTTTAAATACAATCTATATTTGTCCCATTCTCTGTTGAAGTTTCGATCCTCCTGATTTCTGATTTTCGCTTTCAGTCTTGCCATCTCTTCATAGTCCATTAATTTCATCTGCCAGTCCACCTTCGTAGGCATCTTGTAATCTTTCCAACTCTAGGCAAGCAGCATCCTTGCAGCATTAAGTAGTATACATAAACAGTCTTTTCAATTCCTTCGAAAGAACGCAACCTAGGTTTAAGGTGCCATTTGGCCATTAGCTTATATATCTGAGTTTCTAGCACTGCTCTCGCCTTTTTGCTGCTGACCTTTGGGAAGGACTGTAGCTCAGGGATAGAGATTTGCATGCAGAAGGTCCTGGGTTCCGTTTCTGGCATCTCGAGGTGGGACCTCCTACATGCATAGCTGATGCTCTGCCTTTCACCCACGACCCTTCTGATTCAAATTAAGCCCCTTCTGCTGTCCACCCGCAAAGTGTATTCAGACGCCCCATGGAGAGGAAACGTTGGAAGAGGTCTGTTGGAAGGGCAGGGTCCCGTGGGTGGGGCCCCTTCTCCATTGTATTCCCGGCCTCATTGCCAGTACAGTCGTACCTTGGAAGTCAAACAGAATCCGTTCCAGAAGTCCATTCAACTTCCAGAATGTTCGGAAACCAAAGCGCGGCTTCTGATTGGCTGCAGGAAGCTCCCACAGCCAATCGGAAGCCCCGTAGGACACTCGGCTTCCAAAATTAGTTCGTGAACTGTAACAGTCACTTCCGGGTTTGCAGCGTTCAGGAGCCAAAACATTCGAGAACTAAGCTGTTTGAAAACCAAGGTACGGCTGTACAGTGGTACCTCGGGTTAAGTACTTAATTCATTCCGGAGGTCCATTCTTAACCTGAAACTGTTCTTAACCTGAAGCACCACTTTAGCCTATGTGGCCTCCTGCTGCCGCCGTGCCGCCAGATCACGATTTCTGTTCTCATCCTGAAGCAAAGTTCTTAACCTGAAGCACTATTTCTGGGTTAGTGGAGTTTGTAACCTGAAGCGTATGTAACCCGAGGTACCACTGTATTGTCAAGAAGTCCATGCAGGTGCAAATGGGACTTTTTAAAACCAGGTTGTATATGGCCTTTGTAAAGTCAGGTTTACTACTATTGGAAAGAACTTAGGTTTTTAATACTTTACTTTTTTAAAAAAATAAGCCAGTTTCCAGACCTCATTAGAACTTCCTCTCAAAAAAACAAAACAAAACAAAAAAACCAACAAAAAACTTGCACCAGAAAATTTGCAGAGATACATTAAAAAAAAATGTGAGGGCAGAATTGGCTAAAGAGAGGGCTGTTTTAGACAGGTGAGGGCAAAAGAAAAGAAAAAGGTTTTGAAAATCTGCATGTCTCTTCCTGGTGCCACCAAATGGCCTGGAGGAGAATCCAAGAAAACCAGCAGAGATAGTAGGTTGTCCCTGTGCTTTTCTGCACCCTGAATACAGTAGCTCCTTTCTTCCCTCTGGAACAGATGAGATGCTCAGAGTGGTGAGCCTTCCTTCCCACGTCACCATCCTGGCATTTGACACCATGATGAGAACAGCAGGCATGAACTTAGTGGAACTTTTCAGATGAGAGAGAGAGAGAGAGAGAGAGAGAGAGAGAGAGAATGCAACTGTTGGTGGCAAATGTGTTTTTTAACTTCAAGTGTTGGCACTGGATGGCAGCCTGGCAGTTCTGTGCTGCTGACTCAGGGGCTTTTAGTTTAATGGGTATGGAAGTCTGTTTTTTAAAACTCCCCGTTTGTAGGGATTGCTTTCCTCTGAGCACATAGGTATGCAAGCCATTATCTCTTTTTCTATAACTTATTTTTTTATGTTGTTTCTCTGGTTTCACCGTCCTTTTATTTGCCTGCATGATCTCAGAGGGGACACTTTCGTTCCAGATAATGGCTCTGCTATGTGATCACACTCCATTAGTATTTCATGAAGAGCATAACATTCTTTCTTTCTTTTTTTCCTCTTCCCCTGCCCCAGAAGGAAAGCCCATTTCTAGGCCGTAAGATGCAAACCAAACCATTGCTTGGTACAGGCCTACCTCAGCTCCCAAACACCTTGGGAGTCGAATGTTCTGGCTCCCGAATGCCGCAAACCCGGAAGTGAGTGTTCCGGTTTTCGGACGTTCTTTTGGAAGCCAAACGTCTGACGGGACTTCCGCGGCTTCCTGTTGGCTGCGCGGCCAATCAGAAGCTGCACTTTGGTTTCTGAACGTTTCAGAAGTCAAATGGACTTCCAGAGCAGATTCTGTTCGATTCTATTTGCTTCTAGACCAACAACAGCCCGACCTCCCCTTCAGAAAGGAATAGAGATTAATTGTGTCCTGAAGCTAGCAACAATATTTTGTATGGAAAAAATAGAAACGGGACCAATTGTTTCAAAAACATTTAGGTAAATTTCAGAAAATTAAGGATCTGGGGCAATGCAATCCCACAAATGCACACATAATCCCTTACAGTCTGCATTTGTTTCAAAGAAGGTGCAAACTGCGTAATGTTTAGTGAAAATTTTCAAAACTTTGTTCCAGTCCCTAGTCTTAAGAACCGCAATTGCCTTTGCATAGGTCATGCCAGCAGGGGCTGATGGGAGTTGGAGTCCAATAACATCTGGGGGTCCTTAAACCATATGTCTTCTTGCTGAATGACGACCTGATCTAATCCTGATTGCAACAGCAGTATTTTATTTTTTAAGATAATCTTTATTGATTTTATGATTACATATTATACATATACACCATACTTTACATTTACATTTACTCCTAAGAGTTGACTTCCCTCCTTCCTTCTTCTGGCTTTTTTATGTCATCTCTTAAGTTTTTCGCATTGTCTTTATCGATTTTGTGTATTGTTGTTCTTCTTTCAACTTTATCCGTACAGTGTCTATATACAAATAAATCTTTCTGTATATACACGTCTTGTTGTTTGTTTATATTCATTTACAGATACAATTAGTTACCTTGATTGTATTTTACATTTTAATTCATATTGTCATTTAACATCCAGTGAAGTTTCTTTTAATTTCCCATTATGAGATTTATTTCCATTCTACAGATTTCACTATTTCACCTTATCCTATGTATAACATAATTTTTTCCCATTCTTTTTGGAATGTTTCATCGCCCTGTTGTCGAATTGGAAGCAACAACAATTGCCAACAGTACAAGAGTGGCAGTACAAGGTCATGGAATATGCAGAAATAGCCAAATTAAACAGCAGCATTGCCATATATGGTAAAATAAATTTGGAAGTGGACCCACCAAATGCAGGTTAGGGCCCTGGTCTGGAAAGCATGAAACCCTCTGCTTGAACTACTTTCCCTTGTTTTCCGTAGGCAAATAAGATTGAAAAAGCCGTGTCGGCCGCGCATACTTTCCTGCAGAAGAACCCCAAGCACGAGATGACCCAAAAGTACATGAACTATTACAAAACTATGGTCGATGTGGACGAGTACCTCATAGACTTGGAAGCACAGCCCTATGAGGTGAATGGAGCAAGGGAGGTTTTCGGGGGTGGCTGGGCAAAGAGGGATCTTATTTCCTGGAGCGGGACCACAGTCGGAAGCCTTATAGGAGAGCTCCAAAAGTCTCCTGGACTCCAGCTCCCATCATCCCTGGCCATTGGCCACACTGGCTGAGGCTGATGGGAATTGGAGTCCCAACAACATCCAGAAGGCCTCCGGTTCCCTATCGCTGCCTTCAAGGGCTTGGATGTACACAGGGGCAAAGAATCAAGTGTTTTTGTGGCAGGCGAAAGGTGTCCATTGTTGTGGAGGGTGGGTCTGCTGGTTTCTGCAAGCCTCTTTGGGCAAAAAGAAGACTGAACCAATCTGTAGTGCTTACCTGGCTGGAAAATGAACAAAATAGGGAGCTGGATAGAGTTGGATGTGTAGAGAACCAAGAGAACATTTTCCCTCCGCCCACAAGTGGCAGAAGTACAGGAAGGCAATTTTATATTGGAGAATGACGGTTCATTCAATAAATGGATTCCTCTCCCAGCTTAATATGATAGTGGACTTGGATGCATTTATTCAGTTTGGTCAAAAACTGTGTTGCATACAAAGTCAAGTTTCTACAGTATCTGTCCTTACATTGGCTAGAATCTGTCTTTTTCTAAAACTCTGAAAAGTAACCACAGACCAAGTAAGCTCGAGTTAATAAGGGGAATTTGGGGAACGCACTACATAAGGTGCTTAAATGTCATGTTATTTTTTGAGGAACCCAGAAAACTAACTCTGAGAAGTTAGAATCCATTGAACATCTGGGATCTAGAAGGCACCATGAACCCTCTCTGCATGTTATTTCCATGTGGAGGCAAAAATGTTTCAAGGAGGCTCAGGGTTGCCAACCCCCCAACTACCAAGAGAGCCTCCTCTGTCAATCTTAACACCTGAGAGGCTCTGTGAGGAAGAAGGTATTCAGATATTTGGGGTCTACATCATTTAGGGCTCTAAAATACTACTGTGAGCACATTGAATGGGCCCAGAAACAAACGGCCAACCAACTCAGCATTTTTAAAACAGGCTACATTGTTGGACCGTTGTTGGTTTTAGTTTTGTTACCGAATTTCAATAATTGGGGGCTGGCTGGCTGTTTTCTTGTTTGCCACTGGTTTATCTATTTGCTGTGTTCTGTATGCTGCTGATCCCTTCAAAACGCCTCACAGAAAATGCATTGTGAAAGAATAAAGAATAAAAAATATATATGTATGTTTTTATCTTGTACAGGCCTTGGAAGGCCTTTGGACTTAAAAAATGACAGCCTAAAAATATTTTAAATTAAGAGAAGAAAAAGAAGGCTCAGTGGGGATTCACCCTTTTATGGCCATTCCTTGTTAAGTTCCAGGTCTGTGGGCTTCTTTGTTCAACCTGACCTGCCAGTCTCCTTCCTCCCTGTTTTCAGACTGTTTTTGTGCGAGCGGTGAAACTTTACAACGCTGGAGATTTCCGGAGCAGCATTGCCGACATGGAGCACGCCCTGTCTCAGTACTACAAGGCCTACGAGAACTGCTTGACTGGCTGTGAAGGCAGCTACGAACTCCGTGAATTTAAGGATTTCTACCCCGCCATTGCAGGTGAGGGCACTGGGGAAGGGGCAGCCATTAAAGGTAAGGGCAGTGACGGCTGCCATCACAACAAAGGAAGGCCACTGAGGGAAGGTCAGCCATTATTCAGATAGGCATTGCAGTCTGTCCTTGTTCTATTCCGAGCTCTCATTAGCCTGGTGGCTGTTTCTGGTGGCGTCCAGTGTGGTGCTGTGGTCTAAACCACTGAGCCTCTTGAGCTTGCTGATCAGAAGGTCGGCTGTTCAAATCCCCGCATTGGGTTCAGCTCCCGTTGCTCTGTGCCAGCTCCTGTCAACCTAGCAATTCGAAAGCACACCAGTGCAAGTAGATAAATAGGTACTGCTGTGGCAGGAAGGTAAATGGCGTTTCCGTGTGCTCTGGTTTCCGTCATGGTGTTCTGTTGCACCAGAAGCTGTTTAGTCATGCCGGCCACATGACCCGGAAAGCTCTGTGGACAAACGCCGGCTCCCTCGGCCTGAAAGTGAGATGAGCGCCGCAACCCCATAGTCACCTTTGGCTGGACTTAACCATCCAGGGGTCCTTTTACAGGCATCCACAAACTTATGTGTGATCATTCATTCTTGTCATGGTAAACTATGACTTGGTCCAAGGTCTCAACTTGGCTCACTCATTTGAGAGAGCTAAATGGGAGCCAAACCCAGACATATCCAAGGAAAGTGGAAACTGTGGGGTTAGGTATGAGGAAGTATACCTGGGCTTCCGGAAAAGTGGGGAGGCTGTTACAGCTGCATACATTTGCCTGTTGTGCAAATTAAAAGTTCGCTGCAAAAGACAATTCCATAAATGGTTACAAAAGGTGATAAAATCGCTGGAGCTTCCTAGCTTCCTGGCAACCATCAGTTGATATAAATGTTTAACCTTGTGGATTCCTTCCTTGCTCTACCCACCCACCCTCCAGATCACTTTGTCGATGTCCTGCAGTGCAAAGTAGACTGCGAAACCGACTTGATCCCAAATGTAGGCGGCTACTTTGTGGAGAAGTTTGTGGCCACGATGTATCACTACCTTCAGTTTGCGTACTACAAGTGTGAGTCCTCAGGGTGGGGAGGAATGTTGCTTCGGGGAGGGTTGGTTGGGTAACTAGCAGATTGTTGTGGAATTCTCTAGTTTAGGATCTGGCCAGCATTCCTTCTTCTCCTTGCTGATCAGAAGGTCGGTGGTTCGAATCCCCGCATTGGGGTGAGCTCCTGTTGCTCTGTCCCAGCTCCTGCCAACCTAGCAATTCGAAAGCACACCAGTGCAAGTAGATAAATAGGTGGCGGGAAGGTAAACTATCCCAGGGCAGAGGTTTCTTGTCCTGTGCCCCACACGCTCCATTTCAATCTGCGGAACTGGCACTGTTCCAAGTACCAAAATGCTCATTCTGCACTTGTAAGTAATCCATCTTTTCAGTGTGGCAGCATGTACACTTTGGAACTCCCAGCCACTTGACACCTTCACTGTGCCTTAGATGTTGACATGTGTGTTTCATTTTTTTTTTTACTGTTAATTAAGCTTATCTTTAAATGTATTTTTTTAAAAAAATATATATATATATTTAAAACCTGGCTTTTATTTTTTTAAGTGATTTTCCCATCGAAACAAAAACAACAAGAAACAATCAAGAAAATATTTTCACCCACGTTAAATACATATATGGGAATTTCTTCTGTTGCATTAACTGGCTTTTTATTATTGTAATCTTTCTTGTAAGCTGCTTAGAGGCTTTACTGCAATCAAGCAGTATATTTTTTAAAAAAAATAAATATTATTTTTAGGAAAAACGAAAAATCACCCAAGCCGCAGAATGCCACCAGCATAACAGAAGATAAAAATAGTCCACCAGGTTTATCAAATTCCTAACATCTTAAGAGAATTAGAGTTTTCTATTCCTCCGCTCATGATGGCATCCAAATCTCTCTGATATTTTTGCAATTCCCAGAGTGGTTTGACAGTCAATCCCTGTATCCATGGAACTCTGGGAAGTGTAGTTCTGCGATAGAAATACAGTGGTACCTCAGGTTAAGTACTTAATTCATTCCGGAGGTCCGTTCTTAACCTGAAACTGTTCTTAACCTGAAGCACCACTTTAGCTAATGGGGCCTCCTGCTGCTGCCGCACCGCCAGAGCCCGATTTCTGTTCTCATCCTGAAGCAAAGTTCTTAACCTGAAGCACTATTTCAGGGTTAGCGGAGTCTGTAACCTGAAGCGTATGTAACCTGAGGTACCACTGTAGGTTCTCCTGACAGCTCTCAGCACCATTAACAAACTCCAGTTCCCAGAATGCTGTGGTTGTTAAAAGTGGTATAATAGTGCTTTAAACATATGTTGCAGGTATATCCACAGCTGCATCTAGGTGACGTCATAGACTGAGACGATGTCAGGGGGTGGGCTGGATTAGAACACCCAGAGTAACATTTGGTAGGGCCAGCTGGGGCTAAAATTACTTTGGGGGCTAGATCTGGCTCACAGCATGCCAGTTGGCCTACATGACATGTCTTTCTCTTCTTCCTCACCCCTTTACCTCGCTCCCAAATGATGTGTATGTCACATTATGACTTACCGTATTTTTCGCTCTATAAGATGCACCAGACCACAAGACGCACCTAGTTTTTGGAGGAGGAAAACAAGAAAAAAAATATTCTGAATCTCAGAAGGCAGAACAGCAAGAGGGATCGCTGCACAGTGAAAGCAGCAATCCCTCTTGCTGTTCTGGCTTCTGGGATAGCTGCATAGCCTGCATTCGCTCCATAAGACGTACACACATTTCCCCTTACTTTTTAGGAGGGAAAAAGTGAGTCTTATAGAGCAAAAAATACGGTATTTATAAACTGTGTTTTGGGCCAAAGCCCCCCAAAGACATGACCAGCACATTTCTGCAAAAAAAAAAAAACAACAACAACAACAACCAATCAAAACAATATAAAATAGCAAAATCACCAAATGCTTCCCACCAGTCATCCTTGATATGAAGGTGGGAGCTGCGTTCATGCTCTCGCCAACAGACAATGGGTGAATGAAGTGCTTCTCCCACTAATTTTGTGTGCATGTGTGTCTCTGTATAGTGAATGATATCAAGAATGCCGTGCAGAGTGTGGCCAGCTATATGCTCTTTGACCCTGGGGATGAGGTCATGCAGCAGAATCTGGTCTATTACCGCTTCTATCGGGAGCGCTGGCACCTGGAGGAAGATGACTTCAACCCACGGCCGGTAAGGGGGTGACTAAGGAGTAGCCTATGGCAGCAAAACCAAATGTACCGTATTTTTCGCTCTATAAGACGCACCAGACCACAAGACGCACCTAGTTTTTGGAGGAGGAAAACAAGAAAAAAAATGTTCTGAATCCCAGAAGCCAGAACAGCAAGAGGGATCTGGCTTCTGGGATAGCCTTTTGCTGCCCTGGCTTATGGGATAGCCATGCGCAGCCTCCCCCGGGCAGCAGGATAAAGGCTTCCCCTGCCTAGAAGAGGCTGCGCACAGCTTAGGCAGAAGGCTCCCCCAAGAGTCGTGCTCCCTTTAAAGAGCCGCATGGAGCGTGTGTGCAGCTCTTGGGGGCTTTTCCCCGAGGAGGCGGCCCTTCTCCCTCCTCAGGGTAAAGCCCCCAAGAGCTCCACACGGCTCTTTAAAGGGAGCGCTGAGCAGAGCCTCCCACCTGCATTCTCTCCATAAGACGCATGCACATTTGCCCTACTTAGGAGGGGAAAAGTGCATCTTATAGAGCAAAATAAACGGTGCATTAAGTTTCCGACATCCCAGAGAATGCTGTCCCTTGGCGTTAAAAATATAGAGTGGTTGAGGCAACCCACCCAGATGGGCGAGGTAGAAATAATAAAATTATGATTCTATATTAAATTAGAAATTGTGCAACCTACTGTGCAGAGCAACTCATTGTGCATTCTTACGCACATTCTGTCTTTTCCCCCCTGCTTCCTCTTGTCACGGGGAGGGCCAAAGATCAGCTCCATGACCACTGGAAACCTCACAAGCCCCTTTGGAGATTTCACCAGCTGTCGGCTCCAGACTTTCAAGCCATTCGGTCTTGAAGCTTCCTTCCTTTTAAAATGAAAGCTAAGATCTGGGCTTCCGTGCTCAGATGTGCAGTGCCCAGAGCTGAATTAGCAGAGCGGCTGGGAAAGTGTTTTCATACTTAGAAATGTAGAGTTGGGTGGGAACCCCTTCCAGCGCAGAGATCTTTTTCCCAGAGTCGGACTCGAACCCACAGCCCTGAGATCTCGTGCTCTGCCTATGGAGCTTATCTCCTTGGTGGGCCTCCCTTCCTACCCTACCGTCCTCCAACGACTGACTTCTGTCTCATTCACAGGAGGCTTTGCGCTACCACAACCAGACATCTGCGCAGAAGAAGCTGTTGGAGTTTGCCAGGCAGTATCTCCAGCCAGACGATGAGGTGAGAGGCCAGAGGCCAGAGGCAGGATGACATGGCAGCTGCCAGAATGCTTCATGAGAGACGCCCAAGCTCATATCCTGGCTTCCTGGGTGGCTTGGGGCCAGAAACACACACACAAATACAAACACACACACACGGTCTCTCTCTAATGCGAACCCGGGGATGGGCAACCTCCAGCCCTCAGGGCCTCCCCATTTTACCCAGTAGGCTGTTTTGACCAAGCCACGCCTACCTGTCAGAGGCAAGAGGCAGGTAAAGGCTGGGTCAAAAAGATAGCTGCAGGAACCGCCGATCAACTGACCTAACCTACGCCACAGGAAGAGCAGTGGGGATAGGAAGGTGAGAGGCCAGGCATTCCCAAGCTATGGTTCGCAGACCACTAGGGGCCCATGAGCTTCATTCAGGCAGTCTGTAAAAAATACAATTAAATATGGTTTAAAATCATGCAGTATCTAGCCCAGCTTATTACAGTTAAATAAAATATGAAATAAAAGCAGCCATTCAGTTACCTTGTTCCAAAACGGGAGAGGGCATAGCAAAAACAAGTCCAGCTGCACCAGCAAAGTTTGCAGATTTATTGTGGCAATAGTCCCATCAGATCTACCAAGGTGTTGGATATTATTTACACGTGGGAATATACATATAAAACTAACGTGGCCTGCAACAGAATGCCGTAGTGTGAAGTACCGTTCAGGAAGACAGCCATGCCTTTTCTAAGTTATTCCCTTTCTCCTCCTTCTCTTCTTCTTCTCTCTCACACACAAATTCTCCATGTTTCTTCTAATTGGGGTTTTCCAAAGGCAGCTGATAGCTCTCTTGAGGCTTGATGGCCACCTGAGTATCAGCACTTGGAGAATGAGCTCACTATTAACATAAAGAATATAGACGCAGTCATGATTTCACTGCCCTGGCATCCAGAGAGAGTCTTGCTCATCTCACAAACATCTGTAAACAATCTTAGGTGATTTATGGAGTTCTTACTTTACATACAGCAAATGCTAGGAACATCGTTTTGTTTTCTAATTGATTATAGCTTGGTACAGCGCTACCTTTTTTCTAAAAAAAGAAAGAAAAAGGTTGGCAACTTTGATTCGTAGATAATGTTTTGCTGTAAATATATCACACCACTCGCCTATACAGTGGTACCTCCGTTCTGGAAGTCTGTTTGACTTCCAAAACATTCGAAAACAAAGGTAAGGCTTCTGATTGGCTGCAGGAAGCTCCTGCAGCCAATCGGAAGCCTGTCGGACGTTTGGGTTCCAAAGAACGTTCGCAAACCAGAACTTCCGGGTTTGCGATGTTCGAGAGCCAAAACGTTCAACTTGCAAGGCCTTTGGGATCCAAGTACGACTGTACTAGGAGGAGTCAGCTCAGTTCCAATCAACCTCCACCTTGCCACAGCTTCTGAAATTACATCAGGCATTATCCGTGTGATTTGAAGACATTTTGACAGTCATGTGGACTGGAAACTTGGTAATCTTTTGATACGGGTTTCTATGCCCATTTTCCTCATTCTGTGGAAGCAGCACACACACTGCCCTCTCAAGCTGTTATGCTTTGTGTGACATCTTCTCCTTTCCTCCCTCAGGCGGAGGTGAGCGATGGTGAGGAGAGAGCGAAGGATCCGGCTCTGCCATCGGATGCCGAGTTTGAGGGCATGGGTGACTACGAAGAAGGGTTTTTGTCCCAGTGGTGGCAGGAGCCAAAATCAAAAGGCGACAAGGCCGACCAAGGTTATT
Organism: Podarcis cretensis; assembly: GCF_951804945.1. NCBI lineage: Eukaryota > Metazoa > Chordata > Lepidosauria > Squamata > Lacertidae > Podarcis > Podarcis cretensis. Next base: position 26,588,925 of record NC_137182.1, on the reverse strand, counting down.
AATAGCAACGTTGAAAGGCCGGACCTTTCTCCCTACTGTGTGGCTTGGTCCTGTGTCCACACTCCTACCCTCCCTCCTGGATTCCTTCACACCCTTTCCTGTTTGGCATTGCGCCCCCCCTCCTCTCTGTGTCTCCAATGTGCCGCCTCTGCTCCCATCCATGTGTGTCTGTCCAGCCGTTCGCCTGCCGACAACGCTAAGCTTGGCTCTAGAGCTCAGGCAGCTCCCAGAAGGCATTGCAAAGAGCATTAGAAGGATAGGAAAGGAGAGAGCTGTTGTGGCTCCCCGGTGGGTTGGCGCCGATTCTCCTGCATGCCCCGCCCCTTCCTCTTGCGTCCAAGTTCCGGAGCTGGCAGGTGGACTCTTGTGCATGCTGCATGGATCCTGGAGGGGGCAGCAGTGAGCACGCGCATCGTGGCATGACTTCGCTGGAGGGTGCAAGCAGCATTTTGGCAAGTATAGATGCACCTGCAAAGGCTGAGGACGGACTCCTTTAATGCACCGTGTTCTTTGTTCACAGAGACAGAGGGGCTCGAATGAGCGGTGTGGTCCCTGCATTCCTCTGTAGGTGAGGGGTGCGTGTTCTGATTCCTTGCGCCCACCAGGGTTGAAGTGGGCTGTCTGGAACCGGCAGATGCGCCCCTGATGGTGTTCCAACAAGATCCCTGCCTTGGGAACCTCACCCTCCTGGCCCTTGTTTAAGATTCTTCCAAGGCTGGGGGTCTTCTACCTCTCAGTACCTCCTGCATAGAATTTTCCAGTCCACCCCAAATGCAATTGGCTGAGCATGGGGTGCCTCTGAGCCAATCCAAGGTGCTGTGTTTTTTTCCCATGGTACTTCGCTTTAGGAGAGCCCTGCTTCGTAACAAACCTCCATGCAAAAGTGGGAGAGGTGACCAGCACAGCGTCTGCTTCTGGTTTCACCCTGGGCTCTGCCAGTGTGACCTCAGATATGCTGGGAGCCAGTGACTTTGGCTATTCAGGCAAACACACACACACACGGTAGTGATCTATCCAGCTGGGTATTTTTAGTGCCACTGATTTCCCAACAGGACCAAATTTAAGCCATTGACCCTTTCCTCACAGAACATTGGCTCTCTTAAGAACCAGGCTCCCAGCATGAATTGCTCTGTTTTTGCCTGGTACTGACTGTTCAGATGGTGCGCTAGACCTCAGCAGGCACTGGCTCCCTTCTGACATGGTTTTAAAACAGAGCGATAGGTACGTTCAAATTGGCTTGTAAAGTGCCTTCTTAAACCTCACAGAGTTGCCTTTGTAATGTTATTGTCAGATAATTTAATTTGTTTTGTTTTTCCTTGCATTGTACAGATTTCTTTTTGTTATAATTTTAGCTGGATTTTAATAAAATACCTCCCAGTTCTTTTATGACTGTCTTCTGAGCATGTTGTTTCTTTTTCTTTTTTAAAGACCTATTATCCAAATCTGCAACCCTTTACCGTCTCACGGCTTAGAGAAGAGCTTCCTCTGTAATTATTTTGTGTGGCAAGGCAGTGGAGGTTTGTTGTTGTTGTTGTTTAGGCGTTTAGTCGTGTCCGACTCTTCGTGACCCCATGGACCAGAGCACGCCAGGCACTCCTGTCTTCCACTGCCTCCCGCAGTTTGGTCAGACTCATGCTGGTAGCTTCGAGAACACTGTCCAACCATCTCGTCCTCTGTCGTCCCCTTCTCCTTGTGCCCTCCATCTTTCCCAACATCAGGGTCTTTTCCAGGGGGTCTTCTCTTCTCATGAGGTGGCCAAAGTATTGGAGCCTCAGCTTCAGGATCTGTCCTTCCAGTGAGCCCTCACTTCCCTCTATGACACTTGCAGAACCCGCCTTCTTGACCGTTCGACCCACTATTGGTCTAGTCCACTCAAAACACAGAGGCTGTCTTCGCGTGCAGGTGAAGTCGCTAACTCACCGAAGCTTTGAGACCCATCAGCTACCCTCACCTGGTGGAGTCGGGACGGCTTAGAGGTTGGAGCTGTCATTTATATTTCCCCTAATGCCCCAGCTGCCGTCTCACTCCAGGGCATTGTGGGAAATTTGAATGGCAATTTTCAGAGCGCAGCATCCGCCCAGTGGTGGACTCTGCCAAGGCACTGGGCCACGGCTCCCAACAACTGCTCGAAAAGGCTACATACTGACCCCGGTATGTACATACACTTGTGAACCAGCTCTAAGAATTAGTGTTATTTTCTTCTGTTACAGTGGTACCTTGGGTTAAGAACTTAATTCGTTCTGGAGGTCCATTCTTAACCTGAAGCTGTTCTTAACCTGAAGCACCACTTTAGCTAATGGGGCCTCCCGCTGCCACCGCGTGCTTTCTGTTCTCATCCTGAAGCAAAGTTCTTAACCCAAGGTACTATTTCTGGGTTAGCGGAGTCTGTAACCTGAAGCGTATGTAACCCAAAGTACCACGGTATTTGGTTTGGGCTTTGGGTCAGCTCATGCATGCATGTGTAACAAAGCGTTTACCTGTTGTTTCAGTAGGAGGGCTCTAAGCATCAATGCTCTGTGCCACAAAACAAGTGCTATCAGATATGTTTTGGCTGTAATGGGCAAGGCAAAATAACAGGCCCAGCTTTCTCTTGGAGTGGGGTGGAGACGCCAACAGCCTGAGGAAGAAGAGTGGTTGTGCTTTTCAGAAATTGAAGGATTGTCAGGTTTCATTCAAAAATGGGGAAGGGATAGGACAGGTTTCTGTCTGCTCCTGAACCAGAAAGGTATAGCTATGACCCCATTTGCACCCCAGCTGCATCCCCATCAGCTGTTTTAATAGAGGATCTGCCATTGTCTCTGGTGAAACATAATCTTTCAGCTTTCCACCAGGTGGCAGTTTTGAGCTTTGAGCAAACCAGCTCTAGAAGCATTCCTTGTGCGCGCTGTTTTTAACAAAACATTTTATTATTGTGTTATTCCAGTATGTAATGGAGAGATAAACGTTTCTCCACTAGGTATCCGGCAAGTTCGGAGCAAAATGCTCTCCCCACAATCTTTACTACAGACTTCTGTGTGAATAGGATGGAACTGCAAGAATTGAGAGAGAGGTTTGTGTGGTTCTTGTTACAAAATATTGGTGCCACCTCTTAAAACCACCCAGCTGTTAGATTAACAGGATCCAGTTTTGCATTTGTGGGTGATCTTCATCTTGAGCACAACAAGGAGTCTCAGACGGTTTGGTGTGAACCAGGCATATTCTCTAGTCAGTGGATAGAACGTTTCTGGGTTCAAATCCTTATTCAGCATGAAATTCCCAGGTAGATCTCTCATTTTTTTAAAAAAAATCAGCCTCAGTCATGCCTTTGATGTGGGATTACCTTACTGGGACATTTTGAGGGTGAATACAATCGCTTGATCCTCAAGGGAGCTCACAGGAAAAAGGTTTCCCCGTCCTCTCCAGGGCGCCCTCACAGAACAATGGTGGGTGGGGTGAGCAGACAGAAACCTTTCCTCTCGTGAACTTCATTAAGTTGACTTTGGATCCAAGCCACAACCATATAGTTTTGTGAATAAAAGCTTGTATCAGTACTAGAAACCCATGCAAATGGGAAACTGAGAGCTGATTCATACCTGTGCGTTCATTGCTTAATGGTGCAATTTACTTGTGTGACTGGAAGTTGCCCTCACAGCATTTCATTTCACCTTGCCTCACCATGTATAAAGGGATGCCCCTCCCCCCAAAAACCCACTTTTCCCTTGAGGCTGCTCGCACATCCAGCTGTCAATAATGAAGCCTGCGTCCATGCTGCGTCAACCAATATCTGCCCGACTTTTTGACTGTGTCCACATACATGGGTTGCTGTTCCTTTGTGTGCTTTGGTCTGCTTTTTATGACTTTGAAATCTGCCTCAGTGTTTCTCATCCACACTAGTGGGCGGTGCTTGATGGGATTTATTTGTGCTGTGTGGGCTATCCTTCCCCACAGGGTGGCGCTGTGGTCTAAACCACTGAGCCTCTTGGGCTTGCTGATCAGAAGGTCAGCGGTTTGAATCCCTGCCGACGGGGTCAGCTCCTGTTGCTCTGTCCCAGCTCCTGCCAACCCAGCAGTTCGAAAGCATGCCAGTGCAAGTAGATAAATAGGTACCACTGTGGCGGGAAGGTAAATGGCGTTTCTGTGTGCTCTGGTTTCCATTACGGTGTTCCATTGCTCCAGAAGCGGTTTAGTCATGCTGGCCACATGACCCGGAAAGCTGTCTGTGGACAAATGCCGGCTCATTTGGCCTGAAAGCGAGATGAGAGCTACAACCCAAAGTTGCCTTTGACTGGACTTAACCGTCCAGGGGTCCTTTATGAGCCAGAAACCTGTTACACGTGGGTAGGTGTTTGTTTACCTGTGCACCTTTTTACATATATTTTTTTTAATGAACTACAAGTGTTTCAATCTACCAGACATGCACAAAAGCTCAGTCAAAAATAATTGAAAAAGCTGGGCAATGATTTGAAGCCAAACACATGAAAGGTTGCTGCTTCCTTTCTCCTCCTTCTCCTTCCTCCTCTCCTTCTCCTTCTCTTATACCTGCAAGACCAAATGATAGATTTCGAACTAGCCATTTTGCCCAAGAGTTCTGTGCAAAGGAGTGGTTTTTAACATGAAAATACCATGGATGTGCTGTTGGCAGCAGCCAGTTTATAAAGGCAGGCTGCATCCTTTTGGCTGATGGGAACAAAAGGTACACCTTGGAGGATAAGGGATGCAATAGATATTGCACCCAGCGAAATGTCGTTACAGTTGTAAGAACAAGCCCCAATGCCTACGCAATGCACTTCAGCACGTCCACAGTTGGGTCATGTGTGATTTTATGTGGGATGGTTTTTTTTCTTACCGATTATCTGTGGATTGAGAAAACCCAAATTTGGCAGGGGGGGAGTGGATGCAACAACAACAAGAGACACAGTCGGCTTCAAATGTAAATTCTGTGTCTCCCCAACCCTGCCACATCTTGGATTGCTGTGCAAGGTATAAAATCTGCAGGGTGCTCCCCACCCAGATTTCCACTGAGTAATGTTGAGTATTGCGAGCTCCTCCTTCCTCTTTCCCCCTTCCAGTTTCTTCTAGCAGAGGCCCCACCCAGCTCAACTCTTCCCTGAAGCCCTTTGGCACAAAAGCTGGGCTTATTCACCGCAAGCCACATGACAGCGGGGCTCCACCTGCGGCCAGTACCCACCTAGCAACCGTGCGCCACTCCCTGGCAACGGATTTATGAGCATTCCACAGGCTCAGGTGCGCTGAGGATAACCATCCCAGGGTTCTTATTACGTCCTGTGACATCCCAGCCTCTCCCGAGGGCCAATGACTTCACCTAGTACCAGCCATGAAATCATTTTTTAGATGGTTTTAGGCTCCCACACCTCCCAGCATAGCTCCTCGCGTCCTCATAATGGGAGCCAACATTATCTGGAAAAAGGTGGACAGGTGGCTGTGGTCAGCAGCCTGAGGAAGGAAGTGAAGGCAGTGCTCATCGTTTCAGCACTTCAGCAAAGTGGTGCATCTTCAGCATAGGTAGGCAAACATGGCCCAGGGGTCGGATCCAGCCCAATCGCCTTCTAAATCCGGCCCGCGAATGGTCCGGGAATCAGGGTGTTTTTACATGAGTAGAATGTGTGCTTTTATTTAAAGTGCATCACTGGGTTATTTGTGGGGCATAGGAATTTGTTCATTCCCCCCCAAAAATATAGTCCGGTCCCCCCACAAGGTCTGAGGGACAGTGGACCGGCCTCCTGCTGAAAAGGTTTGCCGACCCCTGATCTTCAGGCTTCAAAGGTAGTGGGGGATCCCATACCTTCCAACATTTCTCCAATGAAAATAGGGGTGTTATATTCCATACTACCACTACTACTACTACTACTACTAATAATAATAATAATATTTATACCCCGCCTAACTGAGTGGGTTGCCGCAGCCACTCTGGGCAGCATCCAACATATATAGAAACAGTGCTTTTTTTCTGGGGGGACGCAGTGAGTATGCATACCCCTAAACATTTTGTGAATCTTTCTCCTTTTGTCCATTTACTGTATTTATTTTTCCCGATTTGAACTATGAAATGGTGATTTTCTTGAGTCAAAATGAGAGTACTGTACCACTAAACATTTTTTAAGTAAAAAAAAGCACTGTATAGAAATATAATAAAACTTAAAAAAAATAAACAAAACTTCCCCATACAGGGCTGCCTTCAGATGCCTTCTAAAAGTTGTAGAGTTACTTATATCTCCTTGGCTTGGGGGCTCCAACGTTTCTCCAGTGAAAATAGGAATGGCCTAAGGAAAAGCAGGTCATTCTGGGATCAAATCAGAAACTGGGACAGCTTCTGTAAGTCTGGGACTGTCCCTGGAAAATAGGGACACTTGGGGTGGGTCTGGAATGTACAAGCGCTGCTGGGGCAAGCCAAAGGCAGCATCCTGTTTTCACAGCGGCCAAACAGATGCCTGTGGGAGGCCCATAAGCAAGGCATGAGAGCACCAGCCCTCTCCAGTTGCAATTCCCAGGAACCACTGTTGCCTTTGACAATGGGAGCTAGCAGTATCTGGAACATACCAAAGGCAACATGCCTTTAATTAGTAGGCTTGACACCTAGGGCTGTGTGCCTCCTAGCATGTGCAGAGTGCCAGCAAGAAAAGAGGAACTATATACGTGTGTGTGTGTGTGTGTCCCACAAGCCAAGTGCCTCTGAGCATGTGCAGAACATCTTTTCTTTGTGACGATGGAATGGCCCTTGCTGGATCCAACGTGGCTCTTCTGTGTCATGGGATTTAGCACCCTCCCTCTTCTCCAGCCTACGTGCCTCCAGTTGTGTCAATCAATGCCGTGCTGCTGTTGGGCGACCTGGGATGGGGTGACACCCGGCGACTCCAAGGCAAATGCAGCCCATCACTCCAGTGCAACACCTTAGCATACAGGTGCCCATGCTGTGACGGCAGCGACAGACTCAGCTGGCTTTTTCTTCTTCATCATCTTAACATTGCTCATCCTCCGGTTTTGGCAACAGGCCCAGAAGATAAAAAATAAAATAAAAATAATTCCGGTCAGACCAGACCAATTGCTGTCTGGGTGGCAACCTTCCTTGATTATCTCCCTTATTCTCTGAATCATTATTTCAGCAGATGCTGGGTTTTCCTTCCTGTGGAGATGAAAAGTTACAGCTGCCCAAATTCTCTCTCCAGCACCACTGCGAAAGGTAGAAGAGCCATTTCCTCCATTAAATTCGCTCGCTCCTGTAGATGACTAACAGTGAAATCGTATGCCTGTCTACTCGGAGGTACTGAATTCACTGCCACTTACTTCCAATCAATTGTTCATTGGATTCAGTGGTGTAGCGTGGGTTGCTGGCACCCAGGGTGGGCAAGCTGCTGACACCACCGGACCACACACACACAGCCAAGCAGAACTGCGCTGAGCTGCACTACACCATGTGCCCGCACAGGGGGAGGGGCCTGGCCAGCTGACGTGGCCCTTGGCAGGTGAATCCCCTCAGTGCCCATGGAGAAGAGTGCCATGCAATGCCGTGCTGTGGTCGCTCCTTTGCCTACCCGCCTCCCTCCATCTGTGCCTGCTCATTGTGGGCCTGAGCTGCGCTGCTGGGTGGGGCAGGGATCCCCAGGGAAGTCAGCACTTGCTTTGGGACACCTTGTTGTGCCCCCTCATAATTTTGTGCCCGGGGCCATGGCACACCCCACAACACCTTCCACACTACACCACTGCTTCAATTGCAGCCTGAAAGAGAAGTACCTGCCTAAAAACCACAGTTTCTGCCCTGAAAGTCTCTCCTAAATAGGTGGGGGAGAGAATGTGTGCTGTGATGACTCACCACTGAGAACAAAGCACCCTGCCCATGCTTGTGGATACCCTCGTCTCCACTATAATCCCACTTCTTTTACTCGTGTCAGATGTCCCGGGTACGGAAAACAGGTTCCAAGGCTGAGCCCCAGCACGGATGAAAAGCCGGCCTGCAATACATCAGCAAGCCAAATTCAGCGGCTCTTTAGCAGCACAACAGATTCAATAATAATAATAATAATGCAAGAGGGCACTGGATGAAGCGATGATGTTTATAGTGAGCAGAATTTTAATTCTGTGTTTTCTCCCCCGTTGGGAAATCGGTTTAGATACCGCAAAGCGTCGTTGACCTGCAAAGGGTTATGTTTTGACATACACATAATATAGCAAAGATTTTGACGGCGTTTTCCTTTCTCATGCGAGGGGGCGGGCTGCTCTCTGTTGCCCTGGCAGTAGCTCCTTTGCTGGAAACCGAGGGAAAAGGAATTTTCTGTGTCGGTGTTTTGATACTGCCAAAGCAAGGATCCTGTCCTTGGCTTTGTGAGTGTTGCTGGGGTCTGTCTGGACTAAACAGACCCTTATTCCAAATATTTGCTGTGGAGTGGGGAAAAGGGGGTAGGTCTCCCCATCCAGCCACTGTTGCCATTGGGTACACGCTCAAGGTTGCTGAGCGCAGTAATTTAAGGCAATTTAAACGCCTCTCTGTACTTGCACCCCATGGGACTAAAATAGTCTTGGGTGGGTTTCTTTCTTCGTTCGTCCTGCTCCTTTTCATTATTTTGTGGATAAGAGAAGATTTCTTATTGGGATGGCGAATACAGAATCAGGGGCGGCATTTTTTCTTAATAAAAACTACACGTGAATTTTTTGCATGCATGTGCCAGCAGAACTGCAGTGCTGGATCAGACCAAGATCCCATTTCCATAAGCTCCACTGGATGCTTTGAGGAAGATTGCAACAAACAGCTCATGAAGGCAACTTGTTCTTTGACCCCAGTATCTCGTATCCAGGGCTAGACTGCCCCTGCATCTAGATGCTCCATAGCCAAAAGCTGTTCATTAGCCCAATCTAATGCAGAGTTATCTAATCCATTTTTATGCTACCTAAGACAAAGACCATAAACCGCATCATGCACTGGTGATGTTTCCTTGTGTTGATTTTCTGCAGCGGTAGCAATGGATACTGTATACCGCTGGCTGTTGAGTGTGTACAGTGGTACCTCAGGTTAAGTACTTAATTCGTTCCGAAGGTCCGTACTTAAACTGAAACTGTTCTTAACCTAAAGAACCACTTTAGCAAATGGGGCCTCCTGCTGCTGCCGTGCCGCCGGAGCACAATTTCTGTTCTCATCCTGAAACAAAGTTCTTAACCTGAAGCACTATTTCTGTGTTAGTGTAACCTGTAACCTGAAGCGTATGTAACCTGAAGTGTACCAGTATGTAACCCAAGGTACCACTGTATTGACTTTTGTGGTGTTTTACTTTTACATCAAAAGGGACTCGGGTGGCGCTGTGGTCTAAATCACAGAGCCTAGAGCTTGCCGATCAGAAGGTTGGCAGTTCGAATCCCCGCAACAGGCTGAGCTCCCGTTGCTTGGTCCCAGCTCCTGCCCACCTGGCAGTTTGAAAGCACATCAAGTGCAAGTAGATGAATAGGTACCACTCCGGCGGGAAGGTAAATGGCGTTTCTGTGCGCTGCTCTGGTTCACCAAAAGCAGCTTAGTCATGCTGACCACATGACCCGGAAGCTGTCTGTGGACAAACGCTGACTCCCTCAACCTATAGAGTGAGATGAGCGCCGCAACCCCAGAGTCGTCTGTGACTTGACCTAATGGTCAGGGGTACCTTTATGTTACTTTTACGTCATTTTAACAGGTAAAAATTATTGACAGATAGCTTGGGTTTTATCTGCCTTGTTTGTATTCCCAGTGATTTTAGACACTTGCCTTGTTGCTATTCTCATTTTTCAGGGAGGAAGCTAAGGGAGAGTGGCTGAGCAGTGAATTGATCCCCAGACTCAATCCTACAGGACCACAGTATGCTCTGTTTTATGTTGCAGTTCTGCAGGACCAAAGGAATTTCAGGCCTTGCTTTTGGGCTTCTGTTTGGCCACTGTGAGAAAAGGATGCTGGACTAGGTAGACCTTTTGACCTGACCTGACCAGTCTCCCCTTATATCCTTACAGCATTCTGCAGAAATCAACTTACTGAGAACCTCAGATTGCTCTTAAAAAAAGAAAGGAAAGGGAAGCCCAGCGCTTATGTGAAAGCTTTATCTGTACGCATAAAAATATAAGAATTGCCTTGCTGCATCAGAAGCCAAAACTGGGAAGGGAAGGGACTGGTTGCAAGAAAACAAGAGAGAGGGTCCTCAAAGCCTCCACCCCACCCCACCCCCCAAAAAAGATTTGGATGCCCACTTAACAATAAAAGGGGGTGGGGGATTTTGAGAATACTTTTCTGCTTTCTTGCTAAATCAGACCATCTACTGATTCTGTTATGTACTGAGTTGAATAGGATCCAAAATGCAGCAGTCTGATTGGTCCTAGAACAATAGGATTCAGAATGCAGCAGTCTGATTGGTCCTAGAACAATAGGATTCAGAATGCAGCAGTCTGATTGGTCCTAGAACAATAGGACCCAGAATGCAGCAGGAGCCACCCAATCCAGCTCCAGGTGGAAATGAATCCACAACCTGATTGGCCTACAGGAGAATACCGGAATTAGCCAATCGCGTGGGGCCCATTGTGTAAATAATGTATATAAGGCAGACATTCTGGGGGAACTTCCATTCCTCCTCACCACTATGAGCTGAATAAAGAGCATGAAATCCACTCTCGACTCCGAGTATATTTCAGATTCTGTTAGCTTCAGGGAGGAGTTGTTGTTGTTTTAATTGAATTTATGTACCGCCCTATACCCGAAGGTCTCAGGGCAGTTCACAGGACAAAATCAGAATATAAAAGTTGGACTAGATGATTCTTGGAGTCCATTCCAACCCTACAATTTTATGATTCCGCTCTAGGGGTGGGGAACCTGGTGTGTGTGCATTTGTGCGTGTGCGCACACACACACACACACACACACACACACACACATTTTGTTTGTTTGTTTTGCCAAGGACCTCATTCTCTTAGCGATGCAATCTGTCTGGAGCCACATGCCAGTGGAGGGAGGGGCACCAGCCCCAAGGAGGAGGGCCGCCCACTTTTCTTCTACTCTCCCTGCCACCTGCGTGACATTAGGCCAAGGGCTACAGGTTCTCCACCCCTAATTTAATTCACCCTCTGTCATTTGTGAGCTGCTGGGTGCTCAAAATAAGGGCATCAAGATGATGACTTCCTCTCTCTCTCTCTCTGATTTCTTCAAAGAGGTGTACACAAAGATTCCATTCAGATACTATAATACTAATAATAATTTATTATTTATACCCCGCCCGTCTGGCTGGGTTTCCCCAGCCACTCTGGGTGGGTTCCAACTGAATATTAAAAACAATACAGCATTAGACATTAAAAACTTCCCTAAACAGGGCTGCCTTCAGTTGTCTTTTAAAAGTAAAATAGTAGTTTATTGCCTTGACAAATGCTGGGAGGGCGTTCCACAGGGCGGGCGCCACTACTGAGAAGGCCCTCTGCCTGGTTCCCCGTAACCTCACTTCTCGCAGCGAGGGAACCGCCAGAAGGCCCTTGGAGCTGGACTTCAGTGTCCGGGCTGGATGATGGGGGTGGAGACGCTTCTTCAGGTATACAGGTATACTACTCATTATGTAGCTGAATGGAGACCTGCGACAAAATGTTGCAGTGTGTTCAGCTTTCCAGCCAGCTATGTACAGTACTAGTATTATTGCAAGCTACGCGCAGCTCCATTAGGGCTCCCCCACCCTCAGGTTTTCCATTCTTCTTTCCAGCTGACTCTCAACATCTACCAAGTATGCTCAGTTCTCATTGGGCTCCAAGGGAGGTCCCACATCTTACCCCCCCCCATGTGTGTGTGTGTGTTTTGAAAACGCACTTACAGATCCAGCAGTCCACAGACACACACACACCACCTGCTAATAGAGACTCTTGTTTCTCATCAGCCTTGTGCTGGTTCCATTCCCATCAGCACTCACCACTTTAGTTCACTATTAGAGGAAACGGATGTTCTTCGTGAGCTTTGCCCAATACTCCCCCCCCCCTTCTTTTTAAAGCCATGCGATTGAGTGGCTACTGCCACATCTTTCGATTGTGAACGTGCTCCACTTAAGATACTGTTCCGTTTCCTCCTTTGTTCGACAATATGAGCTTCTTGGACAAGTCTTTACACAGAGAGAGAAAGAGAGAGAGACTGAGACTTCTGGTATTCTCAAAAAGAACAATTTACTAATTTAATGGAATTAATGGAACCAAAGCAGCAGCAGGTTGGCTAAAGGCAGAGGCCAGAAGGGTGCAGAAAAGGATGTTGTTGGATGCAAAACTCATCATGGAGGAATGAAAGAGGAGCCACGCTTGCCGAAAATGCCTCCTTTACTGCCAAAGGTGCAGGAAGTCCGTGACCCTTTGTATTTGCCCCACTCTAAGCAGCAAGTTCCGCTAGGCCTTTTATCCTGATGTGTTTTATCCTTCCTTGTCATTCACCACTTCATTAATTATCTTTTATGATGAAGTGGTACCTAAATTTGTTCAAACGTGCTGTAAGCAACATTCTACCAGCACAAGGATTTCTGCTTGGGCAATATTACTTCCTCTCCCTGTGTGCCTCACGCAGCCTCCCCAAATCTGCTCCAAAGGTTGGGAGGAACCCCCCAACCTCCTCCTAAAAAAGATTTAGGAGGAATGGGTGTGGGGGTGCACAGGGAATGGGACGGGAAAGTCCTTTGCACAGCCCAAAGTCTTTGCATAAGAAGATCTATTTAATCGGATATCGCCCTGTATGTTTTAAATTTTTAAAACATCTCTTTGCTATGCTTTTGTAAACCTCTTGTAAACCTTCACCAAATTTTGCGTGGTGGCTCCTGACATCCAGGGATAGGTTTCCATCTTTGTGTGGATATAACTCAATGAAATTTTGGTTCAAAGATCTTCCTTCCTTCCTTCCTTCCTTCCTTCCTTCCTTCCTTCCTTCCTTCCTTCCTTAGAATTCACAAGCAACACAAGGCTAGTATAGAAATAAATCTACCCCCAAAGCACAATTGTGGTAGGCTCTGGAGCAGGGGTCACCAATCTAAGGCCCATGGGTCGGAAGTAGCCCGCAGAGGTCATTTGACCGGCCCCCTGAACTGAGCCGCCCTCTCGCACACTGCGCTAAACCAGCACAGCATGGTGTGGGGACTCACTTCTGTGGCACCAAAAATTGTGTCTGCGCAGATGCTGAAAATCGCAGGCACACGCATGCGATCCAGCCCACAGAGTGACCTCCATGGACCGATCCAGCCCAGGCAAGATAAAACTTGCTGACCACTGCTCTGGAGTCAATATAGAGGTGAGAACCAACCAGGCTTCTCCTACCAATCCTTTCTTTTTGTAGCCAAGAGGACAGCAGACTTGCTATTTTCCAGCCTTCAGCTGCAATTCCGTGCATGGCTTTAAATCTCTCTTGCATGTTGCAGCAGGCTTGGCAGAGAAAACGGGGCTTCTATTTTTTAATTCTTAATGAGCATGACTATGTCCTATCAGTTCATCCCATTCTGCATCTAGGAGAAGGCAACACACACAGAGAGAGCGCAGCAGATGTCACTTGGCCATGAGAGTAATTTCTAAGGAATGGGGAATTGTAAGGTGTGTGTTGTCTCTCTAGGTGAACAGCAGCGCACTTACGTTCTTTCCCAGAAGGCTACCTGTTCAGGCCTGTGATTAGGGTTTCGTTTGAGCCGGGCCACGCCTTGGGACTGCAGGAGGACTCGCTCTCAAGTAAAACATGCACAGGAACTACGAGGCTGGGAGAAACATGACAGCCCTGGAGCGGGACCAGTTATCTTGAAAGCAAAAGCTGCTGGGCATGTACGGACTGCCTTTTCCTCATGATGAACATAGTCTGTTAACCCATCTCCCACAAAAAATCATTTGTAGGAGATGAGGGGTAAAGGATTCTAGTATGGAGTATGCAGCTGCCAGTTTGTGTCAGGGGCTGCCTGGATGAAGAGGAGTGGTGGGAGGCACAAGCTGGGCAACCCGCAAGGGAAAACCCAGAGGAGGAAGGCTCAGAGCCAGGGGATTGGTGGTGGGACACTGAGGAGAGGTCAGAGAGAGAAGATTGGGAGGAGGAGTTGGATGCTGAAGGGGCAGCAGGGTTTAGTGAGCAAGAAGAGCCGGTGACAGGGAGCGGTTCAGACTCTGAGGCTGAAGCAGAGGAAGGGGGTCAATATGCTGTTGAATAATCCAGGGAGTCTCCTGCTGCGACAGGCTCTCCTCCTGCCTGGTCTCCAATAACTTGCAGAGTAATGAGACTAGTGTAACAGAGGTGGGCAGACAGTTTGAAACTGCTTGGGAAACATCCGGGAGAGGAGGAGCTTTAGAGACAGTGGAGGTCAGGGACCTTTAGTCCTGGCAACTGCCCCATAGCAGCAAGACCTTCTAGGAAGGGTTGCTGAGACCATGAGGCCGAGCCGAGTTTGTTTCATTTCCTTGAGCTTCACTGGCATCAGACAGCTCCTTCTTTTCTTGCCAACCTGTGTCTGGCTCCAGCCCTGACAGGTTGGGTGCAAGTGATAAGTCCCAGAACCTCAGCCCATAAGCAAAGCCCATAGGAAATTCTGTAAACGTCTACACAGAAGCAACTCCCCATTTAGTTCATTTTCAGTGGTACCTCGGGTTAAGTACTTAATTCTTTCCGGAGGTCCATTCTTAACCTGAAACTGTTCTTAACCTGAAGCACCACTTCAGCTAATGGGGCCTCCCGCTGCTGCCGTGCCGCCAGAGCACAATTTCTGTTCTCATCCTGAAGCAAAGTTCTTAACCTGAAGCACTATTTCTGGGTTAGCAGAGTCTGTAACCTGAAGCGTATGTAACCTGAAGTGTATGAAGGGTGCTCATCAATGGTTCCTCTTCATCCTGGAGAAGAGTGACTAGTGGGGCGCCACAGGGTTCTGTCTTGGGCCCGGTCTTATTCAACATCTTTATCAGCGACTTGGATGATGGACTCAAGGGCATCCTGATCAAATTTGCAGATGACACCAAACTGGGAGGGGTGGCTAACACCCCAGAGGACAGGATCACACTTCAAAACGACCTTGACAGATTAGAGAACTGGGCCAAAACAAACAAGATGAATTTTAACAGGGAGAAATGTAAAGTATTGCACTTGGGCAAAAAAAATGAGAGGCACAAATACAAGATGGGGGACACCTGGCTTGAGAGCAGTACATGTGAAAAGGATCTAGGAGTCTTGGTTGACCACAAACTTGACATGAGCCAACAGTGTGACGCGGCAGCTAAAAAAGCCAATGCAATTCTGGGCTGCATCAATAGGATTATAGCATCTAGATCAAGGGAAGTAATAGTGCCACTGTATTCTGCTCTGGTCAGACCTCACCTGGAGTACTGTGTCCAGTTCTGGGCACCACAGTTCAAGAAGGACACGGACAAACTGGAACGTGTCCAGAGGAGGGCAACCAAAATGGTCAAAGGCCTGGAAACGATGCCTTATGAGGAACGGCTAAGGGAGCTGGGCATGTTTAGCCTGGAGAAGAGGAGGTTAAGGGGTGATATGATAGCCATGTTCAAATATATAAAAGGATGTCACATAGAGGAGGGAGAAAGGTTGTTTTCTGCTGCTCCAGAGAAGCGGACACGGAGCAATGGATCCAAACTACAAGAAAGAAGATTCCACCTAAACATTAGGAAGAACTTCCTGACAGTAAGAGCTGTTCGACAGTGGAATTTGCTGCCAAGGAGTGTGGTGGAGTCTCCTTCTTTGGAGGTCTTTAAGCAGAGGCTTGACAACCATATGTCAGGAGTGCTCTGATGGTGTTTCCTGCTTGGCAGGGGGTTGGACTCGATGGCCCTTGTGGTCTCTTCCAATTCTATGATTCTATGTAACCTGAGGTACCACTGTACTCCCAGGGAAGTGGGTACAGGATTGCAGCATAAATAATGGAGAGAGTGCCTCTGAGTAGTTGCGGAGTGCATTTTCCTCACTCAATGGAGGTGGTGCCCATGGGGGCTGGGGGGGGGAACAGTGGCAATGCTAACATTTGACGCTCCCTGTCTCTCTTTTTCTGTTCTACATCGTCAGTTGCAGCACTCGCCACAAGAACGTGACTATCTGGGCTGTAGAGATGCTTAGATTGAGGAAGATGACTTTTTGATTCCTGCTGTGGTTAGATGCTCACACCTCTCTCTCTGCCCCTCAGAACAGTGGTAACCCAATTTTGGAAACTGGCAATGGGAATTCTCCTAGCTGTTTTCTCCTCTGGGCTCTGTAGGAAGAGAGGAAACTAAGGATGCAGCTTTTGATAAAGCCTTGTTTTTGTGTGTGCCAATCAGGCAAGGAAGAGTGTGTGTGTGTGTGTGTGTGTGTGTGTGTGTGTGTGTGTGTGTGTGATGGGCCAACTGGCAGTGAAACACCGGTGGGAACAGTCTGCCTGTTTCTATGCCAAGGGTGCCAACTTCCCCAGGCAAAGGCGGTGCCAAGCCTGTTTCTGCTCTCGATGAGCCAGCTCCTGTGCAGAAACAAGCGAGGCCTTTCCCAAGCTCGCCGGTGCCCACACCCTGGCCCAGCCTCACCATGGCCTCCCTCCTGCTTTGCTGAACTTGGCATTTTTGGGTGCTGGCTTTGAGCATTGAAACCAGAAGGTTGAGTCAGTGCGTTCCCCCTCTGGGCATGGAACAAGGAGGGGCAGGGGCCTATCTCAGGGGTGGGCAGAGAGGCAAGGAGGCGGGATGGGTCATCTCCAGGCTTTAAATACATTGTGCCATGACAGTTGTTAATTTTAAGCAGGCTGGCATGAAAGGATCCGGAACTATTGCTCACCGCAGTCAACGCTTGTAAATTGTTTCCAAGCCCACAAACAGGTGACCTAATGGTGTGGACAGTAACTCCTCTGAGCACATGCAGAGGGCATTTTTGTTTGTTGCTGTGGAATCACAGCACATCCCACACAGAGCTGTCTGAGGATGAGGGCTAGGCTTTTCGATCTGAAGGCTGCAAATATCTGTTGGATCCCAAAGCTTCTAAGAAACAGACCACTGCCAAGAAACAGGGCTTGCTGGAGCTGGCATCCTCTTCCCTGCCTCCTCCCCACCACACCTAGTATCTGAAGCAAGCCAGCAGTAAATCACACCCTGCAACTTGGAGTTAACTCTTTATTACCAAAAACACAATTGGCATAGAAGTGTCAGGCCTCATGAGCTGATTAACCTTCTGATCAACAAGCCCAAGAGGCTCAGTGGTTTAGACCACAGTGCCACCCGCGTCCATACCCTAATGAGCACAGACACTCATCTCCAGCAGGTCTTGCCCCATGAAGCAGTTGCTGAGACTGATGGTCCCCACCTCCCCACAGCTGCCTAAGTCTCCTCCTCTCCAGGGCTTTCTCCAAGCAATAAGAGGTGAGGTCTGCACATCACCGATCTCTCCGCCCTTTTCATACCTCTTCTGTTTCTGGGAGATCAGGGGAGAGAAAAGCTTGTCGCAGGAGGAGACACCTGTGACTCTTCAGCAACCTGACTCATCTCTGCCTCTTGACCCTTCTGCTCTTCAGCTTCTGCCCCTCATTCTGGACTTCTCTCTGCCGCAGGCTCTTCCAGCTCACTAAGCCCTGTTACCTCTTCAGCTTCCCTCTTCTCACTCATTGTCATCCCACCATGACGCCCTGGGCTCTGAGTCTTCTTCTCTTGGTAGTTCCCCAGCTGGTGCCTCCCACCATTTCTCTGTGTCCAACTAGTCCATAACACACAGGCAGTGGGCACATTAGCAGCTTCTGTTTGTTTCATGCGACTTTTTAAACATCGCTGTACACACAAGAGAGTGGGCTGAGGATGTCTCCAGCCACCCAAACTCCTATCAACAAAGCTGTCATCTGCACATGCGCAATAACTGTCTCAAATGTGTGCACCTCTGTAAACCAAATGTGGCTTAGGTTTTCAAATCGGACAGAAGTAGGTTTGCGGGGAAATGCCTCAAAGAGCAGCATTTCTCAAGAAGCTACAGGATGCATATGGATTGCGGCTAATGTCATGTGCACTCAGCTTCAAACACTAGCAGTGGGAGCACACGAGAGTCGGAGTCAAGGGTAAAGCATATGCAGCCAAAGAGTCAGAATTGTTCCCTTAAATTCCTTATTTGGGGGAAGCAAGGTGCTTTAGACGTATGGTGTTGAGGCTTTCAGAAACGGCTGAATCTATAACTAGCAGTTTATGGGACTGAGACCGCACGTCGAGGCTGACAACAATCGTTTTTAAGGGAACTGAAAAGTGGTTCGAGGGAGCTTGACTTTTCTGCAGCGCGCGCACGCGCCTCTTTTGTACCGCTGTCGAGCAGGTTTGGCAGGTTCCTGAAACAATGCAAAGCCCTGCCCGACCTGTTTTACCCCCGGAGCCAAAACTGGAGCGAGTCTGCACGCCGGGAGCCTCTTTTCTGACAGCCTTCGTGTCTCTCGCAGGATATCAGTGTCAGAAGAACGAGGAAAGGAGGCAGGAGAGCGCTTTCCTCGATCCCACCCCGTCGAGTCTGCGTGAAGTGGAATGCGATCCCAGGCAGTTGCTTAAGGTCAGGCTCGTCCTTCCAGCCCCAGGTCCCTCCTGGCTCTGGATTCCTGTTTTTTTTTGTTTGTTTTTTACACCCACGTCTCGGTGACGCCAAAGGAATCAAAAACATCTGTGGATCCGTCCCCGCCCTGGCGCACACGCCTAAGTCTTGGACTTGACAAGATAATATTTATCTCCGCCGTTGCCGCATGAGCCGTTCCATTGCTTTCCCTCCCAATGCTCTCGCGTGCAAATCTTATCTTTTGCAAAGGCAAAAATGCTCTTTTCCTGGTGCTCGCCTCGCCTTTGAACGCTCCCCCCCCCCCTTTTACGGATGGCCCCGTGAAAGACGCGCCCGGCCTCCCACGGCTGGGCCTGAACTTCCCTGACCTGCGGCGCAGGGGCGCGCAATAAATAAATGGCTAGTGGAGGCACGGCTCATTATGTGTCACACAATCACACACACACACAGAGGAGCTGGAGATGCGACAGCTGGCGTGTCTGGAAGATGAAAGCCTCGCTAGGCGCGGGATCTTTTTGATGGCGTCTTCCTTTCTTCCGGGGCGCACGCTGCGCTTTTGCGCAGCTACAAAGCGCTTTGAAGCTTCAAGGCGCTCGCTCCTAACTTAGGGCGGGGGAGTGGGGGAGTGCATTCTGATAATTGGGTCAGGCGACTGCATTGTAGCACCCCCGAATCTGATCAAGAGAATTCAGACGGTCTCTCTCTCTCTCTATCTCTATCTCTCTCTCTTTCTCTCTCTCTCTCTCCGTTTGGTTTTTCTCGGAGCTGAGATGACAAGGCAAGCGCGCACATCCTTGCCACGCCGATTCCCCCCTCCACATCCATCCCGCTTCCTGTTCCCGCTCCAGTCGGCCTCCCCCTCCCACGCCTTGTATCCTGCCCCAGTTTAGATTTCTAAGGAACCAGCAGGGGGGCCAACTTGAATAAAATATTTGGTGGGGGGCAGGTAAGCCCCACCCTGCAGAATCGATCACAAGAAGCGGAGCACGCACACTATTTGAATGGCAATGGCTATCACCTTTGTGGGGCACGGCCCCATCGAATATTTCATTGGGGGGCGGGCAAAGGGACCTTGGCCCCTAGGAACTGTCTCCTATGGGAACCAGGGAGTCTTCCAGGCTTCTAACTTTATCATGCTATGCCTCCAGCCTCTCTGCTCTTATATTCACTAGAACTTGGAATTGTAGTTTCTTAATGGGTCCGGGGATTTTAGCTCTGCGCGGGGGGTGGGTGGGCGGGGGGTGGACTATGGTTTCACATTCTGGTACAATTAAAGTGGTTTGGAAGGCCTTGTGCAACAAACCTGCTACCACCTAAAAAAACAGAGTTTTGCTGTAAGCTGCAGGAAAAAGCAACTGAAAAGTGTGGGATAATGATGGCTTGATGCAACCTGTTCTGTCTTCCATGCAAACAAATCAGAACAAGCGATCATCCAGTGCAGACTTTGTGCAAACAAATCAGGAGAAACAGGGAAGCAGGTTGTCTCAGAGAGCACCAGAGTCTTGCATTGCAGGTGTTCAGGTGTGCGTTTCCTGTATCTGAACTGGAAGTGTGGAAAGGGAGTTGACATTTGCAAAACAACGACAAGCACCAAGATGGAGGGAGCCAGACAGTAACAGGTGAAACCAACTAATTCTAGTTGGGTCTCCCCCCTCCTCCTTGCTGCGTTCTGCAGGGGCTAAACTAAGCTCCAGGACCCCTCCTAAGGGTGACAGCCAGGGCCATCCCACCACTCACCCCACTCTGCCAGGCTGGATACAAGTAAGAAAGCAGGCAAGTGGTTGGTTGGTCCATTTACCCTATTGGACCAGTCTCCACTGGCCCAGAGGTTTGCATGCCATATCTGCCACACCCATAGTGGATGCACACACGCCTTGTTTTTTTCCATTTGGACAAGCCAGTTAGGTAAAGTCTATCGCAGCATCTTTTGCCTCTGGCAGGGCCCACAGGCCTGGAGCTGTGAGGATCCTGCGATCCTGCAACTCAAAGGCAGCCATTTTTAGCAAGTGCAGAATTCAACATCCAGAGAATTTCAAGGTACTTAAAAAAAAGAGCATTTTTTCTAGCCTTTCCAGCTGTCAAGATAGGAGGATGAGGGTGGGTGGGGGGAACCATGTGGTGAAAGCAGCTCAGTACATCTAAAATCTCAGCAGACAGTTTGGTGGACGTGAGGCAGGCAAGGCTGCAGTGCCTCTTCTCATGACTCGCAGAAGCAGAATGGATTATATGCAAAATAAGCAAGTATATGCAAATGTGCATGATTTGCATAATATCTACGGGTCAGCTGTTCTTTCTGCAGAACTTTGGATATATATATATTTAAGTGCAGAGCATAACATAGCAGTGTTATCGCAGACATGCAGACTGCACGATTCTGCCACTCACATGAAGCCTGATGGGACCCTTCCCTTCAGATCAGAATCTACTTTTTGGCAATGCATAACCCTTCCGCCTTATTGATGCTACAGTCAGAAGATAAAGTTCACGGGCAATCCTCCCAGACCAGCACACTTTCCTACTTGAGAGAAAAAGATGTAGATAATTGCATCATCTTTTTTTCATCAGAAGAGGAAAAGAAGTTGGAAGGGAACAGATTTTGAGAAGCAGAACTGTTAAGCCAGTGGTATCTACCGCTCATAGGGCAGAAGGCCAGGAGGCCAACAGTAGGTGGCGCTAGAGCTGCTGAAAGGCAGAGCCACCTCACCACTGACTGGTTGTAAGTAAGAAGATAGGCAGGTCTGGATTAGGTGAGGTCAGACTGAGACTAGTGGAGCCCGATTCACCCTAATGGACCAGACTCCACTGGGTTAAGCAGATCCTATTTACTTATTTATTAAATTTGTAGACCGCCCTTCATCCATACATCTCAAGGTAGTTCACAACATAAATATATAAGATAAAAAACCCAAAATACATAACAAAAATGAACCAATAATCCCCCTCCCACAACTCATTTAAAAAGGCATTAGATGTCAATCAACCAAAGGCCTGGTTGAAAAGGAACATTTTTGCCTGGTGCCTAAATATATGTAATGGAGGCGCCAGACGAGCCTCCCTGGGGAGAGCACTCCGAAAACAGGGAGTCACTGAAGAAAAGGCCCATTCTTGTGTTGCCACCCTCTGGACATCTTGTGGAGGAGGCACATGAGGAAGGGCCTCAGAAGATGATCTCAGGGTCCGAGCAGGTTCATATGGATCCTCTCAACCCCACACCGTGCCTATCCTGTGGGAGCACGGGAAAACATTTTGAGGCAGGGACAGAAAGGGGCAAAGTATATTTCTAAGTGAGTGAGTTGTATGCCACATGCTAAGATTTCTGAAAGTAAAGAAACAACAAAGGTATATGTTACTGAAGTGTCCCGCAATGGGGCAGGGGCTTGCGGCAGGGTGAGCTCCTTGTTTGGATTGGGGCACTTGCCCTCCTCCCCACACCCTGGCATTGCCCATATTCCTTCCTGACATTCACGGCCTCCTGAGGCTTCCTATTTAGCATGGGAAGTATTGTATTAATTTTCCTGATTATAACGCTAGCACTTCTGTTTTCTAACATTCCCATTTGTAATACAGTACAGTGGTACCTCGGGGTAAGTACTTAATTCGTTCCGGAGGTCGGTTCTTAACCTGAAACTGTTCTTAACCTGAAGCACCACTTTAGCTAATGGGGCCTCCTGCTGCCGCCACACCACCGGAGCACGATTTCTGTTCTCATCCTGAAGCAAAGTTCTTAACCCGAGGTACTATTTCTGGGTTAGTGGAGTGTGTAACCTGAAGCGTATGTAACCTGAAGTGTATGTAACCCAAGGTACCACTGTACAGTACCTGATGTTATGCAACTGCACCTTTTTTTGATCAATATACAGTGGATGCTCAGGTTGAGAACGTGATCTGTGCAGGAGGCACGTTCGCAACCCACAGCGCCGCCTCTGCACACGTCCGGGTTACGATTCAGCGCTTCTGCGCATGTGCAAAGCGCCAAAACCCGGAAGTAACCCATTCCAGTACTTCTGGGTTCCGCACGGTGCGCAACCCGTTGTATTAAATTTCATTCATAGCAGTGAGTGTGGTGACACAAGAATACACATCCGTGAACAACTTCCCTGCTCACTACTGCTCCTCCATGATGCACCCATGAAAACAGCAGGAAATAACAGATTTTGTCACTTTGCAATTTTCTGGCTTAATGGGGTTGCAAGCAGATTTTTTTCTGGAGGCAATTAACATGGAAATAAGCGCTAAATTTCCACTACATTCCACTAGATTTCCAGAAGTGGCTTTCACATCATGTGAAAGCTCAATTATAATACGGAAATTAAGAGTTAGGGAAACACTGGGGAAATGGAATAAACTGTAGTGTGAATGCAGCCTCAGCTACATTTGTTTTTAAATAGAGAGGACAGCTTAATAATACAAAGCCACCACTCATTGTCAGAAGGAAAAGTCAAATATACAGAGCAATTCTATACAGTTACCTAAGCATAAGACCAGCTGAAAACTGTAAGACTTACTGCTGAGGGGGAAAATGCATATTGCTGTCTTCTTTTTCATCTGGGCTGGATTAAACGATTAAAAATAATAATACAAATTTTAACATGATGAGGAACTTGGCAGCCAGCTTTCAATTGCCTTGTTTTAAATCAATCTACCCAGCTTTCATGTAGGAATACTAATGACAGCATTTATATAGCACTTTAATAGAAATGTAATAATGAAATGCAAGGAAGATCCCTTTTCATTTATGTATTTATTCCCAGGTTATTCACACTCTGATTTTTCACACTAATTTCCCAAAGTGGCTCACATTTAAAAGAAACATAACAGTAAAATGCTATATTAAAAATTAAATGCATTGCCGTATTTTAATCCTTATAACAGCCGCCTGAATGGGTAGGCAGGTGTCTTTCTCAGCGAAGCTGCTGGAATAATGGGTTGCCTAAGGACAAGCAGAGGGAGTTTGTCATGGAGGAGACATTGAAATGGACGACTTCCTGATTTGCACTTCAGTAGCTTAGGCTCACTGGAGGCCTGGTCCATTTGGATGAATGGGGCACTGCCCCACCAACTTCAGTCTGGCCTCAGCCACCCCCCACCTGCCTGCCTTACTATATCCAGTCCAGGGGGGTGGCCCTGGCTGTCATTTTCCTGCTTAGTCTCAGTGTTGCCCCTTCTAGAATGCAGGAAAGTCAACAATGGGGATGAGGCTGGACTCAGTTGGCTCTGCCTGGCATTGGCTCTGCCTCCACTTACTGTAGGGGCTCCCTGTCTTCTTCCCAGTGAGCCAGTGTGGTGTAGTGGTTAACAGTGGTAGACTCGTAATCTGGTGAACCGGGTTCACGTCTCTGCTCCTCCACATGCAGCTGCTGGGTGACCTTAGACTGGTCACACTTCTTTGAAGTCTCTCAGCCCCACTCACCTTCAGGATGAGAACAGAAATTGCTTGGCGGCGACATGGTGGCAGCGGGAGGCCCCATTAGCTAAAGTGGTACCTCAGGTTAAGAACAGTTTCAGGTTAAGAACAGACCTCTGGAATGAATTGAGTTCTTAACCAGAGGTACTACTGTAATAATAATAATAATAATAATAATAATAATAATAATAATACCCCATCCATTTGACGTTCCATTCTCCAATGAAAACAGGGACATCCTAAGGAAAAGCGAGGCATTCTGGGATCAAATTGGAAACTGATGGCTTTTGTAAATCTGGGACTGTCCCTGGAAAATAGGGACACTGGAGGGTCTGGGTCAGGACATGGCATGTAGGCGTGTTGCTTTTAAACCGTTTCCACATGGACCGTGCTTATGAAGGAAATGCCACCATCCCCTGCCCCAGTTGCTATCAGCTGGGGAAAGGAATCTTCCATTGATGCCACAGGGAGCTTTCCTGTCTGGGCCAATAGCAGAAGCTGCAAAGCACAACTGTGACGGCAGATGAAAAGGTTAAGCCCTCACCCTTGCTCCCCGCAGTTCCTGATTAAAATCAAGCCACACGCAGCAGCTAAGTATACAAAAGAAAATAAAATGGAAATGCAGTTGATTCATTTACATCACAACTAGTTCGGTACTCCAGTCACTACATCAGTGGCGGAGAATTTGTGGTGCTCTAGATGTGGCTAGATTCCTGCTCCTGTCATCCCGGACAGTTGGCCATGTTGGCTGAGGCTGATGGGGGCCGGAGTCAACATTTGGAGGGCCACAGGTCCCCCACCCCTCACTATACTATATCCGCTCTTGAGCTTCAATTTCAGTATGCTCAGAAATTCCATATTTTACACCAACGCCAGCTTCAAAACAGCTTCAGCAATCAAAGATTGCCATGTGGAAAACCCACATCTAAAAGGCCCATGAATGTTGATTTCAATCGACCGCTGTCACCTTCAGTTGTTTGCAGTTCTCATTGGCCACAAGAGAGATATATCACTACAGTTCCACCCTAGAAGACAATTCATCCACTTACTTCCATTTTCTCTCTCCCCGTCGCACCCCCACCCCAATCAAACTTGTCTGGAATTCTGAGGAGGGAATGAGAGCCTTGAAAATGGTGGGCTCTTCAGGGATCCCAATTTCTGGAGTCTTTGGCTTCTTTCATTGGAACACAGGAAGCTGATAATGACACCCCTGCCAACCCCATGAAATAATTTTGAGCTTCATTTGATTAATCACACCAGCTGATTGGTTAAGGCCAGCGCCATGTTTGAGTATCCAGCCGTCTAGCCGTCCTTGCATCCAGTGGCTCCCAGTTCCTGTCAGTGAACGCGGAGGAGTTTGGCTTCCAACCCACTTCCATTGCTGCCGGCCTCCCCTGCCCCCATCTTCCATGCTTTCTCTCCCTAAGCTCCGCCCTCGCTCATCAAATCAGCTTCCCCCAGGGAGCAGCAACAATTTCGTCTGCGGAAAGAGAAAACGCTGCAATTTCCTTTGCAGAGAAGATGCAGCCTTCAAAGCGGCCTTTTCATCTGAGGGTGGCAAGCTTTATGTTCAGCAGCTGGGCCTTCTCTGAGGGCCAAAAAGGGGCACGCGACCTCTTGCAGGCAATGGGGTGGCGGAGAGGAAACGTGGTTACCTCTGGGGTTGCGTAGCTGTGCGCATGTAATCTTGAGGCTTAATATAGACAGCCTCTCCCCCTCCCCATTCCATGTAGTGCTTCTATTAATAAACAATAAGGCTATGGAGAACTGAACCCCCTTGGCTGTGGCGGCAGGGCTGCGTTGCTGAATTATACATAAGCCAGGCACAGCCTTAACTGAAATTGACTGCGCCTAATGCACTGCTTGAAATATTGACGCTGATCGTTTGCTCTGGATTAACATCTTTCCCTGCCTGCGATGAGATCAGCGCTGTTGCCCGCGGCTCCCGATCTGCAAATGTGACAAGCTCACCCTTTGCTTTTAACCTTTAGCCCAGCACCGTTGCCCTTGAGGATCGGCTGTCAGGGCCCTCGAGGGCATAGCAGAAGCTTCTTCGCTTCCATTTGGAACTTCCCACAACATGGATGCAAGGAACCGGAGGAAGGGGCTTCAGTTTGGTATTTTGTGCTCAAGCCTCCTTCATTGCGTTGGCGGTGTGCATTCTAACACTGAACTGCACATCTTGTTTAGATGGAGTGAGTGACTATTCCAGGTCTGATCTGCTCCAGAGCAAGGGGCATCTTCCGAACAAATGCTGGAAGATTCAGGGCAGACAAAGAAAAAAATACTTCTACCACATACCCTCCAATATTTCTCCAATGATAATACAGTCGTACCTTGGTAGCCAAACGGAATCCATTCCAGAAGTTCAATCGACTTCCAAAACATTTGGAAACCAAAGCGCAGCTTCTGATTGGCTGCAGGAAGGTCCTGCAGCCAATTGGAAGCCGCGGAAGCCCCGTCAGATGTTTGGGTTCCAAAGAACATTCGCAAACCGGAACACTCACTTCCAGGTTTGCAGCATTCGGGAGTCAAAACATACGAGTGCCAAGGCGTTTGGCTTCCAAGGTACGATTGTAGAGATGTCCCCTTCAACATTTCTCTGATGAAAATAGGGATGTCCTAAGGAAAAGCAAGACATTTTGGGATCAGATGAGAAACCAGAATGGCTTCTGTAAACCTGGGGCTGTTCCTGGAAAATATAGGAAACTTGGAGGGTCTGAGGTCATAGGCACATGCTGAATCACAAGGCCTGCTGCACTGGTACCTAGAGCGGTATCAAACTGGCTGCACCCCTAGCTTTTCTGAAAATAGCAGTGACTTGAGTTTTTGCCTTGGCAGATGGGATGCTAGAAGAAAGTGCTCCTCCTTCTAAGGTCAGCTTCTGTTTTTGGTTGTGGGTTGTCTCTGCAGGACTAGGAGTGGGGAGTCCTATGGGCTAGCACAGGGGTTCCCAAACTAAGGCCCGCAGGCTGGATAAGGCCCGAGGGGCTCGTTTATCCGGCCCACAGCGACCCCTGCTGCCCGCTGCCGCCACCCACTCTTACCGGCACTGCGCTGTGCAGCTGCCCACTTCTGGGTCGGAGGAGCACCAGAAATAGCTTGTGTGCATGCACAAGCGTTGTGCGCATGTGCAAGCGTTATTTTTGGTGCACATCTGGGTCAGAGGAGGCCCATGCACATGCGCACAAGCTATTTCCGGTGCTCCTCTGATCCAGAAGTGCGCCGGAAATGGCGTGTGCGCACGCACTCCCCCACCCTCTGGCCCACCGAGCAATCAGCGCTGGAGACACCGGTCCAAGGCATGGTAAGTTTGCTGACCCCTGCTAGCATTCCATGGGACGCCTGGGGCCATACACCATCACCGAAGAGCCAGAAACCTTTCCCTAGACTGGAGAAGAAGCAGAGGTGTGGCAGGGCCACTCTGTTTGGACTCTGTCTTGTGCTTTGCTTATTTGTTTCACTTACTCCCCTCTCTTCCTTGGAAGGTTTCAGACAACTTACACCCAGGCAGCTTACATCAATGCCTGCTTAGCTTCAGCAGTCAAAACCTGCGTCATATGCCTTCAGGCTATTTATCTGCTGTTTCCACTGCCAGGTAAGATGGGTAGCTGGAGATTCCCTTTGTCCGACAGACAGATCCATTGTTTATTTCTCCTGAAGATTTGTGAAGCCATCCCTAAAACCCACATTCCGTGCTAAAGGGAGAATCTCTCTGCAAATACTGGCAACGTAACCCACACTCCAATCCCTCCTAGGAAACATTATTTCAAGGGAGCTGTGCAAAAAGTGTTTTGAAATGAAACCGGAATGAAAGAAGAATTCAATTCCTAGGTGCTGTTCTTTCCTCTATTACACTGAGGCTGTTGATTTGTTTATTCTACAAAAGGTTTAAAACAAATTCCCTCTTCAAATGATTTAATATGTGAATGTCCAATTGGGACCAGGCAGAGAATGCCTAGCCACCATTTTCTCTTCTGCATTAAAAAGGGTGAAACATTCACATAAAGGGCACATCCTTTGGTACTTTCGAGTGGGATTCCATCACATACTAGCAAATTTGGTTCATGCCATTGAAGCTCTTGTCCATGGGTGGGCAAACTAAGGCCTGGGGGCCAGATCCAGCCCTATCGCCTTCTCAATCCGGCCCGCGGACGGTCCAGAAATCAGGGTGTTTTTACCTGAGCAGAATGTGTCCTTTTATTTAAAATGCATCTCGGGGTTATTTGTGGGGCCTGCCTGGTGTTTTTACATGAGTAGAATGTGTGCCTTTATTTAAAATGCATCTCTGGGTTATTTGTGGGGCATAGGAATTCATTCGTTTATTTTTTTTCCCCAAAATATAGTCCGGCCCCCCACAAGGTCTGAGGGACAGTGGACCGGCCCCCTGCTGAAAAAGTTTCCTGACTTCTGCTCTTGTCCAGCTAACTCACCCCCCCCCCAAAAAAAAGACCAGATATTTTGCTAGAAGGAAAGTGATGTAAAATGCAGCAGGAAGTGCTTACTTTGACACAATGTCATCTAGTCTTCCTGCAAGGAAATCGGAGTGATTGCTCATTAAATAGATAACTTTCTCTGAACTCTCTGCAAGCAAATTGGGATGAGTGTTAAACAAGCAGGATGCATGGAAGCACCCACTGGCCCCACCCAGAGATTGCAAAAGAGGCTCAAAGGTGGTGTAAACCAGACATATGGAATTGCTCACACCTATCATAAATCAAAGGCTCTGATTTTGGCAGTTTTGGCGGGGAGGCCTTTGGTTTGAGAACCCTGGTGCATCCAGTTTCTTACAGCTTTATCCCAGAGAGTTGTTCATGAGTGGTTCCACAAGACAAATGTATATATACCTTTTGCTCCAATTAAATTATCTCCCCCACTCCCAAAGAATCCTAAGTGTAGTCTGCAGAGAAAGTGGAGTGCCGGAAAGAGGAAATTCATCATAAAAAAGAGGACAAAAGAGGCCATGTAGACTTTGCATGCGCTCAATGTGTAGATGCAAATTTAGAAATAACCAGTGTAATTTAAATAAATAAATAAAAAGTGTTGCCATACTGGGGGAAATCTGTAAGCAAATAACCTGTATGCCTGCTGAGCTGTGTGCTAACTGTTGACGGGCAGTTTCAAGTCCCCTGCTTCCTTTCCCTTCTTGGGGTTCTTATCTGAACGTGAGCCAGATAACCCTTCAAGCAGAGGACCATCTTCTGTAAAGTAGGATACAAGATCAGCACTGAAGTCAGTGCACTCTCACTTGCTGGCTCGAATCAGTAATCAGTGTTCCGGTCATCACAGAAGCAATCGGATCCCTGAGGATGTCTGGAAATGCCGTGCGTGAAAGGGCGCGTTTGGCCAAAGACAGCTTTTCTCTCACCATAGCACTGTGATGGGAAAAGGTTGCGGGGGGGGGGGGGCAAACTTTTCCAAGCAGGCACTTAAAGTTACAAGGGGCCTCTTGTGGCCGGCAACTCATTCTCCAAGCTACACTTGTCTTTCTTTTTTTATTCAGTTAAATGGCAATTGTGAGAAAACAGGAGCAAAGTGGCACAAGAAAATATGTTGGCTTGTACAGTGTGGTTTGGTAGGATACTGAGGCCAGTGACTTTGTGGCCAGCCACTGGGAGTTGACATCTCAGGCTACTTTTTTTGCCATTAATGATTTAGGAGCTTTCTTCATGAAGCTAATGGGCTTTGTGGTTTCCCATCTTCCTGTTAACGCAGCCGAACAATCGAAGCTTTTAGCGTGGTGTGGAGGGGCTGGTACTTGACGCATCTTCCTCCTTCCTGCAGGCTGTTGCTGCGCTAGCAATCTCCTGATCACATTGCCTGCTATTGTCCATTGTGTTGTGACAGCAGAGCAAAGGCAGGGTTGGGAATGGAGCAGTGCAGCCTCCACCCAGGGTGGAAGAACCAGACTACTGGAACATTATCTGTCTTGCCACACCATAGAAACTGAGGCATAGCTGACGGTGAGAGTTCTGCAAAGGAAAGACGGCCTCCTGTGTCCTTTTACCAATACTGATTGTAACAATTTGTCTAAGTGTGGCACACACTTTGAAAGAGACAAGGATTTTGATGAGATGTTATCAGCCGCAGCATGGAGAACAAATTGTGGAATGTCAGGGAAAGCCCAGAACCTAATTGTCAGGGTAGGAGTTTGGTGGACTGGATTTTTACTAAAGTCAAGTTTGTCTCTTGTTCCTGACTCGTGAGGTACTGGTTATGCTCACAAGTGGAGGTAGAAAAAGTGTGTGTGTTTGTGTGTGTGTACAGTGGTACCTCTGGTTCCAAACGGGATCCATTCCGGAGGCCCGTTCGCAACATGAAAAGCCCACAACCTGAAGCACCGTATCTGCACAGGTGTGCGGTGCGATTTGGCACTTGTGCGTATGCGCAAAGTGCGATTTAGCACTTCTGTGCCTGCACGAGCGGCGAAACCCGGAAGTAACCCTTTCTGGTACTTCCGGGTTGCCACGGCACACAACCTGAAAAAACGTATCATGAAGCAAACGTAACATGAGGTATGACTGTATCTGCAGGCAATTGTGCCTTTACATTTTAGGCCAGGCATAGGAAAACTCTGGCCCTCCAGATGTTTGGGACTACGATTCCCATCATCCCTGACCACTGGTCCTGTTAGCTAGGGATAATGGGAATTGTAGTCCCAAACATCTGGAGGGCCAGAGGTTTGCCTATGCCTGTTTTAGGCACTACAAAGCACTGTCTTTCTGCACTAGCAGGCAAAATGCACACACAAATGTCATAGGGTTGTAGTCAATGCTGGTCATACTCAGAATAGACCCAGTGAAATTAATGCAGCTAAATTAATTAACTTCACTGGGTCTACACTGAAAAGGACTAGTGTTGAATACAATCTTACACGATATCTTAGGAATGGCTCCTTTTCTAGGCAGTTCAGGATTCTTATTTGGGACACTCCTGTTCTATAAATAATTCCTCCCTAGGTCCATAGGGTAGGCCAGCAAATGAAATTATTTGCTTAAATGGCCATAGGCTGTTGCAAATCTATCAAATAGGTCATGGAAAATATTAACAAACATGAAAGCTGCAAAAGCATTCCAGATGAAAAAATAATTTCATAGCATGAAACATCAGGTGAAGAATAGTAATAATCATAATAGTGATAACTAATGTTAAAACCTTAGCAATCTCTGTAACCAATTTGAAAAGGGCTACGAATGAATTCAGTGTTTCTTTTAGTTTCACACAATGCAGAAGAACAGGCAGTATCCCAGAAAAACTCCAGTTCTTCCAGAGATCACCTCCATCTCCGACAAACCTGTGGCTCTCCATAATGGACTGCTTCATGCCCTAGTTTATAGAAAGCTTGATGTTCCTCATTATGCCTCAACATTACAAGGTGTTTTGTCCTTGAGCGACCTTCATTAAAATGTGTTCTCACCCTCATTTTCAATGGCAGGAACGGAGCATTACAATAAGGAGCTACTTCAAACACCACTTTCAGCAGGTATTTAAAATGAGAGCAGGATTCAACGTCTCAAGGAGCAGGAATGTTACCCATGCCACGTGTCAAAGAAGAGAAGGTCTGCAATAATGCACTCTGAAACAAAGCCCGCCGGGTTCATTCGAGGGGGAAAGGACACCGTAGGAGGCCAAAAACCATCAGAACCACTAAGCTGTTTTAAAATGCGGAGAAATTTCTTCTTGACCCTAAATTTGACTACCATTTACTCCCTGGGCATAGTAGCTAAATGTGGCTGTTCCGCTGCACCGAGACACACTGCCGTAGCCCTCTAGCTAGCTCATGAGGCATTCTGCGGGGATGAACTGACCCCGTCTGAGCCTGATGCTTCTTTGAATTCGGGATTCTTGAAGCTTTATCTTCAAAGGCCTTAGATGTAGACCAGCTATAGCCTATTCCCCACCGCGGATTAGCAGCTTCCATTGAACTCCGCAGAGGGAAGGGCAGACAGGCCTTGTGTCGCGCAAATGCTGCTGTGCATTGATATTTTTTAATGGGGATATGAACTGAAGCCTGTTAGGAAATGCAGTTATAATTAAAGCACAGCTCCCAGAGGCTGTCTAAGGCACCAGCGACTAAGTGCATTGGCAGATAATGTCATTATTTGGCCGTTGCTTAACATAAGGGGGTGGGGGTGGGGGATGGGGAAGACAATTCTTGTCTGCCGTCCCTGGGTAGGGGATGTAACACCAGGAGCCAGACAAAGAGAAATGCTTGCCTCTTGTTATCAATTGTCGTCCAGTTGATTAATCAGTACATAGAAGGGAATATGAGGAAAACAGATACTCCGTGAAAATCGTAACCGTGTAAATTTGCCAAGCCAGTGGCTGAATTATGTGGTTTTGAGGTAATGCGACCCCATCAAACAAAACAGCCACCAAGTCGAAGAAAACTTGTCTTGTGTCAATTGTATTGTTCTGTAGCCATATCTGTTGTCCAAGTGGCAGCATGAAATTCAAAACAAGAAATTTTAGGGCTTGCGTCTGCTTGGAAATCACATATTCTCCCCTGCACGTCCTTTTTTTTAAAAAAAACAAATCCTAAATGGGTGGTGGCTGACTATAATTATATTGTAGTACTGAGCAGAATATACGTTGCACATGTTAAAATGCACTTTTATTTACTATCATTGCACATGTCCCTGAGCTATGGAGTTGCATTGAAAAACAGGTTCTGAACTACATATACCAGGGGTGGTTAACCTTTGGTCCTCCAAATGTTGCTGGACTCCTAGCATCCCTGAATATTATTCATGCTAGTTGTGGCTGATGGGATGTGGAGTCCAACAAGGATGGCCACAAAAAAGCCACCCCTTCTTGAGCTGCAGCTAAAGCTAAGCCCTTCATGTTTGCCCCAGAAAATAACAGATTCTTGACTAATCAGCTTCCTTTGGCTGAAAGTATATAAACATACAATATTGTGCTGAATGCAATTATGTTTACTTTGGAAAGGTCCACATGCTTACAACAACACTGCTTCAAGATGCCAACATATTTAACAGAACGTGTCTTTCAAAGCAGCTGAGTAGCTCTGGCATCATTGGCAATGTCCATATGGACTGAATCAAATTTTGCAAGTGCCCTTTACCATGGTCACTTTCCAGACAATCTGTTTATTGAGTATTCATCCTGCTTGGTTTGCAACAAATTTTACAGGGAGGTTATAGAATATTGTGTCAAGCCATTGTTATCTCACACTTTCTAATGCATTTCCTTGCCGCCTTCCTTGAAAAAAATTCACTTTTGGGGGGAAGTGGGTTTGTTACGCAAGAGCCTAAATCCACTTTAATTGTGCAACCTGAATTTCCTGGCAATTCAACTGAATCATACTCAAAAAACAGCAATATTCTGGAAGCACCCCATGTCATGCTGTTTTTAACACAGTAATACCTGCTTACTTTGTCTAGAGGGCCTACTGAGACTTAAGCCTATGAGCAAAATTCATTTTTAGCTAAAACTGGAAAATTAATGGGTTTTTGTTGTTGGATGGTATGATAATCAGGTAAACAAGGCAACAGACACATTTCCTTAACTAGCAAATGTATCTAAATCACATTTGCTGATTTTTTAACATGAAGTTATTTTTTTGCATATATTCCATTTTTAAAAATATATAATATGGTTTAGCTGTGTATAGCTCCAAGTTCTTCAACTAAAATATTTGAGTAAAATTATTCTCAGCCTAATTTTCTTAACTAGAATTTTCTTTTAAATTTGCTATTGAATAAAATTAATTATATTATTTTATAAAATTACCAGTTATGTTGTTTGAGTCTTTAAAACAAACAAACAAACAAACAAACAAAACAACAACCCTACAATCCCAAATTAGAAAAGTGTTTAGTTTGACAGTTTCTAGATACATAATTTACTATACTTGTTTTCCCTTTAGCTGAATTTCAGGTGCAAAATTTGGAATATTAGAAAAGCCGAGTATGGATTCCAGCTTTTTTTTCAGGTTTTGAATTTGTTCAAAATGTTTACTGTGTTTACCTGAGCGAAAGTAAGCAATGTTAGAAGGTCAATCTGCAAAGTTTATCTGTACATCCCCATTGGAAAGCAAAGTAATAGAACACAGCAAAGTCTACAGTGTGGGTTTTCATACCCTTTAACAATGCCAGCATACTAACAGTTTTACAATTCTCAGTGGGTGACCTCATCCATGCAGAATTGTGATGTTCAAAGACCCGATCCCTGAGTGCATTGAAATGAAAGATGTACATGAGCAACTAGAAAACTGACCACAGACAGGAATATGGAACACAGGAAATCTAGCTACTAGCTAGAGTGTCTGCAGAGGTGCAATGGGATCACGTACTTAATTATACATAATATGTGCTTATTTAGTTTCCACATTGACAAGCTATGAGTAACACTGTGACTATTTCATCCCTGCACTACCAACTTTCAAAGCCTTTTTAAATGTTCGTGGATAGCGACAAACACCTGAGGTATTTGGGACAAGTGTTACTATATCATTATATGTATAACTACAAGAAAGAAGATTCCACCTAAACATTAGGAAGAACTTCCTGACAGTAAGAGCTGTTCGACAGTGGAATTTGCTGCCAAGGAGTGTGGTGGAGTCTCCTTCTTTGGAGGTCTTTAAGCAGAGGCCTGACAACCATATGTCAGGAGTGCTCTGATGGTGTTTCCTGCTTGGCAGGGGGTTGGACTCGATGGCCCTTGTGGTCTCTTCCAACTCTATGATTCTATTCTATTCTATATATATTTAAAGAAAACACCTATATTGTGCTTCTAATAGCACCTGCCTAAAATGAAAGCCCATTGCAATAATATCTGTTGGGCAAGGAAGCATTATCAAATCAGCTTTGTTTGCAAAAGATGGGTATAGAAAGGGCTACAGTGCATCAGGAATGTTAAAAGGTTGAGGCTTTCAAAAAGTTTCTCTATCAGTAGTCTCTCTATTGGTCTTATAATTCTGTGTGAAGTTCTCCATTTCTGGAAGCAGAACAAGGCTACCCAGACCCCCAGCCAGTTCAGGCCTCTAGATCCCATAAGGAGGTGTTCTTATTTTGCCAGGATTCAAACATGCTTTTATTGACACTGCTGCTCTGTGAGTTCAAGAGGACTTTGGATAGAGAAGAACCTTTAGGAAATCAGAAAATAACCTTTGCTTAATCCTGGCCTTTGTATTGTCGCCTGAAGAAGAACATCTAATATCTAGAGATGCTCACAGTTTGGCAAAGCTCAGGGACAGTAAAGTTCAATGCTACAAAATAAATACTAAACATGTTTTTTCTATTTGACCTTGTTCTTCATACTTGGTGCATACTGCATAGTTAGTATGTTTAATTAGTCTTCTCAATGGGTTTTCCCCACGAAGCGGTGTACAAACTTTGCTAGAGGTGTTATAACTTTTAGAGAAAAGATTATGAGACTTCTTAAATATACATACAGGTATACCATGAAGAAGTATGAACCTTATAACAATATTAGGTTACTAACAGTGGAAGCTCCAGCTGTAATCCAGTGGCAAAATCCTAGTATTAATCAATGATACACACACACATACCCGCAGACTCCTCTTGTTCTGTGCAACTAATATTTATAACTGCATTTGTTTACCAGAAAACATATCCTATTTTCAATCTGACTTTGTAAGCACCTCCAACAACTAAATAGACACCATTCCATAGACATCTGAAATTCATGATGTTATATGAGCATCAAGAGCCAGACAAATTGTGACCACGGAAAAAATCTCAGGTGGAGAGAGGCAATATTTGTCCACAATAAAGGCTCTGTAGTAGCAGCTGGGGATTCATTAATCAGTTTCCTCTAGGAGACGGCAGCAAGTTGTTGCACTTCAAGATGTTATTCGAACTAGCTTGTGCGCCTTTTCTCCCCTGGGTCAGGCACCATTTTCCCTCATTGCTTTCTAATGGGAAGTCCTTTATCATCTTCCATTGTTGGGGAAAATGTCTTTCTCAATTTCTCCCCCAGCTTTGGAATCTGACGTAAAAAAAAGGCAATTTTGTTTTCAATTTTGTCTTTGTCACTCTTCGTTGCACAGTTCCTTCTCTCTGTTCATGTTTTGAAGAAAGTAAGAAAAGGCCTTTGGAGATGTTACGCTATTGGTGATGGTAGGTGTTGTCAGGTGTATATATATGATCAACCACTACAGTAGCTATTAGCAGCAGTTATAATTATTGTGGTGCATGGGAGAGCATTATATTACATAGCAAGGGATTCAATGTTTTACCACCGCAGGTGTTAACTTCTGTAAGGTTCATTATCACTGGTTGGTATATCAACCCTGTCAGCTGGAATTGCAGTTCTCCTGATTTACTATTCTGGAAGTACTACGTTTTACTGTGAATATAAAAAAAATGGACGTTTATTGACTTTCTAATTCCACTGGTGGTATTTGGCCATGTATATGAGGATTTATATGATGAAATGAACTTAAGACACAGGAAAAAAATTGGTCATAGACGTTAGAAATTATGCCCAAGATGAAGTTGGTAAGAACCCTGCCTTTTCGCAGGGTTTATCTGATATTATCCCAAAACTGAATTTATACCTGAAGAGAGCTTGTTAAAATAAGATAGTCTTTTATTTGCAGCACAATCCAACTAAATCAGAACATTTGGTTTGTAAGTGAAGTTCATTTCTTTACTATTTTGGGACAGAAGGTCACCAAAGTTGTGAACAATAAGCATAATAAAATAACAGTTCAAATCTCAATCAAAGAACCAACAATATATAGCCAACACTAAACAATATATAGCCAACACCAAACTTAAGATCTCAGTTTTCATTAAAGGTTGTAGGAAAACACAAGTCTTTACAGCCCATCAGGATGGGGGACAGTGAAGGAGCCAAACTGATATCAAGGAAGTATACTCCAGAGCTTGGCTACTACTATGGCGAAACACCTATCCCACATGCTGACAAGCAGGACCTCAGAGAAAAGCAGAATGCAGAACAAAGCTGTCACTGAAGGAATTTAACAGATAGGCAAGTTGTCTTTTGGGTATCCTGAACCCAAGCCATTCCATTTAGAGCTTTAAAGATCACAACCAGCACTTTGAATAGAACTCAGAACATAATTGGAAGCACAAAATTTAATTAAGCAAATTATAGATGCTCAAAATAACTGGGCTCTGATGCAGTCTTGTAATAGTCTAACCTGGATGCAATCAAAACATTCATATGTGACAGTGGTCAGATCTGCCTTCTTCATGAGGAGCTGCAGTTCATGCACCAGGCATAGTTGGGCAAAAGCATTCTTGGTTAGGAAAGCCAGTTCCAGGAGGGTCCCAAACTGCACCCCTGATCCTTCAGAAGGGGTGCTATTCCATCCAGATCAGGGGAAATAACCTTCTCAGTATCAGAGTTCTTACTGAACAAAAGCACCTTGTTTTGTCTGAAACAAGTTCCACATCCAAGCCATCCAAACCAGTGAGTTCAGACAGTAGATTTGGGCAGCACTTTTTTTCTGAGGGTGCTCCAGAGTATGCAGTACCAGCACCGATTTTCCCCAATGTTAAAAGTGTGACATTTACTGTAACAACTTCATAGTGAGTACTGTCATATTTCCCCCCTTAAGCACTTGGTTTGGGTATCATACTGCTGTCAGATCATTATAGATATCTCTTGGTGATTTCATTTAGAACTAGAGTGGGAAACAACCTGTCCAGATGCTGTTGGACTCCGCATCAACCCCAGCCAGCATGGACAGTGGTTAGGGATAATGGGAGTTGTAGTCCAACATATCTACACCTTAGGTGTGTCACAATAATATATATTAAAAATTGACCTGATCCCCAAACACATCTCTGAACTAAAGATAGCTCCGAGTCCTTAAAAACATGAAGACTACTAATGTAACTGTAA
Organism: Podarcis cretensis; assembly: GCF_951804945.1. Classification (NCBI taxonomy): domain Eukaryota; kingdom Metazoa; phylum Chordata; class Lepidosauria; order Squamata; family Lacertidae; genus Podarcis; species Podarcis cretensis. The sequence goes on along the minus strand of NC_137182.1, from coordinate 26,551,201 downwards.
AGGACTCTTGGGGCAACATGGACCCTTGAGAAATCTTGCTCCCTCAAAGTGCTGAAAAGCACCCCAACACAAACTTCTGGCACCTAACTTTCAGAGCGGATCAGACCCAGCGAAATACAGTGCCATAGCCTCAATCCAAAAAGGTGGTCCAGAAGGATATATCATTGGTCAATGGCACCAAATGCCATTGAGAGGCCCAGCAGAACTAAGAAGTTTGCTGTCATTGTGTCCCAGTCATCAAGAATGGCATTTTCAGTTCCCAAATCAGGTCAGAACTCTGGCTAGAATGAGTTAAGATTATCTGCATCATTTGTCTGCACCTGGAGCTGGGTAGCCAACACATACTCAGAAACTTTGCCTCAAATAGGGGAATGGAAACTGGCTGATAGTTATCCAAAGTGGAGAGATCCAGAAGTGCTTGTGCTGTTGTTGTTTTTTTAAAAAACAAAACCAATTTTACTACTCTTTCATTCAGATTGTTTGTGCCATCACAAAGGGAGGTATTTAATATCGCTTCCTTTACCCATCTAGCCACTCCCTGTTAGCTTTTAAGTAGCAAGGGTTAAGAATGTATGTGGTCAGCCTCAAAGTGAAACTGTAAAGCACTGTAATTCCATGGATTAAAAGATCAACATTTAAATGGTTTTTGTGGATTGTGGTTCCAATTTACAATTTAAAGAACATAGCACAGTTCACTGTTTTATGCCAGTGAAATCCCCATTGCTTAAATAAGAGGGACCATAGCATTGCACATGCTTTGCAAGCAGAAGGTCCTACATTCAGTTCATTGCATCTCCAGTTAAAAAGCTCCAGTTAGCAGATGGGGGGGGGTGCACAATGGAGCAAAATGTGATTTTGTATCCCTTTGTCTCCCATGTGGGCATGCACACAATTTCATCTCTATTCTAGGGTTTTTTAAATCCCTGGGAAGTCCAAACCTCCCCACACTGGAGAACCTATGTTTTTAAAGAAAGAACAGTCTGGGACAACACTGGGATAGGAAGGACATCTTGTGGATGCCCCTACAATACTGGAGAGATGGTCAAGTACAAAACCATATTTTGCTCTGAGATGGCCAAGCCCATGAAGGGAAATATCTGTGACCCTGGAGAACCGCGACCAGAATAGAAAATGCTAGGCTAGATAGAAAGCCTGACCTGGCAGCTTCCTAATGAAATGATCTAAATTCCAGATCAGAAATAATAAAATGACACACCCCTCCAAAGTTCCCTATCTAAAATCTATCTGAACAGCCCCTTTCTTTCCAAATACATTTTCCTCCTTGTGAAAACCATTGTTCGATCACTGTTGGAAGCCATAGCAGTAAAGAAAAAGAATATGATAGAAGGTTGGTCAACTTATAGAAATTTATTAAAACAAGAGGGAGGAGGGTTTAAATTAAAAGAATTTAAGGATTTATCAGGAATACAATGGATACAATATCATCATTTGAATAAAGAATTTAAGAAAGATATGAAACAAGGGTTTGGGGAACAGATATCACAACTGAAGAGAGATCTGTTGGAATATAATGTTAAAATGCTGTCTAAAATGTATAAGATATTATTGGATTGGGAGACAAAGGATGAGCAAGTAAAATCTTCAATGATACATTGGGCAATAGATATTCGTTATAATATAGATATGGAAGCGTGGGCACGATTGTGAAATATGGATATAAAATTTACAGCATGCTATGGTTTAAGAGAAAACTACATGAAAATGTTATACAGACTGTATCTAGCACCGAGCAAACTAGCAAAAATGTATAAATCAAAATTGAGTAAGTGTTGGAAATGCAAAGAGAAAGAAGGTACCGTACTTTCTATCATATGTGGTGGTCTTGCAGTAAGGTTAAAGCTTACTGGGAAATGATATATAATGAATTGAAAAATATGTTTAGAATAACATTTGTAAAAAAAACCCCAGCAGCTTTCTTTTTGGGAATTATAGAGGTAGAACTACCTAAACAGTATCAAAATTTATTCATGTACGCAACTACGGCCACAAGAATGTTATTTGCCCCCAAATGGAAACAAGGAGTAATCCCAACGAAAGAAGGATGGATACAAATACTTATGAACTATGCAGCAATGGCGAAACTTACCATAAGAATAAGAAATCAAGATTACAAACATTTTTATAAAATGATGGAAATGGTTTATTGAATATGTGCAAAGAAATTGTAAACAGATACGGACATTGGCAGGATTACTGTAATAACGTGCAGTTTCATAAGAGTAAATAACTGAAGTAGATGAATAAAAGAATAAGTTAATTTAGAATATGCAGGAAATGATAAAAGGAACTGCAGAAAGAGGGAGTTATGAAATGTTAAAATGACTGTAAAACGATTGAAATGTATATAACTGAAAACCATATTATTATTATTTTTTGAAAAACACCTTTGTTCAATAGTAGCCTCCCCAAATTATCCTACAACTAATCATAAATTCTGAGTCCACAGGTTTCCCCTCAAAACTTCCCTGCCAGCTCAGGTAGCTTCCCACACATCTCTCCCCCCCCCCACCCCACTTGCAATCTTCACAAAATAATTTCCTTCAACTTACCCATTTCTTCTTGTACATAAAACCACCTACCCCAGTTTCCTCTCATGACTTTTCCCTCCCAGCAGAAAACCTTTTTGGCGAATCCTCTCCCCCCCGTTTTCTCTACACAAACTACCCCTGAAAGGCTCCCAGTTGCACCACCCTCCCAATTCATTATCACTTTCTTTGGACCCTCACAATACGGCTTTTAAAGCGCCCCCCCCAATACTCCTTCAACGGCTGAAAATTGAACGCCTCCCCCCGCCCCGTTTCGCCTCACAAAATCCCCATCCCTCCGCCAACAGTTACTTAACCCCGCCCCCTTCTCGCCTGGCCCCGCCCACACCTGGCGGCTCCGCGCGCCCGCCCTTCCAGACTCCACCCTTTCCCCCCCTCCCCCGCGTGCCGTCGCCACCTATCCTTCGCCTCCAATCAAGGCGTTAAAACACCGAGCCCAGGGCGTGGCGGGCGGGAGAGGAGGCCTCTCCTCCCCCCCCGCCTCGCCAGCGCAGCGGCCAATGAGGGTCTCGGGGGGCGTGGCCTGTGTCCATGGGGATCAGGGCTGGGCTCCGGCAAGGTCTCTGTTCACCCCTATTGTTCGTTGGAGCGAGTCACTCGGCGCGGGGTGGAGCGGAGCGAGAGGCGAGCAGGGCGGTGGCGACGGGGCCGGCAGGTGGGTCGTCGGAGGGGTAGGGGTGTGGGGGGGGGGTGCGCGTGGGCCGAGGGTCCCTGGAGGGAAGTGGGAGGGGGGCGCCCTAGGTGGGCTCCTGAGGAGACGCTGGCGGGAGGCGGCGGCCCTTGGCGGGGGAAGCGGGTAGGTTTCCTCTTCAGGTTAGAGGGGAGTTGCTAGGGAGGAAACTACAACTGCAAAGTAAGAACCGAGGAGGGACTTGCATTGGAGTCAGTGCGGAGGGATTTGGGGTCGGGGGATGTGAGTGGAGCCCATGACCCGAAACTTATCTCTCCCTCCCAGGAGCAAGGCTGGCGGGCAAAGGTGGTGCTTTTTCGGGTGGGAGCAAGGGAGCCAGCCTCCTGTGAGTCGCAGCAGAAGGGTCTTAGCGAGGACTGGGAGTGCCCTGGCGTGGGTGGGCGAAAAGGTCCCGGGGGCGGGTGGGGGTCGTATTGTGGGGCTGGGGGACAGGCAAGAAAAGGTTAGCGCCTTAAGGGCATCTAAGGCGTGTGCTTTCTGAGGAGGAGTGGGGGGTCACCGTTATGGGGACTGCATCTGTGGGGTTGTTTTTTGTAGAGCCCCCCCCCCTTTTTGGATTAGAAGGGGGCGAGCTGGATAGGGAGGGGCTGCCTTCATGGCCCCCTGTTGGTCTAAAGGGCACTTCCAGGGGTTATGGGGCTGTTGGGTGCAACTGCCTGGATCCAAAGTGGGTCTGAAGGCGGGGGTCGGATGGTGGGGGGTTCATGCAGTGTGAGGACACGGGGGGGGGGTGCAACGCACAAGATTGTGAGGTGGACTAGTTCGGGAACAGATCAGTAGGAGACAGGCATCTGGAAATAGCAGCGAGCCCATGGGGGCTGCAAAGCATATTTGAGGGATGGGGAAGGGATCGTCCTTGAGTCCTAGGCTGGGGTTACGGGTCAGTGGGGGAGAGATTCAAGGACTGGAGAGAAAGGCTGACAGGGAGGATCTCTGTTATGGCTAGGGATGTGGGGGTCCACTGCGGGAAGTGTTTCCTGAAGTTGAGAAGGGCAAACCATTACAGATTGTGGATTCAGGGAGTTCCGTCTGGTGGGAAAGGGAAGGCAGTACAGTAGATGGCTAAACTAATTGGGACAGGGAATCACAAGAAGATCCTTTAGTTTGGAGTTGTGCTTGTTTCTGTTTGGGGGTTGGTGCCCTTGGAAGTGTCATGGGTTTTTGTCTCCAGAATAATGAGGAACGCTGGCAGTATGAGTGAAAGCAAATACTGTATGCTTGTTTACATGGGATGAGGAAAGATCATGTTTGTGGCAAGTTGCATGAATTTTATAGGAAAGTTGGGGTTGTGTCTTTGACTTGGAATTTTGCAAGAATCTGCTTTCCTAGAATTGTGGGCTTTTGTGTCTTGCACTGGATTGAAAGTCAAGGCGTAAATAGTCCATGTCTCTATATGTGACAGTTCGGTAGCATTCTGTTTGGTGGTGAAGGGAGTGAAGCTTGTCTATACCACCTGCCTGTGTCCAGCTGAAAAGTGTGTACCGTTAAAAGTAATGTGTGACTTAACAATATTCCTATGCAAATAAGGAGTGGCAGTCTCCTTGGTACTTTTCACATTTATGATTTTAAAGAGCATTTGTGGAGTTTGTGTCATGTATTCCCCTGTTGTATGTTGCAGTTTCGTAATGCCTCTCCCAGACACGCCCTTTGATCAGTGTTGTCCCAGAAGCAAATTACTCACCATGCCTCAGCCATTTTAATATAATTCTTTTGAAGAAAGAAGCAATTTTATATTCTCATTTCCTATAAAGTGCAAGTAATTAAAGGAGTTAATATGATGGCTGTTGGGATTTCAGGATTGTTTGGGTTAACTGAGTGTCTGTTTCTTTAAGCTGTGGAACTGCTCACAGAAATCAGCAAAAATGCCTTTCATAATTGTCCTGATCAGAACAAAATAATCAGATTATTCTTCCTTTTAACGGCAAGTAGGTACAGAGATGTGAAAACCCTCTCCTCCTTCCAAAGGCTTTTCCCTACCTCACCAAATCTCAGTGTGACATAAACCTTAGCTTACTGTGGAGAGACCAACAATATGTCAATTGATTCCTGATGACTTTCAGGAAGTAATTTTGATGATCTTTGAAGGGCCTCTTAGAATGCCTCTAAATGTGCTCTGCAATTAACTGTTTTGATTTGAATATCAACTGTTTCTGCATTAATATGGATATAAGTAATGTCTCAGGTTCCAGAACTATGAGCTCTCCTTACAAATTACCTAGATTCCCCTTAATGTGGAACAAAGCTAAAGTTACGTTATACAGGGTTGTTGGAAAGGGGAAACTGGATTTTTACCAAAATTGGCACCCTTAAACAAATGTTCCCAGCACTGGGCGCTTTGGAAAACTGTGTTATTTAAGAGACTAGTGAAGAGATCACAAAATTGTGTGAGAATCTCAGTGAGATGAACAAATCTACTTTATTAATTGTCAGGATTCCCAACTGGGAGGGGCTGCTATGTATGGTGTTGGTGTGTAATCATTGTGTTTCTCTCTCAAGCAAGTTTGGAAAGAGAAAAATGGACTTCACTGTAGCTGTGGAATTGCTATTAGTTACAGGAGGAGGTATATTCTTGTGTGAACATGACTCTCCCCGTGCCCATCGTTTCTTGGGCACTCTGTTAAAAAAGAAAACCTTCTGTAGCTGAAGGAATGTTGCCTATTTCTAGGCCTATTGCTTAAACCATTAGTGTCTTGACATGTTTGCCTTCTGACGTAGCTGTGCTATTATTGTTTTAAAAGACCCAGAATGCCAGACATTTTGCTGCTTTGTCTGTATGCTGAGTGAGTCATGTGGGAACCTTGGTGTGTTTCACAAGAAGCTGGGCGGTGTTCTGGTAGAGGGAAACTGGAAACCAAGAAGCCACTGAGGAGCCTCTCTTGTTTGCGTATCCTGTCTCTTCCATTTCCCCCCACTCATACTCAGCTGTCTTCTTACCAACTTATATAATGGACAGATTGTGTGTATGAGCAAACAGGAATGACACTCTTGTGATTAGAGAAAAGGAAGTGGGCACTTGCAGCTAAGATTTCATTTTCGTGGGTTTGTGGTGGAGCTTCTGTATGACCTTGGAATAAGCAGCTGTACTTAACTGTGCATGCTAGGAAGATTATATATTACTTTCAGTGTGCAAGGAGCTGGTATTGTGCATTAAAGAGAAACCCTATGTTCTATGGACGGAGAAAAATAATTATGACATCCAAACCAGATTTGTGTGAACTTTGGTTTTGTAAGCCATCTTTGAATTCTTCTTATGCAGGTTGGGCTTGGATACAGGGAGCTGGACTAGAATTCCCGAAGCTGATATGATCCTGTGAATAGGGTGTAGTTTGTTAGTACCTGGGAGATGAAGGTTCACATTTCACCTCTGCTTTGAAGTTATCCAGTACCTCTGGACCAGCTGCATGTCCTCTCAGTTCTGTAATCAGAAAATGGGGTTGTTATATTTTTTTCTTGTTGTACTCACTTAACCCATAAGTGCTCCACAGATGATGAACAGCAATGCTAGTGGCACCAGTACTACACCATAACACCCCCAACTTTTGTATTTCTAATCACCTGGTTTTTAGATATGTAGTTCTTACGTATATTCCGCTAAAATCTGGCACCCTTCCGAGGAAGTGTGCTTGTAGCATTTTCCCCCTACAACTATAAGGGCTTGGAATTTGAAACAAAATGTGCAAATCTCAGGGTGTTCCATACTGGAGCTGTTGCGATATGTGTTGCCGCAATGATGGCTAAGCGTGCTTCTCTAGACACCGCCTCTCTTGCTTTGTACATGGCTCCCTGGGAGATTTGAGCAGAGGAGCCTATAATGTGGTTCTTGGATTCTGATTGCTATCTGAATGCCCGCATTCATAAGCCAACAAGAAGCTTGCTTTTGAGCTCTTGCAGTGTGCACACATCTTCTGGTGATATTTGTTTTAAACTTTCCTGATGCTCTGACATTTGGAAAGTTGTGTTCTCTCTCTCCCCGCCCCCCCCCCCCCCGCAAAAAAAAAACACCCACCCCAATTTCCTTGGACATGTAAAGTTTTTAGATGTCCTCAGCCTGAAGGAAACTGCTGAATTTTAGTTGGGGATTCTTTTATATTCTGCTGCCTTTTAGTCCTGGCAGAGGGTGAGGCGAAGGGTGTTCTAATTGCATTAGCCAAATGATTCGCTTAATTAATCAGGCTTGCAGCACAGATGAAAGGATAAGACTGGGAGTTGCCTGGGAAAGGAAAAGCTGCTCATAATAAGGTGCCAGAGAGAGAGAGAGAGAGAGATCCAATCTACATGGAAGATCACTTTAATAAAATGAATGCAGGCATGTATGTGCAAGTGCTACTATGTGCCTCCTCAAAGAGCCAAGCAGGTCTTAAATTTGACTCCCAAGATCAAGACAAACCAGTATGCAACAGTCTTTGCCAGCATTTAAGTTCTGCATATAGATTTTTGTAATGGTCTTTACAGCTATGGCTCTCAAAAACTTTAGGATGTGGCCGAAAGGTCATGTAAGTTATTCCCACTGTCCCCCTGCTTCCCCACTTAATGTTTTCTGTAGTGCCATATAACTGTTTTTAGCTTGAATGCTTCCTACATTAGGGTAATGCTGGAAGATGAAGTCTTAAGTTTGCTAAACGATGATTGTACTGAAAATGTGGGGGTATCTGGACATGATATGACTGCTTTTACTGCAAATACAACTTGCTCTATTTAAAACACACACACACACACACATCAGTGGACCAGCTTCCTTTCCGAGGACCTCAATGTGGTTATTATGGTTTGTATTATTGAGCTCATCATAACTGGGAATCCTGAAGAATGTTTGTCCTTTAAGTCTTTCATTTTGAACATTTATGCAAAAAAACAACAACCCCACATTCAGAGATTAAGCCAATTATACTGATGCGGCTTGTTCAGATAAAGATTTCTGTATTTTAAGAATGTATTTGTTAAGTACTTTTTGTATTGGTGGACCTGCCTCCTTGTGCTTCTCATTTGCCACCAGAAAACAGCCCAAAGTGGGTAGAAACGGTCTAGTTAGCTGGGCTAAGTCTGCAATCCAAACAGGACTTGGTTGTGGTGGTCTTCCTCTGCCCAGGTCAAAACAGCTCCACCAGCCTTTGCCTGTGGATTGATACTGGCATCACTCCCCTGGAGCTCCCCATTGTGTCTTCCAAAAGGGTGGACAGAAGTACCACTGGTGGCTTTTCAGAGCCCTCAAATGGGACATTTGAGTAGGAGCTGAGCTGGTTTCGGACTCAGCTGCTATCATTTGAGGGCATCAGGTCCAATTGCTATGGCTGCTCCAAGACGGCATAGCACAGACTATGGCATGTGTGGCAAGACTCTGGATGTCATGCCACCCTACCACACTCTGCTGGTGCGCAGCTAGGATTAGGATTGCTCCTGCCCAGTGCACATTATGCTCATGGTAACGTAGTTGTGTGACTTCATTCCTGTGAGCAGTTTATACCAGAAATGCTCAGCCTGTGTGCACATTTAATGGAAATAAATAATGGCCAATCAGTTAAACTTTGCTTAAAACACGTGGAGACCACATTTTGCGCTTTCCTGAGAAGGCTATGAAAGTGCACCTGGCTTGGCCTTTAAACTGATCAGGGTGACTTACATGTGCTGGATGACATGGAAATCATATAGGTTTGAGTTCAAGTGCTTTGTTTCCCAAGGTGTGGCCCTCCTAGAACAAGTCATACCTGATTTCTGCCTTGGAGGGGAAAATGGGCGTCATATAACATTCTTTATGTTGTTCCAAAACACTTGGGAGATGCTAGGAATTTGTCCTAATTGCTTCAGCTTTCAGGTTCGTCATCAGTGAGTTAGCTGGGTCATCCGGCATAGTAGTCTGTAGGGACAGGGAACTATGTACCTGAAGCATCCTAGCAAAATTCTTAAAATGATAGTTGATGCTATTTGGAAGCTATGCCAGATGTTATGCTGTACGGTTTGCATTGGAATCACAGCAGTAAAATTGGTTCACCTGAAGTTTTCACAACTGCAGTGACACATGCGTGTTTGCTTCTCTGTCTAAAATCATAGCTGCATTATAGGTTTGATCAAGGAAATGCACAGCTAGAACAAACAGCTTGTAAGGGACAGCTCTGTGGTAAGGTTAAAAACTGGCAGTGGTAATGCCTAGCGAGTTGAACATCTTGAATGGAAACACATAAATTTGCAAGTCAGTGCATGAACAACATGGCAAACATATGTGGAATCATTACATAGTATTTCAGAGTTGATAAGCAGAATGTCAGGATAGCCTTTCCTAAGTGTTGCAGCTAATTTTGTGAATGGTTATACTCATGGTAACTTTAATTGTTTTATTCAGTATAGCCATTCTGTCTCTTAATTAAGATAGAATTCCTTATGCTGTCACATGAATCATGTTCTCTTTCTACCTTCCTGAATGGTGAGCACTTTCAGGAATTTTTTGCTGTTTCTTTTGCAAAAGACCAATACCCAAGATTTTCTGGGGTACGTACATTGGAATTGGGTATCATGACAAAGACCTTGAGACACATACCATAAAACTGTAGAGCTGGCTACCTGTAACACATAAAATAGATTCATTGAGGCAGATGAGGTGGTTAGCATTTCAGAGTTGTCTCCAGTAATTTGGTTTCACTTTCTGTTAAGACTTTGCCCTGGCTTCTCTTTTGGAATGAAATGTGTTAGATCAGAAATACTATGTTACCATATTTGGGGGGCGGCGACATAATGTTGCTGGGACTGGTTACAACCTTTTTAACCCTAAGAGCCAATTGTCACCTTATGGGGCAGACTAGTAAACAGGTAAACACGGCAATATTTGATGGAGAACCTCATGTCTGTAATCATGCAGTAGATAAGGAGCTCAGGAGCTGTTGCCAATTGCAGCTTCCAGTTTGTGTGCACAGCATGCATTTATCAAAAGTGGGAAATGTGTGTGACGTGAATTAACCTCGCAGGTGTTGGCCCTAATGAGAGTTTGTGCCATTCGGATTCAAGAGCTGTCTCTGCTGCTCTCTGATAACTGAATGGGAGAGACATAAATGTCTCCTTGACATCCGGCTAACAGGTCGGTAAAGGTTAATGTTTTGTTAGCCTTATGTATTTAACTTGCATTAATTGCTACAGGTATCTCTTTGGAGAGGATATTGACTAAAGTTAAGCCCTTTCTCCAAATTGACACACCAGTTTTGTTTCTTTGGCAAACATTAGTACAATTCCTAAATTGAAAGATGCCTGTAGAGTATTTAGAGCCATGGCATCAGTGCTAAACAGCATTTTTGGGATTAGGATGGAAAGAGCATCTCCCTTGTTTTAAAACATATATTAAAACCTGTGATTCGTAAATGAATAGATGGGTCTAACAATGGATGCAATGAAAGCTTTCTGCCCATCTCGTACTTTGCTGATGTTTATCAAAGGAGGCTGTAAAAAAGCACAGAAGACTCAATTAAGCTGTCTCTGGAAATGTGGACCCTGTAATTCCTCAGTTTGGAAAGCTTCCAGACAATGTCATGAAAAATCCATTTCCCTGCAAATTTGTCTTAAATTAACTTGGCTGCTTTAAGTTTTCTAGGGAGCACAATAATACTTTTTTACTCTGGTGATAGTTTTGACAGTTTCAATAGGTGATTGATTTCCCAGCAAGCAAAGGGTCAGAAAGGAATGATTCTTTATTTGAGGGGCAAACTCATCTTAATTGCAGCAGCAGCAAGCGTCTTCCAGGAAAGATGTTTTGAAGCCCAGAAAACATCTGGGCATCATAGAAACATGCACGGCAGCCACTTCTGAACAATAGATTTTTTATGGTCTATTGTCTCAGCAGTCCATGTTATGGGTGTGTCCATGGTTAAAGGCTATTGCTGAAAAGGATATCATGTGAACATTTAAGAGGAATACCAGTTACAAACTGTCTGGCACATCTTCCTTAATTGTAGGCTAATGTATTCTAGGTTTACAGACCACTTTTGTTCCTAAAGCTGTGGGTTTGTAATAAGAAATGTGTATCTCTGCTGTCTCTGCATCAGATTAGGAAAATGGAGGCCATGAAAAATCCGAGCAGGTTAAGATCACAATCTTAAATTATTTAAACCATTGGACTCAGAATGTCAAAGTCTAGACTTCACGTGTTGATATTTTTAATGTATTTGAATTGGGTTTTCTCGCATATGAAATGTTTTAATATGGGGGTGGGGGTCAGCTACTGATCTGATAGAAGGTTCGGATTTTGAAGAAACATGTAATCATGACAGCGATTGGCCTGCTGGATGTGTTTGTGTCTTTGTGTGTATCATTTCCCATTCTTCTTGCATTGGAAGGGTTGTTAAAGTATCTGAAAATAACTGTTCTGGAGAATACTGCACCTTCCCTGTTCCCAAGTTCATTCCCTAAAAGCATGACAAACTTTTTCAATAGGAAAATAGGTTCTGTTTCTAGCTTCCATTACCTCTCAGTGGATCTTTGCATGTGTGAATCCATAAAATCGTTAATGCTAAAGATACAATGGTGGGGCCAAATGGTATGCAAAATAATAATAATAATAATAATAATAATAATAATAATAATAATGTTATGTAGCAGTGCACTTTCTTAGTCATGACCTGATGAAATGGTTTCAGGGATCATGGCTAGACCTGATGAACGGATGATGATGATGATGATGTTTTTATTTATTAAATTTGCGTACTGTCCTTCATCCATAGATCTCACAACATAAAATTACAATATAAAAACCACAAAATGCATAATAAAAACATTAACAAAGACAACCCAATAAGGTCTCTTTCAACAACACATTTAAAAGGGCATCAGATGCCAATCAGCCAAAGGCCTGGTTAAAGAGGAATGTTTTTGCCTGGTGCCCGAAGGTGTATAGTATTTATTTTTAGGGTTGTATTCAGTGCTGCGTATATGGAATTACATTTACAAGCATACCTTAGAGATATTGCACGTTTGGTCCCAGACCACCGCAGTAAAGCTAATATCTCAATAAAGTGAATCACAATGTTTTGTTTTGTTTTGTTTAGCAGTGCATATAAAAGTTATGTTTGTACAATATTGTAGTCTTATTAAGCCAGGCCAACCCTGGCTTCAGGGGCGGGAGGGCAAGAACCCAGCTCCACTTCTGTTGCCAGAAGAGGGGCGGCAACAGGGAGCTTCCTTTGAAGAGCTCTTAATACAGGAACAAGCCTTTTATTTTGCCCACCGCATTCCCAGTTCAGGGGTGGGGAAAGCAGAATACATTTGGGGAACAGCGAAAAGCTGAGGCTGCATTATTGTAGCTTCACCTACTCAGCCATGTGATGGATAGATGCACTTGCATAATAAACGGTGGGCAGGTGTTCTGTGCAAAGTGGGCAGGAGCTGCAGTAGCCCATGTAATACAATCACATCACAATGTAGGCAAGTGTATTACATAGCAACGTGGGAGAAACTTTAGCTGTGTCCTAGTCTTTAATTTTGTTGAATTGCCCCCCCCCCCAATGTTTGGTTGCTTTGATCTGGATGGTAGAAGGGAATATGATATCTTTATAAATGTGTAGCGAGTGAGTAAATTGCTGAAATCCTTGGCCATCTACTTTGGGACTGTGTACATTTTTAGTGGCTTGGCTCCAAATAAGCTCCTTCTCCCGCCAAGCCTTTGGCAGCTTGTTGCTGACTGTTGGGACAATCCTTGCTAAGGATCATAAACGGTACCAAGTCTGCTCAGATTGGTCTCTACGGATGCACCTTCACTGTCTTGTCTAGCCACACGGTGCAAACGAACCCAAAGAAACAAGTGGCATTCAAATGGTTTCTGTCAACATTGGGAGGCTTTCAGAAACTGCCTGTCAGAACAACTGCAGTTTATTAAGGCTGTTCAGTACAGTCTTCTCTGATACCAGCAGGTTGTTTGGAAAGCCGAACCTTAATTTCATTTGTGGTTAGGGTGCTGTTTTTCCTTGTATTTAGGGTTCACTTCCTGTTATGCTGCCAGACTCAGTAAAGTCAAAGGTTCTATATATAGCTCTGTATTTTGTTTGGAGGTGTGTGGACATGTAGTTAAAGAGAGGACACAGTGTTTTGTTTGCTTTCAGTTCTGTGTCTAGAAAGCATTTTTTGGAAGCAGGCTTATAGTCTTCATGGCTGTTGAGACTAGGGCTGGATTTCCATTGGCCATTTTATGCCCCCCGGAAGGAAATGGCTGCCTCACATAATTTTCTTGCCACTGTATAAGCTACTGATCAACTTTGCATAGTTGCAATATTCGGATTCATCCAGTGTCCAGACTGGCTAGCAGCTTTGTCTTCCCTGTGTCTTTTGGCTTGACCTGGCTTGCTTGACTCATGGAGTGGTTGCTTTCAAATGTTCTAATGTGCACTTTGCACGTGGGGTCTATTTATTGATGCTGTTTGTGTGTGTACTGGTGGCCAAGTGGTTGTCTGTGCATCAGATGGCTTCTCATCATGATTGAATTTTCCTCTCCACCTCTCCCGCATTTTCCAAGTTGCCTACCATGCCTTTCTTCTACAAATACCCAGTTCATTTAAGTAAGTTGAGTTCAAATGAGTATTAACATATTGAATTTGAGCTCAGAATTTCCCTTGGAAATTTAAGCCTCCTAAAGTAAAGGTAAAGGTACCCCTGCCCGTACGGGCCAGTCTTGACAGACTCTGGGGTTGTGCGCCCATCTCACTTAAGAGGCCAGGGGCCAGCGCTGTCCGGAGACACTTCCGGGTCACGTGGCCAGCGTGACATCGCTGCTCTGGCCAGAGCCAGAGCCGCACACGGAAACGCCGTTTACCTTCCCGCTGGTAAGCGGTCCCTATTTATCTACTTGCACCCGGAGGTGCTTTCGAACTGCTAGGTTGGCAGGCGCTGGGACCGAGCAGCGGGAGCGCACCCCGCCGCAGGGATTCGAACCGCCGACCTTTCGATCGGCAAGTCCTAGGCGCTGAGGCTTTAACCCACAGCGCCACCTGCGTCCCTCCTATTGGGGGCTTAAATTTAGGTGTTTTGGTTGCACAAGATAAGTGTCCTTCCTGAGAGTTATGAAGCAAGTGTCAGGGCATGGAGGTCACGTGACTCATTTCAAAGTCATGTGGTGTCACGACGACAGGACTGCTGACAGTATGTCTTGCATCTTAGACCCACAGGACCATGCTGTTTGCGATTTAATACGTTGCTCCCCGCTGTAAGTTTTCTTAGCCCTTTGGTTCACATTCATGCTTGAGATGATGTGCAACAGTCCCAGAAACCCTGATGCTGCTTCAGTGGCCTCACACAGTGATCGGTGTTCTCTGAACTGTCATGCTGTCTCTGCGTTGCATCACATGTGCAGCACATAGGCTGCAGGAGTGATCGGAGCCTGTCAACTGCACTTAATTTTGATGGTCGAAACACCTCTTTCTTTTTGCTCACCTATGATGTGGTAGCAGAAGCTACCTGCAGAAGGCCAAGGTGGGGGAGCAGAGCCCAGCTGGGCCCATGCTTACATGAAGAGTTGCTTCAGTTTCCGATTCCCACTGCACTTTCACTCCTGAACAGTCCTTTTTCTCTTAAAGGAATTCAAGGGAGAGGGAACAGGAATGCAAACTTATTTTAAAAATGAGCAGTTATTTCTGCTCTTAAACTGTTGGTTTATGTGTGAACATTATCAGAGTAGGCCCCATTCTCTTATCGAAAATGTGTGTGGCTGCTTCTCTAGAAAGCATATCTAGAGAGACCTGGGATAGCCCCAGTATTTCATTTAGGACAGTCTTCTCTACAAGAAGGAAAGGGTGCAGGACAGGTGAACTGTCTGTCTCCAGTACCTAGTGTATTTCACACAGAGTTTGAATGGCGGTGGCATCTCTGGCTTTCCAGCAAACCCTTTAATTTCTGATAGAGATTTGTTTGGATTTTTTCTATTCCTGAAGCGGTTGGTTAAATAGCTTGTTAGTGTGTGTAAATTTGGTAAGGAACATGGATATGTAATCACTCCCAGGACTCCTTCCTCCCTTCCTTTATATAGACAAATATAGCCAGTTGTGGTCTGATTTCTGTAGCGTGCAGAAGTCTTAACTCGGTACTTTGTGCAATGTGGCTTTTGCTTCTCATCAGACCATCTTGCAAGCACCTGCAAGCTCCAGGCTTTCCCTTAATTCATCAGGGTAAATTCCACCCAGCCCATCCAAGAGGTCCTGTGCATATTCTCTGTCATTGTTTGCTGTGTGTTGTTGTGATTTTCAGCAGGGAAAGGCTTGTAGAAAGAAATGGATTAAACTAGAAAAGAACTCAATAGGCTGTATGAATAACCCAGAGAGGCCATTGCAACTTAAGGATTCTGTGAGTAAGTTTGAACTAAAGACTACAACCCTGTATGCACACTTGTGTTTGGGAGCCAGGCCCCTTTAATGATTAAGTGGGGCTTCCTCTGAAGCTAAGCAGCATACTATATATTACTTTACTTCAGTTGTGGGGCAGAATTCTGCGTGAGGCTCACAGGCACAATGTTATAGCAAGGTTCTGTGTGTCTTCGAATCTGAACAGCTGTCTTCATGAGGAAAGAATACCACACTTGGGCAGCTTTTCTTTATTCTTTTTGACTAGATATTTACTGCCCTAATGTCTCTCCCCCCCCCCCCCCCCGGCAAAACCCCCAAACCTCTAGGATTGCAAGCCTCAATTGGTTGAACCAAGCTTTGTTGGGTGAGCATTTCCAGGGACAGACTTTCACAGTCTTTTGTTATATGGCGCCCTGTGCTAGGCCAAAATTGGTGCCCTCAATGGATCTTCTCTGTGATGGATTATCTCAGTTTTGTTTCCCCTTGGCTCAGTGCCCTGTTTGCTGCAGGAAAGTTTTTTTTTTTTTTAATATTCTTTTTATTAATGTTGCAGGAAAGTTAGAGTCTTTGTTCTTCCACCAGTGGTCCATAACGCCAGACGTGTGTGTTGTGGGGCAGCCTAGTTTCCTCACAGATGGTTAGGCTCACTCATAAAACTGGTGTCACCTGTAAGTATGGGCTTCACAATTACCAAGCGTGTGTGTTTTCGTGCATCTGCTACCTTACATAACCCAAATGGAGATAATGGCATTAAAATATAGGTGGTTGACTTTTTTCCCTTGAGGTGGGCAAAAGTCATCATTCCGATTTGTTAGGGAACAAGTACTTTTGTGGGCCATATCCACCCTGTGCACGGCCATTCCTTTTTTTTAAAAAAATAATATTTATTACTTTTAAAACTTACAAAAAAGAAAAAGAAGAAAGAAGACAAAAGAAAATAAACAAAGAGAAAAAAATAATACAATACAATATATAAACTATACAAAACACAACCTTAATACATTAAACTAAACACAATAAACAAAACAAAACAATACAAAAACAATTTAAAAGCATACATCATACCTTTTCCATATTCTATTTTTCATTCCCTTGTTTCATCGACCTCCTCTCACCTCCCTTTTTGTATTCCACTTCTATTAGTTGTCTCAGCAATTCCTTTCACTCTTTCTCTATTTTCTGTCATATAAATGTCTTAACATATTTTTAATCTTATTTTCCATTAAAACTAGTATACTTATTTAAGCTTAACTCCTTAAAACATTTCCACTAAGGCCATAATATTTCATTCCAACATTTTCGGTACCAAATTGTCCACAGGAAAAAGTCAGCGCTCTCCGGCAACAGCAATGCGTCTTCACTCCGTGAAAAAAGCAATCAGTTCGAAGCACCGCGCCACTCACCCCACGTCGCTCCGGATCCCCAAAACTGGGTTTCCCCGCGAGCAGGGGAGGCGCAAAGGGTGCCAGCCGAATCCCACGTTCACAAGCTTCTCCCGCCTGTGATTTTAGTGGGTCTCCGCCTTCGCCGTGGCGGTCAGACCCTGATTTCCACGGAGCAAGTTCCTCCCGATCGGAGGAACTCCGCCATTGCCGGAGGCGACAACCTGGAAGTCCTTGTGTGCACGGCCATTCCTGAAGTGATACAGCCTTTCCTCTTATTCCTGTGGTATGAAATGTGGTGATTTTGCTTGTTGCATGGAGAATTACAAATCAAGTGAAAAGACCCCAAATCTTCGGCGTGCACTCAGCCATACTTGTACCTTATTGGTTTTCTAAGGGAGTTTCAGATGACAATCGGTTGTTTAGCTTTGAAGTTTTATTATTTCCCTCAGCATAGCACCCTGCTCTTGCCTGAGATGTGCCTGACAAATAGAAGCCGCCTCCCTCCTGTCTCTTGAGATAATGTATATTTCATAAAATGGCTCTGCTGGGGGAAAAACACATCAGGAGACGCCAAGATGTTTCTAATTAGATAGAGGTTTGAAAGATCTGTTTTAAATCTGCCATCTTTGATTGGTTTTCTCCCTCCCCCCTGCATACCCTGCCAGGCCTGTAGGCATTTCATAATGCTTCAGTCATTTCATTCTTAAATGGCTTTCAACAAACAGGGCGGGAGGAGATTTTAAAAGCTGAGGCTCCTTAATACAGACGCGATTGCATGCAGACGTATGGGCTTCATTTAACTAGCACTGTGGTGGTTTCTGCTTCCTGACGCAGAGCATGGTTTTATTGCTAAGCATCAAGTCAAGACATCTGGATTCTACCCTGCGTACTTCTTGACATTTAACTGACAGCTAAAGGGAGGGGGCTTGTCATACTTCACACTTGGATGACCAAAACCCGGCTACTTGTGAAGACCTGTAAATCTGAATCTCCATAATTTTCTCTTGTGGGTTTGGGAGACAGGTGAGCCTAATGCATTGCTCTTTGACTCTAATGACCCAGTTGTCCTAGGTGGCCTTTCCTAAGGTGGTTCAAACCTCAGTGGTACCATGCTCATCTTTGGAAGAACGAGGAGAGCCTGGGGGAAAGCAGGGAGTCAGATTTGTTGTGGAAGATAAAAAATGCACCCCATGCTGTAAGCTGATACTAATGATAGGACCTCTGGTCTGAAAAGCTTGAAGGCAGCTTGTGTGGGATAGAGAATCAGGATAAATGGCTAACCCAAGGCCAGAAAAGGCATCATAGAGATGCAGAAATGTGGGAGTGAGCTTTCAAAGGAAAGGAAAGGAGTTTGTGGCTGGATGCAGAAGAGGGTAGGAAGCAAGTACAGGAACTTCAACAGGCCTAGGTGACATGATGTAAATTTTTAGGTGCTCAAGCTGCTAGGCACTTGGAATTTCACTCAAGCCTTGCTGGATAAACAGCATCACTTGGATGAGTTTTATTTTTGCCTTTTGTTTTGCTTGTCTTGCCTGCAACAGCTGAGACCTGCCCTTTGTCCCCCTGGGTCTCTGTCTCTTGTGAACAAGCACCTTCTCTGCAGAACCATTTTAATTCAAGCTGTAGCAGTGTCAATCTATGTGTACCCAAATCTTCAAGCTGCCAGCAAATTTAGTAAGAAGGCAACTTGTGGCAGTATGTTGTGTGTTTTTGTTTCTCGTCTCTCCACCCTCCCCTACATGCAGGGGATGTAGAGTGGGATTGTGAGCATAACAAAACACAGCATCTACTTTTGGTATTAATGCCAAACAAGATTAACTGCTTTTTGGCTGTATATGTGAGTTGTTAGAGAAGAGCAAGCCCATTTGTTTGAGTACATCGGGTAATTAAACTTGCATCAGCCAGTTCCCCTTGCTGGTTAAGTCATGGCTTGCTGTAGAGTAATTTCTAAGAGGCTGTAGCTCAATTAGACCCAAGTGTTCCTGAGGAAGACTATAGCCCTATTGCTTCCTTGATGTATGGAAAACCCCAATATCTGCAGCTGCTACTTTCTTTTCTTGAAGCACAGTGCCCCTGTTCCTGTATTCTACTTAGGCAGACACCTGAGCTGGTTCCTATCCTATTGTCCACACCTGTGAAAGCAGGTTGGTCCATTGAATATAGAGTGTCGGATGGGAAAACAGGATGCCCAGTTCAAATCCTGGCTCATTTATGAACCTTGATGTCATTGGTCAAATAAATATTTATAGTCCTATGTAGAACTCTTGTTTTATGGATTGGAGAAAATGACCTGCCACTATCCAGGTTTCTTTCTGAGGATTAAGATAGATCTGCCTTCCCCATCTTGCTATCCCCCAGATTTTGTTAGACTACAATTCCCAGCTAGCATGACCAGTGATCAGGCATGGTTGCTTTATTACGCAAATATCCATACATTGCTTTAACTTGGCATAATTGTACTTCTGTTTCTTCAGAGACGCTTTAGGGAGGGAATAGGGGGAAGGGAAGTATCCACTATGATTTCTTAGTAATGCTGAGGACTAGAAACCGTTTAAGAGCTGAGTTTTTCCAGAAGCTAAATTGAACACACTGTTTCTATAGGAGCATACAGACAGATGTGTGGAATAACACATAGCCAAGCTCAGTTTGTTCTCTCCCTAATTGACTGCAAAATTCTTGCAGGTAGTAGGTAGTAGGAAGAGGTGTTAAACTTGTCTTTGTTGATGTGCCCAAGATGGGAATGGTTTCTCGTGGTGGCGTTGGTGACTTTGTTGTTCCATGGTAACAGACATGATGAACGAGACATGTGCACATGTGTTCTCCTGTGTATTCATGGAGAAGATTCCCCCATTTAATGCACTTTGGACAGAAGAAAGAATTATCCCCCTTTGCCCATAAATAGAGAAGTCTGGCAGAGCTTCATGTTCAGCCTGAAATGCTGCAATTAATCACAATAACTCCATCTGGTTTTTGTTTTTTAAAAAAGAATGCTGCTTTAAGAACACAATAATTGCAGGCCTGTACATTTTTAGACTGAGGTGTGCTTTGTGCTATTTCCATCCTGCAAAAATAAAAATGGTGTGTCCTTTATTTATTTTTCTTATTTGTTAGATTTATATACTGCCCTTCGTCAAAAGATCTCAGGGCACTGTAAAATGGCTGGTGATACACTCCCATCTCTGATTTTGCCTCCTTCCAAGAATTTTGCCATGAAATGGGTGGGGACACATTCAGAGCACAGCTGTGTGTGTGTGTGTGTGTTCCATGCTTTGTAAGTTTACTATGGTGGCAAGTCTGTCTAGTGTGTAACAATGGCTTCCTGACAAAACTCAGCCTTTGTAATGGCTAGTACAGTGGTACCTCGGAAGTCAAACGGAATCCATTCCAGAAGTCAGTTCAACTTCCAAAACGTTTGGAAGCTGTAGAAGCCCCGTCGGATGTTCAGCTTCCAAAAATAGTTCACAAACTGGAACGCTCACTTCAAGGTTTGCGGTGTTCAGGAGCCAAAACGTTAGACTCACAAGGTGTTCAGGAACCAAGGTACAACTGTATAACATTATGGTAAGAGACTGGCAAAATCCTTGGTTCAAAATCTCATCTCTGCCGTCATTTCATGGGTTGTATAAAGCAAGCCACAATAGTCCACCTGTTCCCCCTTCTAGGAAAGGGAGTTGCTCAGTGGTAGAGCTCCTGCTCTGCATCTAGAAGGTTCTTGGTTCAATCCTCAAGACCGCCAGGTAGGGCTGGGAAAGCCGCTGCCAGTCGGTGTAGCTAATACTGAGATGCAGAGCCTCTTGCCTTGGCCTGACTTTGTAAAAGGCAGCATCCCCCTTCCCATCAGCAAAATAGTGGTAATAGAGTGTTCTAAAGATGATCGAGGAGGCATGTGAAACTTCATGATACATGATGCACATGAAAGCTCTTTTGAATACTTTTTAAGTGGCCTTGAAGTGCTAATAAGTGGTACCTATTAATATTGCAATGAAACAAAGGCAGGTCTCTAGTCCTCGTGGTTTCTGAGGGGAGTATGATAGTATCTTCATGCCTCTCTTTCTCTCCTTGCTCCATTCCTCCAACAACGCTTCTTCCTTGTGGAATGTGGAGGCAGAATATAAAATGATCCTGAGTTGCATGAATTCTCATTACAGGATTTAAATATATTGAGATCCAGGACTCGGACCTTTTATCATGTTACACAGAGTGCACACAGTTCTGATGAAAAGAGGCACAAAAGCAAGCTGATTCATTCACATGGCCGTTGTGTCCTAACTTAATTTCTACTTCCAGCCAGATTACATCTGGAAAGTTCAGGCACTTCAGGAGGAATTAGAAGCAACACCAGTCAACGCCTGGCCTGTCACAGCGAGTTAATAATTTGTCACCAGGGCCCTGCCCGCATGTCGTGCTGATTACTGTGAGGTTGTGTAAAATGGCCAAAGGTCTTTTTTCTTCTGCTAGCTTGGGGGGAAGAGGGAGTCCTTTGTTGGCGCTGTAGCATCTGAATGCAGAGTTCACCATGCATTCCTGAAATAGCAATTGCTTGGACAGATGCAATGCCGTCCTCAAGCAGCGGGGCTCAAGAGGAGCATTGGGGGTGGATGCTTACCCTTTCTGGTGATGCAACTGGCACATGTGTTTCCTATTTATATCACCCCATCCCTTCCATGGAAGGCAGCAGCATGCAAAGAATCCTAAACAGCGCTGCTCAATCTGTCAGCAGGGTTTGCCAGCCCTTCCAGGGTGCCGGAAGCAACTCTGGCTAGAGTTCCATAGTCGGCCATTTAATGGTGCAGCTGTGATGACGATGCAGCATCAGCAGTACGAATATGCTGAGAACTTCTCCCTAGCCCATGAAGATAATCTAGTAGCCTGGTGCACACTTTGCTGTTGCATTACACTCTGCCTACATTTACATGAGTGGCCCTTGCCCCTAGTGCCATTTTCCTCTTGGAGCATAGCTGCCCATTACCTGAAAAATCAGTAACTTTCTCATTTTCAGAGGTCACAACTCACAATTGAGAGGTGGTGCATAATTCAGGTGTGAGGAACCATTGACCTCTCCCCCAGATGTTGTTTGATCACTACAACTCCCGTCTTCCCTGAACAGTGGGCCATGATGGCTGGAGAGTTGGACTTCAGCAACATCTGGAGGGCCATAGGTACACCATCCCCATCTTATTCCTTCCCCTGCCTAATGCCTTCCCCCTCAGTAGCAGGGATCCATATGCACCTTTTTGTGTTTTGGGAACTTGAGGATGGAATTCCACTGGGGAGGTGGTAAGTAGGCTTTTGTTTCTCCGCAGACAACCTCCCCATCTTTTTGCTTGAGAAATGTTTTGTACATGTTTGGGTGTCGTGTTCAGAGGCAACCCAGCAGCAGGTCAACCTTTGAGACCATAAAGCTTTGCAGTGTTGTGGTTCATGCTGAATTCTCTTAATTCCCTGCAAAGGTATAGGACAAAAGTTCTCAAGTCATGGGTTGTGAGGACTTTAGCCTTTCGGACTGCTTGGAGTAGGGGTGTTTGTCAGGTTGAAAGGGCAGCTGAGTTGAGCTCAGTTGACCCAGTGGTGTGAGGAAATTATATGGAGCTCTTTGCTATCAACATGGTGCAGCCTTTGCTTTGAGTTATTTATGAGTGGCTTGTAATATTTTATATGTAATACAAGACTTAAATCTTGGAAGTCTCCTCCCAAAGCAGCATGTGAACCTCTTTGTACTAATAAAAAGTTCTTAAATGAGCGGTGGAGACATGTAGTCTTGAGTGGGGTGAGATTTCCATATCCTCTCATCTTGAATTCCCACACCCATTTTTCCTCCGTAGCTACAGACGCTTCTTCGTTTCAGTATTTTTTAATCACATTTAATATGTAGTGTCTAATATATATTTCAGTTTGCTTTTAAATATTGGAACTAAAACATTTTCTACTCAGAGGAAAGGTCTTTCAAAAGTATGTTTGTAACTGAAATGAGCTATGCTGATGCTTCTTTTTGTTATAAGGCAATTTGTGGGGAACCTCTGTGGCTCCACAGGGCAGATCCTTATTGAGGGCCAGTCACCTGTAAACCACGTGGCATTATTGTGATCTCACAGACTTCCGGGTTAGCGCCTCCGGCAATGGCGGAATTCTTCTGATTGGGAGGAACTTGCTCCGTGGAATTCAGGGTCTGGCCGCCACGGCGAAGGCGGAGACCCACTAAAAATCGCAGGCGGGAGAAGCCTGTGAACGTGGGATTCGGCTGGCACCTTTTGCGCCTCCCCTACTCGCGGGGAGACCCGGTTTTGGGGATCCGGAGCGATGTGGGGTGAGCGATGTAGCGCGGTGCTTCAAATTGACTGCTTCTTTCACGGAGTGAAGCCGCATTGCTGTTGCCGGAGAGCGCTGACTTTTTCCTGTGGACAGTTTGATTCTAAACAACTACCCGTGAGTAGAACGGAAAATTGGATTTTTAAACATCTTAATTTGGCACTGAAACGGGGAGGTTTCAAACAGGAAGTCCGCCTTCCCCTTTTGTAAATAGAGTGAAGCAAAGAATTTGCAAGCTAAAGTCTTGGAAAATCCTATGTAAAGGATTAAACTTCCATCGGCTAAAATCATTAAACCCCCCTTGGAGGCAGGAGAAGAGGGGGGAAATTTTGGATAGTGTAAGCCTGCAGGAGAGAGTGAAGAAAGTTGGATCACCACCACTCTGAACCTGGAAATGGACTGCTAGTAAGACTGACGTTTTTGGGAAAGTTCATTGACTATGACAGTTAGTTAAATAAGAGAAATACATTGTTTTCATTGTCTCCTTCTGCGTTTAAAAAGGAGTAAAAGTAGCTGAAAATTGAAACTAATTTTACTGCTTGAACTGTGCTTAAAAGGATTGATACAAACAGAAATTGTTTCCCTCTAGAGGGAGCCTTTGAAATTGTTACAAGAGTTGGGCTGGTGGAATCTCCAGCTGCAAGAGAAAACCGTGAGATTGACCTTGGATTGCTTGAGAATGTCGATAGAAGAAGCCTTAGTGATTGCACTATGCAAGATAAGTGAGTCATTGGAACAGCTCCACAAGAAGACGGATGTGATGAATATTAAAATTGATATTTTGGGACAAAAAGCGACTAATTTGGGACAAAAAGTGAACATCTACACAGAAACTATTCAGGAACCGATACAGGAATCTACTTTGACATGCCAAATGGTGGAGAAAGCAAGGGAGAAAGTTGTGGTTGTTGAACCTAAAGTAATACAAGTGGAGAGGGAGAGAGCCCCAGCCTTACAGAGGCAATTTGATGATTACAAGTTGTTGCCCTCTATGATTGAATTCAGAGAAAGTCAGATTGGAACCCTGCTTGGACTGGAGAAGGAAAGTTGGATAGATCACCTCATGCAGGGATTTATTGACCTTTGGGATCTGGACCTGGGTCAGGAGGAAATTGGAGTTGTGGGGACCTGCAGATTTGGAGGGACTTTGAAACACGTCCTGAAATATCTTTTGGATTTTAGTTTTAACCATGGAGATGTGGATGACATGTCGAGAAGGAATAAAAACATTGTTAGGTTGGAGCTCCCCCGAGACCTACTCTTCAGCATCAAAGAAAGGAAATCAAGAACAAGATCAGCAGAAGACAAAGTAAAGTGTATGTATAAATACGAAGAAGATTTGCATAAGGGACCTGGAAAAGAGTTAAGAGCCTCGGACAGAAGATCACCAGGTTGATGGACTATAGGGAATTGACGGAAATGACTGGCAGAATCCGAGACCAGGGAGAAGAGACGGTGGAAGAAGATTGGAAAAAGTTTAAACTTTATTTATAGAAATAGGGTAAAATTAATGAGTGTTAGAAAAATGTTGGATTGAATTATATGGCCTTAGTAGAAGTGTTATAAGGAGTTAAGCATAAATAAGTATTATAGTATTAATGGAAATAAGGTTAAAATAAGTTAAGATATTTATATGACAGAAAATAGTGAAAGATGGAAAGGATTTGCTGAAACAATTAATAGAAGTGGAATACAAAAAGGGAGGTGAGAGGAAGTCGAAACAAGGGAATGAAAGATAAGGTATTGAAATGGTATGATGTATGTTTTTAAATTGTTTTTGTTCTGTTTTGTTTTGTTTAATGCGTTAATGTTGTGTGGTGTATTGTTTATATATTGTATTGTATTGTTTTTTCTTTCTTTTGTTTTTTTCTTCTTTTTTCTCCTTTTCTTTTTCTTCTTGTTTGTAAGGTTTAAAAGTAATAAATATTTTTTTTTAAAAAAAATATTGTGATCTCACACAGTGGACAGGTGGGTGGGGCACCCACCTGTCAAAATCACTTGCACAGCTTTGTAGGTCTTTGCAAAAGTGCTCTTTGAAGCAGTGACCTCTCTTCTCCTTCAGACCACTGGCCACCTGCCTGCTCACTCCAGTGTTTAAAGGAGACAGCTGTTTCAAAGAGCACTTTTGCAAAGGGCACCTACAGTGTTGGGGTAGAAAGGAGCCATGGTGGGCAGCTTCAAAGAGCAGCATGGGGACAGAGAAGTGGTTTTCATTGAATGTCCCCAGAGTTGAACAAGCCTCCAGCAAAGGTAGAGTTGGGAGCCCACTTTAAGTGCCCAGCTGTTCCTTTGAAGCCCTACCCTAGTCATGGCTTTCCCAAAACGGCTTCATGGGCTAAATAGGGAGGCCTAGCTGGCCAAAGGTTTCCCACCCCTGGTTTAGCATGTCCTCATTTGCAGAATTTCAGTGCAGATGCACCCAGAGTTCCGCTGCCCCTTACATGCATCTTAAAATCATCTCCCAACTCCCTGTGCACCTTGCTAAGGAAACTCTTCCTTTTACTAACATTTCTTTCCACTGTTTGCTGCTAAAGAAATGGAATGGAGCTACCTACTTGTTCACTGGCACAGAATGGTACTGGGCCCCTGGTGACTGAAACCTGCTGGTTTTATGTTGCTATACCAGGAGACATTGATGTTTCTGGAGGTTGATCTTCTAAAAATGAACTTTAAAGGGAGAGTCAGAATCCCTCAAGGTGGACTGTTATGGCATTTGCCGTAAGGAATATCACTTTTGTTCTTTCTTTAGCAATGTTTTATGGAGAGCTCAATGGGGTTTTTTTTTTGAGAGAAGAAACAGGTTTTTAAGAACAAGACTGTAGAAATTGAGGGATTGCTGACATGCAGAACAGTAGTATTTTAAGGCAATGACACAGTTCTTTGAAAACATGGAATGGCTTTTGAGGTGTCTGAAGGCATTTTACTTTTCCGTGGGCAGTCCAGTGGTCTGTAGCAGCTTTTGTATATATCAGACATATCCAAAAGGTGCCTATTCAATTTAAATGCACCTGTGTGACAACAAGGCTTTCAGGGCAGGGGCATCCGTGATGATCAAGGACACTTGAGAGGCATAATCTTTAGTAGCATCCAACTTCTTGAACCTTAATGGGGCATACATTTCTCATTTCTGACCCCAGACGCATGCTTGCCAGCATTTTCTTGGCTTCCTCCCTCATATCTGTCTCTTGGCCCAGAATTCCAGCACTGAGCCAAATGCTACAGCTTGTTTCCTTCAGATAAAAATGAACATGCAACAGCTGAGAGCAGCTACTGCTTATTTCCCCAGGAAGTACAAAATGGCGCAGTGGAAACTGCTGGTCCCCCACTGTTGTGAGACTGGTGGTGTCCGGTGCCGGCCTTCCTTTCCCTGGGGAAGGCCTGGTGTTGACTGCCAAAAGAATGGCTTCAGCTTGCTTAGAGAGCCATTCCATTTTAACACAAAAAACCCCTACACACCCCTCCTATCTCTTTGCACAGATGGTGACTTATTTGCTACTGATGCTTTCCACAAGAAGAACAGCATTTTGGGGGCTCTGCCTTGTGTTGGTTTGGTTTTCCTGCAGGCTGATGCCTCAAGGCTCCAAGACCAAAGCTGCCTTGATCTGCAGAGTTGGTCCAGGAAAATACAGCCTTCGCTTTGTGACCTGCAAATGCACACAGGAAAAACACCCCCGCCACTGCCAGAGTTTGTCTTAAATGCAGGCCTGGGCTGTTGTTGATATTTTCCAGCCAAACGAGCACACACTAACATAAGGAATCCCTGACAGTAAGCTGAAAACATAGACATGAGTATGTCTTCCATCTGCTTGCTCTGCATTGTTTGCTCCCTTCTAAAAAAATTGATAAATATTTGGTGAGTTCTGGAGAGTTGTGTGGTCGCAACAAGGGGGAAGAGGTGGGACACATGGGAGACAGGTTGGGGCTTGTGGAACAGGAATCCAGTAAGAGGCCCAAGAAGAACGTGACTGTTGTTCAGGGACACAAACTTTGCTCACCTGAAGGCTAGATGCTTTGACACATATAGGTGCTTCTCTTCGTTAGCAAGGGAATCATAACAAAATAAAGCTGCACTTGTACAATGCATGCAAGCAGTTATTTCCTCGTCAAACCCTGAGTCATTGTGTGCTGGACCAACAATAAAATGCTATATAAAAACGCCCCCTTTCACATCTTTATCATGCCATAGTTTCATATATGAAATCACTCCAGATTCTTAACTACTGTGGAGAAGAACACCACCTATGAATAAAACAGATGCCACTTCCTGTAAATTAGAAAACTCTAGAAGTTAGGGGCATCACACAAGGGGCAAAACAACACATAGTACAGCATACTCTGCACCACTTGAGTCACAGGTACATAATCTGTATTCTAAGCTTGTCTTGGCATAGCAGCTTTCCTGAATCATTGTAGACACCGTCTGCAGATCACCTTGTGGCAATGTGTCTGCACATTCATGAGTTTCCAACACAAACGTATCCCTTCATGAATACTGGCATCAATGAGTATCAGGACACTCATCCTGATCTAGGTAGCTCTGGGAATAACACAGTGATCAGGCTTGTGATACAGGGGTCTCCCTGGCCCCCTCCCCGAACAGCCGTCTCCCTGCTGCACACCCTGTTTGAGCTGATCTGTTTCTGCAGACTGCATTCTGGGGCTTGAGACAAGCCTGTGCTGCTTTACATGTGTCTGGCAGTCATGAGGGCTAAGCACTTATTTTCTAGGTTAGGAGTTGGATAGAATGCGAAGGAGTTCCAAGTTCTACACTCGGGAATTGTGCAAGGAGTAATGGGATGAAGACCTGGGCTGGAAAAATATCCAAGATTACTGTTGCTTGCTTGCAAAATATAATCAGGAGTGTCTTTGGCTCTTCACTAAGCTTGTACTGTAACTTTCTTTCCTCAGAAGCGAAAGATCAGCTTGTGTGTGTGTATGTTTGTGTTTCATCAGCAGGGACATTAGGGAGGCCACTGCCAAGTTAAAAACGGGCCTGACTCCAGCGACCATTTCTTGTTAAAGCCAAAGCATTTTTTCTTCCCTCTAACAGAGGAAACCAGATCAAAATGCAGGACAAGTACCTAAGACAGGAATCCTTTCGTATGTAATCTCCCCCCCCCCCTTTGAGTTGCATGTGGCAATTACTCTATCCCTCAAATCAAGTTCTTAATCACAGTGTGTTTGCAAAGATTTAATGGGCTATCTTTCCTGGTTTAAATGTTGGAAGTTGTTACTTATCTACACCCGTTTTGAGACTTATGTTTATCTTAAGGGTTAGGGGCAGTTTATCCAGACTGTAGAATCATGTGGTAAAGCTCTCCTGGACTTTGCTATTTTGAGGGGAGTTGAATGCTCTCCAAGAAAGAAAAACATCCCTGCAGACATAAAACTGTATATCAGGAGAAGAGAAAGTCTTCCTGACACATGCAGGGTACCCCCATCCCCTCCCCACTAACAAACTGGGAAGCATTCAGGTTCATACATTGCTCTGGATGCTTTTAGGCAGAGTGTGAATTTTGTTGTTGTTGTTGTTTATTTCTAACATGCAACTCACAAAGCAGCCTAAAGTGGTACAGAAAATATCTCACTGTTCTGATTACTATGTGAACTGGAACTTTATCGCTTTATTCCAATGTCCATATAAACCAGCCGCTCCGCAAGTGACTTTAGATGTTGGTAGCTGCCAGGGAAAGCGTTGGCAGCTCACCCTTCTATTCTCAGAGGTGCTCTGTAATGAGAGAGAACATTTGCATCTCCCATGGAGAAAAGAACATTTGCATATCCCATGGAGAGAAGTGCTAGCTCTGGGGTACAGCAGGGAGGAATTGTGGTGTGGAGATCTGCAGAAACCATGAAGCTTAAGCCAGTGCAGCTCTTCATACTTTCCACATCTGAAGCCCCTCTTTACTAAGTTAAGTAAAGATTGTCTGAGGGTTTTTATTGCCCATTCATGATGCTTTGTGTTCATGATGCTACTGGCAGTCACATGCAGTCCCCACTGTTTGCAGCTGCAGAAGTTTTGGGGCTGTTGCACTGCTTCACTTCCATTCAGAGCACATCCCATAACATCCTGTTGAAATCCCATAACATTTTATGCCACAGATGTTCTGGTTTGGTTTTTGTCCTTCTGTAGCCTCTCTGGACAGCAATAATGTGGTAGCACTGGTGGGGGTGTGTGTGTGCGTGTGTGCGCACACGCCTTGTAGAACAAATGGAAGCAGAATAAATTTGCCATGGATGCACTGTTGTTGTGTCAAGAACGTGTCGCAGGATCCGCCCACAATAAAACACCTGTCCGGAATGGCCCCCAAGTCCTTGTGTTTGAAATGAAATGTAAGTATTGTAACTAGTTAACGGGAATGTGCTAAATTCTGAAACCATTTCATGTAAAGATTAAGGGTGTGCAGTAGGGATCTGGATCCCCTAGGACAAATCAGATTCTCAAAAAGAAGCCCACTCCCCTTGCTGCCAATATAGAGATAAAAAAGAAGAGGCAGGCGAGGGGTCTCTCTGGCAACAAGACTACCCAGCTCCTTTCTCAGAAGCCAGCCCTCCTGTTGCTTCCCAAGACCTTAACAACCACCAGCTTAGCAGTACCATCCTCATAGTGCTCAGACTTTGTGTAAGTGAGGCTACCCAGTAAGTTCATGGCTGACGCTCTCTGTTGCTCTTCTATGCCATCCAAACAGATCTTTGAATTTCTTCCTTCCATAGCTGAGTTAGCGTTCAGTGTCTAATGATGCAAAGGATTAGTTTTCCAAATTGTTGTTGATGCAAAGCCCGCTGGCCTAGATTGCCAGCAGAATAGACTTCTTGAGTGTTATATTATCCTGTGAAGCTGCTCCTGTGGCCCTGCTCCAACCAAGTGAGCTACGCACTCTTCCAAATAGAACCACTGAATGGAGAGAGCTTGGGCACTGGAAACTCCCCAAAAGTGGTATGCTGGCGCTTTGTGTTTTTAAACACAACTGTCGTCAAGATGATATGTCAAGTTAAACACACAATAGCTTTGAGCCTTCCTGCTGTGGGGGGGGGGGGCGGGGGCGGTGGCAATGCTTATTTCTTTCCATTCACATACTTGTTTAATAGTGACATTAGCTTGGCTGAATCCATTGGGCTTTTAGCAGGAAGGGGAGGTGATCACCCTGATTCATTGCTGACTTGTCTGAAAGCCCAGTCAGTTGGATACAGGCAAAGCCTCCTCTTCTTTTCAAATGACATTTCCTTGTTGGTTGTAGGTATAAACAATAGGCGAAGAGTTAGCCAAACCTTTACACCACCAACCCTTCTTTAGGATCCATATGATAGTTTGGTATATTTGCTGTGGAAGACAAAGGGGAACTGAAGAGGGGAGCAAAAATGAGTTATTCTGCAAACATACCAGAATAGTCCAGCCCTAAATATTGTGAGCATGTAGTGAGGTTGGGGGGCGGTGTTTAAAATTCCGCCGAAGTGTACAAAGACAGTTGAAAATGTATGTGTGGCTCTTTCCTTTTTTGTCTTAAGTGCTGTTTGGAAGCGCTGCAAATGGAGCAGAGCAGACAACTGTTGAAGTGCCATGTTTTCCAGGAGTCTAGGGAACAGAGCTTTTAATAAACCATCAGGGAGCAGCCCGCCTTTGGTGCTGATAGCATGATGAGGCTGGGTAGCCTTGCATGGTGATTAGGTAGCAGCAAATGCTGTGGTTCCCCCTGCAAATGTTCTGGTTCTGTGTAAACATTCCAGTTAAGGCTTAGCAGCCTGCCCCTTATCCTATCCTATGAGCTTGCTTGCACACGCACACGCGCACACGCGCGCACACACACACACACTGCGCTACGGAGAAGGACTCACAATATAAAACTGTATAACATTTTGTAGCGCAGGTGATTTACACACATTTAACTTTTGTGCATTCAGCTTTACACGATAGGGAACTAAAAAAAAAGGATGTCCAGGAAATAAAATGTCGGCAATCCCACTTGCCATTGAAGGCAATGCATTTCAACTATACGTGATTTTGGCTTTATACACTATCCTCGAAACGTAACCCCTGTGTAAGTTGAGAGTCGCCTGTAATTATCTCAAGGTGTACATTTGTTGGTACCATTTCTGGGTGCAGAAATGAGAGCAGGGTGTTGAAACTAAAACACAGCTGTCTAGTCCCGTATTCTGTTCTCATAGTGGTATCCAGGTGTCTCTGGGAAGCCCACAAACGGGGCATGAGCACTCTCCCCACCTGTGATTTCCAGCAGCTGGTATTCAGAGGTGTGCTGCCTCTTGACAGTGGAGGTTAAAAAGAGACCAAAGAACTCTTAAGGAAGAAAGCACTATTCCATAGTGCTTGAGACTACCAAAACACTTGAGACTACCAAAAATTATTGCTTGAGCTCATATGGAGAGGTGTGAGGTGGGAAGGCAGAAGAATTGGGAGGTTCGAATTGAGTGTTAGTTGCATATAAATGTGAGAACAAGAGGAACTGAGAGGAGAGGAGAATGCAAGGGACAGCAGATAGAAGGAAAGCTGCCTGTAGGGACAGAGGAGATGGTGCGTTGTGGGAAGTGCGAGCTGGTGGGAAATGAGTGAAAAGATAGGGTTTGGTGGTAGCTGGAAAGCCACCAGTGAGAGACACCCCCCCCATTTACTGAGCTTCTGTGATGTCACAGCATTCTGAAGCCAAAACATCAGCAAGCCTTGGAACAGAAGAATGTGTGTGCTGTTGGTGGGGAGGTTGCCAACCAGTGTGGAAGGCTGAATATATTTTGCAAATATGCAAAAGCTGCCCTGAGCAGCTTTCTTTCCGTTCTTCCTGCCCCCTCCCCAGTTTAAACAGAATGATAAAACTAGATAAACAAGAGGCTTCTGTTTCTATAGTTCTGGGTGCTTGGGAATTATTAACACTGTCAGAAGCTCATTTTGGTGTACAGTTCTGGGTGTTTCAGCCAAATTTGTATTAAGCATCAAGGGATGCAGTGGATCCAGAAGAGTAGCTCTGTCAAAGACTGAAGGAGCTGCACAAGTTCTCTTAGCCCCCCCCCCCAAAAAAAAAGCTATTAACACTTGTAAGTGAACCTGGGAGCATTCTTGAAGGGCATTATATAAAATTGGCTAAATACTGAGGGGGAAGCATGGGATGGGCTGTAGGAAGGGGGTGAGACGGTTTTGCCATTCTGTTTGCAGAGGATGGAGGAAGATATAATGAGTTTAAAACAGGAAGATGCTTTTTGGTTAAACAGTAGGAAGAGCTTCCTGACCACAGTAGTAATTGAACAATGGAATAAGCTGTTGAAGGACGCTGTGGAGCCTCTTTCCTGTCAGGATGTTTTGAGGTATAGGATATCCTGCTCTATAGCTAGGGATTGGAATAGGCAGGCCCACTGCTTGCTCCTAAAGCATATAGGCACTAGAATCCCCCCAAACCAGTTGTGGCCGTTGTGGTTGTTTATTAAATTTGTATACTGCCCCTCATTCGTAGATCTCAGGGTGTTTCACAACATAAAATTACTGTATTGTTCTGTCAGCCCATTTAACCACTCCTTTGTTACACATTGCACTTCTCTCCAAGTCCGTCTTCCACAGAAATATGCTGAATATTCTTGGAATAAAGTGAGTGTGCTTCATGAGTCACACTTATTATTATTATTATTATTATTATTATTATTATTATTATTATTATTATATAATTTATTTGTACCCCAGCCACTCTTGGCGCTTCCAACAAAGATTAAAAATACATAAAAATGTCACACATTAAAAACTTCCCTAAACAGGGTTGCTTTAGATGTCTTCTAAATGTCAGGTGGTTGTTTATCTCTGGGCGTTCCACAGGGCAGGCGTCACTACCAAGAAGGCCCTCTGCTTGGTTCCCTGTAACTTTACTTCTTGCAGTGAGGGAACCACCAGAAGGCCCTCAGTGCTGGACCTCAGTGTCCGGGCAGAATAATGGGGGTGGAGACGCTCCTTCAGGTATACTGGACCAAAGCCGTTTAGGGCTTTAAAGGTCAGCACCAACCCTTTGAATTGTGCTCAGAAATGTATTGGGAGCCAATGTAGGTCTTTCAAGACCGGTGATACATGGTCTCGGCGGCCACTCCCAGTCACCAGTCTAGCTGCCGCATTCTGGATTCGTTGTAGTTTCTGGGTCACCTTCAAAGGTAGCCCCACATAGAGCACATTGCAGTAGTCCAAGCAGGAGATAATTAGAGCATGCACCACTCTGGCGAGACAGTCTGCAGGCAGGTAGGGTCTCAGCCTGCGTACCAGATGGAGCTGGTAGACAGCTACCCTGGATACAGAACTGACCACCTCCATGGACAGCTGTGAGTCCAAAATGACTCCTAGGCTGCACACCTGGTCCTTCAGGGCACAGTTACCCCATTCAGGACCAGGGAATCCTCCACACCTGCCCGCCTCCTGTCCCCCAAGAACAGTACTTCTGTCTTGTCAGAATTCAACCTCAATCCATTAGCCACCATCCATCCTCCAACCACCTCCAGACACTCACACAGGACCTTCACTGCCTTCACTGGTTCCGATTTAAAAGAGACGTAGAGCTGGGTATTGCCCACATATTGATAGACACCCAGCCCAAACTTCCTGATGATCTCTCCCAGCGGCTTCATGTAGATGTTTAAAAGCATGGGGGAGAGGACAGAACCTTGAGGTACCCCACAAGTGAGGGCCCAGGGGTCTGAACACTCATCCCCCACCACCACTTTCTGGGCACGGCCCAGGAGGAAGGAGACAGGAACTCAGCAGTGTGGCTTTTAGGCAAGCCACTATTATTGTACTTTGCGTGTCCAATATGTAACGGGGGGGGGGCATCAATAAGGGCTCACCTTTGCAGGCGTGGCTGTAAGCGTTTCTGAGAAAATGCGTTTGACACTTGAAATGCACGGTGGCTTTCATTGTTGCGTGTTTGAAATTCCTTTTATTTTTGGCTTGTTGTCCCACCCCGCTCCCTATCCCACTGTGCCAGGAATCAGCCCAGGAATATCGTGAGCAGGTGGCGGTGGGGAGGTCTTGCGAAGCACAGACTGCTTTTCTCCGAGCTGCAGAGCAGCCATAGGTATTTGGGGGAAGGCCAGGACTTCCTCAGCTTGGGATACGACTTCCAAATGAGATTGATTGCTGTCCCTTAGGATAAGAAATTAAATCAAACTCTCCACGCACAGTGAATAAGTGAAACTTGCTGGTGCTGTGATCTTATTCGTCCCATGCACACACACACTTTTTGTTTCAAAGCCATTTCAGTTTCTGTGCAATCGCTTTCTTGCTCTTAGCTCCCAGTATGTTCCTGAAGCCTCAAGCTCTTTTCCCTGCTTCATCAAAGAGCTTGTTGCCAACCTGCCAGGAGAATCTGGGGACCACAGCAGCTACATCTAAATACAAGAGATGAACAAAGAAATTAATCTCTCCTTTTGTATGGATTGATTTTTGAGGCCAGAGCAGAGAAGAGATCAGAATTATATTGTGCTATTATCCTCTTTTTAAAAATAAAATAAAATCCAACAGACCATAGTTTCTTATTGAATGTCACGCTGCCTTTTTGAAGGAATGGACTCTTCTTCCCTCTGATTCCCCCACCTTCCCCACTGTGAAATGCCCTTAAGGGGATGTATGGGGTCTGACTTTGCATTATAACTGATAACTTGATGCTTTGAAAAAACACCATGAATGTATGTCTTATTATTACACCCCCCCCCCAAGATGTATAACTGTTGGCTTCTGACCTGTAGACTTCAAAGCTGCGTATTAACCCTTCTAGGGAAGAAGTGGAATGAGGGAACTCAAAGAGTAGCATATGAAGACATTCCTTTCCTGGATCTGTATACCAGGCATGCATATCCTGTGATCATGCTGCAGAATTATAGAATTTATCACTGAGCATATAATACCACCAACAGTGTTTGAAACTAACCAAGCGTGTTTTCCTACTGGTCAAATTGCGACTATGTGGAGGTTTCTGGGCACCAGGTTGGTAACCACAGTTTAAAAACCTCTGCCATAGTTAATACCATTTCCGCTGTGTGTGTTTCTCCATCTTGCATACTGGGACAAGTGAATTGTTGTAAGAGCAAGCTACAGTAAAGCAATGTAGTTGAAATCACAGAATCATAGAATCATAGCATTGGAAGGGACCCAGGGGTCATCTAGTCTAACCCCCTGGCGGATAAACATTCAGTTGTGGTGACCGTGACCTAAGTTTAAGGTGCCATTTGGTGCCTAGCTTATGTATCTAGTTTCTGACACTGCCAACAATCCTAAAAATCTTGGCTTTTGTTAAAATCGCAGATGGGCAAGTTTAGCTAAGCTGCCTTTGAAATAGCGGGGTAGATAGAAGAAGATTTGATCAGCCTTCTTGTGGTCAGGGTTTTTATATTCTAATTTTATGTCTTGAACTGCCCTGAGATCTGTGGATGAAGGGTGTGGTATACACATTTAATAAATAAAGATGAACTACGAAACTCCTTTCCTCCCTCTGTGATTGGAACCAGCACAATCACAGCTAAGAAAATTTACTGTGTATTTGCATTACTTTAAGTTGCAGAACTCTGCTTTCATAGCAAAAGAATTTTGAGTTTAAAAGAGAAATGGTAGAATTTAGAAGAGCCCCCTTGTAGATTATGTACGTAGCTGGCAGGACCAGGCTCCAAGTGGTAAACACAGTGGTGATGAGGTAGACAAAACCTCTTTGGCAAAAGATCAAGCCAGGGTCCAAGAAAACATGGGGAAATCTAGGATGCAGATGGAATTGAAGCTAGAAGGGATGTTTTGTTTGTGCAGGGCAATGGCAGCTAATTTCAACTCCCAGCTTCCACTTTCCACAAGCACCTTCTCTTGTTTAACTGTTTTGAGCTGGCTGGTTTAGGTGCAGCAATTCTTACCTGTGGGTTTTTCTACACAGCTCAGGGACACCAAACAGGTTTGTGTGTGAAGTAATTTAACCTCAGGATGCTCCTACTCGGCATCTTTCCTTCCTATTCCTGCCACCTTGGATCATGAAACTCTTGACATGGTAAAAGTCTCTCTGAGTGTCTGAGAGATTGACTTCACTTGTTCTGAATGTCTGTGATTTCATAAAGTGTCACATACAGCGTTTCATACATAACCAGTGTATGGTTTTTAAAACCTGACTTGTCCAGAGCAGCGGACAAGGGGGAGGCTGTAGCACAACAACAACATAGAGGAGGAGGGTACCTTTTTTGGTGCAAGATCTTTTAAAAAATAAATGGAGACAAGGAATTTGCTGCGCAGATGTTCTCAGCAAGCTGCTTTTTCGTTTTCATGGAGCTACCAGTTTTACCCAGTGGGAGCAGTGCATGGATCACCTTCAGCCAGGTGGCAGTCTCTCTAAGCAAGGAGCCTCTTGCTTTTGCTTGGCAGTGGCTGCTGCTAACAGCTGCTCCCACATTGCATACGTAACTAAGATAAGCTGTGCATGAGTGTGGGCGTCGGGTGTGGGAAATGTTGACCCTTTTGGGGAGTTTTGGCATATCTTGTCTGCTTTTATAATGTGCGCACGCTCTAGCTTATTTACCAGCTTTTGCATGGGGCAGCCGGCAATCTCTCCCCAGAGATCTAGTTCCCTGTGGAATTGGACAGATTCACTTGATTGCGTGCTGTATGCTGATACGCATGGTTTTGTGGCTAAGGCTGACCGTAGCAAACCACAGGCGACTAACTTGCCCCCCTCCAGATGTTATTGGACCCCAGCACCCATCTGCCCCAGCCAGCATGGCCAGTGGTCAGAGGTGATGCAAGCTGTAGTCTAATGGCATCCAGAGGGCTGCAGGTTCCCAACCTGTTCCTTTAAAGAATTTGGAACCTTAGAAAATCAAAAGTAAATGTTCAGAATTTCTAAAATCATTAGCACTGGGTTTCTAGATGCCATCCCTGTGCAGGGAGAGAAGGGTTTAAATTGAGCCATTTCTCAGCAGTGGGGCTGGGCTGATCTTTTGATGAATCTGTAGTCTGGTTAGTGCGGGGAGTTCTGCTCCTAATCTGCGGGAGGTACTCCTTGAGTTATTTGCCTGGAAGGAACAGACTATTGTTGCCTTTCAGTCCTGGTGTCTCTTCTAGGTCTGGATTTCTGATTCAACTCAACCCTTGCTGGAGACAAGGGGGAGGAGGGAGGAAGCTGGAATGTGTTTTACAGAATAGGATAAAACTCTTGAGTTCAGCTGTCTCAGCATGTCCATAAAAGGAAGCTCCCTGGTTTAGTCAGCCATGGGAGTTTCTTCCTTTCCCTCCCTCCTTCCCTCTCCACCCACCAATCCCAATCACCGACCTGATTAATCCGAGCTCCCCCATTGGAATATGTAGAACCAGGAAGCACTGTAATTCCCCCAGGTGGTTCTGAAACCAGCTGCCTGAATAAAGGAGTTGGGCCATATCTTACAGCTCAGCCTGGAATGAGAAACAAAAGTCAACAAGCCTGGCTGTCTTCCTCGTCCAGAGAGGACCCAATCTGGTGCCCTCCAGATGTTGCTGGACTACAACTCCCATCACCCCTAACTCTTGACCATGCTGGCTGGGGCTGATGGGAGTTATAGTACTACAGTAGCACCTGGAGAGTGCCACTTTGATACCCCTGGTCCAAATACTTGGCCTTTGCTTTTCTCTATCCCTTCAAAAGTGCATTACACCCTGGAGGGTATAGCAAGCCTGATGAGCCTCGTTGCTCTTTTGTGTCTTTGCAAGAGGGTGCTGTAGTGCCACTAAAGCAAAATGGCCTTGGTGCAAACTTCACACATCTGAAGGTGATAAAGCAACCCGTGGCCTCCAAAAGTTTGGGGTCTGGCAGTACAGTGAAGGATGAGCTGGGTTTTTAAATAGGTGAGAACTAAAGGCAAGGGGGTATACAAAGCACATGCCAGGACTACTTCATCTAACTTGAATAGCTCAGTTGGTTGGGGTGTAGGGCTGATAACACCAAGGTTGCAGGTTCTAAGGGGACAGCTGCATATTCCTGCATTGCAGGGGTTGGACTAGATGATCCTCAGGGTCCCTTCCAGCTCTATGATCACCTCTCACCTAGGCAAATGTACATAAGGATATTCTGCTGGATCAGAACCATGGTCCATCCTGTAGTGTTCTTCCGTGATGGTCTTAAGCTTCTCTTCTGAAACCATTTTGGACTTGCTGAATTACCATCGCCGAAAATATCCTTTAAATTTGATGAAGGAAAAGTGAGTGGTGGCTGTTTCCTTCCAACAACTAATAACAGCTACGGTTTCTTAAACTGTAAGCCGTTGCATACTCAAGACAAGGCATGATAATAACAGCAACCTTTCAGGCTGCCTGTGTGCCACAAATAGTCAGTCCAGATATATTTGTGGGTAGGCCAGCCAATAGTTTTTGAAGGTTAGTAACTGTGGATTAAT
This sequence comes from Podarcis cretensis, assembly GCF_951804945.1. Taxonomy (NCBI): domain Eukaryota; kingdom Metazoa; phylum Chordata; class Lepidosauria; order Squamata; family Lacertidae; genus Podarcis; species Podarcis cretensis. The sequence continues at coordinate 26,512,587 of NC_137182.1, read as the reverse complement.
TGCAAAACCACCCAGCGCTGTCTCATTCAAGTACATCACAAAAGTGTCTGTTTGCAATACTTAAAATGTAATCAACCTAATGAATCGCTAAAGCGTAGATGACTTTTTCGAAAAATAATATAGATACACTTGGGAATTGTATTAGGGCTTCAAAAGTATTTTCGGGGCTGATCTGAAAATGGGCTGTCTCATGCTGTTCTCTTCTTCAAGTACTCTACAGTGTCGGTCGCTCTGTGTTGTCGGCTCTTGTTGCATTCTTGTTTGTGTTTTGCACGCCAGGCAAAGGTAGATGTTAAAAATAGCTGTGCTGTACTTAAACTCCCATTTTGAAGGGCCAGAAACATTAGAAATGAATTGGCTTTTTATATACAGAAGCTCTGGAAAATGAAAATTTAAAATTCAGCCATGAGCTCTCTAAACTCAAGAGGGAATTGTTTGTTAAGCTAAACCTTGCCCCCCACCCCCCGGTATGCTAGGATATGTGCTTGAAACCTGTCCTTGAAACCTTTAGGTATGTAATGCCTGTAAGTCAACTAATGTAAGGCAGCATTTTTTCTCGGAGTCTAGCGTTACTTTATTCCCTCCCCTTTTTTCCACTTTTGCAAACTGCTGATGCCGTTTGAAAATGGCTCGGGAGCTCAAAGCGCTACCCTGCAACATGGCTGAGTTTTGCTCGGTGCACAGCTTTGAGATAGTGAAACACCCGGAAGAAATGGATTCTACATATCTTCTTGCTAAGGGCTCATTCTTTATGGGGCAGATCCAGTTGGTTAACTAGCTGCCATATGGCTCCCGTACCAGATGAAGGAGAGGATTTACCTGCAGGAAGAACATAACTCTTTACGGTTTTAAAAACTAATTGCATAAACTGGAGAGCTAGGGACAGAGTGTCAGGTTTGGTTCTCATATTGGCTTTGTGTGTGTATGTGTATGATTGCTGCTGCCGCCGCCACTGTGCTAAACTGTGTGGGAACAGCTTCGCTATGGGGTGTGGTGATTTCAGTCATGTCAGCACAACTACCTGCAAATGAGTGGCTCTGCTGACTTGGTTAAAACTGCCCTACCCCCACATCAGAGCCAGTTACTACATGTGCTGAGGCCTGTGCACAGCTCCCTGTGTGGTTCTCCCTCCCACCACCTTCATTACAGCAGCAGCAATTAACACCACAAAGAGAACCTGCAAATCGAACTTTGGAGGTGGATTTGGGTAGCTTTAAGAGAATGCGACAAATTCATGGAGGATAAGGCTACTAGCCACAGTAGCTTGGTTCTACCTCGGAAGCAGCAGCAGTTACTGGAAATTGTAGGAGAGGGCACTGTTGTGCTCAAATCCTCCTTTGGGGCTTCCCATAGGTGTCTGGTTGGCCACTGTGAGAACAGGATGCTGGTCTAGGTGGGCTATTGGCTGATCCAGCAGTCTCTTACGTTTTTGCAACTCTGTGTGTATAAAATATATGTGTACGCACAAAATATATGTATACGCACACACACACCATACATTCCTTTCGGTGAAAGGCCGTGTGTGTACATGTCATAGGTGCCAACTCTATGGGGTGAACTCCCCCCAAAGTATGTGGGAACAGGGCTGAGCCCCCACAACCTTGAGGGTCCGGGCATTGCTGGGTCTTCCTATGACAAGTGCCCCCCCACCCAATGTTGCGTGGAACTTGACGCCTCTGATACATGTGGACACGTGGTTAGTCCAATGCACAGATGTACTTTTTGTATTGATGTTTGTTTTATGGAATACACATTTGTTAGTGAATTATTGTAACCCTGAGTTTCTTTTCAATAAGAGTGGGTTTAATTTTTTTAAAAAAATGGAAAATATTGTGACTACAACTGCACACATGTCCGTATTGCTGCATGTAGGTTAAGTGTAATTGTAAAGCCTTGTACCCCTTTTGGAAGCGTTTTCGATATAGGAAAGCAAATAATGCTTGAAGTGGCCTGGAAGTGAGTGGCTCAGGGGCATCTAGCAAACTTCACAGCCAAGAAGCTACAGTCATACCTCGAGTTGCGAATGTGATCTGTGTGGGAGGCACGTTCGCAACCCGCAGCACTGTGTCTGCGCATGCGTGTGATGCAATTCGGCAGTTTTGTGCATGCTCGTGATGTCATTTTGCGGTTTTGCGCATGTGCGAGAGCCGAAACCCGGAAGTAACCCGTTCCGGTACTTTCAAGTTTGGCACGGTCTGTAACCCAAAAACATGCAACCTGCAGCGTTCGCAACCTGAGGTATGACTGTATCTGGACCCGGGTGGATATTTCCATCTTAGCCCAGTTCATTATATAGTGAATTGCATTGACCTGCCTGGACGCTGGCAAAGGGAGTGCCAGGTTGAGAAGCTCCTTTCCCCCAGGAATATGTCCTCCACTTTTCCTCATCTCTCTGCACCTGGAGGGAGGAACCTGCCTGACTGGCTTTCCTGGAGAAGGAGGTGGCAGTTCACCATCATTCCTAACGTGGGTGTGGTAGCTGTTCTTAACTTTCTGTTTGAAGGGAGGCACCTTCGCTAACCACAGACGTAGCATAAAGCTACATTTTGCTGGTGTGCAATCCAGTTGCTTCAATACCAGAGTTTTACCTTGTTCTATCAGTATTCTTAGTAGGTATTAGCCATGTTTTATTCCCAGCCAGTTTGATGATGCACATACTTAAGAATGCAGTTATGTTTAGCAGCCACAAAAAAAATGTTGCATTTCTGCGAGATCCCCTTCCCCCCCTCCATCTGAATTCTCAGCATTGCTGCAGAACTGTGATCCCCATGTTTCTTTGGGAGAAGTAATGACAGTTAAGGACAGCCGAGATTTATGACATACGTGTTCCTGTCTTGTCTGTGGTGCTGTCAGTTACTAGAATTGTTTTTTTACTTAAGGCCGCAATCGGCAGAATCAAGTGTTAAAGCTTTTCCTGGACTTAATCACCGCAGATAGGGAGTGGGATTGTTTGCCTGAACTCTCCCGCCCACAGGAACCAGACTGAACAAAAAATAAGTGGGAGAGAGCATGCTAATTTTCAACCTGCGTAGTGTATTCGTGGGGAGAATGTTCAGATATGTGAACTTTGCTTCCCCCAGATAGTGAGGTTGCCTAGATCAGCTTGACCGCACAATCCTGCTAATTGCATCCGTTGACTCCTAGGCTGCGTACTCGCCATACATTTTAAAGCACATTACTTCCCTTCCTCCAAAGGATCCTAGGAACTGTGCTTTGTTAAAGGTGCTGGGAATTGTAGCTGGGGGGGGGGAACTGCAACTCCCAGGATTCTTTGTGGGAAGAAAAGTGCTTTAAATGTATGCTGTGTATGCAACCTTAGACCCTGGTTCAAGCCCCTGACAGATAGCCATTGCGTGAGGCAAGTCAGTCCCTCTTACAAAATGCCTGTTAATCACGATGGCTCTTCCTGTTTGTATCACAGCGTTGTTGTGAGGCCAGAATGAGATACAGGCATGTATCATGCACAGAGCTCCTTGGAAGGAGGGCCAGCATTACAGATGTGGGGATAATAATTATGGATACTGTGCTGGTTGCAGCTCTGGATAGGGTTGGCAAGATGTGGCAACTTTTACCCTGTGATGGAGCTGGAAGATAAATATCTTTAAGGTCTTACTGTCGTGGTCCACTAAAATAGTGGCTCCTTTGATTTTTTAAAAAATCCAGTTTTTCTCACACGATAGTCTCCCTCGGATATTCATCTACAGAAAGCTGTTTCTCAGGCGCTCAGCATGTAGTCGTGATTAACCTAGCATAGCAGCTGCTATTTAGGTCTCAAGCTTCCTAGCAGTTCTTGCCAGAGGCAGCCAGTCAAGGGTTTGTGAGCATGGCTTACGTGTGCTGCCCCAAAACTTGATGCTGGGCAGGCAGTGGGAGGCACATCTGCAATTTGACTGCATCAGGGTTTTGCTCAATTTATTGTACTTCCAGGTGTTCAAATACACGGGAGGTTTTTCTTTGCAGGGTGGCAGCTGTTGGGAATGAATGACATGTACATAAATTAGTATTAGCTGGGCTGCAGGGTAGGAACAAGGAACGGTGCAAGATGCTTCAGTCTTTCTGCCTGCTCGCAGCCCAGCTTCTGGCTTCTGAAAGTTTGCCTGCACCCCTCAGGCCTTTCAAAAGCAAGAGCGCCGGAAAGCTGTATTCTTAAGATACGGCATCATTTGCCCTCCAGATGTTCTGGGCCGCAATTCCCATCGTGCCCGTTCAGCACATCTGGAACATCTGGAGGGCACCAGGTTGCTGAGGCCTAGAGAGAGTTTTTATTTATTTTGCTAGGTTTTGCTGGCTTGAAGCAAAACAAACGTGCAATACACTGCTACTGTGCAAAGTGTTGAGAGAGGGGTTGCCATTTTGCAAAGAGGTGATCTGATTTGTCATGGGCACATTTTGGCTAGGAGGAGCTCTTCCGCCCCTGTCCTCTCCCCCCCCCCCAGTTCTCAGATCAGGCTGAATTCTGTTTTAGGGTCATAACATATGTAGAGTGAAGATGGACCCTTGCATGTAGCAAAAAGAAAAAAAAGCCTCATCTGTTATCCCCCCCCCCCTTTACGAATGTCCTTACCCATATCCTCACACCCACATGAAATTCATGCACAGGAGAATAAAGAAACATTGGCTTACTACATGAAATGAAAGACAGAATATGTGGATGTTGCTTCAGGCAGCAGCGTTATAATATTAGCAGGCAACAAACCTTGACACCACAGACACACCTTGATCAAAAGAGTAAAAGAATCCCTAACTATTCCTGCTTTGCAGAGGCTTGGATTAGATGACCCTCGGTGTCCTTTCCAACTCTGTGATTCTGTGAGCGGTTGACACTGACAAGGCCTGATACCGGCTGTCGAGTCTCAAGTGCGAGTCTCATCCTCCACCACCGCATTCATTTCTTTTTGAAAAGTAAGCACACAACTCCTTTCATAAAAACTGTGCCCCCCCCCGTCAGTATAGAATGCATATCGGCCTGTCCTCTTTGGTTTGTTCTTACGTGTTGTGTGGTCAGGAGCATGGCAGCATCTCCCTCCCTTCACAGCAAGGTCCTCTCCTCTCCTCCCATCCTGCACTAGAGGTCAGGTTGACTTCTGAACTGGCCCCTTGCTGGGTTCTCCCAGGCAGGCTGAAGATGCATGAGGATGCTTTGAACCGATTGGCTACATGGGTCCTGCTACCCCCCCCCCCGCGCCCCCAGATGGTGAAGCCCGTCCAAGATACCAAACATCTTGCCTTCAAATTGCACGGGGAAAGCACTCTGCCCAGCCTCACTCGTGATGACTCAGCTGCACGTACCCACACACCCCGGGCTTTGTGGAAACCTGAGTTGGTGATTTGTGCATGTACCTCCTTTCTCCTTCAGATGTGATGCATGTGTTGACTTGCACAGCGTTTATTCTCTTTCTCATAGATACACTCACTCACTCACTCACTCTACTTTTATCTTGGTAATCATCCTTGACTGTCACCCTGGCATCAGCGCTTCCCTCTCACATTCCTATCCTGTAGAATTAGCATAGGGCTGCCTCAGAGGGCGAGGTTAGTATCTTCTTTGCAGGGGGGGGGGGTGACTAAACAGGTATTTCTCTAGCATCACACCCTGTCCTAGGAAAGCAGGCGGGGTCTAGAGCAGGCTTCCAACCAGCCCTGTCTCCAGACTTCCAGGGCAAGCTTCTTGGGAGAGGCAGATACCATCTCGGTGAGTGGTGTGTTTATGCCTTTCGCCTCCCCTCTTTCCAATGCCCCCCCCCAATGTCTCCTCTGGCAATTGCCCATGGCTTCCAAAAGCAAACAAGGCAGAGGTACATTCCACGGTGCATGCTTATTTTTAGGCTTTTGGCACGGCTGGGCTAGAGATGAGTTCCTTTCCAAAGTGCTTTTGTTGTGCTACCTTTCAAAGCCTCGTTCTTCTCTCAGGGTGCCTTGGGGTTTCTTTGCTTTAATAAAAGAGCCACATTTAAAGGTTTCCCCAGCGTGCATAGAAGCTGCTCCATCTCCTGCCTGCAAAGGGAGCCCATGTGGACTGGCTTATGCTCGGTTCTTCCAACCCTGCTGCCTTCTCTCTTGCCCTCCCTTGCTGCATACTGTACAGGCCAGGAAGTAGCAGAATCTCTTCAGTTCTCTTACCAAAATTGCCCTTCCTGGCTGCAGACTGCTCCACATTACGTCTCCGCATGAGCCTCAAAGTGTACACTTGTGAGGATCTGCCATATAGGCATGGCCTTCTGCGTGGCATCTTCCCACCCTCCTTTAAAATATATATAATTTCCAGGAGAACTTCATTCTGAAAGGAGGGAGTGGCAGCGGGCTTAAGTGAAAGGGTTTTACAGGTGGAAAGAATGAAGATCTAGCCCTTTTATTTACTGTCAAAAAGTTAAGGGTGCAGGTTAAAACAGTCCCATGGAGTAAAGTAGACATTGTCATTACATGTTGTTGTTTTCTATCCTATGTGGCATATTTGAAAGCAAGATGGGGGCAATAACAAAAAAGGCACAGACCCCTGCTTTGAGGAGAATGCAAGTCTAAAATGAGATGGAAGCAGAGTGTTTATTCCAGTGCAAAAACAATAAGATCCAACAGTAGTATGCAATATGTATGTAAACTTTTGAAAGTGTACATAAAGTCTTTTTAAAAAGTTTTCTGTTGCTGGAAATAGCTTTGTGAGTGGATGTTTCCCTGGATCCTTGTTGTGTTAAAAATGTCAGAGCCCTTCCTGAGCCCAAATAAGTTTGACTATGGGCTTCTTATACTTTAGTTAGTCTTTGGTGGTTTGTTTTGCAATCAGTTGATATAGTCCTTACATGGAGCGGTTCCACATTTAAGTCACATTGAACACACATTTAAACCATATAACTTTCCCCCAAAGAATCATGGGAACTATAGTTTCCCCTCACAGAGCTACAGTTCTCAGCACCCTTAAACTACAGTTCCCATAAGTCTTTGGAGGAAGTAATGTGCTTTAAATGTGTGTTGTATGTTCTTCAAAAGTATGGTGTGGATCTGCATGGGGATTCTGCTGAATGTGTGAACCATCTCCCTTAAAGGACTGCTGGAGTTGGCATTTGGTGCCTGTGAAAGAGCTTCCTGTGATGATTTGTGAGGCTTACCTGCATATGCAAATCAAGATTTCATGATGTCACACCCTGTGTGAGTCTGTATCCTAAACTGTGTTCCCTTGACCCTAGACCCTAAAATTCAGCATGTACAAGAGCTCTTCATAAGGCTCCTCCTTCCTTCTTATATTGACTTGCGGAACACTCTGCCTCAAGGAATAGCAAGCATGTTACGGTGTACCGTATACAGCAGTTGAGCTCAAAAGAGAGTAAGGCAAAACTCTGAAAGATGGAATGTGGGCCGCATGGTCAGTTCAGAGAGGACTCCCATCAGGTAAAGGTCTACAGTTAGAAGACAGCAGAGCATTTTGCAATTTGTATCTGCTGTTGCTTTGTGCCACGTGGTGTAAACACAGCTTGTGTCTTCCTGTATTTGGTGAGCAAGATTGTGTTGCCTCTACAAAGCTTGTACATTTGCCCAGGAAGTGCAAAAGCTGTGGGAACGTGCTGTAGATGTTTGTCCTGGTGTTAATATGCAAAATATCTAGGGGCAGCGCTGTGCAGTACATATATTAAGGCTAAGGAACTACTATATTCTGAAGGCATCGTGAGTTCTAGAAGTTACCCTTGTTCTTAAAAAAAAAGTTGGAATTCATTGGATGTGGTGGACAAAAGTATTTTTGGTGGGATAGGGCTGTGTGACATCACTTCTTATATGGGGAATTCCGAAGCTAAATGTGCAGGTCATACTCTGTTAGTTGGGTGCAGTGCGAAGAGGCACCCAAGTTTGCCTTATTTTCCGGAACTTGATACAGGGGAATTTCAGCTGTTGGTGTGACTCATTACGGCTGTGGTTTAACCCTGGTGGATCTTCTTGCAGAGCAGCCATGGAGGTGGTGAACATGATGGAGCAACCCATCAAGGTGACGGAATGGCAGCAGACATACACCTATGACTCGGGCATCCATTCCGGGATGAACACCCAGGTGCCATCGGTGAGCAGCAAGTGTTTGGTGGACGACGACGACCTGTATGGCAAGCAGTACACCATTAAGAAGACCACCACTTACAGCCAGGCTGGAGCTGGGCAAGCCCAAGCCCAGGCACAAGGTGAAACTTTACTTATATGCTTATTACGTGAATCTTACATGATGGGAGTCAATCGAGTTTCTATTGAGTCAATCTGTGGTTTCTATTGAATAACAAAAGGAAGTCTCACATCTGGGTACTGACTCAGACCAGCTTAGCTTGAGCAAGGCTGCTGCAGTGGCAGACATTTCAGTGGTGCTCTGTGCAACACTCAAATTTGGCGCCCCCACCTTTCATGCTCTGTTCTGAATCGTTGTTGTGGTTCCCTCCAGCAGCCAATGTTACAAGCTGGGATAGTAAAGCCAGGAGCCAATGGCTTCTGGGACCTGGGTTATAGGCTCCAAAGCAGAATGTCTAGTCGCCGTTTGGTGGTGGTGGGTTTCGGCAACGCTTTTTATTTCTTATTATGATAAGCATGAACTAATACACAATTCACATAAGTGACACATTGTTAATATCACATTTTTAGCAGAAATTGTGAATGCATGTTTAATTTGGTGTTTACAATAAAAATACTGGTACCAAACTTCAGTTTTCGAAACACTCTACCCTTCATTGTTAATCATATTTTCTATCCTTAAGATATTCTTTGAGGCTTCAAAGCACATGTATTTCAGTAATCCTTGAATGTCAGCCACGCTCAAAAAGTGGCCCCCAGATTTTTTGAGGTGCTCGCAGATGAAGAACCTTTAGGCAGAAAATGCACCTGGCGCCGTGCTGTTTTCGAACCCTGCCTGCAGCGTGGAGCCCAGTGTGACTGCACTGGTCACCCTACCCTAAAACCACCTCTGGTTGCTGCACCATGAACCTTCAGGCCACGCCCTTGCCTGAGGTCATGTGATGAAGCAGCGTTGCATATTGCCTCTTTACCCTGTTGGGTCTCCCGAGGAGGTTTACAAGGCAAGCACGAAATACAATACTGAAGTCACCTCCATTGTAAAAGAGAGAGACACAGACTTATTTTACCGGGTGTTATAGTGTCAGATTAAATCTCACCAGGACTGGATCTGAACACTCTCCAGACTCTAATGCCATTTAAAAAAAAAAAGCCAAAAAGAAGGAAAAAAATCGGGAGCTATACTTTCCAACCGCATAGGCAGGGAATCTGAAAAACGGGCACCGCAGCAGGAAAAAAAAGCTCTGCTGTTGGTAACTGACAGCCTGGTTGCAGAAAGCATAGGTGGTTTGGGTGATATGGAAGAAGGCATTCTATAAAGAAGGTAGGCTCCTCAGACCTGAACCTACCTTTTTCTACCATATATTTTGTATGGGTGGCAGCGCTGCTGTTGCAACCAACCAACCCACCCTGGGTCAGGCTGTAACTCTTTACTTTATGATGATGATCGTACTAAAAATTCTTACTTGCCATCAGTGGGTCCCAACACTAGTGTGCTCTAAGAGGCTAGGACTCTGGATGTGTAGGGCTTTAAAGGTTAAATCAGTGCTCAGAAATTACTAACACGGACCCAAGAGACGCCTTGCTCCAGCTGGGCAGTATAGCCAGACAGTTCTTACATTTTTGCAAGAATGCCACTTCTGTGTGATTACTTCCCATGCTGTGATTAGTTCCCATGAGAGTGCATGTTAGCGGCTAGTTTAACCACAGTGTTGTCACAGAAAGCAGAACGTTTCAGTTCATCCCACATGAACTGGTGGCATCTGAATCTTGGGACGTGACCTCACTGCTCGTGTAGCATAAGAACAGGTCCTCAGCCTTGTGAGCTGGGAAATCTGGATTCAAATACAAATTCTGCCATAGTCCCATCAGGTGGGACAAGTAACATTGCCTCAGCTGTGGTTCTCCGGCTATGAAATGGAAAGAGTACCTCCCGGTAGGATGTTGTGGAGGTGGACTTGTACAAGGACGGAGAAGTCTGTAGCTCAAGGGTGTTTCCACAGTAACCCAGAGAAGCTAATTCTTCTTTGTTCTTTTCACTTACTCTGCTACATGGGAACTGCAACTTGAAGTGTGAACAAACCCATGCCTATCGAAAGTACCAAAGGGTATGCATTTTTGTGATTTTTTTGCAAAAAATAATGCATACTCTTACGCAGACTTCTTTGGGGAAATGTTCTTCTTTTGTGAAGAACGCATATTGACATCACAGATTTTGCAAAACAAATTCGGTGCCTGTAAAATTTTGCAATGTGCTTTCGGCTGGGGAGGGCGGGGTATAAATAAAATTTATTATTATTATTATTAAAATGGAAGAGGATCAGGAAATGGGGAGAGCAAATTTTGTCCTGTCTTTTCACTGAGATAAATACAGAAGAGACTTGTAGGAGACTGCAGAGAGACAGTCACATCTGCAGGTAGAGGCAGTAAACGGCAATCCAGGTTGCTGCAATAATTTAGGCACGTCAACACCTCCCCCCCCCCCCCAAATCCCTGTGTATATTTTTCCAGTGCAAACCAGTCCCCATTTCCCACCTCCCTTTCATGTTTTTAATTAAGCAGCTTTGTGTTACAACTGCCTAATCGCACTGGCTAATTAACTGCTGCCTTATCTTTTGGCTCACATGTGAGGACTCCTGCACCTTGCAGAGCTGAAGCAGTTTCATGAACCTCCCTACGAGGCGGATGGAAATCCTGGTTGGGATTTCCTCTGTGCTAATCCTGTCCCGCTCACCCTCTTTTGCAGCGGATTTGGAGTCCCACCTTGCCATGACCCGTGCCCAGCGCGTCCGGGCTGCCATGTACCCGGAGACAGTAGAGGACCGCTCCCTTCTCATCACCACCCAAGTGGAAGGGCAGCAGACAAATGTTCAGCGACTGGCCGAGCCCTCCCAGATGCTCAAGTCGGCCATTGTGCATCTCATCAACTACCAGGATGATGCTGAGCTGGCCACCCGCGCCATTCCTGAACTCACCAAACTCTTGAATGACGAGGATCCGGTAAGGCTTTAGACCTCTGAGGCTTGTTGGTGTTGATTTGCCTAGCAGAGTGGGTGGACTGGAGTATAGTTGGCATGTCAGTGATCCCGTACGTGAAATGGTGTATACTGTGCTTCCACTGAAATTCTGCAACTTCTCTGCACCAGAATCTTCAGTTTCAGTCTTCTTCAATTTACCACCCCACAAAAAATTAGCAATTGTGCCTAGCTCTTTAACAGCTACAAAGGTTTTGGCAATCTCTGGTGAAATCCTGGAAGCCCAAGAGGCTGATGAATAGCATTGTTAGCATGTAGAAGAACTTCAGGCCCCTTGACACACACACCCCATGACTCGCAGAAGCAGACTGGATCATGTAAAGAGATAAATCATTCTGATTTGTGTAACTAACACAGGGTGCAGAATTTGGCCACTCTTGCTGTTGAACGCTGGAGCTTTTAGGGCTGTCATCATCACCAGCGATATGTAAGATGCAGCATACAGAGAGGAGTGTCATTTTTAATGTAAATAAGTATATAGGGAATTTTTAATTTTGTCTACCGCGTCCGCCCCTTGGTGTTGATGTAGTACATCTTGTCTGGTCTTCGACCACAATAAAGATTGATTGCAGCACAATAGAACTGGGTGTTCGGCAGAACTCACTGCAGCTCCCTGTTTCGTCCTTTCAGCTCCCCGCTTACCTTCATTCCTCTTAAATTTGTTGCCTCCATTCCTTCCAGGTCGTGGTCAGCAAAGCAGCCATGATTGTGAACCAGCTGTCCAAGAAGGAGGCCTCGCGCCGTGCTCTGATGCAGTCCCCTCAGATAGTCGCTGCCGTGGTCCGAACCATGCACAGCACAAGCGACCTAGACACAGCCCGCTGCACCACCAGCATCCTCCACAACCTGTCCCACCACCGCGAGGGCCTGCTGTCCATCTTTAAGTCCGGGGGCATCCCAGCTCTTGTGCGCATGCTCAGGTGAATCTGCGGCCCTTGGCACATCCCATGGATGCCTTTAAAATCATAGGAACATAGGACACTGCCCTATGCAGAGTCAGACCATTGGTCCATCTGGCTCAGTATTGTCTACACTTGGCTGGCAGCAGCTCACTGGACTTTATCCAGGGTTCTGTCCCAGTCGTACTTCTAGATGCCAAGGATCCAACCTGGAGCTTCTGCATACAAATCAGATGCTCTGCTATGAACTACAGCCCTTCCCCAACCCTACAGGACTTTCTGAATTTCCAACACTCAGCAGAGCTTGACCCTCACTTCCCCCATTTTTGGAAGAGCTTTTTCCAAGAGTAAAGCTTGGAAATCCAAACAATGTATAGGATGCCTGTCTGGGCTGCATTTGCACTAGGTATTCAGCTCAGGTTGTTGGTGGGTTGTGGTTGCAGAAGTTTAGGGTGGTATTCAACTAAGTTCATGTGCTAGCCCAACAGGATTTATTTTCCCCCTGCACCACTCCCAGATCTGCTCTGGTAGGTCGGGGGAAAGTCCAGAACATATTTAAAAAGGTGTGGGAGTGGGGAGGAGAAATCCTTGCACTGATGGAGCATCAACCATAGCAATACCTTCAATCTTTGGTTTGTGCCAGGGCTCAGCCCTGAAACCTGTCATGTTCCATTGTGCCATGTACATAATCCTCTATATTACCAACAAGTAATTACAAGCAACCCACCCACACCTGATATTACAGGGAAGGGCCATATTTACTTGATCCTTCTCTACTTCTTAGCTTTACAAATAGCTGACCATGTCCTGGTGGCCGGTTAACCGTCTCTTGAGTTGCGCAAATAGAACTAAAGCGTACTAACTTCAGCCACCCCCATATTCCCAGGCACACCTGAGCCGTATGCTGCCAGCCACACTCTCTTCTCTTATGCACGTCCTGCTATTCCTTTGCTATGCAAGCCTTGCTAGGCACCTGAGCTGCTGTGGCAGCTTGCCAGGTGAACGTCCACACCCAGCTGGCATAAAATGGAGCTGATGAGCAGTTGCCTTAACATGGAGGCGTTGCCTTTGTTTTTCGAAGCACAAGCCTTGGCGTGCCGTAGCTGAGCCTTGCTCGGTTTCCATTACTGCTTTTCCACAATTTAGAAGTCCTGCAACCACTGCACCCTCTTTGTACCTTGGCACCTTCTTTAATAGCTTCTCTGTGTGCCACGGTGGGACCGCCAGAGCACAGAGCCACATCCTCCATGGCAGCCCCACAACTGAGTTGGCAGCAAAATGGTCCCATCGTCTTGGTGTTGCTCTCAACTGAGCACCCTGAGAAAGGAGAGGAGAAGCCAGGAAGTGGGGACATAACTTAGGTGGCTGGCAAGTGCATAGCTTGATGGCAGAGCATATGACTGCTAAGTCAGCGGGCTTTAAGTATGTGCAGTGAGTCCCACTCTTTTTCCACTGCAGTTCATGTATGAATCATTGCCTGTCTTGACCCCCTTTGACTGGGAATTCAAATAATAGAATTTTCTGTCTTCCAATGTTTCCCACCCCTTGACGCACAGCTCTCCCGTGGAGTCAGTCCTGTTTTACGCCATCACCACCCTTCACAACCTGCTGCTGTACCAGGAAGGTGCCAAGATGGCCGTGCGCCTGGCGGATGGCCTTCAGAAGATGGTTCCCCTGCTGACCAAGAACAACCCAAAATTTCTTGCCATCACCACCGACTGCCTGCAGCTGCTTGCTTATGGGAACCAGGAAAGCAAGGTAAAGGGGGAGCCGTGCCACTAAACTAGGATGCTTCTCTTACATGGAGTGCAGGGCAGGAGAGACCCTGGGATACAGTAACATAGGGCCTGAATTGGTGCTCAGAATATAAGCAAGTCTTCCCCACTCATGTTTGAGTTTGGGTTGCATCAGCTCCTGTCTACAAACAGCAAGGAAAAGGCTACATTTCGAGGGCTTGGGGGGGGGAGGAGATGAAATGGAGAAAACATGCCCTAAGTTCTGGGGAAACAATTGAATGGACAGGTGCCATTCTCTGTGCACGCCCAGAGAAGCAGGAAATCATCGCTCTGTGTGCTTGCTTCTGCAGCTCATCATCCTGGCCAACGGAGGCCCCCAAGCCCTTGTTCAGATTATGCGCAGCTACTCATATGAGAAACTGCTGTGGACCACCAGCCGCGTCCTCAAGGTTCTTTCCGTCTGCCCCAGCAACAAGCCAGCCATCGTGGAAGCCGGTGAGTGGCTACAGGGGTGGAACGCTTTGTTAGGAGTCTGGAAAAGGGGTGCTTCATCTGGTGTCACACTTTGCCATCTTTAGCAGCTGATGCCTCAAGAGTGCACTGTGGCAATTGGTTCTCTTCTTTAACTGTGCAAAGTATGTTCCCTAAATTTGCACTTTGCATTTGAGAACGTGCAAAGCAATACAGGAATGCTCAGTACCTTCCCAGGAACTAGTTCAGCATGTACAAATTGATTAGAGGATACTGTTTCTTTAAAAGCTCAGAGCAACCATGGGTCTTGCAAGTGGGGTTTCCCAGGCACTGATCAAGGCAACACCATCGTTGCTTCATCTTTGATACAGACTGGGCAAATAGCTAGCCTTTCAGTTACAGTAAGAACTGTGTAGTCATTGTACTAGTAAGCAAAGAACATCACACCATGGTCTAGTGCTAAAAGAGTTAGACTTAGAACTTGAACAAGACCTTTGCCTTTGACATTCTTAAATCCTAAGCCCCTGTGGGCAGGACCTGACTTCTTACTTGTGTGCGGTGCCTGGTTATTGTAAGGATTTTAACATAATGCAGCATTTGGCAAGTCACTTCGCTAGCCTTGGTTTGCTTACCTGTATAATTGAAAAAAGCAGTGATCGGACTTCCTCTTGAGCATAGTCTTGAACACACAACAAAGATTTGTGTCAAGGAAATGCTCTTAGTGTTGCTTCATTATATATATCACCCTGCAAAACATTAATTAGAGCTGTCGGACTCCCTCTTGCAGCCTGTCTTGGCAGTTTGTGCCGTGCATGATAGCATTGCTGCAGCTGTTCTGTGAGCTACATCCAGCTTCCTTTCCAGCAGGGAAGTCAGGGTTTAAATGCTAGTTATTTAGTGGTGGTCTAACACTGTTTGGACACACACTCCTGCTTGCCGAAGTAACCAAAGTAAAAATAAATAAATTACATTTTTATATCTCTTTTCTTCTTCTTCCTCTCCCCACCCCTCAACACATCCCAACAGGAGGCATGCAAGCTCTGGGAAAGCACCTGACCAGCTCCAGCCCAAGGCTTGTGCAGAACTGCCTGTGGACTCTGAGGAACCTCTCAGATGTGGCCACAAAGCAGGTGAGCAAGACTGGGCAGGGCCTCTTGCATTCTGTAGCAGTATATTTCCACAAGCACGTTTAATTTGAACCACCCTAAGCCCCACCCAGTAATTGTGCCTAATAGTTGCAGAGTCATGACCAGTAATCTGCTTCTGTTGGAGGATCACTTGGAGAAGGGAGTGGAGGAGTGGGGAATAGGGCAAGGCTCCATCCCCAAAGGGCTGCGGAAAAGCCTTGATGATCCTTCACTCCTCTTTTTTGCTCTTGCGTTAGCAACTAGGGGCCAAGTGACATTCCTCTGTGGCCATATTTGGCTTAGGGGATTGCAACAGACGACCCTGGCTGTAGGGTCTAGCTAGCTTCTGATCTGGAGAGGTTGTAGCAAAATTTCATGACACTCCTGTTCGAGAAAGGGGAGTTTGAGAAACAAACATGTTGGAATACTTCTCCCCACACTCCTTTCTTCCCTTTAACAAAATTGTCCGGCCCTGTGGTGTCGTCTCATGACCTTTTTCTATCCCACCCACAGGAGGGTCTTGATGGTGTCCTGAAGATCCTGGTGAACCAGCTGAGTTCGGACGACATCAACGTGCTGACCTGTGCCACCGGCACCCTCTCCAACTTGACCTGCAACAACAGCAAGAACAAGACCCTGGTCACCCAGTCGAACGGAGTGGAAGCCCTGATACACACCATCCTCCGGGCGGGAGACAAAGAGGATATCACCGAGCCGGCTGTCTGTGCTCTGAGGCACCTCACCAGCCGGCACCCAGAGGCTGAGATGGCCCAGAATTCCGTGCGGCTGAACTATGGCATCCCCGCCATCGTCAAGCTGCTTAACCAGCCCAATCAGTGGCCGTTGATCAAGGTATGAGTGGAAGGAGGCCATTGGCTGAGCAGTTATGCGTATAGGTACATAGTGTGCCTTACTTCAACTGTATCAGGCTGAGATTGCTAAAGTAGTGGCTTTTCACATGTTCAGGGAAACAATCTAGCACAGTCCTAGGAGGCTGTGCCACGTCAGAATGGGCAGTCATGGTTAAATCTTTCTCCATGTCAGAAACTCCCTGACCATTACGGAAAGCTACTGTATTAGGGATTGTAGTAGTTTAGCTTTCTCCTATGCCCTTCTCCCTTGGCTGTGCCAAGAGGTTTCATCAACGCCAGGGAGCGTTTGATCACATGGGTCTCCAACATTTTTAAAATATTATTTTTTCTTTATTGAAAGATTAAAAAGTACGTAATCACAAGTGCACAGAGGAAGATAAGACGCAAAAGAAGAAGAAGAAAAAGAAACAGCACCCATGTAGAAAACAAAACAGAGTGGGGGTTGGGGACTTGCATACATTACAAGAAATGGTTATTGTAGTTAACCAGACCATAACCTATTATGGTATTTATATTGTTGATTTTGTCCATGGCAAGTTTACGTTTCTACCCAACCTGTTCATGTGTAGTGAATTTGTACATACCTTCAATCTAATCATGGGAGGGAGCTGCATTCCCCCCCCCCCCAGTTCATCAATGCCCAACTTTCTGCCACAATAAGGGTGCAGAGAGTCAATTCATATTGTCCCTTCGTTAGATTCCATGTATTGGGTTTATAGTTCAAAATCACATGTCTCCATCTTAAGGTGGTACAGCCCGCCTAATCATACTTTCAGCTAAGCTACAGGGGGCTCCTTGCCGCACTGTGGAATTTGAATTTGTGTGCTGGGGAATGATGCTGTGAATATAGGAACGATGGGAGCAATCTGCTTAGATGTCCAAGATCTGTATGGCCGGTTGGTATAACACAGTGGCTAAGTGCATTTACCTGTTTGCTAGGAAGGCTTTGCTTCCAAATTGCAGCTCAGCTGCAAGATAATTGGGCAGCCTTCGACAGAGCAGCTTCTCTGTAATATGGGGGTGAGGAATAACACCAGCCAACCTTTCATGCCGGTTGTGCAGATTGCTTAGATGACGCAAGTGCTTAAGGACGTGGTGCTTTTCCCTTATATCATCTTATAGCAGACACGGGGTCTCTAGGTGCAGATGGGAGAAGAGAGTCTTCCTCCTGGAAGAAGGTTGAGGGAAGGGGGTTGGTGGGTATGAGAGAGAGGAATTGCTCTGTTGGCTAGCCTAATCCAGTGGTGCTCTTGTGTTTGGTATTAATTTGGAGCAAAGGAGCAGGGACCGCATTGTTCTGCTCTGTTTTCTGACTTCAAATGCGGAGGGTGGGGTAGGGATGGGGAACGCCAGCACCTTGCAGAGCTTCCAGGTTTTGCCCTTGGCCAGCGTCCTCAAGGTGTGCCTCTTTCCTTCTTCTCCATTCTCATAGGCTACCATCGGCCTCATCCGCAACCTGGCTTTGTGCCCAGCCAACCACGCCCCCTTGCAGGAAGCTGCCGTCATCCCGCGCCTGGTTCAGCTGCTGGTGAAGGCTCACCAAGACGCCCAGCGCCACGCAGCCGCCGGCACACAGCAGCCCTACACGGTGAGAGGCCAGGGAGGGTGCTGGCTTGGGCATAGGATCCTAGCCGACTGAAAGCCCCCTTAATACAGACGGTCCCTGTTCTCATTTCATTTTGCACCTCTGGAGCGATAGTTGCCTTCGGTGTAGCAATAACATGTGGGGTGCAAGCCAAGGAGCAGGCTGCTCTGCATATCCAGCCCCTAACAGATTTCTTTCTCCTTCAGGATGGGGTAAAGATGGAGGAGATCGTGGAAGGCTGTACGGGGGCATTGCACATCTTGGCTCGCGACCCCATGAACCGAATGGAGATCTTCCGCCTGAACACCATCCCGCTCTTTGTGCAGGTGGGCACATCCTAGAGGAGGGGAGGAATGCCATAGGGATGTGTGGGTGGGATTGGCACCCTTGAGTCGGGTAAACTAGACTTGGAGCAGAGAGAAGCAAATCCCCATAAAGCTTTCTTGGTGGCTCTTGTCCAAATTGCGCCCCCCCCCCCCATCTTAGCCTAGTGTTTCCTGCACACACCATTCTAACTTCCTCAAAAGAAAGGCAGGATACTTGGGTGATGTAATCATAAGGTCCTTTGAAAGCATCACCTGTATTCTCTTTTTAAAAAAATATTTTTTATTTGGTTTCACATTTCACATTTGCATTCATATATAAATCATGATCCTATACAAATAGGATTCTCTGAATCCCTAGAGTTCCCTCCATGAAACCCATGGAGGGATTCTTTTTTCAACTGCATCGTATAATGTTCTCTATATTTCCTTAAAACTCAGTTGTTACCATAGTTCTTGTTACATTGCAAGTGTTGTTAAAATCCTGCCAATGTTTTAATCATTTATAGTGTTCTTCTAAATAGCTTATAAATTTCCCCCATTCTTTATTGAATTTGTTGTCTTCTAGGTTTCTGATCTTCCCAGTCATTTTTGCCATTTTGGCATAGCCCGTCATCTTTGTTAACTATTCTTCTCTGGTAGGGATTTTGTCTTCCTTCCATCTCTGGGCCAGAAGTATCCTCGCAGCTGTCGTTGCATACATAAACAGTCTTTTCTACTCCTTTGGTATTTCTGGACCTAACATTCGAACAAAAATGCTTCTGGTTTTTCTACAAAAATTATTTTAACCTTTCCCCCCCCCCCCAACTCATTATAAATCATTTCCCAATATGCTTTCGTTATCTTGCACGTCCACCACATATGGTAGGATGCGCCTTCTTTCTCTGCATTTCCAGCCGATATTTGTAGCTGTTCTATATATTTTTGTTAATTTAGTAGGAGTTAGGTACTGTTGGTACCTAGCATCACCTGTATTCTCAAGGCCTTGCTCATCTCCCTATCTTGCTTGTGTAGTTTGGCTTGAATCAGTGGGGTTTTTTTGAGTTCTTGCCATTTAATAACAACAGCAATTGAATGTTTGCCATGCACCCACCGCACCTAGGCATTGTACGTAAAGCAGGGTTTTGTAGTCCTTTGCTAGCAGGGACACGATACACAAGGAAGGGCAGGGACCAAAACGGAATGAAATAGAAAACATTCTCTTGCTTACACTTCCTGCCTTTGTTCGCTTCCCCCCTGACCGCAGCTCCTGTACTCTCCAGTGGAAAACATCCAGCGTGTGGCAGCTGGTGTTCTGTGTGAACTGGCGCAAGATAAGGAAGCAGCTGACGCCATTGACGCAGAGGGGGCCTCAGCACCGCTGATGGAGCTCCTCCACTCCCGGAACGAAGGCACAGGTAATGGGCTGTGTGTGCGCCTTTCTTCCTCTAAGATACAGAGTTCTTTGTGGTTCCCTTTGCTGTTGCATGCTCCAGCTTCCTCCATTCAACAGTTCAATTAGCTTAATTACCTAGTGTTGAAAATGCGTTAGAACAAACATTACAAGAGTGATTCAGTGTGTGAGAGTGGCAAATGGTTTTGGGGTTTGTATATAAAAGGCAGCATGGGCTTACTCAGAGTTAAGTCATTCCAAGCAGGCAACTGTTTCTTCTCTGAGAGAGGAAAATGCAGCATTCGACTTTTCCAGTGAAATGGAATTGATTAAAAGGAAGATGAACAAGGACTGTGTTGGATCTCAAGCTCATTCGTAGTTTAGCACGACACAGACAGGGCCAAACAAATTCCAGCAAGCCTTAGATTGCATGCTCCCCTTTCTCTCATCCTCCTTCTGAGTTGCTGGGAGGAAAAGGTTTGGAAACTTTCACTTCAGCTTTTGCGTTACTGCTTCCTTTTGTCCAAACTTGGTATTGTGGTTAGTATTAACTGAAGCAATGATTTCAAGCTGGCTTATTACAAACAAGCTATAGTTAATGCTCACATTGCGCTAAACTATGGCTTAGTGTGAAGCCTGGATGCAGCCAGTGTTTTTTCTCTGGTAACATGTCAAACTTGGAGAAAAACAACTGATGAAAGTTGTTCCATGGTCTGGTCGTGTCCTATTTTATTCATGATTTTTGCTGGAGATAAAAACTGGAAGAGACTTGGTGGTGACCAGTGATCTTTTTAATGCAACAAAGGATCCAGGAGTTATGCAAGGATTTAGCTGGATGACCTCATGAACTGAGCAATAGAAATTTGACAGGGAATAGTACAGATTATGAGGGTGTGTATTTGATGACAGTCAGCTGGCTGAAAAGACAGATGAAGAAAGGATATTGGTTGCAAAATGCCTGTGAGCTACTGATGTGATGTAGCGGACATTGAAAGCAGTTCTCGGATTCACTGGGCTTTTCTAGCAAGGATAGATGAGGCAAAGGAAAAGGAAGCCGAGAAAAGGAATAAAATCCATCAAGGTGGTAAAACACAGCCATTGCCAACATAGGTGTTAACAAAATGGGATATTTGCTAAAGGGCCTCTTGATTTCACCCCCTCTCTCCCTCCAGCTACATATGCAGCAGCTGTGCTGTTCCGCATCTCGGAAGACAAGAACCCGGACTATCGGAAACGCGTCTCTGTAGAACTTACCAATTCGCTCTTCAAACACGATCCTGCCGCTTGGGAAGCAGTGAGTGTCTATAATATTTTGGCAGGGAGGGGCTAGTGTGACAACTTGTAGCCAGTGCAGACCTTGCCCCCCACCTTCCCCCAGTCTTCTCACTCACCTTCACTTTGCTTGCAAAATGTATATTCTTATTTTGGACGTTTGATGAATGACTTCTGGAAAATCAAGGTGCGCAGAGTACTTAAAGTTGACGGTAGTGTTCTAACATACAATATTGGGACTTTGGGAATAAACTACCCCGCAGCATTTAAAACTTGAAGATATTTTGGAATCTCGGGCACTTGAATCTCACTTCATACTTGTGCAATTTGGTCCTAACTTACTGTATTTTTCCGTCTATAAGATGCCCCCTCCCATATAAGACACCCCCTATTTTGAGGGACTCCAATTTAAGAAAAAATTGTGTATTTTACTATCCGTGTATAAGACGCCCCAAAATTTTAGACAGTTTTTTTAAGGGAAAAAAACCTACTCTTATACACGGAAAAATACGGTAATTGGTTGTAAGAGAACCAGAAGGGGTTACTGGGTCATCAAGACAAACCCTTTGCCTATTGCAGGGACCCTGCTTCAAGCAATGTTATTAGAGAGAGAGAAACGCCCCACCTCTTCATGTGCAGTGGTGTTAACAGCCTTGGACAAGGGTTCAAAATTTAACTTCAGCATTTTGCCCAAGACAATCGCCTCATGAAGTGACTCCCACCATAGCAGTGTTGTTCTAGCTGTGTTCTAGGAAAACCTATATTTGTTCCTGCATCACACGCTTGGGACCAAAGAATACATTTCCCAGGAAACTACCTTTTCATCTAGTGATTTATTTATTTATTTTTAAATGAAGTCCAGCAGTGGTTTCGGGAGGGAGGGGTGTTGAGTGCTCTCCTCCAGGACAAATGGTGGCTGTGGGAGCAATTTCCATCAGGAAAACAGCATGAGAGTAAAAGGCTTGCCCTCCTCTCCTTCCCCCCACCAAACTGCTTCACTGCTCCAATCAGTTTGGCACCTGCTCTTGATTAGAAACTAAAATGCTAGGCCATGCAGCCATTGTTGCCTGCATGACATGTGAATCGGCCCTCACTTCACATGGGCCAGTGGCAAGACATAAAATACCCTGGTCAGCATCCCATGTGACCTTGAATGTACTCAACTTCCTTAAAGTAACCCAGTTGGATGTTTGCCCAACCCATTGTTTGGTGGCCTCCAGTGACCTGTTGTCATCATCCTTTCCCTGAAGTTCTTGTTTCCCTGTTTTGTTACCCACTCAAGTTAGCGTGCGTGTTTTTTTCTGCCCGGCGAACAATCTAAACCTGTTTGGCCAAGTTCAGGACAGTGGTTGGAATAATTTGGGAGAGCTTCACTTGCACAAAGAATTTGAAAATGGTCAAAGTGGCCAAAGGGACTAACAGTGCATTAAAAACAGTCAGAGAGGCCTGCTCATGGTGGACCACTTGCTTAGCAAGTATAGTCTCCAAGCCTCTACCCTGGGACAGAAAAGCCTGTGTCTCTCTGTGTTACACCCATCATGCCTGATCATTGACCAGCCATCTGGGGCTGATGGGAGTTGGAATCCCATCTGGAGGGCCACAAGTTCCCCACCTCTGCTGTATCCCATCAACTCTGGTTTTGGGGTGGTCACTTACTCATGGGCTAGGAGTTCAGCAGACTGGGTTTTCCCTTGTCAAGCATTTGTGGATCCTGGGGGTCCACTCCCACCCTGCTTTCTGGGCATGGGCAATCCAGATGTTCGCAGCTCTCTCAGCGGCACAAACTCAGCTAAAGAAGATATTGGCCCACAAAGCGGTTGTCCTGAGGTTGCCATGGGAAACCTGAGTTTAGAATACCCCAAGAGCATCTTTGGGTTAACTTGTGGTCTCAGCAAGGCTTCTGCTACCATGTTGTGTGAACATCCGTCTCTTCTCCACAGGCCCAGAGCATGATACCCATTCACGAGCCATACGCAGATGGTAAGTATGAGCTGCCAGCCTTCCTGTCCCTGGGTCCCCATTCCTAGGAGGTGGGGAGGTGGGAGCTGGCTCAGAGCAAATGGAGCTTGGTGAGGCACTGCCCAACTTTCATCAAAAAAACCAGCCATCACTTCCTGTTCTCCTATAAGATTTAAGCACATGGGACCTTCTCCTTTTCCATTGCAATAGAGCTGGATGGAGGTTACCGCAGCATGTACCCCTCCGACATCCCCATGGATCCTATGCATATGGACATGGACATGGACGGGGACTATCCCATGGATGCATACAGTGATGGCGTGCGGGGCGCTTACCCAGACCACGTTCTTTCCTAAGGTGCTCTTTGGGCAGGGCTCAAGGTAAGCGCATCTCCAGATGCATTTTGGAACTGGACAGTTACTTGAATCAAAATCCAACAGAGAACGGAGACAGTATGCCTGCAAAAATGTCTCTCTGTTGTTGTGTTTTCTCTGCTCCAAATGAAAATTGATAACCTGCAGGTGTGATTTCTCTAGAGAAGCCTGGAGAAAATCCTGAGCTAAAATCAAGGGAGACACGTGGATTAATTTTTAAGCCCAGTTCAAATGGCATGGTAAATGAGAATTCGTCTAGACTCACTCACACACATCATTTTTCTCTTGTGCAACCGCAACAAGAAGTTTGAAGTTTTTGCTTAGTCGTAGTGTGTTGTGCCTTCTGAACCAAGAAACTAAATGACATTGACTATCATATGTTTGAAACAAGTCAGCTTCCAAACGTGGCACGTGAAACTTGGCTTGCTCTGCAAACCTTGGTCAAACGTTAGCCGCAGTTGTTAGGATTCGGATGTAACACTCAACTGTGGTTACCTGAAATTGGAAGGAACAGCTCTCGAGATCCTGCTGGCTATGCTGGAGGGGAGAAGAAAGGAGGGGGAGCCCAGGCTTGTTTCCTGTCATGGTATCCAAGCATGGCCTTTGTGTGGTGGTGTCTCCCCACCCCCAATTCCTAGACAAAACAAAGATTTGCAGGTTTGCTACAAGCAGAATATTTTGTTGGGTTAGACCAAATGTCTGCCCGCTCCAACTGTTTATCTCCCAGCAGCCTCCATCCAGTTGCCCCTCTAAGACATGGTAGGGCCCTTCTGCGACTTGTCCCTAGCTTCTAGTACGAAGAGAAATAAATACTGCTGTTTCACTTTTGGCTGTTGTGGCTAATGCCCATTGGTAGACATGTCCTTTGCGAAGTTGTCCAAAAGTTCTCCCATTGTGTCGCCTCCAAAGTTGCTTATTTTCAACACCTACTGGTGGAATGGCTATTCCAAAAGAGAGAGAAATCTTTGTGCCTAAAATCTAGAAATTTGCCAGTGCCTAAAAACAAAAGGGGTTGTTCTTGACAGCCCGACTGCCAAATTGTCTTCCTGGCAAAAATGGAGGTTGCTACTCAATTGACAAGGAACCAAGAGACCTTTTGCTGGTCAGACAAGGCTACTGGGCTTGATGGACCAAGCGGTCTGACCCTGATATATAAAGCAACTTCCTATATCACAAACAGAGATGTGCTCTCTAGCATTGCTGAGTTCTTTGTATCTTGCAAATCTGACATGCCCTTCTCTCCCCCCCCCTTCTCTTGTTCCACAGATGTTTTCTTAACACAGAAGAGGGCAGCCTCAGTGCTCAACTCCAGGGCACTTGGGGGACAGAAGTGCCTGAGAAAGATGACAAACTCTTCCTTTCCCTGCGAGGAGGTTTTATTTTCTAAAACGAAACCATTTCCCCCTCCTGTGGGCCTATGGGAAAGACCTTCCCCCCAGACCCCCCTACCCAAGACTGCTTCTAACAATCTTGTAATAACTTTTTATCGGCAGTCAGCTCCTTTCCCCCCGACATTAATCAACCTCTCCCGTTTATCCCCTCTGCCGCTTCACCAAACTTTCCCTAAATCTGGGAAGCATTCTCAACACTGCCATTGGGTCCTTATACGAGTATTTTTCAAGCACACACACAAACAAACTCCCCTCACCCCAGCCATTTGTGGTGCAAAACTAACTCTTTGCCATTTTAGATATATATATATTTTCTCCCCTGTTTGCAATTCTAATGCGTTGTCATCTAGGAAGTGAAGAAAACGATTTCCCCTTTCTCTCTTATACTTTTTTTTAAAAAACTTTCTGGGTTTTATTTTTAAATAAAGAGCAGCCAATGGGTGTGAGAGTTTGCCAAGAAACGAACAGCTTTGCATTTCCCAGCTTCTTCATTTGTTGTTTAGCCCTTGACAAATGTCTCTGTGGGCTTTGGCGCCCCAGCTGAAGAATCTCTTAAGCCCTCCTGCAGAGAGGAACGACTAACCATTTTAAGAAAGCTGTCCTTCTACTGACCATCTCTTGCACATTTTTAACCCCGAGTCGTCCTCCTTTTCCTCTCTCCTCCCCTCACCCCACCCTTCCTGGTGATTGGCGTGTTTCTCTTCCTCCTCCCCAACCCCCAACCCTCTTCCTCCTTCTAATGCATTTTTAAAAGCAGCTCTCTCAATGTGATGGCTTAAGGCTTCCACTGGAAAAGGGATCGATGTAGCTGCAAATGTACTTCAGAAGATTTTATTATTATTTCTCTAAGGGATTTTTTTGTATAGACCAAAGCTTAAAAAACAAATAAAAACTTAAACCCAACCCTGCAATGCAAATGGGCTTGATTTCTTTGTGTTAACATTAGCTTCTGAGTGGCAGACTGGAATTCTGAAGAGGGGAAGACGGCTGAGTGGAAGGAAGGGAGAAAGGACAATGGAAGAATATGCCCGGATGCAGTTTATAAGTGCTCAGGCCCTGTTTCATTGGGGAAATGTAGGGTTGGCCCAACAGCCTAGTGGAAGAGGCGACTCTGAGAACGAACTAGGATTGTAATAGATATATATATATATTGGGAAGCTGATCGACTTGCTTGATTAGGCCAGGGGAAATTTATTGGAGAGAGAATGAAAAAAAGGATTGGCCTCTCTGAGTGGTGCGCTTTGTGTGCGAGCTTGTAAATAGTTTGAGTTTCTCAAAAGTAAATCATCATTGATTTTGGGGCACGCTACACATTCTGACTTTAACTGGTTTTAAATGCAGGTTAAATAAATTTTTAGGTGAATTGACTTAACTCATTAGGTGTGCAAGAGTAGAACTTTCAGAATCAGAAGCAGCTGTTGGAATATGTGAATTTTTTCATGTGATCGACTTTAGCGGTAACATTACCTTCCTGAAGGTGGAGTTCCATATAGCCCAAACCACACTGGGACTTTTTTTATTACTTTTAATTCCATCAGCTGTCCATAAACCTTTGCACCAACCAACTCTGTTAACTGTTCTTCCCAAGGAGAGGCTGTCAATTAAAAATGTGTAAAGTTGGTAGGGAGGGGGAAGAGTTTAACAAGGCCAGGGATCAGGGAGGCCTGCCTTTTAATCCTTAAAATAAGCAGGATTTGGTGACTGCAGCAGTGAGAGAAAATGCATGCCGTTCACTATACATTTTAGGATTCAGCTCTTGATGCTGAAAATGGGGTTCAAGACCTTGGCTCTGCTGATGTCCTTGAGATACCGTTGAAGAAACTGTGTGTTTAGGCTTCCCATAAGAATTGTGTCACGTATACAGAACAAAAGTTGCTACATCAGTCTGCACCTTGCAGTAGTATGGTTGAACGTTAACCAGTCTCCTGATGCCCTGCCAACCTGTGAAGTCATCTGTTTGATTGTAGTTCTGGTCTCTGCACACCATTTCCGGAGCGATGCTGGCTGAAGGTCATCTCCCTTTACTGTTCCTGGCCTTAAAAGCCATGGTTATTTTTTTTCACTTTCATCCACTCATCCATGTTGAAACTGGATCTCCCACCCAGTGCAGGTATGGGTGGACTAGATGCTACACTTAAACCACGCACCGTAATTGCCCACTAAAGTTTTCCAAATCCTATGTCACAGAAATAATTCTACAAACCAGTACAAAGGATGCAAATGAACAGATGGGTAGGCTTGCTTTGCATAGTTTTATGCCCTGAGATCTTTTGGTGAAGGGTGATATATGAATCTATTAAATAAAAATAAAATAGTTTATTATGCAGAGCTCTTTGTCCCATAACTTACTCGCCCACAGAAGGTCCCACCTCCGTATCCCTGAAATCTGGGTCTGTCCGTATAGCTGCGACTTCTGAAACTTCACCAGACATTCCTCGCATAAATCTCTGGCTCTACACCTGTCTCCAAGCTGCGAGTGCGAGTGGTGCCGTGCTTTCACCAGCAACTGCATTTTTGGGGGTGGGTGGGAGGAGACACACGTACATCTGGCAGACACTAAGGATATACATCTTTTGCTCATGCTTTACAAACACCCAGGTAAATGCAGGGGGGGACCATAGGTGTTTCGGGGTGCTATTGCTTGTGCTTTTGTGGTGTTTGCTGCTGGAAACAGCTATTTGTGGCAAACGATTGTGTGAAGCGTGGAACTGCCATTACCCCTGTGAGAAACCACCACTCTCGAGTGGCAACTGTGTCCACGTTTCACAAGGTAACATCTGCTAATAATTAAAATTAAAATTTATTATTTATACCCCACCCATCTGACTGGGTTTCCCCAGCCACTCTGGGCGGCTAGCAACAAAAAAATACAATAAAGTATCAAACATTAAAAACATCCCTAAACAGGACTGCCTTCAGATGTCTACTAAAAGTCAGATGGTTGCTTATTGCCTTGACATCTGATGGGAGGGCGTTCCATAGGGCGGGCGCCACTACTGAGAAGGCCCTCTGCCTGGTTCCCTGTAACCTCACTTCTTGCAGTGAGGGAACTGCCAGAAGGCCCTCTGCTGCATTAACCCAGGGATCAAGGCCGTCTAGCATTCTGTCTGCTGAGAAGCTCACAAAGGAGAGCAAGAGAGGCAAATACAACAAAGTTAGTGTGTGCAGACTTTTTTGTGGTTGGGTATTTACCTGCACTTAATTCAGTGACCTGGTTCTTGGGATTAAGCGTGAGGGTGCTGGTGCAGAGTCTCTCCCCCCCCCCAGCTCCTCAGCTTCTTATCTCCCCCTCCCCAAGTGCAACTTATTCCTCAAGCCTGCTGGAGCAAGTCCACCCCCCTCCATATCCTGTGAACTCCTTAATCCCTGCAGCATGGCAGAAGGATGGAGTTAGGATCAAAGGGAGATGGAGAGTAAAAGCTGTCTCCCTGCATGCCTTGTTTTCCAGCATCAAACGGCTCTCCCTCTGTCCTGCCGGCTTTCTAGCATGAATGGGATTTGATTTTGCAAAGATTGGATATGGGTGTAACGGAACAGGAGGAGACGAGCAAGACGAGTAACAAAAACGAGAAGGAAACTAGCCGGGGTTCCTTCTTCAGCTATGAAAAAATTCCAGATGAGGCTATAATTATGATGCTAAACAAAGTTTTATTTCTTCCATCCCTTATGAACCAGACAAGTAAACACCTTTAAAAAAGTAAGATTTCAAGGTGAGGTGAAAGTGACGAAAGTATACCACAATTTTGTTGGCACACAGAAAAATCAGTGTCATACAGGAGTGCAGAATTCGGCTTAATACCAATCTCTGCTTTGACATAACAGCAAGCTGCCAACTCTTACGACTGCAGAGATGTGTGTGAAATGAAATGTCAGGAGCCAGACAGGTGGTTCAATGAGATTTCAAAGGGTTGAGGAGGAAGGAGTGCCCCACATTTTTTCTTGATTTCTTTCCAGCAGTAGCAGAACCAGCAAATTGGTGTGGATGCAGAATAAATTGCAGAATCTATTAGGTGACATTTTAAAGAAGTTACCCACTTCTTAAAAGTGGGTACGTTGTTAATGCTGCAACCCAGTTGAAGGCGGGGTAACTCGCCAAGCTGGGTTTAAATTCCACACTTAAATAATCTTCCTGTCCTTGATTAATTGGTGGGCTAGCCAACAAGTAAAAACTGGGACTGGGTGAAAGTCCCAGCTCTCCAGTGTTTTACATTTGATTCTTTTGTAAAAAATAAACAAGGAATGGCTTTTTCTTCCACCTTGTATCCCAAGCCAGTGGATGATAGCTTCACCTTGAAAGGAAAAGTAAGGGTGACATGTGAACATATCAATGTGCACTGTAAATCAAGACTGGCTTGTCCTCCAGATGTTACCAGACTATTTTCCATTATCCCTCACCATTGCCTTTGCAAACGAGCTGATGGGAATTGGCATTCTGGCAAACATCTGGAGAGCCACAGATGCCTCGTTCCAGCTGTGCATGAGGTTCTGGCTTGAAGTTGACCTCATGAACCAACTGGTGAGAGGAGATAGCCCATTCCTAATGTCAAAGCAACATTCAACTCCATCCTGAGCTGGTCCCACTGCCTTGCGTTTGGGTGAAGAATGGCAGAATGTGAAAGTGCTGGTAATAAATTTATTTGCACAGTGTTCTGGTAAGCGGGTTTTGAATTAGCGGGGATGTACCTAGACTACCTTGCTAACCTGAAACTGCAATAGCATCCTCTAGCCTTACGCAGGACTGCAGCTCGTTGCCTTGGCTGTTGTGTTCTGCACTGGCCTGTCAGTTAATACATTCTTCTCCTCACCTGGGAGACAGGACCTGTCAGTTCCTGTTAATCAGGCTACAGCAAGGCAGAGAAGGAGAACTATTCCTGGCAGAACGAGCAACATGTTGTCCTGGTGCTGTGTGCGGCCTCTGGATGAGAAACATTAAAATGGTGCATGAGTGCGATGCTGGAATTCATGGGCCCAGATAAAACTCCCTGGCTGCTTGTGTTATGCAGCCGATAAGAAAGCTGGAAATTAAACTTGCAGGGAGATCCCCTGGGGAAATGAGCTTTCGCTCCCCAATTTGGGCACGTGCTCGTTCTCTGGGTGACTGCAGGCGCTGCCACCCACCTGAAGCGAGCATAAGTGTATGCGTTCGCATCACCTTGTTCTCTTTCCCTAGGTGAAATGAAGCAGTTTCCATTCTGCCTGCCAAAACATTGTGAATAGTACAAACTTCTTGTACGCCTTCCTGCCCACAGTCAACTCTGGCAGGCCTAGTTAAAGCAGAATTTTAAAAAGCAGAGTTTTTGATGCTTTCATGCAGCACTTGGCACCCTGAGAAGTTTATCTCCAGAATATTTTTTCCCCCTCCCTGGAACAGAGACCCTCTGTAGGGTGCTCAGGAGCAGGCAGAAGCAACGCCCAGGACCGTAGGTGTGCATAGCACATTTCATGTGCACCTAGGGATTCTAAGGTGAACATTTACTGAAGGCAAACTCATACTCTGTCATAAATGACAATATTTTTATTCATCCTCACCAGAATCCCTGCTTTTTTGGGGACATCGAGGTGTATGTGGGCACACCCAGGACATCCTGTTAGGTCATCTATGCCCAGGATGATGAATAAGAATTGAGAATGTCCAGAGAAGAGGGGGGCAGGAAGAGAAGATAGGGCAATAGCCTAGAGTTTTATCCTTCTAGTGATGGAAAGAGAGTGGCTCTCCAAAAGCATGTTTGGGTTAAAGCAGTGTCCCAGGCTTGAAAGATTACAACTGGGCCTTAGCCCAGTAAATTACATACCTTCCAGCATCTGGGGAATCCAAATTGGAATGCTCACTTTTTCAGTCCTGATATCTTGCGGGAGCCAGCTGACTCATGCCGGACCAAAAAATGGGACATTCCAGGATCCAGTCAGAAACCGGAATGTCTTCTGTAATAATAATAATACTAATAATTTATTACTTATACCCTGCCCATCTGACTGTGCCTCCCCAGCCACTCTGAGCGGCTCCCAACAGATTATTAAAAACTCGATAAAACATCAAACATTAACAACTTCCCTAAACAAGGCTGCCTTCAGATATCTTCTAAAAGTCAGATAGTTGTTTATCTCCTTGACATCTGATGGGAGAAGAGCGTTCCACAGGGAGGGCATCACTACTGAGAAGGCTGGTTCCAGGATGTCCTGCTTAAATCAGTACGGTTGAGCAATGTGAATTAAAATCAATCTCACTGCACAGCTATCACTCTCACATAAGCCCAGTTGAAAGTGAGCAGGCTTCCTCCTGAGCGACCTCAGGCAAACTGGTATTCTTCCCAGCTAAGAATATTTTTTAATAATAATTTTATTATTTATACCCTGCCCATCTGGCTGGGTTTCCCCAGGCACTCTGGGTAGCTTCCAGAACATATAAAATAATAATAAATCATCAAATATTAAAAACTTACTGATACAGAGCTGCCTTCAGATGCCTTCTAAAAGTTGTGTAGTTCTTTATCTCCTTTACATCTGGTGGGAGGGTGTTCCACAGGGAGGGTGCCAATGCTGAGAAGGATCTCTGCCTGGTTCCCTGTAGCTTCACTTCTTGCAGTGAGGGAACCGCCAGAAGACCCTCAGAGGGAGACCTCAGTGTCTGGGCTGAGTGATGGGGGTGGAGATGCTCCTTTAGGTATATTGGGCCAAGGCCTTTTAGGGCTTTAAAGGTCAACACCAACACTTTGAATTGTGCTCGGAAACGTACTGGGAGCTAATCTAGGTCTTTCAGGACCAGTGTTATATGTTCTCGGCGGCCACTCCCAGTCACCAGTCTAGCTGCTGCATTCTGGATTAGTTGTAGTTTCTGGGTCACCTTTAAAGGTAGCCCCACGTAGAGCACATTGCAGTAGTCCAGGAGGGAGATAACTAGAGCATGCACCACTCTGGCGAGACAGTCCGCGGGCAGGTAGGGTCTCAGCCTACGTACCAGATGGAGCTGGTAGACAGCTGCCCTGGACACAGAATTGACCTGTGCCTCCATGGACAGCTGTAAGTCCAAAATGACTCCCAGGCTGTGCACCTGGTCCTTTAGGGGCACAGTTACCCTATTCAGGCCCAGGGAGTCCCTTACACCCACCCTCCCTCTGTCGCCCCCAAGAAAAGTACTTCTGTCTTGTCAGGATTCAACCTCAATCCGTTAGCCACCATCCATCCTCCTACCGCCTCCAGACGCTCAGCTTCAACCCTCTGTGTTATAATGGCGATAATAATACTAGTCACCTTCATACAGAAGCTGTGTGCTCTCCTTTTAGCTTCTTCTATGGAATGGAACCCCCATCTTCAGAGATGGCATGGCCTTTCTGGCAGATGCCAGGAGACCAACAGCAGGAGGAGGAGAAGGGCGGGCGGGCGAAGTTGAAGATGAAACAGGGGGTGCCATTTTTCCTGCTTCTGTATTGTTCAGAACAAACAACAGGCGAGGAAGGAGCCCATTAGGCATTGTGCAAAATACATAATTTTGTGGTTAGATATTGAAGGTTCTTAAAAACACACTAACTTGTAAAAAAAAAAAAAGGAGAAATACAGTAAGTAATCTGCTGGGAAAAGAAATGCTAGCAAAAACTTCATTTGTGAAAGAGACATGCTCGCATGAAGGGGGAAGGAAAAAAACGAGAGACAGCATTTTCTTCTGATAATCTGGTTGATGCAAAGCTTGCTGTTGCCACACAGTGGGTCCTTTGGAACACAGCAACTGAACTAATCAAATAAGTGCTTTCCTTTTGAGGGTTTTATGGTAAGGAAATAGCACAGGGAAGAGCTTGGGGGGGAAGTTGCTCTTCTTGGTATACTTTTTCTCTCCCCAATGCCAGGGCACCAGGAATCAACTTGAATACATGTACCTTATGCCACTTCCAGAAGATGTACAGCAGGAATGGGTACATCTGTTTGTTCAAGGGTATAAAGGGGAATTTCCTGGATGTCAAGATGTAGGTTTGGGGCAAATGCTTTTTGGTGAGAGGAGTCCAGCAGAGATTAAACATCACAAAATACGCAGCCAATTAAAGCCTGAAAATATAGGCTGTTAGACCTTTAAAATATGCCCTTCCAACTTCCTTCCAAAGTTTCCCACTTCCCCTAGCACAGAGGGAAAAAGAGCACACATTTGGTAAGTTAAAAAATGGTTTACTTACAAATTCTTCAAAGGTCAGGTTCATGGGCTTCAGAAAAATTGCACAGGCAGTAAAACCTGGTTTGGTTACAAAGTGGTGAAAGTTCAGGACAGAAGGCTATTTGGAAAGGGAGAAGGGTGTGACAGGGGTTTATAACATTATGAATGATTGGCTATATATTAGATTTTTGTGGGGACACCCACCATAATTGACTGTCAGGATGGACAAAATAAAGTAGTTCTTCACAAAGCATGTAAATACCAACTTACGGAGTCATCAAGTGTGTTGATAGTCACTAGCTTAGATGGCTTCGAAAAGGGATTAGGCAAATTCACGGAGAGCAAATCTATGGTGAGCTTTTAAAAATATTTGGCTTTTGCCAACTGTTTCAGTAGATTCCAGATATTATTGCATTGCTTGAAAGCATCAGAACTTCATGCAACAGGAAGTAAGAGCACTTCTAGACAAACTGTTAATCAAGGCTTCAACCCTGTCCATTTGAGGGGAGACTAGATGATTTCTCGTCAAAGCAATTGTCATCCCACACTTTCTGCTGCATTTCCCTGTCACTTTCCTTATTGCAAAATCCTTTGGGGAATCTTGTTTGTTGCACGAGACCTCTCCATCCACTGCAACTGACAGCCCTGAATCTGCCACTATGTAACTGAATAGTGACAGCCTGGACATGCCCCAAGTCCCACGAAACTCAGATCAGAGTACAGTGGTACCTCGGGTTAAGAACTTAATTCGTTCCGGAGGTCCGTTCTTAACCTGAAACTGTTCTTAACCTGAAGCACCACTTTAGCTAATGGGGCCTCCTGCTGCTGCCGTGCTGCCAGAGCACGATTTCTGTTCTCATCCTGAAGCAAAGTTCTTAACCTGAGGTACTATTTCTGGGTTAGCGGAGTCTGTAACCTGAAGCGTACGTAACCTGAAGTGTACGTAACCCGAGGTACCACTGTTGTCACGCTGGGGCTGTGAGTTGCACTGCCCGACCCACAGACACCTTCTCTCAACCTCCAAAGGGATGTTTCCCCCCCCCCATAAGTCAGGTGATGCTCAAAATGTTGATTGGTTGATTATGTGTATTGTATTTTCCCCCCTTTTAAATGTATTGCATTTTTTATTTTTCTGTTTGTGTTTATTTTGGATAAATAAACAAATACCCAAAATCTTGGAAGCAAGCTTTTAATTTTGACAACACTCAGGATAGGTGTGAATGCTCAAAAGTAAGAAAAAGCACCCAGGCACAACACGATGCTACATGCACAAACCAGCAACACTGAATATTCTTTAAAATAAATATTATAAATACAGATATGGGAAATACTGGAGGTGGGGAGTTTGTATTAAAAATAATAATATGAAAGCATTTTCCTGCTTGACAGGATCACAAACTCTGTCACTTACCTGACCCTCCCCCCCAGCAAAGCCAGATATGCACACGAACAAATCAGAGGTTCGGGGAATAAGGTTCCAGCTAGGAACTATAAATAACCTCGTTTGCTCCTGTCTGGACTACAATTCCCAGCAGGCAGTGTGGCCACCCCTCTCTGCCTTCGCACCTGCTGGAGGAGAGGCTTTGTTCACCAGGCTGGAGGAAAGAGAAAGGAGAGGCGAAAGTTTTCAGCAGTTCATTCTGGGCTGTATCTGGCTCACGGAGGAGAAGGAGGAGAGCTTCGGGCACAAGAAGTAAGTCAAATTTGCTTAAGCTGTGATTTTTTTATTTTTTGCTAAAGCAACTAACTTGCAAGAGAAGAAGGGAAGAAGAAAAGGGATGGGTGTGTGTGTGTTTTCATAACGGCAGGAAGAGAGATGTACATTGCTGCACACTGAATTTGCAAGCATCCCAAGGGCCTCGCCTAAGTTTTAGGCTGGAGGGGTGTGTGTGTGTGTGTTCAAGTGGGACCCTCTGCCTTGAGCCGCAGCAGGACGGACAGGAATTCAACAGGTGCAGCTTCCCCATAACTCCCCATCGCCATGACAGGGGACAGCAGTCGAGGAGCTGTCTTTCATGTTGGCTGTGAGAAGCACGGATAATCTTCTCGCATAGAAATAAAAGAGGATAAACCCTCAACCTTTTCACAGCCCTCCCCCCTCCACACCTTAGGATCTCATCACTCGACAAAAGTTCTGCAAACTTGTATGGAACACATAGGATAGAAACTCAGGGAAAGTGAGGATCTGTGAGCTATAAGAGATCAGCAATATTTGGGTTGTTCAGATGTCAGCGCTATAACATTCCTAGATCCTCGCAGCCACCCCTCTACCCTAAATGCACACAAAGAGGTTTTTGCCTTTTCTTTCCATTTGTGCAAAGCAGCAATAGAAAAGAAGATAGTGGGGAAAATGTCCTGTTTCCCTTGGCCATCTCCTTCCTGCGAATTAGAAATGCTTCTCCTAATTTTCATTAATCTGACTTAACTTTTTGAAAGGGAGAGAGAGAGAAAGCAAGAAAGAACAAGTTTGCTTCCCTTTCCCTCTTGGCTAAAAAGTTTGATTAGCCGGGACGTAGTTAATAGCTTTTCACGGTTCATTAGTAGCATTCATAATAAGGCCCCGGGTGAAATATGAATAAGCTTGCGTGCCAGAGGATGTTTCTCCAATGGCGGGAGGGGAGGTGGGGGTTCACATTGGATGACTTTGGTGGGCGCTCAGCCTTAGCCAGCAGAAGTGGCTGCTGTGTCCCAGGCAGCCCAGAAGTGTGTGGCAGAATCGATCCTCCTGAATCATTAGGAATGTTCAGAAATTGCCTTAATATCGAGTCAGAGCATTGCGCCATCTGGCACAGTGTTTCCTACACTGGCTGGCAGCGGCTCTCTTTCAGGGTCTCCCCGCCTGGAGATAACTGAACCTGGGAACTTTTCAGTGCACAGCTGAGATTGCAGCAGCACATAGCTAAAAAGATGCCTCAAGTCCTTTATCAGATTGCCCTCAGTTTATGCTTGGATTCTGCAGTCCCGTCGCTGCTCTGTGCGTGGATAGAATGTCTTATTTGTTGAAACACTCGGCATGATAAGAATCTCTGCTTTCATTTAAAACCATGTATATCAAGTTGCTAGTCCTTAGGATTACGGGGATCGACATAGAAGTATGTAGACAGGGCACTGTGCAGTCTGCAAAATAAGAATGGGGCCATGCAGGAATTCCAGGTGTCAGTTGTAGGACTTCAGCATTCTGTACAACTCATTGTCCCTGTTCCCCATTTCTTGTAATGGCTCCTAAATCAAACTGGGTTTTTTGTGTGTGTAGCAGTTGGTATTTTCTTTTTCTCCTTTCACCCCCCCCCCCCGACTCCTTGTTTAGACAATGGCCAGGCATTTTATTCTGGGTGCAGTCAGCTTGGAGCTATTAAGCAGTTGATCTTTTTTCTGGCTGGCAGGGAGACTGCTATTTGGCAACAGGTACATTGGCTTGAGGGCAAGAAGGGTGGCACCTGGGGGTGGCTCCACAGGCTGAGCGCAAACTGCTATGTTGACACCAAGAGCGTCAAAGATGTACATCGCTTTGTATGCTGCTAAAGAACTATGCAAGCTCTGCCACCGCATAGAATTCTTCAGCAGACAGAATGGAAAGGCGTCTACATCTTGGCTGTAGAGAAAGCTGATCTTTCCATTGTTTTCATTGGCCAAAAATACACACACACATTAGGACTGAAAACAAAGAAATGCCAGGCTGCATGGGAGCTATTCGGGATTTTTGTGCCCCAGGTGAAGCATCCAGAGGGTCCCAGTCTCTCTGTGTGTGCAAATGTTTGGGGTGTGTGTGTGCCAAACTGGGTCTTTAAGCTGGGTGAAATAAAGCCTGGTTTTGCCCCTGATGCCAGGACAGTTCAGTGTTCACTGGCCCAGTTAAACCACAGCAGTGCAGTTTCCTTACTCCTCAGTGAGCCTGACGTGGAAGTTATTCTAGAGTAACTCTGGCCTCCTGTTCTTCAGATGCTTTCTTACAGGCCTGGCTGGCCTCCTTGCAGCAGGGATGCAGAATCTGCGACCCTCTAGACATTGTTGGACCACAACTCTCACCAACCCTAGTCAGCATGGCCAATGGCCAGGAATGATGGGAGTTGTAGTCTAGGGATGAGGAATCTGTGGCCCTCTAGATGTTGTTAGACCACAACTCCTATCAGCTCCAGCCTGCATAGACAATGGTCAGGGATGATGGGAGTTGTAGTCTAAGAACATCTAGAAAGTCACAGGTTCCTCAACCTGCTTTACAGGTCTCGTAGTTTGGCCAGAGAGATGGCGGTTAGTGGGTAGCTGGATCCTATCAGCACCAAGCCCTGACAATCGCCCCAATACTAGCATCAGGACTCTCTGTGGCCACAAATCTTGTCACAACCTTAGTTTTATTTTGATTTTTAAAAAAGATATATATTTATTAAATTTTCAGATATACATTTTCCACCATTCCACAACAGTACATCCAACGTCTTCCCTTCTTATCCTTCCATGGTTCCTGTACTTCCAAAAGTAACTGCATATTCTGTTTCCTCCATCTATTTCTTTCCATTATATCTTAATCTACATTATGCTGTTGAATTTACAATAATCCCGCTAGCGTTTTAACTTGCTTACAGTTGTTTTCCAAATACTCCACAAATAATGCCCATTCCTCTTTCTACACCCGTTCTTCTTGTTCTCTTAACCTGCTACTTAGGTTTGTATTTCCATCATTTGCAGCTGCCATTCCTTCTTTCTTTGACTTTTATTTAATTTTTTTTTAAAAATCATTAATTAACTCTTTGAAATCACAATTTGTGGAAGAGCCTTGGGAGCTATAGACTGCTCAGACTTGCGAATATTCTGACAACTGACTGCAGAAGGCAGATGTAGGAAGCCCACAGGGGAAAAAATCAATAATATACAGAATTGCATCATATTAGGGGCAGTCGCTTGCAAAAATGTATATGTTGGTCAAAACTGCATACATAAAAAAAAAAGTAGTAAGAGAAATTCATCCTCAAAATGTTGACAAGTTTTGATAAGGGCTTTTTTTTTAAGCAAATTGCTGTGGGAATGTGGAGAACTGAATTTAAGTTTGGAAAAATGAAAGAAACCAAAACCAACATACAGTGGTACCTTGGGTTACAAGCACCTTGGGTTACAAACACTTCAGGTTACAGACTCCACTAACCCAGAAATAGTACTTCAGGTTAAGAACTTTACCTCAGGATGAGAACAGAAATTGTGCTCCGGCGGCGTGGCAGCAGCAGGAGGCCTCATTATATAAAGTGGTGCTTCAGGTTAAGAACAGTTTCAGGTTAAGAACGGACCTCCAGAACAAATTAAGTTCGTAACCAGAGGTACCACTGTATTCATCCTTAACAATGGCCACTGGTCAGCATTTGGCCAGATCAGTCGCCAGCTCAGAAGAGCTAATACCCTGACCAGACTGTGCCACCATTTACCACCCTCCTCTCTGGTATCCTAGATAGATGTCTTAGCAGTCGGTGGACAGCAATGCAGGTTTCGGCTCCCTTCCACCATGGCTGCCCGTCATTTTAATTTACCTCAGATGTAGTGCTCTGGCCTACAGATATGCAAAAGTTGGTGTTGCTGCTTCTGCTGTGGCAGAATAAATGGGGCCCATGCACAGCCCT
Source organism: Podarcis cretensis (assembly GCF_951804945.1). Classification (NCBI taxonomy): domain Eukaryota; kingdom Metazoa; phylum Chordata; class Lepidosauria; order Squamata; family Lacertidae; genus Podarcis; species Podarcis cretensis. The sequence goes on along the minus strand of NC_137182.1, from coordinate 26,474,400 downwards.
GGCTGAAGGCTCCCCAGGAGTCTGGTGCCAGCCCTGAAAGACCAGGCCGGTCAGCCTCTGTGCCTGGATTGGGAGGGGGGGTGCCATCTTGTCCCCTGCCTCAAGCAGCAAAATGTCTTGGGCTCTCCCTGCAGGCAGAGCGAACATGCCAACAGGAACCAGGCCAAGCAAAGCTGCAAAGCCACACAACGCTGGCAGCCAAGGAATCTGAGAGCTGACTCACAGAAGACACCACCTCATTCCCAGGGGGAGACAGACACCGGAGCCTGCAGAGGCACAAGGAGTAGCACGGTCTGTGCCCTTCCTTCTCCTTGAGCTGTTAAGATGGGGGAAAGGGAAGCTGGGAGGGAGGAATGGACGGGTAGGATGGACAGAAGCCGGGGGGGAGAGAGAGGGAAAAAAGCTCTCCTCCTCTCCGATAGCCGTTCCTAGCAGCAAAAACAACTCTGCAAAGTTACAGAGACAACCAAAGCTCAGGGGGTCGTGCAGCTGGGTTGCTCGCTATAATTTGGAACATCCAATATGGCGGCCAGTCGGTGGGGAACCTTCGGCACTCTAGACGTTGCTAGACTACAGCTTCCAGACCATTGGCCATACTGGCCGGAGCTGATGGGTTTAAGAGTCCGACAACATCCAAAGGGCTGCAAGCTGTGCATACCCCTGAGGTGTGGAGTCCTGGTTTGTCCTGTTATCCCACCTGACAGCAAACGTCCCACACTGAGAGGCTGGTTGACGGCTGCCAAGGTTCTCACTCCTGAGGCTGCACAGTTTTCTCTGCCGGCACAGCCCCTCTGTTTGCAGACAGGAAGCTCAGGAAGACTCCTCCCGGCTTGCTGTTTCGCACCGTTGGACGGGCTTTGCTGCAGCGTGCCCAGATCACGTAGCTGTCATTTTGCCCTTGTAAGCGAAGTCGCTGTGTAGCTTTCTAGACCGCAGTATGAGGTGGGTCGGGGCAGGGTGGGGTGAAATAATTGATTCACAAAGAAAAAGAATTGGAGGGGGAAATGTTTTATTTTAAAAGGGGGCAAACTGTATCTTTCCCCCACAGGGTAGGGGTTAGAGAGTTCCATTAGGACAGAGCGGGAGAGAATCTTTTGCCTGTGAGTCAAATTAAACCCGTTAGGACTCCCCTGTTGGCCAATGAGGTCATTAGGGTGAATAGGTAAAGGTAAAGGGACCCCTGTCCATTAGGTCCAGTCGTGGCCGACTCTGGGGTTGCGGCGCTCATCTCGCTTTATTGGCCGAGGGAGCCAGCGTACAGCTTCCAGGTCATGTGGCCAGCATGACTAAGCTGCTTCTGGCGAACCAGAGCAGCGCACAGAAATGCCATTTACCTTCCCGCCGGAGCGGTACCTATTTATCTACTTGCACTTTGACATGCTTTAGAACTGCTAGGTTGGCAGGAGCAGGGACCAAACAACGGGAGCTCACCCCGTCATGGGGATTCAAACCGCCGACCTTCTGATCGGCAAGTCCTAGGCTCTGTGGTTTAACCCACAGCGCCACCTGCATCCCTTAGGGTGAATGCATGACATCAAAGGTGGGACAGGTAAAGGCGGGGTTTTGGATGAAAGACGCTTTGCAGGCACTGACAATCAGTGGGTGGGAGGTGCCTGCAAAGCACTTTGTGCAGCATTTTCCCAAGCGTTGCCCACAGGACTTCCCAAGAGTCCACCGGTAGCTCATTGTCAATGCCTGGATAGCACTGCACGCAAGACTTCTCCTGGGGCTGATAACCTGCAGAATTTTTGTGCTAGGAAGTAGTGCCTGCCCGATTTTATTTCTGAGCACATGGGGATGAAACAGGCCAACTGATGCCATTGTGACATCAGGTGATTGGCAGCTGGGTGGCCCCACCCAGATGCCAAAGGGTACCCTGCGGAGGTATGTGGAGATCAGGATCTGGTCCAGGGCTGGCCCAAGACATTTGGCCACCTGAGGCAAACCACAAAATAGTGACCCTCCTTCCCCAGATTGGGAAGAAGGTATAAGTGAAGATCTACATTGGGAACAAAGTGGGAATTGAATCAACCTTACGTGAAGTTTGAAGTGGGAATCCAAGGCCATTGTGGGGAGAAAAAGGGCCTGCTCTGAATCACACCAGGTGGGTGCAGAACCCAGGAGTCCCTAGAGGGCAGTCCCTGCCATTTGCTCCCTGAGGGTGGGAGGAAACCAGCAGCACCTCCTCTTTCCCAAGAGTTCACTGTAGAGGCAGCATTGTGGGGGCTGCCAAAGAGAAGGCAGATCCAGGCTCCAAGGAGTTTGCCACAGCTGTTGCTGCCACTGCAGCAGTGGGCAATTCATTCCTTGGAAGCCAGATCTGCTGTCCCTGTGGCTCCTGCCGCCTGAGGCAACCACCTCACCTTGACTCATGGGTGGGCCGGCCCTGATTGAGTCTGCCAGCCAGATCCAATTCCTCACTCCTCAGACTGAGACCTGGGAGACCACCACTTGGCCATGAAGCTCCCTGGGTGACCTTGGGCCAGTTGTCATCTCTCAGGCTAACCTACCTCACAGGATTGTTGTTGAAGATGCAGTGGGAAGGTGCAGCTCCTGTGAAGAAAGGATGGCTGTGCTGTGCCTGCTATTGTGGACTCGACACAGTGGGATATACTCCTAGTAAAAGCACAATATCCCACCCAAGTGTGGAAGAAAGTCCATTGCAAACCCACTTGGTGCTGATGACAGAAGAGCAATTATTCAGTTTGCTCTGGGACCCTGGAAGCACACCAGGACTGCGGACTTAACAGTGTTCAGAATCAGTTGTTTAAGAACCTCGGCTTAGCTGATGGGAAGGCCACCTCTGCAACTGCAAGGGATAAAGGTAGGAGAAGGAATTGAAATTCAGCCGAAGTTCTAAGCGGGAGACAGCTGTCTGAGAGCATCTGATAATAACCTACCCTGCTGCTGATGCCTTGTGGCTCCAAACGGCAGTCACAAGGCAGACGAGGAAGAGGAGCAGCCGTTGGCTCAGATAATAAACAAACATGATGGGTTGAGGCCTTCGTGCCCTAGGAGAGAGTTTCTGTCAGGGAGTTGCCCTTGTCGTAAAAGGCTCCTTTATTGCGCTTCTCCAAATATAAGCAGAACACGTGAGTTCAGTTGAGCTCTGAGGAGAAAAGCTTGGGTTCCCCTTTTGGTTGGCTAGTGGATCTCTCTGCCAGGGGCTTCAAGCTTTGAAATTGGGCCCAGAGGCAAACTGGCAGCCGGTGCAGCTGCTTCGAAACAGGTGGAAACAAAGGGAAAGAAGGCAAAGAAGAAGACCAGAGAAGAATGGCAGATTAAGTTGATGGATTATGCCGAAATGGCAAAAATGACTGGAAGAATCAGGAAGACCCAAATTTTAATAAGGAATGGGGAAAATTGATAATTCACCTTAAAAACCATTGTAAACACTTAAAATCATTGGTAGAATTGGAATAACACTTGTCGTTTAATGGTGAATTTTAGATATAACGGAGACGTAAAATATTTGGATTATTATAAAAGATGAAGGAGGAAATGATTAATAATAGGACCCAGAAAGGGGAGGAGAGAAGTCCAGCAGATTCTGTGGAATCTTGTTTTTATGTTGTATGTTGGATATGTGATTGTAAAATTCTAATTTGAAAAACCAAATAAATAAATTTATTTTAAAAATTAAAAAGATAGGTGGAAACAAAAGTTGGGTCTGCGTCATACGAGGCCCTTCTTTGTGTGTTTCCTCCTTTAAGGGAGGTTTGGAGGGGTGGGCAATGCAAGAGCCTTTTCAGTGGTGGCCCCTTGCTTGTGGAGTGCTCTCTCCAGGGAGGCGTGTCTGATGGCATCTTTATTTTTAGGCACCTTTACCTGGGATTCTGGGTCTTTAATTTGAAGGGTGGCATTGTGGCCTTTTATCTGCATAGCTGTGTTTTTGTTTAACCTCGCAAGTAGTTTAGTCCTCAAATCTGCTTGCTCAAGACCCCAGCAAGGAGAGAATGAACGGAATTGGGGGGAGGAAGTGCTAAGGTATGATTTAACTCAGTAGCTGACACTCCCCTCTAGTTCCTTATTTTGATCTACATTGTGATGCCTAGCTCTCAGGAGCCTCGTGACCTAGGGAGGAAAGTCCACCTTCCTTCAGCCTTGCCACCTGGTACGTGATGTTTTACGCATCTGCAACAACCCTCACTCCCACGTCACACCCACAGCTGTTTGTGCTATAAATCCAGCGCAAGACCAGCCATAAATCTCCGGTGTTGTGCCAGTGTCCAAGCAGGCACATCCTAGCCATGAAAGCAACCTCAAACAGCTCATTTCATTTTGTTCCTATATAAACCTTGTAGTTCAAAAGCATGCCAGTGCAAGTAGATAAATAGGTACCACTGCAGCGGGAAGCTAAACGGCATTTCCGTGCACTCTGGTTTCCGTCACGGTGTTCTGTTGTGCCAGAAGTGGCTCAGTCTTGCTGGCCACATGACCTGGAAGCTGTCTGTGGACAAACGCTGGCTCCCTTGGCCTGAAAGTGAAATGAGCACCGCAACCCCATTGGTGCCTTGAAAGTTTATCTTGACGAAGTGACAGGGAACCAAGTTGATGTCAAGCTCCCGGTTTATTTTGTCTGTCTGTCTGTCTGTCTGTCTGTCTGTCTGTCTGTCTGTTCACCTGTCTTCCATTTAAGGCATTCATTCACTCAAGGGATTCCCCAGGGATCAGTTCCCCTCTTTGGAGGAATCTCTCTGAGCATTGGAGAGGTCACTTTATTTTGTGTTTGCTAACCACATCAATCAGAGGCTGCGTACAGTCACACCAAATATAAAATGCACATTTCCCACCCCCTTCAAGACTCCTGGGAACTGTAGTTTGTTCAGTGTGCTGGGAATTGTAGCTCTGTGAGGGGCAAACGACAAAGGCCAGGCAAAAACTTTCCTCTACAACTAGGCCTTTAACTACCTGTGGCCTTTTGGAAGTGAGTGGGATGTTTTTAATGTATTTATCCCCCCTCCATTGGTTTTAAAGTATCTATGTGAATTTGTTTGTTTGTTAGCTTGCTTGCTTGGTTGTAAGTCACTTTGGGTTGTTCTGGGCAAGGTAAAGTGACTAATAAATTTAATAAATAATAATACTAATAAAACAACTAGGCAGTTGGTGCTAGAGCGTGGTGCTGAAGACGCCAAGGTTGCAGGTTCGATCCCCGTAAGGGACAGCTGCAGATTCCTGCATCGCAGGGGGTTGGACTAGATGATCCTCAGGGTCCCTTCTAACTCTACAATTCTTTAATCTCTAAAAAAATCTATGAACTGCAGTTTCTGGAATTCTTCGGTTGGGGGAGGGAGAAATGTGTTTTAAATGTAGGGTTGCCACCTGTACTGCATAATACAGGATTGTCCCGTATTTCAATGTAAAATGCTACGTTCTGTATTGATGCATTTTTGTCCTGTATTTCAGGTCTTCCCTCTCTGCCTCTCTCTCTCTCTCTCTCAGGTAAGTTAGGGATCTTCTCCAAATGCATCTCTTTGAAAGGGTGTGTGAAAGGTCATGCATTTAAGCTCTGGGGAGCCAAGCACAGACAGATTTCCAGATTCATGTGTGCGTGTGTGCGTGCATGTGTATGTGTGACAAATTCCTGAGGGGCCATCCTGTTAGGCTGCAATAGATTGCAATGGCTTGCTCTGAAGTCACTTTGGTACCTCGCCACTTGGAACGAGTGCCGGCTTATCCTTCTCCCAGAGCTCAGTGGCGGCGGCACTGGCGATGGAAATAGGGACATTCCGGGTTCAAATCAGAAGCTGGGATGATAGCTTTCATAATTCTGGGACTGTCCCTGAAAAAACAGGATGCTTGGAGAGTATGCTAACTCTGCTTCTTTTCCTTTCCCCAGGTGTGGAGCAGAGGTAGAGTCCTGCACCATTCTCCCTTACCCACGCCTGGTACCGTGTGGCGCACGTGACAGCTACATCCTGCCCCCCACCCCCCGTGACACCAGCCAAACTGGACACATCAGCTTTGGAGCAGGCACAGCCAGGCCGGAGCCTTCCTGATAGTAACCAGCCCGTTTTCCTCCTCAGCGAAGCACCGGCAGCTTCTGCCTCAACCCCGGATGGGCGACGGAAGCAACATGATGCAACCACCCTCACCGGTGGGTACTGCCAGGGGAGCATGCCTGTATTTTGACAGCCAACCTCTCTTCACAGGGAATAATAATAATAATAATAATAATAATAATAATAATAATTATTTATTATTTGTACCCTGCCCATCTGGCTGGGTTTCCCCAGCCACTCTGGGCGGCTTCCATAAAAACCAAAAATACACTAAAATATCACAGATTAAAAACTTCCCTGAACAGGGCTGCCTTAAAGTGCCTTAAGGGAACTCTGGGAATTGCAGCTCTGTGAGGGGAACAGGGGTCTCCTCACAACGCTTAGCCCCCTTAACAAACTACAGATCCCAGCATTCTTTGGGGGAAGCCATGGCTGTTTAAAGTTACAGAGAGTGCTTTTCTTTCCTCAGGGAATTCAGGGAAATGTAGTTCTAGAAGGAGGGCGGTGCTAGAGATGTAAAGTAAAAGATTCTTAGAAGCCTCCTGCAATTCTCGGGGGGGGGGGGTGTTGGAAGAAGTCTTAGCTGTTAAATGAGTATAAATTCAATATACAGTGGAACCTTGGTTCTTGAATGGCTTAGCTGATGAACAAATCAGCTCCCAAATGGCAAAAACCCAGAAGTGTTCTGGTTTTCAAACATTTTTCAGAAGCCAAACATCCAATGCGGCTTCTGCTTGAGTGCTTCAGGTTAAGAACAGTTTCAGGTTAAGAATGGACCTCCGGAACAAATTAAGTACTTAACCCGAGGTACCACTGTATATGCCCTTTAAAAAAGTACTCAGAATAACTCCTATTTTCCTCAGAGGTAATTGAACTGGAATAGTTTATTTTGCACGCGTTCTTATTCAGCGCAATCTTATGCATGTCTACTCAGAAGTAAGTCTCCTTAGGGGTATTCACGTGAAATGTGTTAAGCCAGTCCTGTTGCATTTTGGGGGGGAGGGGAATCCTGCTCATTCTTCTCAGTGGGGCTCAGGACATTGCTCTGACGGTACCACCGCAGCCAGAAATATTATCTCACACATTATCTCACACATAAAGAGGAAGGTCCGTATTATTATCTTTGCATTGCAAGTTCAGGACTAAGGCTGAGATAACAGCAACTCGCCTAAAGTTTATGCTCGGGGTGCAATTTGAGCCAGGGATTTCCTGGTTCACAGCTTGCCCACTTAAACTCTCCACTATTACACAAGCGCTCTTTGGGAATGGAAGGGCATTGCACTATCTTCAATTAAGAAAATGAAATGATGCTTTATGGAAATATGACCTTTCCGCCGACAGCAGGGACAGACCCAAAGTTGGGGTCCTTATCCTATTTGGCCCATGTTCCATCCCAGAAAACCTGGAATCTAACTTGATGTCCACTGGAGAGACCCCCCTCCATGGCAATTTCTATCCACTTGTAAATACGATGGCAACTAGCTTAGAAAAAAGACCACCCTAGGCTGCTGCTTTGCCTTGTACAGTAGCTTTATTGATAGCAAGGATGGAGAACCAGAGGCACTCTGGTTCCTGCTGGACTTTTGTCCAATGCTGACCGGTGTTCGTGCCAATTAGGGTTGGTTGGAGTTCAACAAAACCTGTAGGTTGAACTTGCAACCTCCTCAACCCTGTTTTACAGCACGGAGATTGCGTCATCGCCTTCTGCAGTTTGCAGATCATGACACAGAAGAAGTGGCTGGCTTAAAAGTTTGCAGCTGTCGATGTAATGCACCAGGATGGTGAAACAAGAACTGCAGCAAGCAAGAACTCCAGCTCTTATAAGCCACACCCATTTCATAGAATTGTAGAGTTGGAAGGGACCGTGAGCGTCATCTAGTCCTATGATGCAGCAATCTTTTACAATAATATAATAATAATAATTTATTATTTATACCCTGCCCATCTGGCTGGGTTTACCCAGCCACCCTGGGCGGCTTCCAACAAAACACTAAAATACAATAACCTATTAAACATTAAAAGCTTCCCTAAACAGGGCTGCCTTTAGATGTCTTCTAAAAGTTTGGTAGTTATTTTTCTCTTTGACATCTGGTGGGAGGGCGTTCCACAGGGTGGGTGCCACTACCGAGAAGACCCTCTGCCTGGTTCCCTGTAACTTTGCGCTGGACCTCAGAGTTCAGGGAGAATGATGGAGGTGGAGACGCTACTTCAGGTATACTGGACCGAGGCCGTTTAGGGCTTTAAAGGTCAGTACCAACACTTTGAATTGTGCTCGGAAATGTACTGGGAGCCCGTGTAGGTCTTTCAGGACCAGTGTTATATGGTCTTGGCGGCCGCTCCCAGTCACCAGTCTAGCTGCCGCATTCTGGATTAGTTGTAGTTTCTGGGTCACCTTCAAAGGTAGCCCCACATAGAGCGCATTGCAGTAGTCCAAGTGAGAGATAACTAGAGCATGCACCACTCTGGTGAGACAGTCTGGCTGGTAGGGTCTCAGCCTGCATACCAGATGGAGCTGGTAGACAGCTGCCTTGGACACAGAATTGACCTGCACCTCCATGGACAGCTGTGAGTCCAGAATGACTTCCATGCTGCTCACCTGGTCTTTCAGGGGCACAGTTACCCCATTCAGGACCAGGGAGTCCTCCACACCTGCCTGCCTCCTGTCCCCCAAAAACAGTACTTCTGTCTTGTCAGGATTCAACCTCAATCTGTTTTTGCCCATCATGGGGCTCGAACCCACAACCCTGAGATTAAGAGTCTTGTGCTCTGCTGACTGAGCCAGCCCAGCTTTAAAAGGGACTTTAGAGTTGAGTAGGAACATGGTTTAGGACTGTTTGTAAGGGAGGCAGAATTTAGTGGGTGCAACGTTTCCTCTGCACAAAGTTGCAGCGATGGGAAGCCTGTTGAATTTCTACTCGTTGTGCAACTGTTAGAGATGCAGGAACCTTGCTAGGGTGAAAAAGGAAAGTTGGGAGAGAGAGAGAATCCTGCCCTTGGGCATGGGATTTGCCAGAAAACTTTGCTCTGGTTCCAGCAGCTGTGGCCGTTCTCAATCTTTGCTACCTTAAAGAAGCTCTGAACAATTTCCTGTAGGAAAGGGAACCCAGATCCCAAGAACAGTCTTCACACGTACAGGCCTGTAGTTCTCCAGGAGATCAGACTGCGCCACTCCCTGCCAACATAGCTGGTTTGGCTCCAATCACACCTAAGTTGGCAACTTCTGATTAAAATGAAATCAAACCATCGTGCCTGGGTGGAGCCGATATGAAAAAAAAAAAGGATGTCTGTTTGCCATCGGGACTAGTGCTGGCAAGCACAATGGGCTGTGCTGAGTCTGTCTTTCAGTTCAAGCTGCCCTGCTTTCCCCAATGAATCATTCTCCACCGGCTGCCGCCTGTTACAATGAGGCTCCCAGGATATGGGACAACCGTGGACCTTCCTTCTGTGTGGATTTCTAAGGTCTCTGTGTAGCAGGGGGAGGTACATGTGGCCCTCCTGATGCTGATGGACTACTGCAGCTCTCATACCTGGGACCAGTTTGACCTACGAGATCGCCTTACCGTCACGTGTGCCCATGCTACGGCTTCAATCAGTGGAATTGGCACTGCCACTGGTGCCGCATAATACTCGTGCTGCATTGGTAAGAACTCGATCATTTGGCATGGCAGCACCAGAAGTATAGGTGGGCTCCCACGAGGCAAGACACAGTGATAAACAGCAAGAACCTCTATTGAACTAACAGAACTGGACAACAGGGGCAAAGCAACTCCTTATATACATTTCTGAAGGCCTGGGCCACTCCCACTCCCAATGCGATTGGCTGTCTAAACATCCAAGCTGTGAATCATGACTCAGAGTTTAAGGGCCAATGGCAGAGGCCCAAATCCTGAAATGTTCTGGGATTGGATATCATGTATCGAATCAGAACACAGGAGCTCCGTTTCCTTAGTCCAGACTCAAGCTCAGGCCACTGAATACGTAACAGCACCGACACTTTGGAACTCCCTGCCTATGGATATCAAGCAGGCATCTTCACTGCGCTCTTCTTAGAGGCGGCTGAGAGCATTCTTATTTAGACAAGTCTGCCTAAATGCTTAGAAAGCTGAGTCAATCTGCTTTGCTATTTTAACTTTTGTATATTTTAAAGCGTTGTTGCAGTTTTCAAAATTGATTTTATTGTTTTCTCTTTTTGCAAACAATTTGAGGTTTTGTTTTGTTTGTTTTTTTACAATCAAGCAGTGTGTAAATTTTATTAAATAAGTAAATGAGCCCTGAAGGTTGCTCATGCCAGCTAGGGTTGAACATTAGTTAAAATCCAATGACATTTGGCAGCACACGTGCCTGGTTCTGCCAAACTTTTCGTGGGCCTGCCGCAGCCTTGGGAAGGCCCAACAGGGTCCACCACAGCTGCAGAATATTGAGGGAGCTTGGCCCCCTCCTTGAATTTTTTGGGGGGACTCAGCCCCCTGCCTCCCCCCAACGGCACCCCTGTTTGGCAGGCCTCTGTGGTATAGCCACAGGCTCTTGTGGTCCTTCTGCCAAGCGTTATAACATAGCTCCGCTTTCCAAAAAGTGAAGAGGAGTAAGGGCAAGGCACCATATATAGTGGTACCTCAGGTTAAGAACTTAATTCGTTCCAGAGGTCCGTTCTTAACCTGAAACTGTTCTTAACCTGAGGCACCACTTTAGCTAATGGGGCCTCCCACTGCTGCCACGCCACCGCCGCACAATTTTTGTTTTCATCCTGAAGCAAATTTCTTAACCTGAGGTACTATTTCTGGGTTAGCGGAGTCTGTAATCTGAAGTGTCTGCAACCTGAAGCGTCTGTAACCTGAAGCACCTGTAACCTGAGGTACCACTGTATTTAAAGCGCTATGATACCATGGCTTCCCCCAAAGCAGCTGGGTTTCTTTCTGGCAGCTGTGGTTTCTTAAGGGGCCTGAGAGGGTTTTTTGAGGGGAGATGCCTGTTCTCCTCACAGAATTACAATTCTCTTTTTTTTATACTATATTTTTATTAGTTTTCAAATACAAAAACAAATTTATACATTCCATACATCTTAATTACATCTTACTTCTCTTTTTTGACTTCCCTCAATTTGTCTGCCATTCCTTCCTATTGTTACTTTTTACACATTTCTGCCCTTTTAACCCTTTCCCCTCAACAGAGCTTCCTTAAAACTTACAAACGTAATTTTATTATCACTCAGTTTTTGCATATATTGGATAAACTTTTCCCAATCTTCTGTAAATCTTTGATCTGGTCGATTCCGGATCCTTCCTGTCATTCTGTCCAGTTCTGCATAATCCATCATTTTAGTTCACCATTTTTCTATCGTAGGTAATTCCTCCTGTTTCCATTTCTGGGCCATCAATATTCTTGCTGCTGTCACTGCATATAAAAATAACTTCTTTTCTTTCTTATTTATCTCATTACCTGTAATGCCTAGTAAAAATGCTTCTGGTTTCTTAACAAATGTATATTTCAACATTTTCTTCAATTCATTATAAATCATTTCCCAAAAGCATTTTACCTTCTTACATTCCTTCTTACATTCCTTCTTTTTCTTTACATTTCCAACATTTGTTATTTATCTTATACATTTTTGCTAATTTCACAGGTGTTACATACCATCGGTACATCATTTTCTGTTATAACTGTGCATGCAGTGAATCTTAAACCCAGAATTACAATTCTCAGAGTGCTTTCGCAGTCAATCCCTCTTCCCAGGAAACTCTGGGATTTGTAGCTCTGAGGGGAATAGGGATCTTCTTACAGCCTCTCAGTACTCCTAACAAGCTACACTTCCCAGGATGCTTTGGGGGAAGCCATGGCTGTTCAAAGTGGAATCATGGAGACATAACTCAGCAAGGCAATCCTTCTGTGTTTTACACCCACCCACCCACCTGTACCTGAATCCCATACTCCTTGAAGATAGATTGAAAACAGAGGCCACTGTTAATCAACTTTCTCTCATGAGCTGAGGAGCTTGGAGGCAGATAATAGCCTTTAAGGGAGCTGGAAGTGGTTTGAGAGAGGCTTGGCTTACCAGCGTGATCAGCAGCCTTCAACTGTGTGATGCCCAGCAGATGGAAGGCACCAGCTGGCATCTGTGGTGGCTGCTGCACAAGGCAGCCCTCTCTTACCCCTGCCTCTTGCTAAACCAGTTTTGCAGCTTTTCAAAACCAGTTACAAAACCTTGCAGCAGCTGCTTGACTGAAAACAAGGCTGGATGAGTGTTCACACGCAGGAGCAGCAACTCCTCATTCAAACCAACTTCCGTCCCTCTGGAATAGTTGTTACCTGCCTCCAGTTCTCTCCCTCTGAAAACATCCAATTTCTTTCTTGCTGTGTTATCTACCCACATCTGCCCACAAGGAGGCAGCAGTTCTCTTTCAGTAGGAAAGAAAGCTTCGGTTTATTGCTGGTTCAAAGAGGCAAAGAAGAAGCAGAGCTGCTCTCTTTGCGATTGCTAGGCTAGAGACTCTCGAAAAAGGGGACGTGTGTGGCCCTTCTGCACACCCTCACACTCCAGGTTTTGCAATTACGGAAAGTGGGTCAGAATTAGTATTGTGGATTTATTACATTGCAGAAAATTTCCTATACCATGCTAATTATTCCAGATCTCGAGCAAGTGAGTCAACTCACAAACTGCAAAGGAAGCCAGCTCCCCCACTCACAAACCCCCAAAAGTTCTTTTAAAAAGACCTTGATTTTTTAATGGAATGTATGTATGCATTACATTTATATCTCACCTTTCCTTCAAGGAGTTCAAGGTAGTATCTCTCTCCTTTCCCATTTTATCCTCACACAACAACCCTGTGAGGTAGGTTAAGATAAGTACCTGTGACTGGCCCAAGACCACCCAGGGAGTTGCACAGCTGAGCGGGGATTTGAACCCTGGTCACCCTAATCTGACACGCTAACTATGCCACCACACTGGGCTAGATGATTCTGTATGTTCCGCAGAGCCACGGGTGCCCCATACCTGCAGTATGGACTCCCCCGGTTGGATGGTGTTTCCCAGGTAGAATAGCCAGGTGATGGGGTTGGGTGGGGAAGGTCAGGGTTCCTGCACACCCCTTTATTTCTTGTGTAGAAAGGGGGGGTTAGCAAATCCCCTTATCCTCTCCCCTCCATCCCTGGCTACCCTAATCCCAGGGCTGATATTTTAATGGAGATATGGGAGCAATCACTTTGGGAAGCAGCAGATTCTGTGGGGCCCTGTCTCATTCCTGCTCCTGATCTGCCTCTCTTTGTACTGGTGAGCTAGTCCAAAACAGGTGTGCTTGTGGGAAACCTCACTTTGGGTGTGTAAACACTTAAAGTTGGCTCTGGGGCCACTTATGGTGGTTCTATCTCTGGCAGTGGGGAACCTGTGGCTCTAGCTTGTTTCTTGACTACCATCAGGCCTGTGACTGTTGGGATTGGGGAGTCCAGCAGAATCTCAGAGAGCCAAAGGTTCTCCAGGGCTGATCTATCAGACTGGAGCTGATGCGAGTCAGAAACACCTGAACTGCATCAGGTTGGCAAAGGCTGATCTGTGGCAACCCAGGGCTCAGGACCAAAGACCCCTTTTCTGTCCTTCGCAACCCTTTTTGGCCAAAGCCATAATATTTCTTTACTCTTCCCCACAGAGCTCTGCAGTAGCACCAATGTCCCCGAGGTTGAAATCATCAGCCTGCTGGGAGAGCAGCTACCCCTGTACCAACTCCGGGCAGACACCGTGTTTGGGTACGACCACGGCGATTGGATTCACACACCGCTCATCGCTCTCGATGCTGCCAGCAGCCTCACGCCGCAGCAGACTGAGGAAACCCTGGAGTATTTCTGTAAGTGACCTCCAGGGGAACCGGGACCCTAGGGGGCGTACGCACACCATGGGATAATGTGAACACAGTACCAGATGCAGGCGATGTTTCAGGGTACTGTGCGCATGATGTCACCCTCTCCATGTCAACCCTGTCCCATGCTGTTTGTCAATCTAAGGCTCATTCTGCTGGAATGGCTATAATTTGTCTGGTGCTGAAAATGCCCTCACTGCCTCCATGTGTATTCAGAGTGCTTTCTCAGGTCGCTTCCCGGTAGGGCAGACCTACTGGCTCTGCAGAGATGTGCCACTCTCCCTCACCATGTTTAACTCATCTAAGAATCCAATGGGCAAAAGAGAAAGCAGGACAGTAACTTGGCCACCTCTGCAAAATACAGACACAGTATAGATATGAAGCTCTGTGTATACGTGCATTGAGGGGATAGGAATAGAGAATACGGTTGCACACTAGTCTGAAAACACACCTCCCCGTGTGTACAGACAATCTTGAGAGCCTGTGTGGTGCAGTGGTCAGAGGGTTGGATTAGGATATGGGTAGGCAAACTAAGGCCCCAAGGTCTGGATCCAGCCCAATTGCCTTCTAAATCCGGCCTGCAGATGGTCTGGGAATCAGTGTGCTTTTACATGAGTAGAATGTGTGCTTTTATTTAAAATGCATCTCTGGGTTATTTGTGGGGCCCAGGAATTCTTTCATTGTTTTTTTCCCCAAAATATTGTCCTGCCCCCCACAAGGTCTGAGGGACAGTAGACTGGCCCCCTGCTGAAAAGGTTTGCTGACCCCTGGGTAGGCCAGACTTCAAATCCCCACTCGGCTCAAAATTTGGATGTGCATTTCAAAAGATGGCTGCATTTTGGTTTGCATATTCTTTTGGTAAAATGCGAAATTTCTCCCTGAGCCCTAGACACTTTTCAGTCTGGCTTTGGCACTGAAATGGCCTTGCTCCCTCTGGTTGATTACCTTTACTGGGAGGGTGTGACCTTGTTGATTCTCCTTGATCCCTCTGTGGCTTTGGGTACCATTGACCCATGGCATCATCCTGGGTCCGATCTGCCGGCTTCTACATATTTTCCACAGGCTTCCAGCTTGTTTCCAGGGCTTTTCAACATCTCTGTGTGTGCAGGCAGCTGTCATCCAGGTATATGGAGTTGAGTGTTGGCAGCACGAAGATGATACCCAACCCTATCTCTCAATCCCACCTGAGTTAGGAAAGGCCATTCAGATGCAGGACCAGTGTCTAAAGGCAGTAATGGGGGCTTTGAGACTGAATCCCAGTGGCTCCCGGGTTCAGGAGTTGGGTTGGCAGCCTTTTGTGGATAGAGCTGTACTTCTCCTGAAGAGCAGGTGTGCGGCTTGGGGTGGGGTGGGGGGTGGGGAACCCCTTTTCAGCCTGAGGGCCACATACCCTCATGGACAATCTTTTGGAGGCCACATGCTAAAGGTGGGGGGGGACCAGAGACAAGATTGGGCATGGCCAGATGAAAAAAAACTGTGCCTCTTAGCTTTGTACAGCAGGTGACATCCCAGCTATGAACAACTGAGAGGTTTCTCCCTCTACTTGCCAGCCCCTGCTTTGAGATCTGCAGGAGAGGCACTGCTTGTGGTTCCACCAGTGGGAGCGATCCATAGGGTGGTGGCACATGCCAGGGCCTTCTCTGTGGTGGCCCCTATATGTGCTTCTTCCCTCTCCCTGATGGCTTTTCAATGTCAATTAAAAGCATTGCAGTTTATTTAAGCCTCTGGCACGTAGTTTGAGGAATGCGAGTCTACCCAGGTCTGACTGCTAGATATTGTGCTTATGTTTATATGCAGTGGATTCTGCTATAGGTTTTTAACTAATGCTTTATAGTTTTGTTGTGATGGCTGCTTAGGGGTGGGTGGGATAACTTTGTGGGTGGCTCTGAGTTTTCGCTGGAGGAAAGGTGAAAACAAGGAAGCCCAACAAATGAATGGATATTCACTAGCATATGCCTGGTTAATTCCTTTGGTTGGTCTCTGGTTGGTGATTCTGAGAAGAGAACTCTGGGCTAAAATGGTGGTCCAGAAGGAGCTGTTCTTATGTCCTTGCCTGGGAAACTCGTTCTGAGGTGGAAGCTCCAGCTCAAATGAAGGCCAGCTGGACAGCTCTGCTGGTGGCCCTAAATCAGTATCCACCCTACTTACCCTCTGGACAAGGTCACTGAGAGCTAATCGTGTCTTAACCAGGTTGGCCGGGGAGATTTCCGGACTCCTAGAACATCCCTGCTATTTCTGAGTCTGAGCTGCGGCATCTTCTTACTATCAGCTATTAAATACACACACCCCACCACCCTCCTGCTGCTCTGCCCTTCCTGATTCCACAAGGGACTAGGAAATTGCATTAAACGGGGGGGGGGGGGAGAGTGCGCTCTGAAGGACAATGAACAAGCAGTCCCCCCTTCCCAGCTGTCTAAAGCACCCTCCCCATTCAACAAAGGTGGCCTGCCTTCCTATAAATGGAATTCCAGATAAGCATATAACGGTAGTTGGGGTTTAGCAATGTGTGCCTGGACTGTGCCACTGTGCTCACATAGAATCATAGAATTGTAGACCTGGAAGGGACCTCAAGGGTCATCTAGCCCAACCCCCCACAATGCAGGAATCTCATTCAATCTCATGCAAGCAATAGCCTCCAGAAGATCAAAAGAGACTACGAGGCTCTGGGCAGGAAATTGAAGCAATTAAATGCACAAATTGTCATCTCATCTGTCCTCCCAGTTGAACGACGTGGCCCAGGGAGAGAGGGAAAAATAGTGGAAGTGAACAGCTGGCTTCGCAAATGGTGTAAACAGGAACGGTTTGGATTCTTAGATCACGGACTGCAGTTTCTTGAAGATGAACTTCTGGCAAGCGATGGGCTGCACCTCACAACGGTTGGGAGGAATGTTTTTGCCAAAAATCTCAGAAACCTCATCAGGAGGGCTTTAAACTGACTAATGTGGGGGAGGGAGACAGTGCTCCTGAAGGCAGGAGTCTATCAATTGATGAAGATGATCATCCAAATGTCATAGACCAAATGGAGCAAACAGCACGCAGACCTAGTGGTGGGAGGAAAAAATCCTTAAATAAGAGACACGGGGGAATGATTAATGGACTTCAATGTCTGTACACTAATGCGCAAAGCATGTGAAATAAACAAGATGAGCTTGAGCTCTTGGTACAGCAAACTAAATATGACATAATAGGCATCACTGAAACCTGGTGGGATAAGTCCCACGATTGGAATGTAATAATGGAGGGATACAATCTATTTCAGAGAAACAGACCAGACAAGAAAGGGGGAGGAGTGGCGTTACATGTCAGGGATGTGTATACCTGTGAAGAGATTCAAGATTTAGAACCTCAAAGCCAAAGCGAGAGCATTTGGGTCAAAATTAAGGGAGAGAAGAATAACAGTGACCTCATTGTGGGAGTTTACTATAGATCCCCAAGCCAAACGGAGGACATAGATGATGCCTTCCTGGAACAGATGGCCAAGCATGCAAAAGGAAGGGAGATAGTAGTAATGGGGGACTTCAATTACCCGGATATTTGCTGGATGTCAAACTCAGCCAAGAGCATAAGGTCAAACAGATTCCTCACTGGCCTTGCAGACAACTTCATTGTCCAGAAAGTGGGAGAAGCAACAAGAGGAACAGCCATTTTAGATCTGGTCCTAACCAATGTTGATGACCTGGTTAGTGGGGTAGAAGTGGAAGGATCATTAGGCGCGAGTGATCATGCTCTTCTGAAGTTTACTATACAGCGGAAAGGAGCAGCCAAGCATACTAGGACTCAGTTTCTTGACTTTAAGAAAGCCGACTTCATAAAACTTAGGGAAGTGCTGGGTGAGATCCCATGGACAGTAATACTAAAAGGAAAGGGAGTTCATGATGGCTGGGAGTTTGTTAAGAGGGAGATAGTAAAAGCGCAACTTCAGGCAATACTAATGAGACGGAAACATGGAAGGTGCCTAAAGAAGCCAGGGTGGCTATCTAAAGAACTTTTAACTGAGTTAAGATTAAAAAAGGATGTGTACAAAAAATGGAAAAGGGGGGAAACCACCAAAGAGGAATTCAAACAAATAGCCAGCACGTGTAGACACAAAGTCAGAAAAGCTAAAGCACAGAATGAACTCAGGCTTGCTAGAGAGGTTAAAAGCAACAAAAAAGGCTTTTATGGGTATGTTCGTAGCAAAAGGAAGAACAAAGAAACAGTGGGGTCACTCAGAGGAGAAGATGGTGAAATGCAAACAGGGGACACAGAAAGGGCTGAACTCCTCAATGCCTTCTTTGCCTCAGTCTTCTCCGATAAAGAAAACAATGCCCGACCTGAAGAATTTGGAGCAAATGATTCAGCAGAGGAAACACAGCCCAGAATAACTAAGGAGATAGTACAAGAATACTTGGCTAGTCTAGATGTATTCAAGTCTCCAGGGCCAGAAGAACTGCATCCAAGAGTATTAAAAGAACTGGCAGATGTGATCTCAGAACCACTGGCAGTCATCTTTGAGAATTCCTGGAGAACAGGCGAAGTCCCGGCAGACTGGAGGAGGGCAAATGTTGTCCCTATTTTCAAAAAGGGGAAAAGAGAGGACCCAAATAATTACCGCCCAGTCAGTCTGACATCAATACCAGGGAAGATTCTGGAGCAGATCATTAAGCAAACAGTCTGTGAGCACCTAGAAAGGAATGCTGTGATCACCAATAGTCAGCATGGATTTCTGAAAAATAAGTCATGTCAGACGAACCTGATCTCGTTTTTTGACAGAATTACAAGCCTGGTAGATGAAGGGAACGCAGTGGATGTAGCCTATCTTGATTTCAGCAAGGCATTTGACAAGGTGCCCCATGATATTCTTGTAAAGAAGCTGGTAAAATGCGGTCTTGACTATGCTACCACTCAGTGGATTTGTAACTGGCTGACTGACCGAATCCAAAGGGTGCTCATCAATGGTCCCTCTTCATCCTGGAGAAGAGTGACTAGTGGGGTGCCACAGGGTTCTGTCTTGGGCCCGGTCTTATTCAACATCTTTATCAACGACTTGGATGATGGACTCAAGGGCATCCTGATCAAATTTGCAGATGACACCAAACTGGGAGGGGTGGCTAACACCCCAAAGGACAGGATCACACTTCAAAACGACCTTGACAGATTAGAGAACTGGGCCAAAACAAACAAGATGAATTTTAACAGGGAGAAATGTAAAGTATTGCACTTGGGCAAAAAAAATGAGAGGCACAAATACAAGATGGGTGACACCTGGCTTGAGAGCAGTACATGTGAAAAGGATCTAGGAGACTTGGTTGACCACAAACTTGACATGAGCCAACAGTGTGACGCGGCAGCTAAAAAAGCCAATGCAATTCTGGGCTGCATCAATAGGAGTATAGCATCTAGATCAAGGGAAGTAATAGTGCCACTGTATTCTGCTCTGGTCAGACCTCACCTGGAGTACTGTGTCCAGTTCTGGGCACCACAGTTCAAGAAGGACACTGACAAACTGGAACGTGTCCAGAGGAGGGCAACCAAAATGGTCAAAGGCCTGGAAACGATGCCTTATGAGGAACGGCTAAGGGAGCTGGGCATGTTTAGCCTGGAGAAGAGGAGGTTAAGGGGTGATATGATAGCCATGTTCAAATATATAAAAGGATGTCACATAGAGGAGGGAGAAAGGTTGTTTTCTGCTGCTCCAGGGAAGCGGACACGGAGCAATGGCTCCAAACTACAAGAAAGAAGATTCCACCTAAACATTAGGAAGAACTTCCTGACAGTAAGAGCTGTTTGACAGTGGAATTTGCTGCCAAGGAGTGTGGTGGAGTCTCCTTCTTTGGAGGTCTTTAAGCAGAGGCTTGACAACCATATGTCAGGAGTGCTCTGATGGTGTTTCCTGCTTGGCAGGGGGTTGGACTCGATGGCCCTTGTGGTCTCTTCCAACTCTATGATTCTATGATGTGAGCAGACTGAAGTGGCACAACCCAGGCAGGGATACACACGGGACTCAGCTATACAGCTGCAAATAGAACGTTTTAAGTGTGTTTAAAGTGCATTATACAAATCTGACACTAGATGGTCGATGGTGAGCTAATGGCAAATTCAATATAAATTTTAAAACTTTTTTATTAAAAAAAAGCATTTCCACAGCAGGGTTGTTGTTTTTTGGTTTTTTGGTTTTTTGGTTTTTTTTTGCATATATCTAGATTCAGCCACACCCCCAGTCCGTGCACACAATAAAATAGTGTGTCAGGGGAAAGGCTAGAACACTCTGCTACATTACTGTGTGCGAGGACTTTTTTGTATTAGAGGGTTTGTTCGGAGGATACTTTTTTCGCTTTCGCTATGACATGACCTCCTACTGGCAGTCTGAAGTAGTACAGCTCAGACACAGACTGCTAGCTGATGCTTTTTATATTGTAAACCGCCCTGAGACCTGTGGGTACAGGACGGTGTTCAAATAAAGAAGGAGGGGGAGGATGAGGAAGAGGAAGAGGAGGAACGGCTTGAATTGGCATTAGCTTCCCATGTATGACCCATTGTCTAGAATCAGTACAGTGGTACCTCGGGTTACATATGCTTCAGATTACATACGCTTCAGGTTACATACGCTTCAGGTTACAGACTCTGCTAACCCAGAAATAGTGCTTCAGGTTAAGAACTTTGCTTCAGGATGAGAACAGAAATCATGCTCCAGCGGCGCGGCGGCAGCAGCAGCAGCAGCAGCAGGCCCCATTAGCTAAAGTGGTGCTTCAGGTTAAGAACAGTTTCAGGTTAAGTACGGACCTCCGGAACGAATTAAGTACTTAACCCGAGGTACCACTGTAGTTGCCTTCTTACCATTTGGGGGGCTGTTCACGCAGCACTTTCTGCATCCGCACGAGCAGTTTGGGGGACTTGCTCCTTGGGAGTAAACTTGTGGTGTGCAGGGAAAACGAGTTGTGTGAACAGCCCTCCACTTACAGGTATGGTCCAGCAGCATAATAAAGATCTGTTCCTTTCTCCAGTTGCCGCAGTCACCAGAATTGCCACCGGCTGCCTCTGTGCTGGGAGGGTTCAGCCGAAGATGTATTGCTACCCTAGGCCAAAATTACCTTGTCCCTCTCTCTCTCTGCATTATCTTTAGTATGCTGTATGTTCTTTTTCTTTGAGTGGGTGGGCGCATTTGAGGCTGTGCGTGTGTAGGATTGTGTGCTTAAAAGCATGGCTTGCATTGTGACACCCCCCTCCCCAAACTGAGCTCTCCAACTAATCTTCCTCTGCAAAGATCTCCCGGGTAGCTAAGCAGATTGCAGGGTAACCGAAACAGTACAGCTAATTATGGAGGAGGATTACCTGCCTCCTGTGCGCCACTTACCTCTGTCCGTATTTGCTTCTATCTATAGCTGTCTCAGCCACACAGGGCCTTCTGCTTCCCTTCTGTGCAGTGCTGGGGAAAGGTTGTATCTCAGCAGGAGAGCATATGCTTGGCATGCAGAAGGTCACAGGTTCAATCCCCAGGGAAGTTTATTTGGCACCTTCATTTTTGATCCCCTAGAAATCCAAACCTCCTTCTAAAATAGAGGGTGGCTAACCCATGGAACTGGATCCACATATTATGGGACTCCAGCTCACATCTTCCTTAACTAGCAGAGCCCAATGGTCAGGGATTATGGGAGTTGTAGTCCACCAGACACATAAAGAGCCACAGGTGAGCTGCCTCTTCTCTAAAATGCAAACCTTGGTGATGTTGCTGTCTTTCCTGCTGCCCTGTCATTCTCCACAGTCCTTGGCAAGAGCTCCCTTCCTCCTCCTTCCAGCAAAAATGTCTTCCATTATTAAAGCCCCTACGTAAATTATTCAGGACTCCCTCGAAACCTTTTCACGCTGCCTGAAATGCCACGTCTGATGGAAGCTCTGCAGCTGCCAAAACCCTTCGCTATGCAATATGTAGGTGACCTGGACATAGGGGACTGGTATTGAGCCAACAGAACCATATAAAGTGATAGCAGCAGTACTAGCAGTTCCCCAAGGGTGGGGGAAAACTGATCATGATGGATTACTTTTATATAAAAAAGTGGGGGCGCTTAAATAATTCCTAGCTAACCCCGAAGGCAGATCCTTGGTGAGAGTCTGCCTAGGGTTTGCACAATGGGCTGCAGTGAAGTTGCAGCAACAAGCACACCAGCTTGACATGAACAGGCTCTTCCTAGAGACCCCCATTTAACCACTTCTCAAATGCTTAACCTGATCACACTGGGATCCGCTTCAGTCTCCTGTAACTGTCCCTAAAATACATCACAGGAAAGTCCCAGTCATGCCACCCTGAATTATTTCACTCCCCACAGAGTACCTATGGAAATCTGATTGCTCTCTTTTTAGAAACTACCCTAGTCCCTCTAACGAAGATTGAAATCCTTCTCAAGAGGCGCTGCCCGTATGCTGTACTGTTGTTAAGTACCACACCATGCATTCACACCAAAGTTAGGACCACCAACTTTTTTTTGTTTTGTTTACTCCAGCTCCTTTGCCTTTAACAACAGCCCAAACTGCACGCAGTAGCAGGTGATAACGCTGATCAGTATTCCATTAAAAGACTCCTCTACATACAAGCACAGGAAGGGCTCAGAGACTGGAAACTACTACCAGATCTCTAGTCCTTGACAATTTCTAGTAAAGGCAGACTGCCAAAACCTTATGTGTGTAAACATGCTTACATAAGTCCTTACACACTTTCCGGCATCCTTTGCTCAGACGCATGTAACACTGAGACGATTAAATATGGCTATCTATCTCTCCTTCCCCTCCCCAATGCATTGTTATGCATGGGGCAAAGATTCCGACTGATCTAGGCTACTGAGTACAAAATCAGCATGTGGTGGTTATTTTGGGTGAATTGATCAAGAGAGAGAGAAAGCGTGTCTGTGGTGAAATAGCTGAAACCACACCAACCCACACCCTCCCATTCAGAAAAAAATACTGCATAAAGATGGAGCTGGGAGTGGGATAGACCATTCTGCTGCATAACAACAGGGGGAGGCTAGCTGCTTCTCTCCCCCCCCCCCGTCCCCCGCCCATTCCCCATTTTCCATTTGCAACTCTACTACCCAAGCCTTTGGTTCTCATCTAGCAAGCTGCGCCCTCTGTGCTTTGCGCCGCTCTTTTGACGAGATGCTCTGAGCTGTGCTAATGGTCTATTTCCGTCCCTCCCTCCTGTAGACCCCCCCCCATTAGTTGAGGCCACAGTGGACTCTTCCCAAGCAGGTGGACAGCAGACTCTATAAATAGGGGTGGGTAGGGGCAAGTAGAGGCTGCATTGCAAAACAGCGCAGGAGGGGAGCGTGGGTTGTGTTTGTTCCGCTTATACACGCGTTTGCAGCCCCTCTGCTCGCTTTGCACAACTGTTTGGCCTCTCGCTGGGAGGAAGGGAAGAGGCTCGTGTCCTCCTGTTAGATTCATGTTGCCCACGGAGGTCGGGGAATTGCTGGTCTCGCAGGGGATGGAATTCTGGACCAGCCCTGCCTCTTACGACGAAGTCAACGGGAACACGGAGCTGGCTGATAACACGGACTTGATATCCCAGGAGCTGGAGGAGGGTAAGAAGGCAGGGGGATAAACGGGAGGTAGGGTTGGGAAGAGAGGGCAACGCGGGTGCGAGGCTTGGGCTCGCTGATGGATGTTGCGGTCTCTGACCTTCAGTCTCCTTTGAGCTGCTGAAGATGTTTGTGAGCAGACGACCTGACTTGGTGGTGGTGGGGAGATAGCAAAGCATTGTCCCTGGACCCAGGTGCTATATGGTAGGGATAGACGATGGGTTTCTGGTTTTGTTAAAATAAAAATTATCCACCTGTGTCCTGAGATGGAACAGAGTTATTGGAAGGCTTGCCTGTTAGTCTTTTACTTACTGACTTACGCATCACTTTTTTTTCTCCCTTTACAAAATGTAAAGCGACTTACAATATAATGCAATGCAGAAATTAAAAGCGAGATGAAACCAAAGCAAAAGGAAAACTAAAAACAGTGGTAGACGTTTAAAAAGCAGGCCAACAAATCCCAGCCACCCAGAGAGGCTGCAGTGTCTGGACCCTCCTATACCTGACTACAATAGATGCTGGGGCAGGTGTGTGTCTGGGAGAAGCTGGCAGTTACTGCCTGTAACCCACTTTTCTTCCAGAAGGTTATCAAGGAAGTGTGACTGTTCTTTCCCGCTTTCTGTAGGGCTGGCATTCCCAACCCCACCCAGGCTCTGCCCCTGTGGCTTCATCATCCACCTGACACACACATGCAGGTGTGTGCTTTCTCCACCACTTCACTGTCACGGCTGAAATAGCCTCCCTGGTTTTGCTTTTCAGGGATGCTCTTGAAGGCCCCAGGAGCACAGCCAGTTTTAAGGGACAAAGCTGGCTCCCAGCTCGATGGTTTAAACCAGTTTGTTGGAGCTTGCCTCTTCAGGCTGAGAAAAGAACCCAGAAGTCCCGACTGACTCTCACTTTACTCCTCTGAGTCTTGTTTGTTTTATTTAGCATTGCACTCCTATCCCACTTTTCCTGCAAGGAGTGCAAGGTGGTCACTTGGCTCTCTCTCTCTCTCTCTCTCTCTCTCTCTCCCCCCCCCCCCCCCGTTTTAAGCCTCACAACCATCCTGTGAGGGAGATTGTGTAGAGAAACAAGGCCTGGCTCAAGGTCACCCAAGTGGCTGAGTCAGGATTTGAACTCTGGTATCCCAGGTACTGGTTGGACACTCTAACCGTGACACTGACACCTTCCTTAGTTGGGAGTAGAGAGAAATCTAGAGTCTGGGATCACCATTGTAGGTAGATGGTCCGTCCTGCCTTTCAACAGGTGAATTAGATCAAATGACCTTTGCAGATTTTTCCATCTTAATTCCCACTTCTTTCTCTTCACCACCCACCAAAACAAAGCTGGAAGTGAAGCTCCATGATATTTGGAGTTTACGATCCCATGCAGACAGTTAAACAAAAATTATATGGGTGTGTGGCAATTCATTACTGTTTACTGGCAACTCATAGGGAGGAATGGGGCAAGGCCTGATAGTTTAAAGAGCTCTGGGAGTGTGTGTTTTTTTTTTGGAGTGAGGGAGGAGGAGAATAGCTGTTTTCTTCCCCTCAGAGTTGCCTCTCTATTAAAATGACAAAGAAGCATTCCTATTAGACCCTTGTTTAAATGTAATTAAGCATGGTGATTTTGAGGGGCTGGGTGGTCTCCCTTGTGTGAAAAACAATGAAATGTTTGAGGTGAGCAGAGGGTTCCCTGATCTATAGAGAGAGAAGTTTTGTAAATAAGAGTTTTAATCAACATTTCCTGTAGAAGAATATTGGTCCTCTAAAAGCAGGGCAATCAAGGACAACAGACTTCGAAAAGGGAGGCGCTCCGTTTTCTGTTAAAAAATAAATGAGGCGTCTGAGGATCTTCACAATCTCTGGGCCTCATATGTTCTTTCATGCATGTTTGTATAGGAATAAGACCTGGCTTTGGGAGAAAAATGTATTATGCAGGATCACTTGCCAAGAGAACTGGGGACAGACTGCAGGTTCCTTTCATTGTTGAATATATATACAATTTTTTTTTCTGTGTCCATATACAAAATTGTCATGTGTTCAATGGGACGCTGGGAGTTCAATAGAGCTGAATTCACATATGCCTCTCTTGATGACTCACCATTAGATTTTCTGCACCTGCACTTATGGCTGCCTTGTAGGAAAATAAATTATCTTGTGGTTGAAAGGATTCCAGGTGATGGGGGAGCACCGCCTTTGAAGTTTGAAATGCAGTGGCTCGTTCCCGCATGCAGTGTCATGGTTGGGTTATGACCGAACCGTTGAACTTGCTTGTATGAACTTGGCTTCATATTATTTTTTCCCATGTGTTTTTAATAAACTTGGGGGTGGGAATGTCCACTCAATGATTCATAGGAATGCTCTGCAAAAAGCAGGTGTCCTACCAATTGCGTGATGGTCCCTGGGCAGCATAAGGTAGAACAGCCTTGCAAATAAGACCAGGAAACTCACTAGTTGAAGTCTTGGGTAATTTGTCTGAATGTCCTGCATTGTTTGCTAGGTATTGTAGTATATCAGCCAAGAGAGGGGCAGCTCATTGGTGTGACCAAGGCCCCGTGCACCTCCAGTAGTTTAGCATCATTGTTAGGTTTTTAATAGCTGGCTTCTTGCTTTCAGTTGGTCTGGCTGGTGTCCTTTGGGGACAGGTACATCAGAAGAGAAGGTGGAACTGGTGCCAATGGGGACTGGTAGGTTGGGAGGCAGGGAGACCAACAGTAGGGGGCGCCAGAGCTACTGCCACCACCCCCTGATTGGTTGCAAGAAAGAAGGCAGTCAGGCAGGGGCTGGCTGAGCCTGAGAGCAAACTCAGGTGGGTGGGGCAGGCTCTCATTCACTCTAATGCACCATCCTTCTCTGCTAATTTGATAGCATGTGTTTGTAAGATTGGTTGCTCTTTTTGTGTGTGTGTGTAAGCTGCCTTCTATTTCTATTCTATTCTATTTATATCATCTATATATATCTCAGACTACACTGCACTGTTATTATTTTCTAAAACATCATTCGGGACAGTGTTCATGAGATCAACCAATATGCTCATACCTATGTAGGATCTGGAATATCCACAAATACGTAAACCAACATCCAAACAATTCTGTTCCCAGCTACCTGCTTCCTCCTTTTCCTTGGGGCTTTTGTGTCTCGAGTCGACCTGCTTCGTGGGCCGAGATTTGGGTTGACCGTCTGGCTGCAAAAGGGATCAAGGATGCCTTCTGCCCCCATTCCATTTTGAAGTTTACCTCACGGTAGCTGCCCATTGTTTCATTTATCACTATTAAGCTCCTGGATTAAGGCCTAAATAAAGGTCTTAATCCGAAGGCTCAATAAAGATAAAATAAATACTGATCATTTATCTTCCTTCTGAAGTATTGAGGGGGTATTTTCTCTCCAAGGTATTTCAGGACCGTTACAATGAGGGACAGGAGGACAATATTTCTGTTTTAGTGCTCATTGATTTACTTTTTATATATATAGAAAATGTCGGTTTTATTGCTGTGTCCTGCCCTGAGATCATTTGACAGTGAAGGGAGGGAAGGAAGTTTTGTAAATAAACTAAAATAATGCTGAAACAGAAATTGATTTCCTTTTGGGGAGACCTAATGGCTGTGTTTTGCTAGATGTTTAAGAATTCTAATTCTGCTTTATGTGGGGTGAGGGAGTCATTTTCCTTCCGGCACACTGACTCTGGGTTTGGGGCTGCAGATTTTTCTTTCAGCTTGCCATTCCTAAGCCTATTGAAAGTGTCCTGGCTTGCTTGAAATGTATGGTGTTTCGTTATCTTGTGCTGTGTACTATATAGATTATTTGGTGTGATGTATGCGGGGGCAGGGGGGATGTGTGAAGGATTTAGCCTGGAGGCAAGACTTGAACTTGTTGATCTGAGCTCTGTGGACCCATTGGAAGCCATATTCCACTGTGGCTGCAAGGATTTCACCTGTTTAAAAGCCTTGATGAAGTGCTTAAAAAACAATGTTATTCATTAATCACTTAAACATGCCCTTCTTTCAGGTTTGGACAGTTTTCGAAATTTGCCAGGTGCATTTTGCAATTGCCATGGGTCCAAATGTGACCACATGAAAATCTCTGGATGCCTCGGTTGGGAAAACAAAACTGACACCTAGGGACCTGAAATATTTTCCTTGAAGCTTGAACTAGTTTTATTCTGGATTGTTTTGTTTCATGTTTTAATGTGTTGTAAACCACTTTGAGATTTGTTCCTTAAAATATAAAGAGGTATAGAAAGGAAATGAGCAATATTATCAATGTTCATCCAGCGGGGAGGCAAAATGGCACCTGGACGTTCCATTGTGGCGACTGTAACCTAGGTTTAAGGTACCATTTGGCGCCAACTAACATATCTGAGTTTCTAGCACTGCTACCTGGTGATGCCAGGGATTGAACATTCCTGCATCCTCCTGCAGACTGAGTTGTGATCTATGGATTACGAGTATTGCCAGCACTCTGGTCCTTGTTCATCAGGTCTTATCTCTCCTGTGCACCAACCCCACCAGAAAGGGAGCGACTTGTAATAGCAAAATTGTCGGGAGCAGACATGTCTGAAAGCTGGGGGTGTACCAATGTTTAGAGTAAATAATGGAAGCTGCCTGATACGTGTAATGAACCACCCTTTGACAACAGGGTCTCTCGATGTGCTAGCTATAATGTGTAAACCAGCCTTTCTGATGGAGGGCAAAAAACGGAAGGGGATAAAAGTGAAGCATATTATTAACATGCCCCTAAAGACTTCAGCTTTGGAAATCGCACTAGCAACAGCGCTTCACATGCCTTGCACTTAGTGATCCTCACCACACCCCTGCAAAGTAGGTCAGAACTGCTTACTTTAATGTTACGGCTTAGAACAGGAGGCTACCTGATGTGTTTTCAAAGGGAGCATATTTTGTAATGCTAGACCCGGAAAGACTGGAATGTCTGAATCCTTAAAATCTTGGACACTGACTTGTTTCCTATGTTTGTGGTACAGAAGTGAAGGATTTGGTAGAGCTGCAAGTCCATGCTGGCTACGCACGGGAATAGCTAGGTGAACAAGGGCCACGGGCAACTGCGCAGCTGGCTTGTTTATCCCTGCTCTGCTGGAATTCATGCTCCAATTATTTCCAATTATGGCTCACATGGATGATGAGGTGCCAAAGGGAGGGGGTCCCCGTATGGCACGAAGGGGGCTGGGCAGGCGGGCAGGCAGGACCATCATGGCGTCTCCCCGCTGTGCAGACATGCCACTAGGCACGCACGCAAGAAAGGAGGCGGGGTTAGCTGGCTTGAATGGCAGCCGGGCGGGGAAGGACTGGACGTCCCGCCTGGCTGGGTGGGGGAGTGGACAGGGATCATAACCGCTTTGACTGTGGCCCGACTCCATTGCGTAACAGCCTCATCCGAGAAGTGCATAATGGGATTTGATGTCGTCTCCGATAGTTCCAGCTAACCTACTTTTCTTGCGTCAGACGGCTGTGGCTGGGAACAAATAGGCTTAGCTCTGCAGGGCAATGATCTGCAGTTTCTTGAACCCAACAGCATACGGGTGAGAAGCCGAGGTGAGCAGGAGGACTTATTTGGGACCGTGGCTCTGAGGGAAACCTTCAGAGCGTTCTGGATCTCTGGAGTCCCCTTGCTTGGACATTTCTCTGCTCCCTTTATTTCAGACTACAATGGTACCTCAGGTTACATATGCTTCAGGTTACAGACTCTGCTAACCCACAAATAGTACCTTGGGTTAAGAACTTTGCTTCAGGATGAGAACAGAAATCGTGCTCTGGCAGCGCGGCGGCAGCAGGAGGCCCCATTAGCTAAAGTGGTGCTTCAGGTTAAGAACAGTTTCAGGTTAAGAATGGACCTCCGGAAAGAATTAAGTACTTAACCTGAGGTACCACTGTATTAGCACAGTGCATAACTCCTGTTGGAACGGTTGCAGGGGCAAAAGCCCCCGCAGGGCAACGTGGTTCCTGGATCTTAGATCTTGATTTGATCCGGTGGAATGTGAAATATTTGTTTCCCCCACCTACAGCAGATTGTGCTTGAACAAAATGGAAATTTAGAGGCAACTGTTTACAACTGATTTCCTAGTGGGATGGGTCGTATCTCTGAGGTGGATCACATGGTTTGGCTGAATAACGTCTCAGGTGGAACCCTGGCGTTTCCAGGCAAGGCAGCGAATCACTCCTGTCAGTCTGCATGGACCGGAGGTAGCCAATGTGTTTTCCTCCAGATGTGGTTGGACTCCAGCTGCCATAACCCCTAGCCATTGGTCATGCTGGGAGTCAGGAGACCAATGTCAGCAAGACAACAACTATCCTTGATATAGACAATATTGAGGTGGATGGATCAGTGGTTTAACTACGCATAAGGCAGCTTCCTAATACAGCCTAGATCTAGGCCGTCAAGCTACAGTTCCCCCATCAGCTTCATCCAACATGGCCGACATCCAAGAATAATGGAAGTTCTCCGCCATTGTGAAGAAGGTTTCTCCAGAGTTCCCTAACTACCTACTTCACGCATGACCTTGAGTGCCTTTTAGAAACAAAACAGTTTACTACTGTGCTGACAATTTTGGAGAACAGGTTGAATCACATTGGATGAAGCATTCATCATAAAGGCACTTCAGCCCAACAGAGGCCATTATGGAAACATATTCTTTTTGTTTTCTTCTGACAAACATATGTTGAATTCTTCCTGTCCCTCATTAACATACATCCACAGGGTGGATAAAAATAAATGTGTTTTTTTAAAAAAAGGATTTTTTTGATTTACATCAGATTTTTTTTATTTACATTGGATTTTTGAAATAAAATGCTTTTGGAGGAAAAATCTTTCTAAAGATAGTTTTCCATTTAAGTTACATTATCGTCCAAAGGCTATTCAGCAGGAAATAAGGATTTGTTTTAAGTTTTTCATGTGTGCTAAAACTCATCAGTTAACAAACATTATACAGTGGTACCTCGGGTTACATACGCTTCAGGTTACATACGCTTCAGGTTACAGACTCTGCTAACCCAGAAATAGTGCTTCAGGTTAAGAACTTTGCTTCAGGATGAGAACAGAAATTGTGCTCCGGCGGCGCGGCGGCAGCAAGAGGCCCCATTAGCTAAAGTGGTGCTTCAGGTTAAGAACAGTTTCAGGTTAAGAATGGAGCTCCGGAATGAATTAAGTACTTAACCTGAGGTACCACTGTACATTATACATATGCTATAATGTTATTGTTTTAATTAAATAAATTGTTTAAATTGTTTTTAAGGAAATGATTATTTTTGTCCTTCCAGTAAAGTACAGAAGAAAAGTTCTCCAAATATAAACAGTTAACTTATTAAACCTCACAATCATTTCATAATTATGTCAATGTATTTCTAATAGTATAACCGAACCAGCAATTTTTGATATAACTATAAAAACTACTCTGAAAATTTATTATTCCAAAAATGAAACCTTCATCTGGTTGTAAATATTAAGATTATACCAGCAAGAATGAGTCTTTCTATAGTCTTGCTGTGTAGTGATTTAAATTGATTTGATTTCAATCAAACCCACCCTGTACATCCATAAGACGCCACACTTATAGATAACCATTTTGTAATTGACATCCTGTTTCCGGTCCCTTTCGGTGGCTCTGCTGCACAGTTACTGGCTTTAAGAGGGGAGAGAGGTCACTTCCTTCAGTCTCTTGTATTGGGAGATGTCAGATTTTCCCTTGCAAAGAAAGACCATGAAGCCAACCTTAGTTAAGGAGCCTTGGGCAAAAGGTGTGTGGGGGGAAGTGATGCAAATCTGATTGGAACTGACACTGCCCTTAGAGAGAGGCTAAATAGGGCAAGATTGACTCTGTAGAGTAGCTTGTTTGAGCACCGGAAATGTCTCCTTCAATCCCATCTTGGCCTGGCCGTGTTTTTCCTTTTCTTCTCTTTTCCAGCTCGAGACAACGTGCATTTCACTTAACACCAACACGCTTCTGCTTCAGAACGGGACGTTACTTGTCCCTGCCAGGAACCAAATTTAGTAAATGCAATTTATACCATCTACTTGGCCCTTAGGCTAGAGTGGAGCATTTTCACACACTGCATTATAAAAACACCTTTGAAGCATTTCTTGCGTTCTATGTGAATATTGTTAACTGTGGGTTGGGAAGTGGGAAGAGAGCAGTTTATAAATGGAGCGAGTCTTCTGGCCTACGTAGCTGACATTGTTGTGTTACAGATGTGGGGGGATGAACAAGGTAACTGTTACCTGGAAAAAAGCTTAGGATCTGGCAAACCTGGGTTCAAATTCCAGTAGTCTAGAGGGTTCACTGAGTGGTTTTAAGCAAACAGAGAAAGTGGGAGTGTCTGTGAATGTTACTCCTTGCAGAAAACAGGCTTCTTGTAGTGCAAGTTTTACAGACACAAGCCCTTTTTTTGAGATGCATGATCTTGGCTAAAGAGGTGGAAATGTGGTTTGGGGTGAGTGTGTATATGCTGTTATTGTTGTTAAAAAATAATTCAAAGGACAAAATCAACCTTCTAAGTTGAAACAAATGAGACAGCCAATGCAGCTGGCACAATACTGGCATAATGCTAGCAGAATGCTTGACTCTATTGTTTTCACAATAAATTTGCGCGCTAAGCTTTGGGGAGTGTTCCCTCCTCCTGGAATAAAAGTTATCTCATGGCTGGGTGTGTTCTATGCCAGCACCGAAAAACGACTGATGATGATGATTATTATTAACAACAGAATTCAGCATTCTGCAAATCTCCACTTTCATGATTTAGTTGTAAGTCTCTGTCCATAATGGCTGAAAACATATGCTTTGAATAGTATGGGAGGTGCCTGCTGAACAGGGGTGATGATGGTGCAAGTTTCTTAAAAAACTTGTGTCATCGCACAAATTTGCATTATATTTGCATCTGCTTCTTTGTAAGTGTGAATGCAGATTTGGGCTGAATTTCAGACTTGTGGGGTGGAGGGAACCTCAAACTTTGGCTGTTGCTGTCAGGGCATAGGAGCCAACTCCTAGGGGCTAAGGGGGCTTTGTCCCCACCTGTGGGTTAAACCACAGAGCCTAGGACTTGCCAATCAGAAGGTCAGCGGTTCGAATCCCCACAACGGGATGAGCTCCTGTTGCTCAGTCCCTGCTCCTGCCAACCTAGCAGTTCAAAAGCACGTCAAAGTGCAAGTAGATAAATAGGTACCGCTCTGGCGGGAAGGTAAACGGCGTTTCCGTGCGCTGCTCTGGTTTGCCAGAAGCGGCTTAGTCGTGCTGGCCACATGACCCGGAAGCTGTACACCGGCTCCCTCGGCCAATAAAGCGAGATGAGCGCCGCAACCCCAGAGTCAGCCACGACTGGACCTAATGGTCAGGGGTCCCTTTACCTTTACCTTAATAAAATATTTGAGGGGGCCGAACCACCCTAAAGATGATGGGCATTGCCATTCAAATGTGGTGTGTGTGTGTGTGTGTGTGTGTGTGTGTGTGTGTGTGTGTGTGCCGCATCATGTGATCAATTATATGTGGCAGGGCTTACCTGCCCCCCAATATTTTATTCAAGTTGGCACCCTTGTATCAGGGCTTGCTCTGATGAGCGATAACAGGCTTTTCTGAGCCCAGTGCATTGGATGTGGATTGGGCCCTCAGCCTTGCCTGAAATCTGTTGGCCACAACAGCTTGGGTACATATCAAACAAGCCTGGGCAAGTAAAGATGGCACATGTCTTGGGGGTCTCACTGGCACACTGGTATGCAGTATGCCTAACAGCTCTGTAAGCAAAGGTTGTTTTTTTTAAAAAGATCATTTGTGTTTGTGAGTGTGTTTTCAGTAGACTTTCTTCTGGTGAAGGGGATAGATAGCACAGCAGCTGAGCCACTGCTTTGCATGCAGAAGTCTCAGGTTTAATCCCTGGTATCTCCAGGTAGGGCTAGGAGAGACCAACCTCTTGCCTAATATCCTGGAGAGGTGCTGCCGGCCAGTGTCCACAGTGCAGAGCTCACTGGAACAATGGTCTGATTCGGTATAAGGCAGCTTCAGGCTAGGACCCTCGTACCTACGGGACCGCCTCACCCGGTATGCCCTACGGAGAGCCTCAAGGTCCATAAATAGCAACACCCTAGTGGTCCCGGGCCCTAAGGAAGTTAGATTAGCTTCAACCAGAGCCAGGGCCTTTTCAACACTGGCTCTGGCCTGGTGGAACGCTCTGCCTCATGAGACCAGGGCCCTGCAGGATCTGATTTCTTTCCGTGGGGCATGTAAGACAGAGTTGTTCCGCCTGGCCTTTGGCTTGCACCCAATTTGATTCCCTCCCCCTCTTTCTTTTTTCTTTTTCCTTTCTCCTCCTGTGATGATGCTGCATTTTAATATTTTAATGTTTCAATATTTTAATGTTGTATTTTAATCTTGTTTTTAAGTTGTATTCATTCAACTTGTTTTTATTATTGCTTGTTAGCTGCCCTGAGCCCAGCCTTGGCTGGGGGGGTATAAATAAAAATTATTATTATTATTATTATTATTATTATTATTATTTATTTATTTATTT
The DNA here is from genome assembly GCF_951804945.1 of Podarcis cretensis. Taxonomy (NCBI): domain Eukaryota; kingdom Metazoa; phylum Chordata; class Lepidosauria; order Squamata; family Lacertidae; genus Podarcis; species Podarcis cretensis. The sequence continues at coordinate 26,440,517 of NC_137182.1, read as the reverse complement.
ATTTATTTATTTATTATTATTATTGAATGAATTAAAGGTGCCTCAAGACCCACTTTTTCTTGCAGGAGGGATATAACTGCATTTCCAAACTTCAGGTTTGCACCTTTGAAGTGGAATAATGAAGGCCTCTATTGCCCTAGTGCAACAAACCCACTTTAAAAAAATGACCGGACTATTTGCTGCATGGAAATGCTGATAGGGTGTGTGTGTGAATGAACGATTGACTGAAAGACACACGAACACCCCAAAAGCAAATTGGGACGAATGCAGGATGAATGTTCGTTATCGTGTAACTGCCCCGTACGGATGCTCAGTAAAGGCTGGATATGGTCTGACCTCGTTGTAAGCTATGCACAAAAAATCAGGGTGCATGTTGAACAATCAGGCCATCTTGAGGGGCCCTAACTTTTGCAAACTTAAGAAGATGCATGCAAAATATGTTTAATGTTCATAATTCATACGAATCATAGAATTCAGATTTACTTTGTTTAGGATTTTGTTCTTTGATCTTGATGCTTTGTAGCATGAGGTACACTGCCCTAAGTTCTTCCTGCCTTAACAGGATTATTGATGTACAGATGTCAACTAACTCTTTCCCCCCCCCCTCTCTTTTCCCACAGTGCTCTGTTCTGAGCGGGTTAGCAGGATCACTAAGACCTACCATGACATAGATGCCGTCACCAGCCTCCTAGAAGAGGTAACCTTCCTTTACTACTGACTATTTGCAGCTCAAACACTGCGCCAAGTCCTGTTCAAGTCATATAGTGGGGTAGGAGAGGTGAAAGAAAAAAATGTATACATGTATAGAAAAATGATGTATAGATGGTATTTAACTCCAACTAAATTAGCTAAGGGGACGCGGGTGGCGCTGTGGGTTAAACCACAGAGCCTAGGACTTACTGATCAGAGGGTTGGCGGTTCGAATCCCCACGACGGGGTGAGCTCCCGCTGCTTGGTCCTTGCTCCTGCCAACCTAGCAGTTCGAAAGCACGTCAAAGTGCAAGTAGATAAATAGGTACCACTCTGGCGGGAAGGTAAACGGTGTTTCCGTGCGCTGCTCTGGTTTGCCAGAAGCGGCTTAGTCATGCTGGCCACATGACCCGGAAGCTGTACGCCGGCTCCCTTGGCCAATAAAGCGAGATGAGCGCCGCAACCCCAGAGTCGGCCATGACTGGACCTAATGGTCAGGGGTCCTTTTACCTTTACCTAAATTAGCTAAAATGTATCGAATGAGAAATAAGAATTGTTGGAAATGTAATGCTAAAGAAGGGGATTTTTACCATATGTGGTGGACATGCGATAAAGTTAAACTATTTGGGGAAAATATTTATAATGAGTTAAAAAAAATGTTTAGGTATATCTTCCCAAAAAACCCTGAAGCATTTCTGTTGGGTATGATAGGAGAGGAAATACCAAAAGTCGACCAGAAATTGTTCATGTATGCCACTATGGCAGCTAGAACTTTATTAGCCCAAAAGTGAAAACAGCAAGAATTACCGACGGTTGAAGAATGGCAGACGAGGATGATGGACTATGCAGAATTGGCAAGCTAACGGGGGAAATCCGAAACCAGAGTGACCAAGTGTTCCAGAGAGAGTGGAGTAAATTTATTCACTATATAGACAATCATTGTAAACATATAAAGACACTAGCAGGATTGAGATAAACCTCACAATGTTTAATAGAAGGAAGCTTCTACATGTGCTTAAAGACTAAAATAATATTAAGGGAAAAAGCTAGAATTGAGATGGTAGAAATGTGTGGAAATATGATGTAGGTATACAAAAACCAGACGATGGGATGGAGGGAAGTTGAGTGGCTCAGTAGAGCTAAAAATTTGTAAAAGGAAATAAGATGTTATATTAATGTTAAAAATGGAAAACCAATAAAATATATATAAAAAGAAATAAATCACATCTGGCAATCAATGTGCCCCTTTAGTTTCAAATAGCACATGAGTCTAAAAAGCCCAGGACACAAATTTTCACATGCCCATCTAGCAGCTATGGTGGGTCATTTACCAGAAGTAATGTATTCAGCGTTTACTCTGGAGGTGTATACTCAATTCTGACCAAGCTAAGCCTTCTGATGTATATTTTAATCTAGGAGGCTTAGTGCTCTGACATAGCTCAGTTGGTAGAGCATGAGACTCTTAATCTCAGGGTCATGGGTTCAAACCCCACATTGGGCAAAATATTCCTGCACTGCAGGGGCTTGGACTACAGGGCTCTCTTGCTACGATTCTACAGCTCAGCCTACCCATGAAACCCAAGGGGCACATTGGTTGCCGGAGGTGAAATATATTTGCATTATGTTCAGCTCTCCTACCCCACTAATAGAAGTGATGGCTGTCCCCAATAGATGGATAAAGTCAGCTGGCTATTCAACAGTCAGGAAAAGTCCCCCAAGAAGGATCTTGATTTGGAGTGGCATGGGCAAGAAGGGAGTAATAATAATAATAATAATAATAATAATTTATTATCTATACCCCACCCATCTGGCTGGGCTTCCCCAGCCACTCTGGGCGGCTCTCAACAAAATATTAAAAAGACAATAAAGCATCAAACATTAAAAACTTCCCGAAACAGGACTGCCTTCAGATGTCTACTAAAAGTCAGATGGTTGCCTTCAGATATCTTCTAAAAGTGGGCTAGTTCTTTATCTCCTTGACATCTGATGGGAGGGCGTTCCACAGGGTGGGCACCACTACCGAGAAGGCCCTCTGCCTGGTTCCCTGTAACTTTACTTCTCGCAGTGAGGGAACCGCCAGAAGGCCCTCAGTGCTGGACCTCAGTGTCTGGGTAGAACGATGAGATTGGAGACACTCCTTCGGATATACTGGACTGAGGAGCTCTTGAAAAGTGGATGTTTCAGAATCAAATTTCAGCAGGCAGCATGGAGCAGGGAAGGGAGAAGGAGGAGGCGAGAAGCCTGCTCTGTTATAACTGCTCCTGTGCTTTCCCCCCATCCACACAGAAGGAGCATGACCTGGAGCTAGCCGCCCGCATCGGACAATCGCTGCTGAAGCAGAACCGGAGCCTGTCAGAACGCAATGAACTCTTGGAAGAACAGCTTGAATTGGCAAAGGAAGAGGTGAGGAAGCCCCTTCCGGTGTCTGTTGCTGACCAGGGAGGAAGCTGACACTACATATGTGTACATGAAACGCAGGGAGTTTGTTTGTCCCTCCACCCCACTTGGGGTGAATAGAAAGTGGAGAGATATGCTGGGGGTTGGGAGAAAAAGTGAGCTGGTTGTGTGTATAGCAGTAAATACAGGAAGGATGCGTGAAGGGAATATTTTGCTGTTGGGTGCATAGGGTATAGGACGGTGCTTCTCAAGCTTGGGTCCCCAGCGGTTGTTGGACTACAACTCCCATCATCCCTGACCACTGGTCCTGCCAGCTAAGGATGATGGGAGTTGTAGTCCAACAACAGCTGGAGACCCAAGTTTGAGAAAAGCCGGTCGGTGAGCTGCATCCAGCTGAAGTTTATTCAGAATAGGACCACTGAAATTAATGGAGCTAAGCTGGCTGTGTCGGTGGGTCTGCTGTTGAGTAGAACTAGCATTGGTTAACAATGCTGTAACTTACAGCAGGGGTGAGGACCCTCAGGCGTAGAGGCCAAAGGTGAGCTCCACGCCTCTCTCTCCAGCCCTTAGGACTCTCCCTAAGGGCCCGCCCCTCACCAGCTCTACTTTGCACCCTCCTTGAGTGCTTTCGCTTGGCTGGAATGTGTCCTTCAACTGTAATAAGGCCTCTTTCTTGCCTGGATAGAGAGATGGGTGTTCTGTGTATTAAAACTTCTGACTTTGCATGGCTGGAATGTAGCCTCCACAATGAAGTTAGGATGTATAGCTCAGTCAGTAGAGCATTGGCCTGTTAATCTCAAGGTCAAGTTCCAAGCTGGGCAGAAGATTCCTGTATTAAACAGGTTTTGAACAGATGACCCTTTTAGTCCCCTCTGATTCTTTGCTGTGCTCAGTTTTGCCTCTGACACCACTGGTGTGCACTCCCTGGAAAGTTGTTCACAAGGGAATGCAACCCCCACCTCTGAACTACTATAAGATCTGAAGTTAAGGGGTAGCAGGGCTTTCAGATTAGAAGGTTTAACTTCTGCTTTTTTCTTCCATGGAACCCATTGTGCCTCTTCTCTCTCCCCCTCCCCACTTCAAGATAGCTCAGCTTCGCCATGAGATATCAATGCGGGACGACCTTCTGCACCTGTACACCAACAGCACAGAGGAGAGCGAGCCGACCTCTGCCACCTCCACTCCGTGAGTATCTCAAGCTGGGGTGGAAGGGGAGACCTTCTGCACAAGTCAAACCATTTAATTTCTGCTGCCGTCCTCCTGCCCATCCTCTCCATGTAGCGAGACGAATCCAATGTAGAACGAGGAGAAAGAAACCCCACCTAGAGTCTTCAGAATTTCTGCAGTTTACACTGTTCATGCCAGCAGATCCGAAAAATGGCTAGCATTTCCCCTGTGCTTTTCTCTAATTGCATTAAATGCAAAATTAAATCAGGAAGAGCCATCTGTCTTATCAGTGGATCAGCTGATAAGCGGCTTAGGGCTTAGGAAAAGGGGGGGGGAAAGGGAAAAAACCCCGCAGGAACTCGCAAGACATTTTCGTCTTGCGAAGCAAGCCCATAGGGAAATTTGTTTTGCGAAGCGCCTCCAAAACGGAAAACCCTTTCGTCTAGCGGGTTTTTCGTCTTGCGAGGCGTTCGTCTTGCAGGGCACCACTGTATTTCGTTGCGCAGGTTTTTTTCCAAAACCGAAAGTACCAAGAAGTAACTTTCTTTCTTTCTTACTTCGCTCACACCGTTCGTTGTCTCAAAGACCTTTTAAAGTCACAAAATAGTTACCCTCTGCTCCCTCTTTTAGTTATCCTCTTTTTCTGTAACTTTTTGTTACTTTTGCAACAATTTATCTCACTTTTAACAAGTTCTCTAAGAGGGAGAAGTTCAAACCACTTGCCGTTTTACCAACCTCCACTCCACGCTCCGCTCGTAGTCTTGCGTTCCTCTCCGATTGCAGTCAAAACTGACCTCTTTTTTATCTCCTCCTTTTTTTCCAAAGCCTTTCTTTCATACTCCAATTATAATCCAAGTTTGGCTCCGATTGATTGCTTTTGAGAATCGGTCACTCACCCTGCAAGCCTGGGGCTGCGTTCTCGAGGGTGAGACAATGGCTTCCCAGTGCCTGCTTTCTCCGCCCGCCGCTCTCTTCGCTCCTATTACGGAGTTACCTGGCGGCCGGGCGATCTGCAAATGGCTCCACTGGGATCCTGACCCTCTGGTTTCCCTCCAGAGGGGTTTTGGGGGGCTATCGCGCCCTGTAGCACCCCCTTTTACCCTCGAGAACCCGGACTTTCTCTACCGAGAAAAAGTCCCGCTTGCGATGGGTCCGTGGCTTGACCAGAAGTCAGGCCATAGATTATTTAATGGCTAAATGCCTGGGTAAAGAGGAATGTTTTTGCCTGGTGCCTAAAGGCATGTAATGATGGCTCCAGGTACTCCAACCATCTGCAAAACGCCTCTTTCACCACTCCATGATTGTATCCAGGCCAGATCCAAGCTAGGAGTAGGCCAATGGAAGACTCTCCAGGTCAGAAGGCCTGGCTCCTGGGTGAGATTGAGCCCTGCAGTACCTCTGCTTCTAGAAATGAAACATTAATTCCAGGAGCCATCTCAGGCCACTGCTGTCTCCCCTCCCCTCTGCTCTTCTCATGACTACATCTCTCCCCTCCACCTCCTCACAGGTTGCGGAGGAATGAATCTGCCCTCTCTCTGCAGCAGTGTTTTCAGTATGACACCCTACAGCAGAAGCTCAAAGGGCTGGAGGAGGAGAACCAGAAACTGCGGACAGAGGTGAGATTCTGAGCTGGGCTGGGCTGCAGGTGTATGTGATTTGTCTTCTCTATCTAATTGTCTGGGAATCAAGGAAAGATACTCGTCACATGCTCAGATGCTTTCGCTCAGTCGTATTACCGAGCTGAAATCCTAGAATCCAAACTGGAACGCAAGAATCATGCAGCGTCCAGCACAGGGTGTATTGTGATTGCGACAATAGGCAGGAAAATCATCAACTGGTCTGCGAACACCGCCGGCCATTTTGAAGTGGTTGATGAGGGGCATAAAAAAGCTCAGGAACCACTGTCTTAGAAGGTTTTAGGTGCATTATCTCCCGGAGCGCTGCTACGTTTTCACAACGTCTTGGTGTAACATAAAGATAACCCCTTAATGTTACATATGTCTGTCTCTTTGAACCCAGGTCACAAGCATTGCCACGGAAACCTCTGAATATGAGGAACAGGAGCAGAAGCTGATGATCGACTGCGTGGAGCAATTTTGTAGGTTCTTAGTTTTGGGCAGGGAGCTTGAAATTTAAGCCCCATTAATAACAATAGAAGGCTACTTTTAGGCATAATTCCAGGACTGGAGGGATGGTATTTGGTGGGGGGGGGTGTTTTCCTGGTGGGGTGGGGAGGCAAAGAATAACCCAGTCCTCTGTATCTGCTCTGACCTGCCTCCGCTCTGGAATTAAGTTTTAAAACAGTCCTCTATTATTTGTCTGTGTGTGAGAGAGAGGTGTTTGTGTGTGCGAGGGGGCCCCCACATATTTACACATGTGTCTTGCCCTGCCTTCTTCTGGCATGTAGCCCTTGGAGGGTTGGCAAAGAGGGGAGTATGGCTCTTGGTGTAAGCAAACAAAAAAAGGTTCCCCATCCCTGCTATACACACTTACCTGGGAGTAAGTCCCCTTGAGCTCAGTGGTTCTGCTTCTGAGTAGATACACATAGGAGCACACAGCAAGAGTTTCCATTAAAACACATTCATGCATTTATCTCCCACCATTTCTCAAAGGAGCACAAGGTGACACACACGACTCTCCCCCTCTTCACTGAATCCCCACAACAACCCTGTGAGGTAGTTTAGGCTGACAGGCAGAGACTGTCTCAGGGTCACACCCTGCAAGCTTTTATTCATGGCTGAGTGGGGATTTGAACCCTGGTCTCCGAGGTCCAAGTCTTAACTGCTACACCACAAAGCATGTGTACAAACTCCAAAAGTGAGATTCTGATCCCAACCACCTTCTGTGGAAGGAGACAATTCATACATGTTCCCCCTCTAGTACCATCATAACTAAAAAATACTTGAGGCATATATGAAAGAAGGTGGCTTTTGACGTGGGAAAGGGCGGCTTAAAATGACCTCTGATTACAGACGTCCCTGACTTTCAGGGATGCTTAAGGAAGGTGGGGCATAATAATTAATACCCTGCCCATCTGACTGGGTTTTCCTAGCCACTCTGGGCAGCTCCCAACAGAATACTAAAAACACAATAAAACATCAAACATTAAAAACTTCCCTAAACAGGGCTGCCTTCAGATGTCTTCTAAAAGTCAGATAGTTGTTTATCTCCTTGACATCTGATGGGAGGGCATTCCATAGGGAGGGTACCACTACTGAGAAGTCCCTCTGCCTGGTTCCGTGTAACCTCACTTCTTGCAGTGAGGGAACCGCCAGAAGGACCTCGGAGCTGGACCTCTGTGGGACAGAAAACATGTACGGGGGTAGCAGAGGATGAGTGGAGTGGGCTGGGGTGGCAGAAAGCTTTGCTCCACTTTCTGGTCTGCTGGATCCTGCTGTGGGCATATTGGAAGCTGCGCCCTGGTGCATTGCATGCTGCCGGTGTTTCTTGAGTTGTAATGATCCTGTGTCTCTCTTCCTACTACAGCGGATGCTAGTCGAGAAGTGGTCCTGCTCTCTGAGGAGCTGGCCCGCAAGACGGAGGACACGGCACGGCAGCAGGAGGAGATCAGCCAGCTGCTGGCGCAGATTGTGGAGCTGCAGCAGAAGTGCCGCGTGGTAAGCATAAAGCAAAGGGCCGGTTGTGGCCAGAATCGGCACCCAGAGTGCACCCAGAAACAAGGCTGCTCCTTTGTGAAGTCAAGGGCGCCTCAGGGATGTGGGTGTGATACAAGGGAACATTCCTAGCATATCTAGGAAGTCAAGATGAGCAGCCCTGTGTTGCAGTGGATGCGTCAATGTGTTCAGCACTTCCCTTTAATTAAAAAAACCCAACCAATTAAACTCTTGGATTATGCCGTAATGGCAAAAGTGACTGGGAAGCTCAGGAACCAAGAAGACCAAATGAATGAATGAATGAATGAATCTTTATTTGCGCCAGCCGTCGGCAATGGCAATAAAACAACAATACAACAGACAAAGAATAGAAATGAAAAGTCAATTATATAAAATACATTTTAGGGTTTTGAATCAATAGTTAAATAGTGGATCTTATTCGGATTGCCCCAGCTAAAAACCTTGCAACCTTTGCTGTCACCTGCTCATCTTGGTCTGCCAAGAGAAAGGACACTGTGGCAGTGGCTGGGCGACCCGGAATGGACAATAAAAGAGGGGTGGTCTCATTCCTCAAGTCTTTATAAAGAGTGTGCAAGAATACCAAAACCTTAACAAAGAGTGGGGGCGGGAATTATAATTTATCTTGGAGACCACTGTAAGCAGATGAAAGCATTAGCAGGACTGCAATAACACTTGTAATGTAGCAAATACAGTTGTGTCTCTGCTCCCGAATGCCTTGGGTGTTGAAAGTTCCGGCTCACGAACGATCGAAAACTGGAAGTGAGTGTTCTGGTTCTTGAACATTTTTTTGGAAGCCGAAGATCCGATGGGGCTTCCGCTATTGTTTCCGGTACGCCTGGGCAATCGGAAACCGGTCAGAAGCCGCGCCTTGGTTTCCGAACGTTTTGGAAGTCAGACTTCTGGAATGGATTCCGTCGGACTTCCAAGGTACAACTGTACTATGGAGACAATGGAGTGTTACAAAATATGAACTGCTGAATAATATACAGTAGAAAGGGTTGACAGTAGGACCCACGGAGAGGAAGGTGGGAAGTCCAGAGATTCAGAGGAATCTTTAAATATGGATGTGTATTGCCATATTCTTATAATTGTAAAATCAAATAATGTTTTTTAAAAAAACAAAACCCCAAGGACACCGTGGATGATCCTGGTGGCAATAACTCGTTATCTTTCTTCCTCCAGTATGGTTCAGAAGTGGAGGAGCTGCAGCAGCATCTTGCTGCTGCCAAGGAGGTTCAGCAGCAGTTACGAACAGAGGTTTGTATCCTTGGAGACGGGGCGGCGGCTGGGGTGGTTGTGGTGGGTGATGGCTGGTTGCATCTGTCCAGTACAGAGAGGAATCTGAACCGCAGCAAGCAACACGTCAGCTAATAATATACTGGCAATATTTTTATAACACTATGCTGTTTCAAGATTCATAAACAGAAGACATATAATATGTGCCTGGAGTCACAAACTAACAGCAATCAAGTAAATGTTCCATGAACAGGAATGGTAGGATGCTAAGTCACTGTCAAAGATCACTGAAACGGAGGCAGAATGCCTTTCCCACAGTCAATATCCTACAGACATGAGATGGTGGGTGCTCCAAACATTGCAATAGGGTGCTCCAAGCACTGCAGCAGACAGTACAGTTCTTCCAGGATAACGAACTGATTGAATGATAAATCTTCATCAGCAAATTAATACAGTGGACACTCGGGTTGTGAATGTGATCCGTGTGGGATGCACGTTCGCAACCCGCAGCGCCATGTCTGTGCATGCGTGGGTCGCGATTGGGCGCTTCTGTGCATGCACAAGTGCTGAAACCCAGAAGTAACCCGTTCTGGTGCTTCTGGGTTCGGCGCGGTGCGCAACCCGAAAACGCACAACCTGAAGCGTCTGTAACCCGAGGTATGACTGTAGTCCCCAAAGATACATCAAATGGCCAAGGATCAGCTATCGCTAAAAAGTATAGTAAGCTGATGTGTTGCTTGTTGTTATTCTGAGTGTCCTGTTTTGCAACACGGGGGATTTTTTTCTTTGGTGTACAGTACAGGGAGGAAGGCAGAGATAGAACTGTAGAGTTGGGAGAGACCACGAAGGCCATCCAGTCCAAACCCCTGCAATGCAGGAATTTTTTTGCTCAACGTGGGGCTCGAAACCATGACCCTGAGATTAAGATATATAATATATATATATATATATCAAATATATAAAAGGAAGTAATAGTGCCACTGTATTCTACAAGATGGGTGACACCTGGCTTGAGAGCAGTACATGTGAAAAGGATCTAGGAGTCTTGGTTGACCACAAACTTGACATGAGCCAACAGTGTGACGCGGCAGCTAAAAAAGCCAATGCAATTCTGGGCTGCATCAATAGGAGTATAGCATCTAGATCAAGGGAAGTAATAGTGCCACTGTATTCTGCTCTGGTCAGACCTCACCTGGAGTACTGTGTCCAGTTCTGGGCACCACAGTTCAAGAAGGACACTGACAAACTGGAACGTGTCCAGAGGAGGGCAACCAAAATGGTCAAAGGCCTGGAAACAATGCCTTATGAGGAACGGCTAAGGGAGCTGGGCATGTTTAGCCTGGAGAAGAGGAGGTTAAGGGGTGATATGATAGCCATGTTCAACTATATAAAAGGATGTCACATAGAGGAGGGAGAAAGGTTGTTTTCTGCTGCTCCAGAGAAGCAGACACGGAGCAATGGATCCAAACTACAAGAAAGAAGATTCCACCTAAACATTAGGAAGAACTTCCTTACAGTAAGAGCTGTTCGACAGTGGAATTTGCTGCCAAGGAGTGTGGTGGAGTCTCCTTCTTTGGAGGTCTTTAAGCAGAGGCTTGACAACCACATGTCAGGAGTGCTCTGATGGTGTTTCCTGCTTGGCAGGGGGTTGGACTCGATGGCCCTTGTGGTCTCTTCCAACTCTATGATTCTATGATTCTAAGAGTCTGATGCTCTACCGGCTGAGCCACTGCCCAGCTTCTCTTGGAGGAAGTGCGCTTCTGAAAACCAGTCGCAGACAGTCACAGGTGGGGCAGACCGCCTTTGCACTCATGCACAGCTTGCCATCTTCCCCTAAGTATCTGGCCAGCCATTGTGAGAATGGGATGTTGTTGGACTAGCTGGGCCTTTGGCCTGGTTGAACAGGGCCCTGTATCCGTTTTGTGCCAGCCTGCTTTGGCTCTCCCCACTCACATGCATTTCCCAGGGGTTCTCTGACGGAAGGGCATGACTGTTGAACAAGTTTTAATGCCAATAAATACCTATTGTAATGAAAAAAAGGGGGGGTAAAAAGTTCAGGAGATCATCTGATATCACAGCAAGTTCAGTCACATGTTTTAATTGAACCTGAACATGTAACTGGTGTAATAATAATAATAATAATAATAATAATAATAATAATAATAATATATTTGTACCTCGCCCATCTGGCTGGGTTTCCCCAGCCACTCTGGGCGTCTTCCAACAAAGATTAAAAATGTCACACATTAAAAACTTCCCTAAACAGGGCTGCCTTCAGATGTCTTCTAAAGTCAAATAGTTGTTTATTTCTTTGACATCTGGTGGGAGGGCGTTCCACAGGACGGGCACCACTACCGAGAAGGCCCTCTGCCTGGTTCCCTGTAGCCTTGCTTCTTGCAGTGAGGGAACCGCCAGAAGGCCCTCGGCGCTGGACCTCAGAGTCCGGGCAGAATGATGGGAGTGGAGACGCTCCATCAGGTATACTGGCCCAGAGTTGCAGCAGAGTTATGCACTGCAAATCAATTCTAGAGTAAAACAACTGCCCCTAGTTTCTCTTCTCATTGTGGCTTGGCCTGATTAAGATGAGAAGCCTCTCCTCTTGCACTTTCAGCTCCGAGACCTGCAGGAGAAATACGTGGAGTGTGGGGCAATGTTGCACGAAGCCCAGGAGGAGATGAAAAACCTCCGGAATCGCAGCCTCCCCAACAGCACCATCCACCGTCACAGCTCCCCTACGTTTTTGCCCCTGGTAAGTACAGCTCATCTTGGGGGTGGGGGGCTGCATAAAGGAGGAGATACCGGGGAAACAGAATTGGTTTGTAAAAGAGAGTACTCTTGATAGGAGGCAGAGCAGTGGGGATGGCAGAAGGTGGTTATTTTAGGAGGAGGAGGCGAAGAGCATGTCTCCTTATTGGGAAGAGCAGCCAGGTTGCTTCCTTCACATTCCAACGGGTGCATTTCAAGCTCCTAGTCCTCAGCGAGGGAGGAGGGGAAAGTGGGATAAAGAAGGGCAAGCCTCGGGATTTCATTTTTTAAAAAATATTTTATTTTTTACTAACTACCAAAATACAAACAGTGAAACCCCCCAGGTGGCTGATACATTGGGTATGCATATTCAATAATATACATATTCAATAATATTCAATAATAACATATTCAAATCAACCATATGTACACTTCTATATACCTTAACACTCCTCCCTCCACAAGGTTTATTTAACTTTTAACATTTTAATTGCCCGCCTTGGGATTTCATTTGAGTCAGGACTGAATTATGGGGATTTGGTTTTTTCTTCAATGGGTTCTGTTCCATGAACCATGCTAACAGTCTCTCTGAGCATGCACAGTCCGACCACTAAGCAGCTCCAGCATGTTTTCCTCGCTCCCCCATTACCCAGTCTGACATTCCTGTCTGGTTTGAACACAGGCACAGAAGCCACCTCCCCCATGGTTATGGGTGAGGGTTTTACCCAGCCCAGTCTGCCCTGCTCTCTATTCCCACCTCCTGGGGAAGCACAAATGGAATGAAAGAAAAAGAAATTGATTCTGGGAATTCCCTGGGCATCTTTTACTAGTGAAAGACCACCTGCCCACTGTGACTTTTTGAATTGCAGGATTCCCTGGCTGCAGAGATCAAGGGCACGATGAGAAAGAGCGTGGACAGCTCTGGTTCCTCGGAGTGCAAGTAAGTGGGAAGGGCACAAGATACCTGGTGTGTGTGTGTGTGTGTGTGTGTTCGTGTGTGCAAGATTGACCCATAAAAATGAGTGGCGAAAGCAAGAAGTTCTCAGAGGATGGCATCGTGAATACAGCACAACCCCTGAGGCCAAACGGGAGAAGAAGGAGGAGCCTTTGAATCAGGAGGTGAAATTCAGAATGATGGCGGGGGGGGGGGGGGAGCGGCCCGTGTTTTGTTAGCCCAAAAATTAGAAAACGAGCAAGGTCCCAACTAAAGAAGAATGGCAACTTAAGCTGGCAGAATATGCGCACCTTGCACACTTAACATATAGGATAAGAGAATAAGAAGAACATACGCTTAGAGAAGATTGGAAAACATTGATTGAATATATGGGGGGAAATTGTGTACACCTGAAAACGTTGGCAGCATTAAGATAATAAATTCAACAGTGTAAGTAAGTTCTGATGGATGCAATAATGGAATGCTGAATGGTATAGTTTCTGTAAAATATGCAGGGATTTATGATATGTAAAATGAACCATGGAAAGAGAAGAAGGGAAGTCATTGATATTTTAAGGATGTAAAAAGGAGTACTTTAAATTGTAAAACAGAAAATTTAATAAAAAATTATATACAGAATGATGTTTCCCACTACTGACCCCGTCTCCGCCTTGTGTGTTGATCTCAGGGGTGTCCGTCGGGTCTTTGAGACGGTGAAGGCTGTGAACCAGGTGGCGAAAGCCAGATCGCGGGCAGAGTCTCCCCTGAGCCTCCCTGTGTACTCTCCCAAATTTTCCTCATTGGGCTGCAGCCGCCTGAGCACCCCGCGCACCAGCTTCTACGGTTCAGACAGCCCCATTGCTGGAGGCCTGGAGGGGCAGGACAGCCATGCTTCTGAAGGGCCGGATGAAGCGCGGTGAGTCCTGCCGAGACACGGTATAGGCACCTTGCCACAACTATTTTCACGTGGTCGTTTCCTCAGGGCGGAGACCTGTCTCCTGTACAACGCCACAGGCCTTGGTGGCGCCAGTGATCAGCGTGGCTAATTCCACCCCCTGTTCTGTGGTTTCATTTAGCCGGCGCGAGGCTGGCACACCGGGCACACCCGGCCGGCATGACTTGGAAGCTGCTGTCCGGTGCTTGTCGGCCCGCCAGGAGAGCCATAGCACCGAGCGCTCGTTCTTCGAGATGGAGAGGGAAAGCAAGCTGAGGCGGCTGGCGAGGGACGCCGAGGACTCCAGTGGGTTCCTCACGCCCAACGAAAGCATCACGTCCACCGGAACCAACTATTCGGGCAGCTCTGGCGGTTCTGGGTTCTCTCTGGGCTCCTTCTCTTGTTTCCCCGATAAGCTTCAAATCATCAAGCCTCTGGAAGGTCAGTGGGAGACGGCAGTCAAGAACTAGGGGGAGGGGGGTGAGCTCCCTTGGAGCGGGTGGGTGATCCATGGGCACACTTTGGGCTATATTTTGCTGAATTTATTCCTATGCGTCCATCTGTTGAATTAGCTTCCAAGTGCATAGGGACTGGAAGCATGTGATGGTTTTTAAAAAGTCATTTGGCAGTATTCATTTATTTGTTTATACACTTTACATACCACTTAGGGTTTAAACAGATCTCTTAGCAGTTTTCAACATAAGCTGAAACATCTTAAATCAGTGGTGGCCAAACTTGGCCCTCCAGCTGTTTTTGGACTACAATTCCCATCATCCCTAGCTAACAGGACCAGTGGTCAAGGATGATGGGAAATGCGGGGGGGGGGGGAGTGAAATCTAGTTAAAGAATCCCCATCTGGTGCGCTGAGTGGCTGAGGCAGTTCCCCTCCCCAATGATTTTTTTTAAAGGGGCTGAACCCCTCAATATTCAGGGGGTGTTTGGCTTGGCCCCCTGGCTCCTCGCGACATCGTGCAACGTTGGGTGCTTGATGCCATTCCATTGCACAGTTTCACACATGAGCCCCCTCGATCCTGTTAAGAAGGTGGCGCCTCTGACCCCCTTGATCCCTTGCCCTGGAAAAGGGGGAAAGTGAAAACGGGGATTGCAAGGAAGAAGTGCCTGTCCATTGCTCTGGGATCTGCGTGAGGAAAATCCCCATTTATGTAGCTTCTGAGTGCAAGAGTATTTCCAGTTTTAATGGGATGGATTGGGGCTTGGGGGAGATCTGTACCCTCAGCATCAAAAGTACAACTGGCAATTAGTCAAGCCTATGTTTCTGGCTATGTTTCTGAGATCCAGCGCCGAGGGCCTTCTGGTGGTTCCCTCATTGCGAGAAGTGAGGTTACAGGGAACCAGGCAGAGGGCCTTCTTGGTAGTGGCGCCCACCCTGTGGAATGCCCTCCCTTCAGATGTGAAGGAAATAAGCAGCTATCTTCTCTTTAAAAGACATCTGAAGGCAGCCCTGTTTAGGGAAGTTTTTAATATTTAATGCTGTATTGTTTTTAATATTTGATTGGGAGCCACCCAGAGTGGCTGGGGAAACTCAGCCAGATGGGTGGGGTATAAATAATACATTATTATTGTTATTATTATTATTATTATTATTATTATTATTCTCTGGCTCTAAAGATGTGAGGTGCAAAACATAACTCCAAGGAGCTGGACCAGTCTTGTTGCAAGGTGTTTGATAATCTTGCTTCTGTCCAGCTTTGCTAACCTTGGCCAGCTGACTTTAAACGCAAGTTACTTGGCATAGCTTGCATTCCTGCCTACGTCCCTTTCCCTCCCGGTCTCTCTTTAGGCTCCATGACCCTCCACCACTGGCAGCAGCTAGCCCGGCCTCACCTGGCAGGGATCCTGGACCCTCGGCCAGGTGTGCTCACCAAAGATTTCCGGCAGCTTGACACAGACCTGGAGGAGGTCTACAACCTGAATGACCTGGAAGAAGACGATGTGGATGCAGGCTCTTTCCCGGCCCTTGCTACCTCGACACCTGCCAAGGCCAAGGAGAGGCCTAGTGGTGAGTCCGTTGGTTCATTTCTAAACGTTGTGTGCCAGTAGGAAAGCTTGGGGAGTGTGCTGGAAAAGGTTCTGTCATATGGCATCCCCGTGGTGTGATAACCCCACCCTTGAGCATATGCACCAGATCCTAGGGGCTGAGGCACTTTTGGCCCCCACAAGGTCCTTTTTTTGAGGGGGGCATTGAGCCTCCCTCAGTGTTCAGAGGGCCTTTGGCTCCACCTCCCAGCTCCTCGCAATGTCAGGATGTTGCATCAGGCCCCCTCAATCATCTTGAGAAGTTGGCGCCTCTGTCCCCGAGTCACACTACTTTTGCTTGACGTCCACTGGCAGCCATTTTGTGAACCAACTGTTGAGGTGCTCTGTAGCAAATTGGCAGCTGTTGTGTGTGTTTGTGTCTTGCCCTGAACAGCTAGGGGCTCACAGGCTGGGGGGCTGCTGTTCTAGTGACCCCCAGTTCTGCCAGTCAGTCCCATCTCCCCTGTCCACTTGGGAGCAGGGATACTACAAACAAAACACCCATATATATTTTTTCTGTGAGGTATACCTAGGTGGTGGTTTGGCAATCTCGTTTAACTCTTCATGACTCCCTCAGTTTTTAAAAAGACTTGTATGAAGAATAAGTTCCACCACCTCAGGTTTGTGTGTTTTAACGTGATTCCTGAGGCTTCAAAGCTGATGGTTTGATATCTCCTTAACTACCGACCACTCGTAAGCCATGTATTTATAACTCCTGCAATTGCCCTTTCTAATTTGAAGATGGGAGCAAAATAGTATTTAGGGGCACAGATGAGGGGGGGAGGGAAGAGGAAAATTCAGGAAGGTTGGGGAAAATACCCTGCTTATGTTGTCAAAAAACCCAGTGTACTTGCAATTTCCTTTCATTTTTTTTAATACTTCACAATAACTAGCATAAACATGGGGCAAACAGCCATTGCTAAGACCTGACCTCCCCCTTAGATAACCTGGCATTTGTCTCTGTCTGTCTCCACACCCCACCAACACCACCCTGCCCCACTCATTAACCCTCCGTTTTCCTGTCCGTTTCAGTATTTCACTCCGTTAACAATCTGCCCCAGACCCCGCCTACTTTCACCATCACCACCTGTTGCTTCTCGCACCCTAGCAATGAGGTTACCATGGTGACACCCAGGTAAGCATCCTCTGTGGTCCTCCCTACTGCCAGCTTTCCATCATCCTTTTGCTTCTGCTCCTCCGTCATCGCCGTAAGGAGGATTTCCCTGTGTGTGTGTGTCTTGTCTGCCATTTTTAACCTGCAATCTCCCTCCCCACCATTTTGGATCCTAGGCACTGCTGACCCCGGTATGGGCATCTCCTGCAGCCCTTGGCGTATTGATGGGGTGGGCTCCGAAGTAAGAAATCTCTTCCCTGTCTCTTTTCTCTCTTTCCTTCCTGGGGAGAGCTGGGCAAGGAAACCTCCCTCACCCGTTCACTCTCCTTGAGCAATGCTGGCTTGAGGACAAGGGATCTCAAGGCCCATCTTCTGATGCCTGCAGAGGAGGACCAAGGCCTTTATCTAGGAAAATACAGGCACCCAAAAGTGGCCATGTGGCTCAGTTTCAGGAAATAGAGGTGCTGCAGCTCAAACAAGTTCACCTGCGAGACCTTGAGGGTCCTGCCCTTTAATATAAGGCACTGGGGCATTGATGTTCAGAAGGAAAGGCATTCTGCACATGGTCAGAGGCACACTTGCTCCACATTTCCTGGAGCCCAAGCTGTGGCATCTTAAGAGCAGCTGGGGTTTGAAACCTTTTTGTTGTTGTGTTTCTGATCCATGTTAAGCCATAACCCAGAGGAGTCCTTGAACACCACCATGGCTTAAGAAGTCAGAGTGGGCTCCTCCCAGGTGATGTGGAGCCTTGCCTTGAACCAATGTCAAGTCTTGATGTGTCTGATGAAAATATTTCCACGGGACTCTTAGGTCAATTGGCAGCTGCTGCAGCAGCCTTCCCCCTCCGCTTGTCTCTCAGCCAGCGGTCTTGTTTTTATAAAGGAGAACGGGAAGTTTCCTGCCCAGGGTTCAGAGGAATCAGAGGTTGAATGAGCTGGCCCTCCCCACCCGAAGGGAATCCAAGCCTTCTTATGTGCTCTTTTAATGATAAGATAACACTTGCAGCAGGATTCATTCCCTGTCCCGAGAATTCAGGGTGGCTAATGGCAATAATTTTGAGCAATACGAGAATTACAGAAAGAAATAAAAGTGGCAGCCTTATAAATGCCACCTTCAAATACACTCTATTCATATACTAGTTATAGAATCAGAGAGTTGGAAGAGGATCCCCAAAGGTCATCTAGTCTAGCCCCCTGCAATGCAGGAATCACATTGACCTGTATAACTGGAGAACCTTGTAAGTAACAGCCTTAAGGTTTTTTTTAAATAATATTAAAGCCCACGTATCATAGTATACAGTTCCCTTTTTAAAAAACAAGCTGTCCAAAATTAAAAGCCTTTTTAAAGCACCTGTTTAAGAAAATCTCCAGCTTTTAAAAAACCCTAATAATAATAATAATAATAATAATTTTATTATTTATATGCCACCTGATTGGGTTGCCCCAGCCGCTCTGGGCGGCTCCCAACAAAATACTAAGAGTGCAATAAAAACACCTACCATTAAAAACTTCCCTGTACAGGGCTGCCTTCAGACAACTTCTAAAAGTCATATAGTTCTGTATCTGTTTGATATCTGATGAGAGGGGCAGTCCACAGGGTGGGGCAGCCCTACTGACTTGTGAATCAACTTCCCTGCCCCAAACCATATGTTACAGGCCACTGATGACTTATTACCCTTTCTTTCAAGGGTAGTATCCATGCTTCTTCCTCCTCCCCATTTTATCCTTGCAACAGCCCCGTGAGGGTAGGAGTGGCAGTGATTGACGCAAGGCCTCCCAGCAAGTTTGGTCTAGAACCCCCGTTCTCCCAGCCCAGCACTCCAACCACTGCACCGCACTGCCTTGCTTTGAAGAACATGAAAAGAAGAGGATTTGACGGTGGGGACAGGCAGCTACATTCAGCCACTGGGCGCAGCCACATCTATTAACCCACTAATCTTTCTCTCTAGCCTTAGCACTAACCCATCCGCTTTGCACAGGTTAAAGGGGCACTAATATTGCGGGGTCAGACCGAAAGGGCTGCCTCCCTTACTCCATTTCCTTGACTGCACAGAGGAGTAGGGAGAAGGGGGTAGGAAGAGGAACAGACAACTGACTAACTAGTGTGTCTGATTTATAACATGAACTTCTGATAGCGAGAGCAATGAATGGCAGCGTTTGTGAGCAAAGAAGTTACGGCTCAGTGTGTCTCTGTCCTTGTGCCGTTTTCAACCAGCAGGAAGCAGTGTCGCTACCTGTGCCTGCCCTTTTCTCCAGTCCCCTAAAAACAGATTCACACATTCAGAATCTCTGGGTTAGTTCAGGCGTGGCACCCAGCCTGTTAGCATCTGTAGATGTGCCGCAGGGCCAGCTCAAGGGCAGCTGCCAGCATCCTGGTGCCTCCCAATGTCATTGTGACTACAACTCCCATCATCCCTGGCCACTGGTCGTGCTGATGGGAGTTGGAGTCCAACAACGCCCGAAAGGGTCCAGGATGGGGAAGGCTGACGATGGCAGTGCCCGGGCGAGGAAAATCCAGCTGGCACATTGCCAGCCCCGCCCCCCGCTTTGTCTCAGTAATGAGCAACGGGTCACAGTCCATCAGGGTAGGAAGAAGGTGCAGCCCCACTTGTGCCTTTATTGGCACTTCTGGGTTGTTTTGTCATGCTGATGACCAGAATGAGGCCTATGGGGCTTTCCCCACAGAGATTACAAGGAGAGATGCCACTCTGCACCCAATAGAGAAACATGTTCCATAGTGGCTTTCCACTTTAACCCTGGCAATTCCAAGCTATGTGGCATCTGCATCTCCCTCTCTGTGCCCTGAAGACGATCGGTGCAAATCCCTACTTCCTGCTGGATTGGGTCCCAATAGATAGATCAAATCCCTCTGGTTCTCAACCTGCCCAGGCTTAATGGCAACCCCAAAGCCACAGCCCAAGGCAGTCACATCATGGAGTAGGGTTCTGTGCCTTCAGTCCCCTTGCAGGATGGAACAGGAATAAATTCAGGAGTCAACTCAAAAGGATTTGCACCACAAACAGCTTGTGATTTTTAGCGAGAGGGTGGCAGGCAGAGAATGCTGCATTCAGATGGAAGTGGCTCCTCTGTTCATTTGATTTAGTTCTGATCTCTTGTGCTCTGAATGGCAGCAAACTTGGGGGAAGCTGCCTGTTCTTTGTACGTGTTCTCTTAGCTCAGTCTCTTGGGTTGCCAACTTCCCACATATAGTAGGAGGTTCAGCATTTTCATGGCTCTGCTTGGGGATTTTCTAGTGAGCTGTAATGTCAGCCTGAGCCAACCAGCTTAGCCACCGATTCTGCACATTAAAGAATGTACCTACCGCTGCAGAAGGAAGCTGAACTTGTTCCTGAGCATCCTATGTGTGCCTTTAGTGACTGCAGCTACTCCTGCCTCCAGTCCATGGAACTGAATTTCTCTCCTCTTTTTTTTGTGTCTTTGTGTCCACCCTTTCCTTCTCCAGTCTTTATAATACAGTTGTGCCCTCTTGTGGGTCCGGCACGGGGCTGAGCCCCACTCACCCTCCCCAGCTCCCCCTGCAGGAAGAGCCCAGCTGTGAAGAGCAGCAGCAGGAGGACCCCCCTCTTGGACTAGTGACTCTGCTGACGGAGCAAGGCATTTCTGCACAGAGAGGGGCGGGGGCAGCCTCAGCCTTGGCCCACTTCCCCAGAGGCTCAGGCACCCTGTATTGGCTGTCTCCTCCTTTGGGCTCCCTGTGGCGCTGCCGCTTGGGCGGCCTAGGGGAGTGGGCTTTGGGATCACCTCGGTTGCGGCAGAGGGAGGAGGAGGAGGACAAGCCCAGCATCTTCAGCTTGAACCTGGTGGAGAAGCTGCAGCAGCTGGGGCTGGACAAGGTGGTGAGAAGAGGGGAGGCCTCGTATGCAGCTTCCCACCTGCAGGGGCTTCATCGGAGGAAGAGGTGTCTGTCGTGAGGACTCTGCAATTTTGTGCTGCCCTCCGCTGGTGGGGCGTCTGTGAGACAGAGGGGGCTTCATGCGGACTGCCTCCTGGACAATGCCCAACTGTGATCCTGAAGTTTGGGGTGTGGTTGTGGGGAGGGACCCTGCAGGGCTTGGCAGCAAACGGGGTCTGCCAACCACAGTGCCCTGTTGCCATTCTGTCCTCCACTTCCTGTAGATCAGGAAAGTTGGGGAATCATTGTTTCCATGTCTGATAAAGCTTTTCACAGCTTCCTTCTGCCTCCATCCTAGGAACCCTGGGCGTTGTGGTTCTGTGGGCCCTTTTTTCTTTGGGGCCCTTTTGCAAAACTGCAATCCCCAATGTACTTTCGCTATGAAGGCTATGGGGCATGGGTAAGAGGAATGAGCCCTGTGGAAAGAGCTGGCCAAAAAGCACACAGCTCCAAGTTCATCTTCACGGACCATGACTCTCCCTGCTTCCTGCACTATAGTCACTGCCTTCACTGCTAATTCCCTTAAGAAATGCACACCTTCTCTGTCTCTCTCTGTGTGTGGTACGTAAAGGCAAGTAGTGGTATAGGCAGGACTTGTGGGAGTAATAGGTTGGGCTTTTTGCATGCATGATGGGCTTGAGAGGGGATGTTTTTGTCCTTTACCTCTCCTGCCAACTTCAATTTTCTTAGCCTCGGGCAAACGCAATAGTTGGGACTATTTCTCATCTGGATCCGGTGAGGTTTTCTCCATTAAAAGACACCGTCTCAGATCATTGAGGAAAAGGGACAAAGAAAGCTGACCGGGATCCTGTTGTGTGTGTCCCCCACGACACTCCCCTGTGGGACCCATTTAGTGCCCCTTCCTTTGCCAACACTTAGCCACCCAGAACTGGCTTTGTTCACCCCACACCCTGAGCTCCCCTTTTGGGGAGGCAAAGCTCTCCTCTCTTTCTTGTGTTGCTGAGAATTCTGCTGCACTTTACTCTCCCCCCCCCTCCTCCTCCTCTCTTCACTGAAGTTTTTAATACTGCATTGCCCATGGGGCCACGGAATCTGCCTCGTGTCTGTTTCGTCCTTGCTGGAGCAGGGCAGCTCTGTTTGTCTTCCTCCAAAGCGTCTTCTAACAACAGTTACAGTAATTCTCAGACTTGGGCAGCTGTATGGCTGGTTTCCACAGATTGCTCTGTTGTGGGTCTCCCCCCCTTCAGTGGACGTTCGTATTTTCCCATTTATAAATGTTAACTTAAAAGTCCCACACCCATTCCTTGCACGCTCCTGTATGTGTGCTGCACACCACTTTGCATAGCCAGCCCCTCATTTTGACACATGCGTATTCCTGTTACGTTCCTGTGTCTCCTTTCGGTGAAATAAACATGGTGTTGCTGTTGCTCCTGAGCTCTGTCTCTTGTGGTGTTTGGCCGGTGTACAGTAGCTCTGCTGTTGCCTCTCTCTTTCCTTCTTGCCCACCTCTTCACGACAGCCTGGGCTTGGTTTTTGTAACCAGCTGACTCTCGCGGCAAAGCTTCTTTAAAGACCTAAACCGCTACAGGCAATAGGGGTGAGGAACAGGGTAGTCATCAAGGGAGCAGGGAATGAATGAAACTATAGCAACGTTTCCTGATGCCGAATGAAATTGAGGGGCACCAGTGCAAAGAAGGAAGGTGGCACCACGCAGACAGTGTGGGGAGCGATTCTGCTTCTGCTTCAAATACCATGGTGGTCAAATGGAAAGTAAGGTTATATCTAACTTTCCTAAGTTAGATATAACCTTACTTATCGCCAAAGAATTGATGCTTTTGAATTATGGTGCTGGAGGAGACTCTTGAGAGTCCCAGGGACTGCAAGAAGATCAAACCTATCCATTCTGAAGGAAATCAGCCCTGAGTGCTCACTGGAAGGACAGATCATGAAGCTGAGACTCCAGTACTTTGGCCACCTCATGAGAAGAGAAGACTCGCTGGAAAAGACCCTGATGTTGGGAAAGATGGCGGGCACAAGGAGAAGGGGACGATAGAGGACGAGATGGTTGGATGGTGTTCTCGAAGCTACCAGCATGAGTTTGACCAAACTGTGGGAGGCAGTGGAAGACAGAAGTGCCTGGCGTGCTCTGGTCCATGGGGTCACGAAGAGTTGGACACAACTAAATGACTAAACAACAACAACAACTTTCCTAACTTGTGGCTGTTGGATCAATCCATCAACCTCTGATGGATGAGAAGGATTGGGTCTGGCATTACTTTTGCTGTGCATGTGTGCCAGTATCCATACTTGGCAGAGTCACATCTCAATGCAGCTCCTTCCTTGGAAGGGGTTGAAGGTACACACAGTAGGCGATACAGTCATGGAGGCCATAAAGATTCAGTCAAGTGTAGAGGTTTCCTTGACAAGCATAAAAGCATATTGGTAGCAAATATATACAGACATTCCCCACTGGTCGTGGTCAAGGCATGCTTAGAGTCCAACAAGAGTACAAGACACACTGCTTCTCTCACCGCGAGGTGCAAGCAAGAGATTCACAACAAGTTGCACAGAAGCATTGTTAATCAGTACTTCCTGTCACACTACGCATGTCCAAAGAACAGTTCCCACAGAAAACGTCCTTGCAAAACAAAACAACCTCAGCCTTCTGCTGCTCTTTGAAACTTCTCCTCTCTTCTGTGTTTCTGGAACAAATGGTTCTCACACACAGAGAGAATATCCAACAGTGGCTGTATGTTTCTATGCAGCCCCCACCACCTGCTTCAACCAGTAGGTTTTGCTGACTTTCAACAGGTTTTGTGCTGCCTCTTCGCTTCCTCGTTTCAGAACTATTTGGAGCCAGGGTGGGGACCCTGTGCTGCTTCAGGTATCGTACTCCCTGTCATACATCCATCAGCTCCAGCCAGCCTGGCCAGTGTTCAGGGGTGATGGAGGATGTAGTTCAGCAACAACTGGAAGACCACAGGTCCCTGATTGGTGGGAATAGCCTTAAAATGTTGCACTAGGCTACCATCTCAGAGCTGGTATCCTCATGGGGGAGCAAACCAAGTCGTGTAGGTTTTTTGCAGTCTGTTTGTGCATCATACAGAAACGACTGGGCTGTGGTCTCATACATGCACACCAACTGGTGGATAAATCCTGCAGCTTTGGTCCATTTCTGCTAGAGCAGTTTTCTTAACCTTGGGTCTCTTGCTGTTGTTGGACTACAACTCCCACCATCCCTTAGGTAGCAGGACAAGTGGTCAGGGATGATGGGAATTGTAGTCCAAAGACAGCTTTGGGAAACTCCGCTAGAGGCTGAGTGGCAACGTGTTTAGGGCTTATTCCTGGCCTAGAGGCAGTGGGATAAGGGGCTGCAGTTACATGGGTTTTCCACTAGAGGTAGGAATGAGCAAGTGGGAAAAGCTGAAAAGCAAGCAAAAGGGGGAAATGGGAAGTGAAATGGCTTCATCTGACCACCAGGTGGCTGCAGAGATTTGTGGCAAGCGCTGCCTTCATTGTGGAATGTTCCTTCCTTACTCAGTGGTACATGAATGTCCAGTCCAAATGCTCCGAAGCCCCCTTGTTGGATCCCACTTCATGCATTCCAGGTTGAGGTGTGTGTGTTTTAAAATAACTGGTTCTAGAATTCAGCTCTGGGAAGCATTGATTCAAACTAGGCACAAACTAGTACACCTCTGTACATGCACAAGACATTTGAGGTTCAGACCAGCCTCCATGCCCTGAGCCACTTGAAATTGGTTTGTAGTAGATGCATGTTAACCCAATTTAAATGCTGCTTGATGCCTTGCGGCTGAGCATGGGCACAGACTGCACTGAGAAGAGTCGGGTCCTGGAAGTTCTGTCCGTGGTGCTGGATCTGTGATGGTGCATCCACAGTCACAAGTCATTTCCTTCACGTGGTTGATTAAAATACGCACATCTTGCCTTTCAGCTCTCATGTCTGTTCAGGGTGTTACGTGTGAAGCTGCCTGTTACTGCTCCACAGGGCATGGGAGCAGCCCACACAGACTTACCATGTCATGGTGGCAATTTGTCAAGTGTTGAGTATGGGCTCGAGACATTTTGCTGGCTGAGCAAAGTGTGGTTGCTGCCCCCGACTCCATTCCACCTATTGAACAAGATGGACAGTTGACTCTTTGGTGATGAGGTACTGCCCTCCATTACAAGGGTGCATGTAGGACCCATTGCTGTGTACACCAGCAGAGGGTAGGAGCTCAGGAGATGGCCATTTCTGCCTGCTCCCTCAAGATCCGCTGCCCGAAGCAGTTACCTTATTCCGCCTGATGGTAGGGCTGGCCCTTCCCCACTGCCTGTTGTGCTACAGCAAGGGTGGCCATCTTGGCTGACCCATGCCCACCTGCCAATCACCTAACATTATATGTTACATATGGGGTGGGCCAAACTGCGGGAGGCAGTGGAAGACAGGAGTGCCTGGTGTGCTCTGGTCCATGGGGTCACGAAGAGTCAGACAAGACTAAACGATTAAACAACAACAATGGGGCAGGCAGCTACAAAAGCATCTGCCCTGGAGTGGCTGGCTGACAGGTGGGTTGCCCTGCTGTCCACAGGAAGGGAATTACTCACATGGAGTGCTGCAAACAAATAAACAACCACCCCTGTATCACCACCTGCCTACTGATGGGGACAGCTGGAGAAGGGCATTAGGAGATGAGCAGAATACCTGAGCAGGCTGAAATGGGAGCAGGCATCCCTTTATGTACCTGTCTTCAAAATGTTTAGTGTTTTATAGGTAAGCAGACTCTGCCCAGGAGATATTGTAGATGTCCTATCAGCCAAAGCTCTTAAAAAGCACGCTAAGCCACCAAATCTGCTTGGGCCTCAATGACAGAACTGGATCTAGAAGCACACTCAAGCTGCACAGCATCCTTTTTCTGGGGAACTTCACCTGGAATTAGGGAATTGCTCACCCCCTGAACCACCATCTTGTCAGGATTTAATTTGTTGACTGGGCCTCATGCAGGTCATTACTTTTTTTAAAAAAAAAAATTGTTTTATTGATTTGCACATAAGAAAAATAAATAAATATTAATACTTTACTGATAACCCCAAAGAATGGCAAACACCAAAATGACAGGTTGGACTTTGGCAAACTTAACTGATTGACCATCCTGGAGAGGGAGAAGTGGGTCTTTTTTGTAATTATTGTTATATATTGGAAATCAGTAAAACTGTATTTTGGAGGGGGGGAAGAAATCTTCCAAAGTATAATACAACGTATAACGATATAACAAAAAAGGCCATAAGTATATTGTATGGTTTTTGTAATTGTCAAGGGAGTCAACAAACATTAATAACAGTGTCCCCTGGTGTTTTGAAAAGAATCACATAGTCTAGTCTGTAACGGATTTGGAGGGACCATTCGGCCCACCCACTGCCTTGCTTGACTTAGTGTCATGCTATAAATACCTCCTCAGAAATGGGGCCTAACCCCAGATAAGCAGGAGTGGGTAACAAGGAGAGACACAGCTGGTTTGTCAGCATTCTGGTGACATATCACATCTGGACCTAGTTTGTAGTGTCTACCTGGCCCCTACTGAATTGGCCAGGCATGTCTTTTGATGGAAATCAGGCTGGTATAATTCCCATCTGGAGATCCTAATTGTTAAGTGAGGAGGGCTGTTAGGTGAGAAATCCACCTGTTGAGTTTTGTTATTTGGCTGGGTAAAAAAATAAGATGAAAGGTGATTTGTAATTATCTTCCTTTATGTGGGGGAGTAAAGGGAGGGGGGACCCCAAAAACATTTGTACCTTGAAACGTGCTTTAGGAAGGGCAAATAAGGGTGTTTCAGAGGCAATTTTTACCTCAAAATTCATTTCACTGCCGTTTTCCAGCATACCTACCTGCCTCTCAGTATAGCACACCCTCGGTGCTTGTGGTTGCAAAGACTCAATTCTAGTGCCTATTCACACACCCACTTTCCTTTTTCAAGCACAATCTCGTCAGAGTGATAATTTCATGGCTAGCCAGGGGTCACAAGCCCCTCTCCATTCTGCCTGAGTTAATTAGCGGACCCCATGGCAGAAAGTGGCAAAATCCATCAGGTGACTTTGGCAAACGGAGGCAGTCGAAAGTTAATGTTCCTGGCACTCCCCTGAGAATTTTAATGAAGGTG
Source organism: Podarcis cretensis (assembly GCF_951804945.1). Lineage (NCBI taxonomy): Eukaryota > Metazoa > Chordata > Lepidosauria > Squamata > Lacertidae > Podarcis > Podarcis cretensis. The sequence continues at coordinate 26,413,600 of NC_137182.1, read as the reverse complement.
GCCCCAAGTGGAGAAATGGAGGGGATCCGGTAATAATTGCCTCTGGCCGCATTGGAACAGGCCAATCCAAAGGTGTGAGGCCTTATTGATTACCAGTGGAGGGATTTTCGTCTTGGGGTTCAACAGAAAGGACAGCACGTCCAAGAAGGAAACAGTTTGGTCCTGTACAGAGCTTTCGCTCCCTCAGTCCGCTTCTGGCCTCGTCTGGAAGTTTCTTAAGCTAGGCCGGCCCTACCATTTGGTGGGTGCTGCAGGTGCAGAGCAGCGACACAGTGTCAGAAATTGGAACTGTCTTTGCCGTTCAGTGTGCCCTGCACCCCCTTAACTTTGACCATTGCTTCTCATTTCCCACCTTTACCCACAATGCTTTGCTTTTTTGGTGTTCTTTGTTTTTATTATAACCAGTCTCTTTAGTAATGTTGAGGTGGCCAAGAGGCTCCGGAATTTGGGTTCTCCTTTCTCTCCGCTCAGTGTTTCTTTCCTTTGCCCCGGGACCTGGCATCTCGGCTCTTGCTCCTCTTCCGCCTCCCCCAGGAGCAGGATCTGATGAGGGAGATAATCTTGCTGGGCTTCCGGCTTGAACCTGCCGAGGAAACAGGAAAAGGAAGTAGACACATGACTCCCTGGAGCACAAGGGCCTGCTTATGGACACAGCGTGCAGGCAAACAAGGGAGAGATGGAAAGATCAGGCAGGCAGGGTTAGGAGCCTGAGTTGAAAAAGAGAGACCCATTAACTTAAACTGGGTTAATAGCCATTTCCTTCTCTTAGAGAAATATGGGAATTGTAGTTCTGTGATGGAGAGGAGGGATAGTGTAGGCCTAATCCAGGGATGGGAAACTTGCAGCCTTCCAGATGTTGCTGGTCTCCAACACCCATCATCTCAAGCCAGCATGGCCTAGTGGTTAGAGAAGTCAGGAGCTGGGGGCCACCAATATCCTCAGCATGTGAGAAGGTCTGAGCTGGTTGCTCCAAGCTCAGACCGCATGGCTTTAATAAGCCATTCTTCTGTTCCTATACCACTTGGCTTCTGTAACTAAGCCAGGCTTTCCTGCCTTTGCAACATTTTCTGAATGCTGTGTGGAAAAGCACATGAATCTGACCTTCAGAGAGTTTGTAAGTAACTTACCAAACATTTTAACTTACCAAACATGTGGTCTTTTTCTATGCTGGGGAAAGAGGAGACTATTTTGGTACTCACAAGGGCATATATTAAAGGTTCAACAGTCTATATTTCCATGTTTTCCTAGCTGCATATTTTGTGATTTTAAATCTCTGCTGGAGTTCTCCCACCAAATAATAATTGTCCCAAGCTGAGATCTAGGCAGCCAATGAATTCTCCTTTTATACCTATTTTTTTCCCTTGTCACCAACAGGTAGGGTGTAAGGCAGGAGGCCAACAGTAGGGGGAGCTAGAGTCAATGATGGGCAGAGCCAACTAATTCTGGTTTTGCCTCCATCTTCCTCCCTGCTGTCTATAAGGACAACACTGAAACTAAGGAGGAGGAAGCTGATAGGAATCTGTTTGTAAGAAGGCAAACAAATGGAGTCTCGCTGAAGACAGACTGAACATTTAGCCTAAAGCAGCCTTTCTCAGCCTGTGGTTGAGATGTTGTTGAACTAGAACTCCCATCACCCCTAGCTAGCAAGGCCAGAGCTCAGGGATGATGGGAGTTGTAGTCCAACAATGTCTGGGGACCCACAGGTTGAGAACCGCAGGGCCCTAAAGGATCAGCCTCCACTGTGGGGCTTTATAGTGGCCTTTGAAGGGCTGCATGGCCCTGGTCTGGCTTAAAGAAGAAGAAGCCTAAGAACAGAGACTTGATGTCGCCCATCAGCAGTGAACACCTGGGCAGCAGACTGAACCAGGGGCACTGGTCACACTATGGCGAGATGCATTTCTACTTAAGCAACCATAATGACAAAACTGTGGCCTGCTTTATCCTCATTTTTGGCAATGGAAAAAGTGGCCATCCTAAAGAGAACAGTTCAGAACCTAAGCAGGGCTGGTTATCAGCTAGAGTAGGAAGGTGATTGATAGGAGCCACCAAAGGGCAGAACTGTCAGCTCTCGGCGGACGTTTAGCATCTCTTACTTCTCCGGGGAGACTTCCTTCTGCTACTTCTGCTCTTACTGGTTTTCCTGAAACAAGAACAGCCCGTCAAGACCACTCCATCCAATGACATCACACAATTCCCTACGGCCGGCGTGGGAAATTTCCCCAGCTTTGGATTCCTGGGCAAATTTAGTTACCTTGCAACGTTATTTTTTAGGATGGAGGTAGGCTTGCCTTCAATACCCACCTTCCGGTCTCTTGCTTTCTTAACCCACTAGATGCACGCCCACAACCAGTAACATATGTATACTGGAGGTGAAACCTACCTAAAGGTTGTCCAGATTGCCTTTCACACCATGTTTCCAGGCACAGATCCAAGCTCTAAAGCTCTGTGATGGAAACGGGTGTTCTTCCGCCCTATCGCTTTCCCCAGGAAAAACCACATTTTACCACTGAGTTGGAGCAAATGGCAATCAGGTTTTCTGCCAGTTGCCATTTGCTCCAATTCAGCATTAAAATGTGGGTTCTCAGGGCCTGGATAGCTCGGTTGGTGAGAGCATGCATGGTGCTGATAACACCAAAGTTGCAGGTTTGATCCCCGTATGGCTCAGCTGCAGATTCCTGCAGTGCAGGGGGTTGGACTAGATGATCCTCAGGGTCCCTTCCAACTCTACAGTTCTATGATTCCATGAAAGTGCCGTGATAACAACTGCTTGGACAGGGAGCTTTAAAGTGCAGGCCTGGGCCTGGAAAGCATGGCACAAAAAGAAGTCCAGATGAACCCTAAGTCCGAAAATCAGTTTCAACATTTGATGTGTTTCAATTTGGGGTGGTTGCAACTCAGCTTTAAGGGGGCCACAAAACAAACAACCCAACTCTGAAATCTGTTTTCCAAATTGCAGAGCTATAACGCTGTTTGTCAAATCCAATACTGAATAGTAATTCTGTTCTAAAAGTTGTGTTTTAGGTGTTGTTAAGACACCCTGGGATCTGTATGTGGAAGGTTGGGATAAAGAAATAATAATAATGAAAATAAAAATAAGCAATAAGCAATAAAATACATTTCACTGCTTGATTAAGTAACCAATAGATACTGGTTTGCTAATCCCCAATCGTAGGGACGTGGGTGGCGCTGTGGGTTAAACCACAGAGCCTAGGACTTGACGATCAGAAGGTTGGCGCTTCAAATCCCCACGACGGGGTGAGCTCCCATTGCTCAGTCCCAGCTCCTGCCGACCTAGCAGTTTGAAAGCACCTCAAAGTGCAAGTAGATAAATAGGTACCACCCTGGCTGGAAGGTAAATGGCGTTTCTGTGTGCTGCTCTGGTTCGCCAGAAGCTGCTTAGTCATGCAGGCCACATGACCCGGAAGCTGTACGCCAGCTCCCTTGGCCAATAAAGCGAGATGAGCGCCGCAACCCCAGAGTCGGCCACGACTGGACCTAATGGTCAGGGGTCCCTTTACCTTTTTAATCCCCAATCATTCCTAGTCCAACAACATCTCAGAGGCTTACAGGTGCCACCCTTCCCCATTTACAGGCTGAAATGACTTGCATCTTCCAGGTTCCTAAAGGGTTTGGTTGACTACCAAGTGATGCTGGTGGCTCTCTGTGGTATCCCCTGCAATCTTTTCAGCAACTTTATGGCTGCGTACAAACAGTATACATTTAAAGCATGTGGCTTTCCCTCAAAGAACCCTGGGAGCTGTAGTTTGTGAGGGGTGCTGGGAATTGTAGCTCTGTGAGAGGTAAGTTGCCATTCCCAGGGCATGCGCATGCGTGCCTAGGGAAATGCGCTTTCAATGTCTGCTATGTACGCAGCCTCTGTATGGCGCCTGGCCCCAGGGCACTCAAATCAGCTTCACGGTCGAGTGGGGATTTGAAGCCAGGTCTCCCACTGTCCTGGTCTGTTGCTCTGACCACTACACCCCACTGCCTCCCAGTAGTTGCTTCCTCTCTCTCTCTCTCTCTCTCTCTCTCTCTCTCTCTCTCTCTCTCTCCTGCTTTTCAAAATATTGTGTTTGAGCTGGAGCGCTGCAAATTTCAGCTCCCTTAACACCCCTCCCCTCTCCCAAACAAGCCCTAACCCAGTACCTGCTCATCCTAGGGCTCCTCTCAGTCCTCTCGGGCTGACTGCCCCAACTCCTGGTGCTGGGCGGGCGCTCCAATGCCTCTGGCACCCCCAGCTCCTCAAACTCAGTTGTCCTTCCTTCGCTTTCAAATGGAGAAGGGCTGGGGGCTCTGGAGCTGGGCTGGCTCCCCACTGAGAAAACCAGGCTGCGCCTGCTCCTGACGTCCTCTTGGGCAGGGCTGCGAACTTCAGCGGGTGAATAGATACTACGGATGCTCACGGTTTCTTCTAGGTTTAAGGATCCCAGGCTCTGGGGCAGATAGATGGATCAGGACCGTTGAAAGCACCACCAAATAATTCTAACCCTTATCTTATCCTCACAATAACCCTGCCAGGTAGGTTCGGCTGAGAACCAGTGGCTGGCTCAAGGGAACCCAGCGAGCTTCGTGGCTTTGGGACTGGAACCCAGGTCTCCCAGGTGCTAGTCCAACGTTCTCACCAGTACACCACACTGCCGGGGTCTGGAGTGGGCTGCAGTCTTGGAAGCAAGGTTCAGATGCAACATTTCTGTGCGCCCAATTGGCACATGAGGGTCCACACACTCCTGCCTCTTCCCTCACCATACTCATGTCTATTCCACCACTTTGCCATCTACACCAATGGGTGGAGCAGCACAGAAAATATCCCAGGTGTGTGTGCTTTTTTTTTTTTTTTTTTTTTTGTCCCTTTCCACCAACCATCCCCTCCACCCTCCACCCAGCTTACGGAATCAAACTGCTGTTTGCTCCTTCTTTAAAAAAGCAGAAATGTTCATACAAATCTGATTTAACAGACTCCTGCAAGAGCTGTAAGAGAAGCAACCCGATTTGGGGGCTGCTTCGTGTTCTTCATGATATGTGAGTGCATGTACCAAGCTGTTTGTAAATTAAAAGATAACTCCTCTCTCTCTCTCTCTCTCTCTCTCTCTCTCTCTCTCTCTGCCTTCTATCCAACGGATGTCCAACCAGCTTAAAGCATCCAAGGATTGAATTGTGTTGCTAAGAGGTGGGAGGGGAATCCAATCAGTTCTGAGTCTCTTCTTACTGCTTCTCCCTGTTTTTCCCACCCCAGACCTCTCCCATGAGCTTCCTGCAGGATCGGAGATATTGGTATGGGGCAGCAAGGGGTGCATGAAGAAGGCAGAAGACAGCAAGGGTAAGGTTACCAGATGTCTCCGTTTTCCAGGGACAGTCCCCAGATTTACAAATCAGCCCCCTGGCAAAATTCATCTATTTAGTAGTGTCCCCGGATTCATTGGAAAAAATCTGGTAACCTTAAGCAAGGGGGCATGGAGACATGGGGAAGGGCTGTAGCCGAGTAGCAGAGCATCTGAAGAAGGTTCCAGGTTTGATCCGTGGCATCTTCCTGGAGGCCTGGGAGAAACCCCTCTCAGGAATCCTGGATAGCTGCTGCCAGTCAGTGTAGGCAATACTAAGCTAGATAGACCCATTTCCTGCGCTCATGCTGCCCTGCAAAGTGTCTTGTATAGCGATTACGCTATATAAACAGAAGGAGTTGCACACCTGTGCCCTATCGGTCATGGCCTCCCCAGACCCCCCAGGGTCTTCGCTCTTGCTGTGCAATAGGGGCCCTTGGTCTGAGGGTGGCCGCAGCATGTTGACCACCTTGACCCACAGTTTGAAGACATCCTCTTTCGCACCAGGCTGGGGGCAGAGCTGCAAGTAGAAGGTGCGGCCGCTCGCCAGCTTGAATCGCAGCTGCTTCTTCTCTGCGTTGTGGAGCGAGATCTTGACAAAATGAAGAGGGATAAGCCTGTAGGTGGTGGAAAGGAAGAATTAGGGGCATGATTCAGTTTGGGCGCTGATTCAGCATGTACAAAAACAGCCCCGATTTGGTCCAAACAGCTTCAGAAAGACATGAAGTTTTTGTGCCTCCCAGTTCACTATTAGTGAGGAAAATGAAGAAATGGTTTTAGCCTCTCTCTTGTTCTCTGTTTGGCAGAACTGGATGAACTTTGCAAGCATAGCCTGGATGGATAAATCCCGCCAAATTCTAGACAAATAGGTCCAGGGTTCTTCATCTATTTAAAAAACCAACAAATATTTCTGCACTGCCAGGCTGCTCTCTGCAATCCCTTTCAAGCAGGTGAGGCTTGTCTAGTAGCCGGTAGCCAACAACCATCAAGACCACGGAGTAGACACCTAGCAAATGATACAAAACCCTCCAGAAATGGTCACGGTGCACATTCAAAGCTTGTAACAATACAAAATTGCCTCTGTTTTTCCTCCCTTTACCATACAAAACTGACAACACACACACACACACACAAAGGCACAGCTCCACCTGCCACCTTCCATTCCTAGATGACCTTGGTTGCTCACTAATCAGCATTCATTGTTAGTAGCCACCAAGAAGGATTGCAAACCCTTCCAGGAAAAGTTGGCCAAGAGGGGTGGGAGACAGAGCGCCTCTGCCAATCAGTGTAGATAGTCCTGGGCTAGACGGACTAATGGTCTAACTCAGCATGGCAGTTTGCTGTGGACTTGGGGACTGAGGAATCCAAATAGGACAGGAAGCAGAGCTGAATCGAAGCCACGCTCAGTCACGGAAGCTGTCAGTGGTGCCAAAGCTACTAGTCTCCTATCTGCCAATAGCTGCCTGTCTGCCCATGGTCCTTGCCTGCCTTTGAATCTGAGTATTAAATGGGAGCTGTTAAATTAAATCAGTGCTGTTCACCCCACTTCTCCAAGCAGCGAGGATGTTCCAGAGATGCAATGCTTACCTGGGTTCAGTTTCCTTTGGAAGGAGGTCACTTGTTGCATTTTTTATTATTATAAATGTACAGGTTGAGCATAGGTGGAGGAGGAACAAACAGCCAAAACTGTCCTCCTCCAGTAAGGCAGTTAGCACCCCAAAGTGCTCCTAAAGTTTTCAGCTCAATTCTCTTTCCCTCACCCCATTCTGTCTCATTCAAAAATTCAGTCTGTTGCCCAAAATGCTTGTCTTGTTCTCCATTCACACATAGCATACCTGCTACCTTTGACTGGAGGGGGGATGGATAAGGATAACACAACTTCTCCAAGCATCACCTAATCACCTAGGACAAGTTTCCCTCTCCAAAAGATGAGCCTGACAACTTTGCTGCAGTACACAGAATCATAGAATTATAGAGCGGGACCATGAGGGGCATCTAGCCCAGGGGTCAGCCAACTTTTTCAGCAGGGGCCAGTCCACTGTCCCTCAGACCTTGTGGGGGGCCAGACTATATTTTGGGGAAGAAAAAAAAAAGAACGAATTCCTATGCCCCACAAATAACCCAGAGATGCATTTTAAATAAAAGGACACATTCTACTCATGTAAAAACTTGCTGATTCCCGGACCGTCCAGATATAGAAGGCGATTGGGCTGGATCCGGCCCCTGGGCCTTACTTTGCCTCCCCATGATCTAGTCCAACCCCCTGCAATGCAGCAATCTTTTGACCAATGTGGGGCTCAAACCCACAAATCTCATTAAGAGATGGCTGAGCCATGAGCCATGATAAAGGACACCACCATCATAATGAGTACTGTACTTTTCCGTGTACAGTGGTACTTCGGGTTAAGAACTTAATTCGTTCCGGAGATCCGTTCTTAACCTGAAGCATCACTTTAGCTAATGGGGCCTCCTGCTGCTGCTGCCACACCACCGGAGCACAATTTCTGTTCTCATCCTGAAGCAAAGTTCTTAACCCGAGGTACTATTTCTGGGTTAGCAGAGTCTGTAACCTGAAGCGTATGTAACCTGAAGTGTATGTAACCTGAAGTACCACTGTATAGGACTAGGTTATTTTATTTTAAAATTATGCTGAAAAGTGGGGGTTGCCTTATACATGGATAGTGCATAGGTTCCTTCCGCGGCTGTCAGTGGCTATTGGGCGTGTTACTGGTTGCTGCGTCAATAGCTGGTGTTGATTGGCTGACACTGTGGCAATTGGGTGGGCGATTGGCAGCTTCTGCTGGCGAGGGGACAGACGAGAGGCGGATTTTGCAATGTGTGCGGGTGAGTGATTTTTGGCATCCCCCCCAAAAAAAACCCAACTCTGTGCCATCTTCCCTCGTTTTCTTAAATTGGAGTCCCCCAAAATACATGGGGGACTCTTATACATGGGGGGGGGGCGTCTTATACATGGAAAAATGCAGGTGGAAAACCCAGCAGGTCCCAGGGCACCTGACAACAATTTAAAGTTCAGGATTAAAAACAGTTAAAACAAAATTCAGAAGTCATAGTGTGGTCATTTGGGTTCTACAACTGTATCCTGTCCACCCCTACCCCAAACTCACCCTTGTAAGATTGCCAACCTTTTAAAAAAAGGATTGTGAGAGTCTTCAGTCCAGGAAAAGCTGTGGCGTAACAGGCAGAAATGAACAGGTTAAGCTTTTTATTTACAGCCTAGAGATACCATGAACACTTCACCTATGAGTTTGACCTGTTCAAGTTGCAGCATCTCCATCCATTAAAAATGGTGGCCTGTCTTACGTTACGAAGCCTTGAAAGGCATTGCAGCATCTGCAGGGTTTTCTGTATGGAGCTGGGAGCTGGGCTTACCTGGTGAGCTCTAATCCCAGTGACGAGGAAGACTGGCGGAGCAAGGCTTTAAACTTCTGGGGCGTCTCTTCGGGAGGGTAGGTGGGGCGAGCCAGAAGCAGCACGTTGGGGACCGTCATGCTGGAGGAGGTGCAAGCAACCCCGACAGTCACGGTCTGGACTTGGTTGTGCACGTCAATCACCTCTCCTCGTTTGTTAATCTGCAGAGAACAGGAAAGGGCAGTGGCAGATATACAGGGCCTCATTCAACAGAATGAGCAGGCACTGATGGTGTGTCACATCATAAGTCTTTCATAAGACCATCTCAAGAAGGGCGGTGCCTGAGACCTCACTGTGCCACTCAGAATGCTGTTGGCATCAACAAGAGCATAAAAATAAATTCCTGGAATGATTTGTTTCCTCAGTTTTCTGACAGGCCAACTCAAACAAACTTTATGAAAGCTGCTCAGCCTAAGCAGCCACATCCCAGTTGTTTTGGGTTCTTCTAGTTTAAATACCGTGTGGAAACCACCATCGATTAACTGAATCTTTGGTGGCCACCAGTGTTTTAAGAAGTCTAGCTTATGGCTGGGATCCAAAGGATTGCTTCAGATATGACCAAAAGACTAGCAATTATGCCCAGTGAAGTTGACCTCTTTTAAGCAAGTTGGTGCTAATCCCATATTACAAACCTTATGAGGAATGGTTGAGGGAGTTGGATATGTTTAGCCTGGAAAAGAGGCGAATGAGAGGAGATATGATAGTCATCTTAAGAATGGAAGATGGAGCAAGCTTGTTTTCTCCTGCTCTGGAGAGCAGGATTCAAACCAATGAATTCAAGTTACAAAGGGAGATTCTGACTAAACATCAAGAAGAACTGTATTGACAATAAGACTCCCATGAGAGGGGGTGGAGTCGCCTTCACTGGAGGTTTTTAAGCAGAGGTCGGATGGCCATCTGTCACAGATGCTTTAGCTGAGATTCCTGCATAGCTTCACCATTAATTTTTGGGGGTGGAAGATGTCAGATCGATTGTGTGTCATTTATGTTTTAAGTAACCTTAACATTCAGTATGGCAAGTTCCATTTAAAAAGCGATAGAGGAAAGAAAAACAGCTTTGGACACCCTGCTTACTATTGGCATTCTTCAGCAGATATTTGCTGAACAAATAAAATCTTACAGAATGAAATGAGGAATGAAATTAAGCCAGACATGAATGAAATGGGGAAAGGTATCAGAAATGATATAGATGCTCTAGACCAGTGTTTCCCAACCTTTGGTCTCCAGCTGTTTTTGGACTACAATTCCCATCATCCCTGACCACTGGTCTTGCTAGCTAGGGATGATGGGAGTTGTAGTCCAAAAACAGCTGGAGACCAAAGGCTGGGAAACACTGCTCTAGACAACGAAGAACTGGCAGGACAGAGAGATGAAACCATGGCAAAACTAGAAGGAGCAACTGATGAAATGGAAGAACCCACTATACAAGTGTATGGAGAAATGAAGCAACCAAACGATAAAGCTGAGATTTTGGAAAACAAAAATAAAGTTATAGATGGAGAGATGCAGAGTTATCTGGATAATCTGACATCAATAGAATTGAGAGAGAAAGAGTTCTACCTATGACTTGGAGTGGTGATCCCAAGGGATAAAGCTATTAAATCTCTGGCAATTTTTCATTTTTTGGGGGGGAAAAGAATGGAAGAAACACAAATGGAAGACTCAATACTAAATAAGGCTGGAAGAATATAGCAAATTCAACATGACGTGGAAACTGAAGATACAGAACTGGGTGTGGACCAATGGATAATAAGAAAAGGGTTATGGAATATTATCTCAATATATGATCACAACAGAGAGACTTTTACATGAGCAAATAGGGAAAAGTTTGTCATTAGTTAATAAGGAGGCATGGTTGCTGAAATTGTTGGAGGCAAAGTTGATATGTCTTTCCAACAGAGGAAACCAAAGAGTGCTGCATTCTCAAACCTATTTAGGCCTCTCTTGTAGGCAGGTTTTCAATTAAAGTCTCCACCTGCTTAACAACATATGGAGTGGTCTTAATTTGGAAGCTCTCTTTCCACAAGGAGGATCTGGACAAATTTCAGTGAGTCCTGCCTTTAATTTAAATAAATAAATAAATAAGCAAGCAAGCGTGCTTGAGAAAGAGAGGGGAGCTTCTGAAAGTAACAACAAGCCGAAGCTGATATGCTTAAAAAGAAGAAGAATCAGAATAAGGAAATCTAAGCTGTTTTGCAGAAACATAACACAAATTACTCTTGTCCTGCATGTCAGGCACTCGCTCTGAAGTCTGAAATTGCTGCATAGGATAATAAGGGCCTATAATGACTGCCAGTTAACTGTTTTTACATCTCCATAAGAACAGGGAAGATCATTTAAGAGATGTGAGTAACGTGCCACCCTGCATTTCACAAATGAAAGCAGGGACACACTTGGAGGAGGACGGCTGTCGCTGAGTGGGTAGAGCGCCTGCTTGGCATGAAGAAGGTCCCGGGTTCAATCCTTGGCAAATGCCACATAGGTCTGGGAAAGGCTCCCTTTCTGATACCTCAGAGAGCTGCTGCTAGTTGCTATAAATAATAACTACCTGGATGGACCAGTGGTCCAATTTGGTCTATTATTTGATTGATTGATTGATTGATTGATTGATTGATTACCTGCCCTTCACCCTAAGCTCCCAGGGCAAGTTACGGCATAAAAACACAATATAAAAACAATTCAAAACAACTAGCAACCATAAAAATAAGTTGGGTCTTATTTTGACGCCTCAAGTATCAAAAGCTGAGGTAAAAAGGCACGTCCTTAGCTGTATATAATGAAGGTGACGCACTTTTCACACACATTTCTCTGATGAATATAGAGTCATCCTATTCCATAATAATAATTTTACTATTTATACTGTTTCCCCAGCCATTCTGGGCGACTTCTAACGTATATGAAAGCATACTAAAACATTAAGCATCACAAAGTTTCCCTATACCCTATGCCTTCAGGTGGCTCGGGGGTCGGGTAACTCCATACCCTCCAATATTTCTCTGATGAAAATAGGAACGTCCCAAGGAAAAGTGGAATATTCCGGGATCAAATCAGAAACCAGGACAGCTTCTGTAAATCCAGGACTGCCCCTGGAAAATAAGGTAAAAGGTATAGGACCACTGGACAGTTAAATCCAGTCAAAGGCGACTATGGGGTTGCGGTGCTCATCTTGCTTTCAGGTCGAGGGAGCCAGCGTTTGTCCACAGACAACTTTCTGGGTCATGTGGCCAGCATGACTAAACCGCTTCTGGTGCAATGGGACACCGTGACAGAAACCAGAGTGCATGGAAATGCCATTTACCTTCCCGCCGCAGCGGTACCTATTTATCTACTTGTACTGGTGTGCTTTCAAACTGCTAGGTTTGAAGATTTTTGAACCTATTTTGGAAAATAAGGATATTTGGAGGGTCTGACCTCTGTGGGGAGGGAGTTCCACAGTTTGGGGGCTGCCACAGAGAATATCTTCTCCCAAGCTGCTACTTTCTCCCCACCCCAAGCAACAGAACTACCAAGAGGGCCCCCTCCGCCAGTCTCAGCATCCAAGAAGGTCTATAGGGAAGGAAGGCCTGAGCCCCCAAAGCAGCTTCGTTTCTATAAATTTGCAGCTGCCATATTCTCACACAGAAAGTACCTGAGGTATTGCCACAGCTCTCAGCTCTGCATTGGTTTTTCTTTTTCATTTTAAACCCAGCTATATTCAATAACTCTGCAATAGCTGGTTCTGCACTAAAGCAGGGCGTGTTAGTAAACTGATCAAAGCAGTGTCCCTTAAACAAACAAACAAGAACATTTAATCTCCTGTGGATCTGGCCGTGTTAATTGCAGAAGAAATTACAGTCAAACTCATTCAGCGGCAATCTGACAGGTGGTTTTGTGTGTGGCACCGGGGGCAAGCAGCGGCATTTTGTCATAGCCTGGATCTAAGTCCTATCGTATGATTTAATATTAAAATCACAAAGATGTTGCACTAAGGGGAAAACATCTCATAATTGCTGTTTGTGATAAATGGCTGTGTTTTGTTGTTCAAAACAGGCCTCCTCTTTCCTTTTCTGAGCCACAGTTCAACATGAATTGCATCAAATGCAAAGTGTGAAGTGGGAGACAGTGTGCTCGATGTTGCCTTGGTGTTTGTGAATGTGCGTCTGCAGGCAAGTGCGCTAGGGATATGACTTCTAGAGCTGTGGGGAGGGAGTTCCATAGCTTGGGGGCCACCCCAGAGAATGTCTGGTCCTCTGTATATCTCTCACACACACCATCCTTCACATCCTGGTTGTATTGTTCAGCAGGGATGCTGGCAGCACCAGGAAGCAGGAGGGTGGGATTAGGGGCTGCACTGAGGAAGGATAGTCCAGGGGCAGAGGAGGCTGGTCCATTTGGGTATATGGGGCACTGCCCCCCACCAACCTCAGTTTGGCCAGACGCCACCTGTGTATCAGTTTTTTTCTCCTTAGTTTCAGTGCCGCCGCTTGTGGAAGGGTGGAACAGGGGTAAATATATAATTAGTTGATTCTGCCTCTCATTGGTTCTGGCTCGTTAGCGCCACCTACTGTTGGTCTCCCTGCCTTCCACCCTATCAGTACCAATGGGCATCAGTCATCGCAGGCTGTGGGTTCTCTACCTAAATTCTAGTGGTTTGTCATTCAGGAACAGCAGAAGTTAAAGGCAGGAGCAAAAGAGGAACAATGGTTTGCATGGGAAGGATGTCAGAATAGGAACCATCCCTAGGATTTAAGAGTCATTTGGGCATCTGTAGTATCAGTCCCTCGGCTGTAGACCACCCCTTCCATAATGTATGTATGATGTACTGGGGGGTGGTCTTGGCTACAGGGTGGCAGTTTCAAAAGTCTATACAACGGTACCTTGGGTTAAGAACTTAATTCGTTCTGGAGGTCCATTCTTAACCTGAAACTGTTCTTAACCTGAGACACCACTCTAGCTAATGGGGCCTCCCGCTGCTGCCGCACGATTTCTGTTCTCATCCTGAAGCAAAGTTCTTAACCCGAGGTACTATTTCTGGATTAGCAGAGTCTGTAACCTGAAGTGTCTGTAACCTGAAGTGTCTGTAACCCGAGGTACCACTGTACGAGCTCTTGGGTACCCCATAAGGGAAAAGGAGCAGCTTTTGTTTACATCATTGTTAAGACTGCCAACTTTCAAACTCCTCTTGTAAACGATGCTTTTAACAGCCAATTACTCTACAATAGTTGATCAGGCTTACCATCTCCAAGTCTTAAAAAGATTCCCTGGCCGTGCTAAAATCTCAGAAGTTGTCTTAGATGTTTGCTTACTTTTAAAAAACTGGTCATTGGGCAAGCCTATTTATTTTCCTGTCAGTTCTCCATGCAAAGGCAGAAATTCAACCAGTGAAGCTTTTCCTGGCCTGGAGAGGCAACAATGAGAGAGAGACTTCATCCATTCAGGTTCCGCCTGCCCAGCAGGAACAGGAGCTGGAGCTGGAGCTGCTGCTGCTGCTGCTGCTGTTTTTAAAGGTGCAGCATTAGAGGATAAAGAAGGGCTGATAACACTTGCTAAATGATAAATGCCTAATAAAGAACAACCATTTCATGCAGCCTTGAGCCCCAGAATTTCTCCCTTGGAAGACGAGAAGCTGCCTTATAATGAGTCAGACCATTGGTCCGTCTTGCTCAGTGTGGTCTACTGTGACTGGCAGAAGCTCTCCAGGGCTAAAGACAAGGGTCTCTCTCAGCTGTCCCTGTCAGGGGCTGAACCTGGCACCTTCTGCATGCCAAGCATGTGCTTCACCACGGAGCTTCATCCCTTCCCCTATTACCTGAGAGATTAAGTCATCAGGAGAGATGGGAAGGGGGGCGGGCCTAGAGTGGCCATCTTCTTCCTCTTCTTTTAACTCGCTCTCTCCCTGTGCTTTTAGGAGCAGCCTGCCAGGAAGGAAATGAAGCAGCTTCGGTTCTTCCCGTCCTTTTTAATCCCAGCGCTCAAGAAATGGCTGCATCTGCTACAATTCTGGGCAGAGAAACACCTCACACATTTCCAGGGCAGGCCTGAAGGGCAAAATGGCGCACACAAGCCCCTTTCCGTGTACAGAAGCCAAACAGACAAGCAATTTAATACTGAATAATAATAATCAGAGCCAGATTAGAACCTTCAGAGGCCCTAAGCACTTAAAAGATTTTAGTGCCCCCATATATATCCAACTCAAAGTATAAATAAAAAAAAAATTCAAAATGGAAAAAACCCTACAGTAAGATGGAAAATGGTTTATGTATATATATATGTATACTTCCACTTTATCTATATTTGAAATTTCCCCCCCCTACTTTTTCCTAATTGCAAAGTCTTTGATCGGCTCCTCAAAACTAATCTCACATAACTCATCTGCTTCTATACTTAGCAGAGATAAGGCTAGCCGGCCAGCCTTGTTGCATAGTGGTTCTGCTGGGATTTTTTAATAGGCTTCAACTGAGAAAATGAATGCTCAGCTGAGCAATCTGTGACCATTCATGTTAAAAATCCAGCCATGGAAAATCTCTGTGGCAACCCCCTTCCCTTGATTCCCTAAGCGTGTGCTTATTTTGCCTAATGGTTAATCCAACCCTAATACCATATTGGCCCGTATATAAGCCGCACACGAATATAAGCAGCATGTTGAAAATTGGAGGGGGGGGGGGAGAGAGAGAAAAAAAGAAAAAACACCCGAATATAAGCCACTCCATTCCTCGTTGCTCCTGGCTGCATATGGAGGGGTGGGCACTGTGTTGCCAGCATCCTTTCTCCTTCCTCACTCTCTCCCTTCCTGACCTTGGGGGAGAGGACGGGGGACTACACACAGGGCTGGCGCCACTTTGCCACACTCCTGGTGCTGTTTGCCCCACGCTCCTGGCTGCATACTATAAGGTCACGAATATAAGCTGCACTTTAACTTTTCACAGTGGGAATTTGGGAAAAAGTGAGGCTTATATTCAGGCCAATACAGTAGTACTAGTAGTAGTAATAATAATAATAATAATGATCATGAAGATGATGATGATGTTGTTGTTGAAACTTTAAAAACAGTGTTACCCAGATTACAATCACAAGTGTAGGGCGGGTCTTAAAACATACATTGCAGGGGTCAGAGGCAAGGGCGGAAGCGAAGACACTTGATTCTGTCTTTGTACTGCTGCCAGCCCCAATGAGGCGTCGCCCACATTCCCCACACAGCATCATTGTTGTGTTGTGGCAGCAGCTGGCATAGCCACAGGTGTGGGTACCATTGTGGTGATGGGGCTGGCAGCAGTGTAGGGGCAGGAACAGGGTGGGGACCTGAATCTGTGGGGTGGGTGTTGTGGGGTGGAGGTGGAGGTGGCAGCACTGGGGAGGGGGTGGTGTTGGGGCCTTTTGCCTACAGCAGCAAAATGTCTCAGGCCGCCCCTGGTCAAAGGCCGGGATGAAGAGGTGCGTCTTCAGAATTTGCCAGAAACTTCCATTGAGAGCCAGTGTGGTGTAGTGGTTAAGAGCAGTGGACTCGTAATCTGGTGAACCGGGTTTGCATCCCCGCTCCTCCACATGCAGCTGCTGGGTGACCTTGGGCTAATCACACTTCTCTGAAGTCTCTCAGCCCCACTCACCTCCCAGAGTGTTGTGGGGGAGGAAGGGAAAGGAGAACGTTAGCCATTTTGAGACTCCTTCGGGTAGTGATAAAGCAGGATATCAAATCCAAACTCTTCTTCTCTGCCACGCTCCTATGACCCACCACTGCTTCTTGCCGCCCAGGATCCTTCAACTGACTCAGGCGTCTCATTTGGCAACAGTAAGGCTCTCTTTCTAGGGAAGAGGTGCCCTTGGGGGGAAGGGTGACGAGAACAAAATTCACCTGGCAACCAGAAGGGTTATTTGATCTTGCTGCAAGTTACCTGCACAAAGTCACTTTCCAACATGGGAGCAAGCCTGAGTAAGGCGTATTCCCCTTGACTAAGCTGGCTCTGCAATGGTCCCATCTCCCTGTTGAAAAGTCCTTTGCCGTTGTCGCCTCCCGCTGAGACACTGGGCAGCTGGGATCTCAGCGTCTTCCCTCGTCCTGAACCCACAATGGCGTGCAGTTGGGGGAGAAACAGGGAGGAAGAACCTCTGTGAATTAGACATGCTAGGTGGGCCAATGACCAGTGGGCGAGACAACTGTGAGCCAGTGTGGTATAGTGGTTAAGGGACTGAAGTGGGGACCTGCGAGACCAGGGTTCAAATCTCCACCCAGCCATGAAGCTCACTGGGTGACCTTGGGCCAGTCACAGCCTAGCCTACCTCACGGTTTTGGTTGTGAGGATAAAATGGAGAGCGTGAGGAACTTAGATTTCAGTTTCACATGCTTGGCCCAGGGGAAAAAATGGGGTTGGGAGAGTGGGGGAAAGCCGTCAACAATCTCACCCACTATTGCACTCAATCTGGGAGAGTGTTTGGGTACAACTGGACACCACTTTGAATCAAGATGGCAGGCGGAACCTTTCAAAACTGCACTGATTTTAAACACTGATTCCATAAGTGCCCAGATTTCTTTTTTAATTCCTGAGGAGCATATGGCACTATAATTCCTGAAGCTCATAAAAAATAACTAAGTTCTATGTCTGCCAGAGAGCCCATCTCCAGCTTTCCCAGAAAGAGCTGGTTGATTTCTGGAATGTACTACTGCAGTTGACAGGGGGAGGAGCTATCGATGATTCAGCCTGCTAAAAACACCCACTGCGTTCTGTAAATACAGATGTAGAGTAATAGCTAAGAGACTCAGCTACCAATAATGAATTTCCCTATTTAATCCCTTCCAATTCTACAATTATATGATTCTATGAACTCACCAGGAGGCCTTAGGAAAGCCATTCTCTCGCTTTGTTTCTTCCAGAGTCCCTTCATCTGCAGTATAGGGAAATAATACTATTTCTTTATCCCACAGGCGTGTTGTAAGGATTACAATGAGAAAATTCATGTGCTTTGAACAGCACTGTACAAATGTGAAGTACATGAGGTTAAAGACTCAGTTGTAGTAATATCCCCCCTCTCTTGTTTATGGAATGCTCCCCCAAGGGGACCTGCCTGGCTCCAACCTTGGGATGGTTTTGCATTTTCATTTTTCTGGACAGCAACTAACGATTTGGAATTGTTATCATTGTATTGTTCTTTTTTTACTGGCTTATAGCCAGCTTTGGGACTTCTTAGTGAGAAGCTATATACAAATTTAATAAACCTAAACCTAATAATGAGGGAGATGGGGAGCTTTGAAAAATATGACCTCTTCTGCTGAAGCCCAGAATTCTGACATCTCATTCTGAGCTCAGTCATTCTCACCCAGGCTCAGTTTCCCTTTGATAGAATAGACTGAAATGATGATCACTGCTTTGAGCTTTTTGGGGGAAATGCAGGATACAGGAGTATTGTTTCGGGGGGCATTCCAGTAGTCTCTAGAACCTCTGCTCCAACCCCTTTTAAAAATGTAAAATATACTCTGTTTACAGGGCAGATTTCCCTCTGAAACTTTGCCTAAATTTGCATCTAAACTTATAAAGGAGCATATGCACAAATATGGCCCATAGTCCTGTGTCTTGATTTGTTTAAGGATCTTGCAATGCTCCTGGCAGGATAAACTACTGTTAGTACTGCTAATTGTATAATTTGCATCGATAATAATGCCATCAGCTTCTCAGTTCTAGGTTTTTGATCACATGACCAAAAGGGGATCCCCCCCTTTCTATAAACAGTACACATACGCATGTCTGTCACTCACTGAGTGCAGCATCTGAGTGGCGATGTGAATGACCCATCACAGATCAAATACTTTTGCCCCACCTCCCATGACTTCAGACGCAATGGAGTTTTCAGTGGAGTTGGTTCTTGCAGGTTCTGCTTCATCAAGGATTGCATACTCAAGTGATGCGCACACATACACACTCATGTGAAGGGCCCCCCTGGGAAACTGTAACAAGCAGTGAGTTCTAATATCCTCAAGGGCACGCTGGGAAATGCTCTCTGGTAAGAGAACAAATGTTTGTGCTTGGGATGTCTGTTGACTATTTCAGTAGCCTGGCACATGTTTCCCCCCATCTCCTGCAACTGTGTACACACCATACATTTAAAGCATATGAGCCACCACCACCCCAAAAAAAAATCAATCGTGGGAACTGTAGTTTTTGGGTGTACTATGAAGGGGTAACCTACAGTTCCCATGTGCTTTAAGTGAATGGTGTGTCTGCAGCCTCAGAGAGAAAGGACTGCCCTTGTCGTTTATTTGTCTCTAGGGAATAGTCACCATTCATAGGACTTTACAGCCTCCCTTATTAGAGGACCATCTCAGGCAACTGCTTGTAGTAGCCTTGGTTATCACCCTCCCTGCCTCTCTCCCAGAATCCCGCCAAAAATCTCTAGGTCTAGGAGTCACTGACCGTCTTTTTGTAGCTTGTAACATAAGGTCTTCAATGTTAACTCCCCACAGCTGCTGCCTCTGTGCTTCCCCCTCCCTTGGCTAGGGGGATGAATGTTGTGATGTCATCATTGCCTCTATGACCTTTTTAGCCCAGGCCTTAATGGGTGGCTGGGGTAAAGAGGAAGGGGTTAGCGGCAAGGAGTCCATCTCCACTCCCTGGACTGGTAGGTTCAGGATCTGGGCTGGTTCTCTTCACGACACATGGTGCGTATGAGCTTAGGAAGTGGCTTATTGGAATCAAACCACTGGTCCATCTAGCTCAATATTGTCAACACAGACTGGCAGCGACTCTCTGGGGTTCCAGGCAAGGGTATCTCACCACCTCACTTGCAGATGGCAAGGATAGAACCAGGAACCATCTGCACACAAGGCAGGTGCTGAGTCTTGGTGGTGCCGTTCCCTCCAATGAAGGCTAGGGTCAAAAGAAAGGTAAACAGACTGTGCTGCTGGAAAGCTGCAGCCAACGTGTGGTTTCCCCCTCTTCCCTCCTGGAACCCCAAACTTCCTCATCTTCGTAGTCCAACCTGCTTCTCTCCCCAGATCCCTTTCCTGCTATGGTGGTGATCAGGTGTGCTGGAGGAAGACAGAGCTCCTGTAGCTTTGGCTAGACAAAGGGATGAAAACAGGTGCAGCCTTTATCCCCTCCCATTAGGCCGAATGAGGTCATAGAGTCATAGTCAAAGAATCATAGAGTTGGAAGGGACTACAAGAACCATCTGGTCCAGCCCCCTGCAATGCAGGAATCTTTTGCCCAACAAGATTAAGAGTCTTGTGCTCTACTGCCAGATCCAACTGCTTCAGGCAAATTAGGACCATAGGAAATTACCTGACCCTGAGGCTGATCATTGGTATATCTAACTGAGTATTCTCTATACCAATGAGCAGAGGCTCTCCAGGGTTTCACATTCGAGTCTTTCCAGGCCTTCCTGGAAATGCCACAGATCACACCTAGACGTCCTGTATGCAAAGCAAATGGTTTGCCACAGAGCTACAGCCCTTCCTCAAAATGATCTGCGTGATCCTTGCATATGATAGGGAGAGGAGGGCTTTTCTGTCCAAGGTACTGAAATAACTTGGCCAGCCTTGCTGTTCTGCGTGAGGCAGCACCCTGGGGCCACCCTGTTCACCTACCCAAATGGCCTTGGAATACCTATAGATACAGAAACCTGTGCACAACGGGAGATTTTGCAAATGGTCTCTGAGAGCACCCGCCGCCCTAAGCCAGATGATGCTAAGGAGGTCTGAGGAGAGACGGCCTGGGAACTCACAGCCTTGAGGTCCACGATGGAAGCAAGATAAGATAGAGAAATACCAGGTAACAATTAAGTAGAATAATCCTGCTGAAGTTGTTTCATCTTCCTTTAATGTGTGTTCAGAGTCCTGAAGCAGAACCACTCCAAGAGCAACTTCAGCTGAAATGCAGCATCAGTTCCAATTGCAAATCACTGCCCCTACCAAATTTCAAGGTGAGCGAAAAGCAACCTGGGTGAACAAATGGGCAGCAGATTAACTAAGGCTGAGCCAAAACCACCCCCTCCCCCTTTCCCAAAAATATACACCCCTTGCAAAAATGGTAACTGCTTTTCTGCTCCTTTGGGGGATTGGGGGGATCAATTTATCTCACTTGGGGTGTGTGTGTGTTGCCACTTAACTTATTGAGGGCTTATCCACACTTCCTTTTGTCCCACTGTTTCCCTCCCCCCACCCAAAGGTGGGGGAAACTGCTCTTTAGCACTCAATCGGGGCGGCAATATGGGTTTTTACACAGATTAATGTTTACTCTGATTTAGAGCCAGAGCTAAAGAGTGGGTCTTCCCTTGGAAAGGAGCCGGGCAAGGGGGACGACCGCTCAGAAGCATGCCTAGAAAGAGCAGTTCAAGTGGGGAACTGCTCAGACTCATGCTTTCTAGGCAGAGGATAAGCAAAAGTGTGGATGGCCCCCTAGTCTCTTGTCCATAAGTTCAGCAGATGGAAAGCTGGAGAGGGAGTCTCACATGTGGCTTCACTTCCCAGAATGCCTTAGGAATGATGGGATGAGATGGCAGCACTTCCTAAGCCTTCCAGGAACTGTACCCCGTGGGAAGCAGCAAAGAGTGTCTTTTGCTGCTGTTACCAGCTATGGACATCTTTTTTTTTTAAGTTGAAACAAACAAGGAAAAAATGGGAGATCATGGACTACCTTGGTGGGGTTTTTTGTTTTTTGTTTTGGTTAAATGATTTTTATTTACTTTTACATTTATATCATAGTAAAAGGTAAAGGTAAAGGTACCCCTGCCCGTACGGGCCAGTCTTGACAGACTCTGGGGTTGTGCGCCCATCTCACTCAAGAGGCCAGGGGCCAGCGCTGTCCGGAGACACTTCTGGGTCACGTGGCCAGCGTGACATTGCTGCTCTGGCAAGCCAGAGCCGCACACGGAAACGCCGTTTACCTTCCCGCTGGTAAGCGGTCCCTATTTATCTATTTGCACCCGAAGGTGCTTTCGAACTGCTAGGTTGGCAGGTGCTGGGACCGAGCAGTGGGAGCGCACCCCGCCGCAGGGATTCGAACCGCCAACCTTTCGATCGGCAAGTCCTAGGCGCTGAGGCTTTAACCCACAGCGCCACCTGCGTCCAATAACATAACGTACATTTTCTAATCCCCCCCCCACGACTTCCCTCAACTTCCTCTTCTGGTTTTTTTAACATATAAATTTCCCTGCTTATTTTGTTAACTCTTGAAATTAAACTTAACTTGCATGTTATTATCCTCTTACCATTCTAACATCAATATATATTTTCTATATCCATATTGATTTTGTCCATTGTAAGTGTTTACACAAAACCTCCTAGTGAGTCCAGTTCTTTACATTGTTTCTGTAAATACAGCACAAATGGTTCCCATTCTTTTTTAAAGTCTTTATTGTCTTTGTCTCTTAATCCTTCAGTTAGCTTTGCCATTGCCACGTATTCCGCCAGTTTTTCTTGCCATTGTTCTTCAGTTGGTATTTCATCGCTTTTCCATTTTGGGGCCAGTAATATTCTAGCCGCTGTTGTCGCATACATGAAAAGTTTCTTCTGATCATGGACTACCTTGTAAAGGTAAGTGAACATTTCAGAAAAATCCCCTCCCCTGATTTTTCAGGAGAGTTTAATTTCTCCCCAATCACCTAATGAATAGTTGAAAACGTCGGTCTTGGAATTTTCAGCACAGCTCTAGTATTAACTATACTCATCAGAGCAGAGCTTCCGCCATGTTGGGTCCCGTGGTTAAACTATTATTTCTGGATAGCTAAAAGTCACCTTTCCTAGCCGCAAAAATGATTTCAAGTCCCCTCTCCTCAATATGCCTTTGCTTCCCCCACACCTCCTCCTCCTCGTTGAAGTGAGCATCTCATTCTCAGCAGCTAATGAAGAAGAAGAAAAATGCCTTGATAGGAAAATAGTGGAGAGAAAGAGATTGGCAGGCAGAATCTCAAGGAGAGATGTAATTGACCTGGAATTGAAAAGGATGAGCACTGTCTAGGCAAGGCAATGGGGTGGAGGGAGGCAGATGTGGCTGGTTTGAAATTTGTGATAATGTAGAAGGCAACAGGGCTGCTCTGAAACTTTTCCCCCGAATCAGCCAGGGACAAACAATATTGAAGAGGTATTGCGTGACTCTGCAAAGAGATTGCCACTCTTCTCTCCCCCCCTCAAAAAAAAATGTCTTTGTGCTTTGGCAGGTGCATGACAGGCAGGAATTCAACAGGCAGCACACCAATCACTGCAGCTGGGAAATCAATGCCTGGGAAAGCATTGCCTGTTGAATTTCAGCCTGTCACAGAGCTTTTAAAAATAACAGATCTTCCATCTGCGTTGGAGAGGGCCAATTCTAATCAATCTGGCTGGTGTGTGTGTGTGTGTGTTTTGGAGGATATTGGGTGTCTGGTGTTTTTCCTATAACAGGAAATAGAAAAAGGTGGGGGGAGGGTGGGGGGGAAGGAACCATTTACCTCCCAACAACTATAAGTGGCAGATTTTGTTTATTGTAAGTTAGTTACCACCCTACTTCCTTTTGCTATCTGAAAATGGCACTTATATTGACGCTTTCCCAGCATGCAAATGTATTTAAAAGTAATCAGTTGGTGAAAAAGACAAATTAGTTGACTGAAATTCTTCTTCGTTGGCTGGAAACCCGGAACATATGAAAGGCAGGTGAACATCCTGTGGTCCGTATGCTGGCAGGAACCCCTCGCTTCAATAAGTAGGAGGGTGCAGGGATGGTTAGGAGGGAGCCTTTGACTGCAAAGAAGCGGAGGTGTTTCGAAACAGCAGTTTGAGACAGTCTGCTGCGGCTCCATCCCTGGTGCACGACCAAGGACGCCTTTCAAGCTGATCCACCTGACACCATGTCAAGCAAAGCAATAGGCAGGAGAGACAGATGAAAGCTGAGGAAGATGTGGGTTGACAGGATGCAATCGACAATTATTAAGCCCCGCTGGAAGATTCCGGGGGGAAACAGGCACAAGGTTGCTGAGAGCTGAGGAGGCCGCTTACCTGTCTCATCTTTCTGTAAAACGGCACATTTGTACAGTCCCCGTCGCTTTTCGCTCTGCAGCCCACTTGGTTATATCAATTGTGCTAGAAATGTAGTAAATGCTTCAGCTGAAAGGCAGCATTCTTTTCTGCGGAACCTTCCGGGGACTTCATGGGCAGGGGCCTGAGGCAACAGTAAGCTGAGCAATGGATGCGACGCTTACTTTTCTACTCTTCTAGCTACACGAAAGTTAGAAGTTTCTGTACACACACACACACACAACCCCTACCTCCAGCCATGCAAGCAAGAGATATTGCCACAGTTCAAGGGCACATTCCAGCCAGGCAAAATCACTTGAGAAATAGGGAAAGCAGGGCCTGTCAGAGGAGTGGCCTGAGGAAAACAGGATGCAAAGAGGTTGAGGGAACATTCTTTCACATGTGGTAGACTTGTAAAAGGGTAAAAGAGTATTGGGAAATAATCCATAGTGAATTGAAAAAAATGTTTAAAAGTACCCCCCCCAAAAAAAAAACCCCAGTGTCCTATTTGTTGAGGATAATTCAGACTGAAATTCCTAGGTGTCGAAAAAGGTTATTTATGTATGCCACTACTGCAGCCCGTGTTTTGTTAGCCCCAAAATGGGAAACGGGTGAGAAAAAGAAAATGATTCTGGGAATTCCCTGAGCATCTTTTACTAGCGAAAGACCACCTGCCCACTGTGACTTATTGAATTGCAGGATTCCCTGGCTGCAGAGATCAAGGGCACAATGAGAAAGAGCGTGGACACCTCTGGTTCCTCGGAGTGCAAGTAAGTGGGAAGGGCACAAGATACCTGGTGTGTGTGTGTGTGTGTGTGTTCGTGTGTGCAAGATAGACCCATAAAAATGAGTGGCGAGAGCAAAAAGCTCTTAGAGGATGGCGTCATGAATGCAGCACAATCCCTGAGGCCAAACGGGGGAAGAAGGAGGAGCCTTTGAATCAGGAGGTGAAATTCAGAATGATGGCGGGGGGGGGGAGCAGCCCGTGTTTTGTTAGCCCCGAAAATGGAGAACGAGTGAGGTCCCAACTGAAGAAGAATGACAACCTAAGCTGACAGAATATGCGCAGCTTGCAGATTTACCATATAGAATAAGAGAACAAGAAGAACATAGGTTTAGAGAAGATTGGAAAACGTTTATTGAATATATGGGAGGGGGGTTGTGTACACCTGAAAACGCTGGCAGCGTTAAGATAAATTCAACAGTGTAAGTAAGTTATGATGGATGCAATAATGGAATACTGAATGGCATAGTTTTTGTAAAATATGCAGGGATTTATGATATGCAAAATGAACCATAGAAAGAGAAGAAGGGAAGCTATTGATATTTTAAGAATGTTTAAATGAGTATTGTTAAACAGAAAATTTAATAAAAAAAATTGTGTGTGTGAAAATGGGGTGTGACCTGGAGAGAGTCTCAAGGACGAGAGAGAGAGAGAGAGAGAGAGAGAGAGAGAGAATTTCACCTCCAGGCCTGAGGATCTCCCTTCTCCAGTCTCATTAGTACCTATTTGCATATTGGTGCACCACATAATGGTAGCTTCCTACCTACGACCTGCTGCTCAAACGATGCCTCCATCGTAACGGGGGTTCCATGCAAACTCCTTCCTGAAACAGAAAGGGATGAACATTGACATCTCTTACTAAAATGGATTTCCTTCTATTCTTTTAGCAGAGGATTCAATGGAAGCCTGCATGGAAACCCCTGCCAAAACATTGGGAGAAAAGTCTTTCACGGCGACTCTGATGCACACCCCTCCCTGAACCAGTCTGAATCCTGCTCGGTTTGATTGCAGTTTCCTGTTCCTCCCACCCCTCCTGTTCATACTGCCCACCTCACACCAACAAGACCATTTTGGCCTCAGCAGTGGAAGGCAAGGAGGAGGCAGGTGGTGATAGAGCCAAACAGCTAGGGAGCTGCAAAGCCTGTCCTTACAGTTCCTTCATCACTTGGGCCTCTGTCTCTGTCTGCATCTCCCTCCACACTCTCCCTTCTCATCAGTGTCCAATGCAGCTGCAATGGCGAAGCAGCACTAGGAAATCTGTGGTGATACTGTGGTGGTAAAGTGAACTGCAGTGTGACAACAGTCTTACAGGGCCTCTCCTCCTCCCAGAGGGGAGGGGTTGTGAGCGGGAACAGCTTCCCGCTGGGGCAGGGGGGCGTGTTCGGCTGGAATATGTGTGCTGTGTTGGAGGATTGGGTATGCGCCATCATCTACCCCTCCTCTTTTGGATATTCCATTAAAGGAATCCAGTGGTCGTGGATCCTGTCCAATGCCCTGCTGGTGGCAAGGGCCATGGCACAACCCCTGGTGATGTCATGGGGGAGCTTCCAGTTGTATTTGCATCAACAAGCTCCTCCCATTGGTTGTTAACCCTGATATGACTCCTGGCTGTGCGGGGTGGAGTCTGGTATTGCTGTTTCATCCAATGCCTAAGCCAATACTACTCACATGCTGTAACCAATAAAAATTGTGGCCTAATTTTGCCCATTAACCTAAAATAATGTGTCTTTGTGTCTTACTATACTCCTATGCAGGTGGCGGGTCCTCGACTCACAAAGAGAGAGAGAGAGAGATTTCCTATGAGAAATCTCTAAACCATTTAATAGATTTAGATTTTTGCATGCGCGCGCGCGCACACACACACACACGCACGCACAAGCTTTCTGGTAAGGCTGTCTCCATGTATACCATTTCAGCTGCTCTCTGCTGGGGGAGGTCTGTTGGGCAAGAGGGCAACCTCCAAGAGAAGACTGCCCTGGCGCGATTGCTTGCGCTTCCTCTTGGCATCACATGCTATGCTGCTTCTGAGGTTCCAGCGATACCCTCTGGAGCTGCAAATCAGCAAAAGAGTTGACTTCAGCTTCTGTCCCACAAGATTTAGTGCAGGAGAGTCGCTCTATATTTGTAGGAACAATAACCATGATATTTATAGGACAAGCCCAGCCAAAATGCTTTGGTTTCTCTTTTTTTCTCTCCCTCCCCTTGCTTGGCAGAACTGGAGAATCTCATCTCTCTCCTCATTCCCACGATTCCACCATCAGCTGCTGCAGCTGGCAAAATTTATAACTCCTGAGGAAGTGCAAGCAGCAAGGGGAAGATGAACCGTGTCTTACCTGCCAAGCAAGCTAGCCAAAGGGCTCCATGATTGACTGCCACAGTCAGCTGCCTCTCCCGACTTCGCTCCGCAAGTAATGATCCATCCTAAACATCTGCTGTTGAGCAGCAGGAATCAATGGCACCCGGCCAACATTCTGTGCTTCTGATCATGTGCAGAGTGCATTTCTCTCATTGCTCGGGAATCACAGCTTTTAATCTATTTCATTGTTTAGTAACAATCTACTCTTTTATTTGTAGGGACACGGGTGGCGCTGTGGGTAAAACCTCAGCGCCTAGGACTTGCCAATCATCAGGTCAGTGGTTCGAATCCCCACGGCGGGGTGCGCTCCCGCTGCTCGGTCCCAGCGCCTGCCAACCTAGCAGTTCGAAAGCACCCCTGGGTGCAAGTAGATAATCAGGGACCGCTTACTAGCAGGAAGGTAAACGGTGTTTCCGTGTGCTGCGCTGGCTCACCAGATGCAGCTTGTCACGCTGGCCATGTGACCCGGAAGTGTCTTCGGACAGCGCTGGCCCCCGGCCTCTTAAGCGAGATGGGTGCGCAACCCCAGAGTCGGACACGACTGGCCCATACGGGCAGGGGTACCTTTACCTTTTTACTCTTTTATTTAGGGACACGGGTGGCGCTGTGGGTTAAACCACAGAGCCTAGGACTTGCTGATCAGAAGGTTGGCAGTTTTAATCCCCGCGACGGGGTGAGCTCCTGTTGCTCGGTCCCTGCTCCTGCCAACCTAGCAGTCAGAAAGCACGTCAAAGTGCAAGTAGATAAATAGGTACCGCTCCGGCAGGAAGGTAAACGGTGTTTCTGTGCACTGCTCTGGTTCGCTGGCCACATGACCCAGAAGTTGTCTGCGGACAAACGCCGGCTCCCTCGGCCTATAGAGCGAGATGAGCGCTGCAACCCCAGAGTCGGACACGACTGGACCTAATGGTCAGAGGTCCCTTTACCTTTACCTATTTTTTTATTTATTTTTTAAAAACCAATGTCCCAAGTGTTTTTCAAAAGAAATTCACGGCGGCTAACAGTCAAAGCCAACAGTCATAAAACAATCCATATTTCAAGCAAATTGCATGTTGAAACAGTAACTCAAAAACCATTTTTGCGATGATAATTGCAATTTAAGAGGCCCAACTGGAGGCGACGCTGAGAGACTTTGTGAGCTCCTTGTAGGATCAGCTCAGATCTCCATAGCCCAATCTGCCCAGATCATGTCTCCATATTTCTGGAGCTCCACATATTTTTTTTGCCTCAGACGTTTCAGGCAGGTGGTTGCTAGCAAATTGTCAGTCAGAGGAAGGGCTCCTCTGGCTGCATAATCCCGAGACTGCTTTGCCTGGGTTAATTAAAACTAAATATAGACCCTGCCGGCTGGGCAAATTGCAAGGGGAGTTTCAAAGTGTCTGAGTATTTCTTCCACCTACTTTCACCTGGAGCAGAGCTCTTTGGGATGCTGTTCAAAAGTGTGAGGAGAGAGAGAGAGAAAGCAGAGAGAGATTATTCTGGGATGCCTCTGCTCTAAAGCAGGGTGGAGGAGAGGAGGGCGGATGCAGAGCCCTGTAGGAATGAAATTATTTTGGGTGGAGAGAACCTCTTGCTGCCTTCATCGACTAGTCTTCAAATTTGGCCAGGCAAAATCCAGTCCCCTGAGGAATGACGACTGGCTGGCCTACTGAGGGCAAGGCCTTTCCAGCAATTGCAATTCCCCCAAGTGACATTGCTTACTCTCTTTTAGCCCTTAAGAAGGAAGCAAAATCCTTGGCTGATTTACTTGCTTGCTTTAGATTTAGATTTGCTCGCTCTGCCGTTTTGTATAAGCTTGACTTTGATTCAGTTTTAATTAGCACTGTTATTTCATTGTGATATATATTTATTTAATCTTTTAGGACAATTTTATTGCCTCGTGGACCCATTTTGGGATACAAAAGCATGATAGGAATGTATTTCAGATTAATTGGCCAATATTGGCGTGCTGTTCTTATCATCAGGTTGTAGATAGCTATACATCTGATTACTGCATTTTTAGGCAGGGAATGTGTCTCCCTCCATCAATTGCTTATTGGAGAAGCCTCTTCAATCTTATTTATGACTATCAACCTAGAATGGTTTTTAATGTGTGAGGTTTTTTTTAATGCTCAATGTTTTATGGTGTTTTTATATATGCTGGAAGCCGCCCAGAGTGTCTGGGGTAACCCAGTCAGATGGGCAGGGTATTATTATTATTATTATTATTATTATTATTATTATTATTATGTTTTGAGTCTCTTCGAGGTATGCAGCGAAGAGTTCCTAATCTCTTCTTTCTTGCATTTCCTGTCTTCCTTTAATAAAAAAATATTTTTAGAAAATGTCTATAGAGCTAGAAAGTAGCAAAAGGCCATCTATTTGAAAGGACTACTTGTCCGAAGTGTGAGAGGTGGGGGTGAGCACCCACCCTTAGCCCCACACAACCTTCAGAAACTGGACAACAGTGTGTCTTGCCAGCACCCAATGATCAGTAATCTCTGGGCTGGTTGCAGTCATTCAGCAGTGCCGGAAGAATCATTCTCTACCTGCTCAGGCATAGTCAATATGATGAAGTGGACCCTAGTCCATGAAAGCTTGTGCTATAATAAATCCATCTGTCTTTAAGGTTTCCCCAAGGCTCTTGCTTGTTTTTCCTGTGAAATACTAACAGTGCTGCTCCTCTGGAAATATCACAAGTTTCAGGGCTAAAACTGGCATTATAAACAAACAGATTCTGGACCTGAACACCTGAGCAAATAGAATCCATTCCTTCATGAAAGTTTTCACAGCATGGTTAGAGTTTTCTAAGCTTGATGCTGACCTATCAGTGATACTGTGGTTGATTTTTATTTTATTTTATTTTATTTTATTTTATTTTATTTTATTGCAAGGGGGTTGGACTAGATGAACTTTGGTGTTCTTTCTAACTGCACAATTGTAAAATCCTACTTTTTGCCCTGTAGACTTTCTTGTGGCATGATCAGTTGTCCTGCCGTGTCCTGGAAGGCATGCCTGCAGGTGCGGCACCACGGACAGCTCCAAGTGAGCAACTTGCTCCAGCAAACCCTGGGGCTGGATGGAGGCCTTTTATGCCTCTAGTTTGCCCCTCACAGACTCTGTCCCTTTCTTGATGAATGGAGGGCCTTAAAGGGGCAGGCTGGGGCGTAACACATCTCTCAGAAAACATCTTCCTAGTTTGTGACGTGCCTACTTGGTGGTGCTTCCCTTGTGTAGAGGGGATTGCTTCCTCAAGGGATTCGTATTCTGAGGGTCCAGGTTCTGAAGATCCAGATTTAGGGGTCCCTGGTGCAAGGACCACCAAGCCACAAAGTTCTAGAGCTTAGGCCCAGTTGTGATGATGAGCCCATGTTGGTTTCTAGCACCTCTGCCTCCACTGCCCTTGGGCTGCTGGATTTGGCTGGATAAGCCAATCCAGTTTATTGAAATAACCTTGACAGCTATTGAATGCCCTCAGCTAGCTGGCCGACAGTTTGAGGATCTGTTGGAGTTAGTGCTATGAGATGTTCATCTTATGCTCAGTTGGTACAGATGTGCAAATAAACCATGTGTCACTCTGACAGCATTCTCCTTTAAGAAAAAGGGGGGTGATCTCAAAGTTACTCACTCTCTTTCAGTTGTTTCTTGAGCCACACCTGAGAGTTGGCATCTGGGTATTAGCTACTGGCTTGGATGGGGTTAAAGAGCGCTTGTTGCACCTCATGCAGAAATAGGCAGAGACTATGGTTTGGGCATCTTATATTTATTTTGTATTTTATTTATTCACTGGTTCATTTGCACCATTTTTAATCCTGCTGAAAAGCTGGAAAACTTGCAGAAAGCAGCTTGCATGAGATAATGAGCACACAATAAAATCCCTGCCCTCAGGCTTACAGTCAAAAAGGTGTGGCACAAAATGAACAAGGGATGATGATGGAAGAGGAAGAAAAGCAAACTCAAGCATCAGTTCTTAAATGTACAAAACTGTTCTGAGCACCACCAGGGATGGAAAACCATTTAGGTAGGTAAGGTAAAAAGGTAAAGGACTCCTGGAAGGTTAAGTCCAGTCCAAGGCGACTATGGGGTTGTGGCGCTCATCTCGCTTCAGGCCAAGGGAACCGGCGTTTGTCCACAGACAGCTTTCCAGGTCACATGGCCAGCATGACTAAACCACTTCTGGCGCAACAGGACACCAAGACGGGAACCAGAGCACACGGAAACTCTGTTTACCTTCCTGCCACAGCAGTACCTATTTATCTACTTGCACTGGCATGCTTTTGAACTACTAGGGACTGAACTACTGTTCAGGGAAGTTTTTAGTATTTAACGCTGTACTGTTTTTAACACTTGATTGGGAGCCGCCCAGAGTGGCTGGGGAAACTCAGCCAGATGGGCGAGGTATAAATAAATTATTATTATTATTATTATTATTATTATTATTATTATTATTAGGTTGGCAGGAGCTGGGACAGAGCAACAGGAGCTCACCCCTTTGCAGGGATTCGAACTGCCGACCTTCTGATCGGCAAACCCAAGAGGCTCAGTGGTTTAGACCACAGTGCCACCCGCATCCCAGTTCAGGTAGAGGAGATGCCAAATGGAGCAGTTCTTTCAGCAGAACTTGACAGTGTGGTCCAGTGCTATAGCCTGAAGGCATTTTTTGGCTGCCAAATGACAGTGACACACTACAGAACAAATCAGAGACTGTGTGTGTGTCAACCCCAAGTTGCATTTTAAGACTCCCACTCGTTCACACCAGATGCTGCTCTGGAAACAAAATCCCCTTTTGAAAATGAGTTCCTATAAGCAGAGGAAAGAAACCCAGGACGCTATTTAAGTAGCAGGACCGGGAGCCGAACAATACGACACAGTGTAAATTTTCATTATTCTGCTCTGTGTGCAGAATTCATTTGCGTCCCCTGCCTTGCTTGCAGCTGGCGGAGGAACAAAAGGGCGGCTTGTAAAAGGAGGCCTCTGTGGCAGGTTTAGCAAAGCTTAATTTAATCCTTTGGTAAGTCAAGGTGGCCTAAGGCTTTGTGTGACAACAGCACAATTAGGGGTGGGGGGGAGTCAGATGTCAACCCTGGAGTGGCAAGCATGGAGAGATCAGCCTGAAAAAGATTTGCCTGGTCTGGGGCTTCCTCCTCCTCCGCCTTCTCCTTCTCCGCCTCCTCACTGGAGATCTGCAGCCAAGAGTTCCACTGCTCATGGAGGCAGAGATGCAGGCCAAGGTGATGGATGGAAGCATCCATTCTCCTACCCTGGCGAGGCAGGCTTTTCCTCTCAAGGGGACGCCTGGGTAATTAGCACTGAATCCTAAGCACTTTTAATTAAACACTAAAGTTCTCTGAGCCATCTGCTTTCGCCACAAATTTGCTCACTAGTGAAGTCGCTGGTAGCAGGGGAGGGATTTGTATTCTTATATATTTTTTCTTTAGACAGCGAAATCTAATTCTCTCCGTGTTGAATTGCAACCAGGAGGCCTCACCATGTCTGGCTTAGACTTGAATATCCAAATGCTAGAGTTTGCTGCTAAAACAAATGAACTCGAGGAGAGCAGATGTGAGCATGTGCAGAGTGTACCTTCCCTGTCAGGTCTAGATCCACAACTAGACACTTACATATCTGGCTTAGAAGCAAGAGATGCTGAGGTGGGGTTCCAGGCAGGCTGAACAACAGTATTATTGTGGATCTGAGATATATATATAGGGTTGATACATATAGGGTTGATTTTTACAGCCCAACTGTCCGTCAAGGGACTGAGTATCCCCTAAGTCCATCATTGGTCAGAGAAGAAAGAACGGAGCAAGGAAT
Organism: Podarcis cretensis; assembly: GCF_951804945.1. Classification (NCBI taxonomy): domain Eukaryota; kingdom Metazoa; phylum Chordata; class Lepidosauria; order Squamata; family Lacertidae; genus Podarcis; species Podarcis cretensis. Next base: position 26,380,967 of record NC_137182.1, on the reverse strand, counting down.
CAGTCAAAGCAAGGCAGATCTTTATTTTTCTGTTGCAACATAGTCCCACTCCCTTCCCCCAACCCAGGGGTCAGCAAACTTTTTCAGCAGGGAGCCGGTCCACTGTCCCTCAGACCTTGTGGGGGGCCGGACTATATTTTGGGGGGGGGGGAATGAACAAATTCCTATGCCCCACAAATAATCCAGAGATGCATTTTAAATAAAAGGACACATTCTACTCATGTAAAAACATGCTGATTCCCAGACCGTCTGCGGGCAGGATTTAGAAGGCGATTGGGCTGGATCCTGCCCCCAGGCCTTAGTTTGCCTACCCATGCCCCAACAGCCTTACAAGGAGGTGGGGACCCAGAACAAAGCTGTGTAACAACTTTTAAAGGCTTTAGAAATTGCCCAACCCCTTAGCCACAGACCACCTGAAAGCATCCTATAAACATCGCAGAAATGGGTTGCATATATAAATCAGGCAAAGCTCAGAGCTCGGGTTTTTGCAACATGCTTACAAGTTTGTCGCTCAGAGATTTGAACAATATGATCTCATTGCTTTCCTGGGCTTGCCAGATCATCCTACTGAAATGCTGAATACACAGGTACAGAATCTATTCCCATTGGCTCCCATTCCTACCAAGATATTTAAGTTTTAACAGGGCTTGAGACATTAGCCATTGTAAAGTCTGCTGACTGTGGAGAAATGATTTTAGCAAAAACTTCCTTCTATCTCTTTGAAAGGAGGTCTTCACAGTTCAACTGTCTTTTTCTTCTTTGGCGATCACTCATAGCAGAGTAAGATTGTCTTCCATAAACATGGTTTTAACAATGAGTCTGTAAGGGACTGTGCGAGGCCAATTCTGAATCCACACGTCCTTCCACAGTGGGGACATCTGTTTCCGGGTGGGAGTTGATCATGGTGAGGGTTTGCCAGGCATGCCTTCCTCTTAGCATGTTTCTACCTTTTGTCCTGAGTTCAAGTGTCTTCAAAGCCCATGACACCTTTGGTAAAGGCTGTTCTCCAACTGGAGCGCACACAGGGCAGTGTTTCCCAGTTGTCAGTGTTTATACTACATTTTTAAAGATTTGCCTTGAGGAAGTCTTTGAACCTCATTTTGTTGACCACCAGCATTACGTTTCCATTTTTAAGTTTGGAATAGAGTAGTTGCTTTAGGCCTTAGTTTTGCTCCGTGAACTGTCTTAAGTGTCTCTTTTTCCAGATAATAGCCCCCAATGTTGAAGGATCAGCTTTCTGGGGAGGGAGTGCTCGCTATGAGTGCGTAAATTGCAAATTGCTGCAAAATGTGGAGAGCTGAATTAAAGTTTGGGAAAACGAGAAACAGAGAGAACCGAAATGGACAGCTCCTTCCATCCCTACTCACGAGTGTTCGAATCCTCCTTCCTGTGGGATCCACCTGAAAGTGGGGGCAGGTGGGTGTATGGAAGGCACATGTCTAATGTGACACCATCATGCATTTTGCGAGTTTCCTTGCACCCGGAACCGTTTCATTGGCTGCCACTTGCAGAAGTGGGTGGGTGGGGCAGGTTTCATCGCAGTGATGTCATGACAACACCTCACTAGCCATTAGGTGGGTGAGAATGAGGAGATGTGGAGCAATGGCTTCCTTCAGTGACCAAGAATATGTAAACCACTGAGGTGGCAGGGATGGGGGCCAGAGCTGTCAACTTCTCCCTTTTCTTGTGAGGAATTCTATTCGGAATAAGGGAATTTTCCCTTTTTTAAAAGGGAAATGTTGACAGCTATGTTGGGGGCCATGAAGCCATTTGTGCCTTGTCTACATATTGAACTAGCTCCCTTGATGCACACCACCACAACAAAGAGAATGTGGCCGCTGCTCCTTCCCAGATATGAGAATATAGAGATAATAGTTGTTTGCTTTGTGTTGTCTTTAGTATTCTAGCCCCCCCTCTCTCTCTCTCTCTCTCTCTCCCTCTCCGGGCTTCTGTTTTCTCTGCCTTGCCCTGGGAGCTGATCTCTCCAACAATGGGAAGCTGCCTTTGTCTGGCTCCACCAAACAGCATTGTCACTGTGCTAACACCTTCCGGCGTGACCTTTGCATTCTATATTTTTATCGGGATGCGTCTTCATTATTGTGGAAGACGAAAATTGCTATGGTAACTCCTCCAGTGAGCGAAATTTCAGGCACACCCTCCAAGAACATCAGTACCTTGGTGGATCAGATCGAGAAAGTCTTGTCTAGCCCAGATTCCTCCTTCCAACTCATGGCCAGTCAAATGGGCGGGGGGAGACATCTGCCTGTCAAATTTCTCTCCTTTTGCTTATCAACGTCAGAGCAAAATAATTTGCTTTCCTGGATCAGACAAAGGGCCACCATCTCATGAACAATTTTGGGGGATTCCGATTCCCATCGGCCCCAGCCAACATGGCCCAATGGTCAGTTATGATGGGAGTTGTAGTCCAGAAGCATCTGGTGAGCCAGAAGTTTGTCACCTTCATTTTAAAGTTTGTTTGATTTGAAATAAACAAGGGCAGACCTTGGTGTGACAAAATGCATCCTTCCGGCTGAAAGTAAGCATCGTGCCTATTCCAGCCCCCAATACACCCACATTTCTCTCTCTCTCTTCTGCCATAGTTTCACAGCTGCACCTGCTTTAACAATGCTCTATTTTTAATCCATGCACAACTTCAAATGATAAGCTGTGGAACATGGGAGATAGTACCAGTAAGCTTTGGCTCCATTTCCGCCTGGATATTCTTACGAATATTATGAATATTATGCAAATCAGCACATTGACGTACTGTGCATATCATGCAAATATTATTTGCATGCCGCCGACATGACATTTACGCAAACTGTTCCGACATCTAAATAGCATTTGACTTTAAATCACCTTATGCTAATGTATAAGATTAAATGCTTACCTTGAAAAGAATACAGTATTGGTGTGTGTACCACACAAGCTTTAACAAAACAGAGAGAGGAAAGCGAACTTAATAATCTGTAAAGTTAAGTTTGCTATGGTGCCATTCACATTCACCACTAATTTTACGGATGCTACCAGTGGCGTAGTGTGGGGGGCACAGGGGCAGTTGCCCCGGGCGCAAAATTGTTAGGGCCACAAAATTTCAACACCCAATGCTGCCTCAGTACAGTCTCATGCTTCCATTCATGGACTCCTTTGAAAATGGCTTCTCCTTGTGAACCAAGAAGTGACCTCTTCAGACAATGGAAGGACTCTCCTCATCTCTGGATACAATTTCCTGGGTGATGTGGATGCCGTTAAGCAGTCAAGTGCACATGTGGACCCCATCTGTTTCCCTCCCTCACATCCATGCCCCTCTGCGCAGCCTGAGGCACTGGCAACCCACGCTACACCACTGGTTGTTGCTTGTCAATTCTAGGAACATGGGACCATATGAAGCTGAGTTATACTGAGTCATTGGTCCGTCTAGATCATTATTGTCTATTTCAGGCAGGGGTCTCTCCCAGACCTACCTGGAGATGCCAGGGATTGAACCTGATACCTTCTGCATGCAAAACAGTTGGCCCACCACTGTGCTACAGCCAGCCTTCCCATGCCAATTGCAAAGCAAAGAGCACATGGGCAGAGTCCATTGCACGAGTCCTTCCCACCTGATCATCATTTGGTTGGGTGAATGGGTAGGATGCATCCAGCACCCACACGGATGAATTGGCCCATGTGGTTCCTGTTATGTAGTGAAGTTTCACCCTGGGCCAGCAGGGGGATACTGTAGATAGTTTTCACTCAGGTCTGTAGATAGTTTTCACTCAGGTCCACGTCAGTTATTTTAGGCGGGAAACTCTGGGTTGTTGTTGCTACAATGTTGACAGCCGGCTGCCTATAAAAGCAGGCCGGCTGAGCTGTTTGCTAGTCAGTTCTATTCCAGCTTACAAAATAAAGAGCTGCTTTGGAGAAATTGCTGTGTCGTCTGCTATGTCAAACCACAACGTAACAGTTCCTGTAGTCAGAGCTGCCACAGAGAAGTAACACCTCTGCTGCCAGTCATAACTGGAAGTGGATCCTTTGACTTGACAACAACGCTCTTGCATGCCTGTGATTTCTTTTATTTTGATGGCATTTTCACTGAAGAACTTCCTGGCGTGTTACAGACCCCTGCGGGTCTGGTCTGCCTGTCTCCCAGTCTGCAGCTCCTCAAAACTCCCTGAACCCACCTTGTCTCATGGCAGGTTCCACCTCTGAGCCTGAATCCAGCTGATAAATAATTTGCATTGATGAATCCAGGCAGCCTCAATTAATATGTAGCTCTGAATGCAGAGTCACACAGATCAAGCCTGTTCTCCCCTGCATCTTATTAACTGATTGGCTCATGTTTGTTCATTTATTTGTTTTGTTCTCCAAGAGTGAACAATTAAACTTTAATCAGCCTGTTATTAACTTCCAGCACGGAAGACTCTTTGAAAACTCCACCCGTGGTCATATCTATTAGCAATTACTAAAATACACAGCGAGGCAGCCGTGGAGATAGTGATGGCATTTTGCTGCTTTGGAAGAGACTTTGGGAAATAGCCTTTGTAGGCTGTCACAGTCTCACAAATCAATAGGCAAGGAGGGTGGTGTGGGGAGAGGGAACAAATCCCTCCAGGGTTTGGGAACTCTGTGTGAGACATTTCCTGCAGCCTCCAGGCTTGGTGGATGTTACTGAGAGCCTGTACAATTTGCTGAGTAAGAGAGAAGATAATGTAGTGTTGAATGGGCAATAGATTGCGACCTGCGATCCAAGACTTGGTGTGAGCAAGGGCTCACCAAGGCTAAACCCTAAAACTGTAGTCATTGCCAGGGGCTTAGCCCTTGGGTGCTTCTGAGCATGTGCAGAGTGCCTTGGATTTACAGTTGAGTAAAAACTGCTATTGTTATAAAGCAGCTCTTTTCCTCTCAGTGTTTCCCCACCTCTCCTTTTCTCAAACTTCTTGCTTGGGAGTGGGCTCATTCAGACATCCATTTGTTCCCCCACTTCTCCCCGGGGAAACCCAATCTTTACTGCTGAATCAGAGCAAGCCTCCATGGGGTTTCCCGCAAACTGACTTTTGTGCCAATTAAGCACAAAAGAGTGGTTTTTCCCAGGGCAAACAGAAAACTGCTTGGACCCATGCTTTCTGAGCATGGGGTGAGCAGATGTTTGGACGACCCCTTACTAGGGAGTAAGCCCCACCAAACACAGAGCAACAGGATCATGCATGAAGCGGTGCATCAGATTGTTCCATAAAACATTTGTGCTGAATACCAAAAATACAATTTGCTTGGATGCAGCGGCACAAAGGTGGTGAATATATTTGCTCTTCCAAATATAGATGCGATGAACCACTATTAACAGCTTTCTACGGGATTGCAGTTCTGCTCTCTTGCTTCTTCTCCGCTGTCATCTGGGCTGAAGGAAAATGAAAAATTTCCTGGCCCTGGTAAATCCCAAATGGATATTTCTTTTTTAATCCCAATTTGTCTTGTTCTGCTTTTTGCATCTTCCCTTCTACCCATGGTCGGTTATCACACCCCCCCCCCAACCCTGTCTTGGACAGAGTGACGAGCATCCAAATGGGAAAGAGAAAAATAAGACTTTGAAGGGGTTTTTTTTAGGGGGGGGGGTTACCCTGGCTATTGGTTTCCTAATAAAGTGAGAGAACTGCTGAAGCGTGAAGCAAGGTCGGGAAAGGTCTGTGCTCAGAGGGCTTCTCCCGTCAATTAAGCAGCTTGCAGGGTGGGTAGAGGGGAAACCTCTTAAAATCTTAGCCAGCATGTGACTGGCAGAGGCTAAAACAAGGCTAGGTCCAGTCAGGACCATACACTGTTACATGGAAGCTTGATTCTGAGGGCCAAATCAAACGTCACACAGGAGGAGATTTCTGAGTTGCTCTCCCCATGTTTTCTTTTTTAAAAAAAGATATTTAAAAGGAGCTGCTATGACCCTGAATTACAGCAGGGTGGTGGCATTGGAGGCTGAGAAAATGTTTCCCCAGCTTCATCAGTAGGGTGGCCCCTTATCTACCAGTGTGCCCTCACAGTCAGTATAATATAGTGGTTAGGGTGTAGGACAAGATCAGCAAACTTTTTCAGCAGGGGCCGGTCCACTGTCCCTCAGACCTCGTGGGGGGCCGGACTGTATTTTTTTTTTTGGGGGGGGGGGAATGAACGAATTCCTATGCCCCACAAATGACCCAGAGATGTATTTTAAATAAAAGCACACATTCTACTCATGTAAAAACACGCTGATTCCCAGACCGTCTGCGGGCTGGATTGAGAAGATGATAGGGCTGGATCTGGCCCCCGGGCCTTAGTTTGCCTACCCATGGTGTAGGACCTGGGAGACCAGGGTTCAAATCCCTTCTTGGCCATGGAGTTTGCTGGGGGACCTTGGGTCAGTCACTAAGGAAAACAAAGGAAATGCCTCACCAAACAAGACAACGAAAGAGGACAGCACTTTGCATAAAATTGGCATAAAATAGATTTATCTGCAGAGGTGCAAATGTGGAAATAATCTCTTATAATTTAAACAGAACGACATCTCACCATAGTGGAGAAGGCAGGGACCAGGTGGCTTTGGATGAGACAAATTCACAGTGGCTATGAGCCATGGTATCTGAAAGAGCCTCTATGTGCAGAGGCAGTATATTAGTCTTATATTTATGCACTAGGTGCCAAGGAATTGCAGGCAGGCAGGCAAATGGACTGCACAGAGGAAGGATATAGCGCTCTCACTCTCTCCCTTGTCAACCCTCAGCAGGTTAATAAAAAAGATTGCAGTAACATTTGGGTGCTTATTTAGAAAGCTGCAGTACTCTGGTCCATGGGGTCATGAAGAGTCGGACACGACTAAACGACTAAACAACAACAACAACAACAAGTACACTGTGGAGTGCTCAGTGCTCCTGTGGATAGTGCAATTCTACAGCTTAGTCACTAGGTGACAGTTGTTTCTGGGTGGAGTCAGGAGCTTCCTGTGTCTGTTCTGTGTTTGTTTTGAGAGAGACACCATAAAGTTCTTGTCCCGCTTCCTGCCTGGAATGTCCCCCCAGGTCTTGCATGATTTAGAGGCAAACCACAGAGGATGGCTATCAACTTTGTGCCCTGCTGGGAGGCACCTATAGGACTTCTGTTGGGAGGAGAATGTTGGATGAGATGGATCCCTGGGATTGATCCAGCATCTAAGTTCCTAGGCAGTAGGAAAACTGGAACTGGTTGTTTTTTAACTGCCACAATTTGAAGGCACATTTGTGATTTAAAGTACCTATTTTGTGCAAGCAGGTAGAACTGGAACCATTAGCATTTTGACAGTCTCTCAGCAGAGGGGAAGGGAGGGTTCGTGATGGCTGCTTAGGGGTGCATAAGAGATGCCTCAGTGCGCTGGTTTCCTCCTCATCTCACTAGCAAGCTCCCCCCGGCTGCTCATTTCCCCTCCTCATAAATCCACACACTGACTGATACAGCCAAGCCAATTAACGTTCCAACTTTGGAAATTACCGCTCAGGTTCTACTCCTCCATAGCCTGAGAGCTGGGATTCCTCTCACGGGAAGCACGCACACACACACACACATAACACACACACACCTTTCTCCTTTACAGCTATTTTGACTACAAATAAACATTTCTAAAACAGACTGGATCTGCAGAGCTCCAATTTGCAATTACGGCTCCCTTGATTTACTGACTTTGGGACTCGCCCTTTGGGAAACCGCAAAGGCATTTCAATGAATTGCAAATCATGAGTTAGGGCCCGCAACAGGAGGCTGTGGAAGTGGCTTGTCTTCACAATCCTGCCATCAATGACTTGCACATCATTTTTAAGGTGAAAGGTTAGTCAAGGCTCGAAGTTAGTCCTTTTGAATTCGTCTGGCCTTACTCCCAAGTAAGTGGGGTTAGGATCGCAACCTAAGTTTGCTGCACTTCCCATTCCCATTGAGATCAGCAGAACTTAAGTCACAGTTCGCTTTCCGCTTTAATTTCAGCAGGGCCCACGTTCTGCTCATTTAGTCTGCATCCAGCCCAGTGAGTTGCGTTTATTTTCCAAAGCAAGTTACTAGCCCTCAAGGAAATGCTTCAATGGCTCCTTGCTTGAGGTCCAAGCCATTGGCCAACTGAAAACTCAGGTTGTATAATGTTCAAGCTGCGTAATGGCTTGAACAATAAGCTTTCATTCGACTCCTTACGAAGTTCCCAGTATTTTTTGCCTGGTGTCCTTTCCACAAAACGGTTGCGCTATTTATAGGGCTCGGTTGTGCTGAAGGGACACAACTTAGCTCACGCAGAGACATAAACCCAGAGCTCCAAAGTGGGAGCACTCGTCGCGGCAGGCTACACAGCCTCACGTGTGCTATGTTTTCTCCCCCTTATTGTCTCTCTCGCTCTGTGCCCTTTTGAAATCCATGCTTTGCGTAACCCACCCAGGGGCCAAGAGCACCAAGGGCCATGAAAGGACACTTCCCCTATTGTGTGCTCTCACCTTGCTAGCTCCAATCTCTGCCCATGGCAGCAGCTGATTAAGATTTATGCCTCCAAGCATCCCCTGTCAAGGCAGCGGGGGAATCAAACTGATTGTCCGGGTGAGGATCACAGGAACCCAAACACAAATCCTGCAGCCTTTATCTGACAAGACCCGAGCAGGCCTTTCAATCACTCATCTCTTCAGAAAGACAGTGTTTGGGAGTGTTTGCATGACAATGAGGCAGAGGCTGGTGGAATGCAGAGGAAGAGAGGAAAGAGACAGCTCACATTCCACTAGGCCAGAGGGGATTAATTTCTCTCCCCCCCCCCCCCATTTATTTTCCATTTTAATTTTGCAACACAAACACACACACTAATAAAAAGGAAAAGGAAAAAGAGCATGAAAAAGGAAAAAAATATCAAAGGTAAATACAAAAACTTACACTAAACAAATATTAAACAATATGTTGATGCATACAGTATTCCTGTTCTTCTTTTCTTCCAGTTGACTTCCTTCATCCTCAGCGCAGTTCCGTTTTCATATTTAGTAAACTGTTTCCTTCTCATTTCATTTTTGCCCCTTTTTCTTTCTCTTTTTAGCTTTTACCCCATAATACGTTTTGCAAAAGTTAAAACAGGTCCAAGTATTAATTTGAGGGCATTGTTTTTTAAGGTATTCTCTATATTTCCCCCATTTTTCTGGAATTTTTGTTTGTTCTGACCCCCTAATTGTATCTGTCATTCTGGCCAATTCTATATAATCAAATAATTTATCTTGCCATTTATTTATTTTTGTCGGTGTTACTTCTTTTTTCCAATTTTTGGCAATCAATGTTCTCGCTGCCGCTGTGGCATAAAGAAATATTTCCTTATTTTCCTTTGTTATCTCTATATCCAATATCCCCAAGAGAAAAGCTTCTGTTTTCTTGGCAAAATTTTGTTTGAACACTTTCTTTAGTTCTTCATGTACCATATCCAGAAGCCTTTGATTTTATCACATAACCACCAAATATGCAAAAGTGTCTGGAGGGGATTAATCTGAACCACGTCTCTCACCGGAGCTCAGGCCAGTTTTCTATGTTCCTGGACAATAATAATAAGAGTGTCTCTGAGCATGTGAAGATTGCTTGCTGCTCACCACTGACAGGGACTCATGAGGCAGATCCGTGGTGGAGCCCCTTGTGTTGAGTCATAGCTCTGCTGCCATTTTATCGGTTACGCTATTAGTGTCAATTGCTCAAACCTAATTGATTTAAACATCCTTTCTTATTTATTACCATAATCCCAGTTCTCCGTGTTACATGTCAGATTGTTACACTATTATTGAAAACAGGCAATTCTGAATGCCATATGCTTATTAATGAATCCAACACAACATTTAAAATATAAAAATAGACTTTTTGGCTTCTCCCTGGCTGACCAATGTGAATATTTTTTCCCCAAAGACTTGAAAGAGTTATGGTGTACTCAGTGGTGTCTCCAGAACCAAATATTCCTGCTTTCCGTCCTGCCGCATTCCCGGTTAAACAGGTGAGTCTTGCCAGGTTTTGTAGCACTTCAAAGCCCTGCAAAATGTGTTTGACCACACACAAGAGCAGCAAAAAAGACAAGGTGTGTCCGATGCACTGCATGGGCTCTAGCACATTAACTTCAAATCTCTGGAAAATTCTTAATCTGCACACAGCCTTCATATTACTGGCAGAATTCCTCTTTCTCAGAAAGAAGGAGGAGGAGTGAAGTGACTGTATTATGCTTCTGCACGAGCGTGCCAAAGCTTACATCTGCCAGAGATACCTCTGAATATTCATGAAGCTGATTCAGCTGCTCACGGCTAGATGGATTTCGATGGATTGGCCTCTGTGGATCCCATTCAGAGGTCCACTGAGATGCACAGCGACTGCTGGCATGTAAAGGGTGGAAGCGAAGTGAAAGGAAGTGGCTTCCATGTTTCTCCTCAGGCCTACACAAACTTTAGCCACTGTTTGTGTGACTTCTAAAGCTGGGGCATCGATAATCGTGGGCCTCTGGATGTTGTTGGACTCCAACTCCCAGCAGCCCCCAGCCAGCATGGCCAATGGGTCGGGGATGATGGGAGTTGTAGTCTGGTAGGCCACAGGTTCCCCATCCTTGGCATAAGGACACCTATTCCAAGTCGTGTGAGCTGCCTATCAACCTGGTTGAAGGGCTTCAAGTTGCAAACCAGTGGCCTTTGGTGAGCAAAGCCACTTCTGAGCTGGAGAGGAATTGGTGAGGCATCTGATCAAGGCCTGTATTTTAAAATGAGCTTAAAAATATATTTGCAAATGTTTGTATGTTTCATGCCAGGCAGAAACCAGCTAGCTAAGTACTTTGGCAGTTGTTTATCTTCCTGCTCTCCTGAACAAGGGCCCCCCGGATTTATAGCAGTAGCAGGAGACAAGTTTCTCAAAGTTGTAAAAGGGAATTACAGGCTGGGAGCAAAGGTTACACTGACCCTACATATTACAGAATACAATCAAGCTGCAAAAACACTAATTAAGAGTTGGTAAATAGTAAGATTTATTGTTTAACAGAAAATAATACCATGTGCCTCCCATCAGACTCTAGCCATATTTTCCTAAGGTTTAAGGTATACTGAGAGAGTTAAAGGGCAATAAATTTTGGGAAGAGCTAATGGGAAAAGCAGCTGGCTGGGAAAGGGGGGTGTAAACTGAAGAGGCTTCTTTTGAAGCTGTTTTTTACTGAGTTCCTTTTTACTTTGCAAAGGCCTTTTCTTCTAAAAAGCTATCTATGTTATGTATGAGATTTGTTGGCTTAATGTAATTAGGCAAAGGATTTAGAAAGTAAGAAATGTTAGATTCTTATGTTAGATTCTTATTTCATTGATGGTGTGTGAGAATGTGAACCCAAGATCTCCGTTTAGATAGAATTTAATACCACGAGCCATTTGTTTTAGCTATTTGTTTTGGAATGCAGGGGCAACAGGGGCAAAAGGTGATCTGGTAATTAAGGTGCCTTGTCGAGGCAAATGTAAGATATATGGCTACTTGTCTGCCATTTATGGATAGAAGGAAATATAGCTCTTTGTCTCCCATAAAAGGTAATAGGAAATGGGTGTATCTTTTATGATTGGTTCTAGCAAACAGCCAATAGGAATTTCAACCAGGCTGATTGGACAGAGGCAGCCAAAGGAGGAGCAAGGGGGCTGGGCTGAGGAAATATGTGCTGGCCATCAGGGCTGGAAGGGGCAGAGCTTTGGTAACCATATACCACTGTGCCTATCATTTATTTCTCTGACAAATAAATTATTATTTTAATTTCTCTATTGCTGCGTTGAATATTTCATTCCAGCTAAGCGTTAACCACAAGCAGGGTGCTACAGTGGGGTTGCGGGCCCACCCCCTCCCACGCACGCGGGGGCTGGCTCTTAGCCCCCGCGAGATCAGGGGAATCCTCGGGTGCATCACAAACCCAGCCAGCCAATCGGCCTAGTGCATTTAAGGCTGGTGCACCGGGGACCGCCCTCTCTTCCCCGTTCCAGCTATCTTCTCTCTCTCATATCATTGCAATAACACAATAATCTCTCGTTCCTTCTGTTGCTCGTTGTTTGAATCCTGCTCTTGTGAATTCATCATACTATAATACTTCTATAAATAGTCTGAAAAGGGCTTCCATTCTTCTGCAAAACAATCATCATTAGGTTCTCTTATATTAGCTGTTCACCTTTCTGATCCCACATGGTCCAGCGATTCACATTGGTTAAGCTACCACAAACACAAATCTGTTCCCATTTTAATTGGCAGTCTTTCACCGTATTATTCAGGCTGGTCAATATAAGGTATCTGAATGTTATCAGCATTTCAAATTAAGAACCTAAGAACTGTCTTGCTGGATGGCACTTGAGGCCCACTTAGTCTAGCATAGTGGTCAAGGATGACCTGTCAGATGCCTCAGGGAAGCAGAAGTGATAGCTGGTGGTGACTCCCCTCTGCTGTTTGTCTCCAGTATTTGGTATTCAAAGAGACTGCCTCTGAACATGCAAGCTTTTTTTAGCTGACTTTTAGCCATGGGTGGACTCTCCCTCCAAGAATTTTTTCCTTTTTTCAGTTCTATTATGCATTCCTTTATTATTACTATTATTATTATTATTAAAGCCATCTGAATTAGCAGCCATAGCTACAGATTACTTCAGATCCACCTCAATGGCAGCTCAGGCTGGCTCCATGCAGCTTAGGCCTCCCCCCCCTTCATCGTTCTCTATGGTATGTCCCTCATATGTCAATGGGCCTCCCAGCATGCTTAGCGGCAGCAATCCTCCAATCAGCAGTGGGTGTTTCTCTGGGGCATTGTGGGAAATTTCAAATGGTGCCTCTTAGTCACCACTACCTGGCAGTAGCCTAGAGATGCCCGGTGCCAACACCAGCCTCCCCCGCTCCCTGCCTCTGCCTTTGTTTTATTTTTAATTGCCTTCTGCAAGGATCTCACTGGGCTGGACAAAACCCTGGGTTGCTGCCTTGCCCTTTGCACAACAGCTGGATCTGCAGAAATCTGAACTTTCTTGCAGTGGGGAGAACAAGCTTCAGCCACCTGCTAATGCCCATGCATCAAGTTGCTGTTAAGGCACAGGAGCAGGGCCAGCAAAAAAGTCTGGCAACCCTTCCCCTTCCATTAGCCTCCTTTTCAGTAATGCTCATGGGTGAGGGGAAAGCTGGCGAGAGTGCAAAGAAACAGGGCTTGCTGCCAGATTTGTAGGCCTATGTACTCTGTGGGACATGATTGCTTCTAGGAAGAGAAGGCAGGAAACTGTGTAATCATCCAAGATCCCTAGAAATCACTAGGGCAGGAATCCAGCCTCCCACATCCTTCCTTTTCTGGGCTGAAAATCTGCTCAGGAGCTGCAGCCCCATCAGGCTGAATAGGAAGAACTGGTTGGGTTGGGTAGAGGGAGTAGCTGAATCACTCAGATAGGGAGTCAGGAGGGTGGGAAGCCTTTGGAAGCAAGGGGCTCTTATGTCGTATAGCTACTTCACTTTTTTTTATTGTCAAACCTCCTAAACCAGGGGAAGCCAATGGTGCCACCTGATGTTGCTGGACTACACTTCCCATCAGCCCTTGCCAGCATTGCCAGTGATTTAGGTTGATGGGAGTTGAAGTTCAGCATCATCTGCAAGCCGCCATCTTGGCTAGACCGCTCAATTTCAGTCCGCTCGGTTTCTCATTTCCCCCATTATTAAATTCAGTTCTCCACCTTTCTGCAGCAATCTGTGAATTTTAGTTATTTGTGAAAACTCGCATCATTTTTTTTACAGTGAATTTCTCCTGATAAACAGAATTTTGAAAGCAATTATAATATACGTTGATTTTTGCAAGCCATTTCCCCTGAGGCAATGCCCTTTTTTTTGTATGCTATTTTTACTCATATGTGCATTTATGTGCACACTTTACTTCTTTGCACACTGTGCATATGCATTTTGGTACACATTGTCTGGACGGAGAACTACATTGTAAAATTCGCAGAAGTGCGAATTTCAATGGATGGCTGCGTTCTGGTTCATAGATTGTTTCAGAAAGTGTGAATGAGGTCAGTTCACCTTTAAGTGGGAATTGAACTGAATCTCTCCTCTGTCCCTACATGATGAGGAAAGTCCCCTTGCCCCCGTTGGGTTCCTGCCAGCCAACCCATTGAGACATGCAAGGGCCTTTTCTGATGGGTGAGAGAGAATTTTAGCTTACACATAACCTGCTAGAATTGAAGCAGAAGTGAAGCAGATGAGCCCCAAAGATTTCTTTCCTTTGCAGGGGTGGAGGAGTGGCGGTATCTCTGTGGCTGCAACTGATAAGGATAAGGCTGTCAGCCTTAATGGGAAGGTGGGCGCTGATCAACCAAGCTTTGCTGAAGTTGTCAGCTGCTAATCGAGTCCCCTGGGGAGGCAGAACTGTTCAGATGTTGGTTGGTGGCAGCATGTAGAAGCCGGGGAGAGACAGAATCAGTAAAAACAGGAGAAAGTAGTGTGTCGAGTGCAATGGTACCAATAAGCCAGGGCTTTGCCGCAGAAGCCCAGGGCCCCGCTCAGAATGCAGAATGAACAAGAGCGCCCCCAAATGGCACACTATGGGCAGATCCAGACCATACAATCAAAGCAGGTTTGTTGTCGTCGTCCCCTCACTGAGCTATGATTCACAGGTACATTTCCCAGGATTCTTTGGGGGAGTCATACGCCTCAACCCAGTATACCTGAAGGAGTGTCTCCACCCCCATCGTTCAGCCCGGACACTGAGGTCCAGCTCCAAGGGTCTTCTGGCGGTTCCCTCCCTGCAAGAAGTGAGGTTCCAGGGAACCAGGCAGAGGGCCTTCTCGGTGGTGGCAGCCTTCCATCAGATGTCAATGAAATTAACAACTACCTGACTTTTAGAAGACATCTGAAGGCAACCCTGTTTAGGGAAGTTTTTAACGTTTGATGTTTTATCATGTTTTTTATACTCTGTTGGGAGCCGCCCAGAGAGTCTGGGGAAACCCAGCCAGATGGGTGGGGTATGTATAAATACATACATACATACATACTTTCAATCTGTGCCTCTTAGTCCAACCCTTTGCATACAGTGATTACAGTCTCCAAGGTACACACCCACATATGTTGAGATCTTGGGAGAATAGCTGCTCTGAATGAGGTTGCTGAAATGCCAGCATGAATTCCAACATTCAGCAGTTGGGTAGGGAAAGACACGCTTGTCTTGTTCCAGTAGGAAACGGAGTCAGTAGGTTGTGCTCAGGCAAGCTGTAACCTGAAGCAGGGGGGTGTGGGGATAGAGACTGCCCAATGAAACATCACCACACATGCACGACAAGCTGCCACCCCATGCCCAAGCAGGTGCCAATGAGCTTCCACATTAGCAATGATGGTTGCTGTATAGCAGATTGTTTTCACCACACACATGTCCTGTGGTAAAAGCAGGGGTCAGCAAACTTTTTCAGCAGGGGGCCGGTCCACTGTCCCTCAGACCTTCTGGGGGGTCGGATTATATTTGGGGGGAGATGAACGAATTCCTGTGCCCCACAAATAACCCAGAGATGCATCTTAAATAAAAGGACACATTCTACTCATGTAAAAACACGCTGATTTCCGGACCATCCACGGGCCGGATCCAGCCCCCAGGCCTTAGTTTGCCTACCCATGGGTAAGAGGAAATCTGGATTAATTGTTTTGAAAAGTGGGGAGAAGCATGGTGGTTGGCACTTTTGTGCATGAACAACACTGTTTCCACATTCTGTCTCCTGGGTAAGGGCCATAGTTCAGCAGTAGAGTTTTGCATGCAGAAAATCCATGTTCAATCCCTGGAATTTCCAGGTAGTTCTGAGAGAAAACTCTGCCTGGAATCCTGGAGAGTCACTGCCCAATCGGTGTAGACAACACTGAGCCAGATGGACCAATGGTCTGACTGAGTATAAGGCAGCTTCCTGTGTTCCTTCCTAAGTCAGCAAGTGATGTCCACCTGGTCTGTGAAGCAGCCCTTAAAAAGCAAGTCTTGGAGAGGGGTGTGCACCCAGACCTGATCTAAGGTCCCCAGGCAGTCAGACAAGCTTTTGTAATGCCTGCTCCTCTACTGAGTGACATAGGTTGACTCATTCCCTTTGGAACTGAGCTGAAGCCGAGGAGTGAATTTGTGGTAAACTGTTTCAGCATGTCAAAACAGATTAGTGGAGCTTTTCTGGATAATTCCCCTCCATCAGCTAAATGGCCTCATTTTCAGGAGAAAGCTGACAGAAATCCATGTGCATCTTCAACAATGCTCAGGCTGAAACGCACAAAGCTGATGCCCCTTTGCACTTCGCCTGTTCCTTGGATTCGTGCTCATCTATTTAATTTCCTCTTCAACCTTTTTGTTCTGGCTGAGGGCCTCTTGTGTGGCTTCCTCTGGGTGCGGGGGGAGGGAGGACTCAACTAGCTTCCAAATTGAGAGGTGCTGGGGCTCAAGTCCGTTCAAAAGCCACATGCTCTGATCCTAAAACCTTTTCGCCACATCCCAGATGAATGAGGCATGTGGCTGATATAACTCAGTAGCAAGGGGAAAGCACAGGGCTGGGTGGAGAAATTTTGCTGCACGAGGAGAAGGCAAGATACCACCACTAATTTATTAAATTGTGCGTGCAATTGTTATATTTGTCTGAGAAGGGGTTTGTGGGAAATTGCAGTCAAACATAACTATGCATGAGTGCCAGTTAGCGCATGAAGGGGTTAAGACCAGAGAGTCCTGTTCCTAGACTCAGCTAAGTCATGCCTCCTCTTCTCCATGAAAAAGGAAGTGAAGAGGCTTCTCTTCCTGTTCCTCACTCTCTTCACACCATGCAGCTGACCAAGGAAGAAGTGCCTAAGCAAGCTCCAAGCTTAGAGCATGCATTTGAAGCTTTCTGTATTTTCTACCCAAGAGTATTCTGCCTGTGTTCTCCTTGCTGCTACTTTGATAAATGCATGAATCTGACCTTTGGAACGTTTTGTAAGTAAAGCATTTTAAGCTTACTTAGCGCAGTGTGGTCTGTTTATTGCAAGAGGAGTAGAAAGAGAAGGTTACTGTTTGCAAGCAGTGCAACGACCTGTATGCCTAATGCTATACCTCTGCTTGACTTTTGTGAGTTTAAGCTCTGCTACGGGGGCTCTCTCCTGCTGGAGAGTGAGTTTAGCCCTGTGTTTTGAATCTAGGCACCCAGCTGATTCTTTTGTTATTTACTCTTCACATGTGGGTCATGGGGATTTTTATTCTTCCCACACAAAACATAAAGGGAAGATTTCTCTGCAATGGAGAACAGCATGACTCGCAATACCAGTGTGGAACTGTTCTTCTTCTGAACTAGAACCTTTCCAGCATCTTAAAATTGTAGCCTCTTGGGGAATCCCAAAGACCCATTTAGCTCACAGAGGGGAAATGATCAAGGGAGACACAATTGCCACTTTAATACATTGACAAGGGTGCCTTATGTTACATGACTCACAAGCCTTTCATGACCATCCTCTGCAGTGCTGTTCTTTGAGTCTTCTCCAGTCCTCTTATGCCCTTCATAAAATATGTCAGTTGGCTCTCCAGCTGAGATTTCAAAGGGGTAGGTTTTCTCCCACATCTTGCGCATGCTGTCAGTGCATTGTTGAATGGCATTTGCTGTCCCTGCAATGGAATCTGCATTCCTGCTGATTCAATGTTTTGCTAAAATCACTGAGCAACCCCCTCTCCCATTAGTGAGGCTGCCCTGGACCTGGCATCACCTGCTTGTGCCATGCATGGTAATTACACCAGTGATGCATTAGGGGTGTCATGTTCTTGGAGAAGTCATGAAATTGGCTCTGGCCGGGTCCAGGGCTCCTAAGTGGAATAATGAGGTTAATAGCTCCCTTTTTTGGCAGCTGCTGGTGCGTTTACACTCCCCCCGCCTCATTCACTGTAGAGGAGGCACTGGTAGAACACCAAGAACTTACCAGGATCTCATCTACATGATATGAGCATAGCTGTCAACGTTTCCCTTTTTTCCAAGGGAAATTCCCTTATTCCGAATAGGATTTCTCGCAAGAAAAGGGAAAAGTTGACAGCTATGGATATGAGACAGAGCAAAAACCAAGAAAAGGGAGATTCACAGCTGGGAAGTATCCAGCTATGTGTTTCCCAAGGGAGCCAGGATCATTTTAGAAGCGGAATGACTTCCTCATTGTGGGTTTGCCTTGCAATCGAGTACTTTTTGGGGCTCCTCCAGACAGAATTTTTCTCGTGCATTTATGGTTATTTGTGCTCATGATCTCATGTGTGATTCTGCTTCCAATACTGTTTTGAGCCTGCAAATGTCTCAGGGCAGACACCCTGCTTCGTTTCCTAGTAGTGCCATGTGCTGCAGCTTCCTGCAGAAATCCTGTAATTTTTCATACCGGAAATGTTCTGAGGGTGGTGGTGGTGTTGCTGTCAGTGCCTGCGCCTCTTTCGAACCACAATAATGCGGTAAGATTTGAGAAGTGTCGCAGAACAGCTACGGAAGCGGAATGGTGTGTGGGTGCTCCAGTATAAATCCACCACTAATGCAGTAGGATTGCATCAATGACAAGTTGCAGGAAACACCTGCAGAAGCCTAAACTCCACTGGGAGGGGCTCCAGAGCTGGCAAGAGTTGGATCCAAAATGGGTAGAGGTAGGAAATGCAGCAAGCAGGGGTAGAATCCAGAAATGTACACTATTAAAAAGAAGCCTGCTGTCTTCAACTCGTCAAAAGATCTGTCCCTCCCCTCCTTGAGTTTGCTGTTCATTCGTTGCTCTGTGATGATATGAAGACAATTAAATTCAGACTACCCAGCCCGGAATTGCTTGCTTAAATGAATAAGAAAGCAATTCACTATGAAATATTCCTGCTTCAAGGGCACTCCCACTGATTTCCATAAAACACACAGCGAAGAGCTTCCTGATGGGCTATGCTCTAGGTTTATGCCTCGCAATTTCTAAATATTGTTGTCTTTTTCTCTCAAATTATTCACTACAGCTAATTAAAATCTATTTCTGGTGTATGTTTGCTGTGTATCTGGAACACCGCTTCTGAACAGAAAGGCAGTGACTTCTGTTTAGAATGATGAGCTTTTGGGATATTTGTTTATTACCGGTATATTTATATACCACCTTTCTTTCAAGGTACTCAAGGAAGGATGCATCGTTCCCCCAAAACCTCCATTTTCCCCTCACAACAACCCTGTGAGGTAGGCTAGATTGAGAGAAGTAGTCAGCCAGTGAGCTTCATGGCCGAGTGGGGGATTTGAACCCTGGTCTCCCAGGTCCTGGATGGACACTCCAACCACTACACCATGCTGGCTCCAGACACATTGGATGATTCGGACACCTCTACAGTATGTATGTATAGTTCCAGCTGATGGGATGACAAAACAATACCCATGTGGTGTCATTTTAGATGGGAGGAGTTGAGGTGTCATTATTTCACTTGACGTTACAATTTTTGCCCACATTTCTGTCTATGGACACACAAAATGGCTTACAGTAGCTTCTCCATCAGTATTACTGGTCTCTAGAACAGAAGAATAGAATTTATTATTTATACCCCACCCATCTGGCTGGGTTTCCCCAGCCACTCTGGGTGGCTTCCAACAAAGTATTAAAATACAGTCGTCTGTTAAACATTAAAAGCTTCCCTAAAGAGGGCTGCCTTCAGATGTCTTCTAAAAGTCTGGTAGTTGTTCTTCTCTTTGTAATCTGGTGGGAGGGCGTTCCACAGGGTGGGTGCCACTACCGAGAAAGCCCTCTGCTTGGTTCCCTGTAACTTGGCTTCTCGCAGTGAGGGAACTGCCAGAAGGCCCTTGGCGCTGGACCTCAGTGTCCAGGCAGAACGATGGGGGTGGAGACGCTCCTTCAGGTATACTGGACTGAGGCCATTTAGGGCTTTAAAGGTCAGCACCAACACTTTGAACTGTGCTCAGAAATGTACTGGGAGCCAATTTAGATCTTTCAAGACCAGTGTTATGTGGTCTCGGTGGCCACTCCCAGTCACCAGTCTAGCTGGTGCATTCTGGCATCTCTGCTTGTCATCCATGGAGATGGGCAGAGGGTTGAAGGAAGCTGAAGAACCTGTCATACCCATCCAGAGGGTGAGGACCAGCCACTCTAAAAAAAGTATGCACCGAGCCCTGTGGACCCTCTACCTCACAGTTGACTTCATGGAGCCCGTGGTTCTTTGTACAAGGTGGACACTACTGTTGACTCATTCATGTCTCACCAGGAGCCACATCAGATGTCACGCCTAAAAGACTCGTGAAAGGGGATGGGTTGAGCTCGGTGCCTGAAATGAATTAAATTGTTTTGCCTGCAAGGAAGGAGGCTCCTTTTGGTTCCAGGAAGCCTTTTTAATGGTTTGTTTATTGTGGCTCCCATCCTCCACAGTTCTATTTGGATCCCTTCCTAAATTAGAGCATTTCATTAAGTTCATTGACAAAGAAACCCATTACTCAGAAGGTGGCAAACAGCAGGGCAACTCGGCATTTTGGAAGAAGGTATTGTAGGAAAAGATGGAGAGCGTTTCTTCTTTTGGGGTCTTGAGTGGCACGAGGGAGGGGACTTCAGCCATTAATTGGTATCTACTCCCTCCACGGCCTCTGTGGGCCTTTGCCACCTGTGTCCCTAAATGAGCCCGCTCTACTTATTGTCATGATGAAAGCAAGAGGAAGTATGGTGCAATGAGTAGTTTGTTCCACTTGGATATACAGTGGTACCTCAGGTTACATACGCTTCAGGTTACATACGCTTCAGGTTACATACGCTTCAGGTTACAGACTCCGCTAACCCAGAAATAGTGCTTCAGGTTAAGAACTTTGCTTCAGGATGAGAACAGAAATCGTGCTCCAGCGGCGCGGCGGCAGTGGGAGGCCCCATTAGCTAAAGTGGTGCTTCAGGTTAAGAACAGGTTCAGGTTAAGAACGGACCTCTGGAACGAATTGAGTACTTAACCTGAGGTACCACTGTATACAGGAGTCCATCTCTTGCCAGGCTCAGTCAACACACATTCAGCTGTTCAGGTAACTAGCAGAGAGAGGCTCAAAAACAAATCTTGTTAGCCTCTTTTGCCTGTTCTGGGCACAAATGCTTGTTTGTTGGTGTTTTGTTTCAAAGACACACCTTGAATTCAGTTTGTTAGGTCTTCCAGGTTGAAATTGCTTTGCAATCTAGGTGGTCCCTGTGGGTGACACATTGGCCATCTCTGAGCTACAGAATCACTTCTACAGCCCATCTAAGGCAGGCGGACTGCATTTAATATTAGAAGGTTAGAACATGAGGATTGCTTTCACCAGATCAGCTATCAGAAGTATCGTCTGCATTTCAGGAGCAGCTACAAACTTTCCCACGGGGACAAGATATCCGCAAGCATGATATTTATATCTATCCTAGAAGGAGGGAAGCTATTTCAGCCTGAGGTTCACATTCCCGTTTGAGGCCACTTGCTGTGGGATTTCCAGTCAAAATCACAAATGCATGATTGGCAGACAGTCACATGAGGGGCTGACACTCAGAGTTCCTGAATCAATATAGAAGGGACTGTATGAGGTCACTTCTTTAATGTTTCGGTCGGCATTTCTAACAAAGGAAATAATCCAATGTATTTCCTTCCTGCCTGAGTGCGCTCTCTCTCTCTCTCTCTCTCCCCCCCCCCCTTTAAGCCAGGAATGTGAGAAGACATACCTGCCTGGGCTCTGCTCAGATCCCAAACTCCATTTTGGAAACTAATTGTGTATTTTGAAACTAAAAAGCATCCCCCCCCGAATATTGCTTAGAGGTATTAGCTGCCTGCATTGAATGTAAGTAAACCTTTTTATTCTTACAGATACGTGTGGTTTATTCTTAGCAATGGGGACAGACCAGGAAAAAGGGATACAATGTGTAATTGCCTAATTCCTAGCTTTCAGTAAGCTGCAAAAGTGTATAAGTGTTTTTGCTCTGCTAAAAAGGGCTTCGCTGCCTGATTATTCTCATATTTCTCCCACACACATGGGACGGGAGGTTTAAATGTTAACATTCCATTCAGGCAAAACCACTCAAGGATAATGTGAAGCAAGGTGGGTGATGGGTTGTGGCTGGAGTGGGGATGTGAACAGGGGACAGTCCCAAGGGCCAGACAGGACAGGAGGGCCATATTTTGCCCCCGCTCCCAGGCCTGAGGTTCCACTTCCTTGCTGTTAGCTCTCAGCATGTGGTGGTCAGAGAGGAAGATGCTACAGGTGGATGTTCTGAATTTTTGGTACCATCTGCAGTGGTTGATGCACACTGATAGAGCAGAAGACAAGGAGGCTAACAGTAGGTGGCGCCAGAGCAAAGGACAGGCAGAGCTTCTAGCCCCATCCTCCTTCCTGCTGAGTTCTACAAGGGCAACAACACTGGGACTGAGGAGGAGGAAGCTGCCCTGCACTGGATGTAAGTAAGAAGGCAGGCAGGCAGGTGGGGGTGACTGTGGGCAGACGGAGGTTGGTGGGGCAGTGTCCCATTAGCCCTAATGAAGTAGCCCTCACCGGTTGGCACAGCTGATAGCTAGTCACTGATAGACCTGTCTTCCATCATGCAGTCATCAACCACCAGACTGAGCCAATTTCTGCCGGGGCTTCTCATAACATTGGGTGAATAATTTTACTTTAATTATGTATTAGTCTTTTAAAACATTCATGTCCTACCTCTCTTTCAAAATGAACTCAAGGCAGCTCATCGTGAAAAAGGTAAACACAAAGCCGTTGAAAGCATATACAATGCCTGAATTAAAACCACGTAGGACAGAGCCAAGCTCACATTAAATAGTCAAGAGCAAGAACCATTGGTGATAAAATGGGCTATTAAGATCAAGAAGTATATCGTTTTGTTTGCTCTTCCCAGGCTGCCTATCAGTTTTGGTGGATGACTGGATTTTTTTTTTTTTTAATTATGAGACAGGAGGCAGAAGGGAGAGAGAGATAGGCAGGGAGAAAGGGAGTGTATTTTTTCCACTTTGCTTTCTTGGTGTCACTCATCACTTTTAAACATTATTCATTGCACTTTGCCAAGGAAGCTCAGTTCACTTACATGCCACACCACCCTTTTACCCTCACAACAACCCTGTAATTAATAATATTAATAATAATTTGTACCCCACCCATCTGACTGGGTTGCCTCAGCCACAATGGGTGGCTTCCAACATATATAAAAACATAATAAAACATTAAATATTAAAAAGCTTCCCTATACAGGGCTGCCTTCAGATGTCTTCTAAAGGTTATATAGTTACTCATCTCCTTGATATATGATGGGAGGGCGTTCCACAGGGCAGGCGCCACTACCGAGAAGGCCCTCTCCCTGGTTCCCTGTAGCTTCACTTCTTGCAGTGAGAGAACTGCCAGAAGGCCCTCAGAGCTGGATCTCAGTGTCTGGGCTCAACATGGGGGTGGAGATGCTCCTTCAGGTAAGGTAGGTTAGGTGGTGCTATCATGACTAGTCCTGTCTGAGCACTTTCTTCTTCTATGCCTTCTTGTCACCCGCCCCCCCATGAAAAAAACAGCTCACTTGTTCTTTCTAAGAAGAGTCAAATGGCTGTATTGACAGCTGCATTGATCCATTCACAGGATCAGTGAATTAGACCCAAGCAATGATTACAATGCACTGTAAGGTGTGTGTTTTCCAAGTTACACAACTCTTTCCCAAGCTGGATGTTAAAGGTAAGGAGAGAGGATTGGGGGGGGGGGGAGATGTCTCCTTGAAAGATCACTTTGTTAAATCTTGTGTGCGGTTTATTTCACAAGGCGATAACAGAGGAAACTTCTGCAGTCTTCATTGGATTAAGTCTGTGCCTTGTGCCAAGTTACATATTATATTGTCAGAGTTGCTTGGGGACAAGGAAGCCATGGAGGACTTGCACAACCCTTTAAAAATATAACCACCGCATAACCCTGGGATGGGGAATACGTGTCCCTGCAGATGTTGCTGGACTCCGACTCCCATCAGCCCCAGCCAACATGGCCATTGGCCAGGGATGATGGGAGTTGTAGTTCAGCAGTTGTAGAGGCCCACAGGTTCCCCACACCTTGGTTCAGATAATGAACCTTTCCTCCAATACCATTTTATCTGCCCGTATTTTACTCTGTACCTTCTCTAAAGGAAGACAAGTTCAATGAAAGAAGGAGTTGCGGGGAAGAGGAGATGGAAAGTCTGAAAGAAATTGAATTCAGACTGTCAGCAGAGAAGAACCTAACGGAACTTTAATGTCCTTATCTGCCTTCATACAGGCAGAATGTGGCAGCATATCATCGGCAAGGTACGTATTCATTATCAAAGCTCAGCCATCAAACAGACAACTATGTTCCAATTCACATATTATTCCAGGAAGAGCAAATCACGTCAAACTTGCCTCAATGTTAATTGCTGACCAAATGAAACCCTCAAGCATCCCTAGTTCATGGTAAACAAAATCTGAAGTGGGTTCCCCTCCCCCCCCCACACACACTCTCCTGGTTCATATCTATTCCTCTTAACCACTATGGCAGACAACCCCACTCCCAAATGACCTTGAATATCTTGAATAGACACTATCTTCTGGGGGGGGGTGGCTATCTGTACCATCCTGGCTTTGGTGGAGCTAATGGAGGAGAATGCCCTGCTCAAAAGAATTTCTGACCAGTGTTTAATGTCTGCATTATTGCAGCATTTGTCAGTTCAGCTGAGAATTTAAGAACCAGCCTCCCGCTCCCCTCCCCCATCCCTCTGTATTTTCCTGCATGCAGATAAAATTTACTGCTGTAAAATGTTAGTTCATTGTGGGTGTGAATGTTTTATTTTCACCTCTGCTCCCCATTAATAGCTGCTGATTTTTTTTATAAAAAAAAAGAGGGAGGGAGGGGGAATGAAAGAGAAAGAAAACCCACTGCCTATTGGAACAGGGATGCTGCTAAGCAGGCAATGGCCTTTGCACGCTCACACACCCCTTTGGTTCTTGCGAAGCGACAACAGCCTCCCATGAATCTCTCCGTTTTGGGGGCTGAGGGCCTGACAAATGCCAGCCTCGTAATTAAGCTGCGGGAGACACCGAGAGAATCCGAGATGAGAGGAAACCACAGAGAAAGGGGGAAAGAGGTGGAGGAGGAGGCTGAAATGTTTGTGATTCTTGTTCATCCCATCTTCTCACTGATCCTGGTCCCGTCTACATCCCAGTGTATGACAGCATCTCGTACCACAGGCGAGGGGAACTTTTTCCAGCTCGGGAGCCGCATTCCCTCATTGGTAACCTACCAGGGGCCGCGTGCCAGAGGTGGCCAGTGGATGTGACTCTTTGTTCTTTGCACAATAAGATGCAACCCAGCCAGGCAAAAGTCTCAAGCCTGCTGCAGCGAAAGGTTTCAGGGTACAGGCAAGCGGCTCAACGAAAGAGTCAAGCTTTCCAGCTGGGCAAGAGCTAGGTGGTGGATTCCTCGCAGAGTGAAGGGGAAGAGGCGTGGCTCAGTGGGAGAGCATCTGATTTGCATGCAGAAGGTTAAAGTGCAACCCCCGGCATTTCCAGATAAGGCTGGGAGTGCCCCTTGTCTGACTCACTGGAGAGCTGCTGTCAGATGATGTACTGTAGACAACGCTGAGCGAGATTCAGTATAAGGCAGCTCTCCCTGTTCCGCAACGCCTTCCATACTTTCTGCCACAAGGAGGCACTGGGCAGATCAACCGGTCTCACTCAAATCAGGAAGAAACACATATTTGCCGAGGCTGCAGGCTACGCTGGCAGCCCACTTAGATTTCTCGAAATTCCAGCAACAACCTGCTTGCAGTCCTTTCCTGTTTTGATCCTTGACACTGCTACGTCTGGTTAGCAATGCTGCACTTCTTATCTTCTGAAAAAGCAGCTGGTACTCAAACCGGCAGCTGACAGCAAAACAAACAAACAGACCTCTGTTTATTCAAAACATTGGGTAAAGTCTGAATGCTTGGATCATTCCGTTTGCAAAAGTTTTTTTTTTTAAAAAAAGGATAAATAGATAGTAGGGAATGAGCATCAGTTCTGCGCGTACCCTGAATGGCAAAGCAAATCAGATTCTCACATTTCTGAATTGGATCATGCCACTAAGAAAGCGTTTCAGATCAAACTGGGGACTCCCAGAGCTTCTGAGTGACTCTCTGGCCTCTGGTGTCAAACACACACAACACACACAGCCCAAAGTCAAGCTGGCTAGATAAACTCTGAAGAGCCCAGCAGGGGGTGGGGAAATGAGTAGTGGGATCTTTTATTTTGATGGACAGGGTTAACTTTTAATCCCAATGAATTATTTCCTCACTGCCCCCAAACACAGCAATTTTGGGGGAGGGATTAAATGTGGTATTTGCTTTGCACGAGAATCTGTGCCTTCCCTTACGCAAGTCAATGGGGATATCTCCATTGTATACCCCAAAAGTCCATGAATGGGGTGGGGAGGGGATAGAACGCCACCTCCCACCAGTGGCCCCTGGAATAATAGGGTCCATGCTCAGGCAAGGATGATGTTTGCCACACCCCAGACTTTCCTGTGGATTTATTTTATTTTTCCTTCATTCACTTCCCCTATGAAAATCTCCTGTGTCCCACAAGGCTGTCTCCCAAGGGTTAGGGAAGAAGAAATCTGCACCCCATCAGTGACTCTTGGGGTAGCAGGAGGATCTCTGCTGGGGGGGGGGGGCTTCCTACAAATTCATAGTCATTTTTCCACTACCCTCTTTCCCGTGCAAGTCAACAGAGAGCTCTCTCTCTCTCTCTCCTAGGGAGAAGAAGCTTTATCCCCCAAAATCTAGGGGGGACATCAACAACCTGGGTCCTGACTGAGGTACATTTTCCCCACCCCAGCAATTCCTTGAGATTCATGGGGTTTCCTTTTACACCTCTATGATTCTTACTGTACCCACAATAAAGTAGTGAAGTCTGTCCTTGCAGGATAACCACTGTAGCTACCATTCTGAACTTGGGCAGGCTCCATCTCATCATAAGGGGCAACCATGCCTCGAAATTATATCCAGTTGTAGATAAAACCTATTCAAATAAAACAGCAAATAAATCCAATCCCAATAAAACAACATCAAACTTTAAACCCCTGGATGTACCTGCCTATAACCCAGGAGGCTTAATTCGCTTTAGAAGGACAGCTATAGCTGCAAATTTCAATCAATTCTGTGAAAAGCAAGGGAGGAGTTATAGCATTTTTTTAAATTCCCCATTATAGTGAATAGAAGATGGGAAGACAGAGCTCCACTTTTTAATAGGTCTAATTCAACCCCAAATAACGTGTTGAATTGGAAAGACACAGGGAGACTCTGAAGCAGAGCAGGCTATTTCTCAAAGCTGCAGATACAGATAGAAGTCAAATCTTCTGGCTAATGAACACCATAAATATATAGATAAATAAATAGCACAATGCTGATCCCCATATGGGCACAGCCTGGCACATGGGGAAGTGGGTGCCAATATGTTGAATGGAAACCTCTTTCCCTCTCCCAGCCAGTCCTTGGAACAACTTGGTGCAAGCAATATTCCTTACATTGAGTTCAGTAGGGAGGGAGATTTTGATGCCACTGATGCAATAATAGTGTGTTAGTGGTGGATTTAAACTGGGCTGTCTGCACATTTATTGGTGGTTCTGTGGTGCTTCCCCTGTGTTGCTGCATAATTGTTATCTGGAGGGGGCACTCTTGCACATTAGCGCCACAAAGGTGGGACACAAACAACAACAACAGCCCCAGATAAAAAGTCATGGGATTTTAGTAGGTCATTGCAAGGCACCTACTTACTGGGAACAAAGCAGTGCTCCCACCCCAAAACCTTGCCAGGTGCAACAGGGTACTGAAAGTGGGAATACTGTCGTGATTTGCCAGGTGTGTGTGCAGGAGCCAGGCCTGTGACCAATAGGACTTTGTAGGACTGGGGCCTTCCTAAGTTTGTTCTGAAGAGGCAAGGCACGGCCTCACAGATGAGGCCAATTGGTAACTCACAACACCTGGTGGCAAGAACCAGGAAGGGATTTAAGGTCAGCATTTCCCTTCGGCTCTCTGCCACAGCAACACACTTCCTGCCTTGCTGCATTTGGCTTCTTGCTTCCTGATCCTTGAACCTCGGCTTCTTGACTCCCTGCTTCTTGATCCTCAGACCCCTGACTTCGTGACTCCTAGCTTCCTGACCCTCAGACCTTGGCATCTTGACTCCCAGCTCTCTGACCCTCAGACTCTTGGCTCCTGACTCCTGGCTTCTGGACCCCCATTCCTGCTCCCACCCCGCTATCTTGCCCCCGGTTCTGACGTCTCCTGCTGGGACTTCGATCGCCAGTGAACCGGACCATGACATGATAACGTCATGTGCACAGTTCATCATGAACGTCCAATGGAAATGGTCCCCTCAAGCTTTTAAGTGAGAACCTTGATGATGTGAAACTGGGAGAAAGGACACTTTGCAAACAGCCTGTCTCCTGAACACCCCAGGGAACTTGAGCACAACGTCAACATGACTCTTCTCAGAGCTTTCACACGTACCTCACCTTAGGACTCGGTCAAAAACACCCAACAGCATCCGCCACCCCACTCCAACAACTAGCCAGTGGAGACAAGGACAGTGCACACCTCGTGCAGATAATTAAGGTAAGAGAGCAGCCATACTACAAATCAGGACCACAGAGACTCTTTCATGGGATTTCCTCCACTCTCCCAGCTTTGCTACATGTAAATAGCAATAGTCTTGTCTGAGCTGCAGTGCTCTACAATGGGAGATGTTCCCCTCCTCCACCATGCAAATTGCAGACATGGGTTCTCCATCTGGATCAGGGTCATAGCAATGTGGGGAGGATTAAGCCCCTGCTACTTCTCACCACTAGGGACACGGTTGGTGCTGTGGTCTAAACCACAGAGCCTAGGACTTGCCGATCAGAAGGTTGGCGGTTCGAATCCCCACGACGCGGTGAGCTCCCATTTCTCAGTCCCAGCTCCTGCCAACCTAGCAGTTTGAAAGCACGTCAAAGTGCAAGTAGATAAATAGGTACCGCTCCGGTGGGAAGGTAAAAGGCATTTCTGTGTGCTGCTCTGGTTTGCCAGAAGCGGCTTAGTCATGCTGGCCACATGACCCGGAAGCTGTATGCCAGCTCCCTCGGCCAATAAAGTGAGATGAGCGCCGCAACCCCAGAGTCAGCCACAACTGGACCTAATGGTCAGGGGTCCCTTTATCTTTACCGTTACTTCCCACCACTAGCACCACAATCCAGATCAGTGTCCCTGTGCCGGCAATTTATGTAAAAACACCCTGCCTTTAGATGCAGTTATGTAGCTAATGGAATGTTTGGTTCCCCATTTTCGTTACTATACTATTTATGACAGTCCCTCCAATTGTGCCCTTAGCCTCATCATCCTCAGCAACACACACACACACACACACACACACACACACACACACACACTTTCTTAGCTTCAGACCTAGCTGCAGGATCCATTCTGCCCTGTTTTCAAGTTTATTGGACACTGCCACTTCACCCCAAAGCTTGTTGGCACTGTTTGCACAATCACTCTCTAGTGTGACTAGTCTTTGACAAAGGCGTTCTGGCATAGTAATTGCAAATATCCACTTGGGAATGCGCACCGTCCTCTTGGAAGGAGGAAGGGGGAAGAATGCCCACAACAGGAGTCACAGGACAGGGAAATGGACCTGGCATTTGATGTACAGCCTCCCCAGTGATAAAACGAGGGCTGCTTTCCAACCTGTGTTTTTAATGCCCTTCATAAAAAAGAGAGGGGAAATTCCACTGCACTGGGAACAACTCTTGCAAGCGAAAACAGGACTCGCGGAGCTGGGAGATTGAAAAGTGAAACTGCACTGTACATGTGAGGAATGAATGGGAGTTGGTAGCGATGAAGGAGGGATCCATTTTAAACAGATTTATACACTGAATTTGATGGTTCTGACCCAATGAAGTGTCTGCTTATGTCTGAGTCACCCATGCGCTGTATTAAAGCATTGATCTGCATGCATACTTTTATAAATATGAATATGTAAGTATTTTTATACCATTGCATGTAACATGCATGCATCTGGTTGCTTTAGGAAACCTGGATCATATACATATATAGTATGTGTTTAATATGTTTTTTTAAATGCATTTTAACTGAACCTGTTAAAAATTAACCCACTTCTCCTCGAGATCAAGGAACAAGGTGGGAATTGGGGGGGGGGCAATAACCCTGTGCATATACACTCAACATGAAGAGTTTCAGAAAATTCCATCCTTAATCACTGGTTTTGGTTTCGCCTTCATCAACTAGGTTTAAGGTAATATGATAGCAAGTTTCACAAGTTCTGGCGCAACAGCAGAGGGCAGCCTTCCTGCCTCATGTGGAGATAATGTGTGAGACCTAAAAGTCTCCTATCCCACACCTACCCATACACATAACGTTAATTTTGATTGCATCATTTGGCCACAATCCCACTTCAAATTCTGGATCTAGAAAAGCCTCATAAAGCACCGCCAAAAATATAATGAAATGCTTGTCATCTCTCTGGGAGACTGGAGCTATCTTGCATCTGATGAAGTGGACTCCCTAGTCCATAAAAGCTTACGCACCCACCATAAATCTGCTCATGTTTGTAATGTTGCACAAGGCTCTTTACAGATTCCCCCCCGCCCCCCGCAGCAGCCTAAGATGTCTACTCTATGTAGAGCAGTATCAGACACTCATTTATGGCCAGGACATGGAGGAGGAAAATAACCATGAGCACTGTCCTGTCTAGGGCACACCAGATATCTCAAGCATCCTCTGTCTCCACCACCTCTGACGCTTTTTAGCGTTCTAAACTGGGATTCCCAAAGAATAATCCATTTCAGGACCCTGGAGAGCAACACACTTGCTTGCATGCACATTGCCAGCTTAAAACACAGCTAGGTTGCTCTTTTTCTCAGTTCTGATCCAAACTGGGGGTTTTTGGGAAGGGGGGCGACACACATCTAAATGCAGTATTTCCTAAGAAATAACAGGAAATATACGGGTTATGGCTAATATAAAGGGAATGTACACAGAGCCTTCCTCAAAATTCTTTCCTGGGTAAATGTCCTTTCTTTTTCCTTTTTTGCTGTGATAGCTACTTAACATGTAATTGTTCCACATAGGTTAAATGATATCCCAGTTTCCTGTACAAGGGCAACTTTTTAATGTGTGGTGGGGAAGGCAGTACTTAAAAAAAGAAGAAGAAGTAGATTGTGTATACCAAAACCACAAAAAAAATAAGGAATGAAAAATAAATTAAAATAGGGTGTCAAGTGTTCAAAATTACTCCGATAAGTAGAAGGGGGTGTCTTCCTTAAGGTGATGTTATGAACACCTTAAGTACTTCCTGTGCACTTTCTTCATGCCATGTACAACCTCTGAACCTTTTCCAACTCTGCAGTGTCATTTTTGAAAAACAGAGTGAGTGGTGGAAAAGGAGATTCTGACCTCGGCAAAGCCCTTAAAAATCACCACCACCCTCTCCTTCTCTCCTTCTCCTCTCTCAGCTATTTTTCCCTATTCCTTTTATATTTTGAGGTTGGCTGAATTCAGCATGATGCAATGAGGTTTGGGGCATTGGTTTCCCTCTGCTTATATCTTAAAGACTTGAGGAGGATAGTATGGCATGAAAGTGACCTCAGGGAGTGCCTCTTTGTAATATCTGAACTCCCCCAATTTGCCACCGTGTGTAAAATTTACTGGTCTGGTAAAAAAGGACCTGTCTACCCACCCAGGCAGCCATTAGCTTGGACCTGCAAATGAACAAAGGGAGGGAGGACAACTATTGACGAAACCTCCAGACCTGCAAAGCCAGCCCTGTGAGTCAAGACGTTTTGCAACGTTGAGCAACAGCTAGAGCCAAATAAAAATCCATACCAGACATCAGGAGGGCCCAGAGAATGGTGCGAAGGCTCGTGATAAGACTGAAACTAAACTAATCTGGTCCCGCCAGCTGCATGGATGTGGGGACTGTACAGGAGCCAGATGTGTAATGCTCTGAGCCAGAAACGTGTGGGAAATAAGAAACTAATTGCAAATAGAATATAAATTGTTAATAACAGATAAGATGTGCCACAAGAAGCATGAATGCTGTTCTGTGCAATGTAAGAACAGAAGAAGAACCAGCAGGATCAGGCCAATGGCCCATCTAGTCCAGCATCCTGTTCTAACATGTGAAGCAATAGGAAAGATTGTGCATCCAAGCATGTGCAGAGTGCATTAGGCTCACCACCAAGTAACATGAGAACAGGCCTTTTCTGCAGTGGCTGCCTGTTTGTGGAATGCTCTCCCCAGAGAGGTCGGCTGATGCCTTCATTATCCACCTTTAGGTGCCAGGCAAAAACATTTACCGTATTTTTTGCTCTATAAGACTCACTTTTTCCCTCCTAAAAAGTAAGGGGAAATGTGTGTGCGTCTTATGGAGCGAATGCAGGCTGTGCAGCTATCACTGAAGCCAGAACAGCAAGAGGGATCGCTGCTTTCACTGTGTAGCTATCCCTCTTCCTGTTCTGGCTTCTGAGATTCAGAATATTTTTTTTTTCTTGTTTTCCTCCACCAAAAACTAGTTGCGTCTTGTGGTCTAGTGCGTCTTATAGAGCGAAAAATACGGTATGTATTTTGTGGTTTTTATATTGTAATTTTATGTTGTAAACTGCCCTGAAATCTATGGCTGAAGGGTGGCATAAATTTAACAGATTATAATATAATAACAACAACAGCAAGAGGTCAGAGAGTAAAGTTTCCCAGCTGGCTTGAACCCCAACAAATTGAGGTAGATAATTGAAACATTGAAAATAAATCTCAGCAGCAATCTGCATCACACATGAAACAGGAAACTACTAGTTTGTAGTCCACCATCAATTTGGCTACAGGGAATTTTCATTGCTAGCCTGAAATTGGGCAATCTGTTACTCCCTGGAAGTAAAAGAAAAAGCTACCAACTGAGTCTTCCTGGGGAGATGGAAATGTGGGGATTTGGAGGGTCTTGTTGTGGTTTGCCATTATTTTCTCTGCCTTGTTCTTCTGCCATGCCATTCAGATTGCCTAAATAAAACTGTTCCACAAACCACAGTCACTGATGGGCCTTCACACAGTCACTCAACTGCTAATGCAGCCTAGCAGGTCTGTGACCTGGGAGAGCTGGACTGTCAAAATCCACTACAAGGAAGACAAATGGTCTGAAAAGATAGTGGAAGTAACCCAGGTGACCTATTGCATGCTCAAAACACCCCCTTTCCCCTTAAAATCCCCCCAAGACTGTCCTTCCTGCAACCCCAATGGCTTATAGTGGTGCTGAGCTACTCACAGTGATTTGGTTTGTAGAGATCATTTTGAACTGTTAGCTTAACTACTCCAGAGTGTTTGCAATCAAGCCCGATGAAAATTTGGTTCACACCTTCGGTTGTAATTATGACGTGAGAAATTCATTCTGTATTAATGCCTCCTAATTACTGCTGGTACAATGGGCTGAGCCATTGAATTGATGCTGATAAATCTCTATATAACACATCTAGTCAGCTCTCCGGGTGCTATGCAGAATGCAGGAGTGAGGCATATCCCTTGGCTAGAGATCTTGCAAGTGAGGTTAGAATGTCCTTGCTGGTGACAGTTTTGTACCGCAGAAACTATTGTGAATCAGTGATGCAACTGTACCTTTGAGATCACCTACTCAAATCAGCATCCGTAAAGCACATAATCCTACACAAGCCAACCTAGGCCCCCACTTTTTAATAGTCACTTGAAGATTATCCCACATAAAGCTGCCTGTGGTTCTAGGCAAGGGACAAATTAATCAAAGGGCTGGACTATAGTTTTACTACCCATTAACTATAGTTTTACTACCCACATACTCTGTAAATAATAACAACTTGCACTAGTATAATATCATTTTTACACTATGACAAGCTGCATCTTGCAACCTCTAGCAAGTGTGCAAATCACATGTGTATATTCTAGTTTGGAAAAGCAAAAAACCTACCAAGGGAACTGAAATCCCATTTTCTAACTGCATGAAATCTCACCTCACCTTTCCCTTCATAAATTCCACCAGCCATTGTCTGCATTTTTAAAAAGCCTCCCAGCCATCAAGGGAGAAGATGACCTTTCCTTTAATTGTTTAGGAAGCAGT
This sequence comes from Podarcis cretensis, assembly GCF_951804945.1. Lineage (NCBI taxonomy): Eukaryota > Metazoa > Chordata > Lepidosauria > Squamata > Lacertidae > Podarcis > Podarcis cretensis. Next base: position 26,346,934 of record NC_137182.1, on the reverse strand, counting down.
TAATGGTGTTTTTTTTTTTTTTTTTCATTAGGCACTAATGACTTGGAAGATTTTTCTTCAACAGCGTTTGATGGCTGGTGGTTCCTAGGTATGACACGCCCCACCTCCCTGAGTAGAGGCTGGGGAGAAGTGGTCCAGCTGTTGGGCTCTGGCCACGGAAGGAGACAAGTGTTTTACAGCTGGAGGCACCAACATTGTGATTTATTTTTTTTAAGGGAACAGATGATGATCACCATCATGATATCTTCACATCCATGAACACAAGAAGCTTGTGTTTAAAAGAAGATAGTAAGGTGTTATTCTAAGGGTGCTGAATTCTGAGCCCAGCACATGCCTGGTCCAAATGCAGAATCCACACAGGCTTTTGGAAAACGCCCAGCAGGGTCGATGGCATGATCAAAGTCTCCCTCCTCCATCCCACTCTCGGCCGTATGCTGTGCCAAGGAATCCAGAGTTAAGCATGACAAATGGACTGATTTTCCTCATCCTTGGGAGTGTTTTATTTTGCCTCTGCCACCTCTGACAAGTTGCATTTTGCTATAAATCCCCTCAATTAGGCTCCAAAACAGCTCCGCAGTCATTTCCCTGATGTATGGCGATGGAATTAGCTTAATGTCCCTGGCAACCAATTCCTTGACTAAAAATAGTTCTCGAGTGCTTCTCTCTCTACCCCCCACATATCTCTTGGCCCCCCTGTCGCCAATATTTCACACAAAAAATTGTCCTTGAAGACCTTTTCCACCCAGTGAGGAACTAGAAAGGACCGTGAAGGTGCTTCTTGCCATTGTGCTGCAGGTACCAGATTTAAGGAGCTGCAAGGAAGCGATGGAACTAATCCTCAGCCAAGGAAGGAGTGCCAACCAAACTGGAGGTGTCCAAGCAAGATAAATTCCTGCTCTTTTGCAGCGGAGGCTGGTTCACTGAGGCCAATGGGGCACTGCCTCCCTCCCCTCAAGCTACCCCCACCTGCCTACCTTCTTCCTTACAACTAATCAGCTGGGTGGCTCTGCCTGCCATTGGCTCTGGCTCCCCCTAGTGTTGGTCTTCCTGATTTCTACCCTACCAGCCCCTGATGGGCACCAGCCACAGGTGACCTTTTTCTAAAACCAATGAGCAAATGAGGATAGGAAGGTATGATAGACCAGTCTTCTGCCTGCCTCATTATTACTGCTTCATGTCCCTCGATTCCCCCAAGTGATAGGAAGTTTCAGGGGCAGCATTTTGCAAGGGAGGAGGGGTTCTGTGGGAAGTAAGAGGACTGAAGAGATGCATGCTTTTTTTCAGAATATCTGCTGATCTACAGCGTGTGGGGGCAAGGTATGCAACCAGACAGTGCCAGACGTTTAAAGTGGCATCAGTCATTGTCCCCCAAGAGAAACAGCATGCACACACAGCTGGAGCACACACACCAGAGAAACAGGCTTTTGCTTTTGCAACCTTCCAACTCTGAAATTGCTCAGGTCCACGCTCCGATCTCACCCCACTACCACCACCCCAGACACACTTTTGTAGGTGGGCATGAGCATTCCTGGTTCTACAAATATCAACTGGCTAATCTGCTATCAAAGAAGCTATACAAAAGCCTGGAGATGATGTCATCCAGGAACCACATACAAGCTTTTCATACGCGTTGTTACGTGCATGATCTGCATGCCATGAGAGGGCTTTGCCGACTGGGCTCCAGCTCCAATTTTAAGACGGTACCGCTCTACAGAAATCACTTGCCTGTCCATTTTGTTCCACTTAGATAGCATCGTGTTACAAACAAATGTGCCATCTTTTCTCCCCAAAGAGTGTTAGGACAATGGCGAGGAAAGTAGGAACAGAGCTGGGGCTACCAAGGGTCGAGGGGAACATAAATTAATTCAAATACACAGGCTCCTGGTCTGCTTCTGTTTCACATCTTCATTGTAAAATGAAGACTGCAAATAGGCAACAGCTTCTCAGGAGAGTGGAGGTGATATGATAGAGGCACAATTACATGTGGCTTGTACACATGGCTCACTGTTTGCCTCTTTTGTTGCAAAATGAACACATCATTACACATACGTGCTACAAATAATACTTCACAACTATCCAAAAGTTTGATGATATAACTGTCAGGAGCCCAGGCTGCCGTCTTTATAACACAGCACGCAAGTCATAATTAGCTTGAAGATTTCTTGCAAAACAAACAATCAGTCTCAGATATTCTATCGCAGCTTCCATACCTTATGATTCAGTTAACCCTTCTGAGGAGTGCTTCCTGGTTCTGCAGAATATCCTGAACCTATGACCCTTACGTTTCTGGGTTTGTTTCCTGTCTATTACCTTTCCCTCAGGGGATTAATAGCCTCCTCTTCCGGTGAGGAAATGCTACCCCTCCTGCTTTCCGAGCCTGCCTGTGCTTCTTGAGCGAGTTGGCTTCTCTCCATCTCGCTCTCTGCTAACGTCTTATCAACATCCCCATGTCAGGGGGAGGGGGAATAGACAGCCAACTGCTCTCAGCTGTCTGATTGCTTTCTAACTCATGCTGTGCTTCTCTACTTGGGGCACATGTGTTCATGACAATAACCTTTCCAAGGGATCCAGAATGGTTTGTCCTACACCAGGGGAACCTGTAGCCCTCCTGTTGTTGTTGGGATTCCATCTCCCAGCAGCCCCAGCCAGCAAGCCCAATGGCCAGGGATGATGGGAGTTGTAGTCCCAACGTCTGGTGGAGGACCAGACGGTTCCCACAGCTATCGTATACATTCATTTCTTTAGCTCTGTTGTTGTCTCTGAGCAAGCTAAGCAGTCTTGCAGATACCTGAAGGACCACACAACCCTGAACATTCCATTTATCAGCAACAATAGTGGGATGAGTTGGTAAATCACACGCATTGTGTCTGTCATACCTTCAGCACTCTCTCTGGGGGAGGACTTTTGCACAGTCTCTATCACACTTTTAAGGGCATTGTGGACCCCTTAGGCCTCCTTTGATTCCCCCTCGTCCATGTGGCATTCTCCTCCAACTACTACTGACTTTCTCCTCCCTAAATCCAGAGATTTCCTATCCTTTGAAAACCCGAACAGGAGAGCTAAAACTCCAGATTTAGGGAGGAGAAAGTGTGGGGACAACAGTAGTTGGAGGAGAACGCCGCGTGGACGGGGGGGGGGCGTTGAAGGAGGCCCAAGGGGTTCATTATCCACATTAAACTGAGGTCTGATCAGGCCCTAACACACTGTCCTGCGGAGTGCTTGAAGGGGCTCAGCAAGACTCAACAATCTCCTGATCACCAGGGCTTGCTAAACCCCGGCCAAGTGTTCTCTTCTGCAGCTCTTGCAAGGAGCTTTGCAAGCTGGTGGTTGGGTTTTGCCAAGGCCTCTTGCAAAGCTCCAGGCACAGTGCTTTGTACAGCTAGAGCTTGGCATGTGCTACCCACCAGCTGATCCGTGGATGCCTCTTTAGCTGAGTCACGTCTTTACCTGCCCCGCACATTGATGTCATATATGATGTCAGGTGTGGGGCAGCTGGGTGTGGCTTGGGTGAAATGGCCTTGCAAGCCCGTGAGATAGCTCAGTGGGTAGAGCATGAGACACTTGATCTCAGGGTCATTGGTTCGAGCCCCACATTGGGAAAAAAGTTCCTGCATTGAAGGGGTTGGACTAGATGACCCTTAGGATCCCTTCCAACTCTACAATTCTATGATTCTAGAAAACCAAATGGAGAAGCCTGGCGGGGCCTAACTGGGCCCATGGGCTGGGGATTCCCCACATCTGCTCTAAGAGAAAGCTTGCCATCTGTCTCATTTCCTAGAGAAAGGAATGGGCAGCACATTCCTAAAATCCGCAGACGGTACAAAACTGAGAGGAATCAGTGAACACTTTAGAGGACAGGAGAAAAAAATCCCAAGGCAACTTGACACACTTGAAGAGCTGGGCTGACAACTTTAAAATAAAACTGCAGAAGGGTAAATGCACACTTCTGCTCAAGGGGAGGACCAAAACAAGGCTCCAGATGCCAACTGGCTGGGCAGAACTGGTGCTGAAAATTGAAAGGGGGCTGAGCATGAGCTGACCATGTGATGCTGTAGCAAAAAGGGGGCCTTTTGGTTCAAATTAGTAAATGCAAAAATATCCAACTCTTAGGAGGTAATTTCAGCTCCACACTTAGTAGCTCCAAGAGCACGTTTCATATGTGAAGCTTAAATATGGCCATGGGCCTTTCTTACGCTATTTACAAGGATGTTTGATCATGTTAATGTGGAAAGAGAGGCATCTGCAGTGCAAAGCAAAGAGGCACATATTGCAAAGTGGGTGAGGCAAGACCCTCTTTCCTTTAAGCTTCACGTGCAAAAAGAATCTACAACCACACTCCCACCCTGGGAGTCCCTTGTTCAGTTAAAGGTAAAAGGACCCCTGACCATTAGGTCCAGTCATGACCGACTCTGGGGTTGCGGTGCTCATCTCGCTTTACTGGCCGAGGGAGCTGGCGTACAGCTTCCGGGTCATGTGGCCAGCATGACTAAGCCTCTTCTGGAGAACCAGAGCAGCGCATGGAAACGCCGTTTACCTTCCCACCGGAGTGGTACCTATTTATCTACTTGTACTTTGACATGCTTTCAAACTGCTAGGTTGGCAGGAGCAGGGACTGAGCAATGGGAGCTCACCCCGTCACAGGGATTCGAACCGCCGATCTTCTGATCGGCAAGTCCTAGGCTCTGTGGTTTAACCCACAGTGCCACCCGTGTCCCATCCATGTCTGCTCAGTTTGGGGGGCCCTAATTCAAGGAGGATGTTGTGAAACTGGGAAGAGGAGTTGAAAGGAGATCTACAAAAGACTTGGAGACAAGCCCTATGAGAAAAGGCTTGAAGCAGCAAATTGCAAGCTGTGTGACAGGGCACAATAACGCACTGAAAGAGAACTGCTCATGTGCCTGCAGAAAGAACTATTTCAATCATATACCTTGGGGATCAAAGTAGCCACTGCCCATTGCCTCTTTGAATGTTTAAGGACTTCCTTCCTTCCTTCCAATCTTGAGCATGCTCAGATCAGTGACTCTTGCAGAAACACAGAGAGCATACTCCTATGAAGGTACATAGTGTTCAATTTTACAAACTAAGCCCTTTCATTTGTGGAGGGGGAAACACGCCTCGTTTATCAGACGTTGGGGAAACACTGGCTTGGGTGTATGTTCAGTCTGGGGGGAGGGGAGTAGGTTCAGGATGTGGGTGACAACCAAAAGTCTGTCCCAAAGTGGAGAGAAATCATTGATGCACCTTATCCTCTAAGACACGGGATGGGAGACCTGTGGTCCTTCAGATGTTGCTCAATTCTAACTCACATCAGCCTCAGCCAGCATGGCCAATAGCCAGAGATGGTGGAAATTCTAAAACACCTTTTAAATGCAATGCTATTCATGTGAAACAACTAGATAGGAAAGTGCTTTCCCTGTTATTTCCCACCTCCACTCAAATAACTTGACAGAGAGCAGCAGCTTCAAATTATAGGACTGTAGATTTGAGCCAAATGCCAGGAGAAGTTTCTTAACTAATAGGGCAGTTCATGGCCTTGGAAGCATCTGGAACCTCTTCTTGAAGGTCTTCTGTGGGAAGGTCAAACCATTAGGCAGTGTGTGAAGTAGCCTTAGATGGCAGGTGTTGGGCACCATTAAAACACACATTGATGTAATTATGATTTTCTTTTTTTAACAGAGACTGTGTGGCTTTTGTCTCAGGTTGGGTTTGAGATCCTACATTTAATCTGGAATGGTTCATCAGGGTTCTTGCCTGCCCCAGAGCAGAAAACTGGAACTCGGTGGACAGCTGAGACTTGGTTCATCTCGAGGCAGATAGGCTGATTTTATTGCACTGGCAACAAGTCTGACTCTCCCTTTCCGTTATTCTAATTCTGTAGTGCTTCATGGTTGCACTCTGTTTACATCACACACACAAACACAGGCCCATCAGAGAGAAGCAATGGGGTTGAATGGCCATGATATTATTATTATTAGCCCTAAACGGCCTCGGTCCAGTATACCTGAAGGAGCGTCTCCACCCCCATCGTTCTGCCTGGACACAGAGGTCCAGCGCCGAGGGCCATCTGGCAGTTCCCTCGCTGTGAGAAGCCAAGTTACAGGGAACCAGGCAGAGGGCCTTCTTGGTAGTGGCACCCGCCCTGTGGAACGCCCTCCCACCAGATGTCAAAGAGAAGAACAACTACCATACTTTTAGAAGACATCTGAAGGCAGCCCTGTTTAGGGAAGCTTTTAATTTTAATAGATTATTGCATTTTAATATTCTGTTGGAAGCTGCCCAGAGTGGCTGGGGAAACCCAGCCAGATGGGCGGGGTATAAATAATAAATTATTATTATTATATTATTATATGATGGCTTCTTCCCCAAAGGCACAGCCAGGCCACCTCCCCACTCTCCACCTATAGCAAAAATGGGGAACCTGTGGTCCTCCAGGTGTGGTTGGATGCCAATTCCCATCAGCTCCAGCCAGCAGAGCCAAGGGCCACAGAGGTAGTCCAACAATATCTGGAGAGCCCCAGGCTCTCCATCCCTGCCCTACAATGTGTGCAGTAAGCCGCCAACAGGTGCACAATGGGGAAGGGCTGTAGCTCAGAGACAGAGCATCTGAAGGTCCCAGCTTCAATCGCTGGCATCTCCAGGTAGGGTTGGGGGGGAGAGAGAGAAACCTTATCTGAAATCCAAGAGCTCCACTGCCCACCAGTTTAGAGACAATTCTCCGCTAGATGGGCCAGCGGTCTGACTCAAGCAGCCTCCTTTGTTCCTATGCCTGCAGAATAAATGGGTCCAGGTGAGTGAGGTATGGGCTGGAACTTGAGTAGTTTTACTGGGGCACAGTGGGGTGAAATGAGAGAGACTGTAAAGATAAAGGTAAAGGGACCCCTGACCATTAGGTCCAGTCGTGGCCGACTCTGGGGTTGCGGCGCTCATCTCGCTTTATTGGCCGAGGGAGCCGGTGTACAGCTTCCGGGTCATGTGGCCAGCATGACTAAACCGCTTCTGGCGAACCAGAGCAGCACATGGAAATGCTGTTTACCTTCCCACCGGAGAGGTACCTATTTATCTACTTGCACTTCGACATGCTTTCGAACTGCTAGGTTGGCAGGAGCAGGGATCAAGCAAGGGGAGCTCACTCCGTCGCAGGGATTCGAACTGCCGACCTTCTGATCAGCAAGTCCTAGGTTCTGTGGTTTAACCCACAGCGCCGGTGCTCAAGCCCAAATCAGATGGCATTCAAAAGCTGGTGGTGGTGGGTGACCGCTGAGCGGTGTCCTGGGCGATGTGAGCATCCTCGCCTCCAGCTCAGGTGTGCGTAGGAGAGGGGGGGAGTGTCCCCGCCTGCTTCTTAAACTGCAGGGGCCCTGCAATCGCCTGCTGGAGAGCGGGGAGGAGGCCACCCGAGGCTGCCTGTAGGCAGACCCTTCCCAAGACATGAAGTGGAGGCAGGTTGGGGCGGGGCAGGCCGGGGGAGGAGGCTGCCGCGGCGGCGGCGGCGGCGGCTCGCCTGGCTCTTAGCTTAGTTTGGCTCGGCTGCTGCAGGAGATTTCTGGACTGGACGGGGACGACTTGAGCTGCAGAGCGATGGAAGCCCGGTTGCAGGTAAGAGGCGGGCTGCGGTTTGACCTAGAGTGGGTAGAGAGGGGGAGAGGGTTCTGGATCCCTCCCACTCCCCCTCGATTCAACTTTCCACTCCCCGGGGTACGCTGGTGGTGGTGGTTGGGGGCGTTGAAGGGAAGGGGGGCAGAGGCAAGAGTGGGGATATACACACACCAGACTGGCAAATGTGAGCGGGGTGGGGGGGTGGGACAGAGAGAAGATCCCCTCTCCCTTCTCCTCTTCTTCCTGCCCCTTCTCTTCCTCATTCAGCCTTCCAACCCCGGGGTGGGCAGCGAAACCGGGGGTGAGTTAGGGGTGTTCTGAGCCAGTATGGCCAGTGGAGACTGGGGGAAGAGGGGGAGTCTCGCCTCCCTCTCTTTTTAAATTTCCCCTCCCCTTTCTCCCATCTGTGGGTACGGAGTCTGTGTTTGTGTGTTTTATTGTGCGAAACCGGGAGCAGAGCCTCTTCCTCCTTTTCCATCACTGCCCCCCGGCTTTTTTTTTTTTTTTTTTGCCTCTCTGCTGGAGCGCCTCAAAAAACGCCAGCCCAGCTTTCGAGTCCAAGACTCCCTGGCCAGCTTGCTTGCTTGTGTGTGAGCAAGTAACCCCAGCCTCTGAGTAACCTCATGGAGTGAGCAGGCTGAGGAGCGAAGTGCTGTTCATGATGGGATCTTATATATAAATAAATAAATAAATCCCGGTTAATTAATCTGTGATAACTGCTCCATTACTTAATGATCCCTAACACAGATTAGAATCTTCGCTCAGCCCCGCTAAACATGCAATGTCCCTGATTACGAGGAAGGAAGTGTAGTTGAAGCTATCAAGGCAACTGATAGCGCTGTGTGTGTGTGTGTGTGTGAGAGAGAGAGAGAGAGAGAGAGAGAGAGAGAGAGTGAGTGTGTAGCTTTCTTCCACACAGACCAAGAAATCTGTGTAGCATTTTAGGAAAGGCAAAATGCCACGGCAAACTGAAGGTTCACATACTGTATTTGGAAACCAGCAATATTACTATGTACTCTAACCTGGTGTCTTTCAGAATTTTGACCTTCAGGAAATGCCTTTTTTCCTTCCACACAGCTTCCAAGGAGCCCTTAAGTGCAAGTTTGTGTGGGTGGGGTGGGGGGACTATGGGGGAACCTTGTTTCCAACAGAGGAGACAGCCGCAGTACTCTGAGCAGCGCCGGGCAGTTCCATATACCTGCCCTGTTAATTTCCCACAATGCCCCAGACATAATAGGACTCCAGAGCATTGTGGGAAATTGAAACAGTGGCTAGCTGGGGTTTTTTTGTATAAAAAAGAGGTGTTAACCGTGAACCCTGCTGGAGCACTGGGGGCCTGGCAACCGTGGAAAGCCGGTGGGAGCTGTTCTTAAGTATCTGTTTTATGACCACTGCACACTGCAGAGGATTTTGGGGCACATTCTAGCAATTCATAGTCTGGCCAGGTGAGCCTTGCCATGGTTTGTTGGGACAGAGACTGCTCTCAAGTGGTGAACTGAGGGTCTGCCTGCCGGTTGTACATCGACGGGAAAATTGGCATTGGTGGGCAAGCTGCCCTTCAGCAAAGCATTGCATGGGGTTGGACTAGATGGCTCTTGGGGTCCCTTCCAAATCTACAATGCTATGATTCTATGAAAACTCAGCTACCGTTACTGAGTTTCCCATTGAGAAATCCCTGATAGACTTTCAGCAAAGAACGTGAGAGCCACTGCTCTGCTCAGCATTCCATGTGACATGGGTGGTACTGGAATAATGGGATGCGAGGTTGTGCAACTCTTCAGAAGTATCGGGACGGATTGTACCCAATTAAAAAAACAAAACACTACGCATTTGCAAAGGCTCCGTAGCTGGCTTTTGTTTGTGTTGACGATTTGAATATTATATTTTTATACTCCTCGGAACAGTCCCCACTCCAGGTCATTGACTGGTGGTCCCAGTTTTCGAAGCCTTCCCCTGTAGCAAGCAGATCAACTCAGCGCATTCTTACGAAATGATTTGCTCCGCGGGCAGCTTTGGGAAGTGCAACAGCTCTCTGCTTGCAGCATGAGGAGGACTAGAGCAGGACCAGTGTCACGCTTGGGAAGACCCTTGGCAGGGTGGCCCTACACCACCCCACCCCACAACCCAACACTTGCACACACAATGAAGGGCAGGCTCCAACCCTGCTTGTGATGGTGACAGCACCTCTGTGCTTTTGCTGCTGCCACTGCTGTTTTAATGGCAGCAGAGGTGCTCCCTGCCTCAACGCCAAGCCCCGGGCAGAGGCACTTTTGAATGGGAGATCAGCTTCGCTGCTTTCTATGGTGGTCACCTGTTGTTGTAAGTTACTCCAAATGGAGTGCCCTTTGCGACTCACAGATCTATTAAATTTGCACGTTTTAGACTACAGATCAACGAAATCCAAATCAGGGTGCCAACTTGAATAAAATATGGGGGGTAGATAAGCCCAGCCCTGTATAGTCGATCACAATACACCATTTGAATGGCAATGCCCATCAATGGGAGGGCAGCCTTCTCAAATATTTTATTGGGAAGGGGCCCGAAAGGACCTTGGCCCCTAGGAGTTGGCTCCTGTGACCCATACTATAGGCTGGAGCATTACCTTTTCGACGACTTAAAAGGGCTGTTGGGAGAGGAGTGTGGCTCTTCTTCAAAAGTGCTGCTGAAGAATATCCTTGCTGAGAGCAGAAACAGTGACAGAGAAATCTGCGGCTGCTATTGCCACAAACGAAACTGGATTCTGACCTGGTGGTGGTGGTGGGATTTAGTGGAAGTGAGGGGCCCCATCACCAGCCCTGTGTCAAGGTCCCTGCAAAATCCAGCATTGGCCCTGCCGCAATCCTCCGTTTGCCACAAGCAGATCGCAAGGTGCACTGCCCACTGTTTGAAAGCACCTGGGGGTTGGATCAATGGGGAGGGGGTGAATGGCAGCATGACTGGGTCAGGTCAGTGAGGGACCCTTCCAAATTCTTGGGGGCCCTGTCAGTGACTGATATAGTTGACTGCTGGCACCAGGCATGGACTGACGGTATGCCTTGATAGGGCTGGTCAGTCGGGTGCAAAGTGTTCAAAACAGGAGCCTTGCATTTTATTCCACACTCTGTAACGTCTAGGACAGCTTACCCATGTCATGACACGGTGGTGTTGTGGTTTCCCCATCCCACATCATTAGTGGGAAAATGTACGACACTGTGACATCCAGTTACAGGGAAATTGTCCTAGGCATTATGGAAAGCAGGGTGGGCAGGGAAGTGGACAAATCGTTGCCATTGCTGGCTGCAACTGTGCATTTAAGCTCACTTGTAGTTTTGGCGTGAGGCACCGTCACAAGCTATGTTAAAAATGCAAAGTCTGAATTGAAATCAAACTAATAGTTTTCACCAAAGGAAAACAAAAGGGCATTCTTGTCAGATAAGCTTAAAACAGAACACCACTGCTGAGATTGGAGCACGTTTCTGCTATGTGATTAGGTATAACTTTACTGCAGGAAAAGGATCTCTCCATCTCTCAAACACATTCATGTTTCCCTGGTGATGGTTGTAGTAGTGGAGGACAATAATAATTGTGGAATAAATACAGGACACAAATTGCAAATGAGGCATGCTAGTAGCCACAATGCCCATGTTCCACCTCCTCTTTTTTATAATAATATTTATTAAATTTTCCATTTAACAATCCAATAAAACCACATAAAAAATATTCCAAATCATAATACAATTCAAAAAACCAATTTTTATCTTTGGGTGACTTCCCATGCTCTGATGTTCAGATGAGGCATGCTAGTAGCCACAGTGCCCATGTTCCACCTCCTCTGTCTTCTTGTATTCTTATGCTCTTCTGCAGTATGTTCCCCACACCCATGCTCAAGAACACACATTTCTCCAGAAAATGATGTGTCCTGGGCACGGTTCGAAGTTAGCCAGGCACCAGGTACATTTTGCGACTGGGGGTTGGCAGATTGCAAGCACTTTGAGAAGTCTTGGCACCGCATATGGCGACTTGAGACTCCAGAAGAAAATTGCCGCCCCTGACCACTGAGGGTGCAGGAGGAGAAATGCTTCAATGCCCTGCATGCAAGTGAGATAGCTGGCTGCTCCTTTCCCTTTGCTGTTTTGCCTCCCCACCCCCCAAAAGCATGTGAGTTCAAATCTAGCACAACACTTTACATAAGAATAAAATAAAATTATAATATAATATAATTAATATACAGTGGTACCTTAGTTCTAGAACGTCTCCGTTGACAAACATTTCAGAACACCCAGAAGTAAATGCTTCCATTTTCGAACATGCTTCAGACGGCGAATGGCTTCCACTGCGTGTTTTTCCATTTTATCAATTGAATTTGCAGACAGCCCTTTGCGCCTTGGTTTTCAAATGTTTTAGAACTCAAATGGTCTTCCGGAATGGATTACGTTTGAGAACCAAGGTACCACTGTAATTAAAATAAAATAAAATAATAATGTCAGCATTTGTAAATATCAATTATTCAATTGACTTATGGTTTTGGCCACGATTGCAGGGGCCGAGCCCCATTTACATTTGTGGTGTCCAGTTAAGAATTGTTATCAAAAATGTGATATCAACAACGTGTCACTGATTTGAACTGTGTATTAGTTCATGTGTTTCAAAAATATAAATAGAAAGTTTGACAGAATTGGGGGGGCAGAATAATGCGACTAGACATTGTATTGTGGTGCCCGTAACCTAGGTTCCAGAGGCCCAATAGCTTTTCAAGCACTGGCCTGGGTCCTGCTGCTGTATTAACATCTGGAATCTGGAGCAGCATGGGCAGGGCAGATCCCATGGGTTCTTTCCACTTGATTGTCAGCCACTTTCCTGGCTGAGACACAACTGGGCAGAAAGGACCCAAATATTTGGCTCTGGCTATGTGATTGCTGGTATTCATACATATATTGTAGCAGCACAAGAAGACTGTTGGGGAAGGGGATCCCACAGTGATGTAAGCATGTGTGAATGGTGTCCCCCTTGTTTGAAGGACAACTAAGTATAATAGGCTCCACAAACATGGATGGAGCTCCCAAACATTCCTGTGAAGTCATGGGATGAAGTCATAGGAAATGTCACCTCATTGTTTTGCTAACATAGAGTTATAGGTGGGTTCCAAAATATAATTTGTGTCTTTGAACACATTTCCCCCCCATGCCATATCTCAGTTCTGGAACATATGAATTAACAATGTGCAGAGTGTCTCTCTCTCCCTCTGAGTAACCATAGTCTTTGATGTGCCCTGATACTTCTGGGGTTTAGTGGCGACATCATCCAGGTCAGAGATATGGCTTTCAAGCAGACCGAAGCCCCAGCACCTCTCTCCTTCCTCAAGATGAAAGCAGCAGGCAGCTCCCAATTTCCACAGGCGAATTAATGCATTTTGTGATGTGCATAATCCACACACATCCATTATTCCTTTGAGCAAATATAGCTGGCATAATTTCCCCCAACATATATTCATTCTGAATTCAGACAGGAATTAATGAATGCAAATCAACAATGGCAGTTATTTTTACACCTTGGGAAAGATACCCTTTTCTGAGGAGAACTTCGAGCCCATCCAATGCTGTCGAAAGCATGAATATGTGAGAGGATGATTATAGTTTGCAGGCCCCCTTGGCAAAGGAATGTGGCAAAGTGCCTGAAGAAGCCATGAGTTGACTTCAGGTCTTGTGCTGTCAAGTTTTTATATATATATAAAAAAGAATAGAATTCCCCCTGTGTTCCACCAATGTGCTTTATGTTTGCAAAAGAACGATGCATATTCAAGACCTCTTACTAGTTTATTTGTATTAAGTAAAAGGTAAAAAGATAAAGGACCCCTGGTTAAGTCCAGTCAAAGATGACTATGGGGTTGCGGCGCTCATCTCGCTTTCGGGCCAAGGGAGCCGGCGTTTGTCCACAGACAGCTTTCCAGGTCATGTGGCCAGCATGACTAAACTGCTTCTGGCACAACGGAACACCGTGACGGAAACCAGAGCACACAAAAACGTCGTTTACTTTCCTGCTGCAGTGGTACCTATTTATCTACTTGCATTGGCATGCTTTCGAACTGCTACGTTGGCAGGAGCTGGGACAGAGCAATGGGAGCTCACTCCGTGGTGGGGATTTGAACTGCCAACTTTCCAATTGGCAAGGCCAAGAGCAGGCATCCCCAAACTCGGCCCTCCAGATGTTTTGGGACTACAACTCCCATCATCCCTGACCACTGGTCCTGTTAGCAAGGGATGGTGGGAATTGTAGTCCCAAAGTATCTGGAGGGCCGAGTTTGGGGGTGCCTGCCCAAGAGGCTCAGTGGCGCCACCCACGTCCCTTATCTGTATTAAGTGATCCCAAGTGTTCACCGTGGCTTAAGAATGTAGGAAGTACTTTCCTTATCAGATCAGAGCGAAAACCAGAATTATTTGCAAGAATACCCGCAAACAGCAGGCATTAGATAGCCCACCAGAAATTAGCTAATGGTGCACTGGTGCACCAAAGTCACTCATCACATGTGTGTATGGCTATTATTTGTACACACCCACAAAAAAACCCCAACAACCCAGTTGTTAAAAACTGGATGTGGATCATGGTTGGGAATAGGGACTGGGGCATTTTCAAGGGAAGGTATTATAACAGAAACAAAGGAATGTTCAAATTCTTTGCTTGCATTATCTCAGAAGTCCTTACCACATCTCTGATAGGTAGATCAATATTTACAAATGCGGCAGATTCAGGGGGCTGAGGCTAACAAAAAAAAAATGGCTTCCCTAAGTCCACTGAATGGATTTTATTTGTGGCTGACAGCACAAGATGCTGATTTTAGTGAGATACTGGTTTTCACATATGCACACATACTTAAGTGTGGTGCTGTGTAAGGTTAATGAAATGAAAAGGAGGGTGAAATACAGGTGATGGACTCCAGTTCCCAGCATTTCTGACCACTGGCTGATGGGAGTTGGAGTACAACAATGTGGCTTTTGCCACTTTGGGGCTCCTTTGGGAGCAAGGAGGGGATATAAATTTAATAAATAGAATTAAGATATCTGGAGGGCCACAGCTATAGTTTCTAAAAGAAATGCTTGAGCTATAGCTTCCTTGTTTGCAGAATTTGGAGTTAACCCGATACATTTTTTTTTGTCTTGAGGAAGAAATGTCAAAGTACGGCTCCTCTCCTGCATGTGAGCAAAATCGGCTGCAAAGTTCTCTGTGGAAGTCTAATGGAGAGGAATGTGAGCTGGCCAAGAACGGTAGTAGCGGATTCTCCCGCAGGGGGTTCAATCTCCTTATCTTTATTAATTTATTGCATAAAATATATTTAAACTGCCCTTCAAACTTATGGATACCAAGCCGGTATGCAATGGGCATTGTCAAATTCGCTATGCCAAGATAGAACAACTGGATAGCTCAGTTGGTTAGATCATAGTGCTGATAACATCAAGGTTGTGGGTTCGATCCCCATATGGGCCAGCTACAGATTGCCGCATTGCAGGGGGTTGGACTAGATGATCCTCAGGGTTCCTTCCAAACGCCACAATTCTATGAAACGCACTAGTACAAGGGAAAAACCCCATAAATCTGCCAGTAAAACAGATTTTGAAACACCTGTCTTCCCACTCTGCTGGCCTTAATGATTCATGGAAAGTCAACTGTGGATAGACTCTGTGCCCTGAGGTCAGTCTCCTTTAGTACTGACATTGCTTGTTCTGGTTGCTGTTTGCCTCTCATTCACTGACAAGCTGTAACTTACGAGCAAATTGATTTATTATTTCCTTTTTTACAAAACTACCGTAAATCTCCACTGCCCTTTTCCCTTGTCGGAAGAAAACTGACAATTCAAAAATGCTCTGAAGCTAACATCTCTCAAACAAGCAGAGCACAGCAGAGCCACATCTCTGCTTTCCATGTTCAGAAAAACTACAGTGGCTTTTGCCTCCCGGAATATGGGTACTGAATGGGTACTGTCTGCTCTTATATTAAAAGTGATGATGCATTTCTGTTCCCAGTTTCACATATGTTTGGATACTACCTATGGAAGACAAGAGTTCTGATGTTTATTGACGAAGACACTGTACTGTTCTCCTCGGCTTTCCAGGAGTGTAATAATGTGTAACAGGCTAGTGTAATAATGGCAGTGGGTTGTGAATTACCAGTCTACCCCATCTTAATTCAGGGGAGAAGGGAAGTCTAAAAGATTTACAGTTGTTTTAGAGTCATGGTGATTTGTAGTTAAATGAAACAACTACATCCAATGATTATAAATACCTATAACTTTAGGGATGGAGAACCTGGCTGTTGCCATTCAGATGCTGATGGACTCTAGATCCTATAAAGTCATTTCCCAGGGTGTGGCGACTGTCAGCTACTAGGAGCCATAGGTGAGAGCTGAGCGCCACATAATAAATCTTTACAAATAACATCAACCTACCGCTTCCCTCCCAAATCCCTTCTTCTCACTTAAACATATATTGAGTGGTCTCTCATAACACAGTTAACGCTAACCTGTTCCAAATTGTTCAAGGCACAGTTAAGAAAATGCCACCAGCTGTCTGCTTGTTAGCAAAATTACCTCAGGAAGGCTCGCGCCTCGCAGTCGTTCTGCTGCCTGTCTTCTGAGGGTGGGACTCTGGAGGCAAAAGCAGATGCCCAGAATTGCTCTGGAAAGCCGAGGAGAACAGTACAGTGTCTTCGTCAATAAACATCAGAACTCTTGTCTTCCATAGGTAGTATCCAAACATATGTGAAACTGGGAACAGAAATGCATCATCACTTTTAATATAAGAGCAGACAGGACGACATTTCTATATGTTATGGGTGGGTGTGGACTTAAGAAATGCCCAGAGCCTACATACATACATAGCAGGGTTACTGATTACAGTGGTACCTTGGGTTAAGTACTTAATTCGTTCTGGAGGTCTGTTCTTAACCTGAAACTGTTCTTAACCTGAAGCACCACTTTAGCTAATGGGGTCTCCTGCTGTTGCCATGCCGCCGGAGCACGATTTCTGTTCTCATCCCGAAGCAAAGTTCTTAACCCGAGGTACTATTTCTGGGTTAGTGGAGTCTGTAACCTGAAGCGCATGTAACCTGAAGCATATGTAGCCCGAGGTACCACTGTATATGGAAAGAAGCCAGCATCTATCAGGAACCCTGCTTCTCAGTTGTTCGTGTACACCAGCTTTTGCCAGCTTAACACCCTTCAGACGTTTTGGACTACAACTCCCATCAGCCAGTAAGGGATGATGAGAGTTGTAGTCCCTCCACAACTGGAGGACACCCCCTTGCCTACCACTGAACTAGGGCTTGGGTTCACTTGTAGTACTTGCATCATGATGGATAGTGCCCTCTCAAGAACTCTCTCTGCATGTGTGCAGAGAGAATTGTCACCAAAAGATAGGCTAGGGAATGTATAATGAGCTGTTCTGAGGTAATTTTAGTCTGTGGGCAGTCAATGGTACCACCAGACAGTACTCGGTAACCAGGCCCTGAAATGTTGTAGGAGATTTTCAGTGTGGGTTAAACAAGATCAATGGTTTATTGAGAGACGTGTGTATTATTTGAGATTGTGTATTGGTGTGTTGTGTTCTTTCATCCTAGTGGAATGTTTTATTTGGGGGGGGGCGAACTTGAAGTGTGCACTTTGCATAGCACAGTGACAATAAGCCTGTCTTGAATAATCAAAACTGTCCTCATTCTTGGACAGCTGTTTAGCCTAAACATATGGGCTAGCAAGCCAAACTCCTAAACTTTCCCAATTTAATTGGGAGATTGCAGCCCCAAAAGACATTTTTTTGCACTCTGCTCTTGTGTGGGTCGCTTGACGCGCATGGGAGCATGGCCCCAAAAGACACATGTCTTGGAGAGTATGGCAAGCATTGGATGCTGCCCCATTGAGGCAAATGGGACACTGCCCCACCAACCTCTGCCTACTGTCAGCCTGCTCCCACCTGTCTGCTTTCTTATTTACAACGAGTCCAGCAGGCAGCCCTGTCTGTCAACTGCCTCCTCTTTAGTTTTGATGTTGCCTTTGTATAACTCAGCAGGGAGAACTGGAACCAAACTAGAATTAGTTGGTTCTGCCTCCTGTTGGCTCTGGATCCAAATACTGTTGGCCTCTCTGCCTTCCTCCCTACCCTACCAAAGAAGCACCAGTCACTAGTGCAAGCAAGTGAGCACCAAAGAGATCAAAACTTAACTTCAGTGTGAATATGCATAGGATCAGACTGTCAGTGTTCAAGGAAATATAACTTTTAAAGCTCATGTTCAGAGTTACAATAGATCTCTGCTGGTCCTATGCAGGCACAGTGAATGATGAAAATTTACCAGGAATTAGCCTCCCTTGGAAGAAGAGATCACTAGAGACTTACGGGGTTTTATAATATTTGGATAAGCGTGCAATTCAATGCACAATTACTTGGAAGTACTGTAAGCTCCACTGGCCTCAGTGGGACTACTTTCTGGGTAAAGATGCATAAGATGGTAATACAGTTCAGTGTCCAAGTGCTGACTGTTGAAGGACAACTTAAAAGCCCCTCCCTCTCTCTCTGTTTAGGGTTTTATTTTTACCTTTAAACCAGATATTGGCTGGACAGCCATTCAAACAGAGGAGCTATCCTCTGCAAGGGACGCAGTTGGTGCTGTGCTCTAAACCACAGAGCCTAGAGCTTGCAGATCGGAAAGTCGGCGGTTCTAATCCCTGCGACAGGGTGAGCTCCCGTTGCTCAGTCCCAGCTCCTGCCCACCTACCAGTTCAAAAGCATGTCAAGTGTAAGTAGATAAATAGGTACCGCTCCAGCGGGAAGGTAAACGGCGTTTCCGTGTGCTTCTCTGGTTCACCAGAAGCAGTTTAGTCATGCTGGCCACATGACCTGGAAGCTGTGTGCGGACAAACGTAGGCTCCCTTGGCCTACAGAGCGAGATGAGCGCCGCAACCCCAGAGTCACCCATGACTGGACCTAATGGTCAGGGGTACCTTTACCTTTATCCTCTGCAGAAGACAACACCTGGCCACCCGAATGCTTTCAGATCCCCAGAGTCATTCTTCCCTAAGTTGCTTTTATCATTTAGCTCACACTCTGCCTCTCCTCTTCAGTCTGGAGTCACTTTCCAACATCAGAAAAATGCTTCTTTAGTTACCTCTCACACAAAGACTTTCCCATCAGCTTCATTCTCTCCATCAGTGGGAGTCATCTTCTGGTAGCTCTCTGGTTCAGAATATTTCAGAAATATCTCCAATAATTTCCCTGCCATTAGCACCATTAAGGAGCCATCAGCAACTCATCTCAAGTCATCCTTTGTGCAGTCCTGTAGCTGATTGTGTGTGTGTTTGTTTCTGTGTGAGAGAGAAAGGCTTGCTGGCCCATTATGCTTCCATGTGGCCTACAGATCTGCAATTTTGGACGAACGCAGCCCAAGATGTCAGATTATTAGAAAAATCTGGAAGCTGGACATGTATACACTTCTACATTGATTGGGGTGGGGACTGTTAGTGTATGTCGTAAAGGAACAGTAGCAAGAAATCTGACTCGCATATGGTCTGAACCACTGAGATTATAAGAAAAAGTGGTACCTGGACTTTTTAGAACCTTTCCCCAGATACCATTTTCTGTTTGGAGCAATATTATTGGCAGTACCAGGAGCAATGAATAGTACGTTTATATACTGCTTAATGCCAAAATAGGTTCCTAAACCGTTTACGAAGTGAGGAAGAGGTAAGTGTACTGAGATCATCTGGCCCAAGCTCTTTCCCTCTTGATTCTGGAGTTGGTAATTAAGGGCTAGGATTTTGGGGAGAGGGGAGGAGAAAAGAACAGCAGACACCATGTATCTCTTTTTTCTTCTCTCTCTCTCTCTCTCTCTCTCTCTCTCTCTCTCTCTCTGATGCTGGCATGCAGCTTAGAAACAGTGACCTCTTCTGTGAAAGAAATTATCTTCCAGTGGTAGTGGAAAGAGAGATGAAATGTTGTGGTGGAGGAGGGAATGATTAACAGGGCAAAAACAAGTTATTTGCCTCCCCCTCATTCTTCCTGGAGATTTCTGAACAGTTACAGCTTGCTTACAAGCCAAGCGAGATGCTTAAATGGTGTCTGCACTGCCGTCGTGAAAAACGATTTAACATTTTTGCTTCTGAATGCAACGTTCCCTTGTTTCCCCCATAGGGTGTGCTTCTTTGAGTCTCGCCCACAGTTATATTTACACATGCTTCTGAGGCATTTCTTTCTATTTGGGAGCCGGGTTAATCCCCTTTTTTGCCTCTGTCCTCCATTTTACTGGGTGGGTGGGCAGAGTTGTTTTAAAGTGACACAGGAACAAGTCTTGCAGCTGCTCTCAAGCACAGACTCCCACATGCCCGCGTATTGTGTTATGCACCTGAATGGGATTTACGTGGTGCCTAGGGGTTGGGACTGGGAGTCTGGCCCTACCCCTGGTATCAGACGGCTGCCCAGGGGTATCTGCCCAGTGAGTGCAGGCATTTGAAAAGGAGCTATCTGCACAGGATCTGCTATTCATGCCTAGAAGCTCCAGGTCCACACTCAAAACAAGGGTGTGATGGGGCTCTTTTAAACAGAGTTTGGATGATCACCTGTCATGGACGCTTTAGCTGTCCTTTATGCATTGCAGGGGGTTGGACTAGATGGCCCCGGGGTCCCTTCCAACTCTACAGTTCTATGATTCTATGTTGCAAGTGGAGCTAACTCAGTCATGTGACCCTTCAGGCATGTAATATGCATATGAAGAGGGCTGCACTCTGCCTGACTTGTGATTTCCTGAGGCCTCCCTCTGTCTTTCTGTGAATTCAACTCGCAACAACATCCTGTAAGATCACAGTTTTGTTCACTTTTTAAAAGTGAATCACTTCGCAAACTCATGTCCCATTGGAAAGCTAGGGTGTTCCCCCAAATATGTAGAAGCCTCTGACTGATTTTGGAGGGCTCTGCTCCACCTCCAGGCTGATGTAAACTCAAGCACCTAAGTAACTTAGTAGATAGTATACCATCCTTTGTCTATTGACCTGCACTTGTAAGATACAATACCCCAAACCCACCTCTTCCACTGTATATTAAAGGCAGCCCAATGCTTTCTTCTTCTTTTTTAACATCTTTATTGAAAGCTCAAAAATTACATAATTATATGTGCACTAAACATGGTGAGACTTAAATAAAAAAGAGAAAGAGAGAAAGAGAAACAGAGCCCGCGTGGAAGGGAAAATAAAGGGGGGGCACTCAAAACTGTATATTTTACAAGATTATTATTGTACTTCACCAGATCTTAACCTATTACAGTATTTGTAAGAATGGATTCCAAATATCATTGAATTAGTCCATGGCAAGTCTGCGTTTATATGCAAATTGTTAATATGTTGCGAGTTTGTATAAGTCTTTTTTATTTTTCCATTTTATCGGTATCAGTCTTTTTGCTGTGGTAAGGGCACGGAGAGTCTACCTTTTGTAAGGTTCCATGTGCTGGGTATATAATTCAAGAGGATATTTTGCTCGGTAAATGTAAGGTTGTTCCATACAGTTTTGTTGATGGTTTCAGTTACTTTCTGCCAAAAACCTTTCACTATAGACAATGGAAAAACATATGTGTTAAAGAAGCATTATCCCTATTGCGTCTCCAACAATGGGGTCCAGTATATTCTAAATATTCTTGTTTTGTTGTTTGAGCCTCAATTTAAGATTTAAGCCCAGTGCTTTCTCACAACCTGGCCAACCCATCCATGGAAGAGCTTCAGAAAGACGGCCTTATCATTCAGGCAGGTTCATGTGGGAGCAAGGAAGATTCTTCTTAGACTTAGAGGATTTACGTTGCTGGGAGCAGCCTTGTGTTGACAACTTGTGACCAGGAACTGCATGCAGATGAGTGAGTGGGCTGGCAGAGGAACGGAACGTTGTGTCCCAACTCCAGCATCCTTCTCGGTTTCCATGCTAGCTCCGAAGGCAGGGAAGTCTCTTCTTCCTCCATGACCAGTGTGGAAATGCAGAGCGGGGTGGGGGGAGTGTGGTGACCTGACCCTCCTCTCCCAGCCCATCTGGTGGAAGTTGGCTTTTTTGTTTGTTTGTACGCTTGCTTGCTAGCCTAGTAGACTGCATTTCAGTGCTGGGCATGAAGAAGGAAGAGGCTTCACAGAATCTAAAATGCTCATGGACACTTCAACAAGTAATAAAACATTCTGACTTCCTCTGCTGTGTACATTTAAGGCAGTGTTATTCCACTTTAAGCAGTCATGGCTTCCCTCATAGAACCCTGGGAACTGTAGTTTACTGGACTTTGTTGAGAGACTCCTCTTCCCCTCACAGACCTACAATTCTCAGAGTTCTCTGGGAAGAGGGGTCGATTGTTAAATCACACTGGGGCCTGTAGCTCTGTGAGGGCACTAGGGGTCTCCTAGCAACCCTCAGCACCCTTAATAAACTACAGTTCCCAGGATTCTTTGGGGGGAGCCATGACTGTTTAAAGATACTGCTTAAAATCTCTAGTGCAGACGAGGCATTAGTGGGCACCACATTTTTGTATGTGGTCTCTCTGTGTTTATGTGCTATCTCTACTTTTTCTACTAGTCCAGAGCACTATCTTTTTAAAAAGAAAGAAAGAAAAGAAAGCTCTTAGGACTAGGACTAAAAGCCTTAATTGCCGTGATTAATTGCAGATTAAAAGTGTGGGCTGTTAATCACAGT
The DNA here is from genome assembly GCF_951804945.1 of Podarcis cretensis. NCBI lineage: Eukaryota > Metazoa > Chordata > Lepidosauria > Squamata > Lacertidae > Podarcis > Podarcis cretensis. The sequence goes on along the minus strand of NC_137182.1, from coordinate 26,324,672 downwards.
AGTACCCCATGGGGTGGGGTGGGAGAAGGAGCTAATGGCAGTGTTGCTAAACAAGCACTATGCATTGCTTGGCTGAAGGTTTCCCACACAATGAATTATTTGCCTGTGCCACTTAGTAAAGAGAAACTCTTCTCTCCATCCTCGCCACTAAATAGCTTGGAAATATCACCTGAACTGAGGCTGCACCACAATACCTTTGAAGCACATTCAAGGCACATTCCTTACCTCAAAGGATTCTGGGCACTGTAGTTCGTTAAGGGTTGCTGGTGATTGTGACTCTGGGAGGGGTAAACTAGATTGCCCAGAATTCTATGAGGGAAAGAATGTGCTTTAAAGATGCGACGTGCCTATGGTACCTGAGATAGTTGTTTGGAATTTCAGGTGATATACCCGCACAGTTGCTCCCAGTACCATTCACCACAAGGAGGCAGCTTAAGGTCCAAATTAATGTGGTAGAAGATAAGGCTCAGTAAAACAGTTCTGGACATAGATACAGACATATACAGATACTTACATGTGGAAAGTATCTCTGTTGCTCCAAATAAACTGCAGTAATTCAAGATGTAACATGGACAGGTAATACCAACAGACTGGCAACTCACAGACAAATTGACGGAGTTGACATACCGTACATTAACACCAACAGACTGACAACTCACAGACATACATTAATCACAGATATAGTCAGGGTACTCGGCCTTTGACATAGCAACTGGCTTGGCTGACCTTGCACATGTGATTAGCTCATCCACTGAGTTATTTTCAGCTCATGAATGAAATCAACCCCTTCTCATGTTCATTTATTCCAACAGTAGTGACATATTGATTTTTAAGCAGATAATTAACTAAGTAAGCATTTGTTGTGTACAACTATGGGCCAGTGTAGATGGTACAATAAATATGTGGCTGCTGAGAGTGTTTTCTGAATATAAGGAAAGCCAAATGTGTTACTTTCAATTTCTCATATTTCTAATCTTAAATTCAGTCTTCCACATTTCCTCATCAGGTTGCAATTTTATTTTTTAAAAAACCTCTTGAAGATTTATCAGTGTTTAGTCTTTGTTTTCCTAATGTACAGTTGTTTGAATGCAATTTTGCCTAATATACGCATTTTTGCAAAGCAGTTTCCTCTAATGTATGCTATTTTCACTACTATGTGCATTTTTCTGCACACTTTGGTATGTGCTTTATTTGTACATATTGCTTGGCCAGAGAACTGCACTGCAAAATTTCAAGAAGTGTGAATTTCAATGGATGGTTCATGTCTACTTGGGAAAGTGCAGTTTAGGTAGGTTCGCATTTAAATGCGAACTGAATTAAATTTCTGCCCCATCCCTAGCTGTATATGTATTAGGTGTGTATGTGGTCTGTATATCTGTATACATTGTGTGTGCATGCGTGCATATGCTTTGACCACACCCACTGCTGCCATGATCCCCCAGAGGGTGGTTAATCATCAAATGTGGCCCCAAGGCAGAAAATGTTAGCCATTCCTGTACCAGGCATCAATGAGGGAGAGCTAAATGAACTTTTGTCATAGTTTTGCTGGCAGCCATGTGTTTAATATAAAGTGCAAAGACAAGCACCAGATTCTCTGGTGGCCTGCTGGAATGCAGAGTTAACCAGGGCTATTGGCTATCTGGCTCTGAAGCGTCCTCTCTGATTGCATGGTTTTCCCAGAGCTGAGGGCGATGAAACAATCACTGAGACGGTTAGAGCACCGGTGAAGGAAAACTCATACTGAATCAGACTGAAAATGGGTTAGAGCTCAATGTCGAGCCTACCACGTGGTGATAGCGACAGAGAAGAGGACCTTATTTGCCACCTCTATTGCATCTGCAGAAAACAGCAGGTAGTCTTTCAGATGGTCCGCAATCTAACAGAACCACCTTCACCATCGGAATCTTGTAAGGACCCCAAGATCTCCTGCAATGATTTTGCAAAGTTTTTTTGCAGATAAAGTTGCTCAGATTCGGAAAGAGGTAGATTCCACCGTGGTAGCAGGGCCAGGGCAGGAGAGTGCTAGAGTCCTGTCTGGTCAAGTTGCATGGGAGCAATTCCAATTTGTTACCTCTGAGGATATGGACAGGCTGCTTGGACGAGTGAAACAGACCACCTGTCTTCTTGTTCCTTGCCCATCCTGGCCCATAAAAGTGAGCCGGGAAGGGCTGGGCGATAGGCTCCGCGGGGTGGTGAATGCCTCCCTCTGTGAGGGAGTCTTCCTAGACCTGCTTAAAGAAGTGGTTATTAAATCGCTTCTTAAAAAACCATCTTTGGACCTGGCCAATATGTCCAACTATTGCCCAGTCTCAAGTCTTCCATTCTTGGGCAAGGTGATTGAGCGGGTAGCAACTGAACAACTCCAGGCATGCTTGGAGGATGCAGACCACTTGGATCCCTTCCAATCAGGATTCAGGCCTCATCATGGGACTGAGATTGTTTTGGTCACTCTAGCTGATGATCTCCAGTGGGCCAGGGACTGGGGTAAAAGCTGTGTTCTGGCCCTGCTGGATCTCTCAGCAGCCTTTGACACCATTGATTATGACATCCTTCAGGTCCATCTAGAGGAATTGGGAGCTGGGGGCACTGTTATACAGTGGTTCCATTCCTTCCTCCTGGGCCATGTCCAGAAAATGGTGTTAATGGGTGAGTGTTCATACCCCTGGGCTCTCACTTGTGGGGTGCCTCAGGGCTCTGTTCTCTCCCCCATGCTTTTTAACATCTGTATGAAGCCGCTGGGAGAGATCATCAGGGGGTTTGGGCTGGGTGTTCACCAGTATGCAGATGATACCCAGCTCTACCTCTCCTTCAAATCTGAACCTGTGAAGGCAGTGAAAGTCCTGTGTAAGTATCTGGAGGCAGTTGGAGGATGGATGGCAGCTAACAGATTGAGGTTGAATCATGACAAGACAGAAGTACTGTTTTGGGGAAACAGGTGGCAGGCAGGCATGGGGGACTCCCTCATCCTGAATGGGGTAACTGTGCCCCTGAAGGACCAGGTGCACAGCCTGCGAGTCATTTCGGACTCACAGATGTCCATGGAGGTGCAGGTCAATTCTGTGCCCAGAGCAGCTGCCCAGGGTGGCTGGGGAAACCGAGCCAGATAGGTGGGGTATAAATAAAATCATCATCTTCATCATCATCAATGGTTACTACTAAATACTAACAAATACTAACTGCCATTACATGTCAACTGTCATATATTGCCAAGTATCAAATACAGAACAAAAAGCATTGCTTGTAAAAGATAGCACATAAGCAGTGTATATTTCCAGCAAATATTCAAATAATCAGACAACAGATGGTGAATATTTGACCTTGAAATTTCGAAAGAAAGAGTTCTGAAAGCATATTTGATTCAGATCCAGACTTAACCCTTTCGTTATTAGAAGATGTCTACATAGTGCACTTAAATCATCAGTTTGGGTATGTGAATAATAGAATTGTAGGGTTGGAAGGGACCCCGAGGGTCATCTAGTCCAACCCCCTGTAATGCAGGAATCTCAACTAAAGCATCCATGACAGATGGCCAACATCTGCTTAAAAATCTTGAAGGAAGGACAGTCCACCACTTCTCAGTCTGTTCCACTGTCAAACAACTCTGACTATCACCAGGTTGGGCACTGTATCCACGAAACTTACCGTAATTCCCCCTCCAGGCTCCTTTAGAACATGAATTAGTAGTTCTCTTTGGAGGTTAAATTTCAGGGGAGAATGTGCTTCCCCTGTAATCCCATTTAATCACCCCAAAGGGGCTGTGAAGGCACAGAGCCCTTTCAGCTTAAAGGATCCCACAGAGAGGGAGAATCAGACCCATTCCCTGACCTCATCGAGTGTGCAACTTATAACACCAACTTTCCTTCTAAAAGCAGAAAGGGAGCTGGCATTCCCCTAAAGGCTTGAGTGCTTCTGAAATCTGCCACCATGCTCTCCCAAGACTACTTCCAGGGAATTTCAGGTTGTACAATTAAATATGATTTTGTGTTCTTGGAGAACCTGCCTACCCAGAGAAATCTGACTTTCTTTCCTCTCTTTTTTTAACTGTAAGGAAAGTGATGGGGAAATGCACTTGAAAGTGTGGAGATAAAAATGTTTGATGTGATGACGTATAACCTCTCCACAAACAAAGAATAATGCATAATAAACAGGTTGTCTGGAAGTGAACTAAGGTACCCTGGCAGCAATTCTTGGTATTGCCATGTTGGGTTCCCTCCTCCCTTTTAATTAAGCATTAAAGGCCAATTTGTCAGCTGTATTAGGTGACCTGCCACCAGCCTTCTTCAAAGCTTGCTGATTCCTTTTCCTAAACAAGCCCATCACTTTTAATCCCTGTTCATAAGAGCAGAAGGTACTCTACTGCAAAGGCCATTTTAAAGAAATTAGCATTCAGGGGAAGCTCATCATGAATAAGAACTAACTGAGCCATGGATCAGTGAAGAATAGGTCCTGGGGTGGTGTTCTTTTTTGTTTCCAAATTGCTCAAATGAGTTAATAACTTTTCAGATTTATCCTACAGTTTGTGTGGCATATGGATGACACTCCAAAGAAATCAGCTTGCCATTCATGTGCTCACATTTATTCAATCAAACTCTCATGATTATCCATTAGTGGTTCTGTCAGATGAAAAAGTGCAGAGGATACAAGTAGGGTTCAACAAGATAATTTAACCCATCTTTGCCTTGTCTTCTTCAATTGTTTCACCTCCAGAATACGTAAATCTTCATTCTTGGGTTTCATTTGAGCTGGGGCTTCACTCCAGCCCTGGAGCATGTGAAATAGCAATAAGGAGAAGGATGATGAGCTCACGGAGGCTGTATTTGGACATCATGGTTAATGATAGTTTGCTGTAATGGGAATTAACTAGGCTCCTTCCTATGCTTGCATGCGCCCCGCAAGGTGTAGATCGGAAGCTTTCACTTCTGATTTCAGTTCAGTAAAGTTTTGGATTAGTCTGAATCCTAAATATGGTTAATGTTGACTATGGGTTGTTGTTGTTTTTTATAAAAATGGATTCAATAACCATGGTTGGAAGTTGGCTTCTTTCAAACAAACCATAGTTAAGATCAAACACAATGTGCTGGGTTCAGTTAATGGGAAATGGACGCAAAAAATTCCAAACTTCTCCCTGTGGCCATGCTAAAAGAGGAGGGGGAGTACATAAGGCTGAGAGGAGCTAGGCATGTTTCCATCACACTACACCGTAGTTCACTGTGGTGCTCAAACACGGCCTGTATATGCTCAGATATCCTCTTTTTCTTTACTACTGTTTCACATACTCCTGGGCCAAAGCATGTTTAAACCCATAGTTTATCCTGACATCTAAACACAGGCATTATGTGTTCAGTCTCTCCATTTTCATTATTACTATTTAATACACTCCAAGGCTAAACCATGGTTTATTGTTACCCGCTCTGAGACCCCACAGTTAACTCTCCCCTGGCCTCCTCACTGGCCCAAGTAGGACCAATTCAGCCAGCTAGCCCTGGTGATTACCTAATGTTTATTTCCCCTAAATTGATTTCTGAATTTTGAATTTTATTGTTATTCATGTTTTTATACTGTATTTTATACTGCTTTTACAATTAAGTGTTTTAAATTTGTTGTTAGCCGCCCTGAGCCCGGTTTTTGAACCAGGAAGGGCGGGGTATAAATAAAAATTATTATGATTATGATTATGATTATTTATTGTGCAGTCGGAATGTAGCTGCATAGACCACAGAGATTACAAGAGAGGTCTCTGGTCAAAGGGCATGCATTTCAGAGAGTCTTGAGCTGTGACATCTTTCCTTTTAGAAATCAAATTCTGCCTTTTTAATTCAAAGCATCTCTCCCCCTCTCTCCCAGAGACATTGTTCTGTTTGGCTGTAAACAGCAGGAAGAATTATTTGCCCAATAAAGTGCGGCAATTATCTTGTAACAAGAGTGTCCAGAGCCCTGTTGGTGAATTCTTCCGAAGCTGCAACCCCATCCATCTTCCTTCTCCAGAGCTGTCAGGGCACTTCCTGACACAGCAATCACATCTTGTTGCAGACACTGAAATGTCTGGACCAACAGTGTACCCTTTCTCATCAGCATATATCTGCATGTGTTACTTAGGCTGAAGGAAGGCATCCTCCTTCACATTTGCCTTTCATATGTTATAGCATCTTCAAGGTTTACCCTGAGCAATATAGGTGCCTGCTCACTCCACAAGCAGGTAATTTCACTATCAGAGGACAGTGCTTTCTTTTTTATTTTTTAATACGATGCGCTATAAACAGGAGTGAAGAAAAGGATGGAAAGATTTCTCCGCCCAGAATCCAGCAGACTTGGCAACCCTACTTACAGCAGGCTGCTATCATCATCTCACACTGCTTGTGAACCTCACTGCAGTTTTGAAAAGGAATATTTATCGAGGGGGGAGATGGCACTTTACAGGCGATCAGTGGCTGATGAAGGAAAATGGATAGAGGAATTCCCATGCTGAAAATACTCTGAATGATCAAATATGTCCCAGGTATAACAGAATATTGGACATTTACATGAGCTTTCCTTGTTAAGTGGGGCCTGCCAAAGCAATTAAAATATGCCAATATATATGAAGCACCTTATGAAGCACATTTAGTACCTTCGGAAACGTTAGCTCGTTTGTTTTTTTTAAAGTCACCATTCAGTGTTTAAATTACCTTTTTGCCAGTTTTGAACATTTGTGGATATTTGTTTCAGTTTTTCTCACAGTTCTGCTCTCCAAAGTTTGTGCTGGTGGAGTGAAAAAACCACATTGCTGCAGTCATTCCTACACTCCACTCAGCCTTTCAGAATGAGCTGCCATAGACTCATAACATTACTGAATTTTAAGAGTTGGAAGCAGCCTCAGAGGTCGTCCAGTCCAGGTATCTGTAAGCCACATTTTCCACAAGTGCATTGGACTGGCTCCAAATTAAGTTAGTCACACTTCAATGCAATCAATTCAGCAAGCTAGTCATGACTTAATTTTAAGACCCATTGATTCCAAAGGGAGCAAAGTACAACTAGCTTACAGCGCAGTCCTATACATGATTACTCCAAAGTGTGCTCCACTGACTTCTATGGGACTTGCTCACAGGTAAGTTGGTATAGGAATTGCAGCCTTACTCTGGTTCCAATCTATTGCACCCAAAGCAGTTCACAGAAAATAGCAGAAAAGTCATAATCCATAATAACATTTTTAATACTGCTACAACATGACAATTCCAGTTAGCAATTCATTTAAGGCGCATCAAAGATTTGAGCATACTAATAAGTCAATTAACAACTTACAGAACCCCTCAATAGAATACATCTGGCAAAGGAGACTGCCTCTCCTCTGGAGGACCTTGCCCCCAAACTGTCAATTGAGAGAGGGAATTGGACAAAGAATGGAAGGGTATAGAGACCATTTCCACCCCTGCAGCCTCACGGCATTTGCCTCTCCTTCTCACACAGGTTATTCTCTTCTGGATCAACCTTGCCGCCGCTTCCATCCAGGATGAACACTGTGAGAATCTTTCTCTGGCCACCAACATCACTGGTAAGTGGGCTCCTGCTGTTTGGTTCTTGTTGCCAGAAATCCATTACACTATCCTGCTTCGCGGACAGGGGAAATGCAAGCACTCACCAAGGTTTTGAGACTACAAGGTTGATCTCTGTGTTTTGAGACTAAGGTTTATGCCCAGTGGCCTGAGTTCAGTAAATGTCAGGTTCTGGTTGGCAGTGGGTAACCTGGCTCTTTAAGACCAAGGGTAGGAAATTTCAGGCCAAGAGGCCATGACCGACAGATCTACACTCATGGTTTTTAATGTTTTCTTCTTCTTCTTTAATTTTTAATTTTATTTTGACAAAGTAATAATTGTAAATAAATAAGAATAAAAACGTGCACCCCACCACCAAGACCATTCCCTTGTAACTATCAAACCTTCCAAAATTTCAACACCTCTTGCGATGGATTGACCCCTTTCCGTTTTAACGGTACAAATTCTACAAACACCCTCCATATCTCCTCAAAATAATTTCTCCTGCATATTCCCCGTCTTACCTTAATGGCATATGTTAATTTATCATCAGTTGCTATACCGTACACCTCTTTATACCATTCTTCCATTTTGTATTCTGCTTGCCCCTGCCACTTCCTAGCTACAATAATACATGCAGCTGTCAATAAATTTATGAGCAAGTCCTTCATAGCCTGTGAACCTTCCACCCCATCGTAAATTGATAACAATGCTATGTTTTTAATGTTAAGGAAGGGTTAAGGAATGGTTTTGATAACCATATGGCCACATGACAGTCTACTTTTAACGTTCATTATGCATTACTAAAATGTGACACCTTTGCTGCAGAACAACCAGCAACTAGCAGTAGGGAAACAGCATTCTGACAGAGATAAGAAACACTCCCCCCCCCCAAGTATGCCCTGTGATGTTTTAGAACGATATATCCAATACCATTCTAATAGCGTTAAACAGGTCAGTGTAGATCCAGCCCACGCCTCTCTATGCAGCCCCTGGAACTCTCCAGCACCCCCCCCCGCTTCCCCTTCAGTTTTTGCCTGGCTGGACTGTGTTCTTGAGCTTTGATAATGCCTCCTGCTTTCATGGATGGAGAGGGAGATTGCAAGAAGTAGGGGGAGCCCTCAAGCAGGACCTGAATCACAGCAATCTTCCATCCTGTGATCTCCAGCAACTGGTATTTGGAAGCATTATTGCCTGCAGCTGTGGAGTCAGAGCATAGGCATCATGGCTAGTTGCGATTGTTAGACTCCTCCACAAATATGTCCAATGTTTTTTTAAAGCCGTCTAAGTTGGGGAGCCATCTAGAGCCTGGATAGCTGAGTTGGCTACAGTGTGGTGGTGAAGCTGTGAAGTGTAGGTGGGTTCCCACGAGGCAAGACACAGTGATAACAGCAAGAACTTTTACTGAACTAACAGAACTGGACAACCGGGGCAAAGCAACTGCTTATATACATTTCTGAAGGGCTGGGCCACTCCCACTCCCAACGCGATTGGCTGTCTAAACGTCCAAGCTGTGAATCATAACTTAGTGTTTAAGGGCCAATGGCAGAGGCCCAAGTCTTGAAATGTTCTGGGATTGGATATCATGTATCAAATCAGAACACAGGGGCTCCGATTCCTTAGTCCAGACTCAAGCTCAGGCAAACACAGGCCACTGAATACATAATAAGCTGCATATTCCAACATTCAGCTTCATTGGATGTCCATGATTTCTGGTGTTACGGGAGAGAGAGAAAAATCTCTTCTCTGTCTACTTGCTCCATTCCACGCGTAAATTTTACAAATTTCTATCATGTCACTTCTTCCCTGCCTTCTCTGTAAACTAAAAAGTCCCAAACACTGCAAACCTTCTCCAAAAAGGAGTCGCTCCACCCCTTGATCACTTTGGTTGTCCCCTTCATTTATTTTTTTTTTTAAAAAAAATCTTAAGGTTTATGGAGAAAAATACAAAACTTAATATCTTTCCCCTTTTTATTTTTTTAAAAAACCCAAACCAAGACTTTGATCTAGATACAATAAAAACACAAAAATGGGAAAGAGAGAGAGGTTAAGAGAGAAAGATAGAAAAATAAGATTCAGAAAATAAAGAAGTTCCAATTCTTCATCTGTTTGCTGTAAAAGAAACAATATTCACTCTGTTGTTGTTTAGTCGTTTCGTCGTGTCCAACTCTTCATGACCCCATGGACGAGAGCATGTCAGGCACTCCTGTCTTCCACTGCCTCCTGCAGTTTGATCCAATATGAAAGCCAACAAAGCCACTTTCTATAAACAAACATTATTTCAATCCTCAAATGCTCCTTTCCTGAAACTTTTCCAACTATAGGTTCCTGGAATGTCACCCTCAAACTGAAAAAGGTTGATCCCGGCAGTGGCGGAGCAAGCCGATCGGGTGCCTAGGGTAGCGCACGTGCCCTGCTCCCGGGGCTAAGGCCAGTGGCCCGCGGGGCGGGGCGAGCAGGGGCAGGATGCTCCATGGGGCCTCTGAGGCGTCTGCCTGCCTCCTCCCATTCAGCTGCCCTACAGCTGGAGGGGGGGGAGGCAGCAGGCAGACCATTTGTGAGACGCGTGGCTCGGGTGCACTGCAGGCCCCACAGTGAGTGCTGCCCAGCATTTTGTCACCCCTCTCAGTGGTGACACCCAGGGCGACACCCCCTTCCACACACCCCTTCTTCCGCCCCTGCATCCCAGTCCTGATTAGGTTCTAATCGCCTAAAGAATGGGGAATGAGGCTGATATTGACTCATGAGTGAGGCAGGAGCCATTGTTATGCTTCCTAGCCCTGAGAATAGTTCAGTGATTTGTGTGCAGTGGGGTAGGAGACCCGGAGGACACAGTATGGATAAACTCCCTTCTCCAGCTTGTGTTTGACAACACTGGGCTTAGAAACATACTAGTCAAGACTCTCCTCCACCCAAACCAGAAATGCCCGGTGTAAATGGCATTCATTAAATTCATATTAATTAACTTGCAAGTTAATTTCCTGCCTAATTAAGGAGCACGCTTTGCCGCAGCTACTCCTTCGTGTGGATTGCATCTGCCAAGTCATTAAATCATACTGAGTAATTTTATAAAGCACGCTCGCATGAAGAGTTTCTGATTTGGGTCATGGGTTAAGTGTAAAGGGAATGGAGAGTGTTCTAGGCTAGGCAGGAGACAGAAAGCGAGACCTGTTTGGCTAGTTGCTCCTCCCCAGGGCCTTATTCATCTGTCAGGGCTCCTTTGATAAGTACATGACACCCTCCATTAAAAGGTAAAGGTAAAGGGACCCCTGACCATTAGGTCCAGTCGTGGCCGACTCTGGGGTTGCGGCCCTCATCTCGCTTTATTGGCTGAGGGAGCCGGCGTACAGCTTCCAGGTCATGCGGCCAGCATGACTAAGCCGCTTCTGGCAAACCAGAGCAGCGCACGGAAACGCCATTTATCTTCCCACCAGAGCCGTACCTATTTATCTATTTGCACTTTGATGTGCTTTTGAACTGCTAGGTGGACAGGAGCAGGGACCGTGCAACGGGAACTCACCCCGTCACGGGGATTCGAACCGCCAACCTTCTGATCGGCTCTGTGGTTTAACCCACAGCACCACCTGCATCCCAGACACCCTCCATTATAACTGGCCTTTTATCGGATTTGCAGCTGTGGCTCAGCGCTCTCTCCTTTCCTCCTGGAGGCCTCATGTGGAAATCCATCACAGGTAGAATAAATGTTTGATGGTGCCCTCTGTTTGAGGACTGTCCAGTCAGTTTGAAGATAAGGAACTAGAAAAAGGGAAAGCAGGAGCCTTGAAGTTGCCCATCAGAAGCTGGCAGCAGCTGGTGCCTGCAACCAAGTCACCTGGTGTCTTCGCCGTTACGGTGAGATGTATTGCATTTCTACTGAAATTATAGCAATTATTTCTAAATCTCCCATCTACGCATATGAATTCTCATGTGCAAATTAAATGCAAATTGGTGGCCTCTTTCCCCTCTCCCCCCATCATTATGGGAGGGGGGTGATAAAAGACCTTCTTCTTTGGCTATGCATTACTGGTCACCCTATTGCTTCTGCTTCAGTGGTTCTCTGTCCCGGTATGCAGAGGGGCAAAGGCATCTGGGTAGGGAAGGAAATGGAGCAGGTGGGTCAAATGCTCTTCACCCAATGGCAGTATTTAAACCCACAGTTTTCAAGCATCACCTAATACAGGTTGAATGTGTCTTGCCTAAGGATCCCCAGATTTTTGGAGCCAGCATTGCGGCCAGGGATCATTTTTCAGAATGTGAAGAACGCCGATCCAGTGTGGTGTAATGGTTAGAGTGTTGGGCTTGGACCTGGGAGTCCCAGGGTTTGAATCCCCACTTGGCCATGAAACTCGCTGGGTGACCTTCGGCCAGCCCTCCATCTCTTAGCCTAACCTACCTCACAGGGTTGATGTGAGGATGAAGAACCACATACACCACCTTGAGATCCTTGGGAGATAAAAGTGGTATATAAATGGAATAACTAACAAACACAGGAAGCTAGCTTAGAATGAGTTAGAGTCATGCATCCCTTTAGCACAGTGTTACCTGCACTGGCTGGCAGCAGGTCTCCAGGGTTTCTGGCTGGCACTTTCCCCCACTCTACCTGGGCACACCAGTGGATTGAAGATGAGACCTTCTGCATGCAAAGCAGGTGTCTTAACACCAAGCTACAGTCTATCCTGGGATTCCCAGGCCCTCTGCGGATACAGGTTCCAACACACGCAACAAAATATGCACAAACGTTTTCTTGCTTTTCCTCCTTTGGTTTCAGATCCATTTTACTCACTTATCTATGAGGATGTGGGTTGGGCAGGGAGGGCGAGGGAGGATAAAACTCCGGATAGTGGCAGCCAACTACATTTTTCTCAGAATAAACTCAATGAAGCGAATGGACCTAACTTAGTCCTCCTAATTCTTATGAGTCTGCTGTGAGCAAAACTGAGCTGAAGACCAACCAGGGGCATTACAGGTATGCAGCCTCCTTAGGCCAGTTCAGTAGAAAGACCAGTGCTGGGGAGGAGAGACAGAGGGAGAGGAGGATGTGTGCTTGCAAAACACCTGGCCAAATGCTGCCACTGGCCGAGGAATCGTGGGCTTGTTTTTGGGGTTGATGGATGGGCCTTACGGATTGCAGATGATAGATGTCTCTGCCAAGCTGCTCGTTTACAGGGCTTTGCAAAACTGCTGCCTGAAATTAAGTATTGGCATTTTCAGCAGGTGAGTCAGTCCCGTTTGAAAGAGGCTGCCGGGAGAACCATAAGGTCATCCTTTCCCTGCCCCCATTTCTCCAGACATAATTTACCTCTGGCCTGCCAATGGTCAGCGACCTCTCCACATAGACCAACATCATTAGCACTGTCGTGTGGAAGCGGAAGCATTAGTAACAAATGGTTGGCTAGTAACTTTTCTGACTTTATTTACAAGGCATGCCATAAATGAAACCCTGTATATAAGTGGCCCCCTTGGCCTTTTCTATCGGCCCATATGGGACCAGCACGGGTAACCAAGTCTGGAAAATATTTAATATTCCTACCTATTTAATATTCCTACCTTCACTTAATTTTATTTTTGTTTTACTGTGATTTTGAGCTGTGTTTTAATCAGTTGTTTGGTTTTGTGTTTTTAATGTATTATATATTTGGTTTTAGCCGCCCTGAGCCCGGCCTTGGCCAGGGAGGGCGGGGTATAAATAAATTATATTTATATATTTATTATTATTATTAGTGAAAACCAGGGCTGTGGGTAAACTGTGATTCTGCAGGTGCACAAGAAAAAAATGAGCATAAATCCAGCTTCCTAAACATCTACTTGCTCTATTATTTTTTCCCCATTAAAAAAACACCACTGGATGCCATCCTTAGTATATATATTTTTAAATCTCTCTTTAACTTGAAAAGCAAAATATGGCACTTTTTGAAACCCATAAATTAAAACTTCAAAATACTGCTGGGTCTTAAACTGGTGCAGAACCTTATGTCATCTATCCATTACTTTTTCCTTTTGTGATTTGATTTGTGTTCTCCTTCACACTTTTCCTTATTTACCCCACACAATAGATTCATCTTATCCAAATTCATGTATCAACCTATTTGTATATACCCACCGATCAATGAATACCGAGAAGAAGGAGAAATATATCTGTTTGAGAAAAGGCAACGCTTTTTAAATGCAGGTCGCAAACTCTTCAGACACTGAACACATTGTATTAGATTAGTATTAAAGAATGTGTTCGAAGAGGTATGTGTGCTCATTGATAGGATATCAAGATCTGGATCGATGATGGAGGGAGTCACCGCCGCATGGAGGGTGCCCTTGCACCACTCACCTCTGTTGATGTACACAGTTGGATCAAATTCTAGCATCAAAAAGGAGGTGTGCATGAGGGTAGCTAGGGCTCTCCACCCTCCCATATCTTGATTCCCTACAATCCGTCACTTGGATTTCTTCTTCTATCAGAACCCTGGCACCTCCTTCCCAAAGCCCAAGAAGCTTCTGCCTGGCTAAGGGATGGAGGCGCGATGCCCACATGCATGATGCCAGGACATCAAGATGTCATGCGCCCCCTCCCCAATCTCCCTCACAAGCTGGCGCTTCTGGCCCTACGGAAAATTTCAGCGCACGCCACTGCTGCCAACCGCTCTACCTAATTTATATCGTGGCTTTCCTCTGAAGAATCTTAGGGTGGAATGCACAGTTCCACCGCAACTGGAGGTCTCAGAGCTGTGAATTTATTTCCTGCACATTTTCAGCCAGGCAGACTCAAGAGGAATGCCTCTTAGCGTGCACAGAGTTATCTTCCCAGTAGCAGAAAACCATCTAGACTGAGGATGCTCACAGTTAAAGGATGCAGCTTCCCACAAAGCTCCAGAGCTTCTAAACTAGAGTCATCTGTCCAGTAAAGATGTGACGAAATTCTTCCCTCCCCTCTTTGGCTGGGAAAGGAACCTGCCTTGTTGTTTCTCATTTGTTTTCCACCCTAAAGGACCTCTTTCCTTTTGCTTTGGTAGCTGCCGCGTGCCCTTGGGTGCCAGGCGTGATGGATGGCCGCTGCTTTCCCCTGCCATTTGTCATGCCCAAACCTGTAGTGCCAGTGGCTTCTTGGGCTCCTCATCCATTAATATCCCAGAGAGTGTCTGGGTGATGCACTGTTTGCTTGCCGCTTGCTACACGCCTGCCAAGATTGATACAGCAAAGAAAGCGGCAAGCAGATGGGAAGATGCACAAGCAAGCCAACCCATAATCAAACTGTCCATCACGTGGCAGAGTGGTGGTGCTGGTGGGAACTATTAGCAAGATGTTCAGCCCTGGGGGTGCTAAGTTAAATCAGTGGTGCTGTTACATAATTTTAGACTCTGGACTTAATGGTGCCACTGGATTTTCCAGTCTTAAATTATTTCACAGGAGCATCCCTCCCACCTTATTAGATGATTGTGTGTTTTATTCCACTAACTTCATAATCAGGTGTGCCAGCCTTGCTGTGTTTAGGGGCCTTCCTGCTCATTCTGCTGAGTCCTGCTGAGTCCCAGTCCTGCTCTGGTGGCACCACTGAGTTCAATTAATCGTGGGAGCGCTCCATAACATCAGTGGAGGGAAAATAAAAAGGTGCAGCTCTTGAACTTTTTTAGGAACAGGAGTGATGGCATTATCTTCCAGAGTGCCAGGGCAAGTGGTTTGATGAGGGAATAATTTGACCATGAAGCTTTCCACTTTTATTTTTTAAATATATATTTTATTAAGTTTTAAAAAAGAGAACAAACATAAGGAAAAACAAAAACAAATGCACAAAAACACCAAATTATACAATACATTAGAAAAAAGAAAAAAACAATTTAAAAAACAAACCCATCAAAAAAAGATTAAAAAGACAAAAAAGAAAAAAGAGCATTAAAAAACCCTCTTTTTATTCCACAACTTTGATTGACTTATTTTCTTGACTTCCTCTCATCTCCCTTTTTTGTATTCCTGTTAAAAATTAATTCAGCAAATTCTTGTCCAATTTATTTGTCTAGTTATCCGTCCAATCTTATTTTAAACCTCATCGCTGGAACCGAAGCGTTCCACTTTTACTATTATTTATGACAGATTAGCATAGAGAATGAGGGAAACAGTCAAGCAGAGGCTAGGCACTTCTTTCCTTTCCTTTGATGGAATCCCTACTTCAGCCACGGAGTTTTAATGATAACTCTTCTTTACAAAACTGTTTGCGTTTCTTATTAAAAGCTAAACGTCGCATTTCAGCTGCCTTAAAATCTTTTGCTCAATATCAGTGTGTTTTACAAGGTGAGTTGTGCGGTCAGAAGCAAGCACCACTGAGTACGTTGCAGCGTACTCCCAGAAAACTATACAATTACATCCAACTATTCTTCCAGGGTATGAACATTTCATTGTTTGTTTGTTTTGTAACAGAAGAAAATCCTTAATAAAAACGAATTAAAAACAAAGCAAAACTATACTCCCAGGAATCTATATAATTACCTTCATGCTGATCCTAATGAACTGGGTATTGTGCTATGTATTGCTGCTCATGTGTCTGTTTGTAATTATTATTATTTTCTTATATATTAATTTATGTACCACTAATATGCCAGATTGGCTACTAAGGTGTTTACAACTATGAAGTCAATACATAACTAAAATACCCAATAACAAGTCCATTGGGGCACTAAAACATCCTTAATTTAAATATATGCTAAAGCAAAACATTATAATTAAAGTGGCTTTTTTAAAAGTTAAAATAATTTTTGCTGTTCATTTATATACCATATTTATTAATCTGTATACCCATAATGATATATAGGATCAACACAGCAGTCTATATTGAGTGGAAGAATGCAACTGCCTGCATTTTTTTATTCTCTTTATGGCATGGCTATGGGTTTCAGGAGGGAAGGGGGTATGGGGTCTGTAATCTTATTTCTAGGTTGCTTTCTATACAAACATCTCTAAGTGAGTAGAGCAAACTGAAGCATATAATAACACTGAAAGCATGCCATGAAATACAAAAATAAAATACAGTCTCTTAAAATACAAAAGGGCAGTCTCCACCTTTAACAATCCAGGAAAACCTGAGCAAAAAAGTGTATCTTCAAGAGACTTTGAAACAGGGAGGGATGGAAATCACGCAATAAAACGTTTGAGCAGTATTCCCTATTGTTTTAGTCTTCAAGCATTATGTCCACAATTACACTATTTCTTGCCTTCTTTTTGGCATTTCCCTTCCATTGAAATGCATTTGAATCGATTGTGTGATTCGTTATGTAATTAATTTTGTTAGTTTTGGCCATAGCGGATAGGTTTTAGCAGGAGCCGGAGAGAAGCTGAACAGCAGCAGAAGAGAAACAGCGCTGATTGTGACAAACACAGGACAGCACAGAAACTGCTGCCTCCATACATCTCTAGACACAGGTGACCCAATAGCGCATCCCAACTATGAATTCCTGGACTTCAGAATTTAGCATGACACCACTTCATTGCATTCTACTGGGGCTCTTCAGCAGCTCCTGTTTATATTGGTGGAGGCTGTGTAGCTGAAGTCTTTGTGGCTTGTGCTTTGCATGAGTCCAGCATAATATCCCTAACTCTGGGTTGTGATATCAGGTAATGAAAGGTGTATTTACTGGAAGTGTCAATGGAGGGTTTTTAAAATCAATCAATCAATCAAGGGGCATGGGTGGCACTGTGGTCTAAACCACAGAGCCTCTTGGGCTTGCCAATCAGAAGGTAGGTGGTTTGAATCCCCGCAACAGAGTGAGCTCCCGTTGCTCTGTCTCAGCTCCTGCCAACCTAGCAGTTCGAAAGTGAAATATACTCAGAGTCAAGAGTGGGTTTCATGCTCTTTATTCAGCTCATAGTGATGAGGAGGAATGGAAGTTCCCCCAGAATGTCTGCTTTATATATATTATTTACACAATGGGCCCCACGTGATTGGCTAATTCCGGGATTCTCCTGTAGGCCAATCAAGTTGCGGATTCACTTCCACCTGGCGCTGGATTGGGTGGCTCCTGTGGACCATCAGACTGCTGCATTCTGAATCCTATTGTTCTAGAACCAATCACTAATGTATTTTGGATCCTATTCAACTCACTACATAACAGAAAGCATGCCAAAAGTGCAAGTAGATAAATCGGTACCGCTGTGGGGGGAAGGTAAACGGCATTTCTGTGCACTCTGGCTTCCGTCACAGTGTCCCGTTGTGCCAGAAGCGGTTTAGTCACATGACTCAGAAAGCTGTCTGTGGACAAACGCCAGCTCCCTCAGCCTGAAAGCGAGATGAGCGTTGCAACCCCATAGTCGCCTTTGACTGGACCTAACTGTCAAGGGGTCCTTTACCTTTTACCATAAGTAAGTAAGTAAGTAAATGTTTAATTCTCAGGCTCTATCTGTTAATTGATCCCATTTGCAAACTGCGATTGACATTAATCAGTACGCCTTTGGAGAGAGCCCAGAAGAAAGGGACAGTCTTAAGTGTGAGGTGACTTGGTATTTTATAAGCAAAAGCTAGGACTCACTATGGGGGGGGGGAGTGGGGGCATGCAATGAAATGTTGCGATGTGGAATGCTCCTGTTCAAGGGTCCATCCTAACATGTCCTGTTCCAGGATACTCCATTACATTCCTCCTGCCTGCTGTTTTTCCATCCCCCTCCCTTGCTGCCAGCACTCTGCGGCCAGTGAGGAATACTTAGTTCCCACTGGGCTGTTTTTATCCCCACACGCAAACACTTTCGGAAGGATTCTAAATAATTTTTTGTACTTCTGCAAATCTTGGGGTTCTTCCAAGCCCACTGGCTGCCAACCTCTTTCTTGTGTATGGATAGTGCCATTCTGACTACATAAGGATCCACACTCAGAGAACTGTATTTCTTTGATATTATTTCCTCTTTCATTGCGCTTGGGAAATTTTGAATATGGAGTCATTCTCCTGTGGTCTTAAATTGCCAAACAGTGTGACTGACAGGCAAGGATGGAAGAAACACTTCAATTTCAGTTCCCCATGTTTTTCATCATTCCACTCTTAAATTCGGTTTTCCACATCTCTGCAGTATGTTATGATTTATTTATTTTTAAACAATCCTCCTGAAAACTTGTCCGTATTTTAGTGTGTGTTTCTTCCAATATGCAGCCTTTTTAATGCAACTTTAACATTTTTGCAAGCAGTTTCACCTAATACAATGCGCTTTGCATGTAATTTTCACTCCCATGTGCATCTTTCCCCCTAATATTATTCATTTCGTATTTTCTGTTTGGCTGGAGAACTGCCTTGCAAAATTTGGAGGAATGGAAATTTCAAAGGATAGCTGTGTTTCAATTCTCACATTCATGCAAATAAGGTAAAAAAGTAAAGAGACCCCTGACCATTAGGTCCAGTCGTGGCCGACTCTGGGGTTGCGGCGCTCATCTTGCTTTATTGGCCGAGGGAGCTGGCGTACAACTTACAGGACATGTGGCCAGCATGACTAAGCCGCTTCTGGCAAACCAGAGCAACGCACAGAAACGCCATTTACCTTCCCGCCGGAGCGGTACCTATTTATCTACTTGCACTTTGACGTGCTTTCGAACTGCTAGGTTGGCAGGAGCAGGGACCAAGCAACGGGAGCTCACCCTGTCATGGGGATTCGAACCGCCAACCTTCTGATCGGGAAGTCCTAGGCTCTGTGGTTTAACCCACAGCGCCACCCACGTCCCTGCAAATAAGGTAGTTTCTCATTAAAATCAAACAACAACAGTTCTCTCGTCCAGCCCTACCGACAAGCTACATGGGTGTGCCGCTGGAAATCAATTAAACTGCTGAGGCTTCAAACAATGTCACGCTTAGCTGAGAGCAAGCCCCAGCAAACTCAGTGGGGCTTGCTTCGGAGTAAACATGCAAAGGCTTGCTCTGCAAAAGCTGTTGTGGTTCCCAAGTATCCAGTGGTGCAATTAGTTAATTTTTATCACTCTGGACTTTGTGGACTTAATTTTTTTGGCGTGTGTCTTTACATGGTAAATGTGCATTGTTTCACTTATTTCAAAATACAGTGGTACCTTGGTTCTCAAACGCCTTGGTACTCAAACAACTTGGAACCCAAACACTGCAAACCCGGAAGTAAGTGTTCCAGTTTGCGAACTTTTTTTGGAAGCTGAACGTGCTCCATTTTGAGTGTTACACTTCTGATTTGAGTGCCACACTGTCATTTTGAGCGCCACACTTCCGTTTTGAGTGTTATGCTGAGGTCTGTCTATTTTTGCTATTTATTTTGTGTTTTTGCGGCTCTTTTTTGGTTTTGTGACTGTGTGGAACCCAGTTCAGCTACTGATGGATTGTGTGACTGCAATACATTGTTTAGTGCTTTCATTTTATGGATCAATGCTCTTGTTAGATAGTAAAATTCATGTTAAATTGCTGTATTAGGGGTTGTTTTTAAAAGTCTGGAATGGATTAATCCATTTTGCATTACTGTCTGTGGGAAAGCGCACCTTGGTTTTGGAACACTTTGGTTTTGAAATGGACTTCCGGAACGGATTAAGTTTGAGAACCAAGGTACCACTGTATGCTAAGCCAACTCTACTGTCCAGCTATCCAGCTGCCCTAAAGTTCTGCCCTAATGGCACGACTACTAAGTCTCACTGTGCTTTAATGGGGCTTATCCCCAAATAAGGATACAAAAGTTTGCAGCCTAAGTTATACTTGAGACAGGTGATGCCTGGCCGGTCACACAGAGAATCCTTTGCCTACCACAGAAGGTGGTGGTATGGATATATAAATGAAATTAGAGTTCGGAAACACTTTTTACAAAGAAAAGTGCTAGAGAAATGGATATGAATAAGTTTTTTAAAAATACATCAGGGCCCAGAGCTGTGGTTAATGGTTATTTTTATTCCTTATCATCTAGCTTTCTTCCAGCAGGATCAGAATCCAATTTTGACAGGGGCAGGCACTCAAAAGCTTTCAAAAGGGACAGGTTCTTTTCCTCCCTGCCACAATGGCAAGTAACGAAATAAACACAGCAGGGACTTAACTTAAAAACCACAGAGCCGGTTCCAAGTAAAATATAAATGATACACCCATACAATCTGCTTAATGGAACTCTAAGTACAATGAAGTTAAAATGATTTCATGCAAGCTTTATTTCATCCTTTAGCCACAAAGCGTTTTACCTCTGTCCTTTTTTCCCTTTTATGGTGTGAAATACAGAAAAGTCGTGGGCATCTGTGACGAGCTGGGCAGGATGTGTATGACAGGCCACGAGAAACATGACATTACTCATGTTTGTTTTTAAAGTGTGCTTTCAACAGGTCACATTTGCTTTGAAGGAAAAGCACACCTATCTGGAGCATGCTCCTTGTCTCTGAACCTGTTCCAACTTCCCACCCAAAATTGCACACACACTCCTCCCGGCAGGGTGATGATTGCAGTAAAAGTTCAGGGCTCAGAGTTGTTAGAAGAAGAAGAAGAAGAAGAAGAAGAAGAAGAAGAAGAAGAAGAAGAAGAAGAAGAAGAAGAGGAGTTTGGATTTGATATCCTGCCTTTCACTCCCCTTAAGGAGTCTCAAAGCGGCTAACATTCTCCTTTCCCTTCCTCCCCCACAACAAACACTCTGTGAGGTGAGTGGGGCTGAGAGACTTCAAAGAAGTGTGACTAGCCCAAGGTCACCCAGCAGCTGCATGTGGAGGAGCGGAGACGTGAACCCGGTTCCCCAGATTACGAGACTACCGCTCTTAACCACTACACCACACTGGCTCTCAGTGTGGGAGTTCACGTCATGGGGTTCTGCCCCATGATTTCTAGGCCCATGAGAGTCTTTTTCCTTTTGTCCCACCTCTTTCCCTAGGAAAACCTGCGGTTTACTGCAGAATCGGAACATATGTCAACTCTGAGTCACGATTCACAGCTTGGAAGTTTAGACAGCCAGTCATGTTGGGAATGGGAGTGGCCCAGGCTTTCAGAAATGTATATAAGGAGTTGCTTTGCACCTGTTGTCCAGTTCTGTTAGTTCAATAAAGATTTTTGCTGTTATCACTGTGTCTTGTCTCATGGGAACCCACCTACACTTCATTAAGAGTCTAGGTAAAGCCAAAAGTACGTTTTCTGCTGCTCCCTGTCATTTACATCTTGTAATTGCTATGGATTTCTCTCATGCAAGGTGTGGAGGGATGTCCTCTGCTCTTGGGCACAGGGAAGCCTGTCAGATGACAAGGACAATCAAAATTGATTAAGTGGGCAATTAGTTGCGGAAGGAAGCCCTGTAACGAATCTGTCTCCAGCCACCAAGACGGCATATTGCTTGCAACATGCTCTTTTAAGTAGGAGCAGCTGGTGGAAAGAGAGCTTTCCCCCTAGTGCTGACTTGGTTAAAGCAGGCATCAGTAGCTTCCTGCACCCTCAGGTTGGTGTAGAAGCAGGATTCTTTTAGAGTGTTGTATATATGATTCTTGAGAGTGTTGCAAGTGCTTCAGAAGGACCCAGGTATTGAATGCTAAGTGTGTGTCCTGGCCACTGAGCCTCAGAAGCTACGTAGCTACATAGAAATTTTCCAAGGAAGCAATTTTGTAGCATGATAATTAAGAAGCAAGCCTGCTATCACACGATAATTGTTCTCTTCCAAACAAATGTGTTTTGGACTGGAAACCAGTTAATTTTGAAAGTTTCCTAAAATCAAAGAGCACGGCAGAAGAACAGATGAAGTATGCACGGGATCTGAAATGAATAATGATTAGATTTTCAACATCCAATAATCCAGCTGTGTATTTGAATATATTCTGGGAGTTGTGTTGCTGTGTCATGAAAAGTGGCTTTCCATATTTATTGTGTGTGTGTGTGTGTGTGTGTGTGTGTGGCTTGCTGCCTAACGAAGGACTATGTGCTTTGGGCTGCTCCAAATATCTTGAGTGTGCCTCACATCTACCTATTATGGTGAGAACTGAAGCTAGTTATTTTACTTAGGTTGTGCACAAAGAGATCGCAGTGGCGTAGCGTGGGGGGTGCAGGGGGGGGCCGGCCGCACCGGGCACAACATCTGGGGGTTAGGGTTAGGGGGCGCAAATCCACGGGTTAGGGGCGCAAATCCATGGGTTAGGGGACGCAAATTACTTGCCTTGCCCCGGGTGCTGACAACCCACGCTACACCACTGAGAGATCGGAATCCCAGCAGCAGCTGATCTGGGTGGTGCAAAGCATATTAGACTGCGGGTGGTCATGGGCTATAGAATCATAGAGTTGTAGAGTTGGAAGCGATCCCAACAGTCATCTATTCCACCCCCTTGCAATGCAGGTTATGTTTATCTATAGGCAGAGTGGCCATAGCTCAGAAGCAGAGCTCGTGTTGCATGCAGAAATTCTAAATCTCAGCCCCTAGTATTTCCCACTTAAAAATGGATCTCAAGAGGCAGGACTGGGAGCACCCACGAAAAGTAGACAGTACTGAGACAGCTGAACTCATCTGGTATTAGACAGTTTCATGTATTCACTGTACTTGCATGCTTGCACCCGTCTCTCTGTAATATTTGCTCAAGTGGTGTGTTACATCCATACAGTCATCCATACAGGGATCTGTGCATTCTGACTCGGGTGAATGGAGTGGTAAATCTGATGCCAAAAGAAAAGATCACCTTCTGCCAGTTGGCTCCTTATGCGTACGCCATTTTGACGGTTAGAAGAAGGAAGGCTCAGAAATAGCTGTGCCAGCCTTATGTTACCAATTTTGGGCACAGATAATGAATCAAGAGCATGAATGGAAACTGGATAAACCGCTTCTGAATTTGATCCTGCCTACGTACAGGCTGTACTTGAACAACACACAGTCGCATATCTCTTATAAGTGAATCCATCAAATCATTATCAAACTGTGTCCTCTTTTTGCCCCTGTTGCAGTGACCTAGCTGGTCTTCCAAAGAAATACATCAAGGGTTTTCCAAGGCTCTGTAATATTATGAAGAGGTCACCTGGGAGGTACCAAAAGGTTAATTTCAACACTTTGATCGAATACCAAATTCCATACAGGGCAGTTTGACCAATTAGTCTTATCCACAGAACTGCAAAAAAAGAAAAAGAAAAAGGCAGAAGCGAGGGTGTCTCTGTTTAGGTCAAGACCATCTAGTTGTGCGTAAGTTATACCTTGGGAATAAAGCACAGGGTTAATAGGCAGGTATGGTCTTTTCACCCTATACAGAGCTTTTTCTTATGAATATAATGCAATAGTCATTAGGTGGCTACTCTCCAAATATTTCTCAACATCGTTCCTTTGCTTAAGAGCAGGATTGCACTGCTGGGGGAGAAGATGAGTAGTGTACCCCTGTGCTGTTTCCCCAATTTAAATCTGTCCCTAAAGCTGCTATTTCCCTAAAGGAGGAGGGGGAAAGACAATACACCTTGTCCTCCCACCCCCCAAAAAAATCATCGGAATGTGTGAGCTGGGAAGATAGGACACACATAGAAGCCAATGAACAGAAGCTCTGTTTTTGGTGGGGCCCCCTAGAGCCAGGGGCTATCCTGCACCACATATATTGTGTGGCTACCACTGTTCTGAGGGCACACAGGGTGGTCTTGGTCCCCCCTCTTTAGAGATCAGCACAGCTGGGTTGCATTCTGGTTTTGAGGAGTGTGCTCCAAATATATTCACTACTGTCCCTTTGGGACCAGTGTGGTGAGGTCTGGAAAGATGCTATAAATATGTGGGGTATCAGCAGGGAGACATTCGGGGGGGGGGGGCGGTGCTGATGGAGAAAGCATGGCCCCTGGAGGGTAATTCTCATCTGTGGATATCTTGGCAGAAGGAAGCTCTACAAACACTTTTTTTTCCTGTGCTGGTCCAGGGAGATGGTCTTAGGGTTCTTGGTACCTTAGTACTACTCCAATGCATGGACTCCTGAGTCCAGGTCATTTTGAGTTATGTATGGCTCAGTCTCTGTAGGGTCCAAGGTGAACATTAAGTGGTCCAGGCCCACCCAAGTCAACATCAAATCATGTTCAACGTGCAAGTCTTGTTGGTGCAGCTTAAGGAAATAATATCAAGTTGCTGAACTCTGTGCTTCAAATCCTGTTTTCTAAACTCAACAGCATCATACACAAACACACAATTTGAATTAGTGGGATTTATATCGTGCATCTTTGCAAACAATCTAGGTGTTAGAACACTTCCCCAAATTAATTTCATCTCAGAGGTCTTCACCTCCCTCTCCTTGCTGCCATCAGGCACAGGGTTTTAGGGAACTATTCTTCCGATTCCTTATCTCTAGTATTATGTCTCTTATGAGGGTAAGAAAAATCATGGTGGCAAAACAAAACAAATGTGGTGGTCCAAATAGAGATAATTATAGAGGGTTTTGAATCTCTCCACCTCCAAAGCAGGTGAATGGCTCCATGTGGGATGAAGTTCAGAGATGCAATGTTCTTGGCGATGGATTTTATAATTTTATTTAATTTATTTTTTGCTGCTTTGGAGAACTGCCTGTTCTAGGGCACACCAGAGGAGAGGCTGCTGTTTTCAGCATGGTCTTAAGTAATTTGAAGGAGCTAATTCCAGAAGCATTCAGAAATGACTCACTTAATAACAGAGACCACGGGCTAATTAGGTTCAGCATTCCAGAGGGAGGGAAGGAACCACGAAATGGCATTTATTAAACAGTAGGACCTGGGTGCTTTCTGCAAATGTGACAAGCTGCATGCTGCCACCCAACCCCTCCCGGTGTCAAACCAAACATGGGGGAAAACATGCAAGGCACAGAAGTTGCGTGGGAAAGCCATTGGAATTCATAGAATCCTGGAAGAGACCAAAGGCCGTGTAGGCCACATTAAACTACCCTCCTCCCTGCTCCAGGTTGCGCCAGCCAGCAATTGCCCTTCAGAAATGGTCTGGCAGCAGAGCAAATTGCTCCCGAGATGATTCAAGCAAGGGAGTCAAACCACACACCAGTCAAGTGGCAAACAAACCAAGATTGCCAGTCAATGGATGGAACTTTTCTTCTTAACCCCCAATATGGCAGTCGTCCTGAGCAAGAACAAAACGAAACCTCATCCACTGAGGGTTGCTTCAAATCCTTCAAACCTTCCTCTGCAGGAGACACTTTCATCTAGGAATTACAGACCAAGCGTGCGTATTTTCCAGGGACAGTCCCGGGCTTACAGAAGCCAGCCCGGTTTCTGATTTGATCCTGGAATATCCCGCTTTTCCTTAGAACATCCCTATTTTCATCAGAGGGTAGGGTTGGCATACGTCCGGATAGAAATCGCTGAAATGTCCGGGGAAATCTGGCAATGAATGAAAACTCGAGAACTTTGCCCAAAAAAAAGCTTGACAACTTTTCTGCCTGGATTTTCAGTCTCTGAAATATGGCAACCCTAGTATGTGACCCCTGAGCCAAGGAGATAGTAAGTGTACAACCTTTAGAAGACATCCGAAGGCAACCCTGTATAGGGAAGTTTTTAATGTTTAATTTTTTATTATTTTTTATATATGTTGGAAGCTGCCCAGAGTATGGAACGGGACGTCCCTATTTTCACTGGAGAAATGTTGGAGGGTATGTGGTGGTGGTTGTTTCAAATTCTTCTCGTTAGATAAGTTATGCATCCATGCAATTGTTTCAGTTACGCTTCTTTGGCAGTACAATTCTAGCCTACTGGGCCTCTGGATGGGCTTGTAAAAATAAATAAATTATGATGTCATTGTGACTATTTTGCTAATTCCTCTTTGCTTTCTTCCCTGTAGGTCCCCAGTGCTATGCCTTGGTGGATCTGATAGGGACATGTTGGCCTCACAGTGCAGCAGGACAGATGGTGGCCCGCCCCTGTCCCGAGTATTTCTTCGGAGTGCGATACAACACTTCAAGTAAGCCGGAAGAGGGGGGCTGCAAGGGGGGCACCTCGAGATAGACAGATCAGCCTATTTTCATTCGTGGGCTGGAGATTTGACACGTTGCCTTCGGTTCCTTTAAGCAAAAGTTTGCAAAAAGTACTCAGTGGGCTCACATTTTTCCTGCAATTTCTAGACACAGATCCAAGAGGTTTTTCCATTTGTCCCACCACTTTCCCCAGGAAAATCTGTGGTTTACTGTTGAATCAGAACAAATGTCAATCAGGTTTACTGCAGATTGATGTTTGTTCCGATTCAGCAGTAACAGAGGGTTTTCCCGGGGAAAGAGGCGGGACAAAAGAAAAACCTCATGGATCTGCGCCTACAAATGATGGGACAAAGGGGAGTGTGAATGAGCCCAATGTTGCCTCTTAACAGAGATGAAGAAAGGGAAGAACCCCAGTGATGATAGTGTCAGAAGCTCAAATTCTGCAGTTAAATGTGGTGATAGTTATGAATTAGAACAACATGTTACCCTTCCAGGATAAGATGCTAATGTCTCTGATGCCCATGGTTGTGGTTGTGGAAGATTTTATTTACTAGTGCTAAAAGGGATATTTTGTCATCTTGGCTATTCCTCATGGAGATTTATTTATTTTTTTAGTAAGAAGCCTTTTTGTGAGGCTGACCAAGTTGAGATTTGCAGAGTTTTGTCCTGGGGGCAATTTTCAAGGCTGGGAAAGATGCCTACATTTGTTCCACATTACAGTACTGACATAAATGTGACGTACACATTAGTGGCTTAAATCACAGAGAAAATGCAGGGATGTCTTTACCCGACGTGCATTACCTGATTTGTTTTCCCACGCTTGCAAACACACGCCCTACACAAATCCTATTCAATAAAGCTGTCATCAGCGCATGCACAATGGCTGCTTCAAATTGTACACACCTCAGCATAACTGCAAAATGAACGGAGCAGACGTTTTCAAATCGGATAGAATCTAGCATGAGGGAAAGCACATCAAACAGGAGTATTTCTCAAGGAACTACACGATAGATGTGGGTTGTGACTAACATCATGTGCATGCCCCTTCAAATACTAGCAGTGAGAGTGCATGGGAGCCAGAGTAAACCAGAATATGTACACAACCGAAGTCCTCCTTTTTGTTAGCGCCAAATACGTATCCTTGCAGCCGTTTCTAAAAAGAAAGAACCATACATTGTGGGGAGTGGGAATGGCCAGGAACAGAGAAATGGGGGTGAGAAGTGTCAAGCCTGTTAAGTTGTGGGTGAACATATCAGACGACACAGCGATTCTTCAAACAGCTCTTCTTTATTCAGAGGCCAGAACAGAACTGAACTGAAGAGCTCAGTCAGCCTGCTTATATAGAGATCCAGAACAACGTAACTGTAGCAACTTTCTAAAACTATCCAATCACTGAACATGACTTTCAATCCTTCATTTGCATAACTATCTACAGTATCCCCCTGCTGGCCCAGGGTGAGAACTTCAGTACATAACAATGCCTAACTCCAAAGCAACTCCACGGGAGTGTAACCGCTTCGGTTGCACTGTGTGCAGAGCTTCTGGGGCGAAACAACAGGTACTGCAACTATGATGTCCAACGGAAGGCAAGAGGTGGGGGGGCGGATTTTGGCACACTGCACAGGGTGGCACTGAAATTTGAGGCACCAAGGTCCACCACTGCTTAACCCTTTCCACACCTACTCCCCCCCCCCACTGCTCCTCCCGCTCACTGTGGCAGCAGGGTTCAAAATGCATGTTTGAATTGGGGATGCCCCTGGTGTGTGGGGTGTGTGTGTGTCTCAGGCAGGGAAACAGCAAGTACAGAAAGGAGCTCCCTTCTTCCACTCCTCCTGCCCCGTACTTCTGTGTTCTAAATTTCCATCTTAAAAAATAAAAAAGAGGTCACTGCACTAGTATTAACATGTAACGTGCACATTGAATCACGGGGATCTTCTATACTGCCTCCTCAGTGGTTGGATTATGCTGACCTCTTTGCAGACTTTTCTGCTTGATTTCCAGCTTGTTAGGAAGAGCCATGGTCCTGGCACAACCCTGAACATCATGCTGGGGAAGAAAGCAGGCCATCTTCCTGCTCTCTTTGGATGGTGTCCTATTTTTCCAGTTCAGTTCTTTTGCACTTTGTTGTGTTAAGCACTGCTAGGAATTGGGGGGGGGGGGCAGGGAGCAGGAATAAAAACTGGGAGGGGCAAGGGGCCTTGGCAAGCCTCATGTTGTCCACTGCCACCATCTTGATCACCAGCATCACATATCCTCCAACATGTTGCATCCCAAAACCGGGGCATGCGCCTTTCTGTCTGCGCTCCCTTTGCAAGTCGCGTGACCCGTGTGAGATCGCAAAAGCGCTTTTCCGGTACGAGATCTCGACACAAAATCATGTGATATCATGGCACCCAAAATGGCCGCCATGCTCTTGTGGGGGTGGGTGAGAAATGGGATGTCCCTATTTTTCCAGGGCACTTTGGGGTATGGGATCAGGGGTTCAAGTTGGTTGGGCCTAGTGGCAGGAATACTGCCTGCCGCACACTACCTTTGAGTCGAAGCCAAGCCCTTGCCAACACTGTAGGAGCTAAATGGCAGAGACAGCAGGATGCCTCACCACCCTGCTTATTTGAAGTCTATCCACATTTCACTTGGCTTGCTCTGCCGAAGCAGCTATGGCTTATCACCCTTCCAATCTGACCTGACAGCTTTGATTTGAAATGAGTGGGAATAGCCTCATAGTTTCTGAGGGGATGAACGGCCAGCAATGAAGCTGTCATGTGAGCAAAAACGATCCTGTCACACAGTTTCAACAAAGGTTTAGCTTTCCCCTTTCCCTCCTTTCTCCTGTCAAGAGGGAAAAGCAATGCATGTGTGTGGCCCCCCCCCCCATCTCGTTCTCCAGGGGCTAAAGCTTATTAAGACCTTGACTTGCCACAGCCATTCCCATCTTTGCTAAGGTTATCTGCAAGACTCCTGAGGAAAATAAAATGGGCCAAGAAGCTCTGAGGAATTCACCAAAGCTGGGAGAAAAGCTCAACCCCAGGAGCGCAGGCCCAGCACAGATACAAGAATCACCTCAGAAATCTGTCTCAGGTTGTCTTTCTAAGATTCCCTGTCTAAGATTGTGAGTTTAGACAAGAGCTGAAAGCTGAGGCTAGGAGAAATGGCAAGGTGGTGTGAAGATAGACTGCTGGAGACTATGGAGGGTATGATGTATATGGGACATGCGAGTGTCGTGGCAAGATCAAATGCAGAAGAAACTTCCTGTCCTTCTTGCACCGCAATATAAAGGTGTGCAGTTTCTTCACCCTTCCTCCTCACCTTGCCCTCACTTGGAACACTTTGAGTACTTAGGTTGTGTAAAATGCAGTAATTTCTAATGTGGCTATTTTAGTAAAGTGGTTTTTTCCAGGGGGAAGGCCATCAATAGAGTTCCTTGACACCCCTTTGCAGCCAGCACAAGTTCATCCCAAAATATGAATGCAAGGTCAAGGGTGAAGCCAGCAGGCGCAAATCCAATTTTCTCCATCTTATCCATGGTTATGTCACAGGCCAATTGTGTAAGAACTTTGCCCAATTTGAAAACACCCTCTGATTATGTGTAATCCAATTCCGCTGCTGCTCAGACCACCTTTGTCCTAAAGAATACTAGATTGGGCCAAATTACATGTTCTGTATCAACTGTGTTTTTCAAATTGCGTTCTGAACGGAGCGGGAGGCGCTTTCAGCAGACAATGACTGCAGAAGCATCAAAGACTGACTTGGCTGCGAAAACTCATCAAACATCAGAGGCTGGGCTTTCACATTATCTCAAGAACAATACTTTTCACTGAGTGCACTGCAGCTGAGTGGCTCGAGTTATGAGACACTCAGGGATACATGTGCGTGTAAGCCATAAGTCTTCAGCCTGAATTTGTAACATCTTGTTTTATTGTTTGGGGGGTGGGGAATGATTAAGAAGGAGCTTACCATATTTTTCGCTCCATAGGACGCACCCGGCCATAGGATGCACCTTGTTTTAGAGGGGGAGAAGAAGAAAAAAAATTGTCCCCCTCTCTGCTCAGCTCACCCCTTCAGCGAAGCGGCAGCAGAAATGGAGCCCCTTCCATTTCTCCTCCCACTTTGCTGAAGGGGCGCTGCACAGCTCTCCCTCTCTGCTGAAGCAAGGAGAGTCTTGCTCTCCCGGCTTCAGCAAAAGGAACCCAAGCCTTCAGAGCACAGTGCGAGTTCCCACTGTGCTCCGAAGGCTTCAGGGATAGCCGCCTGAAGCCTTTAGAGCACAGTGGGAACTTGCGCTGCGCTCCAGAGGCTTCAAGCGGCTATCCCTGAAGCCTGGAGAGCGAGAGAAGGCACTGACCCTTCTCGCTCTCCAGGCTTCAGCGAAAGCAACGCGAAACCTCCGGAGCGCTTCGGAGGTTTCGCATTGCTGTTGCTGAAGTCAAGGAGCCTGCATTCGCTCCATAGGATGCACACACATTTCCCCTTAATTTTTGGAGGGGAAAAAGTGCGTCCTATAGAGCGAATAATATGGTAATTTGCAAATGGGTCAGTGAGATAATCACAAATGCGTCTTTGTCAGCAATTTTATTTCCTTATTGGGTTTTTCATGGAATGGGTAGATCAGGATTATAGGGCGCAGGGATACGGGCTGGAATTTTGAGGCCAACATTGTTGTGTGGACAGTACCAATTTTTTTTTAAAATTATAGACATGTAGAGTCATCTAGCCCATCCACTTGCAATGCAGGAACCACAGCTAAAGAAATAGAATCAAACCTGCATGCATGTGAAGCACTGACCCCGCCGTAAACACCCACCTGGAAACACTTAAATACCACAGTTTGACACAGGTAGAGAGTGCCATTCGAAAGCTTAACTTCTGTAACAGGGTGGGGAATCTGTGGCTCTCCAGATGTTGCTGGACCCCAACTCTACAAGTAGCCAGCAAGGCCAATGGCCAGGGATGATGGAAGTTGTAATCTGATAACATCTGGAAGGCCAAAGGTTCCCCACCCTTGTTCTATAGACTAACAAGATAATCCTCAGCAGTGAGGAACCTGTAGCCCTGAACTACATCTCCCAGCATCCTTCACCATTGGCATCACTGGTTGGAGCTGATGAGATATGGAGTCCAGCAACTCTGTAGAGCAGAAGACTCTTAATCTCAGGGTTGTGGGTCCAAGCCCCACGTTGGGCAAAATATTGCTGAATTGCAGGAAGTTGGACCAGATGACCCTCATGGTCCTTTCCAACTCTACGATTCTATGATTCTATGACTATGTTCCCCACCACCTGCTACACATGTTTAAAAGGTAAAGGGACCCCTGACCATTAGGTCCAGTCGTGACCGATTCTGGGGTTGCGGCGCTCATCTCGCTTTATTGGCCGAGGGAGCCGGCGTACAGCTTCTGGGTCACGTGGCCAGCATGACTAAGTTGCTTCTGGCAAACCAGAGCAGCGCACGGAAACACCGTTTACCTTCCCGCCAGAGCAGTACCTATTTATCTACTTGCACTTTGATGTGCTTTCAAACTGCTAGGTTGGCAGGAGCAGGGACCAAGCAACAGGAGCTCACCCCGTTGAGGGGATTCGAACCGCCGACCCTCTGATTGGCAAGTCCTAGGCTCTGTGGTTTAACCCCCAGCGCCACCCATGTCCCTGTGCTATGCATGTTTATTCAGAGGCAAATCCCACATTGTTCAGTAGGGCTTCCTTAGTGTTCACAGAACTTCAGGCTGGTTCAAATAAGAAAGCCAGGGATTGTTTTGCTTGTTCTGTCAGCATATCTTGTTCTAGCCCTCTTATTGGATAGAGAGAGGCAACTGAGGCCTCAGGCAACTGATTCCTGTGTCATGAAATGGCAGCAAATTATTAGTTGTTTGATTTATTATCATTGTACTTTGATAGTCAGCGACAGGGAGAGATTCCTGTGGGACTGTATGCCTCAGGTACGAAAATAACTTGGCTAACCTTGAGTACTTAAGGTTAGACATGCTGATGATTAAGCAGTATACAAAGGCCTTAAATATTATAATAATACCTAATTAAGGGGGTTGGGCAGAGGCACCATTTGCTGTTGACCTCAGGCCTGGAGGGCTGGCCACCGCTGCGACTTCAACGAGTCTCTCACATAGCTTGTGTCACACTCACAAGACCTCTCTCAATCTCTTCGTCTGCATTTTTCTTTTCCAGACAATGTGTACAGAGAATGCTTTGCAAACGGGAGCTGGGCAATCCGTGTGAATTACTCCCAGTGTCAGGAGATCCTCACCGAGGAGGTATGAAGTGCCATACATTTCAAGTAGGGCTATATTTCATTATAAAGCGGCCATACCGTGCCTCACTACCACCTGAGTAACACAGTCCCTGGGATTCTCTATATAAAGGGCCAGATTAACTTTCACAACTTCCCTCAAAGAAATTGCCCTACTCAAATATTAGTCCTACACGGACTCATTGAAATCAAGGAGCATGGCTAACTTGGTCCATTAATTTCAGTGGCTCTACTCTGAGCAGGGTTACTACTGGATGCAATCCTCTGAGAGTATAACTTTACCTGTGTTCTTATCTTGTGAAGTGCCCCGAGCTCTTAGAATGAAGGGCAGTATATAAACGGAATAAATAAATAAAATTCACCCTGGCTTTTGCTTCCCGGGATCCACCTCCTTTTTTGTTGTTCTTGTTTACGAGTCTAGACTGTTCCATTTTAGTTCGGAACTGTTTTATTTGTCTTCATAATTGTATGACTATATTGTTGTAACCTGCCCTGGGACCTCATGATGAAGAGCAAGTAAGAGATCTTATAAATAGAATAAAGTTGAAGCCGAGATTATACCTGCTGGCTTTGCTTTAGCTCTAAAGCTGAATGACCCAAAAGTTGGGGTACTGATTCTGGTTTTATTGATGCCTTTTAATCTCCATGGATATATCAAGTGAGTATGCAAAGGAGACTTTCCCAATGAACTAAGCTCTACAGATCAGATCTGTCGTCTTCTCTCTCTGTTGCTCTTAATAGTACCCAGAATGTACCACTTTGCCACGCCTCGTAGTGGGGTCATCTCAGGCTTGTGGTCACCTACTAAACCTTCTGATTTGGGTCCCTACTCTCAAGCCTGGCCCATGGATTCTGCCATGGGGCAGAGTGTCACTGCAGCTGCGTAGCAACAGCCAGTGGCTGGTGCATATATTTCCTGACTATGCAGCTTATACGCACGCATGTGTGTTTAGTGGAGGGGCACGAGAAGGAGGTGTGCAAGGAGTTTTCATGGTGTAGCCATTATCTGGAAAATCCCAGAAGGCTGTCACTTAATTAGAATTTAGAAAAGGTTCCTGGAAACATGATATATCCGCAGCGGCAATTACATTTGACTGTCCCTGGGGGCTTGGGTTGAAGTCGCAGGAGAGGGGGGCTGGATAATTAAATTAGCCAACTGTCTTGCTGTGAAGCTTGCATCCATTCTGTGAATTAGCAATTAATGTTGGGGGGGGTGGAGAGAGAAATAGCTGTGCCCCCCCCTTTGTGAGAGGACAGTAGCATCTTAAACATCAGAAGGCTGCAAATTGTTTTTCCCCACATTGTACTCGGTTCCACATCTCTGAGGATCCCTCCTTCTACAACAGGATGGTCCAAGGCACAGCCCAGGAGCCACATGTGGCCCTTGAAGCCTGCTTTGGTGGCCCTCAGCAACATTTGACACCCCTGCCCAGTAGTGCTGGGCTTTGGTAAGTGAGTGCTGGGCTTTGGGAAACAGGCATAAGGCTCTGATAGGGTCATAGGGTCCTCCTGCCTCCTTCCCAAATCCTAGTTAGCACTTTCCAAGCTTTGGGAAGTAGATGAGATGGTCTAGGACCCTGACAGAGTCTTGCACCTCCATCCCAAAGCCCAGCAACCTCACTTAGCCAGCTTTCGAAAGGTGGCACAAAGGCTGGAGGAGGGCACCCAGTTTTGACCTTGCTTCCCCTTCCCCTGGTGCGACAAGGCACTGTGTGGCCCGCAGGTTCCATGTCAAAGTACTCTGTCCACTTGGCTGGAAAAGGCTGCCCTGTTCTACAAGCACTTTCATGTGACAAGACATAATGCTGTTACAGGCTGAATGAATGTGACAGACCAGACCAGCTGACCAGTCAGCTTCTGGGCTGCTTCCTTTTCCTATATCTCGCCTATCAAGTCCAAATGCTACTCTTAGAAAAACATTTCTGACCCTACAAGTGTCCCTATTTTCCAGGGACGTCCCTGAATTAGAGAAGCCATCCCAGTTTCTGATTTGATGTTCCACTTTTCCTTAGGATGTCCCTATTTTCATTGGAGAAATGTTGGAGGGTATAGAATTATCCAACCCCCGGGCCGTCTGAAGGCAATCCTGTTTAGGGAAGGGTTTTTTTAAAAAAAAATGTTTAATGCTTTATTATGTTTTTATGTATGTTGGAAGCTGCCCAGAATGGCTGGGGCAACCCAGTAAGATGTGTGGGGTATAAATAGTAAAATAATCATTATGGAATGTGACGTCCCTCTTTTCATTGTTGGAGGGTATGGCCAGTGTGGTGTAGTGGTTAAGAGTGGTAGACTTGTAATCTGGTGAACCGGGTTCACTTCCCCACTCCTCCACATACAGCTGCTGGGTGACCTTGGGCTAGTCACACTTCTCTGAAGTCTCTCAGCCCCACTCACCTCACAGAGTGTTTGTTGTGGGGGAGGAAGGGAAAGGAGAATGTTAGCCGCTTTGAGACTCCTTCAGGTAGTGATAAAGTGAGATATCAAATCCAAACTCTTCTTGTTGTTGTCTTCTTCCATCGATCATTGTGCACAGTTCTTCTCAGACCCTCTGATGCTCAGTATCCCTGGAGCTTGCCATTACTTAGTAAAACCTATGGGAAGATGGTTCAGGAGTGGCAAAAGGAAGCATCTTATTCCCACGCATGTAAAGAACAGGAAGAATGGTTGTAGCTCAGTGGTAGAGCACATGTTTTTTATGCAGAAGGTTCCAGATTTCAGTTCTTGGTGTCTCTAAGAGGGCTGGGAAGATGTCTCCCTCCGAAACTATAGAGAGCTGCTGTCAGCCAGTATAGACATCGCTGAGCTATGTGGACCAATGGTTGGGCTCAGTATAAAGCAACTTCTTGAACTGACTACCACTTATGCTGCTCCTTATAAAAGATTGTTAGCTAAACCCAGAAGAGGAGGAGGAGGAGGAGGAGATCATTTCACAGATGATCTAAAGGTCAGCATGACGATAAAGGAGCTAAAGGGACCTGTGGTTCTCATGATGTTGCTAAGAGTCCGTTTCCCACCAATTGCAACCAGCGTTGCCCATGCTTAGGACTGATGGGAGTTGTAGTCCAGCAATGCCTAGAGGGCACCAGATGTACCCATCTCTGGTTTGAGGAAAGGGAAAGCATTGGATTCAGGGTAATGGCTAAGCAGATTCTCGTTTTTTAATGGAGGCTGCTTCCACCACTGACAAGTGAAAGAAAGTAAGACTATTGTGGCATTATCTTTGAAAAGGTCTGAAGGAATTGGACTGCAAATGATAGTTACTATACTATTGTGGCCCAATGCTGAACCTTTTCCTGCCTTTCCCCATGCAGAAGAGAAGCAAGTTGCACTACCATGTTGCTGTCATCATCAACTACCTTGGGCACTGCATTTCCCTGGCAGCACTGATAGCTGCTTTCATCCTCTTCATGCGCCTGAGGTGAGTCAGGCCAAAGGGCCCATGAGATCATTTGAAGCAGCCCTCGCCTGCCTGCCACTGGCCAGATGTTTACACACTACACGGCCATGCTAGCTGGGGTTGATGGGAGTTGAAGTCCCAAAAGCATTTGGAGGGTGTGACAGGCTGGGGAAGGCTGATCTAAAAATTAAAGAGAGGTAGGGACAAGGCAGTAACATGCGAGGGGAGGGGTTCTGCCTTGAGAGTGGGGCAGTTCATCCTTTGGGCCTATGCTGCCATTTTGCACGCTCTTTTCTTTTCTCCTCCAGGAGCATCCGGTGCCTACGAAACATTATCCACTGGAACTTGATCACTGCCTTCATTTTGCGGAACGCCACGTGGTTCGT
Source organism: Podarcis cretensis (assembly GCF_951804945.1). Taxonomy (NCBI): domain Eukaryota; kingdom Metazoa; phylum Chordata; class Lepidosauria; order Squamata; family Lacertidae; genus Podarcis; species Podarcis cretensis. The sequence goes on along the minus strand of NC_137182.1, from coordinate 26,288,312 downwards.
GGTCCAGCTCACCATGAATCCAGAAGTCCATGAAAGCAACGTGGTAGGTTCTCCTCAGCCTGGCCTCAAATCTGGTGCTAGTAATTTGGCTTGGATGCCTGCTGGACTTTGAAAAACAAAACAAAAAAAACAAGGGGGATCGAGAAACTTTCCCCATGATTTTTGAGGCGACTGCTTCTTGATCTGTTATATGAAAGTCAAGCCTTGAAAACATACATCTCTATCAGGGTCTCCAGCTGTTTGTGGACTACAATTCCCAGCATCCCTGACCACTGGTCCTGCTAGCTAGGGATGATGGGAGTTGTAGTCCAAAAAACAGCTGGAGATCCAAGTTTGGGAAACCCTGATCTATATGTAAAGCCCTAAGATATTGTGAGCTGGTGATGATAGGGTTGCCATATTTCAAAAAATAAAAACCAGGACACCCTAAAAGTTGTTGAGCTTCCCCCCACAAAAAATACCAAAAAAACACACTTTCTCAATTGACTTGCCTAAGATCCAGAACAAAATGCTGCTTTTTGGAAATCCCCCCACTCCGATGTCAATTCCTCATTTGAAATCCCTGTAATGTATGGAAAAATCCAGACATATGGAATCTCTAGGTGATAAGGCCTCTGGCAAGGGGCTGGAGCTGAGTGGTAGAGCATTTTGCAACATGCAGAAGGTTTCAGGATCACTTCCTGGCTTCTCCAGGTAGGCCTAGGAAGAAATGCTACCAATTAGTATATAGACCAACATGATCATGATCACTTTGCTTTAGCACCTTGAAAACATTGGCATGTCTTTAAGAGTTTGAAAGATCCAGCTGATCAGGCCCATAAACCTGTCAGATATTTGCAAGTTAAACTGCAGAGTATTTCACCATGACCGGTCCTACAACCAAAAATGAAATTCTAATCCTGGTATCTCCTTGTTTGATTTGTTAGCAGAAGCTAAGGTAGCCTGGCTGAGGCTGGGTGGAATTGCCGCCCCTAATTTCTAGAGGGTGCCATGTTGTTGAAGGCCGAGCCAAGGAACACTTTCAAGTCTGTTGATCTGAGCTACCCGGCAATTGAGGTTCAGCCGAGGTTTCCTTAGTGTGTGAAAAGGAAGTTGAATTTCCATGAGCTCTAGCATCTTGAGAGTGATGCCGTAGCTTATTTGCAGATGAGTTGAGCTATCTTGCAGTTGGCTTTGCTTCAATCTGAAGGGTTGGGAATTTTAAAGCCGAAGGATGGAGCCTCCGCCTCACTGTTTATGAATGTTCAGCCGTTAGCAGGCGAAAGGGGACGATGCTAAGCTGTTCAGAGTAGCTGTGTCCTCATAGAGGTAGGGTAGGCTTGCTTGTGGCTAGGATTGTGGGGAGCTGTTTCCTCTTAATTCATCCATTCTGCCTGTTCCTCACCACACACAGCCCTGGTGCCGCCTCGTCACAGCTGCCTACAACTACTTCCACGTCACCAATTTCTTCTGGATGTTTGGCGAGGGCTGCTACCTTCACACGGCCATTGTCCTCACCTATTCGACAGACAAGCTGAGGAAATGGATGTTCATCTGCATTGGCTGGTGTGAGTGGCAAGGAGAGGGGTGGCTGTAGCATATCCTGCAGGGTAGCCAGGCGACAAAGGGATAGCTCAGAGTATGAGACTCTCCACCTCAAGGTCGTGGGTTTGAGTCCCATGTTGGCCGAAAGATTCAAGGGGGTTGGATTAGACTCAGGACTCTGCTGATGTTCAGGAGTACTTTTTTGTTTATCATGTATACCTTTTCAGAATCTGAAAGCACATTCTGGAGTTAAGCCATAAGGACCCAGTGTGCCTTTGTTATACTCTCAGAGGCACCATCATGCATTCTAGGATGGGCAACAGGGCCTGAGGCTGAGCTGCGATGATTCCAGGGGCACAAATTAACCTATTCGCTCTGCAGATGCTCAGAAGCACTCTCATTCTCACTCATTATAGGAGCACTGAGCCCTCACACAAGAAATAACAGGCTCTGCGTCTGAGCTTAGGAAATAGCACTGTGATAGTTTCGCTCGGTATGGGTGGGTCCCTGAGCTGAGGCCACATATCCCATTTGCTCCCCCAACTACCACAACCCCTTGCCTTAATGCCAGGTCATTCCTCACCAGATGCCCTGAGACCCGTCTTTGCTTTCATCCACAGGCATCCCTTTCCCCATTATCATCGCTTGGGCCATTGGGAAACTCTACTATGACAACGAGAAGTAAGTCAGCCCTAGTCTCTCTCCCTCTCTCTCTCTCTCTCTCCCCCATCCTGCTTTTCTGCTGCTATGGTAATGGCTTCTAGAGCAGGCTTGCACAGCCTTGGAGTGGGTGCTACGGGGAGAGATCTGGGGGTGGAAGGAGGGAAGCTCTGCTGGCATTTCTCTGCTTTCCACAAAGGCAATCAGGAGCAGACTTGGGGGTGATTTTAGCAGACGAGCAAGAAATCAGGAGTGGCCTTGCTTACAGGCAGGCAGTGTTCTTCCCCCACTCTGCCAACTACCACCCCAACCACCCATGAACCAAACAAAAAGCTCTTTACCTGCACCAAGAATGTGGATCAGTGGCTCTCAAACATTTTGGAGGCCACAGCTCCTTTCATTCCATAAACTCACCCCCAGGGCCCCCTAACCTATAAAAAGCACTACTCAGAATAGTGAAATGCACCACTCACCAAGGGAGATGATAATGCAATGAAATTTGAAACAGTGGCAATTAATTGCACGTGCAAAGTCCAATTACTTAGTTTAATTAATCAGCAAAACTGATGAATGCTTGATCCAGTGATACCAGCTTTTCAAAGTCTGATAGTCATTTACATCTCCAGCACTCCCTGCCACCTTTTGGCACCCTGCTAAGTAATCCTGCCATCCGGGGGGGGGGGGGTAGTACCATCCACTTTGAGAACCTTGGATGTAGGTGCTTAAATTTCAGGGATCTCCTACTCCCAATGGATAGGATTAGTTCAGGGAATGGAAACCTCTGACCGGTGGGCCAGTTTAGGCATTCCCCATTAGGCCCATGAGGCTGTTCTGCCAAGCCCACCTGCCCTCCACCTGATATCACATGTCAGGTGTGAGGCAGGTAAAGCAACTGCTGGGCCGAAAAGAAGCCCATAGGATCAGTGGCACCTGCAAAGACCTGTGTAGAGTGAGTGCCCTGCTTGGCTCTCTCCTAGCACCAACAATCAGCTGGCCGTCAGGGCTTCGAGGGCCGTGTATCTGTTGCACTGGCTCCCGGTGGAGTATCAGGTCAGGTTTAAGGTGCTGGTTTTGACCTTTAAAGCCCTTTGTGGCTTAGGGCCCTCGTAGTTACGGGACTGCCTCTCCTGGTATGCCCCGCAGAGGACCTTAAGGTCCATGAATAATCATAGTTTAGAGGTCCCAGGCCCTAAGGAAGTTAGATTATCCTCCACCAGGGTCAGGGCCTTCTCAGTGATGGCTCCGACCTGGTGGAATGCTCTGTCCCATGAGACCAGGACCCTGCAGGATTAAACTTCCTTCCGCAGGGCCTGTAAGACAGAGCTATTCCACCTGGCTTTCAATTTGAACTTAGCCTGATCTTTTATTCCCCTTCTTTCCCTTCCCCTCCCCTTTTTATGAAGATTACCCGCTCTGGGATCCCACAGCTAATTCTCCCCTGGTCTCTTCACTGGCCCAAATAGGACTAATTTAGCCAGCTAGCCCTGGTGATCATCTAATGTTTATTGGATGGATTTTCCTTCTAAATTGATTTTTTAATTCTGAATTTATTGTTATTCACGTTTTATACTGTATTTTATGCTGTTTTTTTGTTGCATCAATTAAGTGTTTTAAATTTGTTGTTAGCTGCCCTGAGCCCAATTTTCTGAACTGGGAAGGGTGGGGTATAAATAAAATATTATTATTATTATTATTATTATTATTATTATTATTATCCACCCAGGGCAAAAGCAACTCACCTGACATGATTATGATGTCAGGTGATTGGCAAGTGGGCGGCCCCTTGTGGGAGTGTTGCAAGCAACTTAGAACCAGGAAAACAGTGCAGGAGTGGAAGGGGATTAACCCACTCTTTTCCCAAGCGCTGCATTTCAAACCCAGCTTGCTCTCCCCACCCAACCCCTGCAGCTACTTTTATAAGAAACAGAATTTTTGAAGAAGCTAGAGGTCCCACCCCAAATTTCCTAACATCTCTGCGTCCTTTGGCCCTTCGTAGTGGGTTGAGCAGAGGTGAAGGAAGGAACGTTCAGCGCGCTCCCCGATTCTCTGTTCTGTAGCTAGAAAAAGTAGACTAAAATAGGAAGATTCAGCAAATCTAGACAAATTTGCACAATTTATGGAGGTAGCAGAATTAAACTACTTGGTGATTTATTTTTTTAAAGTGTAAACACAGCACTGGGCATTGCTAATGAAACACCATTGTGGGAGCCCCCCCCCCCCAGTTAAAGCAGCCTGGGATTTAATGAGAGGGTCTTATGCCTTTCATTCTGGGCCCTTGATCCTGCTTTCCCAGTGACTTGCTAATGGAGGACATAGCAGCCCCCTGGCAAGTTGCTTCCATGGCCATTAATCATGCAGGTGAGCAGGATTGATTTGGGCTGGCCGCCATTTGCCTTAATTATCAGCCATGACTTCTCACTTTCAAGCTAAGTCCTGGCTGTGGCTATGGCTGAAACCAGTCACCACCCTCTTGTTTGGGGTTCCGAGCCACTTAGAAAGGTCTTCTTGGCGGGTTTTTAAAAAATTGTTCTTTCCCCTGACACCTTTCCCTGCCTTTCTCAGCAACTATAGTCTTGAGGGGTGGTGAGTGGTGACAGTAACTCAGATTATGAGGTTCAAGCTGGGCGATGCAATAAATGCATGGTTTCTTGTGTCTTGCTTAAGGAAGGAAAGAAAGAAAGAAAGAAAGAAAGAAAGAAAGAGAAAATAAATAGCAGGAATGAGACAGTGGGCCTGATCAGGGTAGTGGTACCATGCATGGTAGAGGGTGGTTTCATTTTCTCTCCCAACTCCTCCTTCCCAACTGCACTGGTTTCATTTTCTTCCCGAAAGCTGCTATTTGTTTTGACAGGGAAGCCTGACATTGGTGATAGCAGCTGTTTCTTTCTGGAAGCAAACAGCAGTATTGGGGTGTAGGGGTGTGGGTGATAATTTTCATTGGGACCATGGCATGGGAGGAAGGGTTAAAAACCTCCCCTTCTGACATTTCCTGACACTTACCTATCCCTAAATATGCTGGCTGTTTGTTTTCATCAAATAGATGTGTGTGAAATGTGCCGTACGTTTTTCATTTTATACAGTTTAGGTCATGGTCTTCCAGCCTTGAAGCTCTTCTTCCTCATCCTACATGTGTTAGGAGGAGGTTTTGGCCAAGGAAAAGCACTCTGCCCAGGCCCAGAGATGCTCTTTCTTTATTATAGCCTGCGTCAGAAATGGATTTAAGGCCTGGACTCTGGTTCAGCTTCAACCGTGGATGAAGTTAAATCCTCACTGTGGTTTCTTTGTGCTCTGCATTCTGAATTACAGGTGCTGGTTTGGAAAACGAGCAGGGATTTATACTGACTACATCTACCAAGGTCCCATGATATTGGTGCTGTTGGTAAGAGCGGAAGTCCCTTCCTTCCCACTCTCAATACTTTTTCGGGGTACAGTGGGGGGGGGGGGGAGGCTGCTTTTGCAGCTAAGGTGATGTAAGAACAAAAGAGGCCAAGACTCCAGTACCTTTTCATAATTGTGCAGAAATGGGAGCATCAGCAGCAAAAGCTGATCATAGGGGCCAGACTGATCCGTCAGTGGGAAATTCTGCACTAAAATTTCCTATTCTACCCAAATACAATAGCTCTGTCATTCTCTTGCATCTGGTCCTTCTGGAAGTAACCCCCTTGCAGTTTTGCAGTTTTTTGCAGAATGCCTAGGAGGGACACTTTTTAAATTTATTTTCAGCCAAACAAGATGTGATGCAAGTCATGCATGAAGTTAAACCAGTCCTGAAAGTTTCATCTTCACACATCTTAGATGGGAGGGAACTAGAGGCGTCACCTTGGGCTGAAGATTAGGGAGGCCCAGCAGCATGGCACACACGTGACATGGCATGCCTGTGACGTCACATGCCCAACATGCACATAGTTGCAAGGAGGCCTTGCCCAGTGCCGCGCAGCTTCAATGGCCCCGGTTCCTCCTCTCTCACACTAGGAGGAGCTTGCCTTTGATGCTGTGCTGGCTCAGCTGTTTGGCCTCCTCCACCCCCTCAACATTTGCAGGGCTGAGACCCCTGCTAAGGAATATTGAGGGGCATGACAACAGTCTGCCCCCTAGAGTCAGCACTCCTGGAAGGGACTCTGAATTTGATCACTGCTTTTTTCACTTATGGTGGGTGGGGGGGGATACTGGCTCCAAGCGTATCTTCCCCTGCAGGGAAAAAAGTTTAAAGGGGACAATTTCCATAAAGGCTGACTCCCTTTGGAATAAAAATTGTCCAGACTCGTAATTATTATTCAAAGCTTTACGAACCAAACTTCTTCAAAAGCAGGTACAAAAGAATTAATGGTACACCCAGAACGTTGTATAAAGCATGTACATATCCAAGAATATATTATTAAATATATAATTACAACCAGAGCTGAGATCAGTGCTCTGTCTTTCCCATAGCCTGCATTACACTGCATCCAGCCTGGAGAGGCTTCTTATCACATCCTTCTCTCACTATGCCTGGGAACAAAAGGCAACCCCCTTCAAAATGGCAGATTTGCAACTGAATACCTTAATCATGTGATCTAAAGTTAAACACTCACATGAGTGCTAGCAGAGAACAACAACAGTTAATTATCAACCCAGCTAAAGGCTGAGAGAGAGCTTCCTTCTAGCCAGTGGAATTTTCCGATGTTACACCCTTACCAACATGCATACAGGCGTTCTGCATTTCAGTGTGTGATTAAACAATTAGCACTCCACACCTAGGGTGGCCTGATGCAAAGGAGGGGACTTGCACCTTTAATAAGTTGCATAGCAAAGGGAATTTTCAGCCGATGGAGCCTACGTGACAAGCTCCACCTGCTGAAATAAACAACTATTAAAGATGCTGGAGGCCCCCATCCCTGTTTTGTATTTGACCACCTGATCCACATCAAATTCAGACATGGTTTTTAAATTTAAAAAAATAATAATCCAAAGGTTTCCTGCATCACATCTAATTGGGCTCTTCCTTCCATCTATCCCTCCCACTCTTCCTTTCCTTATTGCTTTTGCCATCTTGGCACAATTTCTATCTTGCACGAGCTCAACACTACCACCGGCACCGCTACCAACTGAACACAGCACAATTCGCACACCTCCCCTGCCTCCAGCAAATTTGTTAATGATGTTATTTGATGAGGATAATAGCAGCCACTATCAGGCAGCCTAGGCTGATGCAGAGGCCTGGGGGGAAAGTCGGAGGCGATTTGTCTAGTTAGAGGGCCTGCCGCGCCGCCTGAGGAGACTGCTGCCGCCTCTGCCCTCTGGGCAGCTACTTTGTAACACTTCCTGAATCCTCATGCCTAATTTCCCCCAGGATTAGTGCTTCTGGAGGAGGCCAGAGAGCGAAAGAAGGCATGAGGGTTCCTCGTGTGTTATCTGGACAAACGTTAAATCAAAGCAGCCTCTCTCTGGGAGAACTTTCGGGCTGGGCTGGGCTCGATCCCATTCTTCCATCTCGATCCCATTCTCTCTTTGTCAGAGACAAAGTGAAGTAGGGTCTTCATTACTTTTTCAGAAACCCTGAATCACCTTCCAACATTCCTTTGTTATGTTAGAAGAGGCCATTATATATATATATATTGCCTTTTCTTCTTCTTTTTTAAAGCACTCACCTGCTCGCTGCAGGCAACAAGGAACTCCACGTAGGTGAGGGGGCTGGTGCAGGAAGGACAGATCCCTCCATCTCTCCTTCTGTTCGTCTGCTTGATAGACAGCAACTTTTGAACAAGCCCACAAAGAGGCTAGCAGCTTGCGTTTCCATCTTGGTTGCACAGGAGGGGCGTTCTACTGGCCTCTTAGCAGACTAGTACAGTCATACCTTGGGTTACAGATGCTTCAAGTTGCGTTTTTTCAGGATACGGACCGCCAAAACCCAGAAGTACCGGAACAGGTTACTTCCAGGTTTTGGCGGTCATGCATGGGCAGAAGCGCTAAATCACACTTTGCGCATGCGCAGAAGTGCCGAATCGTAACCCGCGTGTGCATAGACGCGGGTTGCGAATGCTGCAGATTGCGAACGTGCATGCCACATGGATCACGTTCGCAACCCAAGCGTCCGCTGTAACTTTGGCTTATTGACAAGGCTGGAGTAATACTACAGTGCTTGCTATAATAAAAAGCAAGCCAAATGCATAAAAACACTCCTGATGGGTTTTGTGGCATTACTATAGAACTCAGAAAGCTCCATTTCATATATAGGTGCGATCCATTTCACATGCTGATCTCACTCCCAAAACACAAACGTAAAAGTGTGTGGGTTTTTGTGTGTGTGTGTACATATAATCTTGTTATGAAGACATACGGAACATTTTGAGAACTTTCCCAGCAGGGTGTGGCAGCAGGGTGTGTCTACTCAGAAGTAAGTCCTGCTGAATTCAATGGGACTTAACTCCCAGATAAGTGGGTTTGGGATTCCATAGGCTTTTAAACACATAGTGTGAACCTGACTTGAGAAGTACAAGGTGAGTGAAATGATGAAAATGAGGGCTGCTTCTCAGGTAAAGGAATCCAGTTCTCAAATGTTCCTCCCATGGAAGGAGGTCCTTTTTTTAAAAAAAAAAAAAAAGCAAGAGATGCATCTTTCTTGTGACACGCTTCCCCCCTAATTGTTTCCAGCGTTTTGAAAACTGGTTTAAAAAGTGCTGCAGGGATTTCTTGGGAGTGGGGTAGAACTTATATGAGTTGGTGATGTTGAGGCAATAGTCATTGGGCATCCCCCATAACCAGCTTCTCCCCAGCTCTCTCTGGGGATCTGCAAAACCATTTTATTTTTTACTCCTTGAGGCAGGAATATATATATATATGGGCTGTCAAGCCCACTCCTGCAACTCTTAAAATGTTAGATCTGTCTTTACTTATAGCTGTGGGCCAAAACAATAGGGTTCGACAAATACAAAATGCTGCAAGTGGAATGAAATGTCATTGACCTAATTTATCAGCAAAACCATCAATCACATTTGCTTTAACAAACTGCTCTGCAACAAGAAGTAATTCAGCATTTGCTGGCAGGCCAATAAAACAACCCAAGCTTGAAATGGGAGGAAACCCTCTACATCTCTAATCTTCGCAAACAGTGGACAGTCCAAACTGTAAGGAGAGATGGAGCTTCTGCTGCCAATGAAACAGATTTCAAACGGCCACATACAAATTTCTGTGGCCTGATCAGTAAATAATTTTACTGTACAACTACCTTGCTTTTCATAAAGGAGCTTGGCATATTTTGGGGAGACAGATCAATTATCTGAGAAGGGTTTATTTTGCATCACATCCAGAATGTGGTTGTCACTATCCCCCAAGTCCTTATTTACACTCCTAAAAAGCATTGACTCCAAAGTCCAACTAAGCTCTGAAGACTTTTAAAGCAAGATTAGATTTCAGATTAATATTATTCTGTCAGATGAAATAATGGCCATTTGTTTTTGCAATACCTGAGAGAGTAGCTCCCCCTAGTGGAAGAGAGAGTAAACTGGACAGGAAATGTTACTTCTGTTGAAATATCCATTCAGGTGGATCTCAAGCACAGACTGATTTTGAAAACTTGCCCTAGAGAACAGGTGTGCACCACCCTGATTGGGGGTGTGTGTGACAAAATGTCATTTTGCAGTGGTGATGGAGGCATTTCTTTATACACTTACTCCATCACTTAATCTCGTTTCTGTGTCTATTCCAGATCAACTTTATCTTTTTATTCAACATTGTCAGAATCCTGATGACGAAGCTTCGGGCCTCGACCACCTCAGAGACAATACAGTACAGGTATCAGTGCAAGAGCACAGGTGGGGAATGGGTGGCCAGAGTTTATGACAGGGATTATGCTAAACCACTGTTCTGACTCCTCAACTCAAATATATTGTGCAAATTGAGCAGGTTTCTATTATTGCTTTGCAGAATTTATTGATTCTGTTAACCGTAAGAGTACTGAAGAGAAGGCCCACTTGCCCTCCCTAGCTACAGAAAGCCCTGCTCATCAGCCCTTTTAACTTTTAAAAGGCACGAGTCTGGTAACCCAGATGCAGGAAGTAAGGCTCAGGGCTTACTCTGAGCCAGAGGTCAATTCTAGAATCTGCTCTGAACCAGGATCAACCCTCTCCCGCTTGGACTACTGCAATGTGCTCTACGCAGGACTACCATTGAAAGTGACTCGGAAACTACAACTAATCCAGAATGCAGCTGCTAGACTGCTGCCTGAGATATATCATTTTCAAGTGTTGTTCTTCGTAGGTTCCCTGCATAAGCACACTAGGAGAAGTTCTAGCTATCCTTCTATTTGCTGCTATAGATTCCCATTTGCAGGAAGTGGCTTTGGAATATATATATATATATATATATATATATATATATATATATATGAATTCAGGAATGTGATCCTCGCCTCAGTCCACCCTTTGGACTCTACCACCTCATTCCCACTTCATTCTGCTACATGTGTAGATCTAACCCTAACCATTGGCGAGGGGACACTGGGGTGCCGGTCTGGAATTGGCTTGGATTTTAACTCCTGTGCTGTTCCTTCAGAAAAGCTGTGAAGGCTACCCTTGTGCTCCTTCCTTTGCTGGGCATTACCTACATGCTTTTCTTCGTCAACCCCGGTGAAGATGAAATATCCCGGGTAGTCTTCATCTACTTCAACTCTGTCTTGGAGTCCTTCCAGGTATGGAAAACCTTGTGGAAACTACATTTGGGGTTAGGGGTGTGAAATCCATACAGAATCTTATAACTTGAAATTGCTTGCAATAACTTCAGTGTATTTATTTTAGATGTTGTTTTAAATCACATTATCCCCACCCACTGGCGATTCCAAACTAGGGCTTCTGTTGAACATATATGTGTTTTAGAAAGGGGGGGGGGGACCACACTGAGATATCAAAATCGGCAGCATGAAACTTCCTTAAAATTCACTTGCAAGGCTTATCTCCCAATTTCATATGGAAAACTTGTAGCAAAAACAAAAAAATACTTAAATCTGATTTGGGAATTTGTTTTGTTTTGGCTCTGGTAGAATCACTGCATGCCCAGCTCCAGGGACTATTTACTAACCTCATCATGTTCCTCCTCTTCTTCCCAGGGCTCTAGGAAACCTGTTTGCATGGTCCAGATTTCAGCATTGTCTTTGCAAAGTAATGAGATTGTGCTGTTGAGCATGCAAATATTTCATTATGTGAAGATTGCATCTCATTCCCCACTCTGTGTCTATTCTCTCTCCCCACCCCACCCCCAGCCCATCTCCCAAACATCTTGGATTATAAGGCAAGGTTTACAGATCAAAGCATCTGGCACTTGCCTTTTAAAAATGGAAAATAGCTCCATAGGAAGTGCCCAAAGGAAACACGGTGCAAAAGGCTGCGGTTATTTCTCTCTTTCTCAAAGCTTGACTATGCTATTCTTTCTTCTCTAATCAGGGCTTTTTTGTCTCTGTCTTCTACTGCTTCCTGAACAGTGAGGTGAGCCAGGGTTGGGGAATGAGTGGGCAGAGATGGGGGAGGCTTGCTGGGTCTCAACTTGCATGCTGCTCAGTCTATCATACAGCCTTTTGAAAAACAGATGAATCGCCAGATCAAGGGGTTGGCACAGGGGCAAGATCAATTACTATGGGCAGAGACAAATCATCCCAAAGCAGAGGATGAAACCTCATGCTTAGGAGAACAGGATGACAGCAGAACTGGTGCTTCTGCAAATGAAGCAGTACAAACTGCCTCTTTGTCAAAACATCCCTGCAGGGGAAAACTCAGGAAAATGACCGTGCTACGACATCTCTCCCTTTCAGCAATTTTTCTATGACCAATCCATTTCAAATTGAAGGATTTTATGTTGCCCCCTCTCTTGCTGCCTGTAGCACTCAGATGGAATAGCTCCAGGAAAGATTTTACACTGCATGGTGACACTCACATTTTTTTAAGAATTTTTTTTTTTTTACATATTCATCCTTGGAGACCCTATGGAATCAGAGGTGGCCATTAATCCTGATTAACTCACCAGTAGCCTACTAATATAGGGACGCGGGTGGCGCTGTGGGTTAAACCTCAGTGCCTAGGACTTGCCAATCAGAAGGTCGGCGGTTCGAATCCTCGCAACAGGGTGAGCTCCCGTTGCTCGGTCCCTGCTCCTGCCAACCTAGCAGTTCGAAAGCATGTCAGAGTGCAAGTAGATAAATAGGTACCGCTCCAGCGGGAAGGTAAACGGCGTTTCCGTGCGCTGCTCTGGTTTGCCAGAAGCGGCTTAGTCATGCTGGCCACATGACGCGGAAGCTGTACACCGGCTCCCTCGGCCAATAAAGTGAGATGAGCGCTGCAACCCCATAGTTGGTCACGACTGGACCTAATGGTCAGGGGTCCCTTTACCTTTACCTTAGCATACTAATATAAAGTGCAAGAAGGCTGCTAGTCCTACAGATTCACAGAGGCACCCCTATGCTGTGAATAACTTTGGGAAAGGGTATTTTCAGTGTGTACAGCCCCTTCTACCGCCGGGAACAAAACCCCAAAGTTCTTCCACCTGCTGAAGCTTTCCTGTAGATGTACTTGGAACTCCAACTCCCATCAGCCACAGCTAAATGGTCAGGGACGATGGGAGTTATAGTCCAGCAGCACCTGAAAGGCTGCTGGTGGTCCATCCCCCATCCCTTCACAAGCCTTGTTCTCCATTAAATCTGTCACCCCTTTTTAATTGGCAGATGACCCTTTATTTACAGTACATTTATGGGTATTTGTGGCCTGTCTCCCCAGGTTCGCTCTGCAGTCCGGAAGAGATGGCACCGGTGGCAGGACAAGCACTCCATCCGAGCCAGAGTCGCCAGGGCTATGTCCATCCCCACCTCCCCAACGCGCGTCAGCTTCCATAGCATCAAGCAGTCGACGGCTCTCTGAGGCTGCTGCTCTAAACCGTGGGGCCAATACCTTTTGCTGAAGTTGTGGGACAGGACAGGACAGGTCAGGACTTGCCAGCAGCAAAAGACAGGATTTTTGTTGCCTCCCCATCTGGAGTTCTGGCTCAGAAAAGTCCCTGGAGATTGTCGCCTGCATTCTGTTGGCTGAAGCCTCATATTCTACGCGGCTAGAATTGCAAGTCTCGGGAGGTTCTGGTGGCTCTGAAGCAACAGGAAGTCGGAGGCGACAGCCCCAACATACCGTTCTTCGAAGGTGTGGCTTACTTCACTTTCCCATGCCGTCTGGAGCTCTTTGGTCAATTCGCTAACAGATCGGGGAAAGGGTTATGAAATCACACAAGTGCTGTGGAAAGAGCAGAGGGGTGGGTGGTTCACTCTCCAACTAAAAAAAACACAAAACCCTCCACTGGAGTTGATAGATAAGCAAAACCAAAGGAAGAGGTTCTTTTTGGGAACTCCCTAGCTACAAGATGCCGAGTTGGCCATTGACATATTTTACAGGATCTGAATGGTTCAGGAAGGATACATATGTGGCTAATAGCCAAAATAGAGCCAAAAGCACAAACTCTGAATTCAGGGCTGCCGACTACCTGATCCTGGGGATTGAAAAGAGCAGGTGGACATCCCCATCACACCTGCTTGTCACCTTCCTTCAGACATCTCTTTTAACCATTTGTGAGACTGCTGAGCGGGAGCCAACAGTGCCATTCCAGTGTTCTTCCTCATTCCAGCTGTTGCAGCAGCCGCCAAAACAGGAGCTGATGCCTTGTAAATCCTCTGACCTCAGCAAGGCAACCAACCCAGTATTTCCATAGTCTGCTGAATAGTTGTTTCAGTTTGCACCAAACTTATGCCCATGGGAAGCCCCCTTGAGCCCCAAAGTGGAATGAGGGTATTCATGCATTTGTTTTGATATCTCTGAATAAAGACCACCACCATCCCAGTCCCTGCTTGCACTTTTCTATTTTTTAAGAATTATATGTAGGAGAATTGCTCTGAGTCAGGCCCTTTCTCCCACCCAAGGGAACTGAGCAAGGCCTCTGCATATTCTGTAATAAGCACCACACACATGTGTATATGAAACAGCACTGGACACAAAATCCAGCAGCCTGAAAATCTCAGCTTTTTGTTAGTTTTGAGTTTTACAAGCAAGCTTCTAGTCCTTATACATGTCAAGATAGATCTGAAAATAAATGAGCATGATATACAAACCAGGTGAGATCTCAGAAGCCAGGGAGTCTGAGAAGGATCCCTGTGCTGAGGAGGAAATGCTCTGTACGTCTTTCCCATGATTAACAAAATATGGGCCAATTTATATAGCTCATACAGGTCACAGCGTCTGAAAATTCAGGTTGATGCAAAATTTGGGTTTACTTGATGTAGGAATCTTATTTTGAACACAACATATGGTCTCATGCCCAGTTCCACATCGGAGAGACAATGGATTCATCATGAGCATTTCAGTTGAGGCTCACTGGTCAAACCCTAGATCTACTCATGCCTTTTGTGCGATGTATTTGCTAGGGTGGTTTATCTTGGTGACTGTACTAAGTACCTTTACCAGTGAAGTCCCCAAATCAGCCTTTAGAAATAGCCTAGTTATTTGTTAGTAACTTGGAAGGGAGGAGTATGCACAAATGAAGCCTTGGTGCTATCAGGAATTGATACTGAATCCCCGCATCAATGGTCCATTACCTATCTAGACTCTTCTAGGTGGCTGGCAAGAATACTCTATATCACCCAACTCTATTAAGTTTAAAGCAGGCCTGCGTAACTTACGACTCACCAAACCTAAATCGCAACCTACCAGCAAATCACTAAACTGTTTTTGGTGCCTGTGATTGCAAAACCAGTTTGGATCCTAACTTAAGTCATATTTTAGTCGCACTGAAATCAATGGACCCAAGTAGGACCTTGGGTTTCTCCTCCCCCTTCCCTCCCCCCATGTTCTTTCACCATGTCACTAATGAGCTAAGTTCAGCTTGGTAGCTACAAGTTGGACCTGGAATGTTTCTATTACTTTATCAAACCATTCAAGTACTATCCCAACTGAATGTAAAACTCCTTTGGCAATACCTATGGGCTAACCGCCTTGCAGCAGCAAAGCCTTGTGTGAATATGTTAAGGAGGGCCGTGAAGAACGACCCACACCCAGTATCTTAAAAAGAATCATAGTTCCTTTACACACAGAGAGTTCCAACTGTTGGAAGTCTTCTCCCTCTCCATAGCTAAAATGAATGCTTTTCCCTCCCCAAGAACCCTGCAAAGCCTAGCTGATGAGCACCACTTTTTTGCCATATCTGACACACTAAAAACGCAAATATGTCTGTCAATGCTCTTTCACAGCATTTCCATTTCCCCACTTTTGTAGATCAGTTAAAGGACAGGAGAGAGAATTGAGCCAATCAGAATGGCTTTAGCTAATTGGTGCAGACCTACTGAGAAACTCCTATTTGGATCCACTGGGGATCACTCCCTGATAAGTGGGGTTACGGTTTGCAGCCTAACCTTTTAAACTCTTCCAAAACAATCCAAGGTATGTGAACAAAACCCAAATTTTCACTTTTTATCAAGCTAGCAATGCCATTCTTGCAGCTGTGCTTAGGACCACTTGCTTCCCTATTCATGTTTTTAAAACGCACATAGGTCAGAAAGTGGCAGAAGATGTGCATTACAGCTGCAACTGTAATGACAACTTTGACCCCCCCCCCAAAAAAAGAATGAAAATTGCACAAATTGAAAAAGTGACACATTTTCCCACATCCAGACACTTGTCAAATGGAGGCAAATGGCCTTGAACCTAGCAAAACCCGGGTTCTGAGGATCTGTCCTCACCAAACCCGAAATACTTGTACAAAATTCACATTTAAGTCTTGGAGGTGCAAAATATCTTCTTTGGGGGAAGGGAGTTGCAAAATATTCTATTGGATTCATTTACATCTACAGTTTTGGATTCATCGTTTTTCTGTGTTGGTTAAAGACACTCCATGCTAAGATTTGATAAAACAAAGTTCTACTGTATTAGTCCTAAATCAGTTATTATTAACCCCCTCCCTACTCTAGAGCCCTCTGATCCCACCCCTAGCCATGAAACACCAGTCCAAAAGGTACCAGGAATGTACAAGCAACTGGAGAAGTAACACTGGTCTGGTAAACTACCATAGAGCTGGAAACAGTCCTAGAGAGTGGTACAGGCCACGTGGGGTTGAGCCCAACTCAGCAACTTTACCATTCTCACTAGAGCTGGAAAACATATGAGGCTGTAAAAACCAGACTCCCCACCCACCCCCAACTCCGCCATTGTTCTAGTCCACAATTCTGATCAAAGCAGATGTCTCCCGCTTCTCTTCCTGTCAGCCTGCTTTCTCGGGAGCTAATGGTGAAGGAAGCACTATAGCCCCTTTTGAAGGCACCAGCCATTTTGTCTCATATTCAACAAGCAGCAACCGAGTTCAAATCCTGACACAACTCAGTGGACCATTTCTCTGCTTCTGAACTGCTCTGAAGAATCAGTGAACATCCTTCTTGCTTTTTGGCTTGTTTCTTGCACTGTGGTCCCAGATCTTCCAGGGCTTGGACCTTGCCATGAAACTTCTTTGCAGGCAGAAGAGAGAAGCACGAGCTGTGTTGGGTCCCACAAGCTGCACACACAACCCACTTCCCAGATTATGCCACAGTCAGCGTTTTTTCCTGTGAGAGGGACTCAACAGCATGGCCAAGTGTGCCATCTTGTCTCGGGAAGTGGGACCAAGCACTTGGGAGAAGCCTCGTTGAGCTTTTCTTCCCGCAAAAGGAAACAAAGGCAGTCTGGTCAAGGAGAGACAGTCAGCCAAAAAGAACCAGGGTTAGAGTGTCAGGAGGAGCCCTAATGACATTTACAAAATTATAAGGGTGGGGTGGGGTGGCGGGGAGGATAGGTGACCATGTGCTTGGACGATGTCAGGAGAGCAAGTATCCGTGCATGTTTGTCTCAGAAGTGCATGCCAGTGACCTACTGTGTCTCACAAGCAACAATGACGGCTTGCAATGGTTAGCTGCGATCGACCCGGGGTGCTTCCCTCCCCAAATCCACAAAGGTAGCCTACCTAACCCCTGTCCCGCAGACTTTAAATAATGCGCCCAAATGGGTCACATTGATTGGTGCTAAAGAGCCCCATCAAAAGTCCAGGGAACATAGCTGACATCTCACGCAGTGTCTTGGCATGCCCAGCTTACTCGCTCCATCTCACCCACAGAATCGGGGCCCTACGCAGAGCCTAGCAGGCTCCAAGGAGGGGGGGGGAGCAAAAGAAAACCACCAGGCTTCCTAGCAAACAAGGGCTGGGTCCACAAATACAAGCTACTGCCTGCTGCCTCCCCTGCTCCTTTGGAAACTGGTCTGCCCCTACTACATCTACCCAGAGCTGGGCCTCTGAGGTTCAACCGAGGAGCCTGCTGGTCGCGAGGGAGTGACAAAGGGCAGGGATACAGGAAAGCTACAGCAAAATCAAAGAGAACTGGAACAGAAGGGGAGGCGGGCGGAGGAGGTCACAGCCCATGGAAGGCCCAGGGAAGCAGCACCCACAGGACTTCGGCCTGCTGAAAAGACAGGCTCGGATGCTGGTGGGCGTGGGCCGGCAGCATGTGTTTTGGAGCAGGGGCGTGACTCCAGGGCATCGGGTGCCCCTTCATGTTCAAGAAGAGGTGTGGTATCTGCTGCGGAGGGGGCCAGCAGACGGGCACTCTGGTGACGAGAGGCAGTGGTTGCAGCAGGCACGTTGCCGTGGGTGCGCTGGTGGCGTTTGAGGTGCGCCCGGCGAGCAAAGCGCTTCCCGCAGGCTGTGCAGGGGTAGGGGCGCTCCCCGGTGTGAGCACGCTGGTGGATGAGGAGCTCGGAGCGCTGCAGGAAGCGCTTGGCGCAGACCGAGCAGGCGTGGGGGCGCTCCCCACGGTGCATGCGCCTGTGCTTGCTGAGGTTCGAGCTGACGCTGAAGCGGCGGCCGCACTCCGTGCACACGTAGGGCTGCTCCCCAGAATGCGAGCGCACGTGGATGGTGAGGTCGGAGCGCTGCAGGAAGCGCTTGCCGCACTCTCCGCAGCCATAAGGCCGCTCCCCCGAGTGCAGCCGCCGGTGCTTGCTGAGAGCCGAGCGCTGGGTGAACCGCCTCCCGCATTCGCCGCAGGAATAGGGCCGGTCAGGTTCCGGGGGCGGGGACGGGGGTGGAGGTGGCGTGGCCAGCCCCCCACCACACTCCACGCAGCGGCGCGACCGCCGGTGGCGCTCCAGGTGGCAGCCCCAGCGGAAACGGCGCCCGCAGTCACGGCACTGGTGAGGCTTTTCCACTGCGTGGCGCTGCTGGTGCCGCTCTAAGTTGGCAAGGATTCGGAACCGCTTGCCACACTCCTCGCAGCCGTGGGGTTTCCGGGGCTGGGCTGAAACAGAGTTCCCACCTGGCAGCTGGGTAGTTGCTGCCCCTACAGAGTTCAGAGGCAAGGCAAGAGAAGAGGCGGAGGCAGAATCCAGGACAGGAGCCAAGGCGGAATTTGGAGGTGAGCTGGATCTCTGTGGCGGGACAACAATGGTCCTCCTGCACTGCCCGCAGCGGTGGGGTTTCTCTCCTGCAGGTGGGCGCCGGCGTCTCTGGGTGAAGCGTGGTTTCTGCCACGCCGAGAAAAACTGGGCTCTTTCGCCAAAAGGCGGCCAGATTCTCGCGGCATCCTGGGAGTCCCGGCTCATGCTGTGGAGCGGGCTGCAGCCAACGCTCTCCCGGGGCTCAAGGCCCCATCTCGTTCCCAGAGGGCTCTGCTGGTGGACAAGGCTGTTCTTACACCCTCTGGCATCCCCATGAAAAATCTTCCCTGAAATGGGTTGCTTTTGGCCTGCCACCAGCCCCGGGCACAAGAGGGGCACCTGCAGCTCATTCGCAGATGGCTTTCTAGACAGGATGGTGGGGGCTTCCAACGTTCCAGCATGTGAGGCCTCTGAGTTGTTCTGCCCACCTGCTTCATCACCTGCTGAGACAGAAAGGTGGATAAATTTCTGCGCCTTGGGGCGGGCGGAGAACGCAATGATGTCTACAAGGGGGAGCTGGACTCACTCTTCCATATTCCTGAGAAGGTGCTCGTGGTCAGTTTACAGAGTGCGCTGCGTCAGATCACAAGAGAGGCTCTGAAGCAGAGTGAATGCTTTGCATGTAAAAGGGCCCAGGTTCAATTTCTAAGCCCTCCGTCAAAATATCTCGGGGAATAAAGATGTCCAGCAGAGACCCTGAAAACCTGGCACCAACAAAAGACAGGCTGGACCAGGGGTAGGGAACCTTTTCACCCTGAGGGCCATTTTCCCTTCTAGGGAAGCCTACAGGAGCCAGCTGACAGTGGTTGTCTGGGCCAGAGAAAAATGAGGCTCCCAGAGGCCACAAACCCAGAAGTGACTGTTCCGATTTGCGAACTATTTTTGGAAGCCGAACATCTGACGGGGCTTCCACGTCTTCCGATTGGCTGCAGGGGCTTCCTGCAGCCAAACAGAAGCCCGCTTTGGTTTCTGAACGTTTTGGAAGTCGAATGGACTTTCCGGAATGGATTCCATTCGACTTCCGAGGTACGTCGAAGTTTTATTTGAGGGCCGAGGTGCTATGCAGAAAAGAAAGGTTTAGGTGGCAGGGAGCGGAAGGATGGGTGTCCAAGGAGAAAGGCTAAGCCAGAAAAAGCTCACACCGTACACGACGGCAGAGGGTTTCGAGCAATTAGTAAGAAGGCAGAGAGAAAGAGACGAAGCCTGAAGACTATGTAAGCCAGGGAGCCCAAGATGACTGGAGGGGTCAGGAGGGTAGCCCTGAATATCACATCATGGTTTGAAATAAAAGCAGGCAAATCCTTGGCCGCAGATCTTAAAAACAGTTAAGAATTAAATGGTGGTGTCTGATTGCTGCAAAACTCGATCCTGCCTGCCACACCCCTTTTCAGCTGCCCAAAGCAAGGTGGCCAGGCCTCAACGCTCCACTTGCCCCGGCTGATGCCCTTACCTCCAAGGCGGGGGCTCCGGGTCACCCTCTTGCGCCGCCTGACTCTCCCCTGCTGCTCCTGCTCCTTCACCAGCTCCCTCAGCATCTTCTCCACTTGTGCCTTGCCAACAGTCTGCAGGATCACCCCGAGCTGCCTCCGGAAGTCCGGCAGGATCCCTTCTTCACTCGAGCCGGCTGTAGCTGCTGCTGCCGCTGCTGCTGCTGCTTGCCCCTGCAAAGGTGCCAATTGCCCCTGCTCAGGTTCCATTTCTAGCCCTGGGAAGAGGGAGAGAAACAAAGTGAAAGGAATGTGAATGGAGGGCCCTAGGAGCCCCGTTGTCTATTCTAGGCATGAGCTAATTTACACAGGGCCAAGGCCTGCGAAACGTTGCAGGAGGATTGTGCCCTTGGGACAAATGGCGCAAGTTAAGACAAGACGGCTGTCTTTGTCTGCTCCAGGATTGCTGTGATGGGACACGCCATTGGGTCGTCATCCTGGAGGCCCAGAGCCGTTCATGGCAGGGAGGAGACACAGCCAATCAGGAGAGTGAGGATGGTAAAGGGAGAATTTGACGGTTTAGCCAAGCAGCTCAGAGGCTCTGCTCTAGCTAGGTGCCTTTCTCTGCTCTCGCTTGGGGGTGGGGAGGTTACTTTGCTGGGAGCGATTGTCACCACCTGCGTCAGAGTACCCGACATTTTGTAAATGAGGTTCCATCCTTTCTGCAGCCCGTGTTAGAAACTCAAATAAACCAAGGTTACAGTCGCCAAAATGGAATGTTTAGTTGCCATTTTGGAACAAGACAGCTTTAAAGTCTTATTTTTCCAAAGGTTTGACTGACTGTGATTGATTATCAGTTAAACATCCGGCTAGTTCAGATGACAATCTTGAGCTAGATTAAGAACTTTGAGAACGTAAAAGAAGAAAAGTCCACATACATTCCTGTCCCTACCTCTTTTTCTTAATGGTGACATGAACCATTCATAACATAAGAATAGTCTTCACAACTGTGGGCAGGGCGGTGGGAATGGAGTAAGTGAATACAAGCTAAAGCGGTTAACTGTAATGTTGGTCACTGCTCCTGCTCAGGTGGCACAGAAAAAGCATTTTGGTTCCTGAAATTCATTCTGATTGTGCAGATAAAATATAACAGGATGGGATACTAGTGTGTGAAAACAGTCCGGATTCAATGATCCCCAGGCACGCACCTCCAGATGGTGGAGATGTCAGGCACCGTCCTGGCACCCAGGCATCTTCACTTGGCCGCTAGTGGTCGCTAGTAAAGGTAAAGGGGACCCCTGACCATTAGGTCCAGTCGTGACCGACTCTGGGGTTGCAGGGCTCATCTCGCTTTACTGGCCGAGGGAGCCGGCGTACAGCTTCCGGGTCATGTGGCCAGCATGACTAAGCTGCTTCTGGCAAACCAGAGCAGCGCACGGAAACACTGTTTACCTTCCCGCCGGAGCGGTACCTATTTATCTACTTGCACTTTGACGTGCTTTTTAATTGCTAGGTTGGCAGGAGGAGGGACTGAGCAACGGGAGCTCACCCCGTTGCGGGGATTCGAACCGCCGACCTTCTGCTTGGCAAGTCCTAGGCTCTGTGGTTTAACCCACAGCGCCACCCACGTGGCTGCTAGTCATGTCTAAATGCACCTGGCACCTGACTAATTTCAAAGACTGTCTACAACTATTAACAAACTGAAATATTTAGGACCATGATCGGAAGAAACTCATACAACAAAACACAGGTGGAGAACACCAGGGCGGGCCCTTCAGCTCTCTTTGAGCCTTCAGGAATTTCCTAAGGCCACACTACCTCTTCCCAGGCTGCACACCACATGTCCTCTTTGAAAACTTTTGCCTGGCTGGAATGTGCCCTTGACCTTTAATAACGACTCTTGTTTGCCTGGAGAGATGGGTGTGGGGTGTGCGTGTATAAACTCCTGATTTCTGCATCATCCGCTGTACGCAAAGGTAAGAGTCATATCCGTCGCTCTGTCCGCTTCTGCCTGGCCCCCACCCACTACTGGCATGTGGCCCTCAGAAGGTTGTGGCCAAACGTTCCTGCAGCCCTGCAACGTGGGAGCAAATTCTAGCTTCCCTTTCAGTGCAGTTTGAGAGGGGAAGGCTTACAGCTCACGAGGGAGAAATGAGTTCCACTCTTTTAGGCAGTTGAACAGAGGAAGGATTTGTAACACACAATTTCTTAAAATCCTATTGAATAAAGGACTTACCAGGAGCCAAACCTCGGCGCCCTCGGGTCTCTGTGAAGGCAGTTATCCGGGGCCAGCTAATGGCAATTTCTTCCGCTAAGAAGAGAGGAGCAGAAAAAAGGTTGATAAGCCAAACAAGATACTTCTGGAGGATAAAATGTTTGGTTAGGCAGTGGCCTTTGGATGCTATATAGCAGGGTTTCCCAAACTTGGGTCTCCGGCTAATTTGAAACTACAATTCCTATCATCCCTGACCACTGATCCTGCTAGCTAGGAATGATGGGAGTTGTAGTCCAAAAACAGCTGGAGACTCAAGTTTGGGAAACCCTGCTATATAGGGGAGAAGGTATTGACTTCTATATGGCCTTAAAAATCAGCAGCTCTTTCCCACCGCAAAAAAATGTATATAAACCAAAGTGCGGTCCCCACTATTTTGTTGGCATCCATCAGTCTTGGGAGACAAGGGAAAAGTGCGCCATTGGAGATTAAAGTCAGTGATTGAGGCAAACTGGCATCACAACACAATTTCCATGTGATGACTTGAGATGCCACAGGGCTATTTTTAGTTCTGGGTAGATAAAGTTTGAGTTCAAGTCCGGCGGCACAGACATTTTAAGCAGTGAGATCCCTTACCCAGCGAGATCACTGTTTCATAGCTCTCCTGCATCTCGGCACACACGGGTACTCTCTCGCCAGAAATGACTGGAGTCCTTCTTCTTTCTCTTGGCAAAGAAGGCTACTGCTAAGCACCTAAATAAAAAAAAGAACTGAAGGAGTTTGTGCCACGTCACTTTGTAGAAACCTTTCTACGGCAACCCAGTGTTCTTGATAATCATATCCATGTAGCAATGGTGTGAGATTGGAGGAGGCAGGTGGGGCAGAAAGAGAAAACGATGTTGTGAGAGGGGCAAACTCTGTCGTATTATGACATGGGGACGGGTCTGATGAAGTGGCTTGGGCCTTGCAAAACTTTGGGATTGCATCCTTCTGTACATTTTCTGGGATATGCTGGAAGGGACCTATTGTGGGTGCTTTCCTCTAGAGAGGTGAATTCTATGGCTGTTTGGTGCCAGGCTTTCTCAAGAGATGAGTCATAATTATGGAACAGCATTCCCAGAGAGGAACACCAAGAAGCAACTCCAATGTTAGTCAAACTCAAGAGCAGACCCGCTGAAATGAATGCGCACCACTTAGCAATCTATTCTAAGTATGACTAACACTGGATTCAGCCATGTCTTATTTCTGTCCCCAGGTTTAAGGCCTGTTTATTCATTTGAACAATTATATTTTTAATTTTGTTGGATTGGCAGAGCATATTTGCACAGCGTTTCTAAGCTACTCTGTGGCTTTTAGGTTTTTCTTTTTATAATCACTATACCATTTAAATGGCTCTTGAAGAGTTTTCAGAGCACTTCATTAACCTCTTGGTAATCCACATAACAATCCAGTAATATAAGATCAGCTTCGTTATCCCCATGTTGCAGATGGGCTGGGGGAAGGACTGAGGCTGAGAGGTAACAGCTTGTTTAAGGGGATCCACTGCGCTGGTGTACAAGGGTAGAGATATAAATTCAAATAAATGGCTGCACAACATGGGAGACCTGTGACTTTTACTGAGGTGTGTACACCATACAATACACCAAGAGATTTTAAAATGTGAATGGAACTGAACCAACTAATCAATAAGCTATTATTACACAACTTGTATTGTGGCATCCTTGAGGAAGGAATGGGGAAAGCATGTTACACTTCGTGATGTGATTACACATTTGACACACCCACATGTGGTTAGATGCTCTTTGTTATATACACAGTGCACTATCTCACTGTACAGCAGTCAAACACTACAAAAGTCTGTGTTGTCTCTGGCTGCACCAGACTGTAAGGTAGCTGAACCATGAACATGTCCATATATCGCTACAGATTATTAGTCCTTGGAAAATCAGACCAAGGGAACATTGAAATAAGACACAAAGTAATTGCAGGGAATAAGTTGGTTACCTAAGACTTGTTCTCCGTTGTTTACATTTGTAAAAGAAAAATGCCTGTAAAGAAACCTGGGCCACTTTGGACATTATAGCCAACCAGGTTTTGTTCACATAATTCCACAATTAATGGACTAAATCATGTCAATTAATTTTAATGGGTCTGCTCTGAGTATGACTAAAACAGGATACAACCCTGTGGTTTTTAGGTATATACCTTAAAAAAAACACCCTCAAGTATACATCTAAAAATCAAAAGTGTGAATGTGATGAACAACTATTTAAAAACACACACATCACACACCTTGTTGTTGAAAAGCTTGGACTGACCACAGCTCCCTATGGGGGGGTTGGAAACCTGGATTTCTGTGTAATGTGCAAAACAGCTCTTCATTTCTCTGTACTGTTAGTACTTTGTGTCCCCAAAACTGTTTGTTTAGTTATATTTTAGATCATGGTTCAAAATCCCCTCCAGTCCAGTTGGCTTGTCTGGTGGTGAAAAAACACATGAACGTACAAAGGACAAAATATGAGCAAATGCCAGAGGGGCAGCGGAGTTTGTTGTGGCAAATATAAATCCTGTTGCATCCTAAGACAAAACAATTATATTATGGTAACACAAGCTTTCGTGCATTATAAACCGCTTCCTCGACTGTATGGAGCGTTATCCCAACGGGCCCAAGCTAGTGTTAAATGTGTTCCAACTCTCTACGGATACTTTAAAAATATTTTTAAAAATGCAGCGTGGAAACAAAACTACCTCACTATGAGAAGAAGTCCATGCAAAAGACTGTGGGGGTGTTACGGAGGAATC
The DNA here is from genome assembly GCF_951804945.1 of Podarcis cretensis. NCBI lineage: Eukaryota > Metazoa > Chordata > Lepidosauria > Squamata > Lacertidae > Podarcis > Podarcis cretensis. The sequence continues at coordinate 26,263,239 of NC_137182.1, read as the reverse complement.
GGGGCAATTCCTGGGGGCGCGGTGGGAGCCGGAGAGAGGGAAAGAAGCCATAAATTATGGGGAGGGACGTACTTTGTTGGGCGGTAGCATCTTTTGAAAATTGAGTAAGGGGGACATGGGCAAATGGATGCAAAGGTTATAAAAGGCAATCGCAATGAACTGGGCCCTCCTTGCCACCCTTCAAGCTGACTGTCTTTCCCACATTGCATGAAACATCGCCCCCCGCCCTTCTAAGTCCAGGATCTTCGGGCAATGTCTTAAGTCCAGGCAGCAAAGGGGGAAACGGCTGCATCGAAATGCTGTTACCATCCCGCACCCTCCACCTCGGGGTCCATCTATGTCCTGCACAGCCTCCATTGTTTCCTCCTTGTGAATCGGACCTTGCAAAGGCGGCGACGGGAGGGTGGGGGCAGAGGAGATCGAAAAGGCCGGGTTGATCTTTTGCACCCCACCCCCCCGACCCACGATCATTTACCTGCACCTAGCCAGGGACTGCAACGTGCGGCCTGCCTGAGAATGGTGAAGGCCGATTACAGAGAAATCCTCGCCCCCTTGCAGGGAGCTGGGATGAGAGGGGGGGTCTTAGGGGAAGCAGCTGCAAGCTGCAAAATCCAGGAAGCTCAATTCCACATCCTGGCTAGAGAAAAGAATAAAGAGAGAAAGACCTCCCCTTTCTCCTTCGGCAGCTAAGCAGGCCCTCTTGTGGCTGATGGGGTCTCTCTCCTGCATAAGGGACTCGGTGGCCGGCGCTCTCTCTTCCTGCTTCTCAAAGTTTCTGTCCTTCTTTTGGAAACTGGTGGGTTAAGGATTCTACCAAGTCATTTTGTGTTCCACATACTGTATAGATCAGACTCAATGCAACATGTGGATCCGAGTGATCAGGAACCATGCTGTAGCCGCTTAATCCTTCTACTTCGTAAAAAAACCAAATATATACTCCACAAAAACAAACCCAGTACAGTACTGTATTGATCAAACCCTATTTAGGCCGTACATACGTGCTGTTGTTTTAAGATGTACAATGACTCAAATTTAACATATAAAGTATGAAAGTATACAAAATATTATTGTTAAAGGACAGTCCCCCATCTTTGGTAGGAATTTCTCATTATTCTGGTCCCAAGTTTATCAAGAAATATCTAAAATCGTTAACTTTCTGGATAGCTTATCAGCTGGTTAGAAGCATGGTGCTGACAAGGCCAAGGCTGCAGGTTCGATCCCCATATGGGGCAGCTGCATAGTCCCACATTGCAGGGGCTTGGACTAGATGATCCTCAAGGCCCCGTCCAACTCTAGGATTCTACCTGTTCAGGTTTCTCCACAACTGTCATTACTGAATATGCAGACTGATATCACAAAAGGTTGGCACTCTAAAGAACCTTTGACATCCATGCTAGCTGCTGCTGGGATTTCAACAGGCCAGCAACGGAAAACTTTGGAGGGGGGGAAACTACATTTCTCTTTGTGGCATAAGAACTTACGGACTTTGGCTATTGTGGAAAAAAATAATACACCAATTGCAGGTCTCCAGAGGGATTGGAAACCCAGAATGCTTCTACGTCCTCTGACAGGGTTTTATTTCTTATGCTTTGGACATAGATGGCCAACGTGCACCATCTACACCAGCTCAGGAAAAATGGATGTCTTGGTTTATATTAGTGTGTTACTACTCCCGACCTCTTTTTTTACATACGGTATGTTATGTTGTCATACTCTGCTATTGTACTTTTACGTTGTCGGTAATGGTCATTATGCTTCAATAAAACTTTATTTATTTATTTATTTATTTATTTATTTATTTAAAAAGCTATTGTTAATAGGACGGAGTACCAGGGTACAGTGGCAGAGCAGGAGGGGTGGGTAGCATTGCATACCTGTCTTCCCAACGTGGAGGCAACCGGCCAGGGATGGTGTCTTGAGACAGTGATGACTCTTCACTTTCAGTTTCTATGGAGTCTCATAGACACCTGGCAGCTTCAGCTCAACACCTCCTGAAGGAAGGAATGAAAATACAAATACTGTACGTACTGACTTTGAGCCAACATCACCATCACATTAGGCCGCTGCTGAAGGAATTGCACTGGCTGCCAATGACCTACTAGGCTAGGTTCAAGATGCTGGTATTGGTGTACAAAACCCTATACAGCCTAGCAGGATACCTAAAAGATTGTCTCATCCTACACATACCCAGCTGATCACTGAGTTCTGTAGGAGTAGGCACAGTGCAGGTACTATCCTGTCAGGGGCTCCATTCCACATATCAGACAGAACCTACCCTATTGGCTTTTCAATGCCTGCTAAATATGTGGTTTTGCATGCAATTGCATGTGTGTGTGTAGTTTTTTTAAAAATGTTTTTTATATGTCATTATAATGCCAGTTGCTTTGAGGTCCCTCACAAGTGATTCATAAATGATATAAATAATAATAGCCAACCTAAAGGGTCTGTAATGTAGCCGGCAGAAACATGGGACACGTGGGGGTAAAGAGAATCAAAAATAATTTTGGAAAGGGAAATTATTTGGACAGGTCAGGGAGGAAAATTAACGGTTTGAGGATGAAATTGGTTGAAAGGGACATCATGAGGGTTGTTTTTTTAATGCAGTGAGGCTGTTCCCACCTCTGCCTTGTACTCTGTTCATCACTTTGGGCAAGTAACTTCTCTCCATCTAGTCATCTGGCCAGCCTTCCTATTACTTGCGCTCTGCCATCTGGTAGGTATTCAAATATACAGATATTCCTGAAGGTTGTGGCAAAGGGATCCCAATCTACCACTCCCAGTAAAGCCACAATGTGTGGCAATGTCATAAACTTTATTGACCAGCATCCGGGATGCAGGAATTTGTGAAAGGGAAAGACAGATGTGTGACACGGTCAACCAGTCACTCTAGCAATGCCTTATCCTGAGCCTTTGACAATGAGAGAAAAGAATAAGCGGTGCTTGGTGTCTCAACACACCCGCATAAGTGAAGGGAGAGACTGCAAGGACTGTGATCATACCCAGAAGAACTCGGTGTGTGCAGGAGCAGCTTATTCAGCTGCCTGTATCTGAGCTGTGACCCCACAAGGCCAAAGTGCTCAGGAGTTTATGGCCAGCAGTGGTTGAAGCAGAGTGCCTGGCCTTTGCCAACAGAGAGCTTACCTACCTGTGAGGGTGAATGCTTTCCCTCTGTGTAAGAGACTCTGCTCCATGCTGTTGGAGGAAAAGAGTGTTACAGCAATACCGTTCTGACAAGACAATCACATAAGGCAAAGGTGGTCTGGCAGGTAGGGGAGACATTTACAGGCAGCTTGCAAGCTTCAGCTCAGCAAGAGCTGACTGCAAATTAGAGCATAGACACTTAGGGTGGGCGGGCATCCTGCCACTACCCTCTCCCAATTAACCTCCATCTCCAGGGCCCACCCAACATTATATCACCCTAAGTTTCAGGTTTGGGGCCTGAAATCTTAAAGAGTTTGGGGTAATCCTGACCTGGCAACCCTAATTAAAATTGCTATTGATATAAACATATATATTAGATATAGGCCCAGGCCACTTTGAGTGGGGATTTGAACCTTGGTCTTCCATTCCAGCTCCTAGCCCAACACTCTGACCATATACTACACTGGCTCACAGGGTCATCTGGGTCCTCCGGCCATCTGGGTTGAGGGAGAGAGCAATGAGGAAAAGGGCCTGCTGGTTTCATGGTCTCCTCAAAGGTACTTGCCTGACATCTGCTTTGGCCTTCTTGTTTCCCCAGACAAAAATAAATGAGTACATGCCACAAAACGACAGGATAATATCCATTCTCAAAACTGAAATGGCCATGTAGAATGTGAAAGGCCTACAGTCTCTGTTAGATGCTATTTACCTGTTTTCCAACACCTTATTCAATAAATAATGAAAAGAAACGTGATGAAACACCGGTAGTGGCAATGAGAACCCTATTGGATGCCTTTCTTGTTTTGCCTCGTTGGCACAGGTGAACAGGTGGGCCCTCCGTTAATATGCCAGGTTGTTTATTTATTAAAAATATAGACTGCCTATTTATGAAAACATCTCAAGGCGGTTTACAGTAAAATCCATTAAAAATACCAAGCAAAAAACACACCAGCAGCCTTAACAGCCAGTACGTTTAACTGCATTACAGAAAATGGCTGGCCTCAGTGGTCAGCAAAGGCCTAAGTAAACAGGTACATTTTTAACATGTGTAGAAACTACATCCTAGTTGGCACATCATGCCTCACACACTACCGTGGGCACCAAAACAGAAAAGGCCCTCTATCTGACTGATCCCATGAGATGAGCTTTCACAGGCTCCTCATGACCTTAGTAAGCAGGCAGGTCTGCATGGGAGGTTAAAAAGCAAGTCCCATTTCTGCCACTGGGAATTTCCCAGTGAAGCCAGATGAGAAAACTGCCTGGGGTGGCTCAGGCTTAGCCAACCAATATCTTGCTGTCGAAGAGATCGAGTATTTGTTTTTATTTTGCCTCACACTAATTTGATGTGTGGCAGGGTAACTAAATGACAGGCTGTGTTTAGGTGCATTCTTCATGTTTGAAGTTTTATTCTGTTTTTAATGTTCTGTTGAAAGCCGCCCAGAGTTGCTGGGGAAAACCTGGCCAGATGGGTGGGGTAGAAATAATAAATTGTTGTTGTTGTTGTTTATTTATTTACTCCCCAGGAAATGTGCCAACGTTCATCTCCCCCAGGCAGTGAAGTGCGAGATTGAAAGAGTTGCTTCCGAAAACACACAATGCTCCAGGGTCGTGCGGTCTGCACACTTTTAAGGCTGAGGGGACCCCCCCCCCCTCGCAGACGCACTTTCTTGAGGGTGTGAAGCCCCTCTGGATGCGGAGTTGAGTTGGGGAGGAGGGTTCCCATGTGAGAGAAAGAAGGAGAAGCGAGCCCGCCCAGCCCCGCGCGACCGTCTCTCGGGAGGCGGTTGCTCGATAGTGGCGCCTCGCGCGCAGTGGCCCGAAGGTCCCGAGAGGCGCTTCTCTCGCTCGCTCGCTCGCTCCCTCCCAGGCTGGGCTCCGGCGGTTGCTTGTGAGGAGGCGGTCCCAGAGGAGGAGCCGGGCAGCTCGTTGAGAGCCGCCCCGCTTCGTCAGCCAGCCAGCCAGCCAGCCAGCGCCGCTTCCCTTTTTTTCTGTGGGGCGCGCTCGGAGCGCCTGACGGCCGTTGCCTCCTCTACCGACTTCCTCACTTCGGCTCCCCATGGCCGGCCGCGGGGGGTTTCCTCTCACGCCGCCGCCGCCGCCGCAGCCCGGGGGCCCCCCTCCGGTTGCTTCGGCGGCGCTGTCCGCCCTTCCTCCGCCAGCTCCGGGGCTTTTGCGGGGACCCAGCCCGGCCGGGGCCACCCCGTACCGGGCCATGGGGCACGCGCCTCCGTTCCAGGTAAAGCGGGGGCGGCGGGGCACGTGCTCGCGCGCGTGTTGTGTGTTGTGTTGTTGTTGCGGGTCGCTCTCGAAAGTGCCGCGGAAGGAGCGCGAGGTGGAGGAGCAAGCACGTGGGGACGTCGGGGTTTCGAAACACGTGAAGGGATCGTGGCAGTTTGTGCGTGAGAGAGAGGGGGAGGGAGGGAGCAATGCAGGTGGGGGATACACGTGGGATAGCTAACTCCCTGGAAGGGAGACGTTGCCGTTCCAGGAGTCGGATATGGGGGTTCAAGGGGGGCGGCTTGCGGGGAGGAGAAAAGGAACGTGTGAATGGCTGGGTATGACTGAGATCGGTGAGGGCATCAGGTAAGAAGAGTTTTTATCTAAAAGGCCTCCTGGCAGAAGCGAATTTGGGAGCTGTGCGTGCGGCTACATGGAGAGGGTCTGGACTGTATTTGGCAGGGACGTCCCAGTGTTGGGATGGTTGCTGAGTCCGAGAAGTTGGAGCAATATCAGATAGCGTCTGCTGAGACGGAAAGGCATTTGGGGGTTGTGGGAGAGAAGCAACTGTGAAACTTCCGGCTGGAATCTGAATTTGTACTTTTTCTTTCCTTTCTTCTTCTTCTCCTTTTAAACCCAACATGTTCTGGTCAAGTTTAAGTTGCCTTGTTTAATGTACTGTACTTTTAATGTGTGGTGTGCTTTTAATATATATAAAATATATATAATCTAGCCAGTTAGTTTATGATGGCTTAAGTAGTTCATTTTAAAGTGTTACGTACCCTCAAACTCTCATAAAGGTAAAGGGACCCCTGACCATTAGGTCCAGTCATGGCCGACTCTGGGGTTGCGGCGCTCATCTCGCTTTATTGGTCGAGGGAGCCGGCGTACAGCTTCCGGGTCATGTGGCCAGCATGATTAAGCCGCTTCTGGCGAACCAGAGCAGCGCACAGAAACGCCGTTTCCCTTCCCGCCAGAGCGGTACCTATTTATCTACTTGCACTTTGACGTGCTTTCGAACTGCTAGGATGGCAGGACAAACTCTCATAGTGGTGCTTAAAATCTAAACATAAATTGGAGGGGGGACGGGTCATTGAAGGAAACTGAGGTCTTAGGTTGACACTCAAAAGTAGGTGTCTCTGAACGGAGGTGGGGAAAGTTTGCCATGCAAACTGAGGGCTTCTCAATGAAATTCTGTGTATGACTCCGGGTGGGATTTAGATTTCCAGCCTGTGAAAGGCTTGCAATGGTTTTGTGCAGCTGGAGGCTTGGATTGTGTGGAGATGTAGAAAGCGTACAATCAAAATGCTGGTTTTTGTTCTCTAAGCACCAGGTGTCACAACTAGCTATGAAGGCAGAGCTTGTATCTGTTGATTGAGTTTATCAGAACTTGATGTAAAGAGCCACATGGGCTTTCTTAAGCTGGTAAGGAGAAGAGCTTATTTATTGCATTTATATCACACCCTTTTCTCCAAAAAGTACATGGTCCACACACCCCTCCATAATCTCCATAACAACCTTGTGAGGTAGGTTAAGCAAGAGGCAATGACTGGCCCAAGGTCACCTAGTGAGCTTCATAACTGAGTGGGATTTGAACCCTAATCTCTCAGGTCCTAGTCTGATGCTCTTAACCACTATACCACACTGGCTTCCTAGAGTACTTCTGCTATAGGGCAGCTATATAAATTAAGTAGGTAAATAAATATAGGGAAAGCATAATGTCACTTAGAGAAAGATCTGAAATATTTTCCTTGAAGCTTGAATTTGTACTTTTTGGCTTGTCGCTCAGTCTGGAGCAGAATTCCCAGCCGCATTCCGCTTTCCCTACCACCCAACCTTTGATTATAAAAGTCTTTGTATATTAGAAGAGTTGTATTCTCAGCAGTTCTTGAAGTAAGGAGATAGTATTACAATCTTAGGTGGCAGACTGGGGAGCGGGGGAGGGAACAATGACACGCAGCAATAATGACAAAGGCGGAGGGACTTCTGGAGGTTAAAAATATTTTGTTGGTTTAGAGAAGCACACTATGGGTACATCTTCAAGACTGACAGATGTAGATCAGTTGTCCCTTAATGCAGCTTAAAGCACTCTCCTGTGCTTCCAAATAGGATGAAAAGAGTGCCAAGAGGGATTTTGTCACATGCTTTAAAAGTATGCTGCAAGCATAAAAGTAGGGATTTTAGTACATCAAGCCTGTACAATTTCTAAACCACTAATCTAAATGCATCCCACCAGCCATGCATAGTGGCACTCCAGAGATTTGCCAAAGTACCTTGTCCTACTCTGTGCTTTCAACTGCAAGAACTGGCGTGGTGTAGTGAATACCTGCCTGGCTACAGTACGTGGGTGTGGACGGGGGCTGCATTCAGCTTGGTGGGCCATCAGTTGTGTAGGCCTGTAATATGTGTTAGTTGTTGTTAATACAGAATCAGGAAATGGTAGTTACTGCAGATTAATTTGCCCAAAATACAAAAGTATGGTCCAGGGTGCTCCTTTTATTTTTGATGCTTTCCTTTTGGAATTGTGTTAGTCGATTCCATTTTTCAAAAGGCCAGAAAAGAAACCCAAAATCACCCAAGGGAATCAAAGTAGCAGCAAATAAAGTAGGAAAACACCATATGGTTCTCTATACAATGTTTTTGCATTACAAATGTGTTGAATAAAACACTTTTTAAAGGGGGAAATTCCTTTACAAATATTTTCAGTGCTCATGGCTAAAAGATTTCTTCCTATTTGAGATAAGTCAGTAGGACCTGTTCATAAACCACCTAAAAAGGTAAAGACTTGTCATTTAGACAGTCACAGTTTTTGAGGTCGTTTTGATCTGTGCTGTCTTATCTTAGGGGGAAAAATTTGGCTATGATACTAAAAGGAAAATACTGTCTTGTCTTCTATATCAGCACTGTGTGTGTGTTTCACACACAACCACATAAGTGCTTCACAGAGCAATCCTATGCATGTTTAGACAGAATTAAGTCTTACAGATTTTGTCGGGACTTGCTGCCTAGAAGGTATGCACAGGATTGCAGCCTTAGTTTTACAGAGTCAGTGTGGGCCACAGGGTCAGTTGGGCTTGGATTAAAAGACCTTGATTTCAGTATTTGCTTCTTCCATTAATTCATTTTGCAGTCTTGGGCAACACACACACACACTGAGCCTTAGTTCCTCTTCAGCAAAATATAAATTGTAGGAGTGAGCACAATACAGTTGGTACAGAATTTAGCAAACTAAGGATGCAATATAAATTTGTAGTAGGCCAACTATTATTTGCTTCATTTTGTTTGAATTATTTTCCTATACTGTAATTACTAGTGGTATTAATAACAAAGGATCTTGTGTCACTTTAAAGACCAACACATTTGTTGTGGTGCAAGGCTAAAAGCTTTCACGTACCACAGGCTATTTCATAAGGTACATGAAATGCAGTCCTAAAGTGGCAAGCATATCTACCCATGGTTGGCATGGGAGTGAAGTCGATGGAATAAAATGCAAAAAGAGCAGTGACAGTTACCTAAAAGCAAAATAATTGTAGTGACCAATTAACTAGGCACTGTTTGTGATAACACAGTCATCCTGACATTTGTTAGCTAATTAGCATATACACGTGTGTTTCTTTTAAAAAAAAACACAATCTTGAGTCAAGCCCCAGGTGGCAGGATTGAATTGCCTGATAACTCAGAATTCAGCAGTTTCACACTGAACATTCAAGGATAGCCACCTTAAGGTCAGTTAAAGAGTATTCTGATAGGTTAAAATGTTCTCTAACTGGTTTGTGGATATTGCCATTTCTGATGTTGGATTTGTGTCCCCTTATTTTGTTGAATAGATATTGAACTGTTAGTCCTGTGTAGAATGCAAAAGAGCATTTGTCCAGACACTTGAACATGCAGATTTGCATTGAGACTGCAATAATACTCACCCACTGAAATAATAATTTAAAAAAAGATTAATGAAGTTGGACTGGTACCCAGGAATAAGACAACCTAAGGCAGCTACTTACCAGCAACACCAGGCCACAGACACAATCACAGAGTCCAGACTCTGCAGCAAACATGCCAATTGTGTCCTCATACCTTCCCAGGAAACTCTGTTATAGGGCCTAATAATAATCCATAATGTAATGGGTTCATTCATTAGCTCAGCTTCTGATGTGATAGATGGCACCAGCTTTTTCAAGTAATGCTCCTCTGAATGTTTATTGCAGTCAACGCATTTTGGAGTGGAACTTCCTTCTTCAGGAGCAAACTTAGACTGTTTGAAGCAACTTACACAAATATTGCTGCCTATCTGGCACCAAAGGAACGGTTTCCTTATGGTGACAGATAGGCACCAATATCTTTGTGTAAGCTGCTTCTGAATGTCCAAGCTTGCTCCTCAAGAAGGAAGTTCCACTCCAAAATGTGTTGACTTAAGGCAGCTTACAGATAAAAACAAGAACCGCTAAAACCATAGAAGAAGCAATTATTAAAAAACAATTAAACATGGATAGAATCTAAAACTATATACATATATAAAATATATTAAAACTGTAATCTATTAAAACCAAAAGTAATAGTAATAGTGCCTAAAAGTCTGCTAGGCACTTCTGCAAAGACAAGCAGGTATTTGTTCGAAGCAACTTTCATACAAAAGAAAGAAGGAATGGCAGAAATATGCACACAGTATCCCAGTTCATGCATAATGGTAAGCCATTGTCAGAAATAAGCCATGAGTTACTGTGGACAAGCAGTGCAGGTGCTGGCTAGTCTGTTGTTTCCGCTTTGCTCTGCCCTGTCTGCCTCCACAAGAAACAAACCACAGTGCTTTACTTAGTGTTATGTGTGAACTGACACTCATGGTTGTTTTTTTCCAAACAACCCACAAGTGGAAGCCAAAGTTTGTTCATGGCTCACCACCACCCATGGTTTGTTCCTCCTGAACAAACTGTAAGTGTCCGGTTCACCTAATGCCAGATGAAGCCTCGTGGTTTGGTTCTGTCAGAGGCAGAATGGATTGGTTGAGCTAACATGCTCAATCTTTGGGTCAGAAACTTTTGTTTTGGAAAAATCCTTGGTACATGAGGATGTTGGTGCGCTTTTAACATTCCTATGATGTGGGGACTAACGGACAATAAAAGTGGATCATCTGAGCCCTTATGGTTGAAAAGATAATTATATTCCAAGGCTGGAAAGATAAATACCCACTACCCATTACTCAGTGGTGTGAAGATCTTACTGCCCTTTCAGCCTTTGAGCATATATTGTGCCCATTTATATATCATATCAATTGTCTATCTTAATATACCACATTTAGGAATAGTGGATTGTTATTGTGACATTGTGTGTTTTCTTTCTGTTCTTACTTTTAAAAAAAGAAAGAAAGAAAAAAGAGCAGCAACTGCCAGCAGATCACTCCTTATGGTAAGCCATGGTTTATTTCTGACCATGGGATAGTGTTGTATGCTTTTGAGGCCAGTTATATGTTCCAAACTCTACAAGCTGCTTTCAGTTATTGTTGTTTTTACTTAAAAGAGAGAAACACTTTAAACCATGAAGCAATTTAAATTGTGTAACATATTGTTTTAATTTTAAACTAATACAGTGTAGATGAAAAATTATAAAGTGTTTTGATGGAGGAAGAATGACATGGAACGAAAAAGATAGAATAAGAGTTCTGGAGACTTATGAGTAGCGTCGGATGACTGAATGAGTTCAAACTAAAGCATTATGGAAGTAAAATATAAGGAGTTGCTGAACTTGTGCAGAGCTTGTATAGCAAGATTATTACCTCAGAACACTGAAGGTAAAAACCGCGGGGTGGTATCCAGCCACATCATACCTGGAGCACACCCACTGAAATCAATTGACTTATGTAATTTCCATACTATTGGTGTAAATGGTTCTGTGCTGAGTATTGACTTGGTTGGATATTGCTAATTAGGAACAGCCTTCAAAATAGGTAATCAGGGAAACAAGACCTGCATTTTCAAAAAGATAGCTCAAAACATTTATGTATGAGTGTTGAGTGGGCCATTTGAGTCTCCAGATGTCCTCTTGTTGATAGGACTGGAGAAATGTCCATAATGACATGTCTTGACTCCTTGTCTCAACCCTCAAAATAATAATAATAATAATAATAATAATAATAATAATAATATATAATACACACACACACACACACACATATATATATATATATATATACACACACACACACACATATATATATATATATATATACACACACACACACACACACACACACACACACACAAACACGCACATATGCACACAATGTGGATATATTAGACACCTAGGAATGACAGTCCTTCTCTGGAGTTGTCTGCCTCCTTAAAATAAACAATTTTGTGTTGGGGTTCTATTCCTCCCCACTCCCACTGCCCAGAAGCCCATTCTGCCCCACTCTTCCAGGTCCTAAAGGACCCATGCGTCAGCAGTTGCACATCAATTGGACACATGCAAAATGGTCACCACCTTGCAGGCAAGTAAGAATAGCTCCTCACACCCCACAAACCCTTAAAATCACATTGTCTTTAAGCCCATATTCATTTGTAAAAATTGCAGTGCCAGGTCCTTTTTATGTTACTTATTTCATTCAGAAATAACTTTCTGACTACCAGAGATCATGGGTCCTCCCCCAAGATCATCTGAATCAACACTGGTTGCTGTTAGCTTAACTCCAAGCAAAATCCTAGATATGTCCCAATAACTTTCTTTTGAGAGTATTGAATGAATTTAAGATTTGGGTTTAACTTTTCCTCAAAAAAGCATTTTTCTGTATTATGACACTGCAGTTAGCATTTGGCTTAGATAGCGTTTTGTAGTACACTGTGTGGTCTCCTGATTTTATGCTTGTATCCCATCATAATGTGAATTATTGTGCACGGGATACTGACTGGGTAAGGGACTGGACTTAATGGCCTGCTGATCCCTTCCAGCCCTATTCTTTTGTAACTGGAACTGGCTTCTTAACAGTCTCTTCATGCTGTGAAAGTATTAACAAAGACCAGCAGACAAGCATCCCTAGTGGTTAGAATTTGAGGACATTGGCTTAGTTGTTGCATCAATTTCAGACAATGGGAGGTACACACTTTGTGAATATTGGGTGCATCCCATGTGAGGAGTGCTAGCTTTGCTTTTCAAATGAAGACAGTTTCAAAAGTCTGGTGTGGATTTTTAGCAGTGAGAGAAACTGTGCCGTCAAGTCCCTGCACTTCCTTTGGAGGTGGTAATGCTTCTGTAACAAGGAAGCCGGAAGCAGAAGCAGCCAAGTACAGCAGTTTCAGCAAGTATCAGCCTGATGAACCTGCTATGTTGTGTTCTGCAAGCCTCTGACTAGAGGGATGGAGCAGGAAATAAATGTACTACGTGGGATAGGGAAGATGAATTAGTACATGCATTAGGGAACGTTTCTGAAGGCATGGGTGCTTCTTGAAGCCTTTAACAGAGAGTACTTGCATATTTTCATTATGAGGGCCAGACATATTTTTTAAGTCCCAGCTGAAATTCACAAGATGCAGTTCTGTAAGCAAAATCTTGGAAATGCATTTCCTTGGATGAGTTTTAAATATGACTCAAATGTTTGATACCATACACAAGTGTCTAGTGGGCTAACCTTTTAATGTCAAGTATTTTATTACTCGCTTTTCTCTTCTTTCCTTGGTCTTCCTGCTGTGACTTTGGATTGCATTAAACCTGTGAAAACCGTTAATGGCAACTGAATGTTGCTACTTAAGTATATGCACAGGGTGGCAATTAGATTAGATGGCAATTATTAGATGGCAAGCAGAATCTCTGGCTGTGGTTTTGTGTTGGAGAAGGACTGAGACTTACCTACCATGAGACTGGCATATTATTGCTGTGTAGATGCACCTTCTAAGGAAACTTCAGCATAAACCACTTTGTGTGAAGTTTGTGTTCAGTGTCTTTCACACTTTCTAACAACTTGCAGATGAAAAGAAGAGCTGTCTTGTGTACTAGTAAACTCCCTGTTCTTCCATCAATGATTACATGTTCCAGAGACTAGAGGGAGAAGGGGGCTGAAACCGTAAGGACACTCTAGAATTTTTTCTCAGGCTTCTTCAACATCATTCCCAAAGACAAATGAAGACAGCGCTGTATGAGAGACTGGTACGGAAAATAGAGATTGTCCTCAGTAATCAGGGGCAGTAGTTTTCTTTCTGTGCTTTTTAAATCCTATCTCTTCCCACTTTTCCTCTGTTCAGTGTTTTCAATACTGTAGTTCCTCAGTAGCTGTGCTGTCATATCAGATGCTGTGCTTGAGATGGTATTTGTGTGTGTGTGTGGTTTTACACAGAGAGGAGTGGACGAGTGACTTACGGTCATCTGCAGCCCTATGATTCTGTGGCCAGGAAGGACCACATTCTAAGCCAAGGAAATGGTCCTAAGCATCTGCTGTAATCAGAAACTTGTAAAAGAAAGTAGCAGCTCTTTTAAAACTGCAGATGGTTGTCTTAATTCCTTGGGGGAGATGTGGTGGCAATTGAGACCTGCTCCTGTCTGAACTGAGTGTTCCTCTTGGGGGTAAGAAAAAACAGGCTGCAGCTGAACACGTAGCTAAGACCGTTGTTTCCCAGTGGATGTTTGTGGTTTTGAACAATAACAAGCAGACAAATATATAAATTGCCTATGTACGTATAATAGCCACATCTAAGCTACCTAGGCAGCTGTGCAGAATAATTTCAAGTCCATAAAATTATAGGAGACCATCAGATTCATCTTCCACAGAACAAGGCAGAATCACCCACACACATCTTGTTATGTGTCAACTCTCACATTCCATATTACAAGGAGAAAACAAATGCATTGTAAATGGTTCAAGCAAGTAAGTCACACATTGCTGGGAAAGGTACATATGTGCCGGCAAATCCTTTCTCTTACTGTTTCTAGGATTTCATTTGACCTGGGGAGGTTCCCCCTCCCCCAAGTGGTAGCAATTGGAGCCATTTCACACACTGCACAGTTTGCCACATTATACATTCATTCAGCTTACCTATTCAATGCAGATGTTTGCAAACATATGTTTATCAAACTGACACTGTACATGTTTAGATGCACACTTAAAATTGATTGCACATGCCCCTAAAATTGAAATATGTGGAGAGGCTTTTTCCTGCCCGTGACAGAAAACCCATCTGCAAAGTCTTCCCAAGGAAATTCTCTCGTTTTTGTGGAGGTATGGGATCTCAGCAGGATTTCACAGAGCGTGACCTTTGTGTAGCAGGGAACTTGCTTTTTAAAAGCATGTGGATGATACAAAAGGCATCTATCATAAATGACCACTTCAAAGGGTTCGGTTGCCTTTAACTATATGAATGTGGGCAGTGATGTAGCTGATAAAAGAGGGGGTGAAGAGAGAATGTCGCGTATAAAATGACACAGCCAAGCAACAGCGGAGTAATGAATATTGCTCCATTTGTTTGAAGAATGCTGGGGATTAACTGCACGCCATCCTTTTCCTCAGCCAAAGTCAACACTGGCCCAGAATATGTAGTAATTGATTAGAGAAAGGAGGGAAGAAATAATTGTGTTGAGGGAGGAGCCTCTTGTTAAGAGGGGTAGTCTGGGAAATTGGGAGGATGCTGGTTATTTATGAATCTGCTTGCTAGAATTGAACCTCAAAGGTCCTTGGAGGGGTAACAGATACTTGGTTGTTTGTAGCATATTAACATGCTTTATAAATCTTTGGTAGTAAGTGGAGTTTATTTAACAGCAAAATAACAGTCCAGAGACTTATAGACCTGTATACATGCTGCAATTTCTGTTTGGGAAATCTGCAAGGAAAGTGATTCCACAATCTCTCTGGGCAACTTATTCCGTCACTGACTTGATGCTCCTGTAGTTTGGAAGTTTATCTCCAGTTGCAACCTATATCTGCCTTTTGGTGCTTTACAGCCATTGCCACTTGTAGCATCTTCCGTGGATGGCAGTAATCAGCATTTATGTAGCATCTTTCACATACCGGTACATTATCGTCGTAATTTTTATGACAACCTTGTTAAGTAGGCTAATGTTATTAGCATCGCTTTTCGTAGAGTCTACAATATCCCTGTTGTAGATAGAAGGGAGGAAAGGAGCCGAAGCTGAGACCGTGTGGCTTAATCTGACCCACAGAACAAATTCATGGCCGAGGTGGGATTTAGTTAACTGTGACTCCCTCCTGCCAGTCAACATATCTCCTTTCATCTTTGTTTCCATAAGTGAGCATACCCATTTCCTCCAGCAGCCTTTCTATGCATGACTTGTCTCCTGCCTGTTCTCGTGCTCATAATGTTCCCTTTGAATGTTTTTCTCCAGTATTCGCTGCTGTGGGCAATCCTTTCACTGTTGGATTTGTATGGTGCTGCCCAACCCCCTTTGCCTGAGTTCTGTTTGGGAGTGGCAGTGGACTAGAGGCTCTGCCTGGGCCTGCTGGGGAGGGATGAAATGTTGCCCTGCTGGCTTGGTGGCTTTGGCAGCTGCGTTAGCTCCTTGGCAGCAGACGCTTGTTTCAGATCCCACAGGGCAAGGGAGTGCAATCCCTTCTGAAGCAGGCTCAAGAGGGCAGATGTGTATGTGTGCGCATACACAATCAAATGCCCCTCAAAGGACTTAATAAACAAACCCTCTGCATAGGTAACCTGAGCTAAGTGCAGCTGTGAATCATGGCAGATCCAGCATGTGCTTTTCCAATCAAATTAGCAGTTGCCCCCAGATGTCGGGTTGCTGAATTCAGTCCTAGACAAGCCTTTAATAATTACAAGGGCTGGAGAAATGTGAGCAGTGTAGCTTCTCTTGATAATGAGCCCAACAGTTGGCAGAGTTTCTCCTTTTTATGCAGTTCTGCACAGAACTATTAAGTGTGGAAGAGCCAAGTTTTGTCTGGTGATCCTGGGCCTAGTCCTTAGAGAAATGGCTCCATGGGGTACTGGTGGGAAAGAGTGGCTCAGAGACTCTGTCATTAAAGTTGTGGATGACAACAGGCAAGCTTACCTAAATGTAATTATAAGTGCCAGCATTTTTGCTTCTGCTCCTTAAATCACCTGGCAGTCCTAGATTGCTGCCTTGCAGGACATCTCTGGGAGAAGAAAAGACTAAGGAGTAAACCCAAACAAATCTGGAGTGGAGTCCCAGAGGCGGTTGGATGGTATCTTGTCATCTGGGCAGCCCAGGACCTCCATACACACTGCCTAGGCCAGGCATAGGCAAACTCGGTCCTCCAGATGCTTTGAGACTACAATTCCCATAATCCCAGACCACTGGTCCTGTTAGCTAGGGATGATGGGAGTTGTAGTTCCAAAACATGTGGAGGGCCGAGTTTGCCTATGCCTGGTCTAGGCTGTCCCAGGGAGGTTGCTTCAGTACTGCCAACGCAGCAAAAACAACACGGGAGGCAGCAATTATGAGTTACCAGTCCCTGCAGCCGTAGCAGGCACTGTGATTCTCCAGCAGTTTGACTTCACCCCCGAGGTGCACTCCATTGTCTCTTGAAACAGATGGATGCCAACAAAGTCTTAGACAGGGTACAGCATGCTGACAGTGACCTAATTTGCATATAATGCTAGACTAAACCATAGCATAGTGTTATGTGTGAACCCTACCTGGAAGCTATGGTTTGTTTACCACCAGCATACCTTGGTCTGAAGCTATTGCTTGTTGTCTTATGGGACTTTGGTTTGTTTTAATGAAGAATTAGGGTCATGAGCCTCGGTAGAGCAGAAAGTAAAAAAGCTGATCCTCACTAGGTGCAAGAAAGAATGGGCCAAAATCTGTGGTGGTGAATTACAATGTTTTGCCAAATGACCCAAGTTTGTTACAAACACCTGATGTGATTCTGCTGTTTGACTTGTGTAACATACAAAAGATCCTGGTGGTATTGTTATCCTCTGTTAGTATGGTTGGCAGTTTCTATTGTGCAGATGTTTCAGGTGAGTTCAAAAAGCTTTGGAATAAGTCTCTGCAATAGTAACTTATAAAGTGCTATAGAAAGTTGAAAGTGCTTTGTGCATGTTCCTGGGAATCCTTAAAGTAGCCATTCAGAGTAGGTCAGTATTACACACATACTGCAGGCAGGCTACTGTTGACTTTGTGGTTTGAAATGAGATTTGAACTGGGGTTTTCCTAGTCCACAGCTCAGGCTCTTAGCCAGTGTACTACACCCACAGTATGTGCATCTCCAGGGGTTCTATGGGAATGTCTAGGCAGTGGAAACCTGTAAAAGAACCTGCAGAGGGACCTCTCTTGTGCAAGAGGAATAATCTCACTTGTTAGGTAGAGGGGAGGGTCTTGCCTGCAGTTTTTGTTTGGCTTTGGTTCAGTGGCAATGTTCTTGGGACACTGGAAAGTGTTAAGGGTGTGAATGTTTGTGGAGGAAAGTTGATCTGAGTGCATTCAAGAATAGTAAAGCATTTTAGACTTTTCTCCCCAAGTGCTACCTGAAACTGGAGCTAGAGGGCTGTAGCCTCTTGCACTCACCTTTCCATACCATCCACTAATCCATCATTAGGCGTAAATTTTGTTTTTATCTGATCAAAACAAGTTAATCTGAGATTCTTAAATGTGGGTTAACGACCCAACTGATTATTCATGTTCTTATATTTATAACTGTACCACCAGCAGCAGAAAGCCACCAGATGTGCCAGGGGGAGGGGGCTGAGGTTGTTCTTCCCAATAGAAAACCACTTTTGCTCCATTGTCCAAGTAGGCCACCAACTTAGATTAGAGGTTAAGAGAGTGTCTGCTTCCTCTTTCATGTCATTCTTTTGAGCACATAGCAGCTGGGCTTGTCTGCTAAATTCAGGAGAGGGTTCCTATACCTCCTCCTATACACAGAAGGATGAATGCTGGAAAGTGCAGCTTCCCCTGGCATATCATGGTGATGTGAGAACTATACCTACCTCAAATGTTTGCCATCTGTACGTTCTTTAATAGCACAAAGTAAATGTGGCAAAGGTAAGTACAGCTGTTACTTAGCATTCTTGCAGTCTTCCATCATTTATTCTCTTCACACTCGTCTGTACTACAAACTTAAAGCTGGTTTAATTGCCATGGATGCTCAAGAGCTATAGTTTCATAAGAACTCCGTGAACTCTCTTTAAGGTGCCTATCTTTCCTCTCTGTCCGTGATCTACATTCCCAAGCGGTTCTTTGGAATACCATTAAAACAGTTTGCGTTTTTAATGTGGCTCTGCCTGTTGCACTTTGCCCTGCTATGGGAAGTAGAGTGACTTCAGCCAAGCTGCTGCCAATGAACTCTGGTGCGTACAGTGCCTAGTTTCCTAGAATGTCTTTTGTTTTCTCTTGCCAGCGCCCTGGGATTCTGCCTGGTGGCCGGATGCCCATGGCAGGATTGCAAGTGGGATCCCCCTCAGGGCCTCTGTATGGATCACCTTCTCCAATGAGACCTGGAATGCCACAGTCCATGATGGATCCGTTCCGGAAGCGCCTGCTTGTTCCACAGACCCAACCGCCTCCATCACTATCCCAAAGGCGAGGGTAAGTGCATATGTGTCTAAGTGATTTGAGGGGGGTGAATGTAGACTATAGAGTGAGACTGTATTGGTACTATTTGCAAATAAGATCAATTACATAGCCATCCTGTCTCTACAACATACGTAAAGTAGCCAGCTCCCATTCTTCATTAGACAACTTCCAGTATCTCCACACACACACACACTACTTTACCACACCACTGCTTAATATTTTGGGTTTGCGTTCAAGAAGAGAGATTGTTTTATGTCCCTGACCCCCCTTAATAACCACTGGTAATCCCCTCTCAGTCCATTTTGGAAGTTGATTATATTCCTGGCCATTGTGGTATGCTTTTGCAGTGAGATCCAGAAAAATCTAAGAAATTCCAGGGTGCAAAAGTGTTTCCTTGTTGATTTAACTTGTTAACTGCAGTACAGAGATTAGAAAGAGCAAAAATACACTTCTCAACCAGACAAAACAGAAGGGATTGTGCAGATATTGGCTATTAGCTGACAGGCTGAGCGAATACCAAAAAAATGTGCTATGTTGGAGCTTACCAGACCTTTTGGTATCTAGAACAAAGAGGGTTGTTGCAAACCATAAGATGCTGGTGCATATTGAAACACACACAGCAATGTTATCCACTAGCCATGTGTCAAGATCATGGTGCAGTTTTGGCTAGCTGTTATGAGGTATTTTCATATAATTGTTGGCACCATTCATTCCAACACCTTATATCTACCAGATGGTGGGTCTTGACTGAGGCATTATCACATTTATAACAAGTGCAGATCTAGTGGTAAAAATATAGTGCTGATATTACTCTTCACTCCTGCATTCTGGTTTGTCCTCTAAGCCTGACTTGACTCTGGTCTTGACTTCCAATTTTATTCCTCTGGTCTCTAGGCTCTTGATGGATTGCTCATCTCTAGTTACTGCCTACACTTGCTGACATGCAGCCCAGTTATATGCATATATACTTGGAAGTAAATCCCACTTAGTTCATTGGGACTCTCCCAAATAAGTGTGTGTGTAGCATTGCAGATTTGGCAGCAGAAGTACAAATGATACACAGGAGGACCAACAAAATCAAATCTGATTATTTGGGCACCAAATTAACAACCTTTGGAGAACTCCACACGTACCCTCCTCTCCTTCCTTGAACACCTTTTTCTTCTTATCTTTCCACTTCTTGCCTTATAGCTTGCAGTTCTTAATTAATTTTTTAACAGAAGCAAGCTTGGATGTTTTCAGAGAAAGGTGCGTAGGACCCAAAAGGAAAGGATTTAACCCAAGATGTACAAAAAGAAAATATTTCCTGCAGCTTCTGTATATTATGTTTTATTTGGAACTACTTGGAGAAAATTTAAAGATTGAAATAAGAGGCAATAAAACCAGTAAAATACCTTTAACAGTACAAAAATAGGTAATAATGGCAAGGTTTAAAATGGTCTTGCCCAGATCCTCTAGTCTTCACCAGTGGAACAGTTCTGCTGCTGACAGGAGAGTAGGCAAAAGCTACCACCAGCTGAAACAGAGCATTTGGGGAAGGAGCAGAGCCGGGATGCAAAAGAATTTGCTGAATTGGGAGCTGGCTTCTGCCAGTGCATGACTGCACCAGCTTGGGAGCCAATGTAGTCAAGAGGCTACACATTGGGGCAAAACTACCACCTGAAATGGGTTCAGAAAACCATTCTGATCCAGAGAATCTGAGCTGAACCACCATCACTTGTTCCATAACATTGTTCTAAAAGGCATGTCCCAGGCAAGTAGACAATTTCATAGCTCCAAGGAGGGCTTCTTTTAGGAGTGATTGTAATATAGCCTTGTGAAGAGGACCAGGAACCACACTTTGCACAAAGAGATGTAAATGGTCAGTCAGATAGGCGCAGCTGGCCTCCCTCAGTTAGCTAGAACTAGCAAAAAACATCAAGCACAGATCGTTTGTTGGACTGTTGCAAGGATCTTGACTATGAACTCTGCTTACACCCACAGAAATTCATCCAAGCAAGAACAATAAGACGAGACTGAGGGCAGCTTGGCTAGGGGCATTGTCATTAAAGGGGATTACGGATTGAAGTGGATGTGGGAAATTCTGTCTGCTAAATGCTAAGCAAACATATCAATAGCTTACAGAGCAGTCAAGGGTACAGGATAGAAGCCTAGGACTAATTAAACCGCATATTGCTTGGAATGACTCCACTAGACAATACTGAGCCAATGCAATGAAGATGGAGAAGAATGTGTGCTTTGCTGTCTTTGTTGCCACAGAAGGTCTTCATATGGACTGTAATTAGTGCTTTGTCTAACCCAGTCGTCTTCACCCCTGCTCTACCTTCATCCAGACTCTTAGATTGTCAGCGATACTAAAGAGCAGCATGTTGGGGACAACAGAGTAACTGAGCATTTCCACAAAAAGCAAATTTTTGTCAATTTTGCATAGAACAGACCATTTTGATGAAGCAGCCGAGGAATTCCCTCCACAATAAAAAAAAAACCCCAGTCGCTTCTAGAAATCGCAGTGGAGGAGTCCAGCAGTGTCCCACCTTCATTTTGAACAGTTTACCCTAGTAGGAACGATAATGGGACTTAATCCTCTCTACCTGTTCATGATAGCAGCAACTGAGGTGAACCAAAAGATTTAGGGCAATGTTCTTTGTGTGCAAATTGCTTCTCTCCCTGGATGTCCACTTCCCCCGTCCCCTAGATACTGTATGTGACTACTAGTTCCCAGCACTGAAGGGTGGGACTTCTGAGACATCACGATGTGGTTGGCCTGGGGGCCTTGAATCCACCCAAGTTCTGTTTTCAGTTAGTTAGAACCAAGGTCACTTGCCAGGCCTTTCCAACCCCTTCTAGGCCCCTGATCTATCTTGGAATTGAAGCATGTTTAAAATGGAATGACTCAAAACAAGGGTGAGAAATGCACTAATGACAATCTGAATTCTCTGTGACCTATCTCAGGAACTCTGTAGTATACCCCCTCTCCTCTAAGCCTAGGGAGACTGCTATGTGCACATTTTCTGCCTTTGTCTTTTAAGCTCAATGTTACTGTGAATAATGGCAGCCTGGGCTGCCTGCTTTCTTCAAGATAGCCAGCTATTTCTACATACTTGGAAGACTTCTAGGTATGCAGAAGTATGTAAGCTTTGTCAATGAAAGAACATAAAGTTCCCCCTCCCCTGGCGATCAGCCCAGTGTGGACCAAGTATGCTTGTTGGTTTCAAGGAGTCATATAATTTTAGTTGTCAGTTGGAAAGCCAGGGGTGAAGTGAGGGAATTGGCCTTCTTGAACCCTTAACAGCTAACAGTTTTTGGGAGAATGCTTGGTTTGGTACTTCTCTTAGGGGGTGGGGATACTTTAGCAGTTTCTTTGCAGGTTCTACTTGTCTCCACCAATTTCCTGACCTGCGCACAGTTTTCAAAAGCAATAACTACTTTCCCAGAAAAAGCTGAAAAACGGTATACGTATTTGGTATTTATAGGCTACATTTCCAGTGTTCAAAGTGCTCCTTACAACTTATTTCAGCAATCCTTATAATAGCCTTGCAAGGTATCCCAGCATTATCCTCCTGTTACAGAAGGGAGAGTGGAAGAAGAGTGACTTGTGTAATATTATCAGCTCCCGGTGGGTCCAGATTCTGTGGCTCTTACAGATTTTTTTTGTTGATGGAAAATCAGATAGCTAATATTAAGCAGCACCCCATTCTCATTATGATATGGGTTTTTGACTCCCTTCACTACTATATCCTCCACTCCCCTTATATAAGCTACTTCTGCTGAGCTGGACTTTCATCTGTTCTTCTCTCATGCTCCTCACAAGTCCTGCTTGGCCTGATTTTACCAGCTGTTTTTAAAAACAAATGGGATGCAAATGACATTCAGTTTCTTGGCAAGTTCTCCTCGGCCAGCTTAATCCAAGGAAGGAGATGCATAGAGAAACAAGCAGCTGCACACATCTGGCATCCAGGCTTCAGGGGCCATGTTCTGCATGGTAGAAGTGGGGGAGCAAGTCTATTGTCTTGTTGGATTGCCATTTCAGATGCCAGAATTTGATCCCTTTGTTAATTTGAGCTCCGTAGCTGTTCCTTTCCTTCTGTGGTGGGTTAAAGGCGCAATTCTGTTCTGTGGTGCTGCAGGCAGGGTTTCATTTCCCACTGTATGGGTCTGAAACATGCTCTCCCCTGCCTTTCCTTTCCCCCCTTCTTCACCCTCTTGCAGTAGAGGAGAGGTTAATCATTTCCTTTCGAGTAACACAACTCTGACAACAGCCACAAAATAAATTGCACACACCCTGAAGCTATTTGCCCTGGAAGGGAAGTTGCTCTTGGTATCTAGGAGTTCCCCTCCAAGGGAAAAAATTCAACGTTGGGGGCAGTTTTGTTGGAGCTGCAGTGTGGGTGGTGGGTGGGAGGGTGGGTGGGTGGGAGGTTGAAAGCCCAACTGTGCTATGGTTATGATCCAGATCAGGATGCAGGTGGGAGTAGCAGCAGCTATTCTATTTTTTAAAATAAAAATAAATACACACATGGTGAAATGTGAATGCATTTTTTTAAAAATTGTTTGAAATGTGGCAGTGAGTCTTCAAAGAGTATCATTCTCACCACGAAAATAATGAATCAGCTGAAATCTGCATAAAGCCAAAGCATATGACCCTTGAGGTATTTTTGAGGGAAGGGTAGGCCAGGCACCTATTAGGAATATTACAAAAGCCATAATGTTCCCAAAGTTCTAAGTTAGCTGGTTCATAATATGAATTTGAACATCTCAAAATGCTCAGATATATTACGACAAAAAAAATCAAACATTTTTTCTGACATTCCACTCCATCAAGGAATGTACAATGAGATTCTGCACATGTGAAAAAAGTATGTTTAATGAAATCGATCATTCTTGGACACTAATATTAGCTCAGACAGAAGTTTTCAACATACCATGCCCACCCCCCGATTTTTTTTAAAAGGCAAAAAGCTGTGGGGAATGGTGTATTACAGGTCCACAAAACACAATGTAGGGAGATTGCCAAGTGATGAGAATAGTGAAGCTATACAGTCCCTAGGTTTATCTGACTAGGCAACAGGAAACACCTCAAAATCTGACTGACCTGCTGCTTAAGCAAAGGACCTTTCTTGGCTTGCTAAATCATCCTTCCTGCCTCTGTTTTCCTGATTTTCCCTCTTATTGTGAAGTCAAAAACTATCACCGTTGATGACATAGCTACACATTCTCCTGGGGACAAGCACAGAGATTGGTATCAAGTGTATTCTGATCCCCACTCCCTGCACAAATGTTCATCATCTGAGTTTCAGTGTTAAATGCAAATCAGATGCTTTTGCTACTAGAGCTACATATTTTTATTTTTATTTTTACTATTGGAGCTGGTACTGGAGCTAGAAAAGAAGAGGCATTGAAAATAATTTCCTTTTATGCCAGTTGTTTTCCCTCCTTTGCAAGCCAACTCTGAACTGAGCTACATGGAGTTTGTTTATCACTATTTTTAAAGCAAGGAAGATGTTTTAGCTGATACAGGTGGAGCTATATTATAGAATTCCCTTTTGAAATTCATTCCAGTTGCGTAGTTTGTGCTTTCCATACATGTGGATCTTAGGCACCAGATTCTAGACCGTTTTTGGCCTCTAACAGTTTGCTCTTTTGGCACAATTCTTGCAGGCTCAAAAGGAGGAAGATGGCAGACAAGGTCCTGCCACAGAGGGTAAGTGCTCCTTGTCTGAGAGAGCTCTCGGCCTCAATGAAGGATGCAGGCAGTGGGCACATGTTGTAGAAATGGGTAGAAACAGATTGCAGGGCTCAAGGCTATGCCAGCTCTTTCTAGAATAATTCTTCGGGTGTGCAGTTTTTTGGAGTGAGCTGTTCGTATATAGTTGTGCAATGGGAGGATAATAAACCCAGTATTTTAGAGGGTGTTGGAAGATTTTGCTGCATATGTCACAGCTGTTCCCACTGGGCTGGCCAATCTTTCAAGAATTCCAGTCAATCAGGCCATTATTACAATTGTTAATCAACTTTAATTTGCAAAGTAATTATCCTCAAAACAATCATAGAAAGTGATTGTGAGATGGAAGGATATTGACCCTTTGCTAAAGGGGAATAAAGCCCCCCTTGTCCCCTTTTCCCAATGATATGCAGAGCAGGAATAGGTAAGTCTTCATGCTGGGAGTGATGGGGAACATGATACAATTCTTGGATAGTTGAACTCATTGAAATTCCCCTTCTGTCTAATTACTCAGAGGCAAAGGATGCTTGTCTTGATAGAGATGGCATCCTGATAGACTCTGTCTTCACAGATTCGTGAGCTAGTCCCAGAGTCTCAGGCCTACATGGATTTACTGGCCTTTGAGCGCAAGCTGGACCAGACTATTGCCCGCAAGAGGATGGAAATCCAGGAGGCAATCAAGAAACCTTTGACGGTGAGGAGGGATGGAAGGAGACTGAGTTAGTCAAGTCCTTCAGGGATGGAGATAGCGAAAGGATCAATTCCTTCAGGGTGTTCCTTGGCAGTCTGAGGCTTCAGTTATAGAAGCAACATACACTGCCAGCTCAGGTTGCCTTGGGAAGAAGGACCAGACCTGTGGAAAGGAATTGGTGTGTGGTTGAATTGATCCCATTGCTGTCCTTAGTGAATGTTTCTCTCCAAACTTCAGCAAAAGCGGAAGCTTCGCATTTACATCTCCAATACCTTTACGCCTGGCAAGGAAGAATCTGAAGGCAGTGAACGCATAGCTTCGTGGGAACTTCGTGTGGAAGGCAAACTCTTAGACGATGTAAGGCTGAAACATCCCTGCTGATAGGTAGCTTTGTGGAAAGTGGCTGATGTAGGCTTCCCTGGAGATCAGTTCAGGGTAAACACCCTATATCACTCATACATGCACACATGGGCCCACCCAATTATCTCAGCTAGCCAGCTCTGCACCCTCAGCGCTTGTCCATACAGGAGAAGACTCGTCTTGTGTGTCTTCCCTTCACCTTGTCCTGCTTGTGCAAACCAAAGACCTATCTAGTTCAACATCCTGTTTCCCACTGTGGCCAACCAGATGCCTATAGGAAGCAAACAAGCAGACATGAGGGCAATAGAACTCTCCTGTTTGATCATATTTGAGTTCCTTAAGAATTCTTGGGTAGATACTATATGGACCTGATAATTTGCTAATTTTTAATTGTCAATAAGACCTGGAACTTCATCTCTTGACACAGTTATTTGTTTTAGCTCTTTCCGACTCCCTTGTGGAAAAAGACAGTTTGATGTTTCCCTTTCAACTTGGCTGCATGTTAGCGCCATAAATCCCCACCTCCCAGAGTTTGGATTGACAAATCTAATTGAAAGGATCCAAATGATCTCATTGCTGAAGAACATAGCAAAGTGCATTATTTCAGACTCCACAACAGTAAGGACTGTTCCTCATTTAACTAGCAACCTTCATGGAATGTAGACTTTATAAAATTCCCAGTTCTTCCAGAGCTTCTTTCTCCCCAGTCTCATAGAAAGGCCCTCATTTTCTTCAGAAAAGCACAATAACAGTGATGATGTCAGTAGTGGCTGTATCGCTCCTAACATTGCGCAAGCTAAATGATGTCCCTCATTGGCAGAGTTGGCCCCGCTTGTTTGTCCTTCACTTTTAGAGATGTATTTTTGGCAGCGGTGCTGTCTGTGTGCTTCTGGGAAAGGCGGGGCTCAGTTTCTCCTGTGTCTTTCTATCTCAGCCAAGTAAACAGAAGAGGAAGTTCTCATCCTTTTTCAAGAGCTTGGTCATTGAGCTAGACAAAGAGCTGTATGGCCCAGACAACCACCTGGTGGAGGTAGGTGACTTGGTGCATGTTTTGTGCTGGGAAATGGGAGGCAGCTCAGAGGAGCAGAAATACACAACTGGGGCTGAGAACAGCGCTGTTGACCGAGAGGGATGATTGGCCTCATTTGCAGATGATTGGTCAGGTCCTGGAATCATAACTGCTGGAGAGAACAGTTTCCAAAGAGGGGTCAGATGGTGTTCCTGGATTTGGTTTAAGATGAGCTATGTACTGGCATGTGGTTGTATCCAGCTAAGTTCTGTTCCCCCCACCAATAACCAGTGTTCATTTCTGTAGAACTTTCCATTGCATACAGAATGCTTCCAATGCTGTCTCGGTTATCTTCACCGCAAACCTGTTTGGTAAACTAGGTTCTGTGCTACATTGGGAGCTTAATGACTGCATCTCCCATGTCCAAACCAACAGTTTACTCAATCACTGTGTGGAACCATGTGCTAGTATTCTTAGAGAAGCCTTTGCGTATGGTGATCTCCACCACTTCACACAACATAGACACATAATGGCACACTTAGTTTAGTTAAAGGTTCCCGTGTGTGTGTGTCTATAAGATTGACATCATGTATACAAATAAAAAAAGAACTTTCCTTTAGCACAGATGCTATTGAAGTGTCTTCAGTTCCTTTTTACACCATCGCTAGAACTGTGATATTTCGCAGTCTCAGTGACTTCATTTAAAGCGCTTTTGGATTAATTGAACAGCATTGGAGAGGCTTGCATGGTTCCTTCAGATACCGGGGATGGAGTAAGAGTAGTGGATAAGGCTGGGCTGTTTCCCATATGTGTTCTGTTGATATTTGAGATGATAATAGTATAAAAACTTCTGTAACCCCACCCGATTAGAAGAGCAAGGGTAAAACATGAAAACCAACCATTAAAATATCAGCTACTGTGTGGTAAAATGAACCAGTTTGTTCCCCATGTTTGTCTTGCACTATCTCATATGGCTTTTTCCCTTTCAGTGGCACCGGATGGCCACAACCCAAGAGACAGATGGCTTCCAAGTCAAGCGCCCAGGCGATGTCAATGTGAAATGCACCCTTCTGCTCATGCTGGATCATCAGGTAACAGGGAACAAGCGCCAGTAGGTGGTGAGAGCAGGAGAGTTGTAGTGCCCTGAAATTATCAGGTTCCCAAGCACATTACGTTCATGGCACAGCAGTACTAGATCAGAAGCTTCTTTCTCCATATTTTATTATCACAAATCGTGTGGCTTTACTTCCTCCAGCTATATGTACAGCTGTTCTCCTTCTTGAGGATACCATAGTATTGTGCTGAATTTGAATTCCTATTAATCTCAGTGCTTGTGATTTAAAAAGTAAGTTTCCAGCCCAAGTAGGACTATGAAGATACAACTGAGAATGAGAAGGCACTGGATTCAGAGGCTGGTGCTCTTGCAGACTTTCTGTTGACTGTAATTCATTTGGAGTATGAAAACAGACTTCCTTTTCATGAATGTTTCTGCTTATGGATTAGAACTGGCAGGTGGGGTGGGTGGTTCGGAGGCCTGGCCAGAGTCTGCCTGGGATAACCACTTGGCTACAGATTGTCTCTCTCTCTTGATGGTTATTCAGATGGGTCCCATTAATCATTCCTGATTTGGAGATGCAAGCAGGTTGCAACACTCAGTTTGGTCTGAGGTTACAGAGGACCCTACTTCAAGTGCATATTAACCAGGCAATATTACCCTTGCAGCCTCCCCAGTACAAGCTGGATCCCCGTTTGGCTCGCCTTCTGGGCGTTCACACTCAGACTCGGGCCAGCATCATGCAGGCTCTGTGGCTCTACATCAAACACAACAAGCTCCAGGACAGTCATGAGCGAGAGTACATCAACTGCAACCGATACTTTCGCCAGGTCAGTAGATACATGGCTTGCCTCCCTGCCCCATCTCTACTTCCCTCCCACCCCGTCTTTTGCCTCAGGGCTTATTCATGGCATGCTCTCTTGATCCATTCTAGATCTTTGGCTGCATCCGCATGCGATTCTCTGAGATCCCCATGAAGTTGGCGGGGCTCCTGCAACATCCAGATCCCATTGTTATCAACCATGTGATCAGGTAGGGCTGGCATGGCAGGAGCTGAAACTGAGCAAGCTCTTAATTCAGGGGTTGGAACCTGGGACTACCAATGTTAGTGGCCTGTAACTCCCATCATTCCTGATCGGTGGCCTTGGTGGCTGGGGCTGATGGGAGATGGAGTCCAGCAACACCTGGAGGGTTTCAGGTCTGAAGAGGCTCCCCATCTGTGCTCTGATTGGTTGTTATCTCTCTCTGGAATGCAGCTTCCATCAGAGAGAGAAAGGGGAGATAGTATAATCTCAATCATAGTAATATGTGGGGGGATCCCACCTCTTCCATGGACAATCATATTTGGCCTTGGGACAAGCCATGTGTTTCCTGAGTTCCCGTCTGTGAAATGGGAATAATGTTGGCTTGTTTCATAGAACTGTTTAAGAAGATAAACAATATTTATAAAAATTAGTATCAGGGTAGGGTGGAGTTTTTTCTCCAGGACATCTGAAGGAGATGCTGTTGGTGTATCTAGGAAGTGATGGAAGCTTTCTGCCACTGGAGCAGCATATATAAATGTGATTTTTGTGTGTGTCAGAACTAGTTTCAAGCCTAAAAAAGATTAGTTCTTCTGTAGTATGCTTTTGAAAAGACTGTGAGGTCCATTTATTTTACTTTCTGAGGTTGATGTGTTTTCCTGCTTATGAAATTTGCTATGATGTGGTTTCATTGTCTGCTTTAATTTCTATATTATAATTCTTCCTTGAGTCCAGGAAAGGCAGCATATGCATACTTCAAATAAATAAAAATATTTTTGGAACATGCTATATTAGTTTCCTTGGATTCATATGTATTTGTGCATCCTAATTTGGGTGTACCCATGCCATTCAGATTACTCTGTTTCTCCTCTGTTGAAGCCCTATGGGGCAGTTGGGTATGAGAGAGTCAATTCCTAATCCTAATATTTGTGGGGTGCTGGTGAAGGAACAGCTCTTGGGGAGATGTAGATTCTCAGCCCTCATCCCAGCCTCCTGTCCCTACCCACCCCTCCAGTGTGGACCCTAATGACCAGAAGAAGACTGCCTGTTACGACATTGATGTGGAAGTGGATGACCCCTTGAAGGCCCAAATGAGCAACTTCTTGGCCTCCACTACCAACCAGCAGGAAATTGCCTCCCTGGATGTCAAGGTAGGGCCCTGGTGACCATTGGGGCAGGAAGCAGAATCAAGCATACCACCTTACAAACTTTGGGAGTGCTGTAATGCTCTCCTTGCCCTGCAGGGGCACTCAGCTTATCCCCAAAATATAAGCAGGGGATGCCTCTACCTGTTTTCAAGATAGTGCGGCATTTACCTATCCAACCTGGCTTTGGCAATCTAATATTTTGTATTAATTTCAAATTCTGTACTTGCAATAAACAGTGCAAGTAAAGCAAGGTTGTGCAAGTTGTCCCATTTTTGTTGAGTAGGCTGCACGTCTTGTTTTCCTACATACTGAAGTAGTTTTGTATAATCTGAAATTCTGAATTCTTTTTTGGGGGGTATTAGAAAAGCATTGACTCTGTTACACAGCAAGTAGGTAGGATTTGGTCTTAAGAGCAGGGGGAATGGGGAGGAGCAAGTTGGCAAGCTGTGAATAGACTGGCATCTGGAGAGTTGGAAGTCTAGGCAGATGGCTGGCTCTCTTCTTGCTGTCTGTAAACAGGTGGGCTAGGATTCTGCATGGCAACCAACAGAACCCATGACAGATTGGATTCAGAGTGTTCAGAACATGGAGTTGATTTTGGGAGTGGGATTTAAACAAGGTTTTTAGCTCTGACGAACAGAGACCAGTGATGGCAGCAGAACATCTCACCTCCAAGACCATCCAGTCCTTACTCTATACATTTTTTCTGTATCTTGCTCTCTTCCTCCCACCTTTTTTCTACTTTCTCCCATCTGCAAAATTATGCAAACCCATTGCATAATCATTGCTGACTAAGCATGCTAACCTAATTTGCAAAAGTATTGTACTGCAAAAAAAAAAAAAAAAAAGCAGGGATCCTCGTTCTAGAACTCTGGTTATATAGCTTGCTCTAGCCTAAGGAGTTAGTACAAATTACTGTGAACGCACATAGACCTGGGGGTGGGGAGAGACTGTGCCTGAAGGGCTGGCGATTATGGAGGAAGAAAGGAGGGCAAGGCTTGAGAGGAAGTTAAACGATATAGAAAACTAGGCACTTAATCTTTCCAATACTTTGTGTCTGTATCTGATACTCCTTTCTCTTTAGGTCTTCCTTCCCTACCCCAAATTGTCAGGCAACATGAAGCCATTGCTTTATGGTGGGAAGTGCTTCCGTTCCTCTTACCTCCAAATGTCATACTTCTGTCTCTACTGTTTTCTTCCCTGTCGCCCTGTGCTGGCCTAAACCTGCAGGCCCCTGAATCAGTAGTCAGGACTTATTCAGTCTGAGGAGCACTTCTTTTCCTTCATCAAAACCCCCTATATCCTTTATTCACATTTAGATCCATGAAACCATTGAGTCGATCAACCAGCTGAAGACACAGCGAGATTTTATGCTGAGTTTCAGCAACAATCCCCAGGACTTCATCCAGGAGTGGATCAGATCTCAGCAGAGGGACTTGAAGGTAAATTTAGGGACTGGGCTCTGAAGAAACCAGGTAGGGGTGTGCAAAAGGACTATCAGCACAATTCTATGCATGTCTGCCCAGAAGGAAATCCCAGTGAGTTCAATGGAGCTTACCCCCAGGGATGTGTGTGTATAGGATTGTAGCATAAGGGTATGCATGGTGGTGCTGGGGCTCCTCTTGCATGACACAGCTTCAGTGCTACAGCTTCTACAGCTTCTAATGCTCCCTGACCACTCGCTGCACCCGAAGTCATTCAATTATTTGCATCTTGCTTTTCCACAAGATTGTTCCCAAGGCATCTCATGACATAACAAATGAAGAGCAATAAATAGAATTCAGATATGAACAGTTGCAAATAATCAGTGTTAATATGTAAGAGTGAGGGACGCAGGTGGCGCTGTGGGTTAAAGCCTCAGCGCCTAGGGCTTGCCGATCGAAAGGTTGGCGGTTCGAATCCCTGCGGCGGGGTGCGCTCCCGCTGCTCGGTCCCAGCGCCTGCCAACCTAGCAGTTCGAAAGCACCTCCGGGTGCAAGTAGATAAATAGGGACCGCTTACCAGCGGGAAGGTAAACGGCGTTTCCGTGTGCGACTCTGGCTCGCCAGAGCAGCGATGTCACGCTGGCCACGTGACCCGGAAGTGTCTCCGGACAGCGCTGGCCCCTGGCCTCTTAAGTGAGATGGGCGCACAACCCCAGAGTCTGGCAAGACTGGCCCGTACGGGCAGGGGTACCTTTACCTTTACCTTTAATATGTAAGAACACTAACCCATGGAACAGGGAAAAAATGGCCAAATGCAGCAGCAAAAGTAAACACAAGAGCAAATACAGCCTAGCACAGAAATAAAAATAGCACAAATGCAAGGCCAAAGATCTCTCTGTTCCACAAAAGCAACACTGGGTTCCCATTAACTTATATACATTGATTTGCAGCCACAATTCCGGCTTGTGACCCTTGTAGGACAAGACAGTGGGATTGCCCAGGCCTTTGATGTTAGTTTCTCTCCATGCTCAGCCCAATTCCCTATATGTAAGCCATGTCTAACATGTTCCCTGTCTTTTGTCCACCTAGTCTACCCCTTCCTCCTTTGCCAGTTAAAATAATTCAGGAACGTTTTGATTCTTGGAGACTGGCAGAAATGTGCAAAGTAAATCATTGATGTATTCCAGCTGGAAATGTAGTATTTTGAAAAGGCGCGAGAGTGCCAAACAGATGAAACTAAGAGAGATACCAGTGCCATGTTTGTGAGCATCTCATTGGCCTCTGTTGCACACATTGCTGGGTTATAGTGACACTCAACAAGGCAGTTTTAGTAATCTTGCTGCAGTCGCTGTTTTGAAACTCTCAACATTGGCAGCACAGGAAATAGCTTCCCCTTTCCCCCCATTTTGCTCTAGATCATCACCGACGTGGTTGGGAACCCTGAAGAGGAGAGGCGTGCGGAGTTCTACCAACAACCGTGGATGCAGGAGGCTGTTGGGAGACACATCTTTGCCAAGGTCTGGAGAGGCTATTTCTGCAAAGTGTTTATATGGCATTCGCTATTATTTAAAGTCATGCGGCATCTTCCCAACCTGGACTTGGCCATGGAGGGAGGATGTTATTTTCAGTTCCAGCACACCCCAATAATCGCCTTTCTTGCTTTCTTTTTGCCCCTTCCCTAGATTCCTTTTGTTACTGCTGCTTAACAGCTGATCCCAGCA
Source organism: Podarcis cretensis (assembly GCF_951804945.1). Classification (NCBI taxonomy): domain Eukaryota; kingdom Metazoa; phylum Chordata; class Lepidosauria; order Squamata; family Lacertidae; genus Podarcis; species Podarcis cretensis. The sequence goes on along the minus strand of NC_137182.1, from coordinate 26,230,248 downwards.
AGTGATCTACAGCCTCCACTTGCTCCATTCTTCTCCCATTTACTTTCCTCAGTGATTGTACACCTGAGAATCAGACTCTTGCCCTTGGAGAGCAAGGAAGGCCTCACTGTGCTTCTGCCATGGGAGGCAAAACGTATGCCTGGCTGTGCTTATTTGCTCCTGCTCATCACTGTGACCTTCTTGTATCTTCCAGGTTCAGCAGCGCAGACAAGAACTGGAACAAGTGCTTGGCGTTCGCCTTACCTAGCGCTGCCACCTTCAGCACCCCTTCTGCACCTTGTGGTACTTTGGAGTGGACCAGCAGCCAGGCAATGCTTGTCCAAAATCCTCTGCCTCTATCAGGGCTGGGGGAGTTCTGCCCCCATTGTCTCATTTGGGGATAGGGGGGAAGCTTATTCAGTATCCACCTGGGGATTATACAAGGCTTAAAACCTCCTTTAGAGAGAAAAGTGAGCTCCTCAGACCCCCCCCCCACCCTTTACCCTTCCTATGTGCTTTGCCTCTGGGACACTGGGAATTTTTGAGTTGCCTTCTACCTCTTAGCTGAGTCTCAGCAGCCTCCCTTGCAATGTTGGGTGGCTGCTACTGCTGCTCAATTTTTAACCAAAGCTTCATCCATTCCAAAGTGTCAGCCTTGCTTGCTGGCATTTAGTCTTTGCACTATCTCTTTTTTTTGGGAGCAGGTTTGGTTTTTTTTGTAACGGGAAGTTTGTTGTTAATATGTATTGGTGCCCTTCCTCCCTCTGAAACAGCATGGTTCTGAAGAGGGGTTTGTTTGTTTTGCTGTTCTGTTAATGACAATCAGTTGATATTTCTTCCATGGTTCTCCAGCACGAAGTTTAAAAAGTGAATAGTGGAGACCTGTTCCTCTTCGGTCAAGGCCACATGTACTGCAGGAAACATTTGAGGCTACCAGCCAAGGGGAGATTTGCTTGAGCCTTCTTGCCACCCCCCACCCCAAGTGCCTTCAGTCCCCAAGCTCCTGGCCCCTCGGCACTTAAATCTAGAATATATCCTCCTTGCTTTCTGGTCCTTCTCTTGAGATGTAGTTGGCCAAGTAGGAGCTGATGGGATGTTCACTCACTATGAACAAGAATGTTACCAGTTTCTATGTTGAATGTTTTCTAATAAAATTACTCTTAAGCAGCAGCTTGAATTAAGCTTGCCTGATTTCTCTTCTGCCCTACAAACGGAGGCTGCTCTCGAGGAGCAGATGTACCTTTCAGCTGTAGCAGGATGAGGGAACTGTGGTTCACCAGGCGTTGTTGAGCTACAGCGCCCATCATCTCTGGCCCTAATGGTTAGGGCTGATGCGAATTAGGACGCCAGTGATATCCAATGGGCCACAGCTGCCACATCCTTGCTTTGCTTATGCAAGGTTCACTGCCATGCTATAAGTGAGACACAAGTAATTTATAAGCTCTTATGCTCAAGGTCCAGTTGAACAGGTATTACATGGAATACAGTGGTGCCCCACAAGATGAATGCCTCGCAAGACGAAAAACCCGCTAGACGAAAGGGTTTTCCGTTTTGGAGGTGCTTCGCAAAACGAATTTCCTATGGGCTTGCTTCGCAAGACGAAAATGTCTTGCGAGTTTTTCCAACTTTTTTCCCCTCCCCCCCCCTTTCTAAGCCGCTTATCTGCTTATCCGCTAAAAGCCGCTGATAGCGCTAATCCGCTAAGCCGTCAATGGGCTTGCTTCGCAAGACGAAAAAACTGCTAGACGAAGAGAATCGCGGAACGGATTCTTTTCGTCTTGCGAGGCACCACTGTGCTAAATTCATTGTGAGAATCTCTACAAAGCAGACAAGTTCTGGCTACCACAGTGATAATTTTTTCTGTAATTTGAAAATTTCAGACAGCCAGTTCTTTGGAGTAGGTCCTCCAGCTAATTGCTGCACCCCTGCCACCTTTCTGCGCTCTGGCTTTGGAGGTGGAAGAATGGGAGGTGGAAGTAGGCCTGCTGTCTCACAACAAGCTACTTCTTTAAATTTGCCCACTTTGAAGCACTTGGGGACCTAGTATGCATTACTTTTTCCCAAGATTTCTTTTACGCAGCTTCATTTTAGCACTAAAAATTATATGTAACAAAATCTAGCTAATGAACGCCATTTCTTTTTAGCTGTATTGTAGCCTTGTAGTGGTAGCCTGTGGTGCTCCAGATGTTGGACTCCTCCTTTTGAGGCATGCTGGCTGGAGCCAATGAGAACTGCCACTCAACATCAGGAAGGGCACAGGTTCCTCACCCTTGCACACATTTGTCTAAAATGACACCGAATTATAGAAATGTGTGATCTGAGTAACAATCCGAGGCCAGCAAATTTAATCAGTTCACTTTAAAATTTCTCCTGATCACAGTTTCTAGTTAAGTACTCCAAAGACAGGCTTCCTTGAACAATAACACTGTTTCATACAGATCATGATAAATCATAATCTCCCAGCAGTTCTCTTTTCATACCAACCCTATAAGGGCTCTAGGACAGAGAATTGATATTTGATGGGTCGAAAGACTCACAAGCCCACTCGTCATGATTTGAGGAAAAGATACACTGGGAAATACCAACACTTAGGTTGTTTAACATAGCATTCAATTAAGAATGGCATTAAAGAGGCTTTTCAAATATAGCTATTTGACTTTGGGCCTTAACAGTGCTTCAACATTTTACCTTCCCACAGTCAGTGGAGTGAAATCTATTGTACCAAAAGACAGGCCTCTGCTTCTGGGAGCTAATTTTCTGTAGAACTGAATGAATAGATAAGTATTTAAGCACAAATTTTGTGCTTTCTTCTCCTTCCTCTATTTACAAGCACAACTGTTAATATTAAGTTTTATTAAGAGGGGGGAGGGACATTGGGGTGTAAAGATTACAGTGGAGAATGAGGTCGGAATTCACTTGCTTGGGTTGGGACAGCAACTTATTTCCACAGCTTCTTGATAGACATATTCTTCTCACTGTCTTTTTGCATAACCTGCCAAAGAGAAAGTACATTAGAAATAAAGTCAGAAAGGCAAAAAGGCCAGTAGCAGAGATCAAACTTCCAAGCAGTTAAATGGCTACCCGAATTCTACACAATTTAGTAACCTTTTTGTATACCATCTGTTGGACAAGATGAAGTCTCAGCTCCAATCCCACCCTGAATATATGCATTAAACTCTCATTATTCCTTCCATATCCCTCCCACAAAAATGGATGTGGGCTTTTTTTCTTTTTGTATTGTCTACCCTGCTCTGGAACAAACCACATAGGCTTTCTCTGTAAAAGTACAGCCTTAATGTAACAAGTGACTAAACTATAAGGTCCCCACTATTACCCACACCTTCATTTAATCTCTGCAGCACCTTAGGAGAAAGGCAGTTACCTGCAAGCAAGTTCTGACATAAACACTGATGACAAGAGCAACAAAATGCAAATCCCTTACATCTTGGGCTCTTTGCACCCCAAAGAATAGCCCTTCCCTCATACCCACAGCCCACAATACCTTTGCTACAGCCATCTCGAAGTCTTCTTGAGTTACATGTACCCGCCTTTCCCTCAACGCGTACATTCCAGCTTCTGTGCACACGCCCTGCAAAACAGAAATGTAAGGGACCCACCTGAGCTGCCCCACACAAATGCCAAGAGAATATACAGCTCAGGTAGGCTTGCTTCTGCCCCACCCAAGGATAACAAAATGATAGCCATCAAAGTGGATGTGTGTGAAATTAGTACATATGACTAGGTACTGAACCTCTCCACTGATGGGAAATGGTTGGTCAGGACAACCCAAGAGTATCAAAATAGTTTGAATGTGTGGGTGCACACACCACCACAAGAGATTCCGAAATCCTTGATTTTTAAAATCTATGTCTGAAGTCCCTTCCGCTCACTGATGCAAACATACAAGCCTCAGAAAGTGTTACCAATAATCTCTAGCAGGCCTTGATAATCAAATGATCCTTAATGCTGCATGTGGTAGTTAGAGAAGGGGTGCCAAACTTGGGGAGCAGAATTCTCAGACACAAAACTTGCTACTTTACCTTGACCTCAGCCCCTGAAGCCCCTGGCATCAGCTCCGCAATTTTCCGCAAATTAATTCCACGTGTCAGGTTCATCTTGCGTGAGTGGATCTTCAAGATGTCAAGTCGAGCCTGTGGAGTGACAGGAAGGAGAGAGGAAGCGGCACTTAAATGACAATGCAGTTTAGCAAACAGGGACACTGGCTGCCAGGGTAAGAGAAACTATCGAGGGAAAGCCTACTACAGGAAGAAATACAATGGCTGTCTCCCACAAAGTCTCCATTACCTCTTCATTTGGTGGAGGGAATTCAATTTTTCTGTCAATACGCCCAGGGCGAAGCAGGGCTGAATCCAAGATGTCTATGCGGTTGGTCGCCATGATGACCTAAACAGGACAAAAAGAGTATTTCACTAGAAGCCTATATGGAGTGTTTTGGCTAATAAATACCAGCAGATGCTACATCTATCCCCGCTTCCCATCAACAGACCACAGTAAACGTTCTTCCCCAAGCCACCTATTACTTTTCTTCTCCTGCAGCCGGAATCCTTTGCCTCCTCCTCCACTTCTGTCCCTCTATAGTTGGTTGGTAGCAAGGTTTCATAGCCTTAAGTGCAATCTAGGTTCAAATTATGTATTTCTTAAAAAAAAAAATGCCAAGAAGAGCAACATTCTTCAAACTTCATCAATTATACAAACTACTTTCCTGTGCATAATCCACAGAATGATGGGAAAATGTGGATTCTGTTCCTTTCACAACATACCTTGATGTTCTTGGTGGCCTCAAAACCATCAAGCTGGTTGAGCAGTTCTAACATGGTGCGCTGAACCTCACTGTCCCCACCAGAGCCACCCTCCAGACGGGAGGAGCCAATGGAATCAATCTCATCCATGAAGATAATGGAGGGAGCGTGCTCCCGGGCCATGACAAAGAGCTCACGCACCATCCGTGCACCTGCCACCAGGAAACAAGCCAAGATCCTTTAGCAATTACTGCAGTGCCCCCCAAGAGCTAGATCAGCTCATCCCCCAAACATATAGCCCTATCTAAAAATGCTCCCTTACCCCTCTATCAAACGCAAACCATCCTGCCAGCCCCATCTCAGAGAGCCTAGTTGCATTTTTAAGAGACGGGTACAATAGTGCTCAATCAACAGGCATACCCTGGAAAAATTACGACAAAGGGGCAACTTGATCACAGAACTGGAATCTTGCGACCAAGCAATTCTGTGCTTGGAGGACCGTAGAACTCCCATTTTCAGGCGCTGCTAAATTGTAAACAGTCTTTTTCAAGTCATCCGCCAACTGTACAGGCAGCTACCTTTTTCTAGTGGGAAAAAGTATACATGGATCCCCAGGTATGGTCTAAGGTACATGAGCTGCCACCTTAACTGAAGCTAAGGAGGGCTGGGCCTCATCAGTGCCTGGATGGTTGGGTCTCCTGAGAATAACGTGCACACTGCCTAATAAAGTTTGAATGGAATGCCATAGAGAGATGGACTGGGAAGTCCTAAGAGAAGTGACTCGTAATGGTTAATGTTTTATATATGTACAGTAGAACCTCGGTTTTCGAAATGTAATCCATTCTGGAAGACCGTTCGACTTCCAAAACGTTCAAAACCTGAAAGCGGAAGCCTCAATACAGTAGGGAAACTCAAAACGGAAGCCGTGTAACACATTCAGCTTCCAAAAATCGTTCGGAAACTGAAACAGTTACTTCTGGGTTTTCAGCATTTGAAAGCCAAACATTCAACTTCTGAGATGCTCGAAAACAGAGGTTCTAGTCCATAAAAAACTTATGGAAAATGTATCATTTTAAAACTTTTTTTAAAAGGCGCACTGCCTTAAATCCCAGGCTAGAATAAGGGAAGGATAAAAATGTGATAAATAATAAAAACTTTCTCTCTCCCATCCACCCCGCCTCACTCACCTTCCCCAATGAACTTCTGCACAAGCTCAGAGCCAGAGACACGGATGAACGTGCAATCAGTGTGATGAGCCACTGCTCGGGCCAGCAAAGTTTTCCCAGTCCCAGGAGGTCCATACAGCAGCACACCCTGCAATAAGTGTAACATGAGATTAGTATGGGGAGGGAACTAAATGCATTTAGTGGAGAGGAAGAGAAAGGAACTCATGGCAGCACAGCACGTCTGACAACCTCTCTTGCAGACTGTCTAGTACCTTGATGGTGTCAGTTGGGGCAATGAAACAAAAGGTGTAGAAAATCTGCATCCTTTTGCGGGCTTTTAATACAGAGGCCTGCTTTCTACCCACCCTCCATTTGTCGTAGGCATGGAGTCCCAGGAATCTGCCTTATACCAAGACAGACCCTTGGTCTGCCTAGCCCTGAACAGTAGTTCTTTTCCATTCTGAGACAGGCTATTTCCCTTGAACTGGAGATGCCAGGGGCTGAACCTTGGCCTTCTGAATCAAGGCACGTGCTATAGCCCCTCATACCTTTCAGATGCACCCCTCCCTAAAGAAGGCCCAGGAAATGGGGGCGACAGCAAACTGGACTGCTTCTCTTCATGTGGGATGAGTATTTCAATACTTATTTGTAGTTAATGTCAAGTGTGAGTAATCGTCTATCCATTTCTCTAAAGTCTGGTCTAGTGAGAAAGCGAGGCATGATATGGTGGGGACACCACATCTCTTTTCACTTGCCTTGGGTTGAGCAATGCCCAAAGCTTCAAAAAGCTCTGGATGCTTGACGGGCAGCTCAATCACTTCCTTGATCTCTTTGATCTGCTTGTCAAGGCCACCAATCATCTCATAAGTGGAGTCTGGCACTTTCTCCACCATCATCAATGAGACCAGGGGGTCCACCTTGTTTGGCAAGATTTTGTGGAGTGTGTAGCTGTCATTCCGTAAGGCAACACGGCAGTTCGGGGTTACCTGTGTGGTATAGAGGTACATGAGATGCATGTTCCACCCTGGGTTTCCCCAGGGGCATTTAAAAGATAGAGCAAACCCAGACACAGGAAAGAAAACAGCACACATGCAAATCCAACAGAGACATAAACACCACTATTCCCATTCTGGTATTCCCATGTCTGTGGAATACCAGACATGGCCCAGAAAATACTCACATCGTTGATGTCTATGTTTTTATCCACGTCAACAACAAACTTGCCTTCAGGATGAACCTGGAACAGAGGGCCAGTTATTACCGTAAGAATCAAACACTTGCAGGATCAATGGCAAAACAAGTCCAGCCAAAGAAATCAACAGTCAACATGGCTCATAGGAAAAATATACCCACTTCCACCCTTATGGCAAAGCACTTCTAGCTTACAGTGCAAAACAAGTAGAAGATATTATTGAGGAAGATTACTATTGTAAAAACAGATAAAAAAGTGTTTTGGAAGCCACATAGGATTCATTAAGCACCTAGATATCCAATCATTTTTGCTACTTCTGTTCAGAAACAGCAAAGTAACAGGAGAATTCAGTTGTGAACCCACGTTAAAATTCTCACCTCTACCATGAAGTAATTGGGGGCCTCAGACATGCCACTGTCTTCCAATTTCAACCTTACAGAGCTGTCCTTTTTATGCTGCTCTTCCTCCAAGGAGCTCAGAGCAGCATACCTGCATCTCTTCTCAACCCCCATTTTCTGCTCACAAATTTGTGGGGCGGAGGCTCGGGTGAGAGATGGCAACTAGCCCAAGATCACCCAATGAACTTCACAGTTAGGTTGGTATTTGAACCCATGTTCTTCCCAGTCCTAGTTTTAACACTGTGCTTTGAATATTGAAAAGTGCTGTTTAAATGCCAACAGTTATTATTCCCAACTCATAATCATAGCCTGTTTGAAAGACAACCCTCCTCTACACACAGAGATGTACATATCTGATACACACATGCAGGGGGTGACCATACCTTGACAAGCACTTTCTTTTTGTCCATAGCCCTCACCACTTCACCCACGTAGGAACCTTGTTCCTGCAGAAGTTGCAACTCCTCGCGAAGCAGGCGCACTAGGGTGGTCAGAGAAAACAAAACAGCATTAGCACCAATGGAGAGGAAGTCTCCCAATTCAGCATCATCTTGGACAACTCAGGGACTGCCCCTCCCTAGAGAGGCAACATTTCCAGAAGCAAGGGAGGAAACATTTCTCGGGGGTTTTTTTCTCATAAAAAGAAATAAGGGAAATAAGAAGCATATCTATTAGTATATCTATAAGTAGTATATCTATAAGAAGCATATCTATAAGTAGCATATCTATTTCAGAACAGTCCAAAAGCTTAGTTTACCACCTTAAGGAAACAAAATGCTTTATGTACACAAAACTCTGCTGCTTTCTATTTTGATTACATTTAAAAGTATTTACATCTCAAGTTATAAATACACCCAGCGTTTGATATTTTATTTATGAGATTACATAAAGTGAACACAGATTCTTAACATAAAAGCATTACACTTTATAAAAATATAATCAGTAAAGCAAAGTTGCTTCAAATTAAGGTAGCAAACATATACTGGTTTTTGCCAGTGGGGAAAACGTGGGTGCAGGGTAGAAATAGAATTTAAAAACAAAAGCCATCAAACCTCTCCCAAAACACAAAAGCAACGCTGAAGATTGCTGAACAATCCCCAACTTACCCTTGGCATTAAGTTCATTCCGCTGTGCCTGCAGCCGTCTGAGATTCTGGCTCTTATCGTTGACTATCAACTTGAAGAAGAAACGGAGAAAGATGACACCTCACCCCAAAATAACATAGTACCCCGTCAACTAAGGGTGTTTGCTCCCCCTACACCAGCCACCAGATAATTATTTTCACTGAGATATGAGTTGGGGCACTCTGGCTACTAGCTGGCAAACAAGGGATAATTGCATTATCTTTTCCTAAGGAGTGGAAAAGCAGCTAGCTCCAAACAGGATGTAAACACCAGGTGCATGTGGTGGTTAGAGTGTTGGATTAAGGTCAAGGAGACTCAGGTTCAACTCCTCACTTTGCTGTGTAGCTCTCCAAGTAAGCACTGGTCAGTTACTGTCTCAGCCGGCCTATCTCACAGGGCAGGAGTGGGGCAGGGGGGAGAAGAACCACCATGTAAACTGCCTTAAGCTCACTGGAGGAAAGGTGTGAGAAAAGGGTAGCAAATACAGTGGTGCCTCGCAAGACGAAATTAATCCATTCCGCGAGGCTCTTCATATAGCGGTTTTTTCGTCTTGCGAAGCAAGCCCATTGACAGCTTAGTGGATTAGCGCTATTAGCGGTTTAGAGGCTTTTAGCGATCAGCTGTTAAGCGGCTTATCAGCGGATCAGCTGATAAGCGGCTTAGCGGCTTAGGAAAAGGGGGGGGAAAGGGGAAAAAACCCGCAGGAACTCGCAAGACATTTTCGTCTTGCGAAGCAAGCCCATAGGGAAATTCGTTTTGCGAAGCGCCTCCAAAACGGAAAACCCTTTCGTCTAGCGGGTTTTCCGTCTTGCGAGGCGTTCGTCTTGTGGGGCACCACTGTACACAACTCTCCCCCCCCCCCAGTATTGTCGAAGAGATCTCTCTTTTCCTTCCAAACACCTTCCTTTATGTGTCATGTCTTGTCTTTTACAGTGAAGAAACAGACATACTCTGTGTGTTGAAATGTATTTGAACACACACACACGCCATAGCCCGGCAAACTTTTTGTCAAAACCACATTATAGAATGCATGCCTATCTTCATCCATTAATTATAAACCTGAGAGGAGGGCCTATATCTTGCCCTTAACATAGGCACTATAGAAATAAAAAAGTGAGCCAATAAAGAGACTAGAGATCATCTAAAGATCCACTAGCCATAGTATGCCCCACATGTTAAAACAACTTGTGTGTATGAAAGTTGTGTTGTGTGCGTTTGAGAAAGGATTTAGAAAGTGAGAACTTATATTGATCCTCCCACTCCAGGAAACAAGAATATCTCACCTGTAGCTCTTCAATCTTGGAGAGGTAATACTGGCGCAGCCCAGTCCCACCTTTGCCTTCATCCAACTCCATCTGCCCGAAAGATTTGGGACAGCAAAAAGAAGAAGACAGATAAGCTCAAGGACAAGAGGCACAGCTCACCACCCACCCCCCAAGTTAAATTACAGCCCACTACCCAAACCATGAATTGTCACCCCTACCTTACAATTTGCTGTTTCACTCCTCTCCCCAGCCCATGAGCTAACACGCCTACTATTTAGAAACAGGCACCCTTTAACTGTTTAAAATAGGCAGTAACACCCTCTCCAACACTTAGAAGTGACAGCAAGCGAGAACGGGCTTTTCTGCGATGGCTCCCCGTTTGTGGAATGCCCACCCAGACAGTCTTGCCTGGTGCCATTGTTACATATCTTTAGGTGCCAGGCAAAAAAAATGCCAAAGGCCTTTAGGGCTGGTTGAACACTCTATGGCCTTTAAAAATGTGTTTGTGGGAGGGGGAGCTATGGGCGGTAGTCCTTTTGATGTTTTACTGTGCTATACATTTTGTGTCTTCATCTTGCATTAAACCACCCTGCGATCTTCACGCAAAGAGGGTGGTGGTTGTTTAGTTGTGTCCGAAACTTCGTGACCCCATGGACCAGAGCATGCCAGGCACTCCTGTCTTCCACTGCCTCCCGCAGTTTGTACGTTTAATAAATAGCACAATCACTACTAGTACCGGTAACCTTTCACATGACATTACAAGCCACCTTTCCACATTACGTGGACCCTCCCATATTATCATTTTAAGGCAGGCAAAGGAGGACACACCTTCCCCGCTTTCTAACTGTGAACCGCCCTGAGACCCCCGGGTATAGGGCGGTATATAAATTCAATTAATAATAATAACGCAGCTGAGCAGCAACTACACCCACCCAGATTGCCTTCATACCACCAAGCGCCTCTGTCGGATCAGGGGCCCTTTAACGTCAGGCCACCTCCTTCCCCTGTTGCCCCGCCAACATCTCCGTCACTTTCGCAGTTAATCTGCATCCACACACAAACGAACTTCCTTCTCATTCCCCGTTTATGCCCCCCCACCACCATTTTTAACGAAAGCCTCTCCGCCATCCCTTCCCCCTTTGTCCAGGCAAGTGGCAAACGGACCTCTCTTATCTCTCGCCCACTTTTACAAACAAGACACCCCCGTGAGAACAGTGAGAGAGAGAGCGGAGGCCGGAGTGACTCAGCACTCGCGGGAACCCGCTTACCTGCTCCGGCCCTTCAACCGCCATTTTCCCCCTCGCCGGTATCCACATTCACTGAAAGGCGCATGCGCTCACTCAACGGCGGAAGCTGCGGGAAGGGAAGGCCTCCTTCCTCCTTCCGGTTGCTTGCCCTCAATCAACATGGCCGACCCGCGAGCGCCCTTCTTGGGAAAAGGAAGCCGTTTCCTTCCCCCCTCCCTTTCCGCTCCAAAGAGATCCGGTCCACAGTTGGTTTAATTGGTCTACTTCCGGTTCTAGATTGCCGGGTTCTGTATGGGGCGGAGCAAGAATTGCCCCCCCTTCCATATGATGAGTACTACGAATTTGCGATCGAGAACCGGAAGCGACGTTTGTTGATACTTCTTGTATTCATATCTCTTAGTTTTCTTGCGGCGTTTAGGCGCTGCACATGCGTACGTACCTCCTTCCGCCTTAAGTCATTTTTGACATACTTTTGCTGCCATGTTGGTACGGTCCTTAGTGCCTTAGATGGAAAAAAAAGGGGAAATCGAATGACAGTTTGACGTACAGTAGTTGTCTTTCGGATTTCCTATGGTCCCCTAGGAGGTAAAACGTGATCTCTGCATAACTTCCTGTCCGTTTGCATTTGGCGGGCGAGCGGGGTGGGGTGGGCGAGGACTCTGCCACACTCAAGATGGCTGTGATGATGCCGGCGAACGTAATGATACAAACCGGAAGAGGAAGTGCTACGGGCTACAGGAAGGATCAGATCAAGTTCCGAGCACATGTGCGTGTAGTGGCTGCTTCTCTGCGCCGGAGGGACCCCCAGCTGCTGATTCCAAGATGGGCAAGAAGCCCAAAGTGGGGAAGACCCGAAGGGACAAGTTCTATCACTTGGCCAAGGAGACTGGTGAGAAAATCGGGGTGGAGTTCTGATTTATTTGTTTACTCCCTTAAGTAATAAACGACCCCAATGTGTCTTGCCCTCATTCCCAGATACGTGGGGATAGTTGCTCGACAGAGAGGAAAAGTCACTCTGTGTGGGTTCAGAGACACTCTTTCCCCGCTCTTTGCCCTGTGAGGTAGTTACTATGGCTTAAGTCTTGGGCTGGGATTGATTTGTGGATTAACGGGGGCCCCGGAGGTGCGGTTGAAGTTGAAACTGTTCCACTCCGGGATAGCCGAGTCGATAGAACATGAGACTTATAATAATAATAAATAAATCTCAGGGTCGTGGGTTCAAGCCCCACGTTAGGTGAAAGATTCTCGCATTGCGGGGGGTTCGACTAGATGACCCTCTTGGTCCCTTCCAACTCTGCAATTCTATGATTCCCTGAGGAGGCAGGGGAGACCTAGCTGTAAGGTTTCTGCTGAGGATTGGGTAAACAGTAACAGACTTAAACTTGTGGGATGTAGAATTAGGTTAAAGTTTATACTGGGCATCGTCAACCTTTCCAAACCCAGGTTCCACTTTGGGGACCCATTTCTTAATCTTTTACCTATATTAGCAAGGCGGCAGTGTTTCTGTTGCAACACACGTCGGATCAGGTTCTGACCCACCTGTTGAAGACCATTGCTATACATGACTCTTAAGAGGAACTTAATAATGCTTAGGTATAACTTGCATATGGAGGGTTGTGTAATCTTCTTGCAGGGGGCAAAATATTATTATTAACAACAACAATAGCAGCAACAGTTGACATTTGATAAGTGCTTTCAGATGTTTGAAGTGTTTTAGTTACCATCTTTACAACAGTCCTGTGAGTTAAATAAGTGTTATTCCCCATAATGTAAATGGAAGGGACCAAGAGGAAGTGGCTTACCTAAGACCACCTTAATGAGTTTATGACAGAGGCAAGATTTGAACTGGGGGCTTCCCGATTCATAGCTTAGTCTCTTTAACCACTACACTATGCTGCTCTTACAATTCAAGGTTTGGGTGAGTATCCATTGGGCTTGCTTTAGATATAGGTTGTCCTTTAATGGAAGGACCATAATTCAGTGGCAGAACATAGACTTTCCATGCAAAGTTACAACCTAGCAGCAGGTCCCAGCCAGCTGGTTGAGGTTGGGCTAATGATGTGCGAAGGCCAGTGCAGGCTGTATAAAGCGGCTTCCTATGTTACCTAGGTTGGGCTAGCTAAATGATATCTGGGCCACATTCTAAAATTTGAGGCATACTTCACTCTTGCGCTATAGGGTATGTGTATTGGATTGATAGTGAGATAGATAGATAAATCATTCTTGATCAGCCCCTGGAACAATGAGCAGCCATTCTCCTTGCATCTCCAGGATAGCCCATTAAATACTACTTCCTAGTGGCCCACCCTCATCTTGGCCAAATAAGACAGTGCTCAAGGATTGGACTTCGCCTTACATGGTTGTTCTGGGAATTAATTGGGGAGGGAAAGAACCATGTACGCTACCTCAAGTTCCATGGAGAAAAAAGGGGGGGGGATATAAATGCATTGAATGAATGAATGAATGAATGAGGTCTAACTGGGCACGGCATGGTGCTCATGTATCCCTTTTCCAGGATTCCGTTCCCGTTCATCTTTCAAGCTCATTCAGTTGAACCGCAAATTCCAGTTCCTTCCAAAGTCTCGGGCGCTGCTGGATCTGTGCGCTGCTCCTGGAGGATGGTGAGTGACTGGCAAGCAGGGCAGGGGGCGTGTGGAGGATGTTTCGTTCAGGATTAGAGAAGTCGTGCTACTGACATGTTGCTGGTACAGGTCACATATATGAGGCTGTGTGGTTCTGATAGCTGGGGAAGATCTTCCAATAAACAACAGTGAAAAATGTTCAGTATACGCCAGTGATAATGTTGAAATTTCAAGATACTCATTTGCTTTGGTCCTGTGACTTGTCCATGAAAGGATCCCCACTGTGGAGATATTTGGGGAAGTCAAGGTGAAGCGGACTGCCTCTGAGGCTTCAGAACCACCCCAAGTGGACTTGTAAGGTTTGCAGCTGCCCTTGAGCTGTCCATTCTGTGAGCGACAACACTGGCTTCCAATCAAGAAATGCTTTCACCAGGGCTCCATTTTTTACTTGGAATCGCTGTGCTTTGGGGAGGGGCAGAGAAAGGACACTGTCAGAAGCAGAAAACATTTTTAAAGAGAAAAAGTATTTGGTCACTAGGCAATAATATTTATATATTGCTTAATATGCAAAACCCCTAAGCTGTTTACAGAACATGCAGTAAAATAATCTTAAAAAGAAAAATGTACGTACAACGTTTAAAACAAAAAATGCAATGACATACATTAGTAAAAATAGAGAAGTCATCAGTAAAACATTCAGTTAAATTCAATAAATAGCAAAACAGAACAATGTGATGAATGGCAGTCTTTTAGTCATAACTTCCTAATCTCTGCACTCACCCTGTTGAAATTCCGTTGTGGCGACCATAACCCAGGTTTAAGGTGGCACTTGGCAATTAGCTTATATACCTGAGTTTCTAAAACTGGTCTAGGCATTTCTTGGTCTCCACACACACACCCATTATAATCAGGGAAGACATCCGAAGGCTTTTTTTTTTGAAACCACGATTTTATTAATCTAGATTTTCAAGATAGCCTACTAAATAGAACCATAAAACAGATCAAAAATGTCAGAAACAAAAACAATTATCGTAGCAACAGTAAAAATAAAAAAGCAGTAGTTATAAGATCAGTTAACTGATCTTATTCAAAGGCTTTTGAAAATGAGGCAAGGGTGCCTTAGATTTGAGGTGAAGCACAACATCTGCCTCAGCCAAGACAAATATTTGCTTTTTTTCTTAAGGGCACAAAATATCTTGCATCGGTAGCCTGCCCAACATTTTCTTGCTTTGGTCCAGCCCATCCTACAGAGGAAGGGGCAAGCAGTTGGCTTGATTTCAAGTTGTGCTCTAGATCAGTGTTTCCCAACCTTGGGCCTCCAGCTGTTTTTGGACTACAATTCCCATCATCCCTTGCCACTGGTCTTGCTAGTCAGGGATGATGGGAGTTGTAGTTCAAAAACAGCTGGAGGCCCAAGGTTGGGAAACACTGCTCTAGATAAAGGGTTCTCGGGAAAAGGGACTCTCTTGCCCGGCTCTCCAGTTCTGAGAAGGGCGAGAGCTCTTCCCTGCTGCACTAAATCTCTTGAGGCTCTCGTCAGGGGCTGCATGCCTGCAGTGGGGCAGAGCCAAAAGTGGTTGGAGCTACCCTTCTTTTATTTCCTTTTCTGCCACACCTCCTCTCTTCCCACCCAGCATGCTGCGAAAGGAGGGATAGATTGCTACCTGTCAGTTCAGGTTTCTGGGAAGAGCGGAGGGCTTTTGAAGTTAGGTCCAGGCCTGTAGGTTGACCACCCCTGTCCTGAAGATTCCCTGACTCTGCCTTCGCAGAGCATGTTTTGTAGGCCTTTGTTTGCACAGATTATCAGTAATCTTCGAAACAGCCCAATAGAACAGACTGGAAAGAATATTTTTGTGTTACAAATGCACACATGCATCCAGAAGATTGTGCTTTGTCTTATTATAATTAATTTAAGATTTGGACAGAGAGCCTCCTGGGTCAGAATAGCCTGTCTTTAACCACTGTGCAACACTAACTGGCGTTCATTTGAGATAAGATTTGATTTTAATTAAGAGCCTCCTGGATCACACCTCACTATCTTTAATCATTACATAACGCTAGATGACATTCAGAAAGTCTTGGTACTGGGGTAAGAGCAGGAAAGGTTTAGAGTTGCAGAGGCAACTCAGATTTTATCAAATGAACCAGGTTTGTTCTCACTCTTTGGGTGTCATTGTTGACTCGCTCAAAGGTAGACCTGATTCTGTTCTTCCATCAGGTTGCAGGTGGCTTCGAAGTTTATGCCTGTGTCCAGTCTTATAATTGGTAAGTAGCCTTGATGCGGGAAGAAGAGAAGGAAGATACTTAGAGCAGAGCCCTAATTTAGCCTAGCTTCCCATTTCCCAACCCAGATGTATCTGGGGAGCTCACAAGAAGGGACATGAATCATAGAATTGTAGAGTTGGATGAGACCCCAAGGGTCATCTAGTCCAACCCCCTACAACGCAGGAAACTCGGCTGAAGCATCCATGACAGATGGCCATCCAGCCTCTCTGCCACTGCTGCTCTCCCAGGTGTTCAGAGACACACTGGCTAGAGCCAAGGTAGGGAACCAATGATTCACCCGAAATTAATGGACTACAACTCCAGCCAGCGTGACCAATGGTCAGAGATGATGGGAGTTGTAGTTCAGCAGAGCCTGGAGTGCCACAGGTCCCCCTCCCTCAAGGGGAGGGAGGATGTGGGGCTGATGTACACAAAAGGATCATGGCTTTTCATTTGCATAGTAAAGAGCATTTTGAACTCCCCATATACATTATCTTCTTGCACATTCTCTGTAAGGTAAGGACGGTAATATCCCTGGCGAGAGGCTGAGAGCAAGGGGCCTGCCTAAAAGGATCCTCACAAAGATTCCTGCATTGCAGGGCGTTGGGCTGGATGACTTTGGGGGTCCCAACTCTAGAGTCCTAGGATTCTCTGTCCATGGAAGAGAGTGCATTTGAAGCAGGTTCATTTCCTGGTTCAGAGCCATTGTTTCTTAATTGCCAGGTCATGCCAGCTCTCCTGAGCAGGCAAAGGAAGCA
The DNA here is from genome assembly GCF_951804945.1 of Podarcis cretensis. Lineage (NCBI taxonomy): Eukaryota > Metazoa > Chordata > Lepidosauria > Squamata > Lacertidae > Podarcis > Podarcis cretensis. Next base: position 26,213,512 of record NC_137182.1, on the reverse strand, counting down.
GTGGGAGGGGGCTGGGTGTGCATTGAGCAAATTGCCCTACAGCAGGGCTGGGGAGCCAGGCTTTGGTGGACTCCAGATCCCATCATCCCCCAGCTGGCGTGGCCAGGGCCGAGGAGAGTGGTTGCCTTCCTACGACTTGGAGGGAACCAGCTTCTTCATCGCTGCCACAAATCGTAAAAGGGGTTTCCTGATGCTTCACATGTAAAAGCAAAGCACATTGGGAGAGTACGTGCCTCAGGTCCCAAAGTCGACCCTTTGTTTAGAAGGATTTCTAGCAGAAGGAAAGACCACCTGCGGTAGGGCTTGGGAAGCTGCTGCAAGCCAGAGTGGGCAGCACTGGGCTAGGTGCAGTAGCAGCCCCTGCGGTAGGGCAGAGCAGCTCTCCCAACACAGGTGCCGCTGCTGCTTCCCTGGATGGGGTGGCAGCAGAATTGGGCAACGTGGCTTCTCCTGGGGGTCTACCTAGAGCAGTGTTTCTCAAACTTGGGTCTCCAGCTGTTTTTGGACTACAACTCCCATCATCCCTAGCTAGCAGGACAAGCGGTCAGGGGTGATGGGAACTGTAGTCCGAAAGCAGCTGGAGACCCAAGTTTGGGAAACACTGATCTAGAGGCACTGATTGTTATCCACTTAGGCATCTTCACATGAAGACATGTACACATGTACTTACTGATCTGTACAGCCCAGCTGCCATATGCTCAGACTGCCCTAGTTGAATGTTGCAGCTCAGTGTAAAGCTCAGCTAGGGTGTACACAGATTGCACACTCTTTGAATGCGACGCATTAACATCCTCTGTATATAAGGCAGTTTTGCCTGTAACGGGCTATGCTGCAGAAGCTGGGCAGTGAGATTCCTGGCACTGTGTTTTTCCTAAAGAAACTTCTTCCCCCATATTTCCCTCCCTGCTTCCTCCTGTGAGATCTGAAATCTTTGATTTCAGGGGTTGACTTGGTTCCCATAAAGCCCATTCCCAATGTGGTAACGATGCAGGAAGACATCACCACGGAGAAGTGTCGCCAGGTAACTTGCTCTCTTTTTCCCCTACCCGCGCCCTGATTCCCTGCGCAGCTAATTTTAGTCTTCCGTCTCGCCTGCCTTTGCCATCCTCATCTCTCATCTGTTTGTTTGGAGAATTTACATACCGGATTTCATGCTCATTTGTTTTTCAGTGAATAAATCCCAGGGCAGGTAGCATTTAAAAATGGAGATAAAAGCATAAAATGCAACAAGGTCTAAAAACACCAGAACAAAATGCCAAGTTAATAAAGCAGATTGAGACTCTTCTGTGTTCTTGTCTGCTCTCTCTACCTCACCCTCTGTTGCTCTCTCATGTACACCAAGAACATAGTAGAAGAAAAGCCCGGCTTTTTCAGGCCCACGACCCATCTAGTCCAGCACCTGCAAACAGGATCTGGGTACAATAGCCCTCTTCCCACCTGGCAACTGTGGCTAGGAGCCTTCCTTTCCCAATGACATCCTGCCCTCTGCAATGAGGCAGAGATGTTTTGTCCTTGGTGAATTCTGTCACGTACTTCTTTGCGTTATACTCAGCTAGGTATTGCCCCGAATTCAGTCCCTTTCTCTCTCTCTCCCTTTCTCCCCCCCCCCCCCAGGCCCTACGCAAGGAGCTGAAGACGTGGAAAGTGGATGTTGTGCTGAACGATGGGGCTCCCAACATGGGAGCCAGTTGGGTACATGATGCGTTTTCCCAAGGTGTGGGGCTTTCCTTCCAGGGGTGCTGGGAGGGAGCAGGCGGTCTTCTCGCCGGCGGCACGTGGGATGTGTCTCCTGAAGGAGAAGCGGGTGGCTGAGCTGCATATCCAAAGTTGCGTGCATAGAGCGTCCGGCCTGTCAATCACTGTGGGGTACAGGAGCAGCAATGATTCTTGTGCGCACAGGACCGGCTGTGTGAGTCCCAACGTGCATGTAGTGTCAATTTTGCAAGAACCCCCTTGGCCACATCGTCCATCTGCTGCAAAGAAAGTGATATACACATGTAGCCATCAAATCGTATAATACATGGTGGAGTTCTGTCCCTGCATTTGACACCAGTGAGAGCTCAGCCTCAGATGGGACTGTAAAGTCACATTCTTGTGCTGCCCTTCCTTCCCCTGATCTTGGCCATTGAGAAAGAGAGGCCTGCATCAGAGCATAAGGGGTGTGCCAGAGCATGGGCCTTTTAATCTTGCAGTAGTTTTAAACCCATGCTCTGGCTGCTTCCAGGTTATACTACTGCAGTTTTGGAACTCCCCCCGCTACACTGGTTGCCCCCTCCCTGTCAGCACTGTCCTTTTTTTGGCTGCCGTCTAAAGGGGCATTTGTCTATTCAGTCATTTGAAAGTGAGGTTATGGGGCTCTGTAGAAAACTGGAGACCATGTATGACTTTATTCATCGCTGTGTGCTGCCGTGTGGTTGTTGGATGAAGGGTGGCTCAGTCGGTAGAGTACAAGACTCTTAATGCGTGAAGTTTAGAAAGCAAGTTAATAATGATTATATTTGGGGCTGCTTTTAAAGATTTATTATTGGCCAGCTGAATGCTAAGCCCCCGCATGGCGCTTTCAAAGGGTGCTTAAAATAAATTTCTCTTGCAATCTGTACATCAATCCTGTAAGGTACACAAGTATTGTTATCCATATGTTGCTAATGATTGCGGGGGGTGGGTGTTTTTGTGCATAAACGTGTTGGTGGATTCGGCTAAATGCCAAGTCGGCAGCCCTTGCCTCCCATTTCCCTGGCACCGTCTCATTCCCTTTCCCCCTCTGCTCTCCCTTTAGCAAACCTCACGCTGTCGGCGCTGAAGCTGGCCTGCGACTTCTTGGCCAAGGGCGGCTGGTTCATCAGCAAAGTCTTCCGTTCCCGGGACTACCAGCCCCTCCTGTGGATCTTCCAGCAGCTGTTCCGCAAGGTCCAGGCCACCAAGCCCCAGGCCTCGCGTAATGAGTCTGCCGAGATCTTTGTGGTCTGCCAGGGTGAGTCCACAGAGAGGGGGAAGTGGGCCCAAGGTGGACACAGAACAAGATGAGCAGCGGGAGGCTTGGTAGGATCATGGCTTTAGCCTCGTAAACTGCATTGATTGATGGATCATTCCATTTCTGGATTGCTTAATACGTTAAAAACATCTAAGCGGTATATACAGAAAACCGAAGTGACAACAGACAACTTTTTAAATACTGCAAAAATACGCAGTTGCATATAATCGTGTTAGGTTAATACAAAGTTACTAATACCTAGAAATCAATATATAGTGGTACTCGGGAAGTCGAACACAATCCATTCCGGAAGTCTGTTCAACCTCCAAAACATTCGGAAACCAAGGCGCAGCTTCCGATTGGCTGCAGGAAGCTCATGCAGCCAATCAGAAGCCGCGTTGGATGTTTGGCTTCCAAAGAACATTCACAAACTGGAACACTCACTTCAGGGTTTGCGGCGTTTGGGAGTTAAAATGGATGAGTACCAAGGCGTTTGACAACCAAGGTACGACTGTAAACTCATTTTCTCTTCTGCTACCACTTTCCCCCTCCAGGCTATTTGGCCCCAGATAAAATCGACAACAAGTTCTTCGACCCCAAGTTCGCCTTCAAGGAAGTGGAGGTGCAGGCCAAATCTGTCACTGAGCTGGTGTCCCAGAAGAAGCCCAAGGTTAGTGGACAAGCAAACCTTAAGGAGATCAGTTTATCTTCATTTTGAAATAGCTAACTGGCCAAAACACTGCCTCCAAAGGACCTTTCTCCACCACCTTGCCTTCTCTGATTTTGCTCCAGAAATGCTCTTCTCTGATCTTGAAAGGATAAGGAGCTGCAAAGGAAGTGGAGTAAGGCTGGGCAATATCTGGTTTGCAGCATCGCAGTATATTGATATATTGCAATGTCTGAAATTAGGATGGAGCCATGCAGAGGCATTGGCTGGCTTCGTGGCTTTTCCTGCATGGTGATTTTTGCTGGAACCTGCTCTTGTGATTCACTGCCCCCCACAGGAGACAGGGGAGAATGGGGCCAGCAGTTAACAGGGGTTGCAGGAATCAAGAGTAGTATTGGCCAGCCTCACGGTTTTTCCCACATTGTGATTTTTGCACAGCACAGCACGCATATACACATTGTGATTTGATATATATTGTCATGTCAAAATTTATAAAACTAGTATCACAATATCGACTTCAAACTGGTTTGGGATGATATATCACCCAGCCCTAGCGTGGATTGCTTATGAAGTCTGTCCGTCTTGCTTTAGATTTCTACTTTGGATACTGACTTCAGATTTCCACGCTTTTGCTTGGGCACAGCGCTAACCTGTGGCTTTGAGGCATCAGTGGGAACAAAAACGGAAGAGAAAAGACGGAAATTCCCAGGTGTCAGGAAAGGTTATTTATGTATGCCACTACTGTGGCCCGTGTTTTGTTAGCCCCAAAATTAGAAAACGAGCGAGGTCCCAACCAAAGAAGAATTGCAACTTAAGTTGACAGAATATGCTCAGCTTGCAGACTTAACATATAGAATAAAAAAAAACAAGAAGAACATACATTTAGAGAAGATTGGAAAATGTTTATTGAATATATGGGGGGAAATTGTGTACACTTGAAAAGGTTGGCAGCATTAAGATAAATTCAAGAGTGTAAATAAGTTTTGATGGATGTAATAATGGAATACTGAATGGTTTAGTTTGTGTAAAATACGCAGGCATTTTTTGATATGAAAAATGAACCATGGAAAGAGAAGAAGGAAAGTCATTGATATTTTTTGTTTAAATGAGTATTCTAAATTGAAAAACAAAATATAATAAAAATTATATATAAAAGATAAATAAAATCCTTGGCACCAGGAAAGTCAAGAGAAAAAAGAGGTTGAGGTGAGTGGCATGGAGGCGCACAACTAGCCCAAGTCTCTGCTCCACAGTCTGATGGGTTTTCTCCTCATTTTTATTTGCTATTCCTTCCAACTAGGCAGAGGGGTACGAAGATGGCACCACAATTCTTTATAACCGCTGCACACTGACGGACTTCCTGAAGGCCCCCAACCCTGTGGACTTCCTGGCAAAGGCCAGTGAGGTGAGCACCCAGGTGGCCGTGACCAGAGAGTTGCATAGCGTGGGGTGGGGAGGGCTGAATGTTGGCAGCAGCGGCTGGTTCATCAGGAGGGTGGTAGCAGCATTAGACACCTGAAAACCTGGAGGTTTTGAGTTGGAGGGGTTATTAGCTGCCAGAACCTGAAAAGTGCTCCAATCCAGCCGTTGCTTATGAAATCTTAGTATGGCTTCAGTTTGGTCTTCCTGTGCAGGGTAAGCAGGTTCTACTGAGGAGGCTCATTAACATAGGGCAAAGCCGTTTGGATGGATAAAGCAATCGGTGCCTCTCTCATCCCCTTGCCGTTCCTAGATTGTCTTTGACAGCGAAGAGCTGGAACGCCACAGCGCTACCACTGAGGAAGTGCGTCACTGTTGCCGGGACATCCGTGTTCTGGGCCGTAAGGAGCTCCGGTATGTTCCTCCTTTAAGGGTAGGACTTGGGGTGTAGGGAATGGAGGAACAAAGCCCACCTTTTGTAGGAGAGAGAGGTTTTGAAGAGATTCCTACTCTCCAGCAGAGGAGTTAAACACAATGGCAGTTGCTCCAAAGCACATTAAATCTCGGTTAGATTTGCATCTGCCTTCATCCACCTTTAAGCAAATGTTCCCCATGAGAAAACTTAGGCTAGAATAAATAACAGACACTTGACTTTGCAAATAAGGCTAGAATAAATAACAGACACTTGACTTTGCACAATAGTTTCTCAGTGTTACATGTCTCCGTCCACTGGCAGTGCAGTGAAGATGAAAAAAGGTTCTAAACAATCTTTGAGTTAGCAAAGATGCAGACTTTAAAATCTCATTTCAGAGAGATTCAGTTCCCTTCAGAGAGCCAGGGCTTCTTGCTTGTTCCAGTAAGCTGAGAGGAGGGGGGGGGGCAGAACCAGCTGAGAGCCTGCTAAGCCACACCCACTTGCTACCTGAGCAGGTTCACCCTTTCAGGCGTGCAAGTGTGAGTCAGTAACTGTATATTATGGCATCTTTCACGTCCCAGTCACAAAAGCAGCCGCAGGCCCCCTAAAACTATGGGCAGCAAGAGCATGCAAGCAGCTATGCTAGATCACCACCCATCTAGTTTGCCAGGTATTGCCCACATATTTCCAGTTCACACTCATAAAGGCTAGAAACTGTTTTGAAAAATCTAAATTGAATGATTTGAATTGAATTGAATGCACCCAGTTCCCATTATGAACTGCTTCTGTACTCCAGCTGAATCGTGACACAAACACACACCCAGCCCTGGAAACTGGGACAAAAGTAAACAGGGGACTTTCTAAATCTCTCACTGAAAGTCCTAGCTCCATAGTAGCTACTGGTCAAGGCCCTGCGATCACCATCGACTGTACCAGAAAATAGGTGGGCAGGCATAGAGTCTGACTGTCGTCTTCTTTGTGTTGCTCAGGGGCCTGCTGAACTGGAGGACAAGGCTGAGGCGCTTCCTTGTCAAGAAGTTGAAAGAGCAAGCCAAGGAAATAGATATCAAGTAAGAGGGGCGGGGAGGGGGCTGGCGATGTTCTGCTTATGGGGCAGCCAGCTATATAGGCTGGGGGAGGAAAGCAGGCTGGATTTGCAAAGCCTCTTTTCCCTGTTTTCAGCTTGAGCTCTGGTGAGGAGGGCGAAGGGGAGGATGAACCACAGCCTGAGCGGACAAGTCCAGAGACCCCGAGCAGAGAGGAGCCAGACGAGAAAGAAGAGGAGGAGGAGCTGGAGCTCAAGCTGGCAGAACTCAAGGCCCAAGAGATGGCCGAACTGAAGAGGTGGGTGGTTTTTGCAGCCCCAAATTGCCAGCTCCGTTTGTGCCTGATGACAAAGGGCTGCAAGGAGGGACCGCGTGGCGTTCTGGAACTTCTAGGGAAAGCTGGTTGACAGGTGGGCGGGGGCTGTGGGAAGCCTGGAACGGAAGAGATGCCACTCATGCACAGGCCACCAGAGAGCAGTGTTAGAAACTCGGATATATAAGCTGGGCACCCTTATGGCTTCTTAAACCAGGGTTACGGTCGCCAAAACGGAATGCCTAGTTGACAGTTCGAAAGTACTATTTTTCAGTATGACTTTTTGGAGCCTGAAATTCATTCTGGTTGTGCAGATAAAATATCACAGGATGTGTTGCTACTGTGTGAAAACAGTCAAGATCCAAGGGTCCCCAGGCATACACCTCCAAATGGTGGAGACATCAGGCGCCATCATGGCGCCCAGGCATCTTCACTTGTTCACAAGTGACCGATTGCCAAGTGCGCCTGGGGAATTTTGAACGTTGGCCCAGGGGGTGGGCCATCTTCCTCTTTCTCACTGTTGCCCTTGTAGAACTCCTTGTCAGCCTGGATAGCTCGCTTGGTTAGAGCGTGGTGCTGATAACACTAAGGTTACAGGTTTGATCCCTGTAGGGGACAGCTGCAAATTCCTGCATTGCAGGGGGGGGGGACTAGATGATCTTGGAAGTCCCATCCAACTCTACATTTCTATGATTCTATGAACTTATCAGGGGAGGAAAGTAGGGTTAGTTGGCTCTGCCTGCCATTCGCTCCTGCTCCAACTATTACTTGGGCCCTCTGCCTTCCGTCCCAGCCATTCCAACGTTCTCCATCCACCATGTCACCATCTTTTTCTTTGCCAACATCAGGAAGAAACGCAAGATCCTGCGTGAGCGACGGCGGCAGCGAGAGCGCGTTGAGCTCAAGATGGATCTTCCCGGCGTTTCTGTCGCTGATGACGGCGACACCGGCATGTTCTCCCTCCGGGCCATCAGCAAAAGTCAGGTAAGCAGGAAGCGTTGCAAATAAACATGCATTCAAAGTGCGGGCCCTGGAGGATTCGTCTTAGTCCATCTTTCCACCACCTGATGCCCTCCAGATATTGTTTGCCTGCCATTGCCCCCCAGCCAGAATGAGTGATTGCCTGTTCATTGTTACTGGTAGGTGAGGCCCACTTGGTGGCTCCTGCTCTGAAGGTGGGCAGCGCGGGGGCCTGTGGAAGAGCCTTTTTGGTGGTGGCTCCACAGCTGTCATGTGCCTTTACAGTGTCTTTGTTTTGGCAGCGGGTGGAGACACACCTCTTTCATCAAGCTTCTAGAGGTGTGATGAGTAAAGCCAGTTCTAAGTATGATACAAGTTCCTCCTAATTCACATATCCTGTTGAACTCATATGATGCTTGACCCACCCATGTGCTTGGAGGGAAGTCCATAATTTAGGAGCTGCCATGGAGAATGCCCACTTCTCAGGGCGGTGGGACTACCAAGGGTCCCTCACCCACATTTATAACACCCAAAAGGGTCTGTAAGGATGGATCCTTCAGATATTTGGGTCTTAAGTTTTAATAATTTTGCTATGTTTTAATAATTTTGCTATGCTAATGATTCTGTTTTGTAGCGTCTTGCCCTGTGCCTGTTGCAATGAAGGGCATTATAAAAACGCCTTAATAAACAAGGAGAACTTCTCTCGTTCATATTTGTCTATTTAGTACATTTATATGCTACCAAGGAGCTCCAAGTTGTATGCATGGTTCTTTCTCACCCTACCAAAAAAAATATATATACTGTCTCAACAGCCCTGGCGCCCAAGGTCACCTGAGTGGGGGTTCGAAGCCTCGTATCCCTTGTCTTAGTCTGACACTCTAACCATTGCACTACACTGCGTAGAGTGAGCAACTTGGAAGAGTGGCGGCAGCTCCCAGCGTTAAGGAGAGCTGCCCTCTAAGATGGTCCCGCCTTCCTTTGACACATCCCATACACACACCTGTGCCTCTTCCACTTCTAGTTGCTGAATGAGGTTTTCAAGGGAGACATGGCGGCAGCAGATACCTTCGTGGCGACAGCAGCAGGTGCAGACGACGACCTCTCGCTTTCGGAAGGGGGAGACTCCGACGACGACATGTCTCTGGCCAGCGAGCTGGACGAGGAGGAGATGGCGGAGGTTGAGGAGCGGTCAAGGCAGATGAAGCGGGCCCAGGCCCCACAGCTGAGGTACCCAAGGGGGTGGGAAGATGCAAGGCAGGTTGGCTGCAGTAATGAGGTTGGCTTGACGTTCTGGAGGGAGGCGGAGAGAGAGACACCGCAGGTGGTCTCCTCACCTGAGCAGCACTAAACCTGGGGGTGAAAATTACTGCAAGATCATGGCTCCCCCTTCTGTGGAAAAGAAGGATCCGAATGGAGAGAGAGAGAGAGAGAGAGTGCAGAAGCCTGGGAGGGCTGGAAAATCAGGTGGAATTATTACCTTGAGGATCTGCTTTCTAGAACGATTGCTAGAAGCAGGGGGGAAAAGACACCACAAAATTGCTGACCTCGAAAGCCAAACTGTTATCTATTTGTGATTTTTTAAAAAAAATGCCTCACACAAATAGTTAAAGATAAAACTGTACTTGTCAGGTTGGCAACATTTGAACAGTAAGTGTTGTTTACAAGCTCCTCCAAGCAGCATCTGCATGAAGTCCCCTCACCTTCTCAGTCAAGATAGAACTATTTGAAATAACCAAGTAACTGTCAACTCTCAACTGCCACTTCCTTTCTGCAACGTCATTTATTGAATGTGAATGCAATGTACTGGGAGATCATGTATCCCCCTTCTGTGGAAAAGAAGGATCTGAACTCGGAGAGGGAGAAAGAGAAAGAGAAAGGGGGGAGGAGCAAGACAGGAGCTGGGGGGCTGGACAGTCAGGTGAAGTTACTACCTTGAGGGTCTGCTTTCTAGAACAATTGCTAGAAACAGGAAAAAAACACACCATAAAAACACTGACGTAGAAAGCCCAGCTTGCCTTTATTCTGCTCACATCCCTGGAGATAAAGGAATTGTTTTGGTTTTGTTTTTGTTTTATAAGCTCCTTTAAACAGTGTCAGACCATTGCTCTATCTAGCTCAGTATTGTCTACACTGACTGGCAGCAGCTCTGTAGGATTTCAAGCAGGGGACATCCCATCCCCACGTGCCAATGCCGGGGACTGAACCTGCAAATCAAAAGCTCTTGTCAACGAGCTACACCCCTTTCCCCCCAAATGCTCAAGGCAATAGGGTGTGGACAGATATTATTCAGTTGCCCGTTAACCCTCAATATGCCTCTTAGGTGGGATTTCATTATTCCTCCCAAGTGGAAGTTCATAGTCCTCCAACAGCAGTAGGGATACACCTGTGAGTCCAACCAATCTCCCTCCCACCCATCTCCGGTGGGCTACAGGTGGGTCTCGTGTGTTTCCAGTGCTTTGAGCTCTGCTGGAGTTCTGGCCAATGTGTTTACAGGGTTGCCAAGGAAGAGGAAGAGGAGAGCGCCGAGGCAGAGAACCCACTTTTGGTGGCGCTAGAGAGCAAGGAGGAGCGGCAGGAACATCAAGCGAGTCTGTGGTTTGGCAAGGTGAGCATCTCCTGATAAGGTTCTTTGGCCTCCTCCATGACCAATGACGGCATAGCTCAGGACTGGGTGACCTGTGGCCCCGCCCAGTGTTGCTGAACTGCAGCTCCCATAGATCCCTGACAACTGACTAGGCTTGCAGGGGCTGATGGGAGTTGGGAGTTCAACAACAACATCCGGAGGGTGGCAGCTTCCCCACCCCTTGGTCTAGTGGGAACGCTAAGAGCATCATTGTTGGAGTGTCATGTTAGATTGGCTCAGCTTTCCAGATGGGTGCCCTGCAGCTAGAGTAGGTAGCTAGCTATTCTAGGAAGCAGCGCCTTGTTTGGGCAAGGGATGCTTCCAGCTGTGCCCTTCACGTTTCTGTTCTCTGCTGTCCAGGAAGCTTTTGCTGGGATTGACGACGATGCTGACGAGGCACTAGAGATTGGGCAGGCGCAAGTTCTGTCCCAGAACCGGGCAGAACCTCCCCCAGGTAAGCCACATATTTGAGCCTGAAGGATGACAAAATCTATCCGTTCCTTGAGCAACTAAATGCTGACTTCCAGTGTCTGCTGATTTCAGGGGTGACAGCAGAGCTAGCAACTTCTTGAACAGTGGTAGGATTTACATTGCCTTCAGTAACCAGAAGAGCTAATATTGAATCCAGGATTGAAGACTGATTTGCTATTGCAGAAAAGCCTGTGAATATAGACTGCCGATAAGCTGTTGGTTTTTCACTCTCTCACCATATATGAAGGGATTTCATATACCAAGCTTGGCATCCATGTACACTGGTGGAGGAAGAGGAGTGCGGGGGGAGCGCACTGCCCCTGGCAGTGCAATTCCGGCAGGGTGCCATCGCAGCTGCACGCCCCGCCCCCGCAGGCAGCGCGCCATGCCCCTGTGGGCGGCACACCCCGCCCCCACGACGCATGCCAGCCCTGCCCCCGCCTGCTCTCCACCACCACCACCCCGGTACTGGAGCATGAAACTCCGTCACTGTCCATGTATGTGAATCTTGACTCTCTGGGGCTGAGCCTCCTTCTTCGTTCCCTCCCCCCCACACTCACGTTTGCCCCAGGCCAGTTAGTTCAGGATGACTGATGGTAGGCGAGGGAGAGATTTTCTCACCCTGTATGTGGTTTTCTCTTACACAGCCTCCAAAAATACAAAGAGGAAAAAGACGCAGCCCCGGTCTGGTGCTGCGCTCGAGACGACACTCGAGGTAGGCCCAAAGCCTGAAGGTCCTACAGGTGCAGCTGAGGGGAAGGGTTCTGACACGGGGGAGAGTGACAGCAGCGACAGTGATGACGAAAGGTGAAGTCCTTTTAAAATACATGCATAATTTTTTTTAATTAATTTTAAAATTCTACATCCCACATGAACATCTTTCAACATACCAACCGCACTGCTCTAGAAGATGAAGTCACATTCCTATGTTTTAGCCCAAAAGGTCCTTCCGCATATTGTCATAAGATTTTGGTGGACTGCACATACCGTCCTCTATTTCTCTTGTGCTGCTGCTCTAGGTCTCTTTTTAAAAATCACTGTTTTTAAGCTCTCTCTTTCCATTGCACTCTCTTGCTTAATCCCTGTTGCCTCACTTACACAAATCCTTCTTAGGATCACCTTCATCGCCTCCCATGATGTTGCAGCTGAGGTAAAGTAGGATTTTAGTTCTCATGAAATGCATCCAGCTATTAAATCATGCTGTGGTCAAGGATCAGTGGGATTGCTGCTATTCCCAACTGTCTTCATCTGCTGCTATATTGTTATGTTTGGTTTTGGTATTATTGTGTATTGTGTTTTGAGCTGCCTCTGGAGTTTACAAGTAAAGGTGAGGTATAAATATTTTCAGTTAAATTGAAAATATAGCAGGGGAGTGCTGTCTGTTTAGAGACATCTCCTTAATTTGGTCAGTGAGACTTAACTGCTCTATGCATTATTTCATTATTTCATTTTTAAGGCTGCCTTACCTCTGAAGAGGATTAAACATTGTGCAATGGCACAGCTGGTAAACATTTGGTTCTCTCAGGTTTGACAGTCATCATATGCAGCATGTAATGAGATCAGTTACAAAACAGCACAACAGACAGCAGAAGATGAGTTTTAAAAAAATACAAAAAGGGGGACACCTACTTTAGAAACCTACTCCTCCAGCCCGAACAGCAAGTTGGAACAAAATGGTCTTCAGTTATTTCTGGAAAGTGCTGATTGTGGAGACCTGTCATATCTCAGCAGCCATGCTGCTCCACAGAACAGCCGCACTAAAAGTTACTGTGGAGCAGGCTTCTGATAACCTTGGAGCTGGAAGGAGAAGCTCTCCGGCAGAACGCAGTGGCCCCCTGGGTAAACAAGGGTTGCAGTATTCCCTCAAGGTCCCTTGTCCTAAGATGTACAGGGCTTTACATGTTAGTACCAAAACCATCTTGACCCAGTGGAGGATCAGCAGCCAGTGCAAATCGCAGAAGCGAGGTGTATTATGTGTTGGAAGGAGGAGGAAGAAGGAGTTTGGATTTGATATCCTGCTTTTATCACTACCCGAAGGAGTCTCAAAGCGGCTAACATTCTCATTTTCCTTCCTCCCTCACAACAAACACTCTGTGAGGTGAGTGAGGCTGAGAGACTTCAAAGAAGTGTGACTGGCCCAAGGTCACACAGCAGCTGCATGTGGAGGAGCGGAGATGCGAACCTGGTTCCCCAGATTACGAATCTACCGCTCTTAACCACTGCACCCCAGAAGCAACCTAGCTACCATATTCTTCACTAGCTGCAGCTTCTGGACCAACCTCAAGGGTAGCCCCACACAGAGTTCATTGCAGTAATCCAGCCTTGAGATTAGCAATGCATTCGCAGCTATGTTCAAAGGATCCCAATTCAGCAACCATGACAGGTCATTAAAAAACACTCCTAGCCTCCAAGGACACTTTAGCCTCCACCTAACAGAGCTGGATTCAGGAGCAGGAGCCTTGGTGGAGATCCCAGAGAAGTAAATCCCAGAGTTCCTGGGAGTTCCTTTTCAGCTGTCCATGTTGTTTAGATTTTGGTGAGCAGTATGCCTAATGTGACATTTCTAAGGTTTATTTTGGAAGACTTGGATGGGACGTGGGAGCGAAGGCGTCTCATAACTCCCTACTCTTTCCATGTTTCAGGGAGCAGCCAGCCTCATGCAAGGGAACAAAACGGCTCCGGTCAGAGGAAGAGCCAAGAGGCATTGAGGTGGTCCCCATTGATGATCCAGGTGAGGATGAGCCAAGAATAGGGGCTTTTTTATCCTGGTTGCTTCCGCTTCCTCTCTGAACCTCGGAGCTGGAGAAGCCGCCTGGAAGACAGTCTGAAATGTTGTTGTTGCAGCTGCACTCACCCGGCAGCTCGTTTTCTTTCCCCAACAGTTCCCCAAGTGTTAATTTTTGCAGTATACTTGAGCTTTCACACAACCTCTGTAAAAAAACAGTGGACTGTGGCACATGTTTAGCACCTATTTCTATGCTGTCAGATTTTTATTTTTATTTTTAATCCATTTTCAGCCTACTTAACCCAGAAAAATTCAGGAGATAAAATGAAGAGATTTAGAGCAGTATACAGCAGTTGTTTCCTGCTGTTTTCATGTGGGGATCATAGAGGAACAGAAGCCTGCATATGCAGAAAGTGCGTAGTGACAGTTGTCTAGTGATCTGAATGACATTTAGGTATGTTTAGCCTGTAGAAAAGGAAGTTTGAGAAGGTGATATCACAGCCATCTTCAAATATGTGAAGCTGGACCCTGCTTGTTTTCTGCTGTTCCAGAGGGTAGGACCCAGACCAGTGGATTCAAATTGCAGGAAAGGAAACTCCTGTTAAGAATTAGGAAGAACTTCTGTGGCAGTAATTCAACAGTAGAACAGACTGTTTCAGAATGTGATAAACTTTCCTTCACTGGAAGTTTTTAAACAGAGGTTGTGTGACCATCTGTTAGTTGTGTGACCATTCTTTAGTTGCGATTTTTGTTTTGCTAGATGAGCACCAGGGGGCCCTTCCAACTCCAAAGTTCTCTGATTCTAGTGCTGCAGGGTGGTTTATCAGTCCCAAAGCCACAGGAAAGACTTAACACAATATTCCCCACGTCTGAATGCAGCCTTTGTCTCTCTGCAGTGAAGCGAGCTCGGATTCTGGACCCTGAGGGCCTGGCACTGGGCTCCGTCATTGCCGCGTCCAAAAAGGCCAAGAGGGATTTGATTGATGACTCTTTCAACAGGTAATGGCAAGTAGGGAGGAGTTGGCAAGCTTCTACGTGTCCCTCATCACCTTTTAACACAGAGATTTGCATGTGAGCATGTGTCACCGCAGAAGTGTGATACTTCAAGACCTTGCACCTAGAGCTGCAGCCTGACACACAGATGCTCTGTTACACTTTAATTACCAAGAGAGATCACCAGTACATCAGAGCCCCAACTGGAGTGGAAAAGCAGGTGGTACTAAATGTCAAGTAGAAGGTGGACAGTAAAGCCTGATATTTGTGGGGGTAGAAGGGCTCCAACTGCAGCTTTAACTGGAGCCGGCTGATTTGGTCTTGAATTATTTCGGCTACTTTCACCTGTGAGCAGGTAATCCTGCTGCAATTGGGTCCTCCAGTCATCCCCGATGAGGTAAAGCTGTGAAGAGTCTCTGCAAGAGTGCTTGTTCTGAGAGCTTGCCTCCTTTGAGCTAAGAAGCACGCTTGAAATGTTTCCTCATCCTAAAGAGTGAACTGTGCCTCCAGTTTTAATTTTAGGGAGGGGAGGGAAGCAGGCGCTTGTTTTGATCTGCCTGCTTACTGCTCTTCCTGCCCCCAGATACACCTTCAACGAGGAAGAAGACGAGCTCCCTGAGTGGTTTGTACAGGAAGAGCACCAGCACCGGCGCAAACCACTGCCCCTGGATCGGCAGACGGTGGAGGAGTACCGCCAGCGCTGGCGCGAGATCAATGCCCGGCCCATCAAGAAAGTGGCAGAGGCCAAGGCCCGCAAGAAGCGGCGGGTAAGCAAGGGAGCAAGCTGCCCGTTCAGGCACACAGAGTGGGAAACTGCCCTTTTCCAGATCAGAGGATCTGTCCATCCTTATTGCCTTCTCTGACTGGCAGCAGCTCTCCAGGTTTATTCCAAACCCCACAGGAACCCTGCTTGCCTGCCCTCTCCCTCAGTGCCCTGACTGCTCTGTCCCTCTCTGCAGATGCTGAAGAAACTGGAGCAGATGAAGAAGAAAGCAGAGTCAGTGGTGAACACCGTGGACATCTCTGAGCGCGAGAAAGCTGCTCAGTTGCGCAGGTAAGTCTTCAGCTTTGCAGGTGGGGGGGGGGGGCTTCCTGTGGAGAACAGCAGGGTTGCTACATGAATCCCGCAGGGCTCACAGATTCTGTTTCCTCTTGAGGTCTGCAGTGTGTAGCTATCGCAGTATTCTTCCAACTGCAGGGAGGGGTGGGAAACCTGAGGCATTTTTAGATGTTGCTAGGCTACAACTCCCATCAGGCCATGCTGGCAGGGCCTGATGGGAGTTGCAGTCCCACAGCAGGGCCGCTAGAGCCACCGTTCCTAACCAATCACAGAACAGCTTCCGTAGCGTTCCCAAATGAATGAACCACCCAGGCTCTGAGGAAAGCCAGGTCTGCTGTGCTTCAGATATAGCTAAATCAGTCCCCTTGGAACCGGATAAACTAGTTATCTTTCTTGGGGCCAGGCTTCTAGGGTCAGATTTCCAGACAGAGACTGGAGAGCTAGCATGGTGCAATGTTAGCAGTCTGGGACTCAGGAGACCATGGTTCAAATCTCTACTCTGCCATGAAGCCTGCTGGGTGACCCTGGGACACTCACTGTCTCACAGCCCAAATTAACCTCACAGAATTGTTGTGAGAAGAAAGGAAGGCGCAACAACCTTTCTGTTTCAGAGGAAAGGCGGGATATTGAATAAGTAAATTGAATAAGTAAAATAGCAACTAAATAAACACAAGAGACTCTGGAGCAATTGTACAGGGTTCGAAGAGAAGCCTTTCGCTCATAACTCCCCACTTTCCCTGTGTTTCCCCCCCCCCCCTTCTCCAACAACAGCATTTACAAGAAGGCAGGGATAGGCAAGGAGAAACGGCAAGTGACCTACCTTGTGGCCAAAAAGGGCGCTGGGCGGAAGGTCCGGCGCCCTGCCGGAGTCAAGGGCCACTTCAAAGTGGTGGACAGCCGCCTCAAGAAGGACATGAGAGCCCAGAAACGCAAGGAGCAGAAGCCAAAACACCGGCAGCGGAAGAAGTGAACCATTTTGTCCTGCCGCTTTGTGGTTGCTAAGCAAGCATGCCTCTTACCACCCTTGAACATGTCAGAATCTCGAACTGCGCCCCAGGAATCTCCAAGCAGGAGCTGACGAGGCTTGTTGAGATGTCACATGGAATTTCAGAATTCCTGGCGCTTGGTTTGGGGGCTGGTGGTGTGAGCTGTATGTGCATTGGGACAACGTTGCCTGGGCGCATTTTCTTGCTATCCTTGCCCACTTGCAGCTCACCAGGCGTGTCTGTGGAGAGGCCTCTTCATGAGTTACCTCCCTTCAAGGTGTCTGCCCTTGGTTATTAAACATTGTTTTCTCATGAACTATTCTCTGGCTGCTTTTCTTGTCAGTAGTGCTTGCACTCTTTTAGAGTGGTAGGGTGTTCCTTGTATTGCATCAAAGACAAACATCCCTCTCCCCATTGTTCATAGCTTTGATTGACACTCCGCTGATTACAGACATGTGGCACAAGATCCCAGGCATGTTGGGAGTAGGTTCCTTAATGGATCAAGCTGTTTAGGGCTTTAAAGCAGGCGTGGGAAACTTGTGGCCCATTATTATCATAGATCTTTGTTTACATGTCCTTTACTAGCAGGTGCCAGGTCAGGTTATGGCAATTAAAAACCAATTACTGTCCTTGGAATAGGGTGTGCCTGGAAAACAAATGTTTCCTGTGTCAAAAGCTAAGGCATGTCTTCAGCACTGTCTGAAAGCTGTATAATGAAGAAGCCAGATTCACCTCTTTGGGGAGGGAATTAACACAATTCTGAGGGGGGTGGAAACGCCTCTCTTAACACTCAGGACAATCTGTAGGCTGTCTTTCAGGTATTTGGGGCCTTCTCCACTCCCAGAGTTCCCTGCAAAATAGAGTTGATTTGCTAAACCACTGTAGCTCTATGAAGGGACCAGGGGCCTCCGAACAACTCTCAGCAACCTTAACAAACTACAGATCCCATAATTCTTTGGAGGAAGTCATGAACTTTAAAGCATCATTCTGCTTTAAATGCATACTCCTCCACTGATTAAATTGGAGCTTCTTGGTTTTGGGAGCCCAGAAAGATGCACGTCCCTGTTTCCTCCTGGAACATGTTGGAGGTTATGGAAATGAATGGTGTGAGTGTAGCCTAAGCCTGACACACAGACAGTGCGGCAGGCCAGAATTATATTGGCATCCAATCACATGTGCAGCTTTTGAAGTCTCTGGCTGTGCTTCCCAAATTCCCACATTTGCTCTGCATTTGTAGAATAGTTTCACAGCTTTCCCCAGCAGGGATGGTCATACTTGCCACTTCCACCTTTCACTCACGTCATTGGCACCAGACTGAAATCTCCATTGGCATGCATAGTTGGGCAATCTCCTGCCCGTTTGCTTCAGGTTCAAATCCAGACGCCACTTCCCACACTCAGCTAAGAGATCTTCCGATGAGGGCGAAGCAGGCTTAACCTTGCAGGCCTTGCATGAAGTTTCAGCTTATGTCATTCAGGCACCTTGGACTGCTGCAACATCTGGGCAGATGATTGGATGTGGCAAATCTCAAAACAGGTTGTGTTCACCTGATGCATTCAGGTCAAGTCATAAATAAAGACGGTAGAGTCCATTTGTTAGGGCTTTGAAATAACAAAATCTGGAGAGAGAAGGACCCCACATCTTGCTGTTTGAAGTTACAGGGCAACAGCAGTTCCTGAATATAGGAGAAGCATTAGGGTGTTGGACTAGGATGTGGAAGACCAGGGTTCAAATCTCAACATAGTCATGACGCTCACTGGCTGATCTTGGGCTAGTCACCCGTCTCCCAGCCTAACCAACACCATAGCTTTCTTGTGGGGATAAAAAGGAGAAGGGAAGAATCTGGTATACCACATTGAGCTCTTTAGAGAAAAGGTGAGATATTAATGAGAGCTAACAATAATTGCGTGGGACGCAGGTGGCGCTGTGGGTTAAAGCCTCAGCGCCTAGGGCTTGCTGATCGAAAGGTCGGCGGTTCGAATCCCTGCGGCGGGGTGCGCTCCCGCTGCTCGGTCCCAGCGCCTGCCAACCTAGCAGTTCGAAAGCACCTCCGGGTGCAAGTAGATAAATAGGGACCGCTTACCAGCGGGAAGGTAAACGGCGTTTCCGTGTGCGGCTCTGGCTCTGGCTCTGGCCAGAGCAGCTTCGTCACGCTGGCCACGTGACCCGGAAGTGTCTCCGGACAGCGCTGGCCCCTGGCCTCTTAAGTGAGATGGGCGCACAACCCCAGAGTCTGTCAAGACTGGCCCGTACAGGCAGGGGTACCTTTACCTTTACCTTTAACAATAATTGCAGAATTGCTGGGCGACAAATCAGAGCAACCTTTCCAACTCTAGGAATCTCAGCCCAAAGTGGCACCTGCCAATGGCCAGGCTAAGGTAGCTTATGTTTGTATAAGCAGCACACGTCAGAGTAAGTGTTTATCTCAAACTTGCTGGAGTAAAGACAGGGCCAATTCCAACAACAGGACAAGAAGAAAATGAAACACTCAGGTCATCTTCTGTTGAGATCAAATGCAGAAACCAAAGTGTTCCCTTAGAGAGTACAATCACCAAATGCACAAATAGTGCCTGAAAAAACATGTTTATCTTCTGAAGTCCTGTCTGAGCCTTGTAAGACTGACAGAAATCTTACTATTCATATCACCGGGAACAGCTCTCAAAATTCGGAGGTGAGTGACTGAATAGCGGAACTATCAGACATTTCAATAGTGCTGTTATATGGATTGTCGTTCCTTTAAATAAAAAAAGGTGTGAGCTGGAGCGATGCCTGGATCATGTCGTCATATAGCTGAGCCACTAGGTGGCCCTGGTCTTAGTTGGGTCTGGGTGGAGTGAGGCGTTTCCTCTGTCCTCGTCTTGTTGGACGGAAGAAAAGTTCTTGTCTAGCTTCCTGATTGGTGGGTCCTCCCAGGCTTCCATGATAAGGAGGCCCTCACTCTCTGGTATCTTTCTCTAAAACTATGTGCCCATTGATCTCATTGAAAGTATCCAGCATCAGTTTCTGTGTGCTGTCAGCAAGTGCAGGGACATCTTCTGGGTCAAAGCCTCGTGTTTTTATCGGGCAAAATCTGGATGATCCACTTATCTGAAGGTGGCAGGGAGCAACAGAGAGAAAGAGAGACAGTGCAACTTAATTCTATGCAGAAATTGCCTTGTAAAGCCTATGCCTTAAGCAGTGGTCTATACATGGGTATATAAAGGAATAATATTTAAATAAATTTCAGAACAGGTCCAAAATGGCAGTGTTGTACAGAGGAGGAGAAAGGAGTGGCTAAACACCCCCTCCCCAGAAATAAGTCATATAGTGATTAAGGTAGTAATTTTTATACAGCATTCAAATTCAAATTAAATCAAGTGGAAAAGGCTTTCAAGCAAAATATACATTCTCACTTCACGTTGAAGTGTATAAATCAAATAAGCAAGACTGTCATTTAGACTCACTCAAATCTACAAAATGGCCTCTGGCCATCTTTGAAGTTGGGGGGTTGTTGATAATACGAGGTCACAACAGGGATTATGGGGATCTGGGTAGCAAAAGACAGTGGGAAATTAAGAGACCCAGAAGGCACTAAGCAATATTTTAACAGGGAAGGTGAACCTACAGGGATGGTCTTGCCTTTCAGAGTTTGACTCTTACCTGAGGTGGAACAAGGGTTCTATTTGGGGCTGACCCAACCAGAGCTGGCCCAAGACAGTTTGGTGCATGTGGCAAACCACCAACTGGTGCCCTCAGCCCCGCAGAGAAGAAGGGGTGAGTGAAGATCAGGCGCAGGAGAGGGGTGCATTGGAGCTACCTTTGAGGAGCCGATGTTCCTTATTCTCCCAATAAAATAATTGAGGGGGCTGCCCTCCCGCAAGTTCACAGACATTGCCATTCAAATGGGGGGGGGGGTGAAATTTGGCTCCAACATCCTACAAGCCCTTACTCCCAATCCTCAGCAAAATGCATAATTAATAATATAGACTCAAATACCATAGGAATCCAAAGAGGCACAAAACAAGGCTGCCCACTGTCTCTCTATTCATCTTGGCCCTGGAACCCCTAGCAATCCAACTCCAAGCAGCCCAAGATATCAAGGGTGTGGTAAGAAGAGGTAAAACCTACATACTAGGGCTCTTCGCAGATGACCAGAGGTTCACAACACCAGACCCCATCAACACAGCAACCACCCTAACTAAATAACACATTCATACCCTAACTAAATAACTCAACACATTGGTGTCGGGCCTACAAGTAAACTTTGCAAAATCTGAGGCTATGTGCTTCAACACCACCATCCCTATCCAAAAGGTACTCGCCAACTACAAAGATAAAACTCTGCTGCACCAAATTCAGATACCTAGAGGTTCAAATAACCAGAAACCTCAACAAACTATACTTCCACAATTACAAGACCCTGTGGTGACAAATCAACAGAGACTTCACCCTCTCAGACAAAATAGCCATGATCAAAATGACCACCCTCCCAAAACTAACCTATTTATTCCAAACCCTCCGAATCTGGATTCCCCCAACCAAACTCCCGAAGTGGCAGAAAAAAACTACAGGTGTTGATTTTCACACACAAAAAGCCAAGAATAAGCCCCAAATACTTGCACCTCCCCTCCTCAGAAGGAGGATGTGAAATCCCCAAAATAGAATCATATTATATTGCCAGCCCATATAACATAATCCCGTATATTCTAGAAAACGAGACAAAACAATGGGTCCACTTTGAGAGAGAAACCATCGAAACCATCCCCACAACAGCATACCCATTTCTCCCAAACAAAGTAAAGAAAATCCCCACAGCACTGAACAAGTTCACTTAGTCCATGCTTAAAGCATAGAAGGGAAAAGTAGGCAAACTATCACCATCCCCACTAACCCCCCTGTCCTACCACCCACAAAACCTCCAGATAAAAACCTGGCAAGCCAAAGGCCTACACTGTTTAAAAGACTTCTACAAAACAACAAACCCATGCCAACACAAAAAATACAAGACAAACTAGGACACACCCAAATACCTTGGCTAACACACCATCAACTACATGCCTTCTTAAACAATCTAGCAGTAAAATCAGCAGCCACTGGGCCCTTGACCACCTTCGAAAACCTCCTGACAGGAAAAGGACATGACAAATAGATGGTATCCACAATATACAAAATACTGCTCTAAAATTCCACACACACCCTTGACACAATCGAAGAGCAATGGGAACACGGCTATGAAATTAACCCCACCCAATGGACTAGAATGTGGTCTAAACCTCCCTTTGAATCCATCTTAGCCAAAAGAAGGGAACTCGCTCTGAAACTCATCTGCAGGTGGCACTTAACACCATGGAAACTGGCACTGATACTCCCAGGAACCTCAAAGATGCTGAAGAGGCTGCACCTCCACAGGCACATACCTCCACATGTGGTGGGAATGCCCCAAAATCCAATCCTTCTGGACAGCAGTCCGACAAGAGATATACAAAATAACTAAACAGGTTTTAGAACTCACCCCAGAACTGGCCCTACTGAACATCTTCCAAGATCATAATGGCCACTCACATTATACAGAGTTTATAACCCACCTACACTCATACCAGCCGCCTCATAATCAGACCCTGGAGGGACCTGTCAGGACTAAACATGGACCAATGGTATCAAATTGTATGAGAAACAGCCTTACTAGAAAAGCTAACCAATAAACTGAAACTGACACGGGGACAAATAGAAGAGGACAACTTCACCCCAGTATGGCTCCCCTTTATCACATATACAGCCCAACAAGAGAACAAGAATCCATTGACAGTATACGAATCAATCTGACTTACCTGACCCAACATGCCCCCCCCCACAAATGCAAACAAACCCCACTGCAGACAATCACAGACAACCAACCACGCCCTGCCCCCCAATACCTCTCACTATCAAGGAAATGTAATGAACGAACAGAAAGAGAGCCTACCCAGTTGACGCTGACACAAAACCCCACACGTACACTATATAAAAGAATATAAGCCTCCCCATCTCCTCTCCCCTCTCTTTTCCCACAACTTTATACTGTACTCAACACTAATGTCTCACAACAAATGTAACTGATTTAAAGAAAGACAGTACAACCTGAAAAAAGAGACAAGGCATGTACTTTTGTAAACGAAGAAATATATATATTGTGCCACTGTGGTGGCATGAGGAGGGGGAGATGTCAGCAGCAGGGTTTGAAATTAGCAGGTTGCCAGGCTCATTTTCTTCCTAAAGATTCTCCATTTGTGAACACCTCAAAAAGTCTGGGTGCCATTTTTTGCACCTGGCTGACACTCAAGTATTACTGAAATTTATGTGCTTTGAAGCTTCAAAGTATATGTTAAGGATAGACAATATGTTAAGGAGTTTAACAATCAAGGGTAGAGTGCTTTGAAAACTGGAAAAAAATGTGTGTGTGCCATGTCTTGTGATCAGTTCTGTAGGGTAAGGCTCATCTGGGCCTCCCCCAATACCCAATATTTTATTCAACTTGGCAGCCCTGGTTGGGGGGCGGGGAGATCAATTTGGGAAGCATTTTTATAGTCTTTCAGATCGGAACTGTGACAAATGTTCAGGAATGGAAAACCTGAGTGATAAATCACGTTTTTCCACCAAAAATGTAGCATTGATAGACTCATGGAAGCCCATGAGTCGAAGAAATCCGCCAGCATGACACAAATATCTATTTCACAATTCACACGTTTACCTGAGCCTTCACAGCCACATTGAAGACTCCTCGCTTGAAGGGAAGTACTGTGGCTGTCCAGTTCCTGGTGCCTTCTGGGCAAACCCAGACCCTCAGCTGCATAAGAAAGGGGCAGAGAAAAAAGACCACATTAAAATGTGTACATGGACCACATCTTTGGAGATCACAGTGAAATGTTACTATTTCCTCACTCTTCCCGGTGTATTTTGGCCTGTCACTCAAACTGCTAATGGTCTAGCTAGGAAACCAGTTAGAAAATATGAGACTGTATCAGGACTGAGGATATGCCTACCCTAAATGCCCTTCTGCCCCCAGGAACAGCTGCAGTTTCTCAGTAGGGTAGACTCCTTTCTCCTTTGTTCCCTGGGGCAGATGGCTCCACATTCTCCTTATAGTCATGCATGGCACATATCCTTTCTTTACTCACCCACCTGGCAAAATCCTCTTCCAAATATCTGGTGTGCAGAGCAAAATATTTCACCACCCCAGAGCCCAGGAAGCTGCCTTCTACCAGGTGAGGATCTCTCCAAGGGTGTGGGTACAAAAACCTCCCCACCACATGCTGCTACTTAAATTATTATTTCTCAGCTGGAGATGCCAGCAGCTGGAGCCATTGTGTTTGCAAAGCATGCACTCTACCCCCACCCCAAGCGATGGCCCCTCCCAGGGGTTGCTGCAGTCTCATAGGGTCCCTTTGACTCCTCTCCCACCAGCCATCCTTTCCCAGCTACTCCCCTCCCAGAGCTGCACCCCTCTCTGCATGTGCTCTCACGTTCTGCTGCAGCAGGGTCCTTGTGATGTGATCCATGGTGTCCCTGGCTGAGCTCTTATTATTGCGGTCAACAAAAATGAATTTGGAAAACCACAGGGTGAAGCCCAGTGGGCCCATGTACATCATCTCCTTTTTGGTTAGTATCACACAGCAGTCAGGATATAACTCCGCTATCACTTGGGATGGAAGGAAGACTTTGTTAGAATGTGTCAGAATGCAAACGACTTTTGGGTCGTTTGCATTCTGACACTTTGTGAGAAGGCTTTGTGGCTAGAAATTATTCTGCCTGGATCTTCCCTGCTCCCAACCTATCTTCCTGGACATGTATTCAGCTTTTGTAGTGGTGAAATAAATTGCAAACATTGCCATTCTTCCAGTGTTATTTTCCAAGAAAAACAGATGCCGGATCTCGCCACGAACACCTCCATTGTTCTCCTAGAATGGCAATTATCTTTTAGTTTGGAAAATACCCACCACCCTCCTGCACCAATTTGATTTTGAGCTGTAAGCTCACATCTTTTGCCTCCTCTCACATGCATGCTGTGCTCCTGTCTTGCCTCCTCCCTGAGGCTGGAGATGGAGCACAGCAGTGCCAGATCTACAAATTTGGCCATGATGGGCAAAAGTCTATGCTGCCACCTTCCTCACCTGCAGGTGGGTCAGAGACAAACCATTCTATTTCAGACATACAGGCCTCGGGCAGAGCCATAAGCAGCCGTGGGCAGGGCCAGGATGGAAGGATGAACAACCAATGCCCCTCGAGGACCAGGAGAGGGAGAAATGTGTGGTTAAGATGGTGGGGTGTTGAGGGAGGTGTCCATGAGGGCCTGTCCAGATCTCAGTGATGAAGAAGGAGACAGGACAGCCCTGAGGGGTCCTGGGCTTAGATAAGCGGATGGAGGGGGTGCGTGTCCTGCAGCACACCCTCATTTTCCTTCTCCCACACTTCATCTGCATCATAGTCAGGAAGCAGAGCACGGTGTCACTTGCTGCGCCCCCAACCTTCCCCCTAGGACACCCATTCCTTTGATCTGGGCCTGGATTATGCTCCTAATAAAATTCACATCTTTTCCAATAAGTTTCAATGCAACATTTCAAAGGCGACAGGCTAGCAACATACCCAGAATATTGAGAATGGACTGATGGTTAGCAACAACCATATACGGCCCCTTGGTATTCAGATTTTCGGAGCCTTGAGCCGTGATCTTGACGCCAAGGAAATATTTCATTTGCCGCATCACGAAGCAAAGAATCCTGCAGGGGGCAGAAAACAGGCAGGCAGTGTGAACAAGGAACTGCATTTATTTGCGTGTTCATACCTTGCCTCCTAAGCAAAATAACTGAGGAAGCTTACACTGTGTACAAAATACAATAAAAGAGATGAATTAGTGGAAAGAAGGAAATACAACCCCCTCCCTGCCACCTTCAATTGTTGCAACTCCCACTTTGCTGTTGAATCTCTAGGTTACTTATTGCAACCTTTGAAGGAAGTCTGCAATGAAATTTTGGAAGGGAAGAGGGCGCCAGAGTCGTGGAAAGAGGCATATATCACGCTTACACCGAAAACAGAGACTGAAAAGACTCAACTTAAGAACTACCGCCCCATATCCTTATTAAATGTGGATTACAAAATTTTTGCTGATATCTTGGCTAAAAGATTGAAAAAAGTATTGATGGAAGAGATTCATAAAGACCAAGCGGGTTTTCTCCCGAGAAGACATTTGTCCGACAATTTGAGGAATATAATTGATATTTTGGAAAAATTAGATGTGAATATAAACACTAAAGCAGTTCTGATATTTGTGGACGCGGAGAAAGCCTTTGACAATATTTCTTGGAGTTTTATGAAAAAGAATCTACAGGGGATGGGGGTAGGGCAAGGCTTTGAAAATGGTATAGGCGCAATATATTCTGAGCAGAAAGCAAAACTAATTGTAAATAATGTGGTTACGGAAGAATTTAAGATAGAAAAAGGGACACGACAGGGGTGCCCAATTTCCCCGTTGCTTTTTATTTCGGTTCTGGAGGTCTTGCTGAACATGATTAGAAGAGACCAGTGTTGATTTGTAGCATCCAAGTGCACAGCGGAATGATGAGGAATACGTGCCAACATGCTATATATTGTTTTATTTACATTTCATAGCTGGTAGATTACAGAAAACCATCTTGTCTCTGCCGAAGCAGAAAAATGCATCCTCTCTCCTCTGAAGCACAGAGAGAATCACACTGAACTGCAAAGAACAGTGAAAAACAGGAAACCAGTGTACGTCACATCCAGTCTCCTTTTCCCGTGGGAAACACAACAGTACAGACTGTGGAATGTAAACATTGTCTTGTGACAAGCCTTTCGCTGCACAGTGAAGAGAGCAGAAACCAACATCCTCCCCCTTTCTGTGAACACCACTGGGCAGCGTGTTCGTACAATATCAGTACAAACCCAACTTCTGTACATAGGTACAGTGTTGATCCCTTGATACAATCTTGGACAATACATCAGCAGGAATTTCATTACCTGGCATATAGGACACCGTTACGAGTCCCTTCTGAATACGTTCCTTAGCATGTTGCAACTTCAGTTGCAAGTGCTTCGTGCTTTGCTTACAACCTTCAGAATTCAGCAAAGCCAAACATGCTTTGTTGTCCTGGTAAACCTGGATTGGACATTTGACAGGAATTTTCATGTCTTTGCACAATTGTAACAACCATTCACAATCCTTAAGTGAATAAGACAGTGCATTCAGCTCAGCTTCACAAGTACTTAAGCTAACTGTTGTTTGCTTCTTGCATGACCAATCAAAAAGACCCTGATTGTACATGTAGCAAACTCCAGACGTGCTTTTCCTGTCTGTAGTGTCACTTCCAAAACTTGCATCTGCAAATATCTCAAGACCACCAGACTTCTGATTGTTAAATCTCAGTCTGTAATGCATAGTGCCTTTCAAATACCGCGCTATGCGTTTCAGAGCTTTCCAATCCTTAACAGTAGGATTGTTGACTTGTCTGCTTAGCAAATTACAGCTAACAGCAATGTCTGGTCTTGAACATCTGGCAATGAAGTTTAGCTTGCCTAGCACACTTCTGTACAGTGTAGTGTCAGAAAATGCTTCTTCAGTGTCATCTACCTGATAACCTGTTATCATTGGTGTGTCTACAGGGTTAGCATCCATCAGGTTTAGTTTGCTTAACACATCAGCAATTTTCCGTGACTGGTGTACTAGAATGTTACCATCTTGATCTCTCTCTATTTCCAGAGATAGGTAGTTGTTTACCTCACCAAGATCTTTCATGTCAAAGTGTTCCTTCAGTTGAGCTAGGGCGGTATTGTACATTGTGACATCTTTCCAAAAGAATAAAAGATCATCAACATAAAACAAACAATACAGTTTCTTTTGCCCCTCCTCTTTGACAAATACACATGGATCAGCTTTCCCTTGTTTAAAACCTAGAGAAAACAATACTTCAGTGAGTTTTGTGTGCCAACACCGTGCACTTTGTTTGAGACCATAAAGGGACTTCTTCAGAGCACAAACAAATCCCTGTTTTACCTGTACGCCATCAGGTGGAAGCATATAAAGTGATTCATCTAGAGATCCGTACAGAAAAGCTGTATTCACATCGTGGTGACTAATGTGTAGATTCTCCTCTGCAGCTAGCTTGAGCATAAGTCTAATGCTCTCATACCTCACTGTGGGTGAGTAGGTCTCGTGATAGTCTTCACCTGGTACCTGTGCAAAACCTCTGGCTACCAATCTGGCTTTGTGTCTGACTATCTTGCCATTTTGATCAGTCTTCGCTTTGAAGACCCATTTGCTTCCAAGCAGTTTCATTCCTGGAACTACTGGAACAAGTTCCCATGTTTTGTTCCTTTCCAAGGAATCAAGCTCAGCCTTCATGGCATTTAACCATGGCTCAGCTTCCTTTGAATCCAAATCCTGGATTTCTTGGAAACTTGAAGGTTCAAATACCTTCTTGGAACTTTTAACAGCTGTTACTGCTATCTTAGCAAACTCATCAGCAAATCTCTTTGGAGGTCTGCCTTTTGTGGCTCTTTGTGACCTGCGAATGAGCCGTAGGTCTTCAACACTCTCCTCTTCCTTCTTAGGAGAAAAGCGACCTATTGTGAACAATGGTTCCTCCAATTCTTGATCAGAGCTTTCAGAGGGTCGCACAGAGGCTTTCGCACTCTTGAAATCCTCTGAATCACCCGATTCAGTTTCAGACTCAGAATCAGTTTCAGTCTCAGAATCAGAACTTTCATCAGTGGGTGTGGGTGGTTGTGGTTGCTTTTGACTATCCTCAGTCTCATCACTGTCATCAGGGTAACATTGGAAAATTCCCACATTCTCCCCCCACTTGGCATTGTACTCAACACTTCTTGTGAGCTTAATTGTCTTAGAGTCAGTCATCCTTATTCTGTAAGAACCTTTCTCATAACCTAGAAAGATACCATGCAAACCACGCTTGTCTAACTTGGTGTTTTGTGGTGAGTGAACCCACATGTCAGAACCAAAAATTTTCATGTGTTTGATGTATGGCTTTTTGCCAAACATCTTCTCATAGGGGGTACAACCAATCGCTGAAGATAACCTGCGATTATAACTGTAAGTGAAACATGAGAGAGCTTCGGCCCAATAACTCTCTGGAAGATTTGCATCATGTAGCAAGGTTTTTAACCCTTGAAGCAATGTTTGATTTGCTCGTTCCGCAAGTCCATTCTGCCATGGCGAGTGAGGACTAGACAAATCGTGTTGAATTCCTTTCTCAGTCAGAAAAGCTTCAAACTGCTGAGAAGTGAATTCTCCCCCGCGATCTGTGAAAAGAATTTTTACCTTCTTACCATGCACATTTCCCAACCAAGCACAGAATTCCTTGAACCTAGGAAAAGCCTCTGATTTCTGCTTGAGATTGTACACATGAATATACCTGGAAAATGCATCAATGAGAACCATGAAGTACCTATTTCCACCCAAAGAGGGCGCTAGTGGTCCAACCAAATCAGCATGAACAATTTGGTATGGTTCTGTAGCTTGCCTACTAGACACCTTACCTTTCGCAGCCATTTTCACCTTGTTTGCTGTGCATGCCTTGCACTTCATGTGGTACCTGCAGGGTTTAATAGTCATACCTTCAACCAAGGCAGGCATTTTAGATACTGCCTCAAAACCCAAATGTCCAAATTTTCGATGAAAATCATGAATACATTCTGCATGCAAACTTTCGTTAGTACCTGCAATGCAACAAGTGTCATCCTGCACAACATCATCATAATACAAAACATATAAACGATCAACATATTCAGCATACAATACATAATCATTTTTCTTTGTGATGATGCACCTTTTGTTCTTAAAGGAAACGTCAATGTTCCGCTCATTCAGCTGTCCAACGCTGAGCAGATTATGTTTGGCATCTGGAACATAAAGTACATTCTGTATCGATAAGTCCAAACTGTGAAGAACAACAGTTCCGTAGCCTTTACTGGGAATTGTGTGGTCATCCGCCTGGTGAATCGCACCTTCCTGCGGTGTAAAAGACACGAACAGTCGCTTATCGTTGCACATGTGATGGGTTGCCGCTGAATCAACAACGAAGAAAGATCTAGACGTCTTCTGGACCTCTGCAACTTTTGGAGTGAAGCGTGAGACCATTGCTTTGTGCTGCGTTGTCCTGGACACCGGACATTTGCCTTTGCTCTGGCCTTTTCCACGCGATGAGCTTTCGCTGCGCTGCTCTGTCTTGGCCCTGGGATATCTGCATTCCCTCTTCATATGGCCTAGACGTCCACACGAGTAGCATTTCACTGCCTTCAAAGCTTTGGCGCCATCTGGTGGTTCCACTGCACTATGGGATGACGTCTGTGAAGACTCCCCCTTTCCCATGCAGCTATCACCCTGGCAATCTGCTTCATCCTGAATCATGGCAGTATCACAGGCTACTCTGAGCTGAGCATGTGGCTGATTGGCATCAGATTCCCCACTTGCATCAGCCAGCCTTCTGCAGCTAGCCATCTTATGCAGCTTGTTAAAATAAAACATAGTAGATCCAGCTTCTGTCATCAAGTGAGCCTCCCTCAAAGCGTCCCAAATTTCTCTGGCTGAGGTCTTATCACTCAATAGACAGAGCTCTTCTGGGGATACTATCAATGTAAGAGTTCCCCTTGCTTTGGAATCTTTAGCCTTCCATGCATCTGTAACTGGAGCTGGGGGGGTGTCTGTAATAACTTCAAACAGACCCTCTTTCCGCAGAATAGCCTCTGCATAGATAACCCAGTCCGTATAATTTTTCTTATTGAGCTTGGGAATCCCACAAGCATCCTGAAGGGCCATCATGACTCTGGCATTAGCCTTCTGCATCATCTCTGCTGCTTTAAACAAGCTGCTTTATACAAGCTGCGTCTCTGCTGCTTCAAGCCTCATTCCAAAGGCAAGTTCAAAACAGCTTTCTCTCTGCTGCCTTTAAAACATGCTGCGTCACTTCTGTTATCAGCAGCTGCTTCAGCCCAAAAGTTACTTTCGATTTCGCCAGCATAGCCATAGCCGCTGCCTGTTTCCGGCAAACGGACATAAAAGTTCAAAGTCCAGCCATAAAGCCATTAATTAGATGCTGGCAGGCTGCCCGGAGCAGTAGCACATACCTCATCAATCATCTTGACGCGCAGATACCGTCCGATCCGTCCCTCTGCATTCCGATCCTTTTTCCGGAATTCCAATGACTGCGTCTTCTTCTGGGCCCATAACCATGAATGTTGATTTGTAGCATCCAAGTGCACAGCGGAATGATGAGGAATACGTGCCAACATGCTATATATTGTTTTATTTACATTTCATAGCTGGTAGATTACAGAAAACCATCTTGTCTCTGCCGAAGCAGAAAAATGCATCCTCTCTCCTCTGAAGCACAGAGAGAATCACACTGAACTGCAAAGAACAGTGAAAAACAGGAAACCAGTGTACGTCACATCCAGTCTCCTTTTCCCGTGGGAAACACAACAGTACAGACTGTGGAATGTAAACATTGTCTTGTGACAAGCCTTTCGCTGCACAGTGAAGAGAGCAGAAACCAACATCAGTTGGTCAAAGGTATAGAGGTCGGAACCAAACAGTACAAATTGAGAGCATTTGCAGATGACTTAGTTTTGACGCTACAGGAGCCAGACTCTAGTACTAAAAGGGTTCTAGACTTAATTCAAGAATTTGGTCAAGTGGCAGGATTTAAACTGAATAAGTTAAAAACCAAGGTTTTAGAGAAAAACCTAACACTAACTGAAAAAGAAAGGTTTCAGAATGAGACTGGTTTGACTGTAGTTAAGAAAGTGAAATATTTGGGGATTAATATGACAGCAAAAAATGTGAACTTATTTAAAGATAATTATGAAAAATGTTGGACAGAAGTGAAGAGAGACTTAGAAATATGGTCAAATTTGAAGCTTTCCTTGTTGGGCCGAATTGCAGTTATAAAGATGAATGTATTGCCTAGAATTCTGTTTTTGTTTCAAACTTTGCAGATTGTGGACAAGATGGATTGTTTCAAGAAGTGGCAGAAAGATATTTCTAGATTTGTCTGGCAGGGCAAGAAGCCCAGAATAAAATTTAAGATATTAACTGATGTAAAGGAAAGGGGTGGATTTGCCCTGCCAGACTTTAAACTCTACTATGAATCAGCAGTGTTTTGCTGGTTGAAAGACTGGCTACTTCTTGAGAACACAGACATTTTGGACTTAGAAGGATTTAATAATGCTTTTGGGTGGCATGCATATTTGTGGTATGACAAGGTTAAAGTACATAAAGCATTTAAAAACCATATTGTCAGGAAAGCTTTGTTTAATGTTTGGATAAGATACAAAGATTTATTGGAAAATAAAACCCCAAGGTGGTTGTCACCAATGGAAGCGAAAGCTTTCGAAAGACTTAATATGGAGTCCAAATGGCCAAAATATTGGGAAATTTTGGAACAAGAGGGAGACACATTGAAATTGCAGAGTTTTGAGAAACTAAAAAACAAAGTGCGAGACTGGCTTCATTATTATCAGATAATGGAGGCTTATAAATTGGACAAGAAAATTGGTTTCCAGGTGGAAAAATCAAAATTAGAAACAGAATTGTTAGAACCTAAAACTAAGATTTTGTCAAAGATGTATAACTTGCTGTTGAAATGGAACGCTCAGGATGAAACGGTGAAGTCTGCTATGATTAAATGGGCACAAGATGTTGGACATAACATTATGTTTGCTGACTGGGAACAGTTATGGACCACCGGTTTGAAATTTACGGCATGCAACGCCTTAAAAGAGAATATTATGAAAATGATTTACAGGTGGTACATGACCCCAGTCAAGCTTGCAAAAATTTATCATTTGCCAGATAATAAATGTTGGAAATGTAAAGAGACTGAAGGTACATTCTTTCACCTTTGCTGGACATGCCCAAGGATTAAGGCTTTCTGGGAAATGATCTATAATGAAATGAAAAAGGTATTTAAATATACCTTCCCTAAGAAACCAGAAGCCTTTCTTCTGGGCATGGTCGGCCAATTGGTGCCAAAGAAGGATAGAACTTTCTTTATGTATGCGACAACAGCAGCAAGAATACTCATCGCAAAATATTGGAAGACGCAAGATTTACCCACTCTGGAAGAATGGCAGATGAAGGTGATGGACTATATGGGACTAGCAGAAATGACTGGCAGAATCCGAGACCAGGGAAAAGAGTCGGCGAAAGAAGACTGGAAGAAATTTAAAGACTATTTGCAGAAATATTACAAAATTAATGAATGTTAGAATGATGTTGGACAGAAATTAAGTGGTTACCAGCTGTAATGTAAAGGTTGAGCAATAAGTTATAATAAGTTGTAAATAAGTTGTAATAAGGATTTGTTGAGTTAAGAATTCGAATTGGAATACAAAAGGGGGAGGTGAGAGGAGGTCTGGGAAACAAGGTAATGGAAATAGGTAATGGAATATGATATTTGTTTTAATTGTTTTTTAATTTTGTATTTTTGTTACTTTTTGTTACTTTTTGATTTTTGTTTCTTTTGTATTAATTTGGAAATTCTAATAAATAATTATATATAAAAAAAAATAATAACTGAGGAAGCTTACACTGTGTACAAAATACAATAAAAGAGATGAATTAGTGGAAAGAAGGAAATACAACCCCCTCCCTGCCACCTTCAATTGTCGCAACTCCCACTTTGCTGTTGAATCTCTAGGTCACCCAGCAGGTCTCTGAGGAAATAGTCCCAGCCCAAAAATGGCTGCTAAAGCTGCCGGTTGTTAGTCTCTCGCAGACTAAGATAGAGATGGGGACCCTGCGGCTTTTCCTTGTTGCTGGACTCTGACTGCCATCAATCCCAGCTGGTGAGACCAATGGTCAGGGATGCTGGGAGCTGTAGTTCGGCCAGATCTGAAGGATTTCAGCTTCCTTACTCCATGTTGTAGGCCACATTCAGACTCACATTTTGAGGGAGGGGTTAGGATTGCCCCCCCCCATTGCCCCTGCATATACCAGTAGGCATATTGTTGCACCACCATCCCAATCTTACAGCAGAGTGAGATTTCAGGGGTCTCTGCACTTACCCTCTGCACTTTTGGGATTGAGGTAAAATGGAGACTGTGGTGTCTTTATGATGGATAGTTTATTTGCACATACATACAACCTGAGTTTGGGGAATGGGATTCCCAGCATTTACAGCCCAAGAGAATCTCACGCGTCTCCCATATGTGCAAAGCCTGTCTCAGACTTTAAAGAGACTTCAGCCATGGCTCTGCATCTCTCCCTTCCACTTGCAGACTCGAGAGGACGTTTCTTCCCCACCCCCACAATGTGCTCTGATCCCACCACGTTCTCAAGCTTGTAAAACCTTTCCCACCCCACCCCAACTGTTTGCTTACATCAGCCCCACGGCAATTCTGAAACTGTATTGTTTTTGCTAACAAACCCCCATTTGCGGCTGGCACAGCCTCTGCTTTGCGGAGGTCTGGTCTTTGTTTCTTAATGGCTTATCTCCCAGGGGATTCCCTGGTGGGGGGGGGGAGCAGGTTTAGCCTGTATTTTTACACTGGTAAATCTAACATCCAATGGTTCACCTTAATACTCAAAGCACTGATTGAAGCCCAGAACCCAAGAATTTAAGGGAGGATCTGTTGGGAGAGTGCTCTGGGCTATCTGCAGCCCCCTGGATCTCCGAGCGTCCCCTGGTGAGCATAGCTCTGAAAAAGGCATCCCCTTCTTCTCCAGGGCGCTCCAGTGACATAAACCAACTTGATTTATGCACACTAGCCTTCTCTCTTGACACAGCAAAAAGGAAAGAGGAATCATAATTCTAAACTACTATTTATTTACAGAATATTTACAGACAACAGCATTATGGCATCTGTTCTCTCCAGCTCCGAGAACAAATAGGGCAGGGTAAAAGTGAAGGTACAGTTTCACAGACACACACTGGAAGAGAGGTAAGACAGTCTTCCTTTCTCAGGCTCCACTCAGAAAGGCGTGTGAAATATACCAGTCACAAAATCAGCATCGGGGAGCTTGAAATTCTAACAGGATCTGGAACCCAGGAATTCAGGGGCTCATGGCACCCCACACACCCACAGTAGTATGTATGTCAAGGGTGCGAAGGGCTCTCAGGTGCATAGAACTCCTTTGTGGGAGGAGGATCCTGGGCCAGTTGGGACTACATTTGTGTTTAGGATTTCCATGCACATATGTTTTACAGGGCAGGGTACTCCACCCAGGCCTCTAACTCCCTTATAATTATGGGGAGGGTGGCTGATATCTTCTCATAGCTTTCTATGCCTTAGGCTGCTGTTTGTGGTCCAGGAGCAAGGCTGTAAACAAATGTGATGGCACCAATCCTACATGTGGAAGACTCTGAAGTATTGCAGTGGGTTTTGTAATACTGATCTCTAAATCAGATTAGTTGCTTGGATGAGGGTGTGAGCACCACAGCATTCAACACTTGTTATTCCCAGGAGCTGGCACTCAGAGACATATTGCCACCCAGTGCTATTTTTATAGAAAAAGAGGTGCCAGATCTCACTATGAACGCCTCTCTTGTTCTCTTATAATGTCAATTGCGCCCACCCAAGAGGTGCCGGAAGTGAGTTTCAATGAGTTCTGTCTGGAAAAAAAGGCCTGCTGCCTCTGCCATTTTGGGCCATGGGTAGTAGTCACAGAATGTGTCTGTCTAACCCACGAAGAAGAGAAGAAGAAGAGTTTGGATTTGATATCCCGCCTTTCACTCCCTTTAAGGAGTCTCAAAGCGGCTAACATTCTCCTTTCCCTTCCTCCCCCACAACAAACACTCTGTGAGGTGAGTGAGGCTGAGAGACTTCAGAGAAGTGTGACTGGCCCAAGGTCACCCAGCAGCTGCATGTGGAGGAGTGGAGACGCGAACCCAGTTCCCCAGATTACGAGCCTACCGCTATTAACCACTACACCACACTGGCTCTACACCACGAAAAGAAAAGAAAAGAAAAGAGAAAAGAAAAGAAAAGAAAAGAAAAGAAAAGAAAAGAAAAGAAAAGAAAAGAAAAGAAAAGAAAAGAAAAGAAAAGAAAAGAAAAGAAAAGAAAGCAGCCACCTAACTTCACCACATATTGGGGTAGTGAATCCTAGTTTGACTGCACAAAGAAGCACTTTCTTCTACCTGTCCTGAATTTCTCCATGTTCAGCATCATGGGATGGTCCCAAGTTCTTAGTATTATGAGTGCAAGAGAAAAGAAATAATCCCTATCCACTTTTCCATATCGTTCAGTTTCCCACAGTGGCCAACAGTATTTCTATACACCATACACTATGTTATAATCCTATATCATCATGTCCTCCCTTTACTCACTTTCACCTGTAAACCTTACAGTTTAACATGCTGTAATTTTCCTCAAAAGGGAGTTGCTCCAGCCCACTAATCACTTTGGCTGCCCTTTTCTCTGCTCTTTTCCCACTGTACAATATCCTTTCTGAAGTGCAGTGACCAGACATGTACACAGTCTTCCAGTGCAGGTGGAAGGGATGCTGATATTGCCAGTTTTACTTTCTATACCTTTCCTAATTATCCCTAGCATGGAATTCAACCTCAACTGTATTGGCCATTTGGCTATAAGCTTGTTGTTTATAAAGTCATATTTAAAATTGCTTTACACATGGTTCAGATTTGTTTTTTATTTATGGGCCATCTTGACTTTGCTTTGCATTTACATTATTAATATTATACAAGTGAGCATGCCCAATATAAAGAGACTTTTCTGTGTCCAAACCAATCAAGAGTTTAACAATTTTCATTTGATTAGGCTACATTGTGTTATCAAGTATGATTAATGGCTTAATTTTCCTGAATTCGTTGATCAGGGAATCTGAAAACATATGGAGGTGGTAATGTAGCCTATAGTGAATAATACATTGCACTAAAAAACGAGATCCTTTTGTTATTCCTGAAGCTAGTGCAAATTAATTTCATCAAGTTCTAACATGGAATAGGTTTCCTACAAGAAATCCTATTTCGGGGGGAGGGGAACTCAGCAACGAATCCAGACTGTTGCGAGATGGCTTATGCATTGCATAGAATCACACCGTTTTAAAATTGCAAGGGACTTTGGAGGTCAACTTTTCCAGCTCAGTACTTAGTGCAGATGCAGCACACCTGACAGATGACTGTCCAGCCTCTGCTTAAACATTTCCAGTGAAGCAAGGATCTCCTCTTTGAGGGGCTTGGGACAGACTAACTGGACCTCCTCCCCTTTTGGCATTCTAAATGTTCAAGCAGCACATCTGGCTCTTTGCTGTTTTAAACAGCTTCATTGGAGGGTTCTCCTGTTATGAGGATGTGAGAAAACCTCTCTCTAACCACTTTTGCCACACATAAGTTTAGACACCTCTGCCACGTTCTTCCATACTTACCGTGTTTTTCTGTGTATAACATGCCCCCGTGTATAAGATGCCCCCTATTTTGGGGGACTCAAATTGCTCAGAGTTTTTGAGCTTTTGGGGGGGAGGAATGCCCAGAGTTGTGGAGCTTTTTTTGCGGGGGGGGGGGGGGAGGGATGCAGAAAATCACTAACCCGACTGACAAACACTGACAAATGCTTGCGTCACAGAATCCAACAAACATATACCTGCTTGCCAACCAATTGCCGCAGAGCCAGCCAATCCACAGCAGCCATTGCCACAGCCACCAATCACCCACCAGATCACTGCTGACAAGCTGAAGCTCGTGGTTGCAGCCAATCACCAGCCCCTCCAATGCACTATCTGTGTATAAGACGACCCCCGTTTTTAAACATTATTTTAGAGTAAAAAAAAAACTTGTCTTATACACGGGAAAGTATGGTACTTACTTACTTACTTACTTACTCACTTACTTACTTACTTATTTAAAAGGTAAAGGTAAAGGGACCCCTGACCATTAGGTCCAGTCATGACCCACTCTGGGGTTGTGGCACTCATCTCGCTTTATTGGCTGAGGGAGCTTCCGGGTCATGTGACCAGCATGACTAAGCTGCTTCTGGCAAACCAGAGCAGCACACGGAAACGCCGTCTACCTTCCCACCAGAGTGGTACCTATTTATCTACTTGCACTTTGACATGCTTTTGAACTGCTAGGTTGGCAAGAGCAGGGACCGAGCAACGGGAGCTCACCCCGTCGCGGGGATTCGAATACTCGACCTTCTGATCGGCAAGTCCTAGGCTCTGTGGTTTAACCCACAGCGCCACCCGCATCCCTACTTACTTACTTCTTTTTTTAATCCCTCCCTTCACCAGCAGGGCCGGGGGCGGGGTTTACAACAATTCAAATTCAGTATTAAAAAAACAGTTAAAATAAATTACAGTCACAGGAATAGGGTGGGTCCTGTATCCATGTATGCGGAACTAAGTAAAATGATTAGGACAGCAGTCAGAGAGGGAAGCTCAGTGACAAAAAGGGAAGTCACAGATTAAGGGAACAGCTAGCCGGCAGTAACTCGGCACAAGCAGTTCAGAGGCAGAGCAGGACAGAAAGAGTTAGGAGTTGAATGCAAGCCTGTAAAGAATAAAGTTCTTTGTTTTATGTTATTCCTGCTTGATTATTAGTATAACCAACTAGTAAGAAGTCCTGAAAACAATGCATCTCAGGTGCCAAAGGCTTGGTGTGGTGAGGGTGCCAGGCATACCTCTCTGGGGAAGAAATTCCACAATTCATGGGCCACCAAAGAGAATGCCCTTTCCCAGGCCTTCCCCCCGCCCCACAACTTCTGTGGACAGTGGACCTACCAAGAGGGACTCCTGTGCTCATCTTAACACCCAAGATGGTCTGTAGAGAGAGAGGCAATCCCTGGTTTCCTTTCCTGCACTTTTTCTAGTTGCACAATAACTTTCTTGAGGGATATCAACCAGAATTGTATGCAGAGTATTTTGAGTGATTATCCCATTCCCAAGCAACTTTGCAAGGGAAAATCCTGTCTCCTAGGCTCAAAATGTTGGCAATCCCTGGCCTGTTTCAAAAGGAGGTGAATGTCCCTGTGACCATTCCCAAAAGTTGCAGATAGAGCCAAGGCTGCCTACGCACTTCATGTTTTCCACTCTCCGCCCCATGAATAGAGCTATCGAAGGGGACAGTAGAGTAGTCAATACTGTGATCCAGCCATAGATTTATAGCCTTGAAGAAGAGCAACAAGTGATTTTGTATTCTTAGTTGTACAACATATAAAGGCAGCTGAACATACCAAGGTGAAGAAAGGGGATGGTCTTCATACTGATATCGTAAACTTTGGCTGGTATGCTTGTGTGCAAGACTTGAGTTGGACCTGTATTTGCATTAGTATGTTATCCAGTCTGCTAATTAAAGCAATTTATATTGAGTTTAACTTAGGTGCTTAATGGGGGGAATTTTTTTTCTTCAGGACGTTTAAAAACCACATGGTTAAATAATAATAATAATAATAAATTTTATTTATACCCCACCCTCCCTGGCCAGAACTGGGCTCAGGGAGGCTAACACCAGTAAAATTACAGTAAAAACATAATGGAGGGGGGGGGACCCAATTTAAAATACAGGTTAAAATGCAATTTAAAATGCAGCCTCATTTTAAAAGTAGCCCATAGATCAAAACCATAAGGGGAGGGAAACATAAGGGTCAGACTGAGTCCAAACCAAAGGCCAGGCAGAACAGCTCTGTCTTGCAGGCCCTGCAGAAAGATGTCAAGTCCCGCAGGGCCTTAGTCTCTTGTGACATAGCTGTTAAGTTGTGGGTGAACATATCAGACTACACAGAGATTCTTCAACAGCTCTTGTTTATTCACAGTCCACGACAGAACTGAACTGAAGGGTTCAGTCAGCCTGCTTATATAGAGCTCCAGTACAATGTTACTGTAGCAACTTTCTAAAACTACCCAATCACTGAACGTCACTTTTGATCCTTCATTTGCATAACTATCTACAGTATCCCCCTGCTGGCCCAGGGTGAGAACTTCAGTACATAACAATAGCGTTCCACCAAGTCGGGGCCAGTACTGAAAAGGCCCTGGCCCTAGTTGAGACAGGACACATCTGTAACGTTTAGGTCATTTATGTAAGGTAAAGGTAAAGGTACCCCTGCCCGTACGGGCCAGTCGTGTCCGACTCTAGGGTTGCACGCTCATCTCGCTCAAGAGGCCGGGAACCAGCGCTGTCCAGAGACACTTCCGAGTCACGTGGCCAGCATGACTAAGCGGCATCTGGCGAGACAGCACCAGCGGCACACACAATAACGCTGTTTATCTTCCTGCTATAAAGCGGTACCTATTTATCTACTTGCACTTAGGGGTGCTTTCAAACTGCTAGGTGGGCAGGAGCTGGGACCGAACGACGGGAGCTCACCCCACCGCGGGGATTCAAACCGCCGACCTTGCGATCAGTAAGTCCTAGGCACTGAGGTTTTACCCACAGCGCCACCCGCGTCCCTTAATCATTTAAGGGACCTTTGTCCCTTTGTCATTTATGACAAACTTTCAATTTCCAGTGTCTACAATAATGTACAGTGTACAGGAATGGAACTGTAGTCCTGAGCTGCTTGTGTATTTGCTGGTGTATATTATGGGAATGCATGTTTTTCTTTCTGGTTTGTTCCCATAGGGATTATAGGAGCAGGATGAAGCAAGATGAAGCAATTGCCTCAGGCAGCAGGGGCCCCAGGGGCTGCAGATCTGACCTCCAAGGAATACATTATACATAGATATTTTTTCCCCGTGTCCTGCCTTGTTCCTGATGGTAGAGCTTCGCTCCCTGCTTCTTCCCTGGCAGGAGGATGGCGCCATTTTGTGGTTTGCCTCAGGTGCCAAAACGTCTTGGACCAGGCCTGTATCTGGCTGACTAGTTTTGGCTGAGGCCTCTGCCGCTGCATGTGTGAAGGATGGCACATCCCTCACCTGAGGAGGGGGGATTTAAAGGCCTAAACTTCCTTGAACCGGGATCCCGAGAAGGGGAGCCGATCAAAGGGATCTGAGGTAAGACACAGAAGTCACACCACTCAGCTGTCCCGAATGAAGCAGGCGTGTACCACTTCTGGTGGCCACAGCGAGGCTGAGTGGGCCGTGATAATAGGCCGCGATAAGGCCGAGGCCTAGCCACAGTGGCGGACTGTCCAGGCTAGGGTATTCTTATTGAATAAGTATATCCCTATTTTCATCGGGAAAATGTCAGCGTGTATGTTGCTGCCATTCCCAACTTTCTTCATCTGCTGCCATATTTTTTTCTTTTGGTATTATTGTGCATTCATGTGTTGTGAGCTGCCTCTCAGGTTTTTGTTTTTTGTTTGTTTTTTTGTTTTTACAAGTAAAGGTGAGGTATAAATATTTTCAGTTAAATTGAAAATGCATCAAGAGAGCGAGTGCTCGCTGTGTAGGGGCATCTCCTTAATTCAGCAGAGTCAGAATTTGCCACTCTATGCGTTCTTTTCATTCTTTTAGAATGCTACCTCTGAAGAGATCTCAGGCCAAAATGGGCAACAGGTTAACAATGTGTGCTTGCCAGTAAATGTCCCTTTTTTTTCTTTTCTCTTCACTTAAAAATAGCTGTGTGGTGGCAGCAAGAGCCTGATCAGGACCTCGGCACGAGAGAAAGGGGGAGCTTAACCCTTCCTTTCCCTGGTAAAGGCAGTACCTTTTTTTCTTTAAAAAAAAAAAGTTTAGGGGTACAGTGGTATCTTGGGTTACATACGCGTCAGGTTACATACGCTTCAGGTTACAGACTCCGCTAACCCAGAAATAGTGCTTCAGGATGAGAACAGAAATCGTGCTCCAGCGGCGGAGCGGCAGCAGGAGGCCTCATTAGCTAAAGTGGTGCTTCAGGTTAAGAACAGTTTCAGGTTAAGAACAGACCTCCGGAACGAATTAAGTACTTAACCCAAGGTACCACTGTACTCTCATTATGACTCAAGAAAATCACCATTTGTGCAATGGCATGGCTTCTAAACATTTTGTTCTCTCTCTGGTCACAAAGCTCTTGGTCCCCATTTCCAAAAAGATTGGGACCTTGCCCTGGAAGATGCTCAGGCTCTGAGTGTATGTGCTGTTTGTCAATCACCATATAATGAGATCAGTTACAGAACAGCACAGCAGAGCACAGAATATGAGTTTTAAATTAGTGTTTTAATTAGTGTTTTTATAGTTGTTCTGATTTTGTGTGGAGTGCCCTACCTGGGTGGATGGAGCAGCCAAGTAATTTTCGTTGTCCCCGAGAGGGGGCAATGACAATAAAGATTATTATTATTATTATTATTATTAAAACGATACAAAAAGGGGGACACCTATTTCAGAGACCTGTCCCTCCTGTTTGTTAACCGCCTTCCGCACATGGCTGTGTCCTTCAGGCACCTTGGACTGCTGCAACATCTGGGCAGATGGTTGGACATGGTAAAACAGACCTTGTTTTCCTGATGTTTTGAGGTCTTACACCAATGGGTTTTCTAGAAGCATTCCAAAGACTCTGCTTGGTGACTTGACCCCCCCCCCCCCCGCAAAGGTCCTTGGTCTCAAAAGGAGGAGAAACTATGCTAGGACCAGACCATGTCAGCACTGAGAGGCAGGTTTAGTCACTTTCTGAAGACTGTCCCTGTCTCCAGGTCTGGTCTTGACAAGAAGGATACAAGTATCAACAAGGGTCTCCCACGTGGCTTTAAGGTGCTGCTGCGCAATGGCAGGTCAAGAAGACTGGTGCCATCCATGACTTAATCATGGATGGGAGAACTGACCTGGCATGTCAGTCAGTGGATTTTATTGTTTGTAGCCAATGGCCATCACAATACAGTATGAGCACAAATCATGCAATTACAGAACGAAAGAGATTTCATGCACCAGCCCAGGACAAATCTACAATGTCCAAAATTCAATACATTCCTTCCAGTCAGCATCCCTGGGGTTTGGCACTTGCACTACCTAGAAAGGTTGCCCTTATCTTTCTTGCCATGAGTGTGAATAGTGCCACCCTATAGCTGGTGCATTTATCAACATCTGCCAGCAGCCATTTAATTTTCAAATAATCTGGTTGACCTTCTAGGGCGATCTGAAAAGGGGAGATAAATTTAGCTTTGAGTGAATCATACAATGGACAATATAAAATATAGTGTACAAGATCTTCAATAGGCCCTGATCCACATATACAAAAGCACTCTGATTCTGAACTGCCAGGGAGAAAACATCAGATGAAGAGGAAAGCTCCTAGCCTATATAATTGATGTAAAGACTGACTAGGAGTCATATCAAGATGCAGCCTTGTTTAACTCCCTTTGCTGTTCTAATTGAACCAGATAGAAAGCATGCCCTGCCACACTGAATTTTAATATCAGTGTTAGTATAAAGTTGTTTCCCAAGATGCATCCCACATGAACAACACATCTTTCAACATACCAACCACAGTGCTCTAGAAGATGAAGTCACATTCCTGTGTTTTAGTCCAGATAGTCCTTCTACATATTGTCATGAGATTTCGGCCGATTGCACATTCTGTCCTCTATTTCGCTTGTGCTGCTGCTCTACTTTTTTTAAAAAATATGTATGTTTCTAAGTGCTCTCTTTCCATTGCACTCTCTTGCTTAATCCCTGTTGCCCCACTTACACAAATCCCTTTTAGGATCTCCTTCACCGCCTTCCCAAACAGTGTTGCAGTCTGGATTTCATCAGTACAACTGAGATCAAAGTAGGATTTTAGTTCTGATGAAATGCACCCATCTATTAGACCATGCTGCAACAGCAAGGGAAGGAAATTCCAGCAAAAAGATTTCACAGGTGTGTCTAGTAACTGCATGGCAGCTCACCCTCTGAGAATGGGCAGAGGTCAAGGAACATAGATATTGTATTGTGGGATTATAATGTGGGATTGCTACTGTTCCTAACTGTCTTCATCTGCTGCTATATTGTTTCATTTGGTTTTGGTATTATTATGTATTGTGTTGTGAGCTGCGTTAGGGTTTTTTTTAACAAGTAAAGGTGAGGTATAAATATTTTCAGTTAAATTGAAAATATAGCAGGGGAGTGCTGTCTGTTTAGAAACATGTCCATAATTTGGTCAGTCATTATTCATTATTTCATTATTTCATTTTTTTAATGCTGCCTTACCTCTGAAGGAATCTCAGGACAAAATGGGCAATAGTTGTGTTTGCCATTAAATGTCCCCTAAATGCCATTAAATCTCCCAGTCATTTTCTTTTCTTTTAAAAACAGCTGTGTGGTGGTAAGAGCCTGATGAGGACCTCGACATGATAGAAAAGGGAATTTAACTCTTCCTTCCCATGTTATCGTTGCAACGAAACATCCTTCGCCACTGGCGAAGCTACTATGCCCATGGGAATGATGGCTGTTTGAGAGAAAAACTATG
Organism: Podarcis cretensis; assembly: GCF_951804945.1. Lineage (NCBI taxonomy): Eukaryota > Metazoa > Chordata > Lepidosauria > Squamata > Lacertidae > Podarcis > Podarcis cretensis. The sequence goes on along the minus strand of NC_137182.1, from coordinate 26,169,561 downwards.
TCAGACAGTAGCACAGGGAGGAAAGGGTTAAATTCCTACCCCCATGCCCTCTTGTCACCTGGGGTGGTCTGCCCCCACCGCACCCCCTTCCTATGCCTCTAGTGAACTCCAAATCTTCAGATCTTGCTAAATTTCATCTAGATCAGGGGTTATCACCGTGGTCCCTACCACCCACTAGTGGGCATTTCAGGATTCTAGGTTGGCGGTAGGGGGTTCTATGGCACAAGCTGAATCCTCCATCCTTTGAGCACTGGTGTGTGGTAAGAAAGATGCGTGTGTGGTAAGAAAGATAGTGGGCGGTAGGTATAAAAAGGTTGACTACCCCGATCTAGATGTTGAATAGCATGGGAGACAAGATGAGCAGTCGTCCTCAGTACCATTTTTCAGAACTGTGTGTTTCCATGAAGGGTTGAAACCACTGAAAACAAGCAGAGTCTATCCCAGGCAGGTCCATGAGAACCATATTGTGATGGATAGTACTGAGAGCTGTTGAATGGTCCAGCAGACCACCAGAGAAAAGACTCCCTGGGTCTAGTTCCTAGGGTAGATTGTCTAGAGCAGTAACCAAACTGTGGCCTGTGAGCTTCATTCAGGTGGTCTATGCAGTGTTGGTAAAATTAAAAATCATACAGCATCTAGCACAGCACATTATAATTGCTACAACAGGCAAAAAAATCATTAAGTAGCCTGTCAAGCAATATTAAAGTGGTTTGAGGGCAAAAAAAGAGTTGGGAACCACCAAATCCATTTCAGTACCAAAGTCAGGCTAGAAGTCAAATTGAAATTTATCTTGATCCTGCACAAACCTTTGGCAGGAAGACACCATTGCATGCTTGCCCCCAAGACTAGCCAGAAATTATCCAATATGGTGAGTTCAGACAGGGTCCTTTCAACAATCTTACAACCATGTTCTTCAACAGTTTTCTGGTAGAACTATTCACCCACTGAAGGTACCATAGCCCATTGGCACACACTTTTCTTATCCGCTTGGCCAGCATAATCATCTGATGGGTGAGGGTTAAGTGTGCAGGTGATTGCCTTAAATACTTTATCCTGTCCACATCCTCATACAAACCAGAAAGTAAATCTGAAACTACTGTTAATGTGGTGTCCAAATTGGGACAGATGTGAGTGATTTTACCCATGAAGACCTTTGCAATCTGGTCACAGTGGCTTACTGAGTCCTGGGATGCAGGCTATGCTGATGTGCTCCAATTGCATACATTTCATTTCAATCTAATACCTGCTACATTTCGAAACCTTTGGAGGTAAGTCATAATCAAACACATACACATACACATATTTAAATTGTGCTTCAAGGATGGCCAGCTTTTTCTCTGTGCCTTTTAATATCTGCATGACAGGGCATAGCCCTCCTGATGTTGCTGAACTACAACTGCCAGCATCCCTAACTATTGGCCATGTTGGTTAGGATTTATGGGAGTTGGGTATCCAATATCTGGAGGGCCAGCCCTGTATTAAGGCATAGAGCCCCTGTCAACATAGTGCTATGGTAGTAGGGACACGGGTAGCACTGTGGTCTAAACCACTGAGCCTCTTGGGCTTGCCAATTGGTAGGTTGGCGGTTCAAATCCCCACAACGGAGTGAGCTCCCTTGCTCTGTCCCAGCTTCTGCCAACCTAGCAGTTCGAAAGCACACCAATGCAATCAAGTAGATAAATAGTTACCGCTGCGGCGGGAAGGCAAAGGGTGGCTCCCTTGGCCTGAAGCAAGATAAGCACTGCACCCCATGGTCGCCTTTGACTGGACTTAATCGTCCAGGGGTCCATTACCTTTTATCTTATCTTTGCTATGGTAGTAGTTTTGTCAGTGTGAGCATTTCAGCTTTCCAGAAGGAGCAATTCCCCTTCTTTTACTTCCACACACTTCCTACCCCCATCTCCTAGCCAACTTGAGGGACAGGGGAAAGAGACAGGAGGGGAAACTCACTGCACTAGTGGAAGTCCTGTACAGGCTTCTGCTAGCAGGTTTCATTACTTGAATCTAGTCCGATGTGCAAATATAAAACTGCCCTTTGGCTAAGGCTAAGTGATGAAGAAAAGCCTGAAAGTCCAAATCCATTTGCAATGGTTGAAAGACTATAACACTGATTGGGAAGCAGCATCTTCTGGAATTGGTAGATATATGACAAACTAGAAATAATAGTTTATTATTATTACAATTACATTAATTTTTAAATTGCTGGTTTTGGTCTCCTTGTTCTCAGGTTCTTCATGAGACAAGGTTGCCTTTCATTTTAATTTTTCAGGGACCTGTTTCTATGTGCCCCCCCATACACGATATTAAAACAGCAATTTGTTTAAAAGTGTTTGTTGTGTGATTTATGGCAGTTCTCACGGGATTTTCTGGCTTGATGTGGCAGCTGAAACAAGCTACAGTTTACAAGCCTATACATGTTGAATCAGAAGCGAGCCCTTCTGAGTTCAAGGGGACTTACTCCCAGGTGAGGATAGGATTGCAGCCAGTACTTTCAACCCCCGTCTTCTGTTTTCACCCTCAGCCAGGACACACAACAACGGAGACTGGAGGTGGGGGGGGGGGAGATAATTTTTGACGAGCGGAAAGGCAATGGGGCAGATTTGTCAGGCGCGCGCAGGGACAGCTTGAAGACTTTACACAGAGAGGAACCCCACGCGGGTTTCCCCACACATAATGTAACAGGCAGGGAGCCAGCTCAGATAGAGAAGTTCCAGGCAGAATGAAAGGCGCATCCACTGATCCCGCTTCCTTCCTCTCCCCTTCCCGCCCCCCTCCGTTGTTTGCTCACCTGCATCCTTCCCCTCCTCTCCCCTGCCTGCCTGCCTCTGTGCTGTTGCACTGCGCTCCAAGCTGGAGGAGGCAGGTAGGCAGGCAGTGGAGAGGATGAGCTGCGCCGCTTTGCCAGTGCCACTTTGCTCGGGGTACGCTTGGGAGTCGCAGGTGCCGGGTGGGCAGTGCGCTGAATGTCACACCACCCTCAGGATGACACCTGGGGCAGACCGCCACCACCACACACTCCTTGCTCCACCTCTACCTTTATCTTGACCCAGTGGAGAATTGGCAGCCAGTGCAAATCACACAAGCGAGGTGTATTATGTGATGGCAGTACTTCGCCCCCCAAAGCAACCTAGCCACCATATTCTAGCCATGAAGCTTGCTGGGTGACCCTGGGACAGTCACTGCCTCACTGGCTTCTTGTGAGGAGAAGACAGGGAGACAGGGCAACCTCCCTATTTCGCAGGAAGGCCAGGATATGAATTGATTAAGTAAAACAGCAGCTCAATAATCATGAGAGACTTTGGAGCAGTAGGCCAGGGTTCCTTTGGAAATGAAGGTTAGGGGTGACAGGAAAGTGGTTGCTAAGGCAGGTCAAGGGCCTTGTGGTAGGGGTGTTTCTCCTCAGGAGGTGGCAGGATTGGGTTTGATGAGAGATTCCGAAGAGAAGCCTTTTGCTCATAACTCCCTACTTTCCCTGTGCCCCCCCCCCCCAACAACAGCATTTACAAGAAGGCAGGGATAGGCAAGGAGAAACGGCAGGTGACCTACCTTGTGACCAAAAAGGGTGCTGGGCGGAAGGTCCGGCACCCTGCCGGAGTCAAGGGCCACTTCAAAGTGGTGGACAGCCGCCTCAAGAAGGACAGGAGAGCCCAGAAACGCAAGGAGCAGAAGCCAAAACACCAGCAGTGGAAGAAGTGAATCATTTTGTCCTGCCGCTTCGTGGTTGCTAAGCAAGCATGCCTCTTACCACCCTTGAACATGTCAGAATCTCGAACTGTGCCCCAGGAGTCTCCAAGCAGCAGCTGACCAGGCTTGTTGAGATGTCACATAGAATTTCAGAATTCCTGGCGCTTGGTTTGGTGGCTGGTGGCATGAGCTGTATGTGCATTGGGACAACGTTGCCTGGGCGCATTTTCTTGCTATCCTGTCCCACTTGCAGCTCACCAGGCGTGTCTGTGGAGAGGCCTCTTCATGAATTACCTCTCTTCAAGGTGTCTGCCCTGCATGTTTGGTTATTAAACTAACTCCGACTATTCTCTGGCTGCTTTTATTTTTCTTGTCAGCAGTGCTACAGTAAACTGGGATACTTAACAGATATGGAATCCTTTAATGACAACAAAAGCCCTCCAGGCCAGAGCTACGAAACTTTGGTTGAATAGTGAATTACGCAGTGGGCGCAGATATATTTCCTTTCAGAGTCATAGGGTGTTCCTTGTATTGCATCAAAGACAAACATCCCTCTCCCCATTGTTCATAGGATTGACTTTCCCATTTAAAAAGGTATGGCACAAGATCCCAGGCATGTTGGGAGTAGGTTCCTTAACGGATCAAGCTATTCAGGGGCTTTAAAGCAGGCGTGGGGAACTTGTGTCCCATTATTATCATAGATCTTTGTTTACATGTCCTTTACCAGCAGGCCCCAGGTCAGATTATAGCAATTAAAAACTGATTCCACGTGCAGATTTTGAAGTCTCTGGCTGTGCTTCCCTAATTCCCACATTTGCTCTGCATTTCTAGAATAGTTTCACAGCTTTCCCTAGCAGGGATGGTCATACTTGCCACTTCCACCTTTCACTCACGTCATTGGCACCAGACTGAAATCTCCATTGGCATGCAAAGTTGGGCAATCTCCTGCCCGTTTGCTTCAGGTTCAAATCCAGACGCCACCTCCCATGCTCAGCTAAGAGATCTTCCGATGAGGGCGAAGCAGGCTTAACCTTGCAGGAAGTTTCAGCTTATGTCATTCAGGCACCTTGGACTGCTGCAACATCTGGGCAGATGATTGGATGTGGCAAATCTCAAAACAGGTTGTGTTCACCTGATGCATTCAGGTCAAGTTCATAAATAAGGATGGTAGAATCCATTTGTTATGATTTTGAATGACAAAATCTGATATTGAAGAAAATGTATAATTTATTGTTGGAATGGGAAACCAAAGATGACGAGGTCAAATGTGTTATGATTAAATGGGCACAAGATTTGGGACACAATATTCAAATGAAAGACTGGGGAAAATAATGGAAAGTCGAATTAAAATTTACTGCCTGTACAACTTTGAAAGAGAAGTATATGAAAATGATGTAGCGATGGTATTTAACTCCTGTTAAAGTTGCAAAAAGGTATACAACTAGTTCCAATAAGTGCTGGAAGTGTAAAGAGAAAGAAGGTATGTTTTGTCATATGTGGTAGAATTCTAAAGTAATAAAAAAACCCTGGTAAATGACATATAATGATTTGAAGAAGATGTTTAAAACAACTTTTGTTAAAAAACCAGAAGCATTTCTGTTAGGTATAATAGGAAAGGAAGTAGCAAAAGAGCGGAAGAAGTTGTTTATGTATGCAACAACGGCGGCTAGGATTCTCCTAGCCCAAAAATGGAAAAATGACAACATACCAACGAAAGAAGAATGGCAAGTCAAACTTATGGAATATGCAGAAATGGCAAAAGTTACAAAAAGAATCAAAAACAATGTCAATGAAGATTTTAAAAAAGACTGGGAACCTTTTATATTGTATTTACAGAAATACTGTAAAGAAATGGACTCACTAGCAGGGTTTGATTAAACACTTACAAGCAAGAAAACAAGTTTAAAGGTCAAGAAACAATAATATGGAATGTAATTGAGTGTAAGATGCAATTATGAAAATTTGGTATAAAAATGATAAGAATTTTAGAGCATTCAGATACAAGATCATAAAAACAAGATAACAATTAAACAGAAGTAGTAAATATTTAAAGATCCAGAAGGGGATGTTGAGGGAAGTGATGGAGAGGGGTTTTTTCTTTTATATGATGTAATGGGATAAGGGGTTGCTTGTGCGTAAGCGCAGAACCGCTCCAAGCTGAGTAGTTGGCTTAAAACTTTCCCTAACCGGACAGCCCTTACTTCGTGGCTGTCTTAATCACTGGCAGAATCCGTCAGTGGGCGTTTCCTGAATTTCTTCCAACATAAAAGCTCCTTGACAGTGAGTCTTCGCCTAGATTCCCTGCGCGAAAGCTTTCTGCGCAGAGTGGGCGTCCCAAGGGGAGGTCCTGAGCTCTCTCCACTGGTCTCGCTGGAAGCGTCCCTGAGCCTTCCCTCCGACGCCCCCTCCTCCTCTCCTTCCTCAGCGGAAGCTCTCTCTCTCTCCCTGCTGGTTCCCTCTCCAGCATCTGGGAGCCTTGCCACCACCCTAGGCTCCGATGGCAGTTCCCTGACATATGATAAATGTTATATTTTGTTATTTGACTGAATATTAAATTGTAAAACCATATACATATATGAAAGAACAAAATCTGGAGAGAGAAGGACTCCACATCTTGCTCTTTGAAGTTACAGGGCAATAGCAGTTCCTGAATATAGGAGAAGATTAGGGTGTTGGATTAGGATGTGTTCAAATCCCAACTTAGTCATGAAGCTCACTGGCTGATCTTGAGCTAGTCACCCCTCTCCCAGCCTAACCTACACCATAGGTTTCTTGTGGGGATAAAATGGAGAAGGGAAGAATCTTATATATCACATTGAGCTCTTTATTTTTATTTTTATAAAATTTTTATTAGGTTTTCACTTTTTATAACAAAAACAAAAACAAAAACAAAAACAAAAACAAAAACAAAAACAAAAACAAAACATATATAATTTCATACTCTTACTTTCTTTACCCCCTTTCCTTGACTTCCCCCCACCCCCTCTTCATACATCCCAATTTCAATAATTAATTCAGCAGGTTCTTATCTCTCATCTTTAACATATTATATTATTTTTTTAAGAAAAAACTTAACTCTTTTTACTTATCCACATTTAACTTATCCAATTCTCTTATGAGCCTTAAAACTTTTTCCTAAGCTCGACCTAATTTCCCTCCCACGAATTTCTCCCTTTATATTTTAATTAATTATATATCATAATAGCCAAATACAAAAATCATTAAATTTTCACATTGAGCTCTTTAGAGGAAAGGTGAGATATTAATGAGAGCTAACAATAATTGCAGAATTGCTAGGTAACAAATCAGAGCAGCCTTTCCAACCCTAGGAATCTCAGCCAAAGGTAGCATGAGTGACTGAATAGTGGAACTATCAGACGTTTCAATAGTGCTGCTAAATAGAATTGTTGTTCCTGTGAGCTGGAGCGATGCCTGGATCATGTCGTCATATAGTTGAGCCACTAGCTGGCCCTGGTCTTAGTTGGGTCTGAGTGGAGTGAGGCGTTTCCTCTGTCCTCTTCTTTGGACTGAAGCAAAGTTCTTGTCTAGCTTCCTGGTTGGTGGGTCCTCCCAGGCTTCCATGATAAGGAGGCCCTCACTCTCTGGTATCTTTCTCTAAAACTATGTGCCCATTGATCTCATTGAAAGTATCCAGCATCAGTTTCTGTGTGCTGTCAGCAAGTGCAGGGACATCTTCTGGGCCAAGGCCTCGTGTTTCTATCTTGGGCAAAATCTGGATGATCCACTTATCTGAAGGTGGCAGGGAGCAACAGAGAGAAAGAGAGACAGTGCAACTTAATTCTATGCAGAAATTGCCTTGTAAAGCCTATGCCTTAAGCAGTGGTCTATACATGGGTATATAAAGGAATAATTTTTAAATAAATTTCAGAACAGGTCCAAAATGGCAGTGTTGTACAGAGGAGGAGAAAGGAGTGGCTAAACACCCCCCTCCCCAGAAATAAGTCATATAGTGATTAAGGTAGTAATTTTTATACAGCATTCAAATTCAAATTAAAGCAAGCGGAAAAGGCTTTCAAGCAAAATATACATTCCCACTTCACGTTGAAGTGTATAAACCAAATAAGCAAGACTGTCATTTAGACTCACTCACCTCTACAAAAAAAGGGCCTCTGGCCATCTTTCAGGTTGGGGGGTTGTTGATAATACGAGGTCACAACAGGGATTATGGGGATCTGTGTATCAAAAAACAGTGGGAAATTAAGAGACCCAGAAGGCGCTAAGCAACGTTTTAACAGGGATGGTCTTGCCTTTCAGAGTTTGACTCTTACCTGAGGTGGAACAAGGGTTCTATTTGGGGCTGACCCAACCAGAGCCGGCCCAAGACATTTTGGCGCATGAGGCAAACCACCAACTGGTGCCCTCAGCCCCGCAGAGAAGAAGGGGTGAGTGAAGATCAGGCGCAGGAGAGGGGTGCATTGGAGCTACCTTTGAGGGGCCGATGTCCTTTATTCTCCCAATAAAAGAATTGAGGGGGCTGCCCTCCTGCAAGTTGACAGACATTGCCATTCAAATGGTGTGTGTGTGCTTCGTCTTGTAATCAATTATGCTGGCCAAAGTCCCCTGGCCTCCCCAATATTTTTTTCAAGTTGGCACCCCTGGTGGTTGGGGCGAATAAAGATCTACATTGGGAACAGGGTGGGGAATCAAATCAACCTTACCTGACAGGGGTGAAGTGGGAATCAAAGGCCACTGTGGAGGGCAAAGGGGCCTGCTCTGAAGCACTGGGCGGCACACATAATTTCTTCCCTAGGGATTGGAGGAGACCAGCAGCACCTCCTATTTGACAAGAGGCGACATTGCAGGGGGCTACCGAGAAGGTGGCAGATGTCGCCAGGGTTCGAAACTCCCATTGTTCTAGGCACATTTTGGGACAGGGAATTTCATTCCCACAAGCAGTTTCTGAATTCTGGGCGCAGAGTGGAAGGAAAGGACCTTTTTCTGCCTCCCCACTTCCAGCTACTCTCCGAACACTGGAGAAGAGACCCTCTTAAGAATATTAGAGGGATGGGCAGGGGAAGGATTAGACCATCTGAAAAATGAACATAATATTTAGCTGCAGTGCATTCCTTTTCAGTTTTGTATTCTTGTTATAACAAAAGTGAGTGATGTGTTCCCTGAGGCCAGATCTGCTGCCCCTGGCGAGAGCCAGTGTGGTGTAGTGGTTAAGAGCAGTAGTCTTGTAATCTGGTGAACCGGGTTTGCGTCTCCGCTCCTCCACATGCAGCTGCTGGGTGACCTTTGGCCAGTCACACTTCTCTGAAGTCTCTCAGCCCCACTCACCTCACAGAGTGTTTGTTGTGGGGGAGGAAGGGAAAGGGGAATGTTAGCCGCTTTGAGACTCCTGAAGGGGAGTGAAAGGCGGGATATCAAATCCAAAATCATCTTCTTCTTCCTGCCATCTGAGGTGGTCACCTCAACTTGCCTCATGGGTGGGCTGGCCAACCCACCCTCCCCTCCCCCCACAAAATATTGAAATAATGGCATTGAGCCCAACAGAAAGAAATGCCTCCCACTGGCTCTATAAAACAGATAACGGCCAGCTTTATCAACAAAGTTCTTTCTCCTTGCCCTCCTCCACCTCCTCTGCAACTGCAGTTTATAAATTAAGAGCTCCAAAGCACCACGCCAGCCACTCCTGGTAGTATTATGTTTGGGAAACCTAAAATCTCATGACTAATGCTTATCCCTTCCCTCTCACCCCCAAAGCAACCCAGGGGTATGAAACTTTATCCTTGCTTTAGGGAGCCTCCATCATTGTTTGTTTGACATTAGCCCTGCCCACTAATCTCCATCATCTCACATCTATTTGCATGGCTGGCAACCAACACACAGTCTTTAATAGACCTAGAAGCAAACAGGAATGTGGAGGTGAGCAAAACCCAGCGCAGCTATTAGGGTTAGAAAGGGAAAGAGAGAGACTCTCCATTTGGTAGGCATTTTGATAAGTCTCTCAGATCGGAACTGTGACAAATGTTCAGGAATGGTAAACCTGAGTGATGAATCACGTTTTTCCACCAAAAATGTAGCATGATTGACTCATGGAAGCCCATGAAATCCGCCAGCATGAGACAAATATCTATTTCACAATTCACACGTTTACCTGAGCCTTCACAGCCGCACTGAAGACTCCTCGCTTGAAGGGAAGTAGTGTGGCCGTCCGGTTCCTGGTGCCTTCTGGGTAAACCCAGACCCTCAGCTGCATAAGAAACGGGCAGAGAAAAACGGCCACACATTAAAATGTGTCCACGGACCACATCTTTGGAGATCACAGTGAAATATTATTATTTCCTCACTCTTTCTGGTGTATTTTGGCCTGTCACTCAAGCTGCTAACAGTCTAGCTGGAAACCAGTTAGAAAATATGAGACTGCATCAGGACTGAGGATATAATAATAATAATAATAATAATAATAATAATAATAATAATAATTTATTTGTACCCCACCCATCTGGCTGGGTTTCCCCAGCCACTCTGGGCGGCTTCCAACAAAGATGAAAGATACACTAAAATGTCACATATTAAAAACTTCCCTGAACAGGGCTGCCTTCAGATGTCTTCTGAATGTCAGGTAGATGTTTATCGCTTTGACATCTGATGGGAGGGAGTTTCACAGGGCGGGTGCCACTACTGAGAAGGCCCTCTGCCTGGTTCCCTGTAGCTTTGCCTCTCGCAATGAGGGAACCGCCAGAAGGCCCTCGGAGCTGGACCTCAGTGTCCGGGCAGAACGGTGGGGGAGGAGACGCTCCTTCAGATATACTGGACCGAGGCCGTTTAGGGCTTTAAAGGTCAGCACCAACACTTTGAATTGTGCTCGGAAACATACTGGGAGCCAATGTAGGTCTTTCAAGACCGGTGTTATATGGTCTCGGCGGCCGCTCCCAGTCACCAGTCTAGCTGCCGCATTCTGGATTAGTTGTAGTTTCCGAGTCACCTTCAAAGGTAGCCCCACGTAGAGCGCATTGCAGTAGTCCAAGCGGGAGATAACCAGAGCATGTACCACTCTGGCGAGACAGTCTGCAGGTAGATAGCGTCTCAGCCTACGTACCAGATGGAGCTGGTAAACAGCTGCCCTGGATACAGATTTGACCTGTGCCTCCATGGACAGCTGTGAGTCCAAAATGACTCCCAGGCTGCACACCTGGTCCTTCAGGGCACAGTTACCCCATTCAGGACCAGGGAATCCTCCACACCTGCCCGCCTCCTGTCCCCCAAAAACAGTACTTCTGTCTTGCCAGGATTCAACCTCAATCTGTTAGCCGCCATCCATCCTCCAACCGCTTCCAGACACTCACACAGGACCTTCACCGCCTTCACTGGTTCTGATTTAAAAGAGAGGTAGAGCTGGGTATCATCTGCATACTGATGAACACCCAGCCCAAACCTCCTGATGATCTCTCCCAGTGGCTGCATGTAAATGTTGAAAAGCATGGGGGAGAGGACAGAACCCTGAGGCACCCCACAAGTGAGAGCCCAGGGGTCTGAACACTCATCCCCCACCACCACTTTCTGAACACGGCCCAGGAGGAAGGAGCGGAACCACTGTATGACAGTGCCCCCAGCTCCCAGCCCCTCAAGACGGTCCAGAAGGATGTTATGGTCGATGGTGTCAAAGGCCGCTGAGAGATCCAGCAGAACTAGGAAACAGCTCTCACCTTTGTCCCTAGCATGCCGGAGATCATCAACCAGTGCGACCAAGGCAGTTTCAGTCCCATGATGAGGCCTGAATCCCGACTGGAAGGGATCCAAATGGTCCGCTTCTTCCAGGCGTGCCTGGAGTTGTTCAGCAACCACTCGCTCAATCACCTTGCCCAAGAATGGAAGATTTGAGACTGGGCGATAATTGGCCATCGTGGCTGCATCTAAAGATGGTTTTTTAAGAAGCGGTTTAATAACCGCCTCTTTCAGCGGGTCTGGGAAGGCTCCCTCACAGAGGGAAGCATTCACCACCCCACGAAGCCCATCGCCCAGTCCTTCCCGGCTAGCTTTTATAAGCCAGGATGGGCAAGGATCCAGGAGACAGGTGGTTGGCTTCACTCGTCCAAGCAGCCTGTCCACATCCTCGGAGGTAACAGATTGGAATTGGTCCCACACAACTTGACTAGACAGGACTCTAGCACTCTCCCGCCTTGGCCCTGCTCCCACGGTGGAGTCTACTTCTTCCCGAATCTGAGCGATTTTATCTGCAAAAAACCTACCCTGAATGCCCTTCTGCCCCCAGGAACGGCTGCAGTTCCTCAGCAGGGCAGACTCTTTTCTCCTTTGTTCCCTGGGGCGCATGGCACATATCCTTTCTTTACTCACCCACCTGGCAAAATCCTCTTCCAAATATCTGGTGTGCAGAGCAAAATATTTCACCACCCCAGAGCCCAGGAAGCTGCCTTCTACCAGGTGAGGATCTCTCCAAGGGCGTGGGTAAAGAAACTTCCCCACCACCTGCTGCTACTTAAATTAATATTTCTCAGCTGGAGATGCCAGCAGCTGGAGCCATTGTGTTTGCAAAGCATGCACTTTACCCACACCCCAAGCGATGGCCCCTCCCAGGGGCTGCTGCAGTCTCATATGGTCCCTTTGACTCCTCTCCCACCAGCCATCCTTTCCCAGCTACTCCCCTCCCAGAGCTGCACCCCTCTCTGCATGTGCTCTCACGTTCTGCTGCAGCAGGGTCCTTGCGATGTGATCCATGGTTTCTCTGGCTGAGCGCTTATTATTGCGGTCGAGAAGAATGAATTTGCCTAGCCAGCAGACGATGCCCATCGGGCCCATGTACTTCAACTCCTTTTTGGAAAGAATCACACAGCGGTCGGGAAGTACCTCTGCTATTCCTTGGAAAGAAAGAAACACTTTCTAAATGGGGCTTTTGGGGTCACTTGCATTCTGACATGTCATTCCAACATCCCCAAGTGGAGAAGGCTTTGTGGCTAGAAATTATTCTTTCTGAATTTACCCTGCTCCTAACCCACCTTCCTGGACATGCATTCAGCTTTTGTAGGGGAAAAAGAAATTCCAAACATTGCCATTCGCCAGTGCTATTTTCCTATAAAAAGAGGTGCTAGAACTCACCATGTTTTTTCTTATTTGTATGTTTGTTTGTTTGTTGTTTAAATAATACAGAAAAAACAAAACATCAACAAAAAAGGAAGAAAAAAGATTGAAAACGATCCAAAAACACTGAAAACAAATATTACATACTTATCATATAATACTCCCCCCCACCACAGCTTCCCTCCGCCACAATTTGACTTCTTTAAATCTCTATTTCCACATTTATCTTTGCATTCTCCAAATGTATCATTCTTTGTGTTTCTTTTATATCTTCTCTTTTCCAATTCATAGATATAATTTACATTTTTATTCTAGTCATATTAGCATATCTTTCTTAGAACAATATTGTAATATATAATCTTCGAAACATTTCCATTCCTTTTTAAATTTTTGATTTGACTGATATCTTATGATTGAGGTTAGCTTTGCCAATTCTAAATATTCATTTAATTTGCAAATCCACTCCTCTTTTGGAGGCAAGATTTGAGATTTCCATTTAGAAGCAATCACTACCCTGGCTGTCGTAGTTGCATATAGAAAAATTCTTTTTTTCACTTGCGGTATATCTTTCCCTATCAAGCCTAGGAGATATGCCTCTGGTTTTTTAACAATTGGGATTTTCAACATTTTCTTTAATTCCTCATGTATTACTCCCCAAAATTTCTTAATCTACTCACAACCCCACCACATGTGTACTGTTGTTCCTGCTTTTTTGCCACATTTCCAACAGAGGTTGGATTTCAGTTTATAGATTTTGGTCAGCTTAAATACCACCTGTGGAACATTTCAACAAAATTTTCTTTAATCGTATAAGAGGCGGTAAATAGTATATCTTCTCGCCAGAATTTCTCCCATTGCTCTAAGTATATCATGTATCTGACATCTTGAGCCCATTTGACCATAGTTTCTTTCACTTCTTCATCCATCAATTCCCAATCCAATAAAAAAAATTATATATTTTAGACAATGTTTTCTTATTATTTTGTAATACTGTGGTGCTCAGTATAGAATCCTGTTTTGCAAAACCTTTTTTAAAATCTGAATTAAATACGCTTCTTAGTTGCAGGTATTGTCTGTCACAAATTGTAGTATCTCCTCAAAGGGTTTTATTCTGAGTTTTCATTGATCTTCTTCCAGTAGTTGTCTATATGATGCCCAGTTCGTTCTCATATTAAGTTTTTTCACAGCATGCACCTCTAGGTGCGAAAGCCACCAAGGGGTCTGTGGTTCCAGTTGTGATTTATATTTGTTCCAGACCTTAACTAGTGCATCCCTGAGGATGTGATTTGTAAAATCTTTATGGACTTTGGCCTTCTCATAAGCGAGATAGGCATGCCATCCATGAACACTTCCCTGTTCTCTTAGAATGGCAATGGTGTTTACCTGATAGGTGAACACCTTCTGGCTGGGGGGAAAAAGCTCTGCATTCATCTTACTTCCATAGCACAATGATCAGTGATAGTCTGATTCATCTTAATTGAGAATCTAAAAAAAACCGAATGACTTTAATGTTTCTAATTTAGGAACGCTTAATTTAATATTTCTAATTTGATTTTGAGCCGTAAGCTCGCATCTCTTGCCTCCTCTCAAATGCATACTGTGCTCCTATCTTGCCTCCTCCCTCCCTGAGGCTGGAGATGGAACGAAACAGGGACAGATCTACAAATTTTGCCACAATGGGCAAAAGCCTATGCTTCCACCTTCCTCTCCTGTTGCAGACATACAGGGCTCAGGTAGAGCCATGAACAGCAGTAGACTGGGCCAGGATGGGAGGATGAGCAACCAGTGCCCCTGGTACATAGGTGCCAACTTGAACAAAATATTGGGGGGCACCCTCTGCTTTCTCCCCCACTTCTGAAGATCACACCTTCCTCCGCTGTATGCAACTGGGCGCAGGACTCCCCCACTGCCCACTTGCCTCTTGGCTCCTACCCGTATGCAAGACCTTTCTGTCTGTTCACCTGCCTGCTGCCCGCTTACCTCTCCCGCTGCCCTGGCTCAGATGAGCTTGGAAATAGCAAAAAGCAATGGTAGGACAGCCAGGAAAAGAGGGTGGCCCCTGGCTGCTGGAGAGGTGGCTGCCCAAGAGAGGGATGAGGGCAGGGATGCAGAAATGTGCAGAAAATGGAGGGGGGCTAAATATTTTATTGGGGCAGCTGAAGGGACCAGGACCTCAGAGAGTTGGTGTCTATGCCCCTGGAGGACTGGGAGAAGAGATTTGTGGTTAAGATGGTGGAGGGTTGATTGAGGTGTGAGGGCCTGTTGATATCCCAGTGATGAGGAAGAAGGAGGTGGGGTCGCCCTGAGGGAAGCTGGGGTAAGATAAGTGGCTGGGGGGGGAGAAGATGAAGAGTCACTGAGCAGGTCCTGCAGCACACCCTCTCTTTCCTTCTCCCACACTTCATCTGCATCATAGGCAGGAAGCAGAGCAGGGTGTCGCCTTCTGCCCCCCCAACCTGCCCCCCCAGGACACCCGCCCCTTTAATCTGGGCCTGGATTATGCTCCTAATAAAATTCACATCTTTTCCAAAATACGTTTCAGGGACCTCCTGGCTGGTCACGTGGAATGGCAGTCATGGAGTCTTTCGGCTGAGAGATTTCCAGCACTTTGAAGAAGGGAGAGACTGTGAGAGCAACACAGTTCCCCATTAAAACCCTCAGATCGGGCGTTCTGAGGACTTGGTTTATCCAGCAAGCCTTATCTGCGACTTCTCCAGTCCCTGGTAAGCTCGTAAGGGCACCAAGAGTGAGTGGGGTGGAGACGCGGCTCAATGGAAACGACTTCTATCTTCAAAGCTGCGAAGCTCTGAGAACTGGCAACCAGCAGTGATCAATCCCTCCATAAAAAAAAAGAATAAGCAATTCGTAACTGTAAGTACTCCTAAATCATTCTTAGAGCTATCTGGGAAGATAAGGCAGACATTGGAAAAGGAGGTGGCTCCCCTTTTGTTGAACAGAAATATGAAACGGTGTGCAAAGACCGAAGCCTAAAAGTAAAGAAAACTTTTAAAACTGGAAGCGATTTGATGTGAATGATTTATTACAACTGGAAACTTGCCTAATTAGACTGAGATATATCCTCTTTTGGCAGCGGACCAGCCGAGAGGAAAGGCTAGTCTCCATGGTGATTTTATAAGGAAAGTGAATAAACTTAATCCCCACCTTGACTGAATAGCCTATAAATTGTCCTGCACTGACTAGCAACATTCTAAAGTGATAAAAGCTGTCTTACTTCCTCTCAAGAAAGAGAGCTTTGGATAAACTTCTCTCTGCCATATTTTTTGTTGTGATTGGAGTAGTTTTAAAGACTAAGGAAGCTGCTTTCGATTTGGCTGGTGGAAAGGAGAAACTGTTTTTCTCCATTGTTCTGGCAGACTGTGTGATTGACCTTGACATTCCTCAGTTATGACTTCAGAAAAAGAAAAGCCTAGACGTGGCTCTAAAGCACCGACGCAATTTGAGGAGTCAGTATTGTCAGCGTTAAGTGATATTAAAGAAGGACTGGACCGCAATACAGGTGCGGTAAATAAATTGGAACAAAGGATTGACCAGTTGAGCACCGACCTGCAAGCTGTCAAAGAGCAAATTAATACACATGATGAAAGATTGACACAATCGGAGAATGTTCGGGTTCAGGACCTGGAACGCTTGCAACAGGAAAATGCAACAGCTATAGCTTATCTAGAGCTGGCGCGGAAACAATCTCATTTGAGATTGAGAGGATTTCCTAATCTGGAACAGGATCAAGATAAACTCAGAGAATGTGTGATAAAACATTTTGTTGAATTCTGGGATCTGAAAAAAGAGGAGGTGGAGGACTGGGTGGAGAAAGTCTATAGATTTGGACCTAAAAAAGAGACTAAAATAACCTACGACTGTATTGTGGTTTTTAAGACCAAGGAACAAAGAGATATCATTTTGGGACATCACTATAAAAAAGGCCTCAAAGTATCTGATAGAGTGGTGGTCATTTTCAAGGAAATTCCTAGGGTTTTTTTGAATTTGAGATCCCAGTACAAGGATTTGACAGACATTCTGAGGAGAAAGAACATTTTTTTTCAGGTGGGAATTTCCAGAGGGCCTATCCTTCAAATCTGAAGGAAGAAAGCAAAAGATTAAGAATCTCCAGGAGAAGGATAGATTTATGCAGAAGTACTGGATAGAACTTGGATTGCAAACTCCACAGCTGCAGGGAGCGGAGGCAGCCTCCTCGTAAATAGACAATATGGCATTGAGAATTTATTCATGGAATGTTCATGGCATGAATTTGTCACAAAAAAGGAGAAAATTTTATCATATTTTGGAGAAACAAAATTTGGACATAATTTGTCTACAGGAAACCCACATTACAAAAATTCTAATAAATAAAAGATTGGGTCAAGAATTTATTTCTTCTGACAAAGTCAAAAAAAGAGGAGTGGTTTTCTACATCAAAGATAAATGGAATCCAAAATTTGTTTTCAAAGATGAGGAAGGAAGATATATCGCAGTTGAAATTTCAGCACAAGGCGAGAAATTTTTGTTATTAGGAATCTATGCACCTAATGACGGCAAAGCGGAATTTTTCAAGAACCTGGAAGCAAGTCTGCTGGAATACTTGGATTATAAAATTATTTTGATGGGGGATTTGAATGGAGTTGCATCTACCTTGATGGACAGAACTCAGAAATCAAAGGTTACGAACTCCGGCAGACTACCGAAGACTTTCTTTGATCTAACTGAAAAATTTGATCTGTCAGATATATGGAGAATTAGAAATCCAATGGAAAGAGACTTCACTTTTTTTTCAAATACAAACCAAGTATTTTCTCGAATAGACTATATATGGATATCCAGAGACTTGGTTCCTAAAGTGGCAAAAACAGAAATTTGCCCTAAAACCTGCTCGGATCATAATGCAGTTTCTATGGACTTGAAAATGTCTGTTCAGGGTTCCTTCAGATGGCGAATGAATGACAATTTGTTGAGAAATTCATTAATTGTAAATAAGGCCCAAAAAACCCTAAAGGATTATTTTGAACTTAATATGATGCAAGGAATGGAAATAAGGGTGATTTGGGAGGCCAGCAAAGCGGTAATGAGAGGGTTTCTGATACAACAAAATGCAATTAGGAGAAAGGCACAGAATGAGACAAAAGACAAAATTATGGAACAACTGAAAGACAAAGAGAAGAAGCTTAGAGGAAACCCAAAGAATTTGCAGATCCAAAAAGAAATTAAAGCCCTACAGGTTCAATATTCGCAGTTAGTAAATCAAGAAATTGAATGGAAGATCAGAAGGATGAGACAAAGAAACTTTGAATCTGCAAATAAATGTGGGAAATTACTAGCCTGGCAACTAAAAAAGAGACAAAAACAAAGTACTATTACAAACATTGTTACAGAAGTAAAATCGGTAGAGAAACCTGCAGACATTAGAAAACGTTTTTATAAATATTATAAGCAACTGTATAAAAAAGAAAAAGAAGATCTAGGGAAAATCGAGCAATTTATAAAGAACAACGGATTGCAACGGATTCCGAAAGATAGAGAATCTACTAAATGGCGTAATTACAAGTCAGGAAGTGGAACATGCAATAAATTCAATGCAACTTGGCAAGACACCAGGACCTGATGGTCTATCAGCGAAATATTACAAGACATTGAAAGATTGGCTGATACAACCTCTGGTAGAAATATTTAATTCAATTTTACGGGGGGGGGAGCACCTGAAACCTGGAAACAAGCTTACATTACTCTGATTCCTAAACAGGGTCAGGATAGATCCAACGTTAAAAACTACAGACCAATCTCCCTACTTAAAGTGGATTATAAAATTTTTGCAAATATACTGGCTAATAGGCTAAAAAGAGTTTTATCGGAGTATATTCATAAAGACCAGGCAGGATTTCTGCCTGGAAGACATATGAAAGACAATATTAGAAATGTTGTGAATATTTTGGAAAAGTTAGAAACAAGAAAGAGTTGTAAAGCAATGTTAATGTTTATTGATGCTGAGAAAGCCTTTGACAATGTTTCTTGGAGTTTTATGTTACATAACTTAGAGAGTATGGGGATAGGTCATGATTTTATAAATGGTATTAAAGCGATCTATCAAGAACAAAAAGCTAAAATTATTGTTAAATAATGTGGTTTCAGAGGAAATTAGAATTGAGAAGGGAACCAGGCAAGGGTGTCCACTGTCCCCTCTGCTGTTTATTGCGGTTCTGGAGGTCTTGCTAAGTATGATTAGAAAAGACGAACAAGTTATCGGTATTACAGTAGGTTCGAAACAATACAAATTAAAAGCCTTTGCTGATGATTTAGTTCTGACATTACAAGATCCAGACTCCAGTGCAGTTAAAGCACTGGAGCTAATACATGAGTTTGGTCAGGTAGCAGGATTCAAATTAAACAAGAGCAAGACCAAAGTAATAGAGAAAAATCTGGATAATGAAGAAAGGAAAATATTACAAGAAAAACAGGCCTAGATTTTGTGAAAAAAGTTAAATACTTGGGGGTGAACCTGTCTGGGAAAAATTTGAATTTGTATAATGATAACTATGAGAAAATATGGAACGAAATTAAAAGAGATTTAGAGGTGTGGTCTAACTTAAAATTGTCATTAATGGGCCGGATTTCTGTGATTAAGATGAATGTGCTGCCAAAGATGCTTTTTTTGTTTCAAGCCCTCCCAATTATAGACAATGTAAAATGTTTTAAAGAATGGCAAAAAGCTCTTTCCAGATTTATCTGGCAGGGGAGGAAACCCAGAATTAAATACAAATTACTTACGGATTCTAAAGAAAGAGGGGGATTCTCTCTGCCAGATTTAAAAATCTATTTTGAAGCTGCTGCACTTTGTTGGATTAAAGAATGGATGAAATTAGAAGATACAGATTTACTAGATTTGGAAGGATTTGATAATGTGTTTGGTTGGCATGCATATTTGTGGTATGATAAAGTAAAAGCCCATAAAGCATTTAAAAATCATATAATTAGGAAATCGTTGTATAATGTTTGGATAAAATACAAAGACCTTTTAGAAAGAAAGACGCCCAGATGGCTTTCACCAATGGAGGCAAAGGCCCAGAAAAAATTAAATATGGATACCAAATGGTTGAGATATTATGACTTATTAATAGAGAAAGAGGAAGGTTATAAATTAAGACCATTTGAGCAAATTAAAGATAAGTTAAATTGGTTACATTACCACCAGATTAACGAACTGTATAAACTGGATAAGAAAAATGGTTTTGCCTGGGGAAAATCCAAGTTGGAGATGGAGTTGTTAGATACTGAAGGTAGAAACTTATCTAAAATGTACAAGCTTTTGCTGGAGTGGCATACGAAAGATGAACAAGTTAAATCGGTGATGATAGATTGGGCAAGAGATTTAGGACATAATATAATGTTTGAGGACTGGGAAAGATTGTGGAAGAAAGGGGTGAAGTTCACCGCATGAACTTTGTTAAAGGAAAATATTATGAAGATGATGTATAGATGGTATTTGACTCCTGTAAAATTAGCAAAGATGTATCATAACTGTGATAATACATGTTGGAAATGCAAAGAAAAGGAAGGAACATTCTTTCATATGTGGTGGACCTGCCCCAAGGTGAAAGACTTCTGGGAAAAGATTTATAATGAATTGAAAAAAATGTTGAAATATACATTTACAAAGAAACCAGAGGCCTTTTTTCTTGGAATAATAGGTTCGGAATTGCCCAAGAAAGATGTTAATCTATTTTTGTATGCCACAACTGTGGCTCGTATTCTGTTAGCTAAAAAGTGGAAAACTCAAGAATTACCAACAGTAGAAGAATGGCAGATGAAGATGATGGATTTTATGGAGTTAGCCAATCTAACCGGGAGAGTCCGTGACCAGAAGGAGGAGGAACACCATGAAGAATGGAAGAAATTTAATGATTATTTAGCTAAATTTGTTAAGCTAAAATAACTGGAAATAGCGTCCAGATACTCAAAGGGCTTAGGATTGTACTTATGTTAACTGACAAAATAATATGTTTAATACAAGAAGGAAAAGATTTAAAGATGTTAACGTTTAATTTAAAGGGTATTAAAATTGGGATTTGGAAAACCGTTATAAGGATATGCAGTGAAATTCAACTAAGGGGAAACGAGGAAGTCATTTTACAAAGTAAATAACTGTTCTTTTCAATAAGGTTAGGATTTATGTTTGTTATGTTTTGTTTGTTTTATGTTTTTGTTTGTTGTTGATATTGTAAAAACTAATAATTTTTTTGCAAAAAAAAAACCAAAACCAAAATACGTTTCAGTGCAAAATTGCGAAAGCCACAGGCTAGCAACATACCCAGAACATCAAGAATGGTCTGATGGTTGGCAACAACCATATACGGCCCCTTGGTATTCAGATTCTCGGAGCCATGAACTGTGATCTTGACGCCAAGTAAATATCTGACTTGCCGCATCACGAAGCAAAGAATCCTGCAGGGGGCAGAAAACAGGCAGGCAGTGTGGACAAGGAACTGCATTTATTTGTGTGTTCATACCTTGCCTCCTAAGAAAACTGCTGTGTACAAAATACAATATAAGAGAAGGAAGAAGGAAATACAACCTCCTCCCTGCCACCTTCAATTGTCGCAACTCCCACTTTGCTGTTGAATCTCTAGGTCACCCAGCAGGTCTCTGAGGAAATAGTCCCAGCCCAAAAATGGCTGCTAAAGCTGCCGGTTGTTAGTCTCTCGCAGACTAAGATAGAGATGGGGACCCTGTGGCTTTTCCTTGGTGCTGGACTCTGAATCCCATCAATCCCAGCCGGTGTAACCAATGGTCAGGGATTGTGGGAGCTGTAGTCCAGCACCCCCATGCTGTAACCTTTCGTCACAGGAGAGCTGCTCCAGCTTCTTGATAATTTTGGTTTCCTTTCCAGCCCCTTTTCTATTTAAAATGTTTTAACATATAAAACACATACATATGCAGTGGTACCTTGGGTTACATACACTTCAGGTTACATACACTTCAGGTTACAGTCTCCACTAACCCAGAAATAGTACCTCGGGTTAAGAACTTTTCTTCAGGATGAGAACAGAAATTGTGCAGCGGCAGCAGCAGGAGGCCCCATTAGCTAAAGTGGTGCTTCAGGTTAAGAACAGTTTCAGGTTAAGAACGGACCTCCGGAATGAATTAAGTACGTAATCAGAGGTACCACTGTACATTTACACAATACACATACACAACACACTCCCTTATTTTCATAACATAAAACATACCTACATCATTCTATATAATACTTACCTATACTGTACATATCAACATACCTACACACTTACCCGCCACGGACACCCACCAAGTGACTTGACTTCCAGCCGTTCTTGTTACGCTACTTTATTTTTCCAACTAGCTTAAAATTTATCTTAAAGCCAGCTAGGTGTCCAAATTCATTTATACATTCTATTGCTCTTGGGATACATTCTATTGGATTTTCAGTAGTGATGATCTAATTGTCCGCGAAGGCTCTTACTTTATACTCCCCCCCATCACAATCCCTTTTATATTCTCATCTCTTCTAATTTTATTCATTAATATCTCTAACACCAATATAAAGAGTAAAGGAGATAAAGAGCATCCTTGCCTAGTTCCCTTTTCAGCACTTTTTCTAATTCCACCATAACTTTCTTGACTGGTATCAACAAGAATGGGATACACAGTATTTCAAATGATTATCCTGTTCCCAAGTATCCCTGGCCTGTTTCAAGAGGAACAGGTAGATGTGCCTGGTACCGAGTACCACCTTGTTCCCAGGGATGTGCCTACTCACTTCAAGTTTTCCACTCTAGACCCCCTGATTAGAGCTACCCAAGGGGACACTAGGATGAACATCACTACCATCCAGCCATAGAAAAGCACCATCTTGCGGTAGACATCACTCCTTTGGGAAAAGAAAAGGACCCCAATTAGCAAGACGATGAGTAAAAACAGGGTCCACTCGAACAGCTCCATGATGGTGCCAGATGAAAGCAGAGCAAACGTGGAGATTTGCAGCCTTGAGGAAGGTCAATGAGTGCTTTTA
The DNA here is from genome assembly GCF_951804945.1 of Podarcis cretensis. Lineage (NCBI taxonomy): Eukaryota > Metazoa > Chordata > Lepidosauria > Squamata > Lacertidae > Podarcis > Podarcis cretensis. The sequence goes on along the minus strand of NC_137182.1, from coordinate 26,146,781 downwards.
TATTCTTAGTGTTGCAACATTCAAAGCAGCTGAACATCCCAGGGTGGAGAAGGGGGATGGCCTTCATACTAATACTGCAAATATCCTAAGTCCAGGAATTTGTGGGAGTGTCGTGTACAAGAGTATTGAAAGTATTGGTGTAGGAGGGCCAAAGCACACTGAGTCAGTCTGACTTTGTATCAGGATTTTATCCAGTATTCTGACCAAAGCAATTTGTATTAAGTTTAAGATAGTTACTTAATGGGGTGAATATTTTGCTATAGAACGTTTGAAAAACACAGGGTCAGGGACACTTCTGCAACGTTTGGGTCGTTTATGACAATCTGGTGTCAGTTTCCAGTGTCTTATAATGATGCAGTGCACAGGAACAGAACTGTAGTCCTGGGCCCTTTGTGGATTTGCTTGAGTATATTACGGAAATGTATGTTTTGGATCTGGCCAGAGGATGCACATCTTTCTGGTTCATTCATGTAGGGATTAGAGGGGCACTGTTCCTTGCACTGGGACACTTTGGTTTGGGCTCATCCAGATTTCCTTTGGCACAGGTCTTGGCTTTAAAAACGCCATGTTGTTGTTTGGTCCTGGGGCTTTATCCAGGAAAACCTGCACTTTACTGCTGAATCGGAGCAAACAGCAATTGCCGATTGCTCTAATTCAAAGGTAAAGTGCAGGTTTTCCAGGGAAAAGCACGGGAGGGGGGACCCTGCTTGGATAAAATATTTCGGGGGCCCAAGTAAGCGCCGTCCTGAAAATTGATCACATAATGTGCCTGCACACACCATTTTAATGGTGTTGCCCATCAACTTTGGGAAGGTCCAGCCCCCTCAAATATTTTATGGGGGCACATGCAAAGGGACCTTGACCCCCAGGAGTTGGCTCCTATGTTAGCAACCCAGGAGCATTGCCTGAATAGAAGGAATCAGAACACCCATGCCAATCCTAGACAAGAACCTAAACAGATCTTGGCAAGTGTGTACTCTAAGTGTCCCAAGACCTGAATCTGGTTGTGTAATTTAAAAATAAAAAGGGTGTTGCCCTTTTTCTGCCCTTTTCCCAGCTGTACAATATCATTTTTAAGGTGCTGTGACCAGACCTGGACAGAGTCTATCAAATGTGGTTGCACCATAGATTTGTATCAAGGAATTATGATATTGGCTGTTTTGCATTCCATCCTTTTCCTTGTTATTCCTACCATGGAATTCACCCATGTATTGGCCATTTGATTATGAGCTGGTTTTTATAAAGTTATATTGTAAGTTGCTTTATACATGGTGCAGATTTTTTTTTATATTCATAGGCTACCTTGACTTGATTTTGCATTTACCAGACTATTATTATACATGTAAGCATGGCCAATATAGAGACTTTTCTGTGTTCAAACTGATCAAGAGTTTAGGAGTTGTTCATTTTCACCTGCAATACATTTTAATCAGATCAGACTACATTCTGTTATCAAGTGTGATTCATAGCTGAATGTTACTGAATTTGTTTATCAGAGAATCTGGAAACAGCTGGAGGTGGTAATGTATATCTATAGTTAATACGTTGTAATTAAGAATTGCATCCTTTTAAAATGGAATAAGCTTCCCAAATGAAGCTTATAGAGGGCAGTATAGAAAATCAATAAATAATAATGATTAAAAAGTAAAGGTAAAGGACCCCTGACAGTTAAGTCCGGTCACAGACAACTCTGGGGTTGCCGGTGCTCATCTCGTTTTACAGGCTGAGGGAGCCGATGTTTGTCTGCAGACAATTTTTCCAGGTCATGTGACCAGCATGACTAAGCCGTTTCTGGCGCAACAGAACACTGAAACCAGAGCAGCACATGGAAACGCCATTTACCTTCCCACCGGAGCGGTACCTATTTATCTACTTGCACTTCTTTGGGGGGGGGGGCGTGCTTTATATCAGAGGTTTTCAATCTTTTTGAGTCCATGGCTCCCTTAACCAACTACATTATTTCTGCTTAGGATTCCAGTTATGTCTAAAAATGGAAAATAACATAGCGAAATTGACTTGCGAGGTGGTGTGTTGTTCACTAAGAGATTGAGTGTTTGGGGGGGGGGAGGTTCGTTTAATTTCATTGTATATAGGTTGTACAATGACAATAAAGGTATTTTTTTATTATATGTCACCCCTTGCTTGCACAGCTGGCAGCCTCTCACCCCTTTTTGAACACCCTCCCTTGGGGAGAGTCCCCTCAGGCTCCTCTCCCCTCTCTTTGGGAGTCCTCCGGGCAGATGCTGCCACCGTCACTGGTCTCTGAGCTGCCTCCCTCCCGTCCAAAATAGAGGTGCCACCCAGAGGTACCATTTGCTTCCGGAGCTTATAACCAGGGCTGCTGCAATAAACAGCTGTACAAGCGTTTGGGAGGCAGAGACATGAGAGGGAATCAGAAGAGGGAGGGAAGGAAAGAGGGACAGAGGCCAGTGTTGCCTGCGGCACCCCTGACTATAATTCAAGGCACCCTAAGGTGCCAGGCGGCACACTGGTTGAAAACCACTGCACTAAATTGATAGTATGGTACAAATAATAGGGCTTATAAAATTATCAGGGAAGGAATTATGCCAGTCCTAAAAAGAGATTATGTAGCACACTACATGGTGGTGTTATGTTGGTCACAAGAAATTCTGCATGTAAAACTCATTGCAAGTAATACTTCAACACATTTTCTCAATGCTAAGAAATTCAAATAAGAGAAAAACAGCAAAACATAGGTTTTTATTTTCATTGTTGTTGCTGCGGGGGGAGTATGTATTTCTGTATTCAATGTCAGCTCACCAAATGAGAAAGCAAAACAATCAGTACAATAAAATGACACTAACCTATTTATTGCTTTCTTGGAGAAGTCTTTAACTGAAGGGGGGAAAATTCTGAGTCATCTTGCATGTCATACTTCTGGTTGCCTTACTCACATGTAAAATGCCATTCTGAAAAACATTTCCGGGTAATGAAACTTGGGGAAATTATATTTAAAATGATATAGAACTTGTTAACTGTATATGGAAATGAAAAATGAGTCTGTAAGCTGGCAGAATTACCCAAATCATGTTTTAGCTGTAATAATGTGAAAACTCTAATAAACTATAGATAATGACAACCACCACCACCACCACAACAAAAGGTGAAGGAAGGTTACAGCAAACCAGGGATAAATGATAAGGAGTCAGTCAGGGTACAACTTGCATCAGAAGAGAAACCATGTGAGAAAACTGGGTGGGGCTGGAAGTTTATTTATATGTTCACCGACACCCATCTTGCATTATTTCAGGGGAGCCTCCTTGTCTGATGTAATGGTTCTAGGGCTTGCTCATGCGTAAGTCGTCGCCACACCTAGCTAAGTCACCTGGGTGAACCCTTTCTGTCCGGACAGCCACCCATCCGTGGCTGTCTCAATCGCTGGCAGAATCCGTCAGTGGGCATTTCTTGAACTTCTTCCAGCAAAGAAGTTCTTTGACGCCAAGTCTCCGCCTACTCTCCCTGCACGGAAGTCTTCTGCACAGGGAGGGTGTGGGCAGCGGAGGACCTGTGCTCTCCCCGCTGGTCTCTGGCGAGGAGTCATGGAGCCTCCTCACCGATTCCCCCATCTGCCCCCCTTCTCCACTGGTGCTACGCTGATTTCCTTCCCCCGCAGATGGGCTGCCTCTCTCCCTCCTGGGACGCTCTCCGGCATCCCCCTGGAGCCCTCCCTCCTCCTCTGGCTCCGATGGCAGTTCCCTGACATCTGATGAAGACCACATTATTATAGGATTTAAAATTAATCCCCAAAGCCTATGAAGTCCTACACTTAACAGCTTTTACAATCTTGTTCTCTTCTTGCATTCAGTTCAAACTAGGACTGTGCACTGAAGCTTGGACTCGGCACTGAAACCAGTTCGATCTGGGTGGATCAAGCTTTGGCCAGATTGGATTGAGGCAGCCCAGATCACCCCACCTGAACTGATCCAGGGCTGGCCAAAAGTGGAGTGTTTGGGCAGGAGGGGAGAAGACAAGGCGGGCAGCATCTGTAAGGAATGTACCGGTACTTATACCGCAGGATCTAGCAGCCCTTAATCCTCTGCTCACCAGGTGAATGAAAGATTCAGCCCTTCTCTGCACTGCACTGCGGTGGGGTGGGGTGGAATGAGAAGCTGTGTTGTTTTCTTTCTGCGCATCCTCCCTGCTAGACCTCTGGCACCGACTGAAGTTTTTGTTTTTTTTTTTAAAAAAACAACTTTCAGCAGTTTTTATTCTGCTTGTGTAGTTTTAACTAAGGCTGCATACATGCCATACCTATAAAGCAGGTGAGTTGCTACAGAGAATCCTGAGGACTGTAGTTTGTTAAGGGAATTGTAGCTTCGCGATGGATAAACTATACAGGCCATACGTATAAAGATAAAAGGTAAAGGGACCCCTGACCATTAGGTCCAGTCGTGGCCGACTCTGGGGTTGCGGCACTCATCTTGCTTTATTGGCTGAGGGAGCCGGCGTACAGCTTCCGGGTCATGTGGCCAGCATGACTAAGCCACTTCTGGCGAACCAGAGCAGCACACGGAAATGCCGTTTACCTTCCCTGGAGTGGTACCTATTTATCTACTTGCATACTGACGTGCTTTCGAACTGCTAGGTTGGCAGGAGCAGGGACTGAACAACGGGAGCTCACCCCGTCGCAGGGAGTTGAACCGCCGACCTTCTGATCGGCAAGTCCTAGACTCTGTGACATATAAAGATAAAAAAGGTTAAATTTGGACGTGATTTGATTTCAGGAAACACACATCGGAAAGAAACTTAGAAGAATCAATAAAAGATTGGGAAGGGACTTTGTGGCCTCTGACGTAAAAAAGAAGAGAGGTGTGATAATGTATATAAAACCTGAATTAGATCCAAAGCAATTAATTAAAGACGAGCAAGGAAGAATATTGATAATACAGAAAACATCACAAGGAGAAATATTATTGCTAATAGGTGTACATGCACCAAATGAGGAAAAAACTGACTTTTATGAGGCTTGAAGAAATTCCATTTGAATATATGAATGAAAAGGGCATTTTGATGGGAGATGTGAATGGTGTAGCTTCCCTGGAATGGGATAGGACTATAAGAAAAAGCGATACAAAGAAGGGAAGCTACCCAAGGCTTTTTTTTTTTAAGATGACAGACAATTTAAGTCTAATTGATATCTGGGGAGAAAAACACCTACTGAGTCTTTAAGGATCAGGAAAATTAACAACATGGATACAATAGCATCATTTGAACAAAGTGTTTAACAAAGACAAGATACAAGGGTTGGGTGAACAAACATCAAAATTGGAGAGAGATCTGTTGGAATGTAATGTAAAAGTGCTGTCTAAAATGTATAAGATACTATTGGAATGGGAGACAAAGGTTGAACAAGTAAAACCCTCAACGATACACTGGGGAATAGATATTGGTTATAATATAGATCTGGAAGCATGGGAACGATTGTGGAATACGGATATAAAATTTACAGCATGCTATGGTTTAAGAGAAAATTATATGAAAATGTTATATTAATGGTATCTAGCACCACGTAAATTGGCAAAAATGTATAAATCAAAATCAAATAAGTGTTGGAAATGGAAAGAGAAAATAGACTCTTTTTATGTTGTAGTAAAGTTAAAGCTTACTGGGAAATGATATATAATGAATTGAAAAAGATGTTTAAAACAACGTTTGTAAAAAGACCAGAAACTTTCCTTTTTGGAATTATAGGGATAGAACTACCCAAACTGTATAGAAATTTATTCCTGCATGCGGTAAGAATGTTACTTGCCCAAAAATGGAAAGAAGAAAAAGGCCCGACAAAAGAAGAATGGATACAAAAACTTATGGAATACGCAGAAATGGTGAAACTTACCGGAAAAGTAAGAAATCAAGATAAACTTTTTATAAAAGAATGGAAATGATTTATTGAATATTTACAAATAAACTTTAAACAGATAAGAACATTGGCAGGATTATTGTAATAACCTGCAGTTTTATAAGAGTATACACTTAAAGTAGATGAATAAATGATTAAGTTAATTTGGAATATGTGGAAAATATAAAAAATAAATTTAAGGAACCGCAGAAAGAAGGGGGGAAGGAAGTCGGGTTTCGAAATGTTAAAATGATTGTAAAAAATTATTGAAATGTATAAAATTGAAAATTATAAAAATATATATTTTTAAAAAAACCCAGCAGTTTTTATTCTGATTTTTTTAGTTTTAGCTAAGGCTGCATACCTGTCATACATATAAAGCAGGTGAGTTGCTGCAGAGAATCCTGGGGACTGTAGTTTGTAAGGGAAACTGTAGCTTCATAATGGATAAACTACAGCTCCCTGGATTTGTGGTGGTTTATATTTATATTTAATAAAATAAATATATTAAAGGATCACTGCAGCTGCCTCCATATTGTGGTGGCGATGGGCACTGGGTCACATGGAGCTCCTGTGCTTCAATACTGATCACCACATCGCTGAATCGCTGAGTCCAGTCCACCTCATAGGCTAGTTATGAAGATAAAATGGGGAGGACGACCCACACACGCTACCTTGAGCTTCTTGGAAGAATGATATGATTCAGCAGCAGCAGCAGCAACAACAACACAATTCACTAGAGCAGGGGTCAGCAAACTTTTTCAGCAGGGGGCCAGTCCATGGTCCCTCAGATCTTGTGGGGGGCCGGACTATATTTTGAAAAGAGAGAAAAAGAACGAATTCCAATGCCCCAAATAACCCATAGATGCATTTTAAATAAAAGTGCACATTCTACTCATGTAAAAACACGCTGATTCCCGGACTGTCTGTGGGCCGGATTTAGAAGGCGACTGGGCCTTAGTTTGCCTACCCATGAACTAGAGAGTTGCATGTTGATTTTGAGTTGACAGCACTCTTTACGACCGGTGCTGGAGGAAGAGGGGGCTCAGGGAACAAGAGCTGGTGGGTTGAATTCAAGGATAGGCTGTTATGGCTCAATGGAGAGTCTCAACCTGTGCCAGATTTACACACAGGCTGTGTGGGCTGTGGCCCAAGGCCTCATAATCTAGGGGGACTTGGACTCTTGCCAAAAAAATATTTTTAAAACAGGCAGATTTTGCTACGAGTCTGTGACTGTACAGCACTTACACAGGTGTGTACTTACTGCTTAGAAAAGTTTGTGGAGGCTTTAAAGCTACTCAGAGTCAAATGATAAAGTCAGCTATGAAGGGTTCAGTTCACTGTCTATCATTATAGCATGCATTCTGAGAGCAACTGAGGATTGATTGACATATCCTTGTGAATCACAGTAATATTTAACTTTCACTTTTTGTGAAAATAATAATGAGTAAGCAATATGAGTGGTGCTAGTAAAAGAAAACAAGAAGAAGAACAGAAGGAAATACTCTTCGTACAACAAGCAGAAACAGCCCTACCCAGTCCCTCAGATACAGAACATTTGTGTTTGCAAACAGAAGGAAATCAAGAAGATCACGCTGAGCAGTCTGAGCTAACTGAAGAACAACCAGATTATATACAGAACGCAGCCACCCAAGAACTTCAGAGAGAACTGTTGTCAGTAACTACAGAAACTTCTGGAGAAAGTGGCAATGAAGTGTTAAGACCTACAGCCAAAGAATTAACACAAAGCGCTGAAGGAACATGCCACAAGGTAGCTGCACCAAAAGCAGCAGTTCAAACTCATTAGCATGTTAAAGAATTGGAAAACAAATCAAATGATCTCAGCAAAAATCATAGCATTGCACACACAAAAATACCAGCTGTTCATGCTACTAATCATTACTGATACAATAATGACATAGGCTTATGGGCCACAATAAATAATGAAGAAATATCATTCTAGATTGAGGCAGGCCCATCGAAATGTCAACACTGGGACGGACCTTTTACCCTTCAAAGTGAACACACAAAAACTAAGCCCATTTCTTTTTTTTCTTTTTTTTATGTTTCATGGGCTTCTTCGGTGCGGAGTTTCTTCTTTTTTAAAAAATTATATTTATTAAAGTTTTAAAGGTTACAAAAAGAAAAAGAAAACACACCAAGTTAAACACAAACTTGTAAAAAACAGAAAAATAGAAACAATTTAAAAAAAAACCGGAAAAAAACCCACAACAAACCTTCCCATAACTTAACTTTCATTTGCTTGTTTCCTTGACCTCCTCACACCTCCCTTTTTTGTATTCTAGTTCGGTTAGCTATTTCAACAAATCCTTTCCATCCTTCCCAATTTTTATCCTATAATTTATCTTAATATAATATAACTTTACCTTTCCTCCTTTCATCCATTAACAGTCTATTTTTACTTAGTCCTTTATAATATTTCTGCTAAAGCCACATAACTTCATTCCAGCCTCCTTCTAACATTCCTTAATTTTACAATGTTTCTGTAAATAAACTTTAAATTTCTTCCAATCTTCTTCCACCGACTCTTCTCCCTGGTCTCGGATTCTGCCAGTCATTTCCACCAGTTCCATGTAGTCCATCACCTTCATCTGCCATTCTTCCCAGGTGGGTAGATCTTGTGTCTTCCAGTACTTTGCAATAAGTATTCTTGCTGCTGTTGTAGCATACATAAAGAAAGTTCTATCCTTCTTTGGCACCAATTGGCCGACCATGCCCAGGAGAAAGGCCTCTGGTTTCTTCAGAAAAGTATATTTAAATACCTTTTTCATTTCATTGTAGATCATTTCCCAGAAAGTCTTAATCCTTGGGCATGTCCACCAAAGGTGAAAGAATGTACCTTCAGTCTCTTTACATTTCCAACATTTATTATCGGGCAAATGGTAAATTTTTGCAAGCTTGACTGGTGTCATGTACCACCTGTAAATCATTTGATTTTTCCACCTGGAAGCCATTTTTTTTGTCCAGATTATATGCCTCCATTATTTGATAATAATGGAGCCAATCCCGCACTCTATTTTTTAGTTTTTCAAAACTCTGTACAGTGGTGCCTCGCAAGACGAAATTAATTCGTTCCGCGAGTTGCTTCGTCTTGCGATTTTTTCGTCTTGCGGAGCACGGATTCCCTGGGTATTAACAGCTTTAAGAAAAAGGAAGCAAACCCGCAAGACGTTTTCGTCTTGCGAAGCAAGCCCATAGGGAAAATCGTCTTGCGAAGCAACTCAAGAAACGAAAAACCCCTTTGTCTTGCGCGTTTTTCGTCTAGCGAGGCATTCGTCTTGCGAGGTACCACTGTAGTTTTAATCTATCACCCTCTTGTTCCAGAATTTCCCAATATTTCGGCCATTTGGCCTCCATACTGAGCTTTTTCTGAGCCTTCACTTCCATTGGTGACAACCACCTTGGGGTTTTATTTTTGAGCAAGTCCTTATATCTTATCCAGACGTTAAACAGTGCTTTTCTGACAATATGATTTTTAAACGCTTTATGTGCTTTGACCTTATCATACCACAAATATGCATGCCACCCAAATACGTTGTTAAAACCTTCTAGATGCAGCACATCAGTGTTTTCAGGAAGCAGCCATTCTTTCAGCCAGCAAAAAGCGGCTGATTCATAATAAAGTTTAAGGTCTGGCAGGGCAAATCCACCTCTTTCTTTAGCATCAGTTAGTATCTTAAATTTTATTCGAGGTTTCTTGCCCTGCCAGACAAATCTAGAAATATCTCTCTGCCACTTCTTGAAACAATCCATTTTATCCAGAATTTACAATGTTTGAAACAAAAACAGCATCCTAGGCAGTACATTCATTTTTATCGCAGCAATTCAGCCTAGCAATGATAGCTTCAGATTTGACCATATTTCTAAGTCCTTTTTCACTTCCATCCAACATTTTTCATAGTTATCCTTAAATAAGTTCACATTCTTGGCAGTCATATAAACCCCTAGGTATTTCACTTTCTTAACCAGTGTTAATCCTGTCTCCTTCTGAAACACCTCTCTCTCAATCACAGTTAGGTTTTTCTCTAACACCTTAGTTTTCATTTTGTTCAACTTAAAACCCGCTACCTGACCAAATTCTTGAATTAGTTCCAGTACTCTTTTAGTACTAGACTCTGGCTCCTGTAATGTCAATACCAAATCATCAGCAAATGCTTTCAATTTGTACTGTTTAACTCCAACTTATACAGCTTTAACCAATTGGTCCCTTCTAATCATATTTAAAAGAACCTCCAGGACCGATATAAAAAGCAATGGAGAGATTGGGCAGCCTTGTCGTGTTCCTTTCTTTATCTTAAATTCTTCCATCACTACATTATTCACAATTAATTTAGGCTTTTGTTCTGAGTAAATTGCACCTATACCATTTCCAAACCCTTGACCAACCCCCATCCCTTGTAAGTTTTTCTTCATGAAACTCAAAGAAATATTGTCGAAGGCTTTCTCCGCATCCACAAATATCAAAACTGCTTTAGTATTAATATTCACTTGTAATTTCTCTAAGATATTAATTATGTTCCTCGTATTGTCAGACAACTGTCTGCCCGGGAGAAAGCCCGCTTGATCTTTATGAATTTCTTCTACTAACACCTTTTTTAGTCTTTTAGCCAAAATATCTGCAAAAAATTTATAATCCACATTAAGCAAAGATATGGGGCGGTAATTCTTAAGCTGTGTCTTCTCCGACTCTATTTTCGGTATAAGTGTAATATAAGCTTCCTTCCACGACTCTGGTGCCCTTTTCCCTTCCAATATTTCATTACAGACTTCCTTTAAAGGTTGTACTAACCATTCTTTCAAGGATCTATAGTATCTTGAAGTCAAACCTTCCGGTCCTGGGGATTTACCTAATTGCATGTTCTGAATGGCCCCTTCTACCTCCTGGTCCGTTATTTTGTAATTCAACATTAACTTGTTTTCTTGAGAGATTTTTTGTAGTCCATTTATTTTCAAAAAACGGTCAATGTCCATTTCTTTCTGCGTCTCCTGTGTATATAGTTGTTTGAAGTACCTCTGGAAGCACTTTCTGATCTCCGCTGGATTCTGTATATTCTTTCCTTCTATTTCCAAGTTTGTAATAATATTAAGTTTTTGTCTTTTTTTCATTTGCCAAGCCAGCAGTTTTCCGCATTTATTTGCCGATTCAAACGTCTTTTGTCTCATCTGTTTAATTTTCCATTCTATTTCCTGATTCATCATTTTCTTATATTGTACTTGATATAACTTTATCTCTTTCAGGATCTCCTGAGACTTTAGTTTCACTCTCAATTTCTTTTCTCCTTCCTTTATTTTCTCCAAAATTTTATCTTTTTTCTCATTTTGGACTCTCTTCTTAATTGCATTCTGTTGTATCAGAAATCCTCTCATAACCGCTTTGCTTGCATCCCAGATTACTCTTTTTTTAACAGTGGTGTTCATATTTATCTCGAAATAATCTCTCAAGGTTTTTTGGGCCTTCTTAGTCACTTCTTCATTCCTAAACAAAATGTCGTTCATTCTCCATCTAAAGGAACCAATTGGTGTTAGTTTCATTTCCATCTTCACAGCATTATGGTCGGAGCAAGTTTTAGGGCAAATTTCCACTTTTCTGATCTTCAGAGCCAGCCCTCTAGTTGCCCAAATTTGGTCAATTCTTGTCCATGTCATTTTGGCCTCAGAGAAAAAAGTTCCCTCTCTTCCCAGAGGGTTCTTCATTTTCCAAGTGTCAACTAAATCCATATTGTCAGTCATATCAAAAAAAAGTTTTTGGTAGTCTACCATCCTTAGTAACTACCTGTCTCTGTGCCTTATCCATATTTGTAGATACCACTCCATTCATGTCCCCCATCAAAATCATATTGTAGTCCATGTAATCCAACAGAGTCTCGTGTAACTTCTTAAAAAATTCCGATTTTCCCTCATTTGGTGCATAGATGCCTACTATCAAAAATTTCTCTCCTTGTGATTGGATTTCAATTGCAACAAATCTTCCTTGATCATCTTTAAATATAAATTTCGGTGATAGGCTCTCCTTTGCATAAAGTACTACTCCTCTTTTTTTAACTTTGTCTGATGAAATAAATTCATGGCCCAATCTTTTATTGCTCAGTATTTTCCTATGTACCTTGTCACATGTGTTTCTTGTAGACAAATCAAGTCCAATTGTTCATTTTTCAATAAATGAAAGACTCTGCGCCTTTTTTCGGGGGAGTTCAGTCCATTAATATTCCAACTTAATATCTGCATTTATTAAATAATAAATAAAAAAAATAAAAACTAAGCACATTTCTGCTCAAATAATTAATTCTCCCTCAAAAGGAAAAGTCTACTGTTCTGTATGCAAACCAAACTTACCCCAATGACAGCTTTAGCTTGTATTAGATTTGATGCCTGGCATCATACTTATCTTGTTCAACCCCATGGAAATTTTAAAAATCATATGAACTCTTTGCTAACACACTTAATGAAAAAGCATGGTCAAACGCTCACATAGTAACTCGAAAAGCAAATAAAAGCAGAGCAGGATTACTGGAGGCATGTACTTCATCAAGTTGTTTCAGTGATTTCCCTTTTGGCAGAACGTGGCTTGGCATTTAGGGGAGATGATGAAACATTTGGTTCACCAAACAATGGCAAATTTGTTAGACTGCTTGAATTACTTGCCAAATTTGATCCCTTCCTGTGTGCTCACATAAATCAGTATGGCGGCAAAGACTCTAGTCAGTCATCACACTTATCCAAAACTACATGTGAAGAGGTTATGCAGCTGATGGCTAACACAATTTGAGAAGCAATACTGAGCGACATCAAACAGGCAGGTTATTTTAAATTATCACTTGATTCAACATCTAATATTTCCCATGTTGATCAACTTGCTGTCATTGTTAGATAATGTTTCTCTTAGTGATGGATTGCCAGTTGAATGCTTTTGGAGTTTTTCTGAACTTAAAGATCACACTGGTGAAAGCACGACTGAGCTGATACTGAACTACTTCAGTGAACTTGAAATAGATGCCAGTAAACGTAGAGGACAATCATATGACAATGCAGCCAATATGACCGGAAAGTATAACAGTGTTAAACAAAAACATCTGGAAAGGAACACGTTTGTAAAAGTTTATTCCATGTGCTGGACATTCCCTAAATGAGGCCAAGAGGGGTAGGCTGCCTGCCATACGTCTGGAATTTCCCTGTGATTTGTCTGCTGGGATTTGTCCGTTGAAAATGGTCAGAATGTTCAGAAATTGATTAAAATGTCTGGGGAAACCCAGGGAGGTCTTTTTTATTTTTATTTTTTACAAGATGTAGTCCATTGGTCCTCAGTTGGTGAGCTGGGACTCACTATAGCAGAAGTGGCTAAACTTTTTTTTGAGCAGAGGGTATGTGGCCATCCCACATTCTGCATGCACATTCACTTGCACATATAACACACAGGACACCTACACAACACACACACACACACACACACACACACACACACACAGGAAATACACAGAAGCTGGATACAAACGTACCATACACACAGCCCCCATTTCAGCTGATCCTGATTTTCACCCCTCCTTAATCATCATTTCTTTCTTTCTTTTTCTTTTTTGCTGCTGCCAAAATCAGTGCTACCACTTTAAACAGTTATGCCCCCCCAAAAAATAATAATTCTGGAAACAATAGTTTTTTGAAGAGTGCTGAGAATTGTTAGGAGATCCCTATTCCCCCCACAGAGCTATAATTCCCAGAGTGGTTTAGCTGTCAATCCTTCTTCCCAGGGAACCCTGGGAATTGTAGCTGTGTGAGGGGAACTGGGCAGATTCTCCCATCTCCACGTAAGGCATTGGTAGGAACATGGCACCCTCCCATTGGTGATGGACTCCATCTTCCATCAGCCCCAGCCAGCATGGCCAATGATCAGGGATGATAGGAGCTGTAGTCCAACAACATCTGAGGGCACGAGGTTGGCAACCCCTGCCTTAAGTTTTGAGGAAGGATGGTTATATAAATTATTCAGATAACTGGCACTGATCTACAGAGGGCTGTTGCTTGTGGGTTTCCCACAGAGCTTCTGGTTGGCTGCTGTGAGAACAGTCCAGGACTAACTGGGCCTTTGGCATGACCCAGCAGGCTATTCTTACGTTCTTATGATTAAATGCAACTCAGACAAATTGATGAAGTTTATTCCAAATGCACATACTCAGAGGCCTCGATCGAACAAGGGGAGGAATATGCCACCAAGTTATCCATGTCACAGCAGTGCGGTTTGCTCAGTCTCTGATGCTGAAGGGGCAGCCAAGCGGAGTTTGAGGCCTGCGTCTTGTTCTGTAAATGCTCAAGCAGGTTAGACTTTCACCTCACCTCCGTGCCTCAGTGTAGTCATAGTATTCTGGAAGGAGGAACCACTTATGTCAGCCTTGCCAGTGCATAAAGGTAGCCCCAGATCCCCCCCCAAGCACTGTCTATCTTAGATATATTTAATAGCATTGTGAATTGAGCCATCTTAATCGGGGTCCTGAAACAAAAGAATTGAAATGGACTTTAATGGCCAGGAATGTCTGGCAGGGAATCTCTCTATAGCCCTGGATTGTAGCACCCATCAGGGTTTAGGAAGGTGGCATCCTCCCGGTGGTGGGAGGAGGAAGAGAAACCATTTAGAGCCAATTTAGAAAACAATTTGGGGCAGGGTTGTTGTTGTTGTTTTTTAAAGGAAGGAAGAACGCTGAGTGAGCTGTGAATAAGCCAAATGGAGAAGCAGGGCTGATGGATTGGCCGCCTGCTGTGGAAGTGCCTGTTTGCCTCCACCTAGGCTCTCCTTTTATATATCTGTAGATGAAGCAAATATTATGAAAGTAACTTATTTCCAGTGTTTTAAACCCTGTAGTGCTGCTCCAGGACTTTGGGGGAAGCAGGGAACGCGTGGTAGTAGTATTGAACAGGTGGAGCTGGAGGGAATAAGTTTGTGTAGAGCGGCTGTCCCCAAGCTGGTTTCCTCCAGGCTTTTAAGACTATAGCTCCCATCATCCTGTTGGCTATGATGACTGGGGCTGATGGGAGTTGTAGTCAAAACAAAACAAAACAAAACATGGACGGCACCAGGCTGGGAAAGGGTTGGCACAGTAGACTAAAATGACATAGGACATTAAGTAGGTGGCAAAGGTGCCATGGTGTCAGCATTAGGATGTCTGGGACAAAGAGATACCAAAAGCCCACTTGCACGGAAAGGCTTGGGAAAATAATAGCATTGCCAGGGGATTTTGGAAACAGATGCTTCAAAGCCTGCACCCTTACCTGAAGCTGGTGGGACATCGGCCATCACAGTTCCAGTGGCGCTTGGTGGTGGGGGTGGAGGGACTGGTTCCCTATTGGGATAAATCAAGATGGGACAGTTAGTAAAAACTGGGGTGCGAAAATCTCCACTGGAAATTCTGTGTGCCTCACAGAACTGCTCAGTACAAGTAGGAAAATCAGCTTAGCTAATGCTAACCAGGCAGAGGGCCTTCTTGGTAGTGGCACCTGCCCTGTGGAACGCCCTCCCACCAGATGTCAAGGAAATAAACAACTATCCTACTTTTAAAGGACATTTGAACGCAGCCCTGTTTAGGGAAGTTTTTAATGTTTAATGCTGTACTGTGTTTTTAATATGGAGCCGCCCAGAATGGCTGGTGAAACCCAGCCAGATGGGCAGGGCAATAATAATAATAATAATAATAATAATAATAATAATAATAATAATATATTGTTGTTGTTGTTGTTGTTGTTGTTGTTGTTGTTGTTGTTGTTATTATTATTATTATTATTATTATTATTATTATTATTATTACAGATGCCTGCACCCACAAAGTATCATCTTTCATGTCTTGTCTTGTGTGTTTTTTTCAAAGACACTTTTCTAGGCCTTATTATGATGGCAGCAAAAATTAAATTTGGACATGCTTACTAGTTGTCTGGTGAAAATGTTGGAGGCCGAAGGAAGAAGGCCTGCACAGTGCAGGGGTTTCAGGGCTCTACAGACCTCCTTGTCCTTCTCCGGGACTGAAAGAAGGGGGCTGGATCTTGAACAAAGGCCCCATATCCATATCTGTGTGCCATTTATTCAGGCAGCAGAACTTGGATGGGCAGGGTCCTGGCCGTACCATTAGCTGGCCACCGCAGGCAGCTGGTTTTAAGGCAGCAAATGGTTAGTTATTAAATTTATTGTCTGTGTGATTTTACTGCTAGGTAGGGAGAGAGGTTCCTAGTGGGATTTTCTGCCTGACGTGCCAGAATAACCTGGCTGGCTTTGGTACTATGCTCACCTTGACTTTGAGGGGTCAGGGGCAAAGCACTATTTGCTGCAAAATCCCTCGGGCTGGCTCTGCCCTGCCTGGTGAGAAGTTGGGAGATATTGGCTGCAAACACATGACTCCCCTCAACAACAAAAAGAATCCTGGGAACTGTAGTTTGGTGCTGGGAATTACAGCTCTGTGAGGTTCATCGTTGTCCCAGAAGTCTTGTGGCGAGTGTCTGTTATTATCTCACTACTTGTGCTAGTGTTATATTTTTGAATGCAACATTTGGAGTGTTGAGTTGCAGATATGAACATCTCCGTGAAGTTCTGTGCCCCACCACATTTGATTGTGCTATCCTTTCCTCAAAAACCCATCTCCAGCTACACTGACCTGTCTTGCCTCCCCATCAGCTGAAGGTCTGGGCCTACATGGCGAATGGCAGGTTGTTGCTGAACCCGAGATGGAGACTGCCATCCCATGAATGGAATAATGCTTGGGTAGGGGGCATAATGATGGTGGAACATAAGGGGGGCTGGGTCATCCTCTTCCTCTTCTTCTATCTGCCAAGGGATGTGGGATACCTGCAGGAAAGACAGGGTGAAAGGCTTGAGAAATGTCCACTGGAATACATCAACCCCACTTTCCTCCTCCAGGGTGACTGGGTATATTTTATCTCTTATGGAGAAGAGTCGTTGGGGCAGAGTTGAAGCAGACAAAAGAAAAGAAAAGTTAAGCTAACCCTCCACTCTCCTAGGCTTCTGCTCCCAATCCCAGCTTTGATCTCAAGTCCTCCAATAATCCAGAAGGATTATTTAGGAAAGGAGAAAATGTCAACCGCTTTCCCCACTTAAAATAGGAACAGATCAGCCTATTTCTGCCCTGTATATCACATGTTTGTTTGCAATTTCTACATTAGCCTGCATTTTTTAAAGTCCAAATGAAAACTCATATTTAAATATGTACTTAAATGCATATTTTAGCTCGTTGCAAGCAGTTCTAAACTTATTTTACCCTAAAACAAACAAGTTAAACACAGTTTGGTTCGTTTATGAACTGAATTGCAAAATTCAGAGAAGTGCAATATCCAAATTACATTCCAACCTACATATTAGTTTGGTGCAAATTAGGTGGGGTGCAAATTAGGTTCCTTTGCTGAAAAATGTGGACCAACCAAAATTCTCCTCTTCCATCTGTGGAACAGAGCATTTCCCTTCCAGTTACCTACCTGTGCCAGAGACTGGGCTGGGCTGTTTTCAAAGTGTGCCACTGCTGACATGGCCAAGTTGTTCATTATGACTTGGTGCATCTGAGCATTCTGTATCATCATGAGATCCATTAAATCTGCCAGAAAGAAAGGGTGCAATGAATGTTCTGGGCCATAGATGGCACTTTGCAAGGACAAATGGCAGGCCTTGTAAATTAGCTGGGCAGTGAAACAATCTCTCCACTTTCAGTATAGTGAAGTGTTGGACAGCGAGCTAATCAAGTGAAATTCTACAAACATGAGAAGTAGCTTAGTTAAGAAGATGCCAATGCTTAGATTATGTGAACTAAGTTAGGAGCTAATATACAGTGGTACCTCGGGTTACATACGCTTCAGGTTACATACGCTTCAGGTTACAGACTCCGCTAACCCAGAAATAGTACCTCGGGTTAAGAACTTTGCTTCAGGATGAGAACAGAAATTGTGCTCCGGCGCGCGGCAGCAGCGGGAGGCCCCATCAGCTAAAATGGTGCTTCAGGTTAAGAACTGTTTCAGGTTAAGAACGGACCTCTGGAATGAATTAAGTACTTAACCTGAGGTACCACTGTATGGAAATACAATTTCCCTGCAGTTGAAAGAATAAGGGAAGTTGACATCACTCCTTTTTAAGTTTCTCAAACAAGGATTGGGTATATCACAATGACAGACATCTATGCACATGGCAGTCTAAGCCACAACTCTGGGACTCACAACTGACCCCTGTAAAGTCATAATCAAACTTCAGGTTTTCAGAAGGCCTTGAAAACCTAGTTGAGGCAGGTGGGTGCAGTCTGTGGGGTGATATTTCATCTTGATATTGTGCTCCTTTTGGCTGGTGGATTTGTAAAACTTGTTTCCTTTCTGGGCTACAGGACCAGCAACAGGCTTCCCTCAGCACAGGCCACCAATGCTGCGGCCCTGAATACACTCTGGCTGCTGCCCCCCACCCATGATGTGTCCACATAGTATTTCTTCTTCTGCTCCTGCTATTACGCTGGTGGTAGCAGCAACTCTACTCACCACCTTCACTGCAAATTTAGTTGTAGATCTTTGCCCACAGAATGAAAATTCAGCCAACATTTAAATTGCACATTTAAGGGTCTGAGTATTTAGAAAGGGTGGGTAGGTGGAGAGGTTGGCACATTTATTTTTTGCCTTCCAATCTGCTATAAAGCCTGATTTGGGATGCAGATGATTTACATTCAGCCCTACCTTTTTGGATCCTTGGGGTGGGTGGGTGGGTTTCGGCGCAGAATTTTAAACAATCCTGCTAATGGCAGGCATGGCTTTCTTGTGCTGGGTTTCCTACCTTCCCTGATGTGCCCTGCCTTGCTGGATGTCGGAGGAACAGATGTAGCCCAGGGCAATTGCTGGAAAATTGTCACCTCCGGCTGTTGCGGAATCTGAGAATTAATGTCAGAGAAAAGAATCAGTCTGTGCAAATAAATCCTGTCTCTTCTTAGGAGGTCATTTCCCTGCTCCCTCTTGGGCCAGGTTTTCCTCTTTTCTTTTCTTTTCTTTTGTCAAGTTACACATTTATTTAATGAGAAGTCTGATGCAAGAGCCAAACTGGGTATGATAGCAGGACAGACATTTTCCTGCAACCAAATGGAGGATGATCGCCAAATCTGATGAGGGCAGCAGTGGGCTGATGGGGTGTTTAAACCTTTCCCCACGGACTGTCTGCTCACTCAGTGGCAGAGCACATGATTTGCATGCAATAGGTCCCAAGTTCAATCCCTGACATCTCTGGGTAGGTCTAGGAGAGACCCTGAAATCCTGGGGTGTTGCTGCTAGTCTGTGTAGACAATAGTGAGTTTAATGGGCCAGTCGTTTGACTCAATATTTTTCTTTCCTAATAATCCCCCCTCCTGCTGATTTTCTCCTAGCATGGGGTGGGAAAATCATGGACCCAGCATTGTTTCCCCTCTGGGTGGGGAAGCACAACAAGGTGGGTTTTTGATTAGAAAATCAGCCTTGGGAGTGGATTAAGCATGCCCTGTTTCCAAATGAATTCCTTTTGGAACATTTGGCAACGGCAGCAACATTTATAAGTGCGCGCGCACACACACAAACATCAGGAGATGCTTCATGTGTCCCCTACATCACCTGCCCTCCTTAGCTTCGCATGTGAGAAGGCCCCCCTTTTGCCAAATACTGGTCTGACTGTGCAAGCAACCCAAGCAGCTGTCTGGGGAGGCAATATATCTATTGGCACTAAGTGTAGGAGGTTGTGACTCCAAGAGTTGTACTCTGTGCAAGAACACCTTTTACAAAGATTCTGGCCTTGGTTTGCCCTTGGATTCCTCATCCATCCATACAGAAGAGCGTATGGAATGAAACATAGGCTCTGCTCTGCAACATTTGGGGCGGCTCCAAGCCATACTTTTATGTATCACCCCCCAAAAAATCCCAGGAACTGTAGTTTGTCAAGAATTGCAGCTCTGTTAGAGTGAAACTACACTTCCTAGGGTTCTTTGGACAAAGTCATGTGCTTTAAATGTGTGTTGAATGAGCTTTAAAATATACTGTGTGGCTCTCCCCTTTGCCTAAGGAGGCTGTGTAATCCTATTCCTTGGGGGATTTTCAAGGCAAGGGTGGTGGTGGAACTGTTTTCCCCAACCCCTAATTGCTGTGTGGGGTCAGTTCCCACATGCGAAGTTCAGGGCAGAAGGAGGGAAATTCATTGACAGGATCCAATGAGGCAGTTTGCGGACTGCCTCCCAATTGGGTCATGGGGTTTATCTCTGAGACAGAAGACGGCAGGAGGGTTTAACTGCTAGGTGATCCTGCAGAATCCCCTCCAAAGGTAATTAACTTTTTTTATTTTTAAAAAAGCTTCATTAATTTCCTTAGCACAGGGCAACTGCAGCACCAGCTCCACAACCCTCTCTGGTTAGTCTTCCAACTGCCATTTGTAGCTGTGGGGATTATTGCAGATTTAGTGATGACACAGCATAAAATAGTCTGTTCCAGAATTTTTAAATTTTGCACCCCGCCCCTGCAGCCAGCATCCTACTGAAACCTAGAGATTATTTTGTGGGATGTGGGGAGGATAAATCAGATCTTTCGGAGTCCCAAGGGACTCCCCTCTCTGCTGCTCATTCAGGGGCGCAACTCTGGCTCCCTCTCGACTCCCCCAGCCCGCAACGATGACTTACTGGTTGCTGAATGAGGTGCACTGGTAGGGAGGCGGTCCCTTGGCCCCTCCGATCCATTGCAAGGCCCCAACTGCTTGGTGGCAGCCAAAACAAGCAAGGAAACAAAGCAGGCTGGTTGCTAAGGGAGCTGTGCTCAAACACACTGGCCCTGCCTGCCTGACAGGTGGCTTTTAGTTGTTCAGAAAGTGCCTTGTCAATACAAACCCCACAGGGCTGGGGTTGCCCAACACCATAAAAACGTAGTAATAACCCCACAGTATTACCACACACATAAAGATTCTAACACCTCTCTGAGGCACATACTTTTGGTGCCTCAGCAACAGTACCAGCTTGAGTGGTCACTTTCTTCTATTCTGATTTTAAATTATCGCCTTCCCCGTGTGGTAAATACTCTGGGTGTCTCCAGACTGTCGCTGGTTTGTGTGAGGGATTCAAGCACATACCAGAAATTTTGGCTTATGCGTTTAAAGTGGGTTAAAGGATTCTGTCACTCTACTGCAACAAATCTTTCTTTCTTTTAAAAAAGAGAGAGGACTTTTGCAGTTAGGAAAGTGATGGAGAAATGTGCTGAAAAGAACAGTGAGATCTGTAGCCCTGTGAGCTTCATGATCTAGTTCTAGTCTGACACTCTAACCGCTACACCTTTCTCTCTCTGTCTCTGGTAGCCCTGTATTGGGAAGGAAAGCAAGCATGGAACTATATACTCTCCAACATTTTTGTCCCCAAACTTGGGGTCATGCCAGAGCACCTTCCGGTCTGGCTCTTTGGTGTGACCCTGCTGACTCGCGCCAGACCAAAAAACGGGACCTTCTGGGATGCAAACAGAAGCTGGAATTGGCTTCTCTGATTCCAGGATGTCCCGCTTAAATTGGGACAGTTGTGGGATATGTGTGACCTCTCATTTCCATGAATATTCATCTCCCTCATTATCTCAAACTTCCACGGGATACAAATCATTGTTATGTCCAATGCCAACAACCTCATCAAATGAGGCTCCTGTCATTCTCTTTAGAAGACTGAATGGAAGGAGGGTGGAACAAGCCTCACATACTAAGAAAATTTATGCTTTGTAAGTTGGGGGCTTTTAGCTGCTGCTGCTGCAGTCAAGAACGATGGGAATGCGACATTTAGGCCATGATGAGGTCAACCCGGAACACGATGTTGTCCTCTTTTCTCAACCTCACATCACACAAGGCTTTCCTCTGATTATCTGTGGTTTTCATAGGAACAATGAAGGGGGTTTGGGAGAGGAATCTGCAGTGTCAGGCAGCCTTGGGTATTTCATAACAAGATTGCCAAGCAACTGAAAACAAATCAGCAAAACAAGAGAGCAAGGAGATGAGATATGGAAGGAGATAAGGCTGCTGAGCGTTGCAGTACGGAGCAGACTAGGCATAGGTGAAACTCACAACCTAGGGCCATCCCCATCTGGCTCCAACACAGAACCCACAAAGACTGCAGAACCCTGCACACTTCAGGTGCCTTCTCCCATGTGAACCTAGGGGCACAGCCCCCTCATACAGTTAAAGCACCTCTAGACCACGGCTTCCCCCAAAGAATTCTGGGAACTGTGGGCGGTCTGCCCCAGATGTCACCACTGAGGGGGGTGACAAAATGCACTCACCGTGGGGCCTGCAGCGCACCCGCAGGCTCCACACTGCCCCAAATAGTCTGCCCGCCACCTCCCCCTCAGCTGACTGGGAGGAGGCAGCCAGCCTCCTCGGAGGCCCCGCACGCCACCCCAGGTTTGCTCCGCCACTGCTCCTAATGACTCTTGGCACCCTTAACAAACAATTAAGCAATGGGTGTGACTCTTACCTTTAGGCAGTAAGCTGCTTTCTGCAGGAACTGGTTCTGCGATAGAGTTCATTGAGCCTGATCTCTGCCTGCCCCACACCTGACATCACATGTCAGGGCTGGGGCAGGTGGGCATGGTCTGGGGGAAAAGAGTCTTGCAGGCCCAGCTGGGACTTGTGCAGGGCCAAATCTGGACCATGAGCTGGAGGCTCCGTTTACTACAACCTACGGCAAAAGGGGCTAAAATGGTGCCCTCCAGATATTGCTGGACTCCACCTTCCACCAACCTCAATGGTCACAGATAGGAATCACAGTCTAAAGGGTGTTATTGTGGTTATACCTGCTTCTTCCCCTGTTGTGCCATCTGCTTACCTGGTGAAGTGACCTACCTAGATGCTCTCTAAGCCCTTGTTTTGAAGGAGATGGACTAAGAAGCTCTTCCTTCTGCTTCCAGAGTTCCCAGTATGAGCAAGGAGCCCACACATCATCACCACCATCCATCTCACTCTGCTCACTTCCAGGTCACATAGTGATCCCACCTTTCCAACCTAAGAGGCTCACCCCACAACAAGAACCCAGGCAAAAGCATTGTGAAGTATAAAAATAATATGGGGAGAAGAAGCAAATCATCATAATCCAAAACTGTGGATAGCTCAATCGGTAGAGCATATTACTCTTAATCTCAGGGTTGGGGGTTTGAGCCCCACGTTGGGTGAGAGATTCCTACATACAGGGGGTTGGATTAGATGACCCTTGGGGTACCTACCAACTCTGTCATTCTATGAAAAAAGCTAAAGCTGTTTGTACAAATGGTTCTGGACCACCAGGGGGAGCTGTAAGCTTTCGATTTGTAGGCCTAAGTCATTTTCTTTCTTTTTAAATTCCAGGTTGGGATTGTTTGGCCTTTCAAACATACCAAGAGCATCATAGGAACACAGGAAGTTGCCTCGTACCAAGTCAGACCATTGGCCTACCTAGCTCATTTTTGTCTACATGTATATTCGACCTTTTCACATCCAGGGCTCACTTTTAACCCAAACAGCATATGGGGACCCATTTCTTCATCTTTCACCATATACTTGTAGGGTGGTAGTGCTCCTGTTGTGACCCACCTTCGATTAGGCCATCACTTGATGGCCAGGGGTCTACATACATAGGCTAGCAGCAGCTCTTTCTGGGCCCAACCTGGAGAAGCCCACGGTACAAAAGGAACCTGCCCATTTTAGCCTCTGACCCCACATGCTGCTAGCTTGTGCCTGCCTCCCCAAAGGGAATGTGGCCCTCAGGTTGAAAAAAGTGCCCCACCATGGCTCTCCATTCTGATCTAAAGGACAGGAATCGAGCCTCTCCGCCTCAAGAGTCTGCCTGCCAGCTCCCAGCATCCAAGATCTAGTGTGGTGGTTATAGAGTGTCAGACAAGGGTGAGGGGAGGCCAGGGTTCAAATCCTGACATGCCCATGAAGCTCACTGGGTGACTTTGGCCCAGTCACAGCCTCTCAGCCTAAGCTGCCTCACAGGGTTGTTGCGAGGAGTAAATGACGAGGGGAGAACCATGTACCTCACCTTGAGCTCGCTGGAGAAAGGTGGGATATAAATGGAAGAAATAAATAATAATAAATACCTATTTTTCGCTCTATAAGACACACTTTTTCCCTCCTAAAAAGTAAGGGGAAATGTGTTTGCGTTTTATGGAGCGTTTGCAGGCTGTGCAGCTATCCCAAAAGCCAGAACATCTCCCTCTCGCTGTTCTGGCTTCTGGGATTCAGATTTTTTCCCCTTGTTTTCCTCCTCCAAAAACTATGGTCTTATGGTCTGGTGAGTCTTATAGAGCGAAAATACGATAAATATTAGGGAGAAAGGAGGCTTGAGAGACACCCCCCGCCCCAAGTTGGAGAACCAAGTGGAAGAAGTGAGGAACTTGTGGTGCACCAGATGTAGCTGGATTCCAACTTCCCTCAGTCTCAGGCAGTGTGGCTCAATGGTCAGTGATGATGGGAGCTGGAGTCCATCACCATTGGGATGGCCACAGGTTATTAGGCATTAGGGCATTCATTTCTTTGCTGCCAAGGAGAGGTGAACGGAGTCACCTGTTCTGGCCACCACTTCCCGAAAGGCTTGTCTCAACAGGAAAGCTTTACAAAGAGTTAATTAATCCACCCACTCACCCTAGGCTCTGGAACCAGACCAAGAAACCTCGCAACCCCTACGGCTGGCTTGTAACTTACCTAGAGAGTTACTTTGTCTTCTCTGAAAATGAAATGTCTCCCTGAGACAGAGAAAAATGTCCTTGTAACGTTGAATGATTTGGCACAGAGATGGGTCCTGTTGTTGAAAAGGGGCAGGAGATTAATCCAGCCCCGATGGGTACTTCGTTTGCTTTATGATGTCCCATACATCAGTGTCACAAAGGAGCGAGCCGATTAGCTGGACCTCACAGCTTTCTTGAAGCCTAAAGCCTCTTGAAAGACGCAGCAAGAGGCTGGTGGAGGGAGCGGGGAGGCAAGTGGGAGCCTTAGATCATGCATGGCCGTTAGAAATACACCGGGCACAGAAACAGAGAGCCAGAAATACACTGGGCACAGAAACACCACAAAATAAGCAGATTCACACCATACATCCAAAGCACATCTCCTGCACATTTAAAGCATGTGACTTCTGCCAAAGAATCAGGGGAACTCTAGTTTGATAATTGTTGAGAGCTGTAGCTCTATGAAGGGAAAAGTACAATACCCAGGATTATTATTTTTTTTTGGGGGGGGGGATGCTTTAAATGTGTGGTATGGCTCTGCCCAAGAAAGTGAGGGTGACTGACTGCCTCAGGCAGCATAATTTGGGTGAGCCGGGCTGCAGACAGATTGACAGGAACCTAGGGAGGCAGTCCACAAACCTCTAGATTGTATCACAAGTCCATCAGCAGGGAGAGGGTCCTATCATTGGGTGGTGGTGTTTGTTGTTTTGGTCTCAGGTACCAAAATGTTTTGGACTAGAAAATAAGACAGGGCAAGCTGTATCCCATGAAAAGTTGCTGATGCCAGGAGACAGGGAGGTTTGAAATAATGGCTTGCTGTGCACTAACTCATCAATAGATCCATGACTGAACTTCTCATCTTCTTTCCTAGCCTTTCTTCCCTGGTATACTCCCTCAGAAAGATACTGACAAACTGAAACATGTGCAGAGGAGGGTGACCATTTCCATTCTGAAGTTCAGCTCTTCGCAGTTCCACACCAGTTTGCAAATTATTTGATGTTAAAACCCTCAGGAAAATTCATCAGCGCATCAGCGTGAATTTCTCCTAAGGTTGCATATGTTTACATGCAATTCTTCTGAGTTCCACACATTTTTGCAAAACCAATTTGCCCTAATGCAATGCATTTTTGTACGTTATTTCGCAAATGTATACATTTTTTGCACACACCTTATCCAAGCATCTGCAAATTCGCACACATTATCCAGCAGGAGAAGCACATTGCAAATTGTGGGTGAAGCAAGGATTTCAAAGGGTGGCTGCGTTTTGGTTCACGTATTGCTTTGGAATGTGCAAATTATTACTATTATTATTCATTAAATTTCTAGGCTGCCCTTCATCCAGGGATCACGAGGCAGTTTACAATATAAAAGCACAAAAATCACAAACAAAGTGATTGCAAACACACTGGGAGTGTGGGGAATAACACTTGCTTTGACACAATGTCTTCTAACCTCCCCACAAACAAATCCAAATGAATGCTCATTAAATAGCTCACATTGTCTAATCTCTCTGCAGGCAAATCAGGGTGAACGCTCAGTAAACTGGAAGTATTTGCAGTTTGCTCTGGAAGAGCATGAAATCTGATGCTTGCAAATCTGTTAATTAGGAATTGAATACCAGTGATGAAAGTACATGTCTTGGCCAAGTATACAGTATTGTCCTAGCATAAGGCTCAGCCATGGTCTGGGAGGGCTTCTGTAAACTTCTTGTAATTCACTATCACAAGTAGCTGTAACAGGGGTGAGGGATCCAAGTCTCATCAGCTCTAGCAGGCATGGCCAACAATCAGGGATGATGGGAGCTGGAGTGCAATAACAAGTTAGCCACCCCTGATTTAGATGGCACATCACCCCATGAAGACCCTATCTCAAAATCTATGACACATATTCGGCACTGCAATGCAATTAGAGCAGATGCAAACTAAATTTATCGGGCGTGCCAAAAGATAAAGTAATTAATCTCCAAAAGTTCTGCATCTAATAAATCCCTAATTAATTCCTAATATAGAGAAAATGACTTAATTATAATCTTCCCTTTGACCAGGGGTGAGGAACCTTTCTGGCCAGGCAGATCTGCCCCCACTTTTGACAGGTGAGCTGGGTAACCCACCCGTCAAAAGCCCTTTATACAGCACCAACCGCCAGTGGATTGTCGGGCACATGGGAACTGCAGTCCAAGAGCCTCTGTAAAGCAGTAACATGCTGAGCATAGAACTGGCGAAGATGCTTTCTGTGGGGATCAGCTGCACAACTGACTTGGTTGGGCATCAACCGATTGGTGAGGATTTCAGCCTTGCCTTTGGAATTGATGGCTATGAGAGAAAGCTCCCCATGAGGAACTTGGTCTTGTAGCCGATCACCCACCTGATGCCACATGTCAGGTGGGTACGGTTTGGGGAGGCACCCTTTCCTTAGGCCCTCAAGTTGTACTTTTTTGTCAAGTGAAATCAGCAGCTCCCATGCAATTTTGGAATAGGATTAAAGGTGAATGCTGACAGAATGATTGTTGGTTATAAATGGGGGGGGGGGGAGAGATACAGTGGCTAATGAGTATCTGGGATATAGCATGTATGATCAATTTAACTCGTTTTGTCTAGGTCAGGGATGGAAGGTTGATGACGTATGCAGTGATGAAAGGAGCACTTTTCTTACGTATTGGAACTCAAATGTACAAGATCATATGCATGTTAGGTGCAATTAAATAATTTTAGGGTTTCTTTTTGTTATATATTCATTGTTTTAGACATGGCGAAATGATAATAATAAAAAATTGGATGTATAAATATGAATGTCAACAGTAAAGGGAGAGCACGATAAATGCAATAAATAGAATATAAACTAAGGCAGGCACCAGGACACAGGTATATGGGGAACACATCTGCCAAAGGAAGTAAGTCCTGATGCTTTTATTCTGTGAACTGCCTCGAGACCTGCGGGTATAGGGCAGTATATAAATTTAATAATAATAATAATAATTCCAAGTGCAGTTGCATAGCCACGAGGGAAAAGCACTTATATGTGCAGAGGTTCTTTATTATATATTGCTATGTTGCATCTGGGTTTGTTTTTTAAAAGGAGCAAGAAATGGCAATTCATCAAACACTCTTTGGCAAAATCCTACATACCTTCAACAGAGGTAAGTAGATGAAGTCCTCTTGGTGGCACCACAGTGTCAATGTTCCACTTTGAATCCACTTGTAAGAGGCCTTTTACAGAAATGACACACCTTTGGAACAGCCTCCCCCATGAGAAAGCCGTACTACCTTTTCGCCACGTGCTGGAAACATGTTTTGTTCATACAGGCAATGTGCTGACCACAGACCTTACTTGCACACAACACAGCCCATCAGCTGGGATTGCATACGTATTCCTGCTTTGCTTTGTGTCTTTGTACAGATCTATTGTTTTGACTGAAGGGACGCAGGTGGCGCTGTGGGTTAAAGCCTCAGCGCCTAGGACTTGCCGATCGAAAGGTCGGCGGTTCGAATCCCTGCGGCGGGGTGCGCTCCCGCTGCTCGGTCCCAGCGCCTGCCAACCTAGCAGTTCGAAAGCACCTCCGGGTGCAAGTAGATAAATAGGGACCGCTTACCAGCGGGAAGGTAAACGGCGTTTCCGTGTGCGACTCTGGCTCGCCAGAGCAGCGATGTCACGCTGGCCACGTGACCCGGAAGTGTCTCCGGACAGCGCTGGCCCCTGGCCTCTTAAGTGAGATGGGCGCACAACCCCAGAGTCTGTCAAGACTGGCCCGTATGGGCAGGGGTACCTTTACCTTTACCTTTATTGTTTTGACTGTGCTTCATGGTTTTGTGTCGCACACAGCTTTAAAACATAAAGTAGTATTTATATAGTTTTCAAATAAATAAATGGAGGTGGCGGGAGGCATTCTTGGTGAAAGGGTGTTTCAGCTTTGCTGAAGCTGCAGGACATTCTTTAAGGCATGTTGTGTGTAGTTCTTGGGCATGTTTTGCTGAGGTTTAGGGCTTAAGACCTGGAAGCTAATTGTAGCTTGAAAAAAGACCTACTAGATACAGAAATGCTATCCACTTAGGCTGCACATCCTATTCCCTTGTATAGGGGAGAAAGCCTCATTGAACTCAGTGGGGCTTTTGAGTAGACAGGGATGGAATTGCACTGTTCATTTTCTTACTAGCTCTTTTGCAATTGTTAAATTACCTGCATTAGAGAAGCCTGCTCTTTCCACAGCTGGTTAGACACAATGCACAAACCAAATTCATATATACCTACTTCACAAACCCCTTCTCTTCCACTTTTCCTCTATTCTTCTGGGCATTCTATGAGGAATATGTGTCATCTTTACTAGGAAATTAACTGTAGACAATCTACCCACCTCAGCTGCTTCCTGCTGCAATCCTTCCCCCACAATCCTTAAAAGCTGTTCAGGCCAGAGGTCTCTTTGGAAATAGATCAAATAGCCTTTTATTCCTGGAACTGCTCCCCGATACATTGTGCATCTTCCAATGAGTATTTATGATGTGCCAGCACACCTTGTCCCACAATGGCACATTATCTGTAGACTTTCTAGCTTAAGCAACATGAGAGGCAAGCAGTTTTCATTTTGTCCAGACATTCCCTTCTAAACAACTGACCTAAAAGGAAAAGGGAAAAAAGGGGTTTCCTGCATTATTGTGTTGCTTTCTTACTGAAATTCAAACTTCTAATGGAAGCCAGAAAAGGAGCTTTAGTGTGTGTGTGTGTGTGTGTGTGTTTTGAACTATTGTTTGGGTTGAAATTGGGTGCTGTCTTTCCATAGCAAATCCTATCATGTTGTGTTTTTTGTTCAAAGAAATCAGATTGAAATGCTCACCAAATACTTCAGAAGCAAGAGCTCATGGGACCACAGAGTTAATCAAAGCATCACACATGAGAAGGGATGTTGTGACACTGGATGCCATCAAACTTCAGTAAGGAAAATGACACTGATCAACACACTAAGAAATCACACAGCCAACATGATGCCATTCCCAAACAATGGTTGCTGTGTGGTTTCGCTGGTTGTGTTTGCACATAACACTAAGCCATGGTTTGTTTCAGCCATGGAAGAAATCACATGATTTCAAGAAACCACCAGATGCCACAGCTTGTTGCTATGAACTGTGGTTTATTTTGCAGATGATATTGCCTAGTGCCCCTGTATTCTGGCAAGTATCTGCAATTCAGTGGTTAAACAAACCACGGTTATGCAGAGTTAATGGGTCAGGACAAAAAGTCAAGCTACTGTTAAAACAAGCCATGGTTTGCAAGCTAACAACAAACCATGGCAGTTTGTTGCCAGAAAACAAACCATGGTGAGTTTGCTGGACTGAGTCTGGACATTCCAACAAACCACAACATAGCTAAATGAAACTAAGCAACGTAGCTACGACCTGAGATAGCTCAGTTGGTAGGTAGAGCACAAGACACTTAATCTCAGGTTCATGCCCAACGTTGGGCAAAAGATTCCTGCAATTGCAGGAATGACTAGATGACTCTTGTGGTCCCTTCCAACTCTACAGTTCTATGAAGCAGGAACAAAGAAGGCCGCTGTGTCCGAGTGCAGGGCTGCTCCCTTGGTCAGCAATGGATTAAACCCAATTAAAATGTTAAGAGCCTGCTGACTAATAGTCTGAACAGAGGAGCATGCTTCTCTTTTTGGTGTTAAGAAAAAGAAAGAATGTCTGCAAAGAGCACCCCTCCCCCTTTCTGCAGGTTCCCAGCTCTGGTCAAGCATCCGCCATGGTGCAAATAAACAGATGCAGCACAAACTGGCCCCTTCCACAAGACCACCTTTAATAGAATGAGGAAGCAGGGTAGGTCAGAATGTCGATTGAACACAGTCTCCCCCACGCCCACCCTCAGCCCCGAGACACACATGTTGTATTACACACCAATCTGAACAAGACGGAAGCTGTGGCTTACGAGTGCCAACGGGGCTGGTGTGTTTGTGGGTGCCTGTGTGTAGGGGGGGGGGGCGGTCTGCAGCGGTAAGATGAGGGGAGCCATTTTGTAGCTGAGCCTGCTCACCTTGGTGGCCGGTGACTGGGTTCAGATAAAGGATCTCAAGCAGGGCTCTGAGACCCTTTCACAGATTGAGACGAAGACAAAAGGAACAGTGGCTTTTTGAAGGTTGGTCAGGCCTCTGATTGTTCCTAACTCAGCCTGTGGTGTCATGTAATTGTGAACTCTTGGGTGGGGGGAAAGGACAGGATGGGACAGACAGGGAGGGGTAGGGGACGTCTGTGCCGTGGCCTCCTCTTTTGTCGTGGAAAAAAAAGTAACAGCTGTTAAGACACGGCTTGTAAAGAAAGAAGAAAGTGGGGGAGATATTGCCATCAAAAAGACTGGCATGCAGGCTTCTTTTGTACAGTCATTGGCAGTTTATGAAATGACGGTTCCTTGGTTGTCGGATTTGTACAGTTCAAAAAATAAAACCACAAAAAACCGAGGCGCGGCGTCTGCTGGCGAAGACAACCCTGCCCTGCCCCTTCGCACACCCTCCTCCTCCTCCTCCCCTCCCTACGTGGACAGAGGGACGCGACTTGAGTCCAAAGCGCCTCTCGCTGGATTTTGGCAAGAAGAGAAAGAGAAGAGTTGGATGCATAGCAAATTCCTCCGTGGTCGTCCACAGCCCAACCCACCCTGTGCGGCGAACCTGAGCAAGATTCCCTGGCTTCTGGGGGTGGGGGGCAGAGGGGGGGATAAGAGTTTCTGCCATCTGGATATCCACGGTGCCGAGGGGCTGCTGTCAGCACGCAATCTCGTCCAGCGTGCCCAGGGTCGTCTGCAGGGGGACCGTCACAGTGTGGCTGATGGGATCGGAGTGGTTTGGCAAGGGCTCGCATGTGCTCTGGGGAAGGAGAGAAAGAGAAAGAGAAAGAGAAAGAGAGAGAGAAAGAAAGGAAACGTGGTGTGCAGTGCAGGGGCTAAAGAGACAGTAAGCACAGAAGGGCCTTGTTCAAATCTCACCTCAGTCATGAACTCACTAGGTGGCCTTAGGCAACCAATTCTTCCTTCAGTCTCAGCTCTCCATCTGCAATATGGGGATAACACATTGGCCTACCTTCCAGGGACATTGTAAGGACTGCTGAGACAATGCATGGGGAGTGCTTGGACCAGACTGAGAAGTGATATACAAATGCTAGGTTTTACTTTAATATCTGCCCTAGGGGCTGGGAGGATCCAATTCCTCATACTATTAAGGCGCCTAGAACTGAAACAGATTAGGAAAAGAAACTTGGGAGTGGAGGGAGCTTATGTAAGATTAGCTTCCACTTTTGATGAAACAGCTGCACTTGTGATTTTCAAACACTGAATCCAGAGATTCCAAAGCAGCACTGTGGCTTTCAGCAAGGCAGTCTAAACCCCCAAAAACAAATCTAGCGGAAATGGTCATGGCAACCATGTGTGTGTGTGTCGTGTGTGTGTGTTGTATATGTATATATGTGTTTGTTTGCGTCTGCAACAAATATCATACTATTAGTGTCAAAATGTACATTAATATTGGACATGAGCCATAAACATGCTTAAAGCCTGTTCATTCCACTAGAAGTGAGTTAAGCACTTATTTCAATTTATCCATTGAAATAAACAGAACCTCAAAGTAATCAGCTTGTGAGTATTGACGTTTGCACCTTGAAACCATCATGCTTTGAAATTTGAAACAATCGGTTTTGAAATGTGCATTTTGTGTGGGCGTGTGTGTGGTGTCAAATTTGGAAAAGCGAATGTCTTGGGGGGTTTAAACAGCTGCAATCTGAAAATACGCAAGTAAGTCTTACTGAACTCAGAAATATCTCACACTGGGTAAACATGTTCAGTATTCTGCTTTAAACCTGACAGCTCAAACTGAATTATTGGTAAAATTTTAAATCTGAGGGAGCAGAGAATCTGTAAAAATAAAGAACACAATCCATCCAAGTTTAAGTGCTGTGCAATACAAGCCAAAGAATGTTTATTCCAGGGTTAAGTTCCACTTTGTTCAGTGGGTCTTATTGTCAGCTAATATGTACAGGACTGCAGATTTAAAGACCCATTGATTTCAGTGGGATGGATTTAAGAACATGGTTCACACTCCATAGAAATATGTGCTTAACTCTGACTGGATCATGTCTGTGATTTATTTATTTACCATATTGGGACCTGCCTTGAGGTAGAAGGTGATATAAAATCCATACACACAAACACGTGTATTTAGCTATCATCTGCGTTTTAAAAAATGTCAACAAACCAAGATTATTTTGAATTGTGGGAAGGGGCTAAAATAACAACAATCTAAATAAATCATGCACACAGGGCTCTGATGTAAACAGTCCCATCCTCCAGTGTATTCCATAAAAGGTCTAATCTATCTTTTATTTCTGTGGCTAACAACTATTTTGATCTTGACACAGCATGATGGATGTGTCTTTTTGCTTGTTTAGTTTAAGCTCACAAGGACCTGAAATACCCAAAAGTTTTTGCTCTTCTTTACTTTTCTTGAAAGCCGACAAACTTTCAAAACCCCTTCAGGACCAATGAGTCTGTGTCAGGTAAACTCCAGCCTAAAATGCCTCACATTGCAGAAATGAATCACAGCTTCAATTCTTACCCACCCACGGAAAGTGAGCATTGCAGGGTAATGAACCAGTCTGGTTTGCGAGGGCTTCTTGTATGCCCTACACCTGCTTTAGGCCCAGGGGATCTCATGCTTACTTACCACATTCTCATCGTGGCTTCCTTCCTCCTCTTCCTGGCCAAGAAGATCTAACAACTTCTCCTTGATCAGCTAAAAGAAATGGGAGAAAGGGGGAGGCTCTTAGTCCCAACAGCCTACCCATCCGCAGATGCAGGGAAACTGGTTCTGTTTGCTTTATATGAGACTAATGATTTATTCTGCTTCTGCTAGTCCATGCAGATAGTTCATATCATATTGCAGATATGGAACTGAGGCTGAAAAAATAGTTGCTCACCAATAAACTTATCAAGGAGGTAATTGTCAAAAACATCCTAGTGCTACATATATACTTCCAGCCTATATCTCCTTTTACTTTATTTTTTTTAGGTGGTTCTCTTTCTCCCCGCCCCCCCTCTCCTGGTGCTGAAATTTTGCTGATTTGCTACGGCTGGAACAAGCAAGCTTGCCCCCTTTTCCTTGCCTTCTCAGGAGCACGTGTGCCAGGTCAGAGGACCACTGATAAAGGCCCGGTGGCATTTTTACAAGTGGCCACTATGGATGGGAGATGGAATAACTTTTGCTGAATCAAGCGGTGGGTCACATTCACCCCTTTGTTCAATGCTGTCAGCACTGTAAAACTTGCAGCACCTCTGAGAGGAGCAGCTCTGGCACCAGTAGCAAATTTTCAAAAGTGAGGCATGGAGTGAAACCACAGGAATCTGACCTACACTTTAGAAATTGTAGACACGGGAGAGGAAGGAAGAGAGATGAGAAGGTGCAGGGTCATCATGGTAAGGAGAAGGTTGGTTTTCCCTTCCAACCTTGTTGCCACACAGACCTTTTAATTAAAAAGTGGGTGTTATAATTTTGCTTAATTTTTTGAAGAATCCAGATTGCCAACCCATTTCATTCCAGCACCTCCCATATTGTCCTTGTGTCTGTTTCTAGACCTCATTTGGGGAACTGTATTTTTTTGTTAAAAAAAACCAATTGCAGTGCCAACCTTCTCAGGAGGGACTGGCAAAATGTCATTGAGGCTTCTCAGGGTGTCTGTCCCTTTAATTCCCCCCTTTATATGTTAAAGCTGCTTCTGCCCCTTTATAATTAGCGGCTTTCTGTTTACTCACATGGTTGACATTCACCACTTCAATGGCTGGTTCTTGTTCCTTTTTTGTGGGGAGAGGGGCAGAAGGGCAATAATGACAGGTTTTTTCTTAACAGCCAGAGCAATTTCACTTTTATTTCTCCCCTTGTTTTATAATTGCAATTGCATAATAATAATAATAATAATAATAATAATAATAATAATAATAATATAAAATAGCTGCAAATAAGAAAGCAGAAAGGAGATCGCCTCACTTGAAAGGGGTCAGGAACCAGCCAATCAAAAGTTGATTCAGGAATTCAGTCATATGAGTGAACAGGAGAAGTTTAATTAAAGGGGCAGAAGCAGAGAGGAAAAAGCCATTTTAAAAGAAAGGGGCAAGGAGGGAGCTACTAACAAAAGAGACTGTTGCAGGATTTTTATAAGGAATACAGGGCTGTTTTAACTGTTTCAATTACACTTCCAGCTGAAAGGTCCCTACTGTGAAAGCAACCCTTTCCTCAGTTGCTAAGAACTCTGAGTAAATGCCTTTCTCATTTTCCCATCAACATTAGGACTAGACACTTGCCCCATTTTTAATTTTTTTTTACAGAAGACAGGTTATCAGACAGCAGTGGCGGGCACCACGCTGTGTGAAGAAGGACCATAATCCACGTTCTGTGGCATAACAATGGCTGCCCAGACCTGACTGCCTGGGGAACTGGGAAGCGAGTGTTGCAGGAGCTGGAAGGTGGCCTGGGTGGTGGTTGCAGAGCTCATATTTGGCCTGTTTTACTTTAGGTTTTGACACTTGTTCGACCCGAAAGGAATCCCAAAACGTAACCACGCAGTTTTACACAAATAGATGGAAAACCTTCAAAGTCTGTGAGGGTCCCTGGGGGAAGAGAAGGCAATGGATGACTGCTGCTGGTGTGCATGTGTGAGAGAAGATTCCATGAAGCATGCCTGCTTCTGCCTTCAGCATCTGTGAAAGCTGCTCCATTAGGGAAACTGGGGCACTACCCCACCAGCCTCAGTCTGCCCAAAAAATCACGGAATTGTGCAATTGGAAGGGACCCCAAGGATCCACCCAGTCCAGCCCCCTGCAAGGCAGGAATCACAGCTAAAGAATCCCTGTCAGATTGCCATCCAAATGCTATTAAAAAACCTCCAATGAAGGAGGGGCAGACCCCTCTTGTCTGCCTACTTATTTACATCCAGTCCAGGTCCTGGCCCTGGCTGTCAGCATTTTCCTCCTCCTCCTTAGTCTCCCTGTTGCCCTTATAGAACTCAGCAGGGAGGGTGATGGGGACAAAACTAGAATTTGTTGGCCCTGCCTGGCTCCTCCTACTGCTGGCTGACCCTACCAGTCCCAGTGAACACCAGCCGCCACTGTTCCCAGTCCACCCCTCGGAAAAAGCTGCTTTAAGAGAGAGGCCTGCTTCTTCCAGAGCACCTAGCCGCATGTGCCAAACTCATGAGCTGGCATCCAGCTGAGCTGAACAAGGCCCCTGGCTAAGTGGCTCTGACAGAACTAGCACACAGCAAAGGTAGCTGGGCAGAGCGTATTTTAAGACAGGGGCCTCACAGGTGATCCTATGCCCAAATTTATCCACATGCAGCTCCCTGTATTTGGAGTTGTGTCACAGCAGGGTAGGCCTTATTTAATTTCAGTTTGTACTATTAAATTCTAATAGGTTGTTGGATATTCCTTTATTTGATATAAGTTGTTTATTTTAAAGTTATATTTTTATCACGACATTTTTTTTTATATTGGATCAGATTATTATAAGGTGTGTGTTCTTTGCTGTTTCTTCAGCTTGTAAATGCCTTGCGTATAGTAATATAGAAAAGCAGTATACAAATTAAAAGTACTCTTATTATGGTCACTTTCTCCACCCCCAATTTTTTTAAAAAAATATAAAACAAAGATAAAAGAACTACAATCATACCTTGGATCCCAAACACCTTGCAAGTCAAATGTTTTGGCTCCCGAACGCCACAAACCCAGAAGTGATTGTTCCTGTTTGCGAAAGTTCTTTGGAACCCAAACATCCAACGGGGCTTCCGCGGCTTCCGATTGGCTGCAGGAGCTTCCTGCAGCCAATCGGAAGCCACAATTTGGTTTTTGAATGTTTTGGGAGTCGAACGGACTTCTGGAATGGATTCTGTTCAACTTCTGAGGTACCACTGTACGCACAATCAGAGAATCATCTCCAAACAGTCCACAGAGCTTTGTCAAAGCGTATATGCTAAAATCATCACAGTCTTAACAAACACCAGATGATACATAATAACCTCCATTGCTTGGACAATTGTCCACAACTAAAAAGGTATTATGCCCACTTTCTATCTCGATTAATTGAGTGCCCACCTCTGCAATGTGCAGGAATGGTGGCCTGCAGATGACCAAGCAGAGTGAACCAGGAGCAAGGAAGGCGCTCCCATCTTTCACTCTGGTCAAGAGTTCCCTGGCCACTCCAGCTTGAGCTGCCGAGACAGGTAAAAGAAGGGATAGAGAATTGAGCAAGCAGGAATGAACAATGGATAATGGAGCCTCTCCTGTTGCTGCCACTTAAAAAGGGGGGGACAGAGCCAGGTCTAAGGGACTGCCTCCCCCTCCCCTTTACATCTCTCTTGTGTCTTGGTTTCTCTAAGGGCCATGCTAGACATCATGTTTAAATGCATCTTTACATTCAGCTTTCTCTTTAAAAAAATGCCAACAGAAATTGCTGGGTTATTAGCCAAATAATTACTGGGATTACAGCAAGTGGGAAGGGAGTCTATATCCCTCTTCTCTCCTGTTGTGATCCAAAGGAAAATTGTTCACTGAAGCTGCTATTTTCATTGGCCAAAAATCCCCCCACTGGTGGCAGCTGTGCTTTCTTCTTATCTTTGCTATAAGACTGGGATGGGAGTGGAGGTGTGAGTTCCTCCCAGTGCAAATAGCAGCTTTGAAGAAGCATTTTCCATTAGGGCTGTGGTAGGGAAAGAAATGGTTAAATCTCCCCACCACGCCTACTGCAGTCCTGATAATTATCACACCCCCACATATGGAGGCTCATATTTGCATTTAATAAAACATGCAAATATGCATAATGCAAGTAAGCATTTAAACGGCAAATCTATTTTGGTCATACAATTTTTAAAAAATGTAAATCTGACATTTGAGGGAGCCTAATTTAAGTTTGCGGGCTATTGTTCTGCAGCCCAGAT
Organism: Podarcis cretensis; assembly: GCF_951804945.1. NCBI lineage: Eukaryota > Metazoa > Chordata > Lepidosauria > Squamata > Lacertidae > Podarcis > Podarcis cretensis. The sequence continues at coordinate 26,109,266 of NC_137182.1, read as the reverse complement.
TTATTACTGAGGGTTCTTGTTGCACACAATTTGGTCTTGATAGCACACAAGACCCAGGCTTTACACTTCTCTAACTTGGTTCACCATTTCTGAGTTTATAGCAGAAACTTGAATGTGGGTTTGGATTTTGGGCTTCAAGTTTTCAAAATTCATTACAATCAGGAAATCCCAAGAAATGCAGATAGCAGAATTTCAAATGTATTTTGTCTTCGAAGGAGAAGGCTGGGGAATTCAGGGAATGGATTTTGTAGAGAAAGCTGGGTGGGAATCGAAGGCCAGGAGAGGCAGAGAGAATGAAATGGGGCGCTTCATACCACAACATTTTGTTGTAGGCCCCAGTCATTTATTACGTTTACATGCTGTTCTCTCTTTTTTTAGCCAGAAAAAACCTCGAGGCAGCTTCAAAAGAAAATACAAGGGAGCCAAAGGAAGCTTAAGTATCTAGGCACTTGATGGGGTCAGAGAGGAGGGACTGGATGGTACCTGGATGCTAGGATTACATAAGTCACCACAAGAGAGGGAGGGCCACAACTTACCTCATAGATGTAGTCAAATATTTCCAGAATGGTGAGGATACTAGCACCAATAAAAAGACCCATCTGACCTCCAATATCACCTGGAGAAGGGAAAGGAAACCGAAACAGACGTTTTATCCACACACTATTTATGGGGGTGTAGAGAATAAAACAGTTTTGACCTATTGCGGATCTGTGCTCACCAGCTTTTGGGGCAAAACATGCTACCCTCCTTCAAGCAGTCCAGTTCAGGAACAGAGAAGAGGCTTCCCTGGTTTCTAGCAAAAGCTTTGCAGAATGTTGTTTGGCTGGGCTTTGCCATTATCACAAAACCAGGCTGTGCTGGCACCAAAGCATGTTCAAAGCAGTTCCCCACAAAATCCTGGGAACTGTAGTTTCCCCCTCACAGGGCTATGATTCCCAGCATCCTTTTTAAAAAAATGCATTTAATGTAATTCCTTTTTGGAGGAAGGCAGTTGTGTGCATTGAAAATGCTTTAAAGTTCTTGTGTGGCGTTGTCTCACTGAGCTGCTACTGGGAACTGAGTACACTTGGGCCTCAGAGTCCTCTTTAGGCACCAAACAGAAGGGCATTTGCAATATCAGTTCCTGTGGTTGGCAGGCAGTAGCCTCCGAATTGGTCAACACTAGCATCACTCCTGAGATCTTGGGCTCCTGGCTGTATGTGATCAGCAGAGCAAGTTGCCTATTATAGTTCAAAGACCCTTCCTCTCTCTCCCCTTATTTTACAGTGAAATAAACTTATTTCAAGAAAACTGGCAATTAAATCCTCCCCATTGCCAGTACTGATGATGGAACAATTAGGAGAGGTTATTCAAGGAGGAATTAGTATGCCATTGATGGCTAACCTCCATACACACTCATCAGGAAGCGATAAAATGGGTTCCACCTGCACACAGGAAGTGTCTAATTAAAAGCACAGCAGCACTTTAAAAAGTCTCAGTAGCACTTCATCTGTCAACACTAAAAGGGTAAATTCTACAATTGTGCTTTATTGTAACACACACACATCCCACCACTAAAACTCTGGTCTTGGGGGTGGGGAAATCTGAGGACCACACAGAAAACACCAGAATGCTGCAGATTGACAGGGGCATCTGTATCCTCCATGAAAAGTGAGTGAGTAAAGAATGACCACTCTGTGTGTGTGTTTGGTAGGTGGGAAGTCCTGGCGCAGAAGCTATGTTTGTGGTTGAGATGCTCAGTTTTGATAGTAGTGGATAGCATAGTGAGGTGGTGGCAATTACCTGATGAGTCACTGCTGCTACTGAGAGTTGGAGGGGAGGTCAGCAAAGGGCAAGTGCACTGGTGAAATCAGGTCAGCACTGCCACTGCACTGTCCACCACTGACCCTAAGCCAGCAGGCTGCACCTGTCCTCTCAAATAAAATTACAGTGGTACCTCGGGTTAAGAACTTAATTCGTTCTGGAGGTCTGTTCTTAACCTGAAACTGTTCTTAACCTGAAGCACCACTTTAGCTAATGGGGCCTCCCGCTGCCACTGCGCCGCCGCCGCCGCCCAATTTCTGTTCTCATCCTGAAGCAAAGTTCTTAACCCAAGGTACTACTTCCGGGTTAGCAGAGTCTGTAACCTGAAGCGTTTGTAACCTGAAGCGTCTGTAACCCGAGGTACCACTGTACAGATTTGGCAAGGGTGATACGGACTGTCCCTTCTGCAAGCTAAAGCACCCCTACCCGTCAGCTCAGTTCTGATGGCTGAGCTGCTTGGAGAAGAGTTATCAACTTCTCCCAAAACCTACCCTCTGCCTGGAGAAGCATATTGTTTCCTTTCATACTGTCAGTAAACGTTAAGCATCCATGAGATGCCTTCTTCCTCTCACAGCTTTCTGATGCTAATATAAATGCAACTTAAAATGGCATTGGCCATTTCAGCTGTAGCACCAGACTGCTGATTGATAAGTACCTCTTACTGAATTCAACAGAGTTTATTTCCAGGAAATCATATACGTACAGGTTTATAGCTTTAATTTTGATGCTATCTGCTATCTGCCCATCCTCTCTGATTCCTTGGTTCTTGGGAACTTTTAGCCTATACCTCAGAGTATTTGCAATCTCCCACAGTTGTTGCTATTGTTATTAATGATCATTGATTACAATAATTGTATTTCTTATATCCCATCCTTCTTCATAGAGATACTAGGGTGGAAAACAATGTTTATAAAATACAGCATAAAAAAATTAAAGCCACAATTTACAGTAGCAACAGAATATGACAATCTATATGACAGCTGATCCTTGAATGAATATAAGGTGAGAGGCCATTGGAGCAGAACTGGGAAGGTAGTGCCATAGACCTGGTACCATTACCAAGAAGGCCCTGCTGTGTACTGTTATATGCCATCTATGAAGATGATACAAGGATCAAATTCCTTTTGAATTTCTACCTTCAGTTATTGTGCTCTTGAAAATCTGGAATCTCTCTTCTATTGGCATTTTTTAAAAATGCAATTGTTATATTTGCTTACTTCTGCTACTCTGATTTAGGTTCTTGTTCAACGTCCATGAAGCATATAGGGATGAATATGTTATTGAACAGATTATCCTTTCCCTGCCAGTAAAAATCATAGTTGTTCTCTATATAAACTGGTAAGAATCTCTCTGCTTATTGTTCAGAAAGAAAGAAAAGGCTTACATCTCCATGACAACAGGGTATATGCTTAAACGCTGCTTACAAAGGCCTTGGGACAAACAGACAGACATTAAACTCTCCTTTCTTTCATCTAAATAACAGACGGGCTGGATTCTGACTTTGACAAGTCAGGCGAGCCAATAATTCTTCATTGTGATGGATAGAAAGGCAAACTCTTGTCGACAGGGTAGGGGCGGGAGCAGGAGACAAACTGAGGCCACTGGTCTACAACAGAATGGAAATTAGCAACCAGGCATACGTGGAGGAAATAAACTCTAATTTAAATTGTCCTAACCTGCTTTCAGATATACATTCTTTCACCTTTTTAAATATTTCTAATTGTTGTTGTTGTTTAGTCGTTTAGTCTTGTCCGACTCTTCATGACCCCATGGACCAGAGCATGCCATGCACTCCTGTCTTCCACTACCTCCCGCAGTTTGGTCAAACTCATGCTGGTAGCTTCAAGAACACTATCTAACCATCCTGTCCTCTGTCGTCCCCTTCTCCTTGTGCCCCCCATCTTTCCCAACATCAGGGTCTTTTCCAGGGAGTCTTTTCTTCTCATGAGGTGGGCAAAGTATTGGAGTCTCAGCTTCAGGATCTGTCCTTCCAGTGAGCACTCAGGGCTGATTTCCTTAAGAATGGATAGGTTTGATCTTCTTGCAGTCCATGAGACTCTCAAGAGTCTCCTCCAGCACCATAATTCAAAAGGATCAATTCTTCGGTGATCAGCCTTCATTATGGTCCATCTCTCACTTCCATACATCACTACTGGGAAAACCATAGCTTTAACTATATGGACCTTTGTTGGCAAGGTGATGTCTCTGCTTTTTAAGATGCTGTCTAGGTTTGTCATTGCTTTTCTCCCAAGAAGCAGGCGTCTTTTAATTTTGTGGCTGCTGTCACCATCTGCAGTGATCATGGAGCCCAAGAAAGTAAAATCTCTCACTGCCTCCATTTCTTCCCCTTCTATGTGCCAGGAGGTGATGGGACCAGTGGCCATGATCTTCGTTTTTTTGACATTGAGCTTCAAACCATATTTTGCGCTCTCCTCTTTCATATTTCTAATTACTGGCGGCAATTCTACACACTAAAGATTTGTTGGCAGAGTGTGAGGAGAATGACACATAGGATTGGGTAGAGGCCTCACTATGCTGGAAAAACAGCAGCTAAGCCACTGTCATGACAGCTACACCTCTGGTGGAACATGCCAGGTAGGCTGGCAGTAAACAACATTGCTGGAGCTGTTCTACTGGCAAAGATATGCCAGCAGAGTGACTGAAACAGGGCTTGGGTGACACAGTGCAACACAGGAACCTGTCTTATACAGAATCAGACCATTTGTCCACACTGACCGGGGATTGAACTTGGGCCCTTGTGCGCCAAAAGGAGACGCCCATATATGTTGGCCCCTATATCCCTTTTGATCCATGAGCAGGCCACATCAACAGCCCAACTTTACACCAGTCGACGGACATGGCACAAAGCATTACCCTCCTGTTGACTTTGATGAGAGGATGGAAAGATGGAAACCTCCACATTGAAGGCCACCACAGCAGAGCATACAGGATATAGGATGACTCAATGCCAAATCACACAGCACTCCACCAGTGGCAGAATATAGATGCCACACAGGGATGCGATAACCCAGGTGGCGAGGGGAAGCAGCACAGGACTGCATCTCTCTGGCTGAAGGGTCTTGCTTGTGTAATAAGCTCATGGGGGGGATCTGCCGATGGGAAACAGGGAGGAAACAGTGCTTTGAGCACAAAGGGAGCGATTTGCACAAAACTGATTGGCCTTGCAACCCATGCTCTTAGCTGCTCCTTGCTGAGGCTGGCAACTTTCTTGTTCCAAGCATGCTGTGGACATGCCTGCAATTGGTATTCAGAGGAAGAGTGCCTTTGACCCTGGAGGTAGGATATAGCCATTGTGACTAGTTGCTGGGTGATCTCCCCGCCCCCGTTAAACTCATTTCCCCTCTGCCTCAAATTGCCCACCACCACTGGAAGGGAGTTGGGCCAAAACCCCCAATTCCATTCATTTTACACACACACACACACACACACACACGATTCTTACTTACCAAGTAAAGCTGCCACTTCATATGCTTTCTTCTGCTCAATGGTCTCATAGTTGAGGGCTTCAAAGAATATATCGAGCACAAGAATATTCTCCCTGAGGAGAAAACAAAACAAAACAACACGGGCAGCCGAGAGACAGAATCAAAAGGAAGGAGCCGCATCCGTGAAAACAAATAAGCTTTCTGCTGCCACGGCACGTTTTTGAGTGAGCGACGACGAGAGAAAACTCATATTCCAAATGGGTAGCCTGAGGGATGTGTTATGCCTGAGCAGGGGGTCAGGCCATCCCAAGGGAAAGAGATATTATGTAATCGGTAGGGAGTCTGTCAACGCGCCTTGCGGCTTCTAGACAACTGCAGCGTACTGCTTTTACTTACACCTCCTCCATCCTCAAGGCTCTTCCCCACCGCCCACCAAAAAACAAATAACAATATTCGGTTGATTAAAAAACATAAGCTGCTTGTAAGCTGCTACACTGCCAGCTCCTTTGGGACTTGAACACCAAGGCACCAAATATTCCAGAGACATTAACATACATAAGAGCCCCACCAGATCTTGACCAAAGGTCCCTCTATAATTCTTTTTTTCCACAGCAGCCAACCAGGCACTTCTAGAAGTCTTCTAAGCAGAGCTTGAAGGCAATAACACCCCTCAGCTGCTTCCTTCCACCCACCCGCCCACCCACCCCCAAACTGGAATTCAGTGTTGCAGCATCTCTGAACCAGAAGGATCCATATGGCCATTGTGACTTTTAGCTCCTGACAGACCTCTCCTCCTCCACAGATTGATCCAATATGGTTCGTGGGTTGTAGTTCTTTGGGTCTTTTTATTACATTTTTTTTGTGTTTTCGTCTTGTATTTTTAAGCTTGTGAACTGCCCTGAGATCTATGGATGAAGGGTGGTATACAAATTTAATAAATAATAAAACAAAGTCTCCAGAGAGCTCATGGCAGCGAGTCCCAAAAGAAAGATGTGTGTTTTGTGAAGAGGTACCTTAAAAAAACAAAACAAAACAGCCCTGTCCTGATAATCTATTAGGAGAAATGTTTCTCTCTAAATTTTCTCCCCACCTTGCGTAATTTTGTAAGCACCCCACCGCCACTACACTGACCCCTCCAGCTCACCCCCCAATTTCCAAGTCCTTTCTCATAAGGAAAGTGTTCCAATTTTATTGATATATTGGTTTCCATTTTCTGCCCCTTGTCTAACTATTTTCAGTCAGGAGACACCAGTTGCTCGCAGCTGGTACGCACCATACATTTAGCACCTCTCCCTGCCCTCCCAGAATCCTGGAAATTGTAATTTACCCCTCACAGAGCTACAATTCCCAGCACCCTGAACACACTACAGTTCCCAGGATTCTTTGTGGTAAGGATGTGCTTTAGGTGTATCACATGTACACAGCCATAGTGCAGATTTCTCTTTAGGCCACCTAAGGTTGGCAGTATTCTCCCTTCCACTTTCCAGCTGCTCATTTGCCCCATGTTAAACTAACGGGGCAACATGCACGTAGGTGTGTGTAACTCTAGAACTCCCAGATGTCAGTGCCATCGGCGCTCAGTCCGTATGGTGAGCTTGCAATACCAGCATCCAGTCGGCTGGCTGAGCAGACCATGCCTGAAGAAGCCCAGAGCTCAGAGCTGGCTCCTCAGCCTCAGTAACTTGCCCCGAGTGTAATGACTGCGCTTAACTTCTGTGCCGCTTCCCTCGTCGCTGCCTTGAATATTGTGGCATCTACCTGCCTTTTGACAATGCAACTGCTTCACCAGAAGCTTTCCTATTAGGAATTATAGGTACCGAGGTTCCAAAGGACCAGAAAAGACTGTTCATATACATGGCAACGGCCGCACGGATACTACTAGTCCCAAGATGGAAGGAAGAGACAACCCCGACCAGAGAAGAATGGCAAACCAAGTTGATGGACTATGCCGAAATGGCAAAACTCAACTGGGAAGCTCAGAAATCAAGAAGACAAGAACTTTAAAAAGGAATGGGAAATATTTATAATTTATATACGAGATCATTGTAAGCAGGTTAAAACATTGGCAGGATTTTAACCACACTTGTAATGTAACAGAATGTATGGATAATTTAGAAAAACAAAAAATCGGAGAAGTATTGATATGGGGTTGAAAATATTATCAACAAGACCCATGGAAGGGAGGAGGGGAAGTTAGGAGATTCAGAGTAATCTTGATATTTGGATTTTGAATTGGTTTTTGTTGTATGTTTATATTTTTAAAAATCAAATAAAAATTTATTTACAAAAAAGGACAATGCAACTGCTTCCAGCCCCTTCTGTAGCTACATTGGATCTTGACTACTGCCAGCCTTTGATTAGGCACCCTGCCTGGGCCACTGGAGTGGATGGGCAGCCAGCTTCCTGACTTCCCAAACACAACAGCCTAGAGACTGACCTAGTTGAGGCCTGGCAATCAATCACATGTAATGGACTTCTATGTGGAGGAGACCCATTAAAATTACTGGACGCAAGGCGGTCGTGTCCATTAACTTTAATGGGTCTACTCTGAGCAGGGCTAACACTGGCTACAACCTTCTGTGTTGGGACACCACAAGCAAGAGCCTCTCACTGGGCTGCTTAGCATCATTCTAGCCCTGACCGGAATGGGCCTACTTACGAGATGTATTTCTCTGACTTGTTGAACTTTTTCTCAAGGTACTTGGCCGAGGTCTTGCTGGGGATCTTCACCATGGAGAGTTCCTTGTTGTAGCGCGTCAAATTGCACGGCGTTTGGCACACACAGTAACTGCTGTCCTTTTCACCAAGAACCACTGCAAGGCAAAGTGGGGACCAGATAGATGGGTTATCTGTGGAACTACCAGCTCAGAGATGCAAGCGTAAGGGGAGTTTTTGCTTTGCTCGCCATCATCAAGGGTCCATTCTAGGCTGGCGTGGGGAAACCTTTTGGACCCAATGGGCCAAATCGCTGTCTGTTCCCCTTCTCACAGGCCAACTCTTGACATGTGGGCAGGACAACTCATCTGTCAGAGTCCCTTCAGCAAGTGGCTGCTGGGCACTTGGGAACTGTAGCACAAGGGGCCTTTTGACAGCCCTGTGCTTGGCATGCTTCTTCACCAGCCAGATTCATCTCCTCTCCTGCTTCAGCTTCTGCCTCTAATTCTTGACTTTCCTCTGCCACAGATTCTCCCAAGCTCACTAAGCCCTGCCACCTCTTCAGCTTCCTCCGCCTCCTCCATCCGTTCTTCCTCTGACCACTCATCCGTCGTCCCACCACCAATCCCCAGGCTCTGAGCCTTCTTCCCGGGGGGGGGGGGGGTTCCCCAGCTGGTTCCTCCCACCCTTTGCGTCCAACAAGTCCGTGACAAGTTGTGCTTTTTATCCCGCTGTTACTAGAACAGAGGCACTGAAAACACATTCCTAGCTTGAAATGAGATCCTTGGAGGCGGGGGTGGGGGGAGAGAATAATAATAATTCTGAGAAACTGACAGTGAGAGAATCCTTTGTCCTTCAGAACTTACCTAGCGCAGGCTCTGCACACTCTTTATACTGCTCTGGCGTGCAGAACGGAGCATCTCCTGCACACAAAGAAAATAAAAAGCACACAGGGACATTTTTATGCAAACTTTGCAACAGTGAGTTTCTTTCTGACTAGTTTAGGAAACAGGTCCTTGCTTTGTTCTCAACCTGTGGGTCCCCATATGTTGTTGGACTACAATTCCCATCATCCCTGAGCTCCGGCCTTGCTAGCTAGGGGTGATGGGAGTTGTAGTTCAACAACATTTGGGGACCCACAGGTTGAGAAAGGCTGCTTTACGGGGACTGGAATAAGGATTACTGGCTGGGGTTGCCTTTAGAACTCATACAACCAAAAAAGCTTGGTTGCCGGCCAGTTCATTTCTGGACCAAATTCAAGGTTCTCGCAGTAGCGTTTAAAGCCCCAAACATCTTGGGTCCCAAAGATCTGAAAGACCACCTCCTTCCTAGGTGTTAAGATCAGCATAGGGGGCCCTCTTGGTAGTTCCACCTCTCTCAGAAGTCTTTTTTTGGGGGGAGTGTCCTAGCAGAGGGCATTCTCCATGGCAGCCCCCAAGTTTTGGAATTTCCTCTCCATAGGTGCATATGGCACCTTTACTGTACAGCTTTCACTATACAGCAGATGCTGAAGATGCACTTATTCACCCTGGCATTTGACATCTGAGATGCGTGTTTTCGAGTCGTCCCCCCATCCCCCCTATTCTTGTGATGGTAATCTGTTTTGACTGATTTTAATCTTGAATTAGAAATTGTTGTGACCTGTCCACCTGCCCCTGCCTGATGAAGGGCAAGTAACAAATCTGGTAAGAGTAATATAGTAAGGCTGAGCAGTTACAACAATATATATGGAAACCAAATCCAGCTTTTGATAGTTGGTTGGGACCTGAGAGTTACTACTTCCAGGATCGCCCTCATTTCAGATGTCAAGGAGGTAAAGAATTACACAACTTTTAGAAGACATCTGAAGGCAGCCCTGTATCTGGAGATTTTTAATGTATGATGTTTAATTACGTTTTTAGATATGCTGTAAGCAGCCCAGAGTAGCTGGGGAAACCCAGCCAGATGGACGGGGTATAAATAATAAAATTATTTACTATTATCACTAGTGTCTGAGAAAACTAAATGACGTAACAAGTTTACTAAGCGATCCTACGCATGCCTACTCAGATGTCATTCCCACTGACTTCAATGGGGCTTACTTCCAAGTAAATGGGCATAGGATCATATAGCTGAAAGCACACAGATTTTCACTAAAATAATGATGTTGCCAAATTGCCTCCAAAAGTCAAATAAACTGATAAACCAAAAGAGGACTCCCACTATCAGGAATAAAGGTTCTGTAGCTACTGGGTGCAAGAGCCCTGGCTTCGATTTATTGAAAGCAGGCTTTTCCCACTTTAGTGTAACAGAATGTTTACTTACATTTAAATTGTTTGGGTTTGGGTTTGTTTTTTTTTTAACTCCTAAGCAATCTATCAGCGCAGCAGACCAAGGGACCAGATGGAAGGAGGTAGAACTATCACATCAGTAGCCATCTGTCTGGCAATGTGTGAAATGTTATGTATGTGAGAGAGTGGTACATGAATTACTGGTTGAGTATGAGTAGGGTTATTTGTGAGGGAGTGAATGGGGAACAGGTACAGGAAGCAATATCCATGTGTAATAGCATATTTTAAAGTGATCTTCATATGCATTATCTCAGCAGTTTCTACTGTCTTATCTCAGTGCCCAAAGGCAGGATGCTGAACCCAGTACATTTCTTTTCCCCCAGAGGAGTCTTAGTAGATAGAAACCCGGCACTGAACATCTATAGTAAGTTATGCACGGAAGGTGGTAGAACAGCACAACTGTAGCCCCCGCTCATCAATTACCTATGGCAGTGATGGAAAGTGTGGTGGCGACCACAAGCGGCTTCTTTCACATATACATTCATCCCAGAAATGGAACATCTTCTTCAAAAGGCTGGTTTAAACCAGGACATGGTCCAAAATAACACCAAAGCATTAAAAAAGGGCTAGTTCAAAAGCAATTCTGAGCAACTTCTGCTGAAAGAGATCATCTTCATAAAAGGATAATGTAAACTGAGGTTTGTAATAGAGAACAGGTGTCAGGACTCGAGTCCACATGCTGTCCAAAATCTGGAGCCTTAGAGATGCCAAGGCAGAGATTCAGCTTGTAGGTAAAGGCAAAGGACCCCTGGATGGTTAAGTCCAGTCAAAGGCAACTATGGGGTTGTGGTGTTTGTCCACAGACATTTTTCCAGGTCATGTGGCCAGCATGACTAAACTGCTGTTGGCCCCCAGAGGACTGTGGCGAGTGCCAGAGCGCACGGAAACACCATTTACCTTCCCACCACAGTGGTAGCTATTTATCTACTTGCGCTGGTGTGCTTTCGAACTGCTAGGTTGGCAGGAGCTGGGACAGAACAATGGGAGCTCACCCAGTCGTGGGGATTCAAACCGCCGACCTTCCGATCAGCAAGCTCAAGACCATCAAAGTCAGAACAAAAAACTTACTCAGCCAGGCCATCAAAGAGGCCTCTTGAGCATCCATAGGCTATGGATGAGCATGCAGTAAAGGAGATGGTGGCATGTGATTGTGTCAGGCCCCACCTACTTTTGGATCAGGCCGCGCCCACTCCCAAAATGCAGCCCCTGAGAGATTTCTACCTAGGTGATCTGGGCATCAGGTTGCACAAGGTTCTTCACCCCTGAACTAACCCAACAATATCTCAATGATTGGCAGCAGGGGTTCATACAGGGATCTTCCTCAGCTTTACCTGGCAATGACAGGGACTGAACCTGGGGCCTGTTTGTGTGCTCTCCCCCTGACCTATGGCCCTCCTCTTTCCTTCACACCCAGGACTTGGTCCCTTGACAAGAGCCAGCCCTGACACCAGGGGAGAAGCACATGCTGAGGCTGTTTCAAGCTCACCCCTGAATACCTTACCTGGCATGTGGACCATTCTGCAGTTGCAATTTTCCACCACGTAGCGGGTCTCACAATCTATCCTGCACGCAGTGATGCTATAGATGGGAAAGAAGTCCAGGCCAAAGTCGGAGGAGCGGCACTCACCCCATGGAGGTGGAAGGTACGTCAGCTGCAAGAGAAAGATGGGGGACTCAAGTCAGAATATAGAAGGCTGTCTTTATTTATTTCTCTTTTTTTAACTATGAGGGATAGAGGAGTGTTTTGAAATTGCGTTTTTCTAGTAGACCAATACAGCTCCCTTTGATTTTTGTGTGTCCCAGAGAATGATGAATCGAGCCATTCAGGAGCAGATGTTTCTGTCACCTGAAGGTAGGATTTTGCTTTTTGAAAGTTACACTCCATTCAACTTGTGCAGGCCTTTGGCTATATAGAATCAGTGCTTTTTTTTTTTTCTTAAAAAATGTTTAGGGGTACTCTCATTTTCCTTCTCATATTGAAATACTGCCCCTCAATGAGGCCAAGTTTAGATTCACAAAATGTTTAGGGGTATGTGTCCCCCTGCGCCCCCCCCCGAAAAAGGCACTGTATAGAATAAATTGAATTGAACATTGAACCTTCCATGATGACATCATCTCCATCCAACCTTTAGGCAGTCCTCCCCACTTTTATTAATATTTTTTACCTCCTAAAATTAATCTTCAGTTTTGCAAACATAAAACCTCTATGTTTCTCTACCTAGACCCCTACCTAACAAGGAACATGTTAGGTGTATTGCCTAAGGTAGGAGACTGATCCAAGTAACTTCTGGGATTTATACTTTCCAAATTGGTGGATCAGCCACTGTGCATATCTCTGTCCCAGTAACCTACAACCTGGCACTAGGTTAAACTTGCATGATACCTACTAGAGCCTAAACCATGTAGTCTTACACATGTCTACTCAAAGGCAAGTCCCACTTTCAGTAAGCTTACTCCCAGGAAACCTGCTATAGGATTGCAGCCCTAGCCTGTGATCTCCTACACACTGTCTAAAGATTGTGACTGTCAGGGCTGCCCGAGGTCCCAGCTCACAAAGGACCAACGCCAGTCCGTTGTTATATACAAAAGTCTTTATTGAAACGCAGTTTCGATTTCAAAGCCGCGGCGTGCAGCCCTATGTCTTAAACCCTAGACCGCTGAAGCTCCGTCTGAATCTCCTCCCCCCAGGCACCAGTTTAAGACTCTAGCCTTGCTCCACCTCTTCCTTTGCTCTTTCCTCCTCTGGGTCCTCCTGTCTGCTGGGGTCTTGCCCTTTCTAGACTCTTCTGACGCTGAGTCCCCTGAGTCTTCCCCCTGCCTCCGGCGGGCTTTAGCACCTGGTTCCCAATCCGGGTTTTCTGCTGTCCCGCACGCCTGTACATTTAAACTTGGCGCGCGCGCCCAGCCGGCAACCTTCCTTCTGACCGTTTCACTGCTCCTGTCACTGCTTCCCCCCTCGGGGGGGGGGGGTAGCTGGACCTGACTTCCCCTCCGTTCCCTCACTCTCCGATGGAGGCGTGGCCAGCCCTGACTCATCTTCTCTCCCTACTGGAGGAGACGCTGGCCCTGATTCCTGGCACTCTTCCCCCCCACTCCGCTCTGGTGGGGGAACTGGTCCTGATCTCCCGCTGCTGCTTTGGGAGTCCCCGCTAGCCCCTTGCTTCGGGTGTGTCCCCCCTGGGACCCCCCTTGCCCTGGCCATCGGCGCCCCCCTCTGGGAATCTTCTGAATCGCTGGAGAAGCTCATGGAATCTCTCGGGCCACTGTCATACTCCCCTACGCTGCCCTCAGATTCTTCCCCTTCGCTCTCCGTTTCCTCTCTCCCCTGTGTCTCTGCTCCTGAACCCCTGACAGTGACTATTATTATTATTATTATTATTATTTTCCTTCTAAAGCACTGCTTTAAGGTGATTTACACTTAAGATAATTATCAACAATTAAATACCCATAAACAACACTAAACACCTCACAAGTGGACACTCGTGGTCAAGATCCATTTTTCCAGCTGGGAAAGCCTATCAGAACAAAAATGTCTTCAACTGCTTCCAGAAAGTGCAGGTTGTAGATGCCTGTCATATCTAGACAGGGTTGCTATTCCACAGGCAGCCTTGATAAAAGCCTTACTCTGAGTCACTGGGGAGTGTGGGGGCTTCTGAGATCTTTGGAACTTGCAGGAGAAACTCTCCCACAGACCAGAGTGTTCTACTGGGTGTATAAGGGATAAGGTGTTACCTAAAGTAACCTGTTCTGAGTTCTATATAACACCCACAGGCAGGGTGATATATGGCAACCAGTCTGGGGTAGTTGTTAGAGTGTTGGACTAGGACCTGGGAGACCTGGGCTCAAATCCCCATTCAGCCATGAAGCTTGCTGGGTGAACTTGGGCCAGTCACTGCCCCTCAGCCTAGCCTACCCCCCCAGGGTTGTTGCTGGGATTAAATAAAGAGGAGAAAACCATGTACGCCACCTTGAACTCCTTTGAGAAAAAGGTGGGATATAAATGCAATAAACAAACAAATAAATGAAATAATTTGCCCCCCCCCCAAAGCAACCTAACCTAACCAACACCTTCTGCACTGGCTCTAGCCTCCAGACCAACTCAAAGGGTAGCTCCACAGTGTGTTATTTGTGACTTCAATGTTAAGCTGGCTTTTAAAAATCTCTCTCTCTCTCCCCACTCCACCTTGCAATGCTTAAACGGTGAGCCTGATGAAAGAGAATTTGCTCACTTTTTTTTTTTTGCAAAGTATTGGTTTAACCCATATTAATGGTGTTGCCTGATGGTAGGATTTGAAAAGGACATAAATTATAGCTACTATATCAACGTGAATCCTGGATTTCAAACGAAGTGTTGTTTTTTAAAACACACACTCTCACACACAAAACTCAGAGGTAGTGCTGAAGTGAGCATTTACACAAACTTAGATTCAGACTGGGCCCAGTGCATTTTGCTGCCTGAAGTGGAACAGGAAATGGCACCCCCCCCCCAAAAAAAAAGGTCAGGGTGCATACTAAAGATCAGGCAAATTATTTTGGTATTTGATGCAAGAAAAGATCCAGCCCTGGGATTTTTTTGATAAATGGTAGTGGTGATGATGACAACAACAACATCCCATATGTGCCTCTCTCCACAGAAGTAAAAATATGAACAAAAAATGTGGCAAAGGCCACATCCGCACCATACATTAAAAGAACACGTGGACTACTTTTAACAGTCATGGCTTCCCCCAACAATCCTGGAAATCTTAGATGGTTAAGGGTGCTGACCTCACAGACCTACTGTGCCCAGTACCCTTGTCAAATTATGCTTCCCAAGATTCTCCATGACTGTTATATTGGTGGAAGAGCACTCTCAATGCATGGTGTGGATGTGAACTCAAAATCTGCTACCTGAGGCAACTGCCTCACTCTGCCTAACAGTTGGGTCGGCATCCTCTCAGCTCCATAAATATGACAGTTACTTCACCCCCAATTTCTTAAGGGCTAGAACGGCAGCCCTGGGCCAAAGTGGCTGCAATGAGACACCCCAACACCCCCACACTCCTGGTTGGCTCAAAGCTCAAAGCCTGAATTGTTAATGGGGAGTCTCTTCAAGATAGAAGAATCAAGATTTTCTTTACGACAATGACAAAACACCACCGGAGGGCCTCCACACCTCATTTGCGTTTTTCCACCAAGCTAATAGTGTGGCATCTGCCGTCGTTTAGTCATCTGGAGTGGGGAGCGACACCCATATGTTGCAGACGGCATGATAAAGGAGAATAAATAATTGCCATCTCTCCTGACCTCAGCGTCTGCACCAGCCCTGCTTCCACACAAATCTTCTAAGTTGTTTAAATTGCGCTCACAACATAGGTGATGGGATCGGAAATGATGGAATGATCACATATTCAGTTTCTGTGTTTCTCGCTTAGCCAGCCTTGGCTTTGAGCCACGTCGCTTCCGAGCCAGCCCAACGTCTGTGGGGAAGGCGCAGATTGAATGCTTAATTACACCCTCCTCGATGTGCCTTGATTGACAGAGGTGGGAAGAACAAGGAGTTTGCTTTGCTCTTGCAGCGAATGCACTGATGCACATGGTTCTCGGCGCTGGGCTGTGCCCAGGTCTGCACTTAAAGTGTGTATCCTTGGTGCCCCTGAGGTCAGTTACTCCCCGAACTGGAGTAACAACCTGTCAATCAAGCAAAGGTAAAAGGCCCAGCCAATCCAAATGTTTCATACTGGCTGCTAATCAGAGAGGTTGGTACTGCAAACCCCTGCTTCCTTCTACTCTGTCCTCTACCTGGGCAAGCAAGAGGTCTTAAGAAGAACATTCCAGCCAGTCAATGACAATCTAGGAGGATGCAAATTAAGGGTGGTGAGACATGGGCTGGGGAGAGTCCTGAGATTTGGAGGGCAATTTAGCCCCCAGGCATGAGGTTCCCTCACCCTGTTACAGTGGGCCAAACTATCTGTCTCCCCAACTGGCAGTGGATCTTCAAGGTCTCAGGCAATGAGAGGTCCTTCCTATCACCAACCTACCTGCCACTTGGTAGGTAGCCTTCTGTATGAAACAAAGCCCCTACTACTGCTGAACTACAATTCTATGTTGGTGGCCAAGCCTCACTGCCTTGGTCCAGCATTTTGGCCGGCCCTACCATTAGGCAGAGTTAGGTGGCCACATCAGACAACAAACACAGTGGGGTAGGGAGATGCAACAAGACAATGGAGGATAGAGTGTATATATCACATGGCCTGTCCTGGGTTCACCTGCTGCATCCAGGTGACATGAAAGACTCTGCTTCAACCCCAATATTGAAGGGCGATTCAACTGGTCAGCTTCAGTGCACAGAAGGGGAGGGCTGCCATCTTGTCCTCTGCAAACTGTGTTGGCAAAATATCTTATCCTTGCTACTAATGGCACTGTGGGTTGGATCACGTCAAGGGCTGTAGCTGGAAAGCATCTGCGTTGCATGCAGAAGGTCTCGAATTCAATCCAAGGCATCTCCACTCAGTGCTGGGAAAGGTCCCTTGCCTGAAACCTGGAGAGGTGCTGCCAGTCTGTGTAGGCAATACTGAGCTAGAAGGGTCAGTGGCCACACATAAGGCAGCTTCTTGTTCTTATCGACCCGATTTGGAAACCTGCTACGGTGGCATTGTGCAAGTGGGAAAGTGTAAGTAATCCTCTCTGCAGAGATAAGCCATTGAGAGGAAGGGGAGCGGCACATCTCAGTTCCCGCAGCCTCCAAGGCAGGCAACTTTTCCTCTGCTGACGGCTATCTACTCAGCTGCTTCCACTGGGAGTGAATCACACTGCCAAGCCCCCAAATAATTACATTGCTTTTGCCATTGTGCTCCGATCAATGGGCCTCGCCATCTCCCTTGTCGTGTCTCAAGCAATCGCATTATCACCCGAGCGTGTCTCCATTAGCAGCATCTTAAACAAGCTTCGCGGAAAGAGAGATGAGGACAGAGAGACACTTCGTTTCCCTCAAAGCCGCTAGCTGGGGCTGAAGTGCTCTGTTCAGGTGGCATTTCAGGTGGTGAGGGGTGTGAGAGAGACCAAAGCCCTATTGTGCTGGCTGGGGCTCATGGGAGATGTGGTCCAAAACATCTGGGGGGCACCCGGTTGGCAAAGGCTGCCCAAGGCCCTTTCATTCTCCCTTCTGAAGAATTAAACATTCCCATGGCTGGGATGGACGACTGCTCAGTGAGGTCCTTAAAATAATAAGCAGTAATAACAAGCAAAATGGGACCTGCAACAAAATGCTGCAGTGCAGAGTGTTGCTGTTCAGGATTGTTAACCACTTTGTTGCAGTCACCCTTCCCCATGCTCTGTGCTCCACAAGTAGCCAGACAGCGGGCCTTCTAGGGCCACTGAGCACACTCAGTCCTCGTGGGACAGTTGTTGAGGTTCATCACACTGTGAATCAATTTTTTAATATATATTTTTTTGTGCTTCTGCAAACCTTGAGGCTGTCCAAAGTCTGCTATTATATGTGGGCAGAGTCATTTTGGTTACACAAGCAGTGGCACTCACAGCCTAAACATCAGCTGCAGCGGGAAAGACAAGAAACTGCCTTATACCGAGTCATTATTCCATCTACCTTAGTGCTGCCAACAGCGGGAGCGCAGAACCTTTGCTCCTCCAGATGTTGCTGAACTACAACTCCCATCAGCTCCAGCATGCATGGCTGATGGCCAGGGATGATGGGGATTGTCATTCAACAACCTCTAAAGGGCCAAAGGTTCTCCACGTCTAGTTCATGTTGACTAGCATCAGTTCTGCAGGACTTCCAGCAGGGGTCTCTCCCAGCCACTCCTGGAGTTGCCAGAGAATGAGAACCTGAGACCTTCCGCATGCAATACCACTAAGCTATGAATAATAAAATTATAATTATACAATTATAATTACTTAGCATTTATATGGCCTATCTTAACACGTTCAAAGTGCTTTGAATATGATAAAAAGTAGGTGATAACCAGTTTGTGGGCCATTGACCAGCCTTGCCGCTTTCTCCGTGGGATCTGGCATCAGACCAGAATGTGACACCCACTGCCCAAAAGGCATGTCCAACACCTATCAATTCCCCATCACACCAAGTGTCAACCTACTAAATCCAGGACTCACACACACTGTGGAGACACGGCCTGCAAAGCAAACTAACTTCAGGTGACTTAAGAGAGAGACTCTGAAGGCACTGCAGCAACTCTATATATCTGTCACTTATTTGGCTTCCCTGGGGGTGAGTTGAGGCAATGAATGAGTGATTTATTTATTTTTGAATACCGACAGGCAAACAGCAGCCCCATATTCTGCCCACAATGGCCCAAGTCCCTGCCTCTCTGGCTACCCAAATCTTTCTCAAGATTATCATCCAATCCTATTCCAAAGTCTCAGAGCGGTTTAACATTTTGAAGCAAATTTCAGGAGAGAATAGTACAGGATTTCTAGTGCATTTACATCCTACTTTTTAATTACTGCGTTGTTTTAACAGGACTGTTTTGGTGTGCATTTCCATTATGGAGGCTTATATTATAATGCTTCTGCAATTGGGTTTTTATTCTTGCACACCGCTTAGAAGCCTAACTACGTATTAAGCGGCAAATAAATAAATAAAGCAGCAGCAACAACCCACAGATAAATAAGGCAAAATTTCCCTGTAGAAATAATCCAGTATTAAAGTCCCACCTCTTCCCAAGTACAACCCCACACTATCTTCTGAGCCCACATTAACATGGACCTTCTCTCACAGTCCAGGTGTCATATCTCTCTCATAACACCCCACCCATTTCTGTCCCTCCAGAGTTGAGGCCCCCTCTCTCTCCTTATCAAGTTATCTTAACTGCATGCTGTCCACAAACCTGTGTAATGTGCCTCAATTCTTTTTTCCCTTTTAATAAGGATGTTTAGCTTTGGGAGAGGGCTACTGGGTTAGGTCTCAGTCCCTGAGTTAGGCTGGGACAGGACCACACAAAAAGGTCCACTGCAGGCTCAGGTGCACAGAATGATCACACCAGCGGGTAGCGCTTTGGTCTAAACCACTGAGCCTCTTGAGGTCAGCAGTTCGAATCCACATGACAGGGTGAGCTCCTGTTGCTTTGTCCCAGCTCCTGCCAACCTAGCAGTTTGAAAGCATACCAGCGTGAGTCGATAAATAGGTACCGTACCGCTGGTGGGAAGGTAAATGGCGTTTCTGTGCACTCTGGCTATTGCCACGGTGTTCCACTGCGCCAGAAGCGGTTTAGTCATGCTGGCCACATGACCCAGAAAGTTGTCTGAGGACAAATGCCAGCTCCCTCGGCCTGAAAGCGGAGATGAGCGCCGCACCTCATAGTCGAATTTGACTGGCCTTAACCATCCAGACGTCCTTTACTTTTTACCTAGCACCAGACAGAAACAAGGGTAGTCCCAAGTCAAAGTAAAGCTTAAGGCAGATGTCAGCAGTAGGAAGATCTGTCAGAAGACAGGGCAAAGTCAGACTGAAGGAGTAAGGAGCTGAATGCTGCTGACCTCAGCTGAAGGTTTATAAGGCCTGGACTCCCAGATTCCACCCCAATTCAGCTGCAGGTGTTTTCCAATAAGCTTTTATTATTGATGAATGCATTTACTCCCAAGGAACCCAAGTAGAGTGGTAAATAAAACAAAATAAGAATAAACA
Organism: Podarcis cretensis; assembly: GCF_951804945.1. Classification (NCBI taxonomy): domain Eukaryota; kingdom Metazoa; phylum Chordata; class Lepidosauria; order Squamata; family Lacertidae; genus Podarcis; species Podarcis cretensis. The sequence continues at coordinate 26,089,392 of NC_137182.1, read as the reverse complement.
ACAATGTGCTCTTTCACTAAGCCTGAGTCTGGACCTTCTATAGCTGATTCTCTCCCTCTGCTTTGATCAGAGGCTCCTCTGCCAACAGGCTATATAGGAAATAGATTGAGAATGCTTCTGGGGCATCTCCTGGAGGCAGGCCTGGTCAGGTCTTCCCCTGGAAAAACCTGGGGTTTTCTGGATCAGTGCTGCAGTTGGGGGGCTCAGTCTGCTCTCCTAGGTCCTCTGGCTCTGGGCAGTCTGTGTATCCAATAATGGATGTGCTGTCTTAGGCCAGGACAGGAAAGCTTTCAATTAACAACAATCATGCCTTGGATTAACCTCATTGGCTACCATTGGGCAGCGCTCAGCATGGCAACTATTTTGAGCTGAGAAGTGGTAGTGGTGAGGTGGTACTTAACCCTTTTCCCATCCACATTTCTCTGTACCAAGCTACCTTCCACAAGTGACTTTTCCCATCCCCGTGCTCCGGGAAATTTCATATGAGCACCTGCACATAGTGTGCAATAAGCTCCACATCCATACCACCCCCATGAAGAGTGTTCTCCTCACTTTCCCACACCCATTCACAGCACAATCTCTGCTTGTTCACAGCACATTAGCTTTTCACCTGAGAGCGCTACTTCTCAACCTCTTCATTACATGCCACCTTTTGTCATGATTTCAAGGTGGTTTAAAAACACCCTCTGTCCTACACATTATACACAAATGTGTGTTACAGCCCAGAATTCAATTTTTTGAAAAAGAAAGAAAGAAAATATGCTTCTGGAGGGACCAAGTGAGAGCAGAAGAATGATGCTGCTCTTTCCATGCTCCAAATAGCTTCTGTCTTGCTGCTCCTCTCTCCAACATTTCTACTGCAGTTACGTCCACAGCACATATTTAAAGCAAGGGCCTTCCCCCAAGGAATCCTGGGAACTGCAGTTTAAGGGTACTGGGAATTGCAGGTCTGTAAGGGGTAAATCAAGGGACGCGGGTGGCGCTGTGGGTTAAACCACAGAGCCTAGGACTTACCGATCAGAAGGTTGGCGGTTCGAATCCCCGCGACGGGGTGAGCTCCCGTTGCTCGGTCCCTGCTCCTGCCAACCTAGCAGTTCAAAAGCATGTCAAAGTGCAAGTAGATAAATAGGTACTGCCATGGCCTGAAGGTAAACGGTGTTTCCGTGCGCTGCTCTGGTTCGCCAGAAGTGGCTTAGTCATGCTGGCCACATGACCCAGAAGCTGTACACCAGCTCCCACGGCCAATAAAGCGAGATGAGCGCCGCAACCCCAGAGTCGGTCACGACTGGACCTTATGGACAGGGGTCCCTTTACCTTTACCTTAAGGGATAAATCACAGTACCCAGCATTATTTGGAGGAAGCCATGTGTTTTAAATGTGTTGTGTGGATGCAACCTGTATGTTTTCAAGCTGGGGGGTGGGGGAGAACTTGGAACAAGAAAATGACAGGCAAGGAACGGGTTAATCACCCTTCCTCCCTGCTTCTCCACTTTCAACTGCCCGCCCCCTCCTGAAGCTGCTTTTTCCAAAAACAGTAACAAGCATCAGGGATCTAATATGCATGTTCTGCATACCACTGTGCAATTAGCTCCTTCACAAGCGGCATGTTTCTGCTGTAGCCCATCATTCTTCTCCCCCATAGAGAATTATGATACTGATGTCTCTGAACACCAATTGTTGGAAACTGCAGGTGTTGTTGCACTCGTGTGCTGCTTGTGGGCTTCCCATAGGCATCTGGTCAGCCACTGTGAGAGCAGGATGCTGAACTAGGTGGGCCATTGGCCGAATCCAGCAGGAGCTTCTCTTATGTTGTTAGGGCTTCTGCACGCTGCCATGCCTGGACCACAGAAGGGAGCTGTTTGCCTGTCACGCTCTTCACTCAAAGTTGCGAGCAGACAGCCTTTGCCTTTTGCTCAGAAGTGAAATAATGGCGAGAAAATTGTGTTCGTTAATGAGACACCGGATGGGATCACACAAGAAGCGTTGCTTCGGCGCTTGTTAAGGCATTCAAAAGCATCCTTCGCGCACCTCTCAGCGTGCCATTCAGGCTGTCATTCTCTGTGGCACAGAGCTATTGGAAGCAAAGCAAGTTCCCTCTTCCTCTCTTCTAAGCATCTCCCAAGGAAGGCAGCTCATGAGGTTCTTTTGAATTTGCTCCCTTCACACCTCCTTCTCTATGGGGAATTTAACATAATGTGTCTTGCCAAAATTGGCTTTGCTGCACAGACCAGAGACGGCCGGTTTATACAAGTTGCAGAATCAAAGTGGTGACCGGTTCTTGGATTGAATCACTGCAGGATGCAGTGGGGGCTATGTGCCTGAATGCTCCCCCAACCCAAAATATCTCCCCGCAGATGTAAATATAGCATGTCAGAGAATAGATTCGTGCCCAAGATGTTATTTTTCCATGTACAGATACATTTTTCTTTCTTTCTTCTTTGCAGGATGCCATTCAAACCTGCCCCAACCCAGTACACACCTTGAGATGTATAGTGCGAGAAAACAACATGATTTCATTCTGCCGAGGGTCTAAACCAGGCATAGGCAAACTTGGCTCTCCAGATGTTTTGAGACTACAACTCCCATCATCCCTAGCTAACAGGAACAGTGGTCAGGGATGATGGGAGTTGTAGTCCCAAAACATCTGGAGGGCTGAGTTTGCCTATGCCTGGTCTAAACAGTTGGAAATGATGGATAATGGAGATGAGGATCACAAAGGAGCTTGAAGCACATGAAAGGCTCTCTGCCTTTCATCTGCACACGCAACACCTGTGGCCTGGCAGATGCTGTTGGACTCCAACTCCCATCAGCCCCAGCCAATACGGCCAATGCTCAGTAATGATGGGAGCTGGAGTCCAGCAATACCTGGAGGGCTACAGCTTCTCCAAAGCTGCCTTGTTAAGAAACATAGGAAGACCCCGCTGGACCAAGCCAGTGGCCCATCTAGCCCAGCATGCGGTTCTCACAGTGGCCAACCAGATGCCTATGCAAGCAGGATTTGAGCACGAGAGCACTGTCCCCCCCCCCCCCGCGGTTTCCAGCAACTGGTATTCAGAAACACTGCTGCCTCCAAATGTGAGTGGCTGGTAACACCGCTCATTTTACCCAGCCCTTCCATCGCTGCTGCTTTCGCCAATCCCTGCTTCTCTGCCCTTCATTATGGTTAGTCCTGTGCCCTACAGTATCCTCATAAACTGACAGGCAGCTGCTGCTGTCCTTCACTCCTCTTCCACCACCGCTGCTCTTGAGCTAACGTAGCAGCAGCAATGGTAGCTACTCCTCCATCTCTTTTTCTCACTGTGAGGAAAGGGGTCATTCCTGAAAGTGTGGAATGAGGTTGCAGGTGCCCTGGGGAGCCCCGCAGGAGCTGGGGTGGTGGAAGCCATTGGGTTAATGGGCTAGTGAGTGGGTGTCTTGCAGGCCCCCCCAAATGGCCCCAAGTCTCCCTCTCTCTAGTCATCTAGCATCTTTGCTCTTTTCTTTCAAGTCCCTCCTCTTGAAGGACAATGAACACATTATGTAAGGAAGGGGTGATGCCATGACCTCAGAGTCAAGACACAGAGTCGGAAGCTGCAGAGTCCCGTGATAAAGAGCCAGATCAAGTATCTAACCCTAAGCTTGGTGCTGGTGAGCAGAGGTCACCTGTCAAGAGTGATGCCAGAGAGAGGCTTTGAACCCTGGTCTACCCACGTCCTGGTCTGGCCCTCTCTATAACCACTGCCCCACACCAGCTCTCGTCTGCGCAATGTAGGCCTTCTGGGCCAGAATTCCAATTTCCATTTCTCTCCCTCCCCCCCCCCCCCAAGAAATCAGCCTGCAGCATCCCAGGATCTTTTCCTTTTTTCCTCAGGCTCTAAACATTCACCAGGACGAGTCTCTGAGGCGCACTTCAGCCATCCTCCCCAATATTGCCACAGCATCTCTAACCTGTTGCTTAATTGAAGCCTCTTAAATTTTTATGGCCAAATTGGCAGAAATGGCTGCTTTAGGGAACATTTCATCTTCTTTAACATGCCTGCCTTTGGCGGAATAACGAGGAGCAACAGAAGAAAGGTTTCCCGAGCCCAGGCGTTCGTTCCTTTTGTAACTGGTGTGGACAGTTTGCATCCCCAACAAAGGATTTGTTTTGTTTTTGAGCAGGAGGCTTTTATCAGCATCCCTCCTTGCTCCAGCTGCTGCATGCCTGACAAAGTCACCTGCAAATGCCTGGAGGCCCTTCCAGTTGCTTTTATCAGGCAAGCCCCTTGGGCTGCTTTGCTCATGGTTTGTGGGTGGTGGGGTAGGAGCACTTAGCAAGGTTTAGCCTTACACACACACACACACACACACACACACACACACACACACTGCTTATCCTGTGTGGAAACTGTTTTGTCCTTTTCTCTCCCCCTCACCCCCTTGTTAGAAGTAATGAGGACAAGCTGTGCCAGGGACAGAGGAAAACAACAGCCTCCCACTGCATGCCAGACACGACTTGCTCCTCGTTCTGCATGTCCCTGAGCTGGCCATGAGAAGACAGAGAAAGCCAGAAGCCCTTCAACGTGATATAGGTGCTGGAGAGAGTACATTGAAAACTTGGGGGCATTTTCACATGAAGGTTACAGTGGTACCTTGGGTTACAGGTGCTTCAGGTTACAGATGCTTCAGGTTACAGACTCTGTTAACCCAGAAACAGTACCTCGGGTTAAGAACTTTGCTTCAGGATGAGAACAGAAATCGCATGGCAGTGGCAGTGGGAGGCCCCATTAGCTAAAGTGGTGCTTCAGGTTAAGAACAGTTTCAAGTTAAGAACGGACCTCCAGAACGAATTAAGTTCTTAACCCGAGGTACCACTGTACAGTAGTCTGCACCTACATTTCTTGAATTCATCTTCTTCTTCTTCTACATCATCATCAGTAGTATTTCAAACCTGAAAATCTCTTTATAATAAAAATGGATTGGTCAGAACGCTCATTCGTGTCACAGGTGCCTCTCTTGTGCTTGCTTCCTCCATGTGATCACATGACCATAAATAACGAGAGGCTCAAAGGAAGGGATGGGGAGCCTGTGGCCCTCCCTAGATGTCAGTGGACTCCAGCTCCCATCATCCCAGATCACCCTGGCTGGGGCTGATGGGAGCTGGAGTCCAACAACAACTGGAGCAGGGTGGTGCAACACATGGCCTCAATTTTTTGCGGCTCCCAGGCAACATTTGATGCCCCCACCTCAGGCTGCTTTCCTAAAGCTGGTTAAGTGAAGCGCTGGGCTTTGGGACAGAGGTGTGAGGGCTCTGACAGGGTCCTAGAGTCCTCCCTTTCTCCTTCCCAAAGCCTAATTAGTGCTTTCTCAGCTTTGGAAAGAAGGTGGGAGGGCTCTAAGACCCTGCCAGAGCCTCGTGTCTCCTTCACAAAGCCTGGTGCGCTGCTTAGCTGGCTTTGGGAAGGCAGCATGAGGGTTGGGGCTGGGGGTGTCAATATTTGGCCTTTTGGTCCCCCCCCCCCTCAACGCAGTGCGGGTTCCGTGCCATAGAGCAGGAAGGCCTTGAGAACTGCAGCTCTGTGAGGGGACTAGGGGTCACAGAAGAATTCTCAGCACCCTTAACCAAGTGCAGTTTCCAGGATTTTTTTTGGGGGGGGGCGAGTTGTGGCTGTTCAAAGTGGTATGATGCTGCTTTAAATGTATAATGAAGAAGGGGTTTGGCCATTTCCTGCAACAGAGTCCAGCTTAAAGCTTTTCTCAAACATTCATAGCCTCATCTACCATTGTCTTTTTCTGGTGCCTCTTTCTTCCTTCGCTGCTCTCTTTGCCTGGAAAGCCTCCCCCTTTCCCATATCGGCCAGCCCCTGCACTGCCCCCTGTCCTTGTCCTGCTGTTTTCTTCTTCTCCTTCAAGTCCCGTGCCAAAGCCTTTCATGGATCACCTCAGCCCTCCCGCAATCTGCCTCTCCAGCTGCCCTGTGATCCCCACCCCTTTTCCTGTCTTGCAGCTGTGCGGTTTTCATCAATATGGCCATAAAGGTTTCCTCCAAGACAGAGAGGGACGCAACATTTCAACTTGACAGTTTTCACGGCGAATGTAATTGGTCCTAATTGCGACCAGAGTGATCTTACCTGCCCTCCAGACACATATATCCAAATGCTTATTATTAAAAATTTGCATGTGGATGAATGAATAAATGGTGTAGAATTCAACAGAGTCAGTTTCACTCCCTCCCTCCCTTTCTCTATGTCTGGCTGGTAAAACAAGTTTAGTGAAGAGGTGTTAACTTTACATTCACAGGTCTTGAGACTCACAGGTTGGCTGTGGGCCCACAGCACCTAATACTGGGTGCATAGGGATAATTATGGGTCATAAGCCCCACTGTTTGCAGAGGTGGGCCCTGGTAATATGGTGCCCTGTGCAGGCAAGACTCTGGAAGGATCCTAGTAAGGGCTTGCTTCCCAAAGCTGAGCAAGCCCTTACCAGGCTTTGAGAAGGAGGCCGGAAGGCACCCCCTCGGTTTGGCGCCCTGTGCAAGGGAACCTGTCGCGCTGCCCTCAATCCACATCTGCTGTCTGTAATTACATTGCCTCCGACAATGCACAGAGTGGTTGCAAAGTCTGTTAGCACTTCTAAGTAATTTCAGTTCACTGCACTGAATGCTCCACGGTCAGGATTGGACCATTCCTTATCCTCCACTTGAATCGCTGAGCTCTTCTGATGGGGCATGTTTGGTGGTCCCACATGTTCCTCAGGCTTGGCTGGCATTTACCTGGGATGGACCCTTAAGTGTTCTGGGACTGCCCTGCAGTAGAGCTCCTGGCCACCCTGCTCCCTTTCAGGCATCTTCTGAAAACTGTTTTATTTAGGCAGGCCTCTCAAAGCCAAGATCGTCTGCCAACCAGCTTTTGCTAACGTGTCAGATGCTTTTATTGTTGAAACTGTAGTATTGTTTTTTTCTTTATTTTTCGGATGTATACTGCCTTGTGATATTTTATATGACAGCGTGATCTATAAACATGTAAATAAAATTTTAAAATAAACAAAACAGTTAAACATTTTGCCATCTGAGATGGGAACTCCAAATGACATCCCCTGCTGTTTCAGGGGAGTCGTGCAGAACTTCCTAAAGGATTGTAGTGACTCCCGGTCTGCCTGTTTTATTAAGCATTCATCCTGATTTATTTGCACCAAGTTTACAGGGAAGTTAGATGGCAGTCGGCCATTTATCCATTCTGTCTGCGGGGAGGTTAGATGACACTGTATCTATCAAATGTTATCCCATACTTTCAAGTACATTTCCTGTCATTTTCCTTACTGCAAAAAAAGTCAGATTGTGTATTTGTGTGCTGCACCAGTCCTTCATTTTAAATGTTAATTTTGTTATTGAAACCAAGTTAGCTTATTTCTACCCTTTTACATAGTTTTGCATGGACTGGGATTTTTTTGTGTTTTGTTTTTTTACTTATTGATATGTGGTTATTTCTTTCTTTAAAAAAGAAAAATTATTCAAAAGTTACAATACAGCATTTTCAATGAATATATCCCCTCCATAGACACCTCTGTGGTGATAATGATGATGGCATTAAAATATCCTGTTCTTTCTACAGAATTGTTTCTCATTTGCTTTGAATTGTTATTGTACATTTGATACACTGTGAGTGGCTTTGAGCACAATTGAGTGGAAAGGTGGTATACAAATAAACTGAGGATGGTGAGGAAGGACGATGAATTGCACAACCCAAATTTGTGTGGTTGAATCCCACCCGAAAACAGCAACAGTTTGGAAGCATTCTAAGTCTCATCAGGCAGACCTCTCCCCCATTCTGCCACTGTCCATGCTACTAAAATATCTCCCACTTCAAGTGGTCACTTCTCCTTGCCTTATGGATAGTATTCTCTCAAATGGCAGCTAACCAAGGCAGCCTCAGCCTCTCCTCTCTTTGTGGCCTTAGATGGAATGACTACAGAATGCTGAAATGTATGAGAAAAGCAGGACTCACTCTTTGCTCTTGCGTGGCTACAAAAGTCTGGAACCCAGGCGCCACGCCAAACCCAAGTTCCTGAACAAATGGTGGCTCAGACTGACTGTGGATCTGGACTTTGACTCCTGCTTCAAATGTTGTTTCATCTGCAAAGAGAACGAAAAAAGTGTTAATTAGTCGGGGACGATCTTCTGCTTTCAACACTCAGAAAGGCGATGAGCTTAATCACTACCATAATCAGCACCCCTGCCATCAGAAATGGCAATATCCAAACTTGTCCAAACAGCAATTTTCCAATCTAAGGAACTTCTTATGTAGCTGCTGGCTACATTTCTCCATACCCTTAGAAATGTGTAATTTTAAGTTATTTCCTCAATGATAGCCAGAGTCCACATATTCTTGTCCTGTAATGTCTTCCATTTCTGGGCCAAATAAGTTCTATTTGGCCCAGAAATGAAAGACATTATAGGACAAGAGTGTGTGGACTCTGTCTATCACAGAGGAAATAACTCAAAATTACACGTTTTGAAGGGTAAGGAAGACTTGAATCATTTCTGTACCATATTGCAGTGGGATTTCATCTCTTAGGTCACAAATACAGATATACAAAACTCTCTTCCCCCATCAAATTGTGAAATCTGGTTTCCATCATGTGTTTTGCTGCTTTTATTCTTCTATATTATCTGCTTTTTATTTATCTGGAAACACAACCTCTATATTGCACCTATGTTTTGTAACTTTAGGTTTTGTCATTTATTTGCATTTATTATTTTTCATTAATAAAATGATTTTTGTCGAAAACAAAAAACCACACTCAAAATGCTGTGAGTTAATCAACACCATTAGCATTCCTGACATCAGAAATGTTAATATTCAAAATCAGGTAGGGGGTATGTTTCAGGCCTCCAGGACACTCAAGTGTTACTGATCTTAAAGCTACTATCCTTGAATAAAGGCAAGTCAAAGGGAAGCTGCAGCATGAAACTTTCGAATTACAATTCAATCAACAGGTTCCATGCAAAAATTTGTGAACTGAATCGGAACAGAGGTTTTCCTTCACATCACATGTGTGAGTGCAACCTGGGGGTTTCCCCAGCTTACCTTGCAAGTAGCAGAAAGTGAAGTGGAGGAAACCCTGGACACGACAACTTCACACCATGCATCTTTTTCACTAGACATTACCAAGGAAACATGGTTACTAGCCTTCATTCACACATCCTTTTCCCATTCCACCACCACCACCAATTTGTCTGGTTGGAGCATTAGTCATTCTTCTCAAAACTCACTAAAATGTGATTTGTACATAAAACTTCCTAAAATTGGTCTCAGCCTTAGCTTTTTGCAGAATTGTGTTTGTGTGTGTTAGTGTAGATTTCATCTTGTGCTTTTGGATTTGGAGGAACATCCTTTTAATGCCTGCATTCACCTCTTGCAGCCCCCCAAGTTGTTCAGCTGTCTCCCTGCGTCGCAGATGGCAGAGTTGTGCAAGCGATGCCACAGTTTCTATTTCACATTCTGGCAACAAAGATCCGTGTTTTAAAGAAACCCTCTTCCAGATCAATGTTTGTTCAAACCCCCTTGACACCCAGCCTGTTTCTCATTTGAATAATTCCAGCAGTGTGCTCACGAAATGCAGCAATGAGCTGGCCATGGTGGTGGGTGGGTTGGTGCGAGTCCTCCACCACTAAACTTCCTTCTAAAAAGGCTTTTACAGATGTGGCACAGAGGACAGCCTATTAAAACATAACCTTTTCAGACTCTGCCTTTCTGTCTCAAAAGCACAAAAGCAGCTCAAAGATAAATAGGACACACACACAAAAATAACAATAACACTCCCTTATGTAATGCTAAACAACCTCCCCAGGAACCTGTTGCTTCTGTGAACGCGATCTGCCAGCTGGTGGGATTTCTTTTTTTTTGGGGGGGGGGGAGGTTTTAAGTCATTCAGGGGGGTCAAGCTGATCAGTGACAGCTGGCTTGGAAACTAAGCCCTGTCTGAGCAATACTTTTTGCAACTAGGCTGCTCCTTCTGTTGAAAGTCTCACTCTGCGTGCATTTGTAAAAGGCGATATACCTTTTCACTCAGGTTGGCAAAAGCCTGACTGTTAAGACGCATAGATTTATCATTACAGCTTGCCATCATTATTTTTTCATGGTGTTATTATGGCTCTCCAGTGTGCAAACATATAAATATTAAAGCCCGAGCCCATCCGTTAGCCAGCCGAGGAAAACAGTTGTGAGACATAAGGATGAAGCATAGGAGAGGTCCAAGCAAGGGAAAGGAGAAAACCAGGATGAATGGAGCAGCTGTGAGTGCTTTCCTTCAAATCTGGGATGTGTCAAGGCTTCAGTAAGGGGCCTGTTTTCCCCCTCCGCCACACCAGGATTCAGCCCTGGCACACTTAACAAGATAAAATTAGCTAACATGCAGAGTGCATTCACTCCACAGCACTCCAAACGTTTTTGGAAATGGGGAGGGGCTTTCACATCACACTGAAATGACGATGCCAACCCCATACTTCCAAGGAAGGTGAAGGGGAGAAGCCAAAAGCAATGCCACCAAGCCTCACTCCAACTTCATTTCAATGCTTCCCTTTCCATCTTTGAGCTGGCAACTGTGGGAAGAAGTCCAGAACTAGGAGAGGGCTCATTTAGATTGTGAGCTTGCCGACAGCAGCCTGGTTATTTTTATTTATGTATGGTGTCTAATAAACACGGGGATCGTTGCAAATGATAAATGACAAAGATGACAATGACAACTTAGTTAACGTCCCAGAAAGACAAAGTGCCAAGTCCCTCGTGAATCTTCCACGCTCTGTTGCTCCCATTTCCTTTCAATGGTGTTGGTGCAAGAGGAAGAACTTTCCCAAAGGATTGTGCTCTCTTGGGTCAAATCTGCCTCTTGCTCCGCTGCCCTTAGGAGAAGATGCGAGCTGAAATGGAGAAGGCATGTTTCAAGCACACAAAATGTGCCCTCTCCTTTGACAGGTTTTTTTTTGGGGGGGGCACTCCTTTGTGAAAGGAATCAAAGCTGTTCAGAAGTGGACATCCTGTCGGTGGAGAGAACTGGGCTGGCGCTCTGTCAACCTGAGGCCTCGCTGAGGCAGAAGGTGACTGGGGTGTGCATTTGGATGCAGTGATGGCACCAACCTAGATGGCTTTAAAAGAGGATTAGGTGAATTCATGGAGAATTAGACAACCAGTGGCTACTAGGCATGATAGCTATGCTTTGCCTCCACAGTTCAGGGCAGCAATGCTTCTGAATACCAGTTCCTGGAAACCACAGGAGAGGCAGAATGCTCTTGTGCTCAAATCCTGCTTGCAGGTTTCCCATAGGCATCTGGTCAGCTGCTGTGAGAACAGGATGCTGGACTAGATGGGCCACTGTCCTGATCCAGCAGGGCTCTTCTTATGTTCTTAATACATGCATGCATATCTAAATGTGGATGCCACCCATTTTCACAGCATTACTTGCCTAATAGGATTCACACCTTTACCCCCATTGAGCCCCTGCTGGTCGTTCAGAGTGATGCATGAGCATCAAGGCCAAAGGATTCCCAATCAGTGCTGGAAGCCATCAGCACAGCATGACAAAACAAGGAGAACTGGCCTGGTTGCCTGGACAATGGGGAGGCATTCAACAGGAGGGAAAGGCAACAGGTAGGTTTTCTTTGCTATCAGTGATATCACCACACAACTAAATATGTGGCACTTTGAGACATCTTGCTCGCTATGGGAGACCTGATTGGCTGGGATCACACGGTCCAGAAATCCTTTCACCCACAGCCAGAAATGACACTGAAGTAACAGCAGGTTGTAAATACAGGCGCTGTTTAAATATGGGCACAAAAATAGGCAAAAGGGTAGAGGGCAGTGTTCTTGTCCAGGCAGTGATCTCAGTCGGGTGAGGTTCTAGCATGGACAGAGGGGGGCTGCAAGGAATGAGTTCAACTCCCAAGAAGGGGAGCAATGTACTGTCAAGCAACTCCAAGTTCCGGTTCTGGTAAACCTGTCAGGTTTCAATAAAGCCAAGTTGAGCAAAGAGGAGGTCAGCATCTAGTGAGGCAATATCCAAGCAAAACTGGTAGCATCATGGGTAGCTCCACAAGAAGCCCAGGCTGAAGAGTCACATGAGCAGAGATAAGTTGGGTAAAATGTCAATGAGGCCTTGTAGGGCTTCCAAGACAGAGGACCAGACAGCCATGGGCTGCAAAATCTCTCTTTTTAGAAAATTAGGTATGGTCTCCTTTGGAGACCAGTTGGAGACCAATTTTATGTTCACTTAGCAAGAACATATTGACTTGTGGCCAAGGCAGCTGATTTGGGCACACATGCTACTATCATGGTGGGGAGGATCTGCCACCCTTTTGCATCCTTATTTGCAGCTGGCTGGTCAGCAACTGGGGTGGCAGTAAGGCAACACTGAAAAAAACAGGTGGTAGTTGGGGAGGTCAAAGATACAGGTAATAGCATCACTAGACTGCTAGTGTCCATAACACACACACACACACACACACACACACACACACGGCCCCATCTGCTGTAAGCTAAGAAATTGAAGGCAAGGCCAGCCTTCATCTTCTCTGCTTCAAGCCACTTTGTAAAGTGAAGCTGTGATTCCTGACTCCCTGAGTAACAGAAGGTGTCGCAACTAACTGCATTACGCATGCCAGCTATTTTTAGCTGAGCAGATTGCTCTCACAGCCAAAATCCAGAGGCCATATGCCTCGAGGTGTATTATTAAAAAGCACATTATGTAATATCTAGGACAGGAAAGGTGCTGTCCCTGGAGCCTTATGGAGATCTCACAAGCCACAGTAAAAAAAAAAAAAAGTCAACCTTGTGGCATCATGCCCATCTTGCCAGAAACTAACATGGCAATTATGGAGACATACAGGGGGGACAGATGGATACCATCTCCCTGAAGTCCTTGACTTGGTGCTGTTGCCCATGAACAGGAGCGTGGGAAGTGTGCTGGGGAAAGGCTTTTCGTCTTTCCATGGGAACACCCCAAGCTCACTGAGAGAAGGCTGATGTGTGAAATGCAACTATGTGATTTTGCATTCTCTTTGCTTCCCGCAAGCCTGGAACTCCCTCGCAGAATGCTCCTTTCAAATCCCCGCCTTAAGACCTACCTCTTCTGTGCATAATCTTTGGCTTAGCCCCTTAACCCCTAACCCCAAATGAAATCCAAGCAAAGCGTAACTGCGCAAGCTCTAATGCGCCCCAGGGCCACCTGCTTCTCTCCCATTCTCCTTGCCCCGTTGAAATTTGGATTGTAAGCTCTTCGGTGCGGGGAGGGTGCTGTGCCTTTTCACGTAGGCCAGTTGTGCTGAGCACCTAGTTTTTGAAAGTGTAGTGTCTCAAAGTGCTGAGTTTCAATACAGTGGGTATAATTCAGTCGAAGTTAAGAACTGTGAAGCACCACTGATTTCAACTGGTAAACTAAGCCTAGGCTTAAACTTGCTAAGTTGGAATCAATGGTACTTGATTTTGCCTGAATTGTGCACACTGTATAGATAAACAAATACTGGATTTCATTTCACAGCTCCTTCAGTGCAGGCACCGGATCTACCGAAAGGTATATCCCGACAGCTCTTTTGTGTAAACAGGTGCACCATCTAGTCCTCGAATTATGAGGCAACACCACTCAAATGGGCTCCTACTGACTTTTTATGCAATGTGCATCCTAAAACAAATAACCTTTGCCAATATAAGGACTACTTCACTTTAATTTCAGCTCTCCAGCAGATTTGCAAGTCACAAGCAGATGTGGATCTTAAGGCTGTATGGTTTTTCTACAGTTAAGAAGGAGTCCTCTCTAACAACAACAACAGGAACTGAACCAGGGATAGGCAACAAGGTGCCCCCCAAGGCTGTTGGATTTCAAACTACCATTGGTCCCAACAGGGGTGCCAACTTGAATAAAATATTTTTTTGGAGGGGAAGTCCAGGCAAGACTCTTCCCACATAATCAATCGCAAGATGCAGCGTACACACACCATTTGATTGGCAATGCCCATCAACTGGGGGGGGGGTCCACTCAAGTATTTTATTGGGGGGCTGAAGGTATATTGGCCCCTAGCAGTTGGCTCCTACGGTCTCAGCCAGCATGGCCAATGGCCAGGCATGATGGGAGTTGGAGTCCAGCAACTTCTGGAGGGCACCATGTTGGCTATCTTTGATATAGAGCATTTCAAATATATTTCATATGCATATTCTCCCGCCAACCCTGTTAGTTAAGCCAGCCTTAGTGTCCATGTACTGCAAACAGAGGGTTGAGAGAGAAAGGCTAAGTGGCTGGATTAAGGCCACTTGGTAAAATTTGAATTTCTAGCTCACAGCCTTAGCTGCTACTCCACACCAGCTCTCATTCCTCAGTGCTGCTTTTGTGAGAGTAGTCGAAACCACAGCACTTGGCTGAGCCTTACCCTAAACATGTCTGCAAGTTCTGCTACTTCTTCCATCTTACTGTCCCCCTTTTAAAAAAAAAAAGTAAACAGGTGGAAATCCAGCCTAAAATAAGAATTCTGAAAAGCTCATGTGCTGCAATTTGAATGCTGGTTGATGCTAAAAACAGAGTGTTTTTTCCAGTTCATTGTGTTTCAGATTTTATTGCGTTGTTTTGCATTTTATTGTTCAATAAATACTGTATCAATATTTGATTTTTTTTAATGTACAATGCACTGGAATCCATGTTTGGATGAAGGAATAGAAACTAAGTTCAGATTAGAAAATTTGAAAAATAAAATAAATAGTTCACTGACTTATTCACGGGACAGAGCGAACCCCACTGTGTAGATGGCTTCCATCTACATTGGTCCCCTGCCAGTCTCTACACATTTGGCTTCTCTCAGCTGGGTCTGTAATGTCTTGTAGCTTTGCGTAGAGATGCTGCACAGTGGTCAGGCAGCAGATTAAGGAGACAGATGGGCTGTCACATATTTTGCGCCTAAAGGGCTAATGTATAACAGAATTTCAATAGACTACGCAAAAATGTGGTTTTTAAGGAGCAATGCAAGAATGAAAAACTGCATTGTCCAAAAGTCACAGGAGAAATGATATGTACTATACACACAAAAATAACGTACGCTGCAAGTCTATGCATATTTACGCAGGAGTCCTATTGAGGTTAATGGGGCTTACTCTCATTGTAACTACAGAGACTGCAGCTGACAAGGTGTCATGTTACAAACATGTTTTCATTAAAACTGAGCATAATATAGCCACTTACTTCACAGACAAATTGCATCAAAGGGCAGGGATTATGGTAATCACTTACTGTTCAGTTTTGGCCCTTTGGGACACTTTAGCTGCCTGCTGCCCAGATAATTTTGGTATCTTTGTAACGCAGACAACATAAAATGGGGCAGGCAGGGGAGGAGAGAGGGTAGTGGCACCTTTATTAGGACCAATCAAAATGTTATAGGAGCAAGCTTCTGAGTTCTCCAGAACTCATACCCTTCATCAGGCCAGAGGCTAAATAAACTGGAAGAGAAACAGCAAGGACAAAAGGCAGACGAGACTGATGCTTGTCACACCCAACGCAAGCATAACTGGATTATTCTCACCAGGTACAAGCCAGATTGCAGTTGCACCCAGGACTATAGGAACCAACTAGCAATCACAGTTATCCCCCCATTTTTGAAAATACAAAACCTTGGAGTCACTCACAACTTCGTGACATTGTAGTTAAGACTAATAAAGGGGGTTGTGGGTTTGAATTCAGCCCCACCCTCCAATAATGGACCAGAAGAGCCACCAATGATATATGTCTCAGCATTTCCTTAGCTGTCTGTTAAAAGAATTCAAAATGAAATACTGGGCTGTATTGCTTTGCTTTCTACCTAACTTGGAAGATCACCTCCCTCTCTGAAATGCTTCGGTGTGATTCATAGCTTATTCTGTAGAGAACTGGCCTCTTAGTTTTTGAGTAGGACAGGACTTTGCCAGCCAGACAGTTAGCATTTGGAAACATGACATGGACTGCCCTGCCAACCATCTGGACACATAAACAAAAAACCAGGCACAAGTTACCTACTGTACTAGGTACGGTTGGAGATGACGAATCAGGGCTTTAAGCTTTTCTAAACCCACCCGCCACAATCCTGCATTTCTCTGCGACAAAGGCTTGGACAGAGAAAACCACCCACCAGCTTTCATTCAGCTTTGCAAAGTGGATTCCTTGATGCACAACCTTCACTGCGGCAGCTCCGAAAGTCTTGAAATATTCAACAGTCAAAGACTGATGGGCAACCCAGACTCATTAAGAAGCCAGCTGGAGGTAAATGTCATGCTCAAACGCTGCCCTGCTGTCATCGCTCCTCGGCCCCCTTCCCAAATCTTTCTTGTATTAAAAAACGTTTGTTTTAAAGGTTTTATTGATTTTGTCTTTGTTTTTAATGATGACGGCGTCATGTATGTTTGTTTTGAATTGGTTTGTGGCCTTTAGCCATGTTGTACCTATCATTTTATTTGTACAACACTTGGAGAACTTGTGGTTTATACTTTTTCAAAAGAAAAGAAAAGAAAAGAAAAGAAAAGAAAAGAAAAGAAAAGAAAAGAAAGAAAATCTTTTCTGATTCATTGCTCAGGTACACACCTGAGGCTGTATGAAATGTATCAGGGAAAAAGCAGGTACTGCTCTCTACAAAGACACTTGCATGTTCAAAGGTTGGGTGTGTTTGCACCAATACTCATCTTGTTTTATTTCATTTTCCTGTTTACAATCTTAAAAACGTCTACCCAGAAGTACTTAATTCAGTGGCACTTGCTCCCAGATAAGTGGGGTTAGGATTCTTATCTCTCTCAAAACAATTTTCACACAGTTGTCTATCAGTATCCTTCTCACCCTGCAAAATGGCAAATTCAGAGTTTTCTTCTTAATTCAATTAACATAGCATGGTGGTGTGTTCTGCTTTTCCTGGCACCAAAGTTTTAATGTTTTAAGCACGAGGTACATGCAAGCCTGACACTCACCTGTGTTAGGGGTGGGAAACATTTTTAACCCAGGAGCTGCATGCCCTTGTTGCCTACCCTTTGAGGCCAAATGGTGGGTGTAGCCACAGCTGGCAGTAGGAAGGATCACGTTGTCCCACACATACATGCACCACACCTGCATGCAGGATGCAGGTTGTATATTGCAGGGGATTTTGGTTGAGCCATCCCCTCTCAGGCTTCTTATCTAGGAGTGGGAGGCCTACACACGACAGACTTAAATAATTTCCTCTCTCCTGGGAGCCATAGTTCAGTGAGAGCCTAGGGATGTCTAACGGAGAACTTTCATCACCCTGCCAAGATACATTAAAGTGGTGTAAAAATGATGTTTAAGTTATGCCTTGGGAATAATAGCTACCTGTCTTGCAGGATTCTTCCAAGGATGAATGAGTTAATTACTGTAATAGCAGCAGCTCCAAAGCTCTCTGCTTTCAGAGATCCCTTTCAACACTGAAATCTGACTGCTGAGAAACTCAAGCACACTGTAGAAAATTCTGGGTGGTCCTTTCAGGTGGAGCGCTGGCCAAGGCCTTTGAACCTCATTACTATATCAGCTGAACCACGAAATCACACATGACTTCTTGGCAAATGGTTTGCCCACCTACAACCATTCAAGTGTACCCAGCGGCCACCACACGACTCTGGCATCCGTTGTGGCGAATGCCAATGCTACCACTTCAAAACGTGGGAATACCTCTGATGGATCCAACCAAAAGCCGATCTAGTCCAGCATTCTGCTTCCCACGGTGGCCAAGCAGAAGCCTATGGGAAACCCACAAACAGTAGGTCTCCCCTCCTGCTGTTCCTCCCCCTGGCATATGGCATTCAGAGGCATACACCTTGAAAGATATCCAGGTAGAAAACTGGGATGAAAACTCTCCATGCCAAAATGATGGGATAGCCGTTAATCTACGGCAGTCTTCCCCAACCTGTGGCCCTCCAGATGTTGTTGGACTCCAACAGCCCCAGCCAGAGTGACTCATAATCAGGGGGTGATCATTACAACCACAGCCCAAGGTAAGTTATAAAGCGGAAGCTATTTCCAGTGATACTCGGAGCGAGCTCTCTATCCAACTCCAAGAGTGATTCCTCGGCATACTCAATAGCCTCCTGCAGCTGTACACTGCCGGGGAAGATAAGCAGTAGTGAGCAAGTTGTCTTTTGGGAAATGGTCATGGCTCAGTGGTAAAGAGTATGCTCTGCATGCAAAAAGGTCCAGGCAGGGCTGGGAGAGATTCTGGCCTGAAACTGCAGAACGCTATTGCCTGGCAGTGTTGGCAATACTGAGCTAGATGAGCCAGTGAAGGAAGCTTCCTATGTACAGTTACTGATTCTCTCAAAGGTTATTCCAAAGAACCCCTATGATAAAGCTGAGCAATCAAATTATGCAGGGACTTTTCTTGGGCTGGTGGTACCAACTACAAGGGAACTTTCCACTTGCTAAGAAAGTCCCTAAGCTGCTGCATGAGACATCCCAAAGTATCAGAGACATGCACTTTAAAATGGCTATCCCTTCATTATGAATATTTGCAGAGGACAGCAGCCGCCAGCCACTCATGGAACATTTTCAGCCACTCATGGCAGCTCTGTGAAAAGATATTCTGGGTTGATAGCTAAAGTAACGGGACTGACAGGTACTTGAAAGGAAATAATCCATAATGAATTGAAAAAGATGTTTAAAAGTACTTTTGCTCCCCCCAAAACAGAGTCCTTTCTGTTGGGAATAATTCAGATGGAAATTCCCAGGTGTCAAAAAAAGGTGATTTATGTATGCCACTACTGTGGCCCATGTTTTGTTAGCCCCAAAATGGAAAACAAGCAAAGAAGAATGGCAACTTAAGTTGACAGAGTATGCGCAGCTTGCAGACTTAACATATAGAGTAAGAGAACAAGAAGAGCATACATTTAGAGAAGATTGGAAAACGTTTACTGAATATATGGAAAATAACTGTGTACAGCTGAAAATGCTGGCAGCATTAAGATAAATTCAAAAGTGTAAATAAGTTTTGATGGATGCAATAATGGAATACCGAATGGTATCATTTTTGTAAAATATGCAGGAATTTGTGATATGTAAAATGAACCATAGAAAGAGAAGAAGGGAAGTCATAGATATCTCAAGGATGTAAAAATGAGTACTTTAAATTGTAAAACAGAAAATTCAATAAAAATTATACATAAAAGAAGAAAGGAAAGTTGTAGTGTGCTTCATGGAAGGGGCTGATGGCACTGTTGTTTTTATTGTAGTTGTGGTTTGTTATTAATTTTTTTAGTTACCTAAAAATGAAGAACAACTAGTGACCAAAGGAGCAGAGTCGGACTAGCCATCAGGCCAGATGACGCTGCAGCCCATGGATACCCCATGTGCCCTGCTACCTCTGCCACTGGTAAAGAAGTGCTGCTGCCATTGGTGCTGATTTTGGGCAGGATCAGTGCGATCTTGTCTGAAACTGGCACCAGTGGCAGTGCTGCTTCTCTGCCAGCAGCAGATGTGCCAGGGTAAGCACATGATGGAAGAGCAGGCGGCAGCAGCAAGAGCAGGTAGGTGGTAGTGCGATGGCGGCAAAGGCAGGCAAGGTGGCGCTTCCCATTTTCCCTCTAGCAGCAGCACACGATGTGCTGCCCCTGATAAGGAGTTATAGGATTGTAGAGTTAGAAGGGACCCAGAGGGTCTTCTAGTCCAACTCCCTGCAATGCAGAAATCTCAACTAGCTCATGGATGACAGATGGCCACCCGACCTCTGCAGAAAGTAACTTGTCCATACACTTAGATGACCCTCCTCTGTTCCATTGCTGCTTGAAGCAAGGCAAGTCAATGAATGGGTAAAAAGGTCTTCTTGCTTATGGAACAATCTCCTGTTTAGGAAAGTTCACCAGCAGCCTACTCTAATGTCCTTTCGGCTCCTAGCAAAGAGCTTTTAATTTCCCCAGATTTAAAAACCTGTGGTGGAAACTGTTTTAATTGCTCCTGTTTTTCTTCTGCTGTCTCACCTAGTGCAGTCTCAATCTTATTTATTATTGGTAATTTGTCGCTGTAGTTTTAGAATTTGCAGCTACGATTTTGTAGGCCACCCTGGAAACGTTTCATGCTGAAGGGCAAAGTTAATACGTTTATAAATTAATTCATAAGAACAGAACTGCATCTTGGACAGTGCTGCTCAGCAGATGGAACTGAACTCATACCAGGGAACTTTCAGCCTGTGAGCTGGCTATTTTGATCATCAAAGTCAGTTCTTCTTGTTCCTCAAAACTCCTTTCCCGCAGCAGCACGTTGCTATTCCTACTCCTAGCCTCTGTACTAGGTTTTCCCCACTATCACTGAGTGCTCTCCCTGCCGCGTTCCCCAGAACACTCCCTTTCTGTATTCTGCACCTCCCAGCAACTCTACTTTTTCTAGCAAACAATCCCACACCTCTGCTTAGGAAATATTGGGGAATGGCGGAGGTGGGGGATATTGTGCAGGCAAGCATCTATGCCCCAGGGTTGGATTGCAGCAGAGAAGCGGACAAGCTGGGGGATGGGCAGCCACCCACTCTAGCATGTAGCTGCTGGCACTTCCCATTACTCTCCCCTGTCGTTTGCGTCGCGGCAACAATGCTTAATTATTCTTGCAGCAAGCTGAATATTTATAGAAGCTCGTATAATATCCATGTAAATAACCAAATCAGCCGGTTATGATTGTTACGGATATAAATACCCGCTGCTGGCGGCTTTCAAGATGAGACAGGGAAGATGGATTGCCGCCGGCACGTTAGAAGCTTGTTTGGATAAACATTGACATTTGTCAATCTCTCCCTGGGGTCTGAGAATATGTGAAGGGCTTGTGCGGGATGGAACACCATGGAGGAAGAATCTCAGCAGGCGTTTGCAGCCGGTAGCCAGACCCTCAGCCTCAGTTTTGCTGTCACACTTCTTGTTCCTAGTCCCTACAAACCCACGGTAACCGGATGATGCTTTAGGGTGCTTTCATGTATTATGACCCAAAGACTGCCATCCCTAAGCTCATGTACACAAAACTCAATGGAATTTGCTTCTAAGCAAATATGCTAAGGATCATAATATAAGAGCATGTTTGAGCACCTCCAGTGCTGTGTGTGTGTGTGTGTGTGTGTGTGTGTGTGTGTGTAGGTTGTTAAAGTAGGACAGAAAGTAGAAGAGACACATTTTTAAACTGAGTCTACCATGTAGCCAAATGCACATTACACATTAGAACTGCGGATACAGGAAAAGCTAAGGGCAACATGAGCATCAGTGTCCCAAACTGTGAGATTTGTTAATGTAATTAATTTGCACAAAGGGAGGCAATGGGGGCTTGTGACTTCTTGGAAACCACACACAGTTATCTGAATTTCCTGACCTCAGATGCCCTGGGTACTAGCTGTGGTTACTCTATGCTGAAGGGAATGCACTCTTGACATGCATAAATACTCTCTCTTCATTATCACTTTACGGAACCAAGGTTTGAATCCTGGTGCAGAAAACAGATTCTGGGGCTTAAGATTTGGTGACCCTCTACATCAAATTAAGCTACAGATGCCAGCTTCCCCACCACCAGTCCTGCACAACTGACACTGGCTCCTGAAATTTTAATATACCCCCCTCAGGCAACCTAGGATGAAGCAGCAGAATTCCGGTTGCTAGATCCAGGAGGACAAGCAACGGAAAATGTACATCATCATGCTATGCTTGCAAAGACCTCAGAGGCACCTGGCTGGTTGATGTTGGAAATCAGAATGCTGGACCAGATGAGCCTTTGATTTGATCCAGTAATTCTTGGGACAATATGGAGCCTGTTATTCAAGGATGTTGCTTCTTGTACAGTTCTCTCTATTTCAGTCCTCTTTCTCTGCCCCAACCGTTCCTTCCTCTCCCCCCCCCCCTTTGTGCCACATTGATTTTCCCTCTCCTTTTTAGTTAGCTGTTCTTTCAGAGCCCCAAAGCACCTTTTCAGAACTTCAGCCGCCTGCCTCTGCGGCTTCCTGCCCCAATGCTGCTGTATGGAGCATTTCCCTGGGTTGTAGGTTACATTTCCTCGGAGCCTGATCATTTCCTCCCTGCTCCTGCCTCCTCAAAGCCTTTCCCCCAGGCCCCTTTCTTGCTGCACCTCACTCCAGTGCAGTGTTAGCTCTGGCTCCCCCCTGTTGGTTTCCTATCGTAGAGCCGAACAAGATTTTAAGTGATGCAAACAGCCGTCTCCATGGCAGCCCTGTCAGACTCACTCCCCTTACCCCTTTGGGCCAAGAGCCACGGCTGTTCATCACTTGTGTCTTGTCTGCATGCACCAAACTGCAGATCCCATTCACGTTCTCGCTACTTGCCCGCAAGGCACCCTGGGCGAGCTATCAAGGGCCCCTTTCCCTGCTGCTCCACAGATCCATCACTGTCGCCAAACCTGCTCTCAGCGGCTCAATCTGGAAAAAAACACTATCAAGAGTCACAAGCCTTGGCGCTGCTGAATGTACCAGGAATGTGGCTCCCAACCTCTATTAAGCATCGTCCAACAAAACAAGCCTGGGAACAGAGATTAAAATTTCTGGGAAGAGAGGTGCCAGGGGCCAGGCTCAATTTCACCAGAGAGACGTGGCAGCTGCCACAACAGCTCTGTTTCCAGAGACTATCTGAGGCACTGGCAGGCTGTGGTTATGCTAGTAGCGAGGATGGGTGTCACAGAACGCGAACACAATTTGGCCTGGTTCGCACATGCTTGCTTCACCATCTGATGACACTATTAAAGGCATGCCTTGCGTATGTGAAGGGGCCATATCGCAGATAGAATTTTCATCAAATGCAATGCTCTTCAATGGAATCATGTTCATAAACAAACACACACACATTCAGCCTCAAGTCATAAAGGGTCCAGTAAGGCAGGCCTGGTCTACGCATGAAGAATATGAGATAGCCGAGACAGTCCCGAGGTGGCAAAATGGGACTGTACCACTTCACACTATAGGAGGGTGATCACATTTCACTGTAACAAAAACTCCTTGACTGCCGTGCTGATTTTCTATTTGCAATGAGCAAAGATAACTTCTCTCTCCCTCGTTTTGTTGTTGCTGTTTTTTTTAAAGTGCAGCGGTTTCTGTACATGGAATAGCATTCACAGTCAAAAGCGGGGTCCACAGTCATTCTACCACCTGATTCCCCTGCACGTGTAAGACCAGGTCCAAGTGCAGAGCAAATAAGAGAGGGGCATGCATATGCCAAGCATGCCAAACCTTCAAGTCAGAAGGGTTGCTGATCCACTCTGCACATAGTCTGTGGCATTCATGATGACATACCCAACACTTCAGCTCAAAACAGGTTTTGAGGCTAAGCCCTAATAAGCCTTGGCTGAAATGAGATCCTGCCTCTCACACAAGTGCTACTTATAGCAATGTATTCCTCCCCATCCCCTGCACTTGGAAAAAGCAACTTGTAGGGAAGCAGGCATAAAAGTGCTTCAGGCATATATGCCTTTGTAACACTGAAAAGACCAGATATAAGTCTTCGACCTACAACCCTTCCAAAAATCCCTCAATCTTTGGATGATGTAGCCCTCACTCTGAGTCCTCTGACAGGACAAAGGCAGGGTGATTCTAGATACTCTCTGAATGTGTCCCTTCTACATCCAGTTATGCAATATGTGGTCAAACGGTGCCCCAACTACTGTATTTATTTATCTGAAAAGCAGCATCAGAGGCTGCAGTCAAGAACAGAGGAGTAATACTCGGGAGGGTGCTTAAACCTTTTTCTTCACCCTGCTTATCTGCTCAGATTGCCCTCCCCAAACTGCTTTGCTCTCAGGAGAAAAATAACACAGGAGCCGTATATTTTACCCTCTCAGAGAAAAGCAGCTTGGAGGAGGTTGCTTGCAAGTTGACAAGCAGCAGGTAGGGAAAAGGGTTAAGCAGTTTCACTCCCAGTGCTCTCCAACTCATAAATGTGGCTTTCTAAGACTGCTTAGTTGTTGCTTAAATAAAAACTCCTATATGAAACAAAACCCTACCATCCACTTCCAACATACCATCTAGTTTACCCACATTTAAAGAACGTACATGGTTAGCGGGATCTGTCCAAGGTTCTGATCTGGAGCATGGCAAATCTGGGGGGTGATGATAGGTTAGTCGTTCTCAGTGGTGCGCTGGCCAGGGTATACCAAATATATTGTGAGCTATGGACTCTAAAGTATCTACCCACAGATCTGCCCCCCACCCCACCCTCTGCATCTCTGCACTGTTTGATGGGAAAGCAGAATGCAAATTTAATAAATGCATAACTAAATAGCAGTGAACCATGCAATCAGCTCCAGGACACTGCATCTGACATGCAGCAAAGTTATCATCAGAGAAAGCACATCCAGTTCAGTAACATCCAGAGCAGCAGTTCCCAAACTTATTTTTCCTCATGGACCACTTGAAAATTGCTGAGGGTCTAGGCAGACCACAGAATAATTTTCTTCTGCCTATTGTAGCAACTGTAATGCACTGTGCTAAGTGCTCTATGGTTTTTAATTATAGTTTTAATGCTTCTTTTATTTCTTATATATTGTATTCTATTGTATTACAGTTTGAATCCCATAGAAATAAAACTGCAATACAATAAAATACAATGTAAGAAATAAAAGAAGCAATAAAACTACAACTAAAAATTTATATGAATATTCAGCACAATGGATGTGTCATCTCCTGTCTTCAAGCACAACTCCACAGGCATGCTGTAGTCCACATGAATGAAGCTTGTGGGCAATAGGTGGTATGCAGACAACAAACAGTCTGGGAACCCTAGTTCTAGAGATATTAAGAAGGTAGGTGAGGATGTACTAAAACTATTTAGGTTTCTAAGGCTGGGCAAGAATTAAACATCAAGTTTTGGTTGCAAAAAACCCGTTAGTATAAATCTGTGTTCTTTGAACCTGGGTCCCCAGATGTTGTTGGTTGGACTACAGTGCTCATCTTCCCCAGCCAGCTTTATCAATGATCAGGGATGATGGGAGTTGTAGTGCAATGAAATCTGGTGCCCTCGGGTTGAAGATCACTGGTATAAATTGTATCATCATTCCAAGGCAGAGACAAGCCTTTTCTGGAAAGTGTGGGCACGAGTTCAAGTCCTCTGAGGATGAAATACTGCCACTTTAAATGCATGTTGCAACAGAGATGTTGACCTGCCTTAAGCCTTGAACAGTTTTTTCTACTTAGGTAAGCAGGCATCTAGGCAATACTGCAGTGGCAGGTGGGCTTTAACTTTGCATTCCTGGTCAGCAACTAGTATGGCAATTTTGAACCAGTGCCTCAGTACCCATAACCTGAAGTGGCCTGCCTACAAATGCTGTTGCCACAAATGCCAATTTATTCACACCTCTTTTGCCACTAGGTTTGAAATGTTGTAGAGGAGAGTCAGGGAACGTCTCTAAGCGTGATGGATTTGGCCCATGACCTTACATGTTAAGCTTATCCATTCATGCTGGGGTTTCCCAGGAAGGCCATAAATTCAAGTGGTTACTGCCACTCATCCCTTCCTTCCTTCTTTTTTAAAAAGAAAACTTCTCTAGGAAACCACAGGAGAATTTCCCAACAGCTTGCCTTTCTGCTAGGTCTGCTGAAGGAAGTTCCACTGCTCTCCAGAAAATATTGTGGTGTCCCAAAGACAACATACCCATAATTAAAACTGAGTGCCACAGCCTGTGGCCTGTGTGGCAGTATGTGTGGGAGTATTCGGCCCGGAAATCTGGTGCTCCAAAATGTTTCTGACACTCGCACTCAGCCGAGCAGAGCAGGCAGCAAAATGAAATCAATGCATGGAAACGCAATGGGCAGGAAAGAAAACAACATTGAAAAATCAAACAGCCCAGGGGAGTTTTCATGCAGAACCCTTTTCTGCTGGGTTTGGCTGCCTCCGATGAATTGCTAGCTGGCACATCAAGCAGCACCTTTCAATTAGGGATGTGCAGGGAAAGGAAAGAGTGGGAAAGTGAGAGAGAGAGAGAGAGAGAGAGAGAGAGAGAGAGAAGAAAGAAATCTTTCAAGTCTGGCATCGTGGTGCTGCAAATTCCACTTTCAGGCTTAATAATAGGAGCACAGAAATGTGAGCCGCAGGAGGTAAATGAGCCTCTCCATTTAGCACTGATATCACCTGGCCATACCTTTCCTCTATCTATGAAGCCACTTTTTTACTGCAAGTCCTTCTCTCTAGGCTTGAGTTCTCAGCAAAGGCATTTCCGAACCACCTTGTTGCCTGACTCTGCCCTGACCCCACCCCAGCTGCTCTTTTGCCAGCCCCCAATCTGCCCTATGTATGCTGATGGTGCTAAGTAAGTGCTCTGGCTACCATCCAGAAAATCCTATTGCAGCATGATTTCTCCAAAACTTACCTCATCCCGTTAACACAGTGCAGCTATAATGTACCCAGAAAGGTAGGGAAATCATGGCTGCTTGGCAGCCATTAGCTAAGCAGCTGCGATGTCACAGAATGTTTTCAAACATTCCAAGTGCAGACGGGAGTTCTGGAAGCCTTCTTTTAAAATATTAAGGTTGCACTCTTAAGTGAACACCGCAACTCATAACCTGTGCATAGTGATGATGTAGGAGAGAGCTGCTATCTAATCTGGTAAGAGTCCAGTCAGATGCAAAATATTCCCATCACCAGAAATGAAATAAATTCTTCACTCCATTTGAGTTCCACTGCTTCTTCCTAGGACCCATGAGAGTGATACAGAGCTGCATTTTTTTTAAAAAAAAAATCTTTATTTAGATAACCTTTTCCTGCCCTGGAATAAGGAAGGATCCCTACTGCTCCCAAGGGAAGTGGAGGGATCCTGAGGCCATAAGAGAAGATTGGTGGGCGAAGGAGTGCCAAGCCAAAGTATGACTCAGTGGAAAGAGGGATCGACTAAAGGGCAAAACAGCTTTGGTAATGGCTGCATTTGTTCAAGTACACAGGAGAGGCTGCCCCTTGAAGCTGGAAGAAATCATTTTCACCGTAATACAATCAAGACAGCTGAAACCCAACTGACCTTTGCAGAACCCTTTGTTCCTAGAGAGATGGCTTTCAGAAGAGGATTAGACAAATTCGTAGAAGAGAGGTCTATCAGTGACCACTACCTGTCATAGCTAAAATAGGCTTCTGTGTTTAGCAGAAGGCACCTCAGAATACCAGATTGTAGGCGCAAAGTGTAACAAAAAGGGAAAGACTCAGGAGAGCCTGCTTACGCCCCTTCCTTGCACACCTGTATTGCAGAGTAGGCCAATTTTGCTTCCCAAGTATATAGTAGAGTTGCCACCACTTCCTATCGCCCTTCCCGCCCCCTCCAGGCATGAAGAATTTGGAGGAGGCTCAAAGCAGTTGCTTTCCAAGGGGCTCTGAGTCAGTCCACCCTGCACTTCTTGGGCCAAACTTCTCCTTTCTGGGATATGTAGGGCTAGCTTCCAGCTGTTTGTCTTACCCTGGAGATCAAAACAGATTCCTCATTTCCCTGTCAGACCTATCCAGTCTCTCATGTAGAACAGAACTAGGCAACCCTGATCCTAAACTCCAGCAGTATGGAGCCAAATTGATCTAGACAAGCGGGGATTGCAAGAACCCTGAGGTTGGCAAACATACACACTCCAGACCCCAATGGCCAAGATTTTTTGAAAAAACTTCCTTTAGAATAGAATCATAGAGTTAGAAGGGACCCTGAGGATCATCTAGTCCAACCCCCTGCAATGAAGGAATATGCAGCTGTCCCATAAGGGATTCAAACTTGCCACCTTGGCATTATCAGCACCATGCAATAGAAGGAAAGAAAGAAGGCAATGAACAAGGAGAAGACTGAAATCCATTGGAGTTCTGTGGATCCTTGTCTACACTAATAACTGTTTGGCATCCACCTGTCTCTGGAGATACCTGACAGAACATGGGATGTTTTGCACACAAAACATGTGCTCTAACGCTGAGTTATGGTTCTTTCCCTGCTGATCACCGTCTCCTCTGTGATTTGTAATCCCCTTTTAAAAGCTATCTAAGCCAGGTACCATTGCCACATCATCCAGAACCAGCAGGGAATTCTTTAAGTCAATTATAAACTGGGTCTGTCTTGAACCTACCGATGATCAGTTTCATTGGGTGACTGACCCCAGCTCTTATGAAAGTGGGAAGAAACAATCCCCTCTGTCCACTTTCTCCAAACTGCACACACTTTCATAAAACCCTGCTGCCACTTGAGTTTTCCTTATGCTGTGCTTGTGAGCAACGAGAGGCATGCAACTGGCTAACACTGGACTCGACAGATTTAAAAGCAAGTCTCTGAAAGGTCTTCGGTTTGCGGGGAGCCTTGGATAAACCCTTTGCTCAGGGTTGTTTAGTGGGTGGTTCCCTATGGGAGGTTGCCTGCTCTTGATGGGGACTCCTCTGCTCAGTGCCTGAGGGCCCCAGTCCTGCCACTCAGCACCTGGCCCAGGGTGGGGCCTGATGGGCTCTATAAATGGTCTCTTCCAACTCTATGATTCTATGATTCTATTCTAAAGGACTGCTGCCCCCGCTGCTGCTGCTGGGCAGAGAGGGCTCTGTTTTGTTTAGTTTTAGTTTTTTGTTTAAATTGTTGTTATTTTTTTACCTATGTCATTTTAAACTGTGATATTAATGCTGTATTCTTAGTTTTAGATTTATGTGGAAATTGTTTCCCATTTGGTTGTATATTTTTTGATGTGGTTTATTTATTGTTTATGACTTTTGTAATTATGTAAATCTTGTCATGCTGTAAACCGCCTTGAGCATTGTTTTTTTATCTGTGGAAAGGCGGCATACAAATAAAAAATGATGATGATGATG
The DNA here is from genome assembly GCF_951804945.1 of Podarcis cretensis. Lineage (NCBI taxonomy): Eukaryota > Metazoa > Chordata > Lepidosauria > Squamata > Lacertidae > Podarcis > Podarcis cretensis. Next base: position 26,060,668 of record NC_137182.1, on the reverse strand, counting down.
GGGCTATACTCTCTATGAATGAGTGGGTACACAGCTTGGGGGTACTTCTGGCTGCTTTACTGAGGCTCAGCTGGCCTTGGTGCCACAGAGTGCCTTCCTTCAGCTTTGGCTGGTGGCCCAGCTGCACCCCTATCTGGACAGGGATAGCCTAACTTTTATCACCTATGCTCTAGTAACCTCTATCTTAGATTGCTGCAACATGTTATATGTAGGGCTGCATCTGAAGACAGTTCTGAAAGTTCAGCTGGTGCAGAATTCAGCAGCCACGTTGCTCACCAGGGCAAAATGGTTTAAGCATATTACACCAATCCTGGCCTGACTGCACTGGCTGCCAATTAGATTCAGGAACCATTTTGATTCTCAGCTATCACCCCTAAGTCTCCACCACTGTGGGGTGCTTGCCTCACAACTCAGTGTTCTGCAATCCTGGGCCCTTAGACTTTGTTAGACAACAGGAGACCATTGGCTATGCTGGCTCAGGATGGTCACAGTTGCAATCCAACATCTGGGCAGCCAAGGTTGAAGTAGAGTGTGCATTGGAGGATCATTGGTTCGATACGTGTGGGGGCCACATGATGAGGGACAGCCAATGGGGTGCCCTCCAGATGTTGTTGGACTCCAGCTCCTATAATGCCTGACCACTGGCCCATGGTAGCTGGGTCTGATAAGAGTTCAACAACATCTGGGGGACAGCTTACTACCCCTGCCTTAAGTTTCGTGTGGGAGGGGGTGTGCCCACCTGTTCCTCTCCTGCATCAAAGGGCCATCAGCAGGGCAAGTCTTGAACCAGCCCGAAGTGACTCATTTCTGTGGTTGCTGGGCTATTGACAGAAGAGGGGGAACATCCCTGACCTTTTCTCTTTGGGAAAACACAGCTAATTGCCTGTGTTTCTCCATTCATTAGGAAAAGGTCCAAGACGCAACGAGATGAGAAAACATTTGCATGCTCTCCTCTGGGTGACATCTCTTCTTGTCCTCAGTGAAGGTCAAGGGCAACCAGGGTTGGCTTGGAGACAAGCTTTCAAGCTAACACATTCCTCCCCCTCCTCCCCCCAGGGTTTATTTATCCTTCTGGCTGCTGGCACTTTTAAGGATGTTATTCATCCAGTAGGACTTTTTATGTTCCCAGAAACATAAATCAGGAACCTTGTCACTTTTTTACGGCCACGACTAAATATTGCTACCTGGTAATGCAGCCTCTTAACAGCATTTAGAAGAGAGCCACGTCCTTCCTTTTGTAAGGGCTGTTGGCGCCTTGGCTGAGGTTGTTTTATGGAGGAGTTTAATAGAGGAGCCCAACATGAAGTCCTACTTAGAAAAGAGGGAGCTGCCACAGAGATTTACAAGCTAAAGGGCTAGCTTCTACTGGCAGGGAGAGGCAGAGGACTCCACTCAGTTTACGCAGCAGAGAAGGGTTCTGGCAAAGTATGTGTCTCATATCCACACAAGCATACACACACTATCCCAATAAAAATGCTGCATGAAGAAAACAGGAATTCTCTGTAACGGATTAATTATGGAAATTTAGCATCTGTGAACCACTTATCGTTGCAAGTTTTGGTCAAGCAAATTAAGGCCCTTGGCTTTCCTCACCTTTCTGACAATCTCTATATCCTTGCTCATTACACATTACTTTCCTTAAACACCTGAGATGTGTTCAGAGCACAGTTCTGTAGGCAAACAACATAGACACATCCATGCCTGTTTTGAAGAATGCCTGGAAAGCCACAACACTTGTTAAGCAAAGTCCCCCTTGAACACTGATCTTTTGCAATGATACTTGATACCTGCAGTTATATATACACTTCTTTGATTAGAGGGTTGAATATCATCTTGATCTCCCCATGTCTGGTTTTAAGAGGAGGTGGAGAGATGCAAAATACATTGCAATGCAATACCTGAAGCCAAATCAACTAGTCTTTGCATTACTTTTTTTTTCTAATTTTGCCTGTCATGGGAGGAAGTATCGGCCTCATAAGGCAACGAAGGGATGCTCCAAACACTGGAAACAGCATTAGTTGCACTTCTGAGATTTCAGCAGGCATTGCTTACACACTTCTTAGCAACCACAGGATTAGAAACTTATGTGTCTTTTTAAGGAAGCAGAGAGCCTTGGGAAATATAATTCTGCCCAATTTGATATATTTGTTGAGGGGGAGATTCACTACGTCAGGGAGGCAAGGAACCCTTTTTCAGCAGGAGGGTCATATTTCCTTGAGGGCAACCTTCCAGAGGTGGGTGAAGCAAAGCAGGTGGAGCAACAGATAGGACTGTTACCTTTGCATAGCAGGCTACATTCCAGATGAGCTAAAGTCAAGAGATTTCTACAAACGCACATATTTCTAAAGCAGTCCTTAGCATTCTTTATCAACAACCCATAAAGCGGACAAATATTATTCTCTCCATTCCAGAGGTGGAATATGGGCTGCGACTGAGAAAACAGCCCTAAGGTGGGTTAATGGCAGAGGTAAGATTTCAACTGGGATGTTCAAGCCACAGGGAACTAGCAGACAGTGAGGTTTTTTTTTTGTCACCCTGAAGCCCCAGTAATTTCACTTTTATTCTTTTTTAAACAAAAAAGGGTACTGTATCTAACTAGGTTCTACTCATGCCTAACTGTTGGTAGATATGTCCATTAATTTCAAAGAGTTTACACCAGGGAGGTCCTGATAGGGAACATCTTAGTGCTGACAATTGCAGTTGGGCTCACTGTCAGCGCTGGTCAGTGAGCCCTGCTTGCAAAACAGGAATTGGGAGCTCACCTGAAGCTCCCAATTGTTTCTCTGGAGCCACACCCTTACCTATTCCACAAATGACATCACATATGACACCAGGTGTATGGCAGGTGGTTGTGGTTGAGAGAAAATGGCCTCATGGGTCAAATTGGGAGCCATGCCATGCCTGATTAGGCATGGAGGTCAGAGGTTCCCTTCCCCTGAACTACAATTCCCATCGGCCCCAGCCAGCATAGCCAATGCTTAGGGATAACAGGAGTTATAGCCCAAACCCAGAGGGCATGAGGCTGGGGAGGCCTGCTGTCACTTATGCTTCAGGGAGAGTTTAAATCTGCATCCTTGACCCCTGCTTTCTATCTATGGTAAACTATAAAAATGTTTTTTGGGGGGTGGGGGGTGGGGGGTGAGGAAGGCCTTAGTTTTTAGATACCAGCCCATGCCTGAGTGGATTTCATACCAAAAATCCACTTCGGTATTTTTATGCTAATATTTGGACATCCTCGACTCCTTTTTATCTTGTGCGCCAAGAGCCAAATTAAGTGTTGCTATGGCAACCAATATAGCTGATCCTCATTATTAGTGTGTGTGTGTGTGTGTGTGTGTGTGTGTGTGTGTGTGTGTTTGGATAGTACCCAACAGGCTCGGCCTGTTTCAAAGATTTGATATGCTGTTCAGAAGTGGGGCGGGCAGGCTGCCCTGAGATATAGATTTGCCTCAGTTGTGGCAATTCTGGCCCTTTAACCTGGCAGAATTCTTTTGCTAAGCGGTGTTCGGAGAATGCTCTCAGGAGAGTCGCATGCTGGGACTGAGTGCAGGGAAAAGTTCATCGCCTCAACCTTAAAGAGGTAGAAAGTGCCTGGAGCCGCGGGAAGCGAGGAGGGCCTTCCTCAACAGCAAGCTGCTCAGGCTGAGGGAGGGATGCCGATCTTGGAGAGCCAGAAGCAGGCACTCGCATGGGATTGGTCCTCTGCGAACACCTGACTCCCAGGAGCCATAGGATCAGTCTCCTCCAAGTTGCAGATCTCTCCTCCAACCCAGGTGCCAAGGCAGGGGTAACCAACACAGAGCCTTCTAGATGTTTCTAGACTACAACTCTCATCACCGTTGACCACTGGCCATGCTGGCTGAGGCTGATGGGAAATGGAGTCCGACAGCACCTGGAGAGCAGCAAAATGGCTTTTCTCAGTGTAAGGAATAGGGGATTGGTGCGTGAGCTGCACAGTGGAGGAAATCTTGCCAAATCTTGGTTTGAGCAGCAAAGCCTGCTCTAAAGCAACAAAGGACATGGGAGGGGGCTACCCAAGGAGTTGAACAGCGGCTTAGAAATAAGTGTCTGACAGCCTTGGGATGAATTTGGCAATGAAAGTCTGCTGAATGTGCTTTGGATCTGATAAAAAGGCTACCGGCAGGAAGTTAATACAGCAGGGTATGCAGAGGCCCAATAATAAATCCACAAAATTTGATCTTCGTACTGATAAAGAAGAAGATGTTCCGGAGCTGTCAGACAAGGCCAAGGAACCTGTCATGGCTAGGGGCAGTTCTTTAGGGCCGAAAGGGCACAAAATTGACATGCCTAATTGATGAAGATGGGGACTCAGACCAGTATGTAGATAAAATCCTATTTCTGATCTTGGTGAGCCACACGTGGAGACTTTCCGCAACTGAAGAGTGTGGTAATGTGCTATAAATGAATAAATGGGTAGATGAAGAACCTGGCAATCAGACAGGCAAACACAATGAGTCTTCTCCTTACCTGTTTCTCCCCATATTGGCAAGTACTCATCCTGCTGAATGTCCAGCATTATCTCCAGGCCATTGCCTGTCCCACCCTTGAATGTGGTCAACAGAGGATGCCCATCTTCTCCTGAGTTAAACATGTAGCACTTCCCATATTTCGTAAACACCTAAGAAAACACAGAGAGGAAGAAAGATATTCAGTGACACTGTTGCTGGCCTATAGGTTCCAAAAAACCTGATTCTACAAAGAACTGTCTCAGCAACTGGTTTGCAGGGGAGGCACCCTTCCTACTCTACAATTACAGTGGTAACTTCGTTGTCGAACGGCTTGGCTTCCGAACAAATCGGCTCCCGAGCGCCGCAAACCTGGAAGTGGGTGTTCCAGTTTGCAAATGTTTTTTGGAAGCCGAATGTCCAACGTGGCTTCCGCGGTTTCCAACTGAATGCAGAAAGCTCCTGCAGCCAATCGGAAGCCACGCCTTGGTTTTCGAACGGTTGTGGGAGTTGAATGGACTCCTGGAACAGATTTAGTTCGACAACCAAGGTACCACTGTATATGAAAACTGGCTTTAGCCTTGAACAGGAGCACTCTGTGGGTGTGGGTGTGTTACGCACAACAACATTTTATCGCAAGTCCCTTTTGTGGAGTTTTTACATTCAAGACAGTTTTGCTACACAGTACAGGCATAGCTCTGTATTTTTCATCACTGCTTATTTCTACCTTCTCCCAAATGTACCACCTCTTAAGCATTTCTAAAATCCACACCTTCCGCGGGGGCTTCCACATGTTATTTTCTTTTGTGGAAGGCACTTGACTGAGGTAAACTAATTACTCATGTGTTTCCTCAGCACCATTGATTTGACAGATCCTTGTGTTTCTGGCAAATCTGTGAACACCTCGGTTATTTCATGAGAAACATCTTGCAAAGTTTGGGGGGTTAGGCAATGCTATTTTCCTAGAAAAAGAGGTGCCAGAATTCACTATAAATGGTGCCTACCTAAGAGGTTCCAGAATTGAGTTCCGGGTGAAAAAAAACCCTGGGGTTAGCGTTTCTAAAGGAGAGACAAAAAGCAGCAGCAACAACAACCAGATCTCTCCACATGGAGGTGCCACTCATACTTGAGTAAAAGGGAATCTGTCACATAGCACCCTAAAAGACCTCTGGAAGCAGAGAAATCCATCAAAGAAGGAGAGAGATGATGTGGCAGCTGCTGCAAGGCGAGGGGGGGGGGGCTGAGCTGCTGTAGATACTCTCAGGTCTTTGACCCTGACCCTGCTTCCATCTCAAAAAGGACACACCAGAAACGTGGGAAGCGACTCAAGCCTGGACGTCACATTTCCACCAGGCTATTGTTTACCTCCCAACAAACAAAACAGCGGCTTATGCTCCTGGACTCCAGAAGCATTCTCCATATCAATACATACGTAACTCTTAATATCCTTTTCAATTGCTGCCTCACCACGCTGCGGAGAAGAGAGTCTGGGGAAGAAGGGAAAGATTTCACAGCACAAAGGGTTGGGTCCTCCTTAAGGAGGCTGTTTGCGATTTCCCTCAGCCACTGAGACAAAAAAGGCTGTTTATCAAGTCTCTTGGCTTCTCTGGATCCACACCCCAACCAAGCCAAGCCAGAAAGATCCTCTTTGCACACTTTACGTAGCAATTGAGCCCTGCTGCAGCTGAAGCGTTGTTTCCTGCAGTAAATGCATAAAGCGTGAAGGGTAGACTTGTGCCTGAACACTTGGGGAGGGGGGGAGAGAGATGCGCTACAGAGCCCCAATTGGCCATGGCTCTTCAGCGCGTGTCCACTATGTGTTTAGCAACGCATGCCTGCCCTTCACGCACAAGTTGCACAAGTTTCCCTTGCAGATTTTTCTCTCAATCTTTTTCTTGTCTGTCAGGGCCATGTGTGTTCTGTGAGATTAAAAAGGAACACCTTCAAAGACCAAAATCCCACACCAAATATGTTGGATTTTGCCAGCCTGCACTTAGTATGCAAATCAGGCACATTGGCATATTTTTCTTTCTTGGTTTGAAAACATGATTCTACAGTCCTTCACAGTAAACATAATTTATTCTGCTTCACCTAGTGACTGGGTGGGACTGTTAGGATTCTTGCTCTGTGCTTGCAGTCATGGGATTGTTGTCTATCACATGACAGTGTATGTTTTCATTCCACATAGTGGGAAGTGACAGAGACAGGGTGTTTGGTATTACTGTGTTTCTGTGATGTAGGACTATTGTCCTTTGTTCTTTCTCTTTGCTGTCTGATAAGAAAGAGGAAGGAGCTAAGTCAGAATGCTCCGAGTGTATTATATGTAAATAAAGGTAGTTTAGCCAAAATGCTGTGCTACTGAGTTCTGTTACGAAACTGCTAACACTCTGCAGGATCCTAAGCATGCTAATGCCACTTGGTATCAGTCGCTGTGATGTTTGGGCTGAAGAAAGCTTTTGAAGCTCCCAAACGACCTGACCAGGAGGGAGAGAACATGCCTGTAGGGCATGTGTCTCTACCAGGGTCCTACACTTGAGTAGGACAATCCTAACATAGATAAGGAGTTGTGGGGGATAGGCACTGAAACTTTATCCCTTGGCCACTGAAATCTTGTTCAGCTTTAATGAGAGCATGGGTTTGGAATTGCACACATACCTTCAAGCACACACACACACACACACACGTGCTTGAAAGCTGCTTAAATAAATAATGGCAGACAGAGAAAAGCTGAGATTCTCAAGAAGTCACATTTTATGGTTCCCTGCCTCTCATCCAAAAAGCTGCTGCTTTAGCAAAAAAATACGTAACAAGAGAGTTGTACTTATTATATTCTGATGTATTCTTGATCCAGCAAACCCCATAGATTCCTAGAGAACCCTTTCCAAATTGACTTATCCTACAGCTCTTATAAATCAGTCACAATGTTTTTCTATATATTGCAGAAGATTCTGAGGTCACATACTGGGTCTCAGTCTCGATGTGGGTCCCTGCGGGCCAGGCCTGTTGAACCTAAATGCTGCATTCCACAAACGGACAACAAGCCAGAACATGCCCAACACCCCTGTCCCTCCCACCCCGTGGATGGACAAATGTGAAATTTGTCCCCCTATGAGGGGAATAGGGGTCTTTAAACAACTCTCAGCACCCTTAACAAATGATATTTCCCAGGATTCTTTGAGGGGAAGCCATTACTGTTTATAGTGGTATCATAGCACTTTACAAGTTTGGTGGAGGTGGAGCCTGGTTTTGTATTATGAGACCACTTGTCGACATTTGCCCAATCCACATTTGTCTCCTATTCCCCTCATAGAGCTACAGTTACTTGAGTGGCTTAATTATCCATCCCTCTTCCCAGGGAACTCTGAGAAGTGAAGCTCTGTGAGGGGGATATGGGCTTAAGGACATCTTTTGTCACGGTCTTTGCTCAAAGACAATAAGGGGATTGAAGATGGCAATTATGAGCATCAGCACTGGATGCTGTGGTGGCACTGAGGATGCTTCCCTCTCTGAAGTGAAAGTGTTATCACAACTCCAGGCTGAGATCTTGAGAAAAAAGCCCACCCCTGGTTTTCCTAACATAGGTTTAGTCTTCATTCTAGGCAATTAGCACTTTGGGGAAACATCCATGACTACAGCAATTTGTTTAATTTACAACCCCATGCATGTCTTAGCTGTTCAGAGCCTGACCGCTAGAATTTCTTCAACTGCTGCCTGAATATTAGCTCCGTATTTCTTTTTAAATACCCACTCAAGCAATGCTAAATTGTGCTGATGGTAGGAGAGGTGATTTAGCACACCTCTAAAGGGCCCTCTATAGCAATCAGCAGTCAAGCAAAGCCTTTTGCTGTTGTGGAAAGCGGCCCCTTGTTTTCCCAGACATCCCAAGTAGGTGAATGCAAGGCTCCTTGTGTTCCAGACATCCCTACAGACTGGATAGGGTGGAGGATGGAGGCTCAACCACTTCTGTTCAGGGACAACCTCACTCATTCTTTCTTTTCTATTCCCTATCCACTCAGGGAAGAGGAAGTGCAAACATGCCCTGAAAGTACACATCCAGACCAAAAACTCCCTCTGAAGGAGTGGGTATGTAGTTTGAGGGCACTTCTGGATCCTTTGCTGTCACTTGAGGCTCTGGTGGCCTCAGCGGCACAGAGTGCCTTCCATCAGCTTTGGCTGGTGTCCCAGCTGCGCCCCTATCTGGACAGGGATAGCCTAACTTCTGTCATCTGTGCTCTGGTAACGTCTAGGTTAGATTACTGCAATGCACTATATGTAGGGTTGCCTCTGAGGATGGTTCAGAAACTGCAGCTGGTGCAGAATTTGGTGACCAGGTTGCTCACCAGGGCACGATGGTTTGAGCATGTTACACCAATCCTGGCTTGACTGCACTGGCTGCGGATTAGTTTCCAGGCCTAATTCAAAGAATTGGTTTTGACTTATAAAGCCTTAAATGGCTCGGGACTACAGTACCTCAAGAACCACCTCTCCCCATATGAACCGACCCAGATCCTGCAATTATCATCTGAGGCCTTTCTTTGTGTGCCTCCTCCACAAGATGTCCAGAGGACGGCAATACAAGAACGGGCCTTTTCTGTGGTGGCTTCCTGTTTGTTGAATGCTCTCCCCAAGAAGGCTCACCTGGCTCCTTTATTATATATCTTTAGGTACCAGGCAAAAAAGTTTCTCTATAACCAGAGCTTTGGCATTGTATGGCATTTTAACTGTATTTGTGGGAGACAGGTGATTGGTTTGTTCTTGTTCTTGTTTTCTATGTATTCTGTTGTCTCACTTTGTATTTTGATGTTGTGAACTGCCCTGTGATCTTCAAATGAAGGCCAGTATACTTACTTACTTACTTACTTACTTACTTACTTACTAGATGATAAGATAAGATAAGATATAAGATGATAAGATAGGATAAGATAAGACTCTCCCCCCCCCTTTCAATTCCAGATGTTTGGCCGGTGATTATGATTACTCAGAGAGGAAGAAAATGCACTCTGCCTAATTTTTTATTTATTAAAATTTATATGACTCTTGTCTTTTGGGTAAAAAAGCCCCCTTTCTCTCTTCACCACAAATGGCTAGGCAGAAGGTGGAACATGGCAACAGACTGGTGGCCCCATTCAAGAAGCAGTCGGGGGGGGGGGGGAGCTGTTTCCTTCTGCTCCAGAAAACCACTGGAGAGCTGGCAGAAAATGGCCCTTCTGGCAGTGGAACAGGCTCTGTTATCCCTCATGAAAGAGTCTGTATTTTACAGCCACTTGTCTGGAGTGCTGGACTAGGTTTCAGGCAAAACAATCTTAATGGCAGCCCACGCCTCTCTTTGCCTCAGGCACTGTCTGAGGCCTTGATGAGCTCTTACTTAAACAAAGCTCGCTTCGTAGGCAACAACATCCTTCCCGACAAAACCCCAAAAGGATCTATAATTGATTCAGATGCAACATCCCATAGTTCCTTGACAAGTCGCCCCAAGGGGACGGTTCAGTCATACACACACACACACACACACACACACACCCTGTAAACACACCCCCTTCCACAACTTTATGGGCTCTGCTGCTCTCCACATCTCTGACCTCATCATGTCTGTCATGTTCTGGAGATTAAACCTGCCATTTTGAATCCTTGATAATATTGGGCTTGGCAGACATCCCACCCAGCTAGGTCAAAGATAAATACAAACCCAAGCACCGCACTGTGGGGAAATTGACAACTGCGCTTCCTAGAAAAGTCCGTTTTGTGGGGTGGGGGAAAAGACTTTATTACTCCACATCAGCACTTTCTAGCTTTTATGACTGTCAAAGCCAGCCAGCGTACAAGGGCACTGAACAAGGAATAGGGCTGCATAAAACCCCTAAACAACTCTCTTCTAGGAGAGAGGGAAAACAACTATTCTCTATCCACTTTCTCCATGCCATGCACAGTTTCATAACACTTCTATCATGTACCTCTCACTCACCTTTTTTCTAAACTAAAAGCCCCAAATACTGCAACCTTTCTTCACAGGGGAATTTATTCACTCCCTTCATCATTTTGGTTGCCATTTTTTGAACCTTTTCCCAACTCTACAATATCCTTTCTGAGGTGAGGCAACCAGAATGGTACACAGTATTCAAGGGCGCTAGGGGCTGAGCCCTTTCGTCCCCCCCATACTTTCGAGGAGGGTGCCACTCCTCCCCCCAAAAAGTCCAAAGCCTTCCTGTAGAGGCCAAGCATGGAGCCGAGTGTGGCATGGCTTCAAGCTCCTCCTGCTGCTATGGAGGAGGCTGGAAGCAGCTCCAGGCTGATGGTGGCAGAAGCAGCAGGAAAACATGCAACCATTGAAGCTGTGCTGCTGCTGCTGCACTTCTGCTGAGCTCAGCTCTGCCTCTGACATCCTGATGTCACATGTACCATGTGGTGACATCACACATGTGATATCATGTGCCGTGTGCCACCAGCCCCACCCTTCTTATTTGGAAGCTGGCATGTGTGACTGTTTTCCAAATGCAGTTGCACAACAGATTTGTATAATGGCGTTATGGTATCGGCAGAAAACGCAAGGTGAACTGACAGCACCACCATCTCTAGCTTCTGCTGCTAATGCTGATTTGCACAGTGTCCCTCCTTCTCACATCAGAAGGATTTAAGGACAGACTATACAGTATACAAAGTGGGAGATTTCTATATATAGTATGCCCATTCTGGGGCAGAATAATAAAACTTACAAGTATACTGGGAACATAGGTGCACTTTGGAAGAAGAGTCATGAAAGGCATGTTTAATTAAGTGGTTTCGTTTTGTTGCTTGCTTGCTTGCTTGCTTGCTTGCTTGCATGCCCTCCTTTGTTTCCTAAAAGGATTTATGATCTTTGGGAAATTAGATTATGAGTCCTTTGGGGATAGTAAGGACAAATCCTTGATGACATTATAGCATCCTGCCCTGAACTAGAGAAGAAGGTAGGCTGCAAATATAATAAATATACAAGGAGATGTTTAATAGCTGCTCAGATCTTTAGACAGAGACCTGGACTACCTCACATCTGAGGAATAGGAGGATGCTCAGAAGTCTATGCCACCAATCTATTATTTCCAGGCATGAGTGATGCTGTGTTAGGTCTCTGGCTTGACATTTTTGCAGGCTCTTCCTCAGAGCAGAGAAGGGAATTGGATCCCTCCTGAGAGAAGACCTGAGCAGGAAGCAGAGCCTGTAACCTATTTGCTAATTGGGGAACCCAGGCCTGGGTCATGGTGCCATTCTGAGCAAGCTACACTTAATCTAACAAGGCGACCTTCTATGGGACTATTGTTTTCTGCCTTCACAAAATGTCAGAGGTCAGAGTGACGGACATTTGCTTAAGGGTTTCTTACAGCAGCCTCTGCTGATCCTCTGCTTTGAGGCTCTTTGCAAACCTGATTGATGGCAAAGACCTTCAAGGGAAAGAGGTTTAACATTTTAAAGAGCAGTTTTATAAACGGATTCAATTATACATGGCCCAGCGTGTGGATAAAAGCAAAGCATGCCCACCACGCAGGTCACAGTTTTAATCCAGAAATGTGAGATGGGGAGGGTTCACCCTGCTTTTCATAAGTTCAAAGATGTATTGGTTTTGATGAAAACATGGAAGCTATCCAAGAACCAGAGATGGGCTATTGAGAGATCATCCAACCCACGGCCACCACTGACGGTCAGCAAGACTTAAAATCAAGTGGATTTCTAAGGGCTGGCTCATACACAACACACACACACGTATATACATCAAATGAGTACTGTTCATATGACGACTGGCAGCTGAATGGGTGAACTGATCCCATTTGAAAAAAACACTGTGATGTGAAAAGTTATCTGTGTCATTATTCCTGCAATACTGTATTTACACATACATAAAAGTTAGCCGGTTATATCGTTTCCATGTAGTTGATATATGTTCATGTGTGAAACAGCCCCAAGACAGGACTTTGTAAGCCTGTTTCTTCTACTCTCTATTTGGCACAGTTGCTTTGCTAGGCTCTTCCAACACTCGTGTTAGGACCATGGCAACATACCGTGCACTACAAAGTAAAATAATCAAGGTTCAACATTAAGGCATTTCAAGCTTGCCCCAAGAAATGCTGAATTTCCTATAACCTGTGTATGTTAAACTGCCAGAAAATGTAGTTATCAGCACCAATAACTGGGAAGATTTGAGATATTATAGTCAAATGAGGACAAATGTGCATTTTGCAAGGAAATATGAAAGCAGGATTTTTTATTTTTTTTCTGAGAAAGTAATTTCAGTTCTAAAGGAAACCGAAGGGAGGTGGGTTAAGGATTGTCAGGAACAACACAATCTTGCTTTTAAGGAGCTTTAGCCAACAACAGAAGCAACTGGGAAGTCACAGAAAACACCTAGTGAGGTACGTAGGGTAAAAATTCAACTCTGTCATGATGCTTAAAGAATCTAATTGGGAAGCCATTTTCTTACCTAACTATCTATAGAATTCTAGCAGCTACCTTGATGAGATTCAAACCAAAGTTTGGGACATCAATAGGTATCAGCAACTCTCCCAATTTGGGTTTCTCAATTTTCCATGCTTTCCATTTCTCCACATTTCCACGTCAGTTTGTGAATTATTTTAAAAAGCAAGTCCTCTTGAAGATTCAGCAGCATTTCAGTGTTAATTTTTACACACTTGTATGTATTTCTGCAAAATATACACATTTTTGCAAAGCAGTTTCCCTGTTTTTAATGCATTTTTGTATGCTATTTTCAGTAATATATCCATTTTTTATCCACACTTTACCCAAGTATATGCACTTTTGTACAAGTTCCTTGACAGGAGAACTGAATTACATATTTTTTATCGAAAGTGCAAATTAGGTAGGGTCGCCTATAAATGTGAACTGAATGAAATTCCCCCCCCCATCCCAAGATATAACCAATCATAACTCAGACGAACTCTGCTCGATTTGAAAAGTCCACTAAGAAAGGGTTTTCTCATTTACATGTAGTTCACATCATCCCAGATTATGAGGCCAAAAAGCAATAATTTGAAATGGTACTATATATGGTAAATAAATCCAATTTCTAAGTTATTATTTCTATCAGAGCCAAAAAAAGGAAGTACTCTTGAGAGTAGATTAAGGTGGGGAAAATTACACCCAACCTGCTTTATTCAGTCAGTTAAAAGTCAAAATGAAAGAAGAATGACTTGACACAGCTTCCAAAAGTCACAGGAGGCAACTGCTTGGAGTGTTCTATTTCATAACCTCAAGCTGCCAGTGACCAGCTCGCGTGCTCCTGCAATGTGCCAAGCTATTAGCCCCATGCTTGAAGTTCAGCATTCTCAATTGGCACCTTCCAAAGCCCAGCTGCCAGAGTTCTGCAAGCTGCCACACAGACGACTGTCACACCAAAGGTGATGAGGATACCAGACTGTCATCCTTGGAGCTTGGACTTGGTTAGAATTTAACATTTGGGGGCCCAGATCTGAACACCGAGAAGTGCTTTCTACAGCCAAGGCATTGCAAAATGGTAAATTGCCCAAATCCAAAATGTAGATTTTCATGGCCTAAGTCAGGGGTTTTCAACCAGTGTGCTGTGGCACCCTGGGGTGCTTTGAAAAATTATCAGGGGTGCCGCGGGCAGCACTGGCCTATGTTGCTCTTTCCTCCCATCCTTCCTCTGATTTCCTCTTGCTGTTGGAAATGGATAGACAAGTCCCAGGTCAATGTGGGGCAGTGTGAGCAGGCACCTCTCTTTGGGGGAAAGCAGCTTAGAGACCAGCGGTGGCAACAGCAGCTGCTCCGAAGGAGAGGGGAGAGGAGAGGAGGCTGAATGAACCCTCCACATGGGACGTCGTTTGAGAAAGGGTGAAAGGCTGCCAGCTCTGCGGGCAAGGGGTGATGTATCTAGGCTCCTGAGCCCCACAAGCGTGCCGCAGAAAAAAATGTAGTTGGTCAAGGGAGCTGTGGACTCAAAAAGGTTGAAAACCTTTGGCCTAAGTTTACATCAATTTCCCTCAAATGTTTCAAAATCTGTAGTTGGCATATGACCTCCGATTATCTTTTGATTCTAATCAGCTTCTTTGGCAACCAATCATCTTATCAGGATAGGCGCTCAGCAACAAACTTTCTTCTGCTAACCCCCTGAATGTGATGGGTGTTGAGAGCTGAGAACACTGCCCTGAATAGCAAACACCATGAGATTAATCCTTTAAAATGGAGATCAAGTCCATTCTCTTTTTTCAGTGAGCTATTTTCTATGCAAATGAAGTTCCAAGGATCCTGAGCTTGTTCTGTAATTAGTGTCAAGTTAATTAAAAAAAGAAAGCCTTTAACAGGTGTTCATTTCACATTTGGTGAAGGGACGTTGAAGCCTGCCCATCACTGCTGCCTGTCTCCCGTACAGATTTGGAAGTGAAAAATGTGGGATGAATTATTACTAGAGCAGTCAAGTACAACATTTTCCTGTTGCCTAGAATGGACACACAGGGGAATGTGGCTCCAGACAGGGACGACTTCCTGTCCTACCTGCTCTGGAGCTTCCTCCCCCTGTGTATGACCCTAGCTGACCAGATAAAAGGACTGACCATGCAACCATCTCTTTCTTAAAAATTATAACTAAAATTGGTCCTCCAAGAGATAAGCAGCTCAGTCCTGTGGCTGGCTTGGGGTCTCCTAACCTGGACAAAACGAAGGACCAGTGGGGAAAGGTCAGTCTCACACAAACTAAAAGTGAATTCCAGAAACCCAGGCAATACAGCAAAGGATTCTGGGACACTCTTAGCATGCGCAGGATGCTTGGTGAGGGCAAAAGCAAAGGGTCACCATGAACTTGCATGCTTCTTTTAACCAGAAACCAGATTGAATGTTGCTGCCCTAGATAGCTGCTTAGTTTGCAAGTATGATTCTGTGAGCCCTGTCAAAAGTCTAGAGCAGGACACCCTTTACCTATAGAAAAAATATATATCTTTGACACTGGCCTACCAAGACTCTTATTTCTTTATCACTATACAAAAACAGTGCCAGGTGCCAGGAACTGCTGTACAAAATACCATGGGAGTCGGTGACAAAATGGCTGCCATGTGGGCATAGCAAGATTCAAAATGGCTGCCATCCAGGTGTGGCATAACACAAAATGGCTGCCCTATCAAAAAAAAGAGCAGGAAAAAGGGCAAGATCATGAAAAGGGGTGGAAATTCCCACCCCTCTCCATGAATGAGAAAAAAGACACAGACATAAGTCATCACTGTGCTCACTTCACACAGAGAAAGTATTTGTACCTCTACTCTGTTCAGAACAGAAGAAAGTATGCGTGCCTAATTCTGGCATTCAATGAAATGTGGGCATGTCTGGGGTGGGGACTTCTTTAATGTAGAAGAAGCCAAGTCATTGCAAACAGGAACCAAGCAGAAAGAGCAAACAGTCTCTTGTGCATTGTGGATTGTAGAGGGGGGACTGGCAGACATGCTGGAGCTCAAGGGCTTCAAGTTGGCAGCGCTGTGCAGTCCTTGACCTGAGGAGCTTACAATCCACATTTCCACAGTGAGGGAGACAATAGGCAAATGGGAGGGATGGGAGGGATGGGAGGAAAGAAAGAGACAAGGGCAACTGTATGAACAGCAACAAGGACACTGACTTTTATATACTTTGCTTTCATCCCCAACAAAATAAAACCTAAGGGGTTTAGTCAAAGGCACCAAAGAAGAGAGGAGTTTAGAGGACAGGCTTTAAAAGAAAGAGGGCGGGCGGGAGGGAGAGGTGGTGGTGGTCATGGAAAGTGTTGGCAGGTAAGGGCAAAAGGGTAAGAGTAAGACAAGCCCACAGTAAGCTTTGATGGGAGAGACAAAGAGGAGTTTCTGCTGGATTCTTCCCACACAGTGCTTTCCCCCCCAGGAAAAATAGGTGCCGGAACTTACCATGAAGTTGTTACAGTAAGTTGCAGGGTGACTTGGGGCAGCCCTGAACAGATGCCAGTTTGACAACAGCCGAATTCACCGCCCACAGAGGTGCTAAAAACTACAGCAAAATTGTGAGATCTTCTGCGCTGTGCAAGAGCTCGGGTGAAATCTTCCTGAAAATGGATGCAATATTTCCCTAAATCGGTGCTGCTGCTGGCAGATGGGGGGGGGGGGGGTGCCTGCAGGACTGAAGCATGGGAGTTTCTGTAGCCTCACCCTACCTAATGGCCCAGCCCCAAATTCACACACCCAGGTATGTATCATTCTGCCTTTATCCTCACAGCAACCCTGTGAGGTAGTCGAGGCTGGCAGGTGGTAACTTGCCCAAAGTCCCCGTGAGCTGCATGAGAATGTCACTCTGGCCTTTCTGTGTTAGGCCCAGGGCTTTTTCTCAGCCAGAAATCACCGAAACTCAGTTCCGGCACCTCTCTGGTGGGCGCCATTACCATTCTAAGAGAACGAGGGAGACATTCATGGTGAGTTCCATCACCTTTTTTTTCTACAAAAATAGCACCAGTTAGGTCAAACTCTCTCCCTACTGCCACAGCTCAAGCCTTTTGTATCTCCTATAACCCATTCCCTCCCACTCTCCCAGCAGAGGGGAAGAGGTTTCGGTTAAAGAGTTTGTATGACTGCCTCGATAAAGCGCACCTTGATAAATTGGCACTCTAGGCTGCAAGCAGGAAAATGAAATTCAGCAAAGACAAATGTAAAGTATTACATGCTGGAAAAAGCAGACCAAATATATAAATAGGAAACTGGGGGATAGGACGGGTAGGACAGCAAGGAACTGGCTAGGCTCCAGAATAAGTGAGAAGGATTCAAAGGCTTAGGATTACTCACAAGTTCAGTGTGAGAATCTTGCATTGTAATGCTGCTATGAAAAATACTGTTCGGGTTTTGAGGGACAGGGAAGGGAGAAGGTGACAAGGTGCCCCATGATATTCTTGTAAAGAAGCTGGTAAAATGCGGTCTTGACTATGCTACCACTCAGTGGATTTGTAACTGGCTGACTGACCGAACCCAAAGGGTGCTCATCAATGGTTCCTCTTCATCCTGGAGAAGAGTGACTAGTGGGGTGCCACAGGGTTCTGTTTTGGGCCTGGTCTTATTCAACATCTTTATCAACGACTTGGATGATGGACTCAAGGGCATCCTGATCAAATTTGCAGATGACACCAAACTGGGAGGGGTGGCTAACACCCCAGAAGACAGGATCACACTTCAAAACGACCTTGACAGATTAGAGAACTGGGCCAAAACAAACAAGATGAATTTTAACAGGGAGAAATGTAAAGTATTGCACTTGGGCAAAAAAAATGAGAGGCACAAATACAAGATGGGTGACACCTGGCTTGAGAGCAGTACATGTGAAAAGGATCTAGGAGTCTTGGTTGACCACAAACTTGACATGAGCAAACAGTGTGACGCAGCAGCTAAAAAAGCCAATGCAATTCTGGGCTGCATCAATAGGAGTATAGCATCTAGATCAAGGGAAGTAATGGTGCCACTGTATTCTGCTCTGGTCAGACCTCACCTGGAGTACCGTGTCCAGTTCTGGGCACCACAGTTCAAGAAGGACACTGACAA
The DNA here is from genome assembly GCF_951804945.1 of Podarcis cretensis. Lineage (NCBI taxonomy): Eukaryota > Metazoa > Chordata > Lepidosauria > Squamata > Lacertidae > Podarcis > Podarcis cretensis. The sequence goes on along the minus strand of NC_137182.1, from coordinate 26,042,688 downwards.
ACTGGAACGTGTCCAGAGGAGGGCAACCAAAATGGTCAAAGGCCTGGAAACGATGCCTTATGAGGAATGGCTAAGGGAGCTGGGCATGTTTAGCCTGGAGAAGAGGAGGTTAAGGGGTGATATGATAGCCATGTTCAAATATATAAAAGGATGTCACATAGAGGAGGGAGAAAGGTTGTTTTCTGCTGCTCCAGAGAAGCGGACACGGAGCAATGGTTCTAAACTACAAGAAAGAAGATTCCACCTAAACATTAGGAAGAACTTCCTGACAGTAAGAGCTGTTCGACAGTGGAATTTGCTGCCAAGGAATGTGGTGGAGTCTCCTTCTTTGGAGGTCTTTAAACAGAGGCTTGACAACCATATGTCAGGAGTGCTCTGATGGTGTTTCCTGCTTGGCAGGGGGTTGGTCTCGATGGCCCTTGTGGTCTCTTCCAACTCTATGATTCTATGATTCTATGAAAGCTGCCTGTCATACCATGTGGCTCATCCAGCCCAGCATGATCTTCTACTCTGCCTGACAGTGGCTCTCCCAAGTTCCCACACAGAAGCCCTTCCCAGCCAAGCTACTTGAGATCATTTTTAATTGGAAATGCCAAGAATGAAACCTGGGACCTTCTGCATGCACTAAGACAGGGGTCGGCAAACTTTTTCAACAGGGGGCCGGTGTACTGTCCCTCAGACCTTGTGGAGGGCCGGACTGTATTTTGGGGGGAAAATGAACGAATTCCAATGTCCCACAAATAACCCAGTGATGCATTTTAAATAAAAGGACACATTCTACTCATGTTAAAACACGCCGATTCCAGGACCATCCGCGTGCTGGATTTAGAAGGCGATTAGGCCAGATCTGGCACCCGGGCCTTAGTTTGCCTACCCATGCACTAAGCTATGTCCAGCAGGCAGCAGCCTAGGATGCCAGAAGTAAAATCATCATTGATAAACTAGACTAAAAACTTTTAGTCTGTTTCTGGTTCCTTACAAGAAAACTAGTCCAGGTAGCAAAATAGGCAGGTTAGGAATTGTTCGTTCTCCTTCAGATTAGAAAAACTGATAACCATTCACTGGAGTAAAAAACAACAACTGAGAAGCAGCATGCTTAAAGATTCTGCAGCGCATATGAAACTCATGGAACTCATCACCCACAGGATGTCATTACAGGTCCTAGAAGAAGTGGCTTTTTAAAGGAGTAATAGATACATGGAATGCGGGTCTGCTAGAAAGCTACAAGCCTTGATAGCGCCTAAAAGCGTCATCTCTATTTCCGCAGATTTTTGCCCCAGCAGGTGCTGGCAGATAACAACAGAGAACAGATATTACCATCATGCACCATTCTCTTCTATGAATTTTCCTTTCCCATCTGGCTGGCCGCTGTCAAACCTGAAGAGGGGCTTTCTCTGACTCAATACTGCAATTCTCATGTTCAAACCTGCCTAATCTCAACTATGGCTGAAGCACAGCTGGGGTGTGTCAACTGCATTAGGGATATTTTGACCACTGGTGGTCCCAGGTGCTGGATTTGGCCCACAAAACAATTTTATCCTAGGCCACCTTACTACATTTTACTTGGAACATGAAAAAAGATTTGCCCACAGTTTCAAGGCGAGAAAAGTGTTTTGTTTTCAGAGACAATTTCAACATTCTCTCTATGGCTCAAGCTGTATTGCTGCCTGAGGCCTAAAGATGTTGTCTCCTCTCTGTTCCACATACAGAAGCTGACTGGACTGGCAGCTGACCATTACTTCAGTAGTTACGAAATAGCATCTTGAGGCAGAGGACTAGCTTGCACAGGAGGGGTAGGACAGATCATGTAGCATACATAGCTCCGTTCTCCAGTAAGGGGGCAGGAATAGCTGACAGGGGGTTAGGAGGAACAACCAGGAGGTGGTCACCACTGCTCCCAGCATCTGCCTGAGGTGGTAGCCTCTCTCTACTCAGTGGTGGAGTCAGCTCTGCCCCCTCTCTCTGGACCTTGTATAGAAATCCTAATTGCTAGGTGGTGTTATCCCTATTATACAACTTATCCATTTCTGAAGGGGTCTGGCTATGTGGCAAAATAACACCATTGTTTGGAAAACAAAGTTATCCCCTTCCCTTCCCTACCACAGGTCCACCTAGAAGGCCAGGAACAAGAATACAACCTTTTAATGTTTAAATATTAGCGAGGCTATAAACTTTTAAAAGGCTATTTGTTGCCTTTTATAGCTGAAATAATGTGTTTCTTAAAATCTGGGCCTGAACAAAGCAGTCAGGATTTATTAAAGGTATATTGTAAATACCAGCAAAGCAATGCTACCTCAGCCAAAAGATCGAATATATGCTATATCTTTCTGCCTGCGACATATGTTCTGTTGTCAGAGACCATTATTAAAGGGGAATAATAACGCTTCAGTTCAATCCACTGCAAAGGCAATTCTTTTTTAAATCAATGGAACTTAAGCACGGGTTAACAATGCTTTCAACTGCACCTTTTAATTACATTTTGAAATCCACAAAATGCAATAAATGTGCATTGCCTCCCTTAGTCATTAAAATCATAGGGCTGGATAGAATTCCTTTAAGCCCAGCTCCGGACTCAATGGGGAAAAAAAGATCTTAGGGGGAGATTCTACAAGTTGGTCTCTTGCAGTTTTCTATCCTTCTTGTTTCCCGGTTAGCTCACCTGCTGAAATACTTGGGCCACATTATGCAGTATCATTTCTTATCTGCATGATATTTCACTTCCTTCTTCAGAGAAGCTAGACACTATGTGCGGTCCCCCCCGCTGCCACCAAATAAACCTCACTCTTTCCTCATTGAAATTGCACTTAGCAATCATTACTCCAGCCCCTCAAAAGCGAAACATAAAAGTATTCATAAACATTCCGTGACATCACAGGAACTCAGCCAATGGGAAAGGCAGGCTACACTTTTATTCAGATTTTGGAGCTATTTCTCCCTCACAATTCTTGAGAATGCCAGAGTGAAAATATAGAGAGTGAATGCTTGCCTTCATTAGCTTTAAAAATTCAGAAGCCACTCCCTCTCCCTTCTCCTTGGGCTGTCTTATTAATATTTAAGAGCTGGCATGAACAGTTCCTGCTGAACAGGCTTTTTCCATAGCTGAGCTTTGCTTAAGTTTTTACAGCTCAAATACATCTTGCCAAACAGAAAAGCTTGCCAATTGACAGTGCCACCAACAGCCATACCACAGCCTTCCTGAATCACTGCTTGCATTGGCCATTTCCGGCCTCCCCTAGTGATGTTGCCCAATCCTTGCTGAGTCAACCAGCCACTGCTGCATCTTGCGGCAATGTACTCTGAGCGCTAATTATGCACAAAGACATAATACTTCTTCCTTTGCCTTTGATGAGTCCTGAGCCTGCTGCCAATCAGTTTCGCCAGATGACCCTGAGTTGAGTTCTCACGCTGAGAGAAAATAGACTAGGTAACGTTCATAATTTTACAAACCTCAAACAACCTTTGCCTCTAATCACCTTTCCTATTATTATAATAAACTGGAAGTCTCAACGTATAAAGCACTCAGCCTGAGGCTCTTCACATTCATCAGGGCAGGGTGGAACTGCGGACCTAGTCCCTGAGGAACAGCAGCCTCTCTCAAGGAAAGGCATGAAGAGGACAGTGGTGTTGCATGTGCAAGCAGTAGACCTTCAGCTGAACACAATCAGAAGCCTTCATGCAACTGGGAACCCTGAGTTGTTAGGGTTCCTGATCATGTGGGCGCTTCTATGTGTGTTCATCTGAGCACACTGAGAAGCCCCATTCAGCCCTTACTGTTGGGATGGTGCATGTAGGATAGGAACACTGGAAATGGAGCTGGGACATACACATCTTAGGGAAGGTGTCTATAAATGTGAAAGGTTGTCATTTTTGGTTTCTTTCCTGGAACACTGGGTAATGGATAATGCCAGTGGATAACAATTTTAAAAAGTAACAAATAAAACCGGGGGGGGGGGGGGAGCAAAGCAATATTGCAAACAATAAAAAGAGAGTTTTTAAAGAGAGCGGTGCTAAGTAGGCGGCAGCCCATTCTCCAAGCATCATCAGCTTTATGGTTTCATGGAATATTTGATAATATTTAGCCAGTCAATTGACAAAACTTACCGGCCAATTGACCTATAAGCTTATCCTTGTTTGCATCCAGACTTCCTGAGAGCGCCGTGATTTCAGATTGAAGATACTGATATTTTAAAAAAACCAACTGTGAATAATGCTGCGATTTGCACAACGTTGTGGTTTTAGATACACTTTGATACCTTGGGAGTGAGTGAACTCAGGTTTGAAGTGACTTCAAGCAGCATATATATACAAGAATAGCCCAACACACACACTCATGACGTGAAAATCCATCGATAAAAAACCTTCAGTTTTTCATTCCCTATAATTCAAACAGAAGCTGTAAATCTAAACAGTATCTGAAGGATTTTTTTTTTAAAAAGAGGTGATCTTGCATAGCTCTTTCTAATTTTGGGTGTGGTCAGCAGTAGATTGTGCCCTGTATCAATCAGTAAGGATGTGGATGGATTGGTGCCATTCTGGATTGTATCTCTCAGACACTACTATCTCTTTGGCCAGGAATGTATGACCTAGAAGAAATTCCTTCCTTGATCTCTAGGAACATGGGAATAAGCTGCCTTATACCAAGCTGGACAACTGATCAGACAAGCTCAATACTGTCTACACCGGTTGGTAGCAGCTCTCCAGGGTTTTGCACAGGAGTCATTCCCAGCCCTGCTTGGAGATGCTTAGGACTGAACCTGCATAAACAGCAGGTGCTCTACCACTGAGTTATGGCCCTTCTTATAAATAATAGCAATCCACGGAGAAAAAGACTGAAGTCATGCAGCATCATAGTCCTTATAAATACATCTGGTCTAAAACAGACCTATTTTTGGTACTCTAATCTCCAATGCAAAGTAGATAGGGATATCACCATAGGGTTGTCAAGTGACAGAGTGATGCCCCTTCAAAGAAAAAAATAAAATTAAACCATAGTCAATGGTAGCTTTCAATTTTTACCAGATGTTTGGGCTGTAAGTCATTCTTTCCTGACTAAATCTCTATGGAGCAATCAGTCAAGCTCTGATCGCAAAACCTCTCCATCAAGTCATTCAAAGGGAAAGTTGCTTGAGGGATGCTTAATCCATGGGACCCAACATCCCATGTGTAGTTCTAGCAGTCATCAACCACCAGAAGAAAGCTGAGTGGTGTGTGTGTATTTTTATCCTCAGTGGTCCATTAGAAGGAAGAAAGGGGGTGGAAAATAACAATTCTCCTTGAAATGATTTCATGGTTTTCATTCATTCAAAATCAACCCAAAGAAGACCAACTGGGAAAGCAAATTCATACACACACATGAGCACATGCACAAGACAGAATACTTACAATGCACTTAAATTAAATTGAGCGAGCAGGGACCAATTTGTAGGAAACAGAAATGCAGTGTTACCACTATGAAGCGAGCTTACGACTGAAGCCTTTGCAATAGCTAATAAAGCATAGAGGGGTTTTTTTCCCTTCCTCTTTCCTTCCTGAAGACTTTCCCCCTTTATTAGTGAATAAGAGAGCCAGGAACTGAATATCTCCCCAAGGGCCAATAAAGCTGCTCTTCTTGGAAGACCTGAAGACTGACTGCGAATTAAAGACTTTGCACGATGTATTACAAGCCTGTGGGTAACATATGGAATCTACTTGGCCTAATCCGCTCTCAAGCTGAGCACAGCATTGATCTGGAAATTTAACAGGCGATCAATAATTAAGGAGATTGGCTTTCCATTTCCTTTCTTCTCCCCCAGAGCATTACCTGCCTGAGGATTTTTGGGAAGCCGTGGCAGCATTTTCAGAATTGGGGGGGGGGGTGTTTCCATCTCAGCAAAGGACTCGCCCACACTTCCACTTGTCCCATGCCTAGAAAGCACAGGGCAGAGCGGTTTTCCACTCATCACACACTTTCTAGGCATAGAGCTGAGTGGTTTTCTCTTTGCCCAGATGCTTTCCCTGGGAAAACCTGATCTTTAGAGCCGAATTGGAACAAGCACCAATCCATGGAAAACCCAATCAACATTTACTCTGATTCAGCGGTAAAAATTAGGTTTCTCAGGTGGAAAGTGTTGGGACAAGCAGAAGTCTGGATGAGTCCTAAGTTGATCACTCTAAATAGGAAGCACTCAAGCACTCTGAAACCTGATCTCTTAACCTTGTTCTGCTTGGGTTCCCTTAGTATCATCCATCCTTACCTGCAGATATAAAAGCCAATTCCCAACACCCTGCCCTTTCTAACATGGCCAAGCCCCAAGATGGTTTATGTAGAGAGAGACTGGCTGATTTCTCAGTGGCTCCCACTGAATCCTAAGGGAATAAAAAAGTCATACCATTGGCGGAGAACTTGCAGCCCTCCAGATGTTGTTGGATTCCAGCTCCCACCAGCACCGGTCACACCAGCCAGCATGACCAATAGTCAGAGATGTTGGGAGTTGTATTTTCTCATATCATCCCTCCTAATAACAAACTCAGGTGGTGCTTACTGACAGGAATGGTGACAAAAGAGAACCACAGAGAAACAGGAGAAAGGTATCAGCATGCTGAGGAACCCCTGAGTTTGGTGTCATGGTCCCAGATCAAGAATCCTCAGATATAGCATCTCTTAAGTGGGGTGGGGAAGGATGTACACCCTAATCATTCCAGTATACACCTGCAGGCATAGATGCCTCCATCTTGCTCCTGAACTCAAAACAGAAACCTTTGCCCAAGGTCTTTGTTAGGCCCTGGAAGTTCAATAGGGGTGTGGGGGCTGCTGACACAGATCCCATGATGTGTAAAACAAGGTGTACAAAAATGCCTCTGTTCACACCCACACCAGGGTTGTGTTCAGACTGCACACATTCAAGCTTCTTGATGCAATAAGGACAGGCAAACATAATAGAGCTTACTCCTCTTCGTAGGTTAGTGAAACTTGAGCGGTGCAAACACAGGAGAACTAAACTTTGCCAGTCAATGCAAACCGCTTACAGCCACAGTTCAAATATTGGCATTTGTTTCATATTTCCATTTTTTAATAATAATAAAAATGTGTTTCATCCACTGCCAGCCCTACCCAGAGTAGATTCATCAACATTAATGAACTTAAGTCAATCATGTCTGCTAACTTCAATAGGTTTCCTTTGAGGAGGACTAGCACTGGACACAGTCTTATTTTACTTTTTATACCTAAAGTTAAGGCCACTTTACACTTTATTGTAGAGTAGTTGTTTTTACTGGTTGTACACACTCTCTTGCAATCTATCTATCTATCTATCTATCTATCTATCTATCTGCCTGCCTGCCTGCCTGCCTGCCTGCCTGCCTACCTACCTACCTACCTACCTACCTAATCACCAATCTCAAAAATTAGAACTGGATCCCAAATGAATTGAGGGGTGGGTGAGGCAGGCTTGAGGCCTAAAAAGCTGTGAGGACAAACTAAAATTATAAAGTATAGGCTAATTTCCCTGCTTTGCATAATTCATCCCAAATTAAGAATGAAGATTTGCAGCTCCAAGAAGAGGAGGATTCAACCCTGCAAAAACCTCCTCGGCAGTCGTTTTTCTTGTCAGCTATGCTCCCGATTATGGCTCAGCTCCCTAATCCCAAATCTCCCATCAATTTATGCTAAAAATAAATCAGCTCTAAGTACTGACCCAACAAGTTACTGCGAGTCAATTATGTTTTTGCTGATGACAGATTGAGTCTCCCTCTATTCTCCGTTCTGGCTCCTGTGCCGGCAAGCGATTGCTTTGCCCGCTCCAGCTCCCTTTACAAGAAGCGGGGGAGAGAAGCGGGACTCCATTAGCCACCAAGCGATGTACCAGGGAAGCATTACGCTGATTAAATAATTGCAATAATAATAGCTCGTGCACGTAAGGCAATGTTTAAGATGGCAAAAGGTTGCTGCGTTGCTTTTCCCAAGTTGCAACAAGCCTTCAAGGAACCACATCTTCACCGTCAAGGCTTAATTTGACCCAGGCTGCCTTTACTGTAATGTTAAGGGCTCAGCTGGTTGGGGTGCGGATGGCGCTGTGGTCTAAACCACTGAGCCTAGGGCTTGCCGATCAGAAGGTCGGTGGTTCGAATCCCTGTGACGGGGTGAGCTCCCGTTGCTCGGTCCCAGCTCCTGCCAACCTAGCAGTTCGAAAGCATGTCAAAGTGCAAGTAGATAAATAGGTACCGCTCTGGCAGGAAGGTAAACGGCGTTTCCGTGCACTGCTATGGTTTCGCCAGAAGCAGCTTCGTTATGCTGGCCACATGACCCGGAAAAACTGTCTGCAGACCAACATCGGGTACCTCGGGCAGTAAAGCGAGATGAGCACCGCAACCCCAGAGTTGTTCGCAACTGGACTTAACTGTCAGGGGTCCTTTACCTTTACCTTTAAGGGTTCAGCCAGTTGGGATGCATGTATATATGTTGGGGGGGGGGTGGATTTGCATAAAAGGGCCAGGAAAAGCAAGGCAGAAAGAGCTTAGGCCTACAGACTATACACTGGATGGGTCCCACAGGAAATAATAAAACACAGTAATAATGCACAGACCTCACTTCCTTCAAAAGCCACCATTTGGGCGTCAGGACCATGGCATAGGGGACATAAGTTGCTTTACTCCACCATCTCTATGGAACAATGGCCTATTTGCCAGATAATGGCTGCCACCCAAATGGTCCAAATTGAAACAGGAAGCACCAAACTGCACAGGGACTGGGTTCCCTGTGGGCTTGGACCTGCCAATCTCCACCACCAGGATAGCACCCAAAGCAGGATATAGCGTGGTAAAAAAAACCCAACCAGCCCACACATCCCTGCGGCAAGATTCCCTGCGTTTCAAGATTAAAATCAGTATGTGTTATGTCCTTGGTCTATAAAAAGATGTCACTAATTGTTGTGTTCTTGTTTTTAAATAAAGGTTTAAATGGTTTGATCGTGCGTCTTCATCTGTGAATCAGGATTCTAATTAATTAGTGAATCGGGATTCTAATTAATGGAGACAGTGGTCACATCCCCACAATACATTTGAAGTGCAATTATACCGCTTTAACAGACATGGAGAACACTGGGAACTGTGGTTTTTTAAGGGTGCTGACCTCACAGAACTACAGTTCCCAGCACCCTTAACAAACCACAGTTCCCAGGGTTCTCCATGACTATTAAAGCAGTATAAATGTAAATGTAAGGTGTGGATATTACCAGTGTCCAAACTGAACAAAGTGCCTTAAGGCAGCCATGAGGAACCAGTATCCCTCTATGTTGCTGTGCTACAACTCCCTTCACCCCTCGCAACTGGTCATGCCAGCTGCGGCAGAGGGGAGTCGGAGTCCAACAGGTTCACCATCCCTGATCTGAAGGAGGGGCCATAGCTCAGTGGCTCTGCATCTGCTTTGCATGCAGAAAGGCCTAAATTAAATCCTTGACATCCCTTGTGATCCAGATCTGGTAGCAGGTGAGGGAAGACCTTGAAAGGGACACTGCCAGCCTGAATAGATTATAATTGGCTAGACTGATGAATAGTCGAACCTGACAGGTGGCTCCTGTGTTACTGAAAGACATTCTGACTTTAAAGTGAAGTGAGGAAAGACTGCATTACTTTAAAGGAAAGTTCTGTTCCAAAACACACAAACATTTCCAACATTAATGGGACTGAAATGGGTTTTGAACCAGTTTAAATGCCATGGCTCATAACATCATGTAGTATTTATGAGAGTTTTCTTCAGTACCAGTTGAGCTGAGAGCCTGCAGGGGCACCGAGAAAAGCTTGAACACGACTCAGCTTGGAGCTGGGGTTTAATATGGATTAGGAGCTTTCAAGCAGCTGCTATCAGATTTCGAGGAGCTGTCTGAGCTCAACAGAGCACCTAAGTAGCAAAGCAGGCCTACTGAAGGTTCAGTCCCTTAGCTAAGTACCAAAAGGGATTTAAAGGGTCAGAGCCATGCTTTCTTGAAGGCTCCTACTCTGGCCTGTCAGGCAAAGAAGCATCAGACAAAAAAGAGAGAGGGTGTATCTGGTGTGCCAAATCTTGCTTACTCCACACAGGTTACAAAACAGATGTCGTCACATCTCCATGTCTGGGCCATTAATGCAGGCCTATAGTTGAGTCCAGAGATGGGGAGCCTGTGGCTGTCCACTAAAGTTGGAGCAGGATTTCCATTGCCCCCACCCAGCATGGTCAGAAGTCACGGTTGATGGGAGCTGTAGTGAAACAACATCTGGTGGGCCACAGATTCTCTACTCCTGGTCCTAGTTTAGAGAAAGTAACAAAAGTGGGGAGACAGGAGGCTGAGATGTTCGCAATTAATTCACTGTGCTTGAACACAGTACACCTAGATGCGGAATCTGATTTCCTGTTTCCAGAGACACCTGAAGACCCAGCCTTAGCAGAGTCAGGTGGTCTCTCTTGAACTGGACTCTTAGGTCCTCCCTGAAGCTGCCCAATTGCTTACCCACATCTGCAGATGCTCTATTTGCCTCAGAATTATTCCCTGAGGTGAGGAGTAGGCCATGGAAGGTATTCAGAGCTTTCTTACTGAACCATTGTTGAGCTTCCCTGGAGGGTGAGGGGCAAAGCCCGTGGAAGCCAAGGCTGTTTCAAGCCAGTCTCCTTTTGCAGCCAAGTCAGGCAAAGTTTGAAGCCCTTGTTGTTTACTAAGCAAGGCTGTGTTGACGCTGCAAATTTTGCAGCTAATTCCTTTCTTTCGCAAACAATTTCATCTGAGCAGAGAGGCTGCTGGTGGGGGGATGAGCATGAAAATTGATTTCTCTGCCTGAGCTGTAAGCCCATCAGCAAAGGCATCCGGCAGGCAGGTGAGGGAAGTTCAGGATCAACAGGCGGGCAGCTGCCCATCAAAATGTTGATGGGGTTGGCTTGTCCCTAAAAACATGGATGAAGTAACTGTATGCCTTGGCACTTAAAGAAACCCAGGTTGCAGGAGGTAAGTAGATGGAAGATTCAGACAACCTGGAAACTCCAGACATCCAGCCTTCAGCCTCACTCTGAAGCTCACTCTGAAGCTCATTTGCAATCCCCCAGATGTGAGCAAGGCAACCTTAAAGGGGCTCCATTCTCAGAGGTTTGAACCCTATTAGGGATGCTTGAAGAATGCTGCAGGCCCAAACTCCAAAGCAGACTTGCCTGAAATAGAGCTGCAACTGCTACTGGGAGTGACGGGACTAATAGAGGCTGGTGAGGCAGAAGGCATGGAGACCAAACAGTAGGTGGTGCCAGAGTCAATGACAGGCAGAGACAACTAATCCTGGTTTTGTCCACATCTTCCTCCCTGATGAGCTGTACATGGGTGACACAGAGACAAAGGCAGAGAAGGAAGCTGACAGTGTCACCCTCCCTGGACAAGTTATTAGTAAGAAGGCAGGCAGGTTGAGAGCAGACTGAGGTTGGTAAGGCAAAGTCCCATTTTATAGACCAGTATCTATTGGATAGGGGACGCAGGTGGCGCTGTGGGTTAAAGCCTCAGCGCCTAGGACTTGCCGATTGAAAGGTCGGCGGTTCGAATCCCTGCGGCGGGGTGCGCTCCCGCTGCTCGGTCCCAGCGCCTGCCAACTTAGCAGTTCGAAAGCACCTCCGGGTGCAAGTAGATAAATAGGGACCGCTTACCAGCGGGAAGGTAAACAGCGTTTCCGTGTGCAGCTCTGGCTCGCCAGAGCAGCGATGTCACGCTGGCCACGTGACCCGGAAGTGTCTCCGGACAGCGCTGGCCCCTGGCCTCTTAAGTGAGATGGGCGCACAACCCCAGAGTCTGTCAAGACTGGCCCGTACGGGCAGGGGTACCTTTACCTTTACCTTTATCTATTGGATGGGACATGTTTTCTCTACCTTCCAAATGGCCAAGGGCTAATGGGAGCTGCAGGCCGAGAAAATTTGGAGGGCCAGAGGTTTGCCACTCCTGTCCTTGGAATATCCTGCACAATCTCTCTCTTTATTTTAGAGGGTTTGTAGGATCTTTATTGTCCTGCATAATGTGGGTGACAGAGTGATGAGCTGGGCACACTGTCTTCAAAGCAAAACACAAAAATGACCCTTATACTCATGAGAGGCACACTGTTTTCCTGAAAATTGGAGGCAGGACTTTCTTGTGGAAGTGCTGGGTGGAAAGGTGTCTGAACCTGCCAGACCAGCTGATTGGGAGGGACTGATAATTTCTCCCCTTCCTGAGCTTGCAAGGCAGGTGTGACCTTTCTAGGGCAGCGCCCTGGCACCACATCAAGTTGAAGAATTTGTTCAGTATCTTATCAGCTCCCGTGTTGCTTCATACACACTGTGTATGGGGTGTGTGTGTGTGGGTGGGGCATATGAGTGTCCATCTTTGGTCACAATGTAGTAACTCTTTCTTTGTTATATAAAGGCACTGACTGATACTGAACAAAAATTATACATACATTAAATAATATTTAAAAGATGAGCAGGGTTCAGGTGTGCCTTTGCTTCCACATGTAGGTGTAGAGAAGCCTTGTGTGTTCAAGAAGAGGTCAGTGATTCATTCAGTTTTCTCTCTGATGTAACCAATTAGTGGTCTCATTACCCAGGGCATCACAATGCACCCTCTGTGCTTCCAGCCTCAGCCGAGTGCTGAATTCACCACTACAGCACCAGCGAATAAAACAGAAAGGTATTCCCAGTCCAAGCGCAGTTGTGTAGAAAATGTTTTACACCTCAACTGAAGTGGCTGCATTTTTGATCAATTAGTTACACATCCAAGAACGATGCTGCTTTCCTTGGCACCAAGGTGCTTGAGGCTCATTAAAATGGCACCTGCTTTGACAGGAACTCCCAGCTTAGTGAAAGGGGGGCACACAGAGGCTGCCATCTCTCCCTGCCCCTCGCTCTTTAAAACTCTTCCCCACAGCCCCTCTTTTCTGAAGCAGGAGACTGTGAGAAACGTGCATGCGCAGAAAACACTGCTGTCACATGATCGCCTCTATGAGGACTCTCAGACAAATATTAAACATGTCATGGGACCTTAAGAGACTCATTCATGTATCACACCTTCCACTGACTACAGCCTACTTCATTGGACACATCAGAGATGGAGACAAATACACACACACACACACACACACGGACTAGAGACTCATCAAAGATCACTCATAAGCCTACAGCGTTCACTTTTATCTATGACTTGGGGATAAGGAGATTAAAGGGAAAGGAACGGGACATACTCTTTACACATGTTTTGCAACCTGCTCCAAGTTTCTAGGGACGAAAAGGAAAAGATTTAATACTGGTGCCATATATCTCATTCATTATCGTGATTTTTTATTTTCAGATTGCAAAATAAATCCTTTGTCAAGCAGCCTAAATATACGGTGTACAGTTAAAAGCTAAATTCTCCCATTTTACCAACAGGGACATGAGGCTGAAAGGGGGCTAGGGTTGGGCTGTGAGTTAAAGTTAGTCCATGTAGTTCAGGCATAGGCAAATTCTGGCCCTCCAGATGTTTTTGAGACTACAATTCCCATCATCCCTGACCACTGGTCCTGTTAGCTAGGGATGATGGGAATTGTAGTTCCAAAACATCTGGAGGGCCAGAGTTTTCCTGTGCCTGATGTAGTTGATGGTGATGGTGGATTTTAACCCAGATCTAAGCCCATTTTCTGGACCACCAGGATCAGAGTGCCTTGTCGCGTACAGTGCACAGAGTAAAGAAGAGAGTCAAAAGAGGTACCAGAGCAGTGAAAACAAATGCATACTTTCCTCAGCAATCAACCGCACACTATATACCAGCAGAGAACTTCAGCCCTTCTTGGTACATAAGGGTCCATTGCAAGGGTACCATGGCCTGTATAGCCATAAGAATATAAGAGCCTGCTGGATCATGTGAATGGTCCAAATAGTCCATCATCCTGTTCTCACAGTGGCCAACCAGAAGCCTGTGGGAAACCAGCAAGCAGGATTTGAGTGAAAGAGCACTCTCCCCTCTTGTGGTGTCCATAAACTAGCATTGCTGCCTCTGACTGTGGAGGCACAGCATAGAAGAGGGACAAAATGGACATTTCCTGAAAAGTCAGGTTGCACTTTGTGGGGATAGTTGATGGAAATCTGCACAGCGCTGCTCTCTCAAGTCCAAACCAGTTGCAAGCACAATTTGGAGACCCAGCAATTGAAAACTTTCCTGTAGCACAGTTCCCTGCACACAGAAAACTAGCACCATCAGGGAGAAGACTAGGATGGAAAAGAAAGCCTGAGGCAGCGAGTTTTTGAATCCTCCACCATTAGCTGCACTCTGAAGCTGCACAGTCCCAGGATGCCTGTGACACATTACTTCTTTGGAACATGAAGAGGAGCTATAAGCATACAGGGAATTGCTTTCACTCTTCATTTTGAAAATTTATCTTCCCTTTAGCTTTATTATTATATTTGTTCCCTTGCTTGCTTGCTTGCTATAAACAAGATATATAATATCAATCGATCTTGATCTCCCAGTGAGGGCAGCTGCAGCTGCTGAATTGTGCAGCCTGGGATATGGGGAGCCGATTGCTGGGCCCTGGAGAGTTTGTATATTTGCTTGAGGCGGGGGGAGCTGCAAATGAAATAAAAAACTTAAAAAGAATATCCCATATTTCTACAGAATACTAGAATGCAGGCATGTTAGGAAGAGGCTGGAACTCAGTGGAATGCACATGCATTTGCATGCAGAAGGTCCCGGGTTCAAATCCACGGACATCTCCAGGTAAAAAGATTAGGTTGCAGGTGATGTGCAAGACCTGTGGCCAATACCATGGATAGCTATGCCAGTCAAAATAGACCAGAGATGGGAAGCCTGTGGCACTTCAGGTTTTAGACTACATCTACCCCATTCCTGACTACTGGTGATGCTGGCTGGGGCTGATGTGAGTTGAACAGTATCTGGGACGGCCATAGGTTGACCATCCACAGAGGAGACAACACAGGGGCACCTCTCCCTGTTCCTATGTCATAAGAGCATATACAGGTAGTAGTATATAGAACTGTGGAACTGGCATGCTCTTGCAGCACATTAGAGCTGAAATTTATATGGGGGGGATGTGTTTTGTACTGTAACTTCAGCATCTGGAAACACTTCCAAAACTGGCATTTTTATTTGCAACAAGTTTCATATTTTGCTTTTGAAATTCACTGTTGAGAGAAATACTGTCGGAAGAACTGAGAGCTGGAAGCTGAGACCTACCTTAGGACTCTGTACACACAGAAGGGAATAGGGAGAGGAAGAGGGAGCTTCTGCACCCATTAAAAGGTAAAGGTAAAGGTACCCCTGCCCGTACGGGCCAGTCTTGACAGACTCTGGGGTTGTGCGCCCATCTCACTTAAGAGGCCGGGGGCCAGCGCTGTCCGGAGACACTTCCGGGTCACGTGGCCAGCGTGACATCGCTGCTCTGGCCAGAGCCAGAGCCAGAGCCAGAGCCGCACACGGAAACGCCGTTTACCTTCCCGCTGGTAAGCGGTCCCTATTTATCTACTTGCACCCGGAGGTGCTTTCGAACTGCTAGGTTGGCAGGCGCTGGGACCGAGCAGCGGGAGTGCACCCCGCCGCAGGGATTCGAACCGCCGACCTTTCGATCGGCAAGCCCTAGGCGCTGAGGCTTTAACCCACAGCGCCACCTGTCCCTGCACCCATTGCTACTCCCCTAATCAACTCACAATGAGGAGTGGTCCAATGGGCCCCAGCCTTGGGGCAGGGAATCATACCTATAGTTATGCTGGACTTCTCTTATATTTGTGTTCGTGTGCTGGACCACCAGGACAACCTAAAAACCTCCAAAGCCCAGTACATCTCCAAGAACAATCCTGCCCTGCTCTCCTGCTGCAACTCAAGGGGGTGTGATGGGCCCTTTTTCTACTGTTGGGCTGGAGAGTCACTCAAATGATTTTGACCGCTCAACATAATTACAGACACACTTTCCAAGCGTGGAGCTGGAGGGAAAGGCAAGGGAGATTTTCTTAGATGAGAGGTCAAGGACAAGAGGCCAGCTACTAAGGCCAGCCATTATTTGTGGGATAGGCCCACCCATCCCATGATTTGCAGGCTTTTTGATTAGCTCTTGTTGTGGCCACACATGATGATCGTCACTGCTTTCCTAAAATTTAGGGTAAATCTTAAGTCTTTTTTTAAAGCCACTACGTAATAGCCAAGTATCATATTTGCCAACTCGTTTATTGTAACCTGTCTCTCTTCCTAAATGTACCATCACCCACAAACCAAGAAATGTTGTATTTGGGAAGGAGGGAAAATCCCAATAAAAAGAAGGGGGTTAGAATCAAACTGTTTGCAAGCAAATTCTTATCAGTAGATTTTCCACAAGAATCTTGCCCCCTCATTCATCTCCCATCTCTTATCAAGTGTCCTCCAACAGTTTTCTCCTTGAAGCACTTGCTAAGAGTGAGTTGTCATCCCACATATACATTGTCCGCCTGAAGCTGCCAGAGAGCTGCCTTGCTTCTGCTGATTGGGAGAGGCAAAACTGACAAGCTGGTTGGTTTCAGGCTCCAAGGTTGTTTTAATCTGGCTCAGTAATAACTTGGACCTGACCACTTTGTCAGTTTTGCTCTACAGCTCAGCCTTCTGCTGGGAGCTCTGCCTTCCTCCAACTTGCGTTCTGGCAGCTTAGCCTCGCTGGCTCCCATGGGGCCTAGTGGGCATGGGCTTACATGGGGCTCCCCATGCTGCACATACCCACCCACCCACCCCTCCAATGCGCAATGCACGGTGGAGTGCATATGAGATGCCTGTTGAATGGCTGGAAGCCACACACTCAGCAAAGCTTGAGCATATGATGTGGTTCTTGGATCCAGCGCAGTGTGTTGACTGCTTGAACAGAGACTAACTGGATCTACTCTAATGTCTGACCCCTCTCCACCCCTTTTCAGTGTGTGCACAGACCAGCAATAACCCAGAACATTAAAAGGAGATAACTACCTAACTACCTTCAAAATATTGCAAAACTATTTTTTCTAGTAATAATGATCGAACGAGCAACGTTTAACAGAATCAATAAAACAACAACTGACGTAATGGAGCCTGGAATGAAGTAGGAGAACTAGAGAAGGAGGTAAACAGATGATCGAGAGGATGGAATAAACAAGGAACAGATGGCCCCTTTCCTGCCTGGATCCAAGAACTTGGCACAACACATTCTTAACCTTTGCTATGTATTATAGGAAAGGCCCACACTTCAGTGGTACAGCACATGGTTTGAAAGCAGAAGATCCCGAGTTCAAATCCAGGACATTTCCATATAGGGTTAGGGAAGATTCTTGCCTGAAAACGTGGAGAATTGATGCCAGTCAGCGCTGACCAGGGATGGGGAACCTGAGGCACTGTTGATGCTGTGGGACTACAATCCCATCATCCTTGACCGCTGGCCATGTTGGCTGGGGCTGATGGGAGTTGGT
Organism: Podarcis cretensis; assembly: GCF_951804945.1. Lineage (NCBI taxonomy): Eukaryota > Metazoa > Chordata > Lepidosauria > Squamata > Lacertidae > Podarcis > Podarcis cretensis. The sequence continues at coordinate 26,025,287 of NC_137182.1, read as the reverse complement.
CCAACAACATCTAAAGGAAAACAGGTTCTCCATTTCTGACATAGACAATCCTAAGATAGATGGACTAATGGTCTGACTTCTTCCATTCCTAAGGTTCCTTTACAGTCTTTTCAGCCCTGGGCTTGTGAGGAAATGGGAATGGTGACTTTATTTTCAGAGTGGAGATTTTGAATCCTAAAGGATGAGGAGCAAGATCATCTACTAGCTCCACAAGTCAGATGCTGAGCAGCTGCATTACTTAAAATATCTCAGACGCCAAGAGCCAAGTCCCCCAGGCCTCAGTTCAAAGCAACAAAAAGTCGCCAAAGCCCAGAAGAACTGAAATGGGGAAACTGCCTTGAAAGGAAACCCTAGTGAGATGTCAGGAACCACAGGGACTACATTTCCCATGATTCTAAGCACCCAGGATGTGTGACATGGCACCGCAGAAGCATCTAGGGCAGGGATGGGAAATCTGTGGTCCTTTAGAGGTTGTTGGACTCCAACTCCCATCAGCCCCAGCCAGCACAGCCATTGACCAGGGATGGTGGAAGCTGCAGTCCAGTAGCATCCAGAGGGCCACCAGATCTCTAGCCCTGATTGAAGGCAGAAGTTTTCAACCTTTCCAGCTTTTAGCCCAACCATATGTTTGAGGAACCCGCTTCTTAAACGTTCAACCATATATTTGTGTGGAGGTAGTACTGCTATTGTGACCTATCCTAGATTTGACTGTGATAAAGAGTAAAGAGACCCCCGACCATTTGGTCCGGTCGCAGACGACTCTGGGGTTGCGACACTCATCTCGCTTTACTGGCCGAGGGAGCCGATGTACAGCTTCCAGGTCATGTGGCCAGCATGACTAAGCCGATTCTGGCAAACCAGAGCAGCGCAAGGAAACGCCGTTTACCTTCCCACCGGAGTGGTACCTATTTATCTACTTGCACTACATACTTTCGAACCGCTAGGTTGGCAGGAGCAGGGACCGAGCAATGGGAACTCACCCCGTCACAGGTATTCGAACCGCTGACCTTCTGATCGGCAAGCCCTAGGCTCTGTGGTTTAACCCACAGCGCCACCTGTGTCCCAGATGTGATGTGATGAAGTATGTCCTGACTAATGTTGGACCAATGATCTAGGCCAGAGTTCCCAAGTTGGTGCCCTCCTAACTCCATTAGACTACAATTCCCATTGCCCCAGCCAGCCTAGAAAATGGTCAGGGATGGTGAGAGTTAGAATGCAAACATTTTGAAGGTGCTAGGTTGGGGAAGGCTGATCTAATGGAGGCCCTGGTCATGAGCCCCCTTCTGCTGCTGCCAGGAAGTACGTTTGGGTGGGAAAGGAAAGAGGGCAAATGTCTGGAAAGCTCAAGGCAGGGTCAGCCTATTACAAATCAGGCTTGAACCCTGAAGGCCCATTTGCTGATATCCTTTAAAGTGCCATGCATTTTCCTGGAGCTAAATAAACAATGTTGAGCCTCTTTGTTTTCATTTGTCAAAGCCTCTCATGCATTTTTAATTAATTACAGATTTACTGCAGTGCTTCTGGATGTACTGCATATGTAAGCCGCCAGGATTTCTTCTGTAAAAGGGTTGGGATGATATGAAACTTTTACAAATAAAATGAATTAAAACCGAGGTGGGCAACACTGGAGCAAGCGCAGGCAACCTTGGGTTGGGGGAACTCTGTAGAAAAGGACTGGAGTGCAGCACATAGCAGCTTCCACCAACATTTGGCCCGAACGCAATCCTTTGTTTCCTGCCCGGGCCTGTTGTATATTCCAACTCAGGGCTAGCATTTCCCCTCCTGCTTCCCACCTCACCCATCAATCAAAGCAGAAGTCGATAAAAGGGGAGGAAGAGGAGCTGTGGAAGGATGAGGCTTGGCAACCACAGGCCACAAAAGCCAGGTCAGTGGCCACAGACTGCTAGAGTCTGCATTCTGCGTAGGAACACAGGAAGCAGTCTTATACAGTGTCAGACCATTAGGCCATCTAGCTCAGGATCCTTGACACTGAGCGGCAGAGGCTCTCCAGGGGACACTCCCAGCCTTACCAAAACTGAACCTGGGAGCTTCTGCAAGTGAGGCAGATGCTCTGCCACTGAGCTATGGGCCTTCTGCTGCCATGCCAAGGAGAGGGGCAGCTATGGACGGGCCACTGCAAATCACAGCAACAGCAGCTGCACCACCTCTTGCCACCTGCCCTGGCCTGCCCCTTACTAGGAAGGTGCAGCTGGCAACGTCCCTAATGCAGGCTCCCCTCTCTCCACCAGGCGCAGGGAGGAGGGTGGCTTGGCAGAGGCCCCTCGTTGGCAGAGATGCTACGAGTCGCTGCCCACCCTGCCAGATCCAGCTATTTGGAGGCAGCCTCTGTGCCAGGGCTCTGATGAGCAAAGCAAGCATTGACAATGGAATCACTGAGCAGCCAGGGATTAATAGGCAGGCTGCCACATCGGAGGGAAGGGCTTCAAACTGAGTCCCAGGTTTTGTGGGCCATCAAGCATGTCGGATACAACTAATGGGTAGAGGGGGCGGTCATGGTTTGAGAAAGGTCTGGCCCTGGGGTGTCTCCTGGCTGACATACAGCAGAATCTTAGGTACACTCTCAGTCTCTCTCTCTCTCTCTCTCTCTCTCTCTCTCTCTCTCTCTCTCTCTGTGTGTGTGTGTGTGTGTGTGTGTCATTCTCAGCCTATCATTAGAACCATCTTTTTATTTTGTGTAGAAGATGCTTACACTGCCCTTCATCAAAACATCTTGATTTTTAAAAGACTTTTGTGCACAGTCCAATATTAATAACGAACAAAGAATGTTTGCATAGCAAGCAGAGTATTTTGACAATATATTCAGAACCTAAGCTTCTTTCCTTAGCTGTTTGCCCATTTCTCTATAGCAGGCTTCTCCCACCAGCACAGCTATGCTTAGATGCCCTCTAAATACTTTGGACTGCGATTCCCATCATCCCTTACCATTTACCAGGGTGGATGGGGCTGATGGGAGTTGGTGTCCAAAACATCTGAAGGGCACCATGTTGGGGGCAATCCAGTCCCAGTTCTTCAATGTAATGTGGGGTCAATGGGCAAATTTCCCTTGGCTTGCCTCAAATGCCACCCACTTTTGCAATATTTCATTGCAAGAGCTCACCCCCAACCACCCTCCACCAAACTACCTTTGAGCCTTTTCAGGCATTTGCAACAGAAAAAGGAACAACTGCAAAAGCTAGTGAATTGGATGATTTCCAAATATGCCATTTATCTCTGCCCCATGAACCCTTCAACACACATTCCCCACCCCCCACCCTCCTTCTCTCACACTTAACTAGAGACAACTGTTACAGCAAATGCACCCTCTGCCTTGCAACACATTTCACCAAACATGAGTGTTTTTGCACATACTCTCCCTCATAAAATATGCACTTTTGTGTTCTTGGTCTAAAAGAAAAACCTGAAACGGCACTGCAAAATTTGGAGAATGTGGGCTCTAACTGAAAACCAAGTTCTGTTCTGCAGAGAAATCCAGGAGTGGTGAATTAGTTTGGTTTGCTTTAAAATGTGGTCCAAACAAATCTCTCCGTCATCCGTACTTCTGTCCTATGTGGGTCTCTGTATTCGCCAGCTTCAGGTGGCACTTCCCCATTCCAGAATTCAATCTCTGCCTTGTAAATGTTTCATAGTGCTTGAAAAACACACATCCTGGCTCATGGCACTTGGGAACTAAAAAGCTCCGGTGGCAGCAACACAAGACTACACTAAAAATATCTGTAAAAGCAGACTTGGTTCCCCCACCCACCCCAATTCACTCCCACAGTCTGACTTCGTGTTACAACTCAATCCACAGTTAAAATACAGCCATACATTTTGACTGTGAAGATTGAATGCAACCCTTTGAAGGAAACCTCTCATTCCTCTCCCTTAGTTCAGGGAAATTCTTTCAACTCAGGGTATTTCGATTACTGCTCTTCCTTGCGAGAGCCTGCACCAGCGCTCCGAGAAAAACAGAAAATCTGCCTTTAAAATTATGCAAATCTGACACAACACATGCAAATGCATTCTTTTACATATGCAATGTAAATGAATAGTTTGGGCTATATGTGCAATTAGGAGAAACTGGGCAAATCCATCCCAAACAAATTGTCTCTGCTCTTTTGCAGAAGATATAAGGAGTGCCTCATAAATGAATCGAAGCCTTTGTCCAGAGCAGTGGAGGCTGGTCCATTAAAACAAATGGGGCACTGCCTCACCAACCTCAGTTTCCCTTCCTCCAACCCCTTCTGCCTTCTTCACTCATAACTAGTCCAGAGGGTGGCCCTGCCTGTCTGTTTCCTCCTCCTTAGCCTCAGTTTTGCCCTAGCAAAACCTACTAGGCCCCACCTACTCTTGGCCTCCCTTGTCTTCTGCCCCACCTAGAAAGCATGTGTTGAGTGGTTTTCTGTTTGCTCTGCTGCTTTCCTCAGGAAAACCCACCCTTTAGTAGGGATTTGAACCTTGGCCTTAGCAGTTATAGCCCAACAATCTAACCTCTTTACCACACTGCCTCTTATGAAACTCCAGTTTTGCCTGGCACCCAGCAAGGATATGAAGCCAGGACCCTGATGACTGCAAATCTCAAATAATCATTTGCATGTATGAATAGGCCACCATTCTTGAGCAGTCTCTGTTCTTTTCAAGGGGGTATGTGCAGGAGAACTTCCCAGTGGGCCATGCTCCATATTGATTTAATGCAGAGGTTTCCCTGACCTTTGACATACCATTCCCTTGGAGTCACTGTGACACCAGGAGGCCCATTCTACTTGATAGTGAGGCAAACTACACTAGAAAGGAAAATCCATGGGGCGGGGTAGGTGGGAGGGGCTTGACAGCCAGTAAGCTGATATGCAACAAGAGACAGACAGACAGACAAGATTTTAAAAAGCTGAGTGGCTCTTGCAGCTTTATTCCCTCTACAATCAGGGATCTGGGCAGGATCTTCCATACCATCAGGAAGCTGACCATGGCAGCCTACTTGTAAGTAGACTAAATGCATTATATTGTAGAGGATAGGCTAGTATCAGCCCAGTTTTAGAGCCACAATCCTCTGGCTTATTTTGACCTCCTGACTGCTTTCCTTTTACTTCTTATTCCTAATCAAGTTTCACAATCTGACTGCTGAAGTACAGTATGTGCAATTGCCAGCCTTAGGATTCTAGAATCCCCAAGTGTCCAGACTCCAGATGCTTAAAATTCACGTTACTTGAAAGTTTAGGTTCAAAGTTGTAAGAGACCAGCATGTTTTACCAAACCCTGGAAGAGACTTGGGAAGTGGGGGCTGCCTTTACACTAGAAGGGGGCTGTCTGGAAAACACAGGGTGTGTTGATCTCAAGAGTTCCTGGTCTTTATATTTTTTTTGGAGGCAGGGCTGCCAGGGAAATGAGCAAACTGCTTTGATAGTGGGGTGGGATAAGGCAGCTGCACACCAGCCCTGCTTCCCCCAGGAAGTTGTGTGCAGATTGAGCCAAGGAGTGCACCTCTCCTGGTTCTTTAGCCACAATTTTGTCTGGGTTTGCCATGTGACATTTTTGGACTGGAGATATTGGAACCAGCCGCCAGTGGTAGACCACGGACAAAACGTGCCTTGCAACACTCAGGAACCGCAATGGGAGGTATTCTTTCCCGAGCTTCGGTGGCCATTCAGTGCCCATTAAGTGTAATTTGAGTTATTAGTTCTACAACACACACCCTGAAAACAAATTGATCTAGGAACTATAAAACATTTAGAACGATGAAAAGCTCTGAAAGAAGCAGAAGATCGCATTTGCATGAAGTGGCGCACTTTGTATAATGAAGCTATTTTCTCTGCTTGTGGTGAATTTGTAGGTATTAATTTTCATTTCTGGCTTATAGTAAATCGGAGTCCCCCAAGCACAAAAGAAACAGAAAATTCACCCAAACGCACCTGCAGCTGCCGCTAAGAACCAGAAAAATGATTCAGATGTAGCAGCCATGTGCACCTGCCTCTTTAAGCATGTGCTGGGGCAGGAGGGGCAGGAGAGATTTTGTGCTGGGACCTTTAAATGTTGGTAGCTTAATCAACAAAAGCTGTAACTTATTCAGTCAGTAGGGAGAAATGTTGCCTTGCTGGAGCAAAGACCTTAGAACACAGGGCACATTTATAACATACATTTAAAGTTCTATGATATCACTTTAAACAGTCATAGTTTCCCTCAAAGAATTCTTCCGAGTTTTGGTGTGTTATGGGTGCTGAGAGTTTTAGGACACCCTTCTTTCCCTCCTGGAGTGCTTTAACAATCAATTCCTCTTCACAGAGAGCTTTGGGAACTGTAGCTCAGTGAGGGGAATACGGGTCTCCTAACAACTATCAGCATCTTTAATGAAATATAACTCCTGAAATTCTTTGGGAAAAGCCATGATTGTTTAATGTGGTATTATATACCCAACATTATCTGGCAGTGATATCATTCAGGTTTGGGTGTGTGTGACTGCTTTCTGATGTTATTGTGGCTTTGTTGCTGACACACACACCCCAATCCATTACTGTTCTTTTTCAATTATGGCTTCTCGGGATATTTGGGGGAAAGCCACCTCAAGCATATGGAGAGGCAACATAGAAATGCTTTATAAATGGCAAACAAACATGAAGCCACAGCCAATTCTTGGTGTACAGGTGTGCACCTGTATAATACGCACTCCTGCAAATATGATTTTGTCATAATCGCACTCTGTTTCCAGGTGTGCATTGAAAAACATTTGGAAGAGGTTATGCGTGAAGCATCTCTCAGAGGAGGTCAAGGCAAAAGAGGACAGTGATTGTTCTGAGTGATAATTGCTGTCTCTCTATACACTGAGTGGAAAGGATTTTGACATAATAATCTCTCTCTCTCATGCACACACACTCAAATGGGAGGTCAAATACAACAGACATCAACCATGTCTTAGATTCTCTAAGTTTAACAGAATCAGCAAAATGGTATGTGATGGATGACAGTCAGACAGGCAGGGCCTTTTCCTCTCTTTCGGCTGCTTGAGAGAGGGTGCAAAAAATAAGTACCGTAAAAAGCAAATGTATACTAGGCTACGTTGGTATGCAGATCACTAAGTGGGGAAAAAATAAGATTATGGGACAGACCATAAGTATTGTGGCTTGCTCCTCAACATCTCAGAGGCTCATAGGGCTTGAGGGGGGCAGGGCTGACGACCCCACAAGAAGGCAGCTTGCTGTTGCACACTTTACTGCCCACAATCCCAGGGGCTTGAGATAGACTGGAAATCTTCTTAGGAGCAAAACTCTTTGGAGAGAAGCACACCACACCTCTTCAGCTGCCGCTGCCTGCTGCTTTTAATAGAACTGTTAACTTCCCTTGCTAAACTTGGACTGAATATTTTTAATCACGGAGATCTAACTATATTAAGTGTCACATTAAAAAAAAAATGTGTAATATATTTATGGATGCTACTGGGCTTATCAGAGAGCTGCAGAGAGAGGTTACCAAATGGACGCTAAACGTAATGTAAGCAAGCCACTCCACCCAACTTTCTGCTGATCCTTGAAGGGTCAGGAAGTCCTTCACCCTTACCCACAATTTCATGTTGCAGGGTGACAGCAGGGACATATTTCAGGGCTGTAAGTATTCTGAGATTGCATTAATGCATGAAGAGCATTAACAAAAATAGAAGGAAGGAAGGAAGGAAGGAAGGAAGGAAGGAAGGAAGTTTCTAACCCTGTAAGCTGTAAACACAGATTTGGAAGTGTGTGGGCAGGATCTTCAAGGGCAGGCTTCCTCAACCTCAGCCCTCCAGATGTTTTGAGACTACAATTCCCACCATCCCTGATTACTGGTCCTGCTAGCTAGGGATCATGGGAGTTGTAGGCCAAAAACATCTGGAGGGCCGAGGTTGAGGAAGCCTATTCAAGGGTATGTGCAGATCTTTGCTTCTTTCCAAGATTCCGTCCCTATGGAATTTACTCATGAAAAAGTACTGCATGACCTGCCCGTTGCAAAATCTTCCCTTCCGAAGGTCTTTGGAATGGCACACTGGAGCTTTAGCAAGTACTGAGTATACCAATACCGTTTTATGGCTGGGGTGCTGACTCCTCCATTTCTTTTAGCTCAGGTTTGTAAATACTTTATTTATTTACAGATTTTTTTTATTTTTTTAAAAACAACACATCCTACCCATCCATTGTTAAACACTGTGCTCAGAGCGGCTTGCAGTAGGTTAAGAGCCATCACAACACCATATTAAAAATTAACAAAGCCATAAAACACTAAAACCAAAGGCAGGCGCAACAAGCAAAACTCACATTAAAAACAAGGCATCAGCTGCTGAAATCTTTAACTTGGGAGGCCAAATTTCTTGAATAGATGATGGAAGGCTAAGAAAGAGGTAGCCAGGATTAGGGAAATTATTTTTAAAAAACACAGTCTTGGCACAACCACATCACTCACTTGGTCACCTGTGGTAAGCATGAATCACCACCAGGTGACGAGACAGAAAACAATTTATATGGTTTTGAAAACCATTTAGCTGTTTCGGTGTTTTTATCTGTCCTATTAGAGCAAAAATGAATAACGCAGGTACATGCAAACAAGCAGTTTTCAAAACATTTGTACGCTAAAACTATTTACAAGGCACAGTTGCAGGCTGTTTTTAGCTATTAAGGTCTCAAATTAGTTTTACTTGGTTTAAAATCCCTTACACTGTATCATGGCCTGTATTTCAATGAAACTCTAGTAAGCTGCCTTGGAGGTCCAATTATGGACTGAATGGTTAAGAATTCGGGGGGGGGGAGGAATAAACAAATAGTAGAAGCAAAATAAATGGCACAAAATACAGGTGCTTCAGTTGTCAAATTTCAGCATGTTCCAGAATTAAGCCTGCAATGCCACAGAATATGGATCATTGGAGGAATTTAAGATACACCTTTCTTCCCCACCCCCTCAAGCTCTCTATACCAAGGTAGCTTACAACACAGGAAAAAGCACAACTCCTCCAGAACCATTTCAAAGGGACCTAAACCAACAAAAGCAGCCATAATTAAAAAGAGCAGTACAAGAACAGCTTACCAAAGAGAGAGAGAGAGATAGCTCAGCTATTCATTTCCTAGGAAAGCCTACTGAAATGATACACCTTCTACTCCCCTCCTCCCACTAAAAGCCAGCAAAAATATGACAGATGTTTTCAGACATCACAAGAAAGCAAATCCCACAGCCTCCATCCTATAGCTCTTCATATTTCTTTTACAGATAGGCCTTTTAACCAGGGCATCTCCAAGAGATCTTAGTAATAATAAATATGCGGCATTTGTATTGCACTTTCGAGTTCTCAAAGCACTTCATATACATGATTTATTGGTTTAAAACATTTAGATCCCACCTATTACCACAGTATTCAAAATCTGTAATGAATAATTGAATAAGAGCGTGTGTGTATAGAATCCCCAGATTCTATATCTTTTAAAAGTTTATTTCTAGCATTTGTAGAACCTGAGATATGAGGTAAACTGTGTATAGGCACCATTCCTCTCATTTCTCACTGCTGCAAAACTAGCCCCCTCCCCCCCCAAAAAACCTGGAAAAGCCCCTGCAGACATCCTTGCAGATGGGCAGGACAGTTCCATCTCTTCAGTCACTTGACCACATATTTCCTCATCTTTTCAAGTGGGAAACTCCTAGTCAGCACACGGAACAGATACAGAGCCTTATACCCATTGAGGCCCCCATCAGCTTTTCACAACAGTACTGAGGCAAACTAAAGAATGTCAAGTACCTCTCCTGCCCAAAACCCATCCGCAGAAAGCTGGCCGTGTGTGGGCTGAAAAATGGGAGCTAGAGCCCTCTCCAGTGTGAGTCACATGGACTGTAGGAGACCCCAAAGGGGCTAAAATCAGAAAGGTGTGGTATGCCATACCACTCTAAAATGTTCCCCCGGTGTCATGTGGCAGTGCAGATGCTACTCATTTCACACCTAGGGAGTGACCAGGTTTGATTTTGACCCCTCCTGACCTCAGCTGATCCCTGTGACTACAGAGAGCACTTCTGAACCAAGAACAGCAGCAGTCCAGCAAAAACTGGAGAGTTGTAGGGTCCTTACATTTGCATTGTGTGGTTGCAATGCTCATAACAATCCTGTCAGATAAGCTAGCATGACTGTCCTCTAGTATGGTAGGTGAGGATCCCAAGTGAGAACAACTTGCTGAAGACCACCAAGGTAATTCATGACCTGAACCAGAGATGCCCCGATTCGATGCTCAGTCTCTCAGCCACTACCAGCTCTTCGATACAGACAATTGTGAAAGCCAGTGTGGTGCAGCATTTGCAGTGTTGGACTAGGGCCTTGGAGACCTAGGTTTAAATTCCCACTCAGTCATGAAACTCACTGGATGATCTTGGGCCAATCACTGTCTTCTCAATCTAATTTGCCTCATAGAATCATAGAATCATAGAGTTGGAAGAGACCACAAGGGCCATCGAGTCCAACCCCCTGCCAAGCAGGAAACACCATCAGAGCACTCCTGACATATGGTTGTCAAGCCTCTGCTTAAAGACCTCCAAAGAAGGAGACTCCACCACACTCATGGGGTTGTTGTGAAGATAAATTAGATAGGGGAAGAACCATATAAGCCCACCTTGAGCTCCTCAGAGGAAAAGTAGAATATAAATATAATAAATTTGTAAGTGTGGCTACCAGGCCACAGAGACTGCAGCCAAGGTACTGGTAGATTTCCCCCCTCCTTTTCCCAACCTTGCAATTGTCAGATTGCCTGTTTCAATGAACCTGCCTCAAGTACTAAGGCACGAATGGGGAGCTTGTGGCCCTCCAGATGTGGGGACTACATCTCTCATCATTCCTGACTGCTGGCCATGCTGGCAAGGGCTGATGGGCTCTTGGAGTCCAAAAACATCTGGAAGGCCATAGGCTAAAGCATCTCACATGTGTCTGCACTTGGGAGAAGCTTGAAACAGTTCCAATCTCCCACATTGTAAAGCCCATCTACATCAATCATACAAATAAGATTGTTAAATTTACAAAACCCAACCTGCCTATGCTAGTCATTTGCGGTCCTATCAATGAGTAAAGAAGAAAATCAGAAAACTGGCAGACTTTCTAATGTACAAAATGTTTCTCTGCCAGGCCACCTGGAGATAATTCCTACTCACGCCACCAGCATTCAAGCAGCAGCTATTGAAGCGCTTGACCTAAACAAGCCCCTGGGTGCCTCTCCAATGTACGTTCGCTCTCTGCTTGTGGGGCACAACAGTCTGAATCGTATGGGGTCAAGGGGGAGCTTGAAGGTGTTGATGGAAGGCAAGGGACCTTATGGTCCCTTCTGTAATGTTGAGTGTGTGCGCGTGCACATACACACAGAGAGAGAGAGCCTCAGAAGAGAAGCTGACATTTTGGAGCAGAGAGAGAGGGCAGATTCAAAAGGGCCGCTGACTGCTCTTGCGGGCAAGGAGAGGGCAACCAGAGCAAAGCGGCTGTCAGATCATTTCCCCTGTGTTTCCCTCTCCCTTGTTTATCTGCAGGATGATGCCGCTAGCAAGAAACAGGTGCACCAATGCTCATTAGGTGCACCTGTGGCAGATTCTCCCATCTGCTCTGCCTGCCGCCCGCACCCCTACCCTGACCGCTTCCAATGGTCTGTTGAGAAGTCATGAAGAAAATAATTGCAGTCCCGGATGGGGAATCAGGGAGATGGCAAAAAGACCAAGCCAAGTATTAAGGCTGAGTGCAACATTTAGTAGTATGTGGCAATGTGGAGGCAGTATGTTTAGTGCTGATATAACCTCAGCTTAGGGATGCAGGTGGCGCTGTGGGTTAAACCACAGAGCCTAGGACTTGCCGATCAGAAGGTCGGCGGTTCGAATCCCCACAAGGGGGTGAGCTCCCGTTGCTCAGTCCCTGCTCCTGTCAACCTAGCAGTTCGAAAGCACGTCAAAGTGCAAGTAGATAAATAGGTACCGCTCCAGCAGGAAGGTAAACGGCATTTCCATGTGCTGCTCTGGTTTGCCAGAAGTGGCTTAGTCATGCTGGCCACATGCCCCGGAAGCTGTACGCCGGCTCCCTCAGCCAATAAAGCGAGATGAGCGCTGCAACCCCAGAGTCATCCACGACTGGACCTAATGGTCAGGGGTCCCTGTTGAATTTGCAGTGTCCCAAGCACAGCGGAATGAGGAGGAGTACGTGCCACATACTTTATATTACTTTTATTTACACTTCAAAGCTGGTAGATTACAGAAAAACATCTTGCCTCTGCCGGAGCAGAGAAAGCATCCTCTCTCCTCTAAAGCACGGAGAGAACAACCAGTGAAAAACAGGAAACCAGTGTACGTCACATCCAGTCTCCTTTCCCGTGGGAAAACCCAACAGCAACTCTGACTGGAATGTAAACATTGTCTTGTGACAAGCATTTCGCTGCACAGTGAAGAGAGCAGAAACCAACAGTCCCTTTACCTGTACCCTCAGCTTTATTTAGTTTCATTACTTACTCGCAGTCCCAAAGCTCAGGTGGAGTAGGATCTTTATTTTTATTTAGAAATGCCCCTTAAAAAATACAACCAATCTAGAAACAGCTAACATTAAAACTGATAAGGCAACTACTGTTGTATAAGCCTAACCCTGCAGACTCAGAGTGAGCTCAGGTCTTACATGTTCTCCAAAAGATGTCCAGCCTCTGGCAAGGGTCCGAAGGGAAGGGACTTTATGGTTGATAGGCAGCCCCAGAGAAAGTCCCTTTGTTTCCCTTCCCAAGAACAGACACATACTGCCTCCAGCTGCATTGGAGCCTCCAGTCCAGACCCAGGACTGGCAGAATTGGCACAATCGGAAGTAAAACCCTATTTGTATTCCCTTATTCCTAGGCAAGCATCTATACAGCCTCAGTCAGCCTAGGCAAATTGAAAAGAGCAGGTTGAACGAATGGGTTGGCTCCAACAACATTAACAAGCTGGCGTGTTTAAAAGCAGACCTGCCACCTTTTTCTGGCAGGGATCCTCTGCCATTACTAACAGCTGCATGACAGGCAGAAGGTACGGGTGCAGACAAACTGTAACAGGTTGAATTTCTTTGTGCTGATCACAATAGCTCCCCCGGGAACAGAAGCGGCAACCCCAGTTCAAAGGTGTGACTTGAGAACATCAGCTCAAGGCAGGGATGGGGGAACCTGCCCGGATGGCCAATGGCCAGGGAGGATGGGAGTTGGAATCCAGCAACATCTGGGACCCACAAGTTTCCTCACCCCCTGCTACACACACTTACCTTGGGATCAATGGGATCTCATACATGACTAGGACTGCAGTGTTAATCAACAGGGCAAACGCCAAATAGTTAACGGGCTAAAAGATCTTTAAATCAGATGACAGATAAGCTCCTACAGCCCTGGAGAACGAGGGCAGAGAAATCTATCGCAACAGCCTCCATTGAAGCAACACGAGGAGCTATTTATGAAGAGAACACTTCTCCCAGAGAGTCAAGGGGCCTTTTAGATCTTCAGCCACAACAGAGACAATCAATCCTGCCTCTCACAGATGCTCTGCTTGCATCCTTGTTCTGCCTGGCTTTGGCAGGGAACTTGCTCAGGCAGGACTTGTAAAGGCAACTTGCCTCGTAACCCGAGTGGAAGCAGACAAAAGACAAAATCCTCAGTGGCACCTCTCTAAGGAGTCACATTTCTTTTTGGTCTGGAAATGCAACTCGCTCATCTGTGGAAAACTTGGAATTGACAAGAATGAATCCTGCCTTGATGCTTTTTGCAAGTCAGCTGCAGAACTTCCTGCTCCCTCGCCCAACCAACATGAGCGAAAACTGAAAGATACTTATTTAGGCAGGACTTTGAGGGTCCCACAAGTCTTTTTACAGTAAAAAAAATAATGAAGTACTGGATGCAGAAATCAGCTTCCTGGAAACCTAATCTGTCTTTCCTCTCTCTTCCTTTATTAGAAAGCAAGTTTCTAGACCATATGATTGAAAATATAAACATGAGAGTGTTTGGGTAATGCTTAAAACAATGTCAGAAGTCTAAAGGATTTGCCCTTAGGCGCTACTTCCCTTTCGGAAAGAATCTCTGCTCACTTGGCCTAGCCTTAAGTATTTAACATAACTATTGTTAAACATTTAAATAAATGTTTAATAGATTAATCTCATATTCCCAAATGTTTATTAATAAATAACATCTGGCCTTTCTGAGAGAATGGTAAACCTCTCTTTTAGTTCTGCTCTAGGTGACTAATCTTAACTGCTACTAATTTCATCTGATCTCTTGCAGAGCCTGCCCTCTAGAACCTTTTTGGCAAACTGTTCAAAGAACAAACTTCATGCCTGAGCAGTTTTTGTTGCTTATCTTCACAGTTACAAGGGGTGGGGGGGGGTGACTTTTCCAGCAGCTCTTGCAAGGAGCTTAGGTATGATACAATTCATATTTCGCAGCTCTAGCAATGCATGCCTGGTTTATTCATTTTCATCCTTGGTAAGCATGGGGAAACTTCTTGAAAGTTCAATGATAAGTATTCTTTCAAGACAGCTTCTGATGGAAGCTGCAGCCCAACAACATCTGTGGGGGCCACAGGTCCCACAACTCTGTGTAGAGGGTGTTATGTGCCCTACTTTTAACAAAAAAAACCCCACAATATGGGAAAATATTTTATTTAAAGAGATTGTTTAAAGGGAATGTACGCTCAAGACAAGGTTGGAAATGAATAAGGGACATATTGAGAGGTTAAATTTGTATACACCCACAACTAAAACACTGACTCAAAATATTAGAGAAATGTGACACTACCCAGAGATAAAATGTGTACTAAAGATGGGAGGGAGTGAAAATATGAAGTAGAGGTTAGGGGAAGGGCTGTTGCTCATTGGCAGAGCATCTGCCTTGCATGCTGGAGGTCCCAGGGTCAATGCCTGGCATCTCCAGGTAGGGTTGGGAAGAACCTCCTGAATGTCCAGAGAACCTCTGCCCTTAGTGCAGACAATACTGAGCTATATGGACCAGTGGTTTGACTCAGTGCAAGGCTGCTTCTGACATTCCTATGAACTTGGGAGACATTTGGTGGCCCTATTTTAGGCTTCCCCAACCTGGTGCGGTCCAGATATTTTGACCCATAACTCTTGTTTTTATGCTATCTGATGAGGAGTATCAAAACAGTTGGAGGCTACCAGGTTGCCCTATTCAGTCACTGACAGTGCATTCCTATGCATCAGGGTGGGGAATGTGAGGCCCTCTGGATGATGTTGGAGCCTAACTCTCATCAGCCCCAAGCAGCAGGGCCAATGGCCAATACGGCCATAGTCCAGCAGCATCAGGACCAATAGGGACCATAGCCTGAGGAACACGCTAGAAATAATTTCAGGAATATAAAACAAAAGCCTATTATTTAAATTGTGACCCAGCCACAACTTCATTAGGACGTGTTAAGCAAAGCATGCAAATAAACAGATTGTGATTTGGTTTTATATCTAATGACAGCTGGTAGGCCGGCAATTGCTTGTAATTAAGGGGAAGGTGGTTTTAGAATTAGCAGAACGGTGCGTAAGGGAAATAGTTAAAAAGGACAAGTGTCTTCATGAGCAGAGACAACATGTAGGAGCTACTGAGAAATGGGCTCTTGTCCATTAGTTGAATAATAAGTGGACTTGTATGCACTTTTTTCATTGATTTTTTTTTTGTATGATTTAAAAAAACAACCACCAAACATTTGGTAGCAATTAAAAGATGAAACTGAGCAGAACAAATGCAAATTAGGAGATATTAGTTGGTCCTCTGGGCCACCTTCCAATGCAATTTTATTATTCCAGCAGCCTGATCCTATGTGTGTTTACTCAGAAATAAACCCTGCTGTGTTCAATGGGATTTACACCCAAATAAATGAGCACAGAATTCAAGCCTGTATTTTCTTTTTAAACAAGCGTTTTTCTGTAGTTAGTACTTGGACAAATCCCCAAATCAGAAGACAGCAGGAACTTTGTAGTAAGTGAAAGTCACGCCTCTCCTTCATCACATGGGGTAAAAGAACCTCAGTAAGAGATTATACCCTATGCCGTATGCATATAAGTATGGAAGCAGAGTATTGTATTGTATTGTATTTGTGTATTGTAATTCTGTAGAAGCTGCAAAATAAGACACTGGTCAGAAAATCACTTCCCAAGACCCCAGCTTTCATTAAAAAAAAAACAGGTTTTGGACTACATTTCCCAACAGTCCCAGCAAGCATCCAAAATATCTGGAGGGCACTAAGTTAACATAGAGTGATCTAGCCCATACAGTCCATTCTGGCACCAATAGGTGATACCAGTTATCTCCCAATGACAGGAGATGACTGAACTCAAGATCACCTGGAAGTGCTTTGATATTGTGCTATGATTATTTGCAGATTACCAAAATTTCTAGTGCCCTCTTGTAAAAGAAAGTGTAAAGTAACATATGCTACCACTCATTACCAGAAAGAAAGAAAGAAAGAAAGAAAGAAAGGCAATCAATGTTTTTTGTAAAGTATTTCCTTTCCTATGGCAGTAATATAATCATAATAGCAATACAGGAGTGAGAATGGCCAGGGTGGGGGAATAAAAGTAATAACAAGTGTGCCCTTAACCTGAAGCCTCAATGATAAAAAAATGGGCCCTTGTCCTATATTTCAAAGCTTGCAATCCTACCTAAGATTGGGGTGGGTGGGTGTCTGTGTGTTTTTGAAATAAGTGCTGTTCTGATACAATGAAGCTCTGATAGCCCATGAATACCGAGACCAGTTGAGGCTAAACCTTGCTTTGTCCTTTTCACAGAGAGCATCCTCAGCGGGTGGCTAGGGATGCCACAGTAATCTGGCAGGTTTTATATCCAAGACAGAGGCTGTGTTTCCCCTGGTGCTGGGCTATTTTCCTGAGCCCACCTTCTGTTTTTGATTCTGTATTTCTCAGCGTGGGTGGGGAATATCTCTCATGAAAGAAGCAAGGCAAGGGTTTTTAGAATGGAGATGTGTATTCAAAACTGAACCTCCCATAAGCAACCTCCATAGCTGGCGTGTTTTGCAACACCTGTAAAGGCAAGGAAATACTCCATTCAGCTTCCATGGCATGGTCCCTCTTAAACAATATAATGAAAAGCATTGTGTATAAATGTTTTAGGTAAAGAAAATAATGGCTTAGAAATAAAGGGATCCTAGAATTGGAAGGGACCATAAGAATCAGCTAGTCCAACCTCCTGCAATGTCGGAATCTTTTGCCCAACGTGGGGCTCAAACCTACAACCCTGAGTCTCATGCTCTTCCGACTGAGCCTTGCACATCCCTGCAGGTGGCACCCCTGAGTTCCTGACTTGGAGCCGCATTTCCCAACCTGCTGCCCTCCATACCTTTTTGGGACTGTCAAATGCTGGGGAATTGGGAGGCAAACAATACCTGGAGGGCACCAGACTGGAGGAAGGCTGCCTTGGAGCATTTGGCCACCAGACTTGTACCTTTTAACACTTCTGGTGGCAGGCAGAGATTCAACAGGCTAAGACCCCACCCAAATCTGTGAGACATGGTCATGGGAATATTTTCATCCAACAAATTTCCGTCTGACATGGGCCTGTTCAAAGGCACTGGAGCCCTGCTAGGAAACAAATTGATAGCAGCCCTGCAGCAGGCAGAACCCAGCGGCCACTCCCTGCTGGGAAAATTGTCTGGTTTTGACCTCTCTGCCTGCAGATAATTGTCTCTTCCCTGCTGCTTCACACTTCCTCATGGATCTCCCTCTTTCTGGCTGTTCACTTTTTGTCTAGTTAAGCTTCCCAATTAGGAAGCCATCAAACTCTCCCATGTTGTTAAGTGGAAAATATAGACACACACTCACACCATGTTAAGGCTAATTTCCTTCTCTTCCCTGCATCTCCCTACAACTATACTGATGGTCCCTAAACAAACTCCAATAGCTGAGCTGGACAAGACACACCAAAGAGAGGAGGAGTAATGCAGTGTGGATACAGTGTTGAAGTGCAACCACACAAGGAATGAGGCATAAATATTCTAATAAACGTATCCTGTTTATAAATACATTGTGCTGCATTTGGAGAATGGCTGTAACTCAGTGGTAGAGCATGTGCTTTACATGCAGAAGTTTGTAGATTCAGTTTCCAGCATTTCCAGGAAGGACTGGGAGAGCCCCCCGTCTGTGATTCCCAAAAGCCGCTGCCGGTCAGTGCAGGCAGCTCTGAGCTAGATGGACCAGTGGTTTGACTCGGTATATAAGGCAGGTCCCTTTGTCATGGATTTAGTTGAGATTCCTGCATTACAGGAGGTTGAACTATATGACCCTCAGGGTCCCTTTCAACTCTACGATTCTGTGCTCCTAGCCTGCAGACTGGAAGGAACCTAGGTGTATGCACGCACAATAAGTCTGTATACAAATACACACTACATCCCCATTGCACACTGTTGGTGGGTCTGGGTCACCAGGGGGTGTGGGCAGGTTTCACTTACAGATTTGTGCACCCGGACTCAGCACTTTTTTCTCCTATAAGCAAATGTTCGTAATTTACTAAAGTGGGTGAAAGTAAGGACTCAAAATCTGCTGCTTGCCACTGAGTCGGAGAAAACATCGGTCAGGTTTTCCATAGTTTGGTGTTTGCTCCAATTGAGCAGTATAGAGCAGGTTTTTCTGGGAAAGGCAGCAGGGCAAACAGAAAACCTGCCAATTTGTAAAGTGT
This sequence comes from Podarcis cretensis, assembly GCF_951804945.1. Taxonomy (NCBI): domain Eukaryota; kingdom Metazoa; phylum Chordata; class Lepidosauria; order Squamata; family Lacertidae; genus Podarcis; species Podarcis cretensis. The sequence continues at coordinate 26,006,637 of NC_137182.1, read as the reverse complement.
GGACGAGCCCTAAAATGTGGACAACGATGGGCTCAACCTGCCCCTGCTCCTAGTGAATGACGCAGCAGACAGGCTCCAGCTGTATTCCAAATGACTTCCATGGAAACACTTTAGAATTGAGTCTTAGCATATCTTCCTGGAATTCAGATTCTTGCTCAAGCTAGCAGGTAGAATATGAATGGAGAAGGATCCATGTTACGGATTGGTTACAATACCATCAGTTACATGAAATGTTTAAATTAGATATATAAAAAAGGTTTTTTGGCCCAAAGCTCACAATTCGAAAAAGAACTTCTACAAAACAAAGAGAAACTTTTGTCTAAGATGTATAATCTGTTATTAGATTGGGAAACAAAAGATGAGCTTGTTTAAGCCTCAATGATACACTGGGCAATAGATATAGGACACAATATATGAAATGAAATTTATTACGGTCCCAGACCAGATTCACATACTGTACTAAGTGAACATAAAACACAATAGAATTAAGTTTGAATTAACAATCAATATAACAATAAACAATATGAATATGAGGACACAATATAGATTTTACCCTCTGGGAAAAATTCTGGGAAAGTGACTTAGAAGTTTATAGCATGTTATTCGTTGAAGGAGAACTATCTGAAAATGATTCACAGATGGTATTTAACTCCGAGTAAGCTTCCTAAGATGTGTAAGACTGAAGCAGATAAGTGCTGGAGATGCAAAGAAGTGGAGGGAACATTCTTTCATATGTGGTGAACTTGTAAAAGGGTAAAAGAAATGATCCATAATGAATTGAAAAAATTGTTTAAAAGTACCTTCCCCAAAAAACCAGTCTCCTTCCTGTTGGGGATAATTCAGACTGAAGTTCCCAGTTGTCAAAAAAAGGTGATTTATGTATGCTACTACTGTGGCCTGCGTTTCGTTAGCCCAAAAATGGAAAACGAGAGAGGACCCAACCAAAGAAGAGTGGCAACTTAAGTTGACACAATATGCACAACTTGCAGACTTAACATATAGAATAAGAGAAGAAGAACATACTTTTAGAGACAATTGGAAAACGTTTATTGAATATATGGGAAATAACTGATGGATGCAATAATGGAATACTGAAAGGTATAATTTTTGTAAAATATGAAGGGATTTATGATATGTAAAATGAACCATGGAAAGAGAAGGGAAGTTATTGATATCTTAAGGATGTAAAATGAGTATGTTAAATTGTAAAAGAGAAAATCTAATAAAAATTTTATATACTATATATGAATGGAGTATTGTCTAACAGTGTTATGTACACAATGTGCCCCAGTAACTGGCTCAAATTAAGCTCTGGCTCAAATTAAGAACAGGGGATTCTTCTTCTTCTTTGGCAATCACCTGTAACCAAGTAAGATGGTCTTCCATGAACATGGTCTTAACGTAGGTGACTATGGAGGCCAATTCTGGATCCACACATCCTTCCACAGTGGGGACATAGGTTTCCGGGCAGGAGTTGATCATGGTGAGGATTTGCCAAGCATGCCTTCCTCTTAGTTCATTTCTCCCTTTCATCCTGAGTTTGAGTGTTTTCAAAGTCCTTCGGTAAAGGCTGTTCTCCAATTGGAGCGCTCATAGGCCAGTGTTTCCCAGTTGTTGGTGTTTATGCTACATTTTTTTTAGATTTGCCTTGAGAGAGTCTTTAAACCTCTTTTATTGACCACCAGCATTACACTTTTCATTTTTAAGTTCGTAACAGAGTAGTTGCTTTGGGAGACGATAATCAGGCATCCAAACAACATGATCAGTCCAACGAAGTTGATGTTGAATAAACATTACTTCGACACTGGTGGTCTTTGCTTCTTCCAGTACACTAACATTAGTTCACCTGTCTTCCCAAGTGATATGTAAAATTTTTCGGAGACACCGTTGATGGAATTTTTCAAGGAGTTGGAGATGGCATTTAGAAGTGGCCCATGTTTCACAAACGTACAGTAAGGTTAGTAGTACAATAGCTTTGTAAACAAGCATTTTCATTTCCTGCGAATGTCCTGGTCCTCAAACACTCTGCACTTCAATTGGGAGAAAGCTGCACTTGCAGAGCTCAGGTGATGCTGGATTTCGGCATTAATGTCAGCTCTTGTGGAAAGATAACTGCCCAGGTAAGAAAAGTGATTGACGATTTCCAATGTTACACCGTTAAGTTGAATTTGTGGCGCTGCAGAGGGGTTGTTTTGTGCTTGTTGGTACAACACTTTGGTTTTTTTGGATGTTGAGCGATAGGCCAAGCTTTTCGTAAGCTTCTGTGAAGATATTTAGGATGGTTTGGAAGTCATCCTCTGAATGTGCATATACTACATTGTCATCAGCATGAATGCAGTATTGTCTAACGGTGCTATGTACAAAATGTGCCCAAGTAACTATCTCAAATTAAGCTCTGGCTCAAATTAAGAACAGGGGGTACAGACTGCAGATACTGCTGGACTCCAAATTCATAGTTGCCCCAGCCGGCAGGCCAGCAGTCAGGGATGATGGGAGTTGTAGTCTGGTGGGGCACCATGCTGTCTGTCCCTGGCAGCCGGGTCAATCCACTAACTGCTGGAAGCCCTCTTCAGCTTAAGGATCAATAGGCATGACACTAAGATATTGAAAATGCAAATCTTGCAAAGAGTTCTAGGTTTGGACTTCAGGCGAGACAGATGTTCCTGCTACTCCAGGACAAATGACTCCAGATTGTGTGCAAAGTTCAAAAGGTGGTACATCCCAGGGCATGATAAGTTGGCCTTTACCCATGGGAGGTTTCTATGGCAGGAGAGCTTCCCGGGGGTGGATGCTGTTAGAAAGGAGTGACAGGCACTCTTGGGAAATGTGGAAAGCTTTCATTTATCACCTTATTTACCAAACAAAGAAAAAGGAAGAAGCCCTCTATGTGTCATTCCACAGTAAATAATGCTGAACTGGATGTTAGTTAGAAAATTTATTCCAGAGAGACAGAGAGAGACTGTTTTCATAATCTGCTTGTTTTTCTGATTTGTATAAAGTCTGTGTGCAGAAGGAAAAATTGGGGGTGGATGAGAAACACGCCCCCTGCCTGCACACATCCCCCTCAGAGTCTGAATCTGGGGGATTAACCAATCACTCTGGTTACAATCAGCAAATCAATACAGTGGTACCTCGGGTTAAGAACTTAATTCGTTCTGGAGGTCTGTTCTTTACCTGAAACTGTTCTTAACCTAAGGTACCACTTTAACTAATGGGGCCTCCCGCTGCTGCTGCGCCGCTGCAGCACAATTTCTGTTCTCATCCTGAAGCAAAGTTCTTAACCCGAGGTACTATTTCTGGGTTAGCAGAGTTTGTAACCTGAAGCGTCTGTAACCCGAGGTACCACTGTATAAAGGAGAACATTTGCAGTGGAAGGGGTGAGTGGGAGATTTGAATGCAGGTCTTTCCAGCACATCTGTCCATGAAGCCTCCAAATAGTTTCCTTAATCCTGCAGGGCCAAATGGTGGCTGTTAGGTCCTACTGAAGGGATGGGCAACCTGAGGCACTCCAGATACTGCTGGACTACAACTCCCATAATCCCTGACCATTGATCATGCTGGCTGTGGGGAGCGATTAGGGGAATGAGAGCCCAACAACCTCTGCAGTGCTGCATTAATCTTTATTTTTTTTGGTGCAGCAGGGAACTGGTGCAATTTGCTCTCCAGGAGCTTTTGTTCCCAGCCAAGGGCCTTATGAGCATCTCCAATTAGCACACAGTGACCAGAGATCAGCCTCGGTACAAATGTTCATGTTAAAGGCCAGTGGCAGCGAGGCCTGTAAACCTGGCCTCAGGGCTCCAGGGCAGTGCTAAAGAGGCATTTAATTCTAGCTGCGTTGAGCTTGGCACAAGGTCACATCCAGCTCTTGATGAATCAGAGCTGAGACCCAGACTGCTCCCTGCCCCTCGGCAGTTGTCTCTATTGTTTGGTTAATGAAATGGAGCCAACAATGGAGGGGCAAAGCAGCGGTTATCACCTCTGCTTCCAGGCTGCCACATGCTCACACTCTGCCCTGGAGTGTAGATCACAGAAGTTTCTCAGATAGCCTCAAAAAGCCTTCTTTCAATCTTAGGACTTTGATCTGCCTAGGAAGTGTACAATTTTAATATTATTATTATTATTTTTTAAAAAAAGGTTTTGAAAATGGCAGGGGATTGCTGCAAGGAAAGGGTATGCTTCTGTTGTTTTCTTACTCTTTCCCTTAAAAAATGAAAACAGCTACATACATGCTTATATGGAAGAATAAGGAAGTCTTCAACTTCTATTATTTGATTTGATTTGATTTAATATCTGTGTGCTGCAACTCCAACAATCAAGCTGAACTCAAAGCAGCTCACAACAATAACAAATAAGTATATGAGAAGGGCCCTGCTGGATGAGGCCAGTGGCCCATCTAGTCCAGCATCCTGTTCACACAGTGATTTACCAGATGTTCATGGGAAGATCACAAGCAGAACCTGAGCGGAACAGCATTTCCTGCAGTTCCCAGTAACTGGCATTCAGAGGCAAAATGCCTCTGAACCATGAAGGCAGAACATAGTCATTGTGGCTACTGGCTTTGTCTAATCCTCTTTTAAAGCCATCCAAGTTGCTGGCTATTAGCACCTCCTGCGGGAGCAAGTTCCATAACAACACACAGTATATAAAGTAGTACTTTCTTCGGTCTGTCCCCAGTCTTCCAGCATCCAACCTCACTGAATGTCCACAAGTTCCAGTGCTATGAGAGAGGGAGAACAACACATCTCTATCCACTTTCTCCATGCCACGCACAATTTTATAACACTTCTATCATGTTGCCTCTTACTCATCTTTTCCCTAAACCAAAAAGCCCCAAATACTGCAACCTTTCTTAGGGGAATTTATTCACCCCCTTCATCATTTTGGTTGCCATTTTCTGAACCTTTTCCCAGCTATACAATATCCTTTTTGAGGTGAGGCAACCAGGGCTGGATCTAGACATAGCAAAGAAGTGTTTCAGTTAAAAGCGTCGCAAACTTTGTATGGGGAATCAGGTTAGCAAAAACGGAACTCCATGGCACCATCTGGTGTCAAAGTGCTAGAATGCATGAACAACGCATCTAAAGCGTTTTTTCTTTGCCAGTGTCCCAGAACTGTACAGAAGATTCCAAATGTGTTGCACCATAGATTCGTATAATGTCTTTCCATAATGAGTAAAATAGCCCAAAGGGCAGATTTTCCAATCAGTTTTTTGCTATGAATAGATGCTTCTGCATGCTCCCTGTTGTCATCAAATATCTGGATCAACGTGGTGCCATCGAGATGTTGCTGAACTACAATTCCCACAGTGCTGCACACAATTTGATCTGCCTACACCCGATTTGATAGTGAAAGAGTTAAGAACTCACTTTGCCACCATTAAGGCCTCTTAGGCTATCACAGCTGGATATGTCATAACCTCCCAGTTACTCCGATGAGGAGTGCAGCTCAGGAAATCTGCCGATTTGCAAAATCTGGAAGGCGGGGAGGAGAGAGAAATTATCAGCTCCACCAAAGACTAATGTAACTGCAGGGCACAGTTATTTACTCATGCCCAATGGCATATGTAGGTGCATCTGAAGATTTGCAGGCTGCAATATGGAGATTTTGAATCGTTACATTAATTTATTACAAAGCAGCTAATGAATTCCCTATTGCTTTCCTACTCCAGCTGCTGAAGCAAAGTTGGGGGGAGGGGAAGACGATTTAAAAAGAGAGAAAAGTGAAGCAAAATTGTGTTTCCCGGTTTTCCCCCTCCTTCCCAAGCTGTAAATCCTGTTTGAGAATTGCAGCTCATTATATCATAATACGCAGCTCTTCCTAATTGAATAGTGTATGAAAATCAGTGCGCCTGAGAAAGTGTTTGTGAGAGTGTGTTTTCAGGAGATTAGCAACTGCTTTAATTTTTAATTTGTACCTTCTTTCTATTATTATTTGAAAACTCCAAGAACCAAGGGCACTAAATAGGATTTTTGGAGGTTGAATTTCTATTATTCGGAAAGTAAATTATTAAGAGGCTGGGGGGGGGGGTGACCCACCAAACCAGATTTGGAAGCAGAGGGGTGAGGGAAGAGAGAGAGAGACTGCAAGTTTCCAAAGCCAAAGCATGAAATTGTATTCTCTGGAGTGGATGATTAAAACAATGTTTTCTCCCCCCTGAACTGTGACAGATAAATAAATGACTAGACCATGTTATTGCTGAATTTTCACACTGAAAATGGGTTCTTACCATCTTCAAAAAACAAAGGTGGAAATGGGGAGCCATAAGCAATGATGCTTCAAGAAGCTACATTCAGCCCTGTTGCAAAGTCGCTGCTTTAAAGCCCAAGCTTTAGGAATCAAGCCCATTTTATTAGTTTAAGTTTCTAGCCCTCTTCAGTAATGAGAAAAGCAGCAGGAACTGCTTTCAAGTGCCTCCCCCAAACATGCTTTTTCAGCAATGCCTTTCAGACACCACCCTGGCCTCTCCTTCTCTAATGCTTTACTGCAGGGATAGTCAACACGGTGTCTCATTTGTGGACCACTCCAGACCCCTTCCCCAACTGAGTATTGCCTGTGAACACACAGACTGAATTTCCTGAAGGCAGCACCCACATGGCTTCTGTATCAGCACAAAGCCTTTCTCACACACGCTCATTCCTTCTCAATTCTTGAAATGCAGAGCCAGTACAAAGAGCTCAAAAGCTGGCAATGTGTCAGGGGTTCTGGAAGCTCGAACCAGCAACCTCAGAGATTGTGGCCTGGCCTTGTGAGTTATAGGGGGCTTTGTGGAATGAGAAATAAGAGCCTTTTACAGGTACAGAATGGAAATGAGGCACACAAAATTGGTCCCTCTGATTTTGGTAGGCAGTAGTGAGCTTCTGATGGGACGCGGGTGGCACTGTGGGTTAAACCACAGAGCCTAGGACTTGCCGATCAGAAGGTCGGCGGTTCAAATCCCCGTGACAGGGTGAGCTCCTGTTGCTCGGTCCCTGCTCCTGCCAACCTAGCAGTTCGAAAGCACGTCAAAGTGCAACTAGATAAATAGGTACCACTCCAGCGGGAAGGTAAACAGCGTTTCCGTGTGCTGCTCTGGTTCGCCAGAAGTGGCTTAGTCATGCTGGCCACGACCCGGAAGCTGTATGCCGGCTCCTTCGGCCAATAAAGCGAGATGTGTGCCACAACCCCAGAGTCGGCCACGAATGGACCTAATGGTTAGGGGTCCCTTTACCTTTAGGGAGCTTCTGAGCTGGCCAGGCCTATCATAAATACTAGAAGAGCATCTCCTTTGGTCAGCAGCCTGCTGCATCTCAATTGCCTGTCTCTTACACCCAGCTGCAGCTCCTAGGGCACAGCCATAGCTCCACAGTAAGGTGCATGATTTGCATCCCAAAGTTCAATCCCTGGTATCTCTAGGTAGGGCTGGGAAAGCTTCCTGCTTGAAGCCCTGGAGAGCCATTTCCAGTCAGTGGACTGTAGACAATTCTGAGCTTCAGTGACCAACTGGCTTGGAATTAGGCAGCTTCCTGTGATTCCCCTACCCCTTCCAAAATCCCTTCAGGGATTCCTGAATAAAAGAATAATTACTTGGCTTGATCGAGTCAATCAAGCCCATCATTATCTCTCAAACACTGACCAGACAGAAGACCTTCAGAAGCACAGCAAACCAGAGACTGTCCATTACATGCGTCTAGAATTCCATCATCAAACGTACCCATTGCCTAAAGTCATCTTCTCCAACCTTATGCCCCACCCCTGATACATAGAATTACAGAACTGGAAGGGACCGCGAGGCTCATCTAGTCCAACCCCTTGCAATGCAGGAATCTTTTTGCCCAACATGGGGCCCCAAACACACACATTATTATTATTTTTCTTCTATTGGATTTTAAACTTTTTTTACTTGCCCTAATATCATTCAAGTTAAAGGGTGCGATAGAAATTTTATAAAATGAATAAAAACCTGGAGGGCACCAGATTGGGGAAGGCTGCCCTGAACAATAGCAGGCTATTTCATTGTGCTTTTATAAGAATGAGGAAAAATAGGTGGGGAAAGCCTGCTCACAGAAAACAAAAGAAAAATACCAGCAAAGCCACACAAGAAATCACAAATCAATTGGATTTGATGGGGAAATACAACTTATTAATATGCAGTGGGGAAGTCATAAATCCTTTCCTTCGGTGGCTCTGGAGCCTTCATGTGTGTTCACATACACAGGAGGAGTTTGCATTGACTTACAAATATTAATTAAGACTCACTACATCCCTGAGCGGATGCAAGTGGTATTATACACCCCTAATCACACCCATTATGCTCCAGGGCTGTAAATCATTATTTGCAATCTATTCTGGGACCAAAACAAACCTACATAAATTGCACATTCGAAAAACAATGATGAACTCTTCGGTGGTTTTGTTTTTCCACACTTCTTCCTGACAAGCGTGAGAAAAGTGGGAAGGAGGTCTTCTTTCTTGTGTCATAAAAAAACCTGCAATTCTATCTTTAGAAACTGCAGGGCAGCACATAACTATTAAGGGCCATTTAGTGAACGCACAGCAAGCCCCCCCCCATTCTAGCAGTGGGAGGTAAAGTCCATAATTTGTTAGCCAGGAAATCAATAGACCAGATATCAGCTCAGTCACGGAACTCACAGGTGGCTTTAACAAAGACATTACTGTCTCAACCTTTACCTTTCATTAGAAATTTGGGGGGGGGGTGTTATACTGGTCTACCTTCTCAGACTGTCGCACTGACACAAACTTGTCCTTAGTATTTACTATTCATTTAGTGCCTTTTCAAAGTACTGCCTATCCTGTAAAGGTAAAGGGACCCCTGACCATTAGGTCCAATCGTGGCAAACTCTGGGGTTGCGATGCTCATCTCGCTTTGTTGGCCGAGGGAGCCGGCGTACAGCTTCTGGGTCATTCTGGCGAACCAGAGCAGCGCACAGAAACGCCGTTTACCTTCCCGCCAGAGTGGTACCTATTTATCTACTTGTACTTTGATGTGCTTTCGAACATATCTAAAGCAACAGTGGGCAGATCATATTCTCCTGGTGCACTATGGGTCAATTTCTGGTGATCTGCCTCTTAGTGGCTAGGATTCTTGCAAAATAATGATGATGATGATGATGATGATGATGATGGTGATGATAAATAATAATAATAATAATAATAATGCTGTGCTGAGTATGTTTCGACCTGATCCAGCAAAGGACTTTGTTTTGGGTTTTTTAAATAATATTTATTCCAGTTTTAAAGGTTACAAAAAGAAAACACTAAATTAAGCAAGAAAAAACAAAACAATACATCACAATAGATACAAACAGACAAAAAACAGAAAAAAACAACACAGAAAAATACAATTAAGGAAAAAAAAAACCAAATCAAACCTTCCCATAACTTATTTTTCATCTGCTTGTTTCCTTGACCTCCTCACACCTCCCTTTTTGTATTCTAGTTCAATTAGATATTTCAGCAAATCCTTTCCATCTTTGTTTTTATCCTAATAATTTATCTTAACATACTGTAATTTTACATTCTCTTCTTTCACCAATTAACAATCCATTTTTACTTAATCCTTTATATCATTTCTGCTAAAACCACATAACTTCATTCCAACATCCTTCTAACATTCCTTAATTTTACAATATTTCTGTAAATAAACTTTAAATTTCTTCCAATCTTCTTCCACCAACTCTTCTCCTTGGTCTCGGACGATCCAGCAAAGGACTTTGGAAGTCCTTACTCTTAAGTGCATGCTCCAGGTCACTAACAGAGATTAGTTACGCCTTCTTTGTTGAAGAGATCCTATAGGCATTATTTATCTACACTTGCACATGCTGGTGGATCATTTCTAGTGTTGAGCAGCAGAGGAGAGGAGAGAAAAGGAACTGGCTAATCCAGAGACTTCGTACTATCTACCAATCGTAAGAATCAATGTTGCCCACCCCTACTTGGTCCTGGGTCTGAAGAAAGCTCTGAGGCCTCAGAGCATGCTCCTGTATGTGTATAAGTTAGTTTTGCTTCCTAGGCCATGAGGCTCCTGGTTCAAGGCTGCCTCTCACCCCACACTGGCCAGGCCAAAAGTGGGGGATTCTCCCATTTTGAGCTGAAGCTGCCTGAGTTTGCAGCAGTGTCGTGGCTGGACCTGGTCCACCCTCAGCTTAAGATGGAAAGAGTCTGACCTCTGCAGGGTTGAAGAAGCCCCTATCCCAGCACTGAGACGCAGTCCCAAGAAAAGCCTCACAGAGTAGAAATATCACTCCCTTCCTTTGCTATTACCTGCAAGGAGGAAGAACACCGCCACCCGCAATACTTCACCCTGCAGCAAATTAACACAGAAGGTTTCCATCCGATTATTGTTGAACGATCTCCTTACTTGGGAAGTGGATGAAGATGGCATAAAAACAAAAAACCACTTTAGTAGTTATTGACTCTGGAGTCTCAGAAGCTGCCCCATTAATCACGTCTTTTCGCCATGCTTTGCTTCACAAACGGGTAATAAGAAAACAGCGAGACGCCTCCCCAGCCCCCCAATGCAATTTGCGCCTCTTTTCTTGTGCCGTACCAAGTTCATTTGTGGTTGTAATTTTCCCAGCCCTGGGTTGTCACAGGCTCACTTTCCTCACACAGGTCCCTTTAATCGGGGCAACAGAATCGGGGCTTCCAAGAATGCTGCACAAGTTAAAACAGAAAAACGGTTTGTTTTGTTTTGTTTTGAGCAACAGCTCACAAACAAAAAAATCAATGAATCCAGGAAAAGGACAGGCACACCAAAAAATATTATCAGAGAGAAGAAGAGCCAAAAGTTACATGAAAGAATTCAGAACTTAACCCTGGTGGCAGCACAGTAGACACAAGAACTTTGAGAACTCGGTGTTAAAAATAAAATAAACTTCTGCAACAAGGCCTGAAAGGTTGAATTTTGCAAGCTGAAAAGTGCACATTCTCTCTCTGGCTTGCATGTTTTGTTTTGTTTTGTTCTGCTTCTACTAATCATGCGCAGAAGCAAAGCGCAGTAATACAAAACACCGAAGCCCTATTCTCCATCACTTAAAGCATTAGTCAGCAAGCGCTACGCACATCCAAGCAGATCTTTACAACTTTAAGGACTAGAAACTTGCTTTTTTAAAAATAGAAAGCTGAGATTTCTCAGGGAACCAAATCTCTGCTGCTTTAATGTGCTTCTACAAAACATATTATGTGTACGATGCCAGTCTCGATTATGGGCAAAAGACTGCATGGCGGGGGTGGATGGGAATCACCTTGGGACAGAAGAGGAGTCTTACATTATTAGATATAGTTTGGTGTTTGTAAAACAACACTGTAAGCAGTCTGGAGAATCTTGTACAGAAAAGAAGGACAGAGAGGTGGAAAGGAAGGTTAGTATGTCTTTATCCTGGCTCCTGGTCTGATTAAAGTACTCAGACTTGGATTATGGTTTCCGCCAGAAACTTTAATGAGCAGAGCAGAGACCAAAGACATAACAGGTGCAAAGCATGGCTGGACCAGCTAAGAAATTGATGAATGGTTGCCGCGCCCATCATGAAGCAATTGGATGAGCTTGCCTGAAGCATCTCTGGAGGTGGGAAGCAAATGGAAACTCCTTCTGGTGCACTGACCAGGAGGAGACAAAAAATGATCAGGGAGGAGACAGCAGGAAGGAGAGGGGAGGGGTGACTCATGCAGTGGCAGCGCTGAGGCAGTGGGCTGGAGCAAATGGGTGACAACCCAAGAGATCCCTACCTGGGACCAGGCTCTTCATCATCATCCACATCCCTTCCAGGCTTCTTGGGCATCCCAAGGGGATCTGACATGACCACCCCAGGCCATTGGGTCCCTCCCGAAGGTGGTCAACCTCCACCCCACAACCTGATCCAACCAGGCCCTCCAAATCATCTGCTCAGGGCTCATAACTGCCTTCACAAAATAATAAAAAAATCATATCCTTTGAAGATACTTCTGAAGGATTATATGAAGTTGTGTTCTGAAAGGTTACTATCACATTTCAATCTCTCGCTCCCTCTCTCACATACAATGTCCATTCTCTGCTGAAAACACAGGTGGTGGTGTTTTGGTTTTTTTTAATAACTTCTGGAACTTTCACATCTCAGCACGAATGAGGCAAAAACTCATCCTCAACCTCCAAGGCAACCCTAAAAGGTTATTGAAAAGCAAGAGCTACTGAGCTGGAAAGAAGTCGCTGATGGAATTCTTCCGGGATCATTCTTAGGAGACTTTGCCTCTCCTGCCGTCATTATAGTCTTGGGCTTTTTTAAAAAAGAAAAATTGAAGCAGGCAACGCTAATGCAATTTTGCTGATGACAGGGCTGGGAAACATTGTCAATAAAAGCAGAGGACTGGATTTTTTTTAAGGGAAAAAAACACACACAGGAAGAACCAAACGACCTTGTGGATGAGGCTAGAAGCAAAGGGATGAAAATCAATAGTACGAGGTTTAAGGTTCTGCACTCTGAGGCTAATAAAAGCAATAACAACTAAGATGATGAAGGGGTCGGAATGTAAGTCATCAGGAGAAGAGCCTAAAAGTAACAAGTGTGCTTTATTTAAGAGGCCACCACAAGCAGCACCGAATCCCCATCTTTCCATCTCTCTTCCCTATTGAATGGGCAGAATCGGCTAATGCACCATTAATGCAAAGCTGGAGCTGGGTGCTGGGCAGAGAGAGAGAGAGCAGCCTTTAAATTATACTCTATATTGTGATGAGCTAAATGATGTTGTGGGGGGTTGGCAGTGAAGTCTTTGCCAGTGATTGTTTGTTTGTTTGTTTGTTTGTTTGTTTGCTGCTAGCATGCATATCCTATATTTTTCTCCATGGAGCTCAAGGTGGCTTACCTGGTTCTCTCCCTGCTCATTTATTTAATCCCTACAACCACTCTATGAGGTAGGTTGGGCGAAGAGGCAGTGACTGGCCCAAGGTCACCCAGTGGGCTTCTGGTTTTGAATCCTGGTCTCCCAGGTCCTAGTCTGACACTCTAAACACAATACCACACTGGCTAGGGCAACCCTAATGTTACACAGAAGCTTGGCAGGCAGAAGAGGCTGCCCCAAAACAGTCAAAAGCAGTGGAGACCCCACTCAACTCACTCCACCCCCAGCCAATCCCCACACTAGTCTATCTTCCTTTTTACATCCAGTCCGGGTGGGGTGGCCCTGCCTGTCCAAATGTTGCCAGTCTGATCCAAATGATGCTGGTGCAATAAACTGATGTTTATATTTTTGGTATATTTTTTAATTCTAAACTCTGGCCTGCTTTCTTCATAATTCCCCCTTGTATAAGGAGGCTTCCAAATGGAATTTTATTGTGGGATTGGTGCTTCTCATGCACATAAGGGTTTGGGGTTTCGTTTTGTTTTTTCAGTGTCCATAGATCAACATCATCCAAACGGCAACCAAAAACGCCAACTAGTAAGAGCTGTTCAGCAGTGGAACAAACTACATCAGAAGCTGGTGGATTCTCCTTTTTAAACAGAGGTTGAATGGCGATCTGTCAGCTATTCCTGGATTGCAAGGGGTTGGACTAGAAGACCACTGGGGCCCCTTCCAACTCTACAATTCTTGTTTTTAAAAATACACATTTAATCTAGATTTTCTCTTACTGTGGAAAAGCTAATAAATAAAAATAACCCATTGTGCATCTGCAGTCACACTCTGCTAGAATGGAAGCTCGTGTTTTTAGTATGCTGTTGGGAGCTGCCCAGAGTGGCTGGGGAAATAATAATAATAATAATAATAATAATAATAATAATAATAATAAATTGTTATTGTTATTGTTATCATCATTAATCATCATCATCATCATCATCATCATCATCTGCACCTTCCTTCTCTCCTTTTAGCTGGTAGTTTTTCATGCCTCTTACCCCCACCTTGGCTTCCATTAGCACCCCAACCAAGTAAAACCTAGCTGTTTAGTTTTCCCAGGTGTGCAGGCATTACGCCATGGTTCTTCTGCAATATGCAATATGCCTCTCTCCTATTTCATAGGTTCTTTGAATGAATTCCTACCAGCACTGAAAACAGGAGCAAGGCCTTGTGTTGGAGACCCTGGTGCAAATCGGGCGATACATTCATTGGAGGCCAGACTGATGCCTCTGTATTCTACCGCCTGAGGCAATCGTCTCACCTTGCCTCATGGGTGGGCCAGCCCTGGAGGGAACAATCCAATGGCCACAAGTTATTACAGATGTCCATCTCAAAAGAACATCCCTGCTGGATCTGGCCAAAGCTCCATCTACTCCAACATTCTGTTTTCACAGTGGCCAACCAGATGCCTGTGAGAAGTTCATGAGCAGGACCAAAGTACAAGGCACCCTGTCCACTGGCCCACTTCTGATTCCCGGCAACTGGCATTCAGAGGCATAGTGCCTCTGAGAGCAGAGGTAGAACATAGCTATACTGTGACTAGTAGCCATTGATAGCCTGTGCTCTCCAGGAATTTATCTAATCCTATTTTAAAGCTATCCAAGCTGGTGGTCATGCCTTGGAGTTGACGGCCAACTCCACAGGCAGAGGAGATCGTCCCTAGAGATGCCCATCAGAGGTAGAGGTAGAAGAACGGTATGTCAGGTGCAGGCTAAGAGAGGGCTTAGATCTACAGCCATCCCGATCTCCCCAAAGAGAGGGGAATCATGGAACTGGTTCTCCCTCCAGCTGCCCACAACCACCTTTCACTCTATGGGTTCCAGGAGGGCTCTGGATCTGGCAGTTCCTCCACCATGGATTCTCCTTCTATTTTCTCTTGGGAAACTCCCTCCCTCAAAAAAAATTGGCTCAGCGCACAAACATTCCTCTCTTTTTTGCACTAGGTGAAGGCATTTGCACTAGGTGAAGGCATTTCTAGTTTACAGCAATTTTTTTTTCCTTAAAAAAATGTTTAGGGGTACTCTCATTTTCCTACTCATATTGAAATACTGCCCCTCAATGAGGCCAAACTTAGAACCACAAAATGTTTAGGGGCCTGCGCCCCCCCCAAGAAAAAAGCACTGGTTTACAGTAACACTATTTTAAGTTATGTTTTGACTTGATTCCTGTATTTTATCTTGTTTTGTAAACTGCCCTGGAAACGATGCTGAAGGGTGGTATATCATTTTTTAAAAATAAAATAAAATGGGAGAGAGAAACTTGCTATATAGAAAAGGCCTTCCCTCTCCCTCTCTCTTTTCTTGTGAAATATTTTAAAACACGAAAGATGATAGCAACTGAGCTGTAGTAGGAGTAAACAATTACTTCATAAAAAAATATCTTGATGAGTGATTATGCATTCTATGTTTTTGTGTTGGAAGATGCTTTGTGAGGGCCTGCCTTAGAATGGCATAAAAATCCTTAAACAAATGCAAATGTTTAAGAAATTTGTCTTTAAGTGGAAGGTAAATGTTGGAGGGTGGAGAGGAAGAAATTGCTTCAGAATGCTTATTTCTTTTTAAAAAGAGGCACACGTATGCTAAAGCGCATCCATATTAATTCATTCATATATATATATTATAATAATATAATAATAATAATAATTTATTATTTATATCCCGCCCATCTGGCTGGGCCTTCCCAGGCCCTCTGCCTGGTTCCCTGTAGCTTTGCTTCTCGCAATGAGGGAACCGCCAGAAGGCCCTCGGCGCTGGACCTCAGCGTCCGGGCAGAATGATGGGGGTGGAGACGCTCCTTCAGGTATACTGGACCGAGGCCGTTTAGGGCTTTAAAGGTCAGCACCAACACTTTGAATTGTGCTCGGAAACATACTGGGAGCCAATGTAGGTCTTTCAAGACCGGTGTTATATGGTCTCGGCGGCCGCTCCCAGTCACCAGTCTAGCTGCCACATTCTGGATTAGTTGTAGTTTCCGAGTCACCTTCAAAGGTAGCCCCACGTAGAGTGCATTGCAGTAGTCCAAGCGGGAGATAACCAGAGCATGCACCACTCTGGCGAGACAGTCCGCAGGCAGATAGGGTCTCAGCCTACGTACCAGATGGAGCTGGTAAACAGCTGCCCTGGACACAGATTTGACCTGTGCCTCCATGGACAGCTGTGAGTCCAAAATGACTCCCAGGCTGCGTACCTGGTCCTTCAGGGGCACAGTTACCCCATTCAGGACCAGGGAGTCCTCCACACCTGCCCGCCTCCTGTCCCCCAGAAACAGTACTTCTGTCTTGTCAGGATTCAACCTCAATCTGTTAGCCGCCATCCATCCTCCAACCGCCTCCAGACACTCACACAGGACCTTCACTGCCCTCACTGGTTCTGATTTAAAAGAGAGGTAGAGCTGGGTATCATCTGCATACTGATGAACACCCAGCCCAAACCTCCTGATGATCTCTCCCAGCGGCTGCATGTAGATGTTGAAAAGCATGGGGGAGAGGACAGAACCCTGAGGCACCCCACAAATGAGAGCCCAGGGGTCTGAACACTCATCCCCCACCACCACTTTCTGAACACGGCCCAGGAGGAAGGAGCGGAACCACTGTAGGACAGTGCCCCCAGCTCCCAGCCCCTCAAGACGGTCCAGAAGGATGTTATGGTCGATGGTATCAAACGCCGCTGAGAGATCCAGCAGAACTAGGAAACAGCTCTCACCTTTGTCCCTAGCCCGCTGGAGATCATCAACCAGTGCGACCAAGGCAGTTTCAGTCCCATGATGAGGCCTGAATCCCGACTGGAAGGGATCCAAATGGTCCACTTCTTCCAGGCGTGCCTGGAGTTGTTCGGCAACCGCTCGCTCTATCACCTTGCCCAAGAATGGAAGATTTGAGACTGGGCGATAGTTGGCCATTGTGGCCGCATCTAAAGATGGTATTTTAAGAAGCGGTTTAATAACTGCCTCTTTCAGCGGGTCTGGGAAGGCTCCCTCACGGAGGGAAGCATTCACCACCCCACGAAGCCCATCGCCCAGTCCTTCCCGGCTAGCTTTTATAAGCCAGGATGGGCAAGGATCCAGGAGACAGGTGGTTGGTTTCACTCGTCCAAGCAGCCTGTCCACATCCTCGGAGGTAACAGATTGGAATTGATCCCACTCAACTTGACTAGACAGAACTCTAGCACTCTCCCGCCCTGGCCCTGCTCCCACGGTGGAGTCTACTTCTTCCCGAATCTGAGCGATTTTATCTGCAAAAAACTTTGCAAAATCATTGCAGGAGAACATGTAGCCCGTACTGGGCCCCGATGTTACAGGTGGTTCCGCTAAATTGTGAACCACCTGAAAAAGTCTCCTGCTGCTGTTTTCTGCAGATGCAATAGAGGCGGTGAAGAAATTCTTCTTCGCCGTCGCTATCGCCACTTGGTAGGCTCGACGTTGAGCTCTAACCTGTGTCCGATCAGATTCGGAATGAGTTATCCGCCACCGGCGCTCTAGCCGTCTCAAAGATTGTTTCATTGCCCTCAGATCCGTGGAAAACCACGGGGCTCTCCGGGCTCCATGCAATCGGAGAGGGCGCTTCGGAGCCAAACAGTCAATAGCCCTGGTTAACTCCGCATTCCAGCGGGCCACCAGGGAATCAGCTGAAAGGCCATCAACATGGGATAAAGCATCCCCTACCACTCTCTGGAAACCATTTGGATCCATTAAGTGGCGGGGGCGGACCATCCGAATTGGTCCCACCTCCCTGCAGAGGGGATGGGTCGCAGAGAAGTCCAGTTGCACCAGGAAGTGATCTGACCATGGCACTTCTTTTGTTTCACTTTTACTTAGTGTCAGATCACCAACATCCATAGAGGTAAACACCAGGTCCAAGGCATGTCCGCGGCTATGGGTTGGGCCAGACTTATTCAGGGACAGCCCCATGGAGGCCATGCTTTCCACGAAGTCCCGAGCTGCCCCTTGTAAGGTCGTGTCGGCATGGATGTTAAAATCCCCTAGGACGACCAAGCTAGGTGTCTCCAGGAGAACATCCGCCACGACCTGAAGCAGCTCGGGCAGGGAATCCTTGGTGCAGCGGGGAGGTCGGTACACCAAAAGGAATCCTGTACTGCCCCTATTGCCCAACTTCCAGAACATGCACTCAGAAAACTGGGTCTTCCCAATAGGACGCCTGGTGCAAACTAATGACTTTCTAAAAATCACTGCAACTCCCCCTCCCCGCCCACATGACCTGGGTTGCTGTGCATAAAAGAAACCTGGTGGACAAGCAGCGGCAAGGACAGGCCCATCTGCTTCATCCAACCAAGTCTCTGTTACACATGCCAGGTCAAGTCCTCCATCCATGATCAAGTCATGGATGGCAGTGGTCTTATGAATCATTGACCTGGCATTGCACAGCAGCACCTTCAGGTCATGTGGGTATCCCTTGCTGATTCTAGTATCCATCCGGTCAGGACCAGACCCGGAGGCAGGAATAGTCCTCAGACAACGACTAAACCTGCCTCCTCTGTAATGACATGGTCTGGTCTTAGCGTAACTCCTCCTCCTACCCGTGATCACTGAGATCGGTTGTCCCAGTGCATCCTCCCCTGTGGAACATGCCCCAGCCATTTTGTGGGCTGGGGCCCACTCCCCGGCAGCCCTGACCCCTCCCCCTAAGAACAAAATAACAACTTATACAAACAAACAAAACCAATAAAACAATACAAACAAAAAAATTTAAAAATTACAAAAACATCAAAATAAAAAAAATAATTCCCCAAACCCAACCAAACATCCATCCCACCCCCACCCCCCACATACAAAAAATCCAAAAGAATTTTTTAAAAAACATTTTAAAAACACTCTGTGCCCCTCCTGCAGTAACACTGTCCTAGTGAGGCCTGGCAGGCCCTGCCCTGGGCCAGGTGGTAAGTGGCAGGAAGGAGCAGGACCCTCAGGCACTCACTCAGGGGAGTCCTCCTGGGCAGCAGGCAGCAAGCACCACGCAGTCCTTATGAGGCTTCAGGCCCCGCCCCAGGCCAGATGGTAAGTGGCAGAGAGGAGCAGGGCCCTCGGCACTCACTCAGGGGAGTCCTCCTGGGCAGCAGGCAGCAAGCACCACGCAGTCCTTATGAGGCTTCAGGCCCCGCCCCAGGCCAGATGGTAAGTGGCAAGAGCAGGGCCCTCAAGCACTCACTCAGGGGAGTCCTCCTGGGCAGCAGGCAGCAAGCATCACGCAGTCCTTCTGAGGCTTCAGGCCCCACCCCAGGCCAGATGGTAAGTGGCAGAGAGGAGCAGGGCCCTCGGCACTCACTCAGGGGAGTCCTCCTGGGCAGCAGGCAGCAAGCACCACGCAGTCCTTATGAGGCTTCAGGCCCCACCCCAGGCCAGATGGTAAGTGGCAAGAGCAGGGCCCTCAAGCACTCACTCAGGGGAGTCCTCCTGGGCAGCATATATAAAAGGTAAAGGCACCCCTGCCCGTACGGGCCAGTCTTGACAGACTCTAGGGTTGTGCGCCCATCTCACTCAAGAGGCCGGGGGCCAGCGCTGTCCGGAGACACTTCCGGGTCACATGGCCAGCGTGACAAAGCTGCATCTGGCGAGCCAGCGCAGCACACGGAAACGCCGTTTACCTTCCCACCAGTAAGTGGTCCCTATTTATCTACTTGCACCCGGGGGTGCTTTCGAACTGCTAGGTTGGCAGGCGCTGGGACCGAGCAGCGGGAGCGCACCCCGCCACGGGGATTCGAACCGCCGACCTTTCGATCGGCAAGCACTAGGCGCTGAGGCTTTTACCCACAGCGCCACCCGCGTCCATATATATATATATATATATATATATATATATATATATATATATATACCAGCAACAGAAATGCAAGGGGTATTCCTGTACCATGGAGATGATATGGGTGCTAGCCAATAGATGCCCACAAGCCATACACAACTTGTTGACTCAGCCTTTGCTCTTACTTTTTAGAAGGAAGAAATGGCATTCTTCCAGTTCATCTTGGAAGACTCTGCCAAATATCTACAGAACCTGTTTGATTAAAGCCTGCAGGAGGGGGAGGGGAGGAAAGGAGGGGAAATGAAACATTCATGTATATTGCAGGCAGTGATGGGGTTATCAAATCACTCCCACTGCTCCAAACACGTTGCATCTCTTTGCTACTGCACTGTGGTGACCCCATCACAGCCGAATCTCTCTCCTGAGGTAGGGGGCAGAAGGAAATGTCTCTTTCTTCTCTAGCTGGGGTGGGGGTGGGGAAGATCTGCTGCAATCATCTCAAAGGAAGGGTCGCCTCTCTGTCCCCCCCTCCCCAACTACAATTCTGGAATCCCTTTTTACTTGAGGGCTTCCTGCTCCAGATTTCTCAGGACTGCAATCTGCAACAGCAGCTTTCCAGCACTTCAATAAGGCCTCCTTTGAAGGCAACAACCAGGTATGACGGCAGGAGTAAATTTCAAAGCAACCCAGCTAAATTGGAGCCCCGATCAAATGAAATTTCCACAAAGAGAAACGTAAAACTATTACACGCTGAGTGGAAACCCAATGCATAAATGCAAGATAGGGGAGAAAACTGGCTAGGCTCCAATGCTACCACTGGCTAGGGCTGTTGATGTCATAGGGATTCAGAGGAAACCCACCACGAGAAACAAGGAACCCCACAAGATTGATTGAATTTATTATTTCGGTCACGGACCACTTCCAGAACCCTACAAGGTTTCAGCAAGACAGAAGCCTGGCAGCTGTCCTGGAACATTCCCTGGTTGTTGGAGAGGCAGGTGTGTTTTCCTCTCCCCACTTGTAACTGGATTCCCAAATTAGAACACTCTAGGCTTGGAGCCAAGTTTTGCTTTGACCTTTTAAACTCAGGTACAAAAAGATATCACGGGAAGACAGAGCAGTAGACGCATCAGGAAAGCTCCTGGGTCCACCCATGTCCATCCTGCAATAGCACACCACTCAGAATAAGCCTAGAAGCTGATCATCTTCAGGGACAGAGGGCCAATAAGACCACACACACTTCCTGGAGCACTGCAGTCCCCCACCAGGTAGGCATGGAGCAGAAATTCAATTCGGTTTGCATTTAAAGACATATGTGCAAAAACTGAAGCACATCTTTCAAAAGAGAGGGAGGAAACCCACATTTCTCCAAATTTTGTAATGTTTCTTCCCACCCCAGCCAAGTATTATGTATAAGAATACTATCCTCAAGTGTGCATAAAACAGCATATGCTGGTATAAATAACATACAGCAGTGCATTTTAACAAGGATCATTGCTTTGCAAAAATGTATACTAAGGAAAACGGCACACAAACATGTGTCTATTAGGAAAATTTTGCACTAAAATGCTGGTGAATTTTCATGAGGACTTTAAAAAAATCACAAACTGGTTTGTTCTGAAAAAAATGAGAAACTTAGAAAACCTAAATTGACATATTCACACAGGCCATGAGATCAGCCCAGGAGCAGCACCCAAGGGTCAAATCAGCCATGACATGAGAGCTCTGCTCCCCATTTCCCTGAGTTGTTGCTGTTTTTCCAATGAAAGGGTGCCACCAAAAGCAAAAGACCAGGAAGGAGGTTGTCATACTCTTTCCACTCCTGCAGTTTGCCTGCTGGGGAAAAAATCACATTGAAACGGCTTTTCTCCTTAAAGGGAAATATATATTCTTTGAGGCTGACTTTTAGCAAAGGAATAGCAGCAGGAAAAAGGGATAAGAAGTTCCTTCCTACCATTTCTGATCAAAATGATCACAAACTTCCAAAGGTTGATGCTCATTTTTAAAAAATAAAAAGAGGGAGAATTGAAGCTCCATGTCAAGGTTTAACTTTCAACTTAAGGGCCAAATCAGATGTAAGAGGGACGACCACCTCTTTAACACTAATTATGTGGCTGTCCCACTGATTTTAAAGCAAATAACATTGTGTGTGTCTTAATTTTTGCAACAAAATGTTAAAAAAAACAACCACATGAACACTATTCTCTGCAGTTTCCAAATTCAGAGCTAGGCTGGGTGAGAAAAGCGCTTCAAGCAAAGAAGCATTAATGAGGCAAAGCAAGGTTCAGCTGAACTCACCTTACCTGTGTTTTGTTGTAAACACTGGGTTTGCCATCATATTTCAGTCATGATTGAACGAGCGTGGTTGCCCCATCTTGTCCCTTTATGTCTGTTTAGCTCCTAAGACTATCTGAGTTGAGAGATCTGTTTGCAGGTGATTTGCACTTAGTCTTAACACCTTGTCTTCCCTTCCTGACTCTGTATCCTTGGAACATAGGAAGCTGTCCTATTTCAAGTCAGACCATTTGTCTGTCTAGTCTCTAGTTCAACAATGTCTTCAATGGCCATCATTAGCTCTCCAGGGTTCGAGACAGGGCAAATTCCTTGCCCTACCTGCAGCTGCCGAATTCTGGAATTATGGGCCCTTCTGCACACAAAGAGGGTGCTCTACCACCAAGTTACAGCCCTTTACCTAACATAATCCTTGCTCCCTACCTATGCATAACAGCAACACAACACTTTGCCTCTCCGCCGAGTCACAGCTTGGCTTTGACTCGGAAAGGCTGCATAAATGCAAGTATCAGTGTGACCATGGACACGGACCTTTGAATGCTCCAAGCGTTTAACAGCCATTCTACTGCTCTCACACACAATGGCCTGCTTCCTACGTCACACCAAGCCAAATCATGGCTTGAGGCAAATGTGCAGCCCCTAAGAGAGGAGATCACAGTGCTTTGCTCCTCTCTTTTCATCCCACTGCTTTACTGCACTAATTTGTACCTTGCCTTAGTACTTGGATGGGGAACCTCTGGCCTGTGGGACAATCAGGACTCCTCAAGGAAGTTCATTTTGGCCCATGAGGCCATTTCCTCTTCACCACACAAACCTGCTGATCAGTTGATGCCACTTTCCCTGGCAGGTAATGTTAGCTGATGGGTGGGGTTCATTTCTGCTCTGGCTTCACCCTTCAAGGGAGCTGATGTACACAGCCAAAGCAATAGGATTTGCACGTGGTTGAATCCTGCTCAGACCGCTGCAGAGACCAGGACAAAAGTCTAGACTCATCAGCTTATGAGCTGAAAGTTCAGGCCTGCCTGGGGCAGCTTCCCATGAGGAACGCACTAATGAAGCAGACCGTTCCCCTCCCTGCAGGCCAACTTTAACAGGTGAGTGAAAGCCGCCCCCTCCCCATTAGCCACCTGGTGTCATCATGACATCAGGTGACTGACAGGTACGTGTCCCCCACTCCCTTGTCAAAGTTGGCTCATGGTAGTGAGGGGAGATGAAGATCTGGGCTGCCATGCCAAAAATGTTCCCTACTCCTGGCTCACTGTGCTGTTTGAACCTGTGCTCGTGATTTAGATCTTTCCTGACTAGCCACAAACTGTAGCTGAAGTTTGCTCTATGCTTTATGGCTCGTGGCCTATCTGGGAAAGCTAAACTGAGCCAATTCAGATGACACACTGGCTAATAGCAACAGAGGAAAGCCAAAACCAGGGTTTGGTTTAGCATGATGTGCACACTTGCCAATGATTCGTAAGGTACACAACAAACACACACACACACTTTTTTTTTTACAGGCGGGAAGTGTGTCTGGCTCAGTGAGTGAGGCCAGGGCTTAAATAGGGATGTGAAGCCAGGTCATCACTCGCTCTGCTTGTTCTGCCATTGTGGCAGAGCAATGTCTGACACAAGAGCTCCCTCCCATCTTGATCAAGAAAGTTGAAAGCCACCCAAGGCTTCAAGGAAGAACAGCAACGGTTACGGAAATGCAGAGAAAAGCGGATGGAACAAGGCACACCGCCAGCCACCACTGCCCTCCAACAGATCAACCCACACAATCCAGGCCTGACCATGCCACAAGCAGACAGCAGGCGGGCTGCAGGAAAAACAGCACCTGCAGAGCAAACAGTGCCAGGTGACTCAAGGAAGCTATCAGTCACAGCTCTTTTTTCATTAAGAGACAAAGCTCTCGGGTTTCCGAAAGGGGAGGAAGAAACACAGCAAAAACCCAATGCTTATCATTCTCCATCTCTCTCTTCTTTCTGTTCTTTTAATGAACGCTGGAAGACATTTTGCAGGGGAAGCAAAGGAGCTGAGCTCCAGACTTGGAGGCGGCTGAAAAAGTGGAAGCTGAGCATTCCCTCACCCTGGCCTCTCCAGGGTTACTATAACATCATCATAGCCCTGAGGCATAATGGCTACCGCCAAGTTGAGAGTTATGGCTCCCCCTTGAAAGGGAAGAGGGTGGAATTAACAAGCAGGTGCGAAGAAATTGCTTCATTATTCGTTGACCTTGCAAGTGCAGCCTCGCTTGCACCAAATGCTCTCTCCAATAAAACCTGTCAGTATCTAGATTTAGCTACACACAAAGGGGGGGGGGGCGGAAATCACAACCTCGCCATGACTGAGGGAAGGTAGCAGGTAGATGTGTGGAATTATCACCAGGAAGCAGTCGCTTCAGGGTTTACTTTTGTGCCAGGTTCTGCCCAACCCCAAGCCTTGCACCTGTTTTCAGCACTGGTAGGAATTCATTCAAAGAACACGTGAAAGAAAATAGGAGAAAGAGGCAGCCTCTGAGGATATGCAGAGAGCATATCAAAGAAGAACCATGGCCCAACTCCCGCACACCTGGGAACAGGGAGGAGAGGCCTTCAGATCAGATGACAGGAGGACTTGCAGGCAGGCTCAAGTCTCTGCACTTATCATGTTCAAAGCTAACCAGGCCTCACTTTGCTTCTGCCTTTTCTTCCACGCAGGAGCAGCCACCAAGAACACCTCTTCGTGTATTTACATGCAGGATTTTTATCCCGCTCTTTAAAAAAATCAGCAATAAGACAGTTCCTGCCCTCACACTTACAATCTAAAAGGCATAAAAAAGGGGGGGGAAAACAAATTCAAGCATTAATTTGAATAATGGCTGGCTGGAATAGAAAATAGTTCAAAGAGGAGCCAAAACTTGATGGTTCCTCAGCTGATGTGATGGAGAGGCTCTGCTTCCCTTCTCACCTTCTGCTACAGCATGATGGAATGGAAGAAGGCATTAACTAACCAGTGGCTGCTCTTAGCAGACACTTCCACAATCAAAATGGACGCAGTGAAGGAGGTGGACCATGGTGCTTTGAACCTGAAGATACGTTATCAAGCTAATAATGTAGCATTCTGTGTAACTGTAAAGGTTGCATACTTTCACTGATAGCAGGTTCTCTCAAAAGGACCATCTTTGCCTACTTTCTTTTTCTCAGTCTCTGGAGCTAAAACAAGCAAGCAACAAACAAACACTCACCAAACAAAGTCGCTGCCCTTTCATACAACTGCGGGAGACAGAAAGACAAGGACTTGCAGTGGGGCTCACTGCTTGCTACCGGCATGTTTGGAGACGAAAGAACTGTGGTCTGACATAGGGCACTGCCTTGAGGCCAGAGCAATAGCTCCCCTTGCCTGGTTGGGGCTCTGGGAACAATGCTCCTCACAATGCTAACCAGAAAGATTGTGCTGCCACACCCCTTCTGGAGAATCTTAATACTGATCAGCCGGAACTACACATAACTTCCTCATCAGGCACTTTTCCTCATTCCTTGTCTTCTGCATCCATTACCAGTCAATTCACTCTGACCTACGTATGTGGGTGTGGGTGGGTGTACTTCACTCACTACATTTTTAAGTGGACATCCAAGATTTTTGAAGCATGCTCTTAAAAATGCAGACATGTGTGAACGCAGCTAACATATATATATCCTATAGGTACACTTCCCAGAGAGCAACAATTGACTACAGTTCCCTGTTGAGCATTTACTGGGTTGGCAAACCCAGGTTTTAGGCTGCGGAATGTATGAAATGGCTCCCAGGGGCTCCTTTTATTTTCACATTTCTCTGCTTGCATTTTAAAAAGCATCTTAGCCAAAGCTCTGAGACTCTGACCTCCTCCTAGTCCCTGCCACAAAGTCTCATTGTTTTCCTGATCTCACAGGCAGGCCCACTGAACCACTTCCGAAACCTAGCTTATCCCCATGTGTGACCTTCACATGGGATTTTGTGAAGCAACTTCCAAGCTTGGGACTTCAGCTGAGCTTAAACCTGTATTTCATATGAACAAACTTAAAGCACTACTTGGAAAAAGCAAGATATTGCCTCTCTAACAGGAAAGGGGGACCTGCAGCCTTCTAGATGTTGCTAGACTACAACTCCCATCATCCTTGATCATTAGCTATGCTATCTGGGGCTGAAGGGAGCTGCAGTCCAATAGCATCTGGAGGGCCACAGGTTCCCCACCCCTAATCTGTACCATTCATAGTACTGCACTTAAACACACTCTCCAGATTTCATGCCTAAAACAGGATTTTCAGTGATACCCCTTGAGAACTCACCTGTTATCATTGGCTTTCATTTTTATGTAGGAAGCTGCAGGTGGCACAGAGTATGTTAAGAAGGGGTGAAAAAGGCATTACCCTGATAACCCTCTCATCAACAGAAATACTGTGTAGTCCTCCTTAAAGACTTTTAATCCTGCTTCTGCCTCACTGCAATCAGAACAGCAGTTATTATGGAAGAACAGAAATTCCCCAGTCTCTTTATAAAAAGCATGCAGAGGGGCTAGTGTAAACTAAAGCTGCAGTCCTATAACAAACTGTTACCTGGGAGTAAACCCCTTTGGAAAACAATGGGGCTTAATTCTGAGTAGATATTGCATTGCACTGATAACAGCGGATAAAAAGACAGAGCTGTGAACCTGTTTAAATCTTGTCTCTGTGGTCTTAGGCAAGTCACTTTCTCTTAGCCTCAGCTATCCTGCCCCCCCACCCCACCAAATCTCCAATGTGGGAATAATAACAATCCAATGAGGTGGGCAATTAAGGAACACTTAAATAATATGTGCGAAGGTTTTTGATTATGTCTCCATTGCTGGACTGCCATTCATAGACTCACACACACTAACATCTTCACTGAGTGATGCTAAGGATTTGTCAAGTGACCACCTCTGAACCACCTGCTGCTGTGGGGCATTGCAGCTGGCATTAAGAAAACACACATCCTCCACAGTTTGCCTTAAGAAGCACACTTGCTTTACGCAAGGTGAACAAGGAAGGTTTTAAAATGTCAAAGTTAGCAAGCCACCCTAGACAGAGAGAATCATCCAGCGTTGGCAGCGTGCCTGCCAAATAATTTTTGAAATACGACTCTCCAAGCATAAACATATCCCTATGTTCCAGAAAGCACATCATAAAGCATTAAGTGCCCATTGTTGAAAAGTGATCTTGCTCCTAAAATAACCATGTTTCCCTAACTGCTGCAACCACAGCCCAAAAGAGAGCAGACCTATCCAGATTCACACCTAGCACAGCCTCAATTTCAGAGCTGGTTTCAGGTCTCCCTCCACCCACTTGTTGGGGAAAGCCATTTATTCCAACTGCTACTCTGTTCTGACTGACAGCAATCCTAACCCCACTGAACAGGGAACAAGTCCCACTGAACTTACTTTTGAGTAGGCAGGGTTACAGCTGCTGTTCGTTTCTTTTCTCCAGGACTGCTCTTTCCCCATTACAAACCTACACAGCCTCTCTATATATAGCCTTGTCTCGCCTTCACACATTTCAAGGAATTGAAAGCCCTTCTAACTTCAGGCACTCGTGCACCAAAGGAAATAAAGAAGAAGAGGTGAGAGTGAGGATGGGGCTTTCCTCACCCCACCCCACCCGCCCCCAAAACTCCCAAGGAACTTAGAAAGGGCCTCTCTCTGGCACCCATCTGAACAGAAGCTTATTTCACAAGTCACCACCTTTCTGCAGACACAGTCAGCACCTGTGAACTCCAGCACTAGGTGAAGGGGTGTAACCCACAACCTACTTCCAGAAAAGGTAAGGATTAGGGTGCTTTCCCCACCTCCTCCCCATCTAAACAGAACCACCCACCCATAGTTCATTCCCTTAGGGCTACTGTTTTGTTTTCACGCTGGCAGGGCAATTAACTGCCCCTCTAAGACCAAAACTTTGTGACAAGAATAAGTTCAACAGGCATTGTTTTTCCTGGTATGAAGTCACAGTGCACAGAGAAAGCTTCACCAGATTAATATCAGGTGTTGTCATGCAGCTGTTTAAGACACAGGGACCATGCTAGATAAATACGACTGGAATCCTCTCGCAGTGTCATTGGAAGTGCAGTCCATGTGCCAGACAGCTACCTTGCTTCCAACTTTCCCCCTTACTTTTAATAACCACTGTCCATGCAGAAATTCAGCAGGTGCTGCACTGGCGGGAGAAGAGTATGCTTTCACCTGCTGGCTTTCTGCCTCTTTCAGCTGCTAAGGAGGAGAGAAGAGGCAACAATCTTCTTCCCAGGTCCTCCAAGTAGAATGATGAACACATACTTTCAAGAGTTCCTTGCCCCACAGAAAAAGGTAGGGTTAGGACCCCTCCAAAACGGTTTCCAACTTTATGTGTGGGTCAGTTTCAAATTGCACAATGAAGGCTCTGGACAAGGGGCAACTGCATGAAACTCAACAGGTGCGCATACCCTCGCATCTCTGTGGTACAGGAGTCTGGAGCCACACCTGTTGAATTTCTGCCTGCAGCGCCGCTTCTAAAGTTTTTCCCTGGCGGAGAGCCGCCCACGACGGCGGGATGCTTCCACTGCCGCCCCTGCGGAGCCCCCCCCCCCCCCCAATACTCACGGCAGAGAAGTTGTGCGGGCCGCACTGCTCGCCGCGGAACTTGCAGGAGAGCAGCATGTCGTCGAGGCGGTGGCCGAGCCGATCGACGAAGTCCTCGCTGATGCCGCCGAAGTGGCGCGGCGGCAGGAAGAGCCGGAAGTCGGCCAGCTTGGCGAACCAGCGCAGGCGCTCGGGCTCGGCGCGCAGCAGCTCGGCCAGCAGCGGCCGCGCCGTCCGGTTGGGGAGCAGCAGGCCGAGCCAGTTGCCGGCGTAGTAGAGGTCGCCCTTGGAGAGGCGCGGGAAGCGCAGCGGGTTGTTGTTGCACAGCGTGACGGCCGGGAAGGCCAGCTGGCGGCTCCACTCGGTGCGCACCGTCGTGTGCGACGGGAAGGCCAGCCAGTGCAGGAGCCGGTTGGACGACCACGCCAGCAGCAAGCCCAGCGAGGCGCCCACGGCCAGCAGCCACAGCGCCCTCCGAGCCGGCGCCGCCCGACGCCAGCGCACCGCCCGCAGTCCCGGCAGCCGCGGCCGCAGCGGGCGCTGCCTGGGCCGCCCCCTCGAGCCCCGCCGCCGCTGCTGCGCCGCCGCCGCCATGCGCGCTCCCCGCCTCCCGAGCCCTCGCAGGGGGGCCAGCCGCGGAGCAGCAGCAGCGGCAGCATCCAGAGGAGGGGCGGCGGGAGCGCCTGGCCGAAGGGGCGGCCGCTCCACTCACTTCAGACGGGCGCCGGCATCGGGGGAGTCCTCGCGACGGCTCAAGGAAGACCGGCGCTCCGGCGCCTCCTCTCCCACCAGCCTGGCCGAGCCGGGCGCTGCTCCCCAGCGCGGCTCATCTCCGCAGATCCAGGCGAGGAGGAGGAGGAGGGGAACGCGGGCGGGGGGGGGAGGGGGAGAAGAGAGAAAGGAGGCGGCGCTCAGCTCCGCAGCCGCTGCCCTGGCCACCCCTCCAGCGTCCTGCTCCGATCGCCGAGGTGGGGTGGGGGGAGAGGGAGAGAGAATCAAAAGATGGACGGGCAGAGGAAGCGGGGAGAGACGCCAGCCGCGCGCTCCGCCGACGGAGCTGCACCTTGCGCCTGCAGCAGAGCCAACCCCGTAGTTGGCCCGCAAAGATCAGCCTCCCTCCGAGAGGCGACCGAGGATGCGCTACGGCTCCTCCTTCTGGAAGCGGGGGGAGGGAGCGCAGCGGAGGGAGATGCGAGGCAGGGGGGTGGGGAGGGAGTCCGCGCGATTAAATCGGCGCAAAGGCACGATTTTGGGTTGTAACTGCCTTCCGGGTTGCACCCTTGAGGTGAGGCGAGGTGAGCAACGGCTCTGAAAAGGCAGAACACCGATCCTTTCCGCCTTGTTTAAACTGTGTGGTGCATCTCGTCAACATCGCACCCACCTCCAGCCCCTGTGGGTGGCAAGGCTGGTAGCGCCTTTCCTAAAAGTTTGTAAAAGGAGTGGGACCCAGGATTCAGGAAGGATAGTCTTGCAATCACAGCTGGGGCCCTCCACAGCCATTATCCCAGGTGTGCAATTGCAGGTTCAGGATAAGTCATTCTAGGGAACCGTCAAGGAATTTTGCACATGCTCATAGATGCAATTAGTTCGCATGTTTCTGGTACCAGAAACGCGTTTGGGATGTGATTCAAATTAAGTAATTCCCTGTGGAGCACAACATAAAAATAATAAAATCCCAGAGACTGAACGTTCTGAATGCATAAAACTCCCCTGATGCAGGGCCATCTGTGCCCTAATAAGAGTCAGTCCTTTGAATATCTCTGCCAGTTTCTTGAATATTTGAACACATCTGTCTCTGCACCCCCCTCTGTGGTCTGTTTTTGCATGGTATTCATTTTGAGAGTTTGCCTTTTGCCGGACAGGGATTAGATTAAGCCCTGCATTCTGCAAATTCTTTAAAACACACGCTTTGTTTCCTTGAAGGGTTGTGTGTGTGTGTGTGTACCCGTTGCAGATGAGCCACACAGGAAGGTGCTTTATATCAGATCAGGCTATTTGACCATCCAACCCAGCAAGGTGTTCTCAGACCAGCACCTGCTCTTCAAGATCTCTAACCAAGAGTCTTCAATCCTTATTAAACTAAAGGTAGCATGGATTGCACCTGGGAGCTTTGGCTTGCAAAACCTGTGCTATGCCACTGAGCTGGGTTCCCAGATTACTTCTTGTGTGAGCGTCATACTCCTGTTGAGACACTTCCATTTCTTTATTTTATGATTCCATATGTTTGAGGGTGGAGTCGTGGCACTGAAAATAGCTGCCAGAGATCAGCTGCGGGTGAGTGCGCTGGTTCAACTTCTTAGCACATTAAAAAATAATGATGACAATAAGGGCGCACCTGAGCTTTAAAAAATTATGAGCGGGGGGGGGGGGGAATTCTCTCATAACACTAGAATTTGGGGTTATCAAGTGAAACTGATTTAGATGCAGCTTCAGGACAAAGAAAAGGAGGCATTCCTTTCATGCAACACATGCAAGGATAGCTCATTGCAAGCACATGGCTTCCCCAAAAGGATACTGGGAACTGTAGTTTGCACACACAGCAGGGGTGCCAATTTGAATAAAATATTGGGGGGCAGGTAAGCCCCAGCCCTCATAATTGATCACAAGACAAAGCACATGCACACTGTTTGAATGGCCATCAACTTTGGGGGACCTGTCCCTCTCAAATATTTTGTGTGGGGGGCCTGAACAGACCTCAGCCCCTAGGAGTTGGCTCCTATGATTCCCACCATCTTTAGCAAAGTACCTTTTCCAGCATTCTTTGAGTGATGCTATCTGGTTTCAATTTGTTTTAAATGTATGGTGTGGATGTGCCCCATGTCAGCCCCTCATCAAATGGCTCCCTACTGGGCTCCTTCCTGCATCAAAGGCTACTGGCAATTTACCTGGTGATGGTGATAGCAACAGCAGGAAACCACAGCAGAACTATGAATCAGTGCTGGGTGGATAAGAGCCACCATCTTAAATTTCCCACAATGCCTCAGAGTGACTCTACATGAAGTGGATTGTGGGAAACTTAAACAGCACTTCTTGAAAGGATTGGCAAGGACAGTTGTCAGCTGTGGCCCATGGTTTTGACAGCCACTCAAGGATGCCACATGCGACGGCGGCAGCAAGAGTTTTGATCACAGCAAAATGGAAGAGTAATGAAATCCCCTCTATACAAGATTGGATCCAAAAGCTGACAGAATATGCCGAATTAGATGGTTTATCAGAAAAAATAAAGAATAAATCAAAACAGGAATTGGTTTCTAAATGGGAGGTTTTCAAAGAATATCTGAAAAATAAATATAGTAGTTTAAATTCTGTTGCAGCATTCGAAGAACTTCAGTAATAGTTGCTAGGTAGACAGAAGAAACTAGATTTATTGAGAATAAGTTTAATTATGAAAAAAATGTGTATTGGCAATAAGTAATATGAATTTGAAATATGGAATAGACGGGAAGTTGGGTCTTTAGTGTTAAGACCAATAGATGTTTTATTGTTTGCCAAGAAAATTATGTGTCTATGGTTATTTTTGTAATTTGTGTGTAATTTGGTATTTGTGTTTTTTTTTTGTGTGTGTTTTTTTCTTGTTGTATAAATAAATATTATTTGGGGGGGGGGGAAGGATGCCACATGCTTTTGCCATTTCTGCACCATTGCCTGATACAACAAGGGCCACTAATTTACAGCTTTAAAAATAAGATTAGACAGATTTATGTAGGAGAAGTGTATCATTCCCTCTAGTTCTGATATTCCGACTATGACTGAGTACTTCTTCAGCCTAACACTTGCACACAACAGGGAGATATTAACACACACACACACATGTATATATCTCTAGATATATATATAGTATTACAAGCCTTAGGGGCCTTCTGCCCCAAGTCTGTTAATATCTCCCTGATGTATGTAGGTGTTAGGCTGAAGAAGTAAAATCACTCAGTCACAGTTGGGATATCAGAACTAGAGGGAACGATAAGCTTCTATATAAATCTGTCTAATCCCGTGTATATATTCAGCTGAAAACAGTGGGGGCCTCGAAAACAGCCCAGAAAGTGGCCCGGTGAGAACTAAGCATGCTCAGTGGCCACAGAATGTTCGACTAACTTAGGGAGAGAAAGAGAGATTGGTGGAATAAAATGCAGTGACTGGAATCCTGAATGAAACATTCCATACTGCAACATTTGGTTGCAGATCCCACTAGTCACTGGCTGTTACACATGATCACTAAAATGGGAACATCCACATTCAAAGGTAGGATGACCGAATAGTGCAGAGATAAGGAACCAGTGTCCCTCTGGATGTTGCTAGACTACAACTCCCATCATTCCCAGCCTTTGGCAAGGATGGCTGGTGCTGTTGGGTGTTGCAGTCCAACGACATCTGAAGGGACATAGTTTTTTCCACCCCTGGTATAGTTCAACCTGGGGACAATCAACAGAGGCCAGCTCTCTCCATATTCATCATGTGAATTTCCTGGGGGCATCTATAGAAGTGAGGCGGTCCAAGTCTGCCTGAGCATCGTAATAGTTCTTTCAGAAGGTTATAAAACTTTGACTCTGAAAGCTTCTAAAGATAATCTGCACATGGATGGTGATACTACTCTGCTGTAAGAAAAAGAAGGATAATAATGAAATGTCATCATCTACTTATCTAAAACCATCCAACATATTTGTTTTCCAAATTAAACTAAAATGCTTGGGTTTTAAGGTTACCAGATTTTTTTCAATGAATCCAGGGACACTTTTCAACTTTCTACTAAATAGATGGATTTTGTCAGGACACTGATTGGTAAATCTGGGGACTGTCCCTGGGAAATGGGGACGTCTGGTAACCTTAGTTTAGGCGGGATTCACTGCCACACGCCCAGTATGTGGAAGTGTGCCCCTATTCGCTAAGTGGAATTTGTTTTGTTTCATACCTTCAGTAGGCTATGCTAATCTAGTCTGCAATCCTATGTGCATGCACTTGGGACTAAATCTCATTTATCCCAGCAGAACTTAAGTTTCTTCCTGACATCCTGTCTATTGAGCATTCATCTTGATTTGCTTGCACAACAATACTTGTGGGGAGGTTAGACACCAGCTATTTATGGATGGTTAATTTGGATTTGTTTGTGGGGAGGTTAGATGAACTCAGGCATTCATTCAATCTGATTGATTTGCAGGGAGGCTAGATGATGTTGCATCAAGCAAATGTTATCCCACACTTTCCAGTATATTTCCCATCACTTTCTTATCATAAAAAGTTTCAGGTTTTTTTTGGGGGGGGGGGGAGGAGGAATGGCTTTGTTGCAGAAGAGCGCCAAATCAACTTTAATTATGCAACGTAAATTTGCCAGAATGTGATGGAATCCCATTCGGAAACATTGACCCTTAAAGCATCCTTACATTTAAGTAACTCTGTCCCGGGCTGTACTGTCAGCTGACTTCCTACCTCTCAGCCACTTAGGGCACACATTGGGACTGTTGTCATTTTCAGGAGGTGGGAGTGGGGGTCACTGGCATACCGGCAAATTCAGGAGCTCTTGCGCAAGAAACCTGATTCCTCATGAGATCGGAGGAACAGGTAAACACACTAGAAAGCGTGGGATGACATGTGTTTTGACAAATAAGGATGAATGGTCAACAAACAGGCCATGTGTAAGTGTCCTTACCTTTCAATTTTGTCACTGACCATTCTCAACTAAATGGATTCCATCCTTCATAGCAGGTCTCTTCCAGTGCTTTGAGCAGCCACAGGAAAGACAGAAGCTTAGCAGTAGAAGCTTTCAGCATCACTTCATTTGCGTGTGTGTACACACACACACCAAGGGACGCAGGTGGCGCTGTGGGTTAAAGCCTCAGCGCCTAGGACTTGCCGATCGAAAGGTCGGCGGTTCGAATCCCTGCGGCGGGGTGCGCTCCCGCTGCTCGGTCCCAGCGCCTGCCAACCTAGCAGTTCAAAAGCACCTCCGGGTGCAAGTAGATAAATAGGGACCGCTTACCAGCGGGAAGGTAAACGGCGTTTCCGTGTGCGGCTCTGGCTCGCCAGAGCAGCGATGTCACGCTGGCCACGTGACCCGGAAGTGTCTCCGGACAGCGCTGGCACCTGGCCTCTTAAGTGAGATGGGCGCACAACCCCAGAGTCTGTCAAGACTGGCCCGTACGGGCAGGGGTACCTTTACCTTTACCTTTACACACACACACCATACTAAGAAATGCTATGCTCTCAGAATTTCCACCTATTCTGCAGCACAGGCTCTGTGCCAGAAAAACAGTTGGCAGTTGTAGGTTCCCCAGTCACCTATGGCATCTGCTTAGAATCAGCTTAGATACAATGCCTGGCCTCTGGCAAATGGCTAGCCTTTGGTTTTAGTCGTTCAAGTAGTAAAACAAGCACTGCAACAACAATTTTTTTTTGCAAACAAAGACACTGTTAACTTATTCTTTTAAATTAATGGTTTTGTTTTTTGATGGCATTTGTTCTGTTTTTTGACTGTTGGCAAACTTGAGTCTCTTTTAAGACTTTTTTTTAAAAATAAAGAAGTTCACATAAGAAAGGCAGGAATACTGAGGGCAAAAAGTTATATACGATGGACAAATCTTCGAAACACAGGAAGCTGCCTCGCACTGTGTTAGACACTGGTCTACATCAGCTCAGGGTTGTCATCACTGATGGAGAGCCACTCTCCAGGGTTTCAGACCAGGAGATTTCCCCAGCCCTACCTGGAGATGTCAAGGATTGAACTTGGGATCTTCTGTGTCCAAGCAGATGCTCTACCAGTGAGCTGTGGCCCTTTCTCTTTCTGTAGCACTTTAGACTAAGGAGTTTTGCAAATAAATTCTAGCTTCCTTACGTACTCACTTGTTGGCTTTGGGAAAAGCTCCCCTTGTTTCTCAGCCTCATAAACCCTGCATTTAAAATGGGTGCAGCATTAATCTATCTCCCAAGAGAAGTCATTTGTTATGTTACAAATGATATAAAAACGATACAAGAGAACAGAAGGATATGCCTATGAGTTTACTGACGAAGGATAGTATGCACAAAAGAGTTTACTGACGAACTGAAAGGTTCATAGCAAAATTTGAGGACAAAGTTCCGGTTCACACATGCTTATTTGCCCCTTGATGGCTACATCATCGGGTAAGAGCCTGCATAATGTGTGACACCCAGTGAGAAATCCAACAGCACAGATAGAATTTTCATGCCAACTTTCATCAATCCCAATGCAACGCTTTTCAGAAGAGTCAATTCAATTTCACACATTCAGCTGCTAGTCATCAAAAGGATTGAAATGCACATGTGAACAGGCCAATGTCGCTTCTTCCACCTCTCCTCCCCTTTCCTTTCTGTGCAAAGACCATGATGCACATTTACTATCTTTCCCCCTGCCAATATAATGGATTCTGCTGTATACAGTCCTCTAGTTCAGCTAACCATCTGCTTTGTATGCTCTTTTCCCACAGGTTTTTTTTGATCAATGAGACTGCATTGAGCATCACTGCATTGTCTAGTAATCATGTACCAAGGCTTTTCACATTGCTCTCCAAGATTTCCAACACTGGGTAGGTATCTTCCCAGTCTTCCTACTCATTAAAGCTTTTGTCGTAAGGTTTTGTGTTGTTGTTTTTCTAAGAGGTTTCACTAATCCTAAAAATAACAAAGATGAAAACCCTGGAATTTAGAGCATATGTTGGGGTGCCACTGTTTCTGAATACTTATTCACAGATTCTGGAGGGCATCCCAAAGTTTGTCATGCTTTTAATTAAACTAAGTCAAGCTTGCCGTGGAGCATGTGTGAGAACAGTTATTTGGGCAGCCTTAAGACTTCAAAGCCCAGGATGCAGTGTGATTGTAAGGGAGGATGGCAGATGGTATACCCCCCATGCATTCAACAAACATGTAGGGGGTCGGGTTGCAGGACCTCACAGGTTACCTCCTCCACCATGCCCCATTGTTGATTGCATGAAAAAGCCAAAGAATAGTGTGGCAACTGAAAAACAAAGCTGGAGACACCCTTATTCGGAAGTGCTTTTACCCGTGATAGAGGCAGTGATAACAAGGCCAGGCTGAAGGTGGATTAAGTAAAATGTCCAGGAAGAGCAAATGAGCCATTTAGTTTGACACTGCCGTTGCTCCCTCCAACTCAAAGGGAGCTCAGGGAAAGCTAAGAACAACCTGAAGGGCTTCCTGACTCTCTTGTCTTTCAATCCAGGGCTGTGATCATTAAAAGAAAATCAGAGCTGTGAGCGCCCATTGGCAGAGCCCACAGCTCCTTGATTAACTCAGGGCAGCCATCAAATAAATGACCTGGAGGTCCTTGCCTGTACAGGTGGGGTTTGCTTCCCAAGATAAACACTTGGAAAAAGGGAGGAAGGGGACTTCTGAATCACGCTTGTGCAAGCAAGCCCCTGCGTGATCCACTTGCTGATATTCCCTTCTCCTCTTCTTTGACTCCCCACTTGTGAGGCAGGAAGACCGCGAGATGGCTTTTTGCTCCGCAAAGCAGAAACTCTTAAGTAGGTTGCTGCAAACACTGTGATTGTGCCCGAGGCCTAGGAAAATGTGTGCAAAAGCTGTTATTTCAGCAGTTTCGTAGCAGACACACGGGGCTTGTCCCCGGAGAAAAGATTGCAGCAGAACAATCAGAGACAGCAGGTGCCACTTAACTTCCCCACTGGACTACCCAAACATTATCCAAGAGCAGGACATGGGAGGGGTAGAGGCGGACGCTGGAGGACACTGTGCCCTGCAGGATAAGACAAGAAGGCTGCTGCCAGCCCCGGCCACAAAGAAGAGATGTTTTTGGAAAAAAGGGAAAAAAGGGGTTTTAGGAAATGACTGCCTACTAGACCTGACCAACATTCCCTCTGCTGCAGAGGTCACATCTAGGGTTTAATCTGAACACGACAGCCTGAGGCTCTACTCTGAAAGGTGAGACGCAGTCAGAAAGAGGTGTGCTTCTGAGTATGTGCAGAGTGTTTCTCATCCTGCACAGGATGCTTTCCTGCCACCCACATGTTGATTTACAGCCAGCCAGGAGTTTTAGTACAAAGGAAAAATGGGAGTCTCCCCCTCCAGGCTGATCCCAAACATACCACATTCCTTGGCTCATTCCCTCAGCCCCTCCACCCTTTGGCATCTTCCCCATTGCCCAAATTTAGATCTTCAGGCTCCTCGAGCAGGAGGAATATGTCATTTCATTTTTTCTTTCCTGATGTTCCTGTGCAAAAAATGATGTAAACCAACGGCTCTGCATAAAGAAGAACATCTGTAGCATTCTAAGCCCAAGGTGACTGAGTGAGCATCCTCTTTAGGCAAATTCATGGGCTGAGTCTTGGGATGGGTGAATCAGTCTATGGCTAATCCATGTTACTTTCACATCTGTTCATTCATAAGTCTTCCCTTCCTGATTCTCTGTTGGGGGGGGGTATTTTTTCCCCTTGCAAAATATGTATTTTAAATGTATTGTGATGCTTTTCCAGCAACAATTGGAAGCTTTTTTTTAAAAAAAAAAATGCATTAAAAACTCCCAAAGTGCACATTTAAGAAGTGGAGTTTGATGTACATATTTTTTGAGCCACCAGCATTTGAACTCTCTAAATGTTCTATGTTCCATTCTGCCTATTAGCACTGGAGGTGCAGACCAGGACAGTTCACAAAGACTGAATTCCTTCAGTGCCCCTAGCTGAGTCTCAAAAGCCCTCAAGAGTGGTGCCCCTGCACAGATTTATAGATTGAGCCATTCAGGAAGGCAGGGTGTGTGAAGAATGGCAGGGTGGACCTGGGGCTTATTCTGAGCCAGCTAGAATCCATTTTCAGGAACGTGCCTGGGAATAATATAGATGAATGCCCTTGAGCATGCTCAGAGTCCATCTCTCATTTCTCAGAATGGCATTGTCAGGAGGAAAAGCTTCCAAGAAGGTTTGACTGTAGCACTTTTTGTTTTTAACTACCAGTGTAATCCTATACATGTCTATTGAGAAATAAGCTCGATGGAGCTTACTCCCAGGTAAAAGGGTATGGGATTGCTGCCCAGCAGAATAATCCAATACATGTCTACCCAGAACTAAGTTCAATGGGGCCTGCTCCAAGAGTAGTGGTTACAGGTTCGTAGCCTTTGTGTGTGCCTGTGGATCCTTTCAGTGGGAACCTTTGGGCCTCCAGGTGTCGCTGTACTACAATTCCCATCAGTCCCAGCAAGCATGACCAGGAATGATGGGAGTTGTAGTTTAGCAACATCTGGAGGCCAAAGGTTTCCTATACTGTATCTGTCTTAAGAAAAGGAGAAATGTGGCTGTGTATTTGTGCTATCCATGCCACCTGCAGTCTCATAAATGTTGACTATGGAATTTTGGAATGGAATGCAGATTGATCTTTGTTCCTGCCTGCCGGTCACAAAGGAAGACTCAGAATGTGTAAACAATATCACCTTAAATTTCTGCAGAATTGCAAGGTGGTGGCTACACACACTCCCAGTGTATTGTTGTGAGCATTACAAGAGTCTTTTTCTCATAATCCAGTGCCAATTGTTCCCTTGTCCCATTCATGCCTGTGAAGCCCACATTCATCCCCAGCCTTTATGCCCTTCCGTTTTCTTTCCTTGGCCCTATAATTAATCCAGATTTGTTATAAATTTGGCTTTTGGGGGGAGCATAATGTGTTTACTTGGCAATATAAAACCGGTATATGCAAATGTGATTTATTTTACCATTTATTCTGGTGGCAGAATTGGATCCTTTGGGCATTAAATCTGGAGTTTTAGCAGCTGAGTACTTATTATTTATTACTGTCATTATCATCATCACCATCTCCCTTTCTGTTCGGTTCACAGGACCCTCTGCAGCCTGCATCACAGGAAAGCCACAAAATAAAATCACTACAATAAAACCCACCCATAAAATCATAAACACACAATAAAAATCCCAAAGTTATAAAATCAAAAAGGCCAGCTATATAACCCACAAGGTTCCTGAAAGCAAAAGGTCTTTACCATCTTTCTGAAGAAAAAAGAACCCACCTAGAGGGAATTGAGTCTTGCGGCCTCAAACTGCTCTAGGTTCAGCATTTGTGGCCAAATATTTCCAATTCTGGTCACCCCATTCAGAAGGAACTACAAAGCATCAAGTGATTGAGATGAGATTGAAGGTTCCGCTGCAGCTTTCTTCCTAGTGTTGCAACTCAGAGAGCCCTATAATAATGCCATTTTGGTCAGAAAGGTAATTGGATAGCAACCACACACCGCTGGGGTCTGTCAGGGGGGCTGTTTCAGATCTCCCAAAGCCCTGACTTTATTAGAAAACATTTTCACCCTTTCTGTATGTGGAGTTGGCTTCCCCTCCTTCCTTCCCTCTCTCTCTTTCTTTGTGTGATTGTGTAGATGTTGTCAAAATGGCAGCAGGAAAACTCTCCTGTTTCATTTGCTATTCTTAAAGCAGACAGCCCGCAGCACTAAAAGAGCATTATCCATACTACAGGGAATTGATGTTTTCATTTCCTTTTATCTGTTTCTCCCACCCCTGCTTTTTTCTTCTGCCTGTATATTTGTTTTCAATGTGTGGCCGTGAACTGAGGGGAGGGGGGGAAATAGGTGGAAAGCTTGTGGATATGTATGTGCACATAAATAATCCGCTCATGCCCATTGTCAGAAGAAGTGGGGCAAGACTTTGGGCCTTTGATCCTTCCAGGACTGGCACAGGGCTGCCAGCCAGCCAGGACTTTTACAAGCCCAACTAGTAAGAAATGTGCTGTTCTGTCAGGTAACCAACCGTGTTGAGAATCTGAAGAGGAAGGAAGGAGAACTACAGGTGTCCAAGAGAAAATTGTATTGAGCCCAACTTTTCTTCAGGCCAACCCTGCCATTAGACAGAGTGAGGCAGCTGCCTTGGGCAGCAGATATAGAGTGGGTGGGTAGAAGGGCAGTGGCAGCCAACCCCCTAACCATTCCTCCTGAACCTGATGCGTATTGCTGTACTGGTGGGTTGTCTCACCTAGCCACTTTCTCCCTGCACAACACAGACAAATGAAAAAGCCCATTGACTGGGGGAATTAGCAGAGAATCTGTCAGCCCAGGCAGCAGACACTGCATGTCTGCAGCTCTGCTTCCATGACACATAGACACATGCTGCTGTATGAAAGCATTTTGAAGGGGGAGCAAGAATCTCCCAGATTGAGGTGGGCCTTTTTGGTGGTGGCTGCAGTGCTATGGAGCATGCTCCCTACTGCAGTACAAGAGGCATCATCTCTTGTAACTTTCAGGGATAGGAGAGATTGTAACCTCCCTTCTTGGGTCAACAGAGTTTCAGCAGAGTCACTAAAGTTGAAAAATGAAAGAAAGGTGGCCTGGCAGCTGCTTCTCTATGCTGGCCTCCACTGAGTTAACAACAACAATAAATGTCAGGATAGGTGGCTGACGGGAATTTTAAACTGCAGTCCTTCTAGGAGATGGGAAGGGGAATCTGTGGTCCTCCTATCATGTCTGACCACTGCTGGCTGAAAATGACAGGAGTTGAGAGTCCCAACAACTTGTGGATTGTCAGTTTCCACTTTTCTATTCTAGAAGGGCTATGACCTTTGTTTCCTGGACCACTGTATTTCCTTTCAGACTCATGAATGAAATGAGTCCCATGTAGCTCCATTAAGTCACTTCCTTTGCCCCACAGTTCATGAACAGTCACTGCATTTCCACAGCTCTGTTTATTTAGCTGTCCCCTCCATGCAACATGGATTGCCCCTACATATTTTTCCTGCTTTTCTTCCCTGGTTAACCTATTGCTCTCCATCTTAACTGCCTCACAGCTCATTTAATCCTTACTACTACCCTTTGGATGGATCCCTCAGATCTGAATTTGGACTGCCTATCTGTCCTAGAGACCAACACAGTCCCCCTCTCCAGTGGAGGTTCATCCATTTTGGCAAATGAGGCACTGTCCCACCAACCTCAGCCAGCTCCCACCTACGTGCCTTCTTACTTCCAACCAGACCAGTGGGTTACATTGCCTGCCAGTCTCCTCCTCTTCTGCAGTCTCATGGTTGTCCTTTTAGAACTCAGCAGGGATGAGGAGGATGGGGACAAAAGTAGAAGTACCTGTAGTTGGCGCTGCCTGTCATTGATTCTGGCACCACCTACTGTTGGGCTCCCTGCATTCTGCCCTACCACTCTCAGTGGCCACTGGCTACTACTGCCCATAGGAAACCTGTACTGCAAATACCTATCTTTCTTCCCAATACACAACTTCCATAAGCTCCAACTCTGCAGAGTTTAAAATATCCTCAGGCTGCACCCATGATCCTGCCGGGAGATGTCGGATTCACTGAGGACATGACAGCCACGTTTACAGGCTCCAGTGAATAATAAAACACAAGCTAATGCAAGGGCTAAAACCCTCCACAATCCCAAATGACAACAGATGTACATTCATCAAAATAAAAATGTCACAGTGCTTAAGGAAAAGAGAATACATTGCCATTTCTAGGAGCATTGGCTCTATATTTCCCATTCTGATATGATACAAATGGTGACCATTTATTTTGAAGCTGGTATTATAATTGCCTGATGAGCCATAGCTCAGGAGTAGAGCACCACTTTGCATGCAGAAGATCCTGGGTTCAATCTCTGACACCTCAAGGTAAGTTAAGAAGGGGGGGGGGAGACCCCTGCCTGAGACCCTGAAGAGCTGTTGCTAATCAGTATAGTCTGGGGATAGGAGTCCAGTGGAGATGTCTT
Source organism: Podarcis cretensis (assembly GCF_951804945.1). Classification (NCBI taxonomy): domain Eukaryota; kingdom Metazoa; phylum Chordata; class Lepidosauria; order Squamata; family Lacertidae; genus Podarcis; species Podarcis cretensis. The sequence continues at coordinate 25,964,463 of NC_137182.1, read as the reverse complement.
GGAGAAGGTGGTCTGATGCTGAGAAGGAATGGGAGAAGATCAGGGAGTTGGAGCTAGATAACTCCAAGGAGAGTCCTAGTGAGATGGAGAAAGAGGAACTGGGACCCCAAGAGGAGTCCTACACAGAGGAAGGGCCAAGCAGGCTGGGAAGTGGAGATCTGGATGCCAGATAAGGACTGACAAGGCTGTCAGAAGAACATGCCACTTCTCTGATGCTGGATACCCCAAGCTCAATGTCACCAGCTAAAGAGCAGTGTTTGGGGTCCTATAAGCAGGGAACAGCCATCCCCTTCTGGGGACACATCAGGTGACAAGTCAGATGTTGAGCTGGCTCTGGCTCTGAGGATGGGCACTGTGTTTTAATGTCGTAACCCAACCTGGGACCTTAGGGTGAACGGCAGGTAATAAATGATATAATATATTAAAAAGTCACAGTGGATTTTCCCCTTATAGTTTAAGCCCGGCGTCTTCCCAGCTATGGAAAATGCACAATTGGATTACATACAAATGAATAAAGTACTGATTCAGCCATACAGACTGATCTTTCCCCCATAGGTTGATTTTTATCTATTGATCTTAAATTTGTGCAAGCAGCCTTGCAAAGAGTTCCAAAAGGCAGGTTATAGATATAAAAAATAGGTACATATGCTTTTTCATTCTTCACCTTAAATTTTTATTTTATTTTTTGAATTACTAGTTCTTTTAAGCATCACAAAGCAACCACAGAGATTGATTTTTGGGTGCTAGCCAGTTGGTGTCAACCATGGGTGGACTTTCTTCACTCAAGCTCCATGGCAATGCGATTTCCTTAAAGATCTTGCTGCTGAATAAAAGCAAGAGTTGCTTGCTTATAAAGCAGTGAAACTACCTCTGCCACCCTCACAGAAGTATGTTTAAAAGTACCATCAGTGAATGAATTCTAGTTTTAAAAAAGTCAGCTTCATGGATTTTATGGGGGGGGTGTTTGCAGTTCACTTGACGTATCTTGATAAAGTTTATTTGGTATTGTATATATATTTAGAACTTTGACAAAAGCAATCCTATGCATGCCTACTCAAAAGTAAGTTGCACTGTGTTCAGTTGGGTATACTACTAGGTACAGAATTGCAGCCTAAATAATATGGGGCACAACTACATGTCTCTGTATCCCCCTAAATATTCCTATCTAGCTTGTAAATGCTTTTACAATTCTGTGGAGTTTGGTACCCAAAGAACAATATTACTGTATATAACATGATGTTGCTTAACCATTAGATCGAATACTTCTATTCTGACTTGGAGATGCATTGTCATGTCTTCTTCCCCCGCCAGCCCCACAATACATCATAAAACTACTACCCTATTTAGACTGAAAGTCCATACGAATATAATAATACATCTCTAGAAGAGTGCTACAAGAAGGCACAAGGCAAATGAAGCATTAGGGATGTTCATTTGATTTGTAACTAATTAAATTGAATGGAATGGGGCCCATTTGGTTCAACTTTCACTCATTATGAAACTAATACCAAGAGTAATGAAGTGTGCGGGGGAAGGCAGGTATTTTTGTCTGGAAGCAGCAGCTGATATGGGTGACCACCCCTTGGTTCTTCCAGAATGTCTCAAACACTGCATTGTTCAATGGCATTCCAATGAGAAAATGGCTGTTGTTTTTTTCCAGCCTCTATTTTCTTCCTCCCAGAATGCCCTGGAACAATACAGTGTCTGAAGCATTCTGGAGATGGCAGTAGAAACAAAATAGTAAAAGAAGAGGGGAACTACAGTGAAAGCAAATGCAACAAAAATAAATTTACTTTTAAGCAAATGAGTAATTAAGGAAATGGGATATTTTTTTAACAAAACAAACAGTATAACAACAGAAAATATGCACAGCAGCACTAAATAAAGCTGCTTTCACAGATTGTTGAGACTGAAAATTAGACGACCCTAGTCAGGTCACTGATGAAAAAACTACAGTCCACTGTGGCTGCCAGCCAACTGTTCTTTTATGGCAAAACCACACATTCTGCAACAATCATTGGATCTCCTTACTTTCTTCCTTTCGTTTTACTGAATTGCTGCTACAAGAAGCTGTCAGTTTGCTCTCAGAAACAATGCAGGGGAATGACATGTTTCCCAATTAAAGGCGGCATCCACACTATACCTTTAAAGCACATTCAAAGCACATACTTTCCCTCGGGAGTATTCTGGGCCACAGAGTAATTCCCAGCAAAGCCTTAATAAACCAACCAGAATTGAGGTGGAACATGTGCTTAACGGTATAGTGTGTTCATAGCCTAACTCAGAAGCAGGACAAACAGCAGCTTCACAAGGCAGTTTACTGCATGTGGAAATGGTTATAAATACCCTATTCAGCCTCACTGCTGCTAAAAGCAGTCAGGAAGCCCCCTGCCCCTCAAAATGTGGGGGCACTGCAGTTAGGTAAGCCAGGAACCAGAAGCCACTGGACAAGTCAGAAGTCAAGACCAAAAAGCAAATTAAAAACTGATAGGCAAACCAGGAGGCAGGCTCAAGAAGCAAGCCACAACTCACAGCCAAAGAGTAACCAAGGACACAGAGAACATGTCCAAGCTCAGGAAGACCATGTTGCTTAAGCGCAGCTCAATTAGAACAGGAAGCCCTTTACAGTGATGGCTGATGCCTGCTTGGGACTTGTAAGGTGGAAGGCAGGGAGACCAACAGTAGGTAGAGCTAGAGCCAATGACAGGTAGAGCCAACTACTTCTGCGTATGTTCCCATCTTCCTTCCTGCTCAGTTCTACAAAGGCAACACTGAGACTAAGAGGCAGCAAACTGACAGGCAGGGCCATACCCGGGACCAGTTGTAAGTAAGCGGGCGGGTAGGCTGGTGGGGTAGTTCTCTGTTCACCCTAATGATCACCCACAATGGGGCCTTTATATACTCCTTCCAGATGATCTAGTGGCCAGGCTCAATCTGGATCCTGAAGGCACTTGGTTGAGGAAAGCTGCCAGCTGCAGTTTGATGGTTCCAACCAACATTTGGCAATCTAAGCACCCATCTGCCAGGTAACCTATAGAATCCCTAGAAGGAAGAAATGGGCAACCTGGAACCCTTCAGATGTCAGACACTAACTCCTATCAGCACCAGCCAGCATAATCAGGGATAATGGGAACTGTAGTCCAATACGATATCCATCCCTATTCTATGGCAACATCTGTTCATCCTTTGTGATGGCCTAAAATATAACCACTTCCCCCTAGTAATTCTGACAGACTTCAAATGATGCCAAGGGAGATATTTTGGGACTCATGTAATCTTTAAATTTATCCCAAGAGTCCAAACTGGCTTATCTGTATGGATTATAAATGGTTTGGGGGGTTGTTTTTGTCAAATTACTCCTAATATTTATAGATTTATTTATAGATTATATAATTGCTTTAACTTTTAAAAATTCTTTTCTATCTCCACTGCATTTGCCCTCTCAGCAATGTGCTGGAGCAGGTTGCCATACCTTATTTGACAGACTGTGCAAGTTAAACATTTCACAGATGAGACTTGAACCTACGACTCCCAGATTCAAGCCCAATAGCGTGTGGCCCAGAGTGTGCTGGTTCCCTCACATACACTCTCCACACCTCGGCAAACCACTGGTCACAAGCTTTTTTTGAGGAAGGCTTGATAGTTAAAAGTTGCATAGCAATTATCTTTGTAGTATATAGATGTGTGCTGGTGGTGAGGGTTCATAGATATATTCTTGGTGATTGTGTTTCAGAGATCTAACGAAGTCTGAGCCCATTTATCTCCCTTGAGCAACGTAAGACCTTTTTTTTATTCAGGAAAGCATTCTGGGACTGGGGTTGATCAAACAACTATTAGTAAAAATATCTGTGCATGTGTTTAAGAAAGAAGGAAGGAAAGAAATTTTAAAACCTGGTGCAATGGAGCTTTCTGCTCATCAGCTGATGAATGGTGGGCCAAAAGTTCACCACCCCTGCTGTAGCCCCTCTTTTGTATGTGTGTTTCCTTCACATAGGAAGCAATCTGACTGTTGTAAGTTCTGATGTTTACCTGTGTAAAAGAGTGTTCCCCCATTACAACTTGATCAGGGGCATTTGTAAGCTCATGATCTGCTGGGCCAGAAAGACAGAGTCCTTGGGCAGCTGCAGCTCTGAGGAAGCCGATGTGGGTCCATGGGCACACTGGAACCTATCTCTGTTGAGCTCCAAAGAGACCCCTCTGCTGCCAGAATCTGATGGCTGGTCCAGGACATATGTGTGCATAAATGATTTCCTAATCCAACTACTGTATAAAACTCAACCAGCAGGCTCAGAATCCTGGAGATGCAGATTCAGCTGGAGGAGCGCTATCCATGGTCCTGAACCTTGATTCCTTCCAAGGTGCTGATTTTTGCCTATCCTTCAGCATTCCTTGGAAGCTGTATAATAAAGGTGCCAGACACACCTCTGTAGGGAGGGAGTCATTCCTGCCTGAAGAATAAGGAACATAAGCCCTCCTTGGTGGTAGGCACCTCTGTGATTCATGACATACACACAAATTTGCTTCAGCTCATTTATATAAATAGTTATTTATATAACTATTTATTTATATAAATAGTTATTTATATAATGGCAGTCGGCTGTAGTCCCACCAGCACTGTGCTTTGCTTACAGGGTGACTGGGTGCACTGCAGAGTTAAAACAAAGGTTGAAAATGAGAAGGAACAGGAGAGGGAATTTATAGCTCAACAGAGAAGACTTGGCATTTGGACCCCTTTGGGCAGCCCCTAACAAAATCCCAGGACTTGACCCATCTTCCTGAGGAATCTGTGGGTTGTCTTTGCCTGCCTCCTCTTGACTGAGCCATGGAGCTGTTACAGTAAGAGCAGCTGTCCTTCCTTTCATATGGAGTGGTATGTGTTCATGACAAAAGAGTGGTTGCTTGCAGGCTTTCTCTCTATTTCTGCTACAAGGAGATTCAGATCTGTAGGTGTTGGTTGCTGAACACCACAAGAATTGGGGAAAGTGGCTTTGTGGCTGCTGGTTTTGTTCTGCATGCGTACTTCATTTGGGATCATTTGTCTGCTGCTGTCCATTAATTGGTTGTTTCTGTCCATGGTAAATGGGGGCATCACTGGCAGACAAAGGTGTGATTGATAGGTGGTTGTGGAGTTGTCATGAATGCTGAGAGTCTGCTGGAGCTTTCTGCTTTATCTCTTGTTTGAAGTTGCATCATTCTGCTGTCCACATGCATATAACTACACTACACTCGTATTATGCCGATCTCAGCAGTTAAAAGCACAGCAGCACCAAAAGGCCCACTATGACTAGATCTTCAGGAGGAAAATGACTTTGTAATAAGCTATTTTAAAATCCTGTGAGCACTACAGGGGGGCAGATGAAAGCACACAGGGAAAGTAGTGTTGGTTCCAAAGCAGCCTTGGCCTCAACAGAACAACAGCAACAACAATAAATCTTCTTCCCCAAAACTTATTGGCAGTTTTTCTCAGATCCAGCAAAAAATCCAATTAGGCACCCACTTGGAAAGATGTGTGCGACTCAAAGTTCAAATTTCAAACTGAAATTAAGGCAAGAACAGTCAAATTGCCCATGAGTGACCTGCATCCTCTCTCAATGACTAAGCTCTACTAAAGCTCAGGAAATGAGCCGTTTCTCTGCTCTGCATGGTCAAGTTACAGCATAAGTTATTTAAGCACCTGAAGTTGTTTTCCTCATTGTTAACTCACACATCATTCAGGGAGAAGGCAGGCTAAAAAAATGTAGTGAAGCTGGAGTCCGAGAATGAAAAGCTCTCATTTTGGCTCGGTTTGTAAATGAACTCATACGTCTGCATCCCGCCATGTGCTGAGAAAGTTTCCAGCAGAGAAATCTCCCTGCATTGTCAAATTAACAAATAAAGGATTGCAAACCGTTTGTTACTGTCTGCTGTTCCTCCGCAGAAGATTTTGCTGTTCTAGCTCATCTCTTTATTATTTTGGAGAGGCTGCGTTTGCAAGAGGGCTCCGCTTGTTTAATCAACCTCTGAAGCTTTTTTATGGCTCTATAGACACTGTCATTGGAGAAATCCAGGCTTAATTAAAAAGCTCCTGCAAAATTGTGGGCCTGTTTTTCATTGTCGAAGTCCATGTAATTCCATCTTTCTTGCCTGCTGGTTCAAAGGTGCCTTGAGTGGAGATGAGACATAAAATCCTGGGGATGGTGTTCATGCAGTAATGCAAATAAACAGTCACGGGAGGGAGGAAAACTTCAGGATGCACAGATTACATATTTTCAGGGAATGGAAAGGGCTCCGCCCTGGAATGTCTTTCCAGTGATGTATGAAATATCAGGTGCATCTGAGTATGAGAAAAGTGTGACCCTCAGCCCCAGCTGCTGCTTTCAAATCCACTGATGTCTTAAATAATAGTACAGATGAGTGCCTCTGAGCATGAGGAGACTTAATTTGGAACCAACACAGTAATGCACATGCATGTATGAATCAGCCTAAAGAGTAATGAATGAATCAGCCTTGAGCTGCTGCTGTCGGGTGGTGTTAACTGGCTAATTCCCCAGAAACCACCAAAAATGAGTTGGGGAGGCAGTTTCCCCCTCCTTTGTGGACTAAATACCCCTCCAAATCCTCTCCTCCCCACCACACACATTTACACATCAGTATCCCTACATGCAGGCTCCATGCAAATCAAATCAGCAAGCAGATTATGAAAACAGACTCACTCTCTCACTGCCCTTCTCCCCGAGGAATAAATTTTCCAGCTAACATCCAGCACAGGATTATTTACCATGGAATGACACATAGAATTTTTGTTAAATAAGGTGATAAACAGAAGCTTTCAACACTCCCTAAGATGCCTCAAAAGACTAGAATGTCCACACACTGAATAACATGAACTGCCAACCATAGCCAAAGCATCTGCCCACCCACCCCATGAAGTTGAAACCTCCTGTGTGAGAAAAAAAGGCTTAATATGCCCTGGGGTGCACTACTTGCCTTATGAACTCTGCATGCAGTCTCAAAACAGGGACCAGGCTTTCTCTGGTGTAGCAGGGATCTTAGTTCACCCTAAGATGAAACCCAGAATTCTGGCAATATTTTGCTTTCCCCAAAGAAAAATAAGTGTTTCAGATTATGATCAGAAATCTCTGCTTCATTTTTTTTAATCCATGTGCTGTTCAGCAGTCATCATGGAAAAAAATCTGTGCACAGGACATATTCAGTGATGAAGGGTGGAACTGTTTCCATTGTTAATTATTCAGTGATTTTTTTTTGTTTTGCTTCATAAGTTCATTAGTAGCAGTGAATGTATGCCAAACAAATATTAGGCCAGCTTGGCAATTTCAAAGTTTTTAGATTGTTTATTAAATACAAGTAAAACAAACATGCTAAATCAGATCATTATCTAGGATATGGGGGGGGGGGGAATTCAATGCAAACTAAGTCTTCCCATTCCAGATTTTCTAGAAAACCCACACCACCAAACATCTAGGGTCTAATCTGGGCCAGATTTTCTCCCTTTTAAACCTTTCTGGGGCTCCATAAAGGTCAGGGCGCTTTCTAGAGGGCAACCAGAGCATTGCAAAAGGCAAAGCTCGCAATCTGAGGCCAACTACAGTTACAACTACATGTAAAGAGCTGGTGCTACACATCGACATGCGAAGTGCAAGTAGCTCTACATTTTACTCAAGCCAGATGCTACAAAGAACATGTGTACACAGACCTCTTGCAATATCTGGAAAGAAGGCCAAGGAGGGCAGAAGCTAAGGGTCAGGGAGCAGAGGTCAGGCAAGTCAACAAGTCAGTAAGTCATAGCTCACTAACCACCAGCAAATATTTAAGGTTAAGGTGAGCTGTAGCAGAAGAGGGGGAATGGCAGAGCAGATGCTTTGCATGTTTTGAGGTCCCTGCTTCAGTCCCTTGTATATGGGGAACTAGCAGTGGTCTAGTTTGGGCACGCTCCTGAACTCAGCCCTGAACATGGATGTCCAGGTCTCTGCGGTGGCCAGGAGTGCATTTGCATAGTTAAATTTTTTGTTTATATTTTCAAGACCAGGCCAGGCCAAGGGCATCTGTAACTTTTTATCTGTAAGCCGCCTGAGTTCCTTTCAAGGGAAAAGGTGAGGTATAAATCAATATGATAATAATAATAAAACTAGTGCACCAGCTGTGCCCATTCTTTGACATTGTCTGATTTGGCCGCAGTTACACACACCTTAGTTACAGCCCGTTTGAATTACTGTAATGTGCTCTACATGGGACTGCCTTTGAAAAGTGCTCAGAAACTTCAACTGGCTCAAACAGCTTTCTGACTGCTTTTAAAGAAAGGGCTGGTGCTGTGCTGTTTTTTTGTAATTATTGGTTTGGTTTTAACAGATTATATATATTTATATAGTTTTAATTCTATCGATGTTTAATTGTTTTTAAATGGTTGTTTTCCCTATGTTTTTAGCAGTTCGTATTTTTATCTGCCTTGAGTCCTCTCAGGGGGTATTTTAAGCTGCCTTGAGTCCTCTCAGGGGGGAAAGTGGGGTATTAAAAAAGAAAGAAAAAAAGATTTCATTGCACTCAAGCTCCCATCAGCTCCAGGCAACATAGTCAGTGGTCAGGAACAAGGAGAGTTATAGTTGCAACGATACCTGAAGTGCCATGAGTTCTCCATTCCTGCCCAGCACTTCTAGCCCAAAGGGAAAGGGGGAAGCAGAGGAAAAGACTTGTGTCAAAGGCCTTAGAAAGCCACTTACACTCAGAGACAGTCCTGGCTTAGATGGACCCAAACGTCCATCTGCTTCATCCAGGAAGCATCAGGAAGGAAAGCTCAAGTGTATGTGCTTTCTCTTTCTGCACTATTTGATGTTACATTCAGAAAGGGAGCTTGCATGGCAGGAAGGAAGAAGACATTTCCACATCTGAAGCCAGCACATTCCACACAAGTTTCTTTTGAATGCTACACTGGAAGTCTGATAAAAGGGAGCGCCGCTTGTGTGTGCTTTCTCTCCTGCTGCTTCTTTACAGCAATGAACTTCACATTGTGTTCCAGGGGTCTCTGGGGTTCTTTGGATCTGCTGATCGGGGGTTGATCAATGAGAAGATCAGCAGCAGCAGGCAAACTTCCCTGAAAAGCAGAGAGCAAGAACCACTCCTCAACTCTCTCTGCAGTGAGCAGCAGCCAGAGAACAGTCAGAGTGTTCTAGGTAATGTTCTCATTTCAGGCCGGGCAACTGTGTGGCTTCACAAGTGTGTGTCATAAAATATATCCCCATAATCCTCTGCAACACGTGGTCTGGGGAAGTGTCTCGGAAAGCGATTCAGTTACAGAAAAGGTTTCCCAGAGAGAGAACATTTGATCACCTCTTCTTTAGAGAACCTGATGGCATTCCGAGGGTGATGTAACAAGGAAGAGTCCCTCTGCCACACACACATTCCATGCACAAAAGTTGACCCAGCTGACAGCTGAATCTGAGTTTTGCATGGGTGAAAGGACAGCATCCTCCACCACACCTGAGGGCAGGAGGCTAGCTTAGGGAGTGCAGGGCAAGTCACGTGGTGCACACACACACAACTCTGTCCTCCAGCCCCTCACTGCCACTTCCCAGCATCTGCTGCCTGAGGCAGCTACATCACTCTGCCATCCCTGATTCTGCTGCCAAGCCAATGTTGTGAGGTTCCCGTCTGCAAATGCAAAGGCTGACACCAGCGATGCAGCGGCATTTGACCTATGCAAAGCAGAAATCAGAGCTGGGGACAGGGAGGAATGACTGCAAAGAAGCACTGAGAAAGAAAAAGAAGCAGAGCAAAGCTCCATAGTCCGCCTGGAGCACTTTACTTGCCTGCATGTAATTTAAGATGACGTTGGGCTGTTTGTTTGTTTTTTTAAGTGACTACTTAGGACTGAATTTTGCTTTCTCCAGTTTAGATGCAATTGCCCAGATTCCGCCAACCTCATTCTCACTTGCTCCTCAATTTACATCTGGGCAAAAAGGAGGCCAGGATCTGGCCCATTTCCTCTCTTGCATATTTCAATCAGATTGTAGAGAGAATAATTCCTTAAGAACATGAACTGCTGTCACTCTTTTAAAAAAGTATATCCAACATTAGGGGCAATGCAGCCTTTTTTGAAGCCCAGTTACTATGACGACAGTATGGTGTATATTTGCATACCCTCCAACATTTTTTGCAAGAAAAGAAAAGAAACAGGGCTACTTATGTATATTCCTGACACCTCTGTTCCCGTGAATACTTCTGTCACCCCTGCTCTCCTCTGCCTGCCAGGTGCTGAATTCATTTATTCTGCATTTATATCCCACCTTTCCTCTAAGAAGCTCGAGGTGGTTCATATGGTTCTCTCCTCCTCACGTTATCCTCACAATTAGCCTGTGATGTAGATTAGGCTGAAAGACAGTAACTGGCCCACGGTCACCCAGTGACTGGCAGAGTAGAGATTTGAACCCTGGTCTCCCAGGTCCTAGTCCAACACCCTAACCACTACACCACTACACTACACTGACTTTACACCCACATTAGCAGCCCATTGGTTCTTACTGCCTTGGCCTGGCCCTGCATACAACCAGGCAGTGCTTGGGGCTTTTGCCTTGGCTATAATCTTGCTGTTACTTTCTGGTCTTGCTCCGAGTACTGATGTTTGTCAGTTCCACTATCTCCTTGCCTGCCTCTCAGTTTACCAGCATCAGGGGATGGTCCAAGGTATTGTGCCACCCAAGGATAGGACAACACCCCACCACCCATTCCACATACAGGAGCTGACTGGAACAGCAGTCAAATCTTACTGCCAAACACTGGTGGTGGGAGATTGTCCTGTCTACCACAAGCTAGATTAGGGAGCTCAGGCAGGAGCTCTGTTCTCCAATACCACTCTCAGTTCCCACTCAGAATCTGCCAACAAAGACCTAAGAGCAAGGCTGGCCCTGACCAGTTTCTTTATCCACTCACCAGCCCTTTTCCATGCTCTCTGCTTTCATTCCCATTCTAGATCCACTGTGATGGAAATAGCCTATATTGGCTGGAATTCTATAGTCTGGCCAACTTAACTTCACCACCTTCACCTTTTCTAAAGATCCAAACCTCTCACTTCCATCCTAAGCAGCCTGTATCTGCTGGGTGTCTGTGTTCAATATCCCAGCTAGGAAACCACTGGTGAGTGTAGGAAACCATTGACAAGGCTATCAGTGGTGACTAGCCATAACAACTATGTTCTCTCTCTACTGTAGGAGGCAGTATGAATACCAGTGGTTGGGAATCACAAGTGGGGAGAGTGCTGTTGAACTGTGCTGTGTGTTTCCCATAGGCATCTGGCTGGCCACTGTGAGAATGGCCAGGATGCTGGACTAGATGCCCCACTGGCCAAATCCAGTAGAGCTCTTCTTATGTCCCACGCAAAGAGGCAGGTGTGGATTCTCTGCCTGCCATTCAGGTAGCAGCAACCACTTCCCCTGCATGGTTTTGAAGACTGTCTATTCTCTTAGCCAGAGACCTTTCTGCCAATCCCGATGCTAGCAAAGAGGCTACACAAGACTTGGATCTGCCAAGAGCCTCCTCCAGCATCTTGCCTTGAAAGCTTACCTAGCCAGCAAGAAGCAGAAGGAGTCTCTTGGCAGATCTGAGTCCTGTCTAGCTACTTCAGGCTAGCTACTTCAGGCATATAGTTGCCTAGGAATAGCACATGGTTACCTGGGGCTGCCAGAGCCCCAGGTAACCATGTGGCTGACACAATTCTTAAATGACTTAAAAGCAAAGGACTCTTGGGATCACGTCAGTTTTGGGGACGCTACTGGGCAAAACATCTTGTGCCATACAGTGAAGAGAAATAGTATTTGCCTAAGGAATCTTGAACTTGTATGAGGTTTTTTGGCAGGTTTTAAGCATCTTCCTCCTTTTTATAGTAGCATCCAAGGAAATTCCCAGTTTCACAGGGACACCCAGGAAGCTGTATTCAACCAAGTCAGACTATTGGGACATCTTGCTCAGTGTTCGCCACCCTGACTGGTGGAAGTTTTCCAAGATTGCAGATGGGATCACTTCCAGCTCTACCTGGAGATGCTGGGGGTGGGGTGGGTAGGCTGGGGATTTCCTTAAATAAAATCAATCGCCTTCTGTGCCTTGAGTCCCCCCCCCCCCCCAAGCTGGCTGCCTACTCACACTGCCACTACAGCATAAGTACCAGACTAATATGACACCCAGTTAATTTGCAGGCTTTCTTTTTATAGGAGAACGTTAAGGCGTTCTCTGCTGTCCTCATGAACAGCACAGGTGGGTGGCAGACTACAAAAGGTTTTAAAAATGATTTGTTTGGGGAAACACATGGGGGCGCACAGGCAGAATGTTGGGAGGAAGCTAGAAACCTAAAACAGCTAAAAACATGAGAAGCTGCCTTATGCCTAGTTGTAGCAGCTGGGGTGGGGACGGGCAGAGCCACAGAGTTGCCCTCCCATCACAGGCATTGTTGCAGCTTACCTGAGGTGGGGTTGGGTGGGGACAGGCAGCATCAAGGTCAGGACTGTGTGGATGCACCAAGTTGGTCCAGCTCTTGCATCTGCATGCCCCCAGTATTATTCTTGCCCTAGCCTGCCCCAGCCCTGCTCAAGTTGGCTGCAGCAACGCTGGTGACAGGAGAGCTGCACTTTGGGCTTTGCCCCGCCACACCGGCCACTGCTGATGCTGAATTAGATCTCTGGTCCCTCTAGCTCAAGTCTGTCTACACTAAAATGCAGTTGCACTTTCCCAGATCCACCTAGAAATGCTAAATACTGAACCTGGGACTTTTTTGCATGCAAAGCCCATGCTCTGCTGCTCAGCTATGGCCTAGCCCTCCTTCATGCCCCTCCCCATTATTCTGACACCCCCTCAATTTGTGTGGGTATCACAATCCAGGCTTTTGTCTCTTGGCTGACCTTTACTTGGACCGGCTCCAGCACTCACTCCAGATTTCGTCCAAATCCTGCAAAGACTCCAGCTCCATTGAGCTTGGCTGCCTGCACCCCAGCACGAATGATAACAAATGCATCACAAATGTTAATTAGTGGTCATGGTGGGTTTCTGGATTCTGTAATGGATGAAGTGCCTCTTTGCCTGAAATAATTTTTAATGAAGTTGGGGGAAACACGTAAGCATTTTGCTGTGTTGTGAAAACATTGCCCACTCACCACTGAAGCTACTTATAATTGTTGTTCCATTCTTATTTGCATAAACACTTTTTGGGGCTGTTTGTCTGAAGCACTGTGTGCAAAGGATTGAGCGAGGCACGTGACTTGCAGTTCTGCTAGCAGAGAGCTGGCAGCTGCGGGTTTCATTTAGCGATAATCCTTTCCCTCTGCTAACATAATTGTCTCTTTAAAACAGCTCCCAGTGTGACCCTGAATTAAAGATTATCATCCTAGATTCAGCAAGAGTGGTTTTATTTTATTTTGTTTAGAAGTTTACCAATTATTTAAAAAACAGAAACGAGGGGGAACCTCACAAAGGTGATGCACAATAAGCAAGTAGTTATCACCCTCTCCTCAATTCTTTTTCACCAACAACATTATCATCTAAGCCCACTGACCAGGCACAAAGCTTTGGCTTTATCTTCGACTTTCCCCCTCATCATATTTACTCTGCTACCAAGGCATGCTGCTTCTCCCAACATTAAAAAATCAGACTTCTTCCTCCTGGATGTGCCTTCTCTCGCCTCATCTCAGTCTTCTCATCTCCAAAATAGTTCACTTCTGCTGTGTGACATTCCTTCTTAGGTCTCTATGCTGACTTCCTTTTCTGCATCCGGTTCAAACTCCTTAATATATATTCTTAATTTTTAAGTCCTTCTGAACACAGCACCTCCCCCAGCCTCTCTCTGTACCTTTACTTCCCATCATGTCCTTACTGGGATCATAGCTCCTCTAATTCTGTCACCCCCTGGCCTCTCAAATCCCTCCTGCTTCCATAAATGAGTTTGCTCACATTCCACTGCTATCTGGCACTCTCTTCCAAAACAAAGGAAAATCGGCTGTCTCAGAATACCTGGTCAATGAACATTCACCCTGATTTTTTTTGCAGGGGTGTTACATCAAAGCAAGTGTTATCCCACACTTTCCACCAATGCATTTTCCTATCATTTCCTTATTGCAAAAATAAGGGGGGGGGGGCTTATTGTGCAACATCTTCCAAGGAATTACAACAGACCTCCGAACAAGGGACAGCGTACCAGCCCTCTAGACAATCAATGCCACTGTCATACTGCTCTTACCATTATCTTCCTATATACATAAAAAGGCAAGGCTGTTGTCATGCAGCAGTCTACATGGCTGCTGATTAGGTGTTCTTAAACTTTAAAATATATTCAATAAAACTAACAAAAGCAAAAAAGAATAAAATTATCTTAATATTCGGGAAGCAGGGGACAACTGTACACTCCCTGTTACCCTTGCCTCAGTATCCCTTCCCCCTTGTTGTCTCCATATCTAAATTAAGCTTTTAAGATCTGTGGGGAAGGGATCTGCCTTTTGCCTATGTTACTCTGTAAAGCACCAGGTATGCTGAAGATGTAGTGATAATCAAAATGATTTTCACCTAAAAATCATTACGTTCATCTCTGTCAGCACTGCTAATATAGTTTATAATTTATGCCCCACTTCCCCTTTCAACCTTCTAAGAAATGACTGGTGCTGTCAAAGCTCACAGCACCAGGCCACTGTTGGGTGAGTGTGGGTGTGCAGATATCTGTATGCATGTCTGTATCTGTATACACAGAAGGCTCCACTGCACATGAGGATCCATATGTCAGGGTCTATCTGATCACCATGAACTTGGATTTCACATTTGACAAGCCTTTCAATAAACTAAAACAAGCTAGAAAATCCATTGTTAAGGTACACTGCATTCCATTTGCTCAATAATAAACAGGTAATGAACAAATTGACAAACACAGCACAATACAATGAGGCATATATCAGCATTATGCTCCAATTGCCATGGATTTCATCTATCAATTCTGTTCATTTCACTTATCGGTTTTGCCCCTACAAAGACATATGTTTCCTCCACTATCTAAGCCCTTCCAAGTGTCAATGCTGAACATGCCTTTGTTTTCTAGGCATTAGTCTGGTCTAGGCTTTTCACTTCACTCATGAGATCTAGAAACCTAATGGTGAAATAAGGCTCAACATTTTGGATTCATGTTCTGGTTGCAATTACTGGACATATGGTCAGATTGGACCCTTGTAATGTCTTATTGAATAACTTGGACAAATAAGTTCATTTTTCTCCTAGATGGTTTATTTTGAACCAGCTGGCTACAGGGAAAAAAAGGTTTTGCTAGACTTTGGAAATGGTCCTTGCCACCACCTATAATAGAATGCCTTGTTTAAACTCCTGAGATGGGTGAGATGGATAAATTAATAGATTGTGCTTGAAGGAGAAATTAAATACGTTCACCTGTTTCATTATTTGAAAAATGGAGGCCATTTATAGCTTACTGGATTGTGCATTCTAACTTTGTTTCTTTAGACAGAGAAAGTTACTTGTAATCTTTTCTGTTTCACTCCTATTTTTGTTGAAAATATTTTTAAAAAGAAAATAATCTTGGAGGTGTAAATGGGCCAAGGTGCACAGGGTTTTCCTTTAAACTCCTCTGTGGCATTTTTTACCCTGCTTATCTGTTCACACCAGTTCTGGCATCTCTGTGTCCTAGGAGACAGAGATGAAGTCATTGCTGGCTTAGCATCCTATTTACTCTGAAGCAGGCTCTTCACTTATAGGGGAAGGCACCAGGGGCAGCTCCACAACAGGAGAGCTCTGACGAGGGGTTCCAGTGTGACCGGAGAATAACACCCTTCTGCTAACCTGTTTGCCCCCTCCCCTGGATCTAGCTCTCTCTCCTCAAAGCTACCAACCCCTTCCTTGGAATACTGACACTTACTGGGTTCCTACCAACACTTCCCCCATCCCAAAGGACCCTCCCCAGGGTCATCCAGCCCCAGCTGTCTGAGCTCCTTCATTCTTCCTTGGGATCTGGCCTCCTCCTCCATGGTACCTCCATGCTGGTACCTCCCTCTGGTTTCGCAGTGGCCCCATTTTGGCGCCATGTTTATTGGCACTCCCCTCTTGAGTTTGCTTTTAAAGGGAATGGTATTGAATTGTTTAAGAGAGAAATATATATGTACATGGCAGTTTGAAATAGGAGGAAGAAAATAATTCAAAACAAGGGAGAAGAACATATAAAGTAGCAAAATCCAGATTTCAGTTGTCAAAACATCAGACCCACACGGTCTGGCCCTGAGTGTTATGGTCAAAAACCTAAGGAGTCATTCGTTTAAGTCACATGTCATCTGCACTGCTGGGCAGACCTTGTGGTCTTGGGCTTTGTTTAGGCTTTATTTTTAGGAAACTAATTGAATGCCTTTTGAAAGAACCAGCAACAACTTACACCAAAGGACCCAAGGACCTTCTAAGAGAACAACTCTTGTAGGTTCTTTTCTTAACCTTCAAAGCTCACCCAGTTAGGACTGGCAGCTGTGGAGGCTGGTGCTCCCTGGGGCTGGTAGGGGTGGAAAGCAGGGAAGCAGTTGGCAGAGTAAGAGCCAATGACAGGCGGAGCCAGTGAGTTCTAGTTTTGTTTCCTTCCTGAGGGCAACACCAAGACTATGGAAAAGGAAGCTGACAGCAAGACCACTCCTAGATTGGCTGTGAATAAGCAGGCAAGCAGGAGGCAGCTGGTGGAGGGCAAGCTGAGGTTGGTGGGGCAGTGCCCTCATTCACCCTAATGGACAGGAGCGCTGATTGGCAGAAAGGGCTTTTTAGCCAATGAAGCCAAAGAACGAAAATTCAACAATCTTAGATGATAAGGCTAACCAAGCCTAAGGAGAAGTGACTACATCTGTTCTAAATATATTTGAAAAGTTAACAGTAGTTGCATTGGCCCATAAGAAAAAAGAAATCAATATCAGCACTAGGGTTATTGGGGTGGTGGCAACTAAAATGTCATAAAATAGTGTGCAGGTTTTCAAGTTCTGATCTGGGGACATCTCAAGAGGCTTTTTTGGGTGTTATGCACGTCACACCAAGGACTGCTGGGAAGGAGGAATGTAGAATGCTTCATACCCTCCCCACTCCATCTTTGAGAATATAAAACCCAGCTATTAGCCGTTTGATTTATGTGACTGCTGACCCATTATGCAGCTGCCTGTTTGAGATGGATTTCCTACACAGGGAACTGAACATACACTTGTGATGGACAGATCTTGGGTCATCCTCCTGAAGATCTTGTAGCCAATCATGGCAGTGTGGTGTTACAACCAATGGGGCCTGGATGGGGAAGTAGCTACATGGTTAGGAGTTTGTTAGGCAGGACAAATCAGTTCATCACGGAAAGAAAGAGATACCAGAAAGGGGCCAGAGGCATTTTACAGGAAGGATAAAACATACAGCCATTCTAGGAAGATTAGAAATAGTCTTATAAAGGAGAGTTATAAGTTCTTTATTACATCTGTAATGAAGTTTTGACTGAAACTAAGTACTGTGCCTTTATTAGTGAAACTGCTATAGAGTGCTTGTTAATAAACTTCCATTGTGCCTCATCTTTAATTCATTCCCAGTTCAAGAAATAAGTGGTCAAAGGACACCCGCCTCCCCACAAAGCAGTAAGAGTCATTGTTGCTGAATTATAGTAAATGCTACCAAACACGTCGAATCTCTGAATCCATAGTTGTCCTTACAAGGAGTATCTTAAATTTAAATCACCCAGATCTTTATTGATGGGACAACGCTTGCCACAACACTCTTGCAAACACAGACTGCTTGATCTTGGGGGATGCCAGAGCCAAGGATTCAGAAAAGGGCCTGAGTGGCTGTTTCTTTTAGAGATCCCCAAAACTTTCATGATCTTCCTACTCCATTTCCCCAAGCTAGTGCAATCACATCAAGACACACAGCCATGGACATCCAAGTTCAAACTAGCAAGCAGCATAGAGAAATCATCCTTTCTGCTGACACCTGTTATCTTTACCCCTTGTGTGAAGGTATGCTAATCAATCGTCACATTTCTTGCATCTTGCTTTGACAAATGTTGAGCTGCATATGGGGGGGGGGGTTGACACAAATCATTTTTGCTGACTGCTGAGTGTGACATTTCCCAGACCTGTCAAGCTTTTCCTCTCTTGGTCGCACTGGATAAAAGGGGAGAGGGCTGTTCCCTGCGTTAGGTCAGCTCATATAGAACATCTAAGGGAGAGTCCATTGCTTCTGGTAACAAAGATGGTATTTTGTAAACCTGTCTAGAAGAGAATAATTTTGAACTGTTTTATTTCTTCCTTATAGCTACCTCTTATTTCTCCTGCTTTCTTATATTCATCTTAAATCAACCTTTCAATTTAGATTTCATGGTTGACCAAGCCCTTTGTCTATCCCAAATTCACCACATTATGCCTAGCTGAATGGATATTGCTAAAGGAAAAGGTAAAGCGTATTCACAGATTGGCCTCCCAACCTCCACCCTGGTGACAGTGACCAGCAGGGCTAGCTAACTGTATGCCTCCTCTTAGGGGGCATAAGCAAATTTGTCACATTTCAGCCGCTCTGTTTCTCAAATTTCCACTCTTAAGTTCATTTCTCCATACAGTGGTACCTTGGGTTAAGAACTTAATTCGTTCTGGAGGTCCGTTCTTAACCTGAAACTGTTCTTAACCTGAGATACCACTTTAGCTAATGGGGCCTCCTGCTGCCGCCACGCCGCTGCTGTGCGATTTCTGTTTTCATCCTGAAGCAAAGTTCTTAACCCGAGGTACTATTTCTGGGTTAGCAGAGTCTGTAACCTGAAGAGTCTGTAACCTGAAGCATATGTAACCCGAGGTACCACTGTATTTCTACATTAGTCTGTAATGTTGTTGTTTTTTTAACCAAGCAGCATTTTAGTGCAAATTTATCCATATATCTATATCTATCTGTATCCAATTATGTACACATATTTTGCAGAACCATTTCCCCTTTCAAAACATTTTTTGTCTGCTGTTTTCACTAATATATGCATTTCTGTGCACACTTTACCCTAGCATGTGCATTATTGTACGTGTTACTTGACTGGAATACTGCACTGCAAAATTCTGAGAAGTGCAAATTAGGTAGGTTCACTATAAACATGAACTTATCACATTTCTCTCCCTCCATCCTCATCTCAGGTAAATTAAAACAAGCTCACTTCACCAAACTTTACAAATCCAGCTGATTTCCATCAGAGGTAGTTTTTAAAAAGATGAAAATGAAAAGTGGACGTTCTCAGGATTCTGTAGGGGACCATGTACCCCAGTTTACAGAGGATAATTCTCTGTTGGAAGGGCTATCCAGTCCAGGTCCAGTTTAAAGAACCCTAAGTAGAGAGAGGGGACGCGGGTGGCGCTGTGGGTTAAACCACAGAGCCTAGGACTTGCCGATCAGAAGGTCGGCAGTTCGTATCCCCGTGACGGGGTGAGCTCCCGTTGCTCGGTCCCTGCTCCTGCCAACCTAGCAGTTCGAAAGCACATCGAAGTGCAAATAGATAAATAGGTACTGTTCTGGTGGGAAGGTAAACGGTGTTTCCGTGCGCTGCTCTGGTTTGCCAGAAGCGGCTTTGTCATGCTGGCCACATGACCCGGAAGCTGCATGCCAGCTCCCTTGGCCAATAAAGCGAGATGAGCGCCGCAACCCCAGAGTCGGTCACGACTGGACCTAATGGTCAGGGGTCCCTTTACCTTTACCTTTTAAGTAGAGAGAGCAGCAGGGGCTCTGAAGCTGCTTATCAACACTGAGTACCTGGGCCGCAAACTGAGCAGGCACACAGCAAGCCACCTGGTAATGATCTTCCCCCCACTGTAGTGAGATGCATTGCACTGCTATTTAAATTATAGTAGTTATTTCTAACTCTCCTCTGTGTGTGTTAGAATAGCAAATGTTATGCAAATCTGTGCCCTTGGTGTTGTTTTTCAAAAATACATCAATGGCCACCTTCGGATACAGCACCATCTGCTGGACAGGTTTTAATAACCAGTTGGAACATGGTCTGGGTAAGACTTATTAGGCATTCGTAGTGATGCTCAACATGCAAGAGATCATAATAGTACTTTTCCTTTGCTCTCTGCAGTGAGATAATATTTTTGTTTGCAGACTGTTGCTGTCTGTTTGCTTAGAGCCCCGAGACTCAGGAGGAGAGCACCAAAGACATCCGTTAAATGCTCAGGCAATTGGATGAAGCTTCTTAGTTAAACACTTGAAATGGAGAAAAGCAAATCCTCCAAAAGAAAGCACTCTCTATTTGGGGTGAGGGAAAACTCATTGCATTTGAATTCTGCTGAGGAATGTGATCAGCCCAACAAATATTTCAAAGGGGGAAGCTGGTGTTTGAATCTCAGGACACTTGCATGAAACACCCTCTGTTGTGTCCTGGTTTGGTGACCTAAGCAACTCTGAAGCAATGGTTTGTGCAGATCCAGATTTGCAAGAGTCTGCCTTAGGGATTGGACATTTCTGTGGGGGGCCTGAAGTAGGCGCTTAGACACTTCAGACTCATCAGGAAAGGGCCCCAACTCCACAGCTGTGCTGGCTGAATAGATACCTAAACAGTCTTCTTCCTCTGCAGTGGCCTTCCAGATGTTGTTTCACCACAGCTCCCATCAGCCTCAGCCAGCATGGCCAATGGTGAGGGATGATGCGAGTTGGAGGCCAGCAACTTCTGGAGGGCCACAGGCATCGTCATCCCTGCTCTATTCCAAGTTGCCAGCTGAGAATGCAGACCTGGGGAGGTCATAAAGTGGCACCATGTGTACAGCTTCAAACAAGGCTCCTGCTCCTTTTTTCAATCTTGCTAACTCTCAGTGAGAGGGTGCTACAGCTCCTCAGTTTTAGTACTTAGGTGTTTGGCTGAGTCCTCCTGACTGTTTCTGGAGCAACATCTCCTTTGACTGGGAGCTCTCGCAGGTTCTGATAAAACCAGATTGGTTTTGCTACCTGAAATCTACTACTTGCAACCTGCTGCCAGACTAATCCCTCTCCACTTGGCCCCATGCAATCTTTGCTCAGTGCCTTGTGGGCCCTCTGCCCACTCCAGAATAGTTTTCTGGCAAAGGAATCCTCACCTTGCAAGTTCTCCTTACGGAACATTACATTTTAGCTAAGGTGCTGCTGTGGTTCAGCAAACTTAATTTCAATTAACTTGGAAGAGGGCTATAGTCTGTTTACAGAATCTTTATCTTAGCCATGCGTCAACTAAGGTTAATTCATTTGGAAAGTACAGCTTGTTTGCAAGACTTTAGCTATAACCTACTTAGCAGGCCAGTTTCACCAAAGGTACCATGATTTTCTTGCAATGGATCTGAATTATTGCAAAGTGATTTCTTCTCATCGAGAAAGCTCTGCTTTTGTTTAGCTTATCCTAATTCCCACTAAGATTTGCTTGGGAAATCTCTGAGATGGTGGAACTGACCTGGACAAAGTCAGGAAATCATGAGTTGCATGTAGCTGGGAGAGGGAGGAGTCTTAGGCAGATCCACATATTTTAAACACATTCAGTGCACATTTAAAGCACAGTATTTTCCTCCAAAGAATAATAGGAACTACAGTTTATTAGGGGTGCTAGAAATTGTAGCACCTCAAGGAGGAAACTACAATGGGAAGACACCATGCACACTGAATATGCTTTAAGTGTGTGGTGTGGATCTGCCTTTAAAATGAAGGCTGCTGTACACAGTGTGGATGAGCTGGCACAACTTCACCAATTTAAGCTTGCTGAAGCATGCCAGTAAAATGGGATGCATATGGATCAGGGCCTCTTCGTGCCTATTTGTTCGATTCAACAGCTTGATATGGATTAAAAGTTGGATTTACATTCTGTTCCATTTGGCACAAGTCATGTAAATGCCAGCAGCATCTGGAACAGGCTGCAATTAGCAAGAAATTATGCACAGGGAGGAGATGTTTCCAAAATCCAGGCAGAGAATGTTTCTGTTTCTCCCGGAATGACAGGGTAGTGTCCGCTCTTTGGGCTGGCAAAAGACTAATGATACTCCCCCCAAAAAGATGTAGGAATAACTCAGGGCAGAAGGCAAACAGGCAGGTTGTCAGTGTGATTCTCCAAGTAATTATAGAATAATACATCTTGAACTATTAGAAGATAATAATATCATGTCAGTCTAAGATATACTTTCATAAGATTATGGGCAAGCGTGGATCATTAGGACAATTTACATGATCCTCCTGCTTCAGGTCAGGTCACTGGTTTTTTCTGCGTTGCTGTACTTGATCAAAGGTAGAACAGTGGACAGAGTATTACACTTGGACTTGGGAGATCTGGATTCAAATTCCCTCCCTTAACTTCAAAGCTCACTACTAAGCCTTTGCCAAGTTACCAGCTCCCAAACTAACAAACCTCACTTGATGAAAGGACCGTAGTTCAATGGTAAGAGCATCTGCTTTGCATGTAGCAGGTCCCAGGTTCAATCCCCAACATCTCCAGCTATGGTTGAGGGAAGCCCCTACTTGAAACCCTGAAGAGCTCAGTGTAGACAACACCCACCTCAATCTTTCTATCTGATATGAATAAATATGGCACTTATAATGAAGTGCATGGTCATTGCTAATTTCCCCTAGGCAAATTAAATATAACATTGGCAGTAATTGCTTATTGATAATTCCTCAACAGGTAGGGTTGCCATATGTCCTCTTTTTCCAGGACACATTGTCTTTTTCATGGGTATGTAAAATGAGAGTCGTCTTAGCAAACCACAGTTAAAAGCAGAAGTTGGCAAATGTGTCCTCTTTTTTTGCTCTTCGAAATATGGCAACCCTAAGTGCAATTATGTCTCTGGCACATGATTGTCTCCAGTAAAGACCCCGAAATCAACAGTTTGGTGAAGAAGTGTGTAAGATAAGAGGTCATGTGAATGGACCTGTGAGCAGATCAGGTATCACCCTGCTTGGGATATTCATCAACCTATTGCGATCCACCCCAGTCCTTCAAGATGGGGCAGGCTATACATTGAACTGCAAATATAACTTTTGTCTGCTCAGAGCAAATGGGATGGGATGGTGGGGAGGGGAGCAATTGCGTGATACTGCAAGTCAGGCCATTTGTTAGGAAGCAAATTGCAACAATTCCTGCGTTTGAGTCATTAACTTGGGAGGCAGCCCACAGCAGGGGGTGCATTTTAAGCAGGCAAACCAAGTCATTTCGGGAGACGTCTCTCTGCAAAGGTTAATATCCTAAATGGACCTTAAATAGCGAATACATAATCAGATGGCATCAAAATGGAAATGCAACCAATGCTGAATTTGTAAGAGAAAATTGGATGTGTTTCATGCAGCCACAGAACGCTTGTTGCACTATGATCGTTTGGAAGGCTAAGAGCAGATTCCAAGGGGTTTCCAGAGGTCTCTCACATCCAGATGCTGATCAAGTCCATGTACCTTAGATTCACCAGCGTTACCGGTGTCCCCAGAACGGTGACAGGGTTTATGCAATGTACCGAACACTAATAAATCTGGTTTGACATGCCAAAATACACCGAAAAGGTGAACTCATTGTCATAACATCATAGTGTTGGAACAGACCCAAAGACCACTTAATCCTACTGCTACTGTACGACAGGGCTAGGCAGACGTCAATTTCCCACCTAAATAAATATAAATCTTTGAGAGACAGAACAAGCAAGCGACACTCAAATCAAGAAAAGGGAATGATACCAAAATAGCCTGCAGAACTCACAGTTCCAAATGATCCAAGTAAGAGAGATTGGTGGACCAGGGCTCTGACTCAGTACAAGTCCTTATGTTCTATGTTCTTTGCTTTCAACGGGAAGGGCTGTAGCTCAGTGGCAAAGCATATGCCTTACATCCAGAAGGTGACAGGTTCAATCCCTTGCAACTCCAGCTAGAGCTGGGAATGCAACCTTTCTGAAATCCTGGAGAACTGATACCAGGCACTATGAGCAGTACTGGGCAAGATGATTCAGCATGAGGCAGCTTCCTCTGTTCCTAAAACACTGCTGGAGTAGACGTGGGTTTTAAGCAGATGGGTCTGCCGGATGTCATTTGAACCAGCGGTGTCAAACCAAGCAGCCTAGCAGTAGGTCTTCCGCTCTGAAACACCACCCTGGCAGAAGAAGTAGTTGCCAGCCTTCTCTCTACTTGACTGCTCCTTGCCTCCTGATTACAACACCTGACAGTGTTACCCACTCACTACAACTGCTACTGCTACTACACACACACACACACACAGAGAGAGAGAGAGAGAGAGAGAGAGAGAGAGAGAAATTTGAGATATGCATTGAGGTTCGTGCAAAATTTTGTTTGAGTTCTGTGCTGTATCAATTTCCTGGGGGGGGGGATTATACAATTTTGAGACATCAGAGCCTTTTAGTGCCTTTAAATAAAAGGGCTATTCCCTATGCATTAGCAACAGGCACAGGAGAGCAAGAGAATTAAACGAAAAGCCCTAACGTTAAATTAGTCAGGACTAACTTATAATTAATTTAAGATGAATGGGAACCACTGGGTTAAAGATCTTTTCAAATCATTAGCTGGCAAATTACAGTAAAAAAGAAAGAAAGAAGGTAATTATATGGAGAACACGCATCTGGATCTGAAACTGCCATCCCATTTGGCAAAACACCAGCTGCGTATTGATATAGATCTCGTTCTGTACAATGAGAGAGGGCTTGGGAAAGGTGGCAAAGGCAGAACGGAGCTCACGGTTGGGTGGAAGGAATCCCTCAGCATTGCACTGATTCACCAAATCCCTGTTTTTAACGTTCGATTGCATTATTATTATTATTATTATTATTATTATTATTATTATTATTATGTTGGGAGCTGCCAAATGGGCAGGATATAAATAATTAATTATTATTATTATTACTTCCATCAGGAGAGTGAGAGCTAGATCACTGGGAGAAAAACACCACTCCTGGTGTTGGTTGTGGGGAGCTAAGGTTGCAACCCAGAGGACTGTGTTGTACTTGTTAAGCTTCCAATGCAGCTGGAGATGAAGCAGCCCATGTTCTCCTGCTTGTTCCCCTGGTCCTACCATCTCATCCTGGTGTCCATGCCACAGTCCAGGAGTCTCACCTGCTCCAGCCAAAACTGAGTGCAAAATGGCCTTTGGAAATTCCCCACATTTAAAGGCAGGGGAATTGGGGGAACCCTTTCACCAATTTGTTGGGGAAACTCTATCAGCTTCACTTCTTACTGCATTGGGGAATTTAAAGGTACACTCTGTTCTCTTGGTTGCAGTATAAGGAGAGGATATGCCCATTTCACTCTCTGCAGTTCAAATGCTTATGCTTTTTATCACTGATTGACTATGATGACAGTACAGTTACAGTGCAGAGTGTTTGGCAGAGTACAAGAGGACAGCCCACCACCCCAAGGAGTTTACAATCTAACATTTGAAATACCGTATTTTTCAGTGTATAAGACAATGGGTTTTTTTATTTACAAAATAGGTTTAAAATACAGGCTCATCTTATACACGGGTAGTGCAGTGAAGGGTTGGGCAATTGGTTGCAGCCACTAGCAGGATAATCTTAGCGGCAAAAGTGAGGGCAATTGGTGGCGGTGTTAAGGGTTGCTGGTGATTGGCTGCCGCTACAGCAACAGGGCAGTCGTGGTGGCTGGGGGTCTTCTGCGACACGTGCGATTGCCAACGGCAGGTGAGCAATTTCCAGCAACCCCCCCCCCCAAAGCTCAACAACTCTGGGCAACCCTCCCCCCAAAAGGCTTAACAACTCTTGGCGATCTCCCCCCATTTTATTAATTTGTAGTCCCCAAAAGCAGGGGGTGTCCTATACATGGGGGCGTGTTACACACGGAAAAATATGGTAGGTAAAAGAACAGAAGAAGGGGAGGGAATTTGAGGTGGAGTAAACAAGGAAGCAACAGGCAGGTGTTTCAGACACATGTACTTTAACTTGGTTACAAGGTTGGTTGTTTTAGAGCAGGGATTGGGGAACCTCTGGTTCTCCCAGTGTTGCTGGACTATAACTCCCATCATCCCTGATGGGATGATGTGTTTTGTGTGCAACACAACATATGGGGACTTCCAGAGAGGAAAAATGGTGGGCACCACAACAGCGATCAGCTCCTGAAGCCAGCCAGAGCCAACTGCGCTACCAGGCTGGCTCTGGGCTGCTGAATGCCACCGCCACTGCCAAAGGGGAACCGGGGACGTCCAGCGGTACAGATCTCCTTCCCCCTTCCCCCTTTGTTTTGACTGATTGGGGGAGGCTTGGGAGTTGCGGGCAGGCAGCCGTTGCCCAGTTTTTTTAAAAAATTGCACATTTATGTTTCACAGGGTGCAAAAGAAGGGCTTTGCACATTTATACAATATGTATGTGTGCTTGGGCCCAGGGTCTTTTGCCTCACCATCCCAACTACTAACTCCCTGTTGCTACTCAGCTTCAAAAAAAAAAAGTGTCCCCGGACAAAAAAGTCTGGTAACCATAGTCCTAGGAGATGTGGGCAAAGCAGCAGAGCAAATGATATTGCTGACTAGCCTGATAAGAGCCTTGCCTTCTGCTGACGCTCCCAGATGACCTATTTAGTGAGCCTTCATTCTGATAAGTTTACAGGGAGGTTATATGCCATTGCATTGAGCAAGTGTCATCCCACATTTCCCAGTGCCATTTCTCATCTCTCCTTATAGAAAAGGT
This sequence comes from Podarcis cretensis, assembly GCF_951804945.1. Taxonomy (NCBI): domain Eukaryota; kingdom Metazoa; phylum Chordata; class Lepidosauria; order Squamata; family Lacertidae; genus Podarcis; species Podarcis cretensis. Next base: position 25,937,833 of record NC_137182.1, on the reverse strand, counting down.
CAGGTCTTTGGGGGGAGTGGGTTTGTTGCACAAGACCTCATTAACAACTATAATTGCACAATCTGAATTTGTTGGTATATGACTGAATCCCACTTCCCACCCCCTCAGCATTTGCCACCTGAGGCAGCTGCTTCACTCTTAGTACAGTATAGCTGGCCCTGCCAGAAAGCTTCTAGCTAGCCATTTTTGGAAACAGGATACTGGGCTAGATGGAGCTTTGTTTTGATCCAGTAGGGTTCTTTTGCTGTTATGAGAAAGAGGGAAACTTTGTCCCACATGGAAGTAAAAATTCATTTTTCTCAGCATCCTGAAATTGCTCCACTGTAACTTCCTTGCCTTGCATTTTAATGAACACGCTTCTTCCCCCTGCTGTAAACCTACCCAAGCTCATACAAAAAAATTTTTATTGTTGGAACTCCCTGGGTTCATATTCTGAATTTAATTGCATTGGGTGTTTTTTTTTCCTGACGGGAAAAGGAGTCCCCAGAATAACAAAACACTGATTGCACTTTCTGCTTCAAAACTCCTTCACACTGTATTCCCCCCCACACAACAAAAAATGTGGGGGCTTGGCTGATCAAGTTGGCCAGCTGGGGGAGTGGAAGGGGTCAGACTTAATTTCTAAAAGGAGAAATAAGAAGTCTCAAGCCAGCAAGAAAAGTATCTTAACTAAGAATGGGCAAATGTGTCCATTTCGTTTTCTCTCGTTCCTTTTATTTCTAGTTGTGGATTCCAGTTTTCCAAATTTCCATACCTGTTCACGATAATTTTTTAAAAACACAGGAAATTGCATCAGTACTAATTTCTCCTAATGTATACATTTTCTCAAAACAATTTCCCCTAATATAATGCATCTTTGTGTGCTAGCTCCACTGGTTTATGCACTTGCACATACACTCTAGACCAGCATATGCATTTTTGTACACACTACTTGGCTTGAGATCTGCACTGCAAAATTCAGAGATGAGAAGGGTTTTTTAAAAGATGTCTGCTTTGGATTGTGTATCATTTCAGAAAGTGTGAATTAGGTAAATTCATCTGTAGCTGCAAACTGAATTGATTTCTCCCCCAACCCTAGTTTTAGCTATCAACCCGTGCTTTCAGATTCCAGATACATGGTTACCAACAGTGGAAGCATTCTGCACATGTGCAAAGGCACCATGTTTTTATTTATTTTTGAAAACTAAGTTCACCTTACATAAAATCAAAGATATTGGACTGCAAAGGTTGCAGCACATAACGCAAGAACAAAGAAAATAGAATTACCAGTAGGGAGTCCCTATTATTGTGTAAGTAAAGGTCACAAATTGCAGCTTCTGACTGTGACGATTTGCTATAATAATTGTAAGATATCACTGTGAGTCCAATCTGTCAAAAAATCCAGCACCTTAATTCTATTCTGAACAAACAGGATTGGGGAGATGTATTAATTGTTACAAATTACAGCTTTTCTAGTGTTTTAGGTAGCTCAGAGTACTTAGTCAAAGAAGCATCTTTCTGAAACCTGTTTTGGCCTATTGTGCATTTCACTGCACACATTCAGCTTTGCAAAGGTCTGAAAATTGAGCTATACTTTGATTACTTGGCAATATACCACTTACCCAAGCATAAACCCACTGAACTCTGAAAAGATATAGGATTGTCTGCTTGTTGGACACTCCTGCCAGATGAAGAGGGGGCAACTTCTGGGGCTTAGTTCTAGATCAAATGAAGCCTTGATGGAGAGCACCAAAGCCCTCCTTTTAGAGCATGGCTTTGCAAATGACAAGATACCCCTGCTGCAATTTCCTCTTCTGCACAGTTATTAAGGTGATGTTTGACAATCCTTGTAGGCAAAAAGTAATATACAAGGCATAACTGAAACCCCCACCATCAAGTCCACATATCACAGCTCTGTAAGATAAACAAAATTCTCCACAAGTGCACGTTTTGATTAATTCACACACTCCAGAACTAAACATTTACAAATCAGAAGTCAGGGTTGTGCCGAATGTTTGGAGAGAAATATATTTTGGCACAAAGCCCATGAGCAAACTTTGCACATCACAGTCCCTCCAGAGGGTCACACAGTCTTCCTCATAAATGCCTACATCTTATGCAATGGTTCAGAGTGTCTTCACAATTCCAATCATATTCTGCTGCAACATTTAAGAACATTTAATAAAATAAAAATAGGGTTTCCCGCACCCAGGAACAAGTGAGTTGTCATATACCTAATCAGATTTGGCTATATGAGGACATCACTGAGGACAAACAAAGACAAAAGCCATTAATTCATATTCTTCAGCTCATGTCATCATTATTTGAGTATGTCTGTTACTCCCCTTTTGAATCAGGCAAGCTATTCATAAATTTCTGGAGACCCCACCATCTCTCTTTTGCATCTGGCCACCCTAATTACAGTGCACTCCTTTAATCAACAATTTAAACAGATCACTGACTAAAATGGATCTAAAGAGTTTGTTGAAATTTTTCTTCTTCTTTTTGAAAGAGTGTTCTATTATTCAGAACACTGAAGACATTTTCCATCTTCTTCAGGTGTTTCCATAAATGATGATAAAGCTACAGTTCTATGTACAGATGCACCATTGTAAGAGAGGTGGAGCAGGGATATTTATTTATTCTCTCCCTGAGGTGAATTCTAAAACAACCAAGCAAAATGATTCTGTGTTTTTGTTTACCTGGTTCAGACTTTAACAATATTGCTCCAAGAGATTAAGAATGTGTGGTGTGCCCAAGCACTCTCTTGCATACTGTATCTAAATGCAATACTTCCAGTGTTCATTAAATAACCATACCCTGTTAAGTCTTGACTGGGAAACTGTTGTTTAAGCTCTGACTGCAAACCAGTATTGCAAACCATGGTTTGATCTTGAACAGCAAGCTCAGATTGTACCCACTACTTAAACCACAGTTTCCAAAGTAAATCTAACAGGAAACCATGGCTTAACAAACCAATGCATTAAGTTGCACAAGAGGAGGAAAGGAAAGGAATGGAATGGAATGAGAGTGTGGGCACAGTACTTGTTCTTAGTATAAAGACCATGTTTATTGTATCCAGATTATCTGCATTGGAAACAGGTAATTGTGATGGAACTCAAAAGGACAGGATCTGTCTTTGGAAGGGTACCTAATGGGTGGCAGCTGTGGCTACACAAGCGTCTCCCTCCTCCAATAGAAATGCTTATGAAGCCCACTCCCTCAAAAAATAAAATAAAATAAAATCCCCAGGATTGGAAATGCAGGTGAGAGCCTTAAATCTACTTATTTGACATTAATGGTGACAAGACATGGTGTTTGGATGTTTCTGCTTCTAATATACCATTTGAAAGAAGATTCTAATGAATGCAAATATTGAAGTATCTATGCTGTTTTAATCATGTTCACATAATGGGAACAAGGGGTGGGATTTCAGAAACCTTAATCTCTTTCTAGTGGGTTTTCTAAAGTTGGTAAGTGAGTACATCATGTGGTTGCTAGGAAACTACAATATTTCTCTTGTCCTGGAGTGGGAGAAACAGGTGTCTTGTGAGCTGAAGGTCATCTGTGCTGGAACAGGGCAGCCATAGGGGCAGCTTTTGGCCACACAGGATTCTATCTGTAGCTCTGAAATCCCAGACAAACGTCCATGTTGTCCAAGAGCTATGTATTACATCACTTGACACAGATCATAGCACTATTAAGAAATAGTCCTTTCATTTCAGCTACTCTTCTCACTGATTATTGCTGCTTTATTTCAGAAGTTCCCCCCCCCCAATCAAAAGCCAAGGATAAGCATACATATGCAGAAATTAGTGCAGTCCATTTTAATTTTTTTATAAAAGTGGATAGCCTGCCTGATTCAGAAGAACAGTGGCAGACATATTCAAGTTATGATGCTAAGTGCAGGATAGGCTCATGCATCAGGTGAAGAATATGAATGCATCTCTCTTTAAATGGTACGTCTGCCTACTTGGCAGTAAGCCACAAAGAACCCAGAATAAATAAGGATAGCACTGAGTTGCATGAGGTGTCTTTGGAACACTCTCAAATGCATTTTGAATGCATGTGTGAATATTGTGACTGTGGGACAGGATGCAGGAGTGATTAAAAACCCACTGTTGGTTTTATTCAATGTGGCATTTGCAATTCAAATTACACATTCAGAAATTCCTGATTCATTTCTAGGCATAATTCAAGGTGCTCATAATCACCTTTAAAGCCCTTGATTGCTTAGAAGTAGCACCCCCCAAATGGCACCCATGGGCACCACATTGCTTTCAGACAAACCTCTTTAGCACCCACCAAGGCCCCAGGTCCTTTTTTTTAAAATGATGGGGAGGTTGGCTCTGTGGGGATGTATTCTCAGGGTGCCAGTTTTGGGGAAAGTGTTGCCTGATTGTTTTTGCCTATGTTTGGGGGGGAGAAGGGGGAGGGTGTAGATGTTCTCATCACCACCAACTGTTTTTTTTATGTGAAATGGGCATTTTGTGGTGCCCATGACAGTTCCTTAGTTTTCCATATGTGCTCAAAAAGGTTTAGGATGCCTGGTTTAGGCAGCCTTTCAGATGTTCTGGACTCCAGTGCCTATCAACCCCAGCTAACATGGCCAATGGCTATGGGTGATGGAAGCTGAAATTCAAAACATCTAAAGGGCCCCAGGTTGGGAAAGGCTGGCTTAGGACAGCTTCAAGGACAGCCTCCCTGCATCTGAGTCTACCTGCTCTAATTCATATTGGAAGGCCCTTTTGTGCATCCTTCTGCCTTCTCAGGTACAGCTGGTGGGGAGGCAGAAGAAGGCCTTCCCACTTTTGGTACTCAGTAGGTGGAACTTCCCGAGGCTGGAGGTCCAGTTGTTCCCACTCTGCCAGAGTATTCCATCACTGCCTGAAGATGCTTAATTTGTCTGCTGGATAAGGTTTCCTTTGTTTAGCCCTTGATCCATATAGTTTGACATTATAAAGTTGCTGCTATTTACCCTTTATGCATTTATTTGATTAACATGGATTTATTCTTGTTTTTATGAGTATTACTGGGTTTATGGGTTTTGTTGCATAAGCCACCTTGAGTACATTTAGCAGGGGAAAAGTTTTGAGTGTAAGTCTTTTAATAAATGACCCTACATAACATATGGGGAAGCTTTGGCCCTTCAGATGTTGTTGGACTCCAAATCCCATCAGTCCCAGCTAGCAAAGTCAATGGTCAGGGATGATGGGAGATGTAGCCCAGTGAGTTATGGAAGGCCAGAGGTTCATTTTCTCTTCATATAGTTCTTCTCCCTACCCCCCTCCCGTCTTACATTTCAGGGTCGCTTAAAGTATATGCAGTTTACACCACACTTATAATCGGTTCTAGAATCAGCATCTGTTGGGAAACAAACACACAGACCTTCCTGTTAAAACTCTTTGTCAGGTAGTGTGGACAAGGTAGCTAAATTCTCTGCAGTGTGCAGAATCATACTGCAAACACATTACTGTAGTTAATTCACTAGAAGATGCTCTCAAGCCACAGGCAGTCAAGTATTTAGGAAGACGCAGAGGGAGGCAATCTTAAAATTGGTGCCGAATGAAGAATTTATTGGAATAAATAAAAAATGTCCAGTGTGTTTCAGCATAAGCTTTCCTCAGTGCAGAGAATTCTGTATTTTCTGTTTCAGAAAACTACATTGTCTCAAAGTACTGCTTCTCAAAGAAAGACACACTCTGCCAGGTGTTTAACCAACTAGGAGAGGAGTGTGGAACCCACAGTTTTCTAGATGCCATTGGACTCCAACTCTCATCACCCCCAACCACTGGCCATGCTAGCTGGGGCTGAGGGCAGTTGGAGTCCAGCAACATCTGGAGGTCCACAATTTCTCTAACTCTACTGATATCGTTTGGTAACTAAGAATGCTTTTTAGCAGTTATTGAAGACCAAGAGATGCTTCTTTCAATAAGCATTGATGGTCTTCAGTGTCTGGTGCTTACTAGTCATGGCACACACCCCACCTTCCTGAGTGAGGGCTGGGGAGAAATTGTTTGGCAAGTAAAATGTAGCTAGGGAAGGAGAACAGCTTGAGGCATTGCCAACTGGCTAGTAAGGAGGAGAGGCGCTCTAAAGAATGACTGATATGTTTTGAACAATGGCATCAGCAAGGCAAGGCTACCAAAGTACCATGGACAGCTCCATGCAAGGCTCAGGCTGGTGCCTCCATACAAGTAAAGCTCAGCTGTTGCTTTAGCAGCAGCGCCTGAAGAGGGTAGATTTTAACTGAACATCAAAAGGGCCTTGCTGGATCAGACCAAAGGACCACCCAGTCCAGTATCTTCTTCCTGAACTGGCCAACCAGATCTCTATGGGAAAGCCACAAGCAGGACCTGAGTGCAATAGCACTCTCCCTGCTTGTGATTCCCAGCAACTGGTATTCAGAGCCATGTACTACTAAGGGAGCCAATTATATCCCTTAAGATATTGAAGCTCAAGCTGCGGATTTCCTGAACTGAGGAAGAGCTAGATGGCCTACAAGCCCACTCCACCTCCAGAATTCTATGTTTAGGCTGAGGTTGCAGCTAGATTTGATCAGCTTCAGGAAAAGGAACAGCTTGATGGCAAAACCGGCCAGCAGAAAGCTTGCATTCTGCAACAGCTACCGCACCTCCAAAAACAGATCCAGGTACAAGCAGCTGGTTACTTTGCCTTGCATGTAAACAGCTCATAAGTATTCAGGAAAGAGACCCAGAGTGGCGGTTAGCGAAGGTCAGCTTTGAGCTTTCATCCACAAGGCACTCAGAGAAACTGAATGCATGTGATTTGTTCAATATGTTCTGGATCTGAGGAATGCTACTTTAATGGTACAATATTTATGATAATCCACTTGTGAAACGAAAGGCTGCCCGCATGGGGGTGGGGAGGCAGACTGGGAAATATATTTTTTTCAGCAACAGCTCCGCTGTGCTGGCTTTTCCTAATAGAGTTTAGCTTTGAAAAGTTCAATCTTTCTATAACGAGAAGATTAATGCCCCTGAAACTTGCACCGGTAGAATGCCAATTCCACCAGAACTGAGGCTAGCAGGTCAGAGCCCTGAGGGAAATGCTAAGGGTCAGCTTATACATTCAGTAGAATAAATGGTAAAGCTTTTTCCAGACAGTACCATTTTAGGCAACAAGTGGAGACACCCACACACACTTTTTGAGGAAGCTCTTCCTGGAAAGTAACACTCCACAGATTGAGAAATGGCACACCAGGAGGAAGACTAGGCTAATCCATTGTCTCTGACATATAGGAATTTCTACCTATGGAGAGGTTTCAAAAACCCAGAAGCATTCAGCCCCTACCCTTTCAGCCTGAAATGGTAGAGTCCAGGGAAAACTTTACTGCAAAATTCTGTAATTGCCCACACAGGCGCAGACAATGAGCATAAGTGGAATGAATTCATTCCATGGTGCTTTTGAATTAAAATGGAGTGGTAGTAGTAAAAGATGTACCTATAGTTGTGTATGATCCACACACGAGAGTGGGGTGGAGAGAGAGAGAGAGCGTACCGGGACGTGTAGATAGACTCTGTGCCAGAGAAAGCCAAATTCTGCATCAAGGAAAGCTGAAGGCTCTTCCCAATGACCTGTTTATTCAGCATACATCCTGATTTGCTTGCACAAGGTTTATGGGGTGTTTTTTGCACAATGCTTATGTGGTGCATTTCCCTGTCACTTTTCTAACTACAAAGATTATAGAAGAAGAAGAAGAAGAAGAAGAAGAAGAAGAAGAAGAAGAAGAAGAAGAACAAGAAGAAGAAGAAGAAGAAGAAGACCTAAGATTCCACTTGGACCTCTCCCACTGAATAGTGACAGCCCGGAGGGACCTTAATTCTGTAAGTTGTATATAAATAGGTTGGGTAATTGAAGCAAACATGCACACGCTGCCCAATTTTGCAGACTTTATTTTGCATCTGCTTCACATGCAGACGTAGTGTGATCACCTAAGACACACACAGAGCCCATGGGTTGTATTCCCAGGATGATGGAACCAATGTGAAAGCTCATGGAAAGGGTTCCTCTTTGACTCCTAGAAAGATAGGGCCTTGAGTCTGTTGGGATTCGCAGGATACTGAATAAGTCTGCAGGCTTCAACAGGATGATGCAATACTCTGTGAAGTGCTGGGTCAGAGTGACTCAGCAGGAGTGTGATTAATGTGATTGGCTATCACCTGTTTTAAAAAGGAAAGCCTGTTTAACAGTGGGTGTGGTTGCTGTGGTGGTTGTGCTGTGGTGTGGTGATGCTATGTGGAGAGTATTTGTTTGCCTTAAGGAGCAGGTACTCTGTTTGGACTGTTTTTGTAAATACCTGTATATAGCTCACATTAAAAAGACTGCACTGGGAAAAACCTGGGACTCTGAGCGTTTCTGCTGAAAGCGCCGCGAGGAATTTCGCGACAGAGTCTTGCTTACTGCAAAAGCATCAAAAGAAGAGCTGTTGTTCAGTAGGAGAAAGAGCTCATGGTTTGTATGTGGAAGGCCCCAGGTTCAACCCATGGATCTCCAGGTAGGACTAGAAAAGACCCCTCCTTAAAACCCTGGATACCGGCTGCCAATCAGTGTAGACAATACTGAGCTAGATGGGCCAGTAGTCTAACATGGAATAGGGCAGTTTCCTACCTTCCTAAATGTCTAGTTCAGGCAACAAGCAGATCCAAAAAGAATGGATTTCAGCTGCAGGTGGGGAAATCCATGGGAGATGCTTGCAAGGAATTGGAAAGCAGCATCTAGGGACTGTGACAAGCACATGAAAGTCCCAGCGATTGTTGTCCCACTGTGTGTTCCTTGCCTTGCATACATAGCCTTAAGGCAGATCAGCAACTCCTCCTGCCCTTGCTGTAGCAGCAGAGATGACAAACCTGTCACAAACAGTCCCAGCTGTCAGCTGAAGCACATGAGAAAATATGTGTGCACAAAGAGTCCATTAATAAATCTGCCTCTGAAATAAAAAGATGGCTTCTAGGTGTGAGAGGAGTGACCGTGCAGAACAGCCTACCTAGAATGATCACAAGATGAAAGAATCTCCCTTGATTTAAAGCAGAGCCGGATGCTTTGCTTTCTTGAAGAAAACTGTGTAATCTGAAGCCTCCAGCGTAAATGATTCCCTGTCTCTCTCTACACTGTGTGTATTTAAATTCTCTGCAGTGATTAGGGCTCTGCTTCAGAGAGCTTTCTTACACGCATGTGTGGTGTACATGTGAGCGTAAAATTGAGTAACATCGCTTTTGCACTTGCCCAAATTACAAATTCATCACTGTCTGCTTTTAGACTTGAGAGATAAAGCATCTGGGCAGATGACATGAGCCTGTGCTGTGTGCTAGCTGGGTCAGGCCCCAATGGCTGGAGACTCCTCAGCCCCTTCCAGACACCTCTATTCTGGTGCATTCATGATTATTTGTGGACATGATAGAATCAAGATGATTATACACAGTCCCACTTTTAATACTTTTGTGCCTGTGGACTTGGGATGGAACATGCTGCTTTGTTTCCAATCACTGCATGTCCTGTAACATCCTGCTGAAACCCTCTAACTTTTTATACCACGAATGAGCTAGTTTATTGCTTGTCCTACTTTTATTGCTATAGTGCAAGAGGACCCTTCTAAGATGGCAATAACGTGGTGATGTTGAGAAAGCATTGCAGAACAACTAATAAAGCAGAATGATGTGTGGATGGCCCACTATAAACCCAGCAGTAATGCATCAATGGCCTGTTGCAGAACACACCCCAGGGGGGAAACATCCCCAGTCTAGAGGGGCCTCTGGAAGCAGAGGAGGTGGGATGGAGCTGGGATCCTGTAAAGGATTGCTAGATCTCACTGTCAGATCTGAAGTATCTGGGTTTCAAGGCCTCTCAGGGAGGACAAATCTCTCAGAATATAGGGCCAGAATAAACAGAGGAAGGTTATTTGATGATGATGATGATGATGATGATGATACCTGCACCTCGAGATCTCAAGACAACTTACATAATAAAAAATATTAAAAACATTCATCTTATTGAACATCCCACCCACCCCGTACATACTTTCTGCCATAAAACTATCCCAGGTGATCACCATAAAACAGCAAGCAGGGCAAATGCATCGGGTAACCCTGGTACTACAGAGACACCACTTTACACCACTTGCAAAAACCATTCAAGGGAGCTACTGAACATGTGAGGAGCTGCTGCAGACAATTGCTACTCCCTGCTGATGGTTCAAAGACTACCAGGCTCCAATCTTCCTCAGCACTACCTAGTTGACAAAAGTTCCTGGTATTGGCAAACTTTAAAGAACTTGTAGAGGATACCAGCTTGATTCAAGAATGATGGATTGGGCCAAATGATCCCACTTGTCAAGGAGTGGAGAATTTTTTTTCTGCTGAGAACCGCATCCCTTCAGGGGTAATGTCTTAGAGGCCACACGATGGTGGCTTTCTCTCTGTCTACCTCGTCACTACCCCATACTTTCTCATGCACAGAGAATCAGAGCTGCCCCACACTTATTCTTTCTTGCACACACAAACACTCCACCCTTCCATTCATACACACAGATCCATTCATTCATCCACACTAATTCACACTCCACAGCCAATAGGCAAAGCTCCATTGCAAACAGAAATCCAAGCCTCTGGAAAACTTCTAATGGGGCATCAGAGTGAGGCTCTTCTCCTGTTTGTCTCCAGCATCTAGTATTGAGGTCTCAGTACATGAAAATCCTATTGAGCTAGCACAGTTAATAGCCACTGACAGACCTATAATTTCCATGAATGTGCATAATCCTTTTTTTCTCTTTTTAAAGCCATCCAAGATAATGGACATCAATATATCTTGCAGTGGTGAATCCCATTAATTTAAACCATGCATTGTGCGAGTTCCTTTTGTTAGCTCTGAACCTACTGCAAATCAATTACTTTGGGTGATCCTGACTTCTGAAAGAAAGGGGGAAAGTTTCCTCTATCCCCACCCCCAAGAAACCAAGAAACCCAGCCCCCACTCTCTCTTGCATACACGTGTACACACAGCAATCTTTTTTTCTAAAGAGAAAGGTTCAGCCTCTGTTTATTCAGAAGGTGTTTCAATACCCTGATTATTTTGGTTGCCCAAATGATCAGGGTGTTGGAGCATCTTCCACTGCTACTCTCAAGGCTGCTAAATGAGTGCTTCTGTGTGGTTGCTAGGTGGTGACATTATTTTGGGGGAGTTAGTTAAGTATGGGGTGTATGGGGAGGGGTAGTGCCTCTGGTGGAAGACACAATGTGCTGCTGCTGGGGTAGTTTGTCCACCTTTGGTCCCCATGCTGCACTCAGCTCTCACCTGTGGCTCCTAGAAGCTGTCAGCCAGGGAATGGCTTTAATTGGCTGGCTAAATCAGGCAAGAGTAGCCAATGGGTCTCAAACCCTTGGTGACTTAGGGATTTCCCTTGCATACAAAGACAGGCTCCACCAGATTGAGTGGATGAGACCAATAGTAGGTGCAATGGTTAAGAATATGATTTCTGTATGTGATGTAGAGGGAAGTGAGAGTCAGATGGGGCCCGTCAACCTGGGAAGGTAACCCATCTCAGAGAAGGAAAACTCTGATCCTAAACCTCCACTGCCTTGTGGGATATCTTCAGGAGAAGTAAAGGCTAAGGAGTAATCCCTACACAAATCTTGAGTCCCTAAGACTGTTGGATGGCACATTGCATGCCTCCTTCTGGCAACTCCTGCAGCCCAGCTGGTGCAAAACATATTGCTCTGCTTTCCTTTGGACCACATCAGTGAGGCCAAGATGAGAGTCTTGTCTGGGCAGCCCAAGACTTCCATACACACTGCCCAGGCTTGCGCCCTGGGGAGGTCACTTTGGTGTGGTTTGAAATCACCGCTGGAGGTGCACTTCATTGTCTTTCGGGATGGAAGCCAGCAGGGAGTGAACAAAGGGAGGGGGCGCAGTGAGCTCTGCAATGAGGGGTGGTGCCATCAGGGCAGGACTTTGGTGCAGAAGTCCAAGGTCCCACGCAGCTGAATGAGCAGGAGGGACCAACAAACCCAGCAGAGCTAGTTTATCTCTTGTTGAAGTAAGCAAAGTAATGCACATTACTATCCATCCTGGAGTCTGCTCAGAAGTGGTTTACAAGATCTGTTTGGGGAATGAGGGACAACCACTGGCCTATAAAGCAATGGTCTTATGGGGAGGGTGGCATTCAGTGACAAGTAACACACATTACCATCTAGAGGCCCCCAATGTGACCATTAAGTCCAGGATCTAAAATTACCTCACTACACAACTGTGTATTTCCTGAATAACGTTCTTCATTCTCCAAAGAGGTCCTGTAAACTTTCCATGATCAGACTCCAGCGGAGTCCCATTCCCAGCACAACTGGAGTTCTAAGCCCATTATCGGAGTAACCAGCTCAGCCGGTGTCTCTGCGAGGATGTTTGTAGAAACGGCACAGCAGGAGACGAGGAGGCAGTCATAGGTATGTCCTCTTATTCTTTATTGATGATCTGCAGGGATGGAAGCAGGAAAGGAGGAGAACCTGATAATGGACAAAACCCAGAACTGCAGGCAAATTAATTAATGATAGATGGATTTGTGACTTGCGAGGGTGGGCACATACGTGGAAAGAGAGTGGCAGAGAGCAGGAGGGGGTGAGAGGCAAGGACCTGGAACCAAGCCATTCCTTCCAGCGGCCCAAAAGCTGTCACAGTGAGCTGAATGAAACCACCTTCCTGTTCCCAGAATGTACAAAATGAAGTGTGTGTGTGTGTGTGTGTGTCGGGAGGGGAGGGAGAGAGAGAATGGATACCTGTGTGTGTACATGCTTGTATATATGGGCATGTGTGATAGCCAGATGGCAGAGGAAGGGATACAGAGGAGAAAATATTTATTGGCATACTGTTAAAGAATCAGTTGCTCATGGGTGGCCAAGCAAGAAGAGGACCATGTAGGTCACCTCCAATAGAAGCCAAAGATGCCAAAAATGCCATTGTATCCCTCTCTCCCTCCCCCACCCTACTCTACACTCTTTTGGTCTGCAGACTGGAGAACAAATCAGCATTTATGGCATTTGGATGCAACCTGGATTCAATCAATCTGCTTTAGCCAGGGCTTCAATCTGCACCAAGACCCAGCCTGGAAAATGTTTTCAGCTCCAGAGAAATGCAGAGCAACAACAATAATGGCAAGCATATCCTGTGAGTGCATGCACGGGGCAGGACTCAATGTGGAGGGTCAACCTGGGGTCATGGCCCCAACCATTAGCTTCAAGCAACCATTTAATACAGAGGGAGAGGAGCTAGGTAGGTTAGGAAGACAAAGGGTGCACTCTGTGGAGGTGCTGAGCTCAGAACTGAGCCCCAGCACCAAGTCTAAGCTGCAGCCAGTCGGCCAAGAGCCCCTTGGGAAACAACCCCCCCTAAACTGGGACTCCCAGAGACAGCACCTCCTAAGCGAGATACTTCTGAAGAACCAGACCAGTTTACAATTTTGGGGGAGGGAAAGAGGCTCATGCTCCACAGTGCCTGCTAACAGGTGGGCGCTGGTTGAGATGCCATACAGTTCTAGGCTCCAGGGCACAGGAGAACCCTTTAAGGTTCTCTATTTTTCTGGAGCAATCTGGTAGGGATTGTCTGGCCTAGGGTTGCCATCTAACTCAGTATTGCCTACAAAGACTGGCAGCAGCTTTCCAGGGATCTAATGAGATTGAACCTGGGACCTTCTGCATGCAAAGCAGGTGCCCTACCACTGAGCTACGGCTTGTCCCTAATAGCACATCTTTGGTCACCACAACATAAAAAACAGATGCAATTCTACATTTCTGGCAGTGCCGTTAACAAACATGTTATCACACTATTCCACACATTTGCCTCTTGCTGTGCAGCAGGAGCCCCGTGCAGAGACAAACCCATCATGGAAATGTACATGCAGAGTTGCCCCAATTTAAGGTGTGATCAATGCATCTTTCTGCCAGTACTTTAATTGCCTAAACTCAGCTGTATTCTTGGGCTTTTGCTGTGGCTCAGTGTCCTAATGAAGGGGGGAAACCTCAGTTGCAAAGTGAGTATTTGCAGATGCTAATTGCAAGTGTGTCTTTTTCAGACGTCACTTTGGGGATCCCATGGTGATGGGTTTGCTTTTATGCTAGCAAAGGCTGATTGTGGGAACATGTCTTTTTGCTTAAATTGTAAGAGGCTAAAAAGAAAAAAGAAAAAGGTTAAGTGCTGTTCGGAGCCACCTCCAGGGCAGAGTACACAACTGTAATTATTTAGTAATTGCGTCTGGCCAGATGTCTGTGTGGGAAGGAAAGAGCTTTCTTTCTGTTCAGAGGCAGCCAGGTAAGTATGCGTACAATGCAGAGTTTATTGTCTATGGGGGCTGGAAGATACCCCTGCCCCATCTTGCAGTGAGGCCCTAGGATGCAGAAAAAGGAATCATGCCAGAATAAAAGGCGAAGGAGACAGAGGGGAAAACGGAAGGGGTGCAATGCAACCTGTAGAGACAGCAACAGCCTGACTGTGGCAGGCAGCCATGTCTTCCCAACAGCAGACATCAGAGGAGGGAAGCACAAATCTACTGCACAGGAAATGATCCACCCAGCAAGGAGCCAAAGCTACACTCTGCTTGGAATCAGGAGTGTAGTGGCAAATTCAGAAGTGCAAGGTCTCTTCATGAGAGTCACAGCTATGCCTTCTAACAGACACTCGCCCTCACATCCACACCCCTTTCTATACAAACTTCTACAGCAATCTTATAAGTGTACAAAAATAATAATTAGGGGTGCATTGTAACGATCAACGCATGTGTTGCCTTTCAGCTAGTTCTCCTATTTCCTGTGCCTCTTACATGGACAAATGATTTGGGGGTGCTTCAGTATCCTCTTTTGCAATGACTTACCGTACGTTTTGCTTGAAGTCTCATTGTATGCAACATAACTTGCAAACCGTTGCTTTGAAACTGAAGCACCTTGTGTTTTGAGTGTTCCTAAATGCTTGGAGCACACAGCACAACTCCTCCTCAATGATCTTCCTATGTGCCTTCTCCAGAGTGAACCCAGGAGCCAATTCTCAGTGGTTGACTCATCTCCTTTCTTTTCAGTGGCTAAAAATCTCCACATTTCATGCTGATTGTGTGGTTCTAAGATGCTGGAGACAGGGACCCTGCTGCAGAAATAGTAGCTATGTGAACTCACATCACTACACTTCTATTTGGGATTGAAGGCTTAATTGTATAAAGGAGGAAATGGAATAGGACTTGGCAAGCTGCCTATAAGGAGCAATGGGAAGGAATGGCTGAGGAGGATTTCCTGAGTGCCATTCAGGCTAGAGGATTACCAACCTCCTTCTATTTCAGGCAACCACTTGGGGAGGGAAGTTTTAAGAAGGAGCAAATGAGACACACCTGCCCACCTGGCACATTGCCACAGTGAAGCATCACATAACTTCGTAATCTGACATATTTTGCATACATCCACAAGTGCTGTGCCAGGCCGCAAGTGAAAATTAAAGGCACTTGGAGTTTAAATACAGCAGTAGAAGTTGAACTTAATCCTGAATCACTGTTGGAGGAGCACTGCTGGATGAGTGTACTGTACCCTTTATAAAATCACACTCAGTGTGTAGGAAAATAAGAAAGCTGCAGCCCCACACAGAGGGCATTATTGTAGTCCAGTCTTGAGTTTACCAGAGTGTGGAGTACCACAACTGAGCTATCTCAGTTCAGGAAGGGACACAGGTGGCAAGCCAGCCAGAGTTGAAAATAGGCACCCCTAGCCACTCAAGTCACCAGGGCTTCAGGCTATGCAGGGACAAGGAGCACCACCAACCTATGAACCTGACTCCAGTGGAGTACCATCCAACCCAGAACATGTCATCTACCAACTCCCCATACCCAAGAGCCTGCAACACAGAGCACTTGTACCTTGTCTGGATTCAATTTCAATTTATTTGGCCTATTACCACCTCCAGGCAGTGGTCCAACACTTGAAACTGCAGGTCCTGATTCAGACAGCATGGAGAGAAAGATGTGTGTATCGTCTGCATACTGATAGTACCTCACTCCAAAACCCCTTATGACTCTTCCCAATGGCTTCACATAGATTATTAACTACCTCAGGGGTCAAGATCAACCCCTATGGGATACCACAATTAATTCATATGGTTTTCGAGTAATAGTTCCCCATTGCTACTTTCAGAAAATGGTACTGATAGTACCAAAACCACTGCCGTGCAGTGCTTGCCACCCAACCCACAGAGCTGCTCCAGGAGGATGCCACATCCATGGTATCAATAGACACCGAAAGATCAAGGAGAATTGACAGAGTTGCACCCCCCTTGTCACTCTTCCCAACAAAGGTGGTAAACTTGCATACCAAGCAGAAAAATAGCACACTACTCTTGCTGATTTACCTGTTTACAACACGAAAGGAGCTTTATTATAGGGAGAAGGTTTCAGCAATTGACTCCCTATTATGCACACCTCCAGTCCTGCATTCTGCAGCCTCATCCTGCACAACACTCAGCACGATGGACAGAAGCTTGAGGTCACCTTGAACACAATGCTAATGCACTGAATGGACACACTGATCACACTATATAAATAATAAATAGTCATTTTCAGCTGTGAGTCACCAAGCTTGGAGAGCTCCAGTTATGTGATGCACACGCATGTGTGAAATGGCTCTTAAGTCTCTAGGCTGCTGCCGCACACTTTGTCTTTGGCTGCTCATGCAGTTAGTTGTATGCTGGGAATTTAATGTCAATTATAATAGGTGACCTCTTTCCAACTTGGAGATCCTTCACCCGAGGACAAAAAAATCAAGAGGAATGAAAGTTATTCAACTTTTCACCAAAAGCAGAAAAGGCATTGAGGATATGAAACAACCTACTAGCCAGGGTTAGAGACCGAATAAGGGCCTGTGAGCTAACAATGGATAACCACAGGAAGACGTGTGCAAAGGGACAAGTCCCAGGAGGCAAAGGGGTCACTTCCCAGGCACGCTCTTGAGCAGGTGCTAAAAAAGAAAGTGACTGTGAAATATATTGTCTGGTGGCATTAGGGGGATGTCTGGTGACATGGCTTGCATAGCAAAGAGGAGGAAGAAAGGGCCAAAGTGCTCAGTGATGCCTGAAGACGAGGATGGTTCTCAGGGATGTGGAAGGCAAGCAGATTGGAGGGGCCACATTTAAATGCAAGACTTGCATTGGAATGCCTGTTTCTTTGAATGTTGGAGTGCAAGAACTCCAGCACAGCCCAGGAAGACTTGGTGGTCCTGCTTCCATTAACTCCCAGAAATCCTAAGGCCGTCCTTGCTGCAGTCCATGTAACTGGCTTGTTTCCAGTTGCCTGGCAAACACTGGATGGTTACGTAAGGAAACCACTACCCCATCAGGATCAGCTAGCAATAGCTGGGAAGTACGGTACTTGTAACTTTATCCCCTATCCCTTCCCAGCAACGGGGACTAGTGGAACACCCATGAGCCCCCTGCTGAATTGTGGCAAGCAGGAGGGGGAGGATATGGTGACTGCAGATTGCGGACAGATGGTCCATTTGCCCAAAGGGTGGCTCAGCCACAGATTTACTACTAACTTGTGTAAGCCATAAACTAGCTACGAGGGTGCTCTGGTTTGCAGTGCAGATGGGTGTTTTATCACAGCAACATAAAGTTGTGGAAATTCTTAGAGCAACAAGCCTTACTGTTTTATATCTTGCCAGCGTTTCTTTGTGTGCAAAGAGGGGAGAGGGAGAGAAAGGTATGCTCCAGTTGCTCTTTGAAGATGTATTTGCAGAGAATTCAGGGTACCATTCACAGACCCTCCAGTGCTGACAAGGGACAGGGGACATGGAGTTGGACTCAGATCCAAAACCCACAGTGATAACCCCTGTGTGTATAACCTCCTGACTTTTCTGTGGCTTCACCCACTTTGTCATGCTGGTTACAAACAACACATGTGAAGTGTGCAAAAGCCAGGTTTTCAAGACTGTAAGCTGTTCCCACAATCTGTCTTGGCTCTCGCTGGATGAAGCACTTGAACTCGGATTTCAGTTTCTGCCAAAATCTTTCATGCTCAAGTCAGTGCGGTACATGGGAAAGGCCCTGCCACTGGACTCATAACACAATCCTTTTCCTGGCCCAGTTGACTGACGCTCCCACACTCTGGCTGAGCTAAAGCATTAGTAGGTCATATCCCTTCAAGTTCTTTCTGCAAACTCATCCCCTCAGCCCATGTGCCTTAGGGCCTCTCCAGGTATCTTTCTTATTGTGCATTCATGAGGATTTGCCATCATTTTGGTAGAAGGGGCAGCTATTTGCAGTCCTGCTTTCAACACAGTTTGCACCAAGCATTTTGGGGCAGATAGACTGCTTTGTTTCTAACCAGTGCATATCCTGTAACTTTTTTTTTAATCCCACTTTTGTTGTGCTGTAGTACAAGGATGCCCCCCCCCCCCAAAGACAGCAACAATGTGGGAACATTGAGAACATATAAGCAACCCTGCTGGATTACGCTAATGGCCCCTCAAGCCCTCCATCCTGCTCTCACTGTGGCCAGCCAAAGGCCTGTGGGAAATCCGTAAGCAGGACCTATGCAAAACAGCACTCTCCCCTCCTCTGGTTTTTCAGCAACTGATATTCAGAAGCATTTCTGCCTGGAAACGAGGAGGCAAGAGCATAGCCATGGTGGCTAGCAGCTATCGATCGTCTTGGAAGCATTAAGGAAGCATCGCAGAGCAACTCATAAAGCAGAGTGATGTGTGGACGGTCCAGTATGAATCCTTCATTGCTGCACTATTATTGTATTAATAACATGTTGCAGCATTCACTCAGCAAAAAAACCCAAACAACAACCCACCTGTCGCAAGGGACCCTGAGAATGGCCTCTCATAGCAGCACTCTCAGCCCTGACTACAGTCATATGAGCTGATACAGGGAGGGAGAGAAGCTGACACAGGGAATCTGCACAAGCTTTAATTCAGTTTGGGAGGAAAGAGGAGGCAGAGGATCCCCACATGTGATTGGTCAAGTTGAGGGACTGCACAGCTCCCTTGCCCCAAGGGTCAAGAACTTCTATGAGCCTGAGGACAGCTTTACTAAATCTGTTTATAGATAGCCACTGTTTAAGGACCTAGTAATTTTTTTTCATGTCTGCAGCTAGAAATTTATTAACACAATATTGGAAAACAGCTACTAACTAAACTCTGAAGGCATGGTGGGACAGGCTATGGAACATAGCTCTTGGGGAGAAGCTAACAAAGCATCTTGGAGCATTAGAAACACAAAGGCCAAAGGCAATTTTGAAACAATATAGTATTGTGTCTATTCAATACACTGGAAAGAACGTTGTATCCTCCAGCTACCCACGACTCACTCTGGGACAAGCTGTTAAAATGGAGAACAGGAGACACTTACGCTAACTGGTACAATCAACTCTATAAACTATTATACAAGTCTGCTTAATATTTGACTGTATAAATCACATTTCATATGCATGGTATATTTCGGGGGGGTATATACAGAGATTCTTTGTCATAGGTGTTTTCACAAACAGAAAAATAAAAGGTGGTGGGTTGTTTTTTTAAAGAACTTACATGAACTGTACTCTGTGGGCTAGCTCTGGGATTGGATAGTTCCCTGGTGGGGTGTTAAAAATCTGCCTTTTGGTAACTTTTGCCTGTCTTGAGCTGTGCCTATGGAGTTGTACAAACAACAGAGAAATGTTTTCCATTTTCTTACCATGTGCTCAGCTTACAGAGCAATCCTATTTGCAATGGGACTTGCTCCCGCATATAGACATGCCTGGGATTGTGCTGTTCATGTCCTCCCAGAGAACTACTAGTGAAAACTGAAATACATGAGCACTGAAATGAAAACCGAAACAAAGTGAGTCAGATGAAAAACGAATCCAAATGAAAACCAAAATCCACGGAAATGTAGCTTGCCCTTAGCAAGTGCCAGCCCATGAAGTGTCCATGGGCCAAGTTACTTATTGTTATAGGCAGTGCTGCGTGCCTCATCACCAGGTAGCTCTGGGCAAGCTGCTGTTTTTCTCCTTCAGCTCCCATGAATCTTGGTGGAGGGATGATAGCTCAGTGGCAGAGTGCTCGATTTGCAGACAGGAGACTCCGATAAAGCTCAGTTCCCCCAGTGCCAAAAGTATTTCAGGTAACAGGTAATGGGATAAGCTTCTGCCTGAGTCCTCAGAGCTTCTGCTAGTCAGAGAAGACTGTACTGGGCTAGATAGCACATATGACTAAAACACACTTAGTTAAAAGGCACCCTACCTGTTGTATTAACATATTCACAAGCAGGCCAACAGAAACGCCATTGTTAGATGTTCTCAGCATCAGCATTGACAGTTTCCTGGGATGAACCTAAATTGCACTGTCAGTCCATGCAAATGTCGGATATTTAGCAAATTCCAGATGCTAGTAGATATCTGCAATGTCTCCATCACTCCTTTTACTGCTTTTGTTGCTGCGCATATTCCTCTTTTTAGCTGCAGAAATCTCATTTTTGTTTCCCAGCGATAATGCAAGGCTTTAAAAACGACCTCCTCATCAAGCTGTCTTCATGCAGTTTCCTATTCCCTTCTCGTTTCACTATCATTAAGATGTCACTCGCCTAGTCTTCCATGATGTATATGAGGAAATTAACTTGCTATTTTCCCTTACGGTTTGCCAGTCCAAGTGTCACTCAAACCTGCTCAGGTTGAGATACTTTGGCTGACTTGAGTTCATCAGCAAAGCTACGTCCATGGCTAAGTCTGCTTAACATAACATAAAATTTTAAAAAGAAAAATCTGTGCCAGGCAAAATGATTTTTTTTCACATAACCATGAAAAT
Organism: Podarcis cretensis; assembly: GCF_951804945.1. Taxonomy (NCBI): domain Eukaryota; kingdom Metazoa; phylum Chordata; class Lepidosauria; order Squamata; family Lacertidae; genus Podarcis; species Podarcis cretensis. The sequence goes on along the minus strand of NC_137182.1, from coordinate 25,917,038 downwards.
AAAGTTAATGTACACGCTTACTTTTGTATTTTGCATTGTCACACACCCATTTCAGGGAGAAAGGGTGGGGAACTGTAGGGCACTGAAGCTCTACTGTCTACCCAAAACCAAATTGTGAGCTCAACTTTTCATCTGGTTCCTGAAATATTTGTATGCTGGTGTGCTCTCAAGTAGCTTCATAGCCATAAGGGCTAGAGATTCACTTGTGTGCTAAGGGCTGAAACAAGCATGACATGCAAGATCCATGGTAAGACTTCCTGATGTTTTCCCCTGCTAACTTTGAAGCACCCACAGAAAGCCCAGTTAGAGCAAGCAGGAGCTAACACACAAGTTACGGCTAGCAAGAGGAATAAAACATAAGGACGCTTTTGCTGGAGACAGGCGGAATTTTACTGCCTTCACAAATACAACAGAAAGTAGAAGACCAGTCCCCAGGGTTTATGCTAACACATGAATTTCATGACAAATGATTTGCAGTTAGATAGATACTCCTGCTTGTACAAATGCCTATTATTATTGTATGGGAATTGATAGTATCACAAGGGTAAAGATATCTCCAGAGTTGCAACCTTGGCTCTGCTCACTTTTGCCTCTGTCCCCACCCATTACTGTCCCTAAAGGTTGCCCATGAGGGAATGTGGCCTCTGGGATAAACAATTCTCTCCCTGGCCCATTATTCTTATAAAAATTGTTACCTGCCAGGCCAGACACAGCCTCTCAAGCTTTGATTAGCCTCTATCTATTTGGGGATTCGGGACGCGGGTGGCGCTGTGGGTAAAACCTCAGTGCCTAGGACTTGCCGATCGTATGGTCGGCGGTTCGAATCCCCGTGGCGGGGTGAGCTCCCGTCGTTCGGTCCCAGCTCCTGCCCACCTAGCAGTTCGAAAGCACCCCTAAGTGCAAGTAGATAAATAGGTACCACTTTCTAGCGGGAAGGTAAACGGCGTTTCCGTGCGCTGCGCTGGTGCTGGCTTTGTCATGCTGGCCACATGACCTGGAAGTGTCTTTGGACAGCGCTGGCTCCAGGCCTCTTAAGTGAGATGAGCACACAACCCCAGAGTCAGTCACGACTGGCCCGTATGGGCAGGGGTACCTTTACCTTTTACCTTTATCTGGGGATTCAGAAAGAAGAGTTGCGGTATAGAGTTTGCAAGGTCCCTGCCAGGCCACCACAACACAGTGCTGGAATGTGTGTATGAGTTGTGCAGATGCAGCTTAATTTGCCTTGGATCCAAGAACACTGACTGACTTAGGTGTCTCCTATATCAGAGCAACAAAAGGGGGGGGGGAGAACATTTGGAGAATCTAATTTTGAGGAATGGTGGATGCTGATAACTGTGCAAGGCAGCCCTGGAGCCTCCTGCTGCAAGTGCAGAGCGGTTCTCTTATGCGATTCACTCCGGCACTTTGTCTTGGAGTATTTCAGGAGCCTCTGGTGATGGAGCTTTCAGTGCTTCATGGAAGAGATAACTTCACAGCAATAGATCTCACTGCTGAGGAACTCTCTTGGCTGTTCGCCCTCAATTTTCCTTTGTTATCTCCTACCCATTATTCTTCACTCTACCGTGGCTGCACAATCCTCCCCTCGATCCCTTTCCTTCCTCGGGTGCTGTGCTCCGTGCCTTGCAATGTAGCCAGAACCCGCAAGCATTCTAATTACTCTCCCATCTGTCAGGTGGCAGCAGGATGGGGCCGAGGGAGGGAGGGGTGAGGCTATGGGCTTTCATTTCATCTGGGAGAAGGAGGAGGGCAATGGCTAGTTTCAAGAGAGGTGTTCGAAGGATTCAAGCCTGCCCTTCAGCATGGATGCAGGGTATCAGATTTCTGGTTGGCTCATGTGAGAATAGGATGCTAGACCAGATGGGGCATTGACTTGATCCAGCAAGCTCATCTTATGTTCTTTAGCTTTAGAGGTGAGAATGGGCTGAGGCTACCCCTTGTTGAGAGAGACACTACATGTTTTTCAGAGGGGTTCTTCCTGAATATTGCTTTGTACCATCCAGGAATGAGCCCTGAAATTCAGCCCAGGCCCCTGGGATGAGACTTTCCTCAGATAAAGGCTGGGATCCAAATCTGGCTGTCTTAACTCTAAATACATCATGACCCTAAATATGCCAGTGAAACACTTTTAAAAACAACAATAACCAAAACCTCACATTTTAAAGGCTCCTCTTGCACAAAAACCCACACCTATCTGCCTTAAATTTGTCAGCCCCCCCCCCCCGAAAAGGCAACCAAACCTGCAAATTTAATCCAATTTTGCAAATAAATAGAAAGACAAAAGGCTGTAGCTTATTTGTCACTCTCCATTTTAGTCAATGGACTGACCTGTGACATGTTGGGCTTTCCAAAGTGGGGTTATGTATGCTTGGAATCCATTTCTGATCCAAACCAAAGTGAGAGGACAGTCTGAACTGGGAAATTACCTATCAAAACAGTGAGATGCTTCTTGCTACAGTTTTTATGTCTGCGTCTCTTCCTTTGACCTTCTTTTACCAACCATGCTATTCCATATCTCTCTCTCTCTCTCTCTCTCTCTCTCTCTCTCTCTCTCACACACACACACACACACACACACTTTCCAGGCCCCCTGCTCTTAATCAATCAGCAAACCACGGCCACTGATTCTTCACTGGACATCATTAGACCTTTTTCTTGGTTACCCCAAGCCTGCTGCTACTTCCCCACGTGTGGGCAATGCCATTTGGTCTACATTTGCACAAGAAGACTTCAATCAGAAACAGAGGAAATGATATACATAAAAGGAGAAAATAGAGACTGAATATGGATAGTTACAGAGAAGAAGGGGATCTCTTAGGGACTAGATAAGCCCTCCCCAACCTAGTGCTCTCCACATATTTTGGACTACAACTCCCATTAGGCCTGGCTAGTGTGGCCAATGGTGAGGGATTATGGGAGATGTAGTCTGGCAACTTCTGGAAGACACCAGGTTGGAGAGGCTGGGCTAGAAGGGGAAGAGAGTAGAGAGATAATCTTTTCTCGCTCATCATCAGCTTCTTTGTATGTCGTTTCTCAATGCTCAAAGCAGCTCACAACTTCAGAAGGAATTACATAATAAAATATAGCAAGCTTTCAAAATAATTCACCAACAATTACAAGACAATTACAAGACTTAAATAGCCATATGAATGTTTACAGTTTAATCAAAACATCTCATATTAATAAATAGACACTAAGATTACACAGTCTGCTAATACTCCATCTGTCCCTCTGCCTTGGGCATCAGCAGCTTTTTCAAAACTTCTGAGAAGATGGAATGTTAATAAACACACCACCACAACACCTGAGCCAATGGCTAGGAAAATTTCCTTTTAAACAACCAAAGTCATAGTATCAGAACTGCAAGTCCAAGATGAATCTGACTGTCAGCAGAGCCTCACAGGTCGGAAGCACTTGTTCACACACTGTCTAATTAACTTAAGGAATTCACTGTTGTAAGAGGTGATGATAGCTATTAGCTCGGATGGCTTTTTATAGAGTTATTAGAGACACTCATGGTGGAGAGATTTGTCAAACACTAAGCAGTGATGACTGTTTAATGGAACCTCCACAAGCAAAGGAAGTATGTCTGTTATTGGGGCTAGGATTACCAGCACCATCATGTCCTGCCTGCACTCACATCTCTAAGCACCAGTTCCAGGCAGTCCTGAACCTCTCTTGCTATAAATTAAGTATCCTCTTCTCAACTTCTAGGGGCCAAGCAACATGTTACACATGTAACTGTAGACCAGGGATGCCTTTGTGCAAAGCCACTTCCAGAAAGGGTGATACAAAGCACAGATGGCTGTGGGGAGGCAATTCTTAACCCTTTCCCTATTCCAAAATAAAATAAACAAAAATCCTTAACAAGGTTTTCCATCCATGGAGTTCAAAGCCTTCTGTGGAGACGGGATTTTGAGTGAGGAAAGGGCTATTCATCCCTCCCCATACACTCCACTAGTCCACATGCCAAGCTTCGTCCTTATAGAAGCAGCTTTTCTCTTCAGAAGGGGCTGCTAGGCTGCAGCGCAACCGATAGCTTGGCCCTAGTTTATCAGTGTCCTACAGCATGACCATTTCTCCCTATCATCCTTCTAGCAAGGCGAATCCTTTCCAAGGGGACAAAACACTCTTAGCCCTCTTAAAATCAGGAATCTCTAAGAGGCTGAAATCTTATCACCCGTATCATCCTCGCTCGACATTCTGAGAACATGTGATAGGCAGAAAAGCTTTGCACTTCCACCTGGCGTTGGAGGCCATCTTCTTTTGTTTGTTTCAGAAACACAGCAAGGTTATCAGCCAAAAGCTGGAGAGCTGCGCTGATAACCTCTCTCAGATTTATCTCCGTTCCTGAAATAGCAGGCCGGCGGGGTGACGACGGTGCCAGCTGTCATTTTCAATGAAGCACCTGATGACTAGAGAAACCTCACTGTGAAGGAGGCAGCCAATTGCTCCCTGGCTGGGCGTGGAAGTAGGAGAGCAAGCCACATCCTGCAACTGTTAGCCATCTGAACTTTTGGCAAAGCTTCAGATGCCCTGCAGGGAATACAGTCTGCTTTGTGTATACACATACGTATACATGTATACTCGCACACACACATTTCTGATGTATTTTTATAACAACAGATTGTGGGGTTTATTTATTTCGCTTCTCTTTCCTCCCCCCACCACCATATGCTCAACTATTCTGAGTTAGCTGATGAAATATGACTGCCTCCAGAATTCACTTACTGTATATTTACCGCCTGCCCTCGATGTATGTACGGCAGCATGAGTGGAAGGGAATTAGAACTAATCTAGTTAAGTGGCAGGGGGACGGGTTCAGTGCGACGTTCGCAAGATTTGATGCTGCATAAAGGCATGTCGCTCTCAGCTTGAGGCACAGGGGCAAAGTGTGACCACCATAAAGGCTACTGATTGATAGAGACTGGCCAGTGGTCTCAAACTCAGCAGAATTTTTCTAAAACAACCACCACCACCCGTTGGCTTCAAAGAAGAGTTAAGATACTTACACGTTCACTCATGCACCGAAAAGCATGGAAATGATAAATTCAGGTGCTCACTTTACATTCTGCACCATTTAAATGGCAAATGTGTTTGACTGTCTGAAAGAATGCTCTGCACTGACTGCCAGTTGCCCTAGAGTGGAAAGAAAGAACACTCTTGTCCTAGTGTGTGGATTGGGGGGTTGTGTGTGCAAGACATCTTGAGGATTGTTTGTTGAAAAGGAGGAATAAAAATATTCTAAATTAATCATTCAATGAACGTTTTAAAAATACATCCTCACATGTTGTGCTTGCTTTACCACTTAGGCTGTGTCCACGCTCGTGTTCACTCTGCATCCACTGCAATTCCTGGTACTGGTTTGGGAAGCAAATGTCAAAGAATCATAGAGTCATAGAGTTGGAAGGGACCACGAGGATCATCTAGTCCAACCCCCTGCAATGATATTTTGCCCAACGTGGGGCTTGAGTGCACAACCCTGAGATTAAGAGTCTCATACTCTATCAACTGAGCTATCGTTTGTGGTATTTGCCACAATCCATATTTGTCCTCCATGATGTATCCACCCTGTTGTTTCTTATGATATACAACCTTCTGATACATCTTTCCCTCCCACACTCTGGCCGGCACCAGCTTGGATCTGAATTGAGAAAAAGAATGACCTAGCTTGGTTTTAAGCAGGTATTGTGCACACAGTCTTAGCCTCCACACTTCCCTGGGTCACTTGGTCCCATTCCTTCCGCAGTGCAATGATGCATAACATCACAACACTGTGCAGACATGTGCAGCAGCATCTCATGCAAAAGGACATGCTGCTCACGTGCACATACAGCAACATGTCATCTACAGATATTGGTAGCAGCATGTATCATGCAAATACACACAGATGCGGCAATTCCTTTCTCCCCCACTCAGATATGCAGTGCTGCAACCTGCTTGCTCTGGCAATAATCATTTTTCTTTTGGGATGCAGGCTCCACCAAGGAAGCGTCAGCCTGACAAATACACCATGTTGCACTGACTGCCCTTAGTTCAGGGGTGTAGAAGCTGTGGCTCTCTGGAGGCTGTTGGACTCCAATTCCTATGAGCCCCAGCCAGTATTGTCAATAGTCTGGATGATGGAAGTTGTAGGTCAGCACTCTTGCCTTAGTTGAATGACTAGTCTAAGGGTTTATCCACACTTAGCTTTCCTCCACACTGTCCAGGCACGGTCCATGCTTTAAAGCTCAGTGTCCAAGCACTCTCTGTCTTTGCTCCAAAGCTTTTGCACTTTTCCGCTAAATCAGAGCAAATGGCAATCCTTGGAAAACCTGAATTGCTCTTTGATGTGGCTTCAGCTTGGTGGGGAAAGCTCTGGAACGAAAAAAAGAGTGTTTGGACACCGAGTTTTAAAGTACAGACCTGTGTCTGAAAAGCATGGGGCAAAAGTTCAGTATAGATAAGCCCTAAATGACGAAAAGCTAAAATTTAAGATACATTTTTAAGTGAGCAGAGAAAAACAGTTACAAACATGGGACGCTGGCTTTTCAATACAAAAAAATAAATAAATCAAAACTGGTATAACTTTGTTATTCTCCTGCAAAATTTACTCAGATTTGGTCACTGTACCCTCCTCATATGATAAAGCCTTTGCATGAATACAGCAAATCCACTTGATATAAGATGGTCATCAATCATGTATGATTTAGCTGAGATTCCTGCATTGCAGGGGTTGAAATAGATGACCCTCGCAGTCACTTCCAACTCAACAATTCTATGATTCTATCATTCTATGTGTGGGATTTATAATAACAGAATACTGAAAAAGCTACTGGCCTTAACTGCAGAAGTGTAATTACAGTGTGATTAAAACCATAACAGTTTACACCAATAAGAGCACCACTAAAGTGCATTATAAAAACAGTCATGGAGACTCCCACATCATCCAGTCACAATAATGTTTAATATCACAAAAATATCTGGGCAAACAGAGCAGTTTCTGCGTGGTGTTGGAATGCCAAAAGCGCCAGTGTGTCGTGGATTGGCTGGATGAAGAGGAGGGGGAGGGACCAGCTAAAGAACTCCCAAGGGAACTCCCAGGGAAAGAAGGCTCAGAAGCAGGGGGTTGGTGGTAGGACGATGAAGAGTGGTCAGAGGGAGAAGAAGGATCAGAATGGGAGAAGGAAAGATTGGAAGCTAAAGAGGTAGCAGGGTTTAGTGAGCAGGAAGAGGCTGTGGTAGAGGCAGGGTCAGAGAAGAAGTGGAGGCTGGAGCGGAGGAGTGGGGCAGGTTGCTGAAGAAGCCAGGGAGTCTCCTACTCCTGCTGCAACCAGCTTCCCTCCTGCCTGGTCTCCCAGAACACACAGAGCAATGCAGAGGGTAGAACAAAGAGGGACAAGGCGAAGGAGCCTCAGGTTGCTGGGGAAGGACCTCAGGGAGGAGTCTTAGAGAGTCGTGGAAAGGCAGGGACCTTCAGTCCTTGCAACAGTCTCATCAGGGCAAGGCCTACTGGAAATAGCTGCTGTGATCACTAGGTTGCACTGTTTTGGTTTCTTTGAATAAAGAATTAACTTCACTGACACCAGGTGTTTTATTGCTGACCTGCTCCTGACTTTGGCTCCTGACACAGTGCTTTCAGATGGAGGGCATGTCACAGTGCCACCACAAGAGAAGTACTGCACCTGCAATTCTAAAATAAGAGATAACTTGCTGGAGTCCAGCACTCTTTCCATTCACAGTGGCTGACTCGATGATGATGAAGAAGAAGAAGCAGATAAAAAATAAATTGCTTAATAAGCATCCACCCAAATTCAGGTGAAATTGAATCTGCAGACAGATTTTGCCAGGGAAATTCACCCTGAGAAATTTGTTTCTGCTGCATCAGAAATAAATAATAGAGCATCTAGCGGAAAGTCCTTCTACGGCCTGAGGAGTTAACCCTTCAATCTCCGGCAGCAAATCCTCCTCTCCAGATGAGGACTGCTGGAGGATGGTCATGAGAGAGCTTGTCTTGCTTTCAGACCTGTCACATTCAGTTGAATAAGAATGCAAAGTTTGTTCTTTCTTCCCCCTGCCTCGCCTGTGCGAGGTCAGCAAAGGCCTCTCCATGTTCTCACAGCCTTAAACAGAATTGACTGGCACTGCTGCCAAAACAGGCGGGAGAGTCTCAGCCAGAGATGGATGGTGCATATCAAAGCAACGGCCTGCAAAAAAATATCACTGCGCCGGATCTGTGTCACGCTGCAGAATGACAATGCATGGTTATGACTGCTTTCTAAGCAGAGGATTTGCAAATGTTAGGGCTCGCTGCTCTTCTGCTGCTGATTCACACCTGCAAATAGCAAAATGAAGGTTTTCTGCAGGCTCCCTCATGGCTTCTGACTTGTCCAACACTCTGAGCTTGTCTTCTCCCACCCCACCCCCTCTCTTTTTTTTACTTCTCATTAGAGGAAGCCATAAGACACAGATGCAGCCCTCCAAGGAATTGTTCAGGGTTTCAGCACTTGTGAAAGGAAGGCCTTGATGGTGTTAATGAGAGCAAATATCAGTCCCAAGGCACATGACTCAAAGCTACTGTAAGCCACTGTGATAACACAACAAATAAATGCGAGGTTTTAGTAAACAGTGTCTCAGCTGTCAACACACAAGTTACACAAGTCTTCCCATCTAGTAGGAATGGGCAAACGTTGGAAGATTCAGGATGGATTAATGAAAATACTTTTTTCACACTTACTTTTTCACACTTTGCTCCCACAAGAAGTAGTGATGGCCACCAACATGGATGGCTTTCAAAGTAGCTTAGATACATTCATGGAGGATAAGACTGTCAGAGGCATTAAGCCTCTGAATGCCACTTGGCCACTGTGAGACCAGGGTGCTGGGCTTGATGGGCCTTTGGTCTGTTCTTATGAGAGGTGGAAATGGAATGAGGCCAGGATGTGTTGGGAGAGGAATGCCTGGTGGATCTAGTGTGATAGATAAGGAAAGATTTTGGTCAAGAAGCAGGTAGCTGGGTATCCACTTCTGGATACTAGCAAAGTCCAACACTAAGCTGCAGAAAGCAGTGGAGAATAGCAACAACATGGCAGAGATTGTGCAAGAGATTTTGCTGATTGGGGCAAAGGACATAATGGCACCCTCTCAGCATTTCATAAAAGAGGCTGACTGGACCAGAAGAGGAATCTAAACTTCAACGCAAGGAATGGGACATTATCCAGCGCCACTCCTGAGGACAGCAGGTTTAGGGGGCATACTGCACCCACAACAGAGGGAAATGTCTGGTTACAACTCTGAGGTGTTAGTTTTCTGTACCCTGGGAGGGTTTTCATTTATTTACTTATTTTAAAGTAGGAAGCTGTTCAGACATGCAATACTCCACCCCATCAGCAGCCTGAGGTAGTCTAGCCCAGCAACAAGCATATCATGTGAGGCTGCTGATAGTGTAGCTTGGCCCTCTATTATACGGGAACACTTTGTGGGAAATGGAGTCCCAAAGCCCGTGTACATAAATTTTTACAACACGGTAAGGTAGCGATGGTGGATTTCTAGCAGAGAGAAAGAAGGGAAGGAGAGGGAGAGAATGTATACATTCATTTCCTCGCCATTTATTACTTTTTCATCAAAATGTAAATCGAGACCCAGGCAAAGGAATCAGATAGATAAGGCTGCAGTGAAGGAGAGACTAAAAGAGGAGATAATTACAAAGTGCCTGGGGAAGGGGGGGAAGCCCCTTCCTAATTCTTATTTAATGGCAAAGGGGGCCATCCACAGATGTCAATTATACAGAAATGAAAAACTGTCTGGCTTCGCGATCAATCTGCTTCCAGAAGAGGCAAGCAAAACAATTTGCTTCTCGTAGACAAACGCAATAAAATTAAAAGGGGGGGGGGAATTGTTAAATCTTTTCAAATAACTGTGCATGTGTGCGCGCGCAGTTACACATATATACATACACAAGAACAGACAAATCCAATAGTTATATTTACTGAGTAACTGAAAAGAAGCAGGATAATGTGTTAATTTATCAGTCAACCTGATTTGCCTGAAAGTAGGCAAATTCAATTTAAGATAAAGTGGCACTTTTATCAGCTCTGCTCCCACCCCCACGTGAAAAAGCATTTAGATAGCTAGGAAGGCTGGTGCTTACATTGATCCTCTTCCATGGAGAAAGACTGAACATATGACATTGCAGATTGCTTTGCCCTGAGCTAGACCATCAGTCCATCTGGCCCAGGGCTGCCCACTCCAGCTGGCAAAGAGATTTCTTTTAAGCCATGCTACTTGAGACCCTTTCAAGTGGAGAAGCCAGAGGTTGATCCTGAAACACCCTTCACGCAAAGCCAAGATAGGATCTGGCCCTTAAGTTATATCCTTCTGGTGCCAGGGGCCAGGGGCCTGGGTGGGCGTGCTATGAACCCACAGCCCCATGAGCACACCATGCAAAAAGGCACAGTTGCTCTGTCACTGTGCAACATCACCAGGCATTCATTCATTGCAATAAGGACTGGTGGATGAATGGTCAAATTGTTGGCATGGAAATGTCACCCTAGACTATATATATTTAAAGATCCCATGGGTTGTATTCAGCTAAGTCCTACTCATAATAAATCCACTGAAATGAATAGACCTAATTTTAGTCATGTCTATCAACTTCAATATGTCTACTCTGAGTAGAGCCAGTAGGTAAAAGGTAAAGGACCCTTGATCGGTTAAGTCCAGTCAAAGGCGACTATGGGGTTGCGGTGCTCATATCGCTTTCAGGCCAAGGGAGCCAGCGTTTGTCCACAGACAACTTTCTGGTTCATGTGGCCAGCATGACTAAACTGCTTCTGACACAACAGGACACCGTGATGGAAACCAAAGCACACGGAAACGCTGTTTACTTTCCCACCACAGCGGTAACTATTTATCTACTTGCACTGGCATGCTTTTGAACTGCTAGGTTGGCAGGAGCTAGGACAGAGCAATAGGATCTCATTCTATCACGGGGATTCGAACCGCCAAACTTCTGATCGGCAAGCCAGAGGCTCAGTGGTTTAGACCACAGCACCACCCACGTTCAGTAGAGCCAGTACTGAGCACTACAATACATTTCTGTTGATGTCATTCTTGCTGCAGTTCCAGAATGGTGTGGTACGGTCACTCTATACATGCCCGTAGATACTTCATTTGTTGAAGTATAGGTAGGGCAATGATCAGTGCATGGCTAAAGGAGGAGGGGAGTGGGAAGCCATGTCTGTTTCAAGTGGCATCATGGTGCTTTAAATGCATGGAGTGAATGTTGCTGCTGTGTCTCTCAGCACAGCTGCCTTCTGATGACAAGCACCTAGCATTGGAAGGTGTTGCTTTGCTGGAAGGGGACCAGACCTCTCCACTGGTCCCTTACTGCAACAGAGTAGGAGAGTCTCTGGTGGGACTGGGTCTTCCAAGAAGCCCCCCAAGTCCAATGATGGCAGTGCCAAATCCTCAATGGGGGTGATGGGGACAATACTGGTCCCACAGTCTCACTGGGTAGCAGGTCTTCTAGGGCTGGCCCTGCATCCCCTTCTCCTTCTGTTTCAGAGTCCTCTGCATCACCACCTGACACCCAACACATTAGCCATGCTGGCTGGGGGCTGATGGAGGGGAAAGAAGCCCTCGTGAGGAAAAGATCACACACAAAGCAAACACAGGCTAGAAAATTCTCTTTCCTATGAGCTTCTCAAGCCAGGGCTGGCAAAGTGATTCAGGTGAAGAAGTGGAATGACACCATGTAGAACTGTCTTTCCCAGCCTGATGCCCACCAGATGTTTTGGACTGCATCCCCCATCATCCCTGGCTGCTGGCCATGCTGGCTGAGGCTGATGGGAGTTGTAATTTATAAGAGCTGTAAGGCACCAAGTTGGGGAAAGTTGATGAAAAAATCAGGTAACATTAGAAAGGAGAAATTTTGAGAGTCGGATGCAACTGCTCTGGGGGAAAGGGAAAGGGGAACCTGGTTAGAACAGAATGCATGCTGAATTCACGTGAGTAAAAGATAGTTCCCATTTTGACTACTGTGCCAGAAACAGAAAGCAAATATACCTTCTGTCTCTGCAATGGACTGGCAAAGTTACAATGTACTGCATACGGGGACCGATTATACTTTGGAGAGGAAGCAGGGGAGATGAGCCTACAACCATCTCCTTTATGAGCCTGTGTTATTAACTTCTGTCCCCATCACAGCCTGCTGGTTTCCTTCACATTGCAAATAATCATTTGTGCATTTTAACGATGCTGTTTTGTTTTTGTCTTTGCAATTTCTCATTTTCAGTATTTGGCCAGAGGAGGGGAGGGAGACACGGGAAGGAACATATCCTCCACAATGTCATAATTATAAAATTGGTTTATTAGGCAGCAAGGCACTGATCCTGGGAAATGTGTGGAGAGAGATACTTATTGGGATGACGGCTATTCTCGAAACAGCTCTTTCGATTTATAGAATTTGTTAAGCACTTGAATGCAGAAATGCAGGTGCCTTATAGAGATTAAAAGGAGACAGTTGCTACCTGGAGGCTTACCATTTAAGAAGAGGGAAGGGGCATCAAAACAGAAGGGGTAGAAGAAGCAAATCAGTTGAGAAGCAGATGTGTCTTTAAATACCCCTGAAAATGATGTTGGGTGATAAGGGGCAGTAAAGGAAAATGCAGGTAAGCAGGACTAAGGTGGAAATTGTGAAGTTAAAGGGAAGATGGTTGGCAGAGGAACAAAGAGTATGAGGAGGCAGAGACAGCAAACCGAGAGAAGGCAGGTAGAATGGAGATACTTGAAAGGTAATCAGGAGAAGCTTGAGCTGAGCACTGTAGCAGAGTAGACAAAGCCAGCATTGAGGAGTGAGATAATTAACATGATATGCAGAGAAAATGAGATGCCAACAGAACTCAGATTAAAGGGTCTTAAGAAAAGAAACGGGGAGGTTAACAAGCAAGCAAAAAGGTCTGTTTCCAGATAGTATTTTGTGGAGGTCAGTGCAGCCTCCTGCTCATTTTTGGTGTCTAGCCAGGGGAGAGAGAAAGACACAGGAAGGAACTCTGTACTTCCCAACTTCACAGACACACAGACCTGGAAGAGGTCTTGAGGGCAATCTAATTAAAGGGGTACCTTGGTTTTCGAACGTAATCCGTTCCAGAAGACTGTTCAAGTTCTAAAACATTTGAAAACCGAAAACTCAATAGCCGACAGCTAGGCCTCAGGAACTTGCACTCAGCAGAAGCCATAGAATCATAGAACCATATAATCATAGAGTTGGAAGAGACCACAAGGGCCATCGAGTCCAACCCCCTGCCAAGCAGGAAACACCATCAGAGCACTCCTGACATATGGTTGTCAAGCCTCTGCTTAAAGACCTCCAAAGAAGGAGACTCCACCACACTCCTTGGCAGCAAATTCCACTGTCGAACAGCTCTTACTGTCAGGAAGTTCTTCCTAATGTTTAGGTGGAATCTTCTTTCTTGTAGTTTGGAACCATTGCTCCGTGTCCGCTTCTCTGGAGCAGCAGAAAACAACCTTTCTCCCTCCTCTATGTGACATCCTTTTATATATTTGAACATGGCTATCATATCACCCCTTAACCTCCTCTTCTCCAGGATAAACATGCCCAGCTCCCTTAGCCGTTCCTCATAAGGCATCGTTTCCAGGCCTTTGACCATTTTGGTTGCCCTCCTCTGGACACGTTCCAGTTTGTCAGTGTCCTTCTTGAACTGTGGTGCCCAGAACTGGACACAGTACTCCAGGTGAGGTCTGACCAGAGCAGAATACAAAGGCACTATTACTTCCCTTGATCTAGATGCTATACTCCTATTGATTCAGCCCAGAATTGCATTGGCTTTTTTAGCTGCCGCGTCACACTGTTGGCTCATGTCAAGTTTGTGGTCAACCAAGACTCCTAGATCCTTTTCACATGTACTGCTCTCAAGCCAGGTGTGACCCATCTTGTATTTGTGCCTCTCATTTTTTTGCCCAAGTGCAATACTTTACATTTCTCCCTGTTAAAATTCATCTTGTTTGTTTTGGCCCAGTTCTCTAATCTGTCAAGGCCGCGTGGCATGTTCGACTTCCGAGGTGTGTTCAAAAACTGAAGCATTTACTTCTGGGTTTACAGCATTCAAAAACCAAAATGTTCATCAACGGAGACATTAAAAAACCAAGGTACCACTGTATCTAGTCCATAATCTATATACAGTGGTACCTCGGGTTAAGTACTTAATTCATTCAGGAGGTCTGTTCTTAACCTGAAACTGTTCTTAACCTGAAGCACCACTTTAGCTTAATGGGGCCTCCTGCTGCTGCCACGCTGCCAGAGCAAGATTTCTGTTCTCATCCTGAAGCAAAGTTCTTAACCCGAGGTAATATTTCTGGGTTAACGGAGTCTGTAACCTGAAGCGTATGTAACCTGAAGCGTATGTAACCCGAAGTACCACTGTACAGTTGCAAACGAGATCTATTCCGGAGGCCCGTTCACAACCTGAAAAGAGCGCAACCTGAAGCGCCATATCTGCGCAGGTGAGGGGCATGATTTGGTGCGCATGCGCAAAGCACAATTTACCACTTCTGCGCATGCGCGAGCAGCAAAACCCGGAAGTAACCCTTTCCGGTACTTCCGGGTTGCCACAGGACACAACCTGAAAACACGTAACCTGAAGCATCCATAACACGAGGTATGACTATACACTAGATACACTGTTTGATGGGAGTTGTTGTCTAAAACGTGGGGGGCACCAGGTTTTAGACAAGATTTCCTAGTCCAGCCTTTCCCAACTTGGGGTCACCAGATGTTGTTGGACTACAATTCCATTTGTTCCTGACCACTGGCCATGTTGGCTGGGGCTGATGGGAGTTGTTGTTTAACCACATCTGGGGTTGGGAAAGGCTAATCTACTGTATCCCCTAAAATCACTGGCAGATGGCATTTCACATCTTTTTAAATACCTACAGTTGAAGAAGACACCCACCCGCTTCTGAGACACTCAGCTCCACTGTTAATCCGCTCCTACCATGAGGATGTTTCCCCTAATGTTTAGCTGAAATCAGGTTCCTTGCACTTTCTTCCCATTGGTTTTCGTCCCAATGACTGGAGCTACAGAGAATGAGCCTGCTCCATCTTGTTGAGTGGGTCATCTTCATGATTCATCACTCCAAACTACATTTTATGCACACCGTTGCAATTTGTGTGCTGTTCAGACCAGGTGCTCACTGCAAGCAAACATAGTCATTGGTCTGCAGCTAGGTCTGTGAATGGCAATTTTGCCATGATAGCTAAATGGAACCAGCATGTACAGAGGCAGCATACCTGAATGTCAGGCACTGGGGGACAAGCAAAAGGCTGCCACTTTCAAACCCCAGCCATGCTTGGCAGCATCTGGCTGACAACTGTTGGAAAAGGGATGTAGGACTAGATGGTCCTGTGTTCTGACCCCACAGGGTTGTTTTATGGCCTTGGGGTCTAGCTACATGTCATGCTAATGGTGTGATTAGCAATCCTGACAAAGGTTTTAAAAAGAATACATTAAAATAATAAAATTAAATGATGTGATGATCATGATCGTGTCATGATGAGTTTTTTA
The DNA here is from genome assembly GCF_951804945.1 of Podarcis cretensis. Taxonomy (NCBI): domain Eukaryota; kingdom Metazoa; phylum Chordata; class Lepidosauria; order Squamata; family Lacertidae; genus Podarcis; species Podarcis cretensis. The sequence continues at coordinate 25,901,475 of NC_137182.1, read as the reverse complement.
AAAATTAAATAGTGGGGTGGTGGATGGGTAGGAATGTGATCGGCATTGCAGTGCATGAGGGAGGGAAATTTGAGTATCTTCGTAAAAATCATCCCCCGCCCCTTACATAGCAATTAGCATTAGGGGGAAAAACCTCCCATTGGTGCCAATTAACTCCAATAACAAACTCCAGATTCACTTATGCAACCAAATACCAATTTTTGTGGGGTAGGGTTAGCCACATTGGGGGGAGGTAGCAAGGGAAAGGGGGTGCTTATATTAATGCATGAATTGTTCCACTCACCCTCAAATGATCTGCACTTAGGAGGTTTTACCCTCCTACACAGCTGTACTGCTATAGGTAGCTGCAAGTAAGAATGGGCTGCCAATTTGAGTTAAAGAGCCCTGTTTCCTCTCATCCTGCCCTCGTCTGAGAGCTGATCAAACACCTCCAATTGCTCTGCAGAACCCAACAGGGTGCATAACTTTCTGCGGTTCACCAATGTCTGGATTGGAGCCAGGAAATATAAGCTGTTTAACACACTAAATTGGGGGAATGTTGTGGCTTTGCAAGCAAGTCTGAGTTGGGAGTGTTTAAGAAGTTTCATTTCCCACAACAGCTTCACAGCTGTACAATACACACTCGCAGCATGAACCTCTCCTGAGTTCTTTGGGGTTGAACGAGGTTGCAAGTCTCATGGCAGTGAGTGGAGAACACAGCTCCAAGGGCAGTGGGCTGGTTGCCTTGGTTAGGTGTGGCTGAGATCTGTCCTCTCTGATTCATCAGGTCTCCTTCTATCTCCGGAGAGAAACTATAGATAACGACATGCCTGGATTATTCACCTTAAACTGGCTGAAATTCTGATCTCGTCAGTGGGAGCATGGAATTTAACAAGGATGATTTTAAAAGGTCAAGCAACACATAGAAGAATCAAACACAGAGGTCCGAATTATTTAGGGGTGGGGCTGATTAGGCATTGACATTTCAGAGAGAAAAAATTAAGTGCCACACTAGGAAAAACCCTCTGCATGTGATCAGAGAAACTCTTTGTCATTGGCTCTTCTTCTAGTTCCAGTGCCAAGTTTTGTCTCAAACTTAGTCCTACACTTGCATCTGATCTGGATAGGGTTCCTGCATGGCTGTCATAAGGCTTCTTGGAACAGAGTGTGGCTTCCTTGGATTGGACTTGGCAAAATAGAGTGAAAACCCAAACTGGGCAGCTGAGCACATAAGCACAGAATTAAATTCAGCAGGGAGCATGAGAGAGACTGAGGCATTTTCTCGCTTGCCATTAAAATAGTGGTGTGTATTTTTTGCCTCTGTAATATTATTTGAATACAAACATTATTTGGGCCAGGCTTCATGCCTGCTGGGCATAGTCCCATTTTAAGGCATGGTACTGGCTACAGCATTTGACAGGGGCAACGCAACTGCCCTGTAGGTGTCCTGTGGTTTGCTCAGGCAAGGCGAAAAGCTCCCCATGGTAAATGTAGAGGTTCACAACCCATCTAGAAGAAGAAGAAGAGTTTGGACTTGATATCCCGCCTTTCATTCCCCTTAAGGAGTCTCAAAGTGCCTAACAATCTCCTTTCCCTTCCTCCCCCACAACAAACACTCTGTGAGGTGAGTGAGGCTGAGAGACTTCAGAGAAGTGTGACTAGCCCAAGGCCACCCAGCAGCTGCATGTGGAGGAGCAGGGAAGCGAACCCGGTTCACCAGATTACAAGTCCACCACTCTTAACCACTACACCACGCTGGCTCTCTCTATCTATTGGAGTTTTAAGCAGGAAGTGCCAGAAGAGCTGGCCTCAGGGATGTGCCAGTCAAGTGCTGCAGAAACATCACATTCTGATTCTTCCATGCATAAAATGCACGTTTTGTTTCAAAACAGCCTTCTTCTGCTTTCCATCCTGATTCAAAACCCATTTCTTCACACATGGGCACAAATAACTAGTGAAAGACTCAAAGATTCTTTTAGTGTCATGGGTGCAAATAACCTTGCACTAAGGAAAGGACAAATGGGTGGCGAATAACTGACAGGTGGCAGCAAACCATCAGAGCAAGGTTTAGGGTAGGGCTGGGGAAACCAGAGGCCCAGAAGCCTCATGCGGCCCTCCAAGCCTATCTGGCCTTTGGGACTGTCTCTGAGCTACACTGCTGCCAAGACCACAGATGTCACTGCCCATGTTCACTTGAACAGTAAAAAATGCTTCTTGCTTGCCTGGTTAGAGAATGAAGAGAACGGGGTGGTGTGAAATGAATGGAGACCTCTGACTTCTGTATGGCTAAAATGTAGATAGTTCATAGCTTTTCCTGGTAAGGGAGCTAGTGGCTTATCTGTAAGGACAGATTCACCCTACAGTCCAGATTTCATTTATTGTCCAGATAATGCTCCATACTGTGATTTCAGATGGCTCACCATGCAAGGCAACCGTTTTTCAGATCTGTGGGTTCCTGGTTCTAGCCCCAGTACCTGCTGATACAAGGCAGGTAGCTGAGCAGAAGATCTACTGCACCAGCAACATCTAAGCAGCATGTATAGAGTTTCATAGCTGGCCCTGTATCCAGCCAGCCATTTTTCTGGCTCATTTAAGGCCCCAATTCTGGGTATTGTTAGCTCAAGGGCATTTAGCAAGACAGGAACCCAGGATTCAGCAGGATTTGAAACGGGGACCCTTCCTTGGTAAGTATCCTGAGCTCTCTACCCACAGTGTACTGACTGATCCTGACCCCAACATGCAATGGGGCCTGCAATGGAATCCTGCTCTATAGATGAGACTCAGATCTATGCTGAGGTGCAACCTGGATCTCAGTGGTTCAGCATCCTCTTCTGACAATATCTTATTGGGGTGGGACTGCACATGCAGCAGAATGAAGTGGTAAGAATGCTGGTGGAGTGGGCCATACCATTTCAGACTCCAGATGGAACATTCCCTTATGCAAAAAAACAAAAAAACCAACCCAATGCCATCAAGGAAAGGGGTGCCTCCATAGCCCTGCCTCTTCCCTGCTCTGCTGGTGTCTATTTGCAGGGAGTTTTGTTTACAAGGGGTAGCATTAAAGAATGTCTCCCCTCACCTGCAGTCTGAAGTGGTACAGCCATTCTTCCACTTCAGTTATTTGAGCCTGCAAGTTTTCTGAATCCATAACAGCCCAAGGCAGAACACAGCAGCAAATCACAGGGCTTGGCAGAGAGGATGTGGGCAGTCAGCTAATTCATAAAGGGTTTGATTATCAGGCTTGCTATATTTTGGATGCGTGTGTCTGCCTCTTCCAACCAGCCAAAGTAAAATCTATCTAAAAGATTCCAAGGCTTGTCAATTCCCAGATAGTTGAAATATGAGCAGTGACTAGGTCAATTGTGGAATAAATGAAAATGTAATATATGTGCCGTTGAATTTCTTTGTGAAAATGAGTCGCTCGCTCAGTTTTAGCCCGTTTAACATAATTGCCCAATTTAGTTCATTAGCCCTGTTTCTACCTAATTGAGGTGGAACGGTATGGAGCTTTCTGAAGCGATTTAGACACTGCTCCCTGCCCCCTAATTTCAGCAGAATTAGTCCAAGTGCTTATTAAAATGAGACAGTGGTAACGTCATGTCCAGAAGGCACTTTCCTGCAGCATTTGTGGGGCCAATCACCACTCCTTAGCAAGGAGTCTGTGGCTTTAATCAGAGACCTTATGGACTGAGGCTAGTGAGCTACTTGGGGCTGCATCAGCTCAGGCCTCCAAGCCCCCTTCAATGAACAGGGTGGGTGTGAGTGTGACTAAATTCAGATTACATGCCTAGATTCAGGGAGAGTGAGTCTAGCCCAACCACTTTCTTGACATGCTAGTTTTCTAAATGCAGGGCTTCCCCCCCATTTGGAAGCACCCCATCCACAGAGCCCCCACCTACAGTCTGAAATTGTACCATCCATTTCACAGGTTTACCTCATCAGCTGTTTCGAAACATCCAGACCTTGCACAGAACAATTTCCAATTGATGAATACATCCCGCTGCAACCCGCTTACAGCAAAGGGGAAATAAGGCAAAATCATTTGCTGCTGGGTGATTCACCCAGTTCTGTTAATTAAATGACTCATCCAATTCCCCTTGCTTTTATTGCCCCAATGGCTCATGCCTTGGACATGGGAGGTTAATACTAGCCCTAATCATCCAGAGGAAATAATAGATTTTGTAATGATGGCCGGCAACCTCGAGCAGCAGTTTTATGAAATGAAATGGTGTGCATGTGTATATGTTAGGAAGAGAGTGCTATTCAAAGGAACTCAAAAGACAGGAGAGCACACACACACTGTCTTTTCAGTGGAAAATCTTTGTGGGGAGGAAGAAAAAGAGATTGTATCAATGACAAATTTTCCTGAAGACATCAAAGTGATCCTCCCACTTCTCTCCCCCACCTCCTTATCACATCAGGGGCTGCTTCTCCACTTCAACTTCAGTCCAGGGGCAGCTCATTCTGGCCAGCAAGCAAGCTACCTCCTCGCTACTTGCTGTTTTGCAGAAAACTAGGTGACTGAAAGATGAATTGCCAAAAGGTCCCAGTGGTCAGGGGGGCAGGTTGATGCTGTCAAAGCAAGAAAGGGACATTCTCAGGAGCAGGGCCTGGTTGAGCTCTTCATCTCCACAAAGTCATGTTGGATGAAAGGCAGTGTTCAGAACTTGATATAGGCCACAGAATATGAAGGTAAGCCGATTTTGTTAAAAGTAGAATTCAAGACAATTTCAGCCTGCCTTCTCTCTCTCGCTTTTCCTCTCTGGGCAAAAAAATATGTCCAGCCTTAACTTGGGGGGGGGGACTGGAGACTTCAAAAGCGTTTATTGCACAGCCTGAATACATATTTTGCCTGGTGAAGAATTATATGGAACTGTAAGGGAGTGGGTGCAAGTTCTACCTCTGCTGCACTGGAACCTGGAATACAAAGGGAGTGATGCTTCAGCAAAGAAAAAAGAAAAAAGCTAATGCTATTCTAGACTGCATCAACGGAGTTTAATGTCCAGATGAAGGGAAGAAATAGTCCCGCTCTACTCTGCCTTGGTCAGACCACACCTGGAATAATGTATCCAGTTCTGAGTGCCACAATTTAAGAAGGATATTGACAAGTATGAACGTGTGCAGAGAAATGCAACCAAGATGATCAAGGGTCTGGAAAACAAAGCCTTATGAGGAATGGTTGAGGGAGTTATGATAGCCATTTTCAAATATCTACAGGCCTGTCACATGGAGGATGGGCAAGCTTGTTTCTTCCTGCTCTAGAGGGTAGGACCAGAACCAATGCATTCAAGTCACAAGACAGTAGATTCCAACTAAACATCAAGAAGAAGTTTCTGACAGTAAGCGTTATTTGACAGTGGAATGGTCTCCCTTGGAAGGTGGCTGACTCTTATTCCTTGGAGGCTTTTAAGTGGAGGTTGGATGATCATCTGTCATGTATGCTTTAGCTGAGATTCCTGCAGCGCATCAGGACTCGCCAAGTGGGTGGCTCGGTTCGGGGGCGGCTCATGGGCCATTTAAATGACCCCCATCAGCCGCTTGTGGCCCATGGGACACAGGTTGCCGACCCCTGGACTAGATTATCCTTGGGGTTCCTTCCAATTTTGCAGTTCTATGATTTTAAGGTATCAGGAAAGGGCCTTTACTCAGGGCCTGTAGCAGGCAACCTTCAGGCCCCTTATCTCCTGCATCAGTGGTACTCCAGACAGACAGACAGGTTTCCAAAGGTCAATGGTGCATTCTAGTTCTGAGTGCTGTCAGCTGCTCAATGGAGAGACACAAAGACCTTAAAGAAACCCTCTTTCTCTGAGGCTAATCTAAACAACTGGCCTATTATGTAACAATACAGGCTCTGGCTGCATTCACTCGGGAGTTTATTCCATTTTCCTGATGTTTCCCTAACTGTTAATTTCTGAATTACACCTGAGCTTTCACACAACATAAAACCCGCTTCAGATAAACTAATGGAATGCTGTGCATATTTAGTGCTCATTTCTGTGTTATTTGTTTCCAGAAAAAACAACAACTGTCTACAGCCTCCATAACCCCAAAAAATGGTGGTGTAAAGTGATAAATTTTGGGATGAAATATCAGCATCCAGTTCTTTCCTGCTGCTTTCATGGGGGAACAGAAGCACACATTTTTGGAAGGGGTGGGGGAGTAGCAATGTTGTCCAATGACATCTGTTGTTGTGTCACACCATGCCCATTGCTGTGAATGAAATTTAGCATGCCATGGCAGTATATTGATCAGAAAGCCACAGTTCCATAATGTTTCAGGTTAGTAAATAGGACAGATGAGCTAGCATTATAACAAACTAACACAATATTCCCCACATCTGAATGTACTCTGCCTTTTCTTATCCTGAGACCCACTGCATCTATCCTGTCCGATATTTGCCCTCTAACTTGTCTGTGACTATATGTCCTGCTTCTGATTCTGTTTCCCTGATCCGATACCTAATCTCCAGCATGTACATGACCCAAGCCTCCTGTCACTGGACCCCAAACCAGAGGCTACAGTATCACCAGGTGAGGTGCCAAATCAGATTCCCAGCTCTGAGTCTGATGCTGGTTTTTCAGGGTCCTCTGAGCCCAAGGGTGACAGGTGAGAGCCCACTGAATTAGACCCTCCAGCACCAGTGTTTGAAATGAATAGTGTAGGCTGTCTTTTAAACCACTGGTGTATCTTTTCCTCTAGTAAGTGGAATATAAACTTTGCTAAATAAATAAAATAAAAAATTAAGGGGAGGCAGTGTGGTGAAAAAGACCTTCTTTTTCACCACACTGCCTCCCCTCTCTTCCATAAATTCCTTTGGGGGGCTCCCTGTCCACCCCCACAGCCTGCACAAACTTCTTGCCCTTGCTTTCAACTCACCCACAGCCTTGCCTCTCATTGTCTCAATGTCCTTATTTCTCCAAAACATCCCTTCCTGAAACCTTCTCTAGTCCAGTTCCACCACTGTGGCCATCCAATGTACTCTTGCTACCTGAAGCGACTCTGCCCATTTCCCTTTGCTTCTCCTCATACATGAAATTCTCTCCAATCATACTTCTGTGCGACCACCTTCCTCATCGCCTTTCCTTTCCACAAAAGTTAAAAAAATATTGTGATCATCCCTTATTAGTGCAGCTCCTATCACTTCTTGGAAAACAATTTGTATAGCAATTTTTGAAATTTGAATTCAAAATATCAAATATAAATTTTAAAATTTAAAAAATTCCACATCCCAAATGGCTAAATTTCAAATCTAAAACCACCCAACGCCCGTGAGCAGGAATGTTTGCTAAAAATTGGAGAGAATGTTACTTTAATTGGAATGTTTTGCCCAAGAATATTGAATCTGCTGGCAAAACTCCCCCTCTCTTAAATTTAATCACTGCAGTGCGTTGCGCCAAGGCAAGCCTCTCTCCTTCCTGGGCTCTGCACTCACAGCACGGTGCCACGCGATAGATAAGCATGTTGCATATCCCGTTTGCCTGGCTTTTAATTAAGCTGTCAGGCTGAAACAGAAATATCTCCTGGGAGGTGAGCAAGCGCTTCATGGCCATTTAATTTTTGTTTAGGATTTAAAACTCAAGCCTGTCCTGGTTGAAATTAACAAGAAGATTCCTGCTCACTGTCACTCTCAGTGATGAGATACTAATCACACGCCTTAATGAGAATGAAGAGTGTGGGGAGGCGGGAGGAAGAGAGAGAATCAAAGAGCTACATTTCACAGTATGATGTGGTTTCATTTAATTTCTTAGAGTTGTGAGGTTGTGGCAGGACTTGGCACCAAACTAGCAACACTCCGCTTGAAGATGTGTTCTGTGTTGGGCTTAATCTGGGGCAACTTTACCACGGAAACCCTGATTCAGTGATAGAGCTCAGCCCTGAAACCTGAGGGTTTTTCATCAGGGTGACTGCTGTTTGGAGCATGTGCATAATTTAATATGATTCCAGGGCCCATCACTGCTCAACTTATGAACACTGTTTTAATGCATTAATTGAAATGTGTGTAGTAGTAATAATAATAATAATAATAATAATACATGTGTAGAGAGCAGCTCCTTTCCACTTAGGGAATCATGGAGGATGGTCACATCCACATCATACATTTGAAGTACTTTGACACCACTTCAACAGTCGTGGAGAATCCTGGGAACAGTAGTTCAGGGAACTGTAGGTCTATGAGGTCAGCAGCTTTAAGAAACTACAATTCCCAAGATTTTGGGGGGAACTCACAACTGTTAAAGTGGTGTAAGAGTGATTTATGGTAGATGTGGCATGGATGTGACCAGTGAGTTGCAGGCAGACACCTCTGAAATGAAGCAATGTTCCTTCTTGGATGGCCAAGTGTGCTACGCTACTGAGGATAGTCCTCTATTTGAAGGACCTTCAAACAACAATCCTTTGTCCAGTCTAAGTCTGCCTTAAAGATAAAAAAGGAAGACTGAATCTACTGAAGCGGCATTTCAACAGTTAAAACCTGGGCAGAAGACTGAGCAGAAACACAGCAAGACATCTGATCACAGCCTCCCATGCCATGGCAAGATATACTGCATTTCAATTTAAATTGTTGCAACTACTAAATTTGCATCTATACATATATAAGCTTGGATATGCAAATCTTATGCAGATCTGTATCCTCTGTTCTTTTTTTGGGGGGGTGGCAAAAAGGTTAAGTGGCCACCCTACCACCTTCTCTTGCTTTCCCTGCTAGTTATATCAAGCTTGCTGCAGTTTTTGTTATCAGTGTCCTGCAGGTTACATGACGCATTGACAGGCTACAAATTGATGAGTCGACAAATGGGAGTGAGGAGATCATACACCACAAGGACACAAATCATGACATGAGAAGTTTACTCCCTTCTTCCCTGCAACTTCACTTCATGAGCACATGGGCTGAGGGATTTATCTGAGGAAAAAATGTCTGCCAAACACTAGAATTCTGGGAAAGATTATGTTACTCGCAAATATGTGTTTAAAAGCCCTAATTTGTCTGTTTATTAAATGAAAAGCAGTCTCTGGGGAAGCCAGCAACCCGTTTACTAAGAATTCATCCTGATTTGTGTACAGGGAGGTGAGACAGCGCCAGCTATTTATTGCACATTTGTCACGATTTGGTTGTGGGGAGGTTAGATTACGTGGCATTGAGCAAGTGTTATCCCACACTTTCCATAGCATTTTTCATCACTTTCCTTATCACAAAAAGTCTGGTCTTTGGGGGAAGTAGCCCTGTTGCACTCCCAAACAATGCAATTGTGCAACTGGAATTTGCCTATAAGACCTCATCCACACTTCTGTTTGCCCTGCAGCTTTCCTATGGGAAAACCCATGAATTGGTGATGAAGCAGAATAAATGGCAACTGGGTTTTCTGCAGATTGCCATTTGTTCCAATTTAGTGCTAAATAGAGGGTTTTCCAAGGGAAAGCAGTGGGGCGAAGGCAAACCTGCTAGGATATGTGCCTGGGAAGCATGGGATAAGTAGAGGTGTGGATGTGCTCTTACAGGCAAATTCAGGTTGCATAATTATAATTGTTTGGGAGTGAAATAAATCTACTTCCTCAAAACACTGGACTTTTTGTGATAAGGAAAGTAATGGAAAATGACCAAATCCCACTCAAAAGTGTCCTATGACTGTGAATGAAGAATTATTGGGGGTGGGGGGTAGGGAGGTGATATTTAACTTTTCCCCTACCACAATTTACTTAATTGCCTTATTTCTGATGGGTGAGAAGACTGTGGGGAGAAGATTCCTTTTTTTAGGTATCACAAGGCCCAGAATTCTACTAGTGCATTCCTTTCCCCCTCTGTCTAGATCTTGGCAGCTCAAAGCCTGAGTTCTGATTGAATAACTGCATCTTTTTGTTTACATGGCCAATTAGGGCCAAATTAATGAAGCATCAAGTAGGAAGAACACAACTTGCTCTCTCGCTGTAGTAGCAGCTCAGTACGCCCAGACTGCATATTTCTTTGGATTTTAGCCCCGTTAAAAGTCAGTGGGACTTGCTTCAAGTAAACATGCTTATGACTGAGATGTTAGTTGAGTGTCTATCTGAACTGGGCTCAGGTAAGTCACAAACTCCATGCCTCTCCTAGGAAGCCCCAATGTAGTCATGAAATGGCCATCTCTGAATATACACAACCACAAAGCCCAACCAGGTGCCCTCCAGCAGAGGTGGATTTAGGGGAGTGTGGCTGCCTCAGTCGCACTGGGCACAGAGCCGAAGGAGTACCGAAGGGGGCACTATAACTATGATGTAGAATGGAAGGTGAGAGGCAGGGAGTGCCAGATTTTGGTGTTGCATAGGGCACTGCTGAAATTTGAGACCCCAAGGTCCGCCACCACATCCAGATCTTGCTGGATTACAACTCCGATCATCCCTGACCATTGGTTGGAGAGTTGGCACAGTTTGGGGCTGAGCAGGGACGTGGGTGGCACTGTGGGTTAAACCACAGAGCCTAGGACTTGCCGATCAGAAGATTGGCGATTCGAATCCCCGCGACAGAGTGAGCTCCCGTTGCTCGGTCCCTGCTCCTGCCAACCTAGCAGTTCGAAAGCACATCAAAGTGCAAGTAGATAAATAGGTACCGCTCCAGCGGGAAGGTAAACGGTGTTTCTGTGCGCTGCTCTGGTTCGCCAGAAGAGGCTTAGTCATGCTGGCCACATGACCCAGAAGCTGTATGCCAGCTCCCTCGACCAATAAAGCGAGATGAGCGCCGCAACCCCAGAGTCGGTCACAACTGGACCTAATGGTCAGGGGTCCCTTTACCTTTACCTTTAGGGTTTTTGGGAAGTTAGTGGGTGGCCATCCTTCAGCACACTCACCTCCTCTTCCCTGCCACTGTTACCACTCTCCATTCTCTTTCTCCCTCTCTGGGTGCAATCTGCACTGCCTCTCAGATAAAGGGAGAGAGAACAAGGCATGCAGAAGTTATTGCTGCTCTCCCCACTCACTGCTTGCTCACGCAGAGAAGCCAGGTGAACAGGCAATAATACTGACAGGAGGAGGAGCAACAATAGGGAAAAACGCTCCACGGATTGGCAGAGCCCTTGACCCCATAATGGGGTTTGGTCCTCGGCAGCTGACCAATGATGCCAACCTCTGACACAAGCCCCAGTTTAAAGGCCAAGGCGGGGGAATCTCTGAAAGAGTCTGAACTCCCTGCTAGCTGCCTTTTGGAACTTCTGATGTGAATTCAATACCTGACAGTTGGCAAAGAAGTGCCTGCAAATCCAATGCATCTGGCTTTGTGTGTTCTGCAGGCTTTTCATGCCTCCTTCCGATTAAGTTCCCCGTTAATCTACTGAGCCATTATTATGTTCAGAAAAGAAAAGCACAATTAAGGTGGTTTAAACAATGCAAACGAAAGGGGGGAAGAGATCCCCCAGCCCTTGCAGTGAGGCAAAATGCCTAGGGTGATGCCACAATGGCAAGCCATGACATATACCGCATTTAATTAATGCCTTTAAATAGGTGTGTATGGGAACTGTAGCTGGAGGATTCTGGAGCCCAGAACAGCTGGAATGAAATGGGAGAAGGAGAAGGAGAAGGAGAAGGAGACGGAGACGGAGACGGAGACGGAGGAGAAGAAGGAGGAGAAGAAGGAGAAGGAGAAGGAGAAGAAGGAGAAGAAGGAGAAGAAGGAGAAGGAGTCATCAAGAGAGATTCTCCCAGCTTAGATTTCCTTCCGAAAGCTCTCCTAAATCAGATTTTTGCTTTGTATTTTTACCCCCAACTATCTCAGTTCTGGGTGCTGTTCTGTGATTTGGGGCTTTAGGACACAACCCTATATCTAAGAGGCCTCAGCTTTGAGGTAAAGACTTGCTGTATTGGGATTTCTGCTAGGGTGTGGTGGAAGCCTTGCTACACCAGCAGAACCTGAGATGCAACAGCATTGAAACAAGGTAGGAGGAACCCTCCACTGATGAAGATATGTCAGCACTGCAAGACAGCCTGAATGGAAAGGTAGCAGAGAAGAGCAGCATAGTTATGTCACATGCCCTGTATTCCCCTGTTGATGGTGGAATTTGACAACAGCCCCAGAGTTGAAACGAGACTTTTTCATCTCAGCAAGCTCGTTGAGAGGGAGAAAATATTAAGACAGCGGCCCTCTTGTTGACAGCTACCCAGTCCAAGCCACCATGACAAAGCATACATCATGGTGGAACTCAACATCCATTCATAGCAATATTAAACAATACTAGTAATAATAACAACTATCATTATTAAATTTATATACTTCTTACATGCCAAAATGCCTTCTAAGCACTTTACAAGTCTAATCACAGCACATCACCAAACCCCACAAAGTGAGACTCACAGGGCATGTGGCTTATGGGACTTTGCCCTCAGGGTCTACACACAAAGGAGGAACTTTGATGGTGGGAAATAGAGAGGAAAGACCCATTTCTTCTCCCTCAAGCCGTCCTCCATTTCAGGGTGGCCATTTGTTTTCCCCGCTATGACTAGATATACTGTATTTTTATGTGAATTCTAGAAATTATTTGTACGCCTCTATTTATACATATAAAATGCAGATTTCATTCATATGTTCTCAACTTTTGGGGTGCTGCATTTCTTCTTCTTTTGGTGATGTGCAAGTGTCCCCCTGACATTTACATAGGGTTAAAGCCTCAGCGCCTAGGACTTGCCGATCGAAAGGTCGGCGGTTCGAATCCCTGCGGCGGGGTGCGCTCCCGCTGCTCGGTCCCAGCGCTTGCCAACCTAGCAGTTCGAAAGCACCTCCGGGTGCAAGTAGATAAATAGGGATCGCTTACCAGCGGGAAGGTAAACGGCGTTTCCGTGTGCGGCTCTGGCTCGCCAGAGCAGCGATGTCACGCTGGCCATGTGACCCGGAAGTGTCTCCGGACAGCGCTGGCCCCTGGCCTCTTAAGTGAGATGGGCGCACAACCCCAGAGTCTGTCAAGACTGGCCCGTACGGGCAGGGGTACCTTTACCTTTACCTTTAATCTGACCCAGGGTTGAATAAACTTGGGGCTTGGGGGATCAACTTTGTTTACTAGAAGTCCTTGTCACCTAGAGCAGCCTTCCCCAACCTGGTGCCCTCCAGATGTTTTGGATTGCAAGACCCATCATTCCTGACCATTGCCCATTGCCCATGCTGGGTGGGGCTCTTGCGAGTTGGAGTTCAAAACACTGGGAGGGCACCAGGTATGGAAAGGCTGACCTAAATACACGTGCAAAATAAAATTAATTGGTTGATGGCAGATAAAATTAAGGCGCAAGGTGTCTCAGAACATACACACCACTCTGGAATCTGATTTCAGTCCCAGAACGAGTTCATTTTCCTTTCACATGAAGATCTACTCCTGGCTTTCCTCCAAGCTTCCTTTCTTCAGCTGTCTAATTTAGGGAGTAAAAACCTCCTTCATTGTCACAACTCTTAAACAACTGGAAGTCAGAAAAGTTTGTTGATGTACTGTGTATCACCCAGATCCTTAGATCAAGATCTACCTCCCCCCCTCCCCTCCCCGCCCTGGCATCCCTGGCGGCTCTCTTTTCCAGCATTCTGGACCAGCCTGTTCCATTAGGGCAAATGAAGCGCTGCCCCATCAACCTCCGTCTGCCCACAGTCAGCCCTCACTTGCCTGCCTTTCTAATTAACAACCAGTCCAGGTGGACTGATCCTGCTTGTCAGCTTCCCCCTCTGCTTTAGTCTCAGTGTTGCCCTTTGAGAACTCAGGAAGGAGGAGAACAGGGACAAAACCAGAATGAGCTGGTTCTGCCTGCCATTGGCTCTGGCTCTACCTGATGTTGGAGTCCCTGCCTTCTGCCCCACCAGTCTCAGTGAGCACCGGCCCCCACTGCTCTGGAGTCCGGAAGGTCCCTGGAGTACCTGACCCCACTGTAGGCAATTAGGCATTGAGTTTATATAGTCTGCATAACTTACTTTGTTGTTTGAAAGATTTGCAAGCAGCTTTTTTTTAAGGGGTTGGTGGAACCGGTAGCCCTCCAGCTGTAGTTGGACTACCTCTCCCACCATCCCTGACTATTGACCATGATAGGTGGGGCAGATGAGAGCTGGAGTGCAACAACATCTGAAGGGCAGCAAGCTCTCCATTCCACTTGTTAAAAGTAACCTTATGCTGAGTCAGACACAATGATTTATCTTGGCTACTCCTGTCAACAGGCCTTGCTACTCAAACCTCAGCAGTGGAACGGCTTGAAGGTGAAAGCTGTCCTCACCACACCACCCGCACTGAAGCATGCCAGGTGTTTTAATTCATTAAACTCTAAGGAAGTCCAGGACAAAACATGCATGGAAGAGTCTGCATCATTAGCAGCGAAAGAAGAGCTTTGCTCAGGGTGTTTTATCTCCCTGGCGAAACACTCTGAGACTGGGCTAATGAGGCAGTGACATGCCGACAGAGCGATGGGAAAGGTGACATGCAGAGAACCAGAGAGATAAAACAGGTCAGCAGAAGACAGGGAAGGACCACAAGTTCATCTGACGCACACTCCCTGCCCAGAAGCAAGACCACCCACCCGCTACTGATCTCCCTTCACAGATTAAGCTGTATTGATAATCCAATTACCCAAAATGCCACAGGCACAGAGTGGGTGTATTGAAAAAAAGGTGTGGTGTTTGGAGAGAGAGAGAGAGAGAGAGAGAGAGAGAGAGAGAGAGAGAGATGGATGGATTCCTCCCTCCAAGTTTTGAAAAAGTTTGGATGTCAAGGGCTATTCACGCAAGAAGTGGCAAAACTTTCCATCCCTCTAGGCCAGGGACAGGGAACCTGATGCCCGACAGAGGTTGCCAGACTCTAATTCCCACCAACCTCAAACAGCATGGCTAATGGTCCAAGATGGTGGCCGTTGTAGTCCAATAACACCTGGAAGGCCACAGGTTCTGCACCACAGCTCTAGACAGTGGTAGTCACAGAATCTCATTCAGGGTGCCTTCCCTGCAGGTTGCTTTCCCATCAAGGCTTATTTCTTGGTGGTCAAACAGTCAGTTATTTATTATATTATTGAAATTTGTATCTCTGCATGAATTTTGTATTTCTATAGGCGTTGAATTGTGGTAGCCTGCTGCTCTAAGCAATAAAGATTTGGCTGGCCCTCCACAGTGAATCAAGCCCCGCCCTTAGCAAACAAAATAAGAGCATTACAAAGAGCACAGTGGATCAGCCCTCTCTCTCTATATTCATCCTCCTCTGTTGGTCTTGGAAACCTGCCTGGAAGGAAGGGGCGGGGGGAGAGACAACCCCAAACATTTCTACCATGTAAGCTGAGGCCGCAAACCTGGTAACATCCACTGGATTGAGATGTCATGGTATAAAACTTAATCTACCAACAAGAAACGTAGTCTACCATAAAAGCAACAGCGCCGGTGGCAGATATACAAAACCACGGGCGCCCCGTGGGATGATTTAATGTTCTACAAACAAGGAAGCGGCAAGCCTGTGCTCTGCCACAATGCGCGGGGTGACAAGGGCCATGATTACACTGCAGCCAGCCAGGCGGAGAAACACACAAAATGCACGTCCAACTGCAACAAGCAAGGCCCCTTGTTTTCTAAAGAGGTAAATGCAGTTCTTGGAACTAATACGAGGAGGTTGTGTTTCTGATGTGGGGGCTATGAGGACGCAGGAAGGAAATCCAGCACTAGGCTGGATTCGCTGAACCCAGTGCAAAATTGTACCGTGATGACTACCCAATATCTCAACCAATATTTCCATGTTTCTCAATATATTTTCTTAAGGCCAAAACATTTTCCCTTAAAGTGGGGGACATTTTTCAGTGCAAGGGCCTCACTCTCTTGTGAGCAGCCTTCCGGGGGGGGGGCGTATGTGTGCATGCCAGTGGTGGGTGGAGCCAAGGGCCACATTCACACCATACATTTAAAGAGCAGATACCACTTTAAGCAGCCATGGCTTCCTCCAAAGGGTTCTGGGAGCTGTAGCTTGTTAAGGGTTATGAGAGTTGTTAGGAGACACAAACCCCTTTCCCCCTCCCAGAACTGCAGTTCTCAATCCCTTGCCATAGGGAACTCTGGGAATTGTAGCTCTGGGAGGAGAATAGAGGGTCTCCTGAGCTCCTTGGGGGAAACAATAGAAAATGTGTACTGTTTCAGCACAAGGAAGTTGCACAGAATTCCCCATTCATGACATATTTACTTCCACTTGGTAAAACTAGGGCAGGGTGTGAATTTTTATTAAGACTAGTAAATTATTTCTATTATTGTTATTACCACTATGTTCTGGTAAAAAGCCCTCCCAGGGAAGCTTGCATAAGAATGTAACAGGAATACACAGAAAGAGTCTGCCTAATGGTCCATTCAGCTCAGTATTGTCTACACTGATTGGCAGCAGCTTCCCAGGGTTTCAGGCAGGGAGCATTCCCAACCCAACCTGGAGATGCCAGGGATTGATCAAACCTGGGACCTTCTGCATGCAAAGCAAATGCTCTACCACTGAGCTACAATCCTTAGGTATCATCAGACTATAAAAATACAATATCAGTAACATGCTGTCACTTAGGACAGTAGTTAGAAAGATCTCAAAGTTCACCACCAAACAGTCCACAAAATTTCCATAAGGGTGGTCATGCTAGCTTGCTTCAACAAAAATAAGGCTCCTTAAAGGTAAATGCTACAATCCTGCACATTTTTGCCTAGGAGCAAATGCTGCTGAACTCGGGAGCTTACTTCTGAGCAGACATACACAGGATTGCACTGTAACAAATTTATTATGGCATAATATTTTTTGTGGACAATATCTGACCACCTGTATTGCCCACTTACATTTGATTACATGGATTGCGGTCCACAAATGTGGATGCCATAATAAACTGCAGTCCATAAAATATCTCTGTGTGGCCATCTTTTACCCAGAGGATGAGACTGAATGAAAGGAGAACTTATTTATGATGAGGAGAGCTGCTGTGGTTTATATGAAATAGAAACTGCATTTATGAGCGAAATACCAATATTGATGTTTCCAGAGACATTTCTAAAGTGCGAGAGATTAACGCCTTCTAGATCAATAGGAATATATGCAGCGTCGGGGCTTTGCTCTGTTGAGTTGTGGTGTGTGGATTTGAAAGCAAACAGGAAAGGTGGCCAGACATATTTGCCCTTGTTTCTCCCACCTCCCACTTCCAGAACAGATAAAGAGCTTAGCCATGTTGCCCCTGCAAAGCATACCCTCAGCCACATTCTCTCTCATCATCTACACAGACGAAGCTCTATAGCAGACACATTTGTGGAATAGGCTGCATATCCACCATACTTTTAAAGCACAGCCTCAAAGAATCCAAGGAATTGTAGTTTGTTAAGTGTGCTGGGAATTGTAGGTTTGTGGTGGGTAAATTACACTTCCCAATATTCTTTTTGGGGGAGTGCTGTGCTTTAGATGTATGGCTTGTACACAACCACAGATGGAGAAGGGTCCTTGTATGTGGGTGGAGAAAGGTAGGCTTCCTAATAACAGAAAGCAGGACAATTAATACATAATGTAATGTAAAAGCTATACAAAAATCACAATACACTGTTATCAAATACAGTTCATTTGTAGGGGGAGGGGACCCAAAACCTTGTACTCATTCATAGTTTATTAGCCCTCACAATAGCACATCAAGGCTGGTAACATGAGCTGGACATCAGATCTGCTTTGTATGCTCTGTAGTTTTCCACGATTAATTCTTTCTCAAAAACCATGTCAGGCTATTAATGAGCTGTGTTCCAAATCTGCTTTTGATATTCCATACGTCTACTTTCCTGTGGCTCCACTTCAACATAGAATACTTTGTTATATTAATTAGTCTCCTATTTATTGCCAGCTAGCTCCCTGCTTTGTTAATTCTGGTTTATAGCCTAGGGAACCCTATTTTTCGCTACCGTTATTTCCTTTCAAAGGAAAGGGAATGCCTCGCCTCAGAAGTCTGTCAAGGAAAACAGGATGCAGATCAAGACAGATTAAGGATGAAGACAAACAGACATGGCTCGAGTGGTGCACTCATTGTGGTTCCATGTTCACCCTTTACAGACAGATGTGCAAATTTCCAAACTGAATCAAACTGTTTCCCCCAGATTATAGGAGAAACTGGCTGCACAGTGTTCCTATTGATTGGCCCTTGTGACAATCACAAATCCAACCCACCCACCCAACAAAACAATGTTTTTAAGGGCTCGTCCAAGCTTTACTTGCCCCATGCCTAGAAAGCACAGGGCCAAGTGGTTTTCTGTTTATCACACTACTTTCTCAGGGAAAACCCACTATTTACCACTGAATTGGGTCAAACATCAGTCTGCATGACACCCAAATGATGCTCTGATTCAGTGGTAAAGAGAAGGTTTTGTGGGGGGAAAGCAGTGGGGCAAACGGGTGTGTGGATGAGCCTAATTCACCCACCGCTAATGGACGGGCTTTTTTTTTTAATGCATGTTCAAGTGGGTGAACATTCCAACACCAATTAAAACAAGGCTCATGAAAGCCAAAAGCCTACCCAAATATTGGGGATGGAGTGGAAAACCATGCCTGAGTTGCAACCAAGTACATACAGTGGAACCTCAGGTTACGTACTGTCCTCCTTACGAACGCTTCAGGTAACAAGCTCTGCTAACCATTAAGTGGAAGCTCCTGGTTGCAAACTTTGCCCCAGGATGCGAGTGGAAGTTGTGCGGTAGCGGCAGGAGGCCCCATTAGCGAAAGCGCAACTCATGTTAAGAACAGTTTCAGGTTAAGAACGGGCCTCCGGAATGAATTCAGTTAATAACTGGAGGTACCACTGTATGTGAAACAGCCACAGAAGTCAGAGCCAAGCAGAGATTGCCCCACAGCCAAAAAACCTGCAGCAGTTCTTGGGGGGAAAGTACATTTGTCTTTATCCTAAGGCAGATAAGAACTCGCAGTCAGCAGGGAAATCAAGGAAACATAAAGCACAAACCAATTCCTACAACCTCACTGAGGGAAATTCCCCCCTAGTAGATATGAGTACATTTGTTATACTTTACAGCAGGGTGTGGGGGGAAGGCAACATTATTGGCCATCCTTGGCCAACCCTCCAGGAGACAGTATGCCAGCGGTGGGTGTGCCCACTCACACTGCTGGGTGCACACACAATGGACACTGGCACAAACCTCTCTAGCGCTTAATGCATTTTTAATTTTTTAATTTTTGCTGCCACAAGCAAAATCAGTGAGGTCTTAGGTGGGTAGGGGTTTAGGAAAAACTGCTACAAAGACCAGATTGAGCACTCAAAGTGGTGGGTTTTTTTCAGGGGGTACTCAAGGGTACCAGCACCTCTTTTTGTTGTTGTTAAAAAGTGTGGCACTTACTGTAACAACTTCATGGTGAGTACCGGCACCTATTTTTCGGGGCGGGGGGGAGAAGCACTGGTTACCCCTTGCTCTAGATTTAAATGCCTGGCCTTGAGGGGAACAGAGAAGGGCCTATTCACCCCTAAGACTGTTGCATTCTCAAATAAATCAATAAATTGTGTGCTTACTTGGTAATAGCACTCTGCAGATGTTCAGAGACATTTTCCCCTTTATTATTATTTCCCAGGATCCAGTGTTGGGGCCTTGCATTGGAAATAACTTCTACAAGTAAGCTATTGCAAGAACTGGCTCAGATCCAGCCCTCTGGGGACAACTGTTCTCCAAGACTTCCTAGGGATGCTTTTTCACTTAAGCCTGGATGTGAAGGGGCTGATCTTGCTTAATGGAGATGGACAAATACAGTTGGACATAACTCAGGGGTGGAGCATCTGCTTCGCATGGAAATGGTCCCCAGTGCAATTGCCGATACCTTTGGTTAGGTCTGGGAAAGGCTCCTGCCTGAAACCATGAGGGCTACTGTCTGTACTGAATTAGATGGACCAATGTTCTGACTTGGTGCTAGAAAGCTTTCTATGTTCCCAATAATGAACTGCCCCACCAACCCCAGTCTACATTTCCCATATTCCTACCTACCACCAACCCAAGGAGTGGCACTACCTGCCAGCGTCTGCCCCCTTATTCTCAGTGTTGCTGTTTCAGAACACAGCAGGGAGAAGGATGGGGGCTAAACTAGAACCAGTTGGTTTCTACCTGTCATTACTCTGGCTCCACCTACTGTTGACCTCCCTATCTTACACCCTACTAACCCCAACAGGTACCAGCAACTACTACAGTGCACACTGGGGTTTCCCCGTTTCCTGCCGTTTGTAATTTGTTTGTACAAGGCACCATATATCACACTGATTTGTATTTGTGTTTGACAGCAGCACCTATCCTTTTTCTTTCTTCCAACCTCTCTCCACCCGGTCTCCAGTTAGTAAACTCAGTGATATAAACAGAAAGACAGTGTGTAGATATGGGAGGTGGGCTAGATAGGTTTTTTGATATTGTCTAGCTTTATGATTCTGCATTTGAGGGCTTGAGTCCTGGCACTGGGGTGGGTGAGTGGGTGGGGAGAAGGATTACAGCCTTGGTGAGATCCCTGATCAAATTAAGCCCTCTGGAGAAAGGCATCCTGATCCACAAAGAATCGAGAAGGAATGAAGATCAACGTTTTCTCTTCTGGCTTTCCCCGAACTGACACCACAAGGGAGGGAGGGAAGGAGTGGGGAAGAAGAAAAAGAGGAGGAGGAGCTGAATTCATTTTCTTATGTCTCAGAGATGGGCCTGTGGGTAAGACTGACAGCTTTAATCTTCTCTTTTCTCTTCACTGCCTTCGTTTTCTTGCCCTCTTTTTCACTGGGGATAAAATAGGATTAGAAGTTGCTGTGAAATCTCGCAAAAAAAGGGAAGAAAAGGGCTGTTGGCGGGATGGACCAGGAAAGCACAAGCAAGCTTCACATTGTTGATTGCAACAACATCTGCAGAATGGATAATGTGGGTGAGGGTGGTTGGCTCCCTAATATTCAGGTTTCTCTAGGGGGCAGGGAGGAATTCACTACCACCCTACTGCTGTGCCAAGTAGGGTGCAAGCAGATCCACTAGACTAGTCAGGATGCTTGGCATTTCTGTGCATGTTTAATTGCTTCAGACCTAGCAGTACAGTGCCTGGGTTAAATTTAAACCCTGGACTGAACTGATGGGGGAAACCCATTCTGTAGATGGTTAGGTACAGTATTCACTTCCTTCAAATGGCCTGACAAGGATCCCCACTCCACAAAGGTTCACAGCCACACCATACTTGTAAAGCACTTGAACAACCCAAATAATCCTGGGAACTGTAGTTTGTTAAGAGTGCTGGGAATTGTAGCTCTGTGAGGGGTCTCATCTGCATTTTATTAAGTGTCTCCAGTGCTCCATCGAAGTCACTGTCCATAACCTCCAAAGCCCTATATACAGCTTGAACTCTGACCAGATGAGTCTTTTTTCTTCCCTTTCTCCAGTTGCAGCCTTGGAAATTGATTATGTATTCGTTACTATAATGGTATTTATATATTTGTCTTGATTTATCATGTTGTAGATGTATTGTGTTATGGAGTACGTAGGTGTTGTATGTTATAATCCACCCTAGGTCTTCTGACAAAGGATGATATACATACATAATCACAATATCCCCAGCTCACCCCCACAACTGTGGCACCCTGCCATTTTAAACAATAAGCACCTATCTGGCTCTCAGTCTATGTGGATAGATAGACAGGCAGGCAGGCAGGCAAGAAGGCAGGCAGGCAAATAAGCATCAATTTGATGGGTGGGAGAGGAGTACTTTTGGCACGAAGGAAGGGGTCCCTCTTCTCATCCTCTACATTCCAGCTGTGCCTTCCTTGCCCCCGTGCTCAGAATTTTTCCTCTCCTGCTCCCATGAGCAGCTCGCATCCTGCATCCTGCATTGAGGAGCGTGTTCCTGTTAGCACCAAGGGCAGTGAATTACGTCACCACATAAGGTGACTGAGCAGGAGGGAAATGGCAGCAACAGCACCTCTAGCAGGGACACCCTTAGGGCGTAGTCAGCAACTGATTCATAGGAAGGGTAGTCTAAGGAGAGGAGGAGGGCAGTGTCAGTCAGTCCAACTGCTGCAGACACTACTACTTTCCTACACTTCGCTTGCTTGCTTGCTTGCTTGCTTGCTTGCTTGCTTGTTTCTCTATTTGGAGGTAAGTTTTTTATCCAGATCTTCAGCCCAAAAAAAAAGGCTGCCAGATATATTTTTGCAAATAAGATCACATCCACACCATGTGTTGAAAGCAGTCTTATTCACATTAGCAGTCATGGAGAATCCTGGGAACTGTTATTTGTTAAAGGTGCTGGGAATGGTAGGTCTGTGAGTTCAGCACCCTTAACAAAGTACAGTTCCCAAGATTCTTGGGGGATGGGGATCCATGCCTATTAAAGTGGTATAAAAGTGAATCGTAGAATTGTAGATTTGGAAGGGATCCCAAGGGTCATTTAGTTCAACCCCCTGCAATGCAGGTATGTCAACTAACGCATCCATGACAGATGGCCATCCAATCTCTGCTTAATACAGGCTTTCAACATGTGGTATAGATGTGATCTATTATGCAATATATATTGCATCACTGAATTCAAAATTTGTTCTGCCAGCCCTGCTGCATTTGGAGCAACACTTCCTCATTTTGCTGAGTGCGGCCATCAACGTCTGTCTCAAAGCCTTACCCTGAAGGCACCATGGCTACCTAGACCATTTTCATCAGTGATGCCCTGAATTGCTTCCGGTCTCTGGCACACCCATCTCTCAAGGTAAAAAGGGGGAGATTTGCACTTACTTGTTCTGACTCCTGGCCCTGAAGTCCTTCCTCTCTCCCTATTGACCTTGCTACTTGATCCAGGGTGAAATCTAAAGCCACAAAACCCAGGATAGAGACTGTTAACATCTTCACTCATGCCAGGCACATCCACATCCAATATATGCTAAAAGCAAACTCATTACAATGCTTCATAATAACTACCATGCTTGAAGGTTTGTGCTTGTAGATGTATATCTTTATCATACTGGGTTGTGCTTGTAGATTTATATCTTTCTTATGTTAGGGTGTTTGTAAATTCTTAATCCAGCAATCTTCTATTTTGCTTAGCTTGCTGGTATAGGAGTTGGCATCCTGGAAGGTCTTGCTTGGGAAAATATTGCTTAGGTTTTGAAAAGCTGCCCTGAAGTTGCTGGCAAAGGAGGAGCCAAAGTATTTCAAGGAGCTTGGATTTGCTACATAGCCGCTCAGGCTTTTGAAAGCTTACCTTAATTAATTAATGACCTAGCTTAGAAAACTTTTGTGAACATGAAACCAATTGAAAGGAACATATCCATCTATGGGATCAGATCCTAAAGTGGAAAGGAAGGACAGTGGCCTTCTTGTGAATATAGGTAACTTTAATATGCAAGATGGCAAAGAGCAATTTCTCACTTGCAGGATAGCCCCTGCGTTCTACCAAGTTTGTTTTATCTGGCTTCATTTCTCAATGAAGTCTTTCTAAATGATCAGTGTATAGGTCAAGAAATATGTAGCTGTTGCTCCTTTGTGATATGAGCTGCATGCATCTTCGCATACTTTTGCTTCAAGGATACTGCAAGGATTCCTTAGCCCTCAAAAAGCAACATATTGTTCTGAGGAGAATTCAATTACCGGTATTTCTCTAACTAGTGGGGACATTGCAACATGGGATGCTGTGTTGAATACTGGGGTTTGCACACATGTCACAGGCACCTATTGAACAGAGCCTGTGACATCGCCAGTGACATAACTCTCCATACCTTGTGCTAGTGATTGGCTTGAAAAGAAGTGGGTCTGAAGCTGACTAGAGCCCTATTCCCACTTTACTCATGTGTGGGGATTAGTGTGCATACTTTGAAGCAGGACCACACTTTTAGACCCACACCTGACACCATGTCTTCTCCTGCTACAACCGTGTGTTATGTGCAGTTGTCTGTAGAGAACCCTGAGGGCACAATCTCCTGCTGACATTTAGGAGCTCTGCATGATGGGGACATCCAGTTTTGGAGGAATCCAGGTTGTATGGAGCCCCCCTACATGAACAACTGCACACAACATGTGCTGCTGCAGAGAGAAGGCACATTGGGGGCAGGACTAAAACTGCAGCCCAGCTCCAAGGTAAACATGGCAATGCTCTACTTGTGAATAATGTGAGGACAGGGCTTTTGTCTGAAGACAAAGGGTGGAGAAGCTCCTTGACAGCTTCAATGCCAACAGCCTGAAACAGGATTAGCCAACTTGGAGACCTCTAGAAGTTGGTGGTCTACAACTTACATCATCCTTGATCATTGGTTATGCTGGCAGGAGTTGATGGGAACTGTAGGGCATGACTCTGGCCTAAGGCCTGATCTACACACACAACAGAAGGAGGCAGTAACTGTTTAAAATGAGCATGCTAAGGCTCAAGCTTACCTAGAAGCTGTACTCCTGAAATTAAGATCTATAGAGGCTGCATAGTAGCGGCACAGGACACTCTGTACATTCTTAGACACACTCTCTACATATTATCTCTACATGTGTTCCTGAGCTAGAAAGGTTCGGGTGCTAAACATCTCTGAAGCTCAAATTATTACCTCATACATTTCCCCCCTCACCAAAACCCAAAATTTAAAAAATAATTTGATCATCCTCTCTTCTCCCCAAACATGGTGAGGAGAGATTAATATTCCAATTAGAAATGCAATAGCAATGGACGAGATTCACATATACATGTGGAAGTGGAAGTTTTCAGCAGTGTGGACTGACTAGCACCTGCCTACAAGCCTCTAACATGCCCTACCAAAGGACCTTTCAGTTTTCATCCAGATCAGATGGGTTCAGACCATTCACCCACAGGACAGTTCCTGGCATTTCAAAATTGATCGCCTGCTGTTTGCAGACAAATTAGAAGGGTAATCGACGAACAAAAGGAATGCCAATGAGCTCAGCATAAACACTCAGCTCTTTTCAGGCCTGAATAGATCTGTTCACAACCCATTTCTGCTGAAATATTTTTAAGCCAAGGTGGTCCCATTCACTTCAATGGAACACTGGTGTTTTAAAGATCAAGAGTTTTGGCTCAACTGGGTTGTGAGCGGGCTGGATGGGTGTTAATCAGGACCAGCAAAAGATGTTTTGGTGCCTGTCAAATGGCCCCACCCATAGGGTGCGTACAGCAGATAATTTTCCCCCTGCAAGCCTCCAAGTTCTATTATCCTTTTTTGCAGCTCCCAGGAAAACTGTTTCCAGAAGGAAGTGCTCTACAGGCCAGAACTGTCTCCTGTCTCACTGTCAATAACAGTGTTTAAAACCTCCTAGCTGGGTGGATCATGGTACCCTGCCTCATGGTAGGGGCTGCTTCAAGAATGGAAGTGGATCTCTTATTTGTATAACCAATGTACTTTAGGGCTGGGATTTGGACAGGAAGATCATCAGGCAACATTGTCTTTGTAGACCTTGCTAAGAGGGGTGGACTTGTAATCTGGGGAACTGGGTTCGATTCCCCGCTCCTTCACATGCAGCTGCTGGGTGACCTTGGGCTAGTCACACTTCTCTGAAGTCTCTCAGCCCCACTCACCTCACAGAGTGTTTGCTGTGGGGGAGGAAGGGAAAGGAGAATGTTAGCCGCTTTGAGACTCCTTAAAGGGAGTGAAAGGCGGGATATCAAGTCCAAACTCTTCTTCTTCTTCTTCTTCTTCTTCTTCTTCTTCTTCTTCTTCTTCTAAGTAGCATTACACCTCCATGCTGATTTGTTTGCTGATTTGGAATCCCTCCCATCACTGCATCTGCCAAAATGGAAGGGTGAAATTCAGTCCCAGACTCTTCAGAGGCAGATATCAGAAGCAGAATTTAGTTCCACACCTCCTGTATCCCATAGAGGTATGCAGAGGTTAAGACACAGACACTTAGCGATGAGAACTGAAATGGACACCATCTTCTTAGCCCTTCATCCATAGCATTCCTTCTCTCCCACCAATAGTTCTGTGAATATATTAATGCCAAAATAAATCTTTCACCTGCTCTAATCCTCCCCAGAAACCACCACTGCTGATTGTGCTGTCAGTCACATGTTATAAGTTTTGTATTTGATATCTGGCATTCTCCATTCAAGAACTGACATTTGACAGAAGGTAGCTGTGCTGTCATTTCGATACACCTCTATCAAACTGCTTCCCTAATTGGCAGGTGAAAGCTGAGTTTTAGGAGGCTAAAAGACTGAGGCCTGGAGGAACTGCAATTCCCCCACACCTTTGCTGTATGAAAACTCACATTAGTAACACATTGGGGGGGGGGACATAGCCTTTCTAGGATGTCTGAGCATTGGGGCAAAGTACAATAAAACACAGTTCTACAACACTGAGAAATTAGCCAGTCTAGGAATCCTGCGAGGCCCATACTCTATGGCAAAAGCCTCAGGTATGTGCAGTGCATGTGATACCTGCATTTTTTTCTCTCATTGTGCACTCTGGGTGCCATTTATCCCTAAAGTGAAAGGTCTGGAGCAAAGAAGAGTCTTCATAAGTGGCACATATTATAAGAATTCTAAGGTGTCAGAAATAAAATGAATGTTCGTAAGTGCACAAGGTAAACACACAGACATAAGTACCTAAACCACATGTCTGAAACAGTACGGGAGAGCAATCCTCAAAGGGTTTCAACAGATAATTGGACACTGCTATCCCAATAGCCATCCCTGAGCAACCAGACTCCATTCCCTAAGGGCCAAACTACCTATGAAATTATTCTTACAATCAGCAGCTGTGTGAATAGTTTTTAAACAACTAAATAGCAAGGGGGTATGGGTGTGCATGTGGGTGTGGGTGGCTGTGCATTCTGGATCTTGACCGTAATAGAGGACAGAAAGGGGGGGAGAGAATTGCCACCGTTGTCATGATCCCAGTCCAGTGCTGGGTATTGTCCATCATCCCACCTGCTATTTATATCAGGAGCAAAGACCCTCATTGAGCCTCAAGAGAGCAGGCAATCCTACTACCTCTGTACTTTCAATAGCTAACGTGGCAGTAAACAAAATTCAACAGGAACAGGTTTTTCCACGCATGGAGAGGCAGCCACCCCTACTGAATTTCTGCCTTTTACTCAGCTATAAATGAGACAGAAGCCCTACTGAAGGGAAAGACAGTGACCTGCCTGAGTACGCTTGGACCAATCAGTCTCTCACAACAGCCATATCCCACTTTGCAAAGTTGTTAATGAAAGTAAAGAACAGAACGGCACTTTGTGTGTGGAAGAATGCCGAGGAACTTGTAAAAACAATTTATTATATGTTCCTCATTTCTGTTGCTTCTATCCCATAGCCACAACAGGAGGCTCTTTAATTACAGGGATTAAAGTCATCGCTGAGAACGCAACTGCTAATCAAACACTAAACAATATTAATGAGCCTGGCAAGATGCCCAGAATGCGGTTTAAACTGAAGGGTAGTGGGGCAGTTTCTACCAGGGGGCCTGGAATCAAACATAGCAGCTGAATGAACTGGCTTCCTGTCTCCGTGAGTACTCTGTGTGGGAAACTGTAGTCAAATATAACTAGCAAGCTTAGGGCTA
Source organism: Podarcis cretensis (assembly GCF_951804945.1). Taxonomy (NCBI): domain Eukaryota; kingdom Metazoa; phylum Chordata; class Lepidosauria; order Squamata; family Lacertidae; genus Podarcis; species Podarcis cretensis. The sequence goes on along the minus strand of NC_137182.1, from coordinate 25,874,055 downwards.
GTTAATGCATGAAGGGGTTAAGACCACAGAATTGTATTCCTAGACTCAGGTCCATGACCCCTCACCTCTGTTTTTCTCCCCACACTCCGTCCATCAACTCTTATAGCTGTATTGTAAATCTAAGACTGACCTGCCCAATGGTGTTGCATTCCTGGGATTGTGATACTTCAGAACCTAGGAATGTGTATTTGGAATGTTCTCTCATGTTTAAAACAACAGCAAAGCCAGTCCTTCACACATATGAAAAATTAGCATGTGGGAAGGCTAACCTACAACCCTTATTCCTGAAATGTTAGCATTCTGTGGGCAGGGAATTTTTACTGTGTGGAGGAACCAAATGTGCAGAACCCATTCATCCTCTGAAATGGTATCACCCCAGTAGAAAGGTTGTATGTACCATGTGCTCTTTCTGAACATGTAACTTGACCTTAAGACTTGCTGTGCCAGGGAATAGAAACAGGGGCTTGATTTTCCACAAATGCATCTCTTTGATTTTGAAATTAAATGTATCATATTTGCTTTACTTTTATCATGGGTCAACCAACGAGGACTTGTGGGCTAATAGGAAGAGGCCAAGAAATCAAACCCCCATTTTTGATATTAACAAATGATGGCAGGCTGGCAGGATCTTTGAGCAGCAGTCTCCTGGTATCAACAAGGTCTTGTTCCTTGCATCTGCACTGTTTTGCCTGTTTTATTCTACCTTGAATTGTGCAGGGGAAGGAAGCAGGGGTAAGGGGATGAAAGCTGTAAGGTGGATCTTAACATGAACCTGGGCTTCTCTTTCCCCTAAAACCCATCCATGTTGCAACTCTATCCTAGAAACATGAAAACTTTCTACAGACCGGAGTGTCTCTAAGTATGTTCTGTCTTTCTTTCATTGTGGTCAACCATATGACCAATTTGCCTACCGTACTTAGGAGAGATGCATCTAACCCAGGGCTGGCTAACCGCCCTCTAGATGTCGTTGGACTACAACTCCCATCATCCTTGACCACTGGCTATGCTGGCTGGGGCTAATGGAGTCTGACACCTGTTCTAGCCCCAGGAGGGTGTGTGTGTGTGAGAGAGAGAATCAGGACTGAACCCCATCACCGCCTTTAGAAATTAAATAGTGCTGTGCAGTAGGAAAGGTGATTGGGCTGTTTAAAAACTGTGCAGCACATTCTCTCCTTGCTGTGCAATCAGGAGGTATCTTGTTCAAGCCCTGAGGTGCCTACAATTCACAGCAAACCAATTCAGCCAAGTGCCAGAATTTCAGATTTGCAGCGCAGACCATGCCAGATTCCTACATGTCCCTCTGCAACACTTGGGCCTTCTGACCACAAACATCCTTTAGTTCGCTTGTAGACCTGGGAGGGATTAAAGGAGATAAGAATGTAAGAACTGCTGTGCTGGCGAAATCGAAAGCTCCATCTAACCCAGCACGCAGTCCCCAGCAGTGGCCAGTCACGAGCCAATGAGAAGTTCACAAGAAAAGCCTGATGGAGAAAACCACTCTCTTTCCCACCCCCATTTATCCTGAGCATCTGTTCATCAGAAGTATTCAGCCTCTGAGCCTGGACAGTCTATTCTTAGCTATTATGGCTAATAGCTATTACTAGACATATCCTACATGAATCTGTCCAATCCTTTTAAAAGCCATCTGTGCTTATGGCAATGAATGCTGCAACTTTGTTGTGTGTTGCGTGGGTGGGGGGGAAATATTGCCTTTTGTTTGTCCTGTACCTGCTGCCAATCCATATCACTGGAAGGCTTTGAGTTTTAGCACTTTAGACTTTCACTTTTGAGGATGGAGTGGCCAGACTCTAAATGAGGCCATACCACAGACTTACATAATCACAACTAATACTTGTCTCTTTATTTTGAGTTCCTTCCCTAATATTTCATACTGAAATGGGTTTGCCTTTTGAACTGCTGCAGCGTCCAGAGCTAATGTTCCTGGTAAGATTTTTACAGTGGCCACCTCTGCTCCCACACTGCCTCTGCTCTGCTTTAATATTTATGCCACCAGGGGTGCATTTAGACATGGCGAATATTATGTTAGTCTTCCTGATTTTAATGCCAGTGGTTCTGTCCTGTTCCTTTCACACTGCCCGTACCTGTTGCATTATGGAGCTGTGGCTTTCTGACCAACATATTGGCATGTCACACTAAATTTAATTCACACCAAAGGACATCGTTGGACAACATCCTTACTCCCTCACCCTTTCCACTTCTGTTTCCCCATGATTCATCCATGAAAACAGAATCATATGCTGGTATACCACATCATATTTCATCTATTTACTTCTGAAATTTTTTGGGTGGATAGGGTTGCAAGCAGATTATTTCTGGAAACTATTAACACGGAATGAGTGCTAAGCTTCAACTATATTCCACTATATTTTCAGCTTTTACATTGTGTGAAAGCTAAAATATAATACAGAAATTTTCAGTTAGTAAAACAGAATAAATTACCATGTGAATGCAGCTGAAGGATCTTTAAATGTATGGTGTGGACATTGGCAAATTGGGTGAGATTTTGCAGGACCCAGGTAAAAGTTGCACAGTTCAGCTTTCTGGGAATTTATCATTTTTTTAAATCAGAGGCTCTGCACACACCAGGCACATTCAAAGCACACACAGCTAAGAATTCTGGGAACTGCACTTTACAGACTTACAATTCCCAGAATCCTTAGGAAGCTACAATTCCCTGGATTCATGGCAGGAGGGGAGCTTGAATGTGCTTTCACAGTATGGTGTATATGTGGCCAAAGATCAAACGCAGATCAAATTTCGAAACCATGTGAGCTGTTGTGCAAATTTGCGTAATTGCAGGAATTAGCTTTGTTGTTACCATTTTTTGACTACCTCGTTGCAAAACAATGATTTATTTAAAATCCACCATATTGTATATTTACAAGTATTTGCAATGGTTTAAAGCAGCAATTTCAGCACCCCTGCATCCTGCACAATACTTAGCACATATTCGGCACAGTATGAATGCTAACTAGGCACATGGGAAACCTAATGAAGAATGCTATTCTGCAGGTCCCTTTGCTTATTCTGAGTGGCGGGCTTCAACAGGAAAATCCAGTTACCATTCTGAAGTTGCACAAGGTTTGGCTTGCATGTCAGCTTATTAATTATCAATTTCTCACTGTCAAATGACCCCCTTTCACACATGTGCGTTTTGTTTGCAGTTGCAGCACATTGTGGGTTTTGTTGTTCTGAAGCTGCGTAAGCAGTCAGCTGTCCTCAGACGTGTGTGTTTTGGTGATGACAAGATCACCCTGTGAGAAGAAACAGGAGAGGAAGGCAGGCAAAAAGTAGCTCCTGCTTCAGTGGAACCGTCCTGTCCCTGTGGGAAAGAGCAGGAGAGTGAGGGAGGCGAGTGAAGAAGACAAAAGAGCCAGCAGAGGGGTCATCACAGCCTGCTCTTGCTTCAGCTGACTGTCCCCTTTCCCCATAGGACCATCTCACAGCAACTGCCCTGTGCAAAGGAATATCAGATGTGGGCTTCTGCTCCAGTGGGACTAGTTAGGTTTTTTTTTAAGGTGTGTGGTTCTTGGTTTATCCGTTTTATTTAATAAATCTTCCAAGTCTGAGAGTGGGATAAAAGCCTATTAAATAAATAAACAAACAAATATAGATTTACACAATAAAGCATTAAAACATCATGGGATCGGTTGGTTTGGCTCCCGGACAGGCATATATAGCTTTCACAAGAATGTAGATGGTTAGGCACAAGAGAGTTGGAATATCACGAGTTCCCTGCAGATTTCTTAGGAATACATAATTCATGTTCATGTAAGTGTGATTCATTGAAAGCACTGTGGAATTGAGGCATGAATACCAGAATTTTTGGATCAGCATTCAGAAGTGAAGAGTTTCAGTATTCAACCAGGCAGGTGTGAGGGTGGAAGGTTCTGAATTATGGGAGCAAACTAAAAGAAGTAATAGGAAGAGAGCAGTCTTGACATGAAATTGCAATAGCTTTTAACCAATGTATAGTTGAACAATGGGCTTAGGGAACAAAGTTGCCCAGCATCTCTTTCCAACCACTGAGACAAGTCCCAATAAACATTATACCCAAAATTGGACTTTTGAGAAACACGAAGAAAGCATCAGCATGTTTGGAAGAACCCCAAAGTTTGCAGAAGCAGAAAAATACTGAAGAGACAAAAATACCACCCCTTCTCCAAACAGCACAATACAAACTGAGTATTCTCAGTATCCATGGAAGGACTGTTGGCATATCATAAAAAAGAAAACCACTGGGGAAATGGAATGGAATACCCTGAAAGAAGGTGTGGCTAGCTGGCTGGCTTGAACACCCAAAAGAACTCCATACTACAACCGTTTGTTCCAGGTCCAATAGTAATTGTTCCTATATTGCAGATGGAGGCTGAGAGAACAGCAACTTGAACAAGGTCACTTCCTGTTGGTAGGATCCACGCTAGCTGATTTCAGTGGGATCACAGCATGACTGACACAATCCCACTTCAAGTATTCAGAATCAGAAGTAGGTATACCTGTAATGGTGGCCTGTGGGGATGAGCACGGCTAGCTTTGCTCCCTCTTTGCCATTCCTGTAACCCTCCATTAATTGTAGGGTGAACTTGTGAACTGCATTCCTGGAGGCTCCCTAACCATTTTAGAACCCTAGAAAATCAGGATTCTGAAATGTGCATAAGTACAGGATGCACCTTCTAAACTCACAGAGTGGGAAGGAGATGGTGACTGGGGTGGTGTGGGAGCTATTGCATTTTCCCCGCCCCCCAAGGTTACCCTTCCCCTTGCATATTTAACTCCAGTTCAAAACAACTGAAGGTTGTTGTTGTTTTAAGGGATTCAACCCTATGTGAAATTCAAACCAGATACTTTCTAGCTATCAGATCACAGCCCTTATAGGCTCCTCCAGACAACCTCTTCATTGAGCATTCATCCTGATTTGCTTGTACAAAGCTTACATGGAAGTTAGACTATGTCCAGTCTTTATTGAGCATTTGTTCTGATTTATTTGTGGGTGGTTATACAACAATGAGCATTCGTCCTGATTGGCTTGTGTGGTGGCTATACATCTTCCTATTAATCATTCATTGATCTCACCTTTTTCAATACCCTATCCCCTATCACTTTCTTAACCATGAAAAGTCAGTTTTGTGTATGTATAATGTGGATTTGTTGTTCAAGGGCAACAGAGTACTTTAATCCACTTTAACTGCACAAAGCCAAATTTACAGAATGCCCATCAATTTCTCCTGCAAAATATTGACAGTCTGGATGCAACCTATTGACAGCTGTCAGGCATGTCTTCCTAGGATAATATTGGGCTAGACCTGAGCATAGCTGAACCTTCTTCCTTGACATGCTCTTCAACCTCATAACTGAGTAGGGATCCCTTCAATCAAAATCCAGGCCCTCCCTGTCTGCTTCCTCAATCTAAAGCACTGAGCCCCCTGGGTTTGCTGACTGGAAGGTCAGTGGTTCGAATGTGTGTGACGGGGTGAGCTCCTGTTGCTCTCTCCCAGCTTCTGCCAACCTAGCAGTTCAAAAGCACACCAGTGCAAGTAGATAATAGGTACTGCTGCAGCGGGAAGATAAATGGTGTTTCCATGTGCTCTGGCTTCTGTCATGGTATTTTGTTGTGCCAGAATGTTTAGTCATGCTGGCCACATGACCCAGACAAACAGCAGCTCCCTCAGCCTGAAGTGAGATGAGCGCCACACCCCATAGTCGCCTTTGACTGGACTTAACTGTCCAGGGGTCCTTTACCTTTACCTTACCCTCTCCTTAGTTTTAGTGTAGAACTCATTGGCTCTGGCTCCACCTACTGTTAGCCCCCTATCTTACACCCTTTGAGCCGCTACTGCTGCCTCTCCCCTACAAGGGAGTTTTGATGCTAAGTGGCGTACAGAACTGCCATCCTCTAAAAGCACAAGACAAACGTTGTACCATATCAGGCCAGGCCCCTTATGCCTTCAAGCCTTTCCTTCAATTTGTTGCAAAATTAAAGAAGTGCCAAAACTAACATTCCCAACCTTATAGAATTGTGGACACAAAAAGTCCATTAATCCTGAAGTACTCCAAAAGACATTATTTTTAGAAAATCATTTTCTTTGCTTTGCTTTTTTTTGTTCCCTTCATTCCCAGCAGGCAGTGAGAGGAAAGTCTTGTTCAGGCTGATAGCTTGTGTCAGCTGTAGTGACTCAGGAAGGCAGGCGGATGTCTGCTAAATGCTGCAGGGCTTGGGGTTTGTTCCAAGCAGAGGCAGGGACTGTGCAATGCAGGAGGTGAATAAATAATTCAGGACTTAAGAAAACAGGATTTGCCATGTTCCTCCAGACCAAAGAGCCATCTAAGCTCAGCAGTCCATCTCTGACACTGGCAAGTACCTGAGGCTGAGCAAAGTAAACAAGCAAGGCTTGATGGATGGTGAGATCTATCCCTTGTTAGCAGCATCTGGTAGTCAGAGGACTCAGAACATGGTGGTTCTGACTCTGTAGGGCTTCCTGGGAAGCCTTCTGCAGGCCACATGCAAATGGCGAGTGGAGCTACAGGCGGAAGTGGACAGGACAATGAATATAAAGTTTACTTGTGTATAGTAAGCTGGATTTGCTCACCTCTCTAGCCTCCATCCAGACAAACAAGAAGCATTGTTAGAGTTCAAGGGCACATCCCAACAAGGTAAAAAAGTTCAAAGAGGGTGCAAAGCAGGGTCAGTGAGGGGTATGCCCTGGAAAAAAATCCAAAAGGGCCAGACAGGGAGGCCTGAAGGGCCACATTTGCACACACACCCAAACTGAGGTTCCTCACCCCTGCTAAAACGCAGCCTTTTCTAATCATTTCCTCTAAGGGTTGCTAATGGAAAGAGTGATTTGGAGGGTCTCTATAACCTCTCCCCTTGCTGTTCCTTAGTCACTCATTAAAGAGAGAGAGAACTCCATTTGGGGCAAAGATGTAGCTCAGTGGTAGAGTCCAATTCCCGGCATCTCCAAGGCAAGGCGCAGAAAGCAGGTCCTCTGCCTGAAATCCTGGAGCGTCCCACCCATTAATATGCAGACAAGATTGAGCTAGATGAGCCCAACACTCTGAACTGGTATTATGCAGCTTCCTGTGTTCCTATTCAATTCCCAGTTCTCTTAGGATGGTGTGGGGAGGCACACTGCACAGGTTCAGAGGCACTCTCATTTTTAAAAGTTGGCAGGCCTATTGCTATCTTGGAGTGAATAAATAAGAGCCGTTTGCAGTTGCTGCCCTCTGAGCCTCCCTTCCGTACCAGATTCTCTATTCCAATTTTTCCCTTAATGTCTTTCATGATGGCTTAACTAATCTTGCAGGCTGCTTTGCTGCACACAGCTTGGAACAATCGAGCTAATCGCTTCACTGCTGCACATGATATTTTCCCAATCTGATTTCAAAGGAAATGCTATTGATCACTCCTGTCCCGCCAAGACCTCTGGGTGCACTGCTGTACCGGAGAGCTGCTTTGCATTCTGCATGGGCTTGTGCTGCACAGAGCCAGCAAGGAGGGAGAATTAATCCCACCGTGTGCAGAAAAAGTACTGTGGGTTAGCCTGGGTAAACCACAGAGCCAAAACAGATATTATATTTGAAGATAAGTCATAGCAGGTTGCTTCTTCGCCAGCATTAGGAGCTCCTGGCTCCCAATAATTTACACAACAGATGTAAACATAAGGCTAGCTGTCAGTCTTGTTCCTGCCCACCACCACCCCATGCTTTAGGTAGACTGTTCCCATCCCTTTTCCACTCTCTCAGTGCATTAAGATACTCAGGTGAGGCTGCAAGAGAGGTGCATTATGCATCCACAAAGGACAGGGTCTTTTCAGTGGTGGTGCCCTAGGTTTGAAACACCCTCTTGGAAAAAAAAAGTCTGGTGCCAACATTATATCCTCTTCAGCTTCAGGTTAAGACATCTTTATGTGTGTAGGCTTTCTGAATTCACCATATTGCCTTAGCTGGTTGAATATGTTCTTGTTTATTATTTCAAAGATTGTATTAATGTTGTTTTGATTTCCCCCACCACTACACTGTGTTAATATTATGTTAAAATTTTGTTGCTCTTGTGCCTCTTGCATTTCAGTTCTAAGGTTCTGTGAATAAACCCTGTAGAAAAGACCTAGCTGGAAGCCTACCCATGCAGAAGAAGGAAGCCTTAAATCTACTACTCTGTGACAAAACACTGCATCCTAATGTTCTTGTTACAAATATGATTTGAACGAAGGCAAATATTAAAGTATCTATGCTGGCTCAATTGTGTTCACATAATGGGGACAAGGGGTGGGGATTTCAGCAACCTTAATCTCTTTCTTATGGGTTTGGCAGGTAAAAACATGCTGTGGTTGCTAGGATACTTATCTCCTGCGCTGAAGTAGCAGAAACAGGTGGCTATGAGCTGAAGGTCATCTGTGCTGAAGGAGGGCAGCTGTGGGGGCAGCCTGCACACAGGCTCCCCTTTACAGGCCTGGCATCCTGGACAAATGTCCGTGTTGTCCAACGACCTAGCCAAGAGCTATGTTCTAAATTGCTTGTTCCCCCTTGATAGCAATCATGGCCCTGTTAAGAGTCAGTCCTTTCATTTCAGCTCTTCTTCTAGCAGATTAATTAAGTTTTATTCTAACACTATCTGCTCCGTGCCTTCATTATGGAAGAAATGGCTATCTGGTGGGTCCCCTCGCAATCAATGGCCTTCGGGTAATGTTGCTTAATGGCACTGTGGCCAAGAGAAAATCAATAGCAGACTAATATCTGGTGGGTCCGTGATGATAGGGAGCAGATGTGAAATTCCAAAGAGCTGAGAAGAGATTTGTAAAAGGAAAGTTCATATGGCTGGGAGAAGATTCCAAATACAGTGGTGCCTCGCAAGACTAAAAGAATCCGTTCCGCGATTCTCTTCGTCTAGCGGTCTTTTCGTCTTGTGAAGCAAGCCCATTGACGGCTTAGCGGATTAGCGCTATTAGCAGCTTAACGGCTTTTAGCGGCTTTTAGCGGCTTATCAGCTTAGCGGATAAGCAGATAAGCGGCTTAGCGGCTTAGAAAAAGGGGGGGAAGGGGAAAAAAGTCGGAAAAACTCGCAAGACATTTTGTCTTGCGAAGCAAGCCCATAGGGAAATTCGTTTTGCGAAGCGCCTCCAAAACAAAAAACCCTTTCGTCTAGCGGGTTTTTGTCTTGCGAGGCATTCGTCTTGCGGGGCACCACTGTACACTAACATAAGGTTCTAATGGAGTCTGATAAGCAAAGGAGAATAGGTTGCATGTTAGGAAAATTAAGGCTAACTTTAAGAAATGTGTCTTAATGTCAGGATTAGTCAAACTCAGGCATAGGCAACTCGGCCCTCCAGATGTTTTGGGACTATAAGTCCCATCATCCCTAGCTAACAGGACCAGTGGTCAGGGATGATGGGAATTGTAGTCCCCAAACATCTGGAGGGCCGAGTTTGCCTATGCCTAGTCAAACTCAATCACCATCATCCATGTGTTTTTTTAAAAAATAACTTTCACAGAGTTCCATCTCACTTTAGTGCAGCCTTCCCCAACCTGGTGCCTTCCAGATGTTGTCAAGACATCTGGAGGACACCCAGTTGGGGGAGACTGCTTTAGTGTTGTACCAAGAAACAGAACCCAGGATCGTGCTGTGCCTGATATTGCCAACAGTGTGCCTTTGGGTGCGTCAGAATCCTTGAGGACTTATCCTGGCATCCATAAAGCCTCTGAAATCCTGCCCCCTTAGGACATGAGGTGGTGAGGGTAGCTATATCTCCCCTTCCTTGAAGGGGAATGCTCTTCCACCACTTCTTCTTACAGTTCTAAGTGGTTTTCAAGACTCAGATTGGCACCCAAGCTGAAGATCAGAGCCTTGAAAAGAACATGGAGGTGAAAGAGGAAGTGCAAAAACACGTTGCTTCCTCCTACTTCAGCTCTGTGTGATCACAGCTGAACAGAAATCAGAGCTATCAAGAGGGAGGGAGGAGAGAAAGAAGAGCCAGCTGGGAGGAAAGCAGATAAAATTGGGTGCTGCAGGAGGTGAGGTAAAGAGAGAGGAAGAACAGAGTGCCAGGCGGAGGAGAATGGGAATGTGAGAATGAGTTGCCGGAGTGAGAGAAAGTGTATGTGTGCATGCATGCATGCACGCACGCACGTGCACACACACACAGTGGAGGAAGTAAAATGGATCCTCCTGAAATTGCTTAGTTTTTTTAATGGTTTCCACCCTCCCCTGCCAATTGCCAACAGATCAGAGATCACATCTGTCTCCATTGACTGACCCATCAAAATTGTGGAAACAGAAATCCCAAGATATACAATGAAAAGACAGCATAAGATTACAAAGTCAGATGTCTAAAGCATAGGATATGATTTAACCTAGAACAACAACATCTAGATGTCTATGAAAGTTCTGTGGGAGATTAACAGCCAGACCCTACAAATGCATATTTTTGCTAGTTAGCATGAAAAGGGTCTAACACCACAGAGCTGTATTGCTGATAGTCAGATACTCAGCCCACAGAAATACAATTGGTAGAGAGGGCTCTGTGTGATGTTATTTCTCCCTCCTCTCTTGGAGAGGAAGGAACATAGAGTACTTCCTGTTCTTCTCTCTCTTCCATTGTCCAGTGTTGGATGCAGATAGGACTCTGCTTGTTTAATCTCAGCCAGGTGCCTGAAGTTGGTTATACTGTAAATATAGGTATTTTGTCTGCATAGTTTTTACCGCTGCCTTTGCTGTGAACCAATGCATGATTATAAAGTACGGTAAGTAAATTTTATTTTTAAACTTGCTTTGCAAGTTGTTGCCTGATTCTTTAAGTGGGATAAGAAGGGAGAAGCCAGTGTACTTTGCAGCTAGACTTGCTCAAAAGGAGGCTTTGCAGCCTAATTGCTATGCATTAATTTTGCTGCGAAGGATGGGACTTTGAAACTTTGTTCAACCCACACATGTGGGAGACTAGAGGGATAAATTTCAAATAATATATCCTCTCTTACCCATTAAAGCCCATCCCACAAGTTCAGAATTGTTTTTCTTAGTTGTGTCCAAAGAAAATACAACTAGCTAAAGGTCAGAGACACAAAGGCTCATGTACAACTGGCTGGCACTGTTAATAAAACAAAACATAGATCCTCGTATTTTTTTACATTATATTCTTTCATATAATAGGCCACTTCTGGTTACAGGGGCTACAGATGTGTTCTTGTGAGTAGTTTAGCAGTGTTGTTATTGTCCTATGTAAAAATAATGAAGATCCATGAGGATCTGCAACTTGGATTGGTGTTTTTCTGGAGCTGACAAGCATTGCATCTTTAATTTTAACTGAGCAGTCTACCAATGTAAAACTCAATTTGATTATGGTTTTAGGAGACTCTATTTAAACCATTCAAATTCAAGAAGATCCATTTTAATTCTACTGGATTTGGAGGAGAGAGACCTGAAGAGGAAGAGAGAGGCTGTATACACACCACACATTTAAAGCGCATGAGTTTCCCCAAAGAACCCAGGATACCGTAGTTTGGTTACAATTCCAAGCACCCTTAACAAACCAGTTTCCATGATTCTTTGGGGGAAGCCATGTGCTTTAAATGTGTGGTGTGTGTGCAGATGGGGGAAAGCTATGTAATCTCGCAGTGTTGTAAAGCCCACCCACAACTGGGTCTGGCCTTGTCCACTACACCTAAAGGGAATATGACCCTCAACAACTCTGTATTAGGGCTTTCTCTGCTGCTGCAGTGTGTCTGCAAAATTCCCTCCCCAGGGATGCCTGCCTGCCCACCTTGTTGCTTGAGCATCAGTGAGCTGTGGAGCAGTTTAAATTGCCAGTTGTGTTTCAGATAGTCTTGCTAGTTGTTGTTTTTCAAGAGAAAGTGGGTGCTTTTATTGTATATATCATGCATTCTAGAATTGTGAGCTACTTTGAAGGGGCAGACATCAGGGCTGAGAAAAGTGGGATATATATGGCACTTGACTATCTACACCTGCCAAGGCAAAGTGAGAATTTCTTCCCAAACTGCTGCCAAGCCACACTGTGGAGCTTAGCGTCCCTCCATCGATCCATAGCTCACAAAGTCAAATGAAGTCTGGCCTCAATTGAGTTGTGCTGCCCTCTGAGCAGAATCAAATCTCTCACCTGTCTCTGAGTGTCATTCGTCTCTATAGAAATGGGGCAGTGACCGTGAGCCCCTTCAAAAGCACATTCCTCTCCCTTCCCTTTGAATGGTCCTTATGGCCCAGGATGCACCTCTCATCTTAAAAAGGAAAAGCCCAAGAAAGGGCCTCCCAAGTATTTAGGGGAGGTGGAACAGAAGAGAGCAGGAATTCACAGTTTTTTCTCTTCTTCTGTCTTAGTGAGAGAAACCGAGATGGAACATCCTGCTTTGACAGCTGCTGTGATGATAATTAGTTAATGTGTCTTAAGTGCTTTGAAGTTCTAAATTGTCATGTGAGTAATTCTTTACTTTATTAGTTCAGCAAAGAGGCATGGAGGAGTGAATACTATTTACAAACATACACGAGGTTTTTTCCTCCTCTGTAGAAATTGGAGAGGGAGGCCATGAAATGGGAGGTATCTTTTGTGGGGTGGGGGGAAACAACCCTGGCTTGAAAGTGTGATCCCAATGCTGATGAAAGGGGGAGACAATGGCTTGAGGAGAAGCAGCCTAGCAGAAGCCGACTGCTCCATCAAAGTGACAACAGTCCTTCCCCTCATAGGGGAGGATGTCATCGATATTGTCAGCTGACCAGGTGTGTTCTCTAGGCTCACTGTGAAATGGTTTGTTCCAAGGTGCTGGCTTTAACTATTAAAGGAACAAATCAAGGGGAAAGTTGTCAAAGTGTCCCAAATTTGTCATTATTTCCCATGCATTTTGGAAACAATACATTCTTTGCTCATGGTTATATAATATTATCTAATTATTTTGTTTATGAATCACCTATGAGGCATCCCAAAGTGATTTACAATATAACAAAAACATACAAAACAGTTACACATATAAAAACTGTTATATACGGATATCAAAACAGTTAAGGCAACTGTGTGTGTAAAAATAGTTTTAAAAGACCAATTATCTATCTATATATTTGTACTCATCGGACATCATGCAGTAGTTTGCATGGCCTCCAGCAGATGGCACTTGCCTGCAAACTACAGATGACAATAAGAGGAGGAAGTGGTGGGGATTATGATGAAGTGCTGCTGAAGAAGGAGAAGCTTTAGAGCTGCCACTGCTCAACAGGGAGGGGGAAGGGAAAGTACCCAGGCCAACTCTTCATCCTGATTAGCCATGATGGCCCTAGCAGCACCAGCAGATCCCACCATCACTTCTGGCTGCCTTTCTCCTCACTATGCCACTTCTCCTGCTTGGTCTTAGCAGTAGGCAGCAGCAGCGACCAGTCAGGAATAAGAGTCAGCTCAAGCAAGGTGGCAGCAATGGAGAACAAGGGAGGCTGTGTGTGGAGATGGGGAAAAGTGAGTTACCGTATATTTGTAGGATTGGGGTGATATACAAATACCTTAAATGTATAAATAAATAACAGAGCAATCACCATGCAATTGGATACTGGTCAAGAGGAGGAGATATTTAAATATTTAAGAAAGGAGTGAAGCAGCTTTTCCAGCCCAATGGCAACATTCTGGGGTGGAGGTGTTGCATTCCAGTGGTGGGTGTGGCCAGAGGCAAAAGGTGGGCAGAGCAATCGATATGACTCTGATCTTTATAAAAAACAGATTACATTCCAGCTGTAGAAAATATGTAAGTTTCTACTTACATATACTCTTATCTCCATCAGCCAAGCAACAGGCATTCTCACATAGGTCAAGGATATGTTCCAGCAAGGCAAAAGTACTTGAGGAGAGCATGGAGCAGGGCAAGTGAGAGGCATGGCATGAGGAGAAGGGTTGTGGCCTGGGGAGAGTCATGAGAGCTGGAGAGAGAATAGAGGGCTGCCAACCTATAAGGCTTAAAATTGGGCAAGCCCAGTAATATTTTCCAGAGCTCAACTAGTTGCTTTGCAATTTGAGCCCAGGCAGGGGAAGCAGGGGAAGGGTGCGGTTTAACCCCCTTCCCTCAGTCAGTCAGAGGCCTAAGTGGGAGCACTGAACCAAAAATCTTGTATTGCCTTCACACCCTTCTACACCCCCCAGAATTCCCTTTAAGAAAAATGCTTAGCTTGACTGACACATATAATTATCTGATTAATATATCTGCTTACTAATTGCAAGTCTGGCTTACAGTTAGCAGCAGGATGTGTGTGTGTGTAAGTGCCTCTACTTGAGCACTGATGTTTTCCAAACTTCAGAAAGCTAAGGCAAACTTTTCCCCCTCCCATAAATGTGGAGGCATGCTAGTGGATTACTTCTGAATAGCTTTTATTACTCACAGAATGTTTAAGAATAAAAATTACCTGCCCACAGAGGAGGTCCCCACCTCCATTTTTCTGCATGAATCAGTGTTCTTCCTGATTGCAAAGCAGGCAACACCAGAGCAATGACTAATGCAGAGAAACAACAGGCAAACTCCTCTGGAAGAAGGTAATTTGCTAGGGCTGAGATAGTGCAGTGGTACAGCACAGGTTTAGAATGCAAAAGATCCCTGGGGCAATCCCCATTGTCTCCAGGTAAGGTTGTGAAATACCCCCATAAGAAACTCTGGAGAACGGTGCAGATAATGCTGAGTGCTGCTGAAGTCTGACTCACAATAAGGCGATTTCCCTCCACCCACTGGAGATTTATTCGAAGGAGGCAAAACCATAAGAGTGTGAACTGCACAAAGACTGCAGGGGGCAGCCTCCTCCTATCGGTGGTTACTTTGATCTCATGGGAGGCTTCCTTCCTTCCTTTCATTTATTTATTACGGCACACCAGCAGTTCTCTTGTGGCATGTCAGTTGCAATGCGACACACAGTTTGGGAATTTTTGACAGAGGTAAATAAATGACAGAGCAGACAATCAGGATAAAATTGTTGTCAAATATTTCAGCTTCTGCCTTTGGGATTTCCATACTTGGAAATAATTCCAGCAAAAGAACACTCACATTCTAAAACGTTACAAACAGGACAAAACAGGTATGCCTGGTGCCAGTAAGGAACTTATGCACTGCCCACCTCCAGTACTCTGACAAAATGGAAATACATCACCAAGGGGGGGGGAGAGATTTACATAAAATTTGCATGTGCTGATGTATGTGTGTGCATATTACAAATTCAGAAATAATTACTATAATTTAAATAGAAATCTAATGCATCTCACTATTGTGGAGAAGGCTGTGACTAGCGATGTCAGAGAATTCCGATGGAAACAGAAATTGCCAGTGTTCACTTAATTGTCTCATGTCCAGAGAGACAATACCCCATTTGGTATTTGCTGCTAGTGTTGTTCTCAGCCTGCAAACTATGCATAATTGATGATGTGTGTCTTCCCCCCCCCCCCCCAATTTAAATTGCATTTCCATTGCATTGTAATGAATGGTGTGGAAATAATTACATCATTAATTACATTAAACGTGTAACTTGCATAAATTATACAAGTAATTATAATTATATAAATATTATATAAATATAATAATGTAGTAATTATTAACTACATTAAATAGAGGACAGTGGGATGAATAACATGGTATATGGTGGCAACCAAAGTGCAGCAGAACAGAAACAGTGCAGATTATGATGAAGACAAGCTTGGAATGGAAATCACTGCCTTCCAACATCTATAGCTGTAACCTGGCAACCTGCTGTATGCCAGCTGCTGCCCAGGTGCTGACTGCTGACTCTAGGGCCCCTGCTGCTCTCTCTTCTAGGCTTGGACTGAGCAATCCTTCATACAGAGAACCATCCTCTCTAAAGTAGGACAAATGGCTACCCTAGGTGTCAGGTGCCATGGTCCTGAGCAGCCACTAGAAATGTTGACACAATTGGGGAGGAACCAGCTGGATCAGGGAGGCAAAAGGTGCAAGCAACAGAGGGGCTGAACCCAGAACTCGGTCCTGACACTGAGTGAGAGCTTGTCAGCTTGGATTCCCTTGAGCCAAACTGGGACCTTTGGAGACGGCACCCCCTTAGCCAGAGTCCCTTGAGGAACCACCATTCCCTTAACAACAAGGTCCTCATGCTTTCCAGTGCCTGATTACCAGTGCAGGCAATGCAGCTAGTGGAATCTGGCTGAAGTGTGATGGAGTGCTGGGGCTCCAGGCCAGCAGACTACCTCTTTAAGTCTCTCTGCTGTTTCTGGCCTAGTTACATACATGCATACTTCATTTCATTTGTATGCTGTTTTTCCTTAGTTCAAACCATGTTCAAGGCAGCTTACAACATGAAAAAAACCCATAATTATATACATAACAAAAGTAGTCATAAAGAATAAATAAGACATCAGAAAGTACACGACCAAATTAAACAATATTTCAGGACTCACAGACAAGACGGCCTAGTTCTCCCTTGAAGTGGCAAACCTTTGTCTGGATTATAACACTTCAAAGTGCTTTGGGGGCAAGGGTTCCCAAAGGCAGGGGAGTTTTCCCCCTCCCCAGGTGAAAGGTGAATCCCCCAGTTCCCAGATTTACTTTTAAAATAAAGAGTACCTTTCTAACATTTGTAGATCCTGAAAGATGAGGTAAAATGCACAGTGCACAATGTCTCTCTCTCCCTCTCTCTTGGTGAGAAACCAGCCCACTTCCCCCCGCTCCCCCCTCAAAAAAGGTTCCTGCAAACAGACATGAATGGGGGCTTACACAATAGGGCAAAAGAGCCCTGGTGGATGAGACTAGTCGGGCCTCCAGCCCAGCATCCTGTTTGCAGCCAGAGGCATCTGAGAAGCCCACAAGAAGGAAAGGAAAGCAATATCCCTTTTCAATGACTATGGCTTTCAAGCAACTATATTCAATGGTGCCTCTGGACCTGAAGATTGTATGTATCCATATTTTTGTATGGAGGAGCATGAGCAAATGCTTCTCCAAGCGACCTCCCTGCCCGACCACTGCAAAGTCTCTAGATAAAAACTAGCATGCCTTCTCCATACATACTAGCATTTTCTGTGCAGGGATCTTGTTTTCTCAGTGTAGGGAGCAACATTCACTCCTCCAGTTCTGCAGCCCAGACAATGGAATGCCACGTCTGTGAAAAATAGGACCTCAGAAAGAGAGGACTTATGGCCTCACTTAAAGTGAAACTCTCGCAAAATCCCCTACAGCCAGATTTGCAGCGTTCCTCCCAGACACCCACACCTACACCAAGCCTTTTACCTTTACAGACTGCTGTTCTAGTTAGCCACTCCAAAGCTTGCCTACTGCTAAGACTGGTCCTAATAACATGCCAACAGTGGGAGGTTACTCACTACAGCTGCATTTCATTAAAATGGACAACTCCAGGCCCCATTCCAGCTACGTCTGTCTAGAGTACATATCTGGCAGTCAACGCACGCATTCTGGACTTACTTCTGGACAAATGACTGAGCGGAATGTGTCCCTTGGACACTAAAGGACAATTGGAAAATAACAGCAGCAACAATAATAAATATTAATAATCAACAGTCAAAGCTAAGAGCTAATGGACTGCTAGCTCAATGTAGCAATAAAAGAAGCGACGGTGCCATTAAGTCAAATTACACCTGCTATAAATAATTCCAGCACTACTGCTCAAATGTGGGGGGGAGGGAGGAACCTTTATGGAATATCACTGCTGTTTTAATTAAGAAGAACAGCTCTTCTACAGGAGGACAATCTACAACAGGTTAATTAAAATGTTATTTGTTAAAAAGCCCATTTATGGTCTCCTGAAATTGCTTGGCTCACTTCCTTTTTCCACAATGCACAGTATGCAATGCCAGTTATTCTTCTGATCAGTTGTATAGCAAATCTGTCCACCTCGCTGATAGCTCAGTAGGAATCCAGTAGTGGTTGCACTGTATAACCAGGGATGTACCAAACTATGGGAGAGGGGGAGGAGACATGTTTTGTAAACGTTTTCATGACCCCAGAAAAAACAACTCCCATCTTAAGCTATTAGAGTGAGTGCTTCCAATGGCATTAAAGTATTCACACGACAGAGAGAGGGAACATGTCCACCTTTCATCAAATCACAGCATGCACATGCACACACCCAAAGTGGAAAGTAGAAGAAGCAGGGTTATAAATGGTGATAAATCTACTGAAGGCAGCAAAAGTAGCTGTTGATCTTTGTTGGAAAATTGCCTTTATTGGAACAGGTCCCCCCACCCCCCAAGGTACACACTGTAGCTAAATAACTAATTTTATAAAAGACAGAGAAGGGCATCTTAAAGAGAATCTTTGCTCAGAGATGATCTGCATTCATTAAGGTTTGGAACAATACAGTTCAGAGCAATAACTGCACAACAAATTTTGAGGTGCTGAACATGAATATGGCAATGAAAACACAAAATTGGCTACTGTTTCTTAGGGATCCACAATAGTTTAGTATATAATTGAAGAAAACATACATATGACATGCACCAGTAAAAGCCAGATTCTACATCTGACACCGCTTTGCCTGTTGCTTGTATAGCTGCTGTGGATCATCTCTGGTGAGCATCTAACAGTATTCGGCCAACAGGGAGGTGGATTGCTTTCCCTGGAATTATTTCAATATCCTGATGAAAATGTTCACCATGCTTATCACTAACCATACCACAGTTGTCATGGAAGAAATCCAAGTGGGAATGAAGAAAGTGGATCTTTAACATGTTCCTTGTAGCTTTCTGCCCTGACATTCCTGAGGAAATCAGTTGACACCAGACGAAATGCATCCCAAGCTTATTTCTCATCACCCTGAATCAGGTTGTCAGATATCTTGTCTTTGAAGAGCTTGTGGATCTGAGGACCCACAAAAACTCCCTCTTTAATTTTCACTTCACTGAGTCGAGGGAATTTGTCAGCCAGGTACCTGAAAGCTGATCCAGTCCAGTCCATGGCTTTTACAAAGTTTTTCACTAGACTGAGTTTGAGGTGTTGGATAGCAGCAGGGCAGTAGTGGGATATTGTGTGTTTCTGCTAGTGCTGGGTGCTACACATTCTTCTCTCTGACCTTCAGAAATTTCCTCTGAGGCCGGTCTCTTTTCACATAGTGCAAAGTCTTTCCTCAGCTGCCCTATTCACATAAGAAACAGCAATACTTCATATATTCCAGCTGCAGACCCATCAACACTGTCACTGCCTTCAAGTCACTACAGAGACGCCAGCCAAACTTGCTGGATTGAGGACAGACTAACAGCTGTTTTAGGTTGTCATAGGTTTCTTTCATGTAGACAGTATGTCTGGCTGGAATGGATGGAAGTCTGTTTCCATTATGCAGCAACATCACCCTGAGACTGAATTTCGAGGAATCTGTGAATAGTCGCCATTCTTGATGGTTATGTGTGATTCCGGGGACATTCATCAGGCCATCTACATTGTAGCAGAACACAAAGTCACCTTCATTTCTGAAGTAAGGTGCAAACTGCTCATGACAGGCGTGAAATGAAGTCACCCAGACACTTTCCTTAAGAAGATTCCATTGTTGAAGTCTTGATTCCAGTAACTCCTCTTTGGCCTTGGACAGCTCTAGATCATGAACAAGATCATTCAGTTCTTCTTCTGTAAGAATGTCTGCTGCAGATGACTCACAGTGGCAGACGTATGGATCATCATGAGACACAGAAGGCGGAGGAGAACCCAACATCAGTTTGCAGTGCAGGCACAAGTTTACCACCTCAATAAGAAGTAGGCACGGGGAGACATCTATGCCTTATGTAGAAAAACACAGGATCTAGACTACTAAAAGTTCTTCCCACCTCTCCCTAACCTCAGCCACTGATGTGGAGGACTGTGGGCCCTGCTATCCAATTCAAATTGCCCCCCCCCCATTCTTATAATTATTGGTTTGGGAAGGAAGGAAGGAATCCCAAAGCACCCTAAGAAAACCCTGAGTCTCAAGGCCCCAACTAACTAACCATTCGCCTTCTCATCTGGGTCCCCATGCTCCCCATTGTTGGATGACCAGAGGGCAATGATGGGGGAAAGATGGAGCACTGGACTACAGGTTACTCCCACCACTTCCAATGAAAAGAGGCAGGGCCTAAAACAATAGCCTGGGCATGAAGGCATGGAAAGCCTCATTTGCACTCCAGAGCTTCAAAACAAATTGCTCATCTGGAACTCTCCAAGGTCCTGCAACTCCAACCTAAGCTACTAGAGTGACTGCATTGTCCTTGCGTCAGGAGCAGGAGAGCTCTGGGGGCTCCTGCTGGAAGTCAGAATGGAACAGAGATTCATGCAAATGTATGCATGTGCATTTGTTCATACTCTGTGTCCATCTTCTCTCTCATACACTTGTCTGGGCCCATGCAATGCCCACTGCAAAGATCAGAAGGGGTATCCATAGCCAGAATTATCACACAAATAGTGGAGTTTAAAAGACTGCGGTCCATGCTGTCTGTGTGTGTGTGTGTGTGCGCGTGTGTGTGTGTGCGCGCGCATGTGTGTGTGCCTGTGTGTGTGCCTGTGTGTGTGAAATTCCATGACTTAATTTGATTCCCTCCCTTTCATTCACCCCCTCCCCAACTTAAGATGATGGTAAGTGTCCTAAAAGGTTATCCAAAGCTGGCTTTCAATTTGCCAATAAAATAAAGAAGTAATTATCTGTGAATAATTTGCTTCGGGTGGGTGCAGCCACCACAAAGCTCCTCATGGAAGAAAGCTTGGGGGAAATTGGGTGTGAAGATGTCAATTCCTGCACCACCAACACGCCCCCAGGATCACTTCAGCCATGAAGGAACAGTCTCACTTTTCACAGAAGGATCTGGGGAAATGGGGGTAGGGTGGGACTCTGGGTTGCAGTTTGTGTTGTGCTGTCTGTCACTTTTGTTCCCTGAGATAATTAAGGCAAAGAGTATGCACTGCCCTATGCCCCTGCCATGGGGGGGGCAGATTGGAGGGGAGGATGAGGTTTTTCTGACACGAAGGATTTTGCAAAGGCAAGGGATCTCTGTCTTCAAAAGAACCACTTTCTTACTGTGTCTCTCCCTCCCCCACCATTTAGGCTTCTTAGATATCTGCATACAGGTCCACACTTCCCAAATAGAGGGGGTGAGAATTGTATGTATGGAAGGGGGTAGGGAAGAGTGGGGTCCTGGGGAGCAAGGAGGAAGCCTAGAAATAATATGCGGTTGTTAAAACAATTAAATCCTAAACATCTGCCTGGCTGTGAACCACCATAGAAACGTATGCCTTGCTTTGTGTTTTTCCCCATCTAGCCAAGGCACAAGCACCCATCAGTAAGATAGAGTGTTTATACAAGGCCCATAAATAAATAAGCAGGACAAATCCTAATAATACTTTTATTTCTCTGTTTCAACAACTAATTGTTGAGTGGGGAGAATCATCTTAGGTCTCCGTTGTGCAAGCAACATGCTTTAATGAATCTCTCTTTGTTTTCCGAAGATTAATAATTAAAACCATGAATACTTGTGTTGTGTTCCTAAGGAGGATGCTTGAGTGGGAGGCTTAGCCAGGAATCAGATGCTGTTGCTGGGGGCAGAGGTCAGAAAGGAGGAAAACATTTGGAAGAGGCAGCCTGATCTTCTGCCAGTCCTACCCTGAGACCTCCTTGGGCTGGAATGGATATTGGGTACTGATGGGGTCAATTGATGGACAAACGAGTATATTATGTGGGGAGATACCTGAACAGTTTTCAGACCTTTCATGACTGACTGATTGTAACAGAAAATGAGCCATGAGAAGGGATGGCAGGAAAGAGGGACTACTTAACCCTTTTTCTTCCCATGGTTTATCATCTCAAAATTGCCCTCCTCAAGCTTTGCTTCTCATCACAGCAAACAAGTTATGAGGGAAGTAGATGGGGAGAGACATTTTGAGTGAGAAAAGGGTTAAGCAGCCTTGGCCTCCCACTGCTCTTCGGCTCCTGATCACAGCCTTCAGTGCTGCTTTTCAGATTAAACAACAGCAAAGACTCTCCTCCTGCAAGAGAGGGGAGTGGTTGTGGGCGGGAACCGGTCTCTGCCTCAAGCAGGGGGCGTTAGCCCCCTGCCTCCCACTCACCTGGCTGGCGCCCACGCCCACGGACAAGCACCCAACCAGGTGCCTTCGAGGGGGCGTGTACAGCAGCCTAAATTGCTGCGGCGCCAGCCTCCCGGCCTCACTCTTTGTCGTCCCGTCGCGAGTCACCCACCCTCCACTCCCTTACAGCTCAGGGTCTCAGTTTTCTTTTGGCCTTGCTATGGACCTTATGTTGGTCGCCCTGGTTGTCCGGGGGGGCCTGGTAGGAATTTTTCCATTTGGCATTAGGCTTTGTGGTTTTTTCGCTTACCTCGTAGCAATCGTCACAACTTTCGTGGTATTGGTGGGTAGGTTAGGCATTGGAATAATGTGTTGTGGTGTGACGAAGGGGTAGGTGTGGCCATCGCCTACGCCTTAAATTTTTGGGCATTCCGTTAAAGGAATCCGGCGGTCGTGTATTCTGTCCGATGCCTGCGTGGTGGGAGGCCATGGCACGACCCTCGGTGACATCAGGGGAGAGCTTATAGTTGGATTAGCATCAACAGGCTCCACCTACTGGTGAATAAACCCCCCTGTTAAGCAGCCTTGGCCTCCCACTGCTCTTCGGCTCCTGATCACAGCCTTCAGTGCTGCTTTTCAGATTAAACAACAGCAACAGCAGGCTGTTCACAAGCTTCCCCTATAATCAGGCCCTGAGGCTTTTGCTGTAAGTTGCATGTTTGCATCATGTCTCTGCTTCAAGGGAGAAAAGAGATGGGCTGAGAGATCACATACAAGAGAGCTTGAAAACGATGCAGACAGACTGCAATCTATTTTTTTAACCATTTATTCTGTCTTTTTTCAGTTTTTGAGCATTATGTTCCTTAAAAATTCTGTGAGTTTGGTTAGATCTGTAACTTGTTTTTTTTAGCTATATGGTTGCAAAGCCTATGAACCTACATGACAGCCACGGGCCATCATTGTCATATTCTTGTATAAATCAATGGACCAAACCAAAGCCTCCATCACCATCTTGATAGTCTCTAGTGGCGACATTCAAGGCACCTGGGGTTAGACCTAGGGATTGACTGGCAAGTTTGCTTATTTGCATGCCTGCCTTGTTCCTTGATAAAGTGGTGTGGGTGGGTGACAAAAAGTGGGGGGGGGGGTTACAGGTAAGGAGAAGTGAACCTTCCCCTCCCATTCTGCAGTCCATTCTCCCAGCCTGGCTCCAATACTAGAAAAGAACAATAGAATTAATGGAATCTTCTAGGAAATCCATAACTGGAGCATTCCCAACAGATGGCTGCCCACAAGCCTCTGTTAAACAGAGCCTATTTGACCTCCAGTGAAAGAGAGCCTGCCATCCCACTAGGAAATTGATTGTATGGTTGAACTGGCACTATATGCAAAGGGGGCAGGCAAAAGCAACAACAGGGCCCTACCCCAGTCAGACTGTCCCCTCCCTTCACAGGGCCAACGTTACATTATTATAGTATTTTAGAACTCTCTCTCTCTCTCTCTCTCTCTCTCCTGTTCCCAAAGTGACCAGCCAGATGGCTATGGGAAGCACTCAGACAAGATCTGAGAGCAACAGCACTCCCCCCTCCTGCTGCTTCCAGCCACTGTAATTCAGAAGCATTACTGCCTCCAACTGTGGAAGCAGACCATATCCATCAAGGCTGGTAGCCAATGATAGCCATATCCTCCATTAATTTGTCTGATCTCTTTTGAAGCTATCCAACTTGGTGGGCATCACTACCTCTTGAAGGAGCGAATTCCAGAGTTCTGCTATATACTGTCAGGAGCTCAAGTGAGGTGTAAGTCAGCAATGAAACAACAAAGCACTCAGTGTCAGTGAAGTTAACTCTTTATTCAAAGAAACAAACACAGTTCAGTCCTAGTGGTCATAGAATCATAGAATCATAGAATCATAGAATCATAGAGTTGGAAGAGACCATAAGGGCCATCGAGTCCAACCCCCTGCCAAGCAGGAAACACCATCAGAGCACTCCTGACATATGGTTGTCAAGCCTCTGTTTAAAGACCTCCAAAGAAGGAGACTCCACCACACTCCCTGGCAGCAAATTCCACTGTCGAACAGCTCTTACTGTCAGGAAGTTTTTCCTAATGTTTAGGTGGAATCTTTTTTCTTGTAGTTTGGAACCATTGCTCCGTGTCCGCTTCTCTGGAGCAGCAGAAAACAACCTTTCTCCCTCCTCTATGTGACATCCTTTTATATATTTGAACATGGCTATCATATCACCCCTTAACCTCCTCTTCTCCAGGCTAAACATGCCCAGCTCCCTTAGCCGTTCCTCATAAGGCATCGTTTCCAGGCCTTTGACCATTTTGGTTACCCTCCTCTGGACACGTTCCAGTTTGTCAGTGTCCTTCTTGAACTGTGGTGCCCAGAACTGGACACAGTACTCCAGGTGAGGTCTGACCAGAGCAGAATATAGTGGCACTATTACTTCCCTTGATCTAGATGCTATACTCCTATTGATGCAGCCCAGAATTGCATTGGCTTTTTTAGCTGCCGCATCACACTGTTGGCTCATGTCAAGTTTGCGGTCAACCAAGACTCCTAGATCCTTTTCACATGTACTGCTCTCAAGCCAGGTGTCACCCATCTTGTATTTGTGCCTCTCATTTTTTTTGCCCAAGTGCAATACTTTACATTTCTCCCTGTTAAAATTCATCTTGTTTGTTTTGGCCCAGTTCTCTAATCTGTCAAGGTCGTTTTGAAGTGTGAACCTGTCCTCTGGGGTGTTAGCCACCCCTCCCAGTTTGGTGTCATCTGCAAATTTGATCAGGATGCCCTTGAGTCCATCATCCAAGTCGTTGATAAAGATGTTGAATAAGACCGGGCCCAAGACAGAACCCTGTGGCACCCCACTAGTCACTCTTCTCCAGGATGAAGAGGGACCATTGATGAGCACCCTTTGGGTTCAGTCAGTCAGCCAGTTACAAATCCACTGAGTGGACTGAGTCAAGTCCACATTTTACCAGCTTCTTTACAAGAATATCATGGGGCACCTTGTCAAATGCCTTGCTGAAATCAAGGTAGGCTACATCCACTGCGTTCCCTTCATCTACCAGGCTTGTAATTCTGTCAAAAAACGAGATCAGGTTAGTCTGACATGACTTATTTTTCAGAAATCCATGCTGACTATTGGTGATCACAGTATTCCTTTCTAGGTGCTCACAGACTGTCGCAGCAACTCTTCCCAGTAGGTCTTGTCCCAATGAAGCAGTTGTGAGGACTGAAAGTCCCTGCCTTTCCACCACTCTCTAAGGCTCTTCCCTCAGGTCCTTTCCTACAGCAGCCTAAGGCTTTGTCATTTTGCCTCTCATTGCTCTGCCCTCTTTATTTTTCTGGGTGTTATGGAAGACCAGGAGTGAGGAGAGCCGCTTGCAGCAGGAAGAGGAGGCTCCATGGATTCTTCAGCAGCCTGCCTCATCTCTGTCTCCTGACTCCCCTCCTCTCCTGCTTCTGGTGCCTCCCACCATTCCTCTGTGTCCAGCCAGTCCATGACATAAGTGGACTTTTCTTTTATTTGTCCTGAATCTTCAAACATACAGCTTCATTGAATGTCCATGAGTTCTAATGTTATCCACTTTCTTCATGCCATGCCTGATTTTATAAACCTCTATCACGTCACCTCTTACTCGCCATTTCTCTAAACTGTAAAGCCTGTTGTTACCTTTTCCTGATAGTCCTTTGATCATTCCGGTTGCCATTTCCTGAACCTTTCCCAACTCTACAATATCTCATTTGAGGGAGTTGCACATTAGACTATTATATTCTGAACCAAAGAATTACAGGGGCTAAAATAAAATAAAAAACATGACAGACATCTGAAAGTATTAAAGGATTAGCACACTTTGACCCTATGCAGATTTCTTAGTCAAGATAATGGCAAAATTAAAAAGTGGAGTAATGAGGAGAGGATCACAAAGCAGGCAGCAGGGGGGCAATAGGGAACAAATTGTTAGGAAATATAAACATTAATGATTATCACAGAGTCTCGGAGGAGAAGCTAGAGGAGAGACTGAGGGAAGGATTGAGCCAAACAATCAGAGCAGGCATCATCTCTTTTCAACAGGGACCTCAGACTATAGGTCCCCACAAATCTATTCACCAGAGATCTCTCATCTGTGAAGTTTATACTTTAGGACTCAGTTTCTCACAACACACACACATGCTGCACCCCAACCAAGGTCTCTACTACACTACATGGTTTCTGGTGTAAAAACATTTTTTCCCAGAGGCGAGATCAATCTGTGCTGTTCTTATAAAAGCCGATTAATTCTGTGGGCAGGAAACTCACTGCATGCTCCCCAGCAAGGATAATGACAGCAAACTAAAGAGCATAATGGAAAGAAGGGGCACTTTTCTCCAGGCCACACTGCTTGGTGGTGATTAACTTGATGGTCCATTACCACAAGGAAAGGTCTCACTGGGTCAGATAGTCTCATTCCTCATGCAACAGAGCAGCAACAAGACAGTACGGTATTGAGAGGTTGGTATTCTGGGTTAAAAAGTAGGGGCTGGGAGTGGGGAATGCCATTGTCAGTAATTAGTTCCAAGTTCACCCTCCAGTCTAGAAGCTCTCCTTAATTTATCCCAGATATGCATAAAGGCTGGCAGTTCCCAGTACCCTGCACATGCTCAGCTGACCTTTCATGCACATTTACCATTTGGGGAGAGGCAATCCTTGAGGTATTGAGGTCCTGAGCTGTTTAAGGCTTTACAGGTCAAAACCAGCACTTTGAATTGGGCCTGGAAACTTTGCAGCCTGGCCAGGATCAGTGTATTATGCTCAAACCGTCTTGTCCCAGTGAGCAACTGGCTGCCAAATTCTGCACCAGTGGTTTGGGTTCAAGGCCCACACCCCAGTCAAGGGCCCACTATCAGTCCTGGTGCTGCTCCTCTTCCTTGCTATGCCTTCCAGATCCACACCATCTATTTAAAGCAGACTAAATCCCCATTTAAAGTGCATGGCTTCCTGCAAAGAATCCTGGGAACGGTAGCTTGTTAAGGGTACTGGGAACTGAAGCTTCGTGAAGGTGGAAAGCACAGTTCCCAGGATTCTTTGCAGGAAGCCATGCACTTTAAATAGGTGTTGACAAGTGAGGAGGTAATGAGAAGAGCACCAACCACTGCATACCTTGTCCAATCTCTCTCCTAGGCAAATGAATGGACTGCATCAACAGTGCCAAGAAAGAGAAAGTGGGTGCACACAGGGAGAGGGACCCGCTAAAATCAACTGTTCAAGAGTCCTGGAAACAGCACTGGTGTCAGTGTTCACAGTGGCAATTTAATCTCTTTATATCTTGCCAACGAGGAAAGGCCAATGGGTTATCCCAGCATTGGGACAAGGGAGCTGCCCCAGGCTGAGAGTGACCAAGAGTGTGTGCTGGGGAGGGAGAGAGGTGTGTCTCACAATCCGTAAGAAGAAAGATGTTCACAGTGACAATTTAATCTCCTTATTATGTATTCAAAGACCCAAACAAAATAAAAACAGTAACCATACAGGTAAAAATATCAGAATATACATAGTACATTAAAATGGCTGTAATACATATTTGAGATATCTGGAATACCTGAAACATATCTAAAATGTTATGCAACCCAATACCTTCCAATGTGAAAGGCAAATGTGGGTTAAAATGAATAAACAAACAGATTAAAATTTGTAACAACAGCCAGACAGGATAGGTTTAATCAGGGGAGACTTCCTTTTGTGTTTTTGCAGCCAGGAGGAGAAATCTAGCCACCACCCACAGAAACCTCTGTGAAGTGTGACAGGGCAGATAGAAATGCCCATAAGCATACAATGGGTCTGTGCTGCATCCAGGCATGGCCCCCTGATGGGAGCCCGCTATCCCCATGTGCTTACAGAACAGTCTCTCTCCAACACATGAGGAACTAGTTCTCATTTCAATTCCCTCCCCTTTTTGAACCAGGCATTTCAACAAAGGATGCCGTATGATTGGTTTCGCCCGCTCTTTTCTTTCTACACCGCAAGGCTTTCTGCATTCCTCAAGCAACAAGTCCCTTGATTATCAGCTCCGCAGAAAGGCCATGTTTCCAGGAGCTTTTCATGCAGAGCATGAGGCGCAACTGTTAAGTGGTGCTTTGTATTCCGTGCAGACACGTGGCTGTAGGATGTTGGCGCTGAAGGGAAGCATTTGATCTCTACAGAGGGCCCAGCAGGCAAGGAGCTTCTAATTATAAAGGTGGTGTTTGCAGGCAGGCCAGGAAATATTGGGGTGGTGCAGGGGGTATTCAGAGCTTGCCAAGCCAAATTCTCCCAGGGCACATTTTCCTCCTCAGCACGAACCTGCTGAGGACCAGCTGTCCCCATTGGGTTTGTTCTTCTTGAATCGTACACTTGGAAAGTAGAAAAACTACTCTTTCATGCATGGGGTGGGTGGAGCTCAGAGTGTGTGGCACACAGGCCAGTGGGGACAGGTGTAAATGCCACCCTCCACATCTCTTTGATTACACCAAGGCAGGGCAGACAACAGGCAATGTGGGGGAAAACCCAACAAACGTCACAGAGCACTTTTAAATCCCATTGACTTGAAATGGTGATTTAAAGCACAAGTTTAAATGTGTCTGTAATGGTTCTAGGGGTTGCTCGTGCATAAGCCGGTGCTTATCTCCCCGGCTGGGTGCTAACACCTGGCTGGGTTGCCAAAGTGAACCTTTTCTGTCCGGACAGCCACTCACCCGTGGCTGACTCAATGCTGGCAGAATCCGTCAGTGGGCGTTTCTTAAACTTTTTCCAGCAAAGAAGCTCTTTGACGCCTAGTCTCCTCCTACTCTCTCTGCGTGAAAGCCTTCTGCGCAAGGAGGGCATGTGCATCGGAGGACCCGTACTCTCCCCGCTGGTCCCAGGCAAGGAGTCATGGGACCGCCTTGCCGCTTCCCCCATCTGCCCCCCTTCTCCACTGGTGCTACGCTGATTCTCTTCCCCAGAAGATAGGCTGCTTCTCCCGATCCCTGGACGCTCTCTGGAATCCCTCTGGCTTTTGCTCTCTCCCTCTGGCACTGATGGCAGTTCCCTGACAGTGTCTTCTTTAAATGGATGAGGCTTAAAGGGGCTTAACTTTGGCCCATAGTCATTCATTTATAAAGTTACTTGTGGGCATGTGGAGGGAGGGGGCTTGCAATGATTTCTGGGAGTTTTACCCACAGTTACATTGCACCACGTTGTGAATCTCTGCCAGGGAGGGCCAGGCCACTGTGCATCAAAGGTGGCAGACAGGATTTGGCCTCAATGCTAGAGAGCCCCAAAATGCTGGGCTTCATTTTCTCCAATGGGAGTGAAAGGTTGCCATGCACTGATGTGGGAGAATATAAAGAGGAAACATTTGGAGCAATGTTAGAAACTGAGATATGAAAACTAGTAGCTAAATGGCACCTTAAACCTAGGTTATGGGCGCAACAATGGAGTGTCTAAGCACACTTTTTTAAATAACAAGAACACAAAGTTGAAAATGAACTGCAGATATAATATTATGTTCATTTTTCACACGGTCTAGTCCTTCCCCTGCCCACCCCCCTAATATTCTTAAGAGGGTCTCTTCTCCAGTCTTCAGAGAGTAGTTAGAATTGGCGAGGCAGAAAAGGGTCCTCCTTTCCTTCCACTTTGCAGTTTTAATATGAAATCTTAGGCACAGTACTGAACCCAGAGCTCAGAAACTGCTTGCGCTAATGAAACTCCCTGTCACAAAGTGCGCCTAGAACAATGGGAGTTTCGAACACTGATTTGGAGATGTCACTAGGATGGTAGTTAAGCTTGTTCTCTGCACCCAGTGGCCCAATCCCACAGGGCTTATACCTTTTCTCACATCTGCTTATATAAGCTTCTGTTATATAAGCTTCTGCCTCCTATCTCTGCATATGCTTATCCTCCATTTAGTTTCTTGGTCACAGTAACGTGTCACAGAACTTCGGGAACTGTTGCATCCATCCATCCATCCATCCATCCATCCATCCCTCTCTCTCTCTCTCTCTCTCTCTCTCTCTCTCGCCACCAATCTGTTTATGCATCTTCCGCAGTGCAATCCTCCAATAATCCAGTACAGGCTTGGATACAAGGCCATGCTAAAATAGTCAGTCTAAATCTTTCAAGGCTTTACGCAGGAAGGATATGCACTCATGTTCACACTGATCACTATAAAGTGAAGCTTTCATCAACTAGATTGAGGGGGAGGGCAGTGTTTTCTGTGATAGTTTACCCTTATGTATTCATTTTTATGATATTTATATACAGCTTTGCAGGCCAATTTTACAAAACGACTTACATAAAAGGATTAAAGTGATAGGCATACACTGGAATTATATAATAGGTCAGCAAATACAAGATGTGGACTGGTGACCCTGCACATCAAGAATAGACACCCCAAAATTAAGTACCCTAACATAGTCGTGTATATTAATTTTAATGGATCTACTCTGAGTGGAGCTAACATTGACTAGCACCCAAGGCCTGTAGTTTGGAACCAGAATATGAAATGTGTAGTGATGTCCAAAGTGTTGCAGAGAACATAGAAAGAGACCAGCTGCCCATCTGGATGGTTTCATCATCTCTCCTTTGGCTTCAGGTTGCAACTGGGAGTTGAGCTGGTATTTTTGATCATAGTCTGAGCTGTATCACACCTCCCTTGCCCGCCCACTATAGCCTCTATCACCCTCTCATGCCCCCAACTGCTGCATGCCAAGAGCCAGAGAGTACTTAATAGCAGGCAAATTACAGATAGGCTAACGATGCAGTTGAGGTGAAGGGTAACTGTTGTATATTGATCTGGCTAATGAGGCGGAAATGCAAAATTACAGTCGTTCAGACTATTTATGCATTAAGTACCTTCTGCCCTAAAGGGAGTCCAGCTTTGCCTGCAGCTCACCCTTCCCATGCTCTTCAAGGTGGTAGTGCTCCTCTGAGGAGTTCTATATCTACTGGTTTTATTGGAGCACAGTGAGATCAGGAACACTTTCCCTCTTAAATAGTGGCGTATGCTTTGACACTGAAGGCAGGTGGTTGAAGAAGGAAGAGGCATACAACAATTATTCCGCGTCACTGAAAAATTACTCTGCACATAATCAGAAGACCTCTCAAATTATTGCTTCCAGTGCAGAGCTTTGACAATTAAAACAGTTTATGTGTCCAAGCCATGAAGAAGCACAGGTTCCCCATCTTTGAGCTCCTAGGGCATGAACAGAGAATTCCCAGTAACAGGTCCATGACAGGGCAATTCCTTTATCTTGAAGGTTCGCCAACATTCATCTGAACATCTTTTCTAGAAAAGCTGTAAGGCTTTCTTGTTTGGACTAGGGTTAATGCCTTGAGTTAAACAGAAGCCAGGTTTTATTGATCACTGCCCCTCTTTCAAGGAGCTCAAGCCATGCAGTTATGCCATGTTATTCTCACAACATTCCTGTGAGGTAGATTATGCTGAGAGTTATGCTGAGACTTTTTGAAAAATGCACCAGAAAAAAAGAAATAAAAATGTACCAACAACTGGTTATTTTAGCTTGACAGGATTGTTGTTGGGTTTTTTAAAAAAATGTTGTAGCAGCCTTAGAGATGAAGCAGATCAAAAATTTAGACAGGAAACAAGAGGTTCAGCAGTAAAGGCTCAGTGCATCTTGGCTCAAATTCATCCCTGTGCTCCCAATCAACATATAACAGCATGGTGCTTCTACAAAGAAACCCTGCTTGGGTTTTTCTCAAGAGCCCTTTGCACTCGCAATCCAGGATTGTATCTTACAGTTTATTTGGAGCAATAAAATGATCGTCTGGGAAATTTATAACGCAACAATTTTTAGAATGAGTGCAAAACCTCTTGGAGAAGCATTCTTGTGCACTGACAGCAAATTATCTATCATCTATCTATATCCATCTATCTATCTATCATCTTCAAAACTGTATTAGTTTTTAAACAGAGATGGAGAACCTGTGTCCCTCCAGATGTTTCTGAACTACTACTCCCATCATCCCCAATCGTTGGCCATGCTGGCTGGAGCTGATAGGACTTGGAGATCAATAAGAGCTACCCAATCCTAGGTTTAAAATGTGACACTGCAGTACAGCCTAGTGAGCTATGAACCAGGAAATCCTAGATCAAAATTGACATCACTCAGGAACATACTCGGTAAGCTGGGACAAGGAACCATTTCAACCATATCATCTTCAATACATTAGGGTAATACTAACATGAGGGTAATACTAATACTAATTTCACATCATCTTTGCAAGAATTACTAATTATTAGAAATACTAAGATCTGATCATTTGGTTAAGTTATTTCTCATGGGCATCTGTGTCTATAGTAGCAAGATAAAGACCCCTTATTTGCATTGACCATATTTAGCATTGCTGTGGACATTGCTAATGCAGTTAATAAACCTAAAGGGATCATAAATAAATGGAAAGAGGCCATCGCCTAGCAGAGCACATGTTCTGGATTCAGAAGGTCACAGATCAAATCTCTAACATCTGCAGTTTCAAAAAAGAAAAGGTTATCCGGTAGCATGGCTGGAAGAGACCCCTGCCTGAAACCCTGGCCAGTTGGGAGTTGATAGCACTGGACTAGGAACAGGGGTGGGAAACCTGTGGCCTTCCAGATGCTGCTGCACTCTAGCTCCCATCAGCCCTAGCCACTATGATCAATTGTTGAGTGTTAGTGGGAGTTGTGTGGGGTGTTAGGGGAGGGGTGGTATCTCTGGTGGGGAACACGTTGTGCTCCTGGTGTGGTTTGTCCATCTTTGGTCTCCACTTTGTACTCAGTTCTCATTTGTGGCTCCTAGAAGCTGTCAGCATGTAACAGTGGCTACACACTGGGAACAGCTTCAACTGGCTGGCTAAACCAGGTGAGGGTAGTCGATGGGTCTCAAATCCTTCCCCCGCATGTGAAGACAGGCTCAGTAGACTGAGGGGATGAGAATAATGGTGGGTCCATTGGTCAAGAAGGCAGTTTCTGCATATGCTGTAGAAGGAAGTGAGGGACAGGTAGGGCTCACCAACCTGGGAAGGTACCCCATCTAAGAGAAAGAAAACTGATGCTAAACCTCCACTGCCTTGTGGGACATCTTCGGGAGATGCCCTGACTCTGCTCTGGCTAGATGAAGGAGAGCCATGTGGTGCCCTCAATACATTTGTACTACAACTCCCACCAGTCACAATCAGCATGGGCAACGGTCAAGAATTATAGGTGCTGTAGTCCAGCAACATCTGGAGGTCATCACGTTGACTATGCCTGCACTGGATGCTGTTGCCTGGCCGCTGACCTCATTGTCCTCCCCCCACTCAATAAAATGAGCAAACATAGTCATGTCATTTAAACAGAGCCTTTCAAGTGTTCAGGCAGCACCCTCGTGTGGCTAAAAGGAACTAGAGGTAAGCCTCATGATTCTCTCTAGTGCTTGCAACAAGCTCAATAGCACTGAGACATGAAGCTCTAACCACACCTTCTCAGAAAAGACAGCACAGAGTTTGAAAAGGTGCAGAAAGGAGTAGCCAGAATAATGAAAGGGTTGGATAATCTTTCCCTTCCAGAAAATACTAAAGCTTCAGGAGCTATAGCTCAGAATAAATTTTTAAAAGACAAGCAAGAGGGAGGCACGTTATGGAGAGAGTGAACTTAGGTCCACCCCGTTAAGGTGCTTGGCAGTAGACCCAACAAGGCACAAGCAACACATAACAAAGGAGATTTGGCTGGTTTGCCAACTACACCCCCATCTGGAAAAAAAAAAGGATGGTTTCGATGGGTCTTTGGTTTGGATAAAATGCAATATACTCCATTTCTTGATTCACTGTCACTACACCATACGGTTAAACTGGTCACCTCTCTGTCCATTTCAAGAATGGGGAATTGAGACTAAGGGGGCCACTGACTGGATCCCTTCCTCACCCCAAAGCAACTGCAGACTGGTGATCAATAAAGCCAAAGCCTCCACCTTGCAGCCCATAATTTAGGCAGCTGCTGTGGTGCAAGCAAGTGAATGCCTGAGGCTGCCCTACTCTTCTCTCAGTCTGAGGCAACAGTAGCTATAGGGAGTAGGGTGGTGAGGGGCAGGGAAGTAGTAATTTTGGCAGGTCCTACTTGTCATAAAAAGGTGAGAAAATCTGCACTTTCCAAACTCACACATTCTACACAACTCTTAAGATTCAGGAGACCTGTTCCCCGCTAATTTGCATCTGTAGGGCTGGGACCTGCCTGCCTCTCCTTATAGAAAGCATTCCAAAAAGCTGAGGCCATCACTGAGAAAGCCCTTTTATAACCACAACCAACTGCATCTCCAAAGCCATTTTTTAGCTGGTACTTCCCATGGCTTGTGATCAGAAAGGAGGACTCATATAGGAGCTGAACTTGAATCTTGCACCTCTGAACTCAGAACCTGATCAACAGGATCCCACTGGGAATTCCAAAAGTGTGAAATCTATTATCATTATTTATTTATATCCTACCTTTTCCCCTGATGTGATAAAAAAGCAGCTTAATGGGACTCAATCTTGTTGTGACAGGATCTTGCCTTAATTTTAAAATTATTAACACCATACATTGTTTTTTTCTACCATTTTAATACAATTATTTTATATTTCTCATTTTAAAAAAATTGCATTGTTTTTAATTCTTTATTTAATAGTATACTTAACATACTATTTTGTGTTTTATGTGGTCTGTTTTCTTCCTACCTTCTCTACTGGTTATTACACACACACACACACACACACACACACACACGGATCTAAAGTTTGTATCAAACTTTATATCATTTATCACTGGATTTTAAGTTTTGTCATCTACATCCTGCTGGACAGCAGTCTGAGTTCAAAGCTCTGCTCAGCCACTGATTTACATAGATTAATTATTTTATATGATCTCTCTGACCCACTTCGTCACCTGTAAACCAGGTGAGCAATGATTGGGCTAAAGAAGCAATAGAGACATCAGTGATGTCATAAAACACCTGCCAGTGTGACAAAAGAGGAGGCTCTGAATAACAGAATCTGATAGACAAGAAGATAACATGAGTAGAGTGAGCACAGGTAAGTGTCTGGGGTGTGGGACAGGGTAAAAGTTTAAGAGTTTAAAATAAAAGAATTGCTGGGCCTCAAATCTTTGTAGAAGCTGTGTCTACTGGTCTGGAGGCCCTTCCCCTAATCCCAGGAATATGGTACCAAGTTATGATTATTCAGAGGTTAACAAAGGCTCTTTGCATTTTCACAGAGGCACTCTGTTCTGTTCTCAAGATTCTAGATCTGAACCCAGGTATTTAAAACAGATTCCAAGGTGAACCCCCAGTGAAGCTAGACTCTAAGAAAGGAGAAGCTAATGTCAGGCAAGGGTTTCAGATGCTGCTGGTTACAACAAAAGTGCTGTGTAGTGGTTAGTGTGTTGGACTAGTGGGGTTCAAAGCCCCACTCAGCTATGAAGTTCACTGGATGACCTTGGGTCAGTCATTCACCCTCAGTCTAACCTACCTCACAGGGCTGTTGTGAGGATAAAATGGGGAGAAATATTTACACCACCTTGAGTGCCTTGGAGGAAAGGTTGGCTATAAATGGTGATAGTGATGATATAATCTCCATCATCCCTGGCCATTGGCCATGCTTGCCATAGCTGATGAGAGCAGAAGTTCAACAGCATCTGGGGGCACAGTGTTAGCTATTCCTGGCCTATCAGATTCCAGAATTTGCAGTAAAAAATGAACTTTTAAACCCACTAAAATGAAGCTTTTTTAGTGCCAGCAAAGGGCTTGTAATCTATAGCCACTGCTCCCAAAGATCCTATTAGTACTAGAGTCAAATAACAGGCAAAAGGTTCAGTTCCTTCCATGAAGGCAAAAGGGATAATGGTATAGTGGTGATAGCTTTGGACCAGGTTCAAATCCCAGCTCAGCCATGGATCTCACTGGATAGCCCTAGGCAAACTGCGCTCTCTCTCTCTCTCTCTCTCTCTCTCTCTCTCTCTCTCTCTGTGTGTGTGTGTGTGTGTGTGTATCCCCTCCCCCCACCCCAACCTTCCCCAACTACTATAATTAACAGGCTGTATTTATAAAGCAATATTGAACTCTAATGGTCATTCCTTCTAGCCAGAGGATCCTGGAGTTTCTAGTTATTTTGAGGAGGTCTGGAGATTTCTGACCATAAAGAGCACTGAGAACTAGAACTACAATCCCTTTGATTCTGGGGGTAGGGTTAGAATGGCATGCAATGCAGATATGCTCATTATGTTGCTATTAGGATAAAATATGTCCTGTCTTTCAGTCAAAGACATCTCAAGCTGGATAACATTAAAAGCTATCATGTAATCATTAAAAGGACAGCAGCATAAAATCACAAGGGGCACAGTAAAAAGACCGTCAATAATATTAAAATTAGCAGCACAGCCACCAAAAAACAGTTTCACTTCTATTAGTAGTAGTAGCAGCAGAAGTAGTAGTATACCGCCCTTCATCCATAGATCTCATGGCAGTTCACAGCATAAAAATACAGGATAAGACAAAATACATAATAAAAACAAGAACAGAACAAAACAATAACTCCCCCTCGCCTTCTAGCCCAAGTGTGTGTTGGAAGAATCAGATCTTTGCAGCTAGCTGAAAGAAGGCCTAGTGTGTCAGCAGGCGACATCCTTGGGCAGCTACTAAGAGCCTGATGATGATGATGCCACTCTCCAGGACCCCCTTTTTCCAGCTCTCAAACTAGCACTGAGTGGTAATTAGTGTAATTGCCCTCAATGCTGTGGAGGGATGCGACATGACCTCAGAGCATTGTGGGCAATTACAATTACGGCAGCTGCCTGTAGGGTGGCCAGGTCTCCTACCTTACAGAGGACAGCCGTCTATTCGAAGGGCTGTCAGAGGAAATATCTGGCCTAAGTCCTGTTTAAAGCTAAAGGAGGAGGAGGAGGAGGAGCTGGCAGGGAGGGGCGCCATTGTGTCCCTGACCTCTCAGCAGCAGTCACTGCCTCTTTTCAGGAGGGGGCAGAGGGCAAGCTGGCACTCTGCCCTCATTTGTTGTCTGTTTTGAGGATATATATCAGAATGCCAACTTCCTCCTCCTGTGTCTGGTGGGAAATCATGTGGCGGGGGGGAGGTTGCTGACTGTAAGGAAGAGGGGGGAGGAGGAGGGTGCACACTAGACCCCACCACTATCACTTCTGTGAAGCAGCTGTGAAGAGAGGCAGAGTGCTCCAGGAAGGGCTACCTAGGTAAACTTAAAGGGCTCGTCCTTCTTCTGTTTGTGTATTTCTAGTCACAGGTTCAAAAGTTCCTTTTTTTGTCCTGCCATTTTCCCCGGGAAACCCCACGGTTTAGTGCTGAATGACAAAAAAAGTCGGGTTTTCTGCATTTTGATGTTTGTTCTAGTTCATTGGTAAACAGTGGGGTTTCCAAGGGAAAGTGGCACGACAAACAACAACAACACCACCACACTATTGGACCCGTGACTAGAAATCATGGGACAAACGAAGTGTGAATGAATCCTGAGAAGGCCCTGTATCACATACCTGTCATTCTGTACCTCCAATGGAAGTGTGGTACAGCTGTCAGCATTAATGTGACTGCCTTGGCAGGTTTGCATGGAAGGGGGTGGTCCTTAAGGTATGCTGCTTGGTCCCAAACTGTTTAGCACTGGAGTGAGGAACCTTTTGCAACCTGAGGGCCAAACTCCCTTATGGGCAACCTCCTGGGGGCCACATGGCAGGGATGGGCAGGGCCAGAGGAAGAAGCGAGCAGAGCAACAGGTGTGACTCTTAGCTTTGTACAGTCAAAGCCAAAGGTTTCTACCTACAACCACATCCTGCACATCTCTCTCCATCAGTGCAAGTACATATTCCAGCCGGGGGGGGGGGGACAACTAAAGCAGGTGTGGGGAACCTTCGTCCCTCCAGGGCCCACCATCCCAGGCCATTTGCTGGAGCTGATGGGAGTTGCAGTTTAGCAATATTTGAGAGAGTCACAGGTTCCACACTAATGGAAGGCACAGAGCAGAGCCATTTAAGGGTGCAGCCTGGAAAGGGGTGTGGTTGGATAAGAGTCCCAAGGGAAAAACAGAGAGGCCTAGAGGACTGATTTCAAGGGTGAGGTTCCAAATCCCTGGTTTAGGGCCCTAAAGGTTTGAAGCTAGCACTGGATTTGGCCTGGAATTCAAATAGTATGTTGGTATAATATTCAATTTACACTGTTTCTGAGCCCTGTTGTATCCCTCTGAAGCAAGATAGGCTTGGGGGGGTGCTTTTGATTCCCACCATAACAGGGTAAATAAGCACTCTTCCCACAAAACTTTGCTCTTTTCATTGATTTTGAATGTGAAGCATTCACCACCATAGCAAGAGCAAAAGGCCACTTTTTGAAGCTGAAAAGCTTTCATCGCCTCTACAAATACCAAACTTTGCACGGGGAAACTTGAATCTGAAAACCAGGGGTGGTAGGCACATTGAAATTGAATGAGCATGACCAAGTGGGGGACCTTCGATTTCAATGGGCCTACGCCAAGTAAAACTTAGTTGACTACCACTACAGATGCTTAGAAAAGTTGGCCCCATTTCTCAGTTTAATCTTTGCTGTTTTCCAAGATGCCAGGCACAGAAGCAAGCCATGGGAAAACCTTTTTCACCAGGAAAATGGGGCCCCTCCAGCGCCAGCTGCGCCAGGGGGAATATGGAATGTTCCAGTTTTCCCCCATGTTTGAAAGTGACTTTATCCAGGTAAGCCCCTGGGAGGTTTGGTGCGGGTGTAGGAGGCAGGAATCTAAACAGGTACAAAGGAGAGGTGTAGGCCAGCAAGGCTAGATAAATGGTTGCATTCCTAAAATGATAGGTTCCTGGGCCTTAAAAGTTCTGCTCTTGGTTAGTGTATCATTATTCCAAGGGGAGCCAACATGGCACCCTGCAGGAGTTGTTGGACTACAAACTCCCCTCAGCTCCAGCCAGCATGGCCGATGATGATGGGTGTTGTACTCCAACATCTGGAGGGCTCTAGGTTGGCTACCCCTGAATTATTATCCACACATCACAGATTAGTTGTGATTGGTTGTTTGGGATTGTGCATGATTTGTGATGCATCAGGCAAATGCAGCTCACCAGCTATAGACACTTGGTAACGTTCTACCATTTTTTCTGTTCCAAGCTACCAGCCCGTGTCTGTTGATGGATTTTGAGGAAATTATGTTAAATACCAACTTGTCAGATTCAACACTTGTACCCTTTGGGGTTAAGTAATTCATATATATATATATATATATATATATATATATATATATATCAGCCTTCATAGCTGGAGGAATGTCAGAAGGAAATTATATTCAGTTTATATATTCACCAGATTCTCTACAAATACATTGAGTTCAATCCGAACTTAGTTGCACTTAGATCCCACTGAAATCTCATATGAAATACATATGATACTGTAAGGGTGATATTTAACTAACTTTTACTCAGAGTACACCTGCTGAAATAAATGGATTTAAGTTAGTCATGTTCATTAATTTCCGTGGATAAGAACATAAGAAGAGCCTACTGGATTAGGCCAGTGGCCCATCTAGCACAATATCCTGTTCTCACAGTGGCCAACCAGTTGCCTGCGGGAAGCCTTCAAGCAAGACCTGAGCTCAAGAGCCCTCTCCCCTCCTGTGGTTTCCAGCAACTGGTATTCAGAATCATTTACTGTCTCCAACCGAAGAGCGCAGACAACATAGCTAGTAGCC
The DNA here is from genome assembly GCF_951804945.1 of Podarcis cretensis. Classification (NCBI taxonomy): domain Eukaryota; kingdom Metazoa; phylum Chordata; class Lepidosauria; order Squamata; family Lacertidae; genus Podarcis; species Podarcis cretensis. Next base: position 25,834,351 of record NC_137182.1, on the reverse strand, counting down.
ATTGACAGTCTTATCCTCTGTGAATTTATCTAATCCTCTTTTTAAATCTGTCTAAGCTGCTGGCCATCACTACCTCCTGTGGGAGCAAATTCTATAGTTTTAACTATGCACTGCATGAAGAAGTGCTTTTTTTTGTCTGTCCTGAATCTATACTGGTTAAAAATTAGTTGAATATCACCCAGTGAAAATAAAATTTTAAAGGGCAGGCAGCAAAGGAAAGTACATGTAATTTCCACTGTAGGTTAGTCCCTCTCCAAACACAAACACTAGCAATAAGGATTCATCCAGCCTTCCCCAACCTAGTGCCCTCTAGATGTTTTTTCTACTGCAACTCCCATCAGCCCCACCAACAGCATGGCCAACCGTCTGAGATTATTGCAGTTGTGTTACAAAACATCTAGAGGGGCACCAAGTTGGGGGAGGCTGGTTGAGATACCGTCCATTTTTAGAAGGCAGGAAACTGTGTGTTAAGTCTATCTTGTACCCTCAGATCAGCAAACAAGGTGGCCCAGTTGAGATCCACAACCAGGAGCATATTGTGACTCTTGGCATTACCTCTACAAGCCCTGTCCTGCTGATCCCAAATGTGCTGCTCCTGGCACGGCCCATTGCCCCATCTGAAGAGCACACTACAAAGGCAAAAAGCATCTTCCACCGTCACCCACCACCAAGATATGAGCTAACCAGGTGAGTCTTTCTGCAGTGGCATCAGGGGCATGCCCAGGTGACAATACCCCATGCTCAGTGAATTTCCATAGCACATCACAGGAAGCAAGGGAAGTGGGGCTTAATTTGAGTCACGGGTCTCTATGGCTCAGCCCTGGAACCTATATTCACCTGTTCTGGTTGTTCTGTATTTGCCCAAATGGCTTTTGTGGGAACTGTGTGTCCTCATCACCAGCAAACCTGTGGCTGAATTGGAGGATATTGTGGGAATGCCTCCCTGCTTGAAATGCCAACAGCCATGTGCTTTGAGGATGATTGTTTTTGTAAAAGGTTGCTGGCAAAAGCAGACTCTTTTTTTCCCTGTACAGCAAGCACTGGAGGTTTGCTCTTCCTAGAACTTTTGCTTCATTGGTGAAATCACAGATGAGTGAAGAGTAAGCCCCAGGTTCCTCCCTATCCTTTTGGCAGCTGAGAAACCAACCCCAGAGTAAGGCTAACTTGAGGGGGGGGGGATTGGTATTTGCATCCTAATGCAAATTCTGTGAAGACAACTCCATGAAATCGCACAGCATTGGGCTTTTCAAAATGTATACAGTGGTACCTCGGGTAAAGAACTTAATTCATTCTGGAGGTCCATTCTTAACCTGAAACTATTCTTAACCTGAGGTACTACTTTAGCTAATGGGGCCTCCCGCTGCTGCTGTGCCACCGACATGCGATTTCTATTCTTATACTGAAGCAAAGTTCTTAACCCGAGGTGCTATTTCTGGGTTAGTGGAGTCTGTAACCTGAAGCATCTGTAACCTGAAGCGTCTGTAACCCGAGGTACCACTGTATGAGCAAGCTTATAACAAGTATTTCAAACTACTAGTCCACATGATTCATCCTCCCGCTATTAAAGATACAAATGAATAAATTATCTTGGATTGAAAAGAGTACACATAGAAACATAGGAAGTCACTTTGTACAGATTCACATCAACAGTCCATCTAGCCCTATATTGTCGATATTGACTGGCACCAGCTCTCCGGGGTTTCAGACAGAAAACACTCCCAGCCCTGCCTGGAGATGACCCAGGGTTGAACCTGGGACCTTCTGCAAGCCAACCAGATGCTCTGCTGCTGAGCTACTGAGACAGAGCATCTGCTTTCTTACAGATTAACTTTCATTGCTTTCTTCCTTACAGATTATCATTTCAGTGGTGCAGAACAGTAAGCTGCAGTTTTTAAAGCCTTAACTGTTCCCAATCTCACTCCCTCAACACACACACCTATGCAGGTTATTCCCTTTGCGTTACGTCAAGATCAGCATCCACAATGCAGAGAAAAAGCAGCTGCGGTTCAAGCTGGTGAGTGGCCGCACCTTCTACCTCCAGCTGTGTGAGTCAGACAAGCGAGGTGATCTCTTTGATGCCTGGGTCAGGATTGTCCAAATGCTGCGGCCACCCTCCGAAGAAAACCTTGATGAGCATCCGAAGAAGAAGAAAGGGAAGAAGCCCAAAAGCCTGAAACCCAGTTCGTCAGCTCCATCACTGCCTCTCAAAGGCAAAGTGAAGAACGCTCTCAAGGTCAGTAAGCTCTGGCCCCTGGGAATTGGTGGAGAAATGAATGGGAAGAAGAGGGAAATGGAGCAGGCCTTATATATCTGGGTTTGCATCCTGGGGAAGAGTGGGTTAAGGATGAGCCCTGTACCTGTGTCTCAGGTGGGACATCAAGGGCTTCAAAGCCCAGCCTCCTGCTGCCTAGCTGGTGGTTTAGAGAACTGGAACAATATCTGTACGTGGAGGGTGGGAGAGATTTGGAGCTGAAAGTCATGACTCTTTGGTCATCTTTCTCCCTGGCTGAATGCCCCATTCTCCATTTCCTCAGAGTTCATCTCCTAAACATGCATCTTCAGGAAAGCGCAATTGGAATATTCACACTGCCACCAAAATGGCCAGTGCCCAGGAATTTGAGACCAAGAAAACAAGTGAGCCAATCATATCTTCAGACAGCTCGGGCAGCCTCCAGCCTCTAACACCAGCACTGCCTTCCAGATCAGAGAACACACTCACTAAGGATCCTGAACTGCCTCTAGAGGCACAGGAGCTGGCTGAGAAGTCAGAAAAGGAGGCCGCTGAATTGAGCCCCAACCGGAAGAGCTACGTTGGCGAGAAAAGTGGCTCCCAGACTAAGAGGTATCAAGAGGGATAGCTTGCGTGGCCCCAGGGGGAGTGCATAGCTGGGAAAATTGTGCAGTCTCTCATCTTTCTCCGGACCTTCCCTACCATTGGGAAGAGTAAGGCAGTGTCTTCTGAGAGCTGGGAGGTGGGATCAGCAGCATCAGCCCCCTGGCCATTCCAATTTGATGAAAGACAGAGTTGTGTACACCGCCTAAACTAGCCTGTCAATTTCAACGGTGGTGGAGGATACTGTTACAAGTGTTGAAGAAAGATTCAACCTGCCTCTATACATGGGGAATTGGGCATGGGCCGCACAACTTTGTCCTTTGCCTCAGGCAGAAAAATGTCTTGGGCTGACCCTGCTTAGAAAATACTGGGGAGGATTCTGGGGAAGTTGCTATTGTTTGACAGTAGACTCCATCCCCCAGCCCAGATTGTCTAGAGCCACAGAGCATCAGGATTCCCAGCCCACACTCTGCCTGAGGAGGCTGAAATTTTGAAGGACCCAGCAACCTCCCAAAAAACCCACCCTAGCTCTGGACCTACCACTATCACCCTGCCAGAAGCAGAGAACACAGTGAAGCTCAGCATGTACACTATTTAATTACAAGGGAGAGGGCTTTTCCCTACCCTCCTCAATTACAGAATCCCCTCCAAAAAGATGCTCCCCAGGTGTCTATGTTGCAACCCTTTCAGCAGAAACTTCCAAGTCTTACCTTATTCTTAACCATGCTCAACTTAAAAATGTTAAGGAAAAGAACTGTATCAAGTTTATGTAACAAAAAAATAATTTTATCCCACTCATAAAAGTAAGGGTAAAAATATTAAAGCAAGCATTCTTATCACCTTTATAAAGGCAAAATGCCCATTAAAGCATATGGAAATGAGTGTTCCTTAATAACAATTTGACCAAAAGCTTTTCAACAGAGCCTTCTTCAGTGGCCTGATATTTGCTTAGGCTTTGATGTAGAGGAACTTCATTCCTGAAATGAGAACAAGTTGAATCTAAACGCAAGACACTTACCTCCCCTCAATTTCTCATTTTAGTGTTATCATCAGGAAATAATAATAATGTTGGGAGACATCAATAAGCCATAAAAGCGCAGAGCTGTGTGCTCTTTTCAGAGCCAGGCATAAGCATTTCTGTTCACCCAGGGATTATAAACTGCTACAGCTTGGTTTTGTTTTTGTCACTTTTTTTTTAAAGAGGATTGCATTCTTATATTGCTGCTGATTATGTTATGATATAAATGGATTGTGTGCCAGCCTGAAATCCAAATAGGCTGGTGATATTTAAATGTTTCAGACAAACAAAGGGCTCATCCACACTTCCATTTGTGCCATGCTTTCTAGGCACAGGTCTTCACCTTAAAGAGCACTTTTTCTTTTGCTCCACTACTGCCCCTTTGAAAACCTGCTCTTTAATGCCAAATAGAAACAAACAGCAATTCAGGTTTTTCACAGATTGTTGTTTGCTCCGATTCAGAAATAAAGAGCAAATAAGGAAAGCATCAAGGCAAAAAAAAAAAAGGAAGCACTCAGACATGGTGCTTTTTAAAGCTTTATAGCGTAGGACTGTGCCTAGACACAAAAGGAAGTCTGGATGAGTCCAAATACTCCAGGGGAAGAGGCAAGCAGTGGTATGAACTGCAGATCAGGATCCTGCTGAGTTACCAGGAAGAAGCATGGCAGCCAAGTCTAACATAAAGCTCTTCAGTCTCCATCGGATAGCTCCTGGTACAGTATCTTTGATAGAACAGCTCCTTCACCAGGCCCTTGCAAATTCAGCTACTGATGGACAGTGCCCTAGCTGCTCCAGCTCACCACACACTGGGCCTGCTTTCACAGCTCAGATACTGCTGGACAGCTCCCTGGCTAATCCTGGTCTCCTTGCTCAAATATCTAGTCATGCTGCTTGGGTCTTCCCCTCAGAGTTTGGGGTTGGTGAAGTTGGACATAGGAGTGGTGGGACGCAGGATATAATGGTGCCCTGACACAGGTGAGTGTCCTGAAACACTTAAAGGTGGAGGGATGGAGAGCTTGGCAGTTCAGCGGTAGCAGATGGAGTAGTTCTGGCCTCAAATCTTTTTTAGCTTCAATAAGATACAGTACAAATAGAAAACCAACAGAAAGTTCATTTGTTTTCTCTTTCTATCTCAGGTTAACATGGAGACGTGGCTCAATGGCATTTTTTTTTTTTTTTTACTGTCATGTGCACAATCTTATGTTAAATATTTGTGACAGAGAGGAGAGAGAGAGCGCTTTGGGCACAGGAGTGCATGCATGTTTGTGCATCTTATTTCACTGTGCAGACAGTTAGAAATTGGGGAATGGTCTTATGGAGTCAAACAACATGGGTTTCTAATGAGGGGCACTGTTTTTATTTCAGAAAATCTGACATAAAAAGCCATCGAAGCAGCTCAGGAGAGAAAGGTAGGAGAGATGTCTGCACCATCGAACAAAATCTCACTTCTCTGTGACTTCCCCACCTACCCAACCCCAGTGCAAACACATAGACCAGGGGTCAGCAACCCGCGGCTCCGGAGCCGCATGACCTTTGCCGTAGCTCCGGGGCGGATACTAGCGAGGGGAGGAGGCGCATTGTGTGCCCCGACACTCCCCACTGTTTTAAATGTCGCAATGGTTTTGCGGCTCCCAGTTTTTTTTTCTTTGGTCCAAGTGGCTCTTTTTGTCTTAAAGGTTGCAGACCCCTGACATAGACAGACTGCCTGGGCAACAACCACCACATACTGTATGGTCAGAGCTAAGAAAGGACCAAGCTTTGGGAAGGAGGTATGAAGCTCTGGCAGGGTCCTAGAGTCCTCACATCTCCTTCACAAAGCTGGGAAAGGACTAACTAGGCTTTAGGAATGAAGCAGGATGATTCTAGGACCCCATCAGAGCTCTTGCACCTCCTTCCCAAAGCCCAGCACCTTGCTCACCTGGCTTTGGGAAGACAGTGCAAGGGCTGAGAGGGCAGCATCAAATGATGCTCAGGGCTGCAAAAAAAAAAAAAAAGGCCTTGAGGGCTGCATGCAGCTCACATTTTGCTCAGATTCAGCTGATGTGCCAACTGCAGCCTCTTCTAGAGAAAGCACATCTTGCCACAGTTTCTATTTTATTTTTTAATTCATTTAGAGCATTTGTACCCCACTCTTCGGCCAAAAAGGCTCCCAGGGTGGCTCCCATACAGTCATTTAAATGGTTTATATACAATCAATTAGTCATTGCCTGCAAGCTTACACTCTATGTATTTATTTATTTTTTAAAAACCTGACAGGGAGAGGAGGAGGAGAAAAATTCAGGCACCATTTCTTAACTAGTACTTCTTTTAACACAGAATCAGTGCAGGGGCAGGATGTTTCTGCTGGTCTTTCAGCAGAGCTGATGGAATGAGTCCTACTTCCCATCTCTTCCGCTGATGGAATGGCTGCTGCCAGCTGACAACTGAGGGAGAAAGGAGGCCTGACAGAGCTGGTATTCCAGCACATACTTTGGTTGCTTTAAGACTAGAGTACTGTAATGAGCTTTATGTGGAGCTGCCCTTGAAACACATTCAGAAACTGCATAGGCACATAGAAAGCTGATGTATACCAAGGCAGTCTATTGATCCATCTAGCTCAATCTCTCCAGGGTTTCTTTCCTAGTCCTCCCTGGAGATACTAAGGACTGAACCAGGGATATTTCACATGTGTGGAAATGTGCTCTGTCACTGAGCTACATTCATTTAAGCAGTGCAAGTTTTTTTAAAACCAAAACCAATAACCAGCTTGTGAAAGAAAAATCTCTGACCATTAGCTAACACACTAGATTCCAGAAGCACCCTGTTTGTCCACTATGCTATACAAATGCAATACTGCAGCAGCATTTTAAACATATATTTAAACTCTCTCTCTGAATGCCCTACCCACTCTGAGAAGGCTGCATTAACCCCTCTGCTCTGTCATGGGCTTCTAGTCCTGCAACAATCCGTCTGTTTCTCCCTGAGCTGTATATTCATTCTTCCTTTCCTCCATTTATCCTCTGCCGCTGTGCCTCTCTCTTCCATATTTGTTCCTTTTTTTAGCAGAAATGGCCCAAGGCATTTTGGTGTCTGAGGCAGAAAATCAAAATGGCACCTCTCGTAATGAAAATAATTGGCAATTTTCTCCCCCTTAATGGTGCTCCAAAAGCTGCTGCCTCGCCTTGCCTAATGGGAGAGCTAGCCCCGCTTTATAGCAGCCTTCATCTTTCCTGCCTCCCCTCCACATGCCTACCTCCCTTCATGTGTAATGATCAGCACTTCTCACCCATGTGTCATTTGCTCCCAGACCCAAAAGAAGGATCTGTGCACTACCACAAAAAAACTCTCGATGGCCTGGGCCCTGCCTGCATTAAATAAATTCTTCTTCCATGTGTCCATCCTGCCCATGGACATGAGAACCTTCCCAGCCTCCAGCCCCCCCCCCCCCATTTTCTAAAATAAAGTCTGTGAGGAAGCAGAAAGGTACTTTGCAGGAAGAAAACCTCCACTTTGGAACTTCCCAACCAGAGGAGCATGCCCAGGGGCTTCATGGCTGGACTTTCAGAGACGTGTGCATCTCGGCAACTTTTAAAAGACACTGTGGTAGCTCTTACTAGGTTGGCCCTCTGCAATTTTATTATTTATATATTTTATCTATCACATTGATAACTTGTTTTTCCTCCATGGAACTCAAGGTAGCATGCATAGGTCATAAGATTTTATGGTAACTATATTCGTAATGTATTTTTGTCAGTGTTTGTCCTTTGATGCTATGGCCTGCCGGCTACGGAAATAAAGTCTATTCCAATTCCATAGTTCTCTCCCCCACAATAACCCTGTGACGCAGGTTGGGCTGAGAAACTGTGACTGGGCCAAGGCCACCCAAGTGAGCTTCATGGCTTAGTGGGGATTTGAACGCTGGTCTCCTAGGTCCTAGTCCAACACTTTAAGCCCTACACCATTCTGGCTCTCTTTTAAGTGTATTTCTAGGCTGCATGTTTTCTAAACTTTTTTTTTCAAGGCTCTGATTGCAATTACTTACTTAATAACTACACACACGCACACAGCACCAATAGCTAGCATTCCCTAAAGTGGTGCACAATGCAATTTAAATGCCATAACCCATTAAAGCAACAACAAGCAAAACAAAAGCAATCACAATTGAAAGAAGTGTTAAAAACCACCAGCAGCAAGTCATAAAAGCAGCATTTTAAAAAAACATTAAAATAATTTTTAAGAATTTATAAACACCTGGCGAAATAATAATTTTTAAAAGCCCTTCGCGTAGCATTAAAAGAAACCCCCATAATGAGGGCATTAAGCCCAGCCTTTCCTTGAATGACTGGGAGCAAGACAGCCTAGAAATGGTTAGCACACACACACACCCCTCCTCCATTTAGTCCTTACCTTAATGAAGAGGGAGAAAAGCAACACAGTGGCAGAGCACAGGCCTCCCCCTCCACACACACCCCACTCCATTTTTTTGCACACAAGGTCCCAGGCTCAATCTAGGGCAGCTTTGGCTAAAGGCTCTTGAATGTGAATGGGTTTGGTCAAACTCATGCTGGTAGCTTCGAGAACACTGTCCAACCATCTCGTCCTCTGTTGTCCCCTTCTCCTTGTGCCCTCAATCTTTCCCAATCTTTCTCAATCTTTGCCCTCAGGGTCTTTTCCAGGGAGTCTTCTCTTCTCGTGAGGTGGCCAAAGTATTGGAGCCTCAGCTTCAGGATCTGTCCTTCCAGTGAGCACTCAGGGCTGATTTCCTTCAGAATGGATAGGTTTGATCTTCTTGCAGTCCATGGGACTCTCAAGAGTCTCCTCCAGCACCATAATTCAAAAGCATCAATTCTTTGGCGATCAGCCTTCTTTATGGTCCAGCTCTCACTTCCATACATTACTACTGGGAAAACCATAGCTTTAACTATACGGACCTTTGTCGGCAAGGTGATGTCTCTGCTTTTTAAGATGCTGACATCATCTTTACTCTCTCTCTTTAAACTCCTTGTGCGTGTCCCCCTGCACTTCCTCTGTCTTTTGCTCCCCCCTCCCATTTTTCCTCCTTGCCACACATTCAAAATTACGCCAAGGACCATATGAAAACAGACCCAGGCACAGGTGCGGTCCGCCCCGCGTGTCATCCCTAGGGGGATGATGTCGCCACGCTGCCTCCCTGGGATGCTTGCCGTGTGCCACTCTGGGTGCTGGAGCAGCTAGCTCCACCTCTGGACCCAGGGCCACATCAAGCCCCCACGCAGAGTAGAAAGTAACACACCAGACAGAGCGATGATACAGTTTGCTATGCGGCAGCTTTGTGCACCACATACTCCCCTCTCTCACGCTATCAGGTTGCAGGGCAGAGGGAGAGAAAGTGAACAATAGGGCTCTTCTACCATCTCTGCTGAGAGGCCAGCTGCCTTTGGTCCTCCCCCAGCTGCCACCTACCAGCAGCCAGTCTATCAGGTTACCTGAACCAAAAATATTTATTCATTTGTTCTTTTACACCCCACCTTTCTTCCAAGGAGCTCAAGTTGGCATGCATGGCTCTCCCCCTCCCCATATTATCCCCCATGAGTAGATTAAGCTGAGAGATGGTGGTTGGCCCAAAGTCACCTAGTGAGCTTCATAGCCAAGTGGTGATTTGAACCCTTGTCATATATATATATATATATATATATATATATATATAAATTTTTTATTAATTTTCCAATTTTAAGACAAACTAACATACAAACATCAACAAATAAAGACATACAAACAAGTATAATTTCATATCCTCATTTTCATAAGCCATCTTTCTCGGACTTCCCCATACCTCACCCTTTTTGCATCCTTATTTTAGTTTTTCAGCAACCCTTTACTCCAATTAAATTAAAACTTAATTTCTTTCTCAGTTTCATATTAATTCATCAAACAATTTCAGCTGTAATTCTGCATCTTCCTTTCCCTTGACATTTTAGCACTCATCAATTTTAAAACAGTTCTTTAGATAAACTTTAAATTTCTTCCAATCTTCCTCCACTGTCTCTTTCTCTTGGTCACGTATTCTGCCAGTCATTTCTGCCAATCCCATAAAGTTGATCACTTTCGTCTGCCATTCTTCCAGTGTAGGTAACTCTTGTGTCTTCCAATACTTTGCTAGAAGAATCCTTGCTGCTGTAGTGGCGTACATAAAAAAAGTCTTATCCTTCCTTGACACCAATTGGCCGACCATGCCCAAGAGAAATGCCTCTGGTTTCTTATAAAAGGTACATTTAAGTACCTTCTTAATTTCATTATAGATCATTTCCCAAAAGGCTTTAATCTTTGGGCAGGTCCACCAAAGGTGAAAGAAGGTACCTTCAGTCTCATTACATTTCCAGCATTTATTATTGGGCAGATGGTAAATCTTCGCAAGCTTGACTGGGGTCATGTACCACCTATAAATCATTTTCATAATATTTTCTCTTAAGGCATTACATGCCGTAAATTTAATACCGGTGGTCCATAACTGTTCCCAATCAGCAAACATAATGTCATGACCAATGTCCTGTGCCCATTTAATCATGGCTGATTTAACTGTCTCATCTATTGTATTCCACTTCAGCAACAAATTGTACATTCTTGATAAATTCTTAGTATTGGGTTCTAGCAATTCTGTTTCTAGTTTCGATTTCTCCACCTGGAAACCCATTTTCCTGTCTTGTTTAAAAGTCTCCAATATTTGATAATAATGGAGCCAATCTCGTACCTTGGACTTTAATTTCTCAAAACTCTGTAGTTTAAAGATTTGAACCCTTGTCTCCCAGGTCCTAGTCTGACACCCTAACCACTATGCCATACCGTCATTCATTATCAGTCATTAATTCCTGCTAGTAATTAAAATAACTGTAACTTTAAGAACTGGTGCCTGAGATTGTTTCTAGACAGCCTGTTGGTTGAGCAATCATCCTGATTTGTTTGCAGGGAGATTAGACAATGTTGGTTATTTAATGAGCATTTATTATCATTTTTTTCTGGGGAGGTTAGATGGCATTGCATAAAAAATAATAAAAGTTATCTTGCCCTTACACTTTTCGGTACATTTTCCTATCACCTTCCTTATCACAAAGAAATCTGAACTTTTGGGGAAGTGGGTTTGTTCCACAAGACCTCCCAATCAACTAAAATTGCACAATCCGATTTTGCTGGTATGTGATTGAATCTCACCCAAAAATAGCCACAGTCTAGAAGCACCCTGAGCTTACATTTCTCCTCTCCTGCACACCCTTCACCCTCCCCATCCCTCTTTCCTTATGTGTCTCACTTCTGGTTTTGTAAGTGACTGCGAGAAACCTATTTGACTAAATGATCATGGTATAAAAATACTTTACATGCATAAATATATCACTTCCCTCCTCTTCCACATGTATCCATCTCTCACACAATATGTTTTTGTCCACCCAGACACCATCTCCCTGCCATCAGTCCTATCCATTCATTCCTCAGCCTCCTCTGGCTCAGTCGCATCTTCCTGGACCTGACTTTCAGTTCTTTGGTTTTTCATCAGGCAGGAAGCCAAGCAAAATTCTCTCCCTCATCAGATCTTGCTCCTGGGGAAGCACAAGGAAGGACAAGCGGAGTGCCAGAGCCCGGGCCAGAGGGAGGAAACGCAGAGGGGAGTGAAACCAGGAGCTAGAACTAAGAGGTGACAAGAAGAACTATAGAGGTTGGAGACTGAACGAGAAGTTACTGAATGACGTGAAAATAAAACAAAAGGCTAAAGAATTGCTAAAGGAATTCTTTGAAATTAACATGGCACAAAATACGGATATTAGAATAATATGGGACACCAGTAAGGCCTTCATACGAGGATTTTATATCCAACAAAATATATTACAAAAAAGAATTAGAGAAGCAAAGTTAAATCAAATTAGACAAGAAATTGAAAAGAATGAGAAAACATTAGCAAAATCTCCCAAAGATAAAATCGCAAACCAAAATATTAAATTAACACAATTACAACTCTCAGCATTATTAAATAAAGAAATAGAGAACAATGTTTTATGGATGAGGCAAAAAATTTTCAAATTAGCCATTAAGCCCGGGAAATTGCTGGCATGGCAGCTAAAAAAGAAACAGAAGGAAATGCAAATTAATAAACTATTACAAAATGGGAAATTAATAGATACTGAAGAGGATATAACCAAATCTTTCCTAGATTATTTTAGAAACCTCTATAAGGCAGGGCCGGAGGCTGAGCATGAAATTATAAGTTATTTCCAAGGGAAAGAAATACCTAAAATCAATGAAGAAAAAGTAGACCAACTTAATGCACCAATTACTAGAATGGAATTGCATCAAGTAATTTCAAATCTGAAATTGGGCAAATCGCCAGGCCCAGATGGTCTCTTGTCAATGCATTACAAAATATTAGAGGAGATTATAGCTATACAATTCCAAAATATGATGAATAAAATAATGCAGGACGGAAAGACCCCAGAGACTTGGCAGGATGCAAACTTAGTTCTGATCCATAAACAAGGTTCCCCCCACGAGTCAGTAAGAAGTTATAGACCAATATTATTGTTAAACAATAATTACAAAATATTTACAGGAATCTTAGCCAATAGATTAAAATTACATCTAAAAGATATGATAAATCAAGACCAAGCAGGTTTCTTACCAAACAGACATATGAAAACCAATATGAGAGTTGTAATTGATTTAACTGAATATCTGGAATTAAAACCTAGCAAAAAAGCTGCTTTCATGCTAATAGACACAGAGAAAGCTTTTGACAACTTCTCTTGGTTTTTTTTACAGAAAGTTTTGGATGAATCTAAGATGGGAGAAAGGTACACCAGAGGTATAAAACTGATATATCAGAAACAACAAACCTGTCTCATAATTAATGGAGGGAAGTCAAAACATTTCTCAATCGAAAAAAGGACGAGACAAGGCTGCCCCTTTTTTGCTCCTCTATTTACCGTATATTAACTCTGGAGGTTCTAAATTTGGAACTGAGAAGAGAACAATAAATAAGAGGAATTACAACTGGCAAAAAGGAATTTAAGCTGAGGGCCTTTGCAGATGACATAATTTTAACATTGCAATATCCTGGAAAAAGTATTCCTAAAGCAATAGAGAAAATGGCAGAATTTGGTAAGGTCTCTGGTTTCAAGTTAAATAAAACTAAAACTAAAATCATGGTAAAAAATATGTTGGAACAAGAGCAAAAAGATTTACAAACTGAGTCAGGTCTACAAATTGTGAAACAAGCAAAGTATTTAGGTACAGTATTGATATAACAATGAGAAATCTTAATCTATTTGATAATAATTATATTTTTTTAAAAAAGAAGAGAATATTTTTTTTAAAGAAGAGAAATTTAGAGACATGGTATAGGTTGAAACTATCATTTTTAGGTAGAATCTCTATAATCAAAATGAATATTTTACCTAAGATGTTGTATCTTTTTCAAATGTTACCAATAATTGAAAGAGTATCATGTTTTGAAGACTGGAGGAAGGATTTGTTAAGATTCATTTGGCAGGGCAAGAAACCACGCATAAAATATAAATTATTAACGGACAAGAAAGAAAGAGGGGGGTCTTGCCCTGCCAAATCTGAAACTATATTATGAGGCGGAATGCCTAATTTGGGTAAAAGATTGGATAATATTGGAGAGAACAGACATCTTAGATCTAGAGAGCCACTGTAACAGAGTCGGATGGCATGCCTATCTCAGTTATAATAAAGCTAAAGTACACAGCAGGTTCACCAGTCACATTCTTAGAAATGCTTTATTTAAAGTCTGGACTAAATATCAACCATTATTGGAGCCACAAACTCCTTGGTGGTTATACCTGCTGGAAGCACATGCTGTGAAAAAACTGAACATGAAAAGACACTGGCCCTCGTATAGACAGTTGATAACAGAAGACCAAGGCCAATTAAAGTTAAAATCATTCGGGGAGCTAAGGCAACATGTATCTGATTGGCTCCAATACCATCAGTTGAATAGTGTCTGTAAATAAGATATCAAAAGAGGTTTTGGTAAAGAAGATTCAAAATTCCAATCAATATTATTAAAAAATAACAAGAAACTTCTATCAAAAGTGTATGATTTCCTATTGGAGTGGGACCTGAAGGATGAATTTGTAAAGGAGGTGCAGATAAAATAGGCCCAAGACATCGGCAGGACTATCTATTTAGAACAGTGGAAGAGGCTATGGCAAGTAGATATTAACTTTACAGCCTGCTACTCTGTTAAAGAAAACTTTATAAAAATGTTCTTTAGGTGGTACATGACACCAACCAAACTCGCAAAAATTTACAAACTAAAGTCTAACTTATGTTGGAAATGCGGAAAAGCTGAAGGAACAATGATCCATGCTTGGTGGAGTTGTGAAAAGATTAAAAGCTTCTGGCATATAATACATGATGAAAAAATGTTCAGGATTTCCATGGGGGGGGGGGAACCAGAGGCATATATACTGGGCATAATAGGGAGTGGTATCCCACAGAATAAGAAAAGATTTTTATTATATGCCACAGCAGCAGCTAGAATAGTTCTAGCCAGCAAATGGAAAAGCATATATGCCTAGTAAGTATAGATTAAGTAAGTAAGTAGGTAAAGCAAATATGAAAATGAAATCAGGAATGGCTGTAAGAGATGGAGATTCTTAGAAATGCAATGAAACAATCAAATTAAAATTTAAGGAAGTTGAGCTGTGGTGGAGGGAGGTCACGGGGGTGGGTAAGGTGTCTTGTTTGAGTTTGTAGTGACTATGTGTATTATATGTATATTTGTGTTATTTGTTTTGAGGGGTATTTGTGCTATTTGTATGTATTATTATTTTTCTCAATTAAAAAAAATTTAATAAATAAAACAATATATTTTTTTTCCAAAAAAGGAAGGAGAAGCGGAGTGCCAGAGCCCGGGCCAGAGGGAGGAAACGCAGGGGGGAGTGAAACCAGGAGCCTATAGGCACAAAGGGCAGGAGTCTCTGCCCCACCTGAAATTCTAAATGTAATAAAGATGTTGGTTGGTTATAGACAGTGTCTTTATCTGACATTTGTGCATGCCTGAAATGTCTCTAGTCACCACGGATGGGTTATTCATTAGCCTTCTGTATCATGACGAACCATCACCCTGACAATGTAAACTACACCCTTACTAATATCAGGCCCATATATTGAGGTTACAACTCACACTTTGCACTCTCCAAGGCCTCTGGTTGTTAGGTCAGGACAATCTCACCCTCTGTCACCACCACATACTCCCCTTTGCAAGGCCTCTGGTTAATGAGTCAATTACACTCTTACCCATGCCTGCAACATAACTGATTTTCCTGGTGGCTGGCTTCCCCGTTCCACCCCTCTTTCTCTCATTGCTTCAGGCCCACAGTTCAAAGACATGCCTTCTGATCAACTCTAATCTGAACCTACTGCACAGTGACGCACACACCCTCTATTAAATGGTATTATTAGATTAATGCTTATAAGAAGAGGAAGAGCAAAAAGGGGTCCACATGTTCTAGCCAACCAATAATTTCTAGTAGACTTCAAGAAAGCTTTTGGGGGTTTTCACATCCTGCTCTGAAGAGGCAAAGGGTTGTATATCTAAGATGTATTCAAGAGGAGACCCACTGAAATGAATGGACCTAAGTAGGGCGATTATTCTAGAAAAAAAAGGTGCTGGACCTCATCATGAACATTGTTCTCTTATAATGACAATGGCACCACCTGAGAGGTGCCAGAACTGAGTTCCAGCAAGTTCCATCTGAAAAAAACCCCTGATTGCCATATTTGTGGACCCCTGTTGGAGAATGCTGATAGTATTAAGGATTATCATCAGTATAACTGGATGTATATTCCTGTGCTCTACATCCTGGCAGCTAGTGCTTAAAAATGGCCAAAACATGACCTCTTGCCTAGAAGTCCTGCCCCCATAACCTTGGTTATGTATGGCTGATTATGGCTACTCGCCAATGGGGAAGGGAGACATTCTGCACATGCTCAAAAGCACTATTTTATTTATTGGTGGGTTCTTCTTGTTGTCTTGCTGGGCTGTGTATGTAATAAAAGGGAGCCAGGGCATCCTCTTTTATCTGTCCCTGTGCCAGTTTCAGTTTGTTTGTTAGCTTTTCTCTTTACTTTTTTTAGTGCATCACATGTTCCAGCCACTGAGAAAAGGCTCCAAGGCCTGGTATATCCAAGCTAAAGAATATTTTCTGTGCATGTGATGAGAAGCACTTCCCTTTATCATTCCTTTCCAGACCCTTGCAGCACACAGCCTCTCCTATTCCTCAGCTCAGTTTGAGATTCCACGCCAACCCACCAGCCAAACCAACTTTCCATTTATTCCAGAGCAGTGTCATCACAGCACAGAGGTCTGTTGCTGCTCATCCATTGATTGAAACGTCTGTCAAAAATGCATGATGTCACAGATGTGCAGCCTGTGGGATACAAGGGTGGGGTTTGCAAGCAGGTGCCAGAAGATTTTAGCCGTTTTATGTGCTCAAAGTCAAAGTAGGATAATGGTGTACCACGACAGGGGCTTAGAAACAAAATTAGTAACTCACCATGTTACTTAAAGGTAACTGACATTTTCAGGTTTCTGAGCACCACTTCAAATCTTACACATTTCAGACAGAAAGCACTTGTTTTGCTTAAGGCATGAAAATTCTTGTAGTTTGGAACCATTGCTCCGTGTCCGCTTCTCTGGAGCAGCAGAAAACAACCTTTCTCCCTCCTCTATGTGACATCCTTTTATATATTTGAACATGGCTATCATATCACCCCTTAACCTCCTCTTCTCCAGGCTAAACATGCCCAGCTCCCTTAGCCGTTCCTCATAAGGCATCGTTTCCAGGCCTTTGACCATTTTGGTTGCCCTCCTCTGGACACATTCCAGTTTGTCAGTGTCCTTCTTGAACTGTGGTGCCCAGAACTGGACACAGTACTCCAGGTGAGGTCTGACCAGGGCAGAATACAGTGGCACTATTACTTCCCTTGATCTAGATGCTATACTCCTATTGATGCAGCCCAGAATTGCATTGGCTTTTTTAGCTGCCGCGTCACACTGTTGGCTCATGTCAAGTTTGTGGTCAACCAAGACTCCTAGATCCTTTTCACATGTACTGCTCTCAAGCCAGGTGTCACCCATCTTGTATTTGTGCCTCTCATTTTTTTTTGCCCAAGTGCAATACTTTACATTTCTCCCTGTTAAAATTCATCTTGTTTGTTTTGGCCCAGTTCTCTAATCTGTCAAGGTCGTTTTGAAGTGTGATCCTGTCCTCTGGGGTGTTAGCCACCCATCCCAGTTTGGTGTCATCTGCAAATTTGATCAGGATGCCCTTGAGTCCATCATCCAAGTCGTTGATAAAGATGTTGAATAAGACCGGGCCCAAGACAGAACCCTGTGGCACCCCACTAGTCACTCTTCTCCAGGATGAAGAGGAACCATTGATGAGCACCCTTTGGGTTCGGTCAGTCAGCCAGTTACAAATCCACTGAGTGGTAGCATAGTCAAGTCCGCATTTTACCAGCTTCTTTACAAGAATATCATGGGGCACCTTGTCAAATGCCTTGCTGAAATCAAGGTAGGCTACATCCACTGCGTTCCCTTCATCTACCAGGCTTGTAATTCTGTCAAAAAACGAGATCAAGTTAGTCTGACATGACTTATTTTTCAGAAATCCATGCTGACTATTGGTGATCACAGTATTCCTTTCTAGGTGCTCACAGACTGTTTGCTTAATGATCTGCTCCAGAATCTTCCCTGGTATTGATGTCAGACCAACTGGGCGGTAATTATTTGGGTCCTCTCTTTCCCCCTTTTTGAAAATAGGGACAACATTTGCCCTCCTCCAGTCTGCCGGGACTTCGCCTGTTCTCCAGGAATTCTCAAAGATGACTGCCAGTGGTTCTGAGATCACATCTGCCAGTTCTTTTAATACTCTTGGATGCAGTTCATCTGGCCCTGGAGACTTGAATACATCTAAACTAGCCAAGTATTCTTGTACTATCTCCTTAGTTATTCTGGGCTGTGTTTCCTCTGCTGAATCATTTGCTCCAAATGCTTCAGGTCGGGCATTGTTTTCTTTATCGGAGAAGACTGAGGCAAAGAAGGCATTGAGGAGTTCAGCCCTTTCTGTGTCCCCTGTTTGCATTTCACCATCTTCTCCTCTGAGTGACCCCACTGTTTCTTTGTTCTTCCTTTTGCTACGAACATACCCATAAAAGCCTTTTTTGTTGCTTTTAACCTCTCTAGCAAGCCTGAGTTCATTCTGTGCTTTAGCTTTTCTGACTTTGTGTCTACACGTGCTGGCTATTTGTTTGAATTCCTCTTTGGTGGTTTCCCCCCTTCTCCATTTTTTTGTACACATCCTTTTTTAATGTTAACTCAGTTAAAAGTTCTTTAGATAGCCACCCTGGCTTCTTTAGGCACCTTCCATGTTTCCGTCTCATTGGTATTGCCTGAAGTTGTGCTTTTACTATCTCCCTCTTAACAAACTCCCAGCCATCATGAACTCCCTTTCCTTTTAGTATTACTGTCCATGGGATCTCACCCAGCACCTCCCTAAGTTTTATGAAGTCGGCTTTCTTAAAGTCAAGAAATTGAGTCCTAGTATGCTTGCCTTTCCGCTGTATAGTAAACTTCAGAAGAGCATGATCACTCGCGCCTAATGATCCTTCCACTTCTACCCCACTAACCAGGTCATCAACATTGGTTAGGACCAGATCTAAAATGGCTGTTCCTCTTGTTGCTTCTCCCACTTTCTGGACAACGAAGTTGTCTGCAAGGCCAGACAATCTGTTTGACCTTATGCTCTTGGCTGAGTTTGACATCCAGCAAATATCCGGGTAATTGAAGTCCCCCATTACTACTATCTCCCTTCCTTTTGCATGCTTGGCCATCTGTTCCAGGAAGGCATCATCTATGTCCTCCGTTTGGCTTGGGGATCTATAGTAAACTCCCACAATGAGGTCACTGTTATTCTTCTCTCCCTTAATTTTGACACAAATGCTCTCACTTTGGCTTGGAGGTTCTAAATCTTGGATCTCTTCACAGGTATACACATCCCTGACATATAACGCCACTCCTCCTCCTTTCTTGTCTGGTCTGTTTCTCTGAAATAGATCGTATCCCTCCATTATTACATTCCAGTCGTGGGACTTATCCCACCAGGTTTCAGTGATGCCTATTATGTCATATTTAGTTTGCTGTAGCAAGAGCTCAAGCTCATCTTCTTTATTTCCCATGCTTTGCGCATTAGTGTACAGACATTGAAGTCCATTAATCATTCCCCCATGTCTCTTATTTAAGGAATTTTTTTTGGTCATGTTATGCTAGTCCCCCAGACCTAAACTTTATTTAATGCATTTATAATGCAGTCTTCCATCAAGGAGTTATAGGTTATTTCACAACAACCCTGAGCAGTGCCTTAGACCGAGACCACCAATATCTCCTGGTAAACTTCACAGCTGAGTATGAACACTGTTTACCCTAAAGGCTAGGAAGAAGGTAAAATAACTTTCATTGACCCAGCTGAGGCAGGCTTCTTGAGTTTCATACTCATCGCCCAGAATGGAAGCAGCAGTCTGGTACAAACAGAACAAGGGAGTGAGAAGAACATTGTCATTGCTGATCATGGACTAGTTACAAAGCTGGAACAATAATGGGCTCTGTACAAAGTGACCAAATATGTTACTGACAAAGAGCATTTTCCTAAACATTCGACACCCGCAATCTGCATTCTGGACCCAGCCTCCGTCCTCTGCTACTCTGTGGTGCATATTGCACTTCCAGACCCACATCTGGGCTTCTCTCTGTATAGGGTTCCCTATTCTGAGGCATATAGCCTACCCTCCCAAACTCACAGCAATGCCATGGTTGGCTCTGCAAAAGGAGACATGTTGCTAAAACATGTAAAATCCTTCCCTTTTCAAAAATACTTGTGGATAATGAAAATAAGCCAAGAGAAAACGTGCAAAACTGCCACCCTAGGTGGGCTTTCTATTAGCATTGCCATTTACATCACATATGACATGTCCCAGATTCTCTCTCTCCACAGTTCTGTATGTGCACACACTATAGGTTTAAAGCATATTCGAAACCCAAGCTACCCCTCAAAAAATTCTGAGCACTATAGCTTACCCCTGAAATACTTACAGTTCCCAGTAGCCCTTAGCAAACTTTTATAAACCTCTTCAAGTTTTTCTCTGGTCCCTTTCTGCCATCTAGTGGAGGAAAGAAGTAAAGCATATCTCTCCCCCTCCTCCCACACACACACAAAAAACACTGAGAGATGCTGTTTACTTCCGGCTGCTAAGTCCTTGGGATAACCTCTCCCCCTCCATCTGCTCAGTCCTAAGGAAGGACTGGATATGGGATGTTTGGACTGACAGCTACCTCAAACCAAATCTGGAAGCTGCCAAGAAGAGGAACAGCTGATAATGCCCACATAAACTTATGTTGGGCAGGGAGGATTGCAGCAATAAATGGGAATTGTTATAGAAAGCACATCTGTCACTGGAATCTGTGCCTTGCTGCTGCAGACTTAGATTTGTAATAACATAAATCCTGAGGCCCAAGAAATGGAATAGGAGCCTTGTAAATTCATAGCTGAGTTCAAATTCAATCCTGGCACTGGAATTTAGGTTTTGAACAAAGGGCACGAGCATCCTGATTTTGCAGGAACTGAGTTGTAACAAATTCAAATTTTGGCTCCAACTATGACTTCTACCAAATATTTCTATTTTTTAAAAATCAATTGTGACTTTTAGAATTGGAAAATTTGTTCTCATTTTGATATTTTGCTTTGTCTCTACTGACTGGATAGTAAAATTTCTCTCTGTGGATTTGCATAGGATTTGGATTGCTAGGATTGCTAGTGAAAGAACAAACAGGATACACACTGTGTGTGTGTGTGTGTGTGTGTGTGTGTGTGTGTGCGCGCACACACACACACACGTGCACGTGCCTTCTAAATTGTTGCTTAGTCACCTTCTCCAATAGGATGTTTCAAGATCCTGATTCCTGATGGAGCCAGAGTTTTCTAAGGACCCTTTAAGAAAAGAATAAGCAGTGAGGTAGCAAATGGTAGCAACAGTTTAGGTGCTCTGTGTCCTTGTTTCATGTTTCACAGCAATTGCCTTGAAATAACAATCTCTTAACTCAGCTGGAAGCTAAAATAAAATGGAAAGTGAGGATAAGTGCCCCTGGATACTTGGTCAACCTTAGAAGATAGCCACTATGGAAATAACAGGAATTATTATCTTGGAGAAGCAGAGGAGGAGAAAATTTATGATTCACTGCAAGTACACAGTGTCATGAGAATGATCCCAGCAAGGAGATATAACCAAAATACTCCAGGATTTCCAGCTCATGTAAAGAATTCCAGATGACTTGTATAGAATCAGCAATGTTGAATAGCCCTGCTTTTTTGCATATATGCCTGCATATGCAGATCGTGATAAGGTTCAGGCTCTCAACCTCATTCGCTTGCTGCATTTCTTATTGGCCAAACAGTTGCATACATGGAGTGAAATGGGGAGGGGGGGCACACCGGATCGGCAAAAGGAGCTGGGCTGTCGCATCTCCTCAGTCTGGCTCGCTGACTGTGCCACGGGCAAACAAGCAAGGCTGTCACTGTGGATCACCATCAGCCCTGCTCCACAGATGTGCGAGATCTTCTCAGCAGCTGACCTGAAAACTGCCCGATGTTCAAGACAATCCTCACCCCACGCTCCTTTAAGGTACCACGCTCTTGGTCTACATCACCCCTCACATACCACTGCTGCCTTTGCCACATCACACAACTCTGCAACACACATAGGCTGTGGCTTTCTGCTGCTGTCCCCAAAGTTGTGCTCATGTGGCAATTCCCAACCAAAGATGGCTGGTTTTTATAGACATCCCATCTGCTACCTCTTTCTCCCTCTCCATTCTCCCCTCCCTGAACCCCAAATGACCAAGGGATGCTTTTTCCAAGACCCAACTAGGCAGTAATGCATCTCCCATTTGAAAGGAGGTTGGACAAGTTTTTGAGGGGGCAGGGGCAGAGAGACATGATATGCTACCAACCTTGGCCATTCTGGCACAAAAGGAGCGCTCTTGCAAAGACAGCCATCCCTTCTCCTAGGATCAGAATGGCAGAAGTTCAACAAACTACCTGGTACTATCACGTGGGCAAGGGCTACGTCCTACCTCCAGTGGCAGAGGTTGTATGGCTGTGTGTACCAGTTGTTGGGAATTGCAAGTGGGGAAAGTGCTACTTTGCTCAGGTCATCTGCTGTGCCATGGGCACCCGATTGGCCACTGTGAGAAAAAGATGCTGGACTTGATAGGCCACTGGCCTGATCCAGCAGGGCCCTCCTTAAGGGAGCAGGAGTCATAAAGAAAGTTTAACCCTTTCAATATCTGGGAAGGCAACTGCTACATGTCCCCATCCCTTAAATTAAGAACTGCAGATCAGTCAACGTTGTTTGCAGATCAGAGATGATGTTTGCAGATGACGCAGTCCTGAAGCTCTACAGAGTCTCATCAACCATTTTGCCCAAGCCTGCATGGAGATTGATCTTATCAGCCTGATGAAAACAAACATCCTGGGTCAGGATGTCAGTCAGCACTCCACACATTAGCATTGGTGACCACATGCTTGAGGCGACGATTTTGTCTACCTGGGCTCCACCATAATCAGCAACCTCTCCATCAACGCTAAGCTGGACAAGTATATTGGCAGCAATGGCTTGCCTCTCCAACAGGGTGTCTGGAAATGTGATACTAACAACCAATACCAAGATGAAGGTCTTCCAGGCTTGCGTGCTGAGCATGCTGCTTTATGGTAGTGAGAAAAGGAGTGACGCCTCAATGCTTTCCACATGCGCCCTAGATCAGGCCCTTCCCTAAGATGGAGGAGACAGATGAGTAACCTTCCCAAAGCTGATGGCTTTCAAGTGTCAGGAGTGTGTGCAGGAGCTGGGCCCTGTGACCAATAGGGCTTCGCAGGACTGGGGCCTTCCTAAGTTTGTTCTGAAGAGGCAAGGTGCGGCTGCACAGGTGAGGCCACTTGGTAACTCACTGCACCTGGTGGCTAGAGCCGGGAAGGGATATAAGGTCAGCATTTCCCTTCGGCTCTTTCCCACAGCAACACGTTTCCTGCCTTGCTGCGTTTGGCTTCTTGCTTCCTGATCCTCAGACTTCGGCTTCTTGACTCCTTGCTTCTTGACCCTCATTCCCTTGACTTCGTGGCTCCTTGGTTCTCGACCCTCGGACCCTTGACTTCGTGACTCCCTGCTTCCTGATCCTCGGATCCCTGGCTTCTGGACTCTCATTCATGCTCCCACCCCACCATCTTGCCCCTGGTCCCAACATCCTCAGCTGGGACTTCAATCGCCCGCAGACCGAACCATTACATCAAGTTCCAGAGAGATCTCCCACAGCCCCTGAGATAACATCAGCTACCCATCTTGAGCTATTAGCTAGTCATCTGTTTAAAACAAAAAGTGGCCAATAAGAATGGGAAGACTGTCTTGTTGGATGAAACCAAAGGTCCACCAGTCCAGTATTTTGTGGCCAACTGTGGCAAGCTGCTGGGAAGCTCACAAACAGGCCTCCTCATTTGTCTGCAGCATCTGATGCTCAGGGGTATATTGCCTCTTTACATGGAGCTTCCTTTCAGCTGGCATGCCTGATTCAAGCAAACAAGCCAAAATGCAGAATAAATGCAAAAAATGTAAGGAACCACCAACCCTTCTGATGAAGTCTAGGCTCTCAAACTGCACCCGGATGCATTCCTCAGCAAGATGTTCTGCTTACAAGAGCTGACTGCTGCATTTCAAGGACATAAATATGAGCAGCTTAAGCAAGTGAGCCAAGCTACACTCAGAAAGGTTGTTGAACAGTTTTTTTCTAATTTGCTTACTCAAAGTTTATGCAATGGTTAGACTACGCTCTATCTTTGTCTCATTTGTTTACAGAGAGGTTATTCAACAATGAGTATTCTTCCCAATTTACTTGAGGGGTGCCAATGCATCGTCTTGTTAATCATTCCAGTCACCCCAAACATTTCAGTGCATTTCACCATAACATTCCAAGCTGCATAAAATCTGGGTTTTCTTTTCTTAAGTAGGTTTGTTGCGCTTGGGTGACACAGCACTTTAATCCACTTTAATTGTGCATATCTAAATTACTGATGTGTACTTGAATCCCTTCTGCAAAATACTAACAGTCTGGAGGCACCCTCCCCATTTTGACCATGCGGCTTATTTACACTACGCTTTGCTACTTGCTTGCCTAAGATTGTGCATATAAACAATATGTTTGAAGAAACATAAATCATACAGGTTCACTCTTCATAGATTTGGGAAAGGCTGCATCGCTCAGTATATACACTCCCAAGTTTGCTGCACTACAATGTGTGAAAATCCCCTTAGTGTAAAGCGAAAAACTATTCAGAGTTTTCTAATGCTATGTGGGGGAGCCAGCCACCCCTCAAGCCATGTCTGGAACTGGTGGGAACCATAGCGCTCTGAAGGCCTAGTGAATTAGCTAATCCTGTTTTCAATCAAAACCCAATTGTTAAGCTGCTCCAGTTCTGTATCCCTGGTCAGCATCCCTGATCTGTCACCATGGAAACCAAGCATCCCTGTATCTGAGCCACCAAAAACTCATTCCATGCTAAGACTTAAAAGTGGAGTGGTGGTGAGGACTTTTAAATTCCCTGCATCTAAATGCCCAGCTAAAGCGTTTTCCCGGGGCACTTTAGCCCTATCACACACACCTGCTCCCGGCTCCTGCTGAGGCTGTGCTTAGAATTAAAACCCATCACCTTTCTAAATCCAACTGACATGAATTTAAATCAAGATCATGCGTTACTGCAGCCATCTCAAACACCTGCTTGGGAATGACGAATGTCTGGGGAAATGCCCTTTGTCAGCAGTGCAAATGTTTTCAGTTGCTCTGCAAAAAGCCCATTATAAACTATATAAACATTTCCAGCTTTGTAACTATCCCATTATCATCAATGGAAATGCTCTTCTCAACACAGCTTGCTCTGTGTACACTGGGGAACTGCTGCCTTTCCATCCTGTGAAATTAAGAGTTCTGCAGAAATCCAGTGCCTGAATATTCCTACACCAGAGTTGAGGAACCTCAGGCCTGGGGCTCAAATGCAGCTCTCTAAAGTCTGGGGACTTCACTCACCCCACACTCTCTCCCCACTGGCCCTGTTTCACCCCTCCCCCCTTTTCGTTCTTTTTTTCTTTTTTGTCTGGCTGGAATGTTTCCTTGAACCCATATAAATGCCTCTTGTTGGAGAATAGAGGGGGGGGGTGAGCATGTGTAGGAACCAGCCTCCTGTGCGAAGATAAAACCTGCATCTGTTGCTCTGCCTTTAGTCACATGCCCACCACTGCCATGTGGCCCATGAAGGTTGCCTGGTATGGAATGTAGCCCTTGACCTGAAAAGGGTTCACTAATCTTGTCCTACGTCTGCTAATGTTGAGCCAATAATAAAAATATGGTTACAGATCAGTGCAGCACCTTCAGCTACCATCTTTTGAGCTATTGTCAATGGATATGCTAGCAGGAGCAACAGCCGGAGCAAAACAAAATCAAGAGTCAGGCTTTAAGTAGGCTGAGGAAACTGTGGCCCTCCAGATGTTTCTGGACTGAGCTCCCACCAGGCCCATCCAACATGGCCAATGGTCAGGGATGATGGAAGTTGTAGGCTAGCAACATCTCAAGGGTCACAGGTTCCCCAGACCTGCTTGAAGGACTGATAGTCCTG
The DNA here is from genome assembly GCF_951804945.1 of Podarcis cretensis. NCBI lineage: Eukaryota > Metazoa > Chordata > Lepidosauria > Squamata > Lacertidae > Podarcis > Podarcis cretensis. The sequence continues at coordinate 25,808,763 of NC_137182.1, read as the reverse complement.
TCAGAAAAATCCTTCCTAAAACATTCACAGAATCATGGATGGCGGAAAACACTAAATGCTCTTAACTCTTCTCACAAAGAAGCATAAAATGCACTAGGAGCCAGCCAGCCAGGATGCTTTGCCTTCAAGTTCACATTCTGCTATTGAGGCACAATATGGGCCATGGGTAAATCATTCTCTCATTCTTGGACCATCTGCTGGAAAAATGCCATGATATTGACTGACCAAACTAGGTTTATTCATTAATTAACGTGTTTCTATTCCATCCTTCCCCAAAGTGATTAGCAATTAAGATAATAAAGATCCACACTATACATTGATACAGTTCTTGTAAAACGAATAAGAGAAAGATTAGTAGAGCTTAAAAATAGCAGTCATAATAAATTAATCATCAGAAAACTAGCAGAACCACTGAACAGTAATTTGTCTTGCATATCCTCATAAACTAGCTGAATTAAAACAAGTCTTGCCTGATGCTGAAATCATAGAATCGCAGAGTTGGAAAGGACCCCCCAAGGCTCATCTATTCCAACCCCCTGCACTGCAATGCAGGAATCACACCTAAATAACCCCTGACAGATGGCCATCCAACCTCAGTTTAAAAGCCTCCAATGAAGGAGAATCCATCACCTTCTGGGGTATTCCATTCCACTGTCAAACAGCTCTTATCATCAGAAAGTTCTTCCCAATGTTTAGCTGTAATCTCCTTTCGTGAATTTTGAATCTATTGGTTCAAGTCCTATCCTCCAGAGCAGCAGAAAATAATCTGGCTCCATCTTCCATGTGACAGCCCTTCAGTTATTTGCATATTACCTCTTAGTTCTCTCTTTGCCAGGCTAAACATGCCCAATCCCTCAACCATCAGCATGAAGGAAACAGAGCAAAAGTCCCAGTGAAGAGAGTTCCACAATCCAATCTCGGTACCACAGCTGAAAATGCTCTGCCCTGAGTTAACTACCCATTCATCATATGTCAGATAATGGGGGTGAGTTTAGGAAGAGAGATAGAAACATGGAGTTAGGCCTCTGAGGAAGATCTTACTATACAAGCAGGTTAATATGGGAGAAAGCAGTCCTTATAGCATCTCCTTTGTAAAGGTAAAAAGGTAAAGGACCCCTGGACAGTTAAGTCCAGTCAAAGGCAACTATGGGGTTGCGGTGCTCATCTCGCTTTCAGGCCAAGGGAGCCGGCGTTTGTCCACAGACAGCTTTCTGGGTCATGTGGCCAGCATGACTAAACCGCTTCTGGTGCAACGGAACACTGTGATGGAAACCAGAGCGCACAGAAATGCCGTTTACCTTCCTGACACAGCGGTACCTATTTATCTACTTGCACTAGCCTGCTTTCGAACTGCTAGGTTGGCAGGAGCTGGGGCAGGAGCGGTGAGCTCACCCCGTCACAGGGATTCAAACCGCCTACCTTCTGATCAGTAAGCCCAAGAGGCTAAGTGGTTTAGACCACAGCGCCACCCGCGTCCCTTTGCATCTCCTTTGTATTCACCCCTTCATCCATAAGAAACGGATTCTAGTAATTCTCAGAGAGCTTTAATTATACTCTCCAGTCACATTCTCAGTATATTCATATTCTTCCTCCTTCATTACTGGATGCTGCCAAGAACAAACATCTAAAAACCCAAACTCGTAATTAACAGAATGCAATGAACTCCTAGGCCTAGCCTACTTAGAGCAATTAAGGTTACAGCCAGAACTCTGAATCAGAAACCAATTGAAAGCCAGCAAAGGACTGTTGTGATTTCAACAAGACACAAAGTATAAACTGTTGCAAAATACACAACATGTAACTCCATTGTATGTTCTGTAAGCATGAATATATTCCTGCCTGCCACTGGAGACCCCCATATGCTCTATTTGGGGGTGTCTTTGAAAACAACTGGGAAACTTCAATTGGCTCAGGATGCAGCCCTAAAGAGGTAGGCTCTGGGGACTCTTCCCTGCCTCTCTTGCCCACTCAGCCACTTCAGTTAGCTTAGATGGTTTAACTGGGCACCTGGAGAAGACAGAGTCTTTGAGCATGTCCCAACATGCATGACCCTCTCATCCCAGGGATGTAGAACTGGGGTAGGTCTCTCTCTTACAGAACCATCAAGAGCCAGGCACACCGCCTGAAGCTTTTCCCCCCGCCTACAGCCACTTCCAAAACAGCTTGCTGCAACTTGTCAATTTCAAAGCAGCGCTTCATGCTATTAATCTGCAACGGCATTATAGCGCACGGCACATTGTTTGTCTCGCCCAAGCTATCCTTTGGAGAGAGATGTGCCGGGTAATTGCTGCCCTCATCGATCAATGTGGAGATCTTTAAATATGCAGGAGGTTAGTTTATGCATTCAGACTTCAATTTCTGCAGAGCACAGAGATGATGATGATAATAATATTCAAAAAGCTGAAGGGATTCTTGTCATGCATTTAAGCTTTCCTCCAACTTTGCAGGTCTCAGCCAATGGCATGGGGGAAAAAAAAAGCTTTTACTTTGGACAACTCTCTGGACCACAGAACTATGCCAAGTCACACCCTGGGTCTTGAACCAGAAGCCTTGGACAGGGCCAGCCCTCCCATAAGGCTTGGTGAGGTAGCTGCCTCAGGCAGCAGGCTGAGGACAGCTGGGAAGGGTGGCAGATCCAGGCCTGCAAGGAGTGTGTCACTTGACACCTCCTGTGCTTGCTACCTGTTGTCTCCTCCTCCACCCCCCCCCCCGCCACCAGCTCCTCCTCTACCACTGGAGATGATTCCTCTGCCTCCTTCTCCATCACCCCCCACAGCCTCCTTTTTCCTCCCCCACCACCTTCAACACACTGGGGCTTCCTTGGGTATCCTCAGGTGGTAGAAGTTGTAGTGGCAGCTGGGCGAAGAGGAGTTGTAATCAGTGGTGGTGGTGGCAAGGGGCCACAGAGGTGGAGGAATCTATGTGAAGCATCATTTTCTGCTTTGTCCTGTTCCAGCCCTAGCCTTGAGACTCTAGTCTGGGACCTAGCCTAGACAGCTACTCTCAGCTCACTCTTTAGGGATGGGAAACCTGTGCCTCTCCAGCTGTTGTTGGACTCCAACCATATCAGCCCAAGCTAGCATGGTCATTGGTGAGGGAAGATGGGAGCTGCAGTGCAACAACATCTGGAGGAGAACAAATGGAAGGCAGAATGGAAGGCAGGATGAAGCCTGATCTGGAACAAGCAGAAGGTTCATGGTGAGAGGGGTCAGTATCCAGTGCAAAACAAACAGATCTTAAACATAGGCAGCCCACAATGTGTTAACGTTATATTGTAAAAGAGGGGTATAACATAAATAGTAATTTTAGCATAATTAAGCTACTACTAGTAACATAAAATTCATTCTATAGTGTTTTAAAACTCTGTTAGTTATCTCAGGAGTTTTGCTGTTGAGGAGGAACTTTCTGCTCCTTCCTCACAAGAAAGCCAAGGCTGCAATCCTGTACCCACTTCCCTGGGAGTAAACCCTACTAAACACAGAGACTTACTGCTGAGTAGACGTGTAGACCATCCTATTGTAAATTAACTACAGAGTGAATTCTTAATTACTCCCTGGACTTCAGATACTTGTTGTATAGTAGCATTTGCAGAAAATAGCTTGAAGGGAGTTACCTGATCTCAGATGAAACCACCAGAAGAAAGATGTATCTTGGTTGTTAGAAAGAAAGAGAGGGCAAAAGAGGAATGCAGTAGGTCTTTAGAACGATAGAAAAGTGCACTAAAGAGTAGGGGGGGGGAGAGCAGCTCTTTAGGGCCCCAGGGATTCCTAAGGCCTTGTGTCCAAATACCTCACTCATTCATCCATTTGGCATCACTTATTGGCTAAAAACACTGAAAGGTGAAAGAAAGTCTGGGTACCTTAGAAGGGCATGTACAGATTTTGCTTCATAACTTTAATTGTAGTAGGGCTTGTCAAGATGGCAATCCTATGTCCACTTACAGTACTTTTCCCCCTTTTTCATAATGAAAGCTCAGAGTCTGCCCCCCTTTGCAGCCATGGGTCCTGATGCAATTGCACTACCTGCCCTGTTCTGAATGCAGCCATGTGCTGAAGAACCCCAGAGTTTGAGACTCATTTGATTTGCTGCTTTCTGCTCATTCCAGCTACAGCCAGCAGAGGCTTTTTGCTTAGCCAGACCAAAAGCAGAACAGCAGACTTGTCTGTGCAAAGCCCCAATAATCTTTATTGTTATTTAAATCAGCATCAAATCAGCTTTGGCCACCCCCTTTGCCTGCCCTGCTGCTGGAGCACGGCTAATGGTATTACAACAGATTGGGCACCCTGGTAAAAAGCAGCAGCAGCCGCCACTGCTGGAAGCTAGCAGACGAGGAGATGTCAAATGGAATAATGCAATTTCCTGGCACGAACGCACACTGGAGTCTTGTTCTTCTGTTTATTGTGCGAGGAAAGGCAGCAGCAGTGCTGGGAGGGAACTAGCATTTGCACCTGATGGAATCCCAGCGTCCACCTTAGCATAATTGATCAAATTGTTGCTCCTTTCCTTTTGGACTTTTCGTCGTTTCCATCCCAGCATTGCCTGTTCAGTCATTCTGAGATCAGCAGGACAAAATTCTGTCTTATTACATGAAACATATGCAGCAACCGGAAAACCCAATAGGCTGGTTTTGTTGCTTCATTACTGTAAACCTGGGTCTGATTTACACACACACACACACACACACACACACACACACACAGGCTGAAACATTTGCATGTGTCAACAGACAGTTAAAGACATAACACCACAGACAGAACTTTCAAATCAAAGGATGCTGTTTGATGGAGGCAGTTCACACATTCAGTTGTTGGTAATCAAGGCTGGCAATGAATGAACATGATTTGATTTCTCTGGTGCCAAATCTATGAACTGACTCTTGATGATTAGCAGCTCAACACATGACAAGGAACATAGGAAGCAAGCTGTCATGTATCAAGTCAGACCATTTGATATCTAACTCACTATACAATTGACAGGCAGCAGCTCTCCAGAGATTCGTGTGGGGAGCCACTCCCAGCCCCACCTAGAGACGCCAGGGATTGAACCAAGGACCTTTTGAATTTGAGTCTGCTGAGCCAGGGCCCTCCCCTGTGTGATCCTGGGCTGGTCCCTGGAGTGCACTCAGTTAATATCCATGTCCACACCACCAATTTAAAGCTATTTTCAAACCTGTTTCGCTGTTGCAACACCCAGTCACAGAAAATTGGCTAATTCCTACTAAGGGGGGGGGGGCGGTGAGGGAAGAGAAAGTCTGCTGAAAAATTTTGCCACCTGCCCAAGAAACTCTGCTCCATAATAACCACATAGGCAAAGGCTGGATTTACTTAGTGCCAAGTTAAAACACCACACATGTGACCAGAGGCATTTTTCCTTATTGGTTCACATATTGTGTTATATATTTATGTACTGTATCATACATATTTCTATCCATCTTGAAACAACAAACTTATTGAAATCACAAAAAGGGAAAAAGAAACCAGGCAGCTTAAGCCACAAATCCTTCCATTAGGAAGCTTGATCTAAAGGCCAAAAAGCAGCCAAGTCGGGAGTTGGGGGCTTGTGGCTGCTTTTCCCCCATAAAACAAAAGCAGCCAGACACATTCAGACCATGCATGAAAAGCACATGACCTCTCCCAAAGAATGCTGGGAATTGTTTACCCCTAACACAGCTGCAATTCCCAGCAGCCTGAACAAACTACAGTTCCTGGGATTCTTGGGGGTAAGACATGTGCTTCTATCTATCATCTATCATCTATCTATCTATCTATCTATCTATCTATCTATCTATCCATTATTTTGCTTTGAGATCCCACCTTTTCTTCCAAGGAACTCAAGGTGGCATACATGGTTCTCTGCCTCCTTGTTAAATCCCCACAACAACCCTGTGAGGTAGGTTAGGCTGAAAGGCAGTGACCGGCCCAAGTTCACCCAGTGAGCTTCACAGCTGAGTGGGGATTGAACTCTGGTCTCCCAAATCCTAAGCACTATACACCACTGTTGTTGTAATTCAGCAGCATCCAAAAACTCATGCCTGCCATTAGCTTCTGCATTATTAGAGTCTAGCACCCCCAGGGAGGTGCATCATGGTCGGCTAGGGATTTAAATGTGCTTTAAATGTACGGTGTAGATGTGATGTGCAACTGACGCCAGGGACTGTTTGGACATACGTACATTTGGGGGGAAGGGGCAGTAATTAAACCTTATGATGGAGGTGACTATGTCCTGAAATACGTCCTCTCTTAAGGTCAGCCTTAATACCCATTGCAAATTCACTCAACAGGCTTTGACTCACCAGATGATGTGCTGGATGTGAGGAGCTGTGTGCAAAAGAATGAAAGGATATTATAGCCAGAAATATGTTTGTAAAGGAAGATACATTTAAGATAAGTTGGGTCATTTATCTTTCTTTCCCAGCAGAGGTGCATCTCTGTGCAAAATGCTGAACAAGAAGCAAGATGAGAATGACGCTAAGCTCGTGCCATGTTGTGCCTGGGAGGAAAGGGGACTGTGCTGGAGACAGGGGGGCACAAATACATCATACATAATTGATTCAACAAATGTCGCCTCTTTCTATCTCACAGCCACTCCATATAAGACACATAAAGGGAAAGCATGAAGGGGTGGGGGGGAGAAAAGAACAGCAAAGGCATGTTTAGCTTTGGAAAAGATCAAACTAGGCCAGTTTACAAAGGCACAAAAGGCTTTGAAAACCGATATTTGCTAGGGCTGCTGAGGAAGGACCACAAAGCACATGGATCCCTTCCTTCTTCTTCTTTTCTCTCTCTCTTTTAGTAACCCCTTCCCCTCAATTCTTCAATAAAAGAAAAAAAATGAAAAAAATACACAACAAATAAAAACTTTTTTAAAAAGATGTTGCTTTTGCACATGCAAAATGTGTAGGTGCTCAAGAGAAATTAGTGTAAGAGCATAAAAGTTTGCAGAATCATATATCAAAGGTATCTATGCCACCATCGGGGGCCACGCTCCACTTGTGCCATAAACAAATAATTAGAAAGCATTAAGTTGAGACAGATTGTGCCAATTTCGGCCGCTATGTTTTTTGTTTTTTCCTATGCAAAAAGCAACCTCACATTCCAGACCCCAGCCACCATACCAGCCTTCTCCAGCCTGGAGCCCTTCAGATGTTTGGGGCTACAATCCCCATCAGCCTGACCCATGGGCAGAGATTATGGGCGTCACAGTCCAAAACAACTAGAAAGCGGACAGATCCACACCATACATTCGCTGCACATTTAAAGCACCTTTGTTGTTGTTGGTTAGTCGTTTAGTCATGTCCGACTCTTCATGACCCCATGGACCAGAGCACGCCAGGCACTCCTGTCTTCCACTGCCTCCCGCAGTTTGGTCAAACTCATGCTAGTAGCTCCGAGAACACTGTCCAACCATCTCGTCCTCTGTCGCCCCCTTCTCCTTGTGCCCTCAATCTTTCCCAACATCAGGGTCTTTTCCAGGGAGTCTTCTCTTCTCATGAGGTTTAAAGCACCTAGCTTCCCCCAAAGAACCATGGGAACTTTAGTTTTCCTCCTTGGCAAGCTACAATTCCCAGCATCCTTAACAAACTACAGTTAGGGAAAACTAGGTGTGTTGAATGTGTTTTAATGGCATGGTGCAGATATGCCCTATTGAGGAAGGCCACCTCAGGCAGTGATTCAGAGGCAAAGGGGTCATAGGGATTATGGGTCAGTGGTTTCCTGCCTCAGGGACTCCTCAGGTCCCAAGCAGGCCCATATGAGGAAGACTACCTGCAGATCACTTAGAGGAAAATAGATTTAGTGCCTCATTCTACCCGGAAGCTGGGGGTTCACTACCCTCCAAATTCCAACATCTCAGCACACACCCAAAGTTCATTGCAAGCTCCCAGCAGAGAATATAAAGGGCGACTCTAGGCAGGGGTGGTGCGTCCCATTTCACTGCTTGAAGCAAGACAGGAAATGCCATTCTGCCCTACCACCCCTGCCGAAGCATCCCCTATCTACGTTGCATGGCATCTGCATGAAGTGGCGGCTGTGACAGTAGGTTCCAGCAAAATGTGGCCATAGGCCATATAGTAAAGCTGGTGTCCACAGTTTTAAGCCTTTACATTTCTGTTCACTCCCAGCTAAAGGACAGGAACTGGGCATTCAGTACACCTACTGTGCTGTTTAGCTCCTCAGGCTCTTATTGATACAATAACCTTCTTCTGTGGGTGCTGCATCTGGTTCTGCATAGCCTGACTCAGCCCTGACTTTCTGGAATTCTACTCGGGACTGGATCCCAGGATCAGTCTTCTTCAGGCCATATGCAGTGCTCACAGACTCACTGCTTGGGCAGAATGGAACACCAGCACAAGGCAAGGCCAAAGGAACTTATCCAGGAATTGAAGTTAGAGTGCCATGAATGGATGGCAATTGGCACAGAGAAAGGCAAGCTGATCTGACTCATGGAGGATGATGGTCACGGATGATCTCCAGTGTAACCTGTGCAGAAAAATTGCTGTGCCTGGCACTAATTACTGACCATAGATTGTGATTTGGATTTCTCGTCTCAAGTCCTCCAAATGTTTTCTGACAATATAACAGCCTTTTCGCTTGCTCGCTTTGTTTTTGCCATCTTCTCTCGCTCAGCCAAAATATGCATGAATGAGAACATTTGAACCTTTTAATTGAAACTATCAATTGAGAACAAGCAGCACAGTCATAACCATCCAAAATGCAAATAGGCAGATGGATTTTCGATGGAAATCATCTGCTTGAGGCCAGGAAAAGATAACCAAGAATAGAATTTTGCCTGGGGTTTTGCAGACCCCAGAAAGGCCAATGCAACTACTCCATCCAGCCCCTTAACATAAGAACTCCCATCCATCGCTCTCTGTCAACCCACACAATCCAAATAAGAACACAAAAAGAGCTGGATCAAACCAAAGGCCCATTTAGTCCAGCATTCTTCCCTAGGATTGCCAGACCTCCAGGGCTGACCTGAAGTCTTCAGGCCTGCATGCCATCCCCCAGGTGGCGGGTGGAGTGCTTAATTCTGCAAGAATTCCTTAAAAAAAAATTAATAAGGAGGCTGTGCATGCAGTTTTCAAGCTTCAGTCTGGCAAATTTTAGCATAAACTCTTGGGGGGAGTCCTCCCTCCTCCTCAGCTCCCTCCTCCCCTCCCAATTAACCTCCACATCCAGGACACAATGGTTGGAAGGAGCACTGAAGAAGAAAAAGAGTTTTGTTGGGCTTGGGGTGGAGAGGGTTACGAGACAGTTATGAGTATGTATGCATGTCTGGTTGTGAGATGAAGGGCTGCAGAAACAATGTCATGCTTGATGACATTACTAGGGCCCACCACCTGTGACATGACCAGGGGGCTCTTCCAGGTCTCAGGTTTTGGCCCTGATATCTTAGGATCTGGGATGTTTCTGACCTGGCAACCGTAGACTTCCCCCACTGTCCATCCAGATGCCTATGGGAAACCTACCATGAGGATACGAGCTCAATAGCTCTTTCCCACTGTTATTCCTCAGCAGCTAATAGTCAGAGGTACACTGCCATTGTGGTAGCAAATGCTATAGTTTAGCTACATATTGTGTAAAGAATTACCGTATTTTTTGCACCATAACACTCACTTTTTTCCTCCTAGAAAGTAAGGGGAAATGTCTGTGCGTGTTATGGAGGAAATGCCTACGGGTGGCATGCCTAGGGATTTTCCTCCTCTAAAAACCATGTGCGTGTTATGGTCGGGTGCGTGTTATAGAGCAAAAAATACAGTACTTCCGTTCATCTGTCCTGAATCTCCCACCATTCAGCTTCATTAAAGGTAAAGGTAAAGGGACCCCTGACCATTAGTTCCAGTTGTGGCCGACTGGGGTTGCAGCACTCATCTTACTTTATTGGCTGAGGGAGCCGGCGTACAGCTTCCGGGTCATGTGGCCAGCATGATTAAGCCGTTTCGGGTGAACCAGAGCAGCGCACGGAAACACTGTTTACCTTCCTGCCGAAGGTTGGCAGGAGCTGTGACTGAGCAACGGGAGCTCACCCCATTGTGGGGATTCGAACCGCCGATCTTCTGATCTGCAAGTCCAAGGCTCTGTGGTTTAACCCACAGCGCCACCCGCTTCCCTCAGCTTCATTGGATGACCCCATATCTAAGCATTACCACTGAGAGAGAAACTTCTCCCTGCCCACTTTCACTGTTATCTTGTATGCACACCTCTATCATGGTCCCCCTTGCTTTTTTCTAAACTAAACACCCCTAAACATTCATACTGTACTTTCTTCATAAGAGGGTTGCTCCAGCAAGTTGATTATGTTGCTTGCCCTTTTCTGCACCTTTTCCAGCTTTACAGTGTCCTTTTTGGGGTGTGCTGACCTCAACTGTACACGCCATTGCAAATGTGGCAGCACCATGGACTTTTATGATATTATTATGATATTGGCATCAGTGTGTCCCTAGGAGAAAGCCATGGACAAGCCATCCACAGATCAATCATCATCATCATCATCATCATCATCATCATCATTATTACTAACTACGGTACTACTACTACTACATTTATGTCCCATCTTTCCTTCAAGGAGCTCAAGGTGGTGTCCATGTTTTTTCCTCTCCATTTTACAGCCCTGTGAGGTAGGCTAGGCTAGATGCTTACTGGTCCAAAGTCACCCTGTGAGCTTCATGGCTGAGTGGGAAATTGAACCCCAGCCTCTCAGGTCCTAGTCTAACACTCTGACCACTGCATCACAGGATTTAATAGGATTCAAGCAAGCATGACTTGCCACATACCAAAGGGGACAAACACTACCCACTATCATTAACAGCTATTGTGATAGCCATCTCTTATCTTGATTGCTCGCTAATGGGCACTGATGGTCAGCTGATTTCAAGAGCTGCCTAAAGATGTTTCCTCAAATATTGTCAGTGGCTAGAAAATGTTTCTTGAATGAGCACAAATATGTGGTGGCTAGCTACAGAATAACTGGTTGTTTTTTATATCATTTGAAGAATTATGTAACTTGTTTTTGATGCTTGCTTTTATTAGCATTTTAATGAATAATTCATATTGTCTTCTGTAAACCACTTAGAGATCATTTGTTTGAATAAGGGTTTTTTTGTTAAATCACATTAAGTAATTAATTAGCTGTTGTTACTGTAATATCCCACCTTTACTTCAATAAGATCCCCATTTTATCTTCACAACCCTTTGAGGTCGAGTTCATGTCCACCAGGAGCCATGTGCGTTCAGTATTCCGAGCCCAATTTTGTGCAACTCCCTTCTGGTTGAAACCAGACAGGCCTCCTACCTGTTGAATATCTGGCACCTACCAAAAACCTTTTAAAATTATAGTTCCAGCAGGCATTTTATAGGTTGTGGTTTTTTACCTTTTCAATATTTTATTTCTTGTACTCTGCTTTGAGATTAGTGTAGCTAAGCGGTATATTTTTAGAGAAATCCATAAATTAGGCCAAGATATGGTTAGTGGCTCAAAGTTCCCCAGAGCTCTCAAAGGTCTCTCAGTCCAACTCTCTAACCTATGGGTAGACAAACTAAGGCACCGGGGCCGGATCCGGCCCAATCGCCTTCTCAATCCAGCCCACGGACAGTCTGGGAATCAGCATGTTTTTACATGTGTAGAATGTGTCCTTTTATTTAAAATGCATCTCTGGGTTATTTGTGGGGCATAGGAATTCATCCATATTTTTTTTTCAAAATATAGTCTGGTCCCCCATAAGGTCTGAGGGACAGTGGACCAGCCCCCTACTGAAAAAGTTTGCTGACCCCTGCTCTAACCACTATACCCTAATGCCTTCGTAGGAGACTGAGAAATAGCAGTTTGGAAGTTAAACTGTAGCCGGTAAAGGGGGAATGACTCAAGTTTTTAAGCTGGGTGGGAAAAGGTGCTTTCTAGGGTTCACACTGGATACACCTTGCTTTTTGGGAAAGTGATGCAGCTTTTTACTAACTGGCACTAGACAGTGTACCAGACTGTGTGGGCGTCTGCCTGCTCAACACATGTGTTTATGAATAAATAGATTGGAAGAGCACCGTAAGGCTCCAGTGCTCTCTCGCCTCCCAAAGGAACACACACTGTGCAGGGTCTGCTGCTGGAATAATCACCTACTGCTGGGTGAAATGGGAAGCTACCCCCCTCAACACACACACATAAATGAAGGAACAATAAAGACCATGCCTATCTGAGATTTCGACAAGGACTAGAACCTCCAGACACTTTTTATATGAGTTGGCATTCCTTTATGACTTATACAGCAGAACCATCATTTTCAAGACAACTTTAATCACAAGCCAGGCAAATAAGGAACTATGTATAATTAATGATCTGATAAAGCTGATAGTCTGTACTTGGACTTTGTTATTTTAACTCTTGTGCAACTGCACATTCTTCATGCCTATTTTATAGTTTTGTTTTTCACCTTTTAATTTTTGTCTGTTGTTATAATTGTTCTCTCTGTTTTATATACATTATAAAATAATGATTTTAAAAATTAAATAATAATAATAATAATAATAAATAATATAAAGACTGTGCCTCTGAGCATATGAAGGGGAGCTAATCCAATCCCCACTGAGTATAAAGGAAAGGACTTCTAGGTTAGAATGTGCAGTTTCTGTGCAGATCAGATCCTCACCCCCACAAACTAGCCTTTTGTCACTCACACTCTGATGTAAAAAAAAATTAAAAAAATCAAGTAGAGGAAGAATAAGATGAAGTTATTGTTCTTCAGGAACAGAATTTGCCTTGCATTTATATTCACGGGAGCTCCCACCTTGCAGTGTCTGGCCAATATCGGAACATTATGGCTCCAGCTTCAGTGAAGCCATAAATAGAGCACAATTTTTAGCAGCTTTGGATGAAAGGGCCATTTGCTAGGAGTGTCTCCTTCTGAAACAACTCCTCCTCACATGAAAGTGAGCAAGTAAAGGACAGAAAACTGGAGCAAAGTTGAGAGAGAGAGAGGGGGGGGGAGGGAGGGAGGGAGGTGGTGGGGGTGCTAAAAAGAGAAAGGGAACCCTGCCCTCTGCCCTGAAACAGGGATAGAGAGCCAGATAGAGTTGGACTACAGCTCCCATCATCCCTTGCCACTGGCCATGTTGGCCAAACTGGTGCTTCCACCAGTGCGTCTTCACTGCACTAACCCAGCTACTACCCTTCTACCTCCCAGTAAGCAGCAGTGATGCACCTGACTGGAGATCAGGTGAGTACTGCTGACCAAGCACACCATCTGTTTCGGAGGGCAACATCACCAATGGGGGATGGAGAAATGTGTGGGTGTCAAAACTTCTGAAAAAAGCTGGCACTTGGGCTGAGAAAGGTCCCCCACTTTGGGTCCTAGATGGAAGCCATGTTTCTCCATTCTAAGGACTTATCCACACTTCCTCTTGTCCTGCTCTTTAGCGTTTGATCAGGGCAAATGGCAAATGGCAATAGGTGTGTGTTCTGATTTAGAGATAAAGAGCAGGTTTTCCCTAGGAAAGGAGCAGGCCAAGAGGAAAAGCACTTAGACCTGTGATTTTCTAGGCACGGGACAAGTGAAAGTGCAGACGAGCCCTTCGTATGGGGTAGACACAGGCTGCAGTCGCTCACTGGTGATAAAAAGACACACTGCATATGTTCAGATTTAAGGCTCTGCCACTCCATGTAGTAGCACCAGCTTTCCTCAGAAATATCAGCCGTCCTTCTCCATATCTCACATCTCAGCATACTGCAAACGGAACTTTTAGAAGCTTTGCTGAATAAGATGAATTTGTCTGCAGCATAGTTAAGCCATAATAATTATGTGAGTATAAACATATTCAGATTACCTCCCTCTCCTCATTATTGCTGAATGAATGCTTGGGGCCATAAGTACTATTTAAAAACAAGATAGCTAATCATATTCATTCACACACACATAAATATACACACATATATACATATGCACACAGAGACATTTTCTATACATTAGCCTGGATGATCATCATTGCCTTTAAACAAACTGATTCTCAAGAAACTGTCGTGCATGGGAATGGAGAAGGCAGCCAGAGTATATTAATTTTAAAAAATGGTTATACACTGATTGCTTGTGTGATGCTCTGCTAATTGCACTGAGGCAAGATTTATCTTGGAGAAAGGTACTCAATCTTCACTAGCCAAACAGATGCAGAAAGTATTTTATTGAGTTCTGCATTCACAGCTGTCAGAAAGTCAATTAATTCTTGCCAGGGGCATTGCTCATAGAGAGGTCTTTCTGAATGTCAGAGGAGGGACAGGGGTCTGTGAACAGAGAATCCTTAAAAGTACAAAGTGTGTCAAACTGGGCTCTTCTCCTGTTAGCCTCTGCACTGGTATGGAAGCCACTGCAGTGCTACTCTTTCCCAAGCCACTTAAGTTAATATGAGAAGCCCCATACCATTCGAAGCTCCCCACACCAACATCCACTCCTGGAAAAATGGGTTAAAACTGATTCCTCCTACAAAGTCTTCTCAAATTAACCAAGTGACATGGGAAGGAATGGTGCTGCTGCGGTTCCCCCCATTCCACCAGGCTTGACAACCATATGTCAGGAGTGCTCTGATGGTGTTTCCTGCTTGGCAGGGGGTTGGACTCGATGGCCCTTGTGGTCTCTTCCAACTCTATGATTCTATGATTCTATGACCAATACCAGGCAAGTCTCACAATATCAGTGGTAGCTGGTGCCCATTGTGGCTGGTAAGGCAGAAGGCCAATAGTAGGTGGAGTCCAAGCCAATGACAGACAGAGCCACCCCTGATGGTTCTAAGAAAAGAGAGAATCAAGTAGGAGCAGGCTGAGTTTAGTGCAGCAGTGTCCCATTCAGCCTAATGGACCAGCCTCAACTATAGGAATATCACACACCAGCACCCCACAAGCATCACAGGGTGGGAGTAGCACTAAAAGGTTGCTCCCTGCCAAATATAACACCCAGGCAGGCTTGTATCGGAGTACACGCTACTTCAGATATTTGGGGACCAAGTCATTTCAGGCTCTGTATATCAATGTATAGGCCATAGTGGGGCACATAATATGCCATGACCCATATAAAAAGCATTACTTAAAAAAAGCCCCTGCTACACTGCAGATATGCTTCATGTGACACTATCTGCCTTGCTTCAGCATCACACCCTAACACAAGCTGGGTCTAGCAGAAACTTAGGTTCCTGTACTATCTCCTCTTCTACAATGTCAATGTGAGGCCTTGGACACTTCCCATCAAATTATCCTCTATTTGCCATCTCCAAAAGGTGAATACCCTTAAGAGGAACAAAATAAAATTTAAGCACTTTGCCAGTGATCTGGAAATAATGAGTGCCATAAAAATGGCTGAGTGATACAGTCAGAAAGGCAAATACAGATAGATTTTAAAATCCACAATACAACAACTATGGCATGGTTTATTGCCCACGTTCCTCTTACAGATCAGAACAGGTTAGCAGATAAGTACCCAAGGATTAGTGCAAATGCACATTTTCATGATTGAAAAGGCAAGCTACACAGGGAAGGATACTAGGGTGTTTCCAACACATCAATTCTAGGGGAAAGCATGTTGGAATTTGCAGGTGCAGCTCAGTTATTTTGAAAAGAGGAGTTTAAAGTTCAGTGCCAAGAGCAAAAATTACAACCATGTATTTATGTATATTCCATGATAATGCATTGGCTTTACTGTTGGGTACAGAATTCAGCATCCTTATAATCTCAGCATTAATGTCGAGCACCTCCAGACTGGTGGTTTTTATTTTGCAACATGTCACTGAAGCAATATTAGTGCATTAGCATTGGATTTATACTGGAGCATCCAATGCCACCACATGACTGCCTATCTAGGGCTGCCAAATTTTGAAGAGCAAACAGGACACGTTTGCTGACTTCTACTTTTAACTATGGACCGCTACAACGACTCTCATCTTACCCATAGAGGCTAGTGGCGCGGGGCCCCAGGGCACCAAGTTCTGGAGGGCACCAGGGAAGAGGCGGAGGCTGGACATGGTGCCAGCCGACATCAGTTCACCACCCTCACCCGCCTCCGCCATGCCACGCTAAAGCAGCACTGCGCCCAGAGCCTCTGTCTGCCATGGCCACCATGGCACGAAGTGGCCAGCTGAGCCGGGAGGTGCCGCGTCCAGCCTCTTCTTCCAAGCCGGGGGAGCCGCCCTCCAGCCGCTACCCGCCTCCTCCAGCCCCGCCAGCAGCGCCGTCCTCCCTAAAAAAAGGTTGACAACTCTGGGAAACGGGGAGGGGGGGCAGGGGGAGCTTTGCACCACAGCGCCAGATATGCTTAAGATGGCCCTTACTTTCATTTTACATACCCATGAAATAGAGGACATGTCCTTGAAAAAGAGGGCATATGGCAACCCTACAATTGGGCCAAAAGATCGAAACAAAGCCCATAACGTTTGTGGTAAAAAAAAGTTACAGGATTTCAGCAGGGAGCTACAGGCATGCAGCCAACAGGAAATGAAGTACATACAATTACAAACCTCAAAAAATTTGCAGGCACAAACGTTACTGAAAGCAGTAGGGCTAGGCGATATCAACTTTTCAACATCACAAATTAATACACACCATACTTTATATGCTAAGTAACATACTAATAGGGACACGGGTGGCGCTGTGGGTAAAACCTCAGTGCCTAGGACTTGCTGATTGTAAGGTCGGCGGTTCGAATCCCCGCGGCGGGGTGAGCTCCCGTCGTTCGGTCCCAGCTCCTGCCCACCTAGCAGTTCGAAAGCACCCCTAAGTGCAAGTAGATAAATAGGTACCGCTTTATAGCGGGAAGGTAAACGGCGTTTCCGTGTGCGGCACTGGTGCTGGCTCGCCAGTTGCAGCTTCGTCACGCTGGCCACGTGACCTAGAAGTGTCTTCAGACGACGCCGGCTCCTGGCCTCTTGAGCGAGATGAGCGCGCAACCCTAGAGTCGGTCACGACTGGCCCGTATGGGCAGGGGTACCTTTACTAACATACTAATAGCATATTGACAGTTTTATATGCTATTGGGTAAGGCTTGGCCAAGGTACTGATTTTTCCCATTTTCCTCTTGCTTTCTACACTCCATTCCTCCCTCCTCTTTACAGCTGGGTCTATATCCCAGGGTGATGGAAAGATCAGAAGGTTCTCAATCTGTGCCCCTGGAATACAAAAGATATTATCAAGGCAGCCAAGCTGTCTCCATGAATTTCCTCCAAAAGTTGCTCACTCGGTTCAGAGTCAGTGTCACTCCTTGAATTTGAAAAACATAAATCCACCTGTGAGAGTCTCATAAGAATAGTCTGCAGAAGAAATGAGAGCTAAATTATATCCAAATAGTATCAGTATTGTACTAATGTAAGTTTTCAACCAGATACAAAAAGAGCAATAAATACTGCAGATCACTGGGCAAACCATCTGTTTCAACGAAAAGTATTTTTTAATTATCCTGCAAATGAATCATAACTTCTAATTCCTTGGGGGGTGTGGGGAGTTTCTTATCAGATTCCAGCTTGTAATGTTATTATAACTCCACTGACCCAAGGAAACCATATAATGGAGTTGTAATAGTATTTCAGACAGCTTGTTTTGTATACTGAAGCACAGATGGAAACGAGAAGTAGTTTTCCTATAAAAGAAGATTCACCAAGGTGGATGGATTATAATACACAATGATCTTGGAAAGACTAGCACACTTCATCATTCAAGCTGGAATCTGTTAAGATGCCTCACTCACACACCTGGCCCCACATACCCAAAGAATTAGAAGATATTGTTCATCTACTGGAATTTACAAAAGACTCTTGGTTGAAACAGATGTTTTACAGGCATCCCATGCTATTCATTGTTATTTCTGTATATGGTTGAGAACTTGTATTAGTACAATACAATGCATTTAGCCATAATATGAGTCTCTCCATCTGTGGCAGAGAATTTTGGATTTTTGGCAGTCCAAGAAGTTCCATGATTTGCCCACTATGAATGGGCCAGAAAAAATAAGATAATCCCAGTGGACAAGGGGTGATATTTTGGTGCTTGCATGAAACCTTACCCCTGTGACCCTCTCCTTCAGTAGGAAAGGTGGAATAAAATGGGGAAAAGAGACAAATATGAGTAATTCTGTATATATATATTAGTCTGCCCTTCATGAAACATGTCTTCATTACTTTCCCCACACTTCCAAGTTGTTTTCTATGTTTTTGTACATCTCTGACAGCTTTGATAGGGTTAGATACCACCTGTATTGCATCTTTATCATGTTTTCTTTCTTGTTATAACATGCCGTAAACTTCAACCTACCCTTCATGAAACAAATGATCCTAGGGCAGAGTACATTGAATATAAAATCATACTATCAAAACAATAATTTCAATAAACACAGCAAAGTAATTCCAATAAAGGCAGTGAGTAAAGCAATATATAATCAATCAGTATAACCTATACTCAAATATCAGTGACTCAATGCATCAATAAAAGCCTGAATAAAGAGGGATTTTGGTTAGCTGCTGCTAAAATGTTGGAGCCAACCAGATTTCAAGCGTAAGGGCTTATCAAAGCTGGGGAGCTACCACTAAGAAGGCCCTTTCATGAGCTGTAGCGATACAAATGTGAATCAGAAATGGTCTAATAAGTATAGCATCCTTAGCACATCTTAACGGCTGAGTAACCAGATTATTTTCCCCCCAGGAATTTAATTCTGATTTTAAACAAAACATGGAATGGTTTAACTGAGCAGAATGTCAAGTATACTCTTGCAGCATGAAGCTTCAGATTGTTGCTTCTTGGACTCTGGCACCTTCCTGTCCCTTGGGCACAACGGGTGTTCTGTGCAGAAGGCAGGAGAGCTGGACTAGGTGGCCCCCCTGAGGATTCTGCAGCTGCTAAAATTCTATGATAAAATTCTATCTCTTCACTTCAGCAAAGCCGCTCCTTGTCTATCAAGGGCAATTAAACAGAGCTCTCTGAGGCTCTTTTGGAAGGATTTCATTGTTAACAAGCAGATAATAATTCCTTTGTTCATTCCTCCAAGTCTTTGAATATTTGTTCTCGGCTCATCCTTTGCGTAGTAGAGAAATGAGAGTTCTTTGCTCTGCTGGAGGATGAGAGCTCTGGGGGTGGGGGGGGGGAAGGCGGAGGGAGGACTACGTGGAAGCTTAGCTTAAAGAAAGCGGCACTGGCTCTTGATTAGGAAAATGCTTTCAAACAGGCCTGACTCACCAAGCTCAAAAAAGCCCATCAGGTAAGCATGGCATAGGAAACTGCCATATAAGATCATTGGCCCACCTTGCTCAGTACTGTCTACACTGACTGGCAGCAGCAGCTCTTCAGGGTTGCAGGCAGGAGTCTCTCCTCAGCCCTACATGGAGATGCCAGGGATTGAAGCTGCAGACTTGTACATGCAAGGCAGATGATCTACCACTGAATTATGACCCTTCCCTCAACACAGCAGCTTCACAGGACTCAAGACGCCTCATTTTTTTCCCTTACTACCCGGAGTTACAAACGGATGCAGATTTGTTTGTTAAGCACTGGACAGATCACAGCGGCCTGTTTCACAATTACTACTAAACCAGGGGTGGGGAACCTCCAGCCTGCAAGCCAGTCTTGGCCTGCCAATTTGGCCTGTGACACCTTTTCCTCCAAACCACGCCCACTCCCCTTTCAGCTGACAGTGGTGTCAGGTGATGAGCAGGATGACAGGTTTTAATCCTGCATTGGCAGGGAAGAGGATCCAAAGCGAAAACAGCAAGATTTCATTCCCCACTCATCAGCTAATTAATGGGGCATAAAGCACTTCTCAAGAAGCAGTCTAGACCCCTGTTATCATCATCTGAGGCCCTTCTTCATGTTCCTCCTCCACAAGAGGACCAGAGGGCAGCAACACAAGAAAAGACCTTTTCTGCAGTGGCTCTCCACTTGTGAAAATAATAGAAAATGCATCACCAAAAAAAGAGAGCAAAGTATGCATACATGCAAATTTAGAAATCAGCACTATAGTTTGAATAGAAACCCAACACACCTGTGAAGCAATGGGTCTGTTAACCAGAAGGTTGGTGGTTGAAGCCCACCCAGGAACACACTGCACAGGATTCCTGTATTGAAGTGGGTTGGACTACGTGACCCTCAAAGTGCCTTCTAACTCTACAATTCTATGATCTCATAATAATGGTGAAGACTGTGATCAGGTGACCTGCTCTGTGTCTGCTCAGTCTGCTGCCAGGACTATGCTAACTGTGGTGGGCAAAGTCAAGGCCCCAGCTTGCTCTCCCAGCTGACGGTTATCTTTAAACCAAATTTGGACTGGGCAGGCCTTCACAAGGAGAACTCCTTTAAACAGAGAACTGTCCTTTGGCAGCCCTGCAGATAAGAAGGCTGTCCATAGCTGCTCTATGATCCTTTTTCGTCCCTTTCCTCCTCCTCCACTCTAGTTAAGTTTGTTTCTCAAATCACAGTTTCTCAATCACAGTTTCACAAATCACAGTTTCACAAATCACAGTTTCTCACTAATGTCAGAACTTGGAGAGTGAGTTTTCAGAAACTAGGAGACTAATGATAGGTGCACAAAAGGAAAAAGGGAAAGAAGGGAGCTGACAATAAACCATGGCTCATAGGTGTGTGGAACCTTTGGCCCTCTAGTAATAATAATAATAATAATAATAATAATAATAATAATAATTTATTTATATCCCGCCCATCTGGCTGGGCCTCCCCACCCACTCTGGGCGGCTTCCATAGAAACCAAAAATACACTAAAATATCACACGTTAAAAACTTCCCTGAACAGGGCTGCCTTAAGATGTCTTCTGAATGTGACTTCCGGTCGGCGCCAGCGATTAATGGCGGACTTCTCCCGGAGCTCCGAGAGAAGTCTGCTCCACGGGTTCGGGTCCTGCCGCTACGGCGAAGCGGGGACCCTTAGAAATCACAGGCAGTGAAGCCTGTGAACAAGGAGGCTCGGCAGGTACCTTTGGGTTCCCTCCGAACTGCGAAGGAGCCTTTTTAAAGGCTCCGGAACGGTTGCGGGGGGAGCGCGGTACTGAGAGCTGCAACCCAGTCCATGGAGTGAAGCCGCATCACCATTATCGGAGAGCGCTGATTTCTTCCGGCAAATTGGATTTAAGAGCAACTACTCGTGAGTAAGATTAAAAGCTTAAATTGGATTTAAATGTTAACAGTTCTGGAAGACCGTCACGGGAAAGGTACAAAAAGGAAGTCTGCCTTTCCGTGCTGTAGATACAATAAAGCAAAGAGACTGCTAAACTGTAACCTTTGGAGATCTTGTGGGAGGGCATTCCACAGGAGATCTTTGGAGATCTTGTGGGAGGGCATTCCTTTGACATCTTGTGGGAGGGCATTCCACAGGGCGGGCGCCACTACCGAGAAGGCCCTCTGCCTGGTTCCCTGTAGCTTTGCTTCTCGCAATGAGGGAACCACCAGAAGGCCCTCGGCGCTGGACCTCAGCGTCCGGGCAGAACGATGGGGGTGGAGACGCTCCTTCAGGTATACTGGACCGAGGCCGTTTAGGGCTTTAAAGGTCAGCACCAACACTTTGAATTGTGCTCGGAAACGTACTGGGAGCCAATGTAGGTCTTTCAAGACTGGTGTTATATGGTCTCAGCGGCCGCCCCCAGTCACCAGTCTAGCTGCCGCATTCTGGATTAGTTGTAGTTTCCGAGTCACCTTCAAAGGTAGCCCCACGTAGAGCGCATTGCAGTAGTCCAAGCGGGAGATAACCAGAGCATGCACCACTCTGGCGAAACAGTCCGCAGGCAGATACGGTCTCAGCCTACGTATCAGATGGAGCTGGTAAACAGCTGCCCTGGACACAGATTTGACCTCTACCTAGCTCACATCATCCCTCACCACTGGTCCTGCTTGCTGGGGGTGATGGGAGCTGTGGTTCAGTAACATCTGGAGGGCCAAAGGTTCCCTACTCCTGGTTTATTGGATCAGGATCATTACATCTAAACAAGGCCTCTGTGTGTGCTTCAGGCACAGAAAGGAACAAGGGTATGCAACACCAGCACTGATGATTGGCAGAAAGAAGCCTAGATTTTGTTACAGACATCCACATTTCCAGGCCTGTATGCAACCCATTACATGTGATCACTGAAATGACAGCTGCATGCAATGTGACTTCAAGAAAACATGCCTAAGCAGCAGAACACAAACACTTAAATACACAAGAACAGATCACTCAAGGTTCTTCCCCAGATCACTTGTCATTTTCATTTCATTTTAAATAAATATTTTCAAAGAAAATGTTAGGAAGGGTGACAGGGAGAAGCCAGGAAGTGGAAAAAACACACTAATGGGGGATCATATGAAACGTTCCAAACTGCCAAGAAGTATTTCTGTTTCTTCCCCTGTTAGAGGATTGTACAAGCAGCACAGAGAACACAGAGCAGTCCAACCTAGGGTTAAATTAAAATCAGCAGAAAAACAGCAGGCGCATGGAAAGGATTGAACGAACACACACACACACACACACACACACACACACACACAGACCCCTTCTGTTTTTCTATATTTCCCCCTCCTAAAGCTGCTTTGCCATAAACAAAAGGGCCATAAGGGCAGGGGTTGGCAGAAGGTAAATTGTGATCCCCTTGGTAGATCTTGGGGTGATTTGTAGTAGATCAGTAACTTCCAGCGGTTTAACAACTGCATGAACAAAAAGGGCTCCCACACCTACCTGTTCCATGAAAATTAGGTAGCTAAAATAAAGAAAGTTTGCAGATAAAGGACAAACCAGGATGTCATTTGTGCATGGGAGGGCTGTGAGATAGTTCTGGTCCCCAAAACAAATTCCAGCACTTAGTGTGTGTTCAGAGGCATCTTGGTCATTACGGTAATTCTAAGTATGGAGGTCCCTAGTGCCAAGGTTCTGCATCTGGCTCTGGCTGGTGGATCTCAAGGTTCTAGTAAGAACTTAAGAAGAGCTTTGCTGGATCAGGCCACTGGCCCATCTCGTCCAGCATTACTGTTCTCACAGTGGCCGGCCTGATGCCCGTGGGAAGCTCACAAGCATGACCTGAGTGCAACAGCACTCTCCCCTCCCGCTGGGAACCACAGCATAGAGTAAGAGCACAGCATAGCAAAAAAGAAGAAGTAGGTCCATTGAGCCTGAAGTCTGACCACCTTTGCTACAGGGATTTTAAAAAACACAGTTTGGCCCTGGGAGGGCCTGCTGTGAGCCCTACAAACTTCATGGGAGCTTCTGGCTGTACAAATCAGCCTATTAACTAACTGCCCATTGATCAGTAGGCCACTAAACAGGACAGTATTTGGTTTATGAAAATATTCTATCTGATACTTTGATTTTTTTAAAAAAGCCACTCCTGCTTATCTCTTCCTCATCTCCCTCCTCCACATCCCTCAGTCACATGCAATCACTCTCCCCAAAAACAAAATTGCATCCTGAGCTGATTTGTTCAGGTCCTTTTCACTAATTTGCATTCCCTCCCTTGGCACAGGGAGCTGAACTCATCACAGCCTTCCCTCCTACTTTACAAACGCATCCCCCACAGTGACAAAGCAGTCAGATATGTTCAAGGGATTGCAGGCTATAAAGGCAACCCTGTTAGAGAGGCCAAGGACGGCTCCTGCAAATTATACGGCAGAGGCTTGCTACAAATCAATGGCTGATTAGGTCTGGGATTTGGATCCGGAAAGCTCCTATTTGAACACTGATGAGAAACGGCCCGTGCGACATGAGAAACAACCATCCTTTCTCTCCAGCTCTGAGCAGCTTTGGAGGCATGATGGAGAATGCACTAACAGCTTGGCTAGATCAGCCTAGCATAGCGTGGAAAAATCATTTGATACACACTAGGTGGAACTGACTCATTAACGGGGAGCTCGTCAGGTTACGTCCCCATGTAGCTGCACGAGAGAGGCTTTGTATCCTAATTACAAGGAAGCTGAAGCCAGTGTAATTAAGTAGAGATAATCCCATGGAGATAGAAAACCACTGGAATGACACACAACTCTGTACTTCTAATTCCCAGTTGAAAGCTGCCACTTCCAGAGCAGCATTACAGTATAAAGAGGAGGGACCACTTGAGCCCTGCATGTTTTGTGTATTTGCTTGACACAAGATTACTTTGCACATAGGGGTCCATTCAGTGTAGTGATCAGCCACCAAAGTTGACACCTCATTGATTGGTGACATCTGCATTTTTCCCCTCTAGAGGAGGAATGAGGTTCCTCCAGTCCTCCAAATGTTGTTGGACCCCACTTCCCATCAGCCACAGCCAGCATGGTCAGGGATGATGGGAATTATAGTCCATTATCATTTGGTGCACCAATGTCTTCCCACCACTGCCCTAAAGGTCACAAAATCAAGGATTTAAAATAAGCAAAGTCTTGCCAATAGTCACTTGCCGGTTCACGTGAGGTGAAAAAGGACTCCAGGGTGACCATCTAAAAAAGCACCTATGATTTGGAAATTACTTATTGGTTTATTGTGTATAAAGCATTGGCAGTGTGCATGGGGCCATAACAGCTGCGGCAGACAGGACAGGACAGGACCCTGCCCCAAGGAAGTTACAATTTCACTTTCAACAATACCCTTTCCTAGAGAGAAAGACATAGAAGAGGATTGGGTTGAATGTAAAGGCTCAGGAGGAAAAGAAGAGGGCTCCCCCCACCCCACCCCCGGTCCTTCAAGTACTACAAACAATTAAGGTAAGAACTGGTGAGTGGGTTGACTAAAAAAAATTGAAAATGTATTTTATAAGGCTGGTTCACACCAAGAACCTAACAGTCTGCCACACACTATCTTGTTCACAGTCTATATCTGTAGACTGTGCCCACAGTTCTGGATGCCACAATTTAAGAAGCGCAAGCTGGAACATGTGCAGATGAGGGCAACGATGATGATCCTGGTCTGGAAACCAGGCCTTATGAGGAACGGTTGAGGGAGTTGAATAGGTTTAGCCTGGTAAAGAGGAGACTGAGAGGAGATATGATAGCCACCTTCAAATATCTAAAGGGCTATCACATAGAGGATGGAGTAAAATTGTTTTCTCCTGTTCCAGAGGCTAGGACCTGAGCCAATGGCTTTATACAAGAGAGGAGATTCCAGCTACATATCAGGAAGACCTTTCTGACAGTAAGAGCTGTTTGACAGTGGAACAGATTCCCATGAGAGGTGATGGACTTTCATTCCTTGGACGTTTTTAAGTTGAGGTTGGGTGGCCGCCTGTCATGTATGATCTAGCTAAGATTCCTGCATTGCAGGGGGCTGGACTCTCAAAGTTCCTTCCAACTCTACATTTTGTTTTGTTTTATGTTTGAAAGATTTTCATGAATAACAATGGTAAAGACAATGTCACTATTTTCAATTCATAGAGGCCTTTCTACAGGTATGTTATATTCAGTGTGAGACACTGCTGTCATAGGCATTGTGAGGTTGTGGGGAGAGAGAAAGGGGAGAAAGAAGGAGGGATAATGATACGTGCCGAGTTTTGTGTCTGCATCATGTGGGTAGGTTTTGTTTATTTGTTTTTGGTGGTGGTGTGAGGGAGCCCAGAGCATGGTTGGTTGCATTCTGTTGATTGCAGTGAGCTTTGATTTCAGTGACCAAGTCTACAATTCTATGATACTATGATTTTGACAAAGGAACATCCAAGGTACATCTTGGTCACTGGACTGGTTAGGGGGTAGGCCTCCTCCCATTAGCCTTTCTTGCTTAGTACTGGGCCAGACAGGGATCTCCTCTCCCAGCCCTACCTGCAGATGCCAAACAATGAACTTGGGACCTTCCGCGTGCAAAGAAAATGCTCTACCACTGAGCTATGTCTCTTTCCCAGTGGTAGTGCCATCATCAGGGGGTGCATATGATATGGAGTAAGTGTACTTCTCTCCTGTGCCACCCATATCCAGCCCACAACTGGTGTGTTTGGGCAGTTTATGTGAAATGGTGAAAGAGTAGTGAGGCTTCCAAGATCTCCTGCTGCTCCTCAGCAGATATAACCTGAGCACAATAGTGCTCAATTAAACAACTTTTCCTCTTTGTTTTAATAGAATTTTCCTTCCATGCAACCACTTTCTTAATACATCCTATTCCCAAATTCTTTTTGTCTCAAGATCTAAATTTATTCTCATTTGCTGTGACAGGGTTCTTAAAGAGCAGCCACACAGCTTGCACAATTTTTTTACTTAAGGTATTCATTTTAATTTTCTTTTCAGCCAGCTTCATCACTTTTGCTGTGTTCCTGTTTTGAAGGGAATTAAAATGAGAAATGAAGCAGCAGGTGTGTGTGTGTGTGTGTGTGTGTAAGTAAGTAAGTAAGTAAGTAAAGAAAACAACTCTACACAGCAGGAGACCATGAAATAGGCAAACTCTTTTCAGAACCTCAGTAGTTCAGCAAAACAGCACAAAATCCAGCAAGAAATTTCTCTTACACAAGCCCTATGAAATTCAATGATGCTTGAGCAAGAGAACTTCTCTCTGGATTGTCCCCATGGTCTGCACCTTCTTCCGCACCTTATGTGATACTAACAGCAATTAATACAGTCCCCTTATTATTATTAGCCACAGGCGTCACCCCCAATTCCCTGAAGCAAAAGAATTAAAAAATCACATATCAAAATCTACATATCATAACTGAGAGCACTGCAACAGATTGTGATCTTGGAGAATTATTGCATAGCATAGCTGATCCTAAAGCTGTCTGAGGTATCAGAACTCTCTCTCCTTCCTGAGCAAGCACTGGAGCTCTCACGAATTAGGAAAACAGCAATACTTAATATTTATTTACCATATTTTATCATAATCCTGACAACAGCCCTATAAGGCAGGACAGTATTGTTGTCTCCATACTGCCTGCCTGGAAAGCCAGCTGTTTTACATTCCTTTGCCTGAGCAGCACTTGGAAACTTTTAACTCTAATTAGCAACTTCACTTCTAAATAAGGGATGTCTCCTGAACAACACCAGCTCTCAAAGCTCAGTCTCTGTAGCCCCCATACAACAGTAGTGCTAATCAGAAGTGCTTTCCCTGTAGAAAGTCCTAAGAAACATAAAACGTGTGCTCCTTAATCAATGGAACCCAATACACAAGGTGAGTCATTTTGCAGGGGATTCTGACATACACTTCACTGGGGCAGAGGGAAAAGGTGGATATTTTGGTGATGCTATTAAAAATGGCATTCACATGGAGGGCTTTTCTCTGAAACTGGATGCACCATAAAAACTCAACAAAATTTAATTTCAGTGCTAGATCTCACCTGTGCAGCAGCTGAAGTACTGAAAGTATATATCTGAGCAGGGCTCATGCTAGGAACATATGAAGCAATAAGAAAGGAGTGCCTTTGAGCATGTGCAAACTACCGGTATATTTTCCTAAGGACTGAGGAAAGCTCCTTGCTAGACTTGAGATGAGGGGACAAATTCTTCTGAGTGTGAAACATCTATATGGGCTTGACTCATAACACCTCACAGTTTTAAAAATGCAGGTGGTGTTCTAACTCCCAAGAGCACAAAACCCAACACACAGAGCAGTAAAAAAAAAAACCCCAGCATTCTATCCAAAGCAAAGGGAAAAGGCACCAAGCTTAAATCTCTACAATGCAAAGGTTGAATTGCAAAATGTCTTTTAAAGTATAAGGCTTTGATCCTGGTACATGTGGGAGTAATTATAGGGCATGTGCCCCTGAGCATGCTCAAAGTGCACTAATCACTAAGAAACCAGCAGAATGTCAAACACACTTAGAATTAGGAGGTAAGATTTGCAGGAGAAAGCAGGTGGTTTCAGACGGACTCCAGTCCCAGCACCTCCCATTTCAAAAAACTATGCACTGATTACAGAAAAAGCCGGTTTCCCAAGCCTCCTGATAAATTCAAGGATGTTCCTGCAACACAGAAATCCAGCTGTTTCTCTACGGTGTGTTCTTTGCTATCATGTTATCCAAAGCTGCCCAGTATCATTAGAGGTGAAGCATACAAAGAGACACAAGCAATACAATGTGGTTCTTATTACCACAAAGACCATGGGGTAGGCAAACTAAGGCCCGGGGGCCGGTTGTGGCCCAATCGCCTTCTCAATCCGGCCCACGGGCAGTCTGGGAATCAGCATGTTTTTACATGAGTAGAATGTGTCCCTTTATTTAAAATGCATCTCTGGGTTATTTGTGGGACATATAAATTCATTCATTTTTTCTTCTTCAAAATATAGTCTATCCCCCACACAGTCTGAGGGACAGTGGACCAGCCCCCTGCTGAAAAAGTTTGCTGATGCCTGACAAAGACAGAGCAACACAGCTCCTCCCCCTGGAACATGGGGATCAATATTCCTACTGGGGTGTAGACACCAAGCAGCACACACACACACACACACACACACACTAAGGAAAAATGTTCTATTCAGACTAGCATGCTTTTATCCCTTGGTAGCTGCCAGGGGCATTTCCTGGAGGTCAGCATTTAAGGCAAGCTTCATTTGTGCTCAGCAACTAGTGACTCCTATTAACAGGGATGTTCATCTCCTTCAGCCAACTTTGATCCACTTTCCTTCCTTTCTCCTGCTCAGATCCTGCTGCAAAAGAAATGCACTGAGAGAACCGGCAACACTAACAAGCCTTCTAATTAAGGATCGTCTGAGAGGAAGGCTAAAAACTCTGCACACACTAAGAGTCACTCTCTTATTTCCTGTTTCATGCAGGTTCCTGGGTTTTATAGTTACCTAGTGAGTTAAATTATTGTTGGCAACCAACTATTGATCTTACATTAGAGTTTCTAGCAATGGAGGCTGGTTCATTAAGGGTTCTGCCTCACCAACCCTCAGCAACTCTGTCTACCCTCAGCCAGTGTCTACCTGCCTGCCTTCTTATTTACAACCAGGCCAGGTGGGGTGGTCCTGGCTGTCATCTTCCTCTTCCTCCTCCTTAGTCTCAGTGGTGCCCCTTCTAGAACTCAGCAGAGAGGAGGATGGAGACAAAATTAGAATTAGTTAACCCCTGCCGCTCATTGATTCTAGCTCCTCCTACTGTTCATCTCACTGCATTCTGCTCTACCAGTCTCAACTGGCACCATCCACCATTAGTTTCTAGTGTTGCCACTAAAATTCACCAAAAGCAAAATTCAGGCTGAGTCATGGGAGGGGTCCTTAAAATTCAGCATGTTGTCTAGCATTCTCCCCCCCACCCACGCCCACCCTTGAAATCTGTAACACTTCACTCAGGTTTTGAAAACCTGGTACAAAAACAGGCAGGTGATTAGTTTCCTGACAGCAGTTCCTTCTCTCCCTTTCTTTTCAGCACTTTCTGTACCTCTGTCATCCTTCCGCATCTTAAAAGCGAAGGCTTGTTTTTAAGCAACATGCTTGATATGAGGAAGTTTTGTTGCTAGGAGATCTTCACAAATTCAGGGTTTACTTTTATGTGTATGTGCGTGTGAGTGTGTGTTTCTTTCCTGCTCAGCCTGAAACAAGCACACACAGAGGAAATGTTGCGGCTGGCTGTGAAATTGGATCTGAGGTTTGAAATTGCAGGAGAGAAACATCCATGCGAGTCTGCTACGGATTTTGGCAGGCAGTGAACCAAGCATGCTCCATAAAAATAGAAGAAGACGCAAAGAGAATGGGATCAGTTTACCTCAGAGTTGACTGCCAGAGTACATTACTTGGAGGCGCAACAGTCCCATGTGTGGTGCCTGGAACCATTTGTGAGGATTAGTAGCAGCACACAGGGGTAGCTAGTCTACCAGGAGGGGTGTATTTGCTTCATACAGTGCATTTGCAACGTGTTTAAGAGCTCTGTCAATGGTGAAATGGACAATTGGTTTGCATGCATGTCTCCTCAGTTGTTTAACCACCAAGACATAACAGATGGTCACAGGATGCCTAAGCTCACAGCATTCCTCCCTCCCCTCAATTAATTATACCTAGTTTAGAATTCAATAAAATCTAATATTACAGATGGATCTTGATATAAACCAATGCTCATCAGAGATGTGCTCCCAGACCATTTTAAATACTAGGGCTTAGCTGGAAAATAAGACGAGAATATCTCAGAGCATCCTCTGTCCCTGCATGCTGAGCGATTGCAGCTGCCCCTTGCACAACTGAGATTATTTATTTATTTCCAATATCTTTAAACTGCCACAAACGGGGCAATAAACAAATACGAACATACCAAAAATAAAGGTAAATGTAAAGGGACCCCTGACCATTAGGTCCAGTCGTAGCCGACTCTGGGGTTGCGGCGCTCATCTCGCTTTATTGGCCGAGGGAGGCGGCGTACAGTTTCCGAGTCATGGGGCCAGCATGACTAAGCCGCTTCTGGCGAACCAGAGCTGCGCATGGAAATGCCGTTTACCTTCCCGCCGGAGCGGTACCTATTTATCTACTTGCACTTTGACGTGCTTTCAAACTGCTAAAAATACAATACACTAAAATATCATTCATAATATCCTAGGCATGTGAAGGCCAGTGAAAACAAGCCAAGCAGACTATGAAACCTATTTTAAACTTTTAAGTGCCTGAGCAAATGAGCACGTTTGTAACTGGTACTGAAACAATTACAATGTCACCATCAATCTTACTCCCAAAGGGAAAGGTGTTCCATAAATGAGGCACCACCACAAAGAAAGCACTTTTCTCAAGGATCATAGAAAAGAAACTCCCCCCCCAAAAAAAAAAAAAAAATCCAGAAATTGGCAAATTGATAGAGGGAGAGGTGGTCCTTCAGATACTTCGGTCTCAAGCTGTTTAAAGCTTCAAATACCAGAACCAGCACCTTGAACTGAGTTCAAAAGGGAATATGCAACCAACACAAATCTTTCAAAATTGGTGTACTATGATTCAATCTGGCTGAACCAGTCAATATTCTGGCAGCTGTATTTTGTACTAATTTAATTTGTTGGGTCATCTGCAAGGCAGCCCCGCATAAACACATTACAGTAATCAAATTGGGAAATTACCAGATCATAGATCACTGTGGCACGACAATCCCTGTCCAGGAACAGTTGTAGCTGGCAAACCAGCTGAAGCTAATAAAAGGCACTCCACATCACCAAAACCATTTGGGCTTCCAGTGACACTACTGGATCCAGGAGTATCTCCCAAGATATATATCTGGTTTTTTTTGGGGGGGGGGCTGAAACTCCAGCCAGAACAGACTGCATACCCAATTCCTGGGCATGGGAACCGCCTGCACACAGTGCCTCTGCCTTGTCAAGATTCATCCTCAACTTACTGGCCACCCAGTCCATTATTGAATCCAGACATTGGTTCAGCCTCACCTTATTCTGATGACACAGAGAAACAGAGCTGAATGACCCCACCCCAAACACTCTGATGACATCCCCCAGCAGGTTCAAATAGATATGAAAGACCATCTTGTTCCAGGGCTCCATGTCACAAGTGTCATGGAAATATGCCAAACTCTTCCCTCCCCACTCCGCACCTAATTCATACTACTTTCTGGAACTGACTCTGCAGGTAGGAGAACCACCACATCACCATGCCCCCAACTCCTATCCTACAGAGTCAATCCAGCACAATATCACGTTCACCAACACCAACAGTTATACCAGCAGCTATTAGCCATGATATCCATATCTATATCCAATCCTGCTTGCTACAGCAAATATTAACAGAAGAGGGCTGTTACTTTCATGTCCAGTTTGTGATCTTCCCAAAGGCAACTCTGCTGGAAACAGAATGTTGGACTACGAAGGATCTTCAGACTGATCTTGCGCAGCTTTCCCTATATTCTAAGTATAAAACAGTGAGGTATAGTGGAGGGGAAAAGTAGAGGACCACTGGTCTGGGACTTTGTTTCAGAGCAGAAATTATAATGTCATCTGCAGGAGCATCACTGTAATTTCCAGACAAGTGGATGAGCCAAGAGGCTTTCCGGCTTGTTTACAACAAATTAACATAAGGAAAGTCAACATAATTGATGAAATGATCACACAGAGGCTTGATGCTTCTTTCTTTTTCTTGAAATGGCTCCTATTTCCAGCTATTTAAATGGTGATCTTTCTTTGTAAGATTGTTTGTGCTGCTAATTAAAAAGTTTGCATTTAAGCTGGCTGAATGTGTTTTGCAAAAACTCAGAGTATTTTCCAAGCTGAATCTATGCAGTCAGAACTAAGTAGCACCCAGTTCAATGGAGCTTAATCACCTAGGGAAACTATGTGCCTAGGATTGCAGTCATGTTGATCCTAATAAATTAGGCATTATGCCATGCTCTTTGGTCAATGAGCATATGTGTGCATAACAATGAATTAACATAGCAGCCTGCATTTTGGGGCTCTCCTTGGGGACATTGGGATGAGCTCCTGCACTGCGAGATTAACCACTACACAACTGATGTGAAATTGATAGAGAGCAACACAGAGCAGGGATCAGACAAAGCTTCTCAGGTTTCCCCTGTCTCTCTCAGAATCTGCATTACTGAAGCCAGGCTTGCCCCAAGCAACTTTGGGTTTTCTTAAACGCTCACAGCAGGGACGTAGAATCTCAGGCCCAGGGTCCAAATGCGGCCCTCCAAACCTCCCTAACTGGCCTCAGGACTCTCCCTAGGCCAGAACCATCCCTTTCCCAGCTACACCTGCTACTGGCCCTGCTTCATGGCCTCCTTGAGTACTTTTGCTTGTCTGGGAATGGCTCTTGCTTTTCTGGATGGGGGACAGAGAAGGCTATGTGAGAGTGGGTAATGTCAAGAACACTCCCCAGCCATGTGAATGCACAAGGCAGATAGTTAACTCTTTATTGTCAAAGCTGACAGTCATTTCTACGGCTCCGAATACCCATGCACATGTCTAGCATCTCTAGACAGCTATTCCCAGGTCCTCACTCTATGGAGCACTTGCAGCATCAGGGGGAGGGGGGTTGCAGCCGAAGTCTTGGAAATTATTTGCTGTGGGGCTATCAGACTTCTTGTGATCCGTACCAGATGGAGGCAGTTGCTACGACAACCGCTAGAATCTATCCTCTCTGCAGCAGCCTATGTTCCTTTCAATGGAATGGCTTTGAGGCTCCACAGGCCAAGCCCAGAGGGCAGAGGTGAGACACATTGGCTACCTGTATCTCTCGACTGTCTTGTATGGAGTATGACGTGAGGGGTTTCATCATGTTGTCATCAGAGCCTTAAACAGTTTAGCCAATGATTACAGCAGGAGAATAGCAGACTCCTGGCTGTCGCAGAAACACAGTTGGAAATTCCCTAGCACAAACATACCCTCCAACGTTTCCTAGATAAAAATAGGTAATCAGTGTTTTCCATGAAGGATGCATCTGCACATTAGGTTAACACTGTTCTCAAACTGCTTCTTTCTTCCATTTTTCATTTCTTTTGCAAACTGTTTCGGCACCACTGGTGCAGTGCAGAGCATTATCACATATCAAGATACTGCCTTATACCATGTCAGACAACAGGTCCAGTGACTCTCCAGGGCGTCATTTAAGAGGCCATTCCCAATTCTACTGCCTGAGATCCTTTTTGGCACCTTTGGCAGGCAAAAAGATGCCTCTACCCACTGAACGCAGGTGGCGCTATGGGTTAAAGCCTCAGCGCCTAGGGCTTGCCGATCGAAAGGTCGGCGGTTCAAATCCCTGCGGCGGGGTGCGCTCCCGCTGCTCGGTCCCAGCGCCTGCCAACCTAGCAGTTCGAAAGCACCTCCGGGTGCAAGTAGATAAATAGGGACCGCTTACCAGCGGGAAGGTAAACGGCGTTTCCGTGTGCGGCTCTGGCTCTGGCTCTGGCCAGAGCAGCGATGTCACGCTGGCCACGTGACCCGGAAGTGTCTCCGGACAGCGCTGGCCCCTGGCCTCTTAAGTGAGATGGGCGCACAACCCCAGAGTCTGTCAAGACTGGCCCGTACGGGCAGGGGTACCTTTACCTTTACCTTTACCCACTGAATGATGGCATCTCTGCTTGCTTCAAAACAAGCCTGCCCACATGCCCTGTGGCCAAATAGATGTTGCTAGCTCAATACATTTTGCAGCCATGAACAGCTGTATCTGAAAGGGAAGCCCCAGAATCTATAGCAGAGGATGTTGGGGGGGACGGGACGACTCACCTCTCAAATCACATGCTATTTTAGCACTCTTAAAAATACTGTAAACCCCTTCCCCCAAAAAACAAAAAACAAATTGCCACTCATACTGCAAAAACAGAGATTCAAGTAATTGCTGCTTTTTGTACTACCAGAGATAATGCCTCTGTGGCTTCTCCATCCCAACATGCCTGTCACCTTTTGCAGAAAGTCACAAGCTTCGCCTAATTAGCCGGCAAAGGAATTCCTCCATTATCATCTTAAGACTGAAAACAAATAGCAGCATGAGCTCTGTACCATGCCCTCTTCTAGAAAAACTGTGAGTTGTTGTTGTTTTTTAAACATCCAGTCAAAGAAATAATTCTATACAACTTGAACACGCATATAGCCATCAGGAAATGAAGAATATGGGTCAAATTATAGATGCATTTCTCATGTCTTGTTAATTTTTTTAAAGCGCAATTGCGAGGGGAGGGCAATCAACCAGTGCATGAGAATGGTTAAGCTTTTCTCTACACTGTGGTCTCACTGAAAATCCCCTCCCAGCTACTATTTGCTCTAGGAGGGAAGCTGTCATTGGTGCCAAAGGCAGCTTCCTTAGCAAGGGAAACAGCAGCTTAGGTGGTAGCAACTTTCAACATGGCCACAGTGTGAGGTCACAGTGTGAGGCCACTTGTGCCCAAAACATGCCAACTTAAAAAAGCTTTTGCATGCCACTCCCATGTTAAAATGCTCATGCAGTTTAGATTCTAGCCTGTAATGAGAACTGCAAGAGCCACCATTTGGTGGCCATTGTTAGTTTCATTATTAACTTTTCAAATTTACTGCACTGTGCAAGCGGCTCTACAAATCCCAACATATTCTTATAATCAAGAACTGCAGTTAGCCTCTCAGCTACTTTCACATAACTGCACTGAAATCAGCAGGGAAATGGGGAGCCCTGAGAAGTCTGAATTTAGATCTGATTCCACTTTTAATTACAGAAATTGAACTATTCAAATGTGAGTGTGTACAAAATCAGGCATCCTAGTTATGTTATATTTATTTTGGTAAAAATAAAATAAAAGCAAGTTTCTGGTTCTAATGGTTCTAAAGACAGGTCTGAAAAGTATGCAGGCAAAATCCTGATGAAATTAGAATAGCTCAATAAGCTGGAGATGTTGGGAGCAGGAAGCTGAGTAGTTATGAGATTGGGCTCCTGCACCTTACATAGCTCCTTCCCGATAACTAACAGGAGGAGAATCAATTATGCAAAGTAAGCAAAAATGTGTGCACATTTGTTAGGATTATCATTTACACAGTTGCAGATTCCAGTTATTCTTGGCACATCGTGGTTTTTTTCCTGAAGCACTGAGCACACACAACCCTGTTTATATTACAGCCAACTGGTAATATAATTTCTGTATTTACAAACTGAAACAAGATTGAGGAGGCTCTTTGATGACTGCCAGTGCAATAAGCTTCCCCCGCAGTCTCTTTCAAGTGACTCAAAGCTCTGTTATGGAACTGAGCTGCCAAGGCTATCCCCATCCCTGCCTCTTGCCAAACAATCCCACAGAGTTTGGCTCTGTGGCACACAACAAAACCAGTTTGGATCATTGAAGGTAGGCAGGCTAGTGAATCTTCAGTTGGGCACATGCACATCCATGTTTAACATGACACTGTGGTCATGGAAACCACCCGTCATGTTAGGATTCTGCTAGACTTGAAAGAATGTTGGACTGTGGAAATTTTCCAAGTGGAACTTGAATGTAAAAATATGATTATATATCCTCCTACTTTGATTCATCCATGCCCTCCCCACTCCCAGCATTCCCATTCATGCATTGTGCAAACTGGATTTGGGAGGTAAGAATGCAGTTCAAAAGCTAGGGCTTGTGTTACAAAGGGGGGGGGAGCTTAAAATGCTATTAGTATCCCTCAAAGTCATTAAGAAAAGAAAGCAAAGTTTAAAATCCTACTGCAGTAGCTCAGAGGCATTTTGCACATCAGCTGAAATGCCAATGTCTAAGACTTTCTTGGTTGCGTACACACCATACACCATACATTGCTTCTCAGCCGGCTAAAAACAAAGGGGGGTGGGGGGTGGAAATACCATGCACTGTAGTTTATCCCTCACAGAGCTACAATTCCCAGCAACCATTAACAAACTACAGTTTGTTAGGATTATTCAGGGTGAGGGAATGTGTTTTAAATGTATGTTGGGTACATAGCCTCTGTAAAGGTAAAGGGACCCCTGACCATTAGGTCCAGTCGCGGATGACTCTGGAGTTGCGGCGCTCATCTCGCTTTATTGACCGAGGGAGCCGGCGTACAGCTTCCGGGTCATGTGGCCAGCATGACTAAGCCGCTTCTGGCAGACCAGAGCAGCGCATGGAAACACCGTTTACCTTCCCGCCGGAGCGGTACCTATTTATCTACTTGCACTTTGATGTGCTTTCGAACTACTAGGTTGGCAGGAGCAGGGACAGAGCAACGGGAGCTCACCTCATCGCAGGGATTCAAACTGCCGACCTTCTGATCGGCAAGCCCTAGGCTCTGTGGTTTAACCCACAGCGCCACCCGCGTCCTTAGCCTCTGTATCTACCTTCAAGTTAATTCACGCCATCATTTTGACACAGTGTCTGGATCATCTGGGATTTGGCCTAGAAAACATCTGGTCTGAGGAAGAACATCTGGCCTGTGCCCCACTGCCCCTTCTGTTGAAGAACATGAAGCTACAGAGTGGAACAAGGAAGAACTGTGAGTGTGCGTATAAACTTAACAGTGTATAGTTTAACACTGTCAAGTTCATACAAACACACTCCACACCCCCATTACTCTTTCACTCTATTTGTTGGTTGCTACTTTGTTAATATTGAAACGGGCAGAGAGCACAGTGCATGCCAGTATGCTGCCTCACAGGTCAGTTTTCTGCTTCTGGGTTCAGGCAGCTGCAAACAGATTTTTTCCAGAATCAAGTAACATGGAAATGAGCTCTAGATTTGCACTATATTCCATTCCATTCCATTAGTATTCTGCTCAGATTTAATCCGCAAAATAACAGTTAGGGAAACGTCCGGGAAGCAGAATAAACTGCAGTGTGAATGCAGCCTCCGTAGGCAGCACCTTCCTGTGCTCTTAACAGAAGATGGTAACTTCAGAGATATGACTAGATTTTTAATAATAAGAATGCCTTATTATAACACACTGTAACAATCTGACCATTAATGGGTTAAAAGTAGAAACTCTTATTATGGGCTACAATAAGACTCAGCCCATTAACCATTTTTCTTTTTATTTAGTGTATTCCACCTATAAATGGCATCATATCCCACAATACAGTCTCATTTATATTGTTACATGTGGCCATCCGATAACAAGGTATTCCTATAAAAAATAGGAGGATTTTAAAAAAACAACCCAATAATGCTTAAAAAAACCCCTGCAAATATTCACATCATTCAAAATGTATGAACAATTAAATTTTAAAATCTAAGAGGCCATTGAGAAAAATGCAGGGAATGCAAGCTGTTTGCTAAAAGACAAAGCTAGCCATAAAACTCTATAGTTTGATAGGGAAGTATCTTCCCCACTCAATGAGTTCTGTCATAAATGGTGCAGACAACCAACTCAGCAAGTCCTTACTGTGGGGAAACTGTATTGCTTGGGTAAAGCATCCCAGGGCCCCTCCAGACTGGTGTGTTATTGTGGCTGTATTCAGCAACATGTTCTAGACACAATAACAGTGCATTAGTGGTGGATTTTATTCTGCTTTTGTTTGTTCTGCAAAGGCATCCCCAGTGTTACCACATGATTGCTGTTCAGAGATGCCATAGTATAGCAAAAACAGGATAAAAATAAAGCAAAGCATTTGTGGCATAAAAAGTTGCAGGATTCCAGCAGGAAGTTACAGAATACGTGCACTGACTGGCAATGCAAACGCCCCCAAAACTTTTGCAGGTAAAAACTTTATTGAAAACAGAATTGTGTGTGACCACCCTGAGAGCATAACGAGCACAAATCATCAGGAACCACAATAAAAAG
Organism: Podarcis cretensis; assembly: GCF_951804945.1. NCBI lineage: Eukaryota > Metazoa > Chordata > Lepidosauria > Squamata > Lacertidae > Podarcis > Podarcis cretensis. Next base: position 25,770,759 of record NC_137182.1, on the reverse strand, counting down.
GATGTCTGGAGGGTAGCACACTTTGGCAGGAGAAAAATCTCAACACTTTCATCAACACAGAGAATAAATCAAATTCAACGTAGAAAACCTTACCACCCAGCAAATAAATTGCCTGTTGGCCAATGGCGTCTTCTCTCACACAAATATATTTTAATCATTGCCTATCACTAAAAATGACATTTGCATTCATGGTGTCCAGATTAGTAAGAGTCAACACCCAGTTGGAAAAAATGGCTCTCTTCTGCTTTCTATTCCTCACAAGCAACCTTCATACATGATTGCAAATAACAAAGGAGAAACTCAAAGGCATTTGTATTTCTGACAACATCATTAATCATCCAAGAACTAAGTGACAGGAAGAAGGTTTTGCTCGATGGGCCTTGAACTTGTAGCATTCTCTAGGCTCACATCCAAGAACCAGTCCAAGGCCTCTTCACCTTCAGCCTTTTCATGTCTGGCAAGCTGAAACACTGGCCTCCAAGCGGCAATACAGAAACCTAGCCAGCAGCTGATGTGCCTGAATCAGCAAAAACAAACAGAACATAAAGCCACATGTTGAAACACATTTATTAAACGAATTTCCCCCTTTATCCAGACCCAAGAATTTGGAGAGAATCCCTTGAAATTCCAATGGTGGAGCTCTGTGTTGAAGAAAATGAAGCATTTCTTATTACACAAAATAAAACTCGTAGAACATATTGCCACAACATCTTGAATGGCCACTAGCACAAATAAGCAATGGATTAATACATTTTTTGATTTTCAACTACAGTCATAATAACCAAAAGAATAATCTTCATGGTCATAAACAGGATATCTCCGACATTTCTGATAACCAAATGTTGGGAGAGCATATGGTATACAGGAGTATCTCTCTCTCTCTCTCTCTCTCTCTCTCTCTCTCTGTGTGTGTGTGTGTGTGTGCAAGATGGCAGAGGATGGAAACTATCATCATGAACTAACGTCCCTTTGGAATCTGATTGCCTAAAGTTGGGACAAGGGATGTGTGAGGGGATAGACTACTAGCCTGACCCAGCAAGCAATACATACTGCGGGTGGAGGATACCATTTGTTAATTCTCCACTATGTTAAAAATTCATTGAGAACAAAAAAATCAACATAGTAAGCAAAGGACTAAGTTAGACCATACCTCCCCAATGTGTTTGTTTTCTATTCAAAGGGGAAAAATTTCCATGGCACTTAGAAATGGCAACAACCCACCCTCCACAGTCTGAATTGGTTTGGTCTACCAGCTCAATTATTGTCCCATCTCATTACACTGCATGTGTAAACTAGGCCTCTAAAACAAAGCAAGGAGTGTGGCGCTATATCTTGGTGCTGACTCAGTTCTCAATAGGTACCACTGAGTCCTATGGAACAAAATTAACAGACAGCACTGTGAGACACAGCTGTCACTGAAGCCACACCTCATCCAAAACACGAGGGTCTCCCAGAGTAGGGGGAAGCTTTAGGCATCCCCTCAGTAATATGTCTCTATGTACACCACCCAGGACTTTCTCCCATGGCTGTGGAAGTCTTCAACCACATCACTTTAAATATTCATATTGCTTTTTTTAATTGTATGCTATTGCTTCTTTCATTTTTACTATTGTGTTTCATTGTATTGCAATTTGAACTGAATGAAATTTAAACTGCAATGCAAGAAAATACAGTACATAAGAAATCAAAGAATCAATAAAAATACTATCAAAACCTGGACAGCATGAAGCACAGCACATTACGGTTGCCACAACAGTGTAATTCACTTGCCACAGCAGGCAGAAAAATCATTAAGTGGTCCGCCAAGACTCTCCGCAATTTTCAAATGGATCTGGGTGTGTGGAGAGTTTGGGAAACACTTGTAGAGTATTGCCCTTGAGGGCAATATAATGGCTGGGACAAATAATAACTACAACCCCCTGACAGCCTTTGGTGAAACGCAATCCACACCCACTAGGTCTCTGCAATAAACATCCCCATCCCCTCCACATCATTATTATGGGTATGTCTAATAACCACAAACAGCAATGGAAAAGGTGAGCTATACATGGAACAAACAAATAAATAACCACAATTTTAAAAGACTCCTTGGGGGTTTTTCCCTGAAACATTAGTCCCTTGTACGCTATATTTCATTATCCACAATAAATCCACCCCCCTGAACATATTAATGATGGAGGGATTTATTCTCAAAGACCCAAACAAAATCTAAACCATGACATTTATGTGCAAAATGGGAGACTCACTCTTCAAACAACAGCAGCCTCCGTTCCAGTCGTAAAACCCAAACACTCAACACTGGTGCTGGCAGAGTGACATTGTGGCCATAAATCTCCCATCATTAGAGACTCTTTGCTTCTCATTTACAGCAACAAGTGCTCAAGGGCCATAAATCCCCATCCTCTTTTCTGAAAAGGCCCATTTGAGATGCTTCAGTGAGGCCGGGATTATTCACCAACAACTTGGCTTCCTTAGAGAAAAAGTGACGGTCAATCTTGAAAAGGGAATAAGAGCAGTTAGTTACTACCAACCATTCCCCTACACAAGATCAGTATGAGAACAGACAACCTCATTTTTCCAACAGAATCACTGGGTTGGGTGAAAACAAGTCACTGGAGTGGGGGGTTATAGCTCAGTTGCTGAGCGCGTGAGTTGCATGCAGATGATCCCAGGTTTCAACCTCTGGCATTTCCAAGGACTAGGAAAAATACCTGTCTGAAATGCTGGAGAACTGCTGCGAGCCAGTGTAGCCAATACTAAGCTAGATGGACCAACAGTCTTACTTAGAACAGGTATAACTCAGCATAAGGGATAAGGTACCTTCCTAAGTGTGGGTTAAAAAGTACCTGTGTTATTGAAACCAAGCCAGTGTGGGCTTGATAAGTTTCTCAGATAGAAACAAACTGAGCCTCACGTAAGTATTCTCTGCTTTCCAAGGAAGAGCAAGATATAAATAGAATGCATCACCTGAAGCTGTGTTACTGGATTTTAAAACATGTAAACAGCAGGTGCTATTTAACACACTATATTGAAAATAAAACTGTCAATATCATCTTCCCTAAGCACCTCCCCCCCATACCCTGCCACTACCAGACTATGGCATTCCTATACATAATATTGTATATATCTTGCTATATAATAAAGTTGGAAGGCTGTCATTAAACTGCAGTAAGCAGCCATGGCAACTCTGTGACAACAGAACAACAGACAGGCAAGCAGTACAGGTGGCAGACAGCCCAGGCAAATTGTTTAAAGGAGTGGGGAGGTGCTCAAAACCTTTGGTGGGACAATACTGGGAATTCTGTGTACAGTTCTGGCCACCTCACCTCAAAAAAGGAAATTGTAGAATTGGAAAAGAAAATGGCAACCAAGATAATCAAGAAGTTGGAAGAAGTCCCCCTATGAGGAAAGGTTATAACATTTAAGGCTGTTTAGTTTACACAAAAAGTGAGTAAGGGGGGGACATGATAGGTTTATGCTGTGGAGAAGCAGGTATGTTTTTCTCCCTCTCTCAAATAATGCTAGAACACAGAGCCATTCAATGAAGCTGAATGTTGGAAGATTCAGGACAAAATACTTTTTCACATAGGTAGTGATGGGCACCAGCTTCTCTGTCCACCTTCTCCATCCTTGTTCTTCTCCCAGTTAGTCTGAGTTAGCTTCAGTACGTCAAACAAACTGTTTTGTTACTTGGTAAAAGTGGGTTGGAAAGGGGAATAGTGGAAAGGCAGGTTTAGCCTTATATTTTATTAAGAATTTGTTATATGTATAAACTGATGAGGAAACAATAGAAGTTGGATTTAAGGGGGGGGGAGCTTCTCCTGACTGGCATCAAGCTCCCCCTCCCCACAAGTGCTGCTACTCAACATGCTATTTTCCACCATGAAGAATCATTTAAGAAAGAAAACATGACTTCAGGAAGAGGACTCCACTGTCAGAAGTTTGCCCTCCTTCCATAAAAAAAATGCAAGTTGTGTACCCCTGAAGGTAACTACAGTGCAGGCAACATTGCATTGAGGCAGCTCCCCCAAAACAAAATCACAGAATCATAGAATTGTGGAGTTGGAAGGGATCATGAGGTCAACTAGTCCAACCCTCTGCACTGCAGGACTCTTTTGCCCAGAACCCATGACCCTGGGACAAAGAATCTTATGTTCTACTGACTGAGCTATCAAGAGGATAGTAATAACCCTGACAGAAGTACCTGACGCCAGTAGCCTTTAGTTAAGTCAGCATAGGGAAGGGTATAAAACTGGGCTATGGTGCATGGTAGATTTATTGTTTTATTATTTATTTTGACTTTATAATAAAAATCTTTGCATGATTTTCAGGAACTGCTTGTCATTCCACTGGCATAAACAAACACCCACCTTGATCTAAATCAGGCTGACACCCAGGAAACTGCCTCAAGCCTTACTCACTGACAAAGCAACTTTGTGGAGAGGCAGGAGAAACACGGGAACAGAACGTGGAGGTGTCAAAACTAGGGGAAAGGGTTGTGACCTCAGCGATAGGAGGATGGAGTTGGAAATATATCTAGACACCCAGAGAGGGTCCTCCTCAAAGAAGCCCCAGGCATTTGCTTTGGAAGCTCACAACACTTGGGCTAAAAAGATCCCATTAATTCACTGTTTCCTTACATTTGCTTAACTGCCTTAGATGTTTGCCCTAAAGACATTAAATTGTTGCTGCAGGGGGAAAGAATACTGGCTTTCCCCTTTGGGAAGCAGAGAATGCCAGCTGGAATAATAAAAGCAAGACAAAGGAAGGGAACTTTAAATTAATCTTGGGACTAATTACTGAAGCATTTGAAAGGCACATTCCAAAAGTTATCTGGGCTGCAATTAAGAGCTACTCTAAGCTGCTTCCCACTTCAGACTATGCTGTCATGCTGCACAATAGGAATAATAATAGCATTTACCATTTGTATGACACTTTGAACTCTCTAAACTTTAGTCTAAAGTGAATCACATATATTATCTCAGTAATCCTTACAATGGAGCTATAAGGAAGCCCTGCATTACTATATTATTATTCCCATACTGTGCATAAGGGTCTGAGGCAGAGAGATCTTTGTTTGCCTAAGGCAACCTAGTGAGTTCATGGCAGAGGTAGGATTTAGCTTCCCATTTTAATGGGTGCTTCCTGGTTTCTAGTTCTGCTTGTCAGTCACTAGTGCAATAAGAACACACTCATTCCTCCCTTCTCTCGTGCATCTTAATGGAAAACTTCCAGGTTTCATAAACCACAATTTCCCATGACGTCCAAATCCAGGAAACTGTGGTTTAAACTATTGATTACAAACTAGCACAGTTTAATCCGAGTTTTCAAGCCAAGATGACAGTCAGAGTTTAAAGCATAGTTCAGATAAAGAGATTGTGGTTTAACAGACCCTAGATGTCTCAAAGTGAGATAGATGCACAATGGAGGAGAGAAGGGAAGAGGAGGAAGCTATGTGGGCAGAATTCATCAGACTGATATTACTACATCTGAATTGGGTCTAACTCTCAGGAGTTATTCCAAGTCTCTTCTCCAAAGACAGAAGGAACCTCCATGCCTGCCCAAATACTGGAAAGGAAAGGAAATTTTAAGGGCTGCCACTATACATATAAAGCACACAACTCCTGCCAGAGGATCATGGGAACTATATTTTGTTAAGTGTGCTGGGAATTGTACATTACTTTTCCCAAAACTATCCCCATGTGCTTTAAATGTACTTTAAATGCACAGCGTAGATGTAATGAAGTATAGACCTCCATCCATGTATGGTGCCTCACAAGGGACTTCACATATCACCTGTTTTTGCTGCCTACCTGGGACTGGATTGGGGAAAAGGAGTAGTGAGTAACTGGCAGGCCACAATGTATGACTGCTGGGCTGTGTTCCACTTGGGGCGGGGGGGGTTCACAAATTCTGCAGGTCTCAGTAAACACAGCTGAGCAGTTTGGTCCACAAGGCTGCACAATGTACGTGGGGCCAAGAAGGCCCAGCTCCCTGGAAGTTGGTATCCACAAGGAGGGATTGCATTGGTCCCCGTGCCACACATCCTTGCAAGCAGTTAGCAAAGCTTCACAACCTTCTCATGACAGCAGTTCCTTTAGGAAGCCTGTATTGTCAAAGGGTAGGAAATGTTTCAACAGCAAGAGGCCAAACTGAAGGCAAATCAGGACTTCCCTTGCCTGCAAAGATGCTTTTGCAGCCTGCCTCTGAGCTTTGGGGAGCTTTAAAATCCATCTTTAGTTTTTTCCTTGACTGAACATATGCCAAGGAAAAAAACACCCAAAAAACACTTTTCAGCCTTGAGATACAGAATGAAAAATTAATCCCCAATAGAAGACAAATTCCCTCACTGCTCTCTCTCACTCTCTTCCTTTCTCTCTTCTAGGTTTAACAAGGGTTTGAAAGTTTTTTCTCTCCCCCCGCATGCCCCCGCATTGCTGATGCTCAGCCTGAGTGAACCATTTAAAATCCTGCATCCTGCCGTTGTTCAGCAATTCCATGAACCTGAGTTGTAATGTAATCTTGTGGACCTTAATTGTTGAGCTGTGAAACACAGATTAATAGCATCTTAAGGGAGTTCTCCTCAAGGGTAGAGTGGGGGGGGGCAGATGTCAAGCTCTTGTATATGGAATTCCAAGCATTTTGCCAGAGCTAAGGCAGCAAGATACCAGACACATTTTATTTTTACATGGGCTAGTTCATGGATAATACCAAGGATTGACAGTGAATTGTGATAGCAATGCTGCAAGCAATGGCTGCTCCATGAATTTATAGTGGGCTGCTCATAACCTCAAAAATCATTAGAATTTTAGCTGGCAACTTCAGATCAATGTGAAATTCACCTTCGCTTCATTTGAACCTGGGTAGCTCACTTTCCTGGCCTTGTGCTGCAGTTTCCCTATCCACCCCCCTTCTTACCCATAACCCTGATTCTTCTTTACCTTACAACTCAGTGGTACTTTATTTCCTTGAACTCTAAGCTTCCACCATCACACACATCCTTCCATATCAGGGTGGAAGGGAGTAAATAAAAGGATGGATCTCTAAGTCACAGCAAGATTATTATACAGAGAAACCTAGAGGAGTAGGCATTGCATTCTCCGGAGAAAAGCACTAAAAGGACCTAGGGACAGAGCCAGCTGTGCCACTTGTTTTCCTAAGCAATGTACACAGCTGAAATGCAGCAAGTCCAAGGCCCATGTGTTCTTATCCATGATGACAGCCACCATTAAGGGGAAATTATGCCATAAGAAAGGCAGTGATCAGTAGGCCCATATTTCTGGAAAAGATTGGAAAGCAGGGCAAGGACATTGGATAAGGACAAAGGTGTTGGCTTCAGGTGCTGCAGTTAATGCAGAAAATACAAGTTGTCTCAAGGATGTCTTTGAGCAACCTGCAAAGTCTGGACTAGGGAGTCAAGATGGAAGCCCCACAGTGTGATTGCAGTATTTGGCCAGTGAAAGGACTATTGGCTTTTTCTAGACGGTGGGGTTTCCAACTGTGGGGATAGCTTTGCAGAAAGCTCCTCAAGACACTCCTGATCCTCAGAGGAGTCTACAGCCAAGTCATCAGAAGCTGGTGGCAGAGGTGTTTCCTCAGCATTCAGTGTTGAGATGTGGGCTCCAACAGATTCACATGGGAAGAGGATCTGCTGTTGTTGGTGCACTTGGCTTCTACGGATTTCTGGTCCAGAGCCATAACACCAGCAAGCAGCCTGATACAAAATGTGATCTTTCCAACTTATGCAATAATTCAGCACCACAGACAGCAGCATTTCATACACCCAGCCTGCCTTGGGAGGCCGTGTTCCCTCTTCCAAGTCCATTTAGCAAGCTGAATCCTGAGCTGGGTTGGGTGACTATGACTCAGTTGCAGGAGATCCAAATATTTTCTCTCTTGCTAGATTGACTATTACCTTTTGTGGAGAAATCACATTTGCTAAGCATTCATACCACAATATTTGGTCACTGGGAAAATTCCCCAGCATTCAAGGCATGCTTTGTTGCTGCAAATTTAGATCTGACAGTTTGTTCCATCCTCTTTTCCAAACCAGTACAGCTGCAGGTTGTGCTGTTTTCCAATATAAACTTATCAACCAGCTAGGATTTTACTAGTTCATTACAATATACACTTTATCAGGCAATGGGGTCTGAAAAGCTCATAAATCTCAGATCCTGACAGATGCTGCCCTAACTTCTCCCCAAACCCTCCTCCTGGTTTTGCACCACTTTCACCTGCCTTGCTGCTCATACCCACCTAGGCGACTCAGAGAGCCAGTATCAAACCAAAGGATGCTGCCTAATACTGAGTCAGACTGATATGCCCTCTTGCTTAGTATTGTTGACACTTACTAGCAGCAGTTCTCCCTGATTTCAGACAGGTTGCATTCCCAGCCTTACCTGGATATTCTGGGGATGCTCTACCACTGAGTTGAAACCCTTCCCCAGTAACTGGAAACCCTATTCAGACCATTGGTTTAGGAGAGTCATGAACAAGTTACCAAACCGGTAAGGCCACCACTAGCAACTGGAACCTATGGGAGGCTAAGGAAGAGAAGTCACCATCAGTGTCCTCCCTGGGGCTTCCCTTTTTCTACTGCCAGCCTCCTTTGGAGGACAGATGAGGAGACCAACACTGATTTATCTAGTGGCCTGGTAAGAAGACTTTACTCCCTCTGTTTACTGTTGGTTAAGTCCAGGGCAAAATGAAAGCTATGCATTAAGTGTAAGTTATTTATTTGTTATATATAATTTATTCTGTGTTTGTTGAATTGCTGTTGTTTTTTCCTATTTAAAAACACTGCTGTGTTTTGTCAGTGGGTGTGTGTCCCCCCCAAAATTGTATTTTGATGGTAATTGTGAATGTTTGTGGTAAGCTGCTGTGGGCACGGCACACTGTGGGAAAGCAGCATGTGAATAGGAAAAAAATATACCTAAGTAGTTTCAGCAGGAAAGGAGAAGAGAATTGAAGTGAACTAGAAAAATCAGCACAGCAGCCAACTCCTGCTATTCAAACCCATTAGGGAAGTTGGCTGGGTATTGGTCAGTGCTTGGAACGATCTCGTTTGGTTCAGTGAATTTCACTAAATTAGTTCAAAAATATCTGAACTACCCCTGAAAGTAGTTCCCATAGCTGCTGCATGAACTGAATGTGAATTAAGTTTGGGGGTAAAATGATGAACGATTTCTTATTCATCTTCATATTAAATCTCTTGCATGTGGTTTTTTTTGGTATGTCTTTAGACTCTTTGGGCCTTTACAGCTGAAAGATCATAATTGTTGGAAGGGGGCCTAAATTAAGCAACCCACATCCGTGTGCATGTGTTTTAATGTTCTCTTACTTTATACTCCAGGATAGCACCTTGTAACATTCTAAATGCTGAGAATTTTTTTTTGGCAAAGATCATTTGGGTAAACATTTGAATTGAAATATGAGCCAAAGTAGTTTGTTTTCTCAAGGGTCGAATTATTATTCTGTGAGTCTATAAACTGGAATTAGTTGAAGGTTTTTTCATATTGAAACAGAACCAGTTCCTTTAAAAATGAAGAAGAGCTCCCCAAGTTCTGGTACTGGTGGTGCTGGCCAAAGGTGCAGCCCCTCTTTAGTGGCAGCACTCAGCCTCTTTTCCTTTGCTTATCCTGACAGAAAACTGCCTCTGCTGGCTGGTTGAAGGGGCAGCTGCATTTCATGACATGCCAGATGCCTCGTTTAGATCTTCCTCCTGCTTCTAGGCCATCAGCCTGATAAGTACAGGCTGGGACACAACACTTGGAAGAGCCTGTCAGTGGGGTTGATGTGGTGGAGAAGGGGCGTCTCAGGCTGCATTAGAGAGAAGACTCCCTCCCGGGCATGCCATCCTTTCTGCTGCAAACCCACCTCCTTCGGCTCCCTGTCAAGGAGACAGCAACTTAGATTTCAAAAATAGCCTTGCTGTTTTGCTTATGGGTAGCTTTTTTTTTTTTAAAGAAAAAAAAGGATGTGGGTATCCTGCATAGGAGGCCCTGCCCACCCCCTGCCAACAGCTATTACGAACCCCTCCCCTGTCCCAGTGGTCCACAAGATCCAGCCCCCTGCAGCTCCCTACAATTCTAGCAGGGTGTTCAAATGTCAGGACTGCCTTCAAGCCATTAAGACGTAAAGCAGTTAATAATACTCACTTATGTATTCAAGCTTCGCAAGCCCAAGAACGACATACAAATTCAGGCAGCCAGGAGGACTAATAGCTATGACACCCACCCATCAATGTGCACACTGACAGGGAACAGAACCAATATTTCAGCCCCACAGCGCCTAGCTGCCTGGAAGCTGTACATCAGGCGGTACTCAGATGCATTTTAATTCCTAGCCTTTTGGCATAAGCCTGTTTGCAGCGGCGGGGGGGGGGGGGTGTTTTGTTTTTGTTAAGTGGTTCTGTATAGCTCATGAGCAGCCAAGAGCCTAGATAGAAGTTGGCTTTATCTATGCAAAAGTATAATGAAATGATAGTACACAGAGGTGGAGCATATGGTAAGGCAAAATGGGCTTCCTAACAGAGTGTCTACATGGAGACTTTGTGGATCGGTTTTATTTGACACTCAGAACCTTCTTATATTCATGGAGGATAAACTATCAATGGCTATTAGTCGTGACGGCTATATACTACCTCCAGGATCAGAGGCAGCATTCCTCTTGATACAGGTTACCAGGGAGAGGACAGGCTGCTGTGCTAGACAAACCTTTCGACTCATGCAGCTGGGCTCTTGTGTACTTATAGTAATAATTACACGAGAGAATAATAATACATGATGTTATTAAAATGTGTAATATCATACATAATCTCTTATGTACTTAAAAGGCATAATTATTGTTCCGTACTTATTGTGCTCTTATGCACTGATTATGCTGTTATGTACATATGGTCTTAGGTACTTAGACCACATAAGGCTGATTGTTAAAAACACAGAATGCTTAGGGATAAGAAATTCATAGGGTGGTTAATGAGCAGGAAAACCAAATTACATTAATGTCTGTGAGTGAACTGGGGATTTTAATGTACATTAACATTTGTGGCCACAGAACCAATAAAACTTTTGTGCACAAATGAATGTGAGGTACCTGATATCTTGTGTAGAAACAAGATGCCGGCAAGTGTCCAATAATACACCAACCACAATTGTTCTGGGCAAATCTCTTGATTCACGCTCAAGACATGGAAACCCTGGCATTACAGCTGTGGAAGAGAGCTCATGGTGAAAGGACACCAATTTTTATTTTATTTTTTTGGGAGGGGGAAAGAAGAGTTGTGAAATGTCACTGCCTTGGGCCCATGCACATTGCCTAGCCTTCTCCTCGCAAAGGTTGCCATGGAAACACACCTCACCCATATCTAGGCCTGAACTTGTGCTCCCGGCGTCCTATTAAGCCTTCCCTTGGGGTTTGGTAGCCTGGGAAATTAATTCCTGCATCTGAGGGGAAGCTCGGGGCTGCTGAAAAGGTTACAGTAACCAGCTGAGATTGGTTGGTAGTGTGGTGCCCATTTGCTTGATTTCTAAAATGGAAGGCCCACAAATCTAAATTCCACAAAGAAATTGGATTCTTTTCACATAGGAACACAGGAAACTGTTTTACACTGAGTCGCATCTTTGGTCCATGTAGCGCACTACTGCCTACACTGACTGGCAGCATACAAAGCAGATGCTCTGTCACCGAGTTGCAGACCTTCATCTTCACATCTTATTCCAAATTTTCAGGGGGTTGGCCGTGCTTACTTATTAATAAAAACAAGATACACTGAGCGTGTACCAGAAAGGTGCTATTTGTTGCCTTATGAAGTTGCAGGCTGAGCTCTGGGATCAAAAACAAAAACATGGAGGAAACTCGGGAGTTGTTTTCTGCAACTCTGTCCAGGAAACATGCCCTGATGGACTCATGCCAGGAAGAGGGGGAAATAGGTGGAAATTAAATGCCTTAAAAACAACCTGAAACAGCAACATGTCAGGGCCTTGATGGAGCAAATTATGACAGTAGCAGAGGCAAGAGGAGACAATGGTTCACGGTGACTGGACCAGCTGGCACCAAATGGATCAGATGTTATTAGCATATGTAAACACCAGTTAGCACAGGAATATTTGCATATGCCAACTCCCCCAACCCAACCCAAGAGAGGATTAAGCTGTATGATCATTTAGATGGAAATGACTTGTAAAGTAAACAGATCTTGGTCCGTGTGGATTTGAAGCGTCTTGATACTCCATAGTTAAGCTGTATGAAGCTGTGCCATAATTGCTAGCTCAAAGTAAATGGATTCAGCTTTGAACTGTGAGTGCTAATCCATCCAGGGCAAGTGACCTCTCCGAGCTTCTCTCTTTTTAAGAATCACAGTGCTGAAAGGGACCAAAAGATAATCAAGTCCAAACTCCTAGCATGAATATTCACACACTATCCACCACACTCAAGGCAGAGTCTACAGGATGCCATCAGCAGAGAACAGTTGCACCACACAGATTCTCGAGTGAAGGAACCAATCTATGTAGTACTGGAAAAAGTAAAAGTAAGGCAGAGCCATTTATTTCAAAGCAAGTAAGCTAAACCACATTGTATATAAGAAATTAACTCCCCCCCCCAAAAAAAGAAACCTGTTCCTCTTCACATACCCTCTCTCATGATATAATGGCTAGTTCCATGGAAACTTGTTGTGATCAACACTGCATCTATGTGCTCAGAGGCACACTTCTCTCCAACTGACCAGCATGTGCTGAGAAAACTGCCCCACAAAGTTATTGCAAAAAGGATTTATTAGATGTTGGCTTCTGTGGGGAGGCATTTTTGTGAATGAATATTCTTGAGTTCTGCTGCTTGGCTGGCAGCAAAGTAAATTCAGAGTACGGGGTCAAACTCCTTATTCATATAAATAAAAGTTACACAACATGTATTTCCACCTTCTACCCTCCCCAAATCTAGCCTCTACTTTCCCCATCATTGTTCCATTTTGGGGAGGGGACAGGCACCAACCCAGAGAAGTACATTCTCCCTCTGCCCTCAGCCTGGGATACAGTGTGGAAAAGAAATTAATGGTCTATAGTGCCCTTTGGGCAGGTGATAGGAGATGAGAATAGCAGACTGTTAATTCATGACTATTGAACCTTACTGTAATGCAACCTTCTCTTTGGCTTCTTGCAAATGTCAAGAGAAGGGTGACACAAGAACCAATCTGTGGGCACTGTGCTGAGGCAGAGCACACAAGGGTCCTTCAGCCAAATCAAAGCCTTTCTGTGAGATGCATGGGAGGGGCCCATATTCATGTCCAGATCCTTTCAGAATAGAACGTTCTTTTAAAATCTCTTCTCTAGCACTTGCAAAAAAAATAAGATGCTTTGCAATCCTTGTATCAATGATGCTCACTATGAACTTGTTATCACATCCATCTAGAATAGCTCAGTTGGTAGAGCATGAGACTCTTAATCTCAGGGTTGTGGGTTCAAGCCCCATGTTGGGCAAAAGATTCCTTCATTGCAGTGTGTTGGATTAGATGACCCCCATGGTCCCTTCAAACTATATGAGTCTATGATAGATGGGAAATCAAGTCTAAGAAAGAATCTGACTTGCATAGGTAATGCCTGATTAAATATCAGAAGGCGAGGATGAACTATTCATATTTGTCAAGCTGAGAAAGAGTCCACGAGGTAAGTAGAACTACTATCCACAAAGAGACCATGCTAGTTCTAGTGTATATATTTTATTTTTTGCTTAAGTCTTGACCCAGTTGACCCTGGTGACCAAGAAGAGAAATATTTTGCTGCTGAAGTGATCATGGGAAGGAGTAATGTCACCTCCAGACAACTATTCTTTACTGACACATTATCCACTCTACCCTGTCCTCATTTGACTCCACCCAGTCCTTTGTTTCTGTTCTTGCCATCTGTCCTCCTCTCCATATTTCTTTTAATGGAAATTAGTTGCACTACGATGGACTACCACCCTGCATGCTCTTTAGAATAAGATATATTGCTATATCACCCTGGCTGGGATTCAGTAAGATTAAACCCCAATTTGTAAAGCTTCCCAAAGTTATGGAGAAACACCCCCCTCTTTCCAGAAAAAATATATGTTTTATTTGGAGTTTGTGATGTCTTCCTGCCTTGTCCCCAACTCCATGCAGTTCACTCCCCACTCTCCTCCACCTGCGCCTGAAAGGTTGGAATCCTGCATCCAAATGTTTTATCTTCTCCACCCCTGTTAATTGTCAGCACGCCAGGTTACAAGAGGCATTCACACAATTACTGCGCACTCCCCCTCTTTTTTCAAGCTGGAAGGTAGCTGCATTATGGTGCAATGCCTGTTCCCAGAGAGCTTGACCCACAGAATGGCTCCCAGAGCATGCTGAAGAGAGGAGGAAAGCAAGTGAATGATGAGGGTGAGAGTGAATTAGTCAGCATGGACAAGAGAGATGAAAAAGCAACTACCAGCGGGAAGGACCAATGGAGCATGTGTGTGTGTGTGTGAGAGAGAGAGAGAGAGAGAGAGAGAGAGCGAGAGCGCATACGGACATACGCACGTGCACCTACTCCTGCCTCTTTTTAAAAAACAATTTTAACTGAGTAAATTGCCAGGATGCCCTAGCACAAACTTCTCTCCCTTCCCCATTCCTTCAAGTATAGTCAGCTGTGTACCACCATTACACTTTTAAATAGTTTTAAAGGCTATGACTGCTGTGCTAAACCTTTGCTTGTTTCCATCCCCCAAAAAAAGAATGGCAGTAGTCAGCATCACTGTGAAGTACACCACAAAGAAGCAAAATTAATTCAGCACATTGCCAGGGCTATAGCACAACAAAAGCAGAACCCACACCCTCCCAAAAAATAATAAATCAGAATGTTTGTGGTACAAAATCTTACAGGTTTCCTGCAAAAAGCTACAAATCATGCATGGCTTGTGACAGATGCCATGAGACCATCCATAAAGGTATTGAAGGTGCAAATTGACTTGGAACATGGGAGCACATATGACCATCCTGATACCCTGAAGAGTCATCTTGTGCATTAACAGTCCTATCCAGAAGGACCCTATTACTGTTTACAGAGTCAGCTGTGGTCATTAAAGGGCAAGAACAGTTCATTATGTTAGAATATAGTGGTTTCAATGAACACGATGCCCTCTTTCCACCCTCTGCAAGGAGCTACACAAGCATAAATAGCAGGCATCTTGGTTGTCAGGGTGTCCCAAGCAGTGGCGTAGCGTGGGGGGGCAGGGGGGGCAGGGCGCACCAGGTGCAACATCTGGGGGTTAGGGTTAGGGGGCGCAAATCCACGGGTTAGGGGGCGCAAATTACTTGCCTTGCCCCAGGTGCTGACAACCCACGCTACGCCACTGGTCCCAAGTGGCATGAATCTTTCAGGGGACCCCGAGCCACTGCCTGACAGCCTCCATCTTCCAGCACTACTGTGATCCAGAAACAATTTTAGCCAGCAATCTGAAATCTACTCTGCACTAGCCAGATTTAATGTGACCGTGGCTCCTGTTCAATAGCAGAGCTGGAGAATAATGCTAGTCAAATTTGACAACTGAAGAACAGTTTTCAAGTTTGACTTCCTTGGAATTCCAAACATTTTTCAAATTCTGCTTCTTTAAGTAGCTCTGGCAAATGGATGCTTAACAGCATTGCCTTTGATTATTTATGTTTTCTAGTAGTATCCCTACAATGATTCTACATCTTATTTCTTTCTTTTGCTTTAGATATTATTGAAAATAATTTGAAAAGTAGCACTCTAGTGTACTTTCCTTAAATACAAAAGGCCACAGTCATTTGGCATGGTGCTCAAGACTGCTGGAGGATACCATGAAAACCAAAACCTACATCCCCCATCCCCCAATATTTAACAGCTTGCTCTAATAACTGTTCACTTCCCCTACAATGGTAGGTATAAATAAAACATTTGTGTCCTACATCTGTTACTTAACAGAATCCATAGAAGGAAAGGTTGAAAAAGATTATCTAGTTAAGAAAATATAAATTAAAACTTTTTGCGATGTGATTCTCAAGAAAATTCTTTTCCCCAAATCCCATTCAGCTCAATTTAATGACTTTAAGAGTGCTAATGCTGCAAGCACTGGTCCTGCTGTGAGTTGCAAACTAGGGAGTTTCCTGGCTACTACTATTTTGTGGGTGGGATTCAATCACAAAAGAGCAAATTCAGGTTGCACAATAAAAGTGGATTTGGTGCGCTTGTGCAACAAACCCACTTCCCTCCCCAGCCCCAAAATACCTGAACTTTTTGCGGCAAGGAAAGGGACAGGAAAGTGCACTGGAAAGTGTTGGATAACAATTGCTTGTTGAAAGATATAACCTCCTCACAAACAAATCTCAATGAATGCTCCATAAACAGCCAATGTCGTACGTATAACCTCCCACAAACGTCATGCAAACCAATCAGAATGAATGCTCGACAGGCAGTTAGTTTAGAAGCTGGTGGTGGTTTCAGGATGGAATAGTGGAAGCACACATACTTCTCAAAATTGAATATTTCGCACTAACCAGTTTTCACACAGTTGTATTAGTTGATGTCACTGGCACCTCACAGTCTGAAGGGCTGACACAGTCCTAGAGGTACGGTAAATCAGGGAACTGCCTGGGGCAGCAGAACAGCCAGGGGCTCTTGCCTCAGCTATGTTAATGTCTTGGAGACAGAACTGGATTGATCAAGTTTTCTAATGCATGCTTATATGTGAAGTGAATTGTCTAAAGTATGTTAGCTGATGGTGCCTAGAATTTAATCCAAATCTGTGGAGTAGAGTGGTATGATCAGTGCTATTTTTCTAGAAAAAGAGGTGCCAGAACTCAGCAGAAACACCTTCCTTGTTCACTTATAATGGCAATGGTGCCCACTTGAGAGGTGCTGGAACTGAATTCCAGTGAGTTCTGACAGGTATGATGGTCCAATTATTGAAGTTAAAAACAAAAATAACATCCCATGCCCATTTGATGTTTTACGGTTATGCTGCTCAGCCTACAGTAAGTCGCAGGGGAGGGGAGGATTTTAATTGACCTAGGGCAACAAAAACCCTTCAGCTGTCCCTGATAGTCTATACTCAATAACGCAGCACAGCCTAGCATGATCTTTATGCCTGGTAGTTCCAGCACATAAAAACGACCGCCGCACATCTTGCTTCCGAGTCCCTTAGCAACAGTTATTTAGACAAACAATTTGCAACACCTTCTGTACTGTCCCATCTTGTGAGCCAGATTTCTCTCCCCCACCCCTCTAAGTCTGCACATGTTGGCTTCATAAAGCCCAGTATTCCTCCACATTAAAAAGACAAAAAAAAAAAAAAAAAACCAGCATGCAGGCTGTGGATACAGTCATTGTATCATAGCACATACACACCCTGGTTTTTGTTCAGCAGACACACATATAGTGAGAACAGTACATACATCAAAAAACCTGAGTGTCCTCTGAAAGCCCTGCTCCTTAATACCAAAGTGGCAGCTCTGTATGCACCTTTGATTGTACACTGGCGTCAGAAGCCACAAACACCATAAAGTGTGACTTAGAAATGTTTGCAGACACACACAGAGGGACATGCACTAGACACGCACCAAGGAGCCCTGATTGCATTCAGCCCCCTTGCCTATGTCCACTTATGTGTCTCTTATCAACATTTTTCTGAGTTTCACATCTAATGAGTTTCACACTGAACATCAGCATGCATGTGGCAAATGCTCTCAGTGCATTATTTATCAAATAGCCCCAAATGCTACAGATTGTTTTGGGCTGCAGGAGTGCAGAACAAGCATATAGGCACAATGAGTCTCTGACAACCTGGAGCAAATCTACCTGATAAATAGCTGAACTAGTTCATAAGACAAGGAAAAGAACCTCTGGACCTGCTAGAAAGCGTCCCTTGAGGAGGGCTCCCGCCTGCCTGACGCCATAGCTGGCATTATCTGCAGCCTGCATTTAAATGCACTGCAGCAGATCTGCAGTCCTGCCCTCTAATACAGCAAAAGATGAAATCCCAAAGTATTTTCAAATAAATCTAGCAGTTAGAGACCAGTTTTGCTGGTTTGGATCTGTTACGTTCCAGTGCTTAATTTGATGTCATGCTCAAGGATGGGCAATAGCATATCATGATATAGACAACAGCTGTAATCTTCCCCATGACTATATATCATAGCTGGTGATGCCACCTTTCTCCTTTAGCATGTAGCTGGGCTCACTTGCCAGAGCCACTTACTTTGCAGACTGTACCTGCTCTCCCTGTTTGAGGTACACTCTGGTCTCCATAAGCTGTTATGTGGATGGATACTCCTGTTTTTGTGTGCTAGGGGTTAGCTAAATAACACCCTAAGGCCTTAAAATTTCCGCACTGCATTTCATGCAGCTCCACAGTAACACTTTAATTCACCAAAAAGCAAAAAGATCTTAAATCCATCATTCCACCCCTTGTTTCAGTCCATGTGCTTATTCCTTAGAAGAACCTGTACTCCAAGCCATGTTATCGGTTCTACACAGTGAGTGGCTATTGTTACATGTGCTTAATATCTGGAAAGGCACAGATCTCTTCACTTAAAAGGAAAGGGCGACTGCTTGACTTCATTGCTATAGTTACTATGAAGTGTGTGTGTGTATATATATAAATAAAAAACACAACAAACAGTCTTAAAATACACTTTTCTTTTCTCCCACTTTTTTGCAACTTAGTCTGCAATATCTCTAAAAGGAGACCATTGACGTTTGCTGAGAATCTTGTCACATTCATCAAAATCTCTTCCTCACCCACCTCAACCTGAAGTCTGATCTGACATGTCTAAATCTCAATTGAAACGTTTGCTTTGAAATTGTGTCACAGAAAAGTACTTTTTATTTAACATATTTGATCCAATATACAGAACTACGAGAATACAGTATTCCAATACTCTCCAGGCACAAAGTACTCATCTTCCAAACCACATTGCAATTACTTTACAATCAATGTCCCCATCGCTGATCGCAAATAATCCTGCTTATACCTTGGACTTTTTTCTTCACTACTAAGTATTCACTTCCTCAAGACTACGTGGTCAGGGCATGGATCACAATCATTTAGTATCTACCTGAACATGCTGAAAACAAAGAAGGCTTTGTTTTTACCCCACTAAAAAAAAGGACTGGCAGGAACTGAGGCTGCTTATGTAGGAAATAGAAGTGCGACTCCTGCTCCCTAAGGATGGACAAACCCATCAGTTTCTGTTTCTCAATTTCTCATTTTCCCAACCTTAAGTTCAGTTTGCCCTGTTTCCGCACACTTTTTGCTCCTGGCCCCAATCATCACTGGCATGTGGCCCCCAGAAGGGAATGTGGCCTTCTGGCTGGAAAAGGCTCCTCAGCCCTAGCTGATTGGTTCAGGAAATGTGAATTAGGTAGGTTTGCATTAAAATGTCAACTGAATGAATTTCTTCCTCATCCCTATTCTTGATGGGAGGAGCTGCAGCAGATCTAGCTTCTAAGAGCTGAGTTATAGCGCAGCTCCAAACTTAAAATGTATGGTGTGGAGGTGACCTTTATCTGGTCCTTACTTCAGCTTGACAGGAGACGGGACTGACACAGCCCCCGCAAATCAATCCAAGCCAGATGAAAGGAAAGTGTGCTGCCCACAGAAAGAGTCTGCAAAGCAAACAGTCCCCAGTGTCACCAGCTAGGAAGCCTAGCCACAGAGGACACTTGTCACTAAACAGATTCGAAGTCACTAATCTGAACAGGGGTGGTGGCAGTAGGCTATTTTCTGACACCATATAAATGTATGATCCATCAGATCCTGAATGGGAAAGAAAAAACAATATGCAAGGCTACGTTATATGAGGCTGTGTACACGCCATACCTTTAAAGCATATTCAAAGTTCATTCTTTCCTTCAAAGAATTCCGGGCACTGTGGTTTGCTAAAAGTTGCTGGGAGTTGTAACTCTGCTACCTATATTGGATGAAAGTCTCAAGGGTCAATGCAAATCAACCTTAGAAAAACCCAAACACCAATGGGTTTGTCCCCACGACAGGCTTTCTGGGTCGGACGTGTCTCCCACAAGAGGAGGGCAATCCTTACCTAGGAGCTCACACGCAAAAGGCACCTGCCTTTCTGTTCGACACCTTCAAGGACATGCTGCTGCTGCTGCCAGGAATAGAGTCCATCAAATATTCATAAAGCCCAGCTTCACTCCCAAGCCAACTTCGGCAATCAGGATTGACCCAGAATAGATTCACAGGCAGCAACCTTGTCTTCCTCTCAGCAGATAAACTACACACACTTTCTCAACCCAGTGCCAGGTTTGACCTCCAGGAGCTTCTTTTGAAGACAGCTCCAGTCCACAAGAAAAGGTTTAGGACATCACGCCACCTGGACTGGGAACTGTGGTTAATCTGAACTATGATTAGGTCCAAACAAGCTAACTTCAAACCACAATTGCTGAAGCTCTTATACAGGCAACTTTCATTATGCACGTGTTTAAAGCACGCATGGTCACGCATGTGTGTGCCATTTGCAGTGTACACTGTACATGGTTTTCCCTTCCTCATTTTATCCTCCCATTGTGAGGTAGGCTAGGCTGAAAACCAGTGGCAAGACCCAGTGAGCTCCATGGTTGTGGGGATTCAAACCCCAGTCTCCCAGGTCCTAATCTGACACGCTAACCAATACACCACACTGAGTTCCTCCCTGGAGCAAACAGAAGCATGGTGGACAGTAATCAGGATCAACAGCATCCCCACCCACCCAAGGTTGCTATTTACCAAAAAGAGGAAACAAAGACACGTGCCTATCACATTATTAACATATCTAATTTGTCCTTTAATACCTTATTTTATAGTTGAGGCAAAATTTAGCTCTGGAGTACATCCTAATGGGAGGGGCTCATTCAAAGGATATGTTTCTCTTTGGAGTGTAGAAGAAATAAGATTCATGGCCTTGAAGGCACATCAGGCAACAGGACTGATCAACATCAGGGACCCAATGTATGTTGCCCTGAGCCGCATCATAGAAGAAGAGTGTGATATAAATTAAATAAATAGGTTGCTCTTCCAGACAACCTGTTAATTGACCCTGATTTGATTGCTGAGAGGTTTGACAACCTGTTATTGAATGAGCATTCATTCTGATTTGCCCTTGTTATCTCACACTTTCCAGCAACTGTTATCTCACACTTTCCAGTGCTTTCCCTCCTCACTTCCCTTATCAAAAAAAGCGTGATTTTTTTAGGGAAGCAGGTTTGTTGCACAGGGTTCCAAATCAGCTTTAATTGCAAGACCTGTATTTTCCAGGATATAACTGAATCCCACCCCAAAACAGCGACAGCCTGGAAGCAACCCTGAGTTAAGCCAGTAAATTAAATAATAAAATAAAATAAAATAAAATAAAAACAATTAAATTAAATAAAGTCACTAGGCTTTGAGTGTGTTGTTGCTTGCACAAGACTTACTTCATAATAAGCATGTTTAGGATTTATTGTGCCCTTTAAGTAGATATGAGTGTTGTTTTTTATATGCATTGGAGGGCAAAACTGTCCCCAGTCCACCTATACCAACTCCCATGATCCCTAGCTAGCAGGACCAGTGGTCAGGGATGATGGGAATTGTAGTCTCAAAGCATCTGGTGGGCCGAGGTTGAGGAAGCCTGACCCATACTCACTTATATCCAATGGACACTGGGAAACACAAACCAGCAGGATGTTCTCCTGCACAAGCCCTACTGCAAGTGCAAACCATCATTCATTTAATCCCAAATATGGTTAGCGCAGGATGACGTCCTGAGATGCACTGTGCTCTTGGTGGCTTTCTTTGCATGGCCTCTGTGCAAAATTGCAGGAAAACCACAACGTGAGTCAGCTGGGAAGAATGGCAAATTGTAAAGCATGCTCATGTTTATTCAGTTGCAATTCATCCTCATTGTTTTGACGGGACACAAATTCATTTGTTATTCGCGGGAATGGCACAAACGCTCCATCAGCATTCGCCGTTAGTTAATAGCCACTTAGGGTACCGATTTTCATGTAAGCTCTTCTAGCAGACACTATGAAAGGCTTCATTTGTACATCACAGGACACTTCCTTCCCCCTTCAAGAACTGGACAAGCTCTTTGAGGCACTGCATCTCTACCTGCTCACAAAGAATCATGGGTGCTTTGATTTTGTGATCACCCTTAAAAAAAAAGCATGTACAGTATCTGGAATTTGGGTTGCCAACTTTTTTTAAGCTCCTGTGTTTTAACATGAACTTAATAAGCAAGAATTACCAGGTGATGGATGCTCATCTCTATACTGTGAAAAGCTTTACTGGGTGATTTTTTGGAAGATCAAGTTACCATTAAATGCACAGGAGCAGGTCTATTCATTTCCCCATCCTAATCAGTTGGCAATCTTGGGAGTTCACATTTAGGATTTTCTTTGGCCTTCTAATATATCCCAAGGCATTGGGGGGGGGGAGGGGAGACAGTGACTCAGTTTGATGGCCTACAAACAGCACAACTGCAATGCAAAGCATGACCAGACTCCAATAGGCTGTGGCTCAGCATGGTCCATCTCATCCACTCTTCTCTTATTCCAAATTTCTCAGCTCTGAGCAATAGTCCTGCCTGGGAGAGGCTTCCTTTAACTACCACATCTCCCCATTCTAGGTCTACTCACACCGGCTGTCGGCAGAGAAATACAGGCAAGCTGTCTGACAGTGACACCAGTATGAGGAAGTCACACAGTAAGTGCCTGGTTGTGGCCTAAGCTCCTAACCCCCTATAGTTCCCTTATTGTTTATTTATTGGTAGTATATTTTTATTCCACCTTTTGTCCAAAGAGCTCTAGGTGGTGCACACTCTTTGCCCATTTTATTCCCACAACCACCCTGTGAGACGGGTTAGGCTGAGTCACAGTGACTGGTCACCCAGTGGGCTTCATGGCTGCATAGGGATTTGAACCCTGGTCTTCCAAGTCCTAGTCCAGCACTCTAACCACTACATCACATGGGCTACATATTATGGGGGAGCCATTAAAGCAGAAGAACAGAGTGCAGTAGACGCTTTTAAGAGATGTTATCATATTTGCAGGCAGGCAAAAGCACCTTGTGGACAATTCAGAGCAGGGCTCCAGGAAAGGTTTGGACTGGAAGCAGGGGAAGGGAAGGGTCTTGAAGTCCAGATAAGGAGTGTAGAGGACCGCATTTGGTCCCCAATTTTGAGGTTTGCCCACCTCTGAAGGGATGTGGGGCCATCAATGGTTAATAGCCAGTACAACAGTGACCTGCAACACAATTTTGCTGAAGTGTGGCATGCTCCTCTTCAGGGTTCCAGCCAGCTAGCCATGTTCTTTTCCAGTATTCTCCATTCGCCCCACCCTGTTTCTCTCTGTTTTCTAGTTCCCGTTCCCCCAACAGTCAATGAGAATTCCTTGCCCACTGTTATTTGGTTATTTTGGATTTCTCCCCACCTCCCATTTAAGATTTCCCCTGTAAAGGTTTTTTTGTACTTCTATCAAGGTTCCCTCAACCCAAACCTATTGACATGCATGGATTGGTACTGTTCTGGCTGTGGAAGGACCAGCACTTGCCTGGGAATTCAGGAAATAGAGGAAATGGCAGTTAAACTGAACTTCCATGTGCAGAGTCAATATATCTCCAAGTACCAGGTGCTATGAGCAGAAAAACAGGGTGAGCCGTCACCTTCAGGTCCCTTCTTACAGGTATCCAGAAGCATTTAGCAGTTGCTATTGGAAGCAGAATGCTGGACTCAGTCTGATCCAGCAAGGCCATTATTCTGAAATAACTTCTCGCTGATTAGTTGAGTCTTATTGAGATGGCTTATTAAGGCAGCTTCCCATCTGTTTTTGTTGTTGCTTCCACAGCAAATTAACACCAATTTGCACAGAAAGCTATGGTGGGCGGCAGCACATTGAACGGAAAAAGGGCCGTGCACATAAGTGCCTCTCCTAAACCAGTTCCATTGCAGCTCTTTGTAAACACGCTCAGCACCTCAATGGGAGAGTTTCCTGGCACAGAGACTGAGAGACTGCAGAAGAAACCTCACCCACCCACTCAAAATCAATTGGGTATAGAGCACACTTGAGTGGAAGGACAGTCACAATTTCTGTTTCTTTCCAAGAGGGCTCCCAGGCCATGTGCAGCCATGAAAAGTAGAGCAGAGCATTCACCACACCAAGCTCAACATCTTCCTCCCCTCCAAGGCCCAGCTCCTGCCCCTATCCTGTCAGTTCAAAACAATCCCTCCCACATACAGACAAGACATACACACCCTGCAATTTAGCTTTCGTAGGATAGCCTTGCAAATGTTGATTCCCAGGCAATCGCATTGCATCCTGTCCATATGTTACAGCAGCCAATTAGTATGCATGCTTGTTCTGGAAATCCATGAGATATAAAGTTTGGAGACCAGACTGAAACCTATGGTTTAAACTGGCCTTTCTGCTTGGTGATATAAAACGACAATTCAAACCTGAGACATAAAACCATCACCTTGATTTACATCAATCTATTTACCTTGGTTTGTTTGGGCTGATATGGGGAGGGGGCAGAATCGGAGTTAAGTTGTCAAAGGTTGAGTATACATACTTCAAGGGAACATGATAAATTTTCATTCTGCTTTCCACCAAGTTGTTTTTGTGTGTGCTACTTTTGGTTCACTCTCTAGAGGGGTATTCACACTCAGGCACACCTCTCAGAAGCTCTTTGTTTTAAGATGCTACAGCTGAAGCAAAATTTGTGCTTCCAACACCCTTTCAACACCCTGTCATGTTCAAGATCAGCATGAATGTGGACAGCTGTTGGGGGTCATGAATAAAAATGCTGGTATTTTTCACATGCATATTTGAAGAGGTTGCTTTGTGCCTACCCTCCTTTCACTATTTGTTCACACCTACACACAAACACCTACTACCCCTTCTCTTTCCAGGAGGCAAGATCTCATTTACCTCCACTAAAACCCAGAGAGGCACGGGCATGCACTCGTGTTAGGGAAAGCAGCCCTATAATATGGAAAGCAACAATGGATTAGGGGCAGGAGAAGCAGGATCAGACAGACAGAAAGCAAGCTAAGTTTAAGGAGTAAGACTTAGATTCACTGCAAGAAGCAATCCAAGACTGGAAAAGTAGTGAGATGCAATCAAGTACGGTAGTTCTAAACAGCACCTGTGGATCTGCTGGTTAGCAGCCTCTTCCTCCTAGTATATGTATAATGCTTGAGCATGTGCTGTACAATTCCTCTGTTATGCTGGCCTCTCCACCCCCACTTACTGTATCTCCCAATATCCAAAGTTAGATTGCAAGCTCTTTGGGGGCAGGGGCCTATTTTCATCACTAGCAGGGCTGTTCAAGTAGTCTTGGTCTCTGAACCTGCCCTCAACCCCAGAACCTACTTAATGCAGTCTCACATATAAGCCAACAAAAGTCACTAGCCTACAGATATTTGAGAGCTACACTGCCTGCACACGTAATCATTGATAGCAGGGGGAAAGAAAACTTCTACAAAGCTACCTTATTATTAAGTCAGATCATTGGTGCATCTAACAGCATTGTCTACACCGAATGGCAGTTTTTTTCCTCAGACCTCAGCCCTGCTGCATAAGATCCTTTTAATTGGCGACGCTGAGGATTGAACCTGGGATTTTCTGCATGCAAAACATGTGCTCAACTACTGAACCACAGGCTCTCTCTCTCTCTAAAGCAGGCTTCCCCAACCTGATGCCCTCTAGATGCTTTGGACTACAACTCCCATCAGCCCCAGCCAGCTTTCCTGCCTACTGGTGTTTTGTACTCACCAGAGGCAAGCAGGCACCTCACTATTTACAAGGTAACCCTAACACAGAAACACACACTGATCCAGAAAGCTTCTTGGAAATTTGCCACAACAGTTTCTTAAAGGGAAAATGCTGTGTATGCTAATTCTCCCAAATACACACACACCCCTACACAGCTACTCCACAAATTTAAAAGCTCCTGCTTTGGGGGTGGGGGGTAGGAATGCTACAGAATGTGTGAATTCTATTGGAGCATCATGAATGATGAACCCTTCCCCATTTCTGGATGACAATCAAGGTTCTCACAAATTCTTTCATCAGGTTTAGAGTGGTTTCCTTCAGTGAATTCCTGTCAATCAGACCAAACTTTCAATCCTGGGAGTTTGCTTCTAGCACGCATCCAATATCTGTGGTTTAGCATTCCCAGGCATCAGGAAAGTTTAACATTCTTTTTCTATGAAAAGAATCTGTCTGTCTGTGTGTGTGTGTGTGTGTGTACACACGTACATACCACCACCACCCCAAACATCAATAACAGTTGAGAGCTGGTGTGGTGCAGAAGCTAAAAGTCTGAGTTAGAGACCAAGAGATTTCCAGTGTGAATCTCCCTTCTGTCATTATTGTACTACATGACCTTCCAGTGTTTCTCAAGCATAGGTCCCTAGCTCTTGTTGGACTACAACTCCCATCATCCAGCTAGCTAGGGATGATGGCAGTTGTTGTCCAACAAAAGCTGGGGACCCAAGTTTGAGAAACAAGCAAAGGGATGGCCCTGCCACACAGAAGCATGAAGAGACTTGCTTCAGGTGGCTTGGTGGGGTGGATGAGTAGAGAAAAAGGAAGGCAGGAACTGTGTCTGAACAGTGCAACAAGACTTTGTAAAATACTGCCCATGCGGGGGAGATGGACATTTGGAGTCAACCTCCAACAGCAAAATGCTTTTGCCTGATACTGCATGGTTACCCATGGGGATCATAAAACTGACCTACCATACAGGATTGTTGCAAGGATTCTAAACAATATAATGTACACGAAGTGCTTATGGCTGTGTTCACTATACATTTAAAGGCCCATGACTCACACACACCCCCCCAAAAAAAATCCTGGGAAGTGTAACTCACACCTCTCAGCAACCTATAATTCCCAGCACCCTTAACAAATTACAGATCCCAGGATTCTTTGGGGTAAGTAATGTGCAGGTGTGTACGCATTTTTGAAAGTGACATGAATTGTAATTAATTGATGCCCCAATCCCTAGCCTCGTTGCAACCCACCAGCACCCACTTGAGTGCAACACTCTAACCTGCAACTTCCCTCAGAGGAAATTAGTTTCTTTCCATGTGAGCCCTCATCCAGGTCCCAACCAGGAGAAGAAAAGTTTGGTATGTAAATAAACATACCAATTTACTTTTTTTCCCCTAGTCCTACTCCTGAAGGTGGGCTAGGGGGTTCATAACAGTTTGAGAAAGAGAAAGGAAGTGGGTGAAGCATCTCCCGCCCCACCATTGCTCCATTTCCCCACCTTGGGCTGCTGCTGTTGAAGACAGAGAAGCAGGTTGGGGGTGAAGCAGTCACCCTAGAGGACAAGAAGTTTGCTGAACAGTAGCATACAGGAAGATATTATGCTACACACGTTCAAACTCCCACCCACTTCTATGCCCTGATGTTGTCATCTTATCTTTCTGGCCTGGCTCCAGTGTCTTTAATGGCAACTAGTAACAAAAACACAATAAAGTAAGTCAATTCACACCACTCTCCTTTCCAAGCTGGGAAAAGCTTCACTGAGATTAATGTCTATGTTTCCAGTTGCTGTTCAAAGCATACAAGCAGGGTAAAAAAAACTGGTTCACACATGCATGTTGTTCCCTTGATGACACTGTACCCGATGGCTCGGCATGGGAACGTGTGAACCAACTCCACTGAAAAGCACTGTGTTGGATGAGATACATGGGAACATGAATCTTCTATCTGCTGTGACTCATGCATGCACATATACACAAGCCACAGTCATCAAATGAGAAAAATGCATGTGTAAATGGTTCCGGGGGGAAATCAGGCAATCCTATTGTCCACCACACAACAGCCACAGAAGAAAAGTTGCAACAGGCCAGAAACACCAGAAAGTGACAGTCTTCCTTATCTCATTGCACCCCTTGCCACCCATCAGCCATAGATCTCTCTGTTTCCCCTAGGGCCAGGAGCAGCTCAGTGGTAGGACACATACTTGGGTTAATCCTCAGTTTCTCCAGTAGAAGCATCCCATGCAGGAGGGCTGAGAAAGACCAGTGATGTGGAACTTGTGGCCCTCCAGCCATTGCTGTATCCCAGCTCCCATAAGTCTCAACCACTAAGGCCAGTGATTATAGGAGCTGGAATCCAACAGCATCTGGAGGACCACATGTTCCCATTCATACTGGAACATGAAATCTTGGATGACTGCTACCAGCATAGAGAGCATTTAGATTAGATGGACCAACAGGCTGACTCTGTCCAATACAGTTTTGTACCTTGATCTGAACCATTATCAGCAAGAATGCACAATATCATTTCAACACTCATTTGCTGCCAAGCACCACCCATTGGCCACTGATCTCTACATCCCCCATTAAGCCATGAATGCAATCCTTCTCCCCACCCTTCCTGTCCCGTACTTCCAGGAACTGCAACAACCAACCCCTAGAGCAGGGATGTGGCCCTCCAAAGGTTTGATGGACTCCCATTTCCATCAGCTCCAGCAAGCATGGTCAGAGGTCAGGGATAATGGGAGTTGCAGTCCATAAACATTTGGAGGGCCACAGGTCCCCCAACCCTGCACTAGAGAAAGTAGAAACATTAACAGGCCTTACATCCTTAAGCCTTACACTCTTCACAACCTGAAAAGCCCATTGGCCACAAGAATAGCAGACAAACCTGCTTCAGTTCAAAACAGCTGGGTCACCAAAATATATCAGCCAGGGTCTCCCACAGAGATACCCAATTTTCACTTCTTGGGTTGTCCCCATTGTTACCACCAATGCCAAAAGGAAGGCAAAACTCTTGTTTGTACTCACAGTTGTGAAGTTCTTCTCGCCGCACTCCTGCCCCCGGAACTTGCAGTATAACAACATCTCCTTCATGTCATGGCCCACACGCCCCATGAACTCACTCATGCTGAAGACTTTGGCTCGGTGATGTTGGAAGTTGGCCTTCTCTCGCAGGATGGCCAAGACTGCTGGGTCAGCAAGATGAGGGTGAAGGACCTGGAGGTTGACGTCCAACAAGGCCAGTAGGTCACCAGCATGGTACAGGTCATTGGTAGTGAGGCGGGAGAAGCGGAACCCGTTGAGGTTGCAGATGGTGACAGCTGGGAAGACCAGGCTGTGGGCAACGACCTCATCCACTCTGGTGACATGCTGGTAGGAGAAGTAGTAGACCAGCCGCTCGGAGCTCTCCACCAGAAGGAGGCCCAGGGAAGCCACAAACACCAGAGCCCACAGGGCCCGCCGCACAGTCATAGGTCCATAGACAAAGATGTGGCGGATTCCATGGAGGGTTGAGGTGTTGGCAAAGATCTGGAGGCTGGAGGGCTGGAGGCTCCCCAGGCTTCCCTCGCTGGTGCTCTCCTTTAAATCCATGGAGAAAGGATTGGTCATGAAGGTGCCACTTCCCTCCTCTGACTGCAGCCAGTTTCTCGTGCGCTCCAGCTTTCCCTCATGGGGTGAAAGAGGCAACAGAAGCAGCCAGCAAGCAGGGCAGCTGCATGTGAGTGTTTGGGTGGCAGTGGGGAAGGTGCTTGCTGCGTGCTCTCCCCAGCAGCCTGGCAGGGACAGTGTGTGGGGGGAGGGGGGGGTAAAATGTTTATTTAAAATCCATTGCAACTCTACCGCTTGATTTCCTCGCTGCGATAAGGAGGGCTGGTTTTATTTAGGGAGACACCAAGGTGATGTGGAAGAGATGTGGGTGGGAAGGCAAGGAGCAGCCAATGGAAACAAAGCCCTCCCCTTTCTCTCTCTCTCTCTCTCTCTCTCACACACACACACAGAGAGCTAGTGATGAGATTACCAGTGTGTGAGTGTGTGTGTGTGTGTGTGTGTGTGTGTGTGTGGTGTGTGCGCATTTAACGGGGAGCAGTCCAAGCTGCTTGCAACCCATCCGCTAAATAAGTCCGAGCTGCTTGCAACCTATCAGCTAATGTTTTATGTGGAAAGATGCTGCTGCCTGCCTCTGGAGCCAACACACTGCAGAACAGAGCAAGGTTCTTGAAGGAGCGGGAGGACTAATACCACCACCGCCCCCACTCCCTGCTGATGATTTTCCGGGCTGCTGGATTCCAGCATCCATCTCCTCTCTTCCCTTCTCAGGCTGCGTTCCCTACCCATGTCTTTTAGTCTGGAAGCTCCTCAGAGATGAAGCCAAGAGGACGACAGACAAAACTCGCAGGACAAAGGGCTGAACATGACCAGGCCTTCGTGTCATAGCAGAGCATCTGGGAAAGATTTGACAGCTGTACCCCCAGTAGTTGCTGGTGCAATGAAGGAAAAACAGCCAGGGCTGAGCTCCAATGATGCCTGCCAAGAAGGATTCGCCGGAGAACGCACTGGCAGCAGCAAATAAGTTTGCCTCTTTTTTTGCCCTTTAATGTTTGCCATCTGTCTTGACAGGGTACCATCGGCTCCATGAACCACCACACTTCCCTCCTTCCTCATCTGATCCCAGGCTGACAAACTGCAGGAAAGAAGAGTTTATCATCAGGGTATGTTACAATGCCAGCCACATTGATTCTAATTTCTTATAAAGCTAATTCTATGTTACAGGGGAAAGGAGCAAGTGTCCAGAATTTAATGAAAGCTTAGCCACATTTTTGTCAATGTCTTAAAACTCAGAGATAGACAAGTAAATGGCAACAGCGTCTTAAATGTGTTTATCAGTATACACTTGTGTGTGTTCGTGCGTGCATGTGCGGGGGGGGGGGGGGGAGAAAGAGATATACCACATTAATTAGAGACTGAGAGCATCCATATGTGAATGCCAATATTTGGCAACCTTCACTGTAATATGTGTACACACACTGTTTTAGCCAAAGTTAAGCACTTTAGGGCTGCAGTCTTTGGTGCATTTACCTTCAAGTAAGTCCCATTGAATTAATTGGTACTTCTGAGCAGAAATCGTTAGGATTTCTCTGTAAGCAGATGAACTAGGGAGCAAGTCCCACTGAATACAGTGAGGGTTAACACCTGAGAAAACACGCATAGGATTGTGCTGTTATTCCTATTCATTTCAATGGGAGGATTAGGCACATAATTAAGCCTTGCCTATAGGAATGAATGAGACGTCAAAATGCTTAGCTTTAACTGGATCGTGCTCATGAAATATTGCAAAAAAGAGAGGAATGTGCAAACGTATACTTTTCTGTCATATTTGTACCCCAGACTTAATCCAAGGACCTCAAGTCAGCATATGTGGGGTTCTTCTACAACCACAACAATCACATGAGGTAGGTTTTAGGATGACAGAAGGTGACTAGCCCTAGGTCAATCCTGTGAGCGTTGTGGCTGAACAGGGATTTGAACCTAGGACTTTTCCGCTTAAAGACTAACACTTGATTCACTACACCATGGCTGCAATCCTAACCATGCTACTTGGAAGTAAGTCTCATTGAGGTCAATGGGACTTGTTTCTAGGTAAGTGGGGTTAGGATTGCAGCCTTGCTCCTCTATGAAAATGCAGAATAAGCAAATGTGGGTGAGTGAATATATTTTAAATGAGTGTCTAGTTATGTGGACAAAAGAACTACTTCCAACCTCCACAGTCAGTGGCAGTTTAACTCATTATTACTTATCTGCTGCAGATACTGATACCTATTTTCAACTTTCCCTCCACCCTCTCAGTTTCGCAAAACATTTATCAATTTTTACAATTCCTTGCAGAAGTATTTTATCAATCACTTTTCTTTTCTCTGATTT
The DNA here is from genome assembly GCF_951804945.1 of Podarcis cretensis. Classification (NCBI taxonomy): domain Eukaryota; kingdom Metazoa; phylum Chordata; class Lepidosauria; order Squamata; family Lacertidae; genus Podarcis; species Podarcis cretensis. Next base: position 25,739,078 of record NC_137182.1, on the reverse strand, counting down.
TATATCATGCACTTGAGCACACACATACAAATTTCATAGCAGCGTATAAAGGGGTCACATGAGCAGATTTTACATGTCTTGTAGTCCACTTTTATGCATGTCAACCTGAAAATAAATTTCACTTAGATAATGTGGCTTGTTTATTTATTTATTTATTGAATTTATATACCGACCTATAGCCGGATGTCTCAGGGCGGTCCACAGAACGAAATCAGTTCTTGGCTTAGTCCCAAGTGTGCACAGGATACCAACTTTAAATTTTGAAAAAGCACCAGCAGGACACACCATGGCACCATGGGGTGGGGAGGTGAAAAAATAGATTATCTGAGGAGCAGGTAGTAGGCCTTTCATGGGCTATAATGCTTACATGCATGCATACCGAAACAAAACATATTCAGGGTTGCACCAGATGTGGAAGAAGATTCAGAGCAAGAAGCCAAAGTATGACCATTGGTATTCCCACAATTTTTATTTTTATTTTATTGTGAGCACAGGAGGAACAAGATTTACCACCACAGCAGGTAAATCTGTGTGTTCCAGTAGTGGCTGGCACCTGTTAGGGCTGATAGGGTGGAAGGGAGCCCAGCAGCAGGTGGCACCAGAGCAAATGTCAGGCAGAGCCAACTAATTCTAGCTTTGCCTCCATCCTCTTCCCTGCTGAGTTTTACAAGATAAACGAGAGGAAGCTGGCACAACCAATGCCACCCCCTGCACTGGATATTAGTAAGAAGGCAGGCAGGTGGGTGCTGGCTGATGATGGTGGAGCAGTGCCCCATTCACCCAGATGCACCAACTACCATTGCCAGTGTGTACCTGGTCTCCAGCAAGCAGAAGACCAGTTGAATGTTCCTCTTCCGCTCCCTCCCACTCCCCACTACTCCAATTTGCCTGAATGGCAGCAGAAATGAATCCGCTGGCAAGAGATGCCCATGTGTTCCTTTGCTACCCTAACAACTAATACTTAGAGGGCCATTAGCTTACCAAGAGGCTGGCCTGGCTATTCCAACAACTGAATCCTCCATTAGATCTTAAGTCTTGCTGGATCCAGGAATTACAACAATATTGCTTCTGCTAACAGCCTGCATAGGTGCTGCTTCTGGCCGTATTCAGTAACCCTTGCTTTCTAGGGCTGTTTATGCAAGAAAAGTCAAATGAAACAAAAAAGCAAGGGGGGGGGCCTAGAAAATCCTGCCCCCTCCCCTTCATTGGCTAATGCATTGGGGAAGCATGGTCTTCACTTCTTCTTACACCTAACAATCATGCCACTATTGTTGCTTTAATTGGCAGAAATTGTTCCTAGAAAAGTAGAGGGCTTGAATTATTGCTCAATAATATTTGGTCTTATAGTGTTTTATTTCTTTATTCATTACTACTTGTATATATGATGTGATTATCATAATTATTATATATTATCTTTAATAAAATATTTTGTGTTAAAAATGCTTTTTCAAAAAGAACAGTGCTCACATAATGTTAAGGAAAATAAATGGTTACGGAGAGGCTTACTAGAAATGGAATTCACAAGCCTCAATCTCTCCAATCTTAGCCAAATCACGAAGCCTCCTGCAACCTCCACCTCCCTTAATTCAAACATTAAGACTAGGAGCTGCAAGTCTCCAGTTCAAATCTCATCCCAACTAGGCTGCTGCTACCTCCCAGACCTGACATCTATAACACAGAGGAAATAACCACTCTAGCCTCCTTAAAGAGATATTGCAAGGCTGTGACGCTCTATACTTTTAAAGCACATTTGACAGCACACACACCCCTCAAATAATTCTGGGCACCGTAGTTTGCTAAGGGTTGGTGGGAATTGTAACTGTAAGAGGTAAACTACAAGGACCAGATTTTTTATTTTATTTTTTTGAGGGAAATAAATGTGTATCTTTCTCACAGCAGACCTTGTGAGGATAAGCAGCTTTTGAAATTAAAATAAAAAATTAGTAATCTGGGCCCAGTGTAGGGCAGCCAAATGTAAATGAACAACGAAGAGATATAGTCACAGGAACAAATTAAAAAATATATCAGCAAACAGTAGAAACAAAAACAGGCAAATATGATAGGCTAACCCAGTGTTTCCCAACCTTGTGCCTCCAGCTGTTTTTGAACTACAACTCCCATCATCCCTGACTAGCAAGACCAGTGGCAAGGGATGATGGGAATTGTAGTCCAAAAACAGCTGGAGGCACAAGGTTGGGAAACACTGGGCTAACCGATAAGATTCACCAATGACGAGAAACTGAAATCATTCAAACAATACAATACAGTACAAGTAAACAACAAATCAATTCTCTGATAATTATAGGACAAGTTTTCCAGGACTAAAATGCATTTCATACTTTTTTTCAATCAACTGAAAATGCATATGAATAGCAACTGGAGACCCCTTGGTGTCTCAGTTTTCTTGCAATTTTCTCTTCATTCAGGAGAGCACCAATATACTATAAACTTTGAAAACAGCTTCACCCACTATATGAAGTAGAATATATAATGCAAGACCACCACGCATAATATACTGTAATTAAAGATGCCTGTTGATTTCTGTTAGGTGCTACCATGCATCTGAATACAAACACCAGAGTAGTAATTTTGAATTAATGCAATATACAAAATTAGAATATACAGTCAGGGGAAAAAGAAAGTGCACCCTATTTGAATTCTGTGGTTTTACATATCAGGACATAATAGCAATCATTTGTTCCTTAAAAGGCATAACTAATTAGTGTTAATTTTTCACACATGGCTTTTCCATTTTGGCTTTATTTCTGTTAAATAAATCACAACACAGTGTAATATGCCATGCGTCATTGTTCACCTGAGATTGTATTTACCTAATTTTAAGACCTGCTACAGAACAGAGGGTTGTTATCATGTCTTCATATGTAAAACCACAGAATTCTAAGATGGTGCACTTTCTTTTCCCCCATGACTGTATGAAATTACATTACGGCAAAAAAAAACAAAAACCACCACCTCACATGCTTACCTTCACATTTTTTTTCCTCAACGTAAGTGAAGGCATAAACGGTACTCACTTCAAAAACCCCAAACTGAGGCCTTCTATGGCAGTGAAATTACCTACTCATGAGTTAACACAGCTTAACAGGTGACTCCTCAACTTTAACGAGGAACTAGCCTTAAAATACAATTAAAGAAACATGTGTGATAACTTAACTAACAAGGTCCTAGTAGCAGCTACTTTTATGGTCTTCGGTCATGCCTGAACCCACCTACACAATTCCCAGAGTAGCTGAATAATCAATCCCTCTTGCCAGGAAACTTTAGGAATTGTCACTCGAGGATAACAGTCCTAAAAACTCTCAGCACCCTTAGCAAACTACAGTTCCCAGGATTCTTTGGGGAATGTCATGCCTGTTTAAAGCGGCATGTTTCTGCTTTAAATATATTGCAAAGATGGGGCCTGAGGCCTTCCTGCAATCTGAGGCACAAGAGGCAAGGCCTTTTTCCTCAGAGGCACTAGAGAAATTTACCTGTTGCTTGCATTCCAAAAGGCAGTTAAAACCTCTTTCTTTCAGAAGGTTTTTTTAAATGGGATTCGCTGCCACTGCTCTGAAATGTTTTATAATTCTTCCAGAGCCTCAGTTTTAGTTTGACTTGGACCTTTCGGGATAAATTGCTTTAATTTCTGCCTGTCACTGTAATGCAAAATCCCGCCTTCGGCATTTTTTACAAGAAGTCAGGATACAAATGCTGTGAATAAACAGACAAACAAACAGACGGTAATGAAGAGATTATACTTCAGAAGCTACATGAAAGAATATATATCTTGTTCTGGAAGCCTGGAGCCAGTGACCACAATCTGACACCCACACAATAAATGCCCTCCCTTCACAGGCCTGGTTTACATCACTAAGAATTATGCTTGGGGAAATAAATAGGAAATTCAAGTGGGGGGAGAGTGAAGGGTTGCTACTGCGGAACGTGATCACAAGATGGCGGCAAAGAATTAAATTTGGGAGATACATATGCCTTTGCGAAATGTCTGGGGCCTGTGTTTATTAGTTTAAACGTGAAGTCTGGGTTGTGACCAGTTGCTATGCTGGAGGAGGAGAAATGGTGGACAAAGTGTCCAGTTGCCTTAAAGCTCTGAGTGGCTGAGAGACGAAGAAGCTCAAGGTATTAATTTACAGGACAGAGGAGGGGGGGACGGGAATTTAGTTGACTAGCCTGGTTAGAATTCAATTGGGCAGGTTTTCCCCCCTTCAATACAGACTTTAAATCCCTGAAGCAAGAGAGCATAGGGCTATACTAACTGAGGGCTCCTCAAAATGGCCCTCAAAAATGCTTGTTTGCTGTGCCCACAACCAGGGAATAATTTAGGCCATGCCATCTTCCCCAGTTTTTATCTTGCATTCGTAATATTCCAACACACAGTTGACATTCAGCCAAAATTTTACGTAGGCCTCTGAATGTTATTCTCTCGATAGGAGCTTTTTCTTTTAGCCGGAATTCGCCAAAACTCAGTTACAGCACCTCTCAGGTGGGCGCCGTGGTGAGTTCCGGCACTTCTTTTTCTAGAAAAATAGCACTGTTCTCGATAAATAAATATACAGTGGTACCTCTGGTTACGTACTTAATTTCTTCCGGAGGTCCGTTCTTAACCTGAAACTGTTCTTAACCTGAAGCACCACTTTAGCTAATGGGGCCTCCTGCTGCCACTGCGCCACCACTGCACGATTTCTGTTCTCAACCTGAAGCAAAGTTCTTAACCCGAGGTAATATTTCTGGGTTAGTGGAGTCTGTAACCTGAAGCATATGTAACCTGAAGCGTATGTAACCCAAGGTACCACTGTACAGCTCAAGTGTCAAAAGTCAGGGTAAAGAGGTACGTCTTCAGCATTCTCCATAGGCTGTTATAATGAAGGCGACAGGCACACCTCTAGTATGAGCACCATAGGTGCCAACCCCCTGGGTGCCCAAGCACCCCCAAAATTCCACATGAAGGGGCTGGGCACCCACAAATTTTGGTGCCAGGGCCTTGCACACTGCATAGCACCCACAGCCCCTGGCACCCATGGTCACAGGGCCAAGTTGACACTCCTGATGAGCACTTGTGAGTTGGGCCCAGAAACAAAATGGCAACCAGCACAGCTGTTTTAAAACAGGGGGTATGTGAGATCCAAACAGAACCCTTGCCAGTAATCTGACTGCTGCAATTTGGACCAGTCGAAGTTCCTGAAGGGCAGCCCCGCATAGAGATCATTGCAGCAATCCTTTCTGGAAGATACCAGAGCATATCTGGAAGATATTTAGGATGGTTTGGAGGTTAATGTGATGTATATCCTGTATTCAAGGATGCGGGTGGCGCTGTGGGTTAAAGCACAGAGCCTAGGACTTGCCGATCAGAAGGTCGGCGGTTCAAATCCCCACGACGGGGTGAGCTCCCATTGCTTTGTAGATAAATAGGTACCACTCCGGTGGGAAGGTAAACAGCGTTTCCGTACGTTGCTCTGGTTCGCCAGAAGCGGCTTAGTCATGCTGGCCACTTAGTCAAGCTGTACCCCGGCTCCCTCGGCCAATAAAGCTAGATGAGCGCTGCAACCCCAGAGTCGGCCACAACTGGACCTAATGGTCAGGGGTCCCTTTACCTTTACCTATCCTGTATTCAATCATAAATCCACAGATATGCCACGGATCACCTGCATGAAGTTCATTACCACTGGGGTTCCAGGGACCACAGCTTGGGAACTCCTGCTTTAGCAGGTTCAGACACTGTTTGCTTTTATGGTGTGCTAGAAACATTGTTTGATTTGTGATTCTTACTTTGCAAATGCTACCCAATATTTGAGGTGGCAGTCTTACAGTCTATCAGTGTTATTTATGAATGTACTGTGTTTTTAACCAGCTTTTCAGACAATTATCATCTACCGAAACAGCTCACATCAGTTAAAAAGAGAGAAGTACAGACCCTGCCATCAGGCATGCAAACAAAAAAAGACCACACAGACAAGGAAAGGGATCTGGAGGGAAAAGGCAGAGGAGCCATCAAGGCCCCCTCCAGATATCCTTTTTATCACCAGCAAATTTATTACCCACCCTTCACTAGCAGGTTCCAGGGCAGGTTACAACAATATAAAATAGCAAACAGTACAAACCGATTACAATCACAGGAATAGGGCAGGCCCTAAAAACAGACATCTCAGGTGCCAAAGGCCAGTTTTCATGGTGCATTATTATTCATGCTCATGATGGTATCAGGGCAAGTTATTCATGGTCCCACTTTCAGTACTGTTTGTACCTTTTTGGAGCTGACACACTGCTTTGTTTCAAAGCAGTGCATGCCCCTGTAACGCCTTGGTGACACCCTGTGATTTTTGTATACCACAAATTTCCTGGTTTATTTTTTGACCCACTTTTGGTGCTCTATAGTCCCCTTCTACTCAGCAATAATACAGCAACACTGGGAAAGCACCCCAGACCAACTAACAAAACAGAAGGATGTGCGGACTGTCCAGTCTAAATCTACCACAATGCACTAAATCTACCACTGTATCAATGCCATGTTGCAGAATACATGCCTCATTTTAAAAATAATAATAATCCAACCAGCTTGGAGGGACTGCAACTCTTTAAGGTCAAGACAAATTGGTGAGCTAGGCTGATTGTCTCATGCTGGTGGCTCTTTTTCCTGTTGCTAATGGATGAAAGCAGAGTGCTCTTTCCCCCTTACTTCTTCAGTAGGCGCTTGTGTTCTTTCTGGGTGAGTTTTCTACAGCTGCTTCTTCTTTGGCCAATGGATAGGACAAGGTTAGCCTCTCCCTTGCCTTTATGTTTATTCCTGGGAAGCAGAGGGTGCAGCGTCAGCAAGGAGCTAGAACCCCTGGCCAATGGCCGGCTCCATAATGTGCTTCCTTGCTACTCTCCAGTCCCAGGGCTTACTGTTACAGGCTGCATTCTTTACACTTACGGACTACAAGCCAGGCCAGCAAACTCATTCTCCCAAGTGCTGATACTGAGGTAGGCAAAACAGCACCATACACACACACACACACACACACACACGGGGGGGGGGGGGGGGTCACAGCTGGCTTAAGGGAACCACAAAGTTTGCAGAAGTTAAAAAAAAAATCTTAAGAGGGTGAAAACATGAAAAAAACACCATAGTGATTGTAATATACTGATTTTTTAAAAGCATTATGGTTATTTATATTTGAATATTAAAAAATATAAAAAGTAAAACCCTAAACACAGTCCAGTGAGGACTGTGGGCACAAAATGTTGATGGATTGCTGGGGAAGAGGGAGATGGAATGGAGTATCCGGGGGGGGGGATAGTGAGCTTGATTGAATCCACACTGCCAACCTTTTGCCGAAAGTCCCATTTGTAAGAATAATACTGGGGATTTAGACAGTGCAACACAGATCAGTTTTAGTATCTTTGTATAGGAGGTGCTTAGCGGGAGGCTGAGATAATAGTTGCTCACTAGGTCAAGATAACCTGGGGCCAGTCACTACCTCGCAGGCTAACCTACTTCATAGGCTTGTTGTAAGGATAAAGGAAAGGGGTATGTATGTCACTTTCAAGGTCCTTGGAGGAAAGATGATATGTAAATATACTTATTTGCTCAAGGATACCTAGTTACTTGATGGCAGAGGTGACATTAGAACTGTGAACTTCCCAATTCTTAATTCAAACTTTGAGACGATACGCTGTAAGAGCTCACAGCTGGAACCACTTTTTTAAAAATAATAAACTTGGTGAGAAAAAGCATCACTTCATGATCCTACGGTACAAGATTCAACATGTTTCCTTCGGAATTAATATCAGGCCTATTGGGTTTAATTGTATTCTGGACCCAGTTACAATGTCATGTGGGGAAACTGATACACTTTACCAGAGCCCAGAATTCAAGCTAGGGTGGTATCAAAAATATGGGCTTCAAACCTCTTAACAACTTGGGGCAGGGCAGGGGCAGAAGAGAAGTAGGCTAAGTTGCAAATCGTGCATGAGAATGTTTGTCCCAGCTTTTCTATATCTATAAGGGTGACCTGATGCTGTCAGATTTGCTGGAGCCAATGAGAAGAAGTGTTGAAACATTTCCCAGAGTCCCTTTATTCCTGCTGTTATTTCCTATGCAGAGTAGAAGGAAACAGCAATTCCTCATAACCAGCAAGGCATTGTTTGGAAAGAAGGCATATGAAAGTTTGCACAGGCCCCAAATATGTTGTGATATTCAACTTCAATGATTACAGAGATGCCTATTCAACACAATTGTCTGTACATTGTTGCTTGGACCAGAACCCACAGTCTGGTACCTGACTTCAAATGCAACGCCACAGTCACCTGCAGTTTCATCAGAATAGTACCACGGGCAGTTTCTCCAATCACAGGATCAAGGTGCAGCTACCATACAATTATTTCTTCTCAGAATTTGCTGGCCCGTAATGGAGTGCTCTTCACTCTGACTGCAAACGTTGCCAGGGGAGAAAGAAAATAAAGTGTTGTTGCTTTGACTTACCAGCAGAGCCAGTGAAGCACCAGGATCATGAGCAGTGGAGGGCAGGGTGAAGAGACATGACAATTCAATGTTAAAAGCAGAAATGAAGAACTTGTGGCCCTCCAGGTGTTGTCGGACTCCTAACTCCCATCAGCCCCAGCCAGCACAGCTAATAGGGATTATGGGACTTGAAGTCCAGGAATATTTGAAGGGCTGCAGGCTCCACCATCCTGTCTTTAAAGGAACACATAAAAAAGGGGGGGGGTGTACAGCAAACTCACAGAGCCTTTGGCCAAAGGAAGTTGCACAGTACCTCTATTCCAAAAGAGGATGGGTCAAATCTGACCACCAAATAAATTTGGGGGTGGGATGACAGTGTGTGGAACCCACTAGGGAAGAAAGGGAAACCAAGAAAAGCCTGGCTCAGTCTTTTCCAGCTCTCACCAAAAATGCCAGAGCACTCAACCATCATGTCTCATATCCCTTCTCTCCTACACTCTGATTGTGCCAGCTGTCACCCAGATATTTATACCCACTGCCCCCAGCTGTGACTTTCTTCTCTAAAAAGTGCTAAGAGTTCAAACTTTCACAGAAACCTTGCTTCCTCTTTCTGTTGCAAAAAGCAGAAGTGCACATTCACTGTGGTTAGGCATTCAGAGATGTTCTGATGTGATGCATTTTCAAGCATTAATCTCTCACTTTCCTTATAGTGACAAAGCTGGTTCATCACCAGCCTTGGAAGGGATTTGCATTCTATGACTTCCAACCAATGCCCTTTCTCCACCTCCCCTCACCCCAAGGGAGTGTCTCTCAATCACTCTTTAAATCCCAGCATGCACATGTGTAACTTGAGATCTTATTCGCAAAGCATCTTGCTCATCTTTTATTTATTTAGGACCATCGGTGTGCATGGTTTTTCACAGAGGCCAAAGAGTCCCCTGGTACCTTAAGAGAACATGCAAATTTAATGGTGGCAGAAGTCACATAAGTGAAGGAGGAGCATGCAAACCTGAGGTTTGCTGCAGCTCATTTGCAGCTATTACAAACAGTATGAACCATTGTGACTGAACGGCAACATCATTTGCACTGAAAAATAAGAATCATGTGCATGTTTGGCATGCTTGGACGAGGCTAGGCAAAAACCTATCCCAGATGTGCTAGTTTTCAATGCACAAGGGAGTTTTGTTTGCTGGAAGGAACATAGGTTTGTGCCAACACAATTGACCCGCTCCTCTCATATCCCATGTGGCTCTTCTCCCCAGGCATTGTGTAACAGATCCAGAAGGCATTTGTGAAGCACTGCAGAACTTTTGCAGAGAAAAAAGGATAGCACATGCTGCTCCACCCCTCTCCCAGCCCACTTAATGTTTCTTCTCATAATAAGGATGGATCCATTGACAGCAGGAAGTTCCCTGCCCTGAATTCTGAGTGAGCATGGTTAGGATTGTGCTGTAAAGACACTAAACATATGACCCTTTGCAGGCTGTTTGCAATTTTAGGGAAGAAGTGAGCCATTCTGGAGCAACTATAGCCATGCACTGCAAAACACAGAGGGGAAAACTTCCCCACAAAAAGCTGACACAGCACAGCTGTCAAGGGTGGTTTATAGCGCTGGCTGCAATGTAAAAGGTAATGGACGTTTCAAGTATCAGCACAAGTTTTGCAGCAGCTGTGAGACAAATAATAACTTGCTTCCTTCACTTCTCCAAGGAAGCTTGTGCTGTTGAGGAATTACCCTAAACCCAGTTATGCCAATGGGAGGGCAAGGGCATATCTTCCACCTGCATCACGGAGAAGGCAGCAAGCTCTGGAGTTTCTCTGATATAAAACAGGATGTAGAGCCTTTTCTGTGGTCTTAGGCCTACCTGAAAGACCACCCACAGGAGACAGCAAGCCCAGCTGTGTGGATTCTGGGATTCCTTGGAAATTAGAGGGCGTTCCCCTCCACTTCTTCTTTTTTCTAAAGGAAGTTTTCAGCTCTTGTAGCTGCAAATATTTGTTGAGAGTTCCACAAGCCAAAGGGGAGGCTGAAAAAGCTTGCCCACGCAGTCGCTGGCTGTAGGCAGGACTTTGCCTCTCCCATCGGCAACACAACCGGAAGCATGCAAAATGGCAGAAATGTGGAATACACCCTGCAAATTATGAGAGGCAATCCCATCTGCATCATTCATACCAACCCCAGAATTCAGTTTTTAGACTGCATTGGGTGCAATATTTATTAGTTGACACAGCCCAGCCAACCACCTTCCGTTAATCCTCCCCACTACAGAAGAAGAAGACCAGGACACACAGGAGATGAGATGAACTAGTTTAATAGACACAGTGATTGACTGATGAGGACCAGAGGGGGGATGGAATACTTCACTTGTCCAAAACAGTAACAGTAAACACAATGACCGGTTGCTCTCTATTTCACACATACACATGGCAGCACCTGATACTTCAGAGTCTCTACTCAAGAGCAAATAAGGGATTAGCACCTGCCCATAAAGTTGCCACACCAGTTCCAGTGCTCTTGCCTTTAGTGCGCGACACAGGTGGCCTCATACCGAGACAATTCTAGAACAGTGCATGCTTAAGTCACACAAATACACACGAATCATATAAATACTCAGCATACGGAGGCACAGAAAGCCGAGCCTCTTTCCTATGGCAAAGGGAAGGCAGATGCTGCCCGCCCTTGGGAGATTCCTATTTTCCTAGGAAAGCCCACCCTAAAATGCACAAGGGCTGCTGTGGATGGCTTCTACAAATGCTCAGTAGTAATCGGGGTGTGCAGGTTTCCCCACCCTGCTTCTTCTTTCCATCTAGTAATGTCAGGGTTACATAGGAGCTTCCTGGAGGTGAAAGTCCCTCAGTTTCCTTGGAACAAAACAAGCCATTCAGAGTTGCAGGCAGGGTGAGTCAAAGATTCCTTATTAACTAATCCTGCAGAGCCAGGCACAAGTCGGCTCTGCAATGGGGCAGGCAAGCAAACTCCCTCCCTCCCTCGCCAACCTGCTCTTGTCCAGGGAAGGACAGTTCCAAAAACATCCAGTTGTAATGCCATGTGGGGGGTCACCTTTCCCAAAGAATCCTTTGCTTTCGGTCAGAGTTTCCTAGAGGATTACGCCCACACAGAGGGGCGAGGCAGAGAAGAGGGGACAAAATGTAGCTTACAAGCAGTAGAGCAAGAGCAATGAGAGGGGGAGGGAATAGCAGCCAATGCTCTGCTCAGAGGTCAAGCTTCAAGCTAGGACGTGTGGCAGGCGCAGGTGGGGTGGGAGCTCTCTTGCCTGTCATGTGTGTTGCCTTTTAAGCAATTTTATGATGGCAATTTAACTGAGGGCATGGGAGAAAAAGTGCCAGTAAAAGAGGAAAATCTGCCCCCAGCAAATCGCTGGATAGGCATAAAGCTGGAATTCAACTTTTGCACAGGGAAAATCTGGGACTTGTTGCTAGTAGTCCAGTGTGCTGCTCTAAAGGTCAGGAGAGATAAGTGTGTGTGGTTGGACTGGAATAATGGCCCCTCTGGCAAGACAATTTGCCAGAAGAAGCTTATACAAGTTTCTAGTCATGTGTGTTCTTGAACTGCACTTCACTTTCTGGTACCAAACTGAGCAGCTAACATGCTTGTTATTAACAGGCTGCAGGTGGTTAGGATGTGCTCCTCCACGGTAGTCTCTGTCTGTGCAACTTGAAGGACACTGCCACACCCCAGGACCTGCCAAGGTGATTACAGGGACAATATTTTCTTATGATTCTTAGGTTTTTCCTATTATTCCCTTTCTCCTTTGAGTGGGGTTCTCATGAGAAAAGCATGATATTGTCACACTAGCAGCTCGACTACACAACCGGAGAGCTATACAACTTCAGATTTATCACACACAGGTAAACACAAACATGCAGGAGGGAGCCAAGGTTTACTGCCACACATCCATCCAACTGGCCTCAAGAGGATCATTCATCAAATCTCCCATCACGGATGTTGTCAAATGAGAAAGGGAGGAACTTGAACCCAGCGCCCATGTAGAACTTGTTCTGAAATTCCACCCTAGTGAGAAACAAAAAAAGGAACACAAGAAGCAAACAACCATCAGCTCAGGAGGCATGTCAAAGAATTTCGAGATTCAAAAGTGGCAGTGACCTTATCCTTTCTATGGCATTCATGTTTTACTACTGCAATGTACCGTTTCAGATATCCCAATTCCCTGTCCAAGTTTAAACCCACAGCCCCCCTCCCGGTTGCCTTTGCAGAAGGTTCAAATTGCAGCAAATGTGAGTGGGTATCAGTGCAAGGACTCAGGCATGCAAGCGATAACAGCACTCTATGCCCAAAAGTAGGAATGGGGAACCTCAGGTCTGGTGGCTGAATACAGGCCCCTCTATCCATCCCTCTGGACTCTCACTGGCCCTGCTCCACACCTCTCTCAAGCACTTCTGGGTGGATGGGATATGTCCTTAAAGTGGATCCGGCTAAAGGCCCATCTAGTCCAGCCCCCTGTTCTCACAGTGGTTAACCCCATTCCCATGCGGAGCCCCAAAGCAGGACCTGAGTGCAACAGCACTCTATCCTCTCGTGAGTCCAAGAAGTGGGCATTCAGGGGGCACACTACCTCTGACAATGGAGGAAAAACACAATCATTGTGGTTATGTCTATCTCTGCTAAACCATGTGTCTAGGAGGCTCAGGGCAAGGGGCACACCTGGACTGAATGCCCAACACAGCACTACTTTAGACTCTCTCCTCTGCATCTGGTTTAGCATCACAACAGGAAACCAGGCACCGAAGCAGCTTCCATGGATATACCCCAGAAGAACCGTGAGTGACAACCCCTGCAAGGACAGGCTCTTTAGAATTCTGGACTGTCAGTGATGCAGAATCCTATTCCTCATCTCTGAGGTCAGGATGATTTGATGGTTCAGAATTCCAAAGAGCATTCTGCATCCTCCCAAAGATGATGATTTTCTTGAAATTCCCAGGGGTGACCAGTTAAACATCCAACTCAGAACCAGCCAAGATTCTAACACACATACAGAGAGAGCGCTTCATGTGGTGTATACCGTATTTGTATTCCACCTTCCTCCAAATTGTTCAGGGCAATACATGGAGGTTATCATATTTTATCCTCGCCATTCACTGTGAGGCAGGCTAGGCTGAAATATAGTCACTGATCCTAACGCATCATGGACGAGAGGGGTTTGAACTGAGGTCTCCCAAGGCCTTTTTCAAATAAACCACAGGGGTGTAGCACAACATGGCATAGGTACCCGGGTTCCCCCCTCCCATTTCTTGCAAGGCCTTCGGGGTTGTATCTATGCCAGGGAACTTTGCAAGTATGCCACATTCTCCCAGTAGTGATTTCGTGGAAGGCCATTACCTGGACATCAATCCAAAGTCTTAGGTTCACCCAGCCAAGTCAGGGTCACTGTTATCATGTCTTCCCTAACCTATGATGTTCCCCTCAAAAAGAAAAGGGAAGGGAACGATTCAAGTTGATTAGGCTTCGATACATTTCACAAAGTGGAACGAAAATCTTCCATTTTGGCAAAAAAGCTAAAGATTCAGTACTGGAATACCATACAAAAAGCAAGGTCACAGTTCGTTTCAGATCTGTGTAGCTCACCTCAGCTGCACTCCAAAAACTATTCTAAATGCCCATCTAAGCCACGGCAAACGAGACGTCTTTCTTTTGAACCAGAGCAGTCTGGAGCCCCTCTTCTTCCATCACCAACTTCAGGGTGCCACAGGGAAACACCAGAGAAAGGAACAGAGGCCTGCATTCCAGGATCGGTTTGTTTCTTTTGCTGTTTTGCCGTTTCCACTAATGAACTCAAAATGTAAAGGGAATGGTACTGGAAGGCTGCCCAATCATAAACAGGCACCAAACATGGAAAGAAAAACCCCATGATTCATTAAGAAAACAAACCCCGTGCTCTTCTCTTGGCTCTGTGGTGAGAAACATTTTCCATCCCCTTCATCTGCCAGATACAGAGAAAAACGGAGTACGAGTTGATTTGCTGCCGCTGCTCCTCTAGGGTGGAATGTTTCAAGTGCAGGATTCTTTTTAAAGACTAACATCCATCTTGCAAACCCAAATACACCAGAGAACACAGAGAAACTCCATTTAACTCAGGGGCAGTGAGAAGGCATAATGGATCAAGCAAACTCTCATACACCTTTGCAAGCAAATGCAACACCTTCCCCCAAAAGGCAAAAGGCACAGATGGAATTTGTCAGCTACCAATATGAACTAGCCTTCTCTCCCTTTGCAAAATCTCCAATTTCACGATTCGCCTGCCACACCCACATGAGCAAAATCCTTGCACACAGAAGACTAGTGCATCAGGGCAAAGGTTATGCTAGAGCTCTTCTTCCTGATACACCACCTTTCTACATGCAGAGATTTGTGCATGTTAAGGAGGAGAGCTCAGTCACGTGAGCCGCCCACCCATAGGCTGAAGCGATATACCCCAGACGCAAGCAAAATGCAGCCTCTGATAAGCTAAGAAGGGAAAACCATTGCAGAGCGAAAGGGCAGAGGATTGCAACAGCCCACCACCACCACCTCCGCTCTCTTTGCTCCCGCCAGCATGCTCACGTCACTTGGACGGCGAACAGCTCCCCCCGACTGAGAATACCAGTTGCGCTGCCAGGCCGCCAAGCATTCCCAGCATATCCAGGGTGTGCCAGCTGCACTTACAGACTGGAAACAGCTGCGCGCTCTGCTCCTCTCCACTTGTTTCACTAATTGGCAGGGACACGGGGGTGGCCATATTTCAAGCCTTTTTTAAAAGAAGTTAGCGAGTTTCAAGACTCATGTCTCTGGCAACAGGCATTGCGTGATCAAGAGGCAGGCAAGAAATTTGTGGTTCACATCCAAAGGGGTGGGGTGGGGGAGCTCCTCGGTCTCAGTTTCACTGTTCTCCAATGGGCACGCAGCAATTCAGCCCAGGAACTTTATGAATTGCCAGCCGTCGGGTCCAGGGAACACTGTGTCTGGAAACATTACCTTCCACATGCCCCAAGTAGAGGCGTGGAAAGCAGTTGGAAGGGGCTCCCATTTGCAGGATTCGATGGTGGACGGAGAAACTGCAGGTGGTCAGGAACAAAAAAGTCCCCCTTTCCCACCCTCCCGGGCAAGAGGAGGAGATGGGTAGCACCGAGTCAAAAGATTGCAACCCCAGAAGGCCTTGCATGATTTCAAGAGAGGAGCTGGTGATAGTATCCTACTGCTAGACAAGAGCACACATACTTGGAGACTGCAGGAGCAGAGGAACACAATCCCTCTCCCCTTCCGAGTTCAGCTCAGATTCTACTAAGGCCTGTATCAAATTAAGTGTATACACACGGAGACACACACAGTTCCACAGAACATCCTCCCTCAACGGAATGTCCCAATGTTCCGCTCCTTCCAGCCATGGAATGTGTAGCTCCCCATTGGCACCTAATTACCTGAGCCTCCTTCCCCCGCCCCCCCAACCTCCTGGCCCAGCCATCTGGAGCTAAGGTGGTTCCTTGCTTTTAGCCAAAGATCTCGCCCTCTCCAACTGGAACAAGTCTCGCCTCCTGTGCATCGTGCAGCGCCGGCCAACTGGATAACTTTCATTCTGCTTTCCTGGCCTCAGTTATCTTTTTTGGAACTCAGTTCCCTAAGGCTGAAGGGTTCTACTGCATGCCAGTTATTAATACACAGAAAAGCAGAGAGAAGAGGACTGCATTGCCATCGCTCTCTTTTCCATTCCATTAATTTTATGCCCAAGGTGTAGGGAAACTCCCATTCCAGCTGTGCCTCAATCCCCGGAGCACATCTCCATCCTGCCCTCCATCTCAGCCCTCCTAAGGTCTCAGGTGGCAAGACAATGAACCCCAACATGCCTTTCGCTGCAAACTAAATGTCAAAAGGGCCCTTTGTGCAGCTAAGGGGGTAGAGCGTGATCAGCCAATGGCACTGGCAGCGAAATACACACTTGCTTCCCACACAGCGGTGGAGATAAGGAAGCCCCCGCTTTGCAAAACTATTTGTTTTTCAGCCAAGGCAACCATCTGCTTGGAATGTACTGCTGCCTGAAAAGTTACGAGATAAACCCATCCCAGCCGGGAGTGGCCGGGCTGAGGAAGGAGAGATGGAAAGCATTTTTTCCAGCAGGAAAGAAGATTCACTGTTCTTCCTCTCCAGCAAAAAGTGACACACCCTCAGCTTTTGAATTCTAAGAGGAAGCAACAAGGCTCTGCGGTAAAGCAAATCATTTGCATGCAGATGGTTCAAGGTGCAATCCTTGGCATCACCAAATCAGATGGGTTCCAGGTTAACAGAGCTCAACATGGGAGCTTGGGAGGGTTGGTGCCTGTGGAAGAACTGGGCTGGATGAACCAATGGTCTGACTCAGTATAAAGACCATTTGCTGAGGCCAACAAAATCTGCAAAGTCTCCTCCCTCCACTCTACCTTCCATATGTGTGTGTCACCACCTTGCAGATTCCACTGCTAAAGGGAAGAGATGCATGAGCTGCAAGTTCCACATATTAGCACTGAATTTAGTCACCTCAGGAGTCAAACTCCCTAATTTATTCCCCCCCTTAAAGAATTTTGCCATCTGCCTTTTTTAAAAAAACGCACATGCACAACAGATCGAAAACAGCTCATAGTAATTTTCTAATGGAGTCGTTACCCCCAATGGAAGTGGATTTTGCAATCTGGAAAGGTATTTATATTTGAGGAGCAGAAGGTTCATTATTTTGCACCTCTAAATAACCTAAGTGCAATTTTTCACCCTTTGCGAAAACCTTGCTGAGAATGGTTTGGCTGCAGCTCATCACCGGCTATCCAAATTATGATCAACTGATGCAACAGGGAACCTCTCCTCCACCCCCACCCCCACCCCAACACACACTCCAGCCACTTGCACTGTACTGATAGAAAACAGCACCTTGAAAGAACTCCAAAGTTGTCTCTCTGGCTTTCTCCTCAAAGTTTTCAGTTAAGAGTCACTTAAATCAGCAGTGGGGATTCCTGTACACTCCCAGATATTGACAGCAACTCCTGCCCTACAGCAGAATGACTCAACCGCTCCTATCTCCAGACACAGCTGGCCCCTGCTGGAAGCTTATTTGTTTTGAACTTGGCACAGAGAAGAAAAGGCTGGGCCAGGACAGCAATCCCTGGCCCCTAGCACAAGATCAAGATAACGGCTGATGTCATGATTGCTTGGGGTGCAGCTGCTATTGTTCTGCTAAGATGGGCTTTCCTGACAAGGAATGGAGCCCAGTCAAACCAGCCACTGAAACTTGAAGTAGGGTCATGAAAACAAACGTCACAAGCCAGGCCTACCGAGAGCAGGAGTTAAAGCTGGGTTAGGAAAAATCAAGCTGGATTCTGGAGGCAGCCTACAGTTCTAAAATGTAAGAAAACTGCTACTGCACATGGAAGTGTTGACACAACATGGTCATCATAATTATTCATCAACGGCATACAAACTTACTTTATGTGTCCATTCATTTAAGTTTACACTATTCTGCTTCTACAGCAAAATGATTCTAGAGGCTGAAGCACTTTCTGCAAGAATTGGGAATTTTTAGTTTAGAAAAGGGGACAGGGTGGTTTATGAAATCATGGTGTATAGATAGTGAATATTCCTTTTATAATGTTGAGATATACCAGGCAATCATTAGTTGTTCTTTCCAGAAACAATTGAAGACATTTTTGTTCTGACAAGCTTTTCCAGCTGGATGTAAAGATATCTGCCTTGGGTTTAAAGAACAAAACAAGATGAACGGTCGTCTTCAGTTTTGTCTACTGTACTGTCCTTAAAACTATTCTATCTGTTTGAATGTGCCTGCAAATGGATCTTAGTTCTGATCCAGTAGTGCTATGCCTATGATCTTAAAAAACAGCATAGAAGACTTTGCATGCCATCCTTTTTGCAAACTACAGCAGTTTTGTATGGGCAGCTCCTGGGATCAAAAGTGCTGGCAAGGGCCTTGCTTGTTAGTTGACCAAAAAGGGACTCCTTCAGATTTGGTTTGAGACCAGCCAGTTTCAACCCCCAATTGAACCTATCTGCAGGTAAAGAACTCTCTCACTCATTCATGCTTCGCAGTGCACATTGACCACTCTTTAAGTTGATGATGTCGGCAGCACAGCTAACCCCAGCCTCAATCTAGTCTATATGCACTTGTGTGATTGCCATAAAACATAGGGAACAAGCTGCGCTATCATAATGATTAAGGTTTTAAATGACAATTTTAGGTTATATGTTAGTGACTAAGTTTTAATTTATATATTTTTAAACTGTTGCTATATCTGTATTGTCCCTGTTATACCTAATTGCAAATTCAAATGTATCCCTATCGTGTTTTATATTGATATTGTATGTGGGCTGGAACTGCTCTGTGACCGAAATACCGTATTTTTCGCCCTATAGGACGCACTTTTTCCCCTCCAAAAATGAAGGGGAAATGTGTGTGCATCCTATGGGGCGAATGCAGGCTTTCGCTGAAGCCTGGAGAGCGAGAGGGGTGGTGCGCACCGACCCCTCTGACTCTCCAGGCTTCAGGAGAGCAGCAGCGCCAGCCCCACAAGGTCGGGGGACAGCGGGGAGGCGGAACGCCGCCATCCCGCTGTCTCCCGATGTGGTTTGGAGGCTGACGGCGGGGAGATGCGTGCTTCTCCCCGCCACCAGCCCCGCAAGCTCCGGGGACAGCTGGGAGGTGCAGCGCGTCTTCCCGCTGTCCCCGGACCTGGTCTGCAGGCAGGCGGCGGGGAGCAGAGTGCTTCTCCCCGCTGCCTGCCCTGCAAGCTCCGGGGACAGCTGGGAGGCGCAGCGCGTCTTCCCGCTGTCCCCGGACCTGGTCTGCAGGCGGGCGGCGGGGAGAAGAGCGCTTCTCCCCGCTGCCGGCCCCACAAACGCCGGGGGGGGGGGAATAAATTTTTTTTTCTTTATTTCCCCCCCAAAAAACTTGGTGCGTCCTATGGGCCGGTGCGTCCTATGGGGCAAAAAATACGGTAATAAAATTCATTCATTCATTCTATATGCAATAGATATTGCGCATTTGAGGACTTGCAGGTCTATCCTGCAAGTAGTTAAAATGCAGCAGGGACACCCCCTTTGAACTTAGAAAAGCCCCCAGAAAGTAATCTGATGCTTGCCAAGGAAAAAGCACAATCAGAACAAATAACCATGCATCTGAGAAATATGGATATTAGCTTGACTAGACCTGAACAAATAAAGCTGTCCTCTCTCCAGCCTAAACCTGAGTTCATTTGTCCAGCAATGTCTACTCTGACTGCCAGCAGCTCTTCCAGGGTTCAGGCAGGAGCACTTCCCAGCCATGCTTCTTGAGATACTTTAAGTAGAGATGACAGAGATCAAACATGATGCAAACTTTGTACCCACTGTGCTTTTGTTTGTTTGCAGTGCAGAGCTGTACCAGATGACACTTACCAGTGCAAGCGGAGGGCATGCAGGAAAGCAGAGAGGCCCTCCATGATCAGCAAAATGGCCACTGTCAGGGTGGCAAAGGCAGCAAACACGAAGAACATGCCGAACCCACCAGCCAAGCTCTGTACGCTGAGCCCCAGACGCATCACCATGGACCAGAGGACCTCAGAAAGTTCTGTGATGAGAAAGACAGGAACAATGATCACCGATCAGCAAGGGCCACAGCTCTGGAGGAGAGGGGATTGCATGCCTGCCTTCACTCTAGCTGTTCCTCTTTGGAGGGCAGTGCCCACTGCTCTAATAAAAGTGAGATTTTGGAAGCTGGATGAGTTCCCAAAGTGAGCTGTGCTCCTAAATCACACCCCAGACCAATTTTCCTTTTAAGAAAAAGCAAAGCCTCCTCCTGCTTAGGGTCCAAATTCTGCACTCTGTGGACATTTCGAACTCATTCTCACAAGCTACCCAATGCTCCCCTTCAGAGAATTCAGAAGATTTCAATAAGAATTTTGGGTGGGCAAAAAAAGATACTGGGCAGAGAGGAGACTGCTACATAGTCTTCTAGCCCTCTCTACATGACACGGCCTGGAATGAGAGTACACAAAAGTCATTGGCTACTACCACAGGAAAAAGGGCTTGTGACACCTTCCCCCTGTTCTCACAGCTCAGATTTCCCCTTCCTCATCCCTGGACTCAAAAGAGCCAGCCATGCTGTAATGTAAAGGTTGAGTATTAAGTTAAAATAAGTTATAATAAGTTATAATAAGGATTTGCTGAGTTAAGAACTCGAACTGGAATACAAAAGGGGGAGGTGAGAGGAGGTCCGGGAAATAAGTTAATGGAATAAGTAATGAAAATTACATTTGTTTTGTTTGTTTGTTTGTTTGTTTGTTTGTTATTCTTTGTGCATTTTTGTTTTTTGTTTGTGTTTTGTATTAACTTGGAAAAATCTAATAAATATTTATTTTAAAAAAAAATCAAAAGAGCCAGCCATGGTGAAGCTACTCACGTGCATGCGCCAGGCTAAGCGCCCAGAGGCGAAGGTATGACGCTGTGTTGGAGATGCAGCCCAGGCAGTATTCGATGGTATGGATGGCCTGGTGAACAGCAGTGTCCCCAAAGTCAAACTGCAAGAGGAAGTAATAAAGCCAGGTCTGAGCGGTCGGTGGAGTGTGCAGCAACGACTAGACAGCTAGAAAGCAGGGACAGCAACAGTAGCAGCAACAGCAACTAACTCTATTGCAAGGGCACTCAAAGCTCACAGCTAGAACGCTGGCCGGACTATTTCCCTCTCTGTTCACCAAGACTTGGGAGGATCACTTGCTCAACACAACTCAAAACTGCAGGACACTCAGCGCCATTAAAATGTACAAGTGTTCAATGGCTTGTTCAGATCTAAGACTCTACTTGAATGTTCCTCAGCCCTGCCCTTCTTGGTGGTAAACTGAAAGCTAAGATTTAGTAGCTGGATCAGGCACAGACAGCAGGAGTCACTCTATCCATGTATCTATGGCAGAATCCTTATTTGCCTGGCATTAAAAGGCACTCAAGTGGCCTTGGAATCCAGAAGTGACAGACTGCAAGGGAAATGGACATAATTAGGAACAACTAATGTCGGCATACAATCAGGCGAGGCTCACATTTCCATTACAAAACTGGGTGCCAGACAGGACCTTGCTTGCCTCTGCTGAGATTTGGTTAAGCCTGCTGTCCCCTCTTGCTTGCCACCCTGCCATCCCCCACCGTCCCCAAATCCTCTTAGGAAATGCTGCTTAAGTCACTGTGGCGAAGGTTTGAATAACAACTAGGAGGAGGAGAAGTGACCAGAGAGAGATTAAGTGTTGCAAAATCAAAGTTGTGAAAAATCCCATCTTAGTATTTTTGTCTGCCACATCTCAGAATCTCTGGAGTCTTCTAGCAATCAAACGGACTACACCCAGCTAAAGCTGCCAAGTTCCAAAACTGTTCCAAGATAAAGGTGAACTGAGCGCTCTCTCATTCCCCTCCAGTATCCAGCACAGCAAACATTTCAGACTGAGGAAGGCAAGCTACTTGTTAACATTTAGGCCTCAAGCTTTGGAACCAAGAAACAAAAATTCTTAGCAAAAGCTGCCCTGATGAGAGTGTGCCAAGCAAGCTATGAAATTACTAGACTCCAGGGATGCACATGCTCTACATCAAAATGATCAAAATTTGCTTGGCCTCCTTTTGGCATAATCGAGTCTGATGGGTTCCCACCCCCGTCCCCACTATAATTATATAACTGATCCTGGGGTTTTTTGCTAGTCATGCTGGGGGGGGGGGGCAGGCAGGGCAGGACAACAAGAAATGGTAGCAGGCAATGAATCCCCACCTGCAATAAGCAGGGCAGTTTGTTCAGCTACATTCCACCCCCCACCCCGGCTTCTGACATTTCAGTAGGCATTTGCCCATAAACGTTCAGGCATACCATCACAGTGAAGAGGGCTAGGAATGTGTTAGGGGGCGCGGGGAGAAGAGGAGTGCAAGTGAAAGCTGACTTTTTCAGGCGGCTGAATTCTGTGCCCAAAGCCTCATTCTGCACTCCATCAGAACTGCAGGACACTGTGCCCTGCCAATCTCCAACATGTATTTGAAGGACAAGCAACAAAGCACAATGCTGTAAGAGCCAGCAGGTGATTGAAAGGATGGCTGCAGCAGCAGAAGATGGATAAACCAACATTAAAATTATAAGCAATATTCCAGTTCTTTCGATGCACTGCTTACTAAGTTAATTTCCGTACTTTTGCAGCCTGGCAACAGACCCCTCAGGACTGCACTGCTCAGCATTTCCATGGTTATTGTACAAAGGCAATGGGGGCAATTCAAGTGTTGCTCTTTTCCTATGCAGAACCTTCTGGGCCCATCCAGCATTTACCATCACTGCATTGATATCCATGATCAGAGCCTCTTATCAGCTGACTGATGTGGAGGTTGCTGCATTTTCTCTTGGCAGAGGCACAAAGATAAAATGTCTATTTTTAACTTTTGCTATCGTTGGCTGCCAGGGAGGTGGCTCTCCACAAAAGCTAGATAAAGAAGTCAAAGCAAGGAGCAAATATGCTGTGGAATCCCAATCCACTAACTCCCCCTTTTACTGGTGGATTGTGTCCAGACCTGTTGACTTTGAGTAGGTGGCTAGTGAACATTAACACCCCACCTGAAGACTTGCATCCGTCACTCCTAATCTGAATGTTTATCAACTGATTGGCTCAATTTGCACAGAACAATAAACCAACTTGGGGAGAATGTCATTTTGCACCTTCTCTGCACTGCTGTGAGCTAAGCCACAGTTTGGCTCAGTGTGTCATCTGAACCCAGGCTCGTGGTTTGTCTTCTCTAGAAAAACCACAAGCTGTAAAACCAAGAAACCTTGATGATAGCTTGTGGCTTGTCTAGAGTGGCACGAACCACAAGTCCAGGCTCTGATGACACTCAGGCCAAACCTGCAGCAACAAGAGGATGGGAGCAGAAGCAAAGTGACTGTGATCTCCTCTTCTGGAACCTGCATGCTCAAGTGTTTGTGCTAACCATGGTTCAGCTTAGCTCAATGCCAGGTGGGGTGGGTTTTCCCTCCCAGCAACTGTAAAAAAACTAACCTCAGCGTGTCTGTAGTCAGCTCTCTCAGTGAGATGTTGCATGAACTGTCCAATGAGTGATCCTGTTGTAAAGTCTTGCCAGAATTTTCAGGAAACGGCCATGGGAATAAGCAAAAAGACCCAGGAGAGCATGCCCCAGGGATATTGGAAATTTGGCAATTAAGGGGCACGCTGGAGTTCAGGGGATTGAGGAAGTTGGCTTTTTAAAATAAAGGTACAAACATGTCCACGTCCCGTTCCAAAGGCTTCTGCTACTTTTGGGATTCTGTTCTACAAATTATTGAGGTGCACAGGTTGTGCACATAACAGTGACAAATATGCAACCCACACTACAAAGGTAAGGCAGTGGGTCCCCATTAAGCACATGCAGCTGTTCAAACAAACATGTCTTTTGTTTTTAAATGAATATGAAGCTGTTTTCTATGGAAATGGGTATTATTGACCTCTGATTACAAGAAGGAGGCATCACAAAATGAGATGCTATGAAAAGATGAAGAAAGAATTTCAAGTCACAGGTGCAAATATGCCTAATTCTACAAAATGCTTTACAGTGATGGGAGCAATGATCTGGATAAAGACAGACAGAGAAACTGGCTACAGGCTTACCACCTCCTCCACGGCAGGCTTGAAAACACAAGGGAATATTTGGTTTGGTAAATCATTTGATAACACAAGAGCATATCCTCTTTCAGTGCAATATCCTAAAATGCAACTGTGCTCTATCATTGCTGTTGCTGCATTCCACTTCATTTTGCATTGGTAACAACTGTGACTTCTCCCCAAGGGAGAGAAGGCCAAGACTGATTTGCCAAACCATCAGCTCTCAGTTTCAGCCCTATCATCACAATTTGAGGGATATTAGTCTAGTTTTACAGTGCTTCTTGTGTACCAGTTGTGAAAAACTCTGAAAGCTTGTAGTGTACATTGTGCATTGTAGGGGTGTGTGTGTGTGTCAAAGCTCAAAGTTAAGAGCACATACTCTGCATGCATTAAGGACCCGCATTTAATCCCTGGCATCTCTAAGGGATTCTCCAAAGGATCTCAGGAAGTAGAGCTAGGAAAGACTTCCTAACACTCTGGAGAGACACTGTCAATCAAAAGTAGACAGCACTAAGGCTAGGTGGGACAGTCTGATTCAAGATATGGCAGGTTCATACATTTGCACCAATGGCAATGCCTGTTCTCAGAACTTAAAACTGCTTTCCAGCAAGGAACCCTGAGAATGCTCATTTTATATGAAGGCTAAAACCTCTGTTAGGACAGCAGCCCTCAGGACAGGACAAGACCCATTACACTGCTCAACTGGCTTACATTTTGAACTGCCACATCACCAACTATAACCAGAGATCCTGTATGCTTGAGTTTTTATTAATGTTTCAGGGGTCTAAGCCATCTCAGTAAGATTGCCTTGTACACAAAGGTAGCGTACAAGGATGCCCTCTTCAAACAGCGGATAACAAGAGCCTGCACAGCTAAGATGCACCTCCCACCACCCTGAGACATAGTGGTCTGCCTGGAAAAATCGGAAGACCTTCTCCCATGCAGACAAGCAAACTGAATGGAAGATCCCTTGTTCAGTTCTCTTTGAAACAAGGGCAGCAGTGAGGCAGCCCATTCAGAGGTTTCCCATCGGGAAGCGAGGAGATTGTAACAGACCCTCAAATCTGACCTGAAGTCTTTACTACCCGCCTTGAAAGGGACCCCCGTCCACCACAAACTATTGAGAACTTAAGACACAGCCTCAGCTTATTACAACCACCTTTTGAAGGGGGCTGCCCACAGGTTTTTCCAAGTGCCAGAACAAAGACACTACAGGAAGTGTTCCCAAGTGTCAAATTGAGCTTCCCTAGTCTTAAGAAAAACAGTTATTGGGGCAACACAGTTTCCAAGCAGTCTGCTTTGGCTAGTTTGAGTAAATGTCAGCTGCAAGAGAGGGTAAATGGATACAGGCCTGGTCTGACCTGGTAATATATGTAAGGAGAGTCATAAAAGGTCCACCCCTTCTTGTAACATCTCCCAAATGAAAGTTTGTTGTACAAAGAAAGAATGGGAGGTCTTACCTCCTCCCCCTCCTCCGAATGGGTTGAGAGCTGGTCGTGCTGTATTATCTCTGCATCTTCTTCAGTTGGGCCATTGCCCACACGGATCCCACCAAAATTGAGTGTCCCCTAAAGCAGACAACAGAGGAGAAAACAAGAGGAGACACACAATCGGTTCATGTTTTAGTATGGAATTGGCATGCAGGGCCATTAGCAGAACTGGCCCTACCATATGAGAGAGAGAGAAAGAGAGAAAGAGAGACAAGAGACTTGCCTCAGGCAACATATTATGGGTACCAATAACAGTAGCGGCACAGGAGACAGATCTGACCCATGGGGCACAACCCACTGAGAAGTTCTCATGTGCCTGCCCCATTGAGTTAAACAAGACTTGCATGAGAGCACTTCAGGCATCACAATGTTTTGGGATTGAGAGACTGCCATTTAGATTTTCCACCTCGAGTCTAGCACAAAACACTGCATTGCCTGATCATAAGCACATGCCTTATTTCCCAGCACTTTTGAGCATCAAGAACTGAGCAATTTGTTAAAGTGTTTTTTCTACTAAAGCATGCTTTCGTCTGTTTTCCAGGGCTCCTCCTTCTTCGGAACAGCCTAAGCTTCTTCTACTACGAATCCAAAGGCAGCAAAAACTGGCGCAACAACATTAGTCTAAAGTAGAGAGCTTACCAGACCTCTCAAAATGGGAAACTAGGGGTTAGGGGCTGGAGGGGTGGGGAGAGAGGAGAAGTGAGAGAAGGAGAGCCAGGAATCAAGAATCTCAAATGCTTAAAAAAAAAAAAAGGCTGTATGTTTGCAACATCAGCAAGAACTCTCACAATATTCCCTAGAGAAAGATGCAATCAGTGGCCTATGAAATAAATAATCTGTTAGCAAGTGAAGAAATGGACGCAAAGCCTCCTGAACTCTGCTGCTGGGTATGGGTGAGACTGTCTGGCTCTTCGACAACACAAGCAGGGAAGACCAGACCTGTCCTTACATGGGGAGGCCTGGCCAGGCCAAGTCACTCCTTTCTGGGGCATACATTCAGCCATTTGAGACTCTCCAATGTCTGCAGCCGTCATCAGATGCTAGGAAGGAATACATTAATAACTAGATTGTTCTTAGAGGCAACTTACTTTGATAAGTCCATAAGGGATTCTTTGTAATGTAGATTAATCAGTATTTTTTTTAAAAAAAGAACATAGATCTGTCTGTGTGTACACCCTTTGCTTTAAGAAGTAGATTTGATATATTCTATTAAAAAATTGGCAAAAAGGAAACCCATATTGTTTCTAACAGGACACACTGTGGAATCTGCAGGCTGCAGAGCACCTGACCACTACAAACCCTTGCCCTAGCAATATTCCCATCCCATTGGCTTCCGACTGCACAGATAGTTACTTGAAAGTCAAATGGGACGCCCATACTCAGAGGCAGTATACCTCTGAATACCAGATGTTGAGAAGGTTATCAGCTTCAGGTTCAAGCATGCCAGCTCCAAGAAGCATCTGGAAAGAATGCTGGGCTAATGGGCTTTCTGGTCCTATGTTCTTCAACCCGCCTTTGTAGCCTTGAGGGTTAAAACCATTTCCCACATGAAAGCAAGAAATTCTGAAGTTACCAGATTTTTCATGAGCAGCAAATTCCATGTTCTCGCATCAAGACTGTAGAACACACAACTTTTTTGCCGGGTTAACTGCTAAATACCACACCCCAATTTCACAGCACTAATCATGTGCTTTGTTCCAAAAACCTGGCATGCCATTCAACTGACTGCAGAAGACTTTCTGGAGTGCAACAGCATACCGAAATGCAAACAGCTGTTTTGCTCTCCAGCAATCGTCGGTAGGTAGGCTACAACTATCACAACGGCACAGACAGTTGTGGGCGCAATTTAGAACAGCACTGAAGTGGGCAGCCGGCAACTCAGTGCACTGCCACAAGGATTCCCAAAGCGACCATTAGCTAGCAGGCAGCAAGAAACTGGTGAAGGCCAGAGACGTGAACTCAGAAGGGATGGCATTGCTGAGAGACACCACCAATTATGGCACTCTGAAAACATGGGATGCAAATTAAAAACGTACTCAAGAGACAAAAATCCTGGGGAGGACTGTGAAGAAAGGGAGGGGAGGAAAGCCACAGAAGTGGCAGCTATGCAAAAGCCAAGGGCCTTGGCATCTGGAAAGAGGGGGCTTCCCCCACATACACACACTAGGGCGAAGAATCTCTTTGTGCTGCAACCGTGGTTTTCAAACTGTGTGCCCCAGGAACTCTGAAGTTCCTTAGACACTTAGCAGGAGTTCCACAATTAACATTTATAATGACAAGGAAGCTGCCCATAAGGCAGTGTTGTCCATCCTTGCCAATTTCCCATGCAGTGTGCATCCACAGAGGAGAATTGGGTGCATCCCAAGACATGCGCACATACAACTCAGTTTATGAAGAACGGCGGCTGGCCCTAACAAACCTGGACAGCACTCCAAGGAAATGAGGGCAGCACACCCCTGAGCACTGCCTAGTGTCCTCTGCCAAGCACAACTGCAGGAGACCCTTGGCATACACACCAAAGTTTGAAATCCAACCACATTATACGGTTGCGTTGTGTCCCCTGAGCACGTGAGTGTAGGGTTTGGAAAGGATGAGATTT
This sequence comes from Podarcis cretensis, assembly GCF_951804945.1. Classification (NCBI taxonomy): domain Eukaryota; kingdom Metazoa; phylum Chordata; class Lepidosauria; order Squamata; family Lacertidae; genus Podarcis; species Podarcis cretensis. The sequence continues at coordinate 25,710,898 of NC_137182.1, read as the reverse complement.
CTTGGAACGTATCTTTCCGAGGAAAGGGCCGCTGTGCCATTCCTCCTCCTCGGGGCAGATACTTTCCAAGGCCCCTGGGCACCTCCCGTTCTCGCCATGTGCATCCTTTTGGCATCTTTTAATCCACTCACTGTTGCAGCCGCCGCTGCCTCTACTGCCTGCGGACTCTGGGCTGGGCTGACAGGGGGTTCCACGGGCTGCCCTTCCTGATAGCGAATGGAAGGAAAGAAAAGGGGAAAAGGAGGAGAAAAACAAAGAGAAAAGAAGGGAGACGAATGGAGGGGTCATGGGGAGATGAGATGGTCAGAGAAGGAAGAGGGAGCGTCTTTAACCGAGCTGCAATTTGAAGGGCTGTTGCATCTTTAACAGCTTGCCACAAGAACACCACAGCCGCCACGTCTCTGGAGAATCACAGCAGCAGGTTGGTGTCCTTAAAAGCTTAACGTCACCAGCTGCACAACGGGTTTTAAGACTAAACCATTCTGAATGTCTCTGCTGATGGAAGGCTATTTTCCTCCAGCAGAACCACACCAGTTCCGCACTCCCAAGTGGCTGCTTGAGCAGCAACGTCTCACTCTACATGGGCAAATCTCTTCTGAAACCAAATGGGAGATTCAAAAGCCTCTTTTGTGAAATAGGGGCTGGCTGGTCAAAAGAAAGGTTTTTTAAAAAAATCCCAGTGGGTTGGGGCACACTTAAAGCAACTCTGTGGATCCCGGCCATGGGTGGCAAATGCATGCATATGAACCAGGATTTCAGATGGATCCAGAAAGCGACCAGTGGTCATGAGAGATGCTGCCTGTTTGCTAAATTACAGCTGTGCCTCTGCCTGCAAGCAGGATTTAAACTGCAATCCTAAACCTGAAAGTAAGTCGCAAATGATTCCAGTACGTTTTCATTCTAAGAAAGTATGCTTAGGACTGAAGTGCTAACAGAGCTTCATCTGGATGCAGATCTCCATCGCAGAAATCCAGACTAAACCTCTAGTATCTGAACAAATAAGAACATAAAAAAAAAAACAAAGGAAAGAGGGAAAAACAGATTCACCCACCAAGTGCTTTCTTCGCAAGTACTGCTGGCGAAGGACCAGAGGTTTGGCAACCAGCATCCACGGCACACACAGCAATGCTACCACAACCAGGAAGCACTGGAGCCCTTTCTGTGGGGAACAGAGATAAGGGAGTGAGATTATCACCAACAGGCAAGCACATCCAGTTCCCTAAGCCCTCCTGCCTGTGTTTGAGTGAAGAACCCTTTCAGATTCTTTCAGGAGAACTTGCCCACCCTTCCCTGTTGCCATAGGGTCTAGAAACATGCTCTTAAATCAAAACCCATATTCTAAATAATTGCATGAATGCTAGCAGATACAGATGTGTGTGCTCCTGCACAAACTTCACAACAAATGGGAGCTTCTGCATGTTTTCATGTGGTTTGCAAAGTAGTTCTTGCTGAAATGCCAAGGTTGCAGGTTCGATCCCCATATGGGACAGCTGCATATTTCTGCACTGAAGGGGGTTAAACTAGATGATCCTCAGGATCCTTTCCAATTCTAGGATTCTTGCCCCTCCCAGCTCAACAGTAGATTCCCCTACACACACACTTAAAGCCAGAACAAGGAAGGCGCTGCTTTCTGCAAAACAGCTCTTGCCCTCACCAAACCACCTACCTGTCCCTTATAAAGCATCTTTTCTTTGGGATCATAGGAGAAGAGAAACATGTTGATGAAGTGGATGAGAAGACTTGGTGCATCCATGGAGTTCTTAGCATCGTAGGCTGTCCACTTATAGAAAATGAGGATGACCAGATAGCCAAACAGCGATGTCATGAAGACTATTTCAGGGATAAACCCGAGGTAGATGTTCAAAGGTTTCTTAAAGTAGCTAGAGGATATGCAAAGAAGGAATTTAAGACCCTGCCTTCAATCATCGGATACAAGAGATATGTCTCCAACCCTGGAGAGCTGCTGCCAGTCAGTGCAGACCGTACTGTGCTAAGGCACACCAAAGGTCTGGGCTCAGTATAAGGCAGCTTTCTATGGTCCTGCATCTTCTCAGCCTGTCTACTGACTACTAAACTAAAATGAGCACACTCACATGTGATTGAGCAGACTGAGAGAGACGCCAAAGAGCATGTGGATGATGCCCAGAATGACAGACATCTTCATCTTGAAGGAGTTGAGGAAGGTCAGCTTGTTGGTGGCGATATTCCAGATCTAGTGCAAAGTGCAAAGACCCAAGGGTGTTTAGAACCAAGGAAGAGGACAAACAGTGAAACAGCTAATTAAGTACACCCAAACCCATAATATCCCCAGTAACATCCAAAATAATCTGCTCTCCGTAGGAACATTCCTTTTACTTTATAAAGCATCCTTGAGACCAAGCATGACGTGGTGTGTCTTTTATTTTTAAAAATGTTAACCGTGTGTTCATGGCTACAGGAAAAACTTTAAGACAGTTTCTGTGAAAGGCTTTGAGTGTAAAGGATACTCCAAGGATCTGGCTGGATCTCCCTCCCCTGTGTTCTCCACATAATTGAAGGCCTGCCTGTCCCCACTGTGAACTTTGGTCTCAATCTTACTGCCCACTAATATTCCCTGATGTCAGACTACACAAGTTGCACTTTAGGGGTGAGTAACTTCAAGGGCATTTCCGTTCCACAGCAGTAACATGCCACATTTGACTCTAGTGAATCTGCCTTTCATGCAGAAGGTCCCAGGTTCTCAACCCGCAGCTTCTCTAGGTAAGGCTAGGGGAAATTCCTGCCTGAAACCCTGGAGAGCTGCTGCCAGTCAGTGTAGGCAGTACTAAGATAGACTGACCAATGGTCTGACTCTGCATGATGCAGCTTTCTATGTACTTAATTTGTGAGACAGAGCTGTTCTATAGAAAGAGGTACTAGAGTAATTCAGGACTGTAGTGCTTCAGTCTTTTTAAAAAATACTCTACTTCAAAAGTTCCCTTCATAAAGCAACATCAGAAGGGGAACAGTTCAGCACAGCCTCCTCCCTGGTTTACTAAGCTTACAGTATGCAGGGAGTTCTTTACACGGTGGCTGCCCAAAAAGAGACTTAAGAGGAAGTGGCACAGTTCAGAACTCTACCACCCTATCAACACTTGCTGTTCAAGAAACAAACAACTCTACACGTGAACAGTAGCTGCAAGGAGGTGCTCTTACCGGATCTATGCCAAAGGGGTATGCCCCACCGAAGACACCCTCAATGGCAGGATTTAGCTGAAGGCTAGGATATTCCTTGAGAAGATCTTCTCTGTGGGCAAGAGAGCAGAAAGCTATAAACAAAGAATGACTGGCGGAGTACAACACAGGCACAATACTGGAGCGCATCTTCGGCACAGCTGGGGGGCAGGGGAGGCGGGGCGGGAAACAGCTTAAGTTCCACACAGAGAATACGCTAGTCACACAGGAGGTGCTGCTGCATCCCTGCCATGTCCTCCTCTTCCCACCCACCCCTCCCGCATTAGCACACTGCTCACAGCGAGCATTTCACAGGCCTTCCTTGTGCCTTTGTGAGCATCTCATCAACTTACGTCCAGTTGGATTTCAGGAACATTGGCCGGACGCTCCAGGATGAGCCAAACATATTGAGAGACTTTGAGAAGCAGTCGTTATAGATCAGGCCGGTATAAATGGAGAAAGAACCCATCAGGAGAATGATGTAGCGGCCGCAGAAAATGGTGCTGAACATCTGGCCAGTAAACAAGAGGAGGAGAATTTGGGGGCGGAGGCGGGGGGGGGGAGAGAGAGAGATAAAAAATACGAGTTGCATAATCAAGACATTGTTGTCTCCCCACCACTGTCACCCCTCAGAGAAGGACACTGTGACCAAAGACAAGGGAAATCTCTGTCCACCTTATTCCAGGGCTTGAGAGGCCACAGGTCTGATCCAGACGGACAGAGACTTACTGAAAACGCCTGCCTGCTCTGCCCAGGGAAAGGAGACAAAAAAACACCAGAAAGTGCAAAGCTTCCTTCTTCAAATTTGAATGCCAAACAAGTTCCCAGTAGTTGTGACTAAATTAAGTGAAGCTTATTTGCACCCCTGCCATTCTCCAGACCAAATTCTCGTACCTCTCAAAGCTTACTAGCCTTATGGCAGCATGCGAAGCTGTTCTCTGGACACTTATTAAAGGCTGCAAAAGTCGCAACTCTGCCGGGAAAGGACCTCACTAATTCTTGCTATTCTCTAGATTACAATGAATTCTTCATATTGAAGATTGAATCAAATACTTCACAAGGAGCTGGAGACTGATCTTTCACTTTCGCTTTCATTCCCAACCCCATAACCTGCCCAAATTTGGGGGGGGGGGTTTGCCGTCAATACCTCGTTGTCGCTCTTCTGTGACAGGATACGGCTCTCCCGGATCACCATCCACACACCAAACAACGTCATGAGAATTCCGTGGCCGACATCCCCAAACATCACAGCAAACAGGAACGGGAAGGTGATGATAGTGTATGGAGCTGGGGGGGGGATGCAAGTGAAGGTAAGTGCATGATGGACAACACAGCCCATCTCTTGGGAGAGGCAGCCGTCCCAGGACCAGTTCTGGACCGCTCGCCCTATGGACTCCTTATATGAGCTGGCTTAGTGCATTCTGAAAAACCACTGTCTCACTGGCAATTTGTTTAGGCGGTAAATGCAATGAATACTTGAAATCTGGGCAAATATCAGCCATATCTTTAGATATATCAAAGTGGATAATATTATACTGTGTAGTAGACTGCTAAATGCACCTAACTAAATAGCCCTAATAAAGTTGTTCTGCTCAGGCTACGACTACGTCTTCTTTTCATACCACTCAGGGCTGTAGGATGCTACTTGGCCATTCTGCTGAACTCTGCGCAACTGACTCGGAAGACTAGACGTTCTCTCTTTCACAAGCCTATGCTGCCCTGAAGAAAAACGCCACCACTCATCCAGCTTTACAATATTTCACAGAAGTCCTTGTGTAAGGAAATGAGCTTCACACTCATTTAAATTGGATTAAAAAGTAAGCCGACATATCAGCTCACTCATTTCCCCTTCTCGGTGCTCAGATCCCTCTCTAACAGAGCCTTCTTTCTCTCTGACCAACCCCCCCCCCCAACCCTTGTCCTTCTGCTCTACAGAAGTTGCTTAGTTTTCATGAAGGAGATGCTGCGTTAAGCTAGCAAAGGAGCAATTCTGCTTCTGAGGTAAGGGAAATTAACTAGCTTGGGATAAGACAATGTATTTCAAACCTAATTATTTTTCAAATGCTAATGTATCCTGTATGAACTAGCACAACTGCCTATTTCCCCAAGAAAGGATTTACTAAATTCATGGAGATGTCATTTAACAATGAATGTTAGACATGGCAAGTGAGAGCTACAACAAAATACTGCAGTGTGAAGTGTTCCTATTCAGGGTTCCAGCCATCCACATCCTTTTCCAATTCTCAGTTCTACCCTGCCAGCCAGCATTATGTACCTATTGTGCATGCTCAGCCCTTAATTAACTGTGGGATGTTTTTTGTGGGGTAGGGGGATCCCCTAAATATTTTTCCTACTTTTACAAATCTCGACTTTCCCATGAGCCTGCTGATACCTCCCTTTCTATTTTATTTATTAATTTATTAATCACATTCTACACATGCCTCAAGAAGATTGACAAGCATACCTTAAAATGCCGTAAAGTTTTGAGTCTTTTTTATTATTCATTATACTTCCCATTCTCACTCTGAAGGAAGCTGAGAAGCAGTTTACATGGGGTTCGAGGCGGCCTCCCATCCAGATGCATGCCTCCTTGGCTTCCTTAGTTCTATATGGATTTGGTTCACTATGTTCATAAATCTGTTTAGTTTCTGAGGGTGGTGATGGTGGTGAAGAGATCTATGCTGCAGTCATATTTGCTAAGAGTCAACCCTCCCCCACCCCAAGCAACATCAGTTCCTCTCCACATAGGGTTATGCAGATGCACAAGCCAGAGAGAACAAACAGATCAAGCTTCTTCAACAATTTATCAGGTGCTAGAAGGAAAGGCTGCTTTTAGTAGGCCAGACGCCATTACCTGGATTGATCTCACGATAGGTTCCAATGCCATAGGCATCTACGATGTTCTGAAACCCAGCGGTGAACTTGTTTGTCTTGTTGTATGTGGGTGGCGTCTGGTTGGTCTGCATCCTATTCAGGATGGAGGGGACAGTGGATCCGCTGTGCTCCTGTTACACACAAACACACTGGAGGTTAGAGAGATTAGCTTGTTGTGGAGCAGAAACCAAGATCAACTTATCAACACTATTCCTAATCATTTAGAAAGCTCTTGTAGGTTGCCACTCTGCAGGCTCCCTGCACAGCTGCATTTTGTTTCCGACGGATGCAAATTACATGATCAGGCATGTTTCCAAAGGCAAGAGAGATTGGACTGGATTAGCTTCTGAGCCTCTAACAGCAAATCAATTAATATATTCCAGTCCCTCTCCCAGTCAAATGCCTTAAGGCAGGAAGGTGTGCATGTATTAAAATGTCCTGTGCATTATGTGAAAACAAACGTCGCGTCAGACAAGCTTTTAAAACCCAGTGGAAAAGATCCACTCGTCACCATCCAAACGAGTCCAGAACTAGAAGAATTCAGTTGGCCTAACGCTACAGAGTCAGAAAGGGGATCCAAGCTGTGGGTGTATCTTTGTTATAGGCTAAAAATTCTAGGCAAGTCTCTTCCCTTCAGAAAGAAGTGAGGAATCTGGGCCAAAGGCCGTGTTTGTTTTCAAAATCAGACAGATTTCAAATGAGTGCACTGTGCTCTTCTCCCGTTTAGAGGGTGGAGACAAAAAGGGAAATAAATAGATTGCCACTGAAATATCCACACAAATATCAGGGTTGGAGAAGAAGCACGTTTGTCAAGGCCAGAGCAGTACTTTGTGTCCACACACAAAACTAGCCATGGCTATTCTGCAGGCCTGTTTCGACTCAGGACACCTGTATCCAAAAACCAAGAGTCTTTTGGGGAAAGCAGCAGATTTTGCTTCCAAGACCAATGGGATTCCCCCCATGTTTTGCCTATAAAGATGCTTTCACTGGAAGTGTGCACCAGCAGTGTTTTCAGGGCATAGCAGTAGAGCCAGAGTGGTATGAGTTGTACTTACCGTGCCCCGCCTGAGAGCGAACTGGATGGAGTCAAGATCAGCAACGGGACACCAGACTTCGGCAATGAGACATTTCTGGGTCACATCAATGTTGCAGAGGTTCAGGGTGTGGTAGATGGCCTTCATCTTGCGCACCTTTATGAACCAGACACGGACGTTCTTGGCAGCAGCCTGCAGGACCCTCTGTCGGTGATCCTCGGTTTGGTTCAGCACCTGAAGGGGAAGAGGGACCGTGTCACATGAGGCCAGGCTCAAGAGATGCTGAACTGCATTCCAACACTGTCTAATTCTGAGAATTCTGCTGTAACCGAAGATACAGGAAGCCTGGAACAAAGACTGTTGTTGTGCATACTATGGATTTTGCATCCAGAAAACAGGGAATTACGTGCTCCAATTAAAATAAATGCAATTACCCATAGTCTTAACGTGCAATGTTTATTCTGCTTTCGATTAACCAAGGAAAGATGAGACTCAAATGGGGCATTCAACATTCTCTACCCTATCATCTATGGAAATTTTACTTAACCCACTCCAGCTTGAGACTTCACATATTTTCAGATCCTATTTTTGCAGCCATACAGGCTACAAACTTTATATCTTCCCTCCCCCAGCCTCCCCCAGATGTTTTTTGTTGTACAGCAGACAACCATGTCCATGCCTCCATGGTACAATCCCAGAAATCCCTTCCAGCCCAAGAACAACAAGATGTTTAGCTGAAGGCAGAGGGAGGGAATGATAACTACGCAGTGGTGAGGAAGACTGAAAAATGGGGGTGGACAGGACCACCCCCTGCTCACGAGCTCTGCAATTCCAACCATGTTGTTGCAGTTACATATGCTACATATTCCACAGCATCCCTGCCGAGTATGCCAAAAGAACAAATTGCTTGCATTCCCAGTAAGAGAATGTTCACCCCTGCCCCACCTCTGCTGGCATTTGGTAGAAAAAATGCAGTATGGGAGGGAGAGAGAGAGACTGCGTGGGGAGTTTCTCAACTTTGGCAGATTTCTTGTGAAAAAGACCAGATTGCTTCAAAACTTTACATCTGAAAAATGACCATATAGACAGAATAAGTCTATTAAAAAGACTAAAACAATATAACCACTCTGGAAGCTATAGCAAGGCCAACTTCTGACAGTACCCAAAAACCAACAAATGACCACAATTAGTGCTTTACAGGGGGCTGAACAGAGCTGCATTTGTTACCTCCACAAGAAGTGCAGCCCATTGCCTCAGGGCAATGGTGAGCCCAACGTACTATGCCAGTACGTACTATGTCAGGATCTTCAGTAGGGCCTTTGCTAAAGAAAAATATGTCGAGGCAGAAGAGGGGCTCCGCAAGACTAGGATATCTCAGGTTAAGTTAGCTCCTTGAATTGGGCCAAGAAGCTAGCTAGTAGAGTTAATGGCTAGAGACAAATGCAGCCCCTGAACGCAAAATACCCAGTAAGCAGATGGCTTGGCATTCTTTGAAGGTTACTTTCTGAAATCATCCAGAGAAACCAAAAGCAACTCAAGGCTGGCATTGAACGCCCACTAGAAGCTCCAAATCAAGTAATGAGATGTGGTAGCTTACAGTGCCAAAAACCTCCAAGGTCTAAGAGAATCAGCAAGTAGAAATTCGCCCTGCCAATTCCCAGGAGGAGATAGTCTACAAAGGCTACCAAAGTTGCATACCCAGCCAGGGAAGCAGATTGAAATAAAGGATGTCTCATTCAGGGAAGCTTAGTCAGGTGTCATAAGGTACACTGGAAAAGTATTGGGACCAGGTTACCTAAAGGACCTTCTTCATCCACATGATCTTGCCTGTGTATTGAGATCAAGTAGGTTGGGCAGGCACACAACAGCATTTTCAGTGGCTGCACCTCTATGCATTTTTTACCCACTAAGATAGGTATTAACGTTTTTATGCAGGATTTTTAAAAACTATCTATACCACCTTGATTTTTTCCTGTTGGTGGTATTACAGTGCTGAAATTGAAATTATTTTGAATCATGTATACTATTACCTGGAGCTCCTTAAATAGTTGTTTTTATTTTATCTATTTTTATTATTGTTTACCATTGTAAGCAGCCTTGTGAGGGTGTCTACCCTGAGATACGGCCTAAAAATACTTCATTAAGAAAATAGTTATAGCCTTAGGAGGGAGTGGGTTTGGACCAGAACCAACACCTGATTCGAGGGACACCTGGCAGTTAGCTTTCACAGCCAAATTATCTGTCCACTTAGATCAATGAACACCACACCCCCTATTAGAGTATATAATTGAAGATAAACTTCCCTGAGGGTAGCAAACCAACCACAACAGAGAACAATTCAGAGCTCAGGAGGAGCACCAAGGGGGGAAAAATCTGATCGTTCCCCACCCCCGCATCATTCATACCATCTGAAGGTCATCGATCCTGGTGTTGACTCCAGCAGCCATTTCCTTCCTTTCCTGTGGAGTTTCTGGACAGGGGTAGAGAGAAGCCCGGAATCTGAAAGGCACACAGTCTGCTTCAGTGACAAAGTGACAACACAGCTAATATGATGGAGTGATCACCACTTGAAAGCCAGCGCTACATGAATTTGGAATGAGCTGCTTGAACTCCAAGAACCTCCCGTATTTCCAACTTGCTTACCCTTCACAGATCTTCTTGACTCGGTTTTTCAGCTGGTCACCTTGGAAGAAAATAATGAACACCGACTTGTGCACATAGTCCCCCTAGAAGAGAAGGGGGGAAACCAATGCAGAGAGAAGCCTTCAAAAAACAGCAGAATAAGCTTCTGGGGTTAGGTCTTCAAAACCTTTAACACTAATATGGAGCCATTTCCTGGGTCTCAACTACACACACACACACACACACCCCCAGACCCAGCAGCCTGCCAACATCTGTAGCATTAGGGAGCCTTTCAAAATGTATCCAGTTCCACCTCAGACCCTGCAAGGCTCTCATACGTGTTCCAGGGAGAGGCTATCGAGTAAACTCATTGTGGTTTTGCAGAATAATTGAGGGGGGCAGGTGAGGAGGAGAAGCAGAGATTAATAACCCTATCTAATTAAGTTTGGCTGGTATAAAGAGGAATTGCAATGTAACCAGAGAACCCAGGCAGATAAGTCTAGCAGCTGAACAAGGACGTGATCTGCAGTAAACAAGCAGAAGGAAAAGGAGTGAATGGAACGGAACTGATGTATGTGGTGGACTTTAGAGTCCAAACCCTTGAACTCTCCGGGGAGGCCAGCAGTGCATTCTTCAGGCAGCTGGCTGGGCTCAGATAGCGACTTCCCCCCCTTCCTGCATTTGTTCAAGAACAAGACACCGGGCTACCTCCATTAGGAAACTTTTGTGCAGCCTTGATGAGAATAGGGGCATTGGGTGGGTGCAACCTTGTTGTCTGTTACACTTTCCTCTGCTAAGGATGAAGGCAGCTGATTGCTATGATTCCGACTGCCTTCTCTAAGACAAAGACATTCTGAATCCTAAGCTGGGACTGTGCTTTAAAAATATATATCCCACCCCACAAACAGCTGGTTTCTGCAGCATATACAGACATGCAAATGAAGGAAAAATGAAAAGATTTGCTTATCTTGGACATTAGTAGACAGGTGATAGGAACAAAATAAACCTTGACTAGGGGCTTCAAACTGTGTTGTGGAGGGAAGAGAGACCTCTTTTCTGCCTCTCACGCACCCATCTGAACTTTTCACAAATCCTAATTTCACCTTCATTGTAACTGGTGTTTGGTTTCTCAAACAAGACACCCAAGAGTCAAGCCTGCCTGGAAGCATTTCCCGAGACTTAGGGTAACCCCTGAGCCCAAATTCTAGAGTAGCTGGCATTATTCAAGCTCCATACTACTTACTACCTTAGGGCTTAGGAAAAGGGGGAAAAAAGGGAAAAAACCCCGCAGGAACTCGCAAGACATTTTCGTCTTGCGAAGCAAGCACATAGGGAAATTCGTTTTGCGAAGCGCCTCCAAAACGGAAAACAGGAACTCGCAAGACATTTTTGTCTTGCGAAGCAAGCCCATAGGGAAATTCGTTTTGCGAAGCGCCTCCAAAACGGAAAACCCTTTCGTCTAGCGGGTTTTCCGTCTTGCGAGGCGTTTGTCTTGCGGGACACCACTGTAATAATAATAATAATAATAATAATAATAATAATAATAATAATTTTTTATTTCTACCCCGCCCATCTGGCTGGGTACCATTATTTGTCCTCACTACTAACCCTGTTGATACTGTTAGTTGTTTAAGTTAACAAAAACAGATCCATCTGTGTCATTTAACAGTGCGTTTCAGGATCCGTTTTGTTTACATTTTAAAACATGTGACAAATTTAATTATTATAGGACACCAACATTAGAATATGCAAACATGTATTTAAATCAAGTCTATCCAATATTTAGAGAGCATTTGGTTTTTGAGCTCATTCATCTAGCTTAATATCTTTTTAAGGATATTGACATAAAACTCTTTTGAGGATGTATTTGAGGACACTGAGATAAAAGGTAACTTCAATAAGTGAATTGTTAAGCTGTCAAAAGAAAAGGCCACTTTTAAAATTTCACGATCCTACACCTCCACATAATGAGGGCATTATCAATGGCTTCAAAGCAAGCAAGCAGTTATATTTCAGATCCAATTAAAATATGACTTCTCCCTGATCCACAACAGAAGTCAAGCTTTTGTTAGGAAGAACACACTGTAAGAAGTTAGGCTGCAAGCTTTCATCTTGACAGCCCTCAGCAGCCTGTGGCTGCAAAAGCAGTCCTTATACCGTCACAGGGTCCTCCAGCGGATTTTCAATTTCAGCCTGACGCAAGAAGACATTTCCACGACACACCCTCCACAGCATCCGCTCAAAGGTAGGGATCCGCTCACGATTGATCACACCAGCCACAAATCTGAACACAATGGAAGTCACACAAAAATAAAAGAAATTAGTATGCATTCAGCAATGTTCTGTTCAGTGCAGGGCCTGGAAGACACACAGACAGATACTGTAAAGGCAACAGAAAGCAAGAGAGGGACCCAACATGAACGGTTTGGTGAATGTGAAAGGGAAACAAGCCACTGTCTATGCAATTTTAGTAAAAAAAAAAGAAGGAGGTAGGATTCAAACTCTGTTTCTTCCAGCATTAAGAACTACCTGACTTTTAGAAAACATCTGAAGGCAGCCCTGTTTAGGAAAGTTTTTAATGTTTGATTCTATTTTTAATATTCTGTTGGGAGCATTATTATTATGATGATTATGAAGCCACTTTTGCTCTTTTGTGCTGTGCCTATAGAAAGGCATGACACACTGTGGCTAAGGAAGCAGAACTATGGTTTGGCATGACATATAAACTGGCAACCCTTGTTTCATAATTGACCAGCAAAACAGGATGGGGAACCGTGCTTTGAGGTGGATTTGTGAATCATGATATGCGATGTGGTGTCTGAATTGACCAGCTATAGGTTACAGTCTACTCCCAAAGACTGCTACACCAAGGAGAGAGGCATAATCTTATGGCACTGAGTGTTGAGACAAAGGAAAAACAAAAGCAGCCAAGCACTCTACACACCACATAGTATACCTGCTGTATGTTCGGAACCTCAAACCATTATGGGTTCTAGATAGTTAGTTCAAAGCGTGATTGGCATTAAAATCTGAGATGAGGCAAAAATTAGCAAATGATATGGAAATAAAACCTAAAGAAGTTACATTCTCAAAGAGGTGGGAATTTGCTGCAGGACACTATTTGTTAAAATGGTCCATTTAACAATGATTAAGCAATTATATAAAAAAACTAAGATGCACCACAGAAAATAAAACAAGTGAGTATCAAGTACAATACTACATGAAATCAAACATGAGAATGGAAGCTGAGCAAAATTCATGCAGACAGAAAAACACATAGGATTGTCATTTTGCCTGAATTTTGCATGCTAAGAGAAGGACAAATTTAGTAGATCTTTAACTGAAAATCATTATTTCCATGTCAGCCTTTCAGAATCTGAACAAAATCCACTATTGTGTAAATCTAGAACTCTGTTTATCAATTGTTGGTGCACATAAAAGGCATCCATAGCAGCTGTCAAGGCTATCCAAATATCAAAGCAGCACTACAAGGAGATAGAGTGAAGAGTGAAAACTGATAAGCTACAGAAATTCTATATTATCTGCACAGCCTGGGGCCAATATTTATTTGGTTCTTTACATTTCCAAAAACATAAAAGTGGAACTGCTGTCAGTTAACTGCTTTTCTGTCAACAATCTGGCACGAGATGCATGCTGTTCAATCAGATCTAATACTGAGCAACTTAATTCAGATTCAGCTAAATAATATGAACACCAAGAAATAGCTTGCTCTCCTCCAAGGAATCAAGAATAGTATGGAAGAATGCAAACCCAAGTCCTACAGCCTTAACCAATCATGACTGATGCGCAGAAGAGATCCTACAGAACACAACCGACACTGCTGAAAAGTGAAAGTTGCACGTACCCTAACCGTAGTGGGGTTCCTCTTCCCAGTTCACTCGGCTCCAGCAGAGACGAAGACTCCTCCAACAGGTCGGGATCCGCCATCTGCTGATGATGCAATTCAGCCTGAATTCACAAATCAATTAACATCTAATGAAACTAGTTAGTGGCATGCAGGGGGATGAGGAACCAGGAGATGGATGGAGAGAAGCAAAGAAATACCAAAGGAGGAAAAAATGAAAGAAGAGAAGGCTCTAGGAGGATGTGAAGAAAAGGTGAGCAAGGCATCTCCACAAAGCCAACAGAGGGAGAGCGACATGATGCTTGCGAAACACAGACCTTCCAAGCTGGGCATAAAAACTGCAAGTTAAGCTCCAAAGAAATATGGTGGGAAACATTCCCATTCAAGCCTCTGCAGACTTCTGAATAGTGAGTCTCCCCTCCCCCCTTTAAATCCCACCATGCAACTATGCAGCTGCTCTGTACTCTAGTGCATGCTATCAGCCTCAGCAAAGATGCTCCAGGCTCAATAGAGAGAAGCGAACATGTACATAGAAGTTGGAAGAAAGGCAAGAGGTTGTCTGGCCAAGAACTGGATGATATATACCAGCTTCCTCAAACTTGGGTCTCCAGCTCTTGTTGGACTACAATTCCCATCACCCTACCTAGCTGGACCAGTGGTTGGGGATGATGGGAATTGTAGTCCAACTGGAGACTCAAGTTTGGGAAACACTGCTATATACACTGGGCTATGTATACTATGAACCTTAGGGAGAAGATAACAAAATATCAAAATTCTGCCATAAAGCAAACCATGTTCTACACTAAACAAAGTTAAGTGTCAGTGGGTTATGATTAAGCAAACTAAAGCGCCTACCTACTTATACTGTAATTTATTCTGCTTCTGTTACTAATGGGGAATAGCAAGAGTTATGGAGGGCACTGAAGCTCAGTCCTGGAAAGCCTCCCAGCCCCTATTCCATTTTCTGTGATTTCAGCAGGCATTTCCTATGTATTTTTCCTGCCTAGTTTCATGACCAGTGGGGTCTAAACCTTTGCTTTATTTACTTACTTATTTAATAAAATGTATATACTGCTTGATTGGAAAAAGAAACCTCAAAGCATGAAAGATGAAACAGTAAAGTCAAGAAAAATTTAAACCCTACTTTAAAACATACAAAAGTTTAAATACTAAAAAAGATTTAAGATCGCTTTAAGAAATATGTGGATTTTAGGGTGCTTATACCCAACACCAGGGCCTAAAAATTTGAACCAGAATTCTGCAAGCTGAATCAGAACTTAGGCAAATCATCGTAATATCCTATTATGAATGATTTATTATGAAATGTGATTGCTCTGTCCAATTTATTCTGCTTTTGCTAGCTGTACGTGGCAAAGAACATGGAGGACCCAGCTACAAATAATAGAAATCTCATTAGCAATCCTCACTGGCTTCCGAGATTTCAGCAGGGTTCGCCCACACACTTCCAAGAATACTCTGCCATAATGGCTAGAAAAGGGCTTTTATTATTTCTTTTTATTTCAATATGATCAAGAAGCCAGGTTCTAAAGGTACAGCATAATCTTGTCTTATACCAAGTTCTGTGCTTGTACAGAACATACACAGCTCTGATTTATTTGACTAGATTGACCTTGCAGAAAGATCTGAAGAGGAACAAGATAATTTTATATCCCCCAAATGCAAATAACTTGCTACTTCTGCACCTTGGGTGAACCCCACAAAAGGGACTTTTGACACCCTTTTCCCCCAGCACGCTTTATTTCAAACAAAGCATGCATGACTTAGAACATTTGTACACATTTGTTTATTATTTAATTTCTTTTATAAATTGTTTCCCCTAAAACATCTTTTTAGCTCTTCATCTTTTTAGCTGGAATTCACAACTTAATCATTTCCCCTGTAACTTGCTGGCTAAGACTGAATGGAAACTTAACTTGCGCAAGCGCTCATGATATAGCTCAGGAAGGATGTTGATGCTACACCCTCAGAGGCAGCATTAACATGACAAAACAGTCAAAATCATTTCCACCTTGACACAGCCCATACGGTAAAGAAAACACTGGGAGAAAAGAAGCAGATGCAGCTTTAAAATAAGACATCACCTTCCAACACGCATGCAAGGGGCTCCTGCAAATGAAGGGCATGAGAATCCGAAGACACACATATCAGACCAAGCAACTGGCCATGAGTACAGACCACAGTCCAGCAGCACAGGCAGACTGATTTGCTATTCAGAACACAAAGGGGCTCCTAAAATATCCCTGAAATTGTAAAAAGCACAAGCTTTCGGCAACAGGGTAATAAGGTGGGAGTGTGCTGAAATATGCTCCCCTGGTCTTCCAATTCCTTCTCCAATCTATAGCAGGAATGTTGAACTTGTGACCTCTCCTGATGATATTGGATGACAACTCTCATCATCCATGCCCACTGACCATGCTGACTTGGGCTGATGAGAGTCCAACAGCATCTGAAGGTCCACAGGTTCCCCATCCAATCCACAGTTACAATACTTCAAGGAGGAGAGGACAGAGAGTGAAGAAAGAGCAGTGAGTGGAGGGACCCCCTGTTCCCCATCCTTTGGACCTCCTGGGAAACTCAACAAACTTGCTGTACCTAGAACTGGGTGTGGAGAGGACAGCTGAATGGGTCACAGCTGTGGGCAGCCTGAGGAATTACTATCCACCTTGGCTCTGCCCATTAAGAGTCTAGAGTGAGAGACTAGGGTGATATCTTCCCCTATCTATTTCATTCTGCATGTAGCAAAACAGATGTGTAGGTAAGTCCCATGTAAGAAATGCATAGGCAGGATTCACATGATATCCTGGCAAAAACAGTATCAGGCGAACTAGCCTTAATTCTTCCATTTTCAACTCTCCTATTCATGATACCGTTTCACAAAAGATAATTTGCTTTCAAGGCCTCTTTGCTTCCTCCTAAATCTCCCCTCGTTGTGCCTACCACAATGCTGAAGTCCCCTGCCTGACTGTTCAAGGAATGCAACAAAGAAAGCAGGAAATAAAATGCCAGCATACTCTATAAAACACAGCTCCTCCAACATACGTACATGGAGAACAGAAATGGCTGGGGTTTTTTTAAAGCGAAAGATCTTGAACTGCATTTGCAAGTACAAAAATGTTTATTTCAATTGTACAAGTCCTCAAATTATGTTACAGGGAGCCTCCCCATGCGAAGGAGGGAAAATGGAAGTCAGCAAGGGGCGGGGAGGTAGAGACTTGCTTCAAACCTTGTGCCACTTCCGCCATCAATTTGATGACGTCTTAGCTTTCGTTTATTGTTTGGGAGGGCCAAGCTCAGACCCAGTGATAGTTCCTGCTAAAGAGGATTGAATTGTATCAGCATCTCTTATACCAACAAGCAGCAACCATCCCACAACTTGAAGAAGAAATGCACAATCAGAAAGCTTTCCTACAAGAGCATCCATTTTATGGCATTTTATGTTTTATTGTACTTGCGTATTACTTTTACACCACCTTGGTATTTTTTAAAAAATATGAGAGGCACTCTATAAATACTTTAGCTGTTGTCCAGGGTGTGCAGCTCAAGGTCTTTCTGCAATGGATATACAAAACATCACACACACACACACACACACACACACACACACAAGCCCTTGAGCGAATGACAAGAGTAAACACAGATACAGTTTTCACAGTCCGCAACAACTGCAGCAGGGACCACCAAAAGGAGGAACAGATGACAGATGGCGAATGAGAACTAAGGGTTGAAGATGATGACAGAAAAGAAAGAAACCAGAGGAAAGAGATGGAAACTGCATGCCATTAACCATTACTTTTCCAGTCTTCTTCCAGTCTACTCTGGGGCACTTATGGTTAATAGATCCAGAGATATTTCTCCAGTTCTTACTGTTCTTCACAAAGCAAAAATATGAAGACCGAGAAAAGAATCACCATTTTAGCAGAATCAAAACCGTTGAGTCCTTTTTCATAGGCAAGAAATGGCTTCGCTGGCATTGTGGTCCCATTCGTTAATTGTCGGGCCCCATCTTCCCTCCTGCAGCTCCCACAACTGAATTCAGGGTCCACAGATCAAAGACTTGGCCTTGCAAACCATTTCTTGCTGTCAAGTTATGAATATTTCACAAACTCCCCCAAAGTTTTACAAAGTCTTCAAATGTTGAACTGCAGCAGCAAGTTTCTCAGTGGTTTGGAAAAAAAGATGATTGAGCAACAGCTCTGTTGTGCCACCTTAAATTCCGCTCCCTAAATTTGAATCACTGACAGGACCATCATCTATTTATGTGAAGCTCTTTCAAAGAACAAACATGAAACAACTCATGACTCTGAGGAAACTACATTTCAGTGGAAAGTTACACAGTACATACTATTCACCGTGGCCTGCTTAGTCTAAACAGTTGCTCAAATGGGTCCCCAATCCTAAAAACATTAAAAAGAGACTTTGTAGAGGCAACTGCACCATTCAGCAAGCACTACCATTCATTATACCCTGTTTAGATTTTGAAGCTGAAAAGTTGTGAAGGCCTAGCTCTCTTAAGCAGCAGAAGACGTGGCCAAACCTGTGTCTGGAATGTACCACTTCAGACCACAGGTGGAGTTCCAGTGATGGGATGTTCCACCACACAAAATATCCTGTATGCAGAAAACAGGCATGCTGCTTAGAAGGGATTGTTCTTTTATATGAAGAAGCACACCATCATGTGATCCTGCTGTAAATGTTCACATTTACGCTATGTATTTAGTACAAGTAAGCACTTGGAAGAACTGCAACTCCAGCAATGCCCAAGTGGGAAAACTTGGAAAAAACATTTGCTAGACAAGGCACTGCAAAAAAAGCTCAGCTGTGGTAAAGGGCAAAAATCAAAATCATCACGTAACTTACCTAAACTCAATGTCAGGTAGCTGGTGTTGTGCAGTCCAATATAAGGTTGCTCTTCAGCAGGTATGATACTTAAGTTGGCCATCAAACAACACACAAAGCTCAACATTTACACATATAGATGCAGGTTGCCGAGCCAAAGTAAAATTAACCAGCACTTGTTGCACCAAGATTGGATGCTTCCCCAAACACTACACGTTCAAGTGTTTTTCCACAACTGCGAAGGGTCCGGAACTTCATTTTTATTTCAAAGGCGGAAGTTGAGCATATATCCACTTAATCCTAGCTGTCACATTTCTAAGTGCTCCAGCTGCTTCAAGTATTTCTTGAGAACCATTTGAGCATTGCACCTCAGACGGAACAAGCTGTCCATGCAGCCCCCCTGCCTTAGTGCTAGGTGGATGGTTAACAGCAAAGGATCATATCAGAAACGTTAGAAAGGCCCTATCACCGTGGTCAGCAATTAATTTTTACCAGAGGCCACATTTGTAATTAAGCTAAGTTATGGCCATCGATGCTCCTGAGAAAAAAGCAAATTTTTGCTTATATATTTGCTTATCCTGTGCAATTTACTCTCAACATTCTGAGATTTCACCAGACACTGCCTTCAATCCTACCTTGGCACCCTTAACAGGCAGACACTCAGTTTAATATACAGTGGTGCCTCGCAAGACAAAATTAATTCGTTCCACGAGTCTCTTCGTCTTGCGGTTTTCTCGTCTTGCGAAGCACCCCTATTAGCGGCTTAGCGCTATTAGCGGCTTAGCGCTATTAGCGGCTATTAGCGGCTTAGCGGCTATTAGCGGCTTAGAAAAAGGGGGGGGAAAGGGAAAAAATCGCACGAACTCGCAAGACGTTTTCATCTTGCAAAGCAAGCTCATAGGGAAATTCGTCTTGCGAAGCACCTCGAAAGACGGAAAACCCTTTCGTCTAGCAAGTTTTTCGTCTTGCGAGGCATTCGTCTTGCGGGGCACCACTGTATACACGAGCCAAGATTCTCAGGATGCTGAATGTCACATTCAATACCAAATTCCACACTTAGATGGCAGCTGCAAAACCCAAAGCACAACTCGTGTGTGTGTGTGTGTCCAGGAGGCACCACCCCAACCGACCACAGCTTACAAACTGTTTTTCAACATTTGAAGACAAGGAGCTTAGACCCATTATTGATCATATTCCCCAAGCACCCACATTATCATCCACAAAGCAAGAGCAGAGGCAGCAAAAAACTTGTCATTTTTCAAAGAAGGAAAGCAAGATCCCATTTTGTTTACCTAACAAATCCATTTTTCTCTGAGTGTTGAATTAGAGGGAGGGTAGCACTACTGGACCACAGGTTTCAGGCCTTTACCAGGGCTCCAACTATCCAAGTTGAACATGACATATCATGGTTGCAAAAAGCCTCTTAATTGAGTCAATAACTCTACAGTCTTGGGAACATAAATCTAAACGTGTTCAGTGCCATCATATCACCACCTGGAAGAACAGACTTTTCTAAAGCATTTGTTTGGATTTGCTAGTGACATTCATTTAATGATGTGTCAAAAATAGTTGCTGATCCAGATTTTTTAACTTCTGCCACTTTCTCTACTACCCTTCCTAAATGACTAACAGGACTAGAAAAATCCTAGCCAACTGGCTGTCCAGATGCCTAGAAATCTGAAGGGCATGAGCAGCAAGTCTGAATCACATCAGGGACTCCCAGCCTGACACCTAGGTAAGGCTCAGATTGTGCAAAGCTCTTGTTGACCTGTTCTAACATTGTGCTATTCAAAAGAGGGAGACAGATCACTGTGCATCCATACTTTTCTTGCTTGTCTAGCTAGCAGAAATGAGGCTGGAAATACCCTAGCATTCAGTTTTCCTTATTACTGAAACTTTGATCCTAGCAACTGGAAATCTGGATAGGTGCTCTGCTTTCCAAGCCCTTTTCCATCATGCCCCCAGGAATCTTTCGGGGGCTCTACATGATCAAAGGTTTATACACCCTTCTGACAAGTGTCAGAGGAATATTTTACCTAGACATGAACACTTAGCAATTGCACATAATGTAAGCCATGGAGTGGCTAGCTCATATGTTTGCATGAATGATGGAAAACAACTTGTAGAAGTTTCTCGAAATTAAGGGGAGGCACTGCTGCCCAAAACTGCAACTTAAACAAGCATTCTCAAGAAGAAAAGTGGAAGGTTGTGATGAGCTGGCCCAGCTGCATAAGAAGCAAAAACATCCGATATTCTGACCTCATCAAAAAACTGCTGAGTTTTGCGCAGTATAAATTTTAATTCGGTCAGCTCCAGGAAGTTCCTTTTCAGGGCTTCCTGGTTGGTATTAATCTCTTTGAGCTCATTTTCAATCTTCTCAAAGTTTGCCTGCAGAAAAAAAGAGAAGTAAGGAGAAAGTGAGTTGATTATTAGCTGTCAACATGCTGTAGTAGACGCATCTTTTCCTCGATGTATGAACTGTCAGTTCCTTTAATCTCTCTATAGCCAAATTCAAATCCTATGCTAGAATAGAGATAATCTTCTACATTAAAGAACTATTATTTTTAACTTTTACAGCCAGAGATGCCCTTGAACAAATTATATAAATCAGTAACTAAACTGTCATTGGCTGATGCATTTATGATTCCCTTTATTGGAAAACTAGAGACCTATAAAAGCTGGGCTCCCATCAAGGCTGTTTGGATGATTGCTTATGAAGTCATGAACAAGTGCTGGAGCAAAACACTTTATTCCCTCATCCCCTATTGTGCACCACCTTCAGAACAAAGACCGTGGCTAGTATTAAACCAGTGTTCTTTGTTAATGTCTGGACTAAGGAACTCTGGCTGAACCATGGTTAACAAACCAGGAAAATATGTCAGGGTATTCCCCCAGACTTTTCTGTAAAACTCTATTCAGCATCCAGTTCTAGCTATTTCCTCTGCAATCTGATTTTCCCACTCAGTATTCACTTTTCACAGCCCTGTATCAAGAGAAATAAGCCTTGCAAAACCCCAAGGTGCTATGATTTTACAAGCCACAGTGTTATTTACCTCCAAATCAATCATGTCTCGGGGGAATGGCACCTCTGGATTCTCGCCGGTGTCTGTGATGGGAATGTTGGCCTTCTTAATCTCCTTTTCCACAAACCCTAAAAAGGGGGAGAACTGTAATGAGGGGATGATTTAAGAAGAGTATGTAATATCATATACGTGAGAGAAGGCCTCACGGATCTGCATATCTCCCCTGTGCAACTGATCATCTGATGCCCCATTCCACCAGACCACACAAACACCTCCACTATGAACATCTCTTCTCATTTAAATAATCTACAAAATGATAGTTTAAAAACCACAGGTCAAAGAAAGTAGATTACTACCATATATTTTGTTCTGATTTCATGATAGTAGAATGGATGCAGCATGCCTTAATAAATAACAATTGCATGAGGACTAAATAATCACGTCACTCTCCCCAGACTTATACGAAGGAATTTTGACCTTATGGGTTCATTACCACACAACAAGGACATCTTATACTTTTGCTAGCTGCTATTTGAATCTATTTTCCTTCTATTTTATCTGTTATGCTGCTAACTATCATGTCACGTTGTATATCATATTCTCGTGATTTGGATCCTGTTCTAATTTCTGCAACAATGTACAATATGCAGATTATTTAGCATAGCCACAGAAATCTGGGGAGAGGTTTAAAGGATCCCAGACTGATTTAGCCCCATCAGCCTATGCCAGGCATAGGCAAACTCAGCCCTCCAGATGTTTTGGGACTACAACTCCCATCATCCCTAGCTAACAGGAACAGTGGTCAGGAATGATGGGAATTGTAGTCCCAAACCATCTGGAGAGCAAAGTTTGCCTATGCCTGGCCTATGCACATGCAAGAGAAAGCAATGACATACTAAGTTTCCTGTCCATCTCTTCACACCTCCGGACTTCATTGACAAATTTACGCTGGAACACATTCACATCAGGGTTTAGCTGTCAATAAGAACAAAACATAATTTCTATTACATGTGTGCAGTGACTGAAAACCAGTTATTGCTCATCTCCAAACCCTTCAGTACCATAAACTATATTGGTGTGATGTCACAGAAAGCTCATGAACATTTTAACTGTTCAAAGAGAAAACGCAAAGGATTGCTACCTGATCAATAAAAGATCTATAAAGAGCCCATTTGTTAGTTCCACCACCCTTAGAAGTTCAGAGAGCAGTGGCAGCCCTGGAGAAAGCATTCTCTGCAGCAGCCCCTTTGTTATAAAACTATCTATCTACAGTGGTACACCTAGCACCTTCACTGTATGATTTCTGTTTATGCTGCAGACGTACCTCTTTCGCCTGGCTTTTAACATTTGAGATATCTTTTCAGGACCCATTCTATTCTTGTGATTGTAATTTGTTTCACACTGTTTCTAATATTTTATTTTTAAATTGCTGTAACCTGTACTAGGACCTTATGATGGAGGCAAGTACTTGATCATTGTAGGGCACAGAACAATCATTCACAACAAAAGGCAGCAACATTGATAGTTAATACCTTCACAGAATCTAAAGATGCTTCAGTTATATCCTAGTATGGGGGGGGGGGAATCCTTGAGCATAGGTAACAGTTGTCACAAACAACAACACAATAAATTGTGTGGACCAACAGGGCCAGATACATACATCTCGAAACTGGACCTTCCCAAGTTCTCCCAGTTCACTGACACAGCAATAGGCTGCTTCAGACTGAAGGAAAAGTTGCGCAAGGGTCATTTCTTCACTCCGGAAGAGCTCCCCCATAGTGAGAGAGAAGAGCCAGTCAAACTAGGGTGAGAATCCTTTTGCCTTTAAGAGAAAAAGGAGGATAAATGTAAGACTCACCAGAAAGGTATCAATTCTGTTATCTACCTTTTGAGGTACATGGAAGGCATATATTGTAGATTAATTTATATCTCTCTCACGGAGATTGAAAACTAAGACTGGAACACCTCAAACTGAATTAAGAAGAAGAAGAAGAAGAAGAAGAAGAAGAAGAAGAAGAAGAGGAGTTTGGATTTGATATCCCGCCTTTCACTCCCCTTCAGGAGTCTCAAAGCGGCTAACAATCTCCTTTCCCTTCCTCCCCCACAACAAACACTCTGTGAGGTGAGTGGGGCTGAGAGACTTCAAAGAAGTGTGACTGGCCCAAGGTCACCCAGCAGCTGCATGTGGAGGAGCGGAGACGCGAACCCGGTTCCCCAGATTACGAGACTACCGCTCTTAACCACTACACCACACTGGCTCTTAAGAGCATAAAAATTCTGAAAATATTATTTAAGAATTGTAAAAAAGGAAAGCCTATTCCATGGTGTCTCATTTTTATGCGCCACACACAACTAACCCCTACTAAGCAGCACTCAAAAATTCTGTTGCCTCTGAATTTCACCTCTCAGTTCCAGCTAATGCTTCATGACCAGCTGCCCATCATGTGGCACCTCTGCAAGCTGCTGCCCCAGAAACACAAGCAGCAGCCTATCAGCTGACAGCCATCTCCAGGGAAAAACTGTTACATAGCACTGCAGCAGATTTAGCTGGTCGCATAGGGATTCAGAGCTTATTTTCACTAAGGGATGGGAGAACATCCGGATGTCATAGTCCACAGGGATTATCCAGTGAAAGTAAAGTCTGGTTGGTTTTGCAGTCTCCTCAGTCATGCTGATAAAACAGAAAGTGAACCACTAATGTCAGGCTTGAGACATAAGAAATGCCACATCAGAATGATATGGGCTTAATCAGAGTCCAGAAATATTTCAATTTATTAACATATAAATGAAGATTTTTTTAAAAAGTGAATCATTTTTTGTTCTGCTTGGAAAGTCTTTTTCAAACAGTTGAGGCAAAACACTATGTAGAGATTTATCCAGTCCATACTTTTGTCTTGCTTGCTATTGATGCTGTAAGCATTTAATGCATCAATGATTGGAATGGTGTTGCTACTGTCCACTTGGTTTTTGATCTGTGGACAAAAGAGGGAGGTACTTGGGAAATACATGTGAAAATATAGCTTGCTATAATATAGTATAGATCAGAGCTTTCCAAACTGTGTGTCGGTTGCAGTGTGTAGGTGTGTGGCGCAAACGGTCCCCACACTCCAACCAGGGCTGGAAAGGGGTTAGTTTAATCTCCAGTTTGCTAGTAAAACTGAATTACTGTGTTGTGAAATGATGTATGTCTAAAAAGTGTGTCACCAACATGAAAAGTTTTGAAAGCTCTGACATAACTAATTCAATGAAAATAATGCACTGACGCTACTGCTCACTGATGGCTGAGCAGCAAGAGTTAAAAAGCAGCACACATTATCCATGCTGAATGCTAACAATTACTGAGACTAGGAGCCTTTCCAAAAAATTAACTACAAATTAACTCTGGCATCTTACTCCAATAAGCCACTCAACAAGAGATGGGGGCATTGCAAGGGCACCACAGCGGCAGTATGACTGAACTTTGAGCTTATCTGCCCAAATGCCTGACAAATTTGTAAGGCCCAACTCCAAGAAAAGTTGCAATTATTATTTTATACAAGCTAAGGTGCAGCAACCGAAACAAATGTCATGCTTGAACACATGCTTTCACGTCAGAAGGATAGCATTAATGAATTAATAAAGTTAGTAAGTGCTGGATGACAGGAATCTAAAGAATCCTTAAGACTAGAATCCCCATTTCAATTTATTGTCTCTTGAGCTCCCCCACCTCAGTTTTTTTAAAGTGAAGTACATTCTTTCCCCTTTGCAGAACTCTCCATTCTTGTAACTGACTTTAATGCATCTCTTTGATGTGCCAGAGCCCATTTTCACTCAACCCCATCAAAACTGGGGCAATTTCTCTTTACTGTATTTCACCCCCTTGGTGAGCAGGAATGTGCCTTCCATCTTCTTATACCTAACACAAAGGCAGGAAGCTGCTGTCACCCCACATTACAACATGAACAGCAACCCCCATCCCTCCCCAAAGAGGGAACAGATGACAAACAGCAGGAGACATCTACTTCTCAGAAACAAATGGGTTATCAAGTGGCTCCTCCATCACCATCCCAACATTTTATCCATCCAGCGCCGCCTGCCCACAAGAAGGCAACGCCCCAGGTATCACTCCCAGCATGAAACCGGCCTCCTCCCTACACTCTTAAACGTCCCCACAGGTTCTGGACAGCTCCCTCTCCTCCTCCTCTCCAAAGGTACCCATGGGAGAAACCAGCTCACCCCTGGGGCGCCCCTGAAACCCAATGACACCCCCACACATTCAAATATAATACCTTCTGCTTCCCCCTCCCACCAGGGGACCTTGGATTAGGCGACCTACCCGCCTAAACTGACCCACCGACACAGCCAGGCTGCCCCTTGTCTCCCCTCACTGGCCCTAAGCGGAGTATCACGCGCCCCACAACCGCAGAGGACAGGGCCGACCCTTCCCCTCCTCCACTAGGCCCCGCGCTCTCCCATGACGCATTGCGTTGCTTCCCCGTATTAACCGCATTTCAACGCCACCTGCCCCGCCGCGCCGCCTCCCCTCCCCCCTGCACCTTGAAAAGGGCTTAGCCGCCGCAGACCTTTAAACGCCTCACCGAAAACAAGCCGCAGCACCTGCTCCGACAAAGCGGCAACCAACCCACCCCCCACCAGCTTCCGCTGATGACGCCACTGCGTAAGTGCGCGGCGCCCGCCTTCCCTTCTTCCGCCCGGCCCGGTGGCGTTGCTTAGCAACAGGGCCCGCGCCGGCGTGGTGCGTTCGGGCAAGGTTCTCTGGATTGCCTGCCTTAAGCGGCCGCCATTTTGGCGACCGCTTTCGTAAGTCGCGGCGGCGGCGTGCCATGGCCGGTGACGTCACGCCCTGGGTTTTTTGTGATCGTGGCGGTTGAAAGGGTTCGCCTCAGAAAATGGTTTCTTTACCCCCCCCCCCGCTCCAGTGACTGATGTATCGAAACAAAATAAAAAAATTCCTTCCAGTAGCACCTTGGTGTATCGATGTATCGAAGGGTGTGTACCTGGAAGAACACAAATGGATTCAAGTTACAAGAAAGGAGATTCCGAGTCAGCATCAGGACGTGCTTTCTGAGAATAAGAGCTGTTCGACAGTGGAACAGACTCCCACGAGAGATGGTGGACACACTCCTTCCTTCCTTCCTTCCTTCCTTCATGGGAGGTTTTAAAGCAGAGGTCGGATGGCTGTCTGTCATGTATGTTCTAGTTGAGATTCCTGCATTACAGGGAGTTAGACTTGCAGTATCCTTCCCAACTTTACAATCCTATGATTATCATTGATTCATAATTATCAGGGCTGTTACCTGATAAGAGATTAGTTGTACTGAGTTTTAGCTGATGAATTAGAGATCCAAGCTTTCTTTTTTTTTTTTTTTTGCATTAACAAAGTGGCCAATTCACTAAACATTGCTGTCCTACTAAGTTCTTTATAGCATAAAGAAAAGTAGGCAAGTCCCAAAAACATGTGCATCATTGTAAATCACACTGGGGCTCTGAGGTGGGGGGAAAAGGAGAGGGCACAGGAAAACGACTGCCACAGCGTTTAGGGAGATCTGGAGTAATTTCCCTTTGAGGAAAAGCTACAATGTTCTGGAGCTTTTTCGGTTTAGAGAATAGCAGATTAGAAGGGTGGCTTATGCTGTGGAGAAAGTGTTCAGGGAGAAAATCTCATACTAGAATGTAGAGTTTTAGCAACAGAATCCAATGAAACGGAGCGGTGGGAGCTTCGGGACAGAGAAAGGCACACTTCTTGACCGCAAGGTATAGTGATTGCTGCTGACTTGGGTGCTTTTAAAGGGGGGACTGGACAAGCTAAGGCTATACATTGCCTACTAGTCATGATGGCTATATTGCTCCCAGAATTGGAGGCAGTGTTCCACTAAACACCAGTTAATGGGAAGAATTCATATTCTTGTGGATTTCCCATAGGCAGGGCCGGCCCACTCATGAGGCAAGGCAAGGTGACCACGTTATGCAGCAGGATTCACTGGAGCAGCAGATCCCACTGTTGATCTTTCTCCCCCCTCCTTCCTGCCCTTCTTCTTTATATGCCCTTCTTCCCTCACTCCTTCCTTGGCAGGGAATTTTGGGATCTGCCTTGGGTGCCAAAATGTATTGAGTCAGCCGTGCCCATAGGTCTACAGTGGTTCCTTGGTTCTCGAATGGCTTAGTTGTCGAACAAATCGGCTCCCCAACACCTTAAACCCAGAATTAAGTGTTCCAGTTAGCAAATGTTTTTTGGAAGCTGAACATCCGCTTTAGTGCAGGAAGCTCCTGCAGCCAATCGGAAGTCGCGCATTGGTTTTCAAACGGTTTCGGGAGTTGAACCGACTCCCGTAACGGATTAAGTTCTAGAACCAAGGTACCACTGTATTGGTAGTTTTACGATAAGCGAAGAGAGCAATAAACATGATAAAGCGTTTGGTCTGCTGCAGCAAGTATCTTCCTAAATATAAGTTTAACTCTGTCTCTTGATGCTGTAGGGGATGGGGGTGGCGCTGTGGGTTAAACCACAGAGCCTAGGACTTGCCGATCAGAAGGTTGGCGGTTCGAATCCCCGCAACGGGGTGAGCTCCCATTGCTCAGTCCCAGCTCCTGCCGACCTAGCAGTTCGAAAGCACGTCAAAGTGCAAGTAGATAAATAGGTACCGCTCCAGCGAAAAGGTAAACAGCGATTCTGTGTGCTGCTCTGGTTCGCCAGAAGCGGCTTAGTCATGCTGGTCACATGACCCGGAAGCTGTACACTGGCTCCCTCAGCCAATAAAGCGAGATGAGCGCCGCAACCCCAAAGTTGGTCACAACTGGTCAGGGCTCCCTTTACCTTTACCTTGATGCTGTACAGTTCAGGTTATAATTCCACCCCCACCCCACCCCATTTTGACACCATGTCCTTCTCCTGGTGAGTCCGTACAGGCCCCCAGCCTGAAATAATATTCATATAGCATGGCTCAGATGCAAAGCTATTGCACAATCATCTGGTTAGTCTCCTTCATGAAATCTCTTGTTTCCTATGGGGAATTGGGTAACATAGGCCTTGTTAAGGTGCAGGACAGAAATCCCCATAGGAGAAACTATGGAAGCTGTAAAAGTGAGGGAAGTCCACAGAGATGGAATGTGATACAGAAAGGAACAAAAGATCCCTTAGTTTTCTGTGCATTTGGAGATGCCTGAAGCCCTGTAGGCAAAAGGACTTATTTGTGACGTTAGTAGAATTTATTTTTATTACTCTTTTTGTCCTCATGATTACTTTTGTTCATTGGGGGCACTGTGCCTAACAGCAATATAGTGAGGAGAAATTAGTAGGTGCAGCCTCTCCAGCCCTTCCTCGGGAGCAAAGTTTTGTAGGTTGAATTTCTGCCTGTCATGTACCTGCAAAGAGTACAGTATAGAGTTTCTGTCAAGGAAAAGCTTTAAATGTTTTTTTTTGTATCTTAGATTTTTATCCAGCTGCTTCCCAGAGGAGTTTATGGCAATAATGTGCACTGTGTGTGTGTTTCTCCCCAAACCTGTGAAATAGGTTAGGTTGAAAGTATTACGAGGTCTAGATTATTCAATGAGCTTTGGGGTTTAGCAGACTTTAAACCCAATTCTCTCCAGACCTAGTTGTATACTTACTACACTATAACCTTTGGAGAGGGAAGATTATTTTTTTTTTGTAACGCTTGCACATTAAGGCATAAACATCTAAAGTTCTCATCCAACAGTGTTTTGTGGTGTGTGTGTTTTTGTAAAAATACTGCAGCCTTCTAATCAGCAATGAGACTTCTAGAGCTTTTTGTAAACATTCTGTATTTTGACAAACATTTTAAAGTCCATACATCTTCTTCATATAGTGGCTCACGTCCAAAACAGCACAAAACTTTAACCGTTTTGGAGCATTTCTGAAACAGATGTCATATGAGTAATACAGGCAAATGCCCTTGCTTTGCTCCTGCTTGAAATAGAGACTTTTCATGCAAAACTGACTCATCACCCTCAAACACTGGAAACATTTGTTTTTCCTCTGCTCAGGCGTGCCTTGGGAAATATTTTTCTATAAAATGGTCAGCTATTTTCAACATATGGCAAAAAAAACCCCAAACAAACAGGAGGGGCCATTGTTTCCACTTTATGAACGACGTGTGGGATAACGTGATAAAAATGAAATTGTTCACTTGAGGGTGGGGGATGCTGGTCGATTGACTGCCAGCAAATCTCCTGCATATTTAAGAATGCTCTTGGGTATGGAAGCAGCTCTCCTGGCTCAGGCAGGTTTTAATTGGAGTTTCCGAGGACTGAATTTGAGACTGCCTGCTTGCAAATGCAACTGAAGTACCCATGAGCTGTGGTCAGGAGGTTGGCGAATGCTGCTGAGTTATCTGGGTACACAAGGATAGCGACTGAATTTCTAATGTATTCCTCTGCATGCTTGATGAAAGCATTGTGATGGAAAAAACAAAGGCATGCAGACTATGCTTCTCCCTACATCTCCACCCCTGAATAAGAGTAATCCAGGAAGTTTTGCCAAATGCACCTTGCAAAATGTTGGTGTGTTTGTACGCATGCTTTTCTGTTTGTTTCCAATGTCATGCCAGTCAGGCAATCTTTATTTGTATACAGCCATAGGTCATTAAAAAGAAAAGCTTGAATTAGACAACTAGCAACAGAGATATATAAATAACCTTCCTAAAAATATTCATGCGTTATTTTGCGGTTCAAGAAAACAAGGCATCATTGTTAGAAATATTAACAAATTTGCCAAAGAGCAGCAAAATGATCAGCTTATATTCAGTGACCTTGTTCACATTCGTATCGCAAGAGATGTGACAGTCTGAAAAAAGAATGGTGGGGGGGGGGGTTGTTCCACTGTTTCTGGGTCTCCACATCTCAAGGCCCGGCTACTCAAATAATGCCAACTTGTAGATAACTTATTTGTCTAGTTCTGATACCAAAAACAACTTTTTTTAAAGCTTCTGTTAATCTAGGTGTACTTTTTAATGAACTACCTGCATGATTTTATCCAGTAATGGATAAAAATGTGGAAGGATAATAATTCAGGGATAGAGCGCATGTTTCGCATTCAGAAGGTTCTAGAGTCGGTCCCTGGCATTTTCAGGTAGGGCTGTCCCTGCCAATTAGTGCAAACAATATTGAGCTAG
The DNA here is from genome assembly GCF_951804945.1 of Podarcis cretensis. Lineage (NCBI taxonomy): Eukaryota > Metazoa > Chordata > Lepidosauria > Squamata > Lacertidae > Podarcis > Podarcis cretensis. The sequence goes on along the minus strand of NC_137182.1, from coordinate 25,680,300 downwards.
ATGGATCAATAAACTTACCGTACTCTATATTAGGCGGTATTCTCTGTTCACAAAGGATATATGGAACAATGTTCACCTAAACTGTAGCTAGGCCATGTACACATAACTGCTGATTGATTAAGGCTTGAGAATCTTCTATCAAGATGTGCCACTGCTTGAAAACACAATTGCATGAGAACAGAAAACTGCCTAATATGAAACTACCTTTACTGAATGATTTTATGCAAGCAGATAATACCATTTGGCAAAGCAAATAGTTTGAATGGTTCTCAGTTTTAAACAGGAGCATTTAACAGAAGGATTTTATTTTCTTAGCACTTTAGTCCACAGTTTTCTACACCTCAGGAGACAATCGTACTCCAAAATTAATGCTGTTGGAGTTCGATCTATTTCTTGAAATGCGGACAACTGCAGCATATGAAAGCTGTTTATGTCAACTTCAAGAAAGTAAACGTTCCACTGAGAATTTGAGGAAGGGGGTAATTATCTGGCAATTTCTGTAATTGCAGCCAGTAAGGAATGAATGCCAGGCCTGCCTCCATTCTCAGTACAGCAGCTGATACACTGCCTGGTAAACATAAGAGTTGTTGGAAATTTATTCTGGATTACGTCTAGAGTACATAGATTCTGTAGACGCAACATCTGTAGCATATATATAATTGGAACTGTAGTCGATCTCAGAAATCTCAATACTTGAGAGCACCAAATTTATTCCATTTCTTTTTGAAAAAGCCAGATGCCATGTAAGCAAACCAGTAAGCCCAAATGAAAGCTCAAATTTCTCTCCTGTCAAATGACTGCACACCATATGATTCCCTCAGGCCTCATCATTGCCATCCCCATGCAGGGCACCAGATTTCAGGGCACTAGATAGTTGAGGAGGCATTGGATCAGGCATAGGCAAACTCCGGTCCTCCAGATGTTTGGGACTACAATTCCCATCATCCCTGACCACTAGTCCTGTTAGCTAGGGATGATGGGAATTGTAGTTCCAAAAATCTGGAGGGCCAGAGTTTGCCTATGCCTGCATTGGATGCACAAAGGAAAAGCACTCTATACATGATCAGAAGCTCTTCCGTCTTAGTTATGTTTTGGAAAGTATTTTTTCCTTGTGAGAGGGTGCAGGAGAAGAGTGCATACTTGGAGCTACTCAGTCCTACATACCAGAATATTTATAAAGAAAAGGTCACAAGTATTCAGCAGTTATGACTTGTACAGTAGTTACATTTTCTGTGGGGGAGTGGGAGAGTTGGCATGGAGTTCTGTAAAACTTCAAGGACCTAGAGGCAGTAATTTCTGCAAATAGCATAACTTCCTCTGACTTTAGTTACCATTCCAAAGTGTGTGGGGGTCTTTGGTCAGATGCCAGCCATAGGTGAGGTGCATCATTCTGCTGAGATGTGCAGCAGAAACATTGATTCTGAAGTTATTTGCTTTGAACATGGTGCCTGGGGTGTTTTGTCCAGATTTAAAATCAAATGAGGCTGTGTGGAAATATTCCCCAGTAGGGTTGTTCTCACCATTGTGGTGGCCAGAGGACTGACCCATGCTAGGGTTTGTTGACAGCAGCAGTTCATTCTCTCTGATATCCATTGTGGAGCTGGGATGCGGACCTGGAGCCAGATGTGCAGTGGGTAGGTGCTTGCTATATTGTACTTATGCTGTCCTGTGCTACACTGACTGTGCACATAGCAGTTTACATAAGGGAACCCAGCAAGCTTCATAGCAGCTGACTAAGGCTGTGAACTTTGGATTCCCCACATCCAAGCCCTATGCTGTGGCACTGCACTGCCACAAGCTCTCACATTTTGTTGTCTCCTAAGGAGAGGCTAAGGTGCAGAACACCAAGATATGTAGATAGGACAAAAAAACCCCCAGCTTTTTCAGACTCACTTGCAAAACAGCTAATATTGTTATTTTGCTTCACACTGGGAGACTAATACTGTATATGCTAGAAGATAGGTCTTTCCCCATGAAAGGGCCTACCCCTTTCTTGATTATTTGGAACAGACATTGGTATTTTCTTCCCTTTGGTTATACCACAGAAAGGCAAAATTAGAAGCTGATGCCAGGAAGATGTCGCCCTTTCGTCAAGCCTATCGCATGTGCCTACTGCTGTTCCTTAAAAAAAAAAAAAAAATTACTTTGCTGTTATATTTTTAATATTTTATGCCCCTTCGGAGGCTTTTGCCAAAAGGCAAACTGTCTCAAACTTTATGGAACAAAGGTGGTTTATGAATGTAATTAATACATAATAATCTACATTTAAAAATAAAAACAGAGCCTGTCACCTTCACTGACTGCACCAGAAAACAGCCAGAATCATCCTCAGATAGGCCCTTTGCATCAGATTCACAATCAGGATTTGATTTTTCACACTGCATAATATGGCAACTGTTGCTTATGGGCATGGGTAGGCAAACTAAGGCCCGGGGGCCAGAACCGGCCCAATCGCCTTCTAAATCCGGCCCACGAGCGGTCTGGGAATCGGCTGTTTTTACATGAGTAGAATGTGTGCTTTTATTTAAAATGCATCTCTGGGTTATTTGTGGGGCATAGGAATTTGTTCATTCCCACCCCACCCCCCCAAAAAAATATAGTCCAGCCCCCCACAAGGTCTGAGGGAGAGTGGACCGGCCCCCTGCTGAAAAAGTTTGCTGACCCCTGCTTATGGGCATGGTTGCCACCTGCAGCAGATAGTGTTCTCATGATCTTCCCTTGCCTACTCCCTCCGCATTATATACCAAATAACTCTCCTTTTAATTCAGATTGGGTTTCTGAAGTGCATCTGAGCTGAATGTGCCTGCTCTTGCGATCACATCTCTGCAGTATAAATGTGCTCACTAACACAGCCAGTTGCGCTTGGTGAGTGATCCAAGCCACACGTGCCCTAAACTGTCACTCTGTGACTTTAAAAGGAAACGCTCCACTTTGTGCAGGCCTGGGTGAAGGCAGGGATCCCTTTGGGTTTGTCCCAGCCATACTTAAACATTTGCAGTTCTGTTCAGGGCTGTCGGTTTCTCATCAGCAGCTTTGCACAGAGCTTGTTTTGTTTTGTCCTCTGCCGCCGCCGCCCTGGATTCCCCAGAAATCTTGCTAGGAATCCCTGTCTTCGTCCTGTCTATTAAAATCAGAGGCTGTTGAAGTTTGGAGCGCTGCATTCCTCTGCAAGTGAGCGAGCGAGCGAACCCTGCCTGTGCTCGCATGCTAAAGCCGTTGCCTCCTCTCCAACTATTTTAATCATTTCAGAAAAAAAAGGGGTGGGTCTGCCAGGCATTTGGCAAGAGGCTCCTTTCCTCCAGTTGAGGTGGAGTCAGCCAATCGCCTGGAAGCTTGGAAAATTTTGCAGGACAGTTTCTCCGGACAGCTTTGCAAGGGTTGTGCCATTTCAATTGAAGCACACATCCACACACTGCACTCTTGGCTTCTGGCTCGCCTCCCAGATCTGAGAGATCTCAGATTCAGCCTCGCCTTCTCTCTCTCTCTCTTGTCCCTGCAGTGTCAAACTTCTCCAGGCTCTGCTAGTCAGGACTCCTGAGCAACCATGGCAGACACCACCCTCCAGATCGTTGAGCAGCCAACAGTCTCTGAGGCCTCGGAGGAGCCAGCAGGTGAGACCGAAGAACCCATCAAATCTGACCAGATCAATGGTGTTATGGTTCTTACCCTTCTGGACAAGATCATCGGAGCTGTTGATCAGATTCAGCTGACCCAGAGTCAGCTGGAGGAAAGGCAGCAGGAGATGGATGGGGTTGTTTCCAGCATCCAAGGGGAGCTCGCCAAGCTCACGAAGGCCCACTCCACCACCAGTAATACGGTCAACAAGATGTTGGAGAAGGTCCGGAAGGTCAGTGTCAACGTCAAAACTGTCCGGCAGAACCTGGAGAAGCAAGCTGGCCAAATCAAGAAGCTGGAATCTAATGAGGCAGAGCTGCTGAAGCGCAGGAACTTCAAAGTCATGATCTACCAGGTAAGGCACCTTTTGATCTCTTCCGCTCGTATCTTTTTCGGTTGGTGCATAAGACCATCCAGCATGATGGCACCTCTTGCCTTCTATATGGGGCTTCCCAAGATTCCCATGCTACAGCACGCCATATATAGGATATTCAGGACTTGTGTTATCACTGGAATCCTAAAGAGAACAAGTGTATTGCCCAAGATTTCACGAAGATTCCAGAGTTTGCCTTAAATGCTACACCAGTGCAAACTTTGCAGGAATTTGCCAAAGAACCATAGAGGGAGCCAGGGGTGCGGTGGGGGGAATAACCTGTTGTCTCGTGGCAGTAGAAAGCCAACCAGTGTCCTTAAAGCTACAAAGCCTGGAAATCCCTTTTTCGGTTTGTAAAATGTGCTTATTGAGGCAATCATTTGGGAAAGCAATCTGCACATTTTCACAGTTGTCTGTTAGAGAAGTAGCATTGCCCAGAGCACACTCCAACTTTGCAGGTTTGGTGCTAAGTCAGAGCTCTCTGTCCCTTGGGTTTGTGCTTTCTACTTTCCCTGCAAAACTAAATCTGATGCAGTGTGGGTTACAGATTCTTTTGGCCCTGACCTTTCAGGCCCTGGAGCTTTTTCACCACTTCAGTGAGAGGTTGCTTTGTTCTGCTGTTTGCAGTCCTCTTTCTAACACGTTTGCTGGCTAGCCTTACAGACCTCCTAATATCAAACAGTTCAAAATAGGCAGCTCTGAACCATGCTTCCTATTGTGTGGTGGTCTGGCCTTTAATACCTGTGTTGGAGGAGAAGTGGGACATTATGAGATAGGTTGCCCTGTTCTGTAAGGACAAACACACAGACACACACATGGCTTAGGACAGAAAACCTACAAAAATGTAGCTGCGTTTCTTACTATCGCAACATGAAAGGGGATCTAGTTATGTCTGGTTGAGGAATCTGGCAAGTAGCTGACAGATATAGCCCTCTGATTCACTGCTTGAGCATTCTCAATTATATCATGCCTCAAAGGCGGGAATACTCCAGTATATAAGGGTTATGAACACCACCAAACCAGATTTATAAATACACTTTATCGGAAGCCTTGTAGATTATGTTGAGGGAATTTCAGGCCCCACCAGTAGGAAAATTATGCAGGAGTGAGGAGAAATGGAACATGCAGCAGCCAACGGAGGAGGGAATAGAAAGGAAAATCTGTCTGTGCTGTTTTACTTTTCAGGCCATTTTACAAATACGAACACAGTTACTATTTTGGTTGAGATATTTCCTTTCCCCTTTCACTGGAGTCTAAAAAGTTATGAGGCGGTGGCAAAATGCTCTTGGGTTTTTGTGGAAACCAGATCAGCAACTTGATCTTGAATAGGTTCTTGAACAGTGGAGCCTGGGGTTCCAAGTTGTGAAGGTGCAGGGATAGTAAACTTTGGACTCCGTAAAGCACCTCAATAGGGAACATGGGTGTGGTTCTGTTAGATGTTTGGTTACTGTGGTGTAGTATAGTGGTTAAGGGAATGAGCCAGGAACTAGTTCAAATTGCAGCTCATCCCTGGGGGAACTAGGTGACAATGCACAGGTAATAAACCTTCAGACCTGCCTCTGTCATATGGGAATAATAATATTAACTTGTAGTACAGGATGGTTCTTAAGAATTTCTCAGAGAGCCCTGTGTGAAGTAGAGAACTCCATCAAAAGTGCTATATAAATACTAAGGCTGCAGCCCTATGTGTCCTTACCTGGAACGTGAAGTGAATTACCTTAAACTCAGTGGCAGTTGTTTCTGACTAAGCCTGCATAGAATTGGTTTAGCATTAGCATCATAATGTTATTTTCTCAGTGAATACCAGATATTGATCAGATATATAGGAGGTAAATTTCTCAGACCATGCAGATAATGGGTTTTCCACCCACCTTGCCATTTTTCCTTTGGCCATTCAAGATATTCAAGGACATCCCAGTAAGCTGACTTGTCTTGAATCACAAAAAAAGCTAAATAAAATGTAAGGGGTCCTACCCATGTTGGCCCATAAGAAAAATCCCAAAACCCACACTTACTGAAGTGATTATTCAGTGATCCTGGTATCACACCACTAGACCAAATGATAGCTTCGTTTTTTATGATGATCATGTTATTTTCTCATTTCTACCTCATGGTTGGAGACAGCAGGGATTTTCTTGTGTTTGGGGACAATGGGAGGCATGATAGAACCACTGGAAAGCCATAAGCCATGCAAATGGAAGCCATTAGTGCCTTTCCTTGTACCTCCATAAAGCAGCATTCCTTATATGCAGCTGCAATGCTGCCTACTATTTCTATTTGATACGTATTAGATTTTGTATCTCACTTTTCCTACAATGGGTTCAGAGCAGCATGTTAACCTCACAACAATCTTGTGATGTAAGAGAGGCTCGCAGTGGAAACCTGCTGGCATATTCTGATGTCTTATTGAGTTCCACAGGGCTTACTCTGAGGACAGCTTGTATAGGATTGCAGCGTGAGGGATGGTGACTTGCTGCAGCCACTCAGAGAGCTTCATGACTGAGCTAAGGACCTGAATCCAGGATTTCCATTTCAAGATATCACACTCTAGCCAGTGTCCCACCATGTTGGCTATTAGTAGGAGTAGCCACCTCATAGTTGCCCATTGTGGAGTGTTGGCATTTTCCAGCGGCTGAACCGTTGGCTAAAATATTGTGAGTCTGGAGTTCATATCCCAGCATTGCCCTTAAGAGTCACATGCATATAGTCTCACGTAAACATCCTTTGTTAACTTATCTTTGAAATGGGAATAATGATGTCCAACCCTGCAGGCCTATAGTAAATGAAGGAAATGTAGTGATGGCACAGGGTTGTGGTGGTGCGAAAATGAAATTAGACTCACGAAGGGCTTCTGTACACCATAAAGGGCTGCAGGAACAATGATTAAATGCTGCCCTTTGAAGCAAATAGAGAGCAAGCGCTTCCCTCACACGTAGCCCCATAACACAGTGATTAATCACAATGGACTGTAGGGGGCCTAGGAAAAGCTGGTGGTGTATATACCAGAACCTTGCCCTGTTGCAACAACTTTTCAAACAATGGGAGAAAATAGATTTGCTTTCAAAGGGGGATTTTTTCTCACTGAGGTCAGCCTGTACTGTTGCTGTGGATGCTTCTGGCACTGTTTGTTTTGTTTCAGAATTACTCTTGTCTTGCACGCTGAACAGAGCTTGCCATCTGGGGCGAGAATTGGGTTGCACTGCTAAAATACTAACATTCCCTGTCCTGCAGCTATAGGACTAACACTCTGAAAACTCTCTAGGCAGCAGAGTTTGCAACCTTCAATCTATGCTTTTGATTCGAGCTTTCAGAGAATCCCATCTAGGATGACTGAGTGGGGTGGAGGTGGGGCACTATATGAATACTGGGGAGTGGGGTGGCAGAGCAAGTTTGGCGCCATGATCTGGGTGAATTATTACTATCAACCACATCAGAGGCAGATGATTTCCTCAGAACTTATTAAAGCAGTTGCTTGCACGGGTGTGACTGTGAACACTGCAGGACGCACTTTCGTTGTTGCTTCATGCCCTTGTCAGAATTAGCAAATCAACATGCACCAAGCTCATGCGGTCTGAGTATGGCCTGGTGTTTGCTAAGGCTACTTGAGTACAGGGAGTGAGGACTGGCAGGTAGGAGTGCCAAGGTCTGCCCTCTACTTCTACTGTGTTCTATCACCATCACTTTGGTTGTCTCTAAGGCCCAGGCCACCTGACCTTGCCTACACAACTCACACTGCAGCTGACAATGATTCTGTTAAAAAAATAAAAGAGTCTGAAGCATGTTAGGCAATACCTAGAGCACAGTAGACAGTCCCGAGGAGTCCTTCTTTAAAAACTTTGAAATAACTGCTTTCTACATTTGGGCATTTTAATGCATTAGACACTCAGGCTTGAGAGTCAAATGCTGGCTGATTCTTCGAATTCTCCTTAGGCCACAGCCCTCACTGGCTCTGTTTTGCACCCCAAATATTTTTGCCTGGCTGTAACATGCCCTTCAACTCTGATAATGCCTCTTGCTAGCCTGGATGGAGGATAGAGAAGATTGTGTGATGGTGTGTAGAAACTAGGCTAGCATACGTAGGTGAAATGTAAATTTGTTCTTCTGCCACTTTTGCCTCTGATCCCACCCACCATTGCCATCTGGCCCTTGTTCAGAAGGGAATGTGGCCCTCATGCTGAAAGCGTTTCCCCCACCTCTGTAATTACACAATAGCAAACCCAGGTTTACCACTGAACGCAGGTTTGGCATTCATGATTTTGGCACGATACGTCTTTGCAGAGTCTTTACAATTTGAAGGGTGCACACTTAAAACATTGTAGATAATACTCCAAAATGCAATGTGTGAATTGCTCCTTTGTGATAATAGAATCAGGGTATGGCATTTGTTCTGGATTTATTCAATCTGGAATGAGTAGGTGGTGTTATAAGTACCTCTTGTGCTGACTCCTTGGAAATGCTGCTTGTTTTCCTGCCTGGGTCATTTGGAATTCCAGATCATTGACAGTCATTGACTCCTGTCTCTGGTAGTGCTGTTTAGATGCCAATGAGATGGAATTATTTTTCCACATCTTTCCGTTATTCCTTGCTTCTCCTCCCTTTGTGTGTGATGGTGGTGGTAGCATCCTTGGCTTACAGTAAAACAGAGGGGCAGACCCCTTCTCACTTTTAAAGGCAGTGGTGGGAACTTAAGGCAAATAGGAGAAAAAGTTTGTTTTTCTAGATCTCTGTCTACATTTCCTATTTGTTCCGGCCACATGTAATCTGACAGTTGTACTTACAAACACTCCTATGATTTTGGAAAGAATGCTGAAGAAGAAGAAGCTTTTTTTTTTTTTTTTGGTGTAAACACAAAAGTGTAGGTGGGTGAGGGAATGACTTTTTCTGCAAGGTGATTGCCATGAATCAAGAGGAAGAGAGAACGATATGGGCTGCCAAAAACCCATCCTTGATCACCAGAAGCTGCACCCCAAGTCTCCCTTTGGCTGTGAACTACTGTCGGGTTGCTGACACCTCTTCAAACTTTCCAGCAGAACCACAAGGTAGACAAAATTCTTGGAGATTTTCAGGGTTCTCTTATCTACGCCGTGTATTGAATTCATACACACAACCTTGATGACAGCCATTCTTTACTCCTTTATGCAAGCCCTTCATCTGTTCTAATATATTTACTTCCACACCAATTCCACAAGAGAAAAAGATGGTTCTTCATTTGTCCTATATGCAACAGGAGCAAAACTGCAGAGAGAACCATGATTTGGCCCAACCTGCATATGGACTCTGTGATATACATGTGCACCCATGCTCACACACTCGGGCATGTGGTTTGCAGTGTCAAAGGCTACCTCACCCCACCTATTCTCCCCTCCTCACTTTGCAGTCTACTGTAACACAGCAGCCTCTCTTTGTCAGAAGAACAACTGCAACTCCTAGATGCTGCAATGTGCTTTTGACAAATGAGTTTTTGTCCTTTGGTCGTAAAAATCCATCCCAGTTAGAGCCGCAGAAGGCCCTATAAGGCCATGCCTGCGCCCTCTCCTGGGAGCCAGCTGTGGGATTGTTCTATCTATTTTCGGACTCACTCGTGGCCTCAAAGCTGTGGTTCCCCAGTGACACCCAGAGAATTCAGCTTCATGGTTCCCATCGGCACCATTTAAACAGCAGTATCTCATGATAATCTTTGGCTGCTAGCAAAAAAGGTTACTTTTTCAAATTTCTAAATGAAGAAAAAGCTCTGTATCTAGATGCATAGCGTTGTTTCTCTGCCCATGTAGAATGCAGAATCTGAAGGATTTATTATTAACATGTTGCTGCTCTTGCTGTTTATTTTAAAGCAACTGAGGCTGGAAACATGGTCTTGTTGGAATGCTGTTTGCATTGTCAAAACAGATTGTGCAGTGCAGCAACAAACTGGCTCAGAACAAGGCAGCTTGATGGAAGGAAGCAACATTTCCCATTGGTATTCAAGATAAGATAAAGTTGGGAAGAGGATAAAAGTGGGGCATGGTGCCATAGTTGTAACGACAGCTACAACAATAATAGTACTTGTGGGCTCACAGAAATAAACGCAGCACACTTTTCTGTTGGAAGTAATTACATCTCATTCCAGCCATGAATAAAGTTGTATCTTTTGCCAAACTTTAGACATCAAAAGGGTTTGCTATCAATCTCAATGAAATATTTATGGAGCCATTTTATTTCTATCCTCTCAATCAGCATTGTTTATCAAGTTGTAAATTCAGCAGCCCTTCCTTGGGAACAGGGCAAGTCAGGGAAGCCTTTACATGAAGGATGGGGGCACTGTGGCCCTCCAAATGTTGTTTGACAACATCTCCCATAATCCCTGACAACTGTCCATGGCGCCTGAGGCAGATGGGACCTGGAGTCTAGCAACATCTTGAGGGCCACAGGTTCCATAGCCGTGTTTTACTGAACCAGTTTCCTTTGGAGTCCAGAGCACTGGGACCATACAGTAGCTTCGTACACTTTTTCTCTTTCAACAAATGTACAAGCTGAGTAGGCTTTGCATAGGCACAGGCCATCGGTGCTAATTCCAAAGCAATAGAAGTCTAAACCCTGGAGGAAAGAGCACAACACAGTAATAGTGTGTTTTGCATGTTCAGTCCCCAGCATATGCAAGCAGAGCTGGGAAGGATTCCTGTCTCCATCCCTGGAGAGTTGCTAAGGCAGTTCCCTGTGTCCCTGAAAACAGCTCTTTCACCAAATCAAAAAGTTATTTTACTTTGTCATGCCTTTTGCAACCACTGCCATGCAAAACTGATTTTCAACCCCACCACAATTTTAGAATTGGGTGTGACATGACTTTAGACAAAGAGCAACTGCACTATCCATTAAGCAGGCACCTATTGTTTGACATCAACTGACAGGTTATAACAAGAGAAAGAGGAGCAAGAGAGAGCACGCACATGCACACGCTCTTCGCTGTGCTCTCTGGCTATAATACAGTTTGGGACAGTGAGAATTCATCACACTGAGGCTGTACTCAGGGGTTTAGCTCCATGATTTATGTGAGATGGAGAAACGAGAAAGCAAAATGCACCAAAAGTAGAGAAAAGAACAAGTGAAGAAAAGCCATTTGGGGAAGACATTTGTTACCGGAGGAAATGGGCAGTCCAAAAAGTACTTTTGCATAAAAACAGACTGCCTTGAAAAGTTTTATTCTAGGTGCATTTGTTACAAAAGGGAACCAAGCCTACCTGTGGTCCCTTGTCAGGCTCCTGGAGTAAATTCCAAACCTGACAATGCCTGCAAAACAGAACAAAGACCAGAGCAGGAGGCTTTTGTTGATTTTGTATCATGTTGGGGGAAGGAAAAGCAGATTAAACATTTAGAACAGAATGCCACAGGATGTTTAGTCTGCACCTTGAGGCAGATATGGCTTAGGTTGGGGCGTGTGTGTCTCACTCCACCTTCTGCAGGCTGTCTGTTTGTGAGTTATGGATAGCTTCAGGGAGAAGGAGAAAGAAACTCCGGAATCAGTCAATTGACCTGTTTGCATTGAAAGATGGGATACACATTTGAAGCAGAAAGTGCATTAATCTTCAGAAGGAAATAAAAGTTATTTTTCGGTTGCAAGCTTTTAGGGTTGCAGCACAGCCTCTTTCCTTTTTATCCCCAAGACCCTCCCTGCCCCTCCAAACAACCTTCAGTATCTGACAGATAAAAGCAGGCACAAATGTGGTCAGGTGAAATGAGAAAAAGACTAGCCTTTACTTCAGTAGTGAGGAAGGAAGGCACTTAGTAGCGGAACATAGGAAATTCTGAAAAATATCAAATCACATGAAGGGAAGCCTCTTGTTTTTGCAGCCTGCAAAAATCAGGGTGGGGTTCTTAAGCACCCGACAGGCCATAACTCATTGGTGGTGGGTTTGTGGTTACCTTGGGTGAATCACAAGTTCTTCAGACCTGGAATAGCAAGTCACCTGTGGCGAGTAAGAACGGTCCACAGCGAGACAAGAAAGGAAGCTTTCATTTCTTTGTGGGCTGAAAATGCCTATTAACATAGGTGTGTGAGAGCAGGGGCCTGTTACTTTTTTGGGGGATGAGGGAATTCTTTGCCCGGCTGCTATGGGCGCCTTTGCTTGCGCAACATTCCTGCTGCCGTGATATTGACTTTGCCTGCGCCTGGCGGCTGTGGCTGTGCTTACCAAGAAGCCTTTGGATCCCTCGATGGTGCCCACTGATCATTCCTTTTCCTCATCTTAGCCCAAGAGCATCCATGGACCGTCGCCGGAGAGCATGCCCTTTGGCCTTTCACCGGAGAGCATGCCCTTTTTGGAAGACAGTGAGCCTTCTGAGCCTTCGGAAGAGACTTTGCCTTCTGAGAATGGGCCCTGGCCCCAACCAGCGCAGGATGAGAAGGGAGGCGGCCACTCTGGCCCAATGGAGGCAAAGCCATCCACGGATCATACTGAGCCCCTTCTCCTGAGACTCTGAAAGCAGCTGACCAGGCCCCTGCGTAACGGCTGCTGGCCTCAGGGCCCTGCTCCTTCTGCTTGCAGAGAGGTCCTGGTTCATTTTAGCTTCTTGGTAGACCAGAGGGTGGGGCAGGAGGCTTCTGCTTTAACTGTTGTGTGCCTTTTTGCTGTGTTTGCCTCGCTGCCTCCAGAAGGGAAGGAGAAAAGGAGAGCAGGATACTCAGAACTCTTGGGTGCTATGCACTCTTCAGTTTGTAATGCAGCTTATTGGGAGAAAGGGGGGAAGAGAGGAGGGCCACAAGCCCCACCCTTGGCCCCAACCAACTTTAGCCAAATCATGGCTTCCCATAGCCTTCTCTTAACAATTATAGGGCTCTCACAAAAGATCCCTCTGGTACCCCCCCCATTTTTCTTATTATAAAGCAGTATAAATATGGAATTATTATTATTATTATTTAATTTTGAGCACTGTATGATAGTCTTGAACAAGGTACAGCTTCTCCCGTTGCTTTAGCTTATCTTTCCATGAAAGTGGGAGGGAGTCTGCAGCCATTTTGAAGCTCAGTGGGAGCGGATTTCGGGCATGAGGAATTCAGAGTAAGATCCAAAGGTCTGCTCATGGATACAATCAAAGATTGCATTGCTCCCTCTTTTGATGATGATTATTTTTATTCCTCATATTCACTGTAGAAATGATAACGATCAAAACATTGCAACTAAAGAACTAGGTTTCAATCAACAAAAGCCGGACACACCCTCTTTCCTCAAATGAATATGTGCTTTTTCTTGCATGCATAGCTTATAGTTGGCTACAAATGTAGATGCTCCTGAGAAATAATTCTATGTGGTCTAAAACCCAGGGTGGAGAGTCCTCTCTCTCCACGCCACCTGACTGGCACCATTCCTTTGAGGAATTGTTGTGCTTTACATCCCACTGAGCTGAACACAAGGATATATTATATCTTCTTATCCTCCAGAAACACCCTCTCAGGTCCTCTAGAGCTTCTTAGCTTCTTTTCTCCTTTTCCCCCTAACATGTTCCTGAACATCACCATCTGCTTAACTGCTTGGTTTGGCTACTGCAATCTTAGGGAGCTGGCAGAAGATGAACTAACAGGTACAAGCAGAGAATGGCCACAAGCTCTGGACACTCCAAGTAGACATTTCCCTGAGGTCAGTGCATGGGAAGGGGTCCGAGTGTTGGTGCCGCCTTGCTTCATGTGTGCTTTGAGCCTGGCAACAGGATCTACCTGCTGTATGTTAGCTAGCAAGCAACGTTTTCGAATCTGCCTCACTGTCGTGCAAATTAGTTTGCCCTGGCAAGGTGGCACATCTTGGCAGAGTCCTGCCCAAAGCAGTGTGTGTGCCAAGGGGTCACATAAATGGAAATCAGCTCCTCTAAGTTTTTGGACAGCCTCAAATTCAAGAGGTAGCAAAATTAAAACTGAACAAATCATGGGTCTTCTGAAAATCTAAAGTACATTCTTCAGGGATTGTTTTGGGTCCTGAGTATGAAATAATAATGTATATTTGGCAGCCTTTGTGCTTGAGCAAAAGGTTTGAATGAAAGTAATGCTCCTCTTTAACTCAGCTCCACAAAATAAATATTTCATAGGATTTTGAGAGACATCTCTACAAGGTTTTTTTTCTTGTTTCTAATCCACGGATGGGTAATCCCACCCCAGATCTATCCTGTTTCCCTAAGAATACCATATTTGAAATACTGTGGGTTGGAGTTGGACTGCTAGTTCCTATTGAAATCATTGGGACAGACTGGACATGTCTTAATGTAAGGTCATTGATTTCAGTGAGAACTAAGCTAACAAACTTTATCTGGAACCTGCTATGTGTGTATGTGTGCGTGCATCAACCTTCCCTACCTTGGTGCCCACCATAAATTTTGGACTGCAAAGCTGAGCCATCCAGCTGTCAAAATTTAAACTGTTGGCTACTAAGAGCAGTGGCCTGTCTCCTATAGCTTAGGTTGCCTTGCACAATAACAGTGACTGGAACCATAATAGTAATCCAGCAGGAAGTTCTCCTGAGCAAGCTCTTGTGAAGGAGAATATTCTGCATTGTACCTTTTATCTTTGCTGTGCAGAAGTCAGCTACTATAGGTTTTGTTTGTCTTTTTTTAAAAGAATGTTCTGTTCAAAGCTCAAAATAGGCCCAGCTTCTTGTCCGAAGAAAGGTTTGGGGGCCCTAGATCTCTTGCAGCATTTTAATGAACTCCTATTATTAAATCAGCTTTGTAAACAAACCCACAAAAAGTTAGTAGCCTGTTTTTATTTATTTAAAAAAACCCTTACTAGCCTGCTGGGGACTCGCAGAGGAAGCTGGAATGAGCTCTGCCCCTCCCACAGCTGTCCACTGCATTTTTATGGGGTGTATGGAAAAGGAGGGCATCTCCCCTTTGCCAGCCTGCTTGGTTTCTGTGCTTAGCCCAGAGAAGGGAAAGGGTGTGCCATTCTGCCTCAGCCAGCCCACTCATTGTGCTTCATCGAATTCCATGCCTTTGTCTGCATGCAGCTCTTTGTCACTTATCGCTAGCAGCCAGCAAGTGTTTAAATACAAGGTTGTATTAAATGTAGGTGTGGCCTGCTGTTTTCACACTCAACGACTAGGAATCCTTGTGTTAGCATTTGCGTTCCCTGAAAGCAGGGCCCAGACTGAGGCTGACCCCATACAGGTAAATGAGTGGGCTGTTCTTCAGGGGCGGGACGCCACTGTGACTTTTGACAGATGCATATCAAGCAGAAATTCACCCAGATGGGGCTCTTTTTAGCCTTGAGGTCTAGCAATGGGAAAAGGAGGATCCTGTTGAATCTCAAGCCTGCTGTGCAGCTGTTAAAGGCATATAGAGCCCACATCAGGTGCAGCAAAGCTGGCAACTGTGTGCTGGATGGACATCCCGCATTCCATTTGGCAAAAAGAATGAGCAACCTCATATATGCTGTTTCTGGGCAGGTCATCTTGGTAAACTGGAGCGTTTCCTGACCTACAGCTACATTTGCTGCTAGGAAATAAATTTATCATCTGCCTGATCCCAGTTGTAGGCTTGTTCCAGTTTGGAATTTTAGCTGTCCAACCACACCCTCACTGAGAGAGGAACACAGATTTCAGATGCTTCTGTAGAGTGAAGAGCCTCATTATTTTCCTGGCTGGGCATAGGAGGCCCCCTCCTGGCGTATGTGTTTCAAATTCCTGCCTTAATCTCTCCCTCCTGAAGCCGCACCTAGCAGGCAAGGCCAGGGAAAGAGGAGGGAGGATGTGGAACAATGAAGTGCTTTGCTGTGACTAAGAAGTACAGAATTCACACTCGGCTCCTTTGGAGGCTGGAGAGGAGCCAGGCTCCCAAGTAGATTTCTGTTGCTTCCAAATGCACATTTAAGAAGTCTCCCATACTCTGCTGGTCTGGGATGGGCAACAGTAGAATTAGGCAGATGGATAGCTAGATTGTACAGGTGATGAGATCTGTGTCTGTCTAATCTTCATCAAGATTTTAATCTGGAGAAGAGATTGGCCGTTGAGGAGCTTGCTTTGGTCCCAGAAAATTGTTTTTTTGTGTAGTATTCACTCTTGGGTTGGACAAAAATGCCTACTATTTATCACCGTTGTTGTTCTTGTAGAGAATTTATGGGCTGCCCAAGCTTCCAGGGCAGCACATAGATAAAAGAATAAAACATTACAATAACATTATCTCTCCAGGATGTGTTTCTGTTTCTAGGGGTGATACCTTTCCCCTGCACTGCATGTGTTATATTTTCTTTCTGGGAAAATCAACTTTCCGTTTGGATGAAAGAATAGATGACAAACTATAAATAAAGTGGTTTTCTTTCCTGCACCCTCCAGAGAACAGCACATCTGTTGTTGCTGCGATTGTAGTGTAGAACCTGGTTGTATCAAATGTCACAGGCATAAGTTTGATATTTGTGGCAGCAAGCAATGTCACTCTCCCACAGTCCCATCTGCAGACCTTGTGCCATTTTTTTTTAAAGTTTGTATTTTCATTCATTCATAATGCAATTAGGGATGCAGTCATATGCCTACTAATTTAGTAGGCATTACCCAACAGCATTTCTGAGTAAACATTGAGAGAATTGAACTACAATACTGTGCATGCTTGCTTAGATTAAGCCCAAGTGAGCTCTATGTAACTTGATTAAAACTACATAAGGAAAAGTAATGCAGCCGAGGTGGAATCCTAAACATGCTTCCTAGGAAGTAAAGGCCAAAGTTGAATTGGCACAGTAGATGTAACAGTGCCCTGATTTTCTTTTTAAAATTAAAAGCATCTATAGAAAGTTGCAAATTTGATCTAAATAATATAGGCTGAGGAAAGGTGCGTAACATTTAACCCTCCAGCTGTTTTTGCACTCAGAATACCCTCTCCCCCAGCTGCTGTTCCCACACAGGATATGTTTGGCATACCAATTTACATTTTGTGTAGTTTTGGTTTACTAATGAACTAGGGATGAAAGTAGGAAAAGGTTGGTTTTTAATTGGAAAAATGGATAGTAGCTTTTGCTTATTAAATTTTAATTAATTGGGTCAAAGTCAAGCAATGGGTGGTATTCAACTAAGTTTCACTCTGAGTAGACCCATTGAAATTAGTCATATTCATTAATTTCAGAGCAAAACCTAGCTGAATACCATCCAATAAATAAAACCCTTTCGATCAGTTGACAGCTCATTTTACAAG
Organism: Podarcis cretensis; assembly: GCF_951804945.1. Classification (NCBI taxonomy): domain Eukaryota; kingdom Metazoa; phylum Chordata; class Lepidosauria; order Squamata; family Lacertidae; genus Podarcis; species Podarcis cretensis. The sequence continues at coordinate 25,663,175 of NC_137182.1, read as the reverse complement.
TCAAGCAGTACAGCAATGCACCAGTCCAGCATAGGAGCTGCTTTTTTTTTTTTAAAGGAAGGAAGGAATGGTGAACACAAGCAGTGTTACTTCTCCACCAAATTTGTGCCATGCCATTCTTTGACCCTTTTCTTTCCCATCCATTATTATTTGGAACACTCCCCCTCTTGAGTGCCAGAGTGCACAACAACCCTGGTTCTTTATTTTTCCCTCCCTCCCTCCCTCCCTCTCTCTCTCTCTCTCTCTCTCTCTCACACACACACACACACACACACTAAATGGCAATACAACCTTTTCCCCTCTCTCATCTCCACACAAAAGTTATTACAGGTAGATTTGGTATCACACTGTTGTCCTTGAATGGAGACTTAGGACACCATCACACAAAGGATGGAGACAGACAAAAAACAGCATCCCACAGCTGTGGTACTGCTGTGGTACAAATCTGGCTGTGCAACTAAAACAACAGATGTGAATACAGTCGTACCTCTGTTTACATAACCCTCTGGTTATGTAAACTTCGGGGTGCGCGCGTGAAAATCTCACAAGTATTTTACCGGGTTTCAACCGCACGTGCATGCGCAGAAGCGGTCCTCAGGTTGCGGAAACCTTGGGATCCGAACAGACCTCTGCAATGGATCCCGTCTGCAACCAGAGGTACCACTGTATACAGTTCAGGAAACTCTTTGCTTTTTATTTTATATTTAAAGTTCATGCATTTACCTATTCATTCATTTCATTGACTCTTTTTATTTTTCAAAAAGTAAACTTCTTTTTAAAGTACAAAAAATTGGTGACATCACTGGAGGTCCAGGTTTGCAGAGCTGTGACATCCCCCCCCCCCAAGACCATGATACTGTAGGAGAATATGCACATTTGGCTTGATCTCACTGAGGACCCAAGTGCTTTGAAAACATCATTTTCTTGACCCAAAGATTAAAATATGGTAGTGACATAAGTTCACTGGCTGTCTGGACAAGCCCTTATTTATTTGGAGCTTGAAACCATGCCCCTTCCCTTCTCTTGAAGCCTGAATTGGGCTGACAGTGCCGTTGTTTTTGCTTCTCTCATGCAACCACACTCTCAGGCCTTTAGCTGTTCCCTACGCCTCCGCCACCCCCCGTTTTGTAACGCCAGGCCCCACCAGGCTGGGAACATCACTCGTCTTTGTGTCTTGCTGGCCTTTTATACATGAAGGGGAGTGTTTATATGTGTTGTAGCAACCAGGCGGTTTGAGTGTGCCCATAAAGACTGCTGGATCAGTGACTCACTGCTCAGGAACGTGGACTTGGATGGGGAACACATGGAGGGGGAAGCAGGAAGGAAAGCTGTCCTGTGGAGCTCGCAAGTTGGGAGGGAGCGATACACAGCTGAGCCCTTCTACTTTACCTCCTTGCAGCTCCCATAAAGGTGTACCCAGCCTTCCCAGGACCTGGAAATTAAGGACTTTGGAGTGCACAAGCCAGACTCCCCTCTTTCCTTTTTGTGTGCGGCAGAAAGCAGAGGTGGGGTAGTGAGGGTCTGCAACAGCACTCCCTTTTGAATCTACAGTATATTGCTTCCAGGACAAAGGAGCTAATTTGCTCTTCCTTGTTCCTCCCAGTAGATTCCAGTTCCCTTTTGTGCCTTTGGTTGTGTACGCACACAAACAGCAGCCGATGAATTCATGGTGGACTAGCATCCTTGCTTGCTAATTTTCAAAGTGTGCTCTTGACAGGGAATCCTGGGTTCCTCTTCTTCAGGAGCGAGTAAGTTTCCTCAGTGGGGACATCACTGTCGGCAGGTAAGCTTCCCTAAAAGGCAGCCGGCCCATCTACTCCCAAGCTTCATCTCAATGCACAGCCATAGGGGGAATGTTGGATGCATTCCAGGGCACAGTCTCAGGTCACACAAGGTACCGGCTATGAGACCCAATCCAGGCCCCATGTGAACTAAGTACAAGCCCTGAAACAGGCCTCAATTTCCTTCTGCAGTACGCTGAGGGTTTCATGGCATACATGCAGAGGTTCCTCATCTGGAAAGGGTACCCTGATGGCAAAATATTTATTGTTTCTGAGTGGCAGACTGTGTGTCTTACGTTGTTGGTGGACTGACTGGGAGGGTTCCAGACTGCCACTTTGCAGGCCATGCCATGCTAGACCCTTTGCCTGGCAAGCCCATCCTTTGTCTGGTCAATTTTACTGCTAAAGAACAAGGAGTCATTTTGAAACCACTGCAGAACTGAAATGGACTATGCCAGGAATTGCTTGACTGAAACTAGCGAGAGCCTCTCTTCAACACATCTGCTTGTCATTTGTATCATCATCATCATCATAGAATCATAGAATCATAGAGTTGGAAGAGACCACAAGGGCCATCGAGTCCAACCCCCTGCCAAGCAGGAAACACCATCAGAGCACTCCTGACATATGGTTGTCAAGCCTCTGCTTAAAGACCTCCAAAGAAGGAGACTCCACCACACTCCTTGGCAGCAAATTCCACTGTCGAACAGCTCTTACTGTCAGGAAGTTCTTCCTAATGTTTAGGTGGAATCTTTTTTCTTGTAGTTTGGAACCATTGCTCCGTGTCCGCTTCTCTGGAGCAGCAGAAAACAACCTTTCTCCCTCCTCTATGTGACATCCTTTTATATATTTGAACATGGCTATCATATCACCCCTTAACCTCCTCTTCTCCAGGCTAAACATGCCCAGCTCCCTTAGCCGTTCCTCATAAGGCATCGTTTCCAGGCCTTTGACCATTTTGGTTGCCCTCCTCTGGACACGTTCCAGTTTGTCAGTGTCCTTCTTGAACTGTGGTGCCCAGAACTGGACACAGTACTCCAGGTGAGGTCTGACCAGAGCAGAATACAGTGGCACTATTACTTATCATCATCACCATTAAATTTGCATCCTTAGATCTCAGGGTGGTTCACAGCATAAAAATACAAGATAAAACACAGTCCAGGGTGCTCATGGATGCACTCATGTCAAGTGTGCCCTAGCTTAGCAGTTTCAGTCACAAATGCCTCCACTCAGAATCCAGTGTGGACTGTACCAACTGTTCCCAGAGCATATCGGGGAGGGGGCAGACTATTTCAAACATACCGTCAGAGGTGTGTTTTCTGAGAGAAAATTCTCTTTCTAACCTCCTCCCAGACTGTGCTGCTTCCTGTGATCCACCCCTTTTCCTCCCCCTTCTACCACAAATTTAAATATGGTAGTACAGTAAGCCCCACCAGTTTTGAGAATACTTCCATTGCATTGTTGTGTTAGAATCATAGAATTGTAGAGTTGGAAGGGACGACGTGGATCATCTAGTCCAACCCCCTGCAATGCAAATATTTTGTCCAACATGGGGCTTGAACACATAACCTTGAGATTAAGAGTCTCGTGCTCTATTGACTATGTGCCCTCTCCAGTTTTTGTTTGTATGCACAATGGCAGTGGGATAAGTCTGTATATTCTTGCATACTTTGTTGAATGCTGAGTATTGTAGCTGCTGTTGGTCATAGCTCACTTCCATTTAAGTTTAAACAGTAGAGCTTGACAAATGGATGGTCTTGAAACTTGCAGGTTTGAAACCTTGAGGACTTGAAACCTGCAGCTGTTTAAAAGAGCAAAAGCTCAGAATCAGGATTCTCCTCTGCATAGCAGACCATGTTCCATGATTTGTGGTGTAGTAGTTCATCATGTGTGCCATAAGCTGGGGGGGGGGGGCAGTCAAGACAGGACCTACGTGCAACAGAGGGGGTGTTTGGAACTCACCCTTCCTTGCACAAATGTTGTGAAGCCAAGAAGGAGCCGATAAGAATCAGAGCCGTCCGGATATGGCCGGCTTCCAGGTGTAGCTATGCCACTCTGGAGAGGAGGGCAGCTTTTGTTCAGGCTGTCATTGTGTGACTTCCGGGGGAAGGAAGTGATTCCTGGTGTTGTTGTGTGGCCAGAGTCTCTGGGAGACGAGGAATTGCCCTCACAGGTGTTGTTGTGGAGAAAATGACTGCCCTTGCTGGATTTGGGGGGTGGTGGGATATCCTGATTCTGAAGAACCACCCTTTCCCCCCCGAGGCCACATGTGAAGTTTGTCCCAGATTTGCAGACTTTATTACTAAAGCAGATGTTGGCCCTGCGTAGCCAGTAAAAGACTGGAAAACCAGGGCAGCTTGTGTGAGTAAACAGCAGAGGGTTTGGGTTAGAAAAATCATTTCTGCTCTGTTTGATTGCAGAATGGGTACTCTCAGTGCCAGAAACTGAGAATCCAAGAATCACAATCCCACTAAATAACTATTTCTAAAGTTTCCGTTGTTATTGTATGATGGGGGTTTTCTTTACCAGCCTTTGCTAACCTGGTTTTGGAATATAACTCCCATAAGTTGCTGCCAGCACAGCCATTCTGTACAGTTCAGCACTGGACCTGGTTTTTCTCAGGCATTGCACTGCTTGTCTGGCAAACACAGGTCACCTGCAAACCTTAAAACAGCAATATCTGCCTGATACCTGATGAGGACAACACTAAAAGTACCACCATATCCAAAAACAGTTTGTCAGAGCATGTTGACCTGGGTAAGAAGAAACTGCTGTAGCCATTTAATGACATGCCAGATAGATTATTTGAGATGTTCTCACAATAACAAGAGCCCTATGAGGTAGACAAGTGTTTTTATCGCTGTGTTGGGGCTGAAAGTTCATGGCTTACCTACAGCCACCAGCTGAACCCATGCATAAGAGAAAAAACATCTGAACTCCTAGTTCAACACATTCTGTTATTGCTATGCTACTTAAATAGCCAAAGTCCATGTTAGAACCAGATTCTGTTCTCATTGGTAAAGCAGCCAGCCCAATCCTCTGGATGCCTGTAAAATAGGTGTCACTGTAGCCACATACACACTGTTGAAAGTTACTCTAGGTCTAGGATATTTGACCAGTGATGCTAATGCCCCACCGTGACTCTTTTCTTCCAGCGAAGATCCTCAGGCTTCTACCATGGCTGCCCCTTTAAGGAGGCCTCAGTCCTCCTTTCCAGGAGATAGTCAGGCCAGCTGAAAAGAAGAGCAGAGTAGGGAGCAGCTGGCACCACCAAGACCTAATGAAGGGCTGTTGGAGCTCAGAAATGTAAATAGGCAAGAGGTAGTAATCAGGAGACAAAGAAGTCTGGCTTGACGGAGAAGGAAAGAGAGAAGCAGAGGCCTGAGGGACAGCCATCTCTTGTATCCAGTGCAATTTCTTTCTCGGCCAGGTCATGGAGGACCTGACAAGAGGCTCTCCCTACCACCCTAGTACTCTTGGTAGAGGATATTGGGGAACCTGGCCATTTGAGTGCCCATTGGGTGTCCTTAGAAGGCACCAACAAGAGGACTGATCCCTTCCCTATATCCCATAGCTGTGGGAAAGGGGCTATTGGGGTGCCCCACGCCCCACAAGCTAGAAATAACCCATTGTGAACCACCCAAGATGATTGGGACTGGGGTGAACTCCTGGTATCTACAGCAGATATCATTGGAGAGGACCCAGGCATGGAGAAATGTGAGAGAACTTTCTGAGAAGATATTTCTATTGCTTTGATAGTTTGTAAAAATTTGGGGCTGTACTACCCAGGAAAAGGTGTGTGAGATTGGAGGGCTTGGCTTGCAGCAAGGGCCGCAGCTCAATCCATCTGGAGCTGCTGCACTTTGCCTGCCTTGCCTTGAGTTAGGACTCATGTTTGAGCATATTCACCCATAGCCTGTGGGACAGTCAGTGTGCTGGTCCCTTTCGGCGATGTAGCTCTGTCCCAGCTTAACACCTGCAGGGCCTTGTATGATATATCCTCCATGCAGCACCTCAGCTGCATTGCCTGCCACACCAGTGCAGCTCTCTGGACATTTTGCTGTATTGTTGCAACCCCACAAATCGTAAGCTTTTCTTTATCATATTTGGACCCTTTCCTTCCTCTGAGGAGCTCAGGGTGGCTACCTAGGGCTATCTCATTTTATTATTGTAACCAACATGTGAGGTTGTGAGACAATGACTTGCCCCATACAAGCCAGTGGTCTTCACAGATACGTGGGGATTTTCAGCTTGGTCTTTTTCTCACATGTCAAGCCTGCATTCTAGCTACTGCTGCAAAACAAAGAAGCCCAAACCAGTCTGTTGAAACGCTGCCATTAGTCACATTGCTTGAAAGGGTGGTGACCAGAAATGACTTCTTAAAAAATCATTTATAAAGCAATCATAGCAGCATTACAGTGTAATAGCACTATACTTCTCTTTCATTTAAAAACAGTATAGCTGGGAAAGCATTTTTGCACTGATTAAAAGATTGATTAAAAAATAAACGGGATCATAAAGTGGCCTAAACCACAAGGGCTATAGTGGATGTGTGCTGAACTTCAATTGTGAACCGCCCTGTGATCTTTTGATGAAGACTGGTATACAAATTTAATAAAGAAATAAAATGGTCTCGCCTACCACTGCTATATTGTACCCACTGTGTTCCAAATAGCATGGCACCTGAAAACTCAGTTGCAGCTCTGATAGTAGCTTACAGCAAAGGAGAAGTTTGGGGTCAGTATGTAGGAGTCATAACACCCTTCAACTGCTTGAATTAGGTTGCCAGAGAAGATCATAATACACCAGTGTTTAAAATTTGTAATATCCTAATTCATTATTTTCGGCATTATAGCAATCAGATAGTGTGAATGCCTGACGGCTTAAAGAATGAAACAGACAAATTACCAGTGCCTAACTAAGAATTCCAAGCAAGATAGAGTTTGCTTCATTCAGGAATTCCCTCTGCAAAAGGCAGGGGCAAAGGACAGTTTGGGCTTTTGCTGGACAGACTTGAGGAGGGTCTTAAAAATGTTCAAGTTTCCCAAAATCACAAGGTTCTTCATCAGGCAGAAAAGTTTTCTGCGTGGGAAGCTGGAATTGTCAGTGTTCTGTTGCCTTTCCTCCTGGGCCCCGTTCCTCGTTTTCCCTTGGGCTTGGCTCGTGACTTTTCCCAGCAATTCCCTGCCTCCCCCCTCCCCCCTCCCGCTCCTCTACTTTTCAAATAGTACCATTCCAGGAGTCATAAATCTGCCTATTTTCAGCCCCGGTCCCAACGCTGTGTACGGCGGTGGCTATTTCCAGCGTGTCCCAAGAATGCCAAGCGGGGGATGCACGCTATGTGCTGCTTGGGTGAAAACCAATATCGGTTCCAATCTGCCCCCTCCTCACCCACATGCCTGCCTGCACGCTTTCCTTCTGCATGCAGGCACACCATGGCTGGGCCGGGCTCTGTTCAGAGAGGAACAAGAAGTTGAATTAACAGCAGAAGGCTTGGTCTAATTCTGATCTGAGGTGGCATCCCAATATCTAGGAGGTACCACCTCAATCTGCCTTGTGGGGGGTGGGGGCAGCAGAGGATAACATAATTGTGAGTTGCTTCATACAAAAAAATCTTCCCATCTAGAAGATTGGCATGTCCAGGAGACCAAGCTAGAACCTTTCCCCGAGTTTACTGCATAAATGGATTGTTATTCTTTGCATGGTTGAGTGTACATGTCATGGGAGCCCCCACCCTGAAATGGTACAGTCCTGACTTAGGATGACCAGTGCAGTGAGAACAGGTCTGTCTGCAGCTAGGAAAGTGATGGGGAAATGCACTGGAAAGCATGGATTGAACAGATGGTTAATGGGAAGATGAATATACTCCACAACAAGCAAATCAGGGTGAATGCTCATTGTCATATAAATGTCCCGCAAACAAATAAAAATGAGTGCAAGCAAATCAGAGTGAATGCCCAATAAACAGGTTGTCTGGAGGAGCCCATTACTATTCAGGGCCTATTACTGAATTATTTCCTAATCATAGCATCCCACTTTCCTTTTTTGCTGCTTTGGACAAGTGCTGTATCAGACTATATGCACCAGAGGGCAGCCTTGACTTTCAGCATTTTTTTCAGGCAAGTGCCACAAACTTAATATATTAGTCATGGTGTCATTCTCCACTATGAACAAATTTTCTGACAATAACAATAACTTAGTGTAACTTAAAGCAAAGTACATATGCTTTAAGATAGTCACATACTCTTCTCCTGCATAGGCCTGCCTCTATTTCACCTCCTTTCTCTGTTGTTTCCCTGTGCTTATTATGGATTGTAACTTCCATGATGCAGGGACCTGTCATGCCTGTTTTCTTAAAGTGCCAAGGACATAGATGGTGATAGACAGATTTAACAATAATGTGGAGGAGGTGGAAGAGGTTTGCGGGGTGTGTGTGTAGTTTTGCTGCTCTTAGCCACTCTCAAAAGTTGATTATAGTTCCTTATTTTAACAATTTCCCCCTAACTTTACTGCACCTTAGTAGCTCATAATCCAATTACAGGCTGTCTGCTCACACTGTGAACTATCAGTCCTCATGCAGCACATCAACCACAAATTATAGTCCAATCAAGATTATGAAAGTGTCTGCTTTTGCAGCATGCCTGAGAAAACAACAACATAACCCGGTGAGTGTTTATGTCTAGCAGGGCACACGACGCAATATAAATTGGCTTGGTATAGCTTGTGCCCCCCAAAATTGTACATTGGAAATAAAGGAAGCTCTAAAAAATGTTCACAAAATGTCACATGATGAGATGGATGTTTTCCCAAACGCTGCCACAAACAATAAGCAGTAAGTACCCACAAAACTTGTGCAATCACATTTTCACAACTCTGAACAGTAACAATATATGTGGGAGAGAGAATTATAGTTTTGCCATGGTCAAAATACTGCATTGGACTGCTCTGAAAAATGTGGTGTCTTAAAGGGAGAAAGTCCTTTAGTGGTGGGGCTAGTGCTGGGTTGGAGAAGGTTTCTGCAAGGTGGGCTTCTTCCACATAGGCAGGCCCTACAATTAGACAGCAAGAAACAGCCTCAGGCAGCAGCAGTCCCTCCACTATTCTCAGTTAATCTCCTAAAGCAGGTTTAGGGGACTCTTAGCCTTCCAGATGTTGCTGAACTAAAAGTCCCATCAGCCCTAACAAGCATGGCAAACAGCCAAGATTGATGGGAGTTGTAAGTTCAACAACAACTGAAAGGCCAAAGGTTCCCCACATCTGCCCTAAACTAGCCTGACACCATTAGGTTCAGTGGAGGCTGTTGTCCCATCACCAGTGTTGAAATGATTCAATTGCCAGTGCAGGACATGGAATGAGGGGCATCACCGTCTCATTTGTCCCATTCAAGTTGTGTACTCTGCAGCTCAAGAAAGCAGCAGTTGCCCTAGCCACCTGCCAGAATTGGCCCAGATAAACATCTGGTCACAGGAGCTAAAAGGTTTCCGTACCCCTGGTCTGCACTGATTGGCAATAGCTCTACAGAGTTTCATGTAGGAGATGTTCCCAGCTTTAGCTGGAGATGCTGGGAATTGAACCTGGGACCTTCTGAGCTTCAGCCCTTCCTCAAGAGAGAAGAGACACTTGTTAGGTGATGTAGGGAAGAATTAAAGACTCCTTCAGTGGGGATTATTTTCTCCCCACAGCACAGGGAATGGGGCAGCCAGCATTAAGAATCTCATGATTTCCTTCTTGTGTCTTGCAGGATGAGGTGAAGCTGCCAACCAAGCTGAGCATTAGTAAGTCTTTGAAAGAGACAGAAAAAGAAGGGGAAGAGGTCGTGGTGGATGAGGAGCACCCTGAAGAGGAACATATTGAGCTCTCCTCAGATGAAGAGGTGGAGGTGGAAGAGATTATTGAGGAGTCACGGGCAGAACGCATTAAGAGGAGCGGCATGAGGAAAGTGGATGACTTCAAGAAGGCCTTCTCCAAAGAGAAGATGGAGAAGACCAAGCTGAAGACCAGAGAGAACCTGGAAAAGACCAAGGTGAAGACCAGAGAGAACCTAGAGAAGACCAAGCAGAACCTGGAGAAGACCCGACACAACCTGGAGAAGAGGATGAACAAGTTGGGCACCAAGATTGTCACCAATGAGCGCAGGGAGAAGATGAAGACCTCTCGGGAGAAGCTGAAGAAGTCCTTCACCCCCGACCACGTGGTCTATGCACGCTCCAAGACAGCTGTCTACAAAGTACCACCTTTCACGTTCCATGTCAAGAAGATCCGAGAGGGGGAGGTGGAAGTGAAGGCCACTGAGATGGTGGAGGTTGGTGGGGATGAGGCAGAGAACACAGATCTGATGAGGGGTGAGAGCCCTGAGATGAGCACCCTCTTGCATATTAAAGAAGAGGCGGACACGATGCTGGCAGACAAGAGTGATAGCGAGTGAGGCTAGAGTGGCATTGGAAGACCATCAAGAGCTGACCATGTAATCTTTCACGTTTCCCCTTTTTGGCCTCACATGGGTGTGCACACACACACACACACACACAATATATATATATAGATCTTGCAGCCCCGCCCCCCAAATGCGGCACCAAGGTGCATTTTTGTATATTTCTGTTTCAGCATATAGAGCACAGGACTTCATAGCAATCCATCGAACGCCATTCCTACAACCGAGAGCTTGCTTTGCCTGCCAGCCTGCTGTGGCAACACCCCTCACCCACCCACCCCAAGGTGCTATCAGCAAAGCAATCCATTTGCATGCCCAAGAAGCATGCTGCCTCTTAACTATTCTCCTTGGGGCTCAAGAATGCTTCCAGGAACCAGAAGACAAGATTGAACGGACAGAAGGAAGAGCAGCGTGGTGCAGAACCGAAAGAAGGAAGGGTTTGGCACAGTACTTTACTGAACTGGGGGAGGAAAAGTGACTGAGGAGGGATGCAAATGTAATGCCATGCGATGGTGCAAGAGGGAGGTCTGTGCACCCCGCAAACCATTTTTCAAGAGATTATTTTTTATGCAGTCACACTCTAAGGGCCTTATATTTGCACACATGAAAGAACAGCAGCTGCTGCTGTGCATGCTGGAGGGAGGAGAGGAGAGGAAAGGTGTCGAGGCAGGGTCCCCTCCAAGCTATTTGGGCTGTTCGCTGGTCCTGGCTAGGAGCCACGCTTGCAACATGGCTCCAGTGGTCAGTGCTCATTTCCTGGGTTAGGGCATGGTGGGGAGTGGCAGACCAGTAGGTGTGGCTGTGAAAGAGGACAGAGAGCACAGAGAAAAGGTGGATTGTGAGTCTTTGGCTGCAAGCAAAGTGTTAATAGCAAGAGCCAAGAGGAAACTCTTGTCTGGTCAGCCAGCCACCTTAACCCTTGTCCCTGAGCTGGATCCTGCGCACTGAAGATGGCTTTCTGCAGTGCCTGGGTTCCAGGTCAACATCTGTACCTTCCTGCTAGCCTGACTTGCAGCAGCCCATTTTTAACTCGGGCACTGCTATTTGGGTGCTCTCCAGTGGGGTACCCATATGGGTTTGCTGTCGTTATACTGACTGAACTTGCTGCTTGGGGAGGGCTGTGGGGAGGGGGCGTTCAGTGACCCAAGACATCTTCGTTGTGTGGGTAAGGTGCTTCTCAGCAAACTCCCCACACTTCCTTATAGCTACCTCTTTAGGCTTGCTTTTTTTTTTAAGTTTGTGGGTGAGCCTGAAGCCTCACTTTTTCCCCAAGCACCACCAAAAAGAGGCTTCTTTCCATGGTGTTCAACACATGCAGCTGCCTACACACACACATCTCTGGTCCACCAATTCATGAAGTGGTCGAGCAGGCCCGTCTTCCCCAACTCCTGCTACGATTCTCCCACGCTCCCCTGTGGGATCAAGGAGGGAAAGTCGGCAGCATGCTCGGTCCCAGCAGCGAACTCTGCCAGGGTTCCCTTGGCAGTGGTGCCAACAGGGCAAGATTTTGGGGCAGACATCTCAGCAGACTGAGCAGGCGGGCCCCCAAATCTAGCAAAGGCAGCTTCATCGTATTTTGAAACAAGTAATGCACATTGCCACCTGCAGCAATGAAGTAGTAATGAAGTAGTAATGAAGTAGCATTGCCATATAAGCTAAAAGGCCGAAAAAGGCCATTAAGTCCAGAGCCTAAAACAACCCACCAATGACACTGTACCTCCACCATTCCATGCCCAGCATTTCCACCACAACCTATACCAATGCTGCCTGCTCTAGCAACTCAGCCAGTAGCTTGGCTGAGCCATCCATAGCCTGGTAAGGAGGTAGAGGTGTGTGTGTGTATAGGGATGTTCTTACTCAACCATGGGGTGTGCAAACTCCACCACACTAGAGTTGCGTCCGGGAGAAGACAGGAGTGCCCAGAGTACCAGATATGCTTGGACTTTTCTTAAGGCCATCACACATAGGGCAGAGACCACACACCACTCTGGGGAGAGAGCAAGGGGCAGGGGGAGGGTTGTGCCAAGCTGCTGCATTGTTCCTTTTCTAAGACTGCATCCTGGTGAGCAGCATGACTAATAAACTTCCTTTTCTAAAAGAACAGGTGTGAGGTGTTTGCAAGGGGCAGGGGGGAGAGCGGCATCAGGCAGGTCACTCAGGCAGGTGCAGCGCAGCACCAAGCCACACACATTAAGGGGACTTCCAGGCTCGCTTTGTTTCAGGTGGGATTCAGTCACTGCCAAATTCAGGTTGTGCAGCAAAAGCCGACCTGCTGCTCTTGCTAACCATACTTTCTGTGCCGTAAGGAAAGCGACGGGAAAACACACTGGAAAGTGGGATAGTGGTTTCTTGACACAATATTGTACAACGTCACTGCAAACAAATTAGAATGAATGCTCAATAAATAGCCAACATCGTCTCACCTCCCTGCAGACTTTGTGCGCACAAATCGGAACGAATGCTCAATAATTGGGGTGTCTGAAAGAAAGAAAGAAGAGTTTGGATTTGATATCCCGCTTTATCACTACCCGAAGGAGTCTCAAAGCGGCTAACATTCTCTTTTCCCTTCCTCCCCCACAACAAACACTCTGTGAGGTGAGTGGGGCTGAGAGACACCAGAGAAGTGTGACTAGCCCAAGGTCACCCAGCAGCTGCATGTGGAGGAGCGGGGAATCGAACCTGGTTCCCCAGATTACAAATCTACTGCTCTTAACCACTACACCATAATTATTATTTTTTATTCTTTACTTAAAGGCCACATTAAGGCAATACCTTTAACAGGCCAAACTCGCAAAGTAGGTGTGCAAGGTTTAAATTTCTCCAGAACTCTTCATAGCAAGCAAAACGGGGGAATGGGCACTATTGCTGAAAACATGGAACCTGTATTTAGCATGTGGATTGGGGGGGGGGGTCAAGTGTCCTTAACAGTGCCATTTTTTTATTTTGAAGGGAAAGCAGCCAGTTGGAAGCTGTTGCTAGGGAGGACAGGCAGACTAAATCGCAACCTCGCCTCCCTGTTTGTGTCCTGAGGAGAGGCTGGATAAGGGGAAGAGGCCTGCTAGGTAAGAAGACAGAGGGTGGCACTGCTTTCCAGCTTCCTCCTCGTTCCTCTTAGTGTCACCCTTTAGGACTTGGTTGGGAGGAGAATGGAGGCAAAACTAGAATTAGCTGGCTCTGACTCTACTTCCTGTTGTCTCTGCCTTCTGCCCTACTGGTCCCAATGGACACCTATCAGCACTGGATGAGAGCTGAAGTCCAGCAACGCCTTGAGGGCACCACGTTGGCTAACCTTGCCCTGGGCAGTGCAGCATAGATAGCTGGTTGCAGATGGAGCAGCCACGTTGTCCTCTCACTTGCTCACCTGCATTCTCCTGGGTGAAGCAATGATGGAAATTCACTGCTGCGAGCCTAACGCCTCCTGTTATGCCACTCGAAGGAGGATAGGTAAGAGGAGAAAGCAGTTGTTCCTGCCTCAGCATGATGGCACCAAGATTGGTTGCTATCACCCCACCACCTGTGATTGCAACGCTTTACCTGTTTGTGCACATTCTCTTTGGGTGGCACAGCAGGGTCATGAAGAGGGAGCAGGCAAAAGGAGCAGCCTCTGCATGCTCACTTACATTGGCTCCCAGTACGTTTCTGAGCACAATTCAAAGTGTTGGTGCTGACCTTTAAAGCCCTAAACGGCCTTGGTCCAGTATACCTGAAGGAGCGTCTCCACCCCCATCATTCTGCCCGGACGCTGAGGTCCAGCGCCGAGGGCCTTCTGGCGGTTCCCTCATTGCGAGAAGCAAAGCTACAGGGAACCAGGCAGAGGGCCTTCTCGGTAGTGGCGCCCACCCTGTGGAACGCCCTTCCAGCAGATGTCAAAGCGATAAACAACTACCTGACATTCAGAAGACATCTTAAGGCAGCCCGGTTCAGGGAAGTTTTTAACGTGTGATATTTTACTGTATTTTTGGTTTCTATGGAAGCCGCCCAGAGTGGCTGGGGAGGCCCAGCCAGATGGGCGGGGTATAAATAATAAATTATTATTATTATTATTATTATTATTATTATTATTATCTCTCATTCCATGGCATGATAGAGACAATTGAATTCACTGGGCCCAGTCCCCATGCCACCTAGTAAAGTAAAGGATCCCTGGACGGTTAAGTCCAGTCAAAGGCAACTATGGGGTGTGGCGTTCATCTCGCTTCAGGCCAAGGGAGCTGGCATTTGTCCACAGACAGCTTTCTGGGTTGCGACCAGCAGGACTAAACTGCTTCTGGCGCAATGGGATGCCATAATGAGTGCCAGAGTACACAGAAACACCATTTACCTTCCCAGCACAGCGGTGCCTATTTGTCTACTTGCACTGGTGTGCTTTTGAACTGAGCACCTCTTTTTACACCAACTGCAGATTGGCTGCTTTTCTTTCAAACAAAAAGCATCACTTTTAAGTATGCCAATTTTAAAATAGTGTCGTTTCTCCCTCCACAAGACAAGCCAGGAGATACACTCAGAACTATTTCCACCCAAGTAGTTCCTTAGCCAGGATCTGAAAGTGTGGCTTCCATTTTCCCCTCCAGGTGGCAGCAGCTCCCCTTCAGGTAGGAGCATTAAAAAAAAAACAAAAACAGAAGGGCACTGCCATTGCTGGAACACTGATATAGTCCATGTTTGTCAGCCATCTAGGTTCTTACAGCCCCCAGACATCAGCGGAAGATTAAGGCCTCTGCTCACAAACTGGATAGGAAAGAAGCCTAGCTGGATGTCATCAGCACCATTCTTCGCCTCCTAGGGAATCTTCACCTATCCATTTGATCCCGCTGGGGAGCATCCAGTGCTAATCCTACTCAGAGCAGACCCTCTGAAATGAATGAGCACGACCAACTTGGGGCCATTCATTCCAATGGGTCTACTTTGAGTAAGACTGGCACTGGATACGCTTTGCGCAGAAGAGGTCGGGTTTAAAACCAGCTAAGTTTGAAACATCCCACAGGTTTGTTTGGTAAGAGTTGCACAGCTGCCTCCTTCAACAACCAGGGGGGTTATGTACACCCTTTCGAGGTGATAAGGTATGGGACCAGTGCTTTGACCTGTGAAGCAAATAGTACCTTGGGGTGGGGCAATTCCAATCAGGAGAATGGCAGAGGGGGAAAGGTTAAACTACTCATCCATTAGCACCACGACACCAGTTCAAATTTGAGGGGTGGGGAACCAGCATTTAGCTCTTTAAAAATTGCCAATCAGATTATGGATCTCCTACTGTTCTGCCTAGTTGTGCCTTTATTTGTGCCAGTGGTGCAGCCTTAAAATCACCCCTCCCATCACTCCCAAACAGCTGGCCTTGGCTTAGACCTAGCTGAATCTCTGGAAGTAGCAGGACCAGCCCAGGGCGTTTTGTCACTTGAGGCAAAACAGAAAAAGCCCTCCTCTGCCCACAGCCCCACAGTTGCTGAGTGGAGGCAGCTTACAGAAGCCCTGGCAGGCTGAAGGTGGCAGGAGAAGAAAAAGCAGGAGGCCGGAGAGGAGCAGGTAGAGGAAGAGGTGGGAACCAAGCACAGGAGGAGGTGGGTGGCATGCTCCCCAGGGCCTGGATCTGCTGCCCCTCCCAGCTGTCCCCAGCCTGCCGCCCACGACGATTGCCTCATCAAACCTCCTGGGTGGGCCAGTCCTGAGAAGTAGCCAGCGACTAATTCCCCGCTGGATGCAACATTCAACAGGAGGTTCTTGGCGAAGCCATCACTGATCCCACAGCACATCATCATCTGTTGGGACTTGCTGGGAAAAGGTGAAGCGGCTTTTCTAGAGTTGGCCCCTCCTTGCTCTGTTAAGTGGCCCCCATGACGTGGAACACAGATGATGGTGACAGAATGAGTGGGTGGGTAATTGATACATTACTTTGGAACTCCAGAATGGAATCCTCCGTTGAGCAATGAATAAGGACAAAACGAGAATGCCAAAATTCCACAGCTGCTTGCTTCCATCTGTAAATATGGATTTCCCATTCTTCTGACTTTGTGCATTTCACTTCCTTCAAAAAAGAAAGAAAGAAAGGGGTGTCCTTATCCTGGAGTTTCCTTTGATGTTACTGAACATGATGGGAAATGGTAAGGGACTGGGCTGATTTACCCACCCATATCAAGGCTGAGTCAGAAGTACCACAAGAGACTCCACTGATCTTTGGCAGCTGGAAAGAACAGATAACTACAAGCAAGTCCTCACTGGAAAAGAGAGAAAGGGAAAGGAAAGGAAAATCTTCTGGATGGTATACAACCAGCTTTTACTCAGAGTAGACTCAGTGAAACATGTCCACGACTAACTTAAGTCCATTAATTTAAGTGGGTCTGCTTTCAGTGAAAATTAGTTGAATATAGCCGTCTGCATAGATAAGCATTTGCGTGGGATTCGCAGGGAAGAAGACAAAAGGGCAAGACACACCACAGCAGAAGACCTTTTATAAGATCAAAGCCAAAGCACAATAACCACAAGTTTCAACTGTCACTGCGGCATTTATTGACTTGAAAGCAAAGGTCATCATCGCCCAGTGACATCACAGCGTATGTGGGTAACTCCGAAAAGATTTCAGATTACCACAAAAGGCATGTTAAGAAATAAAGACATTTCACAAAATGGTTTGCTCAAAATAGGTGGGTACCACAACAAGGTGTTGCAACAGACCATACTTGCTTCCCCCCCCCCCCACTTCCCAGCCACAACACCTAACAATGCTGTCATATCGTTTACATATCTAAGCCAACCCCAGGAGCACCAAGTCTGTGAAGCCTCTGAAACCACTAACAAGGTCTGAGCGGAATCCTTCTTGGGGTGGCTCATTAAGTGCAACTGGGAAAAAATGTTGCAAGGCAGAGTGAGCCTGATCCAAATTTCTGCCAGCCAGTCAGCTAGTCATGCTCTTTCCCAGGAAACTACATTCCATCCCCCTCCCCCTCCCCAAAAAGCAAGGTGGTATTCTCTGGCTATAGAGCATGCTCAGTCTTCATTGGTCTGTTTTGGGTCCCCCTCCTTTTTAGGGGTTTTGTCCCCAGTTGTTTCGTTTGTTTATTGGGGGGATAGTTCTGCAAATCTTGGCTTTTCTGTGAACCTGCTGATACCTCCCCTTGTGTGCAGATGGAGCCATTTTGACCACACAAGGATCCATAAATGATAACATATTAGCTGCCCACAACTGTGAGTCTCCTGGAATTCAATTCTACCTGCCATTCAGATATGCCATAGGCATGAACTTAAAGCATAGTTGCATAAAAGCATTCCTCAATGAGTGGCTTGCTAAGGTTTTCGAAAAGATCATTGCTGGTCATGGGTTCATACGATTACCGCTGCAAGCTCCCCAAAAATGATACAGCAGCCATGTCCAACTGAGAATCCTTGCCACAGGTGGTTTCTATAAAAACATTTCACAGTCTGGCTGGTCCACATTCAGCTGTTAATCCACTTTCCCCACATTCACGTTTAGACTGGAATAGTCCATGCCTGCAGCTATTTGAATTTGCATATGTGAAGCAGCTTCAGTACCCATCCCCCTTTGTTTGTGTCCCTGCCTTCTAATTTATTAACTCTGTTATGCCAGTTAGGTACTGTGCCCAGGGCCAGATTTAGGTTTGATGAGGCCCAAGGCTACTGAAGGTAATGGGGCCTTTTATATGTCCAGCTGTCCTTTGTCAACAACAAATTGTCACTGTTTTTTGTGTTGAATATATGCTATATGGTAATTTATGGACCTAATAGGTATCTAAAGCCATTTGCACATGTTGCCATGCAACCAGTCCATGCAGGCACCCTATATATAGAAATGAGCAAACCAGTGATATTTTAGGGAGCAGGGTAGCACCGGGGCCCATTACTGTACTTACATCATAGGAGCCTACACAGCACAAGCACTGTTGCGGTATATATAGGATTTATTTTATTTGTTTTTTATCTAATATTTTGGAAATGTACATCCAGGTTTTTCCCCCCTTTAAATTTTTTGGGGGCCCCCAAGAGAGTGGGGCCCTAAGCTATGGCTTGTTTAGCTTATACGTAAATCTGGCACTGACAGTACCAACAGGGCATGCACGCAGATAGCTTTTTAAATTAAAACACACACACACACAAAATCCTCATCTAAGAAGTTTGCAAAAGCGCAGTCAGCCAACTGTAAATTTGCTTGTGCAGTTTTCTGGTTTCATGCAAATCTGAGGGTCAAAGGAAAGCTGGATAAGAAATGAACACACTGATGAAGCAGTGGGTGTGGAAAGCAGAGTAGCAGAAAGTGGTAATTTATCCATCACTCTCTAAAAAACAAAACAAATTGTATGCAACCCTGAGTAGAGAGGTTTAGAGCCCCATCTCCCCCAACTTATTGGATTAGAATTGACAGGGGTCTGCATTCAGATGGGTGTTGCTTGATGGTAATGTCATTTAGACAATGCAAATTAAATGGAAATGCAAACAGCTGCCAATACACAGTAAACTCCAGTGCGGACGAGCCCTTGGACTCTACTCTGGTTAACATGTCGACACTCACTTCATATTAATCAGGTCTTAAATTGCATAACCCAGCTGAGCAGCCCACCAAGAAAAAAACTAGCTTAGCCACGGCTGTAGAATGATTTCTTCCAGGGTCTGCTGCTACCTATAGGATTGTGCCCCACCCACCCATGCAACAGAGTCACTGTGTCCCCAACAGCTGCAGGAGTTGCAGCACTTCAAAAAAGTGCCACTTTGCAGCATGAAGGTGCCACAATGATGAACGCATTTATTCTTTCCTATCATCTATCTATCTATCAGCTAGAAATGTAAGGCTGTCATCATGCAGCCCCCATTGGAAGACTTGCATCACAATCCTGGATTTGTATGAAGCTAGAGTGCACATATGATCTGGTTGTTGGGACCAGCTGTGAACTATTTTGACCCAACTGTCGCAGCCAAACTGTACAGGATACTGGAAAACGAGTGATCAAATTTTGCACCGTTAAAAAAAATATTTTTTGTCAAAACACAAAGCAATTGTGTAGTGTGCGTGCGTTTGTGTGTACATGAGAGAACTGAATCGAATAATCCAGTTGGGGCAGCAGTACCCAGCCCTTTCCACCATGCTGTTTTCCTGATCTTAAAGAGCCTCCCCCCCACCTTGGATACCTGTCCAACGCTGGAAATCATATAGGTACCTGTGCAGTTGCCGGTAGTTTGTGGGAGATTTAGAGCAGGGAAGCAGCACAGTAGAATGGGTTAATTGCTCCATCCCTCAGCATCATGTCTTAATCCAATTCTCACTTCTCTCCAAAACTTTTTCAAACTAAAACTTTTATTCCTGGATTTCCCAGCAGCTCACTGGTTTATCTCTCAGTGGGCTGCTAAACCTGGGCCTGTGGATTCTTATATACAAATAATAATAAATCTGCACATTGATCCGTAGCATGTCAGGGAGAAGGCTAGGCTGGCAGTTAACCCAGTTAGTTTTGTCACAGCCTGATCATTGACTTGAGGTAACATGGAGGCAGTTATTTTCACTGGTGGTACCAGTGTTATGGAATGCCCTCCCTTGTGAAATACAAGAGGTTCCATAAGTATTGGCATTCTGCTGGCTCTTTAAAACATGCCTGTTGAGGTAAGCTTTCCTCTGATTTCCTGGCCTGTGATTTTAACAGACTTGTTTATGATATATTTTAATTAGGGATGTTTTTCTACTTTGATCTTACGGTTTTACTATGATTGTCAGCTTGTTATTTTGCTGCTGGCTTTTTCTGCTTGGGAAATGCATTGACACTTCTCAAGATGAAAGGCGGTTTATGTAGGAGGAAAATTGACCTGCCCTGTGTGTGAGTAATTAACAAAATAATCAGCTGAGTACCTAAATTCCAAACATAGGGCTTTGCACACCCCTCCAGCAGGAGAGAGCCCCCAACAGAATTAAAAACAATCTCAGAGTTAAACAGCAGTATTGCTAGTAGGTTGATTAAAACGCCTGCCCCCTCTCTCTACCCCTGTAGCAATGAACAGACCACATACAGTTCAGTAAGTTTTAAATGCTTAACTTACTAAATCCAAAGGTCCAATTCATGTGTTATTTCATGCAGCAGCAAAAAGAACACAGGCAGATTACTTTTGGGTGCAAAACACAGCATATAGTTTCAAACATTAGTCCTGGTTGATTACATGGCACACAGAGAGGTGAGGAACAGAAAGAGAAGCAGCTTCACTTCCTTCCTCATGGAGGTAAGGGGCATGACCTAGCTGAGTCTAAGAACTCTGTGGTTTTAAACCCTTCATGCACCAACTAGTATGTATGCATAGATATGTTTGACTGCAATTTCCCACAGTATATAAATTATTTTAATAACAAGAATTCGGTTTCCTTTGTTGTTTTTGTGTCATGTATGAAAAGACTTCAGTACATGTAACAAAAACGGGTTTCAGAAATTGTTGGTTTGTAAGCCAATCAATAAAACGAGTTTCACAAAACAGAGAAACACACAAAAAAAGAGGAAATTGGCACAACAGGGACAGAGGTGAACAAGTGAGCTTTCCAACATCCTCTGTTACGCAAGGCAGAACTCATTAATCCAGACCAGGGGTAGGCAACCTAAGGCCCGTGGGCCGGATGCAGCCCAATCACCTTCTCAATCCGGCCCACGGACGGTCCGGGAATCAGCGTGTTTTTACATGAGTAGAATGCGTCCTTTTATGTAAAATGCATCTCTGGGTTATTTGTGGGGCATAGGAATTCGTTCATTTTTTTTCAAAATATAGTCCCACATGGTCTGAGGGACGGTGGAACGGCCCGTGGCTGAAAAAGGTTGCTGACCCCTGATCCAGACCAAACATGATTTTCCTTCTGGTGTACGCACCAGCTGTGCACTAACAGCACCCATCCCTCCCCAGGGTCAGCTGCAGAGATTACACAGCACCTTGGGAGGACTGGCTAATGCCAACCACTAACACACCTAAAGGAGGTTTGGGACTTTCTGCTTTGTGCCATACCATCTGCAACTCATACAGAGTCAGACTCAAAGGGCAAGGTAGCTCAGGTCAGAAGCTAGACACTCATTTTCCCATGAAAGTCAAAGGGTGATGATTATCATTACATAACCAAAAATTAAACGAAAAGATGACAACAACACATTACCGAGCCCAGTTCAAATTGCTGGTTTGGACTTTTAAAGTCCTAACCAGATTGGACCCGAGCTATTTACTGGACCACCCACACCTATACCAACCAGCCTACACCTTAAGATCTGCTTCAGAGGCTCTCCTGGTATGCCCACTACATAAATCAGTAATGAGGGTAGCCATGAGAAGTCCTTTTGGTGGCCTGCCTCATCTCTATGGAACAATGTCCTATAGGACTGACACCAAACCTCCATGCTGCAGGCTTTTCAGGAGCCCTGACGACTTACCTGATTGGTTTCCAGGAATGATATTCAATATGCAGAGTACACTGAGGTCCATCTCTCTGTCCCATTTGACTCAGGAAAGGCTATAGAGGTCTTAGACTGACACCTGGAGGTGGCAATGGGGCTGGGGGAAAAACCTAGGAGGTGAATAAAAATTTCCCCATAACAGCCCAATGAGCCTGCAGATGGGACAGAGACTTCCACTGCACCTGTGGGCAGCAGGTTAGCTTAGAGCACGGTTGGCCAATATGGTATCCTCCAGATGATGTGGGACTACAACTCCCATCAACCCCAACCAGTATGGCTAATATTAAGGAAAGATGGTAGTCGGAGTGCAACAACATCTAGAGGACAACACACTGACTACTCCTGACAGATGCATTCACTGTATTCTTTCTGGTGCCTGCTGAAGACATTATTATTTAGGCAAGCCTTACTCAGATGTTTGGAAAGTTTATATGGGTTTTAATTTGTTTTCGGTCTATTATGGTTTTAATTTTGTGTATGGCGTAAATTATAGCAGTAAAAGTTTTTAGTGATGGTTTTGTTGTTTTATCTTTTTTTGTAAGCCACTTTGTTTTTTCCTACAACCAAGGGGTATATAAAATTTATGAAATAAAAATAAATATATAAGGAAGGGCGCAGAGAACACCACAGCTGTGTCCTCTCACCACCTCACCACCACTTCCTGCCTCCGAGGATCTGCCGCCTAAGGTAACCACCTCACTCTGTCCAATGGTAGAACCAACTATGGCAGCTACTCATGCAAATACCAGCCTCCTCCTCCTCCTCCTTGCTCACTTGCCATTTTCTTCTGCGAGGGGCTGGGTCCCAGTAACTCCTATCTCTCCCCCGCCCCAATACCTACTGCTCCAACAAGAGAGAAGGCAAGCAAAGAGGTAGGGGAGAGTCTGGGCCAAAGGACCAGCCGATGGAGGCTCCTTGCAACTAGGCACTCGCCCAGTGCTTCCTGGCAGGAGTAGGCAGAGACAGCAGCTGCTGTGGCTTCCTCCTGTCAAGACGCTCTGTCAGCATTGGGAGAAGAAAGGCGGGCTCGACTTCTCTTTGCCGAGCAGGGCAGGGGAGAGGGCTGAGCCCACTAGGGGGAGGTGACCCAGCAACCCCCCACCCCACCCTACCCTACAAGCAGCCCTGCAGCATCCCCGCTGAGAGCTCCTTCCCCCGCCCACTGGGGCTGAAGCGAAGTCTCCCTCCCGCTCAGGAGAAAGACAACGGCGGCGGCGGCGGCGGCGACGTCACGCTCTGCCCGGAACTCAGCTGGGTTTCCAGCAGAGCAGCGGGAGGAGGAAGCCAGGCGTGGAACAGCCGGATGAATAATGAAAGCCGAGGCCCGCGCTGATTGGCTACCAGAGGCGCCTCCCGGCGAAGGGACCCGCGGAGCTCGCCGGGGATTGGTCGGCGGCGGAGAATGTCGGCAACTCGGGGCGCGCGGGCGAGAGGGAGGGGGCGGGGTCAGGCTCTCAGCCAGCAGCTGGGGCAGGGCTAAGAGCGCGGCGACGGGAAGAGTCCGGATCGGTCCCAGCGGTGGGCAAGGGGCGCCGGGCGGTCTGCAAGGTAGGCCGGGAGGCACCGGGGGCGGGGGCCGCCGGGCGTGCCGGAGCCTTGCTTTGGGGCGGGAGGGCTCAGCCGCGGCTCAGGTAGAGGTTACCTCTAAGCATGTGCAGAGTGCCCGCTCCATCCGCCGCTTGAAGAGTGACAGCTGGGGGCGGGGGGCTGCTCCAAGGAGCAACTGCTTCCCTTGGGGAATCAAGGGCCGAGTAGGCAGCAATGCTTTAGTCAGGATGGAGTCAGCGAGCGGCTAGCAAAGAGCAAGCTGTGGGGAGGAAGAGGCTGAGAAGTGGCTAATCTTGGGTGCGGGGAAGAGGTGGCTTCGTGGGTGCTGGCGGTGGTCTGCTTTATCCTGCCAGCTATGAGCCTTGGAAGGAGGTGGTGGGTCACGGGAGCCTCTTGAAGGATCCGGGAAGTCTGCCGTCATGTATATAGTTTTTTGGGAGGGGTGTGCGTGTGTATGTGTTAATGCGCGTTCGGTTTCCTAGACTTCGGATTAACTCAAGGTGTTGGGTCTGTCGGCGGAGATGTTTGCTCTCCGTGCCCCCTCCAAAAAGTGTGAGGGGTCTGCTCGCGCCCCTGATATAGGTTATTGCCCCTGAAGTATTTATTAGGTATACTTTGCAGGCCCTCCCCCAATGGCGGGGAGCGTCTAGAGAGACGCGGAAAAGGGAATAATTTTAGGGCTGTTGCAGGTGGGTTGGAAACCCCATGCTGTTCCCTCAACTACAAGGAAAACGGCTGCTGAAAGCTAGGGTCCCATCTGCACTATGAATTTAAAGCGGTTTTGTACCGCTTTAAACAGTCATGGTGCCCCCCCCCTCCCGCCCAAGCACCCTGGGAAGTGCAAGAGGACTGAAAGTTGTGAGGAGAGTTGAGCGTCAATTCTGGGAATTTCCTGGGAAGAAGGATTGATTGTTAAACCTCTCTGAGATTGTGAGCTGAATGTGTGTGTGAGGGGGGAGGGGTGTCTCATGACAACTCTCAGCACTCTTATAAACTATAGATCCCAGGATGCTTTGGGGGGAAATAGAGGATGGTTTAAGGCTTTTTAAAAAACTGCTCCGAGGTTTTGTTTTTTTTTAATCAAGCCGTGTATTTATTTTATAAAATAAGTAAAATAAAGTGCTGTGATACTGCTTTAAAAGTACAGTATAGTGAAGATGGAGGTCTAGGGCAGTATGGCAGCTGTCACCTATGCAGAGCTAGCTGATAAGGTGTTATCTAGGGTGCATTGTTCTTGGTTCTTCCTATCATTCAACAAGGAAGGGTTGGGGCCTGGCTTGACATCCACATGCCTCATTTTTGTGGGGGTGGTATCCCTGTTGCTGGAAGTTATCAACTGGGAAATCCCCATTTTTATCTCTCTCTTCTCTCACCCCACCCCAGCATCACTTCTTTATCTGGCTATACAAACACAGTGTCCCTGAACGTGAGTCTTCATAAAAATTAGATTTAAAAACAAAGCAGAACTGGAGCCAGCCTCCCAAACGGCTGTGGGAGATTCTGACCTGGTTTCGTAGTGAAGTGATGTTTTGCGAGGTTGACCCCCCCCTTCTCACTGACTTATTCTGTTGCCTGCTAAATTGGGCGCTGTTGTGTAGCAAAAAAAACCCTCCACTAAACTTTAAAAAAAGGCTGACAGGAAGCTTCTGTTTGCACAAGTGTCTCAATAGGCCAAGTGTGGGGGAGGTTGCGTTATGGTGCAAAAACAGCTCTGCTGCAAAGCTGGCCAGTCCAAGGGTTACGATCTGGTGATGAGGCCTTGAAACCTCGGTCGATGTTTACCTTTCTGTTTCAGAAGGAAGGCCTTTGCTACTTTCGAGGTACTTCAGCTTTTGCTCTGGACTGCATTGGCAGGTTTCGATGGGGATAGGAGGTACTTGGCTGCTTCCAAGGTTGCCTGGGATGCCTGCTGGAACTTGAAAATTCCCAAATTGTCATTAAGAAGCTTCTAGCAATAATTTAAGAACGTGCTCCGTCACCAGAGCATTCAGATCTCTCAGGGGGGTTCTTGCATGGCTAGGGAAGTGACTGAAGGAGGAGCTTGCTCTTTTGACTGTGGGTTGCACAGGCAGGTTTTTCCCCATTACAGTGGTACCTCAGGTTAAGTACTTAATTCGTTCCAGAGGTCCGTACTTAACCTGAAACTGTTCTTAACCTGAAGCATCACTTTAGCTAATGGGGCCTCCTGCTGCTGAATTTCTGTTCTCATCCTGAAGCAAAGTTCTTAACCTGAAGCACTATTTCTGGGTTAGTGGAGTCTGTAACCTGAAGTGTATGTAACCTGAAGCGTATGTAACCTGAGGTACCACTGTAGTTTATCTGGCCCAGGGATTCCTTGTATAGACATTACAATGGCTATTTAATTGAGGGAGCAGGGTAAGCGATGATCACTTTCTCCTGCCTACGGCAAGGTGCTTGCTTTCTTAACAAGGGCTGGGGAACCTGTAGCCTTTAAGAAGTCGGTTGGCTCCAAGCTCTATCATCATCCTGGACCATTGACCATGCTAGCTGGGGCTGATGGGAGTTGTAGTCCAACAGACCCTGGAGGGCCACTGTCCCTGGTTTAGGCATTGGGGCATATTTCTGCTCCTGTCCTCCAGGATAACCACAGGGAAATGGAAGTGAAGAGAAGCAGCATAGGCTAAGATCTTGCAAAGAAGTGGGAATGTCCTGCTGTTTTCAACTGAACTGGGCACTTAAAAGATGCAGTAATGTTGTATACCCCCCAACATTTTCCCAATGAAAATACGGACACCCTATTCCATAATAATAATAGTAATAATTTATTATTTATACCCCACCCATCTGACTGGGTTGCCCCAGCCACTCTGGGCGACTTCCAACATATATACCGTATTTTTCACTCTATAACACGCACGTAGTTTTTAGAGGAGGAAAATCCATAGGCATGCTACCCGTAGGCATTCCCTCCATAACACACACAGACATTTCCCCTTACTTTCTAGGAGGAAAAAAGTGAGTGTTATGGTGCAAAAAATACGGTATAAATGTTTTAAAACTTCCCTATACAGGGCTGCCTTCAGATGTCTTGTAAATAGGTTGTATAGTTACTTATCTCCTTGACTTAGGGGTCGCATACCCTCCAACATTTCTCCTATGAAAATAGGAACGTCCTAAGGAAAAGTGGAACATTCCAGGATCAAATCAAAAACCAGGTCGGCTTTTGTAAATCTGGGACTGTCCCCGAAAAAACGGGACACTTGGAGGGTCTGATATTGATGTTCCAGTGCGCTGACTTCCATGATGTTGACTGCGAGGTGTTTGCTGAGAACCAGTATTCTTTCTCCGTCTCTTTCTCCCCCGCTTCCCCACCCCCCTCTGGTTTGCAGTAAGTCAGTTTTATGATTCCTGGCTGACTCCTGCTGCTGCTGCTGCTGTTCTCCCAGCTGGCGTCTCCAATGTCAAAACCACAGTGCAGTGTTTGTCTCTGGCCTGTGTTTATAGAAGCAAGGTGCGAAAGAAGCGACATCTTATACAGGAGCTTGGTTATAAAGATCAGGACAGCTATTCTGTAAGCGTAATAATCCATCATGATCCAGCACAAAGCCCTTGGCTACGTGGAACAAATTAAACTTGTTAAAGGTCACACATGCAAAACAACTTTGCTTTCATTTAATTCTTTTCCCAAAATAAATGGAAATGGGAGCATTTATTTGACTGGGGGGAGGGCACACTTAATGTGTCAAATCTGGCTTTTAAAAGTCTGACAGAGTCTGCCAGCTATTAAGAACTGGTCCTGCTTGGAAGTCGGGATTTCTGTTAAGTCCTTTGTCAGAGGTATGTATGTTGTAGTAAAGTGAGGCCCTTACTTAAACCAAAAGCTTTTGCTCCATACGTCATGTGATAATCCTGCAAACAGGTATTGAAATGAAATTTTTGTGCCATACTTCTGCATCTTAAGTTTTAATCCCATGCTGTTTTGTCTTTTTTAAAAAGACATGTAAAAAGACCTAACATGTATAAAATCCAGCAAAATAACATATATTTACAATAATTAAATTTATCTTAGACCAGTGGTTCCTTATTAGGGGTCCGAGGACCCATAGAATGCACCCAGGGAGTCCATAGCCCCATCCCTTACCTACCCCCAACTATTTTTTTGTATTTTTTGCATAGTAATATCACAAATTTTATTGTCTGTTTCAGTGCTGTATGATTTTTGTTTTGTAATACATTTTTATTAGTTTTCAATTACAGTCCAATAATAGCCTCATTATAACAATAGCAATTTTAATACAATTATTAATACAAATAATTAAAATACCGAATTATATAATTTAGTTAAAGTGGCTAGATTTGATGGTTTGATAATTTTCTTTATTTCTGCATTCCAAAATCTTATCAGGTTAAATTACATTCTGGTCACAATAAAAATCCCTTATACAACAACAGCAATATTAATAACTTTTATTCGTGTTGGCACATTAAATGATTTATAAAACTGCAAGTGAGGAACTCAAACTATAGCCTTGTTCTTCCTGTGTGTGGCAATTATTTTGTCCATGGTGTTTCTTCCTGTCCTTGTAAGATGTTATGTCTTTCTTTCCCCTGGTTGTTGCTGTTATCCATCATGCCTTTGGCAGAGCTGATATCCCATTGTCGTTTCAGAAATCTCTCCATCGCTCTGTCCCATGCTTCATTGTTTTGCACCAAGAACTTTAACAACAGCTGCAAAAGTCACTGTGTCCCAGTAAATAAACTGTTGTCACCATTTTCCTTCTCAGCCTGGGAAGAAGAGCGGTCTGTCGAACTACAGATGATTCAGTAAAGAACCTTAGCAGCTACTTGGCAGTTCACAGACTCCTTTCATCCTTCCTTCCTGCTGAAGATATATGAGCAATTACACTTCCAATAAAATTAAATTCCATGTCCTCTTAGCATTATTCATTTCGTAAATAATAAAGGATGGGGAAGAGTCAGCTCTTAAGTTTCCATCGTAAACCTTTTGCAAAATAGAGCTTTCCTCCCCCCCCCTTTTACACACAGTTCCGTTTGATGTTATATTCCATGTTTATAATCCTGTTTCTTCCACCCTCGCTTGAACAAATATATAGTAATTTGAACTAACGTTCAGAGGAGGGTTGCTGAATCATAAATGTGGAGAAGAAAACTTTAAATAAACTGTAGGCTCTCCCCCCCCCAGTCTTTTGCACCAAATGAAGTCTTATCTCAAGTTCAAACCTTAAATCCTTGCAGTTGGTTTGTTCCGCCGTTTGTGATCTTATCTCTTCTAGCACGTGCCTGTACTTTAGTCCAAATTAAGCTCTAATTAACAGGAGAACCTCTGCTTCTTAATGGCAGCGCCGGAGGGTTTTCGGCAGGCGAAGTGCTTTTGCACTCAGCACCTCCCTGGCCCCTGCATTCCATGCACTGCGTTATTCTACCTAACTTGTAGAGTTGGAGAGTGCCTTGTAGCCCCCACACACCCTGCACCATGCACGACATTCAGAGCTAGAGCGCCCCATATCTCAGGTGGCACAGTGGGTCAGTATGCTTGGTTCTTAACCAGAAGGTTGGTGGTTCGAGCCCACCCAGGGACAACTGTGGGCAGGATTCCTGCATCACAGGGTGTTGGGCTTGGTAAATCTATGGGTACCTTCCAATCGTACAGATCTATTATTCTATGAATAGGTGACTGCCCAGCCGCTAATTGAAGATCTCAGGCTGACAGGCCAGGAGAGGACATTTTCTGTGGCATCTCCTCATCTGTAGAACTTCCTTCCCCACAGAGGTGTGTCTGGCACCTTCAACAGAGAGCTTTTGGTGAATGCTGAAGACAAGCCTCTTCACTGTGGCTTTTGACACTCAATGTCTTATTTTTAGGGACGTGGATGGCGCTGTGGTCTAAACCACTGAGCCTCTTGAGATTGCGACATGGTGAGCTCCCGTTGCGCGGTCCCTGCTCCTGCCAACCTAGCAGTTCGAAACCACGTCAAAGTTCAAGTAGATAAATAGGTACCACTCGGGCAGGAAGGTAAACGGCGTTTCCATGCGCTGCTCTGGTTTCGCCAGAAGTGGCATAGTCATGCTGACCGTATGACCTGGAAAAACTGTCTGCGGACAGACGTCGGCTCCCTCGGCCAGTAAAGCAAGATGAGCACCCCAACCCAAGAGTCATTCGCAACTGGACTTAACTGTCAGGGGTCCTTTACCTTTACCTTTTTATGTCTTATTTTTAGGACCCAGCTTGTTTCTGCGATTGTTGGTGGTTTTGAACTGCTTTTAATAATAGTAATAATAATAATAATAATAATAATACCCCACCCATCTGGCTGAGTTTCCTCAGCCACTATGGGCGGCTTCCAATTGAGTGTTAAAACAATGCAGCTTTAAATATTAAAAACTTCCCTAGGCAGGGCTGCCTTCAGATGTCTTTTAAAGATAAGATAGCTGCTTATTTCCTTGACATCTGATGGGAGGGCATTCCACAGGGCGGGCACCACTACCGAGAAGGCCCTCTGTCTGGTTCCCTGTAACCTCACTTCTCGCAAAGAGGGAACCGCCAGAAGGCCCTCAATGCTGGTTCTCAATGTTGTGCAATACTGTGTTTTAATATCAGTATTGCATTTTAATTGTTGTACCTTAGGGTGAAGGGTGGGTAATAAATTGTAATATTTGTAATATTTATGATAATATCTCCAGAGAGAGAGAGAGAGCGAGGCAGCCCACCTGCCAGGCAACAGTTTCCAGCATCAAACTGATCTTATCGTGAAAAACTTTTTAATGTTCATCCAAAATCTAATCCTGCCCTCTGGGGCAGAGAGAACAAGGCTTTGTCATAGCACTCCTTCATTACCTGAAGGGATTTCACACTGCAGCCACCACACCCCTCAAGTCTTGGCTTCTCCAGAATAGAGATCCAGGTCTGTAGCATCTTCTTTGACAATATGTCAGTACTGTATTTAGTTTGCATTCTGAGTTTCCCAGGGTCCACAGAAAGGTGTGTCATAACGTTTCTCACAGAAACGGCGAGAATCCCAGAGTCCATCGCTTCAAATGAGTGGAGAACTGTCATTCAACTAGGAGAGGCAGAAAGTTCAGTGGCTGTCTTTATTTCGAAACAAATGCTTTGAGTTTTCTTTGCTTGTTGTGGCTCTCCCAGCACTTTGCTTTTAGTGGTTCCCTAGCCATGTGCACAGGAAACGTTTCTCAAAGTGAGAAGTGGCCAGTGCATTCAAAGCTGCATTATCTTCCTCCACGTGCAGAAGTGCTTTCAATTGTTTCTTGGTGTATCTGGTTTCTGTTCTGCATCTCTCTCTCTCTCTCTCTCTCTCTCTCTCTCTCTGTTTTAAGCCTATGAAGAGTTCTGCTGCAGCAGGCCAATGGCCCATGTTGTCAAACAGCCTATTGCATCTCAGAGGACATTTATCAGCACCCTACCTCATCCTGCTCCTTCAGCCGCTTGAATAAAATCATAGGGCAAGTTGACAGATAGGATCCCTGCAGATTCAGATTATTAGCAACCATGTGCAGAAAGTTCACAGGGCCTGTAACCACTGTTAGAAGTCGTGTTTATCTTGGGGACCCCATCTTTATGGACACCTTCTAGTTCACTGGCCTCGTTTGCTTATACAGTGGTACCTTGGAAGTTGAACGGAATCCATTCCAGAAGTCTCTTTGACTTCCAAAACACTCGGAAACCAAGGCGCGGCTCCCACAGC
This sequence comes from Podarcis cretensis, assembly GCF_951804945.1. Lineage (NCBI taxonomy): Eukaryota > Metazoa > Chordata > Lepidosauria > Squamata > Lacertidae > Podarcis > Podarcis cretensis. The sequence continues at coordinate 25,632,322 of NC_137182.1, read as the reverse complement.
CAATCGGAAGCCCCGTCGGACATTGGGTTCCAAAGAACGTTTGCAAACCAGAACACTCACTTCCGGGTTTGTAGCGTTCGGGAGCCAAAACATTCGACTCGCAAGGCATTTGGGATCCAAGGTACAACTGTCATGCTAAGCCCAAACCATAGCTTAGTGAACAATTGCAGCCACTTCACTACCTTCTACCCCACAATCCTGCCACTGAACTACCTGGCTGGACTAAACAGACCATGGGCAGTTAACTAAGTACAAACCTTGGAGCCACTTGGGTTCACACAGAGCTCTGAGCCAAATCACGGCTTTGCTCTGGGTAGCCTGACAGCATCAGACCCAGGGGAGGAGTGAAGCAGTCAGCTTTTTCCCTAGGCACCTGTACCTATGCATGTTCTTGCTGTGTTACATCCAAACCAGACAAGGCACAAATTTGATGCATATATTTTTAAAAAACAAAAGAAAACATGGCAAGTCAAGTGTCTTAATTGCGCTTTTAGATTTTAATAGTTTTTCTTTGATACAGTATTTTAATAGTTGTATTTGTTTTGTGAGCCACTTGGAGAATTTATATTATGGATTGGCTATGTGCCACCAGCCTTTCCCCAACCTCCCAGTACTTTGCACTACAAATCGCATCAGCCTCAGCCGGCTGGGGAAATCCTGCTGCTTTAAAATCTTTCTTTCGGCCCAGCTTGGCTTTCGTGCAAGCATGATGAGTCTGCTGTTTGCAGTGGGGAATCAAAAGCATTTCCTGATCCACTGTGCAGACTGCTGGCTTCTTTCACTTTCCATTCATGGTTTGAAAAAAGAAGACCGCTCTGAATTGCGCCATGGTGGTGGTTGTTCTTCGAGACTGAAATGTCTACCCTCTCCCTTGCCTGCCGACGACTTATTTCAAATGATTCTTGACCCTCAGGAAACTGAAAGATCGGAACAGACAAATAACAGTTCTTTCCTCCCGGGCTTCATAGCTAGCTTCCAAATGACCTGTGCATGGAACAAATCCGAAGGCAACTTCCTTGTCTCTGGGGCAGTTCCCAGCAGAGTCTGCCTCCTGTGTTTCCCGTAAGCCCCTTTCCTGCTTTCCAAGGGAGTTGCTGGAGGCTGGCTTTGGGGGCGAATGAGAACAGAGATTGAGAATTCATCCCGTGCTTACCGGTCAAGACTGTAAAGGTACAGTGTTGTTGGGGGGGGTGGCGTGTCCTGTGAGTTTTGTTTCATTTCGTGCTCTGAGGGGGCTTTTTGAATGTGGGTGCAAGCAAACGTGACTTGGTAAATGTGGAAGGTTTGCCAAAAGTCCGTCTGTTCTGCAGATGTGACGGAATGAGATGCTGGCGTGAATCGCACCACAGCAAAGAGCTGGTGGGGAATTACTTTTTTTTTTAAAAAAAAGGCTATCTCATTTTAATTCTGGACGACCTGTCGTCCATTGTAAAGGCCTTTGATTATATACAATAAAATTTATTTAAATGGAAATATTTTAATTCCGTAACTAGAAAACTAGAACTGAAAAATGGATGTGGTAGTTTGTTTACTTCCTAGGAGGTACGCGTGGAGGAGCATCTGTTTGGTGTAATGGTGAGAGTGTCTGACTAAGACTTGGGAGACCAGGGTTCGAACCTCCACTCACCTATGAAGCTCACTGGGGAACCTTGGGCTAAACACTCCCTTTTAGTATAACAGTTTAAATGAAGAGGATGAAAACTTAGGGTTGGCATACGTCCGGAATATCCAGGACTTATTCGGAATACTGCAGTCGAAAGCAGTGTCTGGGTGGAAATCACTAAAAATGCTCGGGAAAATCCAGACATATGGCAACCTGTGTTGGCAGTGTCATTTTTTTGTGATTTTCCTTAAAAATAGGGCAAAAACTTGTTTGTTTGCCAAAAAAAGCTCAACAAACTATGTATGCCACCTAGAACTCTTTGGAGGAAAGGTGGGATAGAAATGCAGTAAGATAAACAAACAGCAGCAAAACCCAGCAAAAAGAGCTTTTAAGCACTCTGCCTTGCTTACCAGGCTCTGGGAGACACTCACCTGGAGGGCTTTGTGAGATGTCACAAAGGCCTCCAGAGCTGACACAAGACCTTTCCAGGGCCAGGTAAGCTCTCCACCTTGCATGTGTTTAATTTGTGTGATGGGTGTGCTGGCCAGCCGCCAAGTGCATAAAACTGTGATCACGCAACTTTCGAGTCAACTGTATTTATTTAGAAGATTTATAAGCCGCTTAATCTAAGAGCTCCCTAAAGTGGTGTACAAATAAAATGTAGCTAACCCAGCTAAAATCTGCAAAACAATTAAAAAACAAACGCACATAAAATAATTATTAAAGCGCAGATAAAGCCAGGCAAACTTTTAAAACAAATACATTATGGGTAACTGAAATAATGCATCTTGTTAAGCGGCCAAGGCCAGCCAAAATCTGTTGGCATCTTAATACAAACAAACAAATGAAGTTACTTGTTTTTTACACAGCATCTTTTTTTGCAGTTCAGCAGATTAATTAGTTTTTGGGGGTTGACTATGGCTTCTGTCCAGAACAGATGCAAGCAATTTACTCTGTGGCTGATACTTGCAAATTAGGCAAGAATTATTTTGTCACTCCAGACCCACAAATGCAAAATGTGGCCTTTCACGGGCGTTTGAGAATAGCGACTCTTTTTAAGTCAGTTACCTGCATAAATTGAAACCAGAGGACACTTACCGAAACCATGACCTTTCAAATAATTTTCCAAGCAATGCTGCTGTCTTACGAATGCGGATGTGTTAAGGGCATTTTGTCACTTGAATACGTGCCAAGTGATCCTGTATCTTCCTATCTTGTCACCTCTGCTCATTTTAATTTGTAATTTGACAGGAGGAACAGGCTAGCCAAAATGAAATCATCACTGCAAAAAACTGCTGTACTGGAGGAAGTAATTGCATAATTGCCTTATGTTGCGCTTTTTTACAAGTATTCAAAATGCCACACACACATTGTTTCTCTACAATCCTGTGGGTTTTTTTAAAATGTATGTCGGCCTCTCTCTTTTTCTCCCCCCCCCCCATGTTACTCTGAAAAGCAAGAGGTTGAGGTGTTGGCTCAGTCCCAAATGTGATTTATTTGAGCCAATAATCGTTAGTGCTACTATGAACTCTTAATAGCATCTTAAAACTCCTCCCTGTTCTTGTAACTCTGGACTTTTTGCATATATTCTATACAGTAATTAGTAATTCCTTGGGTTTGGATACAACCACACACAGGCTGGGTTTTTCAGATTTTTTGATGCTGCAGAGAGAGAAAGAGAACAGGAATCAAGACTTTTCTATGAAAGAAAAATATTTATATATATGTTTCTGTATATAAGATAGGATGTGTGTGTGTGTGTATTTATATGTGTGCTTGTATATGTCCTATCAATTGCTCCCTTACATTCTCTGTGTCTGTGACACTTTATTCCTATCCTGTATTTACTCAAAGTCAGAGCCTGGAAGGACCACAGACCAGCGGCAACCACTGCCCCTGTTTCTTAGCCTGGCATCACTCAAGCTGGAGTAGTGTAATTGTTAGTATTGGACTAGGACCTGGGAGACCAGGGTTCGAATCCCCACAGAGTCATGGAACTCACTGGGTGACCTTGGGTCAGTCACCGCCTCTCAGCCTAACCTCCCTCACAGGGTTGTTTTGGGAATGAAATGAGGGACACTCGTGTGTCCCCTTGAGCTCCTTGGAGAGCTTTCTGACTGCAACAATAAAATACGGTAAATATGCTCCAGCCTGCCATATTTTTTTATCGAAGCGTGGGTTATAAATTCGTTAATAAATTTAAAATAAATTTTAAAATCTGGAAAAAACCTACATTGGGCAGCTGAGATTTCCTCCCCTCCCCCAACTGCCAATTTAGGAAGGAATATCTGATGGAACAAAATATCAGAACAGACTTTAAAATGATCTCAGAATTCTCAGCTTTTTAAAAAGCCTTTGCATGCTAGCTCTTTTGTGACTGTCCCCTGCACATCCTCTAACCCAATCACAGGCTTTTGTGAACCAGGTGGTTCATTATACTTCATTACCACCTCCTTAAAAAACATTTTTTAAGAGTGTCACAGCAGAATATTTCCCCCTTCTTTCCCCATATGGTTCTGCCCTACCCCAGGACTTCCAGCATGTGGCCTCCATGAATCTCTCCCACCCCCCAAAAATCCCACAAGCTTCTATTATGTCCTGCATTTACCATGCTCCTCTGCCTGTTTCCACAGTGGGCTATTGCAACAGCATTCATCTGCACAATGGAGGCTGTTCTATGAGGGCATTGCCCCCCCCCCAACTTCTCAGCTGGCCCTCACCTGCCTGTCTTCTACTTGCAGTTAGTGGGTGGCTGTGCTTGACATTGGCTATGTCAGGCATAGGCAAACTCCGGCCCTCCAGATGTTTGGGACTACAGTTCCCATCATCCCTAGCTAACAGGACCAGTGGTCAGGGATGATGGGAATTGTAGTCCCAAACATCTGGAGGGACGGAGTTTGCCCATGCCTGGGCTGTGTCTACTGCTGGTCTCCCTGCCTTCCAGCTTACCAGTCCCAATGGGCAGTAATGCCCACCACAGGACCCAGACTTTGTGGTAATGTTACCAGGATGAGGTCCACCTCCCCTTTCCAGGCTGACTTTAACTGCCACAGAGGAGAAAGACGTCTTTAGAAATCTGAACTCGGGAGAACTCTGGCTGGCATCCTCTTGTGAGATTCTCCGTGTGGGGAATGTGAATGGTACAGAGACTATATATATATATTCCTGGGGAGGAAGGTTTGTAGCTTCCTCGGTAGTGCATCTGCTTGGCCTTTACAAGGTGTCAGGTTGAATCCCTGGCATTTCCAGTTAAAAAGGGGGAAACAGGTGCCCTGGAAGGCTGCTGCCAGTCAGAGTGGACTATACCAGGCTAGATCCACAGGTATTCTGAACTAGAATTAGGCACAGAAAACCCTGCCCCCCTCCCTTTTCTCTTCTTTCATGGAACTCAAGGCGGCATACGTGGGGCTCCTCAGTTGTCTGCCATCCAGGCACAGGCTCAAAATTTGCTTAGCTTCAGCAAGGCAGCTGTATCATTTGCCCTCAAGCCATGCCCTAAGACCTGCCTGTGTTTTCCCTCTACAGAGAAGCTTTGGTATGGGCTGCCCACCTAACGCGGCCTCTCTTTGAAAACAAGACGAGGTTTGTTACCTCACCGAATTTTGCGCCGTTATTCTGAAGTGTGAGGTAAAAAGAGTTAAATACACACACTTGGAACATTTTATGTCTTTTTGGGTAAGGACCAGGGGCACAAGCCTGTTTGCTTAGCTCCTGGGAAATCTCCGGTCCAGATTTCACCTCGACCATCTAGCTTTCAGAAATAATAACGCTGACCTAACTTGTTGAGAAACTGAGAGAAAATATGTTGGGCTCTTTGAACACTTGAAGTGAGCTCCATAAATGCTAAATATAGAGCGTAGCGGTTAAGAGTGTGGTACTTGGACCTGGGGGACTTGGGTTCAAATCCCCACTCGGCCACGAAGCTCACTGAGTGACCTTGGGCCAGTCACTGCCTCTCAGCCTCACCTACCTCACAGGGTTGTTGTGGAGTTTAAATGGGGAGACGGCAAGTTGAGCCTTGAACAACGCTTTAGTTTGTCATCACTTATAACGGGGGTGCTCCATTTGAAGGTACCTGTCAGGCACCTTTTCCAACAATGTTATCTCTTGTGTTATGAAACAGTGCCACACCCCCTACACCCCGTTATACTCTGATTTCCCATTTATTTTTCAAACTGACACTCTTAACATTTTGCAGCTACAGCTTTGGTTTTCCCTTCAATTTAAAAGAACATCCTCAAAAATAGATAAACGTCTGCAAACCTCTGTGTGCCCACAAACGTTATATTTCCCTCTTGCTTCCTAGTGGCCCCATTTTGGCTCCATCCACCATGGGGTGATTCCTGATTAGTATCCTGGGGCAACTGTTTGGTCACTCACTTTTTGTGTTGATTGACAGTGCTGGCTGTCAATGAGGCAGTGCCATTCAGGAATATACACCCACATTTCTGCAAATATCTTTTCAGTACCTATACACATACACCTGTCTCCTCCCCACCCTCCCACCCCACCCCCCAGTGTTTATCTAAACTCTCTTCATTGTTGTCTGGCTATGTGTGTCAGTCAACAATTAGTTTTGTCTTTGATTTGTTTTATTTGCACTTTGGGTGATGGTAGTGGGCGGCTTCTTTAATCAGCTTGCAGAAGAGAAGTGGAAAGTTGTTGCAGGACTACTTGAGCTGCCTGCCATGCAAAGCGGAAGAGAGAACTGTGTTGCCTGTGTGTCTTGATGACAAAATTCTTTCCAGGCCTCAGACTTAGAGGGTTTGGTGCTGTGTCTTTTGCTTGACTTATAATAATAATAATAATAATAATAATAATAAATTATTTATACTTCACCCATCTGGCTGGATTTCCCCAGCCACTCTGGGCGGCTCCCAACAGAATTAAAAGCACAATAAAACATCAAACATTAAAAACTTCCCTAAACAGGGCTGCCTTCAGGTGTCTTCTAAAAGTCAGGTAGTTGTTTCATTTCCTTGACATCTGATGGGAGGGCGTTCCACAGGGTGGGCGCCACTACTGAGAAGGCCCTCAGCCTGGTTCCCTGTAAACTTACATCTCGCAGTGAGGGAACCACCAGAAGGCCCTCAGAACTGGACCTCAGTGTCCGGCCTGAATTATGGGGGTGGAGACACTCCTTCAGGTATACAGGGCTGAGGCTGTTTAGGGCTTTAAAGGTCAGCACCAACACATGGAGATGAGTCTAGATAGTATTCTGATCATGGAGTTCGAGTGAGAGCGTGAATGGGACCACATGAGCTCTCTTGCTCTCAGTCAGTTGTGATTCCAGTTTAAGCGCTATGGCGACTTCCAGGCATATAAAAGTTGGGCATATGTTGTATATGTTGTACACTTAAAAACTGACCCACAAAAACCTGCCAAGAGTCGGAGGACAATGTGTGGTATAAATGTTATTTTTATTTTCACACATACAAGAAAGAGGTAGGAGGGAACACCACCAGTGACATACCACAAATATTAGAAATAGCTCTGGGTGAAAAATGTTCTGCTACCAAAACAGGGGTGGAACAGAAACCTGTCCAAAACGGAACATATATTGACAGCCTCCATGAAACTCCATAGCATCTGTTAAAGGAATTGGAAAAAAATTGTTATAGAGGCCACCTAAACAATTTGATAACACTTTAACATGGTTTCCCAATCTGGTGCCTTCCAAGGATGGTATTCAATTAGGTTTTACTCAGAGTAGACCTGTTGTAATTAATGCACCTAACTAAATCATGTTCCATCAGTTTCAGTGGGTGATTTAAATGAAATTAGTTGAATACCACCCTTTAAATTTTGGATTACCAATTCCAATCATTCCTAAGCATTGGCCATTGTGAGTGGGTTTGGAAATAGTTGGGAGTCTGGAGATTGGAGGAAAAGCTATGTTAGGCTGAGATCTCTATCAGGCCTAGCAGTTCAGACTCCCCTTGAATTACTCCAGTAATTCCAGAGGTCAAGTATTTGGGATTTCCCTAGTGGAGCTCATGCAACTCTGCTCTTCATCACAGTTGGTTTGCCAAATATTTGCTTGTTCCGCATGTGTCATGATCTTGGTTTTCTTCTGCACCGAGTTCTGCCTTGCCACAAGTCCCCAATTTGTTCTTTGAAGCAAAGCGGGATTTCCTGTGTGCTGCCTTGGCTTGTTTCCTTCGTTAGAGGGAAGTGGCTGCTGGATGCAGCAAATCTAATTTGCGCTGGGAGGAAGGGAACCTGTTTGCTGCATTAGGACAAGGGGACAGTCACCGATCACTAAGAAACCACTAAAAACAAAAGTCCCAATTTATGAAGGAGAGGCCTGTGAGTTGATATTAGCCTTGGTAAACCAAATGGAGATGCATGAATAGAGGCAATGTACCTCTTGATTGTTGGTAGCCTGGAACAGGGCATGACTGTTACATTCTACTCAACCCATGCGCTTCCTATGGCATCTGGCTGGTCACTCTTGAAAATGAGTGTTGAGCTAAGTGGCCTGACCAAGCAAAGGAATTTTTTGCACTGCACACCTGTATATCTGTATTCAGAAGTATGCCCACTTTAAATTCAGTGAGGATTACTCCCAGGAAAGTGGATATGAGATTGCAGCCTAAGTCATCTTGCATGCAGGAAAGCAGGAGGGGTGGAGAGAATCAAGATTGTTCGTACATCTGGCTATGGATTATTGTTAGCTTTTCCCACCTCGTACAGTGGTACCTCAGGTTACGAACTTAATTCGTTCGGGAGGTCCGTTCTTAACCTGAAACCTTTCTTAACCTGAGGCGTGCTTTCGCTAATGGGGCCTCCCGCTGCCGCCACGCTGCCACCACGCGATTTCTATTCTCATCCTGGGGCAAAGTTCATAACCCAAGGTACTACTTCTGGTTTAGCGGAGTTTGTAACCTGAAGCGTTTGTAATCCAAAGTGTTTGTAACCTGAGGTACCACTGTATGTCTGATAATAATAATAATAATAATAATAATAATAATAATAATAGAATTTATATACCACCCTATACCTGGAGGTCTCAGGGCGGTTCACAGAAAAGATCAACTTTAAAAACACCACATATATAAACAAAATAAAAACAACAACCCAATAACACCCCCCTGCTTTATACATTGTATAAACAAAGCAACATGCAGAGGCAGCCTCCAAAATTCTGCACTGATAATTCTGTGCTAAAGAAAGTGAATTCTGGGATGCAAATAATCATATGTGTTTCTCATTTAGGGTTATTTATCTTGTTGTTGTTGTTGTTGTTGTTTCTTAACCTGCCTCTCACCTCAGAGTCCCAGGGTGCGTTACAACAATTTAAATATACAATATTTAAAATCGGAGCAAACAGAAACAAATTTGTTTTACAAAGCTATTCTGCTTCTTTTAGTCTCCGAAGAAAGGAAGAAAACTTTTAAGAACAAGAAAAAGAACAGTATAGGGAGAAGCAAAGGGGGGCTCCAGGCAACCATTTTGCCTCCCTGTTGTTAATTGTGGAGGACTCAGGATTCCTTGCAGATCTCCCCCACTTGGGTCAGCGGAGTTATTTGTGTAGCTGCAGTAAAATCTGCACTGACTCTGAGATTCCAATTGAAAATGGATGAAGGGGCTGCAGCAGTTGTGTGGAATGTTTAAGCCACTTCTGAAGATCAAAGCTGAGGTGCTGCTACAGGACTGATATATTATCTAGGCAGACACTTCTTAAAGGCAGACAGTAATTTTCCGTTTCTCGGAGGCTCGCGTGGCTTCTTTCTGTTGTTATCTTCAGATTTGCGCACCAGATAGCTGTATCAGATACAACGTAGTACAAATTAACATCTTGCCCTGCTTCTGGGGAAACATATACCATATCTGTGGTAATTACTTCACAGACATTAGCAGTGAGAAGAATAGGAAAGGAAGGAGAATGCAACAAGACCATAGTTAATGTATAAATCCGCACACTCCCACCACCACTATGAAAACCCCTACCAAGCTCTGGTCTGAAGTAAAGATTAAGCAGGACGTCATGCTGAGGACGTCATGCGTTAAGAAGCCATGGTTTCGGTTTCGTACTGTCATTGAACTAATCATCCTGAGCGACTAGGACAGGGGAGGGGACCTTTTTCTACCTGGAAGTTTTCGCAGAACCTTGCAGGAGCCACAAGCCAGAAGTGGGTGTTTCTAAGACAAAAGTGGTTAGAAACAATGGAAGGGACTTTTATCTTGATACAGTAGAGCAGACTTCCTCAACCTCGACCCTCTAGATGTTTTGAGACTACAGTTCCCATCATCCCTGACTACTGGTCCTGCTAGCTAGGGATCATGGGAGTTGTAGGCCAAAACATCTGAAGGGCCGAGGTTGAGGAAGCCTGCAGTAGAGGCTATCTACCAGCCGCACAAGTCTTACACACATCTCCCTTTCCATGCTCCATCAAAACAAGGTAGAGATACAGTATTGTCATTGTGCAAGGACCCATTCTGTCAGGGGAAAGCACTCTGTACAGAGCAGGGCTACTGAGGGGGTGTGGCCAGGAAGAGTCCCAAGGACCGGTGAGAGGGGCTACATTTAGCCCCCCCCCAGCCCAAATTTCCCCATACCTAAACTCTGAGGAAAAAACCTGGATGTAGTTTAACTTGACATGAAAAAATGCATTTATTAATCACTAATAGGAATGTCTGTCTGTTTAGTTATTTATTTAGAAACCCTTTGTGTTTTAAGTTTAGGCTGGTTTGCAATTGCATTTACAACTTTTAAAGGAAGTGTTCCATCTTGGTGGAAATAGCCCGGTGCACCAACTTGCTTGTAAAAAAGAAAAATGTTCTGTGTGTTCCTAGGTTTCCAGATTCAGTGGCCAAGATGGCACAGTGGAACCAGCTGCAGCAGCTGGACACCCGGTATTTGGAGCAGCTCCACCAGCTCTACAGCGACAGCTTTCCGATGGAGCTGCGGCAGTTCCTTGCACCCTGGATAGAGAGCCAGGACTGGTGAGCCATTGGACTTTTCTCAGTATTTGTGCCTGTGTACACCCACACAGAGAAATTGAGTGGCTGGCTTTGAGTGAGATCCTTTCCTAACGCCAGAGCTCTGCAAATCGACATAGGAAAAATTAAAAGGAAACGAATATTGTTGCACAGTAAAATGCCATTCTTTAATTGGTTGATCCCGGGTGCTCAGCCTCTTTCTTCTTGGAGGCCCAGAGCATGGCCATGCATGTATTGCACTATGCAAAATGACCCCCATATGCATGATCAAGCTAAGAGGCTTTTTAGTGGTGGAGGGTCACCACTGAAGCAAGGTTCCCATCTCTATAGAGTCTTAGTGCTGCCCAGTCAGTATGAAAGAGGGAGCTTTTCAGCCACTGAGAAGAAGTCTTCTCACACTTTGTGCTGATTGGAGCCAATCAAAGTGAAAGGAGAGAAGTCAGCCATGAGGATTAGCTCCTAGGGTCACTCTGGAGGAAGCTGAGGTCACTGGGGAGGAGTTGTGCTGTAACATGATGTAATATGATGTAATATGAAAGTGTGGAGTTACCAGTATTTCTTCCTTGCAATCTTTCTTCCTTCCATTTTTTTTAAACACCAACTTGAACAATATTTTGCAGAGAGACATTGAGGGCCAGGCAAAACTGCTCTGGGGATTGAACCTAACCTACAGGCTGCTGGTTTAATGATCTAGATCAAGGGTGGGGAATCTTTGGCACTCCAGATGCTGTTGGGACTCCCAATTCCCATCAAGCCCAGCCAGCACGATTAATGGGCAGGGATGATGGGAGTTGGAATCCAACAATATCATGGGGGGGGGGCACACACACAAGCTCCTAATCCCTGATCTAAATGCTCAAACCATCATGACCTTCCAATTGGCATTCTGTAAATTCTTTATTATGATAAAGCAATGTGGCTTATAGCTGAAATCCTGAGATTTCCAAGAACCTTCACTTTGTGGGCGTATTCTCTTGAGCGAGAGTTTGCTCTTGATTACCTTCTTGCAAAACTCGCTGGAAATTCCCAGAAAACTTTTTGCCTCTTGAAAAACATACAGAAGCTTCCTGATATTAATTGTGCTTCCTGTTTCTAATGGAAGAAGTGGCATTTGTGGAATGAAACCGAGAGGAGATTCCTGGCCTCTGGAATCGCCTCCTCCGTTTCCAACATCGTGACTGAGAGGTGCTGTTAATTATGAAGCCAAAGCTTGGATTAGTGTCCAGAAGTACAAAAAACACTTTGGGGAGGGGGACAATATAAAGATGTGAGTGTTGATACCCCAAACCAGCCCGATGAGGACCTGAGAATGCTGGCTGGTTGGGGCATAGGAGGATGGGAATCCCACTCTGATGCCATTATAGACAGTCATGACTTCTCCTAAATAATTCTGGGAGCTGTAGTTCTTTAGAGAGTTGTTATGCGCCCCTATTCCCTATCCAGAGAGTTGTTATGCGCCCCTATTCCCTATCCAGAACTACAATTCCCAGGGTTCCCTGTGAAGGGGGACTGATTGCTAAATTCTGAGAATCATACAGAATTGTAGAGCTGAAAGGGGCCCTGAAGATCGTTTCGTCCACCCCCTGCAATCCAGGAATATGCAGCTGTCCCATAACGGTGATTGAATCTGCAACTTTGACATTATCAGAACCAATGGAAATATCCAGAATTGTAGCTCTGTGAGGGGAATAGGCTTGACTGTGTTAAAGTAGTATAATAGCACTTCAAATGTGTGGTGCGGACGTGGCCTGGTGTGAAGAAGGAGCACTTGGCACTACAGTGTTGTTGTTTTTTGTCATGCCCCGGGCGCTGTTTTTGTTAAGCCTTGTTTCCTTCTGATCTGTACAGGGCCTATGCTGCCAGCAAGGAGTCCCACGCCACGTTGGTGTTCCACAACCTCCTGGGTGAAATTGACCAGCAGTACAGCCGCTTCTTACAGGAATCCAATGTCCTCTACCAGCACAACCTACGCCGGATCAAGCAGTTCCTGCAGGTAGGAGGAGCTGGCAGGTCCTGGGTTTGGGAGGGTCTTGTGTTTTGTGGACACCCGCACCCCCCCAAAAAATGCCAACCCAAGTCATAAAACTCGGGAGATGGGAATGATGGTGTTCAATCCACTCTTGACAGGAGGCAGTGATGAAGGTCACCAACTTAGATGGCTTCAAAAGAGGATTGGACAGATCCATAGAGGAGAGAGCAATCGATGGCTACTAAGTTGGATTTATAGGAACTACTACAAACTATCTGAAAGAGTAGGATGGCAGGAGAGTGTTGGATTTTGTCCTTGCACAGAGCGTCGCTGAAATTTGCAAGGCCAGATTTGATGGAATAGTTTGATGGTTTAGGGAACTCTTAATAGCACAGATTAAAGAGAGATGTTGAGCTCTGAGCTTGGGAGCAATGCCCACAACAGGCTTATTTTAGCTTTTACGATGACATCCTGTTGGACATAAATTCTCGGCAGCTCATGCTGGGCGCCCAGCATATATTTTCACCTGCTGCCCTGAATCTGAAACCAGCACGTAACACTTCTTTTACGTGCTCCCATAGAAGAAGTGCCCAACTGCCCCGTCGCTGCATTCCTCCAAATCAAGGCTGGGTTTCTTAAGAAAAGCTTGGCATCTTCACCTAGGTTTTGCTCTCTGTGTGTGGCGGTCATTCATTCCGTTCCCGTTCCTCTTCCTCTCTTACAGAGCAGGTACCTGGAGAAGCCCATGGAGATTGCCCGCATTGTGGCCCGCTGCCTCTGGGAGGAGAACCGGCTGTTGCAGACAGCAGCCACGGCAGCCCAGGTGAGAGGATGCTGTCGGCAGCGGCTTGTCCCGTTGTTGCCATCAGTTCCCGTAAGGGACTCGCCAGCCGCGAGGGCGTTTAGAACACGAGCCAAGCAGTGAATCACATTGACAGCTCTTGGTGCAAATACACCGTGATCAGTGCATCCTCCTGTGTCCATATGCTGCTATTGCTGTTTGCAGCAGGGAGGGAGAAACCTGGGACACTCCAAAAGTTGTCGGGAGTACGGCACACACACCATCCATTGAACACGCTGGCGGGGGCTGACGGGAATTGGGAGGCCCAACCCGTTCCCAGTCCTTGGGTTATAAGGGGCAAACAGCTTGATGGTTGACACAACGGGCCTTTCCTTTGATGTTTCTTCCAAAGCCTACACCTTTGCATGCCAGGAAGCAGTGCCTCGCAGCTAGGGTAGCACACACCACCCCAAAACAGGTCCCTGCACGCTGTTGCCACAACACGCCTTGAGCTTTTCCCTTCTCAGTATTTCTTTTCTGCATTCAGGTTTGAAATGCAGCCATTTTTTAATTCTGTGGCTGCAACAGTTGAAAGGCAGCGTGGTCTTGCAGGTGTTGGCCCCCCAGGGTGGATCATTCAGCACAGTATTTCCTTTTGCCATGAGACAAGCCTGTGCCTCTGTATGCTACTGAGCAGAGCAAATGGCTCGCTGGCCTGTGCCAGCTTGAAGCTTCACCATGGGGGTGGGGGAAGCAGCACCAAAAGAGCTCCTGCACTGACATTATCCTCTTTCCTTGCGGGAGCACACTCAGAGGTGAATGAGTACAAGTGGCCAATGCTAGGCAGCTCTGGGTGTTCAGTCAACACACCCACACCCCGTGGCTTCTTGTTCACCCTTTTTTATTATGAAGCTCAGCTGTTTTCTCCTAGGCAAAGTCAAAGAGGTCTTTAAATGCCATCCCCAGCACGCATCAGGATTTTCTCTGTGGACACCTCAGGGCTTACTCTGATTTGCTAATGTCTCAGTCTCGATCAGAATGTATTTACCATGTGATAGTCTCTCCCAGGTTTGCTCTTCTTAAAAAGAATGAAAGAAATTGCAGGCATGAAGGGCCTCAGTCTGGATCAAGGCAACAGCAGGAGGCTGGCTTTCCCTCCTTCTCATTTGCTGTTTTCTTCAGAAGGTGTAATTTGCTGCAATGGCCCCTTCAGAAGCAAATAGCAGGGGGGTTTTGGGAGGGGGGGGAGGGTGCTTACAGTATGAAAGCAGCACAGGCGGAAATGTCAGGTGTTCCTTTGCTGTGTGTCGTCGTCCCAGTCTGTGTTGGGGAACAGAACTCCCTGCAGATGCAGGTTGAAAAATGCATGAAAAGGTAGGATAGATGCTTAATAAAAGGAACCGCCTGCCTGTCTCATACCATGGGTCAGAGAGAAGCCCTTTGCCAGATACAGGGGCACTGTTGGTGGAACCAACACTGCTAGCACTCCCACCTCTGCTTAACTCCCAGTGTGTCCCCTGTTTTGACAAGACATGACAAAACGCTGGCTAGACACCCCCCAGGGGAAAACGCTGCCACCTCGAAACTGGCTGGCTTGCTGCGGTGTTCAGGAATGAGGCAGGTGCCAAGGCATGCTGCCTGATTGCTCCTGCTTTGCACCTTCCTGGCAGGAACGGGGATAGGTGAGCCAGGATGCTTCCTGCTAATGCCCAAATGTTTT
Source organism: Podarcis cretensis (assembly GCF_951804945.1). NCBI lineage: Eukaryota > Metazoa > Chordata > Lepidosauria > Squamata > Lacertidae > Podarcis > Podarcis cretensis. Next base: position 25,617,303 of record NC_137182.1, on the reverse strand, counting down.
GTTTGGTTTGATGACCCGAAGCTATGTCCACTTGTTGATTTGTGGCTTGTGTGGGAACAAAAATTCAACCAGGCCCAGATTCGGATGTAGCAGGAAACCACAGAGCCTCCGGGGTTTTTTTATCCCGTTCACACTGGGGAGGAGCAAGGGAGGATCAACCTGACAGTGTGTACCCGGCAAAGCGACACACAGCTCAGTGGATGAGTAGGCGGTCCAAGCTCTGGCAGGGCTGGGAATGTCCCTTGCCTGAAATCCAGGAGAGCCATTGTCAGTCAGGCAGACGATACCGAGCCAAGTGGACCGGTGACCAGAGCTCAACGTTCACATGTGTGTTCCTGATAAGTTGCAGTAAGCCAGAAAGTCTGGTTTATTACATTTACACTCGGCCAAAACTGATTTATTAACTTCTTTTATATGACTTAAAATCTCTTAATGTCTTATCTCTCTCCTCCTCCCCGCTTTAATACAGCAAGGTGGGCAGGCAAACCACCCTACGGCTGCCGTGGTGACGGAGAAGCAGCAGATGCTGGAGCAACACTTGCAAGATGTCAGGAAAAGGGTGCAGGTAGGTGGGAGAGCTGCTCTCTCTCTCTCTCTCTCTCTCTCTCTCTCTCTCTCTCTCTCTCTCTCTTGCTCCAAAGTTTCAAGCTTGCCTAGAGGAGTTTGTGACTCCTCCCCAACCTCCTATTCCTTGGCTTTTTCTTGCAGGACTTGGAGCAAAAGATGAAAGTGGTGGAAAACCTCCAGGATGACTTTGACTTCAACTACAAGACCTTGAAGAGTCAAGGCGGTAGGTGGGAGCTTGCTGGGGAAAAGGGGATAACAACTTTTCCATCGTGGCAAATTCATGGATGGGGAGATGCCCTTCTGTCCTCATCCTTTGGGGAGCAAGGGTGCTCGTGCAGCCCAGGCGCTTAACTTTCCTTTTAAATCAGGGGAGCCTCTGGCCTGCACACTTCACGAGGCATGCCTGGCCTCAGCGTTGGGTCTGCCAGGGCATTTCTGCCAAGCCACACCGGCCTGCTTCACTCCCGATGTTGGGTTGCGGGGCAGCTAAGGATGCGCTGAGCCAAAAGGGGCTTGCAAAGCCCTCTATGCAGGGCTCCAAAATACACACCAGTGAACTGATAGCCAGGCATCACACTTTCACGTGAGCTCTGCAACTTTGGGTGGGCAAACGTCATTCACCTGACACCATTGCACACCTGTCACACTTGGCATGCAGAGGGTGGGTGGGTGAAGATAATAATCTGGCCTGCTGGCCAAATCCAGTTCACCACCCCTGTGAACCTTGTGGACTGGCTGCACGATGGGAACATGATGCCCATCATCTCCCAAATCTGTCCTACATGGGGCTGCTGAAGAGGAACAGGATGCCCAACTGCCTGAAAGAGGAATTAGGCCAGCCTTTCTTAATCTGGTGCCCCTCCGTCTTTTGCTTTAGACCAGGCATAGGCAAACTCGGCCCTCCAGATGTTTTCAAACTACAAGTCCCATCATCCCTGACCACTGGTCCTGTTAGCTAGGGATCATGGGAGTTGTAGTCTCAAAACACCTGGAGGGCCAAGTTTGCTTATGCCTGCTTTAGACTATAGCTCCCACCATCCCTGGCCATTGGGCCATATTGGCTGGGACAGGTGGGAGTTGGGAGTCCCCAACAGCATCTGAATTAGGCTGACCAAAACAGGTGTGCAGAGGGGAAGAACTAAGAAACTCCAGGAGCCTCTGACATGTTTCCCTGCCCTTCTCCCGCTGCTTTTCTTTAGACATGCAGGACCTGAACGGGAACAACCAGTCGGTGACGCGGCAGAAGATGCAACAGCTGGAGCAGATGCTGACAGCCCTGGATCAGATGCGGAGGGTAAGTAAGGGCGGCTCCTCCCCAGCTCCAAAAAAACCCCACCTGAACTGCTATCGACTAAGGCAGAATGATGCGGGATATGCCTGGTTTTGCAGCATGTGGCCCGGGAGAAAAGCATCCAGCTTTAGCACAGAGCTTCCTCCATGCTGAACACTGATGCTTATAGCAAGCCAAGGGAGCAATGCCCTTTGGGCATTGCCTTTCTGTCTCTAATAGGGACGAGTCACACACCCATGATTATTTAACTCCACATCTCTTGGCCAGGTGACTTGGATGTGTGAGCTGGCTCCATTTCAGACAACAACATTTCAGAGTCTCCGCCTCTGGTGTTCGCCGCTATCATACATGAAAACCACGGAGAGGCAAGTTTGCATGTAAACAGGGGAAGCGGAATGGAGTCCTGAATGTTGCCTATTTCCTTCCTCGCCTAGGGGATTGTGAGCGAGCTGGCTGGGCTCTTGTCGGCCATGGAGTACGTGCAGAAGACGCTGGTCGACGACGAGTTGGCTGACTGGAAAAGGAGGCAGCAGATCGCATGCATTGGTGGCCCACCCAACATCTGCCTTGACCGCCTAGAGAACTGGTGAGAGCTGAGTGCCCTTGACTGCCTACTACCTTTCCAAGGCTTACAAAGCAAGAATCTGGTTGAGAGTGGATTGTCCTTACTTTAATACACCTCAAAGCAGAGGAGGGTGTTAGGAGCCACAGAGCAGCATTGACCTAATGTGGAGGACAGAACAGGCAGGGCAAAGACCAAATTCGGCCCTCCAGTTCCCTCTGTCTGGCCCTTGGACAGGCTGCTGCCTGTCAGAGCAAGTACTGGGCTTAGCTGAGCCATAGTGGTCCTTTGCTTGCATAGATTTGCATGGAACGTGGCACTGGTGAGGTTTCCCAAAGGGGAGTGCACAGCTGTTCAAAAGCATTATCAAGACAATGTCCGGTTAACACAGTAGTGTTGTTTTCTTTTTAAGACACGTCTCTGTGTGTGTGTGTGTGTGTGTGTGTAGCTCACTTTCTTCTCCCTTGCCGCAGGATTACGTCTCTTGCCGAGTCGCAGCTTCAGACCCGCCAGCAGATCAAGAAGCTTGAGGAGCTCCAGCAGAAGGTCTCCTACAAGGGCGACCCCATTGTTCAGCACCGGCCCTTGCTGGAGGAGCGCATCGTGGAGTTATTCAGGAACCTCATGAAGAGGTATGTTGGCCTGCTGCCCTTGCATCTATGGGAAAGGTGCCATCCCCTGGATGGAGGAGCGCATCGTGGAGTTATTCAGGAACCTCATGAAGAGGTATGTTGGCCTGCTGCCCTTGCATCTATGGGAAAGGTGCCATCCCCTGAGGCTGCGGGGTGGGATGCTGCTGCCAAGAGCATGTTCATCTGGGAACCTTCTGCTGAATCTGGAAGTTTGGACCAGCACCCAATTCCCACCACTGAACTAACTCTCTCTCTCTCTCTCTCTCTCTCTCTCTCTCTCACCACCCCCACCCCACCCACAGTGCATTTGTGGTGGAGCGCCAGCCCTGTATGCCAATGCACCCGGATCGCCCACTGGTTATCAAAACTGGAGTACAGTTCACGACAAAAGTGCGGTGAGTTGCTGGTTTTGTCTGTGCGCATGCATTATATGGGGCGGAGGGTCAGCTATATGTTGCTGAATGTTGCAAGGCTTAGGGCAGATAAAATAAAGTAGTTCTTTACGTGGCCCGTAGTCAAACTGTGGAACTCACTCCTGCAGGAAGCAGTGATATGCCACCAACTTGGATGGCTTTAACAGAGGGTTGGGCAGATTCATGGAGGAGGAGAGGGCTGTCAATCTAGCTAGGATGGCTGCGCTCTGCTTTCCACGCTTGGAGACAGCAGTACTTCTGAATACCAGTTGCTGGAAACCACAGGAGGGGAGAGTGGCTCTTGCGCTTGAGTCCTCCGTGCGCGTTTCCTCTTGGGGTATCTTGTTGGCCACTGTGAGAACGGGATGCTGGACTAGATGGGCCATTCACCTGATCCAGCAGGCTGTTCTGATGTTCTGCGTACCTTCAACACTTAAAATTCTGCACCAGAAAAGAGGCATTCTGCAACAGTATAAATTATACAGACTTTGCGTATATGTGCTTGGCTTTTCAAATTTTATTTGACTTCTGCTAGGCTTGGGGAGAGGGGCAAAGTGGGGAAAAGACAGGGAACCCCACGTGCTGTCGGGAATCCTTCTCAGCCTCTCTTTCCTCCCTACCCACAACCGCCTCCCATTCCAGCTTCTGAGGCTTAAACTGGGCATTGCCCACATATTTTCAAGTTTGTTGGTGCAGCCTAGAAACTTGTTTTTTGTCTCCTCTTCCCCCAAAAAGGTGTAGATGGGATTCTCAAGCACAGTGCAATTGTGCATCACAGTGGTGATATATTGAAGCTCTCTTGCCTGAAAAGCATCTGTACACAGTGAAACTAGTTTCAATGGACATGGACTGTGTTCTACTTGTTAACCTGGTGCCCCTTCCAAGGGGCAGCAGCTGCCCCCCAACCCCCATTTGGAGCATATGAATAGCATATGAGGGTTAAGGGTGCATGAAGAAAGGGTGAGATTTGTTTTTTTGGAAGCTAACTTGAAGTTTTGGCTTCTACAGGTTACTGGTTAAATTTCCTGAGCTGAACTACCAGCTGAAAATCAAAGTCTGCATTGACAAGTAGGTCTGGACCCTTTCCGTGAACAAACTTGAGGGCAGGGATTGTGGGCAGAGGTGTCTTTAAATATATATAACTGACTTTCTGCTTCACACTGATCAAACCATGGCTTAGTGCTGGCTCCTGGGGGTTGGGTAGATCATGATTTCTTTGCTCCACCTCTGATCCTGCTGTGCCGCTGTGAGCTGAGCCTTGGTTTGCCTGAGTTTGTTACCCGGATCCATTGTTATGGTTTGTCCTGTTTCAGACAAACCATGAGCTGTAACAAAGGTTTGTCCTTGGATCTTTTGCAGCTCATGATTTGCCCCTGGGCTCTTTATAGCTTGAAGTTTATCCAGAGGAGAGAAACCACCAGCCCCAGTTTGAACAGCGCTCTTAAGCCAAAATTGTGTCTTAATTCGTAGCAGTGCCAGAGGAAGAGCACAGTGACCACAGCTTCCTATGTAGGAACACCATGGTACTGAGCCAGTTCTCCCTGCCCCTCCTGAAAAAGAGATCGGTTCTCCTGATCCCAAAGTGTGGCAATGATCTTTCCTGGAAGGGGAGGAGAGGCACAGCCCAAACCTGTAAATCTTGTCTGCTGCTGCTGCTGCAAATATTATTCCTTTAATTATTATGAATATTGATTTGGCTCAGGTTTCGGGTTTTGATCTTCAGCCTGCCTACCCGCATTCCCTTAAAAGTAGGGAGGAAGCCCTTTCTTTTCACCTCTGCCCCACAGAGCCCCAAGACCTTCTCCCCCCCCCCCCCAATGCCGGGGTGAATAAATCTCTAGCCCCTCCACTTGGACCCCAGCACCTGCAAGCTTGGACAGTAATCGGGGGTGACAGGGATTTGTAGTCCATCAAGAAGCGGAGAGGGCCTCAGGCTAGCCACCCCTGCTCTAATACCTTCCAGTGATGGCATTGTTGTTGTTGTTGTTGTTGTTATTGTTGTTGTTATTATTATTATTATTATTATTATTATTATGCTGACTTCTGTGCCAAACCACACCCTGTCCCTCCTGCTGCAGGGGGTGGGTGGAATTTAGGGCTGTTCAAGCGGTGTGCGCACACTGGGTGCTGAGCCAAGGGGGGCAGCTGTTTCAAAGCCCAGTAAGTTGAGCACTGGGCGTTGGACCTCTCACCTCCTTCCCAAAGCCTAGATACACTTTCCCAGTTTGGGGAAGGAGGTCAGAGGGCTCTTGGACCCTCTCACACTTCCTTCCCAAAGCCAGAAACCTGCTTACCTGCCTTTGGGAAGGCAGTTTGAGGTGGGGTGTGTGGGTGTGCCAATTTTTTGCCTGACACAGGGCCCCATAGCACCCAAGATGGGCGCTGCTGCAAGCCCTTTCTGATTGCTGTGTACAGCAACCTAATCTGAATGTGCCAATTTGACTCTCTTGCTCTTTTTCCTCTCACAGGGATTCCGGTGAAGTTGCTGCCCTCCGGGGGTAAGTTGAAGGCACTGCACCCTGTGGCTTCCTCTCTGCTAAGATGCATCTCATGGTTTGCAGGCAGCTGCACTTTGTTTGGGAGGAGGAGGGCAGGATCATTTCATTAGTAGTAAAATAATTTGATTTTAAATCATTATATTCAGTTGCTCATTCGCCTTTTAGGGCACAATGGCTGCCCATCACCACCACTTTCAAGGCAATAGCTGTACAAAGCAGGGCAAAACAATCATCCAGTTAAAACCCATTAAAACCGAGCACTTAATAAAAAGCAGACCGAAATAAAATCAACATTTTGTTGGGGGGAATAACTGGAAAAATGCCGTTTCCAAAGGCTTGCAAAGAAGGGGACCACTCGTGTTTTCTGGGGTGGGGTACAGCTGCAGAATCTGCTTCCGCAAAATGACCACAAACTTGGATGGCTTTAAAAAAGGGGGGTTAGGCATAATCAGGGAAGATGAGGGCGGTCAGGGGCTTTTATGTGCCAGAGACAGGATGTCCCCGAACACCGGTTTAGCTGGGAATTGCATTTCGAGGAGAGTGCTCTAGTGCTTGAAAGCTTCTTGCAGCGTCCGGCTGGCTGCAGTGAGTACGAGTCACTGGTCTGATCCAGGGCGGCTGCTCTTTACATTCTAACAGATGAGGTTGGTGGTGGTTAATAATGGCATTTTAAATGCTAAAACTCTCTCAAGACACTCCTCCCATTTTCCCCCTCCCACTTTGCCCATCAAGGTCCCGGAAGTTTAACATCCTGGGCACAAACACCAAAGTGATGAATATGGAGGAGTCCAACAATGGGAGCCTCTCTGCAGAGTTCAAGCACCTGGTGAGTGACACAGCATCTCTCCCCTCCCTTGCCTCCCAAAACACTCCCTGGAAGCACAGTGTGTCTAATTTATCCCTTTTTTATCTCTCTCCCCCCAATCACAGACACTGCGGGAACAGAGGTGTGGTAATGGCGGAAGAGCAAACTGCGACGTGAGTGACCCAACGCAGCACTGCTGGTGTAAAATGAAATGTTTGAGAGCAGGAGTAGTTACTTCTCTTGCTCCAGTGGGAAGTGCTTGAAATCTCTGTTCCGGGGATGTCCCTTCTCTCTCTCGCTCGCTTTCTCTCTCTCTCTCTCTCTCTCTCTCTCTCTCTCTCTCTCTCTCCCTCCTCATCACCCCCATTCCTCTAGGTTTTCTAAACCATGCCCCTAAATAGTTTACAGACAAGTTATCTCTTGCGAAAGAAAAAGACCAACCCTTGGGAATGGGGAAGTGGTCTCTTTTAGGTTTGACTTTAGGGAAGATCAGTCCTGTGAGCACCTTTTCAAAGGCTGATTCCTTTGTTTGTCTCTCCGCTTAAGCCTAGCTCAGCAGAACTAAAAACGAAACCAAAATTGCAAGTTGCTGCTGTGTTTTTTCCAAAGGGACAAAAAAAATATATACCCTAATATATACCCTAGAGAAATATTTATTATCTTCCCCCACATTTACTCTCCACTTCCTCCTCAGGCCTCCCTCATCGTCACAGAAGAGCTCCATCTCATCACCTTTGAGACAGAAGTTTACCACCAAGGCCTGAAGATTGACCTAGAGGTGAGCCCTGGTTGTGCTGATTCCCCACAGTCCACCCACTTTACAGGGGTGTGGCGTGGGTGGGTGGGTGTTACAGTTGCAGTGGGAATCTACCCTGCCAGAAACCTTCTTTTGTAGTGCTGGTGTGGGTTTCTTGTTGGGAGTTTGCATTGAGCAGAATGCGGGAAAGAAACCATATCAGTAAACTACAACCTACAATTTGCATCCGCAACAATGCTCAAGGGTAGCAGCTTCCAGAAAAATGGAGAGGGGAGGAAACGGACAACTCCTATTTTGATGGAGGATGCAGAGCTGTTTGCATATTTCCTTTCCTGCTCCCTCTTTCGAAATAAGTGGAACAGCCCGTTCATGAGCTGCCATTGACCAGAATCAGAGCATTCGCCCAGTTAGCTCAGCATTCCCTGCACTAAGAATGTGATGTTCTCCAGATGGTTGTTGAACCACAACTTCCATCAGCACCAGGCGGCATGGCAAATGGTCAGGGATCATGGGAGTTCAAGTGTGAAGCATCTGGAGAGTTGGCTGCCCCTGGTCTACACCGACTGGCAGTGTCTCCCCAGGGTTTCAGGCAAGGAGTCCTTCTCGGCCCTATCAGGAGATGCCAGGAATTGATCCGGGGACCTTCTGCATACAGTGCAGCTACTGCACCCCTGAGCTTTTGGCCATCGCACTATGCATTGGAATACTTGCGATGGCTCCAAATTAAGGTGTTGCCTTGTATCCAAAACGTGGACCCCAAATCTTGAAAACCTAGACTGACAACATCCATGAAAAAGAACTCAGAAAAACTGATCAGACTGAAACAATGATGGCAAACTCTAGAGATAAAGTCTCTTGTTGAGTCTCTTAAACCTAACTGCTTGTTGCATGCCTTCTTCCACCTCCCTTGTCCCTTATGGCCATACCAGCATTTCCAGCTTTCTTCACCGCAAGAGTTGGAAAGAGGTCCCACAAGTCTCCCTACCTGAAGACAATTAACTTCATAACGATGCATAAGGACTAGAAACTTGGTGGTTTGGTCTGCTGTGAAGCAGGAGCCTAGGGGTGTTTCCTGTTGCCCAGCAGATACCTGAAAAAGAGAGATGCTATCTGTGTGCTCAAGAGCTGCTGTCTTTCCTTCCCTGTAGACCCATTCCCTCCCTGTGGTGGTGATCTCCAACATTTGCCAGATGCCCAACGCCTGGGCGTCCATCTTGTGGTACAACATGCTGACAAACAACCCCAAGGTACGTTGAGTTTCCCAAACCTTGCATGGACAAAAGAGAAGGGTGAGAGAGGGAGAGCAGGAGGGTGTTTTATTTGTTTTTTGTCTGGGTGTGTTGTTTGTTCCTGATTGTGACCGAGTCCCTCTCTTGGCAGAACGTCAACTTCTTCACCAAACCACCCATTGGCACTTGGGACCAGGTGGCCGAAGTGCTCAGCTGGCAGTTCTCCTCCACCACCAAGCGAGGGCTCAGCATAGAGCAGCTGACGACACTGGCAGAGAAACTGCTTGGTAACTTAACAAGCTCCTCCCCTTCTTATACGTGGGCCAATGGCAGGAAACCTTGATCAGCAGCGCAAGGGCCACATGCCCTTCCAGGCAACTTTCCGGGGGCCACGTTGCCAGGGGTGGACAGGGCCAGAAGCAGAAACAAATGTGGATGTTACCTTTGTGCCGTAAGCTTCCACCTCGGAACACGCCCCTCTCTGCCCTCCTGTCCAGGCAACCAGCAAACATTATCAAACTTTGGCGGCACTTTCTCGTCAGGCAAAAACACTCAAGGAGTGTGAAGCAGATCCTGTGAGGGTTGTGGCCTTGAGGGAAGTCCAGAGAGGCCTGAAGGGGCATGAGTTTCCCCATCCCTGATGTGTGTCATAAGGAGTTGCTGTCTTCCCATCTGAGCTACCTAGCCTAGCGGTATTGGCTCTTAACTGGGAGAGGAGCCTTGCCCAGGTGCACAACCAGAAATCCTTTTTTAGCTGTGGGATTCAAACTTGGGACCAAAGCATGTGCAAAAAGTGTTGACATGTTGAATGCCTGGAAGCCAAAATATCAGATATTCAAGTTGGCGTCAGTTTAGAAAACCCCGGGCAAGGCTTTTAAGAATAGTGTGTGTGTTAAACTCTCCCCCCCCCCCCAGTGTGCCTCCTTTAAAAAATGCCTTTCCTCCAAGGAACACGAGGTGACAGACATGTGGATGTGTGTGTACACACACACACTTATCCTCACAACAACCTTGCAGAGTAAGTAAGGCTGAGAAGCAGCAACTGGCCCAAGATCCCCAGTGTACTTTGTGGCTGACAGGGGTGCCAACTTGAACAAAATATGGGGGGTGGGCAAGTAGGCCCCCTCCTCATAATCAATCACATGATGAAGTGCACACATACCATTTGAATGGCAATGCCCAACAACTTTAGGGGTGCAGCCCCCTCAAATGGGGGCTGAAGGGGCCTTGGCCTCTATGCATTGGCTCCTATGGTGGCTGAGGAGTGGGAATGGGTGGGATTTGAACCTGGCCCTGCTAGGCCCTCACCTGAGGCTCAGACCACTACACCAGCTCTCTGTAATGACTTTTCTTCCCTCTCACTCTACAGGCCCTGGCGTCAATTACTCCGGATGTCAGATAACATGGGCAAAGTTCTGCAAGGTAGGGGCTTCTGGAAAGCTTAGGTGTGGCCTTGGTTGGGGCCCACGGTGCACCTGCCATTTTGTTCATGCGGGGGGAACCTTTGTTTTTATCACTGCAGGAGAACATGGCAGGCAAAGGATTCTCTTTCTGGGTCTGGCTAGACAACATCATCGACCTGGTGAAGAAGTACATCTTGGCCCTGTGGAACGAAGGGTGAGCACCTGCCAGAGACGTCGCCGCAGTTGCTAGCATCTCTCTCTCCCCAAGAGGCCATTCTGCCTATCCAGTAAACAAAAGAAGCCCTAACAAGTTGGAGAGCAGGGACGGGGAACATGTGGCCCTATAGTGGCTGTTGGGCTCCCAGCTCCCAGTATTCCTGATGGGAACATAGGAAGCTGCCTTACACAGTCGTTCCTCGGAAGTCGGAACGGAATCCGTTCCGGAAGTCCATTCGACTTCCAAAACGTTTGGAAACCAAGTTGCGGCTTCTGATTGGCTGCAGGAAGCTCCTGCAGCCAATCGGGAGCTGCAGAAGCCCCATTGGACTTTCGGCTTCCAAAAATAGTTCGCAAACTGGAACAGTCACTTCTGGGTTTGCGGCGTTCAGGAACCAAAGCGTTGAGAACTAAACTGTTCAAAAAACAAGCTACGATTGTACTGAGTCAGACCATTAGTTCATCTTGTTGTCTACACATGGAGAGGCAGTGGATTTCCAGGAAGGGGCCTCTCTTCCCAGTTCTACCTAGAGATTGAATCTGGGACCTTCTGCATGCAAAACAGATGCTGTGCCCATGGCCCTGTAGATCAGGGTTTCCCAAACTTGGGACAAGGGTTGAAAGCTGATAGGAATCCATCCTTACCTGGAGGGATGCAGACTCCCCATCCCTGTGCTAACCTTCCAGTGGAACTTCTGGGTGGCTCCTGGTGTTTGGCTTGGTGGGCCAAGGGAAAGGAAAGGAAGCCAATAAAAACCTCATATTTCCTTTCTTCCTCCTCAGGTACATCATGGGATTCATCAGCAAGGAGCGGGAGAGAGCGATCCTGAGCACAAAGCCCCCCGGCACCTTCCTGTTGCGATTCAGTGAGAGCAGCAAGGAAGGTGGGATCACCTTCACCTGGGTGGAGAAGGACATCAGCGGTAAGGAATGCCACTGCAGCTGCCTTATGCTTAGGGCTGAAGCCAGATCTTCCTTTTTATCTATTAATTACATTTGCCTATGTGTAAAAAGTGCGTTCTTCTCAAGCCTGTTTTCCTTTTTCGGATGATGCACGCACATATTGTAGCAGGCAAGAAAAGGACGCATTCTTCCTTGGAAAGAAAGGCCTCTGTGCTACCAGCAGTTTTTGTTAGCGCTCGTATTAAAAATTGTGTTTGTAACAAGATCTACCCTATTAATTGGGTGCAGCTTTTTAGCCAATTAACCGTTTTTAGAACCCAGTTAATTGCTCACACGTTGCAGCCCTGCTTATACCAAATCCGGGTAAATCTCAGAGTACTTGGTCCAGACTGTTGTGCCAGTCAATGAAGGAATGAAGAACGCTGCCTTATACAGAGTCAGAGGTTTGGTCCATCTAGCTCATTGATGTCTACACTGACTGGCAGCGGCGCTCCAGGTACGTCAGGTGGAGGACGTTCCCAGCCCTACCTGGAGATGCTGAGAATTGGACCTGGGACCTTCTGCACACAAAGCAGATGCTCTACCGCTGAGCTATGGCCCTTTCCTCTTACGCAAAGGTCTTTCTCAGCCCTGCAGAGATCCTTTAATCATTGGGATGGCATAGATTGAGCCTACATTGTTCTGCAGGCAAGGTATATGCTCTGATCCTAAATTACCCCATACTGATACCTCACTTCTTGCAGAGGTTGTACCAGTCATCAGTTGCACACTCCTAAGTAGCATTAATGGACATTCAGTGACGCCATAGCAGCTCAGCCAATGGCATGGGGGCAGGCCCATCAATGATGGTCAGCTTTGCTGTTGATGTGACTCTGGCTCTCTTCATTTGAGCAAGTAATTGTGCTTTTCATGCTATCCTTGCAAATAACAACTGATCAAATCTCTTGTTTACACTTTTTGCTGTAGGGAAGACACAAATCCAGTCAGTGGAGCCGTACACCAAGCAACAGCTCAACAGCATGTCGTTTGCTGAGATTATCATGGGCTATAAGATCATGGATGCCACCAACATCCTGGTCTCCCCACTTGTCTACTTGTATCCCGATATCCCCAAGGAGGAGGCTTTCGGAAAATACTGCCGCCCTGAGAGCCAGGAGCATCCCGAAGTCACTGACCCAGGTAGTTGTTGGCTTTCCGCGCTTGCTCCAGCCCTTTGGTTCTCCACTTTACAGGGACATTTTTGGATTTGGCTTTCTCCACAAAAAGGTCTCACGCTGCTAATCAATGTGACTAACATCCTCTACCACCCTCTCCAAAATGCAGGGGGCTTGGCTTGTTTATTTTGATTACATTCCCAGCTCTTCCTTTTGTGACCATAACGGGTTGGTGAAAAAAGTGAACAGATGGGAAGCCAGGAAAAAAGCCCATATGAATTGTTGCCAGTTGTGATTGTTGGCTAAATTCTGACTTGCAGCTTTTTAAAAACTAAAGAAGAGCAAAGGCAAGAACTTTTTCAAATTGAAGTTTGGCATGGCCACTGTGAGTTTTGTATTGTTTGCTGATGCTTCTGGAAAAAATATGCACGTTGCTAGTGGTTAAGAAGCCCAAAAAGCAGCAGCAGCAGCACCCCCTTTCCCTCTGGCTCCTACCACAGTTTGGGGGCAATTCTCAGTTCCCCTCTTTTCCCCCTCTCCCACCTTCAAATCCTCTCTATGAAGCGGGTTTCAGAGTCATAGCATATTGAAGAGGAGATGCCCTGCTGCTCTTCGGCACACACCAGCTTATCAAATACCTTCTCCTCTTTCCCCACCCCAAAAACAGGTGCTGCTCCATATCTGAAGACCAAGTTCATCTGTGTGACCCCGTGAGTATTTCCCTCTTTGAAAGGGTTGGGTGGGACTCCAGAGGGCCTGCACAGCAATTAGCTGGGGCTTGCTGAGAAGCCGAGCTCCCTCCCGCACCTGTGCTTTGGAAACAAGAGGTCTCTCTTCAGAAACAGCTGAAGCACAGGTGAAAAAGTGCCCAGGGAGGAAGTGGTTCAATGCACCGACCACCACGCCACTGCACCCGGTGCACAAGTGAGGAACAAAATTCCGCAGGCACCTCCTGTTAAAGACATAAGGCATAGAGAGAGAAGGAGGGATTGAAGTTATTAACACGCACAGCCACACATGTATGCATAAAGATATAGGTTGAGTTTTATTTCGTTGAGAGTCAAAGCTCTGTACTCCATGGTGCAGAGCAGTTTGGTGGTTCTGGAGACCTTGGGGCTTTTACAACTTTTAACTTGTACTTCTCTTCTGTACCCTCTCCTCTTTTTCTCTGCTCCCCACTCCCCACGTGCCTTTCCCAGAACCACTTGCAGTAGTACTATTGAACTGCCTATGTCACCCCGCACCCTCGAATCTCTGATCCATTTTGGCAGTAATGGTGAGGGAGCAGAGGGCAACGCCAGTGGCCAGTTTGGTGAGTGTGTGGTCCGCAGTGCTGTTTTGTTTGGTGGAAGGGGGCGGGCTCTGCTCTCGTGCATCTCATTATGGAAAGGACAGGCCGAGGCTGCATCCAGACTGCCCTCTAGAAGCAGGCTTCTGAAACTTGAGCTTTCAACCCTTGTCAACGTAGATTCCACAAGTCCAAACGCCTCTGATTTCAGTGCATCGTGAGCAAGCATCATTCTCTCAGACACACCCTCCTCCTCCTCCTGCAGCTTAATTCATTGCCTTCCTGTTTTAATCAAACTACGGTTTCTTGTTGCGTCCAACCCAGAGAACTATTGTTTGAGCACTCCCTTTGAACTAGAATTGCAAACCACAATTTGATCCCAGTCAGAAAGGATTGGGGGTTGTTGTTGGGGGCTGCACTGCCTTCTGTGCTGCCTCCCAAGAGTGCAGATTTTTACCTTTGTGGAGTAGGCTAGTTCCTACGCCCACACCATCCAGGTCAGCAAGTGGTGTTATTAGAGTTCAAGGACATGTTACAGTCATGCAAAAATATTTGGGACGCAAAGCATAGCCATCAAGGGGTATGTCCTGTGGAAAGGGAAGAGGGGGAGAGATAAGAGAGGCCATATCTGACCCTCAGGCCCAAGGTTCTCCAGCCCGGCTTTAAATACAGTCTTTGCAAGTATAAGGGCTAGAAGCTTGGAGATCTCAAGGAATGGAATTCTACAGCCATATCTACAGTTTGTTTTGCTTATGCACGTTATTGAGGAATATACAGAACCTTGAGCGTGCTGCAGGCTGTGAATCTGTCCTCTATCCAGGAGATGTTGAACCATCTCTGACATTGGCAGGAATCCCTGCTGCTGCAGCAACTGGATCACATGCATTCAGCTCTCTTTCCGTATCTCCCACAGAGTCCTTGCAAGTCTTCGACATGGAGATGACCGCTGAGAGCGCCAACTCTCCCATGTGATTGGACTCCTCCCGGACAGCTGATCGGTTCTGCATTTCCTTGGCACAAGAAACACCTTCTTCTTCTTCTTGCATTGTCGGATGAGCCCAATCGGCACCCAGGCTCTGCCTCAGCTGGAGACGTTTGATTGTGGGTCCGTCGTGAGCCGCTTTCGAGTACACCATCGCCAGCAGCTCCTTGCCTGAGCTCGCGTGACTGGAGTGAAAGCCCTGCTTAATTTTAGATGGGCTTTTTCCCACCCAGAAGGAAAAAAAAAATAGTTCTCCCTCATGTATAAAAGCTACTTGTATAAGGGGTGTTTCTGTTTGTCTTCGCTAGACCAAGTGCCTCTTCATGTCCACATAGCTGGCCTCCTGTACATGTTTGCTGCATGCCGCAAAAGGCTGCTTGTGCAGCTCACGCCAACTTCCAAGGTTTTTACCCAGTCTATTCGACAAGTCGTGTTGTCAAGTGTAGGCAGGAGGGGGAAGGAAGAAGAAATTGTGGGGGTATCATTCTTAGATATTGGTGCAATTTTTTTTCTGTTTCATTGTCCACATTAAAGCTCCATTTCTCCCCCCCCCCCACTGGCCCACCTCTTTTTTTAAAAAAAAAAACCTTGCCAAATGATGCGAAGGCGAACATAGGCCTAGCACAGCAGCCCTTCAAGGTAAGATACCTGTGTTCCCCAGGGCTAGAGAAATGCCAGGGGCATTGGACACCTGTGCACACTTTGCACTTGGTTGCCAGCTCCAGGAATTTCAATTTTTAAAATAATTTTTTTTTCCACCAGCACTTGGCTAATTTCAATTTTACAGATAGGGAACAAAGGTTGTTAGAATTATGTGCTCATCGTTAACGGAGCAATCCGTGGCGGAAGTGGGGACTTTGACCCAGGTCACCCAAATTAGCGCTCAGTTCCCTCTCTCTCTCTCTCTCTCTCTCTCTCTCTCTCTCTCTCTCTCTCCCCCTCCTTAGGCAGGGCTTCAGGTCACTGGGAACGGCGGAGAGCTCTTCTCTTTGGCCCTTAAGCCCAGATGAGGCAACCGAGCTGAGTCAAGAGCTCAACTGCTAGATTCACAGACTTGGAGATCTGTTCACTCCGGTTATCTTTCTTTTTTTTTTTAATTATTATTTATTGCACTTTTATCCTGCCCTTCCTTGAAGGAGCCTCAGGCAGCATGCAAACCTCCGCCCCTTCCTTTCCCCTCATCCTTTTATCCTCTCAACAACCTTGCGGTGTAGGTTAGGGATGAGAAGGATTCCTCCTGTGAGGTAGATTAGTGGCAGCAATAGGCCTGAGCTTTCTGGCTAAGTCAGGCTTTGCACCTGGGTCTCCCGATTCTAGCCACTGCACTCTCCTCTTAGCTGTTGCGTTAGGAGCAAAGAGGCAAAAAAAAAATGTTCCTACCAGTGTCTCTCCTCTCCTCTCCCACCCCAAACTGTGCTTTGTTTGGCTTGCCCATTTCCTACACTTTCCCGTTTTTTAATACTCTCGGCTGTAATATTTTTTATTACTACCTGCCCAATCATTCTCTCCACCTTCTGGGGCTTAAGCCTGAGCTGTACCTGATGCTAGTCGGCTGTTGCTTGCCTGAGATAACAATTGACAGTCCGGCATAGGAAAACTAGAACTCAGATGCTGATAATCTAGTTGTAAATCTCAGCTGTTGGGCTTGTGTGAGTTCATAGAATCGTAGCCTTGTAGAGATGGGCAGGAACCCAAAGGAGTGAGGAATCACAGCTACAGATTCCTGCTTTGCAGGGGGTTTGGATTAGGTGACCCTTAAGGTCCCTTTCAGCTCTGCAGTTGCCCAGTGGGCTTTCCTGGCGCTGAGAGAGAATGATGCAACAAGTATTTTCCAGTATTACTTAGAGGCGTTTGCTAAACAGGAGACAGTTCATGGTCAGAGCTGTCAGACTGATCTCATGGAAGTTGTAGTTCAGCAACCTTTGGAGGCCTTGCTGTTAAGAAGAGAACTTGCCTCCTTCAGAAATGCCAAGCCTTAGAAAGTGTTCCAACTAGTGCAAAGCTGCCCTCATTCCAAAATAGCTTATATACCCCAAATTCTTAGTACCAAGCTTCACCACCGCCAAAAAAATCCTATTTTTCCCCCTCTATAGCTAACTGCTCCCCAGAGCGTAAATATCTTAATAGTATGTTTTGTATATTTTATTGCTGTATCTACAGGCTTTAAACTTTCTCTTAAATAAATAAATAAATGTCCTTAACACCACATTTCTCTGCTGGAGATGAAGCATTGGGTACTTGGTGTGTTTGTTGAGCTGAGAAAGCAGAGTGGCTTGTGTGTGTATGTGTGAGAGAGAGAGAGTCTGTTTGAAAGCAATTTGACTTGGAGATGAGATGAGTCGGATCTTTTGTCCAAATGCATAGATGAGGGGCTGGGTTTTTTTTCTGTGCTGTGGGGCCAAAACTGTATTGAGGTGATGAGTGGAACCCTGTCCGCAGTTACCAGGATGTAAGTCCCATTGAAATTGCCAAGGTTTACTTCAGAGTAGTCATATAAACAAGATTGAACTATTTGGTGCAGGTGTTAAGTTTTGTTCATTTAACTATGTTTCTACCTCACTCCATTAACTTTTTACTTTTTAAAGGTGGTGGGGGTTTTTTGGGAAGAAGTATAAATGAGATTTTTTAAAAAATGCTTTAGGTACACTTTTAGTAAGTTTTGTGTGTGTGTGTGTGTGTGTGCGTGTGCGTGCGTGTGTGTGTGTGTGTGCGCAGAAGATTTGGGGCACATCCACACCACAGACTTAAACTGGTTTAACAGCCAGTCCTTTTCCCAGGGAACTGCTGATTTTAGTTCTGTGAAGGAGATCAGAGATGAGGGGAGATTAGGAGACCTCCCAAACAACTAAACTGTGCAGCCTGTATTTGTTGCTATGGGACTGAATCCCTCCTGAAAATAGCATCGGTCTGGAAGCACCCAGGATCCCACCCTTGTGTTCATTGCATCATACTTGAAAAGGATGCCTCAAGTTTTTCATGCTGAAGCTATTCGCGCATCCTGCCAGGTAGGGTCTCAAGTGCTAGTCCATAAATAAGCAAACGGAGGTTACTAACTTTTTGCGGGGGGCTGTTGGCACATTTGGAATTGTGAGACAGTGCTATGGGTACCACTCCCTCTGGTTATTTCTCTTTTCCTAATCCCACCTCTGGGTCATTCTGTCCCAGGTAGACTGATGAAATACACACACACACACACACACACACACACACACACACACAAAGCTTTTCCTCGGGGGAGGGGGCAGGTAAAAGATGGATCCAGCAGAATAATAGTGAGGAACCTTCTTTGGCCCAGATCTTTATCTCCCCTCCACCACCATGGACCAACTTTGATATTTGAGACTGCACAGGTCTGAATACAGCATCGTAGCATGGGGCAAGGTACATGGGTTCTTGGGGGCAAGGAAAGAAACAGAGGAGGATATCATTGATTCTTCCTGAAGGCATCTAGTTTGCAGGTGTGTGTGTTTGCTTGTCTGGAGAATTGCAGGTGGCCACTACTGGGGCGGGGGGAGAGCAGAGAACCTGTAATGGGAAAGTCACACAGTTGTTTGGTGGCTATGATGCAAAAAGTAGAAAAGGCTCAGTAGATTCATAATCATCATTTGTTATTTGTACTCTGCCCATCTGACTGGATTGCCCCAGCCACGCTGGGCGGCTTTCAACATAATATAAAAATACAACAAATAGAAAGGATGTCCCCCTAAGGTGTGATCTGATAAGGGGTGAAGCCCCAGTCCGGTTTATTATAAGTGTCTCCTTATAATAAACCATTTTCCCGCCCCGATTTCCCAAGCTGTCATTGCCCACCATTTCTGATCTAGCAAAGCTGGAGAGGAACAAATTTTGTAAAAACCATTATTTTTGGAAGAGGTGAAGTGCTGCTCCCGTGTGGAGAGCTGGAATCACTGCAGCTATAATTTTGCGGTTGCTTCCAGGCAGACTGTTTTGTCAAGCTTTAAGACGGGCAAATCTCTTCTGTTTTCGGTTCCTCATTTTTTCAACCTTAACATTCAGTTCTTCACGTTTGCATATCAGTCTGTGATTTACTAATTTTAAAGAAAAGCCCTTGTGAAAATTCTTCAGCATTTCATTTCCCCATCATTTTCCTTACTCCCCCAAAACCTGATTTTCTGGGAAAGATGTGTATCCTGTCTGTCAAGAGCTGGTGTCATAAATAAATCACATAAAGTAAACTCTTCATTAGAAGAATCAAGATCAGCTCCAGAGCACCAGCCCAATGGGCACAGTAGCTCTTCTCAGTAGTCTTGCCCCTATGAGGCAGTTGTAGGGGCTGGAGGTCCCTGCCTTCCCACACCTGCCTAAATCACCCCCTTCCAGGTTCTTCCAAGCAACCTGAGACTAGGCCTGTAAGTCTGTGTCTGTTCCTCCCTCTTCATACCACTTCTGGTGTTGTGAGCCCAGTGGAGAGGGGAGCTTGTTGCAGCAAGAAGGGGGGACACCCTGGCTCCTTCAGCAGCCTGACTCATCTCTGCCTTTTGGCCCTGCAGCCTCCGCTTCTGCCTCTGATTCTGGACTTCTTTCTGCCACAGACTCCCCCTGCTCACCAAGCCCTGTTACCTCTTCAGCTTCTGACACCTGCTCCTCTCAGTCTTCTTCCTCTGACCACTCATTGTTGTCCCGCCACCAACTCCCTGGCCCTGAGCCTTCTTCCCTGGGGGGTTCCCCAGCTGGTGCCTCCCTCCATTCCTCTATGTCTAGCCAGTCAATGACATCACCCCCTGCAAACCAGTCTGGTCTCCTCTTCCCAGAAGCAGGGTGGGAGCTCTGTCCAGACAGTCCTGGGGAAAGATAAAGCATTAGGCTGTTCTTCTTCCTCATGCTGAATGAGTTTAATACAACCGCTATTGCAATTGAGCTTTAGCCACAAATGTGACCCGCACACCTAATAATAGTAGGAGGATGCAAAGCAAGGCAAGGAGCCCTTATCACTGCATACATGCTGTTCCCCAGATAAACCCTCAGGCACCTGGGTTAGATGCAAAGAGGATGGCAGAAGGTGGACAGAGGGGCCCGTTGGCTGGTAATTTGTCACGAAAGCTACTCTTGCACAGAGGGAAGATGCCCTGACATGCATAGTTCAGAAATGGCAATATCCAAAAGTCTGCGGGGGAACTGTTCGACCTTCCCAGGTCACTCTGGAAGTGACCTTAAAAGCAGCAATCCTGGAGCAAAGGTCCTTGCTATGTGAAACCAGCGCTGGCATTGGTGGATTGAAATGCGACCAAGGACTCTTAACACATTATATGCCAGTTACCAATGCCAGGGTGCCTGTGTCATCAAAAACTGCTTTGTGAATTACCACTGCTCAGTAAGTAGTCACCAATGTACTTTTCTGCATTTTAACTTCACTTTTTATATTCCTGTGCACCCAGACATCTGTTTATGTATCTGCAATTTGGGATAAGGCTTTGTACATCTGATGAGGTGGACTGTCCGTAGCACATAAAAGAGGACAGCATAATAAGTCTGCTAGTCTTCAAGGTGCCTCAAGACCCCTTTGTTGTTTTCTCTTCAAAAATGGCATTCCAGGGGGAAAGTAGGGCCAGCTGCCTCTGAGACTGGGAACAACCAAAGCCTGTCCCTGTCCCTTCCTCCAGCCTTCTGTTCTCTTATTTACAAAGTTCACAATCTCCCCACAGACAACAAGGAATCTGGGGGAGCAGCATTAGTAATGAAAGGATTAACTGATCACAGGGCTGGAGGCTGCAGGCGGCTGTCTCTCTGTCACACACACACACACACACACACACACACTGATAAGTAGCGCAGATGTCTAAGGTGCAGCTGGTGCAGAATGCTGCAGCAAAATTGCTGAAGGAGGTGCCCTGCCTGTGCTGAAAGAGCTGCATTGGCTGCTGATGTACCACTAGGCCAGGTTTAAGGTATTCCTATGGGCATGTAAAGGCATGATCAACTTAGGGCCTCTGTGATCCCATTGCCTTGCATACCGCTGCCTAGTCACTTTGATCCTGAGGAGTGACCTTTATTGAGTATTGTCTTATGCTACTGAGATTCATCTTGTATCCACTCAGACCAGGGCCTTTAGTGTGGCGGCACCTGCCCTTTGGAATGCACTTCCAGTAAATATCAGGCAGGCACCTACTGGAATTTTGACACCTGCTTAGAACTCACCCTTGTTAGTGTACTGTAGACTTGAAATGATCCTCACATAGTTTTGCCCCTAGCAACAAGTTTTCTCCCCGCAACAGGTCTTCCCCCAGCAACAGGGTTTCCTTAGCAACATACTTATTAATTAGACAGACTCCAAAGGGGAGAGAAGTGATGTGGCTGTTAATTTGCCCAGATGGCTAAAGGGCAAAGAGGAGAAATAATGATCTGTTATATAGTTTTACTATATTTTCCTTAGACCAGTAGTTGTATAAGTTGTAGTACTTATTCAATAAATAATTTAAGCCAGTGGTTTTCAATCAGTGTGCCATGGCACCCTGGGGTGCCTTGAAGGGTGGTCAGGGTGCTGTGGGCAACATTGGCCTCTGTCCCTCTTTTCTTCCCTCCCTCTGATGCCTTCTTGTGTCTCTGCCTCCCAAGGGCTTGTATAGCTCTTTGTTGTAGCAGCCCTGGCTACAAGCTCCCCAGGTGAATGGTGCCTCTGGGGCTGGTCAGGGGGTGCTGGTTGCCAGGAGCTGAGACGGCCTCGGACTAAGCAAGCAAGTGGGTGAGAGAGCCCAGCTAGCCAGTCTACCAGCCCTTGCTGTTGGGAATGGACAAACAAGTCCCAGGCCGCTGTGGGACAGTGTGAGAAGCCACCTCTCTTTGGGGCAGGGAGAGCAGCTCAGAGACCAGGGGTGGCATCAGTAGCTGCCCAAAGGAGGGGAGAGGAGGCTGAGGGAACACTTCACAATGGAAGATGTTCAAAAAAGGATGAGAGGCTGCCAGCTCTGCAAGCAAGGGGTGACACAACTGGGCTCCTGAGCCCCACAAGGGTGCCGCAGAAAACATGTAGTTGGTCAAGGGAGCTTTTAAACAGAACTGGAATGGGTGAAGAGTTTATTCCCATGTGGGAATTCACCAACAGATGAGATGAACTGAGACAGAAGATTCTGGAAGACTTTCTGGGTGACTCAGCTGACTGAAAAAAGAACCCGCAAATGATTGGCATAGTGCTCTGGCAACCCTACTCACCCATGCTTCCCCCCGAGGGGTGATCTAGCTATATTGAAGTATTAAATCTGATTTTTCTGGTGCATTTTGTACTTGTTTTATGGATGTAATTTTATTTTATTTATTTATTATTTTTCTTAATCTGGGAATTTTGATTGAATGAATGAGGGCACTACTCCCTCAGTAGTGCACAATTTGCTGGGGCACAGGCCATTTACTGCCTGGGGTATGGTGGTAATGTCTGACAAGAAGCCATCCTCTCCTTGAGGGCCCATCTCATAGGAGCCAGAGGAGAAGAGTCCACTTCACTCCACACAATTCACCAGTTGCTGCATTTCCCATATCACCAAAATAGCATGCAGAGATGGATAGCAGCCCAGCTGTCCACATTGTTCAGAATGATTACCCAAGGCTTGAGTTGCAGTGAAAGTTTTAGGCCATGGCCATATCTGGCTATCTGAGGGAGCCATTTTGGAAAACAGTTCTCGGAAGAGAACACCCGGGGGCTCACTGTGGTCCTTCCCACACCCAGGTTTCCCGCTCTGAGCTGCTCCCAGGCATTATGGTCGGTGCCTGAGGTAGAAAATGCACAAACGGCAGCTTTCCTCAACTAACTGACGCAGGGCCCAATCCACTAGGGCATTCCCACCCACCAACCACACTGGAATGAAAAAGAGCCATGCAAAAGCTCCTTAGTGCCCTTAGGCCACATTCACACCATAGTTTTAAGACATTGTGGTACTGCTTTAAACAGTGAAAGCTTCTCACACAGAATTCTGGGAACTGTAGTTTAAGGGTATTGAGAGTTATTAGGAGGGAAACCTGCTATTCCCCTGCCAGGACTACACTTATCAGAGGGTGGGGTGTAACAAGCACTGCCTCTTTACAGGGAACTCTGGGAACAGCAGTTCTGTGAGGGGAATAGGCCTTTCCTAACAACTCTCAGTACCTTTAACAAACTGAGGCTCTTTGGATGATTTGGCAGAAGCCATGGCTATTTAAAGTTGCATGGGAATGCTTTACACGTAAGGTATGAATGTGGACTTAATTCCTTTCCATGGGGCTTGCGCAGGAAGAATGCCCCAGCCCATTGCATCCCACAGGTCCAAACTGTCTGGATCCTGCTACAATGCCCTCATCTGAGGCCACCTGAGGGAGAAGCTGCCTTGAATCACTGCTGCCTTTGCCTTGCTGCTACAGTGGGCAAGGTGGCCGAGTTCACAGAGGGCAGTCCTCTATGTAACGGAGGCCCCTATGAAAGCGCTGCCCTGGTTCACGTCCAGCTTAATGATAAAGAACACTAAGAAGGGAAGGAAGAGCAAGCAGGAGCTTTGAAGCTGACTGTCATTCGTTAGCCCCTGGCGAGTAGAGTAGGTCACCAGCTTACAGTCTTCCCCACTACGGTAAGATGTATTGTATTTCTATTTTTATTATACTAATGATTTCAAAGTTGGCATCTATACGTGTAAATTAACACGCACAAATACTAGGCACGTCTCTGTCCTCTTTTGTGGCTTTTGTTTTTCTCTTTGTTCATGTTTTTGTTCTGTTCAGCTGATAGGTAAATGGTCTTTTGATTAGAGACCAGATCAGATTGTTCCAGCTGATCTGGACAACCACTTCTGTCCCAGAGACAGCGGCCCTGTTTCCATGTAAAGCTGCCAGAGTATATCCAAACTGGTAAGCACAAAATGGCATGGATAAGGCAGGCAGAGAAAACCTGGTCTTCCTCTCTCGTAACGCTAGAACTTGTAGACATCCAGGGAAGCTGAATGTTGGGAAATTCAGGACAGATAAAATAAAGTAACTTTTCATGCAGCACATGGTTAAACTCAGGGTTGTGTTAAACCCCTGTGGATTCCCCTAGACAGTTGAAATTTCAGGGGCCTCCCCTCATAAATTATCTCCTAATATGTTTTTGTAATTTTCTTTCAAGATCAAATCAATATAATTTTGATCTGTTGTCATAGAGCCCCTAAAAGGCGTGAGGGCCCATAGGCCAGTGCCTACTCTGCCTACCGTATTTGGTAATCCGACACTGGTTAAACTGGAACATGCTGCCACTGGAGGCAGTGATGACCACCAACTTGAATGGCTTTAAAAGAGGATGAGACAAATTCATGCGGGATAATGCCAAATCATTCCTATATGGAAAAAGGTGGCAACCCCGTTTAGCCAACAAATAGAGCACCACAGCTTAGCAACAGCTTTAAAAACAAAACAAGCAAGTCTTTGCTTTTGCTTCTTTTCTTCTACTCCTTTCTTGTTATTCCCACATGCAAAATCCATCTGGTGACTCCACTTTGCATCTCACAGAGTATTTAAGATGCTTCTGGTTACAGTTCTTCTCAACTAAATCCAGGCGGAAAAATGCTAAATGGGTCTGAGACTCTGCCAAAAACAAACAAACAAACAAAAAAGAAACCACCTTCCGAAACCAGCTTTTCCCAAACAGCCCCACCTTGGCTGTGTTAATCAGTCACCCACGCTCTTGGATCTTTTCCATGACCCAGCTGAGGAAAGAGGATGGATTTCTCAGGACTAGACCTAAACGGCTTGGAAACTCACCAAGCCCATTTCGTTGGACACTTGAATTGTATTATGCAATTTCCTAGGGCATTGTGCAATTTCAGCCCGGCTGTTTGCCCAGATATACATGGATGATTTAGATTTCAGACAGTGCAAGAGACAAAGGCCAGGGGAAAGGGTGAGCTGTTCTATTTCCATTTTCTTGGGACCCTCCTGCCCCCATCTCATGAGTTCCTGGTTGCCATGGACCTCAGCCTTCCGAGAGATGGGCTGGAGTCTTGCTTTCAGGCACAAATGGTAGCACACTAGCTAGGGAAGGGCTGTGGTTCAGTGGCATAGTGCTTTTCTATGCCAAAAGTCCCAAGTTCAATCCCTGGCATCTCCAGGAAGGGCTGGGAAAGACTGCTTACAGTCAGCATAGACTGCTAGGAACATAGGAAGTTGCCCTATAACCACCTGTGATGGGTACATGGTACATGTGTCCATGAAACTATTCCTGCATTGCAGGGGGTTGGATTAGATGACCTTCGTGGTCCCTTCCAACTTTGCAGTTCTGTGATTCTATGAAATATACAGCAGCTTGTTGTAGATTCCACAGCTTGTCTACATCTCTCTTTGACTGGAACTTCAGCTGTTACATGGTGACCTAAGTCCTTCCCATTAATGTTAGTGGTTCTCTTCTTTGGCAATCACTCGTAGCCAAGTAACATTGTCTTCCCTGAACACGGTCTCAACAGTGAGTCCATAAGTGACTGTGATGGGCCAATTTTAGATCCACACATCCTTCCACAATAGGGACATAGGTTTCCAGGTGGGAGCTGATCACTCTGAGGGTTTGCCAAACGTGCCCTGAGCCCGGCCTTGGCTGGGGAGGGTGGGGTATAAATAAAAATTATTATTATTATTATTATTATTAACTAATTTCTCCTTTTCGCCCTGAGCTCATGCTTCTTCAAAGTCCATGACACCTTTGGTAAAGGCTGTTCTCCAACTGGAGCGCTTGCAGGCCAGTGTTCCCCAGTTATCAGTGCTTATGTTACATTTTTTTAGATTTGCCTTGAGAGTGTCTTTAAACCTCTTTTGTTATCCACTGGTATTTTGCTTTCCATTCTTGAGTTGGAAATAGAGTAGTTGCTTTGGAAGACAATAATCAGGCATCTGCACAACATGACCAGTCCAACAAAGTTGATGTTGAAGAATCATTGCTTCGACACTAGTGATCTTTTCTTCTTCCAGTACACTGACATTACAGTGGTACCTCGGGTTAAGAACTTAATTCGTTCTGGAGGTCCGTTCTTAACCTGAAACTGTTCTTAACCTGAGGTACCACTTTATTAGCTAATGGGGCCTCCTGCTGCCACTGCGCCGCTGGAGCACGATTTCAGTTCTCATCCTGAAGCAAAGTTCTTAACTCAAGGTACTATTTCTGGGTTAGCGGAGTCTGTAACCTGAAGCGTTACTGCTGGTAGGGTGGAACGCAAGGAGACCAGCAGTGTCATGATGTGATGGGACTCGCGACATGGCGGGTCATGATGTCAGGACACGACATTGTGATGTGACTGTGTGGTGTGTTGTGTTATGACATCACGTGCTGTGTCACAACTTGGCGTGTCACACCATGGTGGGGCATGATGTGATGGGTCACAACATCATGACATGGTGTGCTGTGGCATCGTGACGTGTTGTGACGTGATGTGATGTGCCGTCGTGACATGACGTGATGCGACGTGATGTGATGTTACATTACAATACATTACATTTTCTTTTCTTTTTTTTTAAAAAAGCAAAATCTAGCATAAAACAAACCAATAATGGAAAGCAGGTGTGAAATATCTGCACCACCAGCCTGCCCAGTGTGGACAAGCAAAACACTGTTGACGCCTTTCAGGGCTCTTGTGCCTTTAACAAAGAGAATCCTGTTTGCCCGTGTGGCCTCTTTTGTAGCTTTCTGTGGGTTCAGGCTGAGTGATAAATAGCAGTGAATACCCTCTTGCCTCCTGAACTGCTCCTGCTAATTTCCCCAGTTTCAGTTTCTGTTACTGTGGGAGGATGAAAGGCTTTAATTGCTCAGTTTCTCTTCCTCTTCCTCTCCGCCCCCCTTTTTTCTGAAGAAATGCCCTTTTTCTCTTAAATAATGGAAAGAAAAGGCAATGCAAATAAATTAGTAATTAAAGTCACCCCCACAGAACAAAAGCGGACTGGGAAGCAATTAAGAGAGGTTATTCAAGGGGCAATTAAGGGGCAATTCTTCATGCATCCCTGACCATTGCTCAATATATTAATATAAAACATAAGAGCAGCCCTGCTGGATGAGACCAAAAGCCCTTCTAGTGCAGGATCCCACCATGGCCAGCAAGAGATGCCTGTGGGAAAGCCTGAGCATGAGCACACGAACACTCTCCCCTCCATAATTTTTCTGATCAGAAGCATAGGTGCCAGCTCCTAGGAGCTGAAGCATTTTGGGCCCCCTCAATGTTGTTTTTGAGGGGGCCACATATCATTTGTCAGGGCAAACATGGAGATGGGCCTGGAGTGATGTCCGTGTTTTTCAGAAGATGGAGCCTTTGCTCAGAAGTAAGCCCTTCTGGGTTTAATAGGGCTTTCCTTTCTCTCAGGTAACCAGATATAGGACTGCAGCATCAGTCTATCCTGAGGAGGCAATTTTTGAAAATAGTTTTTTTTTTTTTAAAGGCTCAGGAACAGCTTCTAATGTGGGTTCAGCTTTCTGTAAAGGCTTCACCACAACCATTGTTTTCGACCTTCAACCTTGCCCTCCTTATTTTCTTTGAGCAGATAAAAAATGAAGAACTAAAGTTGCGATTACGTTATAAGCTGTGTTTATGTTAAAGATAGTAAATATATATCAAATATATATCAAAGTACAGTAGAAGAAGAGTATTTTAAAGAATATGTCAATATCAGAGAAGAACTGAGTCATATGGGTGGGAAATAATTATATGGTAAATAAAGAAAGCTCATTGTTCTATAAATCTCTCTTGTTGATTATGTGATGTTTGCCTCTAATATATCAATGTCAACTAGAGCAATTTCCCATATTTTCTGTAACCTTTCTTTTAAAGATGAGTTTGGGGAATAAATTGGGAATAAATTGTATACTTCCTTAAATTATTGTATCCTGTCATTTCCTGTAGTGTGTTTAAGACCAGTGTCTGATTTTCATTTTTACACTTCCACAAAAATGTGTAGATAATCCGCTCTTCATCTCCTACGCCTCCAACAAAACAAAACAAACTGGTATATCTTGTTTAATTGATAAGATGTAAGGACCACTGATAAACAGACTTGAAAAAAATCTCTCAGATTTGTGCTTATTTCTATTTTTGGTATTTATTTTCAAAAATCTAAGTCCATTCTGTTTGTACTCTAGTCATGTTACTGTTTCTCAAATCCCCACGCATTTTGTTTTATATAGGGTTGTCAGATGATCAGTCTTGATATTGGAAGGGAAGAGGCATATTCTTTACTTACCGCCCTCCCGCCCATCACCTTGGATTATCACTAACTATTATGTTTTCAAACGTGGTGTTTTGCAGTCCTTTCATTTGTTCTATGCCAAAATTGAAGATATTGGAAGAGTGGAGGTCTTATTTGATTTAATAAAATGGTAGCTTGGTCTAGTGAAGCTACCGTATTTTTCCGTGTATAAGACTAGGTTTTTAAACCAAAAAATTAGGTTTAAAATTGGGGCTCGTCTTATACACAGGTAGTGCTGAGGGGTGTTTTCTTAATTTGGAGTTCACCAAAATAGGGGATGTCTTATACATGGGGGCATCTTATACATGGAAAAATACGGTATGTAGCCATGTTTTAGCCAGTTGGCTAAATGCATTATCTCTAGTTGAGGCCAAATTAATTAATTTACCACTGAATGTAGTTGTTTGTCTGTGAAGTGATTTATTAATTTGGAGATCACGGGGTTATGACAGAGACAGTTTGTTATATTATTCCATACTTTTCAAAACAAGATTTCATTGAGGAAAGGCATGTGGGTGGAGAAATAAGCAGAGAAATCTGTATCATTTAGTAAAATCCATTTCATACTTGGATTTTCTTTCCTTCACTATAGCTTTCGCCAGTGGCCCCTGGTGTTGTTCAGGCAGGGAAATGGAAGCAAAATAATCTGAACTAAGTACAAGGCCACAAGGCCACAGTCAAACAGAAAAAACTTGGCAGACTGTGAGTTTGCTGCCTATCACCCTTGGTACAGAAAGCAAAAATGTGGGGGATGCTCCTCACCTTTCCCACATTTCTTCGAAGAATGCTAGTAAATTTAAAAAGTTCATCACGAGGTAGCCAGGGATTCCTGTTCACACTGTAGGTATACACACTATACGGTTGTACCTTGGAAGTCGAATGGAATCCGTTTTGGAAGTCCGTTCGACTTCCAAAACGTTTGGAAACCAAAGCGCGGTTTCTGATTGGCTTGCAGAAAGCTCCTGCAGCCAGTCGGAAGCCACAGAAGCACTGCCGAACAGTGGGGTTCCAAAGAATGTTCGCAAACTGGAACAGTCACTTCTGGCTTTGCAGTGTTTGGGATCCAAGGTACAACTGTACAGTGGTGCCTCGCAAGACGAAAATAATCTGTTCCGTGAGTCTCTTCGTCTAGCGGTTTTTTCGACTTGCGAAGCATCCCTATTAGCGGATTAGCGGCTTAGCGGCTCAGAAAAAGGGGAGGGGAAGGGAAAAAACTCGAAAACGTCTTGCGAAGCAAGCCCATAGGGAAATTCGTCTTGCGAAGCACCTCGAAAAATGGAAAACCCTTTTGTCTAGCGGGTTTTTCGTCTTGCGAGGCATTCGTCTTGCGGGGCACCACTGTATCTGTGTGTGCTTTCACCAAGGCTTTGCACAAATTATTTGGGGGGTAGGTGGGTTGGAGGGGAGCACACACTTTGGAATTCCCTGCCAATTGATATCAGGAAGGCACCTGCACTCAGTCTTTTTGGGGCCTGCTAAAAACATTCTCGTTTAGGCATAGATGGGCTTCTAGAATTTGGATATGTGTTTTAATCTGGTTTTTAACTTTCCAGTGGTTTTTAATTATTTTTGAAGGTTTTAGAACATAGTTTTTAACTCTCTCTCTTTTTTACTGGTAATTTCATTGTATTCATTTTGTATGTTGCTTTGAGGTTTTTTCACAATTAAGTGGTGTATACAATTTTATGGCAGTGGGGGCAGGGAGACATACAGAACTCTCAAGTAACTCCTCAACCCAACCGGACCCATTTTAGCCAGATCCTGCCCTGCTGTGATCTTCTAAAATATTGGCTACATGGACCACTCAGGTCACATTGAAATCCAAACACTGGACCCAGGGTCTTTGTGCCAGTCTATAAACTCCCCACTGACAATCTTATGAGATAACTAGCCTCATATAACCAACATGCTTTAGTCTATTTAAAGCATGAAGGGGTTAATACCATAGAGTCAGCTGTCCTGCCAGGCTTAGCTATGTCCACTTCCCCTCATCTTAGGAGGAACTAGGTAATCAAGCCTTTGTTCTCCCAGGCTACATGTGAACTCTGGCATATAAGGAGCTCTGAGCTGCTGCCTCCAGCTGCATGGCTTTAGCAAGCCTCTGTTGAGTTCCAATGCCAACAATCTAGGAACAATTATCGCTTTCTGGCAAAGCCAAGTTATATTGGCTGTGCAACATTCTGACTGATTTATGGAAAAGCACATGAACCTGACTTTTGAAGAGTTTGAAAGTAAACAATTTTTTAAGTTGCCAAACACATGGTTTTTTCCCTATGCTGGAGAAAGAGGAATGTTTTGGAACTCACAAGGGCATATTTTGAAGGTCTAGCAGCCTATATTTCCATGCTTTCCTTGCTGCAAATTTTGTGATTTTAAATATCTACTGAGGTTTTTTCACCAAAGAGTACTGGTCCCAAGCTTGAATCTTGGCATCCAGAAATTTTTCTTTCTTTCGGTATATACCGGTACCTATTTTTCCTTTGCACCAACTAATATTCTTTGCCATGTTCTCTTTGCTAGTGAGGCTCCTGAATGACTGTGTCTGGGGGGGAGAGGGATTGGCAAAGGTTTCCCTGGCAACTGGTCACATCAGCCAGCGGGTGACAAGTACACTGAGCCTCAGGCAGGCTGTGCTTTCTGTATAGCCAGAATTAGGAGCTTCACTAGGTGAAGCGGGGAGGCAGCTGTTCAGTTAGTCACCATTTGCCTACAGCCAGAAAACCATCAATTCCCTTTGTTAGCACCTGCTTTCCCCGCAATGGATTAACTGGGGGAAGAGGTGCAAAATGGTCTCACTTCCTCCAAAGTAGCCTGCAGGAAAGTTTAGCTAAGGCAGAGCCCATCCTGTCAGTACCTCAGCCTAATGTAGATTGTGAATCCTATGCAACTGAGATTTCAGTTCAGTTCATATGCAATTGATATGTAGCTCTCCTGTTTGTAGCTGAAGGAGTATTGAAGGAAGGTGAGGACAGGTGACCTCACCTAGGCCCGAAGTCACCCCCCACCAAAGCAGGCTCAAAGCTTCTCAAAGCTTTTCAAAATCATTTTCTCAGCAGCTAAGCATCAGAAACATTCCACTCTGCTGTAACAAAAGGTAGAGAACAGTCCATTGTTTCTCAGGCCTTTCTCATGCCTTCTGGCCTTGCTAAAGAACCACATTGCAACTTGCTTTCTGTCCGGGAACCATGCCAAAACAACAGATTAAAACATATCTGAACACTCTGAAACCCCTTTCCTGGGAAGGGCGCCAAGAGTCCAATAGTCCCAAGACAGCTTTCTGTTCATGCTCAGAGGAACTCATGGGGCAGGACTCTGGAAGGAGGAGAAAGGAGGAGGGAACTGGAAAGGGATATATATGCTTGTGCACATGATTGTGAACTCGTGCATGCTTTTTGTGACTTATCACACTTGCTCCTTCTACCAGTTCATGGATGGTAGAAATAAAAGCCTTTTCTCCGAACTATTCCTTGAGTGTCTGTTGACTCCCACTTCCCTTTCCCAGGCGCAATATTTTTCCCACCCGAGGGCAAAGCCTCATAAGGCTACAGTATCTCCAGATTTAGAGAGGAGCACGTGTATGGGGGAGGACGTGGGTGGTGCTGTGGTCTAAACCACTGAGCAGGTTTGAATCCCTGCGACGGGGGTAAGCTCCTGTTGTTCTGTCCCAGTTCCTGCCAACCTAGCAGTTCGAAAGCACGCCAGTGCAGTTCGAAAGCATGCAGCAGGAAGGTAAACAGTGTTTCTGTGCACTCTGGCACTTGTCACGGTCCTCTGGGCGCCAGTGGAGGTTTAGTCATGCTGGCCACACGACCTGGAAAACTGTCTGTGGACAAACTCCGGCTCCCTCGGCCTGAAAGCGAGATGAGCGCCACAACCCCATAGTCGCCTTTGACTGGACTTAACCGTCCAGGGGTCCTTTACCTTTACCTTAGTCGGAGAACACTGCATGCACAAACCCGCTCACCCTTTTCGTGCGATGGCATTGCAGGACGGAGGAGGCTTCACTGGGGCCCTGACGAGGGAATTCAAACTGGCTCTGGCCTGCTCCCTGCTTTGGCAAATGGGGCTGCAAGCCATGGCTTGGATTGTGCTGGGGGCACAGCCGATGGAACCAACGGTGGGCTTCCCTCGGATCCACCCCCTTGCTCATTTAAGCGGCCAGCACCTGGGGCTCAGCCTGTTTGTTTCTGTGCTGGGTTTCCCCACCCACCTACCCTTGGTTTAAGCTGATAGTCAATGACGTTGTTGTGGCTACAGAGGTCGCCGTCCTTTAAGGGGCCCGGTAGGAATTTGCCCACCTGGCTAATTGGCACTGACCTGGTGCTTTTGCCTATTTCATAGCAATCGTCACAACTGGTTGGGCATTGGGGCAATCCTTTGTTTTAGATGGAGGGGAGGTTGTAGTCTTCGCCTGCCCCTCCAAATGCTGGGGTATCCCGTTAAACGGATCTGGGGGAAGTGGCCATGTCCGTGTGCCCAGGTGGGGCCAGGGCCGAAGGCACTCCCCCAAACGGCAGTCCCTGCGGGGAACCCCCGCCTGGATTGACCATGCCGGAAGTATTTAGATTGCCCCATGCCCAAGCCAAACCTCTTTCATCTGTATTCAATAAAGCTGTGGCCTGTTTTGACCCAAAACCAGTTTCTTTGGTCTCTTGTTATTTGGCTTGGGGTGTGGGAAGTCTGATGCCTGATCCTGCAAGTGGGAATGAAAGGAGGCCCATCCCTCTCTTGCTCCCAATCCCTGAACCAACAGGGAAGCTTGCAAGCCAAGGGTCCTCCCAGCCTGATCGCTGCTGCTCTTCACCATCTCCAGCATCATAATATGGGCTGAGGTGGCAGTGAGTCCTTCTGAGTCTAGTATAACTACTGGATCCTCCTAGTTCCACTGCCCAGTGCAACGAATGGCTTCTGCTGGCTCTTCTTTCTGGTCAACTTTTTTTACCTGGTGCAGGTGCAACTGTTACAGACTGCCTGAACCCACTGAGCTGCTAGACTTGATTGCTAGAAAGGTGCACAGAGGACCACAGGGGCCTGGTGTTGGGTATCATAAGCTGCTTGCCTTTTTCCAAAGTCTGATTCCCCACCCTGCCTTTTCTTCAGCTGAAGTGAACACTTAAGAAAAAGTTCTTTATAAATACAGTGGAACCTTGGTTGTTGAACGTAATCTGTTCCAGAAGACCGTTACACTTCTAAAACGTTTAGCAACCAAGGTGCAAAGGGCTGTCAGCAATTTCCATAGAGAAAACTGAAAAACATGCAACGGAAGCCATTTGACTTATGAGGCACGGTGTTTGGGTTTGGAAATGTTTGGCTTCCGAGATGCTCGAAAACTGAGGTTCCACTGTAATGCAAAGTAGAAAAGCTAAGGTATCACTCTTACTGTTACTGCACATGCAGCCCACGGCCTCACCCATACCTTACTCCCATTTTACAGATTGTGAGGAATAAGACTGAGGGGAGCTGCAACTTGCCCCAAAGCCATACCATGCAACTCAGTACTGCTAGGGTACATCTTTTCACCCCCTTAATATGGCCAAACTGATTCTGCTGGTTTAGACTTGATGATTGGCAGCTGGCCACAGATTCTCTTGTCATGATGGGAAGCCAGAAAGTAAAAAGAATGGAACGGACACCATTGTTGTCTTTGCAATCTGGGGCATTCCAACAATGCAGCAAAACAGGCCCTATAACATGGTGGTGGTGAAATAAGGACATGGGTGTGACATGTCTGAGAAAACTCATGTTCTCCAATACTCTGTTTTTCCCAAGTCCAAAACAATATGGTGTGGGAGAGATCAATGACCGAAGCTCTCAGTTTTATTTTGTATACAAACCAAAATGTAATTGAGTAAAATTTGGTTGTGCCTCCCACATTCAGGTGCAAAATAAGAATGCATTTGTTTAGTCAGGCTTTGGGAACATAACTACTTTAATTGTTTGTGGTGTCATATTTTAATCCTTGATTCAAATCATAGGTTTTGCTGATGCTTTAACTATTTTATTATGTTCGTATTTGCTGGTTGTTGTTAGCCACCCTTGGCTTCTGCAGGAGGAAAGGGTGGGGGCGTGGGAAATACAAAAATGAAACTAAATAAAATAAATGTGCAAAGAGCACTTTTTTTAATCTAATCAAAATTGTACCCCCAGGCATCTCTGTCCCATGGAGAGAAAAATAAAGAAATATTGGATTATTTTGATTGGGAAAACAGTGCAGGGGAAAGCCCCCCCCCCACTGCTAACAAGAATTAAAGAAACTCCTCCTACGATTGCATCTCATTTAAAAAGCAGAGTCCAGAGATCCAGTGACTTATCTCCAGTTTCATTTGGCTGACAGTTTGTTTCTCACCTTTGTAACGTTGCTAAGGATTCAGCTATACAGCTGCAAATAAAAAGCTTTACGTGTGTTGTAAAGTGCATTATACAAATGTGACACTAGACGGTGATGGTGAGCTATGGCAAATTCAATATATATTTTCAAATGTTTTCTTTAAAAAGCATTTTCACGTTTTTTAATATGTGTCTAGATTCCACCTAAATTTAACATTTTCAGTGTTGTTTTTTTAAAGTATATAATCGGCAGAAAGATTGCCAACAGGTCAGCAATGTTATCTGTACTATTTCTAAAGCCTTTCCTTAGTTTTCCTAAAAAGCAAACAGCCACAGCTGGGCCATCCGGCTCCAAACAAGAATTGTGCAGCAGCTGGAGTCTCGGAACTGAAATGCAGTTGATGGAAGCAGCAACAGACAGTGGCAACAGCAGTGTCCGTGGCATGACCCCTGTTCCAGATTCCACCCAGGAGGCTCTATGCAATAATAAGGGCAGCAGGGTGCTAGAAGAGAAAGCATATCACTCAGGCTTGGATCCTCAGGCAGTCTGCGGCACAGCTGGGGAGTAAACGGCTTAGTGCATTCACAAAAAAACGTGTTTGGCAGCAGGAAGAAGTGGGAGCATTCAAGGAGCCTCATTCTCTTTCTCTCTCCCCCCCCCCACCCCCACTGTCTCATCTCTTGACTAAAGAGGTGGTTGTGCTTTAGAAGGTAATTGCCAGTACCCTTTAGAGGGAGAAGGGTTACCATGAAAACTGTCCACTTTAGTGCTTCCGATGCTGAATGAGAAGGGGACAGCTTTCTTGGAAATCAATTAGAGATCATCAGCACCCTGTGATCGTATAGCTGGTCTTCTGCATTTAACGAGCCTTTCGGGAGTGTTTGCCTTGCCATGGCTGCGTTTTAGGCCCGCGTTTATGTGAAAGGGTAGTTTTAAAAACAGAGCAGGGGGCAGGAGGTTGCGGGTTTTGTCACCAGAACGTTAGAGAGGAGTTGTGGCAAAGATCTGCCTGAGCCACACATATGGAAGGCTACTTTCAAAGGTTCTGGTATGACGTATCTCATCAAATAACCTTTTCTTTCTTCTAGACCCTCCAAGTGTCCCTATTTTTCAGGGACGTCCCTGATTTAGAGAAGCCATCCCGGTTTCTGATTTGATCCTGGAATGTCCCACTTTTCCTTAGGATGTCCCTATTTTCATTGGAGAAATGTTGGGAGCTATGGAGTTATCCGACCCCTGGGTCGTCTGAAGGCAATCCTGTATAGGTAATTTTATTTAATGTTTAATGTTTTATTGTGTTTTTTAGATATATTGGAAGGTGCCCAGAATGGCTGGGGCAACCCAGTAAACTGTGTAAGGTATAAATAGTAAAATTATAATTATGGAATGGGATGTCCCTATTTTCACTGGAGAAATGTTGGAGGGTATGTTTTTCTACTACAATTAAAATGCAGTTGGTTATTGGTATTTTGCCAGTCGCTGTACAGAGCCACACAAACAAATTGCAATGCAGGGTATTTTGCAGAACGGTCACGGCTCCTTACATCCCAGGAAATGCATTTTTCATATTCAGGGGTCCTAAAATGTATGCATATTTTTTATTTTTTTTGCCATACAAGATATGTAGCTGTTGGTACCAACCTATAAGGCTCTGTGCAGCTCAGGACCAGGTTACTTGAGAGACCACCTTAAATCCCTCATATACAAACTGTGTTCTGTGGGAGAATTTCTCCTGCAAGTTCCAAAGACCTCAGAGGTCTACTCCAAGGTAACTTGAAGCAAGGCTTTTAGGGTTCATCCGTTTGTTCTGCCATTTCTGCTCACCTATCTGTTCTGCCATTTCTAGACATGGGCTTGAGAGGTTTTGCTTTCATTCCTCCACTTTCCCTGGGGAAAACCCGCTGTGTGCTGCTGAATCAGAATAAATGTCAATTGGGTTTTCCGCAGATTGGTGTTCCAATTCAGCAAACAACAGGTTTTCCCAGGGGAAAGGACAAAAGAAGAATCTCTCAGATCCATGTTTAGAAATCACAGGACAAAATGGAAGAAATCATGGGACAAACGGAAGTGTAGATGAGCCCTGATTCGTGTGGCTTCCTCAGTTCTGTGGAACAGCATTCCCGTCAAGATATGACAGGTGTCCACTACCTGCACACTTTCTGGAAACTAACATAGACATGTTTCACACAAGCTCTCCCAGCTGGGTGACTAGGTCCCTACTATAGGTGTCTCATTTTAATTGTTTTTCCAGTTCATTTGTTGTTATTTTCTGTGTTGTTTTCAATGACTTATTCTTAGCTGTCTTGTCACACAGTGTGCACACTATGTTTTTAAGCACATTCAGACAAACACACACACACTTTCCCTCAAAGAATTATGAGCACTATAATTTACCCCATCACAGAGGAAAAAATCCCAGCAGCACTTTAGCAAACCACTGTGCCCAGAATTCTTTCAGGGTGGAAGATGTGCTTTTAAGGTATAATGTGTACACAGCCATTGTGTACATCATCCTGAGCAGTATCTGTGGAAGGTGATGAATAAGTAACACCAGTGCTTTTTTCTGGGGGGACGCAGGGGTATGCATACCTGTAAACATTTTGTGAATCTTTGTACTTTTGTCCATTTACTGTATTTATTTTCCCCGCTTTGAACTATAAAATTATTATTTTCTTTGAGCAAAATGAGAGTACTCCTAAACATCTCTTTAGAAAAAAAGCACTGAGTGACACTAATAATAACAGTTCAAACAGTTGGCACATTGCCAACACTGTAAACTGCAGCCTAGCAGGAATAGATTGATTCAATACAACAGGAGAGTGACTGTGTTGAGAAGAAGGACTGCTCTTTAGCAATCTTTTCCTTTATGTACCTCATTCATCCACTTCAGTGCTATGTTGGCCATGCAAGAACCTGCTGCCTGGATGCAGATGTAGCTTTGAGCTATGCCAGCAACTATGGTAGTCCTCAAAATGCAGGAAGTGTTGCGCTGCTGCTATATTAAAAAAAAACCAAAACGCATGCATGCAGCTGGAGGAATATGTGTTTGGGCAGCAGATTGTGCTCCAGTAACCAGGCCAAAGGGGACCAAAGGTTCCCGGTCTAATAAGGAGGGGGGCGAGTCCCTGAGACAATCCCATCCAGTGACTACGCAGGGACAGAATGTACTGGAGGTTTGGTAACAGGAGCTTCCCAGTTCTCCCCCCACCCTGCCCCCACAGAGTACTGCACTTAGCAAAGGATGAGGAAGTCGCACAAGTGATTTTCTGGCTCATTAGCAGGTTGAAGGGTCAAAGGCCCAGTCGGACACTCACATCACATGTTCATCGGTTCATTATTTGCAGATTAACCTTTTCTGAACTGCCTTGGTGCATCTAGCAGCCAGAGGCGTATCTAGGCTGGCCAGGTGGGGGAATTATTATTATTATTATTATTATTATTATTATTATTATTACTCCACCCATCGGGCTGGGTTTCCCCAGCCACTCTGGGCAGCTTACAACATATCTAAAAACATAATAAAAACATAAGTCCTTAAAAACTTCCCTAAACAGGGCTGCCTTTAGATGTCTTCTAAAAGCCAGATAGTTGTTTACTTCTTTTACATCTGATGGGGGGGGGCGTTCCACAGGGCGGGCGCCACTACCGGGAAGGCCCTCTGCCTGGTTCCTGGCAACTTCGCTTCTCGCAGTGTGAGAACCATCAGAAGGCCCTCAGAGGAGGACCTCAGTGTCCAGGCTGAGCAATGGGGATGGAGACAAAAGTTGCATCTCTCCACTCTGGCTCGGAGTAGCAAGGAGCCCGTCTGCATGTTGCTCTGGGCATGTGCCAATACAGCTCCTTGCTAGGTACGCCTCTGCCAACAAGCCCCTTGTATTCACAGTAGGGTGACAGCCCCACAGCCTGTCTAGATGCTGGAAAGGGCATGTGGAGGAGAGACGTAGCAATTCTGCCTCAGTGTTGCACTAGCATTAGCCGCATCAGCCTTGCCAACCTGGTGCCCAGCCAGTTAGGGCTGATAGGAGTTGTACTCCGAAATATTTAGAGGGCACCAGGTGGCCAAAGACTACATGAAATGGTATCTCTATCCACATAATGGTGGAGGTCGATGAGGGCCTGGGTACCCAAGGTTGAGAAAGACTGGAACACACACACACACACACACACACTTGGAATTCCAACTGATCCTTGGTGGGATCTTGAAGGATTCTTTCAAATCTGGAAAATAATTATGAGGTGGAAATCTAGAAAGACGCTGTTCTGTGAAAAATCATTGTTTTTGCAGTTGTGTATCCCACCCCCCATTTTCCCCAAAGCATCTGGTAGCACATGCATCGCTTTCCTACTGCTGTTTCTGTCTTTCAGTCCTCTGACCTGTGCAGAAGTCAGTCCAGAATAATGACAGCAGCTCCTGTGAGTTCTGGCTCAAGCTTCTCCCATTTCTCTGTTCTCTGATCCAAGGGAAACTGAATACTGTGGTAAGGTGTCTATGTTTCAAATGCATGACATGAAATTGTGTCTGTTCTCCTCACCCTTCCTTCCCACAGAGGAATGCAGTTTCTGTACGTAGGATGCAAAAGAAGCGATTATATAATTACTGTAGGTATTATTGGTAGTAATTGTTTCTTTACCATACACACTTTTTCAAACTGCTTCTCAGCACTTTTGTCATTTTGACAGTAATTGCTGCTAGTAATAGTGAAAGTCCTTACCATATTATTTATAATTATGTAATGCGCTCAAAAAAACAGGTGGTGAAATGGCCATCACTTTCATCTGTTTCCACACACACAAAGTTCCTGGTATACAATTGGTGGGTGCTCCACAACGGTGATGGGGAACATGCAGCCTCCAACAGCATTTGGGTTGGCCACAGGTACCCCATTAGTGAAGATGGGTACAGATTCAGCCCTGTCTCTGCAGGTTATAGCTAACCTATGAAGCTTCTCACTTGACCCACAGAGTAACACATGCGCACTGTGTGTTCTAATGATCAATGTTTTGGTCTATGTTACTTCCGGGTTTCGCTGCTCACGCATGCGCAGATGGTCAAAATGACGTTGTGTGCATGCGCGGAAGCGGCAAAACGCAACCTGCGCATGCGCAGACGCGCTGTCGCGTCTTACGTTCTGTTCAGGATGCGAACGGGGCTCCGGAACAGATCCCGTTTGTATCCCGAGGTACCACTGTATAACACATTTTAACAAAGAAGCGCAGGACAGATTGGATTTTTGGTGTGCTTGAGGTGTTCTTGCAGCAGTTAAAGGAGGAATCTTTGAGAACAGTTACTGATCATAGGAAATAAATCAAAGAGTCCCTCCAATGTGTGGGCAGAGTTAGTTCAGCCTTGCGGGAGTTTTTTCCTGTGTTGAAGGAAGATGCTTTAGAATGCAAGGAGGATGGGGGGGAAGTATCCATTCTGTGGGTGAAAATGATGTCGTGCTTCATGCTCTTGTTAAAGGGGGCATCAGGGTTAACTCAGGCCCCCAAAAACCAAAAAAGGGGCCAGCCACCATTGTAAGTGCAGAAATACTTGCAACTAGTACAGGATCACAACCAACCAGGTTGTGAACCATGACATGCAGTGCAGTCTCCATCCAAATGACAAGAGACTTGCCAATAAAAAAGA
Source organism: Podarcis cretensis (assembly GCF_951804945.1). Taxonomy (NCBI): domain Eukaryota; kingdom Metazoa; phylum Chordata; class Lepidosauria; order Squamata; family Lacertidae; genus Podarcis; species Podarcis cretensis. Next base: position 25,577,476 of record NC_137182.1, on the reverse strand, counting down.
TAGCGGTGAAAATATTCCTGCAATAATAACAGTTGCCAACCCATTGTGTGCCAAAAGAGGGTAATTACAGTGGCAGCAATGCTATGAGTGCCGATAAGATAAAGAAAATTATTCTAAATACTATGTGTTCTTGTGGGGCCAATAAAGGAAGGCAAGCATGGGAGAGTTTTACAGTGTGAAACTGTAAATCTCTGGCTTGCAGAACTCCACCTTGCATCCGCAACCTTGATGCAATGTACAACTCATGCACTTAACCCTCCTGCAAGATGCAGACTGTAAGTACATTAGTCGGGTTCAGCCAGTCACTTATAAGGTGCTGCTGTCCTGTTAAAAACACAAGGAGAATAATAATAATAATAATAATAATAATTTATTATTTATACCCCGCCCATCTGGCTGGGCCTCCCCAGCCACTCTGGGCGGCTTCCAAAAGAATATTAAAATACTATGATACATCAAACATTAAAAGCATCCCTGAACAGGGCTGCCTTCAGATGTCTTCTAAAAGTCTGGTAGTTGTTGTTCTCTTTGACATCTGGTGGGAGGGCATTCCACAAGGAGGGCGCCACTACCGAAAAGGCCCTCTGCCTGGTTCCCTGTAACTTGGCTTCTCGCAGTGAGGGAACCGCCAGAAGGCCCTTGGTGCTGGACCTCAGTGTCCGGGTAGAACGATGGGGGTGGAGACGCTCCTTCAGGTATACTGGAATAGGACAAAGTATGCTTTTCCGGTGCACTCTGAGAGTGATGTCCACAGTTCTGCTGGTGGTGTTGATTTTAGCTGTGCAAACTCATAATGAAAAGGAGATGTTTCAAAATTAAGATGTTTCTTTTCTTATTTGTTTCATTTTTTTTTCTCTTGGTTGCATTTAGTACCAAAAAAAAAAAAGGATATTTGCAGGCAAAAAATAAACTCTGATACTAAAATGTAAACTTCTCTATCCATCAAAAATTTCCATAGGAGTTGAAGCTTTCCATTCTAAAACTAAGGTCTCTCTGTTTCAGCACAGAAATCCACATAATGTGTTTGATTTTTTGTTGTAAAAGGAAAGGAAAATTTAAAAGGGAATTTCAGTATACGCCTTTGCTGTTCCTTTGCAAACTAAGAGTTGGCAGGCTCCCAGTGCTCAGTGAATTGTACTGCAAAGGAACAGCAAAAGTTGGCAGTGATTCAACACAGAAAAAGAATAAAATCTCTGTTCAATGCACACCTTTTAAAGAAAGAAAAGAAAAAGGGTCAAAAATAAGCTTTCCTCAAATATTGATGCTTGCTAACATGACATAGAGCTGGTAAGCATTTCCTACATTTTGAAATTAAAGCCTCTGTTACTTGGCACCACCTGCGGAACACTTTTAAATAAAAAGTAACATTATTAACACTGCAGTACATTGTCAAGCTTGAGATAAGACAAGTAACATTAAATAATTCTTGCATCTGCTGAAATTATCTGTCCTTCTTGAACATAACCTTGAACCTTCAAGATTCCCAGCTGTTTGCACAGCTCTAATATGTCCTTATTGCGGAGTCCTTGAATTCAAATGCCTTCATCACTACGTTACAAGAAAAGTCAGTTAATGGCTATTGCTTGTAAACTATAGCACAGTTTGCAAGGTTACATCCCTCGTGATTCCCAGAGTTTCCCACTTTATTCATTTCCCTCTCTATCCCCACGATGCTTGCGAGAACCCCTTCGATTGTCCACGTTTGACTTTGGCTGCCTGTGACGGGTCCTGTCTGCACAGCTATGTCATGTGATCTGTTCTGTAGCCCATGGTTTTGAGAATCTAACATTAAAATAGAATACATAGCACTTTACAGTTCTTATACTTTACATATCCAACACTGTGACATACATGGGAAGGACCCACGTGCAGTGAATTAGTACTCTTTGCGGAACATAAAATCCTCAGCTTCCTCTTAGAGGGCACTCACATACAAACCTGCATTTCCATTCAGTTCAGCATCCTCTTCACCCAAGTCAGAATTGTTCTCTTCTTTCTCACCTGCTTCCTCTGCCACATCATTTTCCTGCTCTTCCTCTAGAAGGTCCTCCTTATCTTCCTGTTGTTCATGGATGGTGATATTGTCTGAAACAAGTTGCATGGGTGAACGAACAGAGCAAAACTTAAGACTGGCCAATTGAGTCTTATTTGTGGATTACAAAACCCAGATGGCACAAATGCTGCGTGAAAATAAATGCAAAACTCTTGTTATAAAGCTTGTGTCTGATTGAAAGAGTTTTGTGGCACCATAAAAAGACCAATAGATTTATTACGGCAGGAGCACCTACGTCATTCATGTGTTATGGGTATAGGGTTAGTAGGTATATGAGTATGAATTATACGAGTTACTCATACATGACGTATATGAGTTGCATGTGGTTGGAGACAGGGGGAGATCAGATGGAAATTTTTGTTCTTGCTGCTGTTGACTGATGTATTTTAAGGATGGGGTTTTTCTCTTCTCCCAGTACAGTTCAGTTAGCTAAATAGCTTATGTTCCAAAGGCTGATGGTTCCAAACTGTCAGTAGTATTTTCTCCTCAACCCTGCCCTCTCAACAATGGTGATTTTCAAAGACAATTTATACCAATAGCTACTTGTTGCACTCTTTTTGTTAATGGAACCTATGTGACAAAGTTCACAACTTTTGCTAGTTCAGAGTGATGCATGGTTACTTCCCTTGTTTGGGTTGAACTCAGCAATGCTTACCGTACTTCTGTGTTTTTGTTTTTTACTCTTGTCCACTCAGTTACCAATTTTTTATTTATGCAAACTTGCTGTACAAAGTGCACACTTCTGGAAGTCATTTCATAGTACTTAAAAAAACAACAACCAGATGTGGTATGCTTTATTGAATCAAAAAAGCAGTTCTGAAACTGCAGAGTCTTGAAATCATGGCAGTTGTCTCATGAATAATCATTTTCAAGGACAGCTCTCCCCTCTCTAAAATGAATGTTTCAGTTGTCTGTTCCCAACAGCTGCATTCTTGAACACTTTGAGCTTGAGCTTTGAGCTTGTGCTCAGAGTATATGATTGTGGTGAGTTTCGATTCCAATTCCTAAATGGCAGACTTGCTGCAAGGACCCTGGGATCGCGTAGCCACAAATCAGTTGGTGCAATACATTGAGAAGCCCGTTTGTTTTGTGGGGCACCTGGAAAAGATTCATCCATCTGGGAAATTTTTCTTCCTATCTGATGGAGAAGGGGGGAGAATGCAACTGAACACACCTCTTGAAGAAGAGATCTCTGGGATCATTGAAGCAGTAGGAAGAGATACAAATCAAGTACTGTAAACGTCATGTGTGCGTCATATACCCAGTTCAGAGAAGATAAAAACGCATTTTACTTAGCACTATATAATGAAGCTCTGAAAATTATCCGTGAATTCCCTGTGTACTACCCTCTTAGTACTAACGCATGATTGGTACTTTTCATTACAACTTCAGAGTGGACAATTTGGTGATCCTTACTGAACAGAACTATTCAAGAATCTCAGTATGAAACAATATTGCTTAAAGTGTACTTGGGACAGTCTGCTATGTCTGAAATATAGTACAGAATCCAGAAGTTCATGCATTTGTATCCTAAATGGTGATGCTATCCTGAGGGCAAAAAACCCCTGTGTCTAGTGAGATACAATATTTCTCAATAGATAAGCATTTTAATGATAAGCTGTCACTTGGGTAACCACCTTAGGTAAATACACAGTGCTTATACTTTTATTTTTAGGTGATCTTTTACACAAGTATCAGAGAAATCAGTGTATTATATTAAATGCAAACTATCCTAATATTGATGGCATCTAAAGGAAAAAGTGTTTGGTTTTATTTTAAGACTTAATTGGAGCTTTAGTCACCTTACCCAACCAGCATATTATAACAGTTCAACAATAAACACCATTTTATTTATCATATATGAATATATATGATTGTGGTGATCAGCAGATGGCTGCAGTGCTGGAAGGGGTATGTTTGTGAAAAATATAATAGAATCATAGAATTGTAGAGTTGGAAGGGACTATGAGAGTCATCTAGTCCAGCCCCCTGCAAATGCAGGGATCTTTTGCCCAATGTGGGGTTCTATCCCACGACCCTGAGATCAAGAGTCTCATGCTTTACCAACTGATAATCCACCAACCTTGCCAATCTTGGCTGCTCCTGGTATTATTATAAAGCTCTCTGAAAACTTCAGATGACAACACTTCTGTCAGATTTGTCAACTTTAAAAAATAAAAACAAAAAAAAATGAAAAAATAATTTTAGATCAATGCACGTTACAAAAGGGTTACGTTACGCCACAGATATTGGGTAACTGATACACTTGGCAGGGATAGAGCGCAGCCCAACTTCAGTCCCACCCAAAGTGTGCTGCATTCTCAGAAGTGGTTGTCGCCGGAGTCTCAGCTACGACTGAAAGTGAAAGTATAGGAGGAAACTCCCTGGAGGGAGCCCAAAAGCACTGAAGCGCAGGCAACTGCTCTGAATATTGTTTCCTGCGGAGAGTCTGTGTCAGAGCACACAGGATTCATGGAAGCTGCTTTCAGAAAGAGAAAAGGCACTGGCTGCCGCCTTGATGTAGCCCCTGTTGCCTCTCTTTCTCCAGAGACAAGAGACGCAGCCACCGTTTTCATGATTCTGCTCACCCTATCATTCTATCGGGTGTGGTTTTCAGAGAAGTTCTAAGGCGCATTCTCTGAACGTTCCTAATAGTAATAGTAGAACTTTCTGTTTGTTAATCATTTCGGTAGTACCTCTCAGTCTGCAAAGTGCTTTCAACACTTTTTCTTTCAAGCCTCCTTGCGGGGCGGGGGGTGGGGGCAAGGATCGCTCAGAGTTTCAGTATCACACCCCCATGACAGAACACCAGTCCAGGCAAATACTTAGTCATTTCTCTCTCTCCCTCTCTCTCCAGCAAGTGTCTTTGACTGCTGATTAGTATTAGCCCTCCTGGCTTCCCTTTCATGAGGTAGGCAGAAGAGGACCTACGAAAACTGCAAAAAGGATTGCCGTGAACTTGTTTAAGGGCCTGAAAGAGTCCATAATGGTCCAGGAATTCCTGGAAGGTCAAAGGTTGGGACGGGCCCATCCAGTGTTGCTTCTTCTAGACTTACAGTATTAGTTGCTTGTTGACTAAAAATTCCACAACTGACTTAAATTTAAAAACGTAAACATCAATACATCATGCCATAGAAAGATTCCTGTAAAATGTTAATATTTTCATATGCCTTTAAGTCATTAATACACATGCATACACAACACATACACATGTCCATGCATACCCACATTAATATGTACAACAAACAAGCACCCACAAACACCCTTCATAACAGCCCACAGGAAGCCTTGGCAGCACGTGAACAGTAGAAACATAGAATTGTAGAGTTGGAAGGGACCCTGGGGGTCATCTAGTCCAATCCCCTGCATTGCAGAAATCTTTTTGCCCAACGTGAGGCTCGAACCCACAGCTTTGAGATTTAAGAGTCTTGGGCTCTACCAACCGAACTATGTAGAACAAAATCAGGTGCAGGGGAGGCAAGTCTTTACCTGGCCCTGAAAAGATGGCAACAATGGTCTCAGGTGGACCTCACTGGGGAGAGTATTCTGCAGGTGTAGAAACACAACTGAAAAGGCCCAAGGGGGAGGCATGGGCAATGGTCAAGGGCAATGGGAGTTGTGGTTCAGCAGCATCTGCAAGCTCACAAGACTACAGTGGTACCTCGGGTTACAGACGCTTCAGGTTACAGACTCCGCTAACCCAGAAATAGTACCTTCAGGTTGAGAACAGAAATCGCGCAGCGGCAGGCCCCATTCGTTAAAGTGGTACCTCATGTTAAGAACAGTTTCAGGCTAAGGAGGGACCTCCGGAACGAATTAAGTTCTTAACCCAAGGTACCACTGTATAGCTCTCTCATTATCCCCTTTCTATTTTTAAACAAGGATAGGGCAAGAAGAGCAGCCCATCCTATCAAAGACACCTTGTCCTGACCCACAACCGAAAAGATTACTGGGGAAAACGTAACCCCCCCCCCATCTAGTTATCTGTGCTTCTGTTGCAGGGATAGCACATATTCCCCATGCAATATTTTGTGTCAGGGGAAATATATGTTTCCCCAGAGCTGTTTGGGTAGTTGTTATGTATACAGAGGGTGGGGCATGACTCTTGGGCAGCTATTGGGTAATGCCTATGACATCACTAGCAAAGGAGCAACGGCATACTGACTTGGAACCTTTCCACTCCCTGTGTAAACATGTGGGGCTGTTTATGGGTGCTAAAGGGTGATTGCAAACCATTCTGCACATACTCAGAGGCACTCTTTCCACCATTACTTTTCTTGTTCCACAAGTTGTCCCTAAGGACTTCCTTTTGTGCCAGACTTCTAGGCACAGGTCTGGGCTTTAAAGCTTTGTGCCCAAGTGGGGCATTTTTAATGTTTTACTGCTGAGTCGGCGCAAATAAGGTTTTTCATGTGGACATGTTAGGACACATGGTGCTACAGTGCAGTCTGCATAGCCACCCAAAACAGAACATTATATAGTAATGGGTCTCATTATATAGTAATGGGTCTAGGGAACAAAATGGATTGGAGAGAAGAGGATATATTGGCCTTCCTACTGACCATTCAGACCCACTGGATCTAAGCAGCTTCCTAGCTGCCATCCTATCTATTAAAAAGCGGTCAGCCAGATCCCATATGGTTGATTGCTGATACAGTTTAGAGCAATGAAAGCTGGGGAAGAAGAAAAGAGAAGAGAAAGCTGTCTGCCGGTTCTGAGTTAGAAGTACCGAGTCAAATTACAAATTTATATAGGAATACTGTACTGTATGTTTCCTTTTTGCAATGAGCTATTGGCTGTTAGTAATGTTGAACTGTAGAAGGCTGGGTGTGATGTGCTTTCAAGGTTCTTGGTGTGTGTTTGGTGTGTGTGTATGTGTGTACAGTTGATGGCTCTTGGCTAAGTAATAAAGCCTTTGACTTTATTCCAGAGCTGAACTCTAGTACTGAAAATAGGGGTGAACTCTAGTGATCCTGGCTGAGATTAAATCTTGAAGTTATCGCCATGGGCAGAAGGAAAGCAGCTTGCTGATCTCAGGGAGAACAGAAGCATTTGTCTTCATTATTCATCTGCATAAACCTGGCAGCATAAGCATTAGTTACCGTTATAAGTTATTGCAATGTTTGCCACTGAGTACTTTCCCAAAACTGATAATTATTTTAACTTGTTAAAATGGGAAACCTTACAGCAGTGAGTTCTACAGATGAGTAAGCCTCTTCCCCCTAGCTATGTCTGTTGTGGGCGTTATATTTCTTAGAAGGACTCCTTGTCTTGCAAGTTGGAGAGAAACTGATACACAAGCCATCCGACTACAGTATAACAAACCAAATTATTGCATAGCTCCGACAAGTGACACATTCTGCAGCCATGAAACATCTGGTGCTTACCCTGTTCTCAACCAGAAACCAATATATCAGAAACAGGGAGTGCAGGAAGAATTTGAAACTTGAACTCTTGAAAATGTAGTTCATCAGCTAACTGCCCTATGCTTTGGGTTCCTTCAGCATTAACAAGATTTTGGTACAGTGTCTTAAGTAGGGCCTTGATTTTGTTATAGAAAGTGTAGGTGCCTTTTCTTCTTGCTCAAAACAACTCTGTGTGCCTTAAGGAGGCTCCACAAATGATGGCAACCTCCCTTTATATACTACAGTCGTACCAATATGATCCTGAGCCAAGTTAAGTGGGTGGCATTCAACTAAGTTTTACGTGGAGTAGATCCATTTGAATTAATGGACATGACTAAGGCCTGTTAATTTCAATAAGCCTGCTCAAAAACTTAGTTGAATACCACCAGACGTCTGCTGTTAGCATACAAAGCCCTAAACAATTTGGTACCAGGGTATCTAAGGAATCACATTCTCCACATCTTTGCCAAGCTGCTATGGTCATCTGTGGGAGAAGGCTGCCTTGTCTTTGCCACATGATATGCCAGAGATTTGCTCTGTGGCTGTTTGGAATATAGCCTTTAGTGTAGCAGTGCCAGCACTGTGGAACATGTTTCACTTCGAAATCAGACAAACACCGACAATCTGTACTTTTAATTATGTTCTAGAAAAGAAAGGGGGAAAAATATATTGCTGCAGGTCTTTCACCAAGCATGAACCTGCTCACTTCTAGGAATTTGTTGGCAGTTTTCGATTAAAATGATTTCATCTGTTTTATAATATTTTATTATTGCATTTCTTGCAATACTTAATTTTTACGGTTTTTGATTGTATCTCTGACGGGTTTATTGTTGCAAGCTGCTCTGTGAAGACTTCCCCCCCCCCCTTTTTTTTGGTTTGCAAAGCAGTGCTTAAGTTCCAAAAGAAAGAAAGAAAGAAAGAACCAAAAGCACTACAGAAAACCTCTCCTTCTAGCTTTCCTAAACCTCTAATCTGTATCCTTCAAATAAGCAAACTACGGTAATCTCAGCAGCTAACAAATCTGAAAATATAAAGAGGCATGTGGAAGTGAAATAGAAACTGGCACTAAACCTGGCTGTTGCTGATATCTGGAACAAATGCTTTTAGAAGCATGGTATTTCGTGCCTGTGAAAAGTGCAAGGCTATAGCAAACTTCAAGCAAGCACAGTGTCAATGAACACAAAAATCCAGGGAGCTCAAATTCGGAGAAAGCACATTGTGCAGGAAATGGGAGATGTGCAAAAGACCACTCTTTTCATTATCACTTCATTTATCCCATATAGTAGCTGAATCCAGGCATTAAGTACATGTTCCAAGCCTGAGCTCTTAGCTCAAATTATCCCTGGCCCAAAGCTGAGAATGTAAAAGCACTTGCCTTTAACACAAGAGCTCGCTATGCTTCCACTGAAGTGTCCAGCTTTCTGGTGGTGTGTGACACTTTGGGTAAGGAAGCTAAGGGAAGTCTGGCTGGCTCCTGCTATTTGAATGTCATTTGGATTATCTGAGGGTTGTGCAACAGTGGAATGGAATAGCAATGATCCATATGGCCAGTCAAATGTTGTAATGGATGAGGCTGTGTTTTAATTGCTGTTCCCTGCTTTGGTGGCTCTTTGGGCTGTAATGGGTACATAAATAGACTTTCACAGCAGCAGCAATAAATTTGCACAGGATGAGGCTAAAAGCATTACTACAGCATGGGTAAAGACTACTGTGAAAACTAATCAAGGGAGATTGAGGCAGTAGCTCACCTCTGGGTCTCTTGGTAGTCATCTTGTTGTAATACTGTACAGTGGTACCTCGGGTTACAGACGCTTCAGATTACAGACACCGCTAACCCAGAAATAATACCTCGGGTTAAGATCTTTGCTTCAGGATGAGAACAGAAATCACGCAGCAGCAGCATGGCAGCAGTGGGAAGCCCCATTAGCTAAAGTGGTGCTTCAGGTTAAGAACAGTTTCAGGTTAAGAACAGACCTCCAGAACGAATTAAGTTCTTAACCCGAGGTACCACTGTACTGTATACAGTTACTGATTCACACTTGCGTGCATTAAAAGGGTTAACCCGAGCCCTGAGGTCATATTACCAGTGGGTGTGGTTGAGCAGGCTCCTAGCAGCCTCTGCTCCCTCATTTTTCTCAGGAAGGAGCTACATGGCCAATGACTCCCAGCTGCAAGAAAAGCCAAGTGAACTGAATCTCTCCTAAAGGGAGATTTTGCTAACCCACAGATTGCATTATCCTTTTGCAAGGAAATCAACTACTTGTTTTGGAACCTTTTAACTTCTTGGTTTTACTGCCAATGAATGGAGACTTGTTTGATGTAAGTTCTGGAATGTTGTGAGTAAAATCTTTGCTTATTTGTGGAAAGCTTAAGTGTCTGCTATTGATTCTAGCTGAAGTATTTTTGTTTGGGCTGGTTTTTAAAGGTTGATGAGGGTAAATGCAAAATCTAACCAAGTTTAAGTGTGCTTGGAGCAATCACCATTGTGCCAACTCAGCTACTACTAGAGAGTAAGACTCTCTCCTCCAAACCTCTCTCTCCAACATAGCTCACATCATCCACTTGCAGGGCCAGACGAGGCTGCAGAACTGGTTTTACTGCTCTGAGAGCTTGGCAGAGTCCCCCCCTCCCCAATGTATCTTCTGTGTTTTAGGACCCCTACAGAAGACCTGTTTATTGAGCAGTAGAAATAAATATATCGTGCAGTAGCACCTTAGAGACCAACTAAGTTTGTTCTTAGTATGAGCTTTCATGTGCATGCCCACAAACATTCATCCTGATTTGCTTGCAGGGAGGTTAGATTACATCAGGTCTTTATTGAGCATAATTACTTCTGTTGTGCCCATATATAAGACAATGAATGTTATAAGACAATGAACATTCATCCTGATTTACTCGTGGGGTGTTTATACATCTTCCTGTTGCTAATTTATTGCACACTTTTCAATGACTTTCCCCCCATTTCCAGACTGCAAAAAGTCCGTATTTATTGGTTTTCTATGTACAAAGCTCTTTAATCCACTTTAGCTGTGTAAACTGGAAGTTAAAGTATGCACTTGAATCTCTCCTGCAAAATATGGACAGTCTGGAGGCACCAGGAGCTGATGCATCCCTGTGAGTGGGTTACTGTACAAGTACCCAACCTACTGTGAGAGCAAGGAAGCAGAAGAAACAATCATGCTGGTAAAAGGGCTTCAAGACCAATAGAGCTGGAAAGCAATACAGTAATACCAGGGAGGTGAGTGCTCCTGTTTTGTTTTATTAAGCTGGCTGGAAGATGCTGCAGGGGTTCTTCTGTCTACCTGCTTTCTGCCCTTCTATAATCCCTGCTTAATTATATATCTCTGTTTTCTTTTATTGCATGTTTTTCTCTCCTTTTTCCTTTCCAAATGTTGGTAAATTGGAAGACTTCTCCCTCCCCTGTTTTTTGAGGAAGATGCCATTTGAATGCTGCAAATAGAGACAATTCAGATTGCACAATTGGTTTGAAACTCTTGCACACTGAACCCACTTCCCAAAACAATCAGGCTGTGTACACACTCCTGTTTACTCTTGCACCCAGTGTGCTCCCACTACAGATTTGGAAAGCGGTGTACACATGACATTAGCAACAGTCTGTATCTATCCTGCATCTGTCCTGTTGTTTCTTATGAAGTGCTTTGCATTGGTGCATTTCCCTTGCAAACCAGCTTCAATTCAAAATGAGAAAAAGAATGAAGTAGGTGAATTTTATGTCAGCAATATATGCACACAGCTACAGGCTTTTTTTTTTTATAATAAGGGAAGTGACAGGAACATGCACTAAAAGGTTTGGGGGAAAGCTTGTTCGCCACATCATATAACCTCCCCACAAACAAAGAACAAATAATGCTCATTATGTAGCCAACATTGTTTAATCTCCCTGCAAACGTTGCACAAACAAATCAGGATGATTCTAAATAGGTCGTCTGCAAGCAATCTGGGTGGAGTGAAACAGAATAGCAGATGGTTGGCTTGGCTTATAATGCATAGGAGGCAAGGATGAGAGGATTCAAAGGGGGCTTATGGGTGAAAGAAGGGGCCAGTGCCAAATGAATAAGGTGTGTGTTAAGAGACAATTTGTACTAGTAACTGAAGTTGGGGTGGTTTGGGCTCAGTTCCTGCATTTGAGCAAGTTGACTGCTTGTGGAGGCAGTTCTGCTTGATAGACCATTAGTGTGGTGGCATATTGGTGATTTGGATGACAGCACCACTACCCATTTACCGTATTTTTCTGCGTATAAGACAATGCTTTTTGCTAAAAAAAAAAAAAAAGGCAGGAATTGGGTGTCGTCTTATACACAGATAGTGACTGCAGAGGGGGACGTGCGATTAATAGCAGCAAGCAGGAGATTGGCAGCGGCGATTGGGTGGGTGATTGGTGGCTGCGGCAAGGCCTGTCTGCGATTGGCTGTGGCTGTGGCAATTGGTGGCTGTGGCAACTGGTGGCGATTGGTGGCTGTGGCAAGTGAGCAGGTGGGTTGTTGGTGGCGGCAAGCAGGCAGACAATTGGCGGCTGTGGCGAGATGTGCGATTGGCAGTGACTGTGGCAAGCAATCAGCAGTGGTGGGCAGGCGGGTGAGCGATTGGCGGAAGCTAAACAACTTAATTTCTTAATTTTGGGTTTAAAAAAAAAGGGTCGTCTTATACATGGGGGCGTCTTATACACGGAAAAATATGGTATTCACCTGAGTGCTCTTAAAATAGCACCCGCTATTGAAATAAATATTGCCAGAAGTTGAAGAGTGGTATGATGACTGTTACATGGGTTGCATACACATCATACATTTAGAATGTAAATCCCCCACCCCAAGAGTCCTGGGAACTGTAATTTACCCTCTGACAGAGCTATAGTTCTTAGCACTCTTAATAAACCACAGCTCCCAGGATTCTTTGGGGAAAGTCATATGCTTTGAATGTGCTTCAGATGTGCAGTGTGTATGAAGCCAAAAAGACTTGCTAGCAGGACACTTTGTTGAATGGGAGGTTGGGGTTCTTTGGTCAACCATCTCCTTCTCAAAGGAGTCATCCAGAAAAACCAGGGTGCCACAATCATTGTAATGACATTTACAATAAAAGTTTGAAGGAGGTACACAAAGCCTGAGAAACTGGTGTGTGTGAGAAGAGAAGAGAATCTGCTATGTAGATTTGAAAAAAAGGGGGGAGTAGAGGAATCTATGGCTGTGTACATATTACTGTTTACCCCAGCTCCACAGTGCTCCCTCTGCTGCTGTTTGAATCTATGCACACATAACATTAGCCACAATCCATATCTATTCTGTATTGTCTCAAGAAATATCATACCCTCCAAGATTTCTCCGATGAAAATAGGGACGTCCCATTCCATAATGATAATTTTACTATTTATACCCCCACATCTTACTAGGTTGCCCCAGCCACTCTGGGCAGCTTCAAACATCTGTTTAAAAAAACACACAATAAAACATTCAACATTATTTTTTAAAAAGCTTCCCTATACAGAATTGCCTTCAGACAACTCAGGGGTTGGATAACTCCATACCCTCCAACATTTCTCCAATTAAAATAGGGACATCCTAAAAAAAAAGTGGGACATTCCAGGATCAAATCAGAAACCTGGGTGGCTTCTCTAAATCAGGGACGTCCCTGGAAAATAGGGACACTTGGAGAGCCTGAAATATTGCTGTTTGATCTGTTTCCCCTCAAAGCATCTTCCATCCAGTTTCAGTCCACATTCATTTTGTGGTTAAAAACTAAGGTGTGTACATTTGAGATAGCCATGGGTTGCAGGCCTGTGGAAACCAAACAGGTAATGCACCATCCGGGGTGTGTGTAGCAACATGCAAATGTGCCTTGAAGCGCAGCAGAGGGCAAAATGACTTTTCTGAGTTTTAAGCCACTAATATGCACATAGCCAATGCTGCATGTGGAAATTGGCCAAGATATGAGGTGACCCAACATGGGATGAATTCTTTTTTACAGATGGGGTGGGGAGAATAACGTGAAATGTTCACTGAAGGAGGGTTTCTGTATTAGGATAATTTGTTCGGGTTCTGGAAGAGTTTGTGTAACAATAGGAACCAGCGATATCCTCATGTTCCTATTCAGATGGATGACTGATTATCTCATAATCCCTGATCTTGCTGACTGTGGCTGATGTGAGTTGGAGTCCAACAACATCTGGAGGGCCAGAGGTTCCCAACTCCTGTGCTAAAGGGTTGGAGAACGATTAAGTTAGGTGTGGGGGATAGCAGGCATATATAAGGTTGCTCCTTCCTGACTTGTGAAGGGGGAAACCCCGGAGTGTGGCAAAGTGTTGATTCCCAAGCCCCCTTTCCAAAGTAAAGTGGGTTATGGGATGCAGGGGGAAGGATAAGGAAACTGCAAGTTAAGGCTAAAGTATATGTTACAGAAGAGCTTTCATACTTTTTTTTTCTAATGGGGGACTGAATTAGACTTTAATGCAGAGCTTTCCAAACTGTGTGTCGTGACACGTTAATGTGTCGGCTGCAGTGTGTAGGTTTGTAATGCAAACCCTCCACATGCTTCTCCCAGCGCTGGAAAGGGGTTAGTTTAACCTCCAGTTTGCTAGTAAAACTGAATTAGTGTGTCGTGAAATGATGCATGTCTAAAAAGTGTGTCACCAACATTAAAACTTTGAAAAGTTCTGCCTTAGTGTTAAACCTTTTACCCTTGCACTATTTTCTCCATGAAAATACCTGAAGCACCCATACCTGAAGCACATAGGTTAGTAAAAACATTTTTGCCATTTGTGTGTTTGTTTGTGTGTGTGTAATGAATCTAGTGAAGAGTGAGCTCCAGTTAGGATATAGTAGGAAATTTTCATTGCAATTTTCATTGCAAAAATGGTGCAAAGGTAATAGATTAGCCCATATTTGCCATTTCACCAATATTTGCAAAAACTTTATAGAGATGGAGATGTCTTTGTTGTAATTTATGGCTTATGCAGAAGCATAATTTCTAGTTCTGAAGAAAGCCCAAGAAACTTGACACTTGAGAATGAGGATTCTGAATTGACAATCTGCTTCCTTCCTTACCTTTCTTTTCAGAAGCAGAGTCTGTACTACCACCCACACTTTCTGCTATTTGTTTATTGGTTTTGTTTTTATGCTTTTTGTTTTTGATATCTTAATGATATTTTAAATTTTATTTACAATTATAGATTGTAACACATTATAGGTTTTTTATACTCAGGCAACAACATAAACCAGGAAGAGAATTGGGGGGTAGAGCTGTAGGATTTAAAGGCAAGTCTCAGGTGTGTGCCCATGGCAGTCCCCGATGACAGGAATTTACAAGCTAAAATTTGCCACAGGGGAGGCAATTCATGGAAACAAGAAAAAAATACAAGAAAAATGTGTTCCAGTGTTCATTTACATTAGGATGAGGAATCTGTGGCGCAGTTTGCATGTAATGCTAAGCAGAAACCGTGGCTGAGTTTGAACAAGTACGCAGATAATGCAAAAACTGCAGCCAGCTGTTCTGTTGCCACTTTATTAGCCAAAGCCAAGCCATGGTTTGGCTTAACATTACTGTACATCTGAACCTAGGCTTGTGGTTTCTTTCTCCAAGCAAACCATGAGCTGTAGTCAAAGCTTGTTCTTGGCTTACTGCTTATGGTTTTAGGGGAGACAAACCACAATCCTGGATTTGAGCATGAAACCAAACCACTGCTTAGCTTTGGGTAGTGCAGCAGTAGCAAGACCAGGAGATGAGCAAAGTGACAACAGTCTTTGAGCACCTGCATGGCTACTTATTCATGCTCAGCCATGGTTTGTCTTGGCATTATGCACAAACCATTGTTCGATCAGTTCCCATCATCCTTGACCATTGGCTATGCTGGCTAGGTCTGCTGAGAGCTGGAAACTCGCCCATTATAGGTTCCAGGTGAAGAATAAGGGTCTGTATGTTGTTTCAAAGGCTTCATGGAAAATGTCACTTTTGAGGAAAGCTGTACAAGGAGAGGGGGGCAAGGGTATCTTCACTCAAGTGTTTGGGGTAGGAATTCTAGCTTACAGGGAGCAGAGAGGGAGAGAGGAGGGAAAGAGGGCAGAAGAAGAGCAATAACATTTTGCGGCAGTTGCGCTGTTGTGCCTTGCAATGAAAAACCACTTTAGATAATTGCAGAGGGATGGAAGGTGCAATAACTGGCATAGACTCTTGTGTGTCTGTGAGGAGAGCATGGGCGTAGCCAGGATTTTTGTTAAAGGGGGGAGCAAAAAGTTGTTGAGCTTGTTTTGGGAAATCTCCCAAAAGCTTGTTGAGCTTTTTTGGGGTGGGTGGGGGGAGATAATGGATAATACCTCCCTCCTGAAAGAAGGACATTACCAGGGCAGGCTTCTACCTCACCGAATTAATGCTTTTCAATTCATTTTTGAGGATTTAGGGGGAGAGTGGAGGACAGTAAACAAGGGTCGCCTCGCCTCTGGACCAGTAGGCCAAACTGCATGCTCATAGCGCAGGGGTTGCTCTGGTCTAAGGCGACTTATAGTTGTTGCTTTTGGCGCGCTTTTGAGGGAGCTCAGAGAAGGAGCGCCCCGCTTCTGTGGAGAACCGTGTGCATGTGTGACGGTGACACGCGCCTCTGGCGGGAGGGACGAGGCGGCGGCGAGGCGACCCCAGGCTCTTCTTCTGTACATAACGCGGCGGGAGGGGGTGGGGAAGGCTGAGGGGCGTTTCGCCAGGCAGCTCCGCGGCGCCTGCCCCCGCTTTCGGGCGGGAAGGAAGGCGGGTCTGGCGAGGAGCGAGCGAGGGACGGAGCGCAGGAGGCGGGCCCCGCCGAGGCAGGAAGGGCTGTGGCTGGAGCTGGGGCTGGGGCTGTGACGGGGCTGGCAGGGCTGTGCGGGGCCGAGCGAAGGCCCGGAGTCGACGCACGGAAAGGGAGGAAGGAGACGAGGGGACTTTGCGCGCACAGCAGCAGCGAGCCTGGGAAGCCGAGCCGGGCTGGGCCGCGGCGGCCCAGGTAAGGAACTGAGGGAGAGGGGCCGCCGGGGCAGGAAGGAAGCGTGTGCGAAACACACGCGCACGCCGCCCGTTTCACACGTTCACCACCCCCTTCTTTACGCGGGTGGTGGGGAGAGAGGTGACGTGTGACGGGTGTTTCTTTTTTGGAGTTAAAAGCTCCTGGGAACCGCCGTTTTGTACAGTTCCACACACATATTATGGGTTGTTTAGATTAGGCAGGCTTGCATCGGGAAGTTTTTTTAATGCTCGGCATTTCGTTGTGCTTTTTATATGTGTTGGAAGCCGCCCAGAGTGGCTGGCGGGGTATGAATAATAAAATTATTATTATTGTTATATTGTGTTTGTGTTTAAGCAGGGACATGCAAAGCGTGTCACGTGTACCCCGTGGAACTGCGAATAAACGCGCGCGCCGTGAACCCGTGTCCCCGGCCGTGTTTGTGCGCGCGCTGGATGGCGTCCGTTCAGATGCGCGTGTTGTTGTAATGTGGGATGGCACATGGGTCCAACACCCCAGCCTCTCCTTGTGGGGTAAATACATTTCGGTAAATAAATACTTGCGGCCATGTGACACGTGCCGTTGTTGAAACCCCCACCCCACCCCCTCCTCTCCCCGCGGCAGTGGGTGGGTGTGTTTGTGTTGCGAAGAAGATAAGGACTGCAGGGTATTTTGCTACCAGCGGCTATTAAGAAATGGCAGTAAGGGCAAGGATAGTACAGTATTAAAAAGTTATGCGTGCATCAGATCCTGCATATATGAGTGGCAGCTTGAGGGGAGAGAGAGAGGTGCAGGGAATGCCTTTCCGTTGCTTCTGCAAGGTAGCTTTCCTGTGTTTCATTGCTATATAAGAGGTGCTAGGAACTTGAACCCGAGTTAAAATTGTACCGCCTGCCCTGCAGGTCCTCCTTCCTTATCCTTTCAGAGCGACAGCAAAGCACTCTGCGTATGCTCAGAAGTATTATCTTGCTCACAACTGCCAAGAAAATAGGTTTCCAGGCTAAGCTCCGATTCAAAATAAAATCCTGGGTATATTGGTTTGCTTTTTTTTTTATTATTTAACCAACCCTATATGGCAACTAGCCTGCCTTTAACACAGGCACTTCACATGGATGACCACGACTACCCAGGGCTGTGTTAGTTTAAGTGGTCTATTTTGCTTTTTTGCTTTCCCTGTTGAGCTGTAAACAGCATGTGCTGGAGGTGGGGGGGAGTGTTTACTTTCTAGCAGAAGAAGCAATAAATCTGCCATGCAGTTTCCCCTCCCTGCCGCTTCCCGAACGTTGCTGCACACAGTTTCAAAGCAATGTCATTGGTGCCTGGGCTATCTGCTGCCATGTATCGCTCCATGTTTGCCACAGGTTGTTGATTCTGATAGCATTGCCTTCTGGAGAAAATGTGGGGGTTGGGGGTCTGAGAGTCAAGGTCCTAATTCAAGAAGCCCAAATTCCCTCTGTAGCAGAGCTGTTTTTTATGGTGGAATGGTTGTCATGGTGCACGTAGACGTTTTCTGTGCCATAATCATGAGATGACTCCACTGGTGAATCAACTGTTTAAACCATGTGCATCATATTGAACCGCTCACAACTTTACTGACAAAACTAGCTGAACAGAAATTTTCTCTGAAATGCATAACTTTCTCAGTGTCCTTACAAAATTTCTTTTCTGTTGAACAACTTCTGTGTGTGAGTGTTGAGAGCACTGCACCACATTTTATCCGCTTTAATAATATATATTGAATTTATTTAATTTAGAGCATTTGTACTCTGCAAAAAAAAGCTCCCAGAGTGGCTTACATGCAAACAAAACAAGTTTAACAATCAGAAAAACACAAAACATGTAAGAGATTTGCTCAGCCATGTATCTAATATTTATTTACAAAACTCAAAACAAACTTATAAATTACAACACATTGAAATAAATGTCAGTTTAGAAGGACAAATAAAAATAACTTTGCCTGGTGCAGAAAACATAATAATTTTGGGGAGAGAATCCAATCATAAATGAGGCACCACACTTGAAAAGAGTTTCTGTCACTTACCTCAGATGGTGGAGATGCCTGGTGGTGCGAGTCTCCAAAGGTCACCTCAGTACATGGACAGGTTGAACCAGAGACAAGCATTACTTCAGGCACCTAGGTCCCAAAATACTCAAGGATGTAAAACAGTTTTGCATTTGATCCATAAAGGACCCTGACCATTAGGTCCAGTTGTTACCAACTCTGGGGTTGCGGCGCTCATCTCGCTTGATTGGCCAAGGGAGCCAGCGTACAGCTTCTGGGTCATGTGGCCAGCATGACTAAGCCGCTTCTGGTGAACCAGAGCAGCGCACAGAAACGCCATTTACCTTCCCGTCGGAGCGGTACCTATTTATCTACTTGCACTTTGACATGCTTTTGAACTGCTAGGTTGGCAGGAGCTGGGACAAAGCAACGGGAGCTCACCCCGTTGCGGGGATTCGAACCGCCAACCTTCTGATTGGCAAGTCCTAGACCCTGTGGTTTAACCCACAGCGCTAGGCAACCAGAAATTCTATGCAGGTGAGTAAGGGAGCTAGTGGACGAGGGATGAATTGCTCCATCCCGCTTTTGATACCCTGCTTGGTTTCTTTGCCAGCTGTGAAAGAAAGGAAGTCCTTTTCTATGAGATCAGTATGGAAATACAGAGGGCTGGTGAAGGGATGGATCATTTTGACCATCTAGCTGTCCATTTCATTGAAGGCTTCATTATTACTATTATTATTAATAATAATAATAATCATAATAATAATATGTTAAGAAGCTAGAAGCCTGCTTTTCCATGGAGAATAGGACTTATCGTCTTCCAAGACTACACTGGTTAGCAATTAGTTTCCGTGCTCAATTCTAATTGCTGTTTTTGACCTTTTTACACATCTCAGTACCTCAAGGACTGCCTCTTCTCACTTGAACCAACCTAGACCCTGTGTTCAGCATCTGAGGCTCTTCTCTGTGTGCCTCCTGGTGACATGAGAATGGCCTTTTCAGTTGTGGCTCTTCTAGAATGCTTTCCCCGGGGAGGCTTAGCACCATCACTATCTAGTTTAGATGCCTGGCAAAAAAACTTAAATTGGGTTATTTACAAAACCGAGTTAAGGGAAATCATCAACACCTTGAATTAGACTTGGAAGCAGACTGCAGCTAAGGACTGGAATAATATATTCATTTGTAATTAGCAATCTAGTAACTATTCTGAAACAACAGCAGTTTCTGAACAGCTTTTAATGGCAGGCAGTCCTGTGTGCAGTTAATTGCAGTAGCCAATCTATTTAGCAGAGTATAACTAATACAGAACAGCTAAAATAATTGTGGCCGGACTACAAGAACTAATTTATTGGGTTAATTCTGTTGCGTGTGTTTGGTGTTAAAACGGTAATTATGTATTTCTGTGGTACTTTTCTGTGAACAAGTTGTATTTAACTTTGCAGCGGCCTCTTGAGACATGTTTAGGCTGTAAGACAGCGGTAGGCAACCTAAGGCCCGTGGGCCGGATGCGGCCCAATCGCCTTCTCAATCCGGCCCGTGGACGGTCCGGGAATCATCGTGTTTTTACATGAGTAGAATGTGTGCTTTTATTTAAAATGCATCTCTGGGTTATTTGCGGGGCATAGGAATTCGTTCACCCCCCCCATATAGTCCGGCCCACCACATGGTCTGAGGGACGGTGGACTGGCTCAGGCTGAAGAAGGTTGCTGACCCCTACTGTAAGAAAATAACACTGATGTTCTGTGGATTGGTTCAGCTCTTGATAGATTCGCAGTAAGGAATGGATTTTGCCTCAGGCCAGATTGCATTGTGACCTTGGAAGTTTCCTCTGCTGTATTTGACTTGACTGCCTCTTGTGAATCACCTTCACCTAGTAGCTCTCTGTAAGTTACTACTTAGGTGGCGCTGTGGGTTAAACCACAGAGCCTAGGACTTGCCGATCAGAAGGTCAGTGGTTCGAATCCCCGCGATGGGGTGAGCTCCCATTGCTCTGTCCCAGCTCCTGCCAATCTAGCAGTTCAAAAGCATGTCAAAGTGCAAATAGATAAATAGGTACTGCTCCGGCGGGAAGGTAAACGGCGTTTCCATGCACTGCTCTGGTTCGCCAGAAGTGGCTTAGCCATGCTGGCCACATGACCCGGAAGCTGTCTGAGGACAAACGCCGGCTCCCTTGGCCAATAAAGCGAGATGAGTGCCGTAACCCAGAGTCGGTCACGACTGGACCTAATAGTCAGGGGTCCCTTTACCTTTAAGCTACTACTGCAGTGTACCTTTACAGAATGTTCCTTCCTACATTGAGATGCAGTGTGATGTCAAGGCTAGAGCAAGTTGGGCTTTGATGTTGAAGCCTAGTTCATGTCTATACTCAGCTGTGAGCCTCCCATCCCAAACAACTGATTGGCGCTATATCTGGTTATCTTACTGGGATGACGCACGCTAGCATAGCTGAAATGTGGCAACAATCTCTCAAGCTAACCTACTGGACAGGATTGTTGTAATGATAAGGTGAGGTATCACTTGACATCTACCCATGTACACCCCTTTTGAGTTCACTTGAGGGAGGGACAAGATGCAAATATGACTAATCATGTATAGGTTATAGATATGCATAGATAATGTGTGGGTATGATAAAAATAAAAAACTATCAATAGTTTGATGGGTACGTTGTCTACTCTTTGCTGCATCTTGCATGACAAACAAACAGAAGCAGGAGTGGGTGATGACACTGAGGATTTGCTTTTGTCTCTGCAGCTCTTATTGTTTTTTGATATAGAACAAAGGATTAATAATAATAATAATAATAATAATAATAATAATAATTTATTATTTATACCCCGCCCATTTGGCTGGGTTTCCCCAGCCACTCTGGGCGGCTTCCAACAGAACACTAAAATACAACAACCTATTAAACATTAAAAGCTTCCCTAAACAGCGCTGCCTCCAGATGTCTTCTAAAACTTTGGTAGTTATTTTTCTCTTTGACATCTGGTGGGAGGGCGTTCCACAGGGCGGGTGCCACTACCAAGAAGGCCCTCTGCCTGGTTCCCTGTAACTTGGCTTCTTGTAGCGAGGGAACCGCCAGAAGGCCCTCGGCGCTGGACCTCAGGGTCCAGGCAGAATGATGGAGGTGGAGATGCTCCTTCAGGTATACTGGACCGAGGCCGTTTAGGGCTTTAAAGGTCAGCATCATACTGGGACAGTCTCTTCCGGGATGCCTGGATTTCTATCCCTAGTTACAGTCCAATTGCATTCTCATATAAAGCAGAGCACACGTGGATGAATTGTGCTTCCCCCCCCCCCAATATGGGCACTTCCTCCTTTCTGTCATAGTGGTGGGCAGTTTGCTTGGCAGAACAGAGTTTTGCACATGAATCCTAAATGTTCCACTGCACTATACTGACAATTCTTACAGCACATTTCTCTCTAGGGCAGATATCAAGCTGTAAAGTAGAGGGGCTTTTATACCAGCTGGCTGCTGAGTTTATCCCACCTGTTGTTAAATGGGCAGTTTACAGCTTTTGTTGCTAATTCATTATGAAGTGCAATTGATACGGATTTCGCATAGTTGCTTTCGGGTTAAGATTTTGCTGCATGGCAGGCTCAAATTCAACTGATACAGCTTTTGCTATCTCTCTATATATG
Source organism: Podarcis cretensis (assembly GCF_951804945.1). NCBI lineage: Eukaryota > Metazoa > Chordata > Lepidosauria > Squamata > Lacertidae > Podarcis > Podarcis cretensis. The sequence continues at coordinate 25,555,396 of NC_137182.1, read as the reverse complement.
TGGATAATCAATCTCCCTACCCCACCCCACCCCATATTGCTATCTAAGCATTTAAAAGAGGGCATCCCTTTGTTTATTTCCCCAGGACAGTGGGGCTGTGGAGCAATTACTCTTTTATCTATTGGGCTGTGTGTTTTGGAATTATGTTGTTGTTCAATACAGTGAAGCAAAGGGCAATAGAAATAGCCCAGTTTACACCATGAGAATACTTGGCTGCCTGTGTGGGATAAGCACTTCCTTCAGATCAGGTATCTAGGATGAATAAACTGTAGTTCTCTATCAGAGTGCAGAATTGTAGGGAAAAAATAGAAAGCTAGACACCCTGGACATTTGCCTACTGCCTGCACTGTGTGGTTTAATTTGTTTGCACGAGACGTATGGAGATGTTTGTTCCACAGGTTCCTTTTTCAGTGCTAACACATGTTCTCGGCTTGAAGCCTTGTAATGGGCTGTTACCTCTACTGCATGGTTGATCTTCTAAATAGCTGGTAGGAGAATAACTTGCTGATGAATGAGCAGATGACTTCCAGTCCCTTCCCATTTAATGATTTCACAGTTCTAGCATAGAAATGACGCGGGGCTGATACAGTTTTCATGGCTGCTATTGCTTCATTTATATGCCACTTTTCTTAAAGCAGCACACAGTGTTAGTTATACAGGGCCATCTTTTCATTATGTTAATAGTATGATTTTTGAAGCCCCCCTAAAGTGTTAGGTAGCTATAACTTGGCCTCATGAAAATAAGTCTAGCAGGGTTAGCTTGCCCTGACTTTTGCAGAGAGAAAGGGAGCTCAGCTTGCAATGGGAAGTATTCACAAGGCCAAACTCCATCTGCCTGCTGCCTTCAGGGGCTCTGGGAAATTTGCCATGCTGTATATTTTTGTGTGTGTGTGTGTGTGTGTGTGTGTGTGTGGTAATAATCAAGGAGCTATAGGCATGCTTAATAAATCTAGAGCTAAGTTTTATTTAGAGTACACTATGTGCCTACAAGAGTCCACATACTTTTATTTTGTAGTAATTTTGTTTCCTATCTTTTGCAGTGCTTTTCAAGAGCTCCAGTTGAGGGCGAGGAACCAGTGGAGGTAGGTCCTATAGAAATACAAACTTTAATAATCTACCTTTACATAATTTCTGTTGTGCTGCTTCTGCTTCTCCCATTTTTTAATAAAAAAACCCCTCCCCCTGGTTTTGTTTCATTCTTTATCCAAGATCTATGCAACACCAAGTGAGAGTAAAGTTTCCCCTAGTGTGGAGCATGACCACATAGAAAAACGCAAGACAAGTGGCAAGCCTTTATAAAGTGTTTGACCAAGCACTTATGAAAACAAAGTAAACCGTAAAACTGTTCTTGCTTATATGCTTGTTGATCCTTTCAAAATAATTCTGATATAAACTAGAAACATTTGGCCAGTGCCACATGTTAGATGTGAAATTCAGCCCACTATTTCTCCACCTCTTCGGCCTGTAGTCTCAACATTTTCCGAATTCCTTAGCCTCGCCATTCTCTTCCTGCCAACACTGTCCAAGCCCCTCCTATATTTAGGTTGTTCTCTCTTCCTCCTTTTTCTGTGGGCATTGGTCTTCTCCATCTGATCTTCCCTAAAGTTCCTGCTTCTCACCCACTATGTTCTGGAACTTTCCGTCTCAGAAGCTGCACTATTTTCCCTTCCTTGCAGACGTGTTCTCATTCTGAGCAGTTAGAATGAGTGAATAGAAACCATCAGCTTACTGAGCAGTGAATGTGGGACAGTTTGCCCATTTCTTATGTGCAGCAGCACATACAACTGTGGCTGGCTTTGTCTTATTCTGTGGTTGCTGTTGCTCTGCCCTTAGTTACGGACTAGTTCTGTTCTGTTGCCATGGAGTGGAAGGCCTGCCCCTCCATGCATTGCTACCGTGTTTTATCACTATTTATTGGGGAAGTTTAGGGAAGTAGGTAGGTTATTTGTTCTTGCAGTCTTAAAACTTTATTCACACTGATAATTGTGTTGTTTCAAAGAGGTCAGTAAGATTTTTCCACTTTCTTTGGAGTGGTTCTCTCTCTCTCAGGAAAAAAACAACAAACTTTTTACAAAATTTCTGTCTGTAAAGCCCATTGTTGTGTAGCTTTTAATCCTGTGAAACTGCCTTAAAATCAAGATTAATCACGTATGGATTGTACACATTTCACCCCAGCCCTTTGTCATACAACTCACACAGAACTATGACTTCTGAGATATAACTAAAAGAACCCTCAGATCTGACTATTATGGGGTTAAATTTGGAACCTCCAATTATGGACAGAAGTAAGACTTTTCTTTCCTGATCCTTTTTAGTTTTTGCCCAGGATATTCCAGCAGTAAACAACCTGCAAATAATGTGAGTAGGAGTATTATTTATGTATTAAAAAGCGTTCTTACACAAAACACACAAAACTAAAAGAGATTATTTAAAGATGTGTCACAGAACTAAACATATTTTAAGTATTTCAAAATATATAAACAACACTTGGAAAAAGAATTTTAAAGTCTCAAGGGCAAATTACACACAGTGATAAAGACATAGTTCGGTGTTGCATGAATCTTTTTAAAAACTTACATATAGCAGCTGTAAGGGGTGATATGGCTCCGAACATTTACCAAGTATTACATAGCAGAGAAAGATTGCTCCTTATTTTGCTTAATACAGACAACCATGAAATGCCATGATAGAAAAACATTGTTTGGTAAAGTGTCTGTCTGTAGTGTTCTCTGACATTGCACAAAAACTCAGCAAAGGATTCAGGGGACTTGGAGGCTGGAAACAGGTGCTAGAGGAAGCTGGTATTCTTACAAGTGGAGATGTCAGCCAGGGAGGAGAGTCAGAACATAAAGCATAGTGGGGTATTTTATGAGTGATGAATAATAAAAGGAATAATGCTGCAAAAAGCCCGCTGTTTGGGTGGGAAGCTTTAGTCTTGGCTTTTAGCCAGAGATCTCCCTGCTCACATACAGCCCATAAACGTGTTTACAAAACTTCTCTGTTAAAAAAAAAAAGTGTGTTCCCCATACTTTTCAGTTAGGGTAGAGCAAACTGAAAATGTTCTTAGGTTTTAGAATTAAAACCAGAAATTTGCCCTCCCCACAGAATCATGTACTTATTTGAACCCTGGTCTTCCACTACACCAAACTGGTGTTGTGTATGATTTTTTAGTCAGCTGTACGAGCTATAAGTCTGGTCCAGGAATAAAGCAAGATGAAGACTGTGTTTCGAGAAACAAGGTGTGGGATGCAACTTGCATACATTGTCCCTAGCAGTAACAGTGGTAGTGCTGCTGTCAGACACCCAGCTCAGTGGCTTGCCAACCTTTCAGCTTTGGTGGAGCTGTTTTTACATCGTCCTCCACTGAGGAACCCTTCTAAAGCTTTTCTACAACACAGCTTGAAAACCAATAGCTTAATTCAACAATTTCAAAGTTAGGGCCACCCCTTTAACAATGAGACCCCCCCCCTTTTTAAAGAAAATATGGCTGTTGTTTTGATTCTTCCTTTAGAGCAGGGGTGGGGAACATGTGGCCCTTTAGATGGACTTCAACTTCCATTCTGGCCATGCTTGCTGGGGCTAATGGGAGTTGGAGTCCAACAACATCTGGAAGACCACAGGTTCCCCATATTTGCTTTAGGGTAACCAGATAGAATTGAGACCAGGACTCCTATCCCTTTAATATCATGCAGAAGAGGGGGCTTTAAGTAACTTGTTATGTAGAGTTAAGAAAAGTTATCAAAACATCTATACAGCTATACAGGTGCTGTTTTCCTTATTTAAATACCCACCCACCCTCAGATCCTAAAGATAACCCAGATTTGATAGTGCAGCCAAGAATGTAAATTGGGAAAACGGCACAGAAGAGTTAAATACCCCACAGCTCCACTGCTCTGATGAAATTCTGACACACACCTCTTGAATGTGGTTGCTTTTCAGTAAAAATGCAAATGTTCGGAGATCAAGTTGCAGATGCCCTGCGCAGTGTAGCTTTGCCCTCAGATTTAAAGTTTGCAAAGTTGTTTTACATTCTTTGTCACTCTCTCATTCATCTTTATTGAATTTGATTGGAATTTGCAGCAAAAGATGACTCAGAAACTTCAACCGATCCAAAATGCAACAGCCTGTTTACTGGCTGGCGTTCCATTTAGAACTCGCATAAGCTCTGTGTTAAAACAAACTGCATTGTACCGGTACTTACTTTGATGTTTAAAGCCATTCTCTAACTTTTGGAACCTTTTCAGAGTTTGGGGTTTTTTTTTGCTCTTGTGTGTGATGGGGGGTTCTTTTCCTTTTCTTTTACATTGACTGTTGATTATATGTTTGTGTTATAGAGTGTCTTAGGTTATTGTTAAGGAAAGACACTTGTGTCTTCCATAGAACAAATCTTTTGTGCTTGGTACTTAACTGCTTTATTATTGAAAAATTTAATAGAAATCAGGCCATTCACTATGTCAGCCCCTAAATTGTGGAATTCTCTTCCCAAAGAGGTGTGTACTTTCTTCACCTTATAGCTGTCATTGGATGTTGAAGTCATACCCCTTACTGTATTTTCTTATTTAAAATTGCATTGGTTTCTTACTTAAATTCTTGTATCTCATTTTAAATTGCATCACTGTATTGTTTTAACCTGCCCTGGGACCTTGTGGTGAAAAGCGGGTTAGAAATCCTGTTTACAGTTACTATTATTTATTCCATTTATATCCTGCCCTTCCTCCAGAAGTCCAGGGCAGCAACAGAAAATGCAGTGTGGTGTACTATTGTTGAGGATTCCTGCCATTTCATTCTCCCTGCTCCCAAACAGCCATTCAGCATTTCATGCCCATTGTTAGTTTTGGTTTTATCCCACCTAAAAATATTTTGTATCTCTGCAAACCTTGGTTTTTTTTACCAAACTTGCATGGGATGTGCCTTTTGGCTACATAAGCAAATGATACACAGTCTGAACTTTGGAAATGGAAGGAATTATGATGCATAGCGTAGGCAGAGATGGATATGCTTTGCAGTTCTCTGATTGTTGGTTTATATCTTGTAGAGTTGTGTTGCTGTGTATTTCTGGAGGGAGTGGGTGTTACTCAGCTACATCTTACTCAGCTACATCTTACTCAGAGTAGACCTATTGAAATGAATGAACCTAACTTAGTCTACTCTGAGTGAAACTTAGTTGAATACCACCCATTGTCTATGGGCTGCAGTAAAGATGTGAGCACATGGGGAAAATTCCTCCCAGGGTTTTTTGGGGGGCGGGGGGTGTTTTCCTCAAGGGAAATTTGAGGGGTTCCCCCATTCCCTCCTCAAATCTTCAGATCTCTAGACTGTAGGAGAATTTGGTCTCTCCTGGTTGATGGTACTACTTGATCGCTTGCGGCATCGTGGAAAGTTTGTTTCAGAACTTACTTTATTTACTTCAAGTTCCTTTGACATGATACACTGTGGAGTTTCCTGCTTATAGTTCATTTTGATCTGGGTAGTGTATATTCTGTACAGGTGACTCTCAACTTACGCTGGGGTTACGTTCTGGGGGTAGCACGTAAAGCCAAAATCACATACACTCAAAACTCAATGGGTTCAATGGTGGGTGGGATTGCGAAAGACTTCCCCCCCCAGACGTCTGCCCCCTTTTTATTATTACTATTATTATGCCAAGTGCATAAAGCTGTACTTCCACCATCAGACCATCTGCTGCTAGATGGTATCTGTTTTAGACACAGAATTCAGCATCCTATAAATCTCAGTGATAAACATGAAAAGTAATGATCAGTAGTGAAATCTCAAAAGATCCAAATCTCCTGAGACTTTTAGATGCCCTACATGGTTTCCTGCCCTTTTCAGTGGCCTTTAGAACAAGTAGGCAAACAGGCCTGTGAGCATATTTGCATAAATTATTTAAGTTGTAGATTTTGCGTTGCTTTTGTGCAGAATTTGGATATTCCCCTGAAATTTATGCAGATCTGGGGTATGTGTATGTGTGTTGAACTGACATGAGGGCCCCATACCTCACATCTATAACAGCTAGCAATGTTCTCCTACACAAGTACAGTCGTACCTTGGTTTTTGAACAGCTTCGTTCTGGAATGTTTTGGCTCCCGAATGCCGCAAACCTAGAAATGACTGTTCCAGTTTGTGAACTATTTTTGGAAGTCGAACCTCCAACGAGGCTTCCTGCAGCCAATCAGAAGCCATGCTTTGGTTTCCGAACATTTTGGAACTCGAATGGACTTCTGTAACTGATTCTGTATGACTTCCAAGGTACGACTGTAATGTTTTAGATGCTGTGTAGAGCACAGAACTAGCATTATTTTTGCTTGGAAAGCTCTCAGTCTACATTTGATGGGCAGCACAAGGTTTTTTGGGGGGGCGGATTATAAATTAAGAGATGTATCCACTTGCTTTATACTGAGCCAGAACACCGGACTATCTAGTCCAGTATTTTTTCCTCTGACTGTCAACAACACTCCAGCGTCTTTGGTAGATTTCCCCCCCCCTTCCTCTTGTTCCAGAGAGCCTTTAATGATAAAATTGTATGTAAATGACTGAAACAAACAAACACACTCAGAGATGGGTAATCTGCAGCTCTCCAGATGTTATTGGACAACAGTTTATCTCTCTCTGTTGGCCATGAAAGTTGGGAGCCCAACAACATATGGAGGCCACAAGCTCCTCATCCCTGCTTTAACTGGAGATAGCAGGGATTCTGAACTTTAGTTCTTATGAATGCAAAGCATGTTTTCTGCTACCAGAGGCAGGTTAAGTATACAGTGGCCCAAACTCCCATTATTCTAGGCGCATTTTGCAACAGGGAATTTCATTAGCGTGACCAGTTTCTGAGCTCTGGGCGTAGTATTGCGCCTAAGATTTCATATTAAAACTGCAAAGTGGAAGGAAAGGAGGACCTTTTTCTGCCTCCCCACTTCCTGCAACTCCCTGAAGACTGGAGAAGAGACCCTTTTAAGAATATTAGGGAGGTGGGCAGGGGAAGGACTAGATCAGGTGAGAAATGAACATAATATTTTAGCTGCAGTTCATTCATTTTCAGCTTTGTATTCTTGTTATATAAAAAAAGTGCGCCCAGACATTCCATTGTTGCTCCCATAACCTAGGTTTAAGGTGCCATTTAGCTCCTTGCTTTCATGTCTCAGTTTCTAACACTGCTCAGGAAAGGTTTTACCTGAAGGAAGAAACTTATTGGGCCAACATGAGGGTACTGCTTAAGGCATAGAAGAGCCATATATCATAAGGCATGAAGGTGGTGGAGGGAAAGGAACGTATCATATTATCCTTCCCCAATCTGGTGCCCTTCAGATGTTGTTGAACTCCCAATCTGCATCAGCCTTATCTAGCATGGCCAATGATCTGGAATGCTGGGAGTTGTGGTCCAAAATGACTAGAGGGCACCAGTTGGCAGAGGCTGTCATATGTGGCCACAGGGATGAGCCTTACTTCCCAGACTCTGGAGACCACAGATCAGGAGTGGGGAACACGTACCTCTGCAGAGATTGCTGGACTGGGATTCTATTATTCTATGACTACAACTTCTATTATCTCTTGACTGTCAGCCACCCTGGCTGGGACTGATGGGAGCAACAGGTATGACGGAAGATCACAGGTTCCCCATCCCTGCCATAGATAATTCTGTTTTCCAGGTAGGGGGAGCGACCATTACTTTAAAATTCCCTGTCATTGGAAAGATGGTTATTGCTCTCCTGTGAGGGTTAAAATGATGAGGGAATTGTTGTTCTTGCCTGTTCAAACTCGGCGTAGGAAGTAGAACAACACAGCCTCCCAGATTATTATATCGCAGTGTGGGGCCCAATTTGACTTGGCTTGAGAAGGCAATAGGCATTTTCTGTTGTAATTGTATGTTCTTTGAAAAAATGTTCTCATTATAAAAAAACTATACGTGGTAATGCTATGTTTGTATTTTAATACTTTCTTTCATTATTTCCTAGCTTTCTTCTGGGTTTAAAATAGCTAAAGAAACTTATTCTAAGTACCTTAGAAACCTGCAGCTGAACACTTGGTTGGTTATTTCCGTTTGATATGTGATCTTCAGCCTTTGTCTTTTCCCTTCTCCACAGCTCCTATCTTAAAAGTTTTTTGTCCTTATACTTTTCCCTTTTGCCAACAACTTGGAGCCCCTCTTGTGCTTAGGCTGCACAAACTATTTCACCCTAGCCCCTCACTCTGCTTAGCTGTTCTTTATCTCAGTCTTCTGTCTCCACACTTTTAAATGTTTTCAATGTCTTTTGCTAAGCCTACTGCTCTTTTTTCTTCAGTTGTGTGGCTTCTGGCCTCCTTATATCTTCCCAGAATTCTTTCTCCTTCCTTCCTGCTGACAGCACATAGTTCCACCTGTCCTTTCGCCCTTTGTTATCTCTTTTCCCCAAACAAGCTAACTTTTCACTTCCATCCACAGCAAGCCTTATTATTTGTCAACATTCTGTTTCTGACACTCACTGAACAGTTAGAATGTTTGTGAACATCTCATGACAGTGCACAACCATTGGCCGGGGCAGAAAGCCTGTAGGTGACAGGACAGGAGACAGACAAATGACCATTTTTTGCCTATTTATAGTTACCAATCTATCAGTAACAAGCTCAAGATTTGACAGCTGATAGGTGGAGAGGGAAACTAGGGTATAAGAGCTCAAATGAGTCAGATAATGAGTCTCATTGTCAAGGTTATAAATGCAAACAATAACCTGAGGTGACCAAGGGAAGGGTATGTCTGGGGTGTGTGTGGAAACACTCTAGGATGCTGGCTAGATGGGTATTTAGAGCCATGGGTATTTAGAGAGACAGGGACTTGGAGGAAGGCTGACTAGCTGGAGCAGAGATGGGGCACCTGTGTACAACCCGCATCAGTCCTAGCCATCATTTCCAGTGGTCAGCGATGAAGGAAGTTGTAGTCCAACACTGTATTGTAACCCACAGGTCCCCTCCCCTAACTTTGAGGATGGAAATGACTTCCTGCAAGTGATTTATGAGCTGTACTACTGTGCAAAACATTTTAGAAGGGAAGCATTACTAAACATCCAAAGGGCCTGAAGACAGAAAAGCCTTCGTTTAGTTGGTGCAGGGGGCTGGCTTCAGGATAAAACAATAAGAATAAATCTTTCTGCAAACTTTGATAGACTTCTGCTGAAACAGATACTTTAAAAATTGTTGTAGAAATCTTTTTCTTTCCCCCTTCTTATCTGAATATACAGTATATTCAACTATGTTTTTCATGCAATAATGTCTTCAGCTTCTGACCAACGTTTAACTAATCAAATTTTCTGTGCCTGCTTATTGTAATGAATTTGGACCTTGACAGCACTTAGCCCAATCCCTTTAGTTTGCTAGAGAGGGTGTGGATATGAGGCTTTAAAAATGTACCGTATTTTTCGCTCTATAACACGCACCAGACCATAACACGCATGTAGTTTTTAGAGGAGGAAAACAAGAAAAAAAATATTCTAAACAAAATAGTGGATATATGATTTTTGTGGTTCGTGCTGTGGCCACAGACATGTGATCTGACAGTAAGTTTGGAGTAGCCCAATGCAAAAATCCTGAGGATCCATGTGGATCCATGCTTTGTAACCACGGAGGAGGGAAGGAAGGGGAACCATGAATCCTCTGCTCACGACTGCAGCAGATCCCCCCCGCCACCCGCAGGCATTCGCTCCATAACACGCACAGACATTTCCCCTTACATTCTAGGAGGAAAAAAGTGAGTGTTATGGTGCAAAAAATACGGTACCTACTTGAGATCAGCTTCGTTTCTCATTTTAACAAGGAGGAGCCTGTTCATAAAGTATGGAGAAACAGTGGCTTTGTTTATCTTTTTTGGACTCTTAACTCCTTTCAGCCAGCTTCAGCCAATATATATATATATATATTTAAATATTTATTAAGGTTTTTTAAATACAAAATGCAAAAATAATAAACAATATAACATGTATCATAACATATTTTCAAAGCTTCTTTGGACTCCCTCACGTCTCCCGCTCCCACTTACATCATTATAAACTTTTACCAGCAATTTATCAACTTGTTTACATTCTTAAATCCCGTTCATTTAATTTACTCTAATAGTTCTCCCAAAGGTTTATGTTTCCCTCCATCACACTTGTCATCCAGATTACATCTATTTTAGTGGTGCTCAATTATTTATAGTCTGGCATCCTTCTTAAGATTCAACCAAATTACAATATTTTTGTAAATAAATTCTAAATTTCTTTCAGTCTTCTTCAACCCTTTCCTCTCCCAGGTCTCGGATTCTGCCAGTCATCTCAGCCAGTTCCATATAGTCTATCAGTTGCATCTGCCATTCTTCCAGTGTGGGTAGATCTCGAGTTTTCCAATGCTTGGCGATGAGTATCCTTGCTGCTGTTGTTGCATACAGGAAAAAAGTTCTGTCCTTCTTTATCACCCTCTGGCCGACAATACCCAGGAGAAAAGCTTCTGGTTTCTTAGGGAAAGTATACTTAAATACCTTTTTCAACTCATTATATATCATTTCCCAGAAGGCCTTCACTCTAGGGCACGTCCACCAGAGGTGAAAGAATGTTCCTTCATTCCCTTTACATTTTCAGCATTTGTTATCAGACAAATGGTATATTTTGGCAAGTTTAACTGGGGTCATGTACCATCTATATATCATTTTCATTACATTTTCCTTCAAAGCATTACATGCAGTGAAGTTCAACCCAGTGGTCCACAACCTTTCCCAGTCCTCAAACATGATATTGTACCCAATGTCCTGTGCCCACTTTATCTTAGCCGATTTAACCATTTCATCTTGTGTATTCCATTTTAACAGCAAGTTATACATTCTTGAAAGTACCTTAGTCTTAGGTTCTAACAGTTCTGATTCCAATTTCGATTTCTCCACCTGGAACCCTAACTTTTTGTCATTTTTGAAAACTTCTTTAATCTGAGCGTAATGAAGCCAGTCTCGCACTTTATCCTTCATTTTCTCCAAACTCTGCAATTTCCAATTGTCTCCATCTTTTTCTAAAATTTCCCAATATTTTGGCCATTTGGCCTCCATATTGGGTCTTTTTCGGGCCTTAGCTTCCAGAGGTGATAGCCACCTTGGAGTTTTATTTTCCAATAAGTCTTTATATTTTGTCCAGACATTAAACACTGCTTTTCTGACAATATGGTTTTTAAAGGCCTTATTGATTTTAACCTTATCATACCATAAGTATGCATGCCAACCAAAAGCATTGTTAAAACCTTCCAAATCCAATACATCAGTGTCTTCGAGAAGTAGCCAGTCTTTTAGCCAGCAGAAAGCTGCGGCCTCATAGTACAACTTTAAGTCCGGCAGGGCGAAGCCCCCTCTCTCTTTCGCATCAGTTAATATCTTAAACTGAATTCTGGGCTTTTTGCCCTGCCAGACAAATTTAGAGATATCTCTCTGCCACTTCCGGAAGCACTCCGTCTTGTCCACAATCTGTAGTGTTTGAAACAAAAACAACATTTTTGGCAATACATTCATCTTGATAGCAGCAATTCGGCCTAGCAAAGAAAGTTTCAATTTTGTCCAACTATCTAAGTCTCTCTTAATTTCTGACCAACATTTTTCATAATTATCCTTAAATAGACTCAGATTTTTTGCTGTTATGTTTACCCCTAGGTACTTTACTTTTTTAACCACATTTAATTCTGTCTCTCTCTGAAACCATTCCGACTCTGTAACTGTCAAATTTTTTTCCAATACCTTGGTTTTCTGTTTGTTTAGTTTGAATCCCGCCACCCGACCAAAGTCTTGAATCAATTGTAATACTCTTTTTGTACTAGATTCTGGCTCCTGCAGGGTCAAAACTAGGTCATCTGCAAAAGCTTTAAGTTTATATTGTTTCGCTCCAACCTGAATTCCTTCCACCAACCTGTCCCCTCTAATCATATTCAGGAGCACTTCCAGAACCGAAATGAATAGCAAAGGGGAAATAGGGCAGCCTTGTCGTGTTCCTTTTTCAATTTTAAACTCTTCTGTAACCACATTGTTAACTATCAGTTTAGCCTTTTGTTCTGAATATATTGCATCAATCCCATTCTCAAAACCCCGTCCCACTCCCATTTCTTTTAAGTTTCCCTTCATAAATTTCCAGGAGATATTGTCAAAGGCCTTCTCCGCATCTATGAAAATTAACACTGCTTTTGTATTTATGTCTGTTTGCAAAAGTTCCAAAATGTCAATAATATTCCTTGTGTTAGCAAACAGGTGTCTACCTGGGAGAAAGCCCGCCTGGTCCTTGTGAATTACTTCATTTAAAACTTTTTTAAATCTACTTGCCATAATATCTGCAAAAATTTTGTAATCCACGTTTAGAAGAGAGATGGGACGATAGTTCTTAAGTTGTGTCTTTTCAGCTTCCGATTTTGGTATCAATGTGATAAAAGCTTCCTTCCACAATTCTGGCGCCCTCTTCCCCTCCATAATTTCATTGCTAACATCCATCAATGGTTGTATCAAATAGTCTTTTAATGTCTTATAATACTTGGAGGTCAGCCCATCTGGTCCTGGAGATTTGCCCAATTTCATATTTTGAATGGCTTGCTCCATCTCTTGTCGTGTTATTTTACAGTTCAGGATTGATCTATTTTCTTGTGACAATTTTGGCAGTCCATTTTTTCCCAAAAATTGTTTAATCTCATTCTCATCTTGCGGCCCTTGGGTATATAATTTTTTGAAATATCTCTGGAAGCACTTTCTAATATCCACAGGGTTCTGAATGTTTCTTCCTTCAATCTCTAAATTTGTAACTGTATTTAGTTTTTGTCTCCTCTTCAACTGCCAAGCTAGCAGTTTTCCACATTTGTTCGCCGATTCAAAGGTTTTTTGTTTCATTAATTTAATCTTCCACTCTATTTCCTGGTTTATCAATTTAGAATATTGTGCTTGATGAAGCTTAATTTCTCTCAGCGTCGGCTGTGACTTCGGGTTTGATCTTAGCTTCTTTTCTAATTCTTTAATTTTCTCCAGAATTTTATCTTTCCTCTCATTTTGTGTCCTTTTCTTTACAGCATTCTGTTGTATCAAGAACCCCCTCATCACTGCCTTGCTTGCGTCCCAGATGGTTCTTTTTTCCACCGTAGTATTCAAGTTTATCTCAAAATAGTCCTTTAGAGCTTTTTGGGCCTTCTTAATAATCTCCTGATCTCTAAACAAATTGTCATTCATCTTCCATCTAAAGGAGCCGGTTGGTATTAGTGTCAAGTCCATCTTTACTGCATTATGGTCGGAGCAGGTCTTTGGGCAGATTTCCACCTTCTTGACCTTGGGTGCCAGACCTCTAGATATCCATATTTGGTCGATTCTTGTCCAAGTCAGTTGGGCTTCAGAGAAAAATGTTCCCTCTCTTCCCAAGGGGTTCTTTGTCCTCCAAATATCAATCAAATCCATATTGTCTATCATTTCAAAAAAGGTCTTTGGTAGTCTGCCGTCTTTTGTAACATTTTGGCTTTGTGACTTATCCATGTTGGTTGATACGACCCCGTTCATATCTCCCATCCAGCTTCAGCCAATATAGTCAAGGGTCAAGGGTATTGGAAGTTGTAGTTTAGGAACATCCTGGAGGGCCCCAGGTTCCCCAGGACTTCTCTAGTTTGTGACCTCATTTGTATGGGGTTTCCCCCCATATAGGTAGTCTCAGTGGTGTGCCCCTGATTTATTGTTTTCCTTTACTAGTATACTATCTTAATTCAGGGATGGAGGACCTGTGGCCTTCCAGATGTTGGATCTACAACTCCCACCAACTCCCAAACCATTGTCTATGCTGGCTGGAGCTGATGGGAGTGATTCCAACAACGTATGGAGGGCCACAGATACTCCTTTCTTATGCACAGTGAAATCCTATGCGTGTCTACTTGGATGTAAGCTCCATTGAATTCACTGGAGCTTTACTGCCAGGAAAATGATATTTGGTTTCAACTTTAATTACCGTTTGCAAATGGTATGATGTGAAGGAAATGTATTAGAAGTGTAGGAATAGCACTGATGTCTCTCTCTCTGTGTGTGTGTGTATGTATGTATGTATGTATATATATATATATCCCGTGTGTGGGTGCCAGTGAGTTAAATTTCAGTTGTGTGTGGTTTTAAGAGCGTGGGGCAGACAAGCTCAGAAATCCAGACGCATGAGAAGTTGTTCCATTCCTGCTTGGTACTGTTTTTGTTAGAAGAATCTACTCTGGCTAATACTTGAAGCTTCAAAAACACGTTGCTCAGCTACCAGTGTGAACAGTAGCAAACTGATAGGGCAATATGGAAAGAAGGCAGAGTACAGGAATGTTGATTTGGGCCTCTGGCCTGCCACTTTCCAGATCTTAGTCTTGTCTACACAGATGGATTTCTGTGTATTTTCTTCAAAGTTGCTCCTCAGAAAGTCTCTATTACCCACTCTGTGGCTTTTACGTGATTTGCCCTTGCTATCATTTCTATCCAGATACAGGCATCCCCCTTTTTACGCGCAGGAGTTATGCCCAGAGGCACCACGCGTGTCAGTGAAATTGCATGTAATTGAGAACTCATTGAAAAGGCTTGCAAACATCCTGTTCTGTCCCTGTCCTGCCCTTTTAGTGACGTTTCAGTGATGACTTTATGACATTTCTGGATCAGTCCTGGGATCAGAGTGGTTCATGTGTACACGATCGATCATACATAAATTAGGGAAGGGCTGCCTGTATGACTTTCCTGCATCTGATCAAATTAACCCTTGCTCCAGTAATACTCACCAAGAAACTTTGTTGTCTTAGCTGGAGTAGGAAATGGTTCTCCAACACCCCCAGCCAAGGTATATAGGAGCCAAGGGCAGCTGAGTTATTTTGGCACCTGAGGCAGCAGATCCCACAAGTGCCTCCTCCACCTCATTGGCAGTAAAAATGCAACAAGAGTGGGGAACCTGTGGATCTTCAGATGTAGTTGAACTCCAACTCTCATCAGTCCCAGCCAGCAAGACCAGTTGTCAAGGGTGATTGGGAGTCCAGCAACGTTTGGTGGGCCAAAGGTGTTTCACTCCTGAGACATGGCAATTAAAGATTCCTGGGTTGCAGGGGGTTGGACCGGATAATCCTCTTGGTCTCTTCCATCTTTACAGTGCTATGATTCTATGACTCTAATATTTGCTGCCCCTTTTTGACACACCGAATCAGATGCCTAAGGTTGTTATATCTCTCTGCCCAATGGTAGGAAGCTTCCAGTATGTACGCTATGCACGGTCATCCACACCTTGTTGTGACTTAAAGGTTTTGTGTGCACAGAACTCAAGTTTTGCCCTTAGCAGTTCTCCAGGCAGAGGTCAATTGCATTTGCTGTAAATGAGCAGTGAAGTATTTGTGTATGCCAGGGATTTCCCATGTGTGTGTCTTCATGTAATAACAAAACTTGAACGGTTTTTATCAGGAAATTTTTCACTTCCATGTCCGGGGCTTGACTACCATCGTCATAGCGTGGGTGGGAGGGTATTTTTTGTAACTGAGTTCTGCTCAGTACAGAAATATTCATTTGACTCTGTGGCTTCCGAGCTGAGCAGTAATTCCTTGTGATTTTTAGTTGCCTCCAGAGATGGCCTGAGTAATGTATTGTGTTGAAACCAAATGCGGGAAAAGGAAAATAATGAGAAAACCAGACACTTGGAGCCTTTGCTCCAGAAGTTTCCATTAAGACAACATTCTTGAGTGGGAATACGCAGGAATGAGTGGTTTTCCTCTTTTCCAATGTTGTTTAATCAGTATTAATGTTGTTTTACAGAAAGCGTTTTTTTCAAATTGTTTCCTTGAAAATATTAACAATACTGGCAATTTAGTTTATGCTTCTTTAACTTTTCTAACCCTCCCTACACTTTCCCCCAATCCATTTATAGCCCGGGGGGGGGGGATAGCCCAGGTGTTCTTTGAGGGTATTTAAGGGAGTGTTGCTTAGCAAGAGAGAGTAAGTATTGTGGTGTGCTTTCACGAAAAGCTTGGCTACTTGCGCCAGGGCAGGCATGAACATCTGCTAGTTGATAGAAGGTGCGTTGCCTTTAACTGTTCTTCCCTGCTGTGCTGGGGGTGGCTCTTTGTGAGCACCACTTCCTGGATGATATGGCTGGGCTCAAGCTGCTGATAAAACAGGATTCACCCATCTGACTGGCCCAGACAGTGGAACAGCAAGTGCCCTCTCTTTGCTTGCAAAACCCCAAAGGAGCTATTTAATCTGCTACCTTGGCTGTGCATATTCCCCAGTTGTATGTACAGCCTACTCTTTGACGTTTGTGTCTTTGGCAAAGTAGGTCGGTTTCCCAACTCAATGATAACAGTTTCCCACTCTGCAATGTTGTAATCTTGCTGTAACATGGTCACGGATTGGTCTTGCCTCATACAATTGTCGGTAAGTTTGGCAGACACTCTTTTTCTCCTCTCTCTCTCTCTCTCTCTCTCTCTCACACACACACACACACACACTCATGCTTGATAGTAGCAAAGTTGCTTTAGGTGAACTCTTGTGACGTCTTGGATGGTAGAGAGTATTTGCTCCATTTAAAAAACTGTACATTACTTTCATGTTTAGCACTCTATTGTTGATTTGGAGAGCTGGGTGTTTTTCATGCTTGCCCAGTGCTATCTGTTGAATGGCATACGGAAAGCCAATGAAATGTTTGCCTATTTTTGTATCTTACACAAACAAGCAGTATGCTCCAAACCAATTCAGAATAGCTGTGCTGTTTTTGAAAATTAAATAAAGCTGTGACCTTCCCTGACTGCCAAGCTTGCGTGTTTGGTGACGTCTCAGGCTGCAGGCTCCGGCTGCGCTCATTATGTTCTCCTTTTGCGTCCCTTCATCATCAGCAGTCCTTTTGTGCTCATGAGAACGGCGAGGAGTGCTTTCAGATGGCAGCAAAGGTCACCATTTGTTTTGGGTGTCGCGGATTGTGACAGTCCTGTCTTCGTGGCTCTCCTTTCCTCTTTGCACAAGAAACCAAGAGGGCTTGAAAGAGGACAACACAAGGGTGTTTTCGATGACTTTAACTGCTGTTTCTTCCCCTTCATAACCCTGCCTAAGTTAACTCTTTTCTCCCCCCAGTCGCTGAAAGTGCATTTGTTGCAAACTGATTTTTGTTGTGGGTAGAACAGGTTGCCAAAGGAGTCCCATTTACCCAGCAGTTGTGCTAACATAACTGCGAGGATAGGAAAAGTGTCCCTGTGGAAAGCCAGATACCTTTCTTCCCACCCCCTCGCCAGGACACTCCCACACTCAAAGCAGGATGCTGCCCTGCAGACTATACAAGCCGCGTACTGATTGTGCAACGATTCCTGTCAGTGTGGCGGGGGGCGGGCAGCAACGTGGGCTGTAACAGTCATGTTGCCTCGCTGGGATCCAGAGGACTGAGAAAAAACTTGCAAGCTGCTCCCTCCCTGCTGGGTTAAAAAAGGCTGAATCACACACCGATCTAGTGATTTCTTTTTTATATGCAAGAAAAGAATATTTTATTGCAGATATCCATGTACACATGTTATGTGTCCTAACTGCTTTTACTATCAACATTTAAGGTAAAAGTAAAGGGACCCCTGCCCATTAGGTCCAGTCATGACCGACTCTGGGGTTGTGGCGCTCATCTCGCTTTACTGGCCGAAGGAGCCGGCATACAGCTTCTGGGTCATGTGGCCAGCATGACTAAGCCGCTTCTGGCGAACCAGAGCAGCGCACGGAAACGCCGTTTACCTTCCTGGCAGAGCGGTACCTATTTATCTACTTGCACTTTGATGTGCTTTTGAACTTCTAGGTTGGCAGGAGCAGGGACCGAGCAATGGGAGCTCACCCCGTCGCGGGGATTCAAACCGCCAACCTTCTGATTGGCAAGTCCTAGGCTCTGTGGTTTAACCCACAGCGCCACCCGCGTCCCTACTATCAACATTTAATGTCCACAAATCCTTCTTTTTTCTCCCCGGTGACAACACCACTGGGGAACGGGGTTTCCCTTTTTTGTGACTTCGTTTTGCTCTCTGCAAACTAGCAGCAGTCTTGACATTTGTTTACTTAGCGAAATGTTTGCTAAAGAAGGAGCCACATGGATGATCATTTCTTGCTTCCATTTCTCCATGCCTCCAACTCTCCACCTTCGGGCTTCACTTTTCACATCTGTTTATTGGATTTCTGACTGATGCACCCATTGATACGGGAACTCCTGCAATGTGGGCCCCCTCCCCTCACTGCCAAGGGTAACATGAGAGACCTTCATCTCTGTGAATGGAGCCTGCAATGCAGCTTCTCACCATGCCAACATCCTAGAACTGAGTCAAGGCTGAAGTGGTTAGGAGTTACTATAAGCCTTTCCCACATGGACTGGGACTTGTATGCTTTTGGCATATGAAGGAACAATACTTCCATACTGCGAGGAAGCAGGCTTTAGCGGCTCTCCCAGAGAGGTGAGAAAGGACCACAAATGATGGATATTCGTAATGTTCCCCGAGAGTCACAAACTGTCAGGGAGATGGCCCCAATGAACCTTGGGTCTTATGTTGCAGAGGCTTGGTCTAGGAACTATTTTTTTGGTGGTTACCTGCCTATATGGCAAGCAGGTTTTCTTTGATCAGGTTGTGCTTGTGGGCCTTCCCAGAGGCATCCGGTGAGCCACTCTAGGAAATGGGATGCTCATCGCTGAGCATCTTGTTCACTTAGTAGCCATAAAATAAAATTTTAAAAAATTCCCATCCCACATGCATTTGCCATATAAAACAAATATTTGAAAACCTTCTTACGACCTGCAGTGGACTAGCTTAGTGGAGGTCAGCTGGCAATGAATTTCACAGTCATGGGGCTACCAGGGGAAAAGATTCTGCTGCAGGTCTGGAAAATATGTTTTTGTTCCCTGCATGTTGCTTTTCATTTTATTTTAGGAGCTGGTGCTCCTGCACAGTCTGGATAGGTTTTACACATTTCTATACACTGACATCAAACATCAAGGAAGCAAGGTGCCTGGGATTTTCCCAGCTCTCTTGCACTGTTTCCCAGACCTCCTACGCAAAAGCCAGATAGCTTTGAACTTGCACAAGCACTAGCCCATTAGTGTGACCTTACGGGGTTTAAATTGTCTGCATCAAGTGTTGCTGGTTTTTTAAAAGACTGTTCAACTTGCACTTGCTCTGTTGTTTTTTAAGAGTTGCATGATACAGAAAACATTTGTCATAGCTGAGACAGAAGGCCTTCCAAGTTTGTTGGAACCTAGAATACTCCTCCCTTCTTGCACTTATTAAATATTCGGAAACGCTGGGATCTTTGCCTTCTGTCAGTATTTGCAAAGTGACACATTTTTAAGTGTATGTGTGCAGACAGATGCTGCTTTATCCAGAGTGATTTGTTCTTATGTTAGAGATTAAGGGCAGGTTTAACCTGGAATCTCCCAGTCGGATTAAGGTTTTGTTGGCCTCTCATCACGGGAGATAGCAAAAATACCTTTCCCCTTCTGAGGCTTGAGCCCTGGAGTTTAGTGAAGCAGCTGCTCTAGCCTGGCAGCATTTGGAATTGTAAACATCTCTTTTTGATGCTGTTTGGCCCAATAGCATTTACAGAAGTGACACTGTTTTCAGATGTGAGGGGATAGCTCATAACATTGTCTTTTAAGGCCAGTAATTTCCTGGGGTTGGAAAGGAGTATATGGGTCATCAAGCCCAGTAACTTGACACAAGGAGGAATCTCACCTAAAACAAATCTCAATCTCAATGCACAATTTCCCCCCCCCCCCCCCAATTTGTTTATGGGTGTAAGGGGCAGACAGATAGTTTTTCCTTGAGGTATTAGTTTCGATTGAGGAGGTATGTAGTTTTCCCCCTAGGCACTGAAAATGTTGTCTTTTATTCACAATTTGCAGCTTTCCCCTTCTGCTAGCACATGAGTAGGGAAACTAAGGCCCGGGGGCCAGATCCAGCCCAATTGCCTTCTAAATCCGGCCCACGGACAGTCCGGGAATCAGCGTGTTTTTACATGAGTAGAATGTGCCATTTTATTTAAAATGCATCTGTGGGTTATTTGTGGGGCCTGCATGGTGTTTTTACGTGAGTAGAATGTGTGCTTTTATTTAAAATGCATCTCTGGGTTATTTGTGGGGCATAGGAATCTGTTCATCCCCCCCCCCCAAAAAAAATAGTCCGGCCCCCCACAAGGTCTGAGGGACAGTGGACTGGCCCATGGCTGGAAAAGTTTGCTGACCCCTGTGCTAGCACTTCAGGTACAATTATTAGCCCAGTCTGGAATGTGATGGTCTGGGTGCCTCAGTCATCTGTTGGGTATCCTACCCAGGTCCATGGCATTTTGTGCCAGTTTTAGGATTTTAGTATTATTATTTTTCAGTCACTTGGCAACACATTGCTCCTTTGCTATACCTCTCAAGGATGGTAAAACTCAAAACAGCCGCTAAGAAATTTAAATATTGCAAACACCATGATGCTTCTGCTTTCTACCCCCAATATGGAGAAAAGGGCCGGAAGATCAGTGGCTAGAGCACCTGTTTTGGATGAAGAAGGTTGCAAAGTGGCTTCCTGGCACCTCCATTTTAAATGTACAGATAGCAAGTGATGGGAGAAATCTCTGCCAGATAGCCACTGTCAGTAGACATTTCTGGGCTAGATGGATCAGTCTGAAATTCACTTTCATATCTTCACAAGGTCCCATTGTTTTGTGAGCCTTTTGCTTTTAAGTTTTATTTTCAGAAAGTTCTGAAAACTGTGTGCTCCCTGTTCTCCCCGCTGGCCCAGTTTCTTCAAGTGTATATTGTTTCCTTGAGACAAATAGCTTGACTTGTTTGCATGAATCATGCGGAAGTATTGCACTGCAGACATCTATTGATCTTTCAGGGCAAGCAATTATGACTGAGGACCAGTTCTGAAAAAAAAATTGTGGGTCACTTGAGAATAGCTGAGGGTGCTTCTGGATCACTTAATAAACATTTCTTCCTCTGCATATGAAGCAGACCTGTAATTCATGGTTTTAATAGCCATATGAATGTGCTTCTGAGTTACATGTGCAGAAAAATAAAATAATGTCTTCTTCTGCACCAGCATCAGTGTCAAGACTAACACAAGTATTATGAAAATGTTGAGCCCTAGACCATGACCTTGTTAGCCTGTTTGATAATTTGACCCTGGTTAAAACAGCCTCGGTCAGCACCATCAGGGACAATGTGGTCATCAGTCAGGTACAAATATTTTCAGCTGTTGCTTAACCATTCTGTTGACTGCCTGAATGGAGCTTTCAAACCGCAGTTTGAGATTCTCTTGTCCAGATTAAGGTGGTTGTTGTTTTGTAACTGAAATACATTTTGTTTGTTCAGTGTAAAGAGAGAGCTTTGCCCTAAAAGGCCTCCTAAAATAAATAGAAACAAAAACTTAGGATCTCTTTCTGCTCTCTGATTCTGTCAGTCTTGATAGAACAGTCCCTAAAGGCCTGTCCTCTCTAGGGCTGGACAATACAGTGGTACCTCGAAAGACGAATGCCTCGAAAGACGAAAAACTCGCAAAACGAAAGAGTTTTTCATTTTTTGAGTTGCTTCACAAGACGGATTTCCCTATCGGCTTGCTTCGCAAGACGAAAACGACTTGCAAGTTTGTTTCCTTTGTCTTGCAAGTTTGTTTCCTTTTTCTTAAAACCGTGCATTCACTTCGAGGAGCAACTCATAGTGTGGTAGCCTTTTTTGAGGTTTTTGAAGACTGGTGATTTTTGAAGCTTTTCCAAAGTCCGTGCTTCGCAAGACGAAAAAATTGCAAGACGAAAAAACTTGCGGAACGAATTAATTTCGTCTTGCGAGGCACCACTGTATATGATTTTAAACATCACGATATATCACCAGCTAAATATAACAATATCTTGATATGTCGCGATATATATTGGTGGTGGTGGAGAACCTTGCTGGGCCTCCCTGTGGTGGTGGGGGCTTAAAATGTAAAGAAGTAGTAGAATTAATAAAAATATTAAATAAACTTCCATATAACATCTTTAATATATTTTCAGCTAATTTAAGGGTAGTTTAAGTGATTTACTAGTCAAGTTGCGTCTGCTTCCCCACTCAGAGATCTAAGTGGAATCTGTACACGCATAAACCCCACTGAGTTCAACTAAACTTAACTTCTACTTTGCTGGGAGTAAGCCTCATTGAATTCAGTAGTACTTGCTTGTAAGTAGACTCACATTTGCTTGCACTGCTTACCGGAAAACACCCTCCCCATCATTTTCACATAGTGCCTAACCTCCCATTGTTCAGCATTAGGCAGCCAGCTAAATCTTCTCCCCTCCATTCCCCCCCTCCCAACAGAAGGCCCGCCCAAAGCCCTCATCCCACCAATCTCTCCCTTTTTATCAAAGAGAGGGAGGGAGGTCAAGCAAGCAAAAAGAGAGCAAAAAAAGCTGGAAACCCTGGTACTTGCAAAATATCTGCAAAGTATCCATTCAGCAAAGCTATCCCTCTGGGAAGCTGTTAAATATCCACCTTTTGTTCACAGGTATACAGTCCTACCTCTGCTTACTGGTTACGTAAACTGGATACATAAGCGGCAAACAGAAGTAAATTTCCAGTTTTTTGCTGCATGCGCAGAAGTGGTAGACTGCTTTTGCGCATGCACAGAAGCACCCTACCACCGTGCGCAGAAGCGGTCCCTCCAGTTGCAGACCAGAGCACTGGAATGGATCCTGTCTGCCACCAGAGGTACCAGTGTCTTGTTGAAACTGCTTATCACAATGTTATTTCAGTACCAGTTTACTACACAGCCGTAGTCCTCTCACAAGGAAGGCGGAATCTGGAAAACACATGTCTTGGTCAATCACTAGGCATGGTTCAAAACATGCACTTGCCATTCAGCTTCCCAGAAGGTTGTTGGATATGTGCATATGAGAAACATGTGGATTGTGAATACTCTGAAGCAAAGGTCCAAATCTAATGGCCACTTCTCCATATACTCATTTTGAGAACATTTGTAACGGGTGGAAAATAGAGAACTGAGAAATTAGCATTGCTGTGAACTCCCCTGCTCTTCTGAAGGCAGGCCTTATCTAATACACTGATATATCTCTTCAGTTAATTGTTGGTGTCTAGTGGCTCTTATTTCACAATCTTTCATGTTTCTAGTTGCTCTTGTTTAGAGGGCATCTATCACTCCATTGTAAAGCTTAGAGATTGACAGGGTGCAGCTTCCACAATCTATCATTCTCCAAGCTTCCCTCTCCTGTTCTGTCTTGCATTTTATTTATTGCTGTGGATTGGAAGAAAGAGTTTTTGAACTTGCATAGTTGTGCGGGGGGGGGGAGAGAAAAGCTATAACTAAAACTCATGTAAACGTCATGCAGATTTTTGGTTCCTTCTGTCAAAAAATAAAATAAAAAATACCTGAGAAGGTATGGCTTTGTACAATCTTTCAGCAGACTATTCCAGTAAGAAGTTTTCCTGGCTGTTAAGAATTAGAATTCAACATTTCTCTTTGTTGCTTATAGTTGGCGTACTGTTGCTGGAGAGCCTGGGCTGTTCCTGAGGCCTTTCCCTTCCTCGGCCTCATAAATGTAAATATATATATGTGTGTGTGTGTTTTCTTTGGAGCCTTCTCTCCCCCTGAAATGTGTCACTTTCAAGTTCTTTCTGTCTGACCCAACCTTGTGGTAGGCTACACTCTGATAGAGCTTGGTGCCCTCTTTATTTAGCAGGAGCTATTATGGGCTACATATTGGCTACTAATCCTCCAGGTTATGGCTGTCTTAAGTCCTCTTAATTTTTGAAGGATGGTGCAGCTCGCAGATAACAACTGGGTCAGGACAGCTGGAGAGAGATTTTCATAGTCTGGGGCTGTGCTGTGGGAAGGAATAAATCTCTGCCAAAAATTAAATATGAACATATTTGTAGTCTGTGTTGTGTACAGATGTACAAGGGTTGTGGCTTAGTGCTTTTCCACAATGTTCTTATGATGAAGGGCTCAAGGGCTTGGTGTGTGTTAGTTGTTTTGTTATTAAGACTAAAAGGTGGGGAAATAATTGGTTTATTAACATGAATGAAGAGAAGCATTCTTTTCCCCGCTGTCTTGTAATACTGGAATAACTAATGATTGTCAGAAAGTTGAGGACTGGCAAAAGGGAATAATTCACTCATCATGCAAAACTCTGGCAAACTTTATTGAAATTCTTCACTTCTGGAGGGTAATGGACTCTAGAGGATACTTGAGGCTCCTTGGGAGTTTCTACTTGGTATGGCTGGCACTCTTATTTGAACCCTACTTAAAGGGGTTTGATGTCCTTCAGATGTTGTGCGCTCCAACTCCCATTATTCCTGACTACTTGCCGTGTTGACTATTGGAAGTCGCAGTCTAGAACATATGGAAGGCGCTACATAGGGTATCCCTGCCCTAGCCAAACGGTTGGGTGAGGAGTTGGCCTGGACATTTGATGCAGTAGAACCTAAATTTTCTTGCAGGGTCCAATTGGCACCTTGTTTTACCAGAGAGCTAGGGACGATGAAACAGGAAGGTTGATAGCATGAGGCATTAAACTTGATGTGAATACAGTTGAACACAGCTGAGAGGGTATGATTTTGCTTACTGTATTGTGAACTGCCCTGAGATCTGCAGAGAAATAAATAAAACAAACAAACAAACTCTGGGGAAATGATGGCAGTGTACAACAATACTTTGCCACCATTGCATTCTTAGTGTGTCACCCACAGGAGTGTTTCCAAGACATTTGGGGCATACTCTCACAAGCATGCTGTTTTTTGCAAGGCACTTCACTTAAAAAATTGCTTGAATCCAATTGAAAACTGCAAATGCAATACTGTATATCATGCAGTAAAGTTAATGAATACATCAAGGGCATACAGTAATCTGATCCTGTTTTAAGGGAATGAATGCTATTGTGGCCTGAGGATATGGGCAAGGCGCATAGAGGGGGTGCCTACTCAACCCATCATGGCTGATGATCCCAGGGAGGGTGTTGCCTTTCTGGAAGCAGGGTATGATTAATGCCTCCCTTGAACATGGCTTCTCCTGAAGAAATTCTTCTGCATTTCAGGAGTGTAATAAGCTGGTCACATATACTCCCTTTTGGGGCAAGGGTGGTAGCAGGCAACTCCAGGAATTATTGATTCGACTGATTTCCTGGACACATGCCAGTATGGCTTCAGGTTTCAGGCTTGGTTTTGGCACAGAAACTGCCTTCGTCACCTTGCTGGATGCTGGGAGAAGGAGTGCAGCCTGGATAATTCCTCTGCACCTCTCAATTGCTTTCGATGCCATTGACCTACGGTGCCCTTCTGGGTAGATTCTCAAAGAGTTGGTGGCATGAAGTTTTGGTGATTCCTCCCCTATTCGGTTGGAGTAATTGCTTATTATTGGTTCTTTCGTAGCCACATTGGTTGTGCTGGGCCTTGTGGCGTTTGTGTTGTGAGGTCCCACAGTCCCATCATCTTCTCCCATGCCCTGTAACATCTGCAAGAAACTGTTGAATGCAGTGGGGTGAGGTGTCATCAGTATTCACAATACAAGCAACTCTGCATTTCTCATTTGTATCTGAACCAGGAGGTGGTGGAAGTGATGAACCTGGAGCCTGAAATTTGTAGTGGGCTGGATCAGGGCTTTCATCAGCTGAGACTGGTGGGCCAGCTGCGTTCTCTCTTGGACACGAGAGCCTCTTGGACACTGTAATGCATTATACCTGAGGCTACCGTTTTGGAAACCTGCTGGAAACTTCAGTTAGTATAAAATACAGGTGCTAAATTGCTGACTTGAGCTTTGGGAGCACATTATCCTAGTGCTTATAAAACTCTACCAGCTTCCAGTTTGTGCTGATAGTTGTTTGCCACATCCAGTAGGGAGCCTTCATTACATCAGGCCTGGGTACATCTTTAATTGAAGATGTTTATACTGACAGGGCAGCATGCATAGAGATTAGGGTCCCCCATGGTTTTCTAGCAAAGCAGCTTGCTGCTGTTTTTCCTGGCAAAATTACTATAAGCAAAATTGCTTACATTCAGAGTCCTTGTCAAGTTATTACTTCCATATTAACCCTTGGCTGTTTCCTGCTGTCCTTGCCCCCCCCCATCAAATTATGTCCTAGTAAGTTGTAGAAATCCACTATGGACTGCATAAAATGCTATTGTGGCTGATGAAAGTGCACTTCATAGCCTACATACAGATGGACTAGATTGTGCCTTCAGCAAATTCATGCACATTTGCAAACAGTTATTTTGCTTCTGCAAATCATATAGTAAAGTAAGGGGCTGCAGGGCACTGAAGCTCCACTTCCTGAACGCTCAAAATCCTGTTCTGCATCCCTGTTCTGGTTCTTGGATCTCACTAGGCATTGGCTTTACACAGACATTTGAAGCCTGTTCTGGCAGTCATAAGGGTAAGAAACATTATTATTATTATTATTATTAAAAGCAAGCTCAGGTTCCTGGGGTGCTGAATTCTGCACCTGTTACCCAATTCTGTGTTTTTGTTCAGTTTGTGTGGAATTGCCGAATATTCATAAAATGGACTACCAGTTTGCTTATGAAGACAAGGAAGAATGCCATCTACTCTGAGCTTATCTGTCCAGTCTCCTCCTCCTCTTCTTCTTTGGCGATCACTTGTAGCTGAGTAAGATTTTTTTCCATGAACACGTTCTTAACGGTGTGTCAGTGGAAGCCAATTCTGGATCCACATGCCCTTTCACAGTGGGAACATAGGTTTCCGGGCAATAATTGATCACGGTGAAGATTTGCCAAACGTGCCTTTTTCTTAGCTTGTTTTTCCCTTTCATCCTGAGTTCATGCTTCTTCAAAGTCCTAGACACCTTTGGTAAAGGCTGTTCTCCAGTTGGAGCGCTCGCAGGCCAGTGTTTCCCAATTTTCTGTGCTTATACTTCATTTTTTAAAGATTTGCCTTGAGAGTGTCTTTAAACCTCTTTTGTTATCCACCAGTATTTTGCTTTCCATTCTTAATTTGGGAATAGAGTAGTTGCTTTGGAAGATAATAATCAGGCACTTGAACCACATGACCAGTCCAACGAAGTTCATGTTCAATAAGCTTAATCGAGGAGGCTTTCATTTATCCTGCCTGCATGAGATGAATGTGCAGCTAGAATACAGAAGAGAGTTTTCTCTGGGGTGAAATCCAGATAATTATTTTATTTTTTTAATTATACCTCATTTCCCCCCCAAGGAGGCGCACATGTTTCTGCCCCAACCCATTTTATCCTCAAGTAAGGCTGAGATACAGTAACTATCCCAAGACCACCCAGTGAACTTTTATGTGGCTGAAGTTGAGACTTGAACACAGGTCTACCAAGTCCTATACTGATACTCTTAACCACCTTGGCTCTCATTTACATAGCTGCTCAGAGATTTCTGTTTGGTGCCCTTCTTAATGATCTTCACATCTGTTATATTATCAGTCACTCTGTTTCCATTATTATTTTTTAGCGTGTGTGTTTCATTTTAAATTGTTCAATGTTTTCTGCTTTGAGCATCTTGGATACAAAGGTGGTGGATACATTTGCTAAAATATATAAACAAACACCAAAGATTTGCATTCCTCTTTCTGGTTCATTTGCAAACCTTCCAGGTTGTGGTGATCATTCAAGTCACATTGTTAAAACTTTGTGGGGGAATGAAATCGCATAGCTGGAATCATATCTCAGCTAAGTTAGTCTGCTTAAGTTAACCAGTAGAATCAAGTCTTTGTGTACAGATGAACTGACTAATAAGGATGAAGTTCACAACTTTCAGAGATTTGACCAAGTGCCCTCCAGCTTTGTTGGAACTGATCCTGATCCTTAGGGACTGGTGGTTTGAAAAGCCTCTTCAGGGTTTGCTTTCGAAAAAGCCTCTTCAGATGCACTGGGCCTTTTGCCTTTCTTCAAAAAAACAAAAGAAGTTTGCAAATTGTGCAGCAATGGGTTTGTGGACCCTGTGCATGTTTCTCCTATGGATAACGGCCTTTGCCTGTCCATATTAGTCAACTAAAGCTAGGTACTCCAGAGTATGGTGTCCTCCATTTTTTTTATTATCTAAGCAGGGGTAGCAAACATGAGTGTCCTCCATTGTGGTTGTCCACGCTGACCAGGGGAGATGGGAATCCAATAACCACATTGGCTACATCAATAGTAATTGGCTTTTAGAGAAATGATGCTGAAAGGAGACCTATCCAGCCCCTCTGAAAATTCTCTTAATGGCTGTTCTGTGGAGAAATGAGAGACAGGGGAATGCCAAAAATCATGCGGAATTATCACCCATAAGAGAGAGCTCCACTCAGGTTATTCATTTATCTGTAACACACACAAAACCCTCTTGCCACAAGCCACCCAATTCAGGTGAGTTCCCCCCAACCATCAGAAGAGTCTTTTACTGGATTCAGAAGGCTGCCAGGGACACAGGAGATAGGAAAGTAATCTGCCTACCACCTGCACATCTCTGGATCCAAGCCCAGGTCCATTTCTCTTGAACCGAAGGGCATCCCTGCTCACCAGGATGGCTATGTGAAGTACAAAATCTGCATTTTCTTGCATTTGTTTTGGGGGCAGGTTTCCCTTGGTTGCACAGTACCCAGGGTAACTCTTGTTTATCCCTATGTTTTGAAGTTGCTCTGTATTTGAACTGATTCCAGTCTTTTGTTACAACGAATCCAGAAGTTCCTAGTGTGGTGCATTTGTCTCCCAGGCAGTACAAGCATGTGGGTGAATGTTTCTGTTAAACGTTGAGTGGGAGGAAGCTGGTTTACTAGAGGCAGCTGATTTTCTGGAAGGAAATTGCGTCTTCCTGTCAGGGGGCAGCTGGAGAAGCAGCAGCAGCAAGAACTGGGGCCCAGGTTGCTTCTATGAGGCTCGTTTCTCACAGCCATCTGGCATAGGCTTGCAAACTTAAGACCCACTAATGTAACCCGCTATCCTGCCTGCTGCTCAACAAATCTTCGGTTTTTCCAGTCCTAGACAGCCATAGAACCAGGAGAGGGTAGCATGGGGGGCAGTTTGAACCAGGGAGGCTTCACATTTCACCTGTACCCAGTTTCATAGAGACAGGGCTTCCAATCTCCTGGGGGTTCTTCTGTGCCTTAAAAGGGTAGATCTTCGCTAGCTTAGAGCAATGTCTTTGCATTGTTTATACCTCCCACTCCCAAGTCACCACACAGCACACATTGTCTGCCTGTGTGCAACTTAAGGCTGGCTCACCTTGTTATCTTTTGTCACCCCCATCTCCATGCAGGAGGGCTGTTCTGCTACTTTGTGTAGAAAAAACATGTCTGTGGTTCTGGCATTGCTGTGGCTTTTTAAAAAAAGTGATTAGAAATGTACTTGTTCATGTGCGGGTTGGTTCTGAATTAACTGGATTCAGGCAAAAATTGTGGCAAACCACTGGGGCACAGAGGGCTAGCTTATATGACAACAATTATAGATGAACTAATGGCATATAATGTGTACCTTATTAGCTATTAGGGCTGTGACAGTTCTCCCTGTGTAAAAGTGCCTGTGGAACAGGATGGCTTTTAATCATGTACTAGTCTTGTGGGGTTTCTAAGCCCTGACACATTTTCAATATAGATCACGCTTCCCGATACATGGACTGGTTGTTGAGTTCTCTACAGGGTAATGAGGACTTTCCTTTGGCGTAGGTTGTTGTTTCTGGTAATGCTCCAGTATTAAAAGCTTCGTTTCGTTTTCCTGTTTTTTTGCAGTTTGGAGTCACTTTGTGGCTCGTGACTCAAGGCTCGCTACTTTTGCTTTCAGTGACTGCTGTGAATTGGCGTAACTGAACAACTTGGTGTGTGTGGTTTTCCCCCAGCACAGCATTCCCAGAGAGTTTCCAGCCCAGGCTCACATTTGCTTCCACAGCATATTAGGCATGGGTTTCCCCTTTCCCCTATGACAGTAGCAGTATGAGAGGGCTAACAATTATGTTGTACATGTGAAAGGTGGAGAAACCTGTGGCTGAGGAGACTGGGAAGGAAGTTTATCACAATGGTCTGTCCCCATGGTATTCAGCAGGGGTCAGCAAACTTTTTCAGCAGGGGGCCGGAACAGTGGACCGGCCCCCTGCTGAAAAAGTTTGCTGACCCCTGCTGAATACCATGGAGGGCCAGACTATATTTTTTTGGGGGGGGACCAAAAACGATGCAAGAGCACCACAAGCCCCGGTGGCTGCTTACCTGTGTTTTGCGAGCGGCGGGATGATGAGTGGTGCGCGAAAGGGCTCCAGAGGGGAGCTGCTTAAAATAGTGGCTGCTAGAGTGCTGCTGCTGCTGGCACCAACAAAGCCCAGCCCCCTTCCTCCTCTAGGCAGGGCGGGGAGAAGCCAGGAGGAGGGAGGAGGCGCTGCTGCCATGTGAGGGAGAGGGAGGCTTGACTGAGAGGGAAAGAATGTGCGCGCTGGGGAACCACGCAACGATTCCTGGACCGTCCACGGGCCGGATCCAGAAGGCACTTGGGCCTAATCTGGCCCATGGGCCTTAGTTTGCCTACCCATGGTGTTCAGTCACTGGTACCCCAGGGGCAAACCTGTGGGCAAGATACAGTTGCTCAGCAAGGTAAAGAGCCTGCTTGCTACACTTTTTGGGTGTCCCCAGTTGTCAAGCTGCGTGTGGTGACTGACAAGGAGGGGCGGGAAGACTGTATATCTAACAAGCATTGAAAGAGCTGAGCCAGAACCGAAACAATTACCACCATTATCTAATGTATAATGTATATCTGATGGTATCATATAGAAATGGAATTGGATGACAAGACAGCAGTGCAACCATATCTCAACTCTGGGTATATCTGCATGTGCCACATTATTTTATTTTATTTTTTTGCAAACATGCCGTTTAAAGGCACAGCAGTCATGGGAGGGTAGCAGTGGTATAACAATGTGGATTTGGTTGGTCAAGCACAGAAAACCCAAGAGGGTTCTTTCAGTTCTCTATCACATGTGGCCTTCGTACAATTAATGAGCTGGGTATCACACTTCACTGAGTGTGTTTTCCTTCACATCATGACGAAAGTACTAAACCTGTCAGAAGCTGAGAAGCACTATAATGGCCCAGAAGTTTTATTTTTCTTCTCCAAGGATCAGGACGTTGGCAAGCTCAGTCTTGATCCTGCAACAACTGAGTGGATTTTACTTCTTTCTTAACCTTGCTTTGGAATCTCTTCTTAATTTGAACATGCTTTTAAAAATTATTAGTTGTTGGGGTTTTTTAACTGATCTCACCCTGCTTCTGTCAGACCCTACTGCAGCCCCTCTTCCTCCTTGGGAGTAGCTATCTTCCTTCCCCTTTGTCTTGCGGTCATGATGCTCCCTCTAACGCAGAGCTTTCCAAACCATGTGTCGCGACATGTTAGTGTTTCGGCTGTAGTGTGTAGGTGTGTCATGCAAATGCTCCTGGCATTGGAAAACGGTTAGTTTAAACTCTGGTTTGCTAGTAAAACTGAATTACTGTGTCGCGAAATGATGCATGCCTAGGGAAAAAAAGTGTATCACCAATATGAAAACTTTGGAAAGCTCTGCTCTAATGCTTTTATTCCCTTCATCTTTGCAGGGCGTTGAACTAGATGACCCTCGAGATCCCTTCCAACTCTACAATTCTATGATCTTGTCAATTCCCTGTTCTCCAGCCTTCACATCAAGAGGCAAGGTGGGAACACTACTGTTGCTATTGTAAAGGTAAAGGTACCCCTGCCCATACGGGCCAGTCGTGTCCGACTCTAGGGTTGCGTGCTCATCTCGCTCTAGAGGCCGTGAGCCGGCGCCATCCAAAGACACTTCCAGGTCACGTGACCAGCGTGACGAAGCTGCAGCTGGCGAGCCAGCACCAGAGCAGC
Organism: Podarcis cretensis; assembly: GCF_951804945.1. Classification (NCBI taxonomy): domain Eukaryota; kingdom Metazoa; phylum Chordata; class Lepidosauria; order Squamata; family Lacertidae; genus Podarcis; species Podarcis cretensis. The sequence goes on along the minus strand of NC_137182.1, from coordinate 25,523,622 downwards.
ACACGGAAACGCCGTTTACCTTCCCGCTATAAAGCGGTCCCTATTTATCTACTTGCACTTAAGAGTGCTTTCGAACTGCTAGGTGGGCAGGAGCTGGGACCGAACGACGGGAGCTCACCCCGCCACAGGCATTCGAACCGCCGACCATACGATCGGCAAGTCCTAGGCACTGAGGTTTTACCCACAGCGCCACGCGCGTCCCATCGTTGCTATTGTAGGCCTTGTTTAATAGAGTGCATGGGTGGTTGGTTGGCTTTGTAGAGGCAAGGAGAACGAGGTGATGGTGATGCATGATGCGTGGGGGAAAAAAAAGGTGACATGCTGAAGTTAGCAGCACATGGTCAAAACAGCTGGTGATCTGCAACAGTGACTATCAAAAGTATGAGCTGTATGTCCTTTTCAGTTCCTGTGCCATTGCTGTTGGATTCTAGAGCATTTTTTAATATGGTGAAATTGCATACAGTAAAAGGTCTGTCTTTCCAAGGCAGGCATTAGGTCCTTTACCAGATTTACCGCCCCCCACCCAATGAAGTTGGAATCTGACATTTTTTAAAAAAGAGGGGGTGGGGGTGGGCAGAGCATTCCTACAGAGCTGAAAGGGGAGGAAAAGGTTATGGCATTGGAAGTACCATTTTCTAAGCCTTGCCAGGCTCATAACTTGCTAGGGAAAAACTTGGAATAAGTCGCTTTTTGCATTCCATCAAATGATGCCCGTTCCTGGAGTAGTGTAGTTTCTCTCTCATATTGGGGCATTTCAGAGCAAAGAGAAAGCTTGGAGTTTCCATCTCTTCCATCCATACCTACACAGATCTATGATGTGGTCTTCAATCATTGCTTTCAGAGCAGTATATGTAACATAAAATAGGATAGATAAAATAAAACATGTATCAAGAAATTGCACCAAGCGGTTAGTAAAATTAGAACAAAATGATCTCAGAAATAGCATTCCTGAGCAAATAAAAAGATGTTTAGCTAAGGCTGGAGTGGGGGTGTGTGATAATGGCATAAGGCAGACTTCTCTGCGAGTTTTCTGGGGTGCCACAACTGGAAAGGCCTTGTCTCCTGTAATTGCCCACCTCACTTATAGATGGTGAGCATGGAGCAGGGTCTCCAAGGGAAATATAAACGGCCAGGCAGGTCCATGTAGGAACTAGGAACATGGATAAATTTATTTTCCAGGGGGCTGAATGTCATGCACAGCAGAGAGTAAAGTTCAGAGTTCATCTTCTTTTGGGCAGAATGCGTTCACAGCACTGCAGCTAAGCTATGACATGCAAAGTATGCCTAAAGAAGGCAGTGATTCCACTACAGAGAAACACTTGCTTCATTTACCATTCGCACCCTGTTGATACAGTGGAAGCAGAGGTGTGTCACCCTAGTCGGTCATTTCACATTTGTCAGTCCAGCTTGTTCTATCCCAGGCTGCCCTTTGGCATGAAAGGCACTTGCATTTTTAAAATTTCTGAACTAGCGGTAGTATGTCGTGTGCTTCTGTGGCCAGTAATTGTCCAGTTTGTTCTCTCGCTCTCTTAGACAAACACACACACTGCACCTCCTTTTCAGTTATCATTGCATCATCTCCTAGGATTCCAGCCACTGAATCTGGCCTGTCAGGCTTTGGATCCGAACGAGACAGAGCAGAGCTTTGTTTTTATTTAAATAGGCCTTTCCGCCCCCCATCTGTCCTTCCTATGCTTGCATTTGTTATTCCTGCTATAAAGTGCACACACCAATTTGAATACCCAACAGCCCAAAATAAACTGCCATGCTTGAGTGCTGCCCAGGGCCGAAATAGAAGCTGGCACTAACTTGTAGTGGTTGGGAAGTCTCACTGCCCAAAATAGCACCCATAGATCCAGTGGTAGAGCTGAGTCTATCATCACACTCTTGTTCTTGTGGGTTAGGTGTCTGACTGTAAGTGAGCTCCCAGGATCCGCAGAAGAATGGGGTTGTTGGAGTAGACCAAACAGCCCATTCCCCCAGTGTTATTCTTCTAACAGCAGCCAAGCCATAAGTCCCTGGAAAGTCCGTAACTTTGCTCTCCCCTTCCTCCCACCCTCCCCACTCTGGCACCTGATATTGATGCACACTGCCTTTGTACATGCGTGTTTCATTTAGCTGTCACAGCTTCATAACTTATGGATAAACTTGACCTCTGTGAATTTGCATGATCCCATTTCTTAAAATCTCAGGGCATTCAAAGAACACATAGGAGGAAAAGAAGTGTTGTGGGGCCATGCACACCAACCCTGCTTCCCCTCCCCCCCCCCAACTTCCTCATTGGTTTTACCTCCAGCCATCATGCATTGTGTGGGGAAGTCTGAGGGGGGCTTTTTGTGCATGTTTGGCTGAACACTCTTCAAATCCTTTATGTGATTGGGAACCCTGATAGCGCACAGGGAAGAGGATTCGACTAAGTGTGTTCAGCTGAAAACGTGAAGAATCCTCCTTCAGATTATCAGCTTCTGTACAGGCCATATGGGACACGGGTGGCGCTGTGGGTTAAACCACTGAGCCTAGGACTTGCCAATCAGAAGGTTGGTGGTTCGAATCCCCGTGACAGGATGAGCTCCTGTTGCTTGGTCCCAGCTCCTGCCAACCTATCAGTTCGAGAGCACATCAAAGTGCAAGTAGATAAATAGGTACCACTCCGGCGGGAAGGTAAAAGGCGTTTCTGTGCACTGCTCTGGTTTACCAGAAGCGGCTAAGTCCTGCTGGCCACATGACCCGGAAGCTGTACGCTGGCTCCCTTGGCCAATAAAGGGAGATGAGCGCCGCAACCCTAGAGTTGGCCACGACTGGACCTAATGGTCCCTTTACCTTTACCTTTATACGGACCATAGCTCGGTGGTAGAGCATTATCTTTTCATTTGAAAGGCCTTGGGTTCAATCCCCAGCATCTCCCGGCGGGGCTTGGAAAGTCCCTTGTCTGAAACCCTTGACAGCCCCTGCTGGTCGGTGTAGGCATGACTGAGCCGGTTGGACCAGTGGTCTGACATTGTGTAAGGCAGTGTTCTGTGTTCATTCATTCTCTAGCCAGTGCTCTTATGAAGGGTAGAGGTGGAGCTGGTGGGGGGACAAGGCAGAGCAGCTTGACACAAGTGGCTCCGCAGCCTCTCCACACTTTCTTCCTCCACTTGTCCTTCATGAGTTTCATGAAGGAGTACTTCTTTTTCAATCCAATCGATCAGTGTCAAGATGACATCCCAAGTGTTAGAGAGAAAGAGATTTTCCTCCATCTGTTCCCCACCCCCACCCCCAGCCTTTAGAATTTTGTAAACCTCTTACAATGTCATTGCTAAACTACACTAGTATTAATCAGCTTTAAACTCGTATGGATTTTTTTATTTATTTGTACTTGTTCATAATATTGCAAGGGCACAAACCCAATTCTCCTTCATGCCGGATTGCACATGGGTCTCCCTCTGCCCAGACCTGCTGGCCTCTGCCTGTGTGTGGGAGCGATGCCAGTGCCACTTTTCTGGCACACAGCTCCCACTTCCTCCTGTTGAACATGGCGAGAAGGTATAGAAGTGCTGTCATCGGGACTCCTGCAGCTAGCAGAGGGACCCAGGATGGGTTGTTGCAGTGAGGGGCTGAGCTCCATGGTCCTACAGCCACCATGTGATGGCACTGGGCCCAATTCAGGCCCAGTCACTGCACCAGGTCCAGGCAGCTGCAGTGATTTGCCTGCCCACTTCCCCACATATCTTCCACCCCAGCTGGTGTATACGGAAGGCTGCAAATGCAGAGGTGACTCAGCCACTCTGTTAAGCCATGGGGTTTGCATAAGAAGAAGCCCTGTTGAATCCAGCCATCTAGCCTAGCATTTTGTTCTCGTAGTGCCTAGCCAGGTGCCTCTGTGAAACCTTGCAAACAGGACTGAAGCACCAGGTCACTCTCACATCCTAGAGTTTTCTGCAAACTGGTATTCGGAAGCATTACTGCCTCCAGAACTTGACTTTCTAAGCCACTTTGCGAAGGCTCCTTGCTTTGAAAAGTGAGGTATAAGTACCCTGAATGAGGAAACGCAAAGCGAGAACTATAATTGGTCTCCTGCTGTACGGGGTTCTTTTTGCTAAATGCAACCACAGTGGGGGCGGTAATTTGTTTGGGAAAGTTTTTCCATTCCATAGAATGAACAATGGGCAAAAATAATAACTTGGCGAGGGTGGTGGTGGTGGTGGTTTAGATCAATAAATGGTGAAAGGAAAGCTTAACGCGTATCCTTGCCCAATCATATTAGCAGGCTCTCCATCCCTTCATTTATTAAAAACCACACAGGTGTTCCCATTAAGAGATTGCTCATGCGTGAATCTCTGAATGAAAAGTGCTGTTTGTCCTTCAGTTGCCTTCCTATCCCCCCCCCAAGCTAAAAAGCCTCAAAACGCTTCATTTGCTGCCCAGTGAGAGCCAGTGTGGTGTAGTGGTTAAGAGCGGTAGTCTCATAATCTGGGGAACCGGGTTCGCGTCTCTGCTCCTCCACATGCAGCTGCTGGGTGACCTTGGGCTAGCCGCACTTCTCTGAAGTCTCTCAGCCCCACTCACCTCACAGAGTGTTTGTTGTGGGGGAGGAAGGGAAAGGAGATTGTTAGCCGCTTTGAGAGTCCTTAAAGGGAGTGAAAGGCGGGATATCAAATCCAAACTCCTCCTCCTCCTCCTCCTCTTCTTCTTCTTCTTCTTCTTCTTCTTCTTCTTCTTCACTAGCTCAGGGGTCCCCAGTCTAGCCAAGGGCCAAACTGGGACATTTAAAAATCTGTTACAAGCACCGCAAAGTGCCCATTTCATAGAATAAAAGTTGGTGATGAACCCCCCCCAACAGGATACATACATCCCATAACAATAGAAAACAGACTAAAAAAAGCAGGCAGACAAACAAGGCAAAAAATAAATCCTCAATTAAGAGTAAACATAAAATTGGGCAGGACAGGGGTCATTGGCAAGCAACATGGGGGTGTCTGATGGTTCTATAGTGCCCGCAAGTGCCACATTGGAGATCTCAGCACTGGGTCCTACACCTCAGTGTTCCTTCCGGTTTCCTAAGTGCTGGAGAAAGAAGAAAATTCCCATTGTTGGCATCAGTACAATGACAATGCTACCAGTCAGGCAGACACTTCTGCCACAAGCAAATTCAGTGGGTTCCTCTGGGGCCACAAAAAAAGTGCTTAGAGAGTGGTGATTCTGGCCCATGGGCCCATTCTAAGAGAAGGTGCCCTTACTGTTCTTTTAGATGTCGATACAGATTTTTAAAAACACAAATCAAGGTGAAAGGAAATCGCCAGCTTCATTTGCCTTAGCTTCAGAGTTCAGCCCTGGAATATGTAAAGTCGTAACCAACAGAGTGCCTATGTATGTATGTATGTATGTATGTAGTCATACATAAATGTACCACTTGCTCCACTGAGGAGCTGCAATAACCTTCCACAGATCTCAAATTAGGGAGAAGGAATTTTCACACCAGAGGCCTCATAGCTTCAAAGTAGCCTTGATTCCTGCATTGCAGGGGGTTGGGCTAGATGATCCTCAGGGTCCCTTCCAGCTCTATGACCTCTGACACATTTCGTTTTCAGAATTTGAGCGAGCCATTCACTTTTTGAGGAAGTTATTTTTCACCCTCTGGTTTCCCTCTGCAGCTCTCTCCAAACTTGCAAGCAGTGAGTGTTTCCACTTCCTCTCTACCAGCTTTCAATGGCGGAAGGATTTTCCCAGCAAAACGTGTTAAGAAACACCAGCAATTATCTTTTCTGGCTGAAAAAAACTAATTCATGGCCCTTGTCAGATATTTCCCTGCCCCCCTCATTGCCAGCGCTCAGTATGGGGCGATGTGAAGTAATAATAAAGGAAGGTGTATCTGGTATGTGCAAAGTGCTTTTAATCACCACAGCCTGCTTCCTCCCCTTAGGCACAACCTAATTCTACATCCTGACCTACCTCGCAAAGTCACCTGCCATATGCTACTGGACAGTGCCTCCTAGCTTCAACGATCTACCCACTGAGGGCCAAGCTACACATTACACTGTTCAAAAGTGGGCTTTATGCTGCTGCTTTTACTTGGGAAGAAGTGCATTTGAAGTGTTGGGCCCTGATCGGGAGATGTGCAGGCAGCTGGTTTTCTGCCATAAAGTCATGTCTCCTGGCTGCTATTTGTGCCCAAAGGTGGTGTTTGGAAGTTTGAGCCTCAGGAGACGTAAGTAGAGCTTCTGGCCAGGCTTGTGTCCCAGCACTTTATACTGTGTTGAGGTCCTTTGTCGCACTGATCCCAATAAACCTGGTAGGAGGAGAATAGTTTATAATTCCCATTTTACAGATAAGGAAGGAGGCAGGAAGGTCTTGTTTCCCAAGCCACTTTATAAGATTGCTCATTTTAAGCCTGGAATTTCATTGCTGCAATTCTCTTAATTAAAGCTTGCCCTACTACACCCATACCCTCTCTCATCTCTCCTTAATCCGTCCTTTGGAAAGAAGGGTAGAGGATTAAGATACAACAAACAATGCAGTATTTCCAAAAGAATCCAGGTATGTCAAGTGTTTGCTCTTGAACTATATGAGGAAGACGTCCTTTGTCTGGCTTTGTTACTATAATTGGAAGTTCTCCAGCCACTGGAGATTGGGGTGATTTGAGTATATGCAGCCTTGAGTGTGCATGAGTCAGAAGCTCTATGCATGGTGTCCCCTTCTTTTAACAAGTCTCTCTCCCTGTCAGGTCCTGAGCCATGGCGGTGTGGATTCAAGCGCAGCAACTCCAGGGGGATGCCCTGCGGCAGATGCAGGCCCTGTATGGGCAGCACTTTCCCATCGAGGTCCGCCATTACCTTTCGCAGTGGATTGAGAGCCAGCCATGGTAGGTGAGCACGAGGCCTGGCTGTCCAGGACCATCTTCAGCCTTGCAGAGGAATGTGGTGGGATGGGATACTGGCAAATCCTCTGGTTCACACCACTGGCAGCATGCCTTGGCTTTTCCAGGCCTGATCCATATGCCTCCCAAGCGTCCCTGATTCGTCCCAACTTATAAAGCACTTACACATTCTTCAGTTAACCAGTTTTTCCTTCTGGATCTGCTTGAAGGAGTATCTCACAGCTGCTGGAGATGGTTGGTGGTACCTACCTAACCAGTAATCGCCACTGGTACCCCTCTTTCAATTTTCCTGTTCTTTTTGGAAGTGTGCCATTGTTGGGCAGTCAGCTTCCTTTCAGAACATTTCTTTACCCTAGAGCAGGCCTTTTGAATGCCATAGAGCCAGGTCTCTCCAGACATCCTTTTTCTTGTGCATTCATAGTGCTAATGATAGTTTTAGGACAGTTGTACACAACCCCGCTTTCTATTACTGTTTGTGCCTCCAACAAAAGTTTTGGTGCAGACATCCTGCTTCGTTTCCCAGTTAGTGCATGACCTGTGACCTCTTACTGAAGTCCTGTTATTGTTTAGATCAAAGGTGTTCGAGTTTATTTTATTGTCCTGCTTTTGCAGTTTTGTGGCACAAAGGTGGCCCTCTAGACAGCAATAATGTGGTAACAGTGGAGAAGCATTAGAGAACAACTAATAAAGCAGAATTATGCGTGGACGGTCCAGTATCAATTTTCCACTGGTGCAGTATTATAGCATCCATGACATATTACAGGACACACACACACAAACACACAAAACACACAAAACACAAACACCCCATGAATTTGGAGGGGCCCTAACTGATAACTGTTACTTCCACCTTGCAATCACAGTTTTCCATAGCATACGGTTTCCTTTCACTGCTTCTGAGTTTTTGTTTCTTCATCCACTTAGCATGTGAACAGACATAACATTATTTCAGTGGGTGAGACTGCTCCAGAAAGGCACTTGCCATCTCTGTTCCAACAATTTTCTCTCTATGGGTGGAGCTGATTGGCTAGTGTGTGTCGCATCACCAACCCACTTCTTCCCCACCACAGAGCAGTTCTGCAACTATTTTAAAATGTATTGTGCCTTTTGTTTTAAGTGATGGATATTTCAGATAAACAGATGTACATGCAGCATTTAAAAATAATAGGTTAAAAAAAAACCCCAGACAGTCTGGTGGAAGTATTCAAGGAAGGATAAGACTGATGGCTAAACCAGCATTCAGTTTGATTACATATATATACATGTGCCATGTACGTTTCAAAGGTGGGAGGATGATGAGAATGCCTTGCAGGAGGGAAAAAACCTTACTGTTCCTTTTTAGTGTTGTATTTTTATATAAATTGAATTGGCCTTTTTAACAGAGTGATAAGTGGACAAACTTGTATACGCTTTCAAATCCCTTCCTTTGAATGACACATAAATTTAAATTTAGTTCAGTGATTGTAAGAAATCAAGGGGGGGCTGTAGTTCTTTAAAATAAATAACACAATGTACAAAGTCATGGGTTTGCTGCATGACAGAGGATTTCTGTCCTCGTTTGAAAGCCTGGAGGTGGTGCAGTTTTCTCCCTCTTACCTTCTAATGTTTTGGATAAGGCAGATAATGGTTGGCAGGTGTGCAGGGGCTGCTCTCTGGGATTGACAAATGTACACCTGGTCTGTACCCCAACTGGTAGGGACTCCATTGACCCAGAAAACCCCCAGGAGGGTGCCAAGGCCACGCAGTTGTTGGAGGGACTGATCCAGGAGCTGCAGAAGAAAGCGGACCACCAGGTGGGCGAGGACGGCTTCCTTCTGAAGATCAAACTGGGCCACTATGCCACCCAGCTGCAGGTGGGTTCCAGTGGCTTGTCTGTCGGTGATGGGAAGGGAGGGCAATATGGAGGGCAACAGAGAGAAGCTGCACTCAGGATTTCTCATGGGTGAATGGGCTGTGGAGCTACTAGCTGATCCTCCCGACTTGTTCTGCCCCCAACACTTCAGCCTGTTTGTGTTCTCTCTCTCTCTTCTTACAGAATACGTACGAACGCTGCCCTATGGAACTGGTGCGCTGCATCAGACACATCCTTTACCACGAGCAACGCCTGGTGCGAGAGGCTACAGATGTAAGTAGGATGAAGAGTTGCATCCAATGCTGTTCTACTCAGGGCAGATGAATAACTTAAGTTCATTGTTTTCAAACGGTGTGCTCTGAGTAGAGCTAAGTTGTGTGTTGCAACTCATAGTCTTGGGAAGGGTGCCTGTTTCCCATGCCCTGGTCTGGCAGTTCTGCTCTGCCTGCAGCAATAACCTTCTCTCCTTTCACCTGTAGAGTCCCTCACCAGCTAGCAATCTGGCCGATGCCCTGTCTCAGAAGCACCTGCAGATCAACCAGACCTTTGAGGAGCTGCGCCTTGTTACGCAGGACACTGAGAACCAGCTGAAGAGGCTTCAGCAGACGCAGGAGTACTTCATCATTCAGTACCAAGAAAGCCATCGCGTACAAGGTGTGTGTATGTGGTAGAGGAGGCAAGTAGTAGGTCACTCTGCAAAGCTGAAGGAAGGGCTGCAATGTGCTCTACATGCAGAATGTCCCAGAATCAATCCCTGGCATCTTAAGATATTGTTCTGAAACAAAGGAGAACCACCAACAGTATAAGGGTTGCCAGTCCTGAGCTTAGACAGACCAACAGCTTGACTTGGGATCTTCTCCTTCTTTGACAATCACTCGTAGCTTAGTAAGATTGTCTTCCATGAACACGGTTTTAACAGTGAGTCTGTAAGGGACTGTGGAGGCCAGTTCTGGATCTACACAGTGGGGACATAGGTTTCCGGGTGCAAGTTGATCATGGTGAGGGTTTGCCAATCGTGCCTTTCTCTTAGCACATTTCTCCCTTTTGTCCTGAGTTCGAGCATCTTCAAAACCCATGATACCTTTGGTAAAGACTGTTCTCCAATTGGAGCGCTCGTAGGCCAGTGTTTCACTGTTGTCTGTGTTAATACTACATTTTTAAAGATTTGCCTTGAGAGAGTCTTTGAACATCTTTTGGTTGTCCACCAGCATTACGCTTTCCATTTTTAAGTTTGGAATAGAGCTGCTGCTTTGGAAGACAAGAATCAGGCACCTGCACAAAATTACCCATGTCCCTAGGCTTATCTGTTGAAGGACAGAACGATAAGCAGCTGAGGAGACAGGGCCGGATTTGAGGCACCCCTGCCTGGCAGGTGGGGATTATGAGGGAGACCCAGGAGGGAGCCTAATACTCTCCTTTCCCTTCCCAGCCCAGTTTGCTCAGCTAGCCCAGCTAAACCCCCAGGAGCGCATGGCCCGTGAGTCTACTTTGCAGCAGAGGAAGGTATCGCTGGAAGCTTGGCTGACCCGCGAGGCACAGACACTGCAGCAGTATCGTGTGGTGAGCTCTACCATCTCCAGCCCTGGCCAAACTTCCTTCTGCATACACCGGTGTTGCGCTAGGCAACTCTTCTATGCATGTCTCCTCTTCTTCCTTCACAGGAGCTGGCTGAAAAGCACCAGCAGACGCTTTCACTGCTCCGCAAGCAACAAACCATTATCCTGGACGACGAGCTGATTCAGTGGAAGAGGCGGCAACAGTTAGCGGGGAATGGCGGGCCCCCTGAGGGCCCTTTGGATGGCTTGCAGGCTTGGTAGGTGATGGGTGAGGAGGGAACCAGGGTGGTTGTGAGAGGGGGAACGGGGCCTCCCAACTAGTTCCGCACTTAATGAATGGTGATGGGGGAAGGCTTAATGTAAGATGCACACTTTTTAAGTGTTGGGGGTCCCATCTTAGGAATGTGAGGTAAAAACTGAGAAGAGAGCTTCCTTGAGCTGTGTGCAGAGGGCACTGAGTTACAGTAGAGAAGGCTGTGAGAAGTCTGCACCAGAATAAATCAAAACTCAGTCCCAAGGTAATACAAATCATTTAACATTGAAACCTGAAATATGCAAATTTTAAGTAAGACAAGGCAAAGTGCTATGCTGCCCCCTGACCTTTGCCACCTCTCTGGCATCTTGAGAGTTACCTGACACATGTTTCGAGAAAATCTTTAAAGCCACAAGGGCTGGAAACATACTTTTAAAAAATAAGAAAGGAAAGCTTTCACTGCTCCGCAAGCAGTGAAATTTATATGCTGTAGCTTTTCTGTGCTTCTGCAGAATTGCTGTGTATACACAGCCCTGATCAGAGCCTGAATATGTGCAGCTCTGAGATAAGGCTGGGAGGCTTACAGGTTACATCAGATGGAGTGATTTCAGGCAGAGCAGATCTACTGCATGTGCTATTTAGCAAACCAAGAACTGGATCTAGGGTGAAGGGCATGGCCAATTCTGGAAATGTACGTAGGCAGGCATTGGACAAACTCTCTTTTCCCTTGTGAAGATTTCCCCTCAGTAAGTTGCACCCTCCTAATAACACAGTGGAGGAATTTCAAGGAATGGTGGAATATGTAATCCCTTCCCAAGTGGCTCTCTACATACATCAAGCAGATTGCAGCATTAATCATTTTTTAAAAAAAACAACAACAGCAGTTTTGCAGCACTGGCAGCAGCAACAAAATGCTGCCAGCTGCAGCCGCTCTAGATGCCGAATCCGTAACAGCTCTGACCAGGGACTGAACTTTCACATCCTGATAGTGACAAGAGCTACTACTTACATTGCAAACAAAGCACTTTTTTTCAGCTCAACTTGGGAGCTGCTAAATGCAGCCCCTTACTCCCCAAATATTTCTTGGAGAGTTCTGAAAGATTACAACTTCTTCCCCACTTTGTGTTCAGCATATGTATGAGACAGCAGGTTGAGATCTTCTGGAGACATGTTGGTGCTGTTCATATGCTAATGACATTCATCTTTGTCCTGTTGCATCCTGCGCTCTCAGTTTCAGCTTAAATGTATTATTGATAGAGCAGTTAGCCTTTACAAGGCCACACAACAACAAAAATCGGAGTCATGTCATATCAAATAAACGCTGCAATTAAAATTGCATACAGTTAATAAAACAATTTGGCATCACAAGTTTATATGGATATCATTTGAAATCCAATACATCATTAGTGCAAAGCTTGCTCAATATGCTACCATAGTTGAAAGCTGGATGCGAGTGAATTGGCTGAAACCTAAATCCAGACAAGATCAAATCATTATAGGCGGGGCTGTGACTTCGATGGGAAAGGAGCATGGAAGAGTTGCACCTTTTCACTGGGGAATCTGTTCCCTTCCCAGTGTCATTGGACTGCAACTCCCATCAGCCCCAGACAGCACAGCCAGTGGTCAAGGATGATGGGAGTTGTAGCTGAGCCACAGATCTCTCTCTCTCTCTCTCTCTCTCTCTCTCTCACACACACACACACACACACACACACACAAAACACACCTTAAGTTACTGCAGCACTATGAGTGTTGTTCAACCAAGTCCTACTCTGAGTAGTCTAATGGAAATTAATGTACCTAAGTGAGTCATGTCCATTAACTTCAGTGGCTCTACTCTACATAGTGTTGAATACACAATAACAATACTCGCTTTCAAACTTTTGGGAGCCTGCATGTGCCTAAGCAAAGTGTCCTAAGCAAAGTTGTAGGTAGGATGTATTGGCAGTGATCTAGATATCATCTGAAAGTGCTATCTGGATTGAGCCTGTCTCACTTCTGGTGTCCTGCCCACCCCCATGCTCCTAAACCAGCTTCTTCTTTCTGTAGGTGTGAGAAGCTAGCTGAGATCATCTGCCAGAACCGCCAGCAAGTGCGCCGTGTTGAACATCTGTGTCAGCAGCTGCCCATTCCAGGGCCCAATGAAGAGATGTTGGCTGACATCAACACCACCGTCACAGACATAATTTCTGCCCTGGTGACTAGGTAATTTGAGCAGTGGTGGGGACATTCTTGCTGAAAGAAGGGGAAATCTTGTGTGTGGGAGTCATTGAGGTGTGGATGGACTTTGGTTTGTTCAGAGATGTGGGGTCATTCCATCTAATAATACACAGCAGGGTATATTAATTGAAATTTATTAAAAATAGAACAAATTATTAGCATTCAGAACCAGTTGCATAAGCAATATTTGTTCGTTTTAAACGCATTTGTAGCCCACCTTTCCACAATAGAGATCAAGGTAGCTAATGTAAATATATAAACTGTGATTCAGATAAAAAAAATAAAAGCATGCTATAAACAAATTTTAAAAATTGAAATAGATTGCAGTGACAACTAAAAATGTAAGCAGCAGCATATTATAATGCATGTATGCAGTTTATACACTCACATAAAAAAACAGTGCAAGCCCAGATAGTTCAAACCAGTGTGAGTTTTCTCTTGTATTTATCGTGTGGGTTCCTCATTTGCAAAAAATGTATGGTGTTCACTGTGGGGTTGAACTGCAAAGATTTACTTTCCTGTATCATGCAAATGTGCCCTCACTGCTTTCTCCACATCTGGAATTTCAACTTTTTACAACCATGGTGGAAAGAGCATGGACATAAATGAGTAATAGCAGCTAGTTAGTTAGGTAGATTGTTTCCTTTGCAATGTCCTGGTTTTTTTGCAAATAGTTCCTCCTTCTATTTCTCCCTTCCCTCCACAGTACTTTTATTATTGAAAAGCAGCCTCCCCAGGTGCTGAAGACCCAGACCAAGTTTGCAGCCACAGTGAGGCTGCTGGTTGGTGGAAAGTTAAATGTCCACATGAACCCCCCACAGGTGAAGGCCACCATCATCAGTGAGCAGCAGGCCAAAGCCCTCCTGAAGAATGAGAGCACCCGCAAGTATGTGTAACCCTCACACACCTCATGTGGCAGGGACTCTATGAGTGATTCCGCAAGGTTAGGACAGACACTTGTGCTCATCCTAAGCCATGGAGCGCGAAGGATGGGAGCTGTATTTCAGTACATAGAGTTTAATTACGTTAAGAAAGTAGAAGAAGTGGAAAATACTAGCAGGGGAGTTAGTAGAGGGAATGTTTTCACTCTTTCCATACAAGAGCAAGGGGAGGGATTCTTAGGCCATAGCCCTTGCCAGACTTGCTCCATATCCTTGAAAGGTGTTTTTTGCCTGGCTGGAACATGTCATTGTACAGTGGTACCTCAGGTTAAGATCTTAATTCGTTCTGGAAGTCTGTTCTTAACCTGAAACTGTTCTTAACCTGAGGTACGACTTTAGCTAATTGGGCCTCCCGCTACCGCCGCCCCACCACCGTCCGATTTCTGTTCTCATCCTGAAGCAAAGTTCTTAACCCGAGGTACTATTTCTGGGTTAGCAGAGTCTGTAACCTGAAGCGTCTGTAACCTGAGGTACCACTGTACTCTGATAATGCATCTTGCTTGCCTGGAGGGAGGCTAGAGAGGAGAGTATGTGCAGAAATTAGGCAGAAATTACATTTTTTGCTCCGCTCATTTTTGCATCTGGCCCTGCCCACCACTGCCATGTGGCCCCTAGAACGTTGCCCAGAAGGAAATATGGTCCCTGGGCTGAAAAAAAAAATGTGCAAGGTGTTCGGGAACTAAGAGATGTAAATCTTGGCCAGTGTGTGAAATTCATCCTAGCCTTCAGTCCATAGAACTTTAGAAGCTTCCTTTCCTGACTGCTCCCTTGCTGCTATCATGGCTCTTGAGCTCTTATGTGTTGTTTTTCTTCCAATCAAGCAGACTTTTCACATCCTCTAACATTGTGTTGCAAAAGGCTTTCTTCTTGGAAGCTGACATGCTGGCAAACTTTTTTGTGGCATGGCAGCAGCCTTCCCCCAAGGCTGGCAATGAAAGGTCACAAGGCAAAAAGTGACAATTCCATTTAAGCCCGTTCAGAATCCATGTCTACGTTTGCATGCATTCATTTGTAAAATTTAGCCTAATGTTAAAAAATAAATAAATCAAGATTTTTGTTGAAGCAATGAAAAGCTATGTCAGCACGGTCGTCCTGGTGCAGAAATGTAGATGGGAAGATACTAAACTGCCTGTGGTGCACTGGCTTATATTCTGCTAACTACCATTGGTTTATTTTGGCAGTGAGAGCAGCGGCGATATCTTGAACAACTGCTGTGTGATGGAATATCACCAGGCGACTGGTACTCTGAGCGCTCATTTCCGCAACATGGTAAGACAAAGATGCCTGCACTGATTCCCACCCACCCCGCTTTTATTTTTCCTACCAAGGGTCTGTTATTAATCCTCCTGATTCTGAGAGAGAAAAATGAGCCTTATATGGAGCCAAAAGCCAGGGCCAAGATGGAGCTTTGAATGGGGGGACTCCCCTGTTCCTGTCTTCCCTGTCCCTGCTCTCTGGTTTTCAGGCCTTTTGCCAGTGTTATAAAGTGGCCCCATCCAATTTCCACTTCTAGCGTGACGAGCTTTGGTAAAAATGCCAAAATCTGCATCTAAAACTCTCCAGGTAGACCGAAATACGCTGTGCGTATTTCCCTCCACAAATATGCCTCAATATATGGCATAGCTTTCTCGTACCACTATCTGCAAGCGATGGCTACCACTTCTAGGGCCTTGACAGCCTGTGCTCTGTTTTTCTCCGCCTCCCCCCGCTGCTGTGCTTTCCTCTCCCACGGCACCTCTCCACAGTCCTTGAAGCGGATCAAGCGCTCCGACCGACGCGGCGCCGAGTCAGTGACCGAGGAGAAGTTCACCATCCTCTTTGAATCCCAGTTCAGCGTTGGCGGCAATGAGTTGGTCTTCCAGGTGAAGACGCTGTCCCTGCCTGTGGTGGTGATTGTGCACGGCAGCCAGGACAACAACGCCACGGCCACGGTGCTGTGGGACAACGCTTTCGCAGAGCCGGGCCGTGTGCCCTTCGCCGTGCCCGACAAGGTGATGTGGTCGCAGCTGTGCGAGGCCCTCAACATGAAGTTCAAATCGGAGGTCCAGAGCAGCCGAGGTCTCACCAAGGAAAACCTGCTCTTCTTGGCCCAGAAACTGTTCAATAGCAACATGAACCTCTTAGAAGACTACAACAGCATGGCTGTTTCCTGGGCCCAGTTCAACAGGGTAAGGGTGTGTGAGTGTGTGCTCTACAGTCATACCTTGGGAGTCGAACAGAATCCATTCTAGAAGTCCGTTCGACTTCTAAAACGTTCAAAAACCAAATCGCAGCTTCTGATTGGCTGCAGGAAGCTCCTGCAGCCAGTCAGAAGCTGCGGAAGCCCAATCAGATGTTCAGGTTCCAAAAGAACATTTGCTTCTGGGGTTGCAGCGTTCAGGAGCCAAAACATATGTGTTCCAGGGCGTTCAGTTAGTAACTAGACTGGCCAGATAACCATTTTGAGAATAGGGCACGAGGTACCATGGCCTATAGGCCTTCTCCCATCACCGCAGCTCACCCCACCCCACCTGGACTTGTATTTCATTCCATATCTATGTCTCTTTTTCTCACTTCTTCCCCTCCCTGCTGTCTGAAACACTTCATTCTGGTGCAGGAGGAAGGAAAGTTGGGTTCCAATCAGTAAGGGAGAAATGGAAAGAACACATCTCTCTACTTGAACCCAGACAATAGGCCTGTGCCAATATTCATTTACACACTTTGTGTTACATTTGCTTCACGTTGCGGCTTTTCAGGTTGCAAACGAGGCAAACCCCGAAGTGTTTACTTCCGGGTTCGCCGCACGTGCAGAAGTGATCTGCGCGCTTCGCGCATGCATAGTAGCAGCGCTCACAGACTTTTCAGTACTGGCATTTGTGTCAAGCAACCTTCCTCAGTCTGGGGATGATGGGAGTGGTAGTCTAAAACATCAAGAAGGCACCAGTTTGGGAAAGGCTTATATAAAACTAAGCTGTTGGTGTATTAAAGAAACTTCAATCCAGCTAACTGCTTTACTTTGAAGCAGCTTATTAACAAATACACATTGTGGTATCTTTATACGGATTCCACAATTCACTCTAGGCATATATGTAGGTTGGGCTTTCTGTGCACACACATAAAGCGTACCAAAGGTTTTTGGGGACTTCTGATCCTGGATCCTGGTCAGAAGTCTTTAGGACATTCTCTGGGCCACACCAGGATGTTTCCACAAAAAAACCCTACAAAAACAAGTTTGGTCCAAAAGAATCCTGCTCAGCCTCGGGTTCCCTTGGTAACACAGGGCAAGTCATTCTTTCTCTGTCCCTAATCTGTGAAAGGAGCTCATGAGAACCTTTTGGGTGAAAAAATGAGTTGAGATTGCATTGTCTTTTGACAATGAAGTGCTATAGTGACAGCTGATCATCATCAAGGCACATACCAAAGACAAAAGTGTCTCTCAACTGATGGCTAGTTCTCCCCATAACTTGTGATAGTGGCAAGCCTTATTTGGATAAGGATTTACTTTACTTTATGTAAGCCATTAGTTTAGGATCCAAGGACACCTTAAGAGCTTCCAACTGTTTTACAAGACCCCAGGGTGACTGAGAAACAGGCAGGAATGTTGATCTTTCTTTCTCTTTAACCAGGAGAACCTCCCAGGACGAAATTACACATTCTGGCAGTGGTTTGATGGGGTGATGGAAGTCCTGAAGAAACACTTGAAACCTCATTGGAATGATGGGTGAGATTCCCCCATCCTTTTGCTGCCTTTACTGGCTTTTATAGGCTGCAATAGCCACATCTTACCTTTTTGTAGTCTGACTTCTCTCTCTCTCTTCCTCTCTCCTCTCTCTCCAGGGCTATTCTAGGTTTTGTCAACAAGCAGCAAGCCCACAACCTGCTAATCAACAAGCCAGATGGAACTTTCCTTTTGAGGTTTAGTGACTCTGAGATTGGAGGTATCACAATCGCCTGGAGGTTTGACAACAGTGAGTTCGGTTTTTTTGGCAGAAGAAATACTGCATTTTGTCCTTGCCTGCTCTGAGAGTATTGAATCAAAAAATCGTTGCAAACAACAGTTAACTGTTTACCATTAACAGCACACTATTATTGTCTCTGGGGTTCTAAGTAACATTGGCTAATATAGCTTTAAGTTTATAGCTGTAGTTTATTGCATTCCATTTGTCATGTTGTGCATTAACTTGGCCCTTCTCCGTCAGAATTGCTGGCTTATAATTGCATCTAGTTTCACTTCCTGTCCTGTATGTTCCTATTAGTTGGGTTAGATGTGACTATGTTATGTGTGAAATCTTATTTACTTTCTTTGCTATTTATATTTGTTCTGCCGTTCATTGAATTGAGCCAGGGCAGGTTACATAAAATACCACACTTTAAAACAAGATACAATTCATTA
This sequence comes from Podarcis cretensis, assembly GCF_951804945.1. NCBI lineage: Eukaryota > Metazoa > Chordata > Lepidosauria > Squamata > Lacertidae > Podarcis > Podarcis cretensis. Next base: position 25,505,572 of record NC_137182.1, on the reverse strand, counting down.
TAACCACATGTTAAAACCACAAAACTAAACAAAATCACAAGCACTGCAAAACAAGAGTGCAGCAATTCAGCAGGATGGGGTGGGGAGGAATCCACTCACTTAAAAGCCTGGGTAAAGTGATGCAGCTTGACCTCAGATTAAAAACTGTACAACAGTAATGCAAGATGCACCAGGGGGGCATTCCATAACTTGGGGGACACCACAAAAAGTCCCTCTCACATGCCCAAACCACACAAAGTGGTGTTATTGCTTACAGAGTCTCCCCTGTCAATGTTAGCATCTCAACTGATTGATATTGGAGGAGATGGTTCTTCAGGAATTTGTGGCCCAAGTCATTTTGGGTTTTGTACTTCAATACCAACACCTTAAATTGGGCTTGGTAGGGAGCTGGTAACCATTGTAGGTTCTTTCAAGACTGGTGTAATATGAGTCCGACTAGAAGCTTAGCTGCTGTGTTATACACCACTTGTAGCTTCTGAACCATCATCAAGGGCTGCACCACATAGAGTGCACTGTAGTAGTCCAATTTGTAAGCTACCGGAGCATGCATCATTGTGGCTGACTTACCTATATCAGGAAGGCCAGTAGCTGAGGGACCAGGCAGAGCTGAAAATAGGCACTCATACCACAATATAATATATGATTATTTTTTTTTAAAAGATGAAACCATTACAATTATAAGACAAGTGAAATGGTTACAGATAGTATGAAGCAGTATAGATTCAGCAAAAGAGGAGGTCCCACAGAATAAACTTACCTAAAGTGTCACAGGCCAGGGTGAAAAGGTGCCTCTTCAGCATATGGTGAAAGCTATACAGATGCACCTCTGTGGGAAGGGAACTCCGCAAAGGAGCTGCCATACAAAAAGCCCTCTGTCAGGCTTCCTCTCCCTGCAATTCTGCGTAGGTGTTTTGCTTTTATTTGGGGATTTGTCTCTGTTTCTGGTTGGTCAGCAGAGCTGCTTGTTTGCTTCCGCTGCTGAGTTATGATGCTCTTGGGTCTTACAGCTGATAGAATGTTCTGGAACCTGATGCCCTTCACCACTCGTGACTTCTCCATCCGCACCCTGGCAGACCGTCTTGGGGACCTCCCATACCTCCTCTATGTGTATCCTGACCGTCCCAAGGAAGAGGTCTTCTCCAAATACTACATGCCAGTCCTTTGTAGGTTTTGAAGCACCAAGAGAAAACTGACCTGATCTCTTCAGGCATGGTCTATTCCCACTCTCACATCTCATCACAGACAGACTTCTTCTGCATGCCTCTGGCAAGGGAGCCTAAGCAATGGTTACATTCAGCTGCAAGTCTCTTGTTTTTCCCCGCTCTGGAATTTCTGTGATCTGTGTTGCACTGTTGTATGTGCAACATTTTTTTCTTTAGGGCAGCCTTTCTCAACCTTGGGTCCCCAGGTGTTGCTGGACTACAAGCACCGTCATCCCTGCTAGCTAGAGATGATGGGAGTTGTAGTCCAACAACATCTGGGAACCCGAGGTTGAGAGAGGCTACTTTAGGGGGATATATAGAAATGATTCTCGAAGCTACCAGCATGAGTTTGACCAAACTGCGGGAGGCAATGGAAGACAGAAGTACCTGGCGTGCTCTGGTTCATGGGGTCACGAAGAGTCGCACATGACTAAACAACAACAACAAATAGAAATGATTGTAATGTTTAGCCAGGTACATAGCATAGATCAGAAAAATGGCTCTGAGGAGAAGCAAAAGGAAAGGTAGAGGAAAGTGAGTGGTGCTAGACTTGGATTGTGTAGAGGCTGAGAATATGGAATTGCAGGTGAAAATGATTTATTGGAAAAATGTCTTTGTGATAAATGGGTCTCCAGGAGAGAACAAGGTGTCTTTTTTTAAAAAAAACAACAACAACATGTTTGGCAGCTGTTCTTGCAGACAGAATAGCCAAGTTGCCAGAAATTATAAAAGCTCAAAAACAGGATAAAGCATGCTAGGAAGGGATATAGGTGAGGTTTAATCTTGCCTTCTCCATGGGCCAGAGGGGTTTCCCCTGGTATGCATGACCAAGTGTATATTCAGTATATTCCTCCCTGCAAACTGCATTTCCCTTGACTTTGGGATACAAGATGGGTGGCAGCTTAGGGGTAGGGGTACATTTTCCTTTGCGGCACCTACCCTATGAAATGCTTTGCCAGCTGAGGGTCCATCAGGCACCATCACTATTCAGCTTCAGGCAGCTGATGCAAAACTGTACAATAGTTTTATTTTTTTTGCTGCCGCAGTTCTGCATTCTATTTACGCTGCTGGGCTTTGTTAAATGAGTTGTATATCAACACATTTCTTTGAGAGCACATTTTCTGTTTGTTAGCCACATTTAGTCTCTTTGGAGAAATAGGCAGGATAGGAAGACAATAAAACAAATAAAGCAAAACAGGAGAAACAGGGAACACCAAATGGTTTCAATTCGTTCATCTATTTGCATAGAGCTGATTGGACAAGATGCTTGCATGCCCTATGTAATAACTCAGTGCCTCCCCCTTTTTTTTTTCTTTTGTAGCGAAGACGGGGGATGGGTATGTGAAGCCACTGATCAAGCAAGTTGTGCCAGAGTGAGTACCATGGCTCTTTAAAGGCTCTTTTTAAAAAATGGAAGGAAATGTAAATATTTGGGGTGGGAAGCAGATGTATTCTCTCCTTTGGCTGCCATCTCTCCGCATTACCCCTCAACCAAGAGTTCTGGCCGCTGCCCTATCTCCAAACATGGGTTGATGGCTTCTTCATTCGGATCCGTGCTTTTAGAAACCTGAATGTAGCTAAATGGGTCTGGGTCTGTATCTTGCCAGCGCTATCTCCAAGGGAAGGAATGGGTATGAAATGGACATGGTTGAGGACTTGTGGCTTTCACAGTCAGGGTTGTCTTTCTCTCCACAAACCCCCTCCCACTGTGATGGGCCTTTCCTTTTTATTTTATTTTTCTTTCTTGGCAGCTACATTGCTCCCTGTTTGACCAGCTTCCAGTTATGATGCGAGGGAGGGATTTTGACTGCTTCAGATACTGACAGTCATGGGGGTGGTTCTTAAAACACAGGGCATGGAAGGCATGCAGGGAACAGGAAACGGAACTTCTGGAATGAATGAATGGATGGATGGATGGCAGTGGGTAGAAGGCAGGAGAGTATAAGCTAATTGGGACAGATATGCCGTTGCTGCTGAGGGGAGGGCGAAGGATTGCTAACAAAGCAGGATAGAGGCTGGGAAGACTGCTAAAACAGAGGTGATCCTCATTTGTCTATACAGTGGTACCTCGGGTTACGTATGCTTCAGGTTACATACACTTCAGGTTACAGACTCCACTAACCCAGAAATAATACCCCGGGTTAAGAACTTTGCTTCAGGATGAGAACAGAAATTGCGTGGCGGCAGCAGCAGGAGGCCCCATTAGCTAAAGTGGTCTTCAGGCTAAGAACAGTTTCAGGTTAAGAACGGACCCCTGGAACAAATTAAGTACGTAACCAGAGGTACCACTGTATCAGGTGCCCCTTTGGTGGATTTAGGTGCCCAATGCAATGGGCAAAAGGTCCCTTGGGCATATGAGATTATTACAAATGCGAACCCCATCTGTTGCAGGTTTGCCACTACATCTGGAGACTCTACAGCTGGAGGGCCTACCTACATGGATCAAGCTTCCTCCCCAGCTGTCTGCCATCAGTCCCTGTACAACACTTATCCAACAAAGTAAGTAAGGCTGGGTGGGTGGGATATTCGGGAGGGGGCTCTCCATTGCAAGTGGGTTCTGCTTCATGGCCCTTCACCCTGCTCTTCAGCAAACCTGTTATTATTGTATTTAATAACTTGCTTGGTAACTATGGGCAACCAGAAATTCCATACAGGTGAGTGAGTGGGCCGGCAGGTTTCTCTGTTCTTCCTCTCCCAGGCCACTTGGTTTCTATACTGACAACAGAGGAAGGAAAGCCTGTCCCTCCTTCACCAGTAGAGGGCATTTAAAAAAAACAAAACAAAAAAAACCCAGGCTGCTAAGAGGCTAATTGCTAGCCGCGAAAGAAGAGGATTCTCCGTCTCCTTGGCCAACATAGAAACATGGGTTACTAGCCTCTTACCAAACCAGTAAAATAAAAAAATTGCAGGCTGGTAATTTTTGTTGGCTTATTTACAGGGCAGCTGCCATTGATGTAAGTTCTGCATAATCTTCTCTTTAAACCCAAGTTAACTCTTCTGGCTTCCTCCAAACAAGCCAGAGGACTGTAATTTTCTGAGAGTTTTGAAAAGTTGGCTTGAAAACCACAGCTCCTTCACAGATAGTTTCCCTCATTTTAGGAAGGAGAGAAGCTTCTCTCCCAACCCGTCTCTACACACACACACACACACACACACACACACACACACACACCCCTACACCTGCAGCCCACCTGACCTATACTGCTCCTTTCTCTCCGTCTCAGCCCCGACTCCGTGCTGGACCCAGAAGCGGACTATGACCTGGATGACTCGATGGACGTGGCGCGGCACGTGGAAGAGCTGCTGAGGCGCCCCATGGACAGCCAGTGGATTTCACATGCCCAGTCATGACCATGCCGCCTCCCTTGGAGAGACCGTGTAGAGACTGTGAAAAATGGGGGGTGCTGCCGTTAGGGAGTACAGCTGCTGTGTGTGTGTGTGTGTGTGTGTGTTTGGAGGGGGGGTGCATTTCCTCACCCTGTAGTGAGGGCAAGCCTGCCCTGCACTGACTGGGGTGTGGGGTCTGTGCCTGAGAGGCAGTGGACCTTGTCTCTCCCCTTTCGCACGTGCAAAAGGCAGTGGAGTGTATCGCTTGGCTTCCCCATCTGCTCGGCTTTTCTCGGGCCTTCTGCTTTGGCGCACTGCCTCCTTCTGCCAAGCTGCCATATGATTTGCGTTGGGGATCATTCCCTCCCCTCCTCCCAGGATTCCACACACTGCCACGTCCTTTGCCAAGGAAACATTGAGCTGAGCTGTGGAGGAGAGTAGGCCTTATTTGAAGTATTTGTCTTTTGTAATCTTTTTATGTGTCTGACATTTCTTTTCTTGGCTGCTCCCGGGATAAACGGGTGTGTGCATGCACCTGCCTGCCTCTGACCTGTGTTTCCCGGGTGCACACGTGTGTGGGCAGCAGCATTGTGCGCAAGAGACCCTGACTCAGTGGGAGTGCTGCTTCTATTCGGACCCCTTTGTAGTAGCCCACTCTTACCAGGTCCCCCTGGGTTGATAGAACCCTCTGGAGTCGCTCTGTCGCCTCACCCCAACGCCATTCTTTTTGCCTTGTTGCAAGATAGTCGCTTACCTCTTGGCTCCTGCATCATCTAGTACCTTTTGGCTTTTGATGTGCCCAACATTCTGCTCCCAGGTATCACAAGTTCAGCAGATCGCTGAGGGGTGGTGATGGTGGTGGTGTTCTTAAATAAGTTGCAAGCGAAAGTGCAGGAATTAGAATCAGAAACAGTGTTTCCCCTGTTAGGATTAGGGGTGGCACGGGAAGAAGGCCCCTGGATTTCATTGCTGAGTTCCGAGGGAAAAAAGGGATGCCTTGAGTGGAGATTTCTAGACGCATGGACAAAGCCTGCCCAATCTGTTCCTCTTTTCTTCTGATCCCCCAGCCTCCCACCCTCTCATTTGGCTGAACAACTGGGAAGAATAGCTCCCTCCAAACCTTATTTTTTTTACTAACTGGTAAAGCTCAGACTAACTTCAACACCGAAGTTACAGCTTTCTCACATACGTATCTGCGGAACAGGTAATTTGTTAGGAGGAAGGATTCAGTCTCCGATCTAACAGCTACCATATTTTTCCTGGCATCGACAAAAGAAGTGTACAGTGAGAGGTTGTCCTGTTCACTTTTTAAAATCCAGACTTCTCTTTGGGGTGACACAGCTCTTGAATGGTGCTCAAATGGTTAGAATACATCTCCCATCAACAGCAGGCAAATGGAAAAGCCAAATCTTATTCGAGCTCCTGGGGATACAGCCTAAGTTTGCTGTGAGGACTCTGCTAAAGAGTCAATCTAGCACAATCTAGCACAGTATCGGCAGCTCTGATTGGCAGCAGCTCTCAGGGTCTCCAGCAGACGATTCTCCCATTAAAGGCCAGGGATTGAATCTGCAACTTGGTACAAGTTGTGTATGTGCTCTGCCACCAAGTTATGGACTGACCCTGATCAGATTCCAAATTCCAGAAACCATTTTGAAATCTTTTGTATTGTAGTGTGTGGATATGGGGCTGGGGGGGGGGGTATACCCTAATGTCCATAGTGGAAGGGGAAACATTGGATGGGTAGGGGAAGATAGAAGACTCCCTTTGCCACTGTTCTGAAAACCTGGACTTTTGTTGAACCTTCTGCTCAGTAGCCCTTCCAGAGAGGAGAGGTGCGGAACCTACCTCCTGTGGCAGATTAATGGTTTCATCAGTGTGGGAGACTGGCAGTTCTCAATCAACCCATGGGGCTTATCCATTAGGAAGTTCTGTGGAGAACTTGCCCAATGGATGATTCTCCCTATTGGTCAGTGTGGGAGATGGGGTGCAATGTAAATTTTCTACACTGAGACACAATCATGTCCTGGGCCTGATGCATTTCTTGGACATAGGGCAGAGCTGCCGCTTAGCGGTAGAGCAGATTCTGTGCACGCCGAAGGCTGCAGGTCCAACTTCCTTGCGTCTTCAGGTGAAGACAACCCCACACACCCACTTGAAACCCTGACAAGCCACTGCCAATCTGTGTAGATGTTAATGAGCTAGATGAACCCAATGGTCTATGATTCGGAATAAATAAGCTTTCTGTGTTCCTAAATTGTACGTGACGCAAAGCAAGGTATCATGTTTAAGGTGACAATGCTTATGTGAAATGAATATATACACTTTAAAATCCTTGTAATAGACTGAAGGCTGGCAAAAAAAAGTTACAGGAGCTTTGTATGTCAATCCAGCTTCAGGTTGGAACGTAAACAGTGATCAACAGTCTAGCACAGAACAGGGTTGTGATAACTTCCTGTTTCTCTTTCCCTTTGCGCAGGGCACTGTGATCCGCTAGGCAGTTATCCTGTGGGGCTTGTACAAGAGAGCACAGTGTTTCCATTCATTTCCGTGGAAACTGCACACAAATTCCTGGTGGATTGTGCCTGTCCCATTTTCTCTAGTGAGACCAGGCCTGTCCAAGCAACAGCTGCAAATGTTACTAGTATTTTCGGGGTGGGGTGGGGGAAAGCACCCTAAAAAACACAACTATTGCACTATTTTAAATAGTTATTTTGCCAAAACTATGAAGAGTTTTGATGGAAAATATATATAAAAATATTTTTTCTGCTAATATATCACTCTGAAAAGTGAAGTCATAGGAGCAACTGATTTTTTTTATTATTATTAAATTTGGGGAAAACGGGAGAACTCAAGGGATATAGATTTAAATGCCTTTTAGGTTTTATTTGGAACAAAAGACACTTTTTATGTGGAAAATACATATTTTGATGAAATATTAATGTTTTGAAAGATGTTCTCTAGCCCTGTGCTACTAATAAAGTGTTGTCTGCAATTTTGCAGGGGAATTAATGGCCAGTGTGTGTTTTTTGGTTAACAATGGCCACTATGGTCAGGGGAGTAAGGTTTGTGAGTGCATAGGGAGCTTTTACAGTTTTAACAGTGAGTAGATGGAAGAAATCTCTCTGTTTTAGGGAACGGAGAACAAGAACGTAACATCTTGGGGGTTTGATTGCACAGGGATATAGAGCGGGCTGTCGGTCGCTTCTGTCTTTATCGCCCAACGCTTGGACACTGGAGTAGGGTGGAGCCAGTGACGTTAATTGCACAAGGAAGGAAATCTCTGGAAAGGGCTAAAATGTAAGGTATTTTATTAAGACCAGCTGATTCCTAGGTTTTAGTTTGTTTGTTTTTTTGAATCATTAGCAAGGCATCTATGAATTTCAAAAAGTGCTAGAGGCTGATTCAAATAAATATACTGTCTTTTATGTGTTGAAAAGGAGACTGGTCATTGTGTCTTCATCCCAGTGTATTTTGCTACAACCTTAAACCTTTTGAACTGGGGGCACAAAGTTACTTAACTGATCTGCATAGTGCTTCCTGACTATTCATTTTAAGGCTCTCCCATACTCCCATGCCTCGTTACCACTGACTGATGATGATGTAGTGCCTCTGTTGGGCGGACATGCCTTGCTCCTTCTGTCCACTTTTGGTCCCCACCCGTCACTCAGCTCTCACCTGTGGCTCCTAGAAGCTGTCAGCACACAGCAGCTTCTTGTATTCAACAAAACACAAAGGTGTGGGAGGATACAATGAACAAACAAATCCAGTCCGGCTAGCAATCAGTGTGAAAGGGGACACGGGTATCTAAAAGCAGTTGAGGTGCTTCCAGGGTGGATGATGGCATTTACCCAGGAAACCTCCAAAGTAACCAAATCACGTTGCTCCTACAGGTACCCCCTGACACCCTGCTTTCCCTTGCCCCATGCAAGTGAATGGGAGAAGATGATGTAAAACACACTCAAGGACATAGGAAGCTGCCTTATGCTTGGTCAGACCTGTGGTTCACCTAGCTCAGTATTGACACCGAAGACGGCAAACAGCTCTCCAGTGTTTCAGGTAGAGGACGTTCCCAGCCCTACTTGGAGATGCCAGAGACTGAACCAGGAAACATGCTTGCAAAGCAGATGCTGTCCCACAGAGCCATGCCCATCCCTGGCCCTAATGATCTGCAGTGAGGCAGTTATGCCTGCCTTCTCCTTGAGGACGAGTAGCTGAGTCCCTCTCGATTTTTTTCCAACCCAGGCAGCTTCTAATCATCTCAACTGAGCTGGTCCTGGCCCTACTTGCATATGTCGGTGAGAGTGTTTGATCACTCCAAGGAAAGGAGTAATCTATGGGAAGGATCTTGCAAGCTTTGTGACTCCACTTAATAAGGCAAAGTGGCAGGTGATGGTAAAACTCACTCATTCACTGTCCCCCACTGCCTGGGTTTACTTGGACAAATAGTTTGCCCTATGACCGTAGAAGGCAGCTTATCTCCGACAAAAGACAATTGGTTCCAAAAAGTAGCAGTGCTGTCAGGGCAAGCCTTTGGAAGCAGAGGTCCATGGCCTTACTCAGCAGAAAGGGCCTAAGCGTAGCAGAGCTTTCTTGCTGCATTTTGGAATAAGCGGGATTATGTATGCCATCAAAAGCACCCTCATCTCCAAGACCATTTAAGTCGCAAGTTATACAACTGCAAAACAAACAAGGGCCCATACATATCACATATCTTGGCTTAATGTAGATTGTGAACCCCTTGTGCCTCCTTTAGTTCCCCCATTCACCGATGGGGCGTTCTCCAACTACTGCTGTTTCACACTTTCTCCTCCCTGAATAGAGAGATTCCCTGTGCTTTGAAAACATGAATGAGAGAGAGCTACATTAGTTGAATCTCTGGATTTCCAGTTAGGAACGAAGCAATAAGTCCTCAAAAGATCAACAGATGCAAAAGTGGGATTGCGTATGACTGCCCTGTTAGCATTGTGAAAACAAATAATCATGAATGCACTATGATAAGGGTACATGGAGGGCCCTATTCCCACTCCATCCTGGACACTTTGCTGTTACCTGTTCTGGATTATGCACAACACGGCCACCAGAGGGTGCTTGGAAATTGAGTTTTTCAACTTGGAAAAGGTGAATGTGGCCAAATTGCAGCTAGGCTCTTACATTCAGAAGGGATATTTCCATCCAGTTCCGCTGTTCTGTGCATAGGAGCCAACTTCTAGGGGCCAAGGGGGCTTCGCCCCCCATTAACATACCGGGTATTTGTGTGGGCTGCCTCCCCCTAAGTTGATGGGCATTGCCATTCAAATGGTGTGTGTTCTCAGTTATGTGGTGCAGGGCTTACCTGGTCCCCCCAGCATTTGTATTCAAGTTGGCACCCCTGATTCTGTGTGAGTAAAAAGCCCACATTAAACCCCATCTGAAATCGCCCACTGGAGAGTGTAAAGTATGCCTGCATACTCCGAAAAGAGGTTAGGATGGATTTGCAGGTAGGCCTCCAAATCACAAATCTGACCCCTTACAAGGAAAAGCCAGCTCTCGCCCTTTGGCAGGATTCTACCCATCCATTACCCCTTTGTTCAACAGCTGTGGAACAGAGCAATTCAACAGATGGAAGTTTCCACATCACTGCAGGGGAAAGGCTTGTCTGTTCAACTGTCTCCTGCAGCTGTTTAAGATAGGGGTGGGAACCTGTGGCCCGCCATGTGTTGCTGGACTACAACTCCCATCATTCCTGGCCAAGCTGACGGCGGCTGATGGGGTTTAGAGTCCCACACAGTCTGGAGGGCCACACCTGGATTAAAGCACAGGAAATGTGCCCTGGGTGGGGAGTGTTAATCCTCTTTATTTGCCTAGGAACTTTGGGGGAGGGACATCTCCCAATAAGCATAACTTCCCAACCTATTCCCCCACTCTTTCCTTCTCACACAGCATTCATTTCGCTTTATCATTTGAATGCATCCATCAGTGTTGCACAGAAGCAGGGCCACCCGCAGCATTGTTTTGGGAGATCTGATCCTGTGCATATAGAAGCTACAATCAGCCTATGGCTTTATATGGCTCAATTCCCAAACTTGACTCACATTCACACCAGACATTTAAAGCAGTATCATACCACTTTATAACAGTCATGGCTTCCCCCAAATAGTAGTTTCTTAAGGGTGCGGGCCTACAATTTCCAGTACCCTTACCAACTACAGTTCCCAAGATTCTCCTTGAACGTATAAGAGTGCTTTAAACATGGTGTGGGTGTGACTTCACTTTTCAACTTTAAGGCTGATCCAGAGAATGTATCTGAAGCAATGAGACAGAGCTCTGGGAAAGCACAGTGCCTTTTCTCTGCACAGCGGAACCATAACCTGACCCCAGAGGTGTGGGGGTGTGGGGACTTTTCAGCTCAAAGTCTGTGGCTTTCAGGCTGATCTGAGACTTGGGACTTCTCCTTTTAGTACTGCCCGTTCCAAAATGCTTCCTAAGTTGACTGTGTTCTGCTTTGGTTTAGGAGAAATAGGAACGATTGTGTATCTGCGTGTGTGTTTAAAAGATGAAGCACAAGGAAGCGGGATTATCTCTTTTGCTTTGTGGCTACGAATGAATCTCCTTTAATCCCCATTAAGAGATTTGTGTGTGTGATTGGAGGCCGACTTTCTGTTTTGATTTTCTTTTTTTAAAAAAATATTTTGCAGTACTGTATAACTTTGGTTCCTGGCAAAGCCTCTTTGAATATGGAGTCACTTCCATGGCTGGCTGGGACCAGCTGGTTTCCGTGGACACATGCAGGCTTCAAGCGAAGAGGCTAGGCCTTCCTGTGGAGGGAACCTACTGTGGGGACAGCTGCTGCCCAGAGATGGGGAGGACGGGGGCTGCTAGCATTTGGAGCTTAATGCTGGAAGAATCTGAACCAAGGCAGGATCCCCGGTGAAGGAGCACAGTTTCCCTTGTTACAGTCACACGGAAGCTCTGCATTTAAGAAAACCAGAAAGCTAATACTCACTACAGGAAATACACACATTGATAGGAAAGATCCCTGAGGTGGAGATGATCTTGCATCTCAAGAGAAGAGAGAGCCAAAGTAAGCCTGCTCTCAAGAGATGAATGAAGGAATAGGAGGGAAGCAGGAAGTGAGGAAGCAATCCTGAGAGTATCAAGCTAACACTGAATTAAGGGCCATGCAGGTAAGCACAAGAAAGGCAGTCTAGGAAGCTTGGAGGTACCCTTTCTCGTGCAGACGCGTCAGCCTACAGTGCAATCTGAGTTGCGCAAGGACAGCATCCAGTGCTTTAGCTGTTTTCTTCCACTTGACAGCTTCTTCCCTGGCCAAGGTTTCAACTTCTACCCATGGTGTTGGTTTGGGAATGTCATCTTCCCTTGCAAGGTAATGCTGGCATGCTTCTGGGCAGGCTGAGCAACCTAGTGCAAGCTCTGCTGCCCCTTCTGGCTGTGCATCTTCCTCTGGAACTTCACTCACCTCGCCTCCCAGCATTGGCACAGCCTTTGTTGCCCTCCATGCTGCAAACCAGCACATCTGGTCCACATTCTTTGATAGCCTCTTGCTGAAAGGGCGTTCCTTCCGGTTGGTGTGAGCTCTCACTGATTTTCTCCATCTTGGAGTGGAGAACTCGGTATCCCATTGTGTTTTTTGTGTGTAGAGTATCCTGCTAGTGTTCCTTCTAATGCAGAAACATCAACCTATAGGGGAAGCTGAGTTGCATCCTGACACTTCCAACAGGGGCAACCACAGTGCAGCCAGGAATCCTAGATCTGAAAGTGCCTCTCCGTCTAGGTGGGCAGACTTCTCAGATCTAATCTGGGTTGTTGCTGTTTTACAAGAACCTCAAAAATCTACCAAGCAGAGCAAAGGGCAAAAGACATATATGCTGCATACACTCCATACATTTAAAGTGCATTATTATCCACAGGGAATCTTAGGTACCCTAGGTTGCTAAGAATTGTAGCTCTCAGTTGAGTTCTCCATAAATCCCTCTGCAGGGGTCTGTATACCTGTATAAAAATCTCTCAAATGGTAGATCTTTTATTGCTTAAAAGCTGCACTATCAAATTGCCTATCTGCGCTGAAAAAGTCTGGGTGGGGCTGCAGCGGTATGAGTGGGGCGAGACCTGGCATCACACTTCCTTTATGCCTCTTCCATACCTGGAGGGCTGCCAGCAGTGAAGTATGAGCCCACTTTAAATTATCCTTGATATAGGAAAACTGGGGGTGGTTGGCTTTTGCTGCCCAACTCCCCAAGGGACTGAGTCCCCTAAGTCCATGATCGGTCAGAGATGAATGGATGGAGGCATGGTGCAATGAAAACAAGGCAGATCTTTATTATTCTGTTGCAAGGAGGCAAGAGAGACCCAGAACCAGGAAGATGCATCTCTTTTAAGGGTTTGCATTTTGGAGTGCAGAAGAAGGAGGACATCCCCTCTACAAACATCACACATAAGATGGGGTTACTGTGGCTCAGGCAGACGGAGGTGTGATATTCCTAAGTATTTAGCAAGTTTAAATAGTTCCAGACAGAGTTTACACAAAACATTAGCATTTGATAAGACAATCAGGATGCCCTGTCAGATATTCCTCAATGCAGAGCATCTGGGCAAACAATTACAATTAATACAAAGGAGGTTCATAGATATAGGAGAGGAATCTTTTCAGGTACTTCCCCTGATTGGTATCTGCCTGCCTGTTCTCAGCCAAGCGGGATTAAGGAGGCAGAGGAAATATTTAGAGTCTTTAGGGAGAGCCAAGAAGGCTTTTGGATTGCTCTCCTGTACTATTTTAGACATGTGGTTTATATGCTTACGTATGTGTGTTTACCTTGTGCAATTATCAACATTTATTCTATATTTGAGACCTTAGAATTCCTATAACATCCTCAACATATTTTTGACATACGGTAACGCAGCCATTTTGTGACCGCTGCCTCTGGCACTCTCAAAATTCAAAAGGTACCTACTAGTCCAAAAAGGCTGACAGCCCCTGTTTTTGTTTGGAGGACAGATAAATTTATTGCTCATTTGGGTACACGGGGTTAGGACTGCAGCCTTAAGTCTCTAAATCCATATTCAGCGCCTGAGAAGCATGGGAAAAACAACAACAACCACAACTTCTTTAAGATTAGATACCAGGGCAGAGGGGTGGGAGCAGTTTAGTAAAACAAACTGCAGGACACAATCCCATCCAGAGCTTTAGAACTACAGGCCCCAAATAAGAAGTAAATACAAACATAGCTTTCAAAACAACAAAATGACATCCCCCCCTTTAAAAAGTATTTTAAAAGCCTCTGGAAAAACAGGTGCCGTTTCCAGAGCACGTGAAACATAGCCCCCATGACGTTTACAAAGAAAATAGGATTCCCCCACTACCTTCAATAGAAAGCAAACAACAACAAACAACTTTTCCAAACGCTACTTTCTCCGATTGACCAGTAAAAGGAGAGGAAAGGAGGAACGAAGGAATTACTTACCGGTAGTTGGAAATAAAGTTGTTTGCTAGTTGCCTAAAGAGCCCTTGGCAGCAACCTTAGTGACAGGCTGTGTGGCAGGAGTTTCAGAGGTGCCTTCTGGCATAGTCTCCCAGGCGCAATTAGGCTTGATTGTTAGCCTGGGGAGGGGGCTATGGCTCAGGTGATTGACAGGTGACTTCGGGTGATGCCCGAAGTGGGTGTGGTTTAGAGAAAGTTCAAATTAGAACCCAAGATTCACCCACAGGCTGGAGGCCCTGCCCACTACCTCGGATGCAAATTATGGTCATGTGCAAAGTGTGTTTCTCCAACTTGCCTGCCCCATCCAGCTCTATGTGCATCTGAAATTAGGGGACAGGCAGAGTTTTAGGGTCAGAGCAAGACTCCTTTCCATGCAGGGCCACACCACTTATCCAAAGTCCAGGGCTTAGGTTTCATTTACGGTACTTAAATTGGTCTTTAGATGATGCTGTGTATTGTTTTGCTTCAGATTGTGGAAAGCCAGCAGCCGTGCTTGCATTCAGGGGCCCTCCTGCTCATTCTGCTGGATGCAGCCTGGATTTCTGCCCCAAAGCCCTGCCTCGCTGCCAGTGCCAGTAGATTAAGGCGGAATTGGAGGCTGGCGTCTCTAAGCACTTTCCTTTGGGCCTTCCAGCACCTCGTCAGAAATTCATCACTCCCATCTGTTCCTAGTCATCATTTCACATCTCCAGTGTGCTAGGTTCTGTACAAAATGTGCCATTGTTTGGGACCATCTTGTTGCCAGCAGTGAATCGTGCAGGATATGCACAGCTTCAGTGTTGTTTTCGAAAGGATGCTGTGGACGTACTGCTGTGCTGTTGTGCAGCAAAGCAGAGAAACAGCTTTCGTCCTAGTTAGCCTGTTGTTGGGGACAATGGGCATTTAAAGGGCAATTAGGGTATCCTTTATGGCCCAAGCTGCATCGAAACATTCCTGGAGTCCACACTCACCTGCAGGATGAAAGAAGGATGACAAAACGAAGACCAGCTTTCTTGGCAAGGAGTGCTGCGAGGAGAGCTAAAG
This sequence comes from Podarcis cretensis, assembly GCF_951804945.1. Taxonomy (NCBI): domain Eukaryota; kingdom Metazoa; phylum Chordata; class Lepidosauria; order Squamata; family Lacertidae; genus Podarcis; species Podarcis cretensis. The sequence goes on along the minus strand of NC_137182.1, from coordinate 25,490,544 downwards.
GGCAACAGCTGAAGAGTTGGTTCAAGCATCCTGCTGAACTGATGATGTTAATTTAAGACTAGCACTGTCAACAGCTGAAGAGTTGGTTCAAGCATCCTGCTGAACTGATGATGTTAATTTAAGACTAGCACTGTCTACCTCAGTCTGAACCCCGGTCAGACCTGTTCTAGGCTGCCCATTTGTGAAGAAACAAATGATTACAAAAGCCTTCCTGCAAACAAAAAACCATCTTGCAAATGCTACCATGAATTTAATCATTAATGTAATGGATACTGAAAACAACAACAATAATAAATGTCCTGTGGTGCATTTAAAAGGCTACTTAATCATCATTATGATAACAAAATAAAAAAATTCCTTCCAGTAGCACCTTAGAGACCAACTAAGTTAGTTATTGGTATGAGCTTTCGTGTGCATGCAAACTTCTTCAGATACTTCCAGATACTGGAAGGAATTTGATTATTTTGTTTCAACTACGGCAGACCAACACGGCTACCTACCTGTCATTATAATGATATTATTATTACTGATAATGATAACGATGTCATTGTGGCACATAAGGAGATTTATCTTGTATAGGCAACCATGAATTTTAACAATTGTTATTTAATATTTTATCGCATAAACCTTTAAAAAGACAAAGTCTTTCTGCAAAGGAAACTTTTTCTTGAAAAGACTACCGGGAACTTCATTAATTTCCATACCAACATCCCTTCCCTCTGCTCAGTAAATGGGGACCAGAAAACAATATGGAAAATGGGCAATAATCTCTTCCCTACCAACAATATCATCCAATCCTCTGCCCTTTTCTGCATGGACATGCAAGTAGACGCTGGCCTTCGTGCTTTGATGCCAGCAGCTGGTGCTCAGCAGGGCCAGGTAGGGGATTCCTTCTGCTCCACACTAATTGCTACCCCACTACTAAAGCCAGCATCTTTCACGAGTGCTGGTCTGGGTAGCTGGAGCCTTGCAAAGCTGCACTGCCAATTATAGAGCGCCCAACCTCCAGGATCTCATTAACGCTGCTCTAGCTCTCTGAATGATCAATGGAGAGTCAGGGATAGCAGTCCTTCTAAGCCAGGTGCAGAGTGGGGCGGGCGTGTTAGCTGCAACAGGCAATTTTTTCATCCTGAAATTGCTGGGAACCAGCTGCTCTGGAAAACAATTGGATCATTCTGGATTAGATGAGGCAGTTATTGGGGGATGATCACAGCAGCTTCTGACATCCAGTCTAGGAGTCAGTGCTGAGTTCTAACATGTTGACAACGAAACAATGTCCCCTTGCTGTGAACCAGAGTGGTTTTTTTTTCAATAATAAAATTTACACCATTCTGATGTAATTGCAGGCAAGAACATGGCACCAGATTTGGCCTCTCTTGTCCCAATCAGCTATTTTGAGTTGGTTCATGGTGAGCTTGCCTCTGCCATATACTTTTGACCTCTAAGCTACTTGCCTGAGAGATTAATTTGTCACCCCAAGTTTTCTCTGAAGAGCTCTAGGCAGCATATGAAGGGTTAATTTAATTTATCACAACAGCCCAGTGAGGTAAGTTAGACTAAGAGAGATTAACCTTTTTAACCATCACAGCGGGACAAGGATTTGAAGTGAAGTCTTCCCACTCCCAATCAAATACTCAATATTATCCTACTCTAGATTCTTGTAGACTGCCTGGTTACCTGTGGTAAGTAAGAGCCATCTCAAGGCGACCAATATAAGTTTGTGGGGGGGGGGTGGTTGGCACACTACAAAATAATTTGTTGATGGTCTTTTTTTCTTGAAGGTCACTGGTACACTGTGGTTGACATTAGGATGCCTCAGTAAGTAGACCGCTAACATTTTATGGTCTAGTAACTGGACGCAGGTGGCGCTGTGGGTTAAAGCCTCAGCGCCTAGGACTTGCCGATCGAAAGGTCGGCGGTTCGAATCCCTGCGGCGGGGTGCGCTCCCGCTGCTCGGTCCCAGCGCCTGCCAACCTAGCAGTTCGAAAGCACCTCCGGGTGCAAGTAGATAAATAGGGACCACTTACCAGCGGGAAGGTAAACGGCGTTTCCGTGTGCGGCTCTGGCTCGCCAGAGCAGCGATGTCACGCTGGCCACGTGACCCGGAAGTGTCTCCGGACAGCGCTGGCCCCTGGCCTCTTAAGTGAGATGGGCGCACAACCCCAGAGTCTGTCAAGACTGGCCCGTACGGGCAGGGGTACCTTTACCTTTACCTAACTGGATTTATTTGCAAGTTTGTTCCCTCTGGTAAAGATTAAGTGATTTATCACATTGGAATGGTTATTATAAAAGAGTGTCTTTCCCACAAATGGTATGTAGTTTATAAAAATAATAACAACACACACACACACACACACAAACTTCCAGAATCAACAAGTGCATAACATCCTAAAAGCAAATTTCCATGTCACAAAGAATTTTTTCTTGGGCTTGACCCAATGGATGGATTGGAGATGGAATGGAAACACAGACACAGTGGTATAAAAAGGGTAAGAGAGAATCAATAGTTATGTTTAGTTTCAGTGGTTCATTTAGGTAAATTTGGATGCTGGACTTACCCATGGTCTCACTGGTGGTGGTGTGGAGGCCTTTAGGAGAGTGATATGTATTGCTTCACCTACTTCAGAATATAGCAAAACCAGTTGGGGACGGGGGGGGGGGCTTCATGTTTATTCTGCTGGACATCTGCCCCAAATCCTGCTCTTACGGTGCCACTGTTCGAATGGCGCTTCTTGGCACAGAGAACAAAATCCAGTAGCAGCCACAGTCAGTTGACTTAATATCAACAGTTAAAAACAACCAGCTATGACAAAGCAGTGAGTATATATATATATATTTAAAAAGGCCTGGAGAACAGAAAATTATTAGCCTGGCACTGAAAAGGGTAATGGAGGCACCTGACAAGCTTTTCTAGAGAGAGCACTGCACTATCAGGGGGCCACCACTGAAGAGGCCTTCTTCTTGTAGGCACCTTCCAAACTTGAGGTTGAAGGGTCAGTTGCACAAGGGCCTCCACTGACAACCCCAAAGGGATATTTTAATCCTCCAACTGTCATCATATTCTCAATATAATACCCCCACCAAATAAATTGCTATTTGTCCCAAAAAGGGGGGGGGAGTGAAGGTACCCATCCCATCTTCTGCCATTAGGCAGTTAGCTGCTCTGGGGTGTAATGGCATGAAAGGGCCATTAAAAAACATACAAGAAAAAAACACCCACATAAAGCTTTCTCCAGTACCACCATTCTAATCTGATTCACAACCTATTGCAGTAAATAACTTTTTGTTAATAAAAAAATAAGCATGGTGGATACTGATCATAGATCTCCCACATCTCATTTTGTTTGACCCTCAGCCTAATTTACATCACAGGGTTGTGGTAAGCATAAAGGTAAAGGTAAAGGTACCCCTGCCCGTACGGGCCAGTCTTGACAGACTCTGGGGTTGTGCGCCCATCTCACTTAAGAGGCCGGGGGCCAGCGCTGTCCGGAGACACTTCCGGGTCACGTGGCCAGCGTGACATCGCTGCTCTGGCCAGAGCCAGAGCCAGAGCCGCACACGGAAACGCCGTTTACCTTCCCGCTGGTAAGCGGTCCCTATTTATCTACTTGCACCCGGAGGTGCTTTCGAACTGCTAGGTTGGCAGGCGCTGGGACCGAGCAGCGGGAGCGCACCCAGCCGCAGGGATTCGAACCGCCGACCTTTCGATCGGCAAGCCCTAGGCGCTGAGGCTTTAACCCACAGCGCCACCTGCGTCCCTGTGGTCAGCATAGGGAAGGGAAAATCAGGCACATTCCCTATCCAGAAAGGGTGGGATAGATGTACAGTGGCACCTCAGGTTAAGTACTTAATTCGTTCCGGAGGTCCGTTCTTAACCTGAAACTGTTCTTAACCTGAAACTGTTCTTAACCTGAAGCACCACTTTAGCTAAAGGGGCCTCCTGCTGCCGCCGCACCGCCGGAGCACAATTTCTGTTCTTATCCTGAAGCAAAGTTCTTAACCTGAAGCACTATGTCTAGGTTAGCGGAGTCTGTAACCTGAAGCGTATGTAACCTGAGGTACCACTGTATAATATATAAATAGGGTCTCAAAGCCTGCTTGGTAACAGTCCTGTGACCAGGAGGACCTGATGGCTAGATAGGGTCCAATGCATAATGGGTTGGGGTGGCTGGATTCAATTATGTAATGTTAGGCTCTGGACTTCATGGCACTGGGTGAGGGGATCTTACGGTGCTAATTACTTCAGTGCACGCACACACCATACATTTAATGCGTATTTCCCGCCCTCAACGAATCCTGGGAACTGTAGTTTGCCCCCCTCACGGAGCTACAATTCCAAACACTCTCTGAAAACTACAGTTCCCTGGATCCTTTGGGCGGTGGGCTTTAACTGTGTGCTGTGTTGATGCAGCCGTTTTTGAAAACGTGGCGAGGTCCTGCTGAATGGGAGCTGCCCTTTTCCCACCAAGCCCCGTTTTGATGGCAACCTGGGGTGGGGGAGTCCGGCTGCGCCTTTGAGGAGGCTTATCCACGCAGGCACTGAAGCCAAACAATCACGGGCAGGCGGCTGAACGTGTGAACGGAGGAAAGCCCTGCATTAGCGTCCCTTGCATTAACCCTGCCGCCGCGGGATCCAACAGGCGGGGGTGCCGAGCAGCCCTCCGGGGTGAGCTCCAGGCCCTCCCAGCACAGCACGCACAGGGGCGAATTCTCTCCTTTGATTGCAGCGCCGGCAAGAGGGGAAAAAAGGTTCCGGGGCTCCCAAGAGCGCCTTGGTGGGAGGAGGGGCGCGGGGGAGGAGGAGCCAGCGGGGCGCGGGTCTCTCGCTCGTGGGGCCGCGCCGCGGTTTGGGGTAGGGGCTGTGCTGCGCCTGGCCCCGCCCCAGCCGTCCCACCATCACTCCACCCCCGGCGGCGGCGGCAGCGGCAGCGTCTGCTCGCTCGCTGTGTCCCTCCTTCCTTCCTTCCTTCCCCGGCAAAGGGGAGCCGGCATTGCCAAGCCGGGGGTAAGGGGCGCGCGCCAAAAGGCGTGCAAGCGCCGCTGGGGCAGGAGCTGAGGACCCCGTCTGGGCCGGGCCGGTGCGGCTGCTGGGAGCCCCGCGGGGGGATGGCGGACGGAGCCCCCGGTGGTCCCCCCTCGGGCTCGCCCCGGCCCGGGCCCCCCCGCGCCCCGCAGAAAGAAGGACCTGCAGCAGCCGCTACCGCCGCAGGAGCCCCCGGCGACCTGAGTCCGCTGCGCTCCGGTTCCGGAGGCTCCGCTTGCAGCAGCCGCGACAACTCGGCCGAGAGGGACCCCCCCGGCCTGGCCAGGACCGCCCCCGCCGCCGGCATCATGAAGGTGGGTGCTGCTCGCTCTTCCACCCTCCTTGTACCGCCCTCCGACTCCTTTGGCACGTGTGTGTAAGGTTCGTTCCCCCCACCCCATTTAATCTGGAATCCCCGCAGGGATTTCCCAGCTCCCCTTCCTTAAGGACATCCTTACTGAGCCCCTTAACAGCGGCAGCCACCGCGTGCCACCATTTCTGTCCTCATCTGACCTTCTAAATCTAACCTAGGGATCCAGGAGAGATTCCAAACGCAGCAGCTTTGCCTTGCCCTCTCCGCGCCAAGAGCGCCCCCGCAAGGAGACCCCCCCCCCGCCCCGCTTCAGTGCCACCCCCCTTCCAACTTCATCCCTTTTCAGAAACAACAGGTGCTGGGGTTCCTGCTTGGGGTTTTTCACTGGCAACAGAGAAAGGCACTCTGCATATGCCCAGAGGTACTCTGATCTTCATCTTGGTTTGAGACCTTCAAGGCTGGGATGTGTGACATTGAAATCTGATTCTGGGGTTCAGAGTAAGCTGCTCTCCTCTGGAGACGCCCCCCCCCCACCCCATACTCCAGATCATCAGCCTGGTCAGCCTTCACCTTTGTAAATCCACACTCTGTCCCCTGAAGTTGGAGCTTCTGACCTTTGTCAACCACTCCAGCAAAAGGATACATTTGAGCCCCTATACCAGCAACAACAAAAACAGCGTTCCAACTCCGTACATGCAAATCTTCTTTCTTTTTTTGCTTTCTTAAGGAGGCATATTCGAAACTCGCTTTATGCAGACTCACTTGGTACATAGTGCTAAGTTGAACCAAGGATTAGTGTGAATGAGTGAACATGCAGGTTCTCAGAGCAAAGAGCACAGCTGCTGCCACTGTGCTACCTGGGTATGCATGGGTATTTCTGGAATGTGGGACCTGGTTCCACGGAATAACTTCATGTCTGACGCAACATGCATGTTGCATCTACAGTGTCCTCATAGGCAGTGGTCCATCTGCACAGGCAGGTCATTTCTAAAATGTTGCAGCCATAAAATGTATATGGATGAGAGAGGGTCGAAAGTGGCAGAAATGGTAGATTTTCTCCCAACTTTGGTCTGCGTCATGCATTCCCCTACATCACTTGGTTACTGCATGCTTGCACAGTGGTAGCTCGGGTTAAGTACTTAATTTGTTCCGGAGGTCCGTTCTTAACCTGAAACTGTTCTTAACCTGAAGCACCACTTTAGCTAATGGGGCCTCCTGCTGCCGCTGCTGCTGCACAATTTCTGTTCTCATCCTGAAGCAAAGTTCTTAACCCGAGGTACTATTTCTTGGTTAGCGGAGTCTGTAACCTGAAGCGTATGTAATCTGAGGTACCACTGTATTTAACAACTTGCTCAGTAGCCGTAAGCCAGCCTTCCCCAATCTGGTGCCCTCCAGATGATGTGGACTACAACTCCCTTCAGTCCGACTGGGAACTGTAGTGCTAACAGCTATGGTAGGTCAGTCTTATGGGGTACCCAGGGCAGCTAGTCATCCTGCTTGTGGATGGCAGTCTCTCTTTCCTCATCTGCAGGGGGGGCTCTTGGCTGGGTGGTAACAAAAGGGGCAGTGTTAGAAACTCAGATATATAAGCTAATAGCCAAATGGCACCTTGAACCTAGGTTACGTTGCTACAGTGGAATGGTTCTAGGAACCATCCCCCGCCCCCGAGATTATCACCATCATCATTTCTATACCATTTTGTATTTTAAAGAACAAATCTCAAAGCGGTTTGCAACACATTCAAACATCAAATAAAACAATCCAGAATAAAAACAAAATTCAAGCTTAAAAAAAGCTGGAGGGGCTAGCCAGATGGAGAAGTCAGTCACCAACCTGGCCTCCAGAGATCTCCATGTGGTCGCAGTTGAACCTGTGCCAGTTGCAAAATGCTTCTGGTGCCTGGCTAATTTCTAACACTGAAAAAGGGGAGCCTAATCAGTATTTCTAAGCAGAGCCTCTTCCCACTGGAACATAGGAACCTGCCTTATTCTGAGTCAGACCCTAGCTCTGCACTGTCTGGCAGTGGCCCTCTAAGGTGTTAGACAGGATTCTCTCCTAGCCCTACCTGGAGATGCCAGGCTTTGAACCAGGGACCTTCTGCATGCAAGGCAGATGCCTTACCTCTAAGCTATGGCCTTTCCCTAAAGAGCCTGCAGTAGCAACAACCCCCCCCCCCCAGGTTCTGGTTGAAGTTTGCACAAAAATCCTAGGAGGGTGTCTCTGACATTTCCACAACGGGCATAAAGGTCCAGTCCAGGCGTAGCCAAACTTGGCCCTCCAGATATTTTGGGACTACAACTCCCATCATCCCTAGCTAACAGGACTAGTGGTCAGGGATGATGGGAGTTGTAGTTCCAAAACATCTGGAGGGCTGGGTTTGCCTATGCCTGGCCCAGTCCCTGTTGCAAACCAAGGCTGGCCAGATCACTGTGTCACATTGGCCGCAATATTTGCATGTAAACGAAGCTCCCGCTTGTCAGTTGAGCCCGGTTGTTCTCTGCTATTGGCTGTGCACATGCCATATATTCAAAGCACATATAAAGCCCTCCGCCACAGTGGCGTAGCGTGGGTTGTCAGCACCCGGGGCAAGGCAAGTAATTTGCGCCCCCTAACCCGTGGATTTGCGCCCCCTAACCCTAACCCCCAGATGTTGCGCCCGGTGCGGCCGGCCCCCCCTGCACCCCCCACGCTACGCCACTGCTCCGCCAGTCCAAAACAAAAGAAGAACCCTGGGAAATGGAAGCTTGCCAAGGGTGCTGGGAATGGCAACTCTTTTTGAAGGGTAATTACAGTTCCTAGGATTCTTCGGAAGCAGGGAGGGGATATGCTTTAAGTTCATGGTGCATATGCAAGCCACAAGCGGCGCCAGCTCTTTCACTCCCTTCCCCGGCTGAGTTCCTTCACCAGGCTGAGATCCTTGAACTGGAGCAAGCAGAAAGGTACACACCCAGCAGATAGTTGCTGATCGCTCCTGCAAATGAGCCAAGCGTCATGTCGCACGGGGCGGGGCGAGGGGAGAGCCAATAAGCTTGTTAGTGCATGTATCCTTGGAGAAGGATGTTGCTGTCATCTCCCCCACCCCTCCATCATCGCCTGCTGTGAAGGGGTTCTCGGGTTCCCTTGGGTTATTTATGTCTTGTTTACCAGAATCCAAATGGCCAAGGCCATTCCATGGACTGGAGGATCTTAGGAAGCAGAATCACGTGGTCACTTGTTCAGCTGTGATGTGACCTTCCTTGTGCTGCTGCTTTCGTGATGGAAGTATTTGGGGGCCCTCTGGAAATGGCAACTTCCTTGGGCGTTAGAGAAGGCGAGGGGTAGGAAGATTAAGGGCGGTAGGGCCACAGATGCCACGTGGATTGTTGTTGTTTTTTGAATAGCCAGTTGGGCCGCTCTATATGATAAGCTGAATTTGAGATGGCTGAATTTGAGCGGCTGCCCTTGGTGGCTACGTTCTCTGAATGCCTGTTGCTGGGGATGCTGGACGAAGACAGCACTCACCTGCTGGTTGCATTTGCAGGGTTATGAACAGTTGAATCTAGTTATAGTTTTATTTATTGAATTTGTATACCACCCTTCATCCGAAGACCACATCGTGGCTCACAGCATGGAAGTACAAAATGAGAACACAAAATAAATAGCAAAATGAAAACAAACCAATAAGCTTCTCCACGAGAAGCCCGGAGGGTGGCAGCCCTAGAATGGGCCTTTTCTGTAGTGGCTCCCTGTTTGTGGAATGCTCTCCCCAGGGAGGTTTGGCTGGTGCCTGCATTATATACCTTTAGGCACCAGGCAAAAGCATTCTTCTTCCACCAGGCCTTTAGCTGATTGACATCCAATGCCCTTTTAAATGAGTTGTGGGAGATGGGGCATTATTGGTTTGTCTTTGTTCTTATTTTTATTATGTACAGTACTTTGTGTTGTGAACTGCCCTATGGATGCAGGGCAGTACAGTGGTACCTCGGGTTACAGACGCTTCAGGTTACAGACTCCACTAACCCAGAAATAGTACCTCAGGTTAAGAACTTTACCTCAGGATGAGAACAGAAATCGTGCGGCAGTGACGCAGCGGCAGCGGGAGGCCCCATTAGCTAAAGTGGTACCTCAGGTTAATAACAGTTTCAGGTTAAGAAAGGACCTCCAGAACGAATTAAGTTCTTAACCCAAGGTACCACTGTATACAAATTTAATTAATTAATAATACAATCCCTCTTCCACAAACACATTTAAAGCCTGGTTATAGAGAAATGTTTTCACCTGGCTCCTAAAGTTTTGCAATGAAGGCACCAGGCAAGCTTCTCTAGGGAGAGCATTTTTTAATTCAGCATTGCTCCTGGGCATTGTGGGAAATTTGAAAGGAATCTCGTTGCAGACGCTGGCACTGCTTGGAGTTCTGGGTTGGACTCCCTCCCCCCCGCCCAGGATCCCCAATGCAGTTGTCAATTATGGGCTGTGCCCTAATGCCAGCCTTGAGAAGGCCCCTCTCTCAGCACAAAAGTAACTATAGTTGGCCAGCCTACGTGCACCTAAGATTGGTGCGAGAACTTTCAAGTCAAGCAGCGGGTGACTTTCAGGCACATTTGAGCCCCGGCACCTCTCATCTTAGGATGGGACAAAAGCACTCCATGTTATATTGCGGTGCCAGTCCTCACATAGCCAAAACTCATGCACAAGGGGGAAGTGCCAGCAGGCTTGGGGTGGGGACCTCAAGTTATGCAGAAGTGCATACAAAATATTTAGGGAGAAAAACTCTTGAGTGGTGGTGAGACCCTAAAGCAGCTAAGCATTTTTAAAGGGAAAACGGGGAGGAGGGCATAACTGGCTTGAAGACCAGGAGAACGTTACCCCATAATGTTTTGCTGCAGGACTCGCCTGACATTATTTTTTCACATGTTCACAGGGTTTTGGCTCTGAAAATGGGTTCTGAGAATGAGCTTTTCGGGAGGTGGGATCCATAGCTGTCAACCTTTCCCTTTTCTTGCAAGGAATCCTATTCGGAATAAGGGAATTTCCCTTAAGAAAAGGGAAAAGTTGGCAGCTATGGTGGGATCCTGGCTGCACCCCATCTCCCCTTAATAGTATGGATACCTATGGAAGGGAACCCATAAGGTCTGTGTCTTTAATCCTCAACAGTGAGATGCTGCTAGTGTGAGCAAGTCTAATGGTATGGCTATCTACTGAGTCGGATGGTTCTACGTATAGTGTTGTATTTTCTTGCTCAACACTTCGGGGGCCTAGACCAAAAAGCAGAATAGAAATAAACTGTTGGTGATTGTTCATGTAGCCCAGTCTTGAAACTGAAATAAATAGGGTGTGAGGTTGAGAATGTTCTCAAGCAAATTTTCTTTATTCAGACTTTTTACGTGGGGGGGGGGGTGAGTCAGGAAGGGGAAGAAAACAAGTATATATATTCTAATCGAAGATGTATGCATTGCAACATTTACAATTATGCTTTTGAGAAGTCTTGTGGCAGGGAACAAAAAAAATAATTTGTGCAAAATATTGAAACTGCCTACGGTAAGCAGGGCTCCCCCCCCCCCCCAGCCAGAACTCAGTTCCGGCACCTCTCAGGTTGGCACCATTGCCATTATAAGAGAACAAGGGATGTGTTCATGGTGAGTTCCGGCACCTCTTTTTCTAGAAAAATAGCACTGCAGTTACAAGGGTGGCCCAATGCATAAGGGCAGGCATGTCCAAAGTCCGTGTTGGGGACCTAATCCAGCCCCTGTGGCAGTATATGTCCTGGGGTAAAATCCTAAAAACAGCTTCAATCCCCAAAAAAGCTCAAGCTAAAGTAATAAAAATTGTGGCAAGCTAAAATTGTAAAAAAGGTCAACAACTTCAATCCTAAAAAAAGGCCAACAACTTTGGTCGGCTCCCACAGCACTTCATTTCATCAAATCTCGCCCTCTTTGAAAAAAGTTTGGACACCACTGCATAAGGGGGACAGGGTTCTTACTACTTTAACAGTTGCATACACGGGCTAAAATTTCCTCTTCTGCACAACTCTTAAAGGTGCAGGAGTCCTGTTCCCTCTTTGCAGCTGGCCACCCAAATACTTACTACCTAAGAATGCATTGACAATATTTAAATTTGAATAGAACCATACAAAGCGGCCACCGGTCCGTCTACCCAGCAGCCGTGTACTCTGACTGGTAGTGACTTTCCCAGGTCTCAAGCAGAGATCCCTGCTTCACGGTATCATTTAAGCTAGTGATCTTGTCAGATTTCATGCATGCGCGGTGTGAGCTGTGTTTCTTGAGTGTCACGCAAATTACTATTTCAAAATGAAATTTGCAACGCTGGCACTCAAAACTCTGCTGCACTTGGGTGGAGTTTGGGGTTCTGCATCTGTTTAGGGCAGCCAGATTTTTAAAAAGAAAGGACTGGGTACGTGGGGGCTCCTGTGCCTTTAATATTTGCATGGAATAGGGAATTTCAGCAGGTGGAGCATTTTGACTATTAAAGATGCAAGAACCTAGCTTTCTTTTGCCTCTGACCAGTCACCAGAGATCTGCTGCTTACCTTGACTGGCAGCAGCTGTTTGGCAGCGTGTGCAGAGCATCATACCCAGCCCGTGAAATAAACTTCGAAAGTGACCTTATTCCCAGGACTGGCTAGTTGTCTCATGTGTCCCAATGTTCATGGAATCGTAGAGTTGGAAGGGACCACAAGGGCCATCCGTTCTAACCCTTTGCAGTGCAGGAATCTTTTGCCCAACGTGGGACTCGAACCTGTGACCCTGAGATTAAGAGTCTCAGAAGCAGTACCAACTGAGCTATGTTGGTGTTGTCTGCTCTTCACGGGCAACAGCTCTCTTAGGAAAATGAGCCAAGAGTCGTTCCTGTCACCCGCTCTCTTGATCCTTGTAAAGGGAGCTCTGACCATTAGGTCCAGTCGTGGCCGACTCTGGGGTTGCGGAGCTCATCTCGCTTTATTGGCCGAGGGAGCCAGCGTACAGTTTCCAGGTCATGTGGCCAGCATGACTAAGCCGCTTCTGGCGAACCAGAGCAGCGCACGGAAACGCCGTTTACCTTCCCGCCAGAGTGGTACCTATTTTTCTACTTGCACTTTGACGTGCTTTCAAACTGCTAGGTTGGCAGGAGCAGGAACCAAGCAACAGGAGCTCACCCCGTCGCAGAGATTTGAACCGCCAACCTTCTGATCAGCAAGCCCTAGGCTCTGTGGTTTAACCCACAGCGCCACCCCCGTCCCTTGCTCCTTTTAACCGAGGGTCAAACCTGGTGGCTTCTGCCTGCAAAACACCTCCTCTGCTGCTGAGGCTCAGGTCCCTCCCAGAATCCTTTGCACTGGAGACTTTCCTGCATGGTAGTGGTAGGGCTGAGCCATAGAAAACACCATGTGCCAAACCCTCGAGGTGTGACTCTGCTCCAGGTGTCCCATCTTGATATTACTGACTCCCCCCTGCTTTCCCCTTTATTTCCCCCATCTATAGGGCATGAACCTCAGTGTGGGCGTTTACTGCGGGGTTCTGATGGAGGTGCCCTTGGTAGGTGTGTGTTTCTAAAAGCGGCCTTTTAAATGTTTTTGCATCACGGTTGTTCATCTCCAGAATAGGTTGCTGTCACCCGAGACCCGCCTCCTTGCTCCTCGCAGCCTATTTTAAGCACTGATTGCTCCAGTGCTATTAATACAGGGTGTGTGGGCTGCGTTCCAGCCCCTCTGCCACCCCCCAGCTTGTTAGGCCTTTCTCATGCACCTTGGAGGAGAAGGAATCCGCTTGCCCTGCAGTCGGGAGTGTGTTTTGAAAAGGCTAAATGGATCTCGTGCACAGAGTGCAGGTGACGGAACAGGCTTACCATTCCTCCAGTGGCCTTTCTAAAGAAAAAAAATCACCTGGGGCTTGGGTGCATGTGGATTGAGGTACACTCCCTGGGATGTGCCCATGGCGGTGATAGAATATGCAATTTTTTGCAAGTGCACAAGGGTAGGGCATTGGAGCCCGGGGGAAGATCTGGAAAGGCATAGCAAGAAGTGCCAAAGCTCTGTTACCTTGGCAGCTAAACTCATGGAATCCTGAGACCTGGTATGGGGCAAGGGCATGGCTAGGGAAATAAAATCTCTGTTTGGCTATGCAGCCCACTAGTCGACCTTGGGATAGCTTCCCGCTAGCTTTAACAGTGTTGCTGTGATGATGGAGTGGGTTAATTCCCTCTGTATGTGGCCTGAGTGGGACTCTGTATGTGGGACGCGGGTGGCGCTGTGGGTTAAACCACAGAGCCTAGGACTTTCCGATCAGAAGGTTGGCGGTTCAAATCCCCGCGATGGGGTGAGCTTCTGTTGCTCGGTCCCTGCTCCTGCCCACCTAGCAGTTCAAAAGCACATCAAAGTGCTAGTAGATAAATAGGTACCGCTCCAGCGGGAAGGTAAATGGCGTTTCTGTGTGCTGCTCTGGTTCGCCAGAAGCGGCTTAGTCATGCTGGCCAACTCTCTCGGCCAATAAAGCGAGATGAGTGCCACAACCCCAGAGTCGGTCACGACCGGACCTAATGGTCTGGGGTTCCTTTACCTTTTTATGTGGCCAGAGTGCTGCGGACGATGGCTTGGGTACAAATTTGACCAATCTGGAAGGGGTGAGAAGATCAGGAACGCCCACTCACTGGCCTATGTGATCCAAGCTACAGTGAAGCATAGAGCAAGTGTACTGCAAAGGCTCCCTCCCCCTCCATCTTTGAGCTGTACAATGAGCTCTTAGTTTTTCTATTTCACAGATAGGAAAACTGAGGCTGAAAGATAGCATCCTCCCCTGAGGTGTCTCCCCAGTGAGACTTACCGTATTTTGCGCCCCATAGGACGCACCGGCCCATAGGACGCACCTAGTTTTTTTTGGGGGGGGGGGAAATAAAGAAAAAAATTATTTCCCCCCCCCAGGTGCGGGGCTGGAAGAACCAGGTCGGGGAACAGCGGGAAGGCGCGCTCCGCCTCCCCGCTGTCCCCCGAGCTTGTGGGGCTGGCGATGGGGAGAAGTGTGCTGAGCCCGGGACTGCAGTCAGCTCTGCGCAGCCACCGGGAGCCGGGCGGGACTTTGCGCTCCGCTCCCGATGGCCGCGCAGAGTTGTGCTGAGCCCGGGACTGCAGGCAGCTCTGCGCAGCCATCGGGAGCCGAGCAGGACTTCGCGCCCCGCTCTCGATGGCCGTGCAGAGCTGCGCTGAGCCCGGGACTGCAAGCAGCTCTGCGCAACCCTTGGAGCCGGTCTCCCGAGGGTTGCGCAGAGCTTCCTGAAGCCTGGAGAGCGAGAGGGGTCGGTGCGCACCGACCCCTCTCGCTCTCCAGGCTTCAGCGAAAGCCTGCATTCGCCCCATAGGACGCACACACATTTCCCCTTCATTTTTGGAGGGGAAAATATGCGTCCTATAGGGCGAAAAATACGGTAAACAGAATTGGGCTTTGAACTCTGGTCTCCAGCTTTCATCCTGTGTTTTTAGAGAGTGAAAGAGGACATGTCTCTGCCCCAAGGAACTTACAATCTAAACTTTGACAGGGAGGAATACAGCAGGGCAGTAGAAGGGAATTGGAGGCAAGGTAAACAGGGAAGAAGTATGCGCTTAAGACTTAAGTTGCTAGCTTAGTTGCACAGTAGGGCACGGGAACAGAAAGGTGTTCTAGATAAGGTAGTTCAGGATCCTTTTGAAAGGTCCACAGAAAGGCCATCTTTGTCAAGTACTGGAGGAGGGAAAGTGTTGCCCATTTATGGGCAGTCCCCCCTCACTGCATAAGCACTTGTCTGTGTACCTCCATTATTCAGGTGTGATGCATGGATGGAACTAATTAAACAAATGGCCAAAAATAAAACAAAAATGCTTCCTTTTTCATTGTCGTCACCACACTGACTGACTGACGCAGGTTACATCTGCCTCTAAGTGACAGCTGAAGAAGTCCTGGTGCAGAAATCACACCCACCCCCTTCATCTGTTGCAGAGGAAACACAGACCACGTGTCCACTGCCAAAGGATGCAGCTCTCTGGGGCAGGGGACTGGGGGGGGGGAGAATGCACCATCTGACCCCAATCCAATGCCCTCCAGATGTTTTGGACTTCAAGCTTCCATCAGTGGTAGTTATAGCCCAAAACAACTGGAGAGTCCTAGAAGGCTAGAACGGACAGAGGTTGTACTTTAGAGAGAATTCGCAGGTGCCTGAAAAAGTGTTTCAGGTATCTAACATGAATGCAGCTCCTCCAGTCTCTGGCTGAGCCCTCAATCAATTTTCAAATGAGCCTTTGGCATGGGATACATTCTGCCAAGGGGGGAAAGTTTCCCCCGGTGGATCTGAGAGGCTGCAGTGGGATGTGGGGAGGAGGCGATGGCTGGTGCAATGCTGCAATTCCTTTTCTGCTTTCCACCTGCCTGGCTAGAGATGCAGTTGGCTGCCCATCTGTTGTTCAGCTATTTATTTATAATTTTTTGCTTGGGTTTTTGGTACCCTGACCAGGCTGCCCTGGAGGAGGGATGCAGATGGGGATGAGAAGGAGCTTTTAGCAAGGAAGGTGCGAATTCCACCCCCTCCCCCAAAAAAATTTCGTTAGCAAATTAATTCCACTTGGACAGCAAAGCAGCTCATTGGGACTTTAGAGATTAGGGCCTGGCAGGACGCGTTTTAATCACTGGATGTTAATGGACCAAGAAAGCAAATAACCTTCTGGTGCCAGAGGGTGGGAGGGGGGAAGGAGTCTGCCCAGTTTGGCAACCAGATCCACCACAGCAACTGGGGAAGGCTGGAAAGCTTTCTTCAGAATCTTAGTTCATTCTGTGCTGCCAGTCCTTGCTGGTGTTGTTTTGGTCTTGCTGCCGTGGTACTAATAGGATCCTCCTAGTGGGGCAGCAATAAAACTGCTAGCACATTTGCAAAGCTAAGCAGGGTCCGGTATGGTTTCAAATTGGATGGGAGACCGTGAGCCTCAAGGTCCCTTCCAGCTCTACAAACCTATGACTCTATGAACTTGCAAAGCTGCCTAAGACTGACCTTCTCCAATGTGGATCCCATCTGCAGTATAAAGAGCTATCATACCACTTTAAGTAGATATGGTTTTCCCCAAAGCTTCATGGGAACTGTAGTTAGTTAAGGATGCTGTGAGTTGTTGGAAGGCTCGTATTTCCGATCCCCAGAAATCCTTGGGAAGAGGGATGGATTGTTCAACCACTCTGATAAATTCTAGACATTCACTTTGTACATGCTCAGAGCCATTCTCTCCCCTCCTTTGGAGGTTCTGACTTGAGGTCTGGTGCTCTGATGAGCCAAGGAATGCAGATGTGACTTTTGGCCAACAAGGCAGTGCTTGAGAGTCGCCTGTGCAAGGGGAACATTTCACACTCTGAAAAGAGAAGAGCCTAAATTAAGTACTGCCTAACTGGCGCTGGGCAGCCCTACAGCCTGCTTTATTAAGGGAGTCATTCCTTCTTTCCTGGCTTTGCGTTCCTATTTTATTCTCCCTGTCCCCAAGCCAAAACACCTGTTCGGATTCCAAAGGCAGGAAAAGTTATTCTTCTAGTACAAACTTCCTGAGGAGGTTCAGATCCGGCCCTTCAGCTGTGCCTTATAGGGAGGAAGTGCATCTCATGCTGGCAAGAGGTTTAGTCAGTTTCTGAGTCCCTTCCCTCGTGCGCTCCCCCCCCGCCCCCCCTTAACGCAGCCTGGTGTCCATCTGCTTACCGCATTAAAGAGAGAGAAGCAGAGCCTCTTGCAAACATTTGCGCCATTCAAAGCAACCTGAGACACCATCTGGGGCTGCTTTTTTGGTGGCGGGGGGGGGGGCATTCAAAGATATTCATAGCTGTTGATCCCACAGAGAGAAAGCTAGAGGGAGAAGTGCTTTATATGGCTGTTGGTCCACCAGCACTTGATGTGACACTTTGCAACACAAGCAAATACACACACAGAAGTACTTGTGCTAAGGCGAGGGGTAGGCCCATGACCTGAATGCGGCCCTCACAGTCTCTCTGGCCGGCCCTTGGGACTCTTCCTAGGCCACACCTCTCCCTGACCTTGCTTGACCCTCTCCTTGAGTGTCGTCATCAGCTGATGAGCAGGGATTAAAGCACTTCTTAAAAGTGCTGTTTGAAGCAGCTTGTGGGCTTCTGCCAGCGGGTGTGAGGCTGTTTAAAGTGGTGTGGTACTGCTTTAAATGTATAATGTGTGTTGGCTAGTGGTTTTGGTCCAGGACTAGGGAGAACTCAGCTTAAACCCACAGTTGTCCCTAAATCTCCTTGGGGGCCCAAGCCCCTGCCCCTACCCTGCAAATATAGAGGCTGAATTCTGTTCAGTGGGGTAGACAAGCTACCCAATAATAGTACCTTTTTCTTGTCTAAATTCAGTGTCAAGTTTGCCCAATTTATTACAGTGCCCAGGCATTGATTCAGATTACACAGTGCCTCACTTTGATTTCATGAAAAGGAGAGGTAGAGCCGCAGGCCACCTGCATCTCCAGAATGGCACATACCTCCAGATAGCATCTGTCCGTGGTTTCATACAGATGTTAAACAGCATAGGGCAGAGGTCGCCAACCTAGGCCATGGGCACATTTTGATTTTTGAGTAAATGCTGTGTGTGGGTGCCGCCACCCTTTCTGGTCGCTTTTCTCCCCCCCCCCTTTGGATCAGTCCCCCATCCCCAAAGAAAGTGCTTATGCACAGACCTCACTTTCCCAAGGAGCTGACAGAGCAGAATAAAGCTTAGCCGCAAAAAGGACATAGAGTTGAAAGAAGTAGGCAAGAATGTTATTCTTCCAACTTCCTCCTCCTATTCTGTATACAGTGGTACCTCGGGTTACATACACTTCAGGTTACATACGCTTCAGGTTACAGACTCCGCTAACCCAAAAATATTACCTTGGGTTAAGAACTTTGCTTCAGGATGAGAACAGAAATCACAGTGTGGCAGCGCGGTGGCAGCGGGAGGCCCCATTAGCTAAAGTGGTGCTTCAGGTTAAGAAAGTTTCAGGTTAAGAACGGACCTCCGGAACGAATTAAGTACTTAACCCGAGGTACCACTGTACTTTTCAAGGGAGGGAAAAAGTAACTATCTCTGCTCACGGCCAAGGACGCGATGGGAGGGAGGCCTCAGTGGCTTTGTGAGTGCCAGGGGAAGACTTCCAGGGTGCCAGGAGATCCTGGGCACTGCTTTGGTGACCCATGAAATAGGGAATATATAGGGAACCCAACTGCCTAGCTGCAAAGGGGCAGAGTGCTGACCTTGCCAGCACCACATTCTGGAATCAGCCATCCAATAGGAGCAGAATCAATGAGGCCACTCCAATCCCCAGCCCAGACAGCCTAACCAGTAGGATACCATGTAGTACAGAAAGGCTCTAAGAGATACAGGAGAATCAATATGATCACTGTCCTCCTCCTCTCAGCAAAGGTCATCCCCCAGGGCAACCGAGGCAGTTTCCATTCCAAAACCAGGCCTGAAGCCCAGTTGAAATGGATCTAGAAATTCAGTTTCATCCAAGAGTACCTGGAGCTGGCCGGTGACAATCTTGCTCAAGTACCGTGCCCAGAAAGGAGATGTTGGCAACTGGTCTGCAGTTTTTATTTTCTGGGTCTAGGCTAGGTTTATTCATAGCTCCTGGCCCTTCTCCAGGCAATCTGGATCGAAGCGTGCAAAATAAGAGATTATGGAAATAGATCTGATTTGCAAAATTATGCAGGTTGCAGAACCTAGCTTTTCTTGCTGCAGAATTGGGATTTCCTAGGCAGAGATTTTTCTTTTCTTTTTTTAGTGTAGAGTACCCAAAGCTCTAAATATAACTTAATGCATGCCTAGCCAAAACCAAACATCACTTCTTACTGCAAATCTGTGAGGCACTGTTTGCTTGTTTATTGCAGAACCCAGGCTGTTGTGACAGCTTAGGCTAAGGAAGAAGGGAAGCATTGAGCTGGGGTATTAGTTGTAGCGGGAAGGAGGCAGAGGACTGAGAACCATGCATGGGACAGAAAAAAGCTCTTTTCTCCACCAATGGGGCTGTTTCCCTCCCTGTTTCCTCCTCTGGTTTCTAAAACCTCAGCGTCCTCAGCCTCTGTGTTTTCATAACCTTGCTTAAGATGAAGAACAGTGAGCCACATGGTAACCTTGGACTCTGCGATGTTCGGACACTCTGTTATAAACTCTCAGCTACTCCCCATGGCTACTCCTCTCTGAATGTTACAGAACCTTTGGGGAGACACACAATTTCTGGGAAGTTCTCCCATGCAAAAACCCCATTGGAACAAACAAACAGGTCTCGTTCATTTTGGTTGGGCTCAGATAGGACAGCCTCGCCACAATACAGCTTGTCATTTATGTACAAAAGCTTCCTTTTTTAATTTACAGGGTTTCATTCATTAGATTTTGAATATTTCGTGTACAAAAAGAAAAGAGATAAACCACAAGAGACAAACACATACATGTGCAAATGCAGTAAACAACAATTAAGGAAATAATTCTTTTTGCAGCAAACAATTGTGGATAGAGAAGACAAAGTGGGATTTGACTATTGGACCAAACTTGTCTGCTGCCTATTGCTTAAGCAAACAAGACTGTGCAGGGGCCCCATATCTCCAAAAATATTCTATTCTTTTCCCACTTGGGGAAGGTAACTTTCTCACAAGTGGCTGGGTTGGGTCATGCCTTCCGTCCATTGTTTGCTTGGGGGAAGAGTATCTTCCCTTCCTTGTTGAAGTGCTAAGTGTTTAGCCACCGTGAGTGCCAGCAATAGGCAGTCAGCATTCCAAAGGGTTGGTATCCTATTCAACAAGTTGTTGACATCTTTGAAACTTGGGTGGGGGGTCCAAAACCACCTTTATGTGGTTGGTTGCCTCTGAACAATACTTTCCTGTGCTTGACATCCTTTTCTGGAAGAGGAATTGTCGGGTCCAGTACACTGGCATTGGGTCCAGTACACTCGAAAGCAGTGGTTCTCAACCTGTGGGTCCCCAGATGTTGTTGGACTACAACTCCCATCATCCCTGAGCTCTGGCCTTGCTACCTAGGGATGATGGGAGTTGTAGTTCAACAACATCTGGGGACCCACAGGTTGAGAAAGGCTGCTCTAAAGGCAGTTTGGACTGAGATATTATTTATTATAATCATGAACATAAGAAGAGCCAACCAATTGATTATTATGATTATAATATAATATGTCTCTTAATAAATAATAACTCCTTTTCCTACTAAATGTACCCTAAGTGGATACTGCGTAACCACGAGTCTCCTGTTTTAATGGCTGTGTCATTTTAATTGGATTATTCTCTTGTGCATTTTAATTACGGATATTCTTATTTTAACGTCTGTGTAATTGGCTTTTAATATTTTGTAAACCACTTATTGGCACTAAGCAGCATATAAACAAATTAATAAGAGTATTTCCCGGAAGATCTTGCTCCTTCTCTCATTAAGACGGAGCTGCCTGACGCGCATTTCCCCCCTCTTCTTTCTTTTTTCAAAATCCATTGCTTTTGTAACCAGCTCAAGGCCCTCTCTGTTTCGCCTAAAGAAGCTGTACAAACTGTGAGGTCTTGTATTTTCATACACAGGTGAAACATAAGGAAGGCCACTAAGGTCCGGTCAAACCCAAAGAGTACTCACTAGTGGTTCCTCATCCTTTCAGGGGAAAGTGAGAAGTGGGGTGCTGCAGGGTTCTTTCTTGGGCCCATTATTGCTGAACATCTTTATAAACAACGTGGATGAAGGGATTGAGGGCATGCTCATCAGATTTGCTGATGACCTCAAACTGGGAGGGGTAGCCAGTGCTACTGAAGTCAGAATAGATCCCTTTTCTTTCAATCTGAGCCCACAGGTCGGGTCCTACCCTGTAGAGCAGGCATGGCCAAACTTGGCCCTCCAGCTGTTTTGGGACTACAATTCCCATCATCCCTGACCACTGGTCCTGTTAGCTAGGGATGATGGGAGTTGTTGTCCCAAAACAGCTGGAGGGCCAAGTTTGGCCATGCCTGCTCTAGAGCGACAGGACACAAATGGGCTCATTGCCATCCATCCATCTGTCCTCCGTAAACTTGTCATTGAAAGGTTGACAGAACATGCCTAATTTCTTTAGATTTAGTACAAGGCAGATTCATATAAGACCATGTTATAGGAAGAAGCTGCCTTCAACCTGCTATTCAGACCACATATGCACATAAAGCACTAGGGTTGCATTTTGAACTGCCATGGTTTTCCCCACAGAATCCTATGACTGTTGCAGACATCGCCTCAGGTGCCTTTCCCAGACATACCAGGAGACAGCAGGCATTGAACCCAAGGCCTTCTGCATTCAAAGCATGTGCTTTGCCATTGAGTTATGCACTCTACCTTATCCTTAGCTTGTAATGAAGGTGTTGCCTAAGATCGTGGATGCCGTTAATAAAAGGTTGAGAGACTGGCAGGGGAGACTCGGGTGTGTGAGATCTGGCTGTCAATACTCAACTTAGGGATGATGTTCTCTTGGCAAGGAGGGAATTCTGGACTTCACATGCTCCAGGAATGAACCGCTGGCACTGAGAACAGGTTCTGGTTTCTAAAATCTATTGGACTTGGTTTTTTGTTTTCAGGCCAGGAACTTTGACCCACGTTTGCCCCCAAACTCCGCGTCTCACCTTTTCTCTCCCACGCCCTCCTGCAGCTGCCAAAACCCAATAATGACTTTGAATAAACATCTCCTGCTCCATCCCAATCTTCTGATCTGTGTCAATTTAGGAACCATCAATTTCCCCTCCTTCCTGTGGTAACCGTAGAGACGGTACATTATGTAACTTTGATGTCTGACTCATCTCCACCCCCTCGCTGTCGATTTTTGTCTCTGCCCAGATCAGGGTGGTAACCATCCTCCCCTACGTTCTTCGGATCTGGGACCCGCCTGCATCTCCGCGTGGCCCAGGAAAGTGAAAAAAGAGGCGTCAGCCTCCATAGAGTTCCCATGGCAGGACATGGAATACTAATACTACTAATAATAATTTATTATTTATACCCCACCCATCTGGCTGAGTCTCCCCAGCCACTCTGGGCGGCTTCCAATCGAGTGTTAAAAACAATACAGCATTAAATATTAAAAACTTCCCTAAACAGGGCTGCCTTCAGATGTCTTTTAAAGATAAAATAGCTGCTTATTTCCTTCACATCTGAAGGGAGGGCGTTCCAGAGGGCGGGTGCCACTACCGAGAAGGCCCTCTGTCTGGTTCCCTGTAACCTCACTTCTCGCAATGAGGGAACCGCCAGAAGGCCCTTGGCGCTGGATCTGTGTCCGGGCTGAACGATGTGGGTGGAGACGCTCCTTCAGGTATACAGGACCTGGAAACATCTCAGGGGCAGCCAGGTCCCAAGAACCCCATTCCTTCCTGCTCAGGTGCTTTTCTGTGGCTCTTGCCAAGGGAGTGGCATGCAAGGAAAAGGACCCTACATGCCGAGTGGGTGATGGGTGGACTCAAAGCCCTCAAGTTCCAAGGTCAGACCTTATAACCTGGAACTGCTTCTCTGCACCAAAGCACCACCCAGCAATATGTTTCCTATTAGGACTGTCAAGATTGCCTCTGATCCCGTGCAGAGTTACGTTCCCTTGCTGCTGAGCTGACTGCTCTGCCAACAGTGCATTTATGACTGTGCTTCTCCTCCACATTTATTTTGCCTCCAGGTTGGCAACTGTGGTAGTGGTGGGGGTGATGATGATACCTCTCAGGTTACCTTTCCTTTCCTGGCTCTCGGCCTACACACAGCCTTTCAGGCATGTCTTCACAACCGTAAGGGCCGGTGAAAGGAGAGAGGGGATGTCAGCTATGGTTCTGGTTTGGAAGAAACCCAGTTGCATCCATCCAAGGCAAGGACACAACTACTGTGGTACCTTGGGTTACAAACACCTCGGGTTACAAACACTTCAGGTTACAGACTCCGCTAACTCGGAAGTAGTACCTCGGGTTAAGAACTTTACCTCAGGATGAGAACAGAAATCGCACGGCGGCAGCGGGAGGCCCCATTAGCTGTAGTGGTACCTCAGGTTAAGAACGGTTTCAGGTTAAAAACGGACCTCCAGAACGAATTAAGTTCTTAACCCGAGGTACCACTATACAGATTCCTCAGGTGTTTCTGGTACAGTGGTACCTCGGGTTACAGACGCTTCAGGTTACAGACTCTGCTAACCCAGAAATAGTATCTTGGGTTAAGAACTTTGCTTCAGGATGAGAACAGAAATCACACGGCGGCAGTAGGAGGCCCCATTAGCTAAAGTGGTACCTCAGGTTAAGAACAGTTTCAGGTTAAGAACGGACCTCCGGAACGAATTAAGTTCTTAACCTGAGGTACCACTGTACTTTGATTAAGCTTCTTGAGTTTGACCGTGTGCTTTCAGAAGACATAGGGTGGCATCAGTTCATTGCATTTAAACCCTGACTTTACTCGTAACAGAGCTCAAGGGTCGTACACATGGTTCTCACCCATTTGTCCCCACAACAGCCCTGAAAGGTAGGTTAGGCGGAGAGGGAGTGGTTCAAAATCACCCAGTGAGCTGGGTCTAAAAGTCTTAATTGTTGCATTGTACTATTAGGCTGTCGTTTTTCCAGCTGCCCATTCTAGGTGTTGGGAGGGAAGGGGGCACTAGCTTAGGCTGTGTGAGGGAGGCTTGGGGTTGGATCCTCAAGTAGCATCCCTAGGCAAGAGGAGGAGATGGCTACATCCAGCAGCGATTTTATGCCAGCGGAGCAGAGCTGGCAGAGATTTAACCCTTGGGGTGCAAGTTACTTGACTTTCCAGCACAGATGCCCTTTCTGTTTCCAGATGCACAGGCAAGCTTCACCCACCCACCCACCCACCCACCAGCCCAGGACCCAGAAAGGGCACATTTCCCTGGCCCAGCAGAGAGGTGGCCTCCAAAAGCTAGCTGCAGTCACAGTGGCTTGGCAAAATGAGGGAGGGTGGCAATTTTCAAAAATAACATGGGAATCCCTACTGGTACCCTTGAAGTGTTGACACCCCCCCCCCACAAGGCGAGTTTTGCTGTTTGTGAACTTCCCTACCCTGCTTCCTGTAGTCTCCTGGCAGTGAGCTTATCATTTTTCATTGTGCCCAGGAGATGGAGTGCCGATGTTGGCAGGACTTCCTGGACAGCAGCCAGATTTGTCCTTCGGGCTGCTGATAGTAGCTGAAGGCTGTTTGTGTGTGGCACTTTGCATTGGTAGAGTTTTATTATTGCATTTGGCCTTTGCACCAGTCCTACAAGGCATGCATCACTTAACTGTTCCCATTTTGCAGATGGGGAAAACTGAGGCTTAGAGAAAAAGTTGCTTGAGGCCTGCAAAACAATAAATGTGGTGGAGGAACCCGGGGAACTATAGTTTGTAAAGGGTGCTGGGAACTGTAGCTCTTTGAAGGGTATTCTGCAGTTTCAGGGACCCTTCCTGGGAAACTGTGTGCTTTGAATGTATGGTGTGCATGCAGCCTTCATAAGGCGCTTGGTTTGTCATTCTAACACCGGTATTTGGCTTAGCGTTCTCAGCTTCAAATCTTTGCCCATAGCAGCAGATTTGCACACACGTGATAGTACATGGGTGAGAAATTATGTTCAGCTTGCATTTCAAGACAATCCCACTTACATTAGAACTCTTCGAAACAAGATGCAAACCAAAACACAACCATCATTTGAAATACACAAGTCTTGAAACTGTGCAGTGCAATTCTCCAGGCAAGTAATGTGTACCTCACTCTCACTCACTCACACACACACACACAAAACACATTCTGGAGTAAAGTGTGCATAAAAGTGCATATATATGTTGGTGGAAAAAACATACGGAAATGCATTATATTAGGAGAAAGTTTTCTTCAAAAATGTGTATATTAGATTACACTGCTCCTTATCTCCATTTTATACTCACAACAATCCTGTGAGGTAGGTTAGGCTGAGACAGTGGCTGGCCCAAGGTCACCCAGTGAGCTTCATGGCTGAGTGGTGATTTGAACCCTGGCCTCCCAGGTCCTAGCCCAACACTCTAACCATTATGACACCACAATGGGTTCCTTATTTGCAGTGCAAGCCCAGGAATAACCTGAAATGGTTTTTGCCTTGAAACTGTACCAGGACTTAGCTAAGAAAAAGTTTCTGGGGTCCTAACCATGGTATACTTCACCTCATCCCTGGGAATGAATTTATAAAATTGCTAAGCGTAAGCTATTCCTATTTCTGTTGTTTCTTTTTGGTGTTCATTGTGAGGGGCTGGAAGCTTCACCTGGGCTCAGTTCACAATCCTGGAACACATAAAATCAACAGCTCCAAGCTTGCACAGAGAGAAATGACTTTTAAAGATTTAAAATGTCTGATTTTTTTTTTTAGTTCTGTGCAGCTTACAGAATAGCAATACTGTCCCAATAAAACCCAACTGTATATTTACCAAGCAATGAAACACTACTAGGTCTGGGACTAACACTAACACACAGGTGGCACTGTGGTCTAAACCACCCAGCCTCTTGGGCTTGCTGATCGGAAGGTCGGTGGATTGAATCCCCACGACGGAGTAAGCTCCCGTTGCTCTGCTCCAGCTCCTGTCAACCTAGCAGTTTGAAAGCACACCAGTGCAAGTAGATAAATAGGTACCGCTGCAGCGGGAAGGTAAATGGCATTTCCGTGCACTCTGGTTTCCATCACAGTGTCCCGTTGCGCCAGAAGCGGTTTAGTCATGCTGGCCACATGACCCGGAAGGCTGTCTGTGGACAAATGCCAGTTCCCTTGGCCTGAAAGCAAGACGAGCGTTGCAACCCCAGTCGCCTTTGACTGGACTTAACCGTCCAGGGGTCATTTACCTTTCTTTTCTTTTTTTTAACACAAGGGCAAAATCCTATATTTGTTTGGAAGCAAATCACACTTAAGTTGAATGGGAACTGCTCACCAACAAGTGTGTTTGGGGTTCCAGCTTTTAACCCTGTTGAGAAATTAACTTCTGTGGGGGATGCTGCTGACATTCCTGTAGTTTTTGCCATTTTGTAGACCCAAGGGAGCCAACTGGGGCGCAGAGGGCGATGTGCTAGCCAAGTAATTGGTCAAGGCCTTCAGAACATGGTTAAAGCAAGCATCTTCATGGGAAATAGATTTAAACATTTTCACACTGTACCTCCAGTTAATTGCATTTGTGAATTCCCAGTATGTTTGCCTGCCTCTTCCTTCTTCCATCCTCTGCTATTCTTCCCTCTTTCTTATCCCACCCCCCTTCAGGAAGCATTGTGGGTGGGGGGGGGGGTAAGGGAACAGGGGAAGGAAAGAATCAACAGAATGGTCGGATGTAACTATTTTTAGCATTGGGGGTTTGGCTCGGAGTTCCTGGAGCCAGTTTGGTCTTATCTGGCCCCTGCACCGGGGCTGGAGGATGGGGAGCAGAGAGCTACGTTTTCAGAGTTCAGGTCAAGCCTGATCATTTTAGGAGAATGGTTCGTCCCTGACCTTCCAGCTGCGACTGGTTGGTCTTTGGTTCCTTGAAGCTGAACGAAATAGTTCAATAATAATAATAATGTCAACAACAACAACACCCACCTATGTGTCAAGGGTCCTGCCGTCCCCTGCTGTGTAGATGCAGCCCAAAGTTTTTTTCATTCAGCCCTTGTTTCTTCAGGGTCCCCCATCTTACAAACCCTTCACAGTTTTCCTTCAGGTCCTCCACCCATCCTTTCTCAGGACACAAGCCTGGGCAGTGTGTATGCAGGTCCTGGGCTGCCTACATGGCAAGACCCCCCGCCCCCACTCTCTCGGTCTCACTGGTCCAAAGGAAAGCAGAGCAATACGTTTAGCACCAGCTTGACTGCAGGAGGCGAACAAGGCACCATCCAACCATTGCTTAGGGACTCAGCTTTGGATTTGTGTAGGGTTTACTCCTGAGCCTTTTCTTCTCCCCCCCAAGGCAGTGGAGCTTTAGGATCAGGGTTTTCCTTCTCCTAGATGGGCTGCCTTCCCAGATTCACAAGCCCCATCTGCCCATAAATGCAATGAATACAGATAAAACAAAACAACAAGTGGGCAAACAGGATTCAGGCCTGGGCTGCCACAGCCATTTTAGCTGAGGCTCATGGGAGTGCAGCAACAGCTGGAGGGCACCTGGTTAGGAAAGGTTGTTCTGGGCTGTGGACTTTATGGTCTTCTTCACATACTTCCATATATGGTAAGCCAGCCCTGCTGTGTTTGTGGGTGAGTGGGGCACCCTCCTGTTCATTCTGCAGAGTGGGGGCCCTGTACGTCTGCCCTAACTCAAAAGCCCTGGCCTGAATCCCGCTGCACCCCTGATCCCTCTTGTCTTATTCCTCTTTTCCCTTCTCCTAGGATGGGTCCCGCCAGCGCCCCCTGCAACACAAGAAGAAGACGGTCTCCTTCAGCACCATGCCCAGCAACCGCAAGCTCAGCAGCACCGCCGCCTGCATCTCCTTCATGCTGGAGGGCTGCGAGATGAAGAAAGTGCGCTCCAACTCCCGCATGTACAGCCGGTTCTTCGTGCTGGACCCGGACTTGCGCTTCATGCACTGGGAGCCTTCTAAGAAAGACTCCGAGAAGGCCAAGATTGAAATCAAGTCAGTCAAGGAGGTGCGAGTTGGGAAGAAGACACCGGTGCTGCGCTCCAACGGCCTCTCGGACCAGTTCCCGGATGAATGCGCCTTCTCGATCATCTACGGGGAAAACTACGAGTCCCTGGACCTGGTGGCCGGCTCTGTCGACGTGGTGAACGCCTGGGTGATGGGGCTGCGGTACTTGGCCTCCTATGGGAAGCACACCCTGGAGGGGGCTCCCGAGACCAGCCACCCGAACCCCCGCACTTCCTGGATCGCCTCTGTCTTCGACATTGCAGACCTGGAGAAGGAAGGCCGGATCCCGGTTTCCCGTGCCGTGCAGCTCATCCGGGCCCTCAACCCTGGCATGAAGACGTCCACCATAGAGCTGAAGTTCAAGGAGCTCCAGAAAGCGGCCAGTGAGCGACTCGGGGAGGAGGTGGGCTGCGAGGTCTTTGTGGAGGCCTACTGTGAGCTGTGCACCAGGCCGGAGGTCTTCTTCCTCTTGGTCCAGTTCTCCAGCAACAAGGAGTACATGGGCCTGAAGGACCTCATGAGCTTCTTGGAGGCCGAGCAGGGCATGGAGGGTGTCACAGAGGAGATGTGCCTGGAGATCGTTCGGAAGTACGAGCCCTCCAAGGAAGGCCGGGAAAGGGGCTACTTGGCCATTGACGGCTTCACTCGCTACCTCCTCTCCGCTGACTGCGACATCTTTGACCCCCAGCACCGCAAGGTGTGCCAGGACATGACCCAGCCATTGTCCCACTACTTCATTAGCTCCGCACATGGAGCGTGCCTGGCTGAGGACAGCTGCTTCTGGGGCGGCTCCACTTCGGACATTGGGGGCTACGTGGCGGCGCTCAAGGCCGGCTGCCGCAGCCTGGAGCTCGTGGTC
This sequence comes from Podarcis cretensis, assembly GCF_951804945.1. Classification (NCBI taxonomy): domain Eukaryota; kingdom Metazoa; phylum Chordata; class Lepidosauria; order Squamata; family Lacertidae; genus Podarcis; species Podarcis cretensis. Next base: position 25,461,814 of record NC_137182.1, on the reverse strand, counting down.
TGCGACGGCTCGTCTGGAGAGCCAGTAGTTGGTGCTGGCACCCGCTTGGCCTTCTCTAGAGTGGTGGGTGCCGTTGCCGAGCATGCCTTTGAGGCCTCGGACTTCCCGCTCATCCTGTGCCTCTCGGTGCGCTGCTGCATCGCCCAGCAGCACCTGGTGGCCGAGCACCTGAGGAAGACATTTGGGGACAAGCTGTACCTGGTGTCTCCGAACCCCAGCGAGTCCTACCTCCCCTCCCCGGAAAAGCTCAAGAACTGCATCCTCATCAAGAGCCGGAAGCTGCTCCCCAGCTGCCAGGCCAGCGAGGGGGACGTGTCAGATGATGAGGAGACCCTGGAGCTCAGCCTGCCTCTCAGTGAGGAGGACCGAGAGCGGCCGCGTTGCCGGCGGGCCTTGTGCCGCGAGCTCTCGGACCTGGTGAGCCTGTGCCAGGCGGTGTCCTTCCAGGGCTTCGAGGCCTCTCGGCGGAACCAGTGCTATTGGGAAACCTGCTCCTTCAGCGAGGTGGAGGCCGGGCGCTACGCCAATGAAGAACCGGAGGATTTTGTGGAGTACAACAAGCGCTTCCTCTCCCGGGTTTACCCTAGCCCCATGCGCATTGATGCCAGCAACATGAACCCCCAGGACTTCTGGAAGTGCGGCTGCCAGATGGTGGCCATGAACTACCAGACGCCAGGCCTCATGATGGACTTGAATGCTGGCTGGTTCCGCCAGAACGGGGGCTGCGGCTATGTCCTCCGGCCAGCCATCATGCGCGAGGAAGTGTCCTACTTCAGCGCAAACACCCGGGACACCTTGCCGGGCATCTCAGCCCAGCTCCTGCACCTCAAGGTGATCAGTGGCCAGAATCTGCCCAAACCCAAGGGCTCCGGGGCCAAGGGCGACGTGGTGGAGCCATATGTTTGTGCCGAGATGCACGGCATCCCCGCTGACTGTGCCGAGAAACGCACCAAGACGGTGCTGCAGAGTGGAGACAACCCTGTCTTTGAGGAGACCCTGGAGTTCCAGGTGAACCTCCCAGAGCTGGCGATTCTGAGGTTCATGGTGCTCGATGATGACTACATCGGGGATGAGTTCATCGCGCAGTACACAATCCCTTTTGAGTGCCTCCAGGTGGGGTACCGCCATGTGCCCCTCCAGTCCCTGGCTGGTGAGCCCCTCGCCAACACCACCTTGTTTGTCCATGTTGCCATCACCAACCGGCGAGGCGGAGGCAAAGCGCACCGGAGGGGGCTCTCGGGACGCAAGGGCCGGCGCATGCGGGAGTACACCTCCACCAAGGCCACAGGCATTAAGGCTATTGATGAGGTGTTCCGCACTGCCACTCAGCCAATGCGGGAGGCCACAGACCTGCGGGAGAACATGCAGGTACCCAGGTAGTGGGAGATGGGGGATGGGGCCTTCTGAGCTTGGCTTGCAGGTCTTGGAGATGGGGAGGAGGAGGGTGTCTGAATTGTCTGAATGCCTATCTACTTTAAAAATATGGAGTACAGTCGTAGCTTGGCTCCCGAACGCCTTGGGAGTCAAACGTTCCAGCTCCCGAATGATTGGAAACCGGAAGTAAGTGTTCTGGTTTTCGAACATTCTTTTGGAAGCCAAACGTCTGATGGGGCTTCTGCGGCTTTTGATTTGCTGCAGGACCTTCCTGCAGCAAATCAGAAGCTGAAAGTTGAACGTTTCAGAAGTCAAATGGACTTCCAGAACAAATTCTGTTCGACTTCCGAGGTACGACTGTATTCTTAGAAACAGGGGTTTGGAGCCTGTTTAATGCTCATGGCTTTGTAGGAATAGGTTTAGGCACAAGGAGGGGATATATTATTTTGTTATTATCCTTGCTCTTGTGAGTGAGATCAGCAGAGTACCATCCTTCAAAGCTTTAAATTTGGAAGCTAAGACAAAGTTGATTTAACTCTCTAGAAACATTAATCCAGGATGCTTTAAGGCAGACTGGATTTTCCCTGATATTACCTCTTTTCTCCACTTTAAAAATAACAATTCCACACACATTGTTTTGTGAAGAAGTACAAGTAGTATTTACTTACATAATCTAGGTCTTGAAGCAGCAGTTACTGTAGCAAAATGAAGGCAGGTTGATAACTACTATCTAAGTTACAAAAATACAAAATCTAAGTTCAAAATGGTGTCTGAGCTCCAGAGCTCAGACACATATGTGGAGTTGGCTTGAAAGCATGAAGAAGAAAAAGAGAGGTGCCCTGGCAGGAAGGAATTATGTCCTGTTACAGCTTCCTGCCCAGGCAGGCAAAAGAAGTGATCTCACAGAGTTCTCTCTAGCAAATTTTACAGGAAAGCTCTGTGAGCCTCAGCTTCTTCATGCACTCATCTGGCAAAACATGAATTGTTGGTTTGATTGCAATAATGTCCCACAGGCCTCCACTTACACACCAGCAAGAGATCACCATTTTGTAGGGGGTGCCAGAAATTATTGGGAGAGTCCTGTAAACCCTAGTGTCAGGGCTGGTTCAAATGCAATCAGCACTCAAGACGCAGAGACAATCAGAAAAACTAATCAGTAGTATCCTTTGCCTGAAACCCTGGAGAGCTGCTTCCAGTCAGTGTAGACAATGCTAAGCTAGAGCGACCAATGGTCTAATTCGGCATAAGGCCAAATTATGTGTCCCTATGATATAACAAATCTCGCTTCCATCTGTCTTCGCTTTGTAGCCGTCACAGCCATGAACAGCTGGAGAGCCCTCTGGTCTCTCTAATCCCCCCATTGCCTTCTCTGCCAAGGGCGGAGCTGCCACCCTCACCCTCCCATTTGCAACAGAAAAAGCTGGCTTGATTCAACAAAGCAGCACCTCCCCATCCCGGCTGTGTTTTCCTCTGGGCTGCTGCAGCCAAACAAGCAGCAATAGTTTTCTCCTTCCCGGAGCATTGGAGAAGGCAAGGGAGAATGGGATGTGAGCGCTTGGAGATGCAGAGTGGCCATGTGTCTTGCTTTACAGAGGGCAGTCCTCTATTTCAGGGCTGGCTATCTATCATCTATCATCTATCTATCTATCTATCTATCATCTATCTATTTATCTATCTATCTATCATCTATCTATCTATCTATCTATCTATCTCTATCTATCTATCTATCTATCTATCTATCTATCTATCTATCTATCTCTATCTATCTCTATCTATCTATCTATCTATCTATCTATCTATCTATCTATCTATCTCTATCTATCTATCTATCTATCTATCTATCATCTAACTATCTATCTATCTGTCTGTCTGTCTATCTATCTATAGTATCTATCTATCTATAGTATCTATCTATCTATCATGTACAGTATCTATCATCTACAGTATCTATCTGTCTGTCTGTCTGTCTGTCTGTCTGTCTGTCTGTCTATAGTATCTATCTATTGATCTTTCTATCATCTATCTATCTATCTATCTATCTATCTATCTAGCATCTACAGTATCTTTCTTTCTTTCTTTCTTTCTTTCTTTCTTTCTTTCATCTAGCTCAAGGGCCACACTCACCTTTAGCCAATCCTCTGGGGGCCACACTCTTACACACACACACACACACACACACTATACAGACACTCACAGGTCACACAGGTTGTGCAGATCAGCTGGTAGAAGTGAGGTTTATTTTCCCCTCTCTGCTCTTCCAAGGGTTGCTCTGGGGAGAAGGTTGTTTGCAACTTCATCAGGACCCTGAACTCCCCTCACCCCATGCTCTGTCTACCTCCCCCCCCCCCATATAGTTTTCTCTTCCAAAATCAGTGGAGTCTTGGAAATGGATTAGAATTTACCTGCAAATTGAGGTTTTCCTCTCTTGCTCTGTCTGAAGGGCTGGCAGAGGACACTCCTCTCTGGTCCTTCTTCTGGATGATAAAAGAACCCTAAGAAGGGAGAACCAGTAGAAGTGGGGGCGCTTGGCATTGTCCATCAACAGTTGGCAACACCTGGGCAGCAGACCGAGCGGACACACAGCACATCACCTGGGCACAGTCTCCTCCAGTACAGTGACATGTATCATGTTTCTGTTTTGCATCTACACAATATAAATTAGCATGTGCAAATTTGATGCAAACCTGCAATCCTCTTCTTTGAGGGTGGGGATGTGTTGGAGAGGCTGTCTGGCTATCTCTGACTCAGCATTCCTCCTAAAGAGGAGAACGTGAATAATGAGCTGTAAGCCAGGAATCTGCCTCTTCCCGCCCCTCACCTAACCACCATTCACAAGCAATCTCCACCCAGAGTTCCCTTATTCAAGACTGGTATGAGGGGCAATTAAGACAACTTAGCCGGAGTGCTTTGAGCAGTTCGGAAATCTCCGCAAAGTGAAATGCTAAGTAAAATTATGATTGCTGCTACCCACGTGTCCACAGCTTCGCCCATATCTTTTTAGAATCATAGAACTGTAGAGCTGGAAAGGGATCCCAAGGACCATCTAGTCCAGCCCCCGGCAATAAAGGAACCCTGCTCACAGCCATCCCTGGGTGGGCTTGAACCAGCAGCCTTCTGGTTAACAGCCAGACACACTGCCCCACTGTGCCGCCTGAGATCTTATACCCATTTTAAAGGCTGCGAGAAATGCGACCGAGGGAAAGCAACAAGCCCAAAGCCATAGGATGAAACTCAGTGCTGCTAGGTACATCTTTAAGTGCCAGCTACAGGATTGCCCCCTGCGCCTGCTGGCTTAGAAAGGGATTGGCAGCCCCCCACATTCCCATCATGAATAGCACCCCATGCTGTGCTTACGGTGAGCCTCTGCCCTTCCCAAAAGCTAGGAGCTGGGGAGAAAAGTGAGGGGCAGGCCCCACAGTTGCTCTGAGTGCCTCCGAAGCTTTATGCTACCACATCCACCCCCAGAAAAGAGTCAAGGACCACCAAAAGTTTTGCTCCCTCTGGGTCGTTTTTTTTTGGGGGGGGGACTTGTAGTCCAAAGGGGAGCAGCCAGAAATGTATGGGGCAGGGGGGCCCATGGCCTCCTGGCATGTTGACATTCCCCATCCCTCACCCTCTTTTCCTTCCCCTAGAATGCTCTGGTCTCCTTCAAGGAATTGTGTGGCCTGACGCCGGCAGCCAACATCAAGCAGTGCATCTTAAAGCTGGCCACTTGGCTGCAGCCCAGCGAGAAGGAGAGCCCCCCAGCCGTCACCCTCAACCTGGGCGAGGAATACCCCTCCATGGAGGCCCAGGGGCCGGTCCCAGAGCTCCTGCGGAAAGTGCTTGCTGCCTACGACACCGTGAGTGTAAACCGGTGGGTGGGTTGAGGCAGGGGGGACAGGGGACAGGACGGGACCCTGGGCCTTTGCCAGGGTTATCAACTGCTGTTTCCTTTCCACAACAGAGTTGGTCCCTCTTTTCTGATCTCCTGGATTTGTTTCGAGGCCCAGCAAAAATATCAATTTGGGGTGGGGTGGGGCACACATTTGTGGTGCAAATCTTAACCCAGGGCTCCTGCCCCCGCTACCCCTGTTCTCTCAGTGCAGCACACATTCACCTTGAGACTCAGAGGAGGAGAGATTCAATAATGCGCAGCTCTTTAGGCAGCAGCCAAGACTAGGCCCCGTTATGGGGCCTGCACCATAGAGATACAGGGATAGAGCGGCCATCCCTGCACCTGCACCCAGTTGTGCCAGTTAACGGGCCTCTTTTCCACATATAAAGCTTACGTGGAATTTTAGGTTCTCCTGTGCTGTTTACCCTCCCAAGTGCATGATCGAAATGGAAGAGAGTCACTTCTCTAATGGGTATGAGCATCTCTCCTCACCCTGCCCCATGTAGGTTTTGCATTCACATTACAATCCTACCTGGAGCAAGAGCTGCTTTAGTATTGTGTGAAAGCTCCCTTCCTATTCTGTCCTCAAGGGGATTTTAGTACAGGCGTATCTTGGATCTTGAATGCCTTGGCTCCTGAATGATCGAAATCCGGAAGTGAGTGTTCTGGTTTTGGAACATTCTTTTGGAAGCCGAACATCCGACAAGGCTTCTGCGGCTTCCAATTGGCTGCAGGAGCTTCCTACAGCCAATCAGAAGCTGCGCTTTGGTTTCCGAACGTTTTGGAAGCCGAACGGACTTTGGGAACAGATTCTGTTTAGCTTCCAAGGTACGACTGTACCAGACCTGGTGCCAGCACATGGCATCATCAGCCAGCTGCTGGGGCCCCGGCAGCAGGGCCAGCCCTACTATTAGGCATGCCGAGCCTCTTGTCTTGAGTGGCAGATTGGCTGTGCTACTGAAGCCAGTGCCATATGCAGCTGCACCGTTCAGGTGCTCTGTGGCCAAGCTGGTACTGTGCTTCACTGCTTCAGCCCCTGCCTCCAGCAGCTTCCTGGATAGCTGATTACTGGTAGATTCATAGAATTGTAGAGTCCAACCCCTGCAATGCAGGGATGTTTTGCCTGGTGTGGGATTTGAACCCATGACTCGGAGATTAAGAGTCTCATGCTGTACCAACCGAGTTATCTGCCAGGCTCTTTTGTTTGAAGTGCAGCAACCCATAGATCTTTTCTTGGGCAATGCTCATGATAGGCATAGGACCCCCTGATGTGGATTGGGCCTATAGCAAAGGGTTAAAGACACTCCCCACGCTAGACTCCAGATCTGGATCGGTGTTTAAGGGCAGAGGCATGTGACTAACATAACGTGCTCTTTGGCCCTAGAAGCTAGATCTGCAAAGACTTTGTGACAGTGAGAAAGAGTAGCACATAGAGAAGCCCTGGAATCTGGGCAATTGGCTACCAATATCTCTCCACAGGTGCTGAGACATTGCAAGGGGGCAGTGGGGCCAAGGGCCTCCTGTAAGGTGGGGTGCTTTGCTGGCTTGCTCAGCCCCCACCCCACTAACCACACCTTCTCTCTCTTTTACTGTCCTGCCATCAGATGATCCAAACAGGCCGCACGCTAATTGAGTCAGCCGATGCCGTTCACGCCAAGATTATTCAGGTGCAACAAGCAGGTAGGCAGTGGAGGATCTGCTATGAAACTAACTAAGCTTCGGGGGCCCTAATCTCAGAAGGGCCCCAAAAGCACACTTGGTCCGCATTGCTTTTTTTAAAATGGGTCTAGTCTATGCAATTTGAGTCACACGACTCAAATCAATTGATTTATCGTGGTATATATTTCAATAATCCCAAAGTTTTGAGAGTCAGTCGCACTGTTTTCCGTGCCCATAGATGGGCAATGATTTTGGAGTGCTCCGAAAGGGTTTCTCGAACTGCTTTAAAAAACCTGCAAAAGCTGATGACCAGGTGCCATAGTGGGGTGGACGCAGAGTCACCTTTGACCCTTGGGGTGGGGGTGAGGGTGGGGGTGTGCTCTTCCAGCCTTCAGGAGCGCAGTCCTATCTTGTCCAGAAGGCAGCAGGCCTGTGACAGGTTGTCTCCTTTGCCTCCCTCTCCACATTTCTCCAGGGATGGGGTTTCACAAGGAGCTGCACCGTTTGGAGGCCAAGGAAGGCCTGAAAGGGCGGAAGCTGCAGAAAGCTCTGGAGAGTTTTGCCTGGAACATCACTGTCCTGAAGGTAATTAGGAGCAGCACTTGCTGCAAGGTAGGATTTTCTGGGACAGGGTCTCAGGGCCAGGACTTCAGACACGGGATGTGAGAAAAGAGAAGTTTCAGCATGCACAAATACCCAGTCAGCCAAAAAGCTCGCTGGGGGACCTTGGGGCAGCCATTACCTCTCAGCCTAACCTGTTTCTTATTATTATTATTATTATTATTATTATTATTATTATTATTACCCTGCCTATCTCTGGGTTGTCCCAGTCACTCTGGGCAACTTCCAACATAATATAAAAACGCAAAAACATCAAGCGTAAAAAAACTACCCCAATACAGGGCTGCCTTCAGGTGTCTTCAGAAAGTGGTATCATTGTTTATCTCTTTGACATCTGATAGGAGGGCGTTCCACAGGGCAGGTGCAATTACCCAGAATGCCCTCTACTTGGTTCCCTGTAACTTCTCTCGCAGTGAGGGAACTGCCAAAAGGCCCTCGGAGCCGGACCTCAGTGTCCGAGCTGAATGAAGGGGGTGGAGATGCTCCTTCAGGTATACAGGGCCGAGGCTGTTTAGGGCATTAAAGGTCAGCACCAACACTTTGAATTGTGCTTGGAAACGTACTGGGAGCCAGTGGATTAGATGTAGTTTCTGAGTCACTTTCTGCATAGAGTGCAGTGGTCCAAGCGGGAGATAAACCAGAGCATGGACCTACTGACCAGGCGGGGTTCTAAGGATAAAATGGGGAAAGGGAGAACCATGTACAGTATCCCACTCTAAGCTTTTTGAAGGAAAGGTGGGCCATAACAAATAAGTAAACAAAATACTATTGCCCTGCGGACGTTTTCTTCCTGGGAGATTTTTGCTGGGCTCGCAGGAAATGGAATGATCTCTTCCCATGCATTTCAAGCTGCAGCTCTAGTTTTTTTTTTGGGGGGGGGAGGGTGTCAAAAGCATTTGTGCATTGAATGCCGAGTTTTGTTTGGGCCACAGACTTTCTAAAGAATCTAAAGTGTCCGTGGTCCGGTAGTGAGCAGGCACTGCCACCTGGTGGGCGCTGCATGTTCCATGTCCTTGCATCTTGATCGGCTGTTGCTGTTTTGAAAAACACGAGGGCTGCTTAGAGCTGTGCTTTCCTTCAGTTGCTTTGGTTAAAAGGGGATGCTGATGGCTTCTCTCCAGACGGCTTCCTTGCTGCTGATTTCCCCCAGTGCATGACATTGTTGCTTAAAATCCAATGCTTCAGTGGTAGAGCAATCTGCTCTGCACACCGACAATATCATCATCATCATCATCATCATCATCATCATCATCATTGTCATTATTAGTTTTTCCAGAGCTTTAATACATCTTTGATTACCACCATCCTTTCTAATACATGTGAACTTCCCCTCTATCCCTTCATGGTTTCCTTATTTCCCCTTATCTTGCTGCATATCATACCTAACACCCCTCTTCAGCTTGACTTAATATCTAGATGGTTCTTCATTGCCGTTCACAGTTCAAATCCTACTTCCAAACTTATCTGACTTTTATATTTCTTCAAATATTCTGTGAAAGGGTTCCACTCCTCCCTTAACACTGACTTCTCCTGGTCTCTTAATTTTTGTTAGAGACTGAGAGTCGTAGAATCATAGAATTGTAGAGTCGGAAGGGACCCTGAGGATTCTAGCCTAACCCACTACAAGGCAGGAATATGCAGCTGTCCCATGTAGGGACCGAACCTACAACCTTGGCATTATCAACAATATACTCATAACCAACTGAACTATCCCAGTCCTACAATCAATCCCTGGCATCTCCAGGTGGAACTGTCTGAAACCCTGGAGAGGCACAGCCAGTCAGTGTAGACAGTACTAACCTAGGTTGACCGATGTTCTGACTTGGTGTAAGGAAGCTTCCTATGCCACTAGGTTGGTCTTATGCTCTGATTTCTGCTAATGTTATGACTGTATGTGTGTGTGTGTTTTGCAACTATAATGGGCAGCTTTTTGTTTAAGTTTATTTGCACTTTTCTCATTAAAGCAGCGTAAGAAAAGCAAAAGCAGTGAACTAAGTCTCTGTTGTGATGGGTGAAGTCTTTGTTGTGTCAGAATGGGAGGAAAGATTTGCCCCTTTACCAAAATGTGTCAACAAAGGAAATTACTTTTTTAAAAAAACAGGTTGAGATAAACTTCAATAACAACAACAACAACAATAATTTGTTTATTATTTATTTATTTATACCCCACCCATCTGGCTGGGTTTCCCCAACCACTCTGGGCGGCTTCCAACAAAATATTAAAATACAACAGTCTATTAAACAGTAAAAGCTTCCCTAAACAGGGCTGCCTTCAGATGTCTTCTAAAAGTCTGGTAGTTGTTTTTCTCTTTGACATCTGGTGGGAGGTTGTTCCACAGGTGGGTGCCACTATCAAGAAGGCCCTCTGGCTGGTTCCTTGTAACTTGGCTTCTCGCAGCGAGGGAACTGCCAGAAGGCCCTCGGAAGTGGACCTCAGTGTCTGGGCAGAACAATGGGGGTGGAGGCGCTCCTTCAGGTATACTGGACTGAGGCCAATACAACTTCAGTTTGCATCAGTATGATTTGTTCTCTTCATGTTTATTATTTTATAACAACTCCGTCTGCATACGATAGGCACCTTTTGTGTTTATTTCAGTGACGTTGCCCACTGATAATACATTGTAGGCAAGTTGGCTTCCACCCTCCCCAAAAGGAGAATTATTAAGCAGCTGAATTTGTCAGGTTACCTTCCACACTGTAGTTTGCTGTTGGACCTCTGGGTGTGTGTTTTTCGTTTTCTTTCCTTGACTCTGTGACCACCTTTCATCACCTCTTCAACTCTTCCTTCGCCCACAGGGCCAGGCCGACCTACTGAAACACTCTAAGGCGGAGGCGCTTGACACACTCTGGCAGATCCACAACGCCGCACAGTCCTGTGGCATCGGCCGGAATGGCGCCGCCTCCCCCGACCTCTTCCGCGGCCGAGCGCTCCTTGATCCCATCCCGGAAACCGAAGGAGGCAGCGACACCGGATCTTGCTGACTCGGAGTGGCCCCGAAACCTAGGGAGGGCAGCGGACTTATGGACAAACACAGAGACTCGGGATGAAGCGTGGCGGATTTCTATTTTTATTTTTAAAAAATCGACACGAAGCACAGTTTTGTCTCCAGCATGGGGAAGTAGCTTGAGGTTCTCGCTAGTCAACTTCCAAGTCACTATGCGCGTAACAACCGGGGTTCTCTTTTCGTAAACAGCGTGACCAACCACAGACAGCAGATTTCGGATGGCAGTGACAAACAGATTTGACCGTAACCTGTGGGAAAACTTCTCCTTCACCAGCCTCTTTGGTCATTCCACATTGAAGACGTGCAGCTTCCCCCAAAGATTCCTGGGAACTCTAGTTTGTTAAGGGTGCTGGCAATTGCAGCTCTGGTAGGGGCGAACTACAGTCCCCAAGACTTTGAGGGAAGCCACATGCTCTACATGTATGGTGTTGGATGTGATCACTGAAACAAACAGGAGCCTCCATGTTCCTTGGGGTGCTCCCATTCATTTTACTGACGCTCCCGTGAAAAACCAGCATCAGCAAAGGCCTCTTCATTCATTGGACCAATAACCAAGCCTGGCCCAGAAGCTTTTCTATAGGGGCTCAGATAGGTGTCAGCTGAGCTGCTGTGGCCTATCAGTGTAAAGAGGTGGTTGTTTGGCTGGCCTTCTGCAGTCAAGTCATTTTACTGCCGGAGGCAGAGCAGCAAATGTCAGCTGCTGCCCGAGCTGAGTTGAGCAGTAGCCAAAGCTAGTCAAGTACTACTGTTTTCTTTGTCACCTGAGCCAGAAATTCCCACATGAGTCTCCCCCCCTCCCTGTCAGTAAAAATACAACCATCATAGATTAAACAATCTGCTGTCCTTTTCCTGACACCTGAAATCAGCTCAGGTGGCTGCTCAATGGTAGGGCCGGCCCTGCTGGAATTTCATCCTTTTGGACGGAGGCGGGTGGCACCTCAGAGACTGAATCCCCTGCCTGACATTTCTTGAGGTCTTGGGTCAAGGTCTGCTAGAAGCACAAGAGCTGTGCCTCTGATCCTATGTAGCACCCCCTGTTGGTGAGCTGGCATGTTATTTGACATGTTATTTGCCATTGACATGTTATTTGGGCTGGGACTAAAATAAAAACAGCTTCTCTTTCTCTCCACCCTTGGAACTAAATTCACTAGCAAGAGGAAGGCCAAACTCAGATTTTGGGTACAGGACCCCCGGGAATTGAGTGGCTCACAGCTGCAGAGCAAGGCTTTAGCTGTGGGGCGCTGGAAGAGACTCCCTCAGGAGGTGTGGTGGGCTCCCTGCTGGTAGTATTTAAGCTGAGGGCCAACTGTCAGGGATGCTGTGACACTGAGATTCCAGGATTGCTGAGGTTGCCTCCTTCCAACTTGAAATATTATACAGTTCTGTTGTCTGCTGGACACAGATCTTCCTCAGGGCAAGGTGGCAGTGAGGAGGGAGAGGGCTAGAAGACATCTCGGTAGGTCTTGTTCTCCCCCACCATGCTTTGAGGCTCCTAGTTAGAGCTGAAATGACAGGGAGGACTGCATCTTGAACTTTCCTCTCTAGAATCTGGTTGTAAAACTTCAAATGGTTGCATCAAGTTAAGTCACACTCAGAGTGGATCCACTGAAACCAACAGAATTAATTGAAGCGTGCCAGTTGATTTCTGTGGGTCTACTTTGAGTATGATATAGCTGGATGCAACCCAAATTTTATCCTCTCCTGACTGGATCCCTCCCCCATTGTTCCCAGGTTATGGAATATTGTTGGATTCAGGGTTGTGGGGTTTGTTTGTTGGCCAAAAAGAAAGCAAGGCTATAAGACTGTAAATCTAACAAGAAGATCATACCATCTTGAAAAAATAACACGCAGACCTTAAAGCTTGAGTTTTCAAAGTGTCCCTTAAATTCACATTTGAAAACCTTGAAATTTGAAATATTTTGCCAGTCTCACAGATATTTGTGCATTGGTGTCTTCTGGTTCCTTACATTGATCTCTCTCTCACTTTTCCTTGTTTTTGGGGTGTTGCTGAGTGAGGGGGGCATAGACTGATGATTCCCCAGCTGGGCCCTGTTCCCCTCATGCCAGACCTGGAAGGCTTCCTCTAGGATTGTGAGGGATGGATTCTCTTGACAATAAAACCTGAGCTTCTCTTCTGTTCTTTCTGTCTCTTTTAATCATGCCCTCACAGCACTTGGAGAAAAGCAACGGGGGCAAGGAAAATGGTGAGAGGAAAGGGCTCAGCATTCCCTCCTCACCCACCACTTCCCTCTCTTTAAAATTTCTGCCCCATACATAAAACACTGGTAACCCAAGTGTCTACCAAGCAGAACCTGTGTCCTCTAGCACATGGGTCAGGCATGCTGCCATTGTGCCTGGATATACCCCCTTTTTCCATACTATCTCTTATCAGGATCAGTGCCCTTTTTGGATCTCTCTTTGAGGGACATCTCAACTCTCCTCACATCTACCCATTGATGAATTTGCAACTTCCAAACATACCTGAATCTTGCGCAGTGTGGGTATGGCTTCTAGTACAATAAGACTTAGAGTGGGGGGCAGGCGAGACCGGATCTGGCCAGTGGGCCAGATTCGTGATTCCACACGGGTCAACTATGATCATAGCTGTCAACTCTTCTCTTTCCTTGAGAGGAATCCTATTCAGAATAAGGGAATTTCCGTTTAAAAAGGGAAATGTTGACAGCTATGACTTTGATGAGTGGGTGAGACTGCCCACCTCTGCTCAAAGGAACTGACAGCAAGCCCTGCTAGCTACAGTGCAGCTGATCCCAGTTGTTGCTACAAGTCCCATTTGCAAAGGAACAACTGAGAGTTCGCTTTAAGCGCCCATAGTTTCCCTGAGGTCTCCCCTTTCCCTGCTCCACACCTGATGTTATGTATGAGTTCTGATGTGGGGCAGTTGGACATGGTTTGGGAGAAACAGTTATGTGGTCGAAACGGGGGCCTGTGCTAGGCTTCATGAAGCCTGCAGGCCGGAGGTTCCCCACCTCTGCCTTAAACAGATGCAGAAAGTTAATGGGGCTACCTGAAATGGAGAGGAACGTAGAATGGGATTGCCTGCTTTTTCCCCTCAGAGGATTCCTGTACCGTTAAGAGCAGCCTGAGACACAATAGTCCACAAATCTCACTTTGGCTTCATGTTCCCTGAAAGTCCCATGTGAGGCCTCTCTTCTTTCGAAGGCTTTCCTCCTTCATTTTGGGATCTGAGAGGTATGCAAAGAACTGGTGAGGGGTGGCAGGTGGGATCCTGCAACCCCCAGGCCAAATTGGCCTCCCCGTTTGCTCTGTGAGGCTGCTTCAGGCAAGCCTCCCCACCTGCCCTACACCTGACGTCATACAGGTATGGGTGGAATTTAGCTGAAAGGGACTTTGGTGCCTGCGCATCACTTCTAAGCCACCACCAACCAGGAATTGGATTCCTCACCTCTGGGCTAGGCTAGGAGGACGGGTGACATTGGGGTGCTGCACCCCCCTGAAACCCAAGTACTGGTGCTGTGTATGTGTGCGGATTGGGGGTGCCATATTCTCTGAGGCATGTGCCCCATGTGGAAGGAAGTGTGCCAATGCCACGTGCCAGTGAAAAGGGCACCGCTAGCTTCTGGCTCCATGTTTTTGAGGTAATTAGCCTAATGGGCCCATGCTAACAAGTGCGGCTCCTCTCATTATCTCGGCCTAGCCGTTGGCTGCCTTTGTGGCTCGTAAGCGGCTCTCCGGTTCCTCAGACGTCTGTGGGTTCATTACTGGAGGGGGAACGACAAAGGCGGGTGGATGTCTTGGCCGGTCTCCAAGAGACGGGGTACAAAAGGATCCTTCCTCTCTTTTCTGATCCTCTCTGAGGAGTCGTGGGGAGACGGTTATTTTTGGCATTGCCATTGGAAAGGATGTGTGTGTCTGTGTCACGTATCATGGGAGCAAGTGAGGTACCTGGAGCCTACGTAGAAAATGGCCCTATAAATTGACCGCTTCCTCCAGCTTTTCCTTACAGCATCACCCCTGGAAGGCCCACCTGTCGCCTTAAAGACAACCAAGATTATGGAGACCCGGAAGATTAAGGTAACTGCCCTATCCCTCTCTCCAAATGGGCAAACCTGGGGGGGCGGGCATAATGTTGAGCTGGGGTGTCATGTTCCTCTCTAGTTGGGCCAAGCCTTGGAAGATGACGTGAATCTGGGGTGAAGCTAGGAAACGCTCTTAGAAGGAAGCCAGTGGCAATGGTCAAGAAAACATTGTTATATAGATAGATGTACAAAACCGGTTAAAAATAGAGGACTCGATTTCAAACTTGAGTGTCACGGAAGAGTGCTGTGGAGCTCAAAAGCTTCCATCAAGCTAATGGTGCAATAGAAGACACCATCTTGTCACCAATGTGAGGATTCCCCCTCATGATTTTCTACTGCTGTTGGAGAGTATTAGGAGCTGCATGGAAAATTAAAGAAAAGCAATGCTACTTTCCCCAGAGGGCTTCAGACTAGTTAAAAGGGATGGGATGGAGGGGAGGTCCAGGTTGGGTAAAAGGGGCAAGTTAGAAGTGGTAGTGGAGTAAAAAGTCAGGGGAAGTTTGGATGGTTTCAAGAAGGACTTTGTGAGGTAGAGGGTGGTGGTCTCTGGTAGCTTGCGCTATGGGACAGAAGGGGAAAATGCCCTGGGTGTAGAGAGGGGAAGCAGCAGGGGTAGTGGGACGGAAGAAAAGCAACAAAATGTGAGCACAACCAGTGCGCTTGAGTGAAACAGGTGTGAGAGAACAAGGATGTGCTGTAAATAAGAATCACCGGTCCGCCAGTCGAGCACTTCATCTCTCAACAGCGGCTGATCCAATGCATCTACGGTATGAAGTTCACAAATGGTCGTGAAGACAAAAGCTCTCTGTGGACTGTCGTCAGCATCTGATTCAGTGAGGTTTACTGGTTCTGAGCATGAGATCCCATTTCTCATGGCTACTAGCTGTTGACAGACCTCTCGTCCACGGGGGGGGGGGGGGCTGTAGCTCAGCAGCAGAGCATATACTTTTTCATGCAAAAGGTCCCAGGTTCGGTTTAAAAAGAACCCCTTTTGGCGATAAAATTCCATCGGTGGCTTACACATTGTTCTGTGCAATTTGTTTCTTTTCATTTGTCCTTAATGGCTGCCAATCAGATTTACTAGGTGAGCTTGTGTTTTCATATTGTGTGTAAGGGATAATGGACACTTTCTCACACTTTTATCATATGTTTGTCTGCATTTGGTTTATTTAGTATTAACAAGCCCCAAACATGTTACAGTGAGACAAATCTTTCTTTGTTAACAGGTAAGCCCTGTCGATTTATGGGATTTAACCCTTTCCTCCCTCTGGCTGTCCTGAGGAAAGTTTCTCTTCCTATGGTGCTATTTTACTTTAGGGATAAATCCTCCATTGCTGTGTGTGCGCGCGGCTGTGTGTGTGTGTGTGTGTGTGTGCATTTTCAATGCAAATCCAAGCTTCAGAGGAAGTATATTCCTCTGATCTGCAAAGAGGCAAAGGAGGGCTGCATTCTCTTGATATGCCTGCTGAAATCCCAATAAATATTTTCTCGGACAGCTAGTGCAATTTGCCTTTAAAAAAAAAAAAACCAACCTGCACGACGCTGATAAATTCAAAGACACATTGGACATCATGTTTAGCTTGGCCCTTAATGACTTAAGATCAGAAAACCTGACATCCACTTCCACAGGCAGAGGCAATATGACTCCAAATGCCATTTCCTGGGAATCATGGGGAAGTGGGAAGAGTGCGGTTGAGCTCAGGCGCTGCTTTCGGACTTCCCCTAAGTACTTGGTTGGCCACTGAGTACAGGATGCTAGACCTTTGACCTGGCTCAGCAGTGACATTATGTTACAATGCTCTCAAAACCAACGTTTAAAATTGGCTGCCCAATGATCTGATTTAAAAGTGTTCGTAATTTGTACGTGGGGAACACTGTGGCTGCGAGTGATGACATACGTACTTAGTTACTTAAATATAACCCACTTATAATTGTTCATTTTTCATTGAGTGGGAGAATATCGGTGCAGCATAGTGGTCAGAGGGTTGGACTTGGACCTGGAAGACCAGGGTTCAAATCCCCACTCGGCCATCAAGCCCATTGGGTGATTTTGGGCCTAGTCACTGCCTCTCAGCCTAACCTACCTCACAGGGTCGTTGTGAGGAGGAAGAAGAAGAGTTTGGATTTGATATCCCGCTTTATCACTACCCTAAGGAGTCTCAAAGCGGCTAACATTCTCCTTTCCCTTCTTCCCCCACAACAAACACTCTGTAAGGTGAGTGGGGCTGAGAGACTTCAAAGAAGTGTGACTGGCCCAAGGTCACCCAGCAGCTGCATGTGGAGGAGCGGGGAAGTGAACCTGGTTCACCAGATTACGAGACTACCGCTCTTAACCACTACACCACACTGGATTAAATGAAGTGAGGAAGATGAACCATATACGCCACCTTGAGCTCCATGGAGGAAAAGGTGGATATAAATGCAATGAAGAAAGAAAAATAAAATAATATTTCAATACGACTTACGAGTAAAAAATATGATAGGCTACCAACGGAACTGCATCAGAGCTCTCACTTCGATTTGAATGGCTGGTGCTCCATGGGGCTGGTAGGGTGCAAGATAGGGAGGCCAACAGTAGGGGGAGCCAGAGCCAAGGGCAGGCACAATCAGCTTGTTTTAGTTTCATCCCCATCCTCTTCTTCCCAGCTGATTTCTACAAAGGCAACACTGAGACTAAGGGGGGGGGGAGATGTCAAGGCAGTGCCACCCCCTGGTAAGAAGGCGGGCAGGTGGGCACTGGATGAGGGTAGACTGAGGCTGGTAGGGCAGTGCCCCATTTGCCCTAATAAGTCCTGCCTCCACTGCTTGATCTGTTGTCTCTTTGCTAAATGTATGTTTCCCCAGATAATTGAAGTGACCCATTATGACAACATTATGCCTCCTTGCTGTTTTTCTGCATCTCAAAGATCACCATCAAGAGTTTGCATCCAGGCAGGAGGGAGGATTATAATAACATCCCTACCACTCTACTGCTTATGTTTGCTTGTTATTTCTGCAGAGACTGACTCTCTGAAGAGGTTTGTTTCCTTAAGAGATTTCTGGTTTATTGGACTCTGTGCCCTCTTTCATGAACAGAGCACTACTCCCACCTGCAAGCACAACTTGCCTTGCCCTCTCTGTAACACATGATATGGAGGGGTAATTGCAGTCTACTGATTCTGCTTGATAGACCGGGCTTCTGATATGCTCATTATATCTGCATTCTCTTTTAGCGCCAGGCAAAAAATCCCTCCTCTGAAGCTTGTATTTGCATTTGGAGGAAATCTCCCATTGGCACCAAGATGATACTATTTGCATTAAAAAACAGCAGCAGCAACCACCCTGAGCATTAAATGCAAAGACACGTTTTCACTTAGTTTGGCCCTCAGATGCTAATTTGTAGCTGCCTATGAAAGTTATCCCAGTTGATGGCTCGGTGCATGCAGTAAAATCTATGGAGCAGATAACTTGGTGCTAATTCACCTAATCTTTGCTTTCAGGCTTTTCGCATTAGTATCTAAACCTTATATATTGCTTCCCTTTTAAAATGCCACATGTGTATAATATTTTCTATGACCCTGATTTGCATTCATTCATTTTTATGTTTTGTTACCAGCTTCTACTCAGCCCCCGCTTTGAGGGTATTTGAATATTTAGAGCATCATCTCAGAGGGATGAGTCCTCAAGAAAAGAATAGTGCCTCTTAATTTCCCCCAGTTTTAAAGCCGCTCTGCAATCTTGTGTTTTGAAATGCCAAAAGCCTTGTTCAGCTTTAGTTCAAATGATGCCTGTCTCTTCAGTACAGGCTCCCCTTGTCCAGGGACTACCAAATCCAAATTTCAGAGGGCTTCTCTAAGCCTTTTTATTGAGAGTTTGCTCTGATTTGCTTGCCCAAAGCTTGCAGAGAGATTAAACTATGCCTGGTCTTCATTTAGCTTTGTTCTGATGTGTTTGTGGGGTAGTTTTATGACAATGAGCATTCGTCCTGATTTGTTTCTGTGTGGGGATGTTCCTGTGTCTTCCCATTAATCATTAATCCATCCTGCACTTTTTTCAGGGCCATAATCTCATGCAGCACCCTAAAATACCGTATTTTTCGCTCTATAGGACGCACCGGACCATAGGACGCAGTGGACCATAGGAGGGGGAGAACAGGAGGAAAAAAATTCTCCCCCTCTCTGCTCAGCACCCCTTCAGCGAAGTGGCAGGAGAAACGGAGCCCCTTCCATTTCTCCTCCCGCTTCACTGAAGGGGTGCTGCGCAGAGAGGGAAAACTGTGCAGCGCCTCTCCAGCGAAGCGAAGCCTGGAGAGCAAGGGTGATTGGTGTGCACTGACCCCTCTCGCTCTCCAGGCTTCAGGCGGCTATCCGCAAGCCTTCGGAGCGCAGCGGGAACTCTTGCTGCGCTCCGAAGGCTTGCGGATAGCTGCCTGAAGCCCCCGGCGCGCAGTGGGAATTCCCTGCGCTCTGGGGGTGTTCAGGCGGCTTCAGCGAAAGCAACGTGAAGCCTCCGGAGTGTGGGGGGAGCTCTCCCTCTGCGCTTCAGAGGCTTCGCGTTGCTATCGCTGAAGCCAAGGAGCCTGCATTCACTCCATAGGACACACACACATTTCCCCTTCATTTTTGGAGGGGGAAAAGTGCGTCCTATAGAGCAAAAAATACGGCACATGGTTTTGGGCACCATGAGTGCCCTCCTCCCAAAAAGTGTCTTTGGGCTCTGTGCTGTCACATGGGTCATGTGATTTGTGCAGGAGTACAGACAGAAAGACACATGTCTCAGTTTTGGGACTAAGGATGTTGGAGGGTACGGTTTAGGACGCTGACTTGTACCAAGTCAGACCATTGGACCACCTAGTTCAGTATTGTCTTCACTGACTGGCAGCATCAGCTCTCCAGGATTTCAGATGGGATGGTGCTGGGATTGAACCAGGGTGCAAAGTTAATGCTCTGCCAATGAACTCATAGAAGTGCAGCTGAGAGGGGATTTAAAGAAAGTTAAAGAAACTTTCATACATGTTTGCAGTAAGGTGGGTTTTTTTTGGGGGGAAGTACCCTCATTTCTGGCATTATAGGTAAAGGTAAAGGTACCCCTGCCCGTACGGGCCAGTCGTGTCCGACTCTAGGGTTGTGCGCCCATCTAACTTAAGAGGCCGGGGGCCAGCGCTGTCCGGAGACACTTCCGGGTCATGTGGCCAGCGTGACGAAGCTGCTCTGGCGAGCCAGCACCAGCGCAGCACACGGAAATGCCGTTTACCTTCCCGCTATAAAGTGGTACCTATTTATCTACTTGCACTTAAGTGTGCTTTTGAACTGCTAGGTGGGCAGGAGCTGGGACCGAAAGACGGGAGCTCACCCCGCCGCGGGGAGTCGAACCACCGACCATGCGATCGGCAAGTCCTAGGCACTGAGGTTTTACCCACAGCGCCATCCGCGTCCCAATCATAATATGTATTTAATTTCCTTAAGATGATAGGGTTGCTATTTTTAATAGACGTTTACAGTCATGTTAACCTCCCAAAAAATATAGCACTGTTATTCTAAAACTCTCTATTATCACAGATGAGAAAAAAAGTTTAATTAGGAGAACCCTAATAAAAAATGTGGAAAATTCCAATGCATGATTTTTTTAAAAAAAGCCAAAGTATAATTTAAACTTATTTGGCTATTCCTACCCACCTCATAGTTCTGGTTTGATGATTAAGCTGCCTTCTGGGAAGGGGGCATGACTGGCTCAAGACATTTTGCAAAGCAGTACCCGAGGCCACCCAAGTTATTTTTACACGAGGCAGAAAAATCCTACAAGCACTTCTTCCTTCCTGCCCCCAGCAATAAAAATATAACAATTAATTGTAATTATGATGCATGAAGTTGCTAACAATTTGCTGCTTTTTCACAGCCGTGCCAAAATCTGCTGCTCAAGGCTGCTGCCTCACTCTGCCTAATGTTAGTGCCAGCCTGGCTGCGGCTGCTGTTAAGTTTACTCTGGAGGTTCAAATCTTCCTTTCATACTGAAAATTGCTGACTCATCTTCATATCCCTCCAGGTCCAGAGAGCCACCTTGCTGCTCCTCTTCTCCTTGCTCTGCTCCACCGCCGTGACCAAGCAAGCCATGCCAGACTGCTGCCGTCAAAAGAGCTGCTCGTGCCACCTCTTTGAGCTGCTGCACGGCACGGGCAACCACGCCGCCGGCATCCTCACCCTTGGCAAACGGAGCAGCGCCACAGCCACCGCCAAGGCCTTCCAGAGCCGGCTCTACCAACTCCTGCACAGTTCGGAGAACCAGGCCACCGGGATCCTCACCATGGGCAAACGAGCAAGCAGGTTGGGGATGGGAAACACAGAGGATGCGCTTGGCAGCAACCAAGTAACGCCAGCGCCATACTCTGCAGGGCCTGATCCAGCCATGGGCTGCCTAGCCCCCCTTGAGAGGGACTTGCCACCTGGCCCAGAGATGGGTGCTTCAGATACCATTTACTAAGGCTGTGTGTATGTCTCAGCAGGGGGCTGAAATTGCAAGAAGCCACCTGAGCACCTTCTGCTTTCTATCATCGCCGCTGTCATCTGTCCTTTAATGCCAGGCAGCTGCTAGGTGCTGTCCCGGAGGTGGCAGCGATGCGGTCCTTCCCCTTGTGTAAATAGCTCTTTTCAAACTTCTGTCAACCTCACGCTCTTGTGTTCTTTTCCAAATAAAGCCAGCTATCATGTTCAATGCCATTCTGTTGGTGTCCGGGTGAGAGAGATGCTGCCGGCGTGAAGAACGGAAGGATGCCCTTTCTGGATCAAATTGAGCATCTATCTAGTCCAGGAGTAAGAAACATTCAGACCGGGAGTGGATGGGCTGAACGTGGCCCTCCAGGCCTCTCCAGCTGGCCCTTGGGACTCTCACCAGGCCACATCCATCCCTAGGCCACAGCCTCTCACCACCCATGTAGCAGCCTGTTTGCCCGGCTAGGATGTGTCTTTGAGCTGCTGTTATGCCTTGTGGCTGCCTGGATGGAGGATGGAGGTGTGTGTGTGTGTGTGTGTGTGTGTGTGTGTGTGTGTAGAAACTTCTTGCTTTTTTGTGGTTGTGCATTGCTTGTGCACTTTTTGTTGAGATTCGATTAGATGCTAGGAGAGGCTATATTTATTAGATATTTTCCTTCCTCCCTCCCATTTGTGAGAGTTTAGCAGAGTGCCACCCCTTTGCAGCTTAAAAAGGAAGCTTAGATTTAGCCTTTTATTGTTAATAATCCAGGATGCTTTAAGGCAGACTGGATTTTCCTGACATTGGCCCTCCAGATGTTGCTGAACTCCAACTCCCGTCATCCATGGCCACTGGTCATGCTCGCTGGGAATGATGGGAGTTGTAGTTCAGCAACATGTGGTTGCCAAAGGTTCCCTACAGCAGAGCTATAACTCTGAAAAGCTGTGACTGAAACCTTGCCTGTCATCAACTCACTAGCTCATCCTAGAGAAGCCTCATTGTCCCCCCCCCCCAACCTCCCCAATCTGCAATGTTTATAATAACCCTGACCCACCTTACAGGGTTGTTGTAATGGTTGCTGCGAGATAATACCTATGAAAAGCTTTTAACATTTTGAAGAGCTGTATCCATGCTGAATCATATTGTTTGTTATTATCAAAGGACTCTGCTCACTGACTGATTTCCACCTGAGATCAGACATGCAAAGTACTGTATGCTTTGAACTCTCCCTTCCCAAATGTGAACAGCATCAAAGGTACTTGCCAGAGCTCTCCTCTTATCAGGCCCCTCAAACGTTCCTTGATGCTCATCAGCATCTCGGCTTGCAGAGCTGCTGTTGGCTGCTCACACTGGCAGAGAAAGTGCTGGTGATTCCTTTGCCTTCCTGTGTGAGAGAAAAATGGTGTGTGGCTTATCTCAGTGGTAGAACATCTGTTTTGCTTGCAGAAGGTCTCAGGTTTAGTCCCTGGCAACTCTGGGCTAGAGAGACAAATAGCCTGACTCTGTATGAGGTGGGTGTGTAGAGCTTATGGCCCTCTGGATGTTGCTAAACTAAAATCCCCATCATCCCTGGCCATTGGCCATGCTTGCTGGGGCTGATGGGAGTTGGAGTTCAGCAACATCCAGAGGACCAAAGTTTCCTCACTCCTGATTTAAGGCATCTCCTTCCTTTATCTTCCATTGAGGACCTCCAGAACTAGAGACAGGCTAGTGGGTGGACAGCTGTTTTTGAGTAGGTGTTGCTCATGCTCAAGAGATGAATGTTCACTGCGTTTGAAAAGAACACCCCTACTGAGATCAGATATTATTATATGTACCCTCCAACATTTCTCTGATGAAAATAGGGACATCTATTATTATTATTATTATTATTATTATTATTATTATACCCCACCCATCTGACTGGGTTGCCCCAGCCACTCTGGGTGGCTTCCAACATATATAAAAACATCATTAAACATTTTAAAACTTCCCTAGACAGGGCTGCCTTCAGATGTCACAGAACTCCATACCCTCCAACATTTCTCCAATGAAAATAGAGACTTCCTAAGGAAAAGCGGGACATTCCAGGATCAGAAACCGGGACAACTTCTGTAAATCTGGGACTGTCCCAGGGAAATAGGGACACTTGGAGGGTCTGAATTATCCTGATGACCTTCATCTGGACAAGTTACAGAGATTATAATGGCACAACAGAAGGAGAAAGTAGTAGCACGTATATATACCTCATCTAATTTGGGGCAGGCCTGTATTCTCCTGAGCTACAGCATTATTGCCTATCTAGACAATGGTCTGGGGGCTGGAACTGCATTTTACCAAATGACTAAACCCAAGGGTTGCCATACATCTAGGGGGGCTCTTCACTAAACCCACAAGCCCCAGCCCTGACTCCTCTCAATTTTAATCAATTTAGCCCCGCTCCCCACCTTCTAAAAAACCTAAGAGGGGTCATCACCAAAAAAGTAAAGAGGGTCACCAGACTCTCTAATACCCAATAATAATTCAAGCATCAAACATGGGTGGATCTGAATAGACCAAGAATGGGGAAGCTAAACCCTGTCCCCACATGTTAGACTACAACTCCCATTATGCCTGAACATTGGCCATGTTGGCTGGGGCTGATGGGAGCTGAACAGCAAATGGAAGGCCACAGGTTCCCCGTTGCTGGGATAAGACAGCATGCATAAACAAGGCCATGCACTGCTGGAGACCACTGGGCCGCCCTCCTCAGCCAGGCACAGACACAATTGTAGAGGTTCGGGTAAGGGGGGGGCTATGAGGGCCTTTGAATTAGGGGTAGGGGGTCTCAAACCATATCACTCCCATGTAGCCTTCTGGAACGGTAGCTAAGGAGCCGTCACAAAAAGTTGGCTGCAGGTCAGGGACTGGGGTCACATTCTGGACTTGGGCAACAGTGTTTGCTTCACCCGAGAGCCAGGGCAGTCTGGGCTTTTAACTCCCTTCTTTTAAAAGCCTTCTGGTGCTCCCCACCTGGGCCTTCTTTTGTAGCATGTGAGGCCTGTAGCTGAGTGTGCTTTGAGGAGTGAGCAAGGCTTCAAAGTGAAGGGAAAGTGGCAGGAAAGCTGCGGTTTAAATGAGCTCAGGAGTAAATTACTTGAGGCGACTCTTCCATCCAGATTCAATCTCAAGGCTTGTACTTGCCCACCCCTTTATTAAAGTCTACAGTCAGAGGCAGCTCTTGGGGGTGGGATTGGGACAGTTCCTCTTTTAACTGCTTATTTCCTTGGCCGCTGGGAACCTGCCTAGGACAATAAGAGTTCTTCCATCACTACCTGGGTTGAACCAGAAGCACTTGCCAAAGGTGTTTTTTTTTTAAAAAAAGCCAATGTCATTCTCTTAGAAAGTACCACTTTAATCACCTTTGATGCTCCATAATAGGCCGCTCTGCCCTAATGTGCCAGGAGTATAACCTCATCTCGGATAACCTATCTATTAAACAGATGCTTCTATCCATCCATCACTGTCTGGCCCTATGTCCACACTGCTTGGGCAAATTCACTGGCTTGGCATTGGTCGGCAGCCAGGGGGCAGTGTTGGCAAAGAAAGCTGGCAGCTCTGGCTGCAATGAATCTCTTTGTTTGGGTGATTCTTTTGTGTGTTGTGCTAGGGCTTCATCTCTCAAAAAAGGAAAGGTTAGGAGCTCTTTGTTTGTACACAGCCTGACCTCTGGAACTTGTAACCCCCTACCTTTTAGGGGCTCTTTGTGTTTAGCAGTAAGCGGGGGACACTTCGCATGCGCTCAGCGGTACTCTTTACTGCTTCACACATTGCATGACTGAGCCTTGACACAAATTAAGTTCTGGGTGAATCTAAATTGCCCCACCTGGAATTATTCTCTTTCTCTGCCTTCCCCCATTACGAGCAAAACTTTGCACATGCTCAGAGATATTCTCTTCTTTATTTCTCCACACATTACCGAGCTGAGCCCTGACACAACTTAATCTCAATCAAGACACCTGAAATTCTTCTCTGTCTTCCTCCAAAACACCTCCACTGTCCTCAATGCTGCTAATTAAGAAGTTGATCATTTTAACAAGCAAGGAGCTGGAGTTCAACACTACTTGAAAGCCGCTCCTTTGATCCTTGAACAGCTGCTGCACAAATCTCAGCTTCATTAAAGCAAGTTCCCCTTTATAAGGGCCAGGAATCATTATGATTAATATTGATTATTAAAGTATATGCTGCCCTTCATCAAAAAATCTCAGGGTGGTTCACAGAATAAAATACAAGATAAAACACAAGTAAATAATCAAGACAACAAAACAAAAGGTTGCAGCAAAAGAAAGGAATTTGTTCGCGTCCAGACATACTTTCATATGCATTATCTAGGGCTTGAATCCCAACAAGAAAAAATAGCTACGGCAGCCATATCTCAAGCTAAACACTGATTCTTTTTGGGCTTATTAATCCGTTTCGGTCCACCTCATTGCCAATTTTCACCTCAATTTTGCCTTCTGAACCAATTAATGTAAAAAATTGGGAACTCTCCTTTGACCAAATGCTGTACACAAAGGTAGTGTAATGGGGTCACTCTTCAGCATGTAAGGTTGGGCATCTGAAACAGGTTCAGAATTAAGCGCCCTATGAATTCTGCATGTGGCCAAAGGCACTCTCTTCTTAACTGTAACCCCTCACCCGTGGTTGAGAAAGGCAGTTCTTCAGGGTAGGGAGGTGGTTGGAGTCTTGACTCATATCAGCCCCAGCCAGCTTGGACAGGGATAACAGGAGTTGTAGTCCAGTGGCATCCGGAAGCTGGCAGGTTCCCAATCCCTGCTACGGGGAAGGAGACAAATGGAAAGGAGAGGGCAAGTATCCTTCCAGTTTAGCAGGTATACAAGAACATGACTACAATTGCAAAGATCCAGAGCTCTGGCAACCCCTGTTGCAGCAAAATCATAGATTTAACAGCAGAAAGGTGCCTTGAAGGACACATAGTCCAGCTGCTTGTGCAGGGAAATCTGCTGCTACAGCATCCTTCTGTGTGAAAACTATCCAAGAGTCTGCTAGCACGTTAAAGGTGAACAGATTATATGGTGGTGTAAGCCATTTGCTGATCGGCTGAGTCCACTGGGGTAGGAAGGGCTGAGGGCCAAAGTACCAGAAGGAGCACCTACTCGCACACCAACCTGCCTAAGGTGCAGCCTCAACAAAAGGAGGGAGAAACTTCTCTAAGTGATGGCTTCCTAGTGGTGACATTCCTTCCCCAGAGAGACCCACCTGGAGCCAACACCTGTACTCTTTCTGTCCTGGGCAAAGACATTATTTGAATTCTCTCACGCATTAAAAAGGGAATTTTTAAAATGTGCATTTCCCCCCCTGTTTGTTATAGTTTTATGTAGGCATCATTTTGCTTTCCTGAATTTTCCTGGGCATAGCAGCCAACTCCTAGAAGCCTAGGTGCCTTCCCCCCCCCAAGAAAATATTTGAGGGAGTCGTCCCTCCCCCCGTGTTGATAGGAATTGCCATTCAAATAGTTGCGTGCACTTTGTCTTGTGATCAGTTATGTGAAGTGGGGCTTACCTGCCCCCCTCAAATATTTTATTCAAGTTGGAAGGGGAAGGGAGAGAGAGAGAGAGAGAGAGAGAGGGAGGAAGGGAGGGAGGGAAAACTCACATTTGTGTGTGTCTGTGGAGTACAGAAGTTTAAGAGTCTCCCCTCAGCTTTTTTCCGCGTCCCTCACACTAGGCCTAGGACTGCGCCCGTTCGGACAAGGCCAGGGCTTGTTAGGCGCCAATTGTGTGCGTGTGCGCGCCTGCGCGCGTGTCTGCGATCTGGGCGGGATCCCTCCGGATCCCTCCTCTCCCCTCTCCCCAGCGCTGCTCGGCGCTAATTGTACGGCTGGGATTAGCAGGAGGGAGCTGACAGCCGGGAGAGAGAGAGGGAGGGAGGGAGGCAGGGAGACAGCGAGGGAGGCTCGGGCAGCTGCCTCGCCTCGCCTCGCCTCGCCTTGCGCCTGCAGCCCCGGCCGGGATGCCGCGCAGCAGCGCCCTGCCTGAGCCGCGCGGCGGTGGCGGCGGCGGCGGAGCCGGAGGAAGAAGAGGAGGAGGAGGAGACGCCTAGGCGCCCCGCGCCCGCTCCGCCGCCACCTTCACACGCGCACCCTCCCCGCGGGGGCGGCGGGGGGCGCCCATGGTGCCGCCGCCATGCCGGTGATGAAAGGCTTGCTGGCGCCGCAGAACACCTTCCTGGACAACATCGCCAACAGGTTCGATGGGACACGTAAGTGGCCTCGGGGACGCCGCGGGGGGAAGAGTCCCGTGGACAGGAATCTACGCCCGGTCCGTGGGACTGAAGGGGTATGTGGGGGGGGGGAGTCGATCCAGCCTCTCCTCCACCCTCTCTCCTCACCAGCAGCCCCCTCTCTTCTCCTCTCCTCCTCTCCTTCTCCTCCACCTAAAAGTTCTTCTCCCCCGAAGATGAAGGCGCCCTGAAGCCCCAGGGACATAGCTGTCAACTTTTCCCCTTTTCTTGCGAGGAATCCTATTCGGAATAAGGGAACTTCCCTTAAAAAAAGGGAAACGTTGACAGCTATGCCCACGGATGGGCGCTTGACTCTTGGGGCGTCTGAGAAAGGGGTCACCTTTCTGCCTTGTTTCTCTTTCTGCCCCGCGGTCCTAAATCCGGGGTGTAGGGGGGGCGTGCAGAGTCAGTATTATCTGCCCCTAATGAAACCCACCCCACCCCTTCCCTGCCTGTCCCTCTCTCCCCACCCCCCTGCCCCAAGCCCGCTTTGTGTTGGGCCCCCCGAGGTCCCCCCCCCACTTTGCATCTCCAGAGTTAACAAAGACAGACGCTCTTTGTCTCTGCACAGACAGCACCCACTGGAGATCGAGAAGATCGGGATGGGTGGGTTGATCTCTCTCGTTTCCCGATCGCCCAAGGACTGAGACCCTTCCCCCCCCCCCACTCTATTATTTAAGGGGAATACACTGTTTGGGTCTCTTCTGCTGCTGCCCACCCTCTCCCCATCTTCTGATGTTTAGCTGCGCCACCAACTCCGGACATGTTCAGCCCTCGCAGGCTTCCTTAGGAGAGTTAGCAGACTTTCCTTTGTGCACGTGTGAAAGGAGACCGGGTGCAGCGGAACAGCTTCACCAAGGGTGTCTGTAGGCTAGGCAGCCGGGAGGGAAGAGTCGCCTGCCCGCAAGTGCTCAGTCTCGGGCATACCTTACTGGGCTCCGCAACATGCCGTAGGGATACCTAGAGAAGGGTTCCTCTGAGCATGTGCGAGAGGGTTTTCTTTCCCTTTCTCACCCTTAGGGAGACTCCTCACGCGTCTGGGATTAGAAGTTTTCTTCGCCCCTCCCTTTTTCTCCCTCCTCCATTGTCTCCCCTGAGATCTGCGTTTAGATTGGAAGCTCCTCGCGGCAGGCACCTGTCTTCCTTGCTTTTGCGGGGGGGGGGACGACACTATTTATATTGATGGTGAGACCACAATAGCAAGGAGGAAGTCAGGGCTCCCAGGAAGGGAGCGTGAGTTGCATGCATTGCTACTTTTCGGAAACTTTTTCGACACGGTGCCTCTCTATGCGTGTGGCTAGGAAATCCTTTCCCTTCCCGATCGCCTACTGGCAAAGTGAAGCGAGGGCTGTGGAATTTGGGGTGCTTTTAAGAGCATCCGACAAGCGGGGTAGGCAGTTCTCTTGCGCGAAACCCACTGAGCTGCGCGATTCCTGTTCAGCCCGTTCCTGGGCACCTCCCGATTTCGACTTGAACACATTTATTTGTTTATTACATTTGAGCCCCAACATTCTTCCAAAGAGCTGAGGGTGATGCAAATGGCCTTTCCATAGTATCTTCACAACAACCCTGTGAGTTAGGCTGAGCTGAACGTGTCCGTGTAACTGGCCCGGGGTCACCCCGTGAGCATCGTGTCTGCAGCGGTACAGAAGGACTTCGGAGTGGAAGTCGCCGCCCCCCCCCCCCCCCCCATTCAGCGCAATGAGCGGAAGGACCACATTCTTTAGACTGGATTACCATTCAAAGTGAGGGGCATCGCGACGCCTTTAAGTCTAGAGTTTTAAATTAACTACCTAACTGCATCACTGTTTGCTCCAGAACTCACCCAGACCCAGTCAGAAGCTATTTGGGATGCCAGGAGAACTAAGCCTATGGAGCCATAAGAAGGAGCAACCCTGAGCATGTGCAAAGAGCCTTTCCCCCTTTACCAAACAACCACAGTGTGCCCACCCTCCTGTGTGCGAGGAAGGAGCCCCAGCGTTTCTCCTTTTAGAAATGAAGCTAGGCTGGGTCAGGAGGAAGGCGTGCTTGCTACAGCAAGCAGTGCCTCTCTGCCCACGTGCAGAGTTCTTTTTCACCTTCATCCGTGAGAGAAAAAAACCCCACACACAGCTAGTTAAAAGGGAGAAAAGGCTGAGAGCATCTGTCGAGGATTCTTTAGCTGTGATTCCCTGCATTATGGGGGGTTGGACTAAATGATCCTTGGGTTCTCCTCCAGCTCTACGATTCTATGCCACTTTCCAGGCGAGACCGAAAAGGGAAGAGCGAGCGAGCCCGAGGATGGGAAAGTCCTCCTTCTCAATCCCAGAGAAATGCTTGCGGGTTGAAGGAGGCTGCGCGCGCTGGGCGCAATCTGAAATGCATTCTACCCGCGCTCGAAGTGCCCTATCTGACTGTCGGTTCCTGGTTTATTTTATTATAGAATTGTAGGGTTAGAAGGGACCCCCCCCTCGCCCCACCGGGGTCATGTAGTCCAGTTTAGACATTCAGCCTAGTTTCCGGGGCTGGAGACGCAGTGGTGCGGTGAGGGTAAGACAGACGTCCAGAGCCCCACTCAGCAGAATGAGGCGGGGGTGGCCCCCAAACGCAGCACGGCTTGGATTACAGTCTAAAGAGGGGCAGTTGGATAAAACCATTAAGCCCGGAATCTAAAATTACCTAACTGCACTACGGCTGGGGTGTCGGTGCCAATTAAACTCGGCTCGATCTCCCTCTCTCTCTTAGACACACACGCCACACTCGCTTTCACTCTCACTCTCACTCTCACTCTCACTACCTGCTTAGCCCTGCGGGAGGGAAAAGGATACATGGGTGGGGACGGAAGGTGTAGTAATCGTATGTGTGTGTATTTAAAAAAAACCCCACAAACAACAACTAAAATGCCATATTGTGGCTCGAGGATTTTCTCTTTAAGAGGATTCCGGTCGTGGGGGGTGGGGGGTGGGGGAGGAGGAGGATTTAAATGCTTCCAGAAAGATCAATGAAAACTAATTTAGCATTTTCCTTTGGGGATGTCCGGGAGAAGCTTTCGTAATGAGCGCTCCCCGCCCCCCCCCCCCCGCGCCAGCAGCGCTCCCCTTATTCCTAGGGGAGCCACAGCGAGCTGGCGCACAATACCTGAGAATAGAAGTTTTTGCTGAACGCTTGAGGAAGGGGGAAGGAGAAGAGGGGAACGCCCTTTCCCTGTACGCCCATCTCTACCCATGTTCCCGGTGATATAAAACGGGATTAAACCCAATATCGTTCTCCTGAGGCTGGGGACACGCGCTTCTCTGAGATTTAAGCGAGTCTCCAATATCAGCCAATTCCCCCCCCCCTCCCCCCAGTTTTGTTTACCATCTAGTCCGATGAAGCGTTCTGGAAAACTGGAAAGCTTGCAAACCATTTTGTAACATTTTGGCTGGCCTATTTCTTTTTTCTTTTTAAGCCCTGTTGTGGATTTAGGAATCTCGTTTGCGAGCCCCTTAGTTATCCGGGTTGTTGTTGTTGTTGTTTTAAGCGCGCCACGCGTCAAGGAATTCCGCGTTGCTCTCGGTAGGCAGGACGCTAGATCAGCACTTCGGACAGCTCCTGAACTCCTCCTTGGAAGCTTAGACCGCGGCTGCTTCTGACGCCCTTGTGGCGCAAGGAAAAAGAGCCAAATCAGTGGCAGTCCAACTCTCCTTACTAGACAGGCGCTTACTAGAAGCAGCTGGTTATATTGGAGGCAGGGAATCCGCTTCAAAACTGTGAAGAGACAAGGCTCACGCTCCTTTTGAAATTGCACCCCTTTTCTGTCTTGAAGCCCCTTATGCCCAAATCTCAGAATTGTGGGCTTTTTGTGGTGATTGCTCAGCTGTGAGAGAAAGCACTCTGCAAGTGCTCAGAGACACCTATCTATCTTACATCACACGTCCTCTTGGCTAACGTCATGCCAAGCACAAAAAGCAATTATCAAGAGCACCCCTGAGCATGTACAGGATGTAATCAAGTCACAGCAGCCAGTCCCCACACATCTAAGCTTGGGCGGGGAGGAGTGTGGTAGGGTTATCCAATTTTGGAAGCAAGCATGTTGTGGGAGCCAGGACTCTTGGGTTCCTTCCTCTTCCAGGAGGGGTCTGGTGTCTAAGAACCAGTGGTGGTGCAATGGTGTTGGACTAGGACCTGAGAGACCAGGGTTTGATTCCTGGGTGACTTTGGGCCAGTCGTTACCTCTCAGCCTAACCTACTTTACAGGGTTGTTGTGGGGGTGAAGTGAGGGGAAAACAATGTAAATCACTTTTGAGCTTCCTGAAGAAAAAGGTGGACTATAAATGTGATAAATACATAAAATAAAATAAATTTTGGCATAGCACAAGGGGAGCTGGGAAGCAGGACTCCCAGTTTGCGTCACCAGATTGTGCAAGCTGTGCTGCTCAGTGGTTACAGCAGAAGAT
Organism: Podarcis cretensis; assembly: GCF_951804945.1. NCBI lineage: Eukaryota > Metazoa > Chordata > Lepidosauria > Squamata > Lacertidae > Podarcis > Podarcis cretensis. Next base: position 25,430,100 of record NC_137182.1, on the reverse strand, counting down.
GCAGGAAGTCACTCCGGAGTCCCTCTTCAGATGTAATCGGGGAACCCTCTCATGGATCACGCTTGGCTGCAGCATGTTCCACGAGGCTTTTAACTGGGAGATTAACATCAAATCTACAGAGCCACAATTCCCCATCGCTTGCAAAGCTCATTCATCCTTTGGCTCAATTGCTTTGGATTTTCAATTCACATCCTTCCTTACCTCCCACATGAATGGCTGAAGGTGGATTATCCCCATTGCAGCAACCTCATGTCCTCACATCCAGCCCTGTGTGTTTTGGAGGCAGACTGGCTTGCCTGCATCTCTGAGCCCCATTCTGAACAGAGCTCTGTCTTTCTGAGGGAGTTCCGCTGATGGTAGCAAGCAGGCATGTGAGTTCTAGTGCAAAGGAGGCGAAGGAAATGCTATGCCGGAAGATACCTAGGTTGGTGTGAGTGTAGGCAAGCTTCTGAGTTCCACAGAACTGTCCGTCACTCTGAATGGGAAAGGCAGAGGAATCCACAGGAGTATGCACCAAAAGCTCTTTGAAGGAAGTGTGGTGTACAAGTGTGAAAAGTAAATTCAGCTGACGTTAAATAACATTTCATTGTGGGTGGATCCCTAGCATCTAAAATGAAGAGAAAATGAGTGGATGTTATGCCTAAGAATGGAAGTGTGATGTGCTGGTATGTATGAGTGCTTGTATGCGGGTGTGTGTCTGTGTAATGGCCTTGCGCTGGCGTGCGGCCCCCAAAAGAAAACCCACAAAGGAACGCAGACCTTGGGCTGAAAAAGAGTTATCTTACTCTGTTCTAAGCCCACCCAACCTATTTCTCCAGCCTCCTTCTCCCTGTTTCTCTCAATCCTTAATCTGCAGCCTGCTGTTAACTGGACCCCAAGCGCATGCAAACTCATATGCACACTCCTTCATCTCATTAGCACTTTTCAGCAACCTCAACGGCAGGGGTAGGCAACCTAAGGCCCATGGGCCAGATGCAGCCCAATCGCCTTCTCAATCTGGCCCACGGACGGTCCGGGAATCAGCGTGTTTTTACATGAGTAGAATGTGTCCTTTTATTTAAAATGCATCTCTGGGTTATTTGTGGGACCTGCCTGGTGTTTTTACATGAGTAGAATGTGTGCTTTTATTTAAAATGCATCTCGGGGTTATTTGTGGAGCATAGGAATTCGTTCACCCCTCCCCCCCAATATAGTCCACATGGTCTGAGGGCCGGTGAACCGGCCCACTGCTGAAAAAGGTTGCTGACCCCTGCTCAACAGGGTCAAAACCCCACACTTTGGGGAAATCCTGAGCTGTGACTGCTTATAGGCCTGCTGCCAATAAAATATACAATACAAGCAAAAAAAGGGAAGAAAATTAATGACTAATGAGGCACCATTAATGGAACTTTCTAGCCTTAATTTAGCAGTGCCTAGTCTACATCTTTGCTTTCAAATTAACTAGCAAAGGAGTAGCACTGATTACATTATTGATAGTATTTTGCATGCATATCTTAGATTTTTGTGGTGTCTTGCAGACACTCTGATTTTTTTTATTTTTATTTTTAGGTTTGCTGTTGTTTCTGTTTAATTTATTGTTTGTTGTTTTGAAAATCAAAGCAAAAGCAAAAAAAGATATGCACATTTAGTCGGACCTTTGCTGCTGGTCTCCCACAACCTTCCAGTATGGAATAGATTACTTTAGTGCAGAGTTGGGGAAACTGCTATCTTCAGATATGGCCAAACTCAAACACAAATCATCCCTGACCATTGCCTATACTGGCTGGGGCTGATGGGAGTTGGAGATCAACAAACTCCAAAGCACCATAGGTTTCCTGCCACTGCTGTAGAGTGTGGAGGGGCTTGATTTTATGAAGTTTTAATATCTCATGCATTTCCTCCCCTCACTACCCAGCAAGACTGCATTTAGCTCCTCCTGCTTTTGCCCTTCCCAGTCTCTTAGTAAAATCAGAGTTTCCTAGTAAAATCAGAGCTGAAAAGGCAGCCTGCATAAGTATTTGAATAGATCTGTGCTGATAAAACAACTTTTGGACTGCTCCCAAATCATACTTCCAGGCTGGTGGGAGGCTCTTCTCCTGAGCTTCTCTTCTGCTGATGCTCCATCTAAAAGTTCATTTGTGTCCTCTCAGGGTGGGCAGCTTACAGGATGTGGTTCCAGCCAGCCGGCCAGCCTGAGGGAGAGCTGCTCAGAACCGCGGAGAGTGCACATTTTAATACACAGCCCTTCTAAGCAGCCCCCTAATCCTGCATCCTAGAAGCCAAAAACTGGACTTAGCTACAGACGCAAACTATTTTTCACACACACATACACACACACACAAGCCCCTCCCAAGTTAATCCAAGCAGTGACCTGAGGTGACCGAGAGTTAAACAATTGGGTTGGGGTAGGGGGATGAGAAAGCTCTCAAGCCAGCCGGGGTGGCGGGTGGGGAAGGCCACAAACTGAAGTCCTGGTCAACTGGGCCTTTATCCCGTTGTCTCCAAAGGCAATTCTGGTTCATAATGAAAAAGAGACCAAGGCTCGACGATGCCTGTAAATCATACTCACCCACCCCAGCCCTCGGTTGTAAAGCTTGGATGTTCAATAAGGAGGACAAAGCACTCTGCGTATGTGCAGAGGCACGTCAATCCTTATTTCGATAGGCCACGGCTAGGCTGGTTTGGGGGCTGAAAGCCCTGAACAACTTGGGTCCAGGTCACCTTGGGGACTGCCTGAGCCCTTATATCCCAACTTGATCAGGGTTTCCTCAAACTTGGGTCCCCAGCTGTTGTTGGACTACAATTCCCATTATCCCTAGCTAGCAGGACCAGTGGTCAAGGATGATGGGAACTGTAGTCCAAAAATTTCTGGTCACCCAAGTTTAGGAAACCCTGTATTAGATCATCTAGAGGAGCACTGTTAGCTGTTCCCTGTCATACAGAGGCCTGACTAGCTTCAGCTAGAAGTTGGGTGTTTTGTTTTACTGGTCCCATGCTGTGGAATGGTGTTCCAGCGCTCTCGCTTTTGACAGACCTATTCCGTTGTTAAAGTTTTTCAAGGTGAGCCAGTCACTTTCATGACTATTTTGTATTGTTATTTGGATATCTTATGTTTACTATACTTGCACCAAATTTTATACACTGCTTTTTTCATATGTTATATGAGTTTGCAGTATATAAATATATTTTTAATATATTTTTAAAAAATTGTGTCCCAAAGCTGAGTACCAGTATAGAAAACGGGACGGAGAGCTGTGTCCTGCTCAAATTAAGCCCTGGTGTGATAGTAGCAGGACGGAATTTCTCCCATTAAAGCCATTACAGCATTAAGCATTTAGGTGCCACCTGTTCCAGACATTCTCCAGCTCTGAGCTGCTTCAAGGCATTTTAATGTCTGAGGCAGAAAATTAAAGTCTCCCCCCAACACACACACCACAAAATCTACAGGCAAGATCTTCTGCAGAAGCTTCATTGAAATAAACTGTGCAGGACTGCCTAGCGTGTCCTTGTTTGGCTCCTGTTCATTCCAGTGCCGCTTGTGCAACAATACTTTCTGGTGGATTGATCAACCACGGGTCATATATGCCTGTTTCCTACTCTGTTGCCCTGAATGGTGTCCCAGTTCCACCCCTTGAGGATGCCACCTCATCTCGATTCAGATCACCTGGAGAGATTTGCTTCGTAGGCAAAATGTGCAGCATGGCCAGGATTGATCCAGAGGGAAGGGGATATTGGAACCTTATACATCAGGGTTGGGTTTCATAGCTCTTCCACGGTTCTTGGCCCTCTCTGAGGACACAGACTTGGGCGCCATTTGAGGGGTAACACTTTGACCTTGCTGGATGGAAATCCGTAGCCCAAATGTCCAATTTGGCACCTTCTCTGCCGAGGGCCATCTGTCTGCCTTGGGGCCGTGCCAAGGAGCAAGGTGGCAACATCCTGATCAACACTCTGCAAATCATCTAATCAAACAGGCAGGGAGAGCCGGAGCTGGTCGGAAGGCAGAATGTGCCGCCGCCTCAGTATCCTCCACCGGCAACCCCTTGTGCAAGGATCAGGAAAGCCTTGCGGCGAAGGAAGCAAAAATAGATTGTGCCATGCAGGGGCTGGTAAGCCTTCCTTTCTCAAGAGCACCCCAGGAAATACAGGCCTGTGGCAGTCTCAGGAAAAAGTTACAGTTCTGTCAGCAGTGCAAAAAAATCCAAGGGTGTGGGTGACATCCCTCCACCCAGTTTTTATCTTTTACTAGGGATGCTTTTTATGGTCTCTCTTGCCCATCCTCAGCTGACTCAGCCGTGGCCCCCTCCCACAATTTGTCTCCCTCCACCTCACCCTCTTTATCCCCCAGCTCTCCTGCTGTTCTCTCTTGGACAAGGCTCTGTGTGTGTGTGTGTGTGTGTGTGTGTGTGTGTGTATTCCATGCATCTGCAATCATACCATACGGTTTGGTTTTGCATCTTCAAAAAAGCAAGTTTCTAGCCCCTTTTGATACCCAACAAACTATGCATCGAAACAAGTGAGCAGTGCCTGGCAAGTTCTCATAAACAGAGAGGGTTGCAGCTGAGCAAAACTCCCATTTTCTGTAGGGAAGGTGCCTCGGTTATTTGTATAATCTCCTGTTCCAGATGCAAACTATACGTTATTTAAAATAGATGCACATTTGCCTGACTAAGCGCGGCAGCTTCCCCTTTGGCAAATTTTGCTTCACAGCCTTAACATTTAACCCTCATGTTCAGGGAGGGAGGGGGGAAAGGGAAAGGATCTCTGCCAAAACTCCCCCCACCCCACATGTAATAACACGAGTTCACTCATTATCCCGATTTCTCTTCAAGGCTTTTGACAGGGATCAAGTCAGCTTAGGGCAGATCTCTTCCCACCATCAGCACCTCAGGGGACAGGTGTGTCTTTGGTCCTAGCGGTTGCTGAGTCTCTGGGAAGCAAAGTGCATCGTCAGCCTTCAGATCCAGAGTGATTTGTGTTAGGAGGAGGGGTGGGGAGGGAGCACGCACAGGGTCTGGTTTTGGAGATGGAACAGGGAATTGCCAGGAAGGAGAACTTAAGGGTAGCTCTACCATGAAGTCCCCACCCTCACCAACAAATTGCATATTTCCCCAGGAGGGAATCTGCCAGGGGTGCAAGAGAACTTCCCATGCGATTGTGTTCCATGGGTCAAATTTGCTACCCCTGAACAGTGTTGGAAGTCTTATTCTCCGCTCCACCTTTGCCTGTTTGTAGCACCACATCTGCTAGAAATCCAAGTGACTTTGCAACAGCTCTACTGAAATTTGCAACAGCGATAAAGCCTGTCTTTAACAGGGTGAATGGCTGTTGCAATAAAACCATAGCCCTTCCTCTGTTGCAGCCTCCGTTTCAATTTTTTCGCTTGTAAGCTCTTTGCAGCACGGTGCTGTCCTCTTATATTTTGCAGTGTCCACCCTGCATACTGAGGACACTACGTCTAGGAATGGCAGCTTGGTGGCCTTTAGCAAAGACACCCCAACATTGTTTAGCAAAGATGGGATACCCAGGCACTGGGTGGGGGTGGGGTATGCGTGGCAATTGCAGTATTCCAATCAGAGCAGGGCAAATGCTGTTTTAATTTCCCACAATGCCTCTGGTGCAACACCCTCCCAAGGCATTGTGGGAAATTACAACAGCAGCCAATGGGCAGTGCTGAGAGTGCCTTTTAAAAAGAGGATCTAGGGTGGGTTTCAGCAGTGGGCCCCACAGGATGCTGGGGGTCCTGGCGGCTGCCCAAGGGTCCTGCATGCTGGTGCCAGGCCTGGAGCACAACACCACGAAAAAGCAGAGATACCGAAGGCCCAAGGTAAACAAAGGAGATTTAGCCAGCGTTCAGAAGGTCCTCAGAGACAGAAGTGAGCGCACACACAAGCAAACCTCCCTAGACAAGGAGTTCCTTCCACTTGGTCGGTGGCATAACAACAACAGCCCTGATTCTCACCTTTGCAACAGGGAAACACAAAGCAGGAGTGTTTTTTGCCTTCTGCCTCTGATCTTCCTATGGAAAGAGGCCCACAGTGAAGCTGCAGGGTTGGGCATCACGTCTAGCAATTTGGCACCTTGTAGAGTGTTGCAATGGGCTTTGACGGGTGTTCACAGGTTAGCTTGTATCTGTGTACAAGTTGTCTCTACCTTCATGAGGAAGGAGGCTTGTTTGCAAGTTGTGCTGAACACAGGCACAAACTGCCTGCGCACTTGTGCAGGTGTTTGTGGGAAAGTGGGATGCCTGCTTTGTATAGCTCTGCTACTGGGTACACAGGCAGTACATGCATTGAACATTGAGCACTGTATGTGACTAACTGTATGAGCATATAGCTCAGCTATTTGTGTACCCATATAATATGGTACCTCGGGTTACGAACTTACCGGTAATTTGTTCCGGAGGTCCGTTCTTAACCTGAAACTGTTCTTAACCTGAGGAACACTTTCACTAATGGGGTCTCCCGTTGCTGCCATGCCTCATCCTGGGCAAAGTCTGCAACCCAAGGTACTACTTCTGGGTTAGCAGAGTTTGTAACCCGAAACATTTGTAACCGGAGGTACCACTGTACTCAGTTTGTATGCCGAATGTAATGTGTGAACACACCTAAAGTCTGAAGGCAGTGCTTATTTTATTTTTAGAAAGAGAAGTCATGTATGGGAGCCCTGACATGTGCCCTGGAGAGATGTTCAGCTCTTTAATGTTAACATTGTGGGAAGCGGGTTGCAATGGCTCAAAGGCACTTTTCTCAGTTATGTAATATTACTTCATATTGACTTGAGGACAGGCAATCATTCTTAAAAAGGTTGACAGCGGTTTGAGAGAGGCTTCACTCTGTATGTGTGTACCAGGAATGGGGAAAATGTGGCCCTCCATATATTGTCAGGCTGTAATTCCCATCAGCCCCAACCAACATGGCCAACAGCCAGAGATGATAGGAGTTGTAGTCCAAAACTACACACACACCTGGAGGATCACAGTACACACACCTGGAGGATCACAAGTTCTCCACCCCTAGTGCATGCAAGCGTGGGCGCGCGCAAACACACACACACACACACACACACACACACACACACACACCTTTGATGGAACTGTCTCTTCTGGTCAGTCAGACAGGTCTTTCAGGCTTTGAAAAAGTACCAAAACCTGACACACCTAAAGCAGGGTTTCCCAAACTTGGGTCTCCAGCTGTTTTTGGACTACAGTTCCCATCATCCCTGACCACTGGTCCTGCTAGCTAGGGATGATGGGAGCTGTAGTCCAAGAACAGCTGGAAACCCAAGTTTGGGAAGCCCACCTAAAGGCAAAAGTGGGAGAAGCATAGATTCCATAAACAGCAATCTTAAAGTTACTTTCAACCACCAGGGAATAAAAAGCCTATTGTCTGCCTCCAGCTTCTGCTACTTCAAAGAAGAGGCTTGGCCAATGATGGGGTGCTCAAGGGGCTTACTCAAAGGAAGAGAGCTTGGCTGCAGAATCAACCACATCTGCATGAAATCTTTGTCCTGGTTATACCACTGAAGGAGGCATTCCGTAAATCGGGCTTGCCCATTCAGACCAGCCTTCACCCAGCTGGTGTCTTCCAGTTGGACTAAATCTCCCATCAGCTCCAGCCAACATGACTGCCTGGTTGATGGGAGCTGTAGCCCACCAGCTGGAGGGCACCAGCTTGGCAAAGTCAGGAGGAGAGGGCTGTCAAGGGTTACTAGCCATGATGGCTATGTTCTGCTTCCACAGCCAAAAGTCAGCAATGCTTCTGAAAACCAGTTGCTGGGAAGCAACGGAGAGGACAGTCCTCTTGTGTTCGAATCCTGCTTGCATATGGTTGACCGCTGTGGGAAAAGGATGCTGGGATAGATGAGCCATTGGCCTGACCCAGCAGGCTCTTCTTAAGTCCTTAAGGCCGATTTAGGCTGTAAAATCAGCACCCGAATTCCTTCTCCCCTGCCCATCCGCCAATGCTGGCATGACAACTCAGGGTCTCTCTTCTCCACCCACTTGCAGATAGCAACTTCCTGCTGGCCAACGCTCAGGTGCACCGCGGCTTCCCCATTGTCTACTGCTCTGACGGATTCTGCGACCTTACTGGCTTCGCCCGGACAGAAGTCATGCAGAAGAACTGCAGCTGCCGCTTCCTCTACGGCAGCGAGACCTGCGAAGCCGTCCTGCAGCGCATTGAGAAAGTGCTGGAGGGGAAGCAGGAGTACCAGGCCGAAGTCTGCTTTTACAAGAAGAGTGGTGAGTTTCGCGGAGCCCCCTGGGAGGACTCCCTTCCCTTCCCAGCATTGCAGGCTGTTTGTATGCTGCTGGCCCTAATTCAAGGTGCTAATTCATATTAGCAGCTTGGGAGCTAGTCATTTGCTGGAGCACCTCTAGCCATGTGAGCCAGGTTGGATCTGGTGTTTGGCCAGCAACTCGGGTGTGGAAAGCTTCCTTGCAGTCCTGTGGATGAATGGAAATGACTCCAGAGGGACATGGAGCAGGATGTAGGGACCTCCCTGCTTTTCACCCTCCTGGAGTGTTTTTGCCTGGCTGCAATGTGTGCCCTGGGGCTCTGATTGTACCTCTTCCTTGCCTGGTTAGAGGATAGAGAGGGTTGTATGAGTGTGAAGAAACTAGAAAACCTGCTGTGCAAAGGGAAAAAGTGCTTTTACTGCTCCGCTTAGTGAGCAGGAAGAGTCTGTGGCAGTGAGCAGTGCAGAATCAGAGGCAGAATCAGAGGTTGGAGAGGAGCAGGGTCAAGAGGCAGCGATGAGTCAGGCTGGCGAAGAAACCAGGGGGGGTCTCCTCCTGCTGCAACCAGTTCCTCTCCCTCCTGGTCTCCCAAGAGCAGAAGAGGTATGAAGAGGGAGGAGCAGAGACAGGCTTGTTGGCCTAGTCTCAGATTGCTTGGAAAGGACGCAGGGGAGGAGGAATCTAAGGGCACTGAGAGTATGCTTTATTGCTTTATTGGGGCAAGGTCTACTTGGAAGAGTTGCCATGCTCACTAGGCCTGGCCTCCTGAGCTGCTTGTTTCTTTGAATACAGTGGTACCTTGGTTCTCAAATGCCTTGGTACCCAGACGCCTTGGTTCTCAAACGCTGAAAACCTGAAAGTAAGTGTTCCGGTTTCTGAATGTCTTTTGGAAGCTGAATGTTTGCTGGGGCTGCTGGCTATTGTTTCTGGGGCGCCTGTACCAATCAGAAGCTGTGCCTTGGTTTTCAAACATTTTGGAAGTCAAACGAACTTCCGGAACAGATTAAGTTTGGCGCTTTTGTTTCTGCTTTTTATTTTGCGTTTTTGTTTTTGAGGCTTTTTTGGTTAATTTGTTTTTGTGACTGCGTGGAACCCAGTTTAGCTACTGATTGTGTGACTGTGGAAATGGATCAAAAATCCCATCCAAACAATAACTATCATCAGTGCAAATAAGAAAAAAACAATTAATTTTAATTTTTGTCATCTACAATGCTGTCTTATTTATTTTATAGTACAGTACATTGATTATTAGGAGGGATGTGGGTGGTGCTGTGGTCTAAACCATAGAGCCTAGGGCTTGCAGATCAGAAGGTTGGCGGTTCAAATCCCCGTGATGGGGTGAGCTCCCGTTGCTCTGTCCCAGCTCCTGCCAACCTAGCAGTTTGAAAGCAAGTCACAGTGCAAGTAGATAAATAGGTACCGCTCTGGCAGGAAGGTAAACAACATTTCCATGTGCAGCTCTGGTTCGCCAGAAGCGGCTTAGTCATGCTGGCCACATGACCCAGAAGCTGTACGCCGGTTCCCTCAGCCAGTAAAGTAAGATGAGCACCGCAACCCCAGAGTCATCCGTGACTGGACCTAACGGTCAGGGGTCCCTTTACCTTTACATTGATTATTGCTTTCATTTTATGTATCATTGATCTCGTTAGATAGTAGAATTTGTGTTAAATTGCTGTTTTAGGGGTTGTTTTTAAAAGTCTGGAACGGATTAATCCATTTTGCATTACTTTCTATGGGAAAGTGTGCCTTGGTTTTGGAACACTTTGGTTTTGGAATGGACTTCCGGAATGGATTAAGTTTGAGAACCAAGGTACCACTGTAAAGAGCTAAGTGCACTGACGCTGTGTGAGGCATTGCCGACCTGTTCCTGACAACTGCTCCTGATATCAGCTCTCTGGCCCTGCCCATCACTGTGGAAGGTTGCCCAAAAGGAAACATGGCCCCTGGTGTGAAAAATGCCCCCTGCCCTAGAGGCACGGGCTGCTTGGACACTGTCAGGATTTTGCTTTGTGGTTAGGACACTTCACATCCTGAACCACTGGTGACTCTGCTGAGGTTGCATCAGTGCTGGCTCCTTTTTTTATAGTGCTTGGTTGACGGCAATTGTTGTTGTTTTTTTATTGCTGTGGCCATAATGTATTGGGCCAGCTGTGGTCAGGCTTAAAAGAGTGTGAAATCTAAAAAAGCCAGAGTTGAGCTAAGCACAATTTAAGCTCAGGGTCTGAGGGTTGCTGGGCATCACTTGGTGGGGAAGAGTGCTTCATTCAGATCCTTCTCCCTGGCTTCCCATAGGCAGCTGATTGGTCCCTGTGAGAACAGGCTACTGGACTAGCTGGGTTTTTCTTAAGTTGTTAATTTATTCTTAGAATAGGCTGGTTTGTGTCATTTATACACATTGTAGAATTTGGGTTTCTTTGGTACAGATTGATGAAGTGCTGCTGGTGCACAGCGGACAATGCTGGGGTCCTGGGTTCTCTGGAGAGCCCAAGGGAAATAATGTGTCCAGAGAGACACTCGCTTCCTCAGTGAGGGGTGGGTGTCTCATAGCTCCAGGGTTCCATTGGCATTTTTCCCCTGGACATGGTTTAAGATGCTGGGCTGTTGTTGTTTTACAGCAACAAACCCCTTAACACAGGTCCTGTTTCAGCGACCAAAGAGAAATGGGTTGTATGCCTGCTGTGGCAGCGGCTTCTGGTTTCCAGCGAGATCTTGTGGAACTCTCGTGAGATCTTGCTGGAAGCCACTGCCACGCCTTCAATGTCAGTGCCAGAAGGGGGTTGAAGAGGCACATGTGGCAGCTCCAGGGAAGTGGTTTCTGGGTAGATGTGGCAGGAGCCTCACAAGATCTCATGAGAGCTCTGTGAGATCTTTCCAGGACCCAGAACCCACCACCATAGCTTCTTCTCTGGTGGTGCTGGCAGCAGGCGATTTGTTGAAAGTTAGATCTTCCACTGTTGTGGATCGTGCCACCGAAGCAGACTGTTTCATATCGCCTGTTAAAACAGCTTGAGCTTGGCAAACTTCTGAAACTACCTCCACATTTAGCTCTTCCAATTCTTTCAGGTGCAAAGAGTGTGGTGCTTGTTCTAGATGCTACATTTGGAGTGCGTGGGGATATGGAGAGATGGAGAGTTGTTTTTTTCATGGCAGCCCTTTTCTCTGTCTAAACCTGGGTTCTGTGAGGTTGTCAGCTGCCTGCCACCAGATAATAAATAACAGCTTTCTCAGCTGCTGAAGGCTAGCTGCTAGGCCATCACATAACCTATCGCTTGCAGTGTTATGGCTAGACGTCAAATACCAATGGACAAATGGCAGCGTACAAGAGCCATACTTCCATTCTAGAAAAGATGTGAGTCGCACTCACATGGAAATATTAATATTATTATTACGTTTTACCTATATTTACTTAAGCAAATAAGGCTTAGCTGCCGCTGCATTTTAAAAAACAACGATCCTCCTAAAATAGCCCAAACAGAAGAAAAGAGAGGTCATTCTCAAGCATCTGCCAAAGGATGTATTTATAAAAATTAATCATCCAGCACATTTCAACAAATGTCCTCATCAGAGGAATATCAGAAAGTAAAACTAGTGTAAGAACCATATCACCAGGCTAGAAAAGATCTGAATAGTGCTGATGAAATGGGTATTATTAGTAGTTTCTTGTTTTATCCCTCTTGCGCTCTCATGGTTTCTCATACAAATGCTATTCTAATCTGCTAGAATGGTGTTGCTGTTTTTACGCTGATTGTACAGCTTTTGGGCTATTGATATTTACTGTCGCTTCTTGGAAGCATTTGTTCAGATGTGTTGTAGCGTTCACTGATTCTCTTTCAACATCAGCTTGAGACTTGAGTGTTAACTTTTTAAAGCTGCTACTGCACCATATAGTCCATGGGTAGGCAAACTAATGCCTGGGGGCTGAATCCGGCCCAGTCACCTTCTCAATCCGGACTTCGGATAGTCCGGGAATCAGCTTGTTTTTACATGAGTAGCATGTGTACTTGTATTTAAAATGCATCTCTGGGTTATTTGTGGGGCATAGGAATGCGTTCATTATTTTTTTCAAAATATAGTCCGGCCCCCCACAAGGTCTGAGGGACAGTGGACCGGCCCCCTGCTGAAAAAGTTTGTTGACCCCTGATAGCCCTTCTTAAGCCCAGGCACCAGGTGTGCGATTGCTACACCTTCCTCCTCAACCTCGTTTGGGTCAGATCATAGCAGCTGTGATCAAGCCAATACGAGGCCATTTCTATAGGGTTGGTGTCCTTTTTTGTTTTAGAAAGTGCCTTTGAGCATGTGCAAAGTATCTTCCTGCGCCCACTGCCAAGAAGGATACAATTTATTCCCCTAAAAAAACTTGCACAGAGTGCCTTTGAGCATGTGCAGGCTGCTTTTTCATTGTAAGAAGAAGCTTCCAAAACGTAGAGCCATTCTAAGCTGATCACGGGCAGTTTAAGCATGAAGGCACATTTGAAGGAAACCACCAGGAAGAAATTATGGTAATAGAATCATAGAATTGTAGAGTTGGAAGGGTCCCTGCAATGCGGGAATCTGCAACTGTCCCATACGGGGATCGAACCTGCAACCTTGGTGTTATCAGCACCACACTCTAACCAACTGAGCTATCCAGGCAAAATTCCCTGGGGTTGGTTCTGGTTGAAGCTGCCGAAGCTTCAGATACTCCTGAGGAAGCAAGGGAGGTGTTTGTGGGGATTGCAGAGATGAGCGTGGCAGGGGCTGCTGTCGTTCCTCCTTGGTGCAGATGGTGATGCTGCTCTGTCCCTTTTCTCCCTGGTGCAGGAACAGCCTTCTGGTGCCTGCTGGACATCGTACCTATCAAGAACGAGAAAGGCGAGGTGGTCCTTTTTCTCTTCTCCTTCAAGGACATCACCGAGAGCCATGGAAAGAGCCAGTCGAGTGAAAAGAAGGAGGGTAAGGCCTTGGTGGGGGAGGCAGGCTGGGCTCCAGAAACAGGGTCTTGAGACCCAGGATAGAGCAGATGGGTGGGGCGGCAGTGCTCCTTGGCAGAAGAACACACCGAGCGAGGGGTACGCCTTAAGAGAGCAGCCGTTGGCTCCAAGCTGGTTTGGGCATCTCCTTCTCCACTCTGCAAGGCTTCGTCTGGGATGTGCGCGTGCATATCTCTCTCTCAAAGGGAAAGGCATAGTATATGCCTGCACCAAGGGACGCGGGTGGCGCTGTGGGTTAAATCACAGAGCCTAGGACTTGCTGATCAGAAGGTCGGCGATTCGAATCCCCGCGACGAGGTGAGCTCCCATTGCTCGGTCCCTGCTCCTGCCAACCTAGCAGTTTGAAAGCATGTCAAAGTGCAAGTAGATAAATAGGTAGCACTCCAGCGGTAAGGTAAACGGCGTTTCCATGTGCTGCTCTGGTTTGCCAGAAGCGGCTTTGTCATGCTGGCCACATGACCCGGAAGCTGTACGCCGGCTCCCTCCTTTACCTTTATGCCTGCACAGGAGATGCTCACCCCTTTTCAGCAAGAACCTGCGGCCTTCCCAGTATTGTTGGAACTCCAGCTGCCAGCAGTCTAGCTGCATTGTCCTTGGTGATGGGTGATGGGAGCTGCAGTCTCTGTCCTCGTTCCAGGTTCTGCCTCCGCTTTGAGAGGCAACTGTCGCTGGGTATTGCAAGTGGGGAAAGAAAGAGTTGCTGTTGCAGTCAGGGTCCCCCAGGCATCCGATGGCTGGCCCTTGCTCAAACTGCTGCCGGAAAGAATTCCCATAAATAGGAAGTAGGAAGACCCTTTTGGAAGGCTGCTTGAGGTTTTCCTTCATCACTGTTGGACTGAAAGCAAGCTGTAGAAGCGTTTGTTTGGATTAGCTGAGGAAGACTCCATGGGGTTAGAAGAGCAGCTGTTCTTAGATTAAGGTCATCACTATCCTTACATCCAGAGATGTTCCATCACTACAGAACAGGGCGGGTAATTCTTTGACCAAAATAGCTTCGGGAAAGATTTTTTTTAAAAAAATATTATCATTCTGTTCAGACCATTTCGGTACCGCTTAATATGAAAACGTATTTCCAAGCAATGTGCAGAAACAACAACAAATTTAGAAAAAGGGCACGATAAAACCATCCATACTGATATCAGTTCTTTCTTCTTGTAAACACAGCTCCCTGCACAACAACTTTCGACCTCCACTCATTCATCCTGGCTCTCAGCCAGGGCCCAAGCAAACTCACAGATCACATGCACCCCCCAAAAAATAAAAGAATCTCACAGTGAAGAGGGTGTTCCTGGAACATTCTCTATCACTCTAGGCTAGCTTTTAAGGTTGATGGAGCTTCTTCAGGTTGCCCATAGCTGTATCCTATTTAGGTGCATCCACACACCTGGTTCCAGGCTACAGAAGGTTTAGTTTGGTGAGTTTCTTGGGTGGGGGGCAAAGGATGACAAACAGGACACCCCTCCATTCGCAGGCCTTTGTCTGGCCTCTCCACATCTCTCCTCTTCCACCTGCTTTACTGTGTCATCATGTCAGGGCTCTGTGTCCCAACAGAATGAGCTGGAGGTGGTATCACATGCTGGCTCACTGCTTGTTGCATCTAGCTTGTTGCAAGGTATTCAGAGTGACGTAATTAGACTTTCTGTCATTAACAGCCTATTGAACGAAATCAGCCCACAAGGTTCCATCTAGCTCTTTTCCTATGGTTAGAGACCCGCAGCCAACCTAGCACTTCGCTTTGAAACTGCCTTGCTTATGAGTACCCTATAGCTGACAGGTTTGTCAACACCACAGAATCACATCCATGGCTAGCAGAGTTTGCCCCAAAGAGGCAACTAACCGCCACTTTTGTTTCCCCCCCCCAACCACACATATGATTCTGAGGTCAGCATTTCAGCTTGGAGCAGGAAAGCCAAGGGGGCTGGATACAGCACGGCAATGTCAGAATCCACATAAAACAAGGTGTTCCCTCTCTAAGATGGGAATTTTGAGCCTGACCTGTCCCACTCTTTTTCTTCTTCCAGAAAAGCACCGCTGTAAGAAGGCAGGGAGCTCCCATCTGCGGGCAGCCAGGAAGCAAGGCCGCACAGCCTTGCACCACCTCGCCAGCCAATTCAGCAAGAAGGAGCGGACAGAGATGAAGATCAACAGCGTAAAGATGATTTGCTTGTTTTGCCCGTTGAGGAGGGGATGGTGGTGACTGGTTAATCCTTGCGGCCCTAACTATGCAACTGTCTGCATACTGGCAGACCTACACCTCTGTCCTTGCTCCCCACAAACACCTTATTCTGAGAGGCCATTGTTCCGTTCTGAACGAGGGACCTCTTAAGGATGGGTGTGCATGGAAAAGACTGAGGCCACAACGCCATACATTTAAAGCACTATGTTGCCACGGCTTCCCTCAGAGAATTATGGGATCTGTAGTTTGCTAAGAGTGCTGAGAGTTTCTTAGGAGAAACCCCCCCCCCCCATTCTCCTCACAGGGCAACCATTCCTAGAGTTCCCTGGGAAGACGGACTGCTAAACGACTGTGGAAATTGTAACTCTGGAAAGGGAATAGCTTCCCACCCTCTTCATGTTCTCCTCACAACAACCCTATGAGGTAGATTAGGCCGAGAGGCCTGGCCCAAGGTCATCCAGTGAGCTTCACGGCTGAGTGGGAATTTGAACTCTGGTCTCCCAGGCCCTAGTCTGACACTCTAACCTCTACACCATGGTATATTCTATAGTGCAAGGCTGCCCCTCCAGGTGGCAATGGTGCAGTTGCGTTGAGGAAGCATTGCACAATAGCCACTGTTGTTATTGTGTCGATTGCAATAGTGCACTCTCACGAAAAACACCGTTCTGGAGGGGCCCTTAGAGGCTTAAAAAAAAAAATTCTGTGGATTAACAGATGGTGTTGCGGGGTTATTCACGTGCTCTCTCTTAGCAGAGCAAAAAACCCCAGAGATGTGCAGCCCACAGATATGATTTTGGGTAGCCGCCAGTGGCTTGCAGTGTTAATAGCATTAAGCCCATCACTTTGAAGGCCATTAATGCCTTTGCTGAGGGTCACCCTGCGAGGCAGCTCTGCGATTTCTCCCAGCAGTGAGTGCAACCCAACAGGCGGGTGTCCTCAAGACTCAGAGCAGCAAAGAGCAGCCCAGGCAGAGCAAAACGAGGCAAGGACTGCCCACTGCCTGATTTGGGGCCTTGTGGAGTTTTGTTAGACATTCCAACTAAACATCAGGAAGAACTTTCTGGCAGTAAGAGCTGTTCCACAGCGGAACAGATTCCCACGATTGGGGGTGGACTCTCCTTCCATGGAGTTTTTTCAGCAGAGGTTGGATGGCCACCTGCCATGAATGCTTTAGATGAGATCCCTGTATTGCATGGGGTTGGACTAGATTATGGTTACCAGATTTTTTTCAATGAATCCGGGGACACTCTTTTTTTTTTTTTTTTTTTTGAAGCTGAGTAGCAACAGGGAGTACTAGTGGGGATGGTGAGGCAAAAGACCCTGGGCCCAAGCACACATGCATATTGTATAAAGGTGCTAAACCCTTCTTTCGCACCCTGTGAAACATAAATGCGCAGAGTTTTTTTAAAACTGGGCAACTGCCGCCTGTCTGCGACTTCCGAGCCTCCCCGATCAGTCAAAACAAAGGGGGAATGGGGCAGGAGGCCGGGAAAGGCTTGGGAGTCACAGGTGGGCGGTGCGCCGTTGCCCAGTTTTTAAAAAACTCTGTGCATTTATGTTCCACTGGGTGCAAAAGAAGGGCTTTGCACCTTGCCTGGCAGAGAAACCATGCGCCTTGCACCCCTCCTGGGCAACGGCCGCCTGCCTACGACTCCCAAGCCTCCCCCGATCTGTCAAAACAAAGGGGGAAGGGGGCAGGAGATCTGTACCACTGGATGTCCCCGGTTTCCCTTTGGCAGTGGCGGTGGCAGCGAGCAGCAAGCAGCTCCTGAAGCCAGCCAGAGCCAACTGTGCTACCAGGCTGGCTCCGGGCTGCTGAGGCTGCCGCTGCCACGTTTCCCAGGGACAGATTTGCAAATCTGGGGACATTCTGGGGAGGGAATTTGTCCAGGGACAGATTTGCAAATCCGGGGACTATCCCCGGGAACCGGGGACATCTGGTAACCCTAGACTAGATGGCCCTCGGGGTCCCTTCCAACTCTATGGTTTTATGGTAATGCAAGAGGCATAGAGTTCAAGGACCCTTTCCAGCCAGGTAAAAACACCTGGGGGAAGTGAAGTAAGGGCAGTGAGAGGGATGTGGTCTGGAGAGAGTTTCAAGCACCAGATGGAGAGGCTGGAAGGGCCCCTGAGTCTGAGGTTACTCACCCTGGATTTAAAAGTGTGTGTGGTATTGCATCATAATAGAAAGTGATGCAGGGACTCGGATCTATCAGGAAGTTTATATACCCAGGAGCCGGATTGGCTGCAGCAGAGGTGGGGCTGGGCTGGGAACCAAATGAGTACCTTCATGCCTCTCTCTCTCAGGCCCTTGGGACTCTCTTCAGGCCACACCTCTCTCCCCAGGCCATGCCCCCTCAACTGAATTTCTTCACACCCTCCTTGAGTGTTCTTGCCTGGCTGGAATATGTCCTTGAATTCTGATAGTGAATATTGTTTTCCTGGATGAAGGGGTGTGTGTGGGTGTGTCTAGAAACTATCCTATTTAGGTGGAATCTACACACATATAAAAAAAGTTGTGAAAATGCTTTTAAAATTTTTTTTGAAAAAATATATTGAATTTGCTATAGCTCACCATCGTCACCTAGTGCCACATTTGTATAATGCACCTTACAACACACTTAAATTGTTTTATTTGCAGCTGTATAGCTGAGTGCTTAATGAAGGCAAAATGAAATTGCTTCATCCATTTTTACCTATGTCACTGGCCACTGCTGCCATCCAAGCTATTTCTGTACCATAGCGGTTAGGTAATCTGTGGCCCTCCAAATACTGTTGGACTCCCAACTTCCGCCCCCCCCCCAAGTCAGCATGGCCAATGACCAGGGATGAAGTGAGCTGTAGTCACCTAGCAACCCCTGGAAGGCCACAGTTTCCCCACCCCTGAGACGAAGAGAAAGAGCTCTAGGCATGCTCAGAGATGCTCTGTTCTGCAGTGTAAAACCACAAGGTCTAGGACAAAGTCTTGTTAAGGTGAAGTGTAACAGGTGGAACCCAATCTTGAGACTCAACACAGATTATTTGTTTCACAGCAGGGAGAGAGTGAGTGTGAACTCACATCTTGTAGGGTCACTTACTTGGTGGACCGAGGACTAAGGCTGGGGTCTGATGTCTTTATTGCCGGGTTGCAAAAGGCAAAGAGAGAATTGGCTTGTTTTATTACTGCCGCTCTTGGTGCTGCCTAATCCACTGTTACACTGGGGTGCAGTAAGGCAGTAGTTGCTGTGCATTCTACGTAAGGTTTTGCACACACCTTACATTTAAAGCACATTCTTACCACCAGTTCATCCCCCAACAGAACTACAGTTCCCAGTATTGGGGGGGGGCATATTTTAAATATATGGCATCTGCTCAGTCTTAGTCTATTTCAAGACTCTTTCTTTCATTGCATAAGCAGCTCAGGCAATGGTCTTCTGCTTTGGCGAGAGAGGCCTGTTTGATTTGCGGCTTGTTCTGATTTTGAAACCAGTTGTCGGGTTTCTAAGCTCGTTCCTAGATTGTTTATGCGAGAGCTGTTTGCTTGATTTTGCTGTAGGACTTGGTGAAGTTTGTTACCTGTGCATATTGGGGGTGGTGTAGGGTGGGGGGGTTGGCAGTAGCTGCAAAAGCCAACCCTATTTCGAGCCCACCCCTTACCAGCCAAGACCTCTGTTCTTTTCCTCTGATGCTCTATATGCCTTGACAGCTGTTCCCCATGCCCCCTCCTGCCAATGACCCAACGCCAGTGCAGATTAAAGGGCTTTGGTCTGTTTGAGGGAAGGAGGGTGGTAGTGGTTGGGGGCTGGCGGTCTGCAGGGGAGACAGTGTTGAACAGCAGCCACAGCAGCTGCTCTTGCAAACCATACAATCCAGATACAGGCTGGGTCAAAACAAACCCCTTCCCTGCCACGAGCAAATCCAGAGACGTTACTTAACACAAAGCTGATAATGGTTGCCAAGCCTTGCAGGAGTCTGGCTTCCTATTCCTCATCCACACTTGGGATGGAGTGTGTGTGTTTCCTAAGGAGCTTTTTTTTTGGGGGGGGGGGGATATGCCTACAAACAAAGTGATCCCAAAAGGATCGCAGAGGATTATCCCAATGGGTAAAGACAGTGCAAAGTACTGTATAGGGGGAAGGCACAAAGCCTTCTGATTTCCAGAACTGGCTACTATTCGGAAAGCAAAGCAGTAAGAGAAGACAGAATTTTGTACAATACAGTCGTACCTTGGAAGTCGAACGGAATCTGTTCTGGAAGAAAGTTCGACTTCCAAAATGTTCAGAAACCCAATTGAGGCTTCTGATTGGCTGCAGGAAGCTCCTGCAGCCAATCAGAAGCCGTGGAAGCACCGTCGGACATTCGGCTTCCAAAGAACATTTGCAAACCGGAACACTCATTTCCAGGTTTGCGGCATTCGGGAGCCAAAATGTCCGAGTACCAAGGCGTTTGGGATTCAAGGTACGACTGTAGCTTGCGATCTGCACTGCTGGCATTTGTTTGGAGTTCCTCAAGGCTTCTCTGTGTCTCTCTGACACAGGCATAGGTTACTGGTGGGTCCTGACCCACAAGTCCCAACTGCGGGTGGGGACCCATCATCATTTTCTTCTTTTGTCTCAAGGTTGTAGGATTGTTGTTGTTTTTTAAGGGGTTGAAGAGTTGGGAGGGAACACACAGAGGAGGAGAAAGACGTATATGGTTGTGCATTTGGTCTGGTGATAATATGGGTCCCCTATTCC
Source organism: Podarcis cretensis (assembly GCF_951804945.1). NCBI lineage: Eukaryota > Metazoa > Chordata > Lepidosauria > Squamata > Lacertidae > Podarcis > Podarcis cretensis. Next base: position 25,410,021 of record NC_137182.1, on the reverse strand, counting down.
AAGTTGGGATTAAAGGTAGGCCCCAAGTTTCCAAACCACATACATAGATTCCGCCTCACCTCCCACAGCTATTTAGCTGATAGGAATTTCCAGGATAGCTAAACAAAGCCTCCATGTGCAGAGGCAGTGTATCAGCCATTGTCCAACCTGCAGGGCTTACAGCCTTGATGAGTTGCACTGATTTTGGAGCCCGTGCCCACTGCTAGCACGCAGCTCCCAAAGGGATGCCTGCAAGGGGAATGTGACCCTTGGGTGACAAAGGTCTTGTCACACACACACACACACACACCCCGTGGTGCCAGGATCTAAGGTGTGGGGTGCTCAAAAGGGGTTTCTTGTTTCCTGCGCCCTCCAGAACGTCTTTGAGAACAAGCCCTCCGTGCCAGAGTACAAAGTGGCCTCGGTGCAGAAATCGCGCTTCATCCTCCTCCACTACAGCATCTTCAAGGCCCTGTGGGACTGGCTCATCCTCCTGGCCACTTTCTATGTGGCTGTGACCGTTCCGTACAATGTCTGCTTCACTGACACGGAGGATAGCTTGGCGGCCGCCCGCAGCACCATCGTCAGCGACATCGTTGTCGAGATGCTCTTCATTGTTGGTGAGGACTGCAAAGCTGTCTGGGATTCTGGGAATTTTCTAGATGACAGTTTTTGGTTTATTATGATTACGATTATTATCCATAGATTATACATATAGTATTTCTGTCTGAGCCATATGTGGTTCTTCCCCTCTCCATTTTAACCACATGGCAACTATGTGAGGTAGGTTAGGCCTAGAGACAGTGTCTAGCCAAAGGCCACTTAGTGAACCTCATGGCTGAGTCGGGATTTGAACTCTGGTCTCCCAGGTTTTATCCCAGTACACTAACCACTGCACCACACTTCCACTTGTTCTGTGCCTAGAAAACATGGGTCTGAGCAGTTTTCCACTTGACCTGCACTTTCTAGGCATGTGTCCGAGTGGTTTTCCCCTTGCCTCACTTTTTCCCCCTGGGGAAAACTCACTCTTTAAGTGCTAAATTCCGAATTGCTCTCATTGAGCGTCAAAAAGCGATTTTCCCTTGGGGAAAGCATCAGAACAAGTGTGGATAAGTCCCGGGCCTCAACTCTTTGCCATGCATGCAAGCACAACGTACCTCTTCCTCCATTTAGCTGATTTGGAAGGTTTCACTCTGAGAAAAGCTTATTAATTTGGCATGCAGAGAATGCCCAGATTATGACGTCATTGACCCTGCTGTGAAATAAAGTGCTGGTGCTTTGTCCCTGCTCCCCTAAACTACCACCGGTGTCAAAGTTCATGTAACAAATATGATGCAAAATAAAGAAAATGCTTAATTTTCAATGACCCTCAATTGTTATTAAATTATGGCACGTTTCCTCTTCCGTTTACAACAATTACAGGGCAATTACAGTCATGTCTGTTCAGAAGGGATTCCCCACTGAATTAAATGGGGCTCACTCCATTTATAGCCAGGATTGGGAACATGTGGCCTTCCAGAAATTGCTGGACTACAATTCCTATTATTACTTCTACAACTATTACTACTAGTAGTATTAGTAGTAGTATGACTATTATTTCTATACCATCCTTCATCCAAAGATCACAAGGCAATTTACAATATAAACACAAAAATACATACCATAATCAGCAGCAGCAGCTGCAGCTGAATCAGCTGAACAAATCCTCTTGCCTTCTAATATCCTTTTTGCAACTTCCAAGTTGTCAAAGAACAGCCCTGACCATTGGCTATTCTGGATGGGGATTCTGAGAACATCCAAAGGAGTTCCCTTCCCTGGGGTGTGGGGTTGCAGTAGACTTGCCTTCGAGGTGTTAGATGAGATGCCACATAACTACATGGGTTTAATGAGGGGATAGGTAAGGAACAGAACCCTCCTTACAGCTTTTCATTGGCTCCATATTGGCAGCATAACACAGTAGAATACATTCAGCTATACTGGATACTGGTGGGCAGGCAAGGAGAAAATTGGGACCGTGCAACTCTTGGATTTCCACTAATCACGCTTGGTACATGCTTGGCTTCCCCCAGTGAATTCTGGGAATCATAGTTTGTGGCGCTACTGCAAATACTGTGTTAGAGAATCTCAGGCACCCTCACAAATCTGCAAGTTTCCAAAGTAACCTGATGGGGAGAGATAGAGGGTGACTCAAAATGGATTTCGACGTGCAGCAGAATTGAAATTCCGATGTGTCCTCAGGGATTATTAACTGTGATTAATTGATGGTGGGGAAGTGCTAGCCCTCCAGAGGTTGCTGAACTACAACTCCCATCATCCCTTGGCCATTGACCATGGTGGCTGAGGCTGATGGGAGTTGTAGTTCATCAGAATCTAGAGGGTTCCCCACACCTGTACTAGATGCTAGGGAGACGAAACTCTGGAGGACTATCTCCAGCTTGCTGCCCTGCTTGTGAACTTCCTTTGGAGGCAGAGCCTGGGGTTGTTTGGCCCTTTCGCTTGATGCAGGACAGGTGTGGGGAACCTTTTGCCTGCCAGATGTTCCTGAACTACAACTCCCACCAGCCAATGGCCAGGGATGATGGGAGTTGTAGTTCAGGAACATCTGGCAGGCAAAAGGTTCCCTACACCTGAACTAGGAAGAGTTCTAGGTATGCCTTTGTGTTGTTGTTGTTGTTGTTGTTGTTAAGGTGTGACGTTGTGCTTGCATGCTTGATTTGATATAAAGCTTCCACGTGTCTCTTCATGTGGAAGATGTGGCCTTGTCACTGCCTGGGTTGGGGGACGTGATCAGGAGCACACATATAGTTTGTGAACTTACTGCCCCTTTTTTCTGATAGACATTATTCTGAACTTCCGCACCACGTACGTCAGCCAGTCGGGCCAGGTGGTCTATGACACCCGTTCCATCTGCCTCCACTATGTGGCGACTTGGTTCTTTGTGGACTTGATTGCAGCCTTGCCCTTTGACCTCCTCTATGCCTTCAACGTCCCTGTGGTGAGTATGCCTTTCAATCTGCCCCTCTGAATCAGCAAGAGGTGAACGCTGAGAAGGACCTCGGGCCTTTTTGGCTGGAATTGCTGAGCAGCCTCTTTCTAAAAAGAGAGGCCTGCCTAGAGGTGCCACCCCATGAACTGCCTGATCTGAAGCAGGTCCCTTCTGCCCTTGCAAGGAGGAATGTGCTCATTACAAGAAGTGATTTGCACATGATGAAGCGCCACTGAAATAAGCAGCTTTGAGAAATGCCCCACGCATCATCACCCCTAATGGGTGCAAGGTGTCTTGGCCACCGAATAGTGACAGAATATAACTTTGCACATCCTCAGGGGCACAGTTATTATAATAACAATGGTAAAAACATAATTTTTATAGCACTTTAATCTCAACAGATCTCACAGTGATTTATAGGGTAGGTCAGTATTCTTTTCATAAGTATTACCTGCAAAAAAAAAAAAAAAAGTGGCAATATAGAGTGCTCCTTTTCAGGGCTCCAATCAGCCAGCCATGCCTTCTGAAAGAGATGCCATTCCTTTCCCCCTCCCCACTGGCTTTCTACACACACACACACGTCAATAGCTGATTTCAGAGTGGCTCCAAATTTGGTTTTTAAATCAACTAAATCAGGGGTGTAGAAGAGCCCATAGCACTCCACATGTTGTTGCACTTCAATTCCCATCATTCCTGACCACTGGCCCTTCAGGCTGGGGCTGATGGGAGTTGGAGTCCAGTACCACCTTGAGCGCTACAGGCTCTCCATCTCTGAACTAAATGAAGCCTGTTCTCTCTGCCCTGCTGCAAGGTTTCTCCTGTAGCTAATCCCACACCCTGCCTCTGCTGCTTCTTGCTATTGGATGCACCTTTATTTCTTAGCCTCGGTTTCCCGGGGGGCTCATTAAGCAGCTTGACGAAGTGTCTCATGCTAACATGAGACCTTCGATTAATGAGGAAGCTTATGCAGTTGCTAGCCAGCCATTGCTTTCTCCTGGCAGCGTGCTGAGCAAATGGAGGTCACTAGGTTTGAACTCCTTGCTTCCTAATTTAATCTTGTCACATTCCACCTGCTTTTCAAAGTAACAGCGACTTCACCTCAGTCCTGCAACAGTGGGAGTTTGAACCAAGACCTCCAGAGACCTGGCAAACGGCAACTCCTCCATTCTCAGAACTGTAATAATCAGCTTCTGAAATAAGAACTAACTGCAGAACCCAAAGCTGTGTGCACACGATACCTTTAAAGCACATTTGAATCACATTCTTTCCCTCAAAGAATTCTGGGCACCTTAGTCTACCCACACAGAGTTACAATTCCCAGAAACCCTTAACAAACTACAGTGCCCAGAATTCTTTGAAGGATCGAATATGCTTTGAATGTGCTTTAAAGTCATAGTATGTGTGCGCAGCCTTAGCCTGCTTTGAAATCACAAAATCTAAATTCTGGAAGTGCAATGGAGGCTGGCTGTGGCTACTCAGTTGTGATGGGGATCCACTCTGCATGTGCACAGAGGAACTTTGTCTTGGTACAACCATTCTTCATGTGGTTTAAGCTCTGGAAAAGTTGCACAATTTGGGGGTGAGATGAGATGAAGGGCATCTTTCCCAGACCCCTCCTGTAAGCCCCAGTTACCTTAATCTTTGTTCTCAAGCTCCAGTCACAGCCATAGCTCAATGACAGAATAAGATTTCACATTTAATACCCACTACCAGCACCTCTTAATTTAAAGGACTAAGAAGAATAAGACTAGGGAAAGACGCTTGTCGTGGGTGTTGGGAAAGAGTCCATCTGCAGACTATGATTTATTTGTTTATTCCATTTATAGCCCCCAAGGAAAAAAACCTTTCTTCCCCACCCATTTATCCTCATCTCAGCCCTATGATGTAAGCCAGGCTGAGTTGTAGCAATTGGCCCATGATCATGCATTCTGCTTCAGGTCTAAATGCATGGTATGTTAATGCTGTGATGAGCAATCACATTGCAGGCTTTCTAAAATAAAATATCAGGTACGGGGAGTGGGATAGTCAATGTCACTGCAGTACAAGAGCAAGTTGAATCCTTTCTTCCCCACCTAGCCATAATCATCGGGGGGGGGGGGGGAGGAAGTACTGCAGAAATTAGTATTGGCACCGATGGGAGTCCTGCCCTCCTAATACTAATTTCCATTGGAGTGGTGTGATGCTTGCCAAGATCATAGATGGGGAGGAAAGGTTTAAACCTCCCTCCCCTGTGTGCTGTGCTGTTGATGACTACCCCCCACCTCCAGCCACTTGCCTTGCCTGTCTGTCTATCTATCATCTATATCTACCTAGCTATCATCTATCTATCTATCTATCTATCTATCTATCATCATCATCATCATCTATCATCTATCATCTATCATCTATCATCATCTATCTATTTTAAAAAAGAAAACTCTAACCATGTTGTTACTATGAAGTACAATTAAGCCCTGAGAGGGGATCTGAACCTAGGTCTCTGTAGTTCTAGTCTAACACTGTTACCCACACTTGCCCACACAAGAATTGCCCAATGCAGGAATAATCTGATAAATAGTGGAAAATTGGGTTCCGCTCAGGGTCACATATGATTTGTTTTGGTGTTTTTAGGTGGGTGGATCAATCGTCACTTTCTGCTACTCCCCTTTCCACACCCACTGCTTCCTCAATGCTCTCGGGTCGTTGTCCCCCCCCCCAACCATGCTTGTAATTATTTGTGGCGCACTCCTAAACGGAGTGTGGCTTTTTATATTCCTTTCAATCCCTCAGATTTGCAACACACACTCACACTCACACACACACACACACACACACACACACACTGCCCCAGAAAACTGCATGTTAAAAATTGCATGCTGAAATTTTGCAGTTGCCTGAGTGTGTGCATTTGCACACTTCTTGGATGGGATTTAAAAACGAAAAGGAAAAGACAAAGTTCCTGTGAAGCTGAGTGCATGCCCTGTCAGTACTTAGTTGGCCTAATAGGATAAACAAATTAGAAGGCAAAGACAAACACAAAAGGGAGCACCTGGTATAATCAGCAGGAAAGATCAAACTTGCTCCTTGCATACAAATCCAGGTTCCTTCCAGTTGTGGACTACTCCAGTGGATAAGTTACCACTCTTGCATAATAGTCTAACAGACAAAAAGCAAGGTTTTATTTAGTTAGTAGCTAACTTTATATCCCACCCTTGCTCCCAAAGGAGCCCTGTGTGGCAAACATAGCAGTGGCCAAACAATACAATTAAAAATAAAATATATTTTAAACAATTAAATACATCTAAAAGCTCGTAAAACCATCTCAAACTAATAATTTCAAGGCTGTCATGGACAGTATCTTTCAGTCATCAAATGCCTGGTTAAACAGGGATGTTTTTAAATTCCTCTTGAAAGTTAATAGTGAGGGAAGGAGACGCACCTCACCAGGAAGAGCATTCTGTAAACAGGGAGCCACCACTGAGAAGGCCCCGTCACAAGTCAATGCCAACCGAAGAGCATGTAATGTCCATGACCCACTCTGATTTATTTTTCTCCCTTCTCCTTCCCCAGACCTATCTGGTGCACCTGCTGAAGACAGTGCGCCTCCTGCGCCTGCTCCGTCTCCTCCAAAAGTTGGACCGCTATTCCCAGTACAGTGCTATGGTCCTGACTTTGCTCATGTCCATGTTCGCCCTCCTGGCCCATTGGATGGCCTGCATCTGGTATGTCATCGGTCGGCAGGAGAGCAACGACCCAGTGACCTGGGACATTGGTGAGCTTAAGGAACGACTGGGCAGCCCTCCTCATGGAAACCCTGAGTGTGTGGCTCCGAGTGGAGCTACATGCGTCTCCTTGTGGGAACCCATATCAAGGCTGCTGTGCATCCTGGGAGAGGAGTGGGCGCTGAACAAGAGGGCTTAAACAAACACACTTTCTTTTCTACTCCTTGGGCAACCTTTGAAAAAGAAGAAAATAACATAGATCTGCATGTTTATAGCATGGTTCAGTTTGACCCAGCAGAAAGCTGATGTTGGAAGGGACAGAAGGGCTAGTGTCTGTAACACCACCAGCACCTCCTCTTTCCCCAATCTCTTGAGCAGTTTTCTAACTTTTAAGCAAATGTTTACATTTTCAAACATGAATGCGTAAGCCAGGGGAATGGAGCCTATGGCCCTCCATGTTTTGTTGGACTCCAACTCCCTTCATCCCTGACTACTGGCTATGCTGACTGGGTTTGATGGGAGTTGGAGTCCAACAAAACATGGAGGGCCACATATTCCACATCCGTGCTTTGGCAGACTGGTGAGGGCAATGCTGGCTTCTGGGATTCTGTGGGAGTTTTTTCTGAGAAACTCTCTGGGGTGAGGGGAAGGCCCTGGTATCTGCATCATCTGCTCCTTTCTCTGATAGCAGGATGCAGTCTGACCCACTGCAACAGGATTAACCCTTCACTGTGCCCTGCAGGCTGGCTCCACGAACTGGGCAAGCGGATCGAGGCCCCGTACATCAACAGCTCTGTGGGAGGACCCTCCATTCGCAGCGCCTACATCGCTTCCCTCTACTTCACCCTCAGCAGCCTGACCAGCGTGGGCTTTGGCAACGTGTGCGCCAACACGGACGCCGAGAAAATCTTCTCCATCTGCACCATGCTCATTGGTGGTAAGTCCATCACAGGCAGAGCTGCATATCTCTTGTAACAACAAGCGCACCGTGGGGGGGAGAAAGCATAGGGGTTTGGCGCTGGTGTCTAGCATCCAGATAAACCTGGTTTCCATTTTGCCAGAAAGCAAGTTTCTAGTCCTTATCGTTTGCAGATGTGGGCAGGGCCTAGCAAAATCTTGAAAGACAAGGTTGAGATGGGGGACTGCTAGACAGGATATTTTCACATGCTAAAAATAGGGCACGTGATTGTTGCAGAGTGCTTTGCCCCTCCTAAAGATAAATAGAAGTAGAATAAATTAGGCAACAACAACAACAACAAACCCACTACCACCCACTACCATGCCCACTACCATGCAATGCAACATTTGGGCTACCTGGGCTCATGATTTAATTGGGTAGGGTTTTGAGTGGTGCTGTTAGTTGACCAGAGTCCAGGGATGCATGTGAGGGTGTGATCTTCACCTTGTGGCCTTTGGTATGCGTGTGGTGCCTTTTTGAAGTGGTTTGAGAGGTGAGCTTTGCTAGTTAAGACTTGGGGCTTATCCACACTTAGCTTTCCTCTGCTCTTTCCAGGCATGGTCCATGCTTTAAAGCTCTGTTTCTGAGTACACTTTTTTTCTCTCTCTCCAGAGCTTTCCCTGCAAAAACCTGCTTTTTAAAGCTGGATTTGGAGCAAATGGCAATCCACAGAAAAATTGTCAATTGCTCCATTTGAGCACTAAAAAGCAGGTTTTCATGGGGAAACCTCTTGGGGGTGAGGTGGGAGACCATGCTTGGACACAGAGCTTTAAAGCACAGACTTGTGCCTGGAAAGAGCGGGGCAAAGGTTAAGCATGGATAAGCCGTCAGACTCTCCTCTGACTGCAACTCATTATATGTCTCTGGTCTATTGATCTCTCTCTTTCATCCTCAGTTCCTCCCATCTGTAAAATGGACATAAAAGAAACAAGTGTAATTCAGAAAATGAGAGGTGCAGGGGGCACATGCCTGTCACTCAGCTGATGTCAGCTGGTCAGCAGGTGGGCATGGTTTGGGGGGAAATGGCCTGATGGGCCAAATTAGGGTCCCAATATTAGCTCACAGGTGGGAGGTTCTCCACCCCTGGTTTAGAGGTCACAAAGCAGACTGTGTGGCACGCTAAGTTGTCCTCTGGCAGAGCAGCTGGGATGGCTGCTGCCCCATAGTTTTCTGACTGAGACAGCTGCTTTGCCATGCCTAGGAACACAGGAAGGCTGCCTTGCACTGAGCCAGACCAATAATCTATTTAGCCCATTGTTGCCTAGACTGACTGAAAGCTGTTCTCCAGGATTAGAAGGCAGGGAGCATCTCCTAGACCTACTTGGAGATGCTGAGGATTGAACCTAAGATGCTCCAGCACTGAGCTACAGCCCTTTCCCTCCTGCCTAATGATAGGGCTGGCCCTGATACCAGACCTGAAAAGGAATTAAGTCCTGGGAATATGCTACAGCCGTCCTATTCCAAGTGCTGCTTGGGTGATCATGAGAAGGAATCATAGAATCATAGAATCATAGAATCATAGAGTTGGAAGAGACCGCAAGGGCCATCGAGTCCAACCCCCTGCCAAGCAGGAAACACCATCAGAGCACTCCTGACATATGGTTGTCAAGCCTCTGCTTAAAGACCTCCAAAGAAGGAGACTCCACCACACTCCTTGGCAGCAAATTCCACTGTCGAACAGCTCTTACTGTCAGGAAGTTCTTCCTAATGTTTAGGTGGAATCTTCTTTCTTGTAGTTTGGATCCATTGCTCCATGTCCATTTCTCTGGAGCAGCAGAAAACAACCTTTCTCCCTCCTCTATGTGACATCCTTTTATATATTTGAACATGGCTATCATATCACACCTTAACCTCCTCTTCTCCAGGCTAAACATGCCCAGCTCCCTTAGCCATTCCTCATAAGGCATCGTTTCCAGGCCTTTGACCATTTTGGTTGCCCTCCTCTGGACACGTTCCAGTTTGTCAGTGTCCTTCTTGAACTGTGGTGCCCAGAACTGGACACAGTACTCCAGGTGAGGTCTGACCAGAGCAGAATACAGTGGCACTATTACTTCCCTTGATCTAGATGCTATACTCCTATTGATGCAGCCCAGAATTGCATTAGCTTTTTTAGGACGTGGAAGTCAGAGAGGCCTCCCCAGAAGGAAGCACTGTAGTCATAAAGTGACTTTCGTTATGGTCCCATAGACTGGATAAATGCATGTTCAGGTCACATCAAAGACAAAAATATTTTAGATAACCTAAATGGCTGTGCTTTAGAACTTGAGACGAGGAGATTACTCTCCTTTGAGAGTAAAGCAGGAAGAGTGAGAAACAGAGGGGGTGGGTGGTTTATTACTTTTGTCCAATTTTAAATTTTTGTTTCTAAATTTATCGTAAAGCTCTCATAGGGCAGTCCAGGGCGGGGGAATTCCAGGCTCAGAAAGAATTGGCCCATATTAGCTTTATTAGCAGTGATAAAACCTCCAAGCTCAGAAGCAGTCTACTTCTGGAATACTAGCCATTCTGGATAAGCAACAGAGGAAAAACTGCTGCTTTCATGCCCTGCTTTTTTTTTAAAAAAAATTAGTATTGTTTAGTTTAGTTTAGTTTAGTTTAGTTTAGTTTAGTTTAGTTTAGTTTAGTTTAGTTTAGTTTATTACATTACATTACATTACATTACATTACATTACATTACATTTATATCCTGCCTTTTTCTCTGGAGAACTCAAAATGGCACACAGACTTCTCCCCATCTCTGTTTTATTCCCACAACAACCCTGTTAGGTAGGTTAGGAAGCTGAGAGACAGTGACTTGCCCAAAGTCACCAGTGAGCATCATGGCTGAGCTGGGATTTGATCTCTCAAGTTTCTGAGCACAATTCAAAGTGTTGTTGCTAACCTTTAAAGCCCTAAACGGCCTTCTCCTTATATACCTGAAGTAGCATCTCCACCCCCGTCGTTCAGCCTGATGTCCAGCTCTGACGGTCTTCTGGCAGTTCCCTTACAGGGAACGAGGCAGAGGGACTTCCGGATAGTGGCACCCACCCTGTCAAAGAGATGTCAAAGAGATAAACAATTATATGACTTTCTGAAGACATCTGAAGGCAGCTCCGTTTAGGGAAGTTTTTAATGTTTAATGTTTTACCATATTGGCCTGAATATAAGCCACATTTTTTCTAAATTCTGACCGTGAAAAGTTAAAGTGTGGCTTAATTTCACAACCTTACAAAAATTGGCTTTTATGATATTGCCGCTGAAACAGAGATATGGTAAAATGGAACGAGTGTGAGTGCCTGCAAAATTTTAAGGGAGCAGCTTATATTCTGGTATTGTCTTTTTTTCCTTTTTTCACCTTGAATTTTAAAGGTGCGGCTTATATTCGGTGCAGCTTATATTTGGGGCAATACGGTATTAAGTTTTTATTTTATATTGGAAGCTGCCCTGAGTGGCTGAGGCAACCCAGTCAGATGGATGGGGTACGAATAATAAAATTGTTGTTGCTGTTGTTGTTGTTCCTTGTCCAGCACCCTAACCACTACTCCACACTGACTTGCGTTCCATCTGTTGGGAATAGGATGGCAATCTAGATAGGCCTAAGAGGCCTCTTTTCTCTCATGCCCCTTTCCTCCTCTCTGCCCCAGCTTTGATGCATGCCGTGGTCTTTGGCAACGTGACAGCTATCATCCAGCGCATGTACTCGCGACGCTCCCTCTATCATACCCGCATGAAGGATCTCAAGGACTTCATCCGCGTCCACCGCCTGCCCCAGCAGCTTAAGCAGCGCATGCTGGAGTACTTTCAGACCACGTGGTCTGTCAACAACGGCATTGATGCAAATGAGGTAAGGGCAGCTCGCTCTGTCAGTTTTAGGCTGGATTCCTATGCCCCCTTATTATAGAATAAGCACAACTCAACTGAATGAAACTGACTTCTGACCTGATGTTCATAGGACTGAACACTATTAACCCCCTTCTAAGGGTCACGATGATTTGGGAGATTCCCCCCCAAATCTGACTTTTTGCAGTAAGGAAAGTGATGGGGAAATATACTAGGAAAGTGTGAGATATTTGAGATGAGGTCGTCTAACCTCCCAACAAACAAAACAGAATGGATAATTAACCAATATTGTCTAAATTTTCTGCAAACTTTGTGAATAGAAATCAGGAAGGATGCTCAATGGAACAGGTCATCTGGACACGGCCTTAGGGTCTGGGGCTGAAGAGCACTCCTACATAAAGGAGGATAAAATGGAACAGGCTATGAGAGGAGCCTGGGGGTCAGACCCCGGCCCATTTGTGGGTTGTGGCGGCACAGTAGACTCCAATTGCACCAAACCCCATGCTGATGCTCCCTGCTCCCCCTTTCCCTTCAGCTCCTGCGGGACTTCCCAGATGAACTACGAGCGGACATCGCCATGCACTTGAACAAGGACATTTTGCAGCTGCCGCTCTTTGAGAGCGCCAGCCGTGGTTGCCTGCGCGCCCTTTCCCTGCACATCAAGACATCCTTCTGCGCCCCCGGGGAATATCTCCTCCGCCAGGGAGACGCCCTGCAAGCAAATTACTTTGTCTGCTCAGGCTCCCTTGAAGTCCTTAAGGACAACATTGTACTGGCCATTTTAGGTAAGACTCTGGGAGAGCCGCACAGTGCAATCTGTGTCTCTTTGGGGATGCGGGGGTGGTATTAGGGCCAGGCTGAGGCCACAAATAGGCTCTGTGTCGGGGCTAGGGCAAAATTCCGTTTTGTTTGCATTTTAATGAGAAACTGTCTGATCTGTGCTTCTCAAACTAATACATGAAATCTGCACTTCTCCAAATTTTGCGATGCAGTTCTCTGGTCAAGCAGTTTGCAAAACAATGTGTATGTTAGGGGGAAATGTGCACAGAAATGCATATATTGGTGAAACTAACTACAAAAATTCATTATGTTAGAGGGACTTGCTTGCAAGAATGTGTGCATTAGACAAAACTGCATACAAAAATACATTTATTATAAGAAATTTGCACTAAAATGCTGATTGATTTTCTTGAGGATTTCTGTTAAATCTGCAAATTGCTGAGGAAATGTGGAAAACTGAATTTAAGATACAAAAACTGAGAAACTGAGGGCAGATCCACACCAGGAAGTACATTCAACAGATATTTAAAGTGCATGGTTTCCCCCAAAGAATCGTGGGAAGTGTAGTTTCACCCTCAAAGAGAGAACAATTCCCAGCAAACTACGGCTCCCATGATTCTTTGGGAGAGGCCACATGCATTAAATGTGTTTTAAGTGTATAGCATGGATCTGCCCCAAGATAAACCAAAATTGACAAATTCATCCATTCCTGACCATTAGCAGTGCTGGCCAGGGATGATGGAGAGTTGGAGACAAACAACACCTGGAGGTCCACAAGTTCCCTGCTCTATATTAATCCTGCTCTGGAATACACCATTGGCATAAAGCAGGCAACGGCTCTTGGTTTGATGACAGGGAAATCCAGGTTCCTGCTGTCCAGTCCAGAGACATGTTGCTGACACAAGGGACACCCCTTGTGAGCTTAGAAAAGGCTCTGAGATCTGACAGCACGCACAGCTCACTAGGCTAGTCCAAGCCTCAACCCTAGCCCATGGGACTCCCAGTTCGAGCCCCTCCAGCAGAAGACGGGGGGAGATTAGGGGACACACAAGTGGCCTCCCTGCTTCTAACCCCGTTCAGGCACTCCCCAAATCCTGACTCGTCTTCCTTAGGTAAAGGGGACCTCATTGGGGCTGACCTGCCCAATAAAGACCAAGTAATCAAGACCAATGCAGACGTCAAGGCGCTGACCTACTGCGACCTCCAGTACATCAGCCTGCGCGGGCTCTTCGAGGTGCTGGAGCTGTACCCCGAATATTCTGCCAAGTTCATGGCCGACATCCACCAGGACCTCACCTTCAACTTGCGGGAGGGCAGCGAGATTGAGGTAGGGATGTTTGTGTGCTGCAGGTGACCCTGATCCCAGCCTATCCTCCCCCTTTCTACCTGTACTTCTAGCCATTTGACCACACAGGGCCAGTTCCCACCAAGACCAGACCCTTCCCCTTCCCCAGGAATCATTCACATCCCCTGCTAAAGACACATCCACCATCATCACTCCTAGACCATGATAATTCATGTTTCCAGTGCTTCCGACTCCATCAGCGCCCTTCCACCATTTGCATCTTGCCTCTTTCCCTGAGCAGGCGGGGGGGGGGGTGCAGGGAGAGAGACTAGGGCCATGTTTATCATGTGGCTTGTCCTGGGTGAAAAGCTCTTTAAAAAACAAAAAAAAAATGTCAGCATGGGAAGGAGGCCCCATCTGGATTAAGAGCATAGCACGAAGCAAAGGGTTAAATCTGCCCTAGCCCCTGCCATCATGCAATAGGAGTGTGTGTGCTGTCAATCTGTGAAAGAAACAGCAGTCAAGGGCAAATGATGTGAAAAGCATCCCATCCAGTCTGACCTATTTCCCCCACCTGTTCCTCAGATCCAGATAGCCTTCATAGGAACATAGGAAACTGCCTTATACTAAGCCAGACCAAAAATCCATAGAGCTCAGTGTTGTCTACACTGACTGGCAGCAACTCTGCAGGGTTTCAGACAGGGTTCTCCACCAGCCCTACCTGGAGGAGCCACGGATCGAACCTGGGAACTGAGCAAAGCAGGGGCTCAACCATTGAGCTGTGGCTTTTCAGACAGAGACAGGCAACTGTTTCTGTGGCGTTTTAAGCATCCCAGAATCTCTGCACACTCATGCCTTTTGCGCCGCTGTTGCCTCTCGTCAGACGTATCTTGCATTTTTCTGAAGTGCTATACACAGCACAGACGATGGCATCCTCATTTCTGCAAAACGAAGAAAAAAGCCTCTTCTGTGTGTGTGTGTTTTCAGAGGGGAGAGTGCCGGAGGCATTTGTGGGGCTGTCTCCCTGGGAAACTCTTATTTACAGATGTTCAGGTGGAGGAGGGGTTATGGCAGGGCCTACACAGCTTGACTGCCCCTCTCTCCCATCCCCACTTGAATGCAGCCTAGCATCATACCTTGCCAGGTCCTCCACATGGCTGCAGAGTTCAGGAGGTTAACAATGACCCTAGGGGGCCACCATACGTGACTGGTGGCAGGCCAGCGCTACCATGCAAGGAAGGAAGGAAGGGGAAGTGGTCTTCTTCATTCAGTTGGTAGACCGTGAGACTTTTAATTTCAGGGTCATGGGTTCAGGCCCTGCATTTGGCATCATATACTGTTCCACCTGCATTGCAGGGGGTTAAACTAGATGAGCCTTGTGGTACCTTCCAACTCTACCATTCTATGATTCTATAAGGCACTGTGGTGGTGGGATATAAAAGCAGGAATTGGGGTTTGAATGGTGCAGCAGGATTTTTTAAAGCAGGGATGGTTAACCTGTGTCTCCTCAGATATTCTTGAACTCCAGCTCTAATCAGCCCCAGCCAGCAAGGCCAATGGTCAGTGTTGATGGGGTTTTCAATCGAACAACATCTGGAGGGCCACAGATTACCCAGGTCTGTTTTAAAGTGTTACCTGTAGCAATGTGTGTTTGTGAGTCCTTCTTTTGGGCAGCAAAATGGCACATGTTGGAATTGGCTGGCTTCATAAGTCTAGATTACACAATTAGCAACCTATACAGTGATAGCAACCCCAAACAAGGCTTTCCCCAAGTGGGGCTGATGTATTCAGTGATTCCATTCAAGCACATGAATTGGTATACAGACACAGAATTCAACATTCTATGAACAACAGCCTGCTTCTTTTCAAATGGCAAATTTCAGCCTGTTGTCGCTGCAAAGAGAAGCTTGAAAGTGTGTGAACAATGGTAAAATCTCAGAAACAGGGGGGGGGGGAGAGGTGGGACTTCAGAGCCCTGAATAGCTACATACTTGGCCATAATAGAAGCAGAATAAAAGCTGCAAACTCATCAAATACATGCCAATATATGCACAACTGAAGCAGGTGGTAGAATTTTACCTGCAAGGTGTATTGCACACAGCCCAAAGCCAAATCTAACTGTCCCTCTCATTGGAGCACCTCATGCCGCTAGAACAGAGCTCAAAACTCAGTTATTTGCAGGACGCTTTTAAAGTATGGCATGCTGAAAAGACTTTGCAGAAGGAGAATGGTCCAGTCATTCAATAGGAATCATGCTCATTGAACACTGCAGAAGAGAACAAGAGCCCTCGTAGATCAAAGCAAATGCCTAGCCAGTCCTGCATCCCATTTCCCACAGTGGCCAATCAGATGCCTCCGGGACAAGCAGGGCAAGAGCGCCATAGCTGTCTCCTGCCCTTGTTCCCTAGCAACTGGCATTTGGAGGCACGCCACCTCTGATCCCGGAGGTAGCATAAAGCCAGCATGAGGGGTGCAATATAAATTCATTCGGTTTGCATTAATTCACCCTTCCTGAATTAATATGCACACTCCTCTGAAATTTGCACTTGCCTAAAGTTTGCGCGGGACGCGGGTGGCGCTGTGGGTAAAACCTCAGCACCTAGGACTTGCCGATCGTCAGGTTGGCGGTTCGAATCCCCGCGGCGGGGTGCGCTCCAGTTGCTCGGTCCCAGCGCCTGCCAACCTAGCAGTTCGAAAGCACCCCCGGGTGCAAGTAGATAAATAGGGACCGCTTACTAGCGGGAAGGTAAACGGCGTTTCCGTGTGCTGCACTGGCTCGCCAGATGCAGCTTGTCACGCTGGCCACGTGACCTGGAAGTGTCTTTGGACAGCGCTGGCCCCCGGCCTCTTAAGCGAGATGGGCGCGCAACCCCAGAGTCGGACACGACTGGCCCATACAGGCAGGGGTACCTTTACCTTTTTAAAGTTTGCGCTGCAGTCCTCCAGCCAAAGAACGCATAGCAAAATGGGTCTGTTAGTGAAAAATGCACACACAAATGCACATTGGTGAAAAAGTGTACCAAAGTGTGTCCTATTATGGGGAAAGTGATTGCAAAAATGCAGTGCACACCCACCCTACCCTTGGGTGTTAAGAAGACTTTTGCCTCTTCTTAAATGCAGGGAGGTTCGACAAGTTGGATTGTTCCTTCTGCTGACTCCTTGCTATCAAGCTTGCAGAAAATAGCAGCAGTTATTTTTGCCAAGCTTTCTCCCCACAGATCTTTAAAAAACAGGTTGAGGGTTTTAAAAAACTGCCTTCATTTTTAATGAAGGAAACAATATCTTTTCTGCTCTCAATATCTCTTATATCGATATCTCAATATAAGATTCCCCATCCCTGGCCTCTCCCAAATGTGCTTCTCCTGAGGTGTCACCAAAGCTCAAGAGTCCTATACGGAACAGTGATATCTTGGATGTGTTTGTATTGGCAGTGAGGTCAAGAAAGGAGAGTGAGGACAGTGGAGCCATGAGGCAGAATATGACCGCTACCTCAAGCAGTAGATACTGGAGGCAGTGGTAGCTTCAGTGAGGGGTTGAAGGCCAAAACTGTACACATGGCTGGCCTTGAATCCTGGCCTGCCAACCTTCTACCCTCAGTGTAGAAGTATGCTTCATCTGCCAGCCCAGTTGACCTCTATATGTGAAGGTGGGGTCCCTTGCCTCAGGCAGCAAAATCTCTTAGACACACCCTAGGAGCTTCCCCACCACCACCAAATATTGGTCGCTAACTGAAGCCCACCACCAACAGTCTAAAACTTGAAAGACCTATGAGTCCTGGTGCGCATGAACTGAAGTTGCCATTTAAGTCCCGGCCACAGCTTCCCTTTCTTCTGCCTGAGGGCCAAAGCAGACATCTTTTATTTGCCTGAAAAATAGCTCTCTTGGTGTATGTGTATATAAACTGATTTGGACCAGGGCTGGGCAGCTGAGTGGGGGGATTTGTGGGAACTGGATTCTAGTTCCCTTTTGCAGAGTGTGGGGAAGACAGCCCTGGGTGGTTAGACCCTTTAATTAGTTCTCTTTCTTTCCCTCCTATAAAAACTACGCAAGACGCTCCCTTTTAGAGTTTAAAAGAACATGCTGTAAAACTTAGTGTGCTTTGCAGTTGCAGATCAAATGTACAATGCAGGTGGGTGTTTCTTAAGTAGCTAAAACATCTTACATAGATTAAACTGTTACAGACTAGCTAACATTTACAGACTCAGAAGCAGATAGCAGCACAACAAAGATGCTGCTCTGTTAAGACTGTTCAACTAACTGCCATAACTGAACCAACTGCCATAACTGCCACAGAGCGTATGGCAGTTCTACAGCTCTTGCATTTAACCCTTTACATATGCAGTTTGGATGATAACATCCCATAGAATTAAACCCCCCTTTTCCACTGTTTCCCAATGGAAACCACTCATCACTCCAAAGTTGCTGTTAGCTACAAGCAGTGGGGGGGAAAGGCAGGTGCAGTACAAGTTCCTGTCTCTCGCTCTCCCTCCTCCCCGTGGTTAATAATATCTTCAGTAAGGGAGTGGAGAGGATTTAAATAAGTAAACTGTGCCGAAGAATAGGTTGACCACTCTCCCCTCTGTACCATGGCTCTGATCCCACTTGCCCACCTGTTTACTAAGCCACAAGTCCAATGCAGGTTTATTTTTAAGAGCTGTTAAACATGAACAACTGCTGACTGCATCGCTCAGTCACTCATTTTAGGCTGAGGCCACATCGCCTCCCCTTACTTTCCGTTTCCTCTGCTGTTAGACTTCACACCTCCCAGGAAGCAGTGCTTCAACTCTTGTCATATATGGACATCGCTGTAACTAAGAACAGAATGTAGCATCCCCCGTAAGGTGTTTTTAAGCAAGAGAAAATACGCCTAGAGGCAACAGCGGCTGGTGCCCATTGCACCCATTGCAAGCAGAGCCAACTCATTCCAGTTTTGCCTCCATCCTCTCCTCCAGTACAGTTCACCCTTGGTTCAATGCACCAGGTCACTTCCTCCCTGCTGCATTTCTCCTCCTGTTTGTGTCCTCCTCCGTCTACAGTTTCCCCTCGGCTGAACTTACCCACCTACCCACCCTGCTGATTGTGATGGTGGTTTTTGTCCACTAGGACCAAGACCGTGACCAGCCAGTAAACGCCCGTAGGCTCTCCAACAGCCGTCGGATGGTAACATGCTTTGGGCACTACCGGCCTGGGCTACATTCGAACCAGTGACCTAGAGGTGAAAGGTCGTGTGCCCACCCCGCCTCCCGATACAACCCTGCCCTCCCTCGCCCACCGCCACACCTCATTGCTCCCATCTGTCATCACAATGCCCCCCCATTCCCCTGAACTTTCTCCCCCTATCCCTGCCTGCCCTCCTGACACTTTGCTATAGCACATGGAAGTTTGTCCATCCCTAGAATGGTGTGGGTGGTGGAGTGCAAATAGATAGAAAGGGTGCATCGTGAGCAGAGGAGGAAAATATAGGTAGAATGAAGACAGGTAGAATGAATGTGCATGGGAATAAGAGGAGAGGTGGACTTTGACCCGCCTTGTGTGTATTCAGTAGAGCATGGGAGTTCTCTGCATATGTTGTAATGGACACACATAAGGAGGGAGGCAGAGCCTTCCATCGCAAGCTTCATTCTGCCCAAGTCCGTCAAATAGCTACTTGCCATGATGGCTGGAGGTTGTGCCCTGTCTCCAGGGATTATGGGCACAGCAAATACCAGTTGCTGGCACCCACAGGAGAGGAATGAGCTCTAGCTCCTGCTCAAAACAATGCATGGTTGTCAGTTTGTGCCAAGATGGTGCAGGAGACGCTTCCTAGAGGGGCCAGAACCAAGGTGAAATGGCATCTGTCTCTTCAGCTTTTGGTTGGGTGGTCGTCAGTCTGGCAACCAAGAATGGTCAGCTTTGAGGCAACAACCCTGATAGACTCTGAAAGAGCTACCCAGTCTTTCTTGTTTGATTGTGTTGTTGTTGCTGTTTTCCTTTCTAGGGACTTCTCCGATTCTCCAGGTCCCCACGTTTATCCCAGGTAACTTTTTTGCTGCAGGAACAGAAGGGCACAGGGGGTGGAGAAACTGCATTGATTACAGCCAACATGAATTTGGCTGGGTGGATGGGATCTCAGGAAGCAAAAAATAAAAATAAAATAAAAATCTTAACTTTGTTCGTAAGTTGCTTGCAAAAACTTGAGTTTGTACTCTCCAAAATTATTTCCCCTACACCGGAAAGCCTGAGGGCTAAGAGCATTTTCACCCTGGCTTGCAGTGCAAATATGAACTGGTTTGAAATGCTTATTTGCATGACAGATTGATACTCTCCACCTAAACAATGATCAGATGGTCACACATCTAAGTTTATTAAATGTGATTTAAGCCTCACCTATAAGAAAGCTGCCTTTCCATCTTCTGAATCTTTTTCCTTCCTTCCCTCTTGTTTAGCCTCACCTTGAAAGTGGTGCTGCCCCCGAGAAGCCCCTGCCCTCCATCCAGGAGTACGGCGAGGACTCTGAGGACTTCTTCCAGCCCTCGCCAGCCACCATCACCCGCCGCAAACTCCTCTTGCCCAACCTCAACAGCCCCGTGAGGCGCGGCTCCTTCAGCAGCCTGCTAGGAGATGACCTACGCCAGTTCTCTGCCCTGCGGCGAAATTGTCGCTCCCCAGCCCACTGCAACCGAGGCCGTAGCCCCTCTCCGCAGTGTCGCCGGGAGGTGCAGCTCTCTGATGAGGGCAGCAATGGCCGGAAACCTAGCAAGCTCCTCATTCCCTCCCTCATGAACTATGGAACCCCAGACCTCAGCCCCAGGTAAGGGTCCTCATTGCATTCCTGAACGGCCACAGCAGACAAATGGATTTGGCTCATGGGGTATGATCCGCTGGGGAGTTCTCCTGCGAAAGCCTCAATAAAATGAATAGGATACATTCAAGAAGGAAGCAGTGGTTTTCTGTAGCTTCTTTCCATTTAACTTAGATTTAGGTTGGAGAACTTCCTAGCACTGGGGTGTAGGGTGGGTGTCAGAGAGCTGTCAACAAGCCAGGACATCCACAGGGCAGGCGCACACACAGAAGGCATGGAACGTGATTAGCTTTTTATTAGCAGAAAAACAACAATACAGCAATGTCCTTTGGTTCATCTCAACTCAACGAAGGCTTTGCTGAAACTAAGCTCTAGCCATGCCCCTCCCCTCTAGCCTCTCACTCTGGATCACTCCCAAGCAGGGGGTGAGCTCCTCCTGTGGGCCTGTCTGGCACTCCTTAAGCGGGGAGTCAGAGTGGGAGAAGAGTCAGCAGGACTGGGACTGTCTGCATGCATGCTGCGACTCTCAGCTTCTAATTCTGTCCTGGAAGGCCCTCCTTCTCCTGACCCCCCTTGATCTCTCAAGTCTCCTGCTTCTATCAGCTCCCAGCTTATTCTTTCTGCTGACTGCTCCTCAGTGTCCCAACACTAGGCTCCAGGCTCTAAGGTGTCATCTTCCGAGACCTCCCTGGAGAGTTCTTGGGAGTCAGGCACCTACCACTCCTCCTCATCCATCCGGCCCCTGACAGTGGGGGGTCTGTTTTCCATCCAGTGCTCCATTTCCTTGGAGGGATAGACTGCCTCTGAATATGGAGGTTCTAAATTCGATATTCAATTGCCACTGCTTGACCCTGTCTTGCCACTTTTTGACTCCACCCTGCTGCTTAAACTAATCTGTCTCCCACCTCCCTAGAGTCGTGGATGGAATTGAAGATGACGGTGGCACATCAGAGACACAAACCTTTAGTTTCAATGTGGATCAGCCCACTCAGAGCTCGGCGCAGGAGCCTCCAGTGTCAGGTAGCGATGGCAACGGAGGAGATGGGTCCTTCCACCTGCCTTAGAGAGCAAGAAGCCACTTAGCCGTCAACCATTCAATGCTCATTAAAGAAATGCCTCGCACACTATTGAGCAAGCAGATTCAGCCCTCTGTTGAGCATCAAGGCTCATTAGTGAGCCATCAAGTTAAGACTGGCCATCTCTTCAGCTGACCCGCCATGATCGTATTTCTCTTAAAATAGTTAACATGTGACAGCTCACTCAGAGAATGAGTTGGGAACCATGAGATGTTGCAGAATGGCTGGGTCTAAGGCCCCTCCAGTTTTGTGGCTGGATTTCCTAACAGGCTAAAGTGGGGAGGGTAAAAAGAGCCAGAGGGAGGGGAAGCCCACATGATACTCTCTGGTTGTTATTGGACTCCAACTTCCATCATCCCCAATTGTGGACCATTGTGCCTCAGGATGATGGGAGCTGTAGTTCAACGACATCTGGAAGGCCCCATGTTAGCTGCCGTTGAGCTAACTGCTTCTGTGGGGGCTTCATTTCTATATGGCTAGATCTTGAAACCCCCCCCCCCCAATCTTGTGGCTAGAGGAAGTAAAATGAATTATAATAAATAAACATGTGCAATTGACATAGGTTGCAGCAGTCAGCTTTTCTTGGGACAGAATTAGACCAGGTTCCCCCCTCCCCGAAGTGATTAAGCTATATTTGGACTATACCACTTTTGACTGTAGGTGGTGACTCACATAATAATAATAATGATAATATTAATAATAATAATAATAATAATAATAATAATAATAATAATAATAATTTATTTATACCCCGCCCATCTGGCTGGGCCTCCCCAGCCACTCTGGGCGGCTTCCATAGAAACAAAACATACACTAAAATATCACACGCTAAAAACTTCCCTGAACAGGGCTGCCTTAAGATGTCTTCTGAATGTCAGGTAGTTGTTTATCGCTTTGACATCTCGTGGGAGGGCGTTCCACAGGGCGGGCGCCACATGGCGGGCGCCACATGGCTGAATGGGGCTTCTTTGCTCCCACAGGTCCCTCTGCAGGCAGGAAACTGTATGGCAGGGGAAAGGGAAAGGGATACGCCAGGAGCCTTCTCCACAACATCCACTTATTTATGAATGGCTTCTGCCCACGTTGTAATATGTAATATCCTATGCGCCCCCCGAAATCTATATCTCACATGGTATAGTCCAAATGCAGGCTTACCACTTTGGTGAGAAGTAGTCCTTTGTTCTAGCAGTACTGAAGCTTCATTATTTAAAAATAACTATTTTAGAATGAAATATGCACAGTTCAGGTTTTAGGGCGACAGTGGGGAACCTCAGGTCCAGGGGTCTGATGTGGCCCTCAGTACCTCTCTGTGTGGCCCTCACTCCTCAGTGGCCTTGCTTTACATCCTCCTTGAATATTTTTGCCCAGCTGGAATGTGTCCTTGGATAATGCCTCTTGCCTGCCAGGATAGAGAGGAGGCTGTGGAGAAACTAGCCTGTTTCAGAAAGCGAACATTTATATTCATTGCTCTGCCCACTTTTGCCTCTGGCCCCACCTACTACCCTTGGGCTACCAAAGGTCACCCTCCCTTTTTAGGGGTTTTCTCCAATGTGATGACCCCTGGCTCATACAAGCACAGTGTCGGAGGATTGGGCAGAAGGCAAATTGCTGCAAGTATTTTCTCTAACCCTCTCATCTCCCCCTCCTACCCCTTGAATTTCCTTGCAGGGACGGAGCAAGCCAACCCTGTGTCAACTGCAGAAGCTGATGAGGTAAAGCAGAACATCCGAAGGCTGAATCAAGAGGTAGGAAGCAGCAGGGCTTTATTTGATTTGATTTGTGAGTCACTAGGGTGCAGTCCTGGCATCAGTTTTCCCTGCCGGGGCTGTGCCCTAGAAAATACAAAGTCAAGTTTAAAATGCCTCTGAGCATGGGCAAAGTGCATTTGCCTTGCCACCAAGTAAGCACAGCACGCCCTCATACATCAAGGACTAGGGGAAACTCTAGATCAGGAGGTGATGTTTGCAGATGTCTCTTTCACCCTGAAAACTAAGTGGGGTGGGGAGATGCATAGCTGCAGATCACCACTAGCTGCAAATGCCAGGTTAGTTTAGTTTAGTTTGTTTGTTTGGCTCGACTGCATTTATTCCTGCCCCCACCCCCCACCTTTGGGGGAAGGAAAGGGATGAGGGGGTTGATTTTTCTGTGCATCCGTGGTGTTGGCGTTTCTGACTCAGGGTGTCGGGGTTTAAAATTAGCACCGGGTTGGTGACAATTTCATAGCAACAAAGCCAGCCTTCTCTTTCTTTATCTCCTCTCTCTCCCCCCACCCTCACCCCACAAAACAAGTTGCCTGTGTGTTCTGCTCCTCATTCTTCATAGGAGCCCATCTCAGGCAGAGCTTTTTTACTCTCTCTCTCTCTCTCTCTCTCTCTCTCTCCCCCTCTCCCCGCCCCAATGTCCTGGCTCCTCCCCTTTCCCCAGCTGCTACATAAAAGCCTCAAAGACGTTGAAACAGATTGGATCAGAAATAAGAGGCCCACAGCCAGTAGCCATGTCTTTCTGTGTGGACACATGGAGGCATCAGGCCCTTGTAGAGGGCATTCTCAGCACCAAATGGATATAGTCATTGCAGCAGAATGAACTTCAGATTAACAAATAGTGTGGGACAGGGGCAGCATGGGGATGATGTCGCTGTGTGTGTGGACCACCTCAGAAAGCTGCTTGCATTGATGCACATTATCACACAGTGCATACATGCTCATCATGAGGATGTAGTGGTTAGTGTGCAGGACTAGGACCTGGCGAGACCAGGTTTCAAATACCCACTTAGCCATAAAGCTCACTGGGTGACCTTGGGCCAGTCACTTTCTCTCAGTTTAAGTTGCCTCACAGCGCTTGTGTAGGGATAAAATGAGGACGATGTATGATGACTTGGAGGAAAGGTGGGATATAAATCAAATAAATAAGCAGGCATGACACTCTCAATGTGCTCTATATAAATGCTAGGTATTGATTCTTTTTCTGGTTTCCCCAGATCAACAACCTGAACCGGGAAGTCTCCCAACTCAGTCGAGAGCTGCAGCATCTGATGAGCCTCCTTCAGAGTCAGCTTGCCATCCAGCCTTCCTACGCCCCTGCCGCGAGCTGCCCTCACAACTGTGGCCAGCCCTCGCCTTCCCCACCTTCCACCAGCAGGCTGCCTTCGTCCCAGAGCATGCCACCCCTCGGCCTCCCGGCCTCCTCGAGCGCAGACTTTTCAGCCTTCACCAACTCCCTGCCTTCTTCTGCCTCGTGCATAGAGCACTTGGGACCCAGGGAGCAGAGGGGTTCCACTTCCTGTGGCCCCACAAGCCCCACATACCAATACCACTCCCTATGGGCGGACAGGGGACACGGAAGCCACCACTGTGGCCAGGCAGCCAAGGGGACTTCTTCCCGGTCGAGCTCGCCCACGCCGTGCCCCCTTAGCTCTCTCTCCCCAAGGAACTCTTTCTCCACTTGTTCGGGGCAGGGCTGCCCGCCAACAGCACGCTTCCACTTCCGGTCAAGCTCAGAGACCTTTCACTGATGCCAAGTAGCCTCCTGTCACCTAACCTTCTTCCTGATGGTTGCTGAGGGCTCAGGACTCTGCAGAGAAGCCGAGCAAGCTGGGCCCCAAGATTTGGCTTGTTGGTTGTTTATTTTTTTCTTTTGTAACCAGTAGATATATTTTTTAAAATTTTTCCATGTGGGAGGCAACTGTTCCCATGAGAGCCGAAATGAAGCAAAATTTTGGATTCCAGATTTAAGCGAACATTTGGGTTTTTGACGTTGTTTTTAAAAGGCATTTTTAAAAGAAAAAAACACAGGCAGTTGAATCGTGAATCTTGCTGGTGCATTTTGAAGGCAGCGGCTGTGTTTGCATACTGTGCTTTGCATTGTCCCAAGAAGCTGAACACATTATGATTCAGCACTTAATCCATAGCTTCCGGCTACGTGCAAACTTGGAAATTCTAGCCAATGGCTTTGAAGCAAGCCAGTATATCAAACCAGCTTCAAATCGTGGCTTCAAGTCCAGCTTGCTTTGAAGCTATGAACCAGGGATGGGGAAGATGTGGCTGGACTATAACTCCCATCATCCCCAAGCACTGGCTGTGCTATCTGGGGCTGATGGGAGTTAGTGTTGTTGGACTCCAACAGGGTCGCAGGTTTGGCCCCTGTCAGCATGGGATGATGGGAATTGTAGTCCAAAACATCTGGAAGGCAGCAGACTGGGGAAGTCTGTCTAAATCTAACAGCATCAAATGGCATGTTGCAATATATTGTTGCACACCACCTTAATCTCCAAGCAGTGCGAGATTCCAGTGATTCTAGGTGCTCACCCAGAGTTTGTGTTTCCTTTTGGGAATGAGGCACAGCAGAGACTGTGGTGTCATAACTCTTAATGACCCATCACCCAGGCAATGATTACCTGATCACAGGAAACTAGCCTGGCTTATATTTTAACACTTGCTGGTCCAAGGGTTAGAATGGCTCTGGCACCCAGTTTAGCTTTCCAAGCTTTGATTAAATTCTAACACTTACTGGATCTAGGAACGCAGAGGAGTCTGGCACCTGCAAACTCATAACATTAAATATGCAGATGCACAAGGCTGATTCAAATTTTGGTGCTACAGAGGGAAAGTAGGCGGGTACCTTTCCTCCTGTGAGTTAATATGAGCACAATCTATCAGGAAGTTCATATGTGCAAGCCTCATTGAAATGAATGGGAGCTGTGCAAGAGCAATAGTTCTGAATAACACCCTAGCTTGGTGGCAGAGCACTTGCTTGAATGCAAAAGGTCCCCGCTTCAATTTCTGGCATCTCCAGGTAGGTCCAGGAAAGGCTCCTGGAGACCTGCTGCCGGCCAGTGTAGACAATACTGGACTAATGGTCTGATTTGGGATAAGGCAGCTTCCTATAATCCTGTTTCATTTAAGCTTGCACAGGAGAATTTCCATTAGTAGTTATCCTACAGGTTGGCTCTGCCCATCTCCCACTCTGCTACATTTAATGAGGCTCAGATTCCATTATTTGTAGCAGACACCCCATGACAGAGTTCTTTCTGGAGCAGAATATATGTGCATATTTCTTCAAGCTGGAGCATGTTAGGAGCAAACGACTAGGGAATTTTTCTTCAAATTTATTTCATCTTTACTTTTTTCTTTCCTCCCCCTAAAACCTTCAGAATCAGTGTACAGACTGTACTTTTAATGCACACTGGAAGCACATTTCCCCCCTCTGAGAATTTCCCCTCCAAACTTATCCCTCTCAGAGTTACAATTCCTAGCAATCCTTAACAAACTACAGTGTGTACACAGCCTCTTCTATGATCACTGATTGCTTTTCAATCCTGCTGCAGGGCCAACCCCCCTCTACTAAATTATTGTTTTATTTCTTTTACTATTTATGGTGAAAAGGGGTGCAGGAGGGGGATATGTTATCCTTCCGTAAAATGTCTGACAAATTAAATAATTTGTTTTTCTACTCTGTTCTAGCAGTTCCTGATGGCTGGGGGTGGGGGTAATCTAAAAAAAAAAAAAAGAGGAGAGAGACCTCTGGGTAAAAGCTGCAGCATTTGTCCTCTTTTTTCCAATCTAAAGAACGTAGATTGACTGACTTTCTCTAATTAACCAATCTCTTTCTTGTCCTCCCTGGAGGCTAATATATCCTGACAGCTTGAACCATTTCCGGCTGCAAAACCTGGTTCTTTATTTCTAAGCCCAAAGGTGTCAAAGCTCAATCAGTGCCTACAAAAAAGGATACTCCAATACAGAACTTTAAAGCATGCAGGGACTGTGGCTGGGAAGAGTTATAAGCGTGGATCAGTCCTGCTGTGTTTTTCCACAGACGGACTTTGATCCGAAAGGGCAACTTAAGCCAGATTCATCTGATTGTTAAGCTGAGGTGTGTACACTTGAAACAGCCATTGCACTTGTGCGGATGACAGCGCATGAACAGGAGTTAGAAGAGGGGTTTGGTGGTGGTGGGAAACCAAACAGGTAATGTGCATCGGGTGAAGACACCCTCTGATGTGTAGCACAGCATGCAAATGCAACATGAAACGCAACCTGGGTGAGAGATGACCTATAGCCTCAGTCTGCATGCATGTGCTATGACAGCACACACATTGGATCAGACTGATATCCCATTCCATTCAACTGCTTGCAACAGGGCTCTGTTGAGACTAATTTTTGTTCAATTGTGTCCCAATGGTTGATTATAATTCATCACTGCTTACTTTTCAGAAGCGCTTGACGCAAATTACCATGAATTAACTCAATGCAACCAATCATTTTTTAAAAAAAAAAATAATAAAAACACAATAAAATTTTAAAACCACCTTTTAAAAAAATTGATAGGCTGACTTAAACTATCAGAAGTGATGCAATCTAGTCTCCAAGAGAGCTATGAGTCAGGAAGGTTGTGGTTTAATCCTTACCTTCTGCCTACTGTGAACACTCTAGATGGTCTTCAGCATGGCCGTCTTTAGGATATGTGCTGCTGGGGGGCAGGTCAAAATTGTTGAGCTTTTTTTAGGGGGCAAGTTGTTGAGCTTTTAAAGAGGGAGTAACCAGTGGCGTAGCGTGGGTTATCAGCACCCGGGGCAAGGCAAGTAATTTGCGCCCCCTAACCCATGGATTTGCGCCCCCTAACCCATGGATTTGCGCCCCCTAACCCGTGGATTTCCCTAACCCCCAGATGTTGCGCCCGGTGCGGCCGGCCCCCCCTGCACCCCCCACGCTACGCCACTGGGAGTAGCAATAACCTACGTCTTCATGTGAAAATGAGAGACACCATGGGGGGGGGAACAGATGCATCCTGGTGAACTAGTTGGACATCCCCAAGGTAGATAGTTAAGAGCTTAGGCAGCTTCAGCAACGGACGCCTGGCACCCCCCATAATTCTGCACCCAGGTGCCCCACACCCCTGGGTGAAGACGGCCATGCTCCAGCTCATGCTTAGCACCCTCTCCCTAATCTGCAACATGGGATTGATAAAACTGATCTTCCTTAAGCATAAGTCCCCAATATTTGGGGGCCCTTGGGCACATTTGCAAACTGGAGAAACTGGTGGACACCACATATACACCACGATCAAGCACAGCCTATTCTATCAGCCACAAGAATACTTCTTTCAAACCTTATTTCAGCCTATGGCATTTGGGAAAGCCTCTGTGGGTGTCCATGGGCAGCATGTTGGTGACCTCTTAAGGCTATTGCGAGGATTGCAACAATAGAATGCATGTTCTGAACACTCAGGAAATAACGTATATGTTAAGTATTACTACTAAGTGCTTCAAGGTACAGCCAAATAGCAAAAGCTTAACAATGTGACAGGCTATTTTTTATGAAATCCTTGAAGGCTTCGGTACAAGGTAAAAACCCTGATCCTCCAGGATTCTTAATTGCACACAGAGCTTGCTTGAGTAGGACAGGCTCCTGCTGCAAAATTCATTCTCTTGTAAATGATAATTTTGTGTAGGGGGTGGAGAAGTGAATAGTGCTTCAGCCTCACCCCATAATGCTTTGCAGCAGTATTGGCTCACCCAGTCAGCTGCCAGTCTGATATAGAGAAGAAGTGATGTACATTGATGTATGAGCCAAGGTTTGGCATGAAGAAGCTCCCCACCCACAATTGGCACTGGCCAACTGGATTCTTCATTCACTCACACAAATACACACTCTTGAACTGCTTGGGATTGTGCCACAGGGAAGCAGCAGGTGGAAGCTGAGGAAGTCTTTCTTTACATTAGCAAAACAGGGAATCAATTTTAAAAAACACCTTTGGCACACAAATCAATAGAAGCCCAACAGAGTGGTGTCAACAAACTGAAAGTCCCACTCTCTCTAGCATCACAAAGCTGAAAGTCTGGATGTATTTATTTAAAAATCATAACTGCTTTTCACACTGTAGGTCTCAAAGTGGCTTACAAACAATAAAAGATAACGGTGCCATCTTCTCCCTCCTCTTGCAGAATCCCACTCTTGGAGAGTCTTCTCAGAAGTAAGCCCCATTAGGCCCAGTGGGACTTACTCCCAGGTAAGTGCACGTGGCACACCCTCCAACATTTCTCTGATGAAAATAGGGACATCCTATTCAATAATAATAAATTTTATTATTTATGCCCCAGCCACTCTGGGCAGCTTCCAATATATATAAAAACATTAAACATTTAAAAACTTCCCTATACAGGGCTGCCTTCAGAGGTCTTCTAAAGGTTGTGTAGTTACTTATCTCTTTGGCTTGGGGGTTGCATAACTCCATACCCTCCAACATTTCTCCGATGAAAATAGGGACATCCTAAGGAAAAGCAGGACATTCTGGGATCAAATCAGAAATCAAATCAGGGCAGCTTCTGTAAATTTGGGACTATCCCTGGAAAATAAGGACACTTGGAGAGTCTGATGTGGTATTCTTCAGAACAAAACTTCAAGGACATAGCTACACAAAACCTCCACATTGTTCCACCCAATCTCTTCTCAGTTCCTCAAAACAATCTGTTCTGCTGCAGTATCTCAGTTAAACTTGCATTTATCTGGAAGATACGCCTCTGGATTCCAATGGGACTCATTTCCAAGTGGGTTTGCTTAACGGCGTAATGTACCCTTTGAGTTCAGCATGTTTAAACCAATTGCCATCCTCAGAAAAGTCTTCACATCACTGTTGTTCTGTGGAGCAAATGTCAACTGCTATGTTACATAGAATGTAAGGCCTGGCCTGCTCTGGACCAATAAATTAGTCTGGCCTCCATTTCTGTGAACCAATCCAAAATGCCTTCACATGAAGCCTTATGTGCTGTGCTAAGACCTCCAGCTAGCTGGCAGTATGAAACTGGGTGCTGATTTTCAGAAAGAGGAACTGAAATGTGCTTTGGAATACATAACTGGTCATTGCAAATGTTCTAACATGGGAGATGACGGTGACGGTGCGCATGTGATAATAATAATAATAATAATAATAATAATAATAATAATAATAATTTATTATTTATACCCCGCCCATCTGGCTGAGTTTCCCCAGCCACTCTGGGCGGCTCCCAATCAGTGTTAAAAACAGTACAGCATTACATATTAAAAACTTCCCTGAACAGGGCTGCCTTAAGATGTCTTCTGAATGTCAGGTAATTCTTTATCTCTTTGACATCTGGTGGGAGGGCGTTCCACAGGGCGGGCGCCACTACCGAGAAGGCCCTCTGTCTGGTTCCCTGTAGCCTCACTTCTCGCAATGAGGGAACCGCCAGAAGGCCCTCGGTGCTGGATCTCAGTGTCCGGGTTGAACGATGGGGGTGGAGACGCTCCTTCAGGTATACAGGACCGAGGCCGTTTAGGGCTTTAAAGGTCAGCACCAACACTTTGAATCGTGCTCGGAAACGTACTGGGAGCCAGTGCAGATCTCTCAGAACCGGTGTTATGTGGTCCCGGCGGCCACTCCCAGTCACCAGTCTAGCTGCCGCATTCTGGATTAATTGCAGTTTCCGGGTCACCTTCAAAGGTAGCCCCACGTAGAGCGCGTTGCAGTAGTCCAAGCGTGAGATAACCAGAGCATGCACCACTCTGGCGAGACAGTCCGCGGGGAGGTAGGGTCTTAGCCTGCGTACCAGGTGGAGCTGGTAGACAGCTGCCCTGGACACAGAGTTAACCTGCGCCTCCATGGACAGCTGTGAGTCCAAAATGACTCCCAGGCTGCGCACCTGGTCCTTCAGGGGCACAGTTACCCCATTCAGGACCAGGGAATCCTCCACACCTGCCCGCCTCCTGTCCCCCAAAAACAGTACTTCTGTCTTGTCAGGATTCAACCTCAATCTGTTAGCCGCCATCCAACCTCCAACCGCCTCCAGGCACTCACACAGGACCTTCACCGCCTTCACTGGTTCTGATTTAAAGGAGAGGTAGAGCTGGGTGTCATCTGCATACTGATGAACACCCAGTCCAAACCCCCTGATGATCTCTCCCAGCGGCTTCATATAGATATTAAAAAGCATGGGGGAGAGGACAGAACCCTGAGGCACCCCACAAGTGAGAGCCCAGGGGTCTGAACACTCACCCCCCACCACCACTTTCTGGACACGGCCCAGGAGGAAGGAGCGGAACCACTGTATGACAGTGCCCCCAGCTCCCAGCCCCTCTAGACGGTCCAGAAGGATGTTATGGTCGATGGTGTCAAAGGCCGCTGAGAGATCCAG
Organism: Podarcis cretensis; assembly: GCF_951804945.1. Classification (NCBI taxonomy): domain Eukaryota; kingdom Metazoa; phylum Chordata; class Lepidosauria; order Squamata; family Lacertidae; genus Podarcis; species Podarcis cretensis. Next base: position 25,378,509 of record NC_137182.1, on the reverse strand, counting down.
CAGAACTAGGAAACAGCTCTCACCTTTGTCCCTAGCCCGCCGGAGATCATCAACCAGCACGACCAAGGCAGTTTCAGTCCCATGGTGAGGCCTGAATCCCGACTGGAAGGGATCCAAATGGTCCGTTTCCTCCAGGCGTGCTTGGAGTTGTTCAGCAACCACCCGCTCAATCACCTTGCCCAAGAATGGCAGATTTGAGACTGGGCGATAGTTGGCCAAATTGGCCGGGTCTAAAGATGTTTTTTTAAGAAGCGGTTTAATGACCGCCTCTTTCAGCGGGTCTGGGAAGGCTCCCTCACAGAGGGAAGCATTCACCACCCCGCAAAGCCCATCGCCCAGCCCTTCCCGGCTCGCTTTTATCAGCCAGGATGGGCAAGGATCAAGGAGACAGGTGGTCGGTTTCACTCGTCCAAGCAGCCTGTCCACATCCTCGGAGGTAACAGATTGGAATTGATCCTATATAACAGGACCAGACAGAACTCTAGCACTCTCCCGCCCTGGCCCTGCTCCCACTGTGGAGTCTACCTCCTTCTGAATCTGAGCGATTTTATCTGCAAAAAACTTTGCAAAAGCATTGCCGGAGATCTTGGGGTCCCTACCAGGCCCCGGTGGTACAGGTGGTTCTGATAAACTGCGAACCACCTGAAAAAGTCTCCTGCTGCTGTTTTCTGCAGATGCAATGGAGGCGGCGAAGAAGGCCCTCTTCGCCGTCGCCATTGCCACTTGGTAGGTTCGACGTTGAGCTCTAACCCGTGTCCGGTCTGATTCAGAATGAGTTTTCCGCCACCGGCGCTCTAGCCGTCTCAACGATTGTTTCATCACCCTCAGCTCCGGGGAAAACCATGGGGCTGTCCGGGCTCCATGCAATCGGAGAGGGCGCTTCGGAGCCAGACAGTCAATAGCCCTGGTTAACTCCGCATTCCAGCGTGCCACCAGGGAATCAGCTGAAAGGCCATCAACTTGGGATAAAGCATCCCCTACCACTCTCTGGAAGCCAATTGGATCCATTAAGTGGCGGGGGCGGACCATCCGAATCGGTCCCACCTCCCTGCGGAGGGGAAGGGTTGCGGAGAAGTCCAGTTGCACCAGGAAGTGATCTGACCATGGCACTTCTTTTATTTCGCTTTTAGTTAATGTCAGATCACCAACATCCGTAGAGGTAAACACCAAGTCTAAGGCATGTCCGTGGCTATGAGTTGGGCCAGACTTATTCAGGGACAGCCCCATGGAGGCCATGCTTTCCACGAAGTCCCGAGCGGCCCCTTGTAAGGTCGTGTCGGCATGGATGTTAAAATCCCCCAGGACAACCAAGCTAGGTGTCTCCAGGAGCATATCCGCCACGACTTGAAGCAGCTCGGGCAGGGAATCCTTGGTGCAGCGGGGAGGTCGGTACACCAGTAGGAATCCTGTACTGCCCCTGTTGCCCAACTTCCAGAACATGCACTCAGAAAACTGGGTCTTCCCAATAGGACGCCTGGTGCAGACTAATGACTTCCTAAAAATCACTGCAACCCCCCCTCCCTGCCCACATGACCTGGGTTGCTGTGTGTAAGAGAAACCTGGTGGGCAAGCAGCGGCAAGGACAGGCCCATCTGCTTCATCCAACCAGGTCTCTGTCACACATGCCAGGTCAAATCCTCCATCCACAATCAGGTCGTGGATGGCAGTGGTTTTATTCATCATTGACCTGGCATTGCACAGCAACACTTTCAGATCATGTGGGTTTCCCTTGCTGATTACTGTATCCTTCCGGTCAGGACCAGACCTGGAGGCAGGGATAGTCCTCAAACAACGACTAAACCTGCCTCCTCGGTAATGACATGGTCTGGTCTTAGCATAACTCCTCCTCCTGCCCGTGATCACTGAGATCGGGTGTCCCAATACATCTCCCCCTGTGGAACCTGCCCCACCCAATCTATTGGCTGAGGCCCACTCCCAGGCAGCCATGACCCTTCCCCTTAAAAGGCAAAATACAAACTATATAATAATTTAACAGAATAATAATAATAATAATAAAACAAAACAGAACAAAACAAAACAAAACAAAACAAAACAAAGCAAGGAACAATAGTGCTGACTCAGTGCTTATCCCACCCCAAGCAAAAATAAAATAATGAAATAATATAATATTATAAAAAACAACAACCACCATTTAAAGTGCTGCAAATTAAAAGCAATTAAAACATTTAAAACCATTTTGTCCATTGCTGCCGGTAGCTGCTCAGGCCTCTAAACTGTAGTGGTAGTGCAGGCCCCGCCCCCTAGGCCGGATGGAGTTGGCAGGAGAGGGAGCGGTCCTCCCAACACTCACGCAAGCAGCAGCAGCAGCAGCCGTGTCCCGGAAGCCTCTCTCAGGCCTCTTATGCTGTGGGTGCGAGTGCAGGCCCCGCCCCCTAGGCCGGATGGAGTTGGCAGGTGATGTCCTGCCTGCTAACTCCTAGATGTCAGGGAGTAAGTTTTCTGTGATCATTTCCTAGCAAAGGAAATAACCCTCTGTCCGCTTTTCAGTAAGTGTGTGTGCTCTCACTGAAGATGGTGTATTCTGCATATGCACAGAGTCACTTCTTTTCCAGGACACTGAAAAGAGATTCCACCTCTCTGACCTGCAGACTGATGATCTGAAGGGTGGCAGGCTGTTCTTTTGCAGACTCTTGTGCATGGCAGACTCTTAGCTGATTTTGTCTCAGTTCTGAGGGTTTAGATATGACATCACACAGGAATATCACAAGATATAAATCCTGGCTTCAACTATTTTGAAGGAGGAACTAGCAGCATCTGCTAAACAGAAACTCCCAACATCTCTGCAATCATCCCTCTTTCTTCCTTGTTTGAGTAGGTACCATTGTAACCCTGCCTAGCTGAGCATCTTGGATTGCAGGTTTGTTGCTACGGCAACTGTTGCCACTGCTTTGGTGGTCACTACTGCGTTGCATAGAGACTGGGTCGGAAGTGAGGGTGGGGTGGCAGGGCAAATGTCCCACTGCAGCCTTCCTTCCCCATGTCCCTCATGCCAGGCCCCTTGATTACCTCTTCCCTGGGATTCGGTCCTGTTGTCATGATAGGGTCTCCTAGCAACCAACAGCACAGCTGCCTCCACCTTGACAACGCTGCCCTGCTTTATTTCCTAATAAGACCTGAAGGGGCATTTCATCACCTACCCCGGAGAATGGACTCTGCGCAGTTAGGTGACGACGACAGCTTGCTATGACCCAACCCACCAGCAGTTTTCCAAAGGGATGATAAGCTGGATGTAAACACACATTTGTTTGTTTGTTTGCTTGCTTGCAAAAACCAGCTCCTTCTTTCCTTAGAAAAGAGAGAAAGGTCCAAAGTTATATTTACATCTTTTTTAAAAACAACAACAACAACTGGAAAAGAACAAAAACTATATGAAATAGGTTGTACCATACACATAAGTTAATTTTCTTGCATTAATTTATAATATTTACTCTCCTTGTGTGTCTGTATGCTTTTGTTTGGTTTTTTAAATCAAGAGGAAATCATGCCTCTGATTATGTGCAATGGACCTTTCACCTCCCAGCAGGTAGTGACTATATCCTTGGATAGGGGTGGGGCGGGGTGGGGGGGAGAGAGAGAGCTTCTAGATCAGAAGGTAGGGCAAGCTGGCTAAAGCCTCAGCACCTCCTAGTTTGGATATACAGTAATAGAGAGGGAAATGTGTTTGCCTGTCTGCTTTTCCTTGGCCTGAGGCGTCCTCTACTGGTCGGTTACAACCTAGCACCCATGAGGGCTCTGTAAACGCTTACTAATAATCCTTTTCCGTGGGTGATGTAAACCCAAGTGAGCACTGCCCTTCCCCATTAATCTATTTTTTGATAACCTGCTTCATTGGCAGTATATTAGGAACAGGGCAAGCACAAGTCATTTCACTGCTGAGGCAAAAGGACTAGATGATGCTCTGTTGAGTTGTACAGAAGTTGAGCAGTGTGATAGCTGACGCTTAACTCGGTCACTTCCACACCATATATTTAAAAGCACATGCGTTCCCCACCGCAGAACCCTGGAAAATGTAGGTTACCTCTCACAAAGCTACAATTCCCAGATCCCTGAACAAACTGGAGTTCCCAGGATTCTTTGAGGGAAGCCATGTGCTTTCTATGTATGGTGTGGGTATGGCCAGCAGACAGCATCCTCCACACCTGAGAACAGCAGTCTAGTTTAAAGGGTGAGGGTTGTCCTGAAAATGATGGTTCATTTGTGTATGTAAGAAAGGAATGCACTGAAAGTACTCACCAGCCTGGGAAGAAAGGGAGTCATGCATAGCACTGTCACTTTCTGCTTCCATTTGAATAGGAAAGAACCCACGATAGGCTTTCCAGGCACTTGCAACATACAAACGGAAGGGGAAAAGATTAGTTGTGCCCTGTGCTGTGGGAACTCAGCACACAGATAAGAATGAAAGAGTATCCCAGCTGGATGAGGCCCATGGCCCATCTAGTCCAGCATCCTGTTCTCACAGTGGTCAACCAGATGCCTGTGGGAAACCAGGAAACAGAACTTCTCAAGAGCCCTCTCCTCTCCCATTGTTTCCAGCAACTAGTATTCAGAAGCATCCCTGTCTTCAGCTGTGGAGGGCAGAAGCATAGCCATCATGGCTAGAAAGCCACCAATAGCCCTCTCCTCCACGAATTTGTCTAATCCTTTTTTAAAAGCCACCCGAATAGGCATCCATCACTGCCTCCTAGGGGAGCAAGTTTGCACTAAGGGAGACGGAATTTTTAAAGAAAATAACATTTTGATTAATGATAGAAACAATTTACCCAAGTAAAATAACAAAAACCCACACCAGGGTATGTTTGCGTGAAATTAAAAGTGACGTCTTCAAAGAATCTGAAAATGTGTGAGAATGTCTTAAGAATGGCGTTTGCAGCCCGCTCCTGTGCAAGTTTACTCCTTCAATGCATGACCCTCAGAGACTTTAGCTATTGTTACTACTGCTGAATTTCTGGCTCTATCACTAACCCCTTGGGAAGTCGGGGTGATTTTTAAAAATCCGTTTCAGCCTGTTAACTTTTGTATGTTTAAAAATAGGCTTGTGTTTTTAAATGGACTTTACTGTTTTTATCTTTCGCAAACCGTTTTGACGTAGCTTTTTTTCTTGTTCTTTAAACAATCGAGCGGCGTATAAATGTTATAAAATACATATATAAAGCAACAAATAAACCCCGAGGTAACTAACGGAGAGAAACACGGAAAGAGAAAAGCCCCTTTGGAAGATATCACCCCACCCGTTTATCCTCCCTCCCTGTGCCCTGAAACGCAGTTACGGCGGGATAGAAGGCGGGGCTGCTGCTGCTGCTGCTGGTTTTTTTTTTGTTCTTTTCCCTCTCGATTGGTGGAAGGAACAGCCTGTCACAAGGAGAGCGGAAGTAGAAAGGCAAAAAAACCCCGCCCCCGCTGCCAGGCGGAGCCTTTAGCGGAAGCGGAAGAAGCTGGAAAGGAGCCGAGGGCGGAAGTGGCGCCGTTTGAGATTTTTGGAGTGGTGGGTAAAGGGGGATACCGAGCAGCGGGAGGACTGGTGGCGGCGGCGGCGGCGGCGGTCCCGCAGGCGGGAGCGGGTGAGTGATGGGGGTCGGGTCCGGAGGAGGCTGGGCTTGGGTTAGCGCAAGCTGTCCTGCCTCCGGAGAAGGAGCCCCGCGGCTTCGCCTCCCTCGCAGATGGGCGTTGCTGGCCATAGCGGGGCTGCCTCGGCCGTGGCGAGCAAGGATGGAGCCTCCATGGCCGGGGGCAGTGCACCTCTCGTCTTCGAGCCCCGCCTGCGGGCTTCTAGGGCTTCCTGCGGGCATGCCGTCTGCCGCTCTTGGAAACAGGATGCTGGACTAGGAGGACGGCTCTGGCCGACCCTGCAGGGTTGTTGTTTGCTCCGCCCTGCACGGCGCTTTGTAGAAACGCCATAAGCAGGAACAGTTCTCCTTGCCCTGTGAGGCTTGCAGTCTAAGAGCGGGAGTAGTCACAATTCGCATGCAAGGCTCCCAGAGGATTGGGTGTTCACGAAAAACACTGAATGTGTGCGTTTGGACAGAGGAGCTCTTTACTGGTGCGCTGCTAACTGGAGATGCCAGTTAATTTCCTCTTAAGGGGATGAGTGCACATTTATCAGCTTTGTCGGGCAGAAGTTCAACAGGTGTGACATTTCCTGTATAAGATATCCTATCCCTAAAGCTATGATATTCTAACCTAGGGTGTGGATTCTAGCAGAGCGGGTTCTCAGACCCTTCCTGTCCTACTGTATCCTGATATGCTTCGGACTATGAGTATACATGTTCTATCTGTGATCATAGTTGCTGCAAATAAAGGTTGCATTTAAAACAATCAGCCTGAAGGATTGTAATCAAAATGACTTGGTTATGGGCCTTTTTTCAGGGAGCCATCTTGGGAGTCAATAATTTGTGAACTTTGTATGTCATCTGAACTTAACAGATATAGTACTTTCCTCATCAGACAAAACCAACATGATAATAACCAGCAGTTTTATTACGGCAAGTCCCTTTTCTTACTACCGTTATATTGCATGGATTGACATTCTTTGAAAGACTTCTCCAAAGTTTGTGTAGTGATTAAGAAAGTGGACTGTGACTCAAATTTTGACTCTTAGATGAGTCCATTTGGTGTTTGGCAATACATATAAGGATCATAACACTGGTCTGCCTCTTGAAGCCTGTAAAAATGCTGGTGCATTATATGTGAATGAAAGTTCGTATTATTGTTACTAAAGGGAACAGGCCCCTCCTTTGTGCAACAATTTCCGTATTATCTTTCTTGCCCCACCTTTTGCCATTTGGCTTCTCCCCACTCCCACCATTTTATCTCAATTCCTAGGCATCACTGCAACCCTGCCCCACCCGTACCCCTTGCCTCTCTATTGCAGATTCTCTTAAGCCGGTAAGCAGGAACAATGTTGCCTGGACATTCTGCATTGCTTGAATGTAAAAAGACTTACAGTGGTACCTCGGGTTAAGTACTTAATTCATTTGGGAGGTCTGTACTTAACCTGAAACTGTTCTTAACCTGAAGCACCACTTTAGCTAATGGGGTCTCCTGCTGCTGCCGCGCCACCGGAGCACAATTTCTGTTCTCATCCTGAAGCAAAGTTCTTAACCTGAAGCAATATTTTTGGGTTAACGGAGTCTGTAACCTGAAGCGTATGTAACGCGAGGTACCACTGTACTTGTAAAAGTTATGTTTGCTGTCCCCAAACTTAAGGCACCCTTCCTCTTTTCTGTGCCTGGCCTTCTTTATTGGGCGTTGAGAACATTTGGCCCTCCAGATGTTACAGAACTACAACTCCCATCACCCCAGCAAGTATGGCCAATGGCCACAGAGGATGGAAGTTGTAGTTCAGCAATATCTTTCTCCCCCATGCTCTAAATCCTTGTTAAATTTTAGTTGTGCCACAGTTCAGGAAGCTGATGTTATAGTGTAATTGCTTTGACCGTTTTCCTGAATATATGGATATGTCTCTTTAAAGGTCTACCCTTCTTCATGGCCAGATGGGTGGGGTAGCTAGCTCCCAGCATTCTGTTACACTCCAGCATGCCAAGAAGCAAACTATGCTGATGGGAGCATGCTTAATTCTTAATACTGGAGCGTGTGTGCAATTCTTCTCTTGTGTACGTGAATGGTGGGCATTCACTTTCATGGAAATAAAGTGCTGTGTTTAGGGACACTGACATAGCGATGAAACACAGGAAACTGCATTATATCTTTGGTCAGTATTGTCTATGCTAACTGGTAGTAGGTCTCTAGGGTTTCAGATAGGGAAGCCTTCCCAGCCCTAGCTGGAGATGCCAGGGATTGAATCTGCGGCCTTCTGAATGCAGAGCAGATGCTACATTTGACTTTCTCAAAGCAAAACCTGTGCTCCACCCCTGGTTCAAGTCTCCAGTCCGTCACTTATAGGGATTCTGTAGAGGAGGGATGAGGAAACCATTGGACTCCAATTCCCATCAGCCCCAGCTAGCATGGTTGATGGTCAAAGATCACAGGAGAAGTTTCCTATTTCGGATGCAACGTTGCATCCCCTTGAGATTCTTTTAATTCACAAGCCCTCCTTCCATGAACATCATATTGGTGGGCCCTGTGCTAGTATTATAGCAAGGCACCAGAGGCTTTTCTCTGGCAAAGGTTTAGGGCAAAATGAAGTGGAGTACATATGTGATTCATATTGAAGTTAGAGCATATCCACCAGACCTCAGTGCCTTAAGAAGACTCTTGTATGTCTGTAAAATGCTACATGGTTTCTCACAATCCACATCCAGGCTGAGGAAGATCTGGTTGTTGTGCTGTTGGTTGTGACCTGAGAAGTTGCCAGTGACAATTTCTGTTTATATTTATTCAGGGTTAGCCTGTGCAGTATTTAGTAAAAACACACGCGCGCCACAGTCAAACACTAAATAAGAGTGTGTGCAGTCAGTACAAGTAGTAACCTGACAGACCCATCTTACTGCTTTAAACATGTAGCAGCTAAAAGAAGTATTTAGCTTCAATAGCTTAACTCGATAAACGTTGGGTTGGTTGTTCCCAGATATATCAGAAACTACTGATTAACAGTAACTCATTTCTTTCACTTTTGAGTTACTGCTCAGTATACTCAGTATAAATTGTAAAATGCTGAGTGCCTTGTCTAAAGTTCAGCTGGTTTGAATATTTAGCATCCTTAGGCGGAGAAAGTTTGAGGTGTCACCAATCCCTGCCCCCCACAATCCAAGCAAAGAATTCTGACTGCGGTCAACTAAAGACAACCAACCATGCCTTGCACCCCCCACCCAAACCTCTCTCACTGCCTAAGAAAAACAAAAAATGAATAGAAAAAGAACATACCCAAATGACGCTGACACAAAAGCTCCACCCATACACTAGCTAAAAGAATATAAGTTTAACCACCCCACCTCCTCTCCCACTTTCTCCTCCAACAACCTTATACTGCATTCAATACTTAATGTCTCACATCCAGTGTCACTGCTCTGTAAAAAAGACACGACGACTTGAAAAAAGAGATAGCACACCTACTTTTGTAACCAAAGAAAGTGCTTAATAAAAATTACATTTGAAAAGAAAGAAAGTTTGAGGCACAGAGAAGTGTAGTGTGGAAAGCTAATGTAACCTTTTACCTAAGTAAAAAAGTAAGATGAGGTCCACAGTCTCTTTTGCTCTGGGCATACTGAGCCTTGATGCCTAAATGTAGTACAGTGGTACCTTGGGTTACAGACGCTTCAGGTTACAGACTCTGCTAACCCAGAAATAATACCTCAGGTTAAGAACTTAGCTTCAGGATGAGAACAGAAATTGCACGGCAGTGGTGGCGTGGTGGTGGCAGCGGGAGGCCCCATTAGCTAAAGTGGTACTTCAAGTTAAGAACAGTTTCAGGTTAAGAATGGACCTCCAGAACGAATTAAGTTTTTAACTCAAGGTACCACTGTATATGGGTACACAAATAGCTGAGCTATATGCTCATACAGTTAGTCACATACATATTACACATCTATTCAACATAGAGCTACCTTCTTATAATCCTTACTACAGCCCCGCAAATTGGATCAGTATCGTCCCCTGTCGGTGGACATGAAGAATAAACTTTTCCTAAGGCCACCCAGTGAGTTATGGAAGATAATAATAGTAGTAGTAGTAGTAATAATAATAATAATAATAATAATAATTTTCTTTATATCCCACATGTCCTGGTTTAAAAATCGGGCTCAGGGTGGCTAACAGCAAATATAAAACAATGATTAAAATGCAACTTAAAAACAGCATAAAATACAACATAAAATGCAGCATCAATATCAATAGAATTCTAAAATTCAGGGGTTCTTGGGGGGGACCCCAGTCAGTAGACATCAAATGATCACCAGGGCTAACTGGCCAAGTTGGTCCTACTAGGGCCAGCAAGGAGACCAGGGAAGAATTTAAATGTGGGGTCCCAGAAAGGGTTTCTTCACGGAAGAGGAAAGGAGAAAAGGAAATAGAGGATCAGGCTAATTCAGATTGAAGGCCAGGCAGAATAGCTCTGTCTTACAGGCCCTGTGGAAGGAGATCAAGTCCTGCAGGGCCCTAGCCTTGTGGGGCAGAGCATTCCACCAGGTCAGAACCATCACTGAAAAAGCCCTGGCCCTGGTGGAAGATAGCCTGGCTTCCTTAGATGTGAGATTGAGACGTCCTAATTTATAGCTTGATATTTTATCCACTGGGCTGGAACATCCCTCAACCCAGCCAATCACGTTAGAAGTTTTAATACTGCAGACTAATGCTGTTGTAATGGTAAAACAGGGGCGAACAATACAGTGCATGCGCTTATTAGAAGGACTAAGAAGCCACTTCAGGTAAGATGCTCTGTACATTGGAACGACAGAGGAGCAGTTCACCTGAAACCACCCAGGAGAGCTTGTGGCAAGAATGAAGCTTCAAGTTCCACATTTGAGCTGCTGGATCAGGGGCAGAACATCTGTGCCAGCTGGGACTGACAGGATGTGGAGTTCAAGAATACCCGGAGGGCCACGGGTTTCCCCACCTCTGTGCTAGCTCAAAAGCCGGTTTTTCACACCACTGAAATGTCTCTTTCTTTCAGTTGGAGATTTGTGTTCCTCGCCAACAGTCCCATCTCCTTCTCATCAGAGCCTGTGCCCTTGGAACAGACCATGGCAGGCCGCGGTGGAGCTGCACGGCCAAACGGGCCAGCTGCTGGGAACAAGATCTGTCAGTTCAAATTGGTTCTTCTGGGTGAGTCAGCTGTTGGGAAGTCCAGCCTGGTCTTGCGCTTTGTGAAAGGACAGTTCCATGAGTACCAGGAGAGCACAATTGGAGGTGAGTATTGCAAACTTTTTGTGATTAGGGAGCTCTTTCCACACTGATATGGTGCAAAGAATTCTCAGTGAGCCTAACAAGGCGCCCATTCCATTTCAAAGTGAAGCACTAGCCAGGCCTGTTTGTCGGCCCTGTTTTTCCCACGTAGGACATTATGTATTCCCTACATATCTCAACAGTCACTTACAGCTGTAAACTATTATAACGACTAAACAGATTTATAGACCTACATTGTACAAAACAGAATAAAGCACAAGCCCCAAGACTAATAAAATCACTTCGGCGAGCTCTAAAACAATAAAACCATTTATACTCTGAAACAACAATACAATTTAATCAGATGTATAATTAATCTTCCTTAAATGACAGGGAAAGCCTTGCTAAACAAAAATGTTTTCATTAGCTGCTTGTCTGGTTTCAGCTGGTAATTTGTTCCAGAGAGCTGGGGCTGCAACACTAAAAGCCTGGTTTAAACTACCGGGGGAAGTTGGCAGCAGAGAGCAAGCTGTCACTAAAGAAGCTCATCTGCCATTGCTAATTCTCACTGCTCTTCTGACAGTGTTCTCCTACCCAGCAATATTTTCAAACAGAGGCAACTTAGCAGAAGGATGTAGTTGTCTGTAGGGGGCAATGGGGGTTAATCTGTTTCAACAGTTCCTTCTAGACTTTTTTTTAGAGCCACGATGCCACTTCTGGCTGAAACTTGCAGACGAAACGGCAAAAGGAAGAGAAGGCTGCGCATTTGTCTATCCTTGCAAAAATGTCAGTTTGGAAGAAGCGTCTTCTCTGCCCTGAGCAGATTAGCTAGCCTGACGCCTGAAGTTCTTGCTTTACCTCTTACAATGCCCCTCTGTCAAGATCGACCTTGGCAGTTCTGGCGCAATTTTTGCAAAGTGGGGACTTCTGGCTTGGTTGGAGTCAGTGATGTCAAGTCCTATTTGGTTTCATCTGAATAGAGCAGTGGCTGCTTAGGAGCTGGTTTGCCCACAGCCTGCCAGGTACATGCTGTATATGCGCTGTGGGGCATAGGACTCAGTGTGGACTGACCTGACCTCTGCCTTGTGTGTGTGTGTGTGTGTGGGGTTCTTTGTAGACCCGCTCCACTTCATTCTGCAAAAGGTATGGACAGGTGGAGCCTACTTGCATACAGACAGAAGGCCTGGTTCACCTTAACGTTCTTTAGTTCATATTCTGTTTTGCCTGTTTTGCAGGCTTGGGGTGGGTAAGAGCAAACGGGAGTATGCAGGTGCCACAACAAAATTCTCTGCTAGGTAACCCACACTTGGCTTTACCCCACCTGTCAAATGCCAGTCTAAAAACAGAAAGCTTTGCAGTTCTTCCAGAAAGCATTTTGGGTTCTGAACCTGGCATCTAGAAGAAGAGGGCAGTTGCACAAATGTGAGGGCAGTTGTCCTGTGCCCTTCCTGTTTGATCTTGGCATGCTTCCCTTGGTGCAGATCATATCAACCCAAAGCTGCACACAAGCCAAAGGGATGTGTGAACTGATCTTCTGTCCAAGCTCTGCACAAAAGGAGGGCTTCTACTTAACAAATCCCCCCGCCCTCAAATGGCTAACATTGCTCTATTTGCAGCCAAGTCCCATAGTATCTTAACACTGCAGCAGGGCTAATCTGTGGCCCTACAGATGGTTGGTTTGGACTACAACAATGCCCCACAAATAACCCAGAGATGCATTTTAAATAAGAGGAAACATTCTACTCATGTAAAAACACGCTGATTCCCGGACTGTCCGTGGGCCGGATTTAGAAGGCGATTGGGTCGGATCTGGCTCCTGGGCCTTCGTTTGCCTACCCATGGGTTAGCATGTCAGACTAGGACCTGAGTTCAAATCTCCACTCAACCATGATGCCCACCAAGTGGCCTTTGGCTAGTCGCTCACTCTTAAGCCTAACCCATCTCACGGGGTTATCACAATGATAAAATGGGGTGGGGACTATTTACACTATTTTGAGCTCTTTGGGTGAAAGTTGGGGTAATGAAAGTTTTATATAATTACAAAAAATACAACAGAATTTAAATTAAATAGCCATAAACCACAGTCTCAAAGTATACAATAAAGTTAAACAATTCACTGATAATGATAGTGATGTTTAACAATAAAGAGACAAAAACATAATACCAATAATAGCAAAAATTAATCATCTCCAAAATTACAAGTAAAACTTGTACTTGAATGTGCAAGTAAAACAACGGTATCTAGGAAATGTATCGGAACATGTGCAGAGTTCAATCCAAGATTTAGTTGCACCTTCCTGTAACTTTGAGCTAATGTTTCTTTTCCAGCGGCTTTCCTCACACAGACCATTTGCCTAGATGACACAACGGTCAAGTTTGAGATTTGGGATACAGCTGGGCAGGAGCGCTACCACAGTCTGGCACCCATGTATTACCGGGGTGCCCAAGCGGCCATTGTTGTCTATGACATCACCAACATGGTGAGGATTTTTGACTCTGTCTTGTCAGCTTAGACCCAAGAGGGCCTCTTCTCTTGTTCCGATAATCTTGAATGCCTGAAGTCCTGGACGTGTATGAATCCATTTGACAAATGCTTTATGGCCCAGGGTAAAACTTTCAAGGAAAGCCAAGCCCCTTGGGCTTGCTTTAAGATTAAAAATGCTTGGTTTTCCTTGGTTTCTTTAAATGAAAACAGGTTGGGCTCTTTAGACCTTAGTTGCAATTGAAATTTACTGTTGGGTCTAGTAAGTGAGGTTGTAAATCTGTTGTCTGGGCTTCACCACTTTGGATGGCATCGTCTCCATGATGCAACATTCTTCCATAAAAAATAATAATCTCTGCATCTGGAAAAGTAGCATGTTGGGGAAAGGGGGAAGCTAGAAGCGCTCGCCTGCAGCCTGTAGCAGTGCAGAAGACTCAACTACTGCCTTCTGTTGGAACACTTCCGTGCTTACTGTTCTTGTGTCAATTTCATTTCATTTCCATATACTGAGGCGTGTGACGATAGCCCCAAATTACACAATTCTGTGAGCTCCTGAACCTTAGCCAAATGCTAACATTTTAAAATCTTGGTATTTAAATTGGACGTTGAAGAATTTTGAAGTCTGAATACAGCAGTTTAAGGTCTCCATGCAATGTTTGTTAAGCATAAACCTGTCCAACGCACTCATTTACATGTAAAATCCAGCAGCACCCATAACTCTGAATGTTATAAAAACGTCATTTTTGCTAGCAATTTTTCCTCCGCCGCTGTCAATCTTTGCCCAGCCTTGGATATGCAAAACTAAGATGGAAGTGACAGGCCAGTGAACATGTCGTTCTGCTTGTTAGGAAGAGTGTGTTGGAATTCCAGTTAGAAAGAACTGGTATTCTTCTTGCACTGAACTGACTGCTGAGCTGACTTCCCTCTTTCCTTGCCTGTTTCCTTCTTGTAGGACACCTTTGTACGAGCCAAGAACTGGGTGAAGGAACTGCAGCGGCAAGCCAGCTCTAACATAGTCATTGCCCTGGCAGGGAACAAGGCTGACTTGGCCAGCAAGCGAGCTGTTGACTTCCAGGTGAGTGGCATTCATTGCCTTGGGAAGTAAACCTTCTTGTAGTCGTCCTGTGACTGGAGGAAGCTGCTGTCATGAACTAGCTAACATGGCTAGGCAAACAGCTTTCCTCTCCTGCTCATCCAATCTATATGTAACTAGTGGGAAGTGCTTGGCAGGGCATGGGAATTTAAAGAAACCAATAAATATTGTGATTTTTAAATTGATAGTTTAATTAGTGAATTTCAGGGCTGCACATATACACACACACACACACACACACCAACCCAGGGATTCGACGTGACCTTGCCCTGAATCAACTTGAGGGGGGCGAAGTCATGCCAAAGTCACGTTTCTGTCCACCGTCTTGATTCAAAATGGCGGAGCTCACACTTCATGAACCCCTGTTCTGATACCTTGAGAGGTGGCCAAAACCTATAGAGAACAGACAGATAGGCAGGCATATAACTTTACAATATATATAGCAGATGCTGAACTACCGTATCTTACAGTTGCTTGGTAATCTGTACAACTACTCTGCATAGCTTTGAAAGTCTTAGGAATGTGCTATAAATGCTAAGTGATCATGACAGTGTGAGCAAAATTCTGGGAATTGTCAAGTATCTCGTATGGTAACATGCTACTATGTATTATTATTTTTAAAAAATACTTGTTTATTTAGTAGGTTAACACCCTGTTTTTTCGCTAAAGTGGCTAATGACGCTTGTAAAACACAACAGATACCCCCCAAAACAACCAGCCCTACTCAAACAAGAACCAGCATCATATGTTCTTCCCACAGGGCAGATGGTATCATATTAGACAGTCATTCAGTCGAGTTCCATAGTGTATTACAGTAGAGGCAACAATTGGAAAAACCACAATGTGAACTGAAGACAGTGCTATCATCAATATAAAACAGGGCAGAGTAGTAGTTAATTCTCAAAGACCAACTGAAACAGCCAGGTTTTACTTGACTGCCTAAAGCAGAGAGGGGGCTGTTATAATCTCCTTTGGAAGGGGAATCCAGAAGTATTGGGGCACCGACAGAAAAGATCCTGGTAGAGAGTAATAGTTCTCCAATACAGTGGTACCTCGGGTACAGATGCTTCACATTACAGACGCTTCAGGTTACAGACTCTACTAACCCAGAAATAGTACCTTGGGTTAAGAACTTTGCTTCAGGATGAGAACAGAAATCGCACCACAGTGGCAGCGGGAGGCCCCATTAGCTAAAGTGGTGCTTCAGGTTAAGAACGGACCTCCAGAACCAATTAAGTTCTTAACCCGAGGTACCACTGTATTATGGAGTTCTGGAGAAAGGGCCTCATGAGTAGATCTTAAGTGTGTGTGTGGCGGTGGGGAGGCACTCGCTTCTTGGAGGCATCAGTGGCTGCCCCACAGCTGTCATGCCATCATGCCAGGTTCAGTTACCATTGAGTCATGCTGTCCTGGGAGACTGGAGTGTCTCCACTGTGCCACCCCCCCCCCCCCGGGATAATGCTGGCAGTGGCCAAGGCTGTCATCATTCCTCCATTAGCGAATTCTGTTTTTCAAGCACAGCTGGGACACCCAACAAACACGACGCCCCTTGCCAGACCTGCTCCAATCATAGCTCTTTTCTCACACTTAGCAGTCTTCCACGAGCCTCTTGTCTGCACTAGTTTGGAATCCACGTCATCTTTCCCATCCTGGGAGCAAAACGCCATGTGGTGGCCAGAACTAAGTGAGGGTTCAAGGCGCTGACAGCAGTATTGAACTGAACTGGAAAACCTGGAGACTGCTATGCAGCTGTGGTGGCTACCCATTCACCGATGAGTTTAGCTGTCTTCTCTTTACCATCTCTCTGTTTATAGGTGTTTGGTGAACAGAGGTTGAAGGCAGTGTTTATACTGGTTATAAAGGGTAGCACTTCTGACATGTCCCTTCCTTTCTGTTACTGAGTTGTGGTTCTAGGAAGCACCAGATCAGGCCGCCAAAAGGTTGTCTGAGTACATGTCTCTGCACAGATTCTGATTTGGCTCGACACATTCCCTTGCAGGAAGCCCAGTCCTATGCAGATGACAACAGCTTGCTGTTTATGGAGACATCCGCAAAGACGGCAATGAATGTGAATGAGACCTTCATGGCGATAGGTTAGTAAAGTGGTGGGGAGACGCAGGGTGGTGAGTCACCCTCCACACTGCCATATATATATATATATATATATATATATATATATATATATAATATTTATTAAAAATTTTCCAGAATAAAAAGGAAAGATAGCAAGCAAGAAAGAAAAAACAAATATGATTTACACTTGGTTTCAGTGGCATCTTTCCCGGACTTCCCCCCCTCCCCCTCTTGTATTCCATTTCCCTTAAATTGATTCCACAGATTCTTACCCCAAATTTTAAAACCTTATTTGTAATTTTAAATAACCCATTTATTCCAAATTAATTTATCTTATTTATCTTAATGAACCATTTCTGCTTATATTTTATATAATTCCCTAAGATCGACCCCATTTCCCTTCCACGAATTCCCCTATTTTCAAACAACAAACATGAAAAAAGAAAAGAAAGAAATAATATATAATTTTACAGCCTTTGGATTCCAAATCTCCCCCCCCCCACATTCCCCGGTTCCAATCCCCAAAGTTCATCCATTGTCTACTGCCAGCCTGGTGTATCCACGTCTATATCTCAACTCCACTTTGCCGTCTTTTGATAGCTTTTAATTTCAGAAAGTCCAATCTCGAAAAAACTCTCAGAAAAAGTCATTGTTCTTCCATCCACACCTCTATGTTTAAGAGTCTAACTTAAATTCTATTTCTTGGTCCTTTTAAAGTCTGGATGTTCCAAATACTCCGGCTTCAAATTTGGTCCAGCTCTTATTCCTCAGGTTGCTTTTTCCTGTTCTGCTGCAGAAACCTTCTAATTCAGAAACTTCTTGTTCTCCACAGAGGCTTTTGTTATTCAGGAACATAACTTGCGTCAAGTCCCTTCCTTTCTTCAATAGATAAATCCATTGTCTCCTTTAGTATAGAAACCTCTGTAGACAAAATAATGCTTCGTTTTTGCAGCTTTCCCAAGAGATAACAGATCCTGCTCAAATTCATAGTATTTTTCCACTTGCTGCTACTGTTGCAATGTCCCAGCCTCCCTCTAGAGGGAATATGGTAACTTAATTTCTTTCAAAATCAGACCCAAAAGTTAAATAACTTGTTGCCTTTATTTCCAATAATTTATGTCCAAATTGTAACAAATCTAACCAGCAAAGCCATCGTAACAAAGTTCTCTTTTATTTTCCTGCTTTGACAGCTACTTTGACAGCTGTCAAAGTTTCTGTGTCTCTTCACCAGTCTCTCATAGCGGATCGTTCCCGGTTCCCGGGGGGGTTGCATTTTAGTTCCCACAAATCAGTCTTCTCCTCCAGCACAATTATTGTAATTTCCCTTCGTGAAGTTAAAATTTTTTTTCAGGTAAACAAGTTCATCTCTCGATCTTAGTTGTCAAATCCTTGCGTTGAGCCATCTACAACGGGGGGGGGGGCGGACTTCCTTTTTGCACTCCCCCCGCTCGCTCCAAATTCAAAGATCAAATTTCCCTTTTAAGTCGAATCAATTTACTCACGGGTTGTTCCTTTTAGTCCAAATCCGAAATTTTCAAAGAAGAAGTCGTTGCTCTCCACCGAATGGCATGCGGCTTCGCTGGGCAGGGGAAGCATTGGACTCACAGCACCACACCCCCCCGTCACCCGCTCCGCAGCCTTTAAAAAGGCTCCTTCGCGGGTCGGGGGGGTGCAAACGGTGCCCGCCGAGTCACCAGGTCCATGGGCATCTCCGCCCATGGTTTTTGAGGGTCCCCGCATCGCCGGCACGGCAGGACCCGACCCCTACCCAGCCGACTCCCTCCGGAGCTTGGAGGGAGTCCGCCATTCGGCGATGGCGCCGACCTGGAAGTCCCACACTGCCATATATTGGGAACAAAGTGATGTTAAATAAATAAATAAACAGACACAAACACACACACATCACAATCTTGGGTTCCTGAACGGCTTGGGGTGCAGTTCGCTGCAGAATAGGCCACTTCAGACTTGAGGAAACTTGCAGGCCTAGGTCCAGGAAAGGCCGTGTGGGGATTCATTCATTCATTCGGTTTCTATCCTACCTTTTATTCCAAGGTGTTCAAGGTGGTGTGCATGATTCTTCCCCCACCCCTGGTCATTTAATCCTCACAACAAGCCTGTGAAGTAGGTTAGGCTGAGAGGCAGTGACTGGCCCAAGGTCACCTAGTGAGCTTTATGTCCAAGGTGGTATTTGGCCTCTCAGGTCCTAGTCTGGCACTCTCTGTTGACTCTCTGTTGCCAAAAGTGCTGGGTAGGAGGAATACAGGCTCTGAAAGATCGGGTGGAATGAGGTCCCAAGGGAGGGGAGCTGAAATAAGGACCTACAGAGTGGGTAGTGTGCTGAGAAATGGGGGAGGGGGGGGAGAGACATGAGAAAGAAGTAGGGTAGAAAGGCCAGAGGGGTGAGCAGGAGGCAGTGGTTAAGCAAGGCAGCTGGGGGCAAGGGTGTGTGGAGTAGAAAGGCACGGGAGTCTAGAGACAGAGAAGCTGAATATATCCATCTTGACTGACCAGCTGAATATTGCGGTGCCAGTTACCCCTTTGAAAGCAGCAGGAAATTGAGAGGTTGCTAGCTTCCAGGAGTTGGGACAGACATGATCTTAATCCCCTGCCACAGGGTGAATCTTACAAACCAGTTCACTTGGATGTGCCTCTTCCTTTCCCCCCCCCCCTCAGCCAAGAAGCTCCCCAAAAACGAACCACAGTGCCCAACAGGAACAGCAGGCAGGAACCGAGGTGTCGACCTCCAGGAGAGTAGCCAACCCAGCAAGGGGCCGTGTTGCAACTGAAGGGGCCACACTGCCTGCCTCTCTGGGCGGCCCCAACTGGAATGCGCCTGAACCAATCGCACTTACGGAAGAACAGCTGCCAGGATCCCTCTTCTTCCCACCTCTTCCCAATCCCCACCTTTTTTTGCTGCTGTGTCTCCTCCCCTCTCTTTCCCTCTGGCTGCAGAATGGAGGGAGCAAGAACCACCTGCCCGCTCTTCTGTACAAATGATGAATTCATCTTTTTAAAAAAAGTCTTAGTCACCTTTTTTTAAAAAAAAAAAGAGAGCAAAAACACACAAAGGAACTATAGCACACCTCTTCGACCACTCTTCATGGGTAGGTGATGTGCATTTCCAGAGCTTTGGCCTCTCCTATCTCTGCCTTTCCTTTTCCTTTTCTTTTTCTGAAGGGTTCTTACAGCCTCGTATTGGAAGGAAGACCTGCCTTACTTCAGCCAGAAGTGACTTTTGGAACACCTGCTTGGTGATTCTAAGCCACTTCCACTGGTAGGGCTTAACCCTAAAGAAAGTGTGGTTGCCGTAGGCCGGGGAAGGCGCTGAGAGTTGTATGCTGGCAGAATGACAACTCCCAGGGTTCCTTGGCCAGGAGCCTGGTCTAGATATGGTATAGACTTG
Organism: Podarcis cretensis; assembly: GCF_951804945.1. Lineage (NCBI taxonomy): Eukaryota > Metazoa > Chordata > Lepidosauria > Squamata > Lacertidae > Podarcis > Podarcis cretensis. The sequence continues at coordinate 25,358,661 of NC_137182.1, read as the reverse complement.
CTCTTATAAAAAGCAAGTGCTGTAACGAAACACACAGGTAACCACTAAATGAAACGGTAGCAGTAATGCTAGATTGAGGAAGAACTTCTGGCCTTTAAGCCTTGTTTTGACCAAATCACAATTATGAGTATTGCTAGGGGTTGCGGGGGGGGGGAGGGATCTGATTTTCTTCTGTATTTTGTATTCTTGTTTTCAACATATAACCAATCAGTATCTCTTAAATCACATATACCAACTAGCCTTGCACCCACCTACGTTTGCATTGGGCTTTGGGTATACCAACTCTGCATTAATATTTTTTTTTCCTATTTACATTTTGGATATAATGCACTAATTCAGCCTGTTGAAGAAAAATTGTATTAAAATTATCACTTCTTTTGAGCAATGTGATGCCATTGTTAATAACCCTATAGTATGATGTTGGTGGGTGTATAGATGCAGGGGGGTGGGGAGGATGGACGTGATGTGGGGAGGGGGGCAATAATATGTATTCACATGCAGATGAAATATTGGTAATTCCACTAAATAAAACTGCAGAAGGGAGACCACAGATTTTGTTTCTGATCTAGTGCCTGAGGCAATTTTGTCTTAACTCATATTGGTATTTAAGGGGAGGAGTCTGTCAGTCTCTTCAATGCAAAGCTCCAGTTGTGTATGATTTGAAAAATAAATTTTTTATAAATCAGATACTGACCAGAAAAGCAGCTTCTGTCTTTGTATAAATCAGCCACGTTAACGTCTGGCATCTCCACTAAACTTACCTGGGAGTAAGATAACTCTTTACTCTGAAATTTGGAGGACATTTTACAATTTGCTTGGATGAATTCACATCGTTACACTCTCAATTGTTGGGCTTACGCTGCTAATATTCTTAGATTTTCAAGTATTGTAGTTCTTTATCCTTGGATCACAAATATTCTTCCAAGAATGAATCTATCTTGAAAAGGAAACAAGGGACTACTGTGTGGGTGGGTGAAACATGGCTTGTTGCCTGCAGGTGCCCTTGAGTTGTGGACTGAGCTGCTGTGACATCATGGAATGTTTGTAAGCATCTAAATTGTCCAGGAGAAAGCATCTGTAAAGAAAACATTAGTAGTGCCATTTCTGTATTGAAGTAAAAGGTCCATTTGCCTGGTAAAGAATCTTCACATAATGCTGAGTGAAGTTTTTGATGTTAGGAATGGAATCCTCCTCCCCTTGGAATTGGTTGCATCAAGTGTTTGCGGGGGGAGAGGGCGTTTCAGAGAAAGAAAAATATTGTTTACAAATTAAAATAGACCTGTGACTTATCAGTCAGGTCTCCAAAACTACCGTATTTTTTGCTCTATAAGACTCACTTTTTCCCTCCTAAAAAGTAAGGGGAAATGTGTGTGCGTCTTATGGAGCGAATGCAGGCTGTGCAGCTATCCCAGAAGCCAGGACAGCAAGAGGGATCGCTGCCCTCTTGCTATTCTGGCTTCTGGGATTCAGAATATATTTTTCCTTGTTTTCCTCCTCCAAAAACTAGGTGCATCTTATAGAGCGAAAAATACGATAGTTTTTGATGGTACAACAAAATTCAAATATAGATGTACAGTATAGACTATTTCCAGAACTAAACACCCAGGTTGGTTAATATGGCCTTGCATTGGGAAGGCATGCCTACCTCCAGTACGTAATAGGTCAAAAACATGGGATGGTGTTCACACTCTATTAAATCTTATGCTCCATTGAGGTCAGTAAAGGAGCATATGCTCTGAAGGCTCAGCAGCCTTGATCTCTTATTAAAATTATATCTGGTAGTATGGCTGCAAAAGACCTGAAACTTACTATCGGACAGCATTGGGCTAGTGGCGATTTAGTAAAAGGCAACTTCATTTGCCTTCCTTGAATAGTGTTGCCACCTGCCCCCAGATCTTGATCAGTTTCCAGAACTGAGAGCCAAAATCTCAGCTAAACTGTTAGGTCTCATTTTTACTCCCTTTGTTTCTCTAGGAAAGCCAGTAGATCCAGGAAGTCAGTTTCCACAAATAAGTGCTTCTGTGTTTGTAGTTTTGCAGTCCTGTATCTAGTCTGACTGAAGGCATTCTTTCATTCACTGTATATTTGTACTTTTAAGAGCCAGGTAGGAGTGGTTCAGTTTATGTGTATTTGTAAAGGTGAGAGGCATTCTTCGAAGGCTTCACTTCTGGGCAGCATTGTACAAAAGAATCAACGTTTGGTTCTTTTCATGAGAAGCAGCATTTGGCATGTATTCTGAGGCATTTTGTCCTTTGCAGGTAACTTTTTTTAAAAAAAGGAATTCTAGGTCACTCAAGTTCAGAGCCATCCCAAAATGCAAGAGGGTTGTCACTTTCTGTAAGCATCTTTTCCTGTGACTTTCTTAGATTTTATAAATTTTATTGTAACAAAACACGCATTCATTTAATTCAAGACAGTAATAATGATGATCCCATTAATAAAACAAACCTGGTTCTTGGAACGCCCAATTCCCATCAGCCCCAAGCTATTATTGCCTGTCTAAGTGAGACTGGAGCTGCAGTCAACCTGTGGAGGCTATGAGCCCTGCCACATAAAAGTACCCCATTTCAATAATTTTTTCACCTGATCATTTGAAAGCTATTAGCAGTCCTCTTAAACATATCCTTCTGAGAGGAAAACCCCTTTCCTTCAACCTGCAATATACAAAGCATCGCGAGACGTATTTTACATATTACATACATATTTTAATTTAAACAAAATTATTTTGCGTGTTTTCATTCCCATATTTCTACACGAGTAAACAGCATTCATCTTTTCTTTTTTTCAATCTCTGTTTTCAGTAGGAACAGAGGTCACATTTCCCCTTTTCCCACCGCACCTTGATTCTCCTTCTCAAGTAGCCCGATACCTGCGGAACTACATCACCCAGCATGCAACTGGTGGCAGGGGGGAGCGGCTGCGTAGCAGCCTCCAGCCAATAGCCACACCAGAACCCCTATCCTGCACATGCGTAGTGGCGCCCACGCGCCCACGCCGCCTCGGAGGGGTCCCGGGCATCATGGCGGAGCCGGAGGTCTCATCGCAGGCTAGCCGGGCACCGCAGGCTAGCGCTCCCTCCGTCTCCACAGTGTCTGCAGCCACGGCTCCGCCGGTAGTGGGAGGAGGCGGAGCCGGAGGAAGCAGCAGCGATCCGGTTCGCCCGGGGTTGAGCCAGCAGCAGCGCGCGAGCCAGCGTAAGGCGCATGCGCGGAGCTTCCCGCGGGCAAAGAAGCTGGAAAAGCTAGGGGTGTTCTCAGCCTGCAAGGTACGGGGGCCCGGAGGGATCAAAAGACTGGGAATTCCTCCTTGGCTACGTGGTCCAGCCATAGCTGCATCCTTTCTCTAGACCAGAAGAGATGTTGCAGACATAGAAGCTGTATTTCTTTGTCCGGGATGTTCGTTTACGTTTTTAATCGCACCATATCCCGGAATTCTATAGGCAAACGGCAACAGTTGGAAATAAAATGTTTTTGGATGTAAGGAGCTGCCTAACAAACCATGTGGTCCACACTGTCTGCTCTGATTTTCTGGTAATGGGCCTCCATGGTTTAAGGCAAGGTCTTTTGGTTGATGCCTGCCTGAAATCTATTGCCTGTTGATGCCAGGGAGTGAACCTGGAATCTTCTGTTTATTATATTTTGCTCAGCTATAGCCCAATTTTAAAAATAATAATACAGTAATTATTATAATATGCATGTTTAGAAAACAATCATGAAATGAATCTTGAAATATGTAGTATCTCTAGCTCAGTTGTCTCAGGGTTATGAGTTTGAGCCCCACGTTGAGCAAAAGATTCCTGCATTGCAAGGGGTTGAATTAAATGATTCTTGTTTTCCCTTCCAACTCTTCTAAAGCCTTGTATCTGCCCCACCTGAAAGAGCAGTACTGAGCTTTATGGCAGGAAGCATGCCGTTGGTCATAGCTGTTAATTCTAATCATGAAATTCATTTCCACAAAAAGTGAAGCTATTGCAGCACTTCCAGTTGTGGTCAGTGCTATTCTAAATCATGAGTGGCCCCACTGAAGTTAATGGGCATGACTGACTAAGAGTCATTAATTTCAGTAGGTCTACTCTTGAGTAGGAATAGCATTGGATACAACCCATTATGCCTGATCTAGTACTAAATATGTGGATGAATCAAAGGAAAACAGTACCTAGAGCTTGGTAATTGTGAGTGATGAAATGGAACTTGACTTTTTCAGCTTCCCACTTCTGGTAGTTGTGCATCTCTGCTCAAGAATTCATGTGTCCCTTTTCTGCAGTCAGGCAGATGAAGTCATTCCCACTGTATCTTTGCAAACCTCCTTTTGCAGTCATTTGCAGCAGCATAGTGATATGTGTGGGAAGCGACTGTGCATTCCGTAACAGGCACCACATAGAATGGCTCTGTTCTGCCTTAAAACAATGAGGGAACCGATTTAGTTGCATAAACATTTTTGCATCCCCCCTCCCCATTTTTAGTGGATGTGATTTTATAGGAAGCAAAAATGGACACAGAAAGAGGGAGGAAACACATTCCCTTTGCCTTGGCCACCTGAGCCAACTCTCCTCTGTGCTGCGGCAATTCAGCACACTGAAGCGGCAAGTGTCTGCTCAGACGCTCATCCAAGTATATAGGTCCTGCCTGTCTGCACTGTGTTGCTGTCTGTGGAGTGCATGCTGCTCCTGCCAAAGCACATTCTGGGACAACTGGAGTCTGATAGGGGCTTCAGAGAGATGCCATTGCATCTCTGTTTACTCACACTGGTCTCAATAAATAGTCAAATCTGACTAGCTCTATGATACGTCATCATGTCTGCTGCAATAAATTTCTGATTGGATGGGATCTTGCAGTGAAGGGAAAAGAGGTAGCTCTGTACGTTAAATAAAAAAAAGGGTGCAGAAGCAGATCAGTTGAACAATGGCTGTAAACAGCCAGGAAAAATGAAGCCAAAAGGAGGTGAAGTTTGGTGTGTTTCCCCCGAAACCCAATCCAGGGTACATTTCACATCCCTTGAAAGCACCTTTTCTTTTTGCCTTAAACATGCCTGAGTGAAAATTCAGCATGGCTCTGCTTTTATTAAAGCAGTTTTTTACCTGTAACATGTTAGTTATGGTGCTCATGGATGTGAGCATTGCCCCAGTTTTTTCTACACATAGCAGCCTTGCTCTCTCTCTCTCTTTTTCTCCCCACTCCTCCAGGCTAATGACTCTTGCAAATGCAATGGGTGGAAGAACCCAAACCCTCCCACAGCCCCCCGTATGGACCTGCAGCAGACGGTCACCAACCTCAGCGAGCCCTGCCGTAGCTGTGGGCACACGCTAGGTAACTCAGCAAGCCTCTCTCTCTCTCTCAGGATGTTTTATTCCCAGCCCAGGTGAAGGCACTTGGGAGTCGGGAAGGGGACGTCCCCATCAAGTCTGTCACCAGTAAAAGTGATGCTGTACTGTGAAAAATGCCCTTCTCCTCTGCCATATATGAAGCATCCTTTATTAGTTGCTTCAGGCATCTGGTGAAAACATGTTTTTGCTCCCTGAGCCATAAGATTGGACCCTGTTACTTCTGAATGCCTTCTTTTGGCTGTTCCTACTTTTATTTGTTTATTAGTATTTATTTTGACAGTTTATATACAGTACTGCTTAGTTATGATTGTCTCTAAGCAGTGTACAAAAAACCTTCTTTTTTAAAAAAAGGGTAGGGACCGTGTCCCTGCTTGCTTTGCCCACCAATCCCACTTACTTTCCCCATGGTGTGCAAAAATCCCCACTCCCCCACCATCACCCCACTATCCTTATGATGAACTGCTACGTAACAGCATCCTTACATTTGTATTATATAGTAAGATAAAAAAGAAAGAGCTCCTGTTCTTTGGGTGTCAAATTCCATACTGGATATCAGACTTTATTTGGTGGTTATTTTTTAAAAATTAAAAAGAGTTTGTTTCATTTTTATCTCAGTCTGTCTCCATCAAACGCAGGCCAGTGGACGTGGTTCCCCTTTCATTTTATATTCACGACAACCCTATGAAGTACAGTGGTACCTCGGGTTACGTACTTAATTCATTGCAGAGGTCCGTTCTTAAACTGAAACTGTTCTTAACCTGAAGCAGCATTTTAGCTAGTGGGGCTTCGCGCTGCTGCCACGCCGCTGAAGGCCGATTTCTGTTCTCATTCTGAAGCAAAGTTCTTAATCTGAAGCACTATTTCTGGGTTAGCGGAGTCTGTAACCAGAAGCGTATGTAACCTGAGGTACCACTGTAGGTTAGGATCAGAGGCAGTGACTGACTCAAAAGTCATCCTTGCCCAGTGTGTTTTGTGACTGAACTCACTGCCCTCTGTCCTACTTAAATACTCTGACCACTATACTGTACAACAGGGGTGGACAATGAGTGGTGTTCAAATGTTTGTGTGTATCATCTTTTATGACAGCTATACCCTGTACTTTAGCCAAAAGAAGTCTCTCACAGAGATCATTACTATTATGGTCCTGGCACTGCTCACAGGACCAAAATGGGACCAAAGACTTCTAGGGTGGCCAGGTGCGGTCTTCCAGGCCTTGAGACTCTCCCTTAGGTCACACCCCTCACCAGTCCTGCTCTACACCCTCCTTGCCTGCTTTGCTTCTCTGAAATGTGATCTTGAATTCTTGAATTCCCTGAGTGGAAGTGTCTGTGTGTATATGTAGAAATCTCTGGTTGCTAGCATGTATCGTACTGTACAAAGGTAAGAGTTGCATCTATTGCTTAGATTTCATATGCCTTTAGTCACACCCACCACTGGCACGTGGCTCCCAGAATGTTGCCTGCAACAGAATGTGGCCCTCAGGCTGGAAAAGTTTCTAAAACTGAGTTTCCTGAAGTTGGGTCTCCAGCAATTTTTGGACTACAGTTCCCATCATTCCTGACCACTGGTCCTGCTAGCTAGGGATGATGGGAGTTGTAGTCCAAAAAAAACACAGCTGGAGACTCAAGCTTGGGAAACCCTGTTCTAAAAAGACATGACATGTGAAGAAAAGGGAATGGGGGTAGGAGGAGGCCAAAAGGAGTTGTAGTCCAGCAACAGCTGGAGGGCCACAGGTCCCCCTTCCCTCCTGGACAGAATCTTGCACACAGCAGACCTATATAATGTAGATAAGCCCCACCAGTTGCTAGATAAAGAGAGTCTCTGGACGGTGGCGGGGTGGGAGGCGGATGGATGATGAGCCTTTGTTGTGCTCCATCCCATTTGGGTTAGACCATAACCTGATTTCTCTCACCTGCCCTCAGCTGACCATGTGTCTCACCTGGAGAATGTCTCCGAGGAAGAGATCAATCGGCTTCTGGGGATGGTAGTAGATGTGGAGAACCTTTTCATGTCAGTGCACAAGGAAGAGGACACAGACACCAAGCAAGTTTATTTCTACCTGTTTAAGGTGAGCTCAAAGAGGACTAGTGTATTGCAAAATGTCCATAGTGGTGGTTGGGGGTTTTCTGGTGGGGCGGGTGGTGGGGAGACCAGAAACTCAGATGAATACAAGGAAGTTCTCAAGATCTTTTAAGTGGCTATTTCACATCAATGCTTTGGTTGTTGGTTTTTTAACTGCATTTATTATTTGTTTTCAAGAAATACACACAGAAACAAACATTGTACATATAAGTTTGGAGTAAGTTGATGTTTTATGGATCTGTTGTTGATTTTATCCTTATACGTTGTACTATGCCTTGCTGTATTTTTATGAAAATGTAGATTATAAATTTGTAAATGAAATAATAGCAAGAGTGCTCCCAGAATACAGAAAGTGCAGAAAGGAGACTGCAGCCAATGCAGTGTGTCCATGCAGTTCTGCTTGGGCGAGTGCAGCTTTTGTTTCAGAGGGTGTGGACTTGCGAAGATGGTTGCATGAGCTTTCTGTCATGATACCATTATACATTTGCTCAAGATCCTATGCCTTCCACTCCCCTGCCCCCAACTTCGTTGCTGTTTTGTTTTCTTTGTCATATTAATTCCCATATTTCCTTATCTGCTTAATCGTGACAATAGTTGGTTCTGAAATACTAATGCAGAAATAACTGGAGACCAGTGGGGGAAAGTGGGGGAGCATAGGAAGATGTCTTGCGTTGAGCCAGACCACCGGTCCCTTGAGTTTAGCATTGTCTATGCCAAGGCTGAGGAGCCTATGGCTTGCCAGGTGGTGTTGCGCTACCATCCGGTCATCTCTGACCATTGGACATGCTAGTTGGGGCTGCTAGGAATTGGAGCCCAGCAGCACCTGGAGAGCACAGGTTCCCCAGCACTGGCTGGCAGCAGCTCTTCAATCTTTCCCGCGCCTACCGGGAGATGCCAGGGTTTGAACTTGTGATGCGCTGGCATGGACTTGTTGTGCACCTTAGATGGAAGCCATTCTGAACAGATTGTGGGCATCCCACATACCTTGGAACATCTTAGGCAGAACTAGTAAAACTATCTCAAGGAGCTCGCGAGCAGGATTTGAAATAGGAGCGACAGAAGGAATAGAAGAATATAGTATACCAACGTGTTGGTATAAGAGAGAGAAGGTATTGTACAGCAGGGGGGAGGAATTAAAACACCACAGAAAATGGAGTGGGAAGTCGAGACAATATAAATTTATTAGGTATTGAAGTATATTTCAAACTTTTGAAAATTCAATAAAAAATTATTACAAAAAAAACCTACAAGGAAATAATGGGTGATTTCCCCCCCTTTTTTTCTTGAGATTAAAACAATTTCTTTCCCCCCTCTCTACAGCTCCTAAGGAAATGCATCCTACAGATGAGCCGCCCAGTTGTTGAGGGCTCACTCGGAAGCCCCCCTTTTGAAAAACCAAACATTGAACAGGTAAAAAGATGCCTTGAGATATGTAAACTGCCAGGGTGCATCTAAAACACATATTTGGCTCCCTGTGCCTAGAAAAAAAAGGCTGTATTCCCCTCGCAGAGCTACAATTCTCAGAGTAGTTTAATTAATCCCTCTTCACTGGGAACTGTGGGAATGGTTGCTCTGTGAGTGAACTAGCGGGCCTCCTAACAACTGTATAAATCATAATAATTTGGGGGTAGGGCTCAGATGGCAACCCAGTATGCCGGAGACCCCACAGACATGTAAGGCTGCTATAGCTCACCTGGCCTTCTGTTCTCCCTCTCAGGGCGTCTTAAACTTTGTGCAGTACAAGTTCAGCCACCTGCCCCCTAAGGAGCGACAGACCATGTTTGAGTTGTCGAAGATGTTCCTTCTGTGCCTAAACTACTGGAAGCTGGAAACGCCGTCTCAGTTCCGCCAGCGCTCACAAAATGATGATGTGGCAACGTACAAGGTTAACTACACCAGGTGAGCTGGGGGAAGCGAAGAAAGCAGAGCCCAAGTCTTAATTGTGTTGGGAAGTTTTCAATGTTTGATGTTTTATTATGTTTTTATATGTGCTGGAAGCCACCCAGAATGGCTGGGGAAAGGTGGACGAGGTATAAATAAAATAAAAAAACAACTATTATTATTATTATTATTATTATTATTATTATTATTAATATTATTATTATTAGCAGCAACAACAACAGGGCTAATCTCCAATGACTCATTTGCATTGTCAAGTGTGGTTTGGTGACTTATTGATAAAGATGAACACCTCTGGGCAATTGCATTTCCATACTTCCTGAATAACTACAGCAAAACAACAACTCCTCAGTGCTTCTCAGATGGGAGCCAGAGGTGAAGGGAGGGAGTTGATCCTTCAGCAAGCAGAGTCACTTTTCATTCACCAGTGGAAGAAGTCATAGTGACTGCCCAAACTCTGCTGCCCTAATCATGAACGCTGTAGGAGAGTACAGTTGTACCTCGGCTCCCGAACACCTTGGGAGTCAAATGTTTCGGCTCCTGAACGATTGAAACCTGGAAGTGAGTGTTCTGGTTTTCGAACGTTGTTTTGGAAGCTGGACATCCAACGGGACTTCCACAGCTTCTGATTGGCTGCAGGATTCTGTTCGACTTCTGAGGTACAACTGTATATGAGATGTTCTGACCTCAGCAAATTTTCTTCTCACTCTTGCCACCTACCTCCGTTGGCTGATTTTTTAAGAGGGCGTCTGAGATGGCCTGTACTCGTTCTCCACCCAAGACGGTGCTGGATTGGTCCCCTAGTCCACACAGGCAGAGAGGAATGGAGGACTGCATTGATTCAGTTGTATGTCAGGATTCTGCCCATTCACCTGGAGGCATGTGCTCTTGGGGAGGTAGAGGAGGTTTTTGAGGAAACCCAAGTTTGGAAAGAAAATGTTGGGAAACACTGCCGTGACCTAATAATCCCATTTCCCCCTGTTGCGCTAATAAGTCCTCGCTGCCTGTGATACCTCTGTGGCCTTCCCTCACCCTAGGTGGCTGTGCTATTGCCACGTCCCCCAAAGCTGCGACAGCCTCCCACGCTACGAAACCACCCAGGTGTTTGGGCGCAACCTTCTCAAGTCCACTTTCACGGTGACTCGCCGGCAGCTGCTGGAGAAGTTCCGCGTGGAGAAGGACAAGCTGGTACCAGAGAAACGGACCCTCATCCTCACCCACTTCCCCAAGTAAGGCCAGTTCCATGAAGCTACAGAAAGGGGCCATGCAGCTGCAGCGGGTTGTGGTACCATTGTTGGTACCCAATTTAAAATAGGCCCATTGAAATTAATAGATTTAGTTGGATACAACACTTTGGGTGCAAAATGGCAGCTCTGATGAGTCTGAAGGCATATTTCCCTCACAGAGTTATAATTCCCAGAGTTCCTTGGGAAAAGGGGTTGATGGTTAAACTGCTCTGAGAATCGTAGCTGTTTAAAGTGGTGTGACACTGACGGGGTGCCAACTATAAGGGGCTCTGGGCGCCCGAGCCCCCACAAAATTGTTGCGAGTGCTCAGCACCCACATTGCAGGACCCCCCAGCACAACGTTTGGTGCCTTGGAAAACACCGGAAGTCATGTCTGAGGTCTCAGAACATGACTTCTGGTTCCAAGGCCAGGGGGCGCACATGATGTCATGTTGCAGCATGACATCATGGGCACCCATAACCTGGGGTCCAAGTCAGCTCCCCTGGGCACTAATATAAATGTACACCACAGATGAGGCCTAAATCTGGTGTAGGGTTAGCCAGTCCTAATTTCTCATTCACTTTCATGATACTTTGGCTCCAGCTCATCCATGGGATTACTCTTTGGTGACTTGTCCTCTTTTGACACCAAGTCAAAAGATGTGAGAATGGAGGCTTCAGGGAGACTCACTCACAGCTACATAAGGTTGAGCATCGTCTCCATTTTTAAAAGGTGGGGGTTTTAACCCAGGTGGGATTTGTGGGATGCAGGTAGCGCTGTGGGTTAAACCGCTGAGCCTGGGGCTTGCCGATCAGAAGGTCGCGGTTCGAATCCCCGCAATGGGGTGAGCTCCCGTTGCGCGGTCCGTGCTCCTGCCAACCTAGCAGTTCGAAAGCACGTCAAAGTGCAAGTAGATAAATAGGAAGGTAAACAGCGTTTCCATGCACTGCTCTGGTTCGCCAGAAGTGGCTTAGTCATGCTGGCCACATGACCTGGAAGCTGTACGCCGGCTCCCTCAGCCAGTAAGGCGAGATGAGCTCCGCAACCCCAGAGTCGGTCACGACTGGACCTACTGGTCAGGGGTCCCTTTACCTTTACCTGAAGCTTAAAGACTCCGCCCCCACTGCATTGACACTGGGGTTCATGAGACTCCTGTATATGTTTTGCCCTGCTGATTCCCCTCCATTTCTCTCTGCCCAGGTTTCTATCAATGCTCGAGGAAGAAATCTATGGGGAGAGCTCACCAATCTGGGAGGCCGACTTTACTATGCCAGCGTCAGAAGGAACCCCACTTGTTCCCCGGCCAGGTATGTATCTCTTGGAACCCTTTTTTGGCAGCCGTCTATCCTCATGCAAATCTGTGACACAGCCTTATGCTGGTCAGCTCTGACTTGCAGGAGCTCTACAAAGTGTCATGCAGGGGTCTTGCGCAGTCTTCCTACCCAAGGTTGTTTTAAATGGTGGTTTGTACGTGGGGCCTGCTGCAATCAAAAAGGGGGGGGGGGAGAAACCTGTAGGTCTGCTCTGACTAGGACTGGCATTGGCTACAACCCATAAATTCCCAATCAACTTTCTACTGATTGGGCTGTGTGGATTGGGCTCTCTGTTCCCTATTCATTTTGTCTCAAGATCCTGAACATCCACATTACAGCAGTCCAATAAGCATTTATAAATTACCATTGTGGGTTTAGCTTTCTTTAAAGATCCAGTCATACTCCTAGCACTGTAGGAGTTCCTGAAGCACTCAAAGCTGATGGTCCTTAGAGAGGCACCCGAAGGTACCATGACTGGAGAGGGTTGCAATTCAGCACTTGTGGGTGGGTGCTTTCTAAACCTCAGTAAAAAGGGGTAACCCATGCATGCCACCCTGAGCCCCTTAAAATGGGATAAAAATAAACGTATTACGGTGTAAGTTGGCTGCTTGTTGTGGCTATACATTATGTACCTGGGGCAGGTGTGGGTGGGTCAGACGATTCTTCCTTCATTTTCTGTTGCAGCTGCTTCATGTCTTAATAGGGCTGTGTGTTCTTGTTTTTTCCCCATGCAGCAATCAGCACCGTTCCTGCAGCCAGCACTCCGCTGTTCAGCAAATCTCTCAGCTGCAGTTCCTCCTTGGCTTCCATTAACCTGGATGGCAGCTCATTGGATTCTGTGCCAGGTAAAGCCTGTAGTGTAGACGTATCTGGAGAATGTCCAAGCCAAACATCTTCAGCGAAGGGTTTAATAATAAGCCCTTGCTAGGAGACATCTGTTTTTCCCTTTGCAAAAGTGTTTCTTGAACAACCAGCCAAGAGTTTTGCAAACTCAGAAGGTTTTGTACTGAATTAAAAGCCGTTGGTTCATCCCTAGCCTCCTTGAGCCTGGGGGCACAGCTGGAAATCCAAGAAACATGAAAATAAATCCTGTTAGATCAGGAAAATGCCCCAACTAGTCCAGCATTCTGTTCTCACAGTGGCCAACCAATAATAATAATAAAAAATAATAATTTATTATTTATACCCCGCCCATCTGGCTGAGTTTCCCCAGCCACTCTGGGTGGCTCCCAATCAAGTGTTAAAAACAATACAGCGTTAAATATTAAAAACTTCCCTGAACAGGGCTGCCTTCAGATGTCTTTTAAAGATAGCATAGCTGCTTATTTCCTTCAAATCTGAAGGGAGGGTGTTCCACAGGGTGGGCGCCACTACCGAGAAGGCCCTCTGTCTGGTTCCCTGTAACCTCACTTCTCGCAATGAGGAAACCGCCAGAAGGCCCTCAATGTCTGGGCTGAACAATGGAGGTGGATATGCTCCTTCAGGTATACAGGACCAAGATGCCTTTGCGAAGCCTGCATGGATAAATTGAGTGTAACAGCACTCCACACTTGAAGATTCCCAGTAACTGGCATTCCGAAGCATACTGCCTCCAGCTAGTTGTGAAATACCCATTTCACAGAAGAAAAACTGGGGATGCTCAGAAGCCACCCACCCACTCTCCAGTGAGAGGCAAACCACCAACACGCTCCAAATAAATAAAACACAGACAAAAGAAAACAGGCAGCACCCCCAACCAAAAAACCCTTCTTTTTATAAATATAGATAAAGAAACATTGGGAAGGGGGGCCTTGGTAGGCATCATCTAAGGGAGCTGTGGTGCCCATGAGGGCCAGGTTTTGGAACCCAGCTCCACAAGTATTGTTTTACTCGCAATCCATTCATAAGCTATATTTAACCGTGTCTTAAATTTGACACTGCAGCTCAAAGCCACCTGTCACGTAGGAGTAAAACTCAGAATCAGATTTATGCATATGCTGTTTGTTAAAAAAGAGTGAGAAGTTAACATTTCTGGGAGTTACATCAATCACTTCAGCCTACTATAATTTTTTTGGCATAGGCGTAGATAGAGCCTGAGGCCTCATACCTTTTCCCTGTTGCACAGGTGAGAAGAGGAAGCTTCCAGAGAGCTTGACGCTGGAGGATGCGAAGCGGATTCGCGTGCTGGGTGACATCCCAATGGAGCTCGTAAACGAAGTGATGTTGACTATCACAGATCCAGCAGCCATGCTGGGACCTGAGGTATGGCAAGCAGGAGGGGCATAAAGGAGTGGATATTCACCAACTTTTGGGGAATCAATTTTTAGTCTGAGGGACACGGTCTTTTGGGGGGCAACATTTCAGGTTTCATAGGCCGCTGCTGGCCAGGGCCAAAGGCAAAAGTGAGCAGATCAGTGAATGTAAATTTTACCTTTGTGAGCAGGCTAGTTTTTTGCCTGCACTCAACTCACTCCTCTTTATCCTCCATGCCAGAAAGCTAAGGGGCATTCATTGACACATTCCAGCCAGACAAAAGACATCTGAGAAGGGTGCAGGCCCCTCAGCAAGGGGTGTGGCCTGGGGAGAGTCTGTGTGGCTAATAGAAAGGCTTAGTAAGGCACATTTGGCACAGAATACAGCAAACCAATCTCAGCAGTTGTCACGCTAATTGTATGGTTCAGTTCTGGCCCGTTGCATGAACCCAAGCAGATCTTCAGCCCCAAGTACTCATGGAACTTTAGGGAGAGACTTCCTGGGTTGAGACACATGAAATAACATTATCTTGAACTAGTGTTTTTTTGGTTAAAAACAACAAGGAGAGGTTCTGCTCCTCGTACACCAGCATGGTGTAGTGGTTAAGAGCGGTGGACTCGTAATCTGGTGAACCGGGTTCGATTCCCCCCTCTTCCACATGCAGCTGCTGGGTGACCTCGGGCTAGTCACAGTTCACTGAAGTCTCTCAGCCTCACTCACCTCACAGAGTGTTTGTTGTGGGGGAGGAAGGGAAAGGAGATTGTTACCCGCTTTGAGACTCCTTAAGGGAAGTGAAAGGCGGAATATCAAGTCCAAACTCTTCTTCATCATCGTCATCATCATCATACGTGGAGGAAAGTACCTAAACCTAAGAATGATAATACACACACAAAGGAAAGAGTGTAGCATAATGAAACAGAAAAAACATATCAAGCATTCCTTGGCTAATTAAAGCTTGGTGTTGGCTTCGATTTGCATTCCAGTCCACATTCACTTCCCAAAGATTCAAGGAAAACAATTTTCTCTGACCTTATCCTCCTTTAATTAGTTTGTGATGCCTTCCAAGTTGTTTTTTTCCAGGTAGACAAAGCCATGAGTCAGGTCAC
Source organism: Podarcis cretensis (assembly GCF_951804945.1). Lineage (NCBI taxonomy): Eukaryota > Metazoa > Chordata > Lepidosauria > Squamata > Lacertidae > Podarcis > Podarcis cretensis. Next base: position 25,343,479 of record NC_137182.1, on the reverse strand, counting down.
AAGTTAATCCCATCATCCACAGATCACATACAGGTTTTAATTTTTTAAAAATTTAATATAATGGTCCATATCCTTCAGACCTTGCATGTTAGCATTAACGAGTTCTGCCAGTGTTCTGTTTTTCCTTCGCTCCCAGACCAGCCTGCTCTCCGCCAATGCAGCCCGGGATGAAACGGCCCGCCTAGAGGAGCGTCGCGGCATCATCGAATTCCATGTCATCGGCAACTCGCTCTCGCAGAAATCCAACAAGAAGATTCTCATGTGGCTGGTTGGGCTGCAGAATGTATTTTCACACCAGCTGCCTCGAATGCCCAAGGAGTACATTACCCGCCTGGTTTTTGATCCGTAAGTTGAGCAACGGCCCTGGTTCATCAATGGTTGCGGGTAGGAACAGGTGTGTCATAAGACAGGTGCTGTATTAACACCACAACACTAAACCCCCCCTCCAACCCCGAGTCTTTAGAATTGGGAAAACTTAAAAATCAGTGCAGATTTATCAAGTAAAGACTCGAAGAATATGAACGTAGGGACTTGTTTCCAGAACTTTCAACAAAAGGTTTGCCGCCAAATTAGGATGTGAGCTGAGCCTCTGTTCAACAGCTTAGTTCAGTGGTTTTCAACCAGTGTGTCATGGCCCCCTGGGGTGCCTTGAATGATGGTCAGGGGTGCCGCGAGCAACACTGGCCTCTGCGCCTCTTTCCTTCCCTCCCTCCTCTGATGCCCTCTTGCATCTCCCAAAGGCTTGCACAGCAGTTTGTTGCAGCAGCCCTGACTACAAGCTCCCCAGATGAACAGTGCCTCTGGGGCTGGCCAGGGGGTGCTTCCCAGGCCCCTGTGGGGCAGTGTGAGGAGGCATCTCTCCTTGGGGGAGGGTGGGCAGCCCAGAGACCAGGGGCAGCAGCTGCGGCTACCCAGAGGACTCCCGGGGGGGGGAGGGGAAAGGATGCTAAGGGAACCCTCCACAAGGGAGGGGTGAATGACTACCAGCTCTGCAGGCAAGGGGTGCCAGAACAGGGCTGCTGAGCCCCACTGTTCGGTGCCGCAGAAAGAATGTACAGTAGTACCTCTGGTTGCAAACGGGATCCGTTCTGGAGGCCCGTTCGCAACCTGAACAGAACGCAACCCGCGGGTCGCGATTCACCGCTTCTTCTCATGTGCGTGACGTCATTTTGCGTGTCTGCACATGCGTGAGCGGTGAAACCCAGAAGTAACCCATTCCATTACTTCCGTGTCTGCGCGGGACGCAACCTGAAAACACGCAACCTCAAGCAAATGTAACATGAGGTATGACTGTAGTTGGTCAAGGGAGTCGTGGACTCAAAAAGGTTGAAAACCTCTTGCTTAGTCTCTTCTTTCTCCCTCGCTGTACTGTGCAATATCGTTTGTAAGTAAGTTGGCCGGACACAGTTCCTTCACAATGTTCTGTGGGTGCCCCTTTCTGCTGAAACGCCACCTGATTGACAGAAGAAAACCATGCTTAAACAGAAAAAATAATTGACAATTCCTTTCTTTTAGTGTTCGGCGCAATATATAGCCCAACGCCCAACACTGCTGTTTCCATCTTGACGAAAAGGCTATTTTTAGGTGTTAGAGCAGGGATGAGGACTCACCGTGGCCCCAGTGGTCAGGAGCTGTAGGGAATTGCTGAGAGTTGTACCCCAAAAGCACCTCAATGGCCACTGGTTCCCCGTCCCTATGTTAGAATGCTTGCGAACATTTTGCAGCAGCTCACTTTTCCTGGTTTGTAGGCAGAGGTGGCCTGCAGGTTTGTTGTGCCATACTGCCAGCGGTGCCTCTCCTGTCTATTCTAATAAAAGGACAGAGGGTTTATCCGCATTCAGGCTTAACCTTGTGTAACGATCATTCCTGCCTCCCTGGATAATTTCAGATTGTTCAGGTGGAGCAGGGAAAACAAAATAAGATCCCTCAAATTTCTAGGATTCTACAAGAGAAGCTCGGACTGTTAAAAGTGGGGGGGGGGGTTGTTTGCAGATTACAGGCAGTCACTGTTTGTTTGTTTGTTTGTTTGTTTGATTGATTGATTGATTGATTGATATGCCACCTTTTTCCTCCAAGGAGCTCAAGGTGCTGTCCATTCTTCTCCCCCTCCTCATCTAGTCCCCACAACAACCTTGTGAGGTAGGTTAGGCGGAGAGGCAGTGGCTGGCCCAAGGTCACCCAGTGAGCTTCATAGCCAAGTGGGGGTTTTGAACCCTGGTCTCCTACATCCTAGTCTAATGCTCTGACCACTATGCAACACTGCTGTATATCCCTTTATTCAGTTCAGTCCAGGAAAGGTATAGAGTAGAATGGGAGAATAATGATGCTCAGCATTCACCTCATAGGAATATAGGAAGCTGCCTTATACGGTGCTGAATCAGTCTGTAGGCCCATTTTGCCCAGAATTAGCTATGCTGGCTGGCAGCAGCTCTCCCAATATTTCAGACAAGAAATCTTTCCTAGCCCTAGCTGGTGATGCTAGGGTTTGAGCCTGGGGCCTTCTGCACGCAGAACAGATGCCGTGCCTCTGAGCTTACGGCTCTTCTGCAGTCCAGACACTTCCATTTGTTGCTCTGCTTTTCTTCACAGCAAACACAAGACTCTGGCACTGATCAAGGATGGCCGGGTGATCGGCGGCATCTGCTTCCGAATGTTCCCTACCCAGGGGTTCACAGAGATTGTCTTCTGTGCTGTGACGTCCAATGAGCAAGTCAAGGTAGGGTTGCTGGAGGTGGATTGTGTTACAATGTGGGGTGGGTGCGTTTGTGTTATATGTATGTGTGAGTGTACCTGGCCAGGAAGGGCAATAGCCCAAGGCAAGTGGTGGAATTGAGCTCTACAGTAACATTTGAGATCCTGCAGTCGATCGTAAACAAGTGCAAAGCATCCAGAAAAGTGAGAGCAAATTTAGAAAGGGTTCACCATTCCCCCCCCTAACTATATTGCTGTCGTTGTTAATAAAGAAGTTACTCTGTGAATGGAGGGCATATTGGGCAGGAATATGGGGAAAGGGATAGGCCAGAAATGGGTTCCTTCAAATTATTAGTACTATTATTATTTATTATTTATTAATTTAACTATATAACTTTTAGAAGACATCTGAAGTCTAGGGAAGCTTTTTGATGTTTTATTATGTTTTTATATGTGCTGGAAGCCACTCTAGAGTGGCTGGGGCAAACCCAGTCAGATGGGCGGGGTACAAATAATGAAGTTATTATGACGATGATTTCATTCCAGGGGACTCCTGAATTATCCAAAAAAAATGGTTGGGGTGTGTGTGTTTAAATGTCCCGCTCAAGTAAACCACACTGCACTTATATGCATGTTGCGTCTACATACCCGTACAACTGGGACCTGCAACTTACTGCGTGGCATTCTGCTGTTCAGGATTCCACTCCTTATCCCTTCCTGGTTTTCTTTCCCCAATAGAAAGCATTACTCAGATTATTGCTCAGAAGTATTGCTTTTAGCATGCTCAGTCTACACTGAACTATTTCCTATCCCGTTCAAGTTTGATAGGTATGTATCTGTCTACCTATTATACTGATACCTCACTTTACATTCTTAATGCCAGAAGAATAGTAATTTAATTTCCTCAGAATTTAAAAATTTTCCCCTCAAAATTAATTAAAAAGCAATGGTAATTTAATGTGCCCATGCTTATGGCATTCACTGTTCCATATTTATTACCTCAGAATTGGCCATTACTTACTCCAGAATCAGTTTTAAATGGAACTCATTTAATTTTGCCATGCTTAATGATATTCTGGGTTTTCCTGCATGAATCCTCAAGTCATCAGATTCTTTCCCTCCCAGCGGTTTGCCACTCGCATTATTTCCTCATTCCCTCTTATGTCTCTTTGTAGGGTTATGGGACCCACCTGATGAATCACCTGAAAGAATACCACATCAAGCACAGCATCCTGTACTTCCTCACCTACGCTGATGAATATGCCATTGGCTATTTCAAGAAGCAGGTACTACAGCATCGTTGATGAAGGTTTATTTAGAGCCAGCTTTTGCCTTCATGGTTCCATAAAGAACTCAGAAGTGCCTCTCCAGTGGTCTCTGTGACAGGACTTGCAGTGAATTTATAATGGTTATTGGAATCTTGTTCATTCTGTTGTTGAACTGAGGCACTGTCAAGCAATTCCTATGAGGTATATTGTCACATGGTACTGCTTTGAAACTCAGTTTTGTTTGCCAATTGAATTTATTACCGCCTGTAGTTTGATATATTAGGTTGGACCCAGACTTAATCAGTTGTCTTTGGTTCATGTTAAAATCAGTGGGACTTAAGTAGTGGCTAATTTGCCCCATTGGTTTCGGTAGGGCAAAAGCGTTGTGCAGCTAACTCAGGCCCTATCTGTACTATACATTTAGAGCAGTCACGACTTCCTGGGAACTGTAGTTTGTAAAAGGTGAGAGTTGTTAGAAGACCCCTGTTCCCCCTCACAGAGCTACAATTTCTGGGGTTTCTTGAGAAGAGGGGTTGAACGTTACAACAGTCTGGGAATGGTAGCTTTGTGAGAGGAATAGGGGGTATCCTAACAAATCTAAACATCCTTAACAAACTACAGTTCCCAGGATTCTTAGGGGGCAGCCATGACAGTTTAAAAGTGGTGTAATACTGCTTTAAATGCATAGTGCAGATGGGGCCTTAGCCTGGTTCCAAGCTGTTGTTATGTTGGCTGCATTGACAGTCGTTTCTGTTAGCTGCTTTTTGGTTTCCTTTTGAGAGAGAGATGTGGGTGGTTAATATTAAGTGAAATGAGAAAACTGCCACCTGCACCTTTTCATGGCTTGCCTGTGGGATTGGGAAGCTCTTCACAGTTCTGTGCAGAAAGAAGGATCACAGTTGCTCCCCAGAGGACTTTCAACCTAGAACAGAAAGGTGCAAGTCAGGGCTGGCGATTGGGAAGACCCAGTTATTTTTTTGCTTAAAAAAATATTTATGAGGTGCCAGTACTCGTGGTGTTAAAGTGCTGTGGGTACCAACACAAAATGGCTGCTAAGGGCAACAAAAAAAGAGATGCTGATACTCCATACCAGTGAGTTTTTCCACATAAAAGAGCCCGTGTATGTGGGGAGACGAGGCATTCACTTTTGGGCAGGAGAAGTCCACAGAGCTTTCAAAAGCAAGTCTTTGACTCTGAGTCTGCGAATCTCATACATATAGATGTGAGTTTTGATGTGCTCAACATGTACCAGACTAGGTATGCCTTCTCAATGCCAAAGACAGTGTACATTTAAAAAGTGCATGTGTGAGAGACTTTTTCAGTGGTGCAATGCAGAAGGTGGCTGTTTTGCACAGAGCTAATTGAGCATGCTGGAGCCTTGGCTTTTGAGTCAGCATTCCCTCCTCTTCCATCCTCGTAAGGACTAGATATTTCCATTGTGTTGGGGAGGGAAAGAGGGAGCTAGGGTCAAAGCGTTCAGGCAAGAGGTCACCATCTCAGTGCATGAATAGATTCGTGCTTTTCTTTGCTAAGGTGGTATTGTTGTTGTTATTATTATTATTATTATTACAGTGGTACCTCATGTTGTTAATGGAATCCGTTCCGGAGGCCCGTTCACAACATGAAAAGCCCGCAACCTGAAGTGCCGTATCTGCGCAGGTGTGCGGCACGATTTGGCCCTTCTGTGCATGCGCGATTTAGCGCTTCTGCGCATGCGCAAGCGGCGAAACCCGGAAGTAACCCTTTCCGGTACTTCCGGGTTGCCGCAGGACGCAACCTGAAAAAAATGTATCATGAAGCAAATGTAACATGAGGTATGACTGTATTATTATTATTATTGAAAAATGAATGGACCTTTCATGTCTGGCCTCCAGGGCTTCTCCAAAGACATCAAAGTCCCCAAGAGCCGATACCTTGGCTATATCAAGGACTATGAGGGAGCCACCTTGATGGAGTGTGAACTGAATCCCCGGATCCCTTACACAGAGCTCTCTCATATCATCAAGAAGCAGAAGGAGGTGAGGAGGTAGAAAAGGAGGGAAGTGAAATGTGCAATTGTGCCCAGAATTCAGTATTCAGAAGGTTACCAGTGGCCGCTTCGAGGAGGGGCTGTAGCTCACTGGTAGAGCATCTGCCGATGATCTCAGGCTCAGTCGCCAGCATCCCCAGGTGTAGGGCTGGGAAGGACCTCTTCAGGAGCCACTACCTGCCAGTGTAGACAGTTCTGAGCTAGATGGACCCAATGCTCTCACTCTGTAGATGGCAGTTTCCTGTGTACCCCATCCTGAAGCAGAAATTATTCTGAGACAAAAAACATCACGTGCTGTATTTGTGTCGAATTCGGAATGTCGGCAACCCAGAGAAACGTGCCTTTTTGATTCTGGCCTGTCGCCCGCCCTCTGCTCTGTAAATACACAAGTTTAACCAGCCCTTCGTTGGGTGATCCGTTATGGCCTTTCCCCTGGAGCTGGTCCTGCAGGGGGTGTGCTGTGGGGATGGCAGTCCAAGGTGCATCACCTGCTCTCTTCTCCCTACAGATCATCAAGAAGTTGATAGAGAGGAAGCAGGCCCAGATCCGCAAAGTCTACCCTGGCCTCACTTGCTTCAAGGAAGGTGTTCGGCATATCCCTATCGAAAGCATACCAGGCATCCGTGAGTGCAGCTGGGTGGTAGCTGGGTAGTCTCTGGCAGAGTGAGCATGGCTTGTGGCGTGAATAGTGCTGTGATGGGAGCAACTTCTTCCATGATCTCTGGCAGTTTCCCCCCAACCTGTGGCCTTCCAGGTATTTTGGACCCCAGCTCCCATCAAGGCCCAGCCAATGTCTCCAGTTGTCAAGGATGATGGGAGTTGTAGTCCAGCAACAACCACCAGGTTGGGGAAGGTTGAACCTGGGCGTGCCTTTTTCTTACCTTGCACCCCTTCACTGCTTTCAGGCATCAAGGATTGCCGCCACGGCAAGCTTGTTGAAAGGGTTCAGCATAACAAGATGCCCTTGTTACGTTTTTGTAAGAGGATTAGACCCGTGTTTCCTGAACTTGGCTCTCCAGCCATTTTTGGACTACAACTCCCATCATCCCTAGCTAGCAGGACCAGTGGTCAGGGATGATAGGAACTGTAGTCCAAAAACAGCTGGAGACCCAAGTTTGGGAAACACAATGGATTAGACAAATCCATGGAGGACAAGGCTGCCAATGGCTAGTAGCCACAACGACTATGTTCTGTGCCACTGTCTGAAGCAGCATTCCTCTGAATGTTGGGAATTGCAGGTGGGCAGGGTGCTGTTGCACTCATGCCCTGCTTGTGGGGTTCCCACAGACATCTGGCTGGCCACTGTGAGAACAGGACGCTGGACTAGATAGGTCATTGGCCTCATCCAGCAGGGCCCTTTGTACATCCTTGTGAAGGCATGGTGGCAGGTGTCTAGCAGAAGAGGCCAATAATTCTTCTCCCCATTACCTCCACCATGATGGTGCCAATACTCCTCTGTTCTAAAGAGGTACCTCTTTCAGCTGCCTCTCTCCTCCAGAGAAGACCAACCAAGGAGTGTGTGATGTGTCATGGGGGCAGCTGGAGGTAGAGGGCCTTTTGTGATCCCCAGCAGGTCCCTAATTTGGGGTCACATTGGCCGTGTTTTGCTTTTTTTAGCTGTGTTTTGTTCTCTTCAGAGTCTGGTCAACAGCCAGGTATGAAACTGGAGAGAATGTTCTCCCCAGGTGACACTGCGGACTCTGGTGAATTTTCAGCAAAGGACATCTATTGGGGACGTGACCTCAGCCAGCACTCACTCACATGGGGATGGGAGGAATGCCTGTGTTGTAAGATAAAAGACACAGGGAAATATGAAGCCCTACACTTAACATATTTTTCCGTGTATAACATGCCCTCATGTATAAGAGGACCCCTATTTTTCGAACCCCAAATTAAGAAATCAATGTTGCAGGGGGGAGATCGCCCTGAGTTGTTGAGGTTTTTGGAGGGAGGTGGCCCTTCTGTTGTTGGGGAGGTCACTGCGACCAATCGCCCATACACCTTGCTGCACCCGCCAATTGCATGCCACAGCCCCTGCAAGCCTCACTGCAGCCACAGATCGCACACCCATTCTCTGCAGCTGCAGCCGATCGCCCGCATGCCCGCAACCCCCTCTCTGCATTCACTATCCATATACAAGAGGGCCCCCAATTTTTGCCCAATTTTTTAAAAAAGCAAAATACATTATCTTCTATGTGTACAAATGTGGTGTTTTTACAAATTGACTCCAGCACTGTGGGGACTGCTGCTTGCTTGCTTGCTTGCTTGCTTGTTTCTGAGCTGGTCCTGGGTCATTTGTTACTTTTGCAGTGATATAGGGACTCTCCTTCTTTTCCAGGAGAGACGGGATGGAAGCCCTTGGGGAAGGAGAAAGGGTAAGTAGTGTGGCAATTTTCTTGTTCTCCCCCTCGCAATACTTCCTCTCTCTTGCAGCAGCAACAAGATCTTGGTCCTACCTTAAGAGAGTCATTCAAATCTCTCTTATTAACTGATGTTGTAGACCGTGAATTTCTCTTGCAGGAAGGAGCTCAGGGATCCTGACCAGCTGTATACAACCTTGAAAAACCTCCTAGCGCAAATCAAGGTGACTTGTCTGAATGACAATTTGATGGGGTGGGGCGGTGCAGGGAGCTGGTGGTGCAAAGAAGATTTCTCCAGCTGATGTAGTGGAGAAATAGCTGCATGTTACAGTCCTAGTTTCTCGGTATTGCCCAACCCACACATAACTGGGGAAAGATATCCTTACCCAGCCCATCTTCAGAATATGTTTGGGGCATTTTTGGTTTGTGTGTAACAGGGGTGACAAACTGAATCTGGTTCAGAGAACTGAATCCCTAATTCCCCTGCCCACCAGCAGGCTAGCTTTGATGAGGTGGGTGGGAGTGCTCATTTGTCAATCACCTGACATCAGATACACTTGGAGCACGCCTTCAGAGGAGCTCACTGCAGCAGCCTGCAGAGGAAAGAATCCTGCATTCAAAGGAAGCAGTTTGGATCAAAACCACTTCCTCCGTGGGCTAGGGCAGGACCAAATTGGATTCGATAATTAGGCTCCTGTGCTGGAGGTTTTCTGCAACTCATGGAGTGAATGGAGGCAGATTGTGGGTGGTGTAAGGGTCTTTTGTTTTACACTCATACAAGTTATGCAAGATGCACTAATTTTTTAAAAAAAAGCTGTTTCGTTGTAAATGCAAACTGAAAACTTTTTTCAGGCTCCAGCCCACTTATTGTTTTTCCTAGCTGTTTCTCTGGCCTCAAAAGATCAACCTTCTTGTTTAGCTCTCACACACAAATTTTCACAACAACAACAACAACAACAACAACAACAACAACTGGTCTTTAATCTATTTTGGAAACGGTCTTTATGAACTGGAGACCGTTTCCAAAATAGATTAAAGACCATTTAAAAAAAAAGATCTAAACAGGGAGAATAAAGCTATTCCATTTATTAAAACCGAGGTTCATAATGTGTGCATGCTTTTGAGTTACACAGAACTCTTCCTCTGGCTGGATGTTTAAAAAGGTAAAAAGGGATAAGAGGGTTTTTTAAATGTTTCTGACTGAGGCCTGCCCTCTGCCAACATCATGGTTTCTCTTTTTAATTTTCTTTTAACTTCTAGCTAAAGAACTGTGTTACTTGAAAAGCTTTCACACCATGTTGTGAATCTCAGTTAGTTCTAATAAATGTATTTAATCTCCCTGTTTTGGAAAGGTGGCATTACTGTTCTAGCTAACTGGCTCTTTTTCTCCCTTCTGGCCAGACCCATCCCAGCGCCTGGCCGTTCATGGAACCGGTCAAGAAATCTGAGGCTCCTGACTACTATGAGATCATCCGTTTCCCCATTGGTAGGTAGTTTGACTTGGCCCTTGCTTGGAGGAGTCAGTATGGCTGTTGTGAAAATATTTCAGGTGGCAGAATTGATGGAGATTAGTTCCTGGATCATAATCGTGCCACAGGGGTGAGGGGTGTGGATTTCAAATTCCTGAGATTTGGCGCTTTTCTGTTCAGTACATTAAAAGAGTTCCTAATTCTGCTAAGGGCAGAAATGAGCTTAAAAAGATAAATTCAGTATAATCTTGACATTTTTTGCTGCATTCGCTCGTGTATCTGTAGTTAGAAAGAGGTGGAGACTGTTGTTCATTACATAATGCATTGCTCCCTGTATAATCCTCCTAGGGATAGATTTCTCCCCGCAAAAAAATCTTCAGAGAGTTTCCTTCTTACAGGAATACAAATTGTCATTTGCTGATGGAAAGGGATAAACACACTACATAACATTTTTTTATTGCTGTAAATATTTGCACTATACATTTTAAGCATTATACCACTTGAAACAGTTATGGCTTCACCCCCAATGCATCCTGGGAACTGTAGTTAGTAAGGGCTTTAAGAGTTAGTAGGATACCTCTATTCCCCTCATAGAGCTTGCTGCTCTCAGAGTGGTTTAACAATCAACCCCTCTTCCCAGGGAACTCTGGGAACTGTAGTTCTCTGAGGGGAATGGAGTCTCATAGCAACTCCCTTAACTAACTACAGTTCCCAGGATGCCTTGCGGGAAGCTGTTTATAGTTGTATGATACAGTATGGGGTCCATTGTGCTGGGGACACCTGTGCTGAAGTGTACTGCTTTGTATTTCTGTATTTTTGTGATTTCTAGTGGTTTTAGCAAATAAATCTGACTAGCACCTGAACTCAGAGCAAACAGCCACAGACATCCCTTAAACAGCCCTGCTGTTCTTGCTATAATTTGCTTTTGTGTCTTTTTCCTCTTGTGCCCCCTCCTCCACCCGGTCTACTTCTCACATAAGGTATTGCCCATTTCTGTTGATGATGAACAGAGTTTCATGAGCAATGAAGCCATGCATTATCCACATTTTTTTTTTTTTACTATACACTGCAGAAGTTCCAGAAGGCTAGCTTTGTTAATCTGTTGCCACAAACCCAACAGAGGGCCTCATGGCACCTTTATGGTGGCGTACAGTGAAATAGCGTGCAAGGATTTTCACTGGCAATACAGAACTTTCTCCTCCCTCTTCACTGTCCCCAAATCTGTTCCAGGGGTTGGGAGAAACCCTAGAACAGATTTAGGGGGCTCCGGGGGGAGGGAGTTTCATTGCACAAGCAGAAATCCTTGCGCTGACAGAACTATTTCATTACTGCTCTGTTGGATAAAGCTCGAATCACATGTATTAATGAAAAGGCTTTGTGAACCATTTCATCAGATATCTCAACTGTAGTCCTAAACTGGTAGACATACATATATATATTCATGTGGCTGCTGAGTTTGGAGAGGAATGAGATCAAAGTACAGTGGTACCTTGGTACTTGAAAGGCTTGGCTCCCGAACAAATTGGCTCCCGAATGTCGCAAACCTGGAAGTAAATGTTCCGGTTTGCGAACATTTTTCGGAAGCCGAACATCAGACGCAGCTTCCACTTGAGTTCAGGTAGCTCCTGCAGCCAATCAGAAGCCGCACCTTGGTTTTTGAATAGTTTTGGGATTAAGACATTAGATTAAGTTCGAGAACCAAGGTGCCACTGTACCAAAAAAAAAAAAAAAAAAAAAAAAAAACACCCCTCAGTGGCAATTATATATACAGTGGTACCTCGGGTTATAGACGCTTCAGGTTACAGACTCCGCTAACCCAGAAATAGTACCTTGGGTTAAGAACTTTGCTTCAGGATGAGAACAGAAATCGCGCGGTGGCGGCAGTGGGAGGCCCCATTAGCTAAAGTGGTGCCTCAGGTTAAGAACAGTTTCAGGTTAAGAATGGACCTCCAGAACGAATTAAGTTCTGAACCAGAGGTACCAATGTAAAAGCAAAATGGTTCCAGTGATAAATTGCAAAGCAGTGTTGATGATAACACAAGCAGCCTGGTGTACTGGTAAGCTAATTATGATAAAAACCCACTATCTTGATATCTAGCCACATGCAACAGAATGGATGAATTGTGATAAGCAGTTTCCAGCTAGAAGATTTATTATTATTATTATTATTATTATTATTATTAATTCTTCTTTAAACTGGTGATGCTTCCTGCACAAGTGACCTTCTCCCCTCCAACCCCCTTGCCTCATCAGACCTCAAAACGATGACGGAGCGGCTCAAGAACCGCTACTACGTCACCAAGAAGCTGTTCATCGCCGACTTGCAGCGCATAATCACCAACTGCCGCGAGTACAACCCCCCCGAGAGCGATTACTGCAAGTGCGCCAACACCCTGGAGAAGTTCTTCTACTTCAAGCTCAAGGAAGGGGGCCTCATCGACAAGTAGTAGCATCTGGGCTTATTCCCCCCCCCACACACCTCCGTCCTTCCATCTTGTGGGGACTCTCTTCCAGCTTGTGGCGAACAGCTGGCCGCTTCTCTGCTGCCTTTTGCCGCGTCTCACGCACAAACCGCATCTGGGGTTGGCTGGATAAAAGAGCTTTTCCTTTTACGTGAGGGGGCGTGGGATGCGCACGGGTGCCATCTCTGTTGCATGCTTCTCCTTGCCCCTGAACAGACTGGGATCTGCCATCGGCCCTCTCGAATTTCCGAGCCTTATCACTCCATCCGTTGGGTCTTCCTTCTTAGCAGAGAGCCGTGTGGGAGTAGTCTGGGAGATCACCCCAGAAAAAGATTCTGAATCCTTGCATTATGCATCCGAAACATGTAACGAGGGGTGTGAGAAGCCCTCTTCCCCGCCCCCATTTTTCCGTATATGTCTGTGGGTTTTCTTGTGCTTCCATGTGTTGGGAGAGTTTTTCACCTGCTTGCACTTCATCCTTGCTTTAAGATTCAGCCATTTCTTCTTGACATATGAATGTAGAAAAGGAGCACTTGAGGGGTAGAAGAGGACCAGGAGAGTTGGGGAGACTTTATTACAGACTTCAGCAATAAAGAGGTTTCTTTCCCCACCCCTCTCTTAAAAAGCCGTTGATGGGACCATGAAAAACAGAAGCCCTTCTTTTTGTTTTTGGCTAACTCACAACTTCCCACTATCCTGTTTGAATGCTGTTGCCCTGTCCTGTAGAGCTGTGTTTCCCAAACGTGGGTCTCCAGATGTTTTGAAACTACAATTCCCATCATCCCTGACCACTGGTCCTGCCAGCTAGGGATGATGGGAGTTGTGGTCCAAAAACAGCTGGAGACCCACATTTGGGAAAAGCCCTGCTGTAGAGGAAAGGACCCCTTTTGAACCTTAGGCTAAATTGTGACTGCATTCCACCAGGCAGCTCATTCCATTTTCACGACTTTCCCCTAAAAGTTAAGTTCCACTTTATATCTGAATTTTCACCTGACTTAAAAGCCACTTCCAGAACTCTAGTGTAAGTTTAATGCTCATTTATGTGTAATTTGCTTTGCGGGGGGGCAGGGTCTATTTGCAAATAATGTGGAAATGAGTGCTAAACTTGCCCTATACTTTCCACTGTGGTTCCGGAAGTCGATATTACATTGTGTGAATACAATGTGGAAAGTAAACTTTTAGGAAAACGTCGTGAAAATTGAATGACCTGCCAGGTGAATGCAGTCAGTATATAGCTGCAGGAGGTGGGCAAACAAGTAAAGGGTATGGGGGGGGGGAAATAACCCCCTTGCTCAGTTGCCAGATTTTACCCTCTCAACGCTTACCAAAAGCCTGATACTGGATTGGAACTTTACACTCCACCGCTTGGTGGTGGTAGTAGTAGTAAATTCTCCACATACCAGACCAGAATTAGCTGTGACCCCTCCCCACTGCTGGACACCCCTGCTTGGCTGTCTGATCACTCTATCCACAACGTGTGACCCATTCCTGATTATTTTCTGTCCTGCACTTACATCCCCACACCTATTTGATCCGCTGCATCTGAGTTTAGTCTTCATCTTTGCACTTAGAACTTTTGCACACAGACACTCTCCCTCCCACTCTGTCAAGAGTAGCCAAGCTTTGGTGGGGCAAAATAATCAGGAACACAACTCTGACTCGGTATCAGTGGTGTCAATGATTCCGTCCCTCTCATTGGAGCTCCGCCCACCCGCCTGCCTGTCTTCAACACGCACTTTCCTATGCATTTATCTGTGAGTGTCTGCCATATTTGCTGTTTCTCATGCCTTGGTTTAAAGGAGGTACAGAGAGGGTCTTTGTTTTCTTCTTCTTCTGAAATTGAGGCAGCCAGTTTTGCTGTTAACCAGATACTTTAAAATGATCATGGTGTTCTGATGACTTGCGTTAAGTTGCCAAGTTGGCACAGCCGCTCTCCTCAGGCGCCCTATAAATTTTGTGATGCTTAATATCTGTGCCAGCCACCATGTGGTGCAACAAAATTATAGCCCAGTTGTTTTTCTCTGGGCCATGAGAGTACAATTGTGAGGACATCAAACGCCGTAAGCCCGGCATGGGGAACCAGGGCCCTCAAGACTTTATTGGACTCCAGTTCCCATCAGCCCTAGTCAGCAAAGCCCAAAGGTCAGTGGGTGATGGGAGTTGTAGTTAAACAGCATCTGGAAGCCCCACTCACCCACCCCATATGAAGAATTGCAGGCCTTTGTTGAAATAATTTCTGGGATCTGGAGGTGAGAAAAACAAATGTGTAACACCCTTTCTCAACCTTGGGTCCCTAGATATTGATGGACTGCAACTCCCATCATTCCTAGCCAGCATGACCAGTGGTCAGGGATAATGAGAGCATCTGGGGACCCAAAGTTGAGAGATAATAGTGGCATTTTATTGGTGGCCTGTATATTTAATACAGGAAGTGTAAGCTGCCCACCCACACTCACTTTTTCCCTTCCAGCACAGGTGTGGGGAACATTTAGCCCCCTCCCATCACCCCCCCGCCATTGACTATACTTGCTAGGGCTGATGGGAGTTGTAGTTCAGCAACATCTGAAGGTTCCCCACATTTCAGTAGGTATGGGGTAATGGGAAAGGAGGGTTGGAAAGTTGGGGTGGATGGACAACTAGATTGTGTTCGGTTATCCAGCCTGCTTCAGGGTGATTTGCCCAGGTGGAATATACTCTGTTTTAAGTGCTTGCTGCCAGTGTCATCATTTTGTTGGGGCTGTGTGCGTCTGGTTAACACTTTCCCTGGGGTATTCAGTGTAAAACGTAACCCCTCAGCTGCAAATTTGAATAAGAAAAAAAGGTTGCTTTGTGAAGTAAGTCAAAGATCTTCCACTTCATCCCAGTCTTTTCCTCCAACCTTGTGCATGCTCATCACCCTTCCTCCTCTCAATTACAGAGGAGTTTTTTGTCCTTTAAGCCTCTGATGAACCTTATAAAAGGGGTATGGAGAGGGGGGGAAGCATTTGAGTGACGATCCACTTGCCTTCTCTTAAGTGACTGTTGCCTTATGTCCACCACATTTGTGTGCTTAACCTGTACAATTGCAGGGCCTGACTCTACCACTCTGGGCCTTTCAATAATGTTGCCATTCCATTTTTTAAATACATAAAAGGAAAAATAATAACAATATGTCTGAAATATAAAAGGTGTGTTGCTTTCTTTTTTGACCAACTATTGTAGGTTTTGTTGGGAACTTCACACTTAATAGTGAAGTGATTGCATATGTTTCAGTAGCTCTGGCTTTTTGTACAGCAGGCTTGGTTAAATACCCACATTATTTAATAAGCCAGGGTTCTTTCTTTTCTAGGTCATCTGTTCATAATTTGTATCCCTAGATCTCAGGGCGGTTCACAACATAAATTATAGTGCTAAAAAGAGTCTGCCTGGTGCTGACTATAAAATAGCTTATGGAAACTTGACTGTCATAGCTAGGGCCAATTTGCACATGTAGTTTGCTAAAGGAGAACAGATAGCTTTTAAAAATATCGCTCAAAGAAACAAACAATTCTGGCACTGATATGTTTCATATTAACATAATGCTGGGGGGGGGGGGAGAGAACGACACACCTTTTCTATTCTATACCTAATACAATAATGATAGTGTTTTCACACAGCTACTCAAGATGAGGAAACCTACAGAGGACATGGCTTGTGAGCATTTAGGGCAAATAAATCCATCTTTCACACCATGCATTTGGGATTGGTTCATATCCTGAAATAGCCAGTGCCACAGAACTTGGATTAAATGGCAGTAAACATGCAGAGGACAGTACTAGACTTCAAGTAAAGCCAAGTCTAGTAGTATATAGTACCGGGGGGGGGGGAGCTTTAAAACCATACATACATTGCATACATGAACACAGAAAGTATTTATTATATGCAAAGTAAAGCTTGATTCTGACACCTGCTTATTTTGTATTGTTCTGTCATTTAGAATATATAGAAATTTGACCTTTGCTGTGACCTGAGCATGCATTTACATAGTCTATATATGATGGTGACTGAAAACACTTATTACTACAACACTTCTTGGGGTGCTTCCCTGATTTCTGTTTCCTCTTTGTGATCACAGCATTTTGCATACAGTGATGATAGCAAGCTCCCAGGCCTAAATTCCTTTTCAAATCTGGTATCTTGGCCAGCCCTATCATTAGACAGATGGGGAAGGTCTGTACCTCAGTGGCATGCTTTGCATGCAGACAGACCCTGGTTCAAAACCTGGCAGAGTGAGACTCCTGCCAGCAATCCTTGAAGGCTTCACCAATCGGGTGCTGTGCAGATGTTAAGACTACGGCTCCAACAGTACCTGTCGGGCACCCAGTTGGTAGAAGCTGGCATAGGCAATATTGAGCTAGATAGATCAATAGTCTGACTCGGTATTGGGCAGTTTCCCATCTTCCTAAGATAGGTCCCTACCCCTAAACATCCTGAAATCTAAATTTCTACAATAGGGTAGGCATGAAGGAAGGGAAATAAAAAAGCCATACCAGATCTGACTCGTGCAAAGTCTGAGTTCACGCCCACATCCCTATACAGAGAGTGTGGGGAGAGTTGTGCTGCAGAATTCCACACTGTTCATGCTGATTCCGTTTTTCAGAGGGATGGGGAACTTCTCTGGTTCTTTCCACTTCCTCTGTGATCAACATCCAGTGACTGCATTCCAAGAGCATTTACTCATATGTTTTCTGGTGGAAAATTGCCAGGAGCAAATATTGGGGAAGCCCAAAATGAGGAACACAATGTGGGGAGCAGTAATAAAAGGGGGGGTGGAGCAACTCTGACCAGTTGCAAAGTACATTTGCTATCTAAATCTCTAGTCAATAATCACAGAATTGTACAGCTGGAAGGAACCACAAGGGTCATCATCTAGTCCAACCCGCTGCAATGTAAGAATCTTTTGCTTAAACACACAGCCTTGAGAGTAAGTCTCATGCTCTACTGACTGAGCTATACCACAGGCCCAATATCAGTTTTTACTAAAGTTGCTAGTCATTTTTTCTAACCCTGGAACTGTATGTGTGTGATAGCAATTGCTCCAGTGGTGAGAGAAACGTAGTCTGCAAATGTTCAGAGGCACCTCCTCCTTTATCCCTCGCGTTCAGAACTGGAGCTCACGTCCTGCCCTCTCACATAAAAGGAGTCCGAGCTGCCCTTTCCACAGAGAGCTGAAGAACTCTGTGTCGTTCGAACGTCGGCACTTTCGGTTACACAGGTCTGCCTACGGCTTGATGTCTAGGGGCGTGGCGTGGCTCCCGATTGGCTCATAAGAGGGACGCCCAGCAGCTGCTCGGCCGGCGATTGGCTAAAGCGCGCGGGAGAGGTCGGTTCTTTGGAACGTTGGCTCCGTTTTCGCTTCCCAGCGGGGGCCTTGCGATGGCGCTACCCCGGTTGTTGTTTCTTTGGGCGACGGTGGCGGCAGTTGCTGCTGCATCCCGGCCCCCGTGGGACTCGATTGCCCGTTTGCAGCCGGGGACAGACGATGCACGGCAGGCAGTGGCGGTGCGGGAGCTGCTGGAGCGGCTGCTGGGCCCGAGGGCTGCCTCCGCCTTCTCGGTGTCGGTCAACCGGTCTTTGGCCGGGCCCGGCGGGCTTGACACCTACCGGCTGAGCTCGAGGGCTCCGGGCGTTGTAAACGTAGCTGGATCCAGCGGCGTGGCCGCCGCCTCGGGAATCTACCAGTACCTAAAGGACTACTGCGGTTGCCATGTCTCCTGGTCTGGGAAGCAGCTCCGACTGCCGGATAGCCTGCCGCCGGTACCCACTGAGATCATCGTCACCAGCCCCAACAGGTGATTCGATGGCGAAGGAGGAGAGCAAAGGATTTTGTGTTCCCTGTTTGCACGTGGGAAGTTTTTATTTTGTTTTTTTTAAAGGCTCTGAGCATGTCCAAAAAACAGAGCTCTGTTCCAATTAAATTTGCCTCTGGTCTTATTGGACTTGAAAGTTTGAGCCTTTGAACAACTTCAGGTAAAAATGAAATCCAACAGGTGCAGCTTTCTTTGATGCAGTGACCGGGAAAGATGTACTTGTTGAATTTCTGACTGTTAAGTAGTTGTTTAAGGCACAGAGTGTCTTGTCATCCACAGCATGGCAATCCTAGTTTCAGCTTTGATTGAAATGAGGGAGGGGAAAGAAGTACCTCTGAGCATGCAGAGAGTGACTTCTACCTCCGCTTGTATATCTTTGCTACATAAATTTGTTGTTGTTGTTGTTTAGTCGTTTAGTCATGTCCGACTCTTTGTGACCCCATGGACCAGAGCACGCCAGGCACTTCTGTCTTCCACTGCCTCTCGCAGTTTGGTCAAACTCATGCTGGTAACTTCGAGAACACTATCCAACTCTGTCGTCCCCTTCTCCTTGTGCCCTCCATCTTTCCCAACATCAGGATCTTTTCCAGGGAGTCTTCTCTTCTCATGAGGTGGCCAAAGTATTGGAGCCTCAGCTTCACGATCTGTCCTTCCAGTGAGCACTCAGGGCTGATTTCCTTAAAAATAGATAGGTTTGATCTTCTTGCAGTCCATGGGACTCTCAAGAGTCTCCTCC
The DNA here is from genome assembly GCF_951804945.1 of Podarcis cretensis. Lineage (NCBI taxonomy): Eukaryota > Metazoa > Chordata > Lepidosauria > Squamata > Lacertidae > Podarcis > Podarcis cretensis. The sequence continues at coordinate 25,324,636 of NC_137182.1, read as the reverse complement.
AGCACCATAATTCAAAAGCATCAATTCTTCGGTGATCAGTCTTCTTTATGGTCCAGCTTTCACTTCCATACATCACTACTGGGAACACCATAGCTTTTACTATACGGACCTTTGTTAGCAAGGTGGTGTCTCTACTTTTTAAGATGCTGTCTAGGTTTGTCATTGCTTTTCAAGGTCTGCTTCACAGGGGCATTGGAGTTTCAGGTTCTGCTTTTTCAAACAAACTGCATGTGCTATGTGCTAGGGGGATTTTCTTTAAAGAAATAGAAATATGGCATAGCTGCCTTGTACTTCACCAGACCATCGGTCCTTCTAGCTCAGCATTGTCTACATAGATTGGCTGCAGCTTTCCAGGCTTTCAGATGAGACATTCCTAGGCCTACCTGGGGATGCAGAGAGGTTGGTACCTGGGAGCATTTGCATGCAAAGCAGAATGCTCTTCCAAGCTACCACTGAGCTGCAACTTCATTTTGTACACCTTGCCCCATCTGCTAAACCTCTTTTTCAAGGCAGTGTTTACAGGTGGCAAATACTGCAACGTAGATATAAAATTGATCTGTTAGAAAAACCTACATTTTTTAAAGGGGGGAGGAACACACAACCCTTTTTTATATTCCCAGCTGTTCCCATCGTGAAAGAGAACCTTGCTTGCCACTTGCAGAAAATACTTGAGCGGTGCTGATTAAACATTTTAGAAAGAAAAGCATGTGGCCCAGTTCTCCTTGGGGCCATACCCAGGCTGTGTGTGTTTGAATTGTTTTGCTCTGACATAAGAAAGAAAAGAAGTTCTTCCCCAGAAAAGTGCTCTCTTCCTTCTTATCCTAGCTCAATTTCCATAATTTTCCTCCTTAGTCTCCATCCACAACGGGGCAGTGGGGGCGTAGCAGGAAGAAATCCTAAATATGTGTACACAGTAGTTATGTTTGCTTGTTCTTCTTTGTTCTCTCGTTTTCCTTCCTGTCTTGTCTTCCCATTGCATGCACTCGCCTAAATTTTAATAATACTTAGCAATTACGGTATAAAGCACTAATGACAAAAGTGCTTCACAGACATGATCTTAGTAATTACGACAAACCAGTAAGGTAGGTCGGGATTAGCATCCCTTGAGAGCAGGTATGGAGAGCTCTGGTCTCTCAAATGTCGTTGAACTATGACTCTCATTATCCTTTGGCCATGCTTGCTAAGGGCTGCTGTAGTTCATCTAGAGGGCCACACCTACCTTCTAGAAAAATGCTGGAGCTATGAAAGAATGGCTTGACTAAGTTTCTTATTGGGTTTCTGGAGGAAGTGAGTTTTTTAATAAAAAAACAACCTGATGACTTTCTGTTCACTTTTCTCAGCCACCACCCTACACTAGGTCTTGATAGAAGAGTTCACACGACACCCCTCACGTGTTGAAAGCACATGTCAGGGAGTCATAGCATGGTACCACCTGGTTCCGTCCGAGTGATGTACACACTGGTTAACTGTGTGAAGGCGTTGTCGCCGGTGCATTTGTTGTGTTTGGGGGGTGGGTAGCCATCACAACTGCACGGACCCCTTGTGTGTCCTTTCAGTATCATGTCCTTAAAATCTGCAGTTCTCTGCGTGTTACTAGACTACAGATCCCATCATCCCTGACCAATGACCATGCTGGCTGAGGCTGTTGGGAATTGGGTGTGCAACATCTGGATTTATTAGGTTGTAACTTCACCGGGATATCTCTCTCTCTCTCTCTCTCTCTCTCTCTCTCTCTCTTGCTCTCTTGCTTAATGTTGCTGTCTCCAGTGCAATGCACACTGATATCTCTAAACATTAGCGAGGAAAGAACAGTCATAAGTCACGCTCAAGCCACGAGTTTCCAAAGAGAAGATAACGATCATCTTTCTGGTTTCTAATGGAGTAGCTATTAAAACATAACTACAGGGAACATGGAAAACTGCCCTTTACTGAGTCAGACCATTGGTCCATGTAGGTCAGTGTTGTCTGCCCTGGCTGGCAGAGTTTCAGACAAGGAACATTCTCAGCCCTCTCTGAAGATGCTGGGGATTGAGCCTGGGGACATTCTACATGCAGAGCAGCTACAGCTCTTCTACATTCTCATAAACTGCTCATAAATTTTTCTCGTTAGAGGAGCTGTCCCTTGACCAGGCATAAGCAAAGTCAGCCTTCCAGGTGTTTTGGAACTACAACTCCCATCATCCCTAGCTAACAGGACCATTGGTCAGGGATGATGGGAATTGTAGTCTCAAAACACCTGGAGGGCTGACTTTGCCTATGTCTGGCCTTGATCATACCTAATACAGAGACAACCTTGGGGTACATGCACCCTAAGCCTGGGACATGTTTTGTAAAGAAGGCACCAATGTCAGTTCTGTTTGTAGCATGTTAGCTTAGTCTTAGCTGTGGATGTTTCTAAATCAGCAAATCTAAAATTAGAGAGGGGAGGACCCCCCCCCCCATTTGTAGGGCATCCTGGTGTCCATTACCTCGCCTGCTTTGAATAGCAGTGGTAAGCAAATTCTGACGACCATTGAAGCAAAAAGTATTGAGTAGGCCACGGAGGGCTGCCAAGTGGATTTGGGGAGGGGGCTGCTTTTGCCCTTCGCTTTCTACACCGCTCGACTGGGTCCAGCAGTTCCATCTGTGCAGTTGTGCTCCTTTGCGTGTTGGATGTCACGTCAGTCGGGGTCTGTCGGTCCCGCTCTTTTAAAGATCAGCTCAATTAATCTTGACACTCTTTTGTGGGCGGAAGGGGGAGGAATGACCCAGGGCCTCGTTAGAGGAGCTGTCCCTTGGCTTGTAGGCGGACAAAGGTGCTGGCGAGGACAGAGAGAGGTTGGCAGGGTGAGGAGAGTCTTTGCGTGACTGGATTGTTTGTGCCGCTTGAAAAGGAAGAGCCCCCCCCCCCGGGCCCTAGGGAAACCCAATTGGCGGGGGGACGGACAGACTCTAGAATAGCTTCAACCTGGGGACTTGGCCCCTGAGCCAAGGCAGCTAATCTCAAACACTTGGGGACCGATCATAGCTGTGTTGTTTACATAACACACACCGCACTGTGGACTACAACTGCGTAGTTAGCATCGCTCTAGCACTCCTGCCACCCAGTTTCTCAGCCCGCACTGGACGAAAGTAAATTCGGAACAGAGTCCTTGTGCGGTGTTGCAGCAGCGGCGTGCTTGCAAGTGCAACTGACCTGTGCAAGGCCTTGGGCCACTAAGCGTAGACAAATGTGTCCATTTCAGCTTGCTTACCTTTTTTTTCTTTCCCCAAACTTGAGCCCAGGCAGCTCACCCCCATTTCTGGATCGGTGTGCAATTTTTTCCCCTTTTAAATCTCTGCCTGGAAATTTCTTACACATTTCTGAGGTACCTTTCTCCTAACATGTTTACATATTTGTGTGCGATGTGCACGTTTTTGCAAGCACCCTCATGTAATGTAGTTCTGTATGCAATTTTCAATAATACATTACTTTTTTTGGGGGGGGACACTCTTTTTGGTTGGAAAACACAAAATGTGGGGAAGTGCAGGTTTCAAAGGATTGCTGGTTCTCAGGAAGTGATAATTAGGAACGTCAGCATTAAAATGCAAACTGAGCAAATTTACCGGTACTTCCCTCCCCTGTCAGGTGTGGGTAAAAGAGGGAGTACCATAACACTAAGCGCAACCTTACCTACAGCTCCTCCTCACTGGCCTGGTACTATTTCAATTGCCAGCCATGGCTATTTGGGAGACAAAACTACAACAGCGGCTGTAAACTAACCAAAGCACAAACAAAAGCTGCTAAAAGGTGGGAGAGGTGTATAAAAAAGCATTCTGCAACCTGTATAAATTATGCAACTTTGCTGTTTATTTATTCATTTATTTTCCTCGATTTTAAAAAAATAATATTTATTAGTAGCACTAGTCAGCTTCTGCCAATTTACTTTCCCTGACTACTGGCAATCTGCCTTAAGATATTCCTCCCAGTTTCTGATATTTTATTTTAGCAAGTGCTGCCCAGTGAGACTTGCCTTGACTTTGAGTCCATTGTACCGCTTCCTTTCTTGATCCCTCCTTTGTGTACCTACTTGTATGCATATTGTTATTCTCCTGCCTTCTCCCTCACTCCAGAACAGGATTTTCTGGCCCCAGTACATTATATGGCCCTCTGACTCATAAAAGAGGACACGGGTTTATATCTGCATTGTATTATATGCAAATATGTGTCATTGTTGGAAGGCAGGGTGGCTGGCCCAAAAAGTAAATTGGTGGCCACATGTGTAATAAAATGTTTGACAGAATGCAAAGTGGCAATGCTCTCCCCATAATTGTAGTTCCATACTAGAAAATACTGAACCTATTAAATTCTGCCTGCTGCACAGCTGTTAAAGGCAAAATAACTGTGCTTTTCCCCAGTGCAGGCCGTAAACCAGAGCCTGGGACGCATTGTTGCACCTACTTACCTGGGGGTAAGCCCCATTAAACATAAAGAGGCTTACTTGTAGAAAAATGGCTTCTAAGGAGTCCCTGATCTCAGACAAGCCCAAGACAAGAAAGACGAACAAATGGATAGATAATAAATAGCTTGCAGGTGCTTAAGAGTTCCGTTGTTCTTTCTTCCCAGATTCCGCTTCTACCAAAATGTCTGCACCCAGAGCTACTCCTACGTGTGGTGGAACTGGGAGCGCTGGGAACAGGAGATTGACTGGATGGCGCTCCACGGCATCAACATGGCGCTGGCATTCACCGGGCAGGAAGCCGTCTGGCAGCGGGTGGAGTATCTCGTTTAAACAGAAAAACAGTTGAACCGTGATAATATTTTAGAAGCACTTTTCAGACCGGAAGAATGCCTGCCAAAGCAGCTGATGGTAACTGAAGTTCAACATCCCTCTTCTCTTGTTTCCAGGTATATTTGTCCCTGGGCCTGAACCAGTCAGAAATTGACGAGTATTTCACTGGACCGGCATTTCTGGCTTGGAACCGGATGGGGAACTTGCACACCTGGGCGGGGCCACTGCCCCTCTCATGGCAACTGAAGCAGCTCTACTTGCAGGTACCTGGGCCTGATTGTTGTGGTGGTGGCGGCGCTAGCCTTATGCTTACTGTGAAGGGTAAGGCTATTAGCCATGGTGGGCTGAGTGCTACCTCCACCATTTGTGGGAATCTCAGGTGGGGAGAGTACTATGGCACACAGCTCCTGCTCTTTCAGGCTTCCTGTAGGCATCTGGTTGGCCACTGTGAAAACAGGCTGCTGGACTACCAGGGAGTTGGACTACATCAGGGGTAAGCAACCTAAGGCCCGTGGCCTGGATGTGGCCCAATCGCCTTCTCAGTCCGGCCTACGGACGGTCCGGGAATCACATGAGGAGAATGTGTCCTTTTAATAATAATAATAATTTATTATTTATACCCCGCGCATCTGGCTGAGTTTCCCCAGCCCCAATCGAGTGTTAAAAACAATACAGCATTAAATATTAAAAACTTCCCTAAACAGGGCTGCCTTCAGATGTCTTTTAAAGATAGCTGCTTATTTCCTTCACATCTGAAGGGAGGGCGTTCCACAGAGTGGGTGCCACTACCGAGAAGGCCTTCTGTCTGGTTCCCTGTAATCTCACTTCTCGCAATGAGGGAACCGCCAGAAGACCCTCAGCGCTGGATCTCAGTGTCCGGGCTGAACGATAAGGGGTGGAGATGCTCCTTCAGGTATACAGGACCGAGGCCGTTTAGGGCTTTAAAGATCAGCAGCAACACTTCGAATTGTCCTTGGAAATGTACTGGGAGCCAATGAAGATCTCTCAGGTCTTTTATTTAAAATGCATCTCTGGGTTATTTGTGGGGCATAGGAATTTGTTCATCCCCCCCCCAAAAAAAATATATAGTCCAGCCCACCACATGGTCTGAGGGACAGTGGACCAGCCCACAGCTCAAAAAGGTTGCTGACTATATGATCCTCAGGGTCCCTTCCAGCTTTATGATTCTGTTGTAAGAAAAAAAACTGCTCTTTTCCCCTTATGGGGTATTCCAGAGCCACTATAGCAAGCTTCCTCAAACTCAGCCCTCCAGATGTTTTGAGACTACAATTCCCATCATCCCTGACCTGCTAAGGATCATGGGAGTTGTAGGCCAGAAACATCTGGAGGGCCGAATTTGAGTAAGCCTGCCTTATAGAGCCCTTAAGTGGGTTCCCTGTTGGTAGGAGAAAATAACAGAGGCCAACCAGAGTATACTGAGAAGCAAAGCGGCTAGTAAGCCTGATCTTTATTAAAGGAACTGCTGCAACAGGGTCCCCACCCACCACATGCAGGAGGGAAGAGAACCCTGAACAATGGTGCGCAAGCCCTTATATAGACTTTTGAAATTGCCCATCCTGTAGCCCAAGACCACCACCCCAAAACATCATACATACATCACAGAAGGATATCTGATAATGGTCACTGATTACATTACCTGGACAGTCTGGCCATTCTTTGGTGATGGTAATACTTTTGTTTCTGAATCCAGGCCATAGGCTCACCCTATCCATACACAAGTATGCCCTTAAGACAGGATTTGCAAGCAAAAAGACAATGGGAAGGCTTTCCCTATTTGCCTCCCTTACTGCAGAGGAATATTTGAGGTCAATGGGAGAGTCAAAATGGCTTCAGGATTGCTCTCCCATACTATTTCAGACACATGGTTCATATATTTAGATATGTATGCATTTATGAATATTTATTCTATATTTTAGACCTTAAAATTATTATAACAGTTCTATGATTTTATGACTCCATGGACCTTTTCTTATTTTCCAGTAGGGTTTTTCTTATATTCTTACGTTCAGTTTCCTTTTCTAGTTCTTACCTTTGGAGCTTCTTTTTCCCCCTCTTCAGTGTTTTTCCATCAGTATTTGTAGAAAGATCCACTGCTGTCTCAGTCCAATGTGGCAGAAGTATGATGTAATGTGCTAATAAAGAGCCAAACTTGACCCAAGGGCAGCCATATTTGTTTAATCACCTATCTGCCCCATTCACTTATAAAGCAGGGTATATGGGGTCTAAAATTTATATATATATTGCCTGTGGGGCTATCAACCGTTTCAGAAGAGGAATTAGGGTAGGAATGGTGGTCAAGTCTGAGTTTCAGAAAACTACAAGGGGAAAGGTTTAAACCAGGAATGAGGGATGATGGCCCGTCTAGATGTTGTTGGACTGTAATTCCCATCAGTCCCAGTTAACATGGCAGTTGGTCAAAGATGATGGGAATTGTAGTCCAATAACATTTGGAGGGCCACAGATTCCCAATTCCTGGTTTAAACACACACACACATATATACACACACACACCCTTCTCTAGTGCCCGAGCTAATTTGTGGCACCCATAGCTTCACTTGGGTAAAAAGAAAACTCAGGTAACCAAATCATCAATCTTATTTTATAAAGCCGCTGTCATTATTGTATATTTGTATAACACTTTTTAGCCCAAAGGCCAGTTGCCTTTTCATTAAACCAATTCCAACATTTTTGAATTTTGAAACACCTGATAATTTTGTTTAAAAACCCTTATTTGTTGATATTTGTTCATAGATATACAAAATTCATACCCATTGCAAAGTATCTTTTTATAATATACTAAGATGAAACAGCTACCTAGAAAAGACCAAAGTCCGAAAGAAGATAAGACGAGAAAAGGAGAGACCTAAAGAAAGAGAAAGCGAGAGAGAAGGGAAAGAAATGAAAAAAACCAGCAAATATTCAATCTTTGGCACCACTTGTAGCTGAGCCAACAGACTCGCCAGAGACCTACCTAAAATGTGGGCATTCTTCTGGGGCTAGTGGGTGGGAATATCAGGGCACAGTATGGATCCTTCCCCAGGCCTTATTACACTGCTCCATCCTGCCCTCTTTGCCTTCCCAGTACAGGATCCTGGAGAGAATGCGGAGCCTGGGGATGTTGACAGTGCTGCCTGCCTTCTCAGGATACGTTCCTCGCGGCATCTTAAGGTAAAGGTCGTCGGCCATGCTTCACAAGCAGGAATGGAATGCAGGTGGCAAAGGGACCTAGGAAACCACATTATACCAAATCAAATCATCATCTAGCTGCAGCCACATGAGGCCCTCCAGCCCTCCTAGTTTGACCCACCAGGATGTTTCTCCTGGGTCTTTCCCATCTGACACTCAGAATCCAAAGCGTGGTCTCTCTCCTGTGGTGGGGGAAGGGGGGTGCAGTGGGGGCGGGTTGCCCGGGGTGTCAAAACTGAGGGGGGTGACAAAATGCCAGGCGGCACTCACCGCGGGGCCTGCAGCGCGCCTGAGCCACACATCTCTCCTGGGAGTGATGCGGTGACTTGGGTGCCCACAGGCTCCACGCTGCCCCAAACGGTCCACCCACTGCCTCCCCCCCCCCAGCTGTAGGGCGGCTGAGTGGGTGGAGGCAGGCAGACTCCTCGGAGACCCCACGGAGTGTCCTGCCCCAGCTGGCCCCACTCCACGGGTGGCTGGCCACGCCCCTGAGCACAGGGCACGTGCGCTGCCTCAGGTGCCCGATCGGCTTGCACCGCCACTGCCTCTCTCCATGGGAAGTGGAAGAGGCTGTGGCCCAGAGACATTTCAGAGGCCTCTGAGCCTGTGCAAGTGTGTATTGCTCCTTGCTTCTGCAGCCAGTTCTCTCACATCCGTGATCAGAACGCATGGAGGGTACGGATGATTGCAAAATCATTACGAAAGAGATGGAGGAGGGTTTGCAGTTGGGGGAGGGTATAGGCAGTGGCGTAGCGTGGGTTGTCAGCACTTGGGGCAAGGCAAGTAATTTGCGCCCCCTAACCCGTGGATTTGCGCCCCCTAACCCTAACCCCCAGATGTTGCGCCCGGTGCGGCCGGCCCCCCCTGCACCCCCCACGCTACGCCACTGGGTATAGGGCAGAAGGTTGGGACACAGGAAGCCTCTTTAAACAGATTCAGGCCATTGATCCATTGAGCTCAGCATTTCCTACGCTGATTGGCCCCAACTCTCCATGATTTCAGACATGGGACATTCCCAGCATTGCAGCGGAACCTCAGTTTTCGAACTTAATCCGTTCCAGAAGACTGGTTCGGCTTCCGAAAAGTTCGAAAACCTAGGATCGATGGGCTAGTGGCAAAGTCAATGAGAACAAATGAAAAATGCAGCTCGGAAGCTGTTTGAAAACTGTTCGAAAATGGAAGCATTCACTTCTGGGTTATCGGCGTTTGGGTTCTGAATCATTTGGCTTCCAAAGCGTTTCACAACCAAGGTTCCACTGTATTGGGAGATGCTGGGAACTTCTGCATGCAAAGCACAGGCTCTGACATTCAGCTACAGCCCTTCCCAAATACAGCAGTGATTTAGGCACAGCCCTGAAGGATGGGGGGTGTTTCCTCCCTTCCCTTCCCATCTTTTTTAATGTGTGATGCTTTACTGTGTTTGATGTTTTAATTTGCTGGAAGCCGCCCAGGGGGCTGGGGCAACCCTGGCAGATGGGCGGCATATAATTTTGTTATCATTATCATCACCGTTTATTTCCCTTTCAAAGCAAAGAGAGCTATTGCGTTCCCCTTTGGATGTCAGTGGACTCCAACTCCCAGCATGCTCACTGATCAGGGATGATGGGAATTATAGCCCAGCCGTGTCGGAAAGGCACCCCGTGTCGGAAAGGCACACCCATGTTGACTACCCCTGCTTTAGAGTTTCTTCTTTTAGTCTTGCCTCTGAGCTCTCTGGCGGAAACGGTTTAGCTGTACAGCGTTTAGCACACAATCAAATGTGAAACAGCGGTTGGTGCCACAATTCCTTCTTTCCCATGCTTTCAGGATTTTCCCCCGGGCCAACGCCACACGAATGGGGAGCTGGAGTCACTTTGACTGCACCTACTCCTGCTCCTACCTCCTGTCGCCCGAAGACCCCATGTTCCAGGTCATCGGGACCCTCTTCCTGAAAGAACTGACAAGGCAGTTTGGTACGGATCACTTGTACAGCGCTGACACCTTCAACGAGATGCGCCCGCTCTCATCGGATCCTGCCTACCTGTCCCAGGTCAGCGCAGCTGTCTTCCGCTCCATGACGGGAGGTAGGATGTGACGGGTTCTCTTGGTTCCCCTCCGTACACACACAAGTTTCTCCTCCAGTCGCCTCGTCTTTTATGACATTTATATACTATGCTTATCCTTCACGGAACTCAGGGTGGGTGGTGTATGGGTTCTCCTCCTCCCCTTTTCACCCTCATACCAATCCTGTGAGGTAGGTTAGGCTAAGGGTGACTTGCCTAAAGTCACCCAGAGAGCTTCATGCCTGAGTGGAGATTCGAACCCTGGTCTCCCATGTCCAACACTCTAACTGTGGCTCACTTTAGCCCACATTTGGGCAGCTGCATAACTTGGAGGGGGCATCGTAGGTTGAAGGAGAGCTTCTCTCTTGCAGAGAATTTCACATTATGGCCAAGCTTCCCTCACTTTTGAGACTTTGCTATGCACTCGCTACACATTTTCTAAGCCTCAAGTATATGGCTTCAAATTCAAAAATCTATTATTATTTTTAACATGCTATTTTTAAAACCTCAAGAACTGCATCGTTCCAAACTCCACGTTTATGCCATCCACTGCTGATACCATCCTGATCATACCATGGCTGGCTTATCTCCCATTTTTTATGCTTAGGAACAAGATGTTGGCTGCATTTATTTGTTTTCTTTATAACCACATTCGTATATCCTTCTTTCAAGTTGCTAGGAACAGCATGCCTAGCAATTTCCTGTTACTGTGCTGTATATCCTTCTAACCACCCTCTGAGGTAGACTAGGCCGAGAGAAGGTGACTTACCATTGGCCACCAAATTTCATGGCTTGAGCCCTGGTCTTCTCAGCCAAGCCCTTCTATGGCAGCATTGTAGCCTCCCAGATTATGTTTATGGGATGTGTTAGATAAGGCATAGCTTTCCACTGCAGGATTACTGTCTCCTAGACATTGTTGTTCTGCAAGTATTTGATCTCCTGCAGAGAATTTGGCACCACAGAGCTAGCCATATTTTGCAGGCATTTTGCAGCAGGAAGCCAGGATGGTGACCTATATAATTTTAATTGAAGTCGATGTCCTCAATGAATGAATGAAAGGAGTCCAGGGTGGAAGTACAGTGGTACCTCGGGTTAAGTACTTAATTCTTTCCGGAGGTCCGTACTTAACCTGAAACTGTTCTTAACCTGAAGCACCACTTTAGCCAATGGGGCCTCCCGCTTCCGCTGCGGCGCAATTTCTGTTCTCATCCTGAAGCAAAGTTCTTAACCTGAAGCACTATTTCTGGGATAGTGGAGTCTGTAACCTGAAGCATATGTAACCCGAGGAACCACTGTACATTAGAGGTTCCACAAGCAGAAGCAACTGTCAGCACCTCTGCCTTGTGCTAATTGGCAATGTCTTCCTCCACAGCTGACCCCCGTGCCATATGGCTGATGCAAGGCTGGCTTTTCCAACACCAACCTGACTTCTGGCAGCCGGCCCAAGTCCGCGCCCTCCTCCAGGGCGTGCCCCTTGGCAGGATGGTGGTGCAGGACCTCTTTGCCGAATCCAAGCCCGTCTACCCCTGGACTGAGTCCTTCTACGGGCAGCCGTTTATCTGGTGCATGCTGCACAACTTTGGCGGCAACCACGGCCTTTTTGGCACAGCGGAGAGCATCAACCAGGGTCCCTTTGCTGCCCGGGGCTTCCCCAACTCCACCATGGTGGGCATCGGCCTGACCCCCGAAGGCATCGAGCAGAACGATGTGATGTACGAGCTCATGACCGACCTGGGCTGGCGCAAGGAGCCCCTGGACCTCCGGCGGTGGGTGTCCAATTATGCCACGCAGCGCTACGGAGCCAGCAACGCCCAGGCAGCCGCGGCCTGGCAGCTGCTTCTCCAGAGCGCCTACAATTGCTCTGGGCCGTACACAAACCACAACCGCAGCCCGCTGGTGCACCGCCCTTCCTTCCGGATGACCACGGAGCTCTGGTACAACGAGAGCGACGTCTATGAGGCCTGGCGGCTGCTGCAAAGCTCTGTCGACATGCTCGGCGCCAGCAGCACCTTCTGCTACGACCTGGTTGACGTGACACGCCAGGCCATGCAGCAGCTGGTGAGCCGGTATTACTTGGAAATCAAGCAGGCTTTCCAGAGCCGCATGCTCTCCCGCCTGCTGACGGCGGGCGGCATTCTGGTCTACGACCTCCTCCCGGAGCTAGACAGCCTCCTGTCGAGCGACAGGCGGTTTCTGCTCGGACGGTGGCTGGAGGCTGCCCGCTTGTCAGCCACCAGCGACCAGGAGGCGGTCCTCTACGACCTGAATGCACGCAACCAGCTGACGCTCTGGGGGCCCAACGGCAACATCTTGGACTACGCCAACAAGCAGTTTGGAGGGCTGGTGCTGGACTATTACGGGGTGCGCTGGAGCCTGTTTGTGTCCACCCTGGTAGAGTGCCTCAACACTGGGACCCCTTTCCACCAGAGCCACTTCAACCAAGCCGTCTTCCAAGTGGAGAGGGGCTTTATCTACAACGGGAAGCGGTACCCGGCCAAGGCCATGGGCAACACGCTGGACATAGCCAGGAAGATATTTCTCAAGTATTACCCTTCCGCAGTGCAGCACAACTGCTCAAGGGCTGCATGAGAAGAGACTCGCTATTGGCAGGCCCCCGTCTCTGCTTGCCGTCAGTCCCAACCACTGCACTCGTCCCGTGTTGGGTGTTCTGAGCCAGATCTGACTACTGAACAGCTTCTTCTTAAATGCACATTTTCCCAGTGTTCGAGTGGCACAGGAGCTGGTGGTGGTGGGAATGGGAATGACTTCTGGTCAGAAAGATAGGTGACAGAGTTTATAAAGCCTGTCTGGAAGCCTGTAACCCTGTCTCCAGATGGGTGCAGAGGCTAGTTGTGGTTGAGGGATCATTGTCAGGGACTCAGCACATGGTTCTCGGGGGCACTTCTCCTTGTTTTTCACGTGTTCCAGAGCTGGCTCAAATTGAGCTCTAAAAAGGTTAGCGGTGTGGTGGAGATGGACTCTGCTGCCTTAATTTGGAGACGGAAGTACGCAGTCACAAGACTTTGCAACGCAGCTCCCTGCCAAAAGACTACCTGCATCGCAGCCCTCTTCCCTCCACACAGGCAAGGGGTGGCTAACCTGTGGCTTGTAGGCCCCTCAGGGTTTTTTTGTGTAGCCTCTGCAACTCCAACATTTATCATTTTAAAAATAATAATTTCATTTAAAAATCTGAGATTCCATAAGATGGGGGGGGGGCTTTCCAAGGCTCCCCATTGTAAAAACAACAACAAGAAGAAACCTTTAAAATAATTATTATATTCTTTTTTACTAACTGCTCTCATAGGTATTCCAAAGTGATAGTCTGATGACAAAATGTTTTAAGGCCCCTCCGAGGTCCCCTGCCCCAATTTTTCTTATTATTTCCCCCCCCAAAAAAAAATATATAATAATAATTAAGTACTCTATTTTAATATATATACTGATCACTCATATGGGTCCCCTGCTGCTGTGACTCTGTGGTGCCAAAAAGGGCTTTGTGGCCCCATTAAGACTTCCCAATGGGTCCATTAAAAATAATAATCAAATATAAAAAAACTGGTCGCACCCACTTTGACATGAGGCCCCTGAAGTGGTTAGCCACCCCTGCTGGATTGTATTCAGCTGTGGTCCGTGTTTTCTCCTGCTCACCCCCAAGCAGAAGTGCTAGAAGAAGAGTTTGGATTTGATATCCCGCTTTAACACTACCCTAAAGGTAAAGGTAAAGGTACCCCTGCCCGTACGGGCCAGTCTTGACAGACTCTGGGGTTGTGCGCCCATCTCACTTAAGAGGCCAGGGGCCAGCGCTGTCCGGAGACACTTCCGGGTCACGTGGCCAGCGTGACATCGCTGCTCTGGAGAGCCAGAGCCGCACACGGAAACGCCGTTTACCTTCCCGCTGGTAAGCGGTCCCTATTTATCTACTTGCACCTGGAGGTGCTTTCGAACTGCTAGGTTGGCAGGCGCTGGGACCGAGCAGCGGGAGCGCACCCCGCCGCAGGGATTCGAACCACCGACCTTTCGATCGGCAAGTCCTAGGCGCTGAGGCTTTAACCCACAGCGCCACCTGCGTCCCAGTTAACACTACCCTAAGGAGTCTCAAAGCAGCTAACAATCTCCTTTCCCTTCCTCCCCCACAACAAACACTCTGTGAGGTGACTGAGGCTGAGAGACTTCAGGGAAGTATGACTGGCCCAAGGTCACCCAGCAGCTGCATGTGGAGGAGTGGGGAATCGAACCCAGTTCACCAGATTACGAGTCCACTGTTCTTAACCACTACACCACCTACAGAAGAGATTGCTCCAGCTGCCTTCCGCAAGCAAGCATTTGAAGCATTGAAGAGACCAGATGAAGTGACAGGGAACCTGGTAGCCCTCCAGACATTGTTGGGACACCCAACTCCCAGCACCCCTGACTATTCCTGAAGAGCCACAGGTTCCCTGCAATTGGGCTAGAGGATCATTAGGGATCTTCCCACCAAAAAAGCTAGGCTTTGGCTGCATTCAGGCAGCACCTTTAGTCCATTTTCCTGTTTACCGGGTAATTTCCACATTTCCAAGGGATAATCTCCTAAGAGGCAAAAGACACTTGTGGAAATACGTTGTGGCCTAGTGGCAATTTACTGCTCATTTCCATGTTAATTGTTTCCAGGAAAATTCTGGCTTGCAGCCCCATTAACCAGGAGACTTGTGGGAGTGTGTTGTGTTGCAATTTCAGGTGAAGGAATTTGGGGCGGCATCCTTAGCACACAGGTCTTTCCTGTTGTTTGAAATTTAGGTTGGCATGGCAGCATTATCCATCGATCAAAGAGCCGCAGCAGCTGGTATTGGTGTATAAAAGGAACATTAGAAATCCCTAGTAAACAGATGCCCTAGTAAAATCAATAAACCCCACCTCAAAATCAATAAAAGCAATAAACCCCACCTCAAAGTGCAGCCATAGTTTCTCACCCTCCCCATAGGGATAAATACTGAAACGGGAAGGCACTACACTGATTGCAGTTTGGTTTAGCCTTTTGAATTTATTAGGTGCCTTTTTCTACATATAAAAAAGACACAAGGCGTCTTTGACAACAAATCCATTGCTCATTGGGGTTCATTTAACAGACCAAACGAGGCGATTGGGCGCCTTCTGCCAGAAACGCTTGGGTAGGGAGGGAAAAGGTTGATTTATCCTTGGGAAAGGGAACAGGCCTCATCAGTAACATTGTCATTTTGGAATTATGGGGATGTGGTGAGCATGAAGTGAGGTTTGAGAAATAGCATTGAAGAGTTGCCTTGCTTCTTCCTCAGAAACTTACGGGTTGTAGGGTTAGAAAGCCCAGGTGGCAATGAAAAAGGGAAGGTGAGCTCCTTCTGGTAAGCTATGTAGGAGGAAGGCCAAGCTGGCCAGGGCAGATTTTCCAAGGAGTATTCACCCCTTCGGGGTTCTTTGCCTCCTGTACTAACGCAGTGAAACTGTAGGGCCAACAACAAACACGTCTTTTCCTGCATAACATTTATACCCAACATGGAAGCTGAGGTGGCCTTATATGTGGCTCCCACGTGGTCTCCCTTCCAGGCACCAACCAGACCCAGACCTGCTTAGCTTCAGCAAGGCGGTAGCTTCACGTGCCTTAAGACCAGTGCTATTTTTCTAGAAAAAGAGGTGCCGGAACTCACCCTGAACACCTCCCTTGTTCTCTTAGAATGGCAATGGCGCCCACCTGAGAGGTGCCACCTGAGTTCTGCCTGGAAAAAGCCCTGCTTCAGACAATTGCCTTTTCCCTTCCTCCGCCTGTCTTAACTTTGCTCAGTGCCTTTACTGTCCCTGAGTGACTCAGGGGTAAGTTTACATGCATATGTGTATATATATTTTGTTCACAAAGATGTCTGATCTCCGAATAATTATTTCTGATTTAATACCTGTATAAAAACATGCCCCCTTGTGCCAAAAGAGAGGCCGTCATGAGGGTTTGGTGTATTTTATTACGCTTTATTAAAAAGACAACCTGAGTTCCGGATAAATCATGCTGATTAGCTGTTTCGGGGTTTGGGGCTTTGCAAATAAAGCGTTTTAAGTGTGTTGTAAAGTGCAATTAAACAAATGTGACACTAGATGGTGATGGTGAGCTATGGCAAATTCAATATATATATTTTTCAAAACAGTTTTTTAAAGCATCTTCATGATGTTTTTTATATTTGTCTAGATTCCACCCAAGTTACACTCTTCACTGGCACTGTTCAACCCCATCAACCACTTAATTGCAACTGGGGTGTATTTAACTAAGTCAGTAGTTGCACTGATGCAAGGATCACTGCTTGTACCACAGATCTTTCCCTCTCCCCCCTGTGTGCCCTCCTAAATCTAGGGGTTCCCACGATCCTCTGGAGCAGATTTCGGGAGCACATGGCGGAGACGGGAAATCCTGTAGTGCTAGCAATAATCCTTGCACTGATAAAGGTAAAGGTAAAGGTACCCCTGCCCGTACGGGCCAGTCTTGACAGACTCTGGGGTTGTGCGCCCATCTCACTTAAGAGGCCGGGGGCCAGCGCTGTCCGGAGACACTTCCGGGTCACATGGCCAGCGTGACATCGCTGCTCTGGCCAGAGCCAGAGCCAGAGCCAGAGCCGCACACGGAAACGCCGTTTACCTTCCCGCTGGTAAGCGGTCCCTATTTATCTACTTGCACCCGGAGGTGCTTTCGAACTGCTAGGTTGGCAGGCGCTGGGACCGAGCAGCGGGAGCGCACCCCGCCGCAGGGATTCGAACCGCCGACCTTTCGATCGGCAAGCCCTAGGCGCTGAGGCTTTAACCCACAGCGCCACCTGCGTCCCCTTGCACTGATGGGCCGGCTTAATTGAATGCTGCTTCTTGCGATGTTGAAAAGCTGGTATCGCCCAGCCCTATTGAGTGATGTGGAATTGCACCCAGTACAATCACCCTATGGACAACTTGGCATTGCTTAAGTTCAAAGAACTGCATTGCACCATAATCTCTTAGTTTGCAGACATCTCTGGGAATTTCTGTATAATAAATAAATATAAACCTCACAATCAAGAGTTAAAGCATCAGGCATTGAGGGGGGTCTTGAAAGGAAACTCTCCCACCCACAGTCAGAGAGGCAGTGACTTAAACTACTCCATTTATCCTTTCTTCATTTCTACTGTTTTCCCGCATACAATACTTGTACAGTGGTACCTTGGGTTACATACGCTTCAGGTTACAGACTCCGCTATCCCAGAAATAGTGCTTCAGGTTAAGAACTTTGCTTCAGGATGAGAACAGAAATTGTGCTCTGGCAGCGCGGCGGCAGCAGGAGGCCCCATTAGCTAAAGTGGTGCTTCAGGTTAAGAACAGTTTCAGGTTAAGAATGGACCTCGGGAACGAATTAAGTACTTAACCCGAGGTACCACTGTAATCCATGTTGTGTTTTGCAAAAATTAATCAAAGCAAATCCAGGCAGGTTTTGACTTGGGGACACTGTTTTTTTAAAATAATCTCTGTAAATTTCCCATTCCTTTTGGAATTTTAGGTTAGACTGTCTCCTAATCGCATCCGTCATTTTTGCCAGTTCGAGATACAGTGGTACCTCGGGTTAAGTACTTAATTCGTTCCGTAGGTCTGTTCTTCACCTGAAACTGTTCTTAACCTGAAGCACCACTTCAGCTAATGGGGTCTCCTGCTGCCGCTGCGCTGCCGGAGCATGATTTCTGTTCTCATCCTGAAGCAAAGTTCTTAACCCGAGGTACTATTTCTGGGTTAGCGGAGTCTATAACCTGAAGCGTCTGTAACCTGAAGCATATGTAACCCGAGGTACCACTGTATTCAAATAATTTATCCTGCCATTCCTTTTTTCACTTTTCCAATTTCTAGCTATTAATATTCTTGCTGCCATTGTAGCATATATAGAGAATATGCGCCCTTTGTTTACAGGGCAGCAGGTGGGGTGGTCTGTGATGGGGAGGGTTGTGGCTGTGACACCAGCCTACGCAAAGCGGCTTGGCAAGAGCCCTTCAAGTGTTGTATCTTTAAAAAGTAAAAATAAAATAAAAATGCATTAGCATTGCTCTGAAATTAGATGTGAAGTGCCATCGAAGGCCTTAGAAACGAAGGGAAGCTTTTAAGAAGTATTGAGGGGGCTACAGAATCACCAGGGATGGGGGGCAGCAGTGGTACAGCACGTACTTGCAAACGCAGGGAATGCCAGCGGTAACAGGCAGTGATTCCTTTGCGCTTTCGCTCCCCTCCCTCTCTAGCTGCAGAACTACATAAAAAGAGTAGGGGGAAAGGTGTTTGCTCCATACTTCGCAGACTTTGCATCCTGAAGCACAAAACAGGAGAAAGAGGTACGGATTCCCTGTCTCCTTTTTTTCTTTTTGCAAGGATCCCATCATTGAGAGTTATCAGTTAGCACAACAGGAATCCTAATGGCAGAGCAGAGCAGAGCAGAAATGATATTTTTTTGGGGCGTGGGTCCTCAAGCAAGGTCACCTCCAATTGATTTTGTTTGCAATAAATTCAAATTCATACTTAATGCATTGGGAGGGGGTGTTGGAAGCTACTGAAACATTTAAGGAAAATAGGGAGGATGAACTATTGCTTTGGTAAATGTGTGCTTCTCTCTAAAAGTTGCCCTAAAATGTTACCAGCAAGGCTCCAAATTTATTTATTTTTAAAAGCAAGCAACAACTTCCATCTATGGAAATGATCGTTGTAATTTCATTTAAATTGCTAAAACTCCTGATTAGATTATGATGCTGCCATCAGTGTACACAATACTTTACTGTGTACTAGAGGCTAGGTCAAAATTGCTTAAAGTCTAAAATTCAACACAAGGGAGATCAAGGAAAGGGGCAGAGATGGAGGCAGGAGTAAGCAGGGAGGCAATGATTGGTTGTTTAAGCTTGGACGTATTTAGACTTAATTAGATTTGATTTAGGATTGCCCCTTCCCCCAAATGATCACAACGATCATTTCCATAGATGGAAGTTGTTGCTTGCTTTTAAAAATAAATAAATTTGGAGCCTTGCTGGTAACATTTTAGGGCAACTTTTAGAACCTGGGACTGCAGGCTGATTCTTATTTAACACGACCTGCACTGAGGCTGTTGTTATCAAATGGGGGAGAGAAAGAAATGCACTCTTCACATGCAGATTAACTAATTATTAAGACCCCACATGCTTCAAGTGCAAGACTTGGCGTTAAGAAATGTAAAAGAATAGATATTGGACTAACAATCTTGCCTGGAAATTATGCCATAGTCTTGTGCTGTTCTCAGTATTTGTGTGTTAGAGTGGGGGAGGTACACTGCATATGCTCAGAGACATTAAGATTTACTTGGCACTTTTAAATGACTGAATGCGTTCTGCGGGTCAGCTCCAGCTCAGATTTAAAAGCTTGGCTGCCTCTTCACCTTTGCCACAAACCCAACTGTGAGCTGGTCCAGGGACCTTCCTGTTGCCAGTTCCAACTTGTGATGTGGCATCTTCTACTCCTCCTGCCTCTCTGGCTGTGACTTGCCATCTTTTCTTTCCCAGCTACTCCTTCCCAAAGGCAGCTGTTGCGAGAAGAGGGATGCACTTGCTTCTGCTATTCACCTTCCTTAGTCTCTTGTGTCTGCCGGTGCAGGGCTGGGTCCTTAAGAAACCCACCCAGAATGAGCAGTGGAAGATGCTGGACCGTTTGCAGAACAGAGAGCTGGTAAGAGGGCTCTTGTTGGGGAATGGGAAGCAAGGTTTTATTTAGAATTCGCTCTGCAACACCTGGAGAGTTAACAAAAAAGAGTGCCTTTGAAAAAAATGGGCAGAGCACAACATAACCCCAGCCCACTCCGGAAAACAAGCTTTTTTCCCAAAAATCCTCTAATTATTTACAATTTAATACATTGTTGGCATTTGTCTGTCTTGGGAGACAATTTAATACATTTAATGCATAAAAAGCTTGTAAGTTGCTGTGGGTTGCCTTGGATATTATGAAAGTGCTTAACAAATTTAATAAATAAGAAGAAGAAAACACCAAAAGCTACCACTTGTAAGCAGAAAGGCCAACGTTTGTATTTTTTTCAACATTCCCTGTTGAAGCAACAAACCAAACCCAATATGTGGTGATGCACCACTTGACAAAAAGTGGCCTGAGGTCCACAAAAGCTTAAATTTGATAGGATTACGTGACCCAACTGAGTTTTAGGTCCAGTCATGGCCGACTCTGGGGTTCCGGCACTCATCTCGCTTTATTGGCCGAGGGAGCCGGCGTACAGCTTCTGGGTCATGTGGCCAGCATGACTAAGCTGCTTCTGACGAACCAGAGCAACGCACGGAAATGCCATTTACCTTCCCGCTGGAGCGGTACCTATTTATCTACTTGCACTTTGACGTGCTTTCGAATTGCTAGGTTGGCAGGAGCAGGGACCAAGCAACGGGAGCTCACCCCATCGCAGGGATTCAAACCACCAACCTTCTGATCGGCAAGTCCTAGGTTCTGTGGTTTAACCCACAGCGCCACCCTCCTCCCCCATTGAAATTAATGGACCTAAATTAGTCATGCCCAATTAATTTCAGTGGGTCTGCTCTGAGTCCAACCAGTATACAATCAGTAGCCTTTAAGCAGAGAGGTGGTGAGCCACTGCATGTGGTTTTGTGGGCCAGGCCACAGATTTGCCACCCCCGTTTTAAGGCGCCGCAATACTTCTCATTCACTTTGCTGCAAAAGATTCACATGGCTGTCCTTCTGGAAACACAGTCTCAAGCAGTCCTTTTCTTTCTAGGAGAAAAAGGTGCAAGAACACTGCCCTGTCCCTCCTGCTTCTGCGCACAAGCAGGAAGTGCAGGGCAGCTCTGTGGACGGGCAGAGCTGAAGCGCAGAGAAGCTTATTCCCTGCCTGTCAGCTCTGCGAGCTGCCCTGTCCCTTCTGCTTGCTTGCAAAAGCTGGAGAAACAGGGCGCCTTGCAGAGCTGAGGAAGGGAAGACTTCTTTCCATGTCTCAACTGTTAGCCTGGGAGGCTGAAGAGCCTAATTAAAGCCCCGCTGCACCTCTGGCTCATGAGAAGACCCTCTCCAGTGCCCATAGAGGGTGTCCTCTTTGTGCTCCAGGGAGAGTCTTCTCATGAGCCAGAGGCATGGTGTGGGGAGAGGTGCTGGAACGCACTAGTACCTTCCAGATGGGGAAAAAACCCCTGGCCTCAAGGGATAAAGGCAGGCGCCCTTAACTTACAGCCCCACTGGTTAAAAAATGGCAGAATAAAAATTATCCCTTAATATGTCATCTGATTAATTTACCATGAAAAAAACAAAAACGGTTAAAGGAGGCCAGCCCGATTCTCTGCCAAATGCAGCCCACTGAGGAGTCACAAGCTGACAAAATCCACTACCTGGTTTGACAAAAGCAGGTTAGTTCATTCCTTGTTGGGCTGCTGTACAAGCCACCAATCAATGTCTCCTTCACAGTTTAAACAGCCCTAGATTAAGATCTCAACGTCTTACTCCAAATAGTGCCCAGAAGGATGGGGGTGAGCAGGTCATATCCACAGTGAGGACGCTGGCTGCTACATCTGTAGTGATGGAGGATTTGCGGTTTGCTGTGCTTGTGCACTCACACACACACATGCACCCCTGTGTGTGCACTCACAGGGCCCATTTTTACCACAAAGTTCCATTAGGTAATTGACTCTCAAACGTAAGAGTGCCACTCTCCTTTCGCTATCTTGTTTTTCCCTTTTGCCCTTCCTCTGATCTCTCAAGAGATACTCAAGTTAAAAGTCAAGAGCTTTCTGAGCTTGGCACCCTGTCTGTCAAGACCCCACTTCCCCAGAGGCCTTCTTAATGCTTGCCGGTTGACTTTGAGGACTCTACACAGTGCCTAGCCAACAAGGCGGCTTTGTTTCTTCAAAGTGAGGAATAAGTGACATGCCACAGCGATGACATCTAGTACAAGGACAGGCATAATAGAATTGTAGTAGCATTGGAAGGAACCAACGGGTTCTGGGCTAGGAATCTCCCCCGCCTGAAACCCTGGAGAGTGGCTGCCAGTCAGAGTAGACAACACTAGACTGGATGGACTTAATACAGTGGTATCTCGGGTTACATACACTTCAGATTACATATGCTTCAGGTTATAGACTCCGCTAACCCAGAAATAGTGCTTCAGGTTAAGAACTTTGCTTCAGGATGAGAACAGAAATCGTGCTCTGGTGGCGCAGCAGCAGCAGGAGGCCCCATTAGCTAAAGTGGTGCTTCAGGTTAAGAACAGTTTCAGGTTAAGAACGGACCTCTGGAATGAATTAAGTACTCAACCCGAGGTACCACTGTATAAGGCAGGTTGCTATATTCCCTGATCATTTATTTGGTACTCCCACAGTTGCAAGAGGAAATACAAACTGGAGTGAGATTGTGAAGGGAACAATTCTAGGTTCCAGTCAGGGGTGACCAATAAATTTACATTATTTACCTGTTATTGTCCCCCCCCCCCCCGCAGTTTCTCAGCGCCCTGCAGTCGTACCTCAGCACCAAGGGTATCCAAGTGGAGAGAACTGCTCCGCCGTTTGTCCTTCTCTTAAAGGATCACAATGCTGGGACACATGGGGAGCTGGAAGGGCAAGAGCTGGTGATCATGGAGCCCGAGGTGGATGGGTGGATGAATAAATAGGCATGAACAGGAGGTGAGCATCTCAACACAGAACTACAACCAACAGTCCTGTTGCCCCACAGGCTTGCTAGGGTAGTAACCAGGTTGCCCGCATCTCTTTCTGTTTTTAATAGCTAGCAATGTTTCCACACTTCTGTCTTACCATTTGCTAAGTTCAACACTGTGCACCGTCTATTGGCTGAAGCATGGCACAAATTCAAAATTCAGATCCTGAGTGTTAGATGCAAATTTGCAGATCCAACAGCACATAACATTTTAGCTTTTTAAGAAATTTGCTTAACTTTGGAGGCAATGGTATAAAAGACTGTTAATTCATCCAATCCATATTGACCTGCCTTAGCTTTTAAGACTAATTTTAGAGGCTTTGCTCTCCAGCCTGTTGCTACATGAGATCAGACAGGGACTTCTCAGTGGTGGTGTCAATCCTTTGGAATTCTCTCCACTGGGGATCGCCGCCCGCCCTGCTTTTAGGTGTCTGTTTAAAAAGACCTATTCTGCCCAGCTTGCAAACACTTATTTTATCCACCAGACCACTTCCTGAATCATCTGAAAACCATACAATTAATCAACTAAGATTTGTTTAATTGGGTTAGAGTTGTAAGATTTAATACATTAAAATATCATAAAGTCGTCCTCTTGGGGGTGATGCTGGGAGATTGGCAGTGATAAATGGGATGTATATTATATATTTATACAAAAACAAAAAAAAACCCTAGAGGTTTCATTTTCACCCTCTGAACGCAGCAGCAGTAGGGAGGAATGTGTGCATGTTGTCTGGGATGAAGCAAAGTGTTACTCAAGAGGAATCAGAAGGAAATGTTTCAAAATTGATGAATGACTGTTACAGATAGATAAAAGAGGATTTACTCTGCTCAACTATTCCGAGGACAGGTTATAACAATTTATAAAAGCCTTAGCAGAAATTGGTAATTGAACATGTGATGTGTAGGGAGAAGGGATGAAGGTACTTTGAAATGATAGTTTGAAGAGTTATTTTATTGGGAGAAGCAAAGGATGGAGGAAAATAGAGGGGGCACCTGGGGTGGGTGGGAAGTTAGCTTTTAAATTTGTATTGAATTTGTATTAATTTGGTGATAGTTTGTTTAAAATTATGGAAAACCAATTTTAAAAACTGGCAAAAAAATAGCAGTTCTTAGTGTGCAACATAGGGTTGAAGTGGGAGAAGCAGAAAGGTTTGGGAGTTCATTGTAGACCATCCTGTGATCCTCGGATGAAGGGCAGTATAGAGATTTACTACTATAGTGGTACCTCGGGTTACAGACGCTTCAGGTTACATACGCTTCAGGTTACAGACTCTGCTAACCCAGAAATAGGACCTTGGGTTAAGAACTTTGCTTCAGGATGAGAACAGAAATCGTGCTCCGGCGGCACGGCGGCAGCAGGAAGCCCCATTAGCTAAAGTGGTGCTTCAGGTTAAGAACAGTTTCAGGTTAAGAACAGACCTCCAGAACGAATTAAGTACTTAACCTGAGGTACCACTGTACTTATAATAATGCAGCCCACTAAAATCAAGTACAAATTATTCTGCTTCCCATCCTTTCTCTTCTCTGCTAACTGTAAGTTATACATTTTAATGCTAATTAAATGCTAATACTTTGTCATTTCTTTTTATCCATTCAGGTGAAATACTGTCTTTAAACAGCTGGTCATCCCCTGAACACCTCTGATTTGCTGCTTTTGATGTTGCATTCTTCTTACATTTGCCAGAGAATTGCTTTTTGATGGTTAGATAAATTTCTTCATATGTATTGGCACATCCTCAGTAGATTTTGCCTAAGCTAAATTTGAGGGTGTGTGGTGTAGTGATCAGAGTGGCACATTAAAAATGGAGAGACACAGGTTCAAATTCCAGCTCAAGCTCAGCCATGAAGCTCACTTGGTCACCTTGGGCCAATGACTCTTCTTTGTAGCCTTAACCTATCTCACAGGTTTACTGTGCCAGTAAACAAGAGACAAGGTGGGAACACCATATGCTTGAGCTTTTTGCAGGAAAGGCAAGATATAAATGTTAAACAAACTGCCTTCTTTGTGACCAGTACTAAACACCATGTACCTTTGGCTGAGAGGGGCTTGCCCTTCCCACTTCGTTTGATCCATTTAGCTCAGTATTTTCAACACTGACTTATAGAAGGCTCTCCATCATTTCAGACAGTGGACATTCTCACTCCTACCAGGAGATGCCAGGGGATTGAACCTGGAATCTTCCGTATGCAATACAGTACTGTTCCACTGAACTATGGCCCTTCCCCTGAGGGGAGGGGACTGGCACAGTATGATCACATAAGTAGTTTTGCTGGGTTCAAGAAAGTTTGGAAACTATACCTTGTGAAAAGTTATGTAGTGGTAGAGTGGCTATAAAATGCATTCTGTCTAGTCTCAGAGGTAATGTTTTCTTTATTTCACATATCACCTGGGTTTGATCTCTCTCTGGCATTTTGTGAATGAGACCCCACTGGACAAACACAGGCATCACAATCATCACACTTTTTTCTTTGGGAGAAAGAGGAAATTATTTTCCCCAAATGTTGCAGGGTGGGGGCAGAGGGTTAAATCTGCTGACATGCTTTACGTCTGGATCCAAAGAATGAGGGAATGGGTGGGCATTATTAGGGATGGGTGCTCAGTGGTGAGAACAAAACTTTCTACATATGTTTGGAAGCATTCCCATTAGTATATGGACACCAAGCATTTTAGGGCCAGTATTAGGAGGACCCGTACAATTTAAGTTGTTCATAAATGAGCCTTAATTATGAGTGAGATGGGCAGGTCTTCTGAACAAGCAACTTGTTCAAGGTAGTAAGAACAAAAAGGGATTGTGTGGAGCACCAAAAATATCATGCCAACATACCCTCCAACATTTCTCCAATAAAAATTGGGGCATCCCATTGCCAAACTGGGTGAATGCGCATTAAAATGGCAAATGCAAGATGAGGCAAAATATGGTAAGATCGCACATAACAGCTCATAGAATCTGAACTGTTGATGACCAAGTGGGAAAGTAAGTTGTGGTGGAATGAAAATATAGACGTATTGTGCAGCAGTTGGGAAAAACCAAACAAACCCTGAATTCCATATTAGGGATCTTTAGGAAAGTGTCTGAAAATAAAACTGCCAATATGATGTAGTTATGCAAATTATGTAACATGAGGCCACGTTTGGAATACTTTGGGTAATGCACATCAAAAAGGATATAGAATTTGGAGGGAGGAAATGTAGCACCCTGCTTGTGGTTAACGCTTAGCTGGAATGAAATATTCAACGCAGCAATAGAGAAATTAAAATAGTAATTTATTTGTCAGACAAATAAATATGAGGCACAGTGGTATATGGTTACCAAGCTCTGGCCTGGCCTCTTGCCATTCTGGCCAGCACTTATATTTCCTTAATCCAGCCCCCTTGCTCCTCCTGTGGCTGCCTCTGTCCAATCAGCCTGATTGAAATTCCTATTGGTTGTTTGCTAGAACCAATCACAAAAGATACACCCATTTCCTCTTGCCTTTTATGGGAAATAAAAAGCTATATATTCTTCTATCTATAAATGACAAATAAGTAGTAATATATCTTACATGTGTCTCAACAAGGAATCTTAATTACCAGCTCACCTCTTGCCCTCCTTGCCCTATTGCCTTCCGAAACAGATGATTAATCTTGAATTTTTATCTTAAACATATGTCAAGGATTTTGAGTTCACATCAACATTGAGAGATCTCCTTCATTTGAAGGTTTCTAAACAAAAGGCCTGACAACCATATATCAGGAGTGCTCGATGGCGTCTTCTGTCTGGCAAGGGGGGCTGGTGGCTGATGGCTGACTTAATTTCAGGATAGTTACAACTCTTACAACTATATGAAATAAGAATCTAGCATTTCTTAAATCCTTTGCATAGTTATATTTAAGCTAATATATTTAATACATAAATAACCTTTTAAAAGGAAAAGAAATCTTAAAAGGATCTTAGTTTAAGAAAGAAACAGCTTTAGAAAAGACTTCCCAAAAATGCTCTCTTTCTTTCTGCCAGCTCTTCTTCTCTTGTTTCTCAGCCTCAAAAATAGAAAGAAAGAAAACCTATTTTCTCCAGCCAAGCCAGTTGTCTTTTTCACTGCTCTTGACCTTCTTAACCTTAGGAAGAAGATATGGCTCATTTTACTATTTATCCACCCTTAATTTGTAGGGTCAGTGTAACCTTGGCTCTCAGCCTGTAATTCCCTTTTTACGACTTTGAGAATTGTTTTCTGCTATAAATCAGGGGGGCCCCTTGTCTAGGAGAAAAACATCTTGCCAAGGTTTTTCTAGGCAGCTGGTCTTCTGCCTGGCATAAAACATTTGAAGATCTTTAAGCTCATTTTTAAAATACAAGCCCTGATTAAACATATAGGTAAAGGTAAAGGTACCCCTGCCCGTACGGGCCAGTCTTGACAGACTCTGGGGTTGTGCGCCCATCTCACTTAAGAGGCCAGGGGCCAGCGCTGTCCGGAGACACTTCCGGGTCACGTGGCCAGCGTGACATCGCTGCTCTGGCGAGCCAGAGCCACACACGGAAACGCCGTTTACCTTCCCGCTGGTAAGCGGTCCCTATTTATCTACTTGCACCCGGAGGTGCTTTCGAACTGCTAGGTTGGCAGGCGCTGGGACCGAGCAGCGGGAGCGCACCCCGCCGCAGGGATTCGAACCGCCGACCTTTCGATTGGCAAGTCCTAGGCGCTGAGGCTTTAACCCACAGCGCCACCTGCGTCCCTGATTAAACATATAAGCTTTGATAAAAATGCAGGCTTATGATTAGATGCCTCAGAAAGGCAACCAAAATAATCCTGGGGCTCGAACAACTCCCTTATGAGGAAAGGTTACAACATTGGAGGCCTTTTAGTTTGGGAGGGGAAATGCGGCTAAGAAGTGGGAACACGAGAAAGAGACATGCACAATTATGCCTGGTTTGGGAAAAGTGGACAGGGATAAGTTTCTCACTCCCTTATCGCAATATCAGACCATATGAAGCTGAACATGGGAAGAGGGAGGACAAAAGGAAACAATTCTGCACGCAATGCCTTGTTTAAAAACTCTGGAACTCGCCTTCACAAACGCGCCTCGCATTCTCCCCCCCCCCCCGCCCCAGAAACGAGGAAGCACTGAATCGAACGGTGGGGGGACGACGACGACGACGACCCTCTTCCTCTGTGGCTCCTCCCACATGTAAACCAGCTCCTCCCATTCTCCCTAAGCCCCTCCCTCTCCGGTTAGCTCCGCCCCCAGCACAGCCTTCTTCAAGAATCCCGGGCTCGCTGCGTTTAGCCACTTTTAAACGTTTTCGGGTTACAGAAATGAAACCCAGTCTCGCCCAAACCTATCAGTTCCTTTAATATACAGTGGGGTTTTTTGCGGTTTTAATTATTATTATTATTATTTATTTATTTATCCCCCTGTCAGTGAGGCGGCACTTCCGGTTGGGGGAGGAAACGCTTCCGGATCACACGGCGCCTCAGCTGGGGCTTCCCAGCAGGTGGGTGAGAGAGACCACGGGCCCTCGCCGTTCCTCCTTCCCTGCTTGCCAGCGAGGGAAGACGAGAGGGGGGGGGAGATATGGGGCGGGGCCGGCCTGCGGTTCAGGGAGCCGTGGGACGGGGTGGGAGTGCCAGGGGAAGCGCTTGGGTAATGGAGGGAGCGAGCAAACCGGGGGAAGGAAATAACCGCCGCACACTCTCCTTTTGCAGAGGTGGCAGCAGCCTCTCTCTCTAACTGACAGGTCGCCCGCTGATTATGTCCCCACCTCACAGAGCAGAGGCTTATTGTGTTCGGCATTTTTGAAAATATGTTTCTTACGTTTCCGAAGCATAGATGCTGGTGGGCTGGGGAAAAGAACAGGATCTTTGAAATTGGGGTGTTTCAGCCAAGTGAGAATATGGAGGTCAGAGGGAGTGAAAAGCGAGAGGTGGTGGTGGGGGATCTGGGAGGTAACCAGGGGGCAACGGAGAGGCAGAGTCCACGAAGCAGCTAGAGATTGGGGGCTGTGGCATAAGAGTCGGAAGGGACCACAAGGATCATCCAGTCCAACCCCCTGCAATGCAGGAATCTTTTTGCCCAAATGTGGGGCTGGAATAATCCCACGAACTCTTGAGATGAAGTGTCTATCAGCTGAGCCACTGGTTGGGCAGTGGTCCAGGGTGGTAACTGGTCCAAATCTCCAGGCTGCCATAAAGGTTTCTTAGCGATTTGAGGCCAATCGCTATATTTCAGCTCAACTTACCTGGTAGAATTGTTTTCAGAATGAAATAGGCAAGGAGGAGAACTGCCTATGCCATCTTGAGGCCCCTGGAAGAAAGGTGGGCCAATAAACATATAGGGTTTTATCCAATGCTAGTCCGAGTCTCAGATTTGAGAGCCTACTGAGTGTTGACCAGAGCTGACCCATTGAGATTAATGAATCTAAGTTTGCAGATTTGCTAGAATAGAAAATAAATAACATCATATTCTTATACATGTCTACTAGGAAATAAGTCCCACTATATTCACAGGATCTTGCTCCTGGGTTCATAGGATTGCTGCCTGAGTCATATAAATTAAAATGGACAGGGTAGGTGATATCTATGTATCTACCTAAACAGTTTGAAAGGAGAGACACCCAGGTAGTAAAGATACTATGCATGATCTCCTCAAAGAACTGTCTGAAATGTTAATGCCCTATTACAAAGTACCGTAACTTGGAAATTAGTAAACAACATAACAGTACATCCCAGTGATGTTATATATACTGTACAAAAATACTAAGGATTTCAGTTCTTACTGTATTTGAATAGTTTATTTTTAGTTGGCATGTCTATTGAAATCTTTATTACTATTATTATTATGTTTAGATCTCAGTCCAAGTGGAATTAAATAGGAGTAAGCCCTTTTAACTTAGTTGTGTTGCAGCGAGGGTATTCAGGAAGAATAGCAGGGTACAAATGTTTTATGCAAGTAAATAAAACCACTGGACCTTACTTCCAAATAAACAAACATGGGATTGGGCTGCACATCAAAAGTTTTAAGTAATAAATGCAAAACAAATTTTCATTTTTGTCTTGGGGAACTGTATGGAGCCTTTCTTGCTTGGGCTGTTGAAAAAATATGTGATATAGTCAACACATTAGTACTGCAGCACTGCTGCTGTGAAGAGGAGGCAGAAGTGATTACTTGTTAAGACACCTTCTCCTTCCACTTCTCTGTCTTTCACCACTTTCCTCCCAGCCAGCTGAGAGTTAATACGCATTGAGAAATAAATGCTGGCTGTTACTCATTTGCACATGCTGTATTGCCTGTTAACTAAATGTAAACGTTGAAGTTAAAAACCAAGCAAAAAAAGTAGGACAGGGGAGAAGGGAATTAAAACAGGGATTGGCATTTCTTTGGCAGTAGTGAAGGTTATTGTATATGCATGCTTATTCAACCTTTTCACTTCATAAACTCAGAGCAGGACTGCAGCCTCACAACAACCCTGTGAGGTAAGTTAGGCTGTGAGAGACTGTGTGACTTGCCCAATGCTAGTGATTTCAGTTTGGGGGCCCCAATTCCACCCTGCTAATGGGAAAGTACTTCTGGGGTACAGGATCTAATTTTTTATTTTGGGATGGTGACTCTGGTAGGATTGTTGCATAAAGTTTCCCTATATATACCATGCTGCCTCCCACTTACCTTTGCCTCTCTTCTCTTTTGCACCCTCCTTCTCTGCCTGTGTTTGCCGGACAGCATGTCGGTTTTCCGCTCAGGCCTGCTGGTTCTGACATCGCCATTGTCAGCACTTTCCTTGCGTCTGGTACCCATTCTCGCCTCAGCTGCCCGGCTGGTACAAGACACGCTCTATATTCACCTGCAGCCAGGACTCAGCTTGACCGGCTCCACACAGCCCCGTTCTACGTATGTCCCTGCTACATCTGAGGTGTACACCCTTATCAGCAAGTTATATGCCAACGCTGACATCCATCGCCACCTCAATGTCCGGGTGCTGCTCACCAACATCCTCAACCAGGGAGCTGCTCCTCCGGCACTTGGATCTGTGCAGAACCTCTCCCAACCTCCTGAAGTGGTGCTTACTGACTTTGAAACCAGAGATGGAGGGCAATCCAACCCAGTCAAGCAGCGGCTGGAGCGTTACGCTACCAGCTGCTACAGCTGTCGCCCCAATCTCATCTCTGTTTTGTTGTACCCTGAGTATGAGCTAGAAGTCAGCGATGAGGAGCTGTCCGCACAGCATGAGACCAACGCAACTGAGGAGCCATTGCAGAGCTATAGTGATGTCGTCGTAGGGGGCACTTTCGATAGACTTCACAACGGTCACAAGATCCTTCTGAGCGTGAGCTGCATGTTGGCAGAAAATCGGCTTGTGGTGGGCGTCTCAGACAGAGATCTCCTGGAAAGTGGGTCCCTTTGAACCATGTATGCCCTTTCTCCAAGGTCCCATAAAGCTATTGATGGCTACCAGCCATGATGGCTATGCTCTTTCTCCATGGCTGGAGGTGGTAATGCTACTGAAACTGTAGAAGGGCAGAGCACTCTTGTCATGATTGCAAGTTTCCCACACGTATCTGGTTGGCCATTATGAGAAAAGGATGCTGGACTAGATAGGCTAGTGGGCTGATCCAGCAGGCTCTTCGTAGGTTCTTATGTAATGCCATTTAAACAAACCAAGAGCACTGAATGAGCGAATGCTGTGCTAGAATCAGGGCTGGAAAACCCCAGAATTGGGTGAGAGAGTGAGCAGGATAACTCCCTTGTTGCCTGGACATTTATTTTGGTGCTTAGGAACTTAAAACAATATCTAGCCCTGACTGGAACTATTTCTTACCAGTTAGTTACATTTCCAGGTCTTGAAAAAAGAATTCAGATTATCTAAACATTAGCAACAAATGTTTAAGAATTGGTCTAACAGGATGAAGAAATATTCCAAATCCTTAAATACTACCCAGAGACTTTCATATGCCTGGGATATTTTTCACCCTACAACATCTTTTCTGTTTTGATATGAGCTGGATAATTTTGGTTTTCTCTCTTCTTGAGGATCAGAAATTTAATCCTTCTGTTTTTTCAGAGGCTAGGATGTGAATTTGGAAATGAGGCTGTTGAGCCACAAGATAAAGGCCCAGTTCACACACAGCATTAAACCAAGACATGGATAAATGTGAACATGCAGGTTGTGGTACTCACAGGAAAAATCACAGCTGCTAAGCTCTTCATCTGGTCCTGCTGTGCTCCCCAGAGCTAGTTTGGTTTAGCGGTACATCTAAACTCAAGCTTAACCACAAGAAGTAAACCAAGAACACGGATAGGCTTGTTTTTAAACATAGGACTTGAATATCCTACACACATGATTGCCCGGGCATACAAAATTTACAGCTGATATCTAGGAATTTGAAATATTTTTTTCAGACTTGTTAAAACTAATGTCTTAAAAAGTGATGTTAGATCCTCGGGTTAGTTGCTGTTTTTTACCCACACTTGCTATGGTTTATAAAGGTGAATGGATAAAGTCCAGTGATGCTTAAAAATATGTTTGGCACTCTGCCAAACATAATTTATCAGGGTGATTTTTCTAAAGCTTCTAATAGCTTTGCATAATTTGTTTTGCTGATGTTTGCAACTGTTGAGTGTCCCTGTGCCCA
The DNA here is from genome assembly GCF_951804945.1 of Podarcis cretensis. Classification (NCBI taxonomy): domain Eukaryota; kingdom Metazoa; phylum Chordata; class Lepidosauria; order Squamata; family Lacertidae; genus Podarcis; species Podarcis cretensis. The sequence continues at coordinate 25,292,370 of NC_137182.1, read as the reverse complement.
AAAGCTCCAGGTTTGCTTTGGTTGGAAAAGCAAGCAGATCTGAATAGGATTTTGGTAGAACGGGGTAGAAGCCTTTTGCGGAAACCACAGCGCAAACAGCTCAGCCTCCCTGTCTCTGCTGCACAGGACAGGAACTGTAGGTAGGAAGCCGCCTTATAGCAAGTGGAGCTATTTGTTTGTCTACTCTAGACCAACTTATCTATTAGGAATGACACCAACTCCCCAGGGTCTCAAGCTGAGGCCTTTCACGTCACCTGCTGCCTGATCTTCCTTTAACTGAAGATGCTAAGGATTGGACCTAGGATCTTCTGCATTGCAGTACATGTGCTCTGTCACTGAGCTATAGGAAGAACCACCTGCAATCCTGCATGTCCCCTTTCTCTGGCCACACACAAACCGGAAAAGACAGAACGTGCAAAGAGGATTCTGCCAAAGCCCCTGTCAAGATCTTGCACTTTAGTTCTCATTTGTTTGTCCCAAGCCCTGCGCACATATAGGCAACAAGACAGACAAAGCAAGCTAAAGCAAGCACTGGAGAACTGTAAGTGGGAGCTATAACAGAGCTCGCTTATACTTCTTTGGATTCATCACAGATGCACCTATGTTACTGTGATGTGAAAAATTATTGGGCAAGACGAACCTTTTAATTGCTAGCTCAGCAAAACAAACAAGCCCTCAAACTTGTATATTTTTAACCAGCCTGGGATTTTGTTTTTCCAATATTGCTTTGGGTGCCTCTTACACACAGCAGGAGACACAGTGAGGTGGCAGGTCTTATCAGGCTCAAAATACGTCTGTCTGTGATGGACAGTTTGCCCTTTTCTGTAAGCCGCTTGGTGAGATAGCATCCTTGTGCCTGACAGATACGATGTTGGATGTTGGCAGCTAGATTAACTGTTGTGTGAGTGGCATCTCTACAGCACATGTGGGAGAACTTACCGGGCTCTTTGCGCATTCCTAAAAATACCATCTTTCCCCCTTCTTTCGCCACCTGCAGCCAAGATGCTGAAAGAGCTGATCTTGCCCTTTGATCAGCGTGTGGCTCAGCTCAGTGAATTCCTGGTGGACATCAAGCCCTCCTTGCGGTATGAAATCTCCCCCCTGTTTGACTACTTTGGCCCATCCATCACTGACGGCAAACTGAAGTGCATCATAGTCAGCGAAGAGACCCTGAAGGGTGGTCTTGCCGTCAACAGGAGGAGGGTGGAAAATGTAAGTGTGCTGGGAGCCCAAGCCTTGTAAACAAATTGGATCATCAAGAAGTTTGGGGGTGCATGAAATAACCAGAGGCTTTTCTGCCATGGACAGGCTGAGCCTCCATATATCTCATCTCTTTTTAAATCCATTCTTGCTAGTATCCTGCGATGGAGAGCACCATCTGCTAAATTCTGACCTCCATGCCTAACACATAGTCTCTCGGTCAGCCCAGTGTTCTGGCACTGCTTGTGTTTATTTTCCTTTGAGTCACAATGATTTTTGCTCAGAGAAGATTGCTCTTGGGGCATACAAATGGTCCAGCTGGGTCAGGCAAACAAGCAATATGGCTTGGCTTCCTATTTATCAACAGTGGCCATGTATATGCCTCAGCATATCTGCTCAGAAATATTGCTAGTTTGGAATTTAATTCCCTTAATCAAAGTGGCTAGACTGTAGGAAGCTTTTGGTCTTCTTTCTTCAGTGTGCAGCCTGGTTCACATTCTTGAGAAAAATCTCAAACTGCTCTGTATAAGGGCCTCTTTCAGCTCTGTGCTTGTAGCATTCTGTACTGAGAACATAGATATCCCTGCCAGAGTTGGACTAGATGTCCTTTTAGACTTTTTCAACTCTGATTTGATAAATCCAACAGAGGGCATAAAGCAACATCCATCCCTATGTTGTTAATTTACTGCAACTGGTAGTTGTCTGTATATTGCCTTTGAAAATGGAAGTTCTGTTTCGAACGATGAAGGTTTAGTAGCCACCAATCGGCTGCTCTTGCATTTACTTAATTCTCTTAAGAACCCCTGTGTTTTAGCTGGCACTGCACCATCCTGGGCAATGAATTCCACAAGGTCAGAGATGTATTGGGTGAAGAAGTATTTTTCATTCTGTATGAAAAAGAGCTTAAGGTCTCTAAAGTTGCACACTCCAAGTTGCATAACTATACAGATCTCAAGCTTTTGGGGGGTGTTGATATTTTTTTTAAAAAATAGTCTCCTGTCCTAGTTTGTTGTCTTAGACATTTCAAAATATTAAACATAATTTAGCTACCCATTTCTCACCACTGAGGCAGAAAAACCAGTCACCGGGGAGAGGCAATATAGTGTGGTGGTGGGAGTGTCAAGACTGGGACTGATGGGACCCGGGCTCTAATCCTTACACCATCACGAAATACACTTGGGTGACAGTGGGCCAGTCATGATCCCTCAGCTTAACCCACTGTTGTAATAAATGTGGGATGTAAATACAATAACTAAGCAATGGGTCAAAGGAGGGATTCTTGCACCTTTTCAAAACCTGCTTATAGGTGAACTTCAGATTCACATCCGTGTTAGTCGCTGGGAATGATGGAGCCAGGAAGTTAACTAGCAATCTGCTAATGTGCAGCACACAAGCCTGATTTTGTTTGAGTAAGTTTAGGTGCAGGCTGTGTTTCAAGGAGCAGGAGAATCTACCCTGCAGCTGGTTGCCAAACTGTGGCAGAGAGAAGGCCCTCTGGTTTCCTTTCTCACTGTTGCTCCTCCTTCCTCACTGGCCCATGCTCTGTTGCAGGGTCTCCCTGAGCTGGCTGTCCACATCATCAAACTGGCCCTTGACCCCCTGCATGGCAGGAATGAGGAAGAGAAGATCAGCTCTTCTAGCCTGCGGTACAGGCTGCTTGGGACTCTGTTACACCCCCCACATGTGAGTAATATCCTGTGGCAATGAACTGGATAGGTTATGGGTTGGCTAGATGGGGTTGTTGGATCTCCAGGAGGAGGCTTACTTGCAAGAATAATGAGGTGGAGGGAGAAAAGATGACACATATAGGGTAAGGAGCAAATTCTGATTTTCAGCCAGGAAGGCTGCTTTTTGTCTGGCCTGCTAAGTGGGCAGAGACTGGAGGTGAGTTAGTTTAACATCCCTCCTTCCCCATCTTATGAACTCTAGGCACTGTTTCTTCCTCTCTGTCTTTCCCTTTCCACCTTTCCTCCTCTGTGTGCTGCTTGAGAGGGATTAGAGGACTCAAGGATGGGGAGCATACATGCAAGATCAGGGTCCTCATGTGTAATCGTGTGGTCAGGGGCGTAGGAAGGGGGGAGTGGTGGGGGCTTTCTGCCCTGGGTGTCATTACGGAGGGGGGTGACATCTGGCGTGCTGGACACCTGCGACTCCCAAGCCTACACTGAGCCGTCAGGGTAAGGGGGGGAGCTGTGCTGCTTTGCTGGTGGCATTCCCCCCTTTCCCCTTTGTTTTGACAGCTTGGGGGAGGCTTGGGAGTCGCAGGCGGGTGGCTTGCCGAATGTCTGCCATGAGCGGCTCACTCTGCCCCTGGCTGCAGGATGCATGTGCCACTCCGGGCATATGCTCTGCCACTGAGTGTGGTAAACACAGACAGTGGCAGACAAACTCTCCAGATAAAGAGGATGCTGCCCACAGAAGACAGTGCAGAACTTGGAATGTCCGTCTGAGTCAACATGAGCAGAAGTGTGCCTGGTGACAGGCCTTTCAGTGTTACAACAGTGCTGTAGGACGAGCCCACGGAACAATGGCTGCCACATCTCTGCTGTAACGTCTTAGAGTGGCTCAGCGTGAGCAGCAACAGTTATAACAACAAAATTAGGATGTGCATAATTGTGTCTGTGTCCCCAAACCACTCTCTCTCCTTCACCACCCCCAGAAAGATCCAGGTGTCCCTTGCCATCCCTACGTTATTGGGCTGACAGGCGGGTCCGGTAGTGGCAAAAGTTCCATTGCGCAACATCTGGTTCGCCTCGGTGCTTTCCATTTGGATATGGACAGTCTTGGACACAACATCTACCATCCAGGAGGTCCTGTGTATGCACAGGTGGTAGAAGCATTTGGAACAGGTATTTCAGACTTCCTGGGAAACATTTTTTAAAGTCAGGGAGACTAGTAAATTAAGTTGCATAGGTAGTGCTTCAGGAATTACAGCTAAACAATGTTTGGTTATCTCTCTGTCTTGGTCCCCTAGCCCACAGCCTGGCTGCTTTTTGTCTCTAGAAATTATGTATGCCCCCATCCCAATTCCGGACCTAGTTTTCCCTTTTCTATTTCTCTTCTTTTTGTTTTTAACAAAAGTTGCATTGTTCATCAACATGTTATTGCTGACAGTTTCCCCTGAACAGTTAGAAAGTTTGTGAACATGCAAACTCTGGTTTGATGTGAATGATTTTCTGTAGCACTTCTTTCCTACTGCTGCTGTGCTGCAGACAAAACAAGACAGAGTCTGGCTTGTTACGTTGTCTGAACCAGGGCTCATGGTTTGTTCCCACAAAAAAAAAATATAATAATACGAGCAGAAAGCCAGCAGCAAACCTTGGAGTTCGGATAATACAAGTTGAGCTCTGACTTGTTTTGTTTGTGGAGCAGCAGGAGTGGGAGAGGATCACAGGAATTTTTCTGGCTCACATGAAACCATGGTTTGTTTTAAACTATGGTTTCATGTTACATGCAGACTGAACCATTGTAGGTAAAATGTTAATAACTGTATAGCAGTGTCTCTAAAATGGTGGGCCAGGGAAAAGAAAGGAATGGTGGTAGGAAGCTGCTGTAAGAGGAAGAGTTTGAGTGTGAAAGGACCTAGAAAGAGGGATGAAAGGCACTGGCAGGTTGTGGTAGGGAATAAGGGCCAATGAAAAGAGAACAGGAGAAGAAATTACAGAAAATGAGTAAAAATACTTTGAGATGCCAGGGGATGGGGGCAGGAAGGGGAAAATATAAAATAGAAATATTTTCTATTTATTACCTCTGGGTTAGCAAATTCTGCCTGAAATATGGAGGCTGTCACAGTACCTCCTGATCAAATGCCTGCATTTAGCTCTAGGAAAGCTGAGCTATGGAACCCCTTGCCACCAGAAAAATGCTGAGACATTTCCAAAGAGAGCTTAGATACCAAGAAAAATGATGTCCGTAATTGCCAGCAGATTAGGCCAATCTCTGCTTCCATTGTCACCATGTTGTGACTGAATTCACTCTTGCACCACTTTTTTGTTACTTGCGGGCCTCAGTAATTTTTCAGTCCTGTAAAGTGGGGCCTTGGGTAGAAAGTTTGAGATCCCCTGCTGTACGGAACCAAGAACAAGTACGGTAACACCGTTCCTTCTTTGCAGATATTTTGAAAGAAGATGGAACCATCAACAGACAAATCCTGGGGGCCAAAGTGTTTAGAGACCAGGTAAAAAGCCCTCTGGGTTTGGGATCAATGTTTAACTTCAGCCACCACACCCCTCCCTCTCCCAATTGGCCATCATTTGTTTTGTTCCCCTTTGTGCCTCTAACGCTAGCTTGCCTCTTCAGTCCACAAAACTAACAGAACCCTTTCACCTCTGTTCTCAGAATGTTTTCCTCTTTTGTGGGTGAAAGGTACTCAGTGGGGAGTAGTGCATGCTGGAACAATTTCTCACTGTACAGTATGCACAGTTTGACCCTTAGACTGGGCACTTCACTGCTAGAAATAGTGCAAGTGCATGCTGGGATACCTCTTCTCTTTTACCATGTTTCACAGCCCACTGATCTGTTAGCCAAAGGTGCTCTGCTCTGGGATTTCTGCACTGATGTGTGTTTTTCTCTAGCCCCCTACCCACCCATGTCTTATCTTGGGCTGTTACCACACACACAACCCAGATTAGTTTCTTGACCAACAGCTCTCCTTTGCCTCGGGATCCTTACTTGCTTTTGTTCCCTCTCCCCAGGAGCAGTTGACGCGGCTCAACAATATCATGTGGCCAGTGATGGCTCGAATAGCGAAAGAAAAGATAGACGAGGCAGCTGCACAGGGTGAGGAGGGATTTGGGTTCTTGGCAGCAGTTGTGGGTGGGGATTCGGGGATAAACAGGTGCATGAAGGGGCTGCCATCTTGGCTTTTTCAAACAGGTGTTGGTAATCTACAGGGGCTATTTCCAATCATTTAACATGGAGCCTAGCCACCAAAGAAGCTTTTTCTGGCATATCTTTTTAAAATACTGTCCTCCAGTCAGTTTGGAAATGGCTTAAAACATGGGTAGGCAAACTAAGGCCCGGGGGCCGGATCCGGCCCAATTGCCTTCTAAATCCAGCCCGCGGACAGTCAGTGTGTTTTTTACATGAGTAGAATGTGTCCTTTTATTTAAAATGCATCTCTGGGTTATTTGTGGGGCATAGGAATTCGTTCATTCCCCCCCCCCCCCCGCAAAAAAAATATAGTCCGGCCACCCACAACATCTGAGGGACAGTGGACCGGCCCCCTGCTGAAAAGGTTTGCTGACCCCTGGCTTAAAATAATAATTGTCAGGGACCATGCTAGGGAGGGCTGCACTGAGGAGGAATGGTGGGAGCCTCCCCCTCCCACTGATCCGGATCCTGAATCTTACCAGGAACAGGAGGACAGTATAGATTTGGAACAGTGGTTTGCCAAGGGACATAGTTCAGGAGGCAGAAGCTGGGAAGTACTGGATGGGGAACAGTTAGGAGAAGAAACACTGGGGTTAACAGATTCACAGTCTCGCATTCACCCCCCCTTCCCCAAAGTTAATGGAGAGCTCAGAAAGTGGCAGAACAAAGCACAGATGGTACAAGATCAGATTGCAAGATGTAGAACAGAAGGGGGTGGGATCCTTAATTGGGAGATGTGTTCTTTGTTCTCTCATTGTGGTTATTAAAGTTTCTAACTGGTAAGAAGACTCCTTTTCCTTTGTTCTGCTTATCTACTGCCACGGGGGTGGGGATGGGGTAGGAAGCCAATTCCCTGAAGTCTGACAGTAACAGCACAAATATAGGATGGTACCTCACACCCAGTCAGGGCATTGGCTCATCTAATTCAGTACTGCCTACACTGACTGGCAGCGGTTATCCTGGTGGGGTTTCAGACAAGGGTATTGTACAGCCCTACCTGGAAATGCATGAAAAGCACATTCTCTACCACTGAGCCTTTCCCACATAAGGTGGGGCAAACCCAAGTCCTGCGTCCCTTCTGTCATTGTAAGGAATTCTTTTCCTGCCTGTCCTTGGAAGTTTCTCAAAGCTGCCCCTGTCTGTTCTGCAGGAAATGCTGTGTGTGTGCTGGACGCAGCCATGTTGTTGGAGGCAGGCTGGGCAGACTTGGTGCACGAGGTCTGGACAGTTATCATCCCGGAAGATGAGGTACGTACTGTTTTTCTCTGTGTCATTTCTGCAGCTGAAGCAAAACGATTCCACTTCTGTCTCTCTCAACAATTTAGTACATGGTGTTTTCAATGCTGGACCAAAAGCGTAGCAGACACAAACTGATTTTTGAGTGATTTATTATTATTATTTTGGTTGGACAAACTTGCTGGAGTATGCAGGAACCCAGCTAGGCAAAGGCTATCTAAAACTCAAAAGCTCATTGTTTGTTTACTTTGGTTGTAAATCGCTTTGAGACTTACAAATGTAATAAACCTGAACCTCAAAGCTTATACAATCCATGAGGGCTGCATCAAATATTGTGGCTTTCTTATGCAGAAAGCACTTCTGTGCAGGGAAAACATGGAAACTGCCTTTAGATTATAGGTTGGGGAACCTTTTATTTATTTATTTTACAACGTGCCCTTTGCTGTGTGTACATGGCAGTGAAATAGATGAGTGTATGCAAAAGTGCTTTCCATATGTAGAATGTTTACTCTGAATAGTAGTAGTAGTAATAATAATAATAATAATAATAATAGTACCCTGCCCATCTGATTGGGTTGCCCCAGCCACTCTGGGTAGCTTCCAACATATATAAAAACATAATAAAACATTAAAAAGCTTCCCTATCCAAGGCTGCCTTCAGATATCTTCTAAAGGTTATATAGATAATCATCTCCTTGACATCTGATGGGAGCGCGTTCCACAGGGTGGGTGCCACTGCCGAGAAGGCCCTCTGCCTGGTTCCCTGTAGAAAGATACGCTTCTAATCAGTTTCTGTCTTCTCTCTGTTTCAGGCCCTAAGACGCATCGTAGCCAGAGACAGGCTCAGTGAGGAATCTGCCAGGTTGCGTCTGCAAAGCCAAATGTCCAACAGCCAGCGCGTGAAACAGTCACACGTGGTTCTCTCCACATTGTGGGAGCCAGCAGTTACCTGTGAGCTGGTAAGAGTCTGCTGCTGCCGCTACTCAAGAAACCACCCCGCAGCTTCCCTTATAAGCATCCCTTTTCTGAGCCCTTTCCCTGTCAACCTTCCCAAATAATCAATCACCTGTCCTTTCTTCGCAGGTAGAAAAGGCTTGGGCCCTGCTCCAGAAACGCCTCAAAGAGGAGTAGAGCTTTGAACCGAGATGGAATCACTTCTTCACTCTGCTCCTTCGGTGCTGCCGGTCTGGAAAAGTCTACGGCAGGTGGGCCCCACCCCGACGAGGGGCCACAGATGAGGGTGGAGGTGGGGGGAAAGGGGAGTTCAAAATGCTTGATGGTGAGAGGACAGAGCTGACCTCCCTCTGCTTCCCCCCCGGTTGCAAAAAGGCTGAGGGAGAGGCATGAACAAGTGAGGGGTGAGGGGCTGCCTGATGGAGTAAGAAGGAGCAGTTTTTAGCATCCAAAGCCATTGATGGGTTTCATGATTCTGATGGAGACCAATCTTTCAGCAGCACGACTGACCAACGACGACACTCGGAGGTCACAGGGGTGGGGAGGGGCTGCTCTGCTTTAGCCCACCACTGCTCTGTCTGTGTGCCCTGTGCATAAGCTACACATAAAGGCGACATCTCTCGACAGCTTCGTCTCTGCGTGGTTGTGCCTGACACCTTAACACCTGGTGGGGATATCTCTTTGTCTGTTCCACAGCGGTTGCCGAACAATTTCATCTCTTTTTGCAGTCATCAAAACATTTGTGGCAGAGCGGGGAAAGCTAAAGATGCATTTTCTTGATCTGAGCTTGTGCCAGATTCTAGGGCCCAAATAAATTCCTTTGACAACCCTCCCACGTATGCAAAGCTTTTGAAAACAAAAAGACTTGCCATCCTGTGTTTGTCATGATTTTAACTTCACTTGCTTTAACCTTTTCCTCAATAACTATTTCATTTTTTTAAAAACCCTCTAAAAATGAGTGTTCTCTCATGAGCTCTTGCCTTTACCCTGAAGACTAGTTCTTTGAAGCCAATTGAAGATAATTTCTACATTTCCCGACAGCCAATTCCTGCTTCTCTCTCCATGCATGCACACCTTTGTGATGGCCCTTCTTCACTATCTGGGTCCTTAGTCTTCCTCTTTCTTACTAGAATTCAAAAGTGATGGAGGATATACCATCAGCACCTCCATCAGGCCAGCGGCCCTGGCAGCCTTTGGCCTTTCTGTGCAGCATGTCCACTTGTTTGAGGCTATTTACTGGGCAGGCATGTTTTGTCTGCATAGCTACTGTCTGCTTGTGCCACACTGTAGGAAAGGCAATGGCTTGGCAGTAGAACACCTGCTTTGCCAGCAGAAGATCCCATGTTCAATCCCCAGCATCCTGGACAGCCGCTGCCAATCAGTGTAGACAATACTGAACCAGATGAGCCAATCGTCTGACTGGGTTTGATGTAACTTCCTATGTGGTGAAGTTGCTATCAATTGGTTTCGGGGGCTCTGGTCTGTTGTGGTATCTGACTATGTCGATTCCAGGCATTGGCATAAAAGACATGGAATTTCTGATTTCCAGTGGGTGTAAAATATTGGATGTGTCAAACATGGTGACTTAATTTTCCAAGGCATTCTTCAGCTCTTCTTAGATCACCCAATGTCTTGGCACAGGCATTTGGGAATCATTATGATAGGGGAGAAATGGAGTGTGGTCAGGCCCTTGTAGAAGGTGTTGAATTAAATTGCTTTTTCCAATATTATATATTTTTCTCTTTAATAATAATAATAGTTTATTATTTATATGCCACCCATCTGACTGGGTTGCCCCAGCCACTCTGAGCAGCTCCCAACAAAAAACAGTAAAAGCACAATAAAGGTAAAGGACCCCTGACAATTAAGTCCAGTTGCGGACGACTCTGGGGTTGCAGCACTCATCTCGCTTTACTGGCTGAGGGAGCCGGCGTTTGTCCACAGACAGTTTTTGTGGGTCATGTGGCCAGCATGACTAAGCCGCTTCTGGTAAAACCAGAGCAGTGCACAGAAACGCCGTTTACCTTCCCGCTGGAGCGGTACCTATTTATCTACTTGCACTTTGACATGCTTTCAAACTGCTAGGTTGGCAGGAGCTCTCCCTGTCACGGGGATTCGAACCACCAACCTTCCGAATGGCAAGCCCAGAGGCTCAGCAGTTTACACCACAGTGCCACCCATGACCCAAAAAAGCACAATAAACACCACAAACTAAAAACTTCCCTGAGCAGGGCTGCCTTCATATGTGTCTTAAAAATTACATAGCTGTTTATCTGTTTGACATCTGCTGGGAGGATGTTCCACAGGGTCAGCACAACTACTGAAAATAACCTCTGCCTGGTTCCCTGTAACTTCACCTCTCGCAATGAGGGAACCACCAGAAGGCTCTCGGAACTTGATCTTCAAGCAAGCCATCTCCACCCCATGATCCTTCAGACTTTGCTAATGGTGCAGCATTGCCTCCTATAATTCTCTCTCTGGCCACCCCATAGCAGCTGCAGTGAGCAAGGGGTGGGGTCATTTGTGTCCCTTTCTGGCATCACCAGACCAGTTTGGAAAGCCTGCCAATGTGCTTCACATTTTGCTTGCTTGTGCCTGTCATGATGGCAATGGCCGACCCTCAAAAGAAATGGTGCCCAGCAGCTGTTAGGACTAGGCACCCACCCAGAAGTGCCCTCTGTTGGGAGATCCTAGCACCTGAAGGCGAAGAACAATGGAGCTGCCAGACACGCTAAACCAGTCTCCCCACCCTGCTTCTCCTTAACAGAGGATACCAAGAGAACTTAATGACCATCCAGTATGTTACCTTAAGAAATGAGCCTCGGCACTTCTGCCCCTTTTTGTTTCCCATTACAAGATTTGCAGAATACACCTCTATCTTTTGTTTTATAACAACTGCCTTCAGATCCTATGTGGAGTGGGTTTCCAAATACAGTCCTACTGTTTTTTGGCAGCTGTTTTACCCAAGTCCCTTTGGAAGCTCTGGGCTGCGTGCCTATCTTTTGCCTTTAACAGCTGCACGAGTTCTCTCAGGGAGAAACGTCATCCTGCTGAAGTTTTGCCTGTCATGCACATTTTAAGGGTATGGGAGCCTTGGCTGATGTAAAGGTGAATAATCCCACCTGGCTCCTATATAACATGCTTGAGGCCAAGGAACAATTATAAAATAAATTTCTAGAGGAGTAACCATGCATACCTGCAGTGCAAATGCAGCAAACAGTTATTTGGCGTCAGATTTATTGTGCCAAACGCTTTCATGGGGTGGAGTCCACTTTATCCAATGCATCTGGATCCACAAAAGCTTGTGCTACAATAAAATCTGTTCGTTTTAAAGGAACTGCAAGACACTGTTGCATGAAAGCCAAAGACACTCCAGTTATGCAAAACATTCCCTCAGAACAGTAGGGGAATTGATTAAAATTAATTAAATTAATTAATTAAAGCTGAAGATCAACCTTGGAATCTGAAAACTATAAATCTCTGGTGATGCGGAAGTTGGATCTGAGTCCGGCAGCAGCTTATGACAGGTACTCCGCATGTGCTCAGAAGCACTTTCCCCCCAAATATTGTAGGGCTGCCATTGCCAGCTCCAATTTAGCTCAGCCTTTAAGGGTTCCAAAGCTGAACCAAAAATAATAGATACCATCTGCTTTGTGTGTATATATTAGGACTAATTTCTTCTTTGTTAAATATACACATAACATTTTGTTAATAAAGACAAAGCAGGGGCTTAACGCAAACAGATCAGGCTCTTTCTACTCTCTTTCCATGTTCAGTGTCAGAGTGCCAAGCACAAATTGTTCCATCGCTGTTTTAATCCAAAGCAGTAGCTATAGCAGTTTTAGCAAAGGCACATTCCCATAGCTCAGTGGTAGAGCATCTGCCTTTCATGAAAATGTCCCAGGTTCTATCCTTGATCTCTCTAAGCAGAGCTGGGTGAAGCCACTGGCTGAAATCCTGGAAAGCCACCTCCTGTCAAGTGTGCTGAGCTGGCGCAAGAGACGGGGGTGCCAACAGGTCTCCTTGCCAAGGGCGCGAGGCAACCCAGGTGCGCTTCTGCGTAGAGGGGCTCCTCTCCAAACGCAACAAGGCTGGCTTACACCACATTTTGACGCGCTTACACATGGCCATCTAAAAAGCGGGAGCACCCACAAGGCCACCAAGTCCAGAGTCCGGCATTACCTAACTCTGCCCCTTGCCCTGCCGCCCCCAACCTCGGGCGCGCACGAGGAAGGCGGGGAAGGGGCTGGCCCTTCCGCAGACGCGCACAGGCAGACGCGCGCCCACCCTCCCCCGGCGATGACGCACTTGGATCTGGGTAACTTTTTTAGGCGAGCCGGCGGCCGTCCCGAGCACTCGGTTCTCTCTTGGTCAGCGTGAAACAATGGCAGGAAGAAGCGGTCGCCTCGCCGTCCGGGGTTTGGTGGAGATGGGATCCCGCCCACGATGCTCGAAAGGAGCCGGGTAAGAGAGGGGGCTGATCCGAGAAGGGAGGTTTTGGAGATCAGGGGATCCGGCTTCTGTCCCGCCGTTTCTGCCTTCTCCCCAAATGCTTGCGCCTGCCGTCGGGGCGATCAGCCTTGCCCAAAGGCGCAAACTTTCAGCCCGGAGAGCTTTGGGGCTGCTGAGCGCCCGTCATAGAGACAACTTCTGAATTACAGAATCATAGGAAAGGACCCAACTCCCTCAATGCAGGAATCTTTTGCCCAAAGTGCAAGATTAAGCGTCTCATGCTCTACTGACTGAGCTATTTGAATAGTAGTTTTAATGTTAATAGCAATATTCGAGTATATGTCTGTGGTTTCTTTAAAAAGGCGGATACTCTGCCTTTTCCTATCAAGAAGCTGCAGGTGGCTAACCATAGAATTTAACCATTTAAAATATCAATTACAGCACACACAAAATAAAATAGAAGTTAAACACTAAAAGCAGCAGCTGAAGTATATACACTGCATGGAATCCTGCCAAAATTAGGCTGTAACAGAACTAATTGGGAATAAGCTGGACTGAACTCATTGGGGTTTACTTCTGTGTATATAGGTTCTATGCATAGGTTTCAGCTGCTAAGGTCCCATTTAAGTGAATGGACCTTACCATAACATTTTAGCAGAGATGTTTTAAATAATTCCAACTATTATTAAATGAATAATAATTAAAGTGAATTATGTAGTACCAATAAAAATAATGCATTCTCCTCGATTGTGTTTATTATTAGTGATTAATTAATTAAAATAGGGTTTAATCCTTCCAAAATATAACACCCTGAATTCCCATGGATTTCAGTGAGGGAGTGATATTATAGTCAGTCACAACTGTCCCATTAAGAACAATAGGTTGTGCAGCCAGTTTAATTTGGAAGTAGCAAGTCCGATTGAGTTTCATGGGACTTAACACCTAGATATGTAGGATATGTAGGGGTATCGTGTCCTGTCCCGCTGCTGGAGGCAAACTGCCCTGCCCCTGCCGCCATACCTGTTGCTACCAGTGCTGCTTTCCCTCCTGCCCTGCTGCTTCTGCTGCTGGCAGAGAAGTGGTGCCAACACATCGGCGCCAATTTTGGTCATTTTTGGCCAAAATCAGTGCTTCTTTGCCAGTGGAGGAGTGAGTGGAGCAGGCAAGGTGCCCCCTAGGAGCTTGTGCTGCCTGAGGCAGCTGTCTCTGGCTACCTAATGGCAGAGCCGGCTCCGTAGCTAAGAATGCCTGGGATTGCAGCCTTAATATGTTTCACTTGGGATGGCCTGTGCCCATATTAGAACATGCCTTACTAATTAATAACAAAAGATCAGCACGAGAAAAAACTGGATGTAAATAGTTTGACCATTTCCCACCTTCCCCTTCTAGGTACTTCTAAGAAAGTGCTGATTTCTCAATAGTGGTAGCTTCCCATTTCCCCCTCTGGCTGAGAAATGGACACTACCTTCTCCTTATAGATTCCCTTATTTGGTGCTTGCTTTCCTCTTTCCGTGCAGATTGCATTTGCCACCTTGCAGGCGCTTCAGCTCCAAAGGGGTTCTTGCCCCTTGCATCTTGAAGACCTGCTCCTCCCTGGCTTCATGGTCAGCGACCAAACAGCAGAGCCGGCCCTTCCTGAGTCTGGCAGCCCCCCTGCTTGGTGCCAAGCGGATGGAATATGCAGAAGTCCGTCAGCTCCCGTGAGTATGCCAAAAGAATGAGAGAAACGCCCACCCAGCTTAGTTCTTACTGAGAGTTGTAAAACTTTATCCAAGCTAAATTGCCAACATGGGTTTGCATGATGGAAGCGATCCCCCTTTAAAAAATAAATAAATTTAAATTTCATGCTATAGAACAGGGATCTCTAACTTCCAAGAGACTGCAATCTACTCCCACTATAAAAAAAAATTGGAAGTGACCAAAGTTGTGGAGCTTTCTTGGGGGGAAGGGGTGGTCGCTCAGGATCACACGATTAGTCAGGATCTACCAGCGGTGCCTGTTGGACAGCCCTACTATAGAAGCCAGAAAACAACAACCATTGATCTCTCCAATTATAAGAACAAGCAGCTTGCATATAGACAACAGGGATGTCAGATAACTCATCCCCCTGGCATCATAAAATCATACAGAAAAGAACCAAAAGGACATCTAGTCTAACCTGCCCACTCATCCCCCCTCCAAGTGCAGATTCTTCAGTGCTGGATGCTACTACAGTTCATTACCATAGCTCAGTAGGAGAACATCTGCTTTGCATGCAAGACCAGATGTCTTCTGGTAGAGCTGGGAATGTGTCCTGCCTGAAATCTTGGACAGTTGCTGTCAGTCAGTGTCTGCAATGCTGAGCTAGATGAGCAAATTGTCTGACTTGGCATAAGGTAGCTTCCCTGACAGATAACCATCCAGATTCTGCTTAAATATTTCTAGCGAAAGTGAGCCCAGCTTCTCCTGCAGCAGCTTGTTCCACTGTCAAACAGCTTTTACTGTTATGAAGTTTCGCCTAACGTTTAGCCAAAATCTGCCTCCCTGTCATTTTCACCCATTGTTCCTAGCACTCTGAAGCAACACCTTTCTATTTGATGGGAGTTGTGCATTTTGTTGTGTTTTTTTACATGACTGGGGCACGACAACCGGACTTGTAGTTCAGCAGAGAGGATTGCAATAGCTCTTCTCTGAGAACAACTTAGCTGACACTACTGCCTCAGGCCTCTGCTTGCTGCACTCTGCACATGACTCAGAAACACCCTCTTATTTTTTAGTTCACACATTCCAGAGATCAGAAACAGGCTCTGTGATGATGCTTAGCTCAAGAAGAGCAGTTCCCATATATATATTAGATGGGTGTGTGTGGGTGTGTGTAAGAAAGAAAGAAAGAAAGAAAGAAAGAAAGCTATGTTCCTTATACAGCCTTTGTGCTTTGCCACTTCCCACCACTCCAGGCTGATCATTCTCACTCATTGCCTTTTCACCTCCTTCTCCTGCAGGTATTCCATTGAGCAGATCTACAATACGGTGGCAGATGTGGGCAGCTACCGGTTGTTTGTGCCCTGGTGCACCGGCTCCCGCATCGTTTCCCATCGCAACGGGTTCCTGCAGGCTGAACTGGAAGTGGGATTCCCTCCTGTGGTAGAGCGCTACTCCTCCGACATATCCTTGGTGCCTCACCATCAGATCCGGGTAAGGAAGCATGGGAGGACGCGGCTTATGCTTTGGGTGTTTCCTTGGATGACCTTGCTGGCGAGGTTTCGTGCGCTCTTGTTTTGTCACAGGTCACTTTATAAACCAAGGGATTGAATTATATCCCCTCGCAGAAGCCACACTCACTCACCTGGAATATTTTATCCCAAGATCTCAGCCATTTGTGAACTGGCATTGCTAATCAGGGATGGGGAGAGCCTTTAGCCATCCAGTTCTGCTGAACCACAACTACCATTCTCCCTGACCATTAGCAGAAATCTGAGAAATGCTTACAATCTTCATTTCTTTGGGCTAATGGCTCATCTGTGTCAAGTGGGGTTGTTTTAGTTGTCAAGGCTACCTGCGCTGAACTCTGAAAACTGTCAATCCAAGCAAACACACTGAGTTATTCTTTCTTAGTAACTTGCAGTCCAGGATTATGATTTCCGGAATTTGCCGGGTGAGAGCTATTGCCATCAAACCAGTTTTAATCTGGTTTCAGTTTTATGATGTAGCAGCTCCTTGACTCACTTCCCCTCTCTGGCACATGCTTCCTTCACATGGCGATAAATAACACCCAGGGAGAAATGATGTCAGTGGACACTGGAAACTTCAAAAAGTTAATTCACCAGAGCAAAGAGTCCTGTTGCTTCCAACACAGGGCCTTTTGGAACTCGCTGGTGTGAGGGCCTGCAATGTTGAAACTATAGATGTGGAGATTTCTGTTATCTCCACCTTTGTGACCTGGGATTGCAAAAAAGTGTTTCAAGGAGAGGCAGACAGACCTAGCTGGGTTTGTGTTCTCATCAGAGGAGAGAGCCCTAGAGATGTATAGTGTTCTTGTAATTTTATTTACAGATATATTGGTTGGTTATAAAGAAAGCAAGGAACATATACACTTGTAGAGAGCAGCAGATCCACTGTCCACATTTCCAGAAAGGGGGAGAGATGGGCACCCATTGTGCTATGCTTTCATCTCACAAGACTGCTTTCTCAGCTTCTGACTCTGGCTATGTACACACCATGCACTTAAAGCCCAAAGTGCATGGCTTCCAGGAAAGAATCATGGCAACTGCAATTTGGTTAAGCATGCTGGGAATGGCAGCACAGTATGCAAATTCCCAAGACTCATGGTGGTGCAGAATGTGATTTAATTGTATGGTGTATATGTGGCCAGAGGTTCGTTACAAACTGCAAAGCTGTGTTGTTTTTAAAAATGTATACACCCACCCACACCAGGCATGGGCACTGGCAGGATGGGAAAATGTGCTACTCCAGAGATTTGATGGACTCCAACTCTCATCAGCCATAGCCAGTATGTTCAATGAATGGGGCTGATGGGAGTTGTGGTTCAACAGCATCAGGATGACTATAGTTTCCACATTTTTTATGTTAAGGTGAGAACTGAGGCTGCCCATGCTACCTCACTCCAGAATATAATTTATCTTTCTCTATCACTACCTGGAACAGTTCCATCTGCAGAAACACAGTTTCTCATTTGACCACATTCTTGTGCTACTGAATTCTGGACCCAGTATCAAATTCTGTGCTCAGGTTGAATTGTAGTAAACTGCATATAACACTGGTTGTTTGTTATAATATTTCAAATTAGTGTGATTACTGCATACTAAAGCCATGGATAAGGCTCATGCACTGCACTTCGGGTGTGCTGACCCCTGTGATTTCCCGAAATGCGGGAAACTCAGCCACAGAGTTTGTCCCAATTCCTATCTGTCTAGGGTAAATGAAAACTTGCAATAGCAGGTTTGTTGAACTCATGGCAGTGCGTTTTGGGGTATTTGAACTGATTTCAAAACTGTGAGCACTAACCCTGTGCTGTTTTCTCTACTCTTCAGGTTGTGAGTAATGACGGACGGTTGTTTCAGCATCTGGAAACACTGTGGCAGTTTGAACCAGGATGTCCAGGGCAGCCGGACAGCAGCTGCACGCTCAAGTTTTACGTAAGTGCCCTTCGTATGCCAGCACCTGGCGAGGGTGTGACTTGCAAAGCCAATAGGATGTGTGCTAAGAGCCGCATGTTGGCAAAGTCCCATTTCATCATAGGTTCAAAGATTACGCTGGAGGATTTATTGCAGCTTTGTCAATATGGGTCATTAATTGATTAGGTACTTCCACAGTTGCCTTTTTTAAAAAAAGTATTGATTGCCTTTCATAAGCAGAGATGTGTCAGCTAGGAGTCTTATTCAGCTACTTGTGCAACTTTCAGTATTTGGGCCCACACATTCACCCATGTATCTTCACAGCCACAATAAGTAGAAACCTGGTTAAAAACAACAACTCCTCCTCTTGATGTTCTCATTAATTTAAATTCTGCATGCAGAAATGCAAAATACAGCCTTAAATTTGCAGAATCAAATTTCACTCATTTGCCACATAAATTGTCTCCAATGCCCAAGAGTGATGCTACATTGAGGGAAATTAAAATAGCAGACCTAACTGCCTATCAGAACACTAGGCCAATTTCCCTCCTCCCAAGTAGACCCCAAGGCAGGTATTGGGCCCTGACAGCTGCCCAAGGTTGCCAGATGTGGCTGCTCACCTTGGCATAGGAATACCGCCATACCCTGCAAGTTTCCCAGAAAAAACAGGGCACCCCACTGTTTCTCACAAGAGAACGACAGCCATTTTGGATGCCACAATCTTGCACGATTTCACTCCACAATTCCACCCTCAAGCGCTTTTTTGTGGGGGGGCATGTTTTGGGGCACTGTCCCCCAAAAGCACTTTTTCAGGGGAAAATAATGGCGTGAAATTGTTTGAGATCATGGCGTCCAAAATGGCCACCATTCTCTCATAGGAAAAAAATGGGAGCATGGCATCCCTAAAGATTGTGTGCCAGATTTTGCTATCAAGGTGTTGGAGGGTATGTAATGCTCTTCTTCTCCCCTTTCTTCTCCCAATGTATCAGTGTATTAATTGTTTTTATCTCCCTCCCAGGTCTCCTTTGAATTCAAGTCAGTTCTGCATTCCCAACTGGCTAACCTCTTCTTTGATGAGGTAGCCAAGCGGATGGTGTCAGCCTTTGAGCAACGGTTAAAGAAACTGTACAGTCCACAGGCTGCAGTCCAACCACACAAGGCAGTTTGCTGCACGTGATGAATAGCCTCATATGTACTGAAGTATGGGGCATCTTTCCTGGTCTACAGAAGAACATTCCTCTTTACCATC
Organism: Podarcis cretensis; assembly: GCF_951804945.1. Lineage (NCBI taxonomy): Eukaryota > Metazoa > Chordata > Lepidosauria > Squamata > Lacertidae > Podarcis > Podarcis cretensis. Next base: position 25,273,293 of record NC_137182.1, on the reverse strand, counting down.
ATGCCTGGATCTCTTACTTTTTAAGGACATTGCTTTGTGTTTTTAATTTATATATATATATTATAACACTATACCATGATTCTCATATCTCATAGCAGTTGTATACAACAAAGCTGCCAACATAAATATATTATAGTTTAGCAATGCATATTCAGTGACAGGATAATATGGAAGGACATTGCTTTATTTATGCCTATTTAACTTGCAAAACCCTTGGAATACATTATTTCATTAATGATATTATTTTATTGAGAGTTTTATCCTAAGTTAATTTATTTTATATTTAATTCTGGTGGTATTGAGTCCTTACCTCAAAGGACACTTCTGTCAATGATTGACAAATGCAAATGTATGGAATTTTGTTAAGATATATATATATATATATATATATATATATATATATATATATCTTATTTAATGGCAATTCTTAAAAAAAAAATCCACTGGGTTGTTTTTTTTAAAACCGTGGTGCTTTATTTATTTTATTTTAAATGCCAATAAAACTTGAATACTTACAACACTTCCCAAGCCCAAATTTTTCTAGGTCAAAAGCTCCTGGGAAAAGCGAGCTTCTAGGAAGTGGGTCAAGGAGCAGCAGGAACGTGAGTTTTGCTTCCTTCATTAGCACACAGTGGGAACATGCTGGAATGTGTGAGCTGACCAGGAAGCTGAGTAACCATACAAAAATCTCGATGACAGAAGAGCTCTTGCCCTTTTCCTGTTTTCTTCCTCAGCCTTGATGCCCTTTGACTATCCTGTAAACATATGCAAGTTTGTTATTGCATTAAGAACTGGAAAAGAATACTGAGAATAAGAGAAGCACTTATAATTTCTAATAAGTTGAAGAAACTCAAGTTCCATTGGAATCCCTTGCTCCGGGGGTGGGGAACCTTTGTCCCTAGATGTTGCTGATCAAATTTAATAAGCAATAATAAGACCTATAATTCCCATCAGGCCCAGTCAAGTGTGGCAGTGGCCAGGGAGGGTGGGAGTTATACTTCAGCAACAGCTGGAGGAGTGAAGGTTCCCTACATCCGCCTTACTCCTAGGACTGTGAGAATATAGAGATGTCTGCAAACAAGACTTGACAGCTGGCAACATTAACCTTGCTGTGGGAATCCCTTGCAGACAACCACAGTGCCTGCAGAGAGGCGGTCAGGTCATGCATCCATAGCAGTGAGCATAGGAGGAATGACTGCTGGTAGGAACACAGAAGAAACATCACGGTGCATTTGCAGCAGTGCAACTGGATGCCTTCATCTGCCCCAGCTGCAACAAAACAAGTCTCTCCCATATCAGTCTCTACAGCTATAGCAGGCACTGTAACCTTCCAACAGTTTGACTTCACTCCTAAAGGTGCACTCATTCTCCTGAGACAGCCAGGTGCCAACAAGATGTCACTAGTAACAAGTAGCTAGGATTGACTGCCAGAAAGCAGCCTGGCATGATGAAATCCGAGTTTCCTCTTCTGCACTCTGCCCCGTCACAGGTCTTTGTACCTGATGTGGCTGGAACACTGAATTGCTGACAGGGTTGGCTTTTTGATCAACAGAGATGACACCTAGGAAGCTGGCATTCCGCCGAGTGGCAGAACTGTTCTAAGGACATCGAAGGCTGTGCCCTGTGGACTTTGATGCCAGCAAACCTCATTATGCTCACGCAAGCAAATTTAGCTACGGAACAAAACTAGCTATTCCCTCTATTTCTCAAATCTAGTGGTGAGTGCCAAACATGATATAACTAAAATGGCACCACCCAAGAAGAGGGAGGTCACTGCATGCTTGGGTGGGGGTGGAATCTCAAAGGTATTCAGAATTACAAAAAAAATATTAATTTCTATTTTCAAAAAAAAAAGTTTAATTAAGGATAAAGAAATGGGGGTGGAGGGACAGAAAGTGGCAAATTCCCAGCCATTGAAACATACCTGCACATACATGTACTGCATGCTTGATTCATCCAGTTTGTTTCTGTATATAAACCCTGTATATGAAGATCTCTCCTTCCTTCAGCACAACTGTGGGTGGGAATGGAGATCAGCTTTCTGCACAAAATCTTCTTTGTGGGTGCCATCACAGTATGGAGGGTTCTTGGTGTATTTGCAGCCACAAAGCCAGGCCTCTTTGGCCTCCTCCAGTTTGAATCTCAGGGGAGAGATTTCCGGGGCACATCTATTATGGGACCCATCACAAAATGGCTGTCGTAGCAAAATAAAAGGAGGAGTTTTTAAAAAACACAAAACAACCCCCTCGCTCACACCCATCACACTGCCAATGGAGTTTCCATTACAGTTTTGGTGTTGATCCATCAGAGTCATAGCAGATCAGTTGCGACTGTGTAAATAAAACCAGCACCACTTTTTGCGTGGTACTTTGGTTGGGCTGAGGCAATGATTTCTGCAACCTCTCTGTTCTTGGAAACCATGTTCCCATAGACACAAGAACTGCAGCATTTCATTTTATTTATTTCACTATACAGTGGTGCCCCGCAAGACGAACGCCTCACAAGACGGAAAACCCGCTAGACAAAAGGGTGTTCCATTTTGGAGGTGCTTCGCAAAACAAATTTCCTATGGGCTTGCTTCGCAAGACGAAAATGTTTTGCGAGTTCCTGCGGGGTTTTTTTCCTCCCCCCCCCTTTTTCTAAGCCGCTAAGCCGCTTATCTGCTTATCCACTAAGCCGCTAAAAGCCGCTAATAGCGCTAATCCGCTAAGCCGCTAATAGGGTTGCTTCGCAAGACGAAAAAACCGCTAGACGAAGAGACTCGCGGAACAGATTAATTTCGTCTTGCGAGGCACCACTGTATTTTTATACAGAGGGAAATCTGGAAGGACTACAGGTGGTTTACCTGCTTTTGGCTGTGACCGCAGGCACACCATGCATAACGCTTCCCTGCTGCTAGGTCCACCGGAAAGGGTTGTTTGGCTGCGATCACTGGCCGGACTGAAGATGTTGAAGCAGTTGAATGGATCCTTATCTGCAATGTGATCAGGGTGGGGTGGGAGTGGTGGAAAGAATGAAGATTATTAAAGGGAAAGGGCAGCAGGCTAGCTAGTGAACAGGCTTGCTGCAGTCAGCAGTTGGCCACCAGCAAACATCCCTGCAGCCTCATTTCCCAGGGCACAGGTGGAATTAAAGGCATTGTGGGGAGCTTCCTGGTTGCAGCCCAAGAACCCTATCTTGGCATGCAGAAGATGACAGAAGCAGGAAGCTCAGCTCCTCCTGTATCTGGACCCCAATCGACTCTACGGGGTGGAGATGCACAAGTTTCATTTCTGCACACAACATGCTGCAGAAAGCAGGACACACACTTGTCTTGTTTTTGCTACAGCTCTTGTAATGATCAGCTAGGAAGGTAATGGTTCAGTAAGCCTAATGGAAGAGTCGCCACCAGGTGGCAGTTCAGAGAAGGCCAAAGGCTACTGGTCATTTAGCAGAGCAGATGGGTTAATCCCAAGTGCATTTCGGTCATCTGGTTTTTACTATATACAAATCCACCTTCTGGCACACACAGGTTTCGACTGACCAACGTATTTGAGTTTCCCAGGTCAAAATGACTAATGGAAATGTGATCAGGGTGGGAGTGGTGATGAATTTTGGCTTGTCCTATGGCTCACTTCCTTGAGTCATAAGAATTATTTGATCAGCAGTTTGGCCTCTCTGCTCATGGTGTGCCATTGTGGGCACTTCTGTGGTTGATGGGTGAACATGAGGAGAGCCCTGCTGGAACAAGTCAAAGGCCCCTCTAGTCCAGGATTCTGCTCTCGCAGGGGCCAACCAGATGCCGATGGGAAGCCCAGAAGCAGCACAATAGTACAACATGTATTCACAGGCATGTTGCCTTTGCCACTGGAGGTAGAAGATACCCATCATGGTTAGTAGCCGCTGGCCTGGCTTGCAGCAAGAAGACAGAACTCATCGGTTTGTGGGTTTCTATTATACAAATAATGTTATCTATACTCATGTAAGTAGTTTAATATTAGTCATGGCTTTTGTTTTATTTCATAAAATGTATACACCGCTTGATTGTAGAAAAAATAAAACCCTCAAGGCCGATGATAAAAACAGTATTTTTTAAAAAATTACAACTCTAATTCAAAACATACAAAAGTTAAAATACTAAAATAGGTTAGAATTAGTTCAACTTTCTAACGATGATAAAAACAGTATTTTTAAAAAAATTACAACTCTAATTCAAAACATACAAAAGTTAAAATACTAAAATAGGTTAGAATTAGTTCAACTTTCTAAGCAAATACAGTGAAAAGTGCCTGCTTGATCTCAACAGGAGGCAGGGAGCTCCAAAGTGTAGGTGCCGCCACAGTAAACAACTTTATTTTTACAAATGCGGAATGGGTCGAGCCAGCACATGTGGGGTAAGGTTTTTGCCCAAAGAATAATAGAAACTGTAGACTGATAAGGGACAGGCAAGTCCCAGGACTCCCTGGTGAGGGGCATGAAAATCTGCTCAAAATCTCTGCCGCAAACAGCGTGATTCGTCCTGTCCCCCCACCTCTAAACTCAGTTGCGTCCATCATCAGGAGTACTAAAGTACTGTAGCGTGCTCTGCTTTCCCAATGCGAGCTGAGAGACTCAACACGTGTCTCAACTGATGCACGTGCGAATTCGGGAGCAGAAGTCGCTCGGGCTACGGGCTCAATTGACCCCACGCCCAGAGGTGAAGGTGCCGCTGGCTTCTGCGGGGCCTTGATCCCGAGCAAGTGTGACTCGGGCTGCAGCCTCCACGGAATCGCCCTTGGGTGCAAAAGCAACGCGCGTGCAAACGACGCCCAGACTCCACCGGCTCGGCGCGCTTGTGAAGCCGCCTGCCGATTCCCGAGGCTCCCGCGGCGGCGGCGGCGCTCACCTGGGGATAGGCGAGCCGGCGGAAGAAGGAGCCATACGCGCTCGAGAAGGCAGCGCCGGCTCCGCGCAGCGCAGGCATCGCTCGCAGCTGAGAGGCGTCAGCGGAACTCCGCCCCCGTGGAAGGGGTCACCTTCTCTCGCGGTCCCCCGCGCCAAGGCACCAGCCCCACCGGAAGCCGCAGGTGTTTCTGTTTCCGCCCCGCCGGCAGCCCCTGAACCGGCGACGAAAGGTTCCTAGCTGGCTCTTGCGGGAGCTGGAAGCCCAGGGAGGGAGGGAGAGAGAGAGAGAGAGAGAGAGAGGCGGGTGACCTTTTGCCCTGGGGCTGCGCTTTGGAGAGAGAGACAGAAAGACCCAAAGCGCCGCCGAGCTCGTCGACCATTGCATTTGCTCAGTCTCCTTCCTTGCAGGGAGGAGCGCCGGTTGCTAAAAAATAAAAATAAGAAGCAACGGATGGCCATATTTCGTGGGATGTTGGCATCCAAATGCATTCGTAAAAGGGTGAATTGCAAGAGCTGTGGAACTCTGTGACGTCATACGCTCTGTGGCAGTTATGGCAGTTGGTTCAGTTATGGCAGTCAGCAGTTACGTTGTGTTCTGCAGGCACGGTCGCCAAGAATGGGGAGGATGCCAAGCACACACCCCCAATTCCAAATGAGAGGGCTGCCCCCCAAATTTCTGCACCCACAGGGTGACCACACACACGTCAGCATGCTCTGTGGTGTGCACGCTGATGTTAGCACACTGACATCATGCAGCCCTGAGCCCCCTGTATCACGGAGGCAAGGCCGTCTGTGTGTGTTGCCGTCTGCCTCAGAGTTAGTCTGGAGTCCTATTAACTTAAGTCCTGCTCACCTGCATTTTATATTGTATATTGTATAATCTGCAAGTGCAAGCACACAAAGTAAACGTTATATGTCATTTAAACTTTAAAAAAGAGTTGTCTTGCATAGTTTTTATAGGAGGGGTAAGAGAACTAATTAAAGGTCAAACGACCCAGGGCTGTCTTCCGCAAATGGGAACTGGAGTTTACCGTATTCTTCGCCCTATAGGACGCACCTTTTCCCTTCCAAAAATGAAGGGGAAATGTGTGTGCATCCTATGGAGCGAATGCAGGCTCCTTGGCTTCAGCGATAGCAACACGAAGCCTCCGAAGCGCAGAGGGAGCGCTCCTGCCGCGCTCCGGAGGCTTCACATTGCTTTCGCTGAAGCCTGGAGAGCGAGAGAGGTCGGTGTGCACCGACCCCTCTTGCTCGCCAGGCTTCAGTGATAGCCACCTGAAGCCTCCAGAGCGCAGCGGGAGGTCCCGCTGTGCTCCGGAGGCTTCGGGTTCCTTTTGCTGAAGCCGGGAGAGCAAGACTCTCCTGGCTTCAGCAGAGAGGGAGAGCTGCGCAGTGCCCCTTCAGCGAAACGGGAGGAGAAATGGAAGGGGCTCCGTTTCTCCTGCCGCTTCGCTGAGGGGGCGCTGAGCAGAGAGCAAGGTGCGTCCTATGGCCGGGTGCGTCCTATAGAGCAAAAAATATGGTAATTTCCACATATTTAGCATCTATAGGCAGCAAAGCCCTTTGCAGAACAAATGGAGCTGCTGGCTTAACGCGGGGCCTCATGGTTTAAAAACAGGCAGGGAGCACTTCTCTGCCTTGTGGGGCCACATGCTGTTTAGTGGGTGGAAGCAGGAGCAAAACTGAGGAGCCTCGAGGGAGAAGGTTCAGGTTTACCAGAAGCAAGTTTCTTGCTGGATTTTGCAAGAACTGGATACCAGAAATTAGGGAGAAAGCAAACCCCCTTTACAACCCCCTTTACAAAAGCCCTATACACCACTGTGCCACAGGCAGCAGAATCCAAGGAATACCTCCATGGGTGCCTCTCTCCCAATGAGAATAAGAAGCTGTGGCAGTTTGAGAGTACATCCCAGACAAAAGCACTCCAGGGAGGTTTGGGACAAGGCTAGTGGGGAGAGAGCTGAGGGCGACAAAGAGACACCTGGAGGTCCATATTTGTTCTCTGGGCCTGAAGTTCCTCAACCTGGCTGAAAAAGGCTTCTGGATGGTTTTACATTTTTTACAAAATGTAAGGGCCCTTCTTCAGGATAAATACAAGTTTATCAAAATGAGAATGGGGCGGGGAGGCAGCATTGGTAATCAGTCTTCCTTTAGAGCTTCTTGCTGCAGTTTCCACACTTTGCAGTGAGTGCATTTCCCCATCTTACTGCAAAAAAGTCTGGTTTTTGACAGTAGCAAGTTTGTTGTGCGGAGATCCAATCAACTTTAACTGTGTGACCTGGATTTGTTCAAATACAGTTGTGATACAAATATATTTTATTCTGCCTTTTACAGGACAGGAATGAAAGGAGGAGAGTTACCAAAAGTGGAAGCAAAGGGTAAGTAAGCAACACTTGAGCATTTGAGATTTTCCTGTTGCTGTTAATCCCATTCCAACCCCTGTGAATTTTCTCATAGGAAAAAGTAAATGTTTTACGTTTAAACTCATGCTTTCCCCAAGTGAGAAGTGTCTCTTTGTTAAAACACCATTTAAAAAAACCTAACGCATCTGGCCTGCCCCCCAAACTCAGTACAGATTTCTTTTATATATACCGTAATAGAAAAAGTACACACACCTGCTTGTTTTACTATGCTGCTTTCCCCCACAGCTAAATATTAATAGGAATGTTCCAAATTCAAATGTTGGCCAACATTTCAAATTCAGTTTAACATCCATCCCTGATGTTTTGCAGAGAGGGGATTTGCCCTCAACTAATTTGCAAATCTGCCACCTGTTCTTTGTGCCTCTTTGGCATCTGCATATTTATGATTTTGTAACTTCTGTAACTGCATCAGACACACTGCAGTCTCAGCCACAGTAAAGCATATTTTTGAAATGTGGCTGTCAACATCAGTTCTGGCGTAGTCTGAAGTTACCAAAACCCAAAGGCAGAAATAAAAACTTTATGGGAAAATGTGCTAATTAAAATTCAGAATTCTTTTTTTTTTAGGCTCATAGTTATTTGCAATTTAGAAAGCTCTCCTTTGTCATCATATCCAGCCAAACTATGCCTAGAACATGCATGTGCTCTGATTTAGATTGACTTTTTCAATCCCCATTGCCTTGGAATACCATTGCACCTGTTTAGGTAAACCAGCTCAAATCCTGTGCAGACATATCAAACATTATTCCCAGGGAAAGGCACTTCTGGGATTTTTTGCTGCAGGTGCCCAAATAACTTGACCAGCCTTGACTTGCAGGGGATTTGCTGTTCCGCCTCAGGCAGCAAAATCTCTAGCTGTCTGCCCAACAAACAGCTTGGTCATATACTGCTTTTGTGATATTTCCAGCAAAATCCTATGATTTCTCCATAGCATTCCACATTGAATAGTTACATTCTCTCTAATGGAGATTAGGGCTATATACACATTATTGGCTTGAAACACAGCTAGGTTGGTTTTTTTTTACTTCAATTCAGATTGAAACTGGTTTCACAAGAAAAGACAGGATACAGATATGGATTGTGGTGAACGTGGTATGTATATATACTGCTTCCCAAACTTACAGTGGGAGCGCATTGGATGCAGAGTAAACGGGTGAGTGTACACAGCCTAGAAATATCTGATCTCACACTCTTCAAAGCTGAGCAACAGAACCCAAGCAAGGCAACTGAGATGGAGCCAGCATGAGGAGGAAAAGCCACACAACCCCACAGAAAGTGGATGTTCAGACAGGAAGCCCGTGTCGTCTTGTGTTCTTTTCTTACTGGGCTGTTATATGATGTATTATATTGCGTATGTCATTTACCTTTATTTTACCTATATTACGTAAGTTTTCTGCTGCCCTTTTGGACTCTACGTTTAGCCTGGGTTCAAGGTCCAAAGTCATTACTGCTGCTTGAATGAGATGAGGCAGTGCTCTCAGCCTCCCTTACAAATCCAGAGGGCGTGTTTTCTCTTACATTTTATTTGGCTGACTGAGGGTAAGCAGTGAAGGAGACTGACAGAAAAAGGAGCCATCTGCACTCTTACTTTCCACACAATTCATATGTGTAGCAAATTTCTCCCAATCGCCATCTGATTCAAATCATGCTCCTCTGAGGGACCCCTTCACACACACCAGGTGCTACATGGAAGCCTCTTGGAGCATTTTTACATGTTTGTGAAGTGTATGAATATGACAACAATGTACGTGGTGGTGAAGCATGAGCAGAAGAGGCCATCATATGACAGGGTGTGTGGGTGTGGGTGTGCGTGTGTGTGTTAAAAAGCAGGGGCAGGTTTTTAGTTGTTTTCCCACATCCTAATTTCTGGAGGGAATGATCAAATTGTTACAGGAGTGGGATCTCCCGATTCCCCCACTCTGGAGTCTCTGTCGCAAATGCAACGATGCATGGAAGATGCCTGTCTGAAGAAGACATCTGGGGAGATTGGGCGACCTGCTGCAATTCCAGTGTGCATGGAATTCCCCATTTCATCAGACAGGCATCTTCCATGCATTTCTGATTACATGCCAGTAATCACCTTCACCATGGGGGGGGGCAGCCTCTCCTGAAGAGAACCACTACATGCCAGGGCATTGGTGCATAATCTGTTGCGGGCTATGTGCTGTTGGTGGGTGGGGTTGAAGCCAGCAGTGGGAAAAGCAGAGCCTTTCCATCTCCCTCCCTGCCCAGAGGGCTGCCAGAGGGTGGACAGACCAGTCTTAGAATCATAGAATTGTAGAGTTGGAAGGGACCATGAGGATCATCTAGTCCAACCCCCTGCCTTCATCTGCCCAAGCTGCAACAAAACATGTCCCTCCTGCAGTGGTCTCTACAGCCACAGCAGGTGCCAACAACCTCACCCACAAACTCCCCCATTGTCTCCCAAGACAGATGGATGACAACAATTCTTTCTTTCTTTCTTTCTTTCTTTCTTTCTTTCTTTCTTTCTTTCTTTCTCTCTCTCTCTCTCTCTCTCTCTCTCTCTCTCTCTCTTTCTTTCTTTCTTTCTTTCATTCTGCAGCAAGCAAACACCTATATTGTATTTTACCAGACCACAGAAGGCAGAAGGGACAACCCTTAAAGGTGTATTGAAAAAAAGAATCTTTTATTTTAAAAAGTGATCCAAAAGTCATCTACCATTTCCAGTTGGCAAGGCTGGAAATTATTTATTTGTAGAAGAATTTATATCCTGCCCTCCCAGAAGACCTCCCCTACCTCCTCTTATCATGGCAGTGTGACACCACATAAATACAACAGAATACAATCAATAAAAGTACAGCACCATCGGAATGAATAAACAGACAACAGCATTATAGAAGCAGCATAGAAGCAATTTAAATAGGAACTCCAAATTGTTAAAAGGGTTTTGCCTGGCCCTGAAAGATAACTTAGTAGGAAGCTCAGAAGAACCTCCTGCTTTGGGTAACATCTTGCCTGATGAAGCATTCTGGAGAACGTGTTACTATTTTGTGACATTTTAGTATGGGCCTTATAAAAGCATTTACCAACTGCAGATTTTGGCAGTTTATGGACCAAAAACACAGCTATTTTTGCTTCCTATGTCTCCTGGGAGAGTATTCCATAGCTGGGGAGAAAAGGCGGTCTCCTGGCAGTGGACTCAATGTCTACATAGTAAGAAGCACATCACAACTATACAGAATAGAAACAAGGATGACCGATACCCCAAAACTATAACATCTCTTTATTTCTTAATGATTTTTTTCTTCCTTCTTTGGTTAGCAATGGGTACAGCCTTTAATTTTAAACTTCACAGAGGTGTACATAGTTTTAAAGTTGTAAATGTGCCTTTCCACTTGGAAGATTGTATCTTGCAGAAAAGAAATACAAATGGGTTATTTTAAAAAGGACTGCTTATATGGAGGACCTTTAAAAAAATATAAAGTAAATTTATAGTTCCCTCATGAAAAGCCTTGCCAGCTCAAAATGCACTGGAATAACTTTTGGTCATTATTTATTTAAAAACGTCACTTCTGCTTTCCACGGCTCAACGCAAGAAAAGGCAACCTGTGGCTCCCCAGATGTTGCCAAGCTCCAAGAGCCCCAGTCGCAACACCTGGAGGCCCACAGATATCCCACTCCTGCTTTAGCACACTGCCCTCTACTCAGGGACTCCGGAAATGCTCTTGTTCCCATTACAGTATTCCCTTTCTTCTCTAAGCGCACATTCTGCTGACGTTTTCTCACACAGGCCATTCTGGCCAGGTTGGCGAAAGCCTTGATCAGTGCTTGCATTAAAATGGGGGGTGGCCGCCCTGTGTCCCCTCCAGATGTTGTTTGTCTCCAACTCCCATCTTCCCCAGCAACGTGGTCAACAGTCAGGAAATGATGGGAGTTGTGTTCCAAGAACATTTGAAGGACACCCAGTGTGGGGAGAGGGGAAGGAGAAAATTTCCCACCCATGATATCACTCTATGCTTAGTTAAATTTGAAGGGGGAAAGCCCCAATTGTTTTAGTTTCTTAAAGTCTTTGATATTAATTATTATTATTTATTATAATAAAGAACAGTGAAGCAGCATGAAAAAAAATATATCTTAGCTACATTACCTTAATTGCCAAAATATATATATACATCTTTTCTTCTTTAATTAAAAATAACAACTACCAAGGAGGGGAGGGGTGTTAGGCACAGGCAAGGTACTAAACGAGACATTAGCATCAAAAGATGGGTATAAAGAAATATACCCCAGTGCAACCAAATGTGGAGATTACTCCTTTTCCTCCTCCAATTTTTATTTTTGTCCTCTTCCTGCCAAGGAAGAGACTCCAGTGCTCTTGCCCCAGTGCTTTTTCAAAGCACCACAACTAGTCTGCCTTACATACAAATTTTTCGCGTTGACCTTAATGCCTGTGTTAGAATCATGGAGTCATGGAATTGTAGAGTTGGAAGGGACCCTGAGTGTCATCTAATCCAACTCCTTGCAAAGCAGGAATTTCAATTAAATCATACATAACAGATAGCCACCCAGCCTCTGCTTTAAAAACCCCAATAGTTAGGATTTCAAGTCAGTTTCATTCCTGGGACACTGTTCCTGAACTCCCAAGTTTGTTGGACAGGTGCTTTGGCTGGAAAAGGTGCAGTAAGGACAATCCAAACGACTGATCGGCTGCAGGAGCACCTTCCCTCTGAGGAAAGGCTGAAGCATTTTTGATTCTTAAAAAAATGGATGAATTTCACAGCCAAACGTAACAAACTGCCAAACTACATGAAATGTTGGAGATCTGTGATGAGATGGACTGAGAGCCACCAACTTGGATGACTTTAAAGGAGGACTAGGGAAACATATGGAAGATGAGGCTATCAGTGACTACCACGATGGCTGTGTTTTCCAACCACTGTCAGAATGCCTTCATAACTCTTGATAGAAAGTCATGTCCCAAACCGGTAAGTTTTGTAGGAGGAAACATTGTGGCTGAAACAGACAGGATGGAGGTGATAGCTGCCATTTTTAAAAGAGAGCAGGCGCATTTGGATGATTCTAGAAATAAGTGCTTCCTCCCATACCCCACAAGCCTCTTGCACCTACACATTCTCTCTCTACTGTCTAAATTTTAGCTTGAGATCTATTCCGATCCAAACGTTTGGTGAAGCCAGTAAGCTTTTCCCCAGTCAGATTTCCAGGTCTAACCACACTTCCAAGATGGGTGATTTCCTTAGATAAAAAGAGTCTGGCCAGCATGAACCTGCAACTTCAATAGGTCATGCAAGATGAGAAAACTGGATAGTATTTTTTCACAACCAGGGCTGAGAGCAGATGGACTTTAAAATGACAAGTCAACATGGTGTCCCCCCCCCCCACAAAATGGGCTGCCCAGCTTCTCCACACTCCTGTTCTAATTCTTTTGGCAGACCCATTGAACAACAAATTAAACTCTGATTGAATAACTCGCCTTGCATTTCACTCTATGTTTCAGGTGAGCTCTCTGTCTCTCCTCCATATTTAAGTTCATCTGATCTATCATCTGCTTAGTGACTGAAAGAAAAATGCCCTAAATTTTTAAAGAGACTGCCACAACTATTTGCCAGATGATAGATGTGTGGAATATACACCCTAAGTACACCCTTCACCATCTCTTAGGTTGGGTATGTGCTCCTTTGAACTCATAGGAGCATCCTAGGACAAGTAGCACCCGTAAACAAGCTGCTACATTTTTGCACAGGGTTGTGTGCATCATTCTGGCATTAACGTTTGACCTGAACATGTTATTGCCAGTTCTTTTCTTTGGGACTCGGGAGGGAGGCTGCATGATTTGTGGTGGCCTAATGGACAGAACTGGCATACTTAAGTGCATGTCCTCCTTCCCCACAAAATTTCCTGCATTGACACTTCTTTAGATAAATATTTTGCCTGCCAGGACAAGCTCACTACTACTTGAACCACAGCATCCCAAACTGAATGCCAGCTGCCCAAACCATCTTTCCACTCACTAGCTCCTTTCAGATGTAATCCAGAGCATAGATTAATGTTTTTTTAGGGCGTTATTCCAGATGACCAGATGAATGGCAGCCCACCTAAGACTTGATAAAATCCCCCCTTCCAGGTGAGTCTTTGAAGCCACAAAGCATGCCTGGTGGTTTGAACTGGGCACATAGCATTCCTTAAGTCAAGGAGACCAAACAGGGCTGGGACTGGATTTTGAGGACAAATATATCCCCACAAAACCGCTAGCAAGGAGATAGTGGGGGGGGGGGGATTTCAGAACACAACCCTTGAAAGTGTAATGGGGTGAATGTGGGATTCTCTCCCCCACTGCACACGCGTGTGATGATGTGTGAACCCCAAATCTACCTACCCATGAAATGGGTCAGTCTCCAGCCAGTCTCCTGGCACACATTTCCCAAGCGTATGCCTGCCAGTTAACACAAATGCAGGGGTAGGTGGGGGAGGCATATTCAGGTAGGGTGGACAAGGAGGAGAGGGCTGCTTAAGCCTTCTCATGCCTGCCAACTCATCCATAAGTTATGCTACACACACACACACACACACACACCACTGATTTTCTCTGCAGTCGGGCTTCTTCTGGCCTCAGAGCCAAACTGGGAGAAAAGCACTAAAAAGAAAAAGAAAAAAGCTCATGTTTCTGCCTAGTTGTTTTAGCATAAGCCCCCCACCTCACTGTTAGGAGTGGAACCTGGGGTTGGGAACCATGTTTTTTTCTTGTACTGTTATGTAGCTGTGCCTTCACTAGAGAGGTACAGGTCTCTCTCGACCGTTATGCACGAAGCCTTGTGCTGCCTTCCTGCCCAGCCAATGCCCTGGTCCTTCCCTCCTCTGCTTACAGAGTCCCCTTTCTTCTCCAAACCATTCCCAATTGTGAACTTGCCCCTTCATATCTGCCTATTTTCACCTGTGTGCTTCTTCAACTTGCCTTCTTTTAGGGGAAGTTCCACGTGCCCACTTCAGGAACCCACCTCAGGGTACTTCCCTCCTGCCTCCCCCCTGCATATCGAATCAAATTTAGTTGGGAGTCCGTGGGTATGTGGGTAACAATTGTGCAAATCCAGCATTTATTGGCAGGAAACCTTAAGAAGTCAAACCTGCAGTTCCAGGAAGAGGAAAGTTAGTATGGCTGGGAAAAATATACCACCGCAAACCAGTGAGAAGGGCAAAAGTCCACTGGCGTGGCTGGATGAGGAACTCTGCAGGTGCTGGCTAAGCATCTGTTTCCCCAATCCAGCTGCCTGGTGGCACCACGGATTCCCAACAGGAGACTGAGGACAACACCAACCAGTTGTTTACAGGAATGGGGGCGGCAAGGGGCTGGATGTGGTCCTTCCCCGACTTCCAACTCTGAATCAAACAGTTGATCTGTGCAATTGCTTTCTTAAAAAACAGACAATTTAAAACAAAACAAAAATTCACCAGCGATCCAAGGCCACAGTTGGGCAGTTGGACAAGAGCCAAGAAGATCCACACCAGAATGACAGTGAAGGACAAAACTGAACTGGAATGTGGCAGAAGTGCTGGCCTGGATGCCTTTCAAAGAGGAGTCTGCTGTCCAAGCAGTAAGTGCATAATGTTGATGGGTATTTCTGTCTGTGAACGCTCTGCTGAAAGGGTGGGGGAAATGTCAAGCGTCATTCCACTTTCTAGCTGCTCCTTAATTAGTGCCAAAGCTGCCATGATGAGAAGCTGCCTGGTTTCCATGTGGAAAAGCTGCTGCTCTTGTCAGTTTCCAGTAGTTTTCTGTTGAACAATTTTTTTAAAAAACCCCACACGCCAAACCCCTACAGCACACTCACACACACACAAAATGTGGAGCCAGGTACATCTGTTTACGTGAAACAAAACAAACCAAAGGATGAAATCTTGAAAAGATGCTGTGATTTCTCTCCCCGCCCCTTTACTTCAAGCATCCAACTCATCTGTGGGGCAGGTATTTTTCAAAAAGGGGGGAAATAAAAAGAAGAAACAAAAGCAAAAAGCACACAGAGGAGGGGGGAGATGAATTTGAACAGCAGTGGCCATTCCTGTGGTCATCATCACATGCCCAGCACCATTTGAAAATAGTGCAAATTGGAAGAGGTGGCTGGGATGTGCCCGCAATGACATGGAGGCAAGTCTGGGTGGGATTCCTCAGGATATCTGACTTGGACCCCATTTCCCCTCATCGCAACATCCTTTAAAAATGCTTAAAGGAGAATGGAGCTGACTCCCTGGAGATGGGAGAGGGCTCACACTGGTGGGAAGACCAATGCTCTTGTCAGCTAGGAGCTGATTTAGCTTAGAGCTTTTGACTGGGCTGGAAGATGTTCCTTCACCAGAACGGAGCTGCTTTGGAGGTGGAAGGAGCAGCTCCTGCCCTTAGATGAAGTCTCCACCCTGCCTCTTTGCTGTTGGCTTTTGGGTGGCTGGTCTGATGGAGTAGGAAAAGGTCCTTTTCTGGAGGGGCTGGAAAGCACCTTGGTGGTGAGCGGTGATTGTTTGCAATGGCCTTGTTAACTGCAGGGCACCTAACAAAGCCTCCTGAAGGTATGGAAGAGAAGGGTCATAAGCATGAAAGCGAGGGGTTGTTTCCTTCAGGTCAGTGTTAAAGACCCCTGGCTGTGGGAGATTTGGGAGAACCGAGTGGCTTTTTCTCCCAGCAGAAACACTAAGAAAGGCTCATCTGTGTGCACTTCTGAAGACCTCCAGGCTCTCTCACTACAGGATTCCTGCGTGGGGTTTCCAAGTAACGCCTTCCGAATCTCACCCTCTTGTGCATCAGAGACCTCAAAAGCTCCACCCTGTTGCCGCAGCTGGACCTTTCCGCTGCCTTGCGCCTTGCTGGATTCCTTATCCCTGGTTTGGAAAATGCCCTGCTCTGCAAAGATAGCATTCCTTCCAGGACAAGGTGGCCACAGTCCGATTAGCTGATCCTACCCTCGAGGGGAGTGTCTTCAGGTATCTGATCAGCAGACTGCTTCACCGTTTCCCCCTGGGAGTGCAACTTCTTGTGAAATAAGTGCGGCATCGCAGACACAGCTGACAAGGGAGCTGGGTGTTGTTCGCTCAACCTGCCTCCTTTGGAAGGGTTCAGTATGACGGGCTCAGAACCGAGGAACGTAGACTCCTGGTGCACCTTTGCTTGGCACTGCTCTGCCCATGGCAGGAAGACTCCCTCTGAAGTCTTGCATGTGGTTGCTCTACGTCTCGGGATCCGTGGCTCAGGCACAGATTGCTTTCCTATAGCAGAGAGCAGCCTGGTATCGCCCAAGTTAACCTTTGTCCTGAACTGGGGCACCTCCCTTTTCGTTCATGCCCTAAACATGAAGATAAAGGAAGAAGCACAGGACAGTCTAAACCAGTTGCGTGTCAAAGAGCAATAAAAGAAAAAGAAAAATATAGGAAATTGCAGCATCCACCACAATAATAGCCCTGCAAGCCTGAAGGCCATTCACCTGCCCACTTCAATTTCCTATGAAATCTTCACATTTCTTTACTCCTTTCTTCTCCATCTAGTGCTCCCTGAGGTCTCTGTGTCTTAGTTCATTGCCTACTCTAACCCTCCTTCCTTCAGCCACTTTCCCTGCTTAGCTCCCTGCTGCTGGCATCCTTGTCTCAGACAGACTCTCCCACTAGCACTTCCAGCCTTCATCTCCCCTTCACCCAGACCCCTTATCACCTCTCATTTCCTTCTGAAAGAATCCAACCTGTCCCTAGATTATGTAGATTTCCTCCCCACTTAGTCAAAATTATCTCCTGCTCTCTTCAAAGCAGCCATCCTTCCGCAGCTAACCCTTTCCCCCCTAGCTGGGAGAAAACTTGTGAACATTCCGTGACCTCACAGCAGCTAAGCTGTTGGCAGGCGATGGCCTGATACCCACCATTCCTTTCTGGCTGCTGTTGTCACCTTGCAGGTTGAGGAAAGGGTTGGTTTGTGCGGTGAGGACAGGTGGGATAGTTACCCCTGCTGCAGCTGACATCAGGCTGTTCCCACTGGTGCTGAGTGATGGGGAAGCCATCAAGGAACTGGCTGGATTAAGCTGCTGAGGGGAAATGGAGGCCAGGAGGTTGCTGTTGGCAACTGAAGCTGCAGGGGCATTGGAGTGGAGGAGGGATGTGGAGGTAGCCGGCCTGAGGCCAGTCATGGACAGCTGGGAGGAGCTGGCCATCTGGAGCCGCTGCAGCTCCCTCTTCTGCTGAATCTGTTGAATCATCTGGAATACCAAAGCCTGCTGCTCCTGGGAAGACAAAATTGCAAAGGTCAGCTGCAGAAGGATCTTGGCAGCTCTCCCTCCATGCCAACAGGAGAGAAGAACTAGGGGAAGGAGTGCTCCCATAACTTAGGTCTGCCACCCCAGTCATGGGCTGGAGCAGGAAGGAAGGCTCTGCCTGAATCAGGATCCTGCGCTATGGGATTTCATTTTTCTTGAGGTGCCCCCCCCCAGGGATCTCCACCCCGCAGTTCAAGAGCCACTGCTCTGCCTACTGTCTTTACATCGTTCATAATGTTATGAACCTCTCTCATAATTCCTCCACACACCAATCTTTGACCTCCCCAGATGATCCAAGCTTTTTTCATCCTTTCCTGGAACTTCCACCCCAGCCTCCCAAGTGTAAGAAGCCAAGGCACCTCATCAGCTGCTTAGCCCCCTTGCCTGCCACAACTGTGGGCAGGAGTTGCCAACCAGAGCAGAGGTACTTACTGGGTTGAGTGGCTGCGAAGTCAGGAGCTGCTGCAGCTGCTGGAGCTGGAGCTCATGCTGGCTGAGGAGCTGCTGCTGCTGCTCAGTCAGGTGGCTTGTGCTGGCCATGCTGGAGAAAGGTAAGAGGGATAAAGCGTCGAGGGGGGTGGGGTTAGAGAGCTATCTCCAGAAACAGTGGGGCCACGCCCCAAAACATTGGCGCTCAAGACAGAAAAGCCAACTGACACCTCTGGTTCTAATTTCACCCCAAGGAACCTCCTCAAAACAAATAAGAGCTGAGGCAAGAGGAGTGCTGTTTGGGTTAAAGAGGGCTTGAGAATAACTTAATGGTTCACTGTGTCCCCTGGGTCAGATCTGCCTGCCTCCCACTCTGCCACCTTCCAATGGCACTGAAAATTGGCTGCGTTAGGAGGCATGCCAGGCATGCTCCCTCACCTGGCCTCATGTACAGGAGGGAACGTACGACATGGCTCTTATACAACCTCACTGCACTGCCCTCGGGCGCTTCCCACAGAGGCACTTGGTTGGTCACTGTAACAGGATGCAGGACTAGCTAGGCCTTTGGTCTGATCCAGGAGAGCACTCATTTGCCCACCGCCTTATGGCAAGAGACCAGGCCTTGTTGTTGCAAACTGGCGGTCCAGAGAAGGCATGAGTCTTGCTCACCTGCTGTCATGCTTCCCTTATTGTGTCTCCTTCCCCCACCTTTGGTCCCTTATATGCCTTAAAGGTTAGAAACTCTCTTCCCTTTTACTTGCACCCAGGTAAAATTCCTGCAGTCACAGAACTGCAAGGTGCACGTAGCCCTAGTTTGGATCTTTCCAAACGGCAGGTTGGACTACACTTCAAGTCAGGGGTGGAGAATGCTTTTCACACATTCCCTGTCGGGCAACCTTCCAAGGGCCACATGGCAATAGTAGGCAGGGTCAGGGTCAAAAGTGGGCAGGCCAATGGACTTATGCTTTATGTTTGTACAGTAGGCAAGTTCATACACCTCCCCCCCTCTATCCTCCATCCAGACCAGAGCTCAAGGAGACATCCCAGCCAGGCAAAAGTACTCTAGGTGTGAAGCAGGATAAGTGAGGGGCATAGCTTGAGGAGAGTTCTGAGGTCCAGATAGAGAGGCTTGGAGGGCTGCATTTGGCCCCAGGCCTGATGTCCCCAACTCCTGCTTTAAGGTGAGTGCACATCTCTGCATCTCCTGCTTCCATCACTGATGTCTTTTCATCGTTTTGTGCCTTGCCTGGATGATATAGCTCAGGGGTATGCACAAACCTTGCAAAACACACCACATGTAATTAAATCTGGGAGGCCAACCAGGAACAGCAGGTGTGGGTGAAAGCCAAACGCCTGGGAGCCCGGCAGAGTAGGTGGGGACAGCCACCTCCCCTGAAGCTTTCACCAATAAAATGCTTTTCTGGAACGTGTGGCAGAACTCTGGCCAAGTAGAGCCCCTTTAGGCACTGCAAACCCACCTCCATCTGTTCCTCCCTCCCTCTTCTCCCCTCCTTCCTGAGCCTTACCTGCTTTGGCTGCTGGAGAGCTGCAGGTTTGGGGCCCCACTGCTTTGCACCAAGAGGGGATTCTGGGCCTGGGTGGCCACTGCTCCATTCAGACCTCCCATGATACCGTTGATGGGTACCTGCTGCCCTCCCGCCAGGCTCCCAAGTAGACCATCCACCAGGCTATGATTGGCAGTGGTGCCTCCCCCGTGGACAGTCCCCATTGCCCTGGCCAAGCCGTTCACTGGTGGCGGCTGTTGCACCCCAGTCGTCATCGGGAGGGAGGCAGGGCTCTGCTGCAGCAAGGGCAGTGGGGGAGGCGTGCTGTGGAAGGAGAGGGAGGAGCTGCTTCTGCTGGGGCAGCCGGAGTGAGGATCCTGTGAGAAGGGAGGAGAAAGGAGGGAGAATCATTCTGGTGCACAAGGGATCCTACCCAGGGGCTGCCTGTGACTGAATCCAGCACATCCCACCAAAGGGAAAGGCATCTGCCAGGTCCAAACTGCTGACAACAGGGATGGCATTTTGATGCCCAAGCTAATGAGTGTGTGTGTGTGTAAAACCCTTGTGGGAGGTCTCCTGTGCCAGCCCCTGCTGAAATGAATGGAAGCCACACAAGCGTGCTGCCACACTCATACACAGCTCCCACTGATTTCATGGCAGCTGGTGTTGCAGGAGATATTCCCCATTGGCTGGTCTGCCTGCCACTCGGCCACGCTCCATGGCACTCCAAATCTGCCATGGAGGAGCTGCTTCCGGGTGGGGGGGGGCGTTTAAAGTTCCAATAAGCAACAGCGGGGAGAACGGAAAGAGATGCTCCGTACCTCAGAGGAAGTGGAGAGCGAGTTTTCGATGCCAAAGCTGTTCTTGCAAGGAGGGCTCTTGCTGATACTCAACGAGTCGCTGTTGCATGCTAGAGGGAAAAAGAGAAAATCAGGAAGCCTCTCCAGAGAACATCTCCACAGCTGCAGAGCACCTTGTATCTCCAACTTAGCCAAGCTTAGCCCTCCCTATCCAAGGTGACGGCTAAGAGCTTCTGGATCACACTGAATGTCTTGGGTCTGTGCCTCTTTCTTTTGAGATATATATGTTGTTGGCATCTGACTGTCTCAAGATACAATGGAGTGCGCCTCTGGGGATGAAGTCAAGGTGCTGCATTAGCTGCACCAAAGTGACCTCTCCAGGTACAAGCCTGGGCAGTGTGTATGGAGGTCCTGGGTTGCCCAGACAAGACTCTCGTCTTGGCCTCACTGATATGGTCCAAAGGACAGCAGAACAATACGTTTGGCACCAGCTTGGCTGCAGGAGTTGCCAGAAGGAGGCACACAAGGCACCATCCAACCATCTTAGGGACTTCACTGAGGATTTGTGTAGGGTTTACTCCTTAGCCTTTTCTTCTCTCAAAGATAACTTGCAAGGCAGAGGTGGTTTAGGATCAGAGTTTTCCTTCTCCTAGATGGGTTACCTTCCCAGGTTGATGAGCCTCATCTGCCCCTCACTTCCCTCTACAGCATGTGCAGAAACCACCATATATGCTGATTTCTGACACTCCTTGTCTGCAAAGTGGCTGAGGAACCAAAAAAGGCCAAGGTGAAACCATAAAGTTTTGTTTTGTTGAGGAGGAGCTGAAAACCCTCTTAGTTAAGATTAAGGAAAAGGAAGTTGAGGGACATAAAAGCACGGTATCCCATAAATGGGATGCCATGACTGGAAAATGTCCTTGTCAGGAATTAAGAAACAGTCAGGCAGGGCTTAGGGGAGAGTTCATCTCCATACCATTGGAGGCCAGGATGTACTGGGCCTGGCCTGCAGGGCCGTTGCTGGTGGTGACCACCGGGAAGGGGACAGAGAGCTGGACGTTGAGAAGCTGCAGGCGCTCCTTCTTAGCCGCCAAAGTCATGATCTGCTCCTGGAGGCGCTGGTTCTCTTTCTGCAGCGAATGAAGGGCCTTGAGCATTTCTACAACTGCAGAAAACGTGGGTGGGAAGGGGGCCGGGGGGAGGAGAGACAACGAAGAAGGGCCGGGAGTGGAGAGGGGTGGGGAGGGAACAACAGTGACACAGTTAGAGCATACACGAAAGGGAGGAGGCAGTAAAATAAGGAGCACAATCAATGAAGCCAACAGGCTGCCCATAATTCTCTGCCCTCTGATTTGCACAGAAAGGAGCCCTCATTCATTTGCCTATTATATTTTCACCCCACCTTTCTTTGAAGAAGTGCTGGGTAGCACACATTGGACCACCCCTGTCCCCCTTTGCAACAACCCTGTGGAGTAGGCTGGGAAATAAATAAGTGGCCCAAGGTCATAAAACATTCTTGGCTTGGGGGATGCGTTGGAACACAGGTCTCCATGGTTTGAACCCAAAGCTCTAACCATCATAGCACACCTGCAACTTGGGGCCCTACACTCCATGATGGTCAGGAATGAGGTCAAAATGTCTGAGAGGTGTGAGGTCCGATTTTCCAACATTTGCATGAACCAACAGTTTGGGACAAGTGGTTCGTTCATTCTATTTTTTTTAATAAAGGAACCTCTTCTCTGCGCATCTGCTTTGCTTGTTGACATATGGCATCAGAATGCCACCTCCCCACCCCCAAGCAAGCCTTAGCAGGGGAAGTTTTCTGCAGCATGGAGATTGCCTGATGGGAGAAGTATACATGAGTGAGGTTTGCCCCCATCCTTAGCCCCTGAGCAAAGGCAAACAGTTCCACAAGGTCTCCTGCGACTCACTGTTAACACCGGCTTCTCCATTGCCCTGTTTCTCCAGGAGCTGCTCAATGTTTGGTGTAGCCTGGGGAACGTTTTCCAGCTGCCCGCTGCTCGTTGATACTGTCTGGTCAAAGAGAGTGGGGAGGCTGCTGATGGGGGACCTGAAGAGGGAACAGAGTGGTGGGGAAAGTGTTGTCAGAATGGGATGGACAGTCAACACACCTCCTAAAACAGGCTATTAAGTCCATTTGTCTCATGTTCAGAACTCCACATCAGCTGGAAGACTGTGAGATGTAAAGAAGTTCAATTCTGCATGTATTATGAAGATTCCATATGTTTTTGCTTATTTGGCATCACCAGCCACAGAGAGACACCTTGTCAACACCCCCTGTCCTGCCATTTCGTTGCACCTGAAATTTCACCAGGCACTGCCTATTCAAGGGTATCTTCTTAGAAAAGCTACTCTCTCCACATGCAATGAGGATTTGAGAAAGGAAACATGTTAGTTACCCTGTCATGCCCCCATTGGTTTTGTCTTCCCTATTAGTCTGTTGTGTGGTGCAACACTATCTCTGGATGATGATGATGATATTATTATTATTATTATTATTATTATTATTATTATTATTATTATTATTATTTTATCCTTGCTAGTTAAGCGGTGCATTTTTTCCTTCTCTCCCTCCGCCCCGCCCCCAATGCAGCATTTCAGGCAAATAAACTTACATGGAAGAAAGACTTTCTTGTGGTGATGACCCGCGGCAGACAAAATTACAGTCTTCCAAATCTGCTTCTGGAAGTGGAAATATATAGAGTGGCTTAAAAAAATTATTTACAGACAACCTCCCCAACACTACCCCCAAACGCTTGATACGGCAGAAGACCTGACCAGACATGATGCAGCACTACTGTTTGTTCAAACCCAGATTCTGTACTAAAACCTGCTGCTTAAAAGCCTAGAAACTTTTGCCCTTTTCTCCAAGGACACTCCACATCCAGTATCAAAGAGGGAGGGCATCTGGGCGGGCATATTCTAGGGAAGTAAGCTTCAAGTAGGGATTGAAGTTTAGCTCTCCCTATGCCTCTGTTCTGCTTGTTAAAAAAGGACTCCCAGTTTTAAAAGGGAAGACCACAGTTTATAGAAGCAGGTCTACCATTGTGTCTAGGCCTGCAAAATCCCTGGGTGATTTGCCACATTAACATAATTTTGCCCAAGTGAATTCAACCCTGATATTATTTATTATAATCACAGATCTTATAAGTCTAAGTTCTCCTCAATTTGGAGTTTCTCAAAACTCAGCTCCCATTTATTTCTGCATACCCACAACTGTCCTACACTCAATAGTTACACAGTTAACATTCTACACTACATGGTCTTACACCTTCTGTGGATTCAAAACAAAGCCTCTGAAACCTTCCAGTTAACAACTGAAAACGCTCAGTGCAGCCATAACAACATAACCACTTCCTGTCTCAAGGAATGGTGTTACTCCCACATGCCACCAGATGGCAGGCTGGTGCAGTCACTGTGTCTCCATAACATGGTCTCTCTCTTTCACCGCGCATGCGCACGTATTTTCCCAAGGGTTCCAGGTCATATTTCTGAAGCTTGCCTGCTGTATTTATACACCAAACAGCTTGGTCTTTGTAAATGGCATGTTTTCATTTTTCTTTTTTTAAGGAGTAAACGTGAAACTTTTTTTCCTAGCTTACCCATCACATTTCCCCTCGTGTGTGGAAACCTTATCAGATCTAAAGACTTTGGAACTAAGCAGCAGGGGGAAGAAGGGAAGGAGATGACCTTGTAGACAAGTGTGGCCTTGACTTTCAGAAGGACATTCTATAATGAGATCATTTCAAACTTTCCGGTTTGTGTACCTGTCCGGTTGCTTTCAGATTGGTTCATCAGAGGATTGACCGACAGCCCAGAAGTGAGGGGGCTTCCAAAAATATGTGAGGAAGGGAGACTGAACGTAGATCCTGCCAGGGAGAACACCTGCAGAGGTGTGGACAACAAAGGAAGAAGGGAAAAGAAAAACAGCCATTTCATTTTAAGAGTCATCTTTTCCAAACTTCTGATCAGAGCTTAGGCTGGTACTGAATGGATGAGCGAAACAGACAGGCAGCAGACAGATGACATCTGGACCTCTGTCTTAAAAAGAAGCTTCAAAGCATTTCAGTCTCATGTGGCTGAAGGGACACTTCATTAAAATGAAACCATTTTATTTCTGCAGGAAACGCAGGTGAAATTGGTGCTGCTGGTGGGGTACCTGGAGGCATGTAAATTAGCCAGAGACTAGAATAATAGGACGAGGGTGGCGCTGTGGTCTAAACCACAGAGCCTAGGGCTTGCCAATCAGAAGGTCGGCGGTTCGAATCCCCAAGACGGGGTGAGCTCCTGTTGTTCGGTCCCAGCTCCTGCCCACCTAGCAGTTCCAAAGCACATCAAAGTGCAAGTAGATAAATAGGTAGCGCTCCGGTGGGAAGGTAACCGGCGTTTCCGTGTGCTGCTCTGTTTCACCACAGCCCGGAAGCTGTACACCGGCTCCCTCAGCCAATAAAGCGAGACGAGCTCCGCAACCCCAGAGTCATTCGCGATTGGACCTAACAGTCAGGGGTACCTTTACCTTTAGAACAATGGGGAGAGCTTCAGCTTTGGATGCTGAATCATCAGGATGGAATTATGAGAGAGCTTTCTGGATTGCTGCTTCAGTTCACCACCATCAAAGAATAATAGCATTTGTTTTGCTTTTACTCGGGAGACAGCAGTGGTTTCAGAGTCCAGTTAATGAATGTACGTACAAGTTGCAAATCAAAATGAGCGCCTACATTTACCGTGAGGGCTGCAGACCAAGAAGAATGGCACCCTTGACATTTCTCACGCAGCCTAGCATGGTAAGGTGCACCCAGCCACTTGAATACTGCTATTTGCCAGCAGGTTTTCTGTATTGCATATTCCAAGTTAGCCCACTATAAAGCAGCAAAATTGGCAAGCAGCAGGAGCAGCGTGCCTGAACAATGAGGACTTGGGAGTTACCCAGACCCTGAGAAGCAGCCACGCTTGTTTGCTTCACATTTTACAAATCACGCTCCACAGAGGTCAGTCAAGCCCTAGGCTGTTTCTGTTTGTTTGATGCCTTTTAACTTCTTTACCCTTTTACACACATCAATCTTCCCCATCCTGGTGCTCTCCAGTGTTGTTTTGACCACAACTCCCATCAGTCCCAGCCAGCACAGTTGTCCTTTTGAACGTACCCCATGCCAGAGTGGATGGCACAAAGCACTGGGAACTTAACCACCACCCCCCTCAGTGCACAGAAATGACTTCGAGCACTGATGCTTGAAGTGCTTACCTGGGTTGTGGAGACGGAGGAAGAAGAGGCGGTTGGGATGGTGCTAGCGAAGGGAGAGCGGGTGAGCTGGGGAAGCGACGAAGTGCCTTGATGAGCCAGGAGGCTGGAGGAGAGAGGAGTGCTACACACTGTCCGGAGCACCCCGCCTCCGTGCGAAATTGGATCTTTGTTGCTTGTATAGATCCCTGCAGGAAGAAATGAAAGCAATACTTGAAAAGAGATGGCCAGGCACCAAGGAAAAGGATGTCTATAGCTGCTTGTTTCGAATTCCCACGTTGCCTCTGCTCCTCTCTCTCAGGATGGTTTGACAACCTTTCCTTTCCTTCTGCATCCTCCCAAAACAATCCCTTTAGGGCACGCCAGTATTGTTCCCATTTTAGAGAATTGGACCAACTGTGGCTGAGGGTTTTTCCAGTGCACAGCATAGCACCAAGCACAGCAAATGCACCTCTGTTACTTGCCTGATATGTGGGGTCCAGATAAGGCATTCTCTCAGCCAATAAACAGCCAGAGCCGTGGTGCAAAGATCCCCCCTTTCCCAGAGTTGACCTTTTTTTAGGGCTGGAGGAGGCGGGCAGCGGGAAAGAGGCGGAGGCTGGACGCGGATTTGTGCCATGGTGGCCATGGCAGGCAGCACACCGAGCAAGCAGGCCTGTGCTGAGCGAGCAAGGGCGCGTGCGCCGCTCCTGCTGAGCCCACGCTCGGCGGGAGTGGTGCACGCACCCTCACTCACTCACTCAGTGTGCTTGTTCAGTGTTCCCTGGACTCTCGTGTGGCGCACTCCAGAACTTGGCGCCCCGCACCACTAGCCTCAATGGGTAAGACGGGCCAGTAAACTGCAATGTTTTGATTCTGGAAATGACATTGTTTCCCCCAGCTATTCAGACCAATGTGGTCTGGAGTGCTTTCTGGAATGGACAGAAACCCTCTGGACAGTATTCATGAGATTACCGATGACTTAATTATACAATTCCTGCCTTCAATGCCCAGTTCGTTTGGTGACTCTTAAGGGCAAAGACAGATGTAAGGTTTGTAGAGCAATGAGACTGATCTGGAAATGCCCTCATTGCATCTAACCCAAATGGAACCATTTCTCTCCAGAATCAATCTCAGAACAAAACAGTTCCCAGAAGCACGCTGTATACAGCATGGCTGGCCTCCTCTGACATCACCAACAGCCTTTCCTCCACCCCCAGAGTAGTTTTGCATAAACACCAGGAAGAGTTTTCTAACAGTTGACTAAAAATAATATTATAAGAGCTGTTTGACAGTGGAACAGACTCATAGAATTGTAGAGTTGGAAGGGACCCCAAGGGTCATCTAGCCCAACCCCCTTGCAATGCAGGAATCTCAACTAAAGCACCCGTGACAGATGGCCACCCAACCTCTGCTTAAAAACCTCCAAGGAAGGAGAGTTCACAACCTCCTAAGGAGGACCACTCCACTGTCAAACAGCTCTTGCTGTCAGAATGTTCTTCCTGATGTTCAGTCAGAACCTCTTTTCTTGTAAATGGAAATTCTAGGATTCTACAATTCCATCACCATTACCCTTTAAAAACAAAAACAAAACAGTGGATAACATTTCTGTAGTGCTGGGGTTTTTTTTTTGTGTGTGTGTGTGTGTTTTTAGAAAAAGAACTACATTCTGCATGAACCATGGCCAGAGAGCCATAAATGACAACCTAGCCTAGAGCTGATTCACTGCTATGCATGTCTGCCAATTCAGTTGTGGTGCTGAGAGAAAGCCAGGCTCATATTGCGGCTGAAGAATTCACTGCAAGCTCTGTTTTCCTCCCCACCAGACCCCATACATAAATCTTCACTGTAATACTAGCTCAGTCTGCCAAAAGGGGACTTCCTTGCAGGTTGGGTGGGAAGCTGAAACTGAGTAGCCTCAAGTCAAAATGAGGGGTAATTCTTAGTCAATTTCACACCCTCCCAACCCAGCAGCCAGTTTTTAAATTCTGCTCTCTTTTTTTTGTGAGTTCCTGGGGTGGAGTCAGGGATTGGCTTCTCAGGTCTTGTGCCTTGAGATGCAGGCTACAATCCGAAACATATTTACCAGGTGTAAGCCCCACAGAACACAGTGGGACTTGTTTCTGAGTAAATGCACACAGGATTACATTGCATGATAGTTTCAGCCCTGGTGCCCCCAGATAGCTCAGTTGGTAGAGTATGAGATTCTTAATCCCCGGGTTGTGGGTTCGAGCCCCATGTTGGGCAAAAAAATCTTACATTGCAGAGGGTTGGTCTAGATGATCCCCGTGGTCCCTTCTAACTCTACATTTCTATTATTCTTTTTGCAAACCAGGAGGCATGTACATCATTCAACCCAACAATATACAGCCAAAGCACACTTTGAACTATTGGGCTGCATCCTGGCCTACTTTACAGGGCTGCTGTAAGGACTACAAAATAGTGTATGTGATGTGTTGGAAAACCTGAATATTCAAAAACTCTATTAAAAAACTATTTAAGTTGTACTATTATTGCAATACAGAAGTCTGGACAAAAGGTGAGCTCTGATAATTAATGGGACCCAGGCAAAAACTGTTATATTTGGAAACTACCAAAAATGTTATTCAGATGCTGACAGCTTTTAGTGCTTTTCAAAATTAAGTTTTGCCAGCTTAATTTTAACTAAAGTTGTCAACAGTTGCATGCGCTTGAAAACACAGATCAAGGGAAAGGAGGAATCCATGTGCCCGTTTACAATTCCTAAACTATAGTTAGTATCAGTTCTGCAATCCTGAGGCTTGAGAGATACCGTATTTTTCGTCCCATAGGATGCTCCGTCCCATAGGACGCACCTAGTTTTTTGGGGGGGAAATAAAGGAAAATTGCAGAGCGCCCCTCGCGCCGGGCTGCAGGCTGCTATCCGCAGCGTGGGGAGTTCTGCGGGAACTCCCGCAGGGCTCCCCGCGCTGCAGATGTCTGCCCGGCACGAGGGGCACTCTGCTTCAGGGTGCCCTGCGCGCTGGGCAGCAGGCTGCTATCCGCAGCCTAGGGAGCCCTGCGGGAACTTCCGCGGGCTCCCTAGGCTTGCTGATAGCTTCCTAAAGCCTGGAGAGCCCTCTCGCTCTCCAGGCTTCAGCGAAAGCCTGTATTCGCCCCATAGGACGCACACAGATTTCCCCCTCATTTTTGGAGGGGGAAAAGTGCGTCCTATAGGGCGAAAAATACGGTAGTCACTTGCTTGAAGAGAGTTCTAAATTTGACCTGCCCCTCTCTTAGTTCCTTAGTAATAAATTACATATGCACAATTCCACTCATCCAACTGATTCAATTTCACTCAAAGAACGAGGTGGATCCCAGGGTCTCCTGTGATGGCCACTTTTATGCACCATGTACCCGAATTGTCCATGCTAGAAACATAAGTGTCTAAAAACATGTTTGACATTGGTGCATGCTTCAGAGATCTCCCAAGTGTTAGCACATTCCACCTAGGAATATCCTTGCAGCATGTCCCTCACAACTTTGAGCCACATGAGGCTGAAGCAGCCTGTAGCAATAGCCTTAGGTGGGAGGGCAAAATCTAGGAAACCCTTAGGAACCTTCTCTTTCCACTTACTGCCTACCAAACCCTCTTGCCTTCAATATTTGCAGATTTAATATTGATCTAGGTATTTGATCCAGCCCACCACAGCCCAGCCACCTTGCTGAACTGAGAAGAGAATACACCTATTTCTCGAATCCATATTGGCAGATGAGAAAACTACATTTATATTCCACCCACCTGGATGACTCTTGCCTAGGTAAGCAACCAGCACAAGAAGCAGAAAATGGGGACTGGGAGGGGATGAGAGAGAGAATGGGAGAGAAAGAAATTTAGCAAATGGGTAGGTATCTGCTGGAATCTTCACTTCCATTTAGGATGATGCCGCCAGCACTCTAAGGGACACTCTTTAGACCAGAGCTTTCCAAACAGTGTGTTGCAATATGTTTGTGTGCCGGCTAGAGTGTGTAGGTGTGTCACGTGAACGCTCCTCCCGGGGCTGGTAAGAGGTTAGTTTAACCTCTGGTTTGCTAGTAAAACTGAATTATTATGTTGCAAGATGATGTGTGTCTAAAAAGTGTGCCACCAACATGAAAAGTTCTGAAAGCTCTGGTTTAGACACTTGCGCCTGCTAAGTGTGCACTTGCAACATCTCTGTCGGCCACCGAAAATGTAATGTGTGAACGCGACAACAACAAAAAGCACGTTTGCAAGCACGCCTATCGCAAGAAATTCATCAGGGAGCTGGTGCTGGCTGCAGCTGTGTGAGGAAAAATTCGCCCTTAGTAGGCCTGGATTACGGGTTGACAGGCAGACCCACCTCACGCAAAAAAGGCTGTTTCCTTTGAACTCAAGGGAGTGAGGGAAACAGGGGAGGAAAATCCGTATAGCCTGAGGTTACGATTATGGGTAGGCGTGTGTGGCTTGCAGCAGCTCCTCCCTGAGAAATAATTGCATCCTGGTTTCTCTTTCTCTTCCACTCCGCAGGCCCCTCCCCTGCCCCAAAGCAATGAGAGCAAAAGGCCGTCACCAGGGAATGACACAGAGCTCAGCTACGCCTCCTATGCCTCCCCTTCCACCCTCTCATCTGTCCATGTGACCTGAATAGCAAGCCAGCGCAGAGATGAGAGCATGCCAAATCAGCTGTGCCCAGGTCAGGCCTCCCACTTCCTTCCCCTTTAACCCTTTTTTGCTGATGCTGCCCCTTCTTTGCCATTAGTGTCACTGCCAGGAAGGTGTTGCTGGTGGGATTTTTAAAGGTTTTTTTTTTTTTTACAGTGCCTCGCTTCCCGACAGTCTCAAACACACACACAAGGCGTGTGTTGACGAAGCACTTTTGGGAACGTCCTTCAGCGTGTAATGGGATCGCTACTTGGCAGGGAAATGAAGTGCAGGTGTTGCGATTCCACTCCACCGCAATGCCGGGATGCTTGGAAGCCGGGCTGCTCTGCCACGAGGATGTGGCTTGGGATGTGGGCACCACAGTCATGTGCATTAGCCCTAGTTTGTGTGCAGCGTTCATCACAGGGTGTGGAGGCTGTAGAATCGGGATTGGGACATGGAGAAAAATAAGTTCGTGGCCCTAGAGCAGCCTTTCTCAATCATCCCTAGCTAGCAGGACCAGCGGTCAGGGATGATGGGAGTTGTAGTCCAATGACATCTGGGGCACCAAAGCTGAGAAAGGTCACCCTAGAGTGACCATGGGCAAGTGAGGCCAAGGCTCCCACACCCTTAATTCTTGCTTAGAAGAATTTCAGCAGGGGATTTCAGCAGCTGCAAAATGCATGCCGAACAACATCTGCTGAAATCCCCTCTCCTGCATAGGTATCAGTGCCCAACCAGTTAAGAGTGGGGGCGAAGGAGGCCAGCAGTAGGTGGCGCCAGAGTCAATGGCAGGCAAAGCCAATGAATTAAGAGTTTTGCTCCAATCTTCCTCCTTGCTGCAAGACTATGGAGACAAGAGGAAGCTGCTGCAAGCAGGAATCACCCCCCACCCCAGTGGATGTAAGTAAGAACACAGACAGATGAGAGCTGGCTGAGACAGGTGGGGCTATGTCCCATTTGCCCTGGTGGTTCAGTTTCCACTGATAACTATTAAAGGTGTAAGAGCCCTGTTTTATTTTTCACCAACCTACACCCTCCCCAGCTGCTATTTGGCATGGGAAAGATGCTGCCACTGGTGCCAATGACAGCCTCCCTTCCATGTCAAGCAGCAGCTTTGGGGCGGGGGGGAGGGTTTCACAGCACAGGGGAGTGTTAAAAAAAAAACCACCCTCACAAGTATGGGGAACCTTTGCCTCCCCCAAATGTTGCTGAAGTACAATTCTATCATTCCTGGCCACTGGCCACACTTGCTGATTTGTAGTTGTAGTTCAGCAATATCCAGAAGGCCAAGTCTTCTCCACACCTGGAATAAAGGAAGAGGCAAAGGCTGACATGATGAATAGGCCTAGATACAAAGAGTCCGCAATACAAGTGAGCAACAACCGGCACAGCTACTGCCTGAAAGCACAACTGGAGTAACACTAAAGGACTTGGGGAAGAATAAGCATATTCTCTGGGGCAAAGAAAAACAAACCCCTCATTTTACAAGGACATATCCGACTCTAGGCCATGTTTCTATACACATTTCCACCATTGCACAAGTGCTGCAAAACAGATTCCATTTCTGTTAACTGAGAAGAGGGTTCAAGGAACAGCACAGAGCTCAGAAGGACCACCCTCCCAGCTCCTGGAAGTCCTGCTTGTGGTTCAGCAGCCTTCTGGCTTTTGAGACTAGCAGTGCAAACATCTTTTCTGCTGCAAGCACCTGGCTCAGGAAGTTGAGATGCGCTGTGGTTTGCTGGCTTGTTGCACTCGCAGAAGAAATCACACTGACACACATCACGGGTGCCTTGCCACAAACAGTGCAGGAAGCGGCTCTGAGATTTCACCAGGTAAGAACATAAGAAGAGCCTTACTGGATCAAACAGAAGGGCCAGCTAGCCCAACATCTTGTTCTCATAAAAGCCAACCAGACCTAAGTACAATAGCACTATTCCTCAGTTCTGATTCCCAGCAACAGGTCTACAGAGGCATACTGCCTTCAACAGTAGATGCAGAACACATCCATCACAGTTGGCAGCCACTGATGGCCCTGTCCTTCATTAATGTGTCTTTTAAAGCAGTGTTTCCCAAAGTTGGGTCTCCAGCTGTTTTCGGACTATAATTCCCATCATCCCTGACCACTGGTCCTGCCAGCTAGGGATGATGGGAGTTGTAGTCCCCAAACAGCTGGAGACCCAAGTTTGGGAAACACTGTTTTAAAGCCTGAGATATCGCAAGGTAAGGACAGCCCTTCTGAATTAGACCAAAGGTCAATCTAGTCTAGTATCCTGTTCTCTCAGTATTACTATCCTCGTTGCAAACCTTATCCTCACAGCTACTAAGGACTTGGATGGCGACTGGAAACTTAGGGTTGATAGCACCTTTGCTACCCTCAAAACACACACAAATTTCCCCAGCACTGCGGTGAACACCGATGGCGATGGGGTAATGAGAAGTTCTGCAACTTTTTATCACAGCTTCTCTGGCACGGGTTATATTTGGACTTCGTCGACTGTCTATTGGCTAGCATGCATGTCATCTCCAACACACACACACGCATACAGATTTGCCTATAAAAGCAGGCAGCTCATCTGACACATAATGACAGAGGCGAGACTGAGGCTGTTCAACTTGCTTGTGTGTTTGCTTGCATTTTACAGAGTTGCAATGTCAGGTTCGCTCTGTGGGTAAAGAACCCACTGCGACCACTTCATATTTCTCTAGATAGGTAAAGGTAAAGGGGACCCCTGACCATTAGGTCCAGTCATGGTCGACTCTGGGGTTGCGGTGCTCATTTTGCTTTATTGGCCAAGGGAGCCGGCATACAGCTTCCGGGTCATGTGGCCAGCATGACTAAGCCGCTTCTGGCGAACCAGAGCAGCGCACGGAAACGCTGTTTACTTTCCCGCCGGAGCAGTACCTATTTATCTACTTGCACTTTGACATGCTTTCAAACTGCTAGGTTGGCAGGAGCAGGGACTGAGCAACAGGAGCTCATCCCATCGCGGGGATTCGAACCGCCGACCTTCTGATCGGCAAATCCTAGGCTCTGTGGTTTAACCCACAGCGCCACCCACGTCCCTTATTTCTCTAGACAGATAGACGTAAATACATGCCTTCACTCTTGGTTTCTTTTGTTTTGTTTTTTCAAGCTGAGAGCCTCAGAACTCTGCACCAGAAGCCAAAACCAATAGGATATGCAGCATCCTGCCTAGAGGCTGTGGTACCTACCTGATCCCAGAAGCGGAGATTCCATACTGAGGCACGGAAGGACAGCTGCATGGCTGAAAGACCGAGAGGACCCTCCGATGCTGGAGCTGACCAGGGACCCCCCGGAGAAGGGCGAAGACGACGTAGCTGTGGATCCAACCAGCTGGGCACCCGGGACTTCCTTGTTCTTGCTCCCTTTGGGCCTCCCTGGCCCATGCTTGCTTTTCTTGCTGGCCTTGTGCTTTTTTTCCTTCAGAACTTCTCCTTCCTCAACGTTGAGGGACGGCATCCGTTTGTGGCTGCCGCCACTGCTGCCGCCACTCCCGCCAGAGGTGCCCCCAATAGAGTTGGAGACCTTGTAGTCCACGGGGGAAGCGTCGTGCCCCCTCTGCTGGCTGACGGCCGAAGTGGAGAAGCGCATGATGGAGCCGAAACCCGAGAAGATCACCTTTTGCTCAAAGACGTCGCTTTTCTGCCCATCGTTCAATGGGGAGCAATGAGCGGAAGACGAGGAGGAAGAGACAGGCTTGTGGTATTTCTCTTCCTCTGGCTGCTGCTGCTGCTGCTGCTCCAGCTTTGGGAAGGTTACGAAGTCCTGGGAGAAGGGCAAGGAGCTGCATGAGGTACCTGGAAGGGGATCAAGGGAAATCTTGAAACCTTAAGCAGGCAGAGATGAGGCATCAGAGCTATAGCTGTCACAGATCTAAGTCTACGTGTTCATTTGTTTGCTTGCAAAATGCCTAAAGGTGCAGAAGGCACCGCTGGAGAAAGCCTCACTGCTCACAGTTGAAAAAAACTAGATGCTCTTCTCACTTGCTGGATGGTTGACGAAGACTGCAATCGAAAAGGCAAAACCCACCAGGTAGACAAGGTGGTTCCTTTTGGATTGTGTTGGGCTACAATTCCTATCATCCCTGACCACTGGCGGTGTGGGCTGGGGGCTGATGGCACTTGTAGTCCAAAAAACATCTGGGGACCCCCCTCCTCACACACACTGAATGCATCAACTGAAAAGAAGACTTAGCATGTCTAATTGCATGCACTTACATTCATATGGCTAGTTACTATCAGGTTGCATCCAACTAAGTCCTATTCAATTTATATTAATGGACTGAAGCCCACTGTCATGGCTGACCCTACTGGCTCCCAGTTCCTTCCCATGCTTCACCTGCAGGTGGAAATGTCCCACTGGAAGAGGATGTGCCAAAACCCGTCGAGCTTTTCCCACTTCCTGACTTCTTGGCCTTGTGGCTTGTGCCATGGCTTGAAGACTTCTTGCCTTTCACTTCCGACCGAATGACCTCTGCGCTTTCTTTACTGCTCTCGTGGTGGTTGGTGGAAGTCTGCTGAAATGGACACATGACATAAGGAGAGAGAGATTTGAGACATTGAGCTGACATTGTCTTGAATACATCACACCTAATACATGTGAATTTGGGACATTTTTGGAACGTGCTACTGCTGTCAGGAATCTTTGGAGCTCAAACCCTAAAATTCTTGTTAAGAACATCAGGCCAGTCAGTGGTCCATCTTGTTCAGTGGCCCATCTATTCCAGGGTCCTGCTTCCACAGAGGCCAAACAGATGTCTATGGGAAACCCTCAAGCATAACCTGAGTGCAACAGCGTTCTCCCCTCCAGAGGTTTCCAGAAACTGAAACATTGCTGCTTCCAACATAACCATCAAGGTTAGTAGCCAATGACAGACTTATCCTCAATGATTATTTTTTTTAAGCCATCCAAGTTGGTTGCCATTACTGACATAGTTCAATTATGCTAGTGGCCAAAATTGTGGATAAATTTAGGAAAAGTTGCTATTTCTTAGGTCTAATGACTCGTAACACCAGACTTTTTCAGAGTAATTCAATAAAATACGGTATCATTAGGAAGATAATTTAATGATAAGCATTCAACCATCATAGTTGGTACAGGGAGTACACTGCTGACTTTCAGAAATATGAGGTACCCAATTATTTAGTTTTATTTCTGAAACACAAGTTTTCTGATATACCAGACTTGCACAAAACAGCAAGTTTTTTTTTTTTTAAAGTATGCCACACACAGCCTCTCTAGCAGTCCAGCAAGCAGTGCCTCACCTACAGAAGCAGAGGATGTGGGCATAGATGATACCCAGCAAAAGATCACCACCACACACATGAAAAACCCACTTCCTGTCTACACAATGTGCTTCAGTATGTCCACACTTGGGTAACATGCAATCTTCTGTTAGATTTCCTGCCCCCCCCCCTTTACTGCATTATCTACAAACTGGGAAAATACAAATTAAATGTGGGCAGGGAGTAAAGGCTGCCACTCCAATGAGAATGACATTGTGCAGGCAAAGCAAAAAGCACACACATACATGGGCTGCATTTAATCCACTTGGAACTTCCATGTGCACACAGCCTTCATTTGAGAGCAACGAGTCATTGTAAGGGCCTAAGGGGGAAAGCAAAAGTTGAAGAGCTTTCAAAGTAAGGACTAGAAACTTGATGTGTGTGTTTTTTTAAAAAAAGTTGCAGCAATTATTAGCCAGACTGTGAGGTGGCCCCCTGTGGGCAATCAAGAATTCTTCCAGATGACTTCCCTGAAAAAAGTAGTGTGCAGTGCAAAAACTTTTGATACACGGTTTAAAAAACCCAAAATCTCCATTTCCCCGGCGGTGTGTAATCAAACTATCACCATACAACAGCTGGGAGGTTAAAATGCATTCCAGATGTGCCAGAAGTACGTGGAAAAGAGAGGGGTGAAAATCTAAAGCGGGAGGCCTGTGCCTTCTCCAGGCCAGCAACTCCTGGGATGTTAAAAAGTTAAACCCTTCTGATTTACGAACTTGGGGCGGCGGGGGGGGGGGGGTGATCTTTGACAACCACATCTGCCAAATGGAGGGGAAGCAGAAAAGAGATGGGGCAATGCAAGAGCAGCAGTCAACTATGCTAAACCCTCGAAGGAACCGAAAAAATGACCCATATCCCAAGCAGGTTCAGCCGGCACACTGACCTCACTAACCACACCTCTGAAAGAGAAGCCCAAAGAATTTCCTTCTTCTCATCAGCTCCTCTCCCTGCAAAAGTATTTTGGAACCCATGCACAACACATACAAAGTCATACGTGGGTGGGAAATAACCCAGAATCCACATCAAAGGCCTTCTTTTTAATCCGTCAGGCCAAAAGGTGATGGAGTGAATAATAATGTATTAATGCTGGGCAAAAACCTGACTCAGAAAATGAATCCCGAGTGGAAAATTCATTAAAATTTCAAGCAGCAAGCAGTTAAGTAGAGGAACCCAGATGTTTTAGGGGACTGCTGATGAGAAGTTAAGATTTTTCAATTTAAGTTCAAACAAAGGCACCCAATGTATGAGACCAACTTGTCGCTATCCTATACAAATAGTGCTTGTCTCCTTAGGTGGGAGTCGAGTTCTACTCATCTCTAGAGACGGAGACTTCGGCCATTCATCCTTCATGGGAAGTTCTCCAACTTCCCCTGTTGGAACAGGGACCTTCCATGTCCTCATTGGCTCCCAGCCTTACATTCTGACTGGATGCCAGTGGGAGTTCTATATAAACCCTTCCTAATGCAGGTCATCCCCTAGTCTGTCTGCAAGCCAGGACTTCCTCACTCACACCTGATCAATTTTTTGCTCTGGCCTCTCTAGTTCTTTCTTTTGCTCCCTTGGCCTGTTGGGTGATGTCCAGCCAGCTAGGCATCTGATAGCAACTGTAATAACTTATTCACACCATACGCTTAAAGCATATCCAATGCACATTAAAAGCACAGGGTTCTCCCCTATCAAAGAATCCTAGGAATTGTAGTTTAAGGGTGCTGGGAACTATAGCTCTATGAGGGGAAACTACAGGTCCCAGGATTCTCTGGAGAAAGTAATGTGCTCCAAATGTCTGTGAATGTAGCTTTAAATGTAGAGTGTGGATCTATTCTTCAGTAGGGGCACAAAAACCCTGATCACCCTCAGTTCCTTGACTTTGCTTCAACCATTTAGAAGCACTACCCCCAGATCGAGCGAGTTCACCCTTCTTCTCTCCTCGCGAATCGCTCCCAATCTCCCAAGACACATTCTCAGCAATATTCAGAGAGCAATCAAACAATCAACAAGAGCTTAGACACAAAGACAAGCAGAGCACCCACAGCCACAAGCTACCACCTGGAGAGAGAGTATACCTGATTCACAGCCACTTTCAGCCAGCACTCCCGTCCCTTGTACTTGGAGGCAGGATCTGCCCCATAAATCAGAGGAACATCTCCCAGATTCTGGCTTGTGAGATGAGCTGCTACAAGGAATGACAGAGACTGGAGGAAGAAGCAAGGAAGCTGGATGCTGGTGGAGTGGGGAGGAGAGAATTAAAAAAAAACAACAACCAGCGGCAGCTGAATTGTGCGCCTCGGATTAGACTAGCACTACTCTGACAGCAGGAGGAGGGGGAAAGAACAATAAACAATCAAACCCAGTTGAGGGTTCTTCTCCTGCAAACAAGACAAAAGGGATACAGTGAAACTGGGAGCGAAATGCAAGAAGCTGCTGGGAAGAGAGCAATAGCTTGTCAGAGGGGACTTCTGTCTTGTTTTGTCAGAGCAAACAGACCCAAGCCCAAAAGAAAGGAATAAAATTGGGGGGGGGGGTTTCCTGTGTCCAGAATGGTGCACATATTTGAGTGGTTCATTGCCTATGCTGTACAACTTTAGACTTTGTGTTGGTCAGATGTCTGAATCTTTCCATAGGTCCTCCTCACATAGAGAACTAGGATGTCAAGGAGAAGTGTTAGATTGGATGCAGGTGAGAGCTCACACCATCAGATGCTTCTCCATTAAATACTGTGACTGCTGCTGTACTAGTAATCTAACACACACAAAAGCAGCATGTCAGGGAGAGGTAGGCAATGTTGTGCCAGATCAGCTTTCACCAACCTAGTACCCTGAGGATGTTTTGTGCTGCAACCCTCATCAGCTCCAAAGCTGATCTGCAGGTTGGTGAAAGCTGATCTAGGCTGTGCTAGACAGACCAAATTGCCTGCCCAGTTGTAAGGGCAGCTTCAGATGATGAAGTAGGAACGGCTCCTGCCTGCAGGCTTCCAAACTAAAAGGGAAGCAAAGGGGAGGGAAAGCTCCTGGCCATTAATTTGACCCAGCAGGAGTCTTGCGGACAGAGATGGGTCCCAATTTTGGGGTGGCCCAGGCAGAAAATCCAAAGGGCACACCACCCCAAAATGTATAAATAACAAACTTAATAATGGGACAACTGGCCGCCAAAATGTGCAGCTACAGTCGCTGCAGCAGCTGTCTTGCTCGGCCAACAGGCCCATCAGGATACGGCAGAGGAGGGAAAGGGAGGCAGGTTGGTTCCACCATCAGCTCTGCTGAGAAACCTACTCCATCAGGTTCCTTCATTAGGTTGCAGAAGAGGAGAGAAGAGAAGAGGAACAGGGCCACTCCATCTGCTCTGTGGAGAGACCAGCAACTTTTGGCTCCCCTCTCCTCAAGTTGTTTCCTTCCCAGCAGGCCATTATACAAACTATGTAATTAAGAATTAGTGCCTGGGTTTGCTATATTCCTCCTCCATCCCAAACCGTTTTCCCTTTGGTAGCTTATTTTTTAAACCATAAACCCAAGGACAGAGGATATCTTATTACTGATCTTTCCAAGATGCTCGGGGTGCCTTTCTTTTTAAGCTAAAGGGCAGGGTAAATATTATTTAACTTTAAATAAATAAATGATAGCAGAGCAAGATCTGCCTACAAAACAAGGAACACAGAGCAGACATGTATCCTGTTGCAGAGGTATTCCATGGCTGAACAGTGTGTCAGTATAGGTGTTGTGAAGAGGAAGAAGGTATGGTTGGTAAAACACCTTGCAAATTAAAAGCCTTTTCTAAATTATTATTACTATACTGGTCCAAATATAAGCCCCCCCCCCAATATATAGACACACATACCCAGGAGAGCTCTTA
This sequence comes from Podarcis cretensis, assembly GCF_951804945.1. NCBI lineage: Eukaryota > Metazoa > Chordata > Lepidosauria > Squamata > Lacertidae > Podarcis > Podarcis cretensis. Next base: position 25,234,001 of record NC_137182.1, on the reverse strand, counting down.
AATCACCACCTCTCTACCTACAAGAGGATTATTATAGGCAACACTCAAGTTTTATACAAGCCAGATTTGGGGTGGGGGGGAGTGTGGCCTATATTCATAAAAAAAGGTTGTCACTTAAAAAGGTAAAGGTAAAGGACCCCTGGCAGTTAGGTCCAGTCGCAGACGACTCTGGGGTTGCGGCGCTCATCTCGCTTTACAGGCTGAGGGAGCCGGTGTTTGTCCACAGACAGTTTTTCCAGGTCATGTGACCAGCATGACTAAGCTGCTTCTGGCGCAATGGAACACCAAAACCAGAGCAGCGCACGAAAGGTCCATTTACCTTCCCGCCGGAGCAGTACCTATTTATCTACTTGCACTTTTGGAGTGCTTTCGAACTGCTAGGTTGGCAGGAGCAGGAACCGAGCAACGGGAGCTTACCTCGTTGCAGGGATTCGAACCGCCGACCTTCTGATCGGCAAGCCCAAGAGGCTCAGTGGTTTAGACCACAGCACCACCCCCGCCCCAACAAGGTTGTCACCTACTGAGTGTGAAATGAGATGCATTATTCAACAGCATTTGCAAATACACAGAAAACCCCATACAAGCAACTGGTAGAAAACATGCCATCGCTGATGAGTGCATACAGACAACTAAAATATACAAAGCAATATACAGATTGTACAGAAATGCATTAGACCAATTCCTTCCTGGAAGATAGCTAAGTCTATCCATAGCCAGGAACTATAATAGTGAAACTGAACCTCCATGGCATGAGGAATGATATCAGATTATCAGGTGTTGGGAACACACAACAGGATGTCTCAACTGTGTTCTGTTTGTGTGCTACCAGAGGCACCCAGTTGGTCGCTGCAGTAAACAACATGCTGGACTAAAAATACTCCTTGTCTAATCCAGCAAGCCAATTCTTATATTTGCAAATGGAAGGTCAAAAAAGGGTGAAAATTGAGCTAGGGAAACAGTTCTAGAAGTTCTTTTCCAGTGTAAGGAAGATGCCCAGAGATGTGTGAAACAATAATGAAGATAAGAGCACCACTGTGCATGTGTAGAGTATTTTCCCTCTTGTGACTAACCCACAAATATCCGAGAATGGGGAACAGAGCTTTCAAGTTAGGGGAATATGACTTCCAGGCAGGCTCAAACAGCGAGCCCCTCTCAAGTCGGGAAATTAAAGCCCTCCTTAAAATTTCTTTCTCAGACTTGCTTTATATCCAAAAGGATTTAGGTCAGCTGCAATCTCTGGTGACACTAGGAAACCCAGTGGGAACTCCGCCTATGGCATGAGAGCATCCAATTAAAATACTTCTTCCTCCGTCACAGCCTCCTGACCTGGATTATGGAGGCTGGGGAGGGATCATAAACCAAGAGGGGCAAACGGCAGAGAGAGAGAGAGAGAGAGAGAGAGAGAGAGAGAGAAAGTTTTCAATTTGGAGAGCCAGATGTTGAGGGTCTCCATCTGTGGCAATGTATTGAATGCCTGTCAACAAGTAATCAGAATGTCTGCAGCTGCCAGGGTGGGGTGGGCGTCCAGAGTGGGGTAGAGGAGTGAAAGGATGCAGATTTAGGCAGCAGAACAAGGCATCAAAGTGGAGTGCACCACTTCAGGAAGGTGGGGGGGGGATACCCATTTTCGAAAGCTCCTATGTGCTTAAAAACTCCCTGCAAATAGAAAATCAACATGGTAGGCAAAAAACTTTGCTCCTCAATCATGTGCCGATTTTCCATTTGCAGGGAGAATCATAGAATCAGGTTTACCTTATTATGTTTTTAATATGGGCTTTGTGTCATTCATAAACGCTATTTCTCATCTGTAATCTCATTCTGCTGCATGCGTAGACCGAGACCTCAATTCAACTACATTGCAGAGAGAGAGAAAGCAGGGTATGGATTCCCCCAAGTGTAAAAGAGGCTATCTTGCCTTGTTGTTATCAGCAATAAGAGAAAAGGAGGCAGTGCCTGTGGATGCAAAACCTATTAGTCCTGCTGAAGGAAGGAAAATTCAGTATTTCCTTTTAGCATTTATATATTCCGAGCGGTTTATTGATTAATGGATTAATGCAGGGATGGCTGTTTTCTCCTCCAAGGGTCTCTCTCTTCTCTGAATAGTGGTCCGGGGGCAAAAGCTATATTTACTGCAGAACTTGACCCTCCTCACTGTGGATCCTTGTTATTTCAAAGATACAGGATTCCTCTCAAAAGTTATTCAAAACTGCGAAAGAAGTTCAGTGCCATGCAGCAACCGTGAAGCTAAAAAAGGGCTTCACGGCTATGAAACACTTAATGTAATAAACCTTAATCTTGCCTCCTTCCTTTCTAAACAACCCCAAACACTTTTCTCGTATGTAGGAGATGCTGCAACCCCAGCAATCGTTTTTGTCATCCTGTTTCTTTTTAATCTTTTCCAGCACTAGGATACCCTTTCTAAGATGCGACAAGAAAACAAGTGAGGAACAGAAGCAAATCTGCGAAAAATAATAACATAATACAGTAATAATAAAAATAGTAATGTGATGGGAAATCTCCCTCTCCCACCAGATTGGTTTGCTTAAAAAGTAAAAGCTTGAACTAATTTTTTGCTTAATAGGCTTTGAAATCACCTACTTATTTGCATATTGGCACAGAATACAAATTTGGCTGCCTTAGCAACGGTACCACAAATTCTCTCTTTCCCAGCCAATCAAAAGGAGACAACCAGCATTGTTGGCACTGGGCTGTGGAAGCCAAGGGCTGCATGCTTGCCCTTTCTCCAGCGTTGAGTTCAGGAGGGAGAAGGCTTATTCCTGTACATCTTGGAAGGATCCATAGGTGCAGGTGCCAAAGCTGAATCCATTTCTCTCCTTCACTTTTGAGACGCTGATGGATGAGATCAGGGTTGGGTTTTTGTTTTTTTCAGACAAGAAGGCAGGTTGTACTTCCAACTACATGCCTTGAGATCACAAACCTTGCTGTGTTTGCTGGCAAGTTTTCAAGGTATTGCTTTTGCCACAGACGCGTCAATCTGCATTCATCAGAGCACAGTATCATTCCTTATTCACAAGATCATTAAAACCATTCATGCCAAGACTGGTCAGATCAGCCCTCATTCAAACACAGGTTTTTTTTTGTTTTGTGTGGGGGGTTTTTTGCCAGACAGGACAACAAAACAATAAGATGTTGCATACTTAGCTGGCAGTCACTAAAGCATAGGGCTCTCTCTCTGTGTGTGTGTGTGTGTGTGTGTGTGTGTGGTGAGGTTCTGCTTTCACAAAAGGCTACTTACCTCCTTAGATCAGATAAGCAGCATTGGCCACAAGCCAATTTGGTACATGAGGTAGTCAATCTAAAAGGCACCTACCTCTCTTACCATTTAACACACGGCATAATCCACCAAGAAGTTCTTCTGCATAAGCAGAAGGAGTGTCTCCACCCCCATCGTTCAGGCCGGACACTGAGGTCCAGCTCAGAGGGCCTTCTGGCGGTTCCCTCACTGCGAGAAGTGAGGTTATAGGGAACCAGGCAGAGGGCCTTCTCAGTAGTGGGGCCTGCCCTGTGGAACGCCCTCCCAGCAGATGTCAAGGAAATAATCAACTCTCTGACTTTTAGAAGATATCTGAAGGCAGCCCCGTTTAGGGAAGTTTTTAATGTTTGATGTTTTATCATGTTTTTAATATTCTGTTGGGAGCCGCCCAGAGTGGCTGGGGAAACCCAGCCAGATGGGCGGGGTAGAAATAACAAATTGTTGTTGTTATTGTTAAGCTGCAGTGAAATGAACTCTTGCACTCTTGCACAGCTCTTTCTGCATTGCAGGGGGTTGAACTAGATGACCCTTGGGGTCCCATCCAATTCTATGATTCTATGACAATTTCAATGGGACTTGTGCAGAACTGCCTGATGGACCATACCCCATGTTTATTTACATGGATGTGTTTGTGGAGAGGGGTAAGGTGTTGGCCTTTTCTCACCTAATTTCCCCAAAATGGATCAGGCTGCCTCATCTCTGATGAGACTCCTTTCATTCTCCCTCATTGTCTACATGCAATAAAAGTCTGATGGGGCTTCCCTCTCCCTCTTTTTTTATTATTTAAAGGAAACAGAGGGTTAATTGTCTACAACCCAAGCTAAGCAGCCAGGTTTTAAGTTTCACTGAGACCTTGAGAATAATCTTCTTAGCATGTCAGCTCCAGACAGCTCCGTGAACCAGGCGACTCCATGGGTGATGAAAGAGAGAGCCTAATTGCACTAGTATAAGCCAAGAGAACACATGGGAGGGGGAGGGAGGGAGGGAGGGAGGGAGAGAAAAGAGGAGAAAACCACGAAGAAGAAGCAGCGACAATCTTTCCTGAACAACCTCATCAAAACACTCCATTCCAGAAATGGTGACCCCATAATTCCTTGCAGGGACTGAGAAAAAAACAGTAAGACAATGAACTCAATAAGAATTTGTTGTCCAAGTATTAATGGCAAGGAGGTAACTCATTAGAGATCAGAGATATCAAGGCAGTGATTCGTAGTCAGGGACAAAAAAAATCCCATGTATCATTGCCTGATGAACCACCTTAAAGGAAGTGGGAGGGAAGCTCTAGAGGGAAAGGTACCACTGTGTGAGCGAGGGGTAGGGGTTGTTTATGTGTAATGAAGACACCTCCCCCTAAGTAATGTTGGTTGTTGCCACAGCCTCTCTCTCAGTGACCATGATGGTTTGCCTTTATAGACTGCTTACTAGTAAAAGACCTCGAAGCAGTTCACAATACTGTAGAGTGAGAAAAAGGCATTTGATAATATATAAACACAATAAGTACAATAAAAACGATCTCAAATTATTTATATAGTAACAGAACAAATGCACAAACAACATCCACATATAGAAACAGTTATCACTATAAACAAAACCAGAGAGCACTGCAAAGCAGCATAATGCAACACACGTTTATTCACCCAAACACTCAGTCAACCTCACTCACAACCACTGCAATCATTCACTACCAACCGCTCGGACACAAAACTACTCACACTCAATGTTACAACCCAAGCATACACAGGCAAGAGACTCTACCCATCTCTGAAGCATTAATGGAGTCATGCCTCACACCCAATGGACTATCTAATTCTCCTCTCTCATCTGAGAGGAGCCCAGTTCTAAACCAGAGCATGCTCTCCCCCTGTGGAGTTTAAATTATTTTCATTCACTCGTGATGGGAGAGTTTGCATCTCAGGGATAGTATGGGAGGGATCTGTTGTTCAGGCACAACAACTTAGAGGCATCAGTGTGAACAATGGACAGTTTATTGAAGCTTCTTGCACACAGCACAGCAGGGATGTGTTGCAAACGGAAGTCCATATAGTATCTGTCCACATGGTTTGTTTCCCTCGCAACCAAATCAGTCAAAAGGTTAGTCAACAAGGCAACTAAATTCGCAGTGAATTGCTGGCAGTAGCCCACAACTTTCCCAATCTGCTGACATCTCATTCCAGGTATCCTGTCACACAGGATAAACTCTGAAACAAAATACTGAACTTGCATTTTAATGGTATTATCAATGCGCCCAGCAGAGAGGATTCACAGGACTCCCCACCACCAAATACTTGCTGAACACTGACATCATCGTCAATGTGGACATCTTTGAGTCCGTTCCAACTCTATGATTCTATGATTCCATTCTCAAATCAGAACAAGACCTTGTCTGTACATATCTGAAAACTTGCAGCTTTCCCATGGAATCTGAAGGGCATCATTGTGATCTGGAACAGTCTTGGCATTCTGGGAAGTTGTATCAACTCACTGGATAGTTTAAATCTTGGACAGGTGGATTCCCAGATTGTTTTGTGCCCGTAGTAGAACTTATTCCATCCACCCCACTCTACTTCTTGGACCAGGGCACAAAACAGAAGGAAATTGGGCCAAGCCAGGCTTATCACTACAGCATGTGCCACGGAAATACAATTCATAAGGTGGACTTATATGCCTATTTCTTACTTTGCAGTCCATGTACATAAGGGCTATTTGTCCTTATGGATACAGTGAGTCAGTAGGATTTCGTCTTGGACACATCCCTGAATGGTACATATGAAAATTTAATCCAGTTAACACTTCTGTTGTTTGTCCTTGAACTATCATCTTATTTACAAGAGATAATGGGAATAGTCCATGTATGTAGGCATAGTTGCATCATATATGCCCAACCAGTACATAACCATAGGAAGCTGATGGAGCGCCAGTGGGAACACCTGCTTTGGGCTGAGTAGTAAAGTCCACTACTCAGCTGGGCCTTTCTTCACTGGGATGGAGGATATTCTCTTGTTGTTGCTGTTACTGCCTCATTGGTCCAGGAAATAGGTGAAGCTCCTCAATCTCTGCCACGTCTTAATAGCCTGAGTGGCATTTAGAAATGGGCAATGGGACTCCCGTGCCTCAGGAGAGGTGGGCTTTCACTCCCAAGTTCCTGGTAATACTCTTCAAGATTCTACAAAAGGATAGGATGTGACTTGAGCAGATATGAATATCTCCAGGAAGACAGCAAGAGAGCCAAGAGTCTCCGGGGTATTACACAGAACCTCAATGCTCGGGAGGCAGCAGGAGGAGCTCAGCTATCAGCTCAGTAGTATGTATCAAATATTTGACCTACAAGAGTCCTAATAATTTCATATCTGCTGTGTCTTTTGTAACCTGCTTGTACACTGTCTAGAGACTACAGTGTTAAACCAATATATAAACTGTTGCTGCCTGGGGAACACTGGACCTCTCTGTTGTGTTTGGTAAATTTCTGCATGAGTGCCTATCTGATGTATGAAACTTGCCACAAACGTGGTGATAGCCATGGGCTTAGATCAAAGGGGACTGGACAAAATTCACGATGGACAGGTCTGTCAATGGCTATTAGTCATAATGGCTAAACTTCATCCACTCCACTGAATACTAGCTGCTGAGGGACAAGCGGGGGGTGGGGATGCAGGGGGAGAGGGCATTTGTGTCTGCTCCCACTATGATGTCCATGTTCCACCAATGTAATTAGGAGTGAATCCAGATTATTTTTCTCCACCCAGACACCAAGGCACTCTTAGCAACTTAAGTATTATTTAATTTATTCAGGTAACTGAGTCATTTTGCTGTCTTTGAGCCCTTAGTTACAGCACTGGAGCTCTGACTGCTTGGTTTTCTTTTATTGCCCTATCTGTGGGCAATTTCCACTTGTCCTGTGCCTAGAAAGCATGGGCCTGAGCAGTTTTCCGCTTGTCCTGTGCTTTTCTAGACACAGGTCCAGGTGGTTTTGCCTTTGCCCTGCATTTTTCTTCTGCCCATTTCAAAATATGGCAACCCTTGCCACTGTTATGACCTTAAGGCAGAGATCTCAGTAGCACTTTGCCCCTACTGCCATGCCAGAGGTACCACTGCTGGATGAGTGAAGGCTGCAAATTTGCCCAAAGGGCTGGCACTCTCTCCTAGCCCTCTGCTGCCGCCTGGATGGTAAAATCGGGCATTTGCTGGGGAATCAAGACCAGCACAGGGCCCACTACCTAAAACAGCTATCATGCCCACTTTGGACAGAGTTCTCAGGCAGACTGGATGCAACCTAAGTGTGTTCTCAGCTTGCAAGTCTCACCTCATCCACGATGGGGGCAGAGGGCACGGAAGCTGCCATACCCAAGACCCGCCCCCCAACCACCTTCTCACTCCCAAAGCCATTCTTCCTCCTCCCCAAACTGTAAACACCCACAGCTATTGCAGCCCCACTCTCCAGAGATATTCATGAACCTGATGGTAAACTGAGACTCCTCAAACTGTATACAGTGCTACCTTGGTTTACGAACTTAATCCGTTCCGGAAGTCCATTCCTAAACCAAAGCGTTCTTAAACCAAGACGTGCTTTCCCATAACAGCAGCAGACTCAGTTTACAAATGGAACACACTCAACAGGAAGCGAAACATGTTCTGCTTCCAAGGCAAAGTTCACAAACCAAAACACCTACTTCTGGGTTTGCTTCTTAATCCAAGCTGTTCATAAACTAAGATGTTCTTAAACCAAGGTACCACTGTATTTGAAAGTGCGGTCCGCTAATTCAGATGTTCAAAGTATCTTTCATAGGACGACAACTCCCCTCACCAAGGGCTCATCAGGTCGTGTGTGGATGCAGCTACTTGGAAGCAAATGTTTCAATTCCTATATCGCGGGGTGAGGGGAGGAAATGTGCCACCAGCAGCCTGACAATTTCTTGGTGGAAAGCTGCAGCTGAATCCACGGGTGGCTTTGGCCACATGTTACCTGCACATGAACGTATCCCAAGGGATACTCAGTGCGCATCATGTGGATATAGCAACAGCTGTAAAATAAGAGCTGTGGCTGAGCAAGTGCGTGAGCTGCTTACCTCTGTATGTGCACATTCATTATCTAGCCTTTGTTTCCAGGCCTATTAAACACTGGAGTCTTTGCTCCTTAAATTTCCAAGCATGCAAAGAGATCCAAGATGTGGTTTGTGTTCGATGCCAGAAAGGCATGAATGTCTCCATAAAGCAGTGATAGTTGCAATAAGCAATTCTGAGGTTTAAAAAAACTGCAGGTGGAGGGGAGCAGCTCTCCCCAATGATGAAAGTGTGCCTGTTCCCTAAACACAGTCTGTTACCTTCCCCTCCCTCTAAGCGATGCAGCTAATATCTCCAAACAGGACATTGTAACATATGAGTAAACATTCGAACAATTGTTTCCACCTGTATTTTTCATGTTTCTGGACTTTAATTTGCTAACAGTTATGTCTAACCTGGATATGGCGGGGGGGGGGGGGAGAGAAATATAAAAGAATAACAACAACAACAACGATTCGTTATTATATTGCACTCATTACTGCTTATTAGTAGCAAAAATAAATCATTTAGTCCTCATCTTGAATTGAAAGGGAGTCTAAGCGTGTTGTAAGCATATTCCTGCTTACTGACAGTTGCCCCCGAAACAGCTTAATCGCCACCCTCCCCCGCCTCTAGTGCTTCCCCCCGTTGTTAATATGTAGATTGTAAGCTTCTTGGGGCAGGTATCTTGTCATATTTCCCCATGTTATTGTGTGCCATGTACATGGATGGCACAGGAGAAACACCACAACTCCTAAACTACCCTACTTTTCCGAGTATAAGACTATGTTTTTTTACTCTAAAATAAGGTTCAAAATTGGGGCTCGTCTTATACACGGATAGTATCTCCCCCCATTTTCTTAAATCGGAGTCCCCCAAAATAGGGGGCATCTTATAGACGGAAAAATACGCTAAATTAAAACAGCCTAGTTTGTGTGTTTGAGCAAGCGCTCGCACAATCACCACACACTTATTTTAAACTATCCTCAGATCTTTGGATTTGAGAGGTATTGTCTTACATGCACTATGCTGCTTTACCCTAGATGTGCTCATTTTGAACCCTTGACAGGCCCCATAGAGAAATTTCACTAATGCCGTGTAATCCTGACTTGTCTCAAACAGCCCCCCAGCCCCGCCCTGCCACCTTCCCCCTGGGTCTCCCACATATCTCTGTGGCCTCACCCTTGTCCTGACCTGGAGAGATATCCTGCTGTTTGCAGTTCCAGCTCTGGGCCTCCTAACAGGTTGTCTTACACAGCTACATAATTTTCTTAATGGCCAATTTTAACTCCTTCCAGGATTCTTGGAGCCACGCAGGTGGCAGAGTGGGAAAAGTTCCATGTGAAGATTCTCAGCCCATTCTGTGCTTCACAATGTCTAAGGGACGGACACTTTGGAGGCTTACAAGCAGCAGAGAGAGACGTGGGGGCAGGGGATTATTCATTCTTTCTCTCTCTCCAAACTTGAGAGTATTCCCAGGAAGGCAGGTTAAGATTGAAAGTGTGCATTTCATTAATGGAAGTAATTGACACTGGATGCTATAAGACACATAACATAAATGAGTTCTTGTTCCGCTGTTAAAATTCAGTTTGTGATTAGCTGGTTAGTATTTTTGAACAAGGAATATGCTTTGAATTTAGGAAAGGGTTGAGAGTGCAGAAATATTGGCTCTGACCACTGATACGTCCCACAGTCAGAATGGCCAATTATCAGAGATGTTAGGATGAGGTGTCCACAAAGGTAAAGGACCCCTGGACAGTTAAGTCCAGTCAAAGGCAACTATGGGGTTGCGGTGCTCATCTCACTTTCAGGCCGAGGGAGCCAGCATTTGTCCACAGACAGCTTTCCGGGTCATGTGGCCAGCATGAATAAACCGCTTCTGGAGCAACAGGACACCATGATGGAAACCAGAGCGCATGGAAATGCTGTTTACCTTCCCGTCGCAGCAGTACCTATTTATCTACTTGCACTTGCGTGCTTTCGAACTGCTAGGTTGGCAGGAGCTGGGACTGAGCAACGGAAACTCACTCCGTCACAGGGATTTGAACCGCCGACCTTCCAATCGGCAAGCCCAAGAGGCTCAGTGGTTTAGACCACAGCGCCACCCACATCCCTGGTCATCCGCAACATCTAGAGGGCACCACATTGGCTACCCTTGGTATACCATGTGGTTTCTAATCTCTTGCCCCCAGTGTTCACACATTACAAAACTCTGCAGTTGGCCCCATTGGTTCTAACCACAAAATGACCTTGGAAACTCTATTCACATGCCTTCACTAAATATTTTTTTCCACAGATTATCCATGACTGATATTTACCTCTGACATGAAGACGTTATCAAGCACTTAGTCTATCTGATCAACATTAACAACATGGTGGTGGGGGCTTACACACATTGAGCTCCTCATCCAATCCATGTGGCTGCTCACAATCTCTATTAAGCATCTGCACACATGTTTAAATTCATTCACATGAAATAGACATCGTTTCAAGGTGGAGAGGCGAAAGGGGGTGACCAGGCCCCTTCTGGACAAACCTTTGGAGAACAACAGTTGAACTAAACTAATCCCACAAGAATATAAATCCACATTCAGGCTAGGCTAGATCCAATTAAAACAATCTAGTTTAATTAAGCAGGATAGGATTGCAGGGCAGACGACAGTTTCCCCAGGAATTACTCATTAGCAGAGGGGTTTCTGATGGTTAAACAAATGATGTTTTCAAGAAGTGAAAGCAAGCTCTACTAAGGGTCCCGCTTATATGCTCCACACCCTGCACCTGTATGGATGAGGCCCGTTGCAAACTAATGAGAACCATACTTCAAGGTCCTGCTGCAGATTTATGCATTATTATGTTCCTATGGTCTTCAAGGGAGGAAGCCGATTTCATAGCCCGCTGGTGCCCCCAAACATTGAGCCCCTAAGCTACATTATAAGGAGCATAGGTCCAAGAGCTGGCAAGGTTCAGGGTGGGTAACCAGCTGGCACTTCTTGCCACTATTTTATTAAATTTCCATACTACTTTATACATATAGATCTCAGGGCGGTTCACAACATTAAATCACAATATAGAAAACACAAAATACACACTAAAAACAAAACCAAAGACAACCCAATAATCCCCTCCAATAATGCATGAGTATACACACATAAGACTATTATTATTAAATTTATATCCTACCCTTCTTCCTGAGGGAGCTCAGATTGCACAGCTAATCGCTTTGTTTCATACCAGCTGCATTTTTGTGGTATTGGAACATCAAACCACATCCTACAATCTCACAAAATCCGGCAACATCATCTCAATACATGACTTAAAATATGCATGCTCTCAAACAGCCTACCATGCCCATCCTACAGTGCAATCTGGTACAAAGTCAAAATGTTTATCTTAAGGATGGAACTAGATCAAGTGGTTTGAAAGAGGGATAACTGCTTCTGCAGCAAATACACGCATCCCGTTTTTAGCTCCGGTAAACAGGTCTTGCAGGAGTTTGCATTGTTTCAAAACCCTGCAAAACCTGCTTGGCCAGAGGTAACAGTGGGACAAAAGAAGTATGTGTGCAATGACTACAGAAACAGATTCCTCTCTCTTGGACCACTTTCAGCTCTTTAAAAAAACCACTGCCCATCTCCAGCCTCAAAGCCCAATTATTATGCATTACGCATGTGAACAAAAACCTATGTGTGAACACATATGGGGCTTTTTATTGAACCAAGCAATTGGCAGCACTGAAGCAATCATAGCACAAACAGAACTGCCTGAAATTCAAGCCAAGAGATTGATTTTTCCATAGAAAATCTGCTGCCAGAGGCTTGGAAAACAGAGCTGGAAATGGAATTCCTCCGGCAGGCTTTCACTTCCCTACTTAGCCTAATGGGCTAACCCTGATGCTGATTAAGTAATGTGAGATTTGGCCCTAGAAAATGTAGCCCAGTCATTTCACCTGGTTTACAATCAGGCTTGAGAGACAGAGAGAGAGCAAAGCAAAGCTCTGTGATTAGATTATTAATGCTACGGAAGGCCTGAAGTGAAACATGTTCTTCAGGAACGAGCTGTGACATGCTTCTGAAATCACTCAAGGGTTTAGCTTAGCGATTATGTCATCAGCAGCAGACAGCTGCAATATGAGCTTCTCAGGGCTCAGAGCTTGCTTGTGGTGGGGAAGTGAAGGGAAGAGCATTGGGGGAATGTGTGCAATCAGGACCTGAAACAAATTGGAGTGGGTGCAGCAAGGAAGGACTTGTACATCTATCCTTCTTCTCTTGCTTGATCTATTTTTTCCACTCTCAAGGGAGAGCTGTGTATAAAACACAGGTCCTGAATTCGGGTAAATAATAATAATAATAATAATAATAATAATAATTAAAATTTATATACCACCCTTCACCCAAAGATCATAGGACAGGTTAATCTTGTTTGTACACCCAGAAAAACTGAATTCTGCAACCTGAAAAGTGAGGTTAAAATTTACCGCAGTTGTGTTTCTCTTCCCACCCCCACCCCGCCCCGTACTATAATGTTTTGTATTTCTCATGGCTACATGGGGAATGCAGAGCACAGGTGTGTCTATTGAAACCTTGCTTATTCTCCCCTCTGGCTTCTGAGAATCTAACATTTATATCAACACACTTATCTTCACAATCATGAGGTCTCAAAACACGAAAACAACTCCTACGCTTTTTCAAGAGGCTGAATATTAGACACTGATACCAAATATCACAGCACTTGCCAAAACAAACAACAAACAAACAAATATTGGTGCTCCATTGCAAACATCTCACATGGGGTTTTCATTACCTTTTCAGTGACAATGGGAGTGGAGGACAGTGTGAGACTTGTGGGTGATTCCGAATGCTTCTTGTGCTTCTGTTTAGGCCTTTCCTTGTCCTTCCGACTCTATAAAAGGAAGATCAAAAGACAATGTATTCCACCCTTCCAGCAGCAAGTGAGAAAGGAAGCTGTAAGGGGAAGGCATCAAGCGAGGATGACAGTCTAGATTGTATATCTCAGAAGCCATTTCTTTCCCCACCATCCACAGCAACTCTGGCTCATCACCAAAAACATCTGCCTGGAGTAACCGCTCCTCCAGGTGCAGACAACATCTGGCATGCAGATCCATGACAAAAATCCATATCAGGTTCAGATTAAGATTATACATATACACACATGCATATACATCATACAAGGCCCTCCAGCTATTCCCTGGGAATTCCTTCTTCTCCTGGATCAGCTTCATCAGAGGACACCTGAATTTTGCCTCTCCTTAAAAATAAAGATATCACTAAATCCCAAGAAAAGGTTATCCGAGATTTTTCACTGCCCAGAAAAGCTGGCCACTACATCCTGAAAACAGCTAATTAAATGATTTTGAAAAGATTTGCTTAATTTTTGTCATGGCTTATACATTTCTTGGGAGGAGTAAGGAGGTCCTCAAACACCATCCAGTGAATCACTGGGAACCCTGCTTACTAACTGTTATTCACGCTTCTTTTTCCTGCTTCAGGGACTAGAAACTTGATTTCATTTCTTGAAATGAATAAAACAGCATTACAAAATCTGCGCCCAATATCAAAACCCCTCTTTCTGCAGTGTCGTTTTCATTAGTTATAGAACATGCCAGGTCCCCTGGAAGAACCACTTGTCCATATGATTCTGTACAAGGGCAGCTTCTCCCTAACATTTCAGAGGCTTAGTTTGCATTCATGGGGTGCATTGCATAAATCTGCAAGCACCTGCTACCTCGGCGTTCAGGAAGAGGTTGTGGGTTTCCCCCGCTTAATGTGTGTGATATTTAGTTCCAGCCACATCTTTTAGAAGACATCTGAAGGCAGCCCTGTTTAGGGAAGCTTTTAATGTTTGACGGACTATTGTATTTTAATAATATTGTTGGAAGCCGCCCAGAGTTGAAACCCAGCCAGATGGGCAGTGTATAAATAAATTATTATTATTATTATTATTATTATTATTATTATTATTATTAATTATCTCTCTTGTGGCTTAACGGGGATAGCCATGGCTAAAGGACAGCTATTGCATGTCAAAGGTCCAGGTTCCTATAACAGACCTGATTCATTCACAACTTTTATGTAGATTGGGGAAAAGAAAACGTAGCTGAGTGATAGAGCACATCCTTTGCCTGTAAGTTCACGCCCTGGCCTCTCCAGTTAAAAAAAGATCAGGTAGAAGGAGATGATGGGAAAGTCCTGTACCTGAAGCCCTGGACAGATGCTGCCACTCAGATATTACTGAGCTAGATGAGTAAATTGCTTCAGTGGCTGAACTGGGAGAGAAAAAGGAGTTGGAAAAGAATGGAAGGAAGTGGGATAGTTAGGCATGTCTGCCGGAAAAGAGGTAGGATGGCATCTAATCCCACATCAGAAGACTGGGTATTAGTCTGCTTGCTGTGTGCATCCTGCTTTTCTTCTTACCCTGCTAAGTAGTCTTACAAGGCATCTGTTACCCAACCCACATTGTCTCTGCAGGTGTTAGCACCTGTGTCATAAACCTGTGGCGCTTCTGCTGTTCTTTGCCTTGATAAACTAGCATGCTGTGTCTGAACTCCAACACTGTATTAAACCGATTATAACCCACCTTGACTATTTTCTTTAAAAAATGAGGTATAAAATTTGATAAATAAATAAGCAATCAAGCTTTGCACAGGAATTAGGTGTGTCTCCTAATTGCAATTTATGCTAGAAGGACATAAAGCGATTGTTGCTAAATTTAGGTTGCCTTCAGAGTGTCACTGTTTTGCGGGAATGATTCAAATCCATACTGGGAAATGTAGGCCTGTGCAGTTAAAGAGGAATGGGACAGCTGCAAGAGGAATTGGGGGCTGCATAAAATGAGGTTGGGGCCATGGTTTGCCCACCTGTGCTACAAGCAAAACCCACATGTGTTGTGAAGAACACCTTTTCTTTGTAAAGCAAACTTCTAGCTCTTGATCAGGACTTTTTGTATGCTGCAATTCTGGAAGATCACAGAAGAGAAATGCAGGTTGCGTAGTGGGTATAGAAATTCAGTTTCTTGAGAATCTCAAGTTTCATTTTTAAAATGCAGCTGTCTAGGTCTTTATGGATTTTAAGATATACACGGAAATATGTGGGTAATGGCTGAGGAAATATTTGCAACCAGAGATAGCTGAAAAAGATTTGCAAGAGTGGAGACTGGTGCATCAATGACCTCACCCCTCCTGTTCCTAGCAAAAGCAAAAGCAAACCATGAAAATGTCCTCCATCTGCATGATTTATACATGTTGCAAAAGTCAACTTTTCTTGGCACAGAATTTGGATTTCCTGACAGCAGGTCCCCATCCCCCTTCAGAGTGGAGTACATTCAGCCCTGCTTGTGGCTCCAGGGACAGCCTTGACAAAGTGTGTGGCTAACGCCTGGCAAAATCTCTGCAACCAAAAGCCAGGCAGAAGCCTGAGAAGCATTCCAATGGCCAGGCAGCTCTTTCCCCTCTTTGCGCTCATGGTAAGCAGAATAAATTATGCAAATCAATGAATCACCAGTTGGATCACATTTCTCCAGCGCTGAAAGCATCCTCACTGAATTCCAATTTGTTTCCAGGTATAATTCAAAGCACCGGTCTCATAAGAGGAGCCCTGAGGGATGATACCAATTGCCCATGTAGTCCAGCATCTTGTTCTTGCAGCGGCCAACTAGATGCATTTGGGAAACCAGTATTCAGAGACATACTGCCTCTAATAGCGCAGGTAGCCATTATCCTTTATGAACTTGTCTACGCCAGTGGTTCCCAATTAGCTAAATACCCAGGGCCCCTTATTTTTCAAAAGCCAAGCCATGGACCCCCTACTTTTGAAAGTTTTGAAAACTCTATGGTAGTTACCTCTGCATTTATTTATTCATTTTTGAACAAAATGTGGGGTAGCTCCTAACAAGCAAAGGATTTTAGGTATACTGTACTAAAAAAACAGACTAGGTCTGAGCGTTATCTGGTTTTCAACATTGTGATATATCAGCAGCTAAGCACCACAATATTCTGATATATCACAATGTCTGAAATTGCAGATCAGGCGTGGGGATGAGGGAAGTAGCAGTCAAGGAGATTGTGTGGGTCGGGTGCCTGCAGATCAGGCATGGGGATGAGGGAAGGGGCAGCTGTGGAGATCAGATGGTTGGGGGGAGGAGAGGAAGCAGAGTCACCTCCGCTGCATGGTTTGAGTGGGAGGGGATGGGGGTGCATCAAGCCGCAGTCAAGGGGGCAGCCAGCAGAGGCAGCCAGCAGTGGCAGCCAGTGAAGACGCACTGTCTGCTGTGGCTGCGGCTGCTGCTTTCCTACTGAGAAAAGCTGTTCCACCTCAGCACCAGGGGAAGGTAGTATCACGGTAAGGCAGCTCAGAGCAGCCATGTTATCAGCCGAGATCATTGCGGGATATCGGCAGTGCCTTGAAATCAGCTGCCCTGCTCTCCCTCGCACAAGGAGCAATATATTGCAGAATATTGCCAGGTCAAAATCATTGTTGCAGTGTGATTTCAAAACTGATTTGGGCCAATATATTGAAAAATCACACAGCGCTAAAATCTGTGATATTGCCATGCAAAAAAATAACAAAACAAAACAAAAAATAGTTGGGAGCGGGGAGGCAAGCGGGGGAGGCGGTGGACTCCCTGGGTGCGTTCTGTGGATCCCTGGGGTCCCAGGACTCCTAATTGGGAACCACTGATCTACACCATTCAAGTTGGTGGCCATATTTACATCTTGTGGTAGCAAATGCCATAGTTTAACTATGCACTATGTAAAGCAGTACAGTCGTACCTTGGAAGACAAACGGAATATGTTCCTGAAGTCCGTTCGACTTCCAAAATGTTCGGAAACCAAAGCGCGGCTTCTGATTGGCTGCAGGGAGATCCTGCAGCAATTAGAAGCCGCGCAAACCACGTCAGACGTTCAGCTTCCAAAAATAGTTCGCAAACCGGAACATTCACTTCCGGGTTTGTGACATTTGGGAGCCAAAACATTCAAGAACTAAGCTGTTTGAAAACCAAGGTATGACTGTACTTCCTTTTGTCCATTCTGAATCTTCCCTCATTTAGCTTTGGTAGACCCCAGGTTCTAGTATTATGAGAGATGGAGAAAAACCTCTCCCTCTCTACTATCTCCACACCTTACATACTTTTATACACCTCTATTATATCCTCACTTACTTGCCTTTTTTCTTAACTAAAAAGTCCCAGATGTTGTGGCCATTTCTCATAAGGGAGTTGTTCCAGTCCTATGATGATTTAGGTTGCCACTTTCTGAACCTTTTCCAGGTCTACAATATCCTTCTGGAGGTGAAGCAATCCGAACTGAATACAATATTTGCAGTGCAGTCACACCACAGATTTGTATAATGGCATTCTGATATTAGCAGTTTTATTTTCAGTCCCCTTCATAATGATCTCCAACACAGATTTCACCTTTTTCACCATTATCCCCTAGGAAATTGGTCCCTTCTAGGGGATCAAATGCCTCTTCCTCAGAGTGATTCCTTCCTTCCCAGAGAGCCTCACTCCTATTTTGTGTTCATCGCAAACAGCAGTGTTTCCATTCTGCTACAATTCAGTTTCCACGGAAACCTATGTGATTTGTCTCATTATTCGATATGGCTGTAATCAATTTAAATGGAACAGAAAAGTAAAAAACTATGCAGAAAATAATGTTGATTACTTATATAACATTTACAGACCTAAAATACAATCATAGTGAATACCACTCATATTCACTTGTGTTATTTCCATTCCTGACCTCCGACGAACATGCACACTGTGGCAAATTTTTGCTCCCATTTCCATATCTGAGGGAATTATCCAACATCCATTCCCGGCTACCACTGCCATGTTCCCAAAGGCTTCATACAACAACCCACTGCCTCTCTCAACTTCTACATTTCATCTACCTTACCCTTGAGGAACAAATGTTTTCCCCAAGGACCAAGAGCATATTGCACGGAGAAAGCATTCATGACTTCTACCCAGTAAGATTCAGCACAATACTCTGCATACCCCACACACCTCAGCTGGCTTTCTACCTGCCTGCTCTATATTTATTGAATTAATTTACTTTGAGCTTGTTAGGTAAAAAAGCGGGGGGTTAGTCTGCCCTGGCCTCTTCACCCGATTCCAAATTCATTTGTCCCTGGAGTGCCCCTCTTGTTTATATGCAGCCCCTACGTCACCAGTATGCCTTAGATTGAATGCACTGTTTTACTTATTATTTAAAGTCCAATCAGAAAGTGGTATATAAAAGTGTTAAATAATAGATAACTAAATACACATGGGACGCGGGTGGTGCTGTGGTCTAAACCACTGAGTCTAGGGCTTGCCGATGGGAAGGTCGGCAGTTCGGGGTGAGCTCCTGTTGCTCAGTCCCAGCTCTTGCCAACCTAGCAGTTCAAAAGCACTTCAAAGTGCAGGTAGATAAATAGGTAAATCTGGCAGGAAGGTAAACGGAGTTTCCATGCGCTGCTCTGGTTCGCCAGAAGCAGCTTAGTCATGCTGGCCACATGACCCGGAAAAACTGTCTGCGGACAAACATTGGCTCCCTCGGCCAGTAAAGCGAGATGAGCGCCGCAACCCCAGAGTCGTTCGCCACTGGACTTACCGTAACTGCCAGGGGTCCTTTACCTTTACATACACATTCACTTTATGTAAGTCACAGCACTATACTCTTTTGGGCACAGAAATTTTCTTAAAATTTAGTGATTTCCTTAAAATGGAAGCTTTGGGGTACAATCTTATCTACATTTACCTAGGAATAAGTCTAACTGAATTCAGCAGGATTTGCTTCTTAAAAGACATACACGGGATTCCACTGTCAGTTCCTTTTCTATAAGCAGGTACAGGAATAGCAGCTTCATGTGAACAAAGAAACACCAGATCAACTCCTCAAACCAAGAAATTTTGCATAAAAGAACAGAGAAAAATATTACTTTTAAAAAAATCAATCTGTGAAAAAATTAAAACGAGCAAACTTTAGATTAGAAGTTTATAAGAGAGATTAACAAATCTGGTTTCGAGTATTTCCAGCTGACATATATGCAGCCTAATGCTATTATGCATGTTAGCTCAGAAAAAAAGTCTCACCGAGTTCAATAGAGCTTCCATTAAAGTGTGTACAGTTTTGCAGCCTTAAATCAATTTTGCAATAGTAATATAAATAAATAAGTTAAGGCTTACTTGGCTTATTTGCAATTTGTGTGTTGATTTCCACTTTTATAAATTGTGCCTTTTTTTAAAAAAAAAGTCTCAGTTTTCACTTTAGCTTTTACTTTGTTTGCCTTTTTAAAAAATCTTAAGATATCCACTACCCCCAAAAAGACGACACAGCATTCTGGGTTTCGAGTCATCTGAACAGATCCAGTTCAGAAGATTCACTTTACTGCATATTGGTTGCCATAAGAAGAAATGTAACACCTGGAGGGTTGACCTTTCACAGACTAAAAAAAATGGTGGTGGATATTTCTGAAGAACACAATAACTGTTGTGTGTAAATATAGATCTTTCAGGCTGATGTGACATCATAGTGGGGATATGGGTTGTTGTTTTTTTAAAAGCTTCTTTTGCAAAACTGTGCATAAATCTGCATTTCTCGTCGCTTGCCCCACACTTCTCTTACTGTCCCACATACTACCTCTGGGGCAATTTTGCAATTCTGTACAAAATACCCAAAGAGCATGCAAAACGAGCATTTAATAATAATAGTAAATAATAATAGAAGCCAGTTGAGAAACCCTGAGGTTCATTATCTTCCTTGTTGGCACACAAAAGCAGTCCTGCACACTGACCCTGGGATGTCAATGGCCGTGTCTTGACTCTTAACTCAAAATGCACTCAGTCATTCTCTTATGCCAACTGATTCCCCCACACTTTCTCCCCTCTGACTCTTAATACCCACCCCCCTTTTCCTCAGATCTCCCTCTTCCCCAGCCCAGCCCCGCCACACGCACACTGACACACAACTTTTAAATGCCTGCCCACTTTTGCTAATGTCTGCTTTGCCGTCCAGAGTGTTAGAAACCCCACTGTCACTGGCGAGGGGATTAAAGTCGGACTGGGGGGGGGGTGCTGACCTTATGATAGATCCCCTGGAAATAAAAGGCCACCCCTACCTTCCCGACTCTCCAGACTCCTTTCCTCTGGGAATGCCTGGGTTTGTCAATCGCCTTGGGGTTGCCAAGTTCATTTCATTGCCCAAAGTTCACCAACAGGAAGAAAGTCTCTCTTTCCAAGCCTGCGTTGGGAGTTTCGAGCAGCTGGAGGTGGGGGGCGGGGGTGGCATTTCGGCAGGCACAGGAAAAGCCCGATAGTTAATGAGGAGGAGCGGGGAAGAGTGGAAAAGGGGGGGGGGTTAAAAAAAGAAAAGAAAGGGAGAAGGAGGAGGAAAGGAATGGGGAGGGGGGAAACTCTCGCCTTGCAAGCAAGGGAAGGCGGTGCCCACGTTGCACATACTAACTTGTAGATCTCCAACGTCAGGGCGAGTGAAATAGGATCCCTTCAGATGCCAGAAAGGGCCTTGCCCACAAGATCCTCCCTAGATTTCACCCCTCACCGCCCACCCCCGGCCTGGGCACTGCAGTGAGAGCAAAACGGGGGGGGGGGGGAGCGATAAAGTCTTGTCTGCCCCGCCTGGCAGGAGACGTTCCTTATTCTGAGCAATGAAGCACACGGGTCAAGGGTAAAGCTCTGCCTTCTCTTCTTACCGAGCCTCAGCCTCGGAATGTGAGCGAATCATAAGAGACGAGAGCACCTCTGAGCATGTGCATGGTTTCAGCCGGGATTCGGCGTTAGAACGTTGCCCTGGAATGCCCGCAGGAATGAGATGAATGATAGTGTCTCTGGGCATGTGCAATATATATCCCTCCCCTCCTTCAGTCACACATGCTGCCTGTGTTTACAATCGGTTTGCAGACCAAGGACAGAAAACTTGCGCCGCACGTTTAAGGAAACTTTCCCCCCTTTAGACATACAAAATAGGCTAGACCAGATACTGCTCCTGAGCAGGTGGAAAGTGTCTTTCCCTTAGCACAATTAATACTTGCACCCACCTCCCATGCTTCTGGAAACAGAGTGGAAGGTTTCCGGGCCAGACAAAGAGGCGAGCTCAGCCTGAAACGTGGAGTAGTTCTGAAGAAGCGTGTCTCTAACCATGTAAAGAACAAGGTAGCATTGAAGGAACACAACTCGGCTTCCAATTTGGAGGGCACTTCCTTTGCAAATTAAGCAACTGGCAGCAAGGATGCACTTCAGTTCAAAGTACCGAATGTTGCTGATATTCACTGTGTTTTTATCCTTACTGATATTTTGGTAGCTTGGGTTTTGCTGTATTTAAGGCTAAAAAGTTCAGTATTTTATTCTGGTTGCACTCAGCCTTGGGATCGTTTTTCGATAAAGGGCACTTTAGAAATACTGTATTTGGAATGGATGCATTTTGCCTCAGGCTAATCTCTTTCACAGGGTTTATCCGCAAGCACATCTTAATAACACTTCTGGCATTATAATGCTTCACGTGAAAAGGTTGGGGGGGAGTTAAAGAATGCAAGGGTGTGATCTTTGCTTAGTTTTTGCTTAGGTAGGGAATGTGTGTTTGGCAGTAATATTTCAGATTGCTCATATGGTCATTAAATGCTCCTCCATGCAAAGAAACCCACAAAAGCTTCCTGCACATACTCTCATTTGGAAAGACCAAAGTAGGGAAAAGGTCAGGCTCAATCTCTTTTCCCTGACATAATGTTCTATGTGAAGTGTGTGTGTGTGTGTGTGTGTGAAGTGTATATATGTGTGTGTGCAATTGCTTGAGTCCTCAGCTACTGTTGTACTGCTCACACTCTGGTTTAACTGAAGTTTACCAGCTCTGTCAAACTAGGGTGGGGTATAAAAATATCTTCCTGGGGTGTGTGCTCAGCAGACAAGGAGGAAAACCACATTACTGAAACTTTTAACTTTTAACTATTTTAGTTTAGTCTGATGCTGCAGGACTGATATAGGAGAAAAACTAAAGCGAAGAGAGAAACAGAACTACTTTTACCAACCTTTTTCAAAAAATGGGCCTATTTCTGTTGGTTCTTTCAGGTTACAGACAAAACTCTTTGTTCTTACAGCTTTTCCAGATTAAAGCACTCACTTGAAAGCTCCCATATTTTCACACTGATAGAAGCTGGTCCAGCTAATTATAATATTGCCAGGTACTGCCAAATGGCACAAAGGCATTGGAGAGGCAAATTTTAAATATGTACATGATTTGCTCAGCCAAGTGAGATACTGATTTAGTTTCCCCCAATTTTAGCATTTTCCGTTCATTTGCGTGTTTGTACTGTAACAGCTCCCATGAATGTTGAGATACAGAATAAAATTGGGCATATAAATTCAGGGCAGATTTCTATGTTTCAAAATGGGCTTGTTCTTTCCACATGTAAAACACGTTCACTGGAAAAAGCAAAAACAAATACTTGCAGGAGAAGCCTATGTGATGAAGATACCAACAAATTTGAAACTACACGACTTTGAAACAAGGCTGCGGAGGCCTGCTAATTAGCTGAACTATTCTAAACCACAGAGCCTAGGGCTTACCGATCAGAAGGTCGGCGGTTCAAATCCCCGTGACGGGGTGAGCTCCCGTTGCTCGGTCCCTGCTCCTGCCAACCTAGCAGTTCGAAAGCATATCAAAGTGCAAGTAAATAAATAGGTACCGCTCCAGCGGGAAGGTAAATGGCGTTTCCGTGCGCTGCTCTGGTTCGCCAGAAGCGGCTTAGTCATGCTGGCCACATGACCCGGAAGCTGTACGCCAGCTCCCTCAGCCAATAAAGCGAGATGAGCGCTGCAACCCCAGAGTCATCCGCGACTGGACCTAACGGTCAGGGGTCCCTTTACCTTTATCCGAACTTGGGAGGAACAGAGAGCCCATCGCCATATCTGAAGTCTTGCATCCCTGCATCATCCAGGATGGAAGTTGGGGGGAATTCTCCCCCCAATGACCGGTCCTAATCTCCCCTTCTCTGGCAGACAGAAATAAATCTACACACTATCCTTCCCTTTTCCCAGCCATGTATGTCAGTTAATTATATTGGACACAAAGCAACAGGCTTCACTTCCATGCTTCCTAGAAACGTTTGGCTGTTGGAAAGAGAGTACAGGACTAGACGGACCAGGATCTGATCCCAGGAAGGTGATTTCTATGTTCTTGTGAGCATGAGGAACCTACAGCCCTCCAGAGCGTTACCTGACTCCCAACTTCCATCAGCCCCTCTCAGCATGGCTGATGAGTCAGGGATGAAAAGGGATGTAGACCAGAATCATTTACAGGGCCACCAGTTAACCCATTCCAACTATATAAACACCCATCTCTACAGCAGGGAAGGGAAACCTTTGAGCCCATGCCCTGATGTTCCTGGACTGGAACTCCCATCATCCCCTGGCATTGACCATGCTGGCTAGGGCTGATGGGTGTAGAGTCCAACAACACCTGGAGGGCCAAAACTTTCCCCACAACAACCTTTCCCCAACCTGGCACCCTCCAGATGTTTCGGACTTCAACTCCCAACACTTAGAAGTTGTAGCCCACTGGCTGGAGTTGATGGAAATTATAGTCCAAAACATCTGGAGCGCCCTGGGATGGCAAAGGCTTGTCTTTAAGCATGAGTCTGCATAAGCAACCAGCAGGCTAATTTGCGTAAGGTTCTCAAACTCTGCAATTCTATAATTCTAAACAAAAGCAGGGGTGGAGATGGTGGAATTTTCAAGTTGTGTGACAGCTGAAGTGACAAGGAGAAGCTATGCCCTACATGCAGATTGGTGATTATTGGGGTGGGGGCACCTTTTGTTATGCAAAGCAACCAGCAGGACTGAGTTTGAGGCAGAAAAAACAGCACAAACTCTTTCTCCTATTTTCCCACTGAAAATCCTCTCCAACCCTGCTGCTTTTAGATAAGTATGGTGGTAGATGGCACCAGAACCTGTCCGCACAATGTGCTCCAATGTGTCCACAATTGGATTTACTTCCCTTTTCCAGATTTTCCCTGGATTGGGGGAAAACCAGTTTACTGTTGAAAAACTGCAGACTGCCCACTGGATACAGAGAATGCCATGTGAACAATGCCTTGGGGAAAAATTCAGCTTGGAATCTTTATCAAACTCCTGTGTGGATGGAGCCTAAGATAATGGAAGGCAGGCAAAGTTATTATCAATATTTGTTCAATTAGCAGTGAATAGACTTGCTTGAAGGCAAGATGCTGATGACCTGTTCATGGTTAAGCTCTCCTCTTCCCTCCTCCAACAGTCTGCAGCTGCTTCAGCTGGACTGGGGAAGCTGTCCCTCTCTAACCAAGTCTGTTTCTAGGTTTCATGCACACTAGCTTTGGCTCCTGGGAGAGTACACATAATTTGTGGCTATAATTTATCCTCTAGGAAAAAGGATTTTCCAGGCCTTTGTGGGGGACGTAGGGAAGGATATGTGGTTGGCTACTTCCCCAATTTCTTTTATTTTATTCTGTAGGCCTGCAGTTTGCCTAGCTTCATTATAGATCCCAGGATAGGCACCTTTACTGCACCTTGCCAACAGTTTCCTTGATCATCTGTTTATTGGAGCATGATTGCCAGTACTATATAGATTAACAGAAAGAAATGATCTTGCTTCTCCCTCCCCCTTCTTCTTTTCCGAGTCTGTGCAAATATAGAACCTTTCTCTTCCATAGCCTGCCTGGTGTCAGCTGCTCTCCAAATCACCTGCCAGTCATCCTGGTTTCCTCTCCCCCCTGCCTTTTTGGCTCATACTCTGTTCCATTACCACCATTTACCTTGTGCTGATCTCTCTCCTGCCTCTCTTTCTCTTTTCCTGTTTCCACCATTTTCCTTGGCAGCAGCTGCCTTTGGGAGTGCATCGAAGCCAACCTACCTTTAAGCTGCCTTAAAGGCCTAGTACATATACAGTGATACCTCTGGTTACAAACTTAATTCGTTCCAGAGGTCCGTTCTTAACCTGGAACCATTCTTAAACTGAGGTACCACTTTAGCTAATGGGGCCTCCTGCTGCTGCCGCACCGCCACCATAGGATTTCTGTTCTCATCCTGAGGTAAAGTTCTTAACCTGAGGTACTACTTCTGGGTTAGCGGAGTCTGTAACCCGAAGTGTTTGTAACCCGAGGTGTTTGTAACCCGAGGTACCACTATAATAGGAAATTGGACAGAATGACTGTGACTGACTGACAGCCAGTATAGTTGCAACTGATCAAGGCAGCAGGGCTAAAAACAAACCAGTGCCTCTCAGTTTTGCATAACTAATAACTTTGTGGAACTCTGAGCTTTTGGTCACATAAAACATGACTTGACAAGGGTGAGCTTTACCCCCCTCCCCCCAAAAAAAAATCCAGTTGCAAATGGCACTGAAACAGATTCTGCTACCGTCCAGGCAAGTGTTAATTTCTCCAAAGTGAGATGCTAGGGTTCAAGTTGGGCTAATAAACCGTATCCTCTTACTTGGAAATCCTTTGCTTCAATCCCAGATTAGAGAGTTGGGGTGCGAGGGGGTGGGGAGAAGAGATGCTGTTATTAAGGCACTCTGCATACGCTCTTCACTAATATTACAAGTTCTTGTGTTTTTCTTCTGGCACTGAAAACAGGTTTCAAGTTTGTTCTAGCTGTATGATCTGACCACATCGTATTTGCTAGAGAGGATAAGATATGTGTAGGGCACTATACAATAGTATAGGTGAATTGTACAGCATGTTTCTTTCTACACACTGTTGCTGTATAGAAGGAGTAGCAAAAACTCATTAAAGTATGGAGAACAGCTGGAAAATGGTTTATCTGCAGCAGTGGATACAAGAGCAGAAGCCTTAAGTATTCCCTTTGCAAGCCTGAAAAACTTTATCTAGAGATGAAAATTAAACCCTGATTACAGACCTCTCAGATAAGGTTAGGGCAATTTTTGCAGGATGCCCTCTTTTTTTCTTTTCACCCGCCATTTACGGTGCAAGCCAAAGAATATTTATTCAGAAATAAGTCCAAATAATGTTTACTGAGAAATAGGTCCCACTGGACTTCTATGGAGTTTACTCCCCACCCAGTTAAGTGTGTTCAGGATTTCAATGTCCGTCTTCTAATAGTTAAATCCTTTACAGATTTCAAATAGGCAGAGGAAGAGAATTGTGACATAGGGTTTTTCATACTAGCAATTTTCTCTGGTATTGGAAGCTCGTTTGTTCATCCCAAACTGTGGCATTCCCATGGCGCCCCATGTGCTGGAAAGACTTCCACCACAATTGCTGCAAAATAATTTTAGGGGCGATCTTACAGTTGCACGACTGCCTCACCTGGGATAATAAAGGAATGTTTGCTGGTGCTGTTGATGACCTCTCCCCTCCACCACTATTTTGTTCTGAAAGAGTGAAACTGACAACACTCCCCACTATTCACCACAGTAGACAAACTGACCCATGACACTGGCATCCATTTCATCAGGATTCTCCAGTCTTGCACGTGGCGGGAGTGGGGGGGGGGGGGAAGCCTTATCATTTTCACCATGTGTACATCAGCAGTGGCATGCAGTGATTAACAAGTGCTGGTGAAATTGACAGTGCTTCTCCCTATCTCTGCACAGTGATTAGAGAAGCCTGGGTAAAACCAATAAAACTTGACACTTTCCCTGGGGGTTTTGAAGGCTAGAGAAGGGAGGGTATCTTCTTAATTTCATCTATGTCCAGAAAAACAAGGAAGAGTCTTGTGGCACCTGAAAAGATTCTGGGCTGTTTTGGCTGCAAAAGAGCAACACAGTTATTATCCTGCTGTAAATCTATGTCTGGATACTAGTTTGTGATGCTGGAGCACCAAGGGAGAAGCTCCATGTTGAAAACAGCTTGCTGCGTCATCTTTTTATGTTGTCCTGCCCTCAAGATATTTCTCTCTCACACTCTCTGGGGTGCTTTTAGTAGTGTTACACCAAACCCTTACAACAGGCATAGGCAAACTCCGGCCCTCCAGATGTTTGGGACTACAATTCCCATCATCCCTAGCTAACA
Source organism: Podarcis cretensis (assembly GCF_951804945.1). Classification (NCBI taxonomy): domain Eukaryota; kingdom Metazoa; phylum Chordata; class Lepidosauria; order Squamata; family Lacertidae; genus Podarcis; species Podarcis cretensis. The sequence continues at coordinate 25,206,671 of NC_137182.1, read as the reverse complement.
GAACCAGTGGTCAGGGATGATTGGAATTGTAGTCCCAAATATCTGGAGGGCCAGAGTTCACCTATGCCTGCCCTACAACCTTAGACCTACAATCTTCAACTGGTTGGGGCCCACTCACTGGGTTGCGGCTTAACCTAAGGTGGGTCACAACAGAAGCACAACCACCACACAAATATATGCTAAAAACAATAATTAAGAAATGGGGCCCCAATCGCATCTGTGGGCTAGTGGTGGGTCCTTTGTCTGAAAAGCCTTAGACTGTGGAGAATATAGTGCTACTTTATTCCTTGTAGGTGTTGGGCTGTTTTTGCCTGCAGAATTCAGCCAGCCCCTCAGCCTCATCTTTAAGAAAGGGGTCTCTGACCTTTTGGGGCCCATGGGCACATTTGTGAGAAGCTTCTTACCAGCCTAATTTCAGAATGAAGACTGGTGTGAGAGAGAGGACCCTGTGGGCACCAGGGAAGGCTTCTGCTTTTGCATGCTTCTCATTTATCTGATATATATAGGGTTCCTTCTTTCCTCATCTCGCACCTTCTTACAGCACTGCAGAATCCCAACCCTCCTCTTTTTGCTCCATTCCCAGCTCAGGCTTTGAGGTGTTGCAGATCCACACAGGGGGACTGGATAGATGTGTGGCCCTTACTTCTTAACTGTCACCATTATGCAATCAGAGTCGCAGGGAGGCTGCTTCACTGTTTGAGTGCAAGTGTTAATATAGGCAAATACAGCTGTGTTTTTTGAAACAAGGGAAGCAAAAGAGAGAGAGGCCTAGTGCCGGTGGAGATGGAGAGAGCTAACTGTCCTTCCAAAGGACTGCTTTCCTCTTTGCAAAGGAAATGGATAGTGTGCAATTGCCATTGAACATTACTTGTGTTATTGGGGGGGGGGTAGTGGTTTTTTGGTAAGTGTGTTGTTATTGTCATCTGGAAGTAACTTCAGCAAGAACTTTAAATTGTCCAGATGCTGAATTCTGGGACCAGTAATAATTTTGGAACACAAGAACAAAGAATTGTAGAATACACAGGCCCTGGATATGCCTTTGTGTTTGATCTGATCTGCTTATAATTAGAAAGGCTGAAGGTTAAAAGACATATTATAGACATATTAATATCTTTTTGCTGTTCACTCCCACCCCAAGTTGCACAGCGAGTAACATTTTATTTTCTTCTTTTCTTACCTTCTTTGGTTTCTCGTGGTGGGAAACATGCTTCTCTTGAGTAGGTGACACCGACCGGCTCCTTCTTCCCGCAATGAAAGAGCCACCTCCGGAATGGCGCGATGTCTTCTGGAGGCAAATGGGAAGTTGGGGTAGGCGATGGATGAGGATGGAGGGATGGAAAAGGAGCAGAAAAGAAAAGAAAATAAGAGCAAATAGGAAGAATGGTCCCCCTTGCTGGATCTTGGCTTGATGGTTTAGAATAACCTCTTTCATCTCAGATGTCTCCACTGACATTATTTTTGCACAGCAGGTTGCAAGACCCAGGTTCCTCAAAGGCATCAGAGCTCATTTTCAGCCAGTTGGGGCTATGAACTCATTTTAGGGCACTTCCAGACAGACTGTTTAGTGAACATTGGTCCTGATATGTTTGTAGGGAGATTAGACAGCATTGGCTATTTTATGAACCTGCCTTCTGATTTGTTTGTAGGGTGGCTGAACGATGCTGCCTCAAAGCAAGTGTTACCCCACACTTTCCACTGCATTTTCCCTGTCACTTTCCTTACTGCAAAAAGTCTTATCCTGTGAGGAAGCAGGTTTATTGCAAAAGAGCTCCAAATCAGCTAATTAGAGGTACCAGTCAGCTACTCTGAAGATCAGGGAAGTGGTCCTCCAGGTGAGGGTGCTTAACCCTTCCCCTTCCATGTTCTTTCTTTCCCCAAGGGAAACAGCACACACCGAGGGCCCCTCCAGAGTGTGTTTTATTGTGGGTGTATTCTGCAACACGTTTGTGACATAATGATAGTGCATTAGTAGTGGATTAATTATGCTTTATTAGTTGTTTTGCTATGCTTCCCCAAAGCTACCACATTTACCGCAATCTGGAGGAGTTCTTCCACAACCAAAGACGGACAAAAAAAACCCAAAACGTTTGTGGTCATGGTTATAGGATTCTAGCAGGAAGTTACAGGAAAGGTGTCGATTGGAAATGAAGCAGTATGGCTGCCTCAAAACTTCTGCAGGCACAAGCAGTATTGAAAGCGGGATCTCATATAACCGCCATGACAGCATCTCGAGCACAAATCATCAGGAATGTGTAATAAAAAGGACGCCTGGAGGGGCCCTGAAACGGCTGTTAGCTCCTAATGCTGCTCTTCTTTTTTCCCCATCTGATGAGGTGAATAGGAGCACAATTTATATTGGGGGTGGGGAGGAATGGGATGGAAGAGTTAAGAACACTCTCTCCAAGAGTGCGTTCCCCTATCCTGAACTTCAAAGCAATTGCCTGGGGCTGCTAATTACTACCAAATTAAAATGAGAAGTTCTAATTACATCACGTCTAGTTTGGCCCTCAGTTCCCTGGTCTAAACTTATGGATCAGAGGCAGATCTACTAAGAAGGAAAATAAGGTGGCAGATTTTGAGTAGCAGAGTGAGACAGATATGACCCCTGATATGTGGTCCACTGGCAATTCTCCTGGATAAGCTTAATTGAAACTGATGGGAGCTACACACACACACCCAGCTTCTGTATACTGTATATTTCAACCAGATGAGTGCTAGAGAACTTCCCGGCATATTTAGTGGGAGGTGTGGGTGCCATTTGGATTTTCTGCCTAAGCTTCCAAACAGTGTTAAAGCCAGCATCCATAGAAAACAGTCCAAGGTGCCTTCTGCCAGGACTCAACAATTTGTGCAAGTTCACCTGCTGACAAGGAAAGCCTTTTTCTTAGCCCCAGTGAAATGGCGTCTCTCTGCACAAACTTGGGACTGCACTTCCTTTTGCTATCACTTCTCAGATTCCATCTCCCTGGCTTGGAAACTTAATCTATTGCTGGGGCTGAGCCCAGGCTCCAGGTGTGCCCTGGGAGCGGCTTCTGCGTACCTACCTCACTGGGCTGTCAAAAAGACAAAGAAGATAAGCGATTGCAAAAGCAAATTTGCTCACTGCTATATAAACAGTTATTAATACTAAAGATGAAAAAATGAAAATGAAATCGTGTTTCTGTCTCCTACCAGCCACAAGAAAAGCTCTCAAGGTTGGCAAACAGCCAAACCCTTGCTTCAGGTAATCAGCAAAGCAGTGCACATCACCATGATTAACAAAAAGCAGGGTGTGGAGTTCTCTAGTTTGGCTTTGGAGAAGGGGCTGGTGTTATTAATCACTGAAGGTGGCAGTGCTGATAAATGCTCATGACTTTCTGATAGCTCTAGTTCCTGTCAGCTTGCCTTGGGCCCTTCCCTTCCCACCTTCCATTTGGGGCGTCCAATGAACCAGGGTCATATCAGCATTTGACATTCCTGGGTGCTGCTGTGGGTGCCGCCTCACTGTCAAAAACATATTTGCCTAAATAGGCTGTAGCCTCTTTCTTTAAAACACACACACAGACAGCACCTCCTGTAAAATGTCAACATTTGTCACATCTCTTTGGGATGAGAAGCAACTCACTGATTCAAGCATTCAACACATAGATCTGCCCATTCACTGAAATTATTCTGGTTGATTCAGCCCATGCAAATCCATTTGGACACTATCAGGCGGAGGGTCTTTTCTGTGGTGGGACCCAGCCTTTGGAATCAACTCCTCCTAGACATCAGACAAGCACTGACCCTGACTGGTTTTAGGAGCTTCTGGAAGACTCATTATTTTCTTAGGCTTTTGCTGCCATTACTTCCTAGCTTTCAGTATTTGTAGAGTTGCACGCCATCTCAATCTCCGAGCGATGCAAGATTCCAGGGGCTCCAGGTGGCTTACCCACATGATTAGGGCAGCCATGATTTTTTACTTACAGATCTGCCCCATTCCATTAGAAAGCCAGAGCTGGAGTAGCCCACAATGGGAGGAACCAAGTGCTTTAAATGTATGGTTGATGCACACTAAGGCAAGAGGCAAACACGAAGAATGCAGAGTGATGGTGATTCAGGTAGATGAATATGGCTGGAACGGGAATGTAAATGCATCCCGATCTACCAGAGGTGAATCAGGTTTTGCAGTCTCCATGCAACTTATGCTGCCCAAAACCTGTTGGACAAAATACATGTGTGTGTACTATCACTGGAAGCAAAGCCTTTATATTATTTTAAAAAAAAACTATTGTTTACCCTTGCTACATAGGGTTGAAGCGATTTAGGGCTTTATAGATCAGTCAAAACCATTTACTGTCAACTAATAGTCCAGCACCTGCAACCTTTCCTTTAAACCCAGGTGCCATTGGCCATGGCTTCTGCTGTAGCTGCAACCCCATCACTCTCCTTTGTTGGAATAGGGGGTGTCTTTCTTCTTCATTGTTTCATTTGCTATTTTGAGAGTGAGCACCTGGGTGCACCTGAAAACCGAAGACAGAGTCAGACCACTGGGCCCAGCTAGTCCAGTGCTGCTTACTTGGGTGGTGACTTTCCACAATGAAGTCAGTGTATGTGTAGAACAGTATACAGCATTCTTCCCCAGCACCACTGACTGACAAATCTTCCATCCTCTAGGTGCCAGAGATTGAACCAGGGGTATTTTATAAACAAAGTGTGTTCTTTACCATGCTTTTGGATTTGGAATAAAACTATCTTTTTTGTTGTTGCTCAATCCTAGCACCTGCTCTGTGCTTTTGGGTTTTGATGATGACAAGGGACTCACCATTTTATTGAAGTGGTACTTGCAGTACCCACAGTATTTCACATTGTCGACTTCCAAGACTTCTTCTTCACACAGGAGCCCAGCCATCTGAGCACTGAAACGAAGAAACAAGGTGGTTGTGTGAGCCGAGCCCAGGGCAGCACAGATTGTGGCAGAGGGACCAGAGCAGCCAGGTTCCCCCCTCTTTCTGTACCAAGCACAGAAGCTTATTGCTCTGCTGCTCTATTGTTAGCTTCTCAGAATGGGCAAATAAAACCATTAGGATAAAACCATTAGGATAAATGATCTACTCTGGGGGTAAGGAACCTCAGGCACAAGGGCCAAACCCCTCTATCTGGTCCTTGGGACTCTCCTCAGGCCTCAGGCCTCTGCAGCCACATCCCCTACTTCAAGGAGGGTATGAAGTAGGGGTGGTAAAAAGTGTGGCCTGGGGAGAAGTGAGTCCCAAGGGCCAGACAGAGAGGGCTGGGGGCCTCATTTGGCTCCCAGACCTGAGGTTCCCTACTCCTGGTCTGTATGGTTTAAGTTCATGTGTGGATGGTGATCTTGACAAACCTTTGGATAAATGGCACATCCAAAGCTCAGTTCTTTGAAGTGTTATGATTGCTGGGGTGAGGGAACAGATACTGGTATTTATTTTTGTGCATTATCTATTTCTTTAGGGGGGGGGACATAAAGACATCAACAATATGTCCATGTGGCTCTCATAAAATAGTATGTGAAAAATGTTTAAAATGGATTGAAGAGGGAAGATAAGGCAGGAAGGAAGGCAACCGAGAAGGTTCAAAGTTTCAGCAGGAAGCAACCAAAGAATCTGTGAAGTCCCTCATCGTAACTCACTCACGCAGGCTTATCTCATGACTATGAATCCAAAACCGAATCCAAAAATTGGTGGGTTTAGAAACAGGGACCAGGGAGGAAGGAAGTGACCATTAAACAGACACAATCATGGACTCACCAGGTGACATGGAAGGCTTGCCGACAGCCGTGACGGTTGCAAGTCATGCAAGCTCCAGAGGCTGCTTTGCTCTCCCTGCCCTGCTCTTCACAGATGTAGCAAGTCTGCAACAATAGGAGGCACAACATAGACGGTGTGCATTACACACTGTGATGAGCATATTGTGAGAGCCAAAATAATAAAAAAATGTACCTGATTGTTTTTGGGGTGACAACAACTTGTCAGCAGATAAATTTAAAAAGCATAGGAGAGCATAGGAGATGGGGAAATCAAAATAGGACAGTCCTCTGTGGAAGAGGCAGAAACGGGATGCTGAGGGAAAGCATTGTACGTGCATGTCTCTTTTACCTTGCTGAACCGGTCGTGGGGTACATACTGGAGGACGATTGGCTCCATGGTGAGAACATTAGCAAATTGCACCTCGGGGATGTACAGAGCGCAGACGACATGGGCCCAGCCTAAGTGAAGGACAAGACAACAACAGTATAGGTGGAAAGGCACAGAGAGGCTTGAATCAGGCAAACATAGAGTAATTGGCTTCTGTCTCCAGTGGGAGGCAGCAGTGGGGTGGGACTGGGAGAGACCTTTAGGAGACTCAGTTTTCACTGTGGAAATAAACTTGTATACCTCAGACCCCTGGTGAAGGCTAACCTCGCAATGCTCTTCGATACAAATACAAACAAATCCTTCCATGTTGAAAGCTATGTCTGAGAGAAGGGTTCTGGCCTTAACCTCTCCCTGACATGCAAGTTTTCTATGTGTAGAAAATAAAAAAGGGTGGTTGGTGGTATACAAAGGAGCATTCAGTCCTGCAAGACCCCACGTGTGGTCACAAGTTGCATAGCCCAGACACAGGCTTATCACCTCAGTGAAAATTAGGCCAGCATCCATAGCATTCCCAAGACCACTAAATGACCACATTTCCTTTCCCACACACCCCTAATCATCTTTTCCTCAATAGTAGCTCTAATATAACCATTATGGTGTTTTTTGGTGTGTGTGTGTAAGGCTGCAATTTTGTGGCGAGAAACTATGTTCTTATGTTTAAGAACGTAAGAATAGCCCTGCTGAGTCAGGCAAGTGGCCCAGCTATTCCAGCATCATGTTCTCACTGTGGCAAGCCAAATGCCTATGGGAAGCTCACAAGCAGGAGCTGTGCGCAACAACTGGAGACAGAAGAAAAACATTATGGTTAGAAACCATTGCTAGCTTTCTCCCACATAAATTTGTCTAATCTTGTTTTAAAGCGATCCAAGTTGGTAGCCATCACTACCCCATCTTGTGGCTTGGGGGCCTACTGAGGCCTGGGCCTGATTAGAGGCCTATGGAGAGCTAGCATCCCCATCTTGGCTCTCACTTCACTGGGCGCTGCACCAAGGCAGGATACGTGCAGCCATAGTTCCTTGAAAAGGGCCTCCCTCCCCACACCATACAAGGGTCGGTGGTAACCTGGAGTCAGCCCTGACTGGTTTGTGTCAGCATTTGGGTCGAAAACCTTAAAGGCTGTGGCCTGCAGGGCTACCATGAACTGGCTGCCTGGTTCTGCTATGTGAGAAAGCAGATATTCCATGAGGGACAGGGGAAGAGGCGTCTGTTTTTAAAAGCCTGGATTATATGCACAGCGGCTTCATACTAAACCAGAAGGCAACACTGAAAACTTGGATGCATTTGTTCCTGTGATCCGACGGGTTTTTAAACACACATGCAAGCAGGGTGATGCATATATGGCACAAGGCCTATCACGTATTCAGTCACAGTAAATTAACTCTGCAGTCCCATTCACTGAAACACTACACCACACCAGGGCTGGAGAACCTGTGGTCCTCCAACTACTAGCGTGGTCAATTGTCAGGAATGATGGGAGTTCCAGGTTCCTTATCCCTCCGTCTCTCTGCCCCCACACTCAGTTTAGGATAGTGTTTCTCAACCTTGGATCTCCAGATGTTGTTGGACTACAACTCCCATCATCTGGTCCTGCTAGCTAGGGATGATGGGAGTTGTAGTTCAACAACATCTGGGGACCCAAGGTTGAGAAAGGCTGTTCTAGGAGAAACCTGCTAGAGGTCCATGTTTTGGAGCTTCACCAGGGAACTTACATATGCACTAGCCATTAACCCAAAGTTACCCAAAAGTAGATGAGCATGCCCTCCTCAACTGAGTTCCTGTATATATTCTGAGCTGTCCCTGCCACCTTACAATAGGATGCTCACCTCCATTATCAGTCCGCTTCAATGCTCCATCCTTGTGGGGACACAGCTCACACCTCTGAAAATTAAAGAGAAAGGTTAGGACTTCTATGTAATAATAATAATAATACTTAAATGTGTATCGAACACTCCAGATATTAGGCTACATACTAGGCAGACACACAGACCATGCATTTAAAGCACACACACCCAGAAAAAGAATTCTGGGAACTGAAGTTTACCTGTCACAGAGCTATGATTTCAAGCACCCCTAACAAACAACAGTTCCCAGGATTCTCTGCAGAGGTGTGCGCTTTAAATGCATGGTGTTTACGTCATTGTTACCCTTACAATAACCCTGTCGGGTAAGGTAATACGACTCTCCCATATTGCAGTTGTTGTTGGGGGTGGGGGAAGAATGGCTTGTCTAAGGCTACCTAGTGAGATCATGGAAGAGCCTAGATTCGAACTGAAGGCATTCTTGTTCATAGATAGATTGACTGATTGATTGATTGATTGATTGATTGATTGATTGATTTTGGCCATTACATAGGTATTTTCACTTGCATCAACCATGGCAATATGATGAACAATACAGGCAGTGCTGAGAAAACTCACACACACACACACACACACAGAGAGAGAGAGAGAGAGAGAGAGAGAGAGAGCTATAGAACAAGTGGAACGAATTTTAAAAATTTGGATGAAATAACTATTATCCATGCTTTTTCTTTTTACACCTCCAGCTCAACTTTTCCTGAAAGTTCCCATTGTCATATCACTGAGCAAATGGGTTATCTCTAATGGAATAATTTATCATTAACTGACAACAACAGTAATGAAGTCGTATAAACCATCTCCAGTTTTGTAAGCACTGTACACATATTTTTTTCCCAAAAATGCCCCTGCCCACAGGCACATAACGTATCAGACATGATGCAAAAGGATACAAGGAAGAGTGGGCGATGGGTTGGGTCAGGCTGCTCTTACCCTTGGCATGACTTTTAATCTTTAAAAAGTCAGAAATCATTTGAGATTATGGCAATGGGCCCACGTGCAATACACTGATGCGGCGTATGCTGCGGCCTATATTGCAAAGGCTAAATCTCTGCATGTGGTATGTGAACTTTGGGACAAGGTGAGTGAGGTTGGACTTTGGTTCCCTTTCATTTCTATGGTTCTAGAACATCCAGTTTTGCCAGAGAGATAGCTCCTGCTCCACACTATCCCACTGAACTGGACTACTGGCAAATCCTGCTGCCACAGCTGCTGTTCTCAACACAAACCTCTCTTGCCTGGCAACTGGGGAGTTAGAAAAAAATCAAACCTTAGCAGGGCAGATTTGGAACATAAGGCCACCAGTTGCTGACCCTCCATTCTATAATATAACAACATGGAACGCTTTCTAACACAACTAGGGAAGGAATTTTATCTTTTCCAATGCAAGCTTAACATGATCCACATCTCCTGGACTATTGTGCGGATCCTGTAGCTTTCTCACCTTCTGAATGTTCTGGTACAACTCTTGGTCCAAAAAAGTATCAAAACATGAGAAAACACATTTAAAATATGTATTTAAATATGCATTTATATGAGAATCTTCATACTTTAAAAAAAAAAAACCGTAGCAAAGCAGGTTTATGGTTGAATATGTGCAGAAGCGACATGGATGGGAAATAGCCTGCATTAAAGGTGGTGGTTGGTTCAGTTCCAAAGGTGGCTTCTGCAGAGATGTCTTTGTAGCAGCTTTTCACTAGACTCCATTTCCTGCATCACAGACTTTCCTGACCAGAAGCTGCACTACACCCCTAAATTCAGATAACTCCTTGGTGCTCCATAGTGTCAAGGTAGTATGTTGACCTCTGGTTTATTCAAGTGGCTGAGCCTTAATGAAAGGGGACGGGCTTTGCTCAAGTTAAAATGTGGGGCAGGGCTCATTGAGCTGTTACTCCTGGGGGGCTCTCCCCTATCCTTTGGACCTGATCCTGGTTGCAAGGTGTCCTTCTGAAATCGCACATGCGAACATATGCATAGTATCACACACCCACACCCAAAAAAACTACCCCACACAAGCTTGTTTGGACGGGGGAGGGGGGTCGCCAACAGCCACTGCAAGCAGGGGAGGAAAGTAACTGATGGGGATGGGGAGGAAGAGGCAAGTGTCTTGGAAAGATCTTTGGTGGGCTGCCTTTTGAGGGATGGAGGTCTAGGGATTCAGGCCTGCTACTGCAAAGGATGCACTTGGAACTCAGAGAGACAGAAGAAGAGTAGGCAGGGGGCCTTAACATTGGGAAATTTGCACTTGAAAAGGTCCCTCCATCCCTTTCGGATCAAAGCGCCTCTCCCACCACACTATTAGCAAAGCTGTGATCATTAGCAGGAAGGGTTAAACAGCTCTGCCAGCCAGCCAGCCCACCCACCCCTTGGAAGGCTTTAATATCCTTGCTGTAACATGACTGTTAAAGCCTTCACATGATTCCCCCCCCCACTTCCCTCCCTCCCTTTCCCACGAGTTGCCCTCCAGCCAGTCCGTCTCAAAGGGCCAGCCTTACAATTCCTTTACAAAGCAAACAGAGCTTTAGCACTTCCTTCATCTAATGGAGCACAGCATCCCCGAGGGGGCTTTGGGAATGCAAGGAAGAATGAGAATGAGTGTGTCATTCCTAAAATGAGGAGCAGCTGGGACTCGACATTTGGAAGCTGTTTAGTCTCAGACATTTGGGATCCAGCTGTGGTTATACAGGGGCAAGCACTCTGCACATGCCCAGAGGCATTTGTGCATGTATTAACAGCTCTATATATTACATTGGCCAGGAATACAGGTGCTGGTAAGACTGAGCCCTAGCACAAATTGAGCTTCGGGTTCAGTTTGAATTAGTGCTTGGCCCCAGAAACTATTGCCAACACATAGCTCTAGAAAAAATGAATATGTATTCATTTGTGTGGCCATAACCAGCTTAGGGCTGGGGACTTATGGAACATGCAATTGCTGTGCCTCTAGGATTTTTTTTGGGGGGGTTATATCCAAGCAGCTGTGGGGCTAGAACTACCTGTACTGTCTGCAACCCACCCCTTCCCTGGCAAAACCTGCAGAAATCTTTGTGGAAACAGATCTTCACAAGTTCAGCTTACATCTCCAATGCTCTCACCTTCAAAGGAGGCCAGGCATAACTTCCTACTTTTAAAAGCTGGGAATGAGTACCAAAGTACAGAATACCAGAATCCCAGGACCTTGTATCACTTGAGAATGGTGTGCTTGTTTTTAAATACATTACTTCCAAACAAAGAATCCACACAGAATTGACCCAAATCAAAGTAATCCAGCACCTTAAAAATTGAAAAATTGAAAATCAACATAAAGAGATATATGTATCTAGGGTTGCCATACGTCTGGAATTTCCCAGACATAGCCGGAATACTGCTGTTGGAAGCTGTGTCTAGCTGGAAATCGGCAAAATGTCCGGGAAAATCCAGACGTATGACAACCCATGTCGGCAGTGCCATTTCTGGTGATTTTACTTTTAAAAAGCTCAAAAATATACATTTTTACAACTTTGGCAAATAACAATAATAATCACTTTCTGAAATGGCAACCTAGTATTGCTGTATGGAAGTATGCTAAGTGTCAGGTTATAAAAGGGCACACAAGGGTGTGTACAGGAACACATGCAAATCATGGTTCACTATTTTTCTCTCCTAAAGCTCAAGCCTGGCTTTCTCCTGCTTTCACAAAGCATTTGAGAAATGTATTGGCCAGCAAACTGAATGGCGATTCAGTACCACTTTGCCATTTCTGCCATGCTTCAGGAAGGCTGGCTGCCGTATTAAAAATTTTTAAGTGCCAGACAAGAAATTCCCTTTTACTGAGTCAGACCACTATAGTCTATATTGACTATTCAGACAGGAATTTTCCCTGGCCCAATCTCAATATTCTGGGGACTGAACCCAGGATCTTCTTCATCAGCAATGCAGAACTTGTGGCCATCTATATGTTGTTGGGTTCCAGCATCCATAAGTCACAGCCAGCATAGATGATTGATAGGGCAGATGGGAGTTGTAGTCCAAAAACTACAGGTTCCTGATCTAAATGCAAAAACTTTCTATCTTCTGTATGTCTACTCGGAAGCTAAATTTAATGGGCCTAACTGCATATCCCATAATACGTACTGAGGTAAAGGTAAAGGGACCCCTGACCATTAGGTCCAGTCATGACCGACTCTGGGGTTGCAGCCCTCATCTCGCTTTATTGGCCGAGGGAGCCGGCGTACAGCTTCCGGGTCATGTGGCCAGCATGACTAAGCCGCTTCTGGCGAACCAGAGCAGCGCACAGAAACGCCGTTTACCTTCCCGCCGGAGCGGTACTTATTTATCTACTTGCACTTTGACGTGCTTTCGAACTGCTAGGTTGGCAGGAGCAGGATCCGAGCAACAGGAGCTCACCCTGTTGCAGGGATTCGAACTGCCAACCTTCTGATCGGCAAGTCCTAAGCTCTGTGGTTTAACCCACAGCGCCACCCGCGTCCGAGGAGATAGTCCAACTGATTTAGGAGAGATGTATGAATAAATATGCACAGGACTATGTTGAAGGTCTTTTACGTAATTCTGATTCACCCATAGTGCTGACCAGCTTGGCTGTGAATCCTGGAAGACCTGCTCCCTGCCTTAGGTGCCTTTTCCCACCTGGCCTGGGAGGGTGGGACCATTTTGGCTGTCTCTTAGTGCAGACTCAGGTCATCAAACCTTAGCTTCCACAGCTGCCACCTGCCATGAACCACAATAGGCAGCAATAGCAGCAGATATGTTCTGTGCTTATGATAACATCTTATTCTCTTGTTAATTATGCTGCTTTAAATGTGCATTTTATATTTACTTCCTTTAGTAATGTTTTCTTTCGAACTGTTTTAGGTAATTTTTATGGTTATTAACTTTGCTGTGTTAAATGTGCCTTTTGGAGTTGACCTTTATAATGTTTTCTTTTGAAATCTTTAAGGTACTATTTTAGTTTCTTGTTAGTTATGTTGCTTTGAAGGTATACTTTATATTTGACATTTTCTTCAGTAATGCTTATTCAGGGTTGTTTTATTTATTTGATGTTTAAATGTGTTATAAGCCACTTTCAGATTTTTCCCTTAAAAATATAAAGTGGTATAGAAATGAAAATAGTAGTAGTAGTAGTAATAATAATAATAATAATAATAATAATAATGGGTCTTGAACTTTGTTTTATAGCCATGGTTTTAGACAAGAGTCCCAACTGTGCCATTTATTAAACAGGCAAAGGTAAAAGGGTAAAGGACCCCTAGACGGTTAAGTCCAGTCAAAGGCAACTATGGGGTTGCAGTGCTCATCTCGCTTTCAGGCCAAGGGAGCCGGTGTTTGTCCACAGACAGCATGACTAAACCACTTCTGGCGCAATGGAAGACCATGACAGAAACCAGAGCGCATGGAAATGACATTTACCTTCCTGCCACAGCAGTACCTATTTATGTACTTGCACTGGCATGCTTTCAAACTGCTAGGTTGGCAGGAGCTGGGGCAGAGCAATGAGAGCTCACCCCATTGCATGGATTCGAACCACCAACCTTCCAATCAGCAAGCCCAAGAGGCTCAGTGGTTTAGACCACAGTGCCACCAACGTCCCTAAATGACATTATATTCAATCCCCCTCTTTAAAAGCAGTGGGCAAACAGAATCCCCTTTTTAAATGTTGAAAAATTGCTTTGAGGGGCAAGGAATATTGACATCACCCATTTCCAGCCATTCAACACAGCGCTGCAAATACACAGAACTGATTTCCTGCAACCTCAGTCTAGGAAAGAATATGATACATCTAAAAAGAACATGTGGTTAGGGAACTTGTACAAAAGGCTTAGTGCTTAAATTATGTACTTCTGTACTCACTCAAAGACATGAAAGCTTCTCAGGGTTTTTTTGTTTTTAAGTATACACACACAGAGAGAGAGTGAGAGAGCACTTTGATAATGAATCAAGCTTTGCAAGAACATCGGAAGTGATTACACATAATGCCAGCTTTTTTACACAAATCTATATACATCAGATCTAGCATGTGCAAACACTGTTAAAACCTCTCTCCATAAGCTAGGCCAGGGGTCAGCAAACTTTTTCAGCAGGGGGCCGGTCCACTGTCCCTCAGACCTAGTGGGGGGCCGGACTATATGGGGGGGGGGAATGAACAAATTCCTATGCCCCACAAATAAGCCAAAGATGCATTTTAAATAAAAATACACATTATACTCATGTAAAAACATGCTGATTCCTGGACTGTCCGCGGGACGGATTTAGAAGGCGATTGGGCCGAATCCTGCCCCTGGGCCAATGTTTGCCTACCCATGAATGGAATGCAGTAAGTCTGAGGCACCAAATAACAGCTACATAGGTTAATGAAGCAAAAAAAAGAGAGACCTCCCATAACTGTCGGAACAGGCTCTCAGGTGGACATCAGATTGCTCTTGCATTAGGATTACCTGAGCCACACACTCTGTTCCTCCACCCAATGTATGTTTAATCAAAATCCCTCCAGGGCACCTTATCATTTAACTAATGCTTCATCCCAAAAAACAAAATCTCATCAACAATGGTGTGTGGATCACGTTACTTAGTCATGTGACAAGCAGCAGATGGAACCAATTTTTATTTACTCAGAGGAAATCTGAGCCACAGGATGCCTTGTCTGTGTGCATCTGTTCCTTCCAAGCTCAGCTGCTGCACCTCGCAAGGCTCCGCTGAACTGGGGGAATGGGTAGTCGCCCCAGCAAGTATAACAAACAGAGCAGGCTTATTTTCACCCTTCCAAACAGGAGCAGCAGTTATGCCCGCTCTGCCACAATAGCTCAGGGCTCATCTCATCCACACTGCTGCTTGTCTTGTGTCTAGAAAACACGAGTCTGCGGGGGATTATTTCGCTTACACTGTGTTTTTGAGAAAGGAGTCTGAGCAGTTTTGCCCCACTGCTTTCCCCTGGAAGACCCACTCTCTGGCGCTAAATAAGAGCAAACATCAACCTGGAGAAAACCCAACTGACATTTGCTCCCATTCAGGGGGTTTTCCCATTGGGAGCCTTTCTGACAGGCTTGGGGGGAAACAGCGTCTCAAATTCCTAGCAGAGGGCATCAAACTTCAAGGTGGCCGCTGAGGTTGCCATTTCAGGGTGCACAGACAGTGTCGTTATATAGTTTAGTCACTAGGTGGCATTGGACTTAGTTGTAGCCAGGTGGAGTCAGGTGTTTCTTATCAAAGAATCATAGAGTTGGAAGGGACCACGAGGGTCATCTGCTCCAACCCCCTTGCAATGCAGGGATCTTTTGCCCAGTTTGGGACACGAAGCCACAACCCTGAGATTAATCGATCCTGCTCTATCGACTAAACTATCCCTTCTTGGTGTTATAATGATTTGGAGAACTGGAACCCAAATAACCTTGATTTGTAACTGGGTTGGTTGCCCTTGTGGGCTGTTCTGTTTTTCTTTAAGGGAGACAATAAAGTTCTTATCTAGCTTCCTGACTTTGGTGTCTTCTGACCCCAGTGTCCTTCAACCTTAGGTCCCCAGGTGTGAATAGACCAGGCACCCCCAAACTCAGCCCTCCATATGTTTTGGGACTACAATTCCCATCACCCCTGACCATTGGTCCTCTTAGCTATGGATGATGGGAGTTGTAGGCCAAAAACATCTGGAGGGCCGAGTTTGGGGGTGCCTGGAATAGACTAAAACTCCCATCATCCCCTGCCAGCGTGGTCAATGGTTTAGGCAGAAGTGGCTGCCCACCAAAACTGATGGGGTAGAGCAGGCATAGGCAACCCCCGGCCCTCCAGATGTTTGGGACTACAATCCCCATCATCCCTAGCTAACAGGACCAGTGGTCAGGGGTGATGGGAGTTGTAGTCCCAAACATCTGGATGGCCGGAGTTTGCCTATGCCTGGGGTAGTGTGTAGGGACCCTAAACAGCAGATGGATCCAGCGCTCTGGTCAGGTAAAGCCACCATCTTCCCTGCTCTCCTCCCTAAGAGGACAACACTAAGATTAAGGAGAATTAAGCTGACAGGTAGTGCCACCCCCAGGGGGGTTGGCTGTAAGGCAGGCAAGCAGGGGGCAGACTGAGGAGAGAATGAAGCTGGTGGGGCAGCCCCTCCCCCATTTGCCCTAATGAACCAGTCTCTGCTAGGTCTGCTCAGCCTCCTATGACAGTGAATACAGCTGCCACCCGATTTTTAAAAAAATCATGTGCTACTCCTGTGCCTTTAATATCCATTTCATTTGGGGAAATTGAAGCTTTTCACAGTGTGGAGAGATGCATTTACATGCTACCTACTCATGTATGCAGATCAAAGCCACAAGAGCAAAAGCCAATGGAAAAAGTTGGCAACTCTAAGGGTGGGAGGGACACTATTGGGGATGTGCAAAATTAAATGACCAAAGGAAAAAATGGAAAGACTATTTGTCCCCTTTTAAAAACACAGCTATGATGTAGTGAAATAAGCAGAATGGAAGGTGAGAGGTGGGAGGGGCCCTGAATTTTGGTCTCACACAGGGCACCGCTAAAATTTTAAACACCCCCTAGCACATATAAAGTCATTGTTGTTGTTGTTTTTTAGAATAATAGCCACTCAATGTATAGAGCTAGAGAGTGAAATATAGGTGCTCCTGCAATACAGGGGGTCACACGAGGTAAAAAATAAATAAATACAGACAGGCAGTGCTACTTCTGTGCCCACCTCAGATAGTGACCCTAGAACCAGGTCTGCATAGGTGTGAAGAAACTGGCAAATTATGTAGGCACCAGTGCTAACCATTTAGTTGCCTAGTGCTCACTGGCCTCAGCCTCCACCTTCAGAGGCAATCAACCTCAACATTCCAGATGACAACCTAAGGAGGCTGCTGCCTTTATGTTCTGTTTCTGTGAGCTTCACAGACACACCTGGCTGATCACTGTCGGTAACAGGATGCTGGGTTAAATGGAACTTGGGCCTGACACAGCACAGGGCAATTCTTCTGACATACTCACCACCCTGGCGGCTCTTTCTTGGGATTCACATTTTCGACAAAACCACGGTCCAGTGGGAACCTGAACAATTCCATAGCACGCTGTGAGGGAAGAGGAAAATACAAAGAGTGAAATGTGCGGGTATGTACTGTGTGTATGTTTAGAAGCTCCTATTCCAGCTGCAAATCTGGGCTGGTCCCCTCCAACACAACCCTCCCCCCCTTATTCAGTCTCTTAGAGGCTTGGCTGGACTTCTCAAATCTCATGCTGTATGCCTGCACAACTTGTGATGCACTGAGCCAAACACATCCAGCCAGTCACAGAAGACAGCTCAATAAAACTTCTGGTTTTTTGTGGCCTGCCCACACCACAAAACAGGAGGCTTTCAAGCAGTTGGCAGGCCACAACTTGAGCTAGTGGCTCCATTCAGCTTGGTGGGTTCATAAGTTGTGCAGGCCTACCAGGCTGCAAATCTGCCAGCTCTCCCTGTTTTGGAAGGAGCACTCTGCAGAGCTAAGCTCCACAAAGTACGTAGTTGCCTGCCTTTTCCTTTGTTATGAGTAGTGTTTCCAAAAAGTTATTGTCAATTACGGCAAATTGAGAGCAGACCTGAGCTTGCTAGTTCAAAGCAGTGTCCCCTTCCCCTCAAAAAAAAATTCTACCCCTCAGCGAGTCCTCGGTTTGTTGACAACCTTCATCTTAAAAAGGCAGCTCAGCTCTAAGGTCCTACAACCAGACTTTAGATTTGAGCTCTATAGCTGTAGCAAGGTAAGGGTTAGCAGTACACTGCCCCATTGGGAGCACTGATTTGCCTGCCTAAGTTTTAAGACCTTCCATCTGAAGAATAAAATCTGCTGCTTTTAGGGACGTTTCTGTCAGTTAAGTGATCCTGTGGGGGGAAACTCTTTGAACCTGGCACAGTGCTTAAAAAGGTAAGAGGCAACTTAAGGAAAAGTATTCATTTGAAGAAGGTGCTCATGGATAAAAGTATCCGAACTTAAAAGCAGCTGCTCCCACTCAGCTTCAATTTACTGAACTTAACCATTGAGAAACAATTTTGACAACAGGTTTTAGAACACAGTTTCCCAAACTTGGGTCTCTCCAAGTTTTCTGGACTACAACTCCCATCATCCCTAGCTAGCAAGGTCAGTGGTCAGGGATGATGGGAACTGTAGTCCCAAAACAGCTGGAGACCCAAGTTTGGGAAACCCTGCTTTAGAAGTATTTTTTGGTTGCCAAGGATTTGCTTAGAAATGTGGAAGAATATTTCAGTCTCCAATTCTATTCACCCTTTCCTGATTTTGGCGAGGCTTACTTCTGAGGAGGCAGGGATAGAGTGGCACAATGAATGTGTTACACTGCCTCAAGACTTGGGACCAAGCAGGGCTGGGTCCTACAACACCTATCATCCCTCACCACGGGCCACATTTGTAGGATGCTTCCAGATTATTACTGTTTTCATGCAGGATTCAATAACAGGCCAGCAAATTCAGATTGCACAGATTCCAGCATTGCAGGGGGCTGGACCAGAGGATCCTTTGCGGTCCCTTTCAACCCTACAATTCTATAAATCAGAGTTGCTTGCGAAATCTCACATAACAAACCTGCTTCCCCAAGAGAGCAGAGTTTTCGACTGACAGTGGAAATGCGTGGAAATGCGTGGGAAAGTGTGGGGTAACGCTTGCTCCAACCTTCCCGCAAACACATCGAAATGAATGCTCAATAAATAGTCAATGTCATCTAATCTCCCTGTAGAAAAATCAGGATGTGTGCTCAATAGAGTGGTAGTTGGGAATCACCTGTAGCCCAAAACATCTGGAGGGCACCAGGTTGGGGAAGGCTGCTATACACATGTACCTGGAAGTTTGTGTGTAATTCCTACTGCATAGACATGCCTAGGATTGAACTGTAAGGCGTTGTGGTTCCCGAAGCAGACAAGCCAAAGACATCATTCCTACCAATAAACATGGGTTGCAAACTCTCTATAAACATGAGCATTCAGGCACGCTTTCAAGGCAGTTTGCCATGAGATCTTACAAAACTAAAAGCGCAATACAGAAAATACAATCCAAATGAAAACATGCAAAGCTGCTGCAGCAGCAGCTCACCCCTCTCACCCACCCACCCCCAAAAAGTCAAAATGCCAGGAGAATAAAGAAACACCCTGGTCTCATTCTGAAAGTACAACGCTGTTGGCGCCAAGCAAGCCTTCCTGGGGAGGGAATTCCACAGGCAGGGCACCAACACGAAGAAGGCTCCCACCACCACCACCCTCCACCTCTTCTCACTGCTTCTTGCTCTCCAGGAGATGTGTGTGTGTGTGTGAGAGAGAGAGAGAAAATCTCTGACTTGTGAGAAGCTGGAATGCAGCCTGCTGTGCAAAAGTATGCGTTATAGCCATTGCTCCGCCCACCATTGGCCCTCATAAGGCTGCCTATGGTGGAATGTGGCCCCTAGGCTGAGAAAGTTTCCCCACCCTAGAGCTAGAGGTTATGAGGACTGTTTTATTGTGTTCTTTGGAACTGCTACACAGAATCCTGTGGTGAGAACAGTATCTTGAGTTTGAGCAGCAGGAAGGGTTTAAAATGAAACCTATAAACTCTGAATACTAGATGCTGGAAACAAAACACGAAGGGGAGAAACTCCATACCTGTGAGCTTCCCAAAAGTTGGTTACAGAATGCAGGTCTATCTAGATAGATTTTTTGGTGTAATTCAGCAAAAAAAAGCAGTGAGGAAAGGGGGCTGGGGGCTAGAGCATAAATCACTCTCTCCTTGTGATTTGCAACACTTTGGCAGACCTGGTGTTGTTGGACAGCAGCCTACAACAACCCAGGCCAGATGTAAATGTACAGGTTTCTTCCATGCCTCTATCTATGGCTCAAAACTTAACTTGAGCCAAAAGAAGGTTGTTGTGGGTTTTAAAAAAAAAAAAAAAAAAAAAAAAGATGACGCACTGAAATCAGGAGGGAAAGGCCAACTCCCCAAAAAGAGCCCAGGAGTCCAGACAAGTATGGAAAACAGAGAGCTATATATAAGAGCTCTGGCAGATGAAACGGTCTTCGGTCCCACTTTAGCAGGAGAGGCAAGAATAATCCAGCGCCACTGAGAAATTGTATTAAAATCCCTTCCTGTTTATATCCCTTCCTGTTTCAAGGAAGAGATGAAAGGAATATGTTATGAAGGCAAGAAAGAGAACAAAGGATAGGGGCAGGAGAGAAAGCATACGAACTTATAAATGAGGGAAATGCAATTGATAAAAGTACATCAACATTGCAAATGAATATCTATCATCTATCTATCATCTATCTATCTATCTATCTATCTATCTATCTATCTATCTATCTATCTATCATCTATCTATCTATCTATCATCTATCTATCTATCTATCTATCTACTATCTATCTACTATCTATATATTTGCATTGCTTTTAAAACTTTGCTTTTAAATATTTGCTTTTAAAAGTTTGCTTATCAAAAAGAAAAGGTCTTTGTGGAATTTACAGCTTTATGTAACATGAGAGATGTTCAGGGCAGTCTGGGCATCTTGGTTTCTGTTCTGAAAGCTAATCTTCAGGTGACTGGATAAATACTGAATGGTACCAGCTGCAGTTACACAACAGGGAGAAGAAAACACTCCGTGCATGCCCAGTCGGTCTTTTCTCTTTGAGTACAGCTTCAAGTCACCCAGAGATTAGCACTGACATTCAGGAGAACTATTTCATGTAAGTATTAGTAGGAGAGAGAGGGAGGCAGAGAAAGAGAGTTTGTCCACAAGCTTGAAAGCTCCTCTTTTGGATATATTTAAGACTAAGGGTGCAATCCTATACATACTTTGCATGGGAGTAAGTCCAAATGGATTCAGATGGGCTTACTTATGAACAGACGCTTACAGAATTGCACTGTAAGTTACCACAAAAAAGGCTATTTTAAGAACATGTGATGCGGTGACTCTTTTTATTCCCCATAATAATTATAGCACTGCTGCCAGAGATTTACTCTTTCATTTCTTTTTCAGAAGAAGGGTTTGTGACTTTGGTAATTGGCATGCATACTTAGAGCACAAGTACACTTCGCTGTTTATATGAATAGTCATTCAGAGTGCAGAACCAGCAAAGCTGGCCAAGAGATATTGGTCCACGTGATCTGAAACATGTGAGAGAGTGTGTTTGTGGGTCTGTCCCTGGCTGCCCTCCCTAAATTGCGCTCTGGCTTAAATTAAGCGAGTATTCCCAGCAGTCACAATGAAGGGCTCAATGTCCTGCCGAGTACTTTGGCCCTTTCCTGAAGCAAAGCAAAATACTGTAGCCAAATTCACTCAATATAAGCACATTTGCTTGACTCACACCACGGCTGCAGAGATTAGAATGCAATTTCTGACAATGCAGAATGATTGCACAGGATGCGCCTTAGCATCATGTTGAAATAAAGCCAAATAAGTCAAATAACGTTTTGCATGTGCCACCACTATGGATGGGGGAGGGGGGTGAGGAAACTTGATTTGATTCACATTTAAAGGCAAACCTACCTAATTTGCTCTTTCTAAAACAGTATACAAACTGAAATGCAGCAAACCTTCGAAAGTCACACTTCTCCCATTTTTGTAGTACAGGTCTCCAGCCATGTAATGTGTACAAAAACTGGGGTAAAGTATGCATAAAAATGCATATAATAGTGAAAGCAAGCATACAAGAATGCATTATATACTGGGAAATTGCTTTGCAAAAATGTGTAGCTTCAGCAAAATGGCATACAAAAATGTGTATATGGTGAGAAATTTGCACCAAAATGCTGATGAATGTTCATGAGGACTTTTAAAAATTATTCCTAAATTGATGCGGCAATGTGGAGAACTGAAGACTGGCATAATTAGATTCTGGAACTGACAGACTTCCTATCTTTTGCCACCTCCCTCTCTGTTTACTGAAACTAAGAATGCTACATAGAAGCAATCCTCCAGCGAATGTACCTTTTTGGTTACTAGGGCAGAGAATTGAGCATCTCATTATTCATCTACATACACAGAACTTGTGCCAGAGAACTTAAGAAGCTGGCTTCTCACTCAGGCAGAATTTCCTTTAAGATCCATGGCGCTGATGTTTCTAAAGCCCAGGGTCTCTCTTTCTCCTTCCTTTGCCACAAATGCTTCAGTCCTATGAAGCATGCTTAACCGTGTTCCTAAAGTTCAAATTAATTGAATACCTTAGCTTTCCCCTCCAGTTTTCCAAACAAAGTAATAGGTTTGTTAGGTGGTCTTCTGAACCACAGAGAACTCTTTTTCAACCTGGTGGACATCTGTGTGATATCCTGCTCGCCTGTTAATCTGGGAGCAGCGAAGTGGATCCATTTTTGTCCCATTTAAGAGATAGGCACCGTAAGCACTCAGCATCAAGAGACAGCTTCAAATTGGCAGTACATTAAAATGAATACAGAAGGACCCACTTATAAATGTTCTCACAATGTGATCTGTAGAGTTGTGCTATTTCTTTTAGAAAGCTCATAGGATCAAATGCACCAGTGCAGTGTTGCAAATCATAGTACTATACCACTGCAGAAATTAAAGACTATCTATGGATGAACTTTTTTAGTATGAACTTTTTTTTTAGTGGGACGCGGGTGGCACTGTGGGTTAAACCACAGAGCCTAGGACTTGCCAATCAGAAGGTCGGCGGTTCGAATCCCCGTGACAGGGTGAGCTCCCATTGCTCAGTCCCAGCTCCTGCCAACCTAGCAGTTCGAAAGCACGTCAAAGTGCAAGTAGATAAATAGGTACTGCTCCAGCGGGAAGGTAAACGGTGTTTCCGTGCGCTGCTCTGGTTCGCCAGAAGCAGCTTAGTCATGCTGACCACATGACCCGGAAGCTGTACGCCAGCTCCCTTGGCCAATAAAGCAAGATGAGCGCCGCAACCCCAGAGTCATCCGCGACTGGACCTAATGGTCAGGGGTCCCTTTACCTTTACCTTTATGAATGAACTTTACAGCACAGTCCTATGTCTGTATGCATTGAGTGTAGTGGGCCCAAGCTTGTGGAACTCCTTCCCACTTTGAACTTAGACAGACACCCTCCTTACTGAACTTTAGGTGCATCGCTAAGACTTTCATCAAGCATTTTAAGGTGATGCTTGGGTTTTATGATACATTTTAATTCTGTTATTGCCCCATGTTCTGTGGATATTTTTTTTATGTACACTGCTGAAATGCAAAGAATAAAGTAGTACGTACTGTACCGGCCCGAATATAAGCCACACTTCCCCCCCCCCCAATTCCAACCATGAAAAGTTAAAGTGCAGCTTATATTCACAAGGGACACAGGTGGCGCTGTGGGTTAAAGCCTCAGCGCCTAGGGCTTGCCGATCGAAAGGTCGGCGGTTCGAATCCCTGCGGCGGGGTGCGCTCCCGCTGCTCGGTCCCAGCGCCTGCCAACCTAGCAGTTCGAAAGCACCCCCGGATGCAAGTAGATAAATAGGGACCGCTTACCAGCGGGAAGGTAAACGGTGTTTCCGTGTGCGGCTCTGGCTCGCCAGAGCAGCGATGTCACGCTGGCCACGTGACCCGGAAGTGTCTCCGGACAGCGCTGGCCCCCGGCCTCTTGAGTGAGATGGGCGCACAACCCCAGAGTCTGTCAAGACTGGCCCGTACGGGCAGGGGTACCTTTACCTTTACCTTTACCTATATTCACAACCCTACAATATCACTTCTGAAACAGCTGTCCTAGGTCTGTAGCCCTGACTTGTCTTCCAAGGCCAGAATGGAGAGCGCCCCCCTCCAGCCCAGGATGCCACCACGAGGGCTGTTGGGGGTGCGGTACAATAGCGCCCATCCCAACTGTGGCTCCCAAGCCTCCCCTATGCCGGCTGAGAGAAGGAGAAAGGGGGGAAGGCCGCTGGCAAAGTGTCGTAGCCTCCCCGCCCCCCCGACAAAGCAGCCCAGAAGATTTTTTTTCTTTCCCCACTACATTTTAAAGGTGTGGCTTATATTCGGTTGCATCTTATATTCGGGCCAATACAGTAAATATATTAAATAAAATAAAAAATAAAGTAAGATCCACTGTGTTCAGTGGGACTTACACCCTGGTACGTATGCCTAGGATTGTAGCCCAAGCATACGAGTTTGAAGAGCGCAATAAATGAAAACAATACAGTGGTTCTCAAACGCCTTGGTACTCAAACAACTTGGAACCCAAACACTGCAAACCGGAAGTAGGTGTTCCGGTTTGCAAAAAATTTTTGGAAGCCAAGCGCGCTCCGTTTTGATTGTTACGCTTCCGTTTTGAGTGCCACACTGAGGTCTGTCTGTTTTTGCTATTTATTTTGCGTTTTTGTTTTTTGCGGCTCTTTTTTTGTTTTGTTTTTGTGACTGTGTGGAAGAATCCAGTACAGCTACTGATTGATTGATTGACTGATTGATTGTGTGACTGCAGTACATTCTTTATTGCTTTCATTTTATGGATCGATGGTCTCATTAGATAGAGAAATTCATGTTAAATTGCTGTTTTAGGGGTTGTTTTTAAAAGTCTGGAACGGATTAATCCATTTTCTATGGGAAAGCATGCCTTGGTTTTGGAATGCTTTGGTTTTGGAACGGAATTCTGGAACAGATTAAGTTTGAGCACCAAGGTACCACTGTAAATGTATTGGAGAGGAGGTAGTGTGATGGAGTAGCAATGCAGAGGACTGTCTTGCCCTGAATAATGCAACTGAGGACCAACCGCTTGCCCCTGCTCTGTGACAGACCTGACAATAAGCTTCTCTTTTCACCAACTCAAAACAGTGCCCGTAGGTAGTTCAGTATTCCTGGACACTCCATCTCTGACTTCGGTTAAGTGACAACGATCCTGTCTGCAAATCATCATACCCTCCCATGTTTCACAAATGGAAACAGGGACATACTTGTAATTCCCCTTGCTCATAACAAGGATCACTGCTCAAGGTTCTGCCACCACCATCATTTCAAATCGCTGAAGGCCAGTCTGTTGTTTCCGTTTATTCTGCCACAGCCTGTCCTGTGCTGGTTTTAAGAGGAGGGATATATGTTCCTTTAAAGAAATACCAGAACAGGAAAAAGGGAACATGTGCTCCCTTTGCTCGTTGATCTCCTCAGCCGCAGGCAGCATAGATAATGGTCAGGGGTGATGGGAAATGTAGTTTAACAATGTTTGCAGGGCCACAGGTTGCCTGCCCCGGGTTAGAATGTTGGACCAGGACTTGAGCGACTTGTGCTCAAATCCCTTACTCAGTCACGAAGCTCACTGGGTGACCTTGGGCCAGTCATCATCTCTCAGCCTGACATGCCTCACAGGGTTGTTGCGAGGATAAAACAGGGTGGAAAGAACCGTGTGCATCGCCTTGAGCTCATTGGAGGAAAGGTGAGGATGAAATCTATCTACCTGGATGGATGGATGCAGGAATGGGCAGAGGGCAAATTCAGGTCTGCTGAGAGATCCCTACATGATTTGCAATAGGGTCAGCAAGGATTTCTGGGTCTAATTATTTAACAATACAGCAGCAACAACAAAAATGCTTTTTTAAAAAATCTAAATTAGGCTACTGAAATGAAGAAAGGTTAGCAGAAAGCTAGGAGGGGTTTTCTGTGTAAAAGCTCAGTCCTGGTACTTTAAAAAACCCCTCCTGGACTGAACAGGTGCTTTGGGTACGCTGCCTCTTACTTCTAATGGTATGTCATTCTGTCTACCCCGAATCTCTATTTTCTGCCTGATTCTGGTTCGTAAGCCTCAGGACTGAGAAATAAAATATACCCTTCAAGTTTGAAGCCTGGCAGCTCCCGCCTTTAAATGTTCATGCATATTCATTAACATGACTGTGTACTAAGGGCAAGATGTATACAGCACTGTTGCTATACTACTCCCAGATATTTAAGCTGTCAAAACCCCAGGGCGATAGCTGAGCATTGATGGACGATGTCTCAGAGTCTGGCATCTCATGTGAACAACATTGCAACAAGGCATCCCAAAAGGCAAAGCATGGGGCTGCAATTTATCTGGAACAAAAACCAGAAAGCTGCGTCTGGCCCTGATAAATGGGGATATTTAGGCTGCAACCTTGGACACAAATACCTGGAGTAAGTTCACTGAAAACAACGAGACTTGCCTATGCGCAAACATATCCCATCCATCCTTCCAAGAGCCTTCCCAGTTTCTCCTCCTAAGTGATGTGCCTGGGGTCACCTAGACTGAACTTCAACATGCGTGGTTTGGAAAAGTGGATAGCGAGAAATTTCTCCCTCTCCGGGGGACACATCCAATGAAAATTTAGGACAGACAAAATAAAGAACTTCATCACACAACACACAGTTAAACTATGGAGTTCGCTCCCTCCAGAAGTCATGATGGCCACCAACATGGAAGGTTTCGAAAGAAGATTAGACAAATTCATAGAGGAGAAGGCCATCAATGGCTTATAGCTTCCCTACAAGGATAAACATCTGGTTGTCCACTGTAAGAACAGAATGTTGGACTAGATGGGCTTTGTCCGAATCCAGCAGTGCTTATCTTATTATTACCAAATAATTGGTACCTGGGTCTCCCTGGTCCTTGTCCAACACTCTAACCATGACATCACATATTTGGAGCATATGAGAAATATGTTAGCCCTGACAGCCTGATCCATCGGTTTCATTAGCAGATTTATCAACTAAAGCTTTACCTGATTAATCTATAGGGGACATTTTTTTTTCACCTACAGACTCTTATTGGTTATGGCATGTTTTCTATAATAGGAAGAGGAAAAAGGACGTACTCAAGAAAGCTTTTCTAACAATGAATATTAGCTTTTGTAGACTTAATTGTAAGTTACCTTACACTTCAATCAGTATGTCAGAAACTTAACAAGACAAAATACAAATGTATTGAAATTTCTTTCCTCCATTCACTGGCTAAAAGGCAGATGATTAATAAGCCAAAAATTCTTTTATCAGCTAACAAGTCATGCCCACCCATTCATTGTAGACAAAGCACTTATTTCTTCGGCAAATATTTTGAGGGGAGGGGGAGGGAGGAGCTGGTTTCTGACCTTAAACAACCTTCCTTAACAATCCAAAGGAAATATCTCATCAAGGTTCTCCCTGCTGGAAGTCCCACTCAGCCTCACGCTCCAGCTTTTGCAATCTTAGCAGGCAATGCCCAGATTATCAAGGCTGTTTTCTCAGTGCTAAGGACTAGCGGCTTCTCAGGTGAAAAAACTACCGGATTCTTCACACAGCACCCAAATCCTGCACTTACGAAACAAGCACGGTTCCAACTGAGTCATACACAACAAATGTGGCCGACTGCCCATTTTAAAGGACTAATATGGGATTGTAGGGAGCACTAACAGGTTTGGTGCCGGCTTCTGTCAAAAAGCCAATTGTCTAATTTGCCCATAATGGCTTAAATGCTGTTTATACGGGTAAGGAAGGAAGGAAGATTTCCAGATACATGGAATTTCCGGTCTCATAACAGGAAACCACGAATCTTGCCCAGAAAATAGGGACATGTGTACATGTCTAATTTGACAATTTAATCAGGGGCTTTCATAAAAGATGCCACAAATAAAAGAGGTAGGCAGGAGCAGCAAAATGGCAACAGTGAGGAACATACTCTCAGTGAGGCCTTATACTCTCTCCATTCCAGCTCAATATTGTCCACACTGGCAGGCTGCAACTCTCTGGAGTTAAGATGGGAATTTTTCCCAGCCTGATCTGGAGAGGCCAAGGGTTTAACCTGGGAGCCAAGGCATGCTGAGCTGGTGCTCTACGGCCGCTGAGCTACTGCCCTTCCTGCTTGCTTGTGACAAACGAGGAAAGGAATACGGTTTGAAACCTGACATCAGCCCATGCATTTGCTTATCGAGCATAATCACGGCACATAGTTTCTTAGTGCCAGCAGGCAGATGTGCTTGCTTTTCCCATGACCCCCTGTGTTCACATGACTTTCCACTTGGCTTAATCTTTGCCTGTTCTCAGCTCCACATCCCTTGGCCTCCTGTTCCCATGTCCTGTTTACTGTCTGTACCTGTTTGCTATCTTTTATGCAGCAAGATTCCCTTGTGTATTTAAGGTTCTGCTTTTCGATCTACGTTTAATTTTTGTAAAGGTCAAGTGTTTGTTTCTTACGTTTAATTCTTATGTATATATGCTCGTACGTTTCTGTTTGGCAACAACCTGTATTGGGCTGCCTGATTAATAAATTTTAAATTTATGCATGAAACAGAACACCAGTTTATCAGGGAATGAGGGTAATGTAACAATAAAAGGGGGGGGGGGAGAGAGAGAGAGCCTGACTTGCTTGTGAAGTGCAGCTGTGTTTCTTATTATGCACTTTCAGTCCTTTCTTGTGACTTTTTACATCAGAAATGAAATGTGTCTGTCAGAGCTGCCCCTAGGTCCCAGCTCACAGAGGACCAACGCGAGGCTGTCGTTATGTACAAAAGTCTTTATTGAGGTTCAGTTTCCATTTCAAAGCCGCAGCGCGCAGCTCTACGTCTTAACCCTAGACCGGCGAAGTACCGTCTGAGTCTCCTCCCCTATGACACCAGTTTAAGATCCTAGCCCTGCTCCACCTTTTACGCTGCTCTCTCCTCCTCTGGGTCCTCCTGCCCGCTGGGGCATTGCCCTTTCTGGACTCTTCCGACGCTGAGTCGCTTAGCTCCTCCCCCTCCCTCCGGCGGGCTTTAGGACCCGGTTCCCAGTCCTCATTCTCTGCTGTCCCGCGCTCCTGTACATTTGAACTTGCCTCTCGCGCCAACCCAGTGACCTTCCTCCTGACCGTTACACTACTTCTGTCACTGCTTCCCTCTTCCGGGATACTGGCCGGATCTGACCTCCCCTCCGTTGTCTGACTCTCCGATGGAGGTGTGGTCAGCCCTGCCTTCTCTTCTCTCCCTGGTGGGGAATGCACTGGCCCCGATCCTTGGGACTCTTCCCCCCCACTCTGCTCTGGTGGGGAAGCTGGTCCTGATTTCCAACTACTGCTCTGGGAGTCCCTGCTGCCCCCTTGCTCCTGGGGCGTTCCCCTTGGGAACCCCCTACCCCTGGCCACTGGCGCCCCCTTCTGTGAATCTTCCGATTCGCTGGAGAGGCTCATGGAATCCCTCGGTCCACTGTCCTCTTCTCCTACGCTCCCCTCGGATTCTTCCCCTTCGCTCTCCATCTCCTCTCTTCCCTGTGCCTCTGCTCCTGAACCCCTGACAGTGTCAATCAAAACGGGCTAAACGTATTCATTATTGGAATGCACATTTGGGTGATGTGACAAATGAATATTCACATGCTGCCCTCTCCAAGAATTATGTTTTTCAGCCTGGAATTTTACACACATTTACCTGGGAGAAAGTTACAGTAAGCTCAAATAAGATTTTCTTCCAAGTAGATGTGCATAGGATTACATTGAAAGACTGAAATTATTAGGTTGTGAAGAATGTTAGTCCTGCTCTGAGTAGACCCATGGAAAATAATGAATGTGACTAACTTGGGCCTTTTAATTTCAATGGAATAAGTCTTAGCTCCAGATAAAACTAAATATATAAAAAATTATGCCAGAGGCATGCACAATATCATGTGTGACATGCTATGGGGAGAGGAAAGTACAAGAGTGGTGTTCTCTTTTCTTTAACATTTAGTTGTCACACATACCCTCAAACATTTCTCCGATGAAAATAGTGATGTCCTTAATATAATATTATACCCCACACATCTAACTGGGCTGCCCCAGCCACTCAGGGCGGCTTCCAGCATATATAAAAACACAATAAGTAATTAAACATTAAAAGCTTCCCTATACAGGGCTGCCTTCAGGTGTCTTCTAAAGGTTGTATAGTTACTAATTTCTCTGGCTGGGGGGAGGTCACATAATTCCATACCCTCCAACATTTCTGATATAAACAGGGACATCCTAAGGAAAAGCAGGACATTCCGGGATCAAATCAGAAACTGGGACGGCTTCTGTAAATCCAGGACTGTCCCTGGAAAATAGGGACACTTGGAGGGTCTGGTCACATACTTTGTGGACAACCTCAGTCAGTGCATCACATTCCCAAAATCCACTTGTAGCTGGCAAATTTACCCTATCCCAGCCTCCAGCCCATGGAAGATGGCGCAAACAGAGTTGGCAAAGTAGGCCATGGAGCCTTATACTGTCGCTGCTGGAAAAGAGGCACCTGTTCTTTTACATTATTATTTATGTAGTTGAGAGTATTTATAACCTGCCTGTTAACTGAAGCCTTTGAGGCACCTAACACTACATTAGAAACACCATAAAATAGACTAGAGTTATAGAGCAAAGGCATACATATTTCTGTTCTCCTTTAGTTCTCAGGTGCTCTGGCTGCCACACTCAACCTCCTGGCCTGGAAGATGCTGCTAAATTAGCCAGACATTAAGTCCCTCACAGGCCAGGCCTTCCTCACTGGGCTGCTGCAACTGTCTCTTATAGCCTTCAAGTTCTGCCCCAGTTCTGGTTTAACAAACCCCTGACTTCTTTCCCATCTTTGTCCTGTCTCTGTGTGGATAGTATCATTATACAGTTTAGTCACTAGGTGGAGTCAAGTGTTTCAGACAGCTGCTCTGTTTTTCTTCTACAAACACAACAAAGTTGTTGTTTAGCTTCTTGACTGCTGTGTCCTCTATGCTTTCCATGACACTACAGACCACTTCACACAAAACATTTCATATGCTACCAAATACATAGAAACATGAAAATTTTGGGAGGTGGGGCATTCCAGAGAGATTATGGAAGGCTAAGCGAAGGTCAAAGGTCCATTATCCCCTAGATTCAAACTTATATTGCACTAAAAACAGTGTTGCGTATGAGCATTTGTGGTGGTTGCTGTCTTATATAAGATCTATAATGCTACCCTTTATTAAAAAATGAGGTGATTTGTGCTACATATATGGATTAAATTGTTTCACCAACAGTAGCTCAGTGTAGCACACCAAAGAGATGGCCTGAGCTATGGGTGCTCCCGAGACCCAGCCTAGACATAATACAAGCAACTAGTGTGGTGTAGTGGTTAAGAGTGTTAGACTAGGACTTGGGAGATCTGGGTTCAAGTCCACACACAGCCACAAAGCTCATTGGGTGATCTTTGGCCAATCACCACCGTCTCACAGCCTAACCAACCTCACAAGGTTGTTGTGGAGATGAAGTGGGGGAACCCTGAGCTCCTTGGGGGAAAGGTAAGATATAAATGCAATTAATAGCATTGATAATATAAACAAAGGGGACACGGGTGGCTCTGTGGGTTAAACCACTGAGCCTAGGACTTGGCGATCAGAAGGTCGGCGGTTCAAATCCCCGCGACGGGGTGAGCTCCCATTGCTTCGTCCCTGCTCCTGCCAACCTAGCAGTTTGAAAGCACGTCAAAGTGCAAGTAGATAAATAGGTACCGCTCCAGCGGGAAGGTAAACGGCATTTCCGTGCGCTGCTCTGGTTCGCCAGAAGCGGCTTAGTCATGCTGGCCGCATGACCCGGAAGCTGTACGCCGGCTCCCTCGGCCAATAAAGCGAGATGAGCACCGCAACCCCAGAGTCGTCCGCGACTGGACCTAATGGTCAGGGGTCCCTTTACCTTTACCTTTAATATAAACAAACAAACTACATTTGCTGTTTAAATGTCTCACATCTAAGCCTCTCTTTATATATATAAAAAAAGCCATCCCCATTTCAAATTTTAATGGGACAAACCTATGAATAAACAAGCGTGGCAATCCCCATCAGATCTACTTTGGTCCTGAGGAATAATCGTGTGCAGTCTGGTACACGGAAGGAAACACAAAGGGGTCACACATACGAGGGCTGGCTCCAGGTTTAAGGGAAGCCCAGGGAAAGTGGTCTCTAGTGGGCTCCCCTGTCAGTGGGCCCTGATGGGTTTAACCTGGTGCTCTGGATAGCTGGGTCAAGCCTTCATTTCAATCTCCAATGATACCCCAGAGCAGGGAAATTGTATGTGGTGGCTAGACCTGGAGTGCTAGGCTAGAAAAAAATAGTTGTGTCCCAGGACAGGCATTGTCAGTGGGTCCTGCCAGAGTCCTGCTGGAGCCCCAGCAGCTGCCCAAGGACACAGAGGTAAACACAAACTTGACATCTGAAGTCGCTCTCACCGCTGCAAACAGGCTTTTCCTTTCCCTGATGTTCACCAACTCTGCGAACTGAGATGACCTAATGAACAATTAGAGCGGAGGCTTGACAAGCAAAGAAAAAATAAAAAAGGAAATGCTTGTTGAACCTTTTGATGTGAGGAAGCAAATTTTTGAAGTGCCTTAACCCTGTTCCTTCCTCTACATGCAAAACCCCCCAAAACTGTTTGTGTAAGGCAGAGCATCTATCTTCCAGCCTTACTAGGAAATCCCCTAAACGCTCCAAGAAAGGAATATTTTGTGCTGTCTTAATTGTTCACAGTAACAGCATCATGGGGAGTTTATCATAGCAAAAGCAAACAAACCATTCCACAACTGTTCAGAAGTTATTGTGATATCTGAAAGGTGCACCTTGCTTTTCGCGTGAGCTATATCTTCGTCCATGTCTAGTGGAAGACAGCTGGTGCAATTTCTTGACGGTTTTTTGAAAGTTGTGATATCATAGTAGTAGTAGTAGCAATTGGTAACTATAGAGTTAAATATTGTCTCCAGTTATTATGGGTTGGAGGAGCAAAGACTCCACCCTTTAGCTTGTTCTTGTGTTTACTTTAATTTTCCTTTGTACAGTAGTTGTGTATTAGCCCAGGCTTCCTCAAACTCAGCCCTCCAGATGTTCTGAGACTACAATCCCCATCATCCCCGACCACTGGTCCTACTAGCTAGGGATGATGGGAGTTGTAGGCCAAAAACATCTGGAGGGCAGAGTTTGAGGAAGCCTATATTAGCCTCAATAATAAACAGCTTCTTATTCTGGTCATACAAAGTAAGCAAGCCTGCCTTATATTAAACAAAAATGTAACAACTATTAATATTTTGTAAAACTTGCTTCATATTCAATGACCAAACTCTGAACTTCATGGTCAGGTGAAGCTCTGAGTTCTAGTCCCCAAAGTTTAATCACTGTACTACGCATTGTCTTTTTCTTCCTCCTTCTAAAATCTATTTCTATTTTTATTTACCTTATGAGAGTAACTATGGTCATTTTTTAACCATACAATTTGGCTAGATGAAATAGTTCTGGAGACCAAAAGCAGGCCACAGACCATTAACTGGCTTTTCCTAAACCAGGCAATGTATTTCTTATTGCCTAGCAAAGCATTCCTGTCAGTGAATGGAGAGGGCGTGGACAGGATTGTTGTTGTTGTTGTTGTTGTTATTATTATTATTATTATTATTATTATTATTTAATATGCTGCCCATCTGATTGGGTTGCCCCAGCCACTCTGGGCAGCTTCCGACCAATTATAAACCACAATAAAACATCAAACATTTAAAAACTTCCCTATAAAAACATCCCTTCCGATGTCTTCTAAAAGTCAGATTGTTGTTTATTTCCTTTTCATGCATTCAAGACAATGCATCTCTGACTCCCTGTGCACAACAGCATAATGCTTACATCGGCATCAGTCCCTTGACCAGACCAGAATATACACAGAACGTATTTACAGATTGCAGCCTAGTTGCTTTTTTGGTCTAGTATTTAGCAAACAGATGTATCAGCTGTTAAGTCTTCCTGAAAGAGTCCTTGTTGACAGAGCTGCTGTCACAGATTTCTCAGGAAAGGACCAAGGGCAAGGTAGCTAGCCTTTGGGGAAACTGGGCTCTGGTGCTGTGCCCTTCCCAACAACTTTCGAGGTAAGAACACAGGAAGCTGCTTAATAGCAAATCAGACCATTGGTCCATCAAGCTCAATGCTATCTACCTTGATTGGTAGCTGTTCTCCAGCATCTCAGGTAGGAATCCATCCCAGTCTTAGAGATGCCTGGGACTAACTTGGTCCACTCAAAGCATTTGGTCCACTCAGCTTTGTATTTAACCATTTGCTTGGTAGCGATGGGTGATCAGGAAATCCAACCAGGCGAATGAATGAAATTCCATGAAGGCAAGTGCATAGGCTGGCAGAGAAGAAAAGGGTCAATCCATCCCTCCTCTGTCAGCCACCATGGCAGAAGGCAGGGGTTGGACTGTTTGCTTTAGTAGCCCCCTCCCCCTTGTAGACTTTGATGGCGGGGGCTTCCTTCCTCTGTAACCAGCATGGAAATGCAGATTACTAGTGGCCAACTGAATTTTGTTGCAGGCTACTAACTTTGTGGGCTTATTTACAAGGCAGGCTCTATCCCTGAGCTACAATCCTTTGCTGATTTGGCTAACATTTTTTGCAACCCTTCACCAGTTTCCCTTTCGCAAGGTGCCTTTCCTCACTTGCTTATGTGCATGAATTGTTTTTAATGGGCAGGTGATTCGAGAGGCAGCATCAAAGCTAGCGAACGAATGGGATTTCATTATAAGGCTAAATGTCAAACGGAGTCCCAAAAACTATCTTCAAAACCAAGACTCAGCTTGGGAACGTGTTAAATTGCTGCATAGAATTTAAATGCTTAGGCAGGATTAAAAAATAAAAAATAAAATATTAATTATATATTTATTTATTAATTACCTATACAGATAGATAGGTAGATAGATAGATAGATAGATAGATAGATAGATAGATAAACAAAACATAATTATTTCCTACTTTTTGGTCATTCAAAGCCACTAGAAATAAAACCAGCTATGTAAAATTTATATAAAAGCAAAACACACTGGGTAACATCTGGTGTTATTAATATGGTGCCTAAGTTACTTAAGTTTGTTGATTTCAATGGGTCTGCTGTGAATTAGCTACCACTCATTGGAACAGGATAAAACATGAAACACACCAAGCTCAGTATGTCATGGTAAAGAAGCTCTACTTCCATCAAAGCTCAAAATCCTGTCTATAAACACATGGCTTTTGATGTGCGAAGACAGCGCTTGTGAGCATGGACAGAGTGCCTTTCCTCCGCACTACGAAATAACCACAGGCAGCTTTCATGCATCTCGGATTAGGGATCAGAGACAGGGGACCTGTGGGGTAAGCCTAAGTGCTGTGTCTTAGCGGTAGAGCATCCGAAGGTTCCAGGTTCAATTCCTGGCATCTTCCCAGTACAGGTGGCAAAGACTAGCTGCCCATACAGTGTTGACAGTACAATGTTGACAACACTTTCTAGATGGACCAATGCCCTGACTCGGTATAAGGGAGCTTGTGATGTTCCCACAACGGTTGGTCGTTCTTTTACTTTCATTTATTTTAGAAAGCAAAGCCCTGTTGGAAAAGATAACGCCAGGCTCAGCACCAGCCCTAGATCTGTGGGGCTGGGTGCAGCTGAGGTGATTCCTCCTTGCCCTTCTGTTTCCAGTGTTAATGATCTACTAAGAGACAGAATAGTAGCCCGGAGGCACACAAACCACACACACTGTTTTCCTTGCTCAAATGTGTTATTTTGCAGAGAAGGGATGTCCCCCAAATTCTGCTTTATCTCTCTCTGGTATACATTATCCCCCCTTCCCTAGCTTACCTTGAAACTGCAGGCTAGAGCACCCCTTCTACACACACATACACAACCAAAAAAAAAAAGTGACAGCAGGGTGGCTAATAATAGCACCCCTGCTAATCCGGAAGGAAGCTGAGGGAGACCGTCAGAGGTCACGGCCATACGATTCTTCTGAAGCTACGTCAAATAATATAATAATACAAATACAAACATGCACACAACAAGCCGCCCACCCCCGTCTAACCTTTCTGTCTCTGCTGCTGTTTTAGATCTCCCTCTTTCTCTCTCTCTCACACACACATCCCTTTATACGCCGGTGCAATTAAAAACGCATAAATAAAAACAAAACAAAACAAAACAAAGCGATAAACACACACACACATCAGTGAGAGGAGGGGAAGCCTAAGATCTGCCCCCCTCCCGGCACTAGCAGAATTAAAAGAAACCTGCCCTCCCAGCGATACAGACACAGCTCCGACACCCCCCTTTCTTCCTAAGGTTGCGCTTCTGCATCCCCCTCCCCAAGAAGGCCCTGTCAAGAATACCGTTATACAGAACAATAGAAATCACACTACTTACTATGAATAACAACGACGCACACTTAAAATCCTCCCACCCGTTTTTATTTTCTTTTTTCCAACTCCATGCCTAAACATCTTTTATTATTATTATTAATATCGTTGTTATTATTTGCTCAAAGCTTTGCAAAGGCTTGAGATGAATGGAGGGGAAATTACACCACATCTCTCTCTCTCTCTCTGTTGACTCCATCGCCAGAGCTATAGATATATACGCGCACATAGATTTATATAGATATATGCATCGAGTCTGGCAAAGAGTTAAGATGCAAAGTGGGGCTTGGCTGGGGAGGGAGGGAGGGAAGGAAAGAGAGGCGTAAGGAGGGAAGGAGGGATGGAAAAGGTGTCAATACGGAGGGATTGGTTGGGGGGGGGTCTTACCTTGATGCACCGCCACGTTACAGCCATGCCCATCACAGTACACCAGGGGGTTTTCAGCCCAGCCCCGCTCATCGGAACAAACGCAGCAGCCACCCACCATCTCCTTCATTCTTCCATAAGTTTCTTCTGAGCTGGTTTCCTCCTACTACCCTCCTGTTTGTTGTCGTTGGGGGTGATGGTGATGTTGTTGTTTCCAAACACGCAGTCACTCCTCGTCCTTTTCTTCCTTCTTTTATAATCTCCGGGTTTGTTTCTCTCCCTCCTCTCCCCCCCCCCACCTCCCCTCCCCAGCTCTCGCTCTCTTTCTCTCTCCGATCCGCCTTTCAGAGACAACAATCTTGCTAGGACGGCGGAGGGAAAAAAAGAAGGGGACTCCGGAGCCTCCCCGCAGGACAAAAATGCCACATTGTTATTTGCAAACGGGAGATCGGCGGCATTGCTTGAGCTGAAGCAGACGCGGTTGCTAGTCATACACACAAACACACACACTCACTCACATGCACATACACGCTAGACTCACGCACACACGCACAAAACGTCGCCTTGGCGGCACACAGCCCACAACCCAGCAATCATGGCTCCACGCGCTTGCAAAGTCTTAGGTTCAGGAACAGCTGCCTCACTTGGGAGGGAGGTATTTTTCTGCTTCCTTCCTCCCCACCCCCGCCAGCAGCTCCCTTTTGCAATTATTGAAGTGTTCGGGGTCCCCCCCACCCACCCCCGCCACCGCCGCCTTTTCTTCCTTTCCTTTCTCTTCATCCAGGGGAACGGATCTGGCATCTGAAGTGCACGAGCAACATTTCCACCCTCCCTTCTTTCCCCCCCCCCTTTTCTTTTTTTTCTTTTGGTCGTTGTTCAATATGGAGCGATCAAGCAAGCAAAGGACCAAAAGGGAAAAAAAAGGAGGAATATCTCCCACCACCCCCTTAAATCCTATTATCTGTAACGTTGCCTTCTTTTGACAGATAAGGGTTCCGCCAGCGCCACCCTTCGGCCAGTGAGGAGAAGTGGACCCCCAACAACAACAAGAGCGTGTGGATTTTGAAACCTATCGCTATATATACTGAAACTTGTCCTCCAGACATCCTTTTATTAGTGTGCGTTCACTGATGATTCAAGCTCATTCTGATATTGGGGTGGTTATACATAAGCCAGCTTTCAGGATTGTTTGTGCCCGCAAAAGTTGAGAGGTGGACATACAAATGCTTCGTTTCCAAGCTGCGCCTATCCGTACTGAAATTCTGTAACTTTTTAAAACTGTAAATGTTCTTCTGGTTTATAGGTTTTGTTATGCTATTGCGCAAATGCCAGGCGGCAATAATGCAATAATTTTGGAGACACGTTGCAGTACAGCTAATGAAATGGAACGTTGTGTGGACGGCCCAGTATAAACTAATGCACTAGCTATTACCATGTCAGTGACATGTTGCAGAATACACCCACCACAAAAAACCCCCACAAAAAAACACAGTCAAGAGAGATCCTAAGAGGTATAAAAAGTTACAGGATTTCAGGAGGAGGTTGCGGGTCGTGCGCTGATTTGAAACACAACTGTATTTTCCACCTGAAACTTCTGCAGGCACTGAAGCAGCACTGAATACAGGATCACGAGCACAACTCATCCTGAAAGCACAATAAAAAGGACATCTGGAGATTCCGTGAATCTATTTTACGCTCTTCAAAGCAGAATTGGAGGTAGCCTTGCTGACTGAAAACCCCCAAAGCAAGTTAAGAACACCTTTAGGTCCAACCAACCAAACGGTCACAATGGAAAACCTAATAATTTTCTTACAGCACTGTAACTTTTGGTTTATGTTTGAAAGGGACCTGATGGCGCTTTTCAGATACCAGAAGTGCTGACAGAAGAGGGCAAGGCCTTGTTCTCAGAGAGCAAGAGCTAGATCTCCAAGGCTTAAGGGACAGATGGGTAGATTTCAGAAGAACAACAGGAGAAACTTGCTATTCAAGCAAAAATGCCAGCAAGCAGAGATCAGCGTGGCCTGAGCTGGATATGAATGCCCTCATAGCTTTGTTCTGGCCTTGAAGAACTGATCTCCCTCTATGTTTTCCCTCCACTCAATTGCCTTTGTGTTTCTTGTCTTTTAAGTTCATAAGACTGATGGCAGGGCCTTTCTCTCTGTCTCTCTCTTTCCCCCTCCCTATTCTTGATCCATGTTGGAGACAATACTTGTCCAAAAGGCAAAGTAAAAATGCAGTAAATAAAATAAATGGCAAATAGTGTCTGAACGGTAAGTACAGGTTGAAACACTGGAACCACTTGCCTAGGCTATGAACAGATTAGCAGCTTAAAATACAGCAGGGTCGTTCCCCCAACCTACTGCATTTCAAGTCACATTTGCACATTGCTGTATGCGCCGGAGAGGGGCAAAGAATGTCTTCACTTGAAGTGCATCACCTGTTTCGTTTCTCCATGCCTAAAACTCTCCCAGCACCTATTCATTAACCTGCACATGAGCTGCCCCCACTGTCTGAAATGTACACGCTTAGCTTAACTGTGAAATGAATGTGGCTTAAGTATTTCTTTTAGATTATTAGTAATTGTTTAGTATATTTCTAATCCCGCCTTTCCCCCCAAGTTGGGATTCAAGGGATACAACACTTAAAACCTTGTAAAGTACAAAGTAATAAAAACAAACAAAAACTAATTAAAATGCAGCAGAACACATTCGAAACCAACAGTTCAAATGCAGTTTGCTCTGACCGCAGCCCAGCGATCAGTATTGTCTGCGCTTTAATTTTCAAAAGCCTGTCTGAAAAGGAAGGTCTTAGATTTCCAGTAGAGGGTTAACAAAGAGGGAGCTACCTAACCTCTCTTGGGAGGCAATTCCACAACATGGGAGCAGCCAGAGAAAAGATTCTCTCCTGTCACCACCAATTGTGCTTCTGGTGTCGATGGGGCCAAGAGGATCTTGGCACCTGGGCAATACGTCAGGTAGCCTGGGCCCAGACCAGATACAGCTTTATAGGTCATAAGCTATTGAAGCTCATTTGAGGGAAAACACAGCAAACAGCAGCCTTTCTCAAGAAGCTACAGGATAGCTTTGCATCGTGGGTAATGTTATGCATACACAGATTCAAAAGCCAGCAGTGGGAGCACACTGGAGCCAAAGTAAACAGTAATGTGCACACAGCCTTAATTATACCGAGTGTAGGCCCACAATGAAATTAATGGGCCTTAGTTAGTCATGACTATTAATTTCAATGGGTTTATTAGGAGTATGACTAACCTTGGATACCACCCAGTGATTCTCTCTTTGGGGACAGGCCCAAGCAATTCTCGTGCTTGTGGTTCAAAATGCAAATGGTGTGCCTCTAGCTCTGAAGAATGAACCTGGGGGCAGAATCCACCACAAAGCAAACGCCATCACTGAAACAAAGAGGACCAATGCAGGGGAACTACCCTTAACACTCTGAGACCTGCTGAGCCAGACCAATGGCCCTTCCAATCCATCACCTTGTTTCCGACACTGGCCAATCAGATACCTGGGGTGGGGTAGGTATACTGCCTCTGAATGTGGAAACTCCATTCAACTACTTGCATGGCTGTTGCCAAATGATAGATTCAACCATTTGTCTAATGGCCTTGGAAATAAATCTAAATGCATGGCCATCACCACCTTGTGGGGCAGAAAATGCCATAAATTAACTCCCACCAGTCGGTGGGTGCCTCGGTGCCAGGGCTGGTGGTGTTTACCACTCTGCTGACTTAATGTAAAGGTAGAGCTTTTGACTTACATGCAGAAGATATTAGATGGTGGGGATGGGAATGTCTCTTACCCAAGAGCTTGGACAGCTGTTGTCAATTGGAGCAGGCCAGTAGCCTTTTTGGCTCACGGGACCCCCATTATCTCAAAGCTGCAGCACCAGTACAAAGAAGGAAAATGAGAGCTGATATATGGTCAGCTGTTCCTGAGACTTATGCATCATAACGAGCAGCCCAGTACATTTGTATTTACAATTCAGGACACATTCCTGCATTGGCATTGTAGGGGGTTGGACTAGATGTCCCTTGGGGTCCCTTCCAACTCCACAATTCTATGAGTCTATACATCCACACTATACATTGATAGTGCTATGATACTGCTTTAAACAGCCATGGCTATCCCCCCAAATAATTATGGGAACTGTAGTTTGTTAAGGGTGCTATCAGTTGTGAGGAGATCCCTATTTCCTTCACTGAGTTGCAGCTCCCACTGTTCCCTGTGAAGGGGGACTGACCGTTAAACCCTTCTGAGGGAGACACTGCCAATCCCTCCAGTACATACCTGAACTAAAATAATAACAGACTTGCTGGGGGTTGTAATATTTTTTTCCCTATCGATCTGGGGGGAGGGGGAATTGTTGTCTTTTGTGTACGTCTCAAAGTGGCTAGTAAAATCATACTACTTCAACAAAACAGCAGTTAAGCAACTGAAACTGAAGAAATTAAAAATGCGAGCCAGTGTAATTAAAAGGGAAGACTAAAGATCACTTTTTTAAAAAAAAAATTAAAAGCTATCAAGTAGCCCAAGAAAACAGGCGGACTTTGCAAGGCACCTAAAAGATACAGGAGAACATGTCTAAGAAGTGTGATCCATAATTCAGGCCTTGTCAGTGAAAAGGCCCTGTTTGGTTGTCACCTGCCTAACTCCTGAAAAGTGAGTGCACCTGTCAAATAGCCTTTTAAAAGATTCACTTGACAGGGAAGTTCATGAGGGAGAACTTGTGCAAGTACCACATTTCTCTTTTCCCCTCCCTCCCTCCCTCTGGAGGAACAGGCTGAGTTAACAACCTGTCAAGCAGATGGAAGAAACCAACCACCCAACGGGAAGGATGTCAGCAACTAATTCTAGTTGCTCGGCCAGTGCTATTTTTCTAGAAAAAGTGGTGCTGGAACTCACCATGTTGTCTTATAATGGCAGTCGCACCCAAATGAGTTCCAGCGAGTTCCATCTGGGTGTGGGGGGAAGCCCTGGGCTTGGACCCTAGTTCAATTAACTGTTTACATTTGAATTGACTGGTTCAATTAAAATACATTTGCATGTGACTAGTTCTGTATAAAAAGTGTTACTTGATGGGGGGGGGGGTGTTGATGTGTGCATGTGTCACAGTAGACACTGCCTTAACGAGGATTTCCTTCCGCTGTGACTTCTCTAAACTGAGAGTCCCATTTTCAGGTGTACTTCGAGGAAAATCAATGTGCAAAAATTATTTAGTTATTTAAGAGCCAGTGTGGTGTAGTGGTTAAGAGCGGTAGACTCGTAATCTGGGGAACCGGGCTCGCGTCTCTGCTCCTCCACATGCAGCTGCTGGGTGACCTTGGGCCAGTCACACTTCTCTGAAGTCTCTCAGCCTCAGTCACCTCACAGAGTGTTTGTTGTGGGGGAGGAAGGGAAAGGAGAATGTTAGCCGCTTTGAGACTCCTTCGGGTAGTGATAAAGCGGGATATCAAATCTAAACTCTTAGTTCCCCGTTAATTTGGAACACTTTTTCGATCAACCAAAAAGTCGCTTGTTAGGGGAACCTACAGGCTTCCAGATGTTCTTTAGCTCCCACCAGCATGGCCAATGGTCAAGAATGTTGTTGGGGAGATGTAGTTCAACATCTGGAGAGCCACAGGTTCCTCTTCCCTGCTACAAAACTGGAAGATCCCTGCTGTAGAGGCTGGTACTATTGGCAGAGGTGACTTGGCCAAGCCAAGAGGGCACTGCAGCGAGCTCTGCAACAATGACATACAGCAGAAATCATGCAGCGCGGGGGGGGGGGGGGTTGCCGAATTTTGACATCACTGCCGAAATTCTAAAGCCCAAGGTACATCACTGGCTATTGCTGAGTTTTAGGGCTGACATTTGATGTGACATTTGATCCTCATGTCTCAGTTCCCCACATCACCAACACTCTTCATCAGTGTTTCCCAAGCTTCTGATAGTTCAAGTTCATATTCTCACCCCCCCCCCCAAAAAAAATTAAAATCGAAAGATGACAGGGGTGGGGAACCCCCACTGTTCCTTGTTTATGGAAGGTTTCCTAATTTGTAGCACTGCTTAGGCTGCCCCTGCTTACTTGAGAGTTAACCCCATTGAATTCAACAGGACTTACCGTACTTCTTAATAGTCATGGCTAGGGTTATGCTGTAAAGAAGGGAATAAGGAGCAGGAGGCTAGCAGATCTCTCTGTGTGTGGATAGATTCCCTCAAAAAGCATTTACACTGATGTGAAAGTTCTGTCGGCAGCATTACGTTCACAATAGACCAATTCACACACACACATCATCATTCGGTATCACAGTCATCAAGGGATCAATGTGAGCCAAGCCAACGTTGCGGTGGAAACTGTGGAATGTGGACTCCAAAGCCCTACTGTTTCATTCCTATTGTGCGGCAATATCAATGAGACCCATTCCTACTCTTTTGGTAAGCTTCTGCCATGCGATAGTAGCATCCTCCTTAGGTGAGCCGCAAAGGCTGTCTGCGGCACAGACAACCAGCCTCCCCACCCCTTTACCCCACAACCCTGTCTTCTTAAGGCTCCTTCTGTGCTCACATCACAGAGGAGAACCCTTCTCGAACGGCCCAATAATCACTAGTTTAGGACCTTTTATGCTGCACCTGTTCAAGCGTCACATCAAGGGAAGAGAAGCCAGAAGCTGCCTGCTGGGACCCTGTCTCCTTTTTATTACATTCCTTTGAAAGTTGCAAGGGCAGACAATATGCT
Source organism: Podarcis cretensis (assembly GCF_951804945.1). Lineage (NCBI taxonomy): Eukaryota > Metazoa > Chordata > Lepidosauria > Squamata > Lacertidae > Podarcis > Podarcis cretensis. The sequence continues at coordinate 25,163,593 of NC_137182.1, read as the reverse complement.
CGCCACATTGGTGGAAGCTCACTCAGCCTTGCTGCATTCTGGGGAGGGGGGGGAACGGAGGGGGGGCGGGGAGAGAGGAAACTTTCAATTTTATCCTCCACATTCTGTTGCCAAGTTTTAAAAGTGTATCCAATACCCTCTGTGCACGCGTGTGTGTCTTTGTCTTTATATATAGCAAATTATATATATCTATATATCTCTCTATATTGACTTTTAAAAGTTGTATGCAGCTGCTGCACAAAAAGTGGGTGGGGGGGGAGGGAAAGCCAGGATTCAGGAGAAGTGTGTGCTTTTTTTCTACTTGGCTGCATGAAAAGACACTTGGACTTGAACTGCAAGGCTGAGCTTGCTTTTAAAGGATTATGTTCCCATTTACATAACTCGCCCCTGTGGTGAGGGAAGGACAAGAAAGAGGGGAAAGTATGTGGCGGGCAGGGAAGCGGGCAGGGGGAGTAAAGGAGATGACAACAGGAGAAAAAGTGCTTCGGGAAAAGCTTGAGGCCCGTGGATATACTCAGGGCTGCATTAAACGTCTGCATCAAGGGACTCTCAGTTCTGCGCTAAGGAAAGATGGATTCTGCAATCTGTATATATCATGCACATGTGTGTGTTGCTTCCCCTCCTGCCTATAATCTTTCTCTGCAATTTATTTGTTTGTTTTATTTATCTCTGCAGTCTTATACCCCCCCCCCTTACCTGGGAGTGAGCTCTGTTTAACTCAAGGATACATTTTTGAGTTGACATCATGGGACTGCTCCGTACATTATCTGATCAGATTTTCAGCCGGCTGTAATGAAAAAGTGGAAACAGAGGCAGATTTAATGCAGTGCAATCGGTTCCGCCGTACCGGAGGCCGAGCCTAGGGGGTGCCGCAGGGCGTCACAACTATGACATAGTGAACTGAGCAGAACAGAAGTCAAACAGCAAGGCGGGGACCCCAAATTCTGGCCTCGTACAGGGTGCCGCTGAAATTTGAAAACAAAAACAAAGTCTGCCGCTGTTGTGGGCATTCCTGTGCATACACTTAGAACGTAAAAAGTTGAGTGTTTTATTTTAATAACAGTTACTCAATGGAATGCAATACTTTTGTATTGTGAGGAGTCAGCGGCGTACAGCAATGGTTCCTCTCCTGCCCAGACCTTCTGTTTTGGGGTCTGGGACCCATTAATTAGCTGGTGGCATCTCTTACCTTGTGCTCAGGCACCTGCTGATAAGAGCTACCTTATCTATTGCTTAGTCAAGAGCAGCTCTTGCCAGGTGTGCAAGGTCAGTTATATAGTTCCTGAGAATGTGTACGTCTGCAAGATATAAAAAGGGCTTGGAGATTCCGCCACACGAATCTCGGCGTTGTTGGAGACGGTGGAAAGTGCTTCGTCCTGGCCATTGCAGCTGCTCAGCAGTTGCTGGTCAGAGGTGTTCCCAGTGACTGAAGGGATGTAACCTGCCTGTCCTTTTTCTTTTTCTTTGCTTTTTGTTCCTTGAAAATAAAGTCTGTTTATCCAGGAACAGGCCCAGCACACTCTTTGCCTTGCCCAAGTTCAGAAAGAACCTCTGCCCTTGGCAGAACACTGGTTGTAGGGCTGGGCTCGGTACTAGACAGACCTTGGACTGCTAGAAATCTTATTCAGCAACTTCTAACGTTTTAGCAGCAATTGCCCACAAATCTCCAGGCATGACACCACAGCCATTGGGACTAGAATCTTAATAAGAAAGAAAAGAAAGGAAGCTGTGAACCTCAGGAAAAGGAATTGTGTACTTCCATAGTGTGACATAAGACACAACTTTAAAGGTAAAGGTAAAGGGACCCCTGACCATTAGGTCCAGTCGCGGACGACTCTGGGGTGGCGGCGCTCATCTCACTTTACTGGCCGAGGGAGTCAGCGTACAGCTTCCGGGTCATGTGGCCAGCATGTCTAAGCCGCTTCTGGCGAACCAGAGCAGCACACGGAAACGTCGTTTACCTTCCCGCCAGAGCGGTACCTATTTCTCTACTTGCACTGTGAGGTGCTTTTGAACTGCTAGTGTGGCAGGAGCAGGGACCGAGCAATGGGAGCTCACCCCGTCGTGATTCGAACCGCCGACCTTCTGATCGACAAGTCCTAGGCTCTGTGGTTTAACCTATAGTGCCACCCGCGTCCCAAGACACAACTTTGGGTATATCTTATTCAGTGCACTGTGTGATTCTGTGTTTTCAAAAGCTTCCCAGCAAGAAGGAAAAAAGGTGTCTTTCTCTTGTTCTATCAGGCATCAAAAATTAGGTGCCACCCAACATTGGGTGGGACAGGTATGTGGAACACAGTCATGATGGATAAGAAGTCAACTTTTGCACCAGAACTCTTTACACACAGTGACAGGTGTGGATCTGCAATAGCAAGTATGCAAAAGTTTGATGGGGGGTATCCAATAATGGGACAAACAATGCAAAAAGCTCATATACAGGGCTGATTCACTACCCACTGCCAAATCAACATTATGAGGATCTCAGGTAACTTCTTTCTCCCACATACCTTCCTTCCTTTTTTAATTGAAAAGAAAAAGCATGTTTCTATCCCTCAAGGCTCCAGTAAGACTTGGTTTTCAGATAACACTTTATATGTTTGCTTGCACAACAGTAGGAAACCATACTATAGTTTTATTTCTCCCAAAGCGAAATCCAAGCAACTGCGAAAGAAAAGGAAGGAAGTCAAATTCTCGCCCCCTCATAGTGATGAAGAGTTGGAACAGGTTAGCATATAGAAAAAAGGCAAATGTCTCATTTTAAGTGAGGTGAACACACATTCTTCTGACAAACATGTGCTCAAACCACTTACACTTAAAATGTGGTGCTTGGCTTTCACTCTGTGTTTACTGACACATTAATAAATCATCATTTCAATGTTAACGCCTTTACAGATTGCAAAACCCCATTTTGAAGGTACCATTTTGAAGATCTCCCTGGAAAAGTCCCACTTGCAATGTACTTCTATAAAAGACAATGTCAAGCATCCCATCCCCCTCCTCCAACTCTCTGTCACACTGCAGTGTGACCAAGAAGCAGAACACAGGACATGGGACGTGCAGAAAGGTGGTGGTTTTGATTCTCAGCCTTTGATGTCACTTTTTCATCACATTGGGAATATAGACTATTGTTTAGTGTTAAGTTGTGTCGTATCAGATGACACAGCGATTCTTCAAACAGCTCTTGTTTATTCACAGGCCAGAACAGAACTGAACTGAAGGGTTCAGTCAGCCTGCTTATATAGAGCTCCAGTACAACGTATCTGTAACAATTTTCTAAAACTATCCAATCACTGAACGTCACTTTCGATCCCTTATTTGCATAACTATCTACAGTATCCCCCTGCTGGCCCAGGGTGAGAACTTCAGTACATAACATTTAGTACAGTAACGAACCAGATCAGCAGTGGCTTAAATAGAGACCTCTCCATTTTCAAAACAAATGAAAACAGTAAGCTGCCTTATATTGAGTCACAACATTGCTCTGTTTAATTCAGCATTTTCTACACTGACTGAGGCAACAACTCTTCCATCTCTAACAGGAGATGCCAGGCACTGAGCAGAGGACTCTTAAATTGGCAACCCAGAAAGATACCAAATTCTGTGAGACTTAAGCATACACTTAGGTGGAGTAAGTTCTATTGAATTTGTGTGGAATGACTTCTGAGTAAACATGCATAGGATCATGCCATTTCACTTTTGTTCAACTGCAGCACTGATGGGGCATGTATACAAATGCATGTGAAACAGGCCCAACAGCCACTTTTCCGAAAGAAAAGCAGCTTCGTGAGGGAGTCATTTTGAGCAGAGAAGCAGCATAAAGAGGTGTTGCTTACCCCTTCCCCTGAGACGCTACTCTGCCCAAGTTGCTTCTGCTCCCACTGGAGTCCCCAAGGCAGGCAGACAAGATGTGCCTGGATACTATGGGGGGGAAGCAGCTTGGAAGGGTGAAAATGGAGGAGAAAATAACATTGAGGAATTTTTTTAGCATCCCCATCCCCACCCTCTGTTTCTCTGCCCAAAACAGACCCCTTCTGAGGCTGTGTTAGTTTGGAAAAGTTGCCATAGGGACTGAGCTACACACATTTGCATGTGATGTGAATTATGACCTCAATTATTTGGTTCCATCAGATCTGGCAGAGGGAAGTCAAACTAGGTGCTTCTGTGCACAGCAGTGGATCCCTTTCAAAGCCTCCCATTCCACAGACTACTTCATGCCAGCCCCACCAATTCAACAAGGCCAAACGATGAATCACTGATTCTGCTTTTGGTTGATGAATCATACCATTAACCTGTTAAAGCTTGCAGCGCTTAAAAAAATTATCCGATCATCATCATGTACATAAGAGTTGTACAACCTATTTCTAAAACAGATCTTTTTTTATTTAAAAATAAAATAAAAATGCAATTAGAATTTATAAATTGATTGTCTGCACAATTCAAAAACAAACAGCATTTCAAAAACCCAACTAAACCACACTGTGTATCACTAAGAACACAGAAATGTTACCACCAGAAAAGATGGTGGAGATCTGCATAAAAATTGTGTGTGCTGTTTTATATCCATAGATGCAAATTTACAAATAATGACTATAATTAAAATAGAAATATAATACATCTCGCGGGGGATGGTTGTAACCAGATGTCCTCTGCTGATCAGATGCTGCTGACTGCGGATGGGGAACTTTAAGGAACTTGCAGGTCTCCCTTCTTAGGCTCCATTCTCTTTAAACCAGACATGAGTTGGGACAGCCCTTCAGCTACAACAGGCCTTCAAATAAAGGACTGTTTTTTTTTCTGACAATAGCAGAACTCCGAAACTGCATTGCAGACAGAGAGAAAATGGGTGGGTTGGTAGGACTAGGATAATTACAGAGAAGTATGGTTCATAACAGGGACGCAGGTGGCGCTGTGGGTTAAAGCCTCAGCGCCTAGGGCTTGCCGATCGAAAGGTCGGCGGTTCGAATCCCTGCGGCGGGGTGCGCTCCCGCTGCTCGGTCCCAGCGCCTGCCAACGTAGCAGTTCGAAAGCACCTCCGGGTGCAAGTAGATAAATAGGGACCGCTTACCAGCGGGAAGGTAAACGGCGTTTCCGTGTGCGGCTCTGGCTCTGGCTCTGGCTCTGGCCAGAGCAGCGATGTCACGCTGGCCACGTGACCCGGAAGTGTCTCCGGACAGCGCTGGCCCCCGGCCTCTTAAGTAAGATGGGCGCACAACCCCAGAGTCTGTCAAGACTGGCCCGTACAGGCAGGGGTACCTTTACCTTTACCTTTTATGGTTCATAACATCACAGATAATTCCAATCTTTCTAAATCAGAATCAACATTCCAATAACTTGTTTTATTTTATTTTTGCCACTTCTGCATTATTTAGGTGAACCTCTAAAATTAAAATTTGGAACAACTCAGCAAGCGATTCGGAGCAACTTAGCACCTTCAAATCTGGAACCACATGGGTATCGCTGCAGTCTAAACCACTGAGCCTCTTGGGCTTGCCGATCAGAAGGTCAGCGGGGTGAGCTCCCATTGCTCAGTCCCAGCTCCTGCCAACCTAACAGTACAAAAGCACATCAAAAAGTACAAGTAGATAAATAGGTACCACTCCGGTGGGAAGGTAAACGGCGTTTCCGTGCGCTACTCTGGTTTCGCCAGAAGCGGCTTCGTCATGCTGGCCACATGACCCAGAAAAACTGTCTGCGGACAAACGCTGGCTCCCTCGGCCTGTAAAGCGAGATGAACGCTGCAACCCCAGAGTCTGCGACTGAACTTAACTGTCAGGGGTCCTTTACCTTTACCTTTTAGATGCAAATTTAAAAACGATTGCTATGAAGGAAACATCTCCTATAAAGGAAGCATCTCATCACAGTAGGGACTGTGACCAGGTGACCTTCTCTGGGCCTAGTCTCCGGGTGCCATGAATATGTAACTTCTGTGTCTCTGCTCTCCACTCCTCTAGATACCTACCTTTAAATCAGACTTGCTCCAAGCAGCCTTTCAAATTGAGGACTGTAAAATAGGCAACACTGGCCACTTTAATTGTTATGTAGCGAAGTTTCACCCTGGGCCAGCAGGGGGATACTGTATATAGTTTTCACTCAGGTCTGTAGATAGTTTTCACTCAGGTCCACGTCAGTTATTTTAGGCGGGAAACGCTGGGCTGTTGTTGCTACAATGTTGACAGCCAGCTGCCTATAAAAGCAGGCCGGCTGAGCTGTTTGCAGTCAGTTCTATTCCAGCTCACAAAATAAAGAGCTACTTGGAGAAATCGCTGTGTCGTCTGCTATGTCAACCCACAACTTAACACTGGCGACGAAGGTGGGATCGATGGACATCAGAGCACAGCCAGATGCGGCCAGCCTCTGAACTGAGCTGAATCACAGAGCGAAATCACTGAGCGAAATCACTGGACAGAACCAATTCAGAGCTGACTGTTCTGGCTAAGAGCACTGTGTTCCATCCATCGCCCTTCACGCCGGCATCGGAATCATGGCTTCACTTGTGCCTCTACCGCCGTTTGCGCCAGCCTCTGAATCATGGGACTCCTACCTCGCTCGGTTCGACTGCTACCTCCAAGCCAACGAGCTGACAGCAGTATCAAAGGATCGGAAGCGGGGCCTATTCCTCAGCCTCTGTGGGCCTGAGGTGTTTGAGACGGCCCGAGCATTGGTTGCGCCTGAAGCAGTCCAGGCAACACCATGGGACACGATCCAAGAGAAGCTCCGCAACCACTACGCACCAAAGCCGTCCAAGATTGCTGCCTACCATGCGTTCTACCACCGGAACCAGGCAGAGGGGGAGTCAATCAACAACTACACCACCGCCCTGCGACAGGCTGCAATGCACTGTGAGTTCCGAGACTTAGACGATGCCCTGATGGATCGAATCGTCTGCGGGGTCCGGGACATCCATCTGCAACGGCGTCTCCTCGCCAAGCCAGACCTCACGCTACAGAAAGCCATTGAGGAGGCTGTGGCCTCAGAAGCTGCTGAACGCTCCGCCCAGGAGATCCGCAAGTCCAGCAGCCCGCGTCTTGCTAGGGAGCCAGTTCCGGTGCATCATGAAGAGGCCAGCAGTGATGAGGCATCCTCCAGTGAAGACGATGACGTGCACCAGACAAAGCGGGAGCGCAGGAAGTTCCAACAGAAGTCCAAGGGCCAACTGGAATGTGCCGGCTGCGGAGGCAACCATTCCCGTGCCAAGTGTCGATTCAGAGACGCCATCTGTAGGAAGTATTCCAGAAGGGGCCACATCGCTAAGGTCTGCCGATCGGCTCCGTCTGACACCCCCCCTTCATCAACTCGCAAGTCCAAGTCTTCACTCCAGTCTGCCAAGGAAAGTTGTTTCGCTCTCACCAACTGCCGCTGCCCGTCTGGAACCACGATTGGCCAAACCAACTCGCCTACGCGACGCAAGCTGAACGTCATGGTGCTCATTGAAGGAGCTCCATGTGACATGGAGATCGACACCGGGTCTGCCCTGTCCATCGTGTCATGGAGCACCATCAAAAGACTGGTACCCAGAGTGTCCAAAAGGCAACTCGACTCTCACCGCGTACACCTGAGAGACTACCAGGGAAACGACATTCCCGTGGTAGGCGTTGGCTGGTTCCGGATTGCCTTCAAGGATTTTTCGGGCCTGCTCCGGTTGGTGGTGGTCGAAGGTCAGTGGCCAAGCCTCCTAGGGCTAGACTGGTTTGATGCCCTCGGCCTGGAAGTCACCGGCATCAACTGCATCTCTAACGCAGAGACTGAGGGTCTGGTCAAAGACTTTGCTGAGGTTTTCGACGGCACCTTGGGGCAATATACAGGTACGCCCATCTCCTTTAGCCTTGATCCACAAGTCGCCCCCATCAAGCTAAAGCCACGCCGGGTTCCCTTTGCTCTCAAGGCTAAGGTGGACGAACAACTGGACAAACTGATCGCCCAAGGAGTTTTGGAGCCGGTTGACCACGCCAAGTGGGAAACCCCCATCGTCACGCCTGTCAAACCAGATGGGTCAGTGAGAATCTGCGCTGACTACAAGTGCACGATCAACAAGGCACTTCAGCAGCACGCTTATCCGGTTCCTGTTGTCCAACACCTGCTGCATTCCCTGGGTGAGGGTAAGGTCTTCGCTAAGCTGGACCTTGCCCAAGCATATCAACAACTGCCCGTCGATGATGCCACTGCTGAAGCCCAGACGATCGTCACCCACCGGGGGGCATTCCGTTGCCGCCGGTTGCAGTTCGGGGTGAGTGTGGCTCCTGGCATCTTCCAAAGCCTTATGGAGCGTCTCCTGCAAGGGCTTCCGGGCGTGGTACCATATTTTGATGACGTCTTGGTGTCTGCAGACTCACACCAGCAGCTGTTCGAGCGCCTCCGTGCCGTGCTGACCAGGTTCCAAGAGGCTGGGCTCAAGGTAAAGAGGGAAAAGTGCCAGATCGCCGTTCCACAGGTAGAGTTCCTGGGCTATCTTATCGATGCTTCCGGCCTTCACCCGACCACGTCCAAGATCCGTGCTATCCAGCAGGCCCCCACCCCAAAGAACAAGACGGAGTTGCAGGCGTTCCTGGGGCTGCTGAACTTTTATAACATGTTCCTGCCCCACAAAGCCACAGTGGCTGAGCCTCTTCACCGACTCCTTAGCACAAAGACGCCTTGGGCCTGGGGTCATCGGGAGATGGCGGCCTTCAACGCGGTCAAGGCTCTCCTTTCATCATACAGTGTGCTGGTACAGTACAGTGAATCCAGGCCGCTGGTCCTTGCCTGCGACGCCTCACCTTTTGGCATCGGTGCTGTCCTTAGTCACCGTTTTCCAGATGGAAGAGAAGCACCGCTCACCTACTTTTCCAGGACGCTATCTCCGACGGAACGGAATTACAGCCAGCTTGACAAGGAGGCACTGGCACTTGTGGCTGGAGTGAAGAGGTTCCATGAATACCTCTATGGCAGGACTTTTGACCTCATCACTGACCACAAGCCACTCCTGGGCCTCCTCGCCGGTGATCGTCCAACTCCACCGGTCCTCTCGCCACGCATGCTGCGATGGACTGTTTTCCTGGCTGCCTACCACTACCGGCTCATCCATCGCCCCGGGAAATCGATGGGCCATGCCGACGCCCTCAGCCGTTGCCCTCTTCCAGCATTTGTGGAAGACCCGGCTCCAGCTTCATCGCTCCTTCTGACTGAGGATCTTCCGGCAGCGCCTGTATCGGCTGCCACTGTGGCCTCCGCGTCTGCCCAGGATCGCACCATCAGCCGGGTGCTCAACTGGGTGTGGAGGGGGTGGCCACAAGGGCCTTTTGCATCGGAGTTCCAGCCCTTCGCAACCAGACAACATGAACTCTCAGCTCATCGCGGCTGTCTGCTGTGGGGAGACCGCGTCGTGATTCCCCAGGGACTCTGTCAGCGCGTCCTGGAGGCTCTGCACGTTGGCCACCCGGGAATTGTCAAAATGAAGGCGTTGGCTTGGTGTTATGTCTGGTGGCCTAATATGGACGATGCCATCACTGCCTGGGTGTCCGCCTGTCAAGTGTGCCAAGAGTCGAGGCCTGCACCACCGGCAGCTAAGGGACACACCTGGGAGACACCAAAGACACCCTGGTCGAGGGTGCACATCGATCTGGCTGGCCCCTTTCACGGCCGGACCTTTATGGTAGTGGTGGACGCCTATTCCAAATGGCTGGAGGTCGCCCTGATGCCCTCCACCACTACCGAAGCCGTCATCCGGGTGCTGCGAGGCCTGTTTGCAACGCATGGGTGTCCTGATGTCCTTGTCTCTGACAACGGACCGCAGTTCACGTCAGGCACGTTTGAGCCGTATCTTTTGGGACTGGGCATCCGCCATGCCCTAACGGCACCCTTTCATCCATCCAGCAATGGGCAAGCGGAAAGAATGGTGCGCTCGGCAAAAGAGGCACTGGCGCGCCTGGACCGGGGAGACTGGCATGAGCGGGTCGCCGAATACTTGTTCGTGCAACACATCACCCCTCATGCGGCCACAGGGCGGAGTCCTGCTGAACTGCTTATGGGCCGCCGCCTCAGGTCACCGCTCGACCGGCTACACCCGGACTTTGCCGTGGCTGAACCCCCAGGCTGTGCCAACGCGCCACGGTCATTTGTCCCAGGAAACCAGGTCTTTGCCCGGAACTATGTGGGGGACATTCCTTGGGTGCCAGCCACAGTAGTGGGAGTCACTGGACCTCGCTCGTACCAGGTGGCACTCGAAGACGGACGCTTGTGGCGACGGCACATAGACCAGCTTCGGCGCAGGGTTGGGGACTTGGACACTACCATGGTGCCCCCAACTGTGCTTGCGGCTCAAGAAGAGACACGTACAGATGGCGAGGCCCCACCTACACCTCCCTCACAAACTTAACATTAATGAATAGGCCCTTAGTGGGCACTTTGTCTAGGGAGCAGGCCCCAGTGAGAAACAACCACCTAGTCTTCTCCTTGAGCACTACATTCCCGGCACTTGGATATATTTGCCCAATAAATTCTATTCAGTCTATGAGAGGTAAGATTACTGTGGTGGCTGGTGGAGGCAGTGAGAGGCAGGACCAGCATTGGCTATACCTTTAAAGCACATCCGAAGCATGTTCTTTCCCTCAAAGAATTCTGGGCACTGTAGTTTACCCTTCACAGAGTGATACTTCCCAGCAACCCTTCACAAACTACTGTTCCCAGAATTCTTTGAGGGGTGAAATGTGCTTTGAAGGTATCTAGTGTGTATGGTGGTCTAATTCTAGCTTTGTTCCCATCTTTGTTCCCTGTTGTGTTCTACAACAACAAAGCAGCCCAAGCCTGTAAGAAAGGAGGCTCCAATTGCCCTAACAGACCAGCCTCACTGGCAAGATATTCCTTCTCCCTCTCCCTCCACTGATATGGCAATTGTGCAGGTTGGTGGGTGATGAGCATAAGCAGGAAGGCATAGGAGTTTTGGTGGTGCAGGATGAGGGCAGAGTGAAAACCAGCCTCACTTCTCAGCTCCTTTCCATTTCCTCGAATCCACCCAGCTCTTGCAAGTTCTCAGCGAGTAAAAAAGAAACAGGAAAAGATTGGTGGCTTAGAGGTTTTTTGTGCATATATGCATATATGTGTGTGTGTGTTCAAAGAGTCTGAAGTCTCAGAAAGAGCATCCTGTCTCAGAGTGTGGTTGTGGAGGTGGGCAGGACGACGAAGAGGGGATGTGGTCAAGCCGTGGGGTGGTTGAGAGCTACCTCTTGAAGAGGAAGCGTTGATGAAATGAAACTTCATCAAAGAGCTTCTGATTTGCCAGACTCCCAAGGTTTAACTTTAAAAATAAAAAAAATGCTAGCTAGATGCCCGTCGGCATCAATGCAAGAGGAAGCATGGGAAAGACTCAGTGGCAGAGCATTAATCCAGATTTAATCTCTAGGTAGAGTTGGGAATAACTCCTGTCTAAAATCCTGGTTTGCTGTTGTGGAATCAATATAGACAAGAGGTTTAAAGACTCTCTCAAGGAAAATCTAAAAAAATGTAGTCTAAACACCAACAACTGGGAAACACTGGCCTGTAAGCGCTCCAATTGGACAACAGCCTTTACCAAAGGTGTAATGGGCTTTGAAGACGCTCAAACTCAGGACGAAAGGGAGAAATGTGCTAAGAGGAAGGCACGGTTGGCAAACCCTCACTGTGATCAACTCCCACCCGGAAACCTATGTCCCCACTGTGGGAGGACGTGTGGCTCCAGAATCATAGCTGTCAACTTTTCCCCTTTCTTGCAAGGAATCCTATTTGGAATAAGGGAATTTCCCTTTAAAAAAGGGAAACATTGACAGCTATGTCCAGAATTGGCCTCCACAGTCATTTATAGACTCGCTGTTAAAACCGTGTTTGTGGAAGACAATCTTACTCGGCTATGAGCGATCACCAAAGAAGAAGAGATGGCGGACCAGCTCCCTCAATATAAGCTTCCAAGGTCTGCATATTGCAGGGGACCCCCTTGACACACTGTGCATGCGTCGTCCCTCTTTTGCCAAATGAGATTCCCAAAGAGTAGATCTGTGCCATGCCCCACCTACAACATTGTCCCCCAGCACAGAATTTCACTTTTCTCCATAGGAATACATTGCAACCATCAAAAGCTGCACTTTCCACTGGAATGTCACCTAAGTCTGCCACCTGCCTGGCAGCCCGTGGGGTTAGGAGGAAAAGAAGGTGTCCCTTCTCACCTGTGCATTGCAGCCAGTTTAGTTGTTTCTCAGAGAACTCAGCGGGAACCCTGGAAGACAGAACCAGCCCCAAGCACAGAGCCCCGCCCCTTCATCTGCATAGCTCCACCCCAGATTCCTCAAAATGGTACTAAAAAGCAAGTATTATTTGTCCTATAATGATAATCTGTGCAAAAACAATGCATTTTTGGTAGACGACAACCTTCCAGGCTATTTTTCTTTCTTTCTTTTAATGCTTTCAACATTTTTATTACAAACAAAAATGGTCAAACAAACATCACATCACAACAAAGCATGTCCCATCAAGAAATATACAATAAATGATGTGTGTTTTGATCTGTTTTGAGTTCATTGCCTATTTTAACTGTTTTAAATAGTTGCTTTAAACTTTTTTTTTATTAATTTGTAAGCTTATTTGGGGTTTCTTACAAATTTTATGAAGCAAATAAGTATCACAGACCTTCATTTCTTTTGAAGAAGAGTAGGCTATTAAGGTTGCAATCCTATCCCTTCTTGCTTTGGGAGTTCTTTTGGGTAGCCATGTATACAGACTGGTAAACAACTGTTTGACTTTTAGAAGACATCTGAATGCAGTTCAGGGAAGTTTTTAAGGGCTGATGTTTTATTATGCTTTTAATACTTTGTTGGGAGCCGCCCAGAGCAGCTAAGGCAACCCGGTCAGATGGGTGGCACATAAATACTAAAAATGTTGTTGTTGTCGTCGTTATACGATTGTACTGCAAATTACAACAATTTCAAAGTGTTCACATACAATCATCCCAGCAATCATCACAACAGCCCTGTACAGTAGACCAATACTGCTATCCACCATACGCCACATCCTGCAGATGGAGAACTTGGGTGGAGAGAGGAGTAGACAGTAGCTCTCCTGAGGCTACCTGGTGCCAGTTCCTGTTTGGGAATTGAGATCCATAGGTCCTGGAAGCCAAAAATAGGTTGCTAGTTGAGTTGTTAAAGCCCAGGAACTCCATGGTAGCAGAAATGCTACTCATTTCATGCATTGGACCAGCTAGATAGGTAGAGCTGTGGGGTCTCAGCACATGGATGAGATGGTGGTGGTTGGGAAGAAGGTTTTAGAATTGTTAGGCACTGGGGAACACCTTGAAACATGGTGAGTCTTGTTCCTCTCGAACTGCTTTGGAGCCGGAGGTACAGTACTTAATATCAAGAAGGTTGTAAATCACCCTTTTGTGAAACTGATTTCTGGGGGGAGGCCAGCCAGAGGTGGGGAACACCCAGTTCAAGACAGCTCACCTTTAAGGAATGTGGTTACAAATGTTCTAGGTGACCTAAATGGGGTTAAGGTTAAGCTTGGAAAGGAGCAAAAGGGAAACAGATGCAATGTATTTGTTAATAATCTTGGTAGGCCAGCTGAGCGCTTGGTGCTAAACGAGGACGTAGATAGAGATGTTGATCAACAGGATGCAGTTATCCATGGAGAGAAGGTCTATAGTGAGGACTGGGAAGGGCATTTTGGGAGAATGTTGCTCTAGATGTCAAAGAGAATCCAAAGAAGAAAACTTAAGAGTCTTTTCCAGGGGTGCGCCACCCGTGAGCATGTCCTGGGGGGCAGCACAGTGATCCCCCTCGGGGATGACACCCGGGGCGGACTGCACCCACCTTGCTCCACCTCTGGCACCGTCAGGCCTGATCCATTCACCAGTTCCATGGTGATACAGACAGCTGAATGCCATCATATAACATCAGTGAGACCAGTTTAGGGTCCAGCAGATCCAGGGCTGGTTTAGTCCTGCCCCCTTCCCACCCTCGAAATGCCCAATTTCAGGACTTTCCACTGGTCTGTATTGGCAGGGATACCACTAGTGGAACTGCTGGCCACATGTTCAGAGGACAGAAGGGGTAAGTGGGCAATAGAGTAAGGGAAGAGTCTCTGTTCAATCCAAACATCCCATAGCATGTAAAGCATGCTTAGATTGCTCTGTCCATCTTGAATGATGTTCAGAACTAGGAATAAATAACGATAGGATGATTGGGAATCGTTATCAAATCACATCAGGACTGGTTTATGTTGTATCCATCACAATATAATATTTTATTTTTTTAAAAGAGAACTACATATCCACATAAAGTTGAAGAAAATGAAAATGAACTTTACACGGACCCGAACAAAACTATATATAAAAGCATAAAGCTAGTTAACATTCTAAATTCTGCTGGTGACACACAGCATTCTTCTTTAAAGATAGTCCCATCTACTACCAAACTCAATCTATGCGTAAGTGGGAATTTGCCCAGAAAGTCCAGAACAGTCACATCTGATTTCAAAAGAGGAAACTTGCTTTAAAATTAAATGGAAGCTGAAAATATGAGTTGGCAAGACTCTCCAGGGTGCTTGGAATTAGTTAAAATGATGGTCACAGAAGCTAAAATAGCATGACATTCACATATTAAGACAGGCACAAATAAGTTCAAGAGGATGTCAGTATGGCTAATGAGCAGAGTCAAGATGAAAGGCTAGAAGTCTTCCTTTAAAAATAGAAGGTTGCCCCAAACGAAAGAACAAAAACAAAAAAAAGGCACGAATTCTGGTAAGCAATGAAGCGGGCAAGTTGGAATATGTCATCAAATTATGCAATATGGGGAAAGCCTGAGCAGACCACAAAGAAATCTAAAAGGATCTCTTTAAACTGGATGAATGGGCAACAGAATATCAAATGAAGAACCATATAAATAAGTGTAAAGTGATGCACAATGGGGCAAATAATTCTGGGTTGGATTCAGCTCACATTGAAAAGTTGCTCATCATGATCCCACTAATTACAATGGGACTAAGTTCATCTAATTTTCCCTGGATCCTGCAAATGTGCTGATAGGGTCTGAACTGGCAGTGGGAATCCAAGAAAAGGATATTGGGGTCAGGTGGGTTGATGGATAACTAAACAAAAACATCAACTCAGCATGCAGTACAGTAAAGGCAAATTCCATTCCAGGGGGTTATTATTTAAAAAGGGAAGGAAATTAAAGCCATCTGCACTGCAAACCCTGTTCCCGGCTTACAGCTCACAGGGAAGAGGGATTGACTGTTAAAGCACTCTGGGAATTGTAGTTTTGTGAAGGGGGAGAGGAGTCTCCTAACAGCTCTCAGCTCCCTTTAAAACACCAAAGTTCCCAGCATAGGCGCCAGCTCCAGGAGGCCGAGGCACTTTGGGCCCCCTGATGTTTTTTTGAGGGGGCGGGCTCCATCTATGTTCAGAGAGTGCCCCACCCCAACTCCTTGTGACGTCACACGACGGCAGAACATCGCACAACATCACATGCGCAACGTCAGGACGTTGTGTCAGGCCCCCTCCAACATCTTGAGAAGTTGGCGCCTCTGGTTCCCAGAATTCTTTGGGGGAAGCCATGCATAGGCGCCGACTCCATGGGGCCTGAGGGGGCCCGAGCCCCCTCAAAAATTCGTTTGGGGGGGGCTCTGCCCCCCCAATAATTTAAGAAAAACAAAGCCACTCCCGATCTAGAGAGGGGGTGGGGTTGCGGGCTCTCGACCCATCAACAATCTCGCGGGGCTGGCGTCAGCCCCGCGAGAAGCGGGGATTCCCCCTAGCTCATTAATATTCACCGCCCACGGCGGCAGCCAATCGGCTGCCGCAAAGGGCGGGCCCTCACAGGTTCACTTAAGGTCGGGGCAGCCCAGGGCTCGCCCCTTTCGTTCCCCTAGCAGCAGCGGTTTGGAGGTCTTGGGCCCCCCAATATTTTTTATAAGTCGGTATGGGCCCCCGCCCCCCCAATATTTTTTATAAGTCGGCGCCCCTGAAGCCATGTCAGTTTAAGGAGGGGGATCATAGAGATTCAATGTATGGTGGGAATGTGGCCCTCCCAGTTAACAGAGGAAAACATAAACAAAGCAACCTTTGGGCCGCCATTTTTTGGAATCCGCCATACTTCAGATTCTGAAGTGGACAATTGCTCCAATCCAGATCACGATCCATCTGGTTTGGGTGAAGTGACACGTGTGCCTCTGGCCTCCCAACATCTCCACACAAATTCCCATCTGTTGCTTGAGGTGCCCAGCCCAGCTCTGCCTTAATTGTAGGGCTGCCCCTGCCCCCAATTGCCAAAACAGGGCCTTCTCTTAGGTTCGGAAGGTTCCCAGCTATTACAATTTACACCACCTCTGTTAAAAAAGAACAGACAGGAAAAGGGGGACCGAGGAGGGGGGGAGTAGCCATTTCACTTGCTGCTGTTCCTCCTCACCCCATGACTCACCAGAAATTTAGCAGTTAGTTAGAGCATGTTACTTCCACTTGTACAGTCATGTGTGACTAATTTCTGACTAATAGGTTTTTCTGTCTCCCAGGAGACGCTAAGTTTCCAGAGCTTTCAGGTTACCCATTTCGCACTGACTGAGCAGCTGTGACAGAAGGGGAGAGTCCCTGAAAATGGCTGTGGTGAGGGGTGAGAGAGGGGCTGTTTCCCTGATTGGTAGGCTCCCTCCTGCCATTCCCCGCCCCCCCATGAGCCGTTATTTCAGTTTCAGCCATGATGGTTTAAGCTCTCATGGGAAGTTGTAGTCCCAAATCTCTGGATGGCCACCACCAGGTCGAGGAATCCCTGAACACTCCTCAAATCCTTTATCCTTAGCGTTCATAGGACGAGAGGAATGAAAGCAGCACAGAGATTTCTGAATTTTAAAGCTAAGCAGTTGCGGGCAAATCAGTCGATGAAAAATGCATTTGTTAAACAAGACAGCTATGACAAAGAAGGGCGATTTGTCACCAACGGAAACAAAAATCCAATACACAACATAATCTTTTTTTAAAAAAAAAAATGAAAACCATTGCTGTTCTCCTTGGAGTGCTCCGTCAGTGGTGGAGCCAGAGATGAGGTGCGCTAAGTGGTGTCAGGGCCACAGTGGATCGATGGGATACTAAATCCCTTGCTCCCCCAAATTCCTTATAAATAGGTTTGGAGCTGCATCAAAACTTGAGCTGAGGACTCCGTTCCCTCCAATGGGGCATTGGATGTGGCAGCTGCATCTTCACAGAGTTCACAGAAATCAATGGAACAAGTTCATCATGCCTTACCTGAAGTGCCATTGATTGTCCCTCTGTTATTTGGGGAGGGATTTGTAAGAAAATGGCATATGTGGTAGAGCTGCCTCTGGGTAAAAAACCTGAACAAAATCAGAAGGGTGGGTGGGGTGGGGGTTGAGGAATTACCGTATTCTGATGGAAGTTTTTTTTAGGCCTCTGTTTTTGCTTCTCGTTTAATTGATGACAACTGATAAGGATCCTTCCAGATCCCTCTGAAATGCACTGTATAATAAAGTTTTTTAAAAAATGAGAACCCTGTGTAAGTTTTTCTCCATTTGGAAGCTACAACTATCAGTCACAAAACTACACCCACCCACCCCTGATGTTTTCCTTACATGGAAAGCGTGCAGAGAAATTTATTAATTTATGCCTCTGTCTTTGTGTCCCTCTAATTTCTTCCCAAAACTCTAGGAAGAGCTTGATTGTGTTCAGGCTACTTTGGAGTACATCCACTTTGCTTCTGGCAAGCCCTGAATTTAAATTGTTCTCATGTGTTTTATTATTATATATATTTATTATGAGCTACATTGGGCTCCCTTTGGGGAGAATTTAGAAATAATTAGTTGATCGGTATTTTAATTTGGTGGGGAGATATTTTTAAGAACCCATTTATGTGCATTAAAATTTTTGTGTACATGGAAAGATGGGTAATTATGGAAACAGGGCCATTCTACTTCATTCACAGGTTCTCACTTTGTACATCACGTTTGTTTCCAAAATATGAGCGCAAAGGGAAAGAACGTATGAATATTAGCCACTGGCATCAGACCAGTGGTCCAGCTACTTAAATTATTGTCTAAGCTGGCTGGCAGTGGCTCTGTGGGGTTTAAGACAGGGGTCTCTCCCAGCCTTGACCTAGATGTGCCAGAAATCGAATCTGAGTCTTTTGCACGCAAAACAGATGCTCTACTACTGAGCTACAACTCTTCTGTCTAATGTGCGTTGGCTGGGAAAGGCCCTTACAGCTGCTACATTGAAGAGTAAACAACCTAGACCTAGACAGATCAGTCATCTGGCTTGATACCAAATGGCTTTCTAAACGAGTCCCCCTCATTCCACCACATTACAAGGTTGTGGGAGTAGGCTGTGGTTAGTCAGTGTCAAGGGAAGTCACTCGGCACACATTGTATGATTTTCCTATTGCTTTGCTGTGTTCTCCTAAAGCTGACCACAAATACAGAAGCGGCTCTGAGGAGCTCAGAGAGCCAAAACTCTGAAATTGTTGGCATCCATCTGCCTCATGAGACAATGGGGGTGAAGTCAAACTGCTGTTTTAGCAGCACCAAAGTGACCTCCCCTGGGTGTCACCCCGCTCTCGGCCTCGCTGATATGGTCCAAAGGAAAGCACAGCAATACATTTGGCACCGGCTTGGCTGCAGGAGTTGCTGGAAGCAGGCATACAAGGCGCCGTCCAACCATCTTAGGGACTCCACTCTGGATTTTTGTAGGGTTTACTTCTTAGCATAGGTGCCAACTCCCTGGGGTCCTGGGTGCCCGAGCATCCACAAAATTACCCATGAAGGTGCTGGGCACCCACAAATTTCTCCTGGTATGCCCCACGGAGGACATTAAGGTCCACAAATAACAACACTTTGGAGGTTCCATGCCGCAAGGTGGTTAGATTGGTCTCAACTAGGGCCAGGGCCTTTTCAGTACTGGCCCTGACTTGGTGAAACGCTCTGTCACAAGAGACAAGGGCCCTGCGGGACTTGGCATCTTTCCGCAGGGCCTGCAAGGCAGAGCTGTTCCGCCTGGCCTTTGGTTTGGACTCAGTCTGACCCTTATGTTTCCCTCCCCTTATGGTCTTGATTTATCAGCTACCTTAAAATGAGGCTGCATTTTAAATTGCATTTTAACCTGTATTTTAAATTGGGTTTTTTCCTTTTATTTCCCCCCCTCTTTCCCCCCCCCCCTATTATGTTTTTACTGTGGATTTTATTGGTGTTAGCCGCCCTGAGCCCAGTTCAGGCTGGGAAGGGTGGGGTATAAATAATTTATTATTATTATTATTATTATTATTATTATTATTATTATTATTATTATGGCATCCACAGCCCGGGCACCCACAGGCCAAGCTGGCACTCCTGCTTCTTAGCTTTTTCTTCTCCCAAAGATGACCCACAAGGCAGTGAAGGTTTAGGATGAGAGTTTTCCTTCTCCTATAAATAAGCTACCTTCCCACGCTGATGAGACCCATCTGAAATTAAACCCTTGATATTAGGTACCAACTGGGTTTGTTGTTGCTTAGTCGTTTAGTCGTGTCTGACTCTTCGTGACCCCCATGGACCAGAGCATGCCAGGCACTCCTGTCTTCCACTGCCTCCTGCAATTTGGTCTAACTCATGCTGGTAGCTTCAAGAACACTGTCCAACCATCTCATCCTCTGTCGTCCCCTTCTCCTTGTGCCCTCCATCTTTCCCAACATCAAGGTGTTTTCTAGGGAGTCTTCTCTTCTCATGAGGTGGCCAAAGTATTGGAGCCTCAGCTTCACGATCTGTCCTTCCAGTGAGCACTCAGGGCTGATTTCCTTCAGAATGGATAGGTTTGATCTTCTTGCAGTCCATGGGACTCTCAAGAATCTCCTCCAGCACCATAATTCAAAAGCATCAATTCTTCGGCGATCAGCCTTCTTTATGGTCCAGCTCTCACTTCCATACATCACTACTGGGAAAACCATAGCTTTTACTATACGGACCTTTGTTGGCAAGGTGATGTCTCTGCTTTTTAAGATGCTGTCTAGGTTTGTCATCGCTTTTCTCCCAAGGAGCAGGCGTCTTTTAATTTCGTGGCTGCTGTCACCATCTGCAGTGATCATGGAGCCCAAGAAAGTAAAATCTCTCACTGCCTCCATTTCTTCCCCTTCTATTTGCCAGGGTAGGGACCATCAACTGGAGCATAAGTAATGAGAGAACAAGCATTAAATGGCTTTCAGAGCAGTGGGCAGCTAACCTGTGGTCCTCCCAGGAGTTGCTGGACTACAACTCCCATCATCTGTGACCACTGGCCATGCTGATGGGGTTGATGGGAGTCCAAAACCGGCCATAAGGCCACCAGTTAGCGACCTCTACTTCCGACAAGAGGGACAAGGCAGTTCTTAAAAAGAACTAAGTAGTGTATGCTGAGAAAGGCAGAAGATTTTGTGGTGAGAAAGTGACCCCTACTGGCCTAATCTGAGAGCTACAGGTCTTCACAGACTGCTGTCTTGGATTCCTTCAACATTGCCCCCAATTGTCATTCAGGCTGCAAGCCTATTTCAGGGATAAGCTGTGAGGGTACCCCCCATATTTTATGGACAATGAACTCCATCATTCTCAGCCACGATGGCCTACAGGCAAGGATGATAGGAGTTATAGTCCAAAACTTTAGGAGGTTAGCATGTTGGAAGTGTCATGCAAAAAGCAAAAATGAAATGGGGGTGGGGGTGGGAAGCAGACAGTGATGATAATCTGAAATCAGAATAGTTAGTCAGTGTTTTTTTCTTTTTTAAAAAATGCTTACTCATTTTTCTACTCATATCGAAATACTGCCCCTCAATGAGGCCAAACTTAGATTCACAAAATGTTTAGGGGTATGTGTACCCCCCAGAAAGCACTGGTTACAGTGAACAATTAATAGGGCAGGATTGGTGGAAGCATTGATAAGCCAAATAACACATGTAGAGGAGTAACATTTCAATTCATGCCACAGGTGACCGAATTGAATTGCCTGATAACTTGAAACTCAGCAGTTTTCACACTGGAGTTTCCCTTTGTTTAAGGATATTCACCTTCAAGCCAGTTTCAAGAGCATCTTGGTAGGCTGAAATTCTCTCCTACCAGCTTTTGTGTGGCGCCATTTCCTATGTCATTCTTGTGTCCATTTACTCTTCTGCCTAAAAGAGTGACCTGCTTGTTGTTGCTAAGTAGCTGTGGGGGCCGCAGTCTGTAAGTAAAAAAAAAGGTAAAGGTACCCCTGCCCGTACGGGCCAGTCTTGACAGACTCTGGGGTTGTGCACCCATCTCACTTAAGAGGCCAGGGGCCAGCGCTGTCCGGAGACACTTCCGGGTCACGTGGCCAGCGTGACATCGCTGCTCTGGCGAGCCAGAGCCGCACACGGAAACGCCGTTTACCTTCCCGCTGGTAAGCGGTTAAGTAGAGGCCTACAATTAGGAAATGTAGGCCTACAAGGACCAGAATGGATTGACATGTACGCCCCAGCCCTGATTTAATGGGCTAGCCTCTTCTTCTGTGATATCATTGCCCATGCACCCTCGAATGAAGGCGCAATAGGTTGTTGGGCATAAGATCACTGTTATGTACTGAAGTTCTCACCCTGGGTCAGCAGAGGGATACTGTAGATAGTTATGCAAATGATGGATCAAAAGTGATGTTCAGTGATTGGATAGTTTTAGAAAGTTGCTACAGTAACGCTCTATATAAGCAGGCTGACTGAGCCCTTCAGTTCAGTTCTGTTCTGGCCTCTGAATAAACAAGAGCTGTTTGAAGAATCGCTGTGTCGTCACCCACAACTTAACAATCACAACAATGTAATAATAATAATAATAAATTTTATTTATACCCCGCCCTCCCCAGCCAAGACCAGGCACAGGGCGGCTAACAACCAATAATAAAAACAAGTTGATTAAAATACAACTTAAAAAACAAGATTAAAATACAACATTAAAACATTAAAATGCAGCCTCTTCACAGGAGGAGAAAGGAAAAAAGAAAGAGGGGGAGGGAATCAAATTGATTCTAAGCCAAAGGCTAAGCGGAACAACTCTGTCTTACAGGCCCTGCGGAAAGAAATCAGATCCCGCAGGGCCCTGGTCTCATGAGATAAAGCGTTCCACCAGGCCGGAGCCTGTGTTGAAAAGGCCCTGGCTCTGGTTGAGGCTAATCTGACTTCCTTAGGGTCCAGGACCTCTAGGGTGTTGCTATTTATGGACCTTAAGGTCCTCCGTGGGGCATATACTCTGTATATACTCTGTGGGGTATATGGGATCTGCAACAAGGTACTTCTAACTAAAACATGTCCTTCTAGTGGTGCAACGATAAAAAATCATCTTCTGAGGCCCTTCTTTGTGTGCCTCCTCCTTGAGAGGTCTGGAGGGTGGCAACACAAGAAGGGGCCTTCTCTGCAGTGGCTCCCCATCTGCGGAATGCTGTCCCCAGGGAAGTTCGCCTGGCGCCTTCATTATACACCTTTGGGTACCAGGCAAAACCATTCCTTTTTAACCAGGCCTTTGGTTGATCTGATTGACATCTTTTAAAAGGTGGCTCTTTTTTTGAGGGGTGGGGTGTGTTACTGGGTGGTTGTTTTTATTTTGATTATATATATTGTGGGTTTTTATGTTGATCTTTTCTGTGAACTGCGCTGAGACCTCCGGGTATAGGGTGGTATATAAATTCAATAAATAAAATAAAATAAAAATGAGCACATTTGAAAAGCTAAGCAGGATACAGCACGGTTTCAAAATTGGATGGAGGACGCAAGTTGAGATATCTGCATTGCAGGGGGTTGGACTAGATGACCCTCAGGATCCCAGTTCTATGATTCCATGAACCCTACGGTGAAAGGGCCAGGAGGAGTTCTTGCCCCTGACCATCCAGTGTGGTGTAATGGCCAGGGCATTGACCTAGGACCTGGGAGACTGTGGTTCAAATTCCCACTCAGCCATAGGAGCCGACTCCTAGGGGCCAAGGTCCCTTCGACTCCCCCAACTAAAATATTTGAGGGGCCTGCCCCCCCAAAAAAAGTTGAGGGGGATTGCCATTCAAATGGTGAATGTGCACTGCATCTTATGATCGATTATGTGAGGTGGTGCTTACCTGACCCCCTCCCCAATATTATATTCAAGTTGGCATCCTTGCACTCAGCCATATAGCTCAATGGGCAAGCAAGGGCTAGGTACAATCTCTCAGCCTAGCCTACCTCACAGGGCTGTTGTGGGGATTCAGTGAGGAATGGGGGACCATGTACACCACCACCTTTGAGCTCTTTGGAGAAAAATGTGGGGTATAAATGCAATCGACCAACAAATCAATCATCAACTGATCAGCCCAGTTGTTTTAAAAAGTTGAGGACTCGTGAATGGAGCAGCTCTTCAGCTGGCGTCTAGGGGGATAAATGTATCAGGAGCCAAGCTGGGTTTTTATTTAAAGCAGATTTTCCAGCTGTGCAAACTCCCCACACTAAAAGGGGGGCGGGAAGGCAAACAAACAAAAAGTGTGCTTTGCTCCTTGGCTACACCCTGAAACTGCACTGGCTTCTCCATGGGAATCAATAGTTCTAAAGCACTATACAGTGATGACTCACTTCTGAGTCTGCCTAAGCTCAGTAACTAAGAGGCACTAAACCAGGAGTACCGTAATTTAAAGGTATAGCAGGGTTTTGAGCTCTAAGGCCAACTCTAAGGCAAGTTTTTGCTCTAGAACTAACCCTTATCCTCTTTTCCGTTTTACTTCTTAACTCCTTTTAGCGCTTCGTTTTGTTGTTTTAATTTATTGTTTCATCTCATTGTTTTATTGTTCTAACTCCCCTAAACTGCAAGGCTGCATGAAGCTGGGCTGGGCTGAGCACTTTGCTAGGCAGTGCCAAACGCAAAGTCAAGCCAAAGTTTACAAGATACTAGTTATAAATTAAGGAAGGGAAACATCTTGATTATCAAAGGTATTTACAAAGATGCGATGCAGAGATGAAGGCAAAGAAGAGGAAGTTGTGGCCCAAGAGAAGAAGTTGTTTTAAAATGGTTCGGGCAGTTTGCTTTAAGCGTGAAAACTGAACACTGTCTGCCCTCCTGCGATTGGTGTACATGCTGTTCCCATTAAGTGCATCCCAAACACATATGCTTATCATGTCTAATTCCCCCCATTTTTCAAGCTGTGCATTATCCGGCTGCACAACTCCCACCCCCACTACACACTTTGTGTCCCACTGCACACTAAACACACACACACACAAACCTTGGGCCCGAAGGTTATTTTTCTGTCCTGTTTCCCCTTGAAACAGCCTTTAATGAGAGGGAGGTCAGGAGAGCATTTATTCACCCTCCAGATGCCCTCAAGTGATCACCCAGGCAGCAAAGGCAAACCATCTCTTCTCTCTGCCTGTGCCACGTGCAAGTTGCAACAAAGGAACTTGATTCAGCCAAGTTAAATGTGCCGCCCCCGCCTCAGTCACAGAGTATCAGCAGGATGGAGCAGGAGAATAAGCTGTGTTCTCAATATCGAGGTGCAATTACCCAAAACATTCTTCCGTGGCTTCCATAAAAGGCAACTAGCACAAGGCCTGTGCCAAGCGAAGGGAGAGGAGGGCTTGCAAGCAGGCAGCTGAAAGGGCTGGGGTCAGCTTTGATAGCAGTCCCTGTCTTGTCAGGTACGTGGAAGTGACATAGCACTATGAGGAACCCCCACAATCATAGAATTTGTAGAGCAGGAAGGGACCCTGAGGATCATCTAATCCAACCCCCTGAAATACAGGAATCTTTTGCCCAACAGGTGCTATTCCACAAAATATTTGCCTCATGGGTAGCTCAAGGCATATTGGTTGCATGGTGGACCACAACAGCTTACTCCATGGGTAGGCAAACTAAGGCCCGGGGGCCAGATTCGGCCCAATCGCCTTCTAAATCCAGCCCGCAGACGGTCCGGGAATCAGCGTGTTTTTACATCAGGAGAATGTGTCCTTTTATTTAAAATGCACCTCTGGGTTATTCTTGGGGCATAGGAATTTGTTCAAATTTTTTTTTTCAAAATACAGTGGTACCGCAGGTTACGTACGCTTCAGGTTACATACGCTTCAGGTTAAAGACTCCGCTAACCCAGAAATAGTACCTCAGGTTAAGAACTTTGCTTCAGGATGAGAACAGAAATCACACGGCAGCAGCAAGAGGCCCCATTAGCTAAAGTGGTACCTCAGGTTATGAATAGTTTCAGGTTAAGAATGGACCTCCAGAATGAATTAAGTTCTTAACCAGAGATACCACTGTATAGTCTGGCCCCCCATAAGGTCTGAGGGACAGTGGACCCCTGCTGAAAAAGTTTGCTGACCTCTGGCATTACGCATATGACATTCTTCTCCAAATTATTGCCTTCCTACACTTTCCCCTCCCTCAGTCCGGATTTTCTCATACTGAACACCCTCCAAATGTCCCTATTTTCCAGGGACATCCGTGATTTAGAAAAGCTGTTCCAGTTTCTGGTTTGATCCTGTCGCTGGAAACCACCCCCCTCCATCATTCGGTTTGTACAAACTTGACACACACACACTCCATACACTATGCTTCTGTTATAAATTCATAGAAAATCAACCATACATCGGATCTGTACCGTTCCACTTTTATTTTACTCCATGAAGGAAGGACTACAAAATAGGGAAGATTTGATACAGGGCAGCCATAATCCCTTGAGCATACCAGCACATACACAGGAGCCCTGCCCAGTTGCTATGCCAACCCTGATGGTCCTAGACAGAAGACCATCAAGGTCACAAAGAACTTGCATATAGGAATGGATTCAGCACGGACTGGAACAAAGGACAATGATCAGATCTTCCCACTGGGGGCAGGAAACTGCCAGCTCCCCTTTGTCCTCTGGAAATGACTCATGGGGAGGGGGAAAGGAGGAACCAGCCAGGTGACAAGATACTCAGGTTACTTCCACAACTCCTCCCGCAACCCCTCCTTTTTGTGATGTGCCAATGATGTAGTCGTGATGTAGTTGCGATGTTGTTCTAGGGGTGTAGTTTGGGGGATTAGTAACTAATAAAAGTTGGGGTCTTCTTTTGTTCTGGGCTTCCATTTTGTTTCACCTGGTGGCAGGTGGGAGTCCTGTTGCGACAGTCTTCAATAAAGACCAAGCCTACTGGCTGCTGTTTTGCTCTGGTATTGCTGGCTGGTGTCCTTGTTTTTTTGTCCAAGGGAGTCCTTGGATTTCTCCATTAACAATCCCAGAATGGGGGCCTGGCCAGGCCAGGTTGTCCTCTTATATACCTGCTGGGATTGACAAGGCATCTGACCCTCACCTTAATCTCATAGCTCCCCTGTAGCTGCCTCTGATTGGTTATCATTTAACTCTCACGAGAAATAATTAGCATCACACGTCATGTGCATAGAAGTTGCAGAACCAATTAACCAACTAGAAGGATTACTGTTAATAGCATCAGTTTTCCTATACTGTAACTTGATATTGCTGAATATGGGCAGGCCTATGAACGCACTGATTTGGAGGAGAAGGGGAAGAAGAGCTTGCTATCCACATTACATAACAATACAGAGGAGTTCTGGAGGTCTGGGTGACCTTGGGCCAGAAACCCAATCTCATTTACCCCATCCATGTTATTGCTCCTCCTAACCATGAACACAAGATGGTGGGTGCACCTCCACTGTAGCCAAAAGGAGGGCACTGAGAAATATTACTTACTATGCTTGGGGAAACTTTTTTATGTCGTTTTTGGTTGTCCTTTTTTATACCTGCTGGTGGGATTGACAAAGCTGCCTCTGATTGGTTGACAAGGCATTCTGGGATTGACAAGGCATCTGACCCTCCCCTTCATCTCATAGCTCACCAATTAAGCAATTAACCAACTCTAGGCCAAACCAATCAACCAACTAGAAGGATTACTGTTAATCTCTTTTCCTTAGGGTATCCCTATTTTCAATGGAGAAATGTTGGGGGGGTATGGAGTTATCCGACTCCCAAGCCGTCTGAAGGCAATCCTGTACAGCGAAGGGTTTTTTTCAACATTTAATGTTTATTATGTTTTTATATATGTTGGATGCTGCCCAGAGTGGCTGGGGCAACCCAGTCAGATGTGTGAGGTATAAAGAATAAAATTATCATTATGGAATGGGGCGTCCCTATTTTCCTCAAAGAAATGTTGGGGGGGCATGCTAGGTATATTTCAAAAAAGGAAAGGGTATGAAAAAATCTGGATTGGGAGAAAGAAGGTAAAGTGTGGGAACGCATTGATTTGGAAGAGAAGGGGAAGAAGAGCTTGCTATCCACATTACATAACAATACAGAGGAGTTCTGGACGTCTGGGTGACCTTGGGCCAGAAACCCAATCTCATCTACCCCATCCATGTTCTTGCTGCTCCTAACCGTGAACTCAAGATGGTGGGTGCATCTCAATTGTAGCCAAAAGGAGAGCACTGAGAAATATTACTGTGCTTGGGGGAACTTGTGTTTCTTGTTCCTGATCAGAAGGATGCAGCTGATGAGGCCTGGCTGCAATATCCACACAGAACATATACAGAAAATTTAAAACACATGGGTTTCCCCCAAATAATCCTGGGAAATGGTACTCTACAGAGCTGCAATTTCCAGCACTCTTAACAAACTACAGTTCCCAATATTATTTCAGGGAAGCCATGAGTCCCTGCCTCTGCCCTGCCTCCCCTCCATTTTTCCTTTCTCCTCTCTACTGAGGCCTTCCATAGAGAAATGTTTGGGGTGGGGAGAAACTGGGACAAGAGCTAGAATGATTCAACTGAGAATGCTAAATAAACCATGGAATATAGATTGGCACTTGGTGTGTGTGTGTGTGTGTGTGTGTGTGTGTGTGTGTGTGTAATGCACTTGGAGGGAATAGCTGGCTGGAACCCTAAACAGAAGCAGCAGAATGCACTGCAACATTTTGTTGCGGCTCCCATTTGTGATTTACCACAGATGAAGTCCCCACTTTGAAGCACTTACCATATAGAAATCCTCCTCCTCCTTTTGGGCTCACAATTGTAAAAGCATGAGACAAAAGGAGCTGGAAGGAAAGAGGAAACTTTGCACAATCTGGAAGAGAGTAAAAGAAGGAAAGAGTGGTAAAGGAATTAAAACAAAAACAAAAAACCTGAGAATAGGTGTGCGGGGATAAGAAGAAAAGTCAAATCAAGAGGGAAATACGAGAGAGAGAAATTGGTTTTTTAATTTATGAAAGTGAGATTGGGAAGAGGTCAGCCGAATATTGAGAGGGAGAGAGTTTGCCGTGTAAGAGGCCATGAGAGAGAAAGCATGGAGAGGAAAAACAGCACAAGGGAATGCAGGCTTAATGAGAAGATTAGTATTTGATGAACAGAGGAACCGAGGACAGGAACAGGGAGAAAACAAGAAGCAATGAAGGGAGATAAGGAGGAGTGAGATCATGACAAGACTGAAAGGTTAAAAGAAGACATTTGAATGTGATATGGAACAATAGAGGAAGCTGGTAATGGGAAACAGATAGAGGTGAAACACTCAAAGAAAGAAAGAAAGAAAGAAAGAAAGAAAGAAAGAAAGAAAGAAAGAAAGGCCTAAATGAGTAGAAGGGTTGAAAATAGAGATAAGAGGTTTAAAGCGAGAAATGGGAAGCTAGACAAAACACTGCGGTACAGAAGAGAAAATGACGGTCTGTATTAAAATTTTAGTAGATTTTTTAAAAAAAGAATGAATACAAATTCTGGAAATGTTATATGGCAAAAATGTGAGCAAACAAAGGGGGTAGGGAACAAATCACAATGCCACTTGAATAGTGTTATAAGAATTTTAAGGTCTTAGATATATAATAAATGTTCATAAATGTACCAAGCAAACATGTTGTTAGACTATTCCTCTCACAGAGCTACAGTTCTCCGAGTGGCTTAACAGTCAATCCTGGAGGAGCATCTCTACCCCCATCGTTCAGCCCAGACACGGAGCTCCAGCTCTGAGGTCCTTCTGGCAGTTCCCTCACTGTGAGAAGTGAGGTTACAGGGAAACAGGCAGAGGGCCTTCTCGGTAGTGGCGCCCGCCCTGTGGAACATCCCCCTGTTCGATGTCAAGGAAATAAACCACTATCTGCTTTTTAGAAGACACCTGAAGGCAGCCCTGTATAGGGAAGTATTTAACGTTTTATTGCGTTCTTATATTTTACCGCCCAGAGTGGGTCAGGTGAACAGCATTTAAATAATAAAATTATTATTATCACTTATCCCTCTTCTGAGGGAAATCTGGAAAAACAGTAGCTCTGTGAGGGCAATGGCCCAACGACTCTCAGCAACCTTAGCGCAGTGCAGCCCTCCCAGGATTCTTTAGGTGAAGCCATCAATGTCAAAAGTGGTATTGCAGCGCTTAAAATATAATTTTGTGGATATGGCCTGTGCCCTGGATGTACAGTGGTACCTCGGGTTACATACACTTCAGGTTACAGACTCCGCTAACCCAGAAATATTACCTCAGGTTAAGAACTTTGCTTCAGGATGAGAACAGAAATCGTGCAGCAGCAATGCAGCGGCAGCGGGAGGCCCCATTAGCTAAAGTGGTGCTTCAGGTTAAGAACAGTTTCAGGTTAAGAACAGACCTCCGGAACGAATTAAGTAGGTACTTAACCTGAGGCACCACTGTACTTTCTTTTATCCGTTCTGAATCTTCCAGCTTCACTGGGCATCCACGAGTTTTAGGGTTAGGAGTGAGAAAGAAACACTTCTCCGCTGTTCTCCTTCTCCAATGCCATGCATGGCTTTATAAACTTCTGTCGCGTCGCCTCTTACTTCCCTCCGATGTCTTTGCCTGCCTCCCTCATTCCCCTTTCCAACGTCTTCATTCTCTCGCTCCCAGGCACTCGGCTCTTCTCTCTTCCTTCTTGCTCTCTTCCTTTCTTTTGGCCGCCTTCCCTTCCAGCAACCCAGAATCCTCCAATCGTGGCCTTTCTCCCTTCCTGCAAGTGGAGCTCTTCTTCACCTCCTCTGTCATCCGCTTGGCACCTTCTGCTGGTGTATTTAAACGCCTAATTAAAAACTCTACACTCTCGTTTTTTTTCTCTCTTTAACAAGCAGGCGTCTTTTTTCTCCCTCTCTTATGTGTCTTTTACTTGTAACTCTAAAAGCAAGGTCTCTTGTTTCTTAGTGTATGTATGGTGGGGTGGGGTACCTTTTTTTTTTAATTCTGAGGGCCACATTCCTTTCTCAGGCAAACTCCTGAGGGGCCACAGGCCACTGGTGGGCGGAGCCAGGGGAAAAAGTGGGTGGAGCAACCAATATTCTTTTACCTTTCCACAGTGGGCTAGTTTCCATACATACTTACATATATGCCTCCACACACACACACACACACACACACACACACACACACACACAATGATCCCAACAGAATGGCTCAATTGGTTAGAGCGTGGTGCTGGCAACGGCAAGGTTGCAGGTTCGATCCCCATAAGGGACAGCTGCATATTCCTGCATTGCAGGGGGTTGGACTAGATAATCCTCAGGGTCCCTTCCAACTCTATGATTCTATGAGATTCTATGAGATTCTATGTGAAGCAAAAACCTACTGAGTTGGACCCATGGCATATTCTGTGTTTCTCACACTGCACTCTTATATTTACTTTGCTGGTAAAAAAACACTGCTGGACTCCAAAGGGCTTACATCCGAGGAGAATTTGTGTAAGATTATGCTGTGGGTTAAAACACAGAGCCTAGGACTTGCCGATCAGAAGGTCGGCGGTTTGAATCCCTGTGGGTGAGCTCCTGTTGCTCGGTCCCTTCTCCTGCCAACCTAGCAGTTCGAAAGCACGTCAAAGTGCAAGTAGATAAATAGGTACTGCTCTGGCGGGAAGGTAAACGGCGTTTCCGTGCGCTGCTCTGGTTCGCCAGAAGTGGCTTAGTCATGCTGGCCACATGACCCGGAAGCTGTACGCCGGCTCCCTCGGCCAATAAAGCGAGATGAGCACCGCGACCCCATAGTTGGTCACGACTGGACCTAATGGTCAGGGGTCCCTTTACCTTTACCTATGCTGGAATTCCAGTCTAACATTGGTGTGTTTTTAAAGAGTCCTTTCATACATGGTTTTTATCATCATTTAATTAATTCATTACTGTCCTGAGAACACCCCCACCACAATCACAAGGCAGGATATGCTTTCAAAATTTAACATTATCATTTGTTTGTTCCTTCATTCAAAACTGTATTTTTATGCCACTTTTCCACACACACACACAAACACACACACACACACACACACACACAAAATTGCTCAATGCACTTCACAACAAAGGAAATATGAATGTATTTCAAAATCAAGCAGCACAAAAACATAATAGTAATAATAGTAATAATTTTGTTATTATTTGTACCCCACCCATTTGACTGGATTGCCCCAGTCACTCTGGTTGGCTTCCAAGAGAGATTAAAAACATAACAAAACATCAGACATTAAAAACTTGCCTATATAGGGCTGCCTTCAGGTGTCTTCTAAAAGTTGTATAGTTACTTATCTCCTTGGTATCTGATGGGAGGGCATTCCACAGGATGGGCACCACTACTGAGAAGGCCTGGTTCTCTGTAACTTTACTTCTTGCAGTGAGGGAACTGCAATGTCTTCTAAAAGCTGTATAGTTACGGTATTTATCTCCTTGACGTCTGATGGGAGGGCGTTCCATATAATAAAACAATGACACAGTAGGAAATATAACAGCATACGAAAGCAACAGAAATTCAGTGCTATAGATATAACAAGGTTGCATCGACAACATCCAATCATAAAAAATAACAAGGGAGCTTGACAGTTCCACCCTGGTCCTAGAAAAACCTCTCCTGTGATGTTGCTTACAGTTCCTCTCCCGCAGCAACTTTTTATGGGGCTTCCAAAGATAGGCAATGGGGTAGCTGGGAATAAGACTCACTTTTTCCCTCCTAAAAGGTAAGGGGAAATGTGTGTGCGTCTTATGGAGCGAATGCAGGCTGCGCAGCTATCACAGAAGCCAGAACAGCAAGAGGGATTGCTGCTTTCACTGCGCAGTGATCCCTCTTGCTGTTCTGGCTTCTGAGATTCAGAATATATTTTTTTCTTGTTTTCCTCCTCCAAAAACTTGGTGCGTCGTATAGAGCGAAAAATACGGTACCTCTTCCACGATGTTGTTGAAAAGGATGGCCACTACTCTTAGCAGCAACTTGTTACGGATTGAAACAATGCAGCCAGGGAGCGCATGACATCAGTCGAGCCTGGACCAGCTTGTTTGTTAACAGCTAAGAAAAGAAAGCTGTGTTACATCCATCAGGTCATTGGTTCATCCAGCACAAGTCCCACACGGCTGTTTCAGGAGGCGTGGAGCCTGCAGGCACCTGAGCCACTGTGTCATTCCCAGGAGAGACATGTGGCTCAGGTGCACTGCAGGCCCCAAGGTAAGTGCCGCAAGGGTGTAGGAAGGAGGTGGGGGGGGGTGCAGGCGTTGTATATGTGATATAATGTTGTGCCACCAGATGGCAATGTGGAGTCCTATTTTTCTCTACCAGTTTTCCCTGTTTAAATGTACACTTTAAACTCAAATGCTTCTTTGATGTATCTAGGTGCAGCCTAAGTTCATCTAACTCAGACAAAGGCTTTCCCCCCAGCTCTGCCTGAAGATGTATCTGCATCTCTCTCCGCCCATCCTTTCTGAGATCCCTTAAATGATCCCTCTGGCGACGAGGATGGGATCCGGAATGCTGAGGAGCGGTTAAACGCAGCCCTGCCTCAGAGTCCGGATTGTAGCTAAGAACAAGACTCACTGGCCAGCTGAGAAGACGACCCTGCCCACAGGACAATTGGAGCCCTTCCAGCCATCAGAGCCCCACACGTGGGAAGACTACGTCGAACGCTTCAAGTTCTTCGCAGTGGCTCAAGGGATCACCAATGCCAGCAAAAGAAGGGCCACATTCCTGAGCTACTGTGGGCCTGAGATCTTCAAGCTGGCCAAGGCATTGCTTGCCCCAGCGAAGCTAAGTGAGACATCTCTCAAAGATATTCTTGCCTGCCTAACAAGCCATTTAGCGCCTACTGAGACCAAGATGGCCCGGCGGATGGAGTTTCATAAGAGGCAGCAGCGTGCTGGGGAGTCTGTATCTGCATTTCTAGTTGAACTGCGGAAGCTCGCTCAGCACTGCGACTTCCAAGATCTGGAAGAGACTCTCCTGGATCGGTTTATCGGTGGTCTGAGCAGCAAGAAAGCCAGAAGACGCATCGTGGCCAAAGAAGAGGTTACCCTTGCTTCAGCCTTGAAGGAGGCCACCGCCACGGAGAATTATGAAAGAGAGGAGCTTGATGCCAGTCGCAGGGCCCCTAAGCCACAGAGAGAAGTTGTGCATGCCATGGACGAGCTAGAGGCTACTCCGAGCCAGGGCCCAGTCTGTGGGGTCGAGTCAGTGCGTCAGGCCTGCACAGTGCACAAAGATCACCGAGGCAGGTGCCCTGGTTGTGGCGGAAATCATGAGCGGAAGAGTTGTCGTTTCCGGGATGCTATGTGCCGGACGTGCGGAAAGACAGGTCACATCGCCAGGGTCTGTAGATCGGCGGCGTTGGGAGCGACAGGAGCACCTAGACTGGAGCATCGCAGATCGCCCACAGCAAACCATGTTCTAAAAGACTGCCACTACGTAACGGAGATCAACGGGAGGGTTGTGCAGTTTCCAGCGCAAGGCAAGGCACACGTCAAGGTGAAGATTGAGGGTCAGCTGTGCGACATGGAGGTGGACTCCGGATCTGGATTCACTATCGTGTCGGACCAGACTGTGAGGACATTCTTTCCCAGGGGTAAGTTGCCCCCCTGGAGCCCTTCCCGGCAACTTTGCAGTCATACTCAGCGGGCCGCATCCATGTCATGGGAATGTGTGCCGAGTACAGTTCCGGGACAAACAGGCGGTACTCAAACTGGTGATTGCGAAGGGCAGTCGCCCCAGTCTCCTGGGGACTGACTGGTTCCCTACCCTGGGACTGAGTATATCAGGGCTTAATTCAATCCAAACCTGCCCTGAGATGAGCGAGGCATTATGCAAAGAATTTGCTGGTCTCTTTAATGGAAAACTGGGTTGTTATAAAGGGCCCCCAGTTGACTTCGAATTGGACCCTGGGGTGGCCCCAATCCGACTCAAACCAAGGCGAGTGCCATTTGCACTGCAACCCAAGATCGAAGCAGAGCTGGAGAAATTGGTCAAGCAGGGAGTTCTCTCACCCGTGGACTCCGCTAAGTGGGAGACTCCAATCGTCACGCCCCTTAAAGCAAATGGGGAAGTCAGGATCTGTGCTGATTACAAATGTACTATCAATAAGGCACTCAGGGGAAACTCATACCCCATTCCAGTCGCATCACATCTGTTGGCTAAACTGGCTGGGGGCAAGGTGTTCGCCAAAATTGACCTGGCGCAAGCTTACCAACAGCTGCCAGTAACCCCACAATCAGCGGAAGCACAGACTATTGTCACACATAAAGGGGCGTTCAGAGTTAACAGATTACAATTTGGAGTTTGTGTGGCCCCAGGGATTTTTCAAGGGCTCATGGAACGCCTGTTAAGAGGTCTGTCGGGGGTCTTGCCATTTTTTGATGACGTTTTGATTGCTGGAAAAGACCCACAGGAACTGGTTGCGCGTGTCCGTGCCGTGTTGCTCAAGTTCAAGGAGGTGGGGTTGCAACTAAAAAAGGAAAAATGCAGTTTTGGGGTGCCAACTGTGGAATTCTTGGGGTTTAAAATTGATGCATCAGGCATCCACCCCACAGATGCTAAGGTTAAGGCCATCATCGAGGCACCACGACCACAGAACAAGACGGAGTTGCAGTCATTCCTGGGACTTATTAACTTTTATCATTCGTTCTTACCCGAGAAAGCTTCGGTAGATGAACCATTACATAGACTGTTGCAGAAAAAGAATGTGTGGCGATGGGGGCAGGAGCAGCAGAAGGCTTTTGACTCCTTGCGAGGAATGCTGAGTAGCAAGAGCGTCCTTGCTTATTATGATGAATCGAAGCCGCTGGTCCTAGCATGTGATGCCTCTCAATACGGCCTGGGGGCGGTGCTGAGTCATAGGGAACCGGATGGGTCGGAAAAGCCCATCTCTTTCTATTCCCGTACGTTGTCGCCCACGGAGCGCAACTATGCTCAAATTGACAAAGAGGCGCTTGCAATTGTGGCAGGAATCAAAAAGTTCCATGATTATGTGTACGGTTGTCATTTCTCCATTGAAACGGACCACAAACCACTGTTGGGGTTGTTCAACCCGAACAAACAAACGCCACAAATTCTCTCCCCCAGAATGTTGCGTTGGTCTATATTCCTGAACGGGTTCCAGTACACCTTGACCCATGTGCCGGGGAAATGGTTGTGCCACGCTGATGTGCTGAGTCGATTGCCCCTTCCTGGCGGGAGCAATGAGGATCCTGCTCCAGCGGAGCACATAATGATGCTGGAAACACTTCCGGGGGCTCCTGTAACGGCTACTGATATTGCTGAGAAAACGAGGAAAGATGCTGTTCTCTCCCGTGTGCTCACTTGGGTGGGGAGGGGGTGGCCAGGTGGTCCGCATGAAGACAAATTCAGGCCTCATGCGACAAGGCAGCACGAGTTATCCATGCATAAGGGTTGTCTCCTGTGGGGAGATAGGGTGATCATCCCAGCACCACTGAGGAACAGGGTTCTTGAGACGCTTCACATGGGACACCCGGGAATGGTAAGGATGAAGTCGCTAGCCCGATGTTATGTGTGGTGGCCTGGAATGGACCAGAACATAGAACAATGGGTACGAACATGCAAGGCATGCCAAGAGGTGCGGCCAGAAGTGGCCAGAGCACCAGTTCACTGGTGGGAGCAGTCCAGAGCTCCCTGGAGCCGGCTGCACTTAGATTTTGCTGGGCCATTCCAGGGGAAGGTCTTTTTGGTTATCGTCGATGCATATTCCAAATGGTTAGAAGTGGCGATGGTCCCTAGCATGGCACCAGCTGCCGTAATCAAGGTGTTGAGGCAGCTGTTTGCAACCCACGGGTTACCTGAGACCATTGTATCAGATAATGGGGCAGCTTTTGTATCCCAAGAATTCAGGGCATTCTTGGCTGATAACTTCATAAGAGGGGTCACATCCGCGCCCTTTCACCCATCCTCCAATGGGCAGGCGGAGCGCATGGTAAGAACAGCCAAAGAATCCATTGCGCACTTAATGGAGGGTAACTGGTCAGCTCGCATCGCGCGAATGTTATTTTTGCAGCATGCGACACCATGTACTGCGACGGGCAAGTCGCCAGCTGAGCTGCTCTTGGGTAGAAGATTGGTAACGGTGCTGGATTATGTCCACCCGGATAAAATGCCAAACCGTAATTCAAGAGCAAACCCCCAGGCTGAGACTGACACAACAAGGTATCTCGCCCCTGAAGATCTGGTCTGGGTGAGGAACTATTCACGAGGTTCACGGTGGGTGGCTGGTGTGGTCACCCGGACTAGTGGACCTGTGTCCTATTATGTGACCTTGGAAAATGGGCAAGTTTGGAAGAGACATATAGATCAGCTGAGGCGCCGGGCGCTCAGCATGGAGGAGTCTGATAATTCATCCCTGGCTAACGACA
This sequence comes from Podarcis cretensis, assembly GCF_951804945.1. Lineage (NCBI taxonomy): Eukaryota > Metazoa > Chordata > Lepidosauria > Squamata > Lacertidae > Podarcis > Podarcis cretensis. Next base: position 25,127,062 of record NC_137182.1, on the reverse strand, counting down.
CAGAGCTGCAAGACCAGAGTGAAAATGGCCCAGAGGTGCAATCACCAGGGGCTTCAGCAAATGAACCAGGGTCTGCTAGTCCTCAGGATGACGAGGTACAGGTAGGGGACCCTGAGATGTCTGGGACTCCATCTGTTCCTGACGAAACCCCTATAGCAGCCCCCCTACCACAGGTGACACCCAATCCAGAACCGGCAACACCTGTTGTCAGGAGATCAAGTAGAAGTTGTAGGACCCCACAGTACCTGAGAGATTACGTCTGCTGTGCTCACTAGGGGGGGAGGGGTGTTGTGTATTGAGTCAAAGGATTTTATATCTATATTATTATTGTCTGTATTTGCATTAGGGTAAAGTAACTGCCTTTTGGTTCCAGAGGGTACAGCTACTATTGGTTCATTTAAGCTGCTGTATTTGGATCCTCAGTCTTATTGGTTTCCTCCAAAAGGCAGGACTGTGATTCCCTGATATTGTTCCCTCCAAAATGTATCCTTTCTAGCTAGTTCCCTGTCCCTATAAATGTAGCTCTCCCCTCCTCAGGTCTCAGTCTTGTTGCTTTAATAAAGAAGTGTTACTAGAGAACTGTCTCCAGCATATTATGTCAAGAGAGCTGAAATCACAAACCCCACGTCACAACATCTTCCACCTGCGTTGCCCACATATACAGAATCTGTGTTTGTATGGTACCCTGCGGTATTGTCTGTCTAGGATGGGGAAGAGCGTAGCTTGAAAACGACACTCTGTAAAAGTGAATCTTAGTGAGGCTGGCTGGAGATTCGGCCGGTACCTGGATTCTAAAATGAACCGTTTTTAGTAGGGGAAACAGGGGAGAGCATTTAGATGATTTGGTTGCTTTCAGATCACGTAGTGATTCTGTCCAGTGACACCAATCCCTTAATGATAATTTGTCTGTGTATATAATCTCCTCTAGCTCATGGAAATAATAAGAGTTCAAGTTACGTTGGATGTTAGATTGACACCATCAGTTGTTCTCCAATTCCGCATAGCACCAGGCTGGCAAGCACTCGCATGGCATGGAGGGCAGTCTTTTCAGGTAATTAAATCAGCTGTACAGTCAGCTGTACCAGAGGGAATAAAGATCTACACTGGGAAGCCCGTCCTCTTCGCACTTTTGACTTCTGGATCCTTGAGTCACCTAGTAGCTCTCTGCTGAATCCTTCCCAGCTTGTCCCACAGTATACTTGGAACTGTGCTGTGCAGCGTCAATCACATAACTCCCAAGAGATGTTTCCTTCCCAAAGCCCAGCAGCTGATAACCAGGTACTGTGCTGTGCAGAGTCGATCTGAAACATTTCCAATGGGCACGTGCATATATTGGTGAAAATCTCGCTTCCTTATCCTGCCTTTCCCAAACCCCACCTCCTGCTCTGTATAGTTTCTCCTCCCTCCCTTCACTTCCCCAAACTCCATAAAGTCTCCCATCGCACATCTGAGCTCAGCTAAGCTGGCCTCGAGTGCTCTAGGGGTCAAAGGGTCGCTGTGGAGGCAGTGGGGGTCAGTGTATAGCCATCCCCGGGTCAATAGGCAACAGATCACACTCCGATTCCAAATCGGGACTTAAAGAAGACAGAGAAATGGGGGAATCCATTCAAGCTAATAACAACCTTGTCAATCAAAACAGGCATGAGAAATACTGAGGAAAGAAAGAAAGAAAGAAAGAAAGAAAGAAAGAAAGAGGAGGAAGCCATACCCTAAGCAGAGTGGGACAAGATGAAATTCTGCCCAGAAAATACACCCATTCTCTTCCCACCACCATTTCAAAACTTTAAAGAGAATTCTCAACAATATCTTGCAATATTCTCCCCCCGCCATTTTATTTTAAAAGGTACATTCTAAATGGGAAGGAGATGTAGTGCTTAGAAACAATTAAATCCCTAAATCAAAACTGGACTTTAATTGTACCGATTGTAATTCTTCTGCACAAATTTATTTCAGGGGCTGATTTAAAATACGGTATATCCGCCCTCAAAGAGATAAGGGAGGCTTTGCATTTTACAACATTAGTCTTTAAAAATGTGTTGGCACTTTGAGGATAGTTTCAATTCTGCAGATGCCAAACAGTACACTTTCTTTTTGTTTCTGTTTTTTTTTTAAAAAACCACAACTATAAAATCAAAAGAAAGTAAACAAGGACATACAGATCTGCCTTATATGGGAATGCTGCATTATGATGCATAGGAAACAAGAATCACTCCCCCCCCCCAAAAAAAAAATATTCTCCCTTTGGCTGACTTCTGTTAAAACATACAAAACTCATCAGTTCAACAATGATAGCAATGTCCTGAATTCTGGAAAACCAATTTACTAAATGTTGCACTATTTGTTTGTATTCTAAATTGCTTGATGCATTTAGACTGCCATTCTCAGAGCACTTATTAAGAAAAGTCCTGTTAAATCCAGTGGAACTTACTTCTATTAAGGCATGTTTATTTCTCCATTTAGAACATATTTTAATAAAACATTTGTTACCTTTTCAGATGCACACAAGCACCTAAAAAGAAACCAAGGCAGAAAGCCTCAGTTAACTGGAGGGGATACAGCAACAAAGTACATTCTGAATATAAGAAATTGGGAGTGGTGGATGGGAGAGAATACCGTTGTGATGAAAGGAATATTCCCTTATGACAATTGAACATATGGTTTAGAAAACTTCTAAACTGTCTTCCCACCCAACCAGATGCAGGCAGTCAAGAATCCTGGACGAAGATGGAAGGGCGTTTTCACAAGTGATGCAAACATCTGGGTCAGCAAGTTCCATGTGTTCATCAAATTAAGAAGCAAGGTCTGTGTGAAAGCACTTGCAGAGACACATCTGTGTACGGATCTAAATTTTCATGATGGAAATAATAAAAAGGCACCATCCATCTGGAAGTTCTGCTGCAAAAGCTGAACTGAAATGAATGGGAGTTGTGTGCAGGAGTGTGCCTGCTCAGGAGAACTCTCTAGCAGACTGGGCCCAAGGTTCAATAAGAAAATTAACAGGGTGTTGGGGGGGAGGAATACATTTTCATCTGGACTCAGTATACAAAGTCGACAAACACTACCTCTGAAGTGAATGTATTTTCTAATCTATATAAGTTTTTCATTTTACGTACAGACATGGGAAATATGAAAACAAAGAGCCCCAAGGCGATCTAACGTGTCTCTTGTGAATGCAACCCAGGTAGTGGAGAGTGATCAGGACACTTTTAGGATTCTGTTGTAATTCAAGTTATGGAACAAAGATAACTTGTTAAAATAAAATTGATGATTTCAATGGAATAAAATGCCTTAGACGTTTCACCTGAACCTTTGCATTCTCATCTGTCTGAGTTTATACACAGAAACCTTAAAATACAATTTTCACCTGAAAAAAAAGAGTTGCAAAGAAAAAGGTCTGTTTTTATCATTCTTCATAATCTGCAAGCCTTCTCTTGCAAAAATAAATGTTTCTTTCTATAAGAAGCTGAGGCAAAGCTTTTTTTTTTTTAAGCAGAGAAACAAATCACTGTGTAATATGGAAAATGTCAAAGGGAGGCAGAAAAATGGTACAATTTTTCCCCCTGTCTTGAAGACTGATGCATGAATGTTTTTCCTTGGGAATGTACAAACTCATTCTTTTTAAAGGCGGGTTGCTATCATTTGGGGAGGGGAAGGCAGAATAAAGCTATTTCTGTTGGGAACTAGAGGAAAATACAGAAATGAATGAAGATAAAAATAAAATCCTATTGGGAAAAATGGGGGAGGGGAATCCCACAGAATTTAATGAACATGGCTGGATTTTATATATATGGTAGAAGTATTTATGTTAGTTATGGAATTCGATTTGGTTATGGAAAGAAGCTGAGCTACATGGACACAATTAAGCCGCCCCCCTTTTATTCCCTTCAGGGGATCTATACAGAAAAGTTTCTCGAGTATACAGCCAATTGTTTGTGAAATGGAAGAAAGGTGGTGGTTGTAGTTCACCCATATGCTATTTTGTCCCTAGCATGTACACTTGGGAGTGCCTGAGGTTTTACCCTAATGCAAATACAGACAATAATAATATAGATATAAAATCCTTTGACTCAATACACAACAAATCTAAGGGATCCACCTTCTGGAATTCCTTTTCCAGGTGCAGAATGCATTCAGCAACATCTGGACAAATAACGAGGCCATTAAACCTGATTTTATATATTTCACGTTGATGTCAGCATTCAACCCATTTTGGATAGACACCGCAAGACTTCCATTTTACCGTTAAGGAGGGCTGAATGCTGATATTCACATTTTAATACTGACCGAATTTTGTGATTGTGGATTTTGCAATGTAGGTTCCTCTCTCTGTGGGTGGGGGTGGGGGGGACACCTGCAACACATTTAGGAGACTGTCAATGTCCACAGTGGTGTGTGAAACCTGTGGCTTCACCACTTAATCATCACCCCCACCTCAGACAAAGCCTGAATATGTGTGAACTGCTATTCATCTCATAACTCCTGCCTCTCTCTTCCTCCCTTACCCACTATCAAACTGCGGGTTGTAAGCTCCTTGGGGCAGGGCTCTCACCTAAATCTCCAGCTTTTTTGAGGGGTGGGTGCTTTATATTACTTTGCAAGGTGCCATGTAATTTGATGGCTCTATAGCAGCAATTCACCAGCCGCCGGTCGTCTTGGGTCTTTGGACAATTCACCCATATTGTCTTGGCATATTAATATCATCCAGACTCATTACATGTTTGGATACTCACTGTAGCAAACACATTACAATTCTAGTAATGAATTGTGTTGTGGGGTGCAACAGCCCAGAGAAGAGAGCTCTCATTTGGTTGAGCTAAGATAAAAATAAAAAGGTTTTGCAGAGCAACCTTACACACATATTCTCTGAGGAGCAAATCTCATTCACACGCATGAAGCAATTATATCTGAAACTCTTGCTCCTATATTAAGCATTCAGAGAACAGAGTGCCAGAGTGTCTTGATTGCCAAACTCATTTATGATTAATGTTGTTGTTGTTGTTAAGTTTTTCTTGCCACCCTTCATAGGAAGATAGCAGTGGTTTACAACATAAAAACACACATACGTAACATTGTAACGAATGCAAAAGTCTCAAGGCCACAATCCTTTACTCACCTGGGAATGAATATCCTTGAACTCAATAGTACAGGATTGCATTGTGGATACTGAAAAGGACTGCAATTCATTCTGAAAGTGCCTGCAGAACTGAATTTGATATTAAAAAGGACACTTGGCAAAGCTTTCAAACTACCATAGAGAGAAGGAGGGGGTGCATTTCAAAGCTTTCTCTAAACAGGGTTTTTATGTTAATTTTTAAAGCTTGGGCAAGTGTTTCCATTTCAGCTGAACTTACCTTTCCCCCCTGTATGCGGGAGGCAGGTGGTGCTGTGGTCTAAACCACTGAGCCTCTTGGGCTTGCCGATCAGAGGGTCGGCGGTTCGAATCCCTGTGACGGGGTGAGCTCTTGTTGCTCTGTCCCAGCTCCTGCCAACCTAGCAGTTCGAAAGCACACCAGTGCAAATAGATAAATAGGCACCGCTGCGGCGGGAAGGTAAACGCCGTTTCCATGCGCTCTGGCACTCGTCACAGTCCTCTGTGTGCCAGTAGCGGTTTAGTCATGCTGGCCACATGACCCAGAAAGCTGTCTGTGGACAAACACCGGCTCCCTCAGCCTGAAAGCGAGATGAGCGCTGCAACCCTATAGTCGCCTTTGACTGGACTTAACCATCCAGGGGCCCTTTACCTTTACCTTTCCCCCCACCCCATGCACTTTAAGTCTCATCGCTTTGGCACAGTCTCCTTTGAACTGAAATGACATAGCTCAATGGAGCTTTCATGTACGGGCTGAAGATGCGTATTTTCCTCCCAGCAATTCCCTTTTCCTTCTCTTCAAGCAAAATGCACGACTTCCTAACACCAGACTTTGATATCCATGCAAAGCTTCCATTGGATCCAATGGCACCAAATTCCGTGTTAAGTGTTTACAGAGCTACAGCCTAAATCTTCAAGGTTTCATAACAAGAAAATGCCCTCCTAGGAGAAGGAAACCTCAGGCTCCGGGTGGGGAGAGACTGAACGCAGCCCTCCAGGCCTCTCTGTCTGCATTTGCCTAGCTAGAATGCCTCTTGCTTGCCTTGACGGAAGTGTAGAAACTTTCTCACTTTTGCAAGGGTGCAATGGAGCCTACCATACGGGGGTATGCATCACACCCATTGCTCCACCCACTTTTCCTTACAGCCCTGCCCACCAGGGGCATGTAGCCCCTAAAAGGCTGCCAAGCTTGAATGCCTTTTAAAAATAAATAAAAAACAAACAATAAAATCATAAGAAAGTAAACAAGGACATACAGATCTGCCTTATATGGGGATGTTGCATTCTGACACATAGGAAATGAGAATCCGTTTCCCCAAAAAAGTTAATTCTCCTTTTCGCCTGCCTTCTGTTTTAAACATACAAAACCCAACAGGTTTCCAATGGAGGAAAGTGACCCTAGAACTGAAAAAAATAAATAAATCCCAACCCTGTTCTAAAAGCAGAGTTAACTAACCAAGGGATTGTTTCCTGGCTTCCTTCTGATCTGAGGTTGTCAACCTGTGACTGAGCCATACCTCTTCAGACAACGATCATGTCAGAGATAAGGCTATGCTGTATTTCCCCCCATGTGAAGTTTTCCATGGGAAAGGGGTTTCATTTGTTTTTGGGGAGGTCTGGTACGGAAGAGCATTTGGGTGTTATGAGCCACCCACCCTCACCCTCTGAAAATATTCCAGATACAAGTTTTCCCAACTTCCTATGATTCCCATAATTATTAATTTTATTTCCAGAGTGCCCTTGCGTCCTACAGAAACCAAGTCCAAGTCATTGGGAATTCCCAGAAAAATTATCTGGGTGTTTTTAATGAACCTGGGGATGAGGTTCCCTGGAAAGCATTGTCACTGCAAACCACACTGGTTTAACCTACCTGCTCTGGGCAAGTTCCAGACACAGAGCAGCTGTTCCTTTGGAATATCTTAGCAGAAAATAGTTTAGAAAAACGCCCTGCATTTAGCCATTTTAATTAACGCAAGAGAATGTAGACACAGTTTGAAGGGATGAAATTGGGGGGGGGGGGAGAACATGGAAGATGCAATGTTATTTTTTATGATACTGAAATTGACCGCATGTGTACTTTGTGCAGAACTCTGAACTGGAGGGTATTAAAAATAGCACCATCTTCTTTGGCAAGATGCAGCTGCTTGCCTCAAGGTGAACTCTTTCAAAAAAGGAGATACATTTTACACGCATCTGAAACTTCCCTCATGTTGAAACTTCCCAAATCCAGCCCCGACAGCATTTTGAAGCTGAGTCTGACATCCAGCCACATCATGATGAATAAAACTGTCCAGCAACTTCTTATTTATTTTTAAGTTCAAAACTTCTGGGACTTTCTCTCTACCTCATCCCTTATCCCTCTGACAGGAGGCATGCTTTTATAATATCCTGCAATTGGGAATCGCTTATATAAAGTTCCAGGATATGAAACTTTTTGCATACCCCTTCATGTGATGAAGAATGAGAAGGGAGATCCTGATCTATTGATGGATCTCTGGGAGATTTGAAGTAGATTGGAGATATTATTAATGGCTGGATGGATGGCACAGCCATCCCAGCTTTTTCTCGAAGGAGCTCAAGTTGGCATACATGGTTCTCTCCCTTGTCATCTGATCCCCACAACAACCCTGTGAGGTAGGCTAGGCTGAGAGGCAGTGACAGGCTCAAGGTCACCCAGTGAGATATATAGCTGAGTGCAGGGATGCCAATTTCAATAAGATATTGGGGTTGGGGACAGGTAAAGCACTGCTGCACTGCTACACATAATCTTTTGTGTGTGTGTTTTGGAGTTTTATTTATTTATTAACATTCTTATGTTACATCGGTAAACATTATCATATTACATCACAAGGCTTATTCTAATATAATTTTCAGCATGTATACAAAGTTAATACAGTGGTACCTCAGGTTACATACACTTCAGGTTACATACGCTTCAGATTACACACTCTGCTAACCCAGAAATAGTGCTTCAGGTTAAGAACTTTGCTTCAGGATAAGAACAGAAATCAGGCTCCGGCGGTGCGGCAGCAGCAGGAGGCCCCATTAGCTAAAGTGGTGCTTCAGGTTAAGAACAGTTTCAGGTTAAGAACAGACCTCCGGAACAAATTAAATACTTAACCTGAGGTACCACTGTATACCTAAAAAAAAAGGACAAAAAACTATTCCAAAATCATGTATGCACCAACACATTGGACTTCCTGTCTATCTCGTTGTATATTCCTTTTTTACAAATGAATGTACTCTTATTATTGTATATTTCTTTACATTTTATCTAATACATTCCTATATCAACATGTACCAGTCTGCTGACAGAAAATCCAAGGAATGTGCTGCCCTCTTGTGCCACCGTCACCGCACTTCCACCTTGTTCCCAAAGCAGTCAGTCACTCCCCCTTTGTTCCTGATGTAGATCTTCATTCCTCCCCCCCCCCCCCCCCCGTTCTTGATGTAGGACTTCAGTCGCCCCTTCTTCCCTGGCAGGTGGGTGAGGCACTGTTTCGTGGTTCGCCTCAGGTGCCGCAATGTCTTGAGTCAGCCCTGCCTATCTCAAATCAACTCCATATGTCGGGAACCCAGAAGCTCAGGGACAGAGGCAGGGATTTGGGGAGATGTGTGCAAATGGCAGCACAGTACCAATTGGCCTGGAAACTGGGGACAATCTGGGGAAGGGGGAAGGCCGGGGAGGCAGCTGTTGTGTGCATATGCCTCAGTCCCACCATACAAGTTGCACCACGACCCTTTCACGCCCATCAATTAACTTGCAGGGCAGGAGTGTATTGATTGCCTCCCCTACCACAACAATCCTGTGAAGTTGGCAGCTATTGTTCTTATTTTACAGATGGAGGCAATGAGGCTTACAATAGTCCCCTGCTCCCGTAAAGGCAGAAATCTACTTGACGACCCACGTTTACCACAAATCTTAAAATCCCACTGCTTTTCAACATGTTCAAGATTTTGTTCATCCTGATACAAACCCTGCAAAAAGAAGCGCCCCAGGTGAATGGTGCCTCTGGAAGGCTCCTCTCTTTGGGGTGGGGGCAGCTCAAAGACCATGGATGGCAGCGGCTGCCCAGAGGACTCCCAAGGAGAGGGGAGGAGGCAGAGGGAACACTTCACAAGGGAGGGTGTTCAAAAAAGAGTAAGAGGCTGCCAGCTCTGCAGGCAAGGGCTGGCATAACTGGGCTCCTGAGCCCCACAGGAGTGCCACAGAAAGAATGTACCGTATTTTTCGCTCTATAAGACGCACCAGAGCACAAGACGCACCTAGTTTTTGGAGGAGGAAAACAAGAAAAAAAATATTCTGAATCTCAGAAGCCAGAACAGCAAGAGGGATCGCTGCGCAGTGAAAGCAGCAATCCCTCTTGCTGTTCTGGCTTCTGTGATAGCTGCGCAGCCTGCATTCGCTCCATAAGATGCACACACATTTCCCCTTACTTTTTAGGAGGGAAAAGTGAGTCTTATAGAGCAAAAAATACGGTAGTTGGTTAAGGGAGCCATGGACTCAAAAAAGTTGAAAACCTCTGATCTAGTCTGAACCCTTGTAATGCACGAACATGCAGCTGTCCATGATGGGGATCGAACCTGCGACCTTGGTGTTATCAGCACCACACTCTCATCAACTGTGCAGACTTGCTTTCTGCTGCTCCAGGGGGCAATGGGTAGAAATGACAGGAAAGCTTTAGACCAGGGGTCAGCAAACTTTTTCAGCACCACTGTCCCTCAGACCTTGTGGGACTATATTTTGAAGGGAAAAAATGAACGAATTCCTATGGCCCACAAATAACCCAGAGATGCATTTTAAATAAAAGGACACATTCTATGCATGTAAAAACACACTGATTCCCGGACTGTCCATGGGCCGGATTTAGAAGGCGATTGGGCCGGATCTGGCCCCTGGGCCTTAGTTTGCCTACCCATGGTTTAGACTAAGCAGCAAGAGAAGCTTTCTAATAGCAAGAGATGTTCAACAGTGGAACTGCCTGGCTCAGGAGGTAGTGGACTTTTCATTCATTGGAAAGTGCAGGTCAGTAGGGCATCTGACAAGAGATTTGGTAGCTGCATCCTCCATTGAGCAAGGAGCAGGGTGGGGCAGGAATGATTCTGCAACTGCTCACAGGAGTGTTTCCCCACCTCGATTCATGCACATATTTTGCTTTTCCTGTTTGATTTCCACCACTCCTTCAAGATCTAGTATAACAGGGAACTGAGAGACAGGACCTATGAACTATGCTGCCCCTGGGTTCAAATCATACCTCTGCAAAGACACTGGGTGGTTTTGACAAGTCAGTGATTAACCTCAGCATGTTCCATCTGTAATAAGGGTATAATAACACTGACTTACGTTATGGGGTGCTTTCAAGGATGAGCAAGATAATGTTATAGTGAACACATAAAGCGCTTTATAAATGCTAAATACTACTGTGGTTGTATAAGTGTCATTGGAATCAACAGGGTAAATAACCCATCTAAACTTTGCAGGTTTCTCAGTTGTATAACTCATTCAAGTCACACCAAGGCCTGAAAACCACCACCATTCAGAATTTGGACTAATCTCTTGAGCTGCTGTGGTTAATGGACAATTTAAAGGGACACAGCACTTGTGCTGTTTTAGGTGGGATTCTTAATCCCAAATTCTGCATGAAAATTGGCCCCCACCCTTGCCCACCCACCAAGACGTTTGCAAGAAATGAGTGCATTTTAAAAGAACAAGTTGTCACTCTCCATATATTTTTTGGAATGCATGAAGAACAAACACGGCGGTGTAAGGAACTCTTTTTACACTGTTGCAAACATATGCAAGTCAGCCATTTCCGTATGAAACATAGCAAAATACGGGTGCATTGATTGACTCTCTTTATTAAGGAACTTAACGAATTAATCACAATGAGTATGGCTTCATTTGCAGCTCCCATCTCAAAACCAGGTGAGCAGCCACACAATCCTATGTCCAGTCAAAATCGATGAGCCTCACTCCAATGGCAGCAGCTTTAGGACTGGATCAAGGTTTAAAGGACACTGTAAAAACCCACCTTCCAGGTGAGCTCTCTGTTAAGGTGAACATGAGCCTCTGGCATCGATGCTTCGGCTGTTCCCAAGTGCTTGCAGAAGGAGGGGGCTAAAATTTGACCCAAGATCGACTGCAGAAAACTTTTGACGGCTGGCAAAGAATCCTGTGGAATCCTCAGTTAACAGCCTTGGGAATGGTTAAAAAAAAATTGGTTTCCTTTAGCAACGGCCAAACGTAACAGGTCTATAAGGGAATGACACTCTCCTGGGGTAGATCTGGATTAGCACTGAAGAGTATGACAGCGAAGTAATAAACTCACACAAAACATCTCCTGCGGCACCCGAGGGCCATTTCATAAACACTGCACAGGGGGCAAAGACAGGCTTCACACAAGGGGACTGCACTCAGATGCAGACAATCACAGCTCCCAGCAGAGGAGACCTGTATCATGCAGCCTTCACCGTATTCTCACACTTACATGTTTTTAAGTACACACTTGAAGCAAACTTACAGGGAATCTGCCAACTCCCACCAAACAAAAGCAGCAGCAGCAATTATTGGATCCCAAATTGGTCCCGACTGGCTTATTGCTACAAGCAAAATGGATGTGACAGATCTGTGCGTTCCAGCCCAGATCTGTTCCGAACACAAAGAACGGGGTGGCGGTCCAGTTTTATGAGTAAATGTCTGAACCAGAGGAGAGGAGCTGAACGTTACCTTCTTGTGTGCATTGCTCCAAGCTGCTCCCCACCCCAGGATCACCTCTTGTATTGGAGCCCAGCTGCATGCAGAAAAGGGGAATCTGAGCATCGCTGCCTGTGCATCCCCCGCTGTTTCATTCTGTTTAATATCCACCTGCTTTCTCTGTGCATGGGGCATAGTTGGGTTTTGACACACAGACCTGCTCCCATCACGTCCAGTTCGATCCCTTCGTAGGTAGCCGTCATTGCTCTCCGTGCACAGAAAAGGAGGCTGTCCTGAATTGTGTGTTGGCAGAAGCTCCCCAGGGCGAGAGTGGCTCTATTAAACACATACCAAGCATGCAGGTTGAAATCAAGGACGGCTACAAGTGCTTCAATTGTGGTGGGGCAAAACCTTGTGCTCAGATATGCACTTGAAAGTGTGCACAATTAAGAGAGCCAGGGGGAAGGGCGCATTTCTCTACCTGCCCGTCTCCAAAAGTACAAATTACAAGGGTTCTCTCTCTTTCTTTTTTTTTAAAGGAAAACAATCCCATGGAGTTTAAGGCAGTCCAGTGTACGGCACAGCCACAGAGGAAGCTCTCCTGCACAAAATGCGCTGAAATAAGATGGCACTGCAAAAGTATGCACATTTCAGGAAGGCTTGTGCAGGAGACCTTCCACCGTGAGCAAACCAGCATCCCTTGTTTTACTTTGATTAGGTGCCTGCAATTTGAGCATTCAGTGGGAATAAACAAACAAACAAAAACCCAACCAGGGATCCTTCTCTTCACATCTGCAAAAAGGAGTGTGGAATCTTATTTTAAGATGCCCATCCAAACCTCTGTGTCATGCAACAAGTAGAACCCAAATGGATGAAACAGTCAAACATGAACACATACACACACGCAAACACACACAGAGAGAATTTTTTCTTCTGGGAGAATTAGAGGCGAATTTTTATTTAGGGGAACGTGGTCATTTTCTTAACCAATGAAAGATTTCTGAAACCTTCATCTTTGTTAATGGCATAGGGTTAAAAACCATTTGTTAACCATTGGGTTTTAAAAAAAAGGCAATAGAAACAACAGTCGGAGGTTTTGGGTCCTTGATATAATTGATGAGAAATACATGCAAATAAGGTCACATGCCCCTTACTTCAAATCTCTCCCCCCTTCTTTCTCAGGTAAGTGGGGACAGCCCAGGCCTTGTTGATTGAAATGAAATTCCTGCAAGTAAACATACATAGTACGTACTGTATCCTTAAGGAGAAACTATTTCCAAGGGAAGGACAAGCTACAGGATGACAAATTTTAATAAGTGTTTCAGTTTGTGGTTATTGGAACTGCTGCGTTTTTCGGTTTGTGAATTCTTGAAAAAAAGAGATTCAGATTTTTATTTTTGCAAAGCATATAGCAAGGGCAACATTAATAGCCGCATTCAAAATAACAACATGCTTTTTTTTAATCACATAGCTCACTTTATCCTGAAGGTTGGTGAATTCCGTTTATTGTTAATTTTTTTTTACAACAACAAAGCACTCTTGAATTCAGATCCAATCTGGGGATGTTAAGTCCCCATATCAAATCTGCATTGCTGGGCTGGGTGGGTGGGGGGCAGATCCCATTACAAAGGGAAACAACAACATGGGTAACAATAGCAGAGAAAAGGGGTCAGATACTGAAGTGAATAAAAGATATAGAGGAAGGAGTGGTTGGATAATCATGATGTACAAAGGTAGGCAGCGTGGAATAGATATGAGAGACAAGGAGAGACAGCAAAGACAAAACTGATGAAGTATGGTGAAGGGACAAAATCTGGGGATTTCTGCACCTAAAGACAATTTTACATAGGGAAACCCCTTCCCCAAAGGTGACACTTTTCCTCTGAGTCCATTTTACCAAATCAGGAGTAAAAAAAGGGAAGGGTACAGTCCAGGAGTTCTCCTGCGCAAATACCACCGCCCCCAATCTTAATAAATGGAGCTTGTGCAGGAGAACTTCCCACTGGGTTGTGCCTTCACAGAGGTAGAAATCAATGACTTAAGATCAACTTCCGAAACAAAAACTTTTTTTTTTTTTTGCAATACATGCAAAGAAATCATTTCCCTCGGAGGATGTTTTAAAGAAAGGTGGAATTAAATGAAAGAACGTAGATTAGTGGAAAGGGAAAGCATGCATATAAATTTAGCAGCAGCAACAGCAAAAGGATGCCGCCTTCCCACCGGAAATCGTCAGGCTAACTTGAAGAGAAACAGTGCAGGTAAACAATGGGCTGAAAGGTGTTTAGCTGTGTACTGGATTGTGGCCCCTGGATCCTTTCCAGAGAAGTCAAGGAGAAGCAGAGGGTTACATCATGCCCACTGCAACACCCATTTCCTCATAGAGGCAAGTGAGGAATTACCCATGTGCCACAAAAGGGTTGGGATGTGCAGCTCCTTGTTCTTTGCTCAACAGTCTTCTTCACACTTGGTACAGAAAACACACACTTGGAAACCTATTCTGGCACACCAATTACGTTGGCTGCCCCAAGATCTACGGATGAAGGGTGGCATACAAATTTAATAAAATTAATGAATTAATGGTACTTATACATCTACGCATCCTGCCCTGCATTGGACAAAACTGTTGCTTAAGCATCCTGACGGTTATGATACCCTGAGCATAAAAATATATATATATTTACTTGAAAGCAAATTCTATGGAAATCAGTAAAAATCCACTTCCAAGAATTGACAAAGGAAGAGATTCAACTTCAAAAGACCAGATTGCAAACTAGCTTTCTTCAGGCACAATTTTATACAGAAGCGAATATAGCTCGTTATTTTAAATAAAAACAGGATCAATAATCATTTCTGACCCCACAGAATGGAACGAACTATGATTCTTTGATCTCGGTTAATTCCGACAACCTGTAGGCTTAACAGAGGCAAATGCGAATCATATGCAAAAACTGTATATCAATGACACTTGACACCTTACAGACTGAACAGGATTTATAAGACATATACACATCAAAGTGGAGAGCATTCATAGACAATGCTGAACTTTTTACATGTCTGGTGGGAAACTCCCTATGTTTTTTCCTTTTTCTTTTTTAATGGGCCGGAAAGAGATTTTATGGAATATTTAGAATAGAAATAGAATCAAACCTGCCCTTTCAATTCCAACGCAGTTGTGGCTTGGATATTTTAATAGTTAAGACCAAGGCTTTGTTTGTGAATCTCTTGTACAGCAACTTGTTTACTGGCAAAATACAGGAAATCACCTAAGATGCTTAATGGTTGCAAATGCAATGGGCCATTGAATCAATTGAGAAGTCTAGAACATACCACAGAGAGCTGAATTTGAAAACATTTGGTCAGTCTTTATGTAGCGGTGTAGGAATGAAAAGTGTGGAGGTATCTTTTGTACCTAACCACCAATTTTAATTTTAATTTTTTTTTGGGGGGGGGGGTCGGGGTGGCAAGAAATGGCAGTTGTGAAAAGATACAATTCCATGTAAGAACAAAAACCTTTCTTACTTCAAAGAAAATAAGCTGGTTTTTCACTCTGGTTATTTTGTTTGTCAAATCTCTTTACATACTGTTTTGAGCTAGAAAATGCAACCCACAAATTTTTACATAAAACCCACAGAATCAGTGCCCTTAGTTCTTGCACAGCTCCCATTCACTTCAAATGACATTGGAACTGGACCACTTCCTGCTGTATTGCGACACATATATTGTTATAAGTAAGTAACAAAACGGTTGCCTCCCCAATACTCTCCTATTTCTTAAAAAAAAGAAAAAGATGAAGACTCAAGAAGAGCTCATTAAAAAAGACAATTCATTCAGAAGGTTGGCGAAAGGAAGAAAACATATCTGGGAAAGGTACAAAGAGACAAAAGATTCATGGGGGGAAAACAGTAATGAAAGATGCTTAAATAATAATAATTATGTTATAGAGGGTGTAATTATTGCAGAGCAAAAAAAAAAATGATCTGGTTTTTAAAAGAGCAAGCCATTCTTGGGCAAACTGATGGGTGCCTGTCATTCTTAAGCTTAGCGGGGGGGGGGGGGGTTAAATAAAATTCTAAAGGCTATCACCCTCTCCCCACTCCAAAAAGCATTGACAGAAAGCTATCAAAGAACATTGTATTTGCCTCCCAATACAGCAGCTTTTTAAAAAAGCCTATCACAATACAGTATATAATCCTAGCTAGAGATTTGGTAAGTGGGGGAGGGGGGCCTTCAAATGTAATACAGTTGGCAAGTATTAAAACATTTAAAACATTCGAAGGAAATATCAGATACTGCAGATTTTATTTTATTTTTTAATGTAAAAGCAGTACTTTGAAAAGATTGCAGAGATTGTGTAGAGAGCAACGGCAGGGAAATGGCTGTATGGGCTACATACGCACATACATAAAAATCTTTTCACAACCTCCGCCTCTCAATTCACATGTATATACGAAGCTCCTCTTACTTCTTTGGACAGTGTCAGATCGACTCTTAAATGAAAGGGGGTTTTTTATATGAGGGTTTTACGTGGGGGTGGGGGTGTGTGTTCAATGTTGGGGGTTTTATGACATCACCAGGTTAAAGTACCCAATCAGCTCGCGCTCTGGAGAAAATTATTTCGTGGGGTGTTTCCTATAATATACTGTACTTCCAAGTCTGTCTTGAAGAAAGAAGCCAAAGGGGGGTGGGGGAAAGGTGGACATGACAAGGATTTTGGTGTGCAACCTGGGTGCTTTTAAAAACCTCTTTTACGGGTTGTGTTTTTTTTAAATGTGTGTGCTACTGTCTCTCTTTTCTTCGGCTGTGGACTTCGTTGGTTTTAAAGATCTATCTGCAAATTCAAAGGAGAGCTTTTTTTTTTAAAAAAAGAGGCACACTGAGAGGGGGGAGATTCCTTGTTTCTTCCCTCCCTCCCCTCCCCACCAAACACACACCGCTGGACTAAGATAGGAAAGGTACCAGGAGGAGGAGGAGGGAAAGGACCATGGCAAGACCACAATCTTCTCCTTTGCAACCCTCTCTGGATTTCTAGAGTGGAGCAAGAAAGAAAGGCAGCGAGAAAAGGCAGCTCTGGAGCCTCAAGGGATGCCTTCGAAAGGAAAATCCATCACTCAACGGCGGCGGGTTGATTTTGGGGGGTAGGAGGGAGCATGAGGAGGGGTTGGGAGAGGAACCCCTCTTTCTAGCTCCCCCCTCGCTGGTGGCTGCGAAGCCCCCCCTTTTTTTACGAATAAGCAGATAAACAAACATGTTCCTGACCTGCGGGATGGCTCCTGCCGCCGCCACCGTGGATTACAATGGAGATTTCCAAGCTGGCTACCAGGAAATCGACGGCATCACTTTGGGCTACTTGCAGATCAACGGCACGCGGATGTTCGCCCTGACGCAGGTCTTCAGCGACCTGTTTAAGGACATCCCGAGGGCCACCGTGAGCAAGAAGATGGAAAGCCTCAAGATCCAGAGCCGCCGCTGCGACCTGAAGGAGCTGCGCACCCTCAAGGCCATCCAGTCCGTGCCAACGCGCGCCGTCAAGTGCTCGCTCATCTCCAAGGCGGACCTGGAGGCCCTCTGCACCTCTTGCAAGGCCCTGGCCCCCAGGAAGAGGAAGAGGAAGAGGAAAAGCAAGAGGAGGGAAGCCGGGGACCTGTTCAACCGGCCCCGGTTACTTCCCGCGTACAGCGCTGCCGACGGCGCCTTTCGCGCCAACGTGGGTGCCGGCTGCGCCAAACGGGACGCGCTCTTAGGGGCCCCGTTCGCCAGAGGCTACGAGAAAGCCGCGCCGCTGCCGAAGAGCTACAGTCGCAGCGGCCGAGAGCAGCTCCTGGCCGGCGTGCTGAGCGCTTACCCCGGCGACTTGCAGCTCCTCCACTCGGCCGTCAGGGCGCACGGCACCGGCCAAGCGCCCGGCGAGGCGGAGGCCGGGCGCACCAAGCGCTCGGCTTGCGGGTGCCTCGGCAAGGAGAAGGGTCGCTCGGCATCCTTCGCGGGCCCCAAGAGGCAAGGCACGTCGGCCGGCTACTCCAGCGACTCGGATTCCAGCGGCGCGTCCAGCCCGGCCAGCTCCAGCGACTCCTCGGAAGAGGACGACGAAGACGACGACGACGACGACGAAGAGTCATCTTGCAGCAGCGAAGAAGGCAGCTCCTCCGGCTCGGAAAGCAGCTCCCTGTGTAGCGGGGACTCGGTGCAGAGTACCCGCTACAGGCAGGCGGCGCTTCCTCGGATCCCACCCCAAGCTGCCTCTCCTCAAGCCCTCTCTGGCGTAGCCAAAGCCTTGCGCCCGGACCCGAACTTACTCTTCTGGGCCAGGACGCTGCGCGCCTCCACTTTGGAAAGTTTCAAGCCGGCTCCTACCACCGCGCCAAAGGGGCCGCCGCGTGAGGACCCGGAACCCCGAGTAAAGCAGGAGGCGAGGCGCTCTCCCGTCTTCCCTGCCCGTCCCAGCAGCCCCAGCGAGGGCCCGCAGCCAAAGCGAGGCTTTCGGGAAGCTTCGGAGTTGCGCGCCCCGGAGCGCGAAGACTTCTCCAAGGACGCCGACTTCCTTTGCTCCAGTGAGGACCTCCACGTTAACGAGCCGGACAAGGCTGAGGAATCAGCTCTGCACCAGGACTCCAAGGAAGGGTCGGGGAGGGAAGCTCAATTCGACAGGCTTATCAGGCAGTCCAAGCTGTGGTGCTACGCCAAAGGCTTCAATGTGGACGGGAAAGGTTTGCGCAGGGCCGAGCAGGCCAAAGGGAGTTCCTCTGCCTCCAGAGCCGGCCTCCTCAGCCTGGCCAAAAGCGGCAGCGACTTAGAAAGGAACGCTAAACGCAGGCGTGCCGAGCAGGAAAGGCAGGCCAAAGGGAGGCCCCCAAAGATTTCGAGGAAAACAACCAAAAAGGGGGCCACGCCGCCTTGCAAACGCTTGCTCCACACCAGCCCGGCTCCTGCCAGGAATCCGTTTTCTTTGATGGGTACCTTTCCCTGTACGCCCGCTTTGGTCGTCGGCTCTGATGGGGATCTGTGTCCTGCGTCCTCTCTGTGCGTAAAAGACTCGTGCGCCCTCTCCAAAACGCACCCGCTTTGGACCTGGCAGCTGGGGGGCAATGCCATCCCCGTGCCCCCCAGCCTGAAATTCCGGGGATACCGTTTAGAGGACTTCTAGATGGAGGATATAAGCTGGTTTACGTGCAACAGGTTGACCTTTTTTTTTTTTTTTGATGGGGGACGGAGCGAATTGAATATGTAGCCAAAAAAAGAGAGACGGAGAATCTGATATTGCAATCTGAAAAAAAAAATATTTACTCGGCTGTAACATTTTTTGTTTCAGTGGCCTTTAATTCCAAATAAGTGTGTTGGTGACAGCAGCTTGTGATCTTAAAACACAGTTTCTTAGAAGTAGGTTCTACTGAAATCAGTGGAACTTATTTTCAAGTAAATGTGTTAAATAGGGGAGGAAGAGATCCGACTTTCCAATCATGATTACTTTTTTTTTTTTAACCCTCAAGGATGCCTTGACAAATGGAATTTCTGGCATTCCTTTACTTTAAAAAGAACAAAAGCTTTGTTTTAAAGAGCTTTCTCATTCCTCACTTTCTTCAAAAGATCCCACAACTTCTGAAATGTTGAAATTTGAAGCTTGGTTGGAAGTAGGCCTCAAGTGTGGTGTAACTGATGATTTAAAATGGGGAAAAAAACCACTCACACAAAAAACACAGCAGTACTGAAAGAGTGTAAAAGAGATTGGAGAACAAAATTTGGTGTTGTGTAATTTAAAAAAAAAAAGATATTTATGGTAGTAATACTTTGGCTTAATATGCACAACATTTTAATATGGGGAGGGCAGAAAAGGTCTGTTAGGGGGAAAAAGACACAAAGGAAGTTTGGGGCATAGCTGACCTCCCCCTTCCTTTTAATCTGGAGTGGTTTGCTCCATGCAGAGAAATTTAAAAGAGTTGTGGGTGTGTTGTGAGGAATGAGAAAGTTTCAAGGCAACCTCCCCTCCCCCTCCCCAGTGAAAGACCCTTCTCTTCTCCCCCTCCCTCATTTGCCAAGTTAAAAGTATACTCACCTCCCCTCCCCCACCTTTCTTCCTTAATTTGGAAGAGAAATGGCATGGCCTTTCAACCACCGCACATTAAACTCATCAAAGCATCACTCCTCCCCCCCCCCAGCCTCCATCCGTTTCCTGATTAAAACTAAAGCAAGACAAAAGTGACTGTTTTATCCCCAACAGCAGAATTTTGCAAGGGGATTTTTTTTTTTAGTAGAATGGAATTTTTCCCCCTTCTTTTTGCCTGAATTTGGGATTGTTTGTGTGTGCGTGTTGAATGGTGCAAAAAGTGATTTTAAGCAAAATTAAGTATATTCTACTGTCTACTGAAAAGGTGCAGAAGTGGGTGATGCAACTTCATTTGGGAAAAAGAAAAAAGATAAATAAATCCCTGATCTTGCTTGAACCAAAAGAAAGAAAGAAAGAGAGGGAGAGAAAAGGGTTACTTGAAACAGTTGTGTTTTTTAAAAAGGAGGTTGTTGTTTGTTGCCTAATAGAACCCTGACTTTTAAGTAGCCTTCGGTAACATTCTGTTTATTTAAAAATTTACTGGAAAAAGAAATTGGATCCAGGGGCAAATTTGCAATGAAATGCAGATGGACAATTTGATCTCCAAAGTGGAATGCAGAAAAAAGAGATTCTCCCCCCCCCCAACCACACTGTCAGAGGAAACTACACCCCCTCCCTCCCTGATACAAACAAATGTTCTTTCCTTTTATTATTCCTCTTTGTCTTCAGAGGTTTCCCTGCCTGCCTGAAATCAAAACCAAACCTCAAGCTATATATTTCCCCCCGTTTCAAAATTGGATCTCAGGGCACAAGCCAGAACTGTTACTCTGGAGTTGCTGTACAATCAGTGGAGGTCACAGAACGGTTTTTTAATCAGTGCAAAGAAAGGGTTGTTCTCTATAAGGTGAATATTTCTGGAATTATTGGGAATTAAACCCAAAGGTTGAAACATGTTTATCTGGAAGTAAGCCCCCATTATAGACTTGTTTTTACTGCTCCGGGTAATTGTCATATTTTGGACAGTCTTTGTTCCCACCTTCCTTCTATTAAAACAACATTTTCTCCTCACCTCCCCAAGAATCTTACCTGGGGAAAATAAAACAAAATAAATAATGGATTAAAATTGCAGATTTCAACTAAGGGGAAATCCTGGCTTCTTGAGTTTCACGGATTTTTGGAAGTGGCAGTGAATCAAAGTGAACTTGGAACGGAGAAAATAAGATGCTTTTAAAAGGTTGCAATCCTGGACACAGTTGCAAGGGAATAACCCCATGTTGCAATTTCTGGTACTCACTTCTGATTAAACATGTTTAAAATAGCGAAACCTTTTTTTCCCCCCTTCCCCTGGCCAAAATATTCTGCCTTCTGCAGGCAGCAGTCTTGACACTCTTTTTGAGAGGAATAAGGGTGGAATTCCAGTGGAACTCAGTAAATATGCTTAGTGTAGTTCTGTTGGTTTATTTTTTCCCTTTGCCAACCTGCATTTTTGTTGGAGAGAAAGGGGAATTTGTATTGTTCGAATCAATTTTGAAAGGAAATGAGGAGTAGCTTTCCCATGCCCCTAAAGGGGGGGAAAATGGGTTTAAATTAGTTTGTATGAATTCTCTTGGGTAGAATACATTCATTTGGGCTACCTTGATGAAGGTACCTTAATCCACCTTAATTGCCCCCAGATTTTTTTTTCCCCAACAACAAAAAGAATGAAACCAGATTATTCCTGGGAACACAACATAACTTGGGTGCTTTTATGTGGAGGACTAAATTAACATTGTTGTGACTGAAAACTCCCCATTTTCAGTAACCAGCTTTGAATATTTGTTGCCTAGATCGTAAGTTGTTTTTGCTGATATCAGAAGGAAAAAAAGAGGGTTGTGGGCTTTTTATTTTATTTTTTTATTTTCCTGTCAACTTGTATAGCCTGGTCTTTTTGGCTGTTCTGGTGACTTGGGAAAACTGGAGGAATATGACGGGGGTGGGGTGGGGAGATTTTTCTCCTTGCTGCTGTCTTAATTTTCTTCAAAAACTGCCTCACAACCCTTCTCAGCCCTGTCTTATTGTGTTCAAAATTTGAGCCCAACTTTGCATAAAAGAAGGGAGGGGTCCTGGTGTTTGCCAGGCAGACAGCCCTGTTCATTTAACTGCACACCTTATTTTCGGAGGAATGTGGAATTCAGTGGAGGCCAAATATTGACATGTCTTCTCCCTGCTCCTCCCCCCCCTTTCAATTTCTACCTTTAACTTCATTGGGAGTTTTGTAATAGTGAGCCGGACAAGAGAGAAACAGAAAGAAAGAGTGATAGGGAGGAAGGAAGAAAGGAAAGAAAGAAAGAAATTCAGTATGAAACATGCCATAGAAGGGATTTGTTAAAATGGGGGTGGGGGGAGCAGCTTCAAAAGACATGACAATCAGTGAAAGCAGTTTGTGGAATGAGGTTTCCAGAGCATATTGACCAGTATGCAGAAGGCTGCGGAATTTGGGGGTGTTACATTCAGAGAGGGAAAATGCATGTCTTACACCACAGGAGATCCCTATGCACACACACATAAATTGTGTAATTTATCTGCAGGCACTACAGTGTGCATGCATACACAGCCTTCTCCTCAGGATCAGGGCTTAAACACAATGCTCCCCCTCTCCCTTTCCTTTATATAAATATAAGAAATACTCTTAACTGTTAACAAGCACGAGAAAGCAGCAAATAGAAGATTTGCTCTCTTTTTTTGGTCTGGCACAAACAGGAGATTGCAGTTAGCAGGGACATTGTACGTATCTCATTATATAAGGAAAGAATAACCTCTTCTCTGGTTCATCTGCCCCACTTGCTACACAGGAATCACAGGCACCATCCACCAGGAGTTCCTCTTTCACAAACCCCTTTGAATGGGAGGTGCATGAGAGCCCATCTTGTGCATCACCCGATCATCTCTAGAGGGATCACGCAGGAGAACTTCCAGGCGGATTGTGCCCCATCTCATTTGTGTGTTTGTGTGTGTGTATAATTTGCATATAATTTCAGTTTCATTGTTCTTTAAAATGTACATGCAGCTATGCATAGATATGTGTTCCTTTTTCAAGGCTTGGTGTGGTGGTATTCAACTCGCCAGCCCCACCTTTTTTTTACACGTTGGAAAGAGCACATACTTATCACATGAATGCCTATGTTGTCAGCTTGTGCGTACAAAACACATGTGGTTTATGTATGTGTATGCTAACGTGCAGGAGGAAATTACGAGTACACAATGTGTGCATATACCTATCCTGATTTGTATTATTCAGGAAAGTATTAGCAGCTGCCAGGTTTGGAAGCACCTCATAGACTAGGGCTGCAGTGCTAAGCATCTTTGCTTGTGAAACAAGTCCCACTGAATTTACTTCTCTGGAAGCACGTTACAGGGGTGCAGTCCTGCTTCTTTAGTGGCAAAAATCCCATGGATTATAGGATGATGGTGATAAATTATATATTAACTTCATTATCCCACCGTTCCTCCTTAGGGTAGCAAACCACATCCTTTTCCCCACCCCAAAAAAAGGTTCTGTAAAAAATCCAGTTTAAAACATCTAAAAGCAGTTGCCATTAATTATTATTTTTTTAAAAAAAAAAAACAGCTTCAGCTGAAAAGGTTATTTCATCCAGTGATCTGAGGGTTACCAGGACTAGTATTCTGTAGAGCAGGGTTGCAATCTCCTTTCTCTAAATACAGAACCTCACATTTCCTCTGATGATCAGATGGAACATGTGTATACATGTATATAGACCCATTTATTTCTGTGGAGGAAGCATTCGTCCAAAGGAAATTGTGCCCTGGTCTGCTTCCTCCATTGAAATTGATGAGAA
Organism: Podarcis cretensis; assembly: GCF_951804945.1. NCBI lineage: Eukaryota > Metazoa > Chordata > Lepidosauria > Squamata > Lacertidae > Podarcis > Podarcis cretensis. Next base: position 25,103,405 of record NC_137182.1, on the reverse strand, counting down.
CACACCTCACAAGGTTTTGTCTCTTTGTGTGTGTTTCACAGATGGGAAGTTGCTGGATTTTTGTAAGCTGCAATGTACCAGTTTCAGGTGCATTCACAGACAATTTTTTTCATACATGACACTAAATGTGCATGTCATTCCTGCAGCTGTGATGCAAATATACATTCCATATTTGCTAGCCTGTACGTAAATTTAAAAAGTGACTTTTTTAAAAAATGCAGCATGGAGAACATTCACACATATGTCCAAAGAGTGTAAGAAAGATCCAAGTGTGCTTTTAAAGTTGTATGTATTGTTCTCTTATTTTCTTTGTTATTATTATTTCAAAGTTATCTTCTGCTAAGCAACAGCCCTGGCTATTTTGAGTGCATGTAAACATGGGAACTTCTTAGTTTTCACCTGAGGGATGGCCCTTTCAAAGGTGGCCATTACAGTCAGATTATTTGGCAAATGTGTATTGTCCGATCCCTGTGAAAATATGAGGTTTTTAAATATGTAACCTAATTGATCTGCCAATTGCCACCTTTGCCAGGGAGACACATGCATTCCCAAATGTTTGGCATGGTTTTGGGTGTCGGAAGTTATGAAATCCAGACAGTAGCGGCACCCACTCCAGTAGTAGTAATAACCATCATAATAAGAGCTTAAATAACTTGGCAATTTGCTCACCTTTGCTAGCAGTGCCATCTTTCACCAGAACTAGCCAGCTCAGTCTGCCTACTACTGGCAGGGATGACCTCTGAGCTTTTTCCTAGAAGTGCAAGAATATTTACAGTTTGTGTAGTGGTAGCTGATGACATTTTGGACAGTCAACACTGTGCGCAATGGTCCTTGGAGCCTCTCTTTCTTCCCCCTGCCACTGTTGGCATATGTCAATGTTATCAGTGCAAGATAGGATGTGAAAGTGGGGCATTTTCAAATCAATTGCACATTCTAGCCCAGGAGTTCCCAGACTTTGGTCCACAAGCTCCATTCAGTTGGCCTGATATTTAAAATTGTATTTGTCTTTCTTTCGTTTCTTCTATTGCATTTTATTGCATTACAGTTTTAATCGTACGGAATAAAAGAAGCAATAGAAATACCATTAAAAACCATACAACATCTGGCACAGTGAATTCCCAATTGCTACAACAGGCAGAAAAACCACTAAGTGGTCTGCCAAGAGCCTCAGCAATTTTCAAGTGGCCCATGGAGGCAAAAAGGTTTGGGATCCACTGTTCTAACCAATGATAGGTTTCACAATTGCATTGCAGAACTAAAAATGCATGATATGCTTCATGCCGTGTACAAACACTTTATTCTTGTGCAAGAAATTTAAAACAAAAAACGATTTAAGCCTTACTTGTAGAAGCCAATATCATCTCTGCAGCACTGTTGCACTTTCATCACAGGGTTCTATTTATGCCTTATGTGTGTGTGTTTTTGCTAAGACAGATACTTGTAGAAAACAACAGTAGCTGGAAGAAGTTCTGCCTGCTTATTTTGCTTAAACTGAGTCTAGATTAAAGTTAGCCAATTGAGGCTGCAGTCCTGAAGCTGTTGTCCTCAGCGCATTTACGTAACTGGGAGTAAATCCTACTGAGATTTACTTCTGACTTTGACTTTAAATCACGCCCTTGTAAGTTGGTTCCACTGAAATGGATGAGATCACACAGTGCAATCCTGTGCATGTCTCTGCTCAGACGGAAGCCCCATTGAGTGCAGCTGGGCTTACTTCCAAGAAAGTGGTGTCTGCAGCCTATTAACAGATGGGAAGAAAGCATATGGATGAGTGTGTAAAATAGATATACATTCTGGAATTGCATTCCATGAAATGCCTAAATATTCTCTCTCGTATCCCTTAAACAAGTTCTCAACAACATGGAATTATTCTGTGTGCAGAATATAACAATCCCTCTTCTCCCCATCTGTAAATGCCCTTTTTACATCCTTCTAAAATTCCTTGGCAACTCGCTGTATCTTTCTGAAAGATTTTTGGTAGTGTTTTGCAATGCTATAAATAGACACAAATAACTTAAGATCTTAAAATATTTGATAGAAGCTGAAGATGAGCAAATTGAACACATCAAAAATTTCCAGTGGGGGAATAGAGAAGCAGTCATTGGTATTATTTTTTTTCTGGGGCTTTAAAGCTAATATCCTCCTGTGTGAGTTCCATAAGACTTTTCCCCCTAGATTGTGTCCTTAAAGCACCATGAACATATAGGAAGAAAAGCAAACAATGGGTGTATGTTTACCTACTAGCAAATTCCAATGTACCGTATTCAATGGTGCTTAGTCCAGGTTACTGTAGTATTGCAATATTGCATCCAGTGGTATTCATAGTCAAGAGTAGATCCACTGAAATGAATGGGTACCAATAACTTTGCTCTTTTAATTATAGTGTTGCAATACTGTATCCAATGTTAGTCATAGAGGAGACCCGTTGAAATGAATGGATATGACTAACTTGGGTCCTTGAATGGGTCTAGCCTGAGTAAAATTTTAGTTGGATGCAACACTTTGGCTATGGATGGGGGTTTTTTCCCCCCATGCACAGGGGAGTAAACCCACTTGAACTCAGAAAGAAATTGAGTAAACATGCCTGAGAATTGTGTTAGTTCTTTCTACAGCTCCCAAAGGAAACTCATATTTTAGCAACATAATACAATAATTGTTCACAACAGAGTGGTGGCAGCTTTCAAATTAGTTCAAAAAGGGTGATTGGAAGACCCACTTTTTACAAGGGAGAGAGTGAGCAGGCCTCCTTAGATTATTTGGGGGAAGAAATGGACAAAAATAAGTAAAATACTTCAAAAAAAAATCAGCAACAACCTTTTGTAGAGTGAAACTGCTTTTTGAAAAGGTAGGAAAAAAATTAAAAACCTCACACAAACAGAACAATCTCTAGAGTGTTCCCCTACCTGCCAGACTCAGGTGCTCTCAGTTCAGAGATATATATAGACTGTGTTATGTTATTACTATTTTTAGTGGAGTTGTATGGAGGGGGGAATACAAAAGTAGAGGTGAGTTTCTCAGGTTCCATTCCCCAGTTTTATCCCCCCTTTTTTTCCTTGCCTTGCATAATTAGCTTTGAAATGTAAAGCAGAATGAGCCTTCAGGTAAATCAGTTGAACTGTGCATGAGAGAAAGATATATTTGGGCAGACTTGAGGGAAGGCTGAAGGGGGCGGGGAGAGGGAGAGAGAGATGGTTGGAAGAAAGAGAAGAGGAAATATGCAGTCACCACATTGACCATCACTTTCAGGTTTTAAAGAAGTGCTTCTCTATTTTTCAAGAAGGAAAAATAAGGAAAAACACACAAGTAAGGTGCTAGTAATCTGGGAATGTCTTTATTAATTAAAGTTTCTTAGTGCTGAACCAGAGAAGAGGAATTTCCTTAGGAAAAACCCCCAAACATATTTATTACTTTTTCCCTCCAAAGGAATTGGAAATGGGAGATCGAGAGAAAGAGAGTGAAAAATCAGCTTTCCCCAGTGAATAATGTCTATGATTTGCAGTGCAATGCAAAGTGGAAGTCAGGTAAACATGTACAGTATAGGATTGTAGCCTTGGTTACATGTAGCTACAATTACATCCTCTCTCCTCAGATGAATTTCCTTAAAATTCTGCATTTCCTATCACCATTTTTATTCTTTTTTTAAAGCATCCTTTCCATTTTTGGAACACACCTTGGAAAATGAAACACATGGAGGGAAGGGGAGAGAGAGTTCAGTTTTCCATCTCCTTCCAACACCCTTCCCAAAATATACTTGACTTGAGAAGAGGGCAGGAGAGAAAGAAGGAGGCAGCGATATGTACCTTTATTTATTTTAAGTTGTTGTATGTACTGTATATAAGGGAAAAAACTGTAATCCCCAGTGTGCAATATGGATCCTTGACTGAGGAATAAAAAGACATTTTAAATAAAACAAGCGTGTGTGTATGTTACTGTTGTTTTTAACAGAAGATTTCCCCCTTCACAAATTACGTAGCTTGAGGAGTCATCCTGTTTATGGCTGTTTGGCTGTCTTGTTCTGCTTTCTGCAGAAGATAATGAAGTAGCAAAAGCTATATATGTTTTATTGGCTGGGAATAGTTTGATGGGTTTAAGCTAATGCAAGCTTTCCGATTTTGTGTGTATTCCACGACCGCAGGCTTCTAGCTCTTCAGTAGGGGGGCGAAAAATTAATTCTTTGAAAGCTTGCACACTCCTTCCCAAAATATATCATTCCTCCTCCATTCTAGCTCCTCTTCTTCATAATCTTAGTAGTAGCTGAACAGTTCCAATGCTACAAAGACTCATGTTTTTAGACCAACTTTGGCGTCCGTTTCCTTCTGTGTAGACCTCAAGAGCTGTGAGTAGCAAAATTCCACAAAGTAAAATGTGCATATCTTACTTTCCTGCAATGAAGTAACCCAAATTGTGAGCCAAAGAAAGCTGAATTCTTCCAACCTGTGACAACTAAGAGGGCTCAGGGATATTCCTGCAAGGAAATATAACAGCAGCAATCAAAGCCAATGGCTACCTGAGGTTGGTACAAGTGGTAAAAGGACTCCGCTTTAACACCATGTCATTGTGAAGAACCAAACATTGTTTCTTTCACCAACACTACAGCTCTGCCATTGGAGTCTTGTCACAAGTGAGGTAAAACTGCAATCTTACACCAAGCCCCACTGGAATTTACCTCTGAGGGAATCTGGCCACTTATTTATTAAATTCCCCTACCACCCATTCAACAAAACCGCTGGGTAGGTTCACTAAACAATGTAAAAGGGCACCCAGACACATAACATAGTAATGTAGCCAAGATGGCAAAACATTGGCTAAGACCACATTAAATACCAGCATAAAACAGTGTAGAATCAAAATAATACAGCCAAAAAACTAGCATGGGGGAATGCTATTGGTGCCAATAGCTAAATGTGGCACTAACAACTAAAGCTGTGTGCTTTACATCTTTCAAAGAATTCTGGGCACTGTCTGTTAAGGGTTGTTGAGAATTATATCCCTGTGAGGAGAAAACTACAGTTCCCAGAATTCTTTGCATCAAAGTGTGTTCTTTGCATGTGTGTATTGTGCACACACAGCCAAAAATCATGTTAAGTGGCCAATCACTCTCTCTGGTCATTCTAATCCACCTACCAGGATGGGTTGTTAGGGTAAAATATGCACCCTCCCCACCCCACCGAGCTCCTTGGAGAAAGGATGGGACAAAACAAATTATAAACTGCATATTTACTCAGAAGTTAATCACGCTAAGTTCAGTTCTATTTACTCCCAGGCAAGTGTGCTCAGGATTGGAAACTTAATATGGTAAGTAAATAAAAAAAGGAGAACCACTTTTGAATCAAATGTGCATTCTAACAAATGTAGGTTTTTGATTTGCTTTGAAGAGCTGGAGAATGCCGTGAAAAGTACCGATTTAAGCATCTTTGGTGGAGATTGATGTTGGATTCCTTCAATTCATGGTCCTTTGACCCTGACTGTCAAAACGATGGGGCAGTTTTTACCCAAGGGTTGAGAGCTACAGATGGAGAGCATACAGCTATAGGTGGGTGTGAGGGACTTAGGCTAAGTCAATTATTGTGGGAGTGATCTAGCCGCATTCCCTGATTGATTGTGCCTGCCCTTTTTATGACACAGAGTTGCAGTGGACAAATGAAACATTTAAACGGAAATCAATAGACATTTCCGCCTAATTTTCAGCCCAAGTCTCAAGGAGATCTTTTACACTGTACCCAAGTTTTTCCCGCCAAAACCTCATACGACCACCTTCCAGACATGTTTCACATTCAGATCCACTGGAGGAAGAGGAAGAGGATCAAAGACAGACGAGATCTGGCATTATCATGATCCAGTGTGGGCAAATATCAAACCCAAATCTTACATCTGAAGAAAATTAAAGTGTTGTGTTGGTGGTTGTCTTGGGTTGTTTTGGTTTTTTGTTTTTGTTTTTTTGCTATATATAATCTTTTTAAATTTTATTTTAAACAGCATATATTTCATGTGTCTGCTAATGTGGGGACAGAAATTGGGGTCTTCATCATTATCGCTAGGGAAAGGGAACTAAAGTTCTGTGTCAACCCTGAGTCAAGAGTAGGATCTTTTGAGATTAATGCTGCCTCTGCCCCCAAAAGTGTGTTTAGTAACACAACAAACGTCAGGAAGAAACATTTGAAACTGCTGGAGTAGGAAAGGGTTTCGTGGGCAGTGCTGGAATCAGTGGACAAGCAGGATCTAGAACACACTGGCTCCTCCTACAAAGCAAGGGGTGAGATGACCGCCTTTAGCTGGCAGGTAAGTTCTCCTGCACAAGTCCCAAGGGCACAATGGCACGCTGTACTTCTGGGAGGCTACTTATCATTGCTGGCTTCATAAGAAAAGCCCTGCTGGATGATGCCAAAGGCCCTTTTAGTCCAGCATCCTGTTCTCACAGCAGCCAACTAGGTATCATACATAAAGAGTTGGAAGGGACCCTGGGGATCATCTAGTCCAGGCTTCTTCAAACTTGGCCCTCCAGATGTTTTTGGCCTACAGCTCCCATGATCCCTAGCTAGCAGGACCAGCGGTCCGGGATGATGGGAATTGCAGTCTCAAAACCTCTAGAGGGCTGAGTTTGAGGAAGCCTGATCTAGTCTAACCCCCTGCAATGCAGGAATATGCAGCTGTCCCATTCGGGGATCGAACCTGCAAACTATGGGAAGCCCAACGGCAGGAGCTGAGCACCACAGCACTCTCCTCACTTGTGATTCCTAGCAGTTGGGATTCAGAGACATACTCCCTCCAACAATGACAGAGGTTTGATCACAGTCACTTTGGCTAGTCATAATAAATCAACATGTATCCTGCAATATATTGTGTTGTTAAAGGCTGGTGCAGTATAAAATAAGGATTAATAGGCTGCCAGTTGCAAAGTCTACGGATTGGGTCATGAGCTCCCTAGTCAGCCTTAGGGGCAGCTACAAGTTCTGCAGCATCATGCACTGAAGTCTGGCCAAAGCTGGTGCTTGCTTTTCACAATAGCAAGCACAGGAAGACAGAATTTGGGGAGGGGGCAGAGAAGCATGAAGAGAGGAGGGCCTGAGGATCCTCCCCCCCCCCCCCGACTCCTCCTTTCCAAATGGCTCTCAAAGGTGGGAAAATGGATTAAAAGCTTCTGTTCCTTTCATTTACAAATCTCCTCCCACGAAGCATCTTGCAGCAATTTCACAATGAAACACAAACCGATGTAAAATAATTGCATATATAAAAACAGCTAAAAGTAGGGGCGTTTCTACAATTTCCAAATCCAATTTTTAAAATCCCCGTTCTGAAGGGATGTTGAAAGCTGCATAGGAAATTCAAGAGGTGCATCTGCCATCACCCTCCTTAGGAAATTCCCCCTTCTGTGTAGCTACCAAAGATATAGAAGCCTTGTCCTCACTTTTCCTTCTGTGGGGAACCCTTGGCCCTCCCGAGGTTGCTGAACTACAACTCCCAACAAGCATGTCTGTTGGCCATGCTTGCTAGGGGTGGTGGGAGTTGTAGTTCAGCAACATCGGGAGGGCCAAGGGTTCCCCACAGTTGCTTTAAGTCTTACAAGGTTTGGGCCATGGGCATAGCCAGGGGGTGGAGGGGCAGCTGCACCCCCAATCAAGTAAATAAATAAAAATACTTAACTAAAAATAGAAAAAATCAGACTATTTGAAATGGTTTGACAGATTTTTCTGAGCCCTTGGGGTCAAAAGAAAGTAATCTAAAACAGCAATTTAAAATAGTTGTTGAGACTTTTCATTCCGAATCTGTTAGACAGAGCCAGACAAAGCAGGATGACAGGTGGGTGTCCTCCCCCCCCAACATAAATCCTGGCTACGCCCATTATTTGGGCCCCCAGTTATTTGAAAGACCACCTCCATCCAATATCAGTCTGCATATAACTAGTGTGATATTGGCAGAAGGAGCCCTACTTACCTGCTTGCCTCAGAGAATAATTTGGTTGGCCAACATGAGGGGAAAGGGCCTTGTCTGCAGTTGCCCCACATCTCTGGGACAATTTATCAGCTTCGCTCCAATGGGACAAGTAGCTCAGTGGTAGAGCATCTGCAAAAGGTCCAGGGTCCAATTTCCTGACAACTCCAGGTAGGGCTGGGCATGTCCTTTGTCAGAAGTGCTGGAGAGCTGCTGCCAGTCTGTGTAGACAGTACTGAGCTAGATGGGCCAATGCTCTGACTCAGCATAAGGCAGCTTCCTAAGAGGCTTCATCATTCCAGGTCTTAGGAAAGCCCTGAAGACTGCCCTCCCCTTTTGTCTAATTTTTAAAAAGTTGTGTTCTATTTTATTTTATTTTATTGGCAGGGGGGTGGTAGCAATAAACTATACTCTGGTATTTGTGAGGCTGAATATTTATGGTTTATACATGTAGTGTGGTATATTTCAATCATATGTTGCCTCAGGACGGTTTTTCCTCTTAATAGTGACATTAAAACTGATCTGCTTTACAGGGCTGTTGTAAGGGCAACTGAGATACTTAAAGGAAACACTTTGAATGCTTGAACTATACTATAGAAGTATTAAGTTTAATTTAACTTTAAAGAGAAATCTGTTCTTTTCAAAGAAGCAACACTATTTATCCTAATAGTCCAAGCATGCAAATATTAAACCATCCTTTGCAAGAAACCACACACAGTTCAATGAAAAAATATACATTGGAGTATTTTGCTCGGTTTTGAAACTTTCCTTTGCAACCAAGCCTTCGAAGGGAATTTGTATTGTTCAAATCAAACCAACTGAATTTGGACTTAAAAAAAAAAAAAGCACTCCAAATCGGAGTCTCTTATGCCCTCAATTACGTTCTGCTTTGAAACATATTGAAAAATAAGAACAGAAGAGTGAGATAGGATCAGATGTTAACCCCCTCTGCACCAAACCTTCGAACCTAACCATAAACTATGTTAAATATTATACAAAAGAGATGTTTCCAATTTCATACACCCCGCCCCCCCGGAAAAAAACAACAACAACTGAGGAGAGAGGCTTCTTTCTTGAAATGCAAGTTTTCCTCTCCTCTTCAATCAAACCCGAATAAAAACTTGGAGTAGTGGTATTTAAATAAGTATACACTATATATCTAAAGCACATTATCCCACTCTCACGCCCCCATTAAAATAATCCCAGGAACTGTTAAGGGTGCTGGAAATTGTTGCTCTCTGCGGGGTAAAATTCTGGCGAAATCAGTTCCTTTCCTCTTCTGTATTTTATAGATCTGATTACTAATAATAAATTGGCTAGATGTATAGGAAGAGGATCAATAAGGAATTAAATTTTGTATGGGCAGCAGCTCCCCTGTTTAATAACTTTCCAGAGCTAAGGCGTCATATCCCTGAATCCTCTTTTCTCTCTGTGTGTGCGCGCGCGCTTGCTTGCGCTTGTGTTATTTCATTTAATAAACGTCAGGGGAATAACTGGGGTTGGGGATATATATATATATGCGCGGCGGGATGAAGTACGGAAGAGAAGTCTGGGAAAAGGAAAGATGAGGCGAGGGTGTGTGTGTGGCTGCGGATTCCTTGATTTTAATGTGGTGTCAAAGTGTCAATGATAAATTAGATAAAAGCAAGTTAAAACAGCAAGCCTTGGTTGGAGGGAGAAGGCGAGGCTACAGCTCCTTAATCTGGGATCTGGAGGGGTGGGTGGGTGGGGGGAGTTGAAGCCTGGAAGGGGGTTGAAGGATTAGCCCTCCTTAAAAGTCTTCATGTATTATGTTTACATATAGTCAGCCGAGAAGAATGGATCAGGGTTTCTGGCAGGGGGGGGGGAGAGAGGAGGGCTTGGGGTATGTTTTTTTAAACTCTGGTTTATCAGTCTCTGAAGAGCCTGAAAGGAAGGTTCTTTTCCCTGGAAAATTTCTTTTCTTTTCTGGGAGATAAGGGAGGGGAGGACACCCACCAAACCTTAAACGCCCCCCCCCCTTAACCACAACAATCGGCCTGGAATGTTAACTCCGGCCTGCCAAGGTGACACTATGAATCTCACTGTGCTATTAACATCTGCATGTTAATGGCTCAGTGGATGCAGTTCAGGCCAATCTTGGGGAATTTACCTTAAATGAGGCCATATGGAAATAAAGGGGAAAACTTGGTTAACTTAAACGCTTTTTTTTTTTAAATGGCCCTCCAGCAAATCTGCCGAACAGCAAGGAGAAAGGCAGGTTGGAATCCTTTGAAGAAGGACTCTAGAGAAATTTGGGATGCATTTTATCAAGTTATAGGGAACAAGAAAATAGAATGCGTCACTTTGAAAATGAGAGAGAGTGTTTACTCCCACCCCGCTTTGTCTTTCCCTTTTCTTTGTATCATTTCCATTGTTCCCTTTTTTCTCTTTTAAATTTCTTTTTAAAAAATCAGTTTACCGACTACAGCATACAAACATTAATCATTGCCCTAACTCAGAACCAATTTCAGTTTGAGTTACAGAAGCGAGTATACAGGCCGTCGCATCAAAGGCCTAACTGAAAGTAAAATATTCAAGGAAACACTCAAATCAACCACCGCAACTAAAATCCTTTTTTTAAAAAAAAAATCTGACCAGCAACCACACTCTTCAATTCCCAAATTGGGGTTTGGGAAAGCCTATTACAGTATTATCAGATAGAAACAAGAAGTAAATCACAGTCTCTAATATACAACTGTTGATGAGGCAGCCATATGAAACCAGTAACACAGATCCATACACATTAAGTACACAATTAACAGCCCAGTATGCCTGTTGCCTGTTTACTCAAAAGTAGGTCCCACAGATCTCAGCAGTGCTTTCTCACAAGTAAGGGTTCACAGGATTGCAGCCACAACCGATAAACATAGCGTAAAATATTTATTTACATACCCCAGGCACTAAAACTAACTCTGGCCTCAGCAACCTGATCATCACCACCCTGGTTTCATAATCTCATAAATATTTTACCCTCTTCTAAAGAACAAAAAGATACTGTCTGCCTTTTATAGAAAACACTCCTTTTGAAAGGAAATGCTGGTGAACATCCCCCCCCAAGCTTTTTCCTTGCCTTCTTTTTCTCTCTTGTTGCAATTTAGCCCTAACTCCTGCGATCACATTTATAGCTCAATCCTAACCATGTTAACTGAGGAGCTAGTCCCGCTGCTTTCAATAAACGTAATTCTAAGACACTGTGCTTAAGGGTTATTTCCACACCACCCTTTCTTGATGTCATCGACACTATTTGCGCACTCGGTTCTTATGAAGAATCTGAAAGATGTCCTTCTGACTCCTGGAATAGCTCGGTCAATAAGAGCATAAGATTCTTAATCTCAGGGTCGTGGTTTCAAGCCCCACGTTGGGTAGGGTTGCAACACGTCTGGAATTTCCTGGACATAGCTGGGATTCGGCTGTCGGAAACAGGGCCCAGGTGGAAAGCGGTTGAACGTCCGGGAAAATCTGGACGATGTATGACAACCCATGTCTGAAGTGTAGATTTTGGCGAATTTCCTTAAAAATAGCTCAAAAAACTTCATTTTTTTTGCAAAAAAAGAGAGAAAAAGCTGAACAACTTTGGCCAAAAGAATCTCAACAACTTTTGTGTCCAGATTTTCGCTTTTTGAAATATGGCAACCCTAATTTTGGGCAAAAAGATTCCTGCATTGGAGGGGGTTAGACTAAATGACACTTTTGGTCCTTTCCCACTCTGTGATTCCCATTTGTGCTCACCCCTCCTGTTATCCTCTGCCTTTTCTTTTTAAGTGCTGGGTTACTGCAAATGTTTAAATCTTCCACTGTAATTGTAATGCAAGCCTTTCAGGCATGAAGTAACTAGCACAATTGTCTGGCCTGGTGTGTAGAGGAATAATCGGTGGCATGGATGAGTGTTGGTTAGCACAAGGGGACTAGATATTGTGCAATTGCCACAGAACAAGAAGATGGTGCCAGTAATAACACACACTCAAAATGTCTTTGTGGGTGTTTAGGGAAGTTTTTAATGTCTGATGTTTTATTGTATTTTTAATATTTTGTTGGAAGCCACCCAGAGTGGCTGGGGTATAAATAAATAAATTGTTGTTGTTGTATCTTGTTTGTTTGTTTGTTTTGCAGTCATCCAGAAGCACCCAAAAGAAGATGCTTTGCTTTCAGCAGCTTCTGTCTTAGGAAGGAACATAGGAAGCTGCCTTATACAAACTATGGATCCAACTACCTCAGTATTATCGGTGCTAAGGATGAGGATGTCTGTGGTTTTCCAGGTGCTGTTGCACTCAAACTCCCAGCAGTCCCAGCCAGCATGGCCAATGGTCAAGGATGATGGGAGTCGTAGTCCACCAATCTCGGGAGGGGCTGCAGGATTCCTGTCCCTGCTATCCACACTTACTTGGGAGTTAGGGAAGCCATGTGTCCTGCTTTGTAGATGACATGAAGGGCTATCAGAAGACAGTCCTCTATTTTAAGGTACCCCTCTATTTGAAGAGTTGTTCAGAACATGTCCGGCTGAAAGATAAATAACCCTAAGAAGGGAAAGCACCAGGGGTGTGGAAGCTGCCTATCCACAGCTAGCAGCAGCTGGCCGGTAGCACTGTTCCCCAGTATGGTGAGCTATGTTGTGTTTCTATTTAAATTATACTACCAATATCTAAATTTGAATCTATATGCGTAAATTAGTATATGCAAACTTTCTGCAAAGCTGTGTCCCTATTTTTTGGGTAGTGCATACCATAAGTTGTCACCCTCCGGGGCGTAAGGACCTTTCTCTGCATAGAAAATTGCAATAAATTTTCCATTGTAAAACAACAGCTCTAACTAACAGAGTTTCAGCTGTTGTTTTTCTAAATAGAAAATTTATTTTGGTTTTCTATGCACAGAAAGAAAGCATTGAAGAGTTATGACGATAAATGGGGGGGAAAAGACATTTGTATATGGGTTGAGCAAAAGTGCCCAAGTTTCAGAGGACAGAAGTGAAAATGACGGTTGTTCTCATGTAAATAAGGCAGATTCACATCATGAGCCATTAAGTATAGTTCCGGATTTGCCAGGCTTGTGGAGAAGGTTGTCTTGAGAATGTTGGTTTTACTGACTATGCATCGCCTCCGGCATTTCTCTGGTGAAAAGAGGGACATCTTATTCCATCCCCTCCAACATATCTCTGATGAAAATAGGGACGTCCTATGTAAAATCATATAGAATGTGTCTGGAAATTCTAGTGCTTGCCTGAATCTAAAGTTACAAATAATTTTCTCAACAGTAGCTTTATTTAGAATTGCACAAAAGTCCAGGTCAGCTATCACAGCCAAACTATGGTATGACTGCAAGGAACATGCTGTGGGTGTGCATGCTCTGCTCCCTAGTTCCTATCAACTGCAGCAGCTGCATCAGGCAAATTAAAATGAAAAGGCTTTATGCCAGAAGTAAAGCCTTTCTGGCTGACCTTGGGCCAGTCGCTGCCTCTTAGCTTAACCTACCTCACTGGGTTGTTGTGGGGATTCATTGAGGAGGGGGAGAGACACGTACATCAGTTTGAGCTCCTGGGGCAGGGGGGAAGATACAATATAAATATAATAAATAAAATAATAAATCGTGAAATTTAGGAAATCCTCTCTAGAAATGCAGAATGCTGACTCTTTGAACTCTTTGCTTATGGGTGATTTTTAATTATTTTTTTAATTATTTTTTTAAAAAAACGCCTGTTTTTAACTGTTTATTGATGTTTTTTATTTTTTATAAATCATTTAGACAGTTTTATTTTTGATTCTGATTACAAGCAGTGTTAGAATGCTGTTAAATAAATAACTAAATAACTAAATATTCATTTAATCAAAACACACACACACACAAAAGCAGCTATATTCCAAAAAGAGTAGTACTATGTATCCAATGAGCTGATTTCCCATTTAGTGCCAAACTGAACTGCCATAATCATTTATAAGACTAATTCTTTGGGTAGTTTGTCTGCATTTGTACTATCGAAAGTACTCAGCAACATTAGTTTGGGGCAACAAATAATAGATTCAGTAGCAAAGAGGATAATTTCTGCCAAAATGAAATTCCAGAAATCTTAAAACTATGTACAGTCCTACCATAAATGATAATACAGTATGTATCAGTTTCATCACAATCTTTCAAACAAATAGGTGATATGGAGAACTCTTTAGATATTTGTAATGGAGTGTGTACTACCTACACAGTAATTTAAAGAGCTTTCCCTACTAAAGTTTTTAAAAGGTCTGGATTCCCTAATCTTTTTCAAATCATTAGTTTGTATTGATATAACAGCATCCTGTTCCCATATTTCTTTTGTGGGGTTCCACAGATCCAAAGACTACATTAAGTACCGTAATTTAGAATATAATTAGGAAAATTTCCTCCTCTTTTTCATTGAGTACAGTAAACTTTCAAATTTTGTCAAATATCTAAGGGCTTGTATTTTCACTTGTCCTTTTGTAATAAAGCTGTGAATTTGGTTAAAATAAATCTAATTTGTGTTGGTGTCTGTCATTTTCATTTGAGAAATAAATGTAGGGTAATTATTAGTACCAGAGGCTCATGGGAGTATAGAGACCTTTAGATTCCCAAATTCAAAGTAGACATCAGACTCACCTTGGCAAAAATTTGGATGATGTAATATTGGGATAAGTGGGGAAGTAACAGGTGTTAATTTATGTTGCCAAAGTTTCTAGGTTAGAACTGTACAGTTAGTAAATGGATTTGTATTTATTTCAATACTTTTAAGAGAGAGAGCTGGCAGTGGGAGGTTTGTAGAAAGCTTAGATTCAGTATCTACCCAATGTTTACTGTAATCTCGTCTTATTCTATAGACTTGTTTCATCTGGAAAACAAACAAATAATAATAATAATAATAATATAAATTGGGTATACCCCATCCACCTGATGTTGTCCTGTGGAACAAAAAATATTTACTTAATCTAGTTTCCTCCCTTTGGAAGTCAAAATTCATTATCACCATTTGAATTTTTTCCAGTAATTTGTCAGAAATATAAATAGTTGGAACTTGAAATAAAAATAAAAAGCATGATGAAACTTCATTTGGATTGTGGCTATTGTTCATGAAATTGAAGGTATTTATTGTTCATAAAATTGAAGGTATTTCCACATTTTAAGCATGTGTGTAGTCTCCATATAATCTGCTTATAATTAATATGAAAAGGTTTATTTAGGGTTTTTTATATGTCAACCCCAACATAATGAATTAATTTGGCACAAATTGAAATTCTGAACATTTAATGAATTAATGCCTTTTAGGATCGAACTGTATAAAGAGGGGTTTAGATCTGGAGTAACTGACAATTGGTCAGTAAAGTTTTAAATCCCAGTATGCATGAAACCAGTCTGAAATAAAAACATCCAACACAAGCAAACTGGTTCAATAAAAATTAGGAAACAAACTGAAGATGTATCTAATAGAAACATATACTAAACAAGAAGTTTTGGAAATACCAGAGATATTGGAAAGCCTCTATGTATTTGAATCAATTAATGCTAAAGGAAATTGCCGCTCTAAAGTGGCAATATATTAAAAAGAAAAACTACTAAAAATTGAATCTGGAACATTTGGAGGCAAATATGGATACAGTACTTTTGATACTAAGGAAATTCAAACCACCACCAGCACTACCACTAATCTGTATATACGCTGTATATATATATATATAGTTAGTAAAAATCACTCATACATTTTTTTACAAGTTAACATTTGCCAGTGTTGTATAAAGAACAAAACAGCACCCTTCATTTGAAATTTATTGAAGATAAATAATAAAAAACATAAGAACATAATAAAAAATGAAAGCTAACAAAATGCCAGGCCCAAGCAGGTTTCCTTCAAATTTCTACAAGAAATGTAAAGACCTACTTCTATCATTCTGTTCAATAAAATTTGGCTCAGTGAATAAAATACCAGACACTTGGCAATCATATTGAATAATTTTATTTATTAAACCAGGCAAATATATTACTGATGCAAATTCCTACAGACCAATTAACTCATTAAATCAGTATCAAAAAAATAATATTTATGGCTGATAGTTCAAATCCATCTAAAACCAAGTACAACCACCTCTGATCATGCCACTCTTGGTTCACTGTCAGACAGGAAAGCGGTCTCTGAGAAATATCCTTCCATCACTTGCCCCTGAAGATCAGGCACTGAAGGTGGACAAATACAGTGGTACCTTGGTTCTCAAACTTAATCCGTTCCAGAAGTCTGTTCCAAAACCAAAGTGTTCCAAAACCAAGGTGCACTTTCCTATAGAAAGTAATGCAAAATGGATTAATTTGTTCCAGACTTTTAAAAACAACCTCTAAAACAGCAATTTAACATGAATTTTACTATCTAACGAGACCACTGATCCATAAAATGAAAGCAATGAACAATGTACTGCAGTCACGCAATCAATCAATCAATCAGTAGTTGAACTGGGTTCCACACATTCACAAAAACAAAACAAAAAGGAGCCGCCAAAAACAAAAATGCAAAATAAATAGCAAAAACAGACAGACCTCAGTGTGTAACACTGAAAACGGAAGTGTGGCACTCAAAACAGCATGTTCAGCTTCCGAAAAAAGTTCACAAACCAGAACATTTACTTCTGGGTTTGCAGTGTTTGGGTTCCAAGTTGTTTGAGTACCAAAGCTTTTGAGAACCAAGGTACCACTGCATCAGACCTATTTCGCAGTCTTAAATATTATAAGGGATAGCAAACACCATAGTAAGCCTGTAGCCATTTTTAAACTAGATGCATTGAAAACTTTTGATTTTTTTTTAACCGGTCTTTTCTAAATGCAGGAGGCATAGCTAGCATAAGATTAAATGCCTTCGGAAATGGCACTATTGAAAGGAGCTGAACAAGGATGTCCTCTTTCACCGCTACTTTTTGTACTCATCACGCAACCGCTGGTGAAAGAGGACTTGGATATTAAAGGTTATGAAATTGGGAACATGCAACATAAAAATCAGTTTGTTTGCAGAAGAGTTGGACTTACTTTTGCATAGACATACCTAGGATTGCACCATTAGATACCTTCGTCTATGGCAGGGGTAGGCAACCTAGGGTCTGGGGGCCGGATGAGGCCCAATCACCATCTCAATCCGGCCTGTGGACAGTCTGGGAATCAGCGTGCTTTTACATGAGTAGAATGTGTCCTTTTATTTAAAATGCATCTCTGGGTTATTTGTGGGGCATAGGAATTTGTTCCTCCCCCCCCCCATATAGTCTGGCCCACCACATGGTCTGAGGGACGTGGACTGGCCCACAGCTGAAAAAGGTTGCTGACCCCTGGTCTACGGCATCCTTCCTCCTAAGAAGGGGCCAATTGTTATTTATATATCTACATCTATTTATCAAGAAACAGAAGTGTTGGCCTGCAGTTTAGCCTCTGCAAACCTCTGCAAAAAGCTTGTCCATTATTGTAATATTCCATGCTGTGGACAAACATTCTTTGCAATTCAGGAACTATATTGAGACAGAAGACGAACCTCTGGGAGAGCTACAAGCTCTCCGGCTCCTAATATTCCAGTTTAGGTGGCCTCTCCCTAGGGTTGCCATATTTTCACAAAGTTGTTGAGCTTCCTTTCACACAAAAATGATTTTTTAAAAAGGTTTTTAAAAGTAAAATAGTTCCAAACAACACTGCTGATATGGTTTGTCATACATCCAGATTTTCCTAGACATCTTTTTTTTTTTTTTGCCGGTTTTTGCCCAGACATGTTTTCTGACAGCAGTATTCTATGTATGTCCGGAAATTTGGGGTATATGGCAACAAAATCACCTCAAATATCATCTTGCTCTGAGGGAAGGTGAAAACTACGCTATGTACACACCATACATTTAAAGCAAATAACTCTCCCCCCCCCAATCTTTGAAATATTAGTTTGTTAAGGGCGCTGGGAATTGTAGCTCTTTGAAGGGCAATCCACAGTTCCCAGGATTTTTCAGGGACATGCTTCAAATGTAGTATCCACAGCCTAAAACAGGGCAAGGTTTCCTCCCCCCACCCCCCCCAAGGGCTATGGTGGGAGGGTGAAAAATGTTCTGTGGAAGGGGACATGCCAGAGATGACTGAACGTGTGGCCCAACATGTGGAGGGCACCACGTTGGCTATCTCTGGTGTACTGGATCGCAGCAGGCTGAAGGTGCAGACAATGGTCTGCAGCAGATGTTAAGAACCATTTTAGGGGCCAGACAGGAACGAACACATGGCAAAAACAATCAGAGCCATTGCATAGATTACAGGAGGCAGTTTAAAATATTAGATTCTAATCAGGGATACTCAAGAAGCAGAAGATTCAGGAAGCAGAAATATCTAATTTAATGTGGTCACTACTTCCCTCCTTTTCTCCTTTATCAGATTTCCTTTCCTTTCTTTTCTAAGTGTAATTATTTTCCAGTGATCCCCATATTTTGAACTCCCGTTCCCTTAAAAAAAAAAAAAGGAGGTGGGAGGGAGAGTAAAAAAAGCAATTTTCTAAAAAGAAAGTTTTATTTTGAATTTAAAGAATAAGAATAATCATGCTGTCCTTCATCCAGAGATCTCAGGGCTGTTTGCAATAATTAGAACAGTCACATTACTCAAAAGAAGAATAAAACAACCACAATCCTTGGCATGCTTACTCGGAACAAAATTTCCCTGAATTTAGTGGGGCTTATTCCCAGTGAAGTACCTTAGGTAGAGGACTGCAGCCTAAAGAAGGGAAAAGACTACAAACAATGGGCCAGGGAGTGACCAGAAGACTTAAAATACCAACACCTACAGGCTAAAAGTCCTGGAAGAGAGTGACAGGGTCATGTTTGTGTGATGCCTAATAAGCCTACAGAAGTTCTTTGCCTGCAAAAGTTGTCTGCATTTTCTGGCTGACCACGGAAGAGGAGAAGCCCAACAGAAATGCAGACTTTCAGTCTCCTGGAAGACTAGTTTTTCTTTTTCTTTTTCTAAAGTCTTCTATCAAATGGACCACTCCATTCCTCCTCCACTAGCCCTCTGCATTTCCATGCAGGTGATGAAAGGTGTTTTTGTTCCTTCATGGCTAGCACAGAAACCCAATGGGCTGCTAAACAGAAGGCTTGGCATGATCCATCTCTTCTCCATGAGCCCTCTCACTCGCCTGCGTGGAATTCCTGCTCGCCTCTGGCAACCATGTGAGTGCTGAAACACAAGGCTGGCCTAAAATGATAGTAAATGTGCCAACATGTGAATTTCTGTGGGCAAAGGACTCACTATGGTGGGTTAGAGAGCTAGTTGTGTGGTCAGGCTAGCTTCTCCTGTACTCTTCGGATCACTCTTCGGGACAACGCTCATGCCAGTCAGATTTCAGGAAGCCCCAGGTTTGGGTTGTAGCATCTCCAAGTAGAAGGATCTCAGGAATTAGGTCCAGGAATGACCTTGGAATCAAACCCTCCAAATGTCCCTATTTTCCATGGACAGTTCCAGATTTACAGAAGCTGTCCTGGTTTTCCTTAGGATGTCCCTATTTTCATCGGAGAAATGTTGAAGGGTATGGAGTCCTGCTATATGCGCCACCTACTCTCAGATCTCCTTTCCCCTTCACACCAAATATTTTTAATATCCTGCAGCTTAGACTGCAGTATGGACTTTCTATAGCCAGCTGAATTCAAACACAGTAATTTAGGCAAATTTGAAGTAATAACTTCTACTCAGATTTTCAAACCATTAAAAAAATGTTCTTTTGGAGCAGATCCTTGTAAAAGGTAGCCTAGCCTTGAGCCATAACCACAAATTTCACAAGGTCATGTGCATGCATCTTGCAGCGTGTTAAATGCTGGAGAATTTTCTCTTGTCTCTGCACAGAGAAGTGATGCATGCAGGCACGCCAAGCAGAACTGGCCCTTATTTGAATAAGCTTCCCACATCTTAGCAATAGCCTACGAAGACTGAATCTTCGCCTCAGAAATATTAATGTTTGGAATACGCACACTGCCCGCACGGCTACTTGCAACCCATGCAACCCTTTATTTTCTCTAGAAAATTTACAGCTCTGTGTTCCTTAACCCCTTCATTTACTAACTAGCACAGACATGCATTGTTAGGTTTGACTGCAAAATCTCCCACACTTGAAAGATTTGGGGCACAAACCTATGCTGCAACATTGCACAAAATGTGCACATGCTAATTTTTATATAGAGATACACTTTAGGCTGTTTAATCAAAGGGGGGGAAGGGCAGGAGAGCCTGGGGCTCAGGTTCTCCTGCCTCCCCTAGCAACACCTTGAATGAGGCTAACTCACAGCCTAAAATACCTATTTAAGGACAGGCAGCAGCTACCATAATTTCTCAAGTTAGGAGATACTGGGGCTCAGTCATGATCAGGAAGATGCCCTTCTTATCATGGAAGCCTTTTCCTCTCTTTCAGGTGTGGGAGAGAAGCATAGCTCCTGAATGGCAAAGGAAAGCACTCTTAGGGCATGCTATTTTAGGAGGTGAAACGTAATTTGTGCAAATTTCTTCAATGAGGGGTCTTAAAAATATACTTTTGAGCTGTGAGGAATTCAAATCTGTTATTATTTTGTGACTGGACAACATTTAGCTCTGCATATGTTTAATGAAGAAGAACAAAAACTGCTTTCAGAAAACCAAATAATTTTAATTTTACGTTCTGAAAATGCCAGGTAATGCTAAATAATAAGAATAAGAATAAAGAATAGTACTTGGCAATCATTTTTAACAATTTCTATGCAATTTTACACACATTTTACTTACCGAGCAAACCTAAAGTATACAGTATTAATTAACCAAATTATCTTTTGAATTCCCAAGTCATATTATAACTTTTTAGCAAAGTTTAAAAATTCAACATGCCCTACTACCTGTTTCCTATGTGGAATGTTTCAGGGATGGACTCTGGTACTGAAAGCAGGTTCTGTGGCTCAGGCCCATTGGCGAAACTACAGAATATTTTAAAGAAGCTATGAATGCAACAGAATAAAAAGAAAAGCAAGCGTGAGACATTTATTAGGCTGGGGAGATTTTGAAAGGCAAATATTTTACAGCTTTACAGCCCTGTAGGAGTCTTAAATTTCATTTGTATTATTGAAACATATAAAAGAGTCGGATTCCACCGAGTGGTAGTTTTTCTTTGGAAAGCATGGGAGGGGCTGTGGTTTTCCCTAGCTAGTGATACTTTGCATAGATGGATAGTTTGTCTAGATAGATAGATAGTTCACACAGGTATCTATAATGGGTTCTGTCCTGCTCTGGGTGCATGCAAGTGTCCAAGTAACACAGAGCTATTTGTGAATAAATGATAGCTAACTCACAGCTCTAAGAGAGGAAGCAACACAACTTCTCCACATGCAGTACATTTGTGCTTGCAGTGAATGACAGCTGCACATTTAACAGAAAAATAGTATTTTCTTGTCAAATGAAGACTTCTGTCCATAGCTAGTGAAATAGTGAAGTGCCTGAATAGAGGGATGGGGAACTGGTGGCTTGTGGGATGTTGTTGGACTACTATTCCCATCATTCCTGACCTTTAGCCCTTGCTGGCTGGGGCTAATGGGACTTGTAGTCCAACAACATCGGTGGGGGGGCACCAGTCTTAACATGTGGCCCCCCAGCCCAATTTGAAACCATATCAGACCCTCTTTTGCAAACGTGCTCGTTTGTCAAGGGTGCTACGAGTTCTTAGGGGACCCCTATTTCCCTCCCAGAGCTACAATTCTCAAGAGTGGTTTAACAAACAACCCCTCTTCATAGGGAACTCTGGTGAAGTGCTTCTTGATAATCCATGAATCATGGTAGGCTGCAATCCAGAAATAAAACAAGTGCACTGAGTAAACTAAAATTATGTTTCAGTCAAGCACATGCTCAGATTTCTCCCTCTGAAATTAAAGGAAAGGTAAAAATAAGGGAAAAAAAATGATTAACTCTGACTAGTTTATGCCTGTTTACTTGGAGGTTTTCCGGCCAGAGAAGGATGAGTAGGTATATAAATATGCCGGCTGGTGCTAATTCAGATACCACCCCCAAAATGTCTTATATTATACCTTTCTCATTTCAGGGGGGGGGACCAAGGAGCCCCCCACAGTTCAGCTACACACAGTATTCTGTGTGCTGCTGAAGTGTCCAGTGCAGGGTTGGCTCTGGGTATGAGGGGCGTTGGGCAGAAGGCACCCTTCTCTGGCAGCACTGGCAAGCAGCAGCGCTCTGAGCAGTAATGGGCAGCTTGGCAGCTAGCCATCATTTAGATTTCCCACAATGCCCTGCAGTGAGGCTACCTTGGGGCACTGTGGGAAATTATGCTTGTTAGACACAGCCACCCAGTACTGTTTGGAGTGCTGAGGTGGGTTTTCTTTTTTAATTATTTTAGTTTTAGGGTTTTGTTATTATAAGGCCAAGTATCAGCAGAGGGGTCTTTCTGGGAGCTGTGCTCTGGTGGCTGCCTCAGGAAGCCAGGAGTTGGCCGTGTCCCTGGCTCAATGGCCCATACAGATCACGCTAGTTCGTTCTGACTATTAAGCTAGGATGCGGAACTGGTGGCTCCCATTAATCTATACCGGCTGGAGCTGGTGACGACTGGATCCAATGATACCTAGAGGGTGACAGGTTCCCCATCCTTGACCAACAGATGTGACACAGGAGAGATCAGCGATCTGATCTCCCAATAGCTTTATTTTTTCGTATTTCACAATTACATTTCTATTCCCATTTTTCCCAAGGTGCTCGTGGTAGCATACAGGGTTCTCCGTTTTACCCTCACAACACCCCTGTGAGGTAGGTTAGGCTGAGAGATAGTGGCTGACACAAGATCACCCAGTGAGCTTTCTGGATGAGAGGGGATTTGAACTGCAGCCTCCCAGGTCCTAACCCAAACACTACGCCATGCTGGCTCTCACTGGGGGAAACTTTTAACTGGGGTGCAGAGCTATCAAGGGCCTGGTAATCCAGCCCTTCCCTTGACCACTGTCCCCTAAAGTTGCAAGCAGTCTGCTGGGAGAAAAGTGTAGATGTTCTGGTTTCCCCTTCATAAGCAAGCATGGTAGCACAGGTAGTGCTGTCCTTTGGCCTAGGGACACTGGATTTTGCATAGACCAAGTCAGATAATTGGCCCCTCTCTCTATACAGTAGTACCTCAGGTTCCATACGCTTCAGGTTCCATACGCTTCAGGTTCCATACGCTTCAGGTTACAGACTCCGCTAACCCAGAAATAGTGCTTCAGGTTAAGAACTTTGCTTCAGGATGAGAACAGAAATCATGCTCCAGCGGCGTGGCGGCAGCAGAAGGCCCCATTAGCTAAAGTGGTGCTTCAGGTTAAGAACAGTTTCAGGTTAAGAATGGACCTCCGGAATGAATTACGGTAAGTACCGGTACTTAAAGCGAGGTAGCACTGTATATGACACTGACTGGCAGCAACTGTCTTGGGCTCCAGACAGCCCACTTTCCTAGCCTTACTGGTAGATGCCCAAAGATCTGCCACTGAGCTAAGATTTTCCTCCAAACCTACATCTTCCTGACCCCACCTTCCCAAATCTCCCTAACAATATATGCAGACACCTCCTTCTTTTCTTAAAAATCCTTTTCAGTGGAAAATGCTGCCTCCCCCATTCCCTAAATCACACTCAATCTTCCAGAAAGCCTCTTATGAATAACAGAAAGCAGGATGGATCTGCAGACCAACAGGTAGATCTTAGTAGCTGATTGGTTTCACAGCAGTCAGCCTGCAGCTGTTTCAAGTTAACTTCTGAACATCTGCAGAGTACAAATTTGAGTATAATTAAAAGGTCCTTTCACCTCAAAACCCATCAGGGGATCCTCAGTGAGGGGCAAATTTCCCAAGTCACATAGCTTATGAGCTTAAGCAAGAGGCTATTAACTGAATTCAGGATGAGACTCCTCTGTCCATTTCCTGAGAAGCTTGGCTCCCTCTGTGGGTAAGTTGACAGCAGGAGAGGAAACCAGGATAAAATTTGGGTTTTAAAGTATTCAAAGTTCTCCTTTGTTTCACCAGGTACCATACAGACAGTCCTAGTTCTTAAGCCAAACTGGTTGTGGCCTACGGACTGTACCCAACTGAAACTGGGAAGAGATTAAAAGGGCCTTTTATTGAGAGTAAAGGAAACTCCCATTTTCTGAAGAGATCTTCGCGGAGCCCCAGCAAAGGGATTCCTGCGTTTGTTCAGCATTTCACCTCTTGCTGTATATGCTAATTACTTATTTTGAGGATTTGTCTCCTACTTTTCCAGCTGAAAAGGATCCCCTAGTTGCTTACATGAAATCAAAATTAAGACAGGCCCAGCCGGTAGGCTTTTACAAACACAGAATCTGAAGGAAGGCTTCTGCGCACAATGATCGTGCTTTGGGTATTAAAATCAACAGGGGAGACCCTCCTTGCACCTTCACTGACTGTGCTTTTGCTCAATTGTTCAATATACTTTATGAAGGCCTTTGGTCGTGGGATTATCTTCCCTTCGCTTATGTTGCTGTGCACTGTTATTCTGGTACTGTATTGGCTGTTTCTTGTAATTTTTTGTTATTTTAATTTCTACCATACACTTATTTTAATTGTTAGATTTTTGTGTGACTCGACCTGGGCCCAAGGAAAAGGAAAAAGGAACAAGGAAAAAACTCACGCTTACAAATAAATCCAACCACGTCTGCTCGGAAGTAAGTCCTGTTGAATTAGTTGGGGCCACCTACTTCCACATAAATGGGGTTAGGATTGCAACCTTAGAAATCAGTTTTCAAAGTTAAACGAATTATTTCATTTATCTCTATGGATATGTTCCTTTGTTTTGTTTTTTGAAAAAAGAAATTGGCACAAAGTTCAAATCCTGTGTTATCTGTGACACAGGCCAACCCAATACCCCTGGAAAGTGCATTAGCAGGACATGAAGAGAGAGCCATCCATTGCTCTATGTCCACAACATTAAGGTTGGAAAATCATCTCTAGCAGACTCTTACACCAGCGAAGGGCTTATAATTTAAAGGGGGAGGGGCGTTCAGACACAGAGCTTTAAAGAGGGTCTGTGCCTGGAAAGAGTGGAGGAAAAATGTGTGGATAAGCCCTGAGTGGGATTCTGCCAGAAAATATTTATTCTTTACCATTTGGCAGCAGTAATTCATATATATAACTGACAGAGGATTCATTTACATTTTTAAAAAAGAGAAGGGGCTCAAACCTGCCTGGAAACCATACTGTCTGATCTTGCGCCCTAATTTCAGATGCATGGCAGTATCTCTGAAGGTACTGTGCCAGCACTCAGAGGCACACTCAAATTCAAGGAAAAACCCATGCATCTAAGAGAAAATCCGGGACAATGAAGGCAGGTTTAAAGCTTGAGCCCTAGTAAGTTCTGGTTCAAATTAAGATTTCAGAAGAGACAAAAAAAGTTTGTCTCTTAAAAACCCTGCAAAATCCAACCCGGAACTTTGTATTTGGGCAGTTTAGTGCCATCTTGTGATCACCAGCCTCAATTGCAACCAGGAAAAGAAAGAAGGTGATATTTTATCCTGAGCTTTTGCAGAGAGAGCCTTTGAGTTTCTCCTCTTTCTGGGTTTAGAGACTATGAGGGTTGATGGAAAGCAATGGGGGTCTGTAAATATTTTATTTATTAGAAGTCTATATCCTAATTTTATAGAGTTGGCGGTATTAGATGTTCTTTATAATTTAATCACTTATGGACTTAAAGGTATAAATGCTCTATAAAACCAGCCTGTACTATACTGGTATGTCTGCATTTATTGTACATTATGTTCTATATAAGATGATGGCTGTGTTCCTAGCCACACTTGTCTGAGAGTAAGTCTCATTGAGCTCCATGGTATTTACTTCTGATTAGGTAGGCATAGCATTACACTGTTTATTGAAATGGCCTTTCAAAATGGCACAGCTCCCATAAGAGTATTAAAAATTCAGTATTTATTTGTTATTTTACAGATTTATAAAGTGCATCAAAGCCAGAATCTATGAAAGGGTTGTGCAGTAAAGTAAAATATGATAAACTGCAAAAGTTAACAGACCCTAAAAGGATTACTACAATGTACAATTAGTAGTAGATTGGCAATAAATTGGCTGCGTAACAATTCAGGGAATACCTTCTTAAACCAAAATGTATTCCCCACCTGACTAAGCACTGAGGTACTTAGGCCATATGCAATGGGATTTAAAATTTTAAATTTTTGCTGTGTGTATGAGATGTTATGTGCTGGTAACTCAACCTGAGCTTTTAGATGGAGTGGGCTATCAGACTAAGTACCGGTAACTACATCAGGGGTCTTCAACCTATTTGGTACCTGGGAGCACACTTGGAAATCTAAAGAACAGGCACCACAAAATGCTCTGATGGTGTTTCCTGCTTGGCAGGGGGTTGGACTCGATGGCCCTTGTGGTCTCTTCCAACTCTATGATTCTATGATTCTATGAAAATGCCATTTTCATAGTAGAAAATCTGATGATGCTCAGAACCTTTCTCCGAAACAGTCAGAACACCAAGACCTGAAGCAAATAAAGGACAGAGGGAATCAGCAGACAACACCTCTAAAAAAACAGGCACCCCCCCCACCAAAGAAAAAACAAGCCACAAGAACGGCTGCAGCTCAGTGGTACAGCATTGGCTTAGCATGCAGAAGGTCTCAGTTTCAGTCCCCAGCATCTTCAGAATGACTGGGAAAGACTCCCTTCCTGAAACCCTGGGGAGCATCTGCTGGTCATTGTAGACCTGTGTTCCCCAAACTTGGGTTGCCAGCTGTTTTTGGACTACAACTCCCATCATCCCTAGCTAGCAGGACCAGTGGTCAGGGATGATGGGAATTGTAGTCCAGAAACAGTTGCAGACCCAAGTTTGGGAAACACTGGGACTAATACTAAGCTAGAGGGATCAACAAGTTAACTCAGTACAGTATAAAGCAACTCCTTATGCTCCTAAAAAAGCTCATATAAAATAAAAAATAGGGGTGGGCAAGGGGCCTTGGAGTGTGCCTGGAGGTGTCTGAGGTTTCATGATGCCAATGAAAGCTTTGTTGGGGACCCCAGAACTAAACTAACGGTGTTGCATCCACAACACGGTAGGCTGGTTGTGTAACTTGTGAATCCAGAAATGCCTCCAGCCACATAGTTTCAACATGCTGAGAACTTCTATCTGGAATTGACCCTGTCTGGCTACACACCTGACTTGGTTATACAAGACCAGCGTGGCCGGTGCAGAGATGGAAAGTATGAGAAGGCTGATGTGTTCAACTCTTTGAAGGAGGGCAGGATAAAGCAGCAGTGTGGAGGAGCACAGCTCTAGCAGGAACAAGAATGTAATAATAAATAATAATAATAAATAATTTATTATTTATACCCCGCCCATCTGGCTGAGTTTCCACAGCCACTCTGGGCAGCTCCCAGTTGAGTGTTAAAAACAATACAGCATTAAATATTTAAAAATTCCCTAAACAGGGCTGTCTTCAGATGTCTTTTAAAAATAGGATAGCTGCTTATTTCCTTGACATCTGGTGGGAGGGCGTTCCACAGGGTGGGCGCCACTACCAAGAAGGCCCTCTGCCTGGTTCCCTGTAACCTCACTTCTCACAATGAAGGAACTGCCAGCAGGCCTTTGGCGCTGAATCTCAGTGTCTGGGCTGAATGATGGGGGTGGAGACGCTCCTTCAGGTATACAGGACTGAGGCCATTTAGGGCTTTAAAGGTCAGCACCAACACTTTGAATTGTGCTCACAGCAATGTGTAATTTGCTGGAGTGTTTTTTTTTTACCTGCGATGTAAGCTTGAGGGGCAGGGGAGGTAGCTTGCATATGTTCCCTCGCTAGGTAGGCTGGGCTCACAAAATGAATGGCCTAGGGTCACCCAGATAGCTTCCTGTCTGATCAGGGATGTGAGCTTATGTTTCCCCAGCCAAGTCTAACATGCCATATCACTGCACTACCCTCTGCCAACTCATCTATGTTTCGATTTTCCTTTTTGGGTCTGGCTATGGACTCTTTAGGGATGTGGCTTGGGCGGGACAGGGGGCTGTCATGATGAACTCCCAGACTTCCAACATGTACCACTACACCACAGGAGGGGAACCCAGGCCATAGGTCAGAGAACAAGCTGCCTTTAGAGCAGAGAACACTAGATGCCCATCTTGGTGGGCTGTGATGAAAAGGGAGAGATGCTTGGCAGGGCTCAACCTCACACCCCAGGATCAAAGAATTGGAGAACTGCAGAGCTCGTAGGAACCTCAAGGGTCATCTAGTCCAACCCCCTGCAATGCAGTCCTTCTGCAATGCAGAAACCCTTCTTTTACCTCTGGAGTAACACAGGCTGGCAACAGCTTCCCAGGATCTCAGCTGGTGGCTTTTCTCATCACCTGTTACCACTTTTAATTAGGGAGGTCAAGGGAATGAACCTGGGACATTCTACATGCAAAGCATGTGTTTTGCTAATGAGCCAGGGGCCGTCCCCTGGTTTGCATGTTCTTTGGAGCCTTGCTGCTACTGCCCTCTATCTTCACCCAGATAAGGCCAACAGTGCTGGGACTTAAAGTGGGGGGTGCTATGGATGTATGGTGCCAACTCAAACAAGCCCAGTCTGGCAATCGGGTACCAACATTTATTTGGGGGGTGGGGGGAGAGGTAAGATGAAATTTTAAAATTTCTGAATGAACTGAGATAAATAAGGTGTGAGAACCCTAAAGGGCTAACTTAAATGCTGTCTAGACCCAAAATGAACCACACAATGTACATTGGCAGGAAAAAGATTTTATAGACCTCCTAAGAATGCTGTACACCTGATCTCTCTTTCTCCCTCTCTTTCCTTGCACCAGCGTGATAAAGGCTTACAAACATTAGTTAAGACAACCAATTTACCCATTGGACTCTGCAACGACCTATAACAATTGATTAACTGTCTGATAAAACACCCATCTCTCTTTACTGAAGCCTTTATAAAGATTTTATAAATGGAAACTTAATGTACTCATTCACAACCAAGGAAGGCGTAAGATTAAGCACTGCACTTCAACGTTAGCAGGATTTTGCTGGTTCAAATGGTTTTGGATGCAGAGAAAGATTCCCCTCCACCTCAACTGATCACTTCTGGCAAATTTTGCAAGCAGGGATTTTCGAGGGACATATATCAAGCAAAATAGCTGAACCACCACAGTACATTGTTGTTGTTGTTGTTTAAAAAGGTCATGCCATAGCTTAAGACTGACTGGAAACCATGTTTTCTAATGTTGAAGCTTGGCCTCAGGACCCCCAGAGTTGGTGGTGGGAACTGAGGTGCTTGCTGTTACTAGAGTGGTGAGTAGAAAGCAGTTT
Source organism: Podarcis cretensis (assembly GCF_951804945.1). Classification (NCBI taxonomy): domain Eukaryota; kingdom Metazoa; phylum Chordata; class Lepidosauria; order Squamata; family Lacertidae; genus Podarcis; species Podarcis cretensis. The sequence continues at coordinate 25,074,178 of NC_137182.1, read as the reverse complement.
GCATATGTTCAGAGGGAGTTTGAGTCCTAGGAATCAAGACCCTGTCTGGTCTACATGAAAATGGGTTCAGGAGCGAGCCAGCAGTGAATCACACTGTGCAAGTTGGAGTTAACTCTTTACTAGCAAGAACACGATCTGCAGAGGAGTGTCAGGCCTAATGAGCATGGCTACTCATCCCCAGTAGGCCTTGCCCCTTTGAAACAGTTGCTGAGTCCTCACCTCCCCACAGCTGTCTTAAGTCTCCTACTGTCCAGAGTTTTTTCAAAGCAAATCAGAGACTGCACCTGCATGTCACCAATCTTTCCTCTGCCCGCTTCAGCCCTCTTCTGGTTCTGGGAGACCAGTGGGGTGCGGAGCTTGTTGCGGCAGGAGGGGGAGACGCACACGACTCTTCATCAGCCTGACCCATCTCTGCCTCTTGGCATCTCCTTTCCCACTAGCCAGCTTCAGCTTCTGCCTCTGATTCTGAACTTCTCTCTGCCACAGACTCTCCCACTCACTGAGTCCTGTTACCCCTCCAGCTTCCGACACCTCCTCCTCCCAGTCTTCTCCCTTTGACTACTCATCACTGTCCCACTATCACCCTTGGGGCTCTGAACCTTCTTCCCCTGGTGGTTCCCCAGCTGGTTCCTCCCACCATTCCTCTCCGTCCAACCAGCCCATGACATCAGCAACCCTGGAGAGAATGACAGCTAAACCCAGGTGCGGAATGCCTGAGGAAACACAGCTGTGCCCAGTCTGGCTAAGATAGGGCTGGAAGCACAGAGCATGTGATCCCTGCACCTGAAGCTGACTCAGATTGGAACCTGCCTTAATAATAGCAGTGACCTATTTAAGGAGAAGAGAGGCAAGCCCCAAGCTTTGGCACAACTGTCCAGGAGAGGCGTGAGGAGGTGTATTGTGAAAACCAAGGCGGTGACGTAGGACATCAAAGTGCAGAGGAGGATGGAACAACCAGTGCTGGCTTAAGGTGCAGCAGAGGTGATGGGTGATGGAAGCCCCCATAGTCGCCTTTGACTGGGCGTAACCTTCCAGGGGTCCTTTACCTTTTTACCTTTTTTTAACCTATCACCTGAATCTAATACATTGGTGTTAATTAATTTCATGGGCAGAATGATAAGCGTCAGCCTCACAATGCAAAGTAATTTTCCCCATTTTTGGTGAGGAATTATGCTGGCAGCTTTTCAACACCAGTAAGTCCAAATAAGGGTATACTTTCACTTGTGCAACATAAACAAATGTTGTGTTGTTGTTTGAAGTGACTTCTGTTGATATGGTGGCTGTGTCTTGTTTTACAGACATCCACCCCTCCAGTTGCAGGCAGTTGGACTAGCTGACCCTTGTAATCCCTTCCAACTCTACAGTTCTATGGTTTTTTGGCAAGTTGGTCTCCACACAGCAGACTGAGTGCACAACACAGCTCGCCTAATCAATCTTCCCCACTATGGTAAGATGTATTTATATTTAAATTACATCATTCATTTCTGTGTTTGCACATGGACATATAAATTAGCATATGCAAATATTCTGCAAATCTCCACTCTTTTTTTGACAGTGCCTTAGTAGCCCTCCTACTTCTGTTATTAGCATAGCTAGCTTTCAGCGGACACAGGAGACTTCATCGGACAGAACAGAAACCCAGCTGGTTTTTCATTGCACACAAAGGAGGATGTTTATATACTGATACATTTAGTTAGTTCTGATGGAGAATTTCGCACTCTCTAACACCAATGGAATAGCTACACACATCTGCAGGGCTTTCACAGCCATGATTTAAATTAGTTTTCTTTGTAATTTCCCTTTTTCAAAATGTCCATACGACAAGTTGGCAGTACCAATGCTGTCCACTAAGCGGCAATATATGACTGAAAGTGTAAAAAAATTGAAATTGAGTGAGCGACTGAAGTACTAATCGAGGTGGTTCTGAATACACCATGTTCAGGTTTGACTTTTTCCTTATCCTTTGCTCAAAAATCTTTTAACACTCCTACTATCATCTCATTTGTTTCTAAGAAACAGCAGTTTATTACAAAGACAAGTCAGTATTTGTGCACTGGAGAAAATCTTTTTTAAAGACATTTTTTATTAAAGATTTCTTGGTTTACAAAAGTATGTGCAATGTCTCTTTTTTCAAGTTACAATCATCTACAGATCAGTTTCATTTGTTGAGACATTAGTGTTACATTAGGATGAAAAGGGGGAAAGAGGTGGTGGGTGGGGTTGGGGTTGGGGTCAGGTGGCAATTTTTCTTTTCTACTTTGTGTGGGGTTTTGTGTTGGCATCGCTTGTGCGGGTTCTCTTTACTATTTTCTTGTATTCCGTTGGTGGTGAGAGAGGTTGGAGTTCGCCTAGGGCAGGCTTCCTCAAACTCGGCCCTCCAGATGTTTTGAGACTACAATTCCCATCATCCCTGACCACCGGTCCTGCTAGCTAGGGATCATGGGAGTTGTAGGCCAGAAACATCTGGAGGGCCAAGTTTGAGGAAGCCTGGCCTAGGGTGTGATTGTTTGTTTGTGATTGGCTGTGGTGAACTTTGTTTTCGTGTGTGAGTGGGGTATGTGTGTGTGTTTTTGAATCAGGTTAGCCATATGATTCGTATGCTGTTGGTGGATTCTTGTTGTTGTCTTGTTAGGCTGTGTATGTGATAAAAGGGAGCCATACCAGGGTGAAGGCATCTTCTTCAATTTGTCCCCATGTCTGTTTCAGTTTGTTGGTTAGTTTTTTCTAATAAGGCTGTTTCCCATACTATTTGATACTATTTGTCCATGCTTACTCCTGACAGATCTCTCCAGTGTTTGGCTATGTTGTTTCTGGCTGCTGAGAGTAGGTGGGTTATGAGCTCTATGATGTGAGTGGGCATTATTCTCTTGGAAGGTGTTTAGTAGGGCCAGTTCTGGGGTGTCTTCTAATACTTAGTTATTTTGCATATTTCTTGTATGATTGTTGTCCAGAATAGTTGTTTTTTGGGGCATTCCCACCATATGTGGAGGTACATGCCTATGGAGAAAAACTATTGATGAAGAAAAACCTGCTGATAATTTTATGTTGGAGATGAAATATTCTTACCCACTTTTTTTTCATATTCCTAGGTAGTCAGACAGGTTAGAATTCTAACTGAATGGCAATAACAACAAAGTTTGGCATCTTGATTGAACTCTGCGCATGATCTGCTAAGAAAGCCTACCTGAATATCTGAAACAGGTAGGAACTTTGGAAAATGAACAAGCATATTAAGAATAATTGCATAAATGCTAATTGCACATTTTGTCCTGATTCTGATAGCTATAGAGTTGTGTGGGATAAAAGCCACGCAGAACACTCAAGCCCCACCCTCTGCTTATTTCAAGTCCTGCTTTGTCTGGCTTCTGAAAATTCAACACATACTGCCTATGTATCTTTTCAGTCATGAGGGCTAGAATCACCTTTTTTAAAAATAAAAAAGTTGAAATTCTCAGAAGGCTGAATTCTGTGTCAGCAAGTGGAAGCTGTGTGTGTGTGTGTGTGTGAGAGAGAGAGAGAGAGAGAGAGAGAGAGAGAGAGAGAAATGGTAGATGAATGGAATGCAAACAGTCCTTGTAGAGGTGCTCATTTAAGATTGATTAAGCTGGAATAAAAAATGTTTGATCTTAAACAATCCCAGCCTGCACAGCAGCTCATCCCTCTCTATATGAAAGAGGAGCCTGTGGCCATCAAAAGGGGAATAACTGGAATAATTTTAATTGCTACAGTTAAATGATGTTTAAATGGTTATAGTATTTCTCATCTTTCCCTCATCTTTTTCTGTTTGCTGTTCTAGTGCTTTATGGCTGCTTTATTGTACTTACTGACGTCCTAAAAAATTGTATAATGATTTTAGTTTTAACCTATGCTGGGAACTGTAGTTTGTTAAGGGTGCTGAGAATTTCAGCTTGGTGAGGGGCAAACTACAGTTCCTGGGATTTTTGGAAAGGGGGAGAATAAGCCATGTGCTTTGACTGCATTGTGGTGTAGTCAGTGACAGCTAGGTCTTTGGCTTTCCTTTCCGCCTGTTTCCTTACTGAAAACATGAGGCTGGGAGAGATGGGGCGGGCCTTTGCCCGCTCTTCAATGCCCAAGGCGACCTGGTTCCTGGTAATGAACCCATGCCTTTGTCCCTTTAGAGACCATACTTTTCTGCCTTCGGAGGGAGAGAATAAACACTTCTCAGAGAGGGACCTCCCTGCTGTCTCTGGCTGATTCATTAATAGAAAGATGACTTGACCTCTTTCCACATGAGATTTGGAGTTGATTCGCACGTGCATGTATATGGCGTTTGAAATGTCATCACTCAGTGACCCACTGCTGAGTGTGTGAACCGTTTCTAGTTAAGTCAGGCAACATGAAATCGCTGCCTGCAGTGTTTGGCCTGAAAGGTCCCCTTGCTCTACATGCTGCTTAAATCTCTGACATTTGTGCGGAATACTTTTTGGGGGGTGGGAAGCAAAGGTGCAAGGCTTCCTCAGTCCTCAAACTGAAATAGATGTTGTCAGACAAGAAAGGACACCATGGTGCTCTTGTATGAGACTCAATGTCAGACAGCGTGGTCCACAAGAGAGGAACATGCTGGTGCAGATTCTGGGGCTAGACATTGGCTGAGCTAGGCCTCAAGCTTATTTACTTATTTAGCCACCTTTCTTCTGAGGAGTGTAAGGCAGTACACATGGGCCATTGCCAAATGAAATGTCTAATAAGGCACTTGCTGCAAAGTCTTTTTTTTCAGAGCAGTTGTTTGAGTCAGAAACAAACAACCATCATTGCACAGCTAGGTTTCCCCTGCCCATGTCTTTTTCAGAAACACTGATTCTGTATTGCCAGGAACATAGAATCTCAGTCGCCTCCCTGTCCAAAAGGCAAGAACATTGTCCTAATAAAAGACCGTTCCTCTGTCGACCAGCACCAGCCGCCCCTAACCTGGTGCCCTCCAGATGTTCTGGACCAGAATTCCCATTATCCCCAGCCTGACCAACACCCAACTTGGCTGACCAAAACAATCCATAACACAGGGTGCCCATGGGTAGAGATCACATGTGCTGCAGAACTTGCATTCAGAATTAACAGCTTTGGTTGACTCTTGCAAGTAAGTCAAGCTACATATTACTCAAGTCATTTTATTACGGTCAATGACCAGTAGAGCTACATATGAAGGCAAACACATTCATGCTGTCAGGGTCCCTAGCAAATCTGATTTGGAAGAGGGGAATTCCTGCCTCCGGCATGGTGATCAGACCCCAAGTGAAAACAAAACACATCCAGGAGAGGGTTTAACCTTCATGGCTTTTGTAAAGAATTCTGGTTAGTTTGGTGAGGGTGTTGACAATTTTCTCTTGGAAATGCCTAGTCCCACTTTTAGAGCTTGTTAGGGAGATGAACTTACAATTAAAATAGTTTAACTTGTTGAGATATCCCAACAGATAGCCATTCCACGTGTCACCTGGCTTCCTTAGACAGATCTAAATGTTGAAAAGCAGATGGATCAGAAGCAGCCTTGTAGTGGCACTTGGAAAGTCCTGTGACAATTTTCTGTTTTTGAATGGCTAAAGTCTACCAGCTGAGACGGCCACTGCCCTCTGCCTGAAGAATAGGCAGTTATCAACTTTATGTACAAGCACACACATTCTTGCCAATTTCCAAATAAGACATACCCCCAAATGCAAAAGAGTAAAGTTTTTGTTTTTGTTTTAAAAAGGAGGGGGAAACCAAGCACATGAATGCCTTCCTAAAACAAAAGCCCAAACTTCACAATGTAATAATAATAATAATAATAATAATAATAGAAGTGTAATTATTATTATTATTAAGTTTGTTGTACTGATGAAGCCAGTGGCAGAGATGACATATGCATTTATAGGAAATAAAACCACAGAGGGGCAGGTGGCTGGCTGATTATTCAACAGCGCTCCCAGCAGCACAGGCAGAAGGAATTGAGACACTCGGCAAAACCGTAGCCCCAGATGGTACCCGCTAGATTGGTTAATCAGCCATGATCTTTTTCTAGCAAACACACGTGGGGTTGAAGAAATGCTGCTCTCTAGCCTCTCTCCTCTCGCTGCAGAGAAAGAAAGAAAGAGCATTAATGGTCTTTTTGTATAGTACAAAATAGAATAACAGCCTTGTCCCCATCCCCCCCACTCCAAAGTGCACCAGCCATAATTTATATTTAATGCAGCATGTCCCCCAAGGGCTGACACAGCAACAGTAGAGCAATGTCTTGTCTTGCTGGATGTGTGTGTGTGTGTGTGTGTGTGTGTGCGCACACACACACACACATACACACACTTGTTTGCTACTGCAAACAGCTATGGTGAGGGGTTTTTTTTTGGCGCTTGCCTGAATGAAGGCAATTCATTTCCCTGATTCAGGACCAAACTGAACATTAACAGTTTTATATTTAAACCCAGGTCAGCCACAGGTCACATGGAAAGCAAGGAAATTGAGAGAGGTTTCATTTTTAGGCACACAGTTTTCACCTTCTCCTTCAAGTGGTTTCTAAGCTAAGCTTTGACACAGGACATAGGCTCAGCTGGGAGAAAAGCACTTCAGGGTGGGAGGTTATACAAGGGAATAAGCAGCAGGAATGGGGAAAGTTCACTCCCACCCCCCACCCCATCTGCATGCCCCTTTTGCTCTAAGATCAACCTCCATCTCCCTGCTTTATTCATACTCGGATTCAGAATTTAATGAACACATCTGCTTCTGTCAAACGTATTATTTCTCCTAGTCCATCCCTTTTTAGTAGCATCTTCAGAGTTGTACGTAAAGGCTGTGTGCATACCATACACTTAAAGAACATCGCTCCCTCCACCAAAGAATGCTGGGAATCATGGTTTATCCCTCACAGCTACAATTCCCAGCATGCTTAGCAAACTACAGTACCCAGGATTCTTTGGGGGGGAAGTTATGTGCTTCAAATGCATGGTGCGCCTGCAACCAATAGCAACAGACCTGCATGCAGGAGAGCTATAGTAAGGTTACATCCGCATCATACATTTAAAGTACATGTAAAACATAGGGCTTTCCCCTAATAATCTTGGGAACCGCACTTTGTTAAGGGTCCTTGCAACTGTAGCTCTGATGGTAAAACTACAGTTCCCAGGATGCTTTGGGGGAAGACACATGCTTTAAATGTATGGTGTGGATGTGACACAAGTCTTTTTGTGCTCGCTGTGCCTATGCTCCAATGCTCACAGATGCAAGACCCTTTATAGAAACTCAAGACATTTTGAAGCAAATATATATTCAGGAGCTTTAAAAGCTTGCAAGTTTTAAAATTCAAAAACACGTCATTCTTAAAGTTTGACCAACGCAAGAACCAGCTTCGTAAAGTAGCAGAGCGCATTTCTCTCCCTTCACATCTGTGATGAATCTCCCCAGCCCAACTCCATAATGCCAGGCATCTCTACTCCTCAGAGCATTGAATAGGGCCTTATACAGCCACAGGCTATCAACCCATCTAGTTTCCTGCTTGCATTGTTACGATTAGACACTGCACTGGAATCCATTGGATGAGGGGAGGTCTAGATCAGGGATCAGCAAACTTTTTCAGCAGGTCCCTCAGACCTTGTTTGGGGCCAGACTTTATTTTGAAAAAAAATAATGAACAAATTCCTATGCCCCACTAATAACCCAGAGATGCATTTTAAATAAAAGCACACATTCTACTCATGTAAAAATATGCTAATTCTCAGACTGTCCGCTGGCTGGATTTAGAAGGCGATTGGGCCGGATCTAGCAAGCAAGCAAGCATAATACACTGAAAGCAATAAAAACTACCTACTATTAAGAGGAACACTGCCCTTTGTTGACCAAGGTTGCTCAAGGTAAAGGTGACACCCTTCATCGTGACATGCCTGCCTGCTGTGTGACATACCAGAGAACTTTGGTAAGAGCAGATCTTTGAGCGAGTAAGGCGAGAGAGCAAGAGGTGGCGAGAATTAGAGGGGGGGCTGTGAAAACAGCGGACTTGTAAGTTTGGCAAATATTGGGGCAGTGTTGGAAGCTGCCCAGAGTCGCTGCTCGCCCCCTGCCCCACATACCAGCATGTAATGCATGCTACCCTATGAATAGATCTCAGAAAAAGGCATCCCCACTAAGGTCTGTTTCCACTGTCCAGTATCCAAATTCGCAGTTCCAAATGTAAGAACAAGCCCACTGCTCGCTCCTCGCCACGCCTACTGAAGTTCAGCTGCATGAAAGATGTTAATTTATTATCAGTCCCATTTCCAAATCCTCAAAAAGGCTGGGAGTTAGTGAGTGTTACCGGTAGTTAGCAAGTTGAAGAGAGAGTGGGGAAGTTGGGGAATCATTTTGTTTGAGTATCATATCATTTGTTAGGGAATTGTAACATCAGTTAGGGATGCGAAGCTGTGCAGAAAATCATGACATCTTTTAATATGTAAGGAGGACTTCTTAGCAGTCCTTGTATTCTGATTCTATGAAGATTTAGAACCCTAGGAGACAATCCCTCCCCAGTCATGTCTGGATTGTTTCAAAATGATTATCATCAGGGCCAGTTTAAATGCTTCAGGAGAAATGTTTGCCTCTTCTTTTGTTGGTATAATTATTATAATAAGGCCATCTCCAAGTTTTGGAGGGTGTTTTGACAATATGTGCTTTGAGTCCAGCTCTCCACGAGATGCGCATGATAGCAAATTCATGTCAAGTCTGGTGGTGTTGGACGTCCCAAGTTAACAGCAGCATAAAGGCACTACAACCCCGGTTTCTCTCGGGAAATTCTGTCCTTGGTTGAAAAGGCTATGCAACCTCTTCAAGAAGTGCCAAGTTCATCCTCTGGTATGTGAGAAGAAACCAGAAACCAGAGTCATTTTTGCGAGGCCTGATGAACACGACCGGTTCTAATAATTTAGGTGAGGAAACATCCTATGTGGAGGCAAGGGAATGATTGTGAGGCCACTGAGAATCTGACTAATTGGGTAAGTAGGAGGCACATCCCTGATTTGAGAAGGCCTTGGAGACATCCCTGTTGAAGAACAGAGATGATAATTATTTCGCTTTACTACTGACCTTTCCCAACAGGGTCGCTCGGTTCATCTATTATTTTGCTAGTGAAGGAACCAAAGAAAAAACTACCAATTAAAAGTTTTCCAGAACCTTGAAACCTGGAGGAAAGGTACCACCTCCAACTTTCCCACTGCTTTTAAAGTGAAAGCCTTGTAGTGTCAATGTAGTTCAGCAGTTAGATTAGAAGGTACCACTGTGCCACCCACAGACACACGTGTGCCCACGGGATCCCACCCCACTGAAATTAGGCTTGAAACAAGCATTCTCTTGTAGCCAACAGATGGCTATGGGAAGCATACAGACAGGACCTGACAGAGTCACAGTACTCTCCCCATCTATGGTTTCCAGCAGCTGGTATTCAGAAGTATACTGCCCCCGGCGGTGTGGAGGCAGAACACAGCATCGGGGTAGTAGCCATTGATAGCTTTATTCATTGAAGTAAATAAACAAGAATTAATGGTGAAAGGAGAAGTGAGTCTAGAATATCCCCCCCTCTCTCACACTGTCATGAACTGGCAGGACACTGAGGAAGGGGAAGAGGATCCTGGCAAGGGGTGTAGCCACGATTGGGACACACCAGGACAAGCTGAAGATGGAGAACAGGAGGTTGGTGATTTAGAAGGTACTCAAGGGACACCAGTGGATGTTGAAGGGGCACCTGACAGTTCGCAGAAACCTGGGAAGGCGGACACATCACCAGAACCAGAGGTGCCCCGTCTCCACAAACAGCATGGACTCTGAGGCATCAGGAATAATGGGAAGAGCCTGAGGCAGGCAAGAGACCACAGCCCAGCTTACTCATTGCTCAGGTGAAGATCCTGGGACTTGTCCTGTAGGAGGTTTGTGGCCACCAAGTTTGATTAAGCGCAGGTGAAGATCACGTGCTTTGTTAAGTGGAGAGGAGACACAGCTACCCAGCTGGAGCAAGCTCAGGTTTATCATTAATATTGGGAGGAATAAAAGAGAAGTCAGGCAGACACACTGTTTCTGATCAACTTTCGCTGTAGGCGGACCACGGCTTGGCTGCTTCAGGAACTCCAATAGACTGTGATTTCTAAACTGAACTTAGGATTCCAGCCCTGGATCATCTTCTGAGGTGGGAACTTGGCCTTATGGTTTGACTTTGAATCTTTCTCATTGAATTGGACCTGCACCTGTATTTGTCCATTGGGCTGTCTGACTGCTCTCTTAACGTTGCCTTTGGGACGGTGGGCACTATCGGGACTTAACTCAGAATATTTCCCTGCCTTCTGCCTTCATATCAGAATAACAAAAAAACAAAAAAACCAAAGCCATTTACTGAGAAGTTTCTCCATTTACTGAAAGCCTTGCTGGCTACTGCTTGGTCTCAGTCCTGGAAGAGAGAGGAAAAACTTCTGCAGACCCAAAAGAAACACCCCACCCCAACATCCACAGAATGAAGATGTACCTGATAGGTCAAGATGATTGAAATGGAAGGCACAATGCACCTGATTGGTAGGCAGCTCTTCAGAACCGCAGCACATCCCCTCAGTTACTTAATGGGCCCTGAGGGACTCCTCTGATTGGCTAGTGCTACTGATCAGGGAACTGAAGGGCACAAAAGGATAAATGGAAAAGCAGGGAGTCCTCTAGCCCTGCTTAACCCTTTCCTACCTATAAGTGAGAGTAGCTTCTCCTTCGCCCTCGTCTTCTTCAAATGGCAACTGCTCTCCCTAGTAATGTTTTGTGATTGGCAGTGCTGTTCAGCCAACACCCTTTAAACCTCTGGCAACCCTTGAAAAACCCTTTAAAAAACCCAGCAGCACTTACCAGACTGGCATGAATGGTAGCAATGGTGATTCTCAATCTTCCTCATCACTGGAGGACACTGTACACAACAACAAGGGGGGGGGGGTAGACCAGTACCCCAAAGTGCCTGGCTGTGCTTCAGACGGGTACCCCAAAGTGCTTTCTCAAGTGCCAACTCTCCATAGGTATCTAAGGTCAATGCAAAGACTCATGGGGTTTCTAGCTATCTTCCTGCTATTTTTGCACCATTTTTGCAGCTTTCCTGCTCTTTGGGGGCCATTCTTGCCCTTTTTGCAGTTTAAATTGATTTATTTAACTATTTCACGGTGCGGTGTGTAAGTGGGGAGATGCCTGTATGTGAGAGGGGAGGTGGTTGAAGGATGATTTTTGGCTGAGGGCTGGCAGTGCCCTATTTGCCCAAATGGATCAGCCTCCACCGTTTGACACAATACGGGTGCCTTTCCCAAAGCAACTTGGAGATGCTGAGCAGAGAATGGTTGGGAGCTGGGGGAGGTATTCAGAACCTGTGTAGAGAGAGGCTGGAGTTAAGACTTCTTTGTTCCTTTCCAGTGATCTGTCCATGGTCCTGCAAGCCTTGTAGCTGGCTGGCCTTCATTCGACACCCTACCAGGATCCCTTTTCTAGGAGTTGCTGTGTCTGAAGCCTCTGTGACCCGCCCCGCCCCAGGCTCACTACTCTTTCATTGATCCCACTTCTCTCCAGGACCCCAGACTGTTAACTGGACCCCCTAACTCACTGGCCATGTTTGAGCTTTGCCTCCTCCACCCAGCAGTACACAATGTGTATCTCTGTGTGTGTTTTGTGTAATGTATTTTGCTTTTACTACTCAATTGGAAGAACACAGAGATGTAAAGGGCACTCAAGTTCACATTGGACTGTTGAAATTTTTACTTAGTACCCCTTACCTACATACAGTGGTACCTCGGTTTTTGAACGTAATCCATTCTGGAAGACCGTTCGAGTTCTGAAAGGTTTGAAAACCGAAAACTCAGTAGCCGACAGCTAGGCCTCAGGATCTTGCACTCAGTGGAAGCTGTGTGGCATGTTTGATTTCCGAGGCGTGTTTGAAAACCGAAGCATTTACTTTCAAGTTTATAGCGTTCAAAAACCAAAATGTTCATCAACAGAGACGTTCGAAAACCGAGATACCTCTGTATTTATTTTGCTTTGAAAAATAATCAGATATGCCACCCCACTCCATCCACTCCATATGTGATTTGGATATGGCTGTCTTTAAACGAAAGCGTCTGTCACTGTAATGTCTAGTTAGGCTCTGGCTCAATGGAATCATACCTAAAATAAAATAAACTATGCATTGCTTACATACTTTCATTCCTGCGTTTGCAGACTTTAAGGACTAGAATACTGGTGTTTGTTTTTTAAAGAGGACAGTCCATGTTTCTCTTAAGGGCTCTGCCACACTTGTTTGATGTAGTCATGTAATTGCAGCATATACAAATCCTTGGTCGTACCTAATTTGCTGTCAAGATGCAGATGGAGAAGAACTGGCAACACGTGAGCAATGCATCATAAGGCTATAGATCAGGAGGCAGCATTCCATTTCACAGTGCCACCTTTACTTTTCTCAGACAACTGTGGACTTCTAGACCACAGATTTAAGTTCTGATTTTAAGAATAAAAACCTCAGAAGGTCCAATGCCAGCCACCCTGACACCAGATCAAATTGGAAAGACCTTGCAATGCTTCTGCAGTGGGCGTCGGCTTAGTTGCGTTTCCAGTGGAAAGAAGATTCATATCCAGAGCACTTGCTTTCCGGGCTAAATTTTTCCATAGCACATATATAGGGCCAGCGCTACCATTGGGCAAAATGAGGTTGCTGCCCTGCCCTGTGCCTCCTAAGCTGGCCTACCGCCCTCAGCTATAGTAAAACAGCCTGTCCCATTACCAGCCTGGTACAGGAAGATTCTGGAATGGGAGAGAACCATCTTGTTCTTTGCCTCAGGCTGCAAAATGTGTTTGGCCAACCCTGAAAGTTAAGGATGAGCTCTACCACCAGGTGTAGAGAATCTTTGGCCCGCCAGATATTGCTGAACTCCATCAGCCACAGTAAGCATGGCCAATGGCTACGGATGAGGGGAGCTGTACTTCAGCAACACCTATAAGGCCTCAGGTCCCCCATACCTGGTCTAAGAAATAATGCCGCAACACAGGTAACCCACTGGCAGGGCTTGGGGAGAAAAGATGTATATTTCAAAACCGTAGCCCTCCAACATCAATATTTCAAGCACTTGCTCTCCACAGCAGTGAATAAATATTTGAAATGAAAAGACCTGCAGCCAACGATTTAGCTGATTTGTTCCAATCCGTATGAAATGCCGGCTCCCTACTCCTTTGGCCTCCCTGCCTGTTCGGCTCCCTGGCTCAGAAGTCTTGGTCTCCAGAGCTCCCTCTCCTCTCCTCTTAATTTTTCTTAGCATACAGCCCTTCCTCTCTCTGTAAGTGAGGTTTGCAGATGCCATCCTTCTTTCTCCTTGTAACTTCCTTTCCCAACACTACATAAGAAGAGCCCTGCTGGGTCAGAACCAGAGGCTGATCTAGGCTGCTTCCAGACAAGTGTTTACTGTAGGATTGGTGCTCCTCATGCATGCAAGTTTTTTGCCACATCTGCACGAGATCATTGCCTCCTTGATCATTGAATAAAATCTCCATGCCCTTATTTAATTCTGCTGTCTGTCTATCATCTATTGCATTTATAGCTCATCTTTTTCTTCAAGGATCTCAAGGTGTTGTACATGATTCTCCCTCCCTCTCATTTAATCCCCACAACGACCCTCTGATGTAGGGTAGGCTGAGATGATGATGATAATTTATTACGTATACCCCGCCCATCTGGCTGGGCCTCCCCAGCCACTCTGGGTGGCTCCCAACAGAATATTAAAAACACAATAAAACATCAAACATTAAAAACTTCCCTAGAGGCAGTGACACAGTCACCCAATGAGTTTCATGGCTGAGTGGGGATTGAACCCTAGTCCCCCAGATCCTAGCCTAACTGCACCACACCTAGTTCACAATGGCACACACTATTGCATATCCTATATTGTGATATCTCAGCAACCTGTTTGCAGATTAAGCCCCTGTACCCAACTGCCTTCAATTTGTCAGGTTTCTTACCCAGCGGCTCATCTCTTATGTCTGCAATTTTCAGATCAGCAACTGTTATGAGATTTAGCAGGATTCAGGTCTTCAGAAGGTGCGACCTCTCCTACAAATTTAATCCAGTTCTACCCTAAAATATTAGACATTAGAGGTGCTCAATACAAAATCTGCAGGATCTATTTCTCTGTACTAGGGCAAGCTTCACCCACTCTGGAGGGGCTAGTGTGTTTGCAAATTTCATCCATTTCTGCCAAAGGGGGGGGGAGTCAAAAGTGTCCCCTCCCCACATTTCCCATAAATGAATTGGGGCAGGGAAAAGGTAAAGCAGCTTTGAATGGACCCCTGAGTTAAATTTGGCAGTCTACAAAGTGATTTGGATTTGGAGGGCTATTTTCCAAAGCACCCAATGGAGGTCTGAATTAAATCTTCTGGTCAGTGCGGACCCTTAATTCCTATTTGCCAACATGAGATTTCCGGGTGCTTGGGATCCCTGCCGTCACCAAGTCATTCCCTTCCATCTCTGCATTATTATTCTATCCACTTTTCTCCAGAAGGGAAGGCGGAGCTCCTGTTCCATTTCTTCCTTGTTCTGTCCTTTTTCTACCAACAAGCTCATCCCAGCAGTCATCCTACGCATGCAGCAAGAAAATCCAGCTGCTTTGAACAAGATTCACTTTCTTCCTGGAGTTTTAAGAGGATTTTCTCATTAGAACGTGCAGCTTTGCTGATTATGGAGAGGCAGCTGAAGACTTAAATCCTTGGCTGACCATCCAGACCCCAGGTCTGTCCGTCTGGGACCAAAGCATGTTACGAATCTTCTACAAGTGGATTTAGGTCTCCTAGTTTAACCTTTTTTTACCATGTGGCTTAACACACACCCCTGCTATTGAAATCCACCCTTTCCACTCAAGGCTTGCACAAAGATGCGTTTCCCTTTTCTTGCAAACTCCCAAGCCGCAAACAGGAAAAAAAACCTGTTAAGGTGCTGAGAACCTCTCATCCAACCGTTTGCTGTCATCACGTTGTATAAGATAGCAGTTAAGAAAAAGGAGCTCAAATTAATTTAACAGGCAAATTGAATTTCAACTCATGAACACAGTAGCTGCTGAGATGTGAATATCCCACAAGGCTGAAGCATTTGAATTCTAACCACCAACGCTACACCATCTCCCCATCATGACATTTTGTCACATCTTCAGCACAACGGTTGAGCTCCCTTTTCAAGTTCAGTGGGGTTTTATTTGCGGGGGGGGGGGGGTGTCTTTGGACAATGCACCACTTTCTTTAGCCTGGAAGAGTTGGAGTGCACAGACTCAGAATCTGCTATCACTGCATTTGACCATCCTGGGTGCTCGGTGCAAAAGCAAGGACGGTGGTGCTTCTGGGACGGTCCTGGCATGTAGCCACCTTTGCCTACTTCTGGAGTGGGTCCTGTTGAACCTAGCCAAATTTGGGAGCTGATGTAGTGTGGTGGGAACTCCCACATAAACAATCCTTGGCTGGCTCTGATCTAGGTCCATATCAGTGGTACCATCATCTTCAGATGGTAGTTTGCTTCAAAATGTGGTAAGCCAGCCCTGATGCATTTGGTGGGGGCTCCTCACTGCACAGAGTTGGCCCTGGACATCTGCCCCAAAGTATTGTCCTGACAGTAGCATACACCGTCTATCTAGTCCACCTTCATTTTTCCAGCAGTGGCTACCCAGGTGCCTTCGGAAGCTCAAAATAGGACATGAGGACCACAGACCTCCTCTGTTCCCACCATCTGACACTCAGAGGTATACTGCCTCCCTTCATGAAGGTTCTATTTAACTGCAGATAGATTCGTCCATCATGAAATTTGTTATTTTAAAAAGTTATCTATGGCATCTCTAGGGAATTTTAATATATTTCTTTAGCAAACCCTGATCTGCATGGCACCGTCTTCATTCTATATTTGCTGTCATTATGTTGTCCCTTTTTGCAGTATCTAGGAGTGCAAAATCTGCAGGTTCTCTCTCCTTCCGTCTTGCCTTCTACCTTAGTGGCCATTCCAACGAAGCATTTCTTTCTTCAGAACAATGTTCTTTTTTGGGGGCAGAAAGAGATTGAGTTAAAATAGCCATTGCCTCTGCCATTTAATTAATTTAATCTGTGGGCTTGCAAGGGAAGAGATCCTGATAAGATTACGAGTGAAGGAAAGAAAGAATGTGATCAGTATTTCTCCTATAAATGCCATCTTAACAATGAGCTCTCTGCAGCAGCAAGATATCAGAGAGCACATTTTGGGTCACCCTGTAAATAAATAATCTTCTTATGGTCCAGCAGTCATTCCATTATTATTATGATTATTAGAATCAAAAAGTATGTTATAAAAGATACTAAGATGTGGAAATTAAGACTCTGAAAGCTAGCTGAAAGAGCAGTAATATATGCAGACCATCATTTTTGCTTGTTGCCATAGTAAAGGCTGGTTATCAGGGTTAACTCCACACCACAAACTTTTTAATGACTAAAAATGTTGATGCAGATGTGATCCATGGGATCTTTGGTGTAATACTTGGCCTTTATCTAGCCCTTTATGACTTTTCAAAGTACTTCACATACATTGGCTTGTATCCAATGCTAGTCCTACTTAGAGCACACCTGCTGAAATAAATAAACCTAAGTTAGTCGTGTCCATTAACTTCAGTAGATCTACTTTGAGTAAGACTAGCACTGGATAAAATCCATTGCCTTAGCAACAATTGCAGGTAGATCAGTGTTATTGTCCCCATGTTGCAGATGGAGGGAAGGGAAACTATGGTTTGCCACAGAGTAAGTTTACAGCAAAGGCAACATTTGAACTGGAGATGTCAAGGTTCTCACAGCCCAGTTACTACATTACACAGGCTCCTTTGCATATGATTGGGTTACCAATCTCACGCAGCTCACAGCACACCCAGCACCCTTCTCTGTAGCCCTTTCAATAGCTTTGCAGTGTCTGTATCTGTTGGAGTTACAACTTCAGTGGAAATACCGTATTTTTTGCACCATAACACTCACTTTTTTCCTCCTAGAAAGTAAGGGGAAATGTCTGTGCGTGTTATGGAGGAAATGCCTACGGGTGGCATGCCTACGGATTTTCCTCCTCTAAAAACTACGTGCGTGTTATGGTCGGGTGCGTGTTATAGAGCGAAAAATACGGTAGTTCTGATTCCTCAGCACTCAGTGGGGATCCTTTGTTCTGACTTAGGGTGCATCCAGGAGAATTTTGTGGCTGAGATTCAATCGCATAATGGCAAATTCAGGTTGCACAATGCGGAACTGTTGCTCTTGCACAACTAGCTTGCTTCCACACACAAAGAAAGCGTTGGGGGGAACACTTCTTGTAATAAGAAAAGTGATAGGAAAATGTGCTAGAATAACAATGGCTTGTTGCAATGCTTTATAACCTCCCCGCTAACAAATCAGAATGCTCAATAAGTAGTGGGCATCATATACCGTAACCTCCCCACAACCCTTGTGCAAGCAAATCATTATGATTGCTCAAAAGTAGGTACTCTGGAAGATCTTAGGCTGATTCCACAGTAGCTGATTCCCTGCTGCCCCAAGAATGGAATACCGGTAATTTGTACATATAGTTTTTGGAGAGAATTCACACAACAACATCATAGCCAGCCAACTGGATCCCAGTTTCCTCTGTGTTATCTTCCTGTCTTCTTTTGTAACTGATCCACAGTAATTTTCAAAACGTAAAACACAGTTGTATTGCTGACACGTCTAGTGTGGACTGGCAAAATGCCCCTGAAAATTCCCCGGGCTACTGCTCCTATATGTAATAGTTTCCTCCTTGTTTCTTTTCTTTCAAAATGGCTTTTGCTTCTTAGGTTTCTACCCCTTTAAGTAGCTTCTTCCTGTTCACCAGCATTCCAGAACTGGTCCTTAATTAGTCAGTTCCTGTTCATTGTTTGTGTTTTGGAGCAGGGTGGTGATGGTTGGTAATTATCAATTTCCTCTTCACAGCCGGAGAAATTGCTCATTATTTTATTAAGACGGCATTACTACACACGACGGAGTCTTAAGAGAAGTGAAGCTCACTCAAATGAAAGACATGAACCAAGCACATTTCTAATCCCCTGAACAGAATACAGGCAAAAAATAAAATAATAATAAAAAAAACACCGGGCAGATTTATGCATTTGCACCAGAAAATTAGCTTGTGTGTGCGTCTTTTTATACTGCATTCTCGCTTTCCCTCTCTCACCTTTTGATGTTCTTCCATTAGAGCACCCGGCTAGTTTCACAAAAAAATGTCCGTCCCCCCTTCTATTTCTTGGCAACACAAAATTGCTAGCAATTCTGCCCAGCATGACATCTTAAAATAAAAGCAAGCATCACTCTGCTTCTATCTTCTCTATCTCTTCTCCCTCTGATCCTCACACACATCTCTGTGTGTCTTCAGAAGCCCCCCTTTTTTGCCCCCCTTCATTTTTCCTCCTTGACCATACAAAGTCCACCTATGTGGGTAGACGGGAGGAAAACGGGAAAAGATGACTGTTCCCACTCTTCTCCTCCGCTGTGTCCTCCTCTCTATCCATGCATGTGCATTGACAGTGACACTGTTCTTGCCAATGGAGCAACAGAAGTGAGTGCTGCAGGGCAGGGGGGAGAGAAATTGGACAACCCATCAAGAGCAGAATGAGGCAATTTCCTTCTCTATTTGATATGGGAATTCAGGTATAGATCTCGGCACAATAACAAAATTGTTCATCTCCCTCCCTGACCTGCAATTTTTTTTCCACAGACTCCCTTACCAAACATCTTTTCAGTTTTTATTAATGTACAGGTTGCTTATTCGTGCACATTCCAAACAGACAGAGCAAAATGCAAATCATAAACATACGCTTAAATCAGATGCAGGAATCCCTTTTTCTGTTAAGGGGGCAATTTATCAGGGGCTGCATGCCAATAGCAAGTGGGGCTTGAGTTACCTGCTTTTCCAGGGGCATCTGCTGGGGTGGGTTGTTGCCACGGAGGTGGTATCCCAGCTGCAGCATCACCACTGTGGACCTCAATGGTGCAGGAGCAGGGCAGGGTGGTGGCAAGGTCAGGGTGATGCCGGGTACATTGGCAGAGCTAATGCTGCACTCCGACCAGTAGCACCTGTACCACCCCTCCCTTGGCCTTAAAAGGTAAAGGTAAAGGGACCCCTGACCATTAGGTCCAGTCGTGGCCGACTCTGGGGTTGCGGCGCTCATCTCGCTTTATTGGCCGAGGGAGCCGGCGTACAGCTTCCGGGTCATGTGGCCAGCATGACTAAGCCGCTTCTGGCGAACCAGAGCAGCGCACGGAAATGCTGTTTACCTTCCCGCCAGAGCGGTACCTATTTATCTACTTGCACTTTGACGTGCTTTCAAACTGCTAGGTGGGCAGGAGCTGGGACCGAGCAACGGGAGCTCACCCCGTCGCAGGGATTCGAACCGCCGCCCTTCTGATCAGCAAATCCTAGGCTCTGTGGTTGAACCCACAGCGCCACCCGCTTGGTTTTATTGCTGTCAGTGGCAGGGATGCTGGTGCCAGGAGACCAGATCTGTGGTACCACCTCTCCCTGCTCTTTTCTTTTTTCTGCCACTCCCTTTTATCTCTTCCTCTCCTCCTTTCCAACTCAGAGGCCTGCAGGGCAGATATTCTGCCTGTTGCTAATGTATAAGACCGTTCATACAATGTACTGGGATACAAAAATAAAGTTCTACCAAATAGTGTGGTTATGGGGTATTTTAGGGCATCCCCCCGCCCCCAGTACAACTGTAGATCATGCCTAGCCATGGTTAGCTCAAACATGGTTTGCAAGCCCACTTTTGGTTCTGGTTTCCTGCTAACAAACCACAGCTTATCATTCCACACATCATACAAAATCACAGTTAAGCTTTCTTAATCACACGTCTGAACTGGGCCTTATTACCTACAGGTTGTTGCCAGCTCCATCACTACAAAAAGGGAATCAGAGCGCCGCCGCCGCCGCCATGTTGTTTTTTGGGTCAGCAGGTGTAACACAGCTTTCATTCTATCTGCTATCACCAAAATGGATGACAGCCTGACTACTAGTGGTCTAAAGTTGAAAAGTAAGATAAACACAGCAAATCCCCTAAAAGGAAAGGAGAGGATCGTTTTATTTATTTATTAAATTTGTATACTGCCCTGTACCCGCAGGTCTCAGGGCGGTTACAGCCTAGAATCACAATATAAAAACATGATTCAGAGCCTGCTGTTTCACCATACACCGGATCCCTGCCTGGAATTCTAGTGAATAAAGACAGCAGCCAAGAGACTCTGGGTGGGTGGGTTTAGACACCCTATCCTGGAATCTCTTATCTGTCCATTCCTGACTGGGCTTGAAGGGGGAAGAGGGCTTGAAAGCACTAGGCTGTTTCCCCACTAACATGCACCGAACTCACTGTGAAATACCCACCTTCTCCAGAAATGACCACAAATAGCCCTTCCTTCTGATTCCATCCTTGTGGGCAGGGCCTTTGCTACTGGACCTGTTCCTCCTTGATTCAGGAAGTGGAGAATAGAATTCTAGGCCTTTCTTTGCATCCTTGTGGGATGGTAGGGGGCTTGTTTGGGGCCTTTGAGTTTGCCCTTTTGCTCCTTTCCAGAGATAGTTTTTCTCTCTCACACACACATACATCTATACAGGTAAGCAGGAGGTGTTACAGTACAAGGAAGACGTGTGGCTGTGAGGGGGAGGGCTTTTTCAATGATAGCAGCCCAGCTGAGGAATGCTCAGCCCAGAAATGTCCACTTTGTTGTCTTAGGACCTGCTTATCACCTCAGCCATCCATTTTAGACTTAATTTTAACCCTACTTTTGTTTCTAAAGGCATTGCAGCCTTTTCAAAGTCTTTGTATTTTGAAATCATTCTGGTTTATTTTATTTGCACTTTAACTTGTTTTTGTATCATGTTACGAATAATTTAGTTTCAAGCCAGAGAGGTAGAAAGATTTCTACAAAGATAAATAAATAGCTTCCAAGTATGAATGCATGCAGCAAAACACACACAAGCAGAGGGTTGTTGGGGGGGGGGGAGGAGTATATGCAATAATCAATCTATATGACAATCTGTATGTGAGCTCCATAGTATTCCCACACAGTATTCCTTACACAAGTTGAAATGTTGCAGGGTTGAAGAAGCCCTAAGAGGGCTGGGGTGGGAAGTTAAATTTCGCAGTACAGTAAGTCGATGTAAATCGGCCTCTTTTTCGTCCGTTCTTTTTGACTGCAGGTCTCTTGTATACTTGTATTCGTGTCTTGTTGAACACAACAGCTCTTGTTCTCAAGTGGAGAGCAAAGACCATTTCTCTTTATTTTCTGCACATTTCTTTCTTCCCATTTAGGGGAGGCTGGTTTGGCGTATATATACATGCCTGGCACGGAGGTGACCTTTTATCCAGGGCTGTGCAGCTGTGAGCAGCTGCTCTTTTAGGCTGGAGGTGAACAGAAGATTCCCCCAGCTGCAGCTGCAAAATTGGGGGTGGGAAGGGGGGGTGACGCAACCCAGAGCATTGAAGAGACCTTCATCGGGGTTCAGAGAAGGGACAACTCTTGGAAGGAGGATTGTGGTGGACGACAGGTGCTAGCAATAGTCCGTGTGGCTCATCCAAGGTTGTAACCGCACAGTAGCTATTTGTGAAGAGAGTGGCTCTTCCAAGTTTCTTCCTCAAATTGCATGTATTTCTTGCTGTTTTGAAGTCTCTTGCAGCAGAATCTTACACATGTCTTAGCAATAGGTGAGTTCATAGGATTGGACCCTAAACTTATTAAGGCTGCAGTCCTTGCAGTGATTTATCTGAGAATAGGACCCATTGAATTCAACTTACTTCTGAGTTGACCTGTATAGGATTGCAATATAACTTACAAAGACATAAGACAAAGGTATTTTCAGTACCGGGGTGACAAATTGCTATAATTTTAGATAGAAATAACAATGCATCTCACCATTGTTGCAGTAACACCATAGAGAGGAATGCTTGGGACCATGAGACCTGCATGGCCTTCTCAGTTTGCTGTCGAGGAGGTAATGTTGATGGGCAGCTTCAAGGTTCCTGCTGCTGTCCATTTTAGGGTCCTTTCTCTTTAAACTGGGCTTAGACTGAACATGGGACATGGGTGGTGCTGTGGTCTAAACCACTGAGCCTCTTGGGCTTGCTGATCAGAAGGTTGGCAGTTTGGATCCCCGCAACAGAGTAAGCTCCCGTTTTTCTGTCCCAGCTCCTGCCAACCTAGCAGTTTGAAAGCACGCCAGTGCAAGTAGATAAATAGGTACTGCTGTGGCAGGAAGGTAAACAGTGTTTCCATGCGCTCTGGTTTCCGTCACGGTGTCCCGTTGCACCAGAAGTGGTTTCATCATGCTGGCCACATGACCTGGAAAGCTGTCTGTGGACAAATGCCGGCTCCCTCGGCCTGAAAGCAAGATGAGCACTGCAACCCCATAGTGGCCTTTGACTGGACTTAACCATTCAGGGTTCCTTTACCTTTCCTCTAACATACTTTCTAATATGGGATCGTCTTCCTCTATAATGCAGGATATGTGACTATCCAAAGGATTGGGGTAGTATTATTGCAGGCACCTTCATTTTAATTTCTCCCAATGCCTAAATTGGACCCTCCAGGGCATGTGGGAAATTTAAAATGCTTCCTGCCTGGATCACCATTGTCGGTGAGCATCACTGCAGAAGGCCAGAGAGTGGCGGTGTCATCATCTACTGGCATAGGAGGGGGGCCACAGGAAGGCTTCTAAATAAATAATATGGTTCATGTGTGGATACAGGTGTTTAGAGAGACTCTGGCTGTAATGAATGGGAAAAAGCCTGCAGCAAGGCAATGGTGGGGAGAGGATTATGCCTGAGAATTCCTGCCCACATTTTAAAGCAAACTGACCAGATTTGCAGTTCCTGGACTAATATGTGAATTGGAATGCAGGTGTTATTTTTCACAGCTTCTCCAAATTTTGTAATTTTAGTTTATGGCTGGGGGAAAAAAAACTCCAAAGTGTAAAGTGATGTGTAAAGTTTGGGTGGAATTACTCTCTAACCAGAAGAGTGGAGAGATATTAAGTTGAAGCTCCTGCGAGACAAATGTTACCAGGCCACCAGTAGGGCGCCCATACAAATGGACTCCAAAGTAAGGTTAATGTGCATACAAAAAAAAGGTGGTGTTGTGGTAACATGCATGTACAAATGCATATTTTGTGGAATTATGCTAAAAATAATGCAAATTTTATAGGTTTTTAATGATAAAACTGGGATGTGATAAACTTAAGAATGAACATATTTGAGACAAAAGGCAGGGGTCAACAATTTGGTAAGTGTGCAGGGATCACACTAGACAGCCAAAACTTGTGCAAGCAGCACTGGGTTTTTCTTTTTCTCTTACAAGGACAACCATATGCATCTTATGCTGCTCATCTGGCCTGTAGATCTGAACCTGTGTTTTAAATGCTGGGCTGGTGTTTTAATATATTCTGCGCGAAGAACCTTCATGTAAACAGTTCCACAATTGGAAGATGTAAATAAAAATAAAACAAGGAAATTCACAGCCCTCTTCTGACTAAACTGTAATTGTGCTGGAGAGTTGGAGAACTCTGACCTGTGTTATTGCCCTTATAGCTGGTGTGTGTGTGTGATTGCGTGTGTGTGTATCTATCTGTGGTGTGTCCATATTTAGAATGCCGCATGCTGTTCTTGTCTTTCTAAAAAAATACTGCAGAAGTAGAGAAGGGACAGAAGAAAGACTTCTAAAGTCATCAGGGAGAATGGAGAAAGAAAAGCCATTCTCCCTGATGGAGAAAGAAAAGCCTTTTAAAAACCTGTGCTTTTTCAGTTGGGGGAAAAGAAGGAAGGTTTGTGATCGAAGCATGTTGCTAGGAGAGAGTGGATAGGGAGGAATTATTTTCTCTCTTTTTTTTAGCACGTCAGAAATAACATTTGGGGTTATCCAATGAAACACTGGTAGGAGGTAAACGGAAGGCAGTGCACCTTATTGACTTGTGGAACTCATTGCTACAAGATGTAGTGATGACTATTGGGAAAGCAATTCTTACCTTCAGTGTTCACCATCCTCCACCACTTATAACAGAGCTTACTGAACTGAAACCAGTTCCTGTAGGATAGGGGGGTTCTGGGCACTGGCGGAGGAAGGGGTGGGTAGTGAGTGCGGCCCGTCACAGGTGTCATCCCTAAGGGGGGGGTGACATCACCGCCCTGCCCCCTGGGACTCTCGCCATGGGTGGTGCCCCCCGGGACGCTAGCCCCACCCCTACAGGCAGCTAGCCCCAGCCCTGGGTGTACAGCCCTCCGGGTGCTGGAACAGCTAGCTCCGCCTCTGATTCAGGGGATAATTTTCCTAGCATCCTGCATTCCCTGTGACACTAACCATAGGTATGGAAAGCGTCAAGCACCTCTGGCAACCACACAACCACAGATGCCTTTTAAAACCCATATATTGCTCTGTATCCACAAATTCTCAGCTTTCAGTTCTTACTCAGTGGCCTTGGGCAAGGCTTTATTTAGTAAACAGAGTGAACTCCCATGTGTGTGTGAATTCATCATTCAGTAACTGCAGCAGCAACGGATGCAAGAAGAAACCAAATAACAAACATCCTAGCCCAGACAAAGCTCTCCTGTTGCCAAAATCGGCCTATCAATGAATAAATGCAGCTCATAAGCTATATACTATGTCTGATGAACCTCAGATTTGTCTGTATGTCTGAGATTGCAGAAATAAGAGGATTGCCAAGCACCCAGCAGGCCACAAACCTCAAATGCAAAAATGTTCTGTGGAAACTGTTCACACAGTCACCTGCTCACAAGGAGTATCTGCATGCCAGATGCTGAGCGATGCATTTGTGAATCAGCTGTTGCAATGAATGAATGATCAGGCAGCGCTGAGAATAGGGCTTGAATGGAAATGTGAAGAATTTTGGCAGCGTGTAGTGTAGAGCTTTATGCAACCGCTTGGCCACCCACCAGGCCTTCAGCTCAACTGCCTTCACCTGTCTTGACAGTGGCAACGCATGCTTCCAAAGGCAGGCTGAGCTGTGCTTTGGTAAGTGGGTATCCCAGAGAATTTTGCACCCAAACTCCACAGATCCACCCAGTGCATACTGCACCTCAGTTTGGTTGTGGGCTGCAGTTCGTAAAGGAACCCAAGCATTAATTATTTTGAGTTTTTGCTGGGTACGCTGGAGATAGGGCTGGGTGGGCAAAAGTTGTTTGGGCAACATCAAAGTTCCAGCTCCCACGCCGCACCAGAGGACACTGCTGCCAGGCTACATCTCCCTGTCTAAATTTCTGAGACTTGTACTGCTTGGCAGGAGGCAGCTATGAAAGAGAATTGCTAATTCAGTGCAGTTGTTTGGGGGCGATTCCCCTGAGGCCTTCTTGCTTTACTACGCTGTGTGCATATCCTTTACCTTCCAGAAATGCTGAAAAACTAGGTCAGTGGAGGGAGAGAGAGAGAATAGAATATTCACGGAGAAGGATATATGAATCGTGCAGGCAGCATGACACTCAAAACGCAGCACAGGTCTGGTACCTGTTAGCAGTTGGAAATCTAAAGGAGGTCATTTTAGTCCATGCTCATGCCAGCACTCATTTCTACTTAATAGATGCTCATGTGCTTTAGCATGTGTTTTGGGGCTGCAATGCTAAGACACAGTGACACTTTATTAAACAGAAATGAGCATTCACTTGAGCGTAGCCTAAACTAACCTCTCTTGGATTTGCAGGCATTGGCTGGTAACTGGCCTGGGCTGTGTCTGGACGAACACACTTCCGCTTGTCCCATGCCTAATAAGCAGTTTTTGCTTGCCCCATGCTTTCTAGGCATGAGTCTGAGTGGTTTTGCCTTTGTTCTGCAACTTTCCCACTCTTTAGTGCTCAATCGGAACAAATGGTAATCTGCTGAAAATCCAATTGTTGTTTGTTCCAGTTCAGCTTTAATGTAGTGGGGCAAATGTTTGCCCCTTCTCTAGGGCCTATTTCAGCAGTAGCAGATGGCATGGTAAGGTGCTGCCTCTCACCTGACACCTGAGTTGCTCTTACTTCTCAGGAAGGAAAGGGGGAGGTGGGAGGTGGTGGGGAAGCCACTGTGGTGCAATTGCGCCAGCTGGAGCCCCAGCTTGGCTTTGCTGGTGCGTTTGCACCATGCTAACTTCCCTGTCACCTCATCCCTCCTTCCTGGGAAGCACCAGAGACTTAGCGGTTGGGGGAATCAGGTGAGCGCTGCTGCTGCACCATGCTATCCACTGCTGTATTTCAGGAGTAACAGCTTTGCTTCTATAATGTTCTCATGCTACATACAAAAATATGAATTCAGTGCCAGAAAGAGCATGTGTGCTGGGCAGGTCATGGAAGGACATTCCAGGGTTCTTCATTGTTCTACTCAGTGATGGAAAAGCTGTGGTTCTCCTAATGTTGGACTCCAACTCCCATCAGGCCCAGCCAGCATGGCCAGTGGTCAGGAATGATGGGAATTTATGTTCAGCAACATCTGTAGGGCTACAGGTTCTCCACGTCTGCTCTCTCTCCTTTTTGAATGGGACAGAAGCTCCCTGGAAAGGCACTGTGGGGAACGTAATCTTGTTGCTGTCCACACGAACAGAGTTCATGAGGAGGTGTATCACGTGGCCCTAAGATACTCCAGTCAGTCCTTCAGGGGGCATGAGGAAAATTTGAAAAGGAATTAAATCTGCTGATAGCAATTCCCCAAAGTTGATTATTGTATCTCACCCCTTGACTTCCAACACTTCAGTCTGATTTTAGTGAATGAAAGTGGTTCATTGAAGTGAAGATAAAATGAGATAAGGAAGAAGAAGAAGGGTTTGGATTTGATATCCTGATTTATCGCGACCCGAAGGAGTCTCAAAGCGGCTAACATTCTCCTTTCCTTTCCTCCCCCGCAACAAACACTCTGTGAGGTGAGTGAGGCTGAGAGACTTCAAAGAAGTGTGACTAGCTCAAGGTCACCCAGCAGCTGCATGTGGAGGAGCGGGGAAGCGAATCCGGTTCCCCAGATTACGAGTCTACCGCTCTTAACCACTACACCACACTGGATATGGAACAAATATAAGGTACGGGGGGGAGGGAGGATTTAAGCTACATTGTGCAAGACTTGAGTGGTAAAGTAACTTACTGACATACTAACCTGTGGAAGGCTAGGTTATGCTGCTACTCAGAAGTTAGGTATAATGAGGAAAAAAGGAGGGGAACCTGGAACCCAATTTGGCTGCCATTTTGTTACTGAACTGAAGTACAGATAAAGAACAAGGGTTCTAAGTTTGTGGCACCAAATTGTACTAAACTACCAGGGCTGGCAAGCCAACAAAGGTCTGTATAGTAAAAGCTATGGTTTTCCCAGTAGTGATATATGGAAGTGAAAGCTGGACCATAAAGAAGGCTGATTGCTGAAGAATTGATGCTTTTGAATTATGGTGCTGGAGGAGACTCTTGAGAGTCCCATGGACTGCAAGAAGATCAAACCTATCCATTCTTAAGGAAATCAGCCCTGAGTACTCACTGGAAGGACAGATCGTGAAACTGAGGCTCCAATACTTTGGCCACCTCATGAGAAGAGAAGACTCCCTGGAAAAGACCCTGATGTTGGGAAAGATGGAGGGCACAAGTAGAAGGGGACAACAGAGGACAAGATGGTTGGACAGTGTTCTCGAAGCTACCAGCATGCGTTTGACCAAACTGTGGGAGGCAGTGGAAGACAGAAGTGCCTGGCGTGCTCTGGTCCATGGGGTCACGAAGAGTCGGACACGACTAAACAACTAAACAACAACAACAACACCAGGGCTGGCAATTAGGCAGCTGCCTTGGGAGCTAATTTTGGGTATCAAGAAAGGGCAGCAACTTGTTAGTTATTTAATTTATATTTATTGTGGTTTTTTTATTGCCAGGGAAGGAGAGAGATGCTTGTGATTTCCCCCCCACCTTTTTTTTTGGCCTCAGGCTCCAAATGACTTGACTTGTAGGTAAAGGCACCGCAGGCAGCAAAACATTTGGGGCTTCCTTGTAATCTATTTACATGTGAGGATGGGGTGGGATTTCAGGTGGGTTTAAACTCTGGTAACTCCTTGTTCAAATTAAATCCCTCACTGCACTTTTGCAGTCAGGTTGCGGGGGAAAAAAAAGAACAAGCCAAGAGAATTCTATGTGGATGCATTTTCACAGTACATGTTCTTTGGTTTGAGAGGACAGGAGGTGGGAGGGGTTTGCTTCCCTTCTGGAAATTGAGTTTGGGGGACATTCCTCTCTTACCTGGCTGGAAAGCAGGGCGGAGCTGGAAGAGCAGCTGGAAATGAGGAGGAAAGGTGTCCCAACAGGGCAGGTAGGCCCAAAACATCCCATCTGTTATTGCTGTCTCTGAAAAGGACAGCGGGGGCCTGTTTGCTACAGCCTTCTACCTTCTGTTGTGCCCATCATTTTGCCTGAGCTGTGGGATGACATGTAGTTAGAGGGAAAAGGCAAGAAAGGTAGGAGAAAAATGCCAGAGTCCTTACCTCCATCTTTCATCTTGATCTTCTTTATAGCTGGTTTCCACAGCAACCGTATACCTGTATGTGTATGTCTTCCTCCATCCCCCACCACGGCCCCACCTCTCACCTGATTCGTTTCCCTGATTCTTCAGAGGCCATGATATGTGTGTGTGTGTGTGTGTGTGTGTGTGTATTGCCCAATCCCTAACCCTCTCATGTTGAGTCCCAAGATTTGCAAAAGGTAAATGAGATGTGAATAAGGGGTGTGTTTGCCAAAGGATTAGAAATTTGTCACAACATACAGTTCATAGTGGCCTTCCCATGATTTTTCCTCTTTCATTTCCCCACATTCCCTTACACGCTATTTCTTCCTTTTGTTTCGTTTCACTGTACATGGTTTCTTTCCTCCCTTTCCCTGTTTTCCTCTCCTTCCAACACTTAATTTCTGCCATTTGGAGATGGTGGAACTCAATCCCGCCTGGTAGCCATGCTATCTTGTGATACTTACTCTGTGTGTGTGTGTGTGTATGAGAGAGAGAGAGAGAGAGAGAAAGAAAGAAAGAGAAAGAAAGAGAGAGAGAGAGAGAGAGAGAGAGAGAGAGAGAGAAACAAACAAACAAACAAACAGAGGCAGGCAGGCAAGCAAACAAACAAACAGGGAGGTATCTGGCACCTGCTTACTAGAGACATATTCCCTCTTTACGGTTGCATTACTTGGCTGCATTTGTTTCAAGCCTTAAAAAGGAGTTCTTGTTATTATATGTTTATTTATATACTGCCTTACTCCCAGACCGGGATTCTAGTCTGCTTACAAAAATTAAAACAGCGTGCACAAAATATAGAAAGCTAAACACATATAAAAGATAATGGTTAAAAAGTAATTAAACTACTGTATTTTTCGCCCTATAGGACGCACTTTTCCCCTCCAAAAATGAAGGGGAAATGTGTGTGTGTCCTATGGGGCGAATGCAGGCTTTCGCTGAAGCCTGGAGAGGAGAGGGGTCAGTGCGCACCGACCCCTCTCGCTCTCCAGGCTCCAGGAAGCTATCCGCAAGCCGTGGGAGAGCTGCCTGCACCCTGAAGCCTGGGGGGTGCTAAGCTCAGTGCCCCCCAGGCTTCGGGCTTCGCGCAGCTCTCTGCAAGCTGTAGGAGGGTTGCGCGAAGTCGCGCAGCTCCCCCACAGCTTATGGTGAGCTGCCTGTTCTGGGGTCGGGGGAAGCTTGGGCTTCCCCCGCCCCAGCCCCGCACCTGGGGAAAAAATATTTTCCCCCCTTTATTTCCCGTCAAAAAACTAGGTGCGCCCTATGGGCCGAAAAATACGGTACATTATGAGTGGAACCAGTGCCCCTCAGCCTCCAGCTTCCTTTCACCTTCTCAGTTGGTGTGTGTTTGAGCTTTCACAGCATGGTTTCCAGTTTACTGTATCCTCTCCAGAGTTCATAAAGGAGGCAATTAGGTTTATTTTGGGACCAGGAATTGGAATGTAAGAACTGCTGTCCCCCATCAATGTGTAAGCAACCCCAAATAATAGCCTTTGTGATCCCAGTGTTTACATTCTCCCCCAGGAAGCCTTCCTTTCTGCTTCAAAGGAGTCAAACTACTTAAATAGTTTTGTTCAGTTCCCACTCTAGTTCAGCTTCAACTGAACATGGTCCGGTTTTCTTCCACTTCCATCCTATTAAAAAGTCAGCAACTAGATTGGCACACATAATGAACCCGTTCAGTTCCAGTCCACATGAGAGAATTTAAATATAAGGCACAGTATTCTAAATCAATTCACAGTTGCTGACCCCTTTGTACAGCCCCAGATCAAAGCGACTTCATGTGCTTCCTTGGTATCAACCCCCCAAATATTTTTGTGAAATTACACTTCTGCAATCTGCAGGCTCTTAAGGTCAAGCGGCTTCTCTGAGCTCAGATACAGCCAGTGACATTAAATAAGAAATACTGGTTACTCTTGGCTCTTGAGCCTTTAAGCACACCCACTTAGGACTGGTTCCCCTCTTGCTATTTTGAGGTTTCTTCTTACACACTTCTCATCCACAGTTCACTGTGGGATTCTGAGATTGATCCCAAATCAAGCCTACCATCCTTCCTTAAATAGTATGAAGTTCTTAGCCTTCAAATGATGAAAGGTGTGGGTGGGTTGCCAACTATCCAGGTTATAACCCACCTGCTCTTTTAAAGGCTGTTTCAGGCCTGAAATCGTCTGATGATGGATGCCTTAAGAAAGATTTTAAATAAACAAAGTAGGGATCTTTTAAAAAATAGACAGGTCTCAAGATGTAGAAACTTGGTGCAGGGCTAATTGAAGCTCACCCCTTCCCTTTTTGTCATCCACCTGCCCATGATAATTCTACGTTTTCTTCAGAAAAGGGCCAGGAAAAAAGGAATCATGTTTTTTTATCCAATGGATAGGAATTGACCAAGAGCTTTGAGTTGCTCTCAAGCACAAGCTGTTGGGAAAATCTGGTGAGAACTGGAACTGTGAAGAGGAGCAGCTGAGGCTAGACACAGATGTCCAAAGAAGCATTGACAGTTGTTATAAGGAATGATGAGTGACTTGCGCTAGTTGTTTTCTTGCTACTGATGTAACAGGCAAAGGGGGACACACACAGATCTCCCTTGTGCAGGTTCCAAATGCATATGGAATTCACAGAGATCAATGTGGGAGAGAGATGTGCAAGCTTCCCTTTTGCACATTTATCCAGAAGCAAGAACCGAGCAAGCAAGCACAGGTTGCTTCTGTCCCGACAAGAGACAACCAAGGCCTGCATGCATCCACTGTGGGGTTGCCAAATGTGCTGAGTTGCCATGGCTGCAAGACAGCCACCTCAACTTTATCTGAAATTTGCCTGGGAAGTGTATCTTCACCTTTAACATAGGAGTGATTTGGAGCGGAATAGTCTCCCATTCATATAACCAGCTCAGTCTGGCTCCACCATTGCAGCTGACTCCAATCCTCTCCATATGATACATGTCTTGGCCAGTTTCTCTGTTGCTGAGATCTGGCGCTTTTAACTCCTCTACTGAGAGAACAACAAAGAGAAGTTCTGCTGGAATTCCTCCATTATGTACCTCAGGTGCGCTTGAGTCCAGAATAGGCATATGGAAGCAGGCAGCCCAGGCATAAGGAGACAGCTCGGACCAACTTTCTTCAGGGAAAGAGTCCTTTTGTGGCTCAGAGGGCAGAGACTGTGTGGAAGGAGCTTTTGTTCCCTTGGATGATTTCAAAACACGAATGTTTGTTCAAAAGTAGTTGCTGAGCAGTGGGTGCTAGCTTATACCAAAACAGGATAGTTCTCCACTATGATTTTAACAAGGAGAAGTGTTGTGCAGCACTTGTCCAGAGAATATCTAAGGAGCTTTCCTGAGGTCACTTTGCTAACAAATAGGGAAGGGTAATGGAGAGTTAACTTGGAATAAGTTAGTGCTAAAAGTATTGTGAGAGGATGTTCTATGCGAGTAAATGTGCGGCGTGTGGCTACAAGTACTGGCATAAACTCCCCACCCCCTATAATAATGTGCACAAATTGCAGCATGTAATTTATTCCCATATCAACCTTGTGAAGTAGGTTACACTGAGAGAGAGAGAACGAACGAACATGTGCATGAGTGAAAAAATTGCCCAAGGCCACCCTGTAAACTTTATGGCTAAGCAGGAATTCAAATGTTGGTTTTCCCCATCAGAATTCAGCACTTTCATCTACTGCATAGCATAAGCCGTCTTCAGGCATTCTACTTGTGTGTAAAAGCAACGTGGCATCGGGGACATGCACACTCATTGTGTGTGCATGCCATACATTTAAATCATGTTTGAAGCATGTGGCTTGCCCAAGGAAACCCGGGAACTGTAGTTGATCCCTAACAAAGCGACAATTCCCCAGCTTTTAACTTATTGTGTGTATGCAGCCTAAGCTTTGCTGCTACTCTGTCTTGCAGGGTGAGCATCTGAAGCAAATAGACTCCTGTACTCTAAAGGCATATCCATACTTCCTCTTGCCTCACTGCTTTCCCCCAAGGAAAACCACTCTTTAGCTCTCAATCAGAGCAAAGGGCAATTTCTCTAGATTGACATTTGCTCCAATTTAGCACTAAAAAGCAGGTTTTTCCTGGAAAAGGAGCGGGGCAAGGGGAAAACTACTTGGGACAAGCAGAAGTGTGGATGAGCCTTAAATCGTGCATGAAACCCCCATGAATACAGGAGATTCCCTGCCCTTGAGAAACCATTCCCCCGCCCAACTGTGGGCTCATTTGTGGCACCTGGAGTTTTTTTCACTCCTTTTTGCCTGCTAGTGGTGTTACCACATTTTGGAAGTTGGTTTTCATCAGAATCTCACTTTTTAATTCATGAAGGGGAATGGCGGAACTTAGCTCACTTATTCACACTCTTGTGCTCTTTTCACAAGCAAGCAGAGTGTCTGAAGAGGGCTATCGACATTTGGTAAAAACAAAAGTTGACTCAGTCACATCTTTTCCCTCAGTTACCGAGGGAGCAGTTTTCTTAGGTTGTTTCCAGGCGACCTGTTTATGGTGCATTCGTCCTGATTTGTTTGCCGAGGAGGTTACATGATGCATCAAGCAAATGTTACCCCACATTCTTCAGTGAACTAGGACTTGGTGGGGTTGCAATCCCCACTCAGCCATGAAGCTCACTCAGATGACCTTGGGCCAATCGCTGCCTCTCGGCCTAACCTACATCACAGGGTTGTTGTGAGGATAAAATGGAATGGGGCGGGGAGGGAACTCTGTACACCATCTTGAGTGAAAGGTGGGATATACTTGTAATAATAAAAAAGATAATTTTTTTGTATGACTTGCCTCATTGCCTGGTTTTTGAGAACTCCAAATTAGCTGTAACTGCGGAATTCATGAATTTGCCAGTACATGACGGAGTCCCTTTCTCAATAGGTTTTATTGGACTTACTGGTTCTGTGACTGGATTTGTAATGGCTTTTAGTAAAATGCAATAAATAATTGATTGAGTCTCTTCTAAAAATAATAAAAATCTGTTGGGAGTACCTCAGTTTTCGAATGTAATCTGTTCCGGAAATCTGTTCGAGTTCCGAAACGTTCGAAACTGAAAGCAGAAACCTCAAAATGGAAGCCTCAGTACAGAAAACTCAAAACGGAAGCTGCATTTCCTGTTCGACTTCTGAGGTGTGTTCGAAAACTGAGGCATTTACTTCCTGGTTTTCGGCATTCGAGTTCCGAAACGTTCGACTACGGAGGCATTCGAAAACCAAGGTACCACTGTATCTGACTCTTAGAAGACATCTAAAGGCAGCCCTGTTTAGGGAAGTTTTTAGTGTTTGATGTTTTATCGCATTTTTAATATTCTGTTGGGAACCACCCAGAGTGGCTGGGGAAACCCAGCCAGATGGGCAGGGTATAAATAATAAATTATTATTATTATTATTATCCCTGATATTTTTTTCAACAACGTTCAGGGACCTTTACCAAAAATACATTTTCAAACCATTCCTGAACACACCAACACAGCCTGCCCTCTGTGTAGAGTCACCAAGGCGAGAAATAGATATAGATATGAAACCTGCTGGTTTGCACATGATCTTTGCCAGAAGGCCAAGAAACAGTATTTCTGTTTGAAGGGATACGCAGACACCCAGGAGTCCTCAGCTGCTCTAGGCGCCTAACTGAGAGGAGAAAAAGAGGGAAGGGGGGGGGGGAACCCTTCCAGCATGTGGCACCTCTAGAAACTGAGCTCTCCTTCAGTGGCTAAAAATAATTACCTGCGTTCTGCCCTTCCTTGTCTGATGATTGGCAAAGCACTTTGCAAACCATTAATGAGCCTGCCCGACTCCCTTGTGAGAGGGATAATTATTCTCCATCTTGCAGGCTAGAGGGGAAAGAAGGGGGGAAACGTGATTTCCATAAAGGGCAGGGGATATGAATGTGAGCCCAGAAGTCCAGAATTTCTCTTGCAGCCTCCGCTCTACTAATAGTTCCCATTATTCCGATTTTCATTCTTTAAAGGACTGAAAGAAGGGAGAATTTGCCATCTTCAATGGAAGCTGGAAGAAAACAAAGGCAGCCATGTTTATCCATTAAGAAAAAAAAGCCTCCACAACACATAATTGGACAGTACCATTATTAGGAACCGACCAGAATGTAAAAAAAAAGAAAAGAAAATAGTGAGCTTTTGAGTTCTACAGAGCTCTTTTGCATGCTAAATTTTAAAACAGTTCAAGAGTGAAGGGGTGGGGGAATCACAAGTCTATGCTCTGGTAACCTCTAGGTTAGATCACTGCAGTACATTATACGTAGAGCTGCTTCTGAAGATGGTTTGGGAACTTCAGCTGGTGCAGAATTAGGCAGCCAGGTTGCTCTTTGGGGCAAGACAGTTTGAGAATATTACACCAATCCTGACCCAACTGCACTGGCTGCTCATTAGTTTCTGTGCCCAATTCAAAGTGCTGGTTTTGACCTATAAAGTCTTGAACAGCTCGGGACCGCCATACCTCAAGTACCTCCTCTTTTCATATAAACCAACCCAGACTCTGATCATCATCTGAGGCCCTTCTTCATGAGCCTCCTCCATGAGGTCCGGAGGATGGCAGTGCCTTTTCTGCCGCAATTCCCTGTTTGTGGAATGCTCTCTTCAGGGAGGTTCATTATACATCTTTAGGTGCCAGGCGAAAATGTTCCTCTTCAACCAGGCTTTGGGCTTATTAATGTACTATGACCATTTAAATATGTTCGTGGGAGGGGGGGTATTTTTTTGTTTTGCTTTTATTTAACTATTTATGTGGTGCTTTTATCCTGTATGTTGTGAACTGCCCTGAGATCTTTGGATGAAGGGCCATATATACATTTCAATGATGATGATGTTGCATTTTGAAGGCTTGAGGGCTGCATTGGGAGACCTTCTGAATCAGACCAAAAGCCCATCTAGTCTAGCGTTCTGTTCTCTGTGTGGCCAACCTGTTGCCTCTGGAAAGCCCAGAAGCAGGACATAGGCACAACAGCCCACCTGTGACCCCCACCAAATGGTATATAGTGGAGATAGTACATAGTCATTGTGACTAGTAACTGCTGATGATAGCTTTATCCGCCATGCATTTGTTAGTCTGAAGAAGGGAGATTGCAGATTTAGGCCCTGTCTACACAATACAGTCGTACCTTGGAAGTCAGTTTGACTTCTAAAACATTCAAAAACCAAATCGCGTCTTCTGATTGGCTACAGGAAGCCCTGTCGGATGTTCAGGTTCCAAAAGAACGTTCACAAACCAGAACAGTCACTTCTGGGTTGGTGGCGTTCAGGAGCCAAGACGTCTGAGTTCCAAGGCGTTTGGGATCCAAGGTACGGTTGTATGTTTAAAGCAGTATCCCACTTCAGGCAGCAATGACTTCCCCCAATGGGAAGTTTGCCTGGGAAGTGTAGTTTGTCAAGGGTGCCGAGAGGAGACCCTTATTCTCCTCACAAAACTACAATTCCCAGAGTTTACTGGGAAATAAGTATTGATTGTTAAACATCTCTGGAAACTGTAGTTCTGTGAGGGGAATAAGGATCTCCTCTTGGCACCCTTGACATAGTTCAGTTCCCCAGATTATTTGAAGGAAGCCATGGCCGTTCAAAGTAGTATGATTTAAATGTATAAGGCAGATGAGTCCTGAATTACAGTGGTACCTCGGGTTACATACGCTTCAGGTTACATACGCTTCAGGTTACAGACTCCACTAACCCATAAATAATACCTCAGGTTAAGAACTTTGCTTCAGGATAAGAACAGAAGCAGGAGGCCCCATTAGCTAAAGTGGTGCTTCAGGTCAAGAGCAGTTTCAGGTTAAGAACGGACCACCGGAACGAATTAGGTACTTAACCCGAGGTACCACTGTAGTCTGTTCTAGGTGCTTGTAGATATCAGGTCACGCCAGCTTTTGTCCTTTTTCCTTAAAAAGGGAAATAGTACACTTAAAGTATGCCTGACAACTACTGATAGGCCTTTTCCTGAAAATCTCAGGGGGGGAAATGATCTAAACAGGTTATTCACATTGCTGGGAGCTGCTTTTTAGATTGGAAAGGGTTTCTTTCTAAAGCGTTGGCATAGATCTAGCCTCCTGTGATTTTTAAGCCCAGTGATTTCTGTCTTATTCTCAGTACCCTTTGAAATAAATGAAGGTGCTGTCAGCATATTTCCCTTCACAATAATCTTCTTTTCTTTAGGCTAAACATACGTGGGTCCTTCAGCCTGATGTCGTCAGTGGCCAGCTATCACAGGCTGCTGGGCTTCCTAAGCAGAGAAGATAGGCCCTCTAGTCTCTCTGGTCAGACTGACTCCTCCTAACAGTTTATTATTCCAGGGGTAGAATCATAGGGACATGGGAAGCTGCCTTTTACCAAGTCACAACATCAGTCCATCTTGCTCAGTATTTCCTACGCAGTTTTCTGGGGACATTCCCAGCTGAACCTGGCGATATTGGGGACTGAACCTGGATCTCTTGTAGGCAAAGCAGATGCTTCAGCTTTGATCTATGGCCCTCAGGAAATTACCAGGAAGGGAATGTAGTAGCCCTCAGACTGGAAACAATTCCACACTCCTAGTGCAGTGGTTAGTGTGTTAGACACTCTCTCTCTCTCTCTCTCTCTCTCTCTCTCTCTGTGTGTGTGTGTGTGTGTGAGAGAGAGAGAGAGAGAGAGAGAGCCCTAAAAAAAGTAACTGAATGATCTTGGGCCAATTGTTCACCCTGATCTACCTTTCAAAGGAATGCTGGTACTCACCTGGTCAGCCTGGATAGCTTAGTTGGTTAGAGTGTGTTGCTGGTAACGCCAAGGTTGCAGGTTCAATCCCCATATGGGATAGCTGTTTTATAGATTGATTGATTGAATTTATATACCGCCCTTTTCCCAGGGGTCTTTGGGCAGTTCACAGAATAGAATCAAGATATAAAACCACAAAATACATAATAAAAATAAAAACAACAACCCAATAGCTCCCATAGTCCTGCAATGCAAGGGCTTGGACTAGATGTTCCTCGGGAACCCTTCCAACTCTACAATTCTATGATTCTATGACTCTCAGTGGCCATATTTCTATTTCTCAACACATACAATACACCCCTAAGACAGTGCATAAGTCATCCTACACCAGATTGTTCATGGGCTTCTCAAAAAGCTGGAGCAACCTTGCAATCAGCCCCCACATAATTGGGATCAAGGAGGAAGTCTTCTGGGCTGACTTAAGGGCACAACACTTCATTTTTTTTGGGGGGGGGGATATTAAGCATCCGTACTTCATATTTCCCATCCTCCTCCTCTGTCCCTCTTTTAAGCTCTTGCCATACATTATGCATTAGCCATCCTTTTGCCCACGCAATGCTAAGCGGAGGCGGGGGGCGGGGAGGGAACTTGGCCACCGTATGATAAAAGATAATGCCATCTCTTTAACGCTAGCATGCCGGGCCATCGGTGGGAAGCTGATAAATTCGTGGCACATTCCGACCTGCTCCCTGGGGCCTGTCCATCAAAATCCACCAAAAGGAAAAGAGAGCTTTTGATAATAGCCCTGAGAGAAGCATCAGGGAAATGCCAACAAAACATGGAGCAGAAGGGAGGATTTCGGTGGTTCTAATTGCAGAGGGGGCTGGGAAAGAAAACCAAACAAACCTCGGAATTATAGACTCATGGAAGATGTAGCTGAAGCTCATCTAATCCAGCATGCTGTCATGCGGTGCCCTCTTCCATAGCCAAGTTCCACAGTGTACAGTATTTCACAAGAACATGCCCTAACTCACTCCTGCACCTCAGAGCACTACATGCTTAGAATTTGTATGTGCTCATTTCAAAAATCTGAAGCCAGTTATAAATATTCCTGCTTGGGGTCAGTAATGAACTGGTTGAGGGCCAAGAAACTGGAGCTCAATCCTGAGAAGACAGAGATGCTGTTTTTGTTGGCCTGACTGGAGAGGTGATGCTCAATCTGTCCTGGACAGGGTTGCCCTCCTACAAGATTATATTCGCCATCTGGGGGGCAGGGCAGGATCTTCATTGATCTAGCTTTGCCATTGGATGCCCATACTGCAGCCGCCCCTATGCATTTATCCCTTCTTTGGTGAACTCCAGACTAGACTAGTCTGCTACTTGCTGTATGTGGGGCTGCCTTTGGAAACTGCCTGCAAAGCGTAGTCCAGGGTTTCCCAAACTGTTTTGGGACTACAACACCCATCATCCCTAGCTAGGAAGACCAGTTGTCATGGATGATGGGAACTGTAGTCCATAAGCAGCTGGAGAACCAAGACTGGGAAACACTGGTTTAGTCTAAACTGCTGCAGCTGCTAACTGGGGCCTGCTGTTGTGTACATATCTTACTGGTTTACCAACAGCTTTATTGGCTGCTTCTCACCACAGTTCAAAGTGCTGGTGCTTACCCTTAATGGTTTGAAGACTTAAAGACTTCAGCTGAATCCAGGCAGGTGGTCACTGGGAAGAGAGCTTTTGGGACTGCCCTCCCGATGGATGATTGCCTACCATAATCTCTGGCCTCTTTTCAATGCCAAGTGAAGATATTTTCATTTCCCTCAACCTTTAAAAACTTTTAGTTCATCATTGGGGGGTTGTTGTTTTTTAAATGCGACTTGTCTATTATTCATCTTTCATTTCATGATTGTTATTTTACTTAGCCACTTTCTTAGCCACTCTGGGAGCACCTGTGCTAAAGGGTGGGATAAAAATAGGCCAAATGAACAAATATTTCCCCTGAATTTCCTGTTCTTTCTATTGATTGGAGGCATAGGTTTTCTCACATTTACTGACACCTAGGTAGTCTGCAGTTTCATTTAAGCACAGGACAAAGTTTTAGAGACCCATACTCAACATGGCAAGAATGCTATTTTGATGTATGATACGTGTGTGTGTGTGTGTGTGTGTGCGCGCGCGCCCGCCCCTGATACAATTCTGATTTTTAAAGCTAAACTCTTACATTATTTTATTCTGATGAGTTTGGTTGTTTTTTTTTTAATTAACGGCTACAGTTGTATTTTATTCTATTTTATTTGTAAGCTGCCTTACAAATTATGCTAAATTATAATATAATCATTATAATGTTTACCTGGGGCTGAGATTACAAGGATCATCATGAGGCAGAGTTCTTAACGTCTCCCTTCAAAGGAATGTTTAAAATAGGAAATGTCCTCACTTACACACACACGCACATATGAAACACCTTCACCCTAGCTTCTCTCTGTTTCTGTGATCGGCCGCCAGATCTGTTCAGAGCTTTAGATGCCTCTGAATATGCCGTGTTCACTGGGGAACAGCCTGCCCTCAATAGGGACAGAGGCTTGCGTGCTACGGCTGAGGTCATGGAGACCTCCATAAGAACAGTGCTGCCTGTAATGGCCCAGAGCTTCGCTTATTCCCTCCCTTCTCGATATCCGAGACTATGGAGTAAGGAGGTAGCACACTTCAATTCATTTTCTTTTTGCCTACAGGGCTAATAACGGAGCGGTGGGTAAAGGAGGCAAAAAAGCTGGGGAGGGAGAGAGAGAGGGAGAGAAAGAATCAGCATCCTTTCAATGCAGCTCCATCTACGTGAGTTTTCCAGCTCACTTGTTCCCAGTGGAAATTAGCTATGGACAAGCTGAAAGATGGACTGTTGGTTGCTCTGCACGTTCCAGATGGGAAGGGATGAGCAACAAAGCAACCCACTCCCACCTTTGGAGAGAGTGCACAACAACAAACCTAACAAAGCAGCTCTTTCAGCCTTCCCCGATAGTCCTGATTCCCAACATCTGCCAACAAATGCATTATTTAGCAGTCATTGCAGCTTCTGCCGGGGTCCAAGGGCCAAGCGGTTGGGTCAATTGATCATATCCCAGAGGGCCGAGGTTTCATGTCTGTGGGCCAACAAATCCAGGCTCGAAATGAGGCCATGGGCGATGGCGGACTGGTTGCCTGAGCCACATGTACCCAAACAGACACATGAGATTAACAAACCCTTAATGCTTGTTTAACTCCGGTTCTCAGCAAGGACCCGTTCACACAACAGCTGGCTATATGAACTGTGCAAGGAGTTGTCCAGTGCCGTCTTATACACGTTTACTCAAAAACAAGCCCCTTTGACCTACACCCAGGTACGTGTGCACAGGATTACAGCTTTAGCTGATTAGCAGCATGAGCCGTAACCCAGTCAGTTCATCAATTGCATTAGAATGAATTTTGTTACAGCTGAGCAGTAGTTCCATAGGAAAAAACCACACATGCTTTATTCCTTTTGTTTTTGGTACTGAACCAGACCTTTCACAGCAAATGCCATCCCTCCTGTGTTAAGAGGAGGAGGAAAGCACTCTTCCAAGCTGGGGCCTGCTTTGATTTAAAATAATTAATTTTCTGAAAATCTGCTGCCTGGTTATGGCTGCAGGCATTTTAAAAAACCAAAAGTGTGTGCGTTTGTGCGTGCGCATACACACTCTTATAGCCAGTAAAGGTGGTGGGATCATGGCTTAGCTACAGAGCACATGTTTTGAATGCAGAAGGTTGCAGGTTTGATTCCTGATGTCCCCAGATAAGTCTGGAAAAACTCTTCTGCCTGGGACCCCAGAGAATCACCGCAAGTCAGTATAAAAGCGGGGTGGAATCATTTTGCTAATCTTTTTATAGTGGGGTGAAAATGCAACCCCTCCACCCAAAAAATAATCAAATGAATATTGGGAAGAGAAATTGTAGACTTTTCAATGGCAGGTCTTACTTTTAATAAACATGAAAAGGCTGAAGTGGTCAAGGGCCTCCCTCCTTTCTTCTTCTTAAGGTAAAAGGCTTGCTACTGCTCCAAGAAAAAGAATAAATCCAATTGGCATGAAGCTTCTTTGAGAAACAACACATCAAACCGTAGCATCCTGTAACAAAGTACAGAATATGTATGCATTTTGGATAATGTAATGTGAACACAGATTAAGAACCCAGAGGTGAGTGCACAGTAAACAGGAGTGTGAATGCAGCAAAGTATTTTTATGAGTTGGTGGGTGCAAGACACCCTAAATTCCAGATTGAGGTGGTGTTAGAATTTTAATCTCTGTGTTAAAACTTTGTGTCAGATTCGCACGTTAGAACCTAATCAGGACCTATGAGTATTAAGCTGTGTGTCAAACACCTCTTTAATCTTAAGGGGCTTGAAAAGTACTAAAAGCTAATTAAAAGGTAAAGGGCCCCCTGAACATTAGGTTCAGTCGTGACCGACTATGGGGTTTGCGGCGCTCATCTCGCTTTATTGGCCGAGGGAGCCGGCGTACAGCTTCCATGTCATGTGGCCAGCATGACTAAGCCGCTTCTGGCGAACCAGAGCAGCGCATGGAAATGCCGTTTACCTTCCCGCTGGAGCAGTACCTATTTGTCTACTTGCACTTTGACGTGCTTTCGAACTGCTAGGTTGGCAGGAGCAGGGACCGAGCAACGGGAGCTCATCCCATTGCGGGGATTTGAACCAACGACCTTCTGATCGGCAAGTCCTAGGCTCTGTGGTTTAACCCACAGCGCCACCCGCCTCCCCTAAAAGCTAATTAAGTCAGGATAATTTCCTTTTGAGGTGATAGCCTAGGTGAGCCATTAAGACAACACAAAAGATAAAGGGGAAATCACAAAGGATAAAGGGCAAATCTCTTTTGCAGATGAGTACTCTCGATGCCAGTGTTATAGGTTAGAGTTCAGGGATTGCAGTTAGGAGTTATGCAATGGAGTTAGCAAACAGCGGGCTGGAGAGAGAGAAACATTTGAGAGTAATGGTTGGGGTCTGCTTAAGTCCAAGGCTGTTGTGGCTATGGGAGAAGCCAGAACCACTTGGCGTGTTAATGCTGTGAACCCCTCCATTGTAGGTTCAGGTTGTATATATGTATAAGCAAACCCATCTATCATAAAGACACCGCAGTCTCTATTGTGCCTCATTTTCCAAAAGGAAATAAGTCCTGGGTAAGCACGCTCAGAGATTTGGGTGGTGTGTAACAGTATTGTACTTGACCCTTTCCTCAATAGTCAGCAAATGCTCAAAGAGCACTGCTGATGGTGGCATGCCGAAAATGAGTGTTTAGCAGGTGTCTGTATGACTGGCTTGCCACAGGTCGATTGCCAACATGTCCAGACTTCTCAGACTCTGTAATGGCACATTTTGCAGACATTCCCAGGCAAAATCTCAGCTGCGTTAGCAATCCTCCGAAACATTTTCCTGCAGTTGCAAATGCCAGACGCTGCCACTTGCCATCCCAGAATAGATACGCTGTCGCGATGAGTAAAGTAATTGTGCATGGCTCACTGAGGCTGGGGCGCGAGCTGGTAAAAAACGTTTTTGTTGTCGTTGTTGTTCAAGTGTGTTTCTCAAGATTAGGGGAGTCCAGTTATGTTCTTCACGCCACATCCATTAACTCTCTTGTTGTATGGCTATTTTAAACATGCGGCTTTAATTAATATTGTAATTTATTTATTTTCAAAAAATTGGTGCTGATACCCAGGACTGATAATTGTGTAATTTATGTTTCGTCTTGTGAGGCACTTTCCAAGAGGAGGGGCTTTATAAGTCTTTGCAAGGTGAGGAATAAACTAATAATAATAATAATAGTTCTTTTCTTTTGGTTACCACATGCCCCATGTTTATTGAAAACAGGAAGCACTGCTCATTACAGAGGACTTGCACATTGCTGCAGGAAATGGCAGTAGCATCTTTCATTCCCTCCATAATGCCTAGCTTATTTACCTGCTGCTTCCTCTACCACATCATTTGCTGTTGTTGGTTGGGGCAGAGAAGTAGGTGTTATATATGGAGAGTGAGCTTGATGCAGACAAGCTGTTGTTTTTGGAGGCAGCCTTTCCCTCCTTTTTAATGTGTGATTCCACTATGAGAGAGGTTAAAGTGAAGGAAAGCCCAAGAGTATGGCTTCTTCCACCCGCCTTGCTCTTCAACTATTTAGGAGCATAGGAAGCGGCGTTACGGCTGGCCATATAGGCCAATATTGTCTGCTTGGACCGGCAGCAGCTCTCCAGACTGGGTGTGAAAGAGGCCTTTCCCATCACCACCCAGGGCCCGTTCTAACCGGAGATGCCAGAGTTTGAGCCTGGGATCTACTGTGTCCAAACTGTGCCCTCTGTCACCAAGGTGTTGCCCTCCCTACTCGTGGGTTTTACAACAGAGCAGCCTGCTCCATTTCTCTGCAGGTTGCCAGGAAGAAAGATGTTCTCAGGGCTTATCCACGGTAACCTTTTGCCCTGTTCTTTCCAGGCACAGGTCTGTGCTTTAAAGCTTGATGTCCAAGCACTCTTTTTTCCTGTCCCCGAGCTCTCCCTGCAAAAATCCGCTTTTTAAAGCTGAAGCACAACGAATAGCAATTTGGGTGTTCTTCGGATTGCCGTTTGCTCTGATTCGGCGGTAAAGTACAGATTTTCATGGGGAAAGCTCCAGAGCAAAAGAAGAGCACTCAGACAGGAAGCTTTGGACTGTGCCTGAAAGCACAGAGGGAAGTTAAGTGTGGCTTAAGCCCTCCTCACTAGCAAACAGAACAAACTGGGGCAGCCTCACCTGATC
The DNA here is from genome assembly GCF_951804945.1 of Podarcis cretensis. Classification (NCBI taxonomy): domain Eukaryota; kingdom Metazoa; phylum Chordata; class Lepidosauria; order Squamata; family Lacertidae; genus Podarcis; species Podarcis cretensis. The sequence continues at coordinate 25,030,204 of NC_137182.1, read as the reverse complement.
TTCTCTTATGGGGAGAAAAGTTTGGGAAATGTGCACCCCTGCATATAAAGATTGTGTCAACTGTTTCAAATGTCAGGTGCACCCTCCTGAATAATAGCCCCTGTGGTAGGCTTAGCAGCAGCTGATGCTGTTAGCTTTCGTCGATACAGACACCTTTTCTCAAGGGATATGCGAATCTTTGTCAATTTTGATTTCCTTCGGTTTCTCATTTATCCAGTCTTGAGTTGAGTATTCTTGTATTTCCATATCAGTTTGTGATTTTTTAAAAAAGTCCATATGAATATTCACCAGCATTTTAGTGCCAATTTCTCCTAATGTACGAACTTTGGTATGCAATTGTTCCTAATACACACATTTTTCCAATGCATTTCCCCCCTATGTATATGTATATGTATATGTATATGTATATGTATATGTAACAATGTACATCTGTGCATTGTTTTCACTAATATATGCATTTTTGTGTGCACTTTAACCTAGTAAATACATTTTGTACATATTCACTTGGATGGAGAACTGCATTGCAAAATTTGGAGAAGGCTGAGTTTGGTTCGCATATTGTTTTGGGAAATGCAAATTACTTAGGTTCATATATATATATGAGGTAGTCAAGGACAAGGTGGGGTAGTCAAGGACAAGGTGGGGAGGCGGGGGAGATAGCCAGCTGAATTGGAAGCTGAATTGGAGCCGAAGCCAGTTCTTCCAATCCTGCAGCTTGTTACAAAACAGCTTGGAAACAACTTTGCTTGGTAAACCAACATTAAGCTACCATTTCGGAAATTAACAGGAAAATGCAGTTTAAGCAACTCTGACCAGAATCAGATGCTGAAGCTGGAACATGAAAGGAAGAGATGACGGACAGGGAGAACGTGTGGGCTCTACAGTCATTTCTGGCTTGTTAAAATGATAGTTTAGCAAGCTAGGATTGCTGCATCTGAAAGGGCCTATTGAGTTTTCAGCCTCTGTAGCGTGTAGTGAAACGTACCCTTGTGACATCATCACTCTGCGTCTTTCCCAACACCATGCATCATTGGCTGCTACTAGTAGGGAAAAGCACAGTGTGATGGCCTCAGATGACAATTTAATCACACCTTGTGGAAGTGGAGAACCTTACCTGACCCAGGGATCCTGGTTTCGGCAGCGACACCATGTTTCTCAGAACGCCTTGCTCAGCCTGTGGAACTATGTGTTAAAGCTAGCACTGTTTACCGCAGTGATATTTCAAGCCTGCAGCAAAAACAAAAGGGCTCGCTGGGAGCTCAAGGCAATTTGTTCCCCGGGTTTGTGTACACTGCAAATGTAAACAGGCGTCCAGACCTGCTTAGCTGTAATGGCTCCAGAGTAAGTAAGCTTGGGACTTGCAGCCCTGTAAGGGACTGGGATCTCTTTACCGCTTGAAGCAATTCATAGCGTCCTCACAAAACTATATGGGGGGGGGGCAAAGCAGAGGTATAGCTGTGTGCACACTATAACTTTAAAACACATTAAAAGGGCATTCTTCCCTTCAAAGGATTCTGGGCAGTGCGGTTACTGGGAATTGTAGCTTTGTGAGCAGTAAATTTTAGTGCCCAGGATTCTTTGGGGGAAATAACGTGCTTTATTTTTATTTATTTAGTTAGTTTATATCTCCCCTTTTTCTCCAAGGAGCTCAAGTTGGCATATATGGTTCTCCCTTTCTCCCTTTCATCCCTACAATAACCCTGGGAGGTAGGGTAGGCTGAGAGGCAGTGCTGGCCCAAAGTCACTCAGTGAGCTTCATGGGGATTTGAACCCAGGTCTCCCAGGTCTTTGTCCAACCACTTCACCCCCCCCTCTCTCTCTCTGTGTGTGTGTGTGTGTGTGTGTGTGCGTGCAGCCTATGACACTTCAAAATCCAGTTTAGATGTGCAGAGCAGCCACATTCAATGCAAATAGGGACCTTTGTTTTAGAGAAGCAAAACAGAATACCCCCCACTATTAGGGTTGCTGTCCTTTTCCTAGGAGACTCTGAGTTATCTCTGTGACGAGCAGGGACTGAGCATAAATAGCTGTTCCTCAGTATGGAGGAAATAGAGCAATTTCCCTTTTGCATTCCTCCCTATCATGCAGCAGTTAAGGGAGCCATGTCAGAAAACAGTATCTGAAATCGGAGTCTTCAGGGCGACGAGGGTAGATGCATTTGCTTGTGAGATTTGGAGTGTTGTTTACTGGTGTGATGGTTTCATTGACTGGACGGTTGAGAGAAGCATGACCATGATGTGTATGCAAGTGAAATTGTCCCATTTCAAATGAATAATGTGCTACACATTTTCCTGATGTTGTAGTTACACCACCACAAATATGTGGGTTTCTAGCCCACCATTACATCAATCAAATCCCTGCTTAGCTTCCACCATGCTGCAGCATGAGGTGCTCCCCATTTTCGGGGGTCACTTCCAGACTGTCACTATTTGGGGGTAGGATTCTGTCATGTGACAAAGACACATGAGAGCAGAAGCAGCAAAGCAGGCTGGGAAGTGCTGGGACTGCACAGTCATTTGGGCCTACTAAAGTTATTCGGGCCTAACTGCTAACTGTTGAGTCACTCTGACTGAAAAAACTTAGTAGCCAGTTTCTCTTTTGTGCTCTGTGTAAGATGTCAGTGAGAGTCTGTCTGCTTCAGCTATGAACAGAGTCTGTATGTAATCTCAGTCAAGCTGTTTGGAACCATGTTGTTTATGAAGAAGTTTATTTTAACTCAGTAAAGCTTTTATTCTTTAAAATTCTGCATTATTAATTTACGCTGCGCATCAGATTCAGTCGCATGCTGGCAGATTCAGGTATCACAGTGGATTGGGAGCTCTTGCTCAACAAACCTTCTCCCCCTGCCCCCGCCACAAAATGGACTCTTTGCTATGAAGTAATGTAGCACCCTGCTTGTGGTTAACGCTTAGCTGGAATGAAATATTCAACGCAGCAATAGAGAAATTAAAATAATAATTTATTTGTCGGACAAATAAATATGAGGCACAGTGGTATTGAGGCATCTAATCATAAGCCTGCATTTTTATCAAACTTATATTTTGATCAGGGCCTGTATCTTAAAATGAGCTTAAAAGATTTTCAAATGTTCATGCCAGGCAGAAGAGCAGCTGCCTAAGAACCTTGGCAAAATGTTTTTTCCTCCTAGACAAGGGAAACAATTCTCAAAGTCGTAAAAAGGGAATTACAGGCTGACAGCCAAGGTTACACTGACCCTACATATTACAGAAGATAAAAAAGCAGAGATAAACATAATTAAGAGTGGGTAAATAGTAAAATAAAACCATGTGCCTCCCATTAAACTTGAGCCATATTTTCCTAAGGTTCAAAGGTCAAGAGCAGTGAAAAAGGCAACTGGCTTGGCTGGAGAAGATAGGTTTTCTTTCTTTCTATTTTTGAGGCTGGAAACTGTTCCTTACTTTGAAAAGGTTTATTCTTCTAAAAAGCTATCTATGTTATGTATTAAAAATATATTAGCTTAAATGTAATTATGCAAAGGAATTAGAAGCTAAGAAATGTTAAATCCTTATGCTAGATTCTTATTTCATATAGTTGGAAGAGATCACAGGGGCCATCAGCCACCAGCCTAGCCCCCCCTGCCAAGCAGGAAACATCATTAGAGCATTTGTCAAGCTTTTGTTTAGAGACCTCCAAAGGAAGGAGATCTTTCAATGATGATCCTTGACATCTGTTTAAGATAAAAATTTAAGATTAACCATCTGTTTTGGAGGGCAATAGGGCGAGGTGAGCTGGTAATTAAGGTTCCTTGTTGAGACACATGTAAGATATATTACTACTTATTTGTCATTTATAGATAGAATAATATATAGCTTTTTGTTTCCCATAAAAGGACAGAAGGAAATGGGTGTATCTTTTGTGATTGGTTCTAGCAAACAGCCAATAGGAATTTCAACCAGGCTGATTGGACAGAGGCAGCCACAGGAGGAGCAAGGGGGCTGGATTAAGGAAATATAAGTGCTGGCCAGAATGGCAAGAGGCCAGGCCAGAGCTTGGTAACCATATACCACTGTGCCTCATATTTATTTGTCTGACAAATAAATTATTATTTTAATTTCTCTATTGCTGCGTTGAATATTTCATTCCAGCTAAGCGTTAACCACAAGCAGGGTGCTACAGTATATGGTTACCAAGCTCTGGCCTGGCCTCCTGCCGTTATGGCCAGCACTTATATTTCCTTAATCCAGCCCCCTTGCTCCTCCTTTGGCTGCCTCTGTCCAATCAGCCTGGTTGAAATTCCTATTGGCTGTTTGCTAGAACCAATCACAAAAGATACACCCATTTCCTCTTGCCTTTTATGGGAAACAAAAAGCTATATATTCTTCTATCTATAAATGACAAATAAGTAGTCATTTATCTTACATTTGTCTCAACAAGGAACCTTAATTACCAGCTCACCTCTTGCCCTCCTTGCCCTATTGCCCTCCAAAACAAATGGTTAATCTTAAATTTTTATCTTAAACAGATGTCAAGGATCTTGAGTTCACATCATCATTGAAAGATCTCCTTCTTTTGGAGGTCTTTAAACAAAGGCCTGACAACCATATGTGTGCTCTAATGATGTTTCCTGCTTGGCAGGGGGGCTGGGCTGATGGTCCCTGTGGTCTCTTCCAACTATATGAAATAAGAATCTAGCATAAGGATTTAACATTTCTTGGTTTCTAAATCCTTTGCATAATTACATTTAAGCTAATATATTTCATACATTATCATAGATAGCCTTTTAGAAGAATAAACCTTCTCAAAGTAAAAAAGGAAGGAACATTTTACAGCCTCAAAATAAAATAGAAAGAAAACCTCTTCTTCTCTTTACACTCCTCTTCTCCAGCCAAGCCAGTCTATTTGTTCTTGGCCTTTTAACCTTAGGAAAATATGGCTCAAGTTTAATGGGAGGCACATGGTTTTATTTTACTATTTATCAACTCTTAATTATGTTTATCTCTTTTTTATCTTCTGTAATATGTAGGGTCAGTGTAACCTTGGCTGTCAGCCTGTAATTCCCTTTTTACGACTTTGAGAATTGTTTTCTGCTATAAATCGGGGGCCCCCCTTGTCCAGGAGGATAAACATCTTGCCAAGGTTCTTAGGCAGCTGGTCTTCTGCTTGGCATTTAACATTTGAAAATCTTTAAGCTCATTTTAAAATGCAGGCCCTGATCAAGCCTTAATAAAAATGCAGGCTATGATTAGATGCCTCAGTAAAATGATGGGAAAATGTGCTAGAAAGTGCAGAATGACACAGCGTCGTCTGAGCTCCCTGCAAACAAGTGAGAGCAATGGCTTTTTAAACAGATGCCGTTGTCTAATCTCCTTGCAAACCAATCCAGATGGACGTTCCATAAAGAGGTTGGCTGGAAGCACCCTACGATTGTGTGGATCAGCCACACTGGTCAGCAAAATGTTTTGATCTGTCTGTGAATAAGGCTCACCTTCCTTTGCCCAGCCACATATATGCAATTCAGGGGATGGGTGGGTTAAAAAGTGCATGAAAGGTGTCTTATCTGAAGTAGCAGAAGTAGAAATTGTGTGTTTTGGGAACGGGTAAAAGCAAGTTCGGAGTGACTCATGTTTTTTTAAAAGAGGCTATATATTTATAAAGTCTTCCCACACAAGCTTCCCACACGCATCTGTCCCTTGGTTATACTGTCATCCCTGTAATCGCACCCTGACAACAGTGTTGTGGACACAGGCGTGTTAATCTGCCTTGTCTTCTGTGCAAACATGCAACTAGCCCTTACAGGTTGTGGAGGGCTAGCCATTAAAAACAGCCATTTATAACTCTCTTCTCATCTCTTTCCATATCTCTATCCTAAGGATCTAGCCAAAGCAAAAAAAGCTCCTGTACTCTTTGGAAGCTTTTGCAGATTTTTCAAAGGGCCTTGACTCATGCAGAAGAAACCTCAGAAGGTTTTCAGAATCTTCCTTCCCACCTTTCTTTCTGCATTACCGTCAGATCTTGGGTATACTTTGAACTAAAGAAATATCAAATCTGAAGCCTCCCATCAAGTTTCGCAGCTTGGATGTACTATGCAAATAGAGCAAATCTGCATGTATTTGCTTGTTTTGCATACTTTTCTTTTCCTAATTTATGTTGAGCCTTCAGAAGAGCAAAGGGAGGTGCAGGACCCTACTGGAAATATAAAAACAAAAAACAAAATTAAAAGTGGTTGGTGTTTTTATTTTATTTTGGTTTTTTTGCTTTTATTATCGTGTGGTTAAGGGTGATCAATTTTATTTTATTTTTAGGTCTCCACTTCTCTGTGAAATGAGTATTTGGTACCGACCACAAGAGTTTCTTTCTTTGCTTTCCAAATGTATCCCTCGGTTCAGAAACCATCAGCAACCCTGGCCTTATGGATCTCAGCGCTCTGAACCTCAGAGGTAGTGCGACGACATGCGGAGCAGTGCACCATGCAGCAGTTTTACGTGAGGGAATGTGTGGCGTAGCAGTGACAGCACTGTTGCATGCTGGGGTGGCGCAGAAGAGGGGGCAGTGAGATCAGGGGAGACGGCCACATATTCACACACCCCTCTTTATCCTCCATCCAGGCAGCCGAGGAGTACAATCAGAGTTCAGGGACAAATTCCAGCTGGGCATAAACACTTGGGCTGTGAAGCAGGGCCGGTAAGGGGTGTGGCCTGGTTGGTTAGGGTTCCAAAGGCCCAAAACAGAAGCCTAGAGGGCCACATTTGGCCCCTGGGCCTAAGACTCCCCACCCCTGTAGCCAGAAGGAAGAATATCCTTCTTGGTGCCAACAGGGAAGTCTCGATTAGAAGAGGGATATGATCTTGATGGAATGGAGGAGGCTGATTGAATTGGCCGATTCTTCTGGTGTCTAAAATATGCCTCCTTTTTGCAAACATTTCCTTGCTGAGGACCTGGAACTAACCTTTTAGAAGTAATCCCTTTCTCTGGGCCCCTCTTTCTTTCTCTCTCGCTTGCTCTCTTTCTGTGTGTGCCAGCCAGGTCTAGACAGCCAGGATGTAAAAAGATCAATGGTCATCTTTTCAATTATTCATTGATTTATTTCCTTTTCACTTTGCTTGTTCTTAAAACAAGTGTGTTTGTGTGAGGGAGGGTGGGCGGGGGGAGAGAAGCAATGGGAGTTTCAAGCACCTCCACCCAGAGACACACCTGCTTTCTAGTGATGGAGAAGCTTCCTCCAGGGAAGACCTCCCCACACCAATCAGCCTCCTCCCTACCCCCCTCTCTCTAATTCACTCTCGCCGTGTGCTTTTCCCAGAGGTGGATACCTGATCTCCTTGGAAGCCCCAAGAAGAGCAAACGCCGTATGTACCTGTCTCAACGCGCTCCTAAAATTACAGGTACCAAATGCTGGGAGGGGAAAAAGAAGACAAAGGCACCCCAGTTTTTCAGGCCTGCTTTCCGCTCACCGGGACTTCAAAGCGGAGCCCAGCGCCAGTCTGCGTTACCTTGACTGTCCCTTTCGTGAGGTGAGTAACCAGTTTTGCTTAGTAGTGCATGGCTTGGAGCGGCGAAGAGGTGCAAAGGGTGGGAGAGGTATAATTCATGTGAAAATGAGTGGAGGTGGCAAGAGGCACCTGTGCTGTGTTTCCATATCTTACCTTGAGAAAAATGCTGTGGAGCCGGGCTGTCACTTCTCCCAGATCTGTTTGAACTTTGCAGTTCAGAAACGAGGACCTGCCCTTTTAAAATAAAGGGCTTGGTGGATAGGTGGAGCTAATGTGTTGTCGCTGTTCTTTGAAATAGGCATTTGAGAACTTTCTCTTTGGATTTCTTTCTGGTGCTGCATAGTCGCTGAGAGACTGAGAGATGAATCAGGCAGCCCCTGGTTCGTATGTTGCCTAGGCGGTCTTGGGGTGCCCAATATTATTTCAGCCTCCACACACCCCATCTGCAGTATGGGGATAATAATACTCACCTGTCTTATTGGGTTGTTTATTGCAACAAAAGTAATGCATGAACAATCTCTGAACACTCAAAAGCACAATAGAAGATTGTGTTTCGTAATCATTTACGGTTGTTGTTGTTCTTATTATTATGCTTGTTCCCCTCCAAAAGGTTAAAGGCAGGCAATAATGGATTTAAAAAGCAAAAGTAAACTACTGTATCATGTTAAAAGCCAATACCACATAAACTTTAAAAATCATAGTAGATGAAAAAAACACTATTATTACTTCATTGGAGTTATACCCAGACCCCAAACATCAGCCTATGGGGTGAGCTTCCAAAAAGAAAAGAAAAGAAAAGAAAAGAAAAGAGGGAAAAAATAATGTTTTTTGGGGGAGAGAGTTTTATTACTTCAGGACAGTCATGAAGAAAGCCTCTCCATGTGTCCTTGGCTGTCTTGAAAGTCGTGCATAGCTGCTGTTGCTAAGAGGATGTTTGATCTTAGTGGGATGGGACATAAGCAGGGCTGTACTTACTCTGTGCTAAAGTACAGAGAGAAAAGGGAAAAATATCAGCAAGAACATTCTCCCGCAAGAAAAGCTGAATTCTGTGTATCATGCATTTTCTTCTTCTTCTACTAATCAGGGGAAGGAGTTGTACTGAGCACAGAACCCCCGGTCCCTTTGCAATCGAGAATCCTGTTCAGCTCCACTTGCCTTTGGCTTCTACACTGTCATCTCCATGCTTCCCAACCAACCTATCTGGCTTAAATGCCCCAGAGCCTTGTTAAGGATCCTAAATTCATACAGCCCTACTTAGAAGATGCTCAGGCTCTGGCCTTGGCGAGCCCCCAATGGAACATTCACTATGAATGCCTCTCTGCACACCCTTGTTGAATGAACAAGGGCATTCCTACAAGAGCATTTGATCTTGTGCAAGGTGATGGGATATGGAAGAGTCAACAGCGTCTTATGTTGCATGGCTCACACATTTGACTCAAGGCCCCTTGGCTGTCTATGGCACTCTACAAAGATGGTGCTGCAAAATCAAGGGGTCCACTGAGCTCCTGGCAGGCCAGCCTTATTGCCCTTTAGATCAGCCTTGTAATGAAGCCCACAGAAGTTAATAACATGCAAAAATGTTTGCTTGCCTGCTGAGGGGCTAATAGCCTGCGATTCCATGCTGGCCACAGAGGGGGGAGCTCCCTCCTCCTTGGCCGGCAATGAAACTTGAGCTGCTGGCTTCTTAGACTAGTAATAAAATGAAATAAAGGAAAAGAAGGACTCCTACGCAGTGGGTTGGTTAAGGAAGGACAGATTGCTCCACCTACTCTCTTCCATTCCCTTCTGTTGTGGCTAGCATGGAACCGAGTGGAAAGGCAGAGGAGATGGGCAATACTCTGTCTCTTTTCTGCCAGAGCTCATGATCACAGCCTCAGGCTATTAGCCAAGTTGTTAAATCAGCCTTGTATTTCGATTCCATGCCAAGACTGCCTTGCTTCTCCCCAGCTTTTAATTAACAATAGTGCACCTTTTATGTCTCTTTATGGCTGCTGCTTTTAGTCTTGCGCTGCTATTTTATTACTGTTCGTGGTTTCATTGTTTTATGAATTTTGTTCTAAGCTGCCTTGAAAATTAGTTTATAAAGGGAAAGGTAGAGTATAAACATTTGCTATTCAAAATAAATAACAAATACCTGGCTGACATGCTGCATACAAATGGCAGGCCGTAGGTTTAACAGCAGTGGGCTTTACGTTTGCAGGCCTTGCGTAATGTTTTCTGGGTTAAACTGGGAACTGTAGTTTAAGGGTGCTGGGAATTTCAGTTACATGAGGGGCATACTAGAGTTTCCAGGTTTCTTTGGGCGAAGTCATGTCTGTGACGTGTACACAGCCTAAAAAGAGGGCATTTCTTGTAAGGATTGTCAAGACTTTGATAAACCTCTCCTTCTTCATCTATTTTGAGATTGACATGGAATAACAAACAAAATGATTGGTTTCTGACTTGGGTTTAGTTCCCTGCTGATCCATCAGCCCAGTAAATGCCTTCTAACAGTGCAATCTTATGTAAGTCTACCTGGAAGTATGACCAGTTACCGTATTTTTTGCACCATAACACTCACTTTTTTCCTCCTAAAAAGTAAGGGGAAATGTCTGTGCGTGTTATGGAGGGAATGCCTACGGGTGGCATGCCTACGGATTTTCCTCCTCTAAAAACTATGTACGTGTTATGGTCGAGTGCGTGTTATAGAACGAAAAATACGGTAAGTCCAGTGGTGTCTAGCAGGCCATCTTCTTCCTCTCTCAGCCTTCATTCTCCCCCTTCTAAAATTATTAGGAGCGGTGCCCTACCTTTCAGGGTTGCTATGGAGGAATGATGGCATTGCATTTTATGCGCACGAAAATGTCGCATAAACAAACCTCTGCATGGGGTGAACCTGTTCGTTTGTTTTGTAGAACCAGGTTACTAGAGTGAGGTCAGTGGCATGTTGCAGACACAGAAAGCCTGCTTATATTCACTTTAAGCCCGGGATTAATTATCCCACATAATGTTGCCAAAAGAAAACGAGCTTCCCTCCAGCCGGGAACACAGTATGATAGTGCCTTCTGTTCATTTAACAATCTCCTCCAGTCAGTAGGGTGCAAACAAAGTGCTGTCTTCTGCAGCACTTCAGTATGCTCCCTACCAATTGCCTCACATGATGCAATCCAATAGGCACCCATATTCATAGGCATGAAGCGACCAAGGAATTGCACATAAAAGAGTACTTCTAAAATAAATGCCTTGTTGCAGATAACCTATGTGAACTGTCTGCCTGCTGTTTGTGATGGACTCCCTTGTTTTAGAGAATCTTCAGCTAGATCCTATAATCCTTTGGTTCTCTTCACCCTCCTTAACTCACTACAAATGTCTGCAGGTTTCAGGCAAGCTTGAGGACTAGAAGCGTTTCTTAAAATAAAAATTCAGAAATACTCTTGCAAACCTGGTTGGGGGTTGGGGTGGAGAGTGACCAGCTTCCAGGCTAGAAAACTAGATCCAAACTTGCTGCTGCCTTGCTGATAATTACCATGTTTTTCGGCCCATAGGGCGCACCGGCCCATAGGACGCATCTAGTTTTTTGGGGGGGAAATAAAGAAAAAAAAGTTTATTTCCCCCCCAGGCACGGGGCTGGGGCGGGGGAAGCCCGAGCTTCCCCCGACCCCAGCCCCCAGAACAGGCAGCTCTCCACAAGCCGTGGGAGAGCTGCGCGACCTCGTGCAGCTCTCCCACAGCTTGCAGATAGCTTCCTGAAGCCTGGAGAGCGAGAGGGGTCGGTGCGCACTCCAGGCTTCAGCGAAAGCCTGCATTCGCCCCATAGGACGCACACACATTTCCCCTTCATTTTTGGAGGGGGAAAAGTGCGTCCTATAGGGTGAAAAATACGGTATGTGAAAAGAACGCTGAGCTGCCAAACAATGGACTGAGAGTGGCTAAGGCATGATTGACAGCTGCCACGCTATCTGGGGGAAATGATTGCAACAAAGAAACTGCATTGAGCTTATTCTTCCATCTCCTTCTCCTACCCCCATCATCCCTTCCAATTTTCTTTTCTGATGAAATTGTCCCTTCCAGTGAAATCAATACCAATTTCCATCTGGAGATGGGGGTGGGGGCGCTGTGAGTGACGGCTGCAGATCGTAGAGCTTCCGCTGATTTCTCTTCTGTCCTCTCTGTTTCAAATGCATCTTTCAAGTAACATTTTGCACTCTTTACGTCGTTTTGTCTTCTCAACAGCCCTGCAGGGTAGGGCTTGGAACAGGACAATGCCTAGGCTCCTATCTCCAGGCAGCTGTGGATGTGATTTGCACAGACTGCTCTATTTCCACTGCAGCCAACATCAGGGTTGTCCTGAGGCGTAAGCAAGCAAACATATGCATTTCAAAGCAATCTGAACACAGATTAACTGGAGTCCATTGGCCTTCTGAGTCCCATATCTTTACCTTCTGACCAGTGGCATACATTTGTGGAGAATAAAGTGGCCGGGGATTGGGAGGCCACTGGACTTGAGTCGTGCCGTAGCCTTTGGCAAGTTGCTGCCCGCCCACCCCCAATACTCCTGTCAAATAGGAATATATATGTGTTTTCACAGCGCATACCTGTGAACAACTTTACTACATGTAGGTTCATGGTTGCAGCAGTTCTAGAGTTACCTTGTCTATACGTTACCTGTGGAACCCAGCTTATGCAGAGAGAAGGAGAAAGAGAGAGAGAGAGAGAGAGAGAAGGGGGAAGCCACGGATTTGCCTTTGCATTGCGGCCACACAGGTTCGGCTGCCTCCACCGGACTTGGCAGCATATGCCAGTAATTATGCACCGCCCTTGTATTCTTATTACCACCGTGATATCCTCCTGGCGTTTGTGCTAGACACCCATCTCTGAATAAAAGGTAGGGGCCTTTAAGAGGGGGAGAAGGGGAGAGAGAGAGTATGTGTCTCCCCCCAGCACATTAATCTATCATGAGCTAATGTGTTTTGCCCATTCTGTTCCTTTGTACTATCGCCAAGGCGTGCGCGCACACACACACACACTCACCCGCACACACACTCACCCGCACTCTCTTGTTGCACTTCTGCCACCGAGCTCTGATGGTTGGCTGGGCCTGAGCGAGTCCGCGAGAGACAGAGAGAGAGAGAAAGAAAGAGAGAGGCAGAGTGACTGACAGACAAGGCAGACGGAGGCAGAGGAACAAAGCCGAGACAACAATGGGAAATACACCGTCTCAAGGCATGTCAATGTTCATCCATTCTTAAGTAGCAGGTATTTTTTTTTATTGGTGTTTTGTTTTTTTTCTCAACCCTCCCTTTCTCTTTCCCAAACCCCGCCGGTACCTTAACGATGCTCCTGACGCTCTGGTCGTGCCCTTATAGCCGGAGGTGTCGGCGTTTTGCTTGGAATCGAAACACAGGGAATGGACGTGGTTTTGGTGTTGTTACCATTTTTTTTGTAAAGGGAAAAAGGGGTGTGTGGCGGGGTGACAGAAGCTCCCCCCTGCCCCTTGTGGTTGGGGAGGCAAGGTAGGATTCTGACTATCAAATCTGCCACTTAAGTGGGTGGTAGGGTGTGTGTGCTGGGGGAGAGATCTTAATATATAAACACTGAGCAGTTGTGCGGCCAGTGCTTTCTTTGGGTCTGTATATTTCCCCACCCCATTGTTGTCAAGGCTGCTGAGCTCCAGGGAGATTAACTAGCTACCGAATCTGCTGCCCTAGAAATATTGCTGAAAATAGAGGGGGGAGGGGGGACAGGCAGCACATATTGATAGGTAGAAGAACCTCTTTGTTACCTCCCCCCCCCCCCTGTCAACTGGCATGAAAAGGTACATAAAGATTTGCCTGCTGATTTCAGTTTGTCAATGGTTGCACTGCTGTTTTTTCCCCCTCCCCACACACAAACCACCCCATTATTATTATTATTATTATTATTATTATTATTATTATTTTCTCCCCTGCTGGAGATTAAGGTTGTTGCTGATTGCTTTGTTAACTCAGGAAGGCAGTAGGGACTGGTGGGAGAGAAAGTAACTGAGAGAAAGAAAGAGTAAAGATGTGAAGAGGAGAGACGATTCATGGGGGTTTTCTTCTTCTTCTTCGTCTTCTTCTCAGTAGCTTGAGTGTGATCGCAGAGTGGGAGACCCTTTGGATTTCAGGTTGCATCGCCAACTTGGGGATTCTTTGCTTCCTTCCCTGAGCATCGGTGAAGGACCAAAATAAAGAAAAGAAAGCCACATCAGGGATATGAGAGGGGAGAACAGAAAAGAATGCATTGATTTCTTTCTTTCTCTCTCTCACCTTTGTGATGCAGAACATAGGATGCCTGTGTGGGGACATGCATGACGGATGGTTAAGAAGCACGTTTCCCGGGAGATGTTGTGCACGCAAATGTACGTGTTGGAGGTATCTTAGATATGTGCAATTCTTTTTTAAAAAAATCACCTAGCAAGGTTCTTTCTCTCTCTTCACCCTCTCCCCACTTGGCCAGCTACCGTGTGCCAGCCTCTTTCAAGGGAAGAGCTTGTGATCGAGTTGGGTGTCCACTTGAGGTTCACAAGAGGGTCTGGAAGAGAAGAGTCTTATGCTGGGAGACCGGTCTCTGATGGGAGGAGTAAGGAAACGGAGAGATGGTTGATGTTGGGGTTACAGCTGGCTTAGCCACGGAGGCAACTACATAATGGCCTGGGGTTGCCAGAATTCCAGGGGCATCTTACCTTAGCTATGCACATGCCTTGACTTTTGCAAGAAGTGCACAAGAGCAGCTTAACAGCTCCCTCGAGGGGTGAAACCCCCACCCCTCCATTTCACTGGGACACACAGGGCAGGAATCTTCTTATCTTCACCTGCCTCCCTCCTGGCACCGATGCAGTTTTAAAAAGAAGGGAGTGAAATTAAACATGAATACGAGGCAAATAGGATAACGCTCAAGTTTTAGATCATTAAATGTGCTATTGCTATTCCACTTGCCATATGATAAGACATTATCATGAATAACAACAATAATTTAATTCATTAGTTACTTCGTTTGAAGCGTCTCTAGGCAATTTCACAATACAACAAAGCATAAAGACGATTGCATTTACAAAAAAACAATTTAAAATAATTTCATATATAAAAGTGATTTCAAATCCAATACAGGTACTGATAAGACAATACAGATAAGACATGCGTAGGTGAATGCATTTTAATTCATTTGCAGCAGCAAAAAGAAACCTTGGGGGAAGTGGGAATTCTAAAAGGCAAGAGAGATTTGCTTAAGGGTTTGGAGAAGCAGCAGCCCTTTGTGTTTCTTTCATACGTTATCCTTGACAGAGCAACAGAAGGATTTTTTCCCCTAGGTATGTGTGATCTGGCCTCGAAGGCGGGAGTTGCCCAGTTCCAAAAAGTTCTCTGTTTTGCCCCTGTCCTCACCTGCCCCTTTACTTCAGGCCGCGGCGGTGCCTGGCCTTGATCTGCTGGCAGTAGGGGAGATTTGAAAATCAAAATGTATTTGCTGATAATAAAGCTAGCGACAAAGATGAAGAAATCTGAGGTTTGAGGGATTCTCAGTGTTTGGTGGTGGGTAAAGAAAGACATTTCTAAGCAAAAAAAGGCCTTTTACATTCGTAGAAGTGCTGCGACGTTGTTGAATCAAAAAATAAAATAGATGCCATGCTTAGGTACACAAGCAACCGCTTGGCTCATATAATACAATAGAGAGGTTTGCAACTTTTCCCTTTGTTTAGAATCAGGCTGCTGAGGAGGACAGAGTGACACAGGGCAAGGAAGGAAGAGTTTCAAAGGGTGTGTGAGTCAGGGAGGAGTTAGGGAGCTTAAAAGAGTCAGCAGGGCAGAGACTAGGCTCACCAGAGAAAGACACAGCATTTTAAAAATACAGAACCATGGAATGGCAAGAGT
The DNA here is from genome assembly GCF_951804945.1 of Podarcis cretensis. NCBI lineage: Eukaryota > Metazoa > Chordata > Lepidosauria > Squamata > Lacertidae > Podarcis > Podarcis cretensis. Next base: position 25,014,888 of record NC_137182.1, on the reverse strand, counting down.
TGGAAGGTAACCCCAAGGGTCATCTAGTCCAACCCTCTGCAAGGCAGGAATCTCAAACTTAGCATCCATGGCAGAGGGCCACCTAACCTGTGCTTAAAAACCTCCACGGGAAGGAAAGTCTACCACCTTCCAAGGGAGCCCATTCCACCATGGAATGCTCCTCTCATCAGAAAGGTCTTCCTGATGTTTATGAGGAATCTCCTTTCTTGTAATGAAGCCATGGGTCCAGGTCCTATCCTCCGGAGCAGGAGAAAACAAGATATGCTCCTTCCTTCACCACTGGAACAAAAAGAAAAAACCCACTTCACTCTGCATGTATATAATCCGTGAAACACTTTGCTATGGTGTGTTTTGATGGCCATCATAGAATAATAATAGAATAAGCCACTTTTCAAATCAAGGCACAGGAGGAATAGTCTCCCTAGTATTTACAAACCATGATGGCCAGCAGTGGAGCCTTCTGCTCCGGGGCCAAGTTACTTCTTTCAGCCAGAATCTAGGGACTGGGGTTGATAATTACTTGTATATATAAATAGACAGTTCCCAAAATCCCAACTCTTTGTCATGCTTTAGGGAGAGGAAAACAGGAGTACTGAAAGGGATAGCGAAACAGATCTAGGGAAACAAGGCCAGTTCTTGAGTTGGAAGAGTGGTATGATGTGTGTTGCCCATGTCCATCTCAAGAACTCACTTTCGGATGGGGCTAAATGGAGCATGTAGTGCTCTGGATGACTGTAGCCTCAGAAAATCACGCCCCGTTAGGCTGCCCAGCAACACAGCAAGGCACAGCCTTCCTGGTCAAGCACTCTCAGTGTTGGGATGGAAGATTGCCATACCACCTCAAAAAAAGACTGGAGCCACTAGCACTGGAGGGGGAGTGAGGTAAATTAGCAGTAAAAGTTGGTAGTGGGGCCCAGCAAGGAGGGAGGAGCTGAAACATGCTGAGGAGCTCTGATTGCAGGAGTGTGTGGGGTTAAGTGGGGAAGGGTGAAAGAAGCAAGCGGGTGGGTTGGGGGAAAGGCAGGAGGGAAGATACTCCCTATTCCTTCTCAAACGCCCCATCACAGCTGTTGAATTTCATGCACAGTTACTGGGAAAATAATAATGCTTGGTATTTATGATTCCTTCCATTTCCAATGTTCTCAGACCGCGAGTGCCGTTGCTTATGTAGCCGAAACAGCACGACCCATACACAGGAGGGGGCGGGGGGGGTATTAGCAGACTCAGGAGATTCCCAAAGGCTTGCAAAAGTACAGAATATATTTAGCGGGGAAAGAAACGTTAGGGCAACTCCCCCCGCAAAACAGCTCAATGATGACTGAGCATGCTCAGTGGGCATGAAAGATTGCGGGTGAGGAGGAGATGGGAAAATGGGAGCAGGGAGTGCATTTGAGTGGCTGGAGCCCTGTGGAGCAGCAATCCATACCACTACATTTTGTTGCAAGTCCCACTTGCACTTGCTTCTCTCTCCCCGCACCCCGCTGGAGAGGTATATCTATATTTCCTATTTCCTTAGCACTCAAAGCTTTATCTCAGTATTCCTTAACAATAACCCCATGTAGCTGACCCATATTACAGAAGGAGAAGGGACTGGGGCTCAGCGTGAGTGGTTTGCCAAAGACTACATGCTGCAGGTGTGGGGAAAGTTTGGCCCTCCCGATGTTGTCGAACAACAACTCCCATCAACCCTGGCAAGCATGGCCAATACTGTAATGGCAACAGCCTGAGGGCTAAAGGTTTCCCACACCTGAACTGTTGAGTTTGGTCTTGAAGTGAGATTTGAACCAGGAGCACTCGGTTCATAGCCACTCTGTGAAACACCAGCTCTGCTGCCATCAATTTCTGGGCTGCTTGTGACGTTTGTTATGGCACCTAGCTGAATGCCGAACTAGATCAGTTTGAGTCTTAAATACATTAACCACCACCCCCCAAGTCTGAAGTCTTTATTTTCATGGGAGGTAGGGGCACGTAGGAAGCAGGGGGTGGAAGGCTAGGGAGATGGAGTAGTAGCAGAGGACTGCTGGCCCATACCTTTGAATTGATGGATTATTTTTGTCCTGTGTGCTGGGGCCTGAGGGCTGGAGATTGACTTGGAGATGGTCAGGGAGGACAGCCTGCAGTTGCCTAGCAACTGCTAGAAAGGGGGGAAAGCAGTGGAGGTGTTGAAAAGGGTACAGAGAAAAGAGTCTGCATTGCTGACACAGGTCTAAGGAATAAAAAATGGGATGGGCTGCAGTGCCAAGTCCTAATGTGTAGCCCATCCACCAGCAACTAAACTTTGGGGTCTTTTTCTTACTCCGAAACAGAGAGACCCATATTGCAACACTCACTTCTGCTTCCTTTCCACACTACACTGTTCTGCCTTTGGGGAAGGATCATATCTTTTTGGCAGAAGGTCCCAGATTCAACCCCTGGCATCTCCAGGTAGGGCTGGGAAAGACCACTAGTCTGTAGATAGGCCAGTGGTCTGACTCAGGTGTAAGGTAGCTTTCTATGTATTAAGGACTCGCAGAAGCTGCTCTAGAGCTATTAACAGCTCACTTGTTCATCACCTCTCGAATCTGCTTGGCTTCCATTCAGAGTGCATTAAGATGAATTGGACAGCACGCAGATGTGCCCTGTGTAGCTATTTCTCTTAAAACATCAGCATATTGAACTATTCAGCCCATTAAACTTACTTAAGTCGCAAGGTATACACTGGGTAAAATAACAGCAGTCCTTTCAGGGGTCCTCGGCAGTGACCCTGCTACTTAGCCATTCAGATCACTGCTCTTTGTTATCCTCCTGGTTCCCAGATTGGCATTCTTCTAGGATATCCAGTATGTCATAATGACCAACCTAATGACCAAACATAATGACCTGTGGTCATTTAGCCCAAGGCTTGGGCAGATGGTAGAGCTGGATCTTCTGAAGATCTCTTGTTGGTTTGCAGTAGATCAGCAAGGATATCTGACTCCAAATCGCTAAACAGTAGCAGTAACAAAATGACTCCCTTTCCACTCTGAATTATATTGCTGAAATGTAGAAAGCTTGGGCTGAGTGGAAGGACTATGAGTTCTGATACTCAAGACTGGTTCCTAGGCTCTGAATATTTTAATTCTAACTGTATGACTTGGCTCAGGTTGGTGACCCTTGGGGTTCAAGTAAAAGAACAACAACCAAGAAGATCCTGCAGGACTGAAGTCTGTCCACCCTTGCTTCAGTTCATAGGTCTGGCCACTTGGTCACGCAATACTAGACATTTCCAGATGAGCATCCATCCTGTTTTATTTGCAGCAGATAAGACAGTGATGGCTATTTATAATGAGCATTTGCTCTGATTTGTTTTCAGGGAGGCTAGATGACCTTGTGTCAAAGCAGATGTTAACCCACACCTTCCTGTGCAATTTCCCCTCACTGCAAAAAGTCAAATATTGGGGGGGTTGGGAAGCAAGTTTTTTTGCAAGAGCTCCCAACCCACTATAATTGTGCTTGAGTCCTACCAAAAATAGCAGTAGTCTGGAAGTGCCCACTGATACTCCTCCAGGCTCATGGGGATGCTGAGGATGGATTCCCTGCCAACACACATGTCCTAAACTTCAGGGTTCTTCTGCAAATGCCTGCCGTGCCCCCACCCTCATGGCACCCCTGCTTTCCTTTTGCAATTTCTCATGTTTTGAACTGGTCCACTTGGCATCTCATCATGTCCTGGTTCATATTTCTTTTCTGAAGGGGCTCCCCCCCTCCAGTTGTGATACTAAGTATTCACAAAAACAGCTTGAACGTCTGCAGCCCCGCTGGAAAAATCCACTTGTTTTGCTTGCCTGTGTCTGTGTGAAAAGCCAAATGTGCGAGATACAGGGGAACTGATCTTTGTGCTTATTTTCCATCAATGTCCTCTTTATGGCTGCATCATCATCTTCTTCAATGCTCCAAAGAAGGAGTGTTGCTCAGTGCTCCAGCGGCCACAGGCTTCTCACTGAGAAGTCACCCAGCTCCAGCCAGCTGCCCTGTAGCCAAGCGTAGACTGTGCAGAGCTAACAGCGGTACCAGGCATCGGACCAAACCTTTGCTGTAGCAAAGAGGCCCGTTGTAACCATGCGAGGAGGAGGGCTGCCAAAAGGGGGTGTAAAAAAGAGAAGTCCTCTAACTAAATAAAAATGAAACAAGCTGGGATTTAATTATAGGGATTGATTCTTCTCTTTGCTGTACATTGATTTGTACTGGGCAGTCATTGCTAGAGACAGCGCAGCTGCCTTCTGCCCTCTGTGGTAAGCTGGCCTCCCAATGTATGCACACAACAGACACACACTCCTCTCATTCTGCCAGCGTGCTGTTGGGAAGGGGAGGGGAGGGTGGCTGCATCTGAATATTCTTGGCATGAGGAGGGAATCAGGCTGCCTATGTCATGTGGGTGTGGAGGGAAAGAATTTGTTTCCTTTAGGGAACGAAGCAGCATAGTGGCTATTTTTACATCCTGAGCTATGACACTTCTCCAGATTCCACCAGCATCTGAGGTACCAGGGACTGGGTCCTTCAGTGCCAGGGCCTGTCCTGCCCCAGGGGGATACCCAACACAATGTATATGTGATGATGGCCCAAGGAAAGGGGAGATGAGAAGCTCCAAGGTTCCAGGCACACAGGAAGGCAGAGAAAAGTTGCATCAGCACCTTGGAGAGGGACCTAGGTGTGTGTCCCTGAGCGCAGTTCACAGTCCTGCACTATGGCACAGCATACAAGTTGCCCTGGAGCAACTAGGAGATCTTCATAGCCTGGGCTAGGTATTGCTTGATGAGGGGCCTTACGCTCTGAATGCTGCACATCCCTACTTAAAAGGGCTACTGCCTTCCTCTACAGCTGTTGGCTTCTCTTAAGTTGGGTTTGCCAACATGTGACCCTCCAGATGTTTTTCGACTGTTGCGTCCAGCAGCCCCAGCCAGCATGACCAATGATTAGGGAAGAAAAGAGATAGAATCATAGAATCATAGAATTGTAGAGTGGCATGGGACCCTGAGGATTATCCAATCCAAGCCCCTACAATGCCAGAAAATGTAGCTGTCCCATACGGAGATCGAACATGCAACCTTGGCATTATCAGCATCTATCCAACTGAGTTATTGTAGTCGCAGTATCTGGAGCAGGCGTATCTCATCCCGTGTTGCCATTTGTGGCAAAATAGGAAGTGCGTCCCTGCCTGCTGTGCTGCCTCCAGTACTGCTGCTGCGCCATCTGCCTTTGCCACCGGTGCCGGTGCCAATTTCCTGTGATATTTCACAAGATCTTGCCAGAAATTGGCATTAATGCTGGTGCATCTTATCCACCAGCGGTGGAGCCTACAGGGCAGGTGGGACATTTGTAGGGATGTCAGCTCAGAGGTTTCTGCCGCCTGAGGTGGCAGCTTTACTCCGCTTCATGGGTGGGCCGGTCTTGATCTAGATGGCCGCAGGTCAGCCACCTATGTTTTAGGCCCTGGAGTTTCAAACTGTGAGGGTATCTTCTTGGGGTTCTCTGAAGAGTCTGTGGGCCAATCATCAGAGCCTGGCGGCAGAGGTGTCCCATCAGACTTTAGGGTAGGAGATATGGGCTGCCAGGCATTGAACCTGTGGCCTTCTGAATACAAAACTAAAGCTTTTTCACTGCGCTATGCCTCTTCCCCCGCAATATAACACCAGCCATATATTTCATCCCCTGGATTTAGGTCTTCGGCTAAAATCCCACCACAAACTCAGCAGGTAGTCTCAGGAAAGCTACCTTCCTCAGCTTCAGCCCATCATCTCTGATACAGGGATAATGATACTGACCAAGCTTAATAGTTGTGATGAATTCTACAATTGTGTCTGGGAAGCGCTTTGGACGCTTAATATTCAGCATTGTTCCTCAGGCCTCCAGAAGACAGAGAGGGGCTTTGTTCTATTTCTTGCCATTAAGATGCTTTGTAATATATCAACAAGTCATAGAAACAAACAAACAAGATGCTATTTCACAGAATAGAAGAGAGTAGGAGGCAGAGCATGACCAAAAATAACCCAAAAAGGTGTTGAAACAATGAAAGACAGACATATTTATTATCTCAGTAAGGATACAGGCTGGGACTGGGTAGGTAGGGTTTGTTTTAGATTAGGGATTCTTCTAATCTAACACCTTACTTTCTCTTCTGTTCAGAAACTGGAATTGGGCCACCCATACCTAACACTTGTCAACTCTGCTCTCTTTGTGCTTTGCTCTGCTTACCTGGGCAAGGCTGATTCATTTGCTTAGTCTTCCAACCTCTGTATTGTAACTGCTATTCTCCAATGAACTCAGACTCGTTATTTCTGGCGTGGGGTGGAAAGTTGCAAGCCAAGATCCTCTGCAAGTGCAGAAAAAAAGCACAGAATATGTAATTCAATTGAGATAATTCAGCATCCTGGGAATCTCCCTTTTCATTCCTTGACTGAATTGTCAGCAGGTGGGGGAGGGGACCCTGTGGGCACCCAGGAAGACATCTGCGGGTGCCACGGGCACCACATTGGAGACCCCATTCTGTATTACTTCGCTCACTTCAAATATGGTAAGCTGATGAGGCCCCTCCTGCTCATTCTTCTGACTGAGGCCCTTAGCTTCTGTCCCAAATTCTTTTCCTGATGGTACCATCCTGCCATTTTCAGTGGGAAATATTTTGTTTTCTCATTGAAGTAAACAGAACTAAAAAAAGTGCTTAATGCTGGATAGAGATATGAAGGCTCTAGGATGGAAAAATGGAGTGGCCGGTGGGGAATATGTTGCCCCCTATTCCTCTCTTCTTTTTTTTCAGCCATCACATCTCTAATGTTGAATGGCCCTTTTGGAGTTTGTACCCCTTGAGGTTGTGAGGATAGTTGAAAAGATGCAAACAGCACCCGGTGAAATCACAATGGCTGGATTGGAGAGGCTTTTAGTGCCCTGCATTGCTCTTCTGATGAATGCAACATAAACTGTGTAAAATAAGCAAAACGAATTGCGCCAAATAACCAACTATATGTGCATCTGGTTTGTTTGGCATCATTTATACAGGCTGCAGAATTCTGTTTGGTGCCAGCTTGGTGCAGTGTACACAGAATCCTGTTTATTTCTCAGATCTCCCTCTTGATTATGCCATCTGAGTGCAGGGTTCTAACAACAAGGACATAGGGGCCTAAATGAATAATTGGTTTCCAAGTTCCATAGTAAACTGCTTGGGGAGTTTTGACAACCAAGCAGAACATAAATCTTGTCAAATAAATAAATAACAAGTTTTAAAAAATTGCTTCCTGATTTAAACAGTGGTACATTCCATGTTGATTGTCATATCATATTTGTTGCTATTTTTATTTTTTAAAGTGTTAATTATGCAGGCTAACACAACCTCTGGGGCTCAGCACTGCATGCAGAAAGAGTCCCAGGTTTTCTCCCTGGCCTCTGCAGCTAAAAGGACCTTGGGAAATATCTATGCCTGAGACCATGTGGAGTCATTGCTAATTGGAGTAGACAGTAGTGGACTAAACATCCAAATGGTCTGACTCAGAATAAGACAGCGTCAAAAATAATAATACAGTTTAGAGTTGGAAGGGACCCCGAGGGTCATCTAGTCCAGCCCCCTGCAATGCAGGAATCACGCTTTTAAGATCGTAAGAAGAGCCCTGTTTCATCGGACCAAAGGTGTGTCTTGTCCAGCATCCTGTGCTCACAGGGCCCATGGGAAGCTTGCCCAAAGCAGGACCTGAGTGCAGCAACACTCTCCCTACTTGGGATTCCCCCAGGAGCTGCTATTCAGAGACATACAGCCCCCAACAGTGGAGGTGGAACGTAGCACCTATCCACCATGAATTTATCCAATTCTCTTTCAATTCCAAAATTTCACTATGTGATATGTGAATAAGTCCTTTCTCTTGTCTGGCCTGAATCTTCCAACATTGGAAGAGTCACTGGCCTGAATCTTCCAACATTCTTCCATGAATCTTCATTGGGGCAAGGGGAACCTCTTTTAAAGGACCTGCCACTATGTTTGTCCCGGGTATGTAGGCTTGGCCTTCTCTGAGCCAAAGCTGATGGAAAAGGGACTCCTTCAAGTTTCTGTCCAGAGACAGCAAATGCTGTTTTCTTTCAGGGTGTGGAACTACTGTGTCTTTCATTTCCCCCGCCCTCTTTTTCTATCAACATTTTAGACTGTAAGTATCATGGGGCAGAGACCTCTTATGCATGTCATTCTGTAAAGTGCCACATTCACTGATATGAATGGACAAATAAGTAAGAGAAAGCTTGTCTAGGGATGTTGCAGACTGCAGTTTCCTACAGTCTCCCCAACTTGCTGCAGAGCTGTGTGGTGCAGAATTTAGAGAACCCCAAGCTATTACTGATTCACCCAGGGAGAGGCTATTTTGGGATTGAGAACATTCTTGCAAAACGAAAAATGAAGTTTGGAGAGGTTGCTCCCATTGTGTTTCTCTGATATAGATTGAAGGTGCATAATATTGATGTAATGTATGTTTCCCCCTGATGTTTCTTAACCATCCAGATGTACACAAAATTAGAATGGACTTTTCACAATGTTTCAGTGGATAATAGTGTGTGGTGGACATCATAATCTATCCAGTCATCCTTAGTCTGGCTCCATATGTTGCAATATTATTATTATTATTAATGCTTATATAGTACTTTCTGAGTTTTTTACTTGCTTCACACACCTATTCCCTTAGTAATCCCTAGAACAGCCCCTCAAGGTAGTGAGCCAGCAAGCTGTAGTGCCTAAAGTCATAAAATCATAGAGTTGGAAGGAACCTCAGAGATCATCTAGGCCAACCCCTACCAATGCAATGAATTCACAGCTACAGTATCCCTGCTAGATGAGTATCTTTTTTTTTTTTAAATAATTTTTATTCGTTTTTCAAACACATAATAGAAACAGAACAAAACAGAAAAATAAAAAATTCAAAACACAAACAAAAACATACAAAACATTTAAACCAATATAACTTCAAAATTATATTTTCATACCCTTCTTTCTTTTGACTTCCCCATACCTCCCCATCCCTGCATCCTTGTTTAGTGATTCTTTAGCAACCCTTTAGTCAATTATCCTGATTCCCTTTCATTAAATTTCCTTTAGCTTTTTAGTTACAGCTGCAATTCTCTGCTTCTTACCCCATGACATCTTAGCATTCCTCAATTTTACCCTGCTAGATGAGTATCAGACCTCTGCTCAAAAACCCACTAGTGATGGAGATCTTGCCAATGTCCGAGGCAGCCTGCTCCACTGCTGAACACCTTGCAGACTCAGGAAATTCTTCCAAATGTTTAGGGGCCATGTCAGACTCGAAATGAGGAGATGTGGGTTCAAATGCCTACTCAGCCATGAAGCTGGCAAAGGTGATCCTGAGCCTGCCACCATCTCTTGGCCTAACCTGCCACACAGAGCTGTTGTGAGGATAAGATGGTGGTAGGACTGGTAATGGGGAGGTGAACCAAATGTGGGAAAGGTCCTGAGAGAGGCAGAGACTTAACATGCAACCGCAGAAATCTCAGTGGGGAGATGGACTGCATTAACATGATCACCTTAAGATATAAAGTAGGAATTAATTAAAGTATAAGGCTGTACCTTTATATATATGGCATGATACATCTTCTCTTTTGCCTATGTATTTTGTTTTGGGGAGCAAAGTATCCTGAACTTAGGAGGTGACTGGTTTGTTTCAATTAAGCTCGTGCAAGACAAGTTCCTGGTAGTGAACCAGTGCTGTGGTGTGTGTTAATTATTGTTGATAGGGTGGCATGTGCCATTTGGACACCAAAATGTCTTAGGCCGACCCCAGGTACATTGGAGAAGCCTGACCACAGTGGGTAGTAATGCCCAGTTCATTCTCAACAAAGTGATCTGTAGGGTTTTGCTTTCCACAGCTCATGTATAAGTCAGGAGACACTTGCAGGTAGTGGCCAAATTTTAAAGACCAAGTCCACGCTAGTAAGGCACAAACAGGAAAGGACGGGTTAATGGACCTGGAATGATCCAAGGGCCCATTGTACCAGGGCAATCAAGTCCTTTTGCACCTTAATGAGTTATTACTTGAAACAGAGAAAGCTCTGAAAGAAACCTTTGCATGTGTAAATTAAGTTTCCTTTGAAGTTTTGAAGCATACTGTTTTTTTCCAGCATGGGCCTCTCCAGGCAAAACAGCCTCCTCTTGCTAGTATTTTGTTTGCGCTTTCTTTCTCTTGTAGATTAGCACCACCATACATGCTAATGAACATAATAAAATATTCTCAATAGCCATTTTAAGGGCCATACACACATCCTCTTTTAAAATGGACTCCATCAGTATATATTAAATGCAGGGTCACGTCATAGAGTCTTATATAGCTCTGCTCCGCACAGAAGCCAGGGGTTGACTTTGTTTTCTTTGCTGCTCATAACTAGCACTTGGCATGAGAGTTGGCAGTGAACAACAGTGCCCTGTAAGAAGCTGCTAACCCAGCAAGGCCCAGAGCTTCCATTAGCTCCTCCTCTTCCTGATCATCTGCTGGGTCATTATTTACTAGATGATCTTCCTCCTGGGTAGTGCCTTGCTCCAGAGAAGATCACTGGCAACAGAACCTTCTTGGCAGCTAAAGAGGAACCCCTGACAGCAACACTGGGCTTCTTACCAGCTCTCTTGCCAGCTTTGCGCTTGAGACTTTGGGGTGGAGGCAGCAGTGAAGGAAGAGAACGCATCAAGGCAGGGCTTGGGAAATGGTCAGAGGGGTTATCAGGGGGCTAAGGTGAGGCCGACTCTTCAGGCTACATTGGGACTAATGGGGGTGCTTGCACTTCCTCAGATCCTGCAATCATTATCCTTGCCTGTGTGCTGCCTCTGAGGGAAGTCCAGAGGGTAGTGATGAGAGAATGGGCCTCCTTTGTCGTGGCCCCCTGTTTATCTCCCCAGGGAGGCTCACTTGGTGCCAACCATGCCATTGTTTTAGCCCCATGCAAATATACTTTTGTTTTCTCAGGCAGCACTGATGATACAATATTGCATTAAGAAATCTGTTTTTTATATGTTTATGTGATTTCATAATCACATTTTTTTTATTTTTTTGGTTGTACATTTCTTTGGGATTAAAAAGAAAATTAGTGGAAAGCAATATGTGAGTTTAATAAATTGAAAGTGAAATCAGTTGTACTGGGCTTTTTTGCAGGGTCCCCTACTCCTTAATCACGGGAGATCTCTCTGAGATATGGGTTGGGTAGGATCCTGACATTTGGTGACCCAGGCAAGAAGCAGGAGTAACTTTCCTTATTAAATCCCAGGGCTGGCTTTCCAAGCACGATTGGGATCAGAATGGGATCAGCAGGGCAGGGCTGATGCAAAAGCAAAGTGCATTATAAACTAAGGGAGCTTTGAAGTCTGTGTGAATCTGCGGTTGGATTGGTTCAAGGACAGTGGCAGACAAAAAACACACACACAGGTATCTGAGAGGGGAGCTGTTAGGCCAAAATACGAGAAGGAAGACTGAGTATTACTGAGGGCTTATCTGTCAGTAGAGTTGTGGCTGTGTATTTGGCAAATCAAATAATGATGCAGCATTTTTAAAGCACAGATGTTCAATAGTTGCACTAATTACAGAAACTTTTTAAATTCCACCCTTCTCCCAAGGAAGCAGTCATTCCCAACCCCAACCCCCAATCTAATCCTCACAAGAGCCCTGTGAGGAATATATATAAGCATTTATAACTAACCCATGATCTCCTAGTGAGCTTCTTGTCTAAGTGAGGATTTGAAGCTGGGTTTCCCGGGTGGCACTGTGGTTTAAACCACAGAGCATAGGGCTTGCTAATCAGAAGGTCAGCGGTTCGAATCCCCACAACAGGGTGAGCTCCCTTCAGTCCCAGCTCCTACCAACCTAGCAGTTCAAAAGCACTTTAAAGTGCAAGTAGATAAATAGGTACCGCTCTGGCAGGAAGGTAAACGGTGTTTCCATGCGCTGCTCTGGTTTCACCAGAAGCGACTTAGTCATGCTGGCCACATGACCTGTCTGCGGACAAACGTCAGCTCAGAGTCATTCACAACTGGACTTAACTGTCAGGGGTCCTTTAGCTTTACCTTTTCCCTGGTCCCAGCTAGACACTGTACCTTACTATGCCCTTGCTGTTGATGACTGCTGGCACTCCTGTCTGGAAACATTTGCAATTATAGCTGGTAATTGGTGGGATAAGTTTTAGTGTGCTACTAGGTCCTGTCTGCTGCAGGGCACAAGTAGCCCTTATTGGTGCCCTTGCTAGCAAGTGTTGCACCATAATGAAATGTTTTGAAAATGTATAAGAGGCTATTTGTGCTATTACTACCAGTGTATAAAGTCCTCAACAATGTGGAACCAGTTTACTTGAAGGATTCCCTTATGCCATGTATGTCTACTTGGCTGCTTCAGTCTTTGGAACTGACACTTTTACAAATTTCACATAATGTTTATTGTGAATGTGCAAGGAATCTGTTATTCTGGGTTGCACTGCATGCACTCTCTACCCATTAATATTAGGCAGGTGTTTTAATTGTATGGTTTTTGGTGCCTGCTAAAACTTTTTTTTTTTTGTATTTAGCCAAGCCTGCCCAGACATCTTTTTATTTTATTATGTGTATTAATTTTTTTTAAAAAATACTGATTTATAGGCCAACTTGTCTTAAACATTTGGTTTTATCTGTATTTTTCAGTACATATGCTTTATTTTGTCTTATGTAAACTTCTTAGAGGGTTTTTTGATGGATATGCAGTATATAAACTACAGGGCCTGGAATTCTTTGAGGGAAAGAATGTGCTTCCAATAAACTTCAAATGTATAGTGTGTACACAACCACCAAGTAATAGGCAATCAGTTGACCATGGTGGAAACCATTGTGCCAAGATGTTTTGGGACTTGAGGCGAACCAGAAAATGCCCCCCCCCCACTCCCACCAGGGAATAATGGATGGCTGGGGATCTACATCAGGAACAAGGGGGAAATAAAGATCTACATTGGGAACAAGGGTGTAAGGAGACCAGTAGCACCTCCTGCTTGTCAAGAGACCGCAGTAGAAGCAGCATAGGGCGAAGCTGCCGAGGAGGCGGCAAATCTGGCCTCCAAGGAGTGAGCCACAGCCATGGCTGCCACCATTGCAGCAGCAGCAGCAGCAGCAGCAGGTGATTCATTCCTTGGAGGTGGAATCTGCTGCCCGTGTGGATCCTGCTGCCCATTCACTTTTGCCTCATGGGTGAGCCAGCACTGGTGCAAACTCTTGCTGGAAGTATAGGTAAGCAAGATCAGGGAGGATCCAGTGGGCCACCTTGAAGAAATGAGAGGGGGACCATGCATGGATTTGGGAGGAAACAGTTTCCCCTTTTCCTCACGTTCTGCAGCCTTGAAAAACTCACATCACTTAAGAGGCACTTTGCCGCAGAAGCTATTGCAGGACCTTTCTGCCCTTGTTGACCCTTGCAGTTGTGATAAATTACAAACCATTTGAAATTTTATCTGCTTGCATGAAATCTGGGGAGTACTTAAAACTTAAGATTGCCTTTTTAACCACATGCACTTTAGATTCCCTCTCCCAGGTTTATGATCAGCTTACAGAGGGCACAGTTCAGATAGCCAGTTCAATCATTACATTTTGGCATCCCTTTGTTCCAGAATTCCCTCCTCCTGAAGCCGCTTTTCCTCAAATAAAAGGGTTGTTTGGGTTTGCTTACATATGTTTATGTGTAATGGATAGACTAATAGGTCCTGAAGGTTGACTGTCTGAGGGCTTCCCCAGATGGCCCTACTGCCTTTGGGTTTTTTTTAGTGGGTGTTTTCTGCAACATGGCATTGACATAATAGTAGTGCATTAGTGATGGATTTATTCTGGATTGTCCACACATAGTTCTCTAATGCTTCCCCTGTGTTACTGCATGAACACCATCTGAGACGGCTACCTTGTGATATAGCTTAAAAACAAACTTGCAGCATTTGCAGTCTAAAAAGTTAAAAGATTTCAGAAGGATGTTATGGGGCATGCACTGATTGTCAACGAAGCAGCATGCCCTCACCCAAACCTTTGCAGGTGCTAATAGTGTTAAAAGCAGGATAACCAGCCCAATAGCATCACGAGCACAGTAACAAATAAGGTCTGCAGGGGACCTTTGTCAATGGGCTAGATTCCTGACCCACTCTTCTCATCTTTCTAGTCCTAGCCAGCACCTCTCAGATGAGAAATAATGTGCCTTATTGCTTTTCTGCCTTTCTGTCCTCTACAGCATCATGATCTAAAGAGGCCTCATAATTAAGCGCTTGCTCCCAAACAACTTCGGATGCCTGACACTGTTTAAGCTCCTTGCTGTTGTGCCTCAAAGGGGGGGGGGGGGACAAACATGGAAGAAAGCATTTCTATGGTTTATGCCAGGGCTGCATAGATTCTGCAGTCTCAGAAAATTTCACAGAACTTGGCAGAAATCCAGCAGAAAATGGTGGTGGTTTTGCAAGCAGCCCAGGTTTTCTTTAGGGGCCAGCAGGCCCTGCTATCCCTTTGTCAAGCTGAGGATTTTTCTCAAAACTTAGGAGCATCTCCTGGAACTGCAGTTTCATAAGGGGATTTTAAGCTAAACTACATTTTCCATGGGAAATCAGTGACTAGCTCTCCCAACGTTTTTCTTTTTATGTTGAAGCGCCTTTGGAAGGATCTGAAATTGTTTGGAGCAGTAGTGCTTGATTTGGCGCATTAACACGGTATATAATAGCACAGGCAGGGAGCGGGGAAGCACTTTTTTCAGAGCAGGAGGAATGATGTCATTTGTCATAGCACCAGGATAATTGGAGTGAATGAGGAGATAACGAGGCTCCCAAGTTTTAGTATTGTTTGTGGCACAATTGCGTAGAAAAATAGGAGAATGGGGGAAATAATGGAGCAGAGATTGGAATACTTTTACCCCCCTTTGATGAGGCTTCTAGCAGTTCAATGAGTAACACTTCTTTTGCAATATTGCTCAGATTTCTAATTAAAAGTTAAATGTTACCTTTTGGCAGTTCAGGTTTTTGTGTGTGTGTGTTTGGTTAGAGCTCAGTGGGCGTGCGTGTTTTCTTCAAAGCAGAAGCTGAAGTTGGAGGGAGCGAAGAAGGGTGGGTTACTACGTCCATTGACTGGCAAGGTATCCTTTGCTGAAGAGGCTCGCCGATCTTTCAGACAAGTCTAAACTTAATTCTCTCCTCTTAGGCAAAGATCACAAGACGACCTGGCTGGTAGCCAGATTCTGCACCCAGATTTGTAGGCACAGATCATCCTCTAGAATAAAATAGCTTACTAGGGAAATGCTGAAGTTGCCCTTTGGGGCGCCTTGGGTCAATTTTTTTTATGGTAGCCCAAATCTCAGTTGTACGGGTGTATGTATATATCTGAATTTTAACTCATGAGCTATTGCTGCAATCTGCTCTGATTGTATATTTTATCTTTATGAACGCTGTTTTTATTGTGTTATGTTATGTGAGCTGGTCTTTGACCATAATAAATTATCTAGATCTAGACTGGCAAGGTAGAGAGACTTCTCCCTGCTCCCTCACTCAACCTTTGGGGCTGTGGGAGGGCCAAATGGGGAGTCACACCTGGCTCAGACCTACCCCTCTCCAGGGACCAAAACAGCACATGGTTGTCCCACAGGCATTGTGGCATGTTGTGTCTGCCTCAGCAGAGCCAGATGCTGGGCAGGAAGGTAGCAAAGACCCCTCCTATTGCTGTGTGCATGCTTATGGGGGCCATCACATGTCCCTTTAAATGACACACACAAAGTGTTGGTTGACCATAACATTGGGGCTCACCTGCCAACCTAATCCTCGCCCAGCCATTTGCTGAGCTGCCTCCACCAGGGAGTTGGCTAATAATTGGGGCCACCCCAGTGTTGACCATTCCAGTGGTCCCTGCCATCAACTTGGCCATGTAGGCAGCAGCCCCACCCCGTTAAGCTGGAGCTAGTGCAATTGTGTGCCACACCCAACACCCCTTATGAGGTCCCCCACCACCATTTGTCTGTTGGGATTTTGTCCAGTGTTGAACCTGTGCAGTCAGATGTAAGCACCACTCAATGCAACAGAGTTCATTTTTAGGTAACTATGCAGAGGTAACTAAGCATAGGATTCCCTTGGGGACTGTGGCTATGGGGAGATGTCATTATAAGCTCCTGCAGTTCAACAGTTACCACTAAACCATTGTGCGCGTCATTTTCCTGATATATTTGCTCCCCAGAGCCTGGAGTTAGTCCCACGAAGAAAACACCTGCACACAAAGATCGGGAAGAATTGGGAGCTCTCTCCCTCAGTGGCTAATTTGAAGTAAAAATATATATAAAAAATCGAAATGTTGACAGGTCCACTCACAGATCTCTGGAATAACATGCAATTTGAATCTTGAGCTGTTATTAACATTAATATTAATAAAACACATCACAGCACCCTGACAAAAATTACAATTTCCATTATTTTTTGGAGGAAAGCCATGGCAGTTGATCAGTTTCCAGCAGGTTTAGATTAAAGCATAGATATACAGGCAAGTCAGGAATGGTCTACTTAAATTTTATTTATTTGTTTTAAGATATTTATTTGTTTTAAGATATTTGTTTTAAGATATTTATAAATCACCCTTCACAGTGTTTATTCCAGGGTGGTTTGCCATGTAATTACAAGCAGAACAACAAAAATATATACAATAAACCAATTTAAAGTGATCAATAACATAATAAGTGCAGTATATAAATTAAATAAGCAAAGCATATTAATTAAGTAAAGCAGTGTTATATATGCTTAAATTAGAATTGATGAATTATTCTTATTTTTTTGTGAGCTGATGTTTCTTTTTTCCTGTTTTATTTGCAATAAATATATTTCTATTCCACTTTTTTTGTGAAGAGCTCAAGGTGGCATACACACCTCTCCTGTGAGGTAGGTTAGATGGCAAGACAGTGACTGGCCAAAAGCCTTCATTATTATTATTTTAAACAGAGCAATGCAAAACATTCAATTAGACTGTTTTAAAATATAACATCCTGACAATACTATTTTAAACTACAAACCAATGACAATGAGAATAAAAAATAGCCTAAAATGAATAAATAAATAGAATTAAAATAGCCTGATGCCAAAAGGCGTTTCTCCTTGGGGATGGGGTACTGTACCTGGAGTTCCACAGGTGAGAAATCCCTCTCCTTTGGTTGAGAACCATAACTGGATTGGAACAGGATGGTACACAGGATGTACCAGTAACTGGATCTTGAATGTGTGGGGTTAAAGCTGGAAGAGCCAGGACCACCTGGAAAGGGTGATCCAATAAGACCGAACACAAGATCGGTTTGTGGAGAGCAGCAGGGAGTGCAGAGTCGGACCAAGCTAGAGCAGACAATATGCTAATCACAGTGACAAAGGCCAAGACCAAAAAGCTGCAAGGCAGGTCAGGCGAGGGTCAAGCATCAACCCAGGACTTCTTATGACAAGGGGCCAGTGTGCAGCGTGAGCAGCTGAGTCTTGCTGCTGACTAAAAATTATGACACTTCACGCTGACTGGCTCTAATACGCAGAGATTTATATATATCTGTTGATAATATCAACCTTTGTGCAACCCGCAGGGCAGTTTGAACAAGGCAAACAGGTAAAAATCCATAAAACAACACAATATTCTAACAAAACACATATCACAGAAGAACAATTGCTCAATAGCAGTAGTAACTATAGGGTTTGTCTTCCTCCTCCGAAAGCCCTTTGAAAAACATTTCCTCTGTAAAAGGACTGTTTTCCCTTTTTGTCCAGAGGCAGTTCAAATGTGCTGTGGAATCTGGTACACTGCACCTCACCCTTTCTGCTTCCTTGCCTAGGTTGACAGTTACACCTTGAGCACTGACCTGATCTGAAAACTGACTTAGGATGATGTGGCAGGCAGGTAGTTGGTTGGCTGAGGAAGAGAGGCTTGTGCTTGTCTCCATATGGGTTGGCAGCCCTATGTAATAACTGGAAAACCAACATGCATCCATGCATGCAGGCTCACAAAGCCATTATCTGCCAGCTGTAACCACCGCCACTGTGTGGCATACTTTGCACGCGTGCATCTTTCTTTGTGTTGCACTACAAATACTGCCCCTCTTTAGGGGTTAGTGTACCACAGGATCTAAAAACTGGCCCGGGAGCCAAATGTGGTCCTCAAGACATTTCTATCTGGCCTCTGGGACTGTATGGCTTCTTTCCAGGCCATTCCCTTCACCAGCCCTGCTTTGCACTTTCCGTGAATGTTTTTGCCTGGCCGGAATGTGCCCTTGAACTCTGATAATGCTTGCTTGCTTGCTTGCTTGCCTAGATGGGAGGTTTGAGTAAATTAACACTTGGTGCTCCACCTCCTTTTGCTTCTGGCTCCTCCCACTACTGGCATGTGGCCCTAAAAGGTTGCCTATCAATGTGGCCCCTGGACTGGAATCTCTCTCTCCCACCCCCACCCCCCACTCCTGAGGTACATGCATGTGCTGTGGTTGAAGATAAAATGGCCTGCCTAGATTCCCCCCCCCCCCGCCCCTGCCCCTGGTTTTGCATTCTCCAATTCTAATAACTTGTGCCCAAATACAGGATGGGTGAATAGGATCTACAGGCTTTTGTAGATTGCAAGCTAAACGTGACTCAGCAGTGCGGTCTGATGGCTTAAAAGGGCTAATGTAATCCAGTTATAATGCTACCACTCTGTTCAGCTTGGGTCAGATCTCTGTATTCGGTCCTGGGCACAGCCGTTTAGGAATGATATTGACAAACTGGGACATGTCCAGTGGAGGGCAGGCAAGGATGGTGAAGCACCATCTTCTGTGATGGGAGGTTGGAGGAGCTGGATACGCTTAGCCTGGGGAAAGCTAAGATTATGAGACAATGTGATAAGCCCTCTTCAAATATTTGAAAGGGTTTTCACATAGGTGATGGAGCAAATCTGTTTTCTTTTGCTCCTTAGGGCAGGACCTGAGTCAGTGGGTTGAAATTAGAAAACAAAAGGATTAAGGCTAAACATTAGGAAGAACTTCATGACTGCCTGTCTTGGAAGGCGGTGAACTTTCCCTTGTTGGAGTCTTTTAAGCAGAGGCTAGATGACCACCTATCAAGGTTGCTATAGCAGTAGAGTCCCTCAACAACAGGGTTATGTAGTCGCTGACCTATGATATCCTTTCCAGTTTTATGAGTCTGTCCCATTGATTTCAGTAAGAACTGCACCTAACTGTGCAATCCTAACCATGAATTCAGTGAACCTTTGAATTCAGAGGGGCTTACTCCTATGTAACTGAGGTTAGCACTGCAGCCTTAGTATGGCTCCAACCAATAGTATTTTCTGGATGCCTGTTGGCTGTAAAAAAGAAAAGCAGAGTTACCAGCAGTATCTCCTAATTCATCTTCTCTAATATTTTCCTGTTCATAAAGAAGATAACAATTTTTGTAACAAACCAGAAAGGGAAGATGAGGGAAGTCCACGGGGGGGGGGGGGGGGATGAAATGAAAAATGTAAAATTGGATAATTGCTTTTTTGTAATTTGTTATAAAAGAGGAACTTCAATAATATGTGTGTGTGTGTGTGTGTGTGTGTGTGTGTGTGTGTGTATATATACATATATATATATTCATTCCTGTTCATGTACTGCTTCCCATTACAACTTTGAGATTGTGCCACTGGAATTGCATAAGGCTTCCATGTAACAAGCATGTTTAGTAGACTTCCTCAATACTCACCTTTAGTGGGCATGGAAAACATTTAAGCAGACTTTTTGGGGTGTGTTTGCTAATTTTCTGCTATTTTTCCTTCTCTTCTGTCTTCTGCTGTTTTTATTGCTGTACATTTATTTCCCCCTCTTATTTTGTGTTATTTTGTTCTATCTGAGGATATTATAAACCACCGTAAAGTGAACATTTTGTTGTGTGGATACTTTTCAGCACAAATAAGTTAGAAGCTGTACTGTTGAACGTTCATATGCCCTGGTGTCTGCTGCTATTCATAGCTGCTGGAAATCCATGTTCTCAGAACTTTCTAAGAAGTCCAGCCCCTTGTCATCAATCAGACATAGAACTGACTATGCAACCTTAGACTTCTGTATGCACAGTATATAATACAAAATACTTATGGAACAATAGCTTCAGATGACTTGGGCAAGTGAGCCAAGCTGCACAGCTACCATGTAAAGTTAAAACACTCACTCAAACACATACACGCCTCACTGTCACTAATCAATCTAAATATATATTTTAAAAAAATTAAAAATGTCCAGTAGCACCTTAGAGACCAAATAAGTTTGTTCTTGGTATATGCTTTTGTGTGCATGCACACTTCTTCAGATACACTGAAACAGAAGTCACCAGACCCTTATATATAGTGGGAGGGTGGGGTGGGGTTTTTCTCAGGAGGGTAGTAGGAGATGGGTGAGCAACTCAATGGGTATGGTAAACATACCCCACCCCAAGCAAATTACTTCCACACCTCCTTCTTTGGAGGTCTTTAAGCAGAGGCTTGACAACCATATGTCAGGAGTGCTCTGATGGTGTTTCCTGCTTGGCAGGGGGTTGGACTCGATGGCCCTTGTGGTCTCTTCCAACTCTATGATTCTATGATTCTATTCTATGATTCTATGAAATGTCATTTGATGCAGCAACTTGCTCCCCAGCAATCTGTTCCCTTACACCAGGGGTGGGGGACTTATGGCCTGCAGGTCCAATCCAGGGGCTCCAGTTTGCCCTGAGACACCATTTCATTTCCCCACCTGTCAATCATCTGACATCATTCTGCAGATGAAGACAGCTGATGGGCAGGGGAGTGAGGTTCATTTCTTTGTTGACTGCACGAGCCAATTCCTGGCATGTGAAGCCAAGGCAGAAGGATTTACCCAGTCACCCACTGATGGGCATGTGTTTGTTAAATCCTGCAGCCTTGGGGCATTAAATCCTGCTCAGTTCTGCAAGATTCCCAATGCAAACCCTTTCTGAATCAACCCCTGCTGAAACAACAGGGCTTTCCCCTCCATTTTAGAGAGCTGTTTTTCTCTGGGACTTCAAAGCAGCAAAACACCTGATGTCATTGTGAAGTCAGGTGATTGACAGGTAGGCAGTCCCTGTAAGATTTCAGCCATGAGGTCAGTCGTGATAAGGATCTTGTCCATGGAGCAAAGGAATGCTCCCACCCCTGGCTTACAGCATTGTTTTGTGCCCCAGAGGTAAAAGGGGCACACAAGGTCTTATCTGTATATGTTGAGGAGGGCTGCTCGGCCTTAATTTTTTTTTTTTTTTAAATATTTCTCCTTGGAAATTAGAAGAACATTTTCTCTCCTGTTCCCCACCCGTCACTATCACCACCTCTTGTCACTTCCACCACCCTACTTTTGTCCCCGTTCCTTCCAGCAAGTGGGGCGGGGAAGTATGGTGCGATGATTCTGTGGCTTGCAGCATTTAGCTTCTAACCCTCTCTTAATGTTGCTCTTGCCTTTTCCCCCTTTGCATGTAGCATTTTCCTCATGAATACTCCCTGATTAAAAGCACCAGCTTCTCCTTTCTGGTGTTCTTGACAATGTTCACTCATCTAACTGCCTATTCATCGAGGGAAGATAAGGCATGCGGGGAGACGAAGCCTTCTCCTTTTCTGACTCCCCCACCCCACCCCGCCTTCCTCACAGTTTCCTCTCTCCTTTCATTCATGCTTTTCCGTTCCTTCTTTCTTCAACAAGCTGGGTGCAAGCATGCGGCAGTTCCCTCCCCTGACATGTGTTTGGTGCTGTAGCCCCAAGTGCAGCACTTTAGGAAAAGAAAGGAAATGTTTGTCCCATGGCATCTCCCCACACTGGTCACATCCAGACCGTATATTTTTAAGCTGTATGTGACCCTCCATGGCACAGCTTGAGGGCGGGCAGGCTATAAATGCGTACTGTAAAATAAATAAATAAACAATACCACTGTGATAAATAAATAAATTCAACCCAGTTTGTTCACCAGCCGTTTGCTGTTCCCACAGGGGTGTTTTCAGCTATTGAATTTTGTTCTTTTATTTGCGTGAAAACAGAATTACGGTTCTGCGCTGCATTGTTCACCACACAAGGGGACTGCTTCGTGCCACGAAGTTGAGGCAGAGTGAAGGCTCCAAGGTCACCCAGGCCCCTGTTCCCTCACTGCGTACAAGGGGTGTAAACAATGCAACAACACTTTCCTGTCCTAACCATCTTCCCCCACCTCCATACACCCTGCTGTCCCCAATGCTGGAAATACGATCAGTCTTGTCAAGAAAAGAGGGAGGCAGCTAGTCCCTGCTGCACTAAATGACTTGATAATGGGGACTTAAACAACCACCTGTCAGTTGGCGCTCCCCCCCCCCTTCCCGCACGGCTGCCATTACCGTTGGCAAGGGCAGAATCGGAGATGAATAAAACGATCCCTTTCCCTCGTTATTTTGGGCGAATGCTGTCATGATGCACATGTTTGTTTAGCTGATTGGCTTTATGTTAATGAACCAGACTCAGTTCTCTCTGCCTCTTTCAGTCAGAGGGCTGTGGAAGAGGGAAGAGGCGAGCCGTTTTATAGATCGCAGAGCATGGAAAAATACTGTGCGGTTTGCCTTCTATTATTGGAATCAAGTGATCTCCAGAGAGGAGAAGGGGTTGTGAAACTTGAATGTGCAAAGCTACAGGATCAGAGGCCCCAGCAGCTATGCGCTTTCCAGAGGAGGAGAAAGCAAAGACTTCTCTTGGTTGAATTCGAGTGCTCAAATTTGTTTTGTGTGCAAGCTTTTGAGTGACACAGAATTCTCCAGGCGCAGGAATTCAAAGCAAAACCCCAAAAGCATTTGTTTAAAAAATGGCATTCATCTCTGGGATGGTGTTGCCTGAGAACGAACGAAGCAGAGTTTTCTCTAGGACACCAGGAGAGTTGGGTTGTTTAAACAGACTATGAATCAGTTAATACGTTATCAAGCTGCAGGCAGAGAGTTCTGATTTTCCTGAGGGAGGATTAAGATTCCCTTCACTCAGAAAACTTCTGCATCAGGAAGAAAGTTAGGCTCCACCCTTTTCTTGATGTGCTAGTTTTCTATGTGCAGAGTTATCCACACACAAAACCATCGCTGGAGAACATTCAAATATGCAAAACTAAATAACATGCCTGAAGTGATACACAATCCAGGAAAAGCTGTACCACCTGATTCTGCTGAATGTACAAGTTGGCTCTATTTGTGATAAATATGCTTTAATAAAACCTTAAGGAGGCAGTTCCTCCCCACCCCAGTGACAACTGAACATGCTTAGAGGCCGCAGACTGATAAATGCCTTGGGGCACTGTCGATAGAACTGATGGACAGAACATCCTGAAAACAGACTTGGCTGGCTGACACTCCACACAGCAATTCTTTTAAATAAACTTTATTTAAACACTAAAACCAGTAATTACTGGAGCAGAATACCAAAGTATGTTTCACATCATACATAGGGCATTCAACAAAAGGGTCCCGTTTCTGTTTCAAGCTCCAGATTGACTGACAGTGGCGCTTCCGGCAGGAGTCATTTCCGTGCCAGGAATTGAACCTGGGACCTTGCGCATGCAATGCAAATGCTCTACTAGGAAGCCATGGAACCCTTTTTTGGAAAGTGTGGGTTTCCTCCTGCTACCTTAGAAATTTACTCAGAATCATGGAGTTGGAAGGGACCATGAGGGTCATCTAGTCCAACCCCCTGCAATGCAGGAATATGCGGCTGTCTCACACGGGGATTGAAGCTGCAACCTTGGTGTTATCAGCACCACGCTCCAACCAACTGAGCTATCCAAGGTTGTGTGCCTCCCTGGGGTAAGGACCTAAGAAGAGCCCTGCTGGATCACCTGCTGGATCAAGCTAAAAGGTTGATGTAATCCAGCATCCTGTTCTAGGACAAGAGCCCAGCAATACTTCCCCCACACTCTTACTTGCTGTTGAAGTAAGAACAACCAAACCTATTTGGTTCAGGGCAGAGCCTGTGTCTCATGCCTGGGTAGGAAGAGCTTTAAATTCCATTTTCTTTCCCTTTTGTGTGCATGCCATGGATCTTTGGACAAGCTCTCCATTAACATCACGAAAATGAAGTCGAATTTGAGCTCTGACATCTGTTTCATTGGTGACTTTTGGGTCATGAACAAATGAGTTCTCCCTAGTGCAAATATACTAGAGACATTCTATGATAGTCATTTTTCCAGCACCATTTGGTCCCACCAAGATAAAGGATTCAAGAAAGTGATCACTTGCTTGTCTTTGTCCTCTGCTCCAAAGCTCCTCACACCGAGGATGCTCATTTTATCAGTCCTAGACATTTTTAAAGCATATTCCTTTTTCTATAAGCACTATCTTGTATTGTTCGTAAACGTTGCAGCCTGACGACGCGGGCCTCAACTTCCGGTTCTTTTAGATGATTCTCTGCCCCTCTCCTTTTTAGAGCTTCTTCTGGTTTGACAAGCTTTTCAAGATGGTTTCCAGCTCCAGAACAACACTATTGTCCTTTTGCAGCCATAAAGGTAAAAGGTAAAGGTACCCCTGCCCGTACGGGCCAGTCTTGACAGACTCTGGGGTTGTGCGCCCATCTCACTTAAGAGGCCAGGGGCCAGCGCTGTCCGGAGACACTTCCGGGTCACGTGGCCAGCGTGACAAAGCTGCATCTGGCGAGCCAGAGCCGCACACGGAAACGCCGTTTACCTTCCCGCTGGTAAGCGGTCCCTATTTATCTACTTGCACCCGGAGGTGCTTTCGAACTGCTAGGTTGGCAGGCGCTGGGACCGAGCAGCGGGAGCGCACCCCGCCGCAGGGATTCGAACCGCCGACCTTTCGATCGGCAAGTCCTAGGCGCTGAGGCTTTAACCCACAGCGCCACCTGCGTCCCCTTTTGCAGCCATAGTACCACATAAATAATCAAAATATGGGCCAAGGCATTGCTTCTTTCCCCCAGCATCTGGTATTCGGAGACATAACTGCATCTGATACTGGAAGCAATATATAAATACCCTGACTGGCAGCCACGGGTGACTTTATCCTCTGTGAATTCATCTACTCCCCCCTTTAAAAAAATTTAAAATGTCTAAGCCGGTGGCTGTCACTACATCTTGTGGTCGTGAATTCCATCGATCTGCTGTGCAAAGAAGCACTCTGCTACCATCTAGTGGTGTCTGCTGGGCCAGGTAAAGATGTCCTTCCCCAAGGTCAACAGGTGATGGACTTTGCTGCTCTCGGTACCCCCTCAAATTTGTATACCTTCCAAATGAATGTTTTCCAGTACCTGTGCCTCGCAAATCCTGTACCTGGTGAATGGGCTGTTGTTGTTCATCTTCTAAAAACAAATGTCCAAGCATGAGAATAGTCCTCTCCCATCTCCTGTGACATCCCGTCGTGAAGGCTGCTGTGGTGCAGCCATGGGCTTGCACACATTACTTGCTAGGTACGAAGCAAGGGGGCGGGGCGAGCCTTGTGGCGAGGGTGTGGGCTTGTGCGACAGCTTTTGGCGTTGCTTGAACCAGACACGGCTGCAAGACATGCGCTGGCCAACTGCCTCTGCTGCTTTCCACCGCCTGCCACCTGTCATATGGGAGGCAAGCAGCTCCCGTTGCTGGCTTCTCCCCATTGCTTGCTTTGATCCCTCACGGCCTGCCCATCTCAACTCTGCATGCATTCCAGCTATTTTCCATATTTTGAGGGGTATGAAAAGGATGGCTGCAGATTGTCCCACAGGTTGTCCATGGTCATCTGCAGGATTTTCCCCCAGGGTGGGTGGGGAGTAAAACGCTGAAAAGAGGAGGGGAGCCGGCTAACATCTCACCAAAAATGAGAAGGATAGTGCCCTTACATTTTGCCTTATATCTCATACGCCACAAATGCTAGAAACTTACTCAAAAAATTTAAAAGGTGGGGATGTGGGGATTGTGACTCCTCAGAGGTGGGACAGTAGCCGTGTCCTGTGGACACCCATGGACTGAATCAAGGATAGCAGGTAGACGGGGCAGACCAAGGTCAGAACTCGGGAAATAGAAACAGGCAACAGTGTGAGCATGGGAAGGTGAGGAGAGTTTGGAAGGCAATGGCACCATCAGGCGGGCCTTTGGGGCAGAAGTCTCAGACCCAGTTCAGCTGAGTGAATAGGAGGGCCCCCAAATGCACAAGGACTGGCTTGCCATCTAAAGATGGTGGTGGCAGGGGGAGAGACCCATTAAGTACAGGAGACAGTGGAAGACACAAGTGCCTGGCGTGCTCTGGTCCATGGGGTCACGAAGAGTCGGACTCGGCTAAACAACAACAAATAAAATTAGCTAATTGCCCCACTCCCTGAAAATAATTTAGAAGGAACGTTCAATAAAGAGGATGTCTGGAAGTGACCTGAGTTTGATGGGGATTTCTTCCCCAGAGAAAGTCCAGCACAAGCCACATTTCAGAGACAGGAGGAACAGCTTGTTTGCTTAGGCAAGCTTCTAGTGGTGTGCAGCAGCCATGTTTACTTGAGAGCGAAGTCCTGCTGAGTTTAATGGGACTTCTTCCCACGTAAAGGTTTGCCGTTGCAGCCCTGGCCTGACAACGTGCTACTGTTTTACTTTGTTCACCTGTATTGTTTTGACTTTGTGCTGCGCTAATGAGTCCATGTTGAGTCGCTTGCCGCTGTGGTTTTTTTTTTTTTTTTTAATTAAAGAGAGCTGGGCTTACTAAATAATGCAATGAGATGGTGGTCCTTGCTAGCATGAGCTACCCAGTGCTTGGCATGCCCCAGGAGCCATCGTAATCAAGTTGGGGAGAGCGCTGGGGCTGTTTTCTTCCTTGGCTCTGTCTTTGGCACTTGCATCTCTCCCGCTGTTTACTCCTCCTGGCTTCTGGCGCCTTTGGATATCTGTATGCGCCTCCATCCTCCACCCGCACTCATCCATTTGAGGCCTGTCATTGCTGCTGACCCGTTCGGTTAAGAATCCTTTCCTTTCATGCTTCCGGGCTTTGCTTTCCTGACTGCCCCCCCCCCTTGAAATGACGGAGGAAAGAAGGGGAAAGAAGAAGAAGAAGAAGAGACGAGAGAGAGAGGGATGAGTTCATGCCGGCTCATTTGTGTGAGTGTGAAAAGGCCAACGGCAGCACTGGGCTATACCAAAGAGCCCCAACACAGTCATAAAAACAGAGAGCAGGAGGGGGAGAGAGAGAGGGAGAGAGAGCGAGCTTAGGAGCACAACAAGTCGCCTTGGCATCGCCTCAGGATTTGAGGGGGAATCTGTCTCATTTTGGAAAAATTAATGATTCCAACATAATTTGAAGAGCATTCATTATATGGCTCATTAAAAAGACATTGTGCAGGCCAAGTGGACTGGTGTCTGCCGGCTCAAAGGCGTCGTTGAGGGCCTTTCCTGAGGTCTGTACTAGAAAGCGTGGCAGAGGGGTAGGAACGGTTGCGGAATTTGTGGACAAGATGTGCCTTTTCCCCTTCCCCTTGGCCCACTAGGGGCCACTTAGCCCTGACGCTCAGCAGAATGAGATGATAAAGGTTTTTCCCCCTCCTGGGTGGTACCAGTTCAGGCTTCAGAGAAGGGGCAAAGAGAAGTGCAGCAGTCAGACGAAAGGCAAAGGGATGACAATTCAAAGTGTTGGTGCTGACCTTTAAACCTCTAAACGGCCTTGGTCCTGTATACCTGAAGGAGCATCTCCACCCCCATCGTTCAGCCCGGACACTGAGATCCAGCACCGAGGGCCTTCTGGCGGTACCCTCATTGCGAGAAATGAGGTTACAGGGAACCAGACAGAGGGCCTTCTTGGTAGTGGCACCCGCCCTGTGGAACGCCCTCCCATCAGATGTCAAGGAAATAAGCAATTATCCTACTTTTAAAGACATCTGATGGCAGCCCTGTTTAGGGAAGTTTTAATATTTAATGCTGTATTGTTTTTAATATTCGATTGGGAGCCTCCCAGAGTGGCTGGGGAAACTCGGCCAGATGGGTGGGTTTTAAATAAATTATTATTATTATTATTAGTAGTAGTAGTAGTAGTAGTAGTAGTATTGCTAAGGCAGAATAGCAAATGGCAGCCACACCTGTCCCCAAGTCATGGTGTCTACTACCAAACAAAGCTGGGCAAATTATTTGAATAGCCATCCTGGTGGTAAAAATACAGTGAAAATAAATGTAGTAACTAGAAACTTTCTGTTGTTTCATGACACCTCTAAAATTGGCTGCCTTGTGCAGCTTGTTTGCTGTGCCTAATGGTAGGGCCGGCCCTGGAGATGGAGAAGGATTCAGATTCTCCATTACAAGCTCCATTCAACTACATGGGAGCTGTGCAAACCCCATGCAATGGGACTTCCACAGGGCAACTTTCTGTCAACTGCAGCCCATGCCAGTTAAAATGCCGAGTGCTGTTTCAGGCTTTTGCCTCAGGGACTGAAACGTATTGGGCCTACCCTGTTTGTGAACATATATCCTCCTGCAGTTGGATTTCCCTGGTTCAATGCAGTTTTCTTGATTCTCCATTGCCATTGCTCTTGCTGTGGGTGTCATTGCAGTGCAGTTGTTATAATAATACACAGGTAATACACAGGGCATCATAGGTGCCAAGGGACACAATCCCACCCCTCATCAATTTCTAATTAATATTGCTTTTTGTTTTTGCACATTATTCTCAGGATAAGTCTCTCCACCACAATAAATATCAGATAATATAATGATGAATAGGAGCAAGGTTACCAATTTGTCTTCTTCAGCTACGTCCTGCCATTTCTTTCTCCAGATTTTGTTTTTCAATGGATATGTGTGCCTCCCCCATGAAGGTCTGCAAGACAGGCTCTCCCCCTGCACCATCAAACTGGGCTAATACATGCTTCCTGCTGGTGCCACTCCTGCAAAACCAGGGCAAACATGAGCAAAGTGCTGAGAAGGATTTTGCTCTCATTGCTTAAGAAATTGAAATCTATGGCCAAGTAGAGAGGCATTTTTTGTATAAAAAGAAAAAGGAAAAGCAAAAACCCTCTCAATCAAGAGAAACAGTCTGAAA
The DNA here is from genome assembly GCF_951804945.1 of Podarcis cretensis. NCBI lineage: Eukaryota > Metazoa > Chordata > Lepidosauria > Squamata > Lacertidae > Podarcis > Podarcis cretensis. The sequence continues at coordinate 24,985,940 of NC_137182.1, read as the reverse complement.
TCTCAGACAAAGTTTCTAAAATGCAAAAGACCCAATCCTTGTGCATTTTGAGCAAATTGGATGCAACTTATCCATGCTGGGTATGCGAGTGGCTGATTTATTTATTTAAAACATTTCTCTATCTTGTGTTTTTGCCTCAACATGAGGTGCCCAAGGCAGCTCACACAACATGATCATCATTAATACAAAATGCAACTTAAGCTACAATCCTGTTCATACATTATATAGGGTGTTATGCATGCTTTCTCTTCAAGCGAATTCATATGATGGGTAGATGAGGTCTCAGCCGCACAACATTTTGCAGCACACTCAGACACCCTGTAAGCAAAGGAAAGAAAAAAAAATGTTTAAAGGGGTGATTTGGGGCTGGAGAGCCTGGGCAAAAGACCCTGAGTTTGGACTTCGTGCTTTGCCCTCTAACAACACCCCAGTTCCTTCCTTGCCTTCTATTTTTAACTAGCTTGCTTTAAAAGTCTTTGATAAAGTGAATGAAATTAGCCGCCCCCGCCTTCCTACTTTTGCATTCCCGTTTCTGAATGTTTCTTCCTCCCTTTCTTGCTTTAGTTAGCACACAGGAATGAGAGAGGGTGTGGGGAGGGACGAAGAAGTGAAATCAACAAAAAGAGCATTTGGGGATTATTCAATCCTTTCTCATCCACTGCACTGCGTGTAAAAAGCTAGTAAAGGACACTCAAGGACGACGCTATTGAGAATCTCTCCCTTCTTCCCTCTTTGCAAAGGAGGAAAAAATCTGACAACCTCCCAGTTGATTCTTGATACTGCCTTGCAGGTCTCCTACCAATTTTCCCTACTGAAACATCGGACCTTAGTTTTAGAAGAGAATATGATGCACCACCTATTTCTTTCAGCTCTCCCTTCCTATATGCATGATCCTCTGCCTGTACAGTATCACTGTTCTCTGTGCCCTTGAAAAATCTCCAGATTCCACAGCTCTTTTAGGACGCTTCTTCAATATCTTAAAATGCTTTAGATTTGTAAGGCAGGAGGTGGTGTCTGAACTCAAGACTCCTTGCAAGATTCAACCCCAAGTGAAGCAAGTGCGCAGGTATAATCAGGCATGGACTGCTGGATAGTAGCAGTGGTGCTGGATGGGGAACTTAGAGCCATTGTGGTTTAGTGGTTAGAGTGTCGGTCTAAGACTGGGGAGACCCAGGTTCAAATCCCCACTCAACCTTGACAGAGGTGTACGAATGAAGTGAAAGAGGGGACATCATTATGCTGCCCTGAATTCTTTGGAAGAAAGGCAGGATGCAAATATAATTAAGAATACACATTTCAAAACATTTTGGGATTGTACCCTCAGAGTGCCACCAGGAAGTTCTCAGGCTGTGGTCAATATGTGAATCTGGCCACCTGATGTAGAAGGAAGCCGTAGTTCATCACTTGAGGGATGTTGGGAAGAAATCACAGACTGCAGCTACTCAGTGCTGAGTAGAAGGCATACTATATGTGCTCACACATGCTGTTATTTTCTGTATATAAAACCTGTTCCCAGACTGTGGCCTGTGGACTACAGGTGGTCCACAAGCTTCATACAGCTGGTCCACAGAATGTCTGCATTAAATATCCATATTGATTTTTAATTGAGTTTTTGTAGTTTCTTTTATTTCTTATCTTGTGTTACAGTTTGAATTACATGGCATTCAAATCTCAACACAGTAAAATAAAATATAAGAAACAAAAGAAGCAATAAAAACACAGTCGCACATCATCTAGCATCGCACTTGCTTTAACAGGCAGAAAACATGATGAAGCAGTTCACCAATTTTCAAGTGGTCTACGGGAAAAGTGAGTTTTGCAACCGCTGGCATATAACATCGCATCTGTTACTTTTAAAGAAGTAGGTGGTGCGATATGAGTTAAAGGAGGATGAGTGGGGCTGCAAGACACCTGCAAAAGAATCCCTCCCACCCCACACTGCTTACACCATTGGCAATTTCAGACCTGAAAACACTGCCCCTCAGTTCCAGGATGTATGCTTGGGCTTGTGGTTATCCAATAGCGAGTGACACACACTCTGTATGTTCAGAGGCACTTCTCTGGTGTTTCATTGTTGTTGAGCTGAGCAATGCGCTCATGTTCCAAGTGGTTTTAATCTGCATACTGTACTTTTTTTAAAAATGAGATTTAACAGGGCTGAAGCCAACGTGGGCCTGCCTCTCTGTGCTTAGATGCATGGTGATTATTGCAGTTGCTTGGGATAAATGAGACTTTTTATTAAATGTGTGGCATGCAATTATATCTTTATTTTTTAAAAAAAAGGAAAGAAAAGAAAACGCCAAACAACATTAATCCTAAATTGTGTGTATGTGATTTTCATCAGAACCATGGCGCGCAGGAAGGGGGAATTTAACCCTTTCCTCCTAGACCACAACCCCAATGAAGATAGCTAGTCCTCCCCTCACCCTATGCTGCAATTAGCCAGGAAGTAGGAAGCTCCCATTGGCTTTCCCCCCTTGTGTCTAACTGCAGGCCAGGTGAGCTGGGTGGTATTGTAGGGATTACGGTTTGGGAAATGGGGGGGTTAAACTTCCCCTCCCTGTGCGCTGCAGAATTAGATCAACAAAGAGAGATGCAGCTTCATACTACATATTTAATGTACCATGTAGTTTGGTTGTTACATGTTTTATGGCTCAGCCTTGGCATATTTTGTGGCTCAAATGGTCCTGGATTTTCAGATTTAGAAATCTAGATTACATGGTGTTTATTTGCTTGGTTTCTAATCCTATTATACATGACAAAACAGCCATCACTTTGCATTGATAATTTCCTCTTTCCTGCAGCTGCCTTTATATACAGTGGTACCTCGGGTTACAAATGCTTCGGGTTACAAACTCTGCAAACCCAGAAGTAGTACCGCAGGTTACAAACTTTGCTCCAGGAACAGAACGGAAATCACGCTCCGGCAGCTGGAGGCCCCATTTGCAAAAGCGCGCCTCAGGTTAAGAACGGTTTCGGGTTAAGAACATACCTCCGGAATGAATTAAGTTCGTAACCCAAGGTACCACTGTAGTCCCAACAACCAATAGGATGCATGGTAGCTGGCCTAGTTAGTCAGATCCTTGAAAAGGCAGAGACTTCAATACTTCCTGTTTCCTACTAAACATACTCACTTGCTTCCTGTACCAGCAAATAGAGTATTGTCCCAAAGACATACGGGGCAGTGTGTCTCCATTGTCCTCATCCAAAGGGGCCTAGTTCCAATGCAGTCCTGATTTGACACTTCTAGTAATGCAGCTTGCCAGGCATACAGGTAGGATTTGTACCATTGGGAGGAAATGCTTTAGTGATACACCTCGGGCTTCATCATGGCTAAGAACAGCATTCAGTTTGTCCCAGGAGGCATTGTATTCCTTAACTCCATGGCTATGTACATGTTATATCTTTGAAGCATGTTTTCTTCTCAAAGAATTTGGGGCACTGTAGTTTACCCTAGTGCCCTGAATTCACTGATAAAGGAATAAATGTGCTTTGAATGTGCATTAAAAGAATAGTGTGTACACAGCTTTAGTCTTTGTCGTGCTTCTCCCATTCAAGTGGTGACTTTCAAATGGGAGCAGGGACGCTGTGTAGCACTCTTGTCTTCCCCTCTCTCTTGCCTTATCTGTTTGTCTTCAGGGTACTCTTGCTTTGAGCAGCAGGTGCTACTGACCCAGTGTCTTGGGTCCAAGGCAAGTGGCATCCCAGACCTATTTGTCTTTTCCCAAACACTTGAGTTTTTGTGATGCTACTGCTGAATGCACAATACTCTTATGTTTAACAGGGACTAGAAAGCGGTTGCATAGATAAATGCCATGTAAATAATTCATCGTAAATGACAATCATTAAAACAAATGAACAAAGGCATGTTTTGTGAAAGATTATCCTGGCTAATTTTTGTTTTCTCACGGGTGCTCTTTTCGTTACACCGCTGCTGCAGTTTATTTCTTTGCAGTTCACCTTGCTTGGAACAATTTTCTCTCATCCTTCTCCAGATTCAACATAGTCGCTCTTATTGTTTTTCAATCTATTTTCTTCTCTCCCTCCCTCTCTCTCTCTCTCTCTCTCTCTGAGAATGTCATAGCGAGGGAAGATTCAGCATTCAGCATTAGTTGGAGAAACCTAGTGAGTTGGATGGTGATACTTAAAAATTGCTTCTCTTGGGGGTGTGGTGTTTAGCAGGTCCAAAGTGTACATACGAAGAGCCCTGCTGGTTCAGACCAACAGCCTATCTAGTTTAGTATCCTGCTTCCCATAATAGCCAAGCAGATGCCAACAGGATGCCCTCAAACAGGCCATGAAGTTCTCCGGTGAGTGGTATTCCCAGGCATGTTGTGACCTCTGTTTCTGGAGGTAGCATATAGTTTCTTGTGGGTTTTGCTTTTATCTTCTAAACACATTCTTCCATGATCCTCAACACAGCCACAACCTGAAGTGACCTGTGTTGGCCTGGGGGTGCTACCACCATTTATTCCCTGAAATAACTCGCTTAAAATAAATAAGTGAATCTTGTGTGTTAAAATAAATAAGTAAATCCTGTGTGGCAGTGCATTCTGGTAGTCCCAGATGCTATCAATAGTGGAAAAAACCCCAAAAAACTCAACCAACCATAGTTCTATATCAGGTAGATTGTTGGCCCTGATTTTTTTCTCTCAAGTTTCCTATGACCCAGTGAATGGTCTGGGAAAATACGAGGCTGTGACGCCGCTGAAGCTGAGCAGGCTTGGCTAATGGGAGACTTGCGTAAGTCTGTGTAAGAGTGGAAAATAAGTGTCGTTATTTTTTTAAAGAATTCTTGGTTTGCTGTGTGGTTTATTTACTCAGGCTGCATTCTGGAGTCCTAATTGCATTTGACCAGCCTGCTACATCTGAGGTTCAGATAAGGATTAGGAAGCCATATCCCTACCACAATGCCTCAAAACATCATACTGAAATAAGGAAACCCTGGTTTGATGGGTGTGGAGAGCAACTCAATCGTCAGGGCTAGGTCTGATCTGGCATGGAAGACTTTACAGAGGGTGAGCAGCCAATCAAGAGTTTAGACCTAAGAGATTCTAGAGCCAACAGAGAAGCTTAACGTTGGTCAGGCCTTTCAGATTGGGTGTTTGGTTGAGGTTTTTGGCTGTGAGATGAAGCTGAAGAACTCCAGGCTTTAATTCCACAATGCCCGCCGCCAACCCCGCAAGACTTCCTTCCCTGGTTCTTTTGTTGTTTGGGTTATTTCATTATGTAGATCACAGTGGTGCTGGTGCTGTACAGAAGCCCAGTCAAGAAGGCCTCCACCCTCACTCGCCACCTTTGCAAAACTTGCAAGCTCGTGCGTCAGAAGCCAGAGAATGGCACTTGAGTGGAAGCCAGGGGACAAGAAACTGGACAAAAAAGGGTCAAAACAATGACAGCCCTTGATGGATGGAGGACAGTAGAGGCGCCTGTTGCTTTCCTGGAATTGGGCATTGCTCCCTCTCTTGCCAACCCTTGCGGAATGAGACTCTTGTGAAAGCTTAAACGTTTGTGTCATCTCTCCCTCCTCCTCCTCTTCCCACTCTGTCTCTCTCACCCCAGGCCTTGGAGACCTTGAATTAAAAAGCACAATGAGAGAGGAAGGAGAAGAGAAAACAGTCTCATTCCCTGGCAGGACAAAGGATCAAAGAGGCATCTTAGGGTTGCTTTCTCCAGGCGTTTGGCACCAGTTGCCGTCAGCTGCCTTCCAAACCAAAAGGCTCTTTTAAAGCTTTGGGAATCCATTGAGAAGGTGGTGGTAAAGCAAAAGGAGGCTGCAGAAGGAATAGGCCTCTCTCTCTCTCTCTCTCTCTCTCTCTCTCTCTCTCTCTGGGCTCCTCTAGACATCCTTTGCTCATGATGATATCAGGCTGGTTACACATGATCCCGCGTTCAGTACTCTTTGTGCCTGCAAAAGTTTGGCGGCGGACATCCTGCTTTGTTTTGAATTGGCGCATGTCCCATAGCTTCCTGCTGAAATTCTGTACCTTTTAATGCTGCAAATGTTCCCGTGTGTGTGTGTGCGTTGCCTTGCTTTTGTTGTGCTGCAGTGCGAAAGAGCCCCTTCCAGACAAGCATAATGCAGTAACATTGGGGAAGCATTGCAGAACAACTGATAAAGCAGAATGATGATGTGTGGATGCATCAGTAGAAGTCCGCTGCTAATGCATTGTTATTGTGTCAGTGGTGTGTTGCAGGATACACCCACAAAAAACACGCCAACCAGTTTGGATAAGGCTTTTCCCATATCTCTCTTTGCATGCCACACTTTGCCAACATCCCATGGTTTTCATGGGCCTAGCGCCTTCCGGGCTGTACATGTGAAAGGTCATAGGTTATACCGCTCCTATGAAATGCCACGAGACATCCCTGGAAGTAGTGGAGCCATAAGGGCAGAACTTTGGTACAGAAGGTTCAGAGTTCAGGAGAATGAGCAGGAGGAAACCCAAACGCAGCAAAGCTGGCTTACTACATTTAAAATAAGTGAAATTAGAAATAAGTGAAATAATGATTTCTAATTCCCGCGTGAGACCCGTAATTTCCTGACTGCACCATTGCCTGGAGGAGGGTAGCCTCTCCATAATGTCCCACACTGTAGATCAAATGTGGGGCTCCCATCAGCCCCAGCAAGCATGGACAGTAGCCAGGGAGGATGGGAACTGAGTTCAGCAACATTTGGAGGGCCAAAGGTTCCCAACACTTACTGTGGATCATGGAGGGGGGGCAGGTGGGGAATGTGCTTAGTGATGGCTTACTTGTTGCATTGATTTCAGCAGAATCAAAGCACAACTAACTTAGTCTGGATTTGACACATCAGCACTGGCTCTCTTGACTGTATTTTTATTATGGCTCAAGTGTGGAAGGTGAGGCTTTCAAGGTCAAGGGGATCAGCATAAAGCTGCCTTTTTTATTGCAGTAGGTTTCCGGATATGCCAGCGGTTCTGACATTTGCACAGCTGCAGCTCGAGAATCTTTAATACATAACAGATGAGATTGGATACATCCTGGGTTGAAATGCCACTTAGGAGATGCATGTAACTAGAAATGTAAAATTTCTGTGAATTTTGAAACCTTGCGGTGTGGTTTTGCGTGGAGTTTGTCAGTGAGAGTGCCAGACACAGACCTTTTGAAGGAAACGTACTCAGTAATTAACTTTCTAATCAAAACTAATCTTATTTTACTACTTTAACACCATAAAATGCATCATTTATAACCTATCATGTAAAATTTTGCTGTTTGGATTTTTAAAAAAAAAATTACAGGAAAACCCCCCCCCCCAATTTTTTATTTCTTTCTTTTGCGGGATCTGTAGCACCACCTAAGATAAGCTCCAGGATGAGTTTATGACTACTAGTATGTATTGTTCAGTAGCATCTTCAGTAACTGAAGTTGGAAAGGAATGGTCTTCCTGATCATAAAGGCTGATGACCCCGTTGAGGGTGTGAGTGTTTTCTTCCTGTGGAGCATTCCTCAAGGCTAATAATAATAATAATAATAATAATAATAATAATAATTACTTTTACCCCTCCCATCTGGCCGGGCCTCCCCAGCCGCTCTGGGTGGCTTCCAACAGGATATTAAAAACACAATAAAGCATCAAGCATTAAAAACTGTTTAGGGCTGCCTTCAGATGTCTTCTAAAAGACAGATAGTTGTTTAGACAAACTTGCCCTGTGACAACCTGCCCACAATATATATATATATATATATATATATATATATATATACACACACACACACACACACACACACACACACACACATATTACATATTTACATATTTACATATTTTGTCTTGTTTTGCACTGAAAATTTTATGTACTGCAGTCACATCTCTATCTAGCCTAAGATTACAGTAGACATGACTTTGCAACCAGCAGTGCTAGAAACTTGCCCTTTATTCTTTAAGGGAAACTGAGCTATTTCAGAAAGCGTAATTCTGCAACCAATACCACATTCTTCCCTTTTCCTGCTCTCCCAAGGAGTTGTGGCATACGCTCCAGATTCCAGATTGCTGGACTCACTTGTGGGAGGTTTGGTGAGACTCTGTTGCCTTTCACTCTCTTTTAACTTCATATAATCCTGTGAAATGATGACCTTCCTAGGTGGTAGGAAGATCAGGCTCAAGGGAACCATTTATCTTCCATAGCATGTTGTAGACTGGTTCAGCCAAAGACCTATGTCATATGCGGACGGCATCCCTAGCATCTCAGCTGGTCAAAATGGACTTAGGGGCTGGTTCCTCGTTTCAAAGATACAGCCCACTCAGGCAGCCCTTCTGATGGTTTGTGGAGTCTTCCAGTGCTTGGAAGTTGGATCAGATTCCAGGCTTTTCCTTCCGGAGGGAAGGAAGTGCAGGAGCTGTAGGATTAAATAGTGGCTTGCTGATAGTGAAGATGCCAACTGCTCTCTGGTGGTCTGCAGGCTCTAATGCAGCCTGACTATGCATGAAAACACCCTTGGGCCTCTTTGCCACTTTGGGTAAGGCTGTGTGTGCAGGTATGTGCCTCTTTGTGGATGAGGACAACTCTGTGCTTGTGGTGTTTCGTCTGCGCTCGGTTAAGTTTCCTGTGGCTCATTTGCGCACAATACTGTTGGTGGAAATGGCCTCGGGGGTCAGTGGAATTAAGTGTGTGCATGCTGTTCTCAAGGGTCATGGGTGTTGGGGGTTTCCCGTTTGTATGGGAAATGACATGGGGAGTTGGAGAAGGTCGCAGGTGTGTTTTCTGTTCTCACTGTTATTGCATACAGTTAATTCTGTTCAAAGCATTATGTGTTCCAATATATCCCCGTGCCCCATATTTTGTGACAAGAAAAGCAGGATTCTGCAACCTGTTCTCTTTGTTTATTTTAAGGACTGATTTTATTAATTTAATGAGACTCTTTATACCTTTCCTTCCTGCTGTATAGCACACATTTTCCTACTGTACAATTTGTCCTTCTGCAGCCTCCCCCCTCTTTTCCCCTATTTATTCCACTACTGTTGCTGGTCATGGGAAAAGGCAGAGAGCATGAGATCTTCTGCAGATACCATTCTGACATCTGAGATTTCTCCAGCTGCTGCCCATGTATTTTCAAAAAATTTATAATCACGAGGGCTAGAAAATCATTTTATAAAAATAAAATAAAGCTAGACTAGGATGCTTGGAAAGCTAAATTCTGCATCTAAGCTCACATGCTATGTCTTCTATATTTCCTTGTGGAACTGCGTTGCCCACTTGTTCTCAAATGTATTGTGGAGTCATGAGGACTAGACACTTGTTTGTGGGTGTTTAAATGAAAGATTCTCAGGATGCTTAACTGCAGGACAATGAGTTACGAATTTACTTAATTCAACCTTTAATCCAAGGCTCTTTTGCTCACTTACACCTCCCCTGCTGTGGCCAAAAGGATTCCAGTTTTGCCAGCTTCTCTGCTATCTATTTTATTTATTTAGTTCCCATCTTTTCTCCAAGGAGTTCAAGGTGGTGTGCATTGTTCTTCCTTTCTGCATTTAATCCTAAAAACAACCCTGTGAGGTGGGTTAGACCGAGAGGCAGTGATAGGCCCAAGGTCACTCGGTGCGTTTCATAGCTGAGCGGGGATTTGAACTGGGGTCATCTTGGTCCTAATTCAACACCCATACCACTACAGCAGCTTGGGGGTGAAGGCAGGAGAATTGGCTGCTGAAAGAAAGAGGCAAGGGATACAGCAGCTATAATTCCACACGCACCACTTCAAGGTGGCGGTATCAAGAATCAGGCTTCCATCCATTGGTGTGATGATCCACCTAACTTGCCAACTTCAGCTGCATCTTTGACAATTTCTGAAATGAATGTTGGAGCAGTGGGGGTCCAGGAAGCTGCCAGTTCACACATTGTGTGAGTGGATGGTGCTTTAGAGTGGGGAGGTGCCCTAGTGCAATGTGCAAGCTGACTCAGATGCTTCCTGAGCCAACGCCATATGCTTCCTCCCATTTCCCCCCTCTCCACGTGACATCTGATGTTGGCACTCTCCATGAAATCCCAATTTTCCAGGCACCGCCTTTCTGAGGCTGAAGCATTGTGTGGCTGGGGGAGGGGAAACGTCTTGCTTTCCACGAGGAGCCCCCTACCTGCCACTCAGGTGTTCGGAAGAGAGGGTGGGGTGCGTGGCACCTGCTCCGGCCTGGTAAGTGTGTGAACCTGGTAAGTGTACGAACCAAGCCTGAGTGGGTTTTCTTTTCGTTTCCTGTGGTTGTTGCAGGTGGCAGGCAATCGATCTCTAGCCTGGTGAGTGAAGTCCCAAGACTGCAACTTGGGGCGATGCAATAAACAAAACAAAAATAATGACGGCCTCCTCTCTCGTTTCCCATCTTTCATTGTGTTTGTGTTTTAAGTTTTTAAACAAAAAAATCTTTCCCGATGTTGTTTTGTTTAAAAAACGAACAAACCCCACACCACTGTTTTCCCCAATATATTTGCCTCCTGCACCCACCGTTCATCCTCCCCCTCCCACTGCCCCCAATCCCTTTCTGAATTTGTTTGTTCCTGAATTTCCTCCTTTCCTGTCCTTAACCAGGCGTCGGGCGAATTGCAGGAGGGAAGAAACCTGGACTCTGTTCCCTTTGTTTAAAGTCACCAGGTTAGTATCTGGGGTGGTTGTATTAACTGGTGGGATCCTCTCCCTTCCATCCGTCACCGTTTTAACTGTTCCTCCGAAACCACACCACCAAAACACCCAGTCACCATTCTTCCATTGCAACCACCTCATGTAGCACTTGGACCCCTTTCCTTATTTTGCGCGCATATATATGCTTTTTAAAGTGTGATTGGAATCTTAGTCACCATGATGCCTTTCAGGCTTGGGAGGAAACCTCTGTTGCTTGTTTTGTGGTTTTTTGCTAAGGCGAACAGTGAATCATTTGTCAGTGCCTGCTGATTTAGAAAGGGTCACTAAAGCCTCACTTCCATGCTGTTCCTGCCCAGTGAGGGATCAGGACTGTTGTCACCTGATGATGAGCAAGCTGATGTTGGTCTCTGCTCCTGCTGTCTATGCTGCTCAGGCATAGACAAACCTGTCAATTTCAGTTTATGCCAGTTTCGTGTTCCCTTCTACCAGTCTTAAATTCAGTTTGCCCCTTTGTGATTGTAAAAAAAAAAGTAAAGTGGGAGAAACATATGGATGAAAAGCTGTATGCATTTTCACAATACATGTATTTTGTCTTACAATTTTGCCTAGTGTGAGCATTTTTTGCAAGCAGTTTCCCCCAAGCAGAATGTGGTTTTTGCATGTTACTTTCACAGGCGTACGCATTTTTTGTACATGTTCTTTGGCAGGACAACTTTCATTGCAAAATCCAGAGAAGTGAGACGGAGAGTTGTGTTTCGATTTGTGTATTGGTTTTGGAAGTGCCAATTCAGGAAGTTTGCATTAAACGGCAAACGAAGCAAATTTGTTTCCCCACCCCTGTCTATGCTCTGTTGACCTCCTTGGCTTGGTTTGTCCCTGCTTACAGCAGTCCTTACAGTGACTAGTGTTTTGCTGGCAGTCTTTTCTCTAGCTTTGTGGGGTGGCTTGGGGCTTGGGCAAGGCGCCATCATCTCATTGCTATAGTACAGCCCTTTTGCTGCCCCTGCACACTGGGCCCACTCCACAACTACTTTTTTCCTTGCTCTCGTCACTGCTTGACAACCATATGTCAGGAGTGCTCTGATGGTGTTTCCTGCTTGGCAGGGGGTTGGACTCGATGGCCCTAGTGGTCTCTTCCAACTCTATGATTCTATGATTCTATTCTATGCTCACTGTTTTCTTATTGCCATGCCAAACTCCAGTGGTAGATCCCGTAATCCCAGAATTGTAGAGTTGGAAGGGACCCTGTGGATCATCTAGTCCAACCTCCTGTAATGCAGGAATATCCAGCCATCCCAGGGATTGAACCTATGACCTTGGTGTTAACAGCACCACGCTTTAACCAATGGAGCTATATCTGGGCATTCTTCATTTTGGTGAGTGCAAGTGAACAGGCTTGTGCAGTGGCCTGACTGAAGCTTATATCCCTAACTGCGGACTCTAACGGCCTTTATGCTGAAGGAATTCCATTTTTAGCCCAATGACTGTGGCTTTATTGTAAGCGATGGCTTTAAAAACCAAACAAGCCCAACACTAATAAAAATATAATAATAGGAATGCAAAATGCACTCTAGCCTTCGCAGCAGCAAACCCTGCTGCGTCTGTCACAATAATAGATTTTATTTCCATGGCAAACGCTGGCTTTGAATGTTCTGGGTGAGCTGCATTTTGAAGTGAGACAGCTGCCAAGAAATGCTTAAGCCTATTTAAATTAGCAGAGAGCAGCGGGGTATGTGTGTGCGGAGAGAAAAGAGTGTAAAAAAGGAAACATATCAAGAGAGAGTAGAAACTTGTACTGCCATTATTTATTTATCATTTATGTCAGCCTTGCTAATAGGCCCCAGAAAGTTACTAGCTGCAAAAATTTGTTTACTAATCCTGCCGTCTCACACATACCTATGACGTTCAGTGCAATGCTGTGCCTTGGAACTAAGGGCCTAATGGCATCTTATACCTGTTAGTTTTATTCAGCTCCGGCCCTTGAGCTGATACGGCTCATCTTGCCTTGAGCCCAGCAGAGTATAATCCCAGAGTCTACAAACGAAAGGATAAGGTCAGGTATTGCTATACTTTATTTCTAAGCTATACCGTGAACGCACAAGTAAACATCTTGCCTCTGTGAGAGCATGAGAATCCAACAGTATCTTGACTGTGGAATGAAAACATAGTCCTGTGACTACCAGCAGCTGCTCATTGAGGGAAACAGAAACCAACAATACCAGGGGTAGAGAATCTATGGCCTGTCATATATGGTTTGGACTCCAACTCCCATCAGCATTCTTATAAATGAATTTATTTGTTTATTTATAAACCATACTTTCATTGGGACCTGAAGCAAAGTATGGCAATGAAAACACCGAACAGGTTAGTAAGAGTTGATTGGCAAAGGATATCAGGTTTGAAAGGTGTCTCTGAATATTGTTTTTAGAAGATGTCTACAGATGAGCAGGGATATAGATCCTGCCAAATTTCTACTGGCAAGGAGTTCCACAGGGCAGGGCCTGCCACATTAAGGCTCAGACTGAACCTCAGGGGCATGTGGGACACCAAAAGTGCCCCTGTCAGGAGACCTCAGTGGTTGAGGTGGCGCAAAAAAAGGAATCAGGTGGTCCAGATGGCTAATGGGAGTTGTAGTCCAGCAATATCTGAAGGGCTGCAGGTTCTCCAAAGTTATCTTAAATTAAGTACAAGAGCCTGCTTAAAGCTGCTGCTTTAATGGCAAAGGAAAAGCAACCCCATGAGATATGCAGCTGCCCTTTCCCAGACAAAAACCCTCCTTGTTGCTAGATGCCACTGAAGTATCTGGGAGCAAATAGTTGTTGCGAGCTGCGGGCAGCCATTTTAGTCCATCCTGTATTCACTGTATATTCGTGCAGCTTTAGACTGTAATCCTAACCGGCTTTACACTGAAATAAGTGGCACTTACATCTGAGAAAGCATGCATAGGATCAGTGCCAGATTTACGAATAAGCTAAACAAGCTACAGCTTAGGGCCCCATTCTCTTGGGGCCCCCCAAAAAATGTAAAGGGAAAAAACACCTGGATGTACATTTCCAAAATATAAGATAAAAAACCCAATAAAATAAAACCTACATTGACAGTGTTTTGTGTTGTGTAGGCTCCTATGATGTAAATAATGGGCCCCGCCTGCTAGCCTGCTCCCTAAAATATCACATATTTTGTTATGTGCAAATGGCTTTAGATACCTATGAGGTCCATAAATTAACATATAGCATATATTCAACACAAAAACAGCGACAATTTGTTGTTGACAAAGGACAGCTGGACATATAAAGGGCCCCATTACCTTCAGTAGCTTAGGGCCTCATCAAACCTAAATCAAGCCCTGCATAGGATGCACCACAGGAGCTAGTTCTTTCCTAGTTAACCAAGGTCCTCCTTCCTCCTCTCATTTTTCCTCACTGTGGTGGCCAGAGGAGTCATTGGTTATAAGCCATCTGGAATTTGAGCCATGGGGTTATGCGGGGGAAGCAGGGATATTATTTTGTTAGGGAGAGCAGCCTGTGTGGCAAAAGGGTTGATCCTCCAACGCTGTAAAAATGAGACGGTGGTCACATTCTCCCAATATACATTTAAAACATTCTTATGTCACTGTGTCCTCCAAAAATCCTGGGAGCTATAGTTTGATACGGGTGCTGAGAGTTGTCAGGAGACCGCCCCAGAGCTACAGTTCCCAGCACCATTAACAACCAGCAGTTCCCTGAATCTTTTGGGGAAGTCATGATTGTTAAAGTGGTATAAGAGTGCTTAAATGTATGCTGTGGATTAGCATAGATGTTAAGAGACTGAGCTGTGAATCGGGAAGCTGTGAATCTTGCCTCTGCCATGAACTTACTAGGTAACCTTAAAGCAAGCCACTCTCTCTCTCAGCCCTATCTCCAAATATGGGAGATCATGCCACTTGTCTGATCTTATAGGGTTAATGCAAGAATTATAACAAGGTAATTGATAGGAAGGATTTGGAACGCTTTTAAATTGCTATATAAATGATAAGTATTGTTTTTATATAGACCAATTCATTTTGGACTCGACAGCATGAGGTTTGCTAATATAAAAGGTGAAACAAGGTTGAGGAATTCAAAAAGGTCTGGTTGTGCAGTCTCAACCTTCATGTGTAACATGCTATTATAATACATTTTATTTTGGTACTGCTTGGGAGGAGGGAAGGGTGAATTATATATGGTAAAGGGGGATAGTTAATGTATGATGAAACTTTACATTTCTTGTTGGTTTGATTTGGGTATCTGGAAGATCTTATCCAGTGAATTATAAATGGGGGTGGGGTGGAAACCTGGGTTACAATAGAACACTCCCAATTGGCAAAGTGCTTTGGAATGTTTTTGCACTTTTGTGTAATGCCAACAACCCCATAAGGTAGGTGAGTCTTATTCCCATTCTGCAGATGGGAAACCGAAACTCAACCCCACTTTTGGATGCAGCCCCGCTTTGCAGCAGCTATTTGCAGAAGCCTCTTTCTGTGTAGTGCAGGGCAACCTGTGATCAATTGGACATTGTTGGATTGTGACTCCCCATATCCTTGCAACTGATGGGAGTTGGCACCCAACAACATCTGGCTGGTCACGAGTTCCACACTTCTGATGAGGGATTGCATTTGCTAGATTGTGATCAGTGAGCCCATGGCAGAACTAGGAATTTGGCAAAGGACCACACTCAAGTCTGCCCAGTAGCCCATGGACTTTATATTGGCCAAAGATCTGGATTTTGTCCCAAGTGACCCCTCAGATTTGTTGCACCAGGGTCCAGGGCCTCAGGTCCTGTTTCAGCATTTTATTAAGTCCTTCTCTCAGCTCTACCTACCCCAGTCTGGATAAGATTATTGTTAAAGTTTATAAAGTGGCTCACAGCTAATTGCAACCATTCTCACCCATAACAATAAAACCAGTCAACAAAAGCAATAAAAAAAGATTAACACACAACAACAGCTGTGTGGGAGGTTGTGGTGCTGGGGAGGGCTTCAGGGAACACCACAGCAGAGGCTGCTGCATACTACAGTGGTACCTTGGGTTACAGACGCTTCAGGTTACAGACGCTTCAGGTTACAGACTCCGCTAACCCAGAAATAGTACCTCGGGTTAAGAACTTTCCTTCAGGATGAGAACAGAAATTGCGCGGTGGCAGCAGGAGGCTCCATTAGCTAAAGCGGTACCTCAGGTTAAGAACAGTTTCAGGTTAAGAACGGACCTCCAGAACGAATTAAGTTCTTAACTTAACTTGAGGTACCACTGTATTTTGCATACATATAAGCTTGTATTGATTTGTCACAAGTTGCCCTTAATATATTTCATGACTACTTGAACCTCCTCAGGTGTGTGTGTCTGTGTCTGTGTCTGTGTCTGTGTCTGTGTCTGTGTGACATGCACACCTCTTCCAACCAAGGATAACACCTCATGCGTCAGATGACATCTACCGTAGTCCACAAAAGCTTATGCCATAATAAAACAATTAGGTTTTAAGGTGCCACAAGACGTTTTGTTTTTGCAGCTATGGGCCAAAATAACCCCTCCTTCCCTACAGACCCTCACAGATGTTAGTGAAGATCAGCGCCGCCTGCTTGTCTATTCTTCATTGATGCCGAGAAGGCATTTGACAACGTCTCCTGGCGTTTCATGAAGGAAAATTTAAAAACGATGGGAATTGGTGAAGGATTTAGAAAAGGTATTGAGGCTATTTATCAAGAGCAAAAAGCCAAACTTATAATAAACAACAATATATCGGAGGCCTTTGATATTGCCAAAGGGACTAGGCAAGGCTGTCCCTTATCCCCTTTGTTATTTATAACAGTGTTGGAAGTGTTTAATAAAAGGTTAAGGGAAACACTGGAGGTTAAAGGAATTAAGGTAGGAGGCAAGGAATTCAAAATAAAAGCATTTGCAGACGACCTGATATTAACATTGGAAGATCCTAAGAACAGTTTACAAGAAGCCCTACAGAAACTAGAAAAATTTGGAAGGTCTCAAGCTCAACAGGAATAAGACTAAAATGATAACAAAAAATATAACCAAGGAAGATATAGTAGAGCTAGAACAAAGGACGGGAATTATGGTTGCTAAGAAGGTAAAATATCTAGGAGTGTGGATCACAGCAAAAAATATAAACTTATACAAAGATAATTACGAGACTACTTGGAAGGGTGTCAAGAAAGATTTAGAAATCTGGGAGAGATTGAAACTTTCCTTCTTAGGGAGGATATCGGCTATTAAAATGAATGTCCTGCCCAGAATGTTATTTTTGTTTCAAACTATACCAGTAATGAAAGGACTAAAACAGTGTAAAGATTGGCAAAGGATCTTAGCGAGATTCATTTGGCAGGGAAAAAGATCACGAATAAAAATGAAAATACTGGTAGATAAAAAAGAAAGAGGGGTTTTTTCTTTACCAGATTTGAGTTTATATTACGAAGCGGCTTGTTTAACGTGGGTGAAAGACTGGATAAAGCTAGAGAATACTGATATCTTGGATTTAGAGGGCTTTGATAACAGGTACGGGTGGCACTCGTACCTGTGGTACGAAATGGTGAAAGTTCATAGAGGCTTTCTAAATCATATAATTAGAGGACCATTATTTCAAGTATGGGAAAGAAATAAGAACCTGCTGGAAAAGAAAACCCCATGGTGGATCTCACCAATAGATGTCTTAACTGTCAAAAAAACTAACATGGAGGGGGGAAAAGCTACCTATGAAGATCTTACCAATAAAACTGATCAGGGCATAAAACTCAAGCCCTATGAGGAGGTAAAGAATATACTCACGGGGTGGCTGCAATACCATCAAGTGAATGATCTGTTAAAAGATGATAAAAAGAAACTGGGATTTGAAGATACAAAATCTAAATTTAATGTGGAAGTCATAGAAGGTAAAAACAAAACATTATCTAGGATGTATGACCTCTTACTGGATTGGTATACAAAAGACAAAGAGGTGAAGGAGGCCATGATAAAATGGGCCATAGATATTGGTTACAACATTGACTTTGTAAAGTGGAAAGAATTGTGGAATGTAAATATGAAATTCACAGCGTGTACGGCACTAAGGGAGAACCTCTGGAAGATGACTTATAGGTGGTATCTCACACCAGTGAAATTGGCTAAGATTTATAAACTGAAGATTAAGAAATGCTGGAAATGTGGAGAGGGGGATGGTGAGTTCTATCATATGTGGTGGACATGCAGTAAAGTAAAAGGCTTTTGGGAACTGACTTACAACGAACTTAAAAAAAAAATTTAAGTATACTTTCCCCAAAAAGCCTGAAGCTTTCCTGCTAGGAATAGTTGGCAAGGAAATAAAAAAAGAGGACAAAAATCTGTTTCTATATGCCACAACGGCCGCTAGCACTATGTTAGCCCAAAGCTGGAAAATGGAATTGATACCTACTATAAATGGCTGGCAGATCAAGATGATAAATTATGCTGAACTAGCTAGAATAACAGGAAGACTACGAGACCAGGATGACCAGAAGTTTCATGAAAATTGGAACAAATATCTGACGTATATAAGAGATAAGTATAGAACTTCAATGACTCTGGCAGGGTTGGAACAACTCTAACAGTGTTTGGCAAATATGTAAAGGAGATAAAACACGTAACTTTAGAAATTATCTGATACTTACCAATGAAGTGAAGGGAAGTCCGAGGCTCGGCGGAGCCCAAAATAACTGTGTACTATATATATGATTCTTTTAACAGCTATGTTATATGCAACTTATGTAATCTAGACTGTATATATGTATAATCAATGGAAAACCAATAAAATTTTATATGGGGGAAAAAAAGACCCTCACAGATGTTAAGATCAGCAGAAAGGGTTTTGTTGGTGGTTCTGTCACCCTCAAAAGCTCAGTAGTGATAGCAGTGGCCCGGGAGGGGGCATTCTCTCAGGCACCTCTTATGTTGTGGAATTCTGTTCCCACAGAGGTCCATCTGGTGCCTTCATTATACAGTCGTACCTTGGAAGTCGAATGGAATTCATTCCGGATGTCCGTTTGACTTCCAAAATGTTCGGAAACCAAGGCACGGCTTCTGATCGGCTGTAGGAAGCTCCTGCAGCCAACCAGAAGCTGTGGAAGCCCTGTCGGACGTTCGGGTTCCAAATAATATTCACAAACTGGAACACTCACTTCCGGGTTTGCGGCGTTCGGGTTCAAACGTCCAAGTTCCAAAGTGTTCGGGATCCAAGGTACGACTGTATAGTTTCTGTCATACGATAAAGACTCACCTCTTTACCCTGGCCTTTGACACTTGAGATACATGCTTTTGTGGTGGGGGGAACACCTCCCCATTCCTGAGACTTGTTTAAATCGTTTTTCAACATTGAATTTTAAATTGATGTAACCCGCCCTGGACCTGATGTTGAGGGGCAGGATTAAATTATCCTCAACATCCTCATCATTATCATTATTTAACAACAACAACGCCACTCTATAATTTAGGCCCATTTTGGATCAAGCAGAACCTTAGACAATTTGGAGCTGAATTATGGCTGTATCTGACTCGTAAAAGCCAGTGTTTCAGCACCATTCGCCATTTCAGAGTTTTGTTAGTTTCCAAAATGATTTATTGATTTAGTCAGCAAAGAGCTGCTTCACACACCCATGTGTATGACTCGGTGACAAATCACATAAGGCCTTGAAGTGGAACGTATCAAATGCCCGCACTGAAAAGTGTTGCAAGGAACTGTGTTGGCTGTTTTCATACATATAAGTCACTTAAGGTTTGCAGTCATTTAGTGGCAAATCTGCCTGTGTGAAAATGCTTATCGAATTGTGGAAAGGTTGCATATTCCTGGAAAGGGCAAAAAGAGAAAAACCCTCCCTTGCCTTTCCAAAATCCTATGACCCTACCCTGTTTGTATGATAAAAGCATTCTTCTGTATTCATACGTTGCCCAGACCCTGTGGAAGCATGTCTGTTGTGGGAATGTCACAGGTTCCCCATCCTTCAAGCCTGTAATATGTATATTGGTGCTTAGAAACTGCAAATCTCTCCCCAGCCAGTTGAGAGTGACTTGGAGTGCTGTCTGAGAAGCGGGTGCAGCGGTTGTCACCAGCATGTCCTGAAAAACGCATGCAACAGCTCCACCAATGGCCAGGAACAAAACATGCCTCTGGTTCCAGTTGCCTTGCTGTACCCCTACCAGCAACACCTTTGACCGAGCGTTGGGAATGACCTGTTGGTTTTACAGAGGCTGCAGTGCAGAAGGGAACCCTTTTCACTGATCGCCCTAGAACTTCTGGTCATCTGGTGATGCTGGTTTGAGACAAGTTCAGTGTGGACCAAGGGAAGTACTCCTTCAAGTGATGCATGATTAACCCACAGAATTAATTGCTACAAGTTGTAATGATGGCCAGAGGCATAGACAGCTGTGAACCTCCCATCCTACCTGACTTAGGAACTTTCCTCATCCGCACACCCCCTGGCTCCGCTCTTGAGGATGTTGCTCACGTTTTGCTCGGTGTACCCTTTTTGAGGAATGAGTTGAGTAATTGGCTGGAAATGAATGAAAGCCGCCAACAGCTGATTGCCCCTTATTAACAGCGCTGTAAAATTCCAAGGAGGAAAGCTGCATTGGCATATATTGGAGACTGACAGAGGCACAGATGTAGGCACAAGCTTCCTACTGCAAGATCTCCCTCTGTTTGTTTTTCAGGCTTGTTTTGTTTTATCATGAGGGCTCAGTCCACCAGTGTTGTGAAGATACTCTGTATTTTTCAATATTTGACTGTAAATCAGTGCCAGATCTACAGATTTTTCCATGGGGGCTACCGCCTTCACTACCACTCCACTCTCCCGCAGGTTTGTGTCCTTCACCTCCACTTCTGGAGCCAAGGAGCCCTGCCCAGCCTCTCTGGATTTCAGAAGGGGAAACGAGAGGCATTCTGGGTTGCCAACCCCCCAAGCCCCGTATCCCTCTCCTTACAAGCTGGGCTCATTCACCACGAAAAACTTGAACCCTGTGGCTCCCAGAATCAGGCCTCTGCACATTCAAGGCTATGGAGAAATGACTAAAGAAGATTCCACCTAAACATTAGGAAGAACTTCCTGACAGTAAGAGCTGTTCGACAGTGGAATTTGCTGCCAAGGAGTGTGGTGGAGTCTCCTTCTTTGGAGGTCTTTAAGCAGAGGCTTGACAACCATATGTCAGGAGTGCTCTGATGGTGTTTCCTGCTTGGCCGGGGGTTGGACTCGATGGCCCTTGTGGTCTCTTCCAACTCTATGATTCTATGATTCTATGACTAGCCCCCAACCCACGTATTTGACTCTCCCAATGCTCAGATCTGGGCTTTGAGTGGCAGGAGAGACACCTCACTGTCCTGGCTCTAGTGCACCAGGGGTTTTGCCTATGCACTGGCACCGCTTTGCTTCGTGTCCTTGCAGAAATGGCTCTTCTGTCCTGGCCAGCCTCTGGACGCCGACGGCTGGCTCCATCAATGAGTTCCCAGCTAGCAAGCTGTGGCTGTTGCAGGTTCAAGTCTGTCCTCACCACTTAGCACAAACGTCGCACTCAGGAGCAGTGCTTGGAGAGCAGAGCAGCAGTGGGACATGAAGGGCAAGTCATGCTTTTTCAGTCATAGGTTAATCAAACAGCAGATTATATGGGTTGACCTTCTAAGATCCAGGTCAAGGGGGTCACATATGACAGTCAAACATATGACCCCCCTCCACCTGCTAGTGTGAAATGGTGTAGCCCAGCAGTGGCAAACTTTGGGCTTTCAAATTTCAGTGGCACCCTGTGTGATGCCAAAATTTGATGCCTCCCCGCTTCTCGCCTTTTGTTCTAAGTCATTGTTCTGGCGTCCCCTGCAGCACCCTTTTGGCATGCCGCCCAGTACAGGGAACTCTCCTAAATCCGCATTTAAGCCCAGGAACAATTTTAACACATGACCTGCAGTTTTTGGTTAACGAGGCCTCAGTCTGCATTCCCCAGCTGTAAAATGGGAACAATAGCAGCCTATTTCGCTGGATTGCTGTGAGGCTGAATGCAGTGGAAGACTGGAAAGTACCTGTGCAAATGTCCACAGAAGTCCTGCTTCAATGAGAAACTGAAGGGGGGGGGAGTCACATAGGCAAGTTAGTTCAGATCTGTGCAGATGGAGGTTGGGGGAATGAGGTTTGGCCTTCCAGGCTGCTAAGGGATTCTTTTTCAACCTTCCCCACTTAGCACCTCCTTAGAGAGGCCAGGCCATCAGGGCTCCCACTTGCAGCGTAATTGCCCTCCCACAGCAGGAAGCACAGAGAGGAATAATTCACAGCCTCAATGGCTTTTTAATAACTCTGTGCTTCAAGTCAATTTCCATTTTGCCTTTTAATTAAAATTACCATTTTCCCTAACAACAAGAAGCAAAAAAACAAAACAACCCAGGGGGAAAAACAACAAAAAATTCCAACAAATGCTCTTCTGTCTTATTTCTGATCTTGTTTTAGTTCTTGCATTCCAGCATTCTAGAAATAAATTTCTCCCTGTACAAAGATGTTGTGTGCTCCCAACCCCCCTTTTTTGGCCTATGTGGACCCCCACCCCCAAGACATACATGCAACTTTTTCAATATGATTCCAGGGTAATTTCAAAGTGCCCTAAATAGCTTGGGGCCAGATTACCCAAATAATCATCGTCACCCACTTAGAATAATAGAATTGCAAAGTTGGAAGGGACCAAGTTGAAGGAATCTTTTACCCAATGTGGGGCTTGAACTCAGGACCCTAAGATTAAGATTCCCATAGACTTGCCCAACCACAGATACCATCTTCTGAATAATTTTTCTGGGTGTACCCACCAAAGTAGGATTTGCAGGTGGCTGATGGAGAGAGGGCCTTCTCAGTAGTGGCACACCAGTTGTGGAATGACCTCCCCAGAGTGGCTTACCTGGCGCCTGTATGTTATTGTCTTTTTGGAAATAGGCAAAGGCTTTATTACAAAATTTCCTAGGCTTCTTCAATCTGTGAGCCCTCCACACACTTAGAATCTGCATTCCAGGATTCCCGTGCAGAGTCATATTGAATTTATCCAGGGTGCTCCACAGCTTGTGGAGCCAGTGTGGTGTAGTGGTTTAGAGCGATAGACTTGCAATCTGGGGAACCGGGTTTGCGTCCCCGCTCCTCCACATGCAGCTGCTGGGTGACCTTGGGCTAGTCACACTTCTCTGAAGTCTCTCAGCCTCACTCACCTCACAGAGTGTTTGTTGTGGGGGAGGAAGGGAAAGGAGAATGTTAGCCGCCTTGAGACTCCTTCGGGTAGTGATAAAGCGAGATATCAAATCCAAACTTTCTCTCTCTCTCTCCAAACACACCTCTCCCAGGTCTCTTTAAAATATTTCATTTATTTACAAATATACAAGTAGAGCAGATGCAAAGGCAATTGTAAGAGCCCTAGTAGATCAGACCCAAGGCCTACCTAGTCTAGCATCCTGTTTCCCATACTGGTGAATGAACCCAGTGCCTACGAGAAGATCCCACAAGCAGGAAGTAATAACACTCCCCAAATGCATGCTGCCTCTGGGTCCTGGAGTAGTCATTGATAGTAGCCCTGATCTCCATGGATTTTTCTAAATCGCCTTTTAAAGCTGTCTAAGTTACTGACTGTCAATATAATTTGTGAAAGCAATCCCATCATTTAACTATGTGCTATAGTATATAGATATATAGATATGATATACATATGGTATATGGTAGATATATGATCTATATGGTGTGTGTGTGTGAGAGAGAGAGAGAGAGAGAGAGAGAGAGAGAGAGAGAGAGATATGCAGGTGGCACTGTGGTTTAAACCACTGAGCTTCTTGGGCTTGCCAATTGGAAGGTTGGCAGTTCGAATCCCCACGGCGGAGTGAGCTCCCTTTGCTCTGTCCCAGCTCCTGCCAACCTAGCAGTTCGAAAACATGCCAGTGAAAATAAATAAATAGGTACTGTTGCGGTGGGAAGGTAAATGACGTTTCTGTGCACTCTGGCATACGTCGCAGTGTCCCGTTGCGCCAGAAGTGGTTTCGTCATGCTGGCCACATGACCCGGAAAGCTGTCTGTGGACAGATGCCAGCTCCCTAGGCCTGAAAGCGAGATGAGTGCCGCAACCCCATAGTCACCTTTGATTGGACTTAACTGTCCAGGGGTCCTTTACCTTTACAGATAATTACAATGAAAACAGCATGGCACCAGCCATTAGTTAGGTGTGGAGGAGTAATGCCTTCTGTGCCATTTTTGCATTTGGAATCACACATCCTTCCTCTGAAACAGCAGTTTGATTAGCTGGATGGAATGAGTGGGAATGCAGTTGCTTAGATTAGGCCTGTCCTTCCCACCAGCAGGATTAATAGCAGCTTCTGGAAGACGGGTGGCGGGGGTGTTTTTGATTTGGGTAATGTTGGAGGGGTGAGGTTAAATACCCACTTCCCCAGTACTACTGCCCTAATTCAGACTGCTGTCCCCGCTGTTTGCTTTATTAAGTGTGTTTATTTTAGGGACAAGGATTTGTTTTAAAGGAAAAGCCACTAATGGATTTCCTATGTCATGGATGTTTTTTGGCTGTTGTTCTAACTTCTTTATATTCCATCGATGCCAAAACAGGCTTCTAAAGTATAAAAACCAGTTGCACAACATTTTGTTGTTGTTGTTTAGTCGTTTAGTCTATTAATTAAAATAAACAATAAAGCAACCCCGCTAATTAAAACACACAATGCAACTAAAAACACACGTGGCTGGAGTCAATTAAATGGTCCCACTAGCAGAAGCTCAAGCAAGGATGTAAATTAGTACAACCGGACTTTTCACCACTGCTTTTCATGCCCCCTGCAAATTGGCGTTTTTGTGTGGGGGTGGGGTGGATAACCCCAAAAATAGTGCAAAAAAAGTAGAGGAAAGATTGTTCCACCAGGTGAGCAGAAATGCTTTCATTAATGGCTCAATCTCCTAAGGCAGGCTTCCTCAAACTCGGCCCTCCAGATGTTTTTGGCCTACAACTCCCACGATCCCTAGTTAGCAGGACCAGTGTTCAGGGATGGTGGGAATTGTAGTCTCAAAACATCTGGAGGGCCGAGTTTGAGGAAGTCTGCCTTAGGGCTACATTTCATTTCTCCCATTGGGTTGTATCTATTGCTAGTTCTACTCTAAGTAGAACTCAGTTGGATACAACCTGTAAATGCCAGTATTCTGCATCTTATGCTGTTTGGTACGTCTAACTGCTGGGATGATTCCATAGGTTGGACTCCAGCTCCCATCAGCTGCAGCCCAGCATGCCCAGTGGCCAGGGATGATGGGAGTTTTAGTCCAGGAACACCTGAAGGGCCACAGGAACCTCACCTTGATCTACCGGCTGCAGCTTCCCTAGTGGAGGCATACACACACACACACACACACACACACACACACACACACACACACTCATACACACACACCCCTTCATTAAGCTGCCTTAAAGCTTTCAAACTGGAATGCTGGTGCTCCATAGGAAAGGCATCGCCCTCTCACCTTCCTCTTTGCCTTTGAGAAGGCTGTCATCAAGGCAGAACAGGGTTATGGTAACCCATTCTGCAAGAGATCCTTGGCGGAGTGCAGAGGGCTTGAGCCCAGGGCTTCCATACCTCTGGGCCGAGATCCATGCTGTATTTTTCCTTCCCAGCCCATGGAAAACAAAGACATTTGTTTCCAGTGGCAGCTGCACTGCCTCCCAAGTGACAGTGCGGCTGAGTGTTGCTGTAGCCAGGGAAAGAATAAATGCTTTCTGAGTTTCTGACAGTGGTCCCCCTGTCGGTTCTGGAGTGGGGGAGCTCACTCTTATGCTTTCTGACATCGTCACAGCTCCTAACCCGGGGCATCCGAAATGCTGGTTTGTGCATGAGTTTGGGGGTTTGTCAAACCAGAAAGGAGCAGATCTGCTTGCTCTGTGCTGTGTTGTCTTTTTAAAATGGGAACAAGACTTCAAGAGGGAAAGGGAGGCTCTCTCTTTCGAAGCATCTTTTGACAATTTACTCTATGCGCCTTCGAGGTTGGCAAACCCATTCTGCATTATGATGGCTTGGAGCAGTTGTACGTATTTATGTACGCATATTCATTAGCTCAGGGGGCGCCAACCTTTTGGGGCTTGTGGGGGACATCTGCAAAGAGTAGGAAATGTCATGGGAACCAAACACTTACATACACGCACATCCCACCCTGTACTGCTGGATGCTAAAGAATGCTTCTTTTGCTGGACCTTTCTTCCCACAGGCTTCTTCTGGTTTCTTGCCTCCTTCACTGCTTGTGTTCCAACCTGTCATACTATTTCTTATCAGTCCTCCTTACTTAGGTGGGTAGGTGGTGTAACAGCTAGTAACCAGCAGCCATCTAGCTAAATCTCTTATTGTGTCCCTTACTGAAGCATCTTGTAAGTTGTCAAGCTAGCCAAAAAAAACTCATGGAAAAGGCCACCTCGCTTAATTTGCATGGCCATAGAATCATAGAATTGTAGAGTTGGAAGGGACCCTGAGGTTCATCTAGTCCAAGGGTCAGCAAACTTTTTCAGCAGGGGGCCGGTCCACTGTCCCTCAGACCTTGTGGGGGGCCGGACTATTTTTTTGGGGTGGGGGGGAATGAACAAATTCTTTTGCCCCACAAATAACCCAGAGATACATTTTAAATAAAAGAACACATTCTACTCATGTAAAAACACGCTGATTTCAGGACCATCCGTGGGCCGGATTTAGAAGGTGATTGGGTTGGATCCGGGTCCCGGGCCTTAGTTTGCTTACTCATGATCTAGTCCAATCCCCTGCAATGCAGGAATATGCAGCTTCTCCCATACAGGGATCAAACCTGCAACTTTGGTGTTGTTAGCACCATGCTCTAACCAACTGAGCTCCTCAGAGTTTAAATTTCATGTCCAAAAGACTCTTAATTCAGAATGCATATTTTCTTATTTTGCCTGGCTGTGTTTGGCTTGCACACTTGGTTCTGAACCCAAGAAGGGCTTGAGGGGTGGCTGAACCACCAGGGTATATGAGGAGACACCTGTTGGGTGAACAGCGCGACTCACAAGGTATTTGTGGGGGTGAGAGAGACCATTTTGTTCCTTCCAAACACTTCTGCGATTCTCTTGAGAGTTGCAAACAAAACGGTGCTGGTGAAGTGTCCCCCCCTCCCCCCAAAAGGGAGACGTGATGTTGGATGCGAAGGTGAAGCGAGGCAGCCCCCCTCCCTTTCCTTTCCATCTCCCGAGGTGTCTGCAATTTGAACACTGACAGGTGCAGGGATGATGAGCTTCCAATCTGTCAGTGCTGTTGATATACCTATAATTACTGTCTGATGTGCCGGAATTAGAATGAGAACAGAGTTGTCTGGTGCCGACAGGGGTGTCCTTGGCTGTCTTGCAGAGGGGACAGAAGAGCATTGGGGCCTTGCATGGAAATGGTGGCCTCTGTGGATGCTGCCGACCTCTTACCACCATTAAGGAAAGGTGCAGGGCGAATCTGTCGACGCTTAGCCCGTGTGAGCTGCCCTGCTGCCCCCAGGAGGTGCTGTGTAGTGACTTGGGGGCCCGTTTTCAGGACTGCCTTGGTGCGTTGCTGAAGTGTGGGATTCTGAGTGCCTATCCGGGGCCTGCACCATGGCCAAGCATGACCTCTTCAAAAAGAAATTCAAAAGCCAGGAGGCTGCTATAAAGAGAGGCACAAATGGATCACACTCAGATGGAAACATTTGAGTCTTGTTGTTGTTGTTGTTGTTTAGTCGTTTAGTCGTGTCCGACTCTTCGTGACCCCATGGACCAGAGAACGCCAGGCACTCCTGTCCTCCACTGCCCCCCGCAGCTTGGTCAGACTCATGCTGGTAACCTCGAAAACACTATCCAACCATCTCGTCCTCTGTCGCCTCCTTTTCCTTGTGCCCTCCATCTTTCCCAACATCAGGGTCTTCTCCAGGGAGTCTTCTCTTCTCATGAGGTGGCCAAAGTACTGGAGCCTCAGCTTCACATTTGAGTCTATGAAGGTTAAACAGAGGGCATGGGGAAAGTGTGAGTCTGATTAAGGCAGGGATGAGGGATCAGTGGTCCGCCAGACATTATTGGACTCCAGCTCCCATCAGCCCCAGCCAGCATAGCCAGTGGTTGGGAATGATGGGAGTTGTAGTCCAGCAATATTTGGAGGGCACCAGGTTCCCCACCCCAGCAGTGAGGCTGCCCCTTACATTGCTCTAGCTTCCATTTGTGCACCTTGCACTCCATCCATATTTGGAAGGTGCAGAGAAGGGCAAGCAGAATGACTAGGGCGCTAGAGTCGCACCCATGCAATGTTTGGGCGATGGTGGAGGCGGTAAGTGCGAACCTATGCATGTCTACACAGAATTAAATCCCATTAAGTCCACTAGGGCTTAATCCCAGATCAGTGGGTAGGGGATTTCAGCCTGAAGCCAGGGGGAGGGCATGTTAGAAGCATATTAAATTATTAACGGTGTCAGTTGCGCATGCGCTGCCATCTGCGCATGCACAATGGCTGCCTGAGCTGTACACAGCTTGCGTTTTCAAATAAGGTGGAAGCTGGTTTGAAGGAAAGCACATCAGACAGGAGCCTCTCTCAATAAATTACAGGATCAATGTGGATTGTGGCTAATGCCATGTGTATGTGGCTTCAAACATCAGCAGCGATAGTGCACTGGAGCCGGAGTAAACGATAATGTGACCGCAGCCTTTGGTTCTGCCCCCTATTTCAAGGTCCTGTGTCCCCACCTGTCCTTCACTTTGACAGCATCTGTCCTTCTTGTTTAGAGCCCAGGCTCTGCTGGAGAGAGAAAGAGGGAGCGAGAGCTGTTGCCCCCCCTTTCCCAAATTCAGCAAGTTTTCCCTCTCCTGACTTCAACAGCACCCACCCAACTGTCTCCAGCTCTGGAACGTGGCCTTGGAGCCTGTATCCTAAGCCAGTGGTTTGTCATTCGCATCACAGTAAGGACTACTAAAAGGGGTCTGGGGAAGAGATTCGGAACCCATTTAGCAGCTTCTGCTCAGAAAAAGAGAGAGAGCAGGACCTCAATTAAACTATTTGTAAATCGTTAATTTAAGCATCTCGCTCAGATGCCTTAAATTGCTCTCTCCCGTGGCTTACAAATGGGGAAAGAGCAGTGAAATACAAATGGAGCACCGGAGGAGGCGGGGAGAGAGAATGCGGCTTGCTTACTGTTTTTTTGGCAGTGGTAATAGCGTGTTGCTAACAGAGTCCTGATTTAAATCAGGAATAAATCAGGAAACTCTTTAAAAAAAGATCAGTGTGCAGAGAGGAGGAGAGGCCCCCAGGTGAGGCAAACGGAGGAGGCAACAGAAGGTTTGTTCATGCATTTGTGTCTTCTTTGTGGGGTGTCTTCTTCCTTGGTTCTCTGTCTTCTGAGTCCTAGTATGTGGCAGCTAATTTCTGTGATGTTAAATGGTTCATATAAAGGCCTGCCCTTCTATGAGACAGGGTGAAAGTGACCTGTTTCAGGAGGCACCAGGAAAGGTGGGTGGGTGGAAATAGATGGAGGCAGGAGCTGGATGGTGCAGCAAGACTTTTATTTTTAAAATATCAGCTGTTATTTGGGGATGGGAGGAGTGAGGAGGTTGCCATCAAGGCCTTTTCTTCAGGCAGCAAAATGTCTTGGGCTGGCACTGGGCTGAAAGCTTGCTTAGAAAGATGCCTCACTTTATCTCATATGTAGGAAATGGAGCTGCATCTATGGAAACACACTTTGCAAATGCTCAGAGGCGCACTGTGTTTTGTTCACGTATTCTAGCATCAGATTTAGAATGGATTCTGGGCCAGAAGTCTTCTTTGAGATTAATACCTTGAGCGCGTTGGGTGTGGTTGATAGAGGAAGTAGTGCTAGGGAAGGAAGAAGTGGAGGTTTGTTTGAATTATAATAAAAAAGGCATTGTCACAATGTCTAACTTGATTGGTTGTTTGGCGTTCTGACATCATCACCACCATCATGTGATCACTGATTGGCTAGCATCATGATGTGAGAAAGAAGTAGCCTAGAAGAAGGTGGGGGGCGATGGCAAATGTGCTGTCAACATGAAGCCTCCTCTCTTTAAAGGAAAGTGTTGGGGCTGATGCCTTGGAGCAAAGCAAACAGGGAGCAGGCTGGCCAGTGTGGACGGTCTGAGACTCGTTTAGCCTTCCTTGAAGCAATGAGTTGTTCAGACTCTGAGCTGGAACCGCCTATCTGTCACCTGAGAGCACCTGAAATAGAAGCTTCAGTGCTGCCTCTACAGCTCACCTGTATTGGTGGCAAGGCAACAGCTCCCCCTCTTGGCAAGCTACCATGATAATGCAGTGAGTTAGAGGCTTGGGACTGGTTGCCAGACTCCAAGGTTCAAGACGCCTTAACCAATAGGAAGGAAAATCACCACTGTTGGAAAGGTAAGAATGTGTTTCAGGCTGCAGAAGGACTTTCTCATCCATATGGTCTCAACGTTGCAGATTTCTCTGCTTTAAATAGTTCTCTTGTGTCCAAGCCTCCAGTGTCTCCAGAATCAATGCAGAAACCTCTCCAGCAATCCTTCCAATGTTACATTGCGTAACAGGCAGTACTTTCATCATTGACTTCTGTATATTTTTAATTACCGCCAGCGATACATACTTATCAATTGGATTGTGGTAATTCCGTGACCTTTTATCTTGTTTAAGCTGCTTTAAGCCTCTTGGGTAGAGGTCATCCTTTCTGGGGGGGTTGTTGTTTGAGTGGGTTTCATTTTGTATTTTAAGCTGCCGGCACAGTTGCCTGGGGAAGAGGGGGTGTGGCAGGCTGTCAGAAAGCAATTTCCTTGCCGCGTTCCATTCCTTTTAGCATCTCTCTCTTACACACCTCAGTGCTTTTCTCATTTCAAAGGGCAGCAGAAATCTGCACTCATCCTTGGCCGATATGGCCTTGCTTCTTCCTCTCACGGCATTGGTTATCTCTTCTCCAACCTGCATAGACTGAAACGAAAAGTGGCAGGCAGTGGAAGACAAATCCTGCTTCAAGCCTCCCCTGTAGAGTGCCCAGGCACCAGATTTCATCCCTGGCTGAGGGTTGCTGGGGTGTCTGTGTTTGTGCAAACCATTATTTCACCTTAAAACCCTTAATAATCCCTGAA
Organism: Podarcis cretensis; assembly: GCF_951804945.1. NCBI lineage: Eukaryota > Metazoa > Chordata > Lepidosauria > Squamata > Lacertidae > Podarcis > Podarcis cretensis. The sequence goes on along the minus strand of NC_137182.1, from coordinate 24,955,251 downwards.
ACCCATGCTTAAAGCCAAAAAGCGTGGTCACCTGTCCAAGTTAGGATCTGAAATCACGTTTTCTTTTATCTGGGGGCGGTCTTAAGCAGGTTGGCATTCTGTGTGTGTGTTTTTTTAGGGATGGAGGAGAGGTTTGTTTGGTCTGTGTCTTTAAGTAAGCATACCTGATTATTAGACTTCCTGGCATGGCTCAGAATGTAATTTTTCATGCACATTTCACCCTACTCCCAGTTTTGTGATGCAATTCAAAAGCCTACCAAAATGTGTAAAAAGTACATTTAGTACAAAACATGTTTAGAAATGCACACTCTGAGCTAAAATATATATTTAAATATACAGTTTCACATGGATTTTTAATAATTAAAAAACAAACAAGCCATAGGCTTATTATGCAGAAACAGGAAGGAAATGATTTTTGAATGATCACATGTAAAATGGACACAGACAATAAGTAGGCTGAGCTATATGTCCCCAGTGAATATGTTTAATTCTAAGGTAGTACTTTTTGCCTGCATACTTCCTTCTGCGCCAGTATAATGCTTATTCAGTGCAAACATCCATAAGCAAACAATCACAAAGGCACCATAAGTTCTAGTGCTCTCCCTTCTCCAGGGGAAATTGACCCCATTAAGGCTGCACGGAATGCCATCAGGATTCTAATTTCTGCAGAGACTTACAAATACCTCTCTTGAATGTATAGAACAAAACATTCACAGGGTTGCCCTGGAATATCATCCCACTGGGTGATAGCATGAAGCAGCCAACTTTTTGAGGCGTTGTGTGTGTGTGTGATTGTCAAAACTAGTTATTGCTTGTACTACTGTTTTTTTTATAGTGACAACTAGGTAGTGGCCCCCATTGAACCAATTAGGTCGAAAGCAGGGAGACCAAAAGTAAGTGGAAGCAGAGCCAATGACAGGCAGACTCCCTGCCTTGTCGTCACTGGGTGGTGAAGTTGCCTTTCCATATTTTGCTGCTGCTGCTGCTGCTGCTAATAATAATAATAATAATAATAATAATAATAATAATATATTTATACCCCACCCATCTGCCTGGGTTTCCCCAGCCACTATGGGCGGCTTCCAACAAAAGATTAAAAATACATTAAAATATTGGTCATTAAAAACTTCCCTAAACAGGACTGCCTTCAGGTGTCTTCTGAACATCAGATAGTTGTTTATTTCTTTGACATCTGATGGGAGGGCGTTCCACAGAGTGGGCGCCACTAGTGAGAAGGCCCTCTGCCTGATTCCCTGTAACTTCGCTTCTCGCAATGAGGGAACCGCCAGAAGGCCCTCGGCGCTGGACCTCAGTGTCTGGGCAGAACGATGGGGGTGGAGACACTCCTTCAGGTATACTGGGCTGAGGCTGTCTAGGGCTTTAAAGGTCAGCACCAACACTTTGAATTGTGCTCGGAAATGTACTGGGAGCCAATGTAGGTCTTTCAGGACCAGTGTTATGTGATCTCGGCGGCCACCCCCAGTAACCAGTCTAGCTGCCGCATTCTGGATTAGACATTTGTTGATGGAGCAGGGATGGATGGGCAAGTAGAGATGGTTGGGATGGAATAAACTACATCTTGTTAACCCCCCCCCCGGCCCTTGAGATGGGACGAGCCACAAACATGGTTATTTCCAGTACATACAAACTGCTCATGTGCTATGAGGCCATGTCAATCGGATGCTGGCTCCTGCCTCTTCTGCCACCAGGACCAGCATTTGGAGAAAACTCCCAGGATCAGAATCCTGGATGAGATTCATCATGGCAAAGGGAGTCAGGTGACCTCAGAGGACCAATCCAGAGCCACTGCCTGATGTAAAATTCCCAGATCTCTTGCTTTCCTTTATTCTGGGCAACTTGCGACTGAGAGCGTTAGGTGCTCCCCTGTCATTGCCAGAGTACTGTTTTTTGGTTGGCCTGCCTTCAGCCTTGTTCTTTCTCTCCTGCCTTCCACTCCACCTGTGATACTTGCCTGCCCTGTAGCCAGAACGCCTGGCAAAAAGTGTGACATGAAACAAGCTTTTGAAAATCTCTCCATACATTTTAGAACTCTGCTTCCACCCTTATTCTTTATGCTGCAGCTGTTTCCTGTTCCTCCTCTTTGTGCAAATCCCAGGGAAAGGCCTCGTCGCTGTCTCTGGTGTCCTACACAATCTAAATTAAATAGACGATGTGCTTGGAAATTTATTTCCACATCAGATGGCCAGGGCAAAACCGAGCTCGGAGGAGTGTTGGTGATTTATATACATAGCTTAATTATATCCTTAGCAGATTAGTGCCAAAAATCCTATGCAGCTCAGAGCATCTGCTTCCCGTAATTAATCTTACACCTCTTCAGTTATTATCAGGCATGGAGGTGCCCTGCAGGGGCACCTTTGGAAACTGTAGGGTGCCAAGCCAGAAGCAGCAATAGCTAAACGGAGCCACAAGGGTTGACTGTGACTTGATATAGCCACAAACAGTTGTGTGAAAGTGTGGACTGTGTAGTGTAACTTTGTGGGTCTGATCATAGAGCCACCTTGTCTGGCACTCTGCTTCCTACTGTTGTCAACCAGATATGTTTGGGAAGACCTCAGGCATGGCATGGAGGACATAGCCGCCATCTGCACACGGATATTCAGTGGTAGACTCCAATGCACATTTTGGGTTTCAGAATCTTACAGTGGGAGTGGGAACCCTAAGACCTGGGTCCCAATGTGGTCTATTCAGATCTCTGTATCCATCCCTTGAGACTGTCCCCTGCCAACCCTCCCCTCCCAGGCTATACCCCTTAACCAACCAAGTTCTGTCTTCTCCTTGAGTGCTTTTGCCTGCCTGGAATACGTCCTTGAACCATGATAATCACGCCTCTTTCTTGACTGGATGGAGAGATGTATGTGTGGAAACCTCTGGTTTTTGCTTGGCTGGAGTCATAGATGTTACTGCACCCACTCTTGCCTCTGGCCCCACCCACCACGGCATGCGGGCGCCAGGAGGTTGCCCATGAGACAATGTGCCCCTCAGGCTGAAAATGGGTCCACACCTCTGTAATGTAGGAAGGATGGCATGTTTAGCGCCCATTCCACATCATCCTTCACACAGACATCTGTTACCTTGTTTGTCATCCCAATGTAAGTAGAGCCCTGCAGGATCAGGCCAGTGTTCCATCTAGTCCAGCATCCTGTTTTCACAATAGCCAACCAAATGCCCATGGGAAGCTGGCAATCTCAACAGCATTTACCCTTCATTTGGTTTCCAGCAACCAGTACTGAGATGCATAAACCTCCAGACTCTGGAAACAGAGCATTGCCATTGTGGCTACTATTCTTTCCCTGATTAAGGCTGCAGTCCAATAACACTTTTTTGGGAGTAAGTCTTCTTGAACTCAGTGGTTCTTATTTATTTACTATTGCGTTCATGTCCCACATTTTCTCCAAGGAGTTCAAGGTGGCATGCATGCTTCTCCTTCATTCCCCCCCCCCCCTTCTCATCGCTGAGTAGAGACGAATAGGTGGACGATAAATGGATGCACAGGGTCTTAAAGGTGCAGGCTCAGTCAGATGCTGAAATGTCTACCTGAAGAATGGAGACTCCCCAGGAGTAAAGGAGTTCTTGTGAGTAAGCCTCTCCTCAGGAGTAGACAAACCCTTCCAGCAACATGAGTGATTTGCAGCTGTGTTCTGGTGTGGCTCTGAAAGCTGAGATGTAAGAAGCCTACAGTTTCAAGAATAGAGTGCTGGAACATCATCTTTGCACCAGCTCCCTGATGTGTGATAACCTGTTGCCTTAGCTGCCTCCTCCAATATTTGAACCTCAATTTATGCAGTGTCTTGACTCTGGACTGCGACTTGACCATGTCTCTCTGTTTGGACTTTGGACTGCTGCAAGGCTCTGATGCCAGGACTGCTCCTGTTAACTTGCAGCTGGTTTGCCTGTGTGTCACCTGAAGCAGGACATTGTACAGTACAATTTAGATGGGTTTGCAGGTGGAATCCCTGCCCCAATGGAAGAGTGGGCCTTGCTCGATGATTCAAGCAAGTTTAAGGTTTGGCATCTTCTCACAAAGCAACTGTTGACACTGGAAATAGTTGCCATTTTTGCTGGATTCCTTCAACATTGTTAGCATGACGTTGGGTTGCTGTCAGCCAGGTTAGGGTAGTTAGATACCTTGCACTGTTGCGAGCAGGTGTGGGGTGGTAGCTGTCTTGTTGAGCCCAGAGGATTAGACTACTTAGGTCGTTAAATTGTGGTAATGATCTTTTCCCACACAGAGGCATGCTGTTAACCGTGTTCCAGTGACGTCAAGCCACAGTTGGCAAAGTCTGATCAGGGCAAGGAAAGTCAAGTCAGAAGCTAAGGGCAAGGGGAAAAACAGGACCTTGGATAGCTCCAAGTGAGCCTTGCATGTTGATGCTCTTACCTACCAAGATAATTGTAGATATATGTCCCAAGGACAGGCATAGGCAAACTCGGCCCTCCAGATGTTTTGGGATTACAGCTCCCATCATCCCTGACCACTGGTCCTGTTAGCTAGGGATGATGGGAGTTGTAGTCCCAAAATATCTGGAAGGCTGAGTTTGCCTATGTCTGCCCAAGGAGATCTAGGTCCAACTGAAGCCTTATGTCAGTGATGGCCAAACTTGTCCCTTCAGATGTTTTGGGACTACATCTCCCATCATCCCTAGCTAACAGGACCAGTGGTCAGGGATGATGGGAACTGTAGTCCCAAAACAGCTGCAGGGCCAAGTTTGGCCATCACTGCCTCATGTAGTAGGCTGATAAGATCTGTTGCACCTCTGCTGGAGAAGCTAGATGGCCAGGTGAAGGGCCCTCAACTGATTTTGCAGTCTCTGACTTCTGCAAGGCTGTAGAGATTGATGTACTGCAGGGGATTCACCCTGTGAGTCCAGGAATGGTGGCAGGCTACGTTCTCTGGCTGGAAAGGTGCCAAATATGGTATGGACAACCCCTTGCTCTGAGGAAGCAACCTGAGTCTCATTCATCAGGGACTTCTGCTGCACACTGCAAGGCCCCTTGTTGGAGGGTACAATAAATCTTGTTATTTGGACCTCTTCTTTGAACTCTGTTGTCAGATGCATGCTACTTGGAGCCATCACAGAACATTCCATAAACCACCTCTGATGTCAAACCACATCGACTCACTAAAGGTTGGGTCTTTAGAATCAACTCAAAGCTTTGTGGATATGAAAAAGAACTTCTTTTTTTAACCAGACCTGAACATTTGAAGTCCACATTTATTTTGCAGTTTACAAGGGCAGTGGGGTAGAGATTGCTTGTTAATAATGATCATGGAATGCAGAACCAGTTCTGCAAGCGGTGAGGACTTCTGTCCATTCAGTTGGATGGGATTACTTTTTCCCATGACACTGCAAAGTGGATATGCGTATGTGTGACTATGTGTATTTGTTCACCACTTCTATGTTCCAGGTGTTAAAAAATGATAAATTGACCGCCCAGGGGCCACTTCTCCTTGAGATATTTGGAATGTTTCCCTTCCTTCTAAGGAGCCCCACAAGCCTCTTTGGTCTCAGTTTGTCAGAGGGAGGGCAGCTGCTCTGGATTGCTTTGCCAACAGCAAGCTCTGCCCTTCTCTGCCCCATCCACTGCCTGTTTGGCAAGTGCAATTTTTCTGAGTCATGCTTGTCAAACTCAGCTGCCATCACAGACTCAAACTCAGCTGCCATCATTGTACTGGCATTGCCAGTACAACCCGGCAAACCAGGCCTTGGCAGGCATCACCGTCATTTGGCATGGAAATTCAGCCTCTCTGCCTACCACCTCTCTCTTGGATCAGTTGCGTCCACCAATTCACAGAAAACAAATAATCTTCCATCTCATTGCTGGTCTTACCATAGTATTTATTATTCAAGACCCTGTCTTGGTTTTATACGTAGGCCTGCAAGCAAGTCCTTTTAATATGGAGAACTTTTTTGGATGTACAACATTGAAGGGTGTTTTAAGGTATTATTTGTTAGGGTTTTTTTCTCCCTCTCTCTTTTGCTTAATCTGACAGCTCCCTCCTCACTGGCTGTGGCAGAAGCAAGAAAAGCTGGTATTCTTGCCACAGTTCCAACTCCCTTTAAACACACACACAGACAATGCCAGACTGCAGAAATATAACCAGGCTTGGTCCTTTCTCTCAGCGAACTACTGCCACCTGCTTCTACACTTACAGAATGGTAGCACTTGAAACAGCAAAAGACCCGTCCAGTCCTGCTAGCTAACTGCCAAAAGGTAAATGTCTGCTGCTGCTCTGTAAATAAAATTAATGGGTGCTGCCCGATTGGTGTTATGATCAGTGACGGGGCCTTCTTTGTGGTGGCTCCCCATATATAAAAAAGGCCGTCCCTGGTGTGGTGCATCTGTCTCCCTCATTATTAATATCCCGGAGGCGTTTAGAGAACATTGCTCTTCACCACCGTATCTTGATGAATGAAATGCACCGTTCCCAGCCACTTTGAAATTATTTGCTATGAGAGTGACTATTTTCAGATGCCCTGAATATTTTGATTTTTTTTTTTTTTTTAGGTTATTATGATTATTTATTAAATTTGTATACTTCCCTGTACCTGTAGATCTCGGGGCGGTTCTTAAAACATTTTAAATGTGTTCTCATTTCATTGTGTTGCTAATTCATTTGCTGTGATGAGCTCCTTTTGGGAGGAAGAGAGAGAGAGAGAGAGAGAGAGAGAGAGAGAGAGAGAAAATTAATTAATTAATTGGGTTACTAAGTCAGCATTAAAATATTTACCCCTAAGCCTGTGCTCTCCCTCTGTGCTCTAGAACTCCCACCTTCTTAGCCAGAAGCCTGTACTGTGCTTGGAATACAACCTCTGGCTTGCAGTTCAGCCTCCCACTCACCTCACACCCTCACTCTTATTTCCCTAGTGCCTTTTCAAGGAGTGCACAGACACCACATCAAAGGCTTTCATCCATGTGTGATTTTATTTCTTACATTTTAGCAGCTGCAGGGTCCCTTTTCACACTTGCTTCCTTTTTTGGTTCCCCATATACAGAAGGGACGTGCAATGTTGATATAAAATGCCTTTGGTAGGAAACGCTGCTGCTGTCTAAGCATTCCTCTCCCCCCCCCCAAACCTACAGTGTCTTTTGGACTTTGGTATACAAATGCTATGAGGCTTCCCTGCACTTTGAGGTCACCAGGCAAGGCCCCGGTCTGTATTCTGTCTAGCTCAGGTCAAATCTGCAAGAAATCAGAAGCAGGGCCATGGCTCCCCAACTCTGGAAATCCGTTCTTAATCCATGGCATCTCCAGGTAAGGCTTGTGTAATGGTTCTAGGGGTTGCTCGTGCATAAAATCGGCGCCACACCTGGCTGGGTTGCCTGAGTGAACCCTTTTTGTCCGGACAGCCACTCACCCGTGGCTGTCTCAATCGCTGGCAGAATCCGTCAGTGGGCGTTTCTTGAACTTCTTCCAGCAAAGAAGTTCTTTGACGCCCAGTCTCCTCCTACTCTCCCTGCGCGGAAGCCTTCTGTGCAGGGAGGGTGTGGGCAGCGGAGGACCTGTGCTCTCCCTGCTGGTCTCCGGCGAGGAGTCATGGAGCCACTTCGCTGATTCCCCCACCTGCCCCCCTTCTCCACTGGTGCTACGCTGAGTTCCTTCCCCAGAAGATGGGCTGCTTCTCTCCCTCCCGGGACGCTCTCCGGAATCCCTCTGGAGCCCTCCCTCTCCCTCTGGCTCCGATGGCAGTTCCCTGACAGCTTGGAATGTTGGTTATCTGAAATCCTGGCTGGCTGCTAGTCCATGTAGATCAGGCTTCCTCAACCTCGGCCCTCCAGATGTTTTTGAGACTACAATTCCCATCATCCCTGACCACTGGTCCTGCTAGCTAGGGATCATGGGAGTTGTGGGCCAAAAACATCTGGAGGGCCGAGGTTGAGGAAGCCTGATGTAGATAGTACATAACTAGATGGATCAGTGGTCTGACTCATAGGGCAGTTTCCTATGAATGGAAAGCGTAATGCTGGTGGTCAACAAAAGAGGTTTAAAGACTCTTTCAAGGCAAATGTAAAAAAATGTAGTATAAACACTGACAACTGGGAAGCACTGGCCTGCTAGCGCTCCAATTGGAGAACAGCCTTTACCAAAGGTGTCATGGACTTTGAAGACGCTCAAACTCAGGACAAAAGTGAGAAATGTGCTAAGAGGAAGGCACGCTTGGCAAACCCTCACAGTGATCAACTCCCACCTGGAAACCTATGTCCCCCTGTGTGGATCCAGAATTGGCCTCCACAGTCTCTTATGGACTCACTGTTAAAACCGTGTTTATAGAAGACAATCTTACTTGGCTATGAGTGATTGCCAAAGAAGATTATATCTTGACCTGCAAGAGAAAGGTGAAGACTTCCCCCACGCCCCCGTCCAACAAACCTTTTAGATAGTATATTTTGTGAGGTTCCAGTTGGTCTTACATTTTAGGACCTTACAGGTAGGACCTGCAAAAAATGTTGTTGTGTAGATTGCTTCTGTTCAGTGATCCACTCAGCTAATCATGCTATTCTTTGCGGTATCTCATCCCATTCAGTTTTCAATTCTGGATGCCAATTAGCTACTGAGCTCAGTTCAAGGTTCTGGTTTGGATGTCTACAACTTGTAACCAGGATACTGTTACCCAAAAATGGGGGCAATGCCTTTTGATGGCCCAACTCCCCAAGTTTGTTACCGGCCAGAGATTAATGAGTTGAGAGGCAGAAATCTAGTGAAAGCAAGGCTGATTTTTATTATCTGTTGCAACAGAGTGCCCACCCCCTTGTCAGGAGGTGAAGGACCCAGAACAAAGGAACACAACTCCTTTTAAAGGTTTCATTTTGGCATGGAAGAGGAGATCCCCTTCTGCTGGATCACCTGTGATAAGTGTCATGGTTACATCACATACTAGGTGGACTCAGGCGGATTGGGGTGCTACATTCCTGAATATTAGCATGTTTTCACACAGTTGCAGATAAGAGTTTACCCAAAGTATTGACATTGGAAATAGAGTTTCTTGGGGTAATACCTGGAAAGTCATCTCACCCCTTATATGCCCAGTGGATCACTGCGCTCTACAAACACCATCTTATCAGGAGGTCCTTTTCACACAGTGTAGGAATAGGACCTTTATTTTTGTGGCACCTGCTTTTTAGAATTCCCTCCCCTTGAATAGTAGGCAGGCTCTGTCTGTGTCCTTTTTTTGGTGCCCCTACCTTCCTTTACTAGCAAGCCTTTTAAGTTTAGATCTTCTCTAGTCTGCATCTTCCTTGGGATTGTGCCCAGCCAGAGATGGGCTGTTAATTCTGTCTTGTCCACCCTCCCCCCAAAAAACTTGCAATACTATCCCTCAGCAGAGATGTGGGTGCTGCTCTGTCCAATGCCCACCATCTCCCAGCAGGTTGGCCTTATTGGTCCTCACCCCAAACCCTGGGAAAATAGAAGCAAGAGTGGTTAAATCTGGGCTGCAAGTAGCATGACCTTGCTGCAAGAAAGGGCTACTGCCCTTTCAATAGTAGTGTGGAAGAGCTGGTATGGCTTGACATCTTCAAAGTGGGCGAGATGAAAGTGGGAGACATTTAGAGAGGGGGCAGAATTAAAGGCTGCAGGCTACAGAGAGGAAGAGGCTGCATGCAGTTAAGCCTGTTATCTGTGGCAGTTAGGGCTCTCCTTCTTTTTGGCCACATATTTCTAGAGAAATCCCCTTTTGATATATACACAGCAGCAGCAGCAAGTCTGCATGGACACCATTGCAGATGTTGCCATAGCTCAGCAGTAGATCATCCGCTCTGCATGCAGAAGGTCCTTACGTTTAAACCTCAGCATCTCCAAGCAGAGCCAGGAGAGACCCCTGCCTAAAATCCTGGACAGCCACTGCCGATTGGTGTGGCTGAAGCCGAGCTAAACAGGCCAATGGTCTGACAGGTGTTCCTGTGCTAAAACAGCAATAGAAGAGAAAGGGTGGAGAGGGATGGAAAAAAGAATTAAATCTGAGGAGCCATGACCAAATTAGACTATACTAGCAGACCCAGCCACATAATTTATATAAAACAAGGGCTGGGTCCTTGCAAGAAAGGGAGAGCTAAACTCCACCCCGCCCCTCATCCTCTGAAGGTGTTTTAGATAAACATTTTTTCTCCTAATGGAGTTCCAAGGCAAAGTGTATCCTCTGCTGGTGATGGGAAGAGCAGCTGTGGTTGTTTTGGGGTGATGAAACATGGTTGTGGGTGGACTCGAGTCTCGATCCTGCCTGTCCACGCAGTGGTTTTAATCACCCCACCCTCATTATTTTTTCATAATCAGAAGGTTGTACCACTGTAACTTCCAGTGTTCCCGATTGTGTGTGCGTGCGTGTGTGCAATATACATTCAATTAAATCTGGATACCATAACTCCTGCTACCCAGTTGCTGAACCCTCTTCTTCCCCAGAAGGTGACTGAATGAGTTTGCTTCAAACAAGGCCATTTAATTGGCTTCTGTGTAGCAGCTCATCAGCCAAATGCCCTTCGGTGGGTTTTTAATCTACACAGATAAATTGGCAGGGAGACAATTCAAAAGGCCCGAGTGGAGGCTTTAGATATCCAATGCAATATGTGTGTTACTCCCCTTCTCCCTCTCTGTTGAGCTTTGCTTTATGTAGCGCTGTCTCAATTGGCGTGCTCAGATGTCTGTGCTTTTTATTTTGCTTTTAATCTGGTCTTAGAGTCATAGGCCAAGGGCTTAGAATCATAGGCCAGAGTTCAGGGACCAGTCTTAATGTTTCCTTGGAAGCAGACTCTACCGATTGCAGTAAGACTTAACTTCCTGTTGAGTTTATTTTCTCCTGCTCTGGAGGGTAGGACTTGAACCAACAGCTTTGAGTTACAAGAAAGGAGATTCCGACTAAACAGTGGGAAGAACTGTTCCACAGTGGAACGGGATCTCCTTCAGTGAAGATTTCTAAGCAGAGGTTGGATGACCATCTGTCATAGATGCTTTAGTTGAGGTTTTTGCATTGTGGGGGTTGGACTAGATGACCCTTGGGGTCCCTTCCAGTTCTATGATTCTGTGATTCTAAGTATTCTTAAGATTGCAGCCCTAAATGCAGAGTTTAATTAAAGGCTCATCCTTTGGAACTTCTTGTACTGAATTAGGGGGAAAGAGTGTATTTGAGCATGGGCTGAGTTCTTTAATAGCTGTAGACCAAACCTATGCAAGAGTTCTGTGATTGGATCAGTTGCTGTTGCAATTTTTTACTTTGAAGCAGGCACAGAGGACACCGACTTTGATCAGAACAGCAGCACTGTCCTTTCCTGGGCTGATTCACTCATCTATTCGTTTATGAATACTGAAGCCGATTCCTTATATCTTTTTCCACTAGAGATGGGAAGTCTGCTTGGAGGAGGTAAATGGCAGGAAGGGCAAGGGTTAAGCAGACCCTCTCCCTTGTTGTTTGTAATTACCAAAAAAGAGAAAAGCTTTTTTTTGGGGGGGGGGAATTCTGCATGACTCAGCATCACATGAAATTTGAGCCTACGTTTAATTATTGAAAGATGAAAAACCAGTTCTGATTCCTCTGTGTGTGTGTGTGTGTGTGTGTGTGTGCGCGCGCGTGTGTGTGTGTTTACAAAGCATCAACAATAAGATATGTCTATAGATTGGTTGCCTTGTAGGGTCCCCACTGACACACATCTGGTAACCAGTGACAATCCCTTCTGTAGTTACTTGTTTGCTATGTGAAGTGACTTCTGCTTCTCTCCTCTTATCCAGAGGTTCTCCCCTCAGGACCGATATTGTTTACTTGTTGATAGATAATTTCCATCAGTGTTAACATTTACATGAAACCGCTGGGAGGCATTGCCCAGAGTTTTGGGGTTTGACGTCCCCTGTCTGCTGATGACACCCAGCTCTACTTCTCCTTTCTACCTAATTTCAAGGAAGCTGTCTTGGTTGCAAACCAGTGTCTTTTCACCCATGATGAACTGGATGACAGTGAGCACATTGAAGCCCATTCCAGACAAGACAGAGGTGCCTCCTGGTCAGTCAGAAGGCAGAACAGGGAGTAGGGATTCAGCCTATGCTGGAGGGGGTTACACTGCCCTTGAAGACGCAGTTTGGGTATGCTGCTAGATTCCGCCCTGAGCATGGATGCCCAGGTTTCTGCAGTGGCCAGGAGTGCATTTGCACGGAGAAAGCTAGTGTACCAGCCATGCCCATTCCTGGAGGTATCTTAGCTGGCCACAGTGATGCATGCCTTAGTTACATTCTAATTAAAATTACTGTCATGTGCTCTACATGGCGCAGCCTTTGAAAAGTGCTCAGAAACTGCAGTTGTCCCAAAGAGCTGCAGTCATATTGCAGACTAGGGATGGTTTCAGGGATAACACGATTCCCTTGTTACAACAGCTCCCCTGGCTACCCATCTGCTTCTTGGCACAGTTCAAAGTATTGCCCTCTGCATCTTAAGCTCAGGCTATCTGAAGGGCCATATTCTCCCATAAGTACCTGCCCAGGTTCTGAGATATTTGGGGGACACCCTTCTCTCAGTCTCACTACCTTCACTGCCATGTCTGGTGGGAACGCTTGAGAGCCTAGGAGCAGCCACCAAAAAGATTGAAAAGAGGTAGCCCAGCTGGGAAGGCCTAATTGAAAATTAACCAGGAAGCAAGACACCGAGACAGAATTCTGGAGAGTGATGAGAGCAGCGGATAATGAGAAACAAAAGGAAAACGTAAAGAGGATGAGAATACTCTGTGGGCAGAGAGAATTGTTATTCTGAAGTGAGGGTGCTTAAGTCTTGCTGTGGACCAATTCAGAGAATGTGCCTTTTGCCCTTTGCCTACAATATGGCTGAGAAAGGGTGGGCGGGGTATACATTTAATAAATACTAATACAAAATTAAAAATGTTCTCTTTTAAAAAATCCCTCAGAATTAATCTCTGATGTCTGTTAACACAATGTGGTAATTTTATGACAGCGGATTTATATAATATAATATAGTCGTATAGTCAATAACATTCACTTTACAGATCTGAACGTGAGGTAAAAGTTGATAGCAAAGAAAGGTTTCTCTTTTTCTCAGTAATTGTTACTCGTACATCATAATTTATGTGATAGCGAAGTCTTTGTTTTATTCACACTTTCCCAATGAGGGGCTAGGCTGGCACGTCCTGAGGACTTGTTACTCCTGATTGAAAAACTCCAAAAAGCAGATAGCGTCTGACACACACCCGTTAACCCTGCCATGCTGTGGAGACTCCGGCAGGGCCCATCTGTTTAGGATTCACTAGCAGTATCAATCTTGATGCAGCATCTTGCTCTCGCTTGCCCTAAAGTGTTGTCTGGCCCTTGTCAAACATCTGCTGTTGTGCTGCCCCGTGCCTGGCACTTTGACGGCAGGTGTAAATGATGCTTCTGCGTGTGCCTGGTTTGTAAACTGCTTCTGGCAGGGAGAGGGAGTTGCACTTCTAGGTGCGAGAGACGTCACTGAACCTTGGGGAATGATTCAATGAGAATGCCACACACACCCCTTCTCCCAGCACCAGTTGTTTTATGTACTAGCACAATTTATTGTCATATGTTAGGTTGGGTATGCATGGAAGTATGGGCCCCTCCAGACGTCCTTTTGTATGGTGCGTTCATGATGAAATCCTATAGCTTTTTATACCACAAGTCTTCTGGGGTTTGGTGTGGTTTCCGTTGCGCTATCATGCACGTGCAATCATGGAAGACAGCAATGAGGCCTGGGCAGGCCACAAACCAGTCTTTCTGTTTTATATACCTGCTGGGATTGACAAGGCATATGACCCTCACCTGAATATCATAGCTCTCCTGACAGGTGATTTGGTCTGCAGCCACAGTGTGGAAATAAAGGAGGAGATTGCCCACCAGATAGCAGGCACTCTATTATTCTAATTAGGCCCCAGTTATTTCCCTTACAATCCCCATATCAATGAATTAATCAATTTTAATCTAGCGTGTAAATTCTGAAAACTTTCTGATTTGTTAATACGAGCAACTACTTCTCTCGCTTCTTTACAAACAGTATTTCTACCTGCAACACTTTTGAGAAAACCAGCTCCTCTTCCTTTCACAGATATTTTGTTTCCATTTGCAACTGTAGCTGCCTCTGATGAGTTATCATTTAACTCTTTGAGTCTCGTAGCTGCTGGGCCTGAGTTGCCCTGCCCTTGCATGAAGGCTTGGGTTTGCAATTTTGGGAGAGGGGAGACTGCTGCACTGGGGAGATGGCAGGCTGGCAAGGCCCCCAAGATTTAGAGGCCCTAGGCTTCATCCTACTTAGCCTTTACATAAACCCGGCACCAAATGGCAGGGCCGGAGAACAGGAGAGTCTGAGCCAAAGTTACCCTTTAGCTAGACACATCAAAGCTAAGGCAGACCGTGTTGCTCAAGCAAAGCTCCACAGGGACAGGAAGCCCTGCTATACCGCTTCCAACCTAGGAGGAGCCAATTGAGCAGCCAGGGTGGAGTCAGTCCACAAGTTTCTTCACTAAGAAGCTGTAGTGACGTGGTTTCCCACACGGGGCAGTGGTTAGCAGTTCCCAACAATCTCTATGCATTAGAGGCACATTTCATGCACAGAGACCCTCAGAACTCTGCCAGTGAGTGCTGAGATCACCCATGTTAGCACAGGGGGCAGGTTTTGTCCTTATTCCACTGGCGTCCCCAAGGGCACTGTTTTTCTTTCGGCCATAGGAATAACCACCCATATGCAACCATTCACTTATACTGTATATGAGAAAGAAAAGGGTTCGTATCAATACCTAGGGCTGTGGATAAATGGAAGGCTATAAAAACTTCTGTTTGCATCCCAGAATATCCCATGTTTTGGTCCATCACTCGCATTAGAGTGCGAAACCAGAAGACGCTCAGTCTCGCGTGAGACAACAGGGTTGCTACAGACTGGAAGGCACTTCGGTGTGACCCTGCTGATGTCTTGATTTTGGATATGAAAATGTCGGAGGGTATGCAGGTTGGCAAAAGCTTTCGTATTTGAATAATCATATGAGTTTTACCCATCCATTAATTGATTGACTCAATGATCAGATTTGCATGAATGAGCATACAGGTCAAAGTAACAGTTCTGCAGCAAGGAGCAAAGCTTATTTCTTTTTAAATGATGCATGTATTAATTTAGTTTACATACTTTGTCAGATTTATGTCCCACCTTTCCTCCAAATGACGCTCAATATACCAGTGGGACTCTTAACAGGCACCCTCATAGGAGAAGCATTCCCTATGGTGTGAGTGAAAAGGGAGGGATGTGTCCTTTTAGGGAGGGTACAGTTTTTATAATTTATTTTAAATTTATTCTATTCACAATATTGGGTAAAATCGGCTGCTGGCTTCATCAGCAGCCTGCTTTCTTCTCAGAACTTTGCATCTGTTGCCACAGAGAGACTCAGAAGTTGCTCTGGTATGACAAATGTTGTCATTTGCCACTTTATGGTGAGTCACCTTGGAAGAAGATATCATGTGTGAGCGAGCACAATGGTGTGTCATTAATGTGCATTTGTGAGACTGCGTGTGCGTGGTTCATTTCTGCAAGCACACAGCCACTTCAAGTGGCAGATTTTGGGCACTGCTAAGGGCAGCAGAAGGCGAAACGGAAGGTCTGGCCCCTGGGTCACAGTCCTCTGGGCCACTGTCTTGCGCGACCTTCATTGAAATGAATGGCAGTGCACTTGCAGAGCTCCTGTTCATTTCAGTGGGATTGATGGAAGCTTCCTGTCCTCCTTTATGGAGGACAAGGCTACCAATGGCTACTAGCCACAATGGCTATGTTCTACCTCCACTGTCGGAGGCATCATGCCTTTGCATATTAGTTTCTGGAATCACAGCTGGGCACAGTGCTGCTGTGCTCCCTGCCCATCTTGCAGGCTTCCCATAGGCCACCATGAAAACAGGTGGTTGGACTAGATAGGCCACTGGCTTGATCCAACAGGCTTGTCTTACCTTCTTATGGTGGGTTAGCATCTTGTATTAATGTCAGGCATCAGGGAATCTGATCTCCCCACAGTAGGCAGCCAGGAATAGACAAGGAAAACTCTTACCAATGTCTTTTATTCAATATTCACAGAGAGAGGCTTAGAAATGCTGCCTCTTGGAGTAATGGCTTTGTGCCAAGTAAAATCCCACCCCCTCTGTCTCTCCTATTTTATGTCATCCCTACAGCGGCTGACCTGTGCCTTCTGCCTCTGAGCTCTCTGCTCTCCTACTTTCAATGCCTTACCTGGAATGCTTTCTGAAGACACTGAGTCTGTCAGCTGTTTCTCCCCTGGTGCTGCTTCTTCTTCCTGCTCCTCTCCCATTATTTCCCAGCTTTCCCCCTCTTCAGCTACTGAGCTGTGACATCCCACAAACCACTGTTGCAAATCTATACTGTCTTCCTCTTCTCTGGAAGGGTTAGGCTGGGGAGGCGGCCTCCACCATTCCTCTTCCTCTGCCCAGTCCAGCTCTGCAATCCTGTGATTCTGTGCCAGTAGATCCAGCTCCCTCCTCCACTGGATTCATGTGGCAGCTCTGTTAAAGTGTTGACAGATTCCCCGAAAGGGCAGATTCGGGGGCCCAGCAAAACAAGGCTTGCTGCATCTACCAAGTTTGATGTGTTTGCAGGGCAGTGGGGAGCGGTGGCAAGGCGTGGGAAATAACATGTTTTAATAATGAAGCTGGGTTCCATATTTAATTAACATAAACAGCTAAAAGCAAACGCGATCTGTCTCCTTGGATTTAACTTGACAGAGACAGCGTGTTGCTTTAAATGCCAAGTGATTAGTTAAACCGCATTTAATTTGGTTTCAGCATATGGGGAGAGATGAGTGTGAGCGCCTCTGTGTGTTTGTCACGTGGCATTTCTTTTTTTGGGTGGCGGGGGCGAGGTCTCTAACCGCCGCCGGCGTGCTGTTAGTCCGGTTCATATTGGTCTTGGGAGATGTGTAGAGGCGGTTTCTTTATGCGTATTGTGGGGATCTTTCTACAAGGATCAGCTGCGGGGGGAAACTGAGGCAGCCGAGGTGTGCGAAGAAGGGGGCCTGTGGGAGAATAATTGCAGTTGTGACCCCAAGGGCAGGCTTTCCAAAGGTTGTGTAAAAATAGGGGGTTATGGGAGGCTGGGATTTGGCCTGTGGATACATGTGGACATAGGTGCCTACCTGATGCTGAGTCAGAACACCAGCTCTCTCTGGCTCAGTGGTTCTCTAATGTTTTTTCTCTGGGTCACAGTTGCAGAATAAAAAATTGCTTGCTCCACAGCAAATGTTTTATTGATAAGAAATACATTGCAAAACAAAATGAAGCAACTCCTGTGTTCCAGCACTGCTAGATTTATAACGTAGAACACAGCTACTTTATAACATGATCATGGGGCATCCAGAAAACATAAGCAGCGCTTGTGGGCATCCCACAGATATCTGGTTGGCAGTTGTGAGAGCAGGACTAGATGGGCCATTTGCTCGATGCAGCAGGCGACTCTTACCTTAGGCTTCCCCGCTCCAGCAGTCATTTTAAGGTGGCGTTTGGTTTTATGGTGCATTTTTATGTTTCCATTGTCCCATTTTCTGTGGATTGTTTATATGTGTACTGCTTAGAAACGAGAATAATTAAGCAGTATAGAAATGTCTTGATTAATTAATTGAACAAATAAATAAAGACGCCTGGGGGCTGAAGCTTGGGCTTTCCATATGCAACACATGTGTTCTGCCACTGTGCCACCATTATTTGTTGGGATTTTTTATTTGCAAACGTGCATGCATGAATAAATACATCTGTCTGGATGGTAAACTGCAGCTTGTGGAAGATGGGAAGGTTCAGCAGATATGAACACTAAATACGGGTGTTTAGTACTACTTCTGCCCCTCTGGCATACCTAACAGCTGTGGATCTTGTAGCAAGCGTTGTCTGGTGGATAGGGACCTAGACTGGAATCTAAGGGATCTGAGTTCAAGACGTACTGACTGTCACGATATAGGAGGTCTTTCCTGTGCCCTCAGTTTCTCATTTGTGCATTGGGAATAGCTGTGATCTGTCTGGTATCGAGGGATTGACAGATGGTCTGTTTACAGTCTAGGGCAGTTTCACATGTGTTCATTCATAAGTCTGTCCTAGCAAACAGTTTTTTGCATCAATATACGATCAAAACAAAATACACAAACCCTTCTCATTATTTTTGCATTCATCTTTTTTGTACATGTTACTCTGTAATGTGCATATTATCCTATAGTACACAATTTTATACTCATTTTGGGCTTAGGAGTTGAGAACTGTACCACAAACTTTGATGAAGTGCAAAAGCTGGGCAATCACTTTGTTTTCCAATGTGTGTATTAGCTTGGGAAAATTGTGTGTGCTTGTCTGTATCCATCTGGGAATCAGTTTGGATGAAACAAAGCCTGCAAGCATCACTACTTATAACACTGGAAAGCTTCGAGGGAAGCTTTGAGGTTGAAGGACTCATGTGATGTGGTTTGTGGCAAGAGTAAAGCAAAGGAATACATTCAAACTAGGTCTGCTACCCAGCCAGCACCTTGGAGTAGAATATTAGATGGGAATTCTGAAACATAGATGGAAATAATTGAACACATGAGCTGCCTTGTACCAGGACAGACCATTTGTCCATCTACCCCAGTCTTTCCCAACCTGGTGTTTTGGACCAGTTTCCACCAGCCCCAACTGGAATGACCAATGGTCAGGGATGACCGGAGCTGTGATCTAAAACAGGGATAGTCAATGTCCTTTGAGTGCTGTTGGATGCCAACTCCCATATTTCCTGACCATTGGCTATGTTGACTCGAATGCACTATTATTACACTAAGTGCTTGCTGCAGAATATGCCTGCAAAACACCCCACAACTCCAATCTGGAGGGGAACTAGGTTAAGAATTAGTTCTGGAGATAGTTGGTAGAGTAAGGTAAAGGGTAAAGGGACCCCTGACCATTAGGTCTAGTCGCGGACGACTATGAGGTTGTGGCGCTCATCTCGCTTTATTGGCCAAGGGAGCTGGTGTACAGTTTCCGGGTCATGTGGCCAGCATGACTAAGCCGCTTCTGGCGAACCAGAGCAGCGCACGGAAACGCCGTTTACCTTCCTGCCGGAGCGGTACCTATTTATCTACTTGCACTTTGATGTGCTTTCAAACTTCTAGGTTGGCAGGAGCAGCGACCGAGCAACGGGAGCTCACCCCGTCGTGGGGATTCGAACCGCTGACCTTCTGATCGGCAAGTCCTTCTAGGCTCTGTGGTTTAACCCACAGTGCCACCCAAGTTAGTAGAGTATGAGACTGTTAATCTCAGGGTTGTGGGTTCAAGCTCCACATTGGATGAAAGATTCCTGCTTTGCAGGGGGTTGGACTAAATGGCCCTTCCAACTCTTCTGTGATTCTATGGAGGAAAGTATAGGTAGGGTACCTCAAGGCTGTGGGCCTCTCTGTTTAGCCCTCAGGATTCTCACCAGGTCACACCTGTTCCCTAAATCCCCCCCCCCCACTGAACATTCTCCACAAGCCTCCTTTTGTGTTTTTGCTTGAGTGGAATGTGATTTTGCCTCTGGCTTGATTGGTTGCAGAAGGGAAAGATGGTGTGTGTGTAAATCTATCAAAACCTCTAAATTTTGTGTGGCTGTAGACTACTGTACAAAGATAAAAGTCCCACCCATTGCTCCGCCCACATTAGCCTCTTGCCCCCGCCCACTACTGGCACACAGGTTGCCCACAGGCAAATGCAGCCCTCTATCTAAGAAGGGTTCCCCACTGCTGTTTTAAGTGGACAGTGGAGGTAGGCACCTTTGGGTGGCTAGCAAAGGGCCTGCCTACTGTGACTGGCCTTGCATTGTCATGCAGCAAAAAGGCTTTGAAGAAGGAAAAATTGGGGGGAAATGTAGCTCAGAGAAATGCGGAGCTCTCTCTGAGCACATTGCTGAAGAAATCTCCCCCTGGGCATCGTTGCACTTTAGACTCATGCATGCATCCTTGCTTGGCTAGGGAACATCGGCTTTCCACACCAGTTTAGAGGTTGGATTTTAAAAAACAAAATAAAACACTGAAGCAAATGCTAAAGACAAGTCAATTGCTTCCTTGAAAATCCACAGCCATCAGCACATAGTCAGGCAAATGGCTCGGTGGGTGACATGCGCCGGGCAGTGCGCTGACGTCGTGTTTGGATTGCACAGCTGCAGTTAATCAGAAAGGAAGGCAATAGCAAGGGAGCGGATCTACAGCACACACACACACTCTTTTAAACTGATGGCTGCCATTGCAAAATTCATTCAATCAATCAAGGTGAGGGCTGATTCACAAATGCATGTGCATCGCTCAGTGCCTTCACTTGCAGCTTCCTTCATGGTCCCCATTTAAAAGTAACGAAGAACCAGTGTGGTGTATCGCATAAGTGTCACCTCTGACACTCAGTGACCAGGCTACTTACTACCCTTTGGTGTAATGGGCTTGGTATGAAGCGATGCTGCTGCTCTGAGCTTCTTAGAGGAAGTGAAGTTGAAAATGTGACAATTCTTTAATTAAAGAGTGGGCCAAGGCAGAGAGAACCTTAGGCAGAGCAGCTGGTGAAGGCACTGCTGGAGAAACCTCTGTAAATAAAGATCCAGCAACCTTAAGTTAAGGGGCTCTCCAGATTGGTGGGATTTTTACGTGTGCTCTGCAACATGTCATTGATGCAATAATAGTGCCTTAGTGGCAGATTTATACTGGACTGTCCACACATTGTTCCACTTTATTAGTTGTATTGAGAGGCTTCCTCAATGCTGCTTCATTCTTGCCAGCCGTATCGCTAAAACAAAATCCCAAAGAGCCCCCAGGCAAAAATAGTCTGTTGTAGAAATACTCCAGACTAATTGAACTGATAAAGTCAAAAGAGGTATGGCCCATTTTCTAAGACCCAGCAATCGAATGACCATATTGCTTACTGTGCCTTGGGAGCAGAGCTTTGCTGATGATGAGGGAGGAGACTCAGCCGAGAGCTCCCATGTAGACAGAAAAAGGGAGCTGGACAACCAGGCAGCATCCTCTTCTGCATCTGAGAACAACAGTCCAGCTTCAGGGGTACATGGTAGAGCAGACCGCACAACACACACCACTTTGTCCGCTCCCTGGCCCTCAGCAGCTGCTTGCTGGGGCAGCTGCCTCACTCTGCCAAATGGTAGGGCCGGCCCTGCATCCCAGTGACTGGAGGATGGTGTGAGCTCCTCCTTGATTCCCTCAACCCAATTCTTTGTACGTTTTGGTAAGCTCATCTGGCAAGGCAAGATCCTCCCTATTTCCCATTCACGTGAACAGCTTTCTGGCACGGTTTTGATCTGTGGTGGAGAAAAACAACAGCACACCTCTGACCATGCCCAGCTGCGGTCTTCTTATCTCGTCAGCTCAGTGTCTTTGCTCCAGCATCTGACAGCTTGCTCTGTGCGGGCTTCTATTTCCTACAATCCTTGTTTCACCCCTGTTGTTGTTGCTGTACCTGTCTCCCTGTCTTTTGCTCTGCTGCTTGGCATAGACTACGTACATGTGAGTTCTTTTGCAAGGAGCCTCTTTCCCAGGGCCAAGAGAAAAAGCTGCCCGATCCATTTCCGACGTAAAGCAAAATGGCTGGGGGGTTGCTATTTGTTATCCAGGTAAACAGATAAATCAATGCGTGTCTGTATATGTACAAACATGCACACACTCACATATGTTTTGCAAGCGTAGCCACATTTTTCTGACCGCTACTTCAAATCCTCCTTCCAAGCTGTAGCCAGTGCAAGTGTGCAAAGGGAGAATTTACACACCCTTGTTTTCCCTCGCGTATTTGGCTTGCCTTGTTCTCTGCTGGAATAAATTACATGCTTAATATCTCTCTCCCTCTGCCACCCCCAGTTTCACTAATTTTTTTTTTTTGGGGGGGGTGGTTCTTGGAAAGGAATAGGCATGCAACACATTGAAGCTATATTCTATATATGGGCTTAGCCCGGATTTATATTGGGGGGGGGGGGGCAAGATACCCACATGTCATCATCCCCTGTCTGGCTCTTTCTAGCCGATTTGGAATGAAATGTCTGAACAACAATTGTTTTGAATTACTTTCTTTTGACCCCAAGTGCTCAGAAAAATCTGGCAAAATCTTTCTACAATTTCTACTTACTTTAAGTTAAGTATTTTTATTTGTTTACTTGATGGGGGGGCAGCTGCCCGCTTGCCGCCCTGGCTATGCCGATGCTTCTATGTTAGAAAGCCCATTCATAGGTGAGTTTGGTGTGAGGTCTAGATGTTTTGATGTATGTGGTAAAAGACTGTGCAGAATGCCTGCCTCTGTCATTTTGAACCCAGTACAGTGGTACCTCAGGTTAAGTACTTAATTCATTCCAGAGGTCCGTTCTTAACCTGAAACTGTTCTTAACCTGAAGCACCACTTTAGGTAATGGGGCCTCGCGCTGCCGCTGCACCGCCACCACGCGATTTCTGTTCTTATCCTGAAACAAAGTTCTAAACCTGAAGCACTATTTCTGGGTTAGCAGAGTCTGTAACCTGAAGCGTATGTAACCTGAAGCGTATGTAACCCAAGTTACCACTGTATTAGAAACTCCCATTGTTCTAGGTGCATTTTGCAACAGGGAATTTCATTAGCACGAGCAGTTTCTGAGCTCTGGGCGCAGTACCATGGCTAAGATTTCAGATTAAAACTTCAGAGTGGAAGGAAAGGAGGACTTTTTTCTGCCTCCCCACTTCCAGCAACTCTCTGAAGACTGGATATTAAGAATATTAAGGTAAGGTAAAGGACCCCTGGACGGTTAAGTCCAATCAAAGGTGAGTATGGGGTTGCGGCGCTCATCTCGCTTTCAGGCCGAGGGAGCCAGCATTTGTCCACAGACAGCTTTCCAGGTCATGTGGCCAGCATGACTAAACCTCGACTGGCGCATGGAGGACCGTGACGAGTGCCAGAGCGCATGGAAACACCGTTTACCTTCCTGCCGCAGCAGTACCTATTTATCTACTTGAATTGGCATGCTTTCGAACTGCTAGGTTGGCAGGAGCTGGGACAGAGCAATGGGAGCTCACTCCGTCGCAGGGATTCGAACCGCCAACCTTCTGATCAGCAAACCCAAGAGGCTCAGTGGTTTAGACCATAGCGACACCCGCATCCCAGTCTTAAGAATATTATGGGGATGGGGAAGGGAAAGACTAGACCATGTGAAAACTGAACATAATATTTTAGCTGCAGTTCATTCATTTTCAGCTTTGTATTCTTGTTATATAAAATCGCACCTAGATATTCCATTGTTGTGCCCATAACTTAAGTTTAAGGTGCCATTTAGCTCCAAGCTTTCATATCTCTGTTTCTAACACTGTCCACATACCTCGTAATAATATCACAGTTAGAGCCCAATAAGCATTTGTAAAACCCAAGCATGAACATAGAATTGCGTGGAGGCTAACCCTTTGCCCATTCCAACCATAGCTTCACAGTGAACTGTCCTTCCACCCCAGGCTGGGCTGTAACCAGCTCTTCCCACCTGCAGACCCCTGAGTGAGAGAGACAAAGTGACTTAGAGCGATGCCTTCAGGGCTGCTTGCTTGGCTGTTTATTGTTTTTGGGTGGTTGGGTTTGTTTGCCATCCCCACCCTGCGTCCCCTTCCCTCTCTCCCTGCTTGCCTTTGTCACGCAGAGGAAGGCACGCAGAGCTGACAGGTTTCCCTCCGAGCAAATTGAAACCCCATTGCTGCCTTCAGGGCCCTGACCTTTTCCTCGCAGCAGACAGAGAAGCAGGCTCGACTTTGCTGTGGGTAGGGCTTCCAAGGAGGCTAATGCTTATCCTGCGCAAGTGATGTGGAAGCACAGAATTTAGTACTGGCTGATTCTGCAGCTGTATTACTTAAGCATAGAGTTTGGTATCAGAGCAGAGTTCATTTTCTTTTTTAACCTGCAAGTTTCTAGCCCCTGTGGTTATGAATTTAGGCTGGGGAAAGTGTGGGGATTGTTTGTTGTGGTGCCAGGCACTTGACCGTAGGAATCAGGATTTACTGTGGTCAAGGGGCAGGGCTTCACATAGATCCTTTGGTGGTATTCAGCTAAGTTTTATGCAGAGCAGACCCACTGAAATTAATGAACATGATTCACTTAGGTCCATTAGTAGGTCTTCTCTGAGTAAAACTTAGTGGAATGCTGCTCATGGCCTGCTTTTATATCCACTGCAAGAGAACCAGTAAGAAGAGCACTACAATTGTACCTTGCAAGTCAAACAGAATTCGTTCCAGAAGTCCTTTCGACTTCCGAAATGTTCTGTTTCCAAAGTGTGGCTTCTGATTTAATTAATAATTAAAACCAACAACAAGCTAAAAATAGATTAAAACACATGTAAACATTCTACATACCCGGGCACTAGAATATCAGATTCTTACAAACACAGAATGGGTATTATGTGGCACCTGTAACAGGGCCAGTCTTGCAGATCGAAACAGTGGGCTGATACAGAATAAAGCGATCTCACAGGTAAACTTGCAGGTTTGATTCTCAATAACTGGGAGCCACTGGTATATCCTGAACAGTGTCCCCAAGCATATTATCTTGCTTTCTGTCATACAAATAAATGGCTACTATCAATTCTTACAAGATAAAATGTGCCAGGGGGAGATGGTTGTGATGATGGCAAAACTTCCCTCTACCACAGACCCTGGGTGGCTTGTTCACACATGGGGTTTCTGTGCACACAGAGATGGACTGCACCCACCAGGACTTCTTGCAATATACAAGCTCTTCCTCCGTGCCAGCGTTTTTCCATCTTGGACTCCCTGGTGCTGTTGCTCTACAGTTTCCATCATCTCCAGCCAGCTGAGCCAGTGGTAAGAGATTATGGGAGTTGCAGCCCAACATCTGGGGAACCCAACACTGAAGAACGCTGTTCTGCACATATAATGCTTGTAATAATGATAGACGTTTTGTTAATTGTCAGATAATCTGGACTTGGCTGTGACTAACAGGGCAGCTTGTTCTGCCGTGACAGCTGCCAAGATCTGCCATGATTTTGTTCAAAGCAATTTAATTTACTGTGGTGGTGGTGGGCAATTCTGTATGAATATAATTCTGCCTTTAGTGTAACTTCTGTTGTTTGTTATTACGGGCTTTCTTTATGTCTCAATTAAGTGGTTCTCAAACTTTCCGCCCTCGGGTAACCTTTTCTGCATCCATTTTTATGCTGTTAAATCTCTCCAGATCAAATGTGAAACATTGCAGTGTTTTGTTTTGTTTTTACGGGGAGGGGGCGGATTTAGGGCACACTCTATTTACATGAAGTGTAAGGCCTCTTGGTCTTAGCTGTCAATGCTGCACACGTAGAAAGCATGTACTCTAGAACAGGATTGAGGGGGGTTGTTTTTTCAGGGAGCCTGTGTTGGATTGCTGTTATGCTGATTCTAACAAATTGCAGATTGTGCTATGTTTTCATGGGGAAATGGTTCAACTAAGCCTGTAGTTTTTAAAGCCCTTCCTCCGTCTCCTTTTGATGGGGAGTTGAACTAGTGGCCTTCTGGTTTCTGTGGTGGTGCCCCCTGCTGGTTGAGCCACTTATAGCCATGAAGGGGGAGGAAAATATTGAGCTATCTTGGCTCTAGGATGGCTCCACACAGTCTATTAATTCTTCTCCCCACCCACCCCAAAGAAACTGTTTTGCTCTGGATCTTTCCCTGAGCAGCCATTCAAGTGGGCTGAAATTCAGAACCACCTGCTCTGTGTTTTCCCTGCTCCTTGTACAGACTACCTGGTCGCTGGCCGTGGTGCTGGAAGCTGTGCCTAGATACTTTTTACTAGCCTGCAATTGACTCTAGACCAGTGCTCTTCAACATTGCAGTCTCCAGCTATCATTGGACTACAGTTCCCATCAAGTCAGCTTAGCCAATGGCCAGGTGATAAGAGTTGTAGTCTTCACAACCTCCAGGAACCCTATGTTGAAGAGCACTACTCTCAGTTACCTCTGATCTTAGCTCCTGTTGTCCTTCCTCCTTGTCACCCTGATTGGAACCAGGCTTTGGACCAGAACTCCCACCGCCTCCTCATTGGCCCACTTATGGGCCTGTCCCAAAGTTCCAGCTAGCTTTTGTTCCCTATCCTGGCATGGCTCATGTTCCAGCACTGGTGTGCTCAGCTGCCTGTGTTGACACCTGTCTTCAGTCAAAAGGGTAAACAGCCCTTCTGTGTGGCATGTGTGTTTTCCCTTCTTATATTATGTAATGCAGTGATCTAATGTGGTGGTGATGCAGTTTCTTTGTGCTAAACATGCCCGATTCCTTTGACTTCCCTTCATCAGAGTTGCCATTCAACCCATCATTGCCTCCTCTTAAAGTGAAACCGCCCCTGCCCCCACCTCCCCAGTTGCTTGTAAGCAAGTGTGAGGACTGAGCCCTGGTTTAAACTCTGCCCTGGTCTATGGAGCACAGCTGCCTTTAGTCCTGGAGTGTGGAGGGGGGGCAAGGGGGAGGCTCTGGATTCACTAGCAGCGTGGAGCGGAAGGGGTTATCTCCGTATCGGGGAAACTCCAGCGAGCCAACGAATGGCTTGCCTCTTCCTCAGGCACTGCGCATGCAGAGTGGAAAGACTCACGTCTTGACAGCTGCAGCAGTTCCTGGGAAACAGGAGCATGCCTCTCTCCCTCCTCTCATCCATGCCTGGATGTGGAAGATTCTCATCACTCTGAGAGCTTTTGCACTTATTTTTCTTCCTTTCTGTCATCCCTTGTCCACCTAAATGCAATTTCTTCACCTATAGCAGGTCTCCCCCCCCTATTCATTTCTAGATGATCGCTCTCTCTCTCTCTCTCTCTCTCTCTCTCTCTCTCTCTCTCACTCACTCACTATTTTTCATGCTCTGCTGAGTGCTGTTGCTTCCTTTCACGGCCCAGCTGCCTGTCTCACTTTGCCTTCATGAAGATTTATGGAACTGCAGTAATAAACTGTGTTTGAGCGATTCTCTTTTCCGATAATCCTCGGGCGAGCGCCCAATAGGGTGGGTGTGATCTGAGCGAGCCTGCAGTCATGTCCAGCCTGGGACCCCTCCCCATCTTGGTGTCGTCCGGCGAGGCACCAGCAGCCGTGCTACGTACCTAGCAAGGTTTTTCAAGATTGCTTTTCGGAGAGGATTCGCCACTGTTTTCTTTTCTTTTTTAAAAAAACCTCTTGCAAAGGCCACACTTTTCCTGCCTCACATTTTTCTGAGGAAAAGGGGCTACGGCCTTGTACCTGGTTAGCATCCTCAGGTGTGTCTTCCAGAGAACAGGCAAGAAGCCTTCAGCTGCAGGTAAAAGGAGAGCGAATGGATGGGTCAGTACAGAAGAGCTTTAATCCTTCACTTGCTCCAGTGAAGCCCTCCAATGCAGCTCCCTTCCTAGAAGGATTTTATCTTGGCATTGCTTTGCCTTCTCTTCTGATTCTGGCTTGAGGAGCTCCTGTGCGTGTGAGGCAAGCCCTTTCTTTTTCTTCTTGGTCTGCAGCTTGGAAACTACCTGGTTGGAGTGGCATCGTTCCAGCTTGCTTGGAGCTCCTCCTGAATTATACAAAGGGTAAGGGAAATGTTTTTCATTAGCCCAGTTTGTCCCTCTGAACAAACGGAGGCCCTGGTGCCTGTAATCTCGGGGTTCTCCTGCCTCCCTCTATGCCACACCCCAGACAAAACTTCGCTTTCTGAATCTGAACCACTCATCCAGCCATCGCTGCCACAAATTTTGAGCCTGGTTGGCTGTTTGGTTCTAGGCAGGGTGTGAGGAGCCACCTGGCTTTCCTTGGGGTAGTCGGTTGCTAGGCAACACCCTTCCCCTGGAACAAAATGGCCGTTTGGGACCAGAACCTGGTGGGACAGAATGAGAGGCACCGCCTGACTCCTTCTCACTGCCACCGAGCTTGCCTTCTCTAAACCAGCAGTGGGGCATAGCCAGCTAGCTGCAGCAGTTGGCAAAAGGATACCCCTGCAGGCCTGAATCTTACAGGTAGGCCATTGCCCTTTTTGCTTGGTCTCATGTAGGCGCTGCTTCACACGTGACAAGGGGGTGTCACTGATTTTCCTATGCAGGGAGTCCAGGAGTTGTGTGCATAGCAAGCGTGCCGTTAACAGGGCTAGGCATCTGTGCCTATAGCATTCACGGTACAAGTTCACATTAAAAGCATAAGGTGTGAAGGATCGTAGGTCAGTGGCAACATCTGCATTGCATGTGGGTGGTCAATCTTTGGACTCTTCAGGTAGGGCTGAGTTCCTTGCACGAAACCCTGGAAAGCTGCTGCCAGTCGGTGCAGACAGTGCTGAGCTAGTTGGACCAATGGTCTGACTCAGTCTAAGGAAACTTCCTAGGTTCCTAAGCTTTGAAAGCTCTTGAACTTGAGGCTTGATGTTCTTGTTGCAGACCATAGCACTGCCCTGGCATGAAAGTGGTTAAAGCCCACTGTAGTGATGGGGGAAGGGAGGCAGTGGGGGTGGGGGGCTGGATTAATTTGCTTCTCCATCTCTCTCACTTCCTCTCTGTCTCTTTGCTTCTGCTGCATTGTGGAGAGAGGAAAAAGCCCACCATCTCTTTCTTGCTCAAATCGCTTCTGGCATTCCGCACAGAACCCCGGCCATTAGCTGCCGCGAGAGATGCTGAGCCCGGCGAGGGTGGTCTGTAAGCTGGGCAGAGCCTCGGGCAGCTTGCCATTGTTCATGGAGCATGATGGGAACCTGAGAGCTTTTGGCAGCTGGAGGGGATGGGGGGGAGAGAAGTTGGCAGGGGTGGACAGCTCCACATGAGAGGGTGGGTAATGGGAGCGAAATAAAGGCAAGATATGGAGGTCTGGTGCGGTATCAGGGAAAAACAAATTGGGGGGGGGCGGGTGGGTTTCAAGGCCTCTGGATTATTTATGACCTTAATGTTGCGCCACCGGAATCACTTTCAGGATTTAGCCACAGCAGCAGATGCAGGACACCTGCCAAAAATCCAGATTCTGCCCAAAGGCCCAGTTCATTCCTATCATAATCGTTTAATATGCATGACATGAAATGAGAGCCTGTTTTGTTCCAGTGCACTTTGGTGCACGAGTTGGAAAATCCAGATCTCTCCCCTCCCTCCTTTCCTTGAACGGGGGATGCAGTCCACTGGGAAGGGGCCATGGCTCAGAAGAAAAACATTTGCCTTGCATGCAGAAGGTCCCAAGTTCAATCCCTGACATCTCCAGGCAGGCTGGGCTAGGCTGGGAGAAACCCCCTGCTCGAAATCCTGGAGAGCTGCTGCCAGTCAGTGGAGGCAACACTGACCTAAATGGATTGCCGGTCTGACTCAATGTTAAAGCAGCATCATATGCTCCTGTACTGTACAAGCTTTATCTGTTTTCCTTTCACGTTTTAAGGAAATAAAGAATGGGGGTTGGGAAAAGGCTTTGGTGAACAGATAGCATAAATACCAGGTTCAGAAGGAGTGCATTTTTCATATTTTTGGGGACTGCAGTCCAACACATAGTTAAATGTGTTTCAGTCTAGTTGCTGTTTCCCCTGGAGTTAGCCCCAGCATCAAATCGGGGCTGTGGCACACAATTCGCTTCAACGTTTCAAAGCAAAATATACAAGTTTCCAGCCCTTATGGCTGCACAGAAAATAACCTCAAAAGAATCTGGGCAACAAGAAATCTGGGCAGTGGTAATTAAAACCACTCAGGGAGACTTAACACTTGCTGTCATCAAGGCTTGAGTGTATTGCACACCTTTTTGGCCCTTCTCTATAAGCAGTAGAGGGAGTAAAATGGGACATAAAACCACATAAGAAGCTTTTCATGATTTACATCATTTGCAGAATTTGTTTCTTCCTTAGCCCAGATACGGGTGCCTTTTTTGGTTGCTGCACCTTGAGGACTAGAAGACTGACACAGAGCTGGAATCCTGAGCAAGGAGCAGTCCCACTGCTCTAGAGAGGTAGAACCATCTTGGCATTGTTACGTTTCTGAGCACAATTCAAAGTGTTGGTGCTGACCTTTAAAGCCCTAAATGGCCACGGCCCAGTGTACCTGAAGGAGCGTCTCCACCCCTGTTGTTCTGCCCGGACACTGAGGTCCAGCTCCAATGGCCTTCTGGCGATTCCCTCACTGTGAGAAGCCAAGTTACAGGGAACCAGGCAGAGGGCCTTCTTGGTAGTGGCGCCCGCTCTGTGGAACGCCCTCCCATCATATGTCAAGGAAATAAACAACTATCTGACTTTTAGAAGACATCTGAAGGCAGCCCTGTTAAGGGAAGTTTTTAATGACTGATGTTTTAATGTGTTTTTAATCTTTTGTTGGAAGCCGCCCAGAGTGGCTGGGGAAATCCAGCCAGATAGGCAGGGTATAAATAATATATTATTATTATTATTATTATTATTATTATTATTATTATTAGCCAGACACCTGACTTAGAAAGCTGTAAGTGGGGGTAGACCATTAACCAATCAGGGCAATGAGAGGTCCTACAGTATGGTAGAGAAAGATGGGCCAGACTCTGCACTTTTAGGTTATCCACAATAGCTCGGTGAAGAGTTTATCCTTGCCCAAGTGACCCTGCCTAGTCAGCTTTCCCCAGGAGCATCATGAAATACCATTTGGGGCATAATGGGAAGGCATGATTGAATGAGCTATGGTGCAGCAGATGGAAAGGGTGGGCACCCTGTACTTGGAATGAGTCTCCATGCAAAGCAGTGTGGCCAAATTAATTTTTTTCTCCCACTGCTCTCTGATCATGATAACTCCAATCTCTAATTTTCTGTATTGGGCTCTTTCTCAAGTTCTGCATAGACTTCAGACTCCCACTCCTAAACTCTCCACCTATCTGTAAATGGGTTAACTGAATTATATCCCTATCTTTCTCCCTGCTCAGCCACTTTGCCTCCTTGTTCTGACCCTTCAACCTCCTGTTAGGCTGCTGCAATACCCTCCCCTCTCAGTTTTTCTGTCTCCTGTCTCCTGAAGACCCACTTCTTCAAATCACCTTAGCTTCCTCTCCACGGCTACCTGTCCTCCTCTTCCATCTCCCATTAGCCATTTGTTCAGTTCCTGTCACCTTCCCTTCATTGCTGTTTTGATCATTTCATATAGGTTGCAGAATCCTTTTGCTTTCGAACGCCCATCCACCCATTCCTGGGCTCCTGTCCATGGGCATAGCCGGGGGGGGGGGGAGCTGCTCCCCTAATCAGTAAAAATCAATAAAAATACATAGCTAACACAGGTTCTGCCCCCCCCCAACAAAAGGCCTGCACCCCTTAACAAAAATCCTGGCTATGCCCATGCTCCTGTGCCCTTTGCAGCTGCGTGATTGACAGGAGGAGACTTAGCAGGGGGAGCCTTTTCCCACTGCTCCATCTCCATGCCAGGAAAAGGTTCCCCTGGCAGCTTTCCGTTTGTTGTGGCAGCTTTTAAAGGAACAGGTGCCATGCTCCTGCCAAAAATAAGTTGGCAACACAGGCTGCGTACACGGGGGTTGACACATTGCCATCCGTTCTGTGCTAAATCTCTGCATTTTTGTGCTGTACAGCAATGATTGCAGTCACTCAGCATTTGCAGAGTGCTCTCTCCTCTACCCCCCACTCTTCCACTGGAGGATTTATCCATTCGCTTCTATCCATCTTCGGCTGCACTTTATCTTTCTGCAGCAGATGCCAAAGCTGCAAGGGAGGGATGCTGCAAAAGGGGGCGGGAGGACATCGGCACTCTCAGGTTAGCCTTGCATCTCAAGCTCTCACCTGCCTCTTATGTTTAACCCAAGGTCCCCCCTGCTCCTTTGCAAGGTTTGCCCCCACCCTCCACCCTGCTTTCAAATTGCCACCTGCTGGGTTTCAGGGCAGAGCTGGGTGCTAACTGCTCCACCTGTTCTGGTTGTTTTTTTGGGGAAAAACAAGGCTGGCCGTAGACAAGGGAAGCTTGTGGGAAGGAATGGTTATTTATTTATTTTTTTAAAGACCACAAACAGCACCACGGTTGTCCCGTTTTGCAGTTAGCACAAAAGGCCTTTAAGAGAGAGAAAAAAAGAAAATCGTTCTCTTTAGCAGTCAGGAGAGCTGGCATGTTCCACCATCCGAGCGTGTAATTAGAAAGAAGGGAACTGCATGCTGATGCTTTAGCTGTTGGGGTTAAGAGGGAGGAAAGAGAGTGAGTGTGAGAGAGAGAGAGAGCTCACAGTGTAGCCTTCTCCAGGAGCATTGCAGCACAGATTCCTAAGCAGATTCCTCAGGGAGAAATATTTCAACTACACACTCCGTCTCCCATCCCCTGCTGCTGATTTCCAGAAGGTCCACAGCAACCATTTTCTGTGCACTTAACCTGGGAGTTGGACCATTCAAACTCTGCAGAACTTACTTCTGAGTAGGCAGGCTAAGGACCAAGTTTCATTCTCCAGTATCTCCATGTAGGGCTTGTGAGACAGCCCCACCCCCTGCCTGCCAGCCAGTCAGTGCAAGCTTTATTAAGGGTCAGACTTTGCCTAAGGCAGCTTCTTATGTTCCTATGTTGTGCACTTTTAATTGGTGCTGTTGTTAGATGGATCAGCCTCACCTCCTGAAGTGCTGCATCAGGGTCGTTGCCTGTCCTGGCCATGTGCTCTGAGCTACCATGTATGCAGAGTTCTGATGTAGCCCAGTGGATAAAAAGGCTGGAGTTGTGACTGGAAGTCCTGAGATCTAATCCCGCTTCAGCAATGGACTTGGTGTTTCCACGCTCTGTTGTAAAATGAGGCTGGAACCTCTGGAGGTGAATTTGAGGTGGGGAGCAATCTAGGGATGCTAAACGATGGTCAGACTTTGAGATCCTTGCTTCTGTTCACTCTGATCTGAAGATGCTGTAGCAGCAGGGAGTGAGGTCTAGAAGAGCCCTCTATGGCAAAAGAGGCACTCTGCATGTGTATAAAAGCACCCTTTTCTTGGAATTGGAGGGAAATTTCTGGGGCTAAGCCCTTGTAAAATGGACAGAGGGGGACAGTCATTCTTGGGTGGTGCACAAATATTGTGAATAAATAAAATAAATAAAACTGTGGTGCCTTGTGAATCCCTCCTGCCCACCCAACAGAGCTAGATCAAAGTCATGTTGTACTTTTTTCACAGAAAGGCTCACTGTTTCACTGAAATTGGGGGGGTGGGGGTGGAACGCAATGCAAATTCTGTAGTCAGAAAAACCAGTTTTGGCAAGTGAGGAGGATAAAATGGTGCAGATGTTTTCCATTATGCAAATGACATCTGATTGTGGACAGAATTACTCTTCAGCATCAGCAGAAGTGGTGATGGTTTACCGGAGATACTGATACCAGCGCTAGCTCTGGTACTTCTAAAGCTTTCCGTCTCGCTGCCCCTTAATCAACTCCCTTGTCTCTCTTTACATGCCTTCTTGCTCCGCTGCATTGCCCAAGATCATCTACTGTCAAATCTCTTTTGTCCATTACGCCAAGGCCTGTTTCCAAAGGACCTTCCCCTCTGTGTTGTCATCCTTGGGCATCTCCCCTCCCTCTCTTTGCTGCCTTCCCTGCTGTCTAAATTTAGACTGTAAACTCCTCGGGGCACGGACCTGTCTTTCCTACTTACGTTCCTCTGTAAAATGCCATGGTGCAGTGATGGCATTATATAGCTCTCTTGCTTTATTTCGGGTTTTTTAAAGCCAATGTCCAAAATTATATCATACTCTAGGAGCTGGGAACTTGCGGCTCCCATGATTCCTGACCATTAGCCAACGTGTTTGGTGCTCATAGGAGCCTCCATCCCTGGTCCAGGCAGCATCTTGAACACTCTTGTCTTGCATAGGAATATAGGAAGGTGCTGTTGTGGACTGGTTGGACACAGAAAAATGGTGGAAGGAACCAGCTAGGGAACCACCAAAGGAAGAAGGCTCAGAGCCCCGGGAGTTGTGCTGGGACAATGTGATGAGTGGTCAGAGGTAGAAGAAAAAGAAGACTGGGAAGAGGAGGTGTTGGAAGCTGAAGAGGTAACTGGACTTAGTGAGCAGGGAAAGTCGGTAGCAGAGAGAAGTCCAGGATCAGAGGCAGAAGCTGAAGCCAGCAAGTGGGAGAAGAGAAGCCAAGAGGCTGAGATGAGTCAGGCTGGTGAAGAAGCGCTGGTGTCTTCCCCTCCTGCTGCGACAAGCTCCCCTCCCCACTTGTCTCCCAGATCCAGAGGAGGCATGAAAAGGGTGGAGGAGAGGTTGACTGCATGCAGGCACAGTCTCCAATTGCTTGGAAAAAGCCCTGGGGAGAAGGGGACTTTGATGGCTGTGAGGAGGTGGAGCTGTGCTCATTAGGCCTGACACTCAGCCAAGTGAAGATTGTGTTTTTGCTAATAAAGAGTTAACTCCAACTTTGAACGGTGTGATTTGCTGCCAGCTCGCTCTTTGACAGCTGCCTTATAATGAGTCAGACCATTGGTCCATCTAGCTCAGTATCTCCCACATTGACTAGTAGTGGCTTTCCAGGGTTTCAGGTAGGGGCCTCTCTCTGCCCTTCCTGCAGATGTTGGGCATCGATCCTGGGACCCTTTACAAGCAATGCATATGCTGTACCTCTGAGCCACATCTTCAGCTAAATGAGGGTATTTCACAAGGTCATTTGGGTCATTTGGCCTCCATGCATTCTAAAGGCTTCCAACTGGACATCTGCATTATCTGTTGACTCCTGTAGGGTCTTTAATTGATCAAACACATCATTCCTTACCTAATTGTAAAGCCACTTTTGGAGCCAAACTTAACTTTAAAAAGCTGGGTATAAATACATTAAATAAATGGTGTATAATTGCAAGTTGTAGCAGAAAGATCCCACCCGGTGTGTACACCAAGGAACCTCTGATTTTAAACCCCACGTGAGTTTATTCAAACCTGATCTTGATTAATGCTCTCATAATTAATTATGGAAACCGGCTGATACGCTTTTCTAGTAAAATAGGCTTTTTCTAGCAGTCTGAGTACCCCAGATTTCCTGTCTACAAAATATCAGCTTTCTGTATTATTTGCAGAAATACCTGAATGACATTGATACATCCTCATTGAGGAGATGGAGTGAGTCAGCGAGGATCAAGCATTGGTAGATAGGAAACTACTTAAAGTCCCATCAGTGTGATGGGATGGATGGTGGTGAATGTCCCTTCTGACACTCCTTCACTCCCTCGCATCCTCTGATCACTATGGCTCTCTCGATACCTCTCCCTTGATCTATTCTGATGCTTTAGTGGGCTGTGGAGAGCAGCTTCATACATGAGTATGAAGCAATTTCCAAACCTTCTTGACAGTTGAGATGGTGAAGCATGCCATTGGGACAGGAAATGAAAGAGACATTTGAGCGACATTGTCACAATCAAAACTACTCAGCTTCTGTCCACGCTCCCATTTCTTCTGCATCCAATGGTTTGGGAAATGGTGTACTGCAATCCATGGGTGTATCTATCCTGTTGTTTCTTGGGAAATGCTGTGTTTTGATGCAAACTTGGCATAGGCCCACCTCACAACATCATTGGGCGGATGTGGATAAAGCCCCCCACCCACATTGCCAGGACTCTGTTGATTTGTTTTCATCTGTGTTCAAATGGACACACTGGGAGTAATGGGGAATCAATCTGCACTGAGCTTTTATTTTTGGAACAAAATAGGTTTCTCAAGAAGCACGTTTCAAGGGCCAAAAGAATATGCAGTAGAACTAAACTGTGTGTGGACTATGTGGAATAAACAAGTAGCCAGTCTCCATTGGTTCTAGAATAAATTGTTGTGTGCATGAAAACTCTTGACTACCCCTCTGGAAATTCTGACTGCCAGTGACTCAGTTGCTCTGCAGGCACAAAGGAGCTTGCCTATTGAGCATCTGATTGGTCAGTGGCCTAGCCATGTATGGTATGATACTGTAGATTTCCACCATGCCTTATGAATTTGTAATCTGTAGACCCATGTTGGGATGCTGTCCCGACTTGTTGATTAAAACCTGAAAAACTTCCAACCATGGTAACAGTTTGAGATCCAAGTGATAGGGAGAGTCTGGACAGTGGGAGGTCTGCAGGAGTCAACAATCCCTCCAGATGCCCTCCTCACTGCGCATTCATGATGACTTGCGCTCCTGATGCTATTGGGGCAGTTCTATGCAATCCTGTTCTCAAGACTGATTGTGCCTGCAAAAATTTTCGAATGGTCACACTGCTTCCCTTCCATCCAGTGCATATCCTGCAGCTTCCTGCTGAAATACTGTAACTTTTCAGACCACGAACATTTGGGGTCAGGGGGCGGTGGACATCCTGCTTTTATTGGGCTATAGCCCCACCAAACAGCAGAAAGGGCCTCAAAGTAATTTCGGTGCCCAACAGCTAATAAAATGGAGTGATGTTTCGAAGCCCAACAGCTAATAAAATGGAGTGATGTATGGACAGTCCAATATAAATCCTAGGTAAAAGGTAGAGGACCCTGGATGGTTAAGTCCAGTTAAAGGTGGCTATGGGGTTGCAGCGCTCATCTCGCTTTCAGGCTGAGGGAGCCGGCGTTTGTCCACAGACAGCTTTCCGGGTCATGTGGCCAGCATGACTAAACCGCTACTGCATCACTAATGCACTAATAATGCACCATTTTGCAGAAGGAACTTGCCAAATAAATATAACACACACACTACTCTGGAGGGGGCTAAGGTACAATGTGCTGAATGGGACAGAAAGGATCTGGGAGCTGCATTCAAATTCCTTCCTGCTTCTCTGGCTTAGGTGCTGTTGGCAGCTTCTGAATTAGCGGCCCACCTGCCAGGCGACACTTTGCTTTGTGAGGCTTTTTATTTACCTCCCACCCACCCAACCCAGGATGCCAGCTTTGCTGCTATTTCTGATTCTTTATCTCGTGAGCAGCTGGGCGCCAATTTCTGAGCCAGCTGGGCCAATGGGCATCACTGCAGATAGCTCTTGAGAAAACTGCTTACCTTGTGAGTTTTTTTTTTTTATTAAAAATACTAGTGTCAACTCATTCCAGCCACAGGGAATAAGCAGAGTCAAGAGTAATTCTTCTTCTATTACTCCCCGCCTCCCCCAATTCCTGACTCCATCCCAAACATCTGGCTGTGGGCTTTGTGTCAGATTTGCAGCTCCCTATGTGTGTATATGTTTATTTTTCTAATGCAGTTGCACACCCCCCCGCCCCATCATCCGCAAAGCCCCAAAGTGCAGCAAACTATAGCTATGAAAAGCAAAGTGCAAGGCAACTTGCTGTGCTTTTAACATTTTCAAAAAGAGATGAAGGGAAAGCTAGTCTGAAAGGGCCTCAATGTAAATTCGGTGAAAATCACAGAAGCTGCATTTGTGGAAGGTGCAAAAACTCAAGGAAGCATGATGCTGATGAGTGACATAGCATAGAGTTAAGATAGCAGGGCTTTTGTTTGGCTTCACCCCCATGGAGTTCAAGCTTTTTTTAAAAAAAAAGAGGAGAAGAAGAAGAGTTTAGATTTGATATCCCGCTTTATCACTACCTGAAGGAGTCTCAAAGTGGCTAACATTCTCCTTTCGCTTCCTCCCCCCACAACAAACACTCTGTGAGGTGAGTGGGGCTGAGAGACTTCAAAGAAGTGTGACTAGCCCAAGGTCACCCAGCAGCTGCATGTGGAGGAGCGGAGACGTGAACCCGGTTCCCCAGATTACGAGTCTACCGCTCTTAACCACTACACCACACTGGCTTCACAAAAAGTGAATTGCTGCTTCTAATGTGTACGCTCATCCTACTTCCACTTGTGGTAAGCAGGCTTGGCAAGTTTGTGCTGTAGGGTGGCCACTGACCCATCGCCAGGAAAGAAGAAGACAGACAAGGAAGACAGACAAGGACACATTAGCATAAAATCTGCATATATTTCATCATGGGCTGGTTGATACATAGGGATAGTTTGTCAGGGACCCAGGGGAGGTTCCAGTGGGATGGAGAGGTCTCTGCCTGATACAGAGGATCCTGGGGAGGAACCAAGTGGGTGTGTGGGGTTCCCAACCTGTTCTCTCAACCCGCCATCCCTGTGGCACGAGCCACAAGCCCCGCCTCCCTCTCCATAGCCATTGGAGCCTATTTTTGATGCTTCTGTTGTGCGTTTTGTGCTGTCAGATACTGGCAATAGCCACGCCTCTCGGGGGGGACGGGACGGGATGTTCCTCCTGCCCCATCCATCTGCCTTGAAGCAGAGACACCTCCCCTACCAGCTATGTCCAGGAGAAACAAAAAGACAGGCAAACAGGTGCTGCAGGTGCCTCCTTCTAGGCAGCGTGTGTGATTGCTTGCTAAGGAGCTGAAACTCTTGCTGCACTAAGCTGAGCCCACCCCATTCCTTTATATAGGATAGCATGGGGTGTGTTGTTGTTGGATCAATGCCTTCACTTTGGGTAGTTAGATTTCCTGCCTTTGTGCATCCGTGCCTGCAATTAGCTATGAGTATTGCTTGCCTGTGCCTTAGACCACTGATTTTCATAATGTACTGCACCAAACTAAACATGGCATTCTTGGAAAAGAATCCTGATTTGAGTTCTTGATCTTTGGCAACTGGGACCCAGGGCATTTTAATATACATGTATAGATGCGTGCTCTGGTCCAGGGGGTCACGAAGAGTCGGACATGACTAAACAACAACATAGATGCAAATTTGGATCAAGTTAAAGGTAAAGGGACCCCTGACCATTAGGTCCAGTCGTGGCTGACTCTGGCGCTCATCTTGCTTTATTAGTGAACCAGAGCAGCGCACAGAAACGCCGTTTACCTTCCCGCCGGAGCGGTACCTATTTCTCTCCTTGCACTTTGACGTGCTTTTGAACTGCTAGGTTGGCAGGAGCAGGGACCGAGCAATGGGAGCTCACCCCGTCGTGGGGATTCAAACCGCCGACCTTCTTATTGACAAGTCCTAAGCTCTGTGGTTTAACCCACAGCGCGTTATCATTTAAATAGAAATAAAAAGAATTTCACCATAGTGGGCAAGCAATACTGCGATCAGATGGCCTGTGCACCTGCCCAGGTGCAGCTCACTGTTGATGGGAACTTCAAGGCCCCTCTTGCTCTCCCACCTTTGGGTTCTGTCTCTTTAAACTGGGCTTGGTCTGGTCCATCCTTCAAGTAGAGTATTGTCCCTAGGAAATATGGCCATCTGGTTGTGCAGTTACCTGCTTTTAGACTCTGGACTTAATGGTCTCACAGGAACCTGCTCTTTGGAAGTTACTTCATTGCTTCAAATGGTTTTACAGGGAGCCTCTCTTTTTATGAGCACGTGTATGTCTTTATTACTCAAGATGTGATAAACCAGCCCTTTTGCATTTGGGGATCCTCCCGTTCATTCTGCTGATTTTCTACTTTGGATTTTCAGCTCCAGACACAGCTGGGTTTGTGTGTTGTTTTAGAAACCTTTTGGACCAAAGGTGGGTATTGGCAACTGCCCATAAATTTTACAGATTGTTCATGTTTGGGGAACATAATAAACAGTAATCCAGTGTTGGTGAAAGCATAGTGGAGCGTCCATGATCTTGTCTCAAAAAGGGGATATACTGTGGAGGAGAGCTAAGAACCAAACTAAGTGTGATTGCTTCAGGCCTGTGTGTTTAAGGCTGTGTGTACTAAGAGAGTTTGTGTACTGGTCCAGTAAACGCTTCCACTGCGCAACCAGCAACAGTTCTCTTTGCAGAGCATTGATTAAGTCCAGTGCAGAGATTCTTGTTGCAGTACAAGCTTCAGAGTCTCAGCAGCAAGGAAATAACGACACAGGGAAGCCTGTCTTTCCAAAGACAGGTTTATTGCAGAAAGATAACAGAAACACCTCCGGAGCTTTCAGACATTTTTGCTTCACGCCCCAGGCAGAGAAAACAAACAGTCTTTATATACTGAGCAACTTAACAACTTAACGAGCTTGACTACTTAAAGTCACATAACATTGCTAACTTGCCAGCGTCTTAGGTTTCACACCCTAACATGTACACTATACCTTTAAAGCACATTTGAAACATTTCCCTCCTTAAAGAATTGTGGGCACTGTTGTTTGTTAAAGTTAGCCAGGAATTCTAACTCTGTGAGAGGTAAATACCAGAAAGTGCTGGGAGTGGCGGCATGTCTGAAGTCCTGGAGAGTCGCTTTCCGTCTGCATGGACAATAGTGGTCCAACTTGGTATAAGACAGTGGATTTCCTGCTGCATTGGCAGCTGGTTGAACTAGATGCCCTTTGAGGTCCCTTCCAGCCATACTGTTGTTGTTGGTATCCATCTGTCTTGGGAGACAATGGAGGAGTGAACCTTTGGGAGTGAAATTGTAAGGAAGCGCCTGCTGAGGCTGTAGATACCGATAGGGGAGAGACATGTTTTGTTCCAGCTGGGGCAGATGAAGGCGTCTGGTTGTGTTGCTGCAGATGCACTATGGTGTTTCTTTTCTCTCTGCTCCTCACAGCAGTCATTTCTCCTTTGCTCACTGCTATGGACGCACAACCTGATTGTCTGTCTCCAGGCACTGTGATTGTCTGTGAGAGATTCCCACACGGTGGGGTTGATGTCAGCCTTCATGCCACGTTTGCAGGCATCTTTGTAACACA
The DNA here is from genome assembly GCF_951804945.1 of Podarcis cretensis. Taxonomy (NCBI): domain Eukaryota; kingdom Metazoa; phylum Chordata; class Lepidosauria; order Squamata; family Lacertidae; genus Podarcis; species Podarcis cretensis. The sequence continues at coordinate 24,914,793 of NC_137182.1, read as the reverse complement.
GAGTTGGTTTGCCAATGGGTCTTGTGCCTGAAGCCAGCTTCCTGTAGAGCATGTCCTTGGGCATCCTGCCACCTTCCATACTGTGCACATGACCAAGCCAGCATAGACATCGCTGAGACAGGAGTGAAAACATGGGCATGGGAGGGTTTGGCTCCCGCCTTCAACTCAGCCATGCTGCACTTCCAGTTGCCCTACTCCACTCCACCTCTGTTTTATAAAGGTTTGCATTGAGTCTGCTGCCATCCAATCTAGTTTGCCCCTAAGAGAACCCCAGAAAGTATGTTTCAAAAATAGTTTTTGGGAGACTGAAATCATTCTGAAAGCTAATAACAATCTCCCTTCTTACCTTAGTGACCTGTTGAACAATTACTGCAAGGGTACAAGATACACAGGATCACTGTGATCTCAATAAACCCTTTTGATGTCTGATTTGTTTTGCCCCACTGATGTGGTAAATAGCTGGACTGTCCATAATTTGTCAGGTTAAATGGTGGCAACCCTATTTTCAACTCTCTTAAAGAGCTATCGTCTGTCTCCTGTGTTAATTGACGAGGGCCATTTCATAGAGTGCCACTGATTTACTATCTAAGGTGCTCCTCTCCCAGGGTGTAACAGAGACATGGGAGTAGGGTGATAAAAGTGGCAGGGATTTAGAGCCATTCATAAAAGCAAGGCATGCATCAAGAGTTGAGGGAAAGCAGTAACAACGACTTAGTAGTTCCTTCTCACTTTGAGAAAAATCTGTAGCTCAGTGAAAGAGCATCTGTCTTGCATGCAGAAGGTCCGGGTTCAATTCCCTTGCATCTCCAGGTAGGGCTGGGAGGAGAGACCCTGCCTGAAACCCCAGAGAGCCTCTGCCAGTCTGTATAGGCAATACTGGCCTGACCCATGGCAATGACTAGTGGACCCATGACCTGACTCTGTATAATGGCAGAGGTAGTCATCCTGTGCCAGGTTTGTACTACAGTGGTACCTTGGGTTAAGTACTTAATTCATTCCAGAGGTCCGTATTTAACCTGAAACTGTTCTTAACCTGAAGCACCACTTTAGCTAATGGAGCCTCCTGCTGCCGCCGCGCCGCCAGAGCACAATTTCTGTTCTCATGCTGAAGCAAAGTTCTTAACCTGAAGCACTATTTCTGGGTTAGCAAAGTCTGTAACCTGAAGCGTATGTAACCCGATGTACCACTGTATTTGGGCTGCAGTGATTTGGTTTAGGCCAACTTCTATCTCTCAACCTAACCTACCTCTCAAGGTTGCTCTGAAGCTAAAATGGGGAGGAGGAAAATTATGTAAGCCACCTTGAACTCCTTAGAGGAAGAGTGGGATAAAAATATAAATACACATGTGCAAACACACACAACTTCCCAAAAAGGGAGGTCAATGAATTCGAGCAGTGGTTTTCAACCAGTGTGCTGTAGCACCCTAGGGTGCCTTGAAGGATGGTTAGGGGTGCCGCAGGCAACACTGCCCTCTGTCCTTTTTTCCTTCCCTCCCTCCTCGGATGCCCTCTCACGTCTCTGCCTCCCAAAGGCTTTCACAGCTGTTTATTGCAGCAGCCCTGGCTGTAAGATCCACAGGCAAATGGTGCCTCTGGATGGCACCTCACTTTGGGGCTCAAGGATGGCAACAGCAGCTTCCCGGAGGAGTGAGTGTGAGAGAGAGAGAGAGGGGAAAGGAGAAGAGGGTGAGGGAACACTCCACAAGGGAGGGTGTTTGAAAAGGGGTGAGAAACTGGCAGCTCTGTAGGCAAGGGGTGTGACATAACTGGGCTCCTGAGCCCCACAGGGGTGCTGCAGAAAAATGTAGTTGGTTCATGTAGCCATGGACTCAAAAAGGTTGAAAACCTCTGCATTAGGGCAAATAGGGTACTGCCCCACCAACCTCAGTACTGCCCTCAGCCAGCCTCCACATGCCTGCCTTCTTGCAACCAGTCCATGAATTGGCCCTGGCTGTCAGCTTCCTCCTCCTCCTTAGCATCAGTGTTGTGCTTGTACAACTCAGCAAAGAGAAGATGGGGACTAATCTGGAATCATAGGAATGTAGAGTGGGAAGGGACCCCGAGGGTCATCTTGTCCAATCCCTTGCAATGCAAAGAATCCCTGACAGGCGGTCCTACATCCAAAAGCCTCCAGTGAAGAAGAGTCCAGATTTTGCTGCCAGAAAGTTTTGCCTGACTTTTAGTCAGAATCTCATTTCTTGTAACTTGACTCCATTGGTTTGGGTCCCACTCTCTGGAGTAGAAAACAAGCTTGTTCCATCTTCCATGTGGCAGCCCTTCAGATACTTGAAAATGGGTGTCATATCACCTCTCCATCTTCTCCTAGACTGAGTTGGCTCCACCTGCCATTGACTATGCCTGTCATTGGATTTGGTTCCACCTAATTTTGGGTTCTCTTTTAGCTTCCCTACCACTGTTCCCAATGGACACCAGCCGTCATTGCTCCTGAAGGATTATTTTGAATGGTGTGAAATGATGTGCCTGCTTTCCATGAGGTGTTTGTATTTGCCAATAAAAAGACACTCCTCCCAAAGAATAAATGGGATCATTTACTGTGTAGGCATTAAAAATGTGTGCTGGGGGTGTCAGATGTGACATACTTGGGAATGGGAGTTTGCAGCAGAGTGACAAATTGTGACAAGCAGGAATGATGATGGCTTGGAGCTGTATCTTGCATCAGTCTGGAGGGCTTCAAATTGCAGCCTCTCTTTCTATACAGGAAGTTTAAGTAATAGGGTGCTGCATAGAATGTGTAAAAGCCAGGCATTTCTATGCCCACACAGCTCTCCTTCTAGGCAAGCAAGGGGCATTTCCAGTGTCCAAGGACACATTCCATAATGAAAAAAGCTCTTGAGAAAGGACCAGAGCAGAGCAACTGAGGGGTGCGGCCTGGAGAGAGCCCCAAGGGCCAGACTGAAAGCCTTGGAGGGCCATATTCATCTGTGGACTAGAGGTCCAACATGTGTACTGGGACTAGGAGGGTGACAGCCAGGGAGCCAGAAAGGTAGAGCTAGGAGAGGTGGTTTGAGGACAGCCGTGTGGAAGATGTGGGCCTTCAGGAGAGGAACTTTTCAGGTGCCAAGATTGCCAGCGCATCCCATCAGCAAACGCAACCTGCCAGACCACAACCTGTCCTTCAGGTAGATTTAGAATATTGGACCCAGCTTGGACATGTTTAACTTTGCTGGTGGGCAGGGGACACAAAGTGTGATGCCAAGCTGCATCCATAGCCATTTCCTCCCTCCCTTGATCTTCCTCAGTGTAGCACTTCAAAGGTGGTAAGAAGATGCTTTCCCTAAAATGGCAATAAAATGAAATGAAATCTGCAGCTGAGAGCTCGGCTGAGCTGATCTTCATTTTTACTGCCTTGTTAAATCTCTTTTTAATTTTTTTCAACACTAGTTTTCTTCCACCACCCCACCCATTCTTTCCAGATAACAAGAACCCATAAAGTATTTTTATGGAGGAGAAAGCTTGTCTTTCCTTTGCCAATCTCTAGAGCCATCCGTACACTCCACTGCTTATTACAGCTCTAACTGAAGCCGTATATTATTGCAAAATGGCCATCTTGACGTGGCTCAGCCCATAACTGGGACTGTGCCATTTTCAGAAGGCAGAGTCAGCAACCTCAAGAGCAGGACCTTGTGGGTTCTGTGATTATTGAGCATTTGCAAAGAATGTGGAGTTATCAGGGAAATCAACGTGTCTGATAGATTTAAGAACATAAGGGTTGCTTCTGCTGGCTCACAGGAATACTGCATTAGCTGCTCAGTATTCTGTTGATTTACGCTGGCCAGCCTGTTTTAAGTTACACACAGCTTAGACTCTTATCTCTTAGTGGTGGGTAGGAAGCTACTGATGCTGCACACAGAAGTTTTACTTCTGGTTACCAAAGGAAGTAGAAAATAAAGAGGAGAACTGAATTGATCAGTACAAAAACCAAAGAGAAAACAACTCTTCCCCCACCCCACCCCCAAGAAGAGCGCCAATAAAAATTGGCATTCTGATTTTTGGAGGGGTTTCAAAGGAAGTATGTGGCTAATGATACAACTACTATCCTTTTTTGTCATGGGAGGCTCAGAGCAATGTTCTTCCTGTTGGTGGTCCCCAGATGTTGTGAGACTACAACTCATGGGAGTTGTAAACAAGCAACATCTGGGGACCCATGGTGGAAGAACATGAATTTAGAAGATGCCGCAGTCAGAAAGCTAGACAATACTGTTAACTGTTTCTTTTAAATCAGAACAGAACAGCTACTAGAAAGTCCTGATTCTACCCAGATACAACCATGTCTATACGACGCTATCCAGACATTTGCCAGTCTTGCAGGCCTGTTTTCCATGGGTCACCCTGATCCTATCAAAGCTTGCCTCTGCTAGAGAAAGTATGATTTCCGACAAAATATAAAGACTTATTGGAAAATAAAACTCCAAGGTGGCTTTCACCGCTGGAAGCTAAAGCCCGAAAAAGACCCAATATGGAGGCCAAATGGCCAAAATATTGGGAAATATTAGAAAAAGATGGAGACAATTGGAAATTGCAGAGTTTGGAGAAAATTAAGGACAAAGTGTGAGACTGGTTACATTACGCTCAGATTAATGAAGTTTTTAAAAATGACAAAAAGTTAGGGTTCCAGGTGGAGAAATCGAAATTGGAAACAGAACTGTTAGAACCTAAGACTAAGATACTTTCAAGAATGTACAACTTGCTGTTAAAATGGAATACACAAGATGAAATGGTTAAATCGGCCATGATAAAGTGGGCACAGGATATAGGGCATAACATCATGTTTGAGGACTGGGAAAGGTTGTGGACCAACGGGCTGAACTTCACTGCATGTAATGTTTTGAAGGAAAATGTAATGAAAATGATATATAGATGGTACATGACCCCAGTTAAACTTGCCAAAATATACCATTTGTCTGATAACAAATGTTGGAAATGTAAAGAAAATGATGGAACATTCTTTCACCTCTGGTGGACTTGCCCGAGAGTGAAGGCCTTTTGGAAAATGATATATAATGAGTTGAAAAAGGTATTTAAGTATACCTTTACTAAGAAACCAGAGGCCTTCCTTTTGGGTATTGTCGACCAGAAGGTGTTAAAGAAGGACCGAACATTTTTTATGTATGCAACAACGGCAGCAAGGATACTCATCGCTAAGCACTGGAAAACTCAAGATCTACCCACACTGGAAGAGTGGCAGATGCAACTGATAGACTATATGGAACTAGCCGAGATGACCGGCAGAATCCGAGACCTGGGAGAAGAGAAGGTTGAAGAAGATTGGAAGAAATTTAAGATTTACTTTAAAAAGCATTGTAATTTGGTTGAATGTTAAGATGGAGGCTAGATCATAAATAACTGACCACCACTAAATTAGATGCAATTAGGATGATAAGTGAGATTGAGGGAAAACCATAAACCTTTGGGAGAACTATTAGATTATATTCTAAATGAATGGGACATAAGAATGTAAACAAGATGATAAATTGCGGGCAAGAATTGACAAAGATGCAAGTGGGAGCGGAAGACGTGAGGGAGTCCAAAGAAGTTATGAAATTATGTTATGATATATGTTACATTGTTTATTATATTGGCATTTATGTTTAAAAATCTTAATAAAAATTGATTTAAAAAAAAATAAAAAATAGAGAAAGTATGATTTCCATGCCAGCGACTATAGAGGGGAAGTCTGATGTAGTGTTGGAACTTCAGGAGTTAGTCTTTGACTTCAGCTAAGCAGGTGTTATCCTTTATGAAGACCACTAATTTATGGGTGCTGTTGATCAGGAATGTCTAACTTCTTCTGCATTATTGGAATCCACTCTATTCCCCAGACACCATCTTTGGGGCCAGAAATGTATTTTGCCATACAAACTGATCCTCTCATAAAGGGTCAGACTCCATGGTCTTATAGCAGTAAGGGATTCACAGTTCTTTTATTTATACATTCATTTATAGGCTGGGTTTTTTTTTTAATAGCTCTTCTAAAGACATGTAAAATACAGTTCAGAAGCAAAAGAATCAATTTATATGGCAGCAGCACACTATTTTAAAAGCATATGCCACTTTAAAATAAATAAAACAGCAACATGAGTTGCAGTAGATAAGCTAGGTAAGCATTCTAAAACAACTCACTGACTTAAGCTCATAAGAAACCTACATTAGAAAGAAGCAGCCCTAAATTAGTGTGCTTTTAAAACCTGCTTAAAGATGTAAGGCCTCTCCAGACGTCCTCTTCGTTGTGCATTCATGATGATATGTACTCATGATATTATTATTTACTTGCGCAAAACTTTTGAGTTGGTTATACAACTTCATTTCCAATCTGTGCATATCCTGCAATTTCCTTTTGGAATCCTGTAACTTTTCATAACGCAAATGCGTTTTTGGGGGTCCCACTTACTGTTGCGCTATAGCCCCTCTAGACAGCAAAAACGTGGTAGCATTGGGGGATGCATTGCATTCTGCTAATAAAGCAGAACAAGTCCACCGCTACTGTGTGAAGAACATACTGCTGAATATACTTATGAGAAAACACCGGTCTGGAGGGCTCCTTGCAGAGTTGAGGTCATCCCCTCCAAGCCATTGGCTGAGTTGCTGTGATGTCATAGAGTACAGTATTCATAAATATTTTAACAGCTGCAGGAGGGGAAGTTGACAAAGGGAAGATTATTTTTCTGCATAAAATACATGGGACAGAATATAGCTGTCCGATACTTCAAATGGAGCATTTAAGCTAGTGTGATTGGTTATGGAAACAGCATCATGGGGCTATTTAGGAATGTTTACAGTGCAGTTAGCTGGTGTGTGGTGGGGAGGTGGAGTTTGCTTCCTTGGATGTGAGCACTGTTGGCCTATTTTATTGATGGTAATGAATCAAGATGTCTGAAGGGACACAAACCTTTTGGGAACCAGGCTGTGCTGCTGTTCTTTCCTTTCTTGGGGCAGGCGTCAGAAGCGGAAGCTCCCTTCTCCAGTTTTCAGATGTTCTAGCTATTCCTGAGCTTCAGAGCGATGTTCCACAAAAATTCCTCCCTCCTCCCCCATGAACCAACCTGCACCTCATTTCCGTTTTCTTTCAGTTCCTTTATGTCCGTATTTACTGTTGCAGAATGTTCGTCTGTCTTTGTCCCTCTGTCTGCCTCTGCTTGAGAGCAGGGGCACCTAGGCTGTCATCCCCATTGAGGTCTCATGACTGTCTTATGTTTGATTTTAGCGCCCCCGGGGGGCAGTTTTGATGTCTCCGTGGTACCTCCCACCCCCAGTTGTTGTCTTGATATTATATGTTTATGTCTTGTCTGTCTTCCAGATGACGGCCTCTTTTCTGCCCCTCACCCCACCCCACCCCCAAGCACGTCCCCTTTGTCCCCTTTGCACTGAGAAACCCCCTTGAAATCACTTTGGAATAAAAAGTGATTGGAATGGACTTCCCTCCCATCTCCCCATCTCTTACCTACCTCTGTCATGCCCCTGTAAAGACCGAGATCTATCTGCCCCTTCCTTCAAGAGTCTGAAAATTTTTGTGGCCTTGTTCTGAGGCTGATCAGTGGGAAGAGAAAGCTGTAGCAAAGTTGCCACCAATGAGTAATGGAGGCTGGTCCACATAGGGCAGGCTTCCTCAACCTCGGCCCTCCAGATGTTTTGAGACTACAATTCCCATCATCCCTGACCACTGGTCCTGCTAGCTAGGGGTCATGGGAGTTGTAGGCCAAAAACATCTGGAGGACCGAGGTTGAGGAAGCCTGACATAGGGCAAATGGGGCACTTCCCCACCAACCTCAGTCTGCCCCTACTTGCCTGCCTACCTAATTATATCCATCCCAGGTGCAGTGGCTCTGGCTGTCAGCATCCTTAGTCCCTGCATTGCCCTTGTAAAACTCAGTAGGATGGAGGATGTACACAAAGCTAGAAGGTGTTGGCTGCGCCTGTCATTGGCTCTAGCTCCCCCTACTGTTGGCCTCCCTGCCTTCCAATCTACCAGTTCCAACGGGCACCAAAGGGAAAATCCTGCTGGTTTCTGGATGGGACTGTTCTTTCTCTATCCCAAAAAGACGGTCATGCAATGCTGAAGACTGATCAGCACTTCATTCTAACATAGCCTCTGATTGCCTTCTTTCTCCCTACCCTGCCCACCCCTTTTTGAGAAAGCTCTCCCACTCCTTCCTATAGAGCCAACATTCCTGGTCCTCTTTCTGCCCTGTGAGGTAAGTAGAAAGGTACCCTGACTCCCTCTCTTGTTTCTTCCTTCCCTTCTCTCCCAATCCGTGTAGATCCCGAGAGGACCAGCGCCCACATGATCTCAGCAGACGATGCAGAATATCCACGGGAATACCGGACCCTGGGCAATGGCACACGCCGATTCTCCAACGTAGGCCTGGTGCACACCTCGGAGCGCCGGCACACGGTCATCGCTGCCCAGAGCCTGGAGGCCCTGACAGGGCTCCAGAAGTCTGAGATGGAACGGAAGCGAGATGCCTTCATGGACCACTTGAAGAGCAAATACCCCCAGCATGCTTTGGCCATCCGAGGACAGCAGGAGAGGATCCGGGACCAGGTAAGAGCTACCTTTCTTTCTTCAATCAAGTTCCTCTCTCAACACTCACAATGTTTTCTTTCTCTGGGTTCATGGCTTAACATAGGCAAGATGCAACTTTCCCAATTAGGACTCTTTCAGTCCTCCTTACCTACTTAGATCAGGAGCAAATGAGGAAATTATTCTGGTATGTGTAGTATTCTCCTCCTGATTCCTTAAATCTGGGATGGGGAACCTAGGGCCTTCCAGAGGTTGTTTGATTACAACTCCCATCAGCCCTAGCCAGCATGGCTGATGGTCAGGGATGAAGGGAACTGTAGTCCAGCAACATTGGGAAGACCACAACTTCCCAGTCTTTGCCTTAAAGCCATGGGACTTATTCAGGTGACACCGTTCTGGCAACAAGTGGTGTGAAGCGGGACTTTGGAGATCTTTATGGAATAGCCAAGACCTTGGTCCTGCTTCTCAAGGAGACATGTCTAGCTGTATTATAAGTTTAAGTACACATTTCAGGTCTGATCAAAATTTTATACTAAGCCGTCTTGAGGGATTACAGATCACAATAAGGTACTGGAGATACCCGATAAGGAATTGTCAAGCATCATCATGAAACGCCCATTTCCCAGGTCCTTTTGTGGAAGCCATAGTAGAAACTGGTTCGGTTTCAAACACATTTAAATTGGTAATATAGATCTTGTGTTCTGGGATGCTGCACAAGACCCTTTCATTTTTGTAAGACAGCCTTTTATTTTTGGTAATTCTTATTCTGCAAGATTATATAAGCTGGTTTGTATGTTTTCTTACACAATGCCATTATTACGTAGATACTAGCTACCCAACCTCCATGAAACTCAGGCTTTAGGTTGCAGCTTTTTGGATCATTGCCACCAGCAAATTGGTGGCTAGTTAAGGGTAAAGGAAAGCAAATACCCTTTATTGGTTTTATTCAACTTCTGTAGTCCTCTGCAATGAGTCTCATGACAACCTAAGGCAGGGGTTTTCTTATCTTTTTGAGTCCACGGTGCCCTTGACCAAACACATTCTTTCTGTGGCTCCCCTGTGGAAGCCACTTATACTGGGGTTCCATTACAGGAAGTGCGTAAGTGGGGATTCGCCCTGCCCTGTTGAGAGTGGAGGGGGAGGAGGGAGAGAATCAAATCTGGAATATGATTGGAAGACAGAAAGCAGGAGGAGCAGCAGGACTCGGGCTGGGGAGAGAGATAGAGAAATAGATCAAGAGAAATTTGCAAATATGAAGGAAGGATGGCTGACGTGAAGAGGGGGAGAGAGGGGAGGGCCCTCCTGCAGCACCCCTGGCCAATTGTTAAATTATCCAAGGATGCAGAGGTTGAAAACCTCTGACCTCATCTTGCCAACCTTGCCAACCTCTGGAGCTGGCCATTCAGTGCCTGCACAGTGTTGCTGTGCCAAGCATAGCAGTGTGGCACTCCCTCCGGTGCTGAGCATGTATAGGTGTCAGTGAACACTGCAAATATAACATTCTAGGCCAAAGGTATTCAGCCTTTTTGAGTCCACAGTTCCCTTGACCAACTACATCCTTTCTGTGGCACCCCTGTGGGGCTCAGGAGCCCAGTTATGTCACCCCTTGCCTCCAGAGCTGGCAGCCTCTTACCCTTTTTTGAACACCTTCCCTTGTGGAGGATTCTCTCAGCCTCTTCTCCTCTCCCCTCTCCTTGGGAGTCCTCTGGGCAGCCGCTGCTGCCACCCCTGGTCTCTGAGCTGCTTCCCTGCCCCAAAGAGAGGTGCCTCCTCACACTGCCCCACATTGGCCTGGGAAGCACTCCCTGGCCAGCCCCAGAGGCACCATTCACCATTCAGCTTATAGCCAGGGCTGCTGCAATGAACAGTTGTGCAAGCCTTTGAGAGGCAGAGACTCAAGACGGCATCAGAAGGAGGGAGGGAAGGAAAGAGGGACAGTGGCCAGTTGCCCGTGGCACTCCAAGGTGCCTCGGTACACTGGTTGAAAACCACTGTTCCAGGCAGTGCCAGTCTTTGCAGCAAGAGCTGCAGATATGACCCTAAGGCTTAGTACATGGTATCAAACAACAGATGTACATCCAGATTTAGTACTCTGAAAAGTATACCTATATTCAAAACCTGGGGAGGCTAACCTGTGGCCTTTCATCATAATCACCACCACCACCATCCTACTTTATTTATTATTTATATCCCGCCCATCTGGCTGGGTTGCCCCAGCCACTCTGGCCATCTCCGGCCATTCTGCCTGTCATTGGCTCGGGCTCCTCCTACTGTTCGTATGGGATGTGGGTGGTGCTGTGGTCTAAACCACTGAGCCTCTTCTGGCGGAAATGACTAGCAGAATCCGAGACCAAGGAGAAGAGTTGGTGGAAGAAGATTGGAAGAAATTTAAAGTTTATTTACAGAAACATTGTAAAATTAAGGAATGTTAGAAGGATGTTGGAATGAAGTTATGTGGTCTTAGCAGAAATGATATAAAGGATTAAGTAAAAATAGATAGTTAATTGGTGAAAGAAGAGAGTGTAAAATTACAGTATGTTAAGATAAATTATTAGGATAAAAACAAAGATGGAAAGGATTTGCTGAAATATCTAATTGAACTAGAAGACAAAAAAGGGAGGTGTGAGGAGGTCAAGGAAACAAGCAAATGAAAAATGAGTTGTGGGAAGGTTTGATCTGTTTTTTCCCCTTCTTTTTCTTTTTTCTTTTTTTTCTTGGTTGTTTGTCTTTTTTGTAATCTTTAAAATTGGAATAAATATTATTTAAAATAAAATAAAATAAACCACTGAGCCTCTTGGGCTTGCTGATCAGAAGGTCGGCAGTTTGAATCTCCACGACGGGGTGAGCTCCCGTTTCTCTGTCCCAGCTCCTGCCAACCTAGCAGTTTGAAAGCACGCCAGTGCAAGTAGATAAATAGGTACTGATGTGGTGGGAAGGTAAACAGCGTTTCCCTGTGCTCTGGTTTCTGTCACGGTGTCCCATTGCACCAGAAGTGGTTTAGTCATGCTGGCCACATGACCCAGAAAGCTGTCTGTGGACAAACGCTGGCTCCCTTGGCCTGAAAGCGAGATGAGTGCCACAACCCTATAGTTGCCTTTGACTGGACTTAACCGTCCAGGGGTCATTTACCGTTACCTTTACTATTCATATGTTGTTGGGGCTCCAATTCCCATCAGTCCCAGCCACAGAGCTAGCTCTGTCATTAGTCAGACTGAGGTGACTGAAGCCCCCAAGGCAGTAGTCCTGTAGACACTCCGCGGCAGGCACAGAAGCCGCACCAGTATCGGCTGAAATCATGCAAGAACTTGCGTAGTTCAGCCAAATTTTGCAATTTGGTGGGTGGAAGATAGTTTTGTATAGCTGAATTTGACATGTAAGAAATGAAATCCCGCCAAACAGCCTTAGAAATACATTCTTTACGCTTAGAAATGTGTAATTTGTGAGCCATTTTCCCTGTGATGACCAGAGCTCACACATTCTTGTCCTGCGACAAGAGATTCGAGTCCTGTAGTGCCTTCCGTTTCTGGAACAGATGCTTAAGTGCTTGTAACACAAACTGTTAGGAATTAGTCGTGTGAGAGCTGAAAAATACACGTCTCGTTTTGTGCCAGGTGTGCGAGAGAATGGCACTTCTTTAGAGGCACCTGTTCTGCATGCAGGCTCAGCGCTGTGAGTAATGTGCCTGTGATCACCTGCAGATCACTTTCGACTCCCTCCTGTTGCCTAATGACTTGAAACTCAGCACAGAGCAGCCTTGCTGAAAGCCAGATTCTCAAGCTCTGCTGGGCTTTTGTCTCCTTTCCCCACTAGCAGTGATATTTCCACATTCGGGCTTTTATTTGATCCGGGGCTCAACTTAGGAACCTCTTTTCAGATCTAAGGTTCAGTCCTATGACCTGGATAGTGAAGTCTTAATGTAGTTGCACAGCTATTTCTTGCCTGATATATTAAGGCCAAATCTCTCAGCTGCTACTAGTTTCAAAGGTCAGGTTAGCATTTATTTCCCAAGGGAGTGAGTGGGCGGGAATTAGAGTGACCCGGTGAAAAAGGGAAAGGGGACTCCTGCACCTTTAATAGTCCAGTTGACAGAGGATTTCAGCTGATAGTTTGCCACATTGAAAGAAACTACAGTCACAAACCTTGGCTTCACTCCTGGCAGCATGGCACAGCAGGAGTGTGGAAGGACCATGACATGCCCACGATTTTCAGCCCACTTTTAAACCATAGTTAAGCATAGCTAAGGTTTAAAGGGATGTGTGGATGAGACCAATTTGTATCCCAGGTTCATTTACATGGATTGGGGGCGGGTGGGCAGAATCGTGGTTAGAGAAGTAATAAATGAACCGGCATCAGGGTTTCACTTGAACCCAGAACCCAATTCCAGAAAGCCCCACCTGGAAATCTTAAGTGGTTGAAGCCCAGTTCTCCATGATGAAAACATGGCTTGACCATATCAGTTGAGCTCATTTCAGGCAGCTTTGTGTTTCTGCAGGGGCAGAGAAGGGCCGCATTCCCCCTGGGGTAATCAGTTGGAGGCCACATATTGATGGTGGGCATGGCTGGTGCCAAAAGTGAATGGGGCTAGAGTCAAATGCAGGCAGGGAAATCCCTGTAGTAGTAGTAGTAATGATGATGATGATGATGATGATAATAATAATAATAATAATAATAATAATAATAATAATAATTTCATTATTTATACCCTGCCCACTCTGGGCAGCTTACAACACATCCCTTGCCCCCCTCATCCCCTTTCTCTCTTTCTGCTGCCCCCCCCATTTCCCCTTTGGCTCCCCATAAAATCATGCCAGGGGATATACATGAAACCCTAGGACTACCTAGGGTGCACTTCTCCCCCCTGGGGTCTTTACAGCTGCTATAGAATTAACAGTGTCTCTATTTATTTTGAAATGGTTTGCTAGATCATAAGGATTCTTTTCCTTCCCCCACTTGTTTTAGTTTTGGTAGCCTGGTTCCATCGTAGCAGTTGGTTCAGGTGCCTGGGAGCGAGAGAAAGAGAGACAAAGACACACACACAATTTCTCCCTGAGCATTGGTGGTGGCGAAAGAGGCAGTGTTAAAACAGCAGATGGAGCTGCAGGTCAAGAAGAACGGCTTCTGTGGTTCCAGAACGAAAGCAAGGATGGATGCCCAGAGATTAGTCAGTCCTATGGGGCTTTGGCAGGGCACAGGGGATGCTCAAGCCTAGATCAGTGAAAGTTGCAGACTAGGTTAGGAATGTTAACCCTTAACTGTGCCATGTATGTGTCAGGCTAACAAGGTTCCAGATCTGTGGTCTGCTCGTAAAAGCAGCCTGTTTTATTTTCTGACCTGTGCAAACCTTCTCTTAGAATCAGAGATCTGCCTAAGTTTTTTCTCCTCATGCCTTGGAGGTTAGAAACTTGTATCTAAATTAAAAGATAGGTTGGCCGAATCCATGCTGCTAGCAGACAGAAGCAATTTGCTTCCTCTCAAATGCATGGGGAACATAATCGTTCTGGCAAGGGGGTGAAATGCCTTTCAAGCTCTCCCTCTGCCCCAGTTTTGCATTGGAGGCTGACAGTATGTGCTACATTATCCCCCAGTGTGACAATATATGTGTTTAACTGGACAGAGGAAAGCAGGGCTCTGAGTTTATTTTCAGTGAAAGGTCATAAGAACTTGCAGAAGAACTTGCTCTTGACTCCAGAGTTCAGCCGTGCTGGAAAAGGTGAAGCAGTATCAAAGATGAGAGTGCCCTTGAGCGTGTGCTATGCTGGAAAGGGGTTTCCGCCTCCCGGTTCTTATTGCCCTTTTGTGCCCTTATGAGCAAGGTATTCTGGGCTAGGGATTGGGGCTGGGAGTTGGGGAGAGAAATCTGTTTCATTCCACGTTTAAAGGCAAACCTTCCTAATTTACACATTTTGAAACAACACACAATTTCTCCAAATCTTTCAATGCAGCTCTTCAGCCACGTGACGCATACAGAAATGCATTTGCTAGCATAAACCATGCATTAAAATGTATGTGCTGGTGAAAGTAGCATACAAAAACGGGGAAATTGCTTTGCAAAAATCTGTACGTTGGGGGAATGCATATGAAAATGCTACTAAATCTTCATGAGGGTTTTATTTTATTTTATTTTAAAGACACACAAACTGATGTGGAAATGAGGAGAACTGAACTTGAAACTGGAAAAACAAAGAAAAACCAAAATTCTCAGATTTGCCAATCCCTGCTTTGGGCCTTTTACTAGGATCGGCGTGGCCTAGTGAGACAAGTTTCTTGGAATTGTGTTTGTTCAAACCTCAGAGCCTTCTTTATGCACAGAAGAGAATACAAGTGTGCAACACCAACCTGCGTAATCAGCACTCTACTTTGAGTCCTGGCTGTTAGCTTTTCCTTGGGCACTAGAGCAGTATTTCTGCTTCAGGCTCCTCCTTTTCTCAGCTCTAGTCTGGGCTGGAGTGTAGCAGTGCCCCTTTTCCGATATAACAGGAGAACGTATCCTCTCAGCTTGCATTCAAGCTCAGCCGCCTATGGGCTTGGCCTAGGGTGGCCTTAACACAAGCCTTTGCTTTTCTGTACCATTCAAAGCAATCTTGCTTCAGTGCACTCAGCTGGGTTATGCAAAAGCCACCTGCAAAGGAGAAATGTCCGGAAACCTCTTAGTGCATCTGCAATTGCTTGGGGTCCCTCATTTGCACCATTGCGTGTCTACAGGCACTTATAGGTGGCAAAGCCATGTGCGCAACACTCTCTAGATCAGGGATCTTTGTATCTCATGCTACTTTTCTTCCTACATTAGGAATGGGGAACTTTCTTTAGTTCTGTGGGCAAGGGGGAAAAGTGGCAGGAGCCATGGGTGTGACCCTTACCTATATCGTAGCAGAGGTTCTTTCACCCACATTCACCTCTGCATTCTGGCAAGCAAATTCAAGGACACCATTCAAGGACGCACTCCATCCAGACTAAAGTGTTAGGCAGGCCACGGAGCAGGTCTGATGAGGGATTATTTATTTATTTATTTATTTATTTATTTATTTCCCGCCCATCTGGCTGAGCCTCCCCAGCCACTCTGGGCAGCTTCCAATCAAGTGTTAAAAACAATATAGCATTAAATATTTAAAACTTCCCTAAACAGGGCTGCCTTCAGATGTCTGTTAAAGATAAGATGGCTGCTTATTTCCTTCACATCTGAAGGGAGGGTGTCCCATCGGGCGGGCGCCACTACTGAGAAGGCCCTGTGTCTGGTTCCCTGTAACCTCACTTCTTGCAATGAAGGAACCGCCAGAAGGCCCTTGGCGCTGGATCTCGGGGTCCGGGCTGAACGTTTGGGTGGAGAATGCAGCTGCTTAGGATGGGGCTTAGGAGGGGCAAGGCCTGGGAGGTTCCTAAGGGCCAGGTATAAAGGCTCAGAGGACCGCATTTGAACCTGTGGCTTGAGGCTCCCCACCCACATATCTCAAGGTGGGGGCTAGGACCGGCAGCCTTGAATAATAGTGGCATTGGGGTGCGTGCTTTTTTCCCATAACCCTAGAACTAATGGACATCCAGTGAAGCTGATTGTTGGAAGTGTAAAGAAGTACATCTTCACGCAGCACAGAGATAAACTACAAAACTTGCTAGTACAAGGTGTGATGGTGGCCAGCAATTTGAATGCCTTTACAAGAGAGATAGATTTTTGGGGGACCAGGCTATGAATGACTTCTAGATATGATGACTGTTTTGCTGGGGAACACTAGTAGGGAAAGAGCTTGTTGCGCTCATGTCCTGCTTGTGGGCTTCCCATGGGCATCTGGTTCGCCACTATGAGAACACTGTTCTGGACTAGATGGGCATGTGGCCTAATCCAGCAGGGCTCTTTTACAGGAGATAGACCTATTGCCAGAATTCATTGCCAGGGCTAGTAGCATGGGTCAAGGTTGTTGGGTACCTGTCAATTCCCACACCCAGAATGGGCAGCCTGCTGAGAACCCTGGAATCCATTGGCCTTCTCTTCCTTCTCCTGAAGGAGCGTCTCCACCCCCATCATTCAACCCAGACACTGAGGTCTGGCTCCGAGGGCCTTTTGGCAGTTCCCTCCCTGCGAGAAGCGAAGTTACAGGGAACCAGGCAGAGGGCCTAGTCGGAAGTGGCGCCTGCCATGAAGTTTAGAAGATATCTGAAGGCAGCCCTGTTTAGGGAAGGTTTTAATGACTGATGTTTTAATGTATTTTTAGTCTTTTGTTGGAAGGCGCCCCAGATGGGTGGGGTATAAATAAATTATTATTATTATTATTATTATTATTATTATTATTATTATTATCCTTGCTGCATGTGCACCTATCACTTCTAAGCAAAGGCCCTTCCAAATGACCTGTTTATTGCCCATCCTTCCTGGTTTGTTTGTGCAGAAGTTAGATGACACCATGTCAGATGACACCATTTCAAGCAGTTGTTACCCGACACTTCCCAGTGCATCTTGCTATTCTTTCCTTATTGCAGAAAGTTGTGTGTGTGTGTGTGTGTGTGTCTGTGCACATGCGTTGTCAACAAGTCAAGTAGGAATATGAGAGTCCTCTTGCCCAACGTTGGTCCTCATCATAGTAGACCCATTGAAATAAATGGACATGATCCATTAATTTTAATGGGTCTACTCTGAGAATAACTTAGTTGGATACAGCCTGAGGTGGGGTGTGAGAGGGAGAAACAGAGACAGTGGAAAACCTGTCCTTGCCTTATTGTACTTGCATTTCCTGTTGAGGGGGGGGGAGTGGGGGAACACACCTGTCTGAATTAATGCAAATGAATGATCCCAATTTAGCACATCCCATTTGCAAACATGTCAACAGTATGTATGAGATGCATATTATGCCAGGCAAAAATCAAGCTGGTGGTTATAACTTGTAAAGCTCTAAATGCTGCAGTAACACAGTTGTTTCACCAGTGTGGCTGCTCCTGGTTTTATTGTGCTTGCAGTTTTTTTTGGGGGGGGGGGGTGGAGAGATTTGCTTTTCAGTTTGTTTGCTTTGCCTTGCTGCTTTGTTTCCTGCTCTGACTTGAGCCTTTGGGATAGGTTAGGCCAGACATTTAAATATGATACTGCCTGAATTTGTGTACCTCAAAGGGTTCTCAGCTTTCTTACAGGAGATGCAGAAACTCATTAGCTGATTGAAACTTTACCAGTCATTTTATTGATCATTCCTCCTGATTTGTTTGGAGGGTCTTTAGATGACGCTGGCTTCATTGTGGTTTGTTTTTAGGGGGGTTAGACGATGTTGCATCAAAGCAAGTGTTGCCTTGCATTTTAAGGTGCATTTCCCCATCACTTTCCTTCCTGCAAAAAGTCTGGTCTTTTAGGAAAGCAAGTTTGTTGTGCAAGACCTCCCACTCAAATGTAATTGTGCAACCTGGATTTGCCCGTGTGTGATTGAATTGCACCTGAAAACGATTGTCTGGCAGTGCCTTTAATCTCCATGCCATGAAAAGCTTCTGCTGCTCTGTTTCTGCATGCCAGTCCTGCTGCTAATGGCACAGAGGGAGAGGAAGCTCAAAGCCTGACAGCTCCAATCGTACCTCTCTTAACAGACTCTGGCCATTGTTTTTGCTTCCTCTTGATGTCTGGAACTTCTGTGTGATGTGCTCTCTCTTCCTTCAAATCCTTCTTCAATATCCATCTTTGTCCGCAAAACCTTTTCAGACATGGTGCCAGCGCAGAAGCATAAGAAGTTGCCTTATACTGAGTTAGTATTGTCTGCACTGACTGGAAGTGGCCCCCTGGAGTTTCATGCATGGTTCTCCCCCAGCCCTACGTGGTGATATTGCGGATGGAACCTGGGAACATCTGCATGCAAAGCATGTACTCTACCACTGAGCCATGACTCTTCCCTCAAAATGCACCTAGAATGGGAGGGGAAGCCAAATCTTGTGCATCGACAGGTCCAGCTGCCACTGAGCTGAATGCACCACCATCGCAGCTGATGTGGCTCAGGTGGGTGGTGCCAGCACACAGCAAAGCTCCAGGCCAGCATTGCATGTGTGAACACTCTGGTGTCCTCATGTTAATAATGTTGGCCCTACCCCAGGACGCATATTAGGATGTGGGACTAGCATTGCTAACATGACAGTGTCAGCTGGCACACATATTTTTGCCTGGCTCAGGAGCTCTGCTTGGTGGTGTAGTCTGCCCTCCTCACTAGTAAATAGTGTAAGATGGGTGCCTGTTGAGGGGCCTCACAATAGCAGAAGGCACTGAGGACCGCTTAGCCAGGGCCTCTCTCAAACTATTAGCTATGTCTGAACCCCTTAGTGTTCAGTCCTTTCAAGATCTAAGCCTAAGTATGTCCAACTGAACTGGAGCATGCATACCCCTGCCCCTCCTTTTCCTCCTCTCCTTCTGATGTGTCTGCCCTGTCAAATTTCAGATTGCAACCTTCGCAGAGAAGATGTTTGTGTCCTTCTGCAAAGCACCATGTAAATTCATGAGATTTATATATAAAGAACTGAAAAATGTGTAGGTCCTGTAGTATCTGAATAGTTTATGGTTAAAGATGGGGAAGAAACCAGGATGTGAAACCATGGCTTGAAGTGGTTTGAATTACCAGTAGCCATTGATAAGCATGAATGGCCCAGTTCAGATGGTCATATCTCATCTTAATAACTGAGATATACACAGCTCCTTCTCAGCACACTGCAGTAAACATGAAAGCCTCCAGTTAACCATAGCTTCTCATGTTTTCTGAAACAGGTAACACTGGTTATCGGGTTCAGAGCAAACCAATCTGAAGTTGGTTTAAGATCCTGACTTGTTCCAAACCCAGTAACCACA
Organism: Podarcis cretensis; assembly: GCF_951804945.1. Taxonomy (NCBI): domain Eukaryota; kingdom Metazoa; phylum Chordata; class Lepidosauria; order Squamata; family Lacertidae; genus Podarcis; species Podarcis cretensis. The sequence continues at coordinate 24,895,465 of NC_137182.1, read as the reverse complement.
GTTTCCCAGGTTATATGTAACAGGACATGTAAGGTTGATTGAAGACTTCTGGGTATAGTTGTTGCAAGGAGGGAAGGGGCTGTGTGTGTAGGCGCAAACTTGTTCATATCTGATTGTCCAAATGTCAAAGGTCAGTGTCTGCACCAAGAATACCATGATTAAGGCAACTCTCTGTCTCTGTTTGCAAGATGATATACAGGTCTTGCTGTTGTCTCCCTGTGCACTTGCTCTGGGTGTACAGCTTAGTTTGCCAACTGGTTTCATAGAAAGTACAGGGTTGCAACTAGAGTTAAGAAAGTGAACCATGATTAATGCCAACCACATTTTAATGTTATGCCTGCAATATATTGCAGAGGAATGTTTTGTATTTGATTGTCAGATGAGAGAATATACAAGCAGTTTTTATTCTTTTCTTCTACACAGACATGCTTTTCGTCTTGTTGTTTAGGTGTAAGGAATATATAATGTCAGAAGCAGAGTGGCATGCTCTTAAGAGAGGAGACAGGAATAATGGGGGGGGGCAGTATACCCTCTCCACTTCATCTGCCATCTCTACAGGATATAGCTTTTGAGCACTTACTGGTAGATTTGAGGCCTAATTCCCAAGGCTTGCATGAAAGAAATCCTGTATGAACACTAACAAGGCTTCTCTCGAAGGCATAAAGGTGACTCAGATCTATAAAAATGATTTGAGTGGAAAGAGAGAGCACATTTCGCAGAGAGCCCCTGCAGGCCTCTTTCTTCTCCATTTATAAGGTTGACATGCAATCATCTTCAGATACGGAGTCCTTCACACAGCCTCTCCATATTCAGCAGCCTTCCTTTTTATATCTTGCGTGGACTGTAAGGTAAGGTGCCCTTTTTACCCCCTCTAATTCGTTTTGTTTTCTTTCCACCCTGAAAATTTCCCAAACTCTCTGCAAAGGAGGGGGGATCATTATTCTCTGAGAGAGAAGCTGAGTGCCGTCTTGGTGAAGACAATGTCTGGAATATTTGTGGGATTGATAGTAATGATACGCACCACCCCTTTCTCCACAGCAGTGTGAGATTCCAGGGGTTCTAGGAGCTTCCCCATGGTTTGTGTTTCCTGTTGGAAATGAGGAACAGCAGAGAGTGTAGTGTCTTCATGATATATGGTTTATTTACACATATATACAGCCTGAACCTAGAGGGAGGAGGTGCTGAATATTCACATCCCAAGAGGGTCCTGTTCCTTACATTGCTGTAGCCTCAGATTTTAAGATTATCTGACCCTCTCTGCAGCATAAAACAGACTGCCCACCTCATGCTCTGGCCCCCTCCAGCTTGCAGAAGTGACACTCTCCCCACCCCACCCCACCCCCCCGTTCACTTACCTCATTGCCCACTGATTTTCTGCCCCTTCCTCCTGAAACTCTGGCCTTTTGTCTCTGCTAACTATCTCTCACCTCAGTGAGGGGCTTTCCCCATTTTCTGTCCAGCCTGGAGTCTCTGTTAATGGCATTGTTAATAGGTTAATGACTGGCCATCATCAGCCTTGGTTACCTCTGCTGAGCTGGCCTGGCTCATTAGCATAAACTAAATCCAGGGATTTCTGTGTTTGGCACAGTTTAATCAAACTTTGATTAATTCTAATTTTTACAATTCCAGGATTTTGAGTTGATTTGCACCCACAGATTCTGGCCCTAAAACTTATAACAGTATTTATTTATCTACTTTAAGAGCCTTGTTGTAGATGTGGTGAAATTCATTTGAATACATACACACTAATAGAGCGTGGTATTTGGAATAGATCTGAGGTTCCATGAAATGTGGATTTCTGTTTTTAAAGCAACAACCAAAAATTGTAATATTTTCCTATACACATAAAAATGTAAAGCTGTTGTCATGCTGCAGTTCGTATGGCCACCAGTAGGCGGCTACGGGGGGCAGGCAGCTTAGGCGAACTGTTTAGTGGATTGGGAAGAGGCGCTTAACTATGGTTCTTCTGTTTTGACTGCTCTGAAGACCCTAAAGAGGCTGGGAAAGTGACTTCCATTTGGTGAGAGTGACAGTGCTTTGAGCATCTGAGATGGCTGCTGCTAAGAGGCAGCATGGGACAGGCAAGGGAGCCCCAGCGGGAATGAAGAGAAGATGCACTAAGATTGCATTGGCAAGAAGTAATGAGGGAAAGGAGAAGCAAGACCCGTCCTCTGTGGCCCATTTGGGGCAGGATATGTACCTTGCCCAGACCATTATCTCACAGGTGGGCATACTGGGAAAAGAATGCCAATGGGTTAATATTTCCCTGCTCTCCTTGCAGATTCTGACTTAACCTGGGAGATGGCAGTGATCCCTGTGGCACATGCTGAACAAAGTGCTTCTGAGCATTTGCAGAGTATTCCCCCCACCAAAAAAAGTCAGACTTGGATAACAGGACTGCCTGTCTTGCAACCCAGTCCTAATCGTGTTTGCTTAAAGAGGGGAATGGGGTTGTAGCGAGCTATAAAAGGAAGCAGGGGGGTGAACTGGGAAGGGATAGGAGAGGGAGTGGGTGAGGTGTAAAGAGAGGAGGAGTTGGACAGGTGGGGGGAGGGGGTTGGCAAAGGGGCTGTTGGGTAGGTAAGGTTGGTGAGCAGAGTGCACAGGGTCATTGTGTGTGTGTGTGTGTGTGTGTGTGTGTGTGTGTGTGTGTCACAGGCAGAGGGCCTTCTCGGTAGTGGCACCTGCCCTGTGGAACGCCCTCCCACCAGATGTCAAGGAAATAAACAACTATCTGACTTTCAGAAGACATCTGAAGGCAGCCCTGTTTAGGGAAGTTTTTAATGTTTGATCTTTTATCGTGTTTTTAATATTCTATTGGGAGCCGCCCAGAGTGGCTGGGGAAACCCAACCAGATGGGTGGGGTATAACAAACAAACAAACAGTGGTACCTCAGGTAATAAACACCTCAGGTTACAAACACTTCAGGTTAAAGACTCCGCTAACTCGGAAGTAGTACCTCGGGTTAAGAACTTTGCCCCAGGATGAGAACAGAAATTGCGCCACCGCAGCAGCGGGAGGCCCCATTAGCTAAAGTGGTACCTCAAGTTAAGAACAGTTTCAGGTTAAGAACAAACCTCCAGTATGAATTAAGTTCGTAACCAGAGGTACCACTGTAATTAAAACAACAACAGACTGCATGTTTCTTGCCCTTAGTGTTGAAAGCAGAATCTGTTTGAGAGCATTCAGGTAGATTCTTGGCAAGATACCAGACCCTGCCTCTGTGGGTCTTCTATAGTTGACAGTCAGCTGGACCTGGATTTTGTTTCAAGTCCTGTCTCTGCCACTGACCCATTGTCCTGTCTTGGGCATGCCAGAATTACAGCTAAAAGCCAAAGTGCTGGATAAGGACCAGGCCAGCCCAGAGGCCCCATGGAGCGACTGCCGAATCAGCTTTGCTCTCATTCTTGCTCTGCAGGCTCCGTTAATTTTTAATGACTGCTTCCTCCTCAACAGATGGTGGCCAGGGTTGCGCTAGGCCACATTCACGAGAGACGGCGCTCTGGATGAGTCACCGGCACTTGTGCGGCATTTTAACAAACCGTTTGGACCTGGTCCAGCAGGAAGCTCTCCAGATCAAGTCCTGTTGAAACCAAGCAGGGCTCCTGCACAGCTCCTCTTCATTTCAGTGGGGCTTGTGCAGTAGAACTTCCCACTGGACTGGCCCTCCTTCTCTGCTCACTTTGCTGCTGCCTCTAGAAGACAAAAGCAGCCCGCATTTTCTCTTACTGGGTTTGTTTTCATTTATTTTCAGTGAATTGTTTTAGATGTTCCTGGTATTGGTACAGGGAAACTGTTGGTGTGGGTGGGTGAAAAATAACAGCAACCGGCGAAGAAGAATATAATGACAGCACCTACAGACTGACATGGTTTTTTTATTTTGATCAGCTGGGTATATTGTCTGAAAGTTGAAGAGCTCTTTCAAAACAAATAATTGAGTGTGCAAATTTTGTACAGATAGATGAGAAACCAGCACCTGTGAAGGTGTTGTGAAAGGAGGATTATTTTGTTTAAATCCTGCATCATCCCTGGCTTTACGTAGGATGTTATTATCCTTTTTTTTCTTCCCCCCCCCCTTTATTTTCTTTATTGAGATGTGATTATTGAGATTCTTTAAAACTGCACAGTTGTGCAAATGGTACAAGCCTGCAAATGGAGCTTGTTTATGCAGATGTGTAGCAGATTTGCCTCATTTACTTTGGAAGCAGAAGTAGGGTTTTGTAGCTGTCAAAATCTAGATTTATTTATTTTCCCCATCCTTCCATCCTTGTCCAGAGAACCATGGAAGGAGCAGTAGACCATACACTAAGAGTAAGGAACCTCCAGCCTTCTAGATGTCATGGGACTCCAATTCCCATCACCCCCAGCCAATATGGCCAGTGGTCAGATATGATGGGAATTGTAGTTTGGGCTGGCCAAATCTTATCAATTTCAGGTTCTCTATTCTTTTTGCCACCCATCCATTTTCAGAATCCAAATCCTTCTTTAAAAAAAGTATGAAATGCTGATAATGAATGCTTAATATTTTTAAGCAAATCTACTGCGTTTCCTCTGGGATTCCACATGGCATGGCATGATCATTGCCGTGCAGATGTCTAGACCTCCTGGCTACATATCTGTTACATGCACAGGGAATTTATTATCTGAACTGAACAGGCAGGGGAGCTGGAGGCAAGAAACTCAGGGACTCATCTTAGAGCCAAAAAAAGAGAAGAAAAAGAAATGCCTTTCAAATTCTCAAATCCAGTTCATGAATTGGTTTCCCTTTGATTAGCACTTGAAACCTGAGCTCTCTCCCTTTGAAGGCACTAGCCGGCTTCAAGTCACTGTGATTAATTAATTCCTGGTTAGCAGTTCATCAGATTTCACAAAACTTGCAGTGTGCAATTCTGAATTTGTATCACATCACCCGCCGTGGCAGTTAGGGTCTTTCGATTCCTGTTTTACAAATCAGCTTTTCCATGGATTTGTGGTTTCTGATTTGTACACCTCAACTGTCCCAAGGAGGACGTCTTTGATTCGGAAGTAAAAGCTCCTCTTTTTACATACATCTTACATTATTTCTTAAGGCACAGGTAGGAAAGAGCATTTGTTAGCAATCTGGACTCCTTTGCAGGTTGCTTCAGTGGCTCAGAAGCCCTTACTCCAGGGACAGGCAACCTAAGACCCGGGGGCCGGATGCGGCCCAATCGCCTTCTCAATCCAGCCTGGGGATGGTCCAGGAATCTCTGTGTTTTTACATGAGGAGAATGTGTCCTTTTACAGTGGTACCTCAGGTTACATACGCTTCAGGTTACAGACTCTGCTAACCCAGAAATAGTGCTTCAGGTTAAGAACTTTGCTTCAGGATGAGAACAGAAATCAGGCTCCGGCGGCACGGCAGCAGCAGGAGGCCCCATTAGCTAAAGTGGTGCTTCAGGTTAAGAACAGTTTCAGGTTAAGAACGGACCTCCAGAACGAATTAAGTACTTAACCCGAGGTAGCACTGTATTTAAAATGTATCTCTGGGTTGTTTGTGGGGCCTGCCTGGTGTTATGGGTCAAACATGTATTAGAAAAAACACATGGGCAAATAGCGGCTAGGTGGAGAGGAAGGAGTGTTGAGGAGAGAGGGACTCAGAAAAGGAGAGAATAGTGCATGGGGGCCGGATCCGGCCCAATCGCCTTCTTAATCTGGCCCGCGGATGGTCTGGAAATCAGTGTGTTTTTACATGAGGAGAATGTGTACTTTTATTTAAATTCATCTCTGGGTTATTTGTGGGGCATAGGAATTCGTTCATTTCCCCCCCCCCATATATAGTCCAGCCCCCCACAAGGTCTGAGGGACAGTGGACCGGCCCACAGTTGAAAAAGGTTGCTGACCCTTGCCTTACTCTGTATCTCCTTCTGTACTTCCATCATGATAGTGAAAAGCTCAGGATGACATGAATTCAGTTCAACAACTCACATTCCGTTCCAGCCTTGCGCTCCCAGCCAGGCAATGGCTGAGCAGGAAGAGAACCCATATTGGCTCTACTGCCAGGTCTGAGGCTCCCAAATATTAACTGAGAAGAATCAGGCTTTTGCAGTGATGTTGTTGGGTGGTGCAATTTATAAAATATGGATGTTGTGGCATGTAAGAGTCATTTTTAATGTAGCTGATATTCCAGAAAAACTGTCTGGCAGATGCATGTTATCTCAGCTGGCCTGAATTGACATGAAGCAGTCACTGTGTGTAGTGGACATGGGCTTGGTTTGCATGTAACACAAAGCCAAACTGGCTTAGCACAAAGGAGCTAATGGGCAGGTTCCCAAAGTGGAGATTGTAACCATCTCCTCCAGACAAACCATGAGCACCAAACCAAGAACAAAACATAAACCCAGGATCAGATATAACACAAAGCCAAACTATGGCTTAGCTCTGGGCAGTAGGACCAGGGCAGGAGCACAACAGCTGTGATCTTCACTCCAGGAACATGCACTTTTGCTTGTTTGCCCTTATCTGTGTTTGGCTGAGTGTTGAAGAAGAAGAAGGGTTTGGATTTGATATCCCGCTTTATCACTACCCGAAGGAGTCTCAAAGTGGCTAACATTCCCCTTTCCCTTCCTCCCCTACAACAAACACTCTGTGAGGTGAGTGGGGCTGAGAGACTTCAGAGAAGTGTGACTATCCCAAGGTCACCAAGCAGCTGCATGTGGAGGAGCGGAGACGTGAACCCGGTTCACCAGATTACGAGTCTACTGCTCTTAACCACTACACCACACTACACCACACTGGCTGAGCCACAGAGCCCCCTGTCCCTCTCTCTGGGTCGTTTAAGACAAATGGAAGGAAGGGGTGCCTTTTTGAGTTCTTATTTCAGGTGCAGAAATGCTTTCACCATGAGTGGGGAGCCTGTGGTCCTCAAGATATTGTTGGACGCCATCTGTAACCAACATGACCAATATGAAGTTATGGCAGGAGGTCCCATTTGACCTCCAGCAATGCTACCTTAGCAATTTGTGTACCCAGTCTGCCAATCACCATCTTCACCATGGCGTATGGGGCTGTTTGCAGAAGCTAGCTTTACAGATACTCAGAAGCCGCCCATGGTACACTAGGCCTGTTCATTTTTGCTCGTACATCAAAACCTCTGGCTAAACTAAAATTTGCAGAGCTTTTCTGCTCTTGGAGCTGCACTCTTGAAAAACCTCCAGAAGCATGACTGCTGCTGCTGCAATAGATATGTGTCCATTTTTAGTAGGAGTGACGCAGTAATATATTGCATAGTCCCCCTGAAGAATTAGATGCTCCACATTCCTCATGACTAAAGGGGTTCCTTCTTTTGTTTACCTCCTTGTCTAATCTCTACCTTGTTCTCCATCTTGAGTGTCCTGACCAAGGATTTGTTAGGATATTTCCGTTCCACCTTAAAAGGGAGCAGGATGTTTGTGTCACAGCCTGCGTATTTCCTGTTCACAGGATGTTTCTGTTGTGTCTTTGCTTTCGTTTCTCTCTGTGCCTGAACACGCAAACAGGCAGTCATGTTTTTTCCTTTGTTCTGACCAACGCTGAATAAACTTCTAAATAATGCTCTCCTGCGTGCATCTTTCGCTGTGCGAATTCTGCTGATAGAGCGTGCATCAGCTCTGGAATGTGGCAAGCTATTTTCTGGAGCTCATGTCGCTAATTGCTGATACTGTATCTACGGGAGATCGATGGATCGTCTGGAGGCGACGTGGGGGCCATGATGGGCCATATCTCCCTGGCAGTATCCCAACAGGATTCTATCCAATGCTAGTCCTACTGAGTTTAATTTAGGTTCATTAATTTTGACGGTCTACTCTTGAGTAGAACTTAGTTGAGTACAACTCCATGTGGTGACACCTTGCTGCAACAGGTGGGAAGGTCCTTGTAGGGCAGAGTTTGGTTTGCAGGAGCAGAGGTGACCACTGAGGGAAAAGGCCGTGAAATCCAAGCAGAGCAGTTGCCACTTCTCTTATCTGCCTCAGAAACATGTCCCAAGATTACCCTGATTTAGTCATCTGGGACACAATCCAAGTTAGAGTAGGAGGCTCTTGATCATGGGTGAGGAGAGGGACCTAGTCTTTCCTGCCTTCAGAAACAACAGGTACAGCTATTTTTAAGAATCAGAACATTAAAGTGTAACACAAATCTTTGTGACAAGAGTGTGTCAGCTGACCAAGCTGTCAGTTCCTTTAAAGTAAATTTCCAAATGGCAAACCTCTACAAAAGGTTCCCTTTTTCCAACATCTTTAAGCTGCTTTACAAAACAGGTATATATCAATCAATCAGTTTATTACAGTCATAGACCAGCATAGACCAGGTAGAGCGTACCTGACCATGAAATGTGGGCATGTGACAAAGAGATGCGTGTCTCAGGGAACTATGGTTGGCTGTGGTTCCCTACCTAGCTAGGCACAGTGGTAAACTGGTTTTGTTGTTATCTGTTGTTATCACACTTAGAGACAAAGGTCTATCCATCCTTTCATAGATATTTATCCCATCTTCCTTTGAGTTAATATCAAGGTTGCTTCCAATATACCTTTTTTTTAAAATGTGCATAGAACACATCAGTGCAATTGAAAGCCATCCTTGTTTTAAATCCAATACAGTTGATAAATAATTTTCCAATTTGTCATGTGGAAGACATGTCTAAATAGAGTATTTTGACTACTTGTCTCCAGAAGGCAAATGGTGTTGAGACTTGGAAGCGGGTTCCACAACAGCACAGCCACAGCCGAAAAGACCCCGCAGATGTTGTTTGGCAGGACTGCAAACAGGAATGTGCCAAGGATTGTACAAGATGGAGGCTATTCCCTCAAACAGCAAGTTGTAAGAAGAGCCCTGCAGGATCAGACCACAGGTCTGAAGGGTGGGGAATCATAGAAATGTGGGGTTGGAAGGGACCCCAAGGGTCATCTAGTCCAACCCCCTGCAATGCAAGAATCTCAACTGAAGCATCCCTGGCAGATGGCCACCCAACCCCTGTTTAAAAACCTCCAGCTTCCAAGGGAGTCTGTTCCACTGTCAAACAGCCCTTACTGTCGAAATGTTCTTCCTATTATTTGGTTTGGTTCCTAGTCCCCGGAGCAGGAGAAAGCAAGCTTGCTCCATCTTCCATGTGGCAGCCCTTCAGATATTTGAAGATAGCTATTATATCACCTTTCACTCTCCTCTGAAAGTGGTAGACTCTCCTTCCTTGGAGGTTGGATGGCCATCTGCCATGGATGCTTTAGCTGAGATTCCTGCATTGCAGCAGCTTGAACTGGATGACCCTTGGGGTCTCTTCTAGCTCTACGATTCTGTTATTATTCTCTCTCTTAGCTGCTGATTGGCCTGTTCTTTACATAAAGAAACTAATCTAACTGAAGTGTGATTACATACTGCTTGCGGGGGGGGGGGATGCTGCTCACCTACTGATTATTAGAAGTGGGTGGGAAACAAGATTCATTTTTCGGGTGGGGACTGTTGGGATTGGTTCTGGCAAAGAAGGACAATAGCTTGAGCAAAGACATGCCCTTGAAACTTCCTCTTATCTCTCAGCCCAAAGTTTCAAGTTTTCGTTTAGTCTTTCCCAACCTGGTATTATCCTAGACAGGTTGCCAGACTCCAATTCCCATCAACCCCAGCCAGCATGGCCAAGGATGATGGAAGTCCAGCAACATCTGGAGCTTGGGAGATGCTGGTTTAGTGGACTTGAGTGAGCCAATTAGCTGAATAAAACTTCTAGTCCTAATTACTTGTCCCTTACCAATTATTCAGCCAGTGCCTCAAGGACTGCCTCTCCCCATACGAACTGACCCAGACCGCATGATCATCATCTGAGGCCCTTCTTTGTGTGCCTTCTCCACAAAAGGTCCAGAGGGTGGCAACATGAGAACAGGCCCTTTCTGTGGTGGCCCCCATTTGTGGAATGCTCTTCCCAGGGAGACTCGCCTGGCTCCTTCATTACATACTTTTAGGTGCTAGGCAAAAATGTCTCTCTTCAACCAGGCATTCAGCTGATTAACATCCTATGGCTTTTTAAATGTGTTTGTGGGACGAGGGGCTATTGGTTTCCTTTTGCTTTTCATAGAATCACAGGCTCGTAGAGTTGGAAGGATCCCTGAAGATCATCTTGTCCAACCCCCTGCAATGAAGGAATATGCAGCTACCCCATACAGGGATCAAACCTGCATTTTATTAATGTACAGTGGTACCTCGGGTTAAGTACTTAATTCGTTCCGGAGGTCCGTACTTAACTTGAAACTGTTCTTAACCTGAAGCACCACTTTAGCTAATGGGGCCTCCCGCTGCTGCCGCGCCGCCAGAGCCTGATTTCTGTTCTCATCTTGAAGCAAAGGTTTTAACCTGAAGCGCTATTTCTGGGTCAGCGGAGTCTGTAACCTGAAGCATATGTAACCTGAAGTGTATGTAACCCGAGGTACCACTGTATTTTGGATTCTCATTTTATATATATTTTTTTCTGTTGTGAACCACCCTGGGATCTTCGGATAAAGACCAGTACACAGTTTTAATTAAGAATACCACTGAATGCCCTAAAATGGGCCAGCACAACTTTTGACCCATCAAAGCTGGCTGCAGCCCAACAGTCTTCGTATGGTTACCCCATCAAGGACTCTAGGAAGACTTCCTGTTTTTGCTAGCTGCTGGGGAAAGCAAAAATAGCCAAGATTCTCAAGCCCTTAGTGCAGGCATAGGCAAACTCAGCCCTCCAGATGTTTCGGGACTACAATTCCCATCATCCCTGACCACTAGTCCTGTTAGCTAGGGATGATGGGAGTTGTAGTCCCAAAACATCTGGAGGGCTGAGTTTGCCTGTGCCTGCCTTAGTGGACCATAATACAGAGTGGGCATGTGGACCACATTTGGCTTGGTGCATCACAGTCATGGCTTTGAAACAGGAATAGCCAATGTGACGCCATTCAGTTTTTGATGGGCTCCAACTCCCATAGTCCCCAAACATTGCCATGCTGGCTGGGGCTGATGGGAGTTGTAATACAAAAAAAATTAGAAGGGCACCACATTGACTACTCCTGCCCTAAAATGTTAGCCATCTTATACATATAGAGTGGAAGCTGAATGAACAACAACCTTTAAATGACATTGGAGAATGAGTCAGAAAGGCAGTCGAAACCTTTTCCCAATGTTTGAGGCTTGTGTAAGATTTTTAAATATGTTTAATGCCTCATTATTTGGAGGAGGAGGCTGCTGGGAAATTTGGCTTCTTGTTTCAGAGGTGGTCTCTGGGGTGTGTGCGCGCAAAAAAAGCCCCCCTGACATGGAATAGAAATGCTTTGCAAATGTCATAGCTTTGCTCAATGCCGCTGCCGTTGTTATAATATGTGGCGCAATCAGAAAGTGAGTGCGGAGTTAATTTTAATCGTGCATCTATGTAACTGATGGGGAGGGTGAAAGCAAGGGGAAGGCATATGTATAATAGCATAGACATCCATCAGGCAGATCAACAACAATGAGAAAAGGAAAGGAAAGGCTCAGCTAATTTAAGATCCAGATGGGAGGGAGATAATTTGAAATGGGAATGTTCAGCAGTTAAAAAAATAAAACACCTCCTGTCTCTGCCTGTGGGTTGGGGAGATAGGATGGTACCCAAATCCTGTGTCCTGACAGGTTGTGCGGGGAGGCCTTGGAATGCATGAAGAAGGTGTTGACGAATGGCAAACGCGTATCATCTTGTTTAGCACTCATGGCGCAGAGTCTTTTTTTTTGGTACTCCAGTTGAATGGAAATGGGAAGCTGACATTGACGAAGGAATCCAATTGGTTTTTGCTGGTTGTTCATCTATCATTGCTCTCCCAGTGCCCAGTGAAAGGCCCACGTGGTAGCTGAAGATCACCACCGCTTATAAAAGGATATCTTTTACTGAACAAATTTAGATTGAAAGTGTAGGCAGCAGCCTTTTGCGTTTCATCAGATTCTTCATCAGGCAGAAGAATTGGGAGTTCTGCATGGAGTGGGACCTACAACTCCCATCATCCCTGGCCATTGAACGTGCTGGCTGGAGTTGATGGGAGTTGGGAGTCATCTGTAGGGCCGCAGTTTTCCCTATACCTGGCATAGAGCAACCTGGTATTCCTAAGTTTCCCTCTGCCACCATCCCAGCTAGAAACTTACGGGTGGAGAGGCCGCAAGATGAGATTGAGATTAAACAATTTTTGGAAAAAAATGGATTATCAAAATTGTCACAAGAAAATAGATCAATCCTGAACTGCAAAATAACACGACATGAGATTGAACAAGCCATTCAGAACATGAAATTGGGCAAATCTCCAGGACCAGATGGGCTGACCTCCAAGTATTATAAGACACTAAAAGACTATCTGATACAATCACTGATGGAGGTTAGCAATGAAATTATGGAGGGAAGGAGGGCGCCAGAATCGTGGAAAGAAGCCTTCATCACATTGATACCAAAATCGGAAGCTGAAAAGACACAACTTAAGAACTATCGTCCCATCTCTCTTTTAAATGTGGATTACAAAATATTTGCAGATATTCTGGCAAGTAGATTTAAAAAAGTTTTAAATGAAGTAATTCATAAGGACCAGGCGGGCTTTCTCCCAGGTAGACACCTGTTTGCCAACACAAGGAACATTATTGACATTTTGGAACTTTTGCAAACAGACATAAATACAAAAGCAGTGTTAATTTTTATAGACGCGGAGAAGGCCTTTGACAACATTTCCTGGAAATTTATGAAGGGAAATTTAAAAGAAATGGGAGTGGGACGGGGGTTTGAGAATGGGATTGATGCAATATATTCAGAACAAAAGGCTAAATTGATAGTTAACAATGTGGTTACAGAAGAGTTTAAAATTGAAAAGGGAACACGACAAGGCTGTCCTATTTCCCCTTTGCTATTTATTTCAGTTCTGGAAGTGCTCCTGAATATGATTAGAGGGGACCGGTTGGTGGAAGGAATTCAGGTCGGAGCGAAACAATATAAACTCAAAGCTTTTGCAGATGACCTAGTTTTGACTCTGCAGGAGCCAGAATCTAGTACGAAAAGAGTACTACAACTGATTCAAGATTTTGGTCGGGTGGCGGGATTTAAACTAAATAAACAGAAAACCAAGGTATTGGGAAAAAATTTGTCAGATACAGAGTCAGAACGGTTTCAGAGAAAGACAGAATTAAATGTGGTTAAAAAAGTAAAGTACCTAGGGGTAAATATAACAGCAAAAAATCTGAGTCTATTCAAGGATAATTATGAAAAATGTTGGTCAGAAATTAAGAGAGACTTAGACAGTTGGACAAAATTGAAACTTTCTTTGTTAGGCCGAATTGCTGCTATCAAGATGAATGTATTGCCAAAAATGTTGTTTTTGTTCCAAACACTACAGATTGTGGATAAGACGGAGTGCTTCCGGAAGTGGCAGAGAGACATATCTAAGTTTGTCTGGCAGGGCAAAAAGCCCAAAATTAAGTTTAAGATACTAACTGATGCGAAAGAAAGAGGGGGCTTTGCCCTGCCAGACTTAAAGTTGTCCTATGAGGCCGCAGCTTTCTGCTGGCTAAAAGACTGGCTACTTCTAGAAGACACTGACATACTGGATCTGGAAGGTTTCAACAATGCTTTTGGTTGGCATGCATACTTATGGTAGGACAAGGTTAAGATCAATAAGGCCTTTAAGAACCATATTGTCAGAAAAGCAGTGTTTAATGTCTGGACAAAATATAAAGACTTATTGGAAAATAAAACTCCAAGGTGGCTATCACCTCTGGAAGCTAAGGCCCGAAAAAGACCCAATATGGAGGCCAAATGGCCAAAGTATGGGGAAATACTAGAAAAAGATGGAGACAATTGGAAATTGCAGAGTTTGGAGAAAATGAAGGATAAAGTGCGAGACTGGTTACACTACGCTCAGATTAAAGAAGTCTTTAAAAATGACAAAAAGTTAGGGTTCCAGGTGGAGAAATCTAAATTGGAAACAGAATTGTTAGAACCCAAGACCAAGGTACTTTCAAGAATGTATAACTTGCTGTTAAAATGGAACACACAAGATGAAATGGTTATATCGGCTATGATAAAGTGGGCACAGGATATTGGGTATAACATTATGTTTGAGGACTGGGAAAGGTTGTGGACCACTGGGTTGAACTTCACTGCATGTAATGCTTTGAAGGAAAATGTAATGAAAATGATATATAGATGGTACATGACCCCAGTTAAACTTGCCAAAATATACCATTTGTCTGATAACAAATGCTGGAAATGTAAAGGAAATGAAGGAACATTCTTTCACCTCTGGTGGACATGCCCTAGAGTGAAGGCCTTCTGGGAAATGATATATAATGAGTTGAAAAAGGTATTTAAGTATACTTTCCCTAAGAAACCAGAAGCCTTCCTCCTGGGTATTGTCGGCCAGAGGGTGACAAAGAAGGACAGAACTTTTTTCCTGTATGCAACAACGGCAGCAAGGATACTCATCGCAAAACATTGGAAAACCCAAGATCTACCCACACTGGAAGAATGGCAGATGCAACTGATAGACTATATGGAATTGGCTGAGATGACCGGCAGAATCCGAGACCTGGGAGAGGAGAGGGTTGAAGAAGACTGGAAGAAATTTAGGATCTATTTACAAAAACACTGTAATTTGGTTGAATGTTAAGAAGGATGCCAGATCATAAACAATTGAGCACCATTAAATTTGACGTAATCTGGATGATAAATGAGATTGAGGAAAATATAAACTTTTTGGAGAATTATTAGACTAAATTAAATGAATGAGACTTAAGAATGTAAATAAGTTGATAAATTGCTGGAAAAAGTTTTACAATGATGCAAGTGGGAGCGGGAGACGTGAGGGAGTCCAAAGAAGCTTTGATAATATGTTATGACATATGTTATATTGTTTATTATTTTTGCATCTTTGTATTTAAAAAATCTCAATAAATATTTTTTTTTTTTAAAAAAAGAAACTTACGGGTGGAGAGAGGTTGGTTAAGCAAAAGTCAGAATTCTCCAGGGGTGAATTTCCGTATATCTGTTCTCTAAGTTGCTGCCTTCCACCCAGCAGTGCTGCTCAGTACAATAAGTCAGAACCTACCAGGTGATAAACAGAAAGGAAAGCTCCCAGCTGCTTCCTCCCAACATTCCTCTGCATCAAACCAGTCTGTGAGACCCGTCCTGTGGTTCCCAACCACTGGTGCTCGAGGCGTATTGCCTCCAAGGTAGAACATCGCTATCGGGACTAGTAGCCACTGGCAGCCTTATTGCGTGTCGAGACCCTGCAGCCACCCCCTCATTGGAAAATAACTCACACAAGGACACAGATATTAGGTTTATGTTATTGGGCAAATTTGGCCACAACTTTATTGAATTGCAGAATGTGAGCGGTATTGGCTTAGTCATTGATTGGAGCCGACTATATCTGACTCCTGTCCGCTGCACAGGAAGTCTGGTAAGAGTAAACCACTGGTAGGGGGAGCCTTGTCGATGCAAACCAACTCAAGATCCCCCTGGTGTTCCCGTCAGGGTCGTGTCAAGGCCCTAGCCTCCGATGGGACAAGATCAACACCCCCGGATTCCTTTAACGGAATACCCTAAAGCATGGAGGGGCAGGTGATGGCCACACCTCCCCTCCGCCCCCCACAAGGTCAAACAATGCCTAACCGCAACCCTAACAAAGTTGTGACAATTGCTATGAGGTAGGCGAAAACCAAGTGGCCAGTGCCAGTTTGCCAAGTGGAAAAAATCCTACCAGGCCCCTCAAACAACCAAGGCGATCAACCGAAGTCCATAGCAAGGCCAGTGCCTAACCTGCAAATAGGGAGGGAGGGCGGGTGATTGAGAAAGCGAGCCAAGAGGAAGTCCTCTGGCTCACTCCTTGGTTTAAACGGCCCTAGCCACGCCCCCGGCCAGCGGATTGGCTCTGACTCAGCTGGGATTCCCCAGGCAATGGGGGACAAAGTCCCCCGCCCCCAGTGGGGAGTGGGTGACCACGCGGTCCACCGTAACTCCTCCCCACTGGGAAGTGGAGCGGATTTCTCCAGGAATTTGCCTAACCATCTTTTGGAGTCGATGAAGACAAAGGAAAGCCAACCTCAGGCAAAGCCAACAGGGCAGTTTGCCTGTAAACACCCAAAGAAGATTAAAAAGCGACCAACACTACAAACTTTTCCTAGTTTCCTCAAAAAGAGAAGAGCAGTCCTCTGACAGTGCAAAAGGACTAGCCATCCTTCAAATGTCCTTGGTGCAATCAAAACTGTTCCTCGATGAGTTTGAAACAGCAGCTGAAAAAGGGAGAAAAATACAGTAATTTTTTTTCTAATGGTTGGCCTCCTGTTCCCCTCCGCTGTCCTTGTTGCCTTCCGAGCAGCTAAATTGCTTTGAAAATGTTCTTGTGTCAGCTGAGACCTGGGTGGCATGTGCCAGTCTGGGATGCACTGTAAAACACACACACGCACAACCACATACATACAATTATAAACGCTGGGAAATGGGAGATTGCAAAGCCTCGCCTGACCTTAACCTCTAAAGAGATGATGTGACAGCATGAAGACCCAAATTGCTCCCTGTCCCAACACCCCTGGAGGTTGTGAGTGGCAGAAGGGGGTAAGGAGCGTTGAATGGGGGAATTATTTGTTTATTTCGGCACTGCAGCAAAAAACAAAACAAAAACCCAACCAACATTTTTTAAATAAAAAAAACCTTCTGTAAAAACCACATGAAAATGCATAAAAAGTTGGAGGGATTTGCAGCTGCTGGGGGGGGTGGGATACTTGAAAAGGCCAATGAGCTTTTGACAACTGCATCTTTTACAGCTGCCAAGAATAAATATGATTTAAGAAGAATAAAAACATAAATGGGAGAACCGACTCTAATCAAACTTTAAGCAATACCTCCCAGTTTCCTCTTAAGTGGGAGCCCAGGGATCTCTCAGCTAGCCCTCCTTGCTCCCTAAGATTCCCCCCTAGCAAAAAGAACATGCACAAATATTATTTTCATTATATTATATTATATCCCAATTATTTACAGCAGTTGTGATCACTATACATTCACAGAGGTTTTTTTTTTAATGTGCAAGGCATTTTTTAATCTATCACCCCATTCACCAATGGCAATCCCTGTAGAAACTAACCTCTGTGTGATCTTTTCTTCTGGGTCAGCTCCCCATGCATGCAAAAGTGGTGCTGCACAGTACTGAAGAACCCCTTACAGCCAGCACTGTGTGCATATGGTGCCTCTTGCTGAATTGGAGGCCCCTTGCCAGTCAGTGCTCAAGCTCACCCCAAACCACAGGAAGATGTGTGTGCTGCTAATAACCTCTAAAGCCTTAAACAGTTTGAGACCTACCCGAAATATAAGATGCACAAATTTTGGACTGCAGTTCCCATCATCACAATCATTGGCCATGCTGACTGGGGCTGATAGGAGGTGTAATGCAAAACATCTGGTGGGCACCAGGTTGGGGAAGGCTGGGTTAGTGAGTACCAAAGTCAGAGACTTGTCTGTGGTGGCCCTGTTTCTTTGGAATGTCTAATGCAAGGAAATACATTTGGCTCCTGTTTTGCTTGTCTTTAAGAGATCTGCAGACATTCCCCCCCCCTCTGCATTTGGATATGGTGCAGTCTGTCAGCAGATGTTTTAATCTCCAGCTGCTGTCTTTAAGGTCAAAATCATAGAGTTGGAAGGGACCGCAAGGATTATCTGGTCCAACCCCTTGCAATGCAGGAATCTTTTGCCCAACATGAGGCTCGAACCTTGGCCTTGAGCTTAAAAGTGCTTACTTAATTTTAAGATTCAATTAGTACTCAATTTAATAATTTGTTGCAGAATCCCCATCCCCAACAACTGGAAAAATAGCTCATGGAAAGAGTCTGTGTCTCCTGGCACTGAGCTGTTTTAAATTGTCAGACCATTGACCCCCATGTAGCTTGGCAATGCCAAGAGTGTGTAGAAAGTACTGAGCTACATGCACCAAAATGCTGAGCTAGATAGATCAATGCTCAAACTCTACACTGACTGGCAATGGCTCTCCAGGGTTTCAGAAGGGAATTTTTGCCAGCCTCATCTGGAGATTCCAGGGGTTGAATCTGGGACCTTCTGCAGGCAAAACAGATGTTCTGTCACTGGGGCCTGGCCCTTCTCCAAACTGAGTAGTCGTTTTGACCACATGCAAGCCAAAGATGCAGCTGCTTTGTTAGTAGCACAGTTTGAAGTTGGCTTGTGGTGCCGCACTTCAGTATTATGTCTGGCGATCTTGTTTGTGAGGTTGATCTCCTAAAGCCTGGGCCCTGTGGATGTTGGTTAGTTATTAGTGAATCTTGCCTTAGGATGGTTCAGGTTGTGTGTGGGTGTTATCCCTGGACTCTCAAGATGTGCATAAGGTAAACGACTGAACGTAGTGGCTCATTACACTTCTCATGCTAAACTGTGGTTTGCACTAGCTGCAGATTAGAACGCAAACTGTGGTTTCAACTTTTAAACCTGCAGCAAGCAAACTATGGCTTAATGCTGCTTACCTGATTTCATTTTCCTCTTCTCGGCATCATGCTTACTCCTGAAGGTTTACAATTAAGAAATGGGGAACCTTGAAGCATGGACCAGCTTATCCAAGGAATATCCTTCCAGTACCAGAAGCCGACAATCTTATTGGACAAAAATCCACTCCTAGTTTTCCTTCTAAGCTTCGTTCATTTCAGTAGCCTAATTTAGGAAGTCTCTTTAATAGATTGTGTTGTTAAACAACTGATCATCAGAAAACTGGGCTGATTTACTGTAAATCACCCAGGATGTTACCACTAGATCTTGCCTCCCCCTGGCATACCTAACCTTTTAATATTCATCCTCAGTGGTAAGGAAGCCCTCATGCACATTGCTCATTTATTCTGATCCATCCCTTGCTGCTCTGTCTTCCACTGCTCACTCCCTAAATCTAGCTTCTTGAGGCAAGGCTGTGTCCTTTTGTTTGTTTTGTTTGTTATGTTGCTCATTAAAACACCATGAAAGCTGAGAGTTGTTGGCATCTGTCTGTCTCAAGAGACAATGGAGTGCACCTCTGGGGGTATAGTCAAACTGCTGTGTTAGCAACACTGAAGTGACCTCCTTGGTGTGCAAGCCTGGGCAGTGTGTATGGAGGTTTTAGGTTGCCCAGATGACAAGCCTCCCCCCCCCCCCAGCCTTACTGATGTGGTCCAAAAGAAAGCAGAGCAATACATTTGGTACCAGCTTGGCTCCAGTAGTTGCTAGAAGGAGGCGTACAAGGCATCACCCAAGCACCTTAGGGACCTCACTCCAGATTTGTGTAGGGTTTACTCCTTAGCCTTTTGTTCTCCTGAAGGTATCCCACAAGGCAGCAGAGGTTTAGGATCAGAGTTTTCCTTCTCCTAGATGGGCTCCCTTCCCAGGTTGATGAGCCCCATCTACCCTGTTAGTGCTATATAAATAATAAGTAACAACAAAACCTTCCAAATCACTGGATAATAATAAACCTTACAATCCATTCTTGGAGTCCCTTCCCCCACTTTAATTTTTAGTAGTTATGTGGCCACAAGTGAGCGTCGCCAGCAGAAAAGCCTTGTCTTATTTTTGCCTCCCTAAAGCAAGCCTGGGAAAGCTTTTGGCCCTCTGCAGGTTGCTGAGAGCCAGTGTGGTGTAGTGGTTAGAGCATCCGGCTAGGACCTGGGAGACCAGGGTTCTAATTCCGGCTCAGCCACAAAGCTCACTGGGTGACGTTGCATCAGTCACCCACTTTCAGTCTAAGGATTGTTTTGGGGATTAAATGAAGAGGGGGAAGAGTCATGTAAGCCACCTAGAGTTCCATGGAGAAAAAGGTGGGATGTAAATGCAGAAAACAAGCAAACTCCCATCACCCCTGGCCATTGGCTGTGCTTGCTGGATGATTAGAGGGCCGGTATCCCCCCCCCCCACCTGTCCTAAAGCCTGCTTCATCCAAAGGCGAGAGTGAAATCCCTCGCCATCCCTGGATGCTCTCCTTGTGCAGACAGGTGTTTGAGCTTTGAAGTCTTGCTTGCAAAGGGACCGCAGCGACGGAGCATATGCCAGGGATCCGTGTGGCCCTTGAGACGCTGCTGGACTGCAACTCCCATCATCCCAGATCATGACCACAGTGGCTGGGGTGGATGGGATCTGGAGTCCGACAGCACCTGCAAGGCCAGAGGTTCCTCACCCCTACATTCAATCTAGTTAAAAAAGATCCCGAGCTGCTGCCAATCAAAGAGTTGATGGGTTGGCAAATGGGCTCGGCTTGCTATAAACTTGCTTCCAATACTCATATGACCCCCGCATAGTCCAGATCTGGACGTGTGGAGGGCTGTGGGGCGGGGAGGAGGGGTCAGAGCTCAGAATCTGGTGGTGCCAGCCCCCAAAACCTGAGACCAGACCGAGCCCTCGTCCTCTTCCCCCTCCCCCTAGCGCTCCAGCCGGGCATCATGCACAGCCTCCAAAAGACAGGTGGAGTCCTGGTTGCCACGGCGACAGTGTCCTTTTAAGGGAAGCTAGAGGAAGCTCCCGTTGCATTGCTAAGGTCAGGCTTGGGGGGCTAGGATGGCAGGCGTGTGATGGAGCCTGGGGGGGGGGGGAGAGCTGCACCTGCATTACTCTCGGGTGATTCCCCCCTCCCTCCCCACGCAAAAGAAACCTGGCATCTCCCCCCCCCCCTCTCCATCACCACCTCTGCATAACCCAAGAAGGAGAGAGAGAACCGTCTCCACCAGCAGCGGTAAAGGGAGCGCGGGGAAAGAAGGCAAAAAGCGAGCCGCTGACGGATGAATTTATAGACACTGCAGCCTCCCATTGTGTGCAGTGGGCTGCTGCTATGGCAGGAGCAGGAGGCTGTTTAAGGTGGCCCAGCGGGATCTAACCTGTGGCAGGTAAGGAGACGGGCGGAAGCAAAGTCGAAGCAGGGAGGAGGAGGAGGAGGACAGGTGAAGGAAGGCGATGGGAAGAAATGGCAGTGGTGCTTGGGGAGGGATGGAACTGTGGTAGGAATCGGCAGCTCAGCTCTTGCATCTTTCCACCGGTGCTCAAATTATGGAGGGAAGAGAAAGTGCACAGAGCTGCTGCTGCCCCCTTCCCCAACCCCTCTGACTTCCGCGGATGCTTTTGAGGGGTGAGTGTGTGTGTCGGAACCTTTTAAAAATAAAACTGAGAAGAGAGGTTTGTTCTTTCCACGCCTTCTCCTCCCCAATTTTCCCTGTCATTCGATCACTGCACCAAACTGTGCAACAGAAGAACTGGTCAGTGACACCCCGCCATCCCAAATCTGAAAGGGAGGGAGGGAGGGAAAAGCAGAGTCTAAATTAGAAGGATGTCACTGTCGCCGTGTGTCCTGTGGGGCTGCAGATGGCTTGTTGGGGGGGGGGCAATGAGGGGCAATAAGGAACACTAATGTAAGGGACAGATGGTTACCCTATAGGGTGCGCACACACTGCACACACGCCGCGCACACACGCACACACACACACACACACACACACACACACACCTTGTTCTCCCAGTGGCTGCTTGGATGTGACCATTACATATTGAGCATTGTTGGGCATATTTTAATTGTATGTTTTTTTTGGGGGGGAGGGGGAAGAGGCTTGTGTGATTCTGTGTTGTTGCTAAGCCACATCAGTTACAAGACTCCGAGGGTCAGCTTAAATTTTGGTGGGCAGTTAGTGTGAGTGAGGTGGGTGTGTTTCGTATGCGAGGCCCTCTCCTCTCCCCCCCCCCCCCCCGCAACCCAGGGGAAACTGACAGAGGCTTGCAGCACCTTGAAGCCCGTCTTATCTATTATTATGGCTTTGGAGAAAAGGGCAGCATTGTTTGGGGCAAGGATAATGATTGCTTGGTTACATTTGTACCCAGTGCTTTTTCCGGGGGGGGGGGGACGGATGGACGGACGCAGGAGTACACATACCCCTAAACATTTTGTGAATCTAGGTTTGGCCTCATTGGGGGGCAGTATTTCAATATGAGTAGGAAAATGAGAGTACACCTAAACATTTTTTTAAGGGGAAAAAAGCACTGTTTGTACCCCTTCCCCATCCTCAGAGGTGATGCACATGGGTGTTACATCATTTCATCCTCACAACAACCCTGTGAGGTAGGTCAGGACAGGATGGGACTCAGTAACTGGCCCAAGGTCACCCAGTGGTTTTCAAAGCTGAGGGAGGACTGGAACCCACTTCTCCTTAGTTTCAGGCTGGCATTCTGACCACTATACTAGGGATAATGACAAAAGGGCATCATGTTAATTAAGATGGGAGTCTTGTGTTGCCCCCTTCTCCCAGCATACTGGAAAAGCTAAAGTAGCAAGAAATAAGTTCTTAGAGGTATCAGACCTACCTTTGTGGATCTACTCAACAGGAAACTCTTCCCCCAGATGTGTGGTTTCTCTACATTTTCAGTGGAAGAAAGCACTCAAAAGCACTCCTCATTTTATTTCACACAGTCAAGATGGAGCCATAGCACTGAGAATGGGGCAGAGTCTTGGGCTGTGTTCACACTCCTGTTTGCTGTGCACTCATTGCATTTGCAAGTGCTGGGTTTTTAATCCGCGTTCGCAAGACGTCATCCAAAATGCATATGTACCCTGCACTTTGATAGATGTCTCGTGTCTCAAACTAGCTTCACACGGACTGGAGACCTTAAGCCATTCCTATTTTGTCTCTAGCCAAGGTGTGAACACCTTTTCATAGGGTAAAGACATCCCTGCCTTGTCCACTCCTCCTCTAGTGTGACACAAGCAGAAACGAATCTGACTCTAATGAAGCTGTGCTGATGCGAATCGCTAATGGAGAAAGAGCTCTGAAATGCACAGGGATGGGGACCAACTTCACTGTGCTCTAAGGTGGTAAGGTGAGCACCTCCATGCCAAGCCTTTTCTTAGGTTAAAACTTCCCTTCTTATTCCTTTCTCTGGGCTGCTTCACAGAATCCCATGGGTCAGACCAGAGAGCTGTGATATGTGCCTGCCTTGGGCATCTTCTGCAACCCATTCCTAAATATCTTTGAGAGAAAGGAAATATTTTTGCATGACTCCCCAAAACCTCAGAAAATCTATTTTTGCTTCTCCCATTTCCATGCCTACCACCATCACCACATGCATCAGCGATAAAAGCTTTGACTCACACACCCTTCATTAATATAGTATTTGCAATTTCCAATTTTGAACTTGGGCGTTATGCTGTGATCTACCTAGAATGTTACTGCAAGGTGACAACGTTTTTAATGCTCTTTCCACCGCATTTTTCATTTGTGCAACAGTTGGGCAGCTCAAACATTTGGGCAGCATGGTGGCTGCGGTCATCTAGCGAATCAGGGTCAGCAGGCTGCCTTAGGCTTAGTTCTCACAGAGATTGAAAAATATCACTTCAGACTGTATCTTGGGGCTCTCATGCAACAGACTGCACATGGGAGATTCTTCTTTTGAATGCCATTTTTATCTGTTCTTTCTTCCAATTTTTAGTACTCCCTGCAAGTAGAAATGTAGCACTGTAAGGGGTGAACTAGGAAGGAACATCTCCCCCTGACGTTGCTAGCATGAAGGTTTGGGGTTTTGTTCTGTTTTACTTAAAGTGGCATTCAAAAATGGCATCTCTGGACTCCTTTGAGAGGAAGAATAGCACCAAAATTGAATAAATATTCTTCTTCTTCCTCTACCGCCATCTTGAAGTGGTTAAGTCCAGTGTACCATCTCAGGATACTGTTACTTCACTGTTGCATGTGTAGACGGATCTGATTGAATGTTCCTGTAGATTTGTGCAGATGGAAAACCAGTTGGTCAGGGATGGGAGCAGGCTAGGACACATCTCCCTGACATGCCAGCTTTCTACAGGAAGAGCATTTGTGTGTGTGGACGTGTGGACGGGCATTCAATTATATATGTCTCCCCCTGCTGGCTTAAACAAGCCACTCCACTGAAAGAACAGTGACGATGTTTGGCTCCTCGTGTCCTTTAGGGTTTCTATTCTGCCAAGTCTTGTAATTAAGAAGTAGTGTCTGGGGATTTTCTAATTCCTCTTCCTCCCCAATCCTCTTTCCTTTTGTGCCAGGTCCTTTAGATTGTGATCTTGAGGGCTTATTATTGATAAGACTGGGATGAAAATGTTTTAAGTTGGATAAGTAATATTGGAGCTTTGATTCCTCAGTGAGAAGTTGACCTTCATTTGATTTTTATTATGACATCAATTATGACATCAATTACTCTCAATATGTGTCGTATTTAGGTTGTAACTCACCCTGAGTCCTAGAGCATACTGATGCAAGTATGGTGCATAAGAGATGGTGAGAGGCAGTGTGGTGTAATGGTTAGTGTGCTGGCAGGCCAGGGTTCAAATCCCCACTCAGTCATGAAGCTCCCTGGTGTGACCTAGAGCCGTTTGCTCCCTCTCAGCCTAACCTGCATGACAGGGTTGTTGTGAGGATAAAATGGGGAGGGGGAGAATCACATATGCCACCTTGAGGAAAGGTGCAACATAAATACAAATAAAAATAAATAAATTGCATATGTGCGTAATGCAAAAGCCAAACGAATAAACAACACCCATATAGCACCCCCATGTAGAGCATCAAATTTGTGTGATCTCATTCTCTGCCCCAGAGGGATTGCAGTATATTCTAGGTGGAGAGAAGGCTGGAGTCCTGCAAAAAGGGAACTAGGTTTTAATAGGATATACGTACCAGCTCAGCTAATAGAGCATGAGACTCTTAATCCCAGGGTTGGGTGAAAGATTCCTGCATTGTTGCGGGTTGGACTAGATGACCGTCGTGGTCCCTTCCAATTCTACGATTCTGTGATTCTATGAAATGAGAAGTGGAGAAGAGGCAGGTGGTAGCAGATGAGCAAACCAGACGAGGCTGGGAATATTTGCTGAAAGGAATGAGGAAGCAAGCTTCGGAAGGAGCTCCTTCATAAGAGAGAGGGAGGGAGGGAGAGAAGCAGCTTAGAGGCTCTTTAGTGGCCCCGGGTGCACTTGATCACAGCTGCTGTGTACAAAAAGGCAGCGCAAGGATGTTTTTGCCTTCAACAAATGATCCAGCACTGCTACTTCCCAGCTCGCTGAAAACAATTGATGTAGATCTGCGTGTGGCTGGAGGGAAGTGGGTGGGGAGAAAAGGGGGACATCTGTGTTGATGGATGCAGGTTGGCGGATGCCTTGTCCCCTTGTGGCACCCTGTAAACACAAGCTGGCTATGCGATGGAGCGGTACCTGCTTCATAGCATCTGATTCCATCAAAGCTTCATCTCCCTAGAACTGTACAGGCAAATATTGGGGAGATGAAATTAATTCCCGGGTTTGGGCTTTCTAGATAATGTCTTTGTGGCTGGATCCTTCTGTTTTCTTTGTTTCCTCTAGTATTAGTAGTAGTAGCAACAGTAGTAGTAGCAGCTGCAGTAATAATGCATTTATATAGTGCTTTAGTTTACAAAGTGACAGAATATGTCACCTCACTGAATCCTTAAAAGATCCCTGTAAGGTAGATTTCAGTATTATTCTTATGAACAATTTGAACAGTATTGTTCTCATCAACAATTTTGGGCAGCATTAAAGTTAAAAGCACCCACCTCTGAGTGATCTCCCCCCTCCCCCCTCCCCGTGATCATTTTGCAGCATCATGACATCATCCTGTTCCTTTGGTGACTCTCCGTTGGCTGGGGCTGCCCATGTGACTGACTCAGGAAGAATTGCTTCCACTCTGAATAGGCTTCACTTGCCCTCAGTGATGTCTGTTAAGCCCGATTGGCTAAATAGCTCCATGATGTCATCCTGTTAACCATAAAAGAACAAACACAGTCTTGGCTTTTAAATCTGAAGAGGACAGGCGAAGTGAGCAAATACAGCATAACATGACATAGAGTTTTCAGCTGGTCCTAGTCCTGGGCATGAGAATGGGATGTTAACTGTTGTGCTTCCCATTTTCCTGTATCAATTTTGACTCTTCAAACCTGTGTGGCAGCTACACTTGGAATGCCTTATACAGTTTTAGTTTAGAAGGTGCTGCATCTCAAAAAGGCTATTGTAGAGTTGAAAAGGGGACGCGGGTGGCGCTGTGGGTTAAACCACAGAGCCTAGAACTTGCTGATCAGAAGGTTAGCAGTTTGAATCCCCGTGACGGGGTGAGCTCCCATTGCTCGGTCCCTGCTCCTGCCAACCTAGCAGTTCGAAAGCACGACAAAGTGCAAGTAGATAAATGGGTACTGCTCTGGCAGGAAGGTAAACGGCGTTTCCGTGCGCTGCTCTGGTTTGCCAGAAGCGGCTTAGTCATGCTGGCCACATGACCCGGAAGCTGTACGCCGGCTCCCTCAGCCACTAAAGCGAGATGAGCACCACAACCCCAGAGTCGGCCATGACTGGACCTAATGGTCAAGGGTCCCTTTACCTATAGAGTTGAAAAGGGCATACAGAAAAGTGCAGCCAAAGTGCCACCTGGAGCATTTCTCCTATGAAGAAAAGCTACAGTGTTTAGTCTAAGGGTAGAATGACTGAGGTTTCTCCCTCTCTCACAATATTTAAAACCAGTGGTCAGAGCATAGGAGTCAACTCCTAGGGGCCAAGGTCTCTTTGCCACCCCAAAAAATATTTGAGGGCCCCCCCAACGTTGCTGGGCATTGCCATTCAAATAGTATGTGTGTGTGCTATGTCATGTCATTGATTATGTGGGGTGGGGCTTACATGGGCCTTTCCAAAATTTTATTCAAGTTGGCACCCCTGGGTCAGAAGCAGATTTAGGGGAGTGCAACCAGTTCACCGGCTCTGGGCACTAAGCCGAGAGGGCGCCGCAGGGGGCACCGCAACAACAATGTACAACGGAAGACGAGAGGTGAGGGGGCATCAATTTTGGCATCACACAGGGCGCCGCCAAAATTTGAAAGCCCAAAGTCCACCACTGCAGGGGTCACCTAATGAAGTTGAATGATAGGATATTCAAGGCAGACTCACAGCAACTGGTATTCCGAGAACATCTCCAACTTGGCTAGTAGCTCTTGATAGAGCCTCATCCTCCACAAATTTGTCTAATCCTCTTTCAAAGGCATCCAAGCTGTTTTGTCATTGCTACGTCTTGTGGAAGCAGGTTCTGTAGTTTTAACAATCTGCAGGAGGGTCACCGGTTTGTCACCCCTGCCTCAAGAGGAGGATCTAAGCAAATGAGCTGTGGTAGGGAGCTGCTGGAGGTGACCAGTGAGAGGGAAAGAAACTCTTCTGGAATTCTAAGTTGACTTGGGGTGACAAGGGAGAGGCCAGAAGGCAGCCTTTATGGTCAGAGCCCAGCTGCTCATTCACAGAAGGCTCTGTTTGTGCTGTGCTGACCAGACAATGGTAATACTTCTATGGAATTTTTTTTTCATGCCGTGATTTCAGAGTTGCATATGAGGCATTACAGCAGCTGACCTGCTTTGTTTAAACCTGGTTCTGTCTCAGTCACATATAAAAGCAAGGGTGGAAGTATGATTTTTAAAGCAAAAGGGACATGATGTGCCAAATTCTGACCTGAGCATCAATGGATTAAGAACTTTTACCTGAGTTTACTTATTTCCTCCTCCCTACCACTTCGTTTTCCTTTTGAGTTGTGTCACATCTTGTAAGCTTGAAGGCAAGGATTGCCTGGGTTGCAGTGATTTGTAAGCCACACTGAGAGTTTTTTTTTGTTTTTCCTAAAGTGCAGGATTTTTTTAAAAAAACAACACCACCACCTAACTAATTAAAAAAATTTAGATAGGATAATGTTCTGTTTTGAGTCTAATTCATGATAGTTGGGTTTAAGCTGTTTGTAAGGTGAGGAATTAGCTGGGATGTGCTGATAGTGTCCAATTTTTACATACAATTGATGTTGAGAGCTGGTGTCTCATAGTGACTAAGAGTCTGGTTTTGGGGGTGAATGGATGTGGAAACAATTCTTAATGGGAGCTAAACACAACCCCTGTTTCCTTCCTTGTTATGGTTCAGATCTCACCTCTCAGCTGTGACCTCACTAAGTAGCCATGGGCATCTGTTCTCAGTCTCCCAATTTTGATACAGGGGTTACGCTGCAGCTGCTGATAATGATCTGACCCATATCATAGGGTTGTTATGGGGACTGTTGAAATAATGGATGGGAAGTACTTAATAATAAACAAACAAACAAACAAACAAACAAACCCTATTATTATTAGTTCACGTAGGGAACACTGCATTTTAATGGGTAACTGATCAGTATTTAATTCACTGAAATTAAAAGGCACAGCTAGGAATGGCCGGCCTCCTTGAAATTTTGCATTCAGCCTCTTTCTGTTGGGTCTTTGTTGTCATGGCTGTGCTTGAAATTTGATCAGCTTTGCCACTTCCTGGTCACAGTTCCCATGGCTCTCTCTGTTGCTGAATGGAAACCAGGGAGAACGGAGCAGGGAACTGCAAGGTTGGGAGCCACAGAGCGAGAAACCTGACTGCTCTGCCTTATCAGGGAACTGCACCTGCTGTCACATCAGGTTCTCACTGAACCGGGATGCCATTTTCTGAGATGCAGATTCCCCTCCAGAATTTGAGAGCGGATTGTGGATACCCGAGAAACTTACAGTGCAGCACTGATGAGCAAAGGAAGGATTCCAAACCATCTGCACGCATGCTGTCGGATTCTGTGGCAGGAGTGGGGAGTGACCTCCAGGCTCTCTGCAAAGAAGAAAACACCTTTTTGAAATGTCGAGGGTCCTCAAACTCTCCTTTCTAGAGCAAGTGTGTAGGGCAGGGGGGTTAATATCCAAGCTGATCCACTCCAGGCTTTGCATGTCTGGTTCTCTAAATGGAGAACTGTCAGATCAAGTGTATGGACATGTGCAGGAAATCTGCTGGAGCCTTAACATGGCCTTTGCAAGTGGTTTTCTGGACAGCGTTCCCGTGCTTACAAAAAGGTAAGCCAAAATTTTGGCCAGTAGCTGTTTTGGCAGGTGATCTGGAGCCCCCACAGAGGGAATGGCTTCTCCTTTATTCTGAGGTGGGGGGGTCTACTTACTTCCCAAACCTTCGAGGCCAAAACAACACAGGGATATCCAGCACCATCTTGCTCACTAATGGGTTTCTGTGGAGTGTCTGGCTGGTCACCATTGGAGACAACAAGATGCTCTTACCCTGAATGTGCCTTTCCTCTTTCCCAGCACGACAGCTTCTATTTTACATGCACTAATTTAAGCCAACTTATTAGCAGAGTGTGGGTCCTTAAGATAGCCAGAACCAAACCATTCATGCATAAGAGGGAAGTTTCAGCAGACTTGGTACAGCCCCCAAATCTGCAGGGGTGCAAAAGAACATTTAGATCATCAACAACAAAAACCCTCCAAAGAGGGAAGGGATGGGGTGGGGAAATAACTTGTCCAATGAGGACTGAGCATTCTCAGTGGCCATGAATTCTGACTGACTAGGGCTGGAATAGAAAGTTGGAGAGGAAGGATGGAGTTCTGGAACCCTGATCGGAAGCAACATTTTGTTGCAGATCCCCACTTTTTAAGAATGGCATTTAGCAAGCTCTCTCTCTCTCTCTCTCTCTCTCTCTCTCTCTCTCTCTCTCTTAGCTTTCAGTGATACATGACCTTAAGTCGTTGCACCGGAGACAGATTTTGGGCCATAGCTCTGGCTCAGTCTGCCCAAAAGCCAACCTTAGCTGGCCTGTGGTTCTTTAATCATGTGGCTGTACTTTATTCCATGTTGCAATCCACTCCTCAGCCTTTGTCATTCTTCATATCGTCCTTTCCACACCGTTTGCCTTGCTTTTATCGGTGCTAATAAGGCTGTCATTTCAAATCCACTCACATGCCCTTATCTCCCTTTGATTCTCCCATCCAAACAGAGTGATATTAATTGTGCCTCTCCTTCCTGCTTTCCCTTTGAAAAAGAAAAATATTCTGCTGATGTCATCACCACCCTCTCCTGCTGCAATGCAATTGATTTCCCATGCCAATAGCTGCACTGAAGGGTATGCACTGGATAGCTGTGGGGGGATAGTTGAGTTCCACTGCAGAGATCAACATTTTTGCCAAGAGGCAAATAACAAGCGTGTTAAGCCTAGCCAAATATTCTTAAACCAGGGTTCAGTCACCCAGTCCTCACCAATGCCAAAGCAGAACTGCCTCTCCTCAGCCCATATTTTGCTTCAAGTCAGGAATGCTGTATGGACTTACCCTTAGTTTGGCTGTTGTCAATGTGGGCGAGTCCATGATTTCCCCCACACATGCAAGAATGCTCCCACCTTCAGTAATTCAGTGCATAGAGTGCAAACAGAGTGCTGTCATATCCAGGGTGCAAACAAATCACTATCTTTCCCAGTGACATACCTGCCTGCAAGGAAATGCATCTCTTGTGTTCGTATTCTTTGGCTTATGCTGTATGGAGCTGTCAATGGAGCGTAAGCAAACTGCCATTTGACAATACATGTCTTAAAATAGCCTAGAAGCATATGCCCTTCTAGTGCCCCAGTAACTCGATTTGTTGAACCTTGGTCAGTTCTACATGCAGGAGAGTCTTTTTTCATGGGTATACAAACAAGCAGCTATCCACCTGTGCTTTGAAGGGGTGCCGTCTTCAGTCATTATTGTACAACATGATTTTTTCCCTTCTGAATAGATCACTCCATCGTTTAGGAGGGGTTTGGTGATGTGCAGGGCTGGCCTTTTCCTTTGCCTGCTGTATAATTCCCCTGCAATCTTACCCATACATACTAGGATGACTTACTTCTGAGTGGATAACCATAGGATCACACAGTAAATCTGGTATTCTCTAGGAGACGTCAAAGTCTGCTGCTATGGTCCTAGAGCCACATACAACATGTGGGATGAACTCTTTATTTGGGCCAGTTGTCATTTATCAACCAGAAAGGTTTTGAATCTTTGTTGAATCAACCTGTTTTTGCAGGAGAGGCCACCAGAGGCTCTTGGTACCTTCCTACCACCCTACCACCACCACTTCCTCTCTCTCTTTTACATATGTGACAATCAGTTAATCAGAAACCATCATTTGCAAAGCTCGGTCTAAGGCAGAAATCTGTGCAGGCTTCCAAGTCCTACAAACTCAGAGCACTTGGGGACATTTCTGCCCTGGTTCTTGGCTTCTAGCACAAAGCCACAATAAGGCAAAACCATCACTTTTGTTCTAGGGCTTCCAGGCTATTACTATTTTCAAGTGGGATCCAATCTCATAACTAACAAATTCACATTCAGCAATGACACTTGATTGGGAAGTCTTGGACAAGAAGCCCGCTTCCCCAGAAGACCAGACTTATTGTGTTAATAACGATGGGAAAGGTAGAATCTCTCTTTGCTCCCTGTAAGCAAATCAGGACAAATGGTAAATAGCTCACCTTGCAGCTATAGAGGCACATTCTGAGACACACGTGCGCCGTGCAGACAACAGCATGTTCTCGTTTGCTCACTTGATTCTCACATTCCTTAGCACCCTTTTTTGTTTTCCCTTTTATCAAATTTTGGACTGTAAGCTCCTTTGGGGCAGAGAACTTATGGAACTCTGCAAGTGCCACGTACTTGCACAGTTGGCGACCAGATAGGAAGGAAAAGGTTTGCTTCAGTTCATGCACTAAGCTAGGGGCAAGCTGTTAGTGGCACTTGGGTATGATCCAGCTCACAAATCAATTCTATTGTGCTTCTGAAGACCCTACCAAATTTTAGCCAAGGCATGTTAGAATGCTTGCCCACAGTTTGACTTGTAAAGAGAATGAAATCGTTAGGTACCTCCGTTTCCAGAGTTGCCCCAGTCTATTGTTGTAGAGCATAATTCTGATATCTTTCTCTCCCCCACTCTCTGGTTGTGTTTCTCATAGACCAATGTGGCATTTTCACAGTGCTATGTGCGTGTGCAGTATTGGGGAAAATGCTGTTCTTTACCCAGAGGGTTCGTCCGCTGTGATTGCTGTGTTGAATGAGGTTGCACAAATGTCACAGGCGCCTGTTGTGTCTGCGATGCCACTGGCAATCAGCAGGAGAGCTCCTTTCCCACCCAGGCCCATGAGATTTGGTGATCTTGGGCACCATCCGGGCAAAGCAAAGCACTTTGAAGCCCCATTGTTTTCTGTGGGGAGTGTGCTGAGCATGTGGGGGATTTCTCCCATTGTAATTATAGAATTGTAGAGTTGGGAGGGATGCTGAGGATCATGTAGTCAAGCCACACAGGAATATGCAGCTATCCCATGGAGGAGGGGGGTCAAACCTGCAACCTTGGCGTTACCAGCACCACACTCTAACCAACTGAATTATGGGATGCCCAAGGTGCTTGATGTTGGTTGGATTTGTTGTCACCGCCGTAGCTTTATAATACCTTCCTCCCTGAGTTATTGCGTGAGAGCTCGTGTGACAGCTGTTGGTGTGAACTGAGCCAGCCCAGAGAGTGCAAAGCAGGCATGGCCTGGGGAGAGGGTGTGTGGCCTGGGAGAGTCCCAGGGGCCAGGGAGCGAGGTCTTGCCCACCCGGGTCTGAGGTTCCCAACCCTGCATTAGGTGGTGGGACAGGATCTTACGCTATTAGCTGGGTTGAACATATGTATAGAACCAAAAGTGACACGTACTCAGCATACATTTTGTTGATTTCACTCTTAAATCTGCTTAGGCTGTGTTCTTATGGGGCAGGGGCTGACCCTGTCTTGCTACAGGGAGATGACTTTATGACCATGACGGACACAGCCCAGAACATTGGAATAGTCTGTGTGCACCTGGTGCAGACCTTCTTTGAAGAGTCTTAACTTTTGGGGCAGTGGAATCAAATTATGCAGAACGAGCAACTGCTTCTGTATCATGTTTCCTAATTTTCATAATATTTGCTTCTTTCTTTCTTTCTTTTTTTTAAAAAAGATGAAGCACTTTTTTTATTGGTATGAATATTGCCCCCAACCTTCCTTTAAAAGATCCTTGACGTGTGTGTGTGTGTGTGTGTGTGTGTGTGTGTGTTTGTAAAGGGCGGAGGAATCCACTTGCAGTGAAGTCTCACTTTGGTACCACTGCATCTCTACCTGTTTGAAAGCCTTCCTCCAGAACACCCAACCTAATTTACCTATCCATTTTAGCAAATCCATTGCTTTTTTTGTTTTGTTTCTTTTTCTTTTCTTTTATTTATATAAAAAAACACCATTGGGAGGGGACTTTAAACAAACCAACTTAAAAACAGCAACTCCTCACGCAGTTTAAAGTCAACTGTTTTCTCAAAACAGAAATCTTAATGGTATTTTTTTGTTCTGTTTTTTTTGTTTTGTTTTGTTTCTTTTCCTTTTTTTGTTTGTTTGTTAGCAACCAAACTACTGGAGCTTTAAGGTCAGTACTTCCAATTTTTACCCACACCCAACGCTTTCGTTTAAAGGAAAATTGCATGCGCTTTCCCACCCATTTCTCTGTATTTTTTTCTGTATGGTGTGCACAGGTTCGGGGAGGGGATTGGGTAGGTCTCTGTGGCTTTTGCCCTCTCTTCCTTGCACCAGATCTCCTGTTTCTATGAGCTGTTTCTCACATTAGCCTCCTCAAGCATGGAGGAGGGGGGCTCCAGGAAGTTTCTGCAGCATCTGCAAGTGTGAACTGGAATTTTAAATGGGGTGCATGGATGTCCACAAGTGAGAAAAGGGGGAACGTTGCCCTTCCAGATTAGACATAATCTTCGCACCCTTTTTACAAAGAGTAGGTTCCTAGCACCTAAGCTAAGAGCCAAAATATACAGGGGTTGTTCTCTCTCTCTCTCTCTCTCTCTCTGTGTGTGTGTGTGAAAATGTAGCCTGTTCTCCATTTCAGTGTTTTCCTTTGCCTCCTGCCACCCTGGAAAAAAGCCTGCCAATACCCAGAGTAGGGTGCCCCTGGGTCCTATATTACAGAGGCCCCAATTTTGCTGGAAGGAGTCCTCTGTTTGAAGGATTATCCAGTCCAAGTCCAGTTTAAAGCTGAAGAACCATAAGAAGGGAGGCCAGCTGGCGCCTTGGAGTAGCCCCTCAATAATCACCACCTGAGCCTAGAATCGTAGAATTGTAGAGTTGGAAGGGACCACAAGGGACATCTAGCCCAACCCCCTGCAATGCAGCTAAAGCATCAAAGGCAGCATGGCCACGCAACCCCTGCTTAAAAACCTCCAGCTTCCAAGTCCGATCCACTGCCAAACAGCCCTTACTGTCATAAACGTCTTCCTGATGTTTAGTCGAAATCTCCTTTCTTGTAACTTGAAGCCATTGGTTTGAGTCCTGGGCCCTCCAGAGCAGGAGAAAACAAGCTTGCTCCATCTTCCGTGTGACAGCCCTTCAGATATTTGAAGATGGCTATCATCTCTCCTCTCAGTCTCCTCTTTTCCAGGCTAAACATACCCACCTCCTTCAACTGTTCTTCATAAGGCCTGGTTTCCAGACCCTTGATCACATTGGCTGCCCTCTGCACACGTTCCAGCAACAACCTTCTTAAATTGTGGAACCCAGAATTGGACACAGTATTACAGGTGTGGTCTGACCAAGGCAAATTAGATTGGTGCTATTACTTCCCATGATCTGAACACTATGCCTCTGTTGATGCAGCCATCTGATTCTTCCTGTCTAAGCGCAGAACCTTACAATTCTCCCTGAGCAGGTTACAGCAGTTTAAAATTCAGTATTAAAAACAATTAAAATCAATTGCAGTCACAGGAATTGGGTGCACCCCAAACACACACATATCTTAGGTGTCAAAGGCCAGAGCAAAGACTGGGGTTTTTCCACATTCTCCAAAAGCTGACTAGTGAAAGTGCCAGACATGCCTCTGTGGGGAAGATTGGGGAGAGAGGTATTGTATCCCCATTTAAATTTTATCATTTACCTCCACATTTGCATCTATAAATAGAAATTGGCACATGTGAATTCTGTGGAAATCTGTGTCTCCCCCCCCTTTTCTTTTTTTTTTGCAATTTGTAAGTGGCCACGCTTAAGTGGAAGGGTTGAAGAGAGGTCCCATGGAGACGGCGTATTTGCATATTTGTCTTCATGCTGCCATCAGGGCAGGACTTTAGGACAGAGGTCCATGCCCCCACTCTGCAGAATGAGCAGCAGGGCTGGCTTATTATATTTTGAAGCAATGCACATTTCCATCCAGAGATGGGGGTGGGAGGCTGCACTAATAAGACCATTAAGTGCAGAATCTAAAATTACCTTACTGCATCACTGCTCTAGATTTTTTTAAAAAATGAAAACAGCCTTGGGAGACTGTGATGAGAAGGGGAAGCTTAACCTTGTTCCCCCACCAGGCATATGTATTAGACACACACACACACCTCTGCCCCCAAATGCTATTTCTCCCCCCCCACACACACACACAAAAGGAAAAAGAAGCTTGGGCAAGGCAATAGGATCAGAAAAGAATGTTTCGTAAGAAATGAGTTAAGCACCTCTACCCCATCCTTCTGTGAACCTCACAACATCTTGAGACAGTTTTTCACATCCTGGGCTGCCCAGACGACAAGACCCTCCTCTCAGCCTCGCTGATGTGGTCCAAAGGAAAGCAGAGCAATACGTTTGGCACCAGCTTGGCTGCAGGAGTTGCCAGAAGGAGGCGTACAAGGCGCCGTCCAACCGCCTTAGGGACTCCACTCCTTCTCTGTAAGATATCTCACGAGGCATCAGAGGTTTAGGCCTGGAGTTTTCCTTCTTCCAGATGGGCTCCCTTTCCAGGTGGACTAGCCGCATCTACTCCTCACTTCTACAGCATGTGCAGAAGCTGCCTTCTTGACTATTGAACCCACTATTGGTCTTATATGCCAGAGCCTGTCTTCGCATGCAAGGGAAGTCCCTAACTCAGCTAGGGTTAGAGACCCATCGGCTATCTTCACCTTTAGCTGGCCAGTTGAGGCTGCACCCAGGTATGGCTGCTGTTGCGTGCTGAGCTCTCCTAGGAGCCGCAGGTGAGAGTTGAGGGCAGGACCAATGGTGAACAAACTGCCCAGAAGGAGCATGACGTGTACCCAGTCAGAGGTACTACCCCTCTCCAAACACCCCATACACCTCCCCAAAAAAGCATTCAGCATTCCCACAAAACCGTAATTCTCAAGATTCTAAGGCATGACAACCAATCACATTTCAAACCAGTTTTAAAAAATCATAATTTATATGGCCACCAATATCAATATACGCAGTGTTCTACAGGGTTTTCAAAGCAAAATGTCTGATCCCTTGACGCCTTCAATTCTGCAGTTTAAATGTTGGCAGCGGAGGTGGATGGCCGGGCAATAGGGGAACGCAGTGTGAGGAAATGCAGACATGGCCACTTAGGCTTCATTTCAGCAGAGGATGAAGATTAAATGCGCCGTTGCAATGTGTGGCACAGCCGCGTCCTTAATTTACGCCTAAGTTTTAACTGGCTCTGACAAAGTCATACAGACGGCCACGTCAGCTCAGCAGTTTCTGTCTTTCGTACAGCTAATTAGTCCCAATCAATACATCCACAAAAACATTTTCAGGAACAATCTATGTGTAAGGTAAAAAATAATAATAGTTATGTGGCGCTTTAGCAAGATTGGTTTAGCAAGATCGGTTTAGGAGATTGGGCAAGGAGGGGGTCCAGGAAACAATGAAGGAGGAATTAATTTGGAACAACTTAATAAACGCAGGTGGCGCTGTGGGTTAAAGCCTCAGCGCCTAGGACTTGCCGATCGAAAGGTCGGCGGTTCAAATCCCTGCGGCGGGGTGCGCTCCCGCTGCTCGGTCCCAGCGCCTGCCAACCTAGCAGCTCGAAAGCACCTCCGGGTGCAAGTAGATAAATAGGGACCACTTACTGGTGGGAAGGTAAACGGCGTTTCCGTGTGCGGCTCTGGCTCTGCCTCTGGCCAGAGCAGCGATGTCACGCTGGCCACGTGACCCGGAAGTGTCTCCGGACAGCGCTGGCCCCTGGCCTCTTAAGTGAGATGGGCGCACAACCCCAGAGTCTGTCAAGACTGGCCCGTACGGGCAGGGGTACCTTTACCTTTACCTTTAATAAATATTTATTTTTAAAAAACAAAAACAACAACAATGAAGTAGGGAATGCCAGCATCTCCCAGGAGAGGTGTCAAGACCCAGTAGGGTGGGGGGAATGATCAAAAGAGTTTAGGGATGATTCAAAACGCTCTCAGGCCTTCACTGCTTTAGTAGTTGTCTTGCAGGAAATCACTTTAAGATGCAAAATGTGGTTTGCCTCCAAGCGAGCTTTGCTCCCAGATTCCCCAGCCGCGGAAGGGGAAAAGAAGGGATCCTGCAACGCTGGTGTCAGACTTAGATGGTTTCCTGCCTGAGGCCAAAAAAAGTCAAAATGATGCTGTGGTCTAGATTTCCTTTCAGCTTAAAAAAAAAAAAAAGCCTCACGTAAAGGCAATAAATAAATAAATAAAAATGGCAGCTCTTCTGAAATACGTTGCCTGAAGCAACTGCGTCCTGTTGATGCATGGGAAGGCCAACCCTGTTTTGTACACCAGGAATTAATCTTTCCTTTTTGGTGGTTTGGCAAGAAGGGATAGGAATCGTGGCCAATTCCTTAGACTCAAAGAGGAGAACCATCAGCTCAGAGTAGCAGGAGTTATTTAAAAACTGTTGTTCTTTTTTAGGGCAGTGCAGAGAGTATAGCCAGGGCAGTGGGCCCTACTCAGTTTGCGGGCTGAATGATAGGGGTGGAGATGCTCCTTCGGGTAATCTGGGGTCCTTCAGGTAATCTTTAGTAAAGACTTGCAAAACACATATATACACATTCCAGCATGGGATGACCCCGTAGACCATAGTGTGTGTGTGTGTGTGTGTGTGTGTGTGTGTGTTTGTTTGTTTGTGTGTGTGTGTGTGTGTGTGTGTGTTAGGGAATTATCACAAAGTATTTGCCACCTGTACTTCCAGAATTTGTGTGCAGAAAAGCCAGATTGTGTCCTTTCTGGTAGAAAAACAAAATCTGAACTCCATAAGCTGCCTTATACCAGGTCAGATGGGGGAATCAAATTTTGGAATGTTCCATCTCCAGACAAGAGATTCCCTGCACACAGAAAATTAATACGTTCAGGAAAAGGGTTCCAGCCTAGTTTCTTCCTTAACAGGGTGGGGTGTGTGTGTGTGTGTGTGTGTGTGTGTTTTGAGGACCAGTACATGTGCCAGTCTCAAGTACAGTGGTGCCTCGCAAGACGAAATTAATCCGTTCCGCGAGTCTCTTCGTCTTGCGGTTTTTTTCGTCTTGCGAAGCACGGCTATTAGCGGCTTAGCGGATTAGCACTATTAGCGGCTTAGCGGCTATTAGCGGCTTAGGAAAAGGGGGGAAACCCGCAAGAACTCGCAAGACGTTTCGTCTTGCGAAGCAAGCCCATAGGGAAATTCATCTTGCGAAGCACCTCAAAAGACGGAAAACTCTTTCGTCTAGCGAGTTTTTCATCTTGCGAGGCATTCGTCTTGCGGGGCTCAGACACAGGTTTACTGCTTCAGTGAAAACATACCCAAAGTATAGCACAAATCAATTTTGCATGATCTCAGTGTGATAATAGAGGAGTGAGTATCGGGGTGAACTGTGTCGTGCTTGGCATGCTCCTTTTTTTGCTTTAGCCAAATCAAACTGCTTTGGTTTGGTAGAGGGTGAGCGAGTTGTCGGTATGAGAGATATAGCTCGACTCCCCAGGATTTCTTTGAGCGAAGTTCTCAACACCTAAGCTAATTTACTCTGTGATTCTGTCATTGCCTGTCTGTAAGTGTGGCTTCCAGACTTCGGGCTTAGAAGACTGCAGTTCAGGAAATTATGTTAGTTGCTGTGCTGATCCCATAGTGTGATGGCTTGAGAATACTCTCCGCAAGAAAAGCTTCTCACTCAGAGATACATAGATACAGTCTTTATTTTACATATGTACAAGCAGCACACAAATTATACGTCCGAATCTTGTGAGTCAGATTCCCGAAGTGACTTACGTCCGCCCCTTTTCCAGCAGAGGAGGCGAGGCATTCTCAGTCTCTGCCCCCTGCGCTTTAACCCTCTCCTTCCCTGAGCAGATGGAAACGGCACTGCATCGCTGTCAGTGCCAGAGCTTCCTGTGCGGAGTTGAGGCTCTGCTCCAGCATCTGAGAGCCTTCCCTCCTCCTGACTTCCCCTCCTTTCTTGCCCTGGCACTTCCTGCCCCCCTTCCTCTGCTTGTCTCTCCTCCTCCCCTGCTTTCTCCGGCAATACCATGACACATAGCATAGGAAATACCATGTAAGCCAAATACCTTATAAAATACCTGTATAATTTGATGCGTGTGCAAGCTTTCAGGTTCCACAGAATTCTTACTTGTGCCAGATTTGAGAGTTCTCGAATAAAAAATAAAATGCATTTTAACATGTGCATTTTGAGAGAAAATGCATCTAGAAACAGCCTATTTTGAGAGGAAATAACCTTAGTAATGTGCATTTTTTTAAATAGAGAAAACATATTTGAAATACCTATGTGTTTAAATGCAAATTTTAGTGTAGGGTTTTTGTTTAAAAAATAAAGCTGTTCATTCTGCCCATGCTATGCTTTAAATCACCACCTAACTCCACATTGTAGAGATCTTGCCTGACCTGATTTGGGTTGTCGTGCCATAGCACATGTAGTTTCATGTATCCCATCCCTCCCTGCTGTGCCACAGATATGTGCTTCTCTTTCCCAGCTTATTGCCTGACTGAGGCTCTGCCACACATCACACAGCTTAGCTGTCCACCCTCCCATCAGCACCGCT
Organism: Podarcis cretensis; assembly: GCF_951804945.1. NCBI lineage: Eukaryota > Metazoa > Chordata > Lepidosauria > Squamata > Lacertidae > Podarcis > Podarcis cretensis. The sequence goes on along the minus strand of NC_137182.1, from coordinate 24,855,849 downwards.
CCCTCAGCAACAATTGTCAGAGGAATTTCTGGTCTCTTTGTCCCGTTGCAAATTCTACCATAGATCACCCACTCCTGCTTGGTACTCAGTGGTCCTTCGGTAACCTAGCAACTGCATCCTCAGCAACAGAAGAAGGGATGATGATGCGGGACACTAGAACTAGTAATTGTCAATTCTTGTTTTAAAAAAACAACTTACCATTTCCTTTGCATGCTAAAATAGTTGAGAGCATTATTCTTGATGATTTGCTTTTGTGTGTGCGCACGCACACACACTCACACAGATTTCAGTTGGTTTCTGAATTACCAACAGCCACTTTGGAAATCAGTGAGATCTCTGTCTGTAAACCTCACATTATGCTTTCACACTTATTTTCAGAATCTTAAAAAGTTTACTTGTGAGCTGTAGCTTGTGAAAAGTGCTCTGTGTGTTCCTCAGAGGCACTGTCTTCTTTGTTGTTATACTACACATCTTAGCCCTGATATTAACAACAGGGTTGAAGGCTGAGCCCTAGTGCAGGGATGGGGAACCTATGCCCCCCCAAGGTGTTGGTGGACTACAATTCCCATAATCCCTGACCACTGGATCATGCTGCCTATGGCTGATCAGAGCCGGAATCCAACAACATCTGGAAGGTTACAGGCTCCCCACCTCTGATTTAGTGGAACCTCAAACCTAAAACCTGAGTGAAGCCAGACCTTGTTACTCCTTGATTCAGGGAATGCGTTCTGTCCATGCCCAGAGGAACACTTCTTTATTGAAATGTGGCTGCTGTTCATTTCAATTAGGGCTTCGTAGGAGATGTTCCCAATGGATTTCATTCCATAGTGAGTACTAGGAAAGAAGATACCTTTTGGTTTTCCACCTTAAGCACCAAACTGCTTCAGCTCTGAAGCCTTAGCAGGCCAAGGCCTCAGAGGAGACAGCAGCTTCTTCTTACCTTGTGTGGGTCTCTTTTGTTTGCGTTCCTCCAGCAGGCTGGGGAGTTTGCCTAACCGGCGCTGCAAGGTCAGAGATATTTGCTCTACCAAGTCAGGCAAATGTCAGACAGGCTTAGTGCTGTAATCCTCTGCCAAAACGCAGCCAGCGCCCTGAAGGCCAGGCCTGCCAGCAGCTTTGAGAAACATCTGTGCCTTCTGTGCTGCTGTTGCTTCTGCGGTTGCTGCTGTTGCGGAATTTGCCCTCTGAGTAGTTGAATGAAAGGTTGCGTTTTGCTAAGCCTGGCAACCAGGGCATAATTCAAGCCAAGCTTCATTACCGGAACTTTTTGACGCCTTGACTTAACTTTAAAACAGCCAATTGAAACAGGGCATCTGAGCATGTGCAGGCTGCGTTTGTTCTCTGCTCTTCTGAACAGCTACAGTACACCTGAGAATGTGAGCAGGAGCTTTCAGAGGTGTGTGTGTGTCTTGTTTGGGGTGCTGACTTTGTGGGCTCATTCAGATTTCCTTTAGTGCCATGTTTCTAAACACAGGCCTGCACCTTAAAACTCTGTGCCCAAGCAGTCTTTTTTTGCCCTTCCCCGTGAAAACCCTGGCTCTTTACCACCGAATCGGAGCAAAAGGCAATCTGGGGTAAACCCAAATTGCCATTTGTTCTGATTCAACCTTAAAGAGCGGGTTTTCCTGGGGAAAGTGGCGAGGCAAAAAATAAAATTCTCAGACACTGAGCTTTAAAGCCTAGAAAGCACAGGGCAAAAGGCCAGTGTGGGAGAGTCCTGTCTCATCTGACTTCAACCTCTAAAGGCTGATTCACATGTGACACTTTCTCCACAAGTGTTTGTCTGTGCATAGCTTATGGAAATGATACCATCACGTGTAAAGACTACACATAAAATAGGTCCATGCAGAGTCCTCACTCTGGTAGGGGTTTTGCAAGATGTACAAAAGACATATTTGTAATAATACTAATACCAATGCTAATAATTTTATTATTTATATGCCGCTTAACTGACTGGGTTGCCCCAGCCACTCTGGGCTGCAACCAACAAAATTATTAAAAACATAACACAACATCAACTATTTTTAAAAATTCCCTGAACAGAGCTTCCTTCAAAAAGTCAAATTGTTGGATGTGAGGGCGATCTGGCTGCGACATCTGTCACCCCATTGATCGCCAGGGTTGATTTGGCTGATCTGGCTGGCTAGGCGGGTGTCCCCTTCCTCCCTCACCGCTCCATGTGCCTCCCTCCCGAAGCTGCGCGCTCGGTGGAAGAGGACGACCATCCCAGATAGAAGGAGTGTACCGTTCTTCGGTCAAGGGTATACGATAGCTGCGCTCCCCTGCTAGAACCTCCAAACAAAAAGTCAAATTGTTGTTTATCTGTTTGACATCTGATGGGAGGGCGTTTCGCAGGGTGGGCGCCACTGCCGAGAAGGCTCTCTGGCCTGATTCCCTGCAGCTTCATGTTTCGCAGTGAGGGAACTGCCAGAAGGCCTTCTTCACATGATAGACTATGCAGGGCTGTGTGTGTGTGTGTCCGTGTCCGTGTGTGTGTGTCCTCCCCATAGCAATGTACACCTAGTAAAGGTAAAGGTAAAGGTAAAGGTACCCCTGCCCGTACGGGCCAGTCGTGTCCGACTCTAGGGTTGTGCGCCCATCTCGCTTAAGAGCGCTGTCCGAGGACACTTCCGGGTCACGTGGCCAGTGTGACGAAGCTGCTCTGGCGAGCCTGCACCAGCGCAGCACACGGAAACGCCGTTTACCTTCCCGCTATAAAGTGGTACCTATTTATCTACTTGCACTTAAGGGTGCTTTTGAACTGCTAGGTGGGCAGGAGCTGGGACCGAAAGACAGGAGGTCACCCCGCCGCGGGGATTCGAACCGCCGACCATGCAATCGGCAAGCCCTAGGCGCTGAGGTTTTACCCACAGCGCCACCCGCGTCCCTAGTACTGTACCTTATATGTAGAGAGAGCATAATAACAACCAGTAGGCGCTGAATGTCTACCTGGCCCAGCATTCTGCCTCCAATAGTGGGTCTGGGATGCTCACAAGCAGAGCCTCACAGAGACAGCCATGCCTTGCTGCTTGCCTCCAGCACCTGTTACTCCAAGCTGGGAGACACATCCTTCTGCCACCCCACCCAAGAGTTGCAGGTAGTTTGAAAGTGAGATCAGCAGGAGTGCAGGAATCTGCCCTACACTGACAGAGATTCAGACCTGGAAGGTTTCCCAGCTTTTATCGGCAGATGCTGGGGACAAAAAATGTTTGTCACTGAGCTGAGACCCTCACCTCCGGTAAACAGGATGCTTTTGTTCTGCTGTTAGAAACCCGAAAGCCTGTTTAGCACAGGTGACAGTGGGACAAAGGAAATGTGTGAATAATACACAAAACCCATCATCAACCTTCAGCAACGGCTGTCTCTCTCTTCAGCTCGGCGTATTCTGATTCTGAGCATGGAGGGTGTCATTTAGCTGCCTTGCTTCAAAGCCATTAGTAGACCCACTTCTCCGTGAACAGGTCTTTCTTTATTTTTGAAGTCATCTAAGCTACCAGAGGCTTCCACTACCTCTTATGGCAACAAATCATCAGTAACGCAGTGTGCGGAGGAGCACTTCCTTTTGTTAGCCCTGAATCTTTTGTCCTTTTTTTTTTAAACTGGGTGACCCTGACTCTTAGTATTGTGAGAGAGGGAAACATCCATCTTTATTCACTCAGCATCCTGAGCAAAGCGAAGCCTTTATTCGTTACCCTTCAATGTGTAAAGGCATGTGTTTTGGGGCAGTTGAGTGTTTCCCACAGGTAAAGGCTGCTTCAGGCCTTCAAAAGGATGTGTGAGGGACAGGTCCCAAAAGTGGGTAAGGGGTGTGGGCACACAGATCCTGCCTCTATAACAACCCCACCAGTGCCGGATTTACATATAAGCTAAACAAGCTATAGCTTAGGGCTCAACTCTCTCCCCACAAAAAATCAAAGAAAAAACCACACCTGGATGTACATTTCCAAAATATAAGATAAAAAACAAATAAAATAAAACCTACATACAGCAACAGTGTTTTGTGTTGTGTAGGCTCCTATGATGTAAGTAATGGGCCCCGCCTGCTAGCCTGCTCCCTAAAATATCACTGGTTTGCTCATTTCTATATATAGGGTGCCTACATTCTGCATGGGCTGGTTGTGTGTCAACATGTGCAAATGGCTTTAGGTACCCATTAGGTCCATAAATTACCATATAGCATAAATTCAACACAAAAAAACAGTGACAATTTGTTGTTGACAAAGGACAGCTGGACATATAAAGGGCCCCATTACCTTCTGTAGCTCAGGGCCTCATCAAACCTAAATCTGGTCCTGATCCACACACATGCCAACTTTCCCCACTTCCTCTCCTGATATCAATGCATTCAGCCCAAAGTTGTGCAGGGGGATGTCGTCTTCTTTTCATAAAACCATAGAATCGTGGAATTGGAAGTGACCCCCGAGGGTCATCAAGTCCAACCCCCTTGCATCACAAGGATCTCAGCTAAAGCATGCATGACAGATGGCCATCCAACAGCTGCTTTAAAACCTCCAATAAAGGAAAAGTCCTAACCTCCAGAAGGAGTCTGTAATCTCCGTCCATCAGGAGGCCAGATTGCACAAGGTTCCTGGTCGTAGGGAAGATTCTTAACTGTGCTGAGCTACACATTTAACCCTAGCATATGCATTTTTTGTTTTGTTTTTTATAATAATTTTTTATTAATTTTCAACACAAATGTACAATGATATCCAATTTTAACAAATTAATCCTTTTTTGACTTCCCTCGGCTGCCCTGACAATCATCCATATTGAAGCATATGCGTTTTTGTACACAATTCTTGACTGGAGAACTGCATTTCAAAATTTGGAAAAGTGCAAATTTCAAAAGATGTCTTTACACCTTGCTTTGGAAAGTGTGAATCAAGGTGGTGTTATAAGAATTGTGTGTGTGTGTGTGTGTGTGTGTGTGTGTGTGTGTTCATAACTGTATAGATAAACCAAATGTCTGAAACCCCCACAGAAAAGGTCCTGGACAAATTGACCTCAAATATTTCTCTGCAAGGTCAAAGTGTGAAACCTCCCCATTGTCTCTTTCCTCACAAATCCTGTCTTAAGGGCACATTCAAGATATGAACAGGGTGTGAGCCTGTGACCTGTGACCTAGATTCAGGAATTAAGTAGTTATAATAACAAAAGAGTGGCCAAAACCCAGATGCAATCAGGTAACTTGCCAGACAGGAGATAAACAACGTACTCAGATTTCTGTTGTAGACCGCCTTTTCTGTGATGTAAGTATGATGTATCTGGGGGGTGGTCTTGGGTTACACCCCTTTCTGTGATGTATGTATGATGTTTTTTGGGGTGGTCTTGGACTCCAGGGCAGGCAATTTAAAATGTCAATGCAGTCATACCTCATGTTACGTTTGCTTCATGTTACGTTTTTTCAGGTTGCGTCCCACGGCGACCCGGAAGTACCGGAAAGGGTTACTTCTGAGTTTTGCCACTCGTGCATGCACAGAAGTGCTAAATCACGCTTTGCGCATACGCTCAAGGGCCAAATTGCGCCGTGCATCTGCACAGATATGGCGCTTCAGGTTGCGGGCTTTTCATGTTGTGAACAAGCCTCCAGAACGGATCCCATTCTCAACCAGAGGTACCACTGTTTAAGGGCTTGCACACATGGCTTGGGATCCCCCTCCTCTCTCCTGCGTGTGGGGGAGCACCCTGTTGCAACAGTTAATAAAGATCAGGCTTACTAGCTGCTTTGCTTCTCAATATTCTCTGGTTGGTCTCTGTTATTTTCTCCTACCGATAGAGAACCTACAAAAGGACTCTATATGGGCTCTTGGGTACCCCATAAGTGAAAAGGAGCAGGTTTTTTTACTTTTCTCAGTGGATAAATATCAATGAATTTTTTTAAAAAATGGATTTCTTTAATTTAAATCTGATTTTTAAAATAAAATGCTTTTGGAGGAAAAAATCTTCCTAAAGATAGTTTTCTATTTAAGTTACATTATAGTCCAAAGGGTATTCATCAGGAAATAAGGATTTGTTTTAAGTTTTTCATGTGTGCTAAAACTCAGTCTAAGTTTTTTTTTAAAATTTAAATCACTTAACCACATCAGTTTACAAACATGGATACATATGCTATAATGTTATTGTTTTAGTTAAATAAATTGTTTAAATTGTTTTTAAGGAAATGCTTATTTTTCTCCTTCAGCAGAAAAGTTGTCCAAATATAAACAATAATTTCATAATTACCTATCTTTGTACTTCTAATAGTATAATCAAATCAGTAATTTTTGATATAACTGTAAGAACTACTCTGAAAATTTATTATTCCAAAAATGAAACCTTCATCTGGTTGTAAATATTACCAGCAAGACTGAGTCTTTCTGTAAAAAAAAAAAGAGAGAGAGAGAGAGATTTAAATCAAGTCTTACTGACTAGTGATTTAATTCTAGTCTTACTGCCTAGTGATTTAAATCATGATTTAAATAGATTTGATATGTCAAATCCACCCTGGTGCGAATTAATTAGAACTGCACTGCCTTGAAATGCAAACGGAATCGAATTTATCCCATCCCTAGCGAAAGGTGCTGTGTTGGATCGTTTATTGTTTGGCATGCTTAAAATGGTGCACTCCAGGTGTTTTTGCTAGACTCCAACTCCCATCATTCCTGACCAATGGCCATGCTGGGGATGATGGGGACTAGAGTTCAACGTCTCTCAGTTTTACATTGTTGTACTGGGCTTGCAATGCTGGACTGATCAAGCCTTTTTAGACTGTTGATTTAGTTTTGTTTTGTTTTTTTCATCCTTGAAGAGTTGGTGTTACCTGTATTTTCACATTTTCACATTGTGCACAGGCCGCCTTTGGTAAGAGAGCTTTGGATCTGAAAGGCGGTGGGGAAATGCTGGCAATAGATAAGAAATAAAACCTGAATCAAAATACGTCTGTGCAGCTCCTAGCACATGGCAGCTGATTTAATCAGCAGAAATAGCTGAGGCCCTTGCTCTGGGTGGAAAACTTAAGGAGGCCTTTTGCTCATCGCCTTCTCTTGCATTCCGTGGGTGGGTTGCATCCAGAAACACACCCTTCTCTTAAAACCGCCCACCCTGCTTTTCACCCCACACACATTAGCCAAGGGGGTACATCTTTCCCACTAATCCGATTTTAACAGTAATCTTGTTAATGCTGAGATCGGGATTAATTCTAGGTTAATCGGGATAATCCTGACAAAATGGTGAGCGTTGTAAGCATACGGCGGATTAATTGTTACCCTAAGCGACACGCGGGTTTAAAAGAATACTGAAATTCATCAGGGAGGCCTAAGATGAGTGAGAAATGGAATGAGGCCAGGAGTTAGAGGTCAAGGATAGGACGAGGCAGCGATTTTATTTCTGCTGGACCAGAATCATACCATATACCAGAGCCTGTCAAGGGTAGAAGTCTTCCTGAATTAAAACTAGCATCCATCTGCTTCTCTAAGCATGACTGCTTGTAGCAGTAGTAGGCAGGATTAAACATTTGCCTTCCTTTGCAGCGTGTGGATTGGCCTATTTACTCGAGACATCTGAAATTCTAATGGTCTGGGATTGTATCAGCTGATCTATGGAGGTAGTCTGGAAGGTCCAACTCAGGGTCTTTGCTCAAGTCAGCTCTAGTGCCAGAGACGGGAATGGCAGTTCCCCCTCACACCAATTCACATGGCGCTTGGATTCATTGGGAGATTTCCCCCTGGATGAGCACCATTGAAACAAGAAGGAACAGGGGAAGGTCATTCTCAGTGTATGGATGTTTCTGCCTCCCATTCTTCTATCTATCAGAGCAGTAAAAATCTGCTACCTGAAGCAGCCACTTCACCTTGACTCATGGTAGAGCATCCTCCTATTGACACCCAGAAAGGATTTATAGTCCTCGAAACCAATGGGAGTCCAACATCCCCTGCTCCAAAATTTGAAGCAGGCAGTGTTCATGGCTTAACCATTAGATACCGTAGGCTCAGTGTCTACAAAACTCCCAAGGGCCTACAAAAATGGGCCTATTGCTACTACTAATACAGTGGTACCTCGGGTTAAGTACTTAATTCATTCCGGAGGTCCGTTCTTAACCTGGAACTGTTCTTAACCTGAAGCACCACTTTAGCTAATGGGCCTCCTGCTGCTGCCGCGCCGCCGGAGCATGATTTCTGTTCTCATCCTGAAGCAAAGTTCTTAACCCAAGGTACTATTTCTGGGTTAGCGGAGTCTGTAACCTGAAGCTTATGTAACCTGAAGCGTATGTAACCCAAGGTACCACTGTAAAATCAAAGCAAATTATTGTTTGATTTAGCTGCTTACCCAAATCTTTACTCACCAACATGCAGGTATAATATGCCTTAAGTATATGCAAATCAAACTTTCACATTGCAGCTGTTTTTGTTAGCAAAACCACAAATTAGATATTCAGATTTCATTTTTATTTACTTATTTTGCAGAGCACATTATCAGCTGAATGTAGTGCAGGAGGAGATAGTCATGCAACATCATTCTCGTGTGCCTAGATCTATGACTATGGGGCCTATAAAATGTAAATACTGATCTTCAGATCTGTCGGGGTGTGTGCACGCTGGAATTATAACCTGGAATGTTTAGAACGTCCACTTGTAAATGCATTGGCTTTCCCATCATCACACACTTAGTCACCAAGATGAAGCCGATATGATGGCTGCACATTAGGTTCTCGTTTGGAATCAGATTGATCTCCCTTGAGCTCCTAAGCCGCATCCAGCAGTGTGTCTCTTGCGGCATTTCCAGCCTCTGCCTTTGTCAGGCAATCAGCCCCACGCTGGCCGTCCCTGCCTCTGCTCCCAGTTCCAGACTTAGGTCATTTCCAAGTGACCTGCTATTATTGAGCTTCCGTCCTGATTTGTTTGCACAAAGTCTGCGTGGAGGTTAGTTGACCTCAGCTATTTATTGAGCATTCATTCTGATTTGTTTTGCTTTGATTTCTACAACGTTGCACCAAGGAGGTGTTACCCCATGCCTCCCTGTCCTTATCACAAACAATAAATAAATCCAGTTTGGGTGGGGAAATGGGTTTGATGCAGAAGGGAGTCAACTTCAATTGTGCATCCTGAATGTGAAAATAGCTGAAATACCTGAAAGTAGTGACATTGTACCCTTATGCCAACATTCCCTTTGCATTCACCCCCCCTTCACACTCCTACCAAACACGTGTCCTATGGTAGGAAACATAAACGTTTGGATGTAGTCTGAAAAAAAAGATGACAATGTTCATATTTCCCATAGTTATCTGCAAAGGAGGTGGGCTCTTCTACATTAGCCATTTATTGTGGAATGGGGTACATCAGGGTTCCGTTTTGTCCCTTGTGGTTTTTGAAGAAGAAGAAGAAGAGTTTGGATTTGATATCCTGCCTTTCACTCCCTTTAAGGAGTCTCAAAGCGCCTAACATTCTCCTTTCCCTTCCTCCCCCACAACAAACACTCTGTAAGGTGAGTGGGGCTGAGAGACTTCAAAGAAGTGTGACTGGCCCAAGGTCACCCAGCAGCTGCATGTGGAGGAGCAGAGACGGGAACCCGGTTCCCCAGATTAAGTGACTACCGCTCTTAACCACTTCACCACACTGGCTCTCTTGGAACTGCTGGGAGATATGATCTTCAGGCTTGAGGCAGATTGCCATCTTAGCATGTGCATGACACACAGCTCTTCCTCTCTTTCCCATTTACTAATCCTAGCGAGGCACTGGAAACCCTGAGCAGGTGTCTGGAGGCGGTTTTGGAACAGACCAGGGCAAACAAATGGCAGCTTGATCTAGAAAAGATGTAGGTACTCTGGGTTAGGAAGTCGACTGATCTGGATGGAGGTTTGCAACCAGTTTTGGATGGGGCTGCATTCCCCCTCAAGGCTGCGGCTTTGGGATTTTCCCAGGTTCAGCACATGTCTATGGAGAAGGAGCAGATGCCATTGGTGGCTGGGAATGCTTTTTACCAGCTTAGGCTGGTTCACCAGCTGTGACCCTGTCTAGAGAAAGCAGAGCTTGCCTCAGTTTACACCCACGTTCCTTGCTTACATCTAGACGAGGCTGTTATTGCATTCTGCTCTGCGTGGGACTGAAGATGGTTCTGAAACTTCAGCGGGTATGTAATCCATCTGGTCAGCATTCGGAACATATAGCACAGACCAATAGGATGCCCTCCAGATGTCATATGTGAAGCAGCAGCCATAAGTTGCTTCAGATGTCTTGTAGAGACTTAGCTTTTCACGCAGGCTTTCCCTGACCCATAAGACTAGAACCTGTTTTAAATCTTTGAACCTTCTGAGTTTGTTTTATATGCTTTCATGTGTTTGCGTTTTTTCCGTACTCTTCAACTGTCCCGATTTGAGCGGGACATCCCGGAATTACAGAAGCCACCCCGGTTTCTGATTGAACCCTGAGATATTCTGTTTTGGTTCTTGCTAGAGCGCAGACCTGAAAGATGCACGTCCCAATTTTCCTCTGTGGAATGTTAGAGGGTATGGTTTTTTTTCTGTTTTGCTGGCTTGAGGTTGTGTTTCTGTTTTAATGCTTTCATGATGCATTGGTTGTTTTTTAGACTGCAGAGATTTTTTTATATATATTAAAGAACTAAGCAATACATAAATGCTTTAACTAACTAAATAAGATCAAATATTGTGGACTACATCTCCCATCAGCCCCATGGCACCATGTTAGCTAATCCTGACACTAACACCCAGTTTTGCATGTGTTCATTCATAAGTCCACCCTGCCTTATTAATCTGCCTTTGGATTTGAAAAATCTGCACAAAATTCACATTTAAATACATCATTTATATGCATCAAATGTATGCATTTCTAAATGTATCCTAACATATGCATTGTTATCACATATTGGTGTGATAGTTTGAGCCAAGAACTGCACTGGAGACTGGGGAGAAGTGTGAAATTTGAAGGATAATTATGTTCTGATCCTCACTTAAGTCCAGGAGATGTGGATTGAGCCAGTTCCCACTGGAATTCATTTCCCACGGGAACTGAATTCTTCAAGCACTCCTTGTGGGTAGTGATTCAGCAATCTTTCCTGGCGATATTTCCACCATCAGTGATCTTTCTTACTGAGAAAGCTTTGCTAGGCTTCTAAGGGCCCCCCAGTCTTCCCTAGAACAACATTTGAAAATCACTTCCCTGTATCTTAAGAACTAGAAACATGTTTTTGTTTTGAAAGGATTACATCTTTCACTTTTGTCCACGCTGCTTCTTTCAATAAGCTTATTTAGAAAGGGGAGAGGAGATGCATCCAACTTCAGCTGCCAGGGCAGGGCTTTGAGGCAGAGGTCCAGAGTCCTGCTCAGCAGAAAGAGCAGGAGGGATCCCAAATGCAGCATGGCCAGCTAACCACATTTGGAAGTAAGCGAAGCAATGCATATCACTGTCTAAAAAGCCCCCCCCCCCAAGTTCATTTAAGTCCTGAGCTTAAAACTACGTAACTGGAGTCTGTTTTTCTATGCAACTAAGGGGCAGCCTGAATGGAATATGGCCAGAAATGGAGGGGGGAGCAGTGGCAGATGAAAATGATGCAATATGCCGAATTGGCGAGCCTAACCAACAGAATAAGAGATCCAGAGGAAAGGCTATTTAAGGAAGATTGGAAAATGTTTGTAGAATATTGGAAGAATCATTGTCAACAGGTTAAAATGCTAGCAGGATTACTGTGGTGGGATTGTAAGATTATTAAAAAATTTTGGGAAATGATATACAATGAACTAAAAAAAGTGTTTAGATTTTTTTGTTGTTGTTGTTAAAAAACCAGAAGCGTTTTTGTTAGGTACTTTAGGACAAGAGTTGTCGAAAGAAAAAGACATTATTCATGTATGCTACAACAGCGGCAAGAATCTTAATAGCTCAAAATTGGAAGAACGGAGAAGTACGATCAAAAGCACAATGGCAAGAAAAGTTGATGAACTATGCAGAGCTAGCAAAGTTAACGGACAAACTACGTGAAAAGGACAATAATGACTTTGATAAAGAATGGGAACTCTTTACAATATATTTGCAGAAACAACACAAAGAAATGGTCCAGCTGGCAGGATTTAAATAAACATTTACAATTTTATTTACAGAGAACAAGAAGCATAATAATGTGATAACATAATATTGTATATAAACAGCAGAATTTATCAGAAATGGTAGTTGAGGGAAGTCAACAGGGAGGGGGGGAAATTGGAAAATGTATGTTTAACAATGATATTGGATATTTGTTTTGAGAAAATAAAATTAATAAAAAATATTTTTTTAAAAAAAAGTTAGCAGGATTAAATTCAGCAGTAAAAATTGCGTTGAGATAAAATGAGAAAAGAAAAACACAGAGTAATTAGAATACGCAGCAGCGAGGGGTAATCGGCAGGAACCATTGAAGCAGGAGGAAGGGAAGTTGATTTTTTAAAAATGTTTTGCTTTGTGTATGTGATTATGAAAAATTATAAATAAAATTAATTAAATACGGCTCCGCCATTGGATGCACCAGAACCTTTACCTTCTGATGAGAGCATGCAGAGCAGAACTTTCAGATCTTTTCTGCACCAGGGCTAGACACATTCACACACCTGAAGCAAGGTGTGAACCCCCACCCCACCCCACTGTGGTCCTGAGCATGTTTATATCTTTAATATAGGTAGAGAAGGAAGGGCTAGAGGCAGACTAATTGTGCCCACCTGCTGGAATCTGACAGCTTGTTGTGACTAATGCGGGGTAAGAGGAAATGTGAGCCAGTGGCACAGCTTTCCGCAGCTCTGGAAGAGGAAAGGAGCACATCACCTCTAGAGGCGGAGTCGGCTGCCACAGAGCAAGCTGTGCCTTTGGCACAAAGCAGCCGCGCAGGCCTGGCAGCTGCAGGAGAGTGTCACCTGCAGCAAGCAGAGAGTGAGTGAGTGGCTCATTTCCAGGTGTGTCCTGATGTCACCATTTGAATAGCGCAAGGGAGCTCGGCGAAGGGACCGCACATCTGGCGCTCTGCGCTTGCTGCCTGGCGATGGGGTTTCCAAGGCAACAGGGCAAATCCCAGACCAGAGCATTCCAGGTGACACCTCACTGTCAGGATGAGGATAGGCTGTGTGCAGGAACTCACTTGTGGCTGTAGTTGCATGTACAACCCTGCTTGCTCTGCGTGCATTGTGATTCCACCCTCAGTTTAGGAACATAATCCATTAGCCATAATCCATACCTATGCTGTATCTAGCCTGTCATTTCTTGTGAAATACTGTTTTGGTACATCCCCCACCCCACCCCAACCAGCTTCGGCCCAAATTGAGAAAACGAGCAACCTATCTGCATTTTAAGCTGGCGGTGTGTACACCTAAATAAAAAATGTCAAAAAAATGTCCAGTAGCACCTTAGAGACCAACCAAGTTTGTTCTGGGTATAAGCTTTTGTGTGCATGCGCACTTCTTCAGATGTGTACACAGCCTGTGATGCATTTGCAAAAAGAGACCAGCTTTTCCAGCATCTTAAATGCTTCGGAGCATTTGTGCTCTTGCGCAACGAACCTGCTTCTCCCCCCAAAAACAGACTTCTTGTGGCAAGGAGAGTGTCAGGGAAATAAATGCACAGTGAAAAGTGTGGGTCAACCATTGCTTAAGGCAAGGTTGTCTTAAGTTCCCCGCAGACAAATCAGGAGGAATGATCAATACGTGGAAGGGACCTAGGTGGGCCATTGGTGTGATCAAGTAGGCCTGATATATTCTTATGTGTTTGCTACAGGTTTTCTTCCTGCATGCCTAATAGCTTGATGTGAGTTTGGGGATCATTGTGTTGCTTGTGTGTGCATATATCTGTATGTCTGGAACAGAGTTGGGATGTAGCTGGCAAGGAAGATAGGACTGTTTGTTACATGGCTTGTAAGAAGGAGTCAGGTGTGTGTGTGTGTGTGTGTGTGTGTGTGTGTGTGTGTGTGTCCCCAGAGGTGCACTGTTTGCTCTGGAGAACCAATTCTCCTTTGTGGACTCGCGTTCTCTGGTGGTGTGCTCCTTCATACGCAACATGTAAATAAAAGGCATCATAACTACATCCCCCTCCCACAGGACACTAAATCCTGTAGCTTTCCTCCACCTCAGACTTCCCACTATTGGGGGAATTGGCGGATACATAACAGAATTTCCTTAGAGCTGGCAGTTATGCTTCAGAAAGCTGTGCAGATGCATACTTCATCTATCATGGAAACCTCACGACAGCCTAGAAGCTGAAGGTACATTCTGGATTACTGGGGCAACCCATTCCACTTGGAGAAGTGTGGAATGATCAGAAGGCTTTTGGCATTTTCCAACTGCTTTCCAGCTGCTAAACTTCTTTTCTTTTCTTTTCTTTTCTTTTCTTTTCTTTTCTTTTCTTTTTTCTCTTCTGCTGCTTCTTTTTAACACTGTGCTTTTCTTTGCATTTGCCACATCAGATGCCTTCAAAGAAAGCAGTTGCCCAATGATTCACCAGGGAAAGGATTTTCTGCTTTTATAGATTTCACACTGTGTAGATCGTGATGCCTCTTCCCACACACCCTCTCTAACATGATGAAATCTGTTAGGCTTCTGGGGCTGTCCAGTCTGGCTTCTGATGGATGGAGCTGTGTTGTAAAATAGCACGAGACTGCGCAGTTAAGGTGTCGGTATGAAAACATCAATTCTACATGGAACTATGATTTGGGGTGCGGGTTAAAGTTTAAAACCTTTGGTGACCACGAATCAGCATCCCTTTTTGCAGCCCTAATGGCACATCTTCCTTCCAAGACAGGGAGGGATGGAGGGAGCCATATTTTTTCGCAAATGCTCAAGGGGAATCTGGAATTAAAGAACTACAGCAGTCAGCCCTGAGTTGTGCTAATCTGAACCAACAAGGGATTTCACTTGGGGCCACATGGCTGGATGTTCAGCCTCCTGTATATGAAGCATAATCTCTGAGTATGAATCCAGTTTGAAACGGGTCGATGGAACAGCCTCCCATCGGCTCTGGGAAGGATATTGCACTGAACTGTTTCCTCAATATGTGCTTCAGGCATTAAGCGTGGATTAGTAAACATTGTTGTGTCTGAAACTACTGGGTTTGATTCCCCGCCCCCCCCCCAAGAATCTCTTTGTGTTATCCTGGAGGCTTGCAACTATTTCCTTTTGCCTTGCCATCATTTAGAACAGGGCTGTGTGTGTAATAATGGATATTATCTTCTGCTTTTGCCTAGACCTGGATTAGTGATTGTATACGAAGTTTTGATGTACCTTCCCAGTTATGATATATCAAACACATTCTGATGGTCTGTTGTTAGGACGTTGCCCTTCTGTTGGAAAGATCCCCATTTGGGTTTCTTTCACTCATATATTTCCATAAGGACACTGAGGAAGGGGAGGAGGATCCCAGCGAGGGGTGTGGCTGTGATTGGTGCACACTGGGACAAGCTGAATATGGGGAAGGGAGGATTAGGGTACTTAGGAGGTACTCAAGGCACATCAGAGGATGTTGAGGAGGTAGTAAACAGTTCACAGGATCCAGGGGCAGGAGACAGTCTCACCAGAACCAGAGGTGCCCCTGTCTCCATGGATACTGTGGGCTCTGAGCTGTCAGTGCACTCCAGGAGATTAAGGCAGGCAAGGGAACCCAGCCCAGCTCACTAGTAGATCAGGTGGAGAACATGGGACCCGTTAGCTCTGGGAGGAAGTTGTGGTCACTCGGTTGGTTTAGGCTCAGGGCAGGGCAGGATCACATGCTTTGTCATGTGGAGAGGCACAGCTGCTCAGCTGAAGCAAGCTCAGGTGCATCAATCAAGGATAAGGGGGAAGCAAGGCAGAGACTCTATGTCTGCTCAACTTTCTGAACATCTGAAGGCAGCCCAGTTTAGGGAACCTTTTAATGTTTGCTGCATTACTGTATTTTAATATTTTGTTGGAAGCCGCCCAGATGGGCGGGGTATAAATAAATTATTATTATTATTATTATTATTATTATTATTAATTTCTCTGTTGATGGGCCATGGCCTGGCTGCTTTGGGAACACCACTGGACTGTGACTTCAGGACTGAACCAAGGTGTTCCAACCCTGGATCTTCTGCAGAGGAGGGAACCTGACCTTACGGTTTGACTTCAGACCCTGCATGTTGTATTGGACCTGGACCGCTATTTGACCATTTGTACTGGTGTTGCTTTTGGGACTATGAATGTGTGATTCATACATACAGTGGTATCTCAGGTTAAGTACTTAATTCGTTCTGGAGGTCCGTTCTTAATCTGAAACTGTTCTTAACCTGAAGCACCACTTTAGCTAATGGGGCCTTCTGCTGCCGCCGTGCCGCCGGATCCCGATTTCTGTTCTCATCCTGAAGCAAAGTTCTTAACCCGAGGTACTATTTCTGGGTTAGCGGAGTCTGTAACCTGAAGTGTATGTAACCTGAAGCCTATGTAACCCGAGGTACCACTCACTCTCTCTCTCTCTCTCTATATATATATATTTGCACTCATTACTTGGCTGGAGAACCGTGTTGCGAAATCCAAAGATGTGTGAATGTTGAGGCATGGCTGTGCTTCTGTTCACATATTGTTTCACAAATTGTGGATTAGGTATAAAGGTAAAGGTAAAGGGACCCCTGACTGAGGTCCAGTCGCGGATGACTCTGGAGTTGTGGTGCTCATCTCGCTTTATTGGCCAAGGGAGCTGGCATACAGCTTCTGGGTCATGTGGCCAGCATGACTAAGCTGCTACTGGCGAACCAGAGCAGCGCACAGAAACGCCGTTTACCTCCCCGCCAGAGCAGTACCTATTTATCTACTTGTACTTTGATGTGCTTTCGAGCTGCTAGATTGGCAAGAGCAGGGACCAAGCAACGGGAGCTCACACTGTTGCGGAGATTCAAATCGCGGCAAGCGGTTTCTGATCGGCAAGCCCTAGGCTCTGTAGTTTAACCCACAGCGCTGCCCTGTGGATTAGGTATATTCGCCCTTAAATGCAAGCTGGATTGAATTTCTACAATCCGCCCCACTCCCCATCCCTAGCTGTGTATGACTACACCCTCTGTACTTGTAAGGATACCTCAAGTTTTATTTATTGATCAGACCAAATCAGAAAAGTTTCCTTATGCATCAGAAGATTCTTCTGGCTCTCTGGAAAACTCCCACAGCCATGGCCCCTTGCAGCCCCTTATACCCTCCCCATTAGCAGCTGAAAAGTTGGGAGCAAACTTTGCCCAATAGGGTGGGGGTGCTGCCATTTAGAGGCTGCCTTTAAAGGAGGATTATGCTGGATTAATCCAGATCAGTGTTCCAGCAGGTTTTAATTCATTTGCCAAATGACCGCTCAATCTAGCTATGTCTGGCTCTGCCACTAGCTTCCCTCAAAGCCTGTATGCCTTCCCTCATCTCTGCCCACAGAACTTTGTGGCCCCGGGGGCGATACATGGAATTATCCCACCAGCAAAATTCCCTGGTAGGCATCCGGTGGGAACTGCACAGATTGACTTCTTGGCATCTTCTTCAAAGGGATGCTCTCCAACCACACAGGAGATGGTTTCTCTGCCAGCCCTCCGGCTGCCTTGAACGCATTCCAGGCTGTTATCTTAGCAAAATGTGACGGAACTGGCTGTGAAGGAGGGATGACCAGGGATCCCACGGCAGCTGCCGGACATTGTTCAGCGACCGGGTGTCACTTGGTGGTGGCTTTGCTGAAGAACTGTGTCTGCTGAGAGATGTCAAGCTTGTGAAAGTCGCCCTTTGGGACAGGAGAAAAGAAGCTGTGCACCCTTCAGATGCAGGGTCAGAGAAGTGTTGCTGTCATGGGGTGGGTGAGATGGGGGCTTTGTTTCTGATGTCTTGTTTTGTTTTGGGGGTTCTTGGGTTGGCTCTTGAGCTTTCAGTGGTGATTCATTGGGGCTGTGGTTACCGCTACTAACATGCCTTTGCTTGAGACGCTTAAAAGATTTGCAGATATCCAACATAACATTTCAGTTTTCGTTTTACTTTCGGATTGTGTATTATAGTGATTGGGATGGGATGGCGAAACCAGAGTTCGTGGCAAAACCAGATTCAGCGCAAGTGGAAAGACAATTTCTTTGTCTTTATTTGGGTGGCTCAATGTTCAGAGCTGTGAACACAAAATTTTGAGTTCTGCAGTTTGGGGCAGGGATGCAGGGAAGAACACGAATCTGAGCCGTATAGTTTGTATCCAGTGTTTTATTTATTGGTTGGTCCAGATGTATTGCTTTGGCATTTCCAAAGTTGTCACTTGTTGGTTAGTTAGTTAGTTAGTTTGTTTGCAATTGGGGGGCATGGGGTATTTTTTGGGGTGTGGGTTGATTGTTTGACTCATGTTTTGGCTTTGCTGAGGAGGTGCTTGATATTTTTCTATATACAGTAGAGGAGAGCTGTGTGTTTGAGTGGCTTGAAAGCACTATAGCAGTAAAGGAAAATTGGATAGGGATATGTTAAACAAATAGTGGAAGACGTGTCTTTGGCATGTTTCCATGACTATAGAACTTCAGTTTTATGTTTGTGGAGGTGGGGGGTTTGAAAATGAGAGGGGAAACTGGGCAGAGATGAGGGGAAGGGGTTGATTGGGTGGGTGATTTTGGTGGTAAAGTGCTTGAAGCCATTCAATAACTCTGGACTTTTGCTCAGGGAAGCGTGATCTTTCCTTCCAGGGGGACAGTATTTCTTCCAAGCTAGAGCCTGTGGCTGTTCTGCAGATCAGGAGACAAGAGCAAATTAACACTTGGCTTGGAATAGCTACCTCTACCAGAAAAAAAGGCATCAAACCATTTTTTTCTCTCTCTCTCCCTGCAAGTTCCCTTGATTTGTCAGCAGCTGCTGCATCAGTTTACATACCTCTAGGGATGTGGACTGATTTGAATGTGCATTTATGACAACGGGTGGAATTCTTAGATCACTACTGAGTGCAATCCAAAAGCATCAGTTGATTTGACGGCTGCTTGATTTCATTGACTGTGTGGTATCTCTGGCTTTTAGCAAGTGGTCATGGCTGCTTCCAGACTGGCTGCGTTGCAGGTGGGATTCAGTCATATAATGACAAATTTCGGTAACACAGTCAAAGTGGATTTGCCTTTGTTGCACAGCGAAACCACTCCTCCTTCAAAATGTACTTTTTAAAAAAGTAAGGAAAGTGACATGAAAATATACAGGAAAGCGTGCGGTACCAGTTGCTTGATGCACTGTTGTATAACCTCTGTGCAGACAAATCTGAATTAATGCTCAATGAAGAGCAGGCATTGTTATATAACTGCCATGCAAACTTTATGGGAAGAAATCTGGACTAAAGCTCAACGAGTAGGTCATCTGGAAAAGCCCAGAGGACTGGGAGGCAGAAATTGGGCAGTGCTTTAAATAAAGAAAAAAAGAAAAGACTATGAGCAGAACTCAGTTTGAGCTAAAATTGAACTTCATCACCACTTTTCCACTCCGTGGTGTGGCTGCGTCGCTACACGGCAGACAGACATTTAGCAACTGAATGATTCTCCTGCCACTGATATCTCCAGGCCAGGAAAAGCTTTGACCACTAAACTTCTGTATGTAACGCCGCTGCTAAAGGTACAGGAGCCCTGCTAGATAAAAGGTGGCAACCCTAAGACCCCCCCCCCCCTTGAAATGGTTCTGTGTCCCTGCCGCTCCCCATGGAAAACCAGAAAGCGTTCCCCAGGCATGGCTGAGAATGTCTGTGCCTGAAACGCCACCTCTAAACATTGGAGTGTGAAACATAGAGACAAGAAATCTAGACAGGATGGCTTGGCTTGAGGACAGGACCTCTTGGGGGTGGAATGCGTGCAAGAGTTGGATTTATGGGTTCAAGCAGGGGAAAGGGTGTGTGTATATACCGGTACTAAAGAGGGACTTAGGTTGGGCAGAGCTTCTGTGCAGTACAAAATAATTTGGAGTCCTCGTCCCTTCATCTGCCTCACACCTCCCTTCCACTTCTGTTCCCAAGCCAATTTTGAAGCCTCCAGCAACAAAATATTCGAGACGGCAGAGTTGGCAAGCGTAATATCAGCTGACACAGTGGTGCAGCAATGTGGGGGTAGGGAAAGGGGAGACAGGCACATGGGGAGGCGGCATCAGAAAAACTGCCTTATCTAACCAGGCAGATATAATGAAGTTGTTTCTCAGCAGGCACAATAAAGGGATTGTTGCATGGGATTTGAGAATTGCTTAATTGTGTCAGGGTGTCTTCCTCCTCCCTTTCTGGGTCCTCCTGAGAAGCTGCTGCTGCTTCTGCTTCCCCTTCTTCTTCTTCTTCTTCTTCTTCTTCTTCTTCTTCTTCTTCTCCTCCTCCTCCTCCTCCTCCTCCTCCTCCTCCTCCTCCTCCTCCTCCACCTCCTTTTCATGTTTACATGAAAAATAGCCCAGTGCAGCAGGGGAATGGAGATGGTTTGTTTCTGAGAAGAAAGAATCTGTAGAGCTTTGAGCCTCCCTCGGTGGTTGTGTCCTCTGACTTTGAGGCTCTACTCTCTCTGATGTGATCATGTGGGCTAGCTTCAGTTATTCTGGACTGTACCACTTCAAAGTGCATGTGTGCACATCAGCTGGTGCTTCCAGACATGGACAATTTAGCAGCACCCAATAATGCATGTTCTGCTTTAAAACTAAAATTGTAATTCTGTTGTTGTTGTTGTTGTTGTTGTTGTTGTAGTAGTAGTAGTATCATCATCGCCACTTTGTAGCTTAGTTCTTATTTCCACAGCACCAAATGTTGTGCCGGGAAATTTTCATTTGGGTGGGTGGAGGTTATGTTGGGATTCAGAACTTACTGGGTTAAGTTTGTTCTGAGTGTGCCTCCCATTCTCTGACGTTTGGAAGGAGGGAGGAGCTCTACTTGTTGTTCTCTCTGTGTCTCTGAGAGAGGACGCCATGAATGCTAGCAGTCCAGGAGAATTTGGGAAATGCTGAGCTGTAAATATTTGCTGCAATAAAGAACTGATGAAGTTTGGACATACACAATGCTTGGTGTGTTTGTCTGGATCTGAAGCAGACTGCAACGGTTTTGATCCGCTGTGTTTTTACTCTGCAAGGCGAAACCGGAGAAGAAGAAGGTCTGCGCAGCTTGGCTGGGAGCGTGCCGGACCACTGGGGCTAATTGGGGCCATAAAGCAATTAGCTGGCCAGTGCAATTAAGATCTTATCAGATCTTCACAGGTTATGGAGGACCTAATTACCGCTAATAAAACTGTTGCTGGGAGTCTGCCGGTGAGCTTTGAAGTCTTGAAGTCAGCTTGGCAATAGCTGGAAGACGCTACTGAAGCGGCAGAGGTCTGCGTTCTGTGTTTTGCCTGCTGCAGAGAGGCAAGAGTTGCTGAGGCAGAGAGCTGGGAAAGCAGCTGTGAGGAATCGGGTGCCGGAGAGCTGACTGGTGAAACGTGAGTACAGCAGCTGGGGCCCCGGGAAAGAGGAGAGAATGGCAGACAGCCAGGTCTTTGAGGACGTTCCGCTTGAAAAGCTCACTTTAAGAAGTTGGGCAACCTGGTCCAGAAGAGTAAGGGGTTGGTTTCTGGTTACTGGGCTTTGGAATGTAAGCCAGAGAGAACCACTTCCCCTGAATCCAGGTCCTGAAGGGACAGACATTACAGGCTTTGAGGCTGCGTTGCCTGAAGAAAGCCAGCAGAGAATGCAAAGAGAGCTTGCTATGCTGAAAGCATGCGTACATGCATCACTTTTGCCCAGTTTGGAGGGCGTAAAGTCAGCAAGGGCTGCCTGGGAGGTGCTGAGAAGTTTGTGTGAAACTTCAGCAGGATGCCAGAGCCCTGGAGGAGTCATGCAGAGCCTAGAAATGGCTGTAGCCCCAGTCCCTGAGGTGCAAGTCGGGGGGGCTGAGAATTCCAAAGGCAAGTTTCAAAAGTTTTCCACTGTGAGTGCTGAAGTGAAATGCAGTTTCAGCGAGGGCAGGGCTGGCACAGAGGGCTCTTCCGGAAGAAGGGGGGCCAGGCCAGCTGAAAGGAGCCCTGGGCAGTATTTTTCCACTGGGGATCGTCGTCATGCAAAGTCAGGAAGGCTGCGGAGAGCTAGACGCTTCAAGGTCGGCCACCTGGACAAAGTGAAGATAAGGCCTAAAGAGTCGCGTGAGAACGCAGAGGCCAGGCCGGTCTCCAAGGCAACGGAGGAGGCTACTTCTACGGAAGCTGCCAAGGTCCTGAGCAAGGGGGAGTTGGTTGCCAAGACAACCAGACAGAACTGCTGCAGAAGCCCAAAGAGTGGGGGCAGCGGGACGTTTGTTGCCAGTATGGCTTTGTTTGAGAACAGCTCTGAGAGACACACTGATTTTCGCTTTCTAATCGACTCAGCAGCTAACTGCAACCTGATCCCAGAGACCCCTGCAATCGAGATGTGGAATTGCAAGGCAATTCCGGCTGGGAAAACTGTTCAGTTTGCAAGTGGGGAAAAGAAAAATGTGACTAATATTGCAAATGTATTGTTTTCTGTTTTGCAGGAGCAGATGGAAGTTTGCATTGTGCCAGGAGTGCAACACTGTATTTTATCTGTGCCTTATTTGTTGAAAAAGGGGTTTAAGGTTTGCTTTGAACATGATGTTTGTACAATCTCCAAAGGAGGGAAGCAACTGGTTAGAGTTGCAAAGGGGCAGAATGATCTCTTCATTCTTAAAACGTCTCTGGAGGGTGAGGGGAAGGTTGAGAAAGCACAAGCCCTGCGTGCTACAGTTCCCACTCATGTTTCATGTTCTTGTGTATGGCATAAGAAGACAGCGCATGCTTGTCTTGAAGAACTACAGGTGCTACCTGAGGTTTCCAAAGGCTGTAAAATTGAAGAATGTGCAAGAGTCCTAGATTGTCAGGCTTGCAGACAGGCAAAGGTAAGAGGGTGCAGTTACCCCAGGGTGGAGAGGGTAACCACAAAACCTTTTGATCTTGTGCACATAGATCTGTTGGGTCCCATGAAGGAACCAAGTTTGGGAGGGGCCAGGTTTCTGCTGACACTGCAGGATGATTTTTCGCAGAACACCTGGACACATGGTCTCAAGTCCAAGGAAGATGCAGCACAGCTGATTAGTCGTTGGATTGAGGAGGTGGAACTAATGTTCTCCACCAGAGTCAGGGAAATTGCTAGTGACAGAGGTTCACAGTTTACTGGGTCTGCTTTGCAGAAGTTCTTTCACAAGAAAGGGATAAGTCACACAGTGACTTCTCCTCAACAGAGGGGGGTGGCAGAGCTCAGAAGTGAGGCTCTGGTTAAAGCTGCACAGGTGATGCTGTTAGATTCTGGGTTATCTCCAAGGTTTTGGATGGAGGCAGTTAAATATGTGAGCTTCACCTGGAATAGGTCCTACAATTCAGTGGTAGGAGACACACCGTTTTTCATGCTTCACGGGAGGAAACCGCAGGTACACTTCCTCCGTGAGTTCGGATCAACGGCCTCGCTGCTGGTGCCTGAAGCTTTGCGAGGGCCAGGTGAACCCGAGTTCCAGAAAATGATCTTCTGTGGGTATGAGCCAACGGCTCGTGCATGGAGGTTTGCGTACCCGTCAGGTGATCAGAGTAAGCTGCTGATCAGTAAACACGCTGAGTTCTGTAAGCAGGAGGAAAGGTCAAAGACCCCTGCCAGACGCGATATTCTTTCAGAATGTCTTTCTGATTCAGAGCAGGAAGGTTCTGATGAGGAGGAAGGAGAGCCAGGGGCTGAGTCTGCTGATGACGATCAGCTCACTGACCAAAGTCAGGAGCAGGATGGGGCATCTCCGCAAGTTGTAAAAAGGGAGCCCAAGAGTGAGCCTAGTTCTCCTGTGAGGGTAATTCCAAGGGTTCGAAGACGCGTTAAGTCAGAGGGGGAATCCCAGGATGCAAGGGACACGCCTGCTGACCACAGTGAGTCAGAGGAAGTGCCTGAGTTTGTGCCCAGGAGGTCCAGTCGCACAACGAAGGGAATTCCACCTGAGAGGTATCAGGCCACAGGTGCGTGGGTAAGTTTCGCACAGTGCGAATCTGAGAGTTGTGAGGATGTTCCACAGATGCCTGACAGGAACGCCAGGAGAGGGCGCAAGGCATTGGGGAAGGGATTGATCTCACAGAGGTCTGCAAAGGTACATCCACAGGTCTTGTCAGGAATGTAGGCAAGAGGGGGTGTTGGGATTCAGAACTTACTGGGTTAAGTTTGTTCTGAGTGTGCCTCCCATTCTCTGACGTTTGGAAGGAGGGAGGAGCTCTACTTGTTGTTCTCTCTGTGTCTCTGAGAGAGGACGCCATGAATGCTAGCAGTCCAGGAGAATTTGGGAAATGCTGAGCTGTAAATATTTGCTGCAATAAAGAACTGATGAAGTTTGGACATACACAATGCTTGGTGTGTTTGTCTGGATCTGAAGCAGACTGCAACGGTTTTGATCCGCTGTGTTTTTACTCTGCAAGGCGAAACCGGAGAAGAAGAAGGTCTGCGCAGCTTGGCTGGGAGCGTGCCGGACCACTGGGGCTAATTGGGGCCATAAAGCAATTAGCTGGCCAGTGCAATTAAGATCTTATCAGATCTTCACAGGTTAAACCCACTCCCCCTGCCATCCACTGCACTCTTGATTCTGATCCCCATTGCAAGTCCAGACTACTGGGAAAGGGAAAATGATAGAGCTGCTTCCTAGACAGGAGAGATGGACAATAGAGAAGGAAATAGCTCTATACAGGCCGTGACTAGCCAGGAACACTATTGAACAGACCACCTGCACCTGGGTAAACTGCAATATAGTCTGAGCTTTGGGTGGATGGGAAAATGGAAACTGAACGTGGAAAGCATGAGAGGAATGTGCTTTGATTGCACCATCATGCAGATGCGCTGTAGAAAGCGAGTAAATAAATTTTGGCTATTCTGCAGTGTGGAAGCACCCAGGGTTTATTATTTTGATTGCTCCCCCACATAAAAGTTCCCAGCATGCAGTACACACAGGGAGAGCGCTATACCAAAACTGTGTGCTACTGTGCTAATTCAGGGATTGCATAAGCACAGAGCATTCCAATATCACTTGTAGCCAAGTAAGATTGTCTTCCATGAACACAGTTTTAACAGTGAGTCTGTAAGTGACTGTGGAGGCCAGTTCTGGATCCGCATGTCCTTCCACAGTGGTTTTCGGGTGAGTGTTGATTACGGTGAGGGTTTGCCAAGCGTGCCTTCCTCTTAGGATGTTTCTCCCTTTTGTCCTGGGTTTGAGCATCTTCAAAGCCCACAACACCTTTGGTAAAGGCTGTTCACCAATTGGAGCACTCACAGGCCAGTGTTTCCCAGTTGTCAGTGTTCATACTACATTTTTAAATATTTGCCTTAAATCTCTTTTGTTGACCACCAGCATTATGCTTTCTGTTTTTAAGTTCAGTATAGAGTTGTTGCTTTGGAAGACCATAATCAGGCATCCGCACAACATGACCAGTCCAACAAAGTTGATGTTGAAGAATCATTGCTTCAACGCTGGTGATCTTTGCTTCTTCCAGTACACTGACATTAGTTCGCCTGTCTTCCCAAGTGATGTGGTGGCCTGAAGTGGTACAGTCCAGAGTTCTGCCACCTCAAGTCCCCTTAGGAACATAGGATGCTGTTTTATACTGAGTCAGACTATTGGTCCATCTAGTTCAGCATTGTTTGCTGTGACTGGCAGTGGCTCCCCAGGGTTTCCAAGAGGGGACATTCCCATCCCTATCTGGACATGCCAGGGCTGAACCTTGGACCTTCTGCATGCAAAGCCGACGTTCTACCCCAGAGGTATAGCCCTTCCCATTTTGATTTTAAACTTTACTGTGTGGAACCTGCTGCATTGTCGCTGCTTTTCACGGAGCAAAGGTAACACAAGTAGCTCCAAGCTTCATGGAAGCAGCTCACACTATAGCTTTAAGCCATGCCAGGTTGGTACCAGATTCAGGTAGGTAGCCGTTTTGGTCTGACGCAGTCAAAATATATATAAAAATAAGAAAATTGTCCAGTAGCACCTTAGAGACCAACTAAGTTTGTTCTTGGTATAAGCTTTCATGTGCAGGCACACTTCCAAGAACAAACTTAGTTGGTCTCTAAGGTTGGTACCAGTTTATCTGGGAGGGGAGGAGCTCTAAGAACGGCAACCTCCCACACAGCCTAGGACTCCTCGAGTTAACTTTGCAGCCTGGGAAGAAACTGAATAATTCCCAAACCACAAATACATCATGAATCAGGGCCCTCAGTCTGCCTCCTCAGTCAATGTGGCATGTTGAATGGCTCTGAGAAATGTAGGGCTGCACATTTTGTGAGCCAAACTGAGCTTTATCTTTATGGCAGCTAGTTCTGTAATAAAAAAAATAAATCCCTGGGCGAAAGTAAATTAAAACCACTAGGGATTTGTTTGCTGCACTATTCCATCTCTGTGTGATTATGACAATTCTTGTATTTGCATTTTCAAGTCTTTACTCGTGCTGAGCTGTCTTGTAACATTTTTAAGCCACTGTTTTACATTGTTCAAGGCCTAACAGAACACTGCCAGCTACCGCTATTTTGCTTGTTAGCAAAGTTAACTTGGGGGAAACGGGGAATGCTTGAAGACTTTGTTTAATCCTAAATTTCAAATGGACCAGCCAGAGTCACGCTTCCTGGGCTAATAATATGCAGATTGGAACACAGTTGTCCTCCAAATTTTGCAACACAATGCTTGGTTCAAAAAAGGTAACAAAATGCATATTAAAAATAGTACTTTAGATTAAAATGCATATTTAAGAATCTGAATTTCCACGCAGTTAAATACACACCCACACCCCTACACCCCTGAATTGTGAGGAAATAGCTAAGAGCAAAATTATGTGAAACTAGCAGAGCCTGGAAATAGCCTGATCTGTTCATCCCTATGGCAGTGCTTGCTTTGTATTGCCTTGCCTACCTTCTGAGGGTAGCGCTCTCTGGTTGTGTAGCAGGTGCTGCTATTGGAGGCTGGTCCATCAGAGCAAATGGAGAACTGCCCCACCAACCTCAGTCTACCCTCATCCAGTCCCCATGGGCCTATCTTCTTGCTTACACCACCTGCCAGCTTCCTCCATCCTCCTCCTCCTTGTTCACACTTCCTCTTGTCCTGCCACTCACCCCTCCCCCGGGAAAACCAGTTGTTTACCTCTGAATCAGAACAGATGTCAATAGGTTTTTTCTGCAGATTGACATTTGCTCAGACGCAGCACTGAAGAGTGAGTTTTCCTGGGGAAAGCAGCCAGGCAAACAAAAAACTTATTGGATCCATGCCTAAATAACATGGGATGAGTGGAAAACCGCTTGGATCCATACTTTCTAGGCATGGGGCAATTGGAAGTGTAGGTGAGCCCTTAGCCTCAATGTTGCCCTCATAAAAATCATCTGAGGGGGAAGGTAACAAAACCCTACATGGCGTGGCTGATGGTCAAGAGTGATGAAAGTTGTCATCCAAAATATCTGGAGGGCACCACGCTGGCTAGCCCTCTAGTAAGTGGTCTATATATTGGCTAAATAATATATAAATAATTGGCAGAGAGAAGGGCAGATATTTTGAACATTCGGATGAACAACTGCTGAGTGGAGTTTTGAACCCTCTGATGGGGTAGATAGACCAGGCCTCTTGCAACCATTGTGCAGGAACACAACACTCCCCTAACCTCTCAGATTCCAAAAGGGTTCCCTCTCTTCCCCTTTCTCTCTCCTCCTTTTAAAGTACAGTGGTACCTCAGGTTACAGACAAGCGTTACAGACTCCGTAACAAGGTTACAGACTCCGCTAACCCAGAAATATTACCTCAGGATAAGAACTTTGCTTCAGGATGAGAACAGAAATTGTGCAGCCACGGCGGTGCCGCGGCAGCGGGAGGCCCCATTAGCTAAAGTGGTACCTCAGGTTAAGAATGGTTTCAGGTTCAGAACGGACCTCCAGAACGAATTAAGTTCTTAACCCGAGGTACCACTGTGCAGCACTGGCTGAGCATACTAAAGACCACCCTGTCAGGATTCAGTTTTATATTAAAAGGTGACAATACATCTCCAAGCTAAGCTTGCAGAATCCTGCATATTGGGCATCCATAATAGGATAAACACAGTGACCATCCAGATTGGTCCAGGTCAGTCCTTGGCATGTATGACAATCCTCAGATTAAGTCCTGATGTTGAAAAAGAGTGGGCTGTGGAGAGAGAAGGTGGTCTCCCTTATTTGCTGTGGATGTGTGTGTGTGTGTGTGTGTGTGTGTGTGTGTAGAGCTTTAAAAATAATTGTCCTCGTATCCAAGGCCATATAGGTTTGTGAAAAAGCACATTCTTTGTATGCAGAAGGACCCAAGTGCCTCCAACTACAGCTTGGAATGTCCCTTGTCTGAAATCCTGTAGCAGGATTTGCCAAGGATCTGCTTTGCATGCAGAAGGCCCCAGTTTCAAACCAGGGCATCTCAAGGTAGGGGTGTCCCCTGCCTGGAGACTCGGGTTGTTGAGCTTGTTTTGTTTTGGCCTAAGTTGTTGAGCCATTTCTTTACAACCCCCCCCCCCCTGCAAAATTAAGTTTTTGAGCCTTTTGAGGGGGGGGGGGGAGTGGATTCACCAAAAAAGCAACACTTCCAATATGGGCTGCCATGTGCCTGCATTTTTCCGGACATTTTAACCAATTTCTGAAAATACCGCCCGGGTGCTATTTTCGGCGGACAAATCCTGGACATGTCTGGGAAATTCCAGATGTATGGAATTCCCAAACTAAAACTCCCAACTTGCCCTCCTCCAGGACGGATCAATCTAGTTAAGCTTGCCAAAGTCCAACCTGTGATTTTGGTAGTTGCCGTTCTTCAGGGTTATCAGTAAAGTGTTTTATAAAGGGATGCTACATTTCAACAAAATCATCTATATCATTTGTATCATTTGTATTATTCAATGCATGTAATCTCTCTGCTAATTTTTTTGATACAGCGATAGGCCATACATTCTGTTTCCAACGAGAGATGCACAGTTGTTCCAATCCTTTTCAGTTATGTGCTACTAAAAGAAAAGTAATTACCGTATTTTTTGCTCTATAAGACTCACTTTTTCCCTCCTAAAAAGTAAGTGGAAATGTGTGCGCAGCGATCCCTCTTGCTGTTCTGGCTTCTGGGATTCAGAATATTTTTTTTATTGTTTTCCTCCTCCAAAAACTAGGTGCGTCTTGTGGTCTGGTGCGTCTTATAGAGCGAAAAATACGGTAGTTCTTTGTAGCAAATGTCAGGTTGCCCTTCTTTTAAAATAGTTAACAATCTCAAACTTGGGGTACATTCCATATGTTGGCCTGTAATATAGCTTATTTCTGTAAACACTCTTTGCTAGAAAAACTTTTTATGTTCAAACGTCCACCACATGTGAAATGTTGTACCTATTACAGCCTCTCCAGCACAATAGTGGAATAGTTTTATTAATAGCTATGGTGTGAAATGAGTATGAGGCACCTTGCTGTGTTCCTGCGATCTAGGCTGGGTCTGAAAATTATCGTGATGTTTTATCTCCCCTTTTCCAGTCTTTGAAATGTTCAAGGTAACCTCTGCAGTACTCATTTCCTTTGTTGGTTGTGTTGGCGAGAAAGGGAACTGGAAGTTCTTCTGCTTTTGTGAACCCCTGTCAATTTACAGATTATCAGTTTGGCAAAGAATTGAAAGGGCACAGCAGCCAGCACAGCTAGTGAAAGTCACCAAATCAGTGAGGGTACCAAAGTTCAGCAAACTCAAAGCACACTAAGCCGCTGCTGCCAAGTCTAGACAGCACAGCAAAACCCCATCAGAGAAAATTCATTTTGAGTCCTGTCTCCTTAATTTGAGCAGTAGATTTCCATAGCAAACCCAGATGCCTATTTGAATTCAGGTGCCATCTGCACCATGTAATTCAACTTTTAACTTCCTTTCAGTAACTGCAGCTGTTGTCCACCTGCCTTTTGTCTGAAGTTGTACTGCATCATGGGTTTTGTAGTCTTAAGGTGTCATAGTGCTCAGGCTCTCATTTTTTTTTGGGGGGGATACACGTGTTGGAGTTGGTGTCAGGTAGCGTCTGGTACCTGAGCAAGGCAGGCCGACGGAGAGCTCCAAGTGGGCAAATTTATCTGACAAAAGACTGAAGACAACCTGAGCATTTTTAAACTGTCTGCCAGCAGACTGCCTCTCCTAAGCTCCACCCCATGAGGAAAACTCGAATTCTTAAACCCTCTGGCCTGAAGATGGGCATAGAAATCATAGAATTATAAAGCTGGAAGGGACCCTGAGGACCATCTAGTCCAGGGTTTCCCAAACTTGGGTCTCCAGCTGTTTTTGGACTACAATTCCCATCATCCCTGACCACTGGTCCTGCTAGCTAGGGATGATGAGAGTTGTAGTCCAACAACAGCAGGGAAACCCTGATCTAGTTCAACCCCCAGCAATGCAGGAATATGCAGCTGTCCCATACAGGGATCAAACCTGCAACCTTGGTGTTATACATTTCTACCACCTGCCTGGTATACTGCCTGCACTATTGGACCAATGAGGTACTATGACACTATGGTGGGTGGCATTTGGTTGCTCAGGATCAGAGGAAGGTGCCCACGAGGGTCCTGACTCTGTACAGGCTCTGGGGACAGGGTTTTCTGTAGGCTCCTGTCTGTCAGCCTCAGTGGTCTTGTGGAAGCGTTAACAAGGTGTGGCTCTTGCACATGGATGCTTCAGTTGCAACAATGCAGACGGTTATGTATCAAATGTTTATAATATTAGGAGAATAGAGCAGGTTTGGTGCAAAACGGTAGTTATCTCAAGACCACTTAATGTTCATTTGTTTAGGACCCGAATAGCTCCCCACTCAAAAGTGCTGCCTGCTACTCCATCTTCCAGGCTTAGCTGTCGGGTAGTTCTTGCCTGTTCACTACAGAAGGCTGGATTTGGTCTTGATGCAAATACCACAGCCAGCTCATTATATCAAGCCATGCTTTCTTTACAGTTTGTTCAACACACCAGGGAGAAGTGTGCAAGCTCTGCCCCTCCTCCTCACCTTTCATATCACTTTGCAAAAAATGGAAGGCAAACATATCAAGCAGGGAGCCTCCTGGATGTGTGGAGGCTTCCTCCTTTTTCCCCCCAGGGGTTTTAAAACATGTGGGGATCCTCCACAAGCACACAGTTTTCCTGCTTCATTCATTAGTCCTCCAACTTACTGAGAGCAATGCAAGGGACTCTTCCCTTTGCATGTTGAATGAACTGACTTTTGCAACACCTGAAGAGGGCTAATGTGGATGCTGAATCTGATCCAGCAAAATAAATTCTCAAAAATCTCATATGTGGTGTGGAAATTAAAGCATGCAATTAAAAACATTTGCCATTCAGTTCGGGTGTAATCTGCCGTGTTGCTGCTGGTGTTAAACAACTTCAGCAAACAAGCTCCATCGCTTTTGATTTCGGTAATACATAAAAACATGCTTCAATCTCCCATTGAAATTGGTGGGTCTCGAAGCACTTACCTTTGGCTGGCTTGTTCCCATCCATGTTTATCCCTTTAATTTCTTCTTCTTCTTTTTAAGCAACAATAAATCAAGTCTGTTTTTGAAGAGCTAAACAACACTCAGAGTGTCACAGTCAGGAAAACAAAGCATCTGATTTGCATAATGTCACCTTCATTTGCATAATGAAACAATTTAGTGTAATCTTTTTTATTTGGAAGTGAATTTGGGCATCTTCAGCTGAAGATGCTCTCGGTTAGGTGAGCTCCCCCAGATCTAACCATTGAATTTCATCAGTGGTTTTGTGTTTAGTTCCCCAGTGTTCTCTTTTCTTCCTTCATCAGCTGCACAGTAGCTTTTAAACCCTCCACATGTAGTGATGGGGATGTGGGCTTCTATTCCTGTGTGGATCATGTGCCAGGTATAAACAGCCACAGGCTTTGCTTTCAAAGGCCCAGGCATCTTAGTAGAGTGGCAGGTACACAGATGAAGTCAAGAGGGTCTCTTGGGTGAAAGGTGTTCCATAAATATAAGAGCATATTATCATCACTGATGCCCATTTGAATCTCACAGCTCTCATCCCTTGACACACTGTGCCATAAAATAATTCATGAAATGTAAGAAGATACATGGTATATAGGCTAGAATACTTATTAGCCAACTTAACATAGGCAGGTTTTTTGAGATTCATGGGGCTCTTCAACAGGCAGAAGAGGAAGGGAGTAAACCTAGCAGATGAAATTTTATACAAACTGGTGTTTCGTTTTAACTCGTGCTGGGTCTCCGATAGCATGCTTAGAGATGACTGTGATTAAGGCAGCACAGTAGACAAATCATTGAAATAAATCAATACATTATACATAGAGCAGGTGACAAGTCACAGAAGACATGTGCATGGCAAATAAAGGGGTTATTTGCAAAACTAACACACCCTGTATGTAGAACACCAGTCCTTTGCAATGCATAAGAATGCTTGCATGTTTGAAATGTTATTAATTTCTAAAATAAGAGTTGGAAGTATTCAATGCATCCTTGAAATTACTCTTTCTTGTCTACGTGGCAATCCTAAATCACAAGAAATGTGTGTGTGTGTGTGTGGTTCTGGTTGCTTAGTGGTGAGGGAAGAACCCTCTTTCCTTGCTCATAAGGCACCCCTTTGCAGATACCCTCAGCTACCGTAAACTCTGGTTTTCTGACTACTCTATTAATTTGGACATGTTCTCCTTATTTTTCGGAAAATTACTGAAGTTTCCTATTCAATGTTGTTTGAAATTAAAATTTGAGCCTCTAGTAGATCAAAGCAAGCTGCTCTACAGCTCAGGTCTTGCAAGCTAACTAACACTTTGCGGGGAATTAGGAAAGAGCTTTACAAAGGACCCCAGCTATGCTGCAAAGTGCCATGCAATGCGCCATGTGAAGTATGCTTTGCAGTCCAGCTCAGGTTTGTTGGCAAGTGCTTTGATCTGCCAAGCTCTGCTCTTAATAAGCCTTGCTGAAGCCAAGCTGATAGATCAGAGTTGAACTTTTTACAAGGCAGTAGCCTCCTTTTTGGAGGGGAGAGCAAATTAATTAAGTTAAAATTCTCTGATCAAATGCTCAGCGGACAAACCATGCGGGGGGGGGGGACACCCCAGCATATAATGTGCAAAGGACGGAGAAGACATACATCCACTGTTCAGCCTTAAAAGAATGGGAATAAGATACGTACCAGTAAATATGTTCAGGTACAGGAGAGTGGTTTGGCCTCCATTTCCTCATAGATTGAGAGGATGAGAATATATGGCCATGAAGCAAACCTAAATTTCCCTCTTTTTTGGATTTTCAAAAGTTGTCAGATCCAGTGGCCCAATGGAGCATGCAGAAAATGGAGGTCTGCTTGCCCTCTTAGTATGGACTAACTGCATACATTTGGGGAATCTGTAGCAAGCAAACATACCTGTTTGCCAATACAGAGAACATACTTTGTAGCTGGCTGTAATCCCTGGCAGAAGCAACGGGAAAATATTTCTGTTCCTTTGAGAATTATCAGCTCTTTCCAAACACTATTTTCCCTGTGCAAAGAAAGCCCAACATGTGAATCTTGAACATTGCCTGAAGACTCAGGAGAATGTTTTCTCCTTTATTAATCCCCTCTGACAGGAACTCAATGAGACATTCTTCCCAAAGCACACCTCTCTTGCCCAGGTTTCTGTGAATGACAAGTGCTAAGCACCCCATCTCCATGCCACTAGATCTGTGTACTGGCAACCCACAGCCATTCCCACCTTTTGACTAGAGCTCTGCTCCCCATCTGTGAGTAAGGTTGAGAAATTCAGTTCAGTTTTCATTTAAAGGTGATCCTTCCTAATTCTCACTTCAAAATCAATAGTGAGCCAAAGCAGGTGCTACCCTTTGAAATCTGTACTTCTCTGAATTTTGCAGGAACCAAAAACCTGGGTACCAAAATGTGTAAATTAGGGAAACGTGTGCCTGAAAATGCATATATTCATGAAAATAACATATAAAAATGCACTCTGTTATGGGAAATGGCTTGCAGTAACAAGCATACAGAAAAATTGCATACAGGATTGTATGTATTAGGGCAATAGTTCCCAAACTTTCCCCCCATGAGTCGCCATTAGTACGCTACTTAATGTCCCCCCTGTCTGCCTGTTGAAACAATTGTAATGTGCTTTGCTAGCTGCTGTGTGATTTTTAAATGTATTTTGTTGCTTCTTTTAATTCTTATGTGTTATATTTATTGAATGACCATTTGAATTCCATAGAATCCATCAAACTCAGATGGTAACACAGTGAAACACAGTGCAAGAAGTAAAAGAAGCAATAAAAATACAATTAAAAAGCAATATGAATATTTAGTGCGATGAATGTGCTGCTCCTTACCGTCAACCCAAAATCCACCTGAATGAAGCTTGGTCTGCAAAGAGCTGGTCGGGAACCCCTGCTTTAATTAAAAGCTAAAATTAGAATTCTGGAGTTAACTGGAAAGCTTTGCTTGCTGTCCGGACTGGTGTCATCCATGTGCTTGCTCTTGTCTAAATTACTACTAAAATCTTCCCTTCTCTACATGTACAAGTCTGAACTTCTCTGCAGGTTGCCATGTGCCTAGATTTAGCATATCTAAATAATGTTGGGGACGGTATTGACAGTGCTTGGTTACTTAAAAGGCCATGCCTGTCCAACTTCACAAGGAACTGGTTCCTTCATCATAGTTTCATTTATTTATTCTGCTAGCAGAAGCTAGAGAGACACAACACAGCTGTAGACAATTGGAAACTTAACTCGCCAGCTGCAATCTCCCGCTTATCTCTTCAGATGTAAGTCCTGGAAACAATATCTAGGGGGGAAACTGTTTTCCTTTACGTTTGACTGTCATGGCTTCCCCAAAAGAATCCTGGGAATTTAGTAAGGATAGTGACACCATGTCTGCTAAGGATTCCAAGCCCCCTGGCTCACTGTTCTACAGTTACTGCTATTCCCTGTAGCGATGGAATGACTGTTAAACCGGATTAGGCTTGTAGTATAGTTAAGCCCTGTGTTTTTCAAGAAGTCACTGACATGCTCCCAATATTGTAATGTATCCTCTTGTGTGATGCAGTCACGAAATCTGTGGCACACAATAGCACCTTTGTATTAGGGATGAATGAATCTGTTGGTTTAAACCATCCTATATATATATGCATTTGCATACATATTCTTTGGGTTGGAGAACTGCATGGCAAAATCCAAAGAAGTTTGAATTTCAAAGGATGGCTCCATTTCATTGTGCTTTTTGTTTCAGGAAGTGCAAGTTAGGTGGACTTGCATTAAAATGTGAACCAAACAAAATTTAGTCCTGAGGTGTATCTAGGGCCCTTTTTCTTGTAGGAGCTGCATCTCTGAGGCAAGATTCCTAAACAGCTGAGAAAAATATGTCTGTATCAGGATAGATAAGCCCTGTGCAGTTGTTTGGCATAGAACAAGGATGGGCAAAACTTTATCCTTTTCCATTCTCAAGTGTACTGTTCTTAAATTCACAGTACCATGTTTCTGCAGCAATTTGCATTGGAAAAAAAACCCTCATTAAAATTTGTCAGCATTTTAGTGCAAATCTTTCCCAATAAAGCATATTTTATGTGACTTGCCTAATATACATGTTTTTGAAAGCAATTTTCCCTAATGTAATTTTGTATGTTATTTTCTTTGATGTATGCATTTTGACACATTTTCTCCCAACATGTGGGTGCCAGATTCACCTGTGTTATGCGTTTCTGGGTGCCAGACACTGAACCCCTGGATTCAGCAAATGTTAGAATGTACCGGTAAGCCAGGCCAGTTTCCTGATGAGGAAATTGATGAGGATGGTGAGCCATTAGGAAAGCCAAAGAGAGGGGACTCTGCCAGATAGCAAATGGGAGGGGCACCTCCCTCAACTCAGAGTTAGTTAGAAGCCAAAGGCAGAATTTGAAGTAGAGTTTGAGAGCTGGTGGTGATGTGACCTTGAGGAAAAAGTTTGCAGGGTGGTAAAGGCGGCAAGCTGGAAAGAAAGGGTCAGAGGACAATGGTTGATGTCTGTTTTGATCCAAGGCTGTGCCTATGCCAGTAGCATAACCCTATTGGAGTGTTAACGCCATGAACCCCTCCATTGTAGGCTCAGGTTGTATGTATGTGTAAATAAACCATTTACCATAGTCTCCATCCACCATGCCTCATTTCCAAAAGGAAACATAACCACTGGCTAAGTTCCTGAGACCCCTGGAATCTCACACCACTCAGAGATTGGGGTGATGCATCGCAATATGGATTTTTGCATATTTGTACTGTAGAGTTGGAAGATCCTCATCACAAAATTCAGAGAAGCATTGATATCACAGGAGAGGTGTATTTTTGTTTGCTGTCAGCTCAAGAAAGGCTGTGAAGAACAGGCCCAGCTATCCCTCTACCTTGAAGCTGCTCCATACATGAACCCCCTTCACACTGATGCCAGTTACGCATCAATTAGGGATGCACGCAGCAGCTCCTGGGGGCAAGACTAGCCAGGCACATTCTCCATCACATATTTGGTACCTGTGAGTACTGAACAACTGAACAGAACCTGTGGGACAGTCTCTTAGTGAGAGAGAGTCCGGTGCACGCAATATCCCACTGAGAACAACACACCCACCCCACTCCACAAACAAGCTTTGAAAGTTTGTTATCTGGCAGCTTCAATTTAAAGAATGTGATCTTGTTTTGAGAATGGGCAAATTTAAGTATTTAACTACCACTGTTTTTCTCACCCCAAAATTGTCCCCCAGAAATGGTCATGGCTTCAAACTCCATTCATCTAAGCCTACTCTGCCCTCTCAAACTTAGCTCTGGGTGGATTTTTTCAAGATCACCACCCTCCTATCAATGTGGTCTGGGAGTCCACTTTTGGATACTGTGACTAAGCATGGCAGGGTGCTTGAAGGAGCTGTGTTTTGTTTTTCATTTTAGGGGGTTGTGTAAATTCATTGAAGTGAGCAAAAAGCCTCCGGACTTTCAAGCCGATTGCTCTTACTCAGCTCAGGTGACAAGAGTTCTAGATGTTTCATGTTGGTTGTGAGGATATAACTGATTTTCCATTCATTTCTTTGAAGCCCCTCCTGGAAATGTGGCAGCCCCATCTAGCAAGGAAGGCTGGCTATAGCCCTGATCGACCAGCCAAGAAGGAGGAGGAGGATCAGGCGAGAGAGACCCACACGATTGGTCCTGCCCACATGGTTCAATATACAGATGCTTACTGCAGCAGTGTGGGATCGCCACGAAGAAGCAGTTCCCACACCGCTGAGGTAACATGAGAAGGAACCCCATCAGTATCCAGAAAGAGGTGTATTTTGTGGCCGGCATTTGGAGGTTGGAGCGGGGGTGGGGAGAGCTCTGGGCTTAAAAGCCTTGATTTATTTTGAATTCTGGCATAAATTAAGCCTTCCTTTTTTCCCTGAGTGTTCCACCTGATAAAACCGAAACAATGTCAATTCTGTGAAAGATTAACCTCCACTGATTTGAGAAAGTACCATCAAGTCAGCTACCCTGACATTTTGCCATGCACGTGTGCCAAGCCCCTTAGCAACCAAGTTGAGAGCATAGCAACGGTAGCTCTTTGGCTGAAAAACCCCCACACCATTGTCAAAATACAGCTGTATCAGCTTTCCACCTCTTCTTCCCCTTCTTTATCCAGTCAGTTTTATGCTTCTTCTTTTTTCTTTTCTCAATGAAGTAAGCTATCAGGGAGACAGGGAGGGGGAAAAAACAGATTGCTCGCCTGATGTAGACGGGCAAAGCTTTGTCTCAGATTCAAAAACAGCTGCTCAGAGATAATCTTGAAGATGGTTTGATGATGGGAGATACCTTTGGGAAATGCCTGAATTTAAATATCTGGGTTATTTATTTATTTTTTTCAAAGATAAGGATGTATGCAAGGTTTCAGCTTAACCAAGGGATCAAAGCAGAATCAAGTATTTATAAAGACACTAAGACAGAAAGCCTCAGGTTAAAAGTCAGAGCTGACAGTTGCAATCTGCATGGTGACCATTTTTATCCTGTGTTTGCAAAGGACATGAGGTAAAATGAGGCAGCTGCTTCCAAGTGGTAGATTTGGGGCACCCATTTGGAGTCCCACATGTCCCTGGCCTGTAAAAGGATCCAGGCCTTTACTGAGGCAGTCCCTGCCCTATGGGACTCCTTGCCAGTAGGAACTAATCTTGTTTGTCTTCAGTCATCTTCTAAAAACAGTATTATTCTGACAGGCCTTTCAAACCTTAATTTCAGTGCCTACTTAATGCGTTTTTGGTTAGACAGGCCTGTCCAGATGTGTAGAGTGTTGACCTGTGTTTTAATCTTTCTTTAGTTTACTGTTGATTTTAATTACCTTTTGAATGTTTTAAATACTGCTTTTTAAACTTACACACACACACACACACACACACCCCTCCCCACATGCAGGTTTTATTACAGTCAGCAGACCCTCCAAGTGTCCCTGTTTTCCAGGGACGGTCCTGGATTTACAGAAACCATCCCAGTTTCTGATTTGATCCTAGAATGTCCTGCTTTTCCTTAGGACGTCCCTATTTTCATCAGACAAATGTTGAGGGGTATGGTAGGCTGTACCTACGTTCATCAGAGAAACGTTGGAGGGTTTGCGAGTTATACAACCCCAGAGCCAAAGAGATAAATAACTATACAACCTTTAGAAGATATCTGAAGGAAGCCCTGTATAGGGAAGTTTTTTTAATATTTAATTGTGTTTTCATATACAGTATGTTGGAAACCATCCAGAGTGGCTCGGGCAACCCAGTCAGATGGGTGAGGTATAAATAATAAAATTATTATTATTACTATGTAATAGGATGTCCCTATTTTCATTGGAGAAATGTTGGAGGGTATGAGTAAGGTGGTATATGTATTTAAATAAATAAATAAATAAATAAATAAATAAATAAATAAATAAATATCCCCAACTTTCCCAAGAGGAATAATTACTCAAATTGGGCAACTGTGTACATGTAGCATAGAAAATTGCTTTATATAATTGCAAGTTGAAGCACAGGCTTGATAGGGTCTGAACTAGACCTCAATTGTAACATGTGAAGCTAGCTAAGCTAAGGAACCTGCCTTATACCGAATCAGTATTGTCTACTTGTGACAGGGTGTCTCCCGCTCCTACTAAGACATCCGGGGGAATCAGTGGAGACCTGTCCATTAGGACAAATGGAGTAGTATCCCTGTAACTTCAGTCTGCCGTCAGCCAGCCCTCGCTTGCCCATCTTCTTATTTACAGTCTGTCCAGGGGTGGCATCGGCTATCAACTTCCTCCTCCTTACTCTCAGTGTTGCCTTTATTCAACTCAATGGCAAGGATCATGGGGGCAAAACTAGAATTAGTTGGCTCTGTCTGTTGATGGCTTTGGCTCCACCAACTGTTGGCCTCCCTGCCTTCTGGCCCACCACTTCCAGCGGGTGCCAGCCACTGCTTCAAAGGACTGAACCCAGGGCCTTTCTCCATGCATACCATGTCCTCTACTGCTGAGCTATGGCTCCTCCCAAATATAGCCATCATATATCTTTCCATAATCTGTCTTTCCTCCCACACCAAAACCAACAATTCAGAGCCTATCTCATGCCACACGAAACCGAACCAAACCAGTGAAGGAGTTTTGTGCCTTTCAGCCCCCTACTGCAAGCTTGTTCCTTGAAGGTTGGGAAATTTCAAAGCTCCATGTTGGCAACAACGCTGAGAGAGACAGAAAAATTGCAGCCAATTTTACGGTAAATTATTTACGGAGAGAACATTTTCTGTGCCACCCCACAGGAATAATTAAACTCTCCAATTAAAGCCTCATTTAAACGATGATTATGGCTGTTATCATTTCAATATTGATTTCTTTTTCCTTCTTCCTTTCCTTTTCCTTTTAAAATCTGGTTTCAAAATATTAGTGTCCCTCCTCCCTGCCAGCCACACATCTCCCCAGCTTGCTTATTCCAGTAGTTGTTTGTTCTCAGCTAGCATTTGCTGACAAGAAAAAGCTTCTCTTTTTGTGTGCTTGTGTGTTTTTAGAAGATAAAATGGAGCCACACAAACGCTGCATCTTCTGGGTGCTGAATAGCTTCCCTGCCGATGCAAATCTTGTGTTTGAAATGCTTGTGTGGCTGTTCGGAAACTGGGCTACATTCAGACATGAGAAATGGCATTATTCAAAGGGTCTGAAAAGGTACCATGAGGATGATTAACCCCTGGAAGATGTCCAGGGAGACCCTCTAGGAGTAGTTACTCTCTGAGAAATGTGGACTGTGTTATAATGGCCATGAGCGGGCTAAAGATTGAGAGAAGAGCATTAATGCTGACCCTGCCTCCTGGCACACAGAAATTCTGCACATAATATGGAAGGTGGCACCATCTATAGAGCCATAACTTCCTCTTTAAACAGGAAGCTATTTCAAGCCATCCGTCAAGTAGTCTAGTTTTCTCACGCTTCGAGAACTGAGCTTTAGTTCAGCAGGAGCTCATCGTTGTTTTATCACAATGTGAGTTTTAATAGATTGACTTGTGTGGGTTCCCACCCACCCGACCTCTCACTGCTGTTCTAAATCTGGTTTTATAAGCTAGATCAGGTTGTGCTATGTGCCCAGCAGAGAATGAAGCATTTATAAATATGGACATTAATATACAAATCTCTGCCAAGCCTGTTTTTGTTTCTAGAAAGCTCTGGGACATAAAGAATTTCAGTGGAAAATAGGGAGTGCCTGAACAGAATGCCAGTTCTTTACTTAGTGTGAGCAGCTATTCAACCCTTCTAAGCAGGGAGCAAGGAACCTCTGGCATTCCAGATGTTGGTCTACAACTTCCACCATTCTTGATCTTTCTGACTGTAGCTGATGGGAGTTGTACTCCAACTTAGGTAGGTTTGCCTAAATGTCCCAATTCACACTGCAAAACAATCAAAATCTGAAACACGGCCATCTTTTTAAATAAGTGCTTCTCTGAATTTTGCGATACAGTTCCCTAGCCAAGGTTATGCTTTAAAAATAGGTAATGTTGCTCACTACTTTGGAGCGGTTTTTATTATTATTACTATGAACAAATAAAACAACTAATCCAAATCTCCACAATACAACTCTGATTCCTTTTCCCTTTCCCTTCTCTTTTTCTACCTTAAAGTTACACATCTGCAGTGGGGAGGGGGGACAAAAAAAATAAAATTCAACAGATGGTAAAAGGCCTTGTGTATAATCTTGCAATTTCCAGGGAGTCAGTGTTCTAAAATGCTTTTCGGTGCGGCTCTTGTTCACTCAGTATTTAAATAATTTACAGTTTTTAAAAGCACCTGAGGGGCCAGAGAATGATCTGACAGCCTTTGTTTGCTGTTTCTGTGAAAAAGTGATGCAGATTCCAGCCTGGTTGGTGCCTGGGTGGGAGATGGCATGAAAGCCCCCAATAAGCTGTTCTCAGAAGCAGCATATAAGTATACTAAATAATACAAATGCCTAGGCCATATTAAAGGAAATAGGCCCAGATGGTCTTGGGGAGGAGAGAAGAGTCGTATTTCTCAAATCTGAGTTTAATTAGAGACTGCACCAAGCTAGTAGGATACAATTACTTGATGCGAACAGCTTTGAAGTGAATGGTACTGTTGGTGCAAGCTGCCTTAGGGTGGAGCCACAGAGCATTCTCTCTGCATGCTCTCTAGCAGACTCATCAGGGATATATGAACAAGCAGCTGGAAAATGGCAAGTCAGAGCCATAATACAGCTCTCTTGGAATAAGCGCGCGTGCACACACACACAGAAAGAGACACACACATCATCTGTTTAGCTGCCGTACCACGTAGACTTTTGTGGTGGTTCACTTTGAAGTGATTTCAAAGCTGTCCTTTAATGCTCTTTTTCTGTTTAAAGTGCTGCAGGAGACCCAGGAGTGCATGTTTTATCCAAAGCTGTAAATAAGCAAGGAAGAGTAAAAAAACCACACACAAAATCATGTGTGCACCTATGTACACGCATGCGCGCGCACATAAATTCTGTGCCCTGTATAAATTTGACCAGTAATCTTTTTTTACTACTCGAGAGGAACTTTAAAGGAACAGCCCCATTGCCCTGATTGCCCAAAGTCCCCCCTACTGAGATCCCACTAGGCATTTTCCATCCACTGTTTCTCTTTGTAGCCGTAAAGTTTTCAAATAAATAAATAGGACCAGAAACT
This sequence comes from Podarcis cretensis, assembly GCF_951804945.1. Classification (NCBI taxonomy): domain Eukaryota; kingdom Metazoa; phylum Chordata; class Lepidosauria; order Squamata; family Lacertidae; genus Podarcis; species Podarcis cretensis. The sequence continues at coordinate 24,813,800 of NC_137182.1, read as the reverse complement.
TGTTGTTTTTTTTTAAGGGGAAATGAGATTCTCAAGATGCTGAATTATGTGCTCATAGTCACTTTCTGCACTTAAGCAGCCCAAGGAGTTGTGAAATCAGTGCCCTGTTTCTATAATGGGCAGAGTAAGCCCAGGCATAGCATGGCTTTAAAAGCCAGAAGGACTGTAGGGCTAAGATGGTGTTCAAATTTACCTTTGGAGAAGCTTAGACTTCTTTGCTTTAAACCTGCTACACACAACCTTTTCCCATTTGCTTTCTCTTGTGGGTGTTCTTCTGAAGAACAAAAACCTGAACCTGCCAGTGCAGTTTATGCTGTGAGCAATACAATGCATTTAAGGGCCCTGTTTTACATTCAGGCTGCAGTGGGCAACCAAATGTTTGAATGGTCCCTTTAAAATAAATAAAGATATTGGCTCATAAAAATTAGCCTGTTGGGTACGAATTTCGGTCCTTCTATGAATTAACAGTAGAACTTAAATTACTAGGGGGGCAGAGGAGGTGCACCCCCCCTTATTTTTTGTGCTGTATCCTTTAGGTAGCATATTTACAGTGGGGTCTCAAATTTCAGCAGCACCCTGAGCAATGCCAAAATTTGGTGCCCTCACTTCTCGTTCTCCACTTTAAATAATAGTTGGGGCGCCCGTAAGGCTCCACGCTCTGTTCTACCAAACCTGTCATGCTCCCCTAAATCCGCCTCTGATATTTATAAGGCTACAGAAGAGCACAAGATGAGGCCTGCTGGGTCAGGCCAGTGGCCTATCTAGTCCAGCACCCTGTTTTTACAGTGGCTAACCAGATGCCTCTGGGAAGGCCACAAGCAGGATCTGAGCACAAAAGCGCCATCCTGCAGTTTCTGGCAAGTGGCCTTCATATACGTGGGGGTGGGCATGAGTTGGATATTAACTAGGGATTAAGGGCTGCAACTTGTGGATTTAACTGAGGGCTCCCCTGCCTCTTCACCTGTAACTGGAACACTTTTATACAAGCAACCCCCACACTTACAGGCTGGAGTGGTTCAGTCCAAAAAATAGTTTTGCATCTCGATTTTACTGATTGCATCAACCGGCCTAGAGTCAGCAAAGAACATGATATATTTTACTAAACCAGCATGCTGTTTTAGCGTGTGTTGCACGCAGCGTTGCTCTTCCCCCTCTCGACCCCCCTGTGGAAATGGCATCTTCGTACCGGGAAGATATACGGTCATTCACGCGAAATGGGACTCTTGGCATATTACTGTTCTTTACTGCTGGGACTCCATGCCCATTACTTTTGCCTGTTCCGTGCAGCCATAAACCTCTATCGCGCTTCCCTTCCAGCATCACAATGGGCCCCTTTATGTCTCCCCGGAGCTGTTACCCTGGGCATAATGGATAGCCAGCCTCCTGCAACTTCAAAGGTTATCTGACTTGTCTGTCTGCTAATTCTGCCTCTCCTGGTGTTATCGATAGCGTGGGCAGGAAAGAAATGAGTCCCAGGACCAACAAGGTTTTGCAAGCAATTGCTCTGGTCCCGGGGTATGGAAGTCCACCTGTCCTGACCCTTGGTGCCTCTGTCACCACTTCCTGCTCCTGGGTGAGGAAGTGCCCTGCATCCCAGTGGGGCACTCTCCTTGCACTTTAGACAAATATCTGCAAGGTGTTTTGTTCCCTAAGAGGAGGAGGAGGTAGCAACTCAACAGAGTGACCAGCCAGTGCCTGAAGTACAGGGATGAGGAACCGATGACTCTCCAGATGTCATAGGGCTCCATCAGTCCAAGCCAACATGGCTAATGGCCAGGGATGGTGGGAATTACTCAATTTCCGCAGACTCCCCGTTTCTGCTGTAGCGTAATAGCTTCAAAGTGCTGCTATGGTGCTACATATAGATACAGGTTGAAAATGTAGTTGTGGTACTCTGAGCCTCCCTCTTTTCTGAACTGGGGGGTGGGGGGGCTCAGTTCCTCTGCAGTGTTTGTCACAACTTCAGACACTTTTGTAGGATTTCAGTGTCCTAAGCACATGCAGCTAGAGATGACGTGATGGTTCACTTGCTTGCAAATATATCCGCTCAGCAGCTGCTCCTCCCCTGCCAGTCTGATGTTTTAAGGTGCAAGCTGCCTTGAAACCACAAGAGACTGATGAGAAATGGAACTGCCCTCTTCTATCTACTATTGCCTTAGAAATGAAAAATGGCTTGCCTGCTGCATTCCATTAATTTGTGGAATTTGCTGCTACTAGGTGTAGCCATGGCCTCTAGCTTAGTTTCAAACAAATTGTGGAGGAGAGGCCTAGTATCAATAGATACTAGTCATGATGGATATATGCAATCTCCAGGCTAGATGCAGGGACTGAATACCTTCTGCAGAGGCACAGCAAGGGGAAAGGGCTCTTGCCTTTGTGCCCTGCCTTGGGGCTGCCTAGAGGCATCTGTTTGGTCACTGTACGAGACAGGATGCTGGCCCAGGTGGGCCATTGGTCTGTTCTTAAATGCTTGCAAGGAAAAGGTCCTGCGTGCCATGTTGTGATGGGCTGGAGTCCTCTCCACCAGCGGAATAGGTCTGCACTCAAGTAAATGCTCCAGCCTGTCTCTTTCGGCATGTGGGCTCTGCCCACTTGTTGTCATCTGTGGCAGGTCCCCTTTGTTCTGATGGTGCAGCACCATAGATGGGCCGACTGGACAGGAGCCAATCACAGTTATTCAGGACTGGAGTATCATAACCTTTGGTGCTGCCATGGCAGGGCGATGGGCCAGGATCCACAAAAAAGTAAGGGGATCTTGGGTGGAGCTGCCCTAAATCCTCAGCTCAGCTTCAGGGGCCCGAGGCTAGCTGACTTTTGCCCATGCTGCAGACAGTGGCCCACTGGAATGGCCCACACCGAGGTAGGCCACACTTAACACCCCCAAAACTCCCTGTCAGCTCCCAGTCAGTGGGCTGGGTGTGTGAGAGAGACATTGGTCAGCAAGCGAGCTGTCTGACATCAGGATCCTTGTCCCAATGCCTCACCCAAACCTCCACTATTATTCTAGTGGCCATGTTTTAGCCTAGCTCTGGTCTCTGTGTGTCGTCTTTTGCTCCCATGAGCTCGCGTCCCTATGCCTGGGGACACAAACCACCTTGAACAGATTAGAAAGGCAATGTAAATGGGAGGAAGGAAGTTACTGGGACGAGAAGGGCAAAGAAAGGCAAGAAATGAGAGTGTGCTGAATGTAGGCTCAAGCTAACCGTATGGTCGATGGAGCACTGGAACAGGTTGCCAAGAAGAGTGTGTGTTTGTGTGTGTCTGTGTAATTTTCATCACCTTGTATCATTAAGAGCAAATTGGATGAACACTTGACTAGATTAATTGAGATGGACTCCCTCCATGAGGCAGGAGTTCATTCCAGCAAGGGCTGTTTACCAATTAATGAATCTCTATTTGATTAATATCTGTTTTTTTAATAGACCAGTCATATAATTGATTAAATTTATATAAATTTTACACCATGCAAAACCTCAGTATAGGGTTTGGCTTTATGTTTGGGGGTTTTGTTTGTTTTTTAAAGATACTGAAATCAGCACAATAATGTATTTATTTCTAACACTGCGGCTCTCGTCGTAAGAAGGAAACGCCACAGTCAATATATTCTTTTTCAGTTTCTGTTCCACTGTAATAATTGCAGCAGTGCACCAGAACCAAAAATAGCCTAAAAAATTAAACAGGCATGCTGCTAATGCAAAGCTACATGAAATGAAATGTTCCCGAGTTAAAATCAACACTTATCAGTGAGGTAACTGGATTGTTACTTGACTAATAATCTACCTACACTAAACCAGTTGAAGCTTGTAGCTATACTTTGAGTCCCTATATCAGTTGCCAGAGATTAGGACAGATATGTTTAGGTGTTGATATGTATGTATATTGCGGGGGGAAATACTTAGGGATGTTTTCTGCTGCTGCGTTTCATGGCACACGAAATATTTTCATGATCAAAAATGCCTTTTTAAAAAGGTGACTGGGAAGAGGTGACACATGTGAAATCTGTTCAATGCCACATTTCTAGAAAAAGAACACTTTGCTCTCCATAATCATGTTGCTCTGTCTCTCTTCTTTTACCTTTCAGACCCGAAGCTCCCGGCACTCACAGGGCTCTCAGCCTGGCTTGGCCGATCAAGCCAAACTCTCCTTTGCTTCTGCCGAGTCTCTGGAAACCATGTCTGAAGCTGAGCTGCCCATTGGGTTTAACAGGATGAACCGGTTCCGGCAAAGCCTGCCTTTGTCCCGTTCCACCAGCCAAACAAAACTCCGGTCTCCAGGTAAGAACTGTTTCTCAAGCATCCCCAGTTAGCAGAGATGTATCCTGATTTTTGACACATCTCATTGTTTAGAAAGCCGACTTTCGTCACCCTTGTTGCTTCTGTTGTGGGACTCAGAGGTACCTGCAGTTGAAGCTATTTTGCTCCAAGTACCTTTTGTGGTTGCAGAGGGTAAAAGGTACCGAAAGCTTAAATCTCAACAGGAAGTGATGTGACCATGACAAGGGACTGGTGTCAATACCCCCCACTTTCAGACCCCCCCTCTTCCTGCCCATTTGAGAAAATAAGGCGCAGAGTGTGGCCTGCCACAAGTCCTGTGACATGTTGGAACAGCTCCATGGTTTTCATGGCAGTCATGAAGTCCTGAGCCACCCCAGAGCCTTGGCATGGATGTTGAAGTCCCCCAGAACCATCAGTCTGGGAATCCCCAACACTGCCTCCAAAACTAGCTCTCTCAGCTCAGACTTATGGGCAGCTAGATGGGTGGTAAACCAACAGAATCCCTAATATGTCCCGATTGCCCAGTGCCAGGAGCACTAGATACCTTCCCTGCAACTGGACAGAGAAATGGAATCTCTATAAACTACATCAACTCTCCCTCCCCGATCTTCAAGTCCTGCCCTGATGCTGCACCGAAAACCCAGGTGGGCACAACTGGATGAGACCAACTCTGGCCTGCTCACCCACCCAGGTCTCAGTGACACCGACCTGATGGTCCTCCTCATCCATAATCAAATCATGAATGAGGGAGCTCTTACTCAGAGCTGACCTGAAATTCAGCAACAGAAGCCGCAGTCCCAAGGGCTGGCTGATAGGACAACCGCAATTCCCCAAGTTAGTGGCACACGGTCTTTGCTAACTTGGTGCCTTCCATCTATTTTGAACTACAAATCCCATGCTGGTTGAGGCTGATAGGAGTTGTAGCCCCCAAACTTTTGGAGGGTACCAGGTTGGTGAAGTTTAGCAGTCTGCGTATCTTTGAAAACAACAACAACAGCTTTTGAGGTTTTGGCTTCTTTTTAAAGACCTGTGTTTGTGTACAGTTTAATCACATAGTCTCTGCTGCTATGCATAACTGAAGCTAGTCTTTTTACTGTTCGTACCTGGGGTTCCCTTTATGTTGCCATGCAGAAGTTGCAACGCCCGTCAGCTCTAGCCAGCTTGGTGAATGGTCAGGGATGCCGGAGGCCAGCCACTCCTGGTCCATATCTTTATCTTAACCATTTTTATATATGCCACCCAGATAGCTGGCTATGGGGTGGCACAGAAATACCACTGTTACCGCTACTACTATTAGTACTACTCCTATAGTAATTTACTTGCTTGTTTTTGTTTATATTACAAATTATTGCTCGTTCAACAAATTAACTCAAGGTGATTGAGGGAAAACATTTCTAAAGAAAGAAAGAAAGAAAGAAAGAAAGATTACAAACATATTTGGAAAAGCCCATTCAGGGCTCTTTTTTGAACTGATACCAGCAGGGAATCATGCCTCTAACTACTCCCTTACATACGCCCGACCAAATAGAAACCCAATGCCAAGATGTTTATTATCATCAGCACTGCTTAGTGAGTGATCACTGTAATTATTTTTTACATTTGAGCTGTAACTTAATTATCACGGTCTGTGTTCTTGCGTTTTCGTTTTCCTCTGGCCATACTGCTTTCTCTTTTGTTCTCTTTCTCTCGCTCTTTACACCAGGGATGGGGAACCTGTGGCCTTTCAGATATATTGTTAGACCCGTTGAAATTAATGGACATAACTAATTTAGAGCTATTAATTGTAATGGGTTTACTCTGAGTAGAACTTGGTTAGGTATAACCCTTTGTTGGTTTTGTGGCAACAAAGTACAGTGGTACCTCTAGATGCGAACGGGATCCGTTCTGGAGCCCCGTTCGCATCTAGAAGCAAACGTAACCCGTGTCCGTGCGTCTGCGTGTGCGCGGGTCACATTTCGGCGCTTCTGCGCATGCACGTGACGTCATTTTGAGCATCTGCACATGTGCAAGTGGCAAAACCCGGAAGTAACGTGCTCCGTTACTTCCGGGTTGCTGCGGAGCGCAACTCGAACGTGCTCATCCCGAAACACATTCAACCCGAGGTATGTCTATAACACAGTTACTACTCCTTTGGGAATTTTGTGGATGTTTCTGAAGCAAAACAACAGAGCAGAGCAGAGCAGAATAGATGGAAGAGACCCCAAGGATCATCTAGTCCATCGCCCTGCATTGCAGGAATATGCAGCTGTCCCACACAGGGATCAAACTTGCAACCGTGGCATTATGAGCACCACATTTTAACCAGCTGAGCTATCCAGATGTCTGAAGGAGAGATGGGGAAGGGCCCTGTTCTTTAGTAGAAATATCAGAGTTTGGGCACAAGTACTGTCTGATGTCTTCTACAGGTGGCCACTGAATGCACTTTCGAGATGAATGAAACATTCAGTAGCCCCTTCCCCCCCCCAAGAGATTTCAGTCAGTATGGGGTTCACATTTGTGAGTAGATGATTCTCTCGTTCTGACTCTGTGACTCTCTTTCTGCTAACACTTTACCTCCTGAAGAAGAGTCTTGTGCAACCCAGAAGCTTTCCTTTCTGCTAGCATTAGTTGTTTTGACTGATAATCTGCATTTCTTGACCTGTTTCTCTCCAGTCTCCTCTGTCTCTCTCTCACACCATTTCCTATTTTCCTAGGTGTCCTTTTCCTGCAGTTTGGGGATGAAACAAGACGGGTTCACATCACCCACGAAATCAGCAGCATGGACACTCTGCATGCCCTTATTGTCCACATGTTTCCTCAGAAGCTGACAATGGGCATGCTCAAGTCCCCCAACACTGCCATCCTGATCAAGGATGAATCCCGTAACGTCTTCTATGAGCTGGAGGATGTCAGGTGAGAGCAGTGCCTTGCTCTACTAAATGCTTGCACTACTAAATGCTTGGAGGAAGCGTGACATTGGACTACCAAATAGAGGACTATATGACCAGCCTGCTATTTCTCTCCCTCCTGATACTGTGCTTTTCTTTTCATTCCCGGAGCTCCATTCACTGTGCTTGTATGAAACTTTAAATCAAGAGTGGGCAACTTGCGGCCTTAAGGCCACTGGCCTAATTTAATTTGGGCATGGGAAGCCTAGAGGAAGAAGAAGGAGGGTGGGAAGAGGTGGGTGAATGCAGTGATGGAAGGAGGAGTGGGAGGAGTAGGGAAGAAGTCCTCTACAAGCATAGGAACATAAGAAGAGCCCAGCTGGACCAAAGATTCAACAAGTCCAACATCCTGAAACCCAGAAGCAGAGCATAATCACAACAGCATTCTCCCCACCTGTGACTCCAAACAACTGGCCTTCCTAGCATCCTGTATCAGACAGTGGAAGTAGGCCATAATAGCTAGTAGCCATTGATAGCCTTATCCTCCATGAATCTGTGCGGTCATCTTTTAAACGTATTTTGAATTGTTATGCAGTGTGCAATTGGTATTTATGTTTTGTAAACCACTTGGAAATCACCTGTACATTAAGTGGTACGGTGGTGCCTTGGTTCTCGAATTTAATCTGTTCCAGGAGTCCGTTTGACTCCTGGAACCATTTGAAAACCAAGGCACAGCTTCCGATTGGCTGCAGGAGCTTTCTGCACTCAAGTGGAAGCCACATCGGACGTTCAGCTTCCAGAAAATGTTTGCAAACCGGAACACTTACTTCCAGGTTTGTGGCGTTCGGGAGCCAATTTGTTTGACAATTAAGCCATTTGGGAACTAAGGTAAAATAATCTAAGTCAGTGGCCATCAGTATATCTCATGGGAGCAAATTTAACATTTTTACTATAAACCACCCAGAGTACCTCTTTCTTTCTTTCTTTCTTTCTTTCTTTCTTTCTTTCTTTCTTTCTTTCTTTCTTGGCAATATAAGAAATGTAGTTGGCAAATAAGGCTGAAGTCCTAGCCTCACCTAACTGGGAGTTCACCCCATAGAATTCAGTGAGACATACTTCTGAGTAGATATGGTTAGGATTGCAGTCTGAGTGAGTAAGAGATTGAGCAGAAGGAAGGAAGTAGCAAGCTGAGGGCCAGGAGGGGAAAATGTATGATTTGTTATAGAGCTATAAAAAACTTTCAGTAAGATATTCTTTTAAAAAGTGGTGCGACTAAAGAGAGACCTGTCACCATCGCATTCAGCTGTGGTCTTCTCTTCCTTCCTGCTCAAGGGATTAAGAATACAAGGGACCTGGCTGGCTCAAACTACCTAGCCCAGCATCCAGTCTCCAACACTGGACAGCTAGATGTCTCTGGGACAGCTAGCTCACAAACAGGGCATGAAAGGAACAGACCTCTCTAATTGCTTGCCTGCTATTCAGATGTCTACTGCTTCTGAACTTGGAGGCTCTATTTATTTAGTTGTTAGGGCTAATAGACGCTCATAAAACTGTCCTCTGTGAATCTTTTTATAAAGCCATCTAAGCCAGTGGCCATCACCACGCCTTGTGGCAGCCAATCCAGCCTGTTAATGGTGTGCTGTGTGGAGAAATGCTTTTGTCCGTCCATAATCGACTGCCAGTCAATTTAATTGGGTGACCCAGAGTCTTGCTATTCTGAGAAAGCGAGAGGGGGGAAAAACAATTACCTTTGCATTGTGCATAATTGTTGAGACACCTATACCACAGTGCTTCCCTAGTTATTGCTGCTTTATCACCCTCTTCAGAAACCTCTTAGCACAGGGGTGTGGAACCTCTGGCACATGGGTTGAATGCCACCCTTCAGGCCTCTCGGTCAAGCTCTCAGGGCTGCTCTCAGACCACACTCCACACCCTCCTCAGGTGCTTTGCCTGGCTGGATGATGTCATTGAACTGTGATAATGCCTCTTACTTGCCAGGGCAGAGGATTAAAAGATGGGTATGTGTGTGTGTTGGGATCCGTATGAAAACATCTGGCTTTTGTGCAGATGGAATGCAACTTTTGCCTGCCCCTGTCCACCACAGGCATGCAGCCCTCTCAGAAGATGGTACATGAGGGAACACAGCCCTTCGACCTGCAAGGGTTTCCCCACCCTGGTCTAACATATCCCAACTAAGCCATTTCAATAGGTCAGAGAGCAGTCAAATTTCTGCCCTTGGATAGAAGCTCTGACTGTGTACACACACTATACCTTTAAAACATGTTTAAAGCACATTCCCCACCCCAGGAATCTTGGGAACTTTAGTTGACCCCGCACAGAGCTACAATTCCCAGAATCCTTAACGAACTGCCGTTTCCAGGATTTAGGGGTGTACGTGCTTTAAAGGTATGCTTTGGGGCCACAACCCCCACCTCCCGTTTGGAGTCTGGCAGCATTCTCTCTTAAATAAATAAATAAGGTTTATTTGCCACAGCATATATTTCAAATATTTTCATAATCTCTAAAACCATAAAATAACACATCATGTGCTTAAATCTCATTAAAAGGGAGGAATACATTATATCTGCAACAATTTGAAAGGTTAAAATGTATACTTCAAGTATTCCAAACTATGTTACCCACCCCAAACACTACTCCCCCATGTGCCTCACTACCTGTGTGTTCAATAAAATTGCCCCATACTGTGTAGAATTTACCCTTTTTCTTTTCTTGCTACCCACAGTTTCCACGTTAGCTTTTCCAACATAGCTGTCTGCCAGATCGCTTCATACCACTTATCCAAACATCCAAACAGTGTTGCAATTTCAGCCTCATACTTAACTAGCAAGAGCACAGAATCCGTGTGCGAAAGCCAGAAGTGGAATTATGCAGACAAACTCGCATATCTAAACCCAACAGCAGGTTACTGCAAAAAAATCCTCACTATCGAGATGTGTAAATCCTCAATATTGAGGAAGAGGAAGACTCCTGCCCAATAATCTCCAGCAGCTGTGGCGTGGGCCATTGACGTCATCAGGCTGCCTCTGTGCAGCTGTCACTGCTGCCATCATGGCTATGCATACTCTGGCCCTTGGAATAATAACCAAGGCTGCCATTCATTTGTTCCATTAATGCCTTTGTTCTTGCAGGGATATCCAGGATAGGAGCATTATCAAAATCTACCGGAAAGAGCCCCTTTATGCTTCCTTCCCCGGATCCCACATCACCAATGGAGACCTGAGGGTAAGACAATGGGCTTCAGTAAGGCCCCTTGAACTGTTTTTGTCTTCACTGGATGTTAGTGCGGTGGTAGGTGCAGGGAGGGGGGCAGATTACTAAGGAACATTTCAGCAATGCCTGCCCATTGAACACAGTCCAGATGATGGTCACCTTGCAAGCGAAGCCATTCTGCAGATGCCTAGGATATGTTCTTTTACACTGTCTGTGTCAGGGTTGTCTATCGTGTGTGTTTTTTAGCATCACTATCACAGGAGATTTATGGGAGTAGTGAATAAAAAATTAAAGCAATATATTTGTTCTTCATAATGCATTCACATTGCGGAATTCAGCTCTCGATGCAGAATTTGAGGTATCAGAGAAGATTAGCGCCACAATAGGCCTAGTTCACACTGCAATTAAAGTGGTGAACTGGTTCTAGGATTTTACCACTTTGTACTACAAATGGGAGATTACATTATTTAAGGTTCTCTGGTGTATGAAATTCATTCCAGATAGAAATCAGTTAAGCCAGGGAGAATGGTTTTGGTCTAGCCTTTCTCTGGTAAGCCAAATTTGTACATACCGGGTTTTTCTCACTGGGAGGCATCCTGTACACCCCGTACCCTGCTGCAGTCTGAAGTGGTAGGGTCGGGTTTTACCACTTCCATCTTCTGTTTGTGTGAGCTAGGCGACAAGAATGAGTGATGGGTCTGGTTTTCATTCAGCTTTATTCTTCCCACCTTTTCCTTGCAACCTTTGACCTGGGCCACGTGTGTAAAGGAGGGTAGAGTTTATAACATTCTCACTGTCTGATCACTTATTCTCCCAGAGAGAGATGGTCTACACTTCCAGGGAGTCCTCTCCCACCCGGCGCCTAAACAGCATGTCACCTGCTTCTCACCTCACCTCTGGATCGCCTCCACCAGTGCTCCAGTCGTCTTCGCCGTCCCGCTCCCGCATGTCCTACAGCGGTGGCCGCCCACCTTCCTACGCCGGCAGCCCCGTGCACCATGGCGAGCGGCTCTCCAACCTTCCTCCAGCCCAGGGGGTCTCGCCAAGCCCAAGCGCTATCCTGGAACGCCGGGACGTCAAGCCAGACGAAGACATGGCCGGGAAGAACATGGTGCTCGTGAAGAACGAGGGCCTGTACGCCGACCCCTACAGCATGGTGCATGAGGGGCGCCTGAGCATCACGTCCACGCAGTCCCTGGCTGGGATGGGGGACCCCTTTGCCTACCCAGGGGGCCTCTACAAGCGGGGCTCTGTCCGTTCCCTCAGCACCTACTCAGCTGCTGCCCTGCAGTCCGAACTGGAAGACAGCTTGTATAAGCCCAACGCACAGATCTACAGCGACACCTACGGTCCGGGGATGGGCTTCCGCTTACCCCCTTCATCGCCGCAGAAAATTGCCGACGGCCGGCTGGTAGACGTTCAGCAGAGCCAAAGCCCCCACAGCCCTTACTCAGGGCCCCCAAGCCGTTCCTCTCCAGTCCGCCAGACCTTCCGCAAAGACTCATGCTCCTCGGTCTTCATGGAAAGCCCTGTCAACAAGCCAAGGAATCCCAGCTCTTCAGGGCCCCCAGAGCTCTTCCCTGGACCTGGGGAACGCCCCCTTTCTGGGTTCAGCTCACCTGTGCCTGCCAAGGATACGGAGACAAGGTAAGATGAGTGGCTGTCGCTTCCTGGTGACCACCAGTACCATTCTTAAAGTGACTGGCACCTTGATAAGTATTTTCTGAGTTTCAACATTCAAATACAGAGCCTGCTGCTTTGGAGCAGATTTTGGCACTGTGCCAAATTGCTATTGTCCTAAGAGGTTTTGACGAGTTACATTGGATTTACTGCATGCACAGCGGTACACCTACTTATTTGACCTCCCTGATTCCCTGCCTTGTTTTTCTACCCAGATTCCAAAAATTGCCTTTCTTCTTCTTTCCTGACAACCGCGCACAATCCTCCTGACTCTAGGCCCTGTGTAACTGCTTTTTCCAGTATTTCTTTCTCATTGATCCTTCCTTTCTTCAGTTTGCCCCCTCTCCTTTCTCCCCTCAAGTGTTCACCTCCTCTAGCCATCCCTCCCCCAAATGTCTGCTTTTTAGTTCATTGCCTGCCAGTGGTACATTCAGGTAACTGGGTTAATGGTTTTAATGGTGCAGCAGGGACAGTGGTTGTAAGGCAGCCCTGCTGCATTTGGGGACCCTCTTGTTCATTCTGTTGAGTGGGGGCCCTGGACATCTGCCCCAGAGTTACGCCCTGAAGGTACCCCTGCTGCTCATGGGGCAATTAAGGGGCAATCAATCACTGATCTCCCAATCACAATAAATATAATGAACAGAACCTGCAAACAGGAAACTTTAGAAAGGGCCTTTGTTGAATGAGACTGTCTTCTGGGTAAATGCTATAAAAGAATCTTAGCTAGCCATGGAGAAAGGCATTGCTGGATAAAATAGCATTGTATTACGTGCTTCGTGGCTGCCATTTTAATCCCACTTCCACCTGACTGCAGAAAAGCAATATCTCAGTAGGGCTGGGGAACCAGCAGGGCAGGGGAACCAGCTGCTTTCATCCCAAATAGTTGGAATGGTCATGTGTATTCCCTGCCACCCTAGCTCTCCATCCATCCCCTTTCTCTCCCACCCTTTGGAACTTGCCGGTGTCTTCCTCCTCCCATTCTCTTTTTTGGGTGCAGGCAGAAGTTGTCTTCAGGCAAATTAGATTAGCAAAAGAAAATTGTACCTTATCTGATGTTCAATCTCCCCGTGTCTAAATCTCTACAGCAAGGATGGTTCCTGAGTTGTCAGTAGAGTTGTCAGGGGGAATGGTAGGAACAGAGCTCATTAGGATAACCAAAAGATAGAAAGGAAGAAATGATTAGAATCAGCAAGAGTTGGGGAGATGGGGGGGAGATGGATGGCGGGGGAGAGTGAAAGCCGAGCAGGAGAGAGGTCAAAGGAATGGCAAGCACAGACCTGTCAGAAATTAATGTACCAGAAAGTGTGTGTGAGAGAAATTTCTCCTCAGTACAGAACCTTCAAGGAATGCTGAAGGAGGAATGCCTCTGGGATACACATTTTGAGGGAGAGAGTAGCCAAAATAAATCCAAACAAACTGCATTTTCCACCAGATTTGGTGCAAATAGACCTGTTTTATGGGGGGTTTGCCTTTCCCCTTTATAAGGTAAGCCTTATCTGAGGTATGAGGAACCTTTGTCCCTCCAGATATTTCTGAAATACAGCTCACTCAGTGCCTGAGGATTATGGGAGCTGTAGTTCAACAGCATCTGGAGGGCAGAGATTCCCCACACCTGTCCTACCTCTTTTTCAAGAGCTATGGCCCCCAAAAAGAAAAGGACTGGCTGCCTTATCTTGGCCAAGTTGTGCTGACCTCAATAGGATAGGCAGTTTTTACTGGTACAACAACCACTCACGTCAACAGGTTGGGGGTTGGTGTTTGATTCTCTTCCAGAATTGAGGATCCCCCCCCCCCCGCCTCAGAAATGGCTTCTTTCCTGTTCTCCACAGCAGCCTTTTCAATGGAGGCTTGCTGGAAGCCAGGCTTCCATCCAAGGAAAGCAGATTTACAGAACACCCTTGATGCTATGTCCTATTTACCCTGGGTATGGGCTTCCCAAAAGCACCTGGCTGGGTTGCTGTCAAAAACAGGATGCTGAACTGGATGGATTTCAGCAGGGCTGCTCTTAATGTTCTTACATTTCTCACATGTTCTCGGGAAGCTCCATTGTTTTGCTCCGTTGCTCCTCAGTTTTCACTGAATTGTGAAGACGCCTCTCTTCCAGGGGGCATTATGGAGGATGATAAATTGAGTTTGCTCAGGTGCTGCTTTCTTTTGAATGCAGACTTTCCAATGGTTTTCCTGGCATTTTGTTGTTACTTTACTAATATATATTCCGCTGCGGTGAATTTAACGTTTTTTACTTCTTTATATTGTAATCTGAGAGACAGGCAGGATAGAAGAGTTTATAAAAACAGATAATAATTATAAACTAGCATGTTTGCTCATACTGCCATAGTGCTAGGCTAGGGATGGGAAACCTGAAGGCTGGGAGCAGAATTTGGACTCCAGGCCTCTTGCTATCGCCCTTGAGACTCTCTCCAGGCCTCACACCTTTCCCAGCGATGCCACCCACCAGCCTTGCCTTACACCCTCCTTGAGTGTTTTTGCCTGGCTGGATGATGTGTCTTTCTTGCCTGGATGGAGAATAGAGAGGGATGTGCAAGTGTGAGAAAATTAGCCTACCATACAAAGGTAAAATTCACATGAGTTGCTGCGTCCACTTTTGCCTCTGGCTAACCCATGATTGGCATGTGCCTCAGAGGATGAAAAAGGTTCTCCACTAACAGAGGATGAAAAAGGTTCTCCACTAACTAGGCAGAGAGGAAAGAGGGCAAGAAGCTGATGTCTCACCAGGTCCTTTTTCCTCCTTTCCCCCCCCCCCCACCAAGGGACCGCATGGAAGCCATGGAGAAGCAGATTGCCAGCCTCACAGGACTGGTGCAGAGTGCCCTGATGCGAAGCTCCGACACAGAAAATCCTAGGTAAGAGGCTGGGGCAGATATTGCATGTTCTTGATGCTTTCTTTTTTTCTTCATTGACAGAGGAAGCAGGGTAATGTGTGGATCAGGCATTTCCCTGGTGAGGGTTGGTATAAATATACAGATCCACAGAGATGGGAGCCATTGTGGTGTAATGGTTAAAGTGTTGGACTTTGAGCAGGGGGACTCAAGCTCAAATTCCTAGTCAGCCATGAAACTCACTAGCTGGACCTTAGGCCAGACTCTCTCTCTCTCCCTCTCCCCCCCCCCCCAACTTACATCAGAGGGTTGCCATGATGGCAAATTGGCTATCCAACAAACATGTATGCCGCTCTGATCTCAGCTTGGGAAGAGTGGGATAGAAATATGAATGCTAAGAGATAACTCTGTCAGCCAGTACACAGAGGCCTTGCCCCTCGTAGCCAAAGACTGAGTTCCCTGTGGAGCCAAATGCCAGGAGGGTACCCCTGCGAAAACTCTTTATGCCTGGTCACTCTATAGCTGATATGGGAGACCTGTGGCCCTTCAGATGTTCTTGGACTTCAGCTTCCATAATTCATCATCATTGGTCATTCTGGCTGGCATATCTGGGAGTTGGAGTCTATCAACATCTGGGGTGGTGGCGGCGGCACAGGTTCCTCATACGTGCTCCAAAAAGCTCCCCTTTCACTTACACAGTCCTCTTTGCTCCAAACAAAGGCCTCACAGAAATTTCAAAACCATTCCACGCTATACAGTGGAATCTTAGAAGCTGAACACCTGTAAACTTGAACGTTTCAGCTCCCAAATGATCGAAAACCTGAAGTGATTGTTCCAGTTTTTGAATGATTTTCGGAAGCCAAATGTCCAGCACGGCTTCCGCAGCTTCTGATTGGCTGCCGGACGCTCCTGCAGCCAATTGGAAGCTGCACCTTGGAAGTCAAACGTTTTGGAAGTCAAACGGACTTCTGGAACGTATTCTTTTCAAATTCCAAAGTATGTCTGTATATCAATTTGCATCACAAAACAGCCCCTAACATTGCCTTCTCTTATGCATGCACTAAAATACTGCTCCTTTCCCCAGTCTCATGATTCTTGTGGTATAAATACTCTGCCTCTCATATGAGATGCTTTTATTGGAAATATTCATTGACTGGAATTATATCTTCCTGTGTTGATAAGATTAGACTGAATGCAAAAAAAACTTTTATTGTCGACAGCCCTTTCTGCTGAACAGGACCCTTTTATCATTTACTTTTTCCAGGCACCACCCAAAACAACACACTGGGGAAGAAGGAGAAATTCAACTTTGTTTGCATTTTAATGAGAAACTAATTAACTTGCACTTCTCAAATCAATACATGAACTGAAACACAACTATCCTTTGAAATTCACACGTCTCCGAATTTTGTGACAGTGTGACCAGCCTAGCAATATGAACAATAATGCATACATTATGGAAAATAACATGCAAGCAGGCATGATATTAAGGGAAACTGCTTACAAAAATGTTTGTATTAGTCAAAACTGCATACAAAAAATTTTATTTATTAGAAGCTCACACTAAATTGGCAAATAGTTATGAGACTGTTTTTTCTTTAAAAAATTAAATAATAATAATTTGAATTAGTGTGGAAATGTAGAGGATCGAATTTAAGCCTGGAAACATTAGAAACTTGGAAAACCAAAGCCGGTAGACTTTCTTCATCCCGACAACAGATGCACAATGTAGTCCTGTCCTTTTTCACATCCTCCCCATCATAGTAAGAGTGGGTCTTCCTTTTCTGTGTCTAATCCTTGTTCTTCTTGCAGTGAGAGGACAGAAGGGACTAACGGAGGGACACCTCCTTCAGCACGTAAGTGAGCATCTTGCTTTGGTGTCCCCAAGGCTGCCTTATCACAAGATAATAATAATAATAATAATTTTATTATTATTTACACCACGCCCATCTGGCTGGGCTTCCCCAGATAGAGGTGGTTGATATTGGCTCCACTGCTGGAAAGAGGTGGTGCTGGGATACCCACCCCCTTTGTTATCTCTGAACTTGGCCAAATTGGTACCTTTGCCCAACAAACCTGTTCACCCCCAAAAGAAAGCAAACCGCAGACTTTTTGCAATAAGGAAAATCATGGAAAATCCACTGGAAAGTGTATGATGATACTTATTTGACCTGATGACATAGGGCTTCCGCCCAAACAAATAGATGGCCAATAAACATCCATCAGTCAATGACCTGTATTCAGCAGACATCAAATAGTCTTCCCGCAAACTTGGTGCAAACAGATCGGGATGAATGCTGAATAGATATGTCTCCTGGAAGCAACATGGATATAGGTCCATTAAGAAAGCTCTGCTGTACTGAGGAAGGGCGTAGCTGCTAAGACTTCTGTGTCACTGTTGCACCTGCCCCTTTTCACCCGCCCTCTCCTGCCTGCTCCAGGAGCCAAGCTAGAAAAACTACGCTGAATTGATGCAGGCATCCAATATTTTACTTATTCATTTAAAACATTTTTACACAGACCACTAGAATGTGATCTCATATCCAGAGAGACTTGCTATTGTCATGCACAAGATAGGGGTGGAAGGAGAAATGAGGGACAAGAACAGGAAAAGTTGGGATGGGGTGAGTTGTGAGATCAACACAATTGTACCATAGAGAACAACCCCACCCGTTCAAACTTGTGGTAAGAATTGAGAGTTTCTCTTGTCCCATTATTCTCTATGGTCGTAGAGTGATGTTGGTCCAGGTCTTGGCATCTCTACAGTGAATGCCACATATGCTTTGCACTGGGCATTAGAGTATAATGCCAGTTCAATATTGGACTGAAAGCAACTGCAAGTCTCTATTACTCTGGATTGTACAAGTTATGAATCTCTCTCCTGCTGTCCTTCTTTCAGCCCCCAGCAGAAGCAATGTTGGGACACCTGTACCTGGTCCTCCACCCCCATCCACTTCTGGGACACCGGCTGGGCAGCCCACTGCCATCACCCGTCTACACATGCAGCTGCATCTTCACGACCTGCAGCAGAATGCCAGCGACCTCCGCAACCAGCTGCAGCAGCTGAAGAAACTGCAGGTGAGCTGGATTTGGAGAAGGGCTGTGTCTACACTGCCTTTCCATGGGAGTGAAAAATAAAATAAAAGAAAGTTAGGAATATATTGTATTGGGTGCATCAGGAGGAAATTGCAGCTTTCGTTTTAAAAAGGGCAAGTTTCTAGACCTTATGGTAGGGTAGCCAATGCTGTGCTAGATGGATCATTGGTCTGATTCTGGAGAAGGCAGCTTTCTACATTCTCATTGGTACTGAAGCTTCATTTCAGTTGGGTATAAAGAGCAAAGTCTCATGTTTCACATTTATAATAATAATAATTTCATCATTTGTACCCCACCCATCTGACTGGGTTGCCCCATCCACTCTGGGCAGCTTCCAACAAATATAAAAGCGTAATAAAACTTCAAACATTCAGATGTGTTCTGAAAGTTGTATAGTTATTTATCTGTTTGACATCTGATAGGACGGCATTCCACAGGGTGGGTGCTACTATCAAGAAGGCCCTCTGCCTGGTTCCCTGTAACTTCACATCTCATAGTGAGGAAACTGCCAGAAGGGCCTTGGAGGAGGACCTCAGTGCCTGGGCTGAACAATGGGGGTGAACACGCTCCTTCAGGCATACAGGGCCGAGGCTGTTTAGGGCTTTTTAAAGGTTGGCACCAACACTTTAAATTGTGCTTGGAAACGTACTGGGAGTCAGCGTAGATCCTTTAGGACCAGTGTTATATGGTCCTGGTGGCTGCTCCCAAGCCTGCCTTTTGCAGCGAACTTTGTTCTGACGTCCAGAGAAAAGCAAGCTGCTTGCCTTGAAAACAAAAAGGGGAAAAACAAACCCAAGCCCAATCCATCTTGCTCTGTTTTCACCCTCCATCTCTTTTCCCTTTTCATTTGGCTTTTATTCTCATTAGCAGCGCTCACCAAAACAAACCCTTCTCGGTGACGGGTTATTTTGGAATATCTGGCACCAAGCGAAAGGCCAGATGGCAGCTGCGCATCCAGAGCCAGCGATCCGATCTTGTCGTCCCCGAGCGTGGGAGGCGCCAGTGTTTTTCCTCGGAGTTGCTTAGCTCCAGAGCTAATTAACAGTGACAGCTTGTTGGAAGCAGGAAAGTGGCGAATGGTGCAGAGGGGTGGAAAGGCAAATGGCTCACACTGCCTCATTTCCCCCAGACGCTTCTGAACTTTGGAAATCATTCCACGTCCGGTCTCTGAGCCTTGCCTTCTTCCATCATTCTCAATCACATGCGGAGTGCATCGCTCCACTGGGCTCTAGGAGAGCATCCTGAGAGCTTCTCTTTTAGGTGCTGCACCCAAAAGGCAGCCTTGCCTTAGGCCAGGGCGCATTAAGAGGTTAACTTGAGTATACGAGAGAGAGAATAATTTCATCTTTCTGGCCTGGTCTTTTCTTGAATGAGAAATATAAGTTAATCCGTCCAAGTGCAAGAAATCCAAGCTCTTTGGGACAGACAGAAATCCCATGTTCAGAGATATTAGTTTTCATGATTCTGTGTAATTATTGTCAGGGCTTAGCCCTAGCATATATTTCCTTTTTCAGAGTATTATATGGCAGTATGCAGAGCAATCCTATGAGTGCAATGGAGGGAGAATCTATGGGATTCTCCTTGCGTCCTTGTTAATGTGCATTTATGATTATTTGTGCTCAAGACAGTATAAGGGCAGTTACCCGCAATCCCACTTTCAACCCTGTCTGCGCCTGCAAAAGTTTCGGGGCAGGGCACACTGCTTCATTTCCAATCTGTGCATGTCCTGTAACTTCCTGCAGGTATCCTGTAACTGAGAATCATAGAATTGTAGAGCTTCCACAGAGAAAAGTATGCTAGCTTTTTTTTGGGGGGGGGGGTCCTATGGGAACGCTGATGGGTTTAGGCGCATGTTAAGCCCTTTCCCTTCTACACACCAGGCTTCTGCCGGCGCAGAGCATCAGATCTCCTTGCAAGGACCTGCTGTTTGCATGCTCAGATTCATTTCCTTGGATCAGAGCAAGTGCCCTTGACGTGAAGCCACAAACATAAAAGGAAATAGATGCACGTCGCAGAGAGCAGCCCCGTTATCTTCAGCGGCAGATTAGTTGCGCTCTGAATCACCTGATTATTCAGGATGCTCTTCAAGTGTGCTCCCAAAAGGGCTGGAGGAGCTTTCTTTTCATCCTCTTCTTTCCCAGCCTCTGATGCATGTGGCCTCGATGGTTCCTCTAAGCTGCAACTGCTTGTCTTCCTGAAACACCTTGATTTTCTCTCTCTCCTCCCCCCACCCCCCCCATCCCCGCTTGTCCTTTGCAGCTTCAAAACCAAGAGACGGTGAAGACGATGCTGAGGCGGACAGAGACGGAGATCAGCGTGAGAGTGACAGACACCATGCGCAAGCAGGAGGATCCCCTGCAGCGCCAGCGCACCCTGGTGGAAGAGGAGCGCCTCCGCTACCTCAACGAGGAAGAGCTCATCACCCAACAGCTAAAGTGAGGGTTTTGCAAGGGGATATATGTGGGAGTGTTCAGGAAGGCAGGAGATGAGAATATTGTTTATTAATATCCTTCCTAACTTGCACTAGCAAGTTCTTTTACTTAGCAGAGTTTTACATTCCCCTTTTAAACACACAGCAAATAACTTGTTGCAGGCTTGTGTAAGCCTCTCACGATTAGGTTCCTGGTAAGTTTCCTTCTATCCCTCTTCAAAGAATAAACACGCCACAATCTTGTTTAAAGTATATAAAATAAGTTTACTCACATCATCAGTTCACAGTTGGATCCCTGAAGGCAGACAGTTACAAAATATATACATGTGGATCTATCTCATATGGGGATAATCCCAGTGTCATCTGTTGGCTGAGAGCCAACAGAGCATTTCTAGCTAAAAACTGCTCCAACGATGGAGGAAGTCAAAGAGAGCGTGTGCTGCGTGACTTGTCCTTTTGTTACCTGGACAGGTAAGGTCACACCCACCTCTAGTCACATGCAAAGGGAAGTATGCCCCAGCCAGAAGGAAACAGGAAGTTTTCGACTGGCTGGACCAAACATTTCCCTGCATGTCCACTCTAGGAAAACAAGGAATGTTTTACTTGACTGCTGCTTATGTATCATATCCCACAATATGTTGTGTATGTGTAGGTGTGGGTGCTTTTACTCAGGTGTTTATCCTGGGATTGGTGCTTCTCACACAAGCCCCCCCCTTTTTTGCAGCATGCACATGACATTGTCACCACAATCCCAGCCTATATCCCCCCTGCCCGCCCGAGTTTAATCCAAATTTGCCCCTTTCAGAGAAAGTCGAGGAATTTTAAAGAAAATTATTGCCAGTGACTCTAAACAAACTGCTCAGAGTGTTAAGCCATTGTCTGGAAGCTCCCTTTGTCAGAGGAAACAACTCCATGGACCTAGCTGTGGCATTAATGTAATTTAATAGAATACACCACTTTTAGAGTTTTAAAAACACAAAAGTGGTTTAGAAACACTTTTAGATAAATAAATAAAAGTTTGTGCACACCTGCAGAAGGCCATCCAGGGGGGAAAGTGTCCCTATGTGTGTCCACTGTCTATGACAAATTGCTCATTCTGCTCAGCAACCTTCCCTGGATAAAATATAATCTCACTCCCTATAGACTCACTAGTCCCAAATTCCCAATTGAAATACAACTGGGTTTGCCCCCATGAAATCATTAGAATAGAGATTTGAAAGGCTTAGGCTGCACAATGCACTATACGTTGAAAACACATTTGAAGTACAGTCTTCTCCTCAAAGAATTCTGGGCACCACAGTTTACCCCTCACAGAGTTGCAATTCCCAGCAGCCCTGAATAAACTACAGTGCCCATAATTCTTTGAAGGAGTAAAATGTGCTCCAGATGTGTGTGCATGGCCATAGTCTTATAAGCCTGGGTGGAAAGGAGAACGAGAAGGGATCTGCCTATCTATGTTATCTGTTTATGTATCTGTCTATCTTGAACATATACAGAGTTACGGTACTGCAGTAACTGTCACCACAAATCAAATTATTCAGTGCAGCCATCTAAGGCTGCAATCTTACTCACTTACTAGGGATTAAGTCCCATGGAACTCAGTGAGTTGTCTATTACTTTTACAGTAGCAGATGTGCACCCAATCTAGATCAGGACCAATAAGGGTTTAATCCTTCCCCTGCACCTCCCCACCCCCACCCTATCCCTTCTGCTGCAGTCTGCTGTTTGCTTTGAGGGAGGAAAGTCAAGACATACAAATGCAGGAATAAATTCCTCATGCTGCGGACTCAGCCCAGTTCCTCCCCCACCCCAGGTGCTATTTGCAAAAGTTTTAAAGAGATGGAGAGGCATTTGCATTCATGAATAGTATCAGACTGCATGAATGCTTTCTGGATTTTATCGTATTTGATTACCTTGCTGCAATTAACCCTGGTTTCTCAATTGCATTTGTGCAAATGTAATAGCTAGATTAATTGACCAAAATTAAAATGATCAATTGAGTGACTTTTTCTTTAATTGGATTGCAGAACTTTCTTCTTTATTTAGCAAAGAGAAAGATGAAATCCCACCATAGTGTACAGACATCTTCTAGATCCCAAACTGTAGATTCTTTATATAGAAGATAATGAGATAACGATATCATATCATATCATATCTTGCCAGAATGGTGCTGCCATTCAACAAATACAGTAACATGAATATATTATAGGGAGAATTACACAAAAAGGAAGTGCTGTTTAAGTTGAAGAAGCTAAAGACAGACCACGAATAAATGTGGGCTACAACCATTGCAGGAACCTATATATACACCAAAGAGACTAGGAATGTGTCCCTTGTTAATTAGTTCTAAAACTTCATATTTTGATGCATCTATTTGATATCAATGTGGCATAAAGGCTTTTTTTGGGGAGGTGGGACTACTCCTTTACCCCATTATAATTGATTTATGGGGAGCTTCTGGGTTCCATATTGTCCTCCAGGTTCTTTAACACACACCAAACTGCTGAGTGAACTTTCACATAAATTTGGACCAGTGCATCATTCATATGTTGATGTCACCCAGCCTCTTGTCTCACAATGTCAACAGAACCTAGGGATTGCAATGGAAACCCTGGGAGTTGTAAGGGACTGCATGTGGGTGAACAAATCAGAACTTAACCCAGATATGATGAAAATAGCTGTTGGTTTGCAGTGGAGACAGAGGTTCAGCTGATCCAGTACTGGAAATCTGGCTGGTGTTGGGTGAGGTTTCATTGAAGGAAGGAAGGGTCATAACTCTGTGGTAGAGCATCTGTGTTGTGTACAGAAGGCTTCTGCTTCAATCACCAGCATCTGCAGGTAGGGATAGGAGAGACTCCCTATATGAAACTTGGAAAGACACTGCTCTTCAGTGGAGACAGTATTGAGCTACCGGTAAATGGACCAGTGGTCTGATTCAATATAACGTACAAGCTTCCTATGTTCCTCCTGAACTCTGCTGTTTGCAGCTTGTTGATGAGGGCTAAGAATGCCTTTTACAAGCTTCCAGGTCTTGCATCTCAATGAGGCTTGCTTTGGCACCTGGTTGGGGCTCCAGCCCCATTCCTACCCCTGTCCTTTTAGGGTGACAGAGGAAAAAAGGCAGGGCTCCAATACCTTTAATAGTTTTATAGAAGGGGAACTTCAGCAGATGTACCTTGTCAAGCTGCTGTTTGCATTTGGGTGGCTAAATATACATTGTCCTACTCTTGTTTGGTCTGCTGTTCATTCCCAGGGCCAAATTAAATTGCTGGTTCTTATCTTAAAGCAAGAAGTGGCAGGGTTAGTTTCATTTAAGGACCACCTCTTCTCTGTGTCTCCCCCCCCCCCTTTGCACTTTACTCAGCGTTTGAGGCGTTGCTTTGGATTACCTGAAGGGCAGTCAACATCTATCAGGAGCAGGGCCTTTTTTGGTTGTGGCACCAGCCCCGTGGAATGCCCTCCCTTGGGACACCTGCCTGCCTCCAAAATCAAATGCTTTTAGATGTCAAGTAAAAAAATCTGGCTTTTTAGAAAGCCTTGCAGCTTGTTTCTGAACACCCACCCCCTTTTAATCTGCTATTATTTTAGTGTTTTATATATGTGTCTTGTTTTCTATGCTTCTGTTTTTGTTCATGGCGTTATACTATCGTTTTGATATATTTATGATTTTGGTTTTTTAATACAACTTGCTTTTGTTCTTGTAAGATACTCAGGTTTCTTTTGAAGATGATGTAACAAAATTTAAAAGCTAGCTGCACTTCCCCCAAACAAGGTTTCACTGTACATATCTCCTCTGATGACTTCTTCAGTTCAGGTTGCTACAGAGGCTTCATATAGCTGCCTGCCATCTCCAACATCTTTACTAGAATCTAATAAGACCCGCTGAACTCTCTGAGAATTACTGCATATGCATACCTGAGAATTTCACAGCACGAGAAGCCGCCTTGCCTTTTCTCGCTTCCTGGACTTTGCTGTTTAACCACATTGGTAACCTTTTGGTCTTCAGTGTGCTGCCTTTTTCTAATCTACAGTGTACATGTTATCTGAGCCTGTATTGTAATGGTTTTAAATTACCTCCAGGCTTGCTGAGGGGATTTGACCTTCCTAGCTACACCTTTCGGCTCCTTTATAGCTAATCCCCTCATTTGTGGAGAAACCCTGACTTTTGAAGTTTAAAGTATGGCTAGGTCAGTCTTTCTGGGCAATTTTCTCACACACCAGATTCCGGGCACGGTTTAAGATAAATCAAGAGTGAGTTCAATGGCTAACTATTCCAAAGCACAATCATTTATTGCATCTAAAAATGTTACTTTCCCTCTCATGACTCAAATTTGCATTAATCCAGTCAGTTTGAAGGCGGGGGAAACTGCTTGTTACTTCACCATTTCTATTTCAGTAAGCCTCCTGATTTTTTTTTTATCCTGAATTCTTTTTCCACCCCATAGTGATTCTTTTGCATCAGGGAAACGTACTAAATCCTGACAAGACAGAAGTACTGTTTTGGGGGGATAGGGGGCGGGCGGGCGTGGGGGATTCCCTGTTCCTGAATGGGGTAACTGTGCCCCTGAAGGACCAGGTGCGCAGCCTGGGAGTCATTTTGGACTCACAACTGTCCATGGAGGTGCAGGTTAATTCTGTGTCCAGGGCGGCTGTCTGCCAGCTCCACCTGGCACGCAGGCTAAGACCCTACCTGCCCGCAGACTGTCTCGCCAGAGTGGTGCATGCTCTAGTTATCTCCTGCTTAGACTACTGCAATGCACTCTACGTGGGGCTACCTTTGAAGGTGACCCGGAAACTGCAATTAATCCAGAATGCGGCAGCTAGACTTGTGACTGGGAGTGGCCGCCGGGACCACATAACACCGGTCCTGAGAGATCTGCATTGGCTCCCAGTACGTTTCCAAGCATAATTCAAAGTGTTGGTGCTGACCTTTAAAGCCCTAAACGGCCTCGGTCCTGTATACCTGAAGGAGCGTCTCCACCCCCATCGTTCAGCCTGGACACTGAGATCCAACACCGAGGGCCTTCTGGCGGTTCCCTCATTGCGAGAAGTGAGGTTACAGGGAACCAGACAGAGGGCCTTCTTGGTAGTGGAACGCCCTCCCTTCAGATGTGAAGGAAATAAGCAGCTATTCTATCTTTAAAGGACATCTGAAGGCAGCCCTGTTTAGGGACGTTTTTAATATTAAATGCTTTATTGTTTTTAACACTTGATTGGGAGCCGCCCCGATTGGCTGAGGAAACTCAGCCAGATGGGCGGGGTATAAATAATAAATTATTATTATTATTATTATTATTATTATTATTATTATTATTAATGGATCCATGTCTGTTACAGCCATACTCTCACATACACCCCCTCTGACACATAGGCATGTAAGAATGCATTCCCCCCCATCTGCCCCGTATGTGTCTCACGCAGCACTGTTTTCATTCTGCTGCAGTTCATCTTCCACCAAAACCAACATTATTTCTCACCCTGCCCACTATGGCAAAATTATTGTAACTTTAAAATATTGTCATTACAGTATATTCCATCCCATTCATTTCACTACAGAGGAAACAAAATGCAAATGAGCAGCAAGAGGAAACGTAATCAATTGCATGTTGTTTGTGGGCTGAAAGCAGCAGCAGCAGCCAATGCTGATTGTATTCCCTAGATCGAGTTTCATTCCTGACATGGAACGAATAAGCGAGTGTTGGCAAATTTCACTCCCGTTTCCATGTTCGTTGGAATTCCCCGACATTCCTACTCACACATCAATCAGTCTCGCTTGCCGCCAGCGATCGGTTAAATTGCTGTTTACAAACCTGCATGATGTGATTGTAGAATTAGCTTAACAAAGGTTATATGAACTGGCTGGAGGGAGGAGAGACAACAGGAGGCGAAGGCCGGTAATGAGTAAAGTAGTGTTGCCTAGATGTGAGGTGATTTGTTCTCTTTATTTCATAGGCACATATCCTGGCTTTTTAGGAGAGTATCCCCACAAAGTGGCTAAAATAGCGCACAAGCTAAACAGTAGCCCATAAACAACACAGAAAAAGCCCTCTAAACCTCTCTGTCTGGTGCTTGAAACCCTTCCCAGGCCACACCCCCTCTTCCCAGGTCACGCCCCTCACCAGCCCTGCTCTTCCTCTTCCTCTAGTGCTTCTGATTGGCTGGAATGCCTTCTTGATGCCTCCTGCATACTTGGATGGAGAGATCCAGTGCTTTTTTTCTTTTAAAAAAATGTTTAGGGGTACTCTCATTTTCCTACTCATATTGAAACGGAAGGTTGATCCTGGAGGAATGCAGCTCTTGGGCTAAAAATAATAATAATTTCCTACTCCAGTTTGAAGCATATTAAAGCCAGTTCACTGGTGCCATGTTGCCTTACCTTTCCATGTTCTTTGAAAGAAGGAAGAATAAGACCAGCCCTACCTCTGGGGACGGAGGAGAGAATCAATTTATTTTGCATTTAAAGGTTAAACAACTTAATTTCTGCTTTCTGTAATGGTATGAGAATTGGAAACATAGATATCCTTCAAAAATTGTACTTCTCTGGATCTTGCAGTGCAGTTCTCCAATCAAACAACATTTACAAAAATGCATGCATTAGGAGTAATGTGTTGGTGGAAAGGTTTGGAGAAATCGCTTGCAAAAATATGCACTTCAGTGAAAATGGCATACAGAAATGTTTTTATTAGGTGAAATTCTTGCTAAAATGCTGACAGTTTTAATGGGCTAATTAATTACTTGCTGCATTAAATGTGGAGAACTGGATTTCAGAATGGAAAAATGAGAATTTGGGAGAAAGATCTGTCCCTTCCTACCTTCATCCTTTTCTCACTCTATGACTTCTGTGTTGGTGTCTTTGTGTGTCTGCAGTGACCTGGAGAAATCAGTGGAGAGGATCCAAAAAGATTTGATGCACAATCACCGAATTATCTCCTCACAAGAGCTGGAGGAGAAATCCCTGGTGCTTAAACAGCTGGGAGATACGTTGACCGAACTGAAAGGTGAGAGGGGACTGGGGGAGCTCAAATCACTGTGATTGGGTTGGGATAAAGTTTTTCCTGTACTGTTCCATGGGCTGGGAAATGTGTGTAGTAGTATCTGGCACAGAACTTAAGTATGTGAGAATTTATGCTGTCTTCTTTTTTAAAAAGAGAGGTTTCCAGCCCTCATGATTGCCTGAGAGATGAATTTAAGGAACGGATAGGTGGTGTGTCTGCTGAAATCTAGGTTTTATGTTCTAGGAACAGGGTTTGTGTTGATCTGTGTGTGGAGTGCTGGTGAACAAATGGTCCTTTCTTGTTTGGCCTTCTGGTCATTTCCCACAAAGATGTTGTGGTTCCATATTCTGCCTCTCACTGGCTTTTCCTCCAGCTATCTTCCCCCTGTTTCACACGTCTCCACACTGCTCTTTTCCTCCATCTTCGCTTCTGCCACCATTGTGCCAAAAGGATGTATAAATTCTATCAAAACCCAAATCTCGGGTTCAGAATTAAATGGATTTCAGGCGAGTTTCTTTTTGTTGTGGTTGTTGAGAAATAAGAAAGCTGTGCCTTAAAACAGTCTAGATTTCCCTTGAGTGGAGAGAGTTGATTTTTTCATTTTCCCAGTGCAAGCTAAGTGTTATTTGTCACACGGATTATGAACAGCCTCTCTGTAAAAGCGCCAGGAAACAGTGGCCTTTCCAAGATAATTAGTCCTGAGAACCCATGAATCACGATGCTGGCTGAGACCAAAGGTCTCTTGAGCTCAGCAATCCCTACAGTGGCCAGACAGATGCCCCACGAAGCCCACAAGTGGGGCATGAGGGAGGCAGACACCCCCTGTGGCTTAGTACCAGCCCCTGAACTCAATGCTCTGCCCCTGAACATGGAGGCTTCATTTTAAGTTATTGCATAGCCCAGCCTCCCCCAATCTGGTGCCACACTGATATTCTGGACTACAACTCCCATCAGCATCTGCCAGTGCTGGCTGAGACTGATGGGAGCTGTAGTCCAGAACTTCTGGAGGATACTGAACAGTGGAAGGCCACTGTAGCCTATAGCTATTGGTAGACCGTGAGGCCCCATCTGCACTATACCTCAGTGGGTGAAGCGGGATGTGCTGCCCCTAGTGGAGAGAATTTGGCTGTGCTTCTGTGCTTGATTGGAAATCCATACGCGCAAGGGAGTGTTATAATTCTCCTCTTCGCCATTTGGCAGGAGGTTAGACATGATCAGTGTGAAAAGGGAATTATGTGGAGAGTTGCCACATGATAAATTGGTCTGTATTCATACAGTTTCCATGAATAAAAAGCTCATCCCCCATTATTATTATTATTTCCATAGCACTGCATTGTGCTGATGCGGCTAATGATGATGATGTATTGACCACATTTTCATAATGACATATATTCAGAAAGTGGCATTCAGATGTAAAAATCTTATAAAAACAATTCCTTCCTCCTTTTTTCAGTCTTCCCATACCACTCAGCTATGTTGATGCTGATGTTATTTATTAGTAATGATGATGATGGTGATACATGTATTGATTGCTTTTTCATAATGATACCTTCAAAAAGCAACCTGGAAATGTAAAACCCCAAGGAAAATACAATCAAGTATGATAAAAAAGTATAGCTAAAATCATTTGTGTTGGCCCAGGCTAGGGTAGCAAGCTTAAGAGTGGCATCGAGCTGCTTCCCCACCCCCAAGAAGAGTCTTACAGTTAACTCCGCAGAACGTGTGCGCACTCCCCATTTGCTTATTCATTTGTTAGCAAAGCAAGAACCCTTAGCATTTACATACACTCAGGCAATTGAACATGCATAGAAGTGTGTGCAGATTCCCTGCGTGATGCTTGCCTGCTGGTGTCCTCGTTTGCACTGCTGCTTGTTGCCTGAGCACATTCCGAGGACTCGGGCTGATCGAATGTGGCAGTTCCTGCATTTTCCTGTGCCCCTTCCATTTGTACATAGAGAGGCTCTTCGCCTTTCCTTTTCCTTTGTTTTAACCCAGGGGTCAACAAACATTTTCATCATGGGGTCGGTCCATTGTCCCTCAAACCTTGTGGGGGGCCGGACTATATGTCTCCATGATTATGACCCGCATTTTTGGCGAAAAACCCTTATTGGGACCAACCCCAACGTTGCCCAAATGTGTTTTTTTTTTTGGGGGGGGGTTTCCCTCATACACCCACACTGCTTCCTTTGCGTTTTACACATTGACAGTTGCTATTTCTCTCGTAAGGCGGGGTGGGGGGCTGAGGTAAGCGCGCCATTCCTGTCAGCCCTGGAGAGCGTGTGCGCATGCGTGGGTGAAGGGAAAAGCCGTTGGCCACGCTAAGTCAGGCCAGCGCTGCTCAAGCAATAATTTTCTTTTCCCCGCGTGAGGGAAGATGAGGTGGCGGCGGCTATTTACCTTTCCATGGCTCACACCATGTAGCTAATGAGCGGCCTCCCCAGCAGAGCATAGAACTGGAGTGCAGCCGCCCAGACGTTCCCTGCTTCCTTTGGCGGGGAGCACCGCCTCTGAGCCCCTGCCGCTGCAACTGCCCTTCCTGTGGTCAGTCGCCGGCAGCTCCATGGTGGAAATCCGAACTGTGGCTCCTTTTCCCTCTTCCCCACCCCTCACCCTGGAAGAAAAGATTGCTGCGCGTGCGCGACGGGTGGAAAAGGGGCTTGTCTCGAGCAGCCACCCGCCTCACTTTTGAACCCCAAGCCCGGCTGAGACGCAAAAACCATTGCACTCATGCGCTATACTGACTGCCTGGATTCCCAGATCGTCCGCGGGCTGGAGCTAGAAGGCAATTTGCCTGATCCGGCCTATGGGCCTTAGTTTGCCGACCCATGCTTTAACCTATGGATGGAGGAGCAATTCAATTCAGTCCACATTTAAAGGCGAACCCACCAAATATGTGCTTTCCGAAAAAATACGCTAACCCGAAATACAGTCATCCTTTGTATTGTGCGCTCCTCTGAATTTTGCCAACGCAGTTCTCCGGCCAGGTAATGTGTGCAAAAATGTATATAGAATCATAGAAGTGTAGAGGTGGAAGGGACCCCAAGGGTCATCTAGTCCAACCCCCTCCAATGCAGAAATCTCAACTAAAGCATCCATGACAGATGGCCATCCAAGTAGTGTGCATATAATTGCATATATCTGCAATTTCATGAGGATTTAAATAAATAAAGAAAATTGCAAATGTGTGAAAATGTAGAGATTTGAACTTAAGATTGGAAAAAAGCCCTAAATTGATAGACCCTCATCCTCACTATGGACAAAACAAGCCCAAGCTTTACAGTGCAATCCTATTCATGTCTATTCAGAAGTAAGATTAATGGAGTTCAGTGGGGGTTACTTCCAGGTAAGTGGATATAAAATTGCATTCCCAAACATTCTGAGAGGAAGGATGCTGTATCATATTATGGCAAATGTGAAAAGCTAGTATAAAATGGCAGATACCAAAAAATGTCAAAAAACTCACCAGATCTTAGCGTTTTCCAGCAAGTCTTAACATTTCAATAGATCCAAGAAGGAGGTTTTAGAAAATACAGGCATTTACTAAGAAACGTCAGTGCTAACAGAATCCCTTTATTAAGTGTCATATTGTTAGTTTCATTTGCACTATTTCCAGAAAAAAGAACCTCTTGGGAAAAGCAGATCCATAACACAGAGATTTTGGATGTTTCTTTTTACTAACGCCTACCAATATTCACTAAATTTCTGACATTCAGAACCAACAGAAGCCAGGGCAGGGACGGGGGAACTATGTAAAAGCAATAAAGAAGGGATATCCTGATAACTTTCATGTTTGAATCAGAGATCAATTGATGAGGACCAGTCTTGACGCCCCCCCCCCTCGTGTGATGTGACACATTTTGTATGCGTTTCCAGCGGTTGTTGACGGGCATTAGGCCGTGCTGGTTTTGCTATCAACGCCATCTCCTCGCCCACTCCCCAGTCCCTCCGCCATGCCTGGCGGGAGAGAAATATCAAGGACATTTCAGATTTCATTTATGTTTTAAGTTGCTAGCTCTCATGAAAACATTTTTTTGAAAAAAATACCAAATCTCCACAGAGGGCGCCGAGCAGCTGTGGCTTTGCAGCCCTTCTTCACACTCCCCCATTAATGCAGAACACACGACCGCTTACCTTGCTTTTGACTGGCTGTGCTGTTGGGAGTGGGAGGGAGGAGAGATGTGGTGGTGGGTGTTGACGCAGTGAGTGGGTGGGGTGCAAACACCATTCCTCCTCTGAGGCCAAGTAACAATACCGGCCAGAGGAGGCCTCACTTTTCACTCACCTGAGCCTTGCCATCCCACCCGCCCGCCTGCTTCCCTTCTCGGCTCTGTGCCTCCCTCTCCTGCCCACCCTCAGGTGAAAGCCTTCCTCGGGCCTGCTCTGACCCCCGTGCCTCTCCCTTCCCTCTCTGCCCGTCCCTGGCATTGCAGCTAATTTCCCCAGCCTGCAGAGCAAAATGCGCGTGGTCCTCCGCGTGGAGGTGGAGGCCGTGAAGTTCCTCAAGGAAGAGCCTCACCGGCTGGACGGCCTATTCAAGCGGTGCAAGGCAGTGACCGACACCCTGACGCAAGTCCGCAAGTGAGTGAGCCCCTTCCCGAGCGAGCGGAAGCCCTGCTTGTTTCTTCTGGGACCCGATAGGCCGAGACGTAACCTTCTGTCCCCTCCCACAAAGATGCTAGAGTTCCCTGCAGGTGTACCTGGAAACGCCTGGCATTTTTATTTGCCGTGCCTGCATCCCTCCTGCTTCCTCCAAGGAGCTCAAAACAGAACACATGGGATTCCTAAATGGGATTTCCAGGTACTGGCCAGGATCAGGCTTGCTTAAGCTTCACGAGCGAAAACGACCTCAGGTGTCCCCAGCCCATTCTCCGGGTGATGTAAGTGTGGTGTTTCTTTAAAGCCCCGCCTCCTGATCCCTAAGGCCCCTCCCACTGGCCAGGGCTCCGCTGCCATCATCGCCCCGATTGCCATTGCACCCGCATTTGCTTCTTCCAAACGGCCGCAGCTTCTCTCGTCCTCACTGACCTCCGGGCTCCTCAGCCATCGTTTTATCAATGCTGCTGTTCATGCACCCCTAACGGGCAGTTTCAGAGAACGGCCCTTGTAGGCAAACAGACGCAGCAGCGTTTGCTGCTATTTGCAGGTGGCAGCCATTTTTGAGTCTGTCGCCCACACACTCTGACCTTTGACCTTTTTCTCGGCAGGCAAGTTGACGAAGGGGTCTGGGACTTGTCCAGTAATCACCTTAGCCAGTCTCCAAAGAAAGTGGAGCCAGAAAGTGACTTCAGCAGGGGCTTGGATTTCGAGGTACCCACCAGCCCCCCGATGAACCTCCACGACCTGACCGCTTCCACGGACAGCCTGGGCACAAGCAGCTACGGGCAGAGCCAAATGCAGAGCCACTTGTCCAAGGGTAGCAACCCATCCCGGGGTTCAGAGATGGTTGCTGCCAAGACCCAGACAGGCTCCGAGACCCCCAGCAAGAGGAGCGTGGACAGATCAGTGTCTATGGAGGTGAGAGCAGTTTATGATGATAAAGTGGAAGAGAAACAAGGTCCTTAAGGAATAGGATACAGTTCACACACTGGATTCCCATCAAACACACGGTTGTTCTTCCCAGGTCACAGAAACGCAGCATTTCCATATTGCACACTTCTGCTCAGGGCAGGAGGGGGTGATTAAAAGGGGGCACCGCATCTGGGAGTTAGTGGGACAATGGGAGGGGCAAACCTGGTAAGGACTCATAATGGTGGAGCAAAACCCATTGTGGGTGTAATAACATAGAAACATACCAGAACGTTCCAGGGGAGGAGAGCAGGTGAAATGGATAAGGCAATGTGGACCGGGTGTACCCTAACTGTGCTGTTGACAAAAACAAACAAAATCATGGAATGGAATGGGAGCGAGAGGTGAGCGCTAAAATGTGACAGTCTGGAAGTACTCCAGGAGAGGGAATTTGTATGCAAAGCCTTTGGAAACAGCTACTCCTCAGGCAAGATCCAGAGCCATACTACAACATTTTGGTGCCTGAGATGGAAAACTTTGCCCTGTGGTATTTGCTGTCTCTCTGCTCCAAGCAAGTGCAGTCTACCACCAATGTTGACAGCGATCACTTAACCTCTCTTCCCTCCCTTTGTGATCCTCCTCTTGTGAATTGGAGAAACAGGGTCTTCTCAGTGGTGGCCCCTCATTTGATGGAATTACCTTCCTAGTGATTTATGTATGCAATTTAAAGAAAACCTGTAACTGCTTTCACAAAGTTAAAATAATGTTATGTTACACAAACACAATGCTCCAGTGATCGTAGAGGCCACAACAGATAGAATTTCCTTTCTGTGTAACTCTTAAAGGTATAGAAGTTCTTTCAGGGCTAGACCCCCAACCTAGGAATGGAGAATACATGGCCCTCCAAATGTTGTTGGACTACAACTCCCATCATCCCCGCAGAGGCCGATGGAAGCTGGAGTCAAAGATCATCTGGAGGGTAGCAGGTTTCTCATCCCTGCTCTAGCCCTACTGGTCATTTTGTTTCACACCAGCCAAATCTCCCTTCCCTCTTCCATTCTCACTATCCCAGGGATCAGCAAAACTTTTTCAGCAGGGGGCCAGTCCACTGTCCCTCAGACGTTGTGGGGGGCCAGACTATATTTTTTTGTGGGAGGAATGAACGGATTCCTATGCCCCACAAATAACCCAGAAATGCATTTTAAATAAAAGGACACATTCCACTCATGTAAAAACACGCTGATTTCCAGACCATCCGTGGGCCAGATTTAGAAGGTGATTGGGCCGGATCCGACCCCCGGGCCTTAGTTTGCCTACCCATGCACTATCCTCTCCTTTCCTGAGTCCCAGTCTCCTCAACACTCCTTCCTCTCCACCTAGCCGCTATTTGCCCATGTGTTTTTTCTAATACATGTTTTCTAATACATGCTCCAGAGTAATGAGTGCATCAGTTACCCCAGCCCTGCTTTACAGGCTGCCGAGCGAGACTGGGAGGAAAAGCGAGCAGCCTTGACCCAGTACAGTGCTAAGGATATTAACCGCCTCCTGGAAGAGACCCAAGCTGAGCTTATGAAAGCCATCCCTGACTTGGAGTTTGCGGCCAAGCACAAGCAGACCTCCAGCAGCGGTGGCAGTGGGAGCGCCGCCTCCACCCCAGAGCACAAGCCCTCCAAACCCCAACATGCACAGAAGGCCACAACCAAAATGGACCCCAGCGGCCGCCGTGGATCAGGTAAGGCAGGTGCAGAGCGGTGGGGAGACAGACAGTGCAGTGCTCTGTGGTGAGGAGCAGTCAAGGCAACGAGGGGGTCAGCTACAGTTTCCAAGATCTTTTGGGAGATAACATTGATATAAACCTGATTTCAGCGTATGCTGTGGATGTCACCCCAGTCTCTAATCCTTTGTGGGTGAGGTTTATGTATGTTCCTCAAGTCTCTGAGACCTTGTCCTTTATTGCTGCCTCCAGACAGCTGCACGCAGCTTCCAATGTGCAGATCCACCTGGGCAGAGAGACAATGTGCAGCATTGTGTGTGCTGGAGAAAGCTGTGAATTAAATGCATGGCTCCTAACGCTAACTTTGTCAACCTCCCTAGATGAGTTGACGGTGCCCAGATATCGGACTGAGAAGCCCTCCAAGTCTCCTCCCCCACCCCCACCTCGGCGGAGTTTCCCATCCTCCCATGGTCTCACGACCACCCGTACAGGAGAGGTGATTGTCACCAGCAAAAAGGAATCCAGTTTCATGAAGGTATGAATCCCTTATATGACAGGCCAGAGATATCCCGGGGCTCCTCCAGACGACCTGTTCATTCAGCATTAATTCTGCTTTGCTTGCACTAAGTTTACACAAAAGTTAGACTTATGTCCAGTCTTCATCCTGACTTGTTTATGGGGCTGTTTTATGACAACAAGCATTCAACCTTCATCCATCCTGATTTGGATGTTTTGTTATTGTTGTTTAGTCATTTAGTCGTGTCTGACTCTTCGTGACCCCATGGACCAGAGCATGCCAGGCACTCCTGTCTTCCACTGCCTCCTGCAGTTTGGTCAAGCTCATGTTTGTAGCTTCGAAAACACTGTCCAACCATATTTTCCTCTGTCGTCCCCTTCTCCTTGTGCCCTCCATCTTTCCCAAAATCAGGGTCTTACAAGTCTTTGTCTATTAATCATTCCTTTATCATACAGTTTTAAATGCATTTCCTCATCACTTTCCAAACAACTGAAAGTCCGTTCATTAGTTTTCAAAGTGGACTGTATATAACTATCCTGATGTTATTGTGAGCACAAATCATCATGAATGTGCAATAAAAAGGACATCTTGAGGGGCCAG
Organism: Podarcis cretensis; assembly: GCF_951804945.1. Classification (NCBI taxonomy): domain Eukaryota; kingdom Metazoa; phylum Chordata; class Lepidosauria; order Squamata; family Lacertidae; genus Podarcis; species Podarcis cretensis. Next base: position 24,778,050 of record NC_137182.1, on the reverse strand, counting down.
TACATCCAGTCTTTATTGAGCATTAGTTCTGATTTGTTTGCAGGGTGGTTATACGACAGTGAGCATTCATTCTGTATTCATCCCAATTTACTTGCACATTTTCCCATTAGTCATTCATTCACTGCACACTTCTCAATATATTTCTCCATCTGTTTCCGAACTGCAAAAAGCCTCTTTTTTTAAAAAAAAAAAAAGATGCTATTTTAGGCTGAAATAGCACTTTCATCCACTTCGATTATGCAAACCTAAATTTCTAGTATGAACATTAATCCCTCCCATAAAACAGGGAGCACTCCCAGTGAACTGGATTTGTCCCGTGCCCTTTCCCCCTTCCTCTTTCCCATTCATCACCTCTCCCTTTGCTTGTTCTTCCAGAAAGCCGAATCAGAAGAGCTGGAGACCCAGAAGCCGCAGGTGAAGCTGAGGAGGACTGTGTCAGAGGTCGCTAGGCCTGCCTCTACGCCCCCCATCATTGCCTCTGCCATCAAAGATGATGATGAGGAAGACCGGATCATTGCAGAGCTCGAGGTAGGCAGGGCATATGTAAGAAGGAGCCACTTGCAAATGGTCCGCAGAACTGCAGAAGCAGTTTTGGCCCCAGTGTGGCCGTTTCCATCCATGTCGTTGAGGTGACTCAGTGGCTGCACTGTGGCCAGACTGATAAAGCCCTGCTCTAGTGGCCTGTGAAGCCAAGAGATGGACTTCCTAATCTTTTGTAGGGAGTAGATCAGGCATAGGAAAACTCTGGCCCTCCAGATGTTTGGGACTACATGATCCCTGACCACTGGTCCTGTTAGCTAGGGATGATGGGAGTTGTAGTCCCAAACATCTGGAGGGCCGGAGTTTGCCTATGCCTGTAGATTCTAGAATTATGAGAAATTCAATGAGAAACCCGCTAGAGCAGGATCTCCCAAAGCGGAGATTCACTTTGCAGGTTATGTTCTGGCTGAATGTCAGCAAATGTTTGCATCCCTAAGCATGACTTGTGCTTCTAGACATTACACTCAGTCTGCAATCCTGCATTAACCAAATGTTGGACCCCCCCCCCCAACATCTACTCAGAAAACATCTGGTTGCTGTTACTAAGAGGTGAGGAACCTCTCATCATCCCTGACGGTTGGTCATGCTGAGGCTGATGAGAGCTGGAGTCAGTTCTCTGGAGAGCCTCAGGTGCTCAACACCTCCAATAAGAGTTGAACAACTAGGGACTAACTGCTTGTTGTACACTATCCCCAAGAATGGGGGAATCTGCGGCCCTTCAGATGTTGTTAGATTCAACTCCCATCAGCTCCACTCAGCATGGTGAAGGTGGTGGCTGAAAGGCCGCAAACTCCCTCCAGTCCTGTTCAAAACTAAGTCTCATTAATGAAAGTATTGCACTATTGACAACACTTATTGTCAGGCATTTTCATTAGCTCCATTATGAGGCTGCTATGGAACGAACAGTCCCTATTGACTGGGATTGTCTCATCTGATTGTCTCATCTGATTCATCCCTTCCCATCAATGTCTTGCCTGTAAAAGGTCAGCTTGTGAATTAACACTGTTTGCTGCACTCTGTATCCATTCCTGTGTTGCAGGCGACACCATTCTTTTTCCCAATACATTATTAAAATCATTTGTGCCCACAGCAGAACTGCATATTTTTGAGATGTAAGGTTTCAAATAACTCAGGATAATTACTACGGGATTTAGTGGGGGAGGGTGTTTGCGTGTGTGTGTGTGTATGTGTATGTGTCTGTGTGTATTTGTTTTGAGGGGTTAGGGTTAATGTATTTGATCTTTCTAATAACATTCCTCCAGTATATAAAACTCGCTTTCTTATGGGATGGCTATATATACATGAAATCTGCACTGACTTAACAATGCCTCCCAAAAGCACAAGATGTATTTCCATGTATTTTCTTTTTACTGGATGAAATATGGTACCATTACAACCATTTATAAAAAAAAGTTATCTATATAGGTTAATTATACACAGTTAACATGGCCCTTCTCTACAGATATAAATCCGAAGAGAGTTTGAAATTGACACCTGTAAATCCCTCTCCCATTTGTCTTTATCTTTGTAATCTTCAGGCTCCACAGAGAAGACGTTTTTGCAAGTAACGTGACGTATTAGCAGCTGTTCAAATTTTGTCAGATTTCATGTCACTTAGCTCTCATTGTATTGCCTGAATTTGACTCCTAATTTGTAATAATTTGAATCTCAACCAGAAGCTAATGGGGGGGGGGTCAGGAAGTGATTCCACATTTTACATTTCATGGCTTTATAAATGACATCTACCTCCCTCCCTCCCACCCAGCCCCACACCCCACAGAAATTTGAAAAAAAACACACATTGTTCTCAGATACCTAATCCCCTTGCCATTTGGAAAATGTTTGCAATATAAAAGCGGTGTCAATAGTGTCAATTATTCTCTGTATTTATCCCAAGTTCTAATTAGGGCTTTATATATTCCATTACATTTTGGACTGATTTGGTTTAATTTTCTCAAATCCGTGCTGCTGGCAGAGTATTTATTTTACATTGTTCAGTGTTTCCCAGTGTTACCTGGGCATCAGCTGAAAATGTCAGAGCTAGCTACACAGCTGTATTGTAGTTTTTGGTTACAGGAAGAACAGCCACATTTTGTTCTTGGAACCAGGTAAATTTGTTCAAACAGGACATTGAATTGGATTAAGTTCTTCTCTATCCCTTATGAAATTATTGGAGGTACAGTTAAGGAAACGGCACAGCAGTGTCTGTGATGTTTCATTTTTATCATAGCAATGCTATCCATCCACACGTAGGTTTTTCTGATGCTCACATTTTTAACCCTCCTGTGTCTTGTTTCCCCAAGGATCCAGCTGACTTTTTTTTCTCTGTGTAGCTATGGCTTTGGATAGTGACATTCCCAAATGCATCTAATTCCCTTATTTTTCCATTTAAGAGTATGGTGTTTTTCCCCCCATTTGCTGCTTTGCTTATGTCATCTGAATGTGTATCCCCAGAAATTCAGATTTCCCATTGATAAACGTACTTCCCAAACCGGTATTAAAAATAATATTTTATGGTGCTGTCAAAAGTTATTGCAGGGTTATATCACATTGTTCCAAACTTGGGTCTCCAGCTGTTTTTGGATTACAACTCCCATCATCCCTAGCTAGCAGGACCATTGGTCAGGGATGATGGGAACTGTAGTCCAAAAACAGCTGGAGACCCAAGTTTGGGAAATGCTGTTCTATATGGTTGCTCTTTGAACCATGTGGAGGGAAACACCAGTGGGTTTGGAGTGGAGAAATGGGGATACATTCAGATGACAGAACCCTCATTTAACGCAACTCCATTCTAAGTTCTCCTCTTCCAGTGGATTTGCATTTTTAGAGAAAGGGTGTTACGGAACTGTTAAGAATGTAAGCGTGTAGTTAGCCATGGGTTAGCCAGACCCAGCTTTTGTCAAATGAATTTTTCAGCTGCTAAAAAATGTCACTTGGACTGCAAAGGAAATGAAATTTAACCCAGAACCTGCAGATATCAGAAATTCACCAGGTTGTTCGTTACTATTGTAAAATGCTGGCAATGTAGTAGTATAGTAATCAACTTGGAATGAAATAAAAAAATTCCTCCCAGTAGCACCTTAAAGACTAACTAAGTTAGTTCTTGGTATGAGCTTTCGTGTGCATGCACACTTCTTCAGATACACTGAAACAGAAGTCACCAGACCCTTCTATATAGTGAGAAGGTGGGGAGGGGTATTACTCAGAAGGGTGGTGGGATTGGGTGATTGGCAGGTAGCTGTGATGAGCCTGTTGACGACTCTTAACGACTGCAATAGGTCTTACAGGAAAAAGCAAGGGGTGAGAAGGTGAAAAATGGCTTTGTCATGTATAATGAGATAAGAATCCAATGTCTTTGTTCAGACCAGGTCTCTCCATGGTTTTAAGTTTGGTAATAAGTTGCAATTCAGCAGCTTCTCTTTCCAGTCTATTTCTGAAATTCCTTTGTAATAGAACAGCTACTTTGAGATCTTGTATAGAATGTCCTGGGAGATTGAAGTGTTCTCCTACTGGTTTCTCTGTCTTGTGGTTCCTGATGTCAGATTTATGTCCGTTTATTCTTTGGCGTAAGGTTTGGCCTGTTTGTCCAATATAGAGAGCTGAAGGACACTGTTGGCATTTGATGGAATATACAATGTTAGACGATGAGCAATTAAATAGTCCCGAGATGGTATGTGTGATGTTGTTGGGGCCAGTAATGGTGTTGTCCGGGTGTATGTGGCAGCAAAGTTGGCATCTGGGTTTATTGCAGGCTCTGGTGCCAGTGTCCGTGTTAAGTCTGGTTCACAGACAACTTTCCAATACCGCCTTTTACATAAAATTGGACTCAGACCCCACACAAGAATACAAAAAAGAACTGAACAAGATTGTTAAGGAGCTACCCCCACACATCCAAGAACAGATCCTCACAAACACACCAACAGAACCTCGACCAGGAACTTTCTGTCTTCTACCTAAAATACACAAACCAGGAAATCCAGGACGCCCCATCATTTCAGGTATTGGCACTATTACAGTGGGTGTCTCCGGTTATATGGACTCTGTTCTGAAACCATATGCCATCAGTGCTCGCAGCTATGTACGTGACACCACAGATTTTCTGAGGAAAATACAATCTTTAAATAATCTTCCCAACGATACTATACTAGCTACTATGGATGTGGAATCTCTGTATACCAACATCCCACACAACGATGGTTTACAAGCTATAAGGAGCACCATTTCAGATAAAACCACAGCGGACTTTGCTACCAAACTCTGCCAATTTGTCCTTACCCACAACAACTTCAAATTCGGTGATGACCTGTTCCTTCAGATCAGCGGCACAGCAATGGGCACCCGCATGCCAACATCTTCATGGCGGATTTAGAACAACGTTTCCTAAACTCCTACCCACTCAAACCTCTCCTGTACCTGCGATACATTGACGATATTTTTATCATCTGGACACATGGTCAACAGACCCTGGACACCTTCCACCAGAAATTCAATGATTTTCACCCCACAATCAACCTAACAATGAATCAATCTATGCAAGAAATACATTTTTTGGACACTACCATAAAAATACAGGATGGGCGCATAGACACCACCTTATACCGTAAACCAACTGACCGACAAACATATCTACATGCCTCTAGCTACCATCCCAAACATACCAAACAGTCCATTGTATATAGCCAGGCACTACGTTACAGCCGCATCTGTTCCAATTCTACAGACAGAGACTCCCACCTAAGAGATCTACAGCAAATCTTTTTAGAAATAAAATACCCAGCAGATGAAGTTAGACAGCAGATCAACAGAGCCAGACTGATACCCAGAGAGAACTTGCTGCAAGACAGACCCAAAAAAGAAAATAACAGAACACCTCTAGTCATCACATACAGCTCCCAAGTTAAAACAGTACAACGCATCATCAGAGATCTACAACCTCTCCTGGACAATGACAGTTCTCTTTCTCAAGCTCTGGGAGGAAGACCTTTCATTGCCTACAGACAGCCACCCAATCTTAAACAACTCCTAACCCACAATAATACTATAACCAGACTTAACACGGACACTGGCACCAGAGCCTGCAATAAACCCAGATGCCAACTTTGCTGCCACATACACCCGGACAACACCATTACTGGCCCCAACAACATCACACATACCATCTCGGGACTATTTAATTGCTCATCGTCTAACATTGTGTATGCCATCAAATGCCAACAGTGTCCTTCAGCTCTCTATATTGGACAAACAGGCCAAACCTTACGCCAAAGAATAAACGGACATAAATCTGACATCAGGAACCACAAGACAGAGAAACCAGTAGGAGAACACTTCAGTCTCCTAGGACATTCTATACAAGATCTCAAAGTAGCTGTTCTATTACAAAGGAATTTCAGAAATAGACTGGAAAGAGAAGCTGCTGAATTGCAACTTATTACCAAACTTAAAACCATGGAGAGACCTGGTCTGAACAAAGACATTGGATTCTTATCTCATTATACATGACAAAGCCATTTTTCACCTTCTCACCCCTTGCTTTTTCCTGTAAGACCTATTGCAGTCGTTAAGAGTCGTCAACAGGCTCATCACAGCTACCTGCCAATCACCCAATCCCACCACCCTTCTGAGTAATACCCCTCCCCACCTTCTCACTATATAGAAGGGTCTGGTGACTTCTGTTTCAGTGTATCTGAAGAAGTGTGCATGCACACGAAAGCTCATACCAAGAACTAACTTAGTTGGTCTTTAAGGTGCTACTGGAAGGAATTTTTTTATTTTGTTTTGACTATGGCAGACCAACACGGCTACCTATCTGTAACTGCAACTTGGAATGGTCCCTGAGTTTAGAAGCAGTTTATGGGGAAATGTTGCCTCCTGGTGGGCATGCTTAGAACTACACTATCCCACTCAATTCTGAGCATTATGATTTTAACATATTCTCTGAACCATCGTTATGGTAACAGCCAAAACCTCCAAAGGGGGACTTACAGACTTGGGACTGAAACCCTTATACATTTTCCTTTTGATTTTTTTTAAAGCAGAGCTAAGTGTAATATGTAGCTTGATGTGATATAGAAATGAAGTTCTCCTTCACCTTAGCGAAGCTTGTTATAATTTATAATTACTGCAGATCTGGAAGCAAAAATAACAGTAGATTTGTGGGTGCCAAGAAGGACCCCGAGATCAACTTTCTTCCTTTGTCTCCCCCCCCCTCCCCGAAACATCACTGCAATGTCTTTTTTATCACTAGTCAGTACAATTGGGCCAATTGGGTGAATGTGGGCTTAAAATCAAGAAAGGTTTATGGTTGGTATTTTAAAAACAAACAAGCAAGTGTAGTTTTCACCTACAAGTGAATTTCAAGGTTTCCTGTCCAGCAACATTGAGGGCATAAAAGGGGTGTACTGTATTCCTATTTCTGTGTGTCATTGTCATTCTGTAGCACAGTATACTGTCTGTTACACAGCTGAAAGTGGGTGTTCTCATAACGGTACATCTTGTGATTTCAGTTTTTAACAAACTGTCTGCCTGCAGATCCTTTCTGAAACTGAGGGTATGGCCAAGCCCTGCGGTCATTTTCCTGGCTGTCAGTTCCATGCCACCCCATAAGCTCGTGGTTATCCTCCTTGAGCCGCAACCCACACTATTTTGTTTTCTGTCTGTATACAGTCCCTCAAAAAAACCAAACCCAAAACAACCCATGTTCTGACTTCCTCAGGTATTTCAGAGAAGCTCTTCATTTATTCCTAAGTTCCATTGCGACCAGCTCGCCCCTGCCGCAGACATGTGGCCCAATGGGGCCACCATAGCAGCCGAAGGATGGAAGGTAACACAGCCGTTGCTCGGACGGATCACAACTCCCTTCTTCTCTTCCTTCCCTCTGACCGGCTACCTGCCATAGCACCTCTAACAGGATTCCTCTTCCTTTTCTGCAGCCCCTTGTTAACTCTTCTGTCTCTTTCTCTCTCTCTACCTCTCCGTACACTAACCAACTAACGGCTCTTTCCCACATTACCCACCTGACACAAGTAGTGTGCATTGTCCTGACACAACACGGGATCCAACCGGCACTAACCCTGTGTGACTCTTTTGAAGGGATAGGTGTATGATTTGCTGGGCCTCCCCCCAAAGAATGCTGGGAAAGTTTGGACTGGGGCGGAACCGGGAGTGCCGATCACTGTTTAGTTGGGGGTAACTCACTTTTTCTGCTTGCGCTATTATTCCGCCTGCACTTCCAGACAAAAGGATTTCCTGACTGCAATGCATGCCATGCCGTTTGGGCGGAGCCTCAGTGCTTGTTATCACTGCTCGTTTCCAAGTGCATGGATCTGGGGGGATGAGGGGGCGGAGAATGCCACATTCTTATCTCCCCCAACTACAATGCTTCCGTTCTGGTGCTAATCTGTGGCTTGAGTCACATCCTATGAAATCGGAAAAGTTTTTTATTACTGTTAGTATACAGTATCTGGAAGTGTTCTGGAGATTTGGTTCAGTGTAGCATTTCTCAACCTGTGGTCCCCAGATGTGGTTGAACTACAACTCCCATCACCCCTAGCTAGCAAGGCCAGAGCTCAGGGATGATGGGAGTTGTAGTCCAACAACATCTGGGGATCCACAGGTTGAGAACCGCTGGTGTAGAGAGTGGGATACCGTTGAGAATTTGCTGATTTCTCTCAAACTGTCTCAGCGGTGCTCCAGGGAGGTTAGGAAACTGGAGGCAGCGATGCCTCTGAATGCCTGTCGCTGGAAACCACAGAAGGAGAGAGTGCTGTTGCGCATGAATCCTGCTTTTGGGTTTCCCACAGGCATCTGGTTGGCCCCTGTATGAACAAGATGCTGGACTAGATGGGCCCATTGGCTCTTCTTATGCCACACCCTCCTCTAGCACAGGATCTTGTGGTTCCCTCCCCAACACCTCAGGCACCTTCAGGAGCTGCAATAAGTAGAGACCAAATGTTAAGTGAGCTGAAGTAGCAGCTGATAAAATTACATGGACATGGACTGACAGATGGGTGTGGCTCATGCTCTGGGATCCCATGGGGGAGGACATGTACCTGCAGTTCACATTGGCCGTTGTCCTAGGAGATTTTTATTTATCCTAGGAGATTTTGATTTATCTTCCCTCTCACTGTTTGTAGCCTGACTGTTGTGCTTGAGCCCTGTGCTCTACAGATAGCTTTCCTGGGGTGTGTGCCTGCTCTCTGCTTGTGGTAAGCTGTGGGTTGGATTCTGCGGGCAAAAGTGCTTGTGGGGAGTTGGATTTGCTTTATGTGCAAGGGGTTAGGATACTTGGCTTCTTCATTGCTTCTGACTTTATTTCATTTCTGTGGGCACACCTACTACTTAAGGTTACCAGACTTTTTCCAATGAATCTGGGGACACTTTTCAACTTCCTACTAAAGAGCTGGATTTTGTCAGGGGACTGATTTGCAAATCCGGGGACTGTTCCTGGAAAACAGGGACATCTGGTAACCTTATACTACATCTTACTACCAGCTTCCTAGGAATCATATTTTTGCAAGAGAAAATAGAGATCCGCAACAGATATTTCTATCTATCATCTATCTATCTATCTATCTATCTATCTATCTATCTATCTATCTATATCATCTATAAACTACAGTTTCCAGGACTATTTGGGGGAAGCAATCACAGTTAACCTGGAATGATGTTGCATTGTAAATTAGCCATTTGGCTTTGCCTATAAACTATACCTTGAGATGACTGACAGGCTTTTCTAGTTTGGTAGACATCAAGATTTGGGCTGCCATCCACAGGTATCAAATTTTGGAATGGTGTTTTGCCAAATATCCTTCATTTGGGTCCGACACCTCCACATTGGTGCCTGAAACGTCTCTTATGTTCAGACTAGTTCTTGTGGTGGACCAGGTTTCTCCAATGTGCTGCTCTCCAGATGTCTTGAACTGCAACTCCCATCAGCCTTTGCCAGCATGTCTAGTGTTCAGGGGTGATGGGAATTGCACTTCAAAACAAGAGAGTAGCCCAGATGGCCAAACAGGTTGATCCAGGCCCACTATTAAGAACTCATTCGAATATTGAGCCGAGAAGACGGTTGTTAGCTTTTTTCATCCAGCAAACTCTCCCGCCTCAATAATTCTTGTCTGAATTTTCCCTTAGGAGTCAGGACTCTCAAAACCTCCATCTGATTACAATTCCCACCTCCCTCATATTGCCATTTCTGAGTGGGTGTCCAGCTTGACATTTCATGAATCTCAGCCAGAAGCTGATAAGGGGATATGCAACCTTCGGACTCGTGATCACCAATGCATCAGAGGACAGACAGGAGTCATTGGATGGACTATGGTAGAAACGAGGGAGAGCCCAGAGGTCTTGTTGGGAAAGCTGAAAAAGGATGAAAAGAAGCTGAAAGGAGGCCTGTCCAATAAGGCCTCAACATGCACTCATTCTCTGCCAGCTAAAGTGAAATCTCGTAGATATCTGCCTGGAACTGGTCTTCTTTGTGACACTGATCATGGGGGAGAAGGAGGCTTGGTAGCATTTGAAAAAACAAAAATTTCACCGGAAGATGAAATTGTTCAACTTGAAGGAGAAGATGCTATATTTGTGAAAGTTTGGGGCAAGCAAGGAAGTAGTCTACAGACAACTGTCCAAGGGATTGGGGCCCTTTCAAAAGAAAGCGAATCACCTGTTTTCACACTTGAATATAAGACATTTTCTTCACCAGTAGAAGGAAGTGATGTGTTCATAGGGTTGGATAAGAGAAGCAATGCTGTAGAATCAAAAAACGAAGAAGCCAATCAGAACACAGAAGATGTTCCAATAGCTTTGAAAGGCCCTGATGTTGCTATTGCACCAATGCAGAGAGGTCATCTGACAGATGCTTCAGAAACGTATTTTCCCTTGCAGCACCCAGAATCCCCTGGGAATAGAGAAGTCATTGGGTATGACGCAGCATCTCTGGCTCCTGTTGGTGGCAGCACAGACAAGGACGAGATAGACACAGGTTTAGAAGACAAGCCAAAGGAAAGCACTTCTCTTGATGACATGACCCTAAGAAGCCAAGAGATTTGCAGAGACACTTACCAAAGGCTGGACAACCTGGAAGATACCATCAGAGAACTCGAAATGACTATCAATGAAATTAGCTGCCAGACATCTACTGAGCTTATATTTGCTCAAAATCACATTGGGCCTCTGGGCTCAGAAAATGGCAGAAACGGAGAATGGAAGGTGGGCACGCATGTGCCCAAATGCAGCCATGCTGGATCAGTGGTTGTGCAGCCTGACTGCCATGATTTAAAACAGTATGAAGCAAGCAACAGCATACCCAAGACTTCTCCAACCAGCGCTAAACCTCCTCTGCTGCCCAAACCTCGGTTCCTGTTGAACGACGACCCGCAGGTTCACTTGTTTTAAACATTCCTCTTGTTCTGCTGTACCTCTAGATTCCTCCCTGAAAGTCTTCTCTCCTGTCTGTCCTCTCAAGATTCGACCTGCTCTTAAGAGACAAGGTGTGAACCATCTTAGGTCTCTGCAAAATTGTAGATTTAACTGGAATTTCAAGTCCAGTCTCTCTAGGAAGCCAAATGAGATGCCTGCCACTTGCTTGAGCTACTCTTTCTTTCTGGCTATGGTAATGGCATGTCTTAGTCTGATTATTCACTGTTACTTTCTTCATTCTGTCCATGCTAGTTTATTCTTCTTCCTCAACACTGGCACCGAATCTGTCTCTGAAATGTAGGGAAGGCTGTCTCTTAACAGGAATGAAAGTGCAGCACCCTGTTTGCATTTGTCTTTGAGCCATGTGAACCACAAATGCAAACTAGCCGCACAAAGCCTGGTTGTTGAACTGTCATTGCTGCCTCCCAGCCAAGAAACCTTGGGGGGAAAGTGACTTTTTTTTTGGTAAAGGGGTTTCCAGTAGTGGTTCAGCAATCAACCTCTCTTCCCATGGAACTCAGGAAGCTCTGTGAGGGGAATAAGGGTCTCCTAACAACTCCTAACAACTCTGAGCACTATTTATTTATTTATTTATTTATTTATTTATTTATTTATTGTTTATTTATTCATTGCACTTATATACCACCTTTATCTTCCAAGGATCTCAAGGTGGTGTACATGGTTCTCCTCCTCCCCATTTCATCTTCAGAACAACCCTGTGAAGCAGTTTAGACTGAGAAGTGGCGACTGGGCCAAGGTCACCCAGTGAGCTTCATGGCTGAGTCGGAATTCAAACCGTGTGCTCCCAGGTCCAACACTCTAGCCATTATGCCACACTGGCTCTCTCTCTCTCTCTCTCTCTCGTTTCACAAACTGCAGTACCCAGCATGCTTTGGGGGGAGTGATTACTTTTGAAAGTGGCATGATACTGCTTTAAAGGTACAGTACAGATGGGGCCTCTGGTTAGATTCTTTTTAGTGACTTATGGTTAACCATGAGGCCCTGGAGCAATGCACTTAAAATGGACTTTAGTGGTGATAATTCACACCCTTGTTAACTTTCTTTTGCACTGCCATAATGGGCAAATGAGCATCGAGGTTGTTAATTTGGCACCGCCTCCCAAAACTTAGCAGCAGTTTCAAAACCAGAACTCGTAGGAGTTTAACCTCAGTCTCTTCTAGCCTCAAATTTTCCCAGGAGAATGATGTTGCCCAGGCAGTGAGTAAAAGATGGCCAAGATATGAAGCTTAAAAAGAAGCAAAATCTGCATAAGATGACATTTTGTTAGTTCTGGTATGATCAGCAAGGCTTCCTTGGAAGATCAACCAGGGTTATAACAGGAAGACAATCTGCTAGATATCCCAGTCCCAAATTATTTAGGATTTTATACAGCATTTTTTTATGTATTGAAAACAGATAGGCCTTGTGACTGTCCTCTCTTCAGCTATTAGTTGACATGCTGTGACATCATGGACTGCTCATGAACATCCGAACTGCTTAGAGGGGGAAAGTTTGATCATAAGATGTTTGCAGGCTGTGTACTTTAATAAGCTGTGTACTTTAATAAGCAAGAAACCATGATTAGCAGAGCAAAGTCTGGCAGTACTGGAGGTGCAGGCAAAGTGAGACTATAGGGATCCAGGGGGGAAAAATCTGGAAAAGGCGCAAGTTTTGAGAAGGAGTTTGTAGGAGGCTAGGGGTATGCCTAGATGATCAGAGGAAGAAGATATTGATCCAGGCATGGAGATTAGAGTAGCAGAAGGCCAAGAGATGATAACTGAAAAAAGAGAGGAAATATTTGATTGAAGAAAAAGTCTGCTCAGGATCTTCGGGATTGAGCTGGCTAAATAATCATGATAGTCTATTTTTGTGCCAGGTGATGTACATTCTTAAAAAGAAAATACTCGGCCAATTATTCACCATCTGTTAACACAAGTTACAGAAGGAATAGGGGGAGGGAAAAGAAATTAATCGAAAAAGATATAGATACTTTGACAAGTGCTATGTAATGTAGATGGGCCCTTTAACCAATTGCCAGATGTAAAGACAATTACCAAAATTCAGGAGGGAAAGGTCTCATGAAAGTCTAGCCACACGATGTATGTTATTAAAGAAGTGAAGAATTCCAGCAATAAGAGGAAGGGAAAGGAAAAGGTGACCTAAATGCCAGAGACAGAGATAAGTGGCTTGAGTGGTGAAACAAGGGAAAAAAAGAGAGGGCAAGGAATTAAAGACAGTTCGGAAGAAGAAAAGCAGAGGGGAACAATATGAGAAGAAGCATATGAATGCAAGAGGGAAGAAGCAGACAAATATTGGTAAAGAGATGATGGCAGCAAGGACCTGATGAGATGATGTGCACAGCAAGAGTGAGTGAAGAACAGATGCAAAGAGGACAAGCGTAAGACATCGGAATATCTCTCTCAATATAACAAAAAAGAAGTAGGCTTGCATAGAACATCCTCTGCTTTCAGCAGAATGTATTTGTTTGAAATCTAATTAGGGGTTGGATTAAGAATCATGGAGATCGCCATCAAAGCGGCAAGATTCTGTGCATCAGCATGTACTACTAGGAACCGGATGATTAAAGTGCCTTACTAACCAAATAGCCTTCAACAATTCACTCTAGTGTTAAGTATGAATGTGCATCAATGCACTCACATATCCTAGCCCTTTGCCGTGCTGTTAATTCCAGTCTTTCACTGGCCTGGAAACTGTAATTTTGCGTTTCTTTGATTGTAATTTAGTGGCAGGTCCATGATTGTAATAATGAAGATCGATTGGTACTTGTGAACAATTAAAATTCAAGATAACCAAGAGCCTTGGGACTAATAATCACAAATCAAGAGCACAAACCAGCTGAAGTTAAATGCATCGGGAGAGACAGCCTGCATGATGCTTAGGTCTCTCCTCCCAGTATTAGTGACTTTAAAAAGCTTAAATTTGACTATATCGTGCCCAGAATACTTTCAAATCATTGCCTTTAGAACAGGGATGGTCAACCCGCATCCCTCCGGATATTTCTGAATAGCTGAATAGTATACCTGAACGAGCATCTCCACCTCCATCGTTCTACCCGGACACTGAGGTCCAGCGCCGAGGGCCTTCTGGCAGTTCCCTCACTGCGAGAAGCCAAGTTTCAAGGAACCAGGCAGAGGGCCTTCTCGGTAGTGGCACCCGCCCTGTGGAACGCCCTCCCACCAGATGTCAAAGAGAAAAATAACTACCAAACTTTTAGAAGACATCTAAAGGCAGCTCTGTTTAGAGAAGCTTTTACTGTTTAATAGGTTATTGTATTTTAGTGTTTTGTTAGAAGCCGCCCAGAGTGGCTGGGGAGGCCCAGCCAGATGGGCGGGGTATAAATAATAAATTATTATTATTATTATTATTATTATTATTATTATTATTATTGCTCCAATCAGCCTGGCCAACAGACAGGAATGATAGGAATTGTAATTCAGCAACATCTGGAGGAATACAAGGTAGCTTCAGAAACTGTTGGCCAAATCCAGAAAATGTAAAATTTGCATGTGTTAACAGGGCTTTGCACTACTGGATGTACAAAAGTCTGCTGCCAGCTAACCGCCCTCAAACTTTTGCAGGTGCAAACAGTATTGAAGGTGGGACCACATATAACTGTCCTGATGCCATAACAAGCACAAATCATGATGAATGTACAATAAAAAGGACATATAGAGGGGCTCGTACAGCCAGACTTTATTGCGCATTACTTCTGCTTTGTTTGTAGGGTGGTTATACGACAACCAGCGTTCATCCTGCATTCATCCTGATTCATTTAGTGGAATGCTTACACATTTTCCTGTTAACCCTTCGTTCATCCCGCACTTCTCAATGCGTTTCTCCATCACTTTCTAACCTGCAAAATCGTCTTTTCTTTTTCTTTTTTTAAGTGGATTAGTTGTGCTAGGGCAACAGAGTGCTTTAATCCACTTTAAATCTGCAAGCCTAAAGCTCAGATATGTGATTGAATAGCTTCCGCAAAATCCCAAAATAGTTGGGGGGTGCCCTTATTTGTATTATGCAGGGCTGGCCCTGTCTTCCCAGGATATGTGGTGGTACTGATGAAGGCAGGAACCCTTGTCTCATTCGGGATGTCAGTACATCCCAGCAAAACAGGAGCAGAAATGGTCAATGTTCACTTGTTCACCCCCTGTCCAGAATGAAAATCAATCTGGCAAATACGATCAGTATTTGCTGTTATTGTTGTTGCTTTCAGTCTGTAAATGATATGTAATTAATCATATCCCTGTCCCGCCCGCTTTACATTGTGTTTATGTTGCATTGAAATGCATGGGGTAGAATAACATAATTGCAACGTAATTTATACAATTAAAGTATGTAAGCTACATAATATCACCGCAGCCGACAGCGAGGTGAATAGCATAGTTTGCTATGGAAGATGAAAGGCAGTGGAACAGAAGCACTGCTGCTTGCGACTTTTGCAGGGTGGAATTGAAAACAATGCCTTCTTGCATCCCTGTATCTGAATGGTGCAGCAAGATTTTTCAAAATGTTGTAGATAACTGAAGAGGGTTCATCTGGGCTCTCCTTCAAGCAGCATATCTTGAGTTGGCATTGAGCTTCCAAGTTAGCTTACTTCAGGATTTGGGGGAGGATGGGGGTAAGCCATTCCACTTCCTTCCAGACTTGAACGTCATATAATAATGTTCTGACATCTCTTATTGGAATCCTTTATTAAAGCTTTGTCTGATACTGGTATTGCTTTGGTATCGCTTTAAGTTGTTCGTCATGGACTCTATTGCCGCTTAAATGGTTTTTGGTATATATTTACAACTAGTTGGTTCAGGCCTCTAACGTGGGGGTGAGGTGTGTTAAATGATTTTATTATTAAGCACAGCTGGTCTGTGGGTTGGGACCAACTTCCCTATATGGATTGCATGTGCTGGGTCAGGCCAAATGTGTGGAGAAATCAGTATGCTAAAAATAAAACCCTTTCCCATTCTTCCTTTACTTTTGGCTATTCAGCTCTCTGGTTTAGACCCTTCTCTAACCCTTCATCCAGTGCTTTCTGCTCCCTGAACCTCTAATGAATTTCCAGGCTAGCAAAGAAAAGGGGGGCAAGAAGATCGAATGGGTAATTAACCCCCAGTTTCTATTGTGCTTTGATTGTGATAATGTAAGACTGTTGTTCTGTAATTTTGTAGGTCTATAGCAGCAACAAATATTTCTTTTTCTGTCAGGGGAAAGGAGCTCCGTAGCTATGATATATATATTGGGACACGGGTGGCGCTGTGGTCTAAACCACTGAGCTTCTTGAGCTTGCTGATCAGAAGGTCGGTGGTTCAAATCCCGCGATGGGGTGAGCTCCCATTGCTCTGTCCCAGCTCCTGCCAACCTAGCAGTTTGAAAGTATGCCAGTGCAAGTAGATAAATAGGTACTGCTGCAGTGGGAAGGTAAATGGCATTTCTGTGCGCTCTTGCACTCATCACGGTCCTTCGTGCGCCAGTAGCAGTTTAGTCATGCTTGCTACATGACCCCATAGTTGCCTTTGACTGGACTTAACCATTCAGGGGTCCTTTACCTTTACCTTATATTCGGTGTGAGAATATTTTGCTTGCCTTCAAAAGTTCCTGTGGTCTGTAGCAGAGCTTGGAGACATGTGTACAATACACATTGAGCAGGCTAGATAGTAAGAGAACCCTAGCAAGAGGTAAACAGCCCTTTCATCTCCTCCATAGAAGCAGCACTACGTGTCAAAATTCTCCTGAAGATAGGTTTTTCCTAAGTGGTTGAACGTTTGTGAACGTTCCATGACACCATAGCAGCTCAGCCAACGGGAGTGAAGGGAGATGCGTTTGGCAGCAGTAGCAGAGCCTGTTGCCAACTTAAGCCTTGCTCCTTAGCAGCTCTCCAAAGTAATCCTTTCCTCTGTTCTCCCTCCAGAGCGGCGGTGGCGTCTCGATCCCTGCCATGAAGATGGTCAATCCTGCGTCGCGGCTGAAGCAAACCCAGCAAGGCAGCCCCGACAAGAGCAAGCACATAAAGCAACGCATGGAGTACATGCGCATCCAGGGACAACAACAGGTAGTCTATCTGTAGGCAGCCACACCACTCTGTTATGGGAGCACTGGGGTGGAGGCAGGTTGAGTTAGGATCCCTTTGTTTTTGCCTTTGAGTGGAGCTGAGTGGTGGAGGTGAGTGGTGGAGGTGAGTGGTGAGTTGGCAAAGGATTGTTGATCCGGGGTCAGGGGCAGGTATATTTGCATAAACTTGAACACAAATTCCTAATGCCCGTTGGAAGAGATTTTAGAAATTACGGCTGGGAATTTCTGTCAGAAGATGCACCTACTTGTGACATGGCAGTGAATGGGGAGCTACTTTCCACAGGCATACATCAGAAGCTGGAGCCAAACCCGGCAAAAATTGTATTTTGTGAGGTCCAGATAGGACTCCCATCTCCCTCAAACCTAAACCTAAGTCCTCTGTCGCTAAAGTTCCATGTTTTTGTTACTTCCTCAAGAATCTCCTGAATTCCAGGTAACACCAACTGGAACCCACCCCCTTGATTTGGTTAAGAATTCCCTGCCCAGTTATGTCTCTGTAAGGCTAAGCTTTGCTTCGTTTAGGGTGGGCAAGTAGCTTTTATTTCCTGTGCTGTGCTATCTATATGGCAGTGTTTTGAGAAGAAGAAGGAAAATGCTTACTTGTGAAGGCGCAACCCAACAAATTGTCAGAGACCCTCTTCCCTGCCAGGAAAGGCAGTGGTATCGGTTGTGAGATGTGATCGAATCCATGTTCACCCCCCCCCCCAAGCATTCCACAACATGTCCATGTGTGTATGCCCCAACTCCTTTCCTGCCCATGGCACACACAGAGAAGTGTTGCATATTTAGCAGAGAAAAGACGAGAGAGGGGAGGGGAAAGAAGAAGAAAATTATATCAGATCGCTTGACCATGTTTGAATGGAAACCCAAAGCATCCTGCTATGCTGACATAAGAGTTCTAATGTTTATGGGGGGCTCACGTGCCTTATTGGCTTCAGCTGTGGGGAGGGAAAGGAGAGCTTCATGCATATGCAAAGCTGCCCACACCATTGAAGTGAATGGGGCTGTTTTCACATCCAGTATCTCCACGTGCATGGTAAGAGTTCATAAGAGGCTCCAGACAGGAATAAGGGATTCTCGAGAGAATAGAATACAAGACACACCTCTATATTATTAACAGAGTCCTCTTGAAAAGTGGAAGCGACCCCCTCCAGCCACTCGCAAGCCAAAGCCAAATGCCATTAGGCTTTATTTACCCATCTTGACGTTGTTATATAAATATATAAAAATCCAGTTGGCACAGTTGGTTATATGAAGGGTCAGGTTGGTCTCAACAGCTCTGTGGAAGATTTATTGGCTGGAAGATGATTAAGGAGCGGAATGCTTGAGCAGTTGCAAAAGAAGCACAACAATTACTTTGAGAAATTAGATTTTTCTGTGTGGCATTAAGATGCTATCTTGGCAAATAATAATAATAATAAATTCATCCCAATAAACACCACGTACTGTCAAATGTATGCTCATTTTTAAAACATAAGCATAGTTTATATAAATTACTGCTGGGTTTTTTAAATAAGATATATATTGACAGAAGTATTGGGATTTTTTCGGAGTAACTGCTTGCCAAAACCGATGCATTGGCCCAGAACCCACATATGCTTTTGCAATCATTATGTGAACCAAATGAACAAAGAAGTTAAGGGGGGTGGAGACATAACAATAACCATTTATTTATTTAAAAATATTTATATACCACTTTTTACATAGTATTCTGAATTAGTGTAGAGCATAGTATTCTAAATTAGTGTAGAGCATAGTATTCTAAATTAGTGTAGAGCATAATTAAAACAATATCTCACACACTATTTGAATGGCAATGCCCATCAACTTTGGTGAGGGGCTGGCTCCCTCAAATATTTTATTGGGGGCGGCAAAGGGACCTCGGCCCCTAGGAGTTGGCTCCCATGCCAGAGCATGGATCACAGCAACCAAGCTGTTTAGGAAAAGCCACAGTGGGCAAACCAGCTGAAACCAGAAGCAGCCACTCCTGACCGCTGAAGTTGCCTGAGACTTTTAATCTCAGGGCTGTGGGTTCGAGCCCCACTTTGGGCTAAAGACGAACATCATGGTTCCTTCAAACTCTAAAGTCTGTGATTCTAGGCTTAGATAATTTTTATTATGGTCAAAGACCATCTCACATAACATAACACAATAAAAACAGCGTTCATAAAGATAAAATATACAATTGAAGCAGATTGCAGCAATAGCTCATGAGTTAAAATTGAGATATATACATACACCCGTACAGCTGAGATTTGGGCTACCATTAAAAATTGACCCTGAGGCACCCCAAAGGGCGACTTCAGCACTTCCCTAGTAAGCTATTTTATCTTAGAGGTTGATCTGTGCCTACAAATCTGGGTGCAGAATCTGGCTACCAGCCAGGTTGCCTTATGATCTTTGCCTAAGAGGAGAGAATTAAGTTTAGACTTGTCTGAAAGATCGGCGAGCCTCTTCAGCAAAGGATCAGTGGTGATTCTAGGCTTACTATATACTCCATACACACTTGGGAAACAAGAAACATTTTTTTTTTAAGTTTATCAAAGCTATAATCCTTTAAAACCATTAGAAATGTGAACACACTGGAGAGAAACTCAAAAGTAAAGCACAAGGGCAAGTTGGTTCCCAACCCCCATTTTTCTGCATGTACCACTTTTCAACCAGACTTCAAAATCAGTTTTCAAAAGATTATTACAACAAGCATCATTTTTAAAAAATACGTTGGAATAACATTGAAAGACAGACTGTTTTATATCTAACTGCTTGTACTGTTTGTAGAGCATCAAACCGCTTGTTTGATATCTATGCCTTTGCAACTGTCGTTATCAGAATTCCTTTGTATTAATGTTGTTGTTGTTATTATTATTATTCAAAGTCCTTCACAATGTTAAGCACTTTTATGTTCAAATCTATCAGAGGCACATTTTCTCTGTTTTGCAACAACACCAGAGTCTAATGGTACCTTAAAGTCCTTGCAGGGCAGTCCTGTTGATGTCTACTCAGAAGCACGTCTCATTGATATCAAAAAGACGTTCTTCCAGGTAACCGGGTACAGGACTGCAGCCTTGCCAATTGCTTGTGACCTAAGCTTTGGTTCACTAGATGCTTCTATTTTTCCAAGGCTTATGCCGCAATGAATTGCTTACTCTAAAGTGCCATGAGGCTAGGTTGTTTTTATCACACTCGGCACATGTTTAACTTGTGCCCTGCTGTGTCTCAACTGTAGGTAACTGGCCATTTACTATATCTGTACTTTACATAAGTAAATACAGGTGTGTGCATTGGGCAGCGGCAGTCCCCTGCTCCCCATGGAAACCCTTTTCACCATTTCCTGTCCCCACCCCCTGCCCCCTGATATGCCCCATGTGCATTTGCATTGGTTGGGGTCTTAATGGTTAGGCCAGTACGGTTCAGCTGGGTTCACACACTTCTGTGTTCTTGTCGACGCTATAACAGTGCGCCCAGTGGCTGGCCAACTTTCTGAGGCCACAAAGCAAGGTAACAACTGCCACTTTTTCATCCCTTAAACCACAACGACATCTCTACCTGTTCCTCTCTCCTTCCCTTTGTTTCTCAAGCCTTGACTTGACCCCCTTCCACACAAATCTCGTTATTCTTCCCTCCCCTTTCACTTCCCGAGCGCATCTGATATGCTAGCCCATCTCCCAGAATTCCCTTGCTGCTCCTGGCTTTTTTATTTTTTATTTATTTTTGTCATGCCAGATCTGTATGACGAATGGCAAAGACCATGAACCCTTTCCCACGTCCTGTCTGCCTGTCTGCAGGGCCCTTTGGTTTTCCTCATTCTGTGGTACATATGCACACACAGAGGACCACCCCCTCCTCTCCACAAGTGTGGGGGGAGTGGATGTCTCGCTGTGAGCATGTCTTCCCACCCTGTGGCTTTCCGGTCTATTTTGAAGCACGCTTTGTGAGCAAAATGGGACTGTCACTGAATAAATGAATAAAATGCAAACCCTACTTCCTGCACAACTCCCTTCTCCCTAAGTCCCTGCATCCTGATACTAACCGCAGTCTGTACCCCCTTTGCCACAAAGCAGAGGTGCTGTTTGCTTAAGTGGTAAGCCATGGAACATTTCTCAGGGTACGCCTTCCCCGATAATATTTTCATGAGCCGGTTGCGCATTTGCTTTGCATCTGCATGCAAGGGTGCTGAAGGACCACGCATGCCTCGTGCAACTAGAGCTGAAGTTGGGTTTGAGATGGCAGGGGCGAGCTGTTGGGAACTTCCTATGACAAAGTATGCAGTACTTTGCAGTTCTTCTTCTGGATCCCCTTTGCATCAAAATGGCAGCCAGTGGGAGGTGAGCACACAATTGGCATGACCGGCAGTTTTAGAACCAACAAGGGAGGTTAGTTCGGCTATAAAAAATTTCCTCCACCGTGGAATGTGCTTGGAGGAGCATGCATGAAGGATTGTGGAACCTTCATTCTTGGAGGTCTTTTACAAGCAGGTTGGAGTAATATCCGCTTCAATTAATTGTGATTACCTATATCTGTGAGAATTGAGACTTTCTTAGGGTTACTTCTAGTCATATATCCATCCCTAGAATGGATGGGTGTTAGGGTATGGGTTCCTCCTGCTGCATTCGACTTTAAGCATTAGTTTCATTATAGTTCATTGGTCTTGGGTTCTTTCATAAAGAGCAACAGGCAGGCAACTAGATTCCTGCCTGTTCCTGCTCACCAATCTTTTGTGCAAAACCCACAAGGATTTTCCAACTTTCATGTGTATTCCTTTGTGGAGGAAAACAGTGAAGATGGAGCCATAGGCAGGGACTCTGGGATTCAAGAATTGCCCACTTCTAAAACCTTTTCTTAAAATAACCACGAGGAGAAGAAAGCCCACTCGCTCAGATTGGCTTTAGGCTGTATTTTATTTTCACATGTCTTTCACAATTTGTTCCTTCCCTTCTGCCACCCCACCCCACCCCCATGTCAACTATGAGGGATACATACTTAACAAGATTTATCCATCCCAGTCCAAATTCTGGCCTGCTAGCTACGGATGGAGTGTACAACAAAATGGTACCCATAGGTGAACAATAAAACGAATAGATGTCTTGAGGCTACCTCTGATAAACAGCACCTCTGTGGTAAACTGCACTCTGCCCCTACCCTCCCTTCCTCA
The DNA here is from genome assembly GCF_951804945.1 of Podarcis cretensis. Lineage (NCBI taxonomy): Eukaryota > Metazoa > Chordata > Lepidosauria > Squamata > Lacertidae > Podarcis > Podarcis cretensis. Next base: position 24,755,855 of record NC_137182.1, on the reverse strand, counting down.
CCCCAGCTAAATGAATATTGTTGTCGTTCTAACATGGTGTCCATGGCCACAAACTAACATTTCAATTCTTGTCCCTTCCCCATCCCCTTCCCCATCTCCCCCTTCCGTTGCCTGCCTACGTATTCGTCCCATCTCCCTGCTCTGTCTCTTTTTTGGCCTTCTTTTGTCTCCTCCGCTTCCTCTCGCAATCACTCCTTCCCTTCGTCCAGTAAACCTGTAGAAACCAGCTCATCTTGTGCTCTGTTTTTGTCCAGCGGACCTTTTGCCTCAGGCCTGGCCAATGCTGCTTGTTTCTGATAGAAATTTCTCCTAACTTAGTTCCCACTCTTGTCTCTTTCTGTCTATCTCACTTTCTTTTGCACTTTCTTTCTGTCTCGCAATCCTTTGAGAAGAAAATGTTTGGTTCTCCCCCTCCCCAACCCCCCAACCCCAACACACCTTTCCTTCTCCTCCCTCCTCCTTCTTCTTTTCCCTGAATCTTGCTTTTCTTTCTAGGCCGCTAGATCAACCAAGGACCCTAACACGATGAATGAGACTTCAAGCCCAGTCTCAGAAAAGCCTACTTCAAGCAGGACCTCCATCCCAGTACTGACTTCCTTTGGGTCACGGAACTCCTCCATTTCATTCTAAAAGCTCCTCTGCCAACGTCTCCTTTGGTTGTTTTCCTAACCTACTGCTACTGGGGGACTGGGGAGTGCTTGCTGTCTCTCTTTGTGATTTCCTCCTCCCCAGGTCTCACTGAGGCACCTAGAAAAGTCCTTCCCCTCAGACGTTTTAAAACGTTCCTTCAAAAATGGCCGCCCTGCGGTTCTCATTTCCTCCTACAAAATGGCCAGCCTTGGGACTTGGTTCTTGCTCCCCACAGGGCCGCCTACCAATATCCAGAATGGCCAATTTAGTTTGCTCTCATGTCTTCTTCCCCCAAATTGGCCAACCTATTTATTCTTTTCCTCCCCTCTTGCTACAATATGGCTGCCCATCTGTTTTCTGTTTCCCCTCAGATCTCCCTTCCTTTGCCCCACTCCCCATCCATCCCAAACTTAACTTTTCTACTCTGGCAACAACTTAGCGTTGTTCATGTATAAAGAACAATTAAGAATTATTTTTATTTATATTTTTGCCAGTTGCCACAGCCTGCAAGCAACGACGACACTGCTCAGTGCCAGTCTTCACTATTCCTTTATGAGGGGGTGGGAGAAAGGGGACAGAATCACTACAGAGGGTTATAAAAGGGGAGGGGAGCAACCAATTTCTGAAGATGCCTCAGAACCCCATGGACATTTGCTGCTATTCAACTTTCCTTACATTTAAGAAGAGAGAGAAAAAAAGTTGTAATTAATTGATTAGCGTGGATCCTTGTAGGTGTGTGCTGAGTCATTCATGAATCAACGGTGTTTTGACTTTGGGGCATGTGTATGCTTCCATTTTGTGGGATTCTGTTGTTTACTTGCTGTATCAAAGACTGTTCTGGAAAGTGGGGCGGAACTTGTGTGTGTGCGTGCGCATCGCAATCCGAAATATCTGTGCGTGGTGTTGTGTATTTTTTTCTTTCTTTCTTCCAAGCCATTGGATTAAATTTGGAAGAAAAGACTTGTGGGGGGGGGGGGTGAAGCACTGAATTTTGAGCCTGTAATAATGCTCCCCCTGCCCCCTCACAATCTTCTCAACCATGCAGAAGCAACGTACTGTTAAGAAAGGGGAAAGGAGACTGTTATAAGAAGGGGCACAGAGCCAAAACAGGCAGCAGAATGATGTTGAGAACAGGGTCCGGAAACAGAAAAGTCCAGCTTCCTATGGAATTAATCAACATAATGTAGCACTTTAAATGTCCGTTGAGTTACTATATATGTGAGATGGGGGGAAAGAGCCCTCAAAACATGTGGAATACCAAATAGAGGAGGCAGGTTTCAGGGAGACCACGGTGTCAGGGTATCAAAGAAACTGGGCAGTGAAGGAGAGTTTGGGGAGAATTTGGAGAAGGCTGAAGGAGGTGAAATTAGGCCCTTTTCTAAGCACGAGGTTTTGGTGGGCAAAAGACAGTGGAGGTAGGTGAACAGGCGACTCTCCTTTGCTCGGTTCCTGCAAAGGTTCCTCCTAGGATGGACTATGGAGCCTTGCTGGAAAAAGAAAAGCACTGCGTAGCCAGGATGGCTGGCATGGGCAGAAATTACACCCAACTGCCTGTGGAGCTTCTTCCAGGCCAGGAGAAGAGGATGGCAGGGCTGTAGAGCGAAACAAAGGACTGTTGGGAAAGTCCTTTGTTTCAGTGGGGTTTGCACAGGAGAATTCCCCATCGGATTGGGCCCCCAAATAAGACTGGCACAGAGGTGTTTTTTTAGAAGGCTTAGTCCTGCCGATGGGGTGATTGGCCATGAAGCTCAAGTTTATACCTCTGGGGACCTTTCTCTTGGGCTTTGAAAGGGGGGATAAACAGCTTTGGGCGAAAGCTTCGGTGGGTTATTAGAGCTGTGTTTACTCTCGATCTGCGAGAGGTGGAAGCTTTTGTTTTTTCCCTGAAAGGTTGCACGTGGCATTTGGGCTGCGGAAAGCACAGCGGGGAGTTGAAAAAGGATAACGATGACAGCACAAGGAGGGAGATACAAGTGAGGCATGGGGATGTGGGGGGAGGAAAGGATGTCGTATGTCAACAGCTGAGTTGCAAAGGCAGAACGTGAAACACTGTCAGGCCCAGCGAGAAAGACGGGGAGAGTTTGTAGCTGTGGAGGCTTTCTTCAGATAAAAGTACAATACGCAGGTGTGTGTTCGGAATGGCAGTCTGGGGTGGGGGGATGTTCCTTGCAAGGTCATTCTGCACAAGAGTCATTGAATGAACAGGAAACAGCCTTCGCCAACTTGGTGCCCCTCCGATGTATTGCACTACAACTCCCATCAGCCCCAGCCAGTGTGTGCCGATGGGAGTTGTAGTCCAAAACAGCCACAGCTCGCCAGGCTGGAGCAGGTTGGTTGGCCTAAAACGTTAAGCACAGGCGGAAAATGAAGAAGTATATTAATGTGGCATGGGTGCACATGTGAAAACGTGCCTCTACATGTATAGCAAAATGGCGTGCTACTGTAAAAAGTAAAAGAAAAGAAATGAGTCTGTATGCAACATAATACAAGATGTAATCACTCCTTGTTTTGTTGACTAGCTCGTCCTTTTTAATTCTATTATTCTCAGAATATTTTGGTGGGGGGGAACGCTGCGGGGAATTGGTTTTTTATGGTTTTTCTTCTTTTCTTTTTCTTTTTTGTAAATCAATCATTTTTGTATAAAGATTTTAAGAGAGCCTTTTTTTGAATAACAAAGTTTTAAAAAAAGTCAAAAAAATCAAATATGTAACAACAAACAGCAACAAACAACAGTCCATAAATGCAATTTCTTAGGATTGCAGCAAACAAACATGGAAGAAAAAAAAGCAACCTCTTTACATTTAAGTGAAGTGTCTTAACATTTTATATATTTGTTTTAAGAAATATATTTACATATTATATATATATAATATACGTAATATAAATATATATATATAAATACTGAGGAAAAAAGAAAAGAAAATCCTTGTTGTGTCTAGTATATTTAGGGGGGGAGGAAGAATGGTGTGTGTTTTTTCCCCTGATTAAATTATGTATGTAGCTCTTTGTACTTTTAGAAACTATCAAAGGTGGCTGGGGTGATGATGATGGTGCAAAATAGAGCTAGAGGCCACGATCCACAGGGAAGCGTTTTTGCTCTTGGGCAGCTCCAATCCCGTCTATGGGGCTCAGGCCAGAGTCGTTCCCTGCTGGGCTGGGCCTTTCAGAGTTTAGAAACCCTTCCGCAAAGCTAACATTCCATCTCTGGGGCTTGCTATTGTCTGTTTCCGATTGTCTGTTACTTTCATATTCCCTCTCTGTGTCCATCACTGGCACGAATGGAGCCAACAGTGTCCACTATCCCATTGCATCTTTCTTGGTGAGAATTCTCTTGTTTTGCAGCCCACAGGGACCAAGGCCTGACAGAGCAGGGGAGGGCAGGCAGGGTTTTGAGCCACTGACCAGGGGCTTTAAAGGCATGTCTGCTTCATAACTGGCTTCCCCACCCCAGTAGGGTGGCCTACTCTACACAGTGTTGGGAGGAGTCCTCTACTTACAGGGCAGTTGCATCCAAGTTGGGTTTAAAGGTAAAGAATCCTTGGAAGGGAGAGCAAGCAGGCGCCTAAAAGTTGCCCATCTTCAGTCGCTGCCTGGAGAGGAGAGCAGAGACAGAGCGGGCCACCTGGTCACCAACCTCCCCATCATGGTGAGATGCTTTGCATTTCTATTTGAAATTATAACAGCTGTTTCTAAATTTATATCTACACATGCACATTTTTGTGAAAATCCGTCTCCCCTTTTGCGTGAATGCATTTCCTCCTTTCTGGCAATGTGTGAGTTGCCTTGGCATTGTTGTTAAAGGCCTTTCCCCTCCCCAGGCAACCCTGTTCTGTGAGACAGGGTAGGGATCTTTCATGCAGAATTCTTAGCAGCTCAGCAAACTATCTTTTATAGGATTTTGGGGAGGACTCCATGGCAGTTAAAGAGGTAGCAAAAAGTGTGTAGAATTGCCCTTACAATGTCTGTTCTGTGATGCTTCAGAAGAGAAGGGATGCTTGTTTAAGGCACACACAGAGACATGATTCTGGAGTAAGACCAATTTCCAAATAGCTATGCACTCACATAATAAGGAGTAGCTTGAGGTGGCCAAACACCTCTGAGGCAGACTTCCTCAATCTGGTTCTCGCCAGATATTTCAGACTGCACCTTCCAACACAGCCATGCTGGCTGGGGCTGGTGGAAGTTGTAGTCCAAAATGTCTGGAGAGTGGCATATGAAGGGGAGGAAGTAAACAGCCATTTTATCTGCAGAACAGGTACACGGGGTCAGAATCCAAGGGACTAGGAGAAAAACGATCAATCGCTTTAGTTCAAAACTGGAGATGCACTTCACAACCAGGGATGCATTGGAGGCAATGCTAGTTCTGCAGAGTTGCAAAATCTAAAGCACAGGGTTTTAGAGCACAGACGATACTTTAGGGTTGAGAGCCTTTACAGCATAGGATCACTCAGACTCTGCTACAGTTAATCTGGATTAAGAGTTATCATCTGCCGGCTCTGGTTTATTTACTCACACTCAATAATGTGGATGTAGAAACCCCGGTTAACCCATCAGCATGCACTGGAAGGAGAGGGAAATTCAGCATTTTCTCTGCTCACTTAACCACAGCTGCTGTGACTAAGGGATGAGTGGATTGCCCCTCATTTCAGTCCGTCCTTGCTCCACGGGCTCTCTGCACTCCTGCCTTCTGCTCCACCTCTCTTCAGATTTAATCTGGAGAATTCTGTAATTTATTTTGGGCGGTGCATGCGCAGCTTGCTGCAGGGAATTCCTTTTTGTGTTTTTAGTCAATGCACATAATCACCAGGACACAAGGAAATTCAGACTCAGACTGAAAGTGATGGGGAGCCAATACAGCCCTCATCTGCTATCTCTACACACATGGTCCTAGCATGAATCAAAATCCCTACCCAGCACATACTTAAGTGCTGAGTGAGAGTGAGTACTAAAGGGTAGGAAAAAAATACAAACTTTGTTAACGAGTACCCAATTTACAGGGGAACAGTGGAAAATGTTCCCCCACATTTTGCCCACGATACACAGAGGCTGTAACTGCCCAGTTGATGTTAAGTGTTAGCATTTGTTAGATCCCTGCTCTGTTGATGTGGAAAAGGGAGAGAGAATGCTGTTTTTCTGGTAATAGCTTTTACAGTCATTCTGAATGCACTCTTTTCACCTTCTTTAGCCTTACCAGGTCTTGGATTATCTGATGATGCAGCCTTGCCAAAGCTCAGTTGGGGCTGCACTTGATCACAGAGGGGTTGTATCCAGCAAAGTTATCATGTTAACGCAGGTGTAGGGAATCTCCCCCCCCCCAATGTTACTGAACCCCAGCTCCTATCAACCCAGGCTATGGGAGTTGGAGTTCAGCAATGTGTGGGGAAATCAAATGTTCCCATTAACTCCACTAGCACAAGAACAACTGATAGTTCAATTGGGCTTCCTCTCCCCCTCTTCCAGTGCCTCCCCCCACAAATCTGTTCTGGAGTTTTCCCCCACCCTCTGGAGCAGATTGGGGGAGGAGCTTAGGGGATATTCAGGGAGAAGAGAGGGAGGGGAAATCGCGCTGGACTGGTGGGAGTCCTTTCACTAATGGGATGACTTTGTTGGACACAACCCTAGGATCCATGCAGACCTCCTTGGAGAACCCATTGTTTTGTCCAAGGGAAGATGCATGTTGCTATGCCTGTGCGCATAGTGATGTGCAGACTACCATATGCAGGGAATGGCGCATACATGGGCACGGGCTAGCCTTATCGCATAGCAAGGTGCAGTGATAGCCTTTTGTCCCTAATAAGAATAGCAGTGAGAGACAGACAGAGCACCATTAAAGTGAAGAAGTGCTATCTTGCTCATTTGAAGCAAGCCTTGTGCAGGGGAATGTTTTCCCACTTTGATGAATATTTGGAGGAGGCGGCGGGAAATCATCTTGATTTTCTGCCTTATCAGCAAAAAGTGTTTTGCATCGCCCTAGCCTTGCAACATGGACACACAGTCACAAATCAAAGACCAATGAAAAATAGGACAAAAAAGGGACGATGTTAGGGAGACAGTGGTTTCATGAACCCATTCCCTTCTAAGTTCCATCCATTTTCCTTGTCTGAAGCACATTTGTCCTTTCATTGTGTGTTGCTGCACTTGGGAGTGTGTGAGTGTGAGTATGAGTGTGAGTGTCACTGTCATGGCATCATCCAACTGCTGTGCGAGCAACAATTGTTCCACAATTTTTATTTTTTGAAAAAGGTTTTGAACTTTTTTCCCCCAAATGCGTAAGTTATAAAGCACCAAACTATGCATGTATTATTGAGTGAGTGTGTCTCTGTGTGTGTGTTTTTTGGGGAAAGCAATCACCACTGCATGCCACGAGCCTCGCTTTACTTGTCTGGTTGTTGTTTTCAGATTTTTTTTTAAAGAAAAAATAATAAGAAAGGGTTTTTTAATATATATATATATAATAATAAAAATAAAAAAGAGAGCGAAACCTTTAGGCACTGTGTAGGGAGGACAGATGATGATGTTGTGTGTCTCTTCGCATGGATTTTATTGTGAACTGAGTTTTTTAAAGAAAACAAAAACCAACGCTATAAATGACACCACACCAAAACTGGTTATAAAAGAAAGCAACAGTTCTAAAAAAAATCTGTAACTTTTGTAAATCTTTTTGCTGCTATCTGTAGCTAGAGTTCTATGTATAAATTCTATGGATGCCATGTTTTCTTCTGTGAACAATGTGATCATTGTTAGTCAAAAATTCCAAATGAAGGAAGGTTGCTTTTTTTAATTTTCCCCTTTTTTGTTTTGTTTCCTATCAGAGTGTCTGACTTTAATAAAATACTCTCTCCCCCCCCTTCCCGTGACACTTCTTTTCTTAAAGCTTTGTTTCAAAACCATTCTTTAAAAAGCAGATATTCCGTTGTGCTGTTTGGTATTTGTGGGGCAATGTGTGTACTCAAGGGTGGTCTGGGATCACCAACATGGCGCCTGTTGGCACAATGACTCCCTTGAGATGTTCTCCTGGTGCGCTCAAAGCCTCTGAGCCCCCCCCCATCCCCCTCTGTCATGAGGTTTGTTACCCCTTTCTCCCTTGAAAAGAGCATAAAGCTGATGGAGGATATTGGAAAAATGCTCTTTCCGTTCTATGTACTTTTCAAGTCTCGGGTCAATTCTGCTGGATAAGATTCTTTTTTACAAAAATATTCAAAAAAGCAGTGTTTGTGTGTGGGTGGCATATGCCCTCTCTATCTCTGGGTTGAACTGATGAAGGAAGGAGTGATGTGACCAGAGAGGGTGGCACATAAATTTATCCAGAACAAGCTGCAGTGAAATTAACAGACTGTGAGAAAGAGCTCTTCTCCCCATTCCCCATGCAGTCTCTGTGTACTTATGTAGCAGGCCAAGTGAAGTATACAGTGTATTCTAGAGCAGGGGTGGACAAAATCAGGCCCTGGAGGTGAGAGCCAGTGTGGTGTAGTGGTTAAGAGCAGTGGACTTGTAATCTGGTGAACCGGGTTCGCTTCCCCACTCCTCCACATGCAGCTGCTGGGTGACCTTGGTCTAGTCACACTTCACTGAAGTCTCTCAGCCCAACTCAACTCACAGAGTGTTTGTTGTTAGGGGAGGAAGGGAAAGGAGAATGTTAGCCGCTTTGAGACTCCTTCGGGTAGTGATAAAGCGGGATATCAAATCCAAACTCTTCTTCTTCTTCTGGTGGGTTAAATGCAGCCCCACAGGCTTTTCTCAGCAGCCTTCCTAGAGTGTTTTTGCTTGTATATCTTGCATACCTAGATGATGATGGCGTGTTTGTGTAGATACACACGCATCTTGTTCTTTGGACGGCTGGAATGCAGCCTAGTGTCCAGAGGAAAGTCACATCTGCTTCTTCATCTGCTTTCTGTCTCTAGCCCCACCTACTGGGGACATGTGGCCCTCATAAGGTTGCTTATGAATGAATGTGGCTCTCAGGCCAAAAAGGCCCTTCAGGTTATGGTTCTTTGTTTTGAAAAAAAGAAAGTGAGCAAACATTCTCTGAATAAGCCAGTTTATTTCCAATATGTATATCACTGTAATTCTGAGGAGATCCTCAAAGCAGAGTTTGGGTTTCTTCAGTTGTTTCGTTTGACCATATATATATGTCTGACATTGTACAACACAGTGAAGGTGGGAAGAGGGACAAACCATGCAGGCAGGCAGGTGCTTAAAAAAAAAAAATCAACACTGTCAATATAACTGGGTTTTTAAAAGGAGCAAAACAAAACAGTCTTCATTAAAAAAAAATCCTTATAAACTCTTTTATCATATGTTACACATTTAAAGGTTATTTACAAAATAAATTGAAAAATAAAACTTTACAGCAAATATTTGCATAAAAGAACAATGCATAACAGTGTAGCAAATAGTTTAGCTTTGCTAAGTTTTAAATTCCACATCTCCACACACCCCTTTTCAAGGCCTCAATGGAATGGCTGTAAGATGTGCATTAGAAAATGCGGAGTGTGGAGCACACAGCACATTTGTGGCTAATTCAATTGTATCACAAATTATAGGCATTTCCATTTTTTGGTGTTTTGTGTTACAGTTGTTTTATGTCCCTATCAGCATGAACAACATTTCTGTCCTTTTAAGTCTTTTTTGGAATTTGTCTTATGAAAAATCCCCCTTTGTTGAAACCCCACAGAATCTATTAGCATGTCAGTGTGCTGGAGGGTACGGGTGCTAATAATCGCCACTCGCTTCCAATTGCAGAAACCAATCCGCAATTTGACAGAGCTTGAGCCTATATAAACCTTCACATTTCAAGCAAAAGTGGTCATCAATGTGCCTGATGAGTTTCTGACATTCTAAAACTCCTATAGACATTTTAAAGCAGTCAGGTATATAATTTACCAGACACTTGAGTCCAACACTGCAACCACTGCCAGACCAAAAGGACACTACGACACGTGGATAAAATCTCCATTTGTGACAGTCTCTCTGCTCTAGTACAGAGAATTCTATGGTTTTCAAAACAAGAGTCCATTCCCAATGAGAGGGAAACTACAAATGTAAGAAATCCAGCAGGGTTCCATTTCCAGATTCAAGCCTGCCACTCTCAGCATGCCACATCTCATTTAGGATTACAGCCAGGGTTGCAGCCTAATTCTACCCAAAATGGAACCAGGGGAGAAAGTTTGGTATGCGATTTTGGTGGAATCAATTTGCTAAATTTGAGCAGAAAGCATATAGGAATCTGCATGGCTTCTGCTAGTCCCCTCTATACTCTGGTGCACATTTTTAACATTAGCTAGCCCCCATATGCCCTTGTAAACTCTGAGTTGTGCTGCATCATGGACTATGTAGTACATGCAGCTGCTGTATACATGGCATGGGAATTGAATTGAATAGGAGGACAGCAGGCCTGGAAGCACAAGGATGGTGAACTGGGATCCTACAGGCCAGATATTTTGAGTCCTGGTGTCAAGGTAAACGGCACAATTCATGGTGGAATTCCACCAGGTTTTGCCTGTGCTTCTCTACAATCACTACATTCTCAGAAATAATTATAAGGGTGGTTATGAAGGTACATAACATAAAGCACTTTGGACACTAAAAAACTAGATTTTTAAATAATCATTGTTGGTGATTACCAAGCCATCTGTGCCTTGAACCTCTCACCAAAGTATCTGCAACTATGACACATAGAGAATTTGCACACTGCTAGCCCTTACAGGTCAGATTCCTCTCACACATGCATAGCCAGCACTTAATTTCTGATCCAAACACTGGATAACTCAAAAGCTGCAGCTGTGAATCGGCTCCACGCAAACACCCTAGCCTTGGATTGATGCCTGGCAACTTGTTCCACAATGGCTCATTGGTACACACATCACTACTTTAATGTTGTACTCATTAAAACATGAATATGCATGAACTAGCCTACACTTGAGAGCTAAAGTGAAGACTTGGGAGAGCAGAGTTGAAATCCCCACTCAGCCAAAACAGCTTGCTGAGTAAACTTGGGCCTGGTTCAGACAAGCTGCCTCCCCTCCCCTCTGCATAGGCTTCCGTTTCTCATCATGATTTGTTAACTGATGAGCAGCACCAGTCCCTGGCTCTGGTGTTAACAATGAACCTTGGCTCAATGCAAGTCAGGAATGAAGCGCTAAAGCCAGTGTGAAAGAGGAGGAAGAGCTGGTCGAGGGAGGAGTGCTTAGTCCATGGTTTATGAAGCCTGGCAAGATCATCTGAAGCAGGCTAACCTACCTCACAAGGCTGCTGTGTGAATAAGCGGGGATAGGAATGACACACGCCGCCCTGAGTTCATCACAGGCAGGGCAAGATAAAGCTCTCATAACAAACTTCAAGGTCACTTTGCCTGCAGAAATATACAAGCAGCAAGAAGTTGCTATGGAGACTAGAAACATCTTCAGTGATAGCAATGTTTGCCTTTCGTCCTGCGGAGATGAGGATGGCTTTCTAAATGCCACCTCCAAATGATGAAATCCAGCGTTTGCCACTTTCCAACACATTTGAATGCTGCCTTGCCCTCTAAAGGAGCTCAAAATCACAGTTAAGCCTGCTAACACCACTGGCAAGTAGGTTAGGCTGGCATGCAGAAATTTGATCACTGAACTTCATGGGCGCTGGAAATGGTGCTTCCAGGAAAACTGCTGAAACAAAAGCACTTTGCTTGAATGTGGTCAACTACTGATATGACCAGATACTTTTGCTATAGCTTTGGTGCAACAGGGGAAAGCCACTATCTCAGTGAGGCTATTTTCTGACTGTGCAGCATTTTTCTGCAGAGGCAGCTCCTACACTTCACCATAGAGCATTCACATATTAAAATAGCATCTTGCCTATTTATTTGCTAAAAGAGCCGCTCCGGTTTCTCTCACATGCCATATGGACAAATGAGATTCTACAAAGATCAGGGACTAGAAGGAACATTTTACACCACAAGGTGAAAGCAAATCTGTAAGAGGCCTCTCATCTTGAAGGAAATGCAAAAAAATAATAATTAAAAAAAAATGGGCAGGAAGGATGAGTATCTGCCCTAATCTGCAACACAGAAATGAGTGGCACCCTTGGTTCACTTCTGTCCCAACATACTAAGGAGGGGAAGACATTGCTAAGAAGAAATGTAGCACCAGCAAGAATCAAAGTTTGTGTAGATTTTGGAGGGCAACTGCATAGCACAAGATGGTAGGATTATGGCATTTCAGCTGTTGCTGGAACAAAGGCTGGAATGGAATCCCAACATATGTTATCATGGGAAACTGTAACAGCAAAGTTAAGGAATCTCTCAGACTCTCTTACTGGCATACCTGCACAGGGCATTGGAGGGAGGGAACCAGCTGTGCTTGTCCTCCGTACCTAATGTCCATCCTTCTCACCCACAATACAACTCACACAAGGCCCACACTCAGCCTATCACTTGCCACTCTGCACTGCAGATTTGGGGGGGGGGGGCTGTCACGGTAGATTTGAGTGTGAGCAGAACAATCTACATGGAAAGGATTTATGTTAGAAATCCTCCACATAGGCAGCAAGTGGGTGCCCCACCATCCTCTGTAGCACCAAGAGTTACTGGGAAATGGTAAAGGTAAAGGTAAAGGTAAAGGTACCCCTGCCCATACGGGCCAGTCTTGACAGACTCTGGGGTTGTGCGCCCATCTCACTCAAGAGGCCAGGGGCCAGCACTGTCCGGAGACACTTCAAAGCAGCCAGGCAACTTCCCATTTGCACTAACGGTCTTTACTCACCAAACAACTGCATCCCTGAACTGTACCCAACACAGGTAGGACTTGGCTGATCCAGAAGCCACTGTCTTTTTCCTCGTGGTTTGTACAAACTGTCACAAGAGCGGCAAGGAGTCGGGCAGAGACACAGGTAGGTCCTCAGGACTTTCCCCCCACCCAAGTTCTCAGTGGCCGAGGGAGAGCTAAGTTGTATAAAGGTTCACAAATGCCGACAGCGCAAGGCAGCATTCTCTAAGGCTTCAGGCAGCATGAACCCGTAGGTAGGAAGGGCAAAGGACAGGTCTAATCCCAAAGGTGAACCCAGATGTTCCACAGGTTCCTTCTGATTCTTACTTTTTTGCCAAGAGGGGTCGCCATGGGAGCCTGTTGCGGTAAAAAAACCCCCCAAAAGACCATGAATTTTCTGGCACCTTGAAGACTAGCAGTGAATTGGTTGGCCTTTCAAGAGACCACAGGACTCCTTGTGGCTTTTGTGGTATGGGGGGAAACGGGATGGTGCCACTTAAAGCAGGAGGAGAGCAGCGTGGAAAATGCCCCTAGAAAGGGCGTTTCTGGCTCTGTCGTTTTTGGTTTCTTCACGGGCAACTTCCAAGTACAGGGCCATGTCCACTCCATGCCCACAGGGCACAAGTGCTGCAACTGAAGGGGGTCCAGCCAAATCTGCAGGCGTGTTGCAAAGGCCAAGCCAAGGGAGGTGGGAAACTGGGGAGCTGGTTGCCCATCTGCTCATCTTGGGAGAAGGCACAGAGGGAGCAGTGGGGTGGCTTGCTTTTTTTCTTTTAAAGGGACCTATTCAGAGTCCCCACAAGATTGAGACATTCTTGTGCCCTGGGAAGGAGGACTCGGAGGCAGAATGGCATTGCAGCAGGGGCTTGATCAGCGGCAGAACTTTGGCAGTGGTCAAGGGGAAGAATGAGCTGGTCTCCATGAGCATTTCTGATCTGACTTCCCAAGAGCTTCCTCGGAAAAGAGGCAAAATGTGGGGCAGCCAACAAGGCAGAGATGGGCAGGGAGAGGCTCCTGCTCAACAACCCTCCGCCTGCCTTCTCCTTCACACACATGCCCTGAATGCAACCTGCAGACCAGCCCCCTGGAGCCAGAGAAGCTTTTCCAAGCAGGAATGGGGGCTGGCCACCCCCCACCCCCCGTTGCCCCAGGTAGCCTCCCAGCAGCAAAACCAAGGCAAAAGCTTCCTATGGGCTGGCCAAAGAGCCCCTTCCCTTGTTTCACCCGCCTCTGCTTCCTTTTCTCCAGCTGCCGCCCTGGGGAGGGGAGGGGAATAAATAAATTCACAAGTCACGAAACAGGAGAGTCATTAAATTAACACCAGGGGGAAGGGGGTCAGAAAGCGAGGCTGGGGCAGAGAAGAGACTCTTGTTCCACTGAAGTTTGAGGCTGCTGGCATGGCCAAGCCAGGGTTCCTCCCCTGCCGCTCCAACCAGGGGCTTCCCCCGCCTGTCCCCTAGAGGCACTGGTGGAAGCGCAAGGAAGCTGTGCGCCGGGGAGCCGAGCGCCCTTCAGAGCCAGCCTTGTGCTGCTGCTCACCACCGGGAGCAACCGCACTCCCCAGCGCAGACGAGGAAGGCCGAGCTTTTGTCGACTCCAGGCTGGAGAGCCCTGAGTCTTTGTTGTCCCGGAGGGGAGCTCTGCTGGTGGCGTCCAGCGGACGGGCCTCGGGGGCCCCCAAGACATGCTGATCCTCCCACTCGTTGTAGTTGAGGTCCTTGAGGCCGCCGGGCACCACCACCGTGTGGCGCCGCCAGCTGTTCCTCTTGCGCCGAGTCTCGGGCGAGTGCGGCTTACGCAGCCGCACCGCCAGCATGTCGTCCGACGAGCCGCGGAAGCGCAGGCGCAGCTGCTCCGTGAGGGAAGGCCGGCTGTGGGCCTCGGCGGCCCCCGTGGGCTGCAGCGACTCCTGACTCCCCGGTGAGCTGGAGCTGGGTCCTTCTGTGCTGCCTTTGGAGGAGGCCTCGCTGCTGTAGCGGGGTCGCGAGAGCTTGCGCCGCGCCAGGGTGTCGCACTGCATGAGGCGGTGGGAGCTGAAGGAGGCTCGGCTATGGAACGCTTTGTCGGCTGCGGCAGCTCCACCTTCTGCCGCCGCCTCCAGCCCGGCTCCTTTTGGGACCATCCCGGCCTGCCCCGGCACAAAACCATTCTCGGTGTCCGTTTCCACGTGGCTAAACTCGCTCCGTTCATCGTCTGCCTCCTCCCCACGGCTCTCTGCTACGGACTGCACCTCGGAGCACAGGCTGCGGTCGATGGTGGACAGGGTGGAGTAACCCGACACAATGGAGCGGGCATCGTGGGCCGGTTCTGGGCTGCCCCGAGGCGCCGTCGTCTTCCTTTCTTCCAACTCTACTTCGAGCTTCACAGAGCCCTCTGGGCCACTCTGCCCACCGGGCTCTGGACCTCTGCTGCCGCTGCTGCTCCCAAGCCCCTCTGCTTCTCTGGGTTCCTCCTCTGCCCCCACCTCCTCCTCGTCTCTCTTGGCGGCTGGTTTGGCGGCCGACTCGTGCTCAGAGTCGTCATCTGTGCTGCTCCCGAAACGCTTGGCCTCTCTCCGCTTCTTCCTCTTGCGGTTGACAGCTGAGATGAAGGAGATGGCAAGCATCTCCTTGTGATAGTGCTCCTTCCGGGAGCCCCATGAAGCCTGCAGCAAGGGCAAAAAGGGGTGGGGAGGGAGGGAGGGAGAGAGTTATGCCTGGGGAAAGCTGTCCAAAGCAGAGTCAAGATAGAAATGTTCAGGTTTTGTGGTCCCAAACTCCGCCCCCCCCCAATCACTTGAAATTTGCTGGTGGTCTTGGCGGACCACTTAATAATTTTTCTGCCTTTGGTAGCAATTGCCATGTTCCGTGCCTGATGCTATATTATTTCTAATTCTATTTGCATTTCTTCTTTTACTTCTTACATTGTATGTTATTGTGTTCCAATTTGCGTTGCACAGAAATCAAACTGTAATACGACGAAAGAAACAAAAGGGAGAAAAATACAAGTAAATTTAAAAAACCCAATAGAAATATTTAATGGGGACGTGCAGTGGACAACTTGGATGAAGACCACGGGCCCTCAGAGCACAGTTAGGGAACCCCTGGGTTATAAGACTGGTCAACCCTGGGATAATAACCCCTTGACTCACTGATCTGCTTACATGCCCTAACAGAGAGCATCATATTAAGTATCATTAATGCAGATTCGCAATTCTCACAAGTGCTTTTACATTTGCCCTAGCAGAAGTATAAAACAGGAAAGTCAGATATCACTGGGAGATGCTACCTGGGTGAGTCACACAACCTATGGGCCAAGAAATGCATGACCTTACCTGTAGATGTGCCCTTGTGTGTATGGTTCTCCCCCCGCCTTAAAACTAGTTGAGCGGGGGACCAGATCAGTCACGGGGTGGGGGTAGGGGCTTTTGCCTCCAGATCAGGCCTCCCAAAAATGCAACTTGTATGGCATTGCAAAAAAGGAGGGGGGTCCTGTTGAAAACAATGGAACCCTTTCCCCCCCAGTGCAAATTGCGAGTGCAGGGACCCCTTAAGAGGAGCTGAACCATCTTTTCCCGCCTCTCCTCCCCAACGGGCAGGTATGACACAGAAAGGAGCCTTACCTTTGATTTAGCTGAGCCACTGTTGGTCGAATCTGTTAACAAATGAAGAGGAAAGAGAGAGAGGAGAGGATTAGTAAGACACGGGACAGTGTTGGGAAAGTGGGTGGGTCGTGAGGCTGCCAAGGGGAACACTTGTCCCCATGGCTTCCTTGCAGCAAAGGTATGTCATGCTCCCGAGTCAGTGCATTAGAGCTAAACCGAAAGGTGCACCCCATAAAAAAGAAGGGGTGACTCAGCAGATGTTTCTTCTGACTATGGAAGTCTAAAGGCTTCTCTCTCTCTGGACAGTGTAAAAAACAATGCAAAGCAACAAGAGGTGCTATTTTGGCATCCAGGGCTGACTTTGCTCACCTTCCCCTGAAGTCTGGATAGTGAGTTCAGCTAATGGCCAGCTATGAAGCCCTCCAAATAGAAACCTAATAAGCCTTTTTATTTTCTTCATCTTCCTGACAACACGGGAAGAAGCTTCTGCTGGCAGAGCTGGGGGCCTCCGTATTTTGCAGTGAATGTATTCATTAGCTCAGCCACTTCTGAAACTTCACAGAGCTGCACTTCCCTTCCTTTGTCTGCTACTGGCTCCTTAAGACACACACTTGTGCGCAGAGCAGTCAGGGGCTCCTGAATCTCACTCTTCCCTTCAGCAATCTCATTAGGATCACAGCCTGTATTTTGGTGGGTCGGAGCATTGGCTGTTAATGGCCCAATCACCAATGAGACATGACAAGGTTGTTTGCGCCCCCTGGTGGTGTCCTGTGGAAGGACACTCCAAATATGAAAATCAAATTAAAAGATTAGGTACTCCAAATTCAGGGGCTCTTCCGATAGACAACTAACTAAGGCAAACCCTTTTCCTAATATCAAATCGCTTCTTGCCAGAGGAAATAGTCTTAAAGTGAGGGACTCTATGCAAATTTCTTTATCCTAGCACATCTCTGAGCAAAACACCAATAAAATTTGGGCCCTTACTAAAAAATAAGCCAAGATTGAAGAAGGTTTGGGAGCAGGGGGCTCCCTCTTGTTAAATAATAGTCCAGAGAAGGGAAGTTGACCCTGGGTGTTTACAAACATGCCACCTTGGACCACAAGCCACCATTTCATTTTGTCTCATGTTTACTTAAGGAAAATAAAATTGAATGAACTGGTGGCAAAATAAAAGGGGTGGGGAGGGGAGGAAATCAAGAACAAAGAACAGATCGGGCACCCCAGAACACGCAGAGTATCCTGAATGAATGAATGAATGGGGGCTTTGTAAGGGCGGGGACCACAATCAGGCACATTTGTTCAAGTGATGGTGACAAGGCTGTCAGGAAGGTTAGTGGAGCAAAGTCAGTGGAATTAGTGAAGTAGAAAGGCAGATTGAGCACGGAGCGGTTAGGGGGAAGGCAGTGGAACATCTGATCAACACCTGACTTGTCGCCACACACAGCTGCCTGCCTCCTGCTCTATGGGCCCACTAACAACATGGCAGGAAGGCACAGCGTCCTAACATCCAATGCATTTGCACATACATGCGCAGTTAGTCCCAGAAGGGAAAGCGCCACAAGTTCCACCCAGGGGTGCAAGACTGAAGCCAGATTCATAAGGCATGTGACCCATCAAAAGCAAAATGAGCTCATCGGTCAGGTATATGGAGTCCCCCACAGGCCTGCCTGGGACTATAAAAAGAGGTGGTCAAGGAGGCCACAATATATGACTGGGGGCTGGATTTGGCCTCGTGGATCATAAGGGGTTTATCAGGAGCTCAGTGTTAACAGGATTAGGGACAGGGCTGGTCTCCCATCTCCTTGAGCAGCAATTCTGAAACAGGGTCTTGTTTCCCACTCATGGCCAGCAATGTGAGGATGGGTTCTGAAAGCACAACAGGATGCAATGGCAAAAGAAAGAAAAGGAAATGCTCAAGTCGTTCCCAAAGAAAAATTGTGATGGGTGCCGAATTCTCCTGTTCTTTTTCAACCCTCATGAGGATGCAGAAGAGCAGTGGCATCTTGACTGCTATGCATGTGGCAAACATGGCAGAGTTTGGAATGCTTCAAAATGCTTCCCCTGCCCCTTCGTACTGAATGTACAGTACAGGTGCACTGGCGTGCAGAAGGAACTGGTGTTTTTAACCAGAAGCTGCTCAAGCAGCAACGCTGAAATGAAACAGCGGCCCACAAACAACCAATGAAGCAGATTAGTGCCCAGCAGTACAATGAAGGCTGTGTTCACACTGTACATTTAAAGCGCATTTTAAATGGCCCTGTAGTTTTCCCCTCACAGAGTTACCATTCCCCACAAGCCTTAAAAAACTACAGTGCCCAGAATTCTTTTGAGGGAACAGATGTGCTGCTACTGCATAGAGTGTACACAACCAAAGTTTTAAGAGTCAGTGCTTTGGGAAGAGTCAGTCCTTTGTCCTGGAGGGGATCTGCCTTTGCTGAAAGTGGGGCTCATACCTTACACCCCACACCGCTGAAGGCGAGCCATGAATAGAGGGTGGTGGTGTCGAGTTTCACAACCAGCCAAAAAAATAAAAGATGTGCTCTTCTGTCTCAGTTCAGCCATTGCCACGTTCAGAGAGCCACACCTAAGAGAATGGCTGGCAGATGTTGCCCAGATGTTTAAAGCAAAGTAGTGGCAATGCAGCCCCTCCCCAAAGTTTAACAAAATTAAAAGCCAGGCCAGGCAGATCCAGCAAAGAGGAAGCAGGGGGCAGAGGTGGGTGCTGGCAAACCCCATGGGGCAAGAACACAGGCAGGAACAGTGGCTAGAAAACCACAGAAAATTCGTAGGGGCACAGTACCAGCCAAGCCGTTTGCGCAATAGCTCCCCCGCCTCCACACAGTCACACACAAAATCCGCCACAGCAACGTCAGCGGCAATGAAACCAACAGACAATATAATGGATGGTCACAATGGCCCACTCTTGACAACCAAGGCCTCCTTCCCCACCCACAACATGGAATTAGTGGCTGGCAATAACGAGAGTGAGGAAAGGCAGGAAAGTCGCTCTGAGTCTGCCCCCCCCCCAACCCCAAAGTCCTTGAAAGAGCAAAACCTCTGAAGGTGGGGAAGGAAACATTTCTGGTCTCTAGGCTGCGGCATCCACGTTTTAAGGACAGACACCTTTTGCTTCCCCGTGGAAAAACTGAATACAAAACAGCCAGAGCAATTATTTTCAGGGATCCAATATTAGTTGGTGCAAACATATATGCAGGCATTCAAATCACACAGAACTCTTCATCAGGCAGAGAAGAAAGACAACTTAAATCTTGGGATTTAGACTGTTTGCATGAGCAAGTTTTGTTCCTATTGTATTATTTTAGACTTGTCTATACTGAGTTGTTATCTTTTGTTCTAGTAAGCTGTATATAAATGCGAACTAAATAAAATAAAGTTACATATTACTAGAGCTGTTAAAGATAAAAATTAACTACTTTTCCATTCTGTCGGGGGGGGGGATGTTCTGCACTCGCTTAGAAAGCTACTGATTTGTTTTGTTTTAAACTATTTTCACAACTGATTTTACATTGATTCCCCCTCCCCTAATGCTTGGCTTTAAGAAGCAAATCACAGGCCCATGAAGTGGACCTCATTTTTCACTCCCAACTTTTTAACAGTAAGGAGCTCGACCTCCGGTGTCGTGTCTCATCATAGTACACGCCAATGTTGTTGCTCGTCAGTGTGGAAGGACCAGTAAGGAACCAGAACCACTTTCCTGTTTTCCTCAACCTCTCGCAATTACCCAATGGAATTAGTGCATGTACACCAGAGCACAACCACACCGTACCAGCTCTAGAGCTCCGGCAGTTCCGCTGGAGTACAGAAGAGGAGGAAGAGGGAGGAGATGGAGAGAAAGAGAGAGAGAGAGAGAGAAGGAACAGAGAAAGACAGCAAAAAAGGTTAAGGAAGTTTGTAAACAGTAGAAAGAGAGAAAAACAAACAAAACAAAACCCCCACTTAAACAATACCTCCCATCAATATTAGCAACTCCAGCTGGAGTGCAAGAGCCATTCCCCTCCAGTGCCAAAAATATGGTTTCTCTTCTGCCAACATAAAAGGCTCTGTTTGCCACTGGCCAAGGGGTGGGGTAGGTGACAAGGGCTATGCATGCCTTTTTTCTAAAGACTGTGCTACCAGTTTTACCTTATGCAATCAGCTGATGTGGACATGGTGCCAGTGGCAGGGTGTCCAACCACATGCCCCTTCAACCTCTATTCCACCTGGCTTATCAAATCTAGCAGAGGGGGACTGGCTGGCTGGGTCCAGAGCGTGTTCAATGCTTCACTGCATGTGAGGGTGGCCCCTGCTGCACTGAAAAGAGGCAGCAGTGTGACTGCTCCTAAAGAAACCGGCTCTGGACCTGTTGGATTGGAACAGCTATCGGCCAGCTGCCAATACCCTCTTTGGGGGGGGAAGGTGGTAGAGAGTGTCATGGTGGCATTATTGGGAGGACACCAATTCTTTAGATCCCTTCCTATCTGGGTTCAGGCCTGGCTTCAGAACTGAGCTGGCCTTGGTCACCCTTTTCAGAGGGGCAATTATGACCTTGTGCCTGCTTCTTAATCTTTCTTTGGCATTTGAGGCCATTGGCCACAGCATCCTCCTGGACCGGATCTGGGAAATGTGAATTGGTGGCACTGTATTACAATGGTTCCCATCAGGGCAGCCTAGAGAGCAGCGTTGGAAGATTGCCTTTGGCCCCCTGGTGGCTACACTATGGAGTGCAACAAGGGATTCTCCTCTCTAGTGCAATTCAATATCTACATGAAGCCAATGGGAGCCGTCATTCGGCGTTTCTGGGCCAGGTGCCATCAGTATGCTGGAGACACTCAGCTCTATTTCTCCATGACATCTGAATGGGGAGAGGCTGCACAGTCCCTGGGCCACTGCCTGGATGCAGCGGTGAAATGGACGAGGAAAAACAAGCTGAGCTTGAATCCCAGCAAGACGCAGGGACTGTGGATGAGTCGCTCCCACATTGGGGAAATTGGTCACCTGACTAGCCTGGGATGGGGCTGCACTCCCTGTGAAGGAGCAGGTTGGCAGTTTGAGGGTGCTTCTGGATCCAGCTCTGCCTCAATGGCTACAAGTGGCATTTACCAACTGCGGCTGGTTCAACTGCTACGGCCATTCGTGGACCAGGAAAGCCTTGCCATAGTAGTTTGTGCATTGGCTACTTCAAGATGGGATTATGGTAATGCAGGCAATGGGGTGTGTGTGTGTGTGTTTTAATTACATTTTCTGTTCTACAATTTAAAATACTCATTTTACATCCTTAAGATATCAGTGGTTTCCATTCTTCCCTTTCCATGGTTCATTTTACATATCATAAATCCCTGCATATTTTACAAAAACTATACAATTCAGTATTCCATTATTGCTTCCATCAAAACTTTTTACACTGTTATCTTAATGCTGCCAGCATTTTCAGCTGTAAACAATTATTTCCTATATATATATTCAATAAACGTTTTCCAGTCTTCTTTAAACTTATGTTCTTCTTGTTCTTTTATTCTATATGTTAAGTCTGTGAGTTGTGCATATTCTGTCAACAAGTTGCCATTCTTCTTTAGCTGGGACCTCGCTCGTTTTCCATTTTGGGGCTAGCAATGCAAGGAATGTTGGGCTTCCCTTGCGCTCAATTCAGAAGCTGCAGTTAAGTGCAGAATGGTACAGCGCAGTGGCCGACAGGAGTGAGGCCCTGTCAGCATATAACACATGTGATCAGAGATCTGCACAAGTTGCTGATTTTCTACTGGGCCAAGTTCAAGGCATCACTGTTATCATATAAAGCCCATAACAATTTGGGTCCAGTTTACCTACAAGATCACCTTACCCAACACGTGCCCACTCAACCGCTTTGATAGGTAGAACTGGCACTAACTACTGCAGGTGCCAATTAATATCTGTTCCACATTTGTAAGAATGTGATCAATTAGGGTGGCAGCACCTGCACTTTGCGACTCCCTGCCTACTGAGATCAACCAAGCGCCTGTCATTGTACTCTTTTAGGTGTTTGCTAAAACATTCTTGGGACGCGGGTGGCACTGTGGGTTAAACCACAGAGTCTAGGACTTGCTGATCGGAAGGTCGGCGGTTCGAATCCCCGCGACAGGGTGAGCTCCCATTGCTTGGTCCCTGCTCCTGCCAACCTAGCAGTTTGAAAGCACATCGAAGTGCAAGTAGATAAATAGGTACTGCTCTGGCAGGAAGGTAAACGGCATTCCGTGCGCTGCTCTGGTTCTCCAGAAGCAGCTTAGTCATGCTGGCCACATGACCCGGAAGCTGTACGCCGGCTCCCTCGGCCAATAAAGTGAGATGAGCGCCGCAACACCAGAGTCATCTGTGACTGGACCTAATGGCCAGGGGTCCCTTTACCTTTACCTTTTTAGACAAGCCTACCCAGATGCTTAGAAAGTTGAGGCAATTTTAATCTCCTTTGGCATTTTAACTTTGGTATGTTTTAAAATAGGGTTGTAGATTTTTCTCAGTTTTATTGTTTCATCTCTTTTTAAACTGTTTGGAAGCTTCTTCCAATCAAGCGGTGCATTATATTTTATGAAACTGCGAGAAAGTGGGGCAGGGAGAAAGAGATGCACATTGTTGCTAACAGTGCAGCCTCAAAGGGAAGGAGCTAATCCCAGTAGCTTTTGCCCAAACACAGACTTCTCTGCTATCAGAGAATTGCCCAAATGCAAATGTTTTTCAGAAGCAGGCAGATGGCTTTGGCAAGGGATGTTGAGCATCGTGCACTCGAGGGATGGGGTTAGATGGACAGGTCAACAACAAGGAGCTAAAGACAATTTACAGGCCTATGGGAAAGCTAAGAGAAATGAGATCTGGGCTTATGTATGAAACGTGTAATGTGAAAGGGAAGTTAGTGTGAAAGGCAAGTGGACTAACTTTTCTTTTTCTTTTTTTGCTTGTTGCGCTTAAATACTGGAACTAATGGGAATAACGTTTACAGATCGGCAACACTGCAAAACACCAGTCAGAACTTTGCACTGTGGGAATTCCACAGCCATTGGGATGAAGCAATGTCCACTCACCTGAAGCGTCCCCCGGTGCTGCTGTCCTCCCAATGTTGGGCAGAAGGTACTCAATATTCGGCACTGATTGGGCCTCCTGCTCATCTACAGGGGTCTGCAAAATGGATGCATTTGTGGTTAGGAGGGAAAGATTCAAGCCGTCTGCTAAATGTACAGTGTTCTATGGATTTCTCTTTCTCCTCGGCCAACTCTCTTATTGGTATGTTTGGCTGCACTGTGGAGGTCTCAGTATTTCAGTATAGGAAAACTGGGAGCTCTCCAGTCATCTATCTTCCTTCCTATACCGGGGGGGGGGGGGAATGGGGAGAAGGGAAGGGAAGAACCACTCCTCCCATCTCATAATGTTCCATAGAAGAGTAAAGCTGAAAAGAACTAAAAGATTATCTCATTTGACCTTGGGCCAAACAGGGAAGACCAGCCACTCAACAGTACACCACAGTTCAAGCCTACGAAACCTAGACCACAGTTTTAAAATAGTTGCCTTGGTTGCCAGTTGGTTAATGGACACAATTCAAAGTACTCACATTCATGATTACAGCTCTAAAGGACTTAGGCCCTAAATATCTAAAAGAGCACTTCCTTTCCTACAGACTCCCTCCGGTGCTAAGAGTGGCAGAGGGGCCCCTTCTATACCTCCACCACCCTCATACATTTGGGGCAGGGGGTGGCGGCCTGGGAGAGAGCAGTTAGTATCTGTATGCTCATCACCTCTAGAAATCAAGATATACACGCACACATGCATATAAACATATAATTCCAAAAGCCAGCAACGCCTGTCTGGCAGGAGCAACAGAGGGCCAAAAGAAGTGCCATGTGTACACCTTGGTAAGCAAAACCTCTTTCGTATGTTCTTTCAGCGTTCTTAAAAAGACTGCCTGCCTCCTGTCTTTCCTGCATAAACAGATCCGCGAGCAGCATGAATCCTGAGATCATCCAATGAAAGAAAATAGTGGGAGATTCCAGACAGACAAAAAGAAGTATTTTTTTCCCACCCAGCTCCTTATTAGAACTATCAAATTCATGGGCAAAAGATGCAGCGACGACAGCTCTGAAGGGGAGGGGGCAACTTTAAGGAGGGCAAGGCTATCAAGAGCTACCAGTCACACTATGGTTCCTTACTATATCCAATATCACAGGCGTTGTGTCTCTGAGGACCAGTTGTTGGGAAAGGGCTATTGCCTTCCTGTCCTGCTAGTGGGTTTCCTCACAGGCATCTGGTTTGCCCCAAAATAAAGCTTAGGCTCTTTTACCGCAACAACACCCGAGCTGCAGGGCTGCCCTTTCTGACCACCAACAGGAATGAGCAGAAAGACTGTCTACAGAGCATGGCTGGGAAAGGGCTGTGCATTCCCCTGCAGTCTCAGGTACAGGCATCCTCCTCCTTTCCAAGTGACTCACCTTCTCACCTTTATCCTCCTTGTCGCTGAAAAACCAGTCTGACTGTGGAAGGGAAAAGGCAGAGGAGAGGAATCAAAGCAGAGTCGAGTTGCTAACATTAACCAGTCAAAGCCAACATCATATTAAGACCTGCAAGTTTAAAGGTGGGCTGGGGGGACTTGTTGCTCTTCCGGTGTTATGGGACTACACCTGTCCCATCTCTCCTGACCATTGGGCCAGGCTGGTTTGGGAAGATGAAGGCTGGAATCCAAGAGGCTGCCTGCCCTGGATTTAAAGGGGTGTCGTGGCAGGTTCTTCACCCATGAAATGCAAACATGGACTCTTCCTGGCTTTTCACTTCACAATACAGACGTACGTTCTGTGAAGCTGGGCACTGGGTTAGCTAGTCATCAGAATTCCTCCTTCCTCACTATGCTTTTGGAGGCTTCCCACCTACTGCAAATAATAATTTCTAACTGTTGTATGTATATTTAGCCAGTTGTATGTTCCTTTGCCCTCTCTGTTGCTACTATTATTTTAAAAAATCACAACAGAGGAACATTTCTGTGTATTGGCTTTTCACTGGCTTCAAAGAACCCAGGAAGGATATATTTGAATTTTTAATTTGATCCCCCCCAAAATACAGGTTATTTTTCCATACATACGCCACAACATGCAACAGTGCATGCCTGTAAAACACATTATGGTTAAGTGATCCACACGTTAGCGTAAACCTTTGGAATTGATATTTGGTTTTCTGGAGAATTTCTGAATGAAATAAAGCTCCACCATTCTCCCACAACGGTTTCTTTATGCTTTGTGCCAGTCTTAATGTGTAATTTTCCCCTGTGAGGGCAATACACCATGCTTTCCTGTATCAAGCATTTGAGTTTGCACCTTTTCAGTCCTTCCAGAATGTGGCTTCAAGGAAGGGATTTATTTGTGACAGCCTAGCCATTAGTCCACTGGCTATTATTTTCCCTAAACCCAGCTCATGCTTCAAACTTGCAGAACCATTCTCCTCTCCCTTACCAGCCCTCTATCCCTGTAGAACAGGAAAAGACGTATCTGGTTTGAACTCAGTGAGGGTGCTTCTGAAGCAACCACAATGCTTTATAAATGCTGCAGTGACCTATGGCAGGGAAGAGAAGCCCTCCTGATGGGACTACAACTCCCATCAACCCTATGCCTGCTGAGCAGCAGGTAGCAAGAACAGTGTAAGTACTTCTTGCCACAGGATCACATTCACACAGTGCTATATCAGCTGCACTGGCTCCCGGTGGAGTACAGGTTCAGGTTCAAGGTGCTGGTTTTAACCTTTAAAGCCCTATATGGCCTAGGACCCTCATACCTACGTGACTTCCTCTCCTGGTATGTCCCACAGAGGACCTTATGGTCTTCAAATAAAAACATCTTGGAGATCCCAGGCCACAGGGAGGTTAGGCTGGCCTCGACCAGAGCCAGGGCTTTTTCGGCCGTGGCCCCGATCTGGTGGGGCTGTGTCACAAGAGACTAGGGCCCTGTGGGGCTTGACATCTTTCCGCAGGGCCTGCAAGATGGAGCCCTTCCACCAGGCCTTTGGCCAAGGCACAGTCTGACGCCCTCCTTTGGTAATCCTCACAGAACTCTAGCCCAATGGTTGCCATTAATTTGATTTTGAATTGATTTTAGAATGAATTGATTTTAGAATGCATTTCAATTAATTGATTGTGATTTTATGTAAACTGTGTTACTTTTATTGTTATTAGCCACTCTGAGCCTGGCTTCGGCCGGGGAGGGCGGGATATAAATAATAATAATAATAATAATAATAATAATAATAATAATAATTATTATTATTATTATTATTATTATTATTATTATTATTATTATCATCCACAACTGATTCACTGGTCAAGAACCAGTTCAGAGTAACGGCAATAGACTTAGCTGCGATTATAGAAAATACTGGAACAAGAAGAGACCAGTAGTGTCTACTGCTGATTTAACGCATGAGATATTCCTTGTATCTTGTGAAAGTTCTTCTTATGTGGTTAAGCTAACGTACCTCAATAAATTGAGAAATGCTCACATATATCTACAGTGACGGGAGCAAATGCAAAACGCAGCAACCACTTCAGAAACTAATAATGGATTGGAAAATTTTTGCATTCATTTCTTTGCAAGAAGATATCCAGATGACTTTTAAAAAGCAATTAAGTGGTGGTCATCCCACATTCAGGAGGCAGGGCCAGTCTTCTCCTGGTTGCCCTCCAGCCCCTGCTATGCCCCTGCAGGCACCTCCATGCCCCTTACGTGCTGTATGAGGGTCTCCACGATTTTGTAGCGGTCAGGCATGTGTGTCACCATGTCGGTCATGTTGTCCTCCGACGTTCTAACAAGGGTGGGACCAAACACCAGAGCAAGATTCCGGGGCTCCATCTGCAATGCAAGCCATTGTTGTTTTTAGGCTTAAAAAAAAGAGAAAAGAGACTATTCTGGCATTTGACTGCAAGGTGGCAAAGGAAGCTACAAGACTGTCTCCCGCAAACATCTCAGCTTTCAGTCTGCATTAGTTGTTATAGTTATATAAACACCTGCACTGTACACAAGACACTTTACTGTTGCTTGTGAAATTCTGTAAACAGGTCTTTGGCCCCAAGGAGCTTGCAAGCTAACTGTGCAATCCGAGAATTGTCTTTTGGGAAGTTTGGGGCTTACTTCTAGGTAAGTGACTAGGATTGTGGTGGAAGTTATGAAGACGGTAGAGATGGATACTTAACTTAGATGGCATTAAAAGGGGCTTAGACAGAAGGCCCATTGCCAGTAAAGGAGGAATGGCAGATGAAGTTGATGGAGTATGCAGAAATGGTGAGTTTAACTAGCAGAGTAAGAGACCAGGAAGAAAGAGTCTTTAAGGAAGACTGGAAATGGTTTGTAGGATATTTGGGGGGGGGGGGTCATTGTAAACAAATCAAACCATTAGCAGGGTTATACTAAATTCAGCCGTATAAAATAAACTAAGATGGAAAAAAAAGAAAAAGACAGAATATGGAATACTTAGAATATGCAGCCACAAAGGAAAGGGGGGAAGGGAAGTCGATGTTAAATGTATAAATGTTGGCATTTGGGTGAATGTGGAATCCTTGCAAAATTGAAAATTATAAATAAAATTACAAAAAGATAAAAAATCGATAAAAGGGGCTTAGACAAATCCACAGAAGATAAGACTATCAACATCTTACAGTCACAATGGCTAACTCTAGGATCTGTCACCCTGCCTCTGAACATACCTCTCATTTCTGGGAAATGAGAGCAGAATGGGGCTGCTGCCCTCCTGTCCCCCCAGCAGGCTTTCCACAGCCATCTGGCTGGCCGGTGTGGGGACAAAACACTGGACTTTGGTATGACCTATTACACTGCTTACGAGGCACTGAGATCAAACCACTGCTTAGCCTAAGGCTGCTTCCAGATGAAGCAGATATACTGAGAAACTGTCCTGATTTGCTTTCACATAACTTGCACAGAGGCTATACAATGTCTCTGTCATGGGGATGCCGGGGTTTTGTTTTCTGGGAGCAGAGTTGTTGTGGAAGAGTGTTGCTTACCCATGGCTTGTGCTATTCGTTGCACCTACCTAGATCTTCTTCCACATGAAGAAGCTACCATATCATACTACGTATTTCTTTCAGTTCGGCAAACATTACCTTGTTCTTCTCGGAATGATCAGCAATTGTCTTCAGGTGTCCCACCAGAAACTTCAGGGTCTCGTAATAATGGCCTGGCAAGTCCCGGATCTGAGGAACAGATGGAACAAAAACAGCAGCCACCAATTAGAGCTTGGGACATCCGTGAAAGATGGAAAATTCCTCCAATCCCTCTCTTCTTCCAGATTTCTCCAAAAATTTTGGTGAAATGAATTTGACACTCAAACTGCAGGGATACAGAAGCTTCTGAATTTAGGAAGACACAGAAACCTGTGAAACTCAAAAGCTTACCATCACCTACATCAACTAAAGCTGGACGCTAAAAGATATAGCTGTACCTGCTCTATAAGTTATGCTCAGGAATTCACCTATGTGGAGGCTTAAAGTGTGTGCGTGCACAGGTAATCCTTGCCCAAGACCTTCCAGTTCACTATAACTGCACCATCTGAATTTGCCGGCATGTGATTGAATTGCCCGTGAAATCAGCAACAGCTTAGCTATGGTGTTGTAGTGCTCACGACTGCAAAAGAACCCAGATTTAGGGAATGGAGATAACTCAGCATGAGACACTTAATCTCAAGTTCGTAAGTTTGAGCCCCATGTTGAGCAAAAGATTCCTGCACCGCAGGAATGGACTAGATTGACCCTTGTGGTCCCTTCCAACTCTACAGTTCTCTGATTCTACGTGCAGCAAAAGAGTAAGTTACAAGCATGTACGGGGCTCGTTACAGGATTTGTCAATATGGAGTTAATTACATCTTACACTTTCCCTATGTACTTATTTCCTACATGTTTTTCCCTCTTCACTGGTTCAAGGTTAATTATTTTACATAGTCAGCATGCAAATTATAAGGCTCATTCAGCCAGTCCTCCCCGCCCACCCCCCTTTAGTCCTCCGTAATTGGCAGGGACGCAGGTGGCGCTGTGGGTTAAAGCCTCAGCGCCTAGGGCTTGCCGATCGAAAGGTCGGCGGTTCGAATCCCTGCGGCGGGGTGCGCTCCCGCTGCTCGGTCCCAGCGCCTGCCAACCTAGCAGTTCGAAAGCACCTCCGGGTGCAAGTAGATAAATAGGGACCGCTTACCAGCGGGAAGGTAAACGGCGTTTCCGTGTGCGGCTCTGGCTCTGGCCAGAGCAGCGATGTCACGCTGGCCACGTGACCCGGAAGTGTCTCCGGACAGCGCTGGCCCCTGGCCTCTTAAGTGAGATGGGCGCACAACCCCAGAGTCTGTCAAGACTGGCCCGTACGGGCAGGGGTACCTTTACCTTTACCTTTTTAATTGGCATTAAGAGGCTTTTGGTTTGTACTCAGGACTATATAAGCTGCCTGTGGCCTTTGTTTAGAGGTTACTTTAGCAGACATCATGAAGAATTGCCTTTAGGGTTAAGAAAGTATTTTTTTAAAAAAACAAACCTTTAAGAGCGATTCTGTTGGTTTGTTTTATGAAATGTAAAATGGGGCAAGAGAACGCTTAAGATTATAAAGGGAGGATTTTTTAAATTGTTTAAACAATTTTTTTAATTGTTTAAAACTATGTTTAAATAATGAACTTCCTATGCCAAGGGATGAAGTGTGTTTGGAGAGGAGTGCTACATAATTTGCTCTGCTTTGTGTAATAAAATCGGTGTTCTTAAAGAGAGAAATCATTTCTGCATACTGGTTTTTCCAGAATTAAGAATAATTTCATGCTTCACTGTTGACTTGGATGCCATTCAATGTGTTAAAGACATAAGTGTTTTTATAACTGGCTTGGCAGTTAAGTAAATTGTCTGTTTTATAGATGCTCTTGGAGTATCCTCTGACTTGAAATTTGCTGGGTGTTAACATGTTACATTTAAGGCTTCCTCTTTTCTCCATTCCCATGCTGGCAATTTCTCTCTCTCCCTGCCGCATCCAGCTTTCTACCTAGAGACCCAACACATAACTGCTGTAGAGAACATGCTTTAACCTGTCTGTTATCCACACCAATATTAAGTTTTTAATTTCAGCTGAAGACTGACTCATGCCGCCACCACTTTAGCATAACTGGAACACAGGAAGTGGTTTCATATTGAGTCAGACCACTGAGCTGCCTAGCTCAGTATAGTCTACATTAGGGTTGGTGAACCCAGAGTGGCAAGTCTCCTCCCACCCCCCAGCACTGCAGTGGGTGTAAAAACGCTGCCTCTTGAACTTCAGGTATCATTCCTTGAAGACCACGAGGGGGCATGAAATCTCCTGCCATCCGCCATCACAAACTGATAGGGGCTTGTGTATGAGAGAGAAAGAATACCTATGTATGGCTGCATAACTGTATGGGCAGTGCCATATGTCTGTATATATGTGGTTAGTTTGAGTGCAGGTTTGATTGCTGTATGTGTTGTAAGTGTGCATGTGCTCTATGTGTGATAAGTGTGTGTGCATGCGTAAGTGTGCATTGGTCACCTCTGCCACTGGCAACCAGGTCTTAGAGGTCTGACCAACTTTCCATGAAGCCCTTGAGCCTCCCCAGATCTACATCAATTGGCCAGTGCTCTCCAAGGACTCGGTTAGAGGTCCTTCCCAAGGTCTACCTGGAAATGCCAGGGACCTGCAGCACGGATGATCTGCCACTGAGCTACAACCTGCCCTCTCAAAAGCTTTGTTACAACAAGGCGGAGAGGAAATGTGTTTGTGTTTCCCCCACTGCATTGCAAAGAAAAAAGCATCCACTCACAGAGGACAACTTCCCCTCCCCAAATTGCGTACCAGTTTGCGCAAGGTCTTCATCCTTTCGCTGGCATCTTCAATCCGGTTGGCTTCAATAAAGTCATTGTACTTATCTTGTAAAAAAAGTAGAAATTCATCTGTGATTGTTAGGCACTGTCTGGTCAGAGGAAATGGGAGTCCCGCGCAAGGTGATAAGGTGGCAGTTTACCTGGGCAGACCAATGGCACTGAGCGCAAGACCTCTGACCCTGATCTCAATTCCCAGGTAGGCCTCTATGAGAGCAAGCACTCCTTAAAGTAACCTGCTCCAAAGCTGCTCCAAAGCATTTTGAATTGAGTCTGAAAGCAAACAGGAAGTCCAAAGGAGTCTCAAGGCTCCCAAAGGAGATCAAAGCCTGGAGTTATATGCTCTGATCTGAGAATGCCTGACAAAGGTCTGGCCGCTACATTGCTGAACAACTGAAACTTCTGGACAGTCTTCAAAAGCAACCCCACATATAGTGCATTACAATAATCTAGTCTGGCTGGAAGGGAAAACCAAGAACACACAGCTGCCCCTTTGCTTAGAGGAAAAATTAATTTAGAGGCTTGCAATGGGTTGATCTGAGCAGGGGGACTACAGCTCCCATAATCCCTAACTAGCAGGAACAGTGGTCAGGCATGATGGGAAACAGCTGGAGACCCAAGTTTGGGAAGCCCTGTTCTACAGCAACCGGTCCATCTGGCTCAGCATCATCTACAGTGACTGGCAGCAGCTCTCCCAGACTTTGCACAGGAACCTCTCCCAGCCCTACCTGGAGATGCTGAGGATTGAGCCTGGGGCCTTCTGCACACAAGGCAGGTGTCCTGCCACTGAACTGGCAGTGGGAAGATGGAGAGCTCCATCCCTCCTCCAACAGCTTTCTGCCTCATCTCTTCCTCTGCTGGCTCCTGCTCACTCGGCCTGCCTGCAAACCCATGTCACCTAAACCTACCAGGTGAGCACTCAAATGCGCTCCTGCATGATAGGGGTTTTGCGGGACGGCTGACTTGATGGCTTTTTCCTTCCACTGTTAGGGACAACCCTGCTCATTTAAAGGCAAGTGTTTTGCTCATGATGGAAAAGAAATAGGGGCAAGCTTAAGGCACTGAAGACCAGAAAGAGCACTGTTGGGGAAATACCTCCCTTCCAGAACCCTGAAATTAATTCAAAAGGCCTTCCTGGGAGCTTTGCTATTATATAGTCACTTGCCTAGCCAGAGGCCCCAGTCCTTTCTCTGGGTACTTAAGCTCCTCTTTCCTCTCTCGCAATCCATGTCTGCCCCTGCACTGCCAAAACCAATTTCATTTGCTGAAAGAGGGGAGCGCCTAGGTTTAGACCCAGAAGGCAGACCCATAGTCAGACCTTCCCACCCACATCCAATGCACCAAAAACGTGGCCCACCCCACAATCCCAACCATCCGAGCATTTTGCCTTTCCACTTGCCCATCCATTCGAGAGAGAAAATGTCGACTTACACTATCTTAAATGCTAAGGGTGTCAAGCCAGAGTCACTCACCATCTGTAAACAGTGGTTCTGGGAGTTTCCGGAAGAACGACTTCAAGAGACTGCTGATGACGTTCAAGTCTTGCCACCTCTGGCCATACAGGGAGAGAGAAAGAAGTAATTTTAAAGTTTGGGATGTTTCAAAACCACACTTCTAATCTCACCAAGAGACCAGATCCCAGAATAACAAGAGAAACATCAACACTATCGTAAATCGTGTAGCCACACTGGCAAGAAATGGCCAAGGGACAACCTTTGATTTCCACCAGTGATTTATTTGTCTCCAGAAAACAGGTGATTTATCAGAAAAAAGGATGCTGTACTCATTACATTATAACACTAGATGGCAGAGGGGGTGGGTGGGGAGAGGCAAGCTTGCCAAAGTACAGGTAGTGGTTTCATGGCTGAGGCATGATTTGACTCGGAGAGTTCCTGATTTTTTAGCTTAGTTTCTTTGCTTCTACAAGTCAGAAGCCCAAACGAGGCTTGTGAACTGGCCCAGCGTTCGGTGTGCAACAGGTACAGCCTTCTGCAAATATGCGTGGGCACTGCCTATAGTACAGCTAAGTGGCAGCTAGGTGGCAGCAGTATACTATATGCTGAGTTTTCAACAGTAGCGAAGATGGGAAACAGAGAGACTGACAGGAAGCAGAGAGCCTGGCAGGAGCCAGGGAGGGGCAGAGTGGTCCTGCTCTCACCTCTTCCTGCAGATTGATTTCTGCAGACCCTTTGTTGAGCTGCTCCTGGAGGCTGGAGACCACAGCGTTGTTCCCAGGGACCCGGTAGATGCCCATGTATTCCAAACCTTTGTCTTCCACCACCTTGCAGCAGGCTTCCACAATCAGGGGGACTTTCTGCAGAAAGTGAAGCGCGGAGGTGAGGCTGGCGGCAGTCTCAGAAACCTTCACAAGTCAAAGGCTTGAGCGCTGTGTGGCGGCGGCAATTAAAAGCTGCAGAAGCAAATGGGCTGGTGCCAGACAAGGTGCCACACCCGGTCTAAAGGGCCTTAAATAGCTGGCCAGTCCCAAAACATGCACATGACCAATACATATCCCCTGCAAGGATGTCATATTAATTTCTGGAACGTCAAATTTTGCCTGCAGCCAAATCCATATAGTCTGAACTTCAATTTATTTCTGGCGACTGTCGGAATATGGACATCAACAACTTGGGCACTGCGTTTTAACTGGGCATGAGATGCGAGAGTAAGTCCCTACACTTCCGAAAACACAGGATTGGCATGTATCACAATTAAGCCGAGATGCTCCTCTAAGCAGCATGTTGCACATTCCCTGAACAGGAATGTGTTGTATTGCTTTACTTATTTAGTACATTTATATCCCACCTTTAGGGGCAGGTGAACCTCATCAACCTGGGAAGGTAGCTAATCTAGGAGAAGGAAAACCTCTGCTGCCTTGTGAGATATCTTCGGGAGAAGAAAAGGCTAAGAAGTAAACCCTACACCAGCCTTTCTCAACCTGTGGGTCCCCAAATGTTGTTGAACTACAACTCCCATCACCCCTAGCTAGCAAGGCCGAGCTCAGGGATGATGGGAGTTGTAGTCCAATAACATCTGGGGACCCACAGGTTGAGAACCACTGCTCTACACAAATCTGGAGTGGAGTCCCTAAGGTGCTTGGGTGGTGCCTTGTGCGCCTCCTTCCAGCAACTCCTGCAGCCAAACAGGTACCAAACATATTGCAGTGCTTTCCTTTGGAGGAGAACCGTGAGGCTGAGAGGGGAATCTTGTTGTCTGGGCAGCCCAGAACCTCCATACACACTGCCCAGGCTTGCACCCCAGGAAGGTCTCTTCAGTGCTGCTAATGCAGAGTTTTGACCTCACCCCCAGAGGTGCACTCCATTGTCTCTCAAGACAGACAGATGCCAGCAACATATCTCACCTTTTCTCAAGGTTACCTTCAGACCAACCTGTGAGGTAGGTTAGATTGAGAGACAGTAACAGTATGCCCAAGGTCACCCAGTGAGCCTCATGGCTGAGTGGGGAACAGCACCCCAGTCTTCCAGGCTTTAGTCTGACACTCTACCAACTGCACGGCACTGGCATTTAGCATCCAGCCCCCTCAACTGGAACTCTGTAGATCAGAGACTGTCAACCTGGTCCCACTAGTGGTTGTTTCAGGATTCTAGGTGGGCGGTAGGGGGTTCTACGGCACAAGCTGAATCCTCCTTCCACCGAGCACTGGTGGGCGGTAAGGAAATTTTACCATCAAGAAAGATGCATTAGTGGTGATAGGTATAAAAAGGTTGACTACCCCTGCTGTAGACCATGTCTGGGAAATCATTCTCTTTCCACCAGGCTGAGGTCTCAACTTCCTCCTCGCTTTCAACTCTACACAACACACCTTTTTCCATTGCATGTGGTGACTCCACTTGCATGCTTGCAGGTACTTGCTATCTAAAGCAAACACACAGTTGTCTGTGACTAGGCTGCAAGCAGGAAGAGCACAAAGGCAGCTTCGAATGACAGGTTATTATTGGGGAAGGTAGCCTACCAGAGATTTTAACTGGGTTTTAGTCCTTGGGAAAGCTCAAGGTGCTTCCTCTCTAATATTTACTTAGCTAACAAAATGCATATTCTTCTTGATTGTAGCAGCACATCTTTGTGTCTGGACAGGCTTTCCTAAACAAAAATGTTTTAAGGGTGCAGCGACAAGTCCAGCACCTGCCTGGCTTCAACAGGCAGGGAGTTCCAAAGTGTAGGTGGTGCAGCATGAAAAGATGGGTTTCTTACAATTTAATGCACTAGGTTCGCACATGCAGGGAATGCAAGAGCCTACCTTGTTGTCAGGGGCAGGTTGGCAGTCTTCTAGTCTCACGCCAAAGGCCCTTGGAGCAGGCTTCTTGTTTTTCTTCATTATGTTGATACCCCAAGGAGCTTTCTGGTGGGCACTGTCATCTGGGCAGGGGGAAAGAATAACAAAAGCAAGTTCACTGGCTGAGCAACATAACAGGCCAAAATCAGACGAAAAATTATCACCCAGTGGCCTGCCTAAAGCAGTGATGGGGGTACCACAAGTCTGCAGGCATAATCAGGCCCATCAGTCCTCCTCATTTGGCCCAACAGACCATTTTATCCACCTGCCATACATCTGAGCATCAGGTGTGCTGCAGGTAAAGATGACAAAAGTGACAAAAGTGGGGGTTTGCAAGCACCACTGATCAGCTGGTAACTGGTGCCTACAAAGCCACACCTTTGTCAGCATGGTTTGATTTCAAATAATACCAGCATATGAAAATGGGTGGTTGTGATGTATTTGTCAGGTGGGTTACCCTTCCTTCCTTCCTTTCCTCACATTAAAAAATGATAATTGTGCACATGAAAAGCTAGCCTGACAGTGACAAGCCTGGCTAATGGAGACACACACAAATAACTTCCAGGTAGGGAACTGAGGCAGAAGACAACTAGAAAATTTAAATAATTTTGTACAAAGCCATTTACAGTCATACCTCAGAAGTCAAACGGAATCCGTTCCGGAAGTCCATTCGACTTCCAAAACGTTTGGAAACCAAAGTGTAGCTTCCGATTGGCTGCAGGAACCTCTTGCAGTCAATCAGAAGCTGTGGAACCCGCACCGGATGATTGGATTCCAAAGAAATTTGCAAACCACAACACTCACTTCTGGGTTTGTGGCGTTTGGGGGCCAAAACATTCAACTCACAAGGTGTTCGACTTCTGAGGTACGACTGTATATTGATGGCACTTAAATACAGTGGTACCTTGGTTTACAACCATAACCCGTTCTGGAGGTCTGTTTGTAAACCAAAACAGGTTGTAACCCAAGGCGCGCTTTCGCCAATGGGGCCTCCCACAAAAATTTGTTCGTAATACAAAAAATGGGTTGCAATCCAAAAAAAGTTTGCAAACCGGGACATGCACTTCCTGGTTTGACGTGTTTGTAACCCAAAACATATGCAAACCAGACTGTTTGTAAACCAAGGTACCACTGTGCATACATACATAACCCAACTCTGCCAGCAAGTCATTGGCTGAGATATGATTTGAACCCAAGCCTCCCAGAGATCCTATATTATATCCAATAAGTCACTCTGGCTTCTGACCAGCAACCCTGGCCATCCTATACTGCTTCATAAAAACAAATATAAGCAGCTTTGAGGACATGTTAATGTAGAACGATAGAGGGATAAATTAAACAGTTGCTGCTGCAGCTGGAATGAGGCAGCAGGACCTCAGAGAGCAGAACTCCTAGGAAAATCTGAGCCCCAGAAGCTGTTGATTAAAAAAATTAGGCACTATTCACAGATTTGTGTGCTCCCTCTGGATATTAAGGTGCAAAGTACACAGAGTGTCTTCCCACCCTGTTGCTCACAAAGACTCAGAGATGCGCTCAAGGCTCTCATACCTCTTAGCGTGATGGTATCCTGCCGTGGGGAACGGGGTGGCCCTGTTCCTAGTTGCTTCTGCAATTCTGACTTCACCCCCGGCACACGAGGACCTTTTGGGGAGGAGTCTGGTTTGGTCCCAGAGGAGCTGTAAGGGAAAAGGAACATGCAATGTACCAACTCAAGGCCTCCACACATACAAACACTGGTCTTTGCCATCAACTGAACCAGAGAGGATTTTCAAAACTTTTTTTATGATGGCAAACCTATACCTTGGTTGTCAAACGGCTTGGCTCCCGAACAAACTGGCTCCTGAACACTGCAAACCCGGAAGTGTTCTGCTTTGCGAATGTTTTTTGGATGCTCAACATCCATCATGGCATCTGCAGCTTCCACGCCTTGGTTTTCGATCGGTTCCGGGAGTCGAACGGACTCTCCGAACGAATTAAGTTTGACAGCCAAGGTACTACTGTACACATAATTCACCTTTCATATTGTATCTTACGCTAATGCTAGACTACTCTACTATCACTCTGCATGGAGCTGCCCTAATTAACAGACTGGAAGCTGTAGCTGTACTATAATTTTATGGAAGCAAATATTCACAGCTGCAGGAATGATTCATGATGCTGGTTTTTATATTGTCTACGGACATCCATTTCTGGGAAGAATAAGGCACTAAACTGCAGGGGTGACTAAAGAGACTGATCCAAGTCAATCAGAGAGACAAAAGGCTACTGATGAGAGGCGCCATTATTGAACCAGCAGGGTGTGGAAGTTGTAAATGCAAGCTAAGAGTGTGACACACTTGACATCCACACTGGACTCCAATGTCCACAGCTAGGCGGCCAGGTTTGAAGGAGCGGAGCAGGCATGGGCATAGCAAGATTTATGTTGGGGGCAGGCTTTATGTTAGGGGGGGCAGAACCTCAGTTACTTCAGTAATTGTATTGATTTTTATTTATTTAGGGGGGCAGGTGCCCCCTGCCCGGCTATGCCCATGAAAGAAGTGCAACAGTAGGGATCATTCAGTTTACAGCTTAAGGGTTAACTCTGTTATCAGCAAGTCAACTAACCAAGAGGAGAGGAGGGGAGGTATTGCACACCAACCAGTGAAAGTGGCACCATCTTGAGTGAGGTAACATGTGCTTCAATTAGCTATATAATTGTGAGAGAGTTTTCTGGGAAATGTTAAGTTTAACCTAACCCTGCACTTAACAAGGAACAAGGGAAGAAATAGGATGCGTGAACCAGCAGGCTGGGATACCTGCCCCAAAAGTACTATCTGAGGCAGGCATGGCCAAACTTGTCCCTCCAGCTGTTTTGGGACTACAGTTCCCATCATCTCTGACCACTGGTCCTGTTAGCTAGGGATGATGGGAGCTGTAGTCCCAAAACAGCTGGAGGGCCAAGTTTAGCCATGCCTGACCGAGGTAACCTGTGTCTGATTGCAGATTGGGTCTAATCTAATAGGATGTTCCTTTGTATACCCCTACCCCACAAAACCCACAATCCCTCCACCTAGAAAACTAGCATGTCTTAAGCCCAGCTTCTCGTTCACAAGCTTGCTTTCTATGTGTGTGGGGACGGGGAAGATGTTGTATAGAGACTTGATCACATGAGTTCCCAACAGCAATCTAAAGTGGTGTATCCCAGATAGTTTAGAAAGAGCTAGACGTAGACTGACAAAATGGGGTGGGGAGAAGCAAAGAAGAAAGAATGGTAAGAAATTTACCTCACTTTTCTGTAATCATTTAGCTTCTTATTGATCAGTGCTTGGCTTGCAAACCCAGGGTCCTGGAGATTATTGGGAGAGAAAAGATATAGAAAGAAGGTTAACTGTCAGCTCAAAGCCACACAGGTTTCAACAGTATCTTGTTACTCTGCTGAATAAAGTTCCCCCTTTCAGTTCCATCAAAATTCTGGGATAGGCTAAAAAGTGGTCAGATCAGAGTTTGAACCAATTAATTGCCTGCACAGTTCATACATTCAAACAGGAATCAAGGGGTGAAGGGATGTTCAGCATATAATAATTAGGGCAGAACCTTTTCTTTCCCTGCATATATGGATAGTTTATCCTTCCTATCACCTCCAGCCAAAGGGGGCAGAAGACAGCCAGGCCCAATTTTTGGACAAAGCAACTTCTGTGCCTCCCAAAGTCAAGAAGCCCAAGTATGGAGATGAACAATTGCATGGTCATAAAATTGAGAGCACACTCTGCCTCCTAAATTCAGAATTATGCACAGGCCAAGATCCAAGCGTGGGCTGAGGCTTTTCGCCTTCCAGCAGCTCTTGTGGCTGAACCACCAAACTGACTTTTCAGCTCTCCCAAGCCTTAAGCTTTTACTAGAATGGAATTCTCAGGGACTGCTGAAACTTTCAGGAGGGGAGCAGGGAGAAACTTTGCTGCGTATACATGCTCACACTAGTGCATGTTCATGCTGTGGGATTGCTATACAAAGAAACTTCATGTAGAATAACTGCATGCACAGACAGAGCTCTTTAGTGCACTTTTGATTTACGAAGAGGCAAGCTGCTTTTTAAATAGAATGGTGGCTTGCCTCTTCAGCAGTAGAAGCTGCTGAGACAGAAATCTCATAAATTTTCAAATAAATCTCTGGTAATGGACACAGGTCCCCACCCCCCTTTCTAAGTGTATATTGCTTCTTTGGAAGACAGAATATATCCAACTGGATGGAGGCCACAAGATGTGTGCAGATCCCAACATGCCATGGGAGATCCATGGATGCTCACAGCAATGTGTGTGCTAAGACCAGGTACCATTGAGAATTTGCAGGTGGCCTCTTCCTTGGGGAAAAGGGCAAACACCTGAGAGAAAGCAAAGAGGAGACTGCCGACAGAGGTGTTTTGGAAAAGCCAGTGGCCCAGGAGCCAGCCAAGGGCAGTTCTCACCTCGCCCTCGGCTTTGCTACTCTCCCTGATGACTTTAATCCAGGCCAGCATGTCATCCCGATCCTCGGCCTGAAAGAGACATTCACAGAAGTCAGCGGTCGTCAGCCGGAAGACGTGCTTCCTCTTGGTGTCACTGTAGGAGATGTCTACCAGGCACGCTCGGACGCTGATTGGCGGCTGCTCCTCCTCACCTGGGGGCGGGGCAATGGCCACAGCCTCCCGCCGGTCCTTGCATAAGTAGAGCGAGTGTGCACGTAGGACAGCGAAGACCCGCTTCCACTGCCGAATGCCTCCGCCAACTTTCTGTAGAGGGAGAAAGAGCGAGAGTAGGAATTGGGCGCATGTTGAGGGAGGAGGAAGACAGAGGGGAGGTGAAGGAGAGAGGGAGAGAGATTTCCTGCAAAGATGTATTGGGACACCAAATTCTGATAGGCAACACTTCAGCTTCAGTAGTGCCTGGGATCAAGCCCTTTTGCTGTCTCAGGCTTAATATGGGTATGTTCACATTACTGCTTGCTCTGCATCCAGCGTACTTCTACTGCTAGTTTTCAATTTCATATTCACACGATGTCAGCCACAGTCCATATTGATCCTGTAGTTTCTTGGCAAACAGTGCTATTTGATGCATTATTATTCTTTGCTCAAACCAGTTTCAATCAGACTAGAAAACTGGAAAATGTGAACGTATCCTAGCAGCCGCCGCACATGCACAGATGAGCGTGCATGCGCACATTAAAGCTTAATGGGCAAGAGTTTGTAGGGAGTGGGAGTGGGGGGAGCAACCCAAATGGTTATGTGTGTCTGGTGAAGATATCCCCCCTCCCCACTTTTCTGATGTGAACCCCACTGTGCAAACGCAGCTTGAAACGCAGCGGGGGTGGGGGTGATCTCACTGTGTTTTAAGGCGCTCATGTGAACATCATCTTGGGCAAGACCCGGTCTCTTGCCCTAAGCTACCTATTTGC
Organism: Podarcis cretensis; assembly: GCF_951804945.1. Taxonomy (NCBI): domain Eukaryota; kingdom Metazoa; phylum Chordata; class Lepidosauria; order Squamata; family Lacertidae; genus Podarcis; species Podarcis cretensis. Next base: position 24,715,335 of record NC_137182.1, on the reverse strand, counting down.
TAAATATAGGAAGGTTCCTTATACCAAGTCAGGCCATTGGTATACGCAGTGCAGTGCTGCCTACACCAGCCTTCCCCAACCTGATGTTCTTCATATGATGTTGGACTACAACTCCCATCAAGTCCATCCAGAATGGCCAATCATCAGGGATAATGGGAGTTGAATTCTAAATTATCTACAGGGCACTAGCAGTGGCTTTCTAACACATCAGGCAGGTGTCTTTTCCCTGCCCTACCTGGAGAAGACAAGAGATTGAACCTTGGCACTCTCATATTTAACACATGAGCTCTAGCACTGCGTTTTTGGTTTTTTTAATGGCAACAAGGTTTCCTCCAGCTGCAGTATAAGAAAACATTGAGTGAAATCCCACCTTCACCCCCCCCCCAAGAAGAGCATTCAAGAACTCAAGAACATGTTGCAGTATGTAAAAGATTTATATTTGCACCTTTATTGGAAATTACTTACAAGAAGAAACACCAAACTTTCAAACTGGGGGACAGGGTCCAAACTTAGTACACATGTGCAGGTTTGCTTATTTATATGATTGTCCAACAATTATGGATTTCTTATCGGTCACCTGGCTTCCACAGTTAAGTAAAATAGTACAGAAATCTCAATGTAGCTCCCTTTCTGAGCGTTACAAAGGATGGGACAGCACCACTCATTATTAGCAGAGAAAACTGTTTTTAAATTTTCTTTTTCATCTGTTTGGGAATAGGAATCTAGAAACATTGAGCATTCCACACACTACAGTAATGCACTGAAACCAAAGTGCTGGGTTGTTTCTGTATTATTATTTTTAAAGTTCAACTCCTATCAGATTCATTATTTTAAAACTGGGGTGGAGGTTATGTTCAGGGGGCTCGTATGCAAAGGCAATATCATGTGAAGTCAGGAAGACTACAGGAACTGCCCCTGGGAACATTGCACAAGGCCTCTGGAAGGCTGTGGGAGGTTTTCACGAGATCTTGGGGGGCCACCCGAAATAGTAGTAGTAGTAATAGGAGTAGAAGTAATGCCCTGCCCATCCTATTGGGTTGACCCAGCCACTCTGGGCAGCAGCTTCCAACAGATATAAAAACATATGCCTTATGTGACCTTCCCAGAGCCCAGCAAGCAAGGTGGAAGGCTTCAAAATTTTCTGTGGAAAGAAAACCTGGTGCAGAAAGAGCTTTTCAAGCCCTCCACCTTGCTTGCCGTGCTATGGGAAGGTTACACAAGATATTGGACTGTTCCCCCCTCCCCGCCTCCATTTATTTTCATTTTTCCGCCACCTGCACAAAACTGCAACTGCGTAAGTAAATCGTGCGTAAGCTGTGGGTCTGCTGTAGTGCTTAACTATGCTTTTGTGCAAGGGTGGGGAATCTGTGGCCCCTCCAGATGTTGTTGCTGGACTACAACTCCCAGCATCCCTGGCCATTGGTCATGCTGGCTGGGACTAAAGAGTTGGGAGTCCCAGCTACATTGCCAACTGCCCCCTTTAAATACTACACACACAGCAGACTATCCTGACTGGTGATGGCCAGTGCTTACCAGTGTATATATCAGAATTATTTCCTACCACTCCACCCCAACCAAAGACATACACCCACACTACTCCATCCTTGCCAGAAGGTACAACATACCTTGCCTTTCTTTGTGAGGATTTGTTTGTAATGGAGCCAGCCCTCTTTCCTCACGTCACTGAAAGTGACATCCAACAAGTCCGAGGTCGAATGCCGCTTCGATCGGGTGTCTTCAGAGGTACCCAGGCTATCCAAAGACTGCAAGGGGATGGGAAACAAAAGAGAGGTTGGTGGGCACCCATGGGTGGGAAGGCGACCACTGTTCAACCACTGGGGAAGGAGAGAGAAAAGGGAGGCCCCTCCAGACACGCTTTCCATTGTGCATGCACGATGATTTGTGCTCATGGTGGTATTGGGATGGTGATACGTGATCCTGCTTTCAATATTGTTTTGCCCCTAGGGCTGACAGACTACTTTGTTTCCTAATCAGTGGGCATCTTCCTGCAAAAATCCTATAACTTTCCATACCACAAATGTTCCAGGTTGTTCTGCTTTTGTTGCACTATATAACATTGTGGAAGCATTACAAAACTACTAATAAAGAAGAATGGCGTGTGGACGGTTCAGTATAAATCTACCACTAATGGCACATTGCAGAATACACCCACAAACAAAACAAAACCCTAGTCTTAGAGGAGGCCAGAATGCAGCTTTAATACCTCGTGTTGCGTTCCGCTCTCGTTACGTACTTTCAGCTTATGAAGGTGGGAAACCCAGAAGTGTTTACTTCCAGGTTTGCCACCTGGGCATGCGCAGAAGCGATGTGCGGCACACACATGTGCAGAAGAGGCGCTCTAGTTGCGGACTTTTCGAGGTGCGAATGGCCCCCCAAAACGGATTAAGTCTGCATCTAGAGGTACCACTGTATAGGTAAATTGTTGCTCAAATTAGGCCAAGGAACAGATTGAATGCTTATGCACAGGCAAAACATTGTTTGAGCAGACAAAAATGAGCAAGTGCTGCTCAGGCAGAGGTTCGGAATCATAGCTGTTAACTTTTCCCTTTTCTTGCAAGGAATCCTATTCGGAATAAGGGAATTTCCCTTTAAAAAAGGGAAACGTTGACAGCTATGTTCAGAATATGTTTCTGGTGAACCAGGGGAGGACAGTACATTGCTTCAGCATGGGGAGGGAAGGAGAAGTGAACCTGTTCTAGCTACAGATGTAGAAAATGTTACTTTTTTTTTACTTCTTAAAAAAAACAGATAAGGAAACTAGAAAGGAATAGTCGGTGGGTGTGCTTTAAAGTTTTATTTTCTGTTTAATTAGAGTCACAATACACAAGTGTGATGAGGGATTGAGACAGGCAGAATCTAGTGATCCACTTCCCCTCCCTGCTTTTAAGAAAAGGAGGATCACAGAGCCACAATACTTACCCCATCAGTGAAAAAGCTTCTTAGCATGCGGAGGCTTGGCACCCGGCTCGGCAGCCTCCTAAGGAGAAACCATCAATACAGTTGACATGAGCTACGCAAATTAAAAAGGGAACGAGCCCTGCTTACACTCAGGCACGTCACTGCACATAACACACACACACCAAACTCCAGAGTGAAACTAACTCTAATCCATCTCCTGCATTTCAGAACAAAAGAGGAAGAAACCACACTCCATGCTGCATAGGTTGCACACATCATGCCACCGGGGCAGGCAGCAGTGGGGTGGGGGGGACTAAAGAAGAATTCTATGGTACAAAGCTTAACATATTTTGAAGATTAAGACTCAGCAACACCTAATGGGTTTGGGGTACAGAAGCTTACACCACAACACAATTGTGGCCAACACTATCACCCAGAGGTTGGGAGCCCTGCATACAGAACCAGTAAGTCATAGATAACAACTCCCGGGAGAAGGGTTCCAATACCAGTGATTCCACATAGACAAGAGGCACATAACTGCGCAAAATACAAACACATGGGGAGAGGGGCCAAGGCTCAGTGGCAGAGCACATGCTTGACATCCAGAACATCTCAGGGTCAATCCCTGGCATCTCCAGCTGAAGGATCTCATGCTGCAGAGATGGAAAATCTTGGAAGAACTGTTGCCCCTTTGGAGCAGAATGGGGGTAAGCCAAGGTGGCTTCCTGCAGATGCCGTCGGACTCTGACTCCCACCATCCCTGACCACTGGGCCAACCGCGGTTGCTGATGCTGGTGGCAGCTGAAGCCCAACAACATCTGGAGGGCACCAGATTGGCTAACTGTGGAGTAGACAAGACTGAGCTGGTTGGACCAAGATTGGTGGTCTCCAGATTGGTTTTGCTGCCAAAACCTTTGAAAGGCTGAAGGCATTGCCTGGCTCCACCCACATAATGCAGCTGCTCCTCTGGAATGTGTTGCCAATACCAAACAAATCAAAACAGTTCAGAAAGAATGCATAATAGTCACCAACCCCCCTCTCAAAATCAGCTAATTACAAGGAACTGGGGGGAGGCGGGGAGGGGCAAAGAACCAAACCCACCTCAGAAGCTTCCCCTCATCTCGAAATGTGTTCAGACCATCATCACATGACTTGGAGCGTTCTGTGGTTATGGCTAAGAGGTAGGAAGACCGGCGACTGGCTTTGATGTTGCCTGTGACAAAGCAAGGAGGAAGGTAAGCAAAGGTCAGCAAAAGTAAAGGGCGGAGGTTGAAGGGGCTGGAAAAGGGACATTTAGCCCAACCACCTGCCCCCCAAGGGACCACTGCAATTGACACCCTGTTGTATCACCACCCTGTTCATTCTTTTATTGTTACTCACAGGGACCAGCCTGCAGAGAGAGGACCAGGGTGTGGAACCTGCAGGGAGCAAGTGCATTGGCGGAAGGCAACAGGGGTACTGTTGTTGTTGTTGTTGTTGTTGTTGTTGTTGTTAAGGCTAGGCAGATTGCACAGGAATGGCAAAATGCACTCAGGTGCATGGGAAAACTGCCCAGGAATGACAATTAGCTCCTGACTCCAAGTGTGGCAATGAGTCAAGTGATTCTGAGCATAAGCAAAGCCCACTGAGTCATCTCAAGGGAAGTTCAGCAGGTTGCATCTCCAAGCCACCCAACACCCAATGTCCAGCAGTGACAGTTCCCAATGCCTGGTGGAGGGAAACACCCTGACATCAAGGGTATGTGACTACAGTGGAATCTCGGGTTACAGTGGGGATCCGTTCCGGAAGCCCCTCCGCAATGACACACATCGAAGCACCACGTCTGTGCACGCGCAGCGTGATTTAGCACTTATGCACATGCGCTGAACCCAGAAGTAACCCGTTCCGGTACTTCTGGATTTGCCGCAGACGTTCGCCAAAGTGGATGCAGAACGAGGTTTGACTGTATATGGGGAGGGGGGCAACTGAAAACAGTGAAACTGAAAACAGCCAAAACCAAACTTTCAATCAAGGGCGGAGTTTGGCAACTGATCTCTCTTCAGTTGGCCATGTGTGGGTAGATTTGTAGGAAGGAGCAACATCTCCCTATAAAAACTAGGTCAAACACAGGCTCACCCTAACGTGACTAAAGATAAACAAGATGATGCACATTTTAAAGAGCTAGAGAGGATATTAGCAACTAGGGAGGTGCTTGTCACTGTTGTTAAGTTGGGAGCCTGCATATGGCCAGGATCCCCTCCAACTCACCCCTGCCATGAGGTTTCTGGTCACAATGCCTGGCCCAACAGTGGTTGGGAGCAGCGGGCAGCTTTTGTTCCCACCATATTATCTCCAGGTTCAATGTTTCATTATCCCCACATAGGCAGCCATTCACTTATATGGAAGAAGGTGCAGGGGTACACTTGCAGACAACACTGGGGTCAGGGCTAAACCTGCCCTACTACTCCAGCTATCCAGGTAAGGTGACATGTTTTGCCTCCTCTCCATTGCATCTCACATTAAATAGTCTGTATAGTTTGCCCGACAGGATTTAAATGAATCCACACTGAGCCAGTTCCAATTTGCACAGCTCCACCACCTCCATATGCATATTTCACACCCTGTGACCCATTTCTGTGTGACACTAGACTGGGCTGTAACCCTGAGATATGGATTTAGATATATGCAGACATCTTATATTGATATATAGAGGGAGCCTTCGCAGCACGAAAGTTAAACAGATGGCATGCACAGGAAAAATTTAAACTATGTTCTACCTTGGCTCCCACTTACAATTTATCACCTGTATTTCATCTTCTCAAAAGCCCACCCATATTTGAACAGGGTCTGGAGCAAAGGCATGAAAGGCACCAAGCAAAGTTCCACCTGGGATTTTGGCACTCATTTATTCTATCTTCCCCCATGAAGGTGGACAGACTGGAAGTGGCAAGAGGCTGACTACACGGATTATGTGCTTATTGGGATTCAGAAGTGTTTGTATCAATACAGTCATGCCAACAAATGTGTATCTTCTTAGAAGCAAACACAGACTGTGGACCATTGTGCCCCAGACCGTTCCCCCCCACCCCCCACCCCCGATATCTGGTAGCTGTGAGGCAAAGTTTTCATCTCCCCCGAATAAGAATTAGGAGACTTGTGTCATGCTTATGGCTCCAAAGTGTTTACTTTTCAAATGTAAAAGAGAAACATTGACTGTCCTCAGGGGAATCCACCTTCTGTGCCTCTGCACGAGTCCCTGTCCTGAATGTACTTCCTGCCTACAAGCAGGAAAGGCCAGAGCAGTGGATCACACAGACATGGTAGGCAACCTCTTCCCAGGGTGAGTAATTTAGGCTCGTGGGAGCCCTTCATTATATAATTTCACCACCACTGACAGGTCCAGCATCATACTAGCAATTCCCTCAGAGCACACAGTTTGAGAGCTACTGCCTTAGAAGTCTAAGGCTTAAAGACTTGGCTTTCAAACTCTCTTTTCCCCGTCATCTCATGATTCAGCTTCAGTGGAATTTATTATAAAACATACCATTGCCTCTCTCTGCACCACCCCACCCCCACCTTTCTTGCACCATAGCTGTTGGGCAGAACAATTCTCAAGCAAATTCTCTTAACTCAAAATTTTCTTTCAATTCCTCACCCCCCACCCGATCTATATATATTTTTCCAAATTTGAAAAAAGAGGGGGAAAAGACAGCAGCCATAAATGAGAAGGTTGGAGTTCGGTTTAAGAATCTTGGTGGACATGTTTGGAAACGGAACTCTTTCCCCCGGTATTAAAACTGAGCAAACTGGTACTTATCGTCCTTGCCTTAAAATTCATGAACCAGAATTCAAAATGAAACGTGGCTTTCAAAACAACAACATTACTAATTTTGAATGCAAAGTTCCAAAAGGTTTGAAACTGATAAATCCTCCTTATAGAATTTCTGCTAAATGTGAAAGTTATGTTTGGTCTTTAAAACAACCCAAACAATTGAATCTGACAATAGGTGGGGGCTCCCTTCTCTAGGCAAGAGTTTCAGGCAGGCTTGCCAACGTTTTGAGAAGGGCATATCTCAGTGATAGAGCACATGAACAGCATCAGGAAGATTCCCATGTTCAATTCCTGGCATCTCCAGATAGAGCTGGGAAAACGCTCATCCAAAATCCTAGGAGTCAAGGTAGACAAGTACAGTCATACCTCATGTTACGTTTGCTTCAGGTTGCGCGTTTTCAGGTTGAGTCCTGCAGCGACCCGGAAGTACCAGAAAGGGTTACTTCCGGGTTTCGCCACTCGCGCATGCACAGATGCGCAAAATGACGTCAGGCGCATGCGCAGAAGCGGTGAATCGCGACACACACAGACGCACAGATGCGGGTTGCGTTCTGCTCATGTTGTGAACGGGCCTCCAGAACGGATCCCTTTCGCAACCACAGGTACCACTGTACTGTGTGAGACTGACTGATGGTCTGATTCTGTAAAAGGGAAATCTGCATGTTCCTTTTGCCTGCAACTTCTAGCCCCAATAGGAAGATGTTTGAAGCCAGAAGGCAGCAGGGTTGGAAAGGTACTTACTGCAATCCTGGGAATAATGGCGGTTGATGGCGAAGGTGAAAGTGGGCGAGGAAGGGCTGGCGGAGAGCACAGGGGCGGAATTCATGGCGCTTGAGACGACAGAGGAGGCGGGGATGTGCTTTGCCTTCAGGTCGATGCTGGGGCTCGTCGGCTCATCTGGAATAGCAGAGAACACCATAAAATGGCAGAACAGGAAGAGGAGGGGCAAGCTCTAACCCCCCTAACCTTAACAACTTAAGACTGGATCAGGCCAAAGGCAGCATTCTGTTCTCACAGTGGCCAATCAGATTATTATGGGAAGCCTCAAAGCAGAAACCCAAGCACAACAGCACTCTCCCCACTGGGGATTCCAAGCAGACAGCATTCAAAGACACGCTGCCTCCAATCGCAGAGGCAGAACTGAACCATCGTGGCTAGAAGCCGCTGACAACCTTATCCTCCATGACAGCATTCAGACTAAGGACTGCAGCTCTCTGAATGGGGAGATGAATGAGGTTCTTGCCACAGCCTGTAAGGCTTTTGCCCAGGTCCCTTCAGACACTTGGGGGTCCTCTCTAAATGAGCGGTTTTGTATTAAATAGACACTGGGAGATGGAGGAGGGAAAGAGTCCAGTGGCTGGCAAACAAGGGGAGAGCTGAGTAGTAGTAGCAGCAGGAGGCCACCTTAAGAGAGACTAGAGTGGTTAACAGAGAGTAGGGGTGGGGAGCGTTTTCCAGTCTGAGTCAGGCTGAGTTCCTTTGTGGGCAACCACATGCCAACAGTGGGAGAGGCCAGAGGCAAAAGTGGGCAGAGCAACAAATGCAAATTTTACCATTGTGCAGTAGGCTAGTTTCTACACACCCCACCCCACCCTCACAATCCTCCATCCTGGCAAGCAAGAAGCATTGTCAGAGTTCAAGGATATATTCCAGCCAGGGGAAAGCATCCTAGGAAGGATGGCAAGAGGTATAGTCTGGGAAGATGGGTGCAGCTCAGGAGGGGATGTTAGAATTCCTAGGGAAGCCTAGGGAGATCCCCAGGAATTTAACATCCCACCAGGAGAGGAGGGTGCAATTCTTTGCCAAGTACCCATGCAACTGACCCCTACCCACTTATAACAGAGCCGTTTGAACATGATCACAGCTGTCAGAAGAGGTTCATGCCCAATCCCCAGCTCCCACCTAGCTCAGGTAAGGACCCCACAGGGTGGGCAGGAAGCAGGTGGCGAAAACAACAGCCAAGGGGGCCAACCCTGTAGTTCTGCTCACATCATGGCCTGCTGTCACCCTGCATTGGATTTTTGCTGAAAGTGGCTGGTTCTGGCTACTTCCAAGAGACTGGCCACATCTACATGCCAAACTATGGCCTAGAGCAAACATGGGAAGGCGTTGGCTCCCCGGGGCAGAAATGAAAGTCGCTCAGCTCTGGCTTGGTCCTTCGAACTCATGATTTATTTTTGGCTACAGATCACAGTTAAGGAGAAATTTAGCTTGCAATTCCAGGTTCAGACGACACACTAAGATAAACCTTGGCTTAGCTGCCATGCTGCACTGAGCTAAAAGGACCAGTGAGGAGCAAAGTTGGTGTGAGTTTCTTTCTGGAAGCCATAACATTCACGCAGTCCCGATAAGCCACAGTTTGGCTCACCATGGCATGCATTCCAGACTACTGTGTACCACGTGGTATGACACAAATGTATAATGTTATGTGGCACTAGAAAGTGAGCAGGGCTAGCATGAAGAGAAGAACTGGATGAAGTCTCACTCATGCAGCACCAAGTAACTGCAAGGAGGTGCACTATAAGTAAATCTGCACTGTTCCATGGCAGGAAATGTGGCTTTGGCTGTTGCTCTTGCTTCCCTGCTACTGCCTGCTTCCTGGGTCTTCGCACTGACAGAAGCCAGAGGCCTCTTCAGCCAAAAACAACCCTGTTCAGACTCCCCTTCCTGCCGACTGCAGCTAGGAGCCTAACAGATGAAGATCTCCATTTTGCTCCTTTGTTTACATTTTAGGCACTTGTCTGTATTATATGCATAAACCACAGGGGAAGTGCTGAGTTGGGAGTAAATTTAGGGTGTGTGTGTGTTATGCTTATCTTCCCAGACACCAGCTTTCCACCCCCACAGCAGCATCAGCAAAAGGTACACGATACGGATATGATTTATGTCCTACCGAAGAATGCCCAAGCACCTCCTACTACTGTGAAGACAGCCTTACATACCGAGGGAAGGAGAACTTACACAGGTAAAAAGCAAGAGCCTCTATGAGCAGACACTGCTCTTTAAGAAGGGGATATTGTTGGGTCCAATTGCCTGCTCCACAGTGGGAAGCCCAGGCTATTTCTGAACACCAGCTCAGAGGGGCCCCCTACTGCCACAACGCCATTTGCAGCCTGGCATCCCCGGAGGGTGCGGCCTCTTGACAGTGAACAGAGCCAGCTGGGAGGGACCCAAGCTGGGGGAACGAAATGTTAATACAAGGGAAGGAAGCAGACTCTCCTTCACCCCGTTCCTTGCCCCTTCCAAGGACTGTTGCGTTATTGTGTGCCCCTTTTCTGTATTAAGTTCCTGTTTTGCACACTGATGTGCCAATAGCAGTTTCACAGCATAGCATAGCTAGGACTGGGAGTTTTGAAATTAAAAGCCTGGGACCTGCAGGAAAATATCCGTTACTGGGAATTACTCACACAACCCAACCCAACTGTCTGCGGCCGTGTGGTGCCCAAGAATACAAACGACACCTAAACACACACCCCCTGACCCCGAAGTATTAAAGAGAGTTGGTGCCTTAACTGGGCTATGTACTCTGTGGCCTCCAAGACTCCAATGCATGTGGCTGCCTAACAGATTCACATATTTTCGCAAGCCTCCAGCTTGTAAATATAAATTGGTTGTGAAAAGGAATCTTAATGGTGGGGAGGCAAAAGCGACAGTAACTAGTTGCCAGGTAGAAGAAAACAGCACCAAGGAAGTCGGGGGTGGTGGGTGGGGAAGAGAACAGCGCCTTCTGGCCTAAGGACAGCTCACAGCTGTACTAACACAGGTTTTGCTCCTGCTTTGTCAGCAGCACAAATAGCAGACAGTCTGATGCTAAGATGGTGTGAGCCCTATTAATCTACCTTGCTTAGAGACTGTGCTATGTTACATTGCAGCATAGACAATCCCTTCCTGCCTACTTGCTCCTCAGCATCTAACCAACAGGCTGAGTTCTGGGGAGTGGGGTCCGGGGGGGGGGGGCGGGTTTCATTCACACTTCAGAATCACAGAAAGGAATTCAGAGATTCAGATCCTGCTTTCTGCTGCCTAGTGTGAACTGCTCACCACCTCTTTGCCACTAATGGAGATTTCATTCGGAATGAGGAAACAGAATGGATAATCAGCTGAAAGAGGGCAAACACCAGTCCAAGGATATGATGAATACTCCTCAGATGACTTCATTTGACTTATCCGAAACTTCAGACTTGCCCTGCCATTTTTGCACTAGGGAAAACTCTGCAGTAACTCTACTCTGGTCCAGAGCCTCTTCCCCAAGTACAGCAACCTGCACTCTCTACTTACCAATAAATGGAATGGACGCTAGGGAATCCTCTGGCGTAGCCAATGGGGCCACTCCCCGCTTGTTCTCTTTACCGGCTGCCAGCGCCGGCGGAGGGGGATCGCAAATATCTGTTTCCTTCATGTCATCCGGGAAGACAAAGTTCATCTGTCTCGCAGGAGGAGGCATTTTGCGTCCAGTTGGGGGCTTTTGCCGGAGAACCACCTCGTCCCTCCTTTCCTCGGCCTCGGGCTGCAACCGTTCCGTGGGCTGAGGTGGAGAAGCCCGCTCCAGAGGCCTCGTGCCGTTCTCTTGCTTGGCTGGTCTTTGGTCCATAGGGATTTCTGGGCTACTGCCCAAGGGAGGGTCCGGGCAAGGAGCAGAGGCACTTGGGAGCACGGCAGTGGGCAAAGGCCTTTCGACGTAAGGGGGCGTCGAGTGGTTTCCTTGCCTTTGGGAAATATTAATGGTCGGAAGGTCACCAAAAGTAGCATCCCGGAACGACAGGGCATGGAGCAAGCCAGTCCTGCGCTGGAACGAAGGGCTGTAGCTCCGGTAACCAATATACCCAGAGTCATTGATGCTCTGGAGGTTGGGTTGGGAAGGGTGTTTCTGAACATGTGCAGGAGGCGGATCCCTAGAAGAGGCAGAAGGGATATAGGAACCTGGGTGGCTAGGCTGGGCTCGATTAACTTGCCCGTGCCGGTAAAACCTGTCCGGTGACCACATACACCTCTCATATCTAGGAGAAATCAAAGCACCTTGTTCAAGAGCTTCCAAGGATTGCCCGTATTTCACCAGGTAGTTATCCGATCGAGCTCGGTAACTCCAACTATCGTGTGCAGAGGACTGGATTAAAGTGTCTTGAGAAGCACTGTGAGGCCAGCCCCGGGAGGCCGGGGCGTCCCCCAGCCGGTCTTGCGAGACGCTCCGGTAGCGAGGCGGCATGGCGCAGTGGCGCTCCTCCGAAGAGCTTCGCCGCGGCACTTGGCTCGAGATCCAGTTGGACAAGGCCTGCTGGCATTCTAGGCGGCTGACAGATTTGGGGCCGGTTCCGGCACAGTCCCGGGAGGGCCGGCCCTCGCGGGGAGCATCCTTCAACCCGCCATGAGCGCGGTGGTCGGGGAGTTGTTTGGGGGGTCCGTAGCAGGCGTGGTTGGGCATAGAGGGAGCAGGGGGGGCACAGTACCTCTCGGGCAAGGGGGAGGCTATAGAACCCGGGCAACTGCTGTTGGAGTAGCGGGAAAAGGAGCCAGAAGCTGGGATGGGCCTTGTGACAGGCACCCTCTGGGTCATTCCATACTGGACCTCCTCTGTGCGGTGGGCGGGGCTGGAATGGTTGCTACTGAAGTTCTGTGCGGACTCAGCCCAAGCAGTGGGGGGGATACGCTGGACCGCAGTGCTGCTCAAAGGAGAAGATGGGCCTGAAGACCCCGAATGGTAGGGTTGTCTGTTGTCCACCTGCTGTCCTTGGTACGTCTCAGCTGCTGGGACATCCCGAGGAGAGGCCTTCGACTGGAACGGGTATGTTTTGCGAGGGTAGCAGATGGGTGGTGGCTCAGGGATGCTCTGGGCCCCTCCAGAGTATGGTTCATTGCCCTTTAAGTAGGCATCTTGAGAATATGCCTGAAAAGGAAGGGGAAATAGAAAAAAATGGGTAAGGGCTGGACAGGTAGCTGAGCTATCAAAAGGGAACTGTTTTATGGCAAATGTTTATTGAGCACATAAATTGTTCAGACTGCGGAAGGGATCCACCCAACACTCATGGGAAATGTGTATTTTAGGGTAATAAACAAAACACTAGCACATAGCATGACAAAAGTGTATGATTTGATTGGGACAAGTTGTTTGTTGTTTACTGTTGTAATGCATGTTTTCTCAAAATGTGTCTTCTGTACCTTGAAAAATACATAAAAACACGGTTGGTTGGTTGGTTGTTCTGTGTTTGTTTGTTTTAAAAAGGCAACTGTTTATCTACACAGGCAAACAGGATGCAACATCAAGGAGTTGGTCCTTAAATGTGCCCCACAAAACAGAGAAATTTATATATGTGTCTGAGTACACTAGCATTATTATATGGTAAAGGTTAGCAACTGATGGTGTCTTCTCCCTGCCTCCCCCCCAAGTGTGCTGCCTTGTTCTCCAGCTGCAAACCTAGGAACCTGGAGGGATATTGGGGCTATAAAAACAGAAATTGCAGGCAGAGTGCTCATAAGTTTGGCTAATCGCCTCCCAGACCCTTTTCAAAGTGGCCCTCTAGCAAAACCAGATGCTGACCTTACACACATTCCAGAGCCCTGTAGCAAATGATCAAGCATATTTTTAGAAGAAAAAAGTGATATTCACTCCTTTGTAACACTCTGCACACACACACACACACACACACACACACACACACACACACCCTATCAACAGTCCATAGCCCCTCTTTTTTGAGTTTCTCCCCCTCCTTCATAAGCATCATTACTTCGGTTCCCTTGCACTCTTCCACCGCTTCCTAAACTACTCTATATTTGCAGCCTCCATGCCAAACTAGAACCTCTCCCATTTCTAGATGCTTTGAGAGATTCCCCACCAGCAGCAGCCAAAAACATAAAGAAGAGAGAAAAGACTACTTTGATTATAGCAGCGAATCAGGAGCTGTGACCCTTCAGACATTGCTGGACTAAACCTCCCCTTACCCCTGACTGTTGTCTAAGCTAGCTAGGGGTTGAAGAGAGTTGTCCCTCAACAACATCTGGAGGGCCACAGCTTCCTTGCCCCTAACCTACAGCCATCTTTGCAAATCCACAAGATTCTGTGCAATCACAGCCGTTTCTGCCTATGGTAGTAGCAAGGGGGCTTTTAGCCCATATAAGTATTTATACAAAGGATGTATTTGTGCAGGTGTGTATCTCAGCCAAGCCTTTCTTTGCCCCTCCCCACATAACAAACCTGGCTCTTCAAAATCTAGGCATTACATCAGCAAATGAATGTCATCAAAGCTTTATTTGGTGAGGAAACACAAAGATAGGGGTAGGCACCTGGCTTGGGGAGACACAAGCTGACCTCTGACCCAGGACTACAGCCCTCCCCCCCCAACCTGCCCTCTTGTTCCACTGGTTGGGCCAGTGAGCTGGCAGTGGTCAGCAAGCTACAAACAACTGAAGATTGCTTCCTTGCTAGTTCTATGGGTAAGCAATTGGCCAATGGAGACATGGAGTGGGGACCACCAGACAGGACGGTGGCCACCCAAAAGCTGGATCTGAACCTGCTATAAGTGTCCTTGTTAACTTCTAAAGCCATCTGAAAGGCTGCAGGTATAAGAATGTTTAGGATTCAGATATAAGAGACTGCACATTTCTTTTATTCCTTCGACCATGCAATGACACAAATATGCCTCTAACGTTAAAGCAGGCTCGCTTTTCTTGAATCACCAGACTTCCCTGGTGGTTTGAGTTTAAGAAAAGTTGAGAAATAAAAATGGAAGGTTTTCCAGAAACAAAATGAAAGTGGAGAAGCTAGGGATGGGGACTGAATTTGCTATGTCTTAAATTGGGGTGGGGGTGGGGTATTGCAGATATTGGTGTGTCCAAGCATGAAAGAAAAAAAAAATACTTATTCTGACTCATGCCCACATCTGAAGCACTGCTAGCTAGGACAGAATCCCAGGATGCAATTTGCGTGCAGAAGGAAAAACAAGCTGCTCCTCACTGAGAGAGGCCTTGCCAGAGTCAAGCAGAGATGGGTGGGAAGGGTAAAGAGAAAAAGCTCCCATTATTCCCCTTCACCATTTCAAGCATATATGGATTCCCCTTTTCTTCACCCTCCCACCTTAAACCTTTGCTAGGGCGCCTTCACTAGAATCTACGCCTGGACACCAAGCTAAAGACCCAAAGGTTCATAGCTGCTCCTGGCCCAGCCCTCCTGTCACACTGGAATCCTGCCTCTGTTAGAAGAAACCACATTTCTGGCCAAGGTCTCGCCAAGATCCAAAAAAGGAGCTATGTCTGAAACAAAGCCTCAGCTGAAAGGAGTAGCGAGAGCCTCCTTGTTAAGGCAGCTGATGACAAGAGTGAACGAAAAGAAAATAATAGAATAAAAAAGAAGAGTGTTACTGTGGGCCATACATGTTTTTCATCAGCTGCTAGAGAACAGTTTGCCTGGCGCTAACAAATCCCTTCGCCCCCATCCCCTGCCAAACTTCAGGCACTGTGGCAAAGAAGGCAAAATCCATTTGCCTTCTACTTGGAGCAAGGATGACATGCCACCCTCTTGCCACTTAGCTAAAAATCAGGACATTTTTGCCTGCCAAAGAAACTCTGCTCCATTTTTCAGGCCAATAGATCTGGCCAAAGATACCCACAATGTTTATTTTTAATAGTGACAGAATGCACACAATATAAAATTACTACCTTTGCTTCCTTCGCCGCTGTGTTTATAGTCCTGTATCTTTTGTTGCTCCCTCTTTTCTCTCTCCTCTCTTCAAAAAAGACCAGTCCTCCCTTCCCCTGGGAATCTCTGACGTCCAAGCTAATATTTCCTCTCTTTCTCAATCTTTCCTTTTAAGTTTTGCTTTTTTAAAAGAGAGAGAGAGAGAACTGGGGGACGTCCTGATGTGGGAGGGATATAGAGAGCCGAGAGAATTCCTTTCCGTGCATCCTGTCAAGAGTCACTCTGTAGCCCAGGGTTCTCCCATTGGCTGACCCAGCCGGCTTTCGCACCACAGGAATGCTGACACACCCCTGTGAGGCACCAGGGCAGAGGGAAACCCACACAAAGGTTCCTTTGCTGTACGAGATGTGGAAAAAGCAAAAGCAGCTTCGGGTGGCCGGCTCCTTACACCTCAGCTGAGAGTAACTGCCTCTGTGGCTGTGATCCTTTGAGCTGAACTTTGTAAGAGAGCTGCTCAGCACAATTCCTAAGTTGCCCTGGGCCAATTCTGGAGGTCACCAAGAACCAACAGCATCCATGTTCCTACATCAGCATTGTTGTCTTTCCAGCATAATTCAAAGTGCTGCTTTGAGCCTGTAATGCCCTAAAAGGCTTGGGCCTTGCACACTTCAGACTGAGGATGTTCAATTTACAGCTGGCAAGCTTTATCAATTTTCTCTCTTTCTCCTTCTCTCTCTCTCTCTCTCTCTCTCTCTCTCACACACACACACACTTTTTCAAAATTTTAATCAAGAAAATTTTGCTCATATGTATAATGAAAAGTGAACATTTTGGAAGTCGAATGGACTTCTGGAACAGATTCCATTCGACTTCCAAGGTACGACTGTACTGTGAGAATAAAATGATCCACACTTTCGTAACACAGGCTCTTTTGGTTTTCTGTGCTGAGCTCCTTAATCAACATGGGGACATTTCAGCAAGTCCAAGCTGTTCTTCATGCAGCTCAGTAAAAACCACCACCAGGAAAACATCCAGTAAGACACTCACCAGCTGTAGAATATCCTCATCTTTGGGCATGATGGAGAGCTCCAAAGCATCTTCACTGCAATGAGGAGACAGAATTTTGCAAAAGGAAACAAACAAACAGTTATTGATGAATAGGAACTCAATGTATTCAAACCACCCAACCTAACTCCTAAAGTAGGTGGGAGAAAACCACCAAGCATTAAAAGCTTCCTGAAACAGGGCTGCCTTCAGATGTCTACAAAAAAACCCATACAGTTGTTAAACTCTTTGAGATCTGCCAGGAAGTTGCTCCACAGGGTAGAGGTGACTACTGAAAAGGCATTCTGTCTGGTTCCCTGTAATTTCACTATTCGCAGTGAAGGAACCGCCAGAAGGCCCTTGGAGCTGGACCTCAGTGTTCAGGCTGAACAATGGGGGTAGAGATGCTCCCTCAGATATACAGGGCTGAAGCCGTTTAGGGCTTCACTTGGTTGAATATGCTTGCCTAAACAAAAATGTTTTTAGCAGGCACTGAAAACGCCTGATGCCATGGGGTGCGGTGGGGTGGGGTGGGAAGGAAGCCACACCAGGGGGCACCTCTAGCCACCCCCTCATCAAACTGGAGAGCCCATTTTAACAGTTTTTATTTATTTATTGCTGTGTGTTTGTTGAAACTTTAAGTCCCATCCTCAAGATTAAATACTCTCAGGAATCCTAACAATTAAAAGCAAGATAATCAACAAAACAAATTTGATTTTAAACAGCAGACATTTAAAAAAACCAACAGAACACAGAATTAGAACCAAGGCAGCAGATTGAAACCAATTTTGGCTCATGTTTTAAAAAGCAGCTGAGAAAATAGAAAGGTCTTTGGTGCAAAAATAGGAGCACCAAACAAGCCTTCCATAAATGCGGTGCCACCACCGAAAAGGCCTTCCTGGTGGTTGCTAAAAGCCTGACTTCAGAAAGGGGAAACACCCAGAGAAAGGCTTCCAATGATGTTTTTAATGCACAGATGAGGAGGAAGGTGGTCCTAACCTAAACTGTAAAGCAAGGACAGGGAACCTGGTGGCCTCCTGGTGGTGTTGGACTGAAACTCCCATAATCGCCATCCATTGGCCATGCTGGCTGAGGCTGATGGGAGCCGCACACAAGTGACACCTGGGGGGGAGGCACATGTTCCCCGTCTCTGCTGTAAAGAAGCTGCTTCACACCATGTCAGAAGAGCAACCCGTCAAGCCCAACGGCAGACTCAGCAGCAGCCCCTCAAGTCACAAAAGTTGTTTCCTAGCCCTGCCATGTGACGTCTTTCCACGGGAAATGCCAGGGGCTGAGTCTCTGCCCTGATGACTCTTTGACATCACATCTCATGTTTCTTTTACTAGAGGTTACCAGGGGGATGTGCGGGGGGCAGACATGAGTCAGCAACAGCCACATGCCCTCCACAATATCTTATTAGATCCTCAGGCCTAGTAACTCCAAAGCTGAGGTGAAATCAAACACAAGGATCTCCCGGCTCACAGCTCAACACTGCAACAGCCTTCCGCGACCCATTATACTACAGCAGACACCCCCAGTCTGGCGTCCTGCAGATGTTTTGAACTACAACTCCCACACCTGTGCTGGCTGGGGCTGAGGAGAGCAGCGGTCTAAAACATCTGGAGGGCAAAGCCACACTACAAACTATTTCTTCAGTGAGCAGTCCAGAATAATTAATAGCTGTTTAATCAATCTAACGCATTGGCTAGATTGCCTCTTTCCGTGAACCACTGAGGCCTGGCCAGGCTCGTCCTAGTTTTGCCCATTTTAAGCTTTGTTCTTCGCACACACACACACCCAGTTAATTATTTCCCCTCCCCTTTACCTCAGGTGGAAAAAGACGGCCATTCCTTTCCCTCAGAGATGGGGAAAAACATTTCCAAAATTTCAGGCGTCAGCCCTAGATTTCATGGCAGCCAGGCTTTCAGAAATTTTCCAGTTCCTCACCCCCCCCACCCCATCAATTCACTCCCAGACAACTTAGAAGAGGGCCTCAAGCCAGAAACTTTTCTTACCAAACTTTTCTCGTAAGGCTTGCAAGTCACCTGACGGGCAACCTTTACGACTGCTTTTTGCAGCTTGTCTGCAGAGTTGTCCTCTCTCTGTGTCTCTCTCTGTTTTTCCCTGGCTAGGTTCCCCCCCCCCACACGCCTTTGATGCTTCTGGGCCAGGCATTTTATATATATAGTTCCTGGCTGGATTGATTTCGTTTTACACGTTCCCTATTCGCTATATTTAGGTCCCCTTCTCAGGTTAGTCTGGCCTCCCCACGTCCCATACGCAATTCTGAAGGCTAATAGACCTCAATGCCACATTACAAAACACGGTGAGGCAGTGCCTCTTATTAGGCCATTTTTTTCTCTTTGCCTCAGGAACAGGCCAAATTTTAAGTGCTGAATGCAGCGCCTCCCCCTGGTCAGGGGAAGTGATACATTTTCACAAGAGCTGTTTAAGAGAAGTGCCTGTAAACATCATCAGACACAGCTAACTTAAGTCACCTGAGGAACTAGAATCTATAGATTACAAGAACAAAACCAGTGCTTTTTTTCCTAAAAAAAAATGTTTAAGGGTACTCTCATTTTGACTCAAGAAAATCACCATTTTATAGTTCAAATCGGGGAAAATAAACACAGTAAATGGAAAAAAGTACAAAGATTCACAAAATGTTTAGGGGTATGTGTACCCCTGCGTCCGCCCCCCCCCCCAAGAAAAAAGCACTGAACAAAACTATACATTATAACAAACATGGGATTTGGATTCCTCCCTCTTTGTGCTGACGTCACCACACTAATTACCCTGCCCATCAACAGCAGGTGCTGAACAAAGGCGAGACAGGGAGACCGAGGGCAAAAATGTCATTTTCAGTTGCAGCCCCGTGTAGTTCTGCTCCAACAGTATGCCAGGCAAAAAGTTTTAGAGCAGGGTTCCTATTGTCACTGTACACAGATTGTTATTATTTAAGGCACGTCTGACCACAGGCTTACAATCTTGCAAGAAACACAATACAAATGAGAAAACAGAATGCGGAGGAAAGAAATTCAGGAACCTAGTTTCCTAGCTGGAATTAAAACCAAGGAGACAGTTCCGGGAGCCAAAATGGCTGTTGGTCCCAGGTGATATGGGCTCTGCTGTCTGTCCCTCTCCCTCAAATGCAGCCCGGTGGAAATGGCTGCTGATGGAAAGAGTTCTGGGAGAGGAGGATTCAAATGGTAGGTTTGTCCCGGAAGGCCCAATGAAGTGGGGGCTCATATGGTTATCACCAGACAAACAACGTCCCTGTGAGAAAACCAGTTGCAGTGCCAGGGGATATAAAACAGCTGCTGCCCGCCTGACGATCAGAACGAGCGGAGTTGAGGTGGAGAAAGCAGAGAATGTGGCAAAGACGACAGACGGATTATAAAGAGCACTACAAGTTGGAGCAATGAAGACACGTGCTTGGGAGGGGTACTTGGGCAAGACGCCCAAGGCAAAGACACTGGCCCATTTTAAAATCGAATAAAGGAGAGACTCATGCTTTTGTTTGTGTGTGTGTGTACACTATTAAATCATTTCAGCAACCATCTGAGTTTATACAGAAGCTCACCCAGAGGGCAAAATACCACCCAGGAATTATATGTAAGATCAAAAGAGGAGCCCTGAGCTGGATCAGACCAGAGGCCCTTCTACTCCAGCCTTCTTTCCTCACAACGGCCAACCAGGTTCCACTGAGAAGTCTGAAAAGTAGGAACCAAGCGCAGCAGCATCATCCCAATTTGTGATTCCCAAGAACTGGTATTCAGAGGCATACAGTGGTACCTCGGGTTAAGAACTTAATTCGTTCTGGAGGTCTGTTCTTAACCTGAAGCTGTTCTTAACCAGAAGCATCACTTCAGCTAATGGGGCCTCCTGCTGCTGCTGCTGTGCCGCCGCTGCGCGATTTCTGTTCTCATCATGAAGCAAAGTTCTTAACCCGAGGTAATATTTCTGGGTTAGTGGAATCTGAGTCTGTAACCTGAAGCATATGTAACCTGAAGTGTATGTAACCCGAGGTACCACTGTACTGCTTTCGATGGCGTTGGTAGAACAGAGCCATCATGGCTACCATGGAAGAGCAGGTTGTAAATGTGTTAAAATAAATAAAAAGGGTGAAGTATCTCAATTAAGCTCTCTCTCAGGCCAAAATATCCCCCCCCAAAAAAAAAAAAAAACCCCACCACCTGAAACGTTTTGAGAAAGAGAATAGGTAGCAGTTTCAAAGACCAGCCTGTGTTCCTTGTAAGGGGAAAGATGGAGATTAACTCACCAGTTCTGTATGAGGCCGATGACCTGTGAGTAGGTTTTCCCGATGATGCTTTCGCCATTCACTTTGACAAGACGGTCTCCTGCAGAAGAGGACAGGTTAACAGAAAAAGGCCCACCAACACAAAAATGGCCAGGAGGCAAGCAATTCAGGATTTGTTTTGCTTTCTTATAAATCTCACCCTGTATGGAAGGCACAGGAGCAGGGAGAGGTTTGTTTTTAAAAAGGAAAGACGTCTAAAATACCAAGGGTCTTTGCTGAGGTGACTTGCACCAAGAAAAGCTGGGTTTTGAAACCAGGATCGATTATGAAAAAAATATGCAGGTGAGTGACCTATGCATTTGTAGCCACCCATTCAGTCTGAAAGAATGAGGACACCCATGAGGAAAGAATGTGTCCTTGGGGGGGTCCCATTTAATTATTATTAATAATAATAATAATAATAATAATAATAATAATAATAATAATACCCTGCCCATCTGGCTGGGTTTCCCCAGCCACTCTGGGCGGCTCCCAACAGAATATTAAAAACACAATAAAACATCAAACATTAAAAACTTCCCTAAACAGGGCTGCAGTGAGCGGGAAAGTCTGAGGGGGGTTCTAAGCACATTTAGGCACTTGGAAGTCTCTTAGTGATCAGGAACCCTGTTAAGGCGAGGTTCTCAGTTGCAGGGATGTTTAGCCAAAACCCACATAGGACCTTGCCCCTTAATGCAGGAGGGTTAGGGTGGAGGCAGCATACCCTCCAGGCCCGACAAACTTTGTGCTCCCATGCTTTCAGGCTGAAGAGGGCCATGCACAAGACCAAGAAATGGCTCAGGTAAAAGAAAATGGGTAGAATCAGTCAAAAACTAGCCAGCCAATGAAAATGAATCTCTGGGTACTGCTGCAGACATAATCAGGGGAGTAACCTAAATTGGGGGGTTGCTGCTATTGATTTTAAATTTTATTATTTTAAACCCCCTTATTATTTGTGTGGAAATTGTTCGGATCAGTTCCGTATTTTTTGATTCTTTAATTTATTGTATATGGCTACTTTTGTTATTTGCAATTGGGTATTTTTTTTTCATGTCGTAAGTCTCCTTGAGAGTAGTTTGAACTATGGAAAGGTGGCATCCAAATAAAACAATGTACAGTGGTACCTCGGGTTTAGAACTTAGTTCGTTCCAGAGGTCCGTTCTTAACCTGAAACTGTTCTTAACCTGAGGTACCACTTTAGCTGATGGGGCCTCCCACTGCTGCCGCACTGCAATTTCTGTTCTTATCCTGAAGCAAAGTTCTTAACCCAAGGTACTATTTCTGGGTTAGCGGAGTCTGTAACCTGAAGCGTCTGTAACTTGAGGTACCATTATAAGTATGTATTCAAAAAGAAGTCCCTTCTCTCACCTGTTCGGAGGCCAGCCTTGTGTGCTGGCCCATCTTCCTTCACACTTTTCACAAAGATGGTGTCCATGGGTTCCAGACGGTTCCGGGAGGGGCCTTAAGCGATGGAGAGAACGTGAGAAAGTGCTTTTGATGTTATTATTTATTAAATCTGGATGCCCGGTAATTCAACAAAATTCTCTAGGCAGCTCATAAAACAAAAACAATCATATTAATTGCTTATTATAGCAACAGAAACAGCTCGGTGTAAAACCACGCTGAACCAGTGAGAGCAAAAGGTTTATTTAAAGCTACTTTAAAGCCAGCCAGGGATGCTTTGGGCTGGGTGAATGGAAATGTATTTGCTCCGTGCTGAAAAGGCCATAAAACAATAGCCAATCTGGTGCTCCTGCTAGTGTATTTCCACTGTGCCAACCTCTAAACCACCTCCCCCTCTTCTTCAGCAGTGAGTCAGCTGTTGGAAGATCATCTGCTACTGGTAGAATGTCTCCAAGCAATCCTCCCTGGGAGTTATTCCATAACTACAGTGCCACCACCAAGAAGGCCCTCTTCCTTTGTAGTCACCCACCTCCCTTCACCTCCCTTCTGAAGAGTATCTTCAGGATTGGGTACATACATGTAGGAGGAGGAGAACATCATTTAAGTGACTTATACGAGCACTTGAAATAAGAAATGCTAGAAGTCCTGATGGCTCTCATACTTATTTCCATGGTCTTCTGTGTGGGAGTGGAATCATGCTCACAAGTCCCAGGTGGTTTGGGAAGTTGCCCATGAGACAGATTCACCAGGGAGCTTAGGCCTGACCTACCATGAAAACAGCCATGGCGTGACACAGTCCAAAAGGGTGCACGGTCATATCATCCATGACTACCAGCAGCCCTTGGAGCTGGCTAGAGCACAACCCTCATTGCCTGCCCCCTTAAAGGATGAGACTGAGTGCAGCTCCCAGAAAAGCAAAATTTTTCTATTTTCTATCAAGGATAAAGAGCAGTGATGCGTTCCGACGGCATCAGATCTGCTCAGCTCAAAATCCCGCCTCAAGGCACCGGAGTCGCAGGCCTGTCCTTCAACTAGGAAAGGAAGCCAAGAGTGGCATTATTCACTGGAGCTCAGCTATCTGCAGACTATGCCCCCTTCGAGCTACCGTGGAAAAAATCCTGGGACTGCCCTTCAAACTCCAGTGCCAGGAAACCCCAGTCATTCACTCAAGAATGGAGTCTGGTTCATTAGAGCAAGTGAGGCGCTGCCCCAAAAACCTCAGCCTGCCCCCATCTGCCTGCCTTCTTATTTGCATCCAGTCCAAGGGGTGGCACTGGTTATCAGTTTCTTCCTCCTTAATCTCATTACTACTCTCCTTGTCAAACTCAGCAGGGAAGGAGGGCAGGTTGGGCAGCAGGGGGACAGACAGAGAAGGCTAGAATTCATTGGCTTTGCCTATCATTGGGCTCTGGCTCCATCTACTATTTACATCTCTGTCCTTCACATCTAACAGACTCAAAGGGCACCAGGCTCCACCAATTGCAAACCAGAACGGACTAAAGCAGCCTCTGCCAACCTGGTTCCCTCCAGATATCTTGGACCGAAACTCCCATTGGTGCTAGCCAGCAGTGATGGAGGAAGCATGCCTTCAGGTATTTGGGTAGCAAGCTGTTTAGAGCTCTATAGGCAAGCACCATCGCCTTAAATTGTGCCAGGAAGCAAATAGGCAGCCAGTGCAATTCTTTAAGAATTGGTGAGAGGGTTGCTTGGAGACATTCTACCATTCGACCTGCCTACACAAGACAGAATTTCTGGAGCCTAATTCTGAACTAAACATCTGTGTTATTTTCAAAGGCAGCCCCATGTATAACACATTATAATAGCAATGGCTGATCATGGTAACTAAGCTATCCGTATCCACAACTGTCATGCTATACGCTTCTGCCTCCAGTAGTGGAGAATGCAAAGAGGACCTGAGAAGCAGCATTTGCAATGCACCACAAAAGTTTCCCTGCCAAGGTTCTACTTTGCAGAGACACCACAGATTTGCTAGCAGTAAGATGCAAAGGAAGCCCTCTGCATAGAGCAAGTTAAGGCAGCCAACTCAGGAAGCAGTTTTTAGGTGCCATTAGGGAGAGCAGAGTGGGAGACAGAAAGAACTCCCACAATCCACTGGATGCTCTCCTGTAAAAGCCCCACTGTAATTAACTTCCATTGAGGCCGATGGGAATTCAAAAACTTCTAGAAGGCCACAGGTGCAGTACACAATGGAACAAAAGCCACCAGTATTTTGAACTCCCCTCAGTTTTTACTCTGGAGGCCATCCCTGTCTTCTTCACCATTCACAGCACAGCCATACAGGAATATATTCATTTCCCAGCAAGTTAGGAAGATACGAGTTCAATGAAAGTCTTGTGGGAATGTCCCTGAGGTCTCGTACATGTTTTCTTAAAATCCCACGGTTCCTTACAAACCAGAGAGCTAAAAAAAAGTCTAGAGTAAGACAATCCACAACTTTCTGTTTCCATTTGGAAGTCACAATTTAGATGGAACAGCACAGATTGCTTCCTCACTAGCTGTTTTGCTGGCATTGCTATTCTTTACGCATTCCTGTTTAGAGTGCATGTCATTGTTCGTCTACTGTTCTCAAAGTAATCATTGCAAAGAAGTCTGGACTAGGTGGTCTTTGGTTTATTCTAGCAAGGTACTTCTTTATGTTCTTAAACAATAATGCACACTCAGGATCCCTTAACAGGATCCCTTATGTCTTAACTGTTAAAATATTGTGGGCGTGAATTCTTGCACTTGGAAAGTTAAAAAAAAAATCTGATTCTGATTGCGCACAAAAAAGACTGAATCCCACTCCTAACTTAGAGTAAAAGAAAGACAGATACATACCTGTTCTGTTTCCATTTTCTTCCTCCTACAAAAGAGAGAACAGAGAAAATTTGACCACCCAGGATTCCTTAATCACCTCCTCTTCCTCCCTTCCCATTAAAAAAAAAATCCACTCTTGGTTACAGCCACTAGTGGCTGGAATTTTTTCTTTGAACATAATGAACTGTTTGGCCCTTACTTGGAAGATACTGATTAAAGGGCATATAAACTTGCCCATTCATTCTCACTAAGATTTTACGGCATTACCCCTCATATAAATGCATATATGCTTGTCTATCTAATGCTTCTCCCTTAGGTCAAAATTCCCAAATTGCAAAATGATTCCATTGCTATTAGCAAAAATGTTGATAACAGGCACCCTTGTTGACAGCCCCTGTCCCCACATTAAAAAGTTCTGATTATAATCCATTAGCTGATAAGTTTGCTTTAGGTTTATCATATGCAGCGCCAATTTATGCACCTCCAAAAATATGAGAAACTTTCATTCAAGGCTTTTTCTGAATCCATGGAATGGAAGATGCAGTGAGCCTCCTTGAGCCCTCATATAACTGTCATGTGAGGGAACTGATTGCCCAAATATGACTACCATTATCTTACAAAATGTTAAGGATTAATGCCCAAGGTTTTTAAGCATAAATATCCTGCTAATGACAACCTCACAAAAATTGGGACCAAGTTCAGCAAAATGTTTCACTTTCATTATCTATATCAACAGTTAACTGATTAAAATTTTCATTCCCAAGAACAGATCTATATTTTCAAGTCGTCGTTTTATGCCCCGAAGAACAGAAAATAGATTTTTTTGGGGGGGACACACCCAACTGGTTACGCACTGCCACAACACAGCAAGCTTTTCCCGACTTTGCATGTAGTGAGATTATTAGGGTGGATGATAGGAGTGCAGTTACAGATTTTTCAATATATGTCTATGAATTCCACGTGTCATAGACATACTGTATATGTTCCCGCTCTCAATACAGACCTTTTAAAATAGGTATAAGCTTTTTCACTGGTTAACAATTAAACAGTATAGATTGTTATTTGTGATACATCTTGCATGCCGTTTTCATTTTGAAACGCCTCCAGATTTGGGGGAGGGGGGGAATAAGCACCACAGTAAAGTGAAAAATAAACTAGGTCTAAGCTTCAATACTCTCAGTCTCTGACTATACTGTTTCTTCGTTATTAACCCACCTATCTGAAAAGGTCTCTTCTGATTTTTCAAGTGACTAAATGCTTCAGTTCATTGACTGTGACATGGCTGGGTTTTTTCTTCTCTTCAAATTATAGCCACCCAGTAGCCTTTAATGTAGCTACTGAAGTATTGCTTTGCTCTGATGGTTTATCTGATGGGATAGGAAGCTGCCTTATAGCTAGGCATTGGTTCATCTAGCTCAGTGTTGTCCACGCAAGTGGTGTGCAACCTATCTCTGATTTACAGCCCTTCCCATATATGACTAGGCTATAACCGCATCTGCAGCTACAACTGAAGGCTAGTTTTGGAACTATTACTTTACATACTCCTTCTATTCCTAAGTGCCTAAATGAATAAGGTATACTTTATACTGAGTCAGTCCACTGATCTAGCTTACCCCAGTACTCTCCATTCTTGACAGGCAATAGTTTTCATAGATCTCATGCAGGGATCATTTCAAGCTTTGCTACTGGAGAGCCTTTTAACTGGAGCTGCAGGGGGCTGAACCTTAAGCCTTCCTGCATATTATTATATTATTATTATTATTATTATTACTACACTGATCTCCCACTTTTCCTCCAAGGAGCTCAAGGAGGTGTATACTGTTTGCCCCCTTTCCATTTTTTCCTCAAAACAACCCTGTGAGGTAGGTTAGGTTGAGAAGAAGAAGAAGAAGAAGAAGAAGAAGAAGAAGAAGAAGAAGAATAGTAGTAGTAGTAGTAGTAGTAGTAGTTTGGATTTGATATCCCGCTTTATCACTACCCGAAGGAGTCTCAAAGCGGCTAACATTCTCCTTTCCCTTCCTCCCCCACAACAAACACTCTGTGAGGTGAGTGGGGCTGAGAGACTTCAGAGAAGTGTGACTGGCCCAAGGTCACCCAGCAGCTGCATGTGGAGGAGCGGAGACGCGAACCCGGTTCCCCAGATTACAAGTCCACTGCTCTTAACCACTACACCACACTGGCAGTCATTGGCCCAACAGTGAGCTTCATGGCTGTGTGGGGATTTGAATTCTGGTCTCCCAAGTCCAAGTCCAACCCTCTAACCACTACGCCCACTAGGCTCTCATGAAGACGCTGCAATGCTCTGTTATCTCCACTAAAGAAGTTCAAACAACAAAGGTCACAATCTAGCCACAGTTAAGCACTTCCAAGCCACATTGGTTAGGCGGCCTTCTCTCCTGTAAACGAAATTGCTTTGGATGGATTGCACCTTAAGTTTAGCCCCTTTCCCCACAATGTTGAACCACAGCTCCCCTGGCAAAATTCCCGTATTAGCAGGTCTTCTACGTCCTGTTGCTTTATAACACCATGCCATACATATCCCACCTCCAAATATTTCCTGTAATTTTCTATCCCATATGTAAACCTTGGCCAGCTTTGCTTTTAAGATAGTATCAGTTATGCTAAGCATAAAATTACATATAATGCAAAGCAGCCCTGAAATAGAATAGCTAACCACTGCAAGTACATGCTATGTCCTGAGGGGGGGGGGAACCCCACAAACACCTCTTGTCTAGGGGTGGGGATGAAAATCTGCCTCTCCACAACTCACTTGACATCCTCTCCGAACCACCAAACATCAGTATGAACCCAGTTTTGCAAATGCACGAACAGCTTTTAAATAACAACAAGAACAATAGGAAGTAGAATAAGAAGAAGCATGGCTACAAGCAACTTATCCATTTGCATAGCTTAATTTTTAGGGCAGACTTAGTCCTATCTGGACAGAGGGTTCGGATTCTTATGGTCACGCATGGCGCTGGGTAAGTATTGAACTCGCAAGAAAGCAGGTCTCTCTGTTCTTTGCTGCAAGGTCCTTTCCCAAAATGAGTGCAAGATGGGTGAAGAAGCAAACCCATTCCTTTCCAGCTGACCCACAAACAAGATTCTGCAAAGGGGCACACAGCCAAAGCTTGGCTTGGCTGTGTAGCTGATGACGTGTCACAGCTCTTACAAGGAGGAAGCAGCAATCCACTTCCCATTTCTTCAGTATTCAGGACCAAAGGACACAGACCAGGTTGGCCAAGTCCCCCCACCTTGCCCCACCTTACTGACAATCCTTGCAGTTCCCCTTCTGTGCTGATCAACCTGCATTTTTTGCTGAAGGATGCTGCCCCAAGATGCCCACAGCTGTGAACTTTTTAAAAGGAAAAAAGGTTGCTCCCAGCACTCTCTTTCCCTTTTTTGAGAATGTATACCCCACACTCAGTATTAGAACTGGGTTTTTATTTTTTATTTTTTAAAAAAAATTTACAGAGTTTCAATATGAACATAAAGAGAAAGAGAGATGTCAACAGACAACCCCACTACTCCAAAAACTCAGATTTCTGAATGATCTCTCACTCTTTACATATCCAACCTACCACTGCAGACCCTTCTGCAGATATCATCTCAACAGGTCAGTTCTGTACGATGTAGAATTCAGGTTTCTCATGTGGCAGCACTTACCCCTGTGGATCTCCCTCCCGTTACATATTAGACAGGTGATGTCTCTATCATCTTTTAGGCAGCTCCTTAAAAGAGCTTCCTTTCCCAATAAGCCTTTTTAAGTGGAGATCTTTATCCCAGTCTCTTTGACTTGAAACTGTTTTTATTGTTGTTTTTCTTACTGCAAAAATTGCTTGGGGGAAGTTTTATGGGAAACGATTCATGACGGAAATAATAAATAAATAAAAACCCACATAAACACAAACACATAAACATACTTCCCAGGACTATTTGAGAGAAGTGCCTTTTCTGGGGAAGGCAGGAAAGAGCTCACCAGCACGTACTACTAAACGTAACGTGGGAATCATGGTGCAGGGGTACTTTTAATAAAACAACTTCTCGTGCATAATGAGGATCGAAAAGCTCAGCTACCAACCAGGTCATTCCTCCACTGCCCCCCTACACGCCCAGCACTTTCCACCAGTTGGGCTCCCCAGCATTAGTGCTGCTGCAGCCACACACCTCTCTCTCCCCTGTTGCTTGCTCACAAATGGGCTTAAGTGGCAGCAATTCTGTAATGGGAGTCAAGTGGTCATTCAGCTCCCAGCCAAACACAACGCTTCTGCTGCTAGATATGCCTGCACATGTGTGCAACCAGAAGGAGGGCAAGTCTGATGGCCGCAACCACACCACAACTAGAAGGGCTCAAGTGATGGCAAGGCTCTGCAGGAGTGGGCAGTGTGAGCCCCAGTGGATTCTCCAGGAGAGTATGGGAGGGGGTGCATGCAAAGTGCTGAGAGCTGATACCACCCCTGAGAACTGAAATGTGCACTTGTGTCATCATTTTTCAATGACTGGGCAGGCAACAGTCTTCATGCAAAACAGCCATTTGTGTGAATAAAGTGTTCAGAAAGGGTAGCCCAAGTTTATTCAGTATTATGAAATACCTCTCTATACACACATACACACACATAAAGAGAGAGGGAGGGAGGAAGAGAAAAGTAACAGTAGTGGTTACATCAATCACTCTAACATATTTTGGCAAAGGAAATAAAGAGAAAGCTCTCCCCTGCCTATTATAGTGAAGACGTAAGTTAAGGAGCCACACTGCTGCATGCCCAGGCAGGATGGAACTCAGCCTCCCATCTCATTGGACTGGTAGGGTGGGAGGCAGGGAGCCTAACACTAGGGGGCGCCAGAGCCAATGGCAGGCACCAAATCTAGTTTCATCCTCCTTCCTTGCTACTTGCACAAGGGCAACACTGTGAAAAAGGAGGAAAACGCTGCAAGGTAGGGCCAGATCTTGGAGTGGTTTTAAGTAGCCAGGTCGCTGGCTCACTGAGAACAGACTGGGGCTGGTGGAGAAGTGCCCCCAATTGACCTGGTGGACCAGCTTCCACTGAGTGGGGGGCCAAGTAGCAGCTTGCTAACTTTCCTTACACATGCAGTTTAACCTTCATCCTAACAGAGACTCCCACGGCACTCTGAATTATGTATTCGTTCTTGTTCATGGGTGTGAATGTCCATCTCCGGAGCTGCAGCAGGAGAACCACCTCTGAGAGAGAAGAACAAGGAAGGGCCTCTCCCCAGGGCCTGATATCACAGTGTCCCCTTGTCTGTCACACAGGACTGGAACAAAAACACCCTCCTGCAACCCTAACTCACTCCTCTCCTCCTCTGAGCATTAGGTCTTGTCAACTCACATCACGCCATGGCGAAGGCAAAATCTCAAGGACAGTCCCTCCAGCCAGAATTCACTCGCACACAACCCCATGCACACAGAGGCCCTGGATCATAATTAAGGCACTAAATATAGCTACGTATAAAGCTACTGACTGTTCCCAGTGAGACAGAGGCTAGCTTGCAGTATGGGGTGGGGGGTTGGACAACTCTTCTAGGCTCAGTAGGAACATGCAGAGAACCACTTCCATCCCCACCCCGATGGTGCTTGGTGGAGGTTCCAAGAAGCATATTATGTTTCCCCTTCAGACTGCAGTTTGATTCGCTCGCGTGAATCATTGGGGGCTGTTTGTTTTGCAAACTTCCTTTCTATTTAGGGCACATGATTTGCGAGGATTCCTTGAAACGGCACAGGTGGTTATAAGGACATCAGAATTACATTCGGTGTGCTATCCAGATCTTACGGAAATGATCCCAGTTTTTATAAGCTCTCAGATAACTTTTAAGAAATGTTTGGAGGGTTTTCCCCTTTAAGAATTCTGACAGGGGCAGCGGCAGACAGGGCTAGTGATAGTGGTTGCATCTTTAAGGCTGGAACCCTGTGCAGAGCAGTGGCTGCTGTTGAAGAGCCTGGGAAACTGAGTTCCAAATATGTTCTGTCTGTGGCTCTTCTGCCAGGAGAGGGCACCTACTGTTGCTCTTCCTATCTTCCACCCTACCATTCCTAATGGGCACCAGCCTCCACTGATCTATCCAGAATATATCCATTAAAAAAGAAAGAGGGGGGGGGGACTCTTTAAAATCATGAGCTGCTGTGTTTGAAAGATGCAAGTCGAAGTGACTTCTCTGATAAAACCAAATAAATAAGAGCCCCCAAATATCAGAGCAGAGACTTCCACCTTTTGCCGTCTTTCAATCCACAAGTTGGAATGGCGTATGTTTTGAACTATCACACTTTGCTCAAGCAGCTAGGTACTTCCAGAGCTGGCTTTTGCCAGCAGAGGGCTTCGTTCTGCCTTATCTGGCTGACCTCACCCCAAACTCCCCTGACCGGACACAAATGACCTTTCTGATGCTAAAAACTTCCAGGTCAGGGTCAGGCCTCCATTTGAGCAATAACCCACCTGGCCTTGTGCTTGAACTTCCCTCCCTCCCGCCCTGCCTCAAGTCTTTGTCCCAGATCCCCCGGATACCCAAACTAGCTGTCTCTTGGTCTCCACCCAGCCACGGCTCTGAATCACCAGGAACTGCAGCTGATCTGTCTTCCTGGTGTTTGACCCAGCTCTAATCTGCTTCCTGTTCGGCCTCCTTCCATATCTTGAGTCCATACGTTTGCACTCTGGCAATGAATCCCATTATGGCTCAAAGTAGTGCCTTCTAAGAATGCCATATTCCAGGTTCTCAAAATTTGTATAGGTTAATTTGCATCCTGCCTCTGCACGTGGGAGGTTACCTGCAGTGCCTAACTCCCCTTGGGGCACAAGGAGGCAATGAAGTCATCTGCCAACAGTTGCCAAAGAATGCCTGGCATGGAACACATGGTTCCCTGCTCCCTCCCCAGTGAGTCACCTCCATCGAAACCCAGCCCCCGGACCTGGCGCCCCACCCTGCCAAAGCGTCTTCTCCTTGCCCTGGAGATGGGGATGTCCCAAGTAGGCTGCTGAAATTCCCCTATGGGGTTTTGCTTCTTTGCTTTGCTTACGCCACCACATGGAGAAGAGTGGAATGGTGGTGCCAAATATGTGTTTTTAACGCAATGAACAAAGCCAAAGTACACGTAAACTGCATTTGCTTACATTCATCTTGCGTTACCTTTGGCTTCCCTCCCTCCCTCCTTATGTTGTCTTCTCATTCTGGAGCTATATGACATTATAATGTCCATGGAATATGTTTCTTTGCCTGCTATTCTGCTAAGCACCACATATATTGATGGCACTTTATAAAACACTAACAAAAGATTTAAAGGGTTAGCGTTCGGTTTGTGAAGAAGATCAGCCCTAAGCTGAAGCTATTCGCAGCTTTTCACAAATATTTTCGGCACTTGAAAAAAACCACCCTCAACCGTCTCCTTTTCTGGATAACTTTTCAACACTCTGCAAAAATTCCACCAATTTGTTTACATTGCCCATTCTTGACTTCAGTTCCCAATTGACTTCACTTGTGCTCGGTAAGTATGATTGGCTGTGTAACACGGGGATGTCACGCATTTCACTGCAGGATCCCTGATTGGTTGGGATAACTTGCATGATGCAGCTAGGAAGTAAAAAAAAGAAACAGCCATCAAGAGAAAAACAAATGAGCCAGAGAAGCGGCTGCCAGGGGAAATGATGAAACACGACATGGCTTTTTTATAAAGTGAGTATCTGCATACAATGCTTCTAGAGAAATATTTTAAATTCCTTGAACCATTTTTGACATGAAAACAAAAGCTGGAAATTTTCTCATAAATCCCTATCAGGAGCCCACAAATATACTTGCCAGATTGCCAGTGGCAGACCAATATTTCAGTCTGGCAAGCACATCACATAAGCTTTTGGAAGAACTTGGAAACAGCAGGAAGAGCCTTCAAAAGTCCAGGGCAAGTCCAGGGTCAATCAAGCCTCCAGCCACGTTCTGCATTGGAAATGCACTGCTGTGCCTCAGCATCTCCAAAGCTTGTCATGAAGTCAAATAGAAGACCCCACCCCTTCTCCAAAACCAGGGAAGAGGTAAGGCTGGTACTGACCACAAATTTTGTCTGACTACCAAGACAAACCAGAAGTTGTGGTCCCAATTCACATATGCACTCTGTGGCTTCTATCATTCGCTCAAGGAGCGACAGCAAACCAAAAAGATGTCACTAGGGACTCTGCCTTCTCTTTTGACAGCAGCCTCCTCGCCATTCTACCAGCTCCATCCCAGGCTGCTCCTGGAGCTGCCACAGCTCAGTGATCAAGCACATTTATTTACCGTAATTCCTTTTTCGTACCACCGTTCTACCAAGGCACCCATGTTTCAGCTGCAATTACTGCACTTCATGGGGTTGGAATAGAGGCCTTCTGGGTCCCTTCCAACTATACAATTCTATGACTGAAAGGTCCCAAGTTCAGTCCCTGGCATCTCCAGATAGGGCTGGGATAGACACTTGCCTGGAACCCTAGAGAGCTGCTGCCTGCCAGTGCAGACAATACTGAGTTAGATGGAGCAATGGTCCAACATGGTTTAAGATAGCTTGCTTTGCTCTACCCTCCCTATACCACCTTACATCAGCTCCAACACCCGCCTACCCTTGCTAACCCTCCTGCCTTGACACCAGATCCATCCGAGATACCTTCAACACCTTCTTCCCTTGCGGCCAGCTGCTTTGCTGTTCTGCCCTCACGGAGTCCCTGTTCAAACTAGGCCATTACCTGGAGCTTGGACAGTAAGCCTATCTGTCTCCGCATCCCAGACACTGTCTCCCTTTGTGGCTCTGATCCTGAGCAGTACTTTACTACAGACCCGGACCAGGACCAACAGGCCACTTATTGAGTATCTTAAAAGTTTCAGGATACATGTCGTAGCAAGAACGATCCCTAATGCATGATCTTGGTTGTGGGGTAGAGAGAGAGGGACCAGCAGAGGGAAGTGAACAGAGCCAACTTTGGGAGGGAGAGGGAGTGGGGGCAGCCTTTTGTCCGAACCATGAAACACAACAGTCACCCTTTATACAGATGAAGCTGACACTGCAAAAAAAAAACCCAACAAGCGGGGACAGACCGGGAGCAGTTTAATGCATACCCCCCACCCCATCTCCTCCCACCAACCCTTCTGCGCCTTTGAACTTATCTGGCAAAGAACCCATTTTCCCTTTCTGAAATGACAAAAGAAAAAAAGGGAGGGTGAGGTCTCTGGTCTGCGAGGGCCGGAAAGCTGGCTCTCTCTTGCAGCGACAGTGCTTCCATGCCAGACATTTCATCAGAATGGAATGGGACGTCAGCAAATAGCTCCCAGGAATTTGGAACTGCACTCGGGGTGCGTGTTGGGAATGCGCATGTGGAGGAAGGGATGTCAGTTCCAACTTCCAAAGATGGAGGTCGGCCCAGCAGCCTCCTTGATATTGTAATGGGTATCAAGTATTTACCCCATGTTGGGATGCTACTGGCCCCTTAAATAATGGCACCTCTTTAAAACTGGGCGGCAGGCCCTTCAGATTCAAAAGGGAAAGGCTACACAGCTAGTTGCATTATCTATTGCTTAGGGCAGGGCAACCGGGGGATTTGGGTCAATGAAAAATCCCATCTCAGGCAGCAAATTCTGTAGGATTCCAAACCCAAAGGTTTCTGTGTTTGAGAAAAGGAAAGCTTCTGGACACTCAGGGAGAGTAGAAGCGAGCTTTATTGATGCACATCAGACTCTTAAGAGATCACCCGCAATAGATTAGGTATGAGATGGAATAGCTTTTAAAGGAAAACAGAGAACCCAACAAGTTATTTTCTGAAAAAAGGAGGATCATGAAAGATAGATCCCCTGGAGGCTGACAGGCAATAATTTTAAAAGCTGTTAAATTTGTTAGCAGCTGAATTTGCTTTGGGCAGTTTGTAGCAAGCTTGTGGAATGTGCAGCCACGGAGGAAAAGTATAAATCAAAGAAGAGCTCAGCAAAGTTGTGCGGGTCAAAGAGGATCAAAGTCTAAAAACAAAGGATGAAACCACCACATCCAGTCGGCTCATCAAAAATTAAAACAGACCCAGTAATGCTGGGAAGGGCTTGTCGTCAGTGGCTGAACATGCGCTTTTGCATGCCAAAGTTCTCAGGTTCAATCCTCAGCATCTCCACTTAGAGTTGGGAAACACTTCTTTGTGATGAAGGGATAGCTCAGTCAGTAGAGCACGAGACTCTTAAATCTCAGGGTTGTGGGTTTGAGCCCCACATTGGGCAAAACATTTCTGTGTTGCAGGTGGTTGGATGACCATTGTGGTCCCTTCCAACTCTACAATTTTATGATTCTATGGAACCTTGGGGAACTGCTGCCAGTCAATGTAGACAAGATTGGGCTAGGTGGAGCAATGGTCTTGACTTGGTGTAAGGTCTATGTTCTTAATGAAATGTCAGACACTTCATGTAACTATGCATCACCTAGCACAGCCTTGCCCTACCTGGGGCTGCTCAGATGTTTCAGAAAACGTTGGACAACGAAAGACGCTCTCAAGGCAAATCTAAAAAAAAATAATGTTGTATAAACACCAACAACTGGGAAACACTGGCCTGCAAGCACTCCAATTGGAGAATAGCCTCTACCAAAGACTTCAGGACTCTGAAAATGCACAAACTCAGGACGACAAAGAGAAAGAAGCTAAGAGGAAGGCATGTTTGGCAAACCTCACCACGATCAATTCCCACCCGGAAACCTTTGTCCCCACTGTGGAAGGAAGTGTGGATCCAGAACTGGCCTCTACAATCACTCATGGACACACTGTTAAGACCACATTCATGGAAGATAATCTTACTTGGCTAAGAGTGATCACTAAGGAATACATATACACACAGGCAGCACTATACATGGACGTTCCCTGCGGTCTCCCATCCAGCTAGTGACCAGACCTGGACTAGCTTAGCTTCAGCAAGGGTACTGGACATTGTGCCTCCAGACTATGCCCAGGATCATTATAAGACACACCTCTGGAATGAACCCTGCCCAGTCTTCAAACTCAGAACGGACATTACCTTCACGTTGGAATGAACTGCCGATTCTGGGGGGTAGACGATGAAGTGCCGGAGGGTGAAGCCATAACCCCCCTGCAAATTCTTGTGCAGCACCACTGTCTTCGGCCCCACCCAGGGGAAGGACTCCACAGGGGGGGCATTGGCGTTTGTGGCCGTACCATCTCTCTGGCCCAGTTTCGGCTGTCAATGAACAATAAAAAGAGGCAGGTAAGCAAAATATTACATTTCAGCTGGAATTTGGAGCAGGATGAATAGCCCCCTCCCTCCCCAATCTCTCTCACACATACACCAACCACATGAACAGGTGTTTGGAAGGACCTTTCCAAAGAGGATGAGGATAAAGAGACTGTCAAAGTTTTTAAAAGCCTATAGCCCTGGATATTCCCTGGAGACCATTTAGTTTCCCAGAGGGCTTCGGTGTCCCCTTCCTGATGGAAGGCAAGCTTCACCCTTTGTCAACAGACTTGGACAGCTCTCAAGCTGAGAAATCTCAGCTGGAGACAGACTACAGCTTTCCCCCAAGTGTT
The DNA here is from genome assembly GCF_951804945.1 of Podarcis cretensis. NCBI lineage: Eukaryota > Metazoa > Chordata > Lepidosauria > Squamata > Lacertidae > Podarcis > Podarcis cretensis. The sequence continues at coordinate 24,678,874 of NC_137182.1, read as the reverse complement.
GAGAATGTAATAATAAGAGGAATTATGCTTCACATAGATACACTCCACTGTTTTATGATTTTTCCCCCCAATGAAAATGATCGTCTTTGAAGAGTGTCAAGTTGGACAAAGGAAGGAAATAAATGAAATAAGTAACAACATACTGTATAGCATCTGGCAGATACATGTTTCTTTGCATTGCTGCTGACAAAAATCACAATGAAAAATATTTGACTAGAGACGGTAGCAGAGTAGAAACAAGTGTGCCTCTACCACACCAGCTTCAACTCTCTTAAAACTGATTGTTTGGCTGAGGAACTAGTGAGTTACTGGGTACAATATGCACTCAGTCTCCAGAACGCTCTTCAGGTACAGAAAGGATGTACAACATCAGTCTCTGATTGACGAGCTATATGAAGTCTCTGGATTTGCCAGGCCTGGTATAAGTACTAGAAGCCAAGCATTTGCTTCCACAGCATCTGGGGCCAGCATCTGGCGCTGTGACCGCTGAGCAAGAGCCAGAGATAAAAACTGTTGTAGACTCCCCAGTATGCTAGAACAGATTGAAGAGTATTTGCAAGTGCATGGAAAGGGAGAAAAGCCATGTTTGATTATACGCTCCGCTAGAAAATTGGGTTTGAACACTTGGGTTTTCTTTCAGTGGAACCAATCAGGGGTCATTGAAGTTTCTTGAAAGCAGAAAATAAACATGGGATCTGTTTTTATTCATTGGTTTCTCCTTTGTATTCAGCAGATGATGTGTACATACTATATCTTTAAAGCACATTTAAGGCACATTTACTCCCTCAAATAATTCTTGGTGCTATCGCTTGTTAAGGGCTGATGGGAATTGTAATTCTGCGAGGGGTAAACTACAGCACCCAGAATTATTTGCGTGAAAGAATGTGTTTCAAAGGCACTTTAAAGGTGTAGTATGTAAGCAACCATTTCACATTATTCCACCACACACACACACACACACACACACACACAGAGGCCCCAAAATTCATTTCAATTTTCGTTCTTGAAGGTTGGAAGGAAAGAGAAGAAGTTGCACTGAGGTCTTCCTTCCCCCATTTCCCCTGGAACAAAGCCCTAACTGATCACAGGGAAGTGGAATGGGAGGGGGGAAAGGAGGGAGAAAATACCTTTGAGCATGTGTGTGAGGAAAGGAATGCATTTTGAACTTTTTCCAACACCTGCACCTCAGCACAACCCTTAAAAAAGGGAGCCTTTTGAAAAAGAGCTCCATCATGGTTGAATTTAGACAGGTTTCAGCATGAGACAAGAAGCAAAAGGAGAAGGATTTCGCACTGTTTGCAAGCTATAGCTCCTAGAGTTAACCACACTTCCAATTCTTACTATAAAAGCCTCCCTACCACCAGTGCATAAGACGTTGACACAGCAAGTCCACATGGGAGCTCCCCCCTATAACTACATTCCATTGGTAACCCAGAGGAATGTAATATCCAAGTCCGACATGTAATCTTAAAGGCTTTCCATCTCCCTCCTGTCAACCCCTGTGGGATGCCCAAGGTTTGCAACATGACACTCTATACTTTAGAAGGGAATTATGCACCTCTCCGTCTCGCCAGCTCAAAACCAGATGGCCTTCAATTGCTTTGGGGCTTGCAATAACTACACGGGATCGAACAACAAGGCTTTATAATATGATGCATTTGCGGCTAGAAGGTCATCTGGGCTAAAACAATCAACAATGGCATCAGGATAGATAGATGATTAGATAGATAGATAGATAGATAGATAGATAGATAGATAGATGATAGATAGATAGATAGATGATAGATAGATAGATAGATAGATGATAGATAGATAGATAGATAGATAGATAGATAGATAGATGATAGATAGAGATAGATGATGGATATAGATAGATAGATAGATGATAGATATAGATAGATAGATAGATAGATAGATAGATAGATGATAGATAGATGATAGATAGATAGATGATAGATAGATAGATATGATAGAGAGAGAGAGACAGACAGACAGACACACACACACACACACACACACATACACACACCACTTGAAAGCAAAAAATCCTCAAAGTGGTTTACATAGTACAAGAAGGCTTATAGGCATGTATCAATGAAGCTGTTTGGGGCGTCCACATGGAGAGCTTCCACACAAGAGCTAATGAACAGATTCTTTCAACCTATGCCTAACTGGCTACTCAGATGCTGGCTGTCTTGCCTTCAGCAATGGGACAACAGACCAAATCTTGGTGTTCCTCCACCATGAACAAATCCATAAAATTATCCATATTTGCATGGATTTTTGTATTTAGGCACTGATTCCTAGAAAATCCTGTTGAATGCAAATTTTGGCTTTCAGAATTGCCACACACAACTCTCAAACCTGTCTTCACAATCCTAAAGACTAGAAACTTGCTTCTTTCTTCTTCTTTAAAACAAAAGCTGAAATTCTTGGGAAGATGAGTTGTGAATCCCATTACTATCGTTTTAAAAGTATATCACATCTTTCCACCAATCTGCCCTTAATTTCTACTCTTGTGCTCATAGAATTGTGCAATCTACAGAGTTGTGTTTACAATTAATGAAATATCTTATTATAGAGTGGTTAAAAGAAAGATCAGTTAGCTGATTGATAGCTCTACTGGGATTGTACTGCTCTGTGAACATATGTTCTAGCTGTGGATTGAGAAGGTGTCAGCAGCAGAATGTTAACCAATAGTTCAGCTTCAGTGGCGGAAATTGAATGTCAGTTTAAAATTAGGAGAGGGAAAAGGGAGAACCTTATAATGAGCATGAGCAGAGCAGAAACTGTGCAGCTGAGATGGAAGGAAGGACAAATCCAGGCTCCCCCACAAACATCTAAAGAGGCTATTTGTCAGCCTACCAATGACACTGGCTTTCCTATCTCCTTCTCTGTCTTTCATAGTGTTTATGTCCCTGAAGGGAAAGCCATGAATTTACCTTCTTGAATGCAAGAGGAGGTAAAACCGGAGTTAATGGGATGTTTCTAAGAGCTGCCAAAAGGCAGAGCAGCAGAAAAGAAAACTTATTATGTAATTTCACTTAGCAATTACTTAGCCACAGGGGCTTCTTGCTGCTGCTTCTGCAGAGCAAAACAATCCCAGCGTTCTCCTTTCCCTCCAGCTCCTTTCCTCCACTCAGCAGAAGGTATCACTAGGCAAAGAGAGAACCCCTCGCTGTACTAAACAACATCTGCCTGGTGTATCCCAGACACACACACACTCCATGCTCCTTCAAAAAAATAATAACAAGGGGACATTCTGTTCTACATCAGTAGAATGTCCCTCTTTTCTGAGGAGTGTTGGAGGGTGTGCAAAACCGCCTTGTTCCAATCACAGTGCCATGTTGTCTGTCACTGGGATGGGGAAGCTGTGGTCCCTCCAGTTGCTGCTGGACTACAACTCCCATCATCCCTGACCACTAGCCATGCTGGGCTGAGGGGAGCCCAACAACATCTGGAAGGCCCCAGGGTCTGCATTACTGGTGTAATACAATTGGCACTGCAGCTCTGCTAAACATTTTTCTAAGTTTATATGCTGAATATGTTTTAATGGGAGATGCCAGCCCATTACCATTCCTCCAAATAACACAAGCAGTAGTTACAGTGCAACATCTGCAATATACACACCATGTCTTATAGGTGGAGCCCCCATTTCACCAAGAGCAATGTGGACTCTCTCTCTCCCACTCTCAATTCAACAGCACACAATCCATCTGGTCCCCAGCTCCCATTGTGAGGCTCCTCCCTCCTGCCACCACCACTGACATTTGCTTCTAGTGGCTTTTTTTGCACAATCAAGTCGAAGTTTAACACTGCTGTTGTAAAGTGTTTGCACTATCCAACAGCAGGATACACATGCACCCATACACAAATTAAAGTGCATAAATAATTCAATCTGCAAACCCCTGTTTTTCTGACTACATTCAATTTCATTACCCCCTCCCCCACCGCTTTCTAAAAATAATAGCTAAGGGAGCAATTAACGAAAGTTAAGGGGTCAGGATCCCTCTCCCCCCGCCCCCCGGGTAATTCAAGCAGGTGTATCTGGATGGACAGCTTCAGTAAACAAGGCAATGCAGAGCTGGAGACGAGACTAACATCCTCAACCAGGCACAGACACACACAGCGGGCAGATTCAGGTTAGAGCTGCCCTTGAACAGAGAGGCAAAGGCCTCACATGTTCAAAACATAGCCTTCAAAACAGCAGCTAAGATGTGGGCACCTAAAAAAGAGGGGCACCAGAAAAAGTAGGGGATCCATCAACTCGACTCAGCCTTTCATTGGAGCTGGACCGGCCTGGTCTCATGCAAGGTGTATTCTCAACTGTCACAAATAACACACTCCCTCCCCCCCCCCAAAGCATTTTAAATTTGTGAATTTGGATTGTGCAACAAAATAGGAAGTGAAGTGCAAGAAAAAACAAAGGAAGAGATACAACCAGGGCGGAGAGGGATTTAAGACGAAAGACTAGCCGCTTGTTAGGTCGTGGAAGGTATGTGTGAGAAGAAGGCAACACGGAGAGACTAAAGGGAAGGGTTGATGTGATCCCAGTTTCAGGGAAGTGGGGCACGGAACACTGCTCTGAACCGAAAGTCTGCAATGCAATGTTAGCGCTGCCTACTTCTGCTTAAGCTGGTGCGCAACACCAAATGAAAGCTTTGAAGTGGTGCCCCCTTTGCTGCCATCTGGCCCCCATCCCCACCCCGAATGAAAGCCGCTTTCAAACCACCCTGAGGGTGTCTCTCCAAGATGAATATTCCGAACAAGTGTGGAAAGGCAGATCAGGTGGGGGAGACATCGTAATCCCCTCTGCCCCTTCCAGCCACCTTGCCTCCAGACAGCCTCTGCAGGCGACTCAGAGTTAATGAAGATACCAGCCGTTTTATCCAGGGACACAAAGCCTATCTGCTCCCGACTCTCCTCTGGGGCCCTTCACGGTCCACCGGTGCACAATCCTTATCTTTCTGTCACAAAGCTGCCCTCCCGTTTGGATCAGGATGCTAATGAGGGTGCCTCGTATTCACAGACTAATCTCCCTCAGTATCATACCAGCGCCAGGCGCCCCAGGCCCCTCTGAAAGCTGGGATCAACACTTCCATGTGACAAAGAGATGGGATATTGACAAGCCTTCCCTCGCCTCTTTTCTCTCTGGGCACTGATGCTCTCTCTTTGTGTGTGTAAGTAAGTAATTGTGGCATAATGGTAGCATAATGTTATAGCTCAGTCCTACACTGAAGATGGAGTGTAAAGATGGAGCTACCAGCATTCACCATCCTGGTGGCCTCCAGTTGTTCTGGATGACAATTCACATCCGCCCCAAAAAGGATAGTCAGGTTGATGCAAGTTACATCTGGTGGGCACCAGGTTGGGGAAAGCTGAATGGGATCAACACCCAAAACATATGGTGGGTATCAGGTTGGCCAAGCTGAACTACACCAACATATGAACACAGTACATGCTTTTATATCATGTCAGATTATTTGCCCATCTAGCACACGACTGTCTATTCTGACTGGTGGCACCTCTTCTACATTTCAAGCTAGAGATACTGAGGATTGAATCGGGAGCGTCTACATGAAAAGCATGTGCTCTACAAGGCCAGCTTTAGGTTTGGGAGACACCTGGACTAAAGGCAATCTGGTGGGGCCCCTTCTCAGTTGGCGAGCAGGCTCGGCTGGCAAGTGGCGTCAGCCAGCAGCACTGTGAGCAGTGCCAAGTAGCTCAGGGCTGCCATTTTAATTCCCCACAATCCCCCCTGAGCAATGCTACACCAAGGGCATCATGTGGGTTTCAACATGGGAGCTAGATTCAGCTACCAGGTGCTACTCAAAGAGTACTGGGCTGGGGCAGGAGAACTAAGAGATGGCCCAGGGCAGGAGTCAGCAGTGAGTCCTGCCAGGGCACTGAGGCAACACCAGCTACCTAAGGGCACCAGGTCGCCAGCCCTAAGGCTATGGCTCCTCCCCTAAATAATGAGCATGGAATGATTGCCTCTTTTCCCGCTTCTTCCTCTTAATGTCTGTTATAACACAACCCATGATGTCACATGGTTGTTCTGCTGTGTATTTGCTCATCCTTGCCACCAACAACACAAGGAAGAGAAACGCACGGCATGATGGCGGCTTACGTCCAAGCTATCTGAAAGACCATATTCCCTCATACAAACCTGCCCAGGTTCTGAGATCTTTGGGGGAGGCCCTTCTCTCAGTTCCTGGCACGTTTGGTGAGGGCCTTGTTGGTGGTTGCTCCCAGACTTTGGAACTCCCTCCCTAGAGAAGCTAGACTGGCTCCCTCCTTGCTGTCTTTGCACCGGCAGGTGAAGACTTCCTTGTTCCAACAGGCCTTTGGGAACTGACTGCTTTTAATAAAACGGCTAGTGCCGTGCTGGTTTTTATTACATTTATTTGTATGGGTTGAATAGATTTTTATATATGTATATAGTTTTAATTCTATCAGCGTTCAATTGTTTTTTTCTATGTTTTTAGAGGTTCTTATTTTTTATCTGTAAGCTGCCTTGAGCCCCATCAGGGGAAAAGGTGGGGTATAAAAAAATATATATAAATAAATTAGTAGTCAGAGTGCAGCACCAGGACCTGTAAGACAAGAGCTCAAATCCCTGCTCAGTCATGAAGCTCACTAGGTGGGCCTCAGGCCTCTCACAGTCTCTCAGCCTAACCTACCTCGAAGGGTTGTACTGAGGATAATATAAATAGGGGGAGAACCAGATCCACCACCATGAAACGTGGGATATAAGTGTAATAATAATCAGCAATATCAAATCACACATTTCTTAATTGTTATTTCTTAATTATTAACATATTGTGTGGGGGGGGGGCGGAGACAGAACAGCAGGATTTCATTTTTTCTTTTTCTTTTTGAAACCTAGACACAACGCACCCAAACACACAAGCGTTGAGGATTGGGGGTCTGATATATGAGTAGCAAACAGCGAAGGTTGCAAGAGTCAGATGGCAACGAAGGAACATGTTTAAGAGGAGGCTGTTACAAGCTCATGGAGAGCAAATATAGAATTCAAAAGTCACAACCTTTCTGGCAGACGCTGGGGGAGGGGGGAGAAAGGGCAAAGATCCAGCTGTACAGGCAAATTATTATTATTAAGATATTCCTTGCCACAACAGCCAAAAGGCAGGGAGCGGCATGTGTGAGGGGTTATCGGAGGTCAGCTGCGATATGGTCAACTGGGGCGGGGGGGGGGGAGGGTTAAGCTTAGTTGCTCTGCTGCCGCTGGCCAAAGAAAATGGGCAGAGAACAAGTGATGGGGGGGGGGCTGAGAAAAGCAAAATAAGGAGAGAAGCATACACAGGGTGGGGATTAGGAAGGGAGACAGTTCATTTATTCACACAAAGGGGCAGGGGAAAGCAAGAAGCATATCCAACAAGCCTTCAGGGGGTAAAAGATGGTACATAATTTAAATTACATTCTACACACCTGATACAGGGAACCCCCCCCCCGGGGGGGCATTTTTTCTTCTCTCCTAGTCAAATGAACTATGGAAATAGGCTGCGGGGGGGCATTGTGAATTATCCCTGTTTGCCCCAACCAAAGTCTGAGGGGGGGAGGGGGGATGCTCTCTACCAATAGCTGAAAACTGAGGCAAATCAACCAGACACTCCCCCCAAGACAAAGGAACACCATGTGTGATTATCCCCCCAACCAAACACACACACTGTACGTTGCTTCTATAATCCACTACCACCCCCCTCTCGACCCCAGGGAAAGCCTCCCACCCAAACACAAGCAGCTGCTCTAGCGGTAATAACCTGAGCGGGAAAAAGTGTGCTGCTCTATCAGTAAACTACAGATGGTGCCGTCATACTCACGGGCACTGCCACCACCCCCAGGGGGGCACAGGGTACACACGCATGCACGTAGCCACTGTTTGATCATTCATCCCTTGACTATTTACATAATCACACTAAGGAGCTGGGAAAAGATCTGGCCAGTCCTTTCATATCTTTGTGTAACCCCACCACCACCACCACCACCTCCACCCCACAAACGATGCCACCCATCACCTCTTTGACATCGCCTCCCTTTCATGGCTCCTTCCCCTACTCCCAATTCTCGCAAGCTCCTTTGCTGACCTATAGCACCTGGCCCACGATTCCTTAGCTCTGCCCTACCCCATTCTCACCCGCTTTCCCTCATTTCCTTGTGCTCTCTGGTCCTCTTCCTCAATGTCTTGTCCCCCCAATTCATCCTCCCCTTAGGCCTCAGCTTCTTGCTCTGCACTGCTTTTACGAGCATAATTCAAAGTGTTGGTGCTGACCTTTAAAGCCCTAAACGGCCTCAGTCCTGCATACCTGAAGGGGTGTCTCCACTCCCATCATTCTGCCCGGACACCAGGCCTTCTGGCGGTTCCCTCACTGCGAGAAGCAAAGTTACAGGGAACCAGGCAGAGGGCCTTCTCGGCAGTGGCACCCGCCCTGTGAACACCCTCCCATCAGATGTCAAAGAAATTAACTATCCGACTTTTAGAAAACATCTGAAGGCAGCCCTGTTTAGGGAAGCTTTTAATATCTGATGTATTATTGTATTTTAATGTTTTGTTGGAAGCTGCCCAGAGTGTCTGGGGAAACCCAACCAGATGGGCAGAGTATAAATAAATTTATTATTATTATTATTATTATTATTATTAACTGCACTTCCTCTAAGGCCCTCATCCATCGCTCCCTCTTGGGCCCATCTCCCCAGCCCCTAACCTAACTGCCTGCTCAGGTTCCCTGACCCTGCAAACTATTTTCTCTGCCAACAGAACACAGCATTTATTGTTCCTGGGTCCTCTGAGATCAGCACCCTAAAACAAAGAGGGGCGGGAAGAAGGGGGGGGAGGAGAGAACATTGTGCAGCAGCTACTGTACTGGGCTTGGACTTGGGGAAAACAATGCCTCTTCACAAGGTGTCTTTTATAGCAGAGTAACGTGTGCACTCACTTGCCCAGTGTTTTGATGTCATCAGGTTGTGTATTTCTGGTCCTACAAATATATTATGGCAGAAAAAGTTGAGCAAGGGATTCGGTTTTCAGGATTCAGCCCCATCTGTATCAAGCAACTGACTTGAGTGCAAAGGCTACCTTTATATTTGGCTATACTAAGGTAAAGGTAAAGGGACCCCTAACCATTAGGTCCAGTCGTGACCGACTCTGGGGTTGCGGCGCTCATCTCGCTTTATTGGCCGAGGGAGCCGGTGTACAGCTTCCGGGCCATGTGGCCAGCATGACTAAGCTGCTTTTGGCGAACCAGAGCAGTGCACGGAAACGCCGTTTACCTTCTACTTGGACTTTGACTTGCTTTCGAACTGCTAGGTTGGCAGGAGCAGGGACCGAGCAACGGGAGCTCACCCCGTTGCGGGGATTCAAACCGCTGACCTTCTGATCGGCAAGTCCTAGGCTCTGTGGTTTAACCCTTGGCTATACTACTTATGGATAATTGGCACAGTGGGAGAGAGCGTGACAGTAAGGGAGCTATTTTTTATTTTTTTGGAGCAAATGAAAGTTCCAATTAAGGAGGTTTTGCATTTGAAATATGGGCAGTAAGGGGATGCAATTATAAGCATTGCATGTGCATATATTTAAGCATCACTTGTATTAACAGCCTCCGAATAGAAAGTGCAAGTCGGGCACCTGGAACTCTTTTCCCTGGGACAACAAGATAGTAATGGCAACAGCCGCTGCCTCATAGCCGAAGAAACCATAAAAGGCCTGCTGTTTATCATTCCTGGAGCCCAATTAAAAACAGAGAAAATGGCAGGTTTGGGGACCCTGGGTAATTACAACAAGCTATATTTTACCACAACAGACAACTCCGTCTGCCAGCAAGCAGCCCCTGAGGCGGTCGCCAGTTGTGCCACATCAGCTGGTTTGCCCCAGCCTGAAGGACGCCAGGAGCTGTGCCAGTAAGACTAGGCTGGGATTTCGGGCTGGGCAGGGAGTGCAGGGAAACAGAAGGGATGGTGGGTTTAAACATGCCACTTCCTTTCTCACCTCCACTGGAAGCTTTGTTGGCATTCGTCTTCAGCACAGGCTGAGTGGCAGGCAAATACAGTTGGCATCTAAGAAAGCAACTCACGGGCCTAAGAAATTCCCCAAGCTGCCCAGGGTGTTAAAATTCAGGTGCTGTACTGCTGTTGCTTTGGAAGGGGGAAACAGGAATATTTTTTATTTTATTTTTAAGGAGAAGGGAAACAACAGTGGGATCTTACAGGCTGTTGAGTAGGTGTAGATCAGTGTTGGGAAACTGGACTCAGCTGGCTGGTCCACCCCCCCCGTGGGCCACCCAACATCACATGAGAAATGAGACTGGGCAGGAATTCAAACCCAGGAAGAGATCCCTACATTCTCCTATTAAAGGTCCAGGATCATCCTAGCTGTATCCTGCCACAACATCTGGCCTGCTACACATTTAGGATCAAGATGGGCATGGTGGGAATTTTTGTGACTCTTCCTCTTAACATGTGTGTGTGTGTTTGTGTGTGTGTGTGTAAAAATAATAAATGCAGCCTTAGGAGGCAGAAACAGAGAGAAGAAGACCAGGGGGAGGAGGAAGAGCCGCTTAACACTTTCTTTCAATATGCCTGATCAAAATTGCTCCCCACCCCCACACTATTTTCCCATTTATGCAGCAGATTATCGGAGCACCGCCTCATGAGATTGTTGGATGTGGAGTGTCAATTGCAGAAATGATGTGTGATGCAACCCAGTTCCACTTCACCACAAGATAAACATCATAGGATCTGGTTCAAATTAACAGGGACAAGCACAAGTATATGTGGGCAGGTGGGCTAGTACAAGATTTTGCCAGCTAGCCATTTTTAATTGGCTGACATGCTGAGATGCATTAAATGTAGGCTCTGCTACTTGAAGCAAGGTCAGTTTTCTGAAGATTCAGAGCAATAGGCTGATAATACTTCTGGCTCTCAGGATCAGCTCATACACAGGCAGCACCTGGTGTTGGGAACCACAGGGAAGCTCCACAAGACTTGCAGTGTTCAGGAAATGGAGCTTGGGTGCTCTGCATAGTCTCCCCCCCAATGAACCACAAAAGGAAAATTATGCCAAAACAAGCAAATACGTGCAAATTTGCTCGACAACTTTAGTCAAGTCACAGATTTCAGCTTCCAGACACAGAATCTATGCTAATTTTATGCACAGTAAACAAGAAAAGGGAGAGAATTCACAAATTCAAACTGCATTTTCACTTTCAACAACTTCCCTCTGCATAAGTTAAACAACCAACTGTTCAAGCCTGAGTTTTCCAAAATGGTCTCTGGGTTCCAAATCCCAATTCTCTCCTGTCCTTAGATCTAAAAGGACTTTCCTTCTCTCCATCAACACAAGTCACTGACTGGGATTAACTGTTTCCTCAGCACGACATCACAGCAGGTCAACTAATAGCTAGGGAGGCTTGTGGGCAACTAGCAGCTGCAAGCTTTTAGTATTTGGTTCACAATTATAGCAAGGGGCCAGGCAATCACACCCCACCTCTGACCCGGAATGAAAAGCAACCATACCAACTCATCATCTTGCATAAAAGGGTATGTTCAGTTTAACCTAGATTTAACTTCCTGTTCTTCCTGTACATTCCTGTTCTTTTTTTCCTCCTCTGCCCTCAGGGGTAAGAGAGAGTAATTGTCCTATGTCTCCTTTATTGCTTTTAAATATTTGAAAGCTGCTCTTAAGGTCCTCCCCTCAATTTTCATTTCTCCTGGCTCAAGGTGTATACAAATTGTTCTCTAATACGTTCCACATCCATCTCACTGTTCTAAACCTCTCACTCTCCTTATGATAGCCCACTTGAGTTTTATGAAAGATGACTACCATCCACTGTAAAAACTGCACTACACCTTGAATTGGATGAGGTACCCCAATGCAAATACTTATATAAGTACAGTAGTACCTTGGGTTAAGAACTTAATTCGCTCTGGAGGTCCGTTCTTAACCTGAAACTGTTCTTAACCTGAGGTCCTACTTTAGCTAATGGGGCCTCCCGCTGCCGCCACGCGATTTCTGTTCTCATCCTGAAGCAAAGTTCTTAACCCGAGATACTATTCCTGGGTTAGCGGAGCTTGTAACCTGAAGCGTCTGTAATCTGAGGTACCACTGTATATAGGTATGTATAACCTTTTTTATATATATAATAATTTTTATTAATTTTCCAATTTTAGAACAAAGCAACAACAACAACATAAAAACATCAACAAATACGAACAAATACACAAATATAGATTCTTAACCTCATTTTCATAAACCTCCTTTCTCGGACTTCCCCATACCTCACCCTTTTTGCATCCTTATTTTACAGTTTTTCAGCAACCCTTTTTGCCAATTAAATTTAAACTTGTTATCTTTCTCAGTTTCACCTTAAATCATCAAACAATTTCAGCTGTAATTCTGCATCTTCCTTCCCCTTGACATTTTAGCACTCCTCAATTTTATAACAGTTCTTAAGATATACTTTAAACTTCTTCCAATCTTCCTCCACCGTCTCTTTCTCTTGGTCACGGATTCTGCCAGTCATTTCTGCCAGTCCAATAAAGTCGGTCACCGACCTGACCGAAAGTGACCGACTATAGGTATGTATATCCAATGCTGCTGCTAATACAACCACAACATACGCAAAGGCACTCAAATCCAGCGGAAAGAGGAAAATGATGTGTCTGAAGGGAGGCTATGAACAATTACTAGTTACATGGATGTTAGAAGAAGCCCAGAAACAAGTTATCTGTGGGCCTCCACACCAGTTTTCCATCTTTCAGTTGTGCAGCCAATCATTAAAGGTTGACCCCCATCTCCACTCTATCACACCTGAGCTTTCTACCCCATCAACTTTTTCCTGCCAGCTATCAGGGAGTTCTCCTCTGTTACTCAAATATTAACACAGGGTGACACCTAAGAATGAAGAATCCTGAGCAGACTGTATCATTTTTTAAAACAATCCCTTATGTAGAAAACTTCCTACAAGTTAAAACAAAAAAGAAAAGAAGCAAAAGTGACACAGTCTGTTCTGCCATCTCATTCCGCCATGTGGATAGAACACCCTGTTCCCTCTCCTACGTTTGGGGTCAGATGTCTATTTACCAGGCCAACAGGTCACTCATTTTACCAGTTTCAGGAAGGAGCCAGGAAAAGAAGCAGCACTAGGCCGTCATGAAGTAGGCAGCAGCATACAAAAGCGTAAGGTTTTAACAACAGTCAACCTGCTGCTGTGCCACTAGTTTCAGGGCCACCATGGAACACTGAAATTGGCATGCAACAAGTATCTGTGTAGGGGGGGGGGAGCATGCAGTGTAGGCCGTTCCATGAGAACTATCTAACACATGGTAAAATTGGAGCTTATCCTGGCACATGTACACGTCATGCATTTGAATGGATTTTGTGTGTGGTTTTCTCTATAAGCCCTTCTCGTTTAGAAACTTCAATGTACTTGCTGACTATCTAGCAACCTGAAAATGCACACACACACACACACACACCAGTCATTTCCTCCTGGTGAGACTAATGCATGGACTTAGAGGGGTGGCCCCAACCTCCAGCCCAGAGTTTAGGGAAGCTATTAATGTTTAATAGACTATTGTATTTTAATATTCTGTTGGAAGCAGCCCAGAGTGGCTGGGGAAACCCAGCCTGATGGGCGGGGTATAAATAATAAATTATTATTATTATTATTATTATTATTATTATTATTATTATCAAAAGAACACAGAGTGAGTTGAAATTTAAGCTTAACAAAATAAACTACTGACTCCCATACTGCCACCCACAAAAGGAATGTCTGTGTTAATTTATGTTTCAGTTTATGTTATCCTTTTCTTACATTATCTGCTTTGTCAATACTCAGTTGAAAACCTCAATAAACAAGTGTTTTAAAAGAGAGAGAACAAATTAAGTTACCCACAGCTCATACAACGTTGCCCAATAAACAGCCTGATAGTGAAACTGAGGCAGGGTTTAGCAGGTGTGTATGATTTGCTATGCGTCACATAATGAATGATGGGCAAAGCCAGAATTAGAATCCGGAAGTACCAGTACGCCTCTGTCTCATACTCCTCTATGCCCTTGAGCAGAATCAGAATCTGAGAAATCTTTCTTATTATGATTTCCTTATTTACAATAGCAATAATTTCTGAAAGGTGCTTTTCAACCCTTATCTCCCCGATAACACAACAGTCCTGACAGGTGACATTTGAATTTAATACTGATACCAGAGCCTTGTGAGCTTGCCAAATACCTTGAGAGCTTGGCAAAAATGTTTTAGCAAATAAAAGAAATAATTTGTAGTTTCTGGAACGGTGGTAAGTATCTGCAATACAATATTCCCCCACCCTTTTCTTTTCTTCTGATAAAGTCCTTTTGAAAGAACAGTAATAATTTTTACATAAGCAAAACAAGAATTGCTAACTGCTCCCATTGTGCAGATATGAAACACTGAGGCTCAGACAGAGAGTAACCTAAACCAAGACTATGCACAATGTTCACAGGTGAAAAAGGCAGCTTCTTCCACAGTACTATAATCAGACATAGGCATGCATAGGGATGGTCTGACCACATAGAGATTCAAAAAGATGTTTTGGGACAAGATCCGTTCTATAGATCAAGGTGACTGAAAGCTGATTTTTGGTTAATCTTTGTCTGACCTTGGAAGTTTCATTTGGCAAATGGATGCTTGGATGACAGAATCCTCCTTCAAATATAAATACACACATAACTGTGCATCCGTAATCAGCATGTCAGAGAAAGAAGGGTCCTTGCCTAGCTTCTTAGCCAACATGCTGCTTCTCTATGCGCAGGTCATTTTGTGTTCATGCATAATAGAGCATGCGCTCCCTATCCCCCCCCCCTTGACCCTGAAGTGGTACAGTTCAAAAACAAGTGTGCATTTCAAGTGTGAACCAGACGCAAGGGAAGAGTTCATAGTGTGCAATCTAAAAGGCACATGATCCCCTGTGACATCTAAGAGAACACTGGAAGTCATGTGCAATCCATAATTTTGTGCAAGCATTACTCTCTCCCCCCCCACCCTCCATGCAGCCTCAAGGCTGCAGTGCGTTAAGTGAAGAACTGCACCCCAGTTGTCACCTGTAGCACATCAACACACTGCAGCTGCGTTTCAATCTAGCCCTGGATATTCACACCTCGTTCTTAAAAGGTGAATGAAAATCATGCCCTGCTGGAAGGGTTAACAGGCACCTGCATATCAGATAACTAGGAAGCCACATGCATCTTGTATGGGAAACACACCTCTTCACAGACCATCCGCACACGCCCAAGTTTATTAAAACAAGAAGTAGACACAAGCAGGATTAGATCCAGGTCTGGAAAGGGGGTCCATTAAGTCCAGAAACAAAAGCCTAAAATCATCCAGCCACTTTTCTATGTGGATTCAAATAAATCTACTGGTAAGTCCTGATCAAGTTACAATGCAGCTTTCTGATTGATGGGAGAAGAGTCCGATATAAACTCTTCCCTGTGCATCTTTTTGGATGGGTGGGTGGGTGGATAGATGATAGATAGATGATAGATAGATAGATAGATAGATAGATAGAGATAGATGATAGATATAGATAGATAGATAGATAGATAGATAGATAGATAGATGATAGATAGATAGATAGATAGATAGATGATAGATAGATAGATAGATAGATAGATAGATAGATAGATAGATAGATAGATGATAGATAGATGATAGATTC
The DNA here is from genome assembly GCF_951804945.1 of Podarcis cretensis. Taxonomy (NCBI): domain Eukaryota; kingdom Metazoa; phylum Chordata; class Lepidosauria; order Squamata; family Lacertidae; genus Podarcis; species Podarcis cretensis. The sequence continues at coordinate 24,663,160 of NC_137182.1, read as the reverse complement.
TGACATCAGCTCCTGGAGTTCCCTTATGGCTGCCGCTCAGGTGAGAAAGTGGGGCGGAGAGGGACAGCTGGTCAAAACAAGACAAAAATGAAAAGGCATACCCACATTTGCAAGACACACAAGACTTCAGAAAGAACACACTTGGGGTGGGGTTGAAGAAAAAGGAAGTTCCACTAAAGTCACTGGGACTTGCTTTCTGGGATTGTGCAATTTGGAACAGGATGTCAGCTTCAGGTCTCCACATATTATTTTTTTAATTATCCCCACTTTCAGAACTGGAGAATTGAGGCCGATGCTCTGATCGAGCTGCACAAACTTGAACCCAATGCCTCACAACTCTCTGTCGGGATCAGGGTGCATTCCAGTTAGCATATTCCTGATGGAAAACCCAAGTCAACTCTCAAAGATGAGGGAAAATGCACAGACCAGCAAGGCTCTTCCTAACTTATTAGAGGAGGATCCAGCGGACACACCTGTCTTGCCGCCTAACTGCTCTATTCCCAGTCTGCTTGCCCTTCTGTATGCTCCCTTCCATCAACTTGGTGCCAAGCTCCCCTTTGGCTCAGATCCTAGGCTTCCACCTGATCCCTGACCGCAGATTGACCCACCTAGAGATCGGCTCCAGGGCACCATCCAACTCCATACCAAATCTTGCCAGGGATTGCATTTCTGCAGCTGACTACAGCTCAGTGCTGACACCAACATTCTAGCAACACTGTTCCTTCTCAGCAGGGCTGACAGCCTGAATGGAGAAGATGAGGCATTGAAGGATAGGGACTGAAAGCAAGCAGGGAAGGTGAGGGGGAAGAAGTTAAAGCAGCAGTGAAAAATCAGGCAAGGCGCTGCTCTCGAGGGCTTTGCTGGTGAAGCGCAGGGCCCCGGAGGATAGGGTAAAGGGCTGAGGAGTACGAATGGGGAAGCTGCTTCAGGTAAAAGGAGACAGGAGAGGAAGGTGATGAAAAAGCAGGTGCAAAATTCCAAGCATCTGAAAATGTTGAGACTGGCACCTCACAATTCAGATCTCTCCTCCATCCCTACCCATGGCAGGCCCCTAAACACTGGATACTAGAAGTTTGTTTTCCAATACTTAGGAATTTGATATATTTTACTGAGCTTGTGCCAAGTGAAAAGGGGTATAGAGAAGGGGAAGGATTATACTGCATCTTGCAAAGCTGTCAGGAAGATGATCAAAATTAAAACCCTAAAACAGGGATGGCAGAACCTGTGGCCCTCTAGACACTGCTGATCTACCATCATTCCTGACCACTGGGCCATGCTGGCTGGGGCTAATCGGAGCCCACAACACCTGTAGGGCCACAGTTTGCCCACTGTTGCCCTAAAAGCACGTGAATATTACTCTTTCTCCCATATGCATTTGGTTGGGCACTGTAAAAAACTTAATGCTGGACAAGATAGTGGTGTGATCCAGCAGAGCTTTCTTGAATTGAAACTGACGTCCCTCTAAAATTAATGTAAACTGCTTAGAGATCCTGCATATTAAGTAGAATAAAAGTATAATTAAATAAATATTAGAATAGTTTTAAGAACTGGGTCACTTGGTTCTGAACTGGGTCACTTGGTTCAACAGCCCAAGCGAGAGCGATCCAAGTGGCCTGACCTGCAGGTTTACTTTAATGCACTCTCACCTTCCCCAAACACCACCCAATTTTTGCAAATGAGCTGTCCTGACTTGGCTCTCCCGGGAACACAGCCCGCACTGACTCACCCTCTTGTAGATCCCCGGGCTCAAAAAATGCAGACCAAATAATAATAATAATAATACTTCCAACCCGCCCTACGCCTGCCTCAGTCCCCATGTCCCTTTTCTCTTCCTGGCCCCGAGGTCATTCTCCATGTGCATTTTGTCTGCTCGGCAGTTTGCTTCCTATTGTCAAGCGACCCAGCGGCTCTCGGAAAGGGACGACGGATGCACTGCAAGCCAAGCACGCAGATTAAAACTTTTTTTTTTGCATGGGCAGCCTCTTGTTCATTCATTCGTACTGAAAGGCAGAAGCTCCGGACAACAGGAAACAAAAGATTTGCAGAGGAAGTAGAGACACAGTGCAAAGTGCAGAGGATTTCTGTGCCCCATCCTTCCACACCACCCCTTAAATTCGTACTGTAGTTAGGTATTTAGTGCTCATCTATAGCACACATGGGGGTGGCACTGTGGTTTAAACCACAGAGCCTAGGACTTGCCGATCAGAAGGTCGGCAGTTTGAATCCCCACAACGGGGTGAGCTCCCGTTGCTTGGTCCCTGCTCCTGCCAACCTAGCAGTTTGAAAGCACGTCAAAGTGTAAGTAGATAAATAGGTACTGCTCCGGCAGGAAGCTAAACGGCGTTTCCGTGCGCTGCTCTGGTTCGCCAGAAGCGGCTTAGTCATGCTGGCCACATGACCCGGAAGCTGTACGCCGGCTCCCTCGGCCAGTAAAGCGAGATGAACACCGCAACCCCAGAGTCGGTCACAACTGGACCTAATGGTCAGGGGTCCCTTTACCTTTTATAGCACACATGCTGATGGAGGCAGCTGTTGTTGTTACTGACTTATACAGAAGCATCAGTATATCTGATTGCTTTCCAGAGTATCCTAAGTGATATCTCTGATCTATTTTGATATTGGACAATGGAGAAGAAACAAGAGGAAAGGAGAGCCAAAGAAGAATCAACAGCAACAGCAATAATGATTTTTTAAATGTTTGTCTAATGTGGGTACATACCACAAAGCACTCCTGAAAGGGTGCAACCACATGGTAGGAGGGATAAACATATACCCTTTCCTTAGTGACCAGACAGCAGGTTCAACCAATAGTAAGTTACTGAATCATGCACCCATGACAAATACATGATCCTAATGCACTAAACCTTACACACACAATATGTACAATACAGGGACATGCAAAAAAAAATGAAACACATGAAGCAGGCCACAGTTGTTACAGCTCCCCACAAGATGCATCCCAGCCCCAAGTAAGTACAGGCACCAACCATTTTAAGTGCGTCCAATACATGCACGTTCGTGCACACTGCCTCCTCCCAGAAGTGGCCCAAAAACAGGGTGGAATGGGGCTGGGTGGGGGTGAGGCAGAATGGGGGAGAACAGGGTGGGCTTATGTGCGCTCTGCCAATGCACACTGGGGTCAGGAAAGGAACCCCCGCACCACTTGTATAGGAAAGAATCCCACCACAAATTCAAAAGCTATACAAACCATTTTCACAAGAACAAGCAACAAACATCAACAAACGGTTTAACCTGCTTTAATCTTACTGAGAAAAGAACAAGGAAGAACACAGGCTTCTTGTAATAAAAGACTATATGTACTCCTATTTCAGCTCACATAAAAAATAGCAGAGTGAGGACCCTTCCCAGAATGCCCCTGTCTACCAAAGAATCAATGATCACTTTCTCTCTAAAAAGCAGAACCAGAGAGGATGCTGGGATAATCCTCCCATGACCTCACACAACATGAGACAAAATTGGCCTTGGTTGCCCTGAGGGATGACCTCCTTTGCGAGAGGACGGGGGAGAACGACCCTGTTGCTCTTGGTTGATCTTTCGGTAGCTTTCAATACCATTGACCCCAGTATGCTCCTGGTCATCTCCATGAACTGTGAACTCATAGCACTGTGTTGCAGTGGCTCTCCTACCTACCTACAAGGCCAGGTTCAGAGGATAGCTTTGGGGGACTTTATGTCTGTCCCCTGGCAGCTGAGCTATGGTATGAGTTACCACAGGGCACTATACAACCCCCAATGTCGTTTGATATCTATATGAAGCCACTGGGAGAAGTCATTACGAAAACTGGGGCATGGTGTCATCAGTATGCGGATGACACCCAGTTCTACTTCTCGGTTTCATCTGAATCAGGAGAGGATGTGACTGTTCTTATTTATATATTATGCATAGTATAAATCACTGAAAGACATTTAAAAAACACATTAAGCAGTTTAAAATGCTTTTAAACACAAGAATTGCCCACTGTCAGAGCTGCCCGAGGTCCCAGCTCACAAAGGACCAACGCCAGTTCTTGTTATATACAAAAGTCTTTATTGAAGATCAGTTTCGATTTCAAAGCCGCGGCGCGCAGCTCTACGTCTTGGAGTCTAGACCGCTGAAGCTCCGTCTGAATCTCCTCCCCCCAAACACCAGTTTAAGACTCTAGCCTTGCTCCACCTCTTCCTTTGCTCTTTCCTCCTCTGGGTCCGCCTGTCCACTGGGGTCTTGCCCTTTCTAGACTCTTCTGACGCTGAGTCCCCTGAGTCTTCCCCCTGCCTCCGGCGGGCTTTAGGACCTGGTTCCCAAATCGGGTCTTCTGCTGTCCCGCGCGCCTGTACATTTGAACTTGGCGCGCGCGCCCAGCCGGCAACCTTCCTCCTGACCGTTACACTGCTCCTGTCACTGCTTCCCCCTTCGGGGGGGCCAGCTGGATCTGACTTCCCCTCCGTTCCCTCACTCAGCGATGGAGGCGTGGTCAGCCCTGACTCATCTTCTCTCCCTACTGGAGGAGACGCTGGCCCTGATACATGGGACTCCCCCCCCCCCGCTACGCTCTGCTGGGGAAACTGGTCCTGATCTCCAGCTGCTGCTTTGGGAGTCCCCGCTGGCCCCTTGCTTCTGGTGTGTCCCTCCTGGGACCCCCCTTGCCCTGGCCATCGGCGCCCCCTTCTGGGAATCTTCTGAATCGCTGGAGAGGCTCATGGAATCTCTCGGGCCACTGTCATACTCCCCTACGCTGCCCTCAGATTCTTCCCCTTTGCTCTCCGTTTCCTCTCTCCCCTGTGCCTCTGCTCCTGAGCCCCTGACACCCACCCTGGAAGAATGGCAGATGCAAGTGATTGACTATATGGAACTGGCAGAAATGACTGGCAGAATCCGAGACTTGGGAGAAGAGTCGGTGGAAGAGGACTGGAAGAAGTTCAAAGAATATCTCCAAAAGCATTGTAAAATGTCTGAATGTTAAAATGAGGTTGGTTATAAAGAGAATAGGGCATCAGTGACATGGTAAAAAGAAATATGTAAAAATGCTTTGAAGAAAAAAAGGGGTAAGACCAGAGTATTATCATGTCGAGATTAAACAAATGATATAAAGGATTAAGTTATAAAGAACATGTGATAAATGGTTTTAAAAGGAAAGGAAACTAAAGGCATAATAGGTTGAAATGTATAATATTGAATAAGATTGGAAAGAGGGTAGGGAATTGCTGAATTTGATTGTGTAAAGGGGAACACAGAAAAGGGAGATGTGAGGAAGTCAGGAAAGAGGGTTATAAAGATAGTAAGTAAGAAATAATCTTTTCTCTGTTTTTTGTTCTTTTTTTGATTACTTCTCTTTTTTTTCTTCTTTCATTGTTAAACTGTGTTGTTTTTGATTGTCTTTCCTTTTTGTTTTTCCTGATTGTGATGTTTGTTTTGTTGTGCAAAACCTTAATAAATATTAAATAAATAAATAAATAAATAAATAAATAAATAAATAAATAAATAAATAAATGATCCATGTAAATAAATAAATAAATAAATACATGGGGGGAAAGTGGAGAATGTATTTTGGGGCAGGAATCGTTGAATAATACAAAAGCATGCACTTTGACACCACCGGTTATGAGGATAAAGTGATGGTATAGACAATTGATTGTAATCCTGGAGAGCAGCTGGTTGTCTAAGTCGATGGATCAATGATCTAGCATGGTATACTACTGTTTCCTGTGTTCCTACCCTAGTATATAAACCACGTGTGAACAATACAGGAGTCACCAACGTGGTGCCCAGAGGCACAATGGTGCCCCTGAAGTTTTCCCCTGGTGCCCACAAAGCCTCGGAGGCCCCTGCCTGCACACTTGGTGTACCTTTTGTCATGAGGTGTTGAGAGTGGCTATTCCCGCCCCCCCCCCAACAGTATATGGCACTGAAGGAGGAAGTTAGAAGAGTGACACTCTTTCCTACTTCCTCTTTCACCTCTACCTGCTTTTCAATACTCAAACTAATTCTATGAGATCCGACTTTTGGTCAGATCTCTTTGAAAAATAAAATATGTGTGTGCATGCTTCTTCTTGTTCTGTCTCACAGCTGCGGGGGGGGGGGGGGCTGATGAAGTGAGCGGAGGTAGAAGTTTCCAGAGTCCATTACAGCTCCAAACGTGCTCATGGGCCTAAAAAGTTTGTTGACCCCTGATTATAGTATGTACTCCCAAACAGCAGCTTCAAAAATGCCTAACACTGTTTGCCTTTGTTTAAATGAACATTTGGTGATAATTACCCCAAAATTTTATTCTTTCTCTCCATAACAGAAAAAGCAAGACCCACTCCAATCCAGCACTAATTAATATATAAACCCAATCCAGCCTGGTAAAAGGTCAGTTACATATGGGTAAACTCTCAGGTTTCCTGCCACCGCCCATGAACAATGATAAGTGAAGTTCCTCGTACGTAAAGAAGCCAAGCTTTATTCCAGAAGACTGACAGGGCAAAGTCAGCAACCACTGAAGAGCAGGAATTAGTCCAGACACCCTCAGGTGCCAGAGATATGACAAGGATCAAGCCAATTTAGGATAAAAGCTTAAAGGTTCCCTAACTGAAGTTAAGGGAGCTTGGGTGTACCGTAGGATGGCAGCTTGGGTGTACCAAGAGACTGTGGTTAATGCAAGCTGAGATTCATAAGCCAGTTTCAAACCACGATTTCACTATCTGGTTTGTTGGCCACAACCCACAGTTAGCTGGCTTGAACTAATTCAGACATACAAACAAACCACACTTAAGCAAAACAAACCATGGCTTAGCATTACATGTAAGCCAGGCCGATTTATAAGACACTTAAATATTAACCCATCCACCTACATTTTGCCTCTCCTTTTTCATCTCTTTCCTCTGTTGCATCCTTTGCGTTTAGGCTGTCAATGTGCTGGCGCAGTGACCTGTCCTCTATAAAGGGTCATGTATATAGATGGTGCTATATAACAGAGAATCAATCAACATCCACTGCCCTTAATATATAGAGAGCTCACATGTTCTATAATGGTCAATGCACACACTTTAGAAGCATGGTTTAAAATAAATCAACCATTCTAGCCTTCCTTAGTTATGTCCTAAGCTTTCCTTGCAAGACTAGCCTACCCCTTTTTAAACTCCCTCTCCCTACGGCATCTGCTACCATCAACTTAGTAAACTGATATAGGATGTCTTTCTAAAAAATAAAATAAAAACCCTACAAAACACACACATGCAAATAAGTGTATGCAGAAAAGTCACTAGCCTATAAAATGTTTTACTAGCCCAAATGCATAACATATTGAAGTATCTGTGGCCTAAGGTGAGACTGGGAAGAAGAGAATCAACCACTGTAAAATTTCTCTGGAAGGAAGCTTTACCTGCTACACAAAGGTGACCAGGTGAGAGATTTACAACACTTTGTGGAATTCAGTATTCTAAGAATCAGAGTTTTCATATAAACAGAAAAAGCAAGTATGCAGATCTTATAAGGTTTTTTGGGGGAGGGAAGGGGGAATAATTAATTCAATGATCATCCCCCATATTATCTGAAAACTTAAATCATGGAAGCAGAATACAGTCATACCTCGGGTTGCGAACGCTGCGTGTTGCGCATTTTCGGGTTAAGGATGCGCTGAACCCAGAAGTACAGGAACGGGTTATTTCTGGGTTTCGACGCTCACACATGCGCAGAAATGCTAAATTGCACTTTGCGCATGCGCAGAAGCGCCGAATCGCATCACGCGCGTGCACAGATGCAGCACCGCGGGTTGCGAACGTGCCTCCCGCACGGATCACATTCGCATCCAAAGGTTCCATTGTACATTATACAGCACAACTCTTAGGACCACCCTTCCCTCTCAGTCATGTAGGGTTTAATATATTTCCAAGAGCTCCTCCTTTGATTCTTCCACCATATGCCATATTTTAAACACAGCGAGGGGTGTGTGTATGTGTGTGTGTGTGTAAATATGCCCTATCAGAACAGAAGTCTTTTCCCCTAACGACTTGCAACAGTTCTAGACCGAGCCCTTTTCAGAAACCTTTGGACAGGCATTTGATGGCCAATGTTAACAGCTCTTAATTAGGAACAGTGTTCTATCTGCTTTTTATCATTTGCTTTTATTAGGTTCTAGAAGCACATTTCTAAAACTGCAGTATCTCCCAAGGAAAAGGAGAGAGGCATAAACACCTGGAATCAAGTGTTGGCTCCAGGTTTTGTTCACACTGCACATAGTTAAAATATGGAATTTGCTCCCCCAAGATGTAGTGATGGACCTGATGGTCACTGTGTTGGACAAACTTAAAACAGAATTAGACACATTCTTGGAGGACAAGTCTATCACCAATGGCTGCTAGCCCTGATGGGCTATGTTCTAGCTCCACTGTCAGAGGCAGCAGCAAATCTCTGAACCCAAGAGAGGAGAGTGCTGTTGCACTCAGGTTCTGCTCTCAGGCTTCCCATGGGCATATGGCTGACCTGTCCTGTCCTGAGAACAGGATGCTGAACTAGATCCAGCAGTGCACTTCTAATGCTCTTATGATGCCCCAGCTCTCCCCCAAGTAGCCCCATATCACTGGCGCTGCCCATTCATTTGCCCTGTCAGCTTGTGCCTAAAAGGAAAGGGAAAGGTGAACGGAAGTTATTCCACCTTCTCCTTGCTGCTGTCACTGTTGACCTGCTTGGAGAGAGCAGGTGAACAGACAGTGATGGCAAAGAGGAGCAGCAGGGGTTGGCAGGGAGCGCTCGGGGTTGGCAGTGGGCTCTCTGCTAGGGGGCAGGCCTTGGCAGATGCCCAATGATGCTGACTTCTGACACTGGCCCTGCTTTGGACGTACGTCTCCAACAGCTGCAAACTTCTGAGCGTGTTGGCAGAAAGGCAGCATGTAGAGATAGGCACTATTTTAAAGACATTATTTTAAGCAAAAAGACTCCACTTAATGATACACTTACAACTCTAGCCCTTAATTGGGAGGGAGGAAAATCATATATTTTCTAATGTGCAGTAGGTGGAGTATGGAACTTGTGGAGGTAAGACACACAATTATATGCAGGGGGGAAACAAAGACTCCCGCTTCCTGAGAATCTCAGCTTTCATTAAAAACAAAGAAACATCAAGAGACCCTCTTGGCTGTGAACATATGCTGGGCAACGACTAGTGAATTCTTAGAAGCCTGAGGAGAAGGTGAAGAATGATTCTCAGTGGTTGGGAGTTGGGCTTCTATGCATTGCCCCTCCCAGCAATAACTGGAATAAATTTATGCAAAATATTTCAAACACCCTGCTGAACAAATTATATGCACACTTGTGGAAACTTTCTTAATGCATGCAACTTTCACAGGTTGCAGAACTCAGCTTTATCTTGCATCATAAGGAGGATTGCCTGAGCACAGGACTTTAATGCTACCGTTCTATTAAAATGCAATGTACACCTAGGCTAGGACATAGGCTCCAATCCCCATTCAGCTATGAAACTCAAGAAGCTATTGTGAGACAGTTACTACCTCTCACTCAAATATATCTTGCAAAGAGACTGTGACTATTCCTTCCGAGCACCCCTATATAAGCCGCCCCACAAGGATAATTGGGTACAAAGAATAATAGAAAGAATACTGTAATAGGATATAAATGCACACACACAAATGAAAGATTCTGGGCAGGTTGCAACTCAGTATTCAAGGAAAGATTTGGTGCCAAACTTCCCAGGTTTAAGTCCAACTTTCTAACCCTACAGGCTCACAAAGCTACTTAAAGATCTAGTAACTGACAAGCAGAATGAAATCCTTATCTAATTGAGGAACAACCCAAGAAGCTAACTTGTCATTAGGGTGTTGCTATGTAAAGTATTCCCATATTACATAGCATGGAAACGGATGCTGTGAGCAAGCTATCCCCAAGGGCAGGCAAGACGGTGAGACTATGATTAATTCTTTTCATGGTATCTGCCCTCTTGAAATCCGTGCTGGCTAGCAGCCTGCTCACCCACCACGGTGTCCTGATCCTGCCATTTAGGGATCCACTTTGGATGGGTGTTCAAACACATTTGCCAACACAACCGTTCGCAAACAAAAGAAAACCAGCACAACTACAGTCACTGTTATATATGTGCCCTAGGAAAATTTAGGATCATTGTCCATGGGATGTGTAAAATAAACAGCCCTTGATTTCTAAAATGAGATGCCAGTTCTCAAGTCTGCCCAGGAGATGCATGTTTTGACCTGAAAGCTGCCCCACTCCTGAATTTCAGATAGTGCTGGCTGCAGTTACTGGCAAGGAAAATACTCCACACACATGCTCAAGCTGCCCTTTTTTATTACTTCTTCTCATTTCCTAAATGCACAGAGAATGCATTAAGCTCTGGCTCAAATCATGTCCCAGTAGGTCAGAGAAACATGCAGGCCACAAACATCAGTAAAGCATTCTGAAGTCTTCCCTTTCAAGTCACTCTCCCAACCACTTCACCAAAAGGCAGGTCACAATTCCTCCCTATTTTACAGACTTGGGGAAACAAGGCTGAGAAGGAATGACCTGCTCAGAGCTTCCCTTCAGAGCTGCCTTGAAAGGGAACACATATGCACAGAAACAAGACACACGAAGGCAATATAGCTCTCTCACCATGAAATTCCTGTCTATTCTGGGTCGTGCACGGCACTTCTGCCGAGCCATCCCTGCCCCGGCACGGCGCCACCGCTTCTCCCACCATTCGGTGTTGTCGTTCCGCAAACTCGTCAGCCAGATGCAACGGGGTTCGGGCAAGCTGCAATCGACGCCGACAGCTCGCTCAAAGCGCCAGCCTTTCCCTGCTCGTGCCACGCTCCACACGGCTTTGCCCACCACTGAGATGCCATGGTGCGGCGGGGCTGGAGGGCGTGGGGGTCCCCGTGGCCCGCCACCACAGGGAGCCCGATCCCCCCGGCTCGTGCCTTCTTCTACCATTGCACTCCCAGATGAGGAAATTCCTGGCACAAAGCTGAAGTGACAGAACCGGCAGATCAGAAGAAACTCGGGATAGGTGAATAAAGAGAGATTTCAAACTGGATCTTTTAACTCCTGGCGCCAGGCTGGTTAGGTTCCATCCACACTCTTTGGACAGAGGACGTTCTTCTTGACTGCTCTCGACAACTTCGATTGGAAATCTGCTAGCTTGTATTTTGTTTTTTCCTCCTTATCCAAGATGTTGCTCTGTCTCAAGTCTCTCGTCTCATGTATCATGGGCAAAACATTGAGGATTTCCAAGTCCGGGCACGCCAGATATCTCCGCACACACACACACTCAGAGAGAAAACAGCAACTGGCCTTAGAATACCACACTCCTCTTTCTACAACAGGCGGAAGCAGAAAGGGAAAAGCCCTGAGACTGTACAGAGAAAACTAATTACATGGGGAGAAGTGGAGGAGGAGGAGGCAGCAGTGGCAGCAAATTCTGCCTGGTGGGAATGAGATGGATGCAAATCAGAGAGACTAGGTTGTGACTTGACAGCTAGGCAGACAGAAAGAGAATGGAGCTTCCCTCGTGTTCATTCCGCACAGACAGCCCTGCAGCTGCTCTGAGGTATCAGGCCATCTCTGCCCCACCCCACCCCTATGTGACCCAGCCCACTCCAGCTGACTCCATCTCAGTGTCCACGCCAGGGGAGGGGGGATAGTGTTCTTGCTGGTGTTGTGTTCTTTTAAATCCTCTGCATTTCTTCTAAATCACAGCATGAACATACAATTTCCTTCCTTCCTTCCTGAACTTATTTGAGAGCTGGAGCGCTCCCCCACTTGCCAGAAAGAGAGAGATGGGGGACGGTTTTCCTTTCTCCCCGCGCCCCCCACCCCTGGCTCCCTGCATCCTGAGCACTGGGAAACTCAGGGTCACAGCCAGATTTGGCCAACTCTAGATTATGCAAGAAAGAACAGAACTCTTGCTAATTGGGGAGGAAGCAAAGAAACAGAGGAGCTGTAAGCTCAAGCTTGATTTTTTAATATATATAAACCTCAGCCTATTATTGTGGCGTTTGTGTTTGTTTACAAAATGCCATCAGTGTGCATGGCATTTGACAGAATAATATAAGCAAGAGTAACAACAACAATAAAGACAAATCTCTGCCCCAAGGAGCGAACAATAACATATCAAGCGTGTTCCGCAGAAATTTTAAAAAATCAGAACAGGTCTACCTCCATTACCTCTAACCACATGGCAGGATGATTTAACCAGCCAACTCTCCACATCCAACGGTAACACTCCATAGTTCCTGGTCCTCCCTGTGCCATGGGATTTCCATTCCAGCAGTCCTCTCAATCAGGAGCTGCCAAAGGGCAAGCCATGCTAGGCAAGGGAGGTGGACCCATAGAACTACCACCAGAAACCTCTTCTTACACAGACAAAAAAAATATTAAGACAGACTACAAGCTATTCATTTGCCAGATTTCTAGGCCATGGTGGGGAAAGAAGAGGACAGTAGTGTTCCAACTGAACTGTCCAAGGGGATGCCAAAAAAGCAAACAAAAAGAACATTGTGCATTGTCACAACAACAGGGAAGGGAGTATATGCATACTCCTAGGGGTGGAGGACCTACAGCCCTCCAAAATTTTGTTGAGATTCCAGCTCCCATCAGCCACAGCTAGCACAGCCAATGGGTCAAGAGCGATGGGAACTTTACTTACTTACTTATTGCATTTATATCCCACCTTTTTCTCCAAAGAGCTCAAGGTGGTGTACATGGTTCTCCCCCTCATTTAATCCCCACAACAGCCCTGTGAGGTAGGTTAGACTAAGTGGCTGTGATTGGCTCAAGGTCACGCAGTAAGGTTCATGACCGTGTTCATGACTTTAACCACTATACCACACTGGTTTTCTGTAATCCTGCAACATCTAGAGGACCACAGGTTCCAACACACAGGGAACTTTGATGAAATGAGGTCTTTGATAGGGAGGATTTTAGTAGATCTGCAGCTTGGCTCATTTTATCTGATCCACCAGAAGCAGTTAGCACTGTTCTATGCGTTCAACTTTCTTCAAAGGGAAAGAATGCTGGAGACAGGAATGTGCTCACACACACACACAGCCTGTGTGCATTGGTTATACTGGTGGCAGGCATGGTAGCAAGCTTTGGGTTCATGCATGCTTCTTCACCACATGGAAAACTTACAATGTTATAATAAGAACCTGATAATACATGCATAAAGTTTATGCTGGCACAGGCAGGCATGATCTGCTTGTAGGACGGGGTGAGGGAGAGAAAGCAGCAGATGGATTGCAGAAACCAGGGCTTATTCACATGTGCACAAAAGAGGCATCTAAACATTACTCCCCAATGCGTTTTTTTGCAGCAACAATAAGTCTGTGAGTAGCATCGACACTAGCACCTCCACTGAAAGTTCAGAGGCTTCCCGTATCTCAAGCCCCAAACACTTTCCTAAGGTCTTTCTATTTTGGCCATCATTAAGCCAGGAGAGAGCCAGGAATTCTGACTGCTGGAGCCGTTTGCTAGAGAATTTTCGCAGGATATTTAAAGCTCGTAATAATTTTCCTTGTGATTCTTTAGTCAGCTGTCTTAGCCGGCAGATTTTTGCTTCTGAATGGTTGTTACCTACACAACGCCCCAAAATACGGGATGCACCAGCGGAGGGCGGGGGCGAACAATTTATAAACATTTTCAAAATGGGCAATGAAAAGCTCCAATAAAAAAAAAAAGTTTTGACACATAACTGATTTTTGTACAAACGAATATTCTGCTAACCCCTAAGGATTCAGGATGGTGCAGACTGTGATTTAACGAAACAATTCACAATCGCTGGAAAATTAAAGCAAGATAGGGAGGAGGTGAGATAGGAGAGGACGTAAAATGCCTCCTAAAGTGTTTTAAGAGGATCAGCAAAAGAAGGTATTTCCTGTGTCCCCTTGTGCCCCTCCCAAGACACATATGGCAAGACCAAAGCTGGACAGGTGCAAGGAGCCCCCCTCAAAATGCAGGGGGGGAGAATAAAGAATGTTTCACTTTTTTATGAAGCTCTGGGCATGAAAAGCACAATGGACTCCCCCCAGTCCCCCCACCTCTGTAATCTTTATCCCAGTGTATCAGGCTAGCGAGTCACTTTTAAGTGGTAATTGGGAATAGGGAATAGCCTTGCTGCTGGGAGGGGACACAGGAATAAATTAACCCATTCGCCAATGCCCTCCTGCAGAATCAGCACCCTTGGGGATGCTAATCTGAGACTAACAAAGGAATCCTGGTGCTGCAGGCGGGGGCAATTCTATGGAGGCAATCCTGTTTAATGAGCTGGAACTAGCCGGCTGTGCATTTGGGGGAGGGGGTGTGGGGGGGGGGGGGAGAGAGGCGCAACTAGATGGGATGGGATCCACATCCGACACCAACCCAGTTTCGATAACGTTCCTCCAGCCTGGAGAGGGGAGACTTACAAGCTGGCAAGCCACAGTATACAGAAAGCTTTTATCCACTGTGAGGGCTTAATTTGAGTTCGCTCTTTCTGAAAGAGCACAGCCACAACTAGCAATAAAGGAAAGAATTATCCAATAGCACATGCAGAGAGTGTAAAAAGGCACAAGCTTTTTAGAGGAGCAATCTGATCTGGGAGTGCCCACCCTGCCTGCCATCCAAACACACCTTTCTGCTTCAGGATAAACTCTGCCACTGTTGTTAAAACTTTGGTGCAGTACCGGTACGTGGTCTGGACTGACTGGTCTCACTTAAGAATCTACCTCCACCCTAAACTCTGGAGTTGTTTGCGGTGTTTTTTGAAAACTTAAGAAAACCAGTAAGATGTAAATGAATAGATAAAAGTATGGACATTTGTGCAGTGCTTTTAATTATTATTTTTTAAAGAATTAAGCTGAAGAACTGGGAGAGACCAGGCTGAAAACTGAAGTAGCGTTTGAGGTGCTGATATCACTTGTATGCAAGTCTGCAATTACAGTTAAAACACTGGGCTCACCCCACAGCCAAGGGATGCACCATAAGCTCTCTTTTATTACATTGGTCTTCATCCTGAGTAACTCTGTTATCAGAAGTACTGGCCAAAGGTATTACTTCCAGCATGCGTACACCTCAGTACCTTCTCATGTTAGCAGTTACCACTCCTAGCAATTTTCAACCTTTTACTCTGTTAGCAGTTACCACTCTTAGCGATTTCCTAGGTGCTTCACGTACATTTTTTCTGTAATCTTTACAATGGTTGTGTATTATCCCCACATTGCATCTAGGATTCTGAAGCTGAGTGAGTATGCAGCAAAGGTGAGATCGGAACTAGCAACTTCCTGGTTCACAGCTCACACTCCTACCCGGACTATGCTACAGCAACTGCCAAAATTAAATGGCTGGCACTTTTTTAACTAAAGATGTTAGAGAAACATTGGTGGAATACAGATGTAAACAACGACACGAGAACCAGCCGGAAGTCACTCTTATTTAACATGTCTGCAGCATGGCTGGAACAACTGAGACCCTGCACAAAATCTGTCTTGCAAGGAAAAGTTTCTAGCCCTCATGGTTGGATCGGAAAAATAAGGTTGGTAGTACACGTCACTGGAAATGGGGCTTAACTTTCAGAAACAAAAGTTGGAAAAGCCATCCATAGATACTGAGAGAAGTGAATCGTAGGTATATTTGGTGAAAGTGTAAGAGCCCAGCAAGGGAGGAAAGGGAGAAACCCCCAAAGTAGTCAAGCTGGCTTAATATTTATTTTGGAAGTTGGGAGTAACTAAAACCTTCAGTCTAGTCCTGTCCAGTCACACAGGAACCCCCCCTCCAACCACAAGGTGCTGTTACTTAGGGGGAGGTCCTAAGAAGTATTCCAGCCATGCAAAGGCCCTGGGAGAAGCATGCAAAAAGGAAAAAAAAGGAAGGAAAGAAAGAAATATATGAATGTGCAAGGAGAAATACCAAGAATTGTTGGGATAGCAACCCCTGTCCTCGGAGAGCCAAGGACTTTTATCACCCACCGCACATTCTCTCCCCGGCTCCTGCGGTGTCTTTTCGTCTTTCAGTTTTTCTCCACACATCCCGATCCATTTCAAATACCAGAAGAGTCTTTAAAAAATGAACTGACTGTGGAATAGGATATCCCACCCAGCTCCAAAGAACATATGTTTTGCTTTTTACACAGACCAAGACTGCGGAAATATTAATTGAGCGTAAGTGCTTAACATTTCACTGTTCACAATGAGGGCCATTTCACACACGAAGGCTGCAATCTTACACATTTACCTAGGAGTAAGCCCCACTAAAGATAATGGGACCTACTTCTGAGTAGATATACCTAGAGCTGTATTATACACATACACATAATTTATTCAAGCAACTCAGAGAACTTTTGTGGCAGCATATAACTAACTAAATATTCAAACTCGGGGTAGGAGAGGGGAGAAATTTGCATTTCTGAACAGCAGCTGTGTGCAAATTTCACATATTGAGCGGATAATTTGGGGTGGTCCAAAACTTATTTTGTGGTGCATGTGTTCCTTATTCATTTATACGTGTAACTGGCAAGGATTGGCATGGAAGCAACATGCTTGGCCCAAACATGATGTTAAGGCCTAATGTTCGAGACAGTTTCCTTCCTGGCGGTGCAGTTGTGCCACACTCCAAGGTGTATTTTGGACTGCAAACCCCTAGTCCCTCATTCATTTGGAAGTCAATGGACAATTATGGGCATGGCCCAGTGCACTTGAGTTGTGTCAAAATTAAGTGCTGGGTCAGACACAGTGCGCTTCCAGATGACCTGTTTACTGAGAATTCATCCTGATTTGTTTGCAGAGATGTTAAACCACCTAGGGTCAAAGCAAATGTTATTCCACACTTTCCAGTGCATTTTCTTTTCACTTTCCTTGTCGCAAAAAAGTATGAGCTTTTGAAGAAGTGTATTTGATGCTCAAGACTTCCCAATCAACTATACTTGTGCAACCTGAATTTTCTGTGACTGAATCTCACCTGAAAATTGCAAGAGTCTGGAAACTCTCACAGTGCCCGTTGATACCTTAAGGTGGCAGTTTCCAAGCTGGGTTAGTGTATGATTTGTGGAAGTCCAAAAGCAACTCAAAGACGGTCACCTTTTATTTATGAGAGTGCAGAAGCAGGTTCTGAGATAATAATAATGATCGGGAATTGACCAGAATTCCCAAATCCCGGGCCAATACCATCTAAGCATCTAAAATGTCTCACTCAAGCTTTCCTTCTGTTCACAACAGAACCTTTTTTTAATAGGAAAAAAAAGGAAGGGAACAGAAACGTGCGGGCTTTTTGATTTGTTAAATCAATAAAAGAGAATTTAAAAATTAGCACACTTAACTTGAGGGAAATTTTAAAGTTGAACACAGTTGCATTATGAGATATTAGCACATCATAATGGGTATCAAGGTATCAGGGACAATATTGGATATCCATTCATGATACATAGAAGCAAGACTGAATCTTAAGTACAGTCAGGGCTCAATAGGGCTATCTGCAGAATCTGTCTTCAGTGCTCACTCTTCATGCACAACAAAATGTAGTGAACAGGTTCAGATGTAGAAGACTGGATTGTATCACGTAATGCTAAGGGTCAGGGATGGAGATCACAGTTGTGTGTGTACGTAAGAATCACTATGTGAAAAATAATAATTCCCTAAATTAAGGTTACCAAACGTCCCCGTTTCCCAGGGACAGTCCCCGGATTTACAAACCAGTCCCCTGACAAAACCCATCTGTTTAGTAGGAAGTTGAAAAGCGTACCCAGATTCATTGAAAAAAATCTGGTAACCTTACCCTAAGTAGAAAATTAGCATACAGTGGTACCTCGGGTTAAGTACTTAATTCATTCCAGAGGTCCATTCTTAACCTGAAACTGTTCTTAACCTGAAGCACCACTTTAGCTAATGGGGCCTCTTGCTGCCACCATGCTGCCAGAGCACAATTTCTGTTCTCATCCTGAAGCAAAGTTCTTAACCCAAGGTAATATTTCTGGGTTAGCGGAGTCTGTAACCTGAAGCGTATGTAACCTGAAGTGTATGTAACCTGAGGTACCACTGTAGAAGGAAAGACCCTTTGCCTGATGTGCTTGTTTTCTACATGCAGGGGGTAGGAAAAAACAAACAAGAGCACTCAAAATGACATCTCTCCCTGGCAGTCTGAAGTAATACAGTGGGCTGCCAGTCACATTTCTCCTTCCTTTGTTTATCTGCGCTTACCTTATATCACCTTTAGCGCAGAGTGCTTGCTTGAGTTGATTTTCCCTACAGGTTTGGGGAGGGGGGAACAATTAGCTGCTTAGCAGAGGCCAGAAAACCCACCATTAAAGGAGGGCAAGTGGCTCTATTATCTCCTCCAGCTTTCCCTGCCTTTCTCCAGGGAGCTGCTTGATCCTTTCGCCTCTGAATGTTTCGAAACTTGCCCTGTTTTTTCCACCCGAGACGGAAATTGTATCTATCTCTCACCTACCCACTCCAATGGGTTGAAACGCAGTGGGGCGGGGAATTTTGAGTGGGGAAAAAATATGTGGAGGGGAAGGGATTAAGCAGTTCCTTTGCCCCACCCTTTCCTTCACTCTCATCTCAGCCTCCCAAGAGTTTCTTTTCTTTTCTTTCGTTCTAAGAAGTCAGGAAAATAGGGTTGCCATATCCCCAGAATTTCCTGGACATATACGGGAATACTGCAGTCGGCAGCAGTGCCCGGGTGGAAATCAGTAAAATGTCGGGGGGAATCCGGATGCATGGCAGCCCATATCAGCCGATTTTCCATAAAAAAACAGTTTAAAAAAGACGACAACTTCTGGGTTTTCAGAGTTTGAAATAT
Organism: Podarcis cretensis; assembly: GCF_951804945.1. NCBI lineage: Eukaryota > Metazoa > Chordata > Lepidosauria > Squamata > Lacertidae > Podarcis > Podarcis cretensis. The sequence goes on along the minus strand of NC_137182.1, from coordinate 24,644,407 downwards.
GGCAACCTTACAGGAAGATACTACACGTATCTGCTGTGTAGTGTCTGGGTTTGGTCCTTACTGAGGCGATAAAATGATAACCTGAGCCATACCACATCAGACTGTTTGTGGGAAGCTTGCATGACTGAATGCTTCTCCATTAAATATATATAAATAAGCAAATCCCTCCCACATAGCAAAATAGTATGAAACCGAGAGAAAGCCAGGTGTACGGTTTTCTATGCGCAAGGAATTTGGGTCTTCAGTCATCCGACCAGCCCACAGTCTGAAGGGGTTCAGTCCAGACACAGGTTTTATTACCTCAGTGAGCCTTTATCAAGTCGCAAGGAACGTGCAGCGATGTTTCCACAAAGCCAAGCAGAGAGAGAGGGCTGCCAAAGATGCTCACAAAACCAAACATGGCTGCCCTGCTGTCATAAGCAGGCCTCAAAAGCACCGCCACATACACAATACCTTCCACTTCGTTGCTACCGCCAAAAAATGACAAAAATCCTCCGAAACCACCACTTTCATGTCCGTCAGGCCCTTCCCCAACAGATCCTGGATGGCATTTTTGTGCCCTGTTCAGACTCACCCGCATTCTCTTTTCCTCACATGTCTCAACAAGCCCAAGTTACAGAGCCTGAGGAACAAGACAAGGCTCTTTGCCTCTGCACAGCTGTTAGCCGTGACACAAGAGGGCTGAGCAGGGAGGGGATGAGGAAGAAAAGCCTTTGTTTCCCCAACTGCCCAATAAAACTATTTTTAAAAATGCAGCAGTCCAGCCACACTTGAAATGCGAGGAACTTTTTCCTGCCTATACAGCCAAAGCTCAGGCCCAGAGTCCAGCATCAGCCGTCGCATTCACACACCAATTATATCAGTATGAGAGAGAAAGCTGAACTTGATGCGGAAGACTACCATATAAAAGCTTCCACAACGAGCAAAAATGACAAGAGGAACAGTGGTTATATTATTATTGTTATTAGTTTATATATTAATTGTACTTTTTAGTCACTTTTTTCAAGAAAAGTGACCAAACACAACTTTAAAACCAAGCATATACGGCAAATACTTGTATTGGGCAAATAGTAAAAATATACCAAATGCAAAATTTACAATGGGTAAGTTAGCACACAACACGCTAAGCTAAACCTTGGGTGGAATCTACACACATATAAAAAAACCCACTATGAAAATGCTTTTTGAAAAAACACGTTTTGAAATATACATTGAATTTGGCATAGCTCACTCTTGCCATCTAGTGTCACATTTGTATACTGCACTTTACAATACATTGAAAAAGTTTTATTTGCAGCTGAGTCCTTGGTTTAGTGTGACTGCATGAACATGTGGGCTCCTGGAAATGAGTTTGAAGCTGTTTTTGCTGCCCTGCTACACTAAACTACGCCAAGGTTTGTCTTAACATATCATCCAAACCAGAACTTATGGTTAACTCTCTCCTCGCTATCCACAAGTTGTAGCCAAGGCTTGGATTAGCAGGTCCTGTGAACCAGGGCATTAAAAGCTATAAACAAGCACACAAATGTAATAAAAAATAAAAAATGCTTGCACTTAAAAGAGAAGTGAGTTTAGATAAAGCAACCTTGTGTGCACAGTCAACGGTGCATGCAAGATACACCTGTGACAAATTCGCTAGCCCAACCTGTTTTGCATTCTAGAAAACTGAATTCCATTCTAGTTCCAACAAGAGGCTGACCCATTGACCTGTTTCAGATTATTTGTTCTCACCCAAAAAAATCTAGGAGTTTTCACAGGTGGCTCTATCAAGGAGAAGAAGAAAAAAACAGATTTCTTCTCCATGTTCACAAACTGAACGAAGGGACAATACTGATCAAATGTATGTTTGGTTTTCAAACAGCTCTCTCCCACTTTTCATATTATGTTAACTTGAAGAGACTCACGTTCCAGTCCCTGCTCAGCTATGAAGCTCATTTGGTTGGGCCTTGGACCACACTCTATTTCTCTCAGCCTAATCTAGGTCACAGGATTGTTTTGAGGATAAAATGAGGGAGCTTCACAGAAGACGAGTAAGATAGGAATATTGCAAAATGTGTTATAAATTTCACGACAGATGCATTAGAGACCAAAAAGCATTGTCAGCTTCACTTGAGAAAACCCTTTTATCATCCCATCAGAAACTTGCTGTATTAACACCTGGATTTCATCCCTGTATGAAAGTATTCATACAATACTCACCTCCTGGTATGGGAGAATGTGATGCTAATGACCAATACCAAAATGTAGGCTTGTGTGTTGTGCACGCTGCTTTATGGAAGTGAATCGTGGGCAACTTTCAACTGCCAGGAGCGGCGCCTCAACGCCTTCCACATGCACTGCGTCAGGAATATTTTGGATGTCACATGGCAAGACACGGTCTCAAGTAAAGATGTGCTTTCCCAAACCCATATTCCCAGCATGTTCACACTCCTGTGTCAGTGACACCTACACTGGCTTGGTTACATCCACAGCATGGAAGATGGTAGGATCCCCAATGACATGGTCTACAGAGAAGAGGCTTCAGGCACCAGGCCCAGAGTAATTCTGCATTACAAATATGTCTGCAAATGAGACTTGAAGGCTGGCTATATCTCCCCCCCCCCCCCTTATATCACATCACCAACACATACTGTGTTACAGACATACATGACATACATTAGATAATAAGAAAGGAATAGCATAAATTTAAGACATATACAGTGGTACCTTGGTTTAAGAACAGCTTAGTTTATGAACAACTTGGATTAAGAACGCTGCAAACCCGGAAGTAGGTGTTTTGGTTTGTGAACTTTGCCTTGGAATAAGAACATGTTTCATTTCCTGTTGAGTGTGTTCCATTTGTAAATTGAGTCCGCTGCTGCTTTGGGAAAGCACGCCTTGGTTTAAGAATGCTTTGGCTTAAGAACGGAGTTCCAGAACGGATTATGTTTGTAAACCAAGGTACCACTGTATATGTGATTTAAAATGGTAACTTAACTTATTCCTCTGATTTATTTAACTCATATCTTAACTTTTACTCCCCTTCCACTCTTTCCATGGCTTCCTATTTGCTATCATTTTAACTGTGTTTTCTTATTCTACTAGATTATTTTCATTACCTTACATTCTCTCACGTTCCACCTTCTACTGCTGAGTATTTTTTGTCAGTCTGTTATGATTATTCTCTTGCTGTAATATTTTTTCCATATAATCTATATATAATGTCCAGTCTTCTTTTAAACTTTTACCATCTTTATTTCTTAATCTATTTGTCTTACTGGTTAATTCTATATTCAGTGGTACCAAAGTTTTTTAACGTAATCCGTTCCGGAAGACTGTTCGAGTTCTGAAATGTTCAAAAACCGAAAACTCTGTACGAAAGTCTCAATACAGAAAACTCAATACGAAAACCACATGGCATGTTTGACTTCTGAGGCATGTTGGAAAAACGAAGCATTTACTTCTCGGATTACGGCCTTCGAAAACCTGAAATGTTCATCAACGAAGACGTTCAAAAACCGAGGTACCACTGTATTCTAATATTTTAAAATGGCATTCTTCTCTTGATGGTACTGCATCTGTTCTCCACTTTTGTGCCACCAGAATTCTGGCAGCTGTGGTCATTTACATTTGGGTTTTTGGGGGGATTTCTGTTATTATTCCCAGAAGGAAAGCTTCTGGGTTTTTGGCAAACATTCTTTAAACCATTTTCTTAAGTTCATTATACACCATCTCCCAGAATTCATTTATTATCCTGCAAGACCACCATGAATGATATAGACTGTGCCAACTGTTTCTCAAGGCTGGCTATATCAACCCCTTTGTGTGGGAATCCCTTCAGGATGACCAAAGTGCCTGGAGACAGACAGTCAGGTTGTATATCCATAGCAATGACCAGAGGAGGAATGTCCACTAGGAGGAGCACAGAAAGAAGAAACACCAGGATGCATCTGCAGCAGCACAATTGTAGGCCTTCATCTGCCCCAGCTGCAACAAAACATAGCTCTCCTGTATCGGTTTCTACAGCCACAGCAGACGCTGTAAATCGGTTTGACCTCACCCCAGAGGCGCACTCCTCCATTGTCTCCCAAAATAGACAGATGCCAACAACAACAAATGAAATCATTTAGGGTGGATTTTACTTCAAACTATCTAGAAGATTCTGCCAATTCAGATTCTGCCAATTGGTGTGGAGCCAACTGTTGGCAGGATATTCACTAGAAGTCTGCTACAGCCATACTCTAGAGCCTATACGGGCTCCCTATAGCCAAATACAATTCAAGGAGCTATGTTTTTTCTAAGAATCAAGCCGCAGTTGCCCCCAGGAAAGCCATCATTCCCAAGTACTCAGACTGCCCAGAGAAATTGCTGGGAAAGCACATTTCCTACATCACAAATCTGAATTCTCAGCTACACACACTTTGCTGTGGGGATGGGAACAGCAGCGATGTCGTAAGCACACTACTGTGTTGTGCTTTGGCATCAATGCCAGATGTGTCACAAATTTCTTCCACATTCAGATGTGCCACTTCAAAACACGATGTTTACCAAAAAAAGGGCCAATTTTGTGTCGCCACCCCCACTTCCCGCAGTTGCTGTGTGCGGTCATCTTCAGTAGCAATACAAACTACACTGGAAATCTTAAAAGAAACAAAACCACAGCTGTTCTCCAGCAACAAAACTAGCCCTGACAACTGGTTATTGACCAAAATGTGTATATGCAGAGAGAGAGAGAGAGAGAGAGAGAGAGAGAGAGAGAGAGAGAGAGAGAGACCTGACTCCTCACTTTGCGTGGGAATGGAGACAACTCTTGCAGCAGGTAACAAGGAGCCAAGGGAGATTCCCAACAACTCTGAAAACCACTTCGTGTGGAAGAGGCATACTAATTGCACAAAATCCCACCCAATATTTTAGATTATTTAGCAGGTGCATTTCTGGCTTTCTACTGAGACAGAGGAACTACAGGAGACAGGAGGGTGTGATGTGAGGGAGGATTTAAGGTGTGGTGATTGGACTTAATTTTGAGACGGGGCTTAAGGCTGAGCCAGAAAACTTGTTTTCAGTGCTAGAGGGCTCGGCTCCAGATACAGGAAGCAAGAATTATAGAAAAAATGCATTCAAAGTACATGCAAAGTGTCTTCCCTTCATCACTAAATAACCATAATTAGCAACATACATCATTCATAAGAAAAGGGGGTTTCCAAGTTAGGAGAATAACATAACTGCAAAACTGAGCACCAGTACCCCGCCTTTGAGAAATCAGTGTGGGGAAGGAGCTTAACTCAGAGGTAGAATACATGCTTTGTACATGCAGAAAGTCTCGGATTCACTCCCTGGCCTTTCCAGGAAAGACCTCCTTCCTGATTCTATGTTTCCTGAAACCCTAGAGAATCTCTGTCGGTCATTAAAGACCAGAGATTCCCACACTGTAGTTCATGGACCACCAACGGTCTGCGGGTTTCATTCAGGCCATCTGTGGCACATCTCTGGATTTCTGGCTAAAGATGGGAGATGGTCCATCCATTGCATTAAGTATTCATATTGAATATTAATTGCATTTTCATTGCTTCTTTTGTTTCTTATATTGCATTTTATTGCATTGCACTTTGAATTTCAAGGAATTCAAAGTGTATTGCAATAAAACACAATGTATAAAAAGCAATAAAAAAATATAATTGAAAATAATACAGCATCTAGCACAGTGAACTGCAATTGCAACCACAGGGAGAAAAACCATTAAGTGGCCTGCCAAGAACCAAATCAATTTCCAAGTGGGCCCTGGGAGGGAAGCACTGAGATAGAAAATACTGAGCTAGATGGAGCAATTGCCTGACTTGGTATAAGGCAACTTGCTATGTTCATTCTTTCCTTACTCAACAGCTGTGTTTGCAGGTCACAGAACTTATCCTAGCTACTGTAAATAAGCATCATGTCGGGACCCACAGCCTGCTCACACTTACTCCCTTCACGCAAGCAGATGAAACTAACCAAGAAGAGCTAGCTTATTAGGAGACATGGAAACCCAAAATTCCTAGTTTGTTGCTCTCAAACAAGCCAGGATTCATAAGCCAATTTCAAGCCCTGGTTTACGATTTCAGTTTGTTTGGGAACAACTAATCAGGATGCTGCTTTTGCGGGTCACATAAATAAGCTAGTTCTTCACGGTTAGTCTTATGCACTTGCACAAAAGGGTGAACAAATGGGCTGCACACACTGACATGCTGCTCTTTCACACTGAGCCAGAATGAACCAGGAGTCCTGGCTTACTGTGATGTGCACATAGGGCCATTTCCCTTATTTCTCATATTTAATTTTTAAAAGTTGAAGCGTGGGAAGTGTGGAAAGGGAATTGAAGCCAAATATTCTGTTGCCCGTCAATTTCAGGATTGGGGGCGGTGGAACCACAGCTCTGGAGATGGTGGAAGTAGTAGTAATAGTAGTAGTAGTAATAATAATAATAATAATAATAATAATAATAATAATACCTCGCCCTAATAATAATAATAATAATAATAATAATACCTCGCCCTAATAATAATAATAATAATAATAATAATAATAATAATAATAATAATACCTCACCCATCTAATAATAATAATAATAATAATAATAATAATAATAATAATAATAATACCTCGCCCATCTGGCTGGGTTGTCCCAGCCACTGTCTAGCTACAGAGACTCTAAAGCCGTTTGATTTCACTCAGATGTATCACTGAAGCTGGAACCAAATATCCGAACATTAAAAAAAATACCCCCTCTTTCAATCTGAAATGCGCCCTGCAATCTTCCCCTAACTAAAAGAGAAAGCAGGAGGTGAAACATTGAAGAGGTGGGGTTCTCTTTCACCTACAAAATAGTTCTTGTTATGTAGTGAAGTTTCACCCTGGGCCAGCAGGGGGATACTGTATATAGTTTTCACTCAGGTCTGTAGATAGTTTTCACTCAGGTCCACGTCAGTTATTTTAGGCGGGAAACGCTGGGCTGTTGTTGCTACAATGTTGACAGCCGGCTGCCTATAAAAGCAGGCCGGCTGAGCTGTTTGCAGTCAGTTCTATTCCAGCTTACAAAATAAAGAGTTACTTGGAGAAATCGCTGTGTCGTCTGCTATGTCAACCCACAACTTAACACTGGCGACGAAGGTGGGATCAATGGACATCAGAGCACAGCCAGATGTGGCCAGCCTCTGAACTGAGCTGAATCACTGAGCTGAATCACAGAGCGAAATCACTGAGCGAAATCACTGGACAGAACCAATTCAGAGCTGACTGTTCTGGCTAAGAGCACTGTGTTCCATCCATCGCCCTTCACGCCGGCATCGGAATCATGGCTTCACTTGTGCCTCTACCACCGTTTGCGCCAGCCTCTGAATCATGGGACTCCTACCTCGCTCGGTTCGACTGCTACCTCCAAGCTAACGAGCTGACAGCAGTATCAAAGGATCGGAAGCGGGGCCTATTCCTCAGCCTCTGTGGGCCTGAGGTGTTTGAGACGGCCCGAGCATTGGTTGCGCCTGAAGCAGTCCAGGCAACACCATGGGACACGATCCAAGAGAAGCTCCGCAACCACTACGCACCAAAGCCGTCCAAGATTGCTGCCCGCCATGCGTTCTACCACCGGAACCAGGCAGAGGGGGAGTCAATCAACAACTACACCACCGCCCTGCGACAGGCTGCAATGCACTGTGAGTTCCGAGACTTAGACGATGCCCTGATGGATCGAATCGTCTGCGGGGTCCGGGACATCCATCTGCAACGGCGTCTCCTCGCCAAGCCAGACCTCACGCTACAGAAAGCCATTGAGGAGGCTGTGGCCTCAGAAGCCCAGGAGATCCGCAAGTCCAGCAGCCCGCGTCTTGCTAGGGAGCCAGTTCCGGTGCATCATGAAGAAGCCAGCAGTGATGAGGCATCCTCCAGTGAAGACGATGACGTGCACCAGACAAAGCGGGAGCGCAGGAAGTTCCAACAGAAGTCCAAGGGCCAACCGGAATGTGCCGGCTGCGGAGGCAACCATTCCCGTGCCAAGTGTCGATTCAGAGACGCCATCTGTAGGAAGTGTTCCAGAAGGGGCCACATCGCTAAGGTCTGCCGATCGGCTCTGTCTGACACCCCCCCTTCATCGACTCGCAAGTCCAAGTCTTCACTCCAGTCTGCCAAGGAAAGTTGTTTCGCTCTCACCAACTGCCGCTGCCCGTCTGGAACCACGATTGGCCAAACCGACTCGCCTACGCGACGCAAGCTGAACGTCACGGTGCTCATTGAAGGAGCTCCATGTGACATGGAGATCGACACCGGGTCTGCCCTGTCCATCGTGTCATGGAGCACCATCAAAAGACTGGTACCCAGAGTGTCCAAAAGGCAACTCGACTCTCACCGCGTACACCTGAGAGACTACCAGGGAAACGACATTCCCGTGGTAGGCGTTGGCCGGTTCCGGATTGCCTTCAAGGATTTTTCGGGCCTGCTCCGGTTGGTGGTGGTCGAAGGTCAGCGGCCAAGCCTCCTAGGGCTAGACTGGTTTGATGCCCTCGGCCTGGAAGTCACCGGCATCAACTGCATCTCTAACGCAGAGACTGAGGGTCTGGTCAAAGACTTTGCCGAGGTTTTCGACGGCACCTTGGGGCAATATACAGGTACGCCCATCTCCTTTAGCCTTGATCCACAAGTCGCCCCCATCAAGCTAAAGCCACGCCGGGTTCCCTTTGCTCTCAAGGCTAAAGTGGATGAACAACTGGACAAACTGATCGCCCAAGGAGTTTTGGAGCCGGTTGACCACGCCAAGTGGGAAACCCCCATCGTCACGCCTGTCAAGCCAGATGGGTCAGTGAGAATCTACGCTGACTACAAGTGCACGATCAACAAGGCACTTCAGCAGCACGCTTATCCGGTTCCTGTTGTCCAACACCTGCTGCATTCCCTGGGTGAGGGTAAGGTCTTCGCTAAGCTGGACCTTGCCCAAGCCTATCAACAACTGCCCGTCGATGATGCCACTGCTGAAGCCCAGACGATCGTCACCCACCGGGGGGCATTCCGTTGCCGCCGGTTGCAGTTCGGGGTGAGTGTGGCTCCTGGCATCTTCCAAAGCCTTATGGAGCGTCTCCTGCAAGGGCTTCCGGGCATGGTACCATATTTTGATGACGTCTTGGTGTCTGCAGACTCACACCAGCAGCTGTTCGAGCGCCTCCGTGCCGTGCTGACCAGGTTCCAAGAGGCTGGGCTCAAGGTAAAGAGGGAAAAGTGCCAGATCGCCGTTCCACAGGTAGAGTTCCTGGGCTATCTTATCGATGCCTCCGGCCTTCACCCGACCACATCCAAGATCCGCGCTATCCAGCAGGCCCCCACCCCAAAGAACAAGACGGAGTTGCAGGCATTCCTGGGGCTGCTGAACTTTTATAACATGTTCCTGCCCCATAAAGCCACAGGTGCTGAGCCTCTTCACCGACTCCTTAGCACAAAGACGCCTTGGGCCTGGGGTCATCGGGAGACGGCGGCCTTCAACGCGGTCAAGGCTCTCATTTCATCAGACAGTGTGCTGGTACAGTACAGTGAATCCAGGCCGCTGGTCCTTGCCTGCGACGCCTCACCTTTTGGCATCGGTGCTGTCCTTAGTCACCGTTTTCCAGACGGAAGAGAAGCACCGCTCGCCTACTTTTCCAGGACGCTATCTCCGACGGAACGGAATTACAGCCAGCTCGACAAGGAGGCACTGGCACTTGTGGCTGGAGTGAAGAGGTTCCATGAATACCTCTATGGCAGAGTTTCCAAGCGCCCAACTTATTTAAAGGACTATGTTGTTGGACATGTGTCCCAGCTCACAGAGGACCAACGCTAGGCTGTAGTTATGTACAAAAGTCTTTATTGAGGTTCAGTTTCCATTTTAAAGCCGCAGCGCGCAGCTCTACGTCTCAACCCTAGACCGGCGAAGTCCCATCTGAGTCTCCGCCCCTTCCACACCAGTTTAAGTCTCTCGCTTTGCTCCACCTCTTCCTAAGTTCCTTTCTCCTCTGGGCCCTCCTGCCCGCTAGGGTTTCATCCTTTCTGGACTCCTCTGACGCTGACCCTGATGATTCTTCCCCCTCCTTCCGGCGGGCTTTAGGACCTGGTTCCCTATCCGGGCTACCTTCTGTGCCGCTCGCCTGTACATTTGAACTTGGCGCGTGCGCCCAGCCTCCAACTTTCCTCTTGACCGTTCCCTCGCTCTCCGATGGAGGCGTGGCCACCCCTGACTCATCTTCTCTCGCTGGTGGTGAATATGTGGGCTCTGATACCTGGGACTCCTCCCCCCCCACTACGCTCTGGTGGGGAAGCTGGTCCTGATTTCCAACTGCTGCTCTGGGAGTCCCCGCTGGCCCCTTGTTTCTGGGGTGTCCCCCTTGGGTCCCCCCTTGCCCTGCCCATCGGCACCCCCTTCTGTGAATCTTCCGATTCGCTGGAGAGGCTCACGGAATCTATCGGGCTGCTGTCATTCTCTCCTACGCTGCCCTCGGATTGCTCCCCCTCGCTCTCCATCTCCTCTCCTCCCTGCGCTCCCGCTGAGTCCCTGACAACATGTATCACTGTTGGTCTAAGTATGGGAAATGTAACCGATATGCTTTTGTGCCTAATTGAACCATTACGCGTAGTGCTGTATATAAGGAAACCATTACGATTGTAACTAACGCCTTATCTCGGTGGGGAGGGGTGTTATGTAGTGAAGTTTCACCCTGGGCCAGCAGGGGGATACTGTATATAGTTTTCACTCAGGTCTGTAGATAGTTTTCACTCAGGTCCACGTCAGTTATTTTAGGCGGGAAACGCTGGGCTGTTGTTGCTACAATGTTGACAGCCGGCTGCCTATAACAGCAGGCCGGCTGAGCTGTTTGCAGTCAGTTCTATTCCAGCTTACAAAATAAAGAGTTACTTGGAGAAATCGCTGTGTCGTCTGCTATGTCAACCCACAACTTAACAGTTCTTAACAGCTTGAAACGCAGAAAAAGGTCAGGCAGTGTTCATCAGAGCAAATTCTACACGCAAGAACGCCGGAGCAGCTGGCCTCCTTCCAACATACTTGGGAGTTTTGCACAGGAGCGCCCTAAATAGACAGTCATGCCGAGAGAAAGCAGAAATTTCCCAGAATGCAACTCCCATCATCAGGCCACTCTGCCTCATATACACAAACACACACACACACAGAAACAGACACCGTTCTCTCGGGAGCTTCCCCATGGACTGCAGAGCCATCTGCTGATTCAAAGCAGCAAACTCCTGGAACCAGGGGGAGAAACCAAGGGAATCTATAAACTGATTCAGATTCCATGTTTATAGTGAAACGATTGAATGTTGGTTTGCTCATTTGTTTCCCCTTCAACGACAAGATGTTTGTCGCTTTTATGGATATAACGCTTTCCTACAAATCTACAGTGCTGCTGTTGCCCAGGATAGCTGCGATCTGGAACATTGCCTGTAACCAGTGTTCGAAATTCCCATTGTTCTAGGCGCATTCTGTTAACAGGGAATTTCATTATAGCACGGGCAGTTTCTGAGCTCTGGACGCAGTACTGCACCTAAGATTTCAGATTAAAACTGCAGAGTGGAAGGAAAGGAGAACCTTTTTCTGCCTCCCCATTTCCAGCTACTCTCTGAAGACTGGAGAAGAGATCCTCTTAAGAAAATTAGGAAGGTGAGCAGGGGAAGGACTGGACCATGTGAAAAATGAACATAATGTTTTATGTTGCAGTTCAATCATTTTCAGCTTTGTATTCTTGCTATAAAAAATCGTGCCTAGACATTCTGTTGTTGCGCCCATAACCTAGGTTCAAGGTAACATTTAGCTCCAATATTTATATCTCTGTTTCTAACACTGCCTGTAATATGGCTGTCATGTTGTGCCATCAGTACCTATTGGATAACACCCCCTTGATAATGCGCAATAATACTGACCATACCCCATGCCCACTCCTTGTTGTGACCCAAAACCTATGACCAACCTACGAAGAGAGACCTACTGAGGACTCCCAGGTGAGGACTAGCCTAGTAAGCTACCTAGGACCAGGGGTTGTTGTTTTTTCAGCCGGAACCCCTCAGGTGGGCACTATTGCTATCCTAAGACAACAAGGGAGCTGTTCGTGGCAAGTTCCAGCACCTCTTTTTCTAGAAAAATAGCACTGTCCACGACTATGTGTTTTCAGGCATCAGAACTGTCTTCATACACTCAAGAGCTGTGAAATATCACCCCCTGTGTGAAGTCTTCAAATTGTCCAGGTCTTGGCCTTCTGCCCTTCCTTGGCCAACACAGAAATATCTACTGTCTGCTGTACTTCTGGCTCCAGCTCCAAGTATCTTGTTCCAGGCAGTGGTGGCTGGTGCGAATTGGGACTTGCAGAAGGTAAGGAGACCCAACAAGAGGTGGTGCCAGAGCTGGCTGAGAGTAAGCTGAGGTTGGAGAGACAGGGTCCCACTCACTTTAATAGACCAACCTTGCTGGAGGGCCAGCAAGAAACAGCAGGATCCTGAGCTGGAAAATGCTCATCTTTGGTCTTGATTTAGGTAAAGGTAAAGATAAAGGTACCCCTGCCCGTACGGGCCAGTCTTGACAGACTCTGGGGTTGTGCGCCCATCTCACTTAAGAGGCCAGGGGCCAGCGCTGTCCGGAGACACTTCCGGGTCACGTGGCCAGCGTGACATCGCTGCTCTGGCCAGAGCCAGAGCCAGAGCCAGAGCCGCACACGGAAACGCCGTTTACCTTCCCGCTGGTAAGCGGTCCCTATTTATCTACTTGCACCCGGAGGTGCTTTCGAACTGCTAGGTTGGCAGGCGCTGGGACCGAGCAGCGGGAGCGCACCCCGCCGCAGGGATTTGAACCGCCGACCTTTCGATCGGCAAGTCCTAGGCGCTGAGGCTTTAACCCACAGCGCCACCTGCGTCCCATGGTTGATTTAGGTACAGATGCCCATATCCCTGAATCTGGCCCTGACAAACAGAGAGCAGGTAAGCTATCCAGAAAGTTGCCTGCAAAACACGTAGCCCCAGATGACTCAAAACAGTGAGTCAAGTCATGTATATCAACTTAATATGCAAGAGAATTAATCTCCAGGCCCAAATATTTAAAAAAAAAATCCAAAGTTGCTCGTGAGTATCCTTCCACTGAGTCATCCCAAAGGAAAACCTGGTACAGAGGTGCAATTCCACACTTCCTGTTTATATCTGTGGGCAGTTTCTAACACCTCCAGATGAAAGAGGGAGTGGAGGGAGGAAAACCCTGATCATAACAGAGGAAACTCTCCCCCGGCTGCAGTTATTCAGCACAGAGGCATCAAAATATAAACTGATGCGGCTGGAGCTTTGGAAAGTTCTCACGGCACAATCTCAACAGATCACATTTTATATATCTGTAAAAGCCAGCATTGCATCACACTATTAAATTCTGCTGGCTGCACTAAAATGGGGCTGTCCAGAGATATGGAGGTAGGGGCTGTAGAGATAGGACCCTCTACCATTGCAAAGGGGTCCAAGTGCAATCCTTTATAATATCCTATAAAACTGAATGGCTGCCATTCACTCCGGGGAGAGTGGGCAGGGACAATATTGCAGTGGGGACGAAACTCAGCGCCCCCAACACTGGATGTCCCAGTCACAAACACTTCCCACTAGGCAGAAGGATGTTTAATGCCCTTTTCGCCTTTTCTTTCTGAAGGTAACACCAAGGTTGCAAAAGTAGGGGATAAAATCTTTCTGGAAAAACACCCCTAAAAAAAGAAGACGCAAAAACAGAATTCCGTTTGGCAGGAGCACAGCTTCTGTATGGAAAAAGGCATGGAGGCTGCACTCCTGCACGTTAAACCACTGATTCTCACTGGCAGAGGAGCACCTCTATAAATTCTTGCCATTTCCCAACAAGCTCAAGAACAGGCGAAGGATCACTCTTCAGTTCATTTGCATGTACGGATGGGGAAAATTCCCCAACACTAAGACTTTCGGAGTGGGAGGCGATCTATCAGTTCCTTCCTCCGCATCTTAGGCCACTGCTGGTTTTCACCCGGTTTCACAACTTGAAGGGATGATGCCTAACCTCATACCAAACACCACCCACACTTTAAATTCTTCATCATTATTTATAATAATAATTTTATTATTTATACCCCGCCCATCTGGCTGGGTTTCCCCAGTCACTCTGGCGGCTTACAGAATATAAAACGTAATAAAGCATCATCAGATGAAATTCTTTTCTATGTGCCTCCTCTATATGAGGCAAGGCAGACACCAGCAAGGGGCTTTTAGGCTAAAGTGCCCCTGCTACCAAAGGGGGCTCTCGCCTGGTGCCTGCACTATTATCCTTCGCATGCTAAGAAAAGACCTTTTAAGAATTACCACCGGCTGCTTTGTCTGTCACGGTGCTTCATTTGCCCTACTTTCTTATTATTATTATTATTATTATTATTATTATTATTATTATTTATACCCTGCCCATCTAACTGGGTTTCCCCAGCCTCTCTGGGCAGCTTCCAACAAAATATTAAAATACAGTGGTCTGTTAAACATTAAAAACTTCCCTAAACAAGGCTGCCTTCAGATGTCTTCTAAAAGTCTGGTAATTGTTCTTCTCTTTGACAACTGGTGGGAGGTCTTTCCACAGGGTGGGTGCCACTAGCGAGAAGGCCCTCTGCCTGGTTCCCTGTAACTTGACTTCTCGGAGTGAGGGAACCACCAGAAGGCCCTCGGAGCTGGACCTCAATGTCCAGGCTGAACGATTGGGCTGGAGACGCTCCTTCAGGTATACTGGACCGAGGCCATTTAGGGCTTTAAAGGTCAGCACCAACACTTTTGTGTTGTGCTCAGAAATGTACTGGGATCCAATGTAGATCTTTCAAGACTGGTACTATGTGGTCTTGGAGGCCGCTCCCAGTAACTAATACGTTTCAAGCCACTGTGAAATGAGGAAAGGAAAAAACAACAACAGAGCTGACGTCCATTTCAGCCATTAATACTGATGAAATTAATATTGATATATTTTTTTTAAAAAAATAATTGGGGTCCTTTAAGAAAGACCAACATGCTTTAAAAAAAATATTATCTGCTGTAGAAGGCACCAAGATTGCTAGCATTTCCCCACCCCGCTGAGAGAACAAAAGATAAATCCTGTCCCTAAGGACCAGCTGTTGTTGTGTTATACACTGTTTGCTGCTGCTGCTGCTGCTGCTGCTGCTGCCCAGCCGCCTGCCCCAGTGGTTCAGGGACAAACCTCACAGCAAACTACTCCAAGCACACATCCTGTCCTGACATCTGCAGCTGGCCCATTTGGCAGCAGAAGAACATGCGCTGACCTCCTGGCACAAAAGTCGAAGGGGCTGGTAGAGGTGACGTCACACTCCAAAGACAGTGGAGAGAGAGGCAGAGAAGAGATGAGAACATAAAATGAGGAATGGTGATCCAGAAATTACCATACTTTTCCGTGTATAAGGCTAGGTTTTCTCCTGATATATTAATTTCAAAAATTGGGGGTCATCTTATACATAGAAAGTACAGAGTGGGGACAGCAGATTGGTTGCTGCCGCCAGCAGGATATTGTCAACGGCGAATGTGCGGCTGATTGGTGGCTGCGGCAAGGGCTGCTGTGGATTGGCTGTTGTTGCCTCTTGGGCTTGCCGATCAGAAGGTCGGCAGTTCGAATCCCCGCAAAGGGGTGAGCTCCCGTTGCTCGGTCCCAGCTCCTGCCAACCTAGCAGTTCGAAAGCACACGGAAAAAGTGCAAGTAGATAAATAGGTACCGCTCTGGAGGGAAGGTAAACGGTG
Source organism: Podarcis cretensis (assembly GCF_951804945.1). Lineage (NCBI taxonomy): Eukaryota > Metazoa > Chordata > Lepidosauria > Squamata > Lacertidae > Podarcis > Podarcis cretensis. The sequence continues at coordinate 24,628,660 of NC_137182.1, read as the reverse complement.
TTTCCATGCGCTGCTCTGGTTTCTGTGTTCTGTTGCGCCAGAAACAGCTTAATTATGCTGGCCACATGACCCAGAAAAACTGTCTGTGGACAAATGCTGGCTCCCTCGGCCTGTAAAGCGAGATGAGCGCTGCAACCCCAGAGTCGTCTGCAACTGGACTTAACTGTCAGGGGTTCATTACCTTTTACCTTTGGGGGCTTCTGGCAGTGAGCGGGCATACAATTGTTGGCTTCTGCGCTTGTTGCCTGCGTTGTGCTGGTGGGTGAGAGGTTTTCGGCAACCCCCGCCCCCCAAGAAGCTCAACAACTCTGGGCAATCTTAATTTTGAGTCCCCAAAAATAGGGGGCTTCTTATACATGGGTTCATGTTATACACGAAAAAATACGGTAATCACCACCAGTGGACAGCTCCCATAGTGTGCAAACTGGGGGCCTCTTTAGAACAAGAGTAAGCTGCCAATCTGCCACCCCTAAATTGTGCCTCAATTCTGCCATATTAGGTGTGGGTTTTCTTTGCACGTCCCACTGGATAATGCCGCCTTACTGGCTGAGTCCTGTTGGTACAGCTGCTAAGAAAAAAACCAAATGCTCACCAAGGCCTTAAAACATTTTAAATGCATCACAGGACACACGTCCACATATATCCCAGCACAGGAGAAAACACTGCTTACATAAATTTTCCAGTAACTGGGGAAAATTGGATACTCCGATGTGAGTTCTTCCCCATCCCCTCACATCCAGGAATTCCTATCTTGGGTGGGAGGAAGAATTGCTTTCCCCGTATAAGGCCTGGGATTCAGCTGATGTTACAACCGAAGCTTTATCTTGCCAGAAAATCCTATTAAAATCTCATTTTTCTGACCTTAATCTTGCGTAGCGTTCTGGGAAGGATTAGGTTTGGCAATAACCCTCTCTCTTCTCTCTCTTTTTTTCCTTTTTCCTCCACATCTATCCTTCCCTGTAGCCTAGTCCTTTCTGTTGAGTTCCTATGCTCCTTTCCACAGGTGCTTTTCATTTAAAATTGATTCCCAACCTGATAAATGCAATAGGTGGCAAAACCAAGCGATACATTGAGAAGCAGCAGTGAAGTAGTCAAAAGAAACTCTGGTTACAAAAATCAGATTGCCCCCTTGTGGAAAACTTCAAATCTCAGCTTTCTTTTATATATATATATATAAATACAGTGGTACCTCGGGTTAAGTACTAAATTCGTTCCGGAGGTCTGTTCTTAACCTGAAGCTGTTCTTAACCTGAAGCACCACTTTAGCTAATGGGGCCTCCTGCTGCTGCTGCACCGCTGGAGCACGATTTCTGTTCTCATCCTGAAGCAAAGTTCTTAACCCGAGGTAATATTTCTGGTTTAGCAGAGTCTGTAACCTGAAGCGTATGTAACCTGAAGCATATGTAACCTGAGGTACCACTGTATTTACTTTGCAAAAATATAATTATTTCGAAACCTCACTATATACGGACAGCATGTATACTACAGTATATAGAAACATGAATAAATACCACACCCTATCCTTATTCATGTCCTAACAGCAGGCTGCCATACTATTTATTCCTATTCCTTTATTATTCCTCTACATCAGCACATAGAAATATCAGTAAGGGGTGTGGACCAACTCCCTACTGACATACTGAGTTACTAAATCCCAATTACTTATTCAATAATCTAAGCTTTCCTTATTATTTAACATCATCGTAACTCATACTATTCATTCGATCCCAGATTTTTCTTCTCAGGTCCAATTTACCTGATTCAATCGTATTTCCATGCTAAGGCATGTGGAATTCCGGCCACTATTAAGACTGTATGGCACCTGGGTCCAGTAAGAGGCTAAAATAGGCCCCTTCACATAATGCAATAGACAAAAAAAGCAGATACATAGGGATTTTGTATATGAAAGCTTTAGTGCTTCAACATCACACCCTGCTTTCCTCTTTTCCCCTCTCCCTACCCGTTTCATTAGCCATTCAGTCCGGAGAAAAGTTTGGCAGGATGTGGAAAATTTATTAATTATTTATTATTATTATTAATTACAGTGGTACCTCTGGTTGCGAACGGGATCCGTTCCGGAGGCCCGTTCGCAATATGAAAAGAATGCAACCCGCAGTGGGGCGCCTGCGCACGCATGGGTTGCGATTTGCCGCTTCTGCGCATGCGCGAGCAGCGAAATCTGGAAGTAACCCTTTCCGGTACTTCCGGGTCGCCACGGGACGTAACCTGAAAGAACGTAACATGAAGCGGACGTAACATGAGGTATGGCTGTATCATTATTATTACGACTACTACTAATAATAATACCCCACCCATATTTGGTGGCATCCACTCTGGGTGGCTGCCAGCAAAATATAAAAACATAATAAAATGTCAAAAATTAAAAACTTCCCAATACAGGGACTTCGTGGCATCATGACTTTGTGCCATCTAGTTTACTCTTCTGTAGTTTTGGGAATAAGATAAGGCTTTGGATCTATGGGGAACAGTGTGCATAAAATCAGCCTTTCTTAAATACAACTAACCTGCCTTGTATTAATTTCAATGGGACTTAAAACGCTCCTTGCCAGATTAATGTCCCTGGTGCAAACTGACTGCTTAGAACAGGGCTAGGTAACCTAAGGCCCGGGGACTGGATGTGGCCCAATCACCTTCTCAATCCGGCCCACGGATGGTCCAGGAATCAGTGTGTTTTTACATGAGTAGAATGTGTCCTTTTATTTAAAATGCATCACTGGGTTATTTGTGGGGCATAGGAATTCATTCTTTTTTCCTTATTATTTTCCAAAATATAGTCCCGGCCCACGGCTGAAAAAGGTTGCTAAGCCCTGGCCTAGAACCATCTTATGCCCAAGCACCAACACTCAAGCAGGATAGCCAAATTTGACAGACTGCAAAGTCACTTTGGTTGTGCGTGAAAAGAACCCCACTTTTTGAAACACAAACAGCCATACAGTGGGACTTTCCTGGTGCAAGATAGGCATTTGTGGAAAGGAGAATGTGAATCCCCACTCTACACTGCACTATCTAGGCTGAGGACAGGCAGGTACTATAATGCCAAATTAGCTCCATTCTCCTCTACCCATCCGTGTTTCGCACACAAACCTTTATTGGGGTGGGAAGGACCATCCAATAATCTCAGGTTTGTGGGAATGCATCTAGTGACAGACAAAAGACACTCTGTGTGTGCTTAGGAGGACTTCCTACCACAATGTGCATAATTCCAGGACTGAATCTTGGCCTGGAAAACGTATCCAGGGTTAAGCCCCCCGGGCTCAGAATTTAAGCCCCGATTAGAATAGCCAAGTGCGAAAAAGCATTTTAAATCTCTTTGGAAAAGGGGTTGGGGGAAGAGCTAAAGAGCTTTGAGGCTCAGCAAGGATTGGGAGTCAACCTTGTTTAAGTATTTCTTTAAATCCAGTGCGATATGACGTTCCTCATGAGATCTTTTCATATTGTGGCACCAACTTCTGACACCAGCTCCAGGGATTCCCAACACATATGAAACTAGGTGTGAGTGCTTCTGGGTGGGAATCAAATAAAACAATGTGTTATAAAGGACAGAATAGAGAGAAAATAAATAAGCGAGGAAGCTCTCACTGCAATGAAAAAAGAGGACGGGACTTTGGGCAAGTCACTTTTAGTGTTCTGCAGAAGATGCCTTGTTTTTTATTGCATTCATAGCCCTCCTTTCCTGCAAGTGTCTATCCTTCTCTCTCTCAATGTTATCCTCACAACCACCCTGACAGGTAGGCTGGGCCCAGAGTTTTTAGGCTGGCCTAAAGTGAGCCAGTGAAACACGGGTGGCGCTGTGGGTTAAACCACAGAGCCTAGGACTTGCCGATCAGAAGGTCGGCAGTTCAAGCTCCCGTTGCTTGGTCCCTGCTCCTGCCCACCTAGCAGTTCGAAAACATGTCAAAATGCAAGTAGATAAATAGGTACCGCTCCGGCGGGAAGGTAAACGCCGTTTCCGTGCGCTGCTCTGGTTCGCCAGAAGCGGCTTAGTCATGGTGGCCACATGACCCGGAAGCTGTACGCTGGCTCCCTCAGCCAATAAAGTGAGATGAGTGCCGCAACCCGAGTCGGCCACGACTGGACCTAATGGTCAGGGGTCCCTTTACCCTTTACCTAAAGTGAGCCAGCAAGCTTCATGGCCAAATGGAGACTTGAACCCAGGTCCTTCAGGTTCTAGTCCAGCACTCTAGCCACTACAGCATGCCGGCCACTGCTCCAAACCTATTTGGATAGAACTGCAAACATTCAGCTCTCTCTCTGCTCTAAAGCTCCGTCCATGACGCTGTTATTTTAATAGTGATTATCTCTGTACAGAGTGACTGCCAATTCCCCTCTCTCGTTTAAAGCTCAAAACAGCACACATCAGCAAAAGGAAACCCATTGGTTTTCACGGGATGAAAACACTATAAACAGAGGTGGTGGGACAAAAAGGCAAAAAAAGAACAGAAGCGGGAGATATCGAAACAGGGCCCACCCTACTCAGAAATCAGCTGTCTGAAAAATGAGACCCTGGAATGCCGACAGGGAAGGAATCTCAACCATGCAAGCCCAGCATGGCAAAATACACCTGAACTATGTTTAGACAGAAGAAGATCTTGCTGCAAACCAAAAATCTGTGGCTGGGGGGAGGGGGGAGGCTGGAACTCTCACCAGGAAATATTGTTACTCCCTTGCTCCCTCGTTCATATCCACCAGCCTCGAGAAGCAGAATTAAAAGTTGCTCACTTACTGGTCAACTTGAGTGTAAATTGCACTCAAGGCAAAACCCGCAAGATGGTGCCAAAATTAAGCTTCCTGAGACTTGCAGCTTGGGTTGTGATTTTGTTTTCTTAAACCAACTTGTCTTTGACTTGAGCTTAAACCAATTATGTGAAATGTAGCCTCGTCAGCCTCCCCTTGATTTGGAATGCCCTCCAATCTCCAAAAGGTTCCTACTGCCCCTTAGGCTCGGTGTAAAGTTTTCACCAGCTCCCATCACCTCAGCTCCCTGCCTCTTTTGCTCCATTTTCCCAAAGGCCTCTGCTTCTAATTACTGGCTATTTTACGCTAATTCCTTCGAACTGCCCTTTCCCTTCATTCTCTTATCTCCTGGACCATGGCTCACCTCCGCTTCTCAGCCTTTTTGCCTGACTCCATGGAAACAGTATGCATCCCCTTCTCTCTCAAGGCCCCCCCACCCAGCCAAACTGACAAAAACATTTCCCTCACAGGTGCTTGAACATTCTATTGCTCACAACCCACCAGCCTGAGAAGTTAGAATATTCTTTTTTTTAAATGATGACACTGTGGCAATTCCACCAATGGTGTGGGGTTTAAGCCAGCTGGTTTTATCAGGGAAGTTACTAATATTGCTCTTTTCTTTCTTTCTTTTTAAAGGATGCTTTTTTGTGTGTGCCCTAAATGGAATATGGCCCTCAGACAAAGAAACCTCTTACATGTCTCAGCCACATCCGTGCTCTGCCAAGGCCCTGTCAGCGTTGTGGAAAAATGATGCACAACCTCTTGACTCTAGTGATCCTTACAATCTGGCATGTTTAAAAAACATTACTGAGGAACACAGGCTATGGGGACAATAGGACCACAACACACGGATTTTCCATCTCATCATGAATCACCAGCTGGATTCATGAGCCAAAGAGTCACAGCACTGCCTGCCACTGTAATGTCATGACGGATGTCATCTCCGAAGAGTGAATAATCACTTTGATTTTATTTTACCCCCCAAAAGTACTATTTCACACAAGGGCCCAGTGTGAAGCACAGCAACTAGCAAACCTTGAGTTCATGCACATCCCACCTGCCAGAACGCAGTAGCTGGACTGGAGATTGAGAGTGGCCGCCGAGACCATATAACACAGGTCCTGAGAGACCTGCATTAGCTCCCAGTACGTTTCCGAGCACAATTCTAAGTGTTGGTGCGTACCTTTAAAGCCCTAAACAGCCTCGGTCCTGTATACCTGAAGGAGCGTCTCCAGCCCCATCGTTCAGCCTGGACACTGAGGTCCAACTCCAAGGGCCTTCTCATGGTTCCCTCACTGCGAGAAGCCAGGTTACAGAGAACCAGGCAGAGGGCCTTCTGGGTAGTGGCGTCTGTGGAATGCCCTCCCATTAGATGTCAAGGAAATAAGCAATTATCTTACTTTTAAAAGACATCTGAAGGCAGCCCTGTTTAGGGAAGTTTTTAATGTTTAATGCTGTGTTGTGTTTTTAACATACGGTTGGGAGCAGCCCAGAGTGGCTGGGGAAACCCAGTCAGATGGGTGGGGTATAAATAATAAATTATTATTTATTATTTATTATTATACCTTCAGTTCAGACCAGGCTCAATGAGCATAAATACCAGCAAGAGCAGGTGTAGCTGATTATCTTTCCCATCTCTTTTTCCACAGCAGCAGACAAATCACACAACTTTCAAATTTGGGAGTGGGGGGAAGGAAAGCGTGTCAATGGGGAGGATATGACTTATTTATTTATTACATAAAATCTGCATGCTTCTTGATTGTAAGAAAAAGCGTCAAAACAGTTTCCAAATGATTCACAGTTTTTGTCATTATTTCAGTATAGTTAACTAATACTGGTACTGCAATTTATTACCCACTCTTCAACCTAAGGTCCCAAGCTGTTGGGTCACAACTTTTAAAACTCAACATTAAAACTAAAACACAATTTATTTACACAATATTAAAAGCAATTTCAAACAGGCTTTGCGATTCATGTAGCAAAATTCAGAGACCTGCTCTTGAAGCTGCCCATAAGAAGCTGCTAGACCCATGAGAACCATTGTTGCCTATTACATGGGTAGATAGCTACTAGGCCAGGTGCTGCTGGACTACAACTCCCATCAGCCCCTGTCCACATGGCCAATGGTGAGGGATGATGGGCGTTCTATTCCAAAAACATCTGAAAAGTCTGTTGGCTACTCCTACCCTTCTCGGACTTGCAGCGGCTGTCTGTCTGGCAAGAGTTCTTCTACGTCATTCTTTCAACTGAAGGAGCCAAAGTTTCCACATGGGATTTTCTGCAGGTGAGGCATGTGTTTCAGTGCTGAGCTGTGGTCCCTCTATAATGCAATTGCCAACCCCCCCCCCAAAAAAAAACCCAACAACCAATATATATCCTAAAACAGCTTTATCCAACCTGTTGCTTCCCAGACATTACTAGACTATATATCCCATCATCCCTTACAGTGTTGGCCATACCAGCTGGGGCTGATGGGAGTTGCACAATACCTGGAGAGCACCATGTTCTGTCAATTAAAGCATTGACAGAAGTTACCTTTTCATGTTGTTGTTTAGTTGTTTAGTCGTGTCCGACTCTTCGTGACCCCATGGACAAGAGCAGAGGACCTTTTCATACCTCATAATAACTGCTGCAAGGACAAGATAGCACAAGATAGCCACTTGCCTTTTTCTTGAAGCAAAAGGATTTGTGCCTTTGGTATGCACCCTTAGCACCCAGGCACAACTGACTTGTTGCAGTAGTCACTGATTGTAAAGCCAGAGTATTGGCCAGAGATAGAGATACTCTGGGGTGGGGCACGTGCTTTGAAAAGCAAAGGAGGGTGGGCAAGGCATGTGTCCTAGTTCATCAGACTCAGGAAAGCTACTTTGTGAGAAAGCAGTTGATTTCTTTTATAAAAAGAACGCTGCAGCGATTATGCAATGTGCCCTCTTTCCTTCTCTCCTTCCCTCCCATTACAGACTCCATTAAATATCACTGTATGTAAAAAGACCTTTATAGTTAGCTTCAGTCACCGTGTTTACACCGTGGAATACATCTTATGCTAGACTGCGGCCCCCGAAGCTATGGAATGACCTCTTCTAGAAAACTGAGGAGCCTTCCTTTCTTCTCTCATTTCAGCGCGTGAATAAAATGCCTTTTTAGTCGGCTTCTGGAACAACCCCCCTTCCCTCAAAAAACCCAACTTAAAAGGGTTTTTTCTATCCTTCTGGGATTCTTGCACCCCCTATGTACAGGCCGATGTGGTCAACAGCTGGATCAGGCTGTTAAACTATCATCGTGTGCTTTTTTTGCTGATTATTTAGTTATTTTATTTAAATATATGCCGCACATTCATAGAAATATAACAAGGCAGGGTACAAAATGAATATTATTATTATTATTCCCTTCCAACTCTACAATTCTATTCTATGCTATTCCAATTATTCATTCAATTTATATACCCTTAATTAAAAGATCCCAGGGTGGTGTACAACATTAAGAACACATTTTACGGAGTATAATAAAAAAACATAATAAAACAAACAACAAGGCAAATGGTAAAGGACCCCTGAATGGTTAAGTCCAGTTGCAGACGACTCTGGGGTTGTGGCACTCATCTTGCTTTCAGGCCGAGGGAGCCGGCATTTGTCCACAGACAGCTTTCCGGGTCATGTGGCCAGCATGACCAAACCGCTTCTGGTGCAACGGGACACCGTGACAGAATCCAGGGCGCACGGAAATGCCATTTACCTTCCTGCTGCAGCAGTACCTATTTATCTACTTGCACTGGTGTGCTTTCGAACTGCTAGGTTGGTAGGAGCAGGGACAGAGCAACGGGAGCTCACCCCGTAGTGGGAATTCAAACCGCCGACCTTCCAACTGGCAAGCCCAAGAAGTTCAGTGGTTTAGACCACAGAGCCACCCATGTCCCTTTTAAAATAAATAATAATAAACAGCATAATAAAATAATCATAAGAACAAGTCCCCACCGCCAGCTGTAACAGGCTATAGAAAACATAATGCTACAACAATAGCATCAGTATAAGCATCAATTGTGTATCAATAAAACTGGTGAGGGAAAAGGGTCAAGCTTCAAAGGTGTGTCTGAACTGCCAGGCTTTACGTCTGAGAGGCTCTTGGCTTCCAAGCGCCTGGAGAAGCAACAAGACCTCAAGCTCACCTGCTTGCACTCACTTGTTTGTCATGTCAATAAAGAAAATGACACAGGGACTCTGCTAGGCTTGACATAAACACCCCATTAAAACTGGCGTCAAATATTGATTCGGTGACTTGCAAAGCAAACACAGCAACATCCTGGTCCTGGCCTTGCAAGTCAGCTAGAGGCACTGCTGCAACAGATGGGGGGGCGGGGACCAAAGAACCAAGGGGCAGCAGGGATGCAACCTAAGAACTGCACTGTCTTTTCCCCAGTGGGAGGAAAAACAGACGCTGGAGGAGAAGGCAGCCCGGCCCTCTTCCCCCCTCCCAGCTGGACCAGAAAAAGTTTGCTGTCCCTCAACTGAAAGGGTCTTGCTAACAGGGACTTGCACACACTCTCTCTCTCTCTCTCTCTCTCTCTCTCTCTCACACACACACACACACACACACACACATCCCTCTAAGTTGGAACCAAACAATACATTGAGATAAGAAAGAATCTGAAAAATTGTTAACAGAAAAACACAGTGACAAAGCATTCACACAAATTTATATAATACACTTATACCTCGGGCTGAAGTAGCTTCAGGGTAAGTATTTTCGGGTTGCGCGCTGTGGTGACCCGGAAGTAACAAAGCGTGTTACTTCCAGGTTTCGCCGCTCGCGCATGTGCAGACGGTCAAAATGACGTCACGCGCATGCGCAGAAGCTGACAAATTGCGACCCATGCAGATGCGCGGCTGCGGGTTGTGTTCGCTTCTGGATGCGAACGGGGCTCTGGAATGGATCCCATTTGCATCCAGAGGTACCACTGTAGGGTCAAATTTGAAGAAGGTTCAGGAGTCCTGCAATTCAAATGGGAGGCGTGCAATAAATCACAGCACATCAGAGTTAGTCTGGCAACTTCTTTTTTAACTATGCATTGTCTTTCCCTATTGCAGAAGGAGCTATAAAGAGAATTGCATTACAGTGGTACCTCGGGTTACATATGCTTCAGGTTACATACGCTTCAGGTTACAGACTCCGCTAACCCAGAAATATTACCTCGGGTTAAGAACTTTGCATCAGGATGAGAACAGAAATCGTGCAGCAGCGGCACAGCGGCAGCAGGAGGCCCATTTCCTAAAGTGGTGCTTCAGGTTAAGAACAGTTTCAGATTAAGAACAGACCTCCAGAACAAATTAACTTCTTAACCCCAGGTACCACTGTACAATGTTGTATCAATGGCACTGGGCTTCGTGGAAGCCCCTTAAACGGGGAAAGATAGAAGCTGGCAAGCGCTGTCATTGTGGGGAGGATAAAGGTAACTTTATCAACCTCAGGTGGCAATGTTGTAAAAAGCATATGATTTCTGATGAATGGCGGCCACTGTGCCTAAAGGAATTTGTGGGCAAGGCATTCCACTGGACCCTTCGTTCTTTTTACTGAGCTATATTAAAAAATTGCACAAGGCCAAGGCATCAAGCCCAGCTGCTATAGATTATAACACTTACTTTACAGGAGATCCCAGAAAAAAAATAATCAAAATCCGAACAAAATGGATGGGAGTACAGTGGTACCTCTGCTCACAAATTTAATTCGTTCTGGAGGTCTGTTCTTAACCTGAGGTACCACTTTAGCTAATGGGGCCTCCCGCTGCCGCATGATTTCTGTTCTCATCCTGAGGTAAAGTTTTTAACCCGAGGTACTGCTTTTGGGTTAGCGGAGTCTGTAACCAGAAGTGTTTGTAACCAGAAGTGTCTGTAACCCAAGGTACCACTGTCCTTAATATGGTCAAGTCAACCTCTATGATTAAGGAAGACAAATGGGACAGAAATGAGATTAATGGATGGAGTTTAGTAACCGAGGATGTAAACCTAAGTTGATCACATTCATTAATGTCAGTGTATCTACTCTGAATAAAATTTAAGCACCATCTGCACTGTATATTTAAAGCTGTATCATACCACTTTAAGAAGTCATGCCTCCCCACCCCCACAAAAACCTGGGAACTGTAGTTTGCTGAGAGTACTAAGAATTGTTAGGAAACCCCTTTATATCCCCAAGAGAGCTACATTTGTCAGTGCAGCTTAACAATCAGTCCTTCTTCCCAGGGAACACTGGGAGCTACATAACTCTGTTTTTTTTAGTTTTAATTTTATTGAACAACAGAGACAAGACAATACGCACAAATAGAAAAACAAAAAAATGAAATAAGTTCAACATAAGGAACTTTGGATAATGAAGTCAAAAGAAACAGAAAAAATCAGGAGTGAATGAAATGGATACGATTATAAAATTACCAACTTACATTGTACAATGAAAGAGACAGAATCAAAGAAAAAGGACTTGCCTGTTTATCGACGTTGCCAAATAACACCATATTCTGAAGGGATTTGCCACCCGTGTGGCATCATATATTTAATAAATAACCCTTTAATAGAGGGGAAATCAGAAGGATTTGCCACTCAAATATTACATGTCAATGTCTCCGAGACAGCTATTAACACAACTTGGAAGTTCCCTGAAGGAAGGGATAAAGCACCACCACATGTGCTGTGATGGTCCCAACTTAAATGGACAAGCGCGCGCACACACACACACACAGAGAGAGAGAGAGAGAGAGAGAGAGAGAGAGAGAAAGGAAGGAAAACAGCCAATTGCAAGCACCTTTTTAAAATGCATGCTTTTAAAAAAAAGGTAAGCATGCAAGCTGAAAATGCTAACTGGCTTGTTAACTACTCATGCCACCCGCAAGATGTGGCTTCCCACTCTCGCCACTAAGTGTGAACCAACTAGTTATTGCACTTGATGCTGGGCCTGTTTCTCCAAGGCTAGATTTCTGCGCCTCCTTCCCCATTCTGGCCAATTGGTCTAATTACGCAACATGTTGCAGCCGCACCTCCATGGATCAGTGACACCTGTTCAAAACCTGCTGATTTATTTGGGACGCACTCTGCAGCCGCTGCAAATACACGGCTGGAACTGAAAACCACAGAAATTTGTTGCATCCTTAATTTACGAGGGGTGGGGGTGGAGGAGCAGGACAGCATCAAATTGCGGAATTGCGTTTTTTGATCCCTTGGCGTTGCCGAGAAACCTTTTGGGAAGGTGGATCAAGAAAACGAAGGTGAAATGGAACAAACCAACTGCAAGGCAGCCAGATAGGGAGGAAGCAATCTAGATTGCTGACATTCCTTTCAGGGTGTCAGCGTGGGGAAGGAAACCAACTTTTTGTCATCCCAAGCCAGCAAATGTTTTATCTCAGCAGCACTCCAGTTCACGCCGCCTTTCCTCCGTCAGTCAATACTCGATTCCCATTTGGCTCCCGTCCCTGCTCATCTGCATCGTTACTGAACCTCTATCTTCCGTGGCAAACTTCAGCGCACCGATTGCCAATTTAGGCGCAGTTTTGTTTTCGTTGCTTTCAAGTTTGAAAGCGAGGCACTTTTGCTGGGCTCTCGGCCCAGTGCACAACATCCCCGGGATGCAGGCCTGACCTTCGGAAATGGGTCTGGATTTTAAAATTCCAAGATGCCCATCACACACACACACACACCGATTTCGCATCTATTACAGATCCACCCCAAGAATTCTGATTCAAAGAGAAGCAACCAGCTTTTCTCCCCCTCACTCAAAAAAAAGCCATGAGACATGCTGTGGATAGTCTTGCACAAGAGCTTACCGTGGCTGAATTACAAAGAAAGAAAGAAAGAAAGAAAGAAAGAAAGAAAGAAAGAAAGAAGGAAGGGGGTGATGGGACTCAAACCCACATCGAAGTCAGTTTCTAGTCCAGATAATGAACTGCCCAGTTCTAATTGTGCATAAAAAGTGGTTCAATGCCAAGCCGGGAAAGGCACTGCACACCTGCAGAGAGAGACGCTTCCTTTCACTGATATTTCACATATTCTGGGTCAGCAGTGGGGTCAAATGCGACCACCCCCACCCCCGCTTGCCTCTCTATCTGGATCTTCAGGACTCTCCCAAGCCACACCGTCCTTGAGCGTTTTAGCCTGGCTGGAATGTGTCCTTGAATTCTGATAATGCCTATCGCTTCTCTGGATGCAGGATGGAGGGGGGGGGTTACAATTTCAAGGAGAAACTCACTTTCTATTTTTAAAAAAAATACAAAAAAACAACATTTACACCCGTTGTTCTGTTGAATTTTGCTCCTTGCCCTGCCGCAGAAGGGAACAGGCTGAAAACACCTCCCCACCTCTGTAAACAAGACTCCAGGAATCAGCTCTGGAAATAAGCCACCGTTATTTCGTGCAGAATGGGGCAACCCTGAAAAATTCAGCTTACCGTTTCCTTCCTCCGCCGCTCCCAAATTGTTCTTCTGTTTATCTGTTTACATTTGTGCCCCCACCCTTCCTCCAAGGCGTGTGCCTGATCCGTTCTCCACCCCACCCCCATTTTATCCTGTGAGGTAAGCCAAGGCGAAGTGACGATGACTGGCCTACAGTCACCCAGTGAGTCTTCACGGCCAGCGGGTAGGAGTGCTACTACTCAGGCCTTCGTAGATCCAGGTGCGTACAGTTCAACATTCTGCATGGTCTCCTGGCCTTCCACGAACACCTCGCTTCAAAAGGAAGAGTGGGCTTGCAGTGCTGAGAACACAACTCATCACTCAAACTGAGGCAATGGTAACTTTCCCACAGAACGACGTAAGAAGAGCCACACTAGACCAAAGGCCCATCTGTGTCCAGCATCCTATCCTCACAGTGTGCTGTGATTTATTGCACACCAGATGGGGGAGATGTCAGGCGCCACCCTGCTGTGTCCAGGCATCTTCACTTGGTCGCAAGTGGTCGATAGCCAGGTGCAAAATGCGCCTGGTGCCTGCCCAATTTCAAACGCTGCTCCCCGTTTCCTCCAGAGAGTGAAAGCAGGCACAGTGGATCTGTGGAAGGTGGCAAGAGGGTGTGGGGTGTGCGTGTGTGACAAATGCAGAAAGTACCTCTGAGTATTCTGCACTACTGCAGAAGATGACCTGGGAGTTGCATCAAGAAGCAACTCACATTCTCACTGGATACTTTTGCATTGGCTCGTCCCGCTGCCAATGCGACGTATTTTGCATGCAAGGACTGACACCAGCCATGCCCAAAGCAGCAAATGGGAATGTGAGGGGCTTCCAATCCAGTTACCTCTTTGGAATGACGCTGTTAGGTGCCAGAGTCCTCCAAGGTGGCCTCTGCAGCTGCCCCTTGCTCTGCTCTTCCTGCCACACAGAACAGAACAGGTTCTCTTACTTCCTACCACCCATTCAAAGTGACCAAATGACTTACAATCCAGGCTTCTCGAATGGGGTGGGGGGAGAGCGCTAACATTTGCTCGTTTAAAAGCCTCCGCCTCCCGTGCTAATTAATGGAGTGTGAAGCTGTCGGCCCATCGTTTAGAGCTAATAATGGACTAGCACATGTCACTCACTGGTCCCCGAGTGCCCAGCTCCCTTGACCCGTAAATAAACCGGGTAATTTACAGTGCTACTCGCCTGCCATTCCCCTGCCAGGCGCTCCTGCAAGGGAAATGGCAAAAAGGAGCTCCTGGACGAGAGTGGGCCAGGGCCAGGGGGCACGGCAGGATGCTAAATACGCCTAGGAGGATAGGAACCTCACATGGCAGCAGTCGTCAACATTCAGAATGCTCGGCCATGTGGCTTCCGAAATAACTAGCCTCAGTGGTGGTGCACTCACACAGAGACACATCGCAACTTTCCAGCGCACCCCAGAGCACAAATGGGGAGAATACTGTTGCACTCAGGTCCTATTTTGAGATTTCCCATAGGCAGGATGGGATTATCCAGTAGGACTCTACTTACAATTTTTTAAAGAAATCATCATTATGCTAAATCAACCTTTACATGTGAGCTGCAGCCACATCTGTTCCAGATTTAACTTTCAAGAAAGTCTGGGAACTGTTCTAAGAGGGTGCCAGGAACCCATTTATCTCGTTGCTTGCTTTGGATAATGGTCGTAATCTGAGAAGCATCTGAACTCCACAGTCCATCTTCGGTGTACCAGCCTGTGCTTGTTCAGAAAGCATCAATAGAGAAAACAGGTGACTGGATGCAATGGTGCCAGGGCATTACAAGAACTTCTTCTTCTTCTTAATTTAGAAGTGGCCAAGCAGGAAACCTAGTCCTTGTATGCAAAGCTTTTACAGCCCCTTGCTGCAGCAGGCAAGGCCCAGCCAAACTGGCAATGGAATTCTCCCACAAGGGTAAAGACACCTGCCCTTTTTTCAGGGAAGTCTGGCACTGCTGGGCGTAAACACATGCTCAATGCTACCTAGCAATGGATCTATTTCTATGCATGCTGCAATATGAAGTGGTAGGGTGGACTAGACAGCTTTAAGCCATAAATAGGGATGCCCCTCATGTGCAAAGTGAGAAAGGGGAAAATTAAACACCATCCCGCCAGATTAAAGTATATAAGAATTTAACACAGCATAAAGGTGGTTTCTAAGGGACGCGGGTGGCGCTGTGGGTTAAGCCACAGAGCCTAGGACTTGCCAATCAGAAGGTTGCCGGTTCGAATCCCCGCGACGGGGTGAGCTCCCGTTGCTCGGTCCCTGCTCCTGCCAACCTAGCAGTTCGAAAGCACGTAAAAGTGCAAGTAGATAAATAGGTACCGCTCCGGCAGGAAGGTAAACGGCGTTTCCATGCGCTGCTCCGCTTCGCCAGAAGCAGCTTCCTCACGCTGGCCACATGACCCAGAGGCTGTACGCCGGCTCCCTTGGCCAGTAAAGTGAGATGAGCGCCGCAACCCCAGAGTCAGTCACGACTGGACCGAATGGTCAGGAGTCCCTTTACCTTTAAAGGTGGTTTCTAAGCCCAGCCAACCCCTTGCTGTGCTAATTTCTATTTGCTCGGAGGTGGGGTTTTTTTAAAAAAGAAAAGCCTTTCAAAATGGCATCCAGCTCCTGAAGTGGTATAGTCCACGAAGTGGTATAGTCCAACCTCATTCATTCTGCTGCATGTATAAATGAGACCTACGATATGAGATCCCACCATAAAATCTGCTTCCATGGAACCTTTTCTGATCTTAGTACATGGAAAACAGTTCAAGAGAAAAAGAAAAACCCTGCTTCCCCCTGTTAAACAACAACACTTCCCACCTCCCTGAAAAAAACAACAAAAGTTCAAAAATGTGTGCTATCTTGTTTTGAAAGCCAAAGTCACAAGATATCCTTTCTCAAGTCACAAAACACTTCCTCTCTCCTTCCTACTTCTTCTTACCACCACCCCCACCAGAGAGACCTGGAAAACACAGAAATAAATTATAAAGGAAAAACATTATCTTCTAGTGGGAACAAAGAATGGGCATTGTTTAATTTCTTTTCTTTCTTTCTTTTTTTCTTAGAGAGAGAGAAAGAGATAAGAGATTTTCTCCATGCAAATTGTGTGGAGCTAGCATAACATGGGTATTCTTTGTGTCATGATTATTTCACATATCTCAAGGATGAGGCCAGGCACTCCAAATAGGTTCAGAGGCTGAGTCAAATTAACCCCTCCTGGGGTGGTGGTTGTGGGAACTGCAGAGGAAGCGTTAGGGAGACTTCTAGAAACAGAGGAAACGGCCCCCCCACTAGCATACATCCTATTCTCCTTCCTCAGCCTCCTTCAGAAAACCCTAAACAAACAGCATTGAAATCAGAGGCATTTCCCCCAGAAAAGCAAGTCTTTTGACTTCCTGTTTTCTTTTAAAGCATGGAACCCTGGAAATAGATTCTGGCTTCGTGATTATGTTCCTTTTTTAAACAAAAAATAAAATAAAATACGAAGCAAAACACAATGAGCTATTTCCTGCGGCAAGCCTGGAAGGGATACCTCATAATTCACGTTCTGGTCTGTCCTACGACTGTGGGTGGGATATCCTAACTTACAAGGTCAGTGGGGAAAGAGAGTTTTCCCCCCTCCCCTGTCCAACACACATTACTCTTCACAACGCTCTCCTTAAAAAATATCCTAAAAGTCTCAAATTACTGCAGAAATATTTGCTTGGGTGAGGTAAAACAGGTGGAACCATATGGAATGGGGAGAAATCTCCACAATAGGCCTCAATTGGGATTTTCTAGCTATTGTGCATGCCCCAATCATCCAAGAGAGCACACAAATGAAAAAAAAAAGATACCACAATTAACTTTGGTGCTTTTCTGACTCCCATTTGCCTGTGTGACAGGTGGAGTTGAGTAGCTGGGGTTGCCATATTTCAAAAAGTAAAAACCAGGACACCCTGAAAGTGGTTGAGCGGTTTTTTAGGAAGACCCCCAAGTGGTTTTTTTTTTTAGGAAACCACTGAAAACGCAGTTTTTCGATTGACTTGCCTACGATCCAGGAAAAAGTGCCGCCTTTCAGAAATTCCCCCCGGACATCAATTCTGCCTTTGAAATCCCAGTAATGTCCAGGGAAATCCAGATATATGGCAGCCCTATGCGTAGCAATAACTGTGAAAACCTAGCACAGGTGTGGTGGAATCTCTGGCCCTCCAGGTGTTGCTGAACTACAACTCCCATCAGTGGTGTAGTGGTTAAGAGCGGTAGACTCATAATCTGGTGAACTGGGTTCACGTCTCCGCTCCTCCACATGCAGCTGCTGGGTGACCTTGGGCTAGTCACACTTCTTTGAAGTCTCTCAGCCCCACTCACTTCACAGAGTGTTTGTTGTGGGGGAGGAAGGGAAAGGAGAATGTTAGCCGCTTTGAGACTCCTTCGGGTAGTGATAAAGCAGGATATCAAATCCAAACTCCTCCTCCTCCATCATCCTTGGCCATTGGCTACGATTGGTGAGGCTGGTGGGAGTTGTAGTTCAGCATCATTCAGAGGCTCCCCAGCCCCAACCTAGTTAAAATGGACCTTTCCTCTTCTAAGTGCCGTTCCCCTTTGGAGAGGATCAGAGACTTGTATTCCAATCCTACTTGGGAGAGACCCAACCCAACAAGGCTTTTCTTCCTCTAGCAGAGGGTTAGACCACCAATCACGGGGGCCCTCTTCTCCTTTAAGAGCAGGAGGAAGACTGGAGAGCGGGCTCAGCTCATTATACTCCACCTACCTTCAGAAACTACCAGATGTTTTCCCACAGATTACTAGCAGTACTGTTTTCATCTCTCTCCATCTCTCGTCTTCCGCCCCCTCCACTTCAGCCCACACACATACACAAGTCTCAAGGACTGGGAGCATCTCGCTGAAGGCCTTTCCTTTTGATCACACATCTCACCCACCACATTCCCCCTACCCCAGTCAATTCTGGCCTATCCAGAGGGGTAGCCAATGCATTGCTCTCCAACCGTTTGCGGACTACATCTCCCATCAGCCCTTGCCGGCACAGCCAATGCTCAGGGGTGGTACCGGTACATGCTGCAGTTCGTCAGCATCTGGAGGGTGTGATATTAAGAACCCTTATATCTGGGAGATGATAGGTTTTATTTTATTTTTAACCTATTCCCTGAGTTACCGTATTTTTCACCCTATAGGACGCACTTTTTCCCCTCCAAAAATGAAGGGGAAATCTGTGTGCGTCCTATGGGGCGAATACAGGCTTTTGCTGAAGCTTGGAGAGCGAGAGGGGTCGGTTCTCCCCAGCGCCAGCCCCACAAGCTAGGGGGACAGCGGGGAGGCAGAGCGCCGCCATACTGCTGTTCCCCGACCTGGTTTGATTTCCCTGACCTGGTTTGGGGGGGGAATAAAGGGGGGAAAATTTCCTTTATTTCCCCCCAACAAAACTAGGTGCGTCCTATGGGACGGAGCGTCCTATGGGACGAAAAATACAGTATTCCAAAACGTTTCCCTGCCACGTGGGTGGGACCTAATTTCTTACACTGCTGCAAAAAGCCTCTGGGACTCCATGGCTTTATACATGTACAAACTATGGCTTTCCTAAGTGTTTGTGAATGTTTTTCTGTATTTTGTTATGTTTCTTCATTTCGTACTGATGGGAAAATTTGTACATAGTCCCTGCCCTCCCTGGTTCGAGCTGTGTTGCATAGAGCCTGTCTACAGTAAATAATGATTAAATAAAACAAAAACAGGAATTATCCCTATCTGTAGAGAGAAATGGATGAAATGTGGAGGTAGTTAAGGATGTTACAGACCTTGAAAGCGTGGCTAAATTCCAAGTCACCGCTGTTTGGAGAGAAGATTTCTGTCGTTCTACAATCGATTGACTCATAAGAAAAGAGAAAGAGATAACTAGAAACAGCTAGCCAGGGTCAAAGATTGTTAACTTCCCCGTCCACTACAAAAAGTCTTCTGTGGTGTAATGTGCCTTACCAAGAGTCCACATTTGTGATTGCTGGCCAGCTCACCACCGACAGGTGAATTTATTTAATCAGATAAAAGCCATCATACTTCCCCAAATCCTGTAGAAGGGCAAGATTTCACCCTGACCTTGTGCAAAGCCTCTCAGGGAGACTTGGAATGCAGCAATACATCTTCCAGTTTCGCTAAGTGTCTCCAAAGATAGTGCAAGGCCAAGGAGAGGCCCCACACCCTTCTTCTGGGCTCCAGAGTAGTAGTAGTAGTAACAATACTACTACTACTACTACTAATAATAATAATAATAATAATTCATTATTTATACCCTGCCCATCTGGCTGAGTTTCCCCAGCCACTCTGAGCGGCTTCCAATTGAATGTTAAAAACAATACAGCATTAAATATTAAAAACTTCCCTAAACAGGGCTGCCTTCAGATGTCTTTTAAAGATAAGATAGCTACTTATTCCCTTCACATCTGAAGGGAGGGCATTCCACAGGGCGGGCGCCACTACCGAGAAGGCCCTCTGCCTGGTTCCCTGTAACCTCACTTCTTGCAATGAGGGAACCGCCAGAAGGCCCTCGGCGCTGGATCTCAGTGTCCGGGCTGAACGATGGGGGTGGAGATGCTCCTTCGGGTATACAGGACTGAGGCCGTTTAGGGCTTTAAAGGTCAGCACCAACACTTAGTAGGAAGGCTCTCCCTAGCACCACAAACAGAGAGCAACAAGGTGTCTCCGAAGTTAATCCTCAAGGACAGCCTCTCCCAATATACGCCATCCCGGACTCTGTGTTCATCATTTGAGACCCATGTGAGGTCCAGAGTGTGGCAACACGAGAACAAGCCTTCTCTCTGTAGTGGCTCCCCATTTGTGGAATGCTCTCCCCAAGGTGGTTTGCCTGGCACCTTCATTATATATTTTTAGACGCCAGGCGGAAACGTTCCTCTTCAACCAGGCCTTTGGCTGATTAATATTCTACAGCCTTTCAAATGTGTCTGTGGGAAAGGAGGGGTATTGTTTTGTTGTTAGCGTTTTTAATCATTTACTTGTTTTTAAAAAGTAAAGGTAAAGGATCCCTGGACAGTTAAGTCCAGTCAAAGGCGACTATGGGGTTGTGGTGCTCATCTCGCTTCAGTCCAAGGGAGCCGGCATTTGTCCACAGACAGCTTTCCGGGTCATGTGGCCAGAAAGACTAAACCACTTCTGGTGCAACGGAACGCCTTGATGGAAACCAGAGCACATGGAAGCGCCATTTGCCTTCCCGCCGCAATGGAGCCTATTTATCTACAGTGGTACCTCGGGTTAAGTACTAAATTCGTTCCGGAGGTCCATTCTTAACCTGAAACTGTTCTTAACCTGAAGCACCACTTTAGCTAATGGGGCCTCCTGCTGCTGCTGCGCCGCTACTGCACGATTTCTGTTCTCATCCTGAAGCAAAGTTCTTAACCCGAGGTAATATTTCTGGGTTAGCGGAGTCTGTAACCTGAAGCGTATGTAACCTGAAGCGTATATAACCCGAGGTACCACTGTACTTGCACTGGTGTGCTTTCGAACTGCTAGGTTGGCAGGAGCTGGGACAGAGCAACAGGAACTCACCCCATTGTGCGGATTCGAACTGCCAACCTTCTGATCATCAAGCCCAAGAGGCTCAGTGGTTTAGATCTGTATTTTATTCTGTGAACTGCCCTGAGATCTTATGAAGAAGGGAGGTATATTACTTACATACATAAATACATACATACATACATGGACCGCTCTCTCCGATCCAAAAGTGCTATCCCTCCAAAGCTCAGCACAACACCAAAAATGAGATTCCACACTCCCAGCAGGGTCTTTAGGAAGCACAGCCAGCCAAAAATGTGTGGGTCTCTGTGCTTTGCTGAGTCACAGTGCCATTAAGTGCCCTGTTCTCACCACATTCCTGAGCTAATGGACATCTGGCCGCAGAAAGCGCAGGAAGCTGCCTTATGCAGAATTGGATCGCTCCATCTATCTGGAGGTGCTAAGGACTGAACCTGAAATCTTCTGCATGCAAAGACCTAGATGGCCAGGCTGACTTTCTGTTTAATGGCTCACGTCCCACAGCTGTTCACCATTCAGGAGCCCTGCTTTGGGGTGGGGTGAGAAGCAGCAACTATGACTCTTTGGCCTCCCCTTCCCACAACCCTGCGGCATGTAAAGCTCCCTTGTTTGTCCACGCCATGCCAATCAAAAGCATGTATCGTGTTCCACTGCCAAGCCCTGTGTACCGATTTTCTCCCCCCTCTCATGACGCCACTTTTGAACAACAAAAAAAAAAACCCACACACAACCTTCTGGTTGTGGTGTTAAATCACCTCTTTGCTGACTACAACTGGCCACAACTGAGAACCCGGGGCTTATTAAAGGGATGGAGAACCCTTTAATTTATTGGACTACAACTCCCATCATCCCTGATCACTGGCAATGCCAGCTGGAGATGGTAGGAAATTGGGAGTCCAGCACACTACCTCCCATCAGAAAATTTTGCCCCGCTCCCATCTTGTTAAAACCGGGCAGTCCCCTTGCTCCAACAGCTGTTTTCAGCTTAAGGTTAATTGAACCTAAGGTAAGGTTACCAGATGTCACCGTTTCCAGGGGGCAGTCCCCGTACAAATCAGTCCCCATACAAAATCCACTGAAGTTGAAAAGTGTCCCCAGATTCATTGAAAAAAATCTGGTAACCTTAGTAAGTCCCACCATTCTAAAGAACAACATGTATTGATCCACAATAGGCGGTCTACTCCAAGTAAGGTTCTGGCCCGGAATGGGGGAGGGGGTGGGGAAAAGAGAGAGAAAAGGGTCTGTGGTCAATCATTACCAAGTTGGCAAGAATGTGACCGAAAAGCACCACAATGGGGCTACTGTGCTAGAAGCAAGGGTAGCAGTTCCCCATCCCCCAGCCTCCTCCGCGAATCCTTTCCCTCACGAGAAGGCTCATGAAGGGGACCACTGTTGATGTCTCTCTCTGCCTCCACCATGCTGGGACACGGCGTCTCCGATCATTGTCAGGCAGCAGGTTAGGGCTGGGAGAGGCCTACTGGGCCAGAAGTCTACCAGGGCTTACTTTCTTGATATGAGAAGCGTCGGAGTTTGAGGCCCGCCCCGGAAGACTGCCCCAGATGGGTTCTGGCAGCCTCTTCTTTTACACCATCATAGGGCTCAGGGATACCTGGTTTTCAAAACTGTGATAGACCACCAGCTAATCATCGTGATAAGGTAAAGGTAAAGGGACCCCTGACCATTAGGTCCAGTCGTGGCTGACTCTGGGGCTGCGGCGCTCATCTCGCTTTATTGGCCGAGGGAGCCAGCGTACAGCTTCCGGGTCATGTGGCCAGCATGAATAAGCTGCTTCTGGCAAACCAGAGCAGCGCACGGAAACGCCGTTTACCTTCCCACCAGAACGGTACCTATTTATCTACTTGCACTTTGATGTGCTTTCAAACTGCTAGGTGGGCAGGAGCAGGGACCGAACAATGGGAACTCACCCAGTCACAGGGATTTGAACCGCCAATCTTCTGAACAGCAAATCCTAGGCTCTGTGGTTTAACCCACAGCGCCACTTGCGTCCCCAAACATCGTGATACATTGATATATATCACGATGTCTGAAATAAGGATGAAGCTATGTAAAGGCATCAAGCGGCTTCACGGTTTTCCCCGCACTGTGATTTTTTGCATAATGATTCGCAATATATTGCCAAGTCAAAAATTATGAAACCAGTATCACGATATGGGCTTCAAACTAGTTCGGACAGTGTATCATTATCAATGCAGTCATATCTCGGAAGTCGAACAGAATCTGTTCCGGAAATCAGTTCGATTTCCAAAATGTTCAGAAACTAAGGCACAGCTTCCAATTGGCTGCAGGAAACTCCTGCAGGGTAGGGTTAAGGAACAATGGTATAATGCATGACCTGCACAACTTGCTTTGTTCTTTTTCTTTCGAGCCTATTGTTGTTTGCTTCATCCTATAGTATATACTGTAATAATGTTTGGAAATCTCTTCTTTTTTTTTTTTTAAGAAAAGGAACAGTGCTTACTAGTTTGGACCCAGAATGATCTATCTGCAGCAGATCATTATGCTAACTGTGTGGTGAGGACGGCACTCTATAGTGTTGAACTTGCATTGAGAACAGGTCTCAGAACTGAGCTCCGGTACAAGAGTTCAGTACAAGTCGAACCCTGTGGCGTTTTGAAAAGTCACAAAGAAAAAACTTTCAGAATGCACAGCTCGGTGCTGGCACTGTAGGTTCAAATTCAGTGCTGCCAGCTCAGCGCTAGGATCCCTTGCCAGTTCCCAAATTCACCATTTGTATGCGCTAGGTGTGTGGCTACACACTTTTCTGGTATTTCAAGTTCACAGTTGCAAGGGGAAGGAGAGAGAGAGAGAAGGAAACCTAGCTGGGAAACTCGAGCATCTGCCAAGCAGCAAGCTATAAAAAAAGCCACCAGCAACCAGAGAGCACAATTTATAGAAGGAATACAGATGTGGAGAATATGGAGGGGAGGATAATAAAATGTTAAGAATTCAGAAGCCCATTAAACATTTCTCCCTTTGACTCCTCATTCCGTGGTTTAACTCCTTGAACCCATTCATCAGATACTGCTTGTGCATTTGCAAGACTCCACCCACCCCACACAACGCTGAGGTCTAGAAACTTTATTTTACTTCTTTATAATAATAAAAAAGATGAAGAAAACTAAGATTTGAAGTGGGCTGAAAAATCCACAGGTCCCATACTGGGGTACCTCATTCCACCCTACCAAAAGTTCAATTTAATTTTTTAAGGCTGGCTTGCACACACACAGCTGCATAATCTGAGACAGGAAAAATATGAGCCAATGAACAGTAAACACAAATACATTTATCAGCAAGATGTACAGCAGTTGCTCACACTCTCATGCAAATCGCAAGAGGTGGGTAGCCACGTTCCAAGAGATGACTGGATGCTCAAACTTGGTGATGTCACAACCACACAGTCTTGTGAACGATCTCACATCTGGTGGTCTGTAGTGTGCAAGAATTACCTCCGGGCAACGAGACAGGGGAAATTTGCAAAAGCTGGCTTTTTCCTCCAACTATTAAATGACAAATGACTAATGTGTGGGCTGGCAGGCTGCTAACAGTTGTAGGCTTCGTTTACAAAGCAATGTAGTAATTTCTAAATCAGCTAAACAGTGTGAACGAGGAGGGTGGTGGATCTCGGTGAACGCAGTTCAGTGCTAAACAGCACAGAGATCGTTCTACCTGCGACGTTTGCTCCATATTCTAAAATCTCCTGGCAAGAAATTCCAAGGGCATGCCACACTCGGACGCAGAATTCCAGCGGCCTAGCACAGCAGCCGGTTGTGGCGAGGGAGCAGAACAAACTTTCCTCTTGGCTTGAGTCTGCTTGGCGGCCTGCCTACTTCTGCAAGGATGGAGTGTCCTTTTAAACCATAAATAGCACTTTAAAAAAAGTTAAAGAACCACACATATGCAGCATGATGAGCTAGGATTTCTCAAGGAACCACGTGGATTTAAGAGGCGTACCTTCCCGGGCTCGCTGCATCCACACCCCATAAAGGCAAAATTTCCAACAGAGATGAAAAGTAAAAATGCAAAGAACACTGGGGATTTCTTTGCAGCATAGCCTGCTAGCCGTCTCCAAGCCATTTTAACAAGTCCCAAGAGGCCAGGCAAGTATCCAGAGTATTCTCTTCCACGCTCCCTCCATTATTATTATCTTTTTGCAGACACAAAAACTCTCCTCAAACATGCAGCAAATGACGCGATCGAGACTAATATGAACCCTGAAGCAAGGAGGAGGGAGTGATGCAAAAATTAACAAGACGCTGCTACGTCTCGCTTTCGGCCCGGGGCCTATTTGCTTTCAGTCCTCAGAAATGCTATTTCAGGATTACTGAAACCCTGCCCCCCCCCAACACACACACACACAATGTTGAGAACCCTCACATGTCCATTAGCATCTTACTTCAGGAAAATATTTCACATTTCTAGAAGCTAGAAAGCCAAACATTAAACTGTTTAGGAACGAGCCCCTTCCTCAGAGCTGGTGGGGAGTGAGAGAAATGTCCAAATTCTTAGGGGCCAACAATCCAGTTTCAGCACAGCTATTTCCAGACTCGAGCCCAACCAGGTAGTTGAAATAAAAGAGTTGCTCTCTCACTCCCTCCCACTGCAAGCCACTGACTGGTGCTCACGAGCATCTCTTTCCTTCGCCTCACATTCTGTTCCCTTCGTAAAACCTCCACACCCATTGCCTACACCTTAGCCATACCCAGAGCTAGCAATTTGAACAATGCACACACTGGAAAAGGCATCATTTTCTTGTGGCACAATGGAGACGCTTTATTGGCATCAGCATAACTTGGAGGCCAAAGCTAACTAGACTTTAATTAGAATACAAAGAGAGAGAGAAAGGTGAAGGAACTCAAGAAGGTATCATCTCCAGGTATACAGAAACTGGGTGTATCAACTCAGCAAGGATAGGCACTCTCCACATAATCATTTAGCGCTCAAATCAGTCTCTTTGTGTATTGTGTGTATTTTTACTGTAGATTCTACCAAGAGGTTCAGAGAACACATAATTTACCCCCTTACGAAGCAGTTTCCTGATTGATCCTTAAAGACCCTTCTGAGTATTTTCTCTGAGGGGGGTCTAATGAATCCATTACTGAAGAGGTGCCATTATATCTGAATGTTGTGATATCTCTTAGACCTGCCACGATGGTTCGCTCTTAACTTGGCACCTTTTGTTCTTCTGAGGTTGAAATTATGCATTTTTACAGTTTGTACTTTCTTTAATGGCTGGTCGGCCGTAATAAATATTTGATTGACGGAACTCTGCATCCGTACAGAATTGCTCTCTCCGACAGCACATCTGTATGTTTAGAGAGAGGAAATCTTCCGAGCCCATGATTAACATGAGAGATGAATTCCTAGGACCGGAAACCTTGCTTTTTCACCCCAAACACAACCTGCTCCTCACCCTGCTCCCCTTTATGGGCTGTTCACACTTAGCAATTTACTCACTGCTTGAACTACCATCGGGTGTGTCCCCCGCTACCATACGTTTACACCTGATCAGCCATAATATGATGCTAAATTACTGCTGGGAGATTTAGCAGTAGTTTCAAGCCTTCGGGGAAGGGAGAGCAGTAAAACAGCCACTGCAGGTGATTCTCATTAAGCCTCCAGTTCGGCTGGGCAGAAGAAATAGTTGAACAAGAGAGCTTTTCTCTTCTTCTAAGACAAGACATCCTCCATTCCTCCCCACTTTACTCAGTGCAGGTTTTTCTCCTTCTCAGCCATGGGACATCACAAACAGGAACGAAAGCAGCTTAATTCCTGCTGAAGTCATCGCTTCCTGCCAAAGATCACATGGAAGTCAAACGGCTGCTGTTTGAGAAGGCAAGTATGAAAAAAAAGGAACTTGGCCACAGGATCTACCCAAGTGATGCTGATGCGACCCCGTGTCAAACTATGGACTCAGAATCCATATAGAACAGGAACAGCAGTGTCAACAGTAGTGAAATCTTAGCATGTGGGACCAAGGCAAAAACGGTTCCTGCCTCAACTTTGTAATAGCAATGTCCATTTGGAAAATAAAAGGCAATGGGCGTGGTTTGAAAGCCTTTCCCTTAAATCTCAAGTGTCTTGGGGATGGCTGTGTTTATTCAGTAGTGAAGAAAAGGCATTCTGCACATGCTCAGAGACATCCTTATTAGTCACGTTGCAGGGCCACCAGTTCTCAAGGCAAGAGTGTCTCAGGCTAAACCTCTAGCAAACGTCCCATGTATAGGTAGTGATCATTTTGTGCATGTCCAATTGACGTGTGGGTCCTTTTGAACCTGGAAGAGGGCAGAATGGAGGTGGGCTTACGCATGCTCCGCCGATGCCCACAGGGGGCCAGGAACAGAGCCTCCATGCAAAATGATCACCACCTGTACTACAATCCTGAACTTATTGTTTCCATAGTTTGTCAGCCACCTCTTGGGCTTCACTACGTTATGTTTCTTGCCGGGAAACACTTAAAGATAGTTGACACATAAGCTCTGGCTTATCAGAATCATTCCCAGAATCATATTTTCAACACTAGAGCCCGGCCTTTGGATCGACTAAAGTGATAATAGAGACACAAGTTTTCTGAACACGTGCGAAGAGTTCTTTTCTCAGGGTCTGTCTGAATAGCCACAGACAGCCCCCGACACAAATGAGATTTTAGGGAACTGGGGTTCCAAAATGTAACTTATTTACATAATTCATCTCCTCCCCCTTCAAAAACAAATTATATTTCCCGGGCAGCTAACAGTGTATACAGAAGAGCTGTGCTGGCTGGGGGGTGGGGGATGATATGGTGGGCACAAGGTTGGGGAAGGTAGCACTGACCTGGAACTTAATAAGAACGCACTGTTGGAATTACACCCACAATGGCAAATTGTTAAAATTTAGAGGGAGGAGGGTGGCGTCGAGAAATGAAATTGAAGAGCATTGCAAAGCAAAAGCCAGAGGCAAGGTTCCGCCACATTTTTTTAAAAAAACAGAAAAAAGGAAAGAAAGAAAGGACATCCCATCCGGTTAAAAAAGCACCGGCGTAACCGGAAAAATTAGACAGGCAGGCAGGAACTTCTGTACACTGGGAAGCAGATAAGCAGGGAAGAGTGGAGCCTGTGGGGGAGACCAAGTTGACAAGGAAACTCAAATGAAAGGAAAGAACAAGAAAAGGCATGGGTGATTTTTTAATTCGGAACCGGAGGATGGACAAGGCCCATTCTGGGTAAAAGTACTTGGCTGCAGAAAGCTAGAGCCAGCAGTGAATATGTCTTAAAAGGAATGGACCTGCCCAGAAGTCAAACAGCCCAATACCAGATGTGTAGGAGGCAGACCGCAGCCCTTTGATGGCAGCATAGAAGTCCAGCATAGAAATGCTGTCTACACATGCTCAGAGGCACACTATTTTTACTCTTACTATAAGAACAAGTGTCAGGATGGCGACCAAGTTGAAATAAAGCTTTAAAATATACAGCCCACGAAGGATGGAGATAAACTCATGGCTGTTCATGCAAATATATGATGGGAAAGATTGCTACATCAACAGCACAGGAAGTTTTAAAAGCAAATTGCAGGTTTGGGATGAGGTAGGGGAACACCTGTTTTTTTAAAAGAGCATCCACTGGGATTTTCCGGGAGCAAGGGGAAATGTTTAAGCAAGCAACACCTTTGCAATGGCTCCCAAGGCCAAGATGACCTCAAAGCAGAAGCTCTTTCCAAAGCCAGGACTTAACCATGGATAATGTGCAGAAATAATCAAAGAACATGTGCAGAAGGAATGCATGTAATGGCAACCAGGTCCCTCATATCGCAAGACAGGCAAACAGAGCTTCCTGGTCAGAACATGCAGTTAACTTTGAGCATGTGCCCTTAAAATGCCTTGCCTTGGGCCTGGCCCATATGGGCAGAAGACTGAGGAGGGAATGGGCTTGTAGCATGGACTCTAGGGCTTTGTGCAGTAAGTGAGGGATCATGGATTTGAACCCCTGAATTGTTAGTTTTTTAAGAGCCTAGGACTTGCTGATCAGAAGGCCAGCGGTTCGAATCCCCATGACGGGGTGAGCTCCCGTTGCTCGGTCCCTGCTTCTGCCAACCTAGCAGTTCGAAAGCACGTCAAAGTGCAAGTAGATAAATAGGTACCACTCTGGCAGGAAGGTAAACAGCGTTTCCGTGCGCTGCTCTGGTTTCGCCACATGACCCAGAAGCTGTAAGCCGGCTCCCTCAGCCAATAAAGCAAGATGAGCGCCACAACCCCAGAGTCGGTCACGACTGGACCTAATGGTCAGGGGTCCCTTTACCTTTACTTTATGCAAGTTAAAGAAAAAAGGAATCTCAGGAAGCCTAGAGCCTCTCTCCTTGCGGGCTTTCTAGGGAAGTTGTACGTATATGCATTTTACAGTGGGGAGTATTTAAATACAAATCACCCACCTGTGGTCTAAAGTGGCACAGTGCCCAACACTGCCATGATCAGACACTTATTAAATGTGAAATGGGGGGGGGGATACATTCAAAAAAAGCTAGCATGGAGAAAGGTGATGGGGAAGCATACCTGGCAAGAACGGGGACCTGAAACAAAATGAATCAGGAAAGCTCAGAGGCAGATCCACTGGATTTGAGGAGGGGCGGTGTTACACTGCAATATGGGGCAATCCCCAACAAGTGCCCATGTCAAAACCATACACACCTCAAAAGATGGGGAAATAGCTCTACGGAACATCCACCCCTGCCAGCAATTAGCATTGCCAAAGGATGACAGAGACATGTGGATCCCCTTCATGAATGTAAGCAAATGAACCATGGATATTCCACAAGTAAGGATCCACCTGAAAAGCACCCCAGGTTCCTGCTGAGAGCACTGAGCAGCCACATGATCCACACCCTCTTTGATCCCACCGAGCTCAAGCAGTAGCCAAACTCACCTCCCAAGTAGCTATTTTCCTTCCTGTTTTCCTGAATCAGCAAGAGTCTTTGATGCTAGCATACCAGCAAGCTTCAGATTCCACCCCCCCCCCACAAAAGCCTATCCCTGAACCATAAAAAGCCACAAGCATCAAGGCCACACACACCCCTACCCAGCTATTAACTCCATCCAAAGGACAAAGGCGGGGGTACCAGAGAACATACCGAAACAAGCCATTCTGCCCCACCTCCCATTTTCCATGCCAGCACCATGCCTACATCACATGCCTTTTACTGAGACAGGCTAACTCAGTATTGTCTACACCAGCCATAGGCAAACTCAGCCCTCCAGATGTTTTGGGACTACAACTCCCATCAGCCCTGACCACTGGTCCTGTTAGCTAGGGCTTGCCAAGGTTCCAGGCAGAGGACCTTCACAGCTTTACCTAGAGATGCCAGGGACTGGACCTGGCACACCTTCCTCGTGCCAGACATCTGTGCTGCCACTGAGCTACAGCTGTTTTACTCCAGAATTCAAAAACAAAACACTAAACCACGTTGGGTTCCAAATTCACAGGCACTACCACAGATTAGAATCCCCACTTTGTATATGTTCACATTCCCACAGTTGAATCACCTTGAGTGGGGCAAGGATGACAGGACATTCCCAGCCCAGCCTGGAAATGCCAAGAGACTGAACCCAGAATCTTCTGCACTCAAAGCAGGTCCACCTTTCACCACGAACACGCACCCTTCTTCATCCCCCCCCCCAGTTCAACCAGTATTAGCTTCCAGCACTTGACCACTATAACCCCTCTCTCTTTCCTCCCAGTAAATTCTCCCTGGGATCACAGAATTGTGGAATTGGAAGAGACCACCAGGGTCATCTAGTCCAACCCCCAGCAATGCAGAAATCTTTTTTGCCCAACACAGGGCTGGAAGCCACAGCCCTGGGATTAAGAGTCTCCCTAACAGCCCCTCTTGATCCTCCAAGCCCACCCAGCATAATCCTTCTCTCCGCTCCGGGTCAGGCTTCTCTGCAAGCCTGCCCAGTTCGACCCAGGGCCGCCAGCCCAGCTTATTCAGCGCAGATGCACAAACACAAACACACACCCCACACACAAACACATACCCCTCCAGACCCACTTTCCTTGCCCCGGCGCGGGCTCACCTCGGGACTCCTTGGCGGTGGCGGCGGCGGGATCCCAACCAGGCAAAAGGCGACTCCATTCATCGGGCGCGGCGCTGGCCCCGACGGGGCGGACGAGCGGGGCGGGAAGCGAGAGCCGGCGGCGGCGGCGGCAGCAACAAGCAGCAGCAGCAGCAGCCAGGCTGGAGAGACTTTCGCTCGGCTGGGCCAGGCTGCCCAGGCAGCTCCGCCTCTTCCACGGCAGGAGGAGGAGGGAGAAGGGAAAAGGGAAAAGGGAAGGCCGGCCGCCCGCCCGCTAAGCCGGCCAAGGGGCGGAGGAGGAGCAGCAGCAGCGGGCAGGCGGGCCAGCCCCTCCTGGGTGGACGGGCAGAGCAGTCGGGAGAGACCTCCGCCCCGGAGGGGGTTTTTCGGGGGCAGGCGGCGGAGAGGGAGAGAAGGGCGGGAAAGGGGAGACGGAAGCGCACACAGGGGGCGAAAGGGACGGAGCAAGGAGAGAAAAGTCGAGGGCTGGGAAAGAGGCCGCCAGCCCAACCGGGAAGGAGACCCTCCCTCGAGGCAGGGGCAGAAACACGGACGTAGCCAAGGAGGGGCAGGGGGGCAGCTGCCCCCGAATCAACAAACAATGTATAACAAACTGAGGTTCTGCCCCCCCCCCTTAACAAAAGGCCTGCCCCCCACCCAACAATAATCCTGGTTACGCCCATAGGCAGAAAGACAGGCTTGGGAGACGCAAGAGAGAGGAGGACGAGCGGGAGGGTCCTTGGAGATCGGGGCCGGTGGTCTCTCTCACACACACACAAATGAACAGGGCAAAAAGATGAAGAAGGGACGCCTAGAAAAGGGTTTCCGAAATTTGGGTCTCTATCGGTTGTTGGACTAGAACTCCCATCATCCCTAGCTAGGAGGACCAGTGGTCAGGGATGATGGGAACTGTAGTCCGGGGGGAAAACAACAACAGCTGGAGACCCAAGTTTGGCAAACCCTGGCCTAGAATAGAGGACACAGCTGCGCCAGGCTGTGCTAGCCCTACTCAGAGCAGACCTGCTGAAATAAAGGCGTCGAAGTTAGTCGCGTGCATTCACTTCAATGGCTCTATCACTTACAAAAATGGGAAGTTTCTTCCATTTCAGGGCAAAGGAAATGACACTTCCAGGTGACATCTGAGGACACACAGCAGCATTAAGGGCGGGACCACTTCAGTTCCCAAGGCTGGGAAGTAAAGCGGGCGGGGATCAGCCACAACTCCCCTCTCAAGGAGAAAAGGATCGCCCCCATCCCAATGTTGAACCTGTGTTTGAAGTTCAGTTCAATGCCTTAAGCCTGCGGAAGAACACAGCCCAAGACAGGAGGTGTTTATGGGAAAGGCTGGCCCAGAACAGGAAGCTCAAAGGCCAGAGAATAGAAGAGATACCAGCACAGTCCAATTGAATAGCATACAGGGGCAGTGTGGGGTGGGCAGGAGAAAGACAATGGGCTGTCACAGCCAGGCACAGAAAAAACTGGCAATCTGAGGCCTGGCATCAGAGAGAACCCAGGGGCGGGCAGCCTGGTACGGACAGTCGGATGCGCCAACTATGCGCTGGTACAGGCTGAAGGAGGTTCATCACAAGGCATAGGTCACGGGGTGTTGTGTGTGTGTGTAAGGTTGCAGCAAGGATTGGCACATCCCCAGTGGGAGCAAGAAGGAGGAGCTACACACAAGCTGGAAATGTGGTATGAGGGATTTATTCTTGGACCCAGGGAGTCATTTTAAAAAATAATATAGAAGCACCAGTCTTCAAAGGCAGGCAGAGATGCACAGCGGCAGAAAATAGTAATTCTTTGCATTTCCACAGTACGTTTTCATGTGATCAAAGCATTTTACATACACTGTATTCACAGCCTGTCCAACAGCCCGGAACAGCAGAACCATTCCAGATTTTGAAACAGGTTGTGTGGGTGAAGGAGGTGAGACACAGAAAATAGTGGAGGAGGCAAGATTTGAAATCAGGTATCTCCCAGCTCGCTGTCTTAGCTGCAGCATCGTACACCAGATCTCCTCAACGTCCTTGATTGGAGTCTGCTTTTAGGAGCTGGAGAACCCATCCCTGAACAGAAGCAGCAAGAGCTGTCATGAACTGAGCAACCACAAGCCCACCCGCCTGCCCCACTGTAGTGTTGGAGGGGCAGGAATGATCCACCAAGCTTGCCCCCTTTCTACAGCCAGGCAAATTTCCCCCATGCGTCAGGGACCTTCACTGCCCCAAGTCATTTTCCTGTCCTTCCATAAGAGGGGATGTGAGATCATATCCTGGCTAGTCAGTTAATCAATCAACTCCTCACGACGGGGGCGGGGGGGGGAAGCTACATAGCTATACGGATGCATGGCATGTCTTCCCCCATCTCCCCAGCTTTTAAACAGGAGCAGTCTGGTCCTTCTTTGTAGACACGGTATGATGTACAATCCTAGGAGCAGTGTGCCATCGGGGCAAGGCCTTAGGGTGGATGGCCAGCACCCCACCTCCAGAGAGGAGCAGGAAGGCCCTTCCCCAAAAAACGCAGCAGGGCTAGCTTAACAAATTTTGAAGTGAGGCAATACATGTTTACTATCTAGAGATAAGTCCAGAGATTAAGGTCTGGTGCAACCTCAGAAGTCAAGAGGGACACAGCCAGCTCAGGCATTTACCAGGGCCCTGGCAGAGAGAGAGAGAGCCAGTACCCTAATGCAAGGCAAGCCTTGCTGGATCACACCAAAGACTCATCCAGCCCTTCCTTGCCATTTCCCCACCAACAGACATTTAGAGGTGTCCTGTCTCTGAACGTGGTGGTTCCATATAGCCATTGCGGCGAAAATAGCCAGTGACAGAACCCACCCTCCATGAACAGGTCTGGTCCACTTTTAATAGCAGCTACCACATCTCACCACAGAGTTAATTCCAAGACAAATTATATCCACCGTTCAAAGTTGTTGTTTAGTCGTTTAGTCGTGTCCGATTCTTTGTGACCCCAAGGACCAGAGCACGCCAGACCCTCCTGTCTTTCACTGCCTCCCGCAGTTTGGTCAAACTCATGCTGGTAGCTTCGAGAACACTGTCCAACCATCTCGTCCTCTGTCGTCCCCTTCTCCTTGTGCCCGCCATCTTTCCCAACATCAGGGTCTTTTCCAGGGAGTCTTGTCTTCTCATGAGGTGGCCAAAGTATTGGAGCCTCAGCTTCACGATCTGTCCTTCCAGTGAGCACTCAGGGCTGATTTCCTTAAGAATGGAGAGGTTTGATCTTCTTGCAGTCCATGGGACTCTCAAGAGTCTCCTCCTCTCAAGAGTCTCTTTTCTCTGTTCTCATTTAGAGTGCTGCCAATCAACTTGGCAGTGAATGATTCAGGACCAGGGGGTGGTGCAGGCAACTTACTTTATTTTTATTTAATTAATGGCTGGTTGCATTTATATACATACACTTTCTGGCAAGGCACCTGAGGTGGTTTACAATTTTAAAATACTACAAGCAGCAAAATGGTAGGATATGTAGAGAGAGTGAGTTCCTTCAGGCCAGCAGTTCCCTTCTGAAACAGGTTCTGGGTTCAAGACTTCCCAGTAGTGAAGGAATGGGGGAACTTAGGCCTGAGGGTCAAATGAGGCCCTCAAGGGCTCTCGCTACATGGGCCTCAAGACTCTCCCCTCAGGACACACTCACACTGCAAGTCGCTTCCTTCACCAACTCTGCTTTCGTAAGAATCTCCTTCAGTGTTTTTTGCCTGTCTAGGATGTCTCCTAGAACTCTGTTAGTCCTCCTGCTTGCCAAAATGGGAGGTGGGGAAAACTAGCCTTCCATAGAAATGTAAAATTCACATTTACTGCTCTGCCCACTACTGCCTCTGGCATGTGGCCCCGAAAAGGTTGCCCAGAATGGAATGTGGCCCCCATGCAGAAAAAGTTCCCTCACTTATGCAATAGCCCTACCCTTTCACAAGGGATTCCTGCCTTCCAATTCCAGGAACCTGGTTGTTGTTACAGAGGGACGAGCAAGCACTTTGCATGTGTTCAGAGTGACTCTTTGCTAATCCATGCATTCCAGGGCTGATGAGCAGTGGTATTTTCAAAATGGACCCATGTGCTGAAAAACTAAACTGTGGTTGAGAAGGGGGGAACAAAAGGTGTAACGATGATTTATCAGTTCAGCGCATTGTGGGCATCTGGAGTTAAGCCTCACAAAACTGAGGGCCGGCACGTAGCTCAGATTCCACAGCTGTAAGACTGTATCCTATTTTGTATTATTTGATCATAGCTCCCTTTATCTAGAGGGGGGGGGAGAGAGAGAGAGGAATAATAACAAAAAATGAAGAGAATCTATGCCCTCTGCTGGCTCTGGAGTGCAGCACAAGTTAGCGAGGAAAGTGGAGGAAATCTTCCGTTTTGGGGGTGAATTGAGGCGTCACCTTCCTACCTCTTCCCAGCTCTAGAAGTTCAAGGCTGGATTATCTAAAGGTATGGCTGCCACCCCTTCGTAGTTTTCTTCCTGGAGGGAGAGCTACTTTCCCTTCACACAACGAAGAGAGTGGCGCCCCGATACAATAGGCAGCAAGCCGCAGATTTAAAATATGATAAACACAGAGATGCCTTGGTAATATGGCAGTTTTCATTCCCCAAAAGGATATTACAGTTCAGCAGGGGGAGCAATTATCTGAAATCTATGTTCAGACTGATTCACTTTCAAGATTTACAGAGGCTGGATGAAGCACAATTCCTGCCAGGGGCTGAAGCACGCTAGCCAAGTGTTTGAACTGGACACAGTCCCATTCTTTGGACACCCATGCCATTCCTCTACAAGCTCCTATAGCTTTCGTTATACATTACACTTTAAAAAAAAATATTCTAGCATGATTTCTACTACAGAGCACTTTACCTGTATACATATCTTACTACAAGCAAATGCTCGCAGGTAGTGTTTGAGGACCGGGACATTTGTAGGTAGTATAAACACTGACAACTGGGAAACACTGGCCTACGAGCGCTCCATTTGGAGAACAGCCTTTACCAAAGGTGTCATGGGCTTTGAAGACACTCAAACTCAGGATGCAAAGGAGAAATGTGCTAAGAGGAAGGCACGCTTGGCAAATCTACACCGTGATCAACTCCCACCCAGAAACCTATGTCCCCACTGTGGAAGGACATGTGGATCCAGAATTGGCCTCCACAGTCACTTACAGACTCATTGCTAAAATGGTGTTTATGGAAGACAATCTTACTCGGCTATGAGTGATCAACAAAGATTATACCAGCCATCATTTATAGATAACAGGAGGCCTAGTATTCAATGATTGTCCTATATTGGTTCAGCTACAGGGAATCCTTAGCAGAGGCAAACTTCTAACAGCATCTATATTTTCATTTTTTTAACAAAATGTCAACCAATCAACAGTACAGTATCTCTTATGGACAGGGCCTATTCACAAACAAGAGGCTTAGTAGTCCAGCTGTTTTTGGACTACAACCCCCATCATCCCTAGCTAGCAGGACCAGTGGTCAGAGATGATAGGAATTGTAGTCCAAAAACAGTTGCGGAGACCCAAGTTTGGGAAACCATGGTCTCTAGATTTATGCCTATACTGTGTTCCACTTTGTGGCAACATTTTCTTAGCCATAGTGGCTAGGAATGTACAGTGGTGCCTCGCAAGACGAAATTAATCCGTTCCGTGAGGCTCTTCGTATAGCGGTTTTTTCGTCTTGCGAAGCAAGCCCATTGACAGCTTAGCGGATTAGCGCTATTAGCGGTTTAGCGGCTTTTAGCGATCAGCTGTTAAGCGGCTTATCAGCGGATCAGCTGATAAGCGGCTTAGGAAAAGGGGGGGAGGGGGAAAAACCCGCAGGAACTCGCAAGACATTTTCGTCTTGCGAAGCAAGCCCATAGGGAAATTCGTTTTGCGAAGCGCCTCCAAAACGGAAAACCCTTTCGTCTAGCGGGTTTTCCGTCTTGCGAGGCGTTCGTCTTGCGGGGCACCACTGTACAGTAAGTTGGCAGTCCCCAGTTCAATCTCACCTTAGTTGATGGATGGGAAACCTATAGCCTTCCAAAAGTCTCTGGACTACAATTCCCATCATCCCTGACTATTGGCCACGCTGGCAGGGGCTGACAGAAGTTAGAATCCAACACCTGGAAAGCCACAAGTCTCCCATCAGCACCTTAAACAAATCATTATCCAATCAGATGCATCATCCCCATCTGCAAAATGGGGATAAAACTGGCCTGCCTTATAGAACTGAAATTATAGATATAAATGCTTCTTCAACATTGAAATATGCTTTAGAAATGCTGTTTTGTTCTTAAAATAGAAAAAGGGAGGCAGTGAGAATGGGAATAAGACTGTGCATTGTATTTTTAAAGGTTTTGGGGTGGTATCTACACACTCCAACATAAGAAGTAAGCAGCATTCACATTTGAAAGTGCACCTAATTTATGACTGTAGTTTCTAAAGAACGGATATCCAAGATACGCCATTGAGTTTCCACAGAAAACCCACTGAGCAGAAAAGTGGACACGCCATAGAGATGAGGACACAGCTTTCACACATTCTCAATTACATAACTGTACAAAGGTAGACTCCTATCCTACACAAGAGTCAAAAGGGCCCCCTCTCTAATGCTGTACATCTATGCAGCTTATTCATCATAAGACCATATCATAGGACTCTAGGTCAGCAGGGGGTAATCTGTATTTTTCCACAGTCCAAGAGAATGCAATGTTTTTACTTGGGTCAGCACAGGCATTAAAAATGCGAGTCCATGCAATGATCACAAGCAGTTCAAGAATACCACTGAACAACAAACCCCAAACCCTGAAAGACTTAATTAGCACAGAACCTTCACTATGACATTTGTTATTAGATTCTCTTGCTAAATAAGATCCTGCTTCACATCACTGCATCTCTTTTCACTTTTCGGCCTGTCATTCACATTAAAAGGTAGAGAAACCCTATTCAAGGGGAAAGAGGCAACAGTAACTTAGGAATCAAATCCAACCCTCTGCCCAATGAGATCTTAGGCATGCCAACATCTTCTCAAGAATAGGTGTGTGTTAGTATCCTGCTCTTCAACAAGAGTCTCAAAGTTCACCAACATCTGGAGGGCCAAAGGTGCTGCACACCTGTTCTAACAGCCATGCACGACAGAAATTATTTTTCCATCTCCTGGAAAAACACCGCTCCACTCCATAAACTACCAAGCTTCTAGAAATCTCTGAGTTTGTGGCCTTCAGGGATGCTAAATAAAATGAATTTATTTGCGTGTGCACAGATAAAAGGCAGAACAGAAATCTGTTTATCTTCCCCAGTGCTTTCCCTTATCTCTTAGGAGATATAGTTGTGTACTACAAAAAGTTAAGTGATCAAAAAGTTTTGGATTACACTCTTGGCTGTATAAGGTTCCTGTTTAGTTGCAAACCGGCATATATATATGTGTGTGTGTGTGTGTGTGTGTGTGCGCGCGCGCGCGCATGCTGGGGTGGGGGTAGATTTAGTAAGCACTCAATATGGATGCTGCTCCAGGAAATAAACATTTTATAAAACGGGGAACTATCTTAGATCAGTCTTTTTAAATTAAACTTCAGTACATTCATCTCCAGCCTTTCTTCTGTGGAACTCAAGGCAGCGCACACTGGTCGTCTTGCACCAGAAACTGACCAGATCCATGTTTGCATAGCTTCAGGAAGCTTGCTGCATCACACACTACCTGGGCACCCCACTGATCTGTCAGGTCTTTTCTGTTCTTGGTCATTTAATGAAGACTTTGAATCACTTAAGTAAAAATCAATACATCCCATTGCATGTGTGAAGAAATGTTTCCTTTGATCGGCCAGGAAACTGCCTTCTAATGAGTCAGACCATTGGCCTACTTCAATATTATTCACACTGGGCTTTTCCCATCCCTACCTGGAGATGCCAGAGTTTGAACCCAGGACCTTATGCATGCAAATTTGCACCCTGCCTCTGAGGTACATCTCTGCTTCAGCTACTGATAATCAGTTCTGCAGGACCCTTGAGCTCCAAGGCTGGATCTATGCTGATCATACAAACGCTTTAAAAATGTTATTTAGCTCTCAATGCAATTTTACATTGATAGTTTTACATTGCTCTACAGCGCCTTCTGGTGTCGCATGTTTGCAGCACATTTATAACGCTTTAACTGACCAGTACAGATTAGTCCCAAGTGCTTTGAGATACTGAACTCTACTGAATTTTAAGTCGATAAATATTGTGGTTCTATGAAATGAGGGAACAAGAGTAGCTGTAGATCAGTGGGAGAGGATGTACTTTGCATTCAGAAGGTCCCAAGTCCCACATTTGGGACATAATATTCAGATGGCAGATTGGGAAAGGTTACGGAAGTCAGATTTGAAATTTACGGCATGTTGTACAGTTAAATAAAATTATATGAAAATGATGTACCGGTGGTATTTGACAGCTACTAAATTAGCAAAAATGTATAAGACAAGTTCAAATATTTGCTGGAAATATAAAGAAAAAGAAGGTACCTTTTTCATATATGGTGGACTTGTAATAAAAGCTTTCTGGGAGATTATATATAATGAAATGAAAAAAATGATTAAAATAACTTTTGTTAAGAAACCAGAAGCCTTTTTATTAGGAATTACAGGTACCAATATACCAAAGGAGCAGAAAAGACTCTTCATGTATGGAACAACAACCACTCAGATGTTATTGGCCCAGAGTTGGAAAGAAGACAAAGTCCCTACCAGAGAGGAGTGGCAAACCAAGCTGATTGACTATGCCAAAATGGCAAAACTGACTAGAAAACTCAGAAACCAAGAGGATAAAAACTTTATAAAAGAATGGGAAAAAATTATAAGTTATTTAGGAGACCACTGTAAACAGATGGAAACAAGAGCCGGATTTTGAGTCACTTGTAGTGTAAAAAATATCATGGACAATATGGTTTGATATAAAAATCGGAGTACTGATGAATATGCAGTTGTAGATGCTTAAAATGAGAACCCATGGAGGGGATTGGGAGAAGTCTTGAGATTCGGAGGATCTCTTTATATAGATTTGTTTTTTACAGTTTGTGTTCATTTATATTTTCTATTTGTAAAACCAATAACAAATATTTCGTAAAAAAAGAAGACCCCAAGTCCAATATTTGGTATCTCCAGGCTGGGTAAGGCTGCTCTCTAAAACCAAGAGGAGCTGCCGCCAAGCTGGGGTATACCAGAACTGGGAAGACAGTGGATCTCTTGATGTTGTTGGACTCAAACTCCCATCAGCCCCAGCCAGTATAGCCAACAGTCAGGAGCGACAGGAGCTGGAGCCCAACAACATCCAGAGGGCCACAGGTTCCCCATCCGTGGGTCCAGACAATAACAAGGAAGATGGTCTGACGGTCTTGACTGAGTATAAAGCAACTTCCTATGGAATACCCATGGCAAGCATTGTGCTGGAGTGAATCAGGCAGGAAAGATAAAGATGCAGAAATCCGGGTTCTTTGTAAATGTCCCAGGCAAAATTCATGGAGTGCTTCTCCATTTGCTCAAACGATTGAAACCACCTCAGGTTGCTGGGCTGTTAGAAGCAGCTCTGCCAGATACCTTGTAGAGGCACTGCCAGTCAGAGCACTTATATGCTTATTATAATGTTTATTAAAATATCAAAAGTGCTTTCCTTTTTTAACCACCACCACCACGCCTCATAAAACGTTTTTAAAAAAGTACACAACACTGCCAATAGAAAGTTTAAATGTCAGAGAAACAGGCCAACAAAAAGCCAGCTATTCGCTGCCTTGTGGTTTATAATCACTCCGCTCAAGTTTCAGTCTTCTGCTGTGTTCTATGTTATCGTTTCGCTCGATATTGTTTTCCCGGCTTTTGCAAGCCGCCCCGGGAGCTTTGAAGGGCAGCAGAAGAATGTTCTGGAAGAAACAAACTCATAAATAAATAGAAACAGTGGATGCCTTATCTTCGCGGCTTTAAATGCTCTCTTTCTCTCCCAAGCTGTTTTAATAGTAGTCTGCTTTGGAGAACGGGGACATAACAAAAAGGAAGGTTATCAACTCCAAAAGGGTAAGTGGGATGACATTCGCTGCAAGCTCAGTGTGTACTCAGTGAGAAACAGGGGCTGGAAATAAGACGGCGCAGGAAGGAATGCAACGGCCCATGAGTGCATCTCTGAGGTGGGAGAGACAAGCAGCAAGACTATTTCAGATCGACATATCAAAGGTGTATCTGTGATGCACAGGCTAAACTTCTGGCTTGCACTAGAGCTTCAGACAGTAGCTAAGGTCAACCACCAGGTAAAAAGAAGAGGAAGAAGAAGAAGCGGAAGAAGAAGAAGAAGGATGATGATGATTTTGTACCCCACCCATCTGACTGGGTTGCCCCACCCACTCTGGGCGGCTTCTGGCATATACAAAAACATAATAAAGTACATTAAACGTTTAAAACTTCCCCATACAAGGGCTAGGTTGTGTGTCTGTTGTGCCTTCTCTCTCTCCTCTTCTCTTCTCTTCTCTTCTCTTTTCCATCCCTCCTCTTTGAATTTATTTTTCCTCAAAGAGTATTACTTCTTACTGAAATAACTAGCATCCTGAAGAGCAAGGTAGGAAGAGGGCAGGTAGACACTGTTGTTCTCGGTAACCGAGTAGGGAACATCTGTGGCCATTCAGATGTTGTGGGACTTCCAACCTCCGTCAGCTAGCATGGCCAATGGTCAGGGGT
Organism: Podarcis cretensis; assembly: GCF_951804945.1. NCBI lineage: Eukaryota > Metazoa > Chordata > Lepidosauria > Squamata > Lacertidae > Podarcis > Podarcis cretensis. The sequence continues at coordinate 24,587,211 of NC_137182.1, read as the reverse complement.
GATTGGAGCTGGGAATCAGCAACATCTGGATGTCCACAGATGTTCCGCACTGCTGGCACAAGTCCAGTCAACAGCTCTTATTGCCTTCTGCATTTGCATTTATCTTGCCATGTAACAAAGTCTTATGTCGGTTGTCACAAGAGGTGGGGATACTAAAGGGCTCTCCATAAACCTGAATAAAACTACTTTAACCAACTGCTAATAAAATAAAATAAAAATAAACTGAAGAGCACGTTATCCTAAGTTGCTCCCACTTACAATCTTGGGGCTTTTGTTCCATGTGCCACAACCGCCACCCACATGGGGCCTGGAGGAAGCAAACACATTCCTTTTCCCGACTTTTTTATATATTTCCCTGGTTCCTCCTCGCCCCAACCATGCATGTCCTATCTTCTCTGCCCTTATATCAGGCAGGGAAGAATTCACAATAGGAATTTCTTCCTTCAAGAGGGAAAACAGGGTAAAGGAGTTTCTGAGCAGCTTGTACTCTGTTTTTTTCTTTTCGCTTCTCATGTCATCGCAGAGGAATGGCTCCGAAAGGGTTACTAAGGACCAGGGCTCAGATCAGTGGCAATCTTGGATAAACAAGGGAAAGCAGCTGACAAGAGCATGGGAGGCTAAGAGTGGTCTCTCTTACAGGAGACAGAAGGCAAGGGTGGATTAAGGCTTATGTATACCTTATGCTGACCCATATTTTGGAGGGCTTTCTTGACCTAATGAAAATTGCTGCCGCCTGATGATTAACTACCGAGCATCTATTTACAGCCAAACCACCACCAATACCACCAAGACAGGATCAGGTCTAAAGACCTTTGGAAATCATGGCATTGTTGCATCAGCACAAACAGAAGCAGCCACATATGCACTATTATTGCATAAATGGCATGTTGCAAAACACACCTGCCAAAGAGATTAAAAAAAAACCCCAGTTTGGAGAGGTCCCATGAAGAGGAACTGCTGGGTCCAAGCACCTGCAAGACGAAATACAGAGGGACAGCCAACATCGTGTCCTCCAGATGTCCCTGGGACTCTCAACTCCCCATCAGCTCCAGCCAGCATGCCCAATGGTGAGGGATGATCAGAGATGTAGTCTGACATAACCTTGAAATCACTGCATCTGCTACAGAAGGGCCAACCAATTCTGTGCATGTCCAGGCAAGAGCGATGGTTAAACTGGAGCAATGGTCTGAACGCATAATACCAATCCTGGCCTGACTGCATTGACTACCAGTTAGTTTCTGGGCCCAACTTAAAATGCTGGTTTTGAGCTACAAAGCCTTATGCATCTCAGGACCCTATCTCAAGAGTCACTTCCTTCCATATGAACTAACCCAGACCCTGCAATCTTCATCTGAGGCTCCTCTTGGTGTGCCCACTCCATGGAAGGTCCAGAAAATGGCAACACAAGAACGGGGCCTTTTCAGTGGTAGCTCCCCACTTGTACAACGCTCTCCCAAGGAGGCCCACTTGGCATTATCACTACACATCTTTAGGCAGCGGGCAAAAAGGTTTCTCTTCTACCAGGCGTTTGGCTTATTAACGTTCTATGGCTTTTTAAATGTGCACGTGGGAGCAGGGTTACTAGTTTGTTTTTGTTTTATTATGTATTTTTCTGTTGTGAACCGCCCTGGGATCTTCGGCTGAAGGGCAATATGCACATTAAATAATGATAATAATTAATAACAATAACAGAAGTCTCCAGTATGGAGCTGTGCAATAAGCTTCAGCAGCAATCCAAGAGCGCCATTATAAACTGCAAAAACGTGTCCTCTCAGGATGCCATCAGCATAGGTGGAGCAGGTTTAAAACCTACAAGGACATGATGGGGAGAAGGCCAGCCCCAAATCCCCCTCCCCTTGCGCTGTACACGTCTCTCAGGATTATTGCAGAAGACATTTTCTTATCGTACCTAGATAACTTCGTAAGCCTGCTGTTTCGGCCTGTCTCGCACAAAGTTGTCTCAGAAAAGAGAGCTGATCAGGCCTTGAGGGCAGCAGAGCTCTTGCTTCTTAATTCAGGGCTCAGGCAGCAGTTTCTGAGTGTCAACAAGGGAAAGCCACTTTGCCTCGTTTATTTTTATTTATGACATTTCGACTCCACTTTTCTTCCACCACAGAACCCAGCGAGGCATCCATGCCTACGGTTCCCAAACTTTTATTCCCCCCCCCCACAGACCATTTGAACATTAATAAAGCAGTGCTCAAAACTCCCATTGTTCTAGGCGCATTTTGCGACAGGGAATTTCAGTACTGGGCCTAAGATTTCAGATGAAAACTGCAGAGTGGAAAGAAAGGAGGACCTTTTTCTGCCTCCCCACTTCCAGCTACTCTCTGAAGACTGGAGAAGAGACCTTTTTAAGAATAATAGGCGGGTGGGCCGGGGAAGGACCCAGGGGTCAGCAAACTTTTTCAGCAGGGGGCCGGTTCACTGTCCCTCAGAACTTGTGGAGGGCCAGACTATATTTGGGGGGGGGGGGTTTGAACAAATTTCTATGCCCCACAAATAACCCTGAGATGCATTTTAAATAAAAGCACACATTCTACTCATGTAAAAACACACTGATTCCTGGACCGTCCGTGGGCCAGATTGAGAAAGCGATTGGGCTGGATCCGGCCCGCAGGCCTTAGTTTGCCTACCCATGGACTAGACCATGTGAGAAATGAACAAATTTTTTTAGCTGCAGTTCATTCATTTTCAGCTTTGTATTATTGTTATAAAAAAACACGCCTAGATACTCCATTGCAGCACCCATAACCTAGGTTTAAGGTGTCATTTAGCTCCTGGCTTTCACATCTTAGTTTCTAACAATGTTATAAAGGTCTTGGCAGACCCATCTAACAACATTTCCCCCCTGCTGTTGTAGCCATTGGAATGCGCCGCGCATTATGTTTCCTAATTGTAATTTTACAGACGTGCCATGCAATACCTGAATGAAGCTTGTGGACCACCAGCAGGCCACTGACCACATGCTGGAAACCTGTGGTATGTGCGAGTCCTTGGTGAGCACCTGTCCAGGCACTGACCAGACAGCGACACAGGCCTTTCTTTTCTTCTGGCAAGGCAATTGTGGCCTCCTGCATTTCCAGGCCACACCCTGAGACACATTTGCTTATTATTCCATTATATTACGCCACGGCTGCTTCTGTAACACGATCACAGAGGGGAGGGTGGGAAGCTAGATTTAGCTCCACAGTCATCTGCCCTCCACTTTTTAGACATTAAAAATAGTTGATTTAAAACAAGCTAGGTATTAGAGGTGATCGCGAATAAAATAAGAACAGCACCTGAGATTCAAGGGATTAAAGTAGGAATAAAGGAATATAAACTAAAAGCCTACGCGGATGATTTGATGTTATCCTTGGAAGAGCCGCAAAAAAGTATCAACAAAGCGCTGGAAATATTAGAAGAATATGGCAAACTATCCGGCTTTAAATTGAATAAATTAAAGACAAAAATGATGATTAAGAATCTGGGAAAGGACGAAAGAGAAAAATTAGAGATACAACATGGAATTAAAGTGACTAAAAAAATAAAATATCTGGGAATATGGCTTACCCCAAAAAATATAAATTTAATTCAAGACAATTATTTGACAACGTGGAAAGAAATCAAAAAAGACTTAGACATTTGGAATAGAGTTAAACTTTCGTGGATAGGTAGGATGGAGGCAATAAAAATGAATGTACTCCCAAGAATGTTGTTCCTGTTTCAAAACATCCCAGTGATTAGAGGTCCCAAAATATTTAAGGATTGGCAGAAAACCCTTTCGAAATTTATATGGCAGGGGAAAAGGCCAAGAATTAGATTCAAATTACTTACAGATCGAAAAGAAAGAGGGGGATTTTCGGTCCCGAATTTAAAATTATATTTCGAGGCCGCCTGCCTTTGTTGGGTTAAAGATTGGATAACTTTGGAAAATACCGATTTATTAGATCTAGAAGGGTTTAACAATAGGTTCGGTTGGCACGCCTACTTGTGGTTAAATAAAGAAAAGGTACATAAAGGGTTTTCGAGCCATATCATTAGAGGACCACTATATGAAGTTTGGGAGAAAAACAAAAAACTTTTAGAATGGAAAATACCTTGGTGGCTGTCACCAACAGATATCCTAATAATTAAAAAAGCAAACATGGAAGGGCAAAGATAGACTTACGAAGACCTACTGATAAGATCTGAAGGCGGCTGGAAATTAAGACCATATGAAGATCTGAAAGGAAAACTAACAGGCTGGCTACAATACCATCAAATAAATGCAATATGGACGGAAGACAAAAAAGTAGGAATGAATGAAAAGAAATCCAAATTTCAGACAGAAATAATTGAAAGCAAAACCAAGTTACTATCAAAAATGTATGACATACTATTAGAATGGGACACTAAAGACGAGGAAATTAAGGAGGTTATGATAAAATGGGCGATGGACCTGGGATATAATACAGAATACGAAAAATGGTCAAAATTATGGAATGATGGAATAAAATTTATGGCAAGTGTTGCAATTAGAGAAAATTTAGAAAAGATGATGTATAGGTGGTACATAACACCAGTAAAATTAGGAAAGATGTATAAAACAGGAAACAAGGCCTGCTGGAAGTGCAAAACAAAAGAAGGCAACTTCCTTCATATGTGGTGGACGTGTGAGGAAGTGAAGAAATTTTGGGATTTGATTTATAATGAGTTAAAAAAAATATTTAAATACACCTTCTCTAAAAGACCAGAGGCCTTTTTATTAGGAATTATTGGGGATGAAATTAGAAAAGAAGACAAAACATTGTTTCAATATTCGACAGCAGCGGCCAGAATACTAATTGCACAGAATTGGAAAAGTACAAATATACCAACGGTGAGGGATTGGCAATCAAAATTATTTGAATTTGTTGAATTGGCAAAAATGACGCAAAAAATTAGAAACCAAAAAAATACAAAGTTTATTGGCGATTGGAATAAATTTATGGCATATACTGAAGGAAATCATAGAAACTTAACAACTATAGCAGGTCTGTTATAAAACTTACGATGTATAACCCAGTAATAATACCAGCTGCAGAAAATAGAGTTTTTAATTAAGAAATCTGAATCCAGCAGGGAAGGAAGTCAATTTGTTTGAAACGGTTTTTGTCATGTGTATCTGTTTCTTTTTTTTCTTCTTTTTTCTTTGTTTGGTTTTTGGTATCTTTATTGGTCTAATGTTTTTTGTTTGTTGTAAATGAAACTTAATAAAAAGAATTAAAAAAAAAGATTTAAAACAAGCTAAGCCCAATTAAAACTGAGTTGTCTGGGAGCTCCAGGACCGGCTACCTGGCTCAATCTTGACCGGAAGTTCGCTAGCTTTACCTAAAGGAGGAGGAGTGGGGCTACATGGCCAGGGGTCTCTCCACCCACCCCAAATTACACAACTGAAAAGAGAAGTAGGGGGAGTTTTCCTCCTCACAGGCAATTTAACCTTGTACAGTAGTACCTCTAGTTATGAACTTAATTCATTCAGGCTGTCTGTTTTTAACCTGAAACTGTTCTTAACTAGAGGCATGCTTTCGCCAATGGGGCCTCTTGCTGCCGCTGCCACACAATTTCCGTTCTCATCCTGGGCAAAGTTCTCAACTCGAGGTAACTCTTCCAGGTTAGCGGAGCTTGGAACATGAAGCATTTGTAACCTGAGGCGTTTGTAAATCGACGTACCACTGTAGTGGTAAGCTAGGAGCAGAAACCAGGAAGGCAGGAAGAGGATCAGCGAGTGCCAAGGTTTCACACCTGTTTGGGACTATGTTAAGCACCGTGATCCTGCTTGACCCCAGCCCACCTTTTGAGCTGTCAGTAATCAGCATGCAGGGGAACGGGTGGCGATGTGGCCTAAACCACTGAGCCTCTTGGGCTTGCTGATTGGAAGGTTGGCGGTTCTAACCATGTGACAGGGTGAGCTCTCATTGCTCTGTCCCAGCTCCTGCCAACCTAGCAGTTCGAAAGCACGCCAGCGCAAGTAGATAAATAGGTACCACTGCAGCAGGAAGGTAAATGGCATTTCCATGCGCTCTGATTTATGGCATGGTGTCCCATTGCACCAGAAGTGATTTAGTCATGCTGGCCACATGACCTGGAAAGCTGTCTGTGGACAAACGCCGGCTCCCTCGGCCTGAAGTGAGATGAGCGTTGCAACCCCATAGTCGCCTTTGGCTGGACTTAACTGTCCAGTGGTCCTTTACCTTTTACCTAATCAGCATGCATGGGGAGAAGGAAGTCAATAGCCTCTCCACAGCTCACAGGTATAAGCAGAGCAGAATCAACTCAGTCAGCGCTCTATAACTCCTGGAAATGCCCTTGCAGACCCACAGTAGAGCCATACAGCAGCCCAGGAGACAGATGTTTTTCAGCTCTTCCTTTGTGGAAAACCATCCTGGAGACACATGTCAGGGATAGGCAGGGCCATGGGGGGGGCGGCAATGGATACACCTCTTACTTTTGTACCATTGGCTACATTCCAACCATGCAAAAGCTTTAAAAACAGGTGTTCCAAGATGAGATGACTTCCTTAGTTTAAACCAATACAATACAGGAGGAATGGGGAACCTACATACTGCTGGGACTCTTATTTCCCATCAGTTCCAGTCAGCATGCTCAATGGCCAGGGATTATGCGGCTTGTAGTCCAGCAACACCTGGAGGTCCAAAACAAATATAATCTAACAAGATGGCTAATGAAGCTGTCCAGCCAGCACTGCTTGATGTAACTCTCTAGAGAGTGAGAACTCATCCAGACTTAGAATAACAGAAGCATAAAATTGTAGAGTTGTACGGAATGAGAGTCATCTAGCCCAGCCCCCTTGCAATGCAGGAATCTTTTACCCAAAACGAGGCTCAAACCCACGACCCTGAGATTAAGAGTCTTATGATCTACCAACTGAGCTCTCCATTAAAGTTAAGAGAAAAACCTGCTCTTTAGCGCTGAATCAGACCAAACGGCAACTGGGTTTTCCCTGGATTGACGTTTGTACCAATTCGGCGTTAAAGAGCAGGTTTTCTCAGGGAAAGCAGCAAGGCAAATGGAAAACTGCTCAGACTCATGCTTTCTAGGAATGGGAAAAGCGAAAGTGTGGACAAGCCCTTCATTTAATTTCTATACATACTGCTTAATATTTAAAGTATCTCCAAGCAACACACAGAAAACTGAAGCAACAACAGACATCAAACAAAATATTGCAAAAATACGCAGTTGCATATAATAATGTCACATTAATACCAAGTTACTGATTTACAGTATACAGTGGTACCTTGGGTTAAGTACTTAATTCGTTCCAGAGGTCCGTACTTAACCTGAAACTGTTCTTAATCTGAAGCACCACTTTAGCTAATGGGGCCTCCTGCTGCTGCCGTGCCGCCGGAGCACAATTTCTGTTCTCATCCTGAAGCAAAGTTCTTAACTTGAAGCACTATTTCTGGGTTAGCAGAGTCTGTAACCTGAAGCGTACGTAACCTGAAGCATATGTAACCCAAGGTACCACTGTATAAATCAGTATCAATTCATTTTCCTTCTGACACACCCTCCCTCTCCGCCTCTGGGTCCAAACCAACTCAGATCACCCACTAAACTCTCATAACAAGAAGAGTTCCTGGAAACTGAGGACATCGTCCTCGTCTGGCAACCTAGACTTGCTTTTTATGGGTAGGCCTAAAGGTGAATGGCCCTTCCTCAGGCTGCCCATAGCTGTGTCCCATTCAGTTGCCTTCTCCACACCCCGTTCCAGATGCAGCAGGTTTGCTAAGTTTCCCATGAGGTCCAAAGGGTGAGAAGAGTGCCTTTCTTCACCCTCTGTCCCCTTCTCCATCTCCTGTGCTATTCAAAAAATAATAATAAATTAATTAGTAGTAGTACTAGAAATACTATCTGCAGAGTCTCAGGGAAAGGCAGCTCCCAAGTCCACATCAGGAGTGTCACAGAAGATATTGCTCTCCTGAGCAGCCAGTGGAAGCCAGGCTCCTAGTACTTCTATGAAAGTCAGTGTGGTGTAGTGGTTAGAATGTTTGACTGGGACCTGGGAGATGAGGGTTCAAATCCCAACGCAGCCATTGAAGCTCATCAAGGTGACCTTGGGTCAGTCAGTGTCTCTTAGCCTAAACCACCTCATGAGTTGCTATGAGGATAAAATAGGTAGGGGGAGATAAAATATATTGGGCTTCTCCGATCCAGATGTGCTGCCAGCTCATTGGAAAGGCCACATGCCCCTACTCCCTTCTGCAGCCAAAGACCAACACTCCTAGGTTCTCAGACCTTGGAAATATAAAAAACATCACCCAGGAGAATAGGTATCAGTTCATTTCTACAATGTCCCCAATTCTGAAACCTTGAGGTTAAATAACAGCAGGAATAATATGCATAAGAGCAGAAGCAAACGAGCAGAGACCATACGGTGGAAAAATCTGGAAAATGGATCCCAGTCACTGATGCACTGGTCCGTTTTCCACCCCTGCCTAAAATCGCAGCAAACAGCCTTCAAAAATAGGGCAAGTTGCAGCGAAGGATGCCAGGAAAAGGAGGAAAAGAAGCACAGGGATTAAAGTATACATTGGGGTTGCAGGGGAGCTGCCCTACATGCAGCTGAGAGACGAGAGTGGTCGCCAGCTAGGATGAAGACAATAAATATCCAATCCAGGGAGTTTGGGGTAGGAGGGAGGAAAAATGCAGGAATGCAGGAATTGTTTGCCTGAAAGCCAGAGGAGGAGGAGGAGCAGCTGCAGACAGCATCAGATCCTACAGACCACGCCCACAGCATCTCCAGGGACATCAAGATTAATCAGGCCTTCAATAATGAGGGAAGAACACAGGGGATTGAGTGAGAGAGCCACTTCCGGGCCTGCCCAGGAGGTGGGGTTGCGGGCGTCACGCCCACCCCACGTGAGCGGGGGCTGGGGCCAGCCCCCGCGAGAGCAGGGGAATCCCCAGCGGGCCGGCCCCCCCCAGCCAGCCAATCAGCTGGTCGGCGGGGGGGCGTGGCTTGCCCTATTTAGGGCCAGCGCGGAGGGGGCTCGCCCTCTTTTCGCTGGCTTGCCGCGTGGTTTCCCCCGGCCGTCCTTTCTGTGGTCGCCTCGCTAGGCTGTCGGCTGGCCTGCGTTCCCCTCATCATAGGATTCGGCTTTCTAGGGAAGTAAAATCTGACCTACAAGTTTGGTTGAAGTTCCTCGAGAACTACAACGGTATTTCTCTATGGCAGGACAGCTTATCACTGCAGGTGGACTTTCAAGTGCATTCGGATGCTTCAGGCTCCCTCGGGTTTGGCGTATACTTTAAGGGGCAATGGTGTGCCCAGCGTTGGCCGGAAGCCTGGAGGGGAGGGCCCATTACCAGAGACCTTACCTTCCTAGAATTCTTCCCGATTGTAGTGGCAACCCACTTATGGTCAGAGGTCTTTAGCAACCGTAGGGTTTGCTTCCACACCGACAACCAGGCGGTAGTCGCAGTCATCACCAGGCAGGCCGCGCATTCCCCTAGAGTTGGTGCCCTCCTACGTTCCTTTGTTCTCCGCTGTTTAGAACTTAATATCCACTTCTCTGCCAAATTTGTGCCTGGTGTTAACAATGATATCGCGGACGCCCTATCTCGTTTTCAGATGGACCGCTTCCGCTCGTTAGCACCGGATGCTCAGTTACTACCTCAGCCCTTCCCGGAACAGCTGTGGAGACTTGGGGACCAGAGTACTGGGAACCAGAAGTGATTCAGGGAGTATTAGCATCATTGGCGCCCTCCACATTGAGATCTTATAAGAGGGCGTGGTCAGATTTCTTAAAGTTCCGTGAGAAATCCAACGCCGCCAGGAGCAAAGCCCCTCCTGTTAGGTCTGAGGTCTTGTCTTATTTAGTGCACTTGAAGCGCCTGGGACGTGCCCCAAAAACCCTCAACCTACAGGCCGCAGCGATTTCTTTCTTTTGCAAAGCGTTATTTTCGTCAGACCCATGCGCTGAGTTCGTCATACGTAAGACCCTCGAAGGCTGGCGTAGACTGCAGCCCCCAGCTCAGGATGCAAGGAGGCCTATATCTTTTGACATACTTTCCCAGATCCACAAAAGGTTGAGAACGGTCTGTTGGTCAAAATATGAGGCGCGCTTGTTTTCAGCGGCATACTCCATTGCCTTTTTCGGGGCAATGCGTGTGGGTGAGGTGGTTTTTGAGGAAGGGCTGCACGGCTCCTCCCGGGGCTTACTGTTGAGTGACATTGCGCTTTCACAGGACGATTTGGTCGTGCGGATTCGTAGTTCCAAGACAGACCAGTTCAGAAAGGGGGCTCTGGTCCGGCTACTGGCAACAGGGGAACATGGCCCATGTCCGGTGAAAGACACCAGACGCTTCTTGTCTATGAGACCTAACATGGCAGGGCCTCTATTGATCCATGCGGACGGCGTACCCCTGACACGGCACCAATTCACCAGGGTCATGCGCATAACACTTAAAGCTTGTGGCCTCCCACCAGCAGTTTTCGCGGCACACTCCTTTAGGATTGGAGCGGCCACCACGGCAATGCACCTGGGCCTTTCGGCCGAGAGGATTAAGGATCTAGGCCGCTGGAAATCGGACGCATACAAGCGCTACCTGAGACATAATTCATGACATCCCAGCCAAGGAATTACTGACCATGCTTGTCTTTTGATTTCTTGCAGGAGTTATGGGGGTGCGCGTCTGGATAATCGGGCACAGCATCGTGCATTGGGCCAGGGTCCGCGCCATCAATTCCGGTCTGGGGCCGCGACTGGGCTTGCCTGAGGGCATCACGATATCTTGGGTCTCACGGAGGGGAATGCGTTGGGCTGAGATGTTGCCCGCATTTAAGATCAAAGTCGCGAGAGAGGGCCCCCCGGATGCTTTACTTATACAATTGGGTGAAAACGACCTAGCCTATAGGAAGGCGGCCGATCTGCAGTGGCACATATTTGGTGACTTGGAGGAGCTTAAGGCCGCTTACCCAAACCTCACAATCATTTGGGCCTCCTTGATGGAGAGGCGGGTTTGGAGGGATTGCAGGTGCCCGATGGCCATAAATAGGGCGAGGAAAGCCGTGGATCGGGCGGTGGTGCGTAGAGTGGCAGCCCTGGGGGGAAAGGTCATACGACACCCGGGCATTCGTTTCAATTGTGAGGCCCTCTACCGGTTTGATGGCGTGCATCTGTCTGATGCAGGAAACGATAGATGGCTGGAGGACATAGCTAAGGGGATAAGGGATTGGTTTCAGGCATGAGAGGATTGGCGGCGAGCGTTTGCTCGTGTGGCGGTAGGCATTGGTAAGAAGGGGTTAAGACGATGTGTGGGGGTGGAGGAACGCCATCACCTCCCCCCAGCGAGCGAAGGGTGGTCCGTTAAAGGACCCCGGGGGGCGTGGCCCTGTCCGAAGCCTATGGAGGTGTGGGCCAAAGGCACGCCCCAGAGCGGTGACCCGGGGGAGCTCCTAGTCGACGTGCCTCGCGGGAGTCTCCCCCGATATAAGGTTAACCCTTCCCCGTGTCTCCAGCAAATGGGCTGGAGCCGGATAGCCGTTAGGACCAATGCCTATGCCAATGCCTCTCATTTCTGAATTCAATAAAGTTGTGGCCTAATTCGCCCAATTAACCTTACATACGGTGTCTTGTGTCTTTATTTAGCCTGGTGGGGGCGGGAACTCGCCACGCAAAGCCACTTCCGGGCCTGCCCAGGAGGTGGGGTTGCGGGCGTCACGCCCACCCCACGTGAGCGGGGGCTGGGGCCAGCCCCCGCGAGAGCAGGGGAATCCCCAGCGGGCCGGCCCCCCCCAGCCAGCCAATCAGCTGGTCGGCGGGGGGGCGTGGCTTGCCCTATTTAGGGCCAGCGCGGAGGGGGCTCGCCCTCTTTTCGCTGGCTCGCCCCCACGTTTTTCCCACCCTCCCTCCCTTTATTCGGGTTTAGGCTCAGGCAGGTCTTGACATTGCTATGGACTTCGGTCTGTCGCCGCAAGGGGCATGGTAGGAATTTTTCCCAATTGGCAACTTCGGGCCTTTTGGTTTTTCGCCTACCTCGTAGCAACTCGTCACAACTTCTCGGCATTGGCGGTAGGCATTGGTAAGAAGGGGTTAAGACGATGTGTGGGGGTGGAGGAACGCCATCACCTCCCCCCAGCGAGCGAAGGGTGGTCCGTTAAAGGACCCCGGGGGGCGTGGCCCTGTCCGAAGCCTATGGAGGTGTGGGCCAAAGGCACGCCCCAGAGCGGTGACCCGGGGGAGCTCCTAGTCGACGTGCCTCGCGGGAGTCTCCCCCGATATAAGGTTAACCCTTCCCAGTGTCTCCAGCAAATGGGCTGGAGCCGGATAGCCGTTAGGACCAATGCCTATGCCAATGCCTCTCATTTCTGAATTCAATAAAGTTGTGGCCTAATTCGCCCAATTAACCTTACATACGGTGTCTTGTGTCTTTATTTAGCCTGGTGGGGGCGGGAACTCGCCACGCAACATATGCTCCTTGAGATGAAAGCAGAGCCCAGGCTCCGAGTCCAGTCAAGCTCAGGCTGCAAGCCGAATCTCGTCTACTCATGAGCAAAATGCTATTGAATCCAGTCCAGTACGTACTCAGGAGCAAGTTCTATTAACCCCAGGCTAAGTGAGGTTAGGATCGCAGCCATAGGTTGTGTTTACACTATACCTTTTGAGGCATATTCTTTCCCTCAAAGAATTCTTGGCTCTGTGCTTGATCCCTTACAGCAGAGGTTTTCTTTTCTTTCTTTCTTTTAAAATAATTTTTATTGAATGATTTTATGTTACAAAACACAATACAGCCATGCTACCACTAAATATAATTAAGAAATAAAAATTACATACATCAATATTTAGTTTGTTATTTGTTATTTACCGTCTTATTTCCTCCCAAACATTCCATACAAAAACACACGTATGTGCAGACACCCATACACCCACACCCGCACACAAAATGATAATAATGAAAGTAAATATTTTTCCCCCTTTTATCTTCCAAAATCTTTTCTTCAACTTTGACTTCCTGTCAAGTCCCTTTGAATATATTTTATCTTACAATTGAATGTACACAAAACAGTAAACCTTTCTATATAAAGTTTCCAATACATTCTAAAAACGTAATAAATCCTTAATTGTTGTCCACCTCCTTTTAGTTCCTTTATCACTCGAATGCTAGCACAGAGTCAAAACTATTATTGTATTTTTGAACATATCTTCTATAGCCATCCCATTTTTCCGCAAATTTTTGCTCTGAGTTTCCTCTGAGTTTACTAGTCAGTTGAGCCGTCTCCACCAATTTCTGTAATTTGATTTGCCAATCTGTTATTTTTGGAGTACAGCAGAGGTTTTCAACCTTTTGGAGTCCACGGTTCCCTTGACTAACTACATCCTTTCTGCGACACCCTGTGGGGCTCAGGAGCCCAGTTAATGTCACCCCTTGCTTACAGAGCTGACAGCCTCTTACCCTTTTTTGAACACTTTCCCTTGTGGAGGGTTCCCTCAGCCTCCTCTCGTCTTCCCTCTCCTTGGGAGTCCTCTGGGCAGCTGCTGTTGCCACCGCTGGTCTCTGAGCTGCCCTCCCTTCCCCAAAGAGAGGTGCCTCTTCACACTGCCCCACAAGGGCCTGGGACTTGTCTATCTATTCCCAACAGCAAGCACTGGCAAACTGGCTGGCTGGGCTCCCTTGCTTGCTTGCTCCAAGGCCGCCTCAGCTCCTGGCAACCAGCACCTCCTGACCAGCCCCAGAGGCACCATTCACCTGGGGACCTTGTAGCCGGAGCAGACGTGAGAGGGAATCAGAGGAAGGGAAGGGAAGAGGGACAGAGACCAGCGTTGCCTGCGGCACCCCTGACCATCATTCAAGGCACCCCAGGGTGCCACGGCACACTGGTTGAAAACCACTGCCTGTTTACAGAGTTGAAATTCCCAGCAACACCTTGACAAACTATAGTGCCCAGAGTTCTTTGAGGGATAGAATGTGCCTTGGATGTACTTTGATGGAGCAGCGTGTGCACAGCCTAAGTCTCCAAATCCATATTTAACGCCTTAGGAGAATCTGAAAATAATAATAATGGTGTCCTTGAACACGAGCAAAACATAGTTTGCTCAGACCTGTGTATCAGTTCTCAACAAATCAGGGATTAGGTGCCAAGGTAATAGAGAAGTGGGAGCAGCGATGCCTCATTTCAGAGATTAAACCTAGCTTGATTAGGAGCTGTTCCTTTAATCAGGAGACGTAGCAACATCCTCTTCTTTTTGTTCAGGATAATTTAAAACAGCAGTACTTGTTATATGAGAAGGTCAACGGGCACACCTGTGCAACTCTGGAGTTCCTTTCTGCAGCAAACCTCTTCCAAAATCACAATAACCTCATGGGCACAAGTGCACCCAAAGGCTCTTTTAACAAAGGGTCTTAACAGAAGAACTGACCATACTTACTAGTCCATCAGAAAAAGCCCAGAAGAGCAATACAGCCCAGAGTGTATGGGGAAACTCAGCCAGATGGGCGGGATATAAATAATAATAATAATAATAATAATAATAATAATAATAATAATATTACTACTACTACTACTACTACAAGAAGAGGGGAGGAATCACAACTCCTGTTCATTAGATCTCCCTTTGGAGAAGAAAGGAAATGGAGCACCCGTAAGCATGTGCAGAATGCGATATGAACTCACACTGATGTACAGTTCGGCCACCCACGTTCCAACAAACATTTTCCACTCCAAACCTACTCCCTTGATAACGATGGTTACATGAGAACTATCACCTTGAGTTTACAGTTTTATGTAGAGCTGTGAATGTTCTACGACAGCTCCAACACAGAGTTTATCAGGCACAATAAAAATCTGCGTCCCCTAGATTTCAGCAGTTTTTGTTTTATTTGTTTTTAAGCGTGTCTAGTCCTCATGGCTAGAAAGCGTTGGAAGCAGCTGAGAAATGCCTCCAGAAGCATTCAGAAGTGTATTTGCAGAGAAGCGGGGAGGCCGAGCAGGATTTCCAGTGGTTACAGAGGGAGTAGCTCTCTCCCCAGGATGAGCGGAAGCAGTATAAAGTTTGTGAAATAAGGAAATATACGCAACTTTGCACACACACGGCACAGCATTTAATTCTTTATTTCAAAATTTGCAATTCCTTTTTGCTTTTGTATTTTACTGTTGATATGGTCTGTGGGTTGAAGTTCTCGTTCTCTCTCTCACACACACACACAAACTTACCTATATGGATCCCAACGGCTTTGCGAGTCAAATGTTTTGGCTCCCAAACGTCGCAAACGTTTTCTGGTTTGTGAACGTTCTTTGGAACCTGAATGTCCAACATGGGTTCTGCGGCTTCCGATTGGTTGCAGGAAGCTCCTGCAGCCAATCGGAAGCCGCACCTTGGCTTTGGAAGTCGAACTGACTTCCGGAACGGATTCTGTTCGACTTCCAAGGCACCACTGTAATTGTCTGAGGATCCCTACCCCTAAATTGTCTATGAAATATAAACAGGAGACAGAATAATCTTTTCAAGGGAGATGGGACAGGAGATGAGGATAAGAAATATTCCCCACAACCCTCAAGACTACTGCAATGGACTAATGCAATGCACTCTATGTGGGGCTACCTTTGAAGGTGACCCAGAAATTACAACTAAGCCAGAATGCAGCAGCTAGACTGGTAACTGGAGGCGGCCGCCAAGACCACATAACACCAGTCTTGAAAGACCTACATTGGCTCCCAGTACGTTTCCGAGCACAATTCAAAGTGTTGGTGTTGACCTGCAGGGGCGCCGACTTATAAAAAATATTGGGGGGGCGGGGGCCCATACCGACTTATAAAAAATATTGGGAGGGGCGGGGGCCCATACCGACTTATAAAAAATATTGGGAGGGGCGGGGGCCCATACCGACTTATAAAAAATATTGGGGGGCCCAAGACCTCCAAACCGCTGCTGCTGGGGGAACGAAAGGGGCGAGCCCCGGGCTGCCCCGACCTTAAGTGAACCTGTGAGGGCCCGCCCTTTGCGGCAGCCGATTGGCTGCCACCGTGGGCGGTGAATATTAATGAGCTAGGGGGAATCCCCGCTTCTCGCGGGACTGACGCCAGCCCCGCGAGATTGTTGATGGGTCGAGAGCCCGCAACCCCACCCCCTCTCTAGATCGGGAGTGGCTTTGTTTTTCTTAAATTATTGGGGGGGCAGAGCCCCCCCAAACGAATTTTTGAGGGGGCTTGGGCCCCCTCAGGTCCCATGGAGTCGGCGCCTATGTTGACCTGTAAAGCCCTAAACGGCCTCTGCCCAGTATACCTGAAGGAGCATCTCCACCCCCATCATTCTGCCCGGACGCTGAGGTCCAGCGCCGAGGGCCTTCTGGTGGTTCCCTCACTGCAAGAAGCAAAGCTACAGGGAACGAGGCAGAGGGCCTTCTCGGTGGTGGCGCCCGCCCTGTGGAACGCCCTCCCATCAGATGTCAAAGAGATAAACAACTACCTGACATTTAGAAGACATCTGAAGGCAGCCCTGTTCAGGGAAGTTTTTAATGTGTGACATTTTAATGTGTTTTTAATCTTTGTTGGAAGCTGCCCAGAGTGGCTGGGAAAACCCAGCCAGATGGGCGGGGTATAAATAATTATTTTTATTTTTGTTATTAATATTACCATCATCATCTGCAAGGAAGCTTCGACAAGGAAGTGTGCATTTCGACATCAGATGCCGCCCTGGAGAATGAGTCAGCCGCTCTCCAATATATAATTACGTATTATCTCTCATATAATGCATTAGCAGCTGGGATACAGAACACGCCGCTCTCTGCTGAATTGGCAGCGGGAATGCATTTCCACTGAGCATGGGCAAAGTGCACTCCCCTCCGCGCACCAGGCAAACCACAAACATCCCCTCGTTACCGCTACAGGGTGTTTTTATTCAGGTAAGCTTTTAAAGGCAGCGAGTTGGTGTAATTTTTAGAGCTGGTCTAATTATTCTTCCTACGGTTTTATGAAATTTTAATGTTTGGACAAAAGGGTTTTCTTTCTATCACTGCACCGGGCATTGCACCATTACCAGAACATTAGCCACCTTGAACAGCTTCTTGGAAAAGGCAGGATATACATTTAATAAACAAACTAACTAACTAAGCTTGGAAGGAGGGGAGGCAAGGAAGCAAAGTTCCCAGAGATCAGGAGAGAAACCATTATACGTGATTTGTGGTAATAGCTGGGGTCATCTTGTGGCTACGAGAACAAGCTATGATCTTGGAGAGGGGCCAGTTCCAGTCTCATCTCAAGCCTCAAAAACACTACATAGCTGGCCTTATGGGAGCCCCTATCCATCAGCCTCCGCTCCAACAGAACACCAACCTCTCCTACAGGACTGTTGCAAGGGTTGCTGTGGCAATATATGCAAAATGCCCAGAATAATGGAAAATGCCACGTCTTAGTACGACCCAGTGAGCCGCAAAGGACTTCGAAGAAAGGAATACATTCTCTGCCCAATAGTGTTCCCGGACCTGGAATATGCCTGCCCTGCCTACAGACCTCTTTTAGAAACCCAGGATCCTCACTCAACCACATATGAAGCTGCCCTACATAATACCTAGACCACATTCACTTCTTTTCAAGTGTCCCTCGTGTGCACAAGATGCAGAAGAGACGTGGGTGGCACTGTGGGTTAAACCACAGAGCCTAGGACTTGCCGATCAGAAGGTGGGCGGTTTGAATCCCTGCGACAGGGTGAGCTCCCATCGCTCAGTCCCTGCTCCTGACAACCTAGCAGTTCGAAAGCACATCAAAGTACAAGTAGATAAACAGGTACTGCTCCGGTGGGAAGGTAAATGGAGTTTCCATGCGCTGCTCTGGTTCGCCAGAAGCGGCTTAGTCATGCTGGCCACATGACCCGGAAGCTGTACACTGGCTCCCTCAGCCAATAAAGTGAGATGAGTGCCGCAACCCCAGAGTCGGTCACAACTGGACCTAATGGTCAGGGGTCCCTTTACCTTTACCTTCAGTTGGGGGGAGGACCTAACCTCTGGGTGGAGGGACAGAGAGAAAGCAGACAGGAGGGGCAAGGAGAACACAAATGGGAATGGACCAAAACAGACTGGGTGGTGTATCAGCATTTGCAGGGAGAATCCAAGCCACCTGGTGGCATAACTTAATTCGAGTTTACAATTGTTTTTATCTGCTTTTTGGACGGGCAATGTTCTCCCCAGGAGGGGAGGTGCTCCATTCCTGCAGGTAATGGGATACCAGGCCGATGGATGGAGCAGAAAGTACCCAAACCCCACCCACCGCAAGCACCCCGCCTTTGACATATTATCTCTGAGTCAATGTAGCCCTCAACAGGGAAGGGGGACAGATCACCACAGCTGATCTGCAACCATCTTATTCTTCTCCCAGGTGATGAGATGCAATATGGGACTTAGGTTTTGGGGGGCTGTCAGTCAAGCTGCCCTTAGCGAGCCACCATCACGCTTGCCTCCACCCCCAATCTTGAACCAGTCTCCACCACTATCTGAAAGGGATAAGGGAGGCAAGCAGCAACAGTGCCTCCTCCTCCCTCTGTGTTTTCTTGAAGAGGGATGATGGGTGGATGGCAACAGTGAGGAAGAGGATCAAGAGTTCTGGTGATTGGCAGGGAGCTCACCACTGAGCAGTGTTAGAAATTAGCCAGGCGCCAGGTGCATTTGCAACTGGTGCAGGACCAATTGCAACCATGTGGAGATCTCTGGATGCCAGGATGGCAACTGGGGAGAGCAAAATGTCACTTAAGGGAAGGATCTGAAATAAACTCCACTGCAAAAAAAGGCACTTAAGACATTCCACTGTGGTGACCGTAGCCTAAGTTTTGCAATTAGGTTTTGTATCTGAATTTCCAGTACTGCCACCAAGGTGTGGGCCTGTTCAAGGATCCATCCTAGAGTAAAGAAGGGAGAATTAAAGAACTTCACTCAACAAATTTCAGCAAGTGAGTAATCTGCAACTTTGGGTGCTTCCAAATTGGTCGGCCTTTTTGCAGATGAATTCCACAGCATGTCATTGATGCAACAACAGTGCATTTGAGGTAGATTTATACTGGACAATCCACACATCGTTCCATTTTATTAGTAGTTCTGCAATGCTTCCCTGTGTTTGCTGTCTAGAGAGGCACTCTTGCACTACAGTGTGACAAAAGTCAGACACAAAAGAACCCTGGAACATTTGCGATGGGTACAGATTTCAGCAGGAAGTTACCGAACTAATTGGAAATGAATTCCCAACCTGAAACCTCTGCAGGCACCACTGACAGTGAGATCACGAATAAATGCCCTGGGTACCATCATGAGCCCCAGTCATCACGAATGCACAATTAAGAAGGATGTGCAGCAGGCCATTTGAAAGACTGAAATGGGAGCCAGCAGCCACACTTTAGGGACCCATTTCAAGTAAATGAATGCCGAGGCTTAATCCTATATAGCATATCCTAATAACAAACTCATTCTCCAAGTCGGGAGCCAAAACAGGGCCATCTACACCCAAATGGGAGGCATTAGTAAGTTCTCAAGGGGACCTCAAGGTTCACAGAAGACCAGAAACACATTTAGGGTTGAGGAAAACAGGCCAGTGAGAACTGATCACACTTAGCACTTTGAAGGGGCAGTGTGGAAACAGATAAAGAGAGTAGGAATTGTCCAGACTAGGAATTTTCCAGACTTGAAAGGGAAACCGAACAGACCGATTCTTCATGCACCAAAACCAAAGGTCCTAAATAGGTATAAACATGAAGGGTGGTGGTGGAAGCACAGAGAGCCAGAAAAAGATGGATACACAGGTCAGCATTTGCACAGCGTGCCAACCGATCTATGGTGAATCCTGTGGCCCCAGGCAGCCAACTGTACTCCAGTACATATATTTTGTAAAAATTGGTCTTCTCCAACCTACTACCCACCGGATGTTTTTGCACTACTAATCTCATCAGCTCCATCAGCAGGGATGATGGGGCTTGTAGTCAAAAACATCTAAAGGGAATCAGATTGTATAATGCTGGTCTGGGGATTAAAAAATGTCATTCCATTACAATAAAAGAGAGGTCCATAGCTCAGTGACATAGCATCCAGAAGGTCACAGGTTCACTCGCTGGCATCTTAACACGAGGCTGGGAAATATTCCCTGCCTGACTCTCTGGAGAGCCACTGCCAGTCATACTGAGCTAGCTGGGCACTGACCTGCAGCTTTTCCAATTATACCTGCTAGTGCCACCTCTCAAAGCACCTGCTGGACTCCCAATATCCAGACCCTACACTGTAACCCTCGGGGTGATCGCCAGCCCCACATAAAGCACCTTATGTCCCAAATAATTCTGCTACTCGTCAATTTTTGTACACAAGCTCTGTGTACCCCAACCTTCTGCACCAGCCCCACACTCAACTCTTGATCACCTGCCCACTGCCTCTACAGAGACACCCACTGCACCCCATATTGTGCAACTCACACACATGTCCCACCCCAAGGATCCTACCTCTTAACCCGCTTGCACTGCCTGACCCTCAGCACCCCACAGACCCACCCAGGGTTGCTGCGAAATCCCAAATCGTTCACACAGATCCATTACCTTCTCCAAGTCCTTGCTCCTTCCCTTGGCGACGGCGGCCCCCACGGACCTCTGCCTTCCACCTACTGCACAGACAACCCTGCCCCCCACAACCCTGCCCCTGAATAACCCCCCAAGCCCCACGCGATCCTCGTACTCCTGGCAAAGTGGATGCCAGCCCACACGAGGCGACGCCAGAATAAACGTGTGACAGCCTCTCTTAGAAGGCGCCACGATATTTCTCTCTCTCCCCCCAAAACAAACAAACAAAAAAAACAGCCAAAGATTCTTTGCCCTTGGGAACAGCCCAACCCCAGAAAATGAAAAATATTTTACCCACCCCACGCAGACCCCGCCAGAAAATTAAATCTCCCCCTCCCTCCTTTTGCCCTGTATCTCAACCAGACCCAGAGCTCGGGTTCTGCAAGCTTTGAGGACACCGGCCTCTCTTCGCATCCACTTTTTATTTTTATCTTTATTTTTTGCAACCCACGCCACACCGCCAGCCTCAGCCCGGCCCCACGGAATGCCCCATAACCCCGAGCCAAAGCTTCTCCCGGAGCCCCAAACGCGGGCGCATCCTCCCTCCCTCCCGCGCGCGCACGCTCTCCCTCGCACCTTAACGCGCGGCTCCCTCCCTGTTAGACTCCCACCCTGTTTAAAACCCCACCGCCGCGCCAAGCGCCAGCCGCCGCCCCCCCCCCACGCCCTACAACCAGCATCAACCCCCCGCCCCCCGCCAGCCCCACGCGTTACTCCCAGAGTTGCAGCGCTTCTCTCAAACCCTCACCTCCCCCACCCAGGAAAAGTCAGGCACCCCACCCCGCGGTCCTTTTTACAACTGAGCCCCCACCCCACCCCACCCCACTCCACGTCCTACGCAAATACAGCCCCAGCCCCCCAGCATCGGAAAGATCCAAGCGAGCACCACGCCCTGCCGCCAGCTCTGATCCTCCGCCCCCCACCTCCGGCAGAGCCGCCTGCCGCCCGGCCCCGCTTACCTCTTCCATGCTGGACCCCTCACGGTCTCCAAAGGGCGGCGCCGGGGCGACCCATGGGGGAGAGGGCGAGGAGGAGGAGGAGGAGAAGCCCCGGGAAGCGGCGCCGGTTGCGGCGGGCGCAGCTGCAGAGCGCGCGGTCCTCCCCCTTGTGGCCGCCTGTCTCTCGGTCTGTCTGTCTCCACGCCGTGGCCCCTCCCTGCCCATTCCCCACTCGCAGCCATCCAAAGACGCAGCCGGGAGAGGGTCATGTGAGGAGGCTCCTGTCTCTTTTGCACGCTGGGGAATGGGGTTGGGGGGGGGAGAGAGAGAGAGAGAGAGAGAGCGGCTGAGGGAGGGGAAAGACAGGCAGCGCCCCCTCCCACCCCAGCTCCGCCGCCTGCTTGCCTGATGCAATTCTTCCTCTATCCCACCCCACCCCACCTTTTGCAAATCTACCGAGGGGAACGCCAGGTCGGTTCGATTGCTGCCCCTCCCTTAGCAACCCATAAAGCTGCTATTAGCAACATCAACCCATTCATGAAGAACCTCCAAAGGGGGGGGGGTAATACAACAAAAATCAACACCCCCCAATGCAATAAAGACTGATGCAATAAAGCCCCCTCCCCACCTCAGTCATCGCTGCCCCACATCTTTTGCAAAGCGGAAGAGAAAACGCATGGTCTTCCAAGACGCCGCCCAGCCCCTCCCGTAGTAGCAACCCGTGAAGCTGTTGTCTTCCCCCGTTCCATACAGATGCAAGCAAGCGGTGCTTCCAGAGAGCCCGCTCGCCAAATGCAACGACCGCACACACACACACACACACACCCCACCACTACCCCCTACATAGACTCTCCTGAGACCTCGTCTTTGGCAACCCCAAAGATTGCATTCAATCCACGCGCGCCCCCCAGGAATCGAGAGAAAGATCAACACATGCCCCTTTTGCAAATCTTGGGGGGAACCAAATGCATGCTAAGAGGCTTCGTCTTGGGCACCCTTGAACATAGGAAGCTGCCTTCTACTGAGTCAGACCACTGGGTTTCTCAGTGTTCTCTGCACTGACTGGCAGCAGCAGCAGCATTCACGGGCTTCAGGCACGGGTTTCTCCCGGCCCTGCTTGGGATGCTGCGGATTAAACGTGCAAAGCAGGTGTTCCACCGCTGAGCTGTAGCCCTTTCTCAGTAATGTATCACACACGTCCAAATTGAGAAACAGGCGGTAGCTGCTTTCCCTGATGGAAGACGTATTTACAAATCGGAGTGGCACGGTTATGGTTTTCTATGCCGCTTTCTTGGTAGCTTGGAAATGGGGGAGTTGGAAAATCACCTCCATACAGTGTGCTTTCCCAATACACCATCCTCGCTTCTGGTTGTCTCCACACAAGTTTAATGTGCTCAGCACCAGATTTAGGGTGCTGCCACACAGTTTGCCCTCACAGGGCACCGAGCCAAGGGGGCACAAAATTGACAGGATCCATAACTGAGAATTAGACTGGAACTGTGGGTTAAACCACAGAGCCTAAGACTTGCCGATCAGAAGGTCGGTGGTTCGAATCCCCGTGACGGGGTGAGCTCCCGTTGCTCTGTCCCTGCTCCTGCCAACCTAGCCGTTCGAAAGCACGTCAAAGTGCAAGTAGATAAATAGGTACCGCAATGGCGAGAAGGTAAACAGCGTTTCCGTGCGCTGCTCTGGTTCGCCAGAAGCAGCTTAGCCATGACCTGGAAACTGTATGCCGGCTCCCTCGGCCAATAAACTGAGATGAGTGCCGCAACCCCAGAGTCGGCCACGACTGGACCTAATGGGCAGGGGTCCCTTTACCTTACCTTTATAACTGAGAAGAGTCATTTGGGGTGCCCAATTCTAGCCTTGCATATTATGAAATGACCAAAGTCTGCCCCTGGCAGGGTCACCACATGATTCCCTCCTTCCCCAGACAAGTTGTACCCCATATTTCTTTCCAGGACCTCAAGGGTAGTGTATATTATTATTATTATCATCCTCGTTTTATTTATACCCTGCCCATCTGGCTGGGTTTCCCCAGCCACTCTAGGTGGCTCCTAACAGAGTATTAAAAATACGATAAAACGTCAAACATTAAAAACTTCCCTAAACAGGACTGCCTTCAGATGTCTTCTATAAGTCAGATAGTTGTTTATTTCCTTGACATCCGCTACCAAGAAGGCCCTCTGCCTGGTTCCCTGTAACTTCACTTCTTGCAGTGAGGGAACCGGCAGAAGACCCTCAGAGGAGAACCTCGGTGCTGGGCTGGACAATGGGGTGGAGATGCTCCTTCAGGTGGTTCCTCCCCACCCCTTTATCCTCGCAACAATCCTGTGAGGTAGGACTCAGCCAAGGCCACTCTCTAAGCTTAAGGGTGCAGCTGGACTTTGAACCTAGGTCTTTGTGGGCCCAGCCAACACTCCAGCAGTGATACTACTCTCAGTGAGACTGTGCTTCCCATTTTTTGCAGATCTGTCTGAGAGTAAGACAAGGCAACTGCTCTTTCAGGATGGATAATAAACGCTTCTTCCTTTGTTTTTCCTCAAGCCAGATTCAGATGAAAGGTGTGTAAGGTTCAGGATTTGCTGACATGTCCATACAGCTCTATGATGGTGGCGATGGTGAGCTGGTATTATTTGAAATAAAGAGCAAGGTTGCCTCCAACCAAGTTTGATTCATTCATTTCAATGAGTGTACTCTGTATTGGACTAACATCAGATACAACCCAGTGTTTGGCAGGGACAAAACTAGGCTTTATTTCACCTGGGTTAAAGACCCAGTTTGGCAGCCCACCCCACACATATTTGTGTACACAGAGAGAGAGAGAGAGGCTGGGAGCCTCAATGGCACCCCCCTGGGGCAAAAAGAAACCCCCAGCTAGCCCCCACTTCCATGCAGTAAAGCAATCTGCACATTGATCTCCCTCTCCAGTAGAAGCAGCAATCACAAAAGCCTGCAATGTCTCGCATAGAACATCACCTTATAAAGGAAATACCTGCACTCCTCCCAGAATACCCCCAGCGTTCCTACAATACACCTGCAGCTCAGTGTTCATCAACCATGTTGTTGAACTACAACTCCCATCAACTCCAGGCAGCTTACTCAATGGCCAAGGGTGATGGAAGTTGTAGTCCAACAGTTGGCCTCCAACTGCAAGGTTGAAGAACAGTGTGTTGGGATTCAAATGAGCCAGAAGATGCCAATCTGGTGCCCTCTAGATGCTGTGGTCAGGGATGAAGGGAGATGTAGTCCAATAACAACTTCTAGAGGCCATCAGGTTGGCTACCCATGAAATTACATTAAGACATTGTTGTCCCCGACAACTCCCTGGTGTCTTCTTCAATGCACAACCCTAACCCTAACAAGCACAACCATGCACACACGATATGGGATGGTTTCCACAGCTTCACAGGGCAGTGGACATTTTAAGGAAGGGACAGTCTACGCAGCAAATTGTGGCCCTGGAGGATTTGAATTAAATTATCCTCTCTGACTGAAGCTTCATTAAGTAGAGGCTAAACCGCACTAGCTTTCCTTGCACTAATTTGAACTAGCTTCAGCATGTATTCAATACTCTATGGGGCAAATGTGAAGTCTCTTCAGGACCACAAAGTATACTCATAGTCTAAATGCAATATTTAAAGCCGCTTTGTTTATTTGCAGATATACCCTGGGGTATTTCACTAATCTTTCCTTATCAACATAGCTGCTGCAAACTGCAGGTAAAAATGCTCTGTTTGATCAACTGACACTCTATCCCTAGCTAATTCTTTTGATCCACTAAAGTAGCGTTACAGTCCAGCCCAGATCTCCTCAGACAGAAGCCACATTGAATTCAGTGGGCCTTATATCTGCAGCCTTAGGTTGCAATCCTAATTACACTTACCAGCTAGAGTGTCAGGTTTCTTCCAGTCGACTTGTTTATTAAGCATTCATCCTATTTTAAATAAATAAATAAATTAAAAACACACACACACGTCTTTGAATAAATTAAGCATTCATCCTGATTCGTTCACACAAAGTTAGTGGGAAGGTCAGATGTTGGGTTACTCCCTGATAACCTGCTTACTGAGCATTGGTTTGCAGGAAGGCTAGATGACATGCCATCAAGCAATTTATTATCCCACGTTTTGCAATGCATTTCCACTCTCCTTATCACAAAACGTCCAGGTTTTCTGAGCGGGCTTGTTGCACTAGAGCGTCAAATCAACTATAATTGCACAGCCAGAATGTTCTGATATGTGACTGAATGCCGCCTCAATGACTGCGTACTACACAGTATACATTTAAAGCAGATGGTTTAATCCAAAGAATTATGGGAATGTAGTTTGCTAAAAGGTGCTGGGGGCTCTGTGATGGGTAAACTACAGTTCCCATGATTATTTGTGGGAAGCCATGTGCTTTCCATGTATAGTAACACATGCTTTCATGTCAGTGTTGAGGCTAGCTGCAGATATGCTGCAGAAAGGGAAAAACACTTTGCGCATGATCACAGACATGGGGTTACTCCTGATGATGTCATATTCAAGAATAGACCCTCCGAAATGAATGGACTTAAATTTGTGGGATGGGTTTTAATGGATAGGAGAGGATATATTAATTGCAATTTATCCTTCCAGGCACCCCCTATGTGTGGGTTGAACAGAGTTTTGAAATCCCATCCTCAGCACCAAAATTAAAGGCATAGAAATTAGGCTGCATAGCCTCCTTTTGAGCAAGTCCAGTTATAAAGTAAGCAGGGCAAGAAGGGGAAAGCCAGCTTAACAAAGAATCAGGCAACAACTTGTAAAGTAAGCTTAAAAATAAGATTTACTTTTATTATCAGGCATTGGTCTGCAACAATGGCAGCAGTAAAGCCTATGATGCAGGCAAGATGGTACTTCTATTTACAGTATACCGGTAACTGCCTGAAGCTGGAGCAAGCAAAGGCATGTCTGCATTTACCACTAGTCAAAGGGTAGAGAGAGAAAGGAACAGGTTCTATATGCGCCTTCCTCTCCTGGAGAGGAGGGGAAATGACATCACACAGAGCCCTCTCTACCAATTGTATTTCTATGGTCTTGAGTTTCTGGCTCTCAGCAATACAGCTCTGTTGACTTAACCCCTTCTCATGCTAACTAGCAAGAATATGCATTTCTTAGGTTTGGCTGCTAATCTCCCACAAAGTTAGGCAGGATTAATCATTGATTTCTATAAATTACATGGTGGGTATAATTTAGACTGGTACAATTATTTGTCCTTTTTGCCCCCTCCACCAAAGCAGGACTAGGAAGGCCCCCAAGAGCCCCCTCCTCAAGGACCCACAGAGACAGGAACGGCCATAGCTCGAGTGCTGGAGTACCTATGTTTCATGCAGATGGTCCTAGGTTCAAAAGCCAACATCTATAGGTAGAGCTAGGATGGACTGCCTGAAACCCTAGAGCAAGCTTCCTCAAACTTGGCCCTCCAGATGTTTTGGGACTACAACTCCCATCATCCCTAGCTAGCAGGACCAGTGGTCAGGGATGATGGGAATTGTAGTCTGAAAACATCTGGAGGGCCGAGTTTGAGGAAGCCTGCCCTAGAGAGCTGCTGCCAATCAGTGTTAGGCAACACTGAGCTAGATAGACCAATGGGCTGACAGTATAAGGAAGCTTCCTGTGTTCCTAACATAAGGCCTCCAGATATCTACAGAACACTTTTCCCACTCGACTAGATAAGCAGAGACTGCCTCCAGCAGGACTTGCCAGGCACCAGGACCTGTATTGTAAGAGAACGAAGAGTGGCCACCTGTAAAACAAGAAATAATATTGAATCACCCTCAGGGAGCCGTTTCAGGGTCTTTGTAGCTAAAAGGGCTGCAAAGCACTTGCATTGCAAATTAATTACCATTAATAAGCATTGTATGCTTGCAAAAGCACCCTAAATGGGATGTCAAGAATGCTGAAATGAAAGACAGTAATGAAGATGAAAAGCTAACCTTTCTTTTCAGGACAATTAATTGGATTTTTCTTTAGATCAATTTCAGAAGCTGGAGCAACCATTAAAGCCAAAAAATTTGAAGCCTGCCCTCTAATGGCACTTCTAAGGCATTCTGACTAGTCAATAATGGTCCTCTTTGGTCTCAGAAGACCAGCTGCTTTTGCTCTGCTCTGTTGCCACAAGTCTGTTGCTGGGGGGGAAATGCAAATAGGTCATGAAATTTGTCTTTTCTTTTTATATTTTTTTGAATGCAGAATATACAATGCCTCAACCGTAGGTAGTTCTCTCTGTGCTATTTTCTCACTGCTTTCAATGCAAATTTACCTGGAAGCAATAGAGAAGTTTAAACCTCTCCTGTTAGCCAATCACTGTAATGGGGATGAGTGACGTGTGACAGAGGGGGGGCGAGTCATAAAGTGGGCTGTGTGCCTTTGTGTGTGCACAATTAGCACGTGGGCTGAGTGTGATATGCATGTGTGAGTGCAGGTCTGGTGGCCGCAATCACAACTAGCAAGTGGATTTCATGGGAATGGTTATATACCCATTTGAGTGCCATTCTTGCTGTGATTCCAGCTGCCCTGCCTCAAAAAGGATATTGCAGAACTGGAAAAGTGGCTGGAGCAAGTCCCCTATGAAGAAAAGTTACGACGTTTGGGGCTTTTTAGTTTACAAAAAAATGACAAATAAGAGGTGGGGGGGTCATAGAGGGGTATAAACTGATGCATAGTGACTGGAGAGGCAAAGAGGTTGAGGGAACCTTCCTTCATATGTGGTGAACTTGTAAAAGGGTAAAAGAGTATTGGGAAATGATCCATAATGAATTGAAAAAAAATGTTTAAAAGTACTTTCCCAAAAAACCCAAAGTCCTTTCTGTTGGGGATAATTCAGACTGAAATTCCCAGGTGTCAAAAAAAGGTTATTTATGTATGCTACTACTGCAGCACACTACTTTGCCCCAAAGTGGAAAACAAGCAAAGTCCCAACCAAAGAAGAATGGCAACTTAAGTTGACAGAATATGCGCAGCTTGTAGACTTAACATATAGAATAAGAGAACAAGAAGAACATACGTTTAGAGAAGATTGGAATACGTTTATTGAATACAGTGGAACCTCGTGTTACGTACCATCCTCCTTAGAAATGCTTCAGGTAATGAGCTCCGCTAACCCGGAGGTAGATGCCCCTTGTTGCGAACTTTGCCCCAGGATGTGAGCGGAAGTCGTGCGCTGGCAGCGGGAGGCCCCATTAGCAAAAGCGCGCCTCATGTTAAGAACGGTTTTGTGTTAAGAACAGACCTCCGGAATGAATTAAGTTCGTAACCAGAGGTACCACTGTACATGAGAAAAAACTGTGCACAGCTGAAAACACTGCCAGCATTAAGATAAATTCAACAGTGTAAATAAGTTATGATGGATGTAATAATGGAATACTGAATGGTACAGTTTCTGTAAAATATGCAGGGATTTATGATATGTAAAATGAACCATGGAAAGAGGAGAAGGGAAGTCATTATTTTAAGGATGTAAAAATGAGTACTTTAAATTGTAAAACAGAAAATACAATAAAAATATTTAAAAAGTAAAAAATAAAATGATGCATAGTGTCGAGAAACTGTATAGACAGAAGTTTTTCTCCATCTCATACTAGAAGCTGGAGTCAACCAATAAAGCTGATTGGTGGGAGATTCAGGGCAGACAGAAGGAAGCCCTTCTTCGCACTAATACATGGCAATGTCTGCAACTTCAAAAGGGGATCAGAGAGATAAGTATATCAATGACTGCTAGTCCAGAGGCAGTATCCCCTGAATACTGAATTACTGGGAACTACAAGCAGGCTACGGCTATAATGCTCATTTCTGCTTGCTGGCTTCCCATAAGAACATGGTTGGTTCTTGTGATATCAGGGATGTCGAACTAAACATGCCTTTGATGTGATCCACCAAGGCTCCTCTTAGACTCATAATTCCTCTCTTCCAAATGGTGAGAAGCTCAGTGCAAGTGGTACAAAAAAAGGAAATACATCGCCAACAAACTGCAGATGTGATTTTAAAAAACGGGATGAAAAAATTGTTACATACCAAACATAAATACATATAATATATAATTTCATAGAGTCTAATAGCAATGAAAAACAATCAATACAGATCTACTTACAGTGGTGCCTTGGTTCTTGAACTTAATCCGTTCCGGGAGTCTGTTCGACTCTCAAAACCATTCAAAAACCAAGACGCAGCTTCCGATTGGAAGCAGAAGCCGCGTTGGACGTTCAGCTTCTGAAAAACGTTCACAAACCGGAACACTCACTTCTGGGTTTGCGGTGTTCGGGAGCCGATTCGTTTGGGAGCCAAGCTTTTCAAGTACCAAGGTACCACTGTATATCCAAAGCAAAAGAACACACACACAAATAGCGTATACAGAAAGAACAACAACAATCGGAACAACTCACCAAGTGCCACACAACAGGTGGAGGACATTTTGGAGAAGAGAACATTAGGAAACAATCAATCTATTTGCAATCCTCTTTGTTTACCAATGTGCAGGTTGGGGTGAGACAGCCAGCAACCAGCACAAATCACAAAGTAGCATAATTTTTTTTCTCCCCCACTCACCCAAAATACTCAACGGGTTTTTGAGCAAAAGTGGAAACTGTGTTATAAACTAGAGGTGGAAAATCTGTTATTGCTGAACTCCAATTTCCATCAACCCCGACTATTGGCCATGTTGGCTGAGGCTGATGGGAATTGGAGTCCAACAACATCTATTCTAATCAGTTCTCTCTTTTAGGCCTCCAACCCTCAGTGGCTGTGTGGGGTTTCCTTGCAGAAGCCAAGATTCTTCATTTTCCACTGTCCCCATGAGGTAGTATTTGCCACCCCCAAAGTCGTTGAGCTTTCAAAAGTCCGGATGTATGGCAGCGCTAAGTAACCCCACTCTGTGCTTTTCGGTGAAACAATCTCCTTTCTTTTTCACTCAGCCCAGCTGATGATCAGACACAATGCTGCGTCAACAGCAGGCATTCCAAACGCCAGGCCAGGCTGATTTCCCCCAGATCATGCTTTGTTGAGCAATGTGGACGAGCTCCCAAAAAACCCTCTGCCCTCTCTGCATTCCAGCTGTAAAATAAAACAGAAAACAAAACAAAAACGCAACAGCGGCAAACCAGGGGAGCGAGATGTTTAGAGAAGACCTGTCCCTCTGCCATGGGAACCACGGCTGCCTGGGTATGGAAATATTTCTCTGCCCTTGCCCAGGAGGTGGGGATAAAAAGCTATCGCGCAAGAGCCGCCATCCCAGAGAACTGTGGGGGCAGCAGTAACGGCAGGCTGGGCTTTGGAATTAAACGCTCAAGGCACAAGTTTGTTATAATTAGCAAGCCCATGAGTTACACACGAGATGTTAGAATGAGAAAAGGCTCTTCCAGATGGCCTGTTTATTGAGCATTCATCCTGATTTTGCTTGCACAGTGTTTACACAGGGTGATTAGATGTTGGCTACTTAATTGTGATTGCTTCGTGAAGAGGTTATATGATGCTCACACCTGCACCTTACATTTAAAGCACTAAAGGTAAAGGACCCCTGACAGTAAGTCCAGTCGCAGACGACTCTGGGGCTGCGGCGCTCATCTCGCTTTACAGGCCGAGGAAGCCGGCGCTTGTCCACAGACAGTTAATGGCCTTGGCTTCCTCCAAAAAATCCCGGGATCTACAGTACGTTAAAAAGGTGCTGGGAAGTGGCTCTGGGAGAGGTGAACTATAGTTCCCAGGATTCTTTGGGGGAAGTAATGTGCTTTAAACATATGGTGCATACGCAGCCACAACCCACGATATATTTTGGCAGGTTGTCCACATTTTGCACGATGGTCCCTGAGATCAAGGAGCTGGTTTTCGTCTATGCTTGCATGACATTTTGAATCAAGAGTGGGGCTAAACCGTTTAAAACTGCACAGATATTTGGGTTGCTTAGACTTCATGAGGCTGCTTTCAAACAAATTGCACCGAAACCTTTAGCAGCAAACTGCACTATCAATAGACAGCAAAATAAGAATCACAATAAGGAAGGTTATGACACTGAACAATAATTTTACTGCCCAAAGGAGAGGAAAAGGCGCTTGTGGGGATTTTCTGCTCCAGGAGCCAGAATAACTCAACCTGCCTTGGATGCTACTCTGCACTGACTGGGTGAGTATTCACTGCTCTGTTTCAGACAACAAATTGTTGTTGCTTTCTGGTCCTAAGCTGCTACCACATATCTTCCGCCACCTCTGTATTTTCCCTCCCCAGCAACACACCTTCTCCTACCCATCCTGAGCCTCTGCCGTCCTTGCACAGTTGCACTGTTTTCCAACACTCTCCTGCCTTCTACACCACGGGTGTTGAAGATGTTCATTCACTTTCCTTTATAACTAAGTAGCTCTACCAGTGGAGGGCTCATAAATACTGGGTAGGCCCCAGACAAAGTGACCACATGATCCTAGGCTTTTGTATTCAGAAGTCAAGTCCCACTTTGTTAAACCGCACCCCCCCCCCAGTAAGTATGCAACGCATAGGACTGCAGCTTTCACCTCTGTATAAAGATGATTTGGTTTCAGAAAGGCACTGGAATTTCTAACGTACCTCTGCAACATATACAAAGTTGAATTTTTTTACACAGAGAGAAACTGGTTAACGCAGAAGTGTTTAGCGTAGAACATTTTTACATACTTAGCTTAACTCTCGGATGAAGGCTTAGCCCTCAACTTCAGCTAATTCGTCCCTGATGGAATCTACACACATGTGAAAATGCTTTAAAAAAAAAAAAAGTTTTGGAAAAGACATTCAATTTGGCATAGCTCACTGTCGCCATCTCGTGTCACATTTGTGTATTGCACTTTACAACACACTTAAAACATTTTATTTGCAGCTGCATAGCTGAGTCCCCAGTCTCTCATACACACACACTAGAGGCTGCTGCCGCTGCTCATCTACCCCACCTACCAACCAACCCCCCTGTCTCCCACACTGGACCAACTCCTCTTCCCTTCACACCTCACCCATTCCCTAGGCTCCCCCCTCACAACTTGCCCCAACCTCCTCCTCCTTCATAGCCCATCTCAACCCCCAACCATTTTTAATAGCAGGGGGAGGTGCTTCAGAGAGCAGCTTGCCAAACTTTGCTCTTTTCTCTTACTTTTGTTTTGTTTTTAATTTTGTTAAGTTGTTTGGAGTTTTCCTTTTGTGTCAAGTGAATCATGCATGGGGGTGAGGAATGCAATTAACAATGTGATGTCCTTTCATGCTCAGAACAGCTGCTTGGAGCAATTGTCTCTGCCTGCCGAATGATGGGACAAACCCTCTAGAAGGAAAGAGAAGCAAGGAAAAGCTCACATGCAGAAGGTCCCTGGTTCAGTGCCTGGGATCTCCAGGTACCGCTGGGAATATTCACTGCCTGAAATTCTGGAGAGCTGTTGCCAGTCAGTGTAGACAACGCTGAGTTAGATCTGAGTTAAGCTGCTTCTTAGGTTCCTGAAGTGGGGCAGGGTGGGATGGCTAGACAAGGAAACCTTGGAGGATGTGGGGGGCTGCAGAGGAAGTCATGCAATGTTAGAAGGCCGAATTTCAGATTGCCCTTGATCTAAGCCACCCCAGCTCTAGCCCTGCAGGACTTTTAAGTAAAGAGCATTTCTTGATAGGGACTTTGTAAGGATCAGTGTCCTGCTGGAGAACTGCAACAGGGAGGCTATTATGAGGTTGGCATGAAGCAGATGGAGCCTCTTTATTTGATCGGAGCCCAAAAGAATGCAGCTTTTTGTCTCCCAAGCCCAGGCAGCTTTCGGCCTCTCCAGGAAATGAGTGGAAGGGGGTGGGTGGGCAGGCAGGGAATGACAAGGGGGCTGCTGGTAGAAACTTTGCTCCGTTTTTAGATGTGAAGAGGAAGCTAGAAGTAAGAGATCTGAAGGCAGGCTGCCATGCTTTTCGAGGATGAAATCTGTGCATTGGGGGGACAAGGCTGGGAGGTTTGCCTGTTGACAGAAGGGGCTGTTTTGTGCTGGTGTCGATGGGGCAGGTAGGAAGAGAAAAAGGGAGAGGACTTGAAACTCCAGTTACTGAAGAAATTATCTTTTAAGAGCACAAAGTATTTCAATTAAATTTGGACATTAAATCTGGCTCTCATATTTTATCCATTTCAGAGGCAGTGTACCTCCAGTAGCAATTGCGGAGGGATAAACAGAAAGGGACGCGGGTGGCGCTGTGGGTTAAACCACAGATCCTAGGGACTTGCTGATCAGAAGGGTGCGGTTGGAATCCCCATGATGGGGTGAGTTCCCGTTGTTCAGTCCCTGCTCCTGCCAACCTAGCAGTTCGAAAGCCCCTCAAAGTGCAAGTAGATAAATAGGTACTGCTATGGCGGGAAGGTAAACGGCGTTTCCGTGCGCTGCTCTGGTTTGCCAGAAGTGGCTTAGTCATGCTGGCCACATGACCTGGAAGCTGTACGCCGGCTCCCTCGGCCAATATAGCGAGATGAGCGCCGCAACCCGAGTCAGCCACGACTGAACCCAATGGTCAGGGGTCCCCTTTACCTTTAAACAGAGGGGAGGGCTGTTGGCTAGGCCTGATTGTGGGCACAAAAGTGGGGAATCATGATGACAGGATGTTAGGAGGACAGATCTGTGAATGTCATGTGGTCTGCCTTGTACCTTCTAAGTTAGCCCGCTGTGCTCAGGTGTGGCAGAGGATGCGATCCTGTTGCCAGCCTGGCCAGCTTCTATACATGAAACACTGGAGCAAGGGGTCCTCATGTTCTGCACACCAAACAGGAAGTTCATTGGGCCAGTCCTTTTGTGGGCCGGATAGTGTTTGTGTGGTTTTCCTTTAAGCCTTCGTGAAAATCCACCGGCATTTCAGTGCAAATGTCTCCTAATATATACGTGTTTATATCATATTTGATACGCTTTTTAAACAAAACAGCTTCCCTTAATATAGTGCCTAGTTATGCACACTTTACCCTGTTATATGCATTTTTGTACACATTACTGGGCCGGAGAACTGCTTTGCAAAATCAATTTCAAAGGATGGCTGTATTTTGGTTTGTGTTATCATTTTGGAAACTTGGCTCGCCTTTAAATGAGAACTAAATTGGATTTCGACACACACACCCCTAGGGCTGAGACGCATCTAAGATAGGGTTGCCATATTTCAGAAAAGTTTTGCTCAAAGTTTGGATTTGTTTTTGCAAAATCGCAAATAAATTGGCCGTTTTTGAGCTATTCCTTAGGGAAATTGGCAAAACCAATACAGTGGTACCTCAGGTTAAGTATTTAATTCGTTCCGGAGGTCCGTACTTCACCTGAAACTGTTCTTAACCTGAAGCACCACTTTAGCTAATGGGGCCTCCTGCTGCCACCACACCGCCGGAGCCCAATTTCTGTTCTCATCCTGAAGCAAAGTTCTTAACCTGAAGCACTATTTCTGGCTTAGTGGAGTATGTAACCCGAGGTACCACTGTACTGCCGACATGGGCTGCAATGGCAACCCTATCCAATATGTCCTCAAGCCATTTTAGACCACAACTCCCATCATGCCTGCTGACTGGGCCTGCTCAAAGTTGCAGGCAGGAACTAGGAGAGCACCAGGTTCAGGCAGGCTGATTGTGGTTGCTACTGGATACATGACTCAATGGGCCCTCACTAGCTAAGCCAGCGCAGCTTTTCTTTTGTTCTTACTTCACTGCCTTAGAACACAGTCGATAACACAGTTGCTGACTTCTCCATATCCCTGGATGTATATTTATGATGGTGGTGGGGGGAACAAAGAGCTCCTTTGAATGTTCTGCCCACCAGACTGCATTTCCCGGGCCTGGAGTGGCCTTGGCCACCAATCTCATGATCTCCTTTGTTTGACCAGAGTTGGGGCAGGGATGGAAATAGATTTTTTAAGTAACCCTTTTGGTGCCTGCTGAGCATTGCGAGTGTATGTTAGCCAGCGGACAGAGCTGAGTCAGGAAAGGAATGGAAAGAAGCAGGGACAAGGAAATGGGGCAGTGCTGGCTCCGTCCCTAAGCTTATGGGGACCAGGCCAAGGTGTCTTCTAAGGTGGGCTACTTCCTTAGGGCCCTGCCCCATAGACAAGTGTCAAAATTAGGTTCAACTCCCTACATCCAGGCAGCATCTGTATGTGAAATGCGGCTTCAAACGTTTTGCTCTCCAGTCACTTTTAAGTTGTCTTGAGTGAATAGTTTAAAACAAAACTTAAATAATGCAGAAAATGCAGATTTAACAGCACCAGGAATGCCCAGATATACTAACCAACCAAGGCAAAAGCTTTTGCTGTTTTGTTTTTAGTTATTGTTTTTATCCTGTATTTAATTCTGTGAACTGCCCTGAGCTCTTATGATGAAGGGCGGTTTATAAATCTAATAAATTAAGTTAAATTTTGTACATTGCATGTTGTTGTTTCATAAACCACTTTCAGACCCAGATAGGGTGAAAAGTGGAGTATGAATGTTTTAATGAAACATGTTTTAGCGAAATGAACTGCCAAATTAAGAGGCCATGATGACAAAGTGTTTAAGGAGGAATGGAAACCATTGATAAATTATCTATCAAAGTATCACCCATACATTAAGTCACGGGTAGGATTGGAAATATTAAGCAGAGGATTGTTGAAAGATTTAATGATAGTGGGAGTTTAGATAATAAAAAACATATGTATTGTGAAACAGCAAATAAAAAGAAGTAAAAAAACAAACATCAGGAAAAGTGGGGCGGGAAGTCGAGAAGATTTTTTTGTTGGGAAAAAATGGTATATGACAATAAATATTTTTGGAGCAAAGTATTAATAAAAATGATGGGGGCGGGGTGATTAGGGTGGCCTGCAACAGTACAGTGGTGCCTCGCAAGACGAAAAGAATCCGTTCCGCAATTCTCTTCGTCTAGCGGTTTTTTCGTCTTGCGAAGCAAGCCCATTGACGGCTTAGCGCATTAGCGCTATTAGCGGCTTTTAGCAGCTTATCGGCTTATCGGATCAGCTGATAAGCGGCTTAGCGGCTTAGAAAAGGGGGGGGAAGGGGGAAAAACCGCAGGAACTCGCAAGACATTTTTGTCTTGCGAAGCAAGCCTATAGGGAAATTCGTTTTGCGAAGCGCCTCCAAAATGGAAAACCCTTTCGTCTAGCGGGTTTTCCGTCTTGCGAGGCGTTTGCCTTGCGGGGCACCACTGTACTTTATTTAGCTGTAACAGTTAAGCCAACCCTGTAAGGCTGGGATAGTGAACCTCACACCCAGGGGCCAAAGGTGGCCCTCCATGCCTCTATGTGGCCCTTGGAACTCTCCCCAGGTCTCACTGCTTTATACCCTAAAATGGTTTTGTGTGGCTAGAATGTGCCCTTGAGCTCTGAAAATGCCTTTTGCTTCTCTGGATGGAGGGTAGGCGCACAGGGGTGCTTGTAGAAACTAGCCTACTGTACAAGGGGCAGAACTTGCATTCATCGCTCCACCAACTTTTGCCTCTGGCAGCGTCCACCACGAGCATTTGGTCCTTGATAGATTGTCCAGAAGAGAATGCAGCCTTCAGTATGAAAAGGAAGGTTCCCCATTCCTGCATAAAAGAAGTCCGTGTTATTATCTCTCATATTGCAGATGGAGTGACTGAGGCAGAGAAAGAAGAGCTGACCTAAAGCCGCCCGAGGAGTGGTCTCCACTGTGCAAAAATATAAAACAAAATTCAGAAAACCACAATAGCACTGTATCTAGGCTCAGAGGAAGAGGAAGAAAAGGAGAATAAGTATGGGTAATAGAATGGAGTGCCTTAAATAATTTAATTCTTCCTTCCCAGTCTCAGACTTTCACACATAATAGGGGCTCACTGCGTTTTTGGGTGTCTGACAGATGCTTGCATATGTACAGGCAGAGTCATGTGAGATCAAACAGGTAGTCTTTAATCTGTCAGTCACATATGGGTTCAAAGGATGTAGATTCAGTACCAGGAGAAAAGGAGGAGGCTAACTGCAATTCGGCTGTTATAGAGAATAACAAGAAGAATAAGAAAAGGGACCACCAGTCAATCTGGAACACAGGAAACTGCCTTGGTGCTCATCAACTTTCAGGGTGTCCTGGTTTTTACTTTTTGAAATATGGCAGCGCTAATGAACATTCCATGCCCATCACACCAGCTTTGCCAATGTCTCAGCGATTGTACCACTTCCACAAACATTATACAATATATCGCTGCAACCTGATTTTTTTTTTTTTTTAGGATTTAAAGATGGGCACAGGAGAAAACATTTAAACACCTTTGCCAAGCTCCATTTCCCTTATTTTCTGAGTAGCGAGATGAGGCTGCTACTGCTTTTTTTAAAAATAAAATAAAAACTAAATCCTGATTTAAGCTTCATCTAGCCCAAGATCATACGAGCTTTCTGTCAGTGCAACTAACCTATTTGAAATGTGGTGAAATCGTATGAGAGTTTTAAGCACAGGCTGAATAGCCACTCATGAGGGATGCTGTAGCCGCAGATTTCATGCATGGGTTGGGGGGGCAGTATTTGGACCAGACAACCTTTGAAGTCCCCTCAACGCTATGAGAGGTATTGTGCCTAATACATTTCATGATTGTTAGCATAACCAGGAGTCCCATCCTTGCAATGTCATACACTGGACACAAGGTGGCAAAACAGCACAAGAGAAATCTCGTGACTGCATGGATTGCTTTACACATAGAATTGTAGAGTTGGAAGGGACCCTGAGGATCATCTAGTCCAACCCCCTGCAATGCTGGAATATGCAGCTGTCCCATACAGGGATCGAACTTGCAACCTTGGCTTCATCAGCACCACACTCTAACCAACTGAGCTAAGCAACTCCGCTGACGTGCCTTCCTCCCCACCCCCTTTAAAAAAGTTTTTATTAACAATTTCAACATAACAAATTATTGAAACATATCATATTCATTATTTTCCCCCTCAAACCCTCCCCCTGAGACTTCCCTGAGCTCCTCTCTGATTTCTCAGCACATATTATTCTCTGCATGTTATAAAATTATACATATCCTTACATTATCTACCTACCATGTTACCAACTAATAAATTTGTGTATGTTTATTCAAAACCTGCCAAGGAGTCCCATTCATTTTCTTGTCTTTTTAGATAAATTGTGAAAAGCTCCCACTCTTCCTTGAAGTCACAGTTGTCCTTGTCCCGCAATTTGTATATCAGTTTAGCCAGCTCTGCGTAGCTCATCTATTTTTCTTCGCTGACGTGCCTTCCTAGTACAGAGAAAACTGTCTGTGTGATTGGACATGGCCACGTAAAAAAACTTCCATCTTTCTTTAAGCTTATTTACAGCTTGGGGGTGGGCTTTTAAAAACCACATACACAGAGATTGGGGGGCTTTGAAACTAGTTCTGGGTACTCAACAGGAAGTCTTCTTTCTTCTTTGGCGATTACTTGTAGCCGAGTAAGATCGTCTTCCATGAGCAGGGTCTTAACAGCGAGTCAGTGAGCGACTGTGGAGTCCAATTCTGGATCCACATGTCCTTCCACAGTGGAGACATAGGTTTCTGGGCGAGAGTTGATCACGGTGAGGGTTTGCCAAACGTGCCTTCCTCTTAGCACATTTCTCCCTTTCATCAGGAGTTCAATTGTCTTCAAAGTCCACAACACTTTTGGTAAAGGCTGTTCTCCAGTTGGAGCGCTCGCAGGCCAGTGTTTCCCAATTGTCAGTGTTTTTACATTTTTTAAAGATTTGCCTTGAGAGCGTCTTTATACTTCTTTAGAACTGATTGCGGAAACTATAGAGGCATCTCTTTATTAGCTGCGGCCAGCAAAATTCTGGCAAGGATCTTAGCAAACTCGTCAATAGTAAATAAGGAACTCTGGACTTTACAGCACCTTTGTGTTCATCTGCACACTGAAGGATCAACTCACTGTAAATGGATCTCAGAGTCAGTTCCACCAATTACAGAGGGCTGTCAAAAAAACCTTTGCCTCATTTGCAAAGGTTTGATTTGCAGAAGTCATCAAATGGAGCTTTTCAGGGCATGATTTTAGGAGAGCAAAATGCCAGTCCACAAGGACAGATGGCACATGCACAAAACCATCTCTCTCCAGTGGAGTTTTGTGCTGCTAAAAAAATCCCCACCATCATGTATTGTTTTGATACGTGCCCAGACGACTTTGCTCAATAGAAAAATATGAAAACGGTCAGACAAAATAGTTAACAGGTGCTGGGCAAAGTGTGAACAGTTGGCTACAATTCTGGAAGCTGTTCTCAAAGCCAGGATTAAAGGTAAAGGTAAAGGTACCCCTGCCCGTACAGGCCAGTCTTGACAGACTCTGGGGTTGTGCGCCCATCTCACTCAAGAGGCCAGGGGCCAGCGCTGTCCGGAGACACTTCCGGGTCACGTGGCCAGCGTGACATCGCTGCTCTGGCGAGCCAGAGCCGCAAGCACCCCCAAAAATGTGGAGGGGGAAAAAAACCAAAGACTTGAAGGCATAGTAGCAAGGTTTCCTTTCCATTTCCATGGATGATTTAGTCTGGTCGTTATTTTCCCAGTGAGCCAACCCAGTTTGCACTTCCCTAACTATTGTGCAGAAAATTCACACTTCTCAACGTTTAAAAACAGTTCTTGGCTCCAAAATAAACCAACTGATAAATATACCACCATGTCAAAATGAGCACTATAAGGCATCTTTTAAGATGCACACAAGAACTGGAGCAGGATAATGCCAACTATGTCATGGCACTGCTAATGAGTTGCGCCAGCTGTCAGTTAGCTACCAGGCAAAAGGCAAGGTGATAGGTTTTGGTGTGGGTATCAAGTGATCCAACAAGAATCATTTCAAAGCGTTGATTCTATCAGGGAACAGCAAGCTATCAATCTGCTTTGGAACACATTTTTAAAATAAAAGTCTGACTAGCTTTTCAGAAACCTTTAAACTGAATAACTTTCAACTTTATTTAATAGTAATAAATATTAATATTAATAATAATAATAATTTATTTATACCCTGCCCATCTGGCTGGGTTTCCCCAGCCACTCTGGGCAGCTTCCAACAAAAATATTAAAATACAGTAGTCCATCAAACATTAAAAGCTTCCCTGAACAGGGCTGCCTTCAGATGTCTTCTAAAAGTTTGGTAGTTGTTTTTCTCTTTGACATCTAATAGGAGGGCATTCCATAGGGCAGGCACCGCTACCAAGAAGACCCTCTGCCTGGTTCCCTGTAACTTTGCTTCTCGCAGTGAGGGAACTGCCAGAAGGCCCTCGGAGCCAGACCTGTGTGTCTATGTCAGGGCTGAACAATGGGGGTGGAGACACTCCTTCAGGTATACTTCATCAGTAGATAGTGGATCTTATAAGAGCCACTATCCTGTATATATGGTATGTACAGTTGTTTATGGTTTTTTATATTAATTTTGCTGTTAAAATGTGTGAGATTATTATATTGTATTTATTTGCATTACCTAGAGCCTGTTCTACTGCTGTAGCCTAGGATGGCGAAACAAGGCTATTCTGGAAATCCTTGTCTAACAACCCTTCGTGTGGATTATAGGACTCTATAAACAGACAGGTAGAATAGACACTTATACATGCATGGACCTTATGCATGAACTGACTAGAGAATGAACTGATCCACTGGTCTTCTGCTGTTTTTGCTGAACTTTATGAGACTTCCGTTGAAAACTACAATTTGATACAATGAATAGTATTCCTTATTTAATCAAAAGTACAGCCAGTTACGTCTTGTGTGTTTATTGATTCCGGGTCATATGGTCAGCATGACTAAACTGCTTCTGGAGCAACTGAACACCGTGACGGAAACCAGAGCATACGGAAAAGCCGTGTACCTTCCCACCACAGCGGTACCTATTTATCTAATTGCACTGGCATGCTTTCAAACTGCTAGGTTGGCAGGAGCTGGGACAGAGCAACGGGAGCTCACTTCCGATCAGCAAGCCCAAGAGGCTCAGTGGTTTAGACCACTTAATATGGAATGACCCATGTATAAAGCACGATGCAGCCCCAAGACCAGGATACCTGAAAGATTGCCTCATCTGTTATAAAGCCATTTAGTCACACGGTGCTCTGCAAGAGACGGCCTCCTGCAGGTGCCATCTTATCAGGAGGTCAGTTCATTAGGATATAGGAATCAGGCTTTTTGTGTTGCGGCACTTACCCTTTTGGTGTCTGCCTGGCGCCCGCTTGAAGACCACCTTCTTCCAACAAGCCTTTTAAGTAGAGAACTTACCTAGGACTTAGCTATACATCTGCAAATA
This sequence comes from Podarcis cretensis, assembly GCF_951804945.1. NCBI lineage: Eukaryota > Metazoa > Chordata > Lepidosauria > Squamata > Lacertidae > Podarcis > Podarcis cretensis. Next base: position 24,545,520 of record NC_137182.1, on the reverse strand, counting down.
AATCATTTCAAGTGTGTTGTAAATTTACTAATGTGACACTAGATGGCGACAGTGAACTACGCCAAATTCAATGTATTTTTCAAAACTTTTTATTTTTTATTTTTTTAAAGCATTTTCAGATTTTATGTGTAGATTCCACCCCTATCTACATTGGAATTTTTAGATTTTTAACTCTGATTTTTCTTACTGCCTGAAGTGTTGGGCAATCAGCATCGTGGAAACAGCAGTTCAAAATACCTTTTTATTTTATTTTTCCAGGTTCATTCACCAGGTAGGGCTGGAAATGTCCTCTCTGATGCCCAGGCCATGCAGCCAATCCAGAGCTTTGACACACAAACTTTGCTTGAAAATGAGTCCTACACACTGATCTGGACTTTCTAAAAATAGTCACCAGGTTCCTGGATTTTTATTTTTAGGGTTTCCTTGGGGAGAAACTGCAGCTGCTTGGGCCTGCGAGACCTGATTCCCAGTGTTTGCTTTCAGCTATGTGAGGGCTGTTGCAGTCACTACACTGGAAACGTACTCTGCATATGCTCAAAAGCAGTCTAGCTCCACGTATTTCATCCATTGCTTTGCCTAGAAGGGTAGAGCCTTCTGCCGCTAATACAATCGACATTTCAAATCTAGGCTTGCTCCCAAGTTGCATTAGCTTGAATACATCCCTTATTTATATCAGGAATTTTGGAGCAGAGGTAGGGAATATGATGCCAGCAATGGGTAGAGCCAAACCAGAAGTGGCTGAGTTTCTGCCAGAAGACGACAGGACCTGGGCTAAGGGCATATTTCATCCATTTATTTTCACTTTATTCCCTTCTATTTAAATTATTTTTATTTCTTTATATTATTATTTCATTATAGACTACAGTTGTTGAATAATAATATTCAACAAGTTTACTCTCCCCTTTTCTTCTTTTGCTTTAGAATTCATTTATCTTTAATAAATATTATTATTAATAATAATAACAATAATAATTACCTGCCCTACAACTTAAGGTCCCAGGGTGGGTTACACCACAAAAACCTGATACCAGGCAGAGGGCCTTCTCGGTAGGGGCACCCACCTATGGAACGCCCTACCATCAGATGTTAAGGAGATGAGTAGTTATATAACATTTAGGAAAAATCTGAAGGCAGCCCTGTATAGGGAAGCTTTTTAAGGTTTAAGGTTTTACTATGTTTTTATATATGCTGGAAGCTGCCCAGTCAGATGGACGGGCTACAAATAATAAATTATTATTATATCAAAAACTGTTTTAAACAACTTGAAATCACAAAAATATGGTGGGTTCTAAAAATAACACATTTTCAACAAGGTAGCAAAATGTTCAGGAATGGCCAAGCCTCAGCTAACGTCACGAGCTTCTCATGTTTCCATTCCCCTTTTTCTTATGCTACGCATAATTCAAGAAAATCCCAACAAGATCAACACAAGATTATGCGTAAAACGAGATTGGACAGCTTTCAAAGTAGATCACCACTGATAAGAGAAACTTCTGCCCTTTGCATGGCTAGAATATAGCTTAGAAATGCTTTTAAATAAAAATTAATATTAATGCTGGACTCTGTGCCCTGTGATTTTATGGTGTTGATTTTTAATATTGATTTTTTTTATGTTTGTATGTTGCACACGGCTTAAGAGAATATTTTGATAAGTGGCTTAGAAATGCTTTTTAAATACATTGGGGGGGGGAATCTGTCCAAAAGGACAACTTTCACTTTACTTGCTCTGCACCCATTTTTGCTTCTTTCTGGTTCTGCCCCCCCCCCCGGCATGTGGCCCCCAGAAGTTTCCTCATGAAGGAATGTGGCCCCTGAACCGAAAATGCTCCCATTTCTAGTGGCCTACCTTACTAGACTGTTGTAAGCATTTTGGAGAAAGTGAAGAACTTCCAAATACTTGAAAAATTAAGAGGGCAAGTTTGAACAATCCAAGTGAATTTTCCAACCCCTGCAAAATAAGACAAGAGCGCATAAGGGACCATTTAAGTATTTTATTTCAAACCCCGCTCCCCACCCCCTGTCAAACAACCACCCATAGGCAGAAGGGGGGGACCCCAAAAAAACCAAAACAAAAAAAACCAACCCCACAATAGAAATGAGATACAAACAGGAGAGGCAAAGTTCTCTCCCATGGTTGACAAAATTTACCCAATAAAGGAAAGGGGGGGAGGATTCCCCCACCCCAACTTTGGGGCAAAATTATTCAGTACATCCGTTTTCCAGACAGCACCTGCAGCAGTTACAAATGTATCCACATGAAAAACCAAAAACGTGCCTATTGATACAATATATACAGACAAGGCCATTCAAATCCCAGTCCTCAGAACAGTCTAACACCTCCCAAAAGATGTCTTAAACACACCCAAAGTGCATTTATCTTCATATAAAAGCATCTCCCCCTCCCCGTCCCACACGTTTAAGATTGGCCCACAAGTCTGGTTGGTTTTTGTGTTTTTTTAAACATTTTGTATAGTTTCGAAAATAAATTACAGCAGCTATTTCAATAAATTAAACACACACACTCACACACACAGAGCGCAAACTTGGGAGTTTAGCAAAATAGCTAACAAAAAAAAAAAAAACCTTTTCAGTGCAGTCAGGTGGAATCTTACTGAATCAACGTTGCTGGAGGAATACGCAAGGTTTCAAGTTGTACACAAATGCTGGCTTTCCAGTGTTATTACAAAAGCATACACGTTCACTTTTGCGTTTCCCACGAACCTTCTCTGATCAAGCGGGGTTTTTAGCAGGGCTTTTTAGTACCATTTTACCATGGGCAATGGAAAAACTACAAGAGGCACTGCCCGTTCTGCCCTGCCTTTTTGAACTGTCCCAGCAACTCGTAACACTAGTAATTTTACAAGCCTAGAGTAATTTTGCGGTCCCTTCAAAAGTGTTCGTTCTTGAAAGGATAGGTGGCTATCCAAACGAGCTCATGGGGCTGTTGCCAAGAAGTGAAATTGACAAGGCCAATTTCTGGGCTAATCCATTTCACCTCTCCGTAAGACTTGTGAAGAGCTTCTAGTTCCGTACAGCTTCCAATGCCGCAAGCTGATCGAGCGATCGATCCAGAATTACAGCCAGCCAAGAGAACTGATTTGAGTTATGCTGTCTCTTCCTGGGCTTGCAAAAGAATATGAGGATTGCCCAAGGTCCAGAAGGCCACCCCTATACACACAACTTATATGATGCACTCAACTTGCAGGCGCTAGGAAGTGCAGGTTAGAAGTTGCATGGGCTGGAACTAGGTGAAGCAGCTGAGACTTCAAAGTTTGGAGGGGGCAGGAATCCACAGCTTTTGTGACACCATCAAGGTCAAAACTAAAGCCATATTTGCAAGAGGGAAAATCTCTACTATGGCCAAGTAGTTGATGGCAGCTGACACACAGCTTTTTTTTTTTGAGGGGGCGTTTTTGTAATAATAATAATAATAATAATAATAAGAAGAAGAAGAAGAAGAAGAAGTAGTTCAACAGTTTTGGTGTCTTCCTAAAAAAAAGCTCAACCCTGGCCTATTGACAGCTGGACTGTGAATGGTGTTTAGAAACCCACCACAGACTTGCGTAGTCTTGGGCAAATCTTTAATCACACCTCAGCTTCCTATCTGACAAATGGGAACAGCGATGTACCTTGCAAGCGGGTCAAGGAGGAACACAACAAAATGCACTTCTATCCAAACACACAGGCCCAAAAGACTTGTATCTAACTAGCCTTGGATTTTCTATGTTCATCTGAGTGCAGAAGGAAAAACTTGCACCACTGACCCAGGGCGAAGGTGGTCGCACGTGCATTATTTCCACAACGCAGAAATCTGTGAAACCCTAAAACTTGAAGAACCAAAGCATCATCATCATCATTATTATTATTAATGAAGGCATCTAGACTTGGGTTGTCTGTGGGCCAGAGCAGCACTTATGCAACAGTAAAAAACAAAAAACAAAAAACAGGGGGAGACAGTAAGAGTGAGTAACATTTTGAATCCATTGCATTTTGGATGTACAGTCCCGTTTGACTTCCAAAATGTTAAGAAACCAAAGCGCGACTTCCGATTGGCTGCAGGAAGGTCCTGCAGCCAATCAGAAGCCGTGCTGGACATTCGGCTTCCAAAAACCGTTTGAAAACCGGAACACTCATTTCCGGGTTTGCAGCACTTGGGAGCTGATTTGTTCAGGAGCCAAGGCGTTTGAGATCCAAGGTACGAATGTACTGAGGACATACCAGGGATGGATGAATCCTGCCCTCTCCACCTGGCCCTCCAGACTCCCAAGTCTACAGCCTCTCACTAGACCAGCTTCACAGCCCAAGCATTGGACTGGATTGTGTGCTCTTGAAGTCTCTTGTTTGTCTGAATAGTGGGTAGAGAGAGGGAGCTTGAGTATGTGTAGAAAACCAGCCTAGTGCACAAAGCTAAAATTGACATTTTTTGTCTCTGGCCCGCCCCCCCGCCCCCGCTGGGATGTGGCCCTCACAGGGTTGCCCAGAAAGGAATGCGGTCCTCTGTTTAAGGTTCCCTCACCCAGAAGAAGAAGAAGAGGAGTTTGGATTTGATATCCCGCTTTATCACTACCCTGAGGAGTCTCAAAGCGGCTAACATTCTCCTTTCCCTTCCTCCCCCACAACAAACACTCTGTGAAGTGAGTGGGACTGAGAGACTTCAGAGAAGTGTGACTAGCCCAAGGTCACCCAGCAGCTGCATGTGGAGGAGCAGAGACGCGAGCCCGGTTCCCCAGATTACGAGTCTACCGCTCTTAACCACTATACCACACTGGCTCTCATCCCATGACTAACATCAAAAACCTATGGGCATAGTGTTCTTCCACACAGCCAAATTAAGCACGGATTGATAAGCCTGCCACTCCCCACTCCAAATTCTAAATTTTATCAAGAGGCATCACTGACCAGAAGGGTGAGAAAAGTACCCACAGTGTACTTCCTAGTTCCACATGCTGGGAGGAAGAAGCTGTAAATTAACTTAAGTAAGGAATATAATGCAGACCTTATAGCAGCCTGCACCAACCTGGTGCCCCCCCCCAGACACCCTGGACTACAAGTCCCATCAGCCCCAGCTATCGCTGATGGGAGCTGTAGTCTCAAACATGTGGATGGCACCAGGTTGTCCAAAGGCTGCCTCACACGGAGGCGATACACCAAGAAACTCCCAGGTCCAACCTGAACACAACAAATAAATAAAAATAAATATATTTTTTTAAAGGGGTGAATGATTCTAAGACAGAGAGCAAAGCCAAAAACACACTCCAGTTTGTTCCAGAGTGTAACAGTTTTTTCATCCCACGCATACCCCTTCTGCTATTACAAAAGAATGGAAAAATGAGACGCTCCGTCAGAAACACACCAAAGCAACCATTCAGTCAGGAGCACAGACGACAGAAAGCTACAGTGCAGAATTCAATTCTCGCTGCCCGACACTCATCCACGACGACTCACACATTTCCCAAAAATAGAAAACTCATCAAAAGCAGCCCCAACAAGGGAAGAATTTAAACCAAATGGGTGGAGGAGGGGAAGAGAGATTTTAAAAAAGAGAGGTTCCTTTCACAGGAAATCCATTACAGCAATGGACTAAGATGGACGCAACAGCGGCCAAGGGAAGCCACAGGACTCCCTGCAAGTTATTTACACGTGATTGGCCTTTGCTACTTTTAGCAGTCAGTCAGCAGAGTTCTAGAGGTGTTCCAAGTTCCACAAAATGGCGGGAGGCTCTGAGGAGATAGCAGGTTTCCGGCACTGGGTTACGGTTTGTGCGTGTTTGAACAGGATTTTAAGAAACGTTTCCACCCAGCACCATTGGAGGCGGCAGGTTTGTGAGACCTTTTGGTCTCTTCTTCTTCCTTGAACCAAATATTTTTCAAGGGGGTGGTGGGAAACAAGGCAGAGGGGTGCGGGGAGAGAGAGGAAAAAACTCTCCAAGTCCACCAAAGATCAGGAAGTGTGCCATTTTAATTGAGGAGAGCAGATACGATGAGCTGGGAAACCACAAAAACTTTAGACAGCCTACAATGCAGCCCCAGGACTTTGCACTATTCACTAGAGAGGCAGCGACGGCATTCTTTTGCAGACAGGAGCAGAATCTTCAATCTCCTTTTGGTAGTTGAAACTTAATTCCAGCACCTTTTTAAAGTCCTCCTTTGCAGCAACGCACACACACAAGCTCTACAAGCACATTAGAACAAAATGGATTGTCTTTCCAGTGCATCTGGTTCATTTATGATCATTCCTGGCATGGAAAGTGTTCCGTAGTTGCACGTCAGCACGCCTTCTTTTCCCCCAGCGTTGCATTATTTGCTGCCACAAATAATGGCACAACTCCAAAAGCAACATGGCCACATGTATTGCAGCAGAGGGCGAGGTCCTTCTTCTCACCTCTCCCCAGTGTTATCAGGAACAAGTCAAGGGGAAGAGTTCCAGGAACTTATAGCTTTCCCATCTCTTATCGCAGGGCACACCCAACACCTTCATTGGCTCATGTCTACACAAAGTTGTCTCGGCTGCTGTAGGAACCGTGTGTTGCAAGACAACAGACCTCCAGGGAAGGGCACCGGTTCCACCACTCAATGCATCTTCAGTTCCCTTAGATCGCAAACGTGCAAAGATGGGCGACAGAGAGCCTTCTTTGGGGGCAGAGCAAACATGGATGCCCAGGCAGTCAATCAAGAGCCAGTTGAAGGGCAAAGCAGGAGAACGAGATCCAAGGGCGTGTGTTTGTTTTGGGAGCTCCTGCACAAGAAGTTGCGAGGAACTAAATTTTGGAGCCCACCTCGAAACGCACCAAGTATGAATGGAAAGAAGAGAGGTCCACTTTCCTTAGAAGCCCCTGGGTTTTTGTTTTTAACAGAGGCGATCTTTCATGGTTCAGCTTTTAGAAGACAATCTACTAGCCATCCTCTAGTTCTTCTTAAGAATATTCCAAAGTCTCAATGACTATGAAACCTCAGTTTGCTATATCCAGTGTGTAGCATGTAGACTTCCGGAAGTGGAGGCTGGAGCCTAGGTAAAACTCTTTTTTCACAGAATATGGAGCAAGCTTTACAACATAATAATAATAACAATAATAAATTAAGGTATCACAGCTTAAAAAAAAATCACCAAGAAATTATGTCAAGTACCTTTAGCTGGACATGGAAAGAGGATTTATCAAACCCACACAGAAAATGAACCTTTCGGATGTCAAAATCACTTCTGAACAGCTGTGAGCTGGTTTGCTATGATAAATAATTTTTTAAAAAATCCCACTCCTTGCTGGGGTGAACCATTAAGACAACACACAATATTTCTCTGTATTTAGCAAGTTTCCCACTAGGGATAGAAGATGAGAATATCCGTGCTCCTTGGACGGGAAACCATGGAAAGCTCACTCCAGACTTTCGTTCTCTCCTTCCCACTCACACAGCGGAGCCTGGGGCTAAGGTGCTTTGAAGATTTCCCTTCCGCACATTAAGAAGATTCAAGGAGGCATTTTCTTTGAGCCAAGTCTGACTTATCCAGCAGGTCATCTTCGGAGTGACAGGTTGAGATGGACAGCTCTGAGACTGGCTTCAGGTGCCCAGGTTTGCATCTTACTTCCACCTGATATAAGGAAGCTTGGAGCTCCTGTGTTAATAGTGGCGGGAGGGAAAGGGAAAAGGCAGAGACAGAAAACTAACAGCACTTGCAAGGGGGGGGGGGAGCTTCACAATGCTATCCGCATCCCATTTTCATCTGAAGGAAGGCAACAGCATTCTGGCCCAGCTAGCCAGTCCCAGCCAACACGCCTTAAAATGCCATGGCGATTTTCCATTGTTTGAACAGGCTGATTGCTCCTCCATCCCAGCCTTCCTTATGGAGCAGGAAGCCACAGCTCAGCTCATCATTCGCTGCCCTCCCCAACCCCTCACTCTGCTCCCCTCTGCCTTTGGCCTTACATCCCCAACACAACCGCTTGATACAGCTGGGTATACCTTGGGCTCAGGCCCTGCTTGCAAAAGCAGCTTTCTCCCACAAGTACAATTTGACAGGGAAACACAGGGGTTGGTTTGTTTTCTTGGCTCGCTAAGTCTCAAGAGTCTGCTGCACCTTCAACCCCAGCCCCCAAAGCCCACAAATGCCAGGCAGGTCAACAAAATGTAAAAACCGGCTCACTATTTCCCATGCTGGAAGAAAGGGGAGGGAGGGGAAGGGAAGCACCAAAAAATAGAAATTTAAGAAGAAAAATATCATGACATTCTCCATGTTTCCAGGAGCTTGTAGTCCAGTTTTCGGCAGATTCCAAAATATCGTTATGGAACCAGATGGGGTCATGGCTCCTGTTTCTCTGCGCACAGCTGTGCTTTCTTTTCAAGCCCTGGGTCCTCTCTGGAGGCCAAGAAACAGCCAGAAAGCAAGCGCCGGGAGTCGTCTCCAACGCGGCTTCCACAGCGACAGGATACTGGTGACCGAATTCCTAATTTGGGATGGGTGAAGAAAGACAGAGGGAACAACATTTAAGTTCAGACCACTAGACAGAGCCAAATGGCATCAGATCCTTCCTTTTGCAAATCCCAAAAACAAAAAGACCAAAGGGCTGGGGGCTGCGTATACTTTGCGCTTCTGTGACCAGGACAGAACTTTGCATTGGTACAAGTGTGGAATCCCAAAGGATTCTATTCCTTTAAAAATGAAGTTTCCAGCTTTTATATTTGTGAAGAAGAGCTTGTAAGCATGACGCCTGCATGACACCGATTCAGGCTTCAGACTTGTGTGGATTTCCTTCCTTACAGCTTTTTAAAGTAGCCTTGGACCGAACAGCCCTTCAAAAACAGAGGGCTGTCCTCTGCGAAGTCCAACCTGGGCAAAAGTCGCCTGTTAGACCGTGAAGCCTAGAGCCTAAAAATTACCTGACTGTGTCAGTGGTGTCAAAAAAAGCACCAGGAAAAGATGATAAAGGCAACAGAACCAGAAGACAAAACCACTAAGAGGAAAAACTAACTGAAAAAAATACCCCATGAAACAAGTTTTTCTAACGTCTGGCAATAATGCCAGAAGTTTCCAAGGACAATATTTCCCAGTATGAGTGCCCTATCCTCCAAGTATCCTTCCATCCCTCAAGACCCCTTTGTTCCATTGGCAAAAGCGATCGATACAGCCAGAGTCCCAAACCACCAGGGGCCCATCGAGTCCCAGACTCCAAGCCTTCATTTCTTTTTAAAGGAAGACCCTTGTTGTACCACAACTCCCATCATCCATGACCACTGGTCCTGCTAGCTAGGGATGATGGGAGTTGTAGTCTAACAACAGCAAAGTTTGAGAAATACTGCGTGGTGTGGCCTATGGATGAGAAATAAGATATTGCAGGGGCTCCAGCTCCCCTCATCCTCAGCCAGCACAGCCAATAGGCCAGGGATGCCTGGAGTTGGCAGGCCTGCAGCGTCTGAACGGCCACGGGTTCCTCATCGTAGAACTGTCAAGTTGGAAGGGACCCCATAGTCATCTAGGAAGGAGTTGCAGATGAAGAATCCCTGCTCCACCCCTTGTATATACAATAATTTTTTACGTTACCATTGGTGACAGCAGCACGGCGGGAGGGGGGCCCTCGCTACGTTGAAGACTCTGCCTCTTGCTTCTGTTTGGAAACAAGCTGAGCTTCCTTCAGGGAGAGATACACCTCCTCCTGGGGGTCGTAGTAGTAGAATTTGCGGATGTACGAGATCAGAGGCCTACGGGAACAGAGAGCCAAGGGTCACTCAGGAGATCTTGCGGGTTGTGGAGTGGAAGTGAATCACCTCCCTCTTACTTAAAAATAAAGACTCAAAAATGGCAGCAGATCAATATTGGGCTTATCTCTGCAAACACAACATCAATCTTCAATGGGGAGGAGTTTGGAACCCACTGACTGGGGCTACCCTATGCACCCTCGCTCCAAGAGGATTATCACGATGACGGAAAAAAGAGGGAAGGCACAGTAAGATAGAGGCTGGGGAATCTTTTTCAGGCCAAGGGCTGCATAGCCTCAAAAATAAATCTGCCAGGGGCCACATTTCAGTAGGGGAGGGCAGGACTACAAGGCAAAAGTGAGCAGAGTGATGGGTGCAACTCTTCCCTTTCTAGGCAATGTTTCAACTGCAGGAGAGTCAACTGCAGAGGATTTCAAGAACAAACACCCTCTCCTCTTCATCATCCAGGCAAGCAGAGGATATCGTTCAGGGGACACATTCCAGCTAGGAATAGGGGATGGAGGAGGGTTGGGGTGACCTGGGAAGAACCCCAGAGAGGGCAGAAGGGCAAATTTGGCTCTTGTGCTCAAGGTTCCCCACCACTACACTAAGAGAAAGACCGACATATACAAGAAGAGACTTAAAACTGTGTTCCATTGCAGATGAGCCCCAGATCTAATTATATTAAAACTCCTGTTGGAATTCAGCCATCCTAAGGCCTCTGCACCCTGTCCCCAACTTCTTTGTTCCCTGCTCCCCCCCCCCCACTCACTCACTCTCAGCCTCTCCCAGGAAAAAGTTAACAGCTCCAGGGCCAGAACCAGCTTCCTTCCTCACGCCACCCCAGCCCAACACACTTCCCTCTGTAACCGACACATAGGAAGTTCTTAAACATTTTGCTAACACCACTAGGCAGTTCAACCTGTAAGTGCGGGAAAGAGAGTATCACAGACAACCCCCTCTACCCTGGAGCCTTTCCAGGCAATTTACAGCACAACAAAAAATGCAGAGCAACTACTTGTTTGTGGAATCCCCAGATGTTTCCCCTGAAGCAAGTTGTTTGCTCCAGGCAACATCCCATTATCCCAGAGTGCAACAGCAGCAGACATTGCGGGTGCTTGGAAAAGGCTGGTCCTTCTCCCTCTATCCCTGCCACCCTTTGATTTGGCGTGCTTGTCCAGAATGCCATTGCTCAAGGTCTGGTTGCCACCACTGGATTACTCCACTACATCTGACGGCATGTAGTTTTTGTGTTTGTGTGAACCAGCTCCACCACCCCCCTCAAAAAAAAATCACATTTGAGTGACGTGGGATGATACATTTTAATTTTTTTAATTTCTAGCATAGGATCTGTGATACTCTAGAGGAGGGTTTCCCAAAAGTTGGGTCTCTAGCTGTTGTTGGACTACAACTCCCATCATCCCTAGCCAGCGGTCAGGGATGATGGGAATTGTAGTCCAAAATAAAAATAAAAAATCTAGAGACCCAAGTTTGGGAATCCCTGCTCTATAGTCACACAGGAAACTCCCTGCTTGATGCCGCAGTCACCGGGTAAGCAATGTGCTATGTGCCAACCTAACCCTAAGTGACACAAGGAAGGGAAGGGGCACCTATGTCTCTCCCCAGATACTGTCAGACTAAAGACTTCACCATCCCTGATACCACTGGCTGTGCAGAAAGAGGGTCCAAAAGTTATCCCATTCTCAAGTTTCTTCTACTGTATATAGCAAGGGAGGGGCATTTTAATTGCATGCTGTGTTGCATCACCACCTCTAGGAGAGTATAAGCCAGTGGCTTCCAAATCTCCCCCGCCCCTCACAACCACTCAAAAATTGTTGAAGGTCCTGGTGGACCACTTGAAAATTTTCCTGCCCCTGGTAGCCAATGTACTGTGCCATGCTAGGTGCTGCAAGACATGTATTTTTCATTGCTTCTTTTAGCTCTTGCATATTGCGTTCCAGTTTCAATTCCATAAAAGCAATAAAAATGCAACTGAACTAGGACTATTTATTGCAATGGATGTACCATGCCCAACCAGAGATACCCATGGGCTGCCTAAATGAAGGTGAGGGGTCACTGGGGTTCCCACAGAACAGAGTTTGGGCATCCCTGCTATAAGTTATTAGAGGCTCACACAGGTCAACTCCCTCCTCCCGTCCAACTTTCTGTAGGTCACAGTTGTTTTTAGAAGTTTTCCTTTAAAAAAACAAAACAAAAACACCTTAATTTTACAAACCTAGATACCTCTTCATATCTCAGATGTCCCCTGAGCATGCAGTAAAAAACTCAAAAGCCTTATCTTTAGATGACCCCATTCAGTTTCCAAACTGATATGCACACAACCTCTTGGCTTTGCTGTTAGACGGAACAATGATGAAGAAGATGCAGCAGCTAGATTTCTGCAACTCGGGTCTTCCTTAAAATGAAGTTGGAAATAAACACAAAACAAAGCACAAAACGGAACCTTACTTGGGGAGCGGTAGTTCTGGAATGTGATCGATGCGGACCAGCTGCCTTATCCGGAAGCGGCAAAGGTGCTGTAGCGATTTAACGTTGCTAAACCTAGAGACGGGATAGAGGAGCTGGACAGGGGTCGGAGGGAGACCTGCAAGTTAAAAGTAAGTAAATAAATACATTGGGAGTGGGAGAGAACTTCTCAGGAAATATCTCTGCAGCTATCTCAGAAACATCTGAGAAAGATATTTGTTAGGAGCATGAGGCCAAGTGAGTGCTGGAAGCCTCCCCAGTCACTGCCTGTATTGGACACTTGATGGAAGCCTCTCTAGCCACTGCCCGTATTGGACACTTGATGGAAGCCTCTCCAGCCACTGCCTGTATTGGACAATTGATGGAAGCCTCTCCAGCCACTGCCTGTATTGGACACTTGATGGAAGCCTCTCCAGCCACTGCCTGTATTGGACACTTGATGGAAGCCTCTCCAGCCATTGCCTGTATTGGACACTTAATGGAAGCCTCTCCAACCATTGCCTGAGCCCCCTCTCTCCTTCTAGTAAAAGACTTGGCCTACACATCTGCTATGTGTTAGGAGTGTAGTGGATCTCACAATCAGAAGCATCTAAATGTTTCACACACACATTTAAATACATACCTGGAACCCTGGATCGCAAGAAATAAAGGAACTTCCCATTTTTGGAGTGCATGATGGCACGCTTGATGAACTCCACCACGGACTGGCAGCGGTCTTCAAACTTGGGGTGGCACCAAAGGCTGAAGGTCCCTGCCAATGAAGGAACATTAAGGGGCATGTTGGACAGAAAAGCAGAGGGTGGAAGAGCATCCATTTGGTATGTGCATGTGTGTCCCCCAGACTCTACAAAATAATGGCAATCTGCACAGGTGAGTGGATAGAATGCTGGAACTGAGAGATCAGGCTTAAGAGTCCAACCTATATCACAGATGCTCCCTTGGGCAGATTCCTCTCTGTGTGAACTTGACCTTCTCTGCAAGGTGAGTAGGATGCCACCCGAGGTTAATGCCCTTGCCCTGCCTTCAAGGCTCACCTCTGTAATGCTCCATTCTGGTGTGGTGGGTTATACCCTGTGATCGAAAACTGAGGCTCAGGATGTACCGAGGATCAGAGCTGTCACGAACCAAGAAGGACCCGTCAGGTTTCCCTTTCAACTTCATTTCAGCATCTTCCCAGTTCATTGGTCCCCAGTACCAACCACACTGTTGGTTTTTTAAAAAAAGAAGAAGAAGGGACATTTTTATTTCAAGGTACATTCTTACCTCGGGTTAAATACGCTTCAAGTTGAGTGCGTTCGAGCTGTGCTCCGCAGCAACCCGGAAGTAATGAAACGTGTTACTTCTGGGTTTCGCCGCTTGCGCATGCGCAAACGCTCAAAATAGTATCACGCGCATGCGCAGAAGCTGTCGCTAGATACGTTTACCTCTAGATGCGAACAGGGCTCCGGAACGGATCCCATTCGTATCTAGAGGTACCACTGTAACTGGAAACCAGTTAGTTTTTGTTCAAGCCTTTTGTAGCTTACTGTCACAGCATAATGATTTGTGCTTGTAACACAGTCTAAGTGACGTTCCACACAACTGGATTTCCTCATCCTTTCCCTGTGCTGTTCCCCTGCCCCCAAAATCTACTCCAGAAGGCATCTCAACCCTCTGGAGCAGATTTTGATGATCAGGGAACTGCAGGAGAGAAGAAAGATGGCGGGGAAAGTCAGCTGCACAAACAGAAGTCTGTAGCATGAGCGGAACAGCAGTTTTATGTACAACCCAATGTGTTTTGTTTTTGGAATCGTGGGATAAATGGGAATCGATCTGATTAAACAGCAAACTTTTACAAGCATGTGGCTATACATTCCAGCTCCAGCACCTACTCTCTGGCTTAGCATAAGGAAAGCAGGGTTGAACTAATTTACGCTAAGCAAAAGATTACTTAAATCATCCAGGCATAACGCAAGTAGGCACTTCCCTGTAAAGTCATTAGAGGAATTTCACTGGCACAGAACCAGAGAAGCATGAGTCACTTATTTTCCCTTACGTTATTACAAAATAAGACACACCGGACTGCAAAATAGCAGTGTACACATGCAGGGCCGGCCCAGCCATGAGGCAAGGTGAGTGACAATCTCAGGCGGCAGGATTCACAGGAGCAGCAGATGCCGCTCTCGATCTTTCTTGCCTCACTTGTTCCTGATGTAGGTCTTCCCTGGCCCTTTCTTCCTTGGCAGGGACCGGGGGAGCCATTTTGGGGTCCCGCCTCAGGTGGCAAAATGTATTGGGCCAGACTTGCATGCACAGGCCTGTTCCAAACCAGCTTTAACCATCTGCAAAATACAGGGTCAGCAAAACCATAGGTTCTGTACAAGCTCTGGCAATCCACTCTTTACCACACACAGAGGCATTTTACTTTTAGCTCCTGTGCTCACGATGGAAGCCAAGCATCATCACAACGGAACCATCATAAGAACCTCTGCTGAACTTTCAAAAAATATATTTTCAGCCTTTTTTTATTTCATTTTTTAAAAAAATATATTTATGCTTTCCAAATTTATACATTTCGCTAATTTTACAATCATTTTAACTTTTCAAAACTTCGACTTCCTTCCCCCTCTTCCTGCGGTTCCTTAAATTTAATTTTAATATCTTCTGCATATCCAAATTAACTTTGTTTGCTCATTTATTCATCTACTTTAAATATATAACTCTTATAAAACTGCAGGTCATTACAACAATTCTGCCAATATTCTTATCTGTTTACAATTCATCTGTAAATAGTCAATAAACCAATTCCATTCTTTTATAAAAAGCTTGGTTATCTTGATTCCTTATTCTTCCGGTAAGTTTCGCCATTTCTGCATATTCCATAAGTTTTTGTATCCATTCTTCCTTTGCTGGGACTTCTGCTTCTTTCCATTTTTGGGGCGAGTAAAATTCTCGCCGCTGTAGTAGCATACATGAATAAGTTTCTATACAGTTTAGGTAGTTCTGTCCCTATAATTACCAAAATAAAACCTTCTGTTTTGTTTTGTTTTTTTCAAACAAAATCCTTTTCAATTCATTATGTATCATTTCACAATAAGCTTTAACCTTGCTAGAAGACCACCACATATGCTAAAGAAAACCTTCTTTCTCTTCACATTTCCAACACTTATTTGGTTTAGGTCAGCCTTACCTTTTCTAGCTCCCGCAAACTAGCTGCAAAACTGCTCGAGTCAGGCCGGTAGAGAGGGCACTGGAGGTGCTGTGCAGGTTGGCTGTGTACTGCTTCTGGTGCTCTGATCGGGATGATCCGGGGAAACGCATCTGAAAGGGGAGAGGATAGGGTTAAGACATGCTGCCACTCAAGGAATTAAAAAGCCAAGAAGGCTGGTGGCAGCTGCCCATGGCAGCAAAATTCTACGCCGGTCCTGAACAGGACATTACCGCCCCGCTCCCAACACACAATGAAGAGAAATTACTGAAAGTATAGACCAGGCATAGGTAAACTCGGCCCTCCAGATGTTTTGGGACTACAATTCCCATCATCCCTGACCATCGGTCCTGTTAGCCAGGGATGATGGGAGTTGTAGTCCCAAAACATCTGGAGGGCCAAGTTTGCCTATGCCTGGTATAGACCCTGCACCACAAGCAGTGGCAGCCTTCCAGATGTTGTTGGACTATTACTCCCATCATCCCTGACCACTGACGTTTGCTGGGGATGATGGGAGTTGAAGTCCGACAACATATGGAGGGCCACAGGTTCCCTATCTCTGGCCTACAGCTGCCAAGAAACTGTTCAAAACCGTAATATACTCTCTGAAATGTAATTAGAAGTTACACACACACACACACACACACACCCCACAGCAATATAAGAACTGGATGAAAACATCAATCAAGAAAACCGCTTGGTTAAATTATATAAATTTGGAATTAATTTGATATTAAGTGGTATTTGTACACAGTGGTACCTCTGGTTACGAACTTAATTCGTTCCGGAGGTCCGTTCTTAACCTGAAACCGTTCTTAACCTGAGGTACTACTTTAGCTAATGGGGCTTCCTGCTGCCGCCACACCGTCAGTGCACAATTTCTGTTCTTGTCCTGAGGTAAAGTTCTTAACCTGAGGTACTACTTCTGGGTTAGCAGAGTCTGTAACC
Organism: Podarcis cretensis; assembly: GCF_951804945.1. Lineage (NCBI taxonomy): Eukaryota > Metazoa > Chordata > Lepidosauria > Squamata > Lacertidae > Podarcis > Podarcis cretensis. The sequence goes on along the minus strand of NC_137182.1, from coordinate 24,529,212 downwards.
CGAAGTGTTTGTAACGCGAGGTGTTTGTAACCCGAGGTACCACTGTAATTGGCAAAATTGTACTAATCCTGGGTAAACATTGGAAAACTAATAAAAAATTATTTATTAAAAAAACACCCTAATACAGTATAATCTAAGCCTCCTACAGTAAGCTTCACTCCCTATATCAGACCTACCCATTTTCCACAAACCAATTCTTACTATTACAATGGTACCTCGGCTTTTGAACATCTCCGTTGACGAACATTTCGGTTTTTCGAACGCCATAAACCTGGAAGTAAATGCTTCGGTTTTCAAACACACCTCGGAAGTCGAACATGCCACACAGCTTCCACTGAGTGCAAGATCAGTGAGGCCTAGGTAAAGGTAAAGGTACCCCTGCCCATACGGGCCAGTCTTGACAGACTCTGGGGTTGTGCGCCCATCTCACTCAAGAGGCCGGGGGCCAGCGCTGTCCGGAGACACTTCCGGGTCACGTGGCCAGCGTGACATCGCTGCTCTGGCGAGCCAGAGCCGCACACGGAAACGCCGTTTACCTTCCTGCTGGTAAGCGGTCCCTATTTATCTACTTGCACCCGGAGGTGCTTTCGAACTGCTAGGTTGGCAGGCGCTGGGACCGAGCAGCGGGAGCGCACCCCGCCGCAGGGATTCGAACCGCCGACCTTTCGATCGGCAAGTCCTAGGCGCTGAGGCTTTAACCCACAGCGCCACCTGCGTCCCTCAGTGAGGCCTAGCTGTTGGCTATTGAGTTTTCGGTTTTCAAATGTTTCAGAACTCACACAGTCTTCCATAACAGATAACGTTCGAAAACCAAGGTACCGCTGTATAACCATTGTGTGCTCACCTTGGTGCCAAAGACAGCACTGAGCATCCTTGGGCAGCTACTAGGGCATCGGCAGGACCCACTTGCGATACCTGCCCTGAGTACCCTTGGTTTTGTTTTTTTACCCCTGGGCTGGCACTCTGAGCAGGATTGGGCAGCTGGATCTAACCAGCCTTTAAAATTCCCCTAATGCCCCCAAACTTAGCATTGGTGTGAGTTGTTGCGGGAAACTGAGGCGCAACTAAATCAAGAGCCAATTCTGGCCCACTTCCTCCCCTGCTTTCTTCTTGGCGAGAGGTAAAAGTTTCTGGAAGGGAAGAGTGGTGGAGGAATGGAGCTCTTTGAACGTAGGAAAAGAACCTGGCAAACGCATATTATGATTCATTGGTCTCCTTTCTATGGATAGCTATGCTCAGATAAACCTTAAACACAATACCAAAATCAGCTAAAAAGAACTTTATTTCTGACGTTCAGGCCATTGGAAATGTAGCCACAATCAAGGAGGAGGTATCGTCAGACCGTGGGGTACCCCAAGGTTGGCAGAGGTACAAAATATTCAGGGGGAAAAGCTAAGCAGGGCTGGGGAGGATCCCAAACAGCCCAAAGAGGACTGAGCGAGTTTAATGGCTGCAGAATGCTATTTTTTGGGGGGGGGGGGCGACACAGAAATCCAGGCGGGAGGGGGGATGCAATGGAGTACTTCTGGAGCAGGCTTGGCTGGCTGACCAGATCAGGAGCACGTCTCCATGCAACGTTTTGTTGCAGCGCTCACTTCTCTTTAGTTAGCTATCTAGAACATTCACATCAACCACCAGTAGCCAGGAAACACTGCGTATGAAGACCTTCAGTGTCTCATCGGTTGACGAAAGGGAACCACAGATGTTTCTAGAGGCAGATCTGCCCCAGGCAGGGCATTCCATAAGGCAAGTGCCACTGCAGGCTAAATCCCTAATTAGTTCCCTGGCTGAGATCTCACTTCATGCAGGGGGACAGAAGAAAGAGGCATCAGCCACAGGTCTCAGAAGGATGGAGTGGGGCTGAACCACACAGGAAGCAGAAGCTGTGGTGGGGCTGGGGAAAGGAGGGGTGACACAGAAGCTAGACACTGGACACTCCCAGTTGCGGAAAGCAAGTCTCTAGACCAGGATTTCCCAAACTTGAGTCTCCAGCTGTTGTTGGACCACAACTCCCATCATCCCTAGCTAGCAGGACCAGTAGTCAGGGATCATGGGAAGTGTAGTCCCTAAAAACACTGGAGACCCAAGTCTGGGAAACACTGCTCTAGGGTTGACATGTCTTCTTTTGGAGGGGAAACCTGGCAATCTGGGGCATGGGTGGCTTGGGGTCAGGCTCTGTATTGGAGGGTAACTGCACACACACAAAAACCTCAACAACTTTCCAGATATTTACTTCTTGAAATATGGCAACCCCACTCTAAGCACACACTGCACCATTGCCCCAACTGATGGAACTGCTCTTAATAGGGCTTTTGCTGACTTTCTGCTTTGTTTCTGGCTATTAATTTAACTGGATGGTTTTAAACAAGCCGCTGTATGACCCTTGTCTTTTTAAAAATGAGGAGGCAGGAAAACATGCCTTTGCTAAAACGAGCCATTCCATAGCCTCAACTCACCTAAAGATGAACACCTCAAACCACATCAGGTACACAAACTGGCAATCCCTTCCTAGTATAAATCAGGCAGGAATCATCCTTGCTTGGTTAGAACAGTTTTATTCCAGGAGGCTCTTACACTGCAAATGTTCCTCTGATGTTACATTCCTCCAATGTTTCATACATATCGTATATTTTACACTTTTATTTTGTAAACTGGTTTTGAGACCCGGATGGTGAAAAGCAGGGTATAATTTATTCCATCCAGGAAAAAGGGCTCCAGAGATGTGGAGCTGTCGCCAAGGCTGCCTTCAAATATAGCTCAGTTCAGTAAATTTTAACCCAGTCTCAATAAGTGCCTATATCTTGGGAGGTTTAAGCCACTAGATAAAAGAAAGTCACTAACAGAGGGAGGAATTCTAAATACTGTACAGCCCTGGTTGGCCACAAGGGGCAGCAAAGTCATATACTTTTGGGGCCACCTTTAGCGGGAAAACTCAGTGGAAGCCCGTTCAATTCTGAAGCAATTCTATATTACGTGAGTAGCAAGAAACTCCTTTAAGGAGGTCGCTGATAAGGGGAATGGCACGTTCTAATAATGCTTAGTAAATGTGCTTGCTGGTTTCGGTTGAGATACTGTTTTGAGTTATACCACTCGGCAAGGCAGGCTATACTGGGCAATGTGGGGCAGAGTCCCACTGTTATTTTTTTCTGCACCCCAAAATCCAAAGCTGTAACTCAGCCTTCCCATGCCTCACCATCCCACTGAGTCATGTTCATTCAGAAACTTTTCTAGAGCAGAGCCGTGTGTCGCGACATGTGAGTGTGTCAGCTGCAGTGTGTAAGTCTAAGTGTAAGGGCAAGCACTCCCCATGCTCCTTCCGGGGCTGGAAAGGCGTTAGTTTAACCTCCGGTTTGCGAGTAAAACTGAATTAAAGGTAAAGGGACCCTTGACCATTAGGTCCAGTCGTGGCCGACTCTGGGGTTGCAGCGCTCATCTCGCTTTATTGGCCGAGGGAGCCGGCGTACAGCTTCCGGGTCATGTGGCCAGCATGACTAAGCCGCTTCTGGTGAACCAGAACAGCGCACGGAAACGCCATTTACCTTTCCGCCGGAGCGGTACCTATTTATCTACTTGCACTTTGACGTGCTTTCAAACTGCTAAGTCGGCAGGAGCAAGGATTGAGCAACGGGAGCTCCCCCCATCGCGGGGATTCGAACTGCCGACCTTCTGATCGGCAAATCCTAGCCACTGTGGTTTAACCCACAGCGCCACCTGCATCCCTTTAAACTGAATTACTGTGTCACAAAATGATGCAAAACCGAGTTACTGTGTCACAAAACAACGCATGTCTAAAAAGTGTGTGACCGGCATGAAAAGTTCAGAAAGCTCTGTTCCAGAGCCTTTTCTGCCCACCAGTTTTTTGGTATAACCAGCTGAAAAATTACAGGGATATCTGACGCGGACTCCTAGAAATGCAAGACTTCCAGGGGTCCAACTTTCCCCCTCTGACACTCTGGTCCAAGAAGCATGCTTAAGTTTATCTGCTGTATTTTTTAATTTTTGCGAGGGAGGAAAATGGGAAGAAAACCAGTTGACCTTGCCTCCCCTTAGCTGCCCTGTCCACCAGTATAGCAGCTTCACTGGTTACCAGTATCACTGCTGGCCATTGTGCAACAACAGCATTATGGAGCCACCACTCACTTCTATGGGAGAGCAAAGAAGAAGGCAGAGCACAGCTAAGGTGGTGCTCCCCCCTCCAATTCCAGACACCCATTACACCAGTGTCAGGACAGTGCAGGCAAGTTCACTACCAGCAAGTCAAATCCATTGCACCAAGGACCAACAATGCTGACAGCAGCAGCTCTGGTTAAAAATAGCAACCCAGAACGCCCACGACTCTACCGTATATTCAATTACTCCAATCATCTGAAAGTTAAAGTATCTGCAAAATTCTGCTCCAGACCATCCCTTAGTAGCTAATAGGAGCAAGGCAAAATTTGTCAGGAGTCTTGAAAAGGGGCCAAGAGGAGAGGGCTTCAGCTGAATTCTGTACACATGGCTTGGCATCTCCAGCCTGACCAAGAGAAGGGGTGCAGTGCCATGGAATTTTTTTGCGTACTATTCTGTTTCTTGCACACCGCCTTGAGTCCAAAAATCCGATAATTCAAATGGAAAGCCCAGCTCCAGGGAGGGGAGGCGGAAATTTACAGCGGAATTTTTTGGAAACCACAAGGATCAAAGCTAAACTGACCCGGGGCGTGCGGCGGAGGCGGTGGAGGCAGAGGAAAAGACTGGAGGGACGAAGACCCCATCGGACCCACTAGGACAGATGTAGGCAGTGTCCCACTGATATCGTCTAGAAGAAGAACATAAAAAATAATTGAAATGTCCAGGAACTAAGAAAAACTCAAATGGGTGTAAGACAGGCTTGCATTAGCTTCACCTTCTCCAAGACCCAAACATTCACCTTGAGAGTCTTCTACATCAATTAAAAAAAGCGTGAAGACACATGCTTAGCAAAGGTTTATCCATACTTATTTGTGGCATGCACAGATTGTAAAGCGTTGGCTATCTTGCGTACTAAGATGAAAAGCTACCCTTTCAGGAAAAGTTTCCTTGGGTGGGTGGGGAGGGAAACAACTTCAGATGCTGCAATGCTTCATCTTTTGATGGTCTCTTAGCCATCTGTCAATATGGTTGCCCATAAGCCGTTTATTCCTGGGATTGTTTATCACCATTTAATAATGTGAGCAATCACTTCTCATAGGCAGAAAGGTGTCCCAACGTGTATGCACACATATATACACACACACACTGGTGTCGCTGAAGATGCAAAAGTTCATATATTGACTTGCGGGGTGCAAAATCCTTTGAAAGACCAGGTCTTAACATGATCATAGAATCAGAGGCAGAAGGGACCCCAAGGGTCATCTAGCCAACCCCCCTGAAATGCAGGAATCTCAGAATCCAGTCTCCCATCCAATTTGAAACCATACCAAACCCTGCTTAGCTTTGCAAATGTGCAGGCAATTTTATCGCTGCACCAAGGAATCCGTTTAAATCTGAGAGATGCTGAAGGTGGGCTGGTGGGTGTTTTTTTTTTTTAATAGAATAGCTATATTTTATAGAAAGCAGGTGTAACAGCTTGGAAGGTTCAGCCACGCCAGCACAGCCCACCAGACATGCCCACCAAGGGACTCAGCGAAACTTCCTGGCTTTGTCTGTGACTGCAAAATAGGGAGGAGGAGCCCACAAGCACCTGCCAAGCCATAACCCACAGTTGGCTGGTTCTATCTGCAAAGGTGGAGGACATGCCAAACAGGCCTGACTCAGTGTTCCCCCGAAAAAGGGCTTCCTGGCTTAAAATGCATAGAAGCTTCATTTCAAAGATGGGGCACCTGCGTCCCTCCAGATGTTGCATTATCCCTGGCATCTGGAGGGCCACAAGTCCCACCCCCCACACCCACTTTAGACGCTGGCAATGCTGCTACTCTGCCTGGCTTTATATAGCAGGAAACCTCAGGCACAGGAGCCAAACACAGCTGTCCATCTGGCCCCTCGGGGCTCTCTCCAAACGGTACTTCCTTCATCACTGGCCTGCTTTTCCCCTTCCTTGACTGCTTTTGCCAGGCTGGAAAGTGCCCTTGACCTGGGATAATACCTACTGCTGCTCGCTTGGGTGGAAGATGGGAGAGATATGCGTGTGCACACACACATAGAAACTTCTGGCTTGCGTGGCTAGAACACAACATTGCACCCTGTGCATTCTGGCCTCACCCACAACCAGGAAGGAATGTGAAAGGTCCCTGCTTTATTGTAACACTGACATGATACCATGCTGCCCATAGTCCTACCCGTAGCAGCAAGTGATGATGCCTATCTCTTGTAACACCTACTTCAGCGTTTCCCAAACTTGGGTGTCCAGCTGTGGTTTGTTTTTATTTTTTACTACAATTCCCATCACCCCTGACCGCTTGTCCTGCTAGCTAGGGATGATGGGAGTTGTAGTCCAAGAACAGCTGGAGACCCAAGTTTGGGAAACCCTGATCTAGCCTAAAACTTTCTATAGCAACTAGCTTTCTATGCACTTCGTACCATCTCCTTTGTTAAAGCGCCAGCCCTCTCTTGTCGCCAGCCTCCCACGCACAAAAGGAGTGCATAAAGCGCGATGCAGGAAGTTCATTCATCCTAAAGGGTGGAAAATCCAAGTGCATTTCCAGCTGTTCAAGGGGAAGATCTGATGCCCAACATAAAACGAGAGGTTGGCGCAAGTGCGGGGATACGAGTCCATTCAAAGAGACACAACTGCTTCTGAGCTTTAGAAAGGAAATTGAATTTAAGGCTGCACATATAATAAATGCTGCCAAAGTTTCTGAGCTAGATGGAACAAAATGGGCAGGTGCAGGCAGATGTGTATGCTTAAATCTGGCAGGGCTAAGATAGCTCCCATCATCCCTGACCACGCTCGCTGGGGCTGATGGGGGCTGGAGTCCAGCAACATTTGGAGGGCCACAGGTTCCCCATCTCTGATCATAGAATCGTAAGAGTTGGAAGGGACCCTGGGAGTCATCTAGTCCAAACCTCCCGAAATGCAGGAATTTCAACACACAGACTCCCATCCAATGCGAAACCATACCGGACCCTGCTTAGCTTTGCAAATGTGCCAACAGTTCTATTGCTGCACCATTTTATAATTATATATGAACTTGTTTGCAAGTATGCACACAAATGATCCATCTGCAAGAATCTGTTATCCTTTTCTTTTTTGAAAGCAAGCCAGCTTCTGGACATTGTAACTATGTAAATACGTGGGTTTGTTTTTTTAAAAAATACACCGGGGGGGGGGGGGGCAACACTAAGCAGTATCTCAATAGCCAAAAAGGCTATGAACAGGAATTCCAGGAGTGAAGGGAAAGAGATCAGTGTGACCTATTTGACTCTTCCACCATGGGTAGCAAAAGCAGTGAAATTATGCAAAACAAACATGCAACTTTGCATAATACATAAAGGCTGCTGAATTTAACTTCTTGGCTCCGGTTTTGGTTGTGCTGCGCAGGATTTGGGGATGAGGGGGAGGAAGAGAGCACAGAAGATGACACGAGGCGGCTTCTCCGAGAACAAAAACCCAAAGGCTGTGAAGTGCTACACACCAAATGGGTTTTAAGAGGCTTCCTTCCGTTCACTGAAAAAGATCATTACAAAGCAGCAGATGGGAAAGATGGGGCAGGGCCTATTCTTGGGGGGGAAGAGGGAGGGAGGGAGGACTCTGGGCGAAATGTGCAGTTTCGCAAAAGGTAGTTCAAGAGACAAGCAGTACCCAAAAGGCTGAGGCTTCGCCGTGGGGGAGGTGGCGGCGTCGGAGGGTGTGGGGACGTCAGACCGCGCTGGGAGATGTCGACATCAACCAAAGACACTGTCTCACCTAGGAAGATGTGGAGAAAGTAGATATTAGAACCAACAGCATCCCAGGGACTTGCATTTAAACCAGCACCCAATCCCCAGGAGGTACTTTTCACTGCCAGGCCTGCGATCATCTGATGCAGCTGCCTATAAACATGTGCAGAGTGCCTTTTCCCTTGCCAGTAAGCAACTGCACCCAGCTCTCCTTCGTGACTTGTCAAATTTAGAAGATTTCTAGACATCTCGAAGAGGGGTGACGTTGAACAACACTGAAATGCCATAAAACACACACCCTTTAAATTGAAGAGCTTAATCTGTGCACTGTCTAAATAGAGCAAACGTAGAAACCACAAGCTGCATTCAGCTAGGTGCTACTCAGAGCAGACCCACTGAAATTAATGGTCCCCAAGTTAGTCATGCCTATTAATTTCAACGGGTCTACTCTGAGTAAGACTTGCATGGAAAGCAACCCTGTATCCCTGGAATGTTAATGATAGAAATTAACGATCACCATCTGATGGTGTGTATCTGAATGGGCCACCCTGCCTTCCTTTCTAAACAGCTGAGTAACAGCCCGTAATACACCTGGTGATGATCTCCCCACCCCAAACAATACGCAATGGATAAGACGAGCATAAACTTGCCCTGACCTATATTTGAAACCAGGAAATGAATCAAGTTATTCTCCAGCGTTGAAGTCAAAGCCACGCTTCCTATTGCAACTTTGGAGTAACCGCCATGGAACACAACAAGCCATAGATCGCGTAGGCTTGCCCTCCTTTGGTGTTTGGAATGGAGTCAGATCCTGCGCTCCCTAGATTCTCAAATGCATCCTCTGCCACAAGGGCGGAGAGACACTTTCGGTGTCCGACTCCAAAGCACTGCCTTTTCCTACAGGTCCTCCATAGTTACACTGAACTGCAACCTACTTGCTGTTACACCAAGTAGGGAACTGGTAGAAGTTAGAATCAGCATTTTGCCCTCTGCATTTCCTTAGATGCAACTCTGTGATCTCTGATTTTGTGGGTTTATTTTTTTAACCACTAACCTTTTAAAGCTAATAATAATAATAATAATAATAATAATAATAATATTCTCTGATCTGGGTGAGCCTATGTAAATTTTCCTAGCACCACACTAATGTCCTCTCAGCCTAGTTACTGAGATTAAACCTAACTCAGGCAGAGGGTTAGTGTATTTATTTATTAAATTTCCTTTCAGCCCTTCCTCCTAAAGAAGCCTGGGGCTGTTATATATAGGTGAGTTGCTGGCAGAATTGTTTGCACCCTGATAAAGTCCCTTAATCCACAAGGGACTGGTTGACTCTGATCAGGAATTAGGGATAGTTACTGATAGTGGTGAATTTTAGAGTATCCTGGGTAAAGCTGGAGCAACTGGACACCCTGATTTACGAAGTGTTTTCTGCTGCCACCCCTCTCCCCAGAATGCAAGAGGAAGGACTCTCTAAAGCAGCCTTTTCCCCATCCTGGGTCCCCAGATGTTGCTAAATTGCAACTCCCATCATCCATGGTCACTGGTTATGCCGGCTGGGATGAGGGAGGCTGGGCTCCAGGAGTAGTCTCATCCTGCCATGCGTTTGCAAAGATATGTTTTATTACATATCACGCACAGACACATATGCGCACAAAGTATTTTTTAAATGCTTACACTGAGATATAATAAAAATGTAAGGATGTCATCACGCAGCCCCCTTCCAAGGATTTGTAGTGCCTCAACACAAATCTGGATTGCAAAGCGGGATGGAATGGCATGGGGGTGGACAAGCAGAGTGAGAAGGGGCACAGCACATGTTTCCCCCCCCCCCAAAAAAAAGGCAAAATCACTCCAAAGCTAGTTATGGGTTTTTTTAAAAAATAAAATAAAAGTGCTACTATTCTTAGGTTTAAAGACCCACAGCAACACATTATACATGCACAGAATAATAAAACCACAAGCACTTCCTTCAAGGGAAAAGGAGAGAGAAATCAAGCTTGACACTCACCCGTGAAGAGGGGACCGAAAGCAACTGGAGAAAAGGCACTTTGCGTTCGCATCAATCTCTGTTTTCTATAAAAAAGACGGACAGGTGAGCCTGTAAATAAGACAATGCTGGGTGTCTGTTCCCCTCTCAAAGGCTCCATCCTTCTACCCACGAATGCTGCCTCAAGAGATCCAAAAACTCTGCTTTTGAATTATATTATCTGATTATAAGGAGCATAGGGAGAGGGTAGCTGCAACAAGGACACTATTTCAACACAGGCTGGTTTGCAACCTCATAGGGCTGCATTCCTATGCACATTTACCTGGTAGTGTCATTTGGCTGAATGAGGCTTACTTCCAAGTAGGCATGAATGGTATCATGCTGCATTGTTAACTCATAAGCTGCCTCAAAAAGGGTAGGGGAGCCAGGGTGAAAATATCTAAGTAAATAAGACAAACCCAATCATTCTGTCCATTCAGCCCAAGATGCTGATTTAGGGAGTTTGAGGTTTTACTCTAAAACACACCTTGAATATAATTTTCCACCTGGGAGAATGAAGCAGGCTCCTGGCTTTAATTCAGAAAAAAAAAATTGCACGCCTCAGCTATCAGAAGGCTGCGCCGTCATCTGGCCTCTGGGCCCCCATCATTAAGAATTAAGATGCAACGAAGCTTCTAGACCCCATGGTGGCAGTTATTAAACTCAATCTAACCAGAAGCGATTTGAGGAATCACTAGTATCCAAGGTGAAAGACTGGCATTCTTCAGGGGCATTAGCACCCCAATAAGGTTTCCCTTAGAAGTTGTGGTCACTTTACAGAGTCAACTGGATTTCTGTGTTAAAGATGTTAGAAGGGCAGGAAACAAATGACGCTTGCTTGCTCATGAAACATCAACCTGCTCTTGTTCTGCAACTTCTGCCCTTTTTATGCTTGGATTTTTCAAACTACTTTTATGACATTTAAAAAAAAACCATTTGTTTTTCAAGGAAGGTCAATTTCTATGGTAATGTCGCTATTATTGGTGAGAGCGGCTTTGACTGCACCCTTTCCCACTCCATACATAAAGGTAAAGGTAAAGGGACCCCTGTCCATTAAGTCCAGTTGCAGATGATTCTGGGGTTGCGGACTTCATCTCAATTTACTGGCTGAGGGAGCCGGCGTACAGCTTCCGGGTCATGTGGCCAGCATGACTATGCCACTTCTGGCGAACCAGAGCAGCGCACGGAAACGCCGTTTACCTTCCCGCTGGAGCGGTACCTATTTATCTACTTGCTCTTTGACTTGCTTTCGAACTGCTAGGTGGGCAGGAGCAGGGACCGAGCAACGTTCTGATCGGCAAGCCCTAGGCTCTGTGGTTTAACCCACATCGCCACCTGCGTCCCACTCTATACAGAGATATACACATAAGGGCTGGGTCATATCTGGCTTTCAGTGTTATGATATATCACCAGCTAGACATCGCAATATAATGATGTATCACAATGTCCGAAATAAGGATGGAGCTATGTAGAGGCATTGGCTGGCTTCATGTTTTTTTCCTGAATCGTAATTTAGTACACATACACCATAGTCTGCAATATATTGCCAAGTCAAAAATTATGAAACCAATTATCACAAATATGGACTTCAAACCAGTTTTGGACGATATATCGCCCAGTCCTAATAAACACATCCCTTCCCAGCCATCTTTAACCACAGACAAGTGTGAGTGAAGAGGGTCTATCCTTTTTTTACTCTCACTGACCGTGCCATCAGTTCAGCCATTGCACAGGTGTGCTTAATTTGAAAGCGCACCCACCACCCAAATCTAACTTTTAATCATCAATGGGGGGGGCGGAGCAGAGCGGAGCAAGGGACATTTGCAATGGTACTCCATTTTCTGGGCCCAGAAACCACAAATAGAAAATGTGGCTAGACGCCACAAATTATGTCAGTGTTCGTTAACAGGAAACCGTATTCTATCACACATTTTTAAATAGCCAATTTTCCAAGGGGCCACGCTGACAAATCGGTGGTAATTTAGGCCACCTTCTTCTCCCAGCAGCAAAAATCAAACAGTGGAACAGAAGTGTAGACCACAGTGCACACAAATCACAAATTATTCCAGTACGCACCATAAATTTAAAGCACACACCGAGCCCCAAAGAACCCTGGAAAGGGTTGTTTACCCCTCAGAGCTACAATTCCCAGCAACCTTAAACTACAATTCCCAGAATTTTTCCTTTGGAGGTGTGTGTTTTAAAGTTGTGGTGTATATGAGGTAACTGAAATGCCTTAAGATGAAAAGGTGTTATATACATACACACATATATACTCAGTTTTCAAAAATTTACAAATACACACCTTACAATCACATGGTTCCAATACATAATACTTCCCTTCCCACCTTTTGTGGTTTCTTGTCTTATTTAAATTTTTAACACAGCATTTTCCACTTTACTCCATTTTTAAGTTATTCTGCAGTTTATCTTTGATCATAATTTAAGCTGATCGATTTAAGTTAACCCTACCAAGGCACTTGCTTGCATACCATAATTTTTCAGGCATTACCACAAATGTTTCCCACTCTTTAATTAATTTTGTCCCCCTTGGTTTCTTGTTACACCTGTTACGTTTTGCCATTTTGGCATCAGTTTGGTCAGCCAAACTTTGGTTGGTAAAGCATCCTCGTTGCTCCTCTGGGCAAAGATCACAAGGTATTTTTGTGCCCCGAGACACAACTGTGATTCATAAACATCCTGGAGCAAGATGAGATAAGCTCCTCCAAAAGTATAAGAACTTCTTTATATGTGGGCAAATGAAATCAATTCTATAGAACGTGGCTATTTTCAAGTCTGCTTGTGTTGGGTTGGAGTTATCTCTGGGTTTTGAGCCCCATTCTCAACCCCTAAAAGGAAAAAAAAGTCTGCTGTTAACATGGGACAGGAGCATTTTCCTTTTGGACTCTCGGACCCTTCCTTCGCCATTAACCTCTGAAGTTCAGAAACCCATAAGTAAGCGCAGAGCAGAGAAAAATGACATAAATGCTTTGCGGGGGGCGGGGGGCGTCCATAGATAACTCAAGCCACATTTTGTAAGTGAGAGCAACAGATAACTAGACAGAAACAAAGTTCAGCCCAGGGGGGAAAAAAATCCTATTTGATTTTGGGTGGGAATTTTCTCACACTTCAGAGGTGAAAGCCAGTCACCCCTTGAACACAAAATGGAACCCATCCATGCCAACTATGCCTGGAGTTAGAGATCACATCCATATGAATTCCCCCTCAAGGAATCCTGGGAACTGTGGCTCCCCCCCCCCCGAACTACAATTCCTGGCACTTTTAAACTACAGCTCCCAGGATTCTTTGCAGGAGGGCATGTGCTTCAAATGTAGATGTGGCCAGAGTTGGAAGGGGCCTTGTAGGCCCCCTAGTCCCTCCTCGATGCAGGGAATCTAGAGCTACACCATACACAAGAGGTGGCTGTCCATGAAGACCTCCAAAGAGTGAGACCCTACCTCTCTAGAGAGTGTGGAGGGTGGCATAAACCCAATTTACTCAACAAAATATCCTTCAAAAGTATCTTCAACTCTGTCTCAAAGACATAAGATGTTCTTTCTTCGCATGATTCCCTTTGGAGCATTAGTCCCAAAACGTGTCTTCTTCATATTGCTATACTGATTTCGTTTTTCTCTCACCCTTCTACCAAAAAGTTCGGGATACCTGACCCCCTCCTATATTTTATATTCACAATACCCCTGTGAAGAAGGAGGTGCAATGGCCCAGTCCTCACAGAGATGACAAATCTGTACCTGGGTTGAACCACACAGCATGGAAGGAGAGGTCAACATGGTGGAATATTCCTCCATGAACATGTGCAATTCCTCCAGAAAGAAAACCAGCATTTTGGCATTATTGTTGAGGAGGAGGAGTCCATCATGCAACACCTCATACGCAATCTGAATTGGTACGAACCAGACACAAGCCCATCCCCTCAGCAAGAACTAGCTAAGAGTGAGTGGCAAACTTCAAATCTAAGTAGAGATACAAACCCAGGAATCTAGCAAACTCCAGTTTCCATTGGAATAGGAATGGCTTTTTAAGTAAAACGAATAATTATGGGTCTTTCCACTCTACCACCCCTGCTTTCTGTCTTACATACACCCATTTACACACACACACACGGGCCCTAAAACAAAAAGTAGTGGTAGTTAATACTTCTCGTAAGCTGCCTCAGAAGGGTTTGTATTCTGAAAGGCAGGGTGTAAAATAATTGTAAGAAATAAACACACACATACAGTGGTACCTCGGGTTAAGTACTTAATTTGTTCCAGAGGTCCGTTCTTAACCTGAAACTGCTCTTAACCTGAAGCACCACTTTAGCTAAAGGGGCCTCCTGCTGCCGCCGCACCACCAGAGCACGATTTCTGTTCTCATCCTGAAGCAAAGTTCTTAACCTGAGGTATTATTTCTGGGTTAGCAGAGTCTGTAACCTGAAGCGTATGTAACCCGAGGTACCACTGTACACACACACACACAAACACACCCTTGGTTTTTCAACATATGGTATATGAATAAAGCTGCCCTAACCAAACCACCGGTCTCTTTATCCCAGACTTTTCCACTGTGACTGGCAGGTGTCAGGCAAAGAGGCCCTTCCATGCCCTTTTCCACCAGCACCATTTACTGGAGATGCCTGGGAACTTTTGAATGGAAAGCACATCTTCTACCACTGAGCTGTGAAAGAACAGACCAAAGAGAATTTATACTAATCACCAGCTGTAACCTACAAAGTTGAGAAATGGTTCGTGAACCCCAGAGTTATATGCTCTGCTTTATGCCCAGAAGAGTCCATTAGCCTCTCTATTGCTTTAAGGATAAAAATAATAAATTATACTAAGAAAGCTTTGCAGCACAGTGGTTGTGGGGAACCAAAGGCCCTCCAGATGCTACTGAACTACAGCTCCCATCATCCCTGGCCATTGGCCATGCTTGCTAGGGCTGATGGGAGATGTAGTTCATTAATGTCTGGAGGGTACACCTGTGCTACAGCATCAATAATACTAATAATTTTATTATTTATAAAGAACTATCGCTAAATGTAACTGAAAAATTACAACTAGGCCAGTCTCGTCCTACTATGCAATGCTCCTTGAACTCTGATTTCTCCATCGAAACATCTAGGCCTCAAAAACTGGCAAATCCACCATACCACCACTGTGAACTACTATTCCAACACCTGAACACAAGAGTATTTACTCTTAAGCCCTTAGGATAGTGAAATTAGCAAAGGCCTTTTCTTTAAAAAACACTCCTATGCCTCACAGAGAAAATCCATGTTTAGTTCCCTCAACCTTAAAGCCTTCTGTCCACAACTGGAAAACACAACACTAGGTCTCAGATAAGCCACCTTTAGTTACGTTGCCAAGCGACAATTAAAAACAGAAAACCCACCAGTCATTGTTTATCTACTGGTTCCCATGCTGTGTGTTACCCCTCACCTTGAGATTGTGTGTAACCCAACGTGGTGCCCCTCCGGATGTGGTGGACTACAACTCCCATCATTCCTAGCTATTGGAGCTGATGGGAGTTGTAGTCCACAACATCCAGTGGGCACCATGTTGGCTCCCCCTGCTCTGCTGCCTAACACCAGGGTGTTCCTTTTCAGTCAAAGGTTTTGCACATCTTGAGAGAATCCAGTGAGAGGCCTCTCCTGTTCCACGAGGAAAAGGGAAACAAGTGTGAACGCCTTCCAGGCAGTTCACAGCTTCTAGCCTTTCGCCACCAGAGAACTCCAGCCTCCAAAGTCACCAGTGAAGTCCTCCTTTGGTATTCAGGGCTTAGGACAGGCTTCCTCAAACTTGGCCCTCCAGATGTTTTTGGCCGACAACTCCCATGATCCCTAGCTAGCAGGACCAGTGGTCAGGGATGATGGGAATTGTAGTCTCAAAACATCTGGAGGGCCGAGTTTGAGGAAGCCTGGCTTAGGAGTTCTAACAGAACACAGAAAGATGCATCATAACAGCTCAGGACATTGGTCTACCTAGATGTCTGGCAGTGGCTCTCCAGACACTGGAGAGAAGATTCTTTCAGTCAAAAGACTGGATGGAGCAGCAGGTGAACCTGGGACCTTCTGCATGCAAACCATTGGTGGTTGCAGATAGAAGGGTGGGAAGCGGAATCTCCTAATCCCAAGTGGAAGCCAGGAAGACTTATTTTTTTTTTGGGGGGGGGGGGGGGACAGATTGTCTCTTCTCTTTTGAGGTGCTGCCCAAGAAAAGCCAAGAACTAAATTATCTATCCTTCACGGCATAGGAGCCAACTCCTGGAGCCTGAGGTTCCTTTGCGCTCCCCCAATAAAATATTGGAGGGAGCAGGGCCCCCCAAAGTCAATGGACATTGTCATTCAAATGGTGTGGGTGCGGAAGCCGTGTGTTCAATTATGCAGGGTAGGGCTTACCTGGGCCCCCCATATTTTATTCTAGTTGGCCCCCCTGCTTCACAGACTCCCTACCTGAATCCATAGCCAGGAAACAAGCACCTGAGAATCCACGGTTACAAGCATAGTCTCAGTCTCAGCCTTTGACACCCAGGATACTCCTCCAACAGACGGTCCCTTGCCAGATCTCCAGCTTTCCTCTCCTCACCCCCCCTTTTTTTTCTTTCCTCTTACCTGCCCGACTCTTGCTCCCGACACCCTGGGTGGGACACATCGGGGAGGCTCCCTGCCGTGCCGGAGGTGGCTCGGGGGGCTGCGGCTTGCAGCAGCTCCCTCTCCCCGGCCCGACGTGCACCAGCGGGGGTTGTCGGGTTGCACGACGCTCCGCTGCAGCTTTTGGTGCGGAAAAGGCGGCTCAGGCGAATCTTCAAGGAGCCTTTCCTCGAGGGGGCGGCGGAGGAGCTCGGGCGGTTGCCTCCGACGGCGGGCACCGGGCCTGCCGGAGGTGGTGGAGGAGGAGAACCCGAGGTAGTGGTGGTTGCAGCAGCGGGTGCTTGGAAGCGGCTACCCGCCGCGACGACCGGGCTGGAGGAATCTGCCTGCCCGACAGCCGCTTCCACCTCCTCTTCGTCTTCCTCGTCGGGGCCGAGAGCTTCTAACACGAGCAGGGCGTCGCTGGTCTCTTCCCCCGGGGGCAACAAGGGCATCGTGGGCGGAGGGGCTAGAGGCGGCGGAGGCAAGAGGCTCAGGCACGGGCAATCTCCGGGAGGCTTGCCCGGCCCTCCCGGGGCCGTCGGGGGAGCCTGGTGTAGCCCCAAGGCGGCCAGCTGCAACTCCAGGCCGGCCCCCGGGGGGAAGAGGAGGCCGCCAGCCGCTCCGCTCCAGCATCGTCCCCCTCCAGGCTCGCCTTTCGGCGCGTCCAGGAGAGCGCACCGGTGCCTGGCGCACAGCAGCTCCGAGGGCGGTCGAGGCGTCGAAGGCGTGGGCAGGCAGGCGGACGGGGAAACCCCCGACGGCTCTCCCGCTTCGCCGGGGCGGAAGACCAGCAGCTGCGAGCCTCGGAGCCCGCCCGCCCTTCCACGATCCCCGGCGACGGCAGCGGAGCTTTCCCCGACGGCTCCGCCGAGCGCCAACCCGGCTGCGGCTGACTCGGCCCCGCCGTAGCCCAGCAAGCGGCTCAGCACCCGGTACGAGGCCGCCGCCGCTGCAACCGCTTCGCCGCCTCCGCCGCCTCCGGGCTCCGCCGCCGCCGCGGCCGCCGCCGCTGCTCCTCCTCCGGCCCGCTGCATCGCGCTAAGGGAGGCGGTGCATTGCATGGAGCAAAAGGCGAGCGGGCCTCGCCAAGCAAGCTGGACGGGGAGGCCGGCCCCGGATCCAGATCGGCTGTCCCAAAAAGCTCAAGGCTTTCGCTTGCTTGCTTGCTGGCTTGCTGGCTTGCCTGGTCGCTTAGGGGCCCGCCCGAGCAGTGGGTGTGCACGCCCTCCGACTTCCCTTTCCGCTGATGCGCCCGATGATGCGCTCTCCAATGTGACCAGCCCGTCCGCGGCTGCGGCTCCTCTCTACGCTGCGCGCGCGCAGACGCTCCTCCCTCCGCCTCCTGCGCACTAGTCCCAGCTGTTCCTTCCAAGCTCGAATGCAAACAGATGTTCCCAAGCCGCGCTCTCCGGCCGATGCTGCCAGACTCTTGGTTAGACCCACCCCATTCGTGGAAAGCCCCGCCCTCCATCCTAACACTAACCCCCCAAAAGTAGGGTTGCCATACTTCAAAAAGGACCTCCGCGAAAGTTCTTGAGCCAAAAAACCGCGATTTTTCGATGGACTTTACTTTTTGAAAATATACCTATATTCTGAGTAATATACACATTCTTCCAAGGCACATTACCTGTAATAGTTATGTTTTCCCTACTATAAAGGTAAAGGTACCCCTGACCATTAGGTCCAGTCGTGGCCAACTCTAGGGTTGCGGCGCTCATCTCGCTTTATTGGCCGAGGGAGCCGGCGTACAGCTTCCAGGTCATGTGGCCAGCATGACTAAGCTGCTTCTGGCAAACCAGAGCAATGCACGGAAACGCCGTTTACCTTCCCGCCAGAGGGGTACCTATTTATCTATTTGCATTTTGACATGCTTTCGAACTGCTAGGTTGGCAGTATTCAACCCGATTAGGAAGACTCAAAAGTTGCCTAACACCCAGGACAAAGCTCCACATTTCGGAAATTGCACACACACACACCTGGGAAAATCCAGACATATGGCCGCCCTGTCTAGGGATTGATGCATTATTGATTCGCAGGTACCTAACAGGCAGAAATCACATGGATGCAGCTTTTCCGCAGCACAGCCAGCAACGAGACTTGGAAGCTGAGAGTAGGCAAAATGGCACCCGCTTTCGGTAGCCACAACAAAAGATATGAAATAGGCAAAATTACATATATTTTATCCATACCAACATCTCAGCATGAGAGCAGCAGGGGTTAAATACTCTGGGAGTCCTGCCTTGTGACCTGGAATTCCTCAAATCCTCGCTGTGCTAAAGTGATGACTGGTACATAACAAGGGAAGGCATTCAGCACATGCTCAGGGGCACCCCCATTACAATTTCACATTTCAAGGCAAAAGCCTAGTATTCAATGCAGGCTCCAGTTAAACCGCAGTGTGCAATTTGGGCAAGATTAAGCCTTACTGTACTTTTATGTAAGAGCCAGTATGGTTTAATGGTAGAGAGCAGGGGTAGGCAACCTGAGGCCCGCGGGCCAGATGCGGCCCAATCGCCTTCTCAATCCGGCCTGTGGACGGTTCAGGAATCATGTTTTTACATGAGTAGAATGTGTCCTTTTATTTAAAATGCATCTCTGGGTTATTTGTGGGGCCTGCCTGGTGTTTTTACATGAGTAGAATGTGTCCTTTTATTTAAAATGCATCTCTGAGTTATTTGTGGGGCATAGGAATTCGTTCACCACCCCCCATATAGTCCGGCCCACCACATGGTCTGAGGGATGGTAGACTGGCCCACAGCTGAAAAAGGTTGCTGCCCCCTGGTTAAGAGCATGGGAAGGCAAACTAAGGCCCGGGGGCTGGATCCGGCCTAATCACCTTCTAAATCCAGCCTGCGGACGGCCCAGCAATCAGCATGTTTTTACACGAGTAGAATGTATGCTTTTATTTAAAATGCATCTCTGGGTTATTTGTGGGGCATAGGAATTTGTTCATCCCCCCCCCAATATATATATATATATATATATATATATATATATATATATATATATATTCCGGCCCCCCACAAGGTCTGAGGTACAGTGGACTCGCCCCCTGCTGAAAATTTTTGCTGACCCCTGGTTAAGAGTGTCAAACTTGGACCTGGGAGACCAAGGTTGAAATCCACACTCAGCCATGAAGCTCACTGGGTGACCTTGGGCCATTCGCTGCCTCTCAGCCTAACCTACCTCCCAGGGTTGTGGGGAAGAAATGAGGATGGGAAAACTATGTATGCCACCCTGAGCTCCTTGGAGAAAAAGGTGAGATATAAATGCAATAAATAAAATAGATATTTGACTACCTATGGGGATTGATAGAGGAGTATGCAAGCTCGTGTTTCACAAAATGGTTCTAAAGCTATTCCCATGCAAACTGAAGCTGGCTCTGTCAAAATATAATTCCACCTGTTTATCATTCACAAGTCAAGAGGGAGGGCTTGACTTGAACCAGCATTCAGTCCTAGGGATGGAGATGCGTTTTAGGGTACATTTTCAGATATACAGTATGAATATAGTTAGTAGGCTACCTGGTGGCAAAAGGGCTGTGCATTCGGCACATGTTCAGAAGTGCCCTTTACCCTCATTCCATAATTTGGGCGACCATGTGCTCCGTTAATCCCTAGCTTGGCTTGCCACTCTTTTCTCCTGTGCTCTCTTAAAAGTGCACAAGATCCTCAAATTCAAAGGTGCAACTTCAGTACAGTGGTACCTTGGGTTACATACGCTTCAGGTTACAAACTCCGCTAACCCAGAAATAGTGTTTCAGGTTAAGAACTTTGCTTCAGGATAAGAACAGAAATCATGCAGCGGCAGCACAGCGGCAGCAGGAGGCCCCATTAGCTAAAGTGGTGCTTCAGGTTAAGAACAGTTTCAGGTTAAGAATGGACCTCCGGAACGAATTAAGTACTTAACCCGAGGTACCACTGTATTTCATCTCTATACTCATGAATCTTGCACCTGTTTAATTTATCTCTCTAAAGCAGCTATAATGGATACAATGCACTATGAGAAAACTTTGAGAAAAGGCCTGTGAAAGGTGACAGGATGGAAGTTTATAACCTTACACATAGTACAGGTATGCAGAAAGTGGATAGATAAAAGCCCACCCCCCCATATGCATCTGATTGGCCAGAATGCTGGAGAAGGGTGGCGATGCTCATTCTCACACCCAAGGCCATATTCTTGAGATGGAAAGGGGCATCATAGTACAGTAGTCTTCACAATATGTACCACCACCCCTGAAACAGATATCTCACCTGTCTGGTTTCTCCTTCAGATCCATAGATTCTTCATCCCAGTCTTCAAAGGGAGGGAAGACAGACCTTGTTCTGCACACCGTCTCTCCCAGCAAAAGGCTGAAACTTCTATCAAGGCTTCTTCAGTTCAGTAGAGAGCCCTCTGAAAAAACTAGCTGTCAGATTATGTCCATCCACATGATACAGTCTTGTCTTAGTTCCAGAATCTTTAAAAGTCATCCCAGGCTCATATTTTGACAGCTCTGCTTCTCCCAAGATCCTACATTTTAAGGCTGCACCAACAGCGCACAACTTCTAGGAGAGATACCCAACATTAGGTCAAAACCACGCTTCCCAACTACATTCTGCATTCTAGAACTCCATCTCTTGTGATGTAGCAAAACTCCCATTCGGCTTCAGTCAAACAACCCCTCCTTATTAGGAATACATGGGAATACGTGAGAACTCGGGGTCAAAATGCACATTGCATTAAATGCGTTAATATTTTAAAACCGAGGGCCCCTCTACACTATTGTTTTTTCTTTTCTTTTCTTCTTCTGGATATATTCTGCAACATGTCATTTATGCAATCAGAGAGCATGAGTGGTGAATTTATACAGATCCTCAATCCGCTTTATTAGTTGTCCTGCAATGCTTCTCCAATGATGTTGTCACATTACTGCTATCTGGAAGGGGCACTCTTGCACCATAGTGCAACGATAGCAGGACAAAAAAATAAATAAATGGGAACCTATGTGATATAAAAGGTTACAAGTTTTCGACAGGAAGTTCTAGCACATGCGCAGATCAACAACAAAACAGTATGCCCCACCATTAAAACTTTGCATGTGCCGAGAATCTATGGCCTTTCAAACTGGGGTGGGGCAGTATTGATTTTGTGTTTTACAATCGAACAGAAGCCATTCCGGAAGTCCATTCGACTTCCAAAGCACAGTTTCTGATTGGCTGCAGGAAGCTTCTGCAGCCAATCAGAAGTTGTGGAAGCCCCATCAGACGTTTGGGTTCCAAATAATGTTTGCAAACCGCAACACTCACTTGCGGTTTTTGATCGTTTGGGAGCCGGAACGTTCGACTCCCAAGGCATTCAGGAGCCATGGTACGACTGTACTTTGTTATGTATTTTTGTGCTTTTATATTGTAAACCACCCCTGTGATCCTCAGATGAAGGGCGGCATAGAAAGTTAATAAATAATAACAAGAACTGTACTGAAAGAGGGATCACATATATCATCATGAGTGCACAATGTAAACGACATCTAGAGAGCCCCTGAGTGGCATTTCAAATCCAAAATAGCAGACATGGTGACTGTGGGGCACTAGGACTGTGGTGAGGAGGAAAAGGGGCTTTAACCCTGTTAAATTGTGGGTGAACATATCAGATGACACAGCGATTCTTCAAACAGCTCTTATTTATTCACAGGCCAGAACAGAACTGAACTGAAGGGTTCAGCCAGCCTGCTTATATACAGCTCCACTGCAATGCAACAGTAACCACTTTCTGTAACTGAAGGAGCGTCTCCACCTCCATCGTTCTGCCCGGACGCTGAGGTCCAGTGCCGAGGGCCTTCTGGCGGTTCCCTCATTGCGAGAAGCAAAGCTACAGGGAACCAGGCAGAGGGCCTTCTCGGTCGTGGCGCCTGCCCTGTGGAACGCCCTCCCATCAGATGTCAAAGCAATAAATAACTACCTGACATTCAGAAGACATCTTAAGGCAGCCCTGTTCAGGGAAGTTTTTAATCTGTGATATTTTAGTGTATTTTTGGTTTTTATGGAAGCCGCCCAGAGTGGCTGGGGAGACCCAGCCAGATGGGCGGGGTACAAATAATAAATTATTATTATTATTATTATTATCCAATCACTGAACATCACTTTCAATTCCTTATTTGCATATGTGGACCTGAGTGAAAACTATCTACAGTATCCCCCTGCTGGCCCAGGGTGAGAACTTCAGTACATAACAAACCCCTTACCCTTGCCATCAACCCTATCAGAATTGTCCACCCCTAACTGCTGCTCACAATGGGATGAAAGTGGGGACACACACACACACACACACACAGAGAGAGATAGAGAGAGAGGGGGGGGGGCTATTTGTTAAAGAAAAGACAGCTACGCAGGGGCAAAAACTCTAGGTGCCTCCAGACCATTTTGCAGGAGAGATTTGGATGCATACCAGGAGATTTAGGTTTGCTCATCTGAAGTGGTTTTTAAAGCACTCTGTCCCTCAGCACAACCAATCCACTTATAACAATAACAACCAGTCTTTTTGAGGTTAGGAAAGTGATGGGGAAATGCACCGAAAAGTGTGGGATGAAGCAATGATTACAAGGAAGATGGAAGCAAAGATGAATGGTTAGTCACATAACCGCAAACAAATCAGAATGAAAGCTCAGTAAATACTGGACATAGTCCAACCTTCACGTGAGCTTTGTGCAGGCAAATCAGGATGAATACCCAATAATTCTAATTGGAAGGAGTTCTATCTAACAGCTGTTCTGCCTAGTCTGACTTTTCAAGAATGCCTCCCAAGCCATTTATTTATATTTTTAACAATTTCCCCAACCACAACGTTCTAGTAAGCAAGCAAATTTTTTTTTTATCATCTAGGGTTGCCATGTGTCCTCTTTTTCCAGGACATGTCCTCATTTTCAGGACTAAAATTTCAGACAAATTGCATTTATTCGCTTTGAATGGCTGTCGTAGCGTCCTCTTTTTTGCTCTTCAAAATACGGCAACCCTTTCACAGCCAACCCCCTTTTCTTTCTTAAGCAGACAGAAAAAATGTATCCATGTCCTTATCTACTTAAAAAAAACTTTAAAACGTAACCACCTAAAGCAGAACTATCCTGTTTGAAAACCCCCAGAGGGGTCTTTATATTGTTTGTTTGTTATTATCCCTATCCACAAAAACCTTTAAATAAAGCTTCTCCTCTTATAAACATACACCCCATAATATCTAGTGAGATAAGGAGTAGGCTTCAGGTTTTGCCTTGAATGAAAACAGGAGTAATTGGGGCTTGTGTATTTTGCAAAAAAAAAAAAAAAGGAAAAGAAAAAAAGAGGATACAATCCAACAGCCATACAGTAAACAGCGTAATGCACAACATAATTATTAATCTTCATATAATAGATGTATAACTGTGCAATGTACTGGAGCTGGCTCAGAGTAATGGGTTGGATATAGAGACTTGGCTTTTACATCATTAAAAGCAATTTACATTCAGGGACCAGAATGTTTGGCTAAATTCAGAGTTAAGCTTTATGGGAGGGGAGGGGGAGGTTCCCCCTCTGGCTGGAAACAGAGGCTTGTTCTTTTCGGAAGGCTAAAGACAAATTGAAAGAGGTGTACACATTTGTGTCCCCCCCCCCTTTGTTTCTGACAAATACGGTAGGTTTGGCAGGCTTTTGGATGGGCAACATTATTATCATGGATTTTTAAACATTTCAGTCCTAGTCGGTGCATGTCTCAGAGTTTCCTGCTGAGATCCGGTAACTTTTCTTGTTCTGGGGATCCTTTTGGTCCTACTTTTGTTGTGCCATAGCTCAAGAGGACCCCTCCAGACAGCAAGACTGGAGCAATAACATTGGGGGAGCATCACAGTACTGTGGATAGTACAGGATACATTGACCACCTGTGTACTATTATCGTATCAATGACATGTTACAGTTTACATGTGCAAAAAACCCACCACCACCAGTCCGGAGAGCCTTCTGGCCACTTGACCTGTCCACTATTACCATCCAACTTCTCGGGATGCAGGTGGCGCTGTGGCCTAAACCACTGAGCCTCTTGGGCTTGCCGATTGGAAGGTCGGCTTTTTGAATCCCCACAACTGGGTGAGCTCCTGTTGCTCTGCCCCAGCTCTTGCCAACCTAGCAGTTCGAAAGCACACCAGCGCAAGTAGATAAATAGGTACCGCTGTGATGGGAAGGTAAACGGCATTTCTGTGTGCTCTGGTTTCCATCACAGTGTTCCGTTGCGCCAAAAGTGGTTTAGTCATGCCAGCCACATGACCCAGAAAGCTGTCTGTGGACAAACGCTGACTCCCTTGGCCTGAAAGCGAGATGAGCACTGCAACCCCATAATCACCTTTGGCTGTCCAGGGGTCCTTTACCTTTACCTTTTACCTACCACCTGACTCTACTTTAACCCTTGACTTTTTCCCTTCCTCTCCACTCCAGTCTTGCCTTATAGTTCTCTATACAGTGCACCTGCATTTTCTCTGTGCATTAAGTTGGACTTCCAGAGTCTTCAGGTATCTGGTATTGGGTTGTGTGTGTTTTTTAAGGACCCCCAAAGATGTAGACATCTCTTGAAGATTTGGCATGGTTTCCCTTGTATAATGCTTTCCTCCAGCTATGCTTCTTGTCTTCTACAATGCTGAATGGCAGGTTCCTGTCTCCCAACAGGAATCAGACTGAGAACGCAATTCATTCTATACCAAAGTGCCCCTTAAATGATGTGCCAAGGGAAAAATTTTTCAGAAACAATTTGTCTACATTAACAGTCTCTTTGGATAACGAAATAATTTTTCATCAGAATATTTTCACCCTTTTACGACCTTTGTTTTTTAGCTGGTCACCTGGCAGCCTCTGCTGTTGGCAGAGCTGCTGTGATGTCACAGATGGTTCATTAAGATTCCCAGACCAAAGCAAGGGTAAATTAGAAGGCAGGCGGGTGGGGGCTGGGGGAGGGCAGGCTGAGATTAGTGTGTAAATGCCCCATTTGCCCTCACGGACCACCTTCTACTATGTTCAGTGCAATTTCTGCACAGCATCTTTGAGTCTGCTCTTCCCAACGGGGTTTGCCCAGAAGATGTTCCCAATAGATTCTTCCCTGATGAGGTTATTATATTACCCTTTCCTGTTCCGAAACTGAAAGGGGAACAGAATCTTTTACTTGGGGTGGCGATGGTTATAGATAGCATGGTAAGGCTGCCGAAACTCTAATCAAGAATCAAATATTTGCTCCTACAGATTGCTCCCCAGTTATTATTTTCAATTCCCAGGCAAATCTTAGAGTTCAGTAGGTTTTTTTCCCCTTATAAGAATCTGCACCCAATCCTAGGGATGTTTTCCTCGGAAGTCAGTGGTGTTACTGAATGCCCACGGGATTCGTTCCTAAGCAGGACTGCTGTCTAAAACCGAGTTATGGGACTATCCGTAGTTTCAGACAGAACCAGCCCTGCCATTTGGTAAAGTGGGACGGCTGTCTCAGGCGGCAGATGATGAGAGGCAAGGAATGGTCAGAACTGTGTGCATCACACACCCTGCTGCCCTCAGGTGTAATGGAGGGCGCTGGCCCCCTTGCCAGTGCTGCAGTAAGGCTCCGGTCAGCTTGTGTATGTAGAACAGTGGGGATGTACCATGTGTCCTTTTCCTCTGGTGGCAAGATGTCTTGGGGCTGGCCCTGGTTTCAGAGCTGGGAAACCCCCTGTGTTGAGTTTCTAAGAGGTGTTTTCAAAACCAGTTCTGTCCAATAAGGGCCATGTGCACTAAGTCATTCTTTTTTTTCAATTTGTAATGATAATGATAATGATAATGATAATGATAATGATAATGATAATGATAATGATAAGTGTCTATGCAGTGAGGGTTAGAACTAAATGTGGACAACAGAGAAGGAGAAACCCCAAAACTTTCAGCATAGGCATTTTAATTTCAGTGAACATGATCAGAACCAGAATAGCTTTCAAAGCCCCCTAGAGGAATTATACAACTGAAATATGAATTAAAGGGAAGCGGGGCAGGGGGAATCCTTTGCTTGCAATCTGATTCACAAATAGGGAATGACAGTTTCGTTTCCAGCTCTTCCTCTCTTTTGAGAAACGGGAGTGGAAATTGTGGGTGTTCTTTGTCCCGTGTCCAGGGACTGTAAATGGTATTCACTGCTGTTGTTGCCTAATTTCAGTCTGCAAATGACGTGTAATTGGTTACGTTTCTCTCCCCCGCCCTACCCAGTTTACGCCGTGTGTCCTTTGCATTGAAATGAATGGGGTGGAACAATGTGAAGACGATGTAACTTGCGTAATTTGACCACAGTGGACAGAGAGAAAAATACAGCCATACCTTGGTTTTCAAACAGCTTAGTTCTCAAACGTTTTGGCTCATGGACACCGCAAACCCAGAAGTGACTATTCCAGTTTGCAAACTATTTTTGGAAGCCAAACATCCAACGGGGCTTCCGCAGCTTCAGATTGGCTGCAGGAGCTTCCTGCAGCCAATCAGAAGTCGTTCTTTGGTTTCCAAATGTTTTGGAAGTCGGACAGACTTCTGGAATGGATTCCGTTCGACTTCCGAGGTACGACTGTAATAAGGCTGTTGGTGGAAGGCAAATGTGGTGGAACAGAAACAGCACTGCATGCAACAAAGGTGGAATGGAACATAATACTTTTTTACATTCCTACCGTCCACCTCTGTTCTTGGTATAGAAGCAGCCTGGCCCGGCAGTTGAATCTTACTTCAATAAGGGACGGCAGCATAACATCCCCCACTGCTCCAGAGGGCAGCCCTCCAACTCTGTCCTCCAACTGAGGGCAATAGCCATTACTACTTCCCAGGGCACTTCACCTTACCCAAAAGTAGGGTCAGCCCTGTCTTTCTCATGGTCTTTATCCTTCCAGCTCACACTTCCTCTTGGCAAATGCCCTTCACCTTCTCCAGCCAGTGTTCCAAACTCCCATTGTTCTAGGCCAGGGGTAGGCAGCCTAAGGCCCATGGGCCACAAGCAGCCCACAGGGGTCGTTCAGTTTAGGGTGCTGTGCTAAACTGACACGGCGCGGTGCAGGGACTCGCTTCCACCGTGCCAAAAATTGTGTCTGCGCAGATCCCGAAAATCGTGTCTACACAGACACTGGAAATCGCGGGTGTGTGCGCTCACGAGCACGCACAATCCGGCCCATGGAGGGATCTCTGCTGGAGTGAACCAGCCCAGGCGAGGCAAACCTTGCCAACTCCTGTTCTAGGCGCATTTTGCAACAGGGAATTTCATTAGCGCGAGCAGTTTCTGAGCTCTGGGCGCAGTACTGAGCCTAAGATTTCAGATTAAAACTGCAGAGTGGAAGGTAAGGAGGGCTTTTTTTTATGCCTCCCCACTTCCAGATACTCTTTGAAGACTGGAGAAGAGAAGAATATTAGTGGGGTGGGCAGGGGAAGTAGGGGGTCTGCAACCTTTAAGACAAAAAGAGCCACTTGGACCCGTTTCCGAAGAAAAAAAAACTGGGAGCCGCAAAACTCGTCATTATAAAAATAACTTTTTTGTCACTTTTTAATTATTTCTTTGTTTGATCCCTCAGAATTACTCCTCCTCATAGAAATAAATGTTAAATTAACAAGTTACCTTTTTGTGTGTGTGTGTTCTTCACTCCCCTTCAAAACAGTGACCAGCGTACATGCCCCCTTTCAATGCAGTGACCAGCGTACATGCCCCTTACAATGTAGCAGGCGGGCGGGCGGGAAGGTGACGTCGGGACAGTGCATGACTAACGCATGCACCGCCCCCATGCGACGTCACAGCCAGTACAGCGCCTGCCACAGTGGGGAGTGTCGGGGCGCACAATGCGCCTCCTCCCCTCGCTAGTATCTGCCCCGGAGCCGCGGCAAAGGTGTAAAAGAGCCACATGCGGCTCTGGAGCCGCGGGTTGCAGACCCCTGGACTAGACCATGTGAAAAATGAGCATAATAATTTGGCTGCAGTTCATTCATTTTCAGTTTCGTATTCTTGTTATATATATAAAAAAGTGTGCCTAGACATTCGATTGTGTCCATAACTTAGGCTTAAGGTGCCATTTAGCTCCCAGTTTTCATACCTCAGCTTCTAACACTGTCTCTGGCATTTGTGAGTCAAGTCAAAATTCGTTTCACTGCAAAGCAAAACGCCATGGAGAACAGCAGAAGGATTCAGCAAGATTGAATTAGCAGCACTAATTGACAACCAGTGTTAAGAGATAAGCAGGCACGGTGAACACTCAGCATAAAGGCACACCTTCCCTCAATTAAAGAAAGGGGTTGTATGCAAAAACAATAAGACAAAGTGATAGCACAAGCGATGTAAAATGATACATCCAATTGATGGAAAAGCACACCACAAGAATGTAAAATGCACTCTGTTGCAATGGTAAGGAAAATGCACTTTGTGTATGCTCAGGGGTACTTTTCTTTATTATAAGGCCATGTGGTCCAGAGCTGAGCCAAGATGCTGGATTAAAAAGGGGGTTCTGGGGGCTGAGCCCCAGTAAACTGTAACTCCGATTAGGTCATGATTGTCTTCCATGCCTCTCTTTCTTTCTTTCTCTCTCTCTCTCCTTCAAATCACCCTCTCCATTCTATATTTCTCTCTCTCTCCGCCTCCCCCTCTATCTCACATCTCCTGTTTCATCTCAACATGTAGAAAGCAACAGTACAGAACACCCTGTCTGAAAATTCTCCATCCTTGTTTTCCACCCTTTTCGCTTCCACCACCCTTCACTGGTGCTTGAACAGTTAATTATATTTAGCAGCATGATACAAACATCAGTAGGCAGTAGGTGACCTTATAAATGACTATCATGGTGTTAGTCAAGCTGATGAATGGAAGGGGGGGCACGAATAAAGGCGGGGAGGGGAGAGAAAGGGAGGGGTGAGGTGGGAAGACAAATTTCCCGTTGCCATGGCACTCCATGCAGGATTTGGTTGCTTGCATCACTGTCAGACCTATATCCCCTAATGGAACTAAAGTGAGACGAGAGAGAGAGAGAGAGAGAGAGAGAGAGAGAGAGAGAGAGAGAGACTGTTCCCTTTCCATCTCCCTCCCTCCCTCATCTCTCTCTCTCTCTGGCCTTACCCAGGATTTCTCCATTCCAAGCATTAGCAAGTGAGGCTGTTGATAGAACCGTGCATGTGTGCGTGTGTGCGTGTAGATCTGCAGAGATTTAAAAGCCCAGGCATATAATAGTAGCCGAGGAGGGGAAAGGAGAAGGGGGGAGCCAGTGCCAGCAGCTGCTCATATTGTAGTGACGTCTGCTCCATCACCAGCCAGGGAGGACAGAAGCAAAAGAGAGAGCGAGGCACCGAGAGTGGCCAAGAGAGGCAGAAAGAGAGCGGTAAAAGTCCTGCAAATTCTAAGCAGGAGGCAGAGAACTCTCTGGCAGGTGTGCCAATGCCCTTTAGGGATGTCCCTCACTTGGAGATGGGCAGCCTTCCTTCGCTGCTTCTCGTGGTTTCTCTCCCTCCACTTCCTGAGGATCTCTAGAACCCTGCCGGATGCATCGGGACTTCCCAAGAGGGCTTCCCCGTGGCTGAAATGATCCCCGCCGGATGACTGGTGTTTCCCGAGCCCTTTTGCCGAACCATGGAGATCTGCTTGTTGGGGTTTCTGGTTGGGTGTTTCCACCTGGAGCTCCTAGGGGCCGCTGGGATCTTCCAGTATCAACGGGCAGCTCCACCCAAGGCCAGGACTCCAAAAGCAAAGGAATGGATGCCTTCCTCCTCCTCCCCCTCCCCGCTTTCACCTTCTTCTTCGGCTTTGACTTTCACTTGGGTGCCTACCCCCAACTTGGATAAAACAGATCCTGATGGGTCGGAGGCAGCGGCGGCCTTCCTGTACTCTGGAAAGGCGTTTCACCTCTTGCAAGCCAACTGTACCCGGAGGTTTGAGGTGAGGGACACAGGGAAGGCCTCTGGCCCTCCCCCAGCTTTGCATTCCTACTTGCGTGGTGCGACTGAGACCCTGGCCCATGCCACCAATTTCCTCAACATGGTCTTCCAGACCAACGACATCCGGGAGTCCAGTGTGAAGGAAGACATTGAGTGGTACCACGCCTTGGTCAGAAGTGTTATGGATGGAGACCCCCAAGTTTACAGAGCTGTGCTGACCTTCGATGCTCACCCGGTGTCTTCCAAGCCCCAGCTGATGCTCCAGGCCACCAAGGAAAACAATGAGATCTTGCTCCAAGACCTCTCGGCCTCTGCAGAAAGCTTGAGGAATTTGACTTGGGAAAACGAGTGGTACAACTTTTTCCGTTTCCAGAGGGCCCCGTCGCTCTACAAGAGGATTCTCACCAACGACCTCAAGACCCTTGACACTCCCAAATGGAGCCAGGGAGATAGTTACGTGATGGATAGCAGCCATATCAAGTGGTCACCACCTTTCCTGGAATGTGAAGATGGGAAATTCCTGCCCAACTGGATGGTCACTCTCTCCTCTTCCTTCTACGGCCTCAAGCCTGATCTAAATCCAGAATTCAAGTGAGTCGGGGAAGGATGGTGGTGATGAGGGGTGAGGTTGTGGACCAAACTACTTGTGTGACACAGGAGATCCCTGATTTGATCCCCTAACTTTATAAACAAAGCCAAAGTTCAATGCAGCTGTTGGGTGGGGGAAGCAGGGAATGGGTAGACAGCAAGCCTTGGAAGGGTTAACAAGGGGAGAAGTGGTTCGATATCCTTGTTTGGCTGGGCAGGATTCGGGGCTTGCCATTCCCTTTACCAGAAAAGTGTGATATTTATTAAGAAAAATCATAACCTATCAGTGGCTTACAATAATATTGCAAAGGTTTTAAAAAGAAAACACACACGATTTAAGTCTGCCCCAGAAGCTGATCTCAAGTGTAAGGAAACAACAAAAGCAATGACGAATAAAGAGTACTCAAAAGCATGTGCAAAGAGAAGGGACATGCCTTCTCTTTCTTCACAACTGTGTAACCAGTGATCACCTCTGTATCACCAGGAATATCAGACAGACCAAGGTTTGTTGGGTTGTTCTGAAATAAAAGGAGCCCTCTGATCCAGGGGTGCTGAGGCCCAGGCTTTGGTGAGCGGCTCTCAAGGACAAAGACAAAGCATTTCAATGCTCATTTAGTCTATGATTTCCCACGTCCCAGGACCAAGCCTTGGAGATGCCAGACTCAAATTAAGCTCTTGGATCTCCAGGCCATTATTTCATCCCATTTGCCCATTTGTTCTGACACAGCAGAAGCTGGGTCTGATGTGAGGAGAGAAAGTCCCTCACATCTATGCTTGCCACCGGGGATGGGCAAATCTGTCCATTTCGGTTTTTCTCGGTTTCTAATTTCCCCCTCCACATTTCATTTTTTATTTATTTTTTGTTTAAGTCTCATGAAAATTCACCAGTTTTTTTAGTGCAAGCTCCTAATATTCCCATTTTCAGCAAAGCAATTTCTCCTAACATATAATACTCTTTTTTTTTTTGCTGTTTTCACTAGGATTTGCACTTATCTGCACACTCCACCCTAGCATATGCATTTTGGTAGACATTGCTTGTCTGGAGAACAGCACTGCAAAATTAGGAGAACTGCAAATTCTGTGCTGTTTATTGTTTTGGAAAGTACAAATTAAGCAGGTCAGTCTTGAGATGTGAACGGAATCAAATTTCTCCCCCACCCCACCCCACCCGACCTGCCGCCTATTCCTTCAATCGAGAAACAGTTCCTTATTTAGCAATACTAAATTTAAAGATAGAACAAGGAAGTCAAGCCGACCCCTATATTTTCTCCAGGCACTGCTGCATCAGTGCTGCCCTTTACAACAGTGCTGTGGTGGGTAAACACCGTGGGTAAACACTATTAACATGTAATAGTGCTGGGGGCTCCAGCCTGGATGGAAAGTCCCTTGAGCCAAAGTACAGGGATGCTGTTGCTCAGCAAGGGGCGAAATGCATTGTTCAGAGGCTGCCGCCACCTTCTCTTCCCAAATACCCAGAGAAAGACCCAAAAGTTAATAATCCACAGAAGTTGTTATTAGCCTGGCTTGTCAATTATTTCTGGTTTGGGAGACTGGGATACTCCAGTACTTCTAAAGCTTCCTTATCCAGTTGCCTAAAAGGGATTCTTGCTCAGAACAGGTGCCCGGAGCAAGTTTTATGATAGTATTATTGCAATATTAGGGATGCGGGTGGCGCTGTGGTCTAAACCACAGAGCCTAGGACTTGCCGATCAGAAGGTCGGTGGTTCGAATCCCCGCAACGGGGTGAGCTCCCGTTGCTCAGTACCTGCTCCTGCCAACCTAGCAATTCAAAAGCATGTCAAAGTGCAAGTAGATAAATAGGTACGACTCCGGCAGGAAGGTAAACGGCGTTTCTGTGCGCTGCTCTGGTTCGCCAGAAGCGGCTTAGTCATGCTGGCCACATGACCCGGAAGCTGTACGCCAGCTCCCTCGGCCAATAAAGCGAGATGAGCGCTGCAACCCCAGAGTCGGTCCCGACTGGACCTAATGGTCAGGGGTCCCTTTACCTTTATTGCAATATTGTTTTACAAGTCTGATCTGTTCATTCATGTTCACCAACCATGTACTCTGTCCTGGACAGTCCTCACTAATCCCAAAAGAGTGTGTGTGTGTGTGTGTGTGAGAGAGAGAGAGAGAGAGAGAGAGAGAGAGAGAGTGAGTGAGTGTTGGGGAGAAATGAGCTTAGGCGAGGGAAAGGAACTCTGCACAAGGGTTCAAAATAACCCTTTAAAAAATATTAGCTCACATGTTACAGGGTTGAACGTGAGATTCAAAGAGGTTCTGGGGCTGAGAGCCAATACTCAGTAGCCCCCCCCCCAAAAAAAAAGCCCAGGAAAAAAGATGACCAAAGACAAAGAACCTGTGTCCCTCCAGATCAGGAATCAATGGGGTGCTTCCAGGTGTTGCTAGACTACAACTCCCATCATCCCTTACCATTGGCCATGCTGGGCAGGGGATGATGGGAGTTAAAACAATGTACAGAGGATAACAATTTCACCACTGCTGGGTTATAGGAATATATTTCTCTTTATCTTTAAATGGGGAGGCTGGAGACCTTAAATCTTACATGTCCACAATGACATGGCTAATAGCTCAGCATCCGCCTGGTATAAAATCCTGAAAATCCAAGCTATTGTATGTAAAAGGGCCAATTAAGAGTTTCTGGCAGAGATGTGGGAGGTTAGATACCTGTCCATTTCCCACTGTGGGACTGATAGAAGCTCTATGATTAGCCACCTTTTTTGGCCCCTGAAAGATGTAATAACCTTCCTGCTTTGGCTGCCTGCTGAGGACGGCAAAAACTGCAGTGGCCAAGCATACAGTAGGCCAAAACCCATGTCAGGGGGCTCTACTCAGCTTGGTGAGAACGCAAATTGTGCCTACAAAAAAGAAGGCAGGGGGTCTAGTGCCCGATTTTTAAAGGATTTGAGAATTAAGAGGGAGAACAACCTGATGAGAATGGGTTTTGCAAAACCATGGCATCCTACTACAAGGAGTAAAGAGTTAGGTTAAACCTCAGGACGAAATGTGGTCCTTGAGGAAAGCCCCTAGTGAAGTGGTGGGTAGAGGAAGAACTTCCATCCGTCCCACCTCCAGCTAAAAGATTGGAGTTGGTAGCCAGGGATGAGTTTCAGTGGCCATTTTGTGTCCACAGTCTTAGCATGCCCCTGATCTCCAGTCCCATAGCAATAATCAGAGCCTCTCTCATCAGTTTGGGATGAAGGGAAGCAGGGCCGTCTTTAGCATATGCGCCACCGGGGTGCAAAGATCCGCCCAGCGCCCCCAAATTTTGACACGACTGATCTTGTGACTAACTACTTTCCGCATTCCCACCTGGGGAAAGGCAAGTGCCAGGCGACCTCCGCGCATGCCCTGGGTGAAAACCGCATTGCGCGTGGGATTGGAGCTGTGGAAAAGCCACGTGGAGCGCAGCTCTGCACACCAGGCTCTGCAGCCTGGACCAGCCCAGCCCGGGGTTGCATGGTGGGGCTTCTTACGTTTCTCCTTCCTCTCTGGCTGCCCGTTCAGAGCAGCGGGTTGAGGTTGGTCATTCTGGGGGCGGCGCGGGGCCTTCTCCTCTGGCGCGCCCAGTGCACATGGACAGTGGTGGCGGCACCCCAGTACCTGCTTGGCTGTGTCTGGCAGGTGGGGCATTGCAAAGGGGAAGCACGGCATTCATTGTTGTTTTCTCAAGCCCAGCCCTCACACATGGGGACAGTTTCTTCAAATCAGGTTGCTTAGTTTTGGGATGTGCCAAGGGCCTCTGGCGGTTCCCTCACTTCAAGAAGCAAAGTTACAGAGAACCAGGCAGGGCCTTCTTGGTAGTGGAGCCCGCCCTGTGGAATGCCCTCCCATCAGATGTCAAGGAAATAAACAACTATCTTACTTATAGAAGACATGTGAAGGCAACTCTCTTTAGGGAAGTTTTTAATGTTTGATCTTTTATCGTGTTTTTAATATTTTGTTGGAAGCCACCTAGAGTGGGTGGGAAACCCAGTCGGATGGGCAGGGTATAAATATATATTGTTATTGTTATTGACAATTGGTGGAAATACTTGTCATTTGGGCCACTTGAATATATATATATATATATATATATATATATATATATATATATATGTTTCCCATCTGACTGGGTTACCCCAGCCACTCCGGGCAGCTTCCAACAAATAGCAACAACATTACGATAATGAGCTTCCACAGCAGCACTGACTACAGATGTATAACAGGCTAGTTTTAGGACTTTCCATGGCAAGGGAAAATCCAGATCATGTGTAGATCTCCACCCTGTATCCATCCTTGCTCCTTTTACCATCTAGTCCAGTGGAAGAGTTCTGGAGGACTCAAATAATGTGCCTGCAATTCTGTGACATTTTAGTTGGCCTAATAAAGGTATTGCCTGAATATTGTCTTCTTATGGACCAATATAATCCTGTGGTAACAACAACAACAACAACAGCAGCAACAACAAATTTATTTATACCCCACCCATCTGGCTGGGTTTCCCCAGCCATTCTGGGCAGCTCCCAACAGAATATTAAAAACACAATAAAACATCAAATATTAAAAACTTCCCTAAACAGGACTGCCTTCAGATGTCTTCTAAAAATCAGATAGTTGTTTATTTCCTTGACATCTGATGGAAGGGTGTTCCACAGGGTAGCCGCCACTACCGAGAAGACTTTCTTCCTGGCTCCCTGTAACCATCACTTCTCGGGCTGAACAATGGGGGTGGAGATGCTCCTTCAGGTATACTGGGCTGAGGCCATTTAGGGCTTTAAAGGTCAGCACCAACACTTTGAATTGTACTCGGAAACATACCAGGAGCCAATGTAGGACCGGTGTTATATGGTCTCGGCAGCTACTCCTAGTCACCAGTCTAGCTGCCACATTCTGGATTAGTTGTAGTTTCCGGGTGAAAGGTGGTATACAAATTTAGTAAGTAAATAAGTATGTTTACCTTTACTTTTTAAAAACGATATCCCCCTTCCCACCTTGGACTTAAAAAAAAAAAGTTCTAACCTAAAACCAACCTCTTCCTGATTTACAATCTTAATTTGTTCGTGGCCGAACGCTGATGAACCATCGATCCCTCTGTGTCTCAACCACAGGCCTGCCTATGTGTCTGCCTATCTGTCTGCTCTTGCCCTTTGAATGAGCAAGCTCTTTCTGCACCGTATATAAGTCATTTTAGGCTCTCCCCCTCCCCCAGTCACACTGTTGAGAAATTGTGTGTGTGTTTCATAGTGTCCTATATCTGATAAGTCCATCCTCCCCCTGTGCGTTGACCAACAGCTGCTAGCCAGTGTAGTAGTACATAAATAATCAACAAACAGGTTGTTCCCCATGCGGTGACCCTGTTTGGCTGCTTCAGATCTGTCTGTTCCAGAGTTCAGGCAAGCGCAAAAGCCTGGGTCCATCTGGAAAAGGGCACACTCTCCAGGCCGTTTGTGAGCACGTATGCGTCTCACAATGCGTCTTAGTTACGTATCCATTTCAGCTCTCGGGAAATTGCATCCCTGACAGTGACTCTTGAGTTTCTGACTTGCAGAATTTAGATGTACCGGTAGTTAAGGGCATGGATTCCAGTCTATAAGGAGGGGCAGGTTGTTCCTTGAAAGTTCCATTTAAAGGCGAACCAACCTCATTTGCTCTTCCTGAAACAATATGTGAACTGAATCAGAGTCACCCTTCCAAATTTGCACTTCTCTGGTGTCAAGGAGATAAGTAACTATACAACCTTTAGAAGACACCTGAAGCCAGTCCTGTGTAGGGAAGTTTTTCAATGTTTCATGTTTTATTATGTTTTTGTATATGCTGGAAGCCACCCAGAGTGGCTGAGGCAACTCAGTCAGTTAGCAGGGTACAATTCTTCTTCTTCTTCTTCTTCTTCTTCTTCTTCTTCTTCTTCTTCTTCTTCTTCTTTTGCAAATACAGTTCTCCAGCCAAGTAACTTGTGCAAAAATGTTTATTTTAGGCTAAAGTATGCATTAAAAATTGAAGTTGCAGGGGGGATTTCTGAAAGGTGGCACTTGGTCCTGGATTTTAGGCAACTTTGGATCTTTGGGGGGCAACTTTGGGGTCTTCCTAAAGAAAGCTCAACAACTTACGGGGTGCCCTGGTTTTTACTTTTTGAAATATAGCAACCCTATAGTAGGGAAAACATAACTATTACAGGAAATGTGCCTTGGAAGAATGTGTATATCACTCAAAATTGCATACAAAAAATGAGTGTGTGTATACAGTGGTACCTCTGGTTACATACTTAATTCGTTCCAGAAGTCCGTTCTTAACCTGAAACTGTTCTTAACATGAAGCAGCACTTTAGCTAATGGGGCCTCCTGCTGCCACCGCGCCGCTGGAGTACAATTTCTGTTTTCATCCTGAAGCAAAGTTCTTAACCCGAGGTACTATTTCTCAGTTAGCGGAGTCTGTAACCTGAAGCGTATGTAACCTAAAGCGTATTTGCCCCGAGATACCACTGTGTGTGTGTGTGTGTGTGTGTGTGTGTATGATCAAATGGTTATATTACGGTCATAGACCAGTATTAAAGCAAAACACCAATTACAAAAGTTATACGCTCAAGGCAAAATAAAATAATATAAAAACACATATACCAACGCCATTTTAATGCCAGGGTATATTTGGACTAAAATGCTGATTAAATTTCAGGAGGACTCTCTCCCTCCCCCTTTAATTGCAAGCTGATGTGGAAAGGTGGAGACCTCATTTGGAAAAAAGTGAGAAACTGCCTAAGCCATCTTGAACTCCAGGTCTGAGGGTTTAGGCACACAAATCAAGAATCTGCGGCCCTCCAGGTGTTGAGGAACTCCAGCCCTTATCCATCTGACAGCATGGCCAACGCTCAGGAATGTTGGGAGTTCAAGTCCAACCACATCTGGAGGGCCACAGGTTCTCCATCCCAATCTTTTAAAACGTGAAGTGATTGTCAGGGTTGAAGTTTGTTCGTAGTGTCCTCTACCTGGAGAGACGTTATCCCTAGATATATGGGGAGGAAACACAGACTACTCAATGGGAAGGAAATTATGCTTTGTCCATACTTAGAACCTCATCTCCAGGGCTGACAGAACACATTTCACTTCCTGAGGCAAAGGTCAAGTTGACACATACCCCTTCATCACAGAGAAACCATTCAAACTGACCATTGAATCTTACTCCAACTGTGTGGATGGGACAGCAACCTCCACAGCTAGAATTGCCAACATGGCCCCCGTGGGCACTACTGCAGACCCTCCAAGTGCCCCTATTTTCCAGGGGCGTCCCTGATTTAGAGAAGCCATCCCGGTGTCTGATTTGATCCCGGAATGTGCTACTTTTCCTTAAGATGTCTCTATTTTCATTGGAGAAATGTCGGAAGGTGTGGAGTTATCCTACCCCTGAGCTGTCTGAAGGCAATCCTTAGTGTACAGGGAAGTTTTTGGTTTTTCAAATGTTTCATGTTTTATTATGTTTATATATATATGTTGGAAGCTGCCCTGAGTGCCTGAGGCAACCCATTGTGTTGAGGTGTGAGGTATAAATAGTAAAATTATCATTTTGGAATGGGATGTCCCTATTATCATTGGAGAAACGTTGGAGGGTATGGTATTGTGCCCCTGAGGTCTTTCTCTGTAGTGTATGAAGCCTCTAAGGCCCACATTCCCTGACCCTTGGCTATGAGTGGGCTTACAGGAAGTTGGAAAAGTGACACTCTTTCCACTTCTTCTCTCAGCTCTATGTGCTTTTCAAGGTTCAGATTAATTCTACTAGAGCCAACAATTACATGGGAAAAATAGAGTGTGTGTACATGTACGCTCACACACACTGATCTGACTAAGGGCCCTGAGAAGTGATCAGATGACGTAGTGCCCTTGGCACTTGCTTAAAAATAAAAATGTACCCATGGGCCTAAAATGGTTTGCAACCCCTGCTCCTCAGCACTTGGGGCGGCAGGCTGTGAAGGGGTCTGTATATTTGAATCATCATCATCTTCATCTGTATATTTGAATCATCATCTTCTTCTTCTTCATCTTCAGCATCATCATCATCATGTTCTACATAGTTTGGATTAAATTATTGCTCCCCAATGAATAATAGTCTTAATCATCTCTTTACTCTCCTACGTTTTATGGCATGACCCAACATCAAATATTATTTTCCTGCTGATGAGCACAGGTTGCTCCTGGGAGCAGTTACCGGTATTTACTCATATCAGCCAGCTGTGGCAGTGTCTGTAGCAACCCTGTGA
Source organism: Podarcis cretensis (assembly GCF_951804945.1). Taxonomy (NCBI): domain Eukaryota; kingdom Metazoa; phylum Chordata; class Lepidosauria; order Squamata; family Lacertidae; genus Podarcis; species Podarcis cretensis. The sequence continues at coordinate 24,489,997 of NC_137182.1, read as the reverse complement.
CTCTGCAGAAGACCCAGGTGTTGCGTGGCGCTGTGGTCTAAACCACTGAGCCTCTTGGGCTTGCTGATTGGAAGGTTGGTGGTTTGAATCCCTGCAATGGGGTGAGCTCCTGTTGCTCTGTCCCAGCTCCTGCCAACCTAGCAGTTCGAAAGCACACCAGTGCAAGTAGATAAAAAGGTACCGCTGTGGCAGCAAGGTAAACAGCTTTTCCGTGCGCTCTGGCTTCCGTCACAGTGTACCGTGGCGCCAGAAGCGATTTAGTCATGCTGGCCACATGACCTGGAAAGCTGTCTGTGGACAAATGCCAGCTCCCTCAGCCTGAAAGCAAGATGAGCACCGCACCCCATAGACACCTTTGACTGGACTTAACCTTCCAGAGGTCCTTTACCTTACCTTTACCTCCTGCCTCCTACATTGCATGCCTAACCTCTTGTGTTATCTGTTCCAGGGGAGTTCTGAGGATGGATGTTAGAATCCAGAAGATTGACATAAACCAGTGTGCCAGTGGACAGGGATGGTTTGCCAACACCCACCAGTGTGACCTCAACAGCACACAGGTAAGGAAGATCCTTACAGCTCTACTGCCAATTAATCTCATGTGTAACAATATTAGCTAGCAGCCTTTTCTTCTGAAGTACGCATCCTCTAGAACTCCCTCCCTAGAAAGACCCATAACTCCTGAAACCACCTTCTACGTAACACATAAGTGCCTGTGGCGTTGCTAGGTGCTGTACGTCACACAGCAGTGCCACAGTCACGACTCAGACTGTGATTTACAATCTCAGGGATCAGTGGGGTCTGGTGCCCATTGTGACTGGTGGGGCAGGTGGCAGGGAGCCCCACAGTAGGCAGAACCAGAGCCAAGGACAGGAAGAGCCAGCTAATACCTGCCACAGGTCAGGAATCACTCAGTTCAAAGGTGGAGTTAGGTCTTCACAGTGGTACCTTAGGTTAAGAACTTAATTCGTTCTGGAGGTCTGTTCTTAACCTGAATCTGTTCTTAACCTGAAGCACCACTTTAGCTAATGGGGGCCTCCTGCTGTTGCCGCGCCACCGGAGCACAATTTCTGTTCTCATCCGGAAGCAAAGTTCTTAACCTGAGGTACTATTTCTGGGTTAGCGGAGTCTGTAGCCTGAAGCGTCTGTAACCCGAGGTACCACTATATTAGCAAAAACACTACCTCCACAGACTTAGCTGAGTGTCAGGCCCAATGAGCAGAGCAACTCATTCCTGGTGGTCTTCTTCAATGAAAATCATTTGTCGAGATGCTTCCACACCAGGACTTTTTTCAAGCGATCGGAGACTTTGCCTGTGTGCAGCTAAACTCTCCTCTTCCTTTGTTGTGCCTCTTCTGGGTTTGGGAGACAAGCAGGGAGGAAAGCTTGTTGCAGCAGGAGGGGGAGACACCCGTGATTCTGCACCAGCCGGACTCACCTCTGCCTCTTGGCCTCACACATCCCACTTTCCTGCTTCAGCTTCTGTCTCTGATTCTGAACTTCTCTCTGCCACAGACCCTCCCTGCTCACTAAGCCCTGTTACCTCTTCATCTTCCAATACCTCCTCTTCTCAGCCTGCTCCCTCTTCTCCCTCTGACCACTAATTATTGTCCCACCACCACTCCCTGGGCTCTGAACCTTCCCCAGCTGGTTCCTCCCACCATTCCCCTGCATCCAGCCAGTCCAACCAAACCACCAGCTGACTGAAGTTGGTGGGGCACAGCCCCATCTACCGTATTTTTTGCTCTATAAGACGCACCTGACCATAAGATGCACCTAGTTTTTGGAGGAGGATCTGACGGTGAATTTGGGGTGACCCAATGCAAAAATTCTGAGGAACCATGTGGATCCGTGCTTTGTAATCACATTTTTGCACCATTGCAGCTCCAGGAAACAGTGGATGCGTGATTTTTTTGGTGCAGGCTGTAGCCATGGACATGCTATGTGATCTGATGGTGAATTTGGGGTGACCCAATGTAAAAATCCAGAGGATCCATGGGCTTTTACCTCCCCCCTCCCAGGCAGCCTCTGCTAGCCTCCCTTATCTCTCTTCCGATCCCACCGATCAGCTGTTTCCTTTCAACACTCCCTTCCCTCTTGTTTGCCTTAATGTAGTGTCTTTTCCATAGCTGGAGCAGTTTTTTGCTCCTCCTTTTCCTCTAATTTTTCTCTTTTGCTTTAGTCTTCCTATTTCCCCCCTTTGTAAGTTTGCTGTCTTTGCCTCCCCCCTCCCAGGCAGCCTCCTTTATCTCTAGCATCCCTTATCTCCCTCCCCGATCGCTTGCCCATTGGCGGCTTTGTTTCAACACCCACTTCCCTCTTTAAAAAAAAAAGCATGATCTGCTTTTCGCCCCTGGGCAATTCAGCTCCAGGGACCACGCATTTGCTCCATAAGACGCACAGACATTTCCCCTTACTTTTTAGGAAGAAAAATATGCATCTTATGGAGCGAAAATATAGTATATAAATGGACCAACCTCCATTGTCAGAGATTAGGTATTTGTGTCCCTCCAAATGTTATTGGACTTCAGCTGCTGCCTGTTGTTTTGCTGCCAGAGCTAGAGCACCAAAGTTTTTACTAGCAAGGAAAATGAAGGCTAGAGGACCTATCAAAGTTTTGTCGAAGGAGGAATTCTCAAAGGTTTCTTATTTGGTCAGCACAAAAATCTATAATATGGTACGATATATTGACAGCTAAGTCACCATATGTGACAAACACTCCACACATTACATCACTTTGTACAAAATGTGTAAACATCAACAACACATAAATCTTTAAAAACCAAAGAAATGTGAAACAACATTGAAAAGAAAGAATGCAGCCTGAATTACTTGGGGGCTATATGTGAATTTCTGGAACATAATTTCTTGTCGACGCTTGCAAACTTTTGTGCAAATGAATAAAGGGATGTTAATGTAATATGCTAAATGGTTATTGTTGCTTACCCTTGATTAATTGCGGTATGTTTCTTGCCAATTTGTAAAACGTGTTTCAAACATCTTGTCTTGCACACACTCGTTTAATCCTCCTTCCTTTTCAATGCGGCTCCTGCCATTAAAAGTTCATACAAGTGCCTTACAATAAAAAAACTTACTGGTGTTCTAGGCACAATTCAACTGACCATTTATTATATCGTTTCATAGATTTTTGCTGCTGTTGAAAAGCTCTGCTCAAAGCACATAGGGTGTTTTCTCTTTGAAGAAACCTGCAGATTTCTTCTTCTTCTGTGATCTTCCTTGCTGCCACAGGGATAGCCTGGCTGAGTCTCCACCCCGCCCTGCCCCCTTCAATCTGCTATGTTGCCTAGTACCGTTCTCAGCCAACACCACTCTTCTCCCTCTCTGCCACTGCCTTCATCCTGCGTCTTTCCAGCATTCCTCCTGTGTCTCATTTCCCCTTTGCTTCCTGCCTCCCTGCATTATCCCCCCTTCTCTCTGCCGACCCATCTGCCTCCTTCAGCTGCTCTGTACCTTCACTGCACAGCAGGGGTTTAATGTGCAAATCTGCATTTAAGCACCTTTTGCCCGAGGAGTGTGTGTTGGTGCCTGCATGCTGCTGCGATGAACATTGGGCACAAAGCCTACAATGAGCAGGGACAGGATGGTTTGTTGTTCTCGTGGTGGTGGTGGTCTGTGTGTGCTACAAATCGGGAGCCGTGTGACAGGAACCAGCTTGGGAGGTCTCCCAGGCATGCGGACCAGTTGGTGCAAGGAAGCAGGGGTACCGGGAAAGCTTTGAGGGGGACCAGAGTGGAATCAGCTGCCTGGCAATGTTTGCAGCAGGATGTAAAATTAGTCAAGTTTTGATTCAGGCAAGATGTATTTGTGGCAAAGGCAAAAATAGAAAAGGAAAAGGGCCACCGGTAGTCAAGAGGCAGGGTTGCAGTTCCTTGCACAGCTCTTCAGAGACCATGGCTCAGTGGCGCAGCGCTCAGGGGTGGTTCTGGGTTCAAAACATGCACACACACACACCTCTAGTTGGCTGTGAATGTCTCCAGTCTGAAATCCTGCTGTTGCTAGTCAGTATAGACCAGACATCTCCAAACTTTTCAGGCCCGGGGCCCACATTTAACCCAAACATACATTTGGGTGACCTACTACTTAATCTAGTGCTGCTGTTGCAGCCCACCTTGGATCAGGCTGTGACCCACCAGCCAAAGACATTTACCAATTGAAGACCAGTGTAGTATGCAGTACTGAAGCTGCATGGACCCATTGTCTGACTCAGTGTAAGGCAGATTCCTCTGTCCCCATGAAAAGAAGCAGCAGAATAAATGATGGGAAAGGAGCCTTTGGTCCTTTGTGCATTATGTGCACCGGGGTCAGCAACCTTTTTCAGCCGTGGGCCGGTCCACTGTCCCTCAGACCATGAGGTGGGCCAGACTATATTTGGGGGGGGGGAACGAATTCCTATGCCCCACAAATAACCCAGAGATGCATTTTAAATAAAAGGACACATTCTACTCATGTAAAATCACGCTGATTCCCAGACCATCCGTGGGCCGGATTTAGAAGGCAATTGGGCAGCATCCAGCCCCCGGGCCTTAGGTTGCCTACCCCTGATGTATACACTATACCTTCAGCTTTTTATCGTAGAGAATTTGGGCTACAATGGTGCAGAACAGCAGTGTACTGATCTTTGCACCTGAAGATAAATACTGCCTTTGCATATACAGTGGTACCTTGGAAGTTGAACGGAATCCATTCCAGAAGTCCGTTCAACTTTCAAAAAGTTCAGAAACCAAGGCCTGGTTTCTGATTGGCTGCAGCTGGAGAATGAAAAACCATTTTAAACAAGAGAAAGGTCTCAGCTCACCTCCCGCCCTTGTCAGAGCAAGTGGCTCTTGAGGAGTTTTTCTTGGTGCCATGACAATCAACCTGTCTTGTCCCTCAGGCTCCTCCTTGGGATCAGAGCAGGAACTTACTGTAGGGTTCCCTATCAGATTACTTTCCATATGTATGGAGACATGTTCCTTAACCATAACTTAATTCTTTTGGGCAACTTGTGTATACAGTTTAATCTTAAGGCCACCCCAGTAGTTCTTAAAGGTTGATAACGTTTTGAACCCAGAGTTATTGGCTGTTGTCATTCTTAATACGTAATGATGCCTCTGGCCACTTCTAAAACTTCACCAAATGTTTGACTTTATTGGAATTTTGGTGAAATTTGCTGTTTGTTTTACATTGCAAATGAATGTGAACTGAATGTTCTAAGCTGGAAACAGGTGGGATTAACGTCAGCAATACAAAACCCAGGCGTTAATGGTTAATATTTCCATAGCAGAACTTTCCATGACATATTCCCTTTATATAAGCCCAGTGTTTTTTTTCTGGGGGGACGCAGGGAGACACATACCCCAAAACATTTTGTGAATCTAAGTTTGGTCTCATTGAGGGGGAATATTTCAATATGAAATGGGACGCAGGTGGCGCTGTGGTCTAAACCACTGAGCCTCTTGGGCTTGCCGTTCAGAAGGTCAGCAGTTCAAATCCCTGCGACAGGGTGAGCTCCCGTTGCTCAGTCCCAGCTCCTGCCAACCTAGCAGTTCGAAAGCATGCCAAAAAGTGCAAGTAGATAAATAGGTACTGCAGCGGCGGGAAGGTAAATGGCATTTCTGTGTGCTGCTCTGGTTTCGGTGTTCCGTTGCGCCAGAAGCAGCTTAGTCATGCTGGCCACATGACCTGGAAAAACTGTCTGTGGACAAACGCCGGCTCCCTCGGCCTGTAAAGCGAGATGAGCGCTGCAACCCCAGAGTCATCTGCGACTGGACTTAACTGTCAGGGGTCCTTTACCTTTACCTTTTTATTTCAATATGAATAGGAAAATGAGAGTACCCCTAAACATTTCTTTAGGGGGAAAAGCACTGTATAAGCTCATCACACAAAGGACCACATGGGCATCTTACAGTCTTCAATTCAGCATGGGAGAAATTATTATTTATTGCCCCTAAATATATCTATCAACATCTCTGTCTCTTGTCTTTGGGCAGTAAAATCACAGAGAGAGAGAGAGAGAGAGAGAGAGAGAGAGAGGCCGAAGTGTTGTTTAACTTTGTTAATTTTACCTGTGATTCCTGGCATGATAAATACTGGCATGATTTTTATTATGTCATTTAGCAGGGCATGAGGGCAGAGGTCCTCCCCAGTTGTTTGTCCCTGGCACCCCTGGTATTTGGAGGTTCTACTCTGTGAACATGGCTAATTGGTATTAGCTATTGGGACCTGCAGCAAAATGTTACAGTGTGAAATGCTCCTGTTCGGGATACCCCATTGCATTCCTTCACCTGCCAGTATTGTTTTCTTCCCGCCCCCAGCAGTCAGTTTGCATTCTGTGGCCGTCAAACGTGCTCAGTCCTCATAGGACTGTTGTTGTTTTTAGCTTCCTCTCCCTTTCTGGCATTTTTTATTTTTTCCAATGGATATATTTTGTACTTCTACAACCCCCAGTATTCCCCTGACTCTGCCGATAGCTCCCCTACTGTGTGAGGATAGGACAATTTTATCTGGAGCCCCCTAGAAAAGGAGGGAAGGATTCTAGACTAGGTATAGGGATCCTATCAAATTCCAGAGGTTGATGAACTGTAACTCCCATCATCCATGCTTGTTTAGAGCTGATGGGAGTTGTAATTCAGTGACAGCTGGGGGACCAAAGATTCCCCGGTGCTGCTTCATGAATTCATCTATCCCTTTTTCTAAACCACCTGAGCAAGTGACCATCAACAGATCTGGTGGCTACGAATCCCACATCCAAACCGCTTTTCAAGTGTGTTGGGCCCCTGGCTCAGATCAGTCGGCCTCTTGACAGAACCCTAAAAGCGCCACTTAAGGCAGCCATTACACCTCGTCCAATGGTAGGGCCGGCTTCACCCACAGCACCTGGAATGTACAAAACCCAGAGCCTTCTCTTTTGCATCCTTCCACTTCTGATTTAGCAAGGCCTTTTCATTCTTCCTTTCTTAAGAGAGAGAGAGGAAACACGTTCCAACATTGTTAATTAACAGCTCGCATCTATCTTTGGCTGATTTCCGTTCCATCCTCCTTTTCTCATGCTGGGTAAATACCAGCGACACACGCTGATCATTATGTGTGTGTAATTAAATCATTTCTTTTGAACCATGGGAGCCCTTTAAATATCTTCTTCCGCGGGCGCTTCTGACTCCGCAATCTGTGAGAGCCCAGGCCTTCCTCCCATCTAGCCACTCCATCCCAAAACGCAGGCTCCCCACCGCTCATTTCCTCCCCCACCCCACATTTTTCATCTGTTCCCTGGCCTCTTTTGCCCCTTCCCCCATATTCTTGCGCCTTATGCTTGCTAGCACTACCCTGAATTCCTAGAAGAACAGGCTTCCACAATCTGTTCCTCAGACAAATTAGGACAACATTTTTGGTCAGGGAGCTGAGTGAATGAAATTTCGCCCCATCGCAGATTCCAAAATGGATCGTGAAGCCTAAGGGGCCCTGACCTGTTTATTGAACGTTCATCCTGATTTGCTGGCACAAAGTTTGCCCAGAGGTTCGATTATGTCGTCTTTATTTATTCATTAAATTTATATGCTACCCTTCCTCCTGAAGGAGCCCAGGGCAGCAAACATGTCAATAAACAATTCTTGATCTTTTTAGAAAGCCTAATAAAAACAGTTATAATGTTGGCTTGTGAGTTGTGCATTTGAAACCATTAATTTTATTGTATTGTTTATTCATCGTTTTAGACTGCACGCCCTTCAGAGTAGATTAAAAAATATATATGCACAATGCCATGTATATTTATAGTGCTATGGTGCTATGGACATAAATGTTAATCATAATATTCCAAAGCCAGTTAACATTATAAAAACATTATAAAACAGTTGATAGCATCGTCTTGACCAGGGATCTCTGGGTTGCCAAGAACTGTTTCTTTGAGCCATCAAATGCCTCAGTAAAGAGTATGTGTGCATGTGTATATACAGTATACATACAGTCATACACATATGTATATATGCACATATATGTACACACACACACACATTTTGTTTTGAGCATTCATGGTTATTTGCTTGTGGTTTCTATACCCTGAAATGGGCCTGCAACCTGTCAGAATAAGGCAGGTCCTGAGGCCATAACAGAAATATTTCCATCCTGAGTTGAATCTCAGTGTACAAGCAGGATTGCAGTTAGAGTGTAACTCTGCCCCATTCCTACTTCAAATCCCACCTCAATCCCATCCTCATCATAGGCGCCAACTCCTAGGGGTCAAGGGTCTTCAGACCCCCCAGTAAAATATTTGAGGGGGCCGGGACCTCCCCCCCAAGTTAATGGGCATTGCCATTCAAATGGTGTGCGTGCACCGCGCCATGTGATTGATTATGTAGGGCTTACCTGCCACCCAATATTTTATCCAAGCTGGCACCCTGATGCTCATCGGAGCCTTGCATGAGCCATTCTAACTCTTTACATCTCTGCTTGAATTGTGCCTTGAAAGGCTACTGAACTTCAGCTTAAGAGGCAACATGAGTCCTCTGAGCATGTGCAGGGTGCCTTCACCACTGAGAAGCCGCAGCCCTTTCTTCATCATCATCACACTTTTTAATGGCATCACATACAAACATCCAAAACAAATCAATACAGAATTACCACTTCCCCAGTGGCACAAAACATTTGCTAAACGAAAGAGGCAGAGCAATCTATGGTCACATCTCTAGGTCTCCAGGGAGATCAGACGTCTGCAGTGTATTTCGACGACAAAAAACCGAATAGAGATATTTGGCCACTAACTTGGTGAGCTCCTGATCATTCCCCAGTAACAGAAAATGTATGACCTCCAACTCTGGTTTCCATTTGGGGATACAGAGTTGATCCAGAAATTGCTGGCGGAGATCAGCATATAGTTTACAATTAGGAACCATATGTGTAAGGGCTTCCACCAGGTGGTCTTCACATGGGCAAGTTCTTTCTCCTTCCACCCTGCCTGAGAACCTTCCCCAAAGGATGTGAGGGCGATCTGGCTGCGACATCTGTTACCCCACTGATCACCAGGGTTGATTCAGCTGATCTGGCTGGCTAGGCGGGTTTCCCTTCCCTCCCTCACCGCTCCATGGACGACCATCCCAGATAGAAGGAGTGTACCGTTCTTTGGTCAAGGGTGTACGATAGCTGCGCTCCCCTGCTAGATCCCCCAAACAAGCAGCCCTTTCTTGCAAATCTGGGACAGGAGAAGCAGCTCCTGGGTCAAGAGGTGCGATGGTAGCGTGCAGGGAAATTTTTCATAGGGAAACAGTTAGGGCCAGAGGTGCCGGCTTGTGAGTGGGGGTGATGTCATTCGTGTGACATTGTGACGTCCTGACGCCGCACACGTGAGCTTCGAGCCTCCATCCCTAAGCTGGTCAGAAACTTCCCAGGCTTTGTGAAAGTGTTGCCAGGGCTCTGACAAGATGCCAGAGCCCTCCTGCCTACTTCCGAAAGCCGGGTGGGCTTTGGGAAGATGGCAGAATGGGTCTTGGACCCATCGGAGCTTTGCACCTCCCTCCCTAAGCTGGGCAGAAGCTTCCCAGGCTTTGGGAAGGAGACACCAAGAACATTTAGGGTACCAGCCTAGTCCCCTGAGTCCCATGACTGCTTGCCATGGAGGTGTGACTTTCACTTGGGTTCATGTGGCATGGTGATGCATCTTGTTTTAGGCAATAAAGGTAAAGGTAAAGGGACCCCTGACCATTAGGTCCAGTTGCGGACAACTCTGGGGGTTGTGGCACTCATCTCGCTTTATTGGCTGAGGGAGCCGGCGTACAGCTTCCGGGTCATGTGGCCAGCATGACTAAGCCGCTTCTGGTGAACCAGAGCAATGCATAGAAACACCGTTTACCTTCCCGCCGGAGCGGTACCTATTTATCTACTTGCACTTTGACGTGCTTTCAAACTGCTAGGTTGGCAGGAGCAGGGACCGAGCAATGGGAGCTCACCCCGTCGTGGGGATTTGTACCGCCAACGTTCTGATCGGCAAGTCCTAGGCTCTGTGGTTTAACCCACAGCGCCACCCACGTCCCGATTTAGGCAATCAATACAATATGCTTTTCTTTACAGTGTCCACACTTCCAGTACCATTTTGCTTGTTTATTTATATGGTCCTCTTCTGCCCTCCAGCTATATGCAAAACCTGTCCTTCTATTGCTATAGACGTTCCCATTGTTGCTTGGGTCTTGCGAAAGTAGATTTGTGATTTCCACCATACAGACCAGAAATTCGCGTTGCTTAAACCGACTGCCAGCTTAGGACACTTTGCTGGAAACGGGAAATAAGTAGTTTTCAGAGCAGAAAATCATGGATATTTGTAGCATTCCTACTCCCTTGCCATCACTGCCTGCCTCAAGCGATACTGTCTCTCTGCATCACTCAGTGAATTCAACAAGATGTATGCATTGACCAAGCAATTGATCCCTCCCCGCCCCCGCCATACATTGCCACACAAGGACATCAGCACTCAATAGTTCTATAATGCCTTTACACTCCTCTTACTGTGATCACTTTACTCCTGTGCTGGTCCCGGGGGATTACCGTGCGGCATGGTCCGAGTCCAGTCCGAGGTCAAGGGTGTGGTATGGAGACTGTCCGTCAAGGCTGAAGCGGGGTCCAAGGCAAGGAGTTGGGTGCAGTCAGGAACTCTGGCAGAAGAGCAGGACGGGGTGCAGGCAGGAACAGGTTACCAACAATGTTGTTCCCTGGGACTGGGCTGGCAGCTTCTATCTGCCCCAACGCATAGGGTGGTCCCAGTCCACAGGTGACTTGCCTCTCCTGGCCTGGAGGCGAGCACTCCTCCTGCGAGAACTTAGTTCCCTCCTCCTCTCTGCCCTGAGCCTCTGCAGCTCAGTAGAGGCTGGAGGGTTACTGGACCCAGAGGCAACCTCACCTTCCCCTGATGGGGCTGAGAGTGGAGCACCTGCAGGCAATGGGTCCTCGATCACCTCCTCACCTCCGGAGCCAGAGCAGATTCAGCTGGTGTCTGCTCCTGAGGATCCGGCACAGGTGAGGGCCCTTCAGGTTCAAGCCCCAGCCCCGGCTGAGCTGGTCCTGGAGGCAGGGACTCCTATGCAGGCTGGGATTCCTCAGGTTCAGCCTCTGAATTCGATTCCCAGGCCATCACAACTCCTCTTCTTTAGCACTTAGGCCTGTCTACATAGATGTTAGAAAGATCATAATGTAGACTGTAGGGGCACTCCCAAAGCTGTCACTATTTTCAAGTGGGATTCAGTCGCACACACTGGCAAATTTAGGTTGCAAAACTTGGCACTCTTGCTGAATAAACCTCCTTAAAAAGTCGGGTGTGTGTGTGAACTTTTGCAATAAAGAAAGTGACAGGAAAATGCTCCAGAAAGTGTGCAATAACAACTGCTTGTATAAACTCAGAGAGGTACAGTTATCAGAGACCCCTAGGAAGAGGCCTTGGCTGTTAAGCCACTCAAGGAAATGTAGCTCATGGAGCTACAACTAACAGCACTCAATACCCTTAACAAACTACAGTTCCCAGAATTCTTTGGGGGAAGCCATGATGTGTAGAAGCGAGATGGTTGCTAATACTCAGTTCCTATCTGCACAAGTTTGAAAGTCGGCAAATTTAATAAGGATTCATATACCCCTACACCCCAAAATAAGATTTGGGCTACCCCATATACGTAGCTCCAGGACTAGGGGAATGCTGAAGATACACAATGGCATTTTCTGCAGGCAAAACTGATGATTTTACACAATTTTATGCTTTATGGCCCCAGGTGATAATTACAAGTAAGGAATTAGGGGTATGCTTCACACAGTTTGTCTTCGGCATCCTTAATGATACAACTGAGAGTTGTATCATTAGTTGTATCCTAGAGAGTATGGGGCTGCCAAGGTCCAATGCCTCCCTGCAAATAATTGTCAGCATCGCCCTTGAACCAGTGCCACCAACTGGACTCATCCACTTCAGCCCTGACTGGGCTAGGCGAGCTGGGTAGCACTTCCAGAGACCACCTTCTGCACAGGAACAGGTCAAAGTGCTGTGGACTCACAGCTTAGAGTTGTGAGCACCGGATTTACTTCCACAAGAAGACAGTCGTCGCACAGCAGAGTATAGCAGAGTCTAGCAGAGCATAAACGACTCGGAGAGCAGCTCTGTAGAATATCTTCTTTATTCTATCTACAACTATTATACACAACTATATACAGAGCTAAATAGGTCTAAGCATAAATGAATGCTGCACTGCACTGAGTGTCTGCAGCTGCTCTTAGCAGCAACCTTATCTATACACACGATCTCTAACACTCAGTCTCTCTCTCTCTCCGACACACTGACTGACTGACTCTTTGATGTGGTGCTGGAGCAGAATAAGTAGAGAGCAGAACACCGCCCCTCCTCTCTGGAGAATCAGCAGACTCATCAGGAGATTCTTGGATATGGGAGGGGTGAAATCTCCTCAGTAATAACCGATAATATAAACTGGGGCCTGAATGCATCAAAGTAAGCTTTGGAACACCCCAAAACATGTACGCACTCCTCCAAAAGAGTATCCCTTCCAAGATGACATAGAAGCACATCCTGCCTAACATTTGGCACATAAGACACTGTCAGGCTGTTGCACCCATGTAAATAGTCACCCAAATAGGTGAAGCTGAATAAGGAATCAGGGCCTGTGCGTGCCAAACTAAGCTTTGCCCCCAACCAGAAATTCTACCCCCACACCTCCAGGTTAGTGTTCCCTCTGTGGTGGCATAGAATTGCTTGCGGCCCGCGATTCGTTTTCACATTGGACACAACTCTATTTTTGCTTTTACAAACGACTCACAATGCATAAGGGTTTTGTTTTGTTTTTCTGGTTGTTGTTTTTTTTAAAAAAGATAAACGCTCAAAATCCCTTGGGTACCTTGGGTTACATACGCTTCAGGTTACAGACACTTCAGGTTACAGACTCCGCTAACCCAGAAATAGTACCTCGGGTTAAGAACTTTGCTTCAGGATGAGAACAGAAATCATGCTCTAGTGGCACAGCGGCAGCGGGAGACCCCATTAGCTAAAGTGGTGCTTCAGGTTAAGAACAGTTTCAGGTTAAGAAAGGACCTCTGGAACGAATTAAGTTCTTAACCCGAGGTACCACTGTACAAAACTTCCCAATACGTGCGAAGCTCTGTTTCAACATCAGCTTGTCTCCTTCTTTCCCATGGCTCTGATGTCCGAAACTTGATTTAGAAACTAGTGACAGGAAAAGGTCCGTTTGCAAATGCAGGAACTCCACAGAGTCCATTCCCAATGAACACACAGATGGTTCTGTCTCTCTACCTCTCTCTGCACCTTCCTTCTTTCCACCACGCTGCCCCACTTCCTGAATTAGCGTATCTTCTCCTGCTGTGTGGGGTTTAAGGGGTTTCTGGGTCCTTTTGGCGTCAAAAGCCCTAGGAGGCTTGCCCCTGTGGGCGCTCGTTTGTTGGTCACATTTGCCGTGTCCTTTTGGCTGCGTTCTGCTTCCCAAGGGATTAGTGTGCGCTTTGCGGCATTAGTGATCCATTTAGGTTTTAGGAAAAGGGGATTTGGCCATTCAGCATTTGGCTATTATTATGCTTAAATGTTTAACCACTGGTGTCCAGAAGAGGTGGGGTGGCATGTCAACACCAGCAGAGTAGCGAGAAGGAAGGAGTTGTGGGTGGCAGAAAAAAGGAGTGCCTTGGATGAGGCTCAATTCACTTAACTCTAACTTAATCTGACAAGAGGTTAAGAGGAGGTCTCCTGGATTATATTATTGTTGTTGTTGTTGTTTAGTCGTGTCCAACTCTTTGTGACCCCATGGACCAGAGCACGCCAGGCACTCCTGTCTTCCACTGCCTCCTGCAGTTTAGTCAAACTCATGCTGGTAGCTTCAAGAACACTGTCCAACCATCTCGTCCTCTGTCATCTCCTTCTCTTTGTGCCCTCCATCTTTCCCAACATCAGGGTCTTTTCCAGGGAGTCTTCTCTTCTCATGAGGTGGCCAAAGTATTGGAACCTCAGCTTCACGATCTGTCCTTCCAGTGAGCACTCAGGGCGGATTTCCTTCAGAATGGATAGGTTTGATCTTCTTGCAGTCCATGGGACTCTCAAAAGTCTCCTCCAGCACCATAATTCAAAAGCATCAATTCTTTGGCGATCAGCCTTCCTTATGGTCCAGCTTTCACTTCCATACATCACTACTGGGAAAACCTATACGGACCTTATAATGGAGGACAAATCTGGGGCTTTGGGGAAGGGATGTAGTTCAGAGGTAGAAGGTCTGCTTTTCAAGACCTTCTACCCCAGCTGGTTCAATCCCCAGGATCTCCAGGTAGACAAAATTAAGCTAGTCATTGTTTCCCAAACTTGGGTCTCCAGCTGTTTTTGGACTACAACTCCCATCATCCCTAGCTAGCAGGTCAGGGATGATGGGAAATGTAGTCGGAAAACAGCTGGAGACCCAAGTTTGGGAAACCCTGAGCTAGACTGAGCAATGGTTTGACTCAGTTTAAAGTAGCTTACCTATGCTCCTAATATTTTAAGGATACCCTCTGATAGAGGTATTGCAATGATCACTAGAGAAGAGGGAAAAATTAAATTCCGTTCATATTTGAAGGCCAACCTACCTAATTCACTGATATAATACACAAACCACAAGCATAGTCTCCTTCCAAATTCACTCTTATGAAATGCAGTTGTCCAGCCAAGTAATGTGTATAAAAATATATATACTGTGGTAAAGTGTGCATATATTAGTGAAAGTAACATGTAAAAGTGCATTATATTAGGGGACATTGCTTTGCAAAAGAAGAAGAAGAAGTCTATATCAGGCAAAAATGCATAGAGATATGTGTACATTGGGATAAATTTGTTGGAAAAGGCTGGAGAATTTTCATGACTTTCCCCCTCTGAAAACTGATGTGGAGAGAGAGAGAGAGCGATTAACTCACAATTCTGCATTCCATCTTTCAGTGCATCCCGCAGGAAAACAAGGGTTTCGTTCTTGGAAAATACCTTTGTCAGTGCAAACCAGGTTTCTACAGGGCAAGTAGAATTTTCTCATCATCTAACAATGGTAGGTAGCAGCACTTATATGGCTTTTTGTGAATGCTTCTTCTTGCAAAACTCTGAATTGTGTTTGGAAATGTACTAGGAGCCAATGTATGTCTTTCAGGACCTGTGTTATATGGTCTTGGCGGCCACTCCCAGTCACCAGTCTGGCTGCTGCCTTCCCCTCTTCTCCCAGCGTCTTACGCTGAGAGATTTCCCTTTTCCTGTCTCTCACACAGGCTCCTTCAAACTGTACATCCCCTTCATCTGCATGCAATTCTTACCCAAATACAGTAAGATAAAATAATAATAGACATGATAACAGAATGCAGAGAGAGAGAAAGATAAGAATAAGAACAGAGTAGGAAGAGAAAGATAGATAGATAAAGGTGACTGCTAACTATCCATTTGTCAGTTGTGCCAGCAAGTATTCCTCATAATAGTCCAATGTTCAATCCAGGGTAATATCCATTTATTCCTCGCCCTGCTGATGTTTTCTCAATGTTCAGGCATCAGATACTCATTACTTTTCCTTCCCGTCCAGGATGAGAGATTCTCCGCCACTGTTTTCCGTCCTTATCTCCTAGACAGACTTTTTTTCCATTTTCTAGATTTCCAATCTCTCTCCCCCCACACCCAAGTATTAAAGGAGTCATGGTTGCTTTTTCACCTGGGAGCCTTCCAAACCACTATTTTTTAACACACTTCCTTTAGTCATTCATTCTCCCTGCCCGCAGGAGAAAGTGCTTCCCGGTATGGAGCGACGGATTCCGAGAGCTTGCTGGAGTGCCTCCCGTGCCGCGAAGGATGCACGACCTGCACGGATGGCACCCCTTGCCTGATCCAGGAAGATTGGTCCTTGCGGGCTGCCGTCTTGGCATTCCAGGCCTTCTGCATGCTGGCTGTTTTCTTCAGCATGCTGGTCTCCTACCACTTCCGGAAGAGCAAGGTAAGGGTAGGAATGGCCAGTGGGAAGAACTAGCTGGATTTGCACTTAAAGAGGCCCCGGGCAGGAATAGGAGAGGGGCCAAAGCATTAGCTGTCTCTGGTTTACTTTGCCATCAAATAAAATAATAATAATAATAATAATAATAATAATAATACAGTGGTACCTCTGGTTATGAACTTAATTCGTTCCGGAGGTCTGTTCTTAACCTGAAACCATTCTTAAGCTGAGGTACCACTTTAGCTAATGGGGCCTCCCGCTGCTGCTGCACAATTTCTGTTCTCATCATGAGGTAAAGTTGCCAACCCGAAGTACTACTTCCGGGTTAGTGGAGTCTGTAACCCGAAGTGTTTGTAACCTGAGGTGTTTGTAACCTGAGGTACCACTGTAATAATAATAATAATAATTTATATGCCACCCATCTGACTGGGTTGCCCCCATGTCAGAGGCCAGACTGAGGATTACAGCTCTGATGAGGAATGGTGGGAACCTCCCCCTCTTCCTACTCCAGACCAGGATCCTGAAGCTGCCCAGGAACAATGGAGCAGTATAGATTTAGAGACTTGGTTTGCCGAGGGACATAGTTCAGAAAGCAACAGCTGGGCAGAGCTGAGTGGGGAACAGCTAGGAGAAGCAGAACAGGAAGAGAGAGAGATAACTGACTCCCCTTCGCTGGAAAGTGTCCAGCCTCTCTCTCCAAGGGCAAGGAGAGTTGATAAGGTTGCTACGCAGAAGGCTCAGTGGTCCTGAGAGCAGGTTGCAAGAAGGGGGAAGTAGGAGGGAAGCTTAAATGGGAGCACCTTCACTCCGAGAATGGATGCTTTGTTCTTTTGCTGTGATCAGCAAAAGGGGCTCTTTTCGCTTTGTCCTGCTTATCAGCAGTTGGGGGGGGGGGAGCCAAGCCCCTGGAGCCTGACACCCAGCCACTTTGGGTCACTTTCCAACAAACTAAACACAGTAAAACATCAAACAATAAAAACTTCCCTATAAAGGGCTGCCTTCAGATGTCTTCTAAAAGTCAGATAGTTGTTTATTTCCCTGATATCTGATGGGAGAGAGCTCCAAAGGGCGGGCGCCACCACCAAAAAGGCCCTCTCCTTTCCTCACCATCGTTATCCTGCTCATCATCATTTTCTAACTTGAACATTTGTGCCGTCTCCAAAGCTACCATCCTTGGTTGCCTTGGGTTGCTCCCCCTTTTACATTCATCTCTCTTCCCCTAGAGGATTCGAGCTTCGGGAGTCATTCTTCTGGAGATGATACTCTTCGGCTCGCTCCTGCTCTACTTTCCTGTGAGTGTCTGGGTTCGGATACCTAATGGGTTGAGTTTAGGGTGGCTAGGGTGGTGCAGTTGTTATGAGTGCTGGGCTAGGCGATAAGGGAAACCAGGGTTTAAATCCCAACTCGCCCATATAGCTGACGGGGAGACCTTGGGCTGGTCACTCTGTCCCAGCCTCATATTCGTATAAAGGAAATAAATAAATAATTTGCCCTCCACAAAAGGAAATGCATCATTGGAAACAGAGGACACCTCTTTGCATAACATTTGCACATACTTGTGTATGTTGCATGGTCCTACCTTGTGGACATGCTTCTGGGATGGGCCCTGCATGCAGTTTGACTTCAGAGTCCTCTACCTCGTCCGCTGAAGAAGGGGAATCTGACGAGGCAGGTGAAGAGCTCTGCAGGGCCCTGAAACCCTACCCACTGACCATCAGAAATTCTCTCGCCTCTTGAGATTTCCCTGGGTATCGCCTGCATGTGTTCAAACTAGGTTTTCTCAGTCTTGAGGACTAGAAACTTGCTGGGGTTTTCTCAACAAACCTTGGTTTCTCAAGCCATTGAGTTCTATGTCCCCCAAGCTGATTTCTGCACTTCATGGAATATATGCAGCCCTCGTCATTTGGTGGCTATTTAGCCATGAAAAGCACAGCTTGCAGGTTGAGAAGTTTTGCATTAACCCACAGAAGCGGATTCTGGGAGCTAACAGCAAAGGATGGAATTTGTGAAAGCCCTCGGGGTATGTAACTAGCCAAATACCAAAGAGAGCAAGCTGAGTCTGAGAGAGACTGAGCATGCCACCCTTATCTTCTCAGCTGGGGAGTGTATTCTTTGTCACTCTTGATCTGGTCCTCCTAACAGGTGAGGCCAGGGAACAATTTCCTCCACTGTTGCCCCTCTCTCCCCAAAGGGCCTCTTCCTGACCCAGTGGGGCCAGTTGTCATGTTCTTAATATTGGGTTTCTGATTTTTTTAAAATATGATTTTTATTAAGTTTTCCATGTTTCATTACATTTCCATATCAAAAATCAAAAATCCATAAATTATTGCTTAAATAAAGCATTGACCTCCTTCCCTCCATCTAACTGACTTCCACACAACTTTACCAATTTCTTCACATTTCTATAACCACTTTTTTACCTTACGTCAATCTTTTAGCATTCATCTTCTTATATGTAAATCAGCTTCCTACATTGGAAGATTGGCAGATAAAGATGGTTGAATACGTGGAGTTGGCAAAACTGACGGGGAAGATCCGGAATCGCCGTGATGAACTGTTTCAAAAGGACTGGAGCAAATTTATACTCTATACGAAAGAAAATTGCAAACAGTTGAAAATGTTTGTAGGTTTGAGTTGAAATGTTTGGTAATGGGAAAATAAGGGTTTCTGATTTTTCTAGAGACAGACATGCCGGCAGAGATCACCCAGGTAAATTTTGGCCCACCAGGACATGATCCAGTTCAATTCTTGCAACTCTCGCAAGAGAGACAGAACATGAGACTCTTAACCTCAGGGTCACACACAGGTTTGATTCCCACATTGGACAAAAAGGAAAAAAAATGGGCATTGCCGGGGGGGGGGTGTTGGACTAGATGATGATTGTGGTCCCTTCCAACTCTACAATTCTCTGTTTCTACGGATTCCTGGCTAGAGGAGCCCCATGCAAAAAGCCAGTGTCCTCTCAAACATATGCATGTGGACCAGTGTTGCTTGTTAAAAGGGTCCTCCTGATGTTCATGCCATCCCTGGCCTCTCCTTTCATACAGGTGTTTATCCTCTACTTCAAACCGAGCATCTTCCGCTGCATTGTTCTGCGCTGGGTGCGCATGCTGGGTTTTGCCATTGTCTATGGAACCATCACCCTCAAACTATACAGGTAGGATTACCTTGAGGGCCACGGGCCACGACTGGTGTTGTGCCTTTATTTTCCAAAAGGGGGGGTTCCTTTGCAATATTCACTCTGATCCCCAGGGGCTTAAGAAAACAAAGGACCATAAAAAATTAGCATTTGGGCCCAGATCCTTTTAGCCCAGCTAATAATAATAATAATAATAATAATAATAATAATAATAATAATTTATTATTTATACCCCGCCCATCTGGCTGGGCCTCCCCAGCCACTCTGGGCGGCTTACATAAAAACCAAAAATACAGTAAAATATCACACGTTAAAAACTTCCCTGAACAGGGCTGCCTTAAGATGTCTTCTGAATGTCAGGTAGTTGTTTATCACTTTGACATCTGCTGGAAGGGCGTTCCACAGGGCGGGCGCCACTACCAAGAAGGCCCTCTGCCTGGTTCCCTGTAGCTTTGCTTCTCGCAATGAGGGAACCGCCAGAAGGCCCTCTGACTCTAGTCAGAGAGATCTGGGTAATTCATATAGCTACACAGTGTGTCTTTCTTGGCCTTTATACCACCTCGACTTCCCCCAAAAGAATTCTGGGAATTGTGATTTGGCAAGAGTGCTGCAAATTCTGATATGGCCCTGGCCTTCACATAGAACAGCAATTTCCAAAGTTCCCTGGGAATTACTATCAAACTAGGGTAAGAGTGTGTATAGGTATAAAAGTGAATCAGGGCAAATTGCATTTTCTGTTCCTCGTGGCTTGAGCCTGACTTTCTCCTGCCTTTGCAACCCATTTGATGGATATTATATATGGGCCAACAAATTGATTGTGGATTTGGTGGTGTGCTGGTCCCGGGGGGGTTACCGTGCGGCGTGGTCTGTGTCCGGTCCGAGGCTGAAGCGGGGTCCAAGGCAGGGAGTCGGGCATGGTCAGGAACTCTGGCAGAGAGCAGGACAGGGTGCCAGCAGGAACAGGTAACCAACGATGTTGCTCCCGCAACCTGGGACTGGGTGGGCTGGCCTTTATCTCCTCTGAGGCATAGGGTGGTCCCGGTCCACAGGTGGCTCACCTCTCCTGGCCTGGAGGTGAGCACGCCTCCTGCAAGAACTTAGTTCCCTCCGCCTCTCTGCCCTGAGCCTCTGCAGCTCAGGAGAGGCTGGAGGGTTATTGGACCCAGAGGCAACCTCAGCTTCCCCTGATGGGGCTGAGAGAGGAGCACCTGCATGCAATGGGTCCCTGATCACCTCCGGAGCGGAAATCCGGTGTCTGCTCCTGAGGATCCGGCACAGGTGAGGGCCCTTCAGGTTCAAGCCCCTGCCCTGGCTCAGCTGGCCCTGGAGGTGGGGACTCCTGTGCAGGCTGGGATTCCTCTGGTTCAGCCTCTGAATCCGATTCCCAGGCCATCACAGGTGGTCTACTTTGCCCTCTCTCCTCATATGGGTTACCCATCTTTATTTTTATGCCCAAAATGTAGATTTACTCAGTTAAACAGGTAGTCATCTCCACCTGCTCCTTATAAAAAAAAGTGGGGTTTTCTTTTTCTATTTTTTAAAGGAAACTTTTTAAAAAGCAGCCTCAGGAAGGAGAGAGGAAACCAATCAACCCCCAACCTATCAGTGCTGTATTTAACTAGCTTTTGCAACAAACAGGAAGGGTAAGCTCAACCCAGAAGAAGATTGTCTGACCAAAAGCCGGCAAGTGTGCTTCCAAAGCAAACTCACCGTTAAAAAGTATGTACATCTGGATGCAATCTATGGGTTGTGTGCAGTGGCAACCATACTCAGAGTAGATCCATTGAAAGCATTAGATGGGGAGGAAATGCCCTGGAATGTGTGGGATGACATCTGCTTTGATGCAGCAGTGTCTAACCTCCCTGCAAACAAACCGGAACAAATGCCCATCAAATAACCAATGTTGTCTGATTTCCCTGTAAATCAGGGTGATTCACTCAATAAGCAGGTTTGCCTGGAAGCACCCAGTGATCAATGTCGAAGGTGGTTTGGTTCCAACATTGGTCGGCTACGACCACTTCTCCCTTGAGCAAACCCTTTCTGTATATATATCTCATCGTCACCTTCCTCTTCCTCAGACCACCTCTCCCTTTCTCCCCAACAGGGTCTTGAAGGTCTTTCTCTCCCGTACGGCCCAGCGAGTTCCGTACATGTCCAGCGGCCGGGTGCTGAAGATGCTGGCCTTGATTCTGCTCTTGGTGCTTTGGTTCTTAGCAGCCTGGACTGTCGGGATGCTGGAGAACATAGAAAAGAACATCCCGCTGGTGGTCCGCTCCCAGACCACCAGGGGCCTCCAGTTTTACATCTGTGACCACGACCGCTGGGACTACATGATGGTTGTGGGTGAGGACCCCTAATCCGATGGCCTGAATTAATCAGCCTCTGGCTTCTCTGCCACTTGCAGGCTCCCCTTGGTCCAGTCCCGCTCTCTTTGGGGAGTCCCATAAAGACTGCTAGGGTTCACTTCCTCCTGCGGCAGTAGACCAAAACCAGGAAGCAAGCTGCCGCGATCATGAATGTTTGGCTTGCTTCTGCCAAGTCCCCTTCAGCATCAACAGCCTGGAATCATACATAACCTGTAGACTGAGCAGCGTTCCAGCCATTATGGGGGTAGGGGTGGTTTCATCTTAGGAGACTCTTTTCTTCACCCAGTTAAGGCATGCTCTCTCTAATGGGACGTGGGTGGCGCTGTGGTCTAAACCCCCACGACGGGGTGAGCTCCTGTTGCTCTGTCCCAGCTCCTGCCAACCTAGCCGTTTGAAAGCACACCAGTGCAAGTAGATAAATAGGTACTACTGTGGCGGGAATGTAAACAGCGTTTCCGTGCGCTCTGGTTTCTGTCATGGTATTCCGTTGCGCCAGAAGCGGTTTAGTCATGCTGGCCAAATGACCCAGACAAACGCCGGCTCCCTCAGCCTGAAAGCGAGATGAGAGCTGCAACCCCATAGTCACCTTTGACTGGACTTAACCGTCCAGGGGTCCTTTGCCTTTATATTTTTTTTGCTGTCTCTCTAGCTAGGTTGGCATCTGTCCCTCAATGGATTTTAACATCAGTGATCAATTGCACATGTATGTGACGTGTCTTTGTGGATCAATTGTGAAAGACAGGGCATTTATATCAGCTGACATCACTTTAAAAAGATCTCTCTTCCTTGCCCCACCCTCAATGCTGTCTCTATTGCCCCATATTTAGTTTCTCCTCTCCGTGATCCTCACCCCACTCTTTCCCTGCCCCAGATCCCATTTCCGTCTCATTCTAACCCAGTCCCTGCCCCCTCCAGTTCTCACTACCAGCCCCAAACCATCAGCTTCCCCCCAAAAAACTGTCACCCCACAACCTCCCAATAAATCACACATGCGCAATAGATGGACTCAATTTCACTTTTGGTTGTCCAGCTGAGTGGATGTGCAGCAGGGTTAGGGAATGCAATGCGCTCCAGATACAGTCGTACTACAACTCCCATCAGCCCCTGTCAGCATGGTCTGTGCCCAGTGATGATGGGAGTTGTAGTCCAGCAGCAACTGGAGAGCCACCTCCGATGCGCAGGCATGTGTGGGGTCACAGACGGTGAGGAAACAGCAGAACCGACCCATCCTTCATTTGAGTGGGGCTTGCTCAGGCTGCATTTTAAGAGGCAGCTGAAAGGTTCTGGCGCCTGAATTGCTTATACGCCACATGGTGCACCTTGGGAGTCAGGTACCTCTGGGCATGCACAAAGTGCTCACTGCAGAACAATGAGTCACCTATGTCTGCAGAGGGGGGAAATAACCACAGAGCGGGACGGGGCGAGAGGGACAGAAGAGGCAAGTGGCAAAAACCTTACCGCATGGAGAATGTTTCATTTTGCCTCCTCTTCCCTATCTCTTGCTGTGCAGCCGAGATGCTGTTCCTGTTCTGGGGAAGTTTTCTCTGCTATGCCACTCGGACAGTCCCTTCTGCTTTCCACGAGCCTCGCTACATGGGCATCGCCCTCCACAACGAACTGATAACTTCTGCTGCCTTTCACGTCGTCAGGTGAGAACAAATCACAGAACTGGAAGGGATGCTGAGCAGATCCACATCATAAATTTAAAGCACATGGGCTTGCCCTCCAAATAATTGTGGGAACTGTAGTCCCCCCCCCCCCCCGAGAGCTACAATTCCCTTAGCAAACTAGAGTTCCCAGGATTCTTTGCAGCGGAGGGTTTGCCTGTACTTTGAATGGGCACTGAACACGCTTTAAATGCATGGTGTAGAAAATTGTCCGCTGCAACCCCCACTGCCTTGCTCAGGCCGGATCTGCAATGCAGGGTGCAAATGCAGCAACCCAGATAAAGTGGGCTGTTTAGGTCCTACTGCAGCACCTCCAGTGACAGAGACCCTACCAGTTCCTGAAGCACCTGATTTCTACGGTCAAACTGTTAGGAGCTTTCTCAAGTTTCCCCCAAATCTGCTTCCCTGCAGTATCTGCCCTCACTGGTTGTACAGATTGCCGTAGTAGTGGGACCCAGAGGAGTTCTGCTTTCAGCTTGGCATAGTGTAGGTGCTTTGAGCATGAGCTGAGAGCCGGGAAGTCCCTGGTTCAAAGCTTGCCTCTGCCAGAAGATCGGAAGGTGGCCAATGGGCAAGGCAATCTCCTCTTAGCTCCAGCACATGACACCTGCAATTAGATTGATAGTAACCCCAATGCCTCTGTTGTCTTTGTCCATGGAGTTTTCTTGGCAGGGATACTGGAGTGGCTTGCCGGTTCCTCCTCCAGGTGGATCACGTTTGGTCAAAACTCTCCACTATGACCTGTTCATCTTGGGTGCCCTGCTCGGCATAGTTCATAGCTTCTCTGAGTTCTTCAAGCCCCTTCGCCACGGCAAGGCAGTGATCCATGAAGGGATCTACCATAAAGAAGGCTGATCGCCAAAGAATTGATGCTTTTGAATTATGGTGCTGGAGGAGACTCTTGAGAGTCCCATGGACTGCAAGAAGATCAAACCTCTCCATTCTGAAGGAAATCAGCCCTGAGTGCTCACTGGAAGGACAGATTGTGAAGCTGAGGGTCCAGTACTTTGGCCACCTCATGAGAAGAGAAGACTCCCTGGAGAAGACCCTGATGTTGGGAAAGATGGAGGGCACAAGGAGAAGGGGGCGACAGAGGACGAGATGGTTGGATAGTGTTTTCGAGGTTACCAGCATGAGTCTGACCAAGCTGCGGGGGGCAGTGGAGGACAGGAGTGCCTGGCGTTCTCTGGTCCATGGGGTCACGAAGAGTCGGACACGACTAAACGACTAAACAACAACAACAACAAACCCCAATGCCTCTAGGATGGCCTCTCCCCATGTGAACCAACCCAGAGCCTCTGTGGCAGTGCTGGAGGAGGGTGGCAACACAGGAACAGGGCCTTTTCCCTGGTGGCTCCCCACTCGTGGAATGCTTTCTCCTAGGGCACTTCCTATAGCGCCATCTTTCTTTCTTTTGGTGCCAAGCAAAAACTTTCCCTTTTATCTGGGCTTTTAGCCCTTAATTTGAAAGGTTTCGAGTACTGTACTCATGGCCTCTTTGAGTGGGGCAGGATCTAGAAGATCTGCCTGATTTGCAGGTGTGTGTGTGTGTGTGTGTGTGTGTGTGTTTAAAAACGGTTTCTTCTGGTTGTGTTTGTTGTAACCGGCTGTCTATATTGTGCTTGAGTCACTTTTGTGATGAAAGCAGCTTAACAATGACAGCCTACCTTTCAGGATTGTGGTAAGTACTACGGAAGAAACAGTCGTACCTTGAAAGTCAAACGGAATCTGTTCCGGAAGTCCGTTTGGTTCAACTTCCAAAACGTTCGGAAACCAAAGCACGGCTTCCAATTGGCTGCAGGAAACTCCTGCAGCCAATCAGAAGCCACGGAAGTCACATTGGACACTCGGGTTCCAAAGAACGTTCGCAAACTGGAACAATTCACTTCCATGTTTGCAGCATTCAGGAGCCAAAACGTTCGACTTGCAAGGCGTTTGGCATTTAAGGTACAACTGCAATACATGCAAAGTTCTGAGCGAAAGTAGAAAGCGCTAAAAGATTGTCAAGGCTGCCACTAATTTCGGCAGGAGAGGATTCCAAAATTCAACTGAACACTGCTGTGTGTGTGTGTGTTATAAATGAGCCTGCCATCATTCTAACAAAGAATGTATCACAGTTTAATTTTCCTATCCACCTTTTTCCTCTAATGCACTGCCACCCCATTTACTTCTGGCTTCAGGTTTTTCATGGTTCCTTCCTTGCACCCTGACTGGACACTTCTGCTGTTTTTTATTCATACGCATGTCACCACCACCATGACGCTTGCACTTCTTTTCATCCCAAAGGTATGAAAACTCCAGAATTCGTTACAAAACTGTGCAGAGGCAAGATACCTCTGAATACTAGCTGTTGGGGACAGAAAATGATGAGTAAGAACATAAGAAGAGCCCTGCAGGATCAGGCCCATGCTCCATCTCAGTCCAGCACCCGCTTCTCACAATGGCCACCAAACAGCCATGAACTTCCTGCCCCGCATGTGAACCTATGCAGCTGGCTGATTAAGGAAACAGAACATTACATTAGAAGGGGCACAATAAAAGTTTATTGTACTGAAAACATACACTTCACTTAGCTTTACAAAATAAAATTCTGAACTGGTGATCTCTATGGTCCCAGGCAGAGGGACCTTTCTACTCACCCAGGCCTTTTGGGGGTAGGGACTTGTGTTCCCACTACCTGGGTCTCTCAGCTTTAAGTTTCAAAGTGTGCTTTCGTTTCGTTCCAAGGTTTTTAGAAAATAAATTTGTTGCCCTTTTTACTGTTTCACAGAACCATAGAATTGTAGCGTCGGAAGGGACCCTTAGGATCATCTAGCCTAGGCATAGACAAACTCAGCCCTCCAGATGTTTTTGGGACTACAATTCCCATCATCCCTTGCTAACAGGACCAATGGTCAGGGATGATGGGAATTGTAGTCCAAAACATTTGGAGGGCCGAGTTTGCCTATGCCTGATCTAGCCCAAATGCAGGAATATGCAGTTGTCCCAAACAGGGACCGAACCTGCAACCTTGGCATGCCCTGCTGAGGACCTTAAGGTCCACAAATGACAACACCTTGGAGGTCCCAAGGCACAAGGTGGTTAGATTGGTCTGAACTAGGGCCAGGGTCTTTTCGGTACTGGCCCCAACTTGGTGGAACGCTCTGTCACAAGAGACTAGGGCCCTGCGGGACTTGACATCTTTCCGCAGGGCCTGCAAGACAGAGCTGTTCCGCCTGGCCTTTGGTTTGGACTCAGTCTGACCCTTATGTCTTCCCTCCCCTTATGGTTTTGATTTATGGGCTACTTTTTAAATGAGGTTTAAATTGCATTTTAACCTGTATTTTAAATTGGGCTTTTTTGTCTCCCCCCCCCCCCATTATGTTTCCATTGTAATTTTACTGGTGTTATCCACCCTGAGCCTGGCTTTGGCAGGGTATAAATTAAATTATTTATTATTATTATTGACACCACACTCTTAAGACGACTGAGCTATCCAAGCATACCATGCTGTTTTGACTTGTTTTGCAGGGCACCCAGAGAACGCCTGTTATGATGCAGCTCTGTAAACATACCATATTTTTTGCTCTATAAGACTCACTTTTTCCCCTTCTAAAAAGTAAGGGGAAATGTGTGTGCATCTTATGGAGCGAATGCAGGCTGCGCAGCTATCACAGAAGCCAGAACAGCAAGAGGGATTGCTGCTTTCACTGTGCAGCGATCCCTCTTGGTGTTCTGGCTTCTGAGATTCAGAATATTTTTTTTCTTGTTTTCCTCCTCCAAAAACTAGGTGCGTCTTGTGGTCTGGTGCATCTTATAGAGCAAAAAATACGGTGGTTAGTAAATGAGCTTGGGGGGGGGGAGCATAGTGCAAATGCAGCCTTAAGATGCAGATGGCCCCAAGTCTAGAAAGAGAGACCTTTTTCCCTGTAATCAGTCTCTGAGCATTTTATGAAGCGGCAAGCTTGAAATGGGAAGATTGGCAGTGTACTGCTGAAGGAGATTCAGCAACCCATGTCTTTCTTCCCATAGTTCCTGCACGCAGGGTCACCCTTGAGGGAGGAAATTGCTGCCGAGGTGTACGAGGACGAGCTGGACCTGAGGCGATCGGGCTCCTACCTGAACAGCAGCATCACGTCAGCCTGGAGCGAGCACAGCCTCGACCCCGATGACATTCGGGTGGGTGGAACACTCAGGACCTTCTTTTGACGCTAGCTATGCCAGAAACTGTGCAGAGTAAGAGTTGCCTTTTGCAGTCTTTCTCCTGAAGCAAACCAAATCCATACCACACAACCCGAAAGTCCAGGAAAGCTGGGGTGGAGGTCAATATTTCCAGGCGATCTAGCTGCCTTTCTTCTCAACCGAGGGCTTTGGTTGTGGGGAACAAATTGGGAGCGGTGGGGGTGGTGATAAAGCACTGACTCGGTGCACATGTACGGCAGACAGACCTTTTTTGTGCATGTGTAGTTTTCCCGAGCACAATTCCAAGTGTTGGTGCTGACCTTTAAAGCCCTAAATGGCCTCGGCCCAGTATACCTGAAGGAGCGTCTCCACCCCCATCGTTCAGCACAGACATGGACATTGAGGTCCGGCTCCAAGGGCCTTTTGGCGGTTCCCTCTCTGCAAGAAGTGAAGTTACAGGGAACCAGGCAGAGGGCCTTCTTGGTAGTGGCGCCCGCCCTGTGGAACGCCCTCCCATCAAATGTCAAGGAAATAATAAACTCTCTGACTTTCAGAAGATATCTGAAGGCAGCCCTGTTTAGGGAAGTTTTTAATGACTGATGTCTTAATGTATTTTTAATATTTTGTTGGAAGCCGCCTAGAGTGGCTGGGGAAACCCAGCCAGATGGGAGGGGTAGGGGTATAAATAAATAAATAATAATTTGCACACCAATAACATCCCATCTGTGCCATCCATCCCTTACCACTCCATTCATGTTCACATATGAATGGATGTGCATTCATACAAACATTCAGTGTCTGGGAATGGGGCAGGCAAGCCTGAGATGCTTACCTTCCATTTCTTGCTATGGGTCAACTGTACGTGTCGAGGCCACATGGGAGAACTGAAAACCTCACTGTGGTCTGCCCCACCCAGCTAAAGGCTTCTGCCAACAGTCCTTCCTTGCCTCCTTTCCCATGCCACAACTGGCCCCCGGAAACGCCAGCATGGAATGGGGGGACCCATGACCCTTAATACTAGCTACTTCCGGTCAGTGCTTTTGGTTTCAAGGGGGGTACTCAAGAGTACGCAGTACCGGGACCTCTTTTTTTGTTGTCAAAAAGTGTGGCACTTACTGTAGTGACTTCATGGTGAGTCCCGGCACCTATTTTTCTAGAAAAAAGGCACTGCTTCTGGTGATCCTAAGGATAGGGGGCCCAGGACCCTCCAGATGCCATTGGACTCCCAATGCCCATCAGCCACAGCCAGGGATGATGGGAGTTGTAATCCAGCAAAACCCGGAGGGCTCGCAGGTTCTGCTCAAGGAACAGAAAGCCTTGCATTTATAAAACCCCCCAGTGTTGTCGTTGAGCCCCTACGATGACACAACTGTTGCCATTAGGCTTTTGACTGAATAAGGGTTTTCTTTTTGTCTTCCCTCTTCCCCCCCTTTTGTGTCTGTGTCCCCCCGCTTCACCGCAACCGCCACCCCCCTCCCCGCTACACATGACATGTAGGATGAACTGAAAAAGCTTTACACGCAACTTGAGGTTCACAAGACCAAGAAGATGACGGCCAACAACCCTCATCTTCAGAAGAAGAGAAGTTCCAAGCGGGGCCTGGGCCGTTCCCTCATGAGGCGCATCACTGAGATCCCCGAGTCGATGTCCCGGCAGCACAGCAAGGAGGAGAAAGACGGGTCTGTGGGGGGAGGGAGCCGCTCCGGGTCCTACAAGCGCAGGCCCTTGGATTCCGGCAGCTCCAGCATGAAACTGAAAGAGGACTCCTCTTCCAGACACAAGGCAGCCTCCTCGCTGAAGAAGTCCCACAGCACTTACGAGCACGTGAGGGATGCCAAGGAGAACAGCTTACCAGCCAGGCACGACAGCTGCAAAGAAGCTCCTTTGCTAGACTCGCTGATGAGGAAAAAGCTAGCCAAGAAAGCCTCGGAGAGGTCCAACAGTGACTCTCTCGACGACTCGGCCCCTCTGGTCTACAAGTCGGCCAGCGCTCACAACCTGACGGCGGATAAGAAGCCTCTGCATCCCAGGCCTTCCCCTCTGCAGAAATCCCTCAGCGTCGTCACCAGCGCCAAAGAGAAAGCCTTGCTCCTCACCAGCAGGGCCTACTTGGAAGACAGCAGTAAGCTGGCCCAAGACAAAGGGAGCAGAGCAGCTGTGGAAAGTGACTCTGCAATGGAAAGTGATGTCTCCGGGCACACAGAGGTTACTGACGTGGCCTCGGAGGTGGCAGCAAAACAGCTCCAGAGGGACGATACCTCAGAGGGAACCGTGAGCTCCCTCCTGGAAGACGGCAGCTCCAGCAGAGAAGCTGCGACGGCCCCCTCAACGCCCTCAGAAAGCAGATCCCAGAAGCATGTCACATATGCGTCCATCAGGAGCATCAGCATCAACACCTCCGATTTGCTTGGGAAGAGGCACCCGATCAGCAAGAAGATACCCCCCGAACCACCTGTCAGGCAGCAAAGTTTGGCTCACAGCCTCAAAAGGAAAGACTCTGCTCCTCAGGATGGCCTGGACCAAATGCAACCTTCTTCTGAGCCCTGCCCAGGTGATCTCAAAGATGGACCCATGCTGGCAAACATATGTCCATGGGAAACGGAGGAGCCTCTGGCAAAGGCTGAGACAGAAAGGACTAGGCAGGCCGAAGGAGCTGTGCCACTTTCTTCCCCGGTGGTGCTAAACAGGCTGGCCTCCATGGCTGCAGAAGTCTGCCCTTGGGAAGTCATGGAAGTGCCTGTCCCGAGCAAAAAGGACTCTGAGACAAGCAAGTCAGACAGCCAGAAGAGTTCTCCTGAGAAACAGCCCCAAGCATCCATTTCCAAAAGCTCCATGAAAGGCTTAGGCATGGCCATCAAAGCATTCAACCGGTCGAGGATAAAGACAAGCATAAGGGCAAGGAAGGATGCCGAAGAAAGCCAGAAGAAAAATGAGAAGGATGCCAACGGAAAGAGTGAGAAGCCCAAGTTGGCAGCGACAGCCTCAGTGTCTGCCGGAGGAGGGTCACCAAGGAAACAGGTGATTGCAGAGACCAGGGCAAAGGTAGTCAGCAAGCAAGCAACCATTTGTCCTTGGGATGAGAAAGAGGAGGAGGAAGAGGCTCTTCCAAGCACTAAGAATAGTCCAAGCAAAGCGCTGGAGGTCTGTCCTTGGGAGGTCAGCACAGAAGCAATAGGTTCCCAAGGTGCTGGAGAGCTGCACCCTAGCAGGCTGGAAAGAAGCAAGAGCCAACGGGAATCTGTGTGCCCGTGGGAGAGTGTGGAGGAGGATCAAAAGCGAGAGGGCAAAACTGCTACCACTCCCTCTCTAGTGGTTTCCAAGGCAGACAGCAAAAAGGCAGAGGCGTGTCCTTGGGAAGTGGCTGAGATCCCAGCCAGCACAAAAACTGACCAACCGTCCTGGGGAACCAGCAGTGCCTTGACAGAGGACAAGGCAAAGGCAATAACAGAGGGCAGAGGGAAGCCTTCTGATGGGCCCAAGAAAGGAACATCTTTGAGAGAGGCTCTTCCAAGTGAATCCCAAGAGAAGGCTGATTCCAGAGATATCAAGGAGCCCTCTCTGGGAACAGAGATTGAGAAGAGTCCAGACCTGTCCAAGGGAGACCGAAAGAAACCTGGGAGCGTTGAGAGCAGGAGGGCACAGGTTAGTCCTTGGGAATCTGCAGAGGTCGACATCAGTGTTAAAACACAGATCTGCCCTTGGGAAATGGAAGAACTTCCATCAAAGATAAAGACATCTCGGGAGGAGAACGAAGGATCCTCCAAAGAGACAAAGAGCACCACCCTGCTAAGACCATCAGGAGGGAAAGAAGCCAGTCGCCAAGACTCTGTTTGCCCCTGGGAGTCCATGGAATTGCCAGGGGGGAAAGATGCTCAACATGGAGCAACTCTAAGGAAATCTGACAGCGGAGCAGACATCAAAGCGGCAATATGCCCTTGGGAGATGAGCGATGCAGCATCGGAGAAAGTGTGTGGAGTTTCAGGGGAAGGCTCCAAAGGGACTGAAGGCAAAAAGATCAAAAGTCCGTTGTCCAAAAACAGGAAACTGGAGAGAGACAGCAGCTATCAAGGCACTGTTTGCCCTTGGGAGGATGAAGGTGCTGAAGGCTCTTCTACAAAACCTGCCACCCAAACACAAGAACCGCCCAAAGCAGCTTTGAAGGCATCAAGCAGTGGGGAAGGTAAAAAACTGGAGGTCTGCCCTTGGGAAACTGAGGCCGCCACTGCACCTTCATTAGAAAAAGGACCGAACTGGCCTGAAGGAGAACCTTCCAAGGGCATTATATTGCAAGCACCACATCCCCTTAAAACACCAAAGGACAACATACAGCGCGGCTCTGTCTGTCCCTGGGAGGACGTGGAATTGGAGGGTACTTTGCTAAAGCCCTGTGCAAAAGCTTTAGACCCAAGTAACGTCAACTCAAAGAAGCCTGACAGCTTCCAGAGCAAAAAGGCAGAGGTTGCTCCCTGGGAAGCACAAGAGGCAGAAGCAGGTATTAGAACAGCAAGCACAGTCTCCAAAGAGGAGAAAACAGGACCTAGGGATACAGCACCAGAGAAGGGAAGCAGCAGGACTAGAGAGCCAGTCTGCCCATGGGAGAGCACAGGTAGGGAAGATTCACTTATCCAACCTAAGCTCAAGAGTCCGGATCTGTCCAAAGGCAGCTTGAAATTGGACCGTGTGGAAAGCCAAAAGGCAGAAATTTGTCCGTGGGAAACTGCAAGCGTCGACATTGGAGCTAAAGCAGAAATCTGCCCCTGGGAAGTGCCTCCAGCTCAGTCAGAAAGAAGGTCCTCAAGGCAAGATGCCAGTGGGGCAGCAAAGGTGGTTGGAGACACCACGTCTAAACCTCTGGAGAAGGCAAGCAGTCCACGAGAATCTATCTGTCCTTGGGAGACCGTGGACACCGATGACCCGTCAACCAGGCCCAGTGCTAAGAGTCCGGGCCCATCTAAAGCCGGCTCTAAAAAATCCATTAGCGTTGAAAGCCTTAAGGTGGAGGTGTGTCCCTGGGAAAGTCAGGAAGCAGAACCCAGCCCTAAGGCAGATGTGTGCCCATGGGAGATGCCTTCAAGTCCGGTAGACAAGAGGCCATCGCCAGAGGGTGCTGGGGCTCGTGAGAGCCAAAGGGCTGCCCCACTGAACCAAGTAGGTGCTTCTAAAACAACAGAGAAGGTGAGAAGCGCTCGAGAGTCTGCCTGCCCCTGGGACAGCGCAGAAGAACCCAGTGAACTCTCTGCTCAACCTGAAGGGTCCAAAATCCCTACCAAGAAATCAGACAGTGTTGAGAGCTTAAAGGCAGAGGTCTGTCCTTGGGAAGTAGCTGAAGGAAGTGCAGTGGGGAAGGAGGAGGAGGGTGGGGTCGCCAAAGGGAAAGACGGCAGCAGGAGCCCCTCCCCACGGGTTTTATGGAAGCCAATGGAGGAGCTAAGTAGCTCGCGAGAGGACATCTGTCCATGGGAGAGCATGGAGCTTGATGAACCTTCAGGAAGGTCCGGAGGCCAAAGCCCAGCCCTATCCAAAGCTGGATCAAGGAAATCAGACAGCGCTGAAAGTCTACGGGCAGAGGTTTGTCCATGGGAGATGGAGGAAGAGGAAGCAAGCAGCACGATGGACATCTGCCCATGGTCTGTAGCCACAGCCCCATTTGAAAAAGGGAAGGGAATGGGGAGGCCACTTGAGACTTTCCAGGGGAAGAAAAGCAAGGCACAAAGAAGTCCAGACTCAAAGAAAGCTGGAGGAGAAACATTTAAGAAGATAGAGAAGTCAAAAAGCCACCAGGAGTATGGTGGCACCCGGGAGAGTATGGACTTTGAGAAACCACCTGCCAAAAGCACCCGAAGTCTAGATCTGTTGCAGGTCAGGACAGACGTAACCAGCCCTCGAGAATCCATCTGCCCTTGGGAGAGTGTGGAACTGTCCAGCAGCAGAAGTCCAGACCTGTCCCGAGCTAGCTCAAAGAAATCAAGCAGCGCCGAAAGCTTGAGGGCAGAGGTGTGTCCTTGGGAAGTTGAGGACGAGGAGTCTAGTGGCAAGACTGAGATGTTCCCCATGAAAACGCCGTCAGCGCCAGTCGCCAGAGGGGCATCAATGCAAGATGCAAAGGGAGCATCAACGGCCAAAGTGCTGACCGCTCCAGGTTTGAAGACAGCTGGGGGAGAAATTGCCTCTAAGAAGATAGAGAAGACTCAAAGCCATCAAGGGTTTTCTCACCCCCAGAAAACTGGCGACGAATTCTCAGTAAAAGGGAGTAAAAGCCTAGATCTGTCCAAGGTTGGCTCCATGAAATCAGAGAGCGTTGAAAGTCTAAAAGCTGAGGTTTGCCCATGGGAGACCCAGGAATTCGGATCTCCTGCCCAGGTTGAAGTGTGCCCATGGGACCTGGCTGGGGCGCTGTTCGAGAAAGGGACACTGAGTAAGGATGTGGGTGCCATTTCAAAGGAGGGTATAACAGCAGGTTCAAAAGGCCCCGAAAAATCACCAAAACCTCTGCAGAAAGGGACAAGCATTCGAGAAAACATCTGTTCATGGGAGAGCACGGATGCTGCAGAAATCTCGATTGCAAGTGCTCCTGCCACTGCCCCCTCCAAGAAGCCCGGCAGCACCGAAAGCAGGAAGACAGAGGTCTGCCCTTGGGAAACAGATCAGCCGGAAGCATCCGCTAAAGAAGATGTTTGTCCGTGGGAAGCAGGAACGCTGTTGCCTACTAAGAATGAAAGACACCCGACACACACTGGTGGGATGGAGAAGGCAACGGCCAGCACGAAGAGCTCCCAGAGCAAAGAGGCTAGCCTGGCCGGACACAAGCCTTTGTGTCGCAGTCTTCCGCCCCAAGGTCTAAGCAAAGGCAGCAGCCCATTTGTGGATACACCAGCAAGACACCAAGGTGACCGCCCTGCGGCTGACGTCTGCCCTTGGGAAGCAGAGGGGGACTCTGCATTGACTGGGGGAGAGACTGCTGAAATCAGCAAAAGCTTATCTGAGGTGTGTCCCTGGGATGAGCCCAGCCCTGCTGCCGCCACCGCCACTTCAATGAAAAGCAAAGAAGGGAAGGAGTCTGGGGCGGGCGAGGCGGAGGGTCCCCCCAGCAAAGCCAAATCAGACATCTGTCCCTGGGACTGTGACTGAACCCGACGCAGCCGAGGACTCGCTTAGAGAGAAAAATCTTCTTGAGAAAGGACTGCCCGTGCAGCTGCAAAATGGCTCAAGTCAGCTGGCTGCCCAGATTTGAAAACAAAAGACTTCTACCACCTCTGGTGATGCTGCTGACCACATTTGATAAGGGAAATGCACTATGCTTGGGCATTACCAGGCTGGCGGACTGCTGTTCGTTAGAGAAAAGTTGTACCTTCCTGCCTTCATTTGCAGAAAACCCAAGCTAGCTGCTAAAGTCTGCACGTTCCGTTCTGTGTGTGTAGCGTGTAGATCCCAGCCTTGCCTTGACGTCCCCCCAGGTGTTTCCAGACCACCCACTCCTGATGTCTGCAAACAAGACCACCTGGATAACATGCTCACATTAAACAAGTAAATTAATAAGAGGGGCTTTGAGCAAGCTTGAACATCAAATCACAAGGGAACTGGGAACTATTCGACAAAGAGACTTGCATAAATTACATAGGATTCTTTCCTGGGTTTTCTTTTACAACTTTGATCTGAACTAGGTGGCTTAACGGGTTGGGAACAAGAACAAATGTAGTTCATTGTGGCTGATGAACGACTGGGTAATGAATCCCGAAAGTGTTACTTATTGTTTCAAGTAATGAGCGCACCTTCTGTATTCCCTTTGCAAGGGAAAGGGGATAATTCTGCTCAGGATAATCTTCCCATTTTATTCCAAACCTCATACCTGCTCTTCTCTATTTATCGCAGTAGTGGAGAACCTTTGGCCCTTCAGGTTGTTGTTGAACTACAACTCCCATCATCCTTGATCATTAGCCATGCTGGTTGGGGCTGATGGGAGTTGTAGCCCAGCGACACCTGGAGGGCCACTGGTTACCAACTGCTGATTTATCATAATTGGGGCCAGCCCTATCATTGGGTAAAGTAAGGCAGCTGCCTCACGTTGAGCATCATGAAAGCGCAACAAAAAGTTTATTCTTTGCTATTATTGCATTTGCGGCAAAGAGAGAAGAGGCGCCAATGGTATTTTCTGTCTCAGGTGCCAAAATAACTTGGCTGATATTGGGTACTATACTATGCACCTTGATTTGGGGTGGGGTCCAACATTTGCTGCTCCAGCTCAGGCAGCAAAGCTTCTCAAGTTGGATCTGCTCCCAGACCCACATAAGGTTAACGTTTTGTTTTTTAATGCCTCCAAAGGTATCTGAATGTTAACTTTTGGTTACCAGTCGCTCCGCAAGTCATCCCTTTGTCCCACGCCCAGATGTTTTCACATATCTTTTGGGAGGACGTGTCATGAGCAGTTTTAATAATTGGCTGACACAAAGGAAGCCTTAATGTTTGCCTGAAGTAGGGAATCTCAGAATTTTCCCAGGGATTAAGCCTGGGACTTTCCAGCCCTGCTGGATTGGACAAAAAGCCCATCTACCAGCTCAGCATCCTAGTCTCACAGTGGCCAACCAGGTGCCTATCTACAGGAAGCCTGGAAACATGCTGCCTTTTCCTGCTCTGGGCCAGGCAAGTCTTTCTGTTTGCCAGCATGAACCGAGTGTGCACAGTGAAGCACACACAAGACTTCCCTGCAACTGCCTATTGCAGAGGAGTGGCAGCTAAGCTGTAACTCCTACAAAGTTTGTTCATTGTTACTTGGCTACCGAAGGGAGGGGGCTAACCCTTCCTTCCCGCCTCTGCTGACCCTTAGTGTTTGAATAACAGTAGTCTTTTGCCCTTTCTTCCTAAATTGTGTGCCAGACTTTGACCTGCTTACCCCCCCCCCAATGAAACTCAGGAAGTAGCTTTAGGTTCAATACTAGGACGAGCTAATCAGCACTATGGCAGTCAGTAGGCTTTCACCTTGTCCTTTGGGGCATGCATGGTGGCATGGACAGAAATGACCCAATCCAAGAGTCACTGCAGGAGAGAAAAAATATCCTGGTGTGGCATCACATGCTGCATAAAGCAACCTCCATATGGTGACTGTAGCTCGGCAATTGAGCCCTCAATTTATGGGCAAAGTATCTTTAGGTTGGACAGGGAAGGACCCCTGCCTGAAAGACAGAGAGACATAGTCACTGGCCAGTTTTGTTGGAGACACACTTTTAGAATAAAATAATAATTGTGCAGCCTCAAAGAATATCCTCCATATTCCTTAATGAGTCTCTAGTCTGACTGCCTTAGTTAGAGGCAAGCAAACCCAAAACAGTGACCAAAACCGAGATGGAACATGCAGCGTCCCTCCAAAAGTGGGTAACTCTGCTGTGTCTCTGCAACTGTGAGTGACGGGATCACTCAACCACACCCGAGAGGCAGCAGAATTACACCAAGGAGACCAAGTGGGAAAGAGGCATGGCCAGAGTAGTGAATCACAGAAACACAGCAGGCAGGTGGCCTCCTCTGACGGACACCTTGGGCTCAAAGGAGCCTTTTGTTTATTTCTCATGGCACACTGCTGCCATGCCCTGGGGCCATCCTTTCTGGAACAGCCAACCTGGGGAGCTTGCAGTGCGATTTTCTGTGGAGGCCCCAGTTCCTTTGCCCTGCAAGGCAAGGCTGCTCTCTACAAAACTTCACTGGGCCTAAGTCCCTCCTTTCTGGTCCAGAGCCAACTGGGTTTGCTGGCCCAGTACATGGAAGTGCGCAACAGGAATGGAGGCATCTCAGCACAACACGGCAGCCCTATGGGGATAGCCTATTCAAACTCAGCATCCCAGGAAGCATTGCCTACAGGAGATTCCATCCTAGCTGCCATTGTGCATAAGAAAACATGTCGCCAGGACTGGATTTCTGGTAGAAAAACCCCCTGATAGTGTACAAAAGTACAGTGGTACCTTGGGTTACAGACGCTTTAGGTTACAGACTCCGCTAACCCAGAAGTTGTACCTCGGGTTAAGAACTTTGCTTCAGGATGAGAACAGAAATCACGTACCAGCGGCGCGGCAGCAGCGGGAGGCCCCATTAGCTAAAGTGGTACCTCAGGTTAAGAACAGTTTCAGGTTAAGAATGGAACTCGAGAACGAATTAAGTTCTTAACCCGAGGTACCACTGTACAAGAAGTGAATAGGTTCAACTGGCCTGGCTTGACCCATCGGCAACCTAGTGAGGATCAAGGGGTTGAGAAATGGATTCCTGTACACATCTAAAGACAAACCCATTTAACGTGAACGTTCCATTCAGATTTCCTCCTCGCCATCGCCGCTTAAATTAAGAATGGGGAACCTCAGGCCCAGGGACCAGATGTCCTCCAGGCTGCCCCCAGGCCACACCATTAACCCATGCTGCTCCGTGCCCCTCTCAAGTGCTTTTGCCTGGCTGCAGTGTGACCTTGAATTGTGACCATGCTTCTTGCTTGCTTGGATGTAGGATAGACAGACGCGCGTGAGTGTGCAGAAACCTGACTTGTGTGTGGCTGGAATGCAGCCTACTATACAATGGTAAGAGTCACGTCCCTTACTCTACCTCCTTTTGCATCCAGCCTCAACTACTTCCTCACCTACTTTCACACCACTTGCATGCATGCAACCGCCTCCCCACCCACCCCACCCTCAGCTGCCCATGAAGGGTTTGTGACCCTCCAGCGAAAAAAAGGTTCTCCACTCCTGGCTTCACTTACTGAGAATCAGGAGAAGAATTCAGGGGGAAAGGATCACTTCTCTTTATTCCCCTCTCCTCCCCATGCAAAGAAACTGCAAGCAGCACACACACACACACACACACACACACACATTTTCTGCTTTACAATAAAGCAGGGATCCGATATTTACTTTATGGGTCCCACTTCCCCCCTGTGAGCTGTGTCTCGTTGCACTTTTAGGAAGTACCGCTAATGTAGTGTGTGAGGTTGCCCCTGTCTGTCTCAGCACTGAATATCAAACGAGGTCATCTAATTCTGTAATAAATGTAAATACATAAATAAAAGACTTATCTCTATATTGATAGGATGTGTGTGGCTGATTATTTGGATTTATATTGGGGGTGGATCATCTTTTTTTTTTTTTTTTGTAACACTGACCTTGGTTTCAAAATGCTCTGTGCAGAAGGAATCAGGTACTTATCGTTACCCCAGCCAATTGTGGTTGTAGTATTTCTTAAGGCACATTTAAAAACAACTTATTTTAGCACTGACTACACGTATAGCCTTGCTTATAAACCCCAATTTAAGAAAACAAGTCTGATATCAAGTCCACATATAAGAGGATCCAGAATGATGCCATGGGCCCACTCTCTCTGTGTGTGTGTGTCAGGGAAGGGGTTAGCCTTGCCGACACCTCCACTTTGGTAAGGACTGATGATCATTCCAGATGAAACTGACCAAGCAATAATCAGGAGGAACTCCCTGTATGTTTCTTGTAGGTAGAATATTCAGAGATAGCAAGAACAGGGGAGTTGTATTTAAGCCATTATAAGAATGCAGCGCTGTGTGTTTGGAAAACGCAATGTCCCCCCAAAAACAGGGGGGTTTTTTGTTAGGAACCAGGCTGGATTCCATGCAGCTACTGCACTGTTGGGTAAATGGATAGAGAGGCCCTCGGTTTAAAACCAGCTAACTCTAGGCTTATTCAGAAAGCCCAGAGATCACTTCTATCTTCCTCTACCCAAGAAATAGCTGCATGCCTCTGAACATGTGCAGAAGGCTTTCAGCCAGCTTCAACCCATCTGGCATTAGGGAGCACAGCCTTCTATAACAGAACTGTTGGTTCCTGAAAGCCTTGAGGAACAATAATTGGGCTGTTTTTCTTTTTAAGAATTGAAACACTCCTTTCAAATCTATTAATTTACTGAACAACAAGTAACAGGCCATTGCAGGCCAGTTTTTGAAGACACACAGCAGCTGGTCTGATGCGAAAAACAGGAGAGATATACAGCAGTTTCCTGAATGCTCCAAGTGCATCTTTGAGCAGCTTGTTGCAAGTTCTCAAGAACAAACGTCTGCCCATAATGCATGTGAAAAGGACTGCAACAGAGGCATGAAACGGAAGAGGCCTCTAAAGGCTGGCAAGGCTCATTTCAACAGTGAACTCCTTGCCTGTCAATATCGAATTCTGCTCCCTGCAGATCTTCTTTTCGGTATTATTTGTACCACTGAGTCCGTGGCGCTGGTGGCTGTTGGGGAATATCCATTTCCTCATATTCTTGCGAGGGATCCAGCGTTGGTCCTGGAATCATAACAGTCTGTAAAATGGGGACAGGGGAGAGAGAAGGGAGGAAGGACATAAAAGGAGCCCATCAATTTTCAAAGGAAGCCACTCTCCAATAATTACTGTACTAGCTAAGTGTCCATCAAATTTGACTGGGGGCAGGGAGATTTCCCCCCCCAGCCTCCTATACATCATGGAGGAAGTTGCCTTAAGGCCAAGCCTGGTTTTCCTTGTCTGGTCCTGCTCCTTTTCTTTACACCAGAAGTGGCCTTCAGACACTGAAAGGGAGATAAGAGATGCTTCGCCCTGCCATTCTCAAAGCTGCATTCAGGATGAGGGTGAGAACAGCAGCAATGTTTAAAACTGCCTCCTCTCCAGGTATGTGCGTGAGAGAGAAATAAATGATGAGTGCTGATCTATACTGATTGATTCCACATCACAGAAGCTGATTTCAATGGGGAAGGGACTTTGTTTCTCTCCACAGGGTCCCTGCCAGTGATCCCCAGGCCACCCAGTGGCAGGAGCAGGAAGCTGCTCCCCTTCCTTCTCCACCACCACCACCCATGTTTATTTCATAAAATTTATACACCGCCTGATTGTAAGGAAAAACAAAACTTCAAAGTGCCCCTATATGCAGTACTTTGTTTTATCCCTTAGGACTGAGCAGCAGAAGAGGCACGTGCTCAGAACCACCCAATGACTAGGGCCTAAACTTGCACGTGGTAAATGGGATGAAAGAGAGGTTTTGCCTCCCTCTCAGCCATGTCCCAAAATGATGCTCAGGACTGTGCAAGCCTCTTGTTTGTGTAGGCCCACCCAGTCATCTACACATCTTCCCTGAGTTTTCCTTCTTTGCATGATGCTACATTGAGATGGGGAATCTGGGCTTTTAAGAGCATGGCAGAGAGAATATGGGGAGCTTGCTTCTGGAGGTAATGCATAGTTGTTTATACAATGACTGCACTTGCCTTCTTATCCCACGCCTAACCACGATTATTTAAATGGGGAAACCAAGGTTGAAATATACCCAAAGGCATCCAGAGACAGGATGTGAAACCAAGTCTCACACAACCAACTTCCTCTCTACATTGTGTATCTCACTCCAATGTATATTCTCAATACCTCTGCACGCTCTTAGCTAAGAAAAGGGAAGGCACCTCTCTACAACTAAACTGAGGTTAATTTTACACTTGTGGATTTCAGCGCCTGCAAGGTGCCTCAAATGGGGTGAGCGCCGTTGATGGTCTTGTATTTAGGCATTAAAAAGGCCCCGTTTCAAATCTCTGCATGGCCATGAAGATCAGCAGGAGGCTTTACCGACCCGGGAAGAATGGCAGATGAAGTTGATGGACTATATGGAACTGGCGGAAATGACTGGCAGAATCCGAGACCACGGAGAAGAGTCGGTGGAAGAAGACTGGAAAAAGTTTAAAGATTATTTACGGAAATACTGCAAAATTAATGAATGTTAGAAAAATGTTGGAATGAAGTTATATGGCTTTAGTAGAAATGTTATAAGGAATTAAGTATAAATAGATTAATAGAGTATCAAAGGAAAAAATAAGGTTAGAATGTGTTAAGATAATTACAGGATAGAAAACAGAGAAAGATGGAAAGGAATTGCTGAAACAGTTAACAGAAGTGGAATACAAAAAGGGAGGTGTGAGGAGGTCGTGGAAATAAGTGAATGAAAGATATGATACTGAAACTATTTGATGTGTTTTAAATTGTTTTTGTTTTGTTTTGTTA
The DNA here is from genome assembly GCF_951804945.1 of Podarcis cretensis. Lineage (NCBI taxonomy): Eukaryota > Metazoa > Chordata > Lepidosauria > Squamata > Lacertidae > Podarcis > Podarcis cretensis. Next base: position 24,448,705 of record NC_137182.1, on the reverse strand, counting down.
GTTTAAATGTGTTGGTGTTGTGTAGTGTTTTTGTGTTGTATTGTATTGTTTTTATTTTTTGTAGTGTTTAAGTTGTTAATAAATATTATTTAAAAAAAAAAAAAAAAAGATCAGCAGGAGGCTTTGGGGAGGTCACTGGCTCATTCAGCCAGAGATAAAAAGCAAAAGTATCTTGCACATAAGGTAACGTGAAGAACACCAGCAACACTGGATGGCTCCCATCACGTTTGCATCCATATCCTGGAGATGCCTTTATAAATAGTGTGAAGAGATTAGCAAAACGCTGGGCTTTCCTGCTAGTAACACAGTACCTTAAGAATCGGGTCCCTTGGAGGAGCCCAAGCTGGAACAATCTTGCCGTGTAATCTCCATGGACTGTAGGGATTGGCCAGATGCCTCTCAAACACAACGTATTCCAGGACGTCCTTTGGTACTTGCTCTCCACCGTGCATCAGCCTCCCAAACCGGTCATAGATAGCTAGACTCTGGAAGAATCAAGGTTTCATCAGTAAGCAGTGGCAGACAGAACATGTTTCATTGCATGCAGGGCAAGGGAGATTGGATATAAGCACGCACCTGTCGAGTGTGCATTCGAACCGTCACTTGTCCATACAGGTTGGTTTTGCTCACCATATCAGGACATCGCACCTGAACCACCCTAGGAGGCTCCAGAGACTCCAGAAAACTCCACCGGATAGTCTTGTATCTGTTTCCTCGGACCATTTCCTAGCAATTCAACATTTTGCGTTTTTAGCGTCAAGGGTGAGCATAGGGTTTCTAACCTCTCAAACTATGTGATCCAAGTCAACCCCACTTTCAGCAGGCGATTAGCTACAGTCCAGGGCTCCTGAAAGAAACTGGTGTACAGTCCAGTGGAAGGGATCGGCTCCTATGGGGAGCTCCCAAGTAGATTCCAATCCCAGTGGGGCTTATTGGACGCCAAGTTTAACAGGTGCCAAATGCAAACCCTGCTGCCAAGGATCAACATGGAGCACATTGTAAGGCTCCCGATTGCTCCTTTTCAGCCATGTCTTCACATGTGCCTATATGAAGTCGGTTGTAAGGCAGGTGGACGTGGCTTGGAGGAAAAAGCCTCCTGGGCTAAATTAGGACCACAGGCTGGAGTTCCCTCTGCAGTGCTATCATTTTATTTACAGTGTGTGTTATTTTGTTCTTTTACAACAGGATAACGTGCAAGATTTATGAGCACAGATGCTTCAAAAGCATTTTAAACAAATGCAATAAAATCATAAAAGAGGCACTAACATATTAACATTTCTTCCTAACATTTTTAGGGACTTTAAACCTTTAGCCAGACATCTGTTGATCTTCTCAGATATTTACCGGGTAACAGCGTTCAGTCACTAAGGAGTGAAGCTTCTGTTTGTTAAAGCTGTAATGGATTAAAAAAAAAAGCATTACCAAAATGCTTATGCAGATCAACTTAATCGAGATACTGTTCTTCCTAAAAGTGTTTGGTGTTCTACTGTCAGCAACAAAAATAATCCTGAAACACATTTGTGCATAACCAGGGGTAAATTCTAAACTCTTGAGAACCTCCCAAAACAGTGGCACTCTCAAGAAACTAAACTGATTTGCCCCGTCTTGAAGCATCATTAACAACGCATACACAGTATCCCATTATTTGGTCACAACTAGTTAAGATGGGACAACTATTTTCCTTTAACCAGACTGTGTTTGCATGAACTACATTAGTCAATGTGGGGCTTCTCCATTGGGATTTAACAGTTTACAGCAAGGGTGAGCAGAAAGCAGATAAGAAAATCCCCATGAAGTGCAGACACATCAGTGCCTGGTAATTTTAGTATTAAAAAATCTGGTGTGTAGCAAGCTTCTGAGGTTCAGTGGACTCCCAATTTTGCTCAATTAAAAGCTTGGAGAAAACTCCTATGCCAACCTACATTATTCAATAATCAATATTTAACCTATTTTATATCAACAGTCCTCTGGATCCGAAAAAGGCTGTGAGATATTGTGAAATTGTTGCAAGTCAGGAGTAGAAGGCAGAACCAAGAACCCACAGATATATCCTAAAGCATCTTACTTTGTCAAGTTATTGTGAGCTTCAATAAAGATGTTCTGGGCTTTTTCTGGAAATGTTTTTGTGCTGAAGTCAGGATCAAAATCTTTGATCTTTCGGATCCTGCCAAGGAAACGACAAGAGAAGTCTGATGGGGAGAAAGCAGCCATAGTTCAAGGAAAACAGTCCTCATAAAGGTTAGCACTGTGCCTTTTTGTGTCTATAGAAACTATGCATACACCACATAGCCTTCACACCAGCATTTTCTAAAAAGCCTTAACATTCATAATATGAGATCATGAGGGCTATACAACATGTTTTTTTGAGGGGGGGGGTGTACATAAAATTATTGTTTTGAGCCTTTAGGGTTGGAGTACACTTAAGACATACATATAAGGGGAAAAAATAAAGGTTGCTTTCTGGAGATCTGTGACATAAACCACAGGTACTGCAAGAAAAAGGAATACAGAGTCATAGAATGGTGGCTAGAGGTCTTAGACTGACTGGCTGCCATAGTGAGAGAGAGAAAGAGAATGAGAACGGAGGACATACGCTAGTTGCGAAACTGCAGTCTGCTTGACCTGCTCTGTCCTTTGCTTCAGCCCTTCCTTTGACAAAGACGACACACGGGCATCTCCTTCTGGAGGAATATAAGGATCAAAGATCCCAGCTGTGTAAGCAAACAGAAAACAATCAAATATAGTAACAAGTTATTTTAAAAAACCAAAAAAAACCCCAGCTAACCCCCTGACCTGACAAAATGTAAGATTATCTCTTGGGAGAGGCAATTAAGGTACACATTATTGCTAATTTATATACTGAAATATTGTTGCTCAACCACACGTGCACAATGTTTGACATAGCAATCATCAAATGTTGCCCACGAATGCACAGGTATGCCCCCCCTCCGATGCTATGGGGTGCTTTAAAAAAAGAAGAGAAAATGATTGTTTAAGAAACGTTAAATAAATTGAACTAACACATAATGCTGCTAGACAAAAGTATTTCTCTAGGCAGCCTACCAGCTCCCACTCAAGGAAAAGTCACACCCTGGACCCTAAAGCTACAATGAAAGCACCTGGATCACTTTTAAAAGCCACATACCCACTTTGTGAATGGCTCCTCTACACTAAGGAAGACTCAGACAGCATTGAAGGAACATGTGAAAAGAATGAGTGAGATATCTGTTTTGCTTTTGGGCTCAAGATTTCAAAAAGTCCGGTACACAGGTTGAGAGCTATTTTAACCACCTTCCCCATAATGAATAATCACAACCACCTACCTGTGCAGGCAATATTCATGGGGCGTATCAACTGCTCATGAGGTACCACCAACCCTGCAGCCCTGGCATGCTTCATCTGCTCTTCCGGAGTTGTGTACTTTGCATTGACAGAAGGGGGGATGAAATGCCGCCTCTTTGTTCTCACTGGGACCACAAGAGAGGATGGAGCCAAGCGGGCAGCATTCAGTAAACATTCCACACCCTGTTGAACGGAAGAACAAGCAAGTCAAATCAACAACATTGAACCGCACTGCAGATAATCCACCATTTATCTGCTTCCCAAATCAAGTTGATTTCATCCCAGATATGTACACGTTGGCTGGTATGCTCTCCTATTAGATAAGCATTCGGCACATATCAGCTTGTACATGAATGCACAGAAAGAGCAAGCAGCATATCCAAGAGATGCGTGACCAGGGCGGTGAGGGGTCTGGAAGCGATGCTGTATGGGGAAAGATTGAAAGGGCAGGGCAGGGCATGTTTAGCCTGGAAAGTTGAAAGGGAAGACAACATAGTGGTCCTCAAACAGCCAAAGGATTATCAGGTAGAAAGTGGGCAGATTAGAATAATGGGTTGAAGTTGAATGGAAGCAGGTTTTAGCTAGATATTAGAAGACTCCTAATGGTGAAGAGTTGTTGAACAGTGAAACAGACTGCCTCAGGGCTTCTTTTCACTGGAAGCATTTAAGCCAAGACTGGACAGGAATGGGCCAGAACATCTGCTCTACAAACACAAGGTCCCTGGTTCAATCTCTGGCATTTCCAGGAAAGGTTGGGAACATCCTGTCTGAAACCCTGTAGAGCCACCACCAATAAGTACAGTGGTACCTCAGGTTAAGTACTTAATTCCTTCCAGAGGTCCATTCTTAACCTGAAACTGTTCTTAACCTGAAGCACCACTTTAGCTAATGGGGCTTCCTGCTGCTGCCGCGCCGCCGGAGCCCGATTTCTGTTCTCAACCTGAAGCAAAGTTCTTAACCCAAGGTAATATTTCTGGGTTAGCAGAGTCTGTAACCTGAAGCGTATGTAACCAGAGGTACCACTGTACAGATAATACTGGGCTATACAGATCAATGGTCTGACTCAGTATAATGCAATTTTCTATGTTCTAAGGTGCTGTATATGTCCTGCATTGAGCAGAAGGTTGAACTAGATAATCTCCAACGTACATTCCAATTGTATTTCTCTTCTTACCAAAAAAACAGGTAGTCTGCCTTCTGGGACCGCACATTCCCAGAATGTTTATACTTCTGTCTCAGCAATGTTTTTGCTGGCTTGATCATGTACGTAAGAATGGAAGATGGATCCCCAAGGATGTGCTTTACAGAGAGCTGGCCCCAGGCCTGTTGGCAGACCAACTCTGTTATAAAGATGTCTGCAAATGTAGCATGAAGGCTGGCAACATTAACCCTACTGTGTAGGAATCCCTTCCAGATGACCATGGTGCCTGCAGACAGGCGGTCAGGTCGTGCATCCATAGCAACAGCCAGAGAAGAAATTACCACTGGGAGGAGTACAGCAAAACTGGATGCCTTCATCTGCCCCAGCTGCAATAAAACATGTCTCTGTCACATCGTTCTCTACAGCCACAGCAGATGCTGTAACTCTCCAATGGTTTGACTTCACCCCTGATGGCATACTTTTCCATTGCCTCTTGAGACAGAAGGATGTCAACAACATACGTCTGCCTGCCTTCACAAGGTCTTCTCTCTCCTGCAAAAACACTTCACTTTCCAAAACAATTTAAAAAGGAAAGTACAAACCTACACAACTTCCCACAAAAAGTAGTAGTCTGCATATCACTGAATAGGTATCAATAAATACATTTTAAAAGAAAAAGAAAAACGGAAGCAGTCTGCAAAGACTAAAAGCAGAATCAGAAGTAAGCACACAAGTTCCCCCTTGTTTCCTGAAATGGTGTCTGTGAGGGATGCAAATTAACCCCCCCCCCCAAAAAAAAAACACCTCGGAGACATGCACACATACAAACATAAACAAGTTTGCCTTTCCCACAGGATACAGCACACATATGCAGTAATGCACACCTAAGTAAAAGAACAAAAGCAAAATAGGGGGTGCCTTTTGGTGCAGTCTCTAACGTTCTTTCTTTAACTTTTTTGCAGTTTATTTATCTTCTTTATTTCCTCTCCGTTTTACATTGCGGGGGTTTAGGGAGATCTCTTGCTTCTTATATGTTGGCAAGCCGTAACTACTCGTACGGCTAGGCAAGGCGAGGCACATGCATGCACGAGGAGATACTGAGGCTGACACGCTTCCCCCCACCCTCCGTCCATTCCCACCGACCCGCCTCCCCCGTGAAAATACAGTACCTGCCATCCCACGCGCAAAGGGAGCCTCGCCATCCTCACCGGCACGGAGGCAGCCATCTTGAGACGCGCCCGTTGCATGCCGGGAGGAAGGCGGGGAGGAGGAGGAGGGGGGGTGAAGGGCGGAGGAAGCGGAACGCGGGGAAGTTCCAGCGACGACGTCACGGTCTCGCTCCGCTCCGCCAAAGGCTCTGGTATTCTTTCTTATATTCGGCGTCAGTCGTCGGTCCAAAGGAAGATATTTGGCACGCGGGCGCATGATGAAAGTGCCAGAGACAGGAGACCAGGCGTCGTCATAGCTCAGGGAGGACAACGAACGAAAAACCAATCGTCAGGCAGGGCTAGATCCGGACTTATTTGTGGTTGCCATGGGTCCGGAATTTCCCGGGCACAGAGGAAACCCCGTTCGGCAGCAGTGTCCGCGGGGGAATGGGGCTTGGTGTCCGGGAAAATCCGGGTGTGTGGCCGCCCTTGTCTGCAGTCCCGTTTTTCCGTAAAAATAGTGCAAAACCGGCATTTTGTTGCGATTTTGAAGGGGGAAACAATTTGGGGAGGGGGGGAAAGCTCAACAACTTTGGCCAAAAAACAAACAAAAGGTCAACAACTTTGCCAAAGAAAGCAACTTTTCGGTCTGGATTTGTTTGAAATATGGCAACCCTATACCAGCCCCACTTACCCGGGAGAAAGCCCTGGTTAAGTCAGTCTGGTTTACTCGCATAGACAAGGCTGTTAAGTCACATTTAGCTAAGTCCCATTGCAATCAGCGGGACTGAACGGGATTATTTAAATTGCATCAGTGTAAAACAATGTGACTTAAATAATCAGCATAGCTCCGTTGATTTCAGTGGGACTAAATACAGCTGCAAATAAAACGTTTCAGGTGTGTTGTAAAGTGCGTTATACAAATGTGACACTAGATGGCGATGGTGAGCTACGGCAAATTCAATGTGTTTTTTCAATTTTATTTTATTTTCAAGCATTTTCAAAACGTTTTTTTATGTGTGTTTAGATTCCACCTAAGTGTGGCTAGGTCGGGGCTCAACACAGAAATGTGGATCTTTACCGAACAGGGAAAAGCAAACAAGCACATCTGTTGCATTGGCATGTTCTCCTCATGTGAACACACACCACCATCACCTTCCTCAGCCTCAGCCTGTACACCTTGGGAAGCTTTTTCCTCTGTGCTTCATTTAGGGGGTGCAAGAAAGTAACTGTGTGGGGATGTGAAGTCTCAAAGCATCTGCTTCTTTACATGCGAAGATTAGAAGTAAAGAATATGAGGGGATGTGAGCAGCAGTAGGCCGCCTTCCTGTGTAAGCACTCATAATGGGGAAGCCTATGGTGTTCAAAGAGCAGTTTATAAAATTGACAGAAGGGGGAGTGTTATCAGGCAAAGCAACACTTCACACTATTCCCTTGATCTGAATTTGTAGTCAGTACCCCCTTGAAACTATGGTAAAAACAAGACAGTGTACATTATGCAATTTAAGAATTTAGCACCATGAACCTCTCAGTTATCATTTGAAAAGAAGTCTATCTTCTAAGGCTGAATTGACTTGAAAAGTGTGCGTCCTCTCTGCCTGTTTCAATACTAGAAACTGGGGGAGGACAGGTTTCAGTGTCCTCTGTAGTTTATTGTTGTCCCCCACCCCAGGATTAGCAGAAATAAACTGCAAAACAATACAAGTAATGCAAATTCATTTCATTTGCATAAGTACATAGGTTAGTGTTGCAGTTACTTGGAACACTGGCAAAATCCGCATCGCCGTCCTTTCACTTTCTTCAGTTACGGTAATTTCATTAGAAAAGGAAAACCACTAGACCAACACATAGCTTGCACCACACGTTTTTTAGGATGTCTGGATTTCATCATTATGTAAATAGGGGAAGTGGAAGTAACACGGCTGCTTGCCCCTGTCTTGAGTTTGCCCTCTGGCAAATCTAGTTGCCAGCCCCTGAACATTATTTTAATATTTTAAAACTATATTTATATAGTTACCTGCCCAGCACTTCTAGGATAGGCCAGGATATAGGTTTGGATGTGGATCCAAATCTTATATGGTCTATGGATTCTCTGAATGGTCTTGACCAAAGCTCTTGGTTTCTGTATCTGCAAAATGGGAACAGTATTCGCCTAGCTCAGAGCTTTCCAAAGTGTGTGTCGCGACACGTTAGTGTGTCAGCTGCATTGTGTAGGTGTGTTGCGCTAACACTCCCTGCGCTTTTCCTGGGTTGGAAAGGGTTAGTTTAGCCTCCAGTTTGCTAGTAAAACTGAGTTACTATATCGCGAAATGATGCATGTCCCAAAAAGTGTGTCACCAACATGAAAAGTGTGGAAAACTGTGACCTAGCTGATTCATCTTTAAACTCTTCTATGGGGAAAATTGACATTTCTCAATGAAATGTCACAGAAATGCTGATTTTCCCAATGCACAGTCACAGAGTGGTGCTGGGTGTGTCTTAGGGCACATTCTGTTCTAATGTTGGGTAACCATGAGACCCAAGAGACAAGGGTGTGTGCACCCTAATATACTCCCCAGTCTCTTCTGAAATGCATGGGGTTCCCCAGCCATCAAATCAAGGTAGGAAGACAATACATTGGCAGAACACACACACCTGCTTTTCAAAAATCCCAAGTCCATTCCTTAAAACTAGCACCTCTAGTTAGAACTGGGCAATATTCCTGTTTGAAACCCCAGAAAGGTACTGCCCACCAGCATAGAAGACAATACTGAGTTGGCGGGACCCATAAGGTAGCTTCCTATAAAATGATTTCCTGAAAGTACATAACTTTGAAAACCACAGTCTTGCTTCATACACTTGTGAAGTCCTTAAGCATGCTTGCTTGAAAATAAATCCTACTGAAATCAATTGGACTTCCCAGTCATTAGGATTAGGGGTTAGGGATGGAGGAGAAATCCGATTCCGTTCGCATTTAAAGGCAAGCTTTCTGAATCTGCACTTTCTCAAAATACAAGCTTGCTTCAAAATTTGACCACCTCCAAATTTTGCAATGCAATTCTCCAGCCAAGTGACACATGTAAAATGCGCATACCAGAGCAAGGTGTGCATGTAAATGAGTGATAATACAAAATGCATCCTACTTGGGGGCAGGGGAATAATGTGTGTGTTAGGCAAAACTCTGCATGTTGCACTAACAGGCTTGTGAAATTTGATGAAGGTGCTTCCGCCCCCCCCCCCAAAAAAAATCACAAACTGATGTGGAAATGTGTGGGACTGAATTTAAGACTGGGGGGGGGGAATAGAAACAAAGAGAAACCAAATTTTGCCTATCCCTGTTAGGAGGAGAAGGAGGATGTTGATATGACCAGCTCTGGATGATTGGTAGGTGTAGGCTCGATTTTACACTTGAATGTTGTTGCTGTTAATCAAGGGCTTTGGACGCCCACAGGTCTTGCCACAGTCGGGTTCCAAAGTCCACATTCTCCTGTCATCACATCCTCAGCCATCACGCCCCAGCCCCTCCCCTCTATTAAGTGAGGAATGACAAGGCACATGAACAGAGAGCGCCTCACATTTCACATACCTCTCCTCCCAGCTCTTAATAAAACCATTGAGCGTTCCCTGCTCAGCCTGGCGTCCTCCTGAATTGAAGTTTTTGTGTTTGAGGTTTGCTGGCAGCTTTCTGGAGTTGGGGGTATAGCGCGCGAAGAGCGATAGCAGCGCAAACCCGGGATCCTGGGACGTGCAGAACAGATCTTCTGCCTTTGCAAAGCAAGCTCTCTGTTCCAGCAACCTGGCTACGTGTTTGATCCTTGCATGCGGCTCTGCGAGTTACAAGGCTGGCCTTAAACTTGGCAGCGACGTTTTATTTATATGCATCCCAAAGGTACCAGACAAATTGCAGTTCATTCATTCATTCCCTCTTATCGTGATTAATTCATCTAGCAAGGAAGGACTAGGAGTGAAAAAGAGGCAAGAGTAGCCACACCAATAAGGAGGAAAGTGCTCGCTTTCCAAGTGAACATCTCCACCTGCCCTGGGACTTTGGGGCTGAGTCAGCCATGGGTGCATTTTCTGAGGCATGCTTGGTGATGTAGTTCATCACTTTTTCAACTGGGGGTGTAATAATAATAATAATAATAATACAGTAATGTAGAGTTTTTAAGGCTTCTGATGAAGTGCAGAACCTCCGAGTGTCCCTATTTTCCAGGGACATCCCTGATTTAGAGAAGCCGTCCATTTCTGATTCGATCCCAGAATATCCTGCTTTTCCTTGTTGTTGTTGTTGTTGTAGTCGTTTAGTAGTGTCCGACTCTTTGTGACCCCATGGACCAGAGCACGCCAGGCACTTCTGTCTTCCATTGCCTCCCGCAGTTTGGTCAAACTCATGCTGGTAGCTTCAAGAACAGTATCCAACCATCTCGTCCTCTGTCGTCCCCTTCTCCTTGTGCCCTCCATCTTTCCCAACGTCAGGGTCTTTTCCAGGGAGTCTTCTCTTCTCATCAGGTGGCCAAAGTATTGAAGCCTCAGCTCTAGGATCTGTCCTTCCAGTGAGCACTCAGGGCTGATTTCCTTCAGAATGGAGAGGTTTGATCTTCTTGCAGTCCATGGGACTCTCAAGAGTCTCCTCCAGCACCATAATTCAAAAGTGTAAATTCTTTGGCGATCAGCCTTCTTTATGGTCCAGCTCTCACTTCCATACATCACTACTTTTCCTTCGGACGTCCCTATTTTCATTGGAGAAATGTCGGAAGGTGTGGAGTTATCTGACCCCCGAGCCATCTGAAGTCAATCCTTTGTAGGAAGTCTTTTTAATGTTTTGTGTTTTATTATGTTTTCCCTGGTGGAGGATAGTCTGACTTCCTTAAGGCCCAGGACCTCTAAACTATGGTTGTTCATGGACCTTAAGGTCCTCTGCGGGGCATACCAGGAGAGGTGGTCCCGTAGATACGAGGGCCCTAGTTGAACTAAGGAACTCACTCCCACAAGGGACAGTGTGGCCACCATCTTGGATGTCTTTAAAAGAGGCCTGGGTAGACTCATGGAGAATAAGACTATGCATAGCTACTAGTCCTGATGACTATGCTCTGCCTTTCATGGTTGGAGGCAGCATCCTTCCAAATACCAGTTGCTGGGAATTGCAGGAGGGGAAAGTGTTCTTGTGCTTGGATCCTGCTTTTTGGGTTTCCCTCATAGGTTGGCCACTGTGAGAACAGGATACCGGCCTAGACAGGCCATCATCCTGCTCTGGTTCTCAAAGCAATCCAGCAGCTGCTCAGAACCAGAAGCAATTTCCCCTTCAGTTTCATCTGACTCAACAAGGAAGTATGTTGTATGGAAGCAGAGGTCAGCACAGGGATGGATGGGGGATGTTACACAGGGATTCTTCAGATGCCTCTCTAAGGCCCACTTCTTACTCAGGTGGTAAATCTGTGTCTGGGCTGTGCCACATCAGACAACAAATGTGAGCTGATATAAAAATAGAATGTGAGCTGACATAATAGCTCCTTCAGTTAACTCCTCCCCTCAATACCGTCATTTTTGTTTAAGCCTCCCACACCTATTGCAATAGTCCAGTGTGGAGGTTACCAAAACACAGGTCACCGTTGCCAAGTCCTCTCTTTCCAGGAAGGGGTACACGATTGCTGTAGCTGGAACAAGGTGCTTCAGCAATACAGGCCACCTAGGCTTCAAATGACAATGCTGGAGCCAAGAGCACCATCAAACTATGTGGTTATGCTTTTGTTGTGGCACTCCCCATTCAAGAAGAACTCTTTGGCAACTCTCTTTGCTCTTTTCACTGGCAAGTAAGGACCAGGCTGTTTGGGCAGGCTTGGAGCATTTATCAAGGACAGAGAAGAAAGCTCTGTGAAACCATAATCCTGAATTAACTTGCTACAGGCTATTTAAAACATTTAACCTTGTGGTTCCATTATTGTTTTATGACTTTTAAAATTGGCTATTATCACGGTGAGTATTTACAGTAGGAAATTGTTCTGCAAAAAGAAAAAAAGAAAAGAAAAAAGCAGCAACAGCAGTAATAATAATAATAATAATAGTAATAGCATCTTCTCTAGAAGACCGTTTCTTCAGTGTCATTAATATATTAACCAGCAGGCTCGTGTGTGGCTTTCTTTAAAATGTACTGGGATTAACTGGACACTACTGAAGAATAAAGTGGTGCCTCAGGTTACATACGCTTCAGGTTACAGACTCCGCTAACCCAGAAATACTACCTCAAGTTAAGAACTTTGCTTCAGGATGAGAACAGAAATTGTGCAGTGGCAGCGCAGCGGCAGCAGGAGGCCCCATTAGCTAAAGTGGTGCTTCAGGTTAAGAACAGTTTCAGGTTAAGAACGGACCTCTGGAACGAATTAAGTACTTAACCCGAGGTACCACTGTATTGGGACGCAGGTGGCGCTGTGGGTTAAAGCCTCAGCGCCTAGGACTTGCCGATCGAAAGGTCGGCGGTTCGAATCCCTGCGGCGGGGTGCGCTCCCGCTGCTTGGTCCCAGCGCCTGCCAACCTAGCAGTTCGAAAGCACCTCCGGGTGCAAGTAGATAAATAGGGACCGCTTACCAGCGGGAAGGTAAACGGCGTTTCCGTGTGCGGCTCTGGCTCGCCAGAGCAGCGATGTCACGCTGGCCACGTGACCCGGAAGTGTCTCCGGACAGCGCTGGCCCTTGGCCTCTTAAGTGAGATGGGCGCACAACCCCAGAGTCTGGCAAGACTGGCCCGTACGGGCAGGGGTACCTTTACCTTTACCTTTACCACTGTATTGAAATGCATTTTGTGGCAATTCCCTGAACAGTCAACAGGTGGATCTATTATTTAATTTCACTGTGGATTTGTGGTGGTGAATTAGGTAATTGCCCAGGAATAGTTACAGATAGGTAGCCGTGTTGGTCTGCCATAGTCAAAACAAAAAAAAAAATCCTTCCAGTAGCACCTTAAAGACCAACTAAGTTAGTTCTTGGTATGAGCTTTCGTGTGCATGCACACGAAAGCTCATACCAAGAACTAACTTAGTTGGTCTTTAAGGTGCTACTGGAAGGATTTTTTTTTGTTTTGCCCAGGAATAGCAATTATTAAATTAAATTGATTCTGCTCTTGCATTTACCCTACCCCATTCCCCAGCTAAGAATGTTTGGAAACTAGAACCAAAAATAACTGGGGACTAGAAGATTGAGACTGAGGCAAGGACAGGCGTGGTGTGACCAAAGTGTTATCTGCGTCATGTCCTACAAAAGCATACCATCCCGGGCACCTCTTGTTTAGTGGGTATGCCACCTGGCACCTGCTTTTGCTGACTCCAGCAAAAGAGATCCTGTTTCTTTGGCTCCAAGTTGCAGAGCACCCAACGGTTTCACACTTTGATTCTCTCAATTGCCGAGGACAGAGCTGGAGACCTTCCAGTAGTTTTTTTGTAGCTGTTGGAACAGAACTGCTTTTCTGCTGCTACCGAGGGCAGGGTTGACTTGCCCGCTGGACTTCAAATCCCAGCTGGGGATTTATGGCGTTCACAAGTCTTGCGACAGAGACATTTTTCACAGCTGATGAACAGTGGGGGGTGGGAGGAGGAAGTATGAGGGAAGGCGGCTTGTAGCAGGATTCTACATATGATGCGACTAACTTCAGTACTATCCCCCGCAGATTTGTGGTATCGCTGGGCAGGAACAAAGACAAACTACACTTCTGTGCAAGCATTTTGAAGAGGCAGGCCGAGCTCCAAGTTTTATTTAGGGCACAGGCAACAGAGCATCTCAGCATCACTCATTCATGCAAACATTCACCTAAAACGAAGGAAGTAAGGCATGCCAACTTGGAACCTAGGAGTGCCATATCTGGCTGCCAATTCGGCAAAAATGTGTTTTGAGCTTTGCCACTGAATAAACCATAGTTACCATGAGCAAAACATTTCTGTTGCAGACAACAATATGTATATTTCTGGCCTTCAAGCACAAGAGTGAGTGCAGGTTGCTTGAACTGGCCAAGAACTAGGCACTGAAACCAGTGAAGTGTGTATCGCCAGATGTGTAAGTTCACCCTGGAACAAGATGCAGGGAAACCCTGATCATTGCCAGGCTAGCCAGGGATGATGGGGACTGGAGACTTACAACATCTGGAAGGCCACAGGTTATCTACTATGGCAATATGTCAAGCAAAACAAACAATAATATGATGCAAGAGATACAAACAAATCCATTAAACATAAAGTGAAACTTTATAACATATTAAAAATCAATAAACTGCCTATACAGTGGAACCTTGGGTTAAGAACTTAATTCGTTCTGGAGGTCCACTCTTAACCTGAAACTGTTCTTAACCTGAGATACCACTTTACTAAATGGGGCCTCACGCTGCTTTCGCACCACCGCTGCCGCACGATTTCTGTTCTCATCCTGAAGCAACGTTCTTAACCCAAGATACTATTTCTGGGTTAGCAGAGTTTGTAACCTGAAGTGTCTGTAACCCAAGGTACCACTGTATGAGATAAGAAGGAGAAGGAGAAACTAACACTGGAAAAGAGCCCACATTGAAACAAAACTTATCATGCAGCAGATAAATTTAAAACATGCTTATATTTAAAAAATGTATTTTTACAATACTGTTAAGAATTGGCGGGGCAGACTCCCCATAATTCCTGGGTTCAGTAAAAGCTTAAAATAATCGTTTTGATTAAATTTTGCCAAACACGGCAAAGTCCCTTGCATTTAGTTATGCTAAAGAGCCAATCCAGCTTTTCAGAGCCAATTGGATGGGCCATTAGCAGCAACAAAGGTCAGTGTCGGCCCATCAAAGACACCATCAGAGGGCAAGACTGCTGGGCAAGAAGGCATGGGGCCCCTACTTTGCTGGGTGCTAGTGGGCAGAGGCAAAGACCAAGCTGAGGATTTCAAGTTTGAGTGACAGGCTGGGAGAGGGCCTTGGAGTCTGTTAGCAGCAAGAAGGAAAGGGAGGGGCAGAACTGGGGATGGCAGCCTGGAAGTAAGAGACACAGAAGGGGGCTTTTTGCTGTCCTTAGAATCCAGTGCTGCCCTTAAGAGGTACCGTAAGTCAGACCCTTATAGGAAGTGAATGCTCTGCAATCCCTCCATCTAGGTGCAGGTTGTATATATGTGTAAATAAAACCATATCTCATAAAGACACTGCAGTCTCTGTTGTGTCTCGTTGTCCCGAAAAGGGAACACAGACCAAGTAAACACACTTGCAACCCTTGGAATCTCACACCACCCATTGAGATTGGGATGGTGTGTAACAATACATTGCTCTCTTTTTTCCCCATTGTATCTTCACAGTGTTAAGGTTTATTAACTTGCTCCTTAAAAATTAAAAATAAAAATAAAAGTTGAGGTTCTGAAGATTAGAGTTCTGTGTAAGGTAGCTGAAAGAGTTTGTGGCTGTTTGAAACCAACCTTGGCATCTATCAGGAAGTTAAGGACTGCCCTCTTCAACCTGTGTTTCCTCAATAGTGGCTTGCGAAAGATAGGAAAGATGGAAAGATGCAGAGGCACAAAGCCAAAAGAACGTCCTTTGGCAGCGCGTAGCAAAGTGTAGGCTTCAGAATCAAAGAAACAAACATGGTTTCTTCAAGTCTCAACAAACACTGGCAGCATGCAGCTCTGAAATTTTGTGCGTCTCTCTTCGTGTGTGTTTTGGAGTGGAGACCTTTTGCCTGGGCATGTTCTGCAGTTCTTACTTTAGGACCTTGTTTCCATTTGCAGCAAATATACGTTTCCCAGTCTGCTCAGTGACCTGCTCCCCAACTCGAGTGCTCACAAGACTTTTCCTGCTCCCAAACGTCTTTCAGCCACACCTTCCTCTGGGGCCTCAGTTTATGCAACTACTGGCAGGATATTGAGCATGGGGAGTTGCACGCACCAAACGACATTTCCTTGGGATGATTCAGTGCACAGCCGTTGCCCAACTTTGGCCTGACCCCGATTACATTCGATTTCTCAGGGTGCATGGCATATGAATTTTGCACCATATGGATGTCATTCCAAGCTGCAAACCATCAGAAAAACAACACCACTTCCATTGTGGTCTAGGTGATGGGAACGAAGGCAAAGGCTTGCAAAGCTGAAATTAATTAGGAGACAGATCAAAACAAGCTGGTGCGAGGCAGCACCTTGAATTAAGAATCAGGAAGGTTATGTAAACACCAAACATTTGAACCACACAGCTTCCCCCCCAATAATCATGGGAACTGTAGTTTACCCCACACAGAGCTGCATTTCCTAGCACCCTTAACAAACTACAGTTTCCAGGATTCTTGGGGAGGAGTGATTTGTTTTAAATGTGCTTGCGCTTTCTGAATCTCTCCTCTGCTACTCTCTCTCTCCTAATCTGCTTGATGGTTGAATAATAATGATGACACACCTTATAGGGTTGTTGGAAGAATTACTACTAGATAATGCACATGAAGCACTTTGAATACTTGAATGCACTATAGAATTTATTTATTTCCTTCCAACCTGAATTCTCCCCCTGCTGCAGAGCTCCCTCTGCCCTCCCCATAATTTGCAATTATGAATACTATGAGATTTGGAGAATGCAATAAAGGCTGATGTAACCAAGGTATTAAAACACTGACCAAGTTCACATGTCACACTAAGTCAAACCATAAGCCAAACCGCATCTCTTTAAGCTGATTAATTTTGAAGTACCGTACTCGCCTCACAGTGAATTCAACACACGTCTTATCACAAGCAATTCTAGTTTGGTTCAATGGAACAAACTCTCAGGTAACAATGTACAATATAGGATAGCAGCCAGGCAATGCAATCCTATCTATGTTTACTTGGAAAAAAGTGCTTCTGTGCTCAGTGGGCCAAATTCCCATGTGAGTGTGCTTTATGAGTGCTGCCAAATGTCTAAAGGTGACACTTTTAAAGATTCAAAATATGCATTCTGAATTGCTGTCAGATTTTGCATTTTGTGCAAAATTTTGGGTGGTATTCAACTTACCAATTGAAATTAATGGACCTACCTTAGCCATGTTTAATGAGTTTACTGTAAATAAAACTTAATTGACTACCACCCTTCCTTCCCAGTTCTATTCTGGTCCTGAATTTTATATTTATAAATCTGAAATTTATTTTTCCACCGCTAACATGCCCAATGTGACAGATGCAAGTGACTTGGCAGAGCATGCCAGGAACAGCCTCATTCTTAGAGTTTTTGCAGTTCACAACAACTCAGTTTTCTGCAGTGCGATGCAAAGCTCAGGCAGCACGACGGATCCCTTGCTCTTCTCAGGCTACGGTCTTTAAACGGACAGACACTCGAGATCTGAATAAGCCATTTGAAACAAACAAACATCCCTTGATTGAGGCAGAACAAGAAGCCAACCTATTCCAGGAATAGATCTATCTATTCCAAATGTGCTTGCACTGTGCCAAACCAAAGCTTACGCCTTCCAACACAGGAGGCCTATAACTTGCTCACAGACTGTGGCCAGAATATGCGCGGAGGCTATTTTTTAATGGAAGGTGAAAATATGCCTCTCTAAGCAAATTTGACCTATGCAGCAACATGCAATTGACTCCCCTCCCCCAAGGTGCTAACAACTCTCTTCAGGAACTTCAACTATCAGCCCTTTTCAGCTCCACCCCAAGAATGCAGAACATTTCAACAGAATGTTGTACTATGTATGTATTTATTAACAACACACTCTACAACATTTATCTGATAAAAATAGGCTTGTCCTATTCCTTAATAATAAAAATGTTTTTATTATTTATCCCCCGCCCATCTTGATTGGGTTGCCCCAGCCGCTCTGGGCAGCTTTCAACAAATATAAAACCATAATTAAGCATTAAAAAACTTCCCTATACCTATGCCTTCAGATGTCTTCTAAAGGTTGGCTCGGGGGTGGCATAACTCCATACCCCCCAACATTTCTCTGATGACAATAGGGACATCCTACCATACCCATCAACAGTTCTGCGATGAAACTAGTGACGTCCTAAGGAAAAGCAGGACCTTCCGGGATCAAATCAGAAACTGGGACTGCTTCTGTAAATCTGCATCTGCCCCTGGAAAATAGGGACACTTGAAGGGTCTGTAAAGACATTTTTATTTATCCCTTCTCATAGAAATAATGTTGTTGTTTAGTCCTTTAGTCATGTCCGACTCTTCGTGACCCCATGGACCAGAGCACGCCAGGCACTTCTGTCTTCCACTGCCTCCCGCAGTTTGATCAGACTCATGTTTGTAGCTTTGAGGACACTGTCCAACCATCTCGTCTTCTGTCGTCCCCTTCTCCTAGTGCCCTCAATCTTTCCCAACATCAGGGTCTTTTCCAGGGAGTCTTCTCTTCTCATGAGGTGGCCAAAGTATTGGAGCCTCAGCTTCACGATCTGTCCTTCCAATAGAAATAATACAATGGCATAATTAATCTATTTTACAAAGACAAAACAAAACAGAGAAGTGAGATTACAGGGAACCAGACAGAGGGTCTTCTCGGTAGTGGCGCCCACCCTGTGGAACACCCTCCCTTCAGATGTGAAGGAAATAAGCTGCTATCCTATCTTTAAAAGACATCTGAAGGGAAGTTTTTAATATTTAATACTGTACTGTTTTTAACACTTGATTGGGAGCCACCCAGAGTGGCTGGGGAAACTCAGCCAAATGGGTGGGGTATAAATAATAAATTATTATTATTACAAAACAAAACCCTTCCCTTTCTTCTGTATGTAGTGTAAAGTTCATTTCAGGGAACCAAGCAAGCAATAGTGGTGAATTAATGGTTACCAGATTTTTTTTCAATGAATCTGGGGACACTTTTTTTTTTTAAGCTGAGTAGCATCAGGGAGTCAGTAGTAGGGATGGTGAGGCAAAAGGCCCACGGCCCAAGCATACATGCATATTGTATAAAGGTGCAAAGCCCTTCTTTCGCACCCGGTGAAACATAAAACGTGCAGAGTTTTTTAAAAAAACTGGGCAACGGCCGCCCACCCATGACTCCCGAGCCTCCCCCGATCAGTCAAAACAAAGGAGGAAGAGGGGGCAGGAGATCTGTACCACCAGACGTCCCCAGTTCCCCTTTGGCAGTGGCAGCGGCAGCCTCAGCAGCCCAGAGCCAGCCTGGTAGTGCAGCTGGCTCTGGCTGGCTTCAGGAGCTGCTCGCTGCCCGCTGCTGTGGCGCCCGACATTTTTCCTCTCCAAAAGTCCCCATATGATGTGTTGCGCACATCATATGGGGACTTCCAGCGAGGAAAAATGGCGGGTGTCATGGCAGCGAGCAGCTTCTGAAGCCAGCCAAAGCCAACTTCACTACCAGGCTGGCTCCGGGCTGCTGAGGATGCCGCTGCCACATTTCCCAGGAACAGATTTGCAAATCTGGGGACTGTCCCCGGGAACGGGGGTTGTCCGGTAACCCTAGTAATTTCCACTGGACCTGATGTGGTTGCTAGGTCACAGAGGTGTGGCCAAATTGTTCTTGTTTTATGCCCATTCACCTTTGCAAAGATACTGCAGATACTTAAGCATTGCAGTTTTACAAACAGCACCTTACTAAACTGAAAAGTGCCATACTTTATTTCAGAAGGGGTTCTTGCTATCACAGTTGCTTCTCCACTGGGAGAGGGAGTTGTGTGGCCTCCATCTGTTGTGGTTCTCTCCCTATCTTCTTCCTTTGCAAAGAAACAAGCATTTCAGTTTTATCAACGCCTAGTACCGAAGTGTCTTACCTTGGTTTAGAAGGGGTCACTGCTGTCACTGGATCATTGCTATTCTAGACCATACGCTACTAGATTTTTGTTTCATTTCTGCTGTAAGCCATGGCTAGTCAGCACCCTTAGCCATGGCTAGTTGGCATCTGCCAACGAGGAAGCTCTGTTTGTATTTAATAAGGTGTCTCTGCAGCTGTAATGTCAACCTAAAATAGAAACTTTTCATCACCAGTCAGCCACATGATAAATGGAATCATGGCTATTCTACCAAAGTGGCAAGGAAAGAAACAACCAACCAGAAGCAACTGGCTCTAGCGTAAACAGATAGTAATCATTGTAACGTTAAGGAAATCCAGTCAAGAGACTAGAATGGTTCCAGGCCCGATTTCACACTGACAAAAATAGAAGCCGATGTTACACTCAGACAAGGAACAAATTAACTATTTTCTTGGGGAACTATTGCTGCATTTTAACAGAAGCCTGAGAAGCCTCAAAAGTTACAGCACTTCTTCTGAACTGCCCTAGAGGTTCACACTTCCCTTTCAGATTATTCACACCTAGCCCCTGAGGTAACTAAAGAGATTTATGCTGGGCTCCTGAGTCTACCAAATTAGTAGACCAGTTACAGATCCTCCAAGTGCCCCTATTTTCCAGGGATGTGCCTGATTTAGAGAAGCCATCCCGGTTTCTGAATTGTCCCACTTTTCCTATTCTCATTACAGAAATGTTGGAGGGTATGGAGCTATCCAACCCCTGAGCAACCTGAAGTCGTTCCTCGCTCGCAGGCCAGTGTTTCCCAGTTGTCGGTGTTTATACTACATTTTTTTAGATTTGCCTTGAGACAGTCTTTAAACCTCTTTTGTTGACCACCAGCATTACACTTTCCATTTTTAAGTTCGGAATAGAGTAGTTGCTTTGGAAGATGATCATCAGGCATCTGCACAACATGACCAGTCTAATGAAGTTGATGTTGAAGAATCATTGCTTCAACACTGGTGACCTTTGCTTCTTTCAATACACTGATATTCGTTCGCCTGTCTTCCCAAGTCATGTGTAAAATTTTTCGGAGACACTGTTGATGGAATCTTTGGAGGAGTTGGAGGCATCTTTCACAAGCATATAGTAAGGTTGGTAGTACAATAGTTTTGTAAACAAGCATGTTGGTTTCCCTGCGAATGTCCCGGTCCTCAAACACTCTGCACTTCACTTGGGAGAAAGCCGCACTGGCAGAGCTCGGGTGATGCTGGATTTTGGCATCAAAGTTGGCCCTTGTGGAAAGATAACTGCTACTGGCACACGGAGGACCGTGACGAGTGCCAGAGCACATGGAAACACAGTTTACCTTCCCACCGCAGCAGTACCTATTTATCTACTTGCACTGGCATGCTTTCAAACTGTTAGGTTGGCAGGAGCTGGGACAGAGCAATGGGAGCTCATCCCGTCATGGGGATTTGAACTGCTGACCTTCTGATCAGCAAGCCCAAGAGGCTCATTGGTTTAGACCACAGTGCCACCTGCATCCCTGTATAATGGGCCCCAGAATTAATGAGACGCAAGGGCAAACCTGTCTACTTCAACCAACATTTCTTAATATATTTTGGACTTATCTTCATTGCTCAGATTTCCAAACGCGCTTTGAGATGCAGCTAGGTAATTGGAGATGAAGTGGAGTTGTTGCTTCTTTGAGGGATGCTGCAGAAAATTTGTTTTACATATTGGGTATCATACGACCATCCACAGAAGCGATTTCCAATGTCAAACCCTCTACAGTTGTAGCTGTTGTACTACAAGGCAATAAGCATCAATATTTGCTTCTCATAATTCTGCTTTCAAGAAGCAAAATATTTCCTTACTGACAGTTATTATGGCAGAACACAACTGGAGATGAAGTAGTTTCAAGCAAGGAACGTAGATTTTTCATTTCTTGAGGCAAGCTGAAACTGAGGATCTTGTTCAGTTTTCTAACATGTGACTCCCTGGTAAACTTGATTCTCTTCACTTGGTTTAAATCCTTCTCCTGATGACCATAGAAGGGAGGGGGGAAACTGCACAGTTAGGTAAATTATAGAAAAATATTCTGCATGGAGGCAGAGGGGTGGTAGCTCCTGGCAACAAAAGCAAGCCTTTTGGATTGAGATTGGCTGAGTGGTACAGAAAGCTAATTGATAGAAAAGTATCCAGGACACCGTCTCTACACTGAAATTGAGTATGGAAGGATGTGTAGAACAGAAAAGAGTGTGGCTTTGAGATTTTGGGGGAAACTTAAAAATAAATTACTGGGCACTTTACTTGGTACGGTGAAGTCCTGTTGCCCTCATGGACCTGGGTCCACTGGAGTCAATAGCGGATCTTCTAAATCTTTGTCTTTCTCAGATCCAGAACATATCTTTAATCTCAAATGCAACCCAGATCCACTGGCTTGTACGTCTGTTTTTCTCTCTTTAGGATGATAGAAGGCAGGGGCTCTCTGCAGAGGGCTACTATAATGAACAATGAACCATCACTTAGCATTGCCCCAAAGAGGAAATAAATGACTAGAAAATGAGGACAGTTTTGTATAAAATGCAAATTGAGAAATAAATGCAAAATGAGAAATAATTACTGCAATTCAAATAGAAATACATCTCGCCATCATAAGGAAGACTGAGACAAAGTGACTGAGTCTGCTTGCCTGGTGCTGTTCACTGTTGATAGGCA
The DNA here is from genome assembly GCF_951804945.1 of Podarcis cretensis. NCBI lineage: Eukaryota > Metazoa > Chordata > Lepidosauria > Squamata > Lacertidae > Podarcis > Podarcis cretensis. Next base: position 24,426,716 of record NC_137182.1, on the reverse strand, counting down.
ACTCATGCCCTATCTTTCAGCTGGACTTGGGCTAGGCAGCCCTTCAAACAGAGAATGGTCCTCTGTAAAGTAAGACACATGGCCACCCTAAACTTACAACTCCCGTCATCCCTGGCTATTGGCAATGCTGACTAGAGCTGATGGGAGCTGTCAATTGAAAAATCATGTTTTGTGGGGGAAAAGCTTGGGGTGTCCTGGTCTTTACTTTTTGAAATATGGCAGTCCTAGTCTATGAGCCAATCAGAGTTGAGCTGCGGGCCTGCCAAGCAGAATTCAGTAGTTTGAATCTGTGGAAAGGCTGAGGCATACTGAATACTCATATATATATGAGCTGGAGATAACCTACTGCATTTCCCTAGAAAAGAGAAACGCCCATTTATCACATGAGGAGCTGGTTCATATTACTACACCCATTTTTATCAGCTGTCTTTGAATTACACTTCAGAATCTTTGTTCTCACCTGCCTGCCCCAAATTCTTGTTGTGTTGCCTCAGGACTTGTGCTAAATTAGCATTCTTTCACTGTCTTTCATGCTCTGTGCTAACTTATATTTAAAACAGCGAGATAGCACTTTGAACTGAAATTAAACCTTCTGAAAAACACAGTTTTCAGAGATAACAGGAACTTAAACCACCCAATTCCCTTCCTGTTCCCTAGATAAAAAACCCTTGCCTTTCCCCAACCCCGATAAAGGAGATAGTATGATATCCCAGAGAGGACATGATCGCTACTTTTTATTTTGCTGGCATTTGAGATTTTAATTAGATTAGTGGTTATAACCAGAAGGAAGACATGCAAGTGTTCCTGGTTCAATTACAGGTTTCCAGATTATTCTGTTCATTCAGAGGGAAATGGTAAACATTTAAAAGTGGAATGGAAATGGAATTGACTTCTGCAGGTTTCAAGAAAAGGCAGGGGAGAGGCTCTTTGGGTAACCTAGATTCATATTAAGCCAGGTTTAATGTTCAACAAATTAATACTTAAGGCTGCAATATGCTATCTCCATTTACTCAGTAGAGTAAGCCCCGTTGAGCTCAGGACTTCCTTTTTTGGCTGCATACAATCCATACATTTAAAGCTCATTTCGTTGTTGTTTAGTCGTGTCCGACTCTTCGTGACCCCATGGACCAGAGCACGCCAGGCACTTCTGTCTTCCACTGCCTCCCGCAGCTTGGTCAAACTCATGTTCGTAGCTTCAAAAACACTGTCCAACCATCTCGTCCTCTGTCGTCCCCTTCTCCTTGTGCCCTCAATCTTTCCCAACATCAGGGTCTTTTCCAGGGAATCTTCTCTTCTCAAGAGGTGGCCAAAGTACTGGAGCCTCAACTTCAGAATCTGTCCTTCCAGTGAGCACTCAGGGCTGATTTCCTTAAGAAAGGATAGGTTTTATTGCAGTCCATGGGACTCCAGCACCATAATTTTTTTTTTTTTAATAATATTTATTGAACATTTTCAGATATAACAGATAAAAGAAATGAAATAAAACATCCATTCTGTAACCTTGTATTCATTGACATCTTTCCAGGACTTCCTCACCCCACCCCCTCTTGTATTCCAATTCTTCCAAATAGATTCAACAAGTTCTTACCCCAAATTTTAAACTTATTATAATTAACCCAATGTTAAAAATATTTTTCCCTCCCCTAAAATCGACCCCACTCCCTTCCACGAATTCCCCTCTTTAATATGCAGAATAGGTTAAAATAAAAGAAAATAGAAAAAAGAATAAAATATAGTTTAACACCCTTTGGATTCCAAATTTCCCTCCCCCCTTTCCCGGTTGCGTTCCCCAATGTCCATCAATGCCTGTTGTCATCCTGAAGATCCCACATCTAAGCCAAAATCCTTCACAAGTCCACTTTGCCGTCTTTTTAATAGTCTTTGCCATCTTTTTGATCATCTTTAATTTCAAACGTCCAATCTTGGAAAAACTCTGTCTCAAAAGGTTCAATTTTTCCATCCAGATCTCTATATTTAAGAGTGAAAACTCCAATTTTGTTTCTTTAAGCCTTTCAAGTCTGGATGTCCCAAATGTTCCCACTTCCAGCTTTATCCAGTTCTTGTTGTTCATGTTGTTCTTATTATTCTCTCTCCTCACTTTCCTCTGGTTTCTTTCCCTGCTCCACTGCAAAAATGTTCCAATTCCAAAAGCTTCTAAATCCCCTACAGAGGCTTTGTTATTCAGGAACAAAACTTTACGTCAAGTCCCTTCCATTCTTCAATAGATAAATCTATTGTCTCCTTTAGTGTAGAGACCTCTGTAGACAAAATAGTGTTCCATTTCTGCAGTTTCCCAGGAGATAAAAGGTCCAATTCAAATTCCATGCCAGCAATACTTGTAATGTCCCACAGCCCCTCTAGAGGGATTGTAGTAGCTCAGTTTCCTTCCAGATCACACCCAAGTCAAAATAACTTGTTATTCCTTGTTTCAAACAATTTATATCTAATTTGTAACAAATGTAACCGGCAAAGTCCTCGTAACAAAGTTCTCTTTTTATTCTTCAGCTTTGACAGCTCCTTTGACAGCTGTCAAAGCCTCTATTTCTCCTCTCCCGGCGCTCTCGCCAATCGCTCCCGGTTCCGGGGGGGGGGGGTTGCATTTTAACTCACATTCTACTTTTCTCCTCCAGCCCACTTATAATTTTCCATCGTGAAATTAGTAACTTTATCAAACCAAGGTAGCACTCGATCTTAGTTGTTAAATCCTTTGCTTTAGATCCTCTACGACAGGGGGGAGACGGACTTCCTTTTTGCACCTCCCCCGCTTGCTCCGAATTTAATTTTTTTCCCCCTTTTTAAGTCCAGTTTCCAATTACTCACGGGTTGTTCTTTAATCCGAATTTTCAATGGAAGAAGTCAGCGCTCTCCGCCAAATGGCAGGGGAAGCGGAGGACTCATAGCACCACAACCCCCCGGCACCCACTCCGTAGCCTTTAAAAAGGCTCCTTCGCGGGTCGGGGGGGCGCAAACGGTGCCCGCCGAGTCACCATGCCCATGGGTTTCAGCGCCCATGGTTTTTGAGGGTCCCCGCGACGCCGACACGGTAGAACCCAGCCCCTGCCGAGCAGGCTCCCTCCGGAGCTCGGAGGGAGTCCGCCATTCGGCGATGGCGCCAACCCGGAAGTCCGTCCAGCACCATAATTCAAAAGCATCAATTCTTTGGCGATCAGCCTTCCTTATGGTCCAGCTTTCACTTCCATACATCACTACTGGGAAAAACCATAGCTTTTCCTAAAGAATCATGAGAACTGTATTTTACACCTCACAGCTACAATAAACAGCATCTACACTTCCAAGAATTCTTTGGGGGAATATGGTGTGTACGCAGCCTTAGTAGCAACATTCTGGCTGCATGATTGTGTGTATAATTCTGTACAGAGCCCATGCACAAACCATCTCAGTGCAAGCCAGAGAGAAAAATCCCATTTCATACTCTGGATTACTTCCATATGTCCCAGTTCAGATACCTGAGGAAGAAAGTCACATGTATTTGGTTTCAGTCATAGAATAACTGATGCCTGTTCTGCATGGGCTACATACGATAAAGAGGATGGAGCAACTCCCCTATGAGGAAAGGTTGAATCACTGGGGACTTTTAATTTAGAGAATAGGTAAGAGGTGACATGACAAAAATTTTCTGCCTACAGAAAAGCTTTTATCCTTTTCTCATTACTCTAGAACTTGTGAACATCCTCTGAAACTGAATGTGGAAAAATTCAGGACAGATAACAGAAAGTACTTTTTCATTCAGCATAGTTAAAACTATGGAACTCACTCCTACACAGAACGATGATAACCACCACTTGGATGGCTGTAAAAGAGGACTTGACAAATTCATAGATAAGATTTTCCATACCTATTAGCCATGATGGCTATGTTCAGCCTCCATAGCTGAAGGCAGTAATGCATTTGAATCTCAGTTGCTAGAAACCACAGAAGGGAAGAGTGCTATTGTACTCCAGTCCTGCTATAAGGTTTACCACAGGCATCTGGTTGGCCGCTGTGAAAACAGGGTGCTGGTTCAATGGGCCTTGGGCCTGATCCAGCATGTGTTTTCTTATGCTCTTACACTCTTGTACACACACAGAGGATGTACATATGACTGACGGGATACAAATTGTCCCTCCCTGCTCATCTGGGTGGTGGGCTGGGTTGAGAGGTTCAAACTTCCCAGATCCCATTCCCAGCACTGTGTCTACTTTAATCCTCCCTTGTTTTGTTGCTGACAAAATCATTTGGGTTTTTTTTTTGGGGGGGGGCAGAATTTTTTGCTTGGGAGCTGTATTAGGCTCCCAGGCCAAGGATTAGCCACGCCAGATCAAATAGGACTAGGCTGCGAGTCTCCCATTGAAATCAGTAAGGTGTTGACGCTGCAATCCAACGCAGAGACAGGTTTCAATAGTTCACCTAACTCAGCATAAAATACTCATCCGGCTCTTCCATGCATAAAACTGCGCCCACTCAAAATACGTATGGGAGATCTGGGATAAAAAACCAAAGCCTGCTTTAATACCTAATTATGCTGTCATAACTTTAAATAAAAATAAACCCAACAAGCCAAAGGTTTTCCTTAATTATGCTTATTCCTGATGCTTATTTGTATAGGCGCGTGTAGGCTTTTTTTTTTTTTTACAAAACGTTGTTTTCCGGGGTGCCTTTTTTCTGGTCTTTTTTCGTTGCCGTTCTTCATTTCTGCAGAGAATTGACGGCTGGAGGGGCGGCGGCCGCCGCGCTAAGCTCTTGGGAGACAGCTGGGAGAAGAAGAGCGGAGGCACCACGTGACCCGCGCGTGCCGCATTTCTTCCTCTAGCTTCGGCGGCGGAAGGCGAGGATGCGCTCGCGACAAACCGCCGCTCCCTCCCTCCCTCCCTCCGAGAAGGAGCGTCTTCTCTATCGCAATGCGCGTGCGCGAGCAGCAGCCATGCCCTCCCCGCCCCCTATGTCTCCCCTTCCGCCCCCCCCCACCTTTGCTTCGGTTTACTAGTTGACGTCTCTGCCACGAGACTTGTCCGTCACGCGAGTCCCCTCCCCCTCATCCGCCGTAGAAAGAAAGAAAGGAAAAAGCCAAGCTCGGGCAACAACAGGGAGGAAAAGGCGCGGGCGGATCCCAATGGCCCGTGGTGGACGTCTCCTAGCTCTCTTCCTTTCAGGCGCCTCGCCGTTGCCGCCGCCCTCCACTACCACCAGCGCGCAGGCGCTCCGGCGCGTGCGTCACGTCGCGAGCGCCCTCCGCCTCCCCGCTCCCCTCCTCGGCCGGGAGGGGGCACAGGCGCGCGAGGCCAAGGGGAGGAGAGAAAGTTGGAGCGCGCACGCGCAGTGGAGGCAGTCCTATCCACGGCCGTCTAAGGAGGGAGGAGGAGGGTGGCGGCGGAGGCAGCAGCGACAGCAGCACGACGACCCACAGCAGGTCAACTTGGCTCGCTCGCGGGAGGCCCTCGCCCCTTCTCTCTCTCGGTTGGGCCAGGTGCGGCCTGCTCCTCCCCATCCTCCTCCGCCTCCTGGCTTCGGTCTCCGCCTTCTGTCACTGGGGGGTCGCCGCCTCCCTCTCAGTGCGCGCTCGCGCTGGGCCTCCCCCTTCGCCTCAGTAGCAGCAGCAGCAGCAGCAGCAACCTCCGCTGCCGCCGCCGCCGCCGCCTCCTCCTCGTCGTTCTCCTCAGCCACCTTCTCTTGCCGTCTCGCTGCCGCCGCCGCCGCCGCGATGCCGGAGAAGCGGCCCTTCGAGCGGCTCCCGGGCGAGGTGCGCCCCATCAATTACGGGCTCTGCCTCAAGCCTGACCTTATCGACTTCACCTTCGAGGGGAAACTCGAGGCCGCCGTGGAGGTAAACGCGGGGCTGGAAGTGGGCGAGGCGAGGCGAGGGGAGCGCGCGCGCGTGTATGTGTGTAAAGATCTGAGGGTGAACGTGTGGGCTTGGGGTGGGGAAAGGAGTGCGTGTAGGGTTCGGGGCGGGCGATGGTGACTGTGGCTTGGAAGGCCCCGGTGTGTGGGGTAGGATAGGTGCGCCCGGGGAAGGAGGAGAGGAGTTGGCCCCAAGAGGAGGAATGCGGGCGAATATCTCCGTGATGGATGGAATTGGGGTAAGCGTCGGGTGTGGGGCTTGGGCAGCAGGGATGGGAAGAAGGTGCACGAGTAAAAAGGGGAGAAGGGTTTCTATGAAGTGTAGGGGTGGGATGGAGTATTTTGGGGGACAGTGGTACCTGTTGGGCTGATTCTGGATCTTGTTTCTGGTGGGTAGCCTCCCGAGGTTAGTGGTTACTGCTCTTCTGAGATTGTGTATTGTGTGTGCGTTGTGTTGTTGTTGTCTATTTGGGGGGGGGGAGTTAAGACTTACCTGAGTGGGAAGGTATGCCTGCCTTTGATGAAAGAGGGAGATCTGTTCTTTGAGTGTGCTGTTGGGAAGTACACTTCAAAATTGGGTGAAACTTGCCTAAGATAAGTGTGTTTCCAGGAGTGAAGGACATGTTCTCTAGGATGGGAGGTGGCCTCTTGGCTTCTTCAAGAAGTTGAGAAGATTTTCTGGTTTTAATGAGGAAGTCTAATTCATAAGGGGTGGATACATTCTTGTAGGATTGAATAGGTTGGGGAATCCTGATGTTAGCAGTTTTTATCTCTGGTCCTGTAGGTTTGGAGAAGGTTTCTTAGTTAGGATGGGAACATTTACTTGAGGAATTTGTGATTGAGGTTCTCCTTGGATTAATGACATATGGTGTATCTTTGACTATGCAAGGAGATTCAAGTAAGCGGTGTAAAATTGGTAGCAAAATGATCTCAGATGGGCAATACAGTGGTACCTCGGGTTACATACACTTCAGGTTACATATGCTTCAGGTTACAGACTCCGCTAACCCAGAAATATTATCTCTGGTTAAGAACTTTGCTTCAGGATGAGAACAGAAATCGTGCTCCGGCGGCGTGGCAGCAGCAGAAGGTCTCATTAGCTAAAGTGGTGCTTCAGGTTAAGAACAGTTTCAGGTTAAGAACAGACCTCCAGAACGAATTAAGTACTTAACCCGAGGCACTGTATTCAGTTATTTTGGATCAGAATTATAAAGGAGCAAACCATGAGTTTGGCATGTCTTCTCTTAGAATTAGTTAAGGGCAGGAACTTTCTTTGGAAATGTTTTTTTTTTTTTAAGAGGACTGAGCTTGGGAGACTTTTGCCAATGAGTGTCATGTTGAGAATTATATGTGCAGGTCATTCCTCTTGGACTCAGGGTAAGAGATGGGGGACTGTTGGTTCATGCTTTTTAGGGCTTCCTTAATAGGGAATAATATGAGCAGTTGAAGGAGTGCCTTGCACAGCAGCAGGGCTTTTGTGTGATGTGAAAGGTAGTGGAATGGAGTATGTATCTTTCAGTAGGCTGTTTGTATTTGCAGTCAGTTTCAAGTTATGTGATAGTCCACCTATTAGGTATGGAAGTGAGTAGAGCTTACTTAGGAAAGAGATGCAAGTGGAATTGTTTCCTTATGTCTTGGTACACATTCTTGTGATGCTCTTTCTTTCCATGTGTCTCTCCTAAGGAATCCTAACAAAACAAAAAAATTCCTTCCAGTAGCACCTTAGAGACCAACTAAGTTTGTTCTTGGTATGAGCTTTCGTGTTCATGCACACTTCTTCAGATACACTGAAACAGTTGGTCTCTAAGGTGCTACTGGAAGGGTTTTTTTAAAAAAAAATTGTTTCGACTACGGCAGACCAAAAGGGCTACCTACCTGTAACTAGAACTAAGGAATCCTGTTAGTGATCTTTATCCATTCCCGTAGGGCAAGAATCCTAACAAAGCCTAAAGAAATGTGTGTTTTGTGTTGCTGATATTGTTTTTGTAGTCAGTATTTTTTACTTTTTCCTCAGTATTGTAGTAACACTGCTGTTTTTTCTTAGATTTGGGATTGTTGATTTCAGTCAGCAGAATAGTGGGATGATTCTTGGGTAAAGTTTCTGCACAATGTTAAAATGCAGATGGGATGGAGGTTGATAGGCCTGCTTCTTATTACAGCTACCTATCTGAGAAAATGTCTGTGCAATACACAGTCATGACATCAGGTTTCTTTTAACATAGAGGACAGTTTTCCTTGAAAACAGGTGTGTGAGGAATGCAGTTTGCTAGATTTCTCTGGGCTCTTTGCTAATCTGGGATCATTCAAATGAATAAGGTACAGTTTAAGATACCAGGAAGAGCCTCAGTTCTTTGTAACACAGCTCTTTGTCATAGAGTTCTAAAACCCTGTCATTAATAATGAATCCTTCATGAGTAAGGCTGGTTAAGTCTCCTGGGGCATAATTCGGTCAAGAGGAGTACTGTATGCTAAACTAGTTCTATTTCTGGAGTATTTTAGATTTGGGGAGGGTGGCATGATATAAACTAGAGAGAATTTCTGGGACTGGTGAGAACCTTGAAGAATACTGTTGGTGAATAAAAGTTATTAAGACTGCAATCCTATCCTATCTGGGACCAGGCTCAATTGAATTGAATAGGCCTGACTTCTGAGGAGACATGATTAAGATTGCACTACAGATAGGAAGGAAATATATATATATATATATATATATATATATATATATATATATATATATATATAATTGCTTCTGTTTCCTTTAGCTAATATGGCAGTCTCCAAAACTTTGCTAAAATACAAACCTATGTCCTGTAATGTTTATTTGCACTTAGTTTCTACTAGCTGGTCTTTAGACTGACATTTAAAATTGGAAAGTTTCAAACATCCTATAATCATACTGGAAAAATGTATATTTCATATGACTCAGCAATTCCTTAGATTTCAGCATTAATTCAGGCAGATGGATCACCAGGAGCCTGGGACTTTTCCTGTTTCAGGCTAGTACTGAAATACCCCAAAATGTTTAGTTTTGTTCAGAGTGCTTCAATTCTAAGTCCCGACCAGATAGTTCAGCCATGACATTGAAGCCATGTCTAGAAATCATAAGTGGTGGTGTTCTTGGTGTTTTAAAAAAGGTTTGATAGTTTCCTTTCATTCAGCAAGAGCATATCTGCAAGAGCATATCTGCAAGAGCATTCAAGTGAGCTAGTTTGCAATACAAACTAGTTGTTTCAGCCTTTAAGGGTACATGCAAACCAACTGAATTATTTATGAAGGGAAGTATTTTCAAGACACTATAGATATTAAAAGACAAGTTAAACTCCATTATTCAGAAGGCAGCAGTGTCCAGAAAGAGCCCCAACTGACTGGGATGGAGAAAATTTGTTTTGTCCATAACTGGCTTTGTGTCTCAGCAGGAGCAAATGTCACTTTGAAGTGTTGAGCGAGCGTATTTGGCTACATAAGCAGAGCAGGAAACACTGAAAGGTGACCAGTTGTGTAAATACCATGGAGACAACGTGCAGGGAAATGGAATGCAAGTTGTTAAAATGATTCTGATTTTGAAAACAACTCCAGCAGAGAATGGTGTGCATGTTTCCAAGTTAACTGTGGACTGTGGTATGTCTGTTGATGGGGGTTGGGTGGGAGGAAGGGAAGAGAATGAGGTTATAAACGAACTACCAGTTCAGTTAAATAAAAACATGATTTCTCAAGCAAATGTGTTCAATAAGTGTGGTGACACTTGCAAATGTTGGGTGTTAAATTAGGATGGAAAGTAGCCAAGATTGAAAAAGGCATATTAATTATTTCCACTCCACCTTGCTGCAAAGGTTCCTTGGCCAATTATGCTAGCACCCTGTGACTGGCTTTTGACACTTGTAAAAATCATTTCAAAATGTGCTGTAGTTTGTGGCTGATGATAACACACTTAAAATAAGAGACAATAACATTTTCCCTGTTTGAGCCCTAGCATAGAATTGAGCATGTTTCCAGTAGTTATAAAAGCTAATATTTCTGAAATGGGCAGTTTGTGGAGAACTAATGTACATGATTTAGCTTTAACTTAGCAAGTTCCATTTCATAGTTTGGGGAAATTCGGGGGAATTTCTGAAATTGCTGTTTTAAAGTATCTTGAGATAATGTTCCAGGAATCTGAATGTGTGTGCTTAACTTACTTAAGTTACTTTCTGAAGCATTCCTGACAGTTGTCTTAAGTTAAAATTTATCTTGAAAGCCTTCAGTTGTATAAGAAGGGCCAGAAGATGTGCTTAGGTATATGCTTTCAGCTTATAAGGTGGCCCAGTGCCTACAGTATGTCTTGGGGCCTGGATTCAAGTTACAGATTGACCCTGCACTTGCTTGGTGATTTTGAACAAATCCCCAGGAGGAAAATGGGAGTAATATATTTCTGTTGTGGTCAGTGTGTCTAATTTGCATCAACCTCCTATTAGAAGGGAGGTCAGAATGATCTGAAAATAACTTAAAATATCTCTTGATTTTGTATTTTTCAGTGTGTGTAGAAATGAAAAACAAACCTAACTTAATAATGTTGAGTGTCTTGTGAATGATGATTGCGATACGTCCTAATCTACAGGACCTGAAACCAGCAGTAATTTGGGAGAAAGCCAGTATTGCTTTGTGACTGCACAGGTTCATGCTAAGTCCTGGGACAAAATACTTTCTCACTTGAAGGTTAAAGGAAGCCAGTGTGGTATAGTGAACAGTGGGGGTAGTGGACTTTGACTAGAGAGACCTGGCTTCAAATCCCCACTGAGCCATGAAGCACATTGCATGACCTTAGGCCAGTCACTATCTCACAAGGCTGTTAGGATAAATCCCTGTGCATGTTGCCCTAAACTCCTTGCATAGAGCATGAGATACAAAGGTTAATAATAAAAAAGTAATAAAATGTTGCCACCTGAGTAACTTGGAGTTAGCCAAATGTTGAAGGAAACATTTTCAGCTGTGTCTTGAAAGTGTAATTTCCTCTACTATTTCACAAGGTCAGTGAACAATCATAGAACAACTGAAAACCATAATGTTAACCCACCAATTTAAGCACCAGATTAGCAGAAGGTCAACACACTTATCAGTGAAAGAGACTTGTAATAGGAGTTCAGCTGTTGCAGAGTTTCCATTGGTGACAACTTATGCACTTCAGTTTCCAATGAGATATGCTAAACGGTGCTTGTAACCTCATTTTAGGACACTAAGTGGCCAAGCATATAAGCTTTTTAATTGAACCCTTTGCTTTGGCAGCTCTCTTGTTCATACCAGCTCTAGAGAACAGGAAACTTTGATCATCTGATAAGATATTTGATCATTATTGATGCTGTAGCAAATCACATTATTTCAAAGGCTGGTAAATGGCTTACTCTTTATTTTCAGCCTTTCATTTTGGCACTGCTTTGTTTTTCTACTTGGTAAAAAACTTGGCATGTTGGGAAGAAAAACCCAATGCTATGATGTGTTTAAGTGTAATAAATTGGCACATACATCAATAGTATGTTAACACAATCACTAAGTTTATTGGTAGCCACAAAAATACTTCCCTGTCTAGTGACCTATTACAATTCTTGTGCAACATTTTTATTTTGTGTTGAAGAACCATGAAAACACAATTCTTTGTTGATAAGGCAATTTATTATGGCTATGGTACTGGATATACTTACCTGGAGGGACGCGGGTGGCGCTGTGGTCTAAACCACTGAGCCTCTTGGGCTTGCCAATTGGAAGGTCAGTGGTTTGAATCCCCGTGATGGAGTGAGCACCTGCAGCTCTGTCCCAGCTCCTGCCAACCTAGCAGTTCGAAAGCATGCCAGTGCAAGTAGATCAATAGGTACTGCTGTGATAGGAAGATAAACAGCGTTTCTGTGCACTCTGGCTTCCATCATGGTGTTCTATTGCACCAGAAGCAGTTTAGTCATGCTGGCCACATGACCTGGAAAGCTGTCAGTGGACAAACGCTGGCTCCCTCAGCCTGAAAGCAAGTTGAGCACTGCAACCCCATAGTCACCTTTGACTGGACTTAACCGTCCAGGGATCCTTTACCTTAAAAAAACAAAAAACAAAAAACTTTCCTGGAAATAAGTTCAGTGAGATAAATAGAAGCTCTGGATAGATATGTATATTTAATAAATTTGTCCATAAAAATACAGTATTTTCTCATTGCAGCTTAACAACATTTAAACACTGAAAAATTATCTAAAATATAAGCAACATAAACAGAATCACAACAGCAAAAACATAGGATTGTAATGCAAACAGCAGTATTTATGCTAAGTTTAAAAAGTCTCTGGCTCCATTCTTTCATAAGGTGTCTCTTCTTTTTATCCTGGAAGCTAAAATACTCTTATCTTTGAAATTAAAAAACCACAACTCTTGAGGCACAGTACAGAGGCAGGGTTCCATAAACTCTTACACTGGCTTTCCCCATTGGTGAGCACTCCTGTACTTTCTGTGAAAGCGCTGTTTCTGCCAATGACCACCTCTACTTTCATGCACAAAAAAACCTTGGTGGCAGAAAGGAGAAATGATTTCTTTCCCACTGGGCATTTGGCAGATGCAGCAGAAAGGAGATGCTGCTGGCTTTTCCTGCAACATCAGATGGGAAGAAAAAATGTCCTTTTGGAGGGACTTGAGGGAATGATGCATCAATGGTAAGCACTGGTTTACCACTGTTAAGCAATGATTCAGATAGTAAACTCCCACAGGCAGTTTGTAGAGGTCCTTGCCTTGAACAGATTTTTGAAACAGTGTAAAATCTTTTTGTATGGATAAACATTTAGTAGTTTTAAATAAATGTGGAGGTGATTCAGGGAGGGAAGGAGGAGATATGCAACTTCATGGCTAGTTTTGAATGTCCAGTTCAAAACATAGGCAGAGGTCTTTCCCAGCCTTACTGAGTCTTTGGAGAGCTGTTCCCAACAATACTGGGCCAGAAAACTAATTTCACCTTTGACCTTGAAACTGTATTGCAAGCCTGTATTAGAGCCAAAGCATTTTTATGGTGTGACATATTCTATGAGAATAAGGGTACCAGGTATTAAGGGTGCCTTCCCTTACGTTGGAAGCTGACTTTAACTTTGTGAGCAACTGTAAAATAATGCTCTCCAAACTATAATAGGGTAGGTTTCTGCTATGCATATAAGCTGTCAGGAAAATGTCAGATTGTGAATGGCATCTTCTACCTTAAAGGTCAAACAAAGGAAGGGACCTTTTAAATCTCTTCATTTGTAGTGTCTCATTGGTCTTCTGATTTAGCTGAAGGAAGTGCTGATGTACTTAGTAAACTTTAACCTGCCTGCTGCTTTTTATAGCTTGCTTGTTCAGTATCTGCCAGGTTTGTAGATCATGCTGATTAGGTGTTAATTTTGTGTTTCAGTTCAGTCTGTTTAAGATGCTGAATATCTTCGACTGTGTGCGCACAATATATTTGTACACTGATTGGGCAATAGTTGAAGGTCAAAAATTTTAACACAGTAATACGTTTCCACCAGAGGTTCTGAAAATTACAGTAACTAGGGCAGTGGCTGGGATCCAAAGATCCACACAACTGGTTCCACACACTTAAAAAGGATGTTTGACGGTTTCCTTGAGCTGTAGCTTCTTATGCCACATAACAAATGATTTTTGATAATCTGGGGATTTTTAGAAGTTGTTTGTGTTATAGTATGGGGTGCTTTGCTATTCAAAGAGAAAAAAATATTACTAGGTGTGCAAAGGTACTTGGGCATACCTAAAGTAGATCTTTGAATACTCGCCAATTGCCTTTTGTAGGTAGCAATATTTCAGGCAGGATATCTTGGAATTCCTGGCATTCGTGTCTAGCCTGTTGGTCCATTATTTCTAGATCTAGGCAGATTTGGCCCTCCAACCTCTGAAATTCCTGATGTCAGCAACGTTGTAATTAGTTAAACTCAGCCAAGTGGTTATACAAGTTTAAGAACAACTTTTGCATAGGAATTGACTTTGACAAAGATTGTCAAACTGTCATCTGAATGCTGAATTGCAGTCTTTTCCTGCATAGAACAGGAGACTTGAGCAGAGGAAGCTGTTGCTTTGTTTTCTATTAGCAGATTTACTGCTTGGATACTATAATCCACATTGGATGCAAATCAGTGGGAAAATGTGGTTGCCTAGATAAGGCCTTATAATTACTGTAGCTGCTTTCATTTGTTCACAGATGTGATCTTACAAAGCTCTTTCTGTTGTTGGGTGGAAATTGGTTTGATTTCATGTATTTTGGAGAATAAATAACTTGGTCACAGTCCAATATATTGGGAGGGCTAGCTGTCTGGCATGGACTATAAAGTTGTAAGCAGTGGTGAATTCTGATTGAGGGATTAGCTGCTCATCTCACTGCTCACTCTCCTGGCCTCTACATGCTACTTCTTCTCTTAGAACTTTGTCCTCATCCATACTTTAATGAATAAGGGAACAGATCCTCTTTTGAAGAGCATAGTGCATAAGAGAGAATATAAAGAAGGATATATCCTAGGCTAAAGTTATTGTGTGTTTTAAAGTTCAACACACCAATTATCCACACATAGATTGGTGGTATATAAAAGTCTATCTCTAAAATATACCTAAAATGTTAATAGAACATATTATAATAGAAGATGGTGTAATATAAAATATAATGAAAGGTTAGCTATTAAAAGCAAGGATGCAGAACTTGTGGCCCTCCAAAAATAGCTGGATTATAGCTGCCATCATCTTTGACCATTGGCCAAGCTGGGTGGGGCCCCAACAACATCTGGAGGGCCGCAGGTTCCCCATTGCTCTGTTAAAGTTATTCAGATTATGGGAAGTGCAACCTTGCTTCTGCTTCACAATCTCTTCACAATCTTTTGATACCATCAACCATGGTATCCTCTTGGACTAGTGCCACGGGATAGGAATTTGGGGTGCTCTTTTATAGGTGCTCTAGTCCTATCTACATGGCTAAATTCAGAGAGTGACATTGGGAGAGTGTTTTTTAGCCCTGTGGCAGTTGTGCTATGTGTCGTGCCCTCAGTCAGGATGGCCACTTGCAAGGAAGACAGGAGTTGTAAAGAACCTCTGGAGGGCACCACATTGACTACTTTCTATTGAATAACATACAGACTCCACATTCAATCCACTTGACCACAGCTGGCTACTGCTGCTGAAAATATCAACATGAGGTTCTATAATAAGGAACACAGACTTCCCATTTTATGAAAAATGTTTTCACTGGTGCATGGGGATTCTGTATTGTGCATGCACTGTATTAATGGGAAAACTTTGTTTTGATCTCATTTTTCAGCATTTTTTCTAAAACTTGCATTTCTTTTTGTAGAAAATTGATATTCCCTACAGTTGTTAAAGCTATCACATGTCTCCTTAATAGTCATGGCTGGCCTGTCTATGAAGCAGGCACCTCAGGCAGCAGAATCCAAGGGGCACATCCATGGATGCACCTTTCCGGCTGGAGAAGCAAGAAGTGGTTGCAGTGGGTTCTGATGAGATCTCATGAGAGCCCGCAATATTTCACAGATGCCTCTGGATACATTGGGCAATCTTGCCAGAATCTTGGAAGCTGCAGCTGCAGAACCCTGGTCAGCAAGGCTTTGGTAGAGGTGGCAAGGGGGGAGGCAGGCAGTGCATAGGCAGGGCAGCACCTTCCTATTACACCTCAGCTGGTGAAATTGGACAGGCTGCCCCTGTTAATAGATGTAATCAAGAATGCCATTAGTATTTCCAGTAATAATTCACTGTTTGAGGTGTTGTTGCAGGAAAACTGGAAGTGAATGTTTTTGATGAACATACAGGGTTGTACCCAACATTAGTTATATTCTGAGTATAACTGAAATTAATGGGCATGGCTAACCCAGATCCATAAATTTCAGTGGGTCTGGTCTGAGTAAAACTTAGTTGGATACAATCCATAGTTTCTGTTCTAATTACTTGATTTTATTTGAAAAAAAATAGTTCACATGTCAGTATTCATGTTTGTACTAGCTGCTTTCCAGAAAACAAATTTTCCAGTTCTGTAAGAGGCTTTCAGATATTAATCACCATTGCATAGCTCTTTCCTTAATGTATCTGCTTCCCTGCAAAGCATTTAATGTCTGCATTTTCTATTTGCCTGCAATATAAAATGTCGTATGTTGAACTGCATTTGGATACTTGCTTTTGTTGCTCTCAAACAAGATTTAATCCTGAGCGTATCATGTAAGTGAAGCCTTATTGAAATCAATTTGACTCCTGCTAGCATGAGTCCATTTTCACAAGCTCGCATTTTGTATAAACTGCTGCCTGTGTGCATAATTTGTTGATGCCTTGTTTCTGGATCTTCATGGGGCTGAACATTTAATTATATGTAACCATTAACTTGGTTCCTGTAAATGTTTTCTGGTGCTTCACACACTCTTGAAAGGCACTGTTGTGTGTTTGCAGGAATATTAACATATTATCACATTTAAATGACAATGAAGGTACATTCAAAAACAGCCTCTCATGTTGTTCAGGGACACATATTGGTTGTTCATGTATTATATGTTCTGGAGTGTGTAGGGCAGGGGTGGCTAACATTTGGCACTCAAGATGTTGGATTCCTAACTCCATCGCTCTGACCATTGCCCATGCTGGCTGGATCTGATGGGAAGCCACTTCTGGTGTAGGGTGTTAAAGGTATATCTTTAAGGTTAAATGTGGCACCATTCCCCTTGGGTCAAATATGGATTAGCTGTTTCTCTTTATTGACATTCCTTGGCTTGATATTTGAGTGGACCTGGTTTGCTAAAGGAGTCTTGTTGGATAGACTGAAAATTTAACTTGCCTGACAAGCATTGGTTGTTGGGGCCTTCATGTGTTGGATCTGTCAGTTGATTCCAATTGGTTCTCAATGCATAGTAACTATGCAACTGTATGGGGGGGGCATGGGTGTTGATGGGAATGCTAGTCTTCTGAATTCACTGTTGAGATTTGAACAAATTTGTATCATTTGGGGATTTGTGGCTTTTTAATAATAATACTGTGGTGGTATTGTTCTTGTTTGTTACTTTGGTATGCATTTTTGTATTTTTATACTGTAAACCAGCCTATAATTCTTGGATGAAGGGTGGTATAGAAAGTTAATAAATAATAACAGTAACTGTGGTGCCCGCAAAACTTGAATAGTATTTTAGCCAGCTAAGCACTGAAATCAGATTTTTTTAAAGGAACTAATTTCAAATAGCAAGAGTAATGTGGGTTAAAGTAAACAACCAGTTTCCTGAAAATCAGATTTTTCTGTAGAGGCACCAGCATGTAGAGAGCTGAAAAATTATTTTGGATTTCTGAGTATCTGTTTAAAACTTGTGTGACCACAATTTTGGACTTTTCCCAGCTGATACAGTGTTATGGGGTAGCTTAGGTTGCACATTCTAGTTGACTTTCTAGCCACTCTGTGCAATCCTTGCTTTCCTTTACGTATGGTAAACTACTTATCCAGATGGAATATTTGCATTGAGCAAGTTGCTCACTGTGAGATTGTAATACTCACTATAAAGTTATATATATAATGATTGTTCACTATGTTGTAAACAATCACTCCTGTGAAAATGTTGTATGTGTGAATGGAAGAATAGCGGTCTTGGGTTTTATTTGCACTGAAGCAGCTTTAAAAGTTCACTTCAACAGCTTGCCAAACTTTTTTTTTTGGAAAAAATTGTTACCGTACTCAATGTTAAATGAAACATTAAGTTATAAAGTTGAATGTGTATTTTACAGGTGAAGCAGGCGACTAATCAGATTGTGATGAATTGTGCTGACATCGACATCATTACAGCTTCCTATGCACCGGAGGGAGATGAAGGTAAGAGGGAATTTGCATGTAGCTTCTGTATGTTCAGTCTCCAGATGCAATATTGATCAAATAATGAATTTAGTTGTGTAGCAAGTGTTTCCAGATTGTTTTGACATAGTGACTTTAAAGTAATCTCTCCCTTCTACATTTTGGATGATGTCTAAAATCCGCAGCATATTAGAAAGGAAAATGTATTCAAGTAAAAAAGAGATAATGACTTGGTTTGTGCATAATACTGAGCTAAAAAATGGCTAAGTATGAATATCCAAGTGTGTTGGGTACACAGAATGAAAATTTCACAGCTGCTTTGCTCCTCCCCTGGTTTTGCTGCTGTCACATTACTCAAAGTAAACCCATGGTTTGACTTAGTGTTATATGTGAACATGGGCTCATAGTTTATCTCACTCTAAACAAACTGCAAGCTGTGTAGTAGCCAAGGTTTGTTCTTGCCTTACTGCTCATGGTTTCTTTGGGAGAGATATGCAGCAGCTGGGCCTGGGGAAGAGTAAAATGCCTTTAGTTTTCACCTTGTGTACTCATGCATATGGAGCCATCATTTGGCTTGGTCTTATGTGTAACCAGGCCATTATAACTTTTTTTGCTTTAAAACATCTTCCTCTGTTATATTATGCAGCTTGTTAATTCATGCTTAGCCATGGTTTGGCTTAGTGCTACGTGAGAACTGGGGCATTGTGATAAAAATCTTGGGTTTAATAAGATTATGGCTTGTCCCAGTTCTTCAAGAAAGTGAAGACGCTTGATTAAGGAGGCATTGTTGTGGCTGCCAGCTCCATCACCTCGGTATTTTCAGCTGCTGCATACTTTGTACCAAGTCTACAAACATGTGATCTTGAAAACTGGGTATAGTTTACCAGCCATGTATGGTGTTACACTAGTGATGCAAAACTGGTTTTGGTTGCTGCAGGGGAATTGTTGAGTATCTGACTGTCAAGCACAGATGGTTGGTAGGCTACATTTGTTTTGGATGGTTGTAAGTTTGTAGGCCAGCCTTCGATAAAATGCCTATTTAACATGCCCTAGAGATGACTTTTTGATCAGGATTTAACTTGGGCAATGATCCACCCTCCTCTGGAATGTGTGACTTGGATTACTTGAATGAGTAATCTGAAACTGGTTTGTTTTGTGGATAGCTTTTTGTGGTACAACTGCTCTTTGTGACACACTGGATTGAATTGCAGTGGTAGTGACAGCATAAGAACATAAGAGCCCTGCTGGGTCAGGCCGAAGGCCCATCTAGTCCAGCACTGTTTTCACAGTGGCTAACCAGAGCCTATGGGTAGCTCATACACACAGTAGCTCTCCTACTTGTAATGCCCAGAAAGTGGTGGTCAGAGAAGCATTGCCTCTTAACACTGAAAGTACTACATAGCCATCATGACAAAGTGATGAGCTTATGCGTGGTTATGTCCTCTTTTAAGTCATCCAGGTTGGTTGCTACATCTTACTGCAGTGGATTCCATAATTGTGGTCTGCCTCACAGTAAGGGATTGGAGTAGACAATCAATTAGTCTCTCTCAGCCAGCCAGTCCTATGCCATTTATATATAACTTCAACATACAAAAGGTGGTATGGGGGGTAGAAGAGGATTCCTGGTGACCTTTCCATCTGCTGAAACCTCCTTTTCTCTCCCCACTGAAAATTTTATCAAAATTGAACAGGGGCGGGTTCAATTCCTGCCTGTTTATCTCTATCTAAAAAATCTATTTAAATCTAAATCAGATTCCTGCCTGTTTAAATCTATGCTAGTACAACTGAGCTGACGGGAACACATCTGGGTTTTTGGATTCTCTGCAAAGCTCAAAGCACATGATATCTGGTGAGAGCACATGGATGGGCACCAGAAAGCTCAGTTCAGCAGGGATTTCGCATGTGCGCCAAAAGTATGTTCTTTATGCAGCCGATGGGGAGTGGGGATTTTGACCACCTTTCATCCCTTGGGGATGAGAGAATAATCTGGCCCACCAGCTGAATTCAGTTCTCCATCACCTGTACACAGAAGCAGGTATATTAACTATGAGGGACGGGGTTGACTGTTGGATGGAATGCATCAGACAGATAATTTTTAAAAAATATATTATTTATTGCTACTATTACTTGTGAATGTATACGCCACTTTTTTGCAAGACTTACATCAAAGTAGCATAGTTTTAAAAACAGTAATGACACTTTAAAATAGTGGAGTCATGGGATTGCCTGCTCCTTCCCTCCTCAAGTACGATTTCTCTTCCCAGCCTTAAATTAGGGTTACCTTTTAACCAAGAGCTGAGACGAGGATTTGAGGTTTTTCCCATGGTTGAGAGAACCTCATTAGCATCATCTGTGATTACTATTGGTGCTGATGTAACATGGAACCACAATTAAGACTGGCAGTGCAGGGGAATTCTTGTGGGAGGCAAGGGGCCAGAAAGATCTAGTAAGCTATCCTTCAATCCTCTCATAATCTCATAATGGTGGTTAAAATATCGGGATTGTTACATCTGTACTGGAACTATATGCCTTATCTTTCCACAGTTAGCTGATCAGAAACTTTGCCATTATAGAACTTCCTGTTCTGGCTTTCTCAGTGTTGTCATGCTCCGGTTCTGAAGGCCTTGCCTTTCAAAGTTTTTAATGGCATGCCAAGCCATATCTGTATTAAAAGCTTTTGCGAAATTCAAAGCATAATTTATCTTTCTTGTGGTTGTGCTGTAAAATAGAGGGTGACTGAAATGTTTAATTTCTAATATTTATATATTTCTGAAGGATTAAGGCAATTTATAAATAAAGATTGCTAAGAAAGATATTCTAAAAACTGATAATATGTAGTAGAAGTCTTTGCTACTTGCCTAAAAGTGAGCAGTGATTAGGTCAAGTATAACTCAGGGAGTTATTCCAAACCTGGTGCCACAACCAAAAAAGGCCGCCTCTCTCACACGCTTCTTCTGCACAAGTGAAGGTGGAGAGGTCTCTGAGAAGATTGGCGGAAGTTCTTGGAGAGCCAGTTCTTAAAATATTTTGGACCCAAGATGTTCAGAACTTGAGCTGAGCCTCAAAACAAATTTGTAAATAGTGCAGCTAGCTAAGAACTAGCTTAATATGATCTGATATTCCATACTGTATTTGGTCAGTACCCTGTAAGTCTCATTCTAAACTAGTCTATCTTCAAGGGTATTTCCATGTAAAGCATGCTATAGTAGTTAACAAGGAGGTGACCAGAGTATGAATAACTGAGGAGAGGTTTGGTTTCTCAAGGAAATGGTCGAAGCTCCTCTTTCCTGCCTCCACATGGAAATGCAAGGGTGCATTTGGGTCTAGGAATATTCCCAGCATGCAAACCTGCAGCTTCAGAAGGGAGTGCAACCCTATGAAGAGCAGGTTGTATGCATACTTGCACTATCATCAGAATTGTTCAGCCTCTGACTTGGGCTTTTGTGAGACCCAGATCTGTCATAAGGAAGCCTGTCTCAGTGGCTAGTTGGATCCAGTCAGTAGAATTGACGTCTGTGGCTTCTCAGGGTGTGGTGATCATGGCATCCTTCATAAGTTAAATCCTTTCAGGTAGCGGAGTTCCCTCCTGTGTGGCTCTTTGCTTTACTCCCAGAATTAACGTCGCACATCACAGCTTAGTGGAAACATTTGGTATTGAAACAGGGTGATCAGTAGGTGATCTATCAGGCATTGGCAATGAGAACAGACATTTCTTACATTTCCTTATGAATTTGATTAATTGTTTAGATCTATCTGCCATAAAGTTTTCATTTTGATCCACAAAATGGAATTTGATCCACAAAAGTAGGTTTCCCCTATGACGCACCAGAAGAGAAGATTCACACAGTTTGATTTTGGATTGCCTATGCCGCAAAACGTTTTGGTTTTCTATTAATACTTGTCAGGGGTTCAGGAGCAGAGGCACAGGGAAGAGAGGAGATGGAGAGCGAAGGGGAAGAATCCGAGGGGAGCGTAAGAGAAGAGGACAGTGGACCGAGGGATTCCATGAGCCTCTCCAGCGAATCGGAAGATTCACAGAAGGGGGCGCCAGTGGCCAGGGGTAGGGGGTTCCCAAGGGGAATGCCCCAGGAGCAAGGGGGCAGCAGGGACTCCCAGAGCAGTAGCTGGAAATCAGGACCAGCTTCCCCACCAGAGCAGAGTGGGGGGGAGTCCCAAGGATCGGGGCCAGTGCATTCCCCACCAGGGAGAGAAGATAAGGCAGGGCTGACCACGCCTCCATCGGAGAGTCAGAAAACGGAGGGGAGGTCAGATCCGGCCAGTATCCCGGAAGAGGGAAGCAGTGACAGAAGTAGTGTAACGGTCAGGAGGAAGGTCACTGGGTTGGCGCGAGAGGCAAGTTCAAATGTACAGGAGCCCGGGACAGCAGAGAATGAGGATTGGGAACCGGGTCCTAAAGCCCAACGGAGGGAGGGGGAGGAGCTAAGCGACTCAGCGTCGGAAGAGTCCAGAAAGGGCAATGCCCCAGCGGGCAGGAGGACCCAGAGGAGGAGAGAGCAGTGTAAAAGGTGGAGCAGGGCTAGGATCTTAAACTGGTGTCATAGGGGAGGAGACTCAGACGGTACTTCGCCGGTCTAGGCTTTAAGACGTAGAGCTGCGCGCTGTGGCTTTGAAATGGAAACTAAACCTCAATAAAGACTTTTGTACATAACGACAGCCTGGCGTTGGTCCTCTGTGAGCTGGGACCTAGAGGCAGCTCTGACAATACTCTTTTTTTGTCTTTGTGATGAGAGCTCACTTGGAGCTCTGAGAGTATCATTTTTAAAAATGCATTTGCTTCTCTGTTGTGGCTTGAGGAGAATACAGTTGATTGGTAAGGGCACGCAGGGTGAAATGGATTATTCTTCTTTGGGGATCTTGAATTAGATTATCTTTCCAGCTCTGTGATGGTATGTGCCAGTGAATAGAATACTGGACCTGAGAGATGAGGTTTCAAACCCCTGCTCTGTAATGGACTTACTGGGTGAGCTTGGGCAGGACTTGAAAAATATCAGATGTCTAAAATGTTGCTCCTAACCTGCGGAAACATTTCATGCTCCTTGTTCTCTATCAGACTAGTTTTCAGTCT
Organism: Podarcis cretensis; assembly: GCF_951804945.1. Taxonomy (NCBI): domain Eukaryota; kingdom Metazoa; phylum Chordata; class Lepidosauria; order Squamata; family Lacertidae; genus Podarcis; species Podarcis cretensis. Next base: position 24,403,992 of record NC_137182.1, on the reverse strand, counting down.
ATAGAACGGTGAGAATAACTCCCTTCAGAATGGCTCTAAGGATAAAGCAATTGAGTTTTAACACACAGGAATCATTAAATCTGTAGCTTCAGCCTTTATTACTTCAATTTAATCTAGGTTGTATCTAGTGGGAATCATAAGAGGGATTTACCAGCACTACCATAAAAAATGTGTTTTTGTGTTTGGGTAGATCCGTGGAAGACCTAAAGGAACATGATACATTGCCTTAAAAAAAACTAGGTTGATTTTTATCTGGTGAATGGAAGCCTTTCAGTCTTGCATGGGCAGCATTATGAAGCACACCAGCAAGTATGTACCTTTATTCTAAGGAAGCTGTGTTTAAAGGGACAAGAAGGTACAGTGCTGCTTCTCCTTTTCCTCTCACTCAGTTCCTCCTTTCTATTTGTTTTTCTTCCTATCCTTACATTCAGCCAGCCACATCTTCCCTTCCTTTTCCTTTTCTCCAATTTTGCATGTGTCAGCCTCCATTCTAGCCAACTCCTGCTCCCACATGTGCCTGTGTATTTTTGTATGTTGTGAGCTGCTAGCATCCATCAAACCATAAGGTGTCATCAGACATTTAGTGGTCCCTGGACAATAGTTGGAGAAGTGCTTCCTTACTTGGAGCAACATGTCTTACTAGAGGTGAGTCAAGTCTAGCACAGTTAAAGGGAAAGGAGGCACCTTGCTCAAAGGTGCATTGTGGTCAGCCCCTCTGAAGTGCTCTTTGTTTTGCTGAGCCTGGAGTATCTGCTGCACCAACCTACACCTCTGCTTAAGCCAGGAGGCCCAGCTGGTTGAGAGTTCCCACCTCTGTTCTGCCAGTTTTGAGGTAGCATGCATGCAGTTTTTGGTCCCTTCTGTTTGGGAGGCAGTGTTGATGTTTTCATGAACTACAACTTTCTTATATACATAATTTGGGGTTCCAGGGATGTGGAAGCATTGATATTGTATCCTTCTTCTGCACATTCTGGGGGTATCTGGCTGTCAGCTGTCAGAAATAAGGTGATGAGGTAGACCGTTGGTTTGACACAATGCATAGGTATGTAGTTCTTAATGCTGATTTGGAGCTGGTAATTATGGAATTTAATATAAAGAGCTGATTAATATATTTTTGTTATAAAACAAAAACCAAGATTCTGTGGTATATTAAATATCCTTTATATAAATCCTTAGCCTAAGCCTGAATGTGCCTTGTATAACTTTCTGGCATGCCCAGTAAATTCCATTTTTTAAAAAAACCTGTTCTACAAAATTCTATGTATCCAGTATGGGCTGAATATGGGCCAGCCAATATACTCAGTCCTGTAAAGACAAACTTGTAATATGTTCCAAGTTCTCATGTCTGGGAGGACGGGAGACATTCTGTCCTGGGCAGGGTTGCTCTCCCCTGTGAAGAGCAGATCACAGGCTAGTTCACCAGTTTATTGCCCCTTTTGGACAGAAATGACTTGGCCACTGTACTCTATGCTCTGATAACTTTCAGATTGGATTACTTCAGTGGGTTCTATGTGAAGCTGCCCTTAAATATGACTCAGAAACTTTAATTGGTCCCAAATGCAGTGACCAGATTATTGGCTGTGGTTCCATTTAGATCACATATAACCCCTGCCTTAAAATGTCTGCATTGGTTGCCATTTCATGTCTGGGCCCAATTCATGGTGCTCACATTACTGGTTTAAAACCCTAAGTGACTCAGGTCTCAAGATGGGCTCCTTTCTCACAGTCCCTCTCTGATTTTTTTTTAGGGAGGGGGTAACAAAATTTTATTCATTTTCATCTTTATTTAAATTGCTTGACATGGTTGCATTGAGATATATCTTTGTTTACCTTAGAGTATTTGACTTGCAACAATTACATAAAATTAAAAATAAGAATAAAACAACAACAAACACTCAGATAAACGTTTCTGAATAGATTAACAAAGTTGTGTCAAAATGTATAAGGTAAAGGTAAAGGTACCCCTGCCCGTACGGGCCAGTCTTGACAGACTCTGGGGTTGTGCGCCCATCTCACTTAAGAGGCCAGGGGCCAGCGCTGTCCGGAGACACTTCCGGGTCACGTGGCCAGCATGACAAAGCTGCATCTGGCGAGCCAGAGCCGCACACGGAAACGCCGTTTACCTTCCCGCTGGTAAGCGATCCCTATTTATCTACTTGCACCCGGAGGTGCTTTCGAACTGCTAGGTTGGCAGGCGCTGGGACCGAGCAGCGGGAGCGCACCCCGCCGCAGGGATTCGAACCGCCGACCTTTCGATCGGCAAGCCCTAGGCGCTGAGGCTTTAACCCACAGCGCCACCTGCGTCCCGGCAAAATGTATATACCCAAATTATTGCAGTTATTACAGATATGAAAATATGTATAGTAATGTGTATTGCTTAGATTGGTGACCATAAGTAAACGGTATTTTGTATCAATTACAATTAGAATTTATAGGCGTTTATAGGAAGGGGGAGTGAGTGGAAGGGAAAAAAATAAAATATGTACTCCATATATACCAGATTGTACTGGACAATGTGGGTACTATTCTACCATATGCCACATTATTTGTATAATCAATAAAGCCACCCCAGGACCCTCTTTGGTGTTAAGATCAGCAGAGGGTGCCCTCTTGGTAGCTCTGCTGCATTCAGCAGCTTGGTGCCTAGGGAGAGAGTATTCTTTGTGGCAACCCCTAAGTTGTGGAACTCCCTCCCCATAGAGGTATGTCTGGGAACTTTATTACACAGTTTTTGGTGAATGCTGAAGATGGACTTCTTTACTCTGGCATTTGACACCTGAGATGCATATTTTCAGCCCACCCTATATTTCGTGATTGCAGTTTTTTGTAACTACGTTTTTAAAAGTATTTTTAATATTGTACTTTAAATTGCTGTAACCTGCCTGTGGACCTTAGTATGAAGGACAGGTAATAAGTTGAATAATAAAAATAATAACTGCATGGCTTGATTGCACTGGAAATGTATTTGTAATATGTTTATTCACATACCTTGACTATTTTTTTGATAGGATTAAGAAATTTTATTCCATTTGGGATACTGCCAGAGCATAATGGCTTTGAAAGTGGAAGAGAATGAATCTGGCAGAGGACTTGCTGGATAAATGCTCTGTGGCACCTGTTGGAATGAGTCAGAAGCCAATGCCTTTATTTAACTTTACTATGACTAGCTTTTAAATGCCTGGCTGCTCTGCAAAATGAAATATTGTTGTGTATTTTTGCCCCTGATGCAAATATTGGGCCAAAGGATGACTTTAAAAGCAAAAGTTAGTGTAACTTTTGAGATACACTTTGTTTTGGTAGGTTTGGTTTTGAAAGATGTGTTTTTAAGTCCGTCATGCAAGTCATTCATACTCGTGTACACTAAGCTAACATTTTAATATAAGGATAGTAGGGTTCTGCCTTTCAAGGTGATGAACCACCTTGTAAATAAAAAGTGCTGTGTAAATGCTGAATGCAAAGAAAGTGAATCAAATAATGAGCAGATCGCTCTTTTCAGAGATCAGACAGCACATACTGTTAGTAATTAGAGAACAGTATTTTGTTTGCAGTGGGTGTTGGGTGTTCAAACAGTGCTTCTATGTTTTCCTGGCTTGAGACAAGCTGCTTCTGCACAATATGCAGTAGTTCTCAGCTTGTGGTAAGCTAGTGCTGCCTGGTGGTGGGTGGAAGGGGGTATTCTATCCAGCACTAAGTTGCTAGAATATTAAACATGAAGAAAACTGCTTTTTCAGGGCAAAGTTTTGAAAAAGGCTAGAACATTTACATATTGAGGATAAGAATTAGTTACAAAAATAGATCTAAGGATGTGGAGGCCATTTCAGCCCTTTAGGACAAGGTTGGTATAAATTAAAAAGAATAAAATGGAACAATCTATATACAGTGGTACCTCGGGATGTGAATGGGATCCGTTCTGGAGCCCTGTTTGCATCCTGAATAGAACGTAAGACGCGACTGCGCGGGTCGCGTTTTGCCGCTTCACATGCGTGTGACGTCATTTTGACTGTCTGCACATGCGCGAGCAGTGAAAACCGGAAGTAGTGCACTCCATTACTTCCAGGTCGCTGTGGAGCGTAACCCAAAAATACTCCTGAAGCATATTTATCCCGAGGTATGAATGACTGTAGTTCAGTTTGCTTATTAGTGGCTGACTTGGCATCTTTAACTTCGTTTTCTGAAGTCTTGGGACCCTTTGCTACATTCTCTTTTAAGATACTGGGACTTCATACATCTAAGCATGCATTCTAGAGCTGTCATGCTCCAAAATGGCAACTAGACATTCCAACTGTAACCTTGGTTAAGGAGCCATTTGGCACCTAGCTTATATATCTGAGTTTCTAACACTGTTCTTACCACTAGCTTACATCAGACCCTCTCTTTTCCAGGAATAACTATGTAGAAATAAATATGTTTAAGGTGTCTGGATTTGCATGTTTTTGCTTTATTTATTCAACATAATATCCAGCTTCCTGTGTGTTCTGTGATCTTGCCCCATAGTTGCCAAACCAGAGATCAAAAGAGGGGTGTGAAGCTAAAAGTGTCTGTGAAAGGGGGACACTGTAAGGGGAATCTAAAGGATTGAGAATTGGAGCTTCATCACTTTTGCAAAGTTTGCCTCTAGCAAAATTAGTTGATTAATGACTTGAGAGAAGTTTTGGTTTTTTCCTCAGAACCTGGAATTTTTGTTGAGGGGTAGTTAGGGATAATGCTATTACTCTCAGACATTTTAAATTTTTTTAAAGCACAGTTCCTGTCTGAACTGGTGGGGATTTCAAGATTTCTTTCCCTGTTGCTGGGTAAAGAAGCCTCACAAACTTCTTTCAACCACCAGCACGATTTCTGATGTTACAGAAGGCATTTAGATGATTGAGCTGTTCTTCCCAGCTTGGGGGAAGGGGAGGGTTAAGAGTTTTTGAAAATTTGTGGTGACATTCCAATGATTCTTAAATGGAGCCTATATAAAAAGTGTAATATTCACGCTTGCCCAGAGAGAATTAATTATAGCACTTAGCAGAAGCTTTTAGTAGTTGTGGACTTGCCAAATCCCAGGGTAATATCTTAGAACACATTGTAAAAGCAAATGGTGTCCTGCAAAAGATCAACTCATCCTCCCTTTCCCTTATTATTATTCTCTCCCCAGAACTGTGGTCTATTATTAACTTGTGTGTAAATTACCATTCCCTCCCCAGGGCAGGAAAAATCACTGTCAAATAAAATCTTGATGCTAGTGCCTTGAGAGTTTGAAGCAGAGTTGTAGTGCTACTGATAGGTCAGTCAGTTTGGGTCAAAGCTTTGTTGCAAAGAGCCAAGCCAGTGCACTTATTCACTACATTGCTATTGCACTTCGTTGCTATTACTCACATTCTTAGTAGGTGGCCAGGGTTTAATGATTCCGATCATTGTTGATGTCTTTGCTGAAGATTGGGGAGGAAGGGAGACGAGGAAATATGGGGCTGAGGACAATTTTTTGCATTTATAGCCATTTTCTCCATTTTTTAATACTACTATTAAAAAGTTGTCCAAGGCTAGCTGGGGGCACCAAGTGAGCAGTGGGCCAAGTGGAAGAAGATTTGTGGCCTGCATTTGTCTGTTTCCTTCTATTGCTGCTTTTAATGGGTCAGTGGTTGTTCATTGGATTTTAATTAGTTGTGCATATGGGGTTCCTTATCTGGATGCATGTGTGTTCTTGTTGCCAGGAGTGAGTAATTGTATCCTATGGATAGGAAAAGGTGATGTGTTTGTGAGGCAACTTTTCAAAACAGTAACCCAAAACCAAGTCAGACACATGGTTTGCTTTAAGATGGAATTAGCTTGTTTTCTCCTTCTCTGAAGGGTAGGCCCTGAACCAATGGATTCAAGTTACTAGAAAAGAGATTCTGACTACACATCAGGAAGAACTTTCTGACAGTAAGAGCTGATCGACAGTGGAACTGTCTGTCTCGGAAGTTGGTGGGTTCTCTTTCAGTGGAGGTTTTTAAGCAGAGGTTGCATGGCCGTCTGTCATGGATGTTTTAGTTGAGAATTTTGCATTGAAGGAGGTTGGATCAGATGACTCTAAGGGTCTGCTTGAATGCTGCAGGCCTACCTGATCAGATCTTGACTTATTGGTTTGTTAACCAACATTGCTAGAGTTTTCCAGTTGGGATGTAATGGAGAACTCCTGATTAATGCAGGCCAGGATTTTTTCAGAGAAGCAGGCACACAGTGAAGGGAGGAATGCACAATCGTAGCCAAACCTCAAATACAGTGAATGTTTCAGTCCTATAAAAGGGAAGGAGGCATCCCAGTATAATCTATTTCCTTCCCAGTATGTGCAATTCTGGCTTGAACACTTGCCTTTGTCCTTCCTTTGGAACATAATTGTGTACAACCTTTGGCCAGGGTCCAAGCTTTTTTTATATTGCAGTACTATAATTTGGAATCATTAATTAATTGACATATCCATCTGGCCACTCTGTAATTTCAGAAATTGCTTTGTAGATGCAGTTATTTTAATCTGTACTACAAGCTCTTTGCAAACAAATTGTGAATATGCATAGTGCTCTGTTGGTTGAAGGCTTATAGTCTTTCATGGTTCGTCATAGTACTTTTATTGGTTATATAGCCATAGATAATAATAAGTGAAATCTCAGAGCAGTATTTTAAAACAGAAAGGTGCCCAAAAATGACATGTGCAGTATATTTCATGTAATGACACTGTATTCAGAATCAACTAAGACTAAATATGTAAGTAATTGCCATGTTTCATCAGAAAACCACATTTGATTTGTGTTTTTATATTAAATAACTCTCAGTACGAAAAACTGCAGTTGATTTCTACTTCAGTTTTTGTGCCCTGCTCCCCTGCAAGGATAGGGGGGGGGGGAACCCCATGTGTCTATTTGCCTGGATTCCTAAAATTTTTGTGCTGGTATCTATGGATTCAGAATAGTTTTCAGTCCTAATCAGGGATAACTCTTGATGCTGGCTGCAAAGAATTTGGCACATTTCTAGAAGTCATTTGTTGAAGTGATAAGTTTAACTATGTGATAGGAATACTTTCCCATGTAATCTTTACTGCTGCCTTGGATGCTCAGGCTTTTGTGGCTTCGAAATAGTAAGTCAGTTGCCTTCAGTTCACTTGAAAGAAGTAATTTCAAAGTGATACAGCCATATGTAATCTGAATGAAGTTAGTAGGAAATGTAAACTAGTGTCAATAGTGAATTGTTCCAGTCTTCATACTTTCTTGATTTAGTCTTCAATCTTAAGCATATTTTTTGTTGAAGTTGAAAGGATTTACTTCCAGGTAAGCACAATTAGTATTGGCCTAGCAAATTACATCTTGGAATATAAATTATTTTTCCTTTTTTGGTTCTAATGCAAAGGTTCTTACCGTGCTTCACAGTCAAGTTATTTTTCTTATGACTTCCAGGTGCTGTTTAGTTAATGTTTCATAAAATGCAGTGTCCTTCTTCATTGCCTGTAATAGCTTGCAATTCCTTTTTATAAAGATGAGTTTAGATTGAGTTGTTTTTGTTGTATTATTTCTTCCCACAGTCACAGTGGCTTCTTTTCTTTCTTCTGTTACCCTAATCCTTCCTCCTTTTTCCTCCTCATTCCATTTCACTTCTTGAAAGTTTGATACTGCAATCTCAGTAAGATGAGAATACCAAGAGAGTGGGGAAATATTTGAAAACTCTAAGTGACAGCATCAATTTTTATACAAACTGCTGCCTGAAATTTTCCCAGCTCAGAGTATCAAAGTAGAGGCAAAAAAAGGAAAAAAAGACTGCTTTCCGTTGAAGGAAGGATGTTGCTTAGTCAGGACCCACTAGTGGGTCATAGCCTGATCCAAGTTGGGTCACAACAGGAGCACAACCACCATGCAAAAGATTAAGATAATAAAAAATTAAGAAATGGGTCTCCAAATGCCTGTTTGGGTTAAAAGTGGTTCCATGGTCTGAAAAGGTTGAGGATAACATGTAAGTGCCACATGTCTCAAAATAAAAGTCCTAGTTCAAGAAAGTGAACATATTACAGGCAACTCCCAATTTATGTGTGTTCTATTTGTGTGCAACTGTACACATGCATGGTGCTGGGTACCTGGAAGTGGTACTCATAAATGGGGAGCACCTGGGCAACCAAGCCCTGCTGTTCCTCCAGCTCGTGTGAGTACTATATCCCCTAAACATGTCTGTTATGGGTGTGGCCCTTAGCAGTTACAGTTTCCCAGTATTTTGCAGCTTCGGTGAACATGGAAAACCCTTATCACAGTATGATAAACTGAAATATTTTTTGTTAGTTGAATACCTCTGTTTTCTGATTATGTGACTGAATTGCTAAACAATTAAGGGATAGTACGATACCAAGTCAGCACTATGTAGAGTGTTCAGCATTGTGAAACAACCACTACAGAAGCAACATGAGCTTTCAGCGAGTATTCCTTTGGGTTGCATGCTTCTCCATCCTGATCAAAGGCTGCCTGTCAGGAGGATTTAATGGCACTTCTGGTTGGGATAAGTGCACTTTCCAGACCCTGAAATATTCAAGGCAGATGTTCAACCCCTCCCTTTAGTTTGCTGAGAACACTGTTGCACCATCCTGTTGCAGCAGGCTTTCTTTCCATATGGAATCTAAAGATAGCAGGGATCAAATTTCACTGAGTTTTTGCCCAGTGATGATTCAAACTGTTTAAACTTCACATTTCCAGTTTGTAGTTTCGTCCTTCAGAATGCCAAATTCTTAACTGCTGCCACACTCCAATGCTGCTTAATTGCTCTTACTTAATTGCTGCTGCTTCCACTTCCTATAAAATGACGCCACCTCTCAAAACACCATGGTCTGATATACTGGTTTGTTCTGTAACCATAGGTTAAAGCAAACTATAGTTCCCTAGGTTCATTTATGTGTGTTTAGAGTTGCTTAGTTATAAAGCTAAAATGGAAGTTGTTTTTCCCCCTCCCCAGTGCATGTGTGTGCGCGCATATGTGCATAAGCCTGAAAGTCGAACAGGCTCATTTCTGACATAATGCCAAACCATAGCTTAACGTTATGCTTTTAAAGTTTATCCAATTGAGTGTAAAGGGGCTAAATCCCTGTCTGTTTTTGGGGGGTGAAGTTTGCTGCCTCATGCTCACAATTAGTTTCAGGCAAAGGAAGAGAGAGGTTGGACTTGCATGTTCTTTTCAATGGAAGGATTGACATTTGTTTACTTTGCTTTCACCCTATTCTGAGGCAACTCTTGTAAGCCATGGGTTAAGCACATGCTTCTCAGTGAGGAGAGATACAGGCATAAGGCCCATCAAGCCTTTCTGATTATCCTCACAGATCTACTTCATTTGAACCTAGGTTTCCTACAGCCAAGCCTGATGTTCCAATCAATCCACAGTCAACATTACTTTCCTTTTTGGCATCTGTTCTCAGCTATTCTGCTTTCCTTTAGAAAATGTTCTCTGCTGTATCACAAACAAGCATGACATCTGAGATTGGTGGGTTGGAGCCATTGAGAATGACATGCACTCAAGGAAATTGAATACAGTGGTACCTTGGGTTAAGAACTTAATTTGTTCTGGAGGTCCGTTCTTAACCTGAAACTGTGCTTAGCCTGAGGTACCACTTTAGCTAATGGGGCCTCCCACTGCCGCCGTGCCGCCACCGCATGATTTCTGTTCTTATCCTGAAGCAAAGTTCTTAACCCGAGGTACAACTTCTGGGTTAGCGGAGTCTGTAACCTGAAGCATCTGTAACCTGAGGTACCACTGTACATTGAAGAAAGATGTTAGGTGGTGCCGCATGAACTGAGTGTCAGTCTAGAACACACACCAAAATATTGCCATGTGCAGAAATGGCTCATCAGATGAGTAAGTAAGAAGTGTACTCTGAAGGTAGAGCTTTATATTGCATTTATTTTTACTTCATTTTAGTAGTTGTGAAAGTTTAAGAAAGCACCCATGTTTCAAAATGAAAACTCAAAATGCATAGTTCTATTAAGGCTTTATTTCCATATTAGCTTTCTGTGTGCACATTAATTTCACACTCATTTTAAGACTTGACTTTTTAATGACAAGGATAGCTTTTGTTATCACCTTGCCATGGTGATCTCTGTTTATTGAATTGTAGTACATTGTAGAAGCCAACAGTTGTGATAAATGCTTTTATGCAGCTTATTCCTTTGTCTGTTTTTAGAGATTATATTTACTTGTGAAGTCTTACAGGCAAAGTGAATGCACCTATATAGCTTCAACACTACGTGTAGGCCCTTGTCTAGTGGTGGTTTACCTGGAAAAGAGAGAGGATGAGCTCTTTTCTTAAATGAGCTTTGTGTACTGAGTATTCATGCATGTTACAAGAGTTCTTTGGGCAGAATGGAAAGGGAGCTACTTCTGTTTTTTTAAGAACACACATACACACAAAAACCACAAAGCAGACTTTGCTCTGGGTAAGCATAGGAAGCTACAAAGTCCAGGTTTTAGAGTATTTTGACTTTTTAGCTCAATATTGTTTGCTTGTGATTGGCACAGATCGCAGGCAGAGGACTTTCATGTCACCTGATTCTTTTAACTGAAGATGCTGTGGTTTTGACCAGGTACCACCTGGATGCTCAGCCAATGTGCTATTACACCTTTTTTCTAGACACTTTTGGCAAAGAAGAGTATTATATCTAATAGGTTTCTTTTTTTAGCACAGAATACACTGATCAGCAGGGTTTGCAGATGGTTGTAAAAGGATTTTTTTTAATGATTTAGGATTATTCATGTTCCATGTATTACCTTGTAAGTCAATATATTTTAACTTTTCACCATGGGAACACAGTTTCCTTGATTGCAACTGTCTATATCCAATCAAATCCAATGCAATCACTAGCATACACCCCTATAGCAAAGTCCAAATTGATTTGACTATCCACTTGTACCATAGATAATGCATGTGAAAAATCTGTTTAAATGTTTTTTTAAAAGGCAACTATGGGGTGCAGCGCTCATCTTGCTTCAGGCCAAGCGAGCTGGCGTTTGTCCACAGATAGCTTTCTGGGTCATGTGGCCAGCATGACTAAACCACTTCTGGTGCAACGGGACACCGTGAAGTGCTGTTTTGCTTCCTAATGCAATGTTACCTATTCATCTACTTGCACTGGTATGCTTTCGAACTGCTAAGTTGGCAGAAGCTGGGACAGAGCAACGGGAGCTCACCCCACTGTGTGGATTTGAACCCCCAACCTTCCGATCCACAAGTCCAAAAGGCTCAGTGGTTTAGACCACAGCACCACCCGCTCCCTAAAAATCTGTGTAGGTGCTTTGCAAGGAGGGGTGTAAGCGATGTCAGACATGGGCAGCTTTCCTTTCCTAATCCAGTGTTAGCCATTTCTGATGACTCAGTTGACCTCAAAAACATTTGAGACACACAGATTACATTTCTAGGTTAGCAGAGAGGAGAGATCCATACCAAGATAGCACAAAGGCAGCTATTTAGCAAGATGGCATCTTCCTGGGTTCTGTACAACAATGGGGATGTGTATGTAAAAGACTTTAATTCCTTCATATGCATTTCTGTGGTCCAAGTGGTTAATTAAATCTGTTTTGCCATTGCTACAGGGCTATATGTTACGGATAGGTGCAAAATACGACTATACAATGCTGCTGATGAATAGTGTCTCATTGTGGTTTGCCCATGTGTTACTAAATAGCCGGATGCAAGCAACAGGTTTTTCACATCCAGTATAGGAGATACATGTTCAGAAGCAAGTTTCTACTGCTAATCTGTTTTTGTTTTAACTCCTTTACAACTCTGTTAATAAAGTAATTCCCACATACTCTTTAAAAAATGCTGTACACATTTTCCCATTTGGATATTAGATAGAAAAAGGGAAGGTGGAATGAGTACATTTTGATGCTAAGTGTTTCCAAAATTGCCTGTAATATATATGGGACCAAATTATTTCTAGGTCTGTTAAGAAAGGAACAAGAAATGCTTCCTCTCATACCTACCTAGAAATCATGCCCTCTAACTTAAGGAATATTTCTGTATGGATCTTCAGTGCTGAAGGGGCAGAGTAGAATTCTTCATAGTAAAACAAATAAATCCTATATGCATGTAGATTTGTTCAATGAAGAGGAAAAGGCTCTATCCACACATCCTCAAAGACCCTCTTCAATATTCCTTTACTTTTTCCAGAACTCAGCCTGATCCTTCAGTTAAGCTTTGTGGAACCCCTGTTACTTGTTCATGCTAATAAATAGCTGAATGCATTTTGCAGAAAAGAAAAAAGCCTGCAGTTGGTCCTGATTGTGCAGCTGTTGAAGGCACAAGAACCCCATTTCCCCTAATGCCAACCCTGAACTAAAATTCAGGCTGCTGTCCTGGGAATAATTTTTATTAGACAGAAAGAGGCTACTGAGTAGACATGTATACCATGGTACTGTGAATTGTTAACGAGTACCTGAGCCACTTCTAAGCCTCTTTACAAAATTTTCACATTTTATGTTTGCCATTCAGAAATAGCATTCTTTAACTCACACTTATTGTGTAGTACAGAGGTCCCAAACTGGTATGTGAACTTCATTCAGGTTGTCTATGAAATAAATTTCTGTTAGGGTACAATAAAAATTCATATCCCATCTAGCACAGTGTGTTACATTTGCTACAACAGGCAGAAAAAGTTAGTGGTCTGCCAAGACTCTCAACAGTTTTCAAGTGGTTTTTGAGTGGGGAAAAGTTGGGTAACCACTGGTGCAGTATTTTGTTTACTGGAGACAATATGCTTCTGATTGCCAGTTTCTGAAAACTGCAAGTTGGGAGAGTGCTGTAACGCTTCTGCTTTTAGACTATGTTAGACTTCCTACAGGCATCTGGTTTGCTACTGTGGGAACAGGATGCTGAACTTAGATGGAACTTTGATCTTCAGCAGGGGTGTGGGGGGGCTGTGTGTGTGTGTGTGTGTGTGTGTGTGTGTGACACTATCCTAAAACCAGCACTTGAGGCTTGGATCTTAAGCCTTTCTATAAATTGTCAGCTGAGGAATGTCATGTTACAGTAGTTGTTATGGACTGTGGTTAGCCAGTAGCTTTGTGCTGCTGCTGCTGCTGCAGAGAGAGAGAGAGAGAGAGAGATCCCTACATGCGTCATGTGTCCTCTCACTGTGTTTAACAAAATACAATTGGTACATATTAAAATATGGTTATTCTGCCTGTATTGAATAGTTTTTGTGCGCACATAAGCGCCCTACTGCACATTACATACATATTTACATAATTATACGAGAAGCAAAAGTAAGGATACTAGTTTACTGTGACTGCAAAGCCAGAATTCCACGAAATACCTAATTAAACCATGTAAATGTTTGATTCCCTGAAATTCACCTAGGTTTTTGGATGTGTACCCTATTCGGTAGTACAGTGGACCCTTGGGTTGCGAACGTGATCCGTGTGGGAGTGTTTACTAAACAATTTAGTGTTTCTGCACATGCACGAGTGTCGAAACCTGGAAGTAACGCGTTCCGGTACTTCCGGGTTCGGCGTGGTGCGCAACCCGAAAACGCGCAACCCGAAGTGTCTGTAACTTGAGGTATGACTGTAGTAATTATCTGAGGCAATACCACTCACATTGGATTAAGTATGTTTTGAAAATGGCTAAATAGGTTGATGGTCATTTCACAGATTGCTGAGGGGGTTGGGACTCAGAACAGGCACAGGGTCTGTGGAGTAAGAATTGTTTGAAGAAACTGCCTTCCATGGCTACTGGAACTTTACTGCACTCCATTGCAAAGCTTTAAGCAGCTATTGCCATAATTTTTAAAAACCTGTTTTTCACAACCATGAGTTTTAGTAGCATTACAAAAGGGGGGGGGGGGGCGGTTCTTAGAATTATGGATGCAAGAGAAGTCTCATAGTTCATGTTGTTGCAGCCATGTACTAAACCAAGCATCTTTACAGTGTAATTGCCGAGCAGTGCTGGTGGGGCTTGGGAGCAATAGTGGCAGGTGATTAAAAAGGGGAAAGAAAGGAGTTTCCGAGTAAATGTCCTCCCGTGTGGACCAGCTACAAGATACGGTGTGACTTGTTGAGCTGTCAGTGCAAAAACTCCATGTTGCAGGTTTTTCTCGGATTATAAGGGCTAGAGCAGGGGTCTGTAACCTGTAGAATTTTAAGAGGGTACTTGTGGGCATTGTCACAAAATGACTGCCATAGGAAGGCATGGAGAGTCATAAAATGGCTGCCATAAAATAGTTAATTACAAAATCTTGGGAGGTTCCAAACAAGGCTCCTCCCCTGCCCCAAACCTAGTGAAGCATGTGGGCCACACAAAGGGGACTGCATTCTATATCAGAAAGTTGTCAGCAGAGAATAGCGCACACATACAATCCCTCCGCCACCTGAATGTGGAGTTAACCTGAAGGAAAGCAAGTGGGACACACAGTTTGATAACTTATTAAGAATGGCTTTTTCTCTGATGGGACAGTGAGAAGAAATGAGGGCTGGGGAGGAAATAGCAGGAAGTGATAGAATGTTTCTTTCCAAAGCATAAAAGGTAAAGGTAAAGGTACCCCTGCCCGTACGGGCCAGTCGTGCCCGACTCTAGGGTTGCGTGCTCATCTCGCTTAAGAAGCCAGGAGCCAGCGCTGTCCGAAGACACTTCCGGGTCACGTGGCCAGCGTGATGAAGCTGCTCTGGCGAGCCAGCACCAGCGCAGCACGTGGAAACGCCGTTTACCTTCCCGCTATAAAGCGGTACCTATTTATCCACTTGCACTTAGGGGTGCTTTCAAACTGCTAGGTGGGCAGGAGCTGCGACCGAAAGACGGGAGCTCACCCCGCCGCGGGGATTTGAACCGCCGACCATACGATCGGCAAGTCCTAGGCACTGAGGTTTTACCCACAGCGCCACCCGCGTCCAAAGCATAGTTCCTCCCAAATTCAGAAATAAGCTTCTGTTATGGGTTAAGGGGCTGCTTGTGCGTAAATGGTTGAGTTCTCAACTCATGCAATCAGTTTCTAAAGACTCTCCCAGACCGCGGAGCCATGGGTGCATGGCTGCCTCAATCGCTGGCAGAATCCGTCAGTGGGTGCTTCCGGAATTTACGCCAACATAAGAGTTCCTTAACGGAAACTCTCCTTCTGGATTCTCTGCGTGACAGTTTCCTGCGCGGAGTAGGCGTTCCCAGCGGAGGTCCTGAGACCTCTCCGCTGTTCTCACTGGAAGTATCTTGGAGCCATCCCTCCGACTGAGTTTCTGCGGGAACTCTCCCTCTCCCCCTGCTGGTTCCTTCCTCAGCATCCGAGGGTCTCCTAGCCTCCTGGAGCCCTTCCACCACCTGACTCTCTGATGGCAGTTCCCTGACAGCTTCCAAGGAGTGTTGCCATTTATGAGGAGCTTCATGCTGAGGGAAAGAAATGAATGCAATTCAGAACCAACACAAAAACTGAAAGGAGAGAGAAACATGTTGATCCTGGACTCAGCCATGCAGCTGCAACTTAAACGGTTATTTGTACAGTACTGTAAAGTGCAATATACAAATTAACAATAGATGATGGCAGTGAGCTATGGCAAATTCAATATGTTTTTCAAAACCTTTTAAAAAAAAGGATTTTCACAGTGTTTTTTACATGTGTGTAGGTTCTACCTAGGTCCTAAAAGGGAATGGGTTTTTTTTTTATTCCTGCATTCAAGCTGGGGATCAAATCTCCAAAATATAATTGATTGTGCAAAAGTAGTGGTGAGAATAATATTGAAGACCACAAAAAGGGTTTAAAAAATATATTAAGAAAAAAGAGGACAGGAATTTAGCTCTTTCTTCCAAAATCCAAGTGTCCTCACATCACATGAATGGTCATTGCTATTCCGAACTTTTAAGAGCACTTTCCTTTCCTTTTTTCAGAAATCCATGCAACAGGATTCAACTACCAAAACGAAGATGAGAAAGTGACTCTCTCTTTTCCCAGCACACTTCAAAAAGGTAAAGGTTTCTCTACAAATGTTGGTTTAGAAGCTAGATGGCTCAGTAGAGGTCCAAAACATTTTGCACCTAATCCCCAGGGTATGATTTTCTTCTGTTGGAATATCCTTTTGAAAACTCATCCTTCCCTGTATTTCTCAAGATGTTGGTAACTGAACCAAATAGAATCCAGTTTCTTAAAGCTCAAGAAACTTTCCAAAAACATTTAAAGCCTTTTCATATGAATTTGAATGGGATTGAAGTACAGTTAATCTAGTCTGGATCCAATTTAGTAACTGTCCCTCTGTAGGAGTTTATGTGCACTATTCGTCATGCTGTGCCAATTCATTACAAAGTAGAAGTAGATTAAATTCATGTTGAGTGACTCTTCTGACCAGGTTTGGGCTTTGTATAGTAATGTGATACGCTAGTCTTCATGCCTGTCTTTGTAATAATGTTGGCTTTACACCACCCACACTTCTGATTGTAGCCACATATATACATCTGTATGTCAGCTGAAGGATAACACTTTGTACAACTGGCAAAGTGGGCTCTGGTCCACAGATGCTGTGTCACAATATATTTTAATCTGTGTGTGCTACCCGATTCCAGCATGTTTCCTGCTGTTTGCTAACACTCCAGTCCCTCTGGGAATGCTAATACTAGTCCAGCCATCATAGATGCTACTACACAGAATAAGAAAGGAACTGAAATTAAAATAAAGTATGTCAACAAGCACAGAATATGTCAACGAGCACCGAAATTCAATACTGAGCCGAATGAAGAGGGATTTTGTCACAACTTTTGCAAACATTTGCTCATGGTGGCAGAAGTGGAGTGTTGAGAAACTGAGAGCAAATAAAAACTCTCACCTAAAACAAAGAATAAACATCGTTTTCAGTTACCCATAAAGAAACTTTGCTTATGAAAACCAATGAAATGCTATGCATAGTATATATTGCTAACCCCCAAAACTATAATGACTGCAAGCCTGGTTAGAGATCTTGCAGTATTGTGTAGCAACAGGTTACAGGTGATCAATGATTCCCCCTTGGAAACTCCCCTTCAATATGTACTGTTACCTACCCTGTTTTGTCATCATTTCATATATTCCCTTCCCCCTCTCCTACTTCATACCTTTGCCTTCTGCTTATGTGAGATGATCATGGAAAAAAACTAATGTTTTCTTTGCCTCACCAAGACAGTCTGTTCTGTGGGGCAAGTTAATGTCCATTGTGGTGAATATGACACAGGTTAAGCAATAGTACACATTCTGGAGGGGATAAATCAACATGAGAATACTGTCTTGAACAGCAGCCTTATTGCAGTCTTTTTCCTCCCCCCCCCCCCCAGTCTTAACATATAGTTGGCCTCCAAAAAGCTGTCATTATCACCTTGGTTTATGAAGCTGGCTTGCTTTCACTAAAGCATAATTATTGTTAACAATAGTTTAGTGCTTGGATGATATGCCAAACTGCAGTTTATGTAAAGTGGAAGCATGATGAGGTAGAAGTTGATGCTTCTTGAACTATTCAGTTTTATTCATGATATTATTCTAGAATAATTAAATTTCACTTTGATGGGTACTTTTAACGGGTAGTTGATGAGCTTCACCTTTCAAAAGTAGGTGATGGTATGAGTTGTGATGAGTGGCAGAATGAATTTGACCGACAGAATTATTTGGTGTTCATCATCAGCAAAACGTGGCGTGGGAACATTTGCCATGTGCTTCTCTGTTTGGAACTGGAGGCAGATGAGCTATTTATGCTAGACAGATCTGTTTGTTGATACCCATAAAGTGTTCAGCTGAACTTTGGTTAGTGCTGCTTCAGGCATTTAATGCACAACTGCTTGTCAAGTTAGGCTACAATCAGCACTGAAACTTTACACACTGCTTTGAAAATTAGTTTAAAAAACAAAGCTCCT
This sequence comes from Podarcis cretensis, assembly GCF_951804945.1. Taxonomy (NCBI): domain Eukaryota; kingdom Metazoa; phylum Chordata; class Lepidosauria; order Squamata; family Lacertidae; genus Podarcis; species Podarcis cretensis. Next base: position 24,386,162 of record NC_137182.1, on the reverse strand, counting down.
AAATGCTCTGCTCTGTAAACAAATAATTTTAGGTTGTTCCAGACATTATTTTGCTGTATTCGGCAACATACAAAGATGGCATTGTCAGTTTTATTCCTACTCCTCCCCCCCCCCCCAAATCCAGAATGCTGGTCAAATTTTACTCATGATATTTAATCAGCAGGTATCTAATTTGCTGGTCTGGAATAGCTTCTAAAACTTAAAGCTTCACTCAGGCCTGGAAAAACAACCCTAAATTCTTGTGCTGTTATCAAACATTTTAGATGCCAGGATAAACGGGTATCTCAGAGTTCTGTGCTCTGTTTTGCATCTCTGCTTTTAAGTGATACATCATACTCTTTCCTCTGAGTTCAGCTCATCTGTGCGACTTCAGCTTCTTCCCTGCCATCTTATGCCGTGGAATAGCTTAACATGGAACAACAGAGTTCTCTTTATTCACCATGTTGTGTTCTTCCCCTAGGTGTGCTTCTGCAGCAAAACATTTTTTTGAGTTGCCCAGGACTTCTATGACAAGCTCTTTTTACTGCTACTTGGCTCTAGTTCCATCCCTGCCTCCTATCTCCAAGTCCAAATTCCTACTTTGCTTAACTAATCTAGGTTAGAAGTCTTCAGGGCTTGGACTTCACATACAATTTGATTTTGCTGTATTAATATGTAATGATGGTGTTACGGTTGTGAAGCCCTAACCTCCCAGCCCTAGCATCCTTACCACAGCACCCTTACATTAATCCATGTAATCCTGATCTGCAACAAGAGAGGAGGTGCCATTTACACTAGATAAATGGCATCCTAATTGGAATATGCTTGAAACGTATTCCATCTCAAGGCATTTGGAGAGGGAACAGGTTATTCCAAAGGGACAACAAATAGTCCAAACACTATTTGGACTTGGAGATAGGCCCATTTGAATATTCTGGATGGAGCACATCCACACAGCAAGTCTTCATAAACTTTCTTCCTCTTTTTAATCAAAGGAATGGGGACGTTAAAAATAGATTTTGTTGGAGAGCTGAATGATAAAATGAAAGGCTTCTATCGAAGTAAATACACCACCCCTTCTGGAGATACTCGCTATGCTGCTGTTACTCAGTTTGAGGTATGGACTCCTATGATTTGTGGTCTACCATTTCCATTAATGCTTTCATTGGAAGTAGCATGTCTTGTGCATGTACCTTAGAATCTCTAACAAGATAATTGTGTACTTTCTTAGCTGTAGCTAATTTGCTGTTGCCTCTTTAGAAATCCACCTGTTTCCATTTCTTGTCAATGAAGCAGAAGGCACTCAGTATAAATATTACTTAAGCTGTGATCTAGTAGCTGGAAGAGCTTTAGGTAATAAACAGTATTTTGGAAAGGGCTAAAATTTACTGATAGTCCTTGTTGTAAACTGTGTATCTCTCCCCCCACTCCCCAATATTTAATTTTTTTAACAGAAGCCTGGGAGATGGAAAGAGTTGTCCAAGAGTTAACATTTGGTTATGTGTAGGGGTGAGGTAGGAAGCCTACTGGAAAAGCCCCACCTGAAACCTTGCCTGGTTTCTGACCCTTTACCAGAAACTGTACAGGTTTTTTTGTAATTGATCTGCATCTACTATCTATGTGGAATAAGTGGATAATGCTTTTGATTTAAACCTTGGAAGAATTATTTCAGTCATTGATTGGCTGATGAACCAAGGCCTGATTGGCCCTGAATAAGTTACAAGCTGTGTCTGTTTGTTTGTGTCTGTAAAACGGCTTCCTAATAACCTTCCTCACATTGAAAGGACAAGGATTGAAACGAATTTGGTACACCAAGGGAGTAGCAATCCATGGGGTGGTGTTGTTCACCTGGCTTCCAAATACTGAGCATAGCTGCCAGTTCCTCAGAGGGGAGGGGTGTGGGTGTGGCGGCAGCACTAATCTGACCCTCCTGCTTCTGCACCTGCAGTGCACTTGCTCACCTCACCCACGCTCCTCTTAAGAAGCAGTAACAACACTGCAACAAGCTGGTGACTACCGCATGCCTTGCTTGTACCACTTCACTGACTGCTACTGCACCAAATATATAATAGAAAAGAGCTTATTAGTAGGAACCGTCAGGGATAGAAGCAAAATACAATAGCCGCCAAGTAGAATTATTATGCCTCTCCAAATTTTATGCTTCCGGTCTTCTTCAAATTTAATGGCTGTCAGTGTAGTTTTGTGCATGCTTCTTGAATACCTGTATCCCCCCCCCCCCCCCATTTCCTTGGATCTTTCTTTTCATTTGCCTTCCCGTTCCCCGTTGTTGGTCTGCAGTGCATTTCTGTGTTCCTCTGTCCAGGTTATCTAAAGACTGTGTTCTACTTAGAAAATGTAGCTTTTTGGATTTAAGGTCTGTTCTTGCATGGTACTGTCAGGAATTCACCCTCACTTGCTTTGGCTAGTTAATGTTCTTATTTCTTTCAGGCTACAGATGCTCGTAGGGCCTTTCCTTGCTGGGATGAGCCGGCCATCAAGGCAACTTTTGATATCTCATTGGTGGTTCCTAAAGAAAGGGTAGCTTTGTCAAATATGGTAAGTGTTACTTATAATCTTGATTTACCTGTGTATGGGAAATAGCATTATCTGAATGTTTGACCCAGCAGGGTAATAAATGGGCATTGTAAGGAGCATAAATTTCTAAGTATGTGGTCACTATTAAATGATATATAAACAAATCAGCACTGTTGCTAGAACTGCATGTGACACAAGCTTCCCTATGGAGAGACCTACTTTAGTAATGAATTACCATTATGTGTACTTTAACTATACCAAATGTCATTATAAAACTGTACTCCGGGTTTGTTTTGTTTTGTTTAGTTTAGTTTGTGTTTAATAAAATACATTTTTTGTTTTCTTAAAAAGTCAAGTGTTTAGTGAATAAAATGTAGATTGATACTGTAGTTGTGGCGATGCCATCAAGAAGATCTGAGACAATGGGTTGTATCAAACACCATTCGGAGTAGACTGTTTGAAATTAATGGACATGGTTAACTTAGATACATTAGTTTCAGTGGGTCTAATATGAGTATGATAAATTCTTTTTACAACCAGTTAGGGATTCTATGTACAATAAAGCAGTATGTATATGATTTAAAAACAAACAAAATAAAGCCAATACTTCTAAATGTATGTCTTCTATGCTATTTAATTATATGTGTGTTAGATTCAGTATGATATAATGTGAATGTTCAGACTTTAACACCCCGAAATGGTTTATTTTCTTACTAGTTAGCTTATATGAGTGAACTGTTAAGCTATAATTTTCAGAGAATGAGGAAGTAGATAGGAATGACTGTGCATGAAAGACTAGTGGCTAGAAAGACTCCATGAGAGACTGAGGCCTTTTGTGGCTTGTTCATGTAAAGTGAAACCATGGTTGGTCATTGTATATAAATAGGCATGATGGTTACCTCTGGTATTATATCATGGTTTGTTGACTTAACCCTAGTTAAAAACTTGAATGCATCTTGAAACAAATCTTCAAGCGTGCTCCTGAGGAAGAACTTGTTTGGGCTAAATAAACCTAGAGGTTCTTTCCTTTTTCCAATCTAAGCCTGAAGAGCTTGTATGTCCATTTGTTCTCTTGCAGGCAGAGGAGCAGGAAATACTGTCTATTTCAAACCATTAGCTCAGTTCACATGCTGTAAATCATGGTTTGCAAGCCTGTTTAGTGTGGTTCTGAGCAAACCTAAAATTCTTGGTTTACAGCAACTCTCTAACCAAGGTTGATGTAGAAATAATACTGAACTATGGTTAACAGCAACCTAGGGGGAAATGGGTGGGTAGGCAAGAGCATGCAGGATAGTAGTTGGCAATCTAAATAGTACGAGGATCAAGAAATTAAGATGTTGGTGGTTACGGAGGCTGGAAATTGTCTTGATGACCTTTCTTACATCCCGGTTGCCTTGGTAATGGGTAAAACAAGAACTGGAGATGTGGACCCTGTTGCAGCCCCCCCCCCCCCCGCTTTTTCGTAATGAAGAGCAACTTGGCAGAAAGCAAGAAAGGATATGATAGAACGAGATTAGGGAAACTGCACAGAAAGGAAAAGAGCAAGTTAATGAGACTCGTTTCACACATCTGTTTGATACTGCAAAATAGCTCAGGAAATACCAGCCCTGATCTCTCCTGCAATCTCGTGAAATCTGGTGATGCTTCAAAGCCAATCTAACAAGTCTCTTCCAAACATCTTTCCTTGGAAAGAATGTCACTGATCGGAGGCCCTACCCTGATGATGAAAACCTGGTGGAAGTGAAATTTGCCCGAACTCCTGTGATGTCAACATATCTCGTTGCTTTTGTGGTTGGAGAATATGACTTCGTTGAGACCAGGTCCACTGATGGCGTGTTAGTCCGTGTTTACACTCCAGTTGGCAAAGCAGAACAAGGAAAGTTTGCATTAGAGGTAAAGCATGCTTCCATATCTTTCAGTAACTTTGACAGTGCCCCTGCTTTTGACTTGAAATATTTTAATATTATTTGCACTTTCTTGCTTCAGTTGCTTAGCTGCCATTCCTGTGTTAAATTGAAGAAAATCTAAAAAAAAGAAAGAAACTTAGATGTATTTTCTTAATGCAGGGAGCTTATTGACAATACACATGGTTGTTTGAGTGTAAAAGGTCCCAGGTTTAATCCCTGGCATCTTCAGGTAAGCCTGAAGAGGACCCATGTCTGAAACACTGGAGAGCTGCTGCTGGTCAGTGTAGACAATACATAGTCAAACCTTGGTTTTCAAACGTCTCAGCTGCTGAATGTTTCGGAAGCTGAATGCCAAAAACACTGAAGTGAATGCTTCCGTTTTTTAACGTGCCTTAGAAGTTGAACAGCTTCCGAGGCGTGTTTCTCAATTTTCCTCATTGAACTTGCTGACAGCCCTTTGATCCTCAGTTTCCGAACATTTTGGAAGTCGAACGGACTTCCAGAATGGATTACGTTCGAAAACCGAGGTTCCACTGTATTAGCCTAGATCAGGCATAGGCAAACTCAGCCCTCCAAATGTTTTGGGACTACAGCTCCCATGACCCCTAGCTAACAGGACCAGTGGTCAGGGATGATGGGAATTGTAGTTCCAAAAACATCTGGAGGGCTGAGTTTGAGGAAGCCTGGCCTAGATGAATTTTGCATAAGGCCTGACTTGGGCAACCTCTGATGTTCATGCTGTCGCAGGAGGAACTTTGTTTTCCAGGCACTGGTTGGAAGTAGGGTGTACATTATCACCTAAGCTGAACAACTTATAAATGGTTAGCTCCATAATATTTTAGCGTCACCTAATTATGCAGGCTTCAGAGATTTACAGCTTGTGTGATTGGGTGGAGCTGGGGAAGAGATGAAGTGATAAATTGTGAACTTTATGTTAAACATTTTTTTCCTTATGGGTAAAACTGTGGATACACATACTTCTTCAAATTTGATTAGGTATGTCCCTGGGGGCAGATAAAATGGCTTTAAAACCCTTACGCCTATCCTCTGGGCAACCATTAAGTCCTCTTTGGTGCAGGGTTTAGATAGCTTTGGAATTTGTTCAGGCCTCTCTTTTTTGCAGATATTCATCAGAACACGCATGTTCCTTTATGTAAACATGTTGTGTGTGTAGATTTGGCAAAGGCCAGAGTTGACATAGTTTTAACAACAACTGCAGTTGGCTTAGGAGTAAAAGTTAAAGCACAATGTCTTAAAGTCAGTTAACAGGTCTTCTTTATTTTGACTTAACACACCATGCTCTCTATCATTTTTCTGCTTTCCCCCCTTAGGTTGCTGCTAAAACGCTGCCTTTTTATAAGGATTACTTCAATGTTCCTTACCCTCTCCCTAAAATTGATCTCATAGCTATTGCAGACTTTGCAGCTGGTAAAGTATTTTGTGTTACCTCTGAGTTTTATTTGAATTGTAAAACATTTTAGGAGATGGTTGTGTGTATCAATATCAATAAACCTTTGTATTTATTTTATAAAGGTGCCATGGAGAACTGGGGCCTTGTTACTTATAGGTATGCTGTTAAATACTGTCTTTCCTCCCTTCCGTGTCCTTTGTTGACTAATTTTTCCACGTTTTATCAGATATAGTGTAGAAAGCTGTAATGATTTGGGCTTGTTTGGTAATTTCCTCAAAATTATTTTCCATTTTGCGCAAGTTGAAGTTTCTACAAAAATAGGTATTTGAGCATATCCCCCAGAAAAGTAGAGCTTTATAAAGCCACAGTATTCAAGAATATTACATTATTTTAAAAATGCAGCACCTTTCATTTAGATCCTTTGTTTGTATCTTCTCCTACCCTTCTGTGGCCCAATGCAGACACAAGCTACAATCACACATAATACCAACACAAAGTTTAGTATTCCATAGTTACCGCTCATATGCTCTCCTCTTCTGCACTATCATGGCCACAATGACATTGTAGGCTTTTGCTTCCATTTTCAAGTAGCCAATTTCTATTTCTGTCTGAACACAAACAAACTAAAGTTTATTGAAACAAGCCAACTTCAGGCTGTTGTTAGTGATATGTGTATGCCACAGTAAACCATAGCTAGCACCATCCACAGTTGTCAGTTTAGACACAACAAGAAAATGCATGTATCTGAAAGCAGAAGCAAAGTCTTCCAGTCTTCCGTGATTGAAGAGGGTAGACGGGGAGCACACAAGACCGCATACTCAAACTGTGGTTTTGTGTTGTGTGTGAGCACTACCACTCTCATAACCATGGTTAAGATATCATAAACAAGTTGCGAGTTGCATGTTTTCTCCTATACCTCTTCTCGGAAATGAACTTACCCTTCTCCTCAACCACAGTTAACTTCCATTGACATTGATGCTCACTATATTCTAGGCCAAGCAGGGTTAGCTGATCAGGAGTTGAATTCAGAGTTCTAAGTTGGTTTCAAATGCTGCTTAACCATAATCATGGTCAGTATCAGAACTTCCATATTTAACTTAATTGTGGTCAAGAGCACACCAGTATTTCGCCCTGCACCCATTTAGAGAATGGGAAGTTCACTTTATTTTCAAGCTGAGCAGGTAAACTTTTGTAGCTGCAAAGTGGAAAAAAAATTATGTATGGTTTTTGTCCTTTTGGAGATTCCCATTTTTTAAAAGTTATAAGCTCCTTATGCAAAAATGTCAAACAGCAGGCGTACAGTGTGCATTTTGTAAGATATACCCTATTTTTCTGTGTATAAGACTAGGTTTTCCCCCTCAAAAATTAGGGTCAAAAATAAACAGATACATCTCCCCCCATTTTCTTAAATCTGAGTCCCCAAAAATAGGGGTCGTCCTATACATGGGTCATCTTATAGGTGGGAAAATATGGTAATTCTCAAGTAATTTAGGGGCTGCATATGCCTTTAACAAATTTTCCAGCAATAAATCTCCAGAACCACATTAGCCCATGCATATTCTAGCATTACATATAGTGCATTGAAGACCAGTCTCATGAGCAGATTCCTTGAATAGCTTCCTTCCTTTCATATAAAACTGCTTCTAACTTACTACAAACATAAAGAGCAGTTGGGGATTTGGTGCTAGGGCAGCTGACACAAATTCATTTGAAAGATAAAGCATGGCATGGGGGCATTTCCTTTGTTAGGAATTCTCTAAGCAAACGCTCCCTGTCATCCTTAGCTTGTAGGTGCATTGAGCAGGGGAATGAGGGTTGCAGTTGAAGAAAAACTGTATGTGGGGATGAGTCTCTGCATTATACACTTAGAAAAGATCTTTGTGCAACTTTTAGTTCAATTTGTAGTTCTAAAGTAGTATACCAAGTTTTCCTTGCTGCCTAGCGCGCTCTCTCTCTCTCTCTCTCTCTCTCACACACACACACACACACACACTCCATCTGATCTATCTTTGTTGCATTCCTAACGCCTTCACCACAGATTTATGGCAGTCTTTGGGCCTGTGCAGATGCATTCTTTTTCTCAACCCATCCTGCTGTTTCCAAATTGTTTCAAGCTGCCAGGCAAACTCCTCGGGTTTGTGGGTGGGCCTTATCTTACAGTGAGAACAGAGGGGGGTTCCTTTATATCAGAACACTCTAGTGCCATATCTTTCTATGGACTGAACCCCATTCTTCCAGATTGCCAATTATTTTTGAAATTTTGAAATCCTTCCCTCTCCCACGCAAATCACTGTGACCTTTGGTGGTCTCCAACATCTTTCCACCATTGCTGGAAAGTTTGGGCAAAACCAGTTTGGGCAAAATGGTTAGTGGTAACTGAGCTCACTGTACTGCCACGTTTCTGATCTGGTACAGCTATGGCAAGTGTACCCTTTAAAATATTTTGATTTAAAATAACTCTAGCCCAGGTCATCAGAAGTCTCTGACTTCCTCTCTAGTTGCCATTGTTCCTATATCTTTGACCATCGAATCACAGCAGTTTCCCCCCTATGTAGATACTGTATTTTTTCTTGACCAGCCATCCCTCTAAAAGGTTTTCAGGACAAAAGAAAAAAGAATCATTTGTTCCTTTCCCACCATTTCCCAAACTTTCATTCATAAAAAGCATTTCCCATCTGCCGTTTTTCGAAGTATTTGTAAAAAACAATCAATTTATAAAAAAATCTGCTGAGTGACTAAAAATCTACCCCCGTTTAATCAGTCAGTGTTAACTGATTACTTAATTGTAGCAGCCCTAGTTACGATGGCTCTGTGCTAACCAAATGAATGTTCAAATGGAGCAGATGGAACATAGTTTGGCCATTTGCCCAGCCTGTCACTGCTCCCACTGGAAAAAAAGAGGTGTAGACCAGAAACAACTTTGCAAAATTTTGCAAGGAGCATAAGAGACCTTTTACTTTTTTGTACACAATCATGTGATCATTGGGTTTTATTTCCTTTCTCTGCCGGTCTCTTCTTGAAAAAACCCTTTTAAAAATTATTCCCCGGTAGCTAGATTGAAGTGTGACTAGGAGACTTTGAAACATATTGGTGTGGAGTGGTAGTGCCCCTGACCACAACTCACCTTGTATCCTTTTTCTGTGTGTCAGATCTAGAGTAAGCCTTTCTATTCACTCTGTGTGCCTCATTTTAAAGAAGTCATGCCTTGTAGATCTGTGGCTTCCTCTTTTGCATCCCTGCGTGCACTGAGCTAAAGGACACAGCAACAGCATTAAAATAATAATAATAATAATAATAATAATAGTAGTAGTAGTAGTAACAATAATAATAATAATAATAATAATAATAATAGCGCCCACCCTTTTAGCTCAGTTCCTGTTACACAGAGTATCGGAATACTGGCACCTATATCTCTGGCGTTCAACATGGCAACTGCAATCTCATTAATGTGGGGCAAATTTCAAGGCATCAGGAGGTGAAGCAGCCATGTTAACGCTTTAGCTAAGAGTGGATAATGGGGTCCTAATAAATAGGTCTGGAGAGTTGCAGAGTTTTAGGAGTTGTAATGACCTGGAAGCTTCTTTCCTTGCTTTGGTTATGCCAATTAGTAAAACACCCCAAATCCAAAAATTCATTATATAATAGGTCCTTTTATAGAGAGTTTTTGTTGGTGAACTCTTGCGGGGTTGAACAAATAGTTGCTAGCTTTGTGATAATTTATGAAATGAACACAACAAACTGACGTGTAACTGAGGAAAGTTATTTGCTGAGCTGCCTTTTTTCAGACCAGTTATTTTTAAATGAGATGTATTTTTGAGGGGTAGGTGTGATGGTGCTGTCTTCCCTCATTTCCTTCTGAGGAAAAGTACTCTTTGTTGCATCCTAGCAGATATGAAATGTTAACCTTGCTGTTTTCACCTATAAGCATGAAGCACTCTTGTTTAGATGAGTTTGATAGCTTGATTGATTTCAAAAATTGTGCTTTTCTCTCTAAGTCACCTTGCTTCAGTCTCTGTTCTTTCTCATACACAGGGAAACTGCACTGCTGATAGATCCCAAAAACTCCTGTTCCTCCTCCCGCCAATGGGTGGCTCTCGTCGTGGGCCATGAGCTTGCTCACCAGTGGTTTGGGAACCTTGTGACTATGGTACAAAAATTGTATTTGACTTTCCCTTGCTCTGGGCTTAGATTAAGGTTACTCAGTTTCCCGCCTATTACCGTATTTTTCGCTCTATAACACGCATCTGACCATAACACGCACGTAGTTTTTAGAGAAGGAAAACAAGAAAAAAATATTCTGAACGAAACAGTGGGTGCATGATTTTTATGGTTCATGCTGTGGCCACAGACGTGTGATCTGATGGTGAGTTTGGGGTAGCCCAGTGCAAAAATCCTGAGGATCCATGTGGATCCGTGCTTTGTAACCACGTTTTAAGTGGGGAGGGAAGGAAAAGCACTCAAGGGACAAGGAGCACGCGTGGAGAAGGAGCTTTTCAGCGAGCTGAGCGGGGAGGAGGGAGGGAAAGAGCACTGTTGCTTTAAAGGTATACTTAAGGTACTTGCCCTGTGCCTGGGTTTTTTTCCATTTAACAGTTTGCAGCCTTTTCCTTCCGCTCCTTGTTTTGAGGCAGAATAGATTTGAGCAAGTGAGGAGGACTTGGATTGCAGGGGATTCACCATTAGCTGTGTAAAAGCGCTCCTCCTTGTAGCCTGAGTGATAAGCAGCCACCAGCAGCAATAGAATGGAGCACAAAAAAGTGGTAGGGGCACTAGGACCCAGACAATGCTCGAATCTATCCTGCCTGAAAACAAGCTGCTCCATCCCCAGCCTTTTTTTTTTAACTTCCTGGTTTTCACTGCGTGGCTCAGAGCTCGAGGTTGGTTTTATTTTGCTGCTGGTTGCTTAAATTTTATCTTTCCTGCCGTCCCTCTGCAGCCTCATTGCTCTGTTTAGAGAGCGCGCAGACCTTTGCTAGTGTCTGTCCCTCCTCCCGTGTAAGCGGCTGCTGCCTGCTTTGCTGCCATGGCTCTCCTTCCCTCCCTCCTCCCCGGCTCCAGGTCGCTTTAAAGCAAGCAAAGCGAGAGCCTCCTAGAGTGTGTAAGCGGCTCCCGCTTTGCTTGACTGACGGCAGCCATGGCTCCGATCCGTGCATTCGCTCCTTAACACACACAGGCATTTTCCCTTTCTAGGAGCAAAAAAGTGCGTGTTTTGGAGCGAAAACTACGGTACTTGTCCTGAGTGTATCTGCTCATGGTCGCAGCAGATGCCTCATGTTTTCGTATGGTACTGCAAGTGTGCATGTCTGCCTATGCAGAGTATTATTAGGAAAAACAGCAGTATTGGGGCATCAGCAGCACCTGGAGATTTTCAGTGGGTTAGATGTGGCCCACAGGTTGCCTCATGAGACGCTATAGGGAGAAGCGTTGTGCACTACCATTGAACATTTTGTCTGCTCCCCTCTAGGATTCACAATGCCCAGCAATGCGAAAGAATGTGCCATAATAGACAATAAAGCATTGAATTAAATAAATAATAATAATAAGGTTAAAACCTCACACTTGCGTTAACTGCTTAACCCAAATACCATTACGATCCCCCTCACCCATTGCAAGTCTAGGCAGGTCAGAAACTTCTGATTTGTGCAAATCTGCAAATTCACCAGACTTGCAGATATTTTTCATAATTCTAAAATTAGTATCCATGGGGAGAGGATCTATGAAGGGAACTGATGCTGCTTCTGGCATATGGGGTGATCCACACATTTACAAGCTTATCTTTGTAGCTATAAAGTCTTTTAAACGTGTAGGGAGCTGAAATTCTTAGGGTGCTGAGTTAGATGACAATTAGGTATACCTCAGTGGTATTAGTGTAAAATCACTAAATACAGACCTATTTATAAACTTAACATTCAAATCCAATAAGTACTATCCACATGTGGAAAAGGATTTCTCTCTGTGACGTTTCAGAGTGCTTATTGAATTTCCATATGTTACAGCAGGAATGGTGAACCTGTGGCCTTCCAGATTATTATTTATTTCATATGTTTATATACCACTTAATACTAAATCTCTAAGTGGTTTACAAATATTTATTTATATTGTCTGTACTCCCAACTCCATCAGCGTCATTCACCATGGCCAGGTTGATGAGATTTGTAGTTCAACATTTGGAGGGATAAAGGTTCTCAGTCCCTGCCTTAAGATCTAGGGGAATAGCTTTGTTTTCCTCCTAATGTCTCCATAATCGGTGCCCACAAGATAACTTTACTTGCAAATGAGAGGAAAGTTTAACCTCTTTTCTTTTCAGTTTAATTTTTTGTATGTCATTCCCCCCACCCCTTCATTACTGGCAAGGCCACCTTTCCTCCTTTGTCACATGGCCTCTCCGTTGCTACAGTAGAACTTGTTGAAATGGAAAAACATTATTCACAAAACCAGTGGCATATTTTTAGTAGTTGACATGCCACCAGGGCAGTTGGAAACATGGCAGAGGCAGCTTTGTGTGACTAACCAGCTCTTCTATGAAATGAAGGAGGGACTCAGGAGAGAGCTGACCTTTTCAATAAACCCAGCCGTACCAAAGCATGCAGCAGTATTTACCTGACTCTATGGGCTTTTCAAATCCATTTATCAAATCAAAGTAGCTCCCCCACTTTAAAAAAAACAAAAAACAAAAAAACAACGCCCAGCAACTTGTGTGCCAACTTTTCTTTCTCTTTGCATGAGTTCAATACACTATTTTTGCTTGCATGTCTGGCATGGCTAGCTGGTGATAAGCACAGACACTTTCCACAGAAAGAAATGGTTCCATCACACTTGGTGTGCTAGTGTTAGACTTCAGCAGGCACCACAGTCCTGAGCTAATGAGATTATTTTCACTGAAAAGGCATGAGATGTTGGCCAATAATTCTATTGGTTCTCAATCCCTAAATAAAACTTCTGCATTCTTCTTCCCCATTACGGTTGCAAAGATTCTCAATTGTACTTGAGAATGTGACTGCGCTGGTAGATTTTCATGCACTGTGCGCCTAGCAATAGTGCACATGGCTCATGCAGTTCACACTTTATCCTGTCTCTATTTGGAATAGTGTATGCACCCTGCCGGACGGGCAGGGGTACCTTTACCTTTACCTATGCACCACTTCTTAGCTTGTGAGATTCAATGTTCATACCACATTAATCAAGCAGGTATTATTGTAATGTCTATTTTCGATTTTGCGGACAAATGTCTTAAAAAATAAGTAAATCTCTTTTTCTCCACCCCCTAACTGACTCTGTATCCCCAATAAGCAATAATCATGCATCAGATTAACCTCACGGGCTACAGTACTGCCACTGTGCAAAGCACGGAAATTTGTCTGGGTTCTATAAACTAGCATTCCGAATTATACATGCATAAAGTTCATCTTGAGACTGGTTTAAGACCATAAGATGGGACAGGTTTTTTTAAAGATAAGTAGGTCTTGCCCTGGTCTGCATGGGAGGCTGCCTATTCTGAGAATTTCAGCTGTTTTTTTTTTTTTAAAAAAGCCCATTTCTAGTATCTGTGAACATAGGTTTGAAAGACAACACATTGAACATTGAAGTTGGAGCGTGCTAAGGGGGTGGTAAGGCAGGATTTTTTAACCCTCTTCCCTTCAGCTGCAAATCACGTGACCAGCAATTATTGCTACGTGGCTCAGTTTGCCTTGCAGGCCTGCATTTGGCTGACTGACTGCCTAGATGAAACTTTCAAAGACCACAAAAATGTGTAAAAGGAGAATATTTTCTAGGTGGTGGGAGGGGGGGGAATTGAAAAGTGTGGTTAGAGTGGATTTCATCATTGTCCTCACTTGCATTAATCCTGGTAATGCTTCTGAGCATTGAAGCCCTAGAACTTTACCTTGAAACCTGATCTACTTGAAGCTGTGATAGAGTTGGGAATTTCTGTTCCCCCCACCCACCCACCCCAACATCAAATTCGGATTGAGTTTATCTAGAATTCAGTTAGTTATTTCTTATCCACTGGTGGGGTTCATTCTTACTTGATACATTTCATTCTGCACAGAGAACAGTTACTGTGTTGCAGCTTTCACTTGTATTGTGTTTCCCATTTCTGTTTAAAATCTTAGCCTACTAAACAAAGGCATTCCTTCAGTGGCTGATAGAGAATGTTCCCATTTGATTTATTCCCCACAATACTGCAGCCATCTCTCCCCCCCCCCCCCCGGGCTGCTACTGAGATTTCATCAAGCGTTGTCTTCCTAGTTTTTAAGGTGTGGGGACTAGAAACTTGCTTTGTAAAGACATTATTTTATAGAATGCCGAGTTCTGTGTTTTTTCTCCTCGTACACAGAATTGCACAATATTTGTACCTGTTAGTAAGGAGTTCCACATCTCTAAGAGAATCAGAGGTTTCAGTGATGGAGACCTGAGATCTCAGAGACCAATGGCAACTCCTTGTCCTTTTATCTTGATGCTCTGGTGCTCTGCTTTTAGTATCAGCAATTTTCTCAATTCTTCGTAGGAATGGTGGACCCATCTATGGCTCAATGAGGGCTTTGCATCCTGGATTGAGTACCTCTGTGTGGACCATTGTTTTCCAGAATACGATATCTGGACACAATTTGTTTCTGCCGATTACACACGAGCTCAGGAGCTGGATGCCTTAGACAACAGTCACCCTATTGAAGTGAGTGCCAACTGCTGCAATCAGTGGAGTTTGCATATGCTTTGCCACATGCTCTCTCATTGTTAGAAATTCTTCCTCTGATAACAGGCTGGGGCGCCAGAGGAAAGCAACCAAGAATGCTTTATCTTAGAGACTAAATGACTTAGTTACCTTAACACTGCTTCTTATATCTGTAACTGGAGATGCAAATCAAATGTGGTCTGTTCTGATGCCTTGTTGCCTTTCTCACCCCAGGTCAATGTGGGCCATCCATCTGAAGTAGATGAAATATTTGATGCAATCTCTTACAGCAAGGGTGCGTCAGTAATTCGAATGCTACATGACTACGTTGGGGATGAGGTAAATCTATAACTTTACTGCCACTGACATCTAGGGTAACTGTGGATGTCCTGTGTTCTTTTATGTAGAAAGGGTTGTGTGGTAAGGAGCTTGGTGGATCAAGCAAAGGTCTATTTAGTCCAGCTTTCTGTTTCCAGCAGCTCTACGATTCTATGATTCGATGTTGGTTCCATTACTCTATGTGGATAATTGTGACCCTTATTAATATTAAATATGCTCCATACATCTGGACACAAACCAGGATCTTTATTTGCCTTAAGCTGAAATTCTTACTCTCAATCACTTTTGGGAAGAACTGGTTGGTTCCCAGAATTGGATTTGGGTCGGTTCCCAAAATTCTCTGGTGTGTAGAATCAACACGTGGGGCACAAGAGCAAGTCACAATTTTACACGTTATGTAAATAGGCACCCTGCATTCACCTGCTGTCCACGCCTCTTGTATTTTATGGCGTAGTATGTATGATTTGAATTCTAAGTCAATACCAGACTTCATGCTTTTCAATTTTGTCATTTTTAATCATTAAAATGATATTGAAACTGCTTTGTTAACACTGTTTTAATCTTCCTTAATTCAGTATTCCAAAAAGCTGCTGACATATGGCTGTTCTAAAATTAACCACTTTAAAAGACATATTTGTAAATGCATTTTGCAGTGAAAGAATAATTATTATAGTATGAAATGGAAAGCAGATAAAGTTTTTCAATACTGATTTTAATCAGACTATCCATTTAAGTGCCCAAGTGGACTTTGCAATTTCAAGGTTCATTATTTTTCAACTAATGTTTAAAACGTTTTGAAATGTTTTTTGAATGCTTTTCAACTGGCTTTCAACCATTAATGTATCAAAATGGTTGCAAACAGCACAAAATATCTGTGAGCAGCAGAGAGGTTAAGTTAAAGTGGTTAGGAGTTGCCACAGGATTGGAAGGATCCAAAAATTGGTATTGGGGCTTAATAGTGTAGAGGCTCAAAGCCTATCTAAAAGTCACATTATTTAGTTTCACATGTTCCAGCACTCTTAAATTAAGCAGTGAATTCCTGTTGCAGAAGCTTGTGGCTCTGTTCCTCAGCAATATTGCCAGTTTTAAGGGACTGCCTGCTACTAGAAGAGTGCAAAGATGGTGCACAAATTTAATCTGGGTTTGCCAAAAAAAACCTGCTAGCTCATGAAAAGAATCAATAGTTTGGTGGAAAAGAACACATTACATTCCAGTCCCGTCCAGTGATAAGCTAATTTTGAAGAAGTTGTTTATATAATAAAAATAAAAATATTACATTCACAGGACTTTCGGAAAGGAATGCACCTCTACCTTACCAAGTTTCAACATAAGAATGCAGCTACAGGTAATTGGCTGTTGTGTTTGTACTCTCTCTTTTGTTGTCCCCAGAACATTACATTACACAGAGAAGTTGCACCCCCCAGTGATAATTTGTTTCTGCCTGAAATGCAGGGAAGTTCACCAGCAAAGTGTTTCCTTTCAAACTTTATCTGTATGAGTGTGTGATCTTTCTCACAATACTTTTCTCTGACCATCTGGAAATTTGCAGTAGTAATAGGCTAAATTTACTTTGGGGAAAACCCAGGTCAGATTCTGAATTGGAAACGTGGCTTGTATATTTCCTGACCCTGATCTTCTATTCTGATCCTCTGCTAACCCCCCCCCCCCCCAATGATCATACATGAATTAAATGTCTGAAAATCAATAATAGACGATGGAATGGGAAGAAGCTCATTTTGCTTTTCCTGCTCTTAATATATGTAATACAGTCATGTGGTTAGTTCTGTACAGAACAGAGAGCTGAAACTATACCTCTCTGCCAAGGGAGGGATTGCACCCTGTTGATGCTTTTTTGGGTTACTGTTCCAAGTATTCAGTAGTGTTTCTGACCATCAATCTGAAGAGCTGCTTTTGACTTGCTCAGGAACTTGACATTATTTAAAGGGAGCTTTGCCTGAACAGCAGAACCTCAAGCCATATCACAAATTGTCGTTTCATTGTCGCCTCCCATTTCAAAAGTAGATTCCCCTGGGGGATGGAGTCTTCTCCTTCTAACAAGGCAAACCCAAAACTCAATTGGGTGTTGCAAACAAGTTGTGTGGCTCTTTGCATTCCAGCTTCTCTTCAAGCAAAATGATTTGTGGGGGGGAGAGGAGGAAGTTCTGTCAGCAGTTATTTTCCATCAGAATGTAACTGGCAGTTGTATGGCAACTCAAAGCCAGTTCAGATGTTAGCTCCCCCCCCCCCTTTTTTTGTAACATTTCAGTAATTTCCCACTTCCTTGGGAAATATATTGGCTACAGCACAGGGAACTGAGGCACATACCTATGTTCTCTTGAAATAAGTGGAATTTAAGTACTTAACTAAGTGTTTAAATGTTGTCAACTTGAACTTGCGCTTTCCCTAACAGATCTGAGTTGTTCCTTTTGTGCATTGACAAGTCATACCCGTACATTGCAGACAGTTTCCGATTTCTCAGGAACTTGCTAGAACACAAGCAGCCTAGCTTCTTGGACAGAATTGGGATTAGGGAAGCCAGCGTGGAACGATGGGAGTAGGCAGGGAAACAGAAATGAAGTCTGGGCACACAAACCGCCTCAGAATGTAAGCTCACAGAAGGGACAAAGAGAAACAAATGAGAAGCCCAAGTGAGATCAGGAAGAAGCATAATCAAAGAATTCCTGGCACAAGCTGTGAAGCAGCCTGGCAGCAGCCTATTTTCTTGCTGACAGACCAGCATCAATGAACACTGAACAGCCAAATAATTCCAGAATGTCTCTGGCAGTCAGAAAGACAGGACTGAGAAGAGATTTCTGATGCACTTCAGAACCCATACGAGATGTTCTGGATTTTGTGGGACTCCTGGCAGTTTTTAAGATCCATGTTAACATAATTCATTGATCAGTGCAGGCTTAACTGGTCATAACTCTGCTGTCTGCAGATGCAGAAATATGCAAATGTATTTCAGTTTCAGTTGGCCTATGGGAATTAACTGCTGCTTTGCTGTTTTATTTTCAGTGTTACATTTGCTTTTTAATTTAGATTTTATATTGTTTTAATTGTTGTGAACCTCTATATGTAACTTCAGTGCATAGTAATATAGATACATTTTAAATAAAAAAACAAAGCAATAGCCAGATCCATCCTAGTACAGGTGTGTATTCATTTCTAAAAGAAATTTAAAATAAAACCATTAGTTCCTAATTAATCTCTTGAGAGAAATGAATGAAAAGTACAAAACTGAATGGGAGAAGCAAAATCCTTTAATTCCCCAGAGGCTCCTGGAGGACAGCCTTTATGCTGGGATGCTCTTCCTCTGATTGATCAGGCAGGGTCATGTGTCAATGCTGTCTTGTGGGGAGGAGTCATCCCATAGTGTCCAGACCATCTCTGCTTTCAGCACTGAACAAATTCAGTGAGTGAATTTTCTTGGTTTTTTTCCTGCAATTTAACTGGTCCGTCCCCTCCCCCCGATTACTTCTTCCTTGGACTGTTTAAGGGTACATTGATTACTTCCCTCATTTCAACCCCTTCTTGGATTTCACCTCCCTCTTGCCCACCCCCCTTTAAAGGAAGGGAAACAGGGCAGTGCAATCCATTCCCCTTGGGCAGCTTCTAACTGGGAGAATTCAGAAGCCAGTGAATCTCCAGCCTGCAGGCAATTCTCCTAATAGTTGCTCAGCACGCTGCACGGACTGTGCGCCTTTTTATAGGTCCAATCCAGAACCTTTGTTTTCACCACGTGCAAAGTGCTGACTTCATCAGGACTACAAGAGAGAGCCACTGGATTTGAGCCAGCCTATTTTTCCTGGCTCTGGAGCAGCCAGAAACCATGTGGAGAAGACCCTGAGATCAGCATGCATATGACATTACATTGCTTAGCAAAGGATATATCAAGGGAATATTCTGTAGGAGGCCAGGGATGAGGTAATCCTGGAGTCTTTTAAAAGTGGCAAGACATGAAAACTGTCCAGTCTGAAGCATAAAGCACTGGGAAGCTTAAAGAATGGCACCCCATAATAGCTTTTGGGAACCCTTTTTGCAATCTGTGTAAAGCACCTGCAGTTTTCATGATATTTGGGTTTCATTTAAGAAATGGAGGCACCAGAAAACAGGCTGGATCAGCACTGCAGTCAGTGTAGAACCGTAACAAAGGAGAAATGAATGAAACAAAGGAAATGAGACAATCATTGTTAGCATCCGTCTATCTCAGAAGACAATGGAGGAGCGAGCCTATTGGGGTGAAGTCAAAGTGTTGAGACAATAATGAGTGGAAAGCAAAACATTTTTTCTAAGTGCACATCCCTAGAAAACATGGGCCTAGTAATTTGGGGTGCTGTTATAGCTTAAAACTGTGATACCAAGGACATTTGCATTGCCGAAATGACAACTTTTATTTCTGGGGTATTCTCACTGGCTCCAAGTAGCAGGTTTGAAAGTGGCAGCAGCACTGAGTTGAGAGGGTCCTGGTGCTGCAGCTGTGTGTAGATTGGTGGTTAGGAAGATTGGACAAGGGAAGCAAATCCCCCTGTAGGGTTTCACTCCCTTTCCCCCCATTGGTTTCATGGGAGTAATGGCTGCTTGCCTTGTCAAAAGAATTTGTTGGAGCTGTGAACAGTTTGGAAATTACTCTTTGCATTAAAATTATTTTAAAATTACTAACAGCAGTAGAATTGTAGAGAATTGTGTGTTGGTATTAATGAAACTGCAGCTGCTTACTAGCTGGGGGAGCATTTTCATGTGAGTTTTTTCCCCCTTCCACAGAGGATCTTTGGGAAAGCCTGGAACAATCGAGTGGTAAACCTATTGCTGCTGTGATGAATACATGGACCAAACAAATGGGGTTTCCACTTGTTTATGTGGAGGCAGAACAGGTAGGTATATTACTTTCTTACTTTTATAGTGGCTCAGTTGAGGCAACATGCAAAATGACTGCGCTTTCAAACATAGACACAAATCCCAGTTTGTTTTCCATCTGCTCGTCACTCCCATTTCTGTATTGAAAAGGGCCCTCTGGAACAGCAGCTGTAACTTCTGGCTTGTCAGTTCAAATATTATACCAAACCTTAGTTAGCTTCAATAGTATTTTGTGTACACACTAGAAACTCTAGTTTTCTAACTTGATCACAAACCGTAGTGTGTTATTGCAGACATCATGCCATTCCGTACTTACGCTTCCTGAACCATGGTTGAGCTTGATGCATAAATTACGCATTTTCTGTCAAACACAACACGTGCATTCACACGTCACCAGCATCTAAGTTGAATAAATGAGTCAAAATTTCAAAAACATTGAATTTACATGTTCTTACTGTGATATTGAAGGCTTCATAAAATTTGTGATATTTTAGAGATGGCAAAGGCAGAAAATGTATTCTTAATTGGAATGGTTGACTAAACTGGATAGATTATGCAAATAAAGCAGATTTGCAAGCAGATTTTCCTAGCATCACTTGTGGGAGCAACTGAATTGATTAGTTAGTGTAGACATTGGTGATAATACTGATGGTTATATACTCTGCACTTAAAAATCCAATGATGGGTAAATTGTGCAAATCAAGCTAATACTGTATATTTTTGTGTTCTATTTCTGGAACAAATGAGGAATGAAGATGCAGGGTACTGAAGCCTCACACCTGGATTCAGCTACTCCTTCTCTTGCTTAAGCATTGCTCACATGAACTTTCAGTAGTTACCTTCATAGCCAGAAAGTCTTAAATTCCTAACACTGAATGCTGCATCAAAACTACTGATACAATTTGGTGCATCTGTTTACATGGATTCATGGATTACCAAAAACCTCAGCTCTAGAGTCCCTTGCTGATTACAAAGTTGGCAAATTCCTTCTGAGGTGTTCTTTATTTTTTATTTATTAAAATGCTTGCATGCCGTAATTTCATTTAAAAATAGCAAAGCGATTTGCAACAATTTGCAATAAAAAACACATAAAAATTAAGCCATTTTCTTCTTTCTTAGATCTAATTTATTTGTAACTTAAAATAATAAAATACAAATTTTTAGAAAGATTAAAATAGATCACCAGCTAATTATTAAAGAAATTTTTTTTAAATTGTCCACATAAGCCTGGTGGCAAAGAAAACTTTTCAGCAAACTTTTCAGCAAATAAAGAATACATCTGCTGATTGAGAACATTCCACAGGGCTGGGCCAATGATACCAAAGGTCAGTTTTGTCCTGATATCAAATGAGCCTCACCAATTTATTAAACAACCAGTAATGCTCCTACAGATTATTTTAGTCATTGAAACATTTCTATCCTGCTTGTCAGTCCTAGGATGTCTATAAATAAAACATGAAAACAATTTAAATACCACAAAATCTAGAATGAGGTTGAGGGGGAGCCAGATGAGAAATATTTTTGCTGCTCTCTAGAAAGCAGTTATAATAAGGGAGCCTAGGCAGTACAGCTTTGAAATGGTTTGTTGCTTAATTTGGACTTGCCATTGAAGTCCATTTGGAAGAATGTCCCTAATTCTGTTTCTCCTGTGCCCCACCCCACCCCTGCATCTGATTCCTCTGAGGAAGAATAGCAGGTGCTAAAGGTGTGAGATGAATGAGTTGTTTTCCTAGAATGCCCTTGCTCCTCTGGTGCTTTGTGCAGCAGACTGTTTTTAACAGTGTATTGCTGTGATAACTTTCAAAATCTTAGATAAGGATTTTTTTTGTCTGTGTTTGGGGTCTTCCCCACCAAAAATAACAAGCTTGTAAATGCAGGAAGGAAACTATCCTAAATTGTTACATGGAGCTGCAACTAAAAACAGAATGGATGAAGCAGTAGAGTAGAGGGCAGGATTTATGGGAGAGGGTTGAGAAAACAGGACTCGGGTATGGGAAGAAGATGGGAAATGTAAATGGTGTATAGAATCATAGAATCATAGAGTTGGAAGAGACCACAAGGGCCATCGAGTCCAACCCCCTGCCAAGCAGGAAACACCATCAGAGCACTCCTATAGAATCATAGAATCATAGACTTGGAAGAGACCACAAGGAAGCCTCAATTTTCTAAACACTAGAAGAACGCGGGTGGCGCGGTGGGTTAAACCACAGAGCCTAGGACTTGCCGATCAAAAGGTCGGCGGTTCGAATCCCCACAACGGGGTGAGCTCCTGTTGCTCTGTCCCTGCTCCTGCCAACCTAGCAGTTCAAAAGCACATCAAAAGTGCAAGTAGATAAATAGGTACCGCTCCGGCGGGAAGGTAAACGGCGTTTCCGTGCACTGCTCTGGTTCGCCAGAAGCAGCTTAGTCACACTGGCCACATGACCCGGAAGCTGTATGTCGGCTCCCTCGGCCAATAAAGTGAGATGAGCGCGCAACCCCAGTCGACCACGACTGGACCTAATGGTCAGGGGTCCCTTTACCTTTACTAGAAGAATATCCATATTCGTTTTTAATTAATGTGACATTATACAACATTTTCCAAAGTACAAGTACTTATGTATTCATTAGACGTAACTCTCTAAAGGGAGCCAGTTTAAGTCCCATGTTGCAAATGCTATTTTGGGGGCAGAAAAAGTGCCTCATAAGGCTCTCCAGTGATTTCATTGCTGGGCTGAGATTTGCAGCAGGAACTTCCTGTGTCATGACTCATGCTCTTAAGGACTGAGACCTAAGCACTATTCCAAGTTTTGGCATGACTTTCCTCTAAAACAATTGTAATTTAACATAAAGTCATAGAGTCATATAGTACAACATTATGATAAATTATCAATTGTGGCAAATTTGCTTCATTTGAAAAGGGTGCTATAAGGCACTTAAGTTATTGGTTTGGGAGCACCGCCCCCTAATCCCAGATGAGAAGTGGTTTTGGTTACTCAGCAGGGTGCTCAGATGTGTTTTCTTCCATATCCATCTTTCAGGTCGTTGCCTTCATTTATAAGCCACAACACTCACTCCTCAAATAATCATCGGGATGGTTGTGGTTAAGCATAGAAACTTCAGTTTTTGTGGTGAAAACCATTCAGCCATAAAAGTCTATATTTTGGTCCTCTATATCCCTGAAGTCTTATTAGCAGCATTGCATGAGAGGCTTTGAATAGTTATTTAACTGGAGACCCTCATCCAAACGCATTTGATTATGTCCTCTTATGTTCAAGGCCTGAGGCCTGATGTAGAATTTAAGTTTGTTAAACTGAACGATGGATCAGCTTGAGCCAGGGCCACATTTTGCCAGGCAACCAGACTACCTAATCTGTCTTGCTAGAATCTCATTTGTCCTACTTAACCTGTAGCCACTGATAACCCAGTCCTGGTTATGCTATATTATATGTGATACAATACAGTGTCATAAGAAAACATGGCAGCTGTGACTGGGGCACCAGAGATCATTGGGACCAACAGAAAAAAGGTATGTGGCGAGGGCAACAACTGAGGGGGGGTGAGAATTGGGAAAGAAGTAGCAGCTCAGCATGTTGGACATTTGACCAGCCTAATGTGGCCTGTGAATTCAAGGAATGAGGCCTTCATAGCTGGATGGGTTCTGGGCATATGATCTTATTTGAAACCTTTGAATACTATTCTTGCCTCTTGTTCTCTACTCCAGCGAGAAGATGAAAAAGTGTTGAAGCTAGTCCAGAAGAAATTCTGTGCCAGCGGACCATATAGTGGTAAGGCGATGGCTAATAGCAGGAGCCAAGCAGCGCACCATATTGTACGTGACACCAACCATTCTGGGAAACAGCACTTGCACTGTCAGTTTCTGCAGGCAGGTGTCCTTTTTAGGATTTAGATGTTTGAAATAACTTGATCTTTTTTATATATATAAAAATGAACTACTAAGCCTGAAGTTCTAGTTTTTCATTATTTTCCTTCTTACAGTCTGCATGTTTTAACTAGGAAGATTGTAATCTGCCTTTAAATATTCTTTACAATGTGTACTCAGTGCCTATGTGTATCCAGAACATTTCTGGAAGGCAGTAGAAATGGATTTACACAGTGTTTCTCCCTCCTCCTGCACATGGAACTCTAGTGGAGAATGGATTCAATATTGAAGATACTGCACTCAGCTGCTCCGTTGCCACACATATTTGACAAATCACATATTTAGCCTTTGTTAGGCATGTAGTTGGTAGATATCTGAGTGCTTATTTATCACAGTTAGAAAGGACCAAAAAAAAAAAAAAAAAAAAAAAAAAGCTTTTAGCATTATCTGTGCCGGACGGCAGAGTCATCAGTGCACGTAATCAAGATGCAGCTCCACTTCAAGAAGGAGCCTTTAGTGCAGGAGTAGCTAACCAGTGGACTTCCATATTTTGCTGTACTAAAACTCATTACCCCTGACCATTGGCCATGCTGCTAGGACTGATTGGAACTGGAGTCCAGTATGTGGCGGGCCATGGGTTAGCCACCCCTTCTTCAAATAGCACCGGTTTACTGATGCAAGCAGTAAAACCATATGTTCCAGGAGAAAGCACATAACAAAAAGGCAAACAACCCACTGGCTCCTCCTACGTGAGGATGCAGAGATTACTTTCCTGGTGGCAAATATAACAGTCAGACGCTGGGTTTGAAAGAGACCTGAAGGGACTTAGAGGATATTCTGTTGCTAATTGTGGTACTCCCTTTCAAGAAGAGAAGTAAGAGAACCCACCTTATCTTACAGACAATCCGGTGAAGGAGGCATGACTATATACTCTTAAACTAAGCTATCTTCACTGTTCCAGAATGTCACACCTCTCACTAGTTCAAAACATTCATTAACTTTCAAGATTATATTTACTAACAGTCAGCTTTTAGCCTTATATCTGCAGCTATCTATAACTGCTTCTATTTCTACTTACCTTTTTATTGTGGAGTGTAATTATGTCCCTGTTCAACCTTTCTTTTTCTAAGCTGAGCAGATTAAGCTCTCATATTTGTTCCTAGCAATGTATTTCCTTCCTATGACCATTCTATTTGCTGCTCTTGAAAATACAGTATTTCTTTCATATTCATTACCAGACTGAACGTAAGAGTTCATCTAAGCATTCGTGAGCAGAATTGAATAGTTTTGTAGAGTTTATGCAGGAGCATATATTTTCTAAGCTGTTTGTGCAGTTTTCATTGCTTGAAAACCATGGTGGTTGAATAGCTTTATGAATATTTTTCAAAGGAAAGTAATGAAGAATTGGAATGTTTCATACTTTTCCCAATCCCAGGAGTAGCTTGCTAAATTAACTCAGTGGGATAGCACTGAACTTTCCGTGCTTCTGCTTAAGCAACTGTTTGCTCAGGTTGACAGAGGCAAGAGCAGCCCTGAGAAATTTTCACACATTCTCACACAAACATATAACCATACTGTGTTTCCTCCTCACATTTGTCTCCCTTCTGTGGAGTTACTTTTAATAGCTAAACATTAGAACCATCTGGGATGTGTGAAAGGATAACCATTCAGTTGTAGCATTGATGCATTGGCACCAGAGCACCCTTGCTTTCCAAGCTGGCCTCACTTAAACTGGTACCACACGGTTCTGACTTTTAGCAGGTGTTGCACTGCCTAACCCAAGCCCAATATGGCTAAATGTGTGTGTTTAAAGGAGTAATTCTTCATATAAATAGTTAGTGGCTAGCTTTTAATGACACCTCCACCTTCAAAGTGACTGGAAAAAGACAGTCCTTGTCAGCAATCTTATAACTCAAAAGACATAACACTATAAAGGAAAAGGATGAGGAGGAAAGAGGGAAATGAGTAAACTTGGACACCAGTTCCTAGTTTCATAATAGTACTTGTAATGACCCACTGGAATGGGAACAGCTCAGGGAGTGGAGGAGCCAAATGGAGTTGCTGTCCCAGCAGAGCTAACAGAGTGGTCATTTCCCATCTCTCTCTGCTGCAGCCTGATGAAATGGCTGCTACCAAGTGACAGATGAGGAAGGGAGCCAGCATGTCAGCAGAGCCCATGGAATGGTCCCTCATATCTCTCCCTCGGTTACAGTCTGCAGGAAGTCAATCGATCATTTCATTTGAACTGGAGTGCTGAACTTGAGAACTATTGTTTTGAAATATAAGTCGTAGATCTCCAAAGTGCTCTTCAGATTATTATTATTTATTTTTTAAAAAGGAACT
Source organism: Podarcis cretensis (assembly GCF_951804945.1). Classification (NCBI taxonomy): domain Eukaryota; kingdom Metazoa; phylum Chordata; class Lepidosauria; order Squamata; family Lacertidae; genus Podarcis; species Podarcis cretensis. The sequence continues at coordinate 24,360,258 of NC_137182.1, read as the reverse complement.
TAGATATTTTCCCTTTGCAGAATCATTGCATTGATACTATACAAATGTGCTGACTTGGAGCAGCTGTGAGTTTAATGCTATAAAAGGGGTGTTTCCGTGGGGCCGGGCAGTTTGCCATACCATGCCTTGTTCTGTCAGGCATTCTTCTCTTTTTTCATATAGGGGATGGTAACCCTCTGTGGATGATACCCATCAGCATCTGTACAAGTGAAGACCCAACCCATGCCAAAATGCAAGTGTTGATGGACAAGCCCGAGTTGACGTTGGTTTTGAAAGACGTGAAGCCAGAGCAGTGGGTGAAGGTGAGCAGGAAGGGGAGACAGTCTTCTGAATTAACCTGGCAGATTGTCGAAACATGGTCAGCACCTTGATTGGCCAGCACAGTGCTCTAAGATGCATCTTCTTGCAGCATGTTATATGTCTTGTTACCTTAAAGTTGTGCTGCCTCACAACCCAAATACCAGGACTATGGAAGTGTCCTGAGTCCTTCTGGCTGATAAAGTTATAGTAGCTGCTGTTGTCTGAAAAAGTAGCTATAAATCAGAGATACTATATGAACTAATTTTTAATTGTGGATTTCAGAAGAGAAGAGGTGCTTGCTTATTTAATTATTTGAATGATTTTAAGGCTATTCTATCTAGGTTGCTTACAAACATATAACACATATCACAATTCCATTAAAATATAAGAGGGCAAAGTTAATATATTATAATATCAAAAATGCCAGCTAGCAGTAACAGTTAAAACATCATTTAGCCCAGCTTAAGCAAAATCATTAAAAAATAATAATCTAATAATCAGCTGTGAAACCAATATTCCAAAAAACTAGCAGGAATCATACCAAAATAATTTTAAAATCCAGTTTTACTTACTTCATAAAATGTAGTATGTTGATTGAGAGAGGGTTTTTTGCAGTCAATTTTTTTTCTTTTGCAAAGAGGATTACCAAAAAAAGTTGAAACAAGTATGTCTTCAAAATCTTGTTGGTGGCAGGCACGTTACTTGGATGGAGTTCCAGAAGTAGGAGTCCATAATCTTCACTTAAGTTAGATGTTGCGAACTTAGGATATATCCACGAACGTGCAAGTTGCTTTGGTTTATAATTTTGGATTGTTAAGCTGTTCCTTCTCTAAGATGTCAGAGGCTGGGAAGGATTGTTGAGACTTGGTGAATGTTGGCACAGTTAATATACATATGCAGATAGGACAAGGACAGTGGTAATGGAATTGCTGAATGAATGTCACTTGCTATCAAGGCTGATTATTTCTGGCTTTGAAGCTTGCCATTCCAGTCCCTTTGTTTCCAGGTGATTCTCCCACTTCCTGGAGGGCAGCAAACTAAGCATGTTTCAGCATCCTCCAACAGCACCAAGTATGATTATGTGTACATACTATTCAGCATGGGCACAAGACACAGACTTTCTAATCCCCTCTTACCTTGTAGCAATACAGAAATAATGATCTCTCACACCAGAGGTTTTCAAACTTTTTGAATCCATGGCTCCCTTGACCAACTACATCCTTTCTTCGGCACCTCTGTGGGGCTCAGGAGCCCAGTTATGTCACCCCTTGCTTGCAGAGCTGGCAGCCTCTCACCCTTTTTCAAACACCTTCTCTTGTGGAGTGTTCCATCAGCCCTCTCTTCTTGGGAGTCCTCCAGGCAGCCACTGCTGCTGTCCCTGGTCTCTGAGCTGCCCCACCCCCACCCCATAGAGAGGTTCCTCCTCATACAGGGGCCCGGGCTGGGAAGCACCCCCTGGCCCGCCCCAGAGGTACTATTCGCCTATGGATCTTATAGCCAGGGCTGCTGCAACCAACAGCTGTGCAAGCCTTTGGGAGGCAGAGACATGAGAGATCATCAGAGGAGGGATGGAATAAAAAGGGACAGAGGCCAGTGTTGCTTGCAGCACCCTGACCATCCTTCAAGGCACCCCAGGGTGCCACAGCACACTGGTTGAAAACCACTGTCTCACACTGATCTGCCTTGTAGGCGTGTTGCAGTCAGAAGAACCACAATATGCTTTCTACAGGGCAAAGCGCTACAGAAATTAAAATAGCACTATGTTTTGCACAGGGACGCGGGTGGTGCTGTGGGTAAAACCTCAGTGCCTAGGACTTGCCGATCGCATGGTCGGCAGTTCGAATCCCCACGGCGGGGTGAGCTCCTGTCGTTCGGTCCCAGCTCCTGCCCACCTAGCAGTTCGAAAGCACAATTAAGTGCAAGTAGATAAATAGGTACCACTTTCTAGCGGGAAGGTAAACGGCGTTCCGTGTGCTGCTCTGGTGCCGGTTCACCGGAGCAGCTTCGTCACGCTGGCCACGTGACCCGGAAGTGTCTGTGAACACCACTGGCTCTCGGCCTCTAGAGTGAGATGAGCGCACAACCCTAGAGTCTGTCAAGACAGGCCCATACGGGCAGGGGTACCTTTACCTTTACCTTTTATGTTTTGCACAGCAATAACAGCTACCTGCTGGTAGTAGACATGCTAAAGGGTCTGCAAAAGGTGACTCGGATATTAATGTGGCTATTAAGTGCTTGTAATAATAAAATCACTTTAAACAAGACAAAAATGTGGTCTGCATGAAGGTGGCGCATTGCATCTTGATCTAAGAGAGCCTTCCAACTACAAGCACTTTGTAAAAGGAATCCCCTGAGCGTTGTGGGAAGAGCATCCTCTGCCATTTCTTTCCAAGCCTAATTCAGAGTGCTGGTTTTGACCTATAAAACCTTGCAGTGTTTGGGATGTCAGTATCTTGGGACAACCTTTCCCTGGACCAAGCAAGGTTGCACACCTTTTTGGGGCAATCCTGTTTTGCACAGTGTTTGAAAGGCTCTTGACAACCAGCTGGTTGTCGGGCAGTTTGAAAGTGGCTCCAGCAGGCTTTGGCCAAGCCCCTGCTCTTACCTGCAGGACGGGAGGTTTAGGGTGGGTGGACGTGGCTTGCCCAATTTGGCCTCACAGCCCAAATGGGAAGCCTGGTGGGCCAGGATTATCCTTTAAGTTGGAGGTTCTTCACTCTGGCTATAAAACTTCAGGACTCTCTTTGATGAGAGAAGTGATGCACAAATCTAATCAAACTAAACATGGTCCTTTCCAGTAAGGAAAACTAGCCATCTTTCTGATTGTCAGTTTGATAGTACAAGAACTTTAATCTCTTCTCTTTTTGAAACTCTTCTCTGTTAAAGCTGACCTTCTGTTGATGGTAATTCTCATTTATCTTCCTGCACGAAGTGCTACCAGTGATATAAAATAATTGCCTGGTTCTGTTCTCCCTGTTTGACTCAAATACAGTCAAGGGTAATTTGGGGACTGTGGATTTGTTTCTCGGTTGTCTTCTGTAAGCTGCTGACTGAATTTCTTCATTCTGTATTTTCAGCTGAACCTGGGAACGGTAGGGTTTTACCGTACACAATACAGTTCTGACATGCTGGAGAGTTTGCTCCCAGCTATCCGTGACCTCTCCTTACCCCCTGTGGACAGGTTGGGGCTGCAGAATGATCTTTTTTCTTTGGTAAGTGATTGCCTGTCTTCTCTCTTCATTAACCTGCCCCCCCCCACTTTTCCTGTGGCAGCAGATTGCTTCCGTTGTTGTAGAAATGTCTCCCCAAAGTTAGGTGCTATTTCTGGAGGTACAGCATCTACAGCATACAGTTGCAGTTAATGAATTTGGCATCTTGTTAGTGAGGTGTGAAAGTTTCACCTCAGCGTGATCAAGCAAAGGCCCTGTAGCCCCAGCTGTTTTCCTGCAAGAGAATATTTTACTTTAAGCTAATAGCCTGAGCAATGTGTTTAAACTTAGATAACCGAAAGAAGTGCCATGGTCAGATCACTTCCTGGTGCAACTGGACTTCTCTGCGACCCACCCCCTCTGCAGGGAGGTGGGACCAATTCGGATGGTCCGCCCCCGCCACTTAATGGATCCAAATGGTTTCCAGAGAGTGGTAGGGGATGCTTTATCCCATGTTGATGGCCTTTCAGCCGATTCCCTGGTGGCCCGCTGGAATGCGGAGTTAACCAGGGCTATTGACTGTTTGGCTCCGAAGCGCCCTCTCCGATTGCATGGAGCCCGGACAGCCCCGTGGTTTTCCACGGATCTGAGGGCAATGAAACAATTGCTGAGACGGCTAGAGCGCCGGTGGCGGATAACTCATTCCGAATCTGACCGGACACAGGTTAGAGCTCAACGTCGAGCCTACCAAGTGGCGATAGCGACGGCGAAGAAGAATTTCTTCACCGCCTCTATTGCATCTGCAGAAAACAGCAGCAGGAGACTTTTTCAGGTGGTTCACAATTTAGCGGAACTACCTGCAACATCAGGGCCCAGTACGGGCCACATGTTCTCCTGCAATGATTTTGCAAAGTTTTTTGCAGATAAAATCGCTCAGATTCGGGAAGAAGTAGACTCCAGCGTGGGAGCAGGGCCGGGGCGGGAGAGTGCTAGAGTTCTGTCTAGTCAAGTTGAGTGGGAACAATTCCAATCTGTTACCTCCGAGGATGTGGACAGGCTGCTTGGATGAGTGAAACCAACCACCTGTCTCCTGGATCCTTGCCCATCCTGGCTTATAAAAGCTAGCCGGGAAGGACTGGGCGATGGGCTTCGTAGGGTGGTGAATGCTTCCCTCCATGAGGGAGCCTTCCCAGACCCGCTGAAAGAGGCGGTTATTAAACCGCTTCTTAAAAAACCATCTTTAGATGCGGCCACGATGGCCCAGTCTCAAATCTTCCATTCTTGGGCAAGGTGATTGAGCGAGTGGTTGCCGAACAACTCCAGGCACGCCTGGAAGAAGCGGACCATTTGGATCCCTTCCAGTCGGGATTCAGGCCTCATCATGGGACTGAAACTGCCTTGGTCGCACTGGTTGATGATCTCCGGCGGGCTAGGGACAAAGGTGAGAGTTGTTTCCTAGTTCTGCTGGATCTCTCAGCGGCGTTTGATACCATCGACCATAACATCCTTCTGGACCGTCTTGAGGGGCTGGGAGCTGGGGGCACTGTCATACAGTGGTTCCGCTCCTTCCTCCTGGGCCATGTTCAGAAAGTGGTGGTGGGGGATGAGTGTTCAGACCCCTGGGCTCTCACTTGTGGGGTGCCTCAGGGTTCTGTCCTCTCCCCCATGCTTTTCAACATTTACATGCAGCCGCTGGGAGAGATCATCAGGAGGTTTGGGCTGGGTGTTCATCAGTATGCGGATGATACCCAGCTCTACCTCTCTTTTAAATCAGAACCAGTGAAGGCGGTGAAGGTCCTGTGTGAGTGTCTGGAGGCGGTTGGGGGATGGATGGCGGCTAACAGATTGAGGTTGAATCCTGACAAGACAGAAGTACTGTTTTTGGGGGACAGGAGGCAGGCAGGTGTGGAGGATTCCCTGGTCCTGAATGGGGTAACTGTGCCCCTGAAGGACCAGGTGCGCAGCCTGGGAGTCATTTTGGACTCACAGCTGTCCATGGAGGCACAGGTCAAATCTGTGTCCAGGGCAGCTGTTTACCAGCTCCATCTGGTACGTAGGCTGAGACCCTATCTGCCTGCGGACTGTTTCGCCAGAGTGGTGCATGCTCTGGTTATCTCCCGCTTGGACTACTGCAATGCACTCTACGTGGGGCTACCTTTGAAGGTGACTCGGAAACTACAACTAATCCAGAATGCGGCGGCTAGACTGGTGACTGGGGGCGGCCGCCGAGACCACATAACACCGGTCTTGAAAAACCTACATTGGCTCCCAGTACGTTTCCGAGCACAATTCAAAGTGTTGGTGCTGACCTTTAAAGCCCTAAACGGCCTCGGTCCAGTATACCTGAAGGAGCATCTCCACCCCCATCATTCTGCCCGGACGCTGAGGTCCAGCGCCGAGGGCCTTCTGGCGGTTCCCTCATTGCGAGAAGCAAAGCTACAGGGAACCAGGCAGAGGGCCTTCTTGGTAGTGGCGCCCGCCCTGTGGAACGCCCTTCCAGCAGATCTCAAAGCGATAAACAACTACCTGACATTCAGAAGACATCTGAAGGCAGCCCTGTTTAGGGAAGTTTTTAACGTGTGATATTTTACTGTATTTTTGGTTTTTATGGAAGCCGCCCAGAGTGGCTGGGGAGGCCCAGCCAGATGGGCGGGGTATAAATAATAAATTATTATTATTATTATTATTATTATTATTATTATTATTACCAGTATTCTGAAACATGAATAAATTATGCAAATGAGTTATCAAGTGGAAGGTCCTGATTTATGCTTAGTGGTATTCTGCAAGCCAAGTCTTTATTTTATTTTACTTTATTTTCTACTTTTTTGAATAGGTGACTCCTTTGTAGTATCTCAAACTGCTTTTGATATCCCCTTCAGTTTCAAAAGCAGTTTTGGCCACTATGTTTGTTTTGGCTAATTTTGCATTATTTTTTCATCCGCTTCTGCTTGTGGGGAGGTGCTATACAGAGCACAGAAGCTCCACTCTGTGATCTTTGGGTCTCTCGGGATCTCACTTTAGCAGTGCCTGGCATTTAGAAGCTGCTTGCTACAGCTACAAGTGCTACTTTGTAGAAAGAGCTGGTGCTGAATTTTGTGCCTGGTACTAAACTGTGCCCTTATACAAGCAGTTGCAGATATGTGAAATAAGCACAGCCATGTCAGTGCCATAGGTTCCCCACACACCCTGACCTCCTGGTTTCAGGGGGGGGTGTTATGTGAGAGCATGTGAAATGGAAGGATTTGCATAACAAATCTGTGGGTGACTTTCCTTGCTGTGTTTTCCCTTGAGAAACCAGAATAGATTGATTCTGGTTAATTTTAACAAAAAGTTCCATTGGGTCCTGCATAGAGAATGTAGGTTCTTAAGTACCATGCCTTTTAAATTTGAGAATGGTAAAGAGAATGCAAGAGTGATTTACTTGGGTGGGTGTAATGTCTCCCAGTTAAACCAGCGTTTTTTAAACTTACATAGTCATTAAGCCTTTTCCTGCACATAAATTTATCTGCTGACAAATAGTTTTACAGAGGATTCTGGGGTGCTCACTTAACACAGAGCACTGCTCGGGCCTTTTGAACTTTGCAGTAATCCTAAATGATTTGTGAGTGTGAGTACACTTCTATGGACTGAGTTCACTAGCTGCAAACATTCACAAATCGCTGTGGGTAAGGACCTCTGACAAGCTTAATAAATATATATATATATATATATATATATATATATATATATATATATAGGACCTCTGGCAAGAAGGGTCTCCAGCTAAGCTCACTCACACTGAAGTTTGGAGATAGTAGAAATGGCAAGAACCACCTTCATACAACAGTCCAAATGATAGAAATACCTACTTCTTTTAGAAGCATTTTACATGTCAGAGGACTTGAGAAAGTGGGTTTGGACAGCACAAATAGAGGCGGTTTAGTTAGGAAGCCAATATTTGTACATGATAATAAATGCATCTTTTTTAGCCGCTAGAGACTTGAAAGCATCATGAAATCAGCAGAAGTGCAACTTTATCACTAGACTTTAGTGTTAGGGGCGTAGTGGCACAGTGCACCAAGCTTACCTCTCTACCTTTTCCTGTTGTTGCAGAGGAACATTGGGAATGGTGGGCAAGTTGTAGTTTAAGGATGGTTACTGATTTCACGAGAAATACTTAAGAAGCTTTAGAACCCTAGGCACTTTTGCCTCACAGAGTTAAGTAGTGCCTCTGACACGGGCCAAGCCAATTCCTGACAAATGAGTGAGTGTGTGTTACAGAACAGATTGCCCAGCAGCAGGTTATCTGTCACCAAGATCACATTGTGGGCAGGGAGCAGCTGGGATTTCCATCCAAAAGACCATCCGGTAGGAAGACAAAATGGGCAAGGAAAGCCAGGAGCCAGGGTTGAGGAAGATAGCTCTGCCTAGTCCCGCATCTTATATTCAGTAGTGCCCAGCTAGATGCTGCTTCTTGGCAGGCCCCCCTGTGGTATCTTAGGAATCCTGTGAGGTAGGTTAGACTGAGAGACTGACTGGCCCAAGGTAACCCAGCAAACTTCATGAATCCTGGTCTCCCAGATCTCTCATGAATCTGTCTAATCTCTTTTTAATGCTATCTAAGCTAGTGACCAGAATACCATCCGCTGGAGGTAAATTCCATAAACTAATTGTGAGTTCTAAATTCCATAAACTAATTCTGAGTGCTACATTCTTGCATCTGTCCTGAACCTACTTCAGATCCATTTCATTAGGAGACACCAAAGTGCAGAATTATGAGACAGAAGAAAATTCTGTTTCCCTTTTCACATTTGTTTCATAATTTATTAAGCCTCTTTCATATCCCCTTTTAGGGGCTTGATTTGATCCCTGTGAAATTATATTGAGCTGGGAACCAATTGTTTATAATTAGAAAATGAAATATCTTGCAAAAGAAAGAAGGCATGGTTAGTCTTCCAGGCTGGTCACATGGCTGGAAACCAACTCTGTATCCCTACTAAAACACACTGATTCCAGTCCCATGTGAAGTAGTGCTGTCCTTTCTCTGTCCCTGCCTCCTGCAAAAGGTGCAGTCAACATCCAGTCTCCAGATACGAGGAAGAAACACAAAAGAGCTTTCTTTGCGGTAAGCCTTAATTCATTTTGGTTTGGGAGATGAGTGTAACTTGTTTCTTTTCCTCTCTCAGGCCCGAGCTGGAATTATTAGCACTGTAGAGGTTCTAAAAGTCATGGAAGCATTTGTGAATGAGCCCAACTATACCGTATGGAGCGACCTGAGCTGTAACCTGGGGATTCTCTCGACTCTCTTGTCCCACACAGACTTCTATGAGGAGATCCAGGCGTTCGTCCGTGATATATTTTCACCCATAGGAGAGAAGCTGGGCTGGGACCCCAGACCTGGCGAGGGTATGGAAGTTTCTCTGCTGTGAGATTTCAGCACTATGAATCTTTGCCCTGCCAATTTCACTGTGTCCGAATAGACTCCCAGAGACTTACATCAGTGGTGGGGGAACATTTCAGCCTTTCGGCTTATTTGTGTGCAGCAGGGGGTCCTGATTTGGCTCACAAGGCTGTTTTCCCAAAGTCACACCCACCTGTACCACACCTGAGGTTGTATATGAAAGCTCCATTGCTGGAGTTTAGGAAGAGGAAGACTAGCAAGCATTTTGTAGAAGCCAGGTCACAAACAAAGCCCTGACTCCAAGCCCTGATTTCTGATGAACTGATAATATCATGTCCTTTTCAGTTCAGATTTTGTGACACCCCCCCCCAAAAAAAAAAAAATTCCAGTAAGAAATGCTGCTAATCCTTTAAAAATAAACATATTTTCTTGTTTTTTCATCAGGCCATCTAGATGCACTTCTGAGGGGTTTAGTTCTGGGCAAGCTAGGAAAAGCCGGCCATAAGGCAACCGTGGAAGAAGCTCGGCGCCGGTTTAAGGACCACGTGGAAGGGAAGCACATCCTCTCCGCTGATCTGAGAAGTCCTGTAGGTTGCATTAAGACATCCTTTTCTCCTTAAAGGATCTGTATTCTCTCCCCCACCCCCATCCTCTGCATCCCTTGCCTGTATACAAATCCTGTCTTTTATACAGTGTTGAGTAACCATGTAAGTTTCCTGCATGGTTGGCCAGTAAGTTTCCTTGAGCAGCTGCTAAATATATCTATTTAGAAGCTTTTAATTGTACAAGCAGAACATATACTGATTGCATGGGGGCGAGTTCACATGCTTCCAGTGGTTTCTGAAATTCCTAGGCAGAGTTTGGAGGGGCAGCAGGGTGAAATATAAAAGTGAGGATGCTTTAAAACTGAATGGTAGTAAATGTGCTCCTTGAGAAATTGATTTTTTATCGGTTTTAAATCATTCTTTCCAGGTATATGTAACTGTTTTGAAGCACGGTGACAGTACAACCTTAGACACTATGCTAAAGGTGAGTGTGTTCTTTGCATTTCTGTGCATGAAAAAATACAGGGAAGAATCCATCTATAAATGAATGTGATGAGCCCAGGTCGGTAATGCATTAATGATCAAGGGCACAGGTGGTTTGAATATTTGGCATTTTGATAGTGTGTTCTTTTTTGTTCTGTCCTATGTGAACAGTAGTTGCCCTTAATAATGCTCACTTCAGTTCAGCAGGAGAGATTTTTAAATGCTCTTGAACCTCTCCCATTGAAATGAATGGGATTAAAAAGCCCCATTTGTTACACAGGTGTGCGCACACAAATTGAAATATATGTTTTTTAATTTAGTCCTATGAATATTAATCCTTCAAAATGGGTAAGATATCAGTACCATAAATTCATATAAATATAAAGCCTAGAAGATTCACAAAGTCCCTGGGAGTGCTGTAATCATGTCTACGAAGTTGACAAAAAGAGCTTGCACATCATAACCAAATGGTTATTTTTCTGTTGGCGGCTTTGATTTTCTTAAAAACCATAGAGCAATGTAGCTTAGACTACCCTGGATTCTGGCCCATCCCATTCCATGGAAATTGTGCTTTGGGCTATAATGGCCTCTGATCACCTATTAATTCCAGTGGCCATCAAAACACTCCATAGCAACTGTTTCCACAGGTGGTTCATGTGCTGGGAGAGCAAATTGCTTTGCAGTGTTCAGAGGAGGATGCAAAAGTTTTTTTTAAGAATGGGTTTTTCCTGATACTCTTGCACTGTATGGCACAGCTGTTGACGTTTGCCATGTTCTGTGTTTCCCCCCATCTTTTCAAGCTTAAACTCCAGTTGCGTCAGCATTTTTTCACAGGAAGATTATTCATCCCTCAGATCATACTGAGTGGCTTTTCTTATACCTTGCAGCCAGCTGTATTTGCTCCTGCAGAAGAGCTCCCATCTAAGTAACATGTTACCCCTATATGAAGGGCCTGGCCATGAACACACTTTGAAAAAAGACAAGTAGTTCAGTTAAATATAGGTAGCACTGCAGGTTATTTGGAAATGGCTCTCATTTCACCACCGCATGGAGCTAGGGTGCCTCCTAGTGGCTCTGTTGCCATATCAAATGTGCAGTTATTCGGAAGTGCGGCCTCTGTTTGACCCCCACTAAACTAAGTGGCAAATATTCCTGTGTGGATTACCCGTTGGCCATGCTCCCAGAGGCTGAGCAGGTTTGCCAGCGTACCACATGTCAAGTTTCTAATTTAGCTTCACTGACTTGAGCTTGAAGCAGAGAGGGTGATTGCTTGTGGCAGAGAAAGAGCCTTGTCACTTGCTCTGTTTGATTTCTTTCAGCTCCACAAGCAAGCTGATATGCAGGAAGAGAAGAACCGAATAGAACGTGTACTTGGCGCAATATCTCAGCCGGAGTTAATACAGAAAGTTCTCACTTTTGCACTTTCAGTGAGTAACCAACAAAATGCTCAGTTGTGTGTGTCCCATGCATCGGACGTTGCATAAACATGGAATTACCGGGTGCCTGTTTTCGAGATCTTGAGAATCTTGGTTTACATTTTTTTACTTTTATTGCTTCTATCATACACATCAAAATCAATGTACAGTGGTACCTTGGTTCTCAAACTTAATCCGTTTCGGAAGTCAATTCCGAAACCAAAGCATTCCAAAACCAAGGCACACTTTCCCATAGAAAGCAAAGCAAAATGGATTAATCCGTTCCAGACTTTTAAAAACAAACCTCTAAAACAGCAATTTAACATGAATTTTATTATCTAACGAGACCATTGATCCATAAAATGAAAGCAATAAACAATGTACTGCAGTCACACAATCAATCAATCAATCAATCAGTAGCTGAACTGGGTTCCACACAGTCACAAAAAAGCTACAAAAACGCAAAATAAATAGTAAAAACAGACAGACCTCAGCGTAACACTCAAAACGGAAGTGTGGCACTCAAAACGGTGCATACTTGGCTTCCGAAAAAGTTCGCAAACCGGAACACCTACTTCTGGGTTTACAGTGTTTGGATTCCAAGTTGTTTGAGTACCAAGGCGTTTGAGAACCATGGTACCACTGTACTACAAATACATATTGTATATTCCTAAATGATTACTGGTATTCTCACAAGACTCAAAATCCTCACGCCACAGCACAATACCTCATTTTTAAAGAAAAGTTAGTTAACGTTGGCTTGGAACATATATGCACAGCTTGATGACAAAGAAACCAAAGGGAAATTGAGCAGCAATTGGTACATCACTTGCCCTGCATATCTCCCACAGCCATAAAATTAATGCAAAATAGGCTGAAAAGAAAGAGACAGAGGAAGGAGCAATGGCACAAAGCTGCAAGAGGTGTAAAGAGTGCAAAGCAGGTTCAGAGTGATTGGCCTCCTTGCCCCTGTATTTTTTCAGAACTGGATCACTCATCAGGCGTATGTTAATATCTTCCTCTGTATGTCTGAGAACTAGCAACTTGTTTGAACTAAAGAAAATGTGTGTGGTAGTGGTAGGCTTGCACTAGTAGTTTACTGTGGTTTACTGCTGAGTGTTCCATTGTAGGTCGGTTCACGTGTGGCCACTGATACCTTGGAAGATTAATCAGTGGTTGCTGCTGTTTTCCTCTGGGTGCTTGAAAGAGACTGGATTGCCTAGGAGTAGAATCTTCAGTCTGAATGTAGAGAAGTGTGGGATACTTGCAGCTTCACAGGCTTAAATGACTGAGAAATAGCAATAATTGCATCTCCTCTGGAATGTGGCCATTACAGAATTGAAATACAGTGGTGCCTCACAAGACGAAAATAATCCGTTCCGCGATTCTCTTCGTCTAGCAGTTTTTTCGTCTTGCGAAGCAAGCCCATTGACGGCTTAGCGGATTAGCGCTATTAGCAGCTTAGCGGATCAGCTGATAAGCGGCTTAGCGGCTTAGAAAAAGGGGGGGAACCCGCAGGAACTCGCAAGACATTTTCGCCTTGCGAAGCAAGCCCATAGGGAAATTCGTTTTGCGAAGCGCCTCCAAAATGGAAAACCCTTTCGTCTAGCGGGTTTTCCGTCTTGCGAGGCGTTCGTCTTGTGGGGCACCACTGTATTTACTGCTGAAACTGGCTGTGGGAATAGTCCGTTGCTGTTAGAATGCCCCCCTGCTCCACAGTATGGTTGATTAATACACATGGGGCTGCCACCAAAACCAGCCATCCCATACCATTCCCCTTCCTTCTGCTTCTAACATCTAGTTATAGCAGTGAATACAATGCAACAGTGAGGCCCAAGAGGCCTGGCTAGTACTGCCATCAACGGAGGGTGTGTCCTGGAAGACTTCCCAGGATCCTTTGCAACACAGAGAAGCAGGCAAGTGAGTTAAATGAAGCAAGAATATCTGAATGCTGCTTCCCCAGACTAGTTAAGTAGGCAAGCTGGTGCTGCAGCTGCACGTGATGGCATCTTGGATGGTGTGTGGGGAACTTAAATGTGGATTCAAGGCTGCTAGAATTACCTGCAATTTCTTACTCCATTTGCAGGAAGAGGTACGTCCTCAGGACACAGTATCTGTCATTGGTGGAGTGGCCGGAGGCAGCAAGCAGGGCAGGAAAGCTGCCTGGAAGTTTGTAAGAGACAACTGGGAGGAACTCTATAATCGCTACCAAGGAGGGTTCTTAATATCCCGGCTAATAAAGGTGCGCACACAAAAAGTTTTGACTAAAGCAGTCATTGAAAATACGAGCCTTTAAAAAGTTCCCTCCCCTCCTGATTGTTTGTGCATTCCTTGTTTTCCAGCTATCAGTGGATGGATTTGCAATTGACAAAATGGCTGCAGAGGTTAAGGTAAGACAGTCTGATCTGCATCTTGGCTGATGGCATTGCCAGGGCCTGTGCATTTAGAGGCCAATAAAGGGGTGATATGCCTGACCTAATTCCTCTGTGCACACTCTTGGGGCATCCTCATTGTGGGAGGGAGTAGGGGCAAGGACAAATATATGTCAGAGCAAGGTATTCTAGAACTCTCTTTCCTGACTCGGCATTCTCCCGATAAATAAAATCAAGTGTGCAAAGAAGCCAATCGATGTGAATTGATTTTGTCTTATGTAAGGGTTGAATGACCAAACCCCTAACCAAGGAAATTGCCATGGTTACAGACTTTTGACTTTTTCTTTAAAAACCATCAGTTTTAAGCACGTTACACTATAGGGAGAGTTCTTTTCCCCAGGGTTGTGCTGCAGAGGGATTAATTGGCTAGCATATCACAATGAAGGGAGCACAGAATAGATGGGGGTCATAAACCACTGTCACTCAAAGTGTTGGGACATTTAAGTTGCCTGTTGCACTGTTCTACTGCCCATGATGGCGGTCACTGAATTATACCAGGGTAAAGGTAGGATTTAACTATAGCTGTCTCAGATAACACACAGAAATACTACTACTACAACAACAACAACAACAACAACAACAACAACAACAACAACAACATATTTATACCCAGCCCATCTGGCTGGGTTTCCCCTGCCACTTTGGGTGGCTCCCAATAGAATATTAAAAACACGATAAAACATCAGACATTAAAAACTTCCCTAAACAGGGTTGCCATCAGATGTCTTCTAAAACTCAGATAGTTGTTTATTTCTTTGACATCTGATGGGAGGGCTTTCCACAGGGCGGGTGCCACTACCAAGAAGTCCCTCTGCCTTAGTCTGAGTCCAAATCAGAGAGAGATTTGGAGGCAATGGCATTTGGGGTTATTATAGTGATCAAGACCTGGTAAACCTCACTTGGTCTGTGGAAGTGCATACTGAATGTGCTCTACATATTCTTCAGCAGTCTGCAAGGCCCCGATGAACACTGTTCTAACCTTAGCAAAGATTGATTTTGCTAATTAGTTCTGTGTGAAAACTAGCCCCATACCCACATTTCTATGTAGCTTGATTGTCCTGAGATGGATGAATATATGCCAGAATATATTTATCGTTTTGCTGTCCTCTATACATCACCTTGGGTACTTGAAGGTGGCGCTGTGGTCTAAACCACTGAGCCTCTTGCGCTTGCCGATCAGAAGGTCGGCCGTTCGAATCCGTGCAGCAGGGTGAGCTCCCCTTGCTCTGTCCCAGCTCCTGCCAACCTATCAGTTCGAAAGCACACCAGTGTAAGTAGATAAATAGGCACCGCTGCGGTGGGAAAGTAGATGGCTTTTCCGTGCGCTCTGGTTTCCGTCAGTGTCCCGTTGCCCAGGAGCGGTTTAGTCATGCTGGTCACATTACCTAGAATGCTGTCTGTGGACAAATGCCAGCTCCCTTGGCCTGAAAGTGAGATGAGTGCTGCAACCCCATAGTCACCTTTGACTGGACTTAACCGTCCAGGGGTCCTTTACTTTTTTACCTGCTTGAATAAGCATAAGGACAATTTATTGTTACAAAAAAAAAACACTATCTATGGCTGTAAACTTAACACCTGCCTTTCTCCCTGGGAGTATAGGATATCTTCTCACTGTGGCAACATAGAAAAATCAAGACAATTTAAAGCAGAAACTTGCAAAAGCATTTAGCTGCCTTAATGGTAAACATGCTCTGGGTTGCATCCAGATACACATGCCCAACTGAGCAGTCCCTGTTCTTGTAGTTAGGTTCTGCTTTTTTTGCCCACCTTGTATTTAAAAACACACACACACACACACACACACAACTTTTATTTCCTGTGGAACTGAGACCTCTATCCTAAGATTCAAACTTATTAAAATGACATATATGGAACTCCCAGTGGATGTTGTTTTGTTTTATATAGGCTTTCTTTGAGAGTCACCCAGCTCCGTCAGCTGAGCGCACCATCCAGCAGTGCTGTGAAAACATTCTGTTGAATGCTGCATGGCTGAAGCGCGATGCCGAAAATCTGCACCAGTACCTCCTGCAGCGCAAGGCCTCACCGACTGCTGTGTGAGCCCACCCTCACCCACCTCTGACATCCCAACTGCTGTGGCCCAACTGCCTCGGTGCGAGGAGGAGGAGCTGCTACCCAACAGCTGAATCATACGCCAAGGAAATTGGAGTCTTTTCTCAAACCAAGGGGATTGGACAATGAATGTAGTTAACTGGTTCCTGCTCACACTCCAAAACTAAATTCTATTAAAAAAATTATCAACAATTCAGCAAAAACAGAAACACCCTGTAAATATAATGGTAATAAAATAGAGGATAACAAAACTGTGAAACTTCCTTAAGCCTTGTCAGTGGTCAAAATATTTAACACCCCTCCTTTCTTTACACTTACTGATGATTTTTTAACCATCCCTCTCCCATTTTCTAAAAAAAAAAGAAAGAAGCAGAAGCAGGGAAACCAGTGGTTTCTAGGCAAGTTAAATTCTGTGGCACGTCGAGGGCAGGAATAGGTTAATGCCTCTGAGCACGCCAGAGAGCACACTACAAGACAGCAAAAACATGTACGTGTTTTGTGGATTGGTTCAATAATGAAAGGCAGCTTGGCACACAACCCAGTGGGTAGTGCCGAGTTAGGTGTTTCTGGAGATGTCCTGTAATCTCAGATTATATTTGAAGGCTTGTAAGAGTCCTGCCCTTCCCAATCTCTTGTCTTACTATCTTTTGAGGGAAGGAGAAATCAAATGTTCTGTCTCTGCCTGCCCCTCTCTTCTTTTGATTTCATTTGCTGATGTCCTTCTTAGAGATTTTAAAAAAAAAATACACAACCCTGTATGAAAACATCTTTTTCAGCCACATGAAAAAAAATAAAAATAAACAATTCATGCCACCCTTTTCTCATTCTTTAAATTATATCCTCCCACTGCATGCAAATAAAGATTTAGTACTGTGACTGGATCCTTCTGGGCCGCTGTTATGGCTGGCCCCCTTTATGCATAACACTGTAGTTTGTCTGAAAGACTCACCTTGTTTGAAAACCAAAACACCGCCCCTAAATACCTTGTGACTGCAGCTTTCCAACCCCCTCCCCCCTTTCTTTGGTGACGTTTGGTAATTTGATTCAGAAGCCTTAAAACTTGTACTAGCTGGCATGATGATGAAATTCTAAGTTGTGTGCCATCAGTTGCTTACCAGAGTAGCATGTTCCTGCTAACCAGATTTCAAACCCGACACCACTCCTCCCACAGACGTTTACAGTTCCCTTTTTTAAAAAGCACCTTTTTAAAAAGGAATTCATATTCGGTGTGGCTTTAACTGTTATTTCAGAAGGTCATCAGATACTAGCTGTCAAACTGCTTCCCTGGAAACACATTTTTTGTGCTATTGTTTTAAAAGAAAAACAAAAGGAAAAAAATCAGACAAGTTGGCGTTAATAAAAAGGAAAGTCAATGTGAAACTGAAGAGTCTTGGTTTTGGTATGTGTGTGTTGGTGGAAAAGCTGGAAACTAACTTTTTTTTTTGTACGTACCTTGGGCTGTCTTGCCATGACACTGAATCCCTTTTGATGGGCTGTAATATGCAAGGATGAGGGTCTTCCCTATTTATCTTTAATTCTGCTATCACTTGGAAGGCTTCAGAGTCAGAGGTCACTCTGCAATGCCACAAAGTCAGGTGGCTGCTTCATGTGAGAGATTTTGGGTGTCATTAATGGTAGCATAGGTGGAATAAAGTACATTTAACCTATGGGGCACAAAGGACTGGGACTTTCGCTTGCATAAGCCCCAATGAAATAATTCAGCTCTTTGACAGCTCATATTGATTTCAGTAGGGCTGCTGTGGGGGAAATTTCCAATGGTTTGTGTTTCATGTTAATTAGCAAGCGTGTGATTTTTTTTGCATTTCATTTTAATGGAGCTTGCACAGGAGAACTGCTTAGTGGAATGTGCTATTTGCACTTTTTTCTGTTACAATACATGAAACTTAAGTAATGACTTACCTCATGGGTGTCAGTAAAATCTAAATTCAGCCAGCAAGTCTAGATCCAGCTACATGTATTGGATCATCCTTGTGGCTACAAAAAGGCAGGCTTGGGGAAGGAATTGGGAGGGTGCTGGCTGGGTCCTAGAGTCCTCCTCTGCCTCCACAAAGCCTACTAAGTGCTTCTGCTCCTTTGGAAAGGAGGCGGGCGGGCTCTAGGACCCTGCCAGAGTCCCTTCTCCTTCCCAAAGCCCTGCACCTCGCTTACTACTAGGGCTCTGGGATGCTTCCAGAGCCCTCATACCGCCTTCCAAAAGGGAGGTAAACCCATTATTGTAGCTTTGCACAGGTGTGTGTGTGTGGTGGTGGGGATAATTAAATTGAGAGAGGGTTTCCTCCTATCTCCATTTATTTATTTCTTAACACACTGCATAAAGCTGTGATTGCATAAGTAAAATAAGCATAAGAAGCGGGTTACCTATATTCCATGCGACGATTCTGTTCTGGCTGCCGCTGTAGTTGTTTGTATGAAAGCTGTCTCACAGAAATGCAGGGATCACTAACCTTTGGTTCAGAGGCCTGATCTGGCCCCTCAAGCAAATGCTTTTGACACCCACTCTCCACCTTCCTGATTTTGGTGAAAATCTGCCCAGCCTAGCATCCTGACGTGGATGTGTTTCTATCCTGAGATCTTTTGAAGGAAGGCGGTATATAAATCTAATAATAAATTGTCTCCTCCCATCATCAACTCATTTATTTGATGAGTGGGTAGGGGGCATTCAGCCCTCTCAACTGATCTGCATGAATCTCCTTTGGAGGGGTGTGGTGTGTGGGTGTGTAAGAGAGAGAGAGAGAATATGTGACTGGCATGTGGCCTCAGAGGGTTGGCTAAAGAGAAATGCAGTCCTTGAACCAAGAAACATCACCCACCCCTGAATTAGAGGTTAGACATATTTCAAAAGCCATAGACTGTTAGGAGTTGAGCATGCACATTCCACTCTAAGGGCGAGATGTCTTTAAATGGGTATCTGCACTTTAATGTGGAGAGAGGGATGAGAACCACATACCTATTGTGCAGCACACTGTCAAGGAACCTTTATTAACACAGTGTTATGTTACAAAAGTTGATGTCTACCTACCTGGCTCTTGTTGCCTTGCAGAACAAAGCAGCAAGGAATTAACCATTGGCATTGGCATTGACTATTGACCCACCCCCTAACCACTAAGCATTTGTGCCTGTGTTGCTTTTTACGGGCCTTTTGAAGAGGTTTGTGGGTGGGCTGCCCTAGTTAACACTCTCACACTTAATGCTGCAACTTGATACTGCGTTGTCAAGTCTTGAGGTTGGACACTGTGAGCCAGTTGATTACCTCCTAATCTGTCACCTGGTTCAGCTGCCACCTCCTAAATGGTGTTGAGCCATATACATCCTGTGCCAGCTTTCTTTGAACACACGCTCTGAAGTGCTGTTTTGAAAAACATGACATTGTGCTGGATCAAACACTCTTAACCTTGCATGTAACCTTCACTGCCCTTCAGATGCCTGAGCTGGAATTTAGGGCCCAGGAACATACTTGCAACAAAATTAGCAGGTCCTTAATGGTGGGAGGACACCTCAGCCTTCTTTATAACCAAGCTGGCTGTGGCACCTTCCAGCCTACTAGTTCAAACAAGCATTCCTCCTTCTGTCCAGTCTGTGTTCTCCATAACTTCACATTCTGTGATGGTGCTCCCACTGACTTCCTTTCTTCACTAGTGTTCAGCTATTGCCTTCAGCTCAAGCATGTGCCTAGAGCAAACAAAGGGAAGATGAAAGACAGCTTCTTTTTTACAGACTAGGTTAGCATTTGGTTTTTAAGTTTTATGGAACATCTGTCATGTATGATCTAGTTGAGATCCCTGCATTGCAGGGAGTTGGACGATGACCCTCGCAATCCCTTCTGACTCTACAAGTCTATGCTTCTATGAAATACCAGCATGCTCAGGAGCTGCACCTCTAATCAAGATAATTGTTTATGGACCATCAGGCTGGCTAAATTATCTTAGATGAAATTAAGTTCATTGATTTTTCTTTAGCCCTGGCTGTGGATTTCAATTATTTCTAATGCTTGGGTCTTTAGTTATGGTACCTCAAATTTAAAGGATGCTGAAATCTTATATTGATGCACTCTGAAATGTACCTTGCATTACACAGCCACCCCACCTGTTTCCAAAATTTGTACTCGCTTTCTCTAAAATTGTCAAGATGGCTTCCCTGAGCTCATGGAACAATGAGACACCACTTGCTTCTCAGAACCCATCTTGCATGTGTTTACATTTGGGCAAAGTTCTTGTCCAAGGGTCCATTTGGGTAATAGTGTAAGGAAGCATGGTGGTGCAGTTGAAGCACATGTAGTTTGCGCATAAAATGTTCCAGGCTCAATCCCTGGCATCTCTAGATAGACTGGGAAATACCCTGCTTAAATAAAGTGTGGCAGTGGGGAAGGGAGAGAGAAATAACCTGGCAACTAAATTACAGTTGTACCTTGGATCTCAAAATGCCTTGGCTCCCGAACAACCAAAACCCGGAAGTGAGTGTTCTGGTTTTCAAACGATTTTCGGAAGCCGAATGTCCAGCACAGCTTCCACAGCTTCTGATTGGCTGCAGGGCTCTCCTGCAGCCAATCGGAAGCTGCACCTTGGTTTTTGAATGGTTCTGGGAGTTGAGAACCAAGGTACGACTGTACAGCCATTTCTCCCTTCGGGGGGAAAATACACAAGTGGGGTAACATAGCTTGCACAGTGGTTTCCAATCACTGCTTACCTGGCCAGGGTATCTAGGCTTCAGATGGTGATCTTAACACCCAGGCTGCTGCAAAGATGGTCCCTCTTGTATCTAGTCCCAAGCAGCATTGGACTTCAAAGGAAGTCACTAGCACTTTGAATTTTGATTGGAATTGGACTTTGAATTTTGAATTTGAATTTTGATTGAAATACGGTTAAGCTCCTGGTGACCAGTCCTAGTTAGGAGCCTTCCACATATATTCTGAACTGGAAGGGCTGTAGCTTAGTGGTAGAGCACCTGCTTACATGCAGAAGATCCCAAGTTGGATCCCGGACATCTGTAGGTAGGTGTGCCAGTATGTGCAGCGTATACTGACTTGCAATGGTTTGATTCGGCAAAAGGCAGCTTCCTATCTTCCTAATTAACCGAAGTTGTCAAACCTTAAATGGCAGCCCTATAAACAACGGTCTTATCTTAGAAGCAGCCAGAATGTGGATAATCATGGGTAGACTGTATCCAAGGAGATGTTGCAAGTAGCACACAAAAGACTTTGGCTGAAGTTAATTCAACAAATAAATATTCCACCAAGCCTATCGGATACCAGCATGTTTTATGTGACTGAGCATTTTGTCCACAGATGGATGCAGAAGGTGTTTGTGTGACCACCAGCAGAATTGACACACCTCTTCTGGGAATACCCTTCATTTCCTGGAGAAATGGGAGGCACAGCACACAACTGCTGGAACTTTTCTTCTCCACTCCTTACCTGATATACATCAACCACTGCATGACTTGATGAATTAATGACAGGCAAAAAATGAAAATGCTGCTATGAAGTAAGTTAAGTGGTTGGGGCAGCATGGCAGGCAGGCAGGCAAAGAGAGACAGGTGGTCTGTGTTAATGTAAAAGAGTGAAAGCTTCAATAAACTATTAATTACCAAAGAAAGAAAAACAGCATTCTAGACACACCCACAACTGAAAAGCAAAAGTGTCGAAATCAAGATAGTTATGGGCCACTTTTTGCTGTCACTCTGGGCTTCTCTGATATCGTCCTGTGCTCCAAGATATAGTAAACACCAAACCACTCAGAAATGCTCCCCTAAAAAACAATTTGATGGAGTATAGCTGCTTGATAACCATAAAGCAGGCTTGATAAGTAGTTGTTCCTTGCGTCTTGCCAATTTTGCTTCAACTTTATGTCCCTTGACTTCTGATAATCCCTCCCATCCTGCTAAACTGCCTCTAGCTCACTGTCAAACTAAGGAGCCGATTGAGCTTAGGAAATGTCTACCACTCGGGTTATCTCTGTTTCCCAGAGAGTGACCAGATCTTCAACAGGAGGGCCAAACATCAACAAGAAACTTTCCAAGACCAGACATAAACCATTTGGCTTCCACAGGACTTCAGAGAAGACCATCCCAATTGGACTACTGCCCCTACAAAGCAAATTAGCTGCTGCAAGCCAACCCTCCATCTCTGTGGTAGTAGTCTGACCCACCAACATTACTGAAAGCCACTCCACATTCAGAGACTAATTTTGTCAGCTTGGGTAAGGAGACGGTTAGGTAGTGGGTTGATTTGGTTGCCCAACACCAAGAAGGTGCCCTTCTTGGTTGCCCAATACCAAGAAGTATGTGAAATTCAGGCTTAACTGGATCTGGATCCTGATGAGGGAGAAAGAAATATTGGACTCCATGTGGCCAGTGGACAAGGATGATGGGAGCTGTTATCCAATAACATCCCTACCCATTCTAGATCCTAAAGCTTATTTTGGTACTGCCCCAAGATCCCAGGTGAAATAACAGGAAGAAATCAACTCCCCGCCCCCATTCATCTACTCAGGTCTCAGTAACATGAGCCATGTTGACGCATTTATCCATGGTTATTAATAAATTGTAAGAGTTTCCTTATCCACTGATCTGGCACTGAGTGAAACACCAAATGAGTCCAGGGCAAGTTGGGTTGTTAATGCTGTTGGAAGGATGAAGATGAGGATGAGAAATGGGCCTTGTTCTGGAATTTCCAAACGCACCTGCTAGTTTAACTTTCATCACTAACTCCCCTTGCCTATGACTACTGTAACAGAAGCACCCTTGCTCCTTCCCACGGAATCCACAGGGAATCCATGCAAATAGATGTTATAAGGGAGTAGATTTTACTAAAGTGACACAGCAGCAGCAACTAATAAGTATAGAGTGTGTTATAAAGTGTGTAATAATCACAAAGCACTACTTGTGACATGAGATCTGGCCATGGTGATGCATGCCTTAGTTATATACCGGTTGGACTTACAGGCACATCCAACTCTATAGAGACTGCGATCTACTCCCAGTATAATAAAACTGGCAATGATCTACCCATTGTCATTGCCCATATTGTCAAGAGAGACCAGAGTTGTTGAACTTTTTGGGGTGAGGGTTGCATCAAATCGCTCAAGCAATAGTCTACAACTTTCCCTTCTTTCCCCCCACTGGGGGAAGCGCAACAATGGGACCTAGCGCCAGGGGAGGGGGGCGTCATGATCGCTCAGGAGCAACTAGGCAATCTCTTCTTTAACTCCTGCGATCCATTACGAGAACCCTGACGATCTACCTGCCGTTTGCGGTCGACCGGTTGGACATTGCTGGACTACTGTAATACACTCTACATGGGGCTGCCTTTGAAAAATGTTCAGAACCTTCAGCTGCCCCAGAATGCTGTGATTCAATGTAATACCTGAAAAAGGTATTTAAATATACTTTCCAGAAGAAACCAGAGGCCTTTCTCCTGGGCATAGTCGGCCAATTGGTGCCAAAGAAGGATAGAACTTTCTTTATGTATGCTACAGCAGCAGCAAGAATACTCATCGCAAAGCATTGGAAGACACAAGATTTACCCACCTTGGAAGAATGGCAGATGCAAGTAATGGACTATATGGAAATGGCGGAAATGACAGGCAGAATCCGAGACCAGGGAGAAGAGTTGGTGGAAGAAGATTGGAAGAAATTTAAAATCTATTTACAGAAACACTGTAAAATTTTTGAATGTTGGTGACGTTGAAATGAAATGAAGTGGTTCTAGTAATAAGGCAAAATAAGAATATGCAAGAATGGATTGATATTAGATGAAAATTTGAAGCTATAATATATGAGGATAAATAATTAAGGGTAAATTAAGAGGGTATGAATTTGCTGAACCAATTTTTAAATGGAATACAAAAAAGGGAGGTGTGAGGAAGTCAGGAAAATAAGTTAATGAACGGTGAGAAATTAAAAAAGGGATTTTTATTTTGTTTTTATCATTTTTCTTTTTTTATGTAAAAATTTGATTTTTGTATTTCTCTTGTGTTTCCTTTTTTTTCTACTGTATTGTAACTTTTTGTTCACTTTGTTAAAAAATTTCAATAAAATATCATTTAAAAAAAAGTTGTTTTCCAGATCTTGTACATGCATCCCATGAGAAATGTCAAACCTTTCATGTTAGAAACTTATAATTAGATGATGTATCTGACAATCATGGCACATAGCATGGGGCAGAGTAACATAAGCAAGGGAAGAGGTTAGAAAACATAGCAATACATTTAGTAAATATATTAGCATACTCAGGCAAACATAAAGCATGTGGAACATCAGCAGCCTGCACTTATTTATGTTTACTCAGAAGGAAATTTCACCTCTCTTACTAGGTCTCACCCCCCACCCCCATGTAAGTGTGCACAGGATCACAGCCTACATCTTTCCCACAAATCTTTATTAAGGGAATTTTCCCTTTTTTTAAGCAAACTACTGCGCTCCATTAGACCTAACACCGTCATGACGTACGAGCCATAACTGGCCAATCGGCGCTTGAGGAAGAGCAAGGCGGGCGTCGGCCGGTTGAAAACGAGGGGAGGGGAGAGCTTGCTCTTGTTCCTGCGTCTTGGCTGTTGCGTGAGCACGTTGGTTACGCACGAACGTTACGTGCCTGAAGGCGGGCTGGGGCCTGGGAGAGGCCTGACCAGTCCAAGTCAGTCAGTCAGTCGAGTCAAGTCAGTGAATAAGGGAGCGAAACAGCTTCCCCTCAGGGAGGCTGCGTGTGAGAGGAGCGTGAGGGCTTTTTTTTTTTTTTTTTTTGTACGCACGCCCCCACCCACGCACGCCCTCGAGCTCTTTTGTTTTCCTCCTCCGGGTGAATTACTTCGCTTCACCTCGCCGCGCGCGCGCTTTTTTTCGGTTTTTTTTTTTTTGAAACTCCCCTCTTCCTGTCCGTCCCCCGCCTCCTCCCCCTCGTCCTCTTCCGCCGCCACAAGGAGTTGTGTGTGGGGAGGGGGGGAGGGGAAGTAGTAGAGGAGAGGAGAGTCGTTTCCGCCGGGGGTGGGGCCACCCCGCCGCAGCTGAGGGAGAGAAGTAAAGAGCGCGAAGGGAGAGAGCGGCCGGCCGAGTGAGCGGGGACAGCGGCAGCAACAGCAGGCGGCGGCGGCGGCGATCACCGACTCCGGTGCTCCCTTTCCCTCTCCCTCCCCCCCTCCGCCTCTCCTCCCCGCCAGGCTCTCTCGCCTCACGCCGCCGCCAACATGGAGCTCATTACGATCTTGGAGAAGACGGTCTCGCCAGGTAAAAACGGGGAGAAGGAGGGCTGGGCGGAGGCAGGGGAGGCGGCATCCCGACAGGCCCCTCTCTCCATGGGGATGGGCGGGAGGCCAGGGGAGGAAAAACCAACTGCCTCCCCCCCCCATATAGAATAATATGTGGGGGGTGGGTGCTATTTAAAGGTGGGTGGTCGAGGGGGAGAAAGGGGTGTCAAAGGAATGAATGGTCTCGGAAGGGAAAGGGAAGGCCACGGGGGGAGGGGGAAGCCGAGGATGCCGGGCGGTTGGAAAAGGGGCTCCTGCCTTCTGGTGTGGGCAGCGAAGAGGTACGTTTTTTGGGGGGGTCAATGTTGGGGGAAGGACGAGGAAAGAGGGTGGGTGGGTGGGGGGAGGTCAGTTAGTTGGATGGGTATTTCCGCCAGCCCCACTGAAGCGGTGGGCCGAGAGTCGGTGGGTGCCCAGGCAGAAAGCTTCATCTCCGCCCCTATGTTGGTTAGGGGGGTCCGTTGGGTGGCCTGAGTGGGTGAGGGGAGGGCGGGTGGATACGAGCGAACGGGCTCTGCGTCAAGAGGGCAGCGATGTGGGGCGGGGGGTCCTGTGCGAGGCGAGCATGGAGGCGCCTCTCGTGGCACGAGGGAGGGAGAAGGGAAGGGTGGGGTGGAAGCTGCCTCTGCGAAAGGCGCCTCGGCATATGGCTGTGGGGCAAGCCGCCTTTTCTGCTCCTCGTGTGCGAAGGGCGACGGGTCTCTCCCCCCCCCGGATATGCTCGCTTAGAGGGGGAGAGAGGGAATAAGTCTTGTGTGAATTGCGGGGTGGGTCGTGAGAGCGGGTCCCAGGCGGGGTCAGTAGAGGTCTGGGTGTGAGATCAGGATCTCTGGCAGCCTTTGACACTCGGACTGAGATGTAGCGCCGCGGGAACTTGCACACTTACATAAGAAAGCGGTCCATGTGCAGGCCGGAATTGGCCGAGGGTGGTCTTGTCTCTAGCCTGGGGTGCAGGCCCAAAGCGGAGAGGTGGGGTGGCAGCAAGAAGCGCCCCCGTGCTCAGAGCTGGCAGACTGGGGAAGTAGTGCGGCCCAGCACATGTTGGGGGAAGTTCAATGCATCTCTCCTCTCCCCCACTTCCAAAATACGCTTCGATTTGGAGGGATACGATCTCGGGTCTCCAGAAGTGGGACTCTCGGGTGATGCACACCAGACCCACTCGCTGTGTCGGGGAGGCGATCTCCCCGCTATCCCGCCTTTGGGGAGAGAATGTATCATTTCTTTCTCTCTCTCTCTCCGCCCCCCCCCCGGCCCGCCGTGAATGGAACCGAGAAAGTGAATTTCCCAGTCATCTTGAGGTGTTTCTTGCTGATAGAAACGAAGTTTGACTAGGAGGAGAAAGAGCTCCCGAGGCCCTCAATATCGGGAGGGGTCTGTTGCTGGACGCCTGGTAGGAATGTGAGCATGTGGGCGCTTCTAGATTGGTGTGGGGTGTCAGCGCCTTGATTCAAGCAGTAGACAGAGGGGCGAGCAGATGGGGGAGTTACTGCTGAGCCGGAATTGGGGGCCGCCACTGACACCCCCTCGTGTATGTCCCCCTCCCGTCCTCCTAATCCCCTGCAGATTGCACCGAGCTTGAGGCAGCTCAGAAGTTCCTGGAACAGGCGGCCATCGAGAACCTGGTAAGAGAAAAACCGGGCTTGGGCTGCCCTTGGGTGGGGTTTGGAAAAGCGAAATCCCTTTCCTGTGTGTGTTTTATTATTATCATTATTTTTTTTTAAAAAAAAAGCTATAGCAGGCCGAACCGCCATAGAGGGGCGCAGCCTAACTGAAGGGTTTTTTTTCTCTCTTTTTTTTCCTTTTTCTCTCTCGCTCTCTCTTTTTGGGGGAGGGAGGGGGAAATGCAGGAGGCAGCCAATGGCAAGACTCCCGGGAGTCGCGCCACCCAATCGTGAGGGCGCGCCGGGCCCGCGGGAGGGAAAAGGAAGGGGAGGGCGATTTGGCTCTGCCGCGCTGCATGCATGGAGGGAAAGGCGGGGGGAGGAGGATGGATAGATGAGGCCTGCGGGGGCCGGCCATGTGGGGAAGCCGGCATGAGTAGCTAGCTAGATGCCGCCGGAGGAGGAGGAGGAGGCCGCCGCTGCATGAAACGGGCCAGTCCGCCTAAGTGCTCGAAGGCGGGCCTACCTTAGGTTTCGTTTTTCCCTACTGGCTCCCCTCCCTAATTTTAGGGCTTGCCATGCTGGGCCTCCGAACCTCCCTGCATTTTCCTTTCATTTTCCATTCTTTTACAACTCCACCCCATAGCCCTATTCTTAAAACGTCTCCCTTGAATTTGCATGCTTTATAAATAATATTTTCCTCGTTTTCTTCGAGACTCTTTTTTGAAATCTGTTGTTGGTCTGTCTCTTAATGCCCTCAGCACATTTTTTCAGTTTCTAAAACTTTGTGAAATAGTAATTCATTTCTGTATGCAAAAGCCTTGCTTAAGAAGGCAAGTAGGGATACATTGTAAAAGGGGACACAGCCAAGTGGGTGTCCTGAGTATGTCACCCACTAAACTAATGTAGAATGCATCTTAGGTTATGTACTTGAACTGACAGCACATAAAGCAGTGAAGAAAAATTCAGTTCACTGTATATTCTAGAAAGTAGGAGAGGAGAAATGGGTAACTGAAGCCTTTTATTGGATCAATTTAAGATGAGTGTATTGAGTTTAGCGCTTGATCTCCACGCTGGATGGAAAGGTGATTGACATTGCCTAGATTATTTGTTTTAATAAAGGCAAATGAGCCTGTCTTTCAGATGATGGAATATTTAGACATGCATACATATTTAGGAAAGATTATTCAACATACATTGAAATCAGTAGTACCATGTCCCAATTCGTTATTAGACAGGTATTACTGAGGTAGTGTTGCACGTTACATTCATTATTTGAGAGAACCTTTAAATGGCTCTTCATAACTAACACGTCTTGGGCCCCTGCCTTTAAAATCTGTGGGAATACTCTTGAGGCTTTGGGTTGACTCCAACAATCTTGGAGGCTTTCAGTGAAGTATCATTTCTGAATTGCATATTATGTGTTGCATTGGCATTGTTGGGTGAGTGAATAACTTACTAGGCTTCAGGTGACAAGCTGTATTCTAATTTCCATATAGGTGCTTACCTGAATCCTCCACCCCATCCACCCTGTTTCTATTTAATTTGCAGGGTCATGTTTTGTAGGTTGCTTTGCACTGAAATACAAGGGACGCAGGTGGCGCTGTGGGTTAAAGCCTCAGCGCCTAGGACTTGCTGATCAAAAGGTCAGCGGTTCGAATCCCTGCGGCGGGGTGCGCTCCCGCTGCTCGGTCCCAGCGCCTGCCAACCTAGCAGTTCGAAAGCACCTCCGGGTGCAAGTAGATAAATAGGGACCGCTTACCAGCGGGAAGGTAAACGGCGTTTCCGTGTGCGGCTCTGGCTCGCCAGAGCAGCGATGTCACGCTGGCCACGTGACCCGGAAGTGTCTCCGGACAGCGCTGGCCCCTGGCCTCTTAAGTGAGATGGGCACACAACCCCAGAGTCTGTCAAGACTGGCCCGTACGGGCAGGGGTACCTTTACCTTTACCTTGCACTGAAATATTTGATGTTAACACATACTTGCTATTTTTAGAGGTCATGCTGTACTTTTTCTACAGTGAAATAGAAATAAAAGGAGTAAAGACAAAGGGAACATTTGTATGCGTGTTACCTGAGCAGTGTCTTCCCGCCACCCAGTAGCGTTTCTGTGAATAGCCTGACTGTTGCTTCTCTTGAAAGTTAAGCAACAGAGGGACTTTGAGATGTTCTTGTATGGTTTCATACACCACCTGTGGATAGACAGACAATGTTCTTCTTGGGGTTAAAGCTCATGAGTTATAAAGAAGCAAGAATGTTCATGTGTAAGGTAATCTGCACCAAAATGTTCCTTTAGTGCTATGCTGATTTACTTCTTGTGCTGTGTAACGAATGCCCTTGGCCCTGAAGATATTGCATGTTTTAAATTAATGTTAAAGGTAACATTAACTATGTAAGACCCATTGCCTAGCTATCTCCCTGCCTTGCCACAATGTTTTGGTTAAGGTGCAGCCCCCTTCCAATCAAAGCATCATATTTTAAAAATTTATCAGAGTTGCATTCTACCCTCATTCAAAAGTGTATACAAGGTATCCCATTCTATTCTCACAGTATATTTGAGATACCTGGGGTTGAGGGACAGTGGTTGGCCCAAGACCAACTGGTGAGCTTTATGACTCTGTGTGGATTTGAAACTGGGTTTCTCAATTCAGTGTCTAGTGTACTATTTGCTGCACCATACTTGTTCTTACTGTGAGTCCTGCAAAGAGCTGGAAAATATTTGCAGGTCATATGTGCAAAGTGCACAGATTTTAAGTGACCTAGATCTAGGTGATTAGGGGCCAGCTTTGCCACAAATAGAAATAAGTTAATAATTGAGTGCTATCACAACTTTTAGACATCAGTGACATTCCCCTAGTGTCTGTGAATTGAGCATAGACTTAAAACCTTGTGTGTTAGAGATGGGAAGGACATCTTATGAGATAAAACACAGGATTTCCAATCAAATAGTGCTTTCAGAACTTGTTTTGTCAAGGCAGTTTGTAGCTCTGGCCTTACTTGCACTCCCTGAGGTGAAGTCCTGTGTTGCAGTACTTTAGGATTGTTTTAAGTTTTCTTCCTGGACTGCTGTTTACCAGTATAACATTCGCTGCCCCTTGAATTCAGAGTTCCACACTCTGCATAAAATGCAGTGTGATTTTATTTTTTTAGGACAGAATGATAACTGGGTGGAGGAGGATCAGGAGATTGCTGCACAGCAGAGAGCAGGACTGAGTCAGGTTCTACAATACACGGTTAAATGCATCCTTACCTTAATTTACCCCTCTATAGATCAGCTTCATTGCAAAATTGCAACCATCCCTCTTCACCTAAGCTTTCTAAAGTTATCCTTTTCAGCCATATAAACACTTACCCAAGTTGCTTTCTATCTACTCACTTGTCAACTGCTCAGAGTTTTCTCTCATATTGTGTATGAGAGAGGTGAATCGCCATAAGCATTCCATAACCCTGCGTAGTCCAAATGGGAGGTGCATGTGTGACGTGTGGACCGCATGTCTAGTCTTGCTTCCTGTACCACCCATGTTCAGGCTAAGGAAGTTCATACTGGGTGGATTGAAGGGCAGGGTATAAGGCAGAGTTTGGCAATATTTTGTGGCCTGTGGGCATATTTGGAAACAGGAGAAATTATCATAGGCTACAAACACATGCCACAGCCAAAAACACACAACATCATCTATTGGCTACAACAGAATGCTGCTTTTGTGCCTAATTTTACTGGGGGGGGGGTGTTTACCCTGTGGGTGCCAGCCCATGTGTGTGCACATGTGCAACTGTAGGAACCACATTAGTGACCCTTGATACGTGAGATTGTGTAAGAGCATCTTGAGCTGGTGTGGGATGAGGGAAATTGGTTGAAAGATGGGAGAATGGATTGGGATTCTACAGGAAAGCTGAGAAAAATTCCAACGTTGCTGTTTAGGGACCAGCCGTGGATAGAGTATGGGGGTGGAGAGGCTGAGATATGAATAATACCCATGGGGATTTGGATTTGTTTTTCCTTTAAACAGATACCCTCCAAGCTGCATAACAAGTCACTTTTTGAAAGTGAGGAAACTTCCAAAAGCAGTTAGTAATATGTCATGGGTTTGTATGTAATTTCCATACAAAGAAAGTATAAAAATTATAATAGGCAGCCCCAATCCCTCAAGCACTCTGAAATACTGACAAGTCTGTGATTCCTAGACACCAGTACTGAGCTTTCAGGTGTCACTATACTAAGATTCCTGGATCTTTGTGACCTGGCTATGCTCCTCCATCAAACTGGCCTGAGGATGTGCCTTAAGTAAGCATTGCAGTTTGTGCCATTGGATGTTCAACCACCCACCCTGTGCTGTCCCACCGTCTGCACATCCAAACTGGGTAAATAAAACTTGATGAATATCCAAACTCTACAACCTACCCTTTACCATTTGCTGTTTTTCTTTTCATGATTTCTCTTCAGCCATCCATTACTAGTCTGCCAGTGCACTCCAGTGTCACTGAAAATAAAGGGGGATTTAAATCTGTCAAGTGCTTTTGAGCAAATTGCAGTTTAACACCCATCCTGGTTTGTTGCTAGAATTTTATAGAGCCATCCTAGTTGAATGTTGGCTAAATATTTCCCAGTTCGTTCATCATATTAGCACATGAAGACCTTTGGGTGACAGTTTCCTTATTAGGAGATCATGTTCGAACATGCAGAACAACTCCTGTGTCTTTCGCCAAATTGACTGCTTTAAAAACCACTGCTAGCTACTTCTAGGATTTAGTTTGAAGTCACATTTCTTTTACAGCAGGGCAGTCAGCACTGAGATGTCTGGAAAAGCCCATGAGTCAAAAAGGACACAATTGATAGTAACTTTGTGTACTTACATAGGGTGGAAATGCTACTGATACTCAGTGAAGCTGCACTGAAGATAGTTAGCATGACTAATATTAGTTTCAGTAGGTCTATCTTGAATAGGACTTGGTTGGATACCACGCATTCATTTGCCTACCGTAAAGATCATGTGCAAAACAACAGTTGATGGATATGATGTACTTACCTTCTTCTTCTGTTAGTATTATTATTAATGCCTTAATTATACTGACTTGAGGGTATAAATTTTGACTCTGTATCATGAGTATTAAGAAGTAATTGTGGATTTGCTTAGTTGCTATCTACTATGCAGACCCAGGAGTGGGGAACTTCCTGCCTGGGTCTGTCAGGCCTCCCCATTTGGTCTGCAAGGCTGTTATGGCCAAGCCACACCCATTTGCTCTGAATCGGTGTGGGGCAGGTAAAGATGTAGCTGGACTGGAAGGTGGAGTGCAGGCACTGACCATCTGCTGATTGGTGACACCTGCAATACCTGTTCACACAGCTTTGCAGGCTCATCGGAACTTGGAAAGCACAGTGCTTTTGCCTGCATGGTTTAAATTCACATTGCACGGGCAAAAAGAGGACACCTGACTGCATTGTGACTTCAGGTGATGGATAGCTCCAGTTCCCCATCCCTGATGTAAATGGCTTATGCCCACCTTCTCCTGCAACCCTGTTACAATCCTGTTGTACAAGCTTGTAGGAAATTCTGCATATTTGGGTTGAGTTTTAGTAGTCTAGTCCTAAAAGAATCTGCTTAGCAACTCAAGGAGAGAACTGGAATTGGGATGGTTCTGCCATATAGCAGAATGTAGCAACTTGTTTCAGGTAGTATCAAGAAGTGGGATAGACAGCAGTGTCTGAATGCTGCAACAAGCCGCCTTAAAATGTTGGCCCTACTAGGGTGGAGTGAAATGAGGATTGTTCCATTTTGGCTCAAGCAGAATATTTTGAGCTGCAATGGTCATACATACTATCTCAGCAATGGTGAAATCGGAAAATAAATGTCCATGCAATAGAGTATGACACTTGAGTGATGTATTCAAATACTGTATGAGCTTGAGCATGGAATCATTGACTGACTTTCAGCAGGTTGCTGTGTGTCAGTTCTTAATCTATAAGGTAGGAGTAACCAGAGGTTGCTTGCACTATTCGTTTCACAGTTATATAAATCACTACTAAGAAGGACTAAACGTGTATGATATTACATATTGAGGTGTGTATGTACTTTCAGCTTGGGAAAGGTAAGATTCTTCCATTCTGGTTTTTGACCCTTAAATTCAACAGTAAATGCTGTCACATTCATGCAAAGGTTAGAGTTTAGGCGTAACTACTTCTTCACTCAAGGAAAGATGCAAGCTAGCTTCAGTTACTGAATTGTATTTACCTCTCTTTTTTTGGCCAGCCCACTTTCCTTGTGGAACTGTCCAGAGTGCTGGCAAACCCAGGGAACAGCCAGGTTGCCAGAGTTGCAGCTGGTTTGCAGATCAAGAACTCTCTGACATCTAAAGACCCTGATGTTAAGGCCCAGCACCAGCAGAGATGGCTTGCAATCGATGCCAATGCTCGTCGAGAAGTCAAGAATTATGTACGTAAAAAATACAGCATTTTTGCTTTTCTTCCCAGTTGCGTTTGTTCAACCACCCTGTTATTCTATAGTGAATGCAGATCATGCATCTACATCTGTGTTTTGAGACCTTGCTTCTCAGTTTACTTTTCTCTTGTTTATTTCAAAGTCAAAGAATCTGTTCGGTCTCTGGCATGTGAGATTGTTTTCGCAGCTTAAAGAGATTTCTTACGGTGACCTCTGGGATCTAGTAATATAGCTGAAAGTCCCCTCTTTCCTTGTACCAACAGTATTCCAAGTGTGGCGGCCTCATCTCTTGTTTCCTTTCCCATCTCCTTACAGGTTTTGCAGACCTTGGGTACAGAAACCTACAGGCCCAGCTCAGCATCACAGTGCGTTGCTGGCATCGCCTGTGCAGAGATCCCCATGAATCAGTGGCCTGAACTTATTCCGCAGCTGGTAGCCAATGTTACAAATCAGCATAGCACAGAACATATGAAAGAGTCGACATTGGAGGCCATTGGCTACATTTGTCAAGATATTGTAAGTGCCTACTGAGTCTGCTGTGCTAAAATCTGCTGCTTTCCCCCCCTGCATCTGCTCCTGCTCTGCTCCTCTGCTCTTTAGTGGCTTAATTTGAATCTGAACTGCCACTCGGTGGGCTCATCCCCCAAATCAGTTATGTTGTGTGTCTGCCACTTCGTCACACCAAGGTAAAAACTAATCTGTGTTCTACAATTTCATGAAGGAAAGCTCTTACAGAAAGTGTGTGTAGATGTGAATGTGTGCCAACAGAGGGAAGGCTGCTGTGGGGGGTGGGGTTCTCATTTCTTTTTTTCTGCTTCACTTCCATCTCCACCATGCCTACTGCTAGAGCCAGTGTGGTGTAGTGGTTAAGAGTGGTAGTCTCGTAATCTGGGGAACCGGGTTCGCGTCTCCGCTCTTCCACATGCAGCTGCTGGCCTTGGGCCAGTCACACTTCTTTGAAGTCTCTCAGCCCCACTCACCTCACAGAGTGTGTGTTGTGGGGGAGGAAGGGAAAGGAGAATGTTAGCCGCTTTGAGACTCCTGAAGGGGAGTGAAAGGCGGGATATCAAATCCAAACTCTTCTCTTCTGTTGCACTGGTCCTCTTGCCACAAATTTCTTCTTGTTCCTTTTCCTCTGCTGCGCCACTGTTCTTCAAGGAAAAAATGCTCTGTTCTGGGAACCTAAATGTTTGAGGACTTTCGCTTGTGTTCCCTACAAGATCAGGCATGCTGCTGACCCAGAGTAACTAGATACATTTGTTATGGAGAAAGAGGCATGCATTTATTCTGTACTTGCATGGAACATCTGTCCCTGTAGGTTAGAAGTCGTAAGTGAATTGGGTGCTTAGCTGTTCTGCGAGATACCTCCATGCTGGTTGTGATCTGGCAAAGAATCTCCTCTTGACATTTTTTGCTTATTTTGATTTCTGTTTTTAGGATCCAGAACAGCTTCAGGACAAGTCTAATGAGATATTGACAGCCATTATCCAGGGCATGAGGAAAGAAGAGCCAAGTAATAATGTGAAGCTAGCGGCTACCAATGCACTCCTTAACTCTTTGGAATTCACCAAAGCAAATTTTGACAAAGAGGTAAGTGGTCAGATGTTAGTGCAGTGGAGAGTGAGTGTGGCTGAAGAGGGAAACTAAATGGGACATGAGAAATAAATCCATGGTCCGTGATGAGAAACCATGCACCACTCTGAGTTTTGATGCATTCCCATTTCTGCTGAGACTTGGATTTATGTGTTAGCAGCCTGTTATGAGAAGCATAATCCTATTGCAGTGGTGAAGAGTGAATACTAAATCAACTAAAATTGTAACTCTCAAATAATCCTATGAATTTTAACTGATATGCTACCGGAGGCACTCTAGGAACTCTGTAAAAGAGTTTTGCAGCTTGTAAGCTAGCACCTCCTTCCATGCCCTTGATGGAGATCACTTCAGTACATAGGGAGCAAAGCAGTCTCTTGGGTATGCAGGGCCTGCAATTTGCTTCCTAAGCAGTCTGTGCTCTGAAGCCTAGTTTGTGTGTTCTTCTCCATCTTGGGGTGTGATACTGCCTGTGGGTGAATTCCTTTGTCTGAATTTGCTGCGTAACTATTTCTCAGGCATTGCCAGTGTATTTCAGGCAAGAGCTATGTTTTAGCATTTTTGGAAAAGTAGTGCAGACCAGCTTATCAGTCAGTACAGGCAATGTCATCCCTGCCCTGAGCTTTTGGAAACCATTAAAGCTGTCTCTGGAATGGTGATTGCAGGGGCCTGGTTTTAGGGTTCCCCCCCTTCTTTGAATTGGTTGAGACATGGAAGGAAGCTCTCAGGTAGCCTAAATGCAGATCTGTAATCCTTGCCTCTTCAATGTAGAGGCTTTCGGAAAGAACGAGAGAACCTCTCCGAATGGGTGCAAATCATTTATTTCAGTTTTCTACACCCGAGGAATAATTGCTGAAGTAATCTTTCTTACCTTTTGGTATCTAACTTTACCAGAAAACGTAAAGATTAAGAATTAAATTACTTAATTAGCCGCTTAAAAAATAGAAATAACTGCAGTGTTCTGGGAAGACAATTGGGGTTTTTAAAATCTTGCGGAGTCAGTTGGTACTTAGTCTAACCCTTTTCTATTTTGTGAAAATGAGAAGTCCTGTTTTTAACAAGTCTTAGTTTAAAAAAACTTATTTCTAGCCTATTATATTAAAAAACTCAAATAATTACTGGGCAAAGAAACCAGAGTGACCAAATGTCGGAGCCTACCTTTTCACGTGGAAAGCAGAGTGATGAAACCCTGATTTGCTTTATATCCTGCAATTTTTTAATCTGGTCCTTGACTTAAATGAACACAAGTCAAAATATATTTGATCATGATACCCTCAGCTTTCTTTTTGTATAAGCATATTGCGTATAGGTGACAATAGTGGCTGACCAGTTTGTCAAAGCTGTCGGTAGGAAGAGGCAATAATTTATGCCCTAAGCATGCAAGAGTTTGAGCCTTTTCTGATCATTGTCCATGCTTCACTGGTGGGTTGCCCGTATATTGAGAACCACAGCTGGCAAGAAAAACTGAAATTGCCAGTGTTGTAGTACACTGTTTTATTTTGGAAACAAAATACTTTATTGCCAGGAAGCTTTGAAACTTCCAGTCCTAATCATCTGTGTTTCTCTCTTCTCTCTCCCTATTTCCAGTCTGAAAGGCACTTTATTATGCAAGTAGTCTGTGAAGCAACACAGTGTCCGGATACAAGGGTAAGTTAAGTCCTAAACTGTTGTCAATAGTAACTGATAGTAGTTCTGGTCAGTGTTCAAAACTCCCACTGCTCTAGGTGCATTTTGCGACAGGGAATTTCATTAGCGTGAGCAGTTTCTGAGCTATGGGCGCAGTACCACGCCTAAGATTTCAGATTAACACTGCAGAGTGGAAGGAAAGGAGGACCTTTTTCTGCCTCCCCACTTCCAGCTACTCTCTGAAGACTGGAGAAGAGACCCTCTTAAGAATATTAGGGGGGCGGGCAGGGGTAGGACTAGATCATGTGAAAAATGAACATAATACTTTAGCTGCCGTTCATTCATTTTCAACTTTGTATTCTTGTTATAAAAAAGCGTGCCTAGACACTCCGTTGTTGCGCCTATAACCTAGGTTTAAGGTGCCATTTAGCTCCTAGCTTTCATATCTCAGTTTCTAGCCCTGGTCCTGGTATTATGGAACTAGTCAGAGCATACTTTTTTCTCCAAAACGAGCATGAGAAATGTC
This sequence comes from Podarcis cretensis, assembly GCF_951804945.1. Lineage (NCBI taxonomy): Eukaryota > Metazoa > Chordata > Lepidosauria > Squamata > Lacertidae > Podarcis > Podarcis cretensis. Next base: position 24,323,450 of record NC_137182.1, on the reverse strand, counting down.
TTTAAATAATCCTGTTTTTAATTGTCCTTTAATCAAGATAATCAATATATGTGGTGCTTTAGAGTTATATACACAAAACAAAAGGCATGTATCTGTCCCCAAGGAACTTGCAATCTAAATTGACAGTGGCGCAGACAACTGAAGAATGGGGAAAGGACATCTGGGTAGGCAAAGTATTAATGTGAGCAAATCCCATTGTGCACCCTTAAGATAGGTTGCAGTTGGAGATGCGGGTTAAAAGGCTTGGAGAGATTTGAGGAGGGGCTTGATGTGGTCTGAGCAATGGGAGAAACGAATGATATCAGCAGTGGCGTTTTGGGTAGAGGTGGGAGGGTTGATGCAGGCAGGTCAGAGAAAAGGAATGTAAAGGCAGGAGATGGCCAGAGCATGGACCACAGTTTTAGCCGAGGGGACTTCAAGAGGTGACATTTTTGCCATTCATCAGCAAGAAGCAATACGATTTAGCAACATAATTGAACAGTTGGGGAGAGGAACACAAATGAGTTAAGTATAATGCTAGGGATGCAAAGCTTTGTTTCAGTTGCAAGCAAACATGATCTACACCTGCAGAGGTGATGCTTGCCAGTTGCTATCAAAGGTCTGTCTAGCCCATCATTCTGTTTCCAGCTGTGACAGCCAGATGCTGCTCAGAAGCTGGTAAGTAGGTGGAATAGCAGTGCTGCTATTTTGGCAGTGGCAGGTAATCCAGATCATGCTTCCATTTTCAGCTCTGGCAGCTAATAAGTCATTGGTTCATACCTCTTGTGAGTTGCGGTGTTGGGTTTTGCAGTTGGATCTCTCCTGAGTATATGTGGCTGCCTCATTACCACGATTGGCTGTCTACTGGGAATGGGTCTTATTGTGAACCTTGGTCTATTCTCGTAACTTCAGTTATGGTGATTGTCCTAACAGACTGTGGATACTGAGGTCATGTGGCCCCATAATTGTGCAGGCTGCAACCCTGCTGGTTCCAAGAGGCCCCTGGAGGGGATGTGCTGCATTGAGCCCAAGACTCCTTGCCTTTGGTGAAAGCTTTTTGGTGCTTTGTCTGCAGCATTATTATGTAATATAAGGTGAATACATCTGATAATTCACCATGGGAACAAAATAAGCCATACTTGATCAAGTCATCTTTATTTATATATATCTATAATATTAAGTTTTCATTTTACAATATTGAAACATCTTCATTTTCACATTATTTTTGCTCATATGAGCTAGTCGACTTCTGCCCCTCCCGTCTCATGGTTACTTTCATTTTTATTTTGTCATTTTATTTTATTTTGTACTTCTTCCTTTTGTACGTTTCATCATTTCCGATTACAATTTTTTAAAGAATATGTAAAAAGGTATACAGTGGTGCCCCGCAAGATGAATGCCTCGCAAGACGGAAAACTCGCTAGACGAAAGAGTTTTCCGTTTTTTGAGGTGCTTCGCAAGACGAATTTCCCTATGGGCTTGCTTCGCAAGATGAAAACGTCTTGCGAGTTTTTTCCCCTTTTCTTAAAGCCGCTAATAGCCGTGCTTCGCAAGACGAAAAAACCGCTAGACGAAGAGACTCGCGGAACGGATTAATTTCGTCTTGTGAGGCACCACTGTAATTTTCATCATTACAAGTCTTATTAAGTCAATCCTGCTAGCGTTGTTAATTGTTTACTTGATCAAGTCATCTTTGAGGCAGCTTCCAACAAGTTGCACACATAGGTTATCAAGTGGTTGTTACATGGTAGCATCCTTCCTGTCAAACGGTGAATTCTGCAGCTGGTTGGAAGTCTGGAGGAGGAAATTGGGAGTCATCAATTTCTCCTTGCCACTTGGCAGGATCACTAGCTTACCAAGAGATTCAATGCATCAAATCCTCAACGCGTTAAATTGTTGCTTGGCAAATGATTGTACTTATTTGTCCATAACCGAGTATGATTCACACGGGCATTTTTGAAGCGATGCCCTGCGGCAATGTTCTTCCCCAGTGTTGTGACAAAGCAGTCTTGTGGGAAATCGTCCTGGGTTGTGACAAAGTAATCGTGTCTTGAAAAATGGTAGAAAACGAGCATTTAAAGAGCTTGGCTGTGTAGGCATTCCATAAGAATGGGTGCTTTAGAGTAAGGCAGGTTGCCTTTCTTCCAAGCCTTTTCAGAATGCTGTGAGAAGAACCCTGGCAAAATGGCAAAGCTTGTGGCATTGCTGCTTTTAATGCACTGCAGTGATACTATGGTTGACTTCAGTGGTTATTTTTCATAGCTAGGAAGGCTCACATCTTTCATTACTATGACACTTATTAAAAATACCATAGGAAGGCTATTTCTCTGGTACAATGTGCAAAATGCTTTACATTCCTCCTTTTGTTCCAGTCTCCTAGTAGTTTTTCCCCGCATTTAGAATTGGGAAGCAGACCATGAATTGCTGCTTGGTCAACCAATGCAGTATTTACTGCAGATTTTTTTGGGATCCATGTTCCACTGCTTTAACTGGTGCAACAATAAGCTTTTTTTGCTACCACAAAGCATCCATGGAGGTAATGGGTCCTGTCTTTTTATTTGCCTTTAGGTGCGAGTAGCTGCCTTACAGAACTTGGTGAAGATTATGTCCCTCTATTATCAGTACATGGAGACATATATGGGTCCTGCACTTTTTGCTGTGAGTATTCAAGCCTGGGAATCGAGAACGGAAGTGTAGGTACTTAGTGTAGTTGTGTTGCTTTAGTAAAGCAGCAACAATGATCTCAAATGCCTTCTCTCTCTCCCTCTCCAAAGATCACAATTGAAGCTATGAAAAGTGACATTGATGAGGTAGCTCTACAAGGAATTGAGTTCTGGTCAAATGTCTGTGATGAAGAAATGGACCTTGCTATTGAGGCATCAGAGGTGAGTGATCAGGGGGTGACAGTTCTAACTTTCTGTAGCAGCCTTCGGTCCATGATGAGACACCATGCACCACTCTGACTAAAGTGATGCGACGACCTATAACGCTGAGACCGAACTTTCCTAAGAGCAGGAGGTGCTATTAGCTTTGAAGGAGACAGGGCTTACCGTATGTCCTGCTTAAGAGGATATTGCTGGACCCAAAAATAAAGATAACCATTTGTAGTGCAGTGTTATACCTTAAAGTACAAGCAATAAGTGATCTACAAGTATCCAATTGACATGTGGTGGCTCATTGCAGCAACCCGGAAGTGGCCGGAAAGGGGGGCAAGGTGGGCTTATGTTCGCCCCACCAAAGTGCCCAGGGGGTCAAGAATGTTACCCCTGCACAGATTGGTTGCCGCCTGCAAATACAAACAGAACAATACTTGCAGGGGGAAAGAGGTTTTGGGGAAAAGGGAGGGGGTAGTCTTTGGTAGTGTCTACTAGGAATATACTGCTTGCAAATATTTCAAGGTGCAGATCCAGATGTCTGGGTGCTTGGTATCTTTGTGTCACCTGCTGAAGACTGCTTTTTCGTATGCTGCAAGAGTAAATAAGTCCTCTGACCCCTGAGCATTTTGGAGATGGGGGGGGCACCAATTCCTTCCAGTGTAGATCACACTTTTAGCCACCAAGAGGATACACAGAGTCCTATTACATTGCCCCACCATCAAGGTCTGTAACACTGGAATATAATTGAATGTAGTGTGAGCATCTTGAGATTTTTAGTGATTTTCCTAGGATCACTTATAGGGCATTAGCAGATCATACATTTCCTTCCAAACTACAAGCAGCAACCAAGATTTGGTTTTGACTTACCACATGTTCAGCGAAAACGATAAGCCCATGTCCAGACAACATGGCAACCCAGACTCTGGCTTGTTTTGTCTGTGAGGGGGATGTGTAGCAGGTTTTCTTAGTTTTAAACAATGGTTTAATATGATATGTGAACTGGGCTTAGGTGATCTTCAGAGAGCCCAGGTGGTATTTAAAGTTTCAATTAAGCAAGTCAATTTCAAATGGATGATTGAAACTAATGGAAATGTGTGTGGATTTTGTTTTTAGGCAGCAGAGCAAGGAAAACCACCGGAGCACACCAGCAAATTCTATGCCAAGGGTGCACTTCAGTACCTTGTCCCAATTCTCACGCAGACACTGACCAAACAGGTAAGTGATGGGTATGCCTGCATCACTGTGCACTGTTAGTGTGGTTAAGGGCCTGTGGCAACAGTTCTTGTAAGTTTGAAGGAACAGCATTGGAATATATCCTGCTCCCCTGAAAAGAATAGTGTGGTCTTAACAAAGTAATGTGCCCCATTCTACAGTGGACTGTCTTTTCCTATCACTTGCAATTGTACAAGGTCTCTGAAATACCCATGGCAGTCTTTGGTCTGTGGTGAGATTGCATTCACTCTACTCATCAGCAATGTCCCACCCCCTCTGCTTGTTGCCATATAGAGGCTCAGAACTCTTGAGTGCTCACCACTCCATCCAATAGGAGGCAGGCTCTTTGAATAAACACTCTGCTCAGGGCTGGACCAGGAGGTGTCTCCCGCTTCTCAGAAACTTTTATTTCTAGCAAACACATAAACAATACTTCAGTTTTGTTGACCTGAAGCTGTCCCTTAGTATGAATGAATGAATTTATTAATACGGTCACAGACCAGCATCACACAATATCACAGATCATAAAAATATCAGAAATACAAGGGACAATATGAATATAACAAGACTCTAAATATAAATATAAAAATTAAAATTAATTGTTAGTGTGTCCCCAGTAATTAACATTTAGGGGTTTGAACATTATGGGATACCACTTGCTTCCTGCGGTTGATTGCAGACGCACAGAATTTAGCTACATTTAATGTAGTCTTGGGATTCTTGTCCTCTAACAGTAGTTTTAAACTATGGTATTCCAATTCTTTCCTGGACTTTTGCAAAACAGGTGTAATAAAAGTCAAACGTATATCCTCATAAAGACGACAACGTAATAGGACACGTGAGGCAGTTTGAACTTCCAACGAACCACAAGGACAGACCCGTACTGTGTAAGGTTTACCCTCAAATCTGCCCTGAAGTAAGGCAGAAGGAAGAACGTTAAATCTGGCGAGGGTAAAAGACCGTCTGTATTTGGGTACCTGAAGACCTGACAGATAGTTAGCTGGAGAGAAACCCCTTCCATAGTCCCTTATTGCCGGATGTTTGATCATTTCACTCATGTGGCATTGTAATTCTACGTCCAGGATACGCTGGCGAATTGTAGTCCTAGCTTTCTCGAAGCCTGTCGCTATCAAAGCCTTTAAGCTTTTCCAGCAGTGTAGCTTTCCATCTGGATTGGTAGGTGTCTAATAAGGTTAAAGGTGCCAGCCCAACCGGGAAGAAAATAAGCTTTAGCCAATAATGGATCTTCAATATCCACATCTGAGTACTGTTAGGAATTTGCCCAACCTCCAACCGGACCGTTATGTTGGATACGCAAGAGGGGATTCCCAGCAGGCTGTAGAAAAACTTAGTTTGGAATGCCTCTAAAAGAGTAAGGTCTTTGAAGCTGCAGATCTGAGAACCATATAACAATTGTGATAGTATTTTGGCAGCAAAAACCTGGGAGGCTGCCGGTATGTATTGGCCCCCTTTCCCATAAAAGAATCTTATTAACGCTTTGGTAGATCTTTCTGCATTTGCAATAGAATTATTAATCTGAAAACGCCAGGAGCCCCTTTCCTGGAAGGTTACACCCAGGTATTTAAAGGTTGCTACCTGTTCTATTGAGCGATTGTCTATTCTCCATTTGTGCCTCCTCCTATTTTTAGAGAACACCATGACTTTAGATTTGTTATAGTTAATTGTTAGTTGTTCGATGCTACAGTATTTGGTAAAAGATCTTAAAAGTTTTCTTAATCCAACACAAGAAAAAGAAATTAAAACTGTGTCATCCGCATACAAAAGGATCGGGAGGGGCGTACCAGCCAATTTGGGGGGATGTGCATTTTCTTTCTCCATATTTCCTACTAGCGAGTTGATATAGAAATTAAATAAAGTAGTATATGCTACTCTTTCATATTAAGCTGTTACATCTGAGTTTTTAATTAAAAACTACAAAATGGGAGATTCAGGAGGATTGTGTATAGGCAATGGGTCTTTTCGGTTCAAATTAAGGTTCTTCATAGTATTAAAAATATAGAGTACTGTATAGAGCATTTACCACAAGAGTGCTCTGTATAAAGTAGCTTTCCAGTTTCTACTGGAAAAGTAGTCAACATTGCTTCATGTGTGTGGTAACCAACATTTTTTTTGCTTTGTGAAATTGACTCAGTATACAGCCATACCTTGGAAGTCAAACAGAATCCGTTCTAGAAGTCCGTTCGACTTCCAAATGTTCGGAAACCCAAGCACTGCTTCTGATTGGCTGCAGGAAGCTCCTGCAGCCAATCAGGAGCCGCAGAAGCCCCGTTGGACATTTGGGTTTCAAAGAACGTTTGCAAACCAGAACACTCACTTTAGGGTTTGCAGTGTTCAGGAGCCAAAATGTCTGAATACCAAGATGTTTGGGAGCCAAGGTACGATTGTAGTTTGCTTTGGCCTGGATTCTCAGTTCTACCTACTAGTTTCAAAAATGTCATGCCTTGCTTACGTAGTCCAACAGAGATTGATTTGGGTGTTGTCCCTTTCACCTTAGGATGAGAATGACGATGATGATGACTGGAACCCCTGCAAAGCTGCTGGGGTCTGCCTCATGCTCCTGGCCACTTGTTGCGAAGATGACATTGTTCCTCATGTTCTGCCCTTCATCAAAGAACACATTAAAAACCCAGACTGGCGATATAGAGATGCTGCAGTCATGGCATTTGGATGCATTTTGGAAGGACCAGAGCCCAACCAGCTCAAACCCCTTGTTATTCAGGTAAGATGTTGCAGTAGTGGGCGGGGTACTTGAACTTTGGAGCCACGAGAGTATACATAGTATTGGTATTGACTTGTCCATTTGTCCAGTTGTTTAGATTTTACTAGAAAACATCTCACTGCACTCTGTGAAGTAGGATATACATAGGGGCCATATGTGGTCCTTGATCACCTATAAAAAAGGACTTTTTTTAAAAAAAGGAAAATATTACAATGAAACAATAATCATACAAATGCATTCTGAAATAACCCATAAAAGACCAAATCCTAGCAATATAAACCAAACACATTCGTCACAGGTGGCATAATAAAAAAAAGAATCAGCATAACAATTCAATAGACCTTGGCTCTTCTATATGAGACGTCAACAAACAAGACATCAACAAACAGCAAGACAATTTGCTTCAGATTCCTTTTAACTACCAGATGTGCCTTCTTTCTACAAAAGTCAAAGGCCCTGAGGAAGATGAATAAGCTAAACATTGTGTGCATTTCTGTGTAGATCATGAGTCATGTCTGACAGTAGGAAATACTGTATGGACTTCCTTTATTTTTGGTAGAAAAGGTGGTAAAGTTTGTTGCCCTGAGACTGTAGACATGAGGGAATAGTACACTGGTGTGTCACCGGCCAGAGGGACAAGAGCCACAGGGAAATTTTATATCCCTCCCCAAAAATAATACCATGGCAAGATGAGCTATTGGCCAGAGAAGAACAGCTTGTTCCCCTACCCCTGCAAGATCAGAAAGAATGTCCCTTCGCCAACTATCTAAAAAGAGTTATATAAATATAAAATAAAGAGTATTGACTTCTTAATTATCCATTTCTCTTCCAGGCTATGCCTACCCTAATAGAATTAATGAAGGACCCCAGTGTAGTAGTAAGAGATACAACTGCATGGACTGTGGGTCGGATCTGCGAGCTGCTTCCGGAAGCAGCCATAAACGATATTTACCTCGCTCCACTGTTGCAGTGTCTAATTGAAGGCTTGGGTGCAGAGCCTAGAGTGGCCTCCAATGTATGCTGGGTAAGACAGAATCCTTTTTCTGTGGTGAGGCTTCATCAGAAGAAAACGACTAGTATTTGGGGAGCAGCAGCTGTGCGGAGTCAAAGTGGTGGGGTTGTGTTGCTTTTATTGATGCAATATTGGGAAGTGACGTTGTGTTTAGGTTTTGTACAATACACACCTGGTTCAGCCGGTGGGGCAGGAAACCACTTAGAACTTGTGCTGATTCTAAGTTGTGGTGACAGTACTGTTTTAATTAGATTTTATATAATGGGGATAAGGGAAGCAAAGGAGAGGTGCATGGAGTCAGATTCAAATGAAAACGATTGTCTGCTAGCGGAACATGCTTTCCTGAAACAGTGTGCTCCTTCTAAGCTGTTGACATCTGCTGTCTTTCAGGCTTTCTCTAGTTTGGCAGAAGCTGCTTATGAAGCTGCTGACGTGGCTGATGATCAGGAGGAGCCTGCAACGTACTGCTTATCCTCATCATTTGAACTAATAGTTCAGAAACTATTAGAGACCACTGACAGGTAATGAAGCCTGTAGGCTGTGAGCCGTTGCCCTTCTGTAGTTAGCTTCAAACTCCTTAGATACTTCTGTTGAGAAGGTAGGCCTAGTAAAACCTGGTTAAGGCAAAGTATCAGTAAACTTCAATAGAGGTTGAACCGTATGCATCCACATGAGTGTAGGAAAAGCAGAGAATGCAGCTTCCTAAAAAGAAGTTGGCGTTCATACACACACATGTGCATATACATAAAATGCACATTGTTGCAAAGTTATGCACAAAGCCCTCTCAGGCTCTTTGCCCTTACATATGACTAGCAGAAGCAGCAGTTTTTTCTGTAAAATAATAAAATATGCAGAATCATATGAAATCATGCAAGTTTGCTTAGCATGCATTGATTGTGCAGGTTCTTTCTCTCATCATAGAAAATGGGATATCCTGGTACAGAATGCTGTGGTTTTCTTAGCACAAGGTGTGGGCAGCCCTAGGCATAGGCACCTTGAAGCTTGAGTTTTATAATGTCACAGTTCCAAAAAGGAACTTTACTTCAGGCAGAGAGGAAAGGTAGCTAACTTCTCTTCAGTACTAGAGCAAAATTGGATTGCAAAACCATATAAACTAAAGCAAGTCAAAGCATTTGGTTAGCTGGCTGTGCGCTGTCTCAGACTTGGCAACCTTTCATTGTATGCCAACTTGAGATCTTGTGCATATCTACCCCCTAATATGGTCTTATAAAATACCTTGTCTTGCCCATTTATGCAATGTACAGCAGCTTTTGCCAACTTTGTGCCCTCCATATGTTTTTGGACTGCCACTCTCATCACACCCTGCAACCTGAAAGTACTTTATGGGCTTTCAGCCTATTTCTGGATTGAGCTATGATCATGCTTTATACTTCAAAAAATAATTGGCTGAGTTGACTGCTTAAATGTTCTCGGCCGTGCCCCCCTCCCCCCCCCGCCACTGGATTGGCTGGCTGGCGATGATGTGGCCGGGATCCCCCGGGCAACACGGGACTTCGTCCCCCGGAGGAGGGGGGTGGCCACGCAGTCCACCACAACTCCTCCCCACAGGTAAGTGGAACAGACTTTCTGAAAGAGCTCTGTTGTCGTGGGATTGTAAAAGTGAGGCTAAGAGCCCCTTTTTCCTAAAAGACCCTTATGGCAAAGGAAAGATTAACCATGGCCAGACTGCCCAATTAACCACATCTGTTGCCTGCTTGGCTCTTCCCATTGCTTTCAGTTTGATCTGCCTTTAATGGTGTTGCTATCCACATTTCAGTTCTGCCAGTAGAGAGGTGGACAAAAGTTAAATCGTGCCACTATGGTTAGCATTTAACTTGCATTGTGTTCTCTAGGGTGTTAAAAGCAATCTTTTTCTTTCTACTTCAGGCCTGATGGACACCAGAATAACCTAAGGAGTGCTGCTTATGAAGCTCTGATGGAAATAGTGAAAAACAGTGCCAAGGACTGTTACCCTGCTGTTCAGAAGACAACTTTAGTCATTATGGAACGGCTACAGCAAGTGCTCCAAATGGAGGTTAGCTGGATGGCAAAAAAGTGTTGATGTGTGCCCCAACAGATGAGTAGTGCCGAATGGAGTAGTAATATAACTTTGCAGTGATAGTGGAGGTAGTTCTTTGTGTCTTCTTACATGCTTTCTATCATTTCCTGCAAAGTTCACCTATCAATTTTGGGGGAGGGGGCTTAATATGTACAAAGACTGGAATATAAGAACCACTTGCTACCTATAGTGGGATTTCCAAGTGTGCACATTTTGTAAGCTGCCTTGAGAATGCTTTTAACTTTGGAAAGGCAGCATGCAAATAAAATGATTGGTTGATTCAGGTTATTTTCCCCTGATTTAAATGTGTTTATCTCCCTCTAACCACAGTATTGGCATGTAAACATAGGCTTTCACCTAACATAATCATAAGAGACCAGAGTTTGTTCTGGTTATAGAATTATTGATGCACTGTGCTATTCCTAATTATGACATCTGGATATGTGTCTTCTTTTCAGTCCCATATCCAGAGCACGTCTGATAGAATCCAGTTCAATGATCTGCAGTCTTTGCTGTGTGCAACTTTACAGGTAAAAACTTGTTCTTAAATTTATATGCAGCGTGAGAACATACAAAAGTACTTAGTGTGAGGGCTAGTGAGGAGAGATCAAGGGGAAACAGATACGAGTTGGGATTTTTCACAAGTGTCTCCAGGAATACTTCTGTAACTCAGACATGAGATTTTTTCTTTTCTTTTGAAGTTGTGAATAAGAAGGCTGCCTAGAAGTATCTTAACAGGGGGTATGGAACACAGTATGTTTCTTTGGGGGGGTACCCCTTGTCCAAATATCAGCTCATCACTTAATTGAAAGGGTGTCTTAAGGAAAGATGGTGAGGCAGTAGAAGATTAATACTGGAGGGCACTGAGGTAGCTTACATGGTGCCCTACAGATGTTTAGAGACTACAACTTCCACCATCCTCACTATTGGCCTGATTGCTGGGGTTGATGGGAATTGGAGTCCAGCAACATCTAGAGGGCACCACAATAGGGGCAACCTATTAAAGCTAGCACATTTCCCATCATTCTTCCTGCTACAGAGTTGTATTTTAAGGTCAGATATAAGCCAGCCAGGACCTACTCCTGGTCTAAAATGAATTGCCCAGAGAAAGCATCTGCAGTGAAGGAACAGTAAAGTACCAGTTTGAAAACTCCGGATACTGGATCCTCTTCATTACATGCATTTTCTGTGGTGGCTCCCCATTTGTGGAATGCTCTCCCCAGAGTGGCTCACCTGGTTCCATCATTGCATGGCTTTAGGTGCCAAGCAAAAACATCCCACTTAACCCAGGCCTTCATCCATTAAACAATATGGCCTTTTAAATGGGATGGGGGGGGGGACTGTTGTTAATGAATTTTTTTGAAATTGTTTTATTGTATTTTATTATTATGCTATGTAAAATGTGTTTTTAATGCTGAACACTGCCTTGAAATCTTCAGATAGAGAGTGGTATAGAAATTGAATTGAATTTTTTAAATATATATTTTTACACATAGATAAACTCAATCTGCAGCGTTCATGGCTGTTCACCTCTGGGTGTGGGGGCATATATAGAATGGGGGGGGCCCTGACATCTGGGGAGAAAGTCTGATCTGAGAGCCTCTGTCTAAGTTCTCCTTTTCTCACCAAAATCCCAGAATGTCCTTCGTAAAGTGCAGCACCAAGACGCTTTGCAGATCTCAGATGTGGTGATGGCATCTCTCTTGAGGATGTTCCAAAGCACAGCAGGGTCAGGAGGTGTCCAAGAAGATGCCCTCATGGCTGTCAGCACCTTGGTAGAAGGTCAGTGCTTTATTCTGTTCAGGGTTGTCTTTGGAGGGAATGATTCTTCAGTATATAAACCAAGGTCTGCAGGTGCATGTTCAATGGCCATGAAGCTCTCAGAATGCTGATGTAATGCTCCAAAAACCAATCTCACGTCTGGCATTTCTCGCTATATTTGGGGTGGGAAAGTTGAGGGTGGGTGAGCCATGGCCATAGAGTGAACTGCTGGAGGTTGTACCAGGAATCAGTGGTACTTTAATTGGTTGGATTGCTGCCCGGACCATCAAGCTGTAGTAGTCAATAGCCTGGTGTTGTGGAACTTCTTTCCTGCCTATACCATCTTTTATCAAGAGAAGGAAGTGTTTGCTTGGAAAAAATTAAACTTCTGATGGGAATGAGGACAATATGAAAGGATGGATGTGGAGCGTGGGATCTCTGTTAAGGCAGAATAGAACTTGTAGGGAGGGGGTAAAATGGCTCTTTTCAGGAAGCGATTAAGCAAACCATTCACCTTTTAGTGACTCCTGGGGTGGCGTAGTCAAGTTTGCCTGCTGCTTCAGTATATAGTAATTGCATAATAGGACTTAGTTTTAGGGCCTCACTACTTGGCAGCCAGCCAGAGTTTGTGGCTGCTGCCAGTGCTTCCCTTCTGCAGAGGTGGGGGCTGCAGGGTCTCATCTCTGACCATGCTAGACTTCAGAGCTGCTTGGAAGCAAAGTGAGTTTTTGCTACTTTGGAGGACCTCAGCTCCACTTCCATCGCAGGCATGAGCCTTCCACCTTTCTTCTGTACCTGTGGAAGCCTGTGTAGCTCATTTGCAACCATTCTGAGCTTTGGAGGTGCCTTGGAATTCTAGAACAAGGTCAAACACAAGTTTATCACCTTCCACATGCTGTTAAGTTTTCATCAGCTTTTTTTATCCTCTGTTGGGAGCTACCTTTCATGGCTTCACATATTCCTTACGGAGAGAGGCAGACCTCTATCTTGACTTCTGTTTTGTTTTTCTGTTCACATGGCTAACAACAAAATTGCACATAGCAGTTATGACTAAAGAAAAAACAAGACTCGCCATTTAATTTAATACATAATGTGTATTTCTTAAAGCTCCTTGCCCCATACTAACAATGCTTATAAGGGATGCTCCTATGGAAAATGTAGCTAAAGCTGCAATGCTGTGCTCAGCTGCCTGGGAGTAAGTTCAATTAAATACTGTGAGATTGGCTTCTGAGCAGACATGCATGCAATTGCCCTGTCACTGTTTGAGGTGTGGAGAGTTTTATTAGACAGTTACCTGTTCAGAAAGCTTTTTCCAGTGGTTATGCCACCCTGATAACCTGAAGAGCAGGCTAGCATTTTGATGCACACTGTCAAAGTGAAGTAATGGCTTTAAACTAGTTTGAGATGAATAAGGAATTTGTTTCAGAAGAGGTTGGTATCTGTAATGCCCAACTTTTATTCTATCATTGAGTAGCTTTCTGTTGCTTGATTTGTTGCATACTGAAGAGTAGATCCAGTTATGTTAGTTTTCTGGACTCCCCCCCCCCCCCCCGATGCCTATATATCAAAAGTGAGAAACCTCTGACCTGTAGACAGGATGTGGCCCATGGCATCTTGGCATCCAGCCCCACAACCTGCCATTCTCCAGCACCTGCATTAACTAGGTAGAAAAATTTCCATGGAAAAATAAAAGTATTGAGTGGATCACTGTGAGCCCTCACCACCATTCCTCCTCTTCCTTCTGACGCTTCTAATAACCACATAGTAGATGAGAAATGATTCATCCTAAAGTTTAGACTGCAACAGTTGATCGTCTTTTTGTGTGCCTTTCATACCACATTTTTTAAAAGAAAGAGCATTGTTGCTATGGCTGTTCATTTGTCTTTTGGAGATGGCTGAAAAAGAACAAGAAATAGTGTACGCATAAATAAGAAACCTAGGTGGATTAGATGTGGGTTCTGGGTATAAAACACCTGGGTTCAAATCTCACTTGGCTTGGGGCACTAACACAGCCTTTGGACTAGCAGGGGCATCTTTTTCCATGCCCTCCTTTTTTGTTTGGAAACTAGTTATGTCTTGAAGTCTCCATTGACACTTGTGTTCACACAGCTGGCACCAGAGCAGTTTCCAACTGTGTTTTGGATGTAATGCTCAGCACAGTTGTTTCTGAGATGCAAAGGGATGGTGGAATGACCATGTGCCCAGGCAGAGAAGCACACAAGCCTGTGACGCGCTGACTCCCAGTTTCCTCACCATCTTAGGACTGGGCAGTGTGCTTGCCATCTGCAGCAAGCCTCGGTGTGACCTTGAAATCAGTTCTCATCCTTGGTTCTCTTGTCAGAAGAGAGGAGGAGGACTGGGTGGAGGGGAGGTCTTATGGGGTGCTTTTTAGACCAGCAGATTCTAGCTACTGTAAAAGTAGATATGCCATCCAGGTGAGTATAGATGCAATATCAAAGTAGCCTCAATTCTCTGTCACATTAACAACAATGTGTTATTGACATGTGGATTCAGTATATCAGAGGTTGGGAGCCTGGGGCTCAGATATGCTGTTGGATTTGGTTCTCATCATTCCCAGCAAACATGGCCAAAGGTCAGGGATGATGGGAGCTGTAGTCTAGCAACATGTAGAGGGCAAGTGTGGAGATTGTGGTCTTCAGGGCCTTAATTTTAGATGCCCTAACTGTTTCTTGTCTCCCCCACCTTCTCCATAGTTTTGGGAGGAGAATTTCTCAAGTACATGGATGCCTTCAAACCTTTCCTGAGCATTGGGTTGAAGAACTACGCTGAATACCAGGTAAGGCTCTGTTCACTCACAGAATGTTATGGTTTTCTTGGGTTTAGTTGGCCTGCGTGGTGTGAGATTTGGAACACATAGGCTGCCCTAGGAAAGGGGGTGGGGAGCCACCAGCCCAAAGGTCAAATGTTGCCTCATTTGGAAACACATTTGCCGCTCAGTCTCCCGCTGTACCCCGTGCCACAATTAGACTTCAGATAACCTTCTTGCACCAATAAGAGTGTGGTGGGGAGTTACTTTTAGAAAGCAAGAGGGAATGAAGTGTGTGGAGCTGAGATGTTTTAATCAATAGCATCTAGGTAGCATTGTCTAGACCAGCAAGAAGTTCAGGCAGTAATTTCAGTTGCATGGAAGAGGTGAACAAACAGTTACTGATCAGAACAAGAAACAGATGTTACCTGAACAGGTTGCTTGTTTTAACAATATAATCCTGAGGCTATAGAAACCTGAAAGGTACTTTGTCTCTTTCCCAATTGCTCTTACTTGCTGATTCCAGTTGCCTTGAAATCCTACTGTCAATTATGTGCAGCTCCTCACCAATGCTCTAGAGGGCCCCAGGGTATAGTTTGGTGAAAAGATTCTATGGGCTTCTGTGCGTTTTAAATAGTGCTAAAGCTCAGAAGAGGAATCAACCTCCATAGAAAGCAACAGCTTCTCATCAGGAGCACAGTCCTGCTGCTACATGATATTAGCTTATTAGTCCGAGTCAAAAATTGCGTGCCATAGGAGCACACTTACTTTGAAATCAAACCCTGGATTAGCAAAGGTGCAGAATTATTGGTAGTGTGGTGGGCAGGCAAAGACACTTGATTATAGTACCACAGCAGGTGGATATCCTTGGCCCTCCAGACAGGGCTAGGTGACAAGGCCCTGTATTCCCCAGCCAGAATGGGTACTGGTGAGGGCTGATGGGAGCTGTAGTCCAACAATCTCTGTGTTACTAGGGAAGACGAAAAGACTATTTAGATCTGTAACAATAATATAAAGCCACACACAGATCATCATAATCATCAGCTTGTCTGAATCCTACATCTCCATGATAATACTCTAAATTAAAACTAAATTGGAATATGCCAGGAAAACTTTGGATAGTTTTCAGGGATCATGTTTAGAGAATGAGCACAGGAAGGGAACCTGGTATTGCAGAGCCCCCTACACCATCCACAGCTACTGGATAGGAGGTGCATTCCTGAGAGCCCCCATAGTGCTGCATGTCCAGATTGAAAGCTTAAGCATAAATTGATACAAATATGGTTTAAAATTCAGCATAGGGTACTGCAAACGGAGATACCTGCTTAGACGTTGCTGGATTCGTAGAGCACTGTGTAAGGGCATCGAGTTCCAAAGTCCTGGAAATATTTGCTAGGCTAGGGAAAAGGGGTGGGATATGGTGAATTGGAAACTGATTTGATTAGAGGGTTTATTTGATAGATGAATGTAGCTCACTAGTAATTCAGTTTGGTGTTGAGAGTTCAGGGAAGGGCATTGCTCCTAGCAAGTATTTGGCACTACAAACTGATTCCCAAGTATTGCTTCTTTCCCAGCCAGCAAACCAGCTTGCCTCCTTCCCACTCCTTGTAACTCTGCATAAAACAGTTAGCAAAAGCTATGACTCTTCCAGACGCGTCACACTTGAGCCGTTGCCTGCCTTGCTGGCTTTATTTAGCCTTTTTAATAGGGCACGGGTATAATGATCAGCACTAGAGGGGGGCGAAAGTGACTCACGGATTGGGTGGGTGTAATGCCTTTCTCTTCTCTCCACAGGTCTGTTTGGCTGCAGTGGGCCTTGTGGGTGACTTGTGCCGGGCTCTGCAGTCCAACATCCTGCCTTTTTGTGATGAAGTTATGCAGCTGCTTTTAGAAAACTTGGGGGTGAGTGCCTCCTCCTAGTTAGCTGTTTGAACAAGGAGGTTGGCAGAAAATCTAGAAATGAGGGGAAAAAAGGCTTCTAAATAGAAATCCCTAATATGCTGGAAGACTAACAGGTGTAAACATTAAGTAGCTATGCTGGCTAGGTTTTTGGGCAAAAGAGACACTTCTAGGCAAGAAGCTTTTGTCTTGCACAAGTTTTCTTGATTGATCTCAGTGTGCTCATGGAGTTTTATTCTTCCTCTCCCTTCCCGATGCTTACATACTGTGAGGGTCAAAAGTCACCATTGCAAAAGAAGACTCTAATCCAGCGATGGATATTTCTACAGTGACTGGGAATATTGTACCTACTTTGCCAAAACTGGAAAGGCAAAGGGCAAGATGCATGAATAAAGCTTGTGTAACACCTGGGTCTTTTTATCTTTTCACAAAAGTTAATGCAGCTTGGTAAATTAAAAATAAATAAATCTGCCTCTCCTGCAGCTCAGGATCACAATCTTTCTGGGGGGCTTAGTCCCATTGAACCTCAACTTATTTCTGAGTAAACATACAAACAATCTTACCTAGGTTTCTTGGTTAAAACTGGAATAAGCTTTCAGTACTTTCAGGATAGAGTATAATAGAGATGCAAAATGTTTTCACACTTAATATAATTGCTCAAGGTTTTCACTCATACCATGAATAAAATAGCTCCTTGTCCTTACAGAATGAAAATGTGCATCGATCTGTGAAGCCCCAGATTCTCTCGGTGTTTGGTGACATTGTTCTTGCAATTGGAGGGGAATTTAAGAAATACTTAGAAGTTGTACTGAATACCCTACAACAGGCTTCTCAAGCCCAAGTTGATAAGGTAAGGCCTGCCTGGAAACCTGGGCTGCTGTGCAGATGTGTTGCACTGTCATAACCACCCCAGACTGATTGCTGCTGTGCTTTTTTTGCCTTAGTCTGACTATGACATGGTGGATTACCTGAATGAACTGCGAGAGGGCTGTCTTGAAGCCTACACAGGAATCATCCAAGGGCTGAAAGGAGATCAAGAGAATGTGCATCGTGAGTATTTAAAGTTGGGCGAACAATTTCAACATCTTTAATTTAACCAACTTGCACGTGGCTCTTGTGAAGTGTAATGTGGGTGAGAAGACACTCTGTCCAAATCTCTAAATTGCCTTGTTCTTATCTCGAGGACTCTCAGAGGAGTTGTAGTATATTGTCTTAATTGCCACACCTGTGAGTAGGCTGTTGAATATGTTTTTGTGAATGGAAAAGCTGACCAGGAGATCTGAAAGTTGGACAGAGTCAGCAGATGACCTTTGGGCTAGTTTCTCATCACCTTGTATCTTAAAAGGGTTATGTTCCATTATTCTTACAAAGCCGTTAGTCTTAAAAATTACACAATGAAGGGCTGCAGAAGAGGCAATCCCACCCTGAGATCTGTTGCCTTGGGTCACTCACCTGTGTCTCCTACTTGCTGGGCTCTGGGACCATTGACTGCTATGTTCTGTGGCTGCAATACAATTACACCTGTGTCGGTTTTCAAGAAGAAAGGCTACTCCATGTTGACTGAAATAGCAGCAAACTTGGATGCTCAGCATGTGTGTGCTGGCTACTTAACATGGTGTGTGTGTAGTCACTTAAAAGAAATATTGTTCTTGGAGTCAGCAGTCTTGAGTGAGGTGTGTGTGTGTGTGTGTGTGTGTGTGTGTGTGGAGGGGAGGGGAGGGGAGAGTATCGTGGATTTCATTTGGACCATAGGTTGTCTGTGGTGGATCTGGGTGCTAAAAGAAAAGTTTAAATACCAGCAAGCAGGAAACAGCTGTGCAGCCAGCAAATAAAACTAAATGGTGCTTTCTTTTCAGCGGATGTGATGCTGGTGCAGCCCAGAGTAGAATTCATCTTGTCGTTCATTGACCATATTGCCACAGACGAAGATCACACTGATGGGGTTGTAGCCTGCGCGACTGGGCTCATAGGGTAAATGCCAACAACTTATTTGTGCTTTGGGAAGTGGGGAACTTGGAAGTACCACACTGAACCTCAGGCTCCCCTGTGAATCACATTTGCCATAAAGACAAAATGAGGTATTTTAAGCATGGAGCCTCCACCACCAAAATAAACTTTCACAAGTGTTGGCTTAAGTTTTACATGGTGCAGCGTTAAGGGACTCTACAGTAAGTATGGGTAGTTTGTAAGCACACCTTTAAATTTGCAATTGATGTGGAATAGGATGACCAGTTCACTGAATGTGAACTCATTTTGCGAAGACAGTCTTTAGACATCAGCCATCTGAGCCAAACTGGTGGTTGTGGTACCTTCAGTGATGTTCTGATGTTGTCCTTCAATGATATTCTGACTCATAGCTATACTTGAGTTGGCTTAACAATAGTATAAGAACATAAATAAGCAAAGATTTCTTTAAAAAATAACAACACTGAAACCCCAGCAGAAAAGCAGCAATATCTGCATCAACATCCCAAGTCTCCAAGTACCGTATTTTTTGCACCATAACACTCACTTTTTCCTCCTAAAAAGTAAGGGGAAATGTCTGTGCGTGTTATGGAGGGAATGCCTACGGGTGGCATGCCTACGGATTTTCCTCCTCTAAAAACTACGTGCGTGTTATGGTCGAGTGCATGTTATAGAGCGAAAAATACGGTATTTTCTGTTGAGCTTGGCCATGCTTAAATTGTCATACTTCTACAGGAAGGTTATTTCATAATTCTGGGTAACTGTAGCAAGGGCCTGTCCATAGCAGTCCGTATGTGTGCTCTCCCCCCTTTTCTCTGTGGAACAGAAAGTTATAAACTCAAAAATGGCAGCTAACTTGAGATAAAGGCTAGGAGGAGCCTCATTCAGCTTACACATTAATAAAGAGATTTCTGTTTGTACCCTTGTTTGTTTCCTGTAGGGATTTGTGCACAGCATTTGGGAAAGATGTCCTCAAGTTGGTAGAAGCTAGGCCCATGATACACGAACTGCTAACTGAAGGAAGGAGATCAAAGACGAACAAAACAAAAACGCTTGCTACCTGGGCCACTAAAGAGCTGAGAAAACTGAAGAATCAAGCTTGGTAAAGAAGCTATTTCTGTTCCTCAAAGCAGCTTCACCTACATAGTTTTTGTTAGAGATGCTCAGGACTTTAAGCCTTCAGTAAAGATCAGTTTCTTTCATCTGGTGTTTTTCCACCACTTGCTGAAAAATTCCGTCTGCCTGGAAGCCCATCAGAATGAATTGTGGAAAATAATCAAACTTTAGTAATTCAGATGGGACACAGGTGGCACTGTGGTCTAAACCACTGAGCCTAGGACTTGCCAATCAGAAGGTTGGTGGTTCGAATCCCCGTGACGGGGTGAGCTCCCGTTGCGCGGTCCCAGCTCCTGCCAACCTAGCAGTTTGAAAGCATGTCAAAGTGCTCCCAGTAAAGCGAGATGAGTGCTGCAACCCCAGAGTCATTCAGGATTGGACTTAACTGTCAGGGGTCCTTTACCTTTATCTTTTTATGGAGTCTCTCAGTCCTAGGCATACAGTGCTGTAGATTGAATAGCTTAGTGGAAGTGGAAGTTGTGTGCTATAGTGCAGCATGTCATATGCTGCACGTCCTTAGTTTAAACCTCAATATGTGTGAACTTGGGAGCTTTCAAACTGTGTTTTGAAAACCCTAGAAGTCATTAGAAACCTATCAGGGGTTTCTCAATGAGAAGATCAGTGAAACTGGAAAGTTGAAAGATAGATAAAGTTGAAAGATAGATAATTTTTTTATTAAATTTATGTCCTGCCCTTCTTCCCAAAGGATTCTCCTACTGATTCCCTCCCCATCCACTCCCAGTTTACATGAAGCAGTGGTGAAGACCAGTATAAGCTGAGTGTGAAGCTTACAAAACATTCCAGAATTTGAGTGGCCTTTTACCGCTGACAATATCCCTTCTCTTACAGATCTGTTACCATTGGGATGACACCTGAGACCCCCACTGGATAATCTCCAATCTATTGAGAAAACAAACCCAACCCGGAAGTGAGGAGTGTGCACGGATGCTGAGTGTTTGGGAATGAGAGGATGAGTGAGTGAGAGGCTTAAAACACACCACGGTGAAAATCCAGCCACGGCAAACGGCAGCAGCGCTGTTAATGGAGCTAATCACTGACTTGCGTAGCAACGAAACCTTGTCATCGCTTGCCTCCAGGAAGTGGAAAATGATTGGTTTCCATACTTCAATGCGGTCTCTTCTGACAAGAGACAAAGGACTAACTTCTGTGTCTTGTCGCCAGTGAAGAGGGAGATGAATTAGTCTGGAGAGAAAGAGAGAGAGAGAGGAAAGCTAGCTTCAGGGTCAATTCCGAGTGCTCATATAATAAGGTCTGGCTTTCGTTGCTGGAAAGAGGAGGCGGTGGGAACCCCAGCTCACCTTTTGGGAGGGGAGTTTTTGGCCACTTGTCAGTGCACGAGAGAGCACGAGAGAAACGGGACGGGTGAAGGATTTTCTTTCAAGAGTGAGTGTGTGTGAATGAGGCGATATCTACATTCTCAACTTTTAAGTCATTGCAGTTAATCTTTTCCCCAAAAAATAAGAGAAATACTGAAGAGGTTAGCAGTTGCATTTCATAAAACTAACAAAGTTCAGTCTACTTGAAGCGGCAGAAGAGTAAGAGTTTAAGGGGGGGAGGGGGGAAGAGAAGTTGCTCCATAATAGGGCTTCTTTAGAGAAACGCTGGTGGGATGTTCAAAGCTCCCGTCGTGACATTTTTTCACGATCTTGTTTCATTAAAAAGCGCCTTTCCTTCCTTAATTTTGTTCAACTGTGAATGTAGAAACCAAGGGGGCAGGGTGGGGGGAGGCGGGGAGGGTGTCCAGAAAAAAACAACAACTCTCACGTATTAGTAGAGAGCTTAGGATCCAATTCTCCAAATGGGATGCAAGGCTTTAAAACAAAACTATGCTAAAAAAAATTGGCAACGACAAAAACCCAAAGGGACACAGCCCCTCTCTTGGCGTGAACAAAGTAGCCCGAACCACACACAACTGTGCCAAAGAGTTAAAAAAAAAAGGAAACAAAAGTCCAAATGAGAAAAAGAAACCTTCAGGAAATATTTTGGATTGCAAAAAATGAGGATGAAATTCAAATGTTCAAACAAAGCAAAAAGATAAAAGTACGATTTGGAAACCTCTTGGCCTATTGGTTCTCTTTATTTGATTCTGAATATGGTATTAGTCTTGCTGCACTTCAAAAAGGAAAAATTTATATAAATATATATATACTGACTTGAGCTTACACAGGATGGCACTTGTAAAAGGTTATATTTTTCCACTGCAGTTAAAGATTAATAAAATGGTGTCAAACATTCCCCCAGTACTACTTTTTTTTCTATTGGTCTTTCCAGTAAACAGGAGATCCATGTTACTTCATTATTATTATTTTTTACAAAAGAGAGCAGTTCCGATATGGGCAGCTATGTTCTAGGTGTACCAGTTTAAATTTTATAGTTCTATAACATTTAAAACAATTTCTTAAAAGGAAGGGGGAGAGGCAGCTGTTCTATAGCTGTTTAGGATTCCTAGACAGAGGTTGAAGGGGGGATAAGACACACCTGCTTCTAACTATGCAGCTATTGATGCTTAGGGGCTTTTAAAAGATGGGTGCTTTTTAAGCTTGCCTTGTCAGGAAATCTAATGCCTTGCAAGAAGCATTTCTTTTTTAAAAAACAAAAAATACCCTTCCTCATCCACTCCCATCCCTTCTCCGGCTCCACACTTCCCCAGGCTTGTCCTGGGATCCTCTTCAGTTGCCCATCCTCAAATGGAAAGCAAGCATGCCAGTTTCTTGTACAGGGTATCTGACGCGTGCCTTCCAGTGCCAGGTTCAGAATTGCAGCCCCCACTGCTGACTTCTCGAACCAGTGTACAAAAAGAGACCAGGTGATGACTAAGCAGGAAGCTCCAGCATGAGTCTGAAAGATGGGCTTTTGACAAACCTGGGTCCACCTTATCTTAATGCCTTTTTTTCCTTTGGGGGACACCCACGAAACGAAAGCCATTCCTGAATTTGGGGAGATGGGTGTGTGAAGGGGAGATCTGATCATTCCTCAGTGCTACTGAACTCTGTCCAGTGTTGGCTGTTCAGCTGTAGGCTGCAGGTAAATAAAGTACACTGAGTTAGTAGTGGAAACCAAAAAAAGCGTGTCTTACTTTTTTTCTCTGTCTTCCTGCCCTTCAGTGTTTAAAACGGCAGAGGCTGGAGCTACAACCAGACTCTGTTTTAAAGAAAACCTTCTGAGCTAGGCTTGGGGGTGGGGGGTGGGGAGGAAGAATCCCATACATGCTAGAGACCGATAATTTCTATTTCCATTCTTTACTCTTCTACATATTCTGTGCAAGCTACTTAAAGCATGCATGCCCCTTTGATTCTTCCTCGCTTTGGGGGAGAGACTATAAAATATTTGGAGGCTTATGTGTGCCTTATAATTAATGGAATGCATCTGAGAGGCTGCGGATTTCAGCTGCTCACCAGCTCGGCCTTAAGTAAAATAGAAATTACTGTGTGACTTTGGGTGTGGAGAAGAGGAAATGCTGCGTAGCTGGAAATGCAGTCAGCGATACAAACTGGCATGTTCATCAAAGTGTTGTTTCCTGACTGCACAGCCAGCCTGGAGGCAACCGCTTCCTATAGATGCAGCTATTTTAGGGGAAATGTGTGTGTGGTTCTGGTTCATATTGGAACAGGCCTTCCTGCCTCATGACTTTCCGAGCTGAACACAGTCCATCAACCATGGATCGTGGCCTGGCAGGTGCTCTGAGGTTGAGGTGAGCTTGTGGACTGCGTCTGATTCATAGGTAGTACAAGTCAGTCTCGAGCTTCTGGGATATACATGAGTATGTTGTTTGCAACACATAACACACTTTTTAAAGGGCCTTAAAGGCAAGTCTTGTTTTTGAGTGTCTGCAGAAGACTTCCTTGAGTACAGTATGTCTGCTGCATTAATGTTTAGTGTAGCAACTGGAAATAAAATCCAGCCTCTTCTTTTATTCCAAGGATTTGTGTCCTAGTTGCCAGAGCGGTGAGCAATAACTTGTTGAATTCCTCGTTAAAATTAGCATGAAATAACTAACAAGTGTTCCTGGGATGAGTGCTTCGGACTGGCTCACTTAGCAGAATTTAGCTGCAGGTTTGCAGTCTCTTTTTGTGGACGAGGTTTAGGGATCTTCCTACATAAAAATAAAGAGTTTGTTGCAAGTGTGCTTTCCAATTATTGACAAATTTCTGTGGATTTCTAGTGTGGGCAGGGCCTGCGCAAATTATATTGGAAAAACCTACAGTGTAAGTTTGAGCAACTCTTCAAAGTCTCACAGAACGCTGCCCCCTTTGCTTAAGGTCTCTGCGGTAGTGCAGGATCCCCTAATGATCAAGCGCATTCAGGAAGCTTATCACACCACACTTTCATATTTCCATGAATGTGTGTTCATTCTGAGAAAACCTGAGGGCATTGGACCAATCTTTCAACATCTCATTTTCTAGAGGGACTGCCATTTAGTCTGTTGCAGCAATTTTTCGGCACATTTAAAAGTTTCTTCTGGCCTAAGCTTTCCTAGAAAAGAGCCAACTTCATCAGATACGTATTGCCAGTTGGCAAGTAGAGAGATGCCTCAGTGTCTGAAGCACTCCTGCCAAGGACACTTTTTGCTGGCCAGAAGGCCATGAAATGGCCATTGGTAAAAAAATGTTCACACAGCTCCTACTGTGGGAACTCTTTCCCTTGTCTAAATGGAGTAGGCAGTTGCAGAACTTCCTCCCGCCTCTAGCATAATGGATGTCTGTTTCTAAGCATGAATTTGTGCGCTAGAGCAGGGCATGTGCTGCTTTAATTTGTTGCACCCAAGCTACCCCATGCTCCTGTTTCTAACAAGATGCCTGTGCTAAATGTCTTGTGTGCACTGATGTTCAGATGGTGGGAGTATGTGTGTGGTTACTCAGTACAGTCGTGCCTTGGTACCCGGACGTTTTGGCTCCCAAGCGCCGCAGACCCAGAAGTGAATGTTCTGTTTTGCGAACGTGCTTTGGAACCCAAATGTCCAACAAGGCTTCCAATTGGCTGCAGGAAGGTCCCGGGACCTTCCTGCAGCCAATCAGAAGCCGCGCTTCGGTTTCCGAACATTTTGAAAGTCCAACTGACTTCCAGAATGGATTCTGTTTGACTTCCAAGGTACGACTGTAGTGAGGGAAAGACTCTGCATATGCTTGGGTGCTTTCATGTTGCTTATATACTAGGTTTTAGGAATTGGATTTGAGCTGCTTTCACAATTGCAAACCAGAACCATTGGCACCACTCTCTCTGCGTAACGTGTGCGCCAGGACCTGTTCTATCAGCTACAACATTCAAACCTAATTTCAGTAGAAGCAACCCTGTGGTTATTGTATGAGCCAAACCTGAGTTACGCTACAGAAAAGAGTGGCCCACGTTCACCCACTGAGCTTGTTCTATTTGACCTTTTATACCGTCCCCTCCAAAAGAAGATTTTTTCCTTCTGACATTGCATTAGGGTAGGGCAAGGTGGTGGGTGACTGGCTGGACTGTAGCTCGGTGGTAGAGCACATGCTCTGCGTGCAAAAGATCCCAGGGGTCAGTCTTGGGTAGAATTGTGAAAGATCCTGAAACCATGGAGGCTTACTGCCAGTAAGAGTAGACTGCAAAAGAACCAGGTGGGCCAGTAGCTTAGCTTCAGGCACCAAGCCTGTTGGCAGACCAACTTAGCACAACAAATCTGCAAGCATGACCAAAAGGCTGGCAGTATCAACGCCACTGTGAGGGAATCAATTGCAGATGACCGCAGTACCTGGAGACAGGCCCACGCATCCCCAGCAGTGACCAGTGGCAGAATGATCTACAACCCTGGATATTGTCGTTTTTTAAGAGTTCTGGGAACTGCTAGGAGGCTCCTATTTACCTCAGAGGTACAATTCTCATTCCCTGGGAAGAGGGATTGAATGTGAACATGGGGTCTCCTAGCAACTCTCGGCACCCTTACCTGACTGCAGTTCCCAGGATGCTTTGGGGGAAGCCAGTGGCATAATGGGTAAAGGTAAAGGGACCCCTGACCATTAGGTCCAGTCGTGACCAACTCTGGGGTTGCAGCGCTCATCTCGCTTTATTAAGCTTCCGGGTCATGTGGCCAGCATGACTAAGCCGCTTCTGGCGAACCAGAGCAGCGCACGGAAACGCCATTTACCTTACTGCGGGAGTGGTACCTATTTATCTATTTGCACTTTGAGGTGCTTTTGAACTGCTAGGTTGGCAGGAGCAGGGACCGAGCAACGGGAGCTCACCCCGTTGCAGGGATTCGAACCGCCGACCTTCTGATTGGCAAGTCCTAGGCTCTGTCCTAGGCCCCAGTGGCATAATACTGCTTCATTAAATGTATAGTGCAAACAGATGAGGCTGGAGTTGAGGGTTCAGCAATAGGATTGATACCGTTACCACCACGACTCCCTAGCTTGTTAACCAGGGGTCCTCCAGAAAGGGCTTCATTAGGACTTCCAAGTTCAAAACAAAACAAAGCTAAGATAGCATACGATTCACCCAGTATTGTGTCTGTGGAGAGCCGGTCTGAAAATAGCCACTATGGTTAACCCAGTTATGAGCTCCTGAGGTCTAGTCTACTCAGGCAGCAGAAAGAAACAGTAGCCAGAGTTGTGTACGGTGGTACCTCAGGCTAAGAACTTAATTCGTTCTGGAGGTCCGTTCTTAACCTGAAACTGTTCTTAACCTGAGGTACCACTTTAGCTAATGGGGCCTCCTGCTGCCGCCGCGCCACCAGCATGCGATTTCTGTTCTCATCCTGAGGTAAACTTCTTAACCTGAGGTACTACTGGGTTAGCGGAGTCTGTAACCTGAAGCGTCTGTAACCTGAGGTACCACTGTATTATCTAAGCTGGCAGGAGAAGATACCCATTTTGAATGCTTGCGTTAAAAAAATAATAATCCCTGTAAACAAAAAGCCCAGGGCATCAGAGAAAGTGGTAATAAACTACCTGTTTCATACTTGCTTATTTTATGGAAATAAGCCCCCCCCTCCCCCCGGAAAGTGGTAAAGTCTTTTCCACTATACCACATTAAGAATGCAAGATAATAAAATGATAGGAAGAAGAGAACATTTTAAAATACAATATTATTTTGACATGAGGTGGGGAAAGAATTTTTACCTTGTCAGGCTGGCTCCATGAGCATCAAATGTTTTTTTATTTCTGAAAGATGTTTCTACCCTGCCTTTTGGCTCCCAAAGTTCCTCACCTCACCAATTAAAAGCAGCATAACCCTGAAGCATTTTCCCCCGAACTGATTTTCTGTCTAGGACTATTCGTTTTCCATTATACACCTGTAGGCACCAAGCGAAAATGTTCCTCTTTGACCAGGCCTTGGGCTGATTAACATGCTGTGTCTTTTTACATGTGTTTATGGGAGGCGGGTTTATTGGTTTGCTTTGTTCTCGTTTTTAGTATGTATTTTGTTTTTTCATTTTGTATTTATATGCCTTGAACCACCCAGAGCATTTCAGGTGAGAGGCAGTATACAAATTTAAACAACAAGAAGAACAGATAATTAAAACTAACATATACAGTGCCTTTTAAGCCACAAGGATTCTTCTAGGCACAGAGGGAAGAGCCTTTGGCCTTCCTAAAGTTGTTGAACTGCAAATCCCATCAGTCCTAGCAAGCATGGCTAATAGCCAGGCCTGATGGGAGTTGCAATTCAGCAAAGTCTGGAGGACAAACTGCCATACAACTGACCAAGGCTGAGGAAGTGAGATTTCTGGCTTGCACTTAGGAAGATTATGTGCCAACACGCTTGGTTGTACCCTAGTTTTGATCCTGGTCCATCTGTCTCTGCCTTAGCCCCCACCCTTTATTGGGGGCCAGTATTCCTAAAATCAGAAGTTCATAAGCTTATCTGTTAAGCTTCTCACCTGCTGCTGGAGGATAACAGTAAATCTAAGTAGCATCTCCACCCCCATCGTTCAGCCCAGACACTGAGGTCCAGCTCCGAGGGTCTTCTGCTTGTTCCCTCGCTGCGAGAAGCCAAGTTACAGGGAACCAGGCAGAGGGCCTTCTTGGTAGTGGCACCCGCCCTGTAGTACACCCTCCCATCAGATGTCAAGCAAATAAACAACTATCTGACTTTTAGAAGACATCTGAAGGCAGCCCTGTTTAGGGAAGTTTTTAATATTTGAAGTTATATTCTGTTTTTAGTCCTCTGTTGGGAGCCGCCCAGAGTGGCTGGTATAAATAAATAGTATAAATAATAAAATTATTATTATTACTACTACTAAAACACCTGCAGAGCTAAGTTTCTTATTTTGGGGACCCTAGTAGTTCTGATTGGCCAAGGCTTACCTCTCTCACTGAAACAGTAAACTTGTTTCTGAGCCTGTACCACTTCAGAGTGCAGAGGGTAGGGCTTGCATGCTGGAATGTACCTCCATGCAAAATATTCATTGGATGTAGAAGGTTACCACGTCAGGGAGAAGGGCAGGTTATAGCCTGCCTCCCTAATGCACTAGTTTTTCATTTTCTATATGCAGGGACATTGAAAGACGTGATTCTCCTACCTGCAGTCTGAAGTAGTACAACCCAGATACAGCTTTGCCACCGCAGTAAGAACTAGGATGTTCTCCTTATAGCTCCAGATGTTGTGTTTTTTCCCTTCTGAGTCACTTGTCTAGCCTCGCACAATAAAGCCAGGCAGGCTGGAGAAATGTGCTCTGTGTGTGGTTTCTTTGTTCGTTTCATTTCATTTCATTTCATTTCATTTTTTTTTTGCTTCCTTTCCATCAGCTTTTACATCAGAGAGGATCAAGAGCCCTCATTTGTACTTCAAAGTATTCCACAGCAAATTGGTAAAACCTAGAAAAGAAATCCTGAAAAATAATGCCTGCCTCTTCTTCTTCCTTTCCATTCTCACTTCTATAGACCTATTTGTCAGCAAAAAATAAAAAAAATTAAACCCTGGCCGCCAAAGGGATTTTCCCACCCCCTCCTCCTGCTTGTTTGTGTTAAAATTGCTAATTTCCTTGAAAATACAACAGATGCAGAGGTCAATACAAGGTGACTGACTTTCCCTACCAAAACGCGACGAAACGAAATGCTTAACTATTTGGAAAAGTGAATTCTGCAAATCCAAACTTTGGATATACTGGATATACAAATCCAAACTGGGTATACTATTTTTGTTAATTCAAAAAGTTGTCTGCTCCAGCTATCCTTAAAATATCTGTCTCCTTTTACACCTCCTCCTCCTCATATTCTTTCTTTTATTTGATGCATCATTTTGGAACGTGGGATGTGAGGCTACACTTCAGAGGCAGGAACCTAAGTCGTATGGAATTCCGGGTTGCCGACTATTCTGCTTGTCCTCTCGTTCCAATCGTTTGCCATTCTGGGCAGGCATGGTGAACCTGTCGCCCTTTACCTGTTGCTGCACTACAACTCCCATCATCCCTGGCGATTGGCCATGCTGGGTGGGGCTGATGGGAGTCAGAGCCCATCAGCATCTGGTAGGGCTACAGGTTTCCCCATCCCTGGATTTGAGAGTTTCATGAGGATGTTTCAGGTTGGTTGCTGCTCCTGTTTCTGCTAGTCTCTATAGCACAAGGCTTGACATGCTTGCATGAACCATCTCAGATGATCTGCTGTGCCAGACCTTTTTTTTATTTTTGCACTAGCAATGCTCACATTGCATTCTGGATTACATAAGGTTGGTGGCTGGTGCTCCACTGAAGCTGCTTTTTGGGTTAAGAGCTTGAATAAATAGCCTTTCCAGTCAGTGGTATGGCTGGGGCTGGACTTGAAGGTTCAGAGTCTCGTGCCTCACAATATTCCCCCCCCCCATGACTACCAAGAGATTGGCTAACTGTGGTGGCAATACCTGAATTAGCAACTAGGCTGGCATGGGCATATATATATATATATATATATATATATATATATACACACACACATACACACATTCATTCTGGGAGTGACTAGCTGGGCATGCACTCAGATGCTCATTTTATTTATTTTACTCAGAACATATATTTCCCTTCTCTGCAACACAATGATGCTTATTCCCAAGCGAAGTGTATTTCTCAGCAGGGCAGCAGTAGCAAATTCCATTTCATTGTCATAGCGCTGATGCTGCCGGGTTTTGAATGAATTTAAATTCCAAAACTCTACATGCTCAAGAGTATTACTCTTTTATTTATTTATTAATCAGCACAGCGAATTGCGGGGCTTTGCTCTTAACGTATGGGCTGTAAAAGCCATGGTATAAATGATGAATTTGTGGGGTGGAGCAGGGAGAAGAGGAATATTCATTTTTGTGCTTTGCAACCGAATTAATACACATGGCTGTCCAAAGGCCATTAAGTCCAGGGTCTAAAAATTATCTAACTTTCCATACCGAACCCTTAAATGGGCGGTAGAGCATAAGACTCTTACTCTCAGGGTTGTGGGTTCAAGTCCCACATTGGACAAAAGTTTCCTGCACTGCAGGTATTGGAACTAGATGACTCTCAGGGTCTCTTTCAACTCGACCAGCTAAAATGGCTACGCTCTGCCTCCACATTGTCAGAGGTAGCAATGCTTCTGAATACCAGTGGTTGCAAACCGCAAGAGGGGAGAGCGCTCTGGTCCTGCTTGTGGATGTCCCACAGGCATCTAGTTGGCCATTGTGGGAACAAAATGGCGGACTAGATGGGCCATTGGTCTGATCCGGCAGGCTTCCTCTTGTGGTGTTATCTCTCAGAGCTAAAGCCTGACACGTTATCTGGTGCTAAGACATGGCAAGGCTAGCCAGCCAAGCCCTTCTATGAGGCAGACTATGGTGTATGCTTCAGACAGTAGATGCTTGGGGTAGGGGGTGATATGAGCCTCTCTGACTATTTCCCTTGAGCACTCTTGTCCCAGACATTCCCCTCTTTTGGGTCTCCCTGTCCTGGCCTCCCTAATCTGGTCGTCTGCCTCAGGTGTTATCCCATCAGCAGTACTGAAGTAAGATAAACAAGTTACAACACACACAAGGTAAAGGTAAAGGTAAAGGAACCCTGGACAGTTAAGTCCAGTCAAAGGCAACTATGGGGTTGCGGCTCTCATCTCGCTTTCAGGCCGAGGGAGCCAGCGTTTGTCCACAGACAGCTTTCTGGGTCATGTGGCCAGCATGACTGAACCGCTTCTGGCACAATGGAACACCGTGATGGAAACCAGAGCACATGGAAACGCCGTTTACCTTCCTGCCACAGCTGTACCTATTTATCTACTTGCACTGGTGTGCTTTCGAACTGCTAGGTTGGCAGGAGCTGGGACAGAGAAACAGGAGCTCACCCTGTTGCGGAGATTTGAACCGCCAACCTTCTGATCAGCAAGCCCAAGAGGCTCAGTGGTTTAGACCACAGCACCATCCACATCCCTTACGAGACACCCCCCCCCAAGTAGTTGGCATCTGGACAACTGGGTGTTTTCCGTGAGTGTCCATTTGTTAAAGAGTTTTAGTATTATTTTACATGTGTGTTTTTTGCTGTTTTTAATAATTTTATTTGTAAATTGTCTTGGTGGTGGTTTCAAAGGCACATTTGGGTTTTGAGAATGCTGTATGTGTCACCCACCCACCAAGAGAGAACCATGCACTCACAGACACTCGTCACTTTTCCAGGGGAGCTGGCTAAGAATCAGATCCACTACAGTGGTACCTCAGGTTAAGAACTGAATTCGTTCTGGAGGTCCGTTCTTAACCTGAAACTGTGCTTAACCTAAGGTACCACTTTAGCTAATGGGGCCTCCCGCTGCCGCGCAATTTCTGTTCTCATCCTGAAGCAAAGTTCTTAATCCAAGGTACTATTTCTGGGTTAGCGGAGGCTGTAACCTGAAGCGTCTGTAACCAGAGGTACCACTGTACAACAAATCCCATTGTTGGAAAGAACATAAGAGCTGAAAGAGGAAGCAGGGAAGAGAAAAAAGGGAACCACCCTCACAAAAAGCAGGTAATGGGTGAGTGGGT
The DNA here is from genome assembly GCF_951804945.1 of Podarcis cretensis. Taxonomy (NCBI): domain Eukaryota; kingdom Metazoa; phylum Chordata; class Lepidosauria; order Squamata; family Lacertidae; genus Podarcis; species Podarcis cretensis. The sequence continues at coordinate 24,292,130 of NC_137182.1, read as the reverse complement.
GGCCTAGACACAAAGTCATGTTGGCGTTTCTTGGCCTAAATGAACCTTTGAACCCCATTCAGAGGCCTGGACAAATAACACCACTTTCAAATTCTGCCTGACCGTAGCCAGGACAGGGGAATGCCTGGTCTCGTCTGAGAAGGAGTTCCTAAGGTGAAATATTGTCTGTCTCATATTCACACCCTCCTTGCCATCCACAGCAGTGGTACTTTGGGAAGAGCCTCTCCCTCTGATCATCCCAGAAGTATGTGTAATGTCTCCCGTATTTTTTCCATGTAACATTTTTACAAATCAGTTTCATTTGTTGAGACATTAGGAAGAAAAGGGGTGGAGGGGGGGAAGATGGGTGGGGTCGGGTGGCGATGTTTCTATTTTGCTTAATGTATGTAGGGTTTGGTGTCAGCGTTTCTTGTGCCAGTTCTCTGCTGTTCACTGGTGTTCCTTTGGTGGTGAGAGAGGTTGGGGCTGGCCTAGGGTGTGGTTGCTTGTGCTCCCTCTGATCATAAAACGCCATGTTGGGAAACATTTATGGCTGCCTTGAACAGTTTCAGTTGTGGACTTACACATGTTTAGGTTTATTGTTCCTTGTATTTTGAGCCAAACAGAGGGACAGACCTTCCAACTGCCCGTTTTCCAGGGATAGTCCTGGATTTACAGAAGCCATCCCACTTTGCGATTTGATCCTGCTTTTCCTCATGACATCCCTACTTTCATTAGAGAAATGTTGAGGAGAATGCTGGAGGTTATGAAATGGCATTACTACTATTATTAACCGTGTGATTTCCCACCCATTGAATTCAGTAATCACCAGAGCACCTATGACAAACTAAAATAGATAGCAGGGGTGGTTTTTTTTTACAAATATGTTTTGTTTTATTTCGAATTGTATTGCTTCATCATTTTGGTGTTTGCCACCCTGGGTTCCTTTGGGAAGGGAAGGCAGGATAGAAATTTAATAAACCATAAGAGACCCAACAGCAGAGGAAAAGTCTAGCTATGTGGAAGTTGCTTGGAACTTTTCTTGAAGCAAAGTGACCGTCAATGTGAAGACCTTGGCAGCTGGGCTGAATGATACAGAGGAGAGAAATAAACCTGATTAAGAGGCGCGGAAGTTCAACAGCACACAGGTGGGTGAAACCGTGACAGACTTTGAATGTTTTGGCAAGATGCCAGTGTGAAATGAGTGACACCTGAAGGTGACGGCAAATGACAAGGACACTGGTTACACACACACACACACACACACACACTACCCCCCTGAGAGATTTTGGATGCATGAAAGATTGAAGAGTTTAAATGTCCGCCACTGGGCCCAAGTTATAAAATGACAAAAGAGTCTTGCGTGTTTTCCACCTCCCAAGTATTGTGAGAGGTAGATCAAGGGTCTAAACATTCCTATATATAGAAAATATTTTATTCTTTTTCCAGATTAAAAGTCACATTTTGTTATTCAACAGTTCTGTTCCAATTCAACAAAACTAGTGACTTCCTGCTCACCCAACACCAATGTTTATAACCCAAATTACATACAATTGCGTTTTAAAGTTCTGTTGTTTTTCTATTGCATTCATGTTCTGCTAGTTTCTTACATTTCAAACCCCGCTTTGGTCTTTGCATACAGAAAATAACTTTTTAAATAAGACTATAAAGTATCTCCAGTCCTCCTTGAAGGATTCTAAATTTGTGTCTCTAATCAGTGCCGTTGGTTTTGCCATCTCTGCATATTCCAAGATTTTCATCAACCATCCTTCGAGGGGGTTCTTTCATCCTTCCATTTCTGTGCACAGAGAATCCTTGCCGCTGTAGTTACATACGTAAACACAGTTGAGCCTTTATTTGGAATTTCGCTGTCTAATATCCTCAGCAGGAAAGATTCTGGCCTTTAAAAAATTTCATTATACGTGTTTCATGTCCCAAAAGGCCTTGAGCCATTCCATGAGCATTTTACTCAGGATCACATTGACCAGTTATATCCTGGATGGTATTCAAACTTTCCACTTTTTTCTTTCAATTTCAATTTAATTTCCCCTTCTTTTTCTTATCGTTAAGTACAGAAATGGAAAGTAAATTTGGCGTCCTGCCAGTCTCATTGCGGGCCCCCACCCACTTTTAAAGATAATTTCTAGTCCTTAAAGGTAAAGGTAAAGGTACCCCTGCCCATACGGGCCAGTCGTGTCCGACTCTAGGGTTGTGCACTCATCTCACTTAAGAGGCCGGGAGCCAGTGCTGTCCGGAGACACTTCCAGGTCACGTGGCCAGCGTGACGAAGCTGCTCTAGCGAGCCAGCGCAGCACATGGAAACGCCGTTTACCTTCCTGCTATAAAGTGGTATCTATTTATCTACTTGCACTTAGGGGTGCTTTCGAACTGCTAGGTGGGCAGGAGCTGGGACCGAAAGACGGGAGCTCACCCCGCTGCGGAGATTTGAACCGCCGACCATACGATCGGCAAGTCCTAGGCACTGAGGTTTTACCCACAGCGCCACCCGCGTGCCCCTTCTAGTCCTTATGATGGCAATATAAGCTTGTAAGCGTATGAGCTTGCGGTGGAGTGGGCAGAGGTGAGAGGTTGTGAATTGTGCAAGGCCCCTGTAGCCAGGCATGCATTTGAACCAGGCTAGCTCCATGTCCCTTACACAGGGGGTTTCACAACTGCACAAACAGCGACAAATTTCAGGAGGAAGGCAGGAACAAAAGCTCCGAAAGAGTCTTCTGTGAGCCAAACCCCACTTGGAAGTTCACATAAAAAAGAAAACCTCCATGTTGTGGCCCACAAGGAAAATCCAAACTCTGCAGCTGGGGAACACTTATTAAAATCAACAAATCTCGGTATCACCATTGTCCTTGTAAGCTTTTGAAAATTAATAAAATGCAATTCACAAAAAAATATCAAAATGTCACAAAATAGGGAGCAAGCTTTTGGGTTTTTCATTTCTCTTCATCAGGCTAGATGCTACACAAAATGGGGTAGGAGGACAAGGAATCCTTAAAGGGCAAAAATTAGGTTGGATTTTGGACCCGGGATGGAATCTACAGTCAAAGGGAATTTATTTTCTACCACCTGAACCACTAGTTAACAATACTATCCAATTTGGCTTCAATTTGGCTTTTTCATCACCTGGGGCCATTAGCCATGCTGGGAGTTGTGGTTCAGCGACATCTTCAGGGCCAAAGGATCCCTGCAAAATTGACCTCTGACTTTGCTAATACGTAGGTAGACTGCCTTGCTTCTTTTTATTGCTGTTGTCTGCCTAAGTAGGAACCTACACATTCTGCTTTAAGGTATGAGACAAGCCTGGGTAACAGCTGTGCTTTGTCCTTTTTCAAGGTTTGCCATACATCCGAATTTTCCGGACATATCCAGAAAACTGTGGTTGGTAGCAGTGGCTGGGCGGAAATTGGCAAAATGTTCGGGAAAATCTGGATGTATGGCAACCCCATGTTGGCAGTGTCATTTTTCCTGATTTTCCATAAAAATAGCTCAACAACTTTTCTGTCCGGTTTTTCACTGTTTGAAATACAGCAACCCTATTTAAACATGGGGACCAACCATTGCTTTTTTATTCTCGAATCCCAGAAATGACCTGACCTGCAATCTCCTTTTTTGAGAATGCTATGACTAAAATAAATGCAGACCTCATGGCTGCAACATTCACACTAATTATTATTATTGTTATTATTATTATTATTATTCCTCTTCCTCCTGCCACCTGCTTTGTCTAACATCCAGCCTGACAAAGAGTGAAGTTGGAAGCTTGCTCACTATTTCATGAGATGTGGCTTGCTCCCAACTATGAATTTTGAAGCACACAGTGCTTCCCACATTTCAATATGTTACAGGTTTGGTGTTTTAGCAGTTAAAGTTAGGATTTTGGTGGGAAAGGAATGTAGCAGGTGTTAGTGGTAATAAAAATATCCAAATGCTGTTTCTCTGCCCCGCCTTTCCAGGCATTTGATGTTAATTCATCATGATTGAACATAATGTATATTTTATATGTTGTATGTCATGAAGGCTTCTAGCTTTACAATAAATTACTCACATACTTTAGAAATTCTGTTTAATCTTTGTGGCATCAAATGCCGCATACAGATGATTTTGTGGGAGTCTTCTTTCAGATTTCCCTGGGAAGTATATCTATTGCTTCCAAAATAACCTTCCACCTCTGAAATGGATACGACATGCCTAATAATATTATGTCATGGAACTTTAAAGTGATGATCTTCACCCCTGAACCATATCTGATAATAGGCTATAATTTTTTAACAGCATCCATTAATATTTTCTCTGCCTTCAGTACGTTTTTATTGGACATTTGTGTGTGTGTGTGTGTGTGTGTGTGTGTTTTAAAATTGTAATGGGAACTGAAGACAAATGTAAATTGTTCATGCATCCAAAATGAGGCAATTTTTTCAGGATTTTAATTGGCTTTTTGGCATTGGGACATTCTTCCTTATCTTCAAGAAAATCGACACCTTCAAACGTTGTTTTGCAAATGTGACTTTGAAAGATGCTTTTACCTCTGTAACTGATGAATTGGAAGTGAATCGCCTGCTTTCCTCTTTGTTTTCCACCCCAGCATCTAGAGTTGGGGATACTGGGAAAGGGCTGGGCTTTTGGGGGGGGGTGTTAAAGAGTGAGATGGAACAAAGCCCCTAAGTCACAGCAAGGTCCTCCCGACAAGGCTGAGCTTCCTCGCCTCTCATTGCAAAAAGTAACCACTGGTTTGCAACCAGAAATTAAATGGTCACCATAGGAAAAAACGACCCCGGCCCCCTGCCTAAACTTGGCTTTGTTTGTTTCATTTGTGCTGTGAGATCAGTTCGATTCGGAGGATGGGAGAGAAGGCGGAGGAGGAGATTGTTATTGCAGGTTCTCTTTAAATTAAAAAAAAAAGGGTACCTCTTTTGCACTGTGACTGTTTCCTGCTTCTGAGAGGTGTGTGTGTGTGTGTGTGTTCTCGGGAGCAGGAAACAGGAGCTGCAAAACCAAGGGAAGTGAGTGCGAGGCAAGAGGCTATACCAGGCCAGCCAGGAATGAGATTTCAAAACATTTCCTCCTCCTTCCAGAAATGTGATCGCCGTTTTCTTTGGGCAACGGGGAGGTGTGGCGGAGCATCCTTAGGCCACAGAAGGTGAAGCCACCACGTGGGACGCGTGGCGGTTCTGCCAGCCTGATGATGATGGCACACTTCGTGGCGTGAGCCCTGGGGGAGGGGGAGAGAAAGAAAGAGAGAGAGAGAGAGAGAGAGAGAGAGAGATCGGCTGGATCTCGAGGAGGGGGAGAGAGAGAGAGAGCCACCAAAGAGGGGGGAGGAAGCCCCTGAAGAGAGCCTCCCCCCTCCCCCCAGCAAGCACCCACTTCTACAGCTCCTGAGGATGGAGGATCTTTCCCCACCAAGCGGGGAGGTGATGTAAGTCCAACCCCCCCCCCTTAACCTCGCCGCCTCCCTGCAAGAATAACCGGGGGAGGGGGGAGGAAGAGGGGGGTGTCGGTGGTTGCATAAGGGGCGGAGGGGAGAGCATCCGTGGGGGCAGCCAGGTGGTCGTGCCTCCTCACCAACGCGCTCTCCCATCGCTGCGTCCTCCTGGGGGAAGAGGAGGAGGAGGAGGATGACGAGGCTGTTCCCGGGAGAGAGGGGAGAAGGTCCCCCCCTCTAACTCTGGGGTGGGGGCATCGCAGGACAACCCGCTCAGCTGGGGGCTCCGGGGCCTCGGCCCAGCGCCTGGCCGGCGGAGGCGCTTCCTTCCTTAAACAGACAAGATCGCCTTCCTGTTGCCAGGCTCGCTCCATCCCAGTTATTTGTGCGATGCTTGCCCCCCCCCCCCCCCCCAGCATCTAACTGTATGGCGAGCTCCCAGCACTCCGTGCCCTAGATCTGCCCCTTGTGATCTCTCCCCCCACCTCCCTATCTGCTTCTCTTGCATGCTGACCCCTTGCAGCTCTGCTCCCCCCCTCTTAGTTATTCCTCAGATCTGCTGACCAAGCGCCCCATCGTCCCCAAGTGCCTGCTGCCCCTTAACTTAGCATTCTACTTCCCGCCCCCCATCAAGCCCACCCTTTCCCCCTTCTCCTTGTCTAACTGCAGGCCAGGTGCTGCTCTCCCTCAACACCCATTTTCCACCGGGAATTAGAGAACTGCAAGTTGGAAGGGACCCAGGGGAGGGTTGCATTCTGCCCCCTGGCCCAATTCCACATTGTCCCCACTCTGGGTTTTCTTCCCAGCTGGTTTACCCCACCTGGCCCAGCCCTGTTCCGGTTGCTTAGTGTCCATCTGATAAACTGCACCCGCTCCCTTTCATAGGAAGCTGCCTTATACTAAGTCAGTATTGTCTACACTGGCTGGCAGGATCGAACCTGGGACCTTCTGCATGCAAGGCAGATCCTCTCTCATTGAGCTACAGCCCTTTTCCCTGACTCTCCTGCGTTCCTTACCTTCCACCCCAACTTCATTTGCATTTCCTGCTCCTTGGGATCTGTGCTGCACCATATCCTAACTGCATTCTGGCCCCTGTGCCCCCCTGGCTGCCCTAATCTCCTGCCAAGAATTAGGAATTAGGTTCCCACATTCACATTGTATTTGCTGGCCAGCTGTTTTAATTTCCTTCGCTGCTCAACTGTGCATACTGCCCTGGATCAGGGCCTCCTCCATTCCCCTGCCCATTCAAATCGAATTGCAATCCTTGTGATTCCCACCACCCATGCTGTATGCTGGTTACTATCCCGCTGTGTCCCATAAACTGTATTCTGATTCCCTTACCCTAGACTAGCTCCCTTCTCATCTAATTGCTTGCTATTCTCCTTGTCCCAGAGATTTGTAGCACTATTCCAGTCCCATTGGACTTCAGGGAGCATGCTACCCACCCAAAAAAATATATCCATGCAATTGCACGATGAATTTCCTGTTTGGTTGATTCCATTTTTCCCCATCCTGCTGATTCACCCCACTCCCAGGAACTTATTTCAGTTCTTCCATTTTTAAAAAAAATATTGACCCTAAGCATATTCTCTACCTCTGCAAAGCTGAGTTTGGGGCTCACCCTTTGGAATTTGATTTATGAAGCAATAATAACAGAGAAGAATGCCTCTGAGTACATACAGAGTACAAATGCCTCAGCAGTGAGTAGCCACTGCTTGTCCCTACGTATTGAGGATGATGGAACTTAGCCCCAGCCAACCATCCTTCTGGGTCTGCGATAAACAGGCCCCTCTGTTGTTTTCCTGTGGTTTTGCATCTGTTCCTTAATCATATGTATTGTTGAGCATTGGTAATATTGCCTTGTAACAGAAAAGGTGGGAGGACTGAGCTGGTGTGCTTGAGGACGGAGTGTTTTGTCTCTGAATCCTTCATCCCTGTGTTCTTCCATTCCCCGCCACCCAGCTCCCTAAACATCAGACTTCTGCGATCCCTTGCACCCACACCATGGTCCCTTGCCAGGGTTTAATGCCAGTGCCCCAATCTCAAGAGGTGACCTTAGTTATATCCTTCCCTGGGTGGGAAGGCAGGATGCAAATTTAACAAATAAAAGGGTTTGCTAAATAGTGGTGCTAAATTATGTTTCCTACTCTGTTGCTCTTAAGCGGTGATCTGACAGGGCACAATCTGCTGGGAATTTCTCCAATGCAGTCCCCCATTGAAATGAATGGGATCTTTGCAATACAATCCTCTGGATTATTTTTTCAGTGCTGGGTCTGTGCAACATGTAATAGATGAGAATGCCTTTGCACATGTGCAGAGAGCTCATTGTAGGCACTCTATGCATGAGCAGTCAGAGGGAGGCATAACTCCCTCCTAAACTTTCTACATTTTCATTTTTTCTGTCTTATATTTGAACGAATTCTTAAACATTCATTGCCTGCCCCAGCTGTGGTCTGAGGCAACCAGTGAGATCTCTGGAGCATTTTCACATTGTCCCTGATTATTATTAATATAATAATAATTATTTATTGAATTTATATACCGCCCTATGCCCAGAGGTCTCAGTGCGGTTCACAAAATAAAATCAAAATAGAAAAACCTCAAAATACATAATCAAAACAACAACAACAACAACCCAATAACACCCCCCCCCAAAAAAAACCACCCAACATTTTAAAAGGGCATAGGATGTCAATCAAATCAAGCAAAGGCCTGGTTAAAAAGGAATGTTTTTGCCTAGTGCCCAAAGGTGTATATAATGAAGGCGCCAGGCAAACTTCCCTGGGGAAAGAATTCCACAGACGGGGAGCCACTGCAAAGAAGGAGGAGGCACACGAAGAAGGGCCTCAGAAGATGGTCTCAGGGTCTGGGTCTTCTTCGTCTTCTTCAGCAATCACTCATAGCCGAGTAGGTTCACATGGAAAGAGCCAGGTCTTGAGGTACTGCGGTCCTGAGCCATTTAAACATTTATAGGTCAAAACCAGCACTTTGAATTGGGCCCGGAGACTAATTGGTAGCCAGTGCTACCAATGTAAGGATCAATGTAATATGCCTGAGTTCATCTGGCACATTTTGAAGGGTGAAAAAGTGTTTGCTTTAGCGGTTCTTTCCCATGTTTAAGAGGCAACCTTCTACAGCAGTGCTGTGCTGGAATTTTTTAAAAAAAATTAAGTGCAGCGTTCTTTCCCCTGCATGCATTGTGTTCACCTCGTTGATCATGGCCACATAGGGGAAATGGAGCATTTATGGTTTTAACATGAAATCCTCTCGAACATCTTCCCACTTAGTGGCTACTAGTGGGATCTGCAACAAAAGCGTGTGTCTCTTGTCCTGGGCGCCAGCCAGCCCTGCCCCTGCCCTCCTCTGTTCCAGCATGCGAAGCTGTAATAGACTCAAGCAGGCCAGTTTCCCTCTTTCCCTTCCCTTTTCAATGTTCTGTTTTTCCATTTCAAGCTGGCATTCATCATTCCATGGCTCTTCTTGGTTACACAGAGTATTCCCAGTCCTCATTAAGCTCTTTGTTGTGTAGCCTTCTTGAGGGCATTTTTCTTTGGGCTACGCTTGTGGTTCCCCCAAACGCTTTGATAACCTTCCTATTGTTTATCAGTGGACCCATTATGGATCCCTTGTAGTTGGCTGGCGTGGGGGGGGGCAAGAGGAATTTGCTATCAGAAAAAAGCGACAGGATGAAGCAGAGCAGAATAGCAGTCCTCCGTGTAGGAAAGTTTTAAGCATCTGAGCTGGTTCATGAAAAGAGGCAGCTGCCTTGCGTGCTTCCAGGCGGTCTCCTCTGGCCTGGCCTGATCTTCAAACCCGACCTTTGGGCTGTGCCATCTGTGCACCAAATCTACAATGGCATACGGAAGAGGAATTCTCGGCAGCTACCCCAACCGTTATAGAACTTCATATGTTATGCAGGAGCAAATGCATATTTGGGCTGTGTATGTGTGTGGACAGCTCTGGCCAATCCAAGACTCCCTTGGCATGTGAACTTGTATGGAGTATAAGCACATTTCTTGTGTATCTTTTGTGTATAGCACCAAGTGCATTTTTTGTGTGCATAACACATGAAGAGAAAGCGAGCATGGACAGGTCTGTGTGGTTTCTTCCTTCACATCGTGCAGGATAAAAAGGTAAAGGGACCCCTGACCATTAGGTTCAGTCGTGGCTGACTCTGGGGTTGTGGCGCTCATCTCGCTTTATTGGCCGAGGGAGCCAGCGTACAGCTTCTGGGTCATGTGGCCAGCATGACTAAACCGCTTCTGGCGAACCAGAGCAGCACACGGAAACGGCGTTTACTTTCCTGCAGGAGCGGTACCTATTTATCTACTTGGACTTTGATGTGCTTTTGAACTGCTAGGTTGGCAGGAGCTGGGACCAAGCAATGGGAGCTCACCCCCTAGCGGGGATTCGAATCGCCGACCTTCTGATCGGCAAGTCCTAGGCTCTGTGGTTTAACCCACAGCGCCACCCGTGTCCCTTATCGTGCAGGATACTGACTGCAAAATGTAGCATTCTGAGAAGGTTGGCGGCTTCTTCTTCTTCTTCTTCTTCTTCTTCTTCTTCTTCTTCTTCTTCTTCTCTCATTGTGAAAATGTGAAGTTTCTAGATCTTGTGACTGTGTGACTGTCAATAGAAAGAATATGAAGAAAGCTTAGAGAACTTAGTACATAGATAGATATACGAATGGGGTGTTGTTGTTCAGTGACCGTTACAGCTCTTTCAGTCTGGGAAAAGTAACCGCTCTTGAACCCTGGAAAGCCATGACCCGTCCGGGTAAATAGTACTGAGTTTACATAGTCTGCTGGTCTGACTTCCTGAGTTCCTCTGCCCACCCTGACAAGTAGAAGCGGAATAAATTATGACGAACTGTGCAAATGTAATGCAGACATTCTGTTTCGTGAACTTTTATTGAAGGCTTCAGAATCCAGCTTTCCTTGGTCCAGAATTTTACCCTGCCAGATTCTTGGGTACAGGACATCCTGTCTGGGCCAGGATAAGGGGCTGGTCTACATGGCCCCATGGAATCCTTCCCAGCTCAGTGATTTTAGGTAACACTGTGTACCAGCTGCTCTTAGAAAACAGTGTCCCTTCTGGCTGTGTTCCTTTCTGATGGGACCAGAGCTTCTTCCTTCCTTCTGCCAGTTACTTGGCTGTGATGAGGAAGATTTTTGCCTAATTGCTTTCAATTCCCTGGCCATCATTCTTTTTCCATTTCGCGGCTGAAACAGCATTGGGCAGAAGGAGCAGAGCTGATTCTAGGGAGAGAGTGAGAGAGAACAATAACTCCAAAAGGTTTCACAGCCTATAGGTGCCGATATGTCACATTCCCAGGTCCGCTATAGAGCACACAGAGCACACAAAGAAAGGAGCCTTATAGCAGGTTAGATTATTTGTCTATCTAGCTCAGTTTGCCTACACTGACTGCCAGCAGCTCTCCAAGGTTTCAGGCCTCTGATCCCCCAACCTGGCACTCTCCAGATGTTTTACACAGTACAACTCCCATCAGCCCCCAGTTAGCATGGCTACCATGGCTGGGACAGATGGGAGTTGTAGTTGTTTTGGGAGCACCAGATTATGGAAGGCTGGCCTACACTGGATGGCCCAGGAGGAAAACAGAAAGAGTGAGAAAGGGACCAAGATAAAATGAAATACAGTGGTACCTCGGGTTACATACGCTTTAGGTTAAAGACTCCGCTAACCCAGAAATAGTGCTTCAGGTTAAGAACTTTGCTTCAGGATGAGAACAGAAACCGTGCTCCGGCAGCACGGCAGCAGCAGGAGGCCCCATTAGCTAAAGTGGTGCTTCAGGTTAAGAACAGTTTCAGGTTAAGGACGGACCTCTGGAACAAATTAAGTACTTAACCGGAGGTACCACTGTAAATTAAAATGTTGCGCTGCCACACATACCTATGAAAGTAGAACACTGCCTTATACCACGTCAGACTGCTTATCTATTTAGCCTGGTATCTGCAGACTCTAACAAACTCTGGCAGTGGCTTTCCAGGGTTTCCAGCAGAAGTCTTCTCTATCATCTGCTACCTGATCGTTTTCGCTGGAGGTGTTGGTGATTGAAGCTGGGGCCTTCTTCTCCATGTAAGCAGGTGCCGTTATCCCTGGGGATGGACAGATTAGTTTGTTTCTGGCCCGTGCCACTGCTACATGTGTTCACTCATAAATTTGCTTTGTCCCTGATTCTACATTAATGCCTGATTTGTGTGGGTGGGGGGATAATCTGCACACACAAAAACCACATTTTAATATGCGTTTTTAAAATACATTTCCCCTTGAAACATGTTTAGAAATGCAGATTTTATCTCAAAATGAGTATTTTTTAAAAACACTTTTTTATAGCAGAGAACTGCATCAAAGCATTTGGAAAAGTGCACAGTGCAGCTCAGAACAGAGCTATTCATTAGTCCAATAGTTGTGGATCTGGTCAGTCTGTATCAGGATTTGCAAACATTAGATTCCTCAAGCACCCCTGATCTGTGGTTCCTTCCTTCCTAATTTAAGACTTGGAACAGCATCTTGCCTTGCTTTGTTCCTTGTTCTCGTCCCTCCCCCTTTTAATGTTTGGTCTTCCAGGCATGGATGGCGTTCCTCTTTTATGTTGTTAATGATGCATTTCTATTCTATATATGTGCGTGGGCTTTTATTTAATTGAATGCATTTAAATACTAATTCTTTTGGTAACCACAATTCCAACCCCCCCTCCCCAAACAGAAAAAGGCACATTAGAGAATAGGGGGGGAAATGGAACGTAGAAGGGAAATAAATTATCTGCAACAAGAAATGCTATATAGGGGGAAACCCTTCAAAAAACCACACCCCATTCCTCTTTGCTTATCTGAATTTCAGTTTTCTTTGCCTGGGATTAGCTGGGAAATATATCTCCTTATTATCAACTCAGCTTGTTAGGCAGGCGATTGGGCTGGCCGTTGATTTAATTTAGATATGTTTTGCTTAACACTTCTGACAGTTCCCTCACCCACCCATGGGATTCTGCCCATGCCAGCAAGGAGGCCATGTGACATGCAGGGCACTCAGGGAAGCCAATATATCTAAGTCTCATCTTTGCTAGGAATTTGTTTGACAGCCTTGAGCAAGTCACTTGGACTTAGTTGTCTCTCTCCTCCCCCCACCATCACTTTGTAAAATGATCATAATAGCAAATCATCTCAAGTTGCATGCACACACCATACATTCAACTTGCTTGACTTCCCCCAAATAATCCTGGGTAGTGTAGCTTGTTAAGGGTGCAGGGGGGTAAACTCGTGTTCCCAGGATCCTTTGGGTGGCAGCTTTGTTCTTTAACTGTATGGTGTGTATGCAGTGGGCCGATAAACCATCAGCCGTTTAATGGATTAATAACTTTGCTAGTAGGGATAGCTATATATAGGTGCTTTTAGAAATACTGAAAAGAGGTGCAAGAAGTTATTTGCATGCCCCCTTTCGCGATACAAACCCATCCAAGGCAGTTTTCAAGTAATGCAAAAATACATAAAATAAAAACCCACAGCAAACGAGAGAGAGAGAGGCAGTGGCGTAGCGTGAGGGGTGCAGGGGGGGCCGGCCGCACTGGGCGCAACATCTGGGGGTTAGGGTTAGGGATAGGGTTAGGGGGCGCAAATCCAGGGTTAGGGGGCGCAAATTACTTGCCTTGCCCCGGGTGCTGACAACCCACGCTACGCCACTGCCTACAGGGAAGTTAGTGGTAGACTGAATTAACCAAACATAGCACTCATAGCCTTCTTGATTTTTTATCGTGTTCATTTGGAACTCCACGTAGTTTCCCACTTTTTTAAGCACATGGGTGACATTTCTCTCCATCCCCATGAGACAGAAAGGTGGTCACAGAAACTGATTTTTCAAGAGACCTGGGTGAAGGTCAGATCTCTAGAATTACCATATCTAATGCTCACCTTTTCTTTGGCCAAATGACGTTGCAAAAATTAAGGTGCTCATTAGATTCTGTTAAGTTGTGGGTGAACATATCAGACGGCACAGCGATTCTTCAAACAGCTCTTGTTTATTCACTGAACTGAACTGAACTGAAGGGTTCAGCCAGCCTGCTTATATAGAGCTCCACTACAATGCAGCTGTAACCACTTTCTGTAACTATCCAATCACTGAATGTCACTTTCAATCCCCTATTTGCATATGTGGACCTGAGTGAAAACTATCTACAGTATCCCCCTGCTGGCCCAGGGTGAGAACTTCAGTACATAACAGATTCGATGGCACATTTACATTCTCCTCCAGCAAATGCTCTTTTTTTTTTTTTTTTTTGCTTCGAGGTTCTGAAAACTGATGCCGCATTAGATTCAAGTAAATACGGGGTAATAATACCTGAACAAGCCTCCAAAAGCCCATAGAGCTGAAAGAGGAAGTGGGAAACTTCCTCCTTTGGCTCTATGTACTTTTCAAGGGAGCGGGTTAAAAAAGGCAACTGCCCTCATGGCCATTTAGGAAGGCTTAGAGGTTAGGCTTTAGGATAACAACATGAGAGCAAAATGCAGCCATCCTGTGGGTTTTGGAATTGACTTTGGATTTCTCTCTTTTTTAAAAATTCTCCTCCCCTCTCTGTTTTGGATTGCCAGTTTTTACCGGCCCTGCTCTTCTGCCTCCACTGCCAGCCTGACATGGAGGAATTTAGCAGGAGAAGCTAAACTTCTAAAGTACAGTCATACCTTGGTTGTTGAATGCCTTGGTACTCAGACGTTTTGGCTCCCAAATACCGCAAACCCGGAAGTGACTGTTCCTGTTTGCGAACTATTTTAGGGAAGCCGAACATCCATCGGGGCTTCTGCGGCTTCCAGTTGGCTGCAGGAGCTTCCTGCAGCCAATCAGAAGCCGTGCTTTGGTTTCCGAATGTTTTGGAAGTCGAACGGTGTTCCGGAACGGATTCCGTTCAAGAAGTGAGCATGGCCGCTCAGTAATAAATGGGAAGTTGGCAGCCCAGTGTTCACAGTTGCCATGACAGAAGAAGAAGAAGAAGAAGAAGAAGAAGAAGAAGAAGAAGAAGAAGAAGAAGAAGAGGAGGAGGAGGAAGGAGGAGGAGGAGGAGGAGGAGGAGGAGTTTGGATTTGATATCCCACTTTATCACTACCCAAAGGAGTCTCAAAGCGGTTAACATTCTCCTTTCCCTTCCTCCCCCACAACAAACACTCTGTGAGGTGAGTGGGGCTGAGAGACTTCAGAGAAGTGTGACTGGCCCAAGGTCACCCGGCAGCTGCATGTGGGGGAGTGGAGATGCAAACCTAGTTCACCAGATTACGAGTCTACCGCTCTTAACCACTGCACCACACTGGCTCTCAGGATGACAGGATACGTGGCTCCTCCGCCATGTGATTCTGGAGCCTCTAGGCCTTGACCCTCTGCTGCATTTGAGGCCTTCGACACTACCCCTTATTGCTCCCACAGCTCTTTCTGCCAACCCACCCAGCTGGGTGCTCAGCTTGCCCCACTGCTTCAGCAGTCAGAGACCAAGAGGGCACACCCATCTGCCTGGCTTCTGGCTCAGAAAGGAGTAGGTTTCATTTATTGGCTGGCGAGGGATGAGAACCCTGTACGTCCTCAGAGGCACTTGCTACAGCCAACATTTGTGGACTGAGCCCTGCCCAAGAAATCTGCGTTAAACTCCCTATTTAGCCAGATCTGACCCGGCCCCCTCCCCCATGCTGGAGTCCTGAGCTGCTCCCACTTTCAGTTGTTTTGACACCATACATGGTCAGTTTCACTTCTAGGCAGCAAAAGCTTCCTTGTCAAAATGTCTCTGAAAAGGGAGAGTCTCTTTCAGCTATTTTATTTATTTATTTATTTATTTATTTATTTATTTATTTTTTTTGGGCGGGCTGTAGCTCCAGAGTCAAGCACATGACTCAGTCCCTGGTACCTCCAGGTAGAAATGGCAAAGACTCCTGCCTGAACCTGGAGAGAGCCATTGCCAGGCAGTGTAGACAATGGCGAGTGTCCTCTCCTCCCTGTAGCCAACCAAGATGGGAAGCCTGCAAGCTGGGGAGCTGAGTGCAACAAGGACTCTTCTCACCTGTCCCAGCCACTATCTTCCAAGAATTTATCCATTTCTCTTTTTTAAAGCCTTCCAGGTTGATGGCCAGAACTGCCTCTTGTGGGTGTGAATTTTGCTTAGCAGTGTGAAGAAGTACAATTTCACTTTCATGTCTTTCACTTTCTCCTTTGTTATCATTACCTTTCTCTCTCAGTAAGTAAAGGTAAAGGGACCCCTGACCATTAGGTCCAGTCGTGGCCGCCTCTGGGGTTGCGGCCCTCATCTCGCTTTATTAAGCTTCCGGGTCATGTGGCCAGCATGACTAAGCCGCTTCTGGCGAACCAGAGCAGCGCACGGAAACGCCATTTACCTTCCTGCGGGAGTGGTACCTATTTATCTACTTGCACTTTGAGGTGCTTTCAAACTGCTAGGTTGGCAGGAGCTGGGACCGAGCAACGGGAGCTCACCCTGTCGCGGGGATTCGAACTGCTGACCTTCTGATCGGCAAGTCCTAGGCTCTGTGGTTTAACCCACAGCGCCACCCGCGTCCTTTTTCTCTCTCAGTATTCTATTATGATTTCTCTTAATATTATTTCTTACTGTGTTTGGGTAAGGAACGCCCTCCCACCAGATGTCAAGGAAATAAACAACTCTCTGACTTTTAGAAGACATCTGAAGGCAACCCTGTTTAGGGAAGTTTTTAAGGTTTGCTGTTTTATTGTGGTTTTTAATATCCTGTTGGGAGCCGCCCAGAGTGGCTGGGGAGGCCTGGCCAGATGGGCGGGGTATAAGTAATAAATGATGGTGATGATGAACAGTTTGAAGCACCCTGTGTGAAGGGAAGGGAAGATCTCCCAGGGTGAGAGGCTGGGATGCTCCCAGGTGAGTGCTGGGAGGGTACATCTTTTTCTGTATGGGACAAAAGTTAAGGTACCCTTGTGAGATAGAATCTTGTATTCTTTTACATATCTCTTGGCTTCTTTTTTCCTTTCTATTATTCTTCGTGTGGGTTAGCTTGTCTTGTACAGTGGTACCTCGGGCTAAGTACTTAATTCGTTCCGGAGGTCCGTTCTTAACCTGAAACTGTTCTTAACCTGAAGCACCACTTTAGCTAATGGGGCCTCCTGCTGCCGCAGCGCCACTGGAGCACGATTTCTGTTCTCATCCTGAAGCAAAGTTCTTAACCCGAGATAATATTTCTGGGTTAGCGGAGTCTGTAACCTGAAGCGTATGTAACCTGAGGTACCACTGTATTGCATTGTGGAGAAAATTTAATAAGATTTTTTTTTTAAGTACTCTTTCACAAAATGCATGTAGTGGGATAGCTCAGTTGGTAGAGCATGAGACTGTTAATCTCAGGGTCCTGGGTTCAAGCCCCACTTCGGGCAAAAAGATTCCTGCATTTCAGGGGGGGTTGGACTAGCACTAGATGAGCCTCGTGGTCCCTTCCAAATCGACATTTCTATGATTCTATGAATGTAGAGCTGCACAGAAAGATGCTTCTGTTTTGGCCTTTAGTGGTACAAGTCGTCCCAGGTTAAGCCCCCAGTATCTCTTGGTAGTGAAAGACCCCTGCTTGAGAGCCAACTGTCAGTCATTGTAAATAAACAGTAGCTTGGTTAGGTGACCTGATTTGGTATCAGCAGTTTTCTATCTTCCTTATCTGCACTGATAGTAAGTACAGAGCCCGTAGCTGGTAACTACTCCAGATTTTGCTTCTCATCAGACGAGGGGGTGTTCTTGTAAATGTGGCGGAAGATTCATTCATTCGTTCGTTGCAAAAATGCCCCAGCCTTTTCTGTTTTTTCCTGAATGGCGCCTGCAGCCTCATTCTTCTAACAAATGCACCCACACCATCCACCTTAAATGCGCTGTTACGCCGTCCAAGTTGCTGCAACACAATTTGGACTCCCACCTTTTTCCTGCGTTTGCTGCTTTTTCCAAATCTGATACCAGATTTCCCTTTCTTTGCTGTTGAGAGCTTTCCCCTCTTTTTTTAAAAAAATCCTGTCTGCGTGGTGTTTTGTTTTCCCAGTTTGTGGCTATGACTGTTAAGTTCTGTGTTGTATGAGCTCGCCATCTGTGTGTTGGGTTGATTGATCCACCTTCTCCCTCAGCGTCTGATAGCTGAGAAGTCTCACTCAGTGGTTATGTCACAGATTTCCCTTTTCACTTTAGCAGGGAGGCATTCAAAACAGACGGTGAAGAAATATGTGTGTGTCTTTCTATTAGGAAGTGTACAGAGGCAGCTGCATCATGAAATGGGGCAAAATGGCTGCCTTGGGTATCAGGTGTTGGGGTGCTGCTAAAGGAAGGGTGGGGAATCCTTTTCAACCTGAGGGCCACAGTTTCACAGGGGCAAGCTTCTGGGGGCCACATCCCTAAGGTAGATGGGGCCAGAGGCAAAAAGGGGTGGAGCCATGGGTGTGACTTACCTTTGTGGAGTAGGCTACATTCCAGCCATGAAAAATCCAGAGCTACACACACACACACACACACACACACACACACACACACACCCCTACCTCCATCCAGGAAAGCAAAAGCCATTCTTAAAACCCAAGGATGCTTAGCTCTGTTTCTTCCTAGTTTTGTTTTATTTAATTTACTAGCAGCCATGCACCTGGGGTTGCTTGGGAAATCTAAGCCCCCTTCCGCCAAATCAGTGCTGTTTTGAAATCTGTGGTTGAAATCATTGCATTTTTGAAAGGTTCAGTCTGCCATCTTGATTCAAAATGGCTTCCAATTGTATCCAAAAGCCTGCTCCTTGTTCTGAGGAACCAACATGCGAAATTTGGTTGCAATATCTTGAGAGATGTACAAATGCATGGCAGACAACTGATCAAAATCTATATTATTATATTATATTATATTATATTATATTATATTATATTATATTATATTAATTATATTATATTAATTTGTCTTTACCCTCCTATATTCCAGGTGAAAACTGTCCCCCCAGAGCACTTCACAACAATTAAAGCCAGCTCTCAATGACACTGGCAGATGCTGTGCAATGTGCATAAATGAAAATAAGACACAGGCTTCCAAACTATTTTTGAAAAAATAAAAATTCCCAGACAAAGGGGAGGAAAAAGCTTAGAAGAAGGAGCCATGCTGTGCTGTGTCTCACTCCTGTTTCTTGCCATCTCCCATAGCTGGAGGTTGCCAGGCACTGGCGTTTCCTGCTAAACGCCCGTCTGTCCCTGATTGTGCCATGGACTCCATGTTTGAAGATGACATCAGCATCCTTACCCAAGATGCTTTGGTCCAGGAGGATGACTGGCTGGACAGCCCCAATACTGACCTCTCCAGCGAGATGTGTTCTGCCTCCCACTTTGCTCTCATCACGGCCTACGATGACATCAAGAACCGCCTGACAGGGCTGGAGCGGGAGAACGCTAGCCTCAAGCGAAAACTGAAGATGTATGAGATTAAGGTGAGTGGCAGTTTGTAGATGCCTTTGCTCCTGTTTGCTTTCCCAGTAGGTAGCGCAACTGGCTGATATTTTAAGTAAATAAATAAGATTACATTAGCCTTCTCTGCTCCCAGTGCTTTATCATTTTCCAGAGAAGTGCTGCTCTTGATGCTCAAAATGGGAGAACTAAGGGGGAGCAGGGCCTTTTGGATAGCAGCCCCCAAACTCCAGAATATCCTGCCAAAGGAAGTCCTGGTCTTTGCTCAACTTCATGTTTAAATATGTTTGATGGGCATTTTCTTTGAAATTGATGATCAGGGACTTCGAGACTGCAATCCAGTAAACGTGTACCTGGGAGCAAGTCCCACTGAAGTCTTACTTCTGAGTAGGCATGCAAAGGTATCCCAATGCTAAAAAAATGCGCAACACCTTTATGGCTGGTTTTGATAATTATTGTACATCACCGACTTGGTTTTATCAGTCTTCTGTTCAATGCTCCAGTGTGGCACAGTGATTAGAGTGTTGGATTACAGCCAGAGGGATCTGGGTTCCACCCCCCCCCCCCTTGGTCATGAAAATTCCTGAGTTGACCTTGCATCAGTCATACCCTCGGCCAAATCTTATCTCACAGGGTAGTTGTGAAGATGCTTTTTTAAAAGGTGTTGTTCCTTTTAATTTGGTATCTTGATTCATTTATTTTAGTAGTGCTGTTGTTTCTTATGTTTTTACTGTTGATTTAATGCTGTTGCTGTTTTTATTGTTTATGTCTGTTGTACATTGCTGAGGGGGAGGTAATTGCAGAAAGGTGGCATAAAAATATTAAAACAAATTTAACATTGGAGGGGCTGAAGGCCATGCATGCTGCTTCGAATTCACTGGAGGAAAGGTGGGATAGGAATAGAATAAATAAATAAAATTAACAGCTCCTGTAATGAGAACCAGTGTGGTGTAGGGGTTAGTATGTTAGGCTTGAACCTGGGAGACCAGGGTTCAAATCCCCACTCAGCTATGAAGCTGAGTGTGAGAATGAGATAATATTGTGTGTGTTTATATATAGATATATATTGAATTAGTTGCTGGTTTTTTATTTTAAAATTTGCTATTGCGCCTGAGGTTTGGGCTGTGGCCCATGAAATGTTGTGCCACTACATGTCACTTTGTCTTTAACACTAACCCATGTTATATAAAACCTGTACAGTTGTGCCTTGGTTTTCAAACAGCCTCGTTCTCAAACGTTTTTACTCCCGAACAATCAAAATCCAGAAGTTTTTGAACGTTCTTTTGGAAGCCAAACAACTGAAGCCGAACGTTCCATGGCTTCCGATGGACTGCAGGAGCTTCCTGCAGCCAATCAGAAGCTGTGCTTTGGTTTTCTAATGTTTTGGAAGTAGAATGGACTTCCAGAACAGATTCTGTTCGACTTCCAAAGTATGACTGTACATTAAATGCTTCATACTGCTTTATTATTGTTCCCCACTTTGCCTGCTTCCCCCAATATTTCTGCAATGTGCATTTTCTTTTTTTAAGAGAGTAAATGCTTGGTGTTTTTTTTCCTTGTGCTCCTGGCCCGCAGTTCCCACTGATTAGTGAGTTTGGAGAGGAGCGCATCTTCCCAGCCTACGACTCCAAGGAGGCCTCACTTTTGAAAAGCGAGAAAGCCAACCTCCAGCAGCAGCTGAATCAATTCCAGCGCGAGGTGAGCAGGGCTTCCCGACATGCTTGGAAAGGAGCTTTTAAAGAGTGAAAGCACTTGACTTGGCCATCTTGGCTCATGGCTTTTTATGTTATTGTCTGTAATAGGTAAAGCGTATGGGACGATTGCCTCGTGGATCGTAGCACGTTGCTCAAGAACATGTGCCTGCAAATTTAGTTATTAAATTCCTTTTGCCAGCTTGGTACCCCAACAAAATCACAGGCAAGGGCACAGTACTATATTAAGAGCCGCAGAAAATACTGAAAGGCATACAGCAGTGACAACGATTTATTTATAAGAAGAGGCAACTTTTTATTTCAAGTGTACGTTTCAACAGGGTTTACAAAGGTCCATAATAGCACAAGAATCATATTAAAGAATGCACTAAGCAGCTGGCAAATATCATTACACTTGGAAAATGTACGTCTCAGCAAGGCTTACAAAAAACCGTTGTTGTTGTTGTTGTTGTTGTTGTTGTTGTTGTTGTTGTTGTTGATAATGCTCTAAGCAGCTGACAGGCTTCCAGATAGCATTCTGTTTGAGAAAATCTTCTCCAGATGATAACACCTGAAGTTCTCACATATGGGAGGATTTCAGGAATGGCTGTCTCTCCAAAGAAGTTACTCTATTCCAATGCAAGGATCCAAAATTTTGGGCAGGGTTTTTTCTTTTTCATTTTTGGTGTTTGCCAGCTTGCTACCCCCCTCCTGCTGTGACCAGCTCCCCTCTCTCAAAACACGGAGAGAAGTGAAAAGAGCATAGCAGAGGTTGTGCTACTTGGGAAAGACCCTGGAGAGGATGAGTGTGGTGGGAAGGCAGGGACCTTTCAGTCCTCACAACTGCCTTCTTGGAGCAAGACCTACTGGGAAGAGCTTCTGGGATCACTAGGCCTGCGCTGTTTTGGTTTCCGGAATAAAGAGTTTCCACTGACGCCAGATTTTCCTTTGCTTGCTGAGCTATGCTTGACTCCAGCTCCTGGCACTGGTGTGCGGAGGGACTGGCTGCCTCCCCACATCAGCAGCCCAGGAAGTTTTCCAATGCCAAAGGAATCAGCATTTTAGTGGGGCAGCACCTGCCATGTGGAACTTCCTGCCTGTTGATGTCCCTACCTTCACTGTACTGTTTTGGATGCTTGCTAAAAACCACTTCTTTTTCAGCAAGCCTGTTCCAATACATGGCTCCATTTTATTGGGCTCATCTTTGCTTTTGGTGTGGACAACTGAAGTTAAGACTGGGGGAAATGCGGAACTGAAATTGGCAGTTCTAAGCAACCTTCAGGTCCCAGGTAGCTTGGCCACACAGCTCCTAAACGTGCTGCTATTTCTGCAGCTTCACAGAGAAGGAGTTTGCTGGAGTTGTGTGTGTGTGTGTGTGTGTGTGTGTGTGAACCAGTGCTGAAGTGAGTCGTTCACACTACATATTTCCCTATTTAGGGGGGGGAGCGGACAGACTTTGCCCAATGCACCTCTTTGATTCCACTGCAGTTTCGTGGCAAAGGGGGGAGAACACACTTTACTGTTTCAACTCCCAGAAATTCCATAGCACAGAACAGTAGCAGCAAAGGACAGGCAGGAAGATAGGGTTTCACATGTCTCAAAGCACACCTTCAAACTAGGTGAGGCTGGCCTGGTTTGTACGATCAGGTCCCTGCTTAATAAGCCATGATATGCATGAGCTGCGTACATGGAGATTCTCTGCAGCAGCTCCCCCCCCTCCTTTGCATGAGAGACTAAGCAAACCAGGACTCAGCTGTTAGCCATAGTTTCCTATTATTTGCAAACTATGTTTAATGGCTTGCAAACTACAACTTACCCGCCGTTTTGTAGGCGCACAGAATTGGTTAATTTTTGGATCCTGGCTTGTTCAGCCACTTACACGAAGGGCGGAGCAATGTGGCTGAAAAAGGATTGCTTGCAGCTGCACACCGCTCATTCATATTTGATGGACGCTTCTCAAATGACACATGTACCTGGCTCTAAATTCAGTGTGGCTTATTGCCCCTCCAACTCGTGCTTCAGGTGGGCTGCCTGCTTTGTTTTGTTTTCAACTTACCTACACAGTTATCAGCTCAGCTGTTGGTTTGGCACCCACCCCCTCCCATCCATAGCCATATTAAAAAAACTAAATCTAATCTGAGAAAGGCTGTGTGAGCATGTGACTTTATGATCGACACAAGGGCCAGCCTGTCAGCTCTGTGCATTGTAGCCTTGCTTTCAGAAAGTTCGTTTCACGATTGATTCCCAGGGCTTGCAGGCCAGGTCTGTGCAGATCTGATCTGAGCCAGGTTGCCCGTGAGCTTAATCTGGGGCAGGAGATGGTAATGAATATCTAAAAAGGCAACGAGCGTGCTGTCGCCTTGTCTCCAGCCTTAGTGATCAGGCAGTTCCAGGATCATATGTTGCTTGATGCTGCTGCTGAGCCATGATTTCCGCCTTTTTTCTTCCCCTCCACCCTCGCCCACCAGCTGCAGAAAAGCAAGGAGAGGGAAGAACAGCTGGGTGAGATGATCCAAGCCTATGAGAAGCTGTGTGTGGAGAAGACTGACCTTGAGTCGGAGCTGGGGCAGATGGTGGGTTTCATTTAGCATTCTGGCCAGATGAGAGGCATGTTGTAAGCCTCCTTTGCATGTACCTGTTTGCATGACGTGTCCGTAAAATGAGATGGGGCTCATGTTTTGTAGCTGTGCTGGCTTGCAGCACAGCTTTGCTGCTGCTGCTGCTGCTGCTGCTGCTGCTGCACACTTCTGTTTTGAAACGAAGATTTGGAGAATCTGCAAGATGTCCAACCCGGGGAGTTCAGTTTCTGATCAGAAGGAACTTTTTCTCATTTCAGCTGTTCTGGCATCAGGTGGCAGGCTTCTTGGGCAGTAAGAAAGGCTTTTGCTTTGTCTGATTTTATGAGAAGTTTTAAATTTGTGTTTTTCCTCTCCCCATAAAACAATCTGCCATGATTCTTAAGAATGGAGTGGTAGAAGACTGAAAAAATAAAAATGTTGACGTTGGATCACATTAATTATCCATTTGGACTCGCCTCTTATGCTCCACTTACAGTCAGCCAGAGTTTGCTGGGAAGTTCTAGGAGAGGCATGGTCTATTGACAGGAATGATCAGGGAATTTAGGAAGGTAAGTTGCCTACCAGTAAACCACTAAGGTTGGTGGTTCGAATCCCCGTTATGAAGTGAGCTCCTGTTGCTCTGTCCCAGCTCCTGCCAACCTAGCAGTTCAAAAGCATGCCAGTGCAAGTAGATAAATAGGTACCACTGTGGTGAGAAGAAGCGGTTTAGTCATGCTGGCCACATGACCCGGAAAGCTGCCTATGGACAAATGCCAGCCCCTTCAACCTGAAATTGAAATGAGCGCTGCAACCCCGTAGTCCTTTGACTGGACTTAACCGTCCAGGGGTCCTTTACCTTTAACATACACTGGCAGTGGTGCTGCAGGGTACCAGATCAGGAGTCTCTTTCAGCTCTACTTGGAGAAGCTGGGGATTGAACCTGCGACCTTCTGCATGCAGTTCAGATGCTCTGCCACCGAGCTACAGGCCATGCAGTAGATTTGTCCTGAAAGAAGGCATATACCCTATTTTTCTGTGTATAAGACTAGGTTTTTTCCCTAAAAAATGATGTAAAAAATTAGGGAGCATCTTATACACGGATAGTGTCGAGGGTGGACTGGCAATTGGTTGTTGCCCCCAAAATAGTGAGCGTCTTATACATGGGGGCGTCTTATAGACAGAAAAATACGGTAAGTTTTTGAAACAGATTTTCAACTTCTGCAAGTAAGTCCTTATGCAGTGCTTGAGCTTCTGGTTATTGTTGCTTCCAATTACAAAAAACAAACAAACAGCAAATTTCCTTAGCCTCGTGACAATTTGTTATTTGTGAAAGTGCTCCAGCAAAGGACATAACAGTTTCCCTTCCTGGGTCACGATCATCTAACTTCTGGAAGCTCACTAGTAGGTGAGGTAGCCATCCCGGGTTATTTGTCCTATCGTGTATTGATCAAGGCAAACTGCCTCTGGATAAGGGAGTCCAATCAATGTTTGCCATTCTTGGCTAATACCCAGGAAGGTGTCTTGTTTAAAAGGCTCTCTACAGTAGTAATGGGACGCAGGTGGTGCTGTGGGTTAAACCACAGAGCCGAGGACTTGCCGATCAGAAGGTCGGCGGTTCGAATCCCCGCGACGGAGTGAGCTCCCGTTGCTCGATCCCTGCTCCTGCCAACCTAGCAGTTCGAAAGCACGTCAAAGTGCAAGTAGATTAATAGGTACTGCTCCAGCGGGAAGGTAATCGGCGTTTCCGTGCGCTGCTCTGGTTCGCCAGAAGCGGCTTAGTCATGCTGGCCACATGACCCAGAAGCTGTACGCCAGCTCCCTCAGCCAATAAAGCGAAATGAGTGCCGCAATCCCAAAGTCGGCCACGACTGGACCTAATGGTCAGGGGTCCCTTTACCGTTACCTTACAGTAGTAAAGGTTAAGAAGACAAAAGGGCAGAATAGGGAGGGGAAATTGAAATTGAAGCTTGCTTTTAAAAAGCGAGCAAAAAGAAAAATAGGAAAATGAGGTTTGAGAACTAGAGTCAGGGTAAAACAAAAAGTAAATCTTGTTTAACAGCATAAATGGAGAAGAAAAAGACAGAGGAGGCAAGCAGGTAGAATAGCAAGATAAAAGAATTAGGGTCCCCCCCCCTTTGATCTGAATCAGCTAAGCTGTGGGAGAGTCAGTTAGTTGGTTCAGGGTGCCAAAAGGAAGGAGAAGCTGATGGTGATCAAAGCAGAATTGGGTGTGAAGATTTCAGAGCCAGGAGGATGGGAAATTGGCCTTAAAATCGGGAGCTGTCTAATTTTTTTCATCAGTTGGCCTAGTGGCAGCTCATTGTCAAGACGTCTGTGCACCAAAGTTAAAGACGCCTTCTTTTTTGTTGTCTTTGTCTTCTTCTTTTTCTCTTTCTCCATTCCGGCCTTGTTCCTCTACAGAGAGCTCTGGTTGAGACACATCTGAATCGTATCCGAAGCTTAGAGCAGCAGTTGAGGCAGAGAGATGGCGGCTCGTTCCAGAATCTCAACTCTCAGTTGCAAAATCAAGAAGTCCAGTATCTGTCGCTTCATGGGAGCCACGGTGATTTTTAAAAAATAATAATTCTAGTCTGGCAATTCCTCATCCCTTGTAGTCACCTCTGTACTCTTCCCAGTTCTGAAATTTGACAGGACATTTGTGTCCTATATTGCCTGAATTGGGAGGGAGGGTTGAAAATTTAACTCTGAAGGAAGGCTGATGATGTGGTGTGTCAACTTACGAAGATCATGGACTTGGGATGTCTCGTATTCAGATTTCACCTCAGCCATGAATTGACCAGCTTGCTTTAGGCTGAATTTTGTTCCTCAGCTGCAGCTGCTCATATACAAAATGGGTAATAAACAGCCATAATTAAGGTCACGGTGTTTTATTTCCATAGTAGGCTTTTAAATTTCGTTTGTCAGAACTGAACCACTCAACTGCAGCTTGTCTCAGAGTTACTAAGGCCTGAGAGTCCTCCAGAAGTACAACTCCTGTTGTCATCAGCCACCATAATCGGTGGTCAAGGATGATGGGAGTTGTAGTCCCAAGGACATTGTGATGTTGGCTAATCCTGGTTTAATTGACTAGTTGGTTTGATTCATCAGTTCAGGAATGTTTAAATCGAATAAACATGTGCCCCCAAGTAATCAGGCAGCTAGTTAACAATTTGTCAAACATTCAGATAGGAAGCATCATCTTAAAAGAGGGGTTCCTTTTCTCCCGTCGGTGTGAATGGAAATGTTCTTGCTACGATTTTGCTTGTCTATGACTATCAGGCCGTAAACAAAAGGAGGTCAGCCGCAGTTGAGGGGTC
Organism: Podarcis cretensis; assembly: GCF_951804945.1. Classification (NCBI taxonomy): domain Eukaryota; kingdom Metazoa; phylum Chordata; class Lepidosauria; order Squamata; family Lacertidae; genus Podarcis; species Podarcis cretensis. The sequence continues at coordinate 24,265,717 of NC_137182.1, read as the reverse complement.
TAGTTCAAGAGAACCAGAGGCAGTTGACATGGACGAAGCCAAGCTAGTGGTCAAGGTCTGGATGGAGGGCAGACCAGATCCAATGCGTTGCTCACACTGAGGAGCTGACTTGGATGTGAGGGCTTGATGTGGCCTGGTATGTCTCCATTGACCTCCATTGATCACAGGGTGCCCTTAACTACAGAGGCTCAAATCTACCTCCAGAATGCTCTTGTTAATTGAGGTTTGCTAGGCCCTGTTGTTTTGATGTTTTTAGGAGGTTAGTAAAATCCCGGTTGTTATTTTTAAAGTGCCGTATTTTTTGCTCTATAAGATGCACTTTTCCCCCTTCAAAAATTAAGGGGAAATGTGTGTGCGTCTTAGGGCGTGAATGCAGGCTCCTTGGCTTCAGTGATAGCAACTCGAAGCCTCCGAAGTGCAGAGGGAGAGTTCCCCTGTGCTCCGGAGGCTTTGCGTTGCTTTCGCTGAAGCCGCCTGAAGCCCCCGGAGTGCAGCGCAAACTCCCGCTGCACTCTGGGGGCTTCAAGCAGCTATCCGCAAGCCTTCGGAGCGCAGCAGGAGTTCCCGCTGCGCTCTGGGGGCTTGCGGATAGCCGCCTGAAGCCTGGAGAGCAAGAGGGGTCAGTGCACACCGATCCCTCTTGCTCTCCAGGCTTCGCTTCGCTGGAGAGGCGCTACACAGTTTTCCCTCTCTTCGCAGCGCCCCTTCAGTGAAGCGGGAGGAGAAATGGAAGGGGCTCTGTTTCTCTTGCCGCTTCGCTGAAGGGGCGCTGAGCAGAGAGGGGGAGAATATTTCTTTTCCTGTTTTCCCCCTCCTATGGTCCCGTGCTTCCTAAAGAGCTAAAAATACGGCATTTTTATTTTTTGACTGCTGCCCCCAGGTATTGTAAATTATTATTATGTCAGTGTGGTGAGCTTTTTATTTTTTGGTTTGTTAGCTGCCTTGGGTTCCTTTTGTAAGTAGGGCAGGATATAAAATTGTCCAAATAAACGATCGGTACATTGGCCCCTTACACATCGCACCAAATAAAAACGGCATAAGTGCACTTTTTTTGTCTCATGGTGACTGTTTTCACTCCTATGCAAATTGACGCAGGTTTAATTGATTCATTTATATTCCTTGGCTTAGCTAAGAGTCTTAGTAAGAATACAAGGATTCATACTGTAAAGAATAGTCATGTACATGCCTACCTGGAAGTAAATCCCATTGAACTTGCTTTTGAGTAGTCATACACAGGATTTTGCTTTCAAAACAATATACGTTAAGTGTTTTGAACACTTAAAATGTGCTTTATAAATGCTAAGTGTCAATATTAATAAATATTCAAGAAAGGTGGACTATCCTGAATGTGGGTGGGGAATTGTGTGAGCCAATGATTGTTTTGCACACAGTTCCCTTCCTGGATCAGAGTGCTAGGATTGTCCGTTTGTAGGCGTAAACACACACAATAAAACTAGATTCCCACTGATTAACTATTTCTAATCAGAGATAAGTGGTTGGATGAATTGCAGACTGCACTAGCTAGTCCCAGAGTGTCTGCGGTACATTTCCAGGGGCCTGGAAAAACAGTCAATGCATTTGTGCCCAGAGGCAAGAACCTAATTAATCAGGCCGGCATAATCTAGTTTGTCGATTCTCTCTCAGTGTGTGTGTTTGTGTAAATGCGGGATTTATTTGTTTTGAGACACAGGCATTGTTTCTGCCCGGTAGATGGCACTGTGATTCTTGTTTTCTTCGTACATGAAATAGCGTCCGTTTTCAAAAGGTTGCAGAATAAACTTTACCCCCCCCCAAAAAAAATTGAGCTTTAAAATGAATTTCCCATGGTTGGCCAAGGTTGCAAGGTAGTGATTTTTTTGTGTGTGTGTGAGAGAGAAAAATTAATAACAAATTTAGCAAAGAAATAAAAACGCAGGAAGGAGAAAGAAATGAAGGAGGAGGACGCACCTTCCAGCAGATGCAATAACCATCAGGACATCAACATTTAAGTTGATATAAGCCATCCCAATTCCCAGGAATATTATTATGTATCTATTATTATGATGTATTATTTATTGCATTTATATCCCACCTTTTTCTCCAAGGAGTTCAAGGTCAAATAATAATAATAATAATAATAATAATAATAATAATAATTTATTTATACCCCACCCTCCCCAGCCAAGACCAGGCTCAGGGCGGCTAACACCCAATATAAAAACAAATTGATTTAAATACAACATTAAAACATTAAAATACAGCTTCATTTCAATGGAAAACTCAAATCAAAAACTTTTTGGGGGATGAAAACGTCAAGTCTTCACCAAGGCTAACTATCCAGACTGGCCCTACATGGGCCAGAAAAAAAGCCAGGGAAGTCCCCAAATAGGAGTTCCATCACAGGAGGAAAAAGGGGAAAAAGGGGCACAGTTCTTCGCCTCCTCAGCTAATCCTCACAACAACCCTGTGAGGTAGGTTAGGCTGAGAAGCAGGGACTAGCTACCAGCATTACCCAGTGAGCTTCATGGCCAAGTGCCTGTTTAACACGTGTCAATTTTTTAAAAAAATATGTTGCTCAAGACTTCCTGCGACTCTAGCTGTGAGGAATTGTCAATGAAATGGCTGCTTGTGGTAGCTACGTTTGACCACTTCGCAGCCATGTGTAAATATCACTCACCTAAGCTTAGACCTCTTGGCATTAAGGGGGGACAAAGATTTATAGCCATTGCAGAACAGTTTAAACACCAAATTTGTTTTTTTCCAAGGGACGGTCAAAGCCAGACTCATTTTTCTCAGCATGGCATAGCTTTATTTTTTAAAAAACACAAACAAAATAGTCTGTGCAAGACCACCCCAATCCCAGAATACGCATTTGGAGCAATGTCTTTAAAAGAATGAACAGGCCAGGCGTCCATTACTAGAAATGAGCTCATTTTTCCTCATTGTAACAATATTGGGTAACACGATGATTTTACCTGTATTTCTTGCTACTAAGATTAATTAGTGATGCTACAGCTTTCATTAAGGTTTGTTTATTCATCTGTGCCATTTGTATGCTGCCCCATAATGTCTCTGAGCGACCTAAAACAAAGTAAAAAACGGGGGAGACGACCAAATTAAATACAAAATAAAACATGAACCAGTCAAAAGCTACATAAATATAACAAAGACAAACCTCACCGCACCCCCTAAAGTTAAAATGCAGATTTAATAATTATAATACTAATACTACTAATAATAATTTATTATTTATACCCTGGGTTTCCCCAGCCACTCTGGGTGGCTCCCAAGAGAATATTAATAATAAGAATAAAAAAGCGACAAAAATCAAAACAGGGCTGCCTTCAGATGTCTTCTAAAAGTCAAATAGTTGCTTATTTCCTTGACATCTGATGGGAGAGCATTCCACAGGGCAGGTGCCACTACCAAGAAGGCCCTCTGCCTGGTTCTCTGTAACTTCACTTCTCGAAGTGAGGGAACCGCCAGAAGGCCCTTGGAGCTTGACCTCAGTGTCCGGGCTGAACAATAGGAGTGGAGACACTCCTTCACATATAGTGGAGTGGTACAGGTGATCTAAGTTCTTTAAAAGCCCCAGCTGAACAGAAAAGGCTCCCCTTGACCCTAACGAGCACAAAGATGGCACTAGGAGGGCCTTCCAGGAACACAGCTCCTTAACTGGGGTACCACTCCTAAAAAAAACAGTCGCCCACTTCTGTTCATTTGATGGGGCCGCTCAGCTGGGCTTCTGAAGAGGCAGGCATGAGAGAGTAGCAGGGTACACACACTATAATAGGGTTTTTACAAGTAATGTGTTGAGAACTTTCCAAATGGCAGTAGCTTCGCCCAAGAAGCCTGCCCACCCCTCTGCTACACTTTCCCCGTTAACTTATTTCCTCCCGCATCACCCACCCAACCCTTGCCTGCCTCTCGTGTTTCCTAGTGCTGGATTGCTCGATGAACTGGCAGAGCCCCAGGGGCCTCGAACAGGTGGAGGGGCTGGAGGTGCAGAGGCTGGAAGTGGAGCTGGAGGAGACGAGGCAGGAAGTCCAGAATTCGCAGCACCGGGAAGAGCAGCTGAAGGCCGAGTGCGAGAGGCTGCAGGCGGAGGTGAAGCAGCTGCAAGAGACGCGGGCTCAGGTAAATTTAATAATAATAATAATAATAATAATAATAATAATAATAATTTTTATTTATACCCCGCCCTCCCCAGCCAAGGCTGGGCTCAGGGCGGCTAACAAGCAATAATAAAAACAAGTTGAATGAATACAACTTAAAAACAAGATTAAAATACAACAATTAAAATATTGAAACATTAAAATATTAAAATGCAGCCTCATCACAGGAGAAGAAAGGAAAAAGAAAAAAGAAAGGGGGAGGGAATCAAATTGGCTCCAAGCTAAAGGCCAGGCGGAACAACTCTATCTTACAGGCCCTGCAGAAAGAAATCAGATCCTGCAGGACCCTGGTCTCATGAGGCAAATTTAATTTAAATTTAAAGCCGGTTGGGAGAACGCGATGCAGTGGGGATATAAAGGGTGCAAATTCTGGAATGGTTTCCGCGGCTCCGGGGCTGCTTATTTACATGGGAGACTGTGGCAAACTGAGGAACGAAAATGTATTTTGAAATATATGCAAGGTGTGACCATAAAGTTCGGCGAACGGTCCCGGAAATCGGACAGCGAGAAATATTCGAACATATAATCGGCATCGGAAACCCACAAAATGCTCACAGTTGTGTACGGAGATGAAGCTGTAACTGGAAAGACAGTGTGCGAGTGGTTTAAGCGTTTCCGTGAAGGGCGGCAAACCGTCAAAGATGACCCTCAGTCTGGCAGGCCGTCGATGAGCAGAATGGCGGCAAATGTCGACAGAGTTCGTGAGTTATTGATGCGGGATCAGCGTTTGTCTGTCCGAATGGTGGCAGAAGAATTGCATATTCCGCATAATATCGTTACTGAGTTGTCCCACCTCCATATTCTCCCGATCTGGCCCCACCAGATTTCTTTCTTTTTCCAAAACTGAAATCTGCACCAAAAGCGTACAGATTTTCCAACATTTCACACATCCAAGCTGCTGTGACGAGGGAACTGAAAGCAGTACAAAAAGAGGACTTCTCCAGAAGTTTCCAACAGTTCTACAAATGTTGTCAGCGGTGCATTGTATCAGAGGGGGCCTACTTTGAAGGCCTGTAAGGCATGTATGTTCGAATATTTCTTGCTATCCGATTTTTGTGACCATTCACTGAATTTTCTGGTCACACCTTGTAATTCCTGAAGGTGAGGTTGATTGCGCACCTAGCTTTTAAAAAACAGTCAGTCTTTGGGAGCATGTATACTGCAGGCCTAGGCTTGTGTACAGACCATACGTTTAAAGCACATTTCCCTCCGCTCCTCAGTGACTCCTGGGAACTGAAGGATGCTGGCAATGGTCGCTCTGAGGGATCAACTACAGTTCCTGGGGTTCTTTAGGGAGAAATGTTCTTTAAGTGTGTGATCTGTACACAGCTTCCAAACATCTTGGATGTTTGGGGCTCCTGAAAAATCTCAGAGATGGTGGCTTTGTGAGGGGTGAAATCTCTGTGGGAAATTTTCAAGCCCTCATAGGACCAGAGAGTCCAGGGTGCTGTGGGAACATTGAGACCAGGTGACTTGGTTTAAGTCCATAGCACAGGTGTGGTTTTGTCATGGGTTGCGAGACCTGTGACATCGGAAGCTTACCTTTACACCTTTCAGTTAATATGCAGCTAGCTTGTGATAAAGATCAGTTCACACCAACATAGTATATGGTGTATATTTTGTACATATTGCTGAGAATGCAGGGTTTGGGTTTCAAGAATGAAAACAGTTGCCCTGACTACAAAACAACAATGAGCTATATAGGAATAGAGATAGACTTTCATTTTACAGAGTCCAGAAATACAGATCAGTGACAGTTTTATATTGCCACTCGCACAGATATGTGTGTCAACATGAAAGCAGGATGTTGTTAAATTTAATAAAAATTATTGCTGTTGCTAAAGTAATATATGGTTTCTGGATTGATTGCACAGTACTCATTCGAGACAAGTGGCCTGGTAAAAGTACAGCTGCTTCCGTTTAGTAGGCTTTGCTATTTTCTCAAGAACTGATGCGTAGTAAGTCTATTCTGAGATACCTGCAAGTGAATGTATGGTGTGGAAGATGATATACTGCAGGTGCTGCTGGACTACAGCTCACAGCATTCCTGACCCTTAGCTGTGCTGGTTGGGGCTGATGGGAGTTGGAGTTCAACTACATCTGGAGAGCCACAAGCTACCTTTCTGTGGTGTGCTGTGACAAGAACAAGACAGATTGTTGAGAAAGGGAGATGAAACCAACACTATATGTAATATGAGGGGAGTCGGACTAAGTATGGATTCAGAAAGCCCATAGCTTCACCCTGGCCAAGGACAAATTTAGATTTAAAAAATTTGAAGAAGATTACTGACAGTTAAATTATGCAGTAACCTAGGGTTTTCTAAACTGGAGTCTCCAGCCATTTTCGGACTACAATTCCCATCAGCCCTAACCACCAAGCTAAGGATGTTGGGAGTTGTAGTCCAAAAACAGCTTTGTGAAACCCTGGGCTACTGCATGATTTAACTGTCAATAAACCTTTTCAGTGCATCCCGGCTTGTGTAGTCTGAAAACCCACACTCTGGCTCAGCTTGATTTTACAGTATACACTTCCTATAGTGCAATTTTTTAATCGCCATCTAAGTCAGTTTTGTCTTTGCATTATTATTGTGAGATGCTTTTTGGGGCCTTATGATGAACAGGCCAGATTAAGATGACTTTTAACAAATAAATACACTTTGCCTAATATATTCCAGTTGCTCCTCTGTTTGGATTATTATTATGGAAGTGTGAGGTTGCGCTTGCTTCTTTCTACTCTCCCACCCTATTATATAACAGGGATTGTCTTAATGTTTCCTAGGACCTTGCAACGAGTCAGTCGGAGAGGGACATGGCATGGGTGAAGAAAGTTGGAGATGACCAGTAAGTGTCAATTCATATCAATGGGTGTTTTAAGTTTGGTGGGTTGAATTCCTTGGGCCCCCTCCAGACGCCTACACTGTTGCAGCTGTATGCTGCAGCAACACACTCCGGTCACAATAATAGTGCATTTGCGGTGAATTTGTTTTGCTTTGTGAGTTGTTCTGTGATGCTTTCCCAATGGAAATTCAGGTCAGCGAGGCCTTGGGAGCCAATACCTGACCTGGCTAACCTGCCTTAAACTTGCTCATCAACAGTTAGCACCTGGAAAGCAAACTGAGCAGCCACAAAGCTGGTCATAGTCCTTCCCTCTATGGAGAGATGTATTGAATTTCAATTGAAATGGCAGTACAGTGGTACCTCTGGATACGAACGGGACCTGTTCCGGAGCCCCGTTCGCATCTAGAAGCAAATGTAACCAGTGATGTACGTCTGCGCACGAGCGCATCGCTTTTCGCCGCTTCTGCGCATGCGTGTGACGTTATTTTGAGCACATTCGCAAGCGGCAAAACCCGGAATTAATGCGCTCCGTTACTTCCAGGTTGCCGCGGAGCGCAACTTGAACGCGCTCAACCCAAAGTTCATTCAACCCGAGGTATGACTGTAATGATTGCCAAATGTGCTTCTTTGCATATAAATTAGTACATGCAATTTTTACGCAAAACTGTCTTGTCTTTTTGGCGGTATATTTTGTTTCAGGGATAGTATGGATAAGTGACCGCCCTACTTGCACCTCGCCACATGAGCTTTTCAATAAGGAGCCAGCTTTGTGCTTAAATATATATGTTTCTTATATTGTATATTAGAAATGTTGTATATTGGTCCTCACCCTGCACTCAGCTCTCCCTTGTGGCTCCTAGAGGCTGTCAGCATGTGACAGCAGCCACAGCCCAGGAAACGGCTTTGACTGACTGGCTAAGCCAGGTGAGGGTAGCCAATGGGTCTCAAGCCCTTGTTGAGGTGGGGCTTCCCCTGCATGCGAAGACAGGCTCTGGTGTATTGAGCAGATGAGATCAATAGTGGGTGCAATGGTCTGGAAGGTGGTTTCTGCACTTGCTGTAAGTGAGGGGCAGATGGGGCTCATCAAACTGGGAAGGTAGCCCATCTAGGAGAAGGAAAACTCTGATCCTAAACCTCCACTGCCTTGTGGGATATCTTTGGGAGCAAAAAAGGCTAAGTAATCCAGAGTGGAGTCCCTAAGATGGTTGGATGGCGCCTTGAATGCCTCCTTCCAGCAACTCCTTCAAGCAGGCAGGTGCCAAAAGTATTGCTCTGCTTTCCTTTGGGGCAGATCAGTGAGGCCAAGAAGGGAGTCTTGTTGTCTGGACAGCCCAGGACTTCCATATGCACTTGTGCCCAGGGGCAGTCACTTTGGTGCTGCTAATGCAGTGGTGTGACTTCACCCCCAGAGGTGCACTCTATTGTCTCTCAAGCCAGATGGATGCCAACAAGATGGTATATAAAATCATAAGGATGTCATCATGCTGCAGTTCACTTGGCCACAGGCAGACGGCACTGTGAACTATAGTTTGATAAACTTCTGGGCCATCCAGGGGAAGGGAGAGATCCAAAGGATGGAGGTGTGGACAGGCAAGTGGCCCATGGGAGGTATAGCAAGGTCTGAGGGTTGTTGTTGTTTTGGCGACGTATAAAGGGAGAAGAAGGGTGTTGGCAAGCAGTGGCGCAACCCCTACTGTGTATATATTTAGAATTCCCCCACCCCGCTAACTTTCTGCCTTGACAGTAAGCCTCCAAGATGGCTGAGAATAAATTCATACATAATAAGTTATTTGTGTATGGCAGTGGTCACAGATGAAGGCTCGTTATTGGGGGGGGGGGACGGCAGGGAGGGAATGAGGATGTAAAATGACGGCTCCCCAGGCCATAGTCTCTGGATTTAATGGTCTGACAGGAGGAGGCTCTCTTTATATGGTGATGTGCCTTACTTTGCTTGATGCAAAAGATGGGAAACCATTCCTGCTCTATTGGGGGCCTTCTCTCTGAGGGTCCGGCTCCGAGGACCTTCTGGCGGTTCCCTCACTGTGAGAAGCAAAGTTACAGGGAACCAGGCAGAGGGTGGTCTTGGTAGTGGCACTGACTCTGTGGAAAGCCCTCCCATCAGATGTCAAGGGAATAAACAACCATCTGACTTTTAGAAGACATCTGAAGGCAACCTTGTGTAGGGAAGTTTTTAATGTTTGATGTTTTATCGTGTTTTTAATATTCTGTTGGGAGCCCCCCAGAGTGGCTGGGGAAACCCAGCCAGATGGGCGGGGTATAAATAATAAATTATTATTATTATTATCCCTCTCTCTCTCTGTTGAATGGGGCACTGGGCATCACTGGTGAGATTGTGCTGGAGACAGAACACGTGGTAATGTGTGCACAGACTAACACAGGGCAAACCCTTTGGAAATCTGGACAAGTTGCAATATTGTAGGAAATAATGCCCCACACCCCCCCTGACATTAGATGCTCCCTTTTGTGGCCAGAGAACCAACCAAAATGGAAACCCATATAGAGGGCAGAAGAGCCCGTATTTTTTAAATTAAGTATACATTTTCGCAGCTCTCATGGCAAACGTTTGGTGGTGGAGGAGGTTTGGGGAGATGTGAGGGTTTTGGCTTTTGCTTTCTTGAAAAAAACCAAAAAATGTAGCATTTCGATTTGCATGTTCTTTTTAATTAATTGAGGTTTGAGGGAGGAGGAGGGGGAGAGGGGTTGCAGAAAGGGGGTGTGAAGTGTGAATTAAAAATGTGTCAAAGGGAGTCGATGTGACACCTACCTCCGCTCTTTATTTGTGCTGAGTGAGAAAAGAGGCCTCTGAGCCATAGATCTGTTTGAACTCTGCAAGGAGGCACAGAAGGAGAAAGGGAACGATGGTTCTGAATGAACAGTAAGTGTATTGCTTCCACTGATCACCTCCTCAGTAAAACAAGAACTGCTCAGTCACCATCCTGACTCAGCTGAAATCCAGCCAAGACTATTGTCCAGTGGCTAAGAATCATTTTTTATTCTCCCCTCTTCCGGTCATTTCCCTTTACTGGGTCTCGCAGCAGCAGGTTGTGGTTCATCTCCCTCCTAAGGTTCATATTAACAGGAGCATTAATGGGCTGGCAATGCTGTTTTTGAGCTTGCCATTTCAAATTCGTGACTCTGTCCCCCCTCAACATAGCAGCTCAATAGCATATCCCAGTAGCTTTTACCTCAAACCCACCCCCACCCCCCACAAATCGCTAACAAGATGTGTCTTGAGAGAGGAGGTTGGGGGTCCATTTTTTCAGTGCGCTGCTTCTCTTTCCCTCTCCCCAGAAAAATAAAGAGTGTAAAGAGATGTGGCAAGAAAGCTAGAGTGGCAGCTTTGTTTGTTGCAGAGTGGTAATGAGGGTGGCCTTATTATAATGATGTGAGAGGGCAAGAACTCAGGGGGGCCGTGTGTGTGTGTGTGTGTGTGTGTGTGTGTGTGTGTGTGGTTGTGTGTATGAGTGAGTGAGTGAGTGAGAGAGAGAGAGAGAGAGAGAGAGAGAGAGAGAGAGATGATGGGAAGGTCCAGAGCCGGATTTAGGTTTGATGAGGCCCTAACTCCTTGGGTAGGCAAACTAAGGCCCAGGGGCCAGATCCAGCTCAATCACCTTCTAAATCCGACCCACGGACGGTCCGGGAATCAGCATGTTTTTACATGAGTAGAATGTGTCCTTTTTATTTAAAATGTATTTCTGGGTTATTTGTGGGGCCTGCCTAGTGTTTTTACATGAGTAGAATGTGTGCTTTTATTTAAAATGCATCTCTGGGTTATTTGTGGGGCATAGAAATTCGTTCATTCCCCCCCCCCCGATATAGTCCGGCCCCCCCACAAGGTCTGAGGGACCGTGGACTGGCCCCCTGCAGAAAAAGTTTGCTGACCCTGCCCCAACCTACTGAAGGTAATGGGGCCCTTTATATGTCCAGCTGTCCTTTGTCAACAACAAATTGTCACTGCTTTTTGTGTTGAATATATGCTATATGGTAATTTATAGACCTAATAGGTATCTAAAGCCATTTGCCACTGTTGCTGTATGTTTTTTATCTTATATTTTGGAAATGTACATCCAGGTTTTTTTCCCCCCTTAAGAGAGTGAGGCCCTAAGTGATAGCTTATTTAGCTTATACGTAAATCCTGCACTGGGAAGGCCATAGGAACATAGTGAAAAAGGACCCAAGGGGCAAGGAGGAAGAAGAGGGAGCAAGGGAAATGGGTGTTGTTGGGAAGACACTGGGGTCCTCTGTTCATACTGGCCCTCCTACCTTGCCTGCGTCAAACTCCACATCTATTAAATGTAAGAAGAGTGCATAATAATTAGCTGGTTGTTTTGGGTAAATGCTGAAAGTGCTTCACTTGCGCTCTTAGCTCGGTACAGTCGTCTCAGGCGAGGCAGAATTTGCACAGCTGCCTTTGTATCTATGGAATCCACTCCCACAAGAGGTAGTGATGGCCATCACCTTTAAAAGAGACTTAGACAAATTCCTGGGGAATAAGGCTGTGTCAGTGGCTACTCGTCACAATGGCCACGCTCCGCCTTCACATTCAGAGGCGGGATGCCTGTGAATGCCAGTCGCCAGGGATTACAAGTGAGGAGAGTGCCGTTGTGCTGAGGTCCTGGCTTGCGGGCTTCCCATAGGTATCTGGTTAGCCACTGTAGGAATAGTATGCTGGACTAGATGGGCCTTTGGCCTGATCCTGCAGCAGCTATTCTTATGTTCTTAATTAGGTTTATTCTGTTTGCGGGGGAGGGCGCCAGGAACAAGGAGCAAAATGAAGCCGAGAGAACAATTTGTCACCCGGTGCGCTGTTGAAAAAAGATTTGAACGGGGGACTTCCAGCACATGGCACGCATGTTTAACAGCCTTGATAAGACCATTGATGTTTGGTATAACCTCATCTCCCTTGCATTGATTTCTTTTCTCCCTCCCCACCCCCAATTATTTGTTGAACTTCTCCAGTGACTAAAGCATTAATATAACTGATGGGAAGTCTTTTGAGACAACTACCACAACCTTCTTCAAAAAGGGATGGGGCCTTCAAATTAAACCTGAGGCAGTCTGAAGCAGCATAAGAAATCTTAAACTTTGCCGCACTGCAAACTGCTGTTCTGGTTTTGCAGGATGTCATTTCTTCCATTACAGTGGTACCTCAGGTTACATATGCTTCAGGTTACATATGCTTCAGGTTACAGACTCCACTAACCCAAAAATAGTGCTTCAGGTTAAGAACTTTGCTTCAGGATGAGAACAGAAATCGTGCTCCGGCAGCGCAGCAGCAGCAGGAGGCCCCTTTAGCTAAAGTGGTGCTTCAGGTTAAGAACAGTTTCAGGTTAAGTACAGACCTCCAGAACGAATTAAGTACCTAACCTGAGGTACTGCGGTACAGATGCTGTTTTGTAACAGCCCGAATACTGTTTTGTAAGGCACCTGAATGAAATCTCAGTTCTTTCCAAATTCTTGGTTTAGCTTGTGAAGGAAAACTGGGAGGACTCAGCAGGCAGCAAGTGCATACCGATAAATTTGTATATGCCCCATTTCACTGTGAACCGTGAAAGATTCCACTTTTCAGGGAAGAGGTGCTTTGACTGACAAATATCTCAGAGACATGGCAAGTGCACAGACCAAACAATGCTTGCCCACTTCCCCTTTCCCCTGTGCATTTACTATAGTTGCATCCAAATATAGAAGAAGCTGAGCAGAACATTTGTTCGAGGTCGTCATTATTTCCCCCTGTTCTTTTATTTGTGCCCCTGGCGAGCACCTGAAACAGCACAGCAGATCAGTTGCAATTACCGTATTTTTCGCCCTATAGGACGCACTTTTTCCCCTCCAAAAATGAAGGGGAAATGTGTGTGCGTCCTATGGGGCGAATGCAGGCTTTTGCTGAAGCCTGGAGAGCGAGAGGGGTCGGTGCGCACCGACCCCTCTCGCTCTGCAGGCTTCGCGGACCTCTCCGCAAGCAGCGGGAGTGCTCCCACTGCTTGCGGAGAGTTGCCTGCATGCAGAAGCCTGCGCGCGCTGAGCTCAACACGTCCAGGCTTCGCGGACCTCTCCGCAAGCAGCGGGAGCACTTCCGCTGTTTGGGGGCTGGGGCGGGGGAAGCTCGGGCCTCCCCCGCCCCAGCCCCGCGCCTGGGGGGGGAAAAATAATTTTTCCCCCTTTATTTCCCCCCCAAAAAACTAGGTGCGCCTTATGGGACGGTGCGTCCTATAGGGCGAAAAATACGGTAATTTTGTCACGGGAATTTATTGTTGTTGTTGCTTAACGCTTATAAAGCACCTCAAAATTCCCATGCATCATAAAGGTAAAGGTAAAGGTACCCCTGCCCGTACGGGCCAGTCTTGCCAGACTCTGGGGTTGGTGCGCCCATCTCACTCAAGAGGCCGGGGGCCAGCGCCGTCCGGAGACACTTCCGGGTCACGTGGCCAGCATGACATCGCTGCTCTGGCGAGCCAGAGCCGCACACGGAAACGCCGTTTACCTTCCCGCCAGTAAGCGGTCCCTATTTATCTACTTGCACCCGGGGGTGCTTTCGAACTGCTAGGTTGGCAGGCGCTGGGACCGAGCAACGGGAGCGCACCCCGCCGCAGGGATTCGAACTGCCGACCTTTCGATCGGCAAGCCCTAGGCGCTGAGGCTTTAACCCACAGCGCCACCTGCATCCCCCCATGCATCATACATGAATGCAAAAGATGAGCTGGTCCCTGCCTGCACGTTCGCAATCTGGATACAAGATACCAGAGGTGCCAACTTGAATAAAATATTGGGGGAGGGGCTAGGTAGGTCCCACCCCACATAATTGATCGCATAATGTGCTGCACATACACTATTCAAATTGCAATGCCCATCAATTTTGGTGGGGTCTGGCCCCCTCAAACATTTTATTGAGAGGGCCCAAAGACTCCTCGGCCCCTAGGAGTTGCCTCCTGTGCAAGATACAAAAGGAAAAAGAATGAGGAGGGAAGAGGGAAGTAAGCACTCGAGTGAGCAGCTGCCCCTTCACCGACTGGTGGAGAAATCCCCAGGGCAGTTTACAAAATTAAATTTCAATAAAAAGCATAAAAAACTACACACACTACAGAATCAAAGCAGGAGGATCTTAAAAGAGCAGTGTAAGAACATGGATCTGAAAACTTTTTGGGGGCAAGCTTTTACATTTGAAAAATGTAAAAACATTGACCAAACATAAAGTGTTGTCTTCCAAGACATAAATACAAAAAAAAAACCCCATAAAGATAAAAGCAATTTAGATGGAAAGGCCTGATAAAATAACAGGTCTTTCCCTGCTGCTGAAATGACATCAGTGTACGTGCCAGATGAGCCTTCCTGTGGAAGATTTTCTACACTGGGGGCATCATAAGTGTGAAAGTCCTTTCCCTGGGAACTGCCACATGACGGGAGAATTCAGAGCTTCTGATCCCATGGATCACTGAGAGAACCACAGGATCACTTTTAGCATTCTTAAGACAGCTTTCAGTTTGCCCAGTTTTAAGTTCAGCTCAGTAGCTGATTCCCTAACTTATACAGTGGTACCTCGGGTTAAGAACTTAATTCGTTCTGGAGGTCCGTTCTTAACCTGAAACTGTTCTTAACCTGAATCACCACTTTAGCTAATGGGGCCTCCTGCTGCTCCCGCGCCACCAGAGCACGATTTTTGTTCTCATCCTGAAGCAAAGTTCTTAACCCGAGGTACTATTTCTGGGTTAGCGGAGTCTGTAACCTAAAGCGTCTGTAACCTGAGGTACTACTGTTCTGGGAGAATTTGACATTGTTATAGGTATTGTCTCTTCCTCCTTCCCCCCTTTGAACCTGAAAAAAAAACCCAAACAGATCTTCCTGTCAGCCTTGGCTTGAGCCAAGTTGCATTTCATGTTTTGTGTCTGGGTTTTCATTTTATTTGTTTGCTTTTATCGATTGCCAGTACATCAGGTTTGGCCTTGTCCAGATTGCTCGCAAGGTGCGAGAGGATCCTTGACAACTGTATGTGCCGTGCAAACGGAGAGAAGACAATGGCTTTTCATAAAACCAGATCAAATGTGCCACATTGTGTGTAGCGGGGGGGGGGGCAGGGCGGAAGTCAAATAGGCAAAGCTGAGCTGTGGACAGATAGAGAATGACACCGTGTGGAGGGGCTAATGTGGAAGTGTTGGAGTGCAGATGGCAGAGAGGAGCTAGAGGGTTCTGTTCCCCTTTGTTTCTGTTTTCACAATAAAGGAAAGAGCAATCCGTTTGGAGATCCATTGACTTAATGGAGATTTGCACAAAGAAGACAGCTGCGGGGTTCATATATATATGCGCAACTTAGGGGAAATGAGGTCACTTGCTGAATTTTGTATTGCTGTAAGAACTAGATCCATCAGTTGTATGCGTATAAAAAAAAAAATGGGAACCCAGTGGTCTATCTAGAGCTGAATGTCCCAACACTAGCAAGTCCACTAGGAGGAGGGTTGCTTTTGAATCAACAGAACATGGCCCCAGAATCTGTTTTCCATGGCACGGGGATCAACAGAACATGGCCCCAAAATCTGTTTTCCATGGCACGGGGAACAGCCAGGGAATTCCAGTGCTGCCCCTGAGCATCTGCCGCCTGACGACGTCGACCCACTTTGCCAAATGGTAGGGCCGGGCCTGGGCAACGTCTGCTATCAGTCTCCCCTGGAGTTGATGACGCCTTCAGTATTGGAGGGAGGCTGCTAAGGAGGTCCCAATATCGACAAGCCGAACATGCTGTTTTGACCTCTGTGTACTTTATTCTGGCTTCCTATTTATAACTCTGTGTTCCACCACAGACCCACCCGGCAAACTTTTCATGCCCATTTTCATGCAAACTTTGCTGTCTCTTCCACCTGCCTGCCTCTTGGTTCAGGCACTGCAGCTCCCGAAGCATGCAGCTGCTGCGGTTAACTTTTCTTCGGTTCATCCTATTACAAATGGCCTCCGGGGCGCAGTTGTGGTCTTTCCTTTCATTTCCAAATGTGCAAGTTGGGCAGCTGCTTAGTACTTAGTTGCGTTCCTTCCAAAACTTGTCTTTCATCTCCATCCATCCATATAACCATGCCACCATCCAATTTATTCTTCTGACAATTGAATCGTTATTTCAGGGGTCCCCCCACCTCAACCTGGCATTAACTACAACAACACAAGTAAAGAAAAAAGTAAGGAAGGGGTATGTGAGGCTGGAACGCTGGACTCTTGGTCACATAGATGAGCTGATAAGGTAAAAGGTAAAGGTAAAGGTACCCCTGCCCGTATGGGCCAGTCTTGACAGACTCTGGGGTTGTGCGCCCATCTCACTTAAGAGGCCAGGGGCCAGCGCTGTCTGGAGACACTTCCGGGTCACGTGGCCAGCGTGACATCGCTGCTCTGGCAAGCCAGAGCCACACACGGAAACGCCGTTTACCTTCCCGCTGGTAAGCGGTCCCT
The DNA here is from genome assembly GCF_951804945.1 of Podarcis cretensis. Classification (NCBI taxonomy): domain Eukaryota; kingdom Metazoa; phylum Chordata; class Lepidosauria; order Squamata; family Lacertidae; genus Podarcis; species Podarcis cretensis. The sequence goes on along the minus strand of NC_137182.1, from coordinate 24,249,281 downwards.
ATTTATCTACTTGCACCCGGAGGTGCTTTCGAACTGCTAGGTTGGCAGGCGCTGGGACCGAGCAGCGGGAGCGCACCCCGCCGCAGGGATTCGAACCGCCGACCTTTCGATCGGCAAGTCCTAGGCGCTGAGGCTTTAACCCACAGCGCCACCAAGCTGATACTTGCCCATAATTTGACGTGGACAAATGCACATGGCATGTCTCCACAGTGCCACGTTATTTAGTCCATGTAGGCATTGTAAGATTGGCAGCAGTGCCAGTCCTTGAGAGGAAGGAGCGACCAGCGCTTGCAGCTTTCTTGTAATTGCCTTTCTTGTAAATGCAGTTCCGTTTTTTGTAAACTCTGCTTTTCCATTGCTTGGCAATACGGAGCGCACAATTTAATTCTAAAAAGTTTTTTTTTCTTTCCTTTGGTCTTTTAAACTTCCTGAACTAGTCACTTCTCCCCAAAACCTTAGCCACAGAAAGGCGGAGGGAACTGTAGGTTTTTAATCACGTTCTCGTTCGTTCATTATCTCCCCCCCCCCCTTCCTTTCCTTTCATTTCTCTCTTATTTGAAAATGAAAGCTCCAAGTGGAGAGGGACGGTGGGAGCGAGAGGCTTATCCCACATACCTGAAATTCACTCTCGGGTCATGCTAGCTGTGCCAGCTTTTGCCAAAGTGCCCACATAGCTTTTTCACGCACTAGAGTTGTAAGGGGTGGGTGGGGGCAAACTGGCCTCCCACCCTGGCACGAGGCGGCTCAGGCTCGCAGCAGGAACTCAGCAGGGGCACCTAAGCATAGTCGAAAAAGTGAATGGCAGTTTGTTTATTCAGTTTTTAATCTATAGCATCCCAAGGATTTGGGGTGAGTAGCAGTAGGTTTAAAAAGAGAAAGGGCCTTCCAAAAATTTAAGCCAGAACTCTTGGATTATCATATCCAGAAAAGAAAAGAAAAAAAAAACTATATATATTATGTCAGAAGATTCTTTGAGCAGCTTTGCCCTTTTCCAGGAAGCCTAAGTGAGTCACAATTCCTCTCTCTTTTGCATCTCTGGGGGGTGGAATCTGATTGCGTTTTTATCTTGCGCTTGCTTGCTTTGTTTTTAACATTTTTATCGTCGGCTAGCTTGTGAGGACTTACCCTAAAAGACACAGCCAAACCAGGAGCAGAGGAAACTGTCTTGTGCTGAGTCGGACCCATGGGCTCATTTAGCTTAGAAGAAGAAGAAGGAGGAGGAGGAGGAACAGGAGGAGGAGTTGTTTGGATTTGATATCCCGCTTTATCACTACCCTAAGCAGTCTCAAGGGACGCAGGTACCTAGGACTTGCCGATCAGGAGGTCGGCGGTTCAAATCCCCGCGACGGGGTGAGCTCCCATTGCTCGGTCACTGCTCCTGCCAACCTAGCAGTTTGAAAGGACGTCAAAGTGCAAGTAGATAAATAGGAACCACTCTGGCAGGAAGGTAAACGGCGTTTCCGTGCACTGCTCTGGTTTGCCAGAAGTCATACTGGCCACTTGACCCAGAAGCTGTACGCAGGCTCCCTCGGCCAATAAAGCGAGATGAGCGCCGCAACCCCAGAGTCGGCCACGACTGGACCTAATGGTCAGGGGTCCCTTTACCTTTTTAAGGAGTCTCAAAGCGGCTAACAATCTCCTTAGTCTACACTGGCTGGCAGCAGTTCCTCAGGGTTCTGGCAGGGTCCTTTCCCCATCCTACCTGGACATGGCGGGGCCTGAACCATGAACCCTCCAGCATGCAAGGCAGATGTTCTGCCACTGAAAGCTACAGCCCTACCTCTGCCGATTGCTAAAAGAACAAAAGCAGGAGCGATAGTGATGATGTTGGAAGCGTGAAATGGTGGATTCCTGAGGCCAGACAGCTTCTACACCAGCCCCTTGAGCACCGTGGAGAATGATATGCTAGGAAATAGCCCCCGCAGGTGCCTCATTGAAATGAATGGGGACTGTGCAAGAGCCACCTGTTAATTTCAGCGGGGCTTTCGCAGGTGAATTTTGTGGTGGTTTGAGACCCTGTGGGGCTAAATCTGCCTCCTTCCAACGCCTGCAATGGCTTTCTCTGAAGGGCACGCAAATTCCCCCCTTCACACATTCCCCGGCAACAATCAGAAAAGGAAACATGACTCATATGTGCTTCCTCTACGAGCGTTTGGGTTTCATACTCCAAAGGGCACTAGAGTCCACTGTTGAAGGGCAACCTCTAAAACCCATCATAGTCCTCCTACGTTGGCTATGCATGGACAATAAACTAAAGGTGGGGAATCTGTGGCCCTCAATCACACGCTGTTGGGCTAGACATGGATTCCAATAATATTTCGAGGGCCCCAGGTTCTCCATCCCTCCATGCTTTAAAAAGGATGTGTGCTTGCTTGAGGTTGTGACACGAACTGCAGCACATTTTTTCCCCTTACAAAAATACCATATACCGAGATCGGCACGTGCAAATTTTATGCAGAGCCGTATCCCCCTTTTGTCCTCTGTTTTGGCAATGCGTAAGGAGCCACCCTACCGGCATAGATTATAGGTCTGATTTCAAGCTGAAAAGAGCCTCCTTTGTTTCATAGGAGGACAGAAGAAAATAGTCTTACGGGACCTTTAAAGACTAGCAGATTTATTGTGGTGCAAACATTCACGACATGCATGAAGTTTTACCCTTCAGTGACTCCAGGGTTTCCCAAACTTGGGTCTCCAGCTGTTTTTAGACTACACTCTCCATCATCCCTGACCACTGGTCCTGCTAGCTCAGGATAATGGGAGTTGTAGTCCAAGCAGCAGCTGGGAAACCCTGAGTATGTATATATAGAGAGAGATGGTAAATTCTGGGGCCAAACGTGGACTCTACTCCACAGTAGCCTGTAGTGCAATAAATGGGTTAGTCTTCAAGGTGCCGGAGAACAGTTTTGTGCGTTCTTGCTGTAGCAGACTAAAAGGCCTACCCCTCTGGCTTTCATCTCCTCCCTCCACACCCCCCCTCCATCCATAGAAGCACGTTTGAATTTTGCAACCACATTTTGCTGACCTCGCCCTCTTGTGGAAAGCGAGACACAACAAGGCCACATAAACTGCTGCTGGGCAATATCTCATCTGCCCTCTGTTGCAGTTGGGGAGGTGGGTGGTGAAGCTTTGACTGAATTCCTGGAGCCTGGCTGCTGAGGTCGGAGGAAAGAATAGGTTCTTGCAAGCTTATTGTTACGATAGAGGCTTCACCGGAACTTCGTTCCAGAGCAGCAGCAGCTCAGCCCTGGAAGATGTGAAAAATATGAGTTTGCTATTGAGAGTGCGTGGGGAGACTTTCCCGTAGCCGCTCACCCACTCTGAACGACTGCAGCCGCCTTCCTCATAATGCCAGCTTGGCAAGGTGCCCAAGACAGAAGGTGAGATGGCTTGTTTATTTAATTTTTCACACTTTACATCCCACCGTTCCTTCAGGGAGATCAAGGTGTTATACACAGGTCTCCTCTTTCATTTTATCCACACAACAACCCTGCGCGGGAGACTGCCCATGCCGTGAGCCTCATGGCTGAGTGGGGATTTGAACTCTGGTCTCCCCCCCCCCCGGCACTGAGGCAGTCTGTGCTTGCTTAGAGTGGGGAGTGGGGGCTAAGGAAAGGCCCTCTGCCCATGCTCAGAGGCATTGTTTCATTTCTGCTCCACATGTCCCAGACTTGAGGTCTTGCTTTGGAAAGAAGTTCTGAGGAGCCACCTCCGATAACAAGATTACCTGCTCATTTTGGCTACCTTAAATCACCAGTCCTAAACTTTGCCAAAATTCATAATCTGGGCTTTCTTGTGTTGTTGCTGCTCCTCATCTTCCAAATGCACATTAGTCTATTTTTCGTGTCAAAAGCACCTTCCCTGTCCCCACTCCCGTTCGTTAATACAGTGGTACCTCAGGTTACATACGCTTCAGGTAACAGACTCTGCCAACCCACAAATAGTGCTTCAGGTTAAGAACTTTGCTTCAGGATGAGAACAGAAACCGTGCTCCGGCGGCACGGGAGCAGCAGGAGGCCCCCATTAGCTAAAGTGGTGCTTCAGGTTAAGAACAGTTTCAGGTTAAGAACGGACCTCTGGAACGAATTAAGTACTTAACCCGAGGTACCACTGTATGCAGTGTGTAAGCAAGCACCGACAATCTTTAAAATAAAACAAGAAGCAGTGGGAGTATCTGTGGCTGGTAGCCCCGTGCATTTTCTTGTATAGTTTTTAAATTTATTTTAAGGGGTGGTATGTTAGTTCTGCCCGGCCATTTCCTCTCCCCACACAGCTCTGCTCTCCTGCCCACTGAGCCACGCCGAGATGGTAGATAATGCTGTGGTTTCGTGCTTTTTCTCATTTGGTTGTGCGGCGGGCCTGTTTACGAGGCTCGCTCTTCGCTCCTTCCACCCGCAGTGGCTATAGATTTAGGCTCCCCCCTCCCCAGCCACATAGAAACCACACACACAACCCTGTGTTCCATTGCACTGCCGGCGGGGTGGGATGGAGGGGCTTGAGGAAGGAGCCAAGCAGTGGTGGGAGGGGAGAATATCTTGCTCAGCCTTCATTTGCAAAGAAGGGGGAACGCCTTGAAATATACAGTGCAACATGCTCACCATTTCTTGCAGATATAATATATACATGCTCAGTATAAAAGACCAAGCAGTAGGGATAAATTCAGTTCAGCTTGTATCTAAAAGCAAGCTTGCTTAATTTGCACGCTTCCATACAATACACAAACACACTGAAACACCTTTGAAATTTTTCACTTCTGTGCAGAGCTTTTCTTTTTCTTCCAGGGGGAATTCACCAGAATTTTGCAGTGCAGTTCTCCAGCCAAATTAATGTGTGCAAAAATGCATATCCTGGGTTGAAGTGTGTGTGTTTGTGTGTGTGTATATATTATTTTCTAATAGCACATTGTGAGACCTGCATGTACGGTATATAAATAATCCACAGCAAATATACTTTATCCACGTTTGATTAATTTGGCACAGTTATCCAACTTCCGCCAGCAATGAGAAGGGGCAAGGTACTTTGCAGATTAGGATAAACCTACCTAGACTCTTGGAGCCGTATGGTCTATAAACTTGTTTCTGGAAAACAAAAACCCTGAAAAGTAAGATTCTCTCATGCTACTAGATTCTGAGGTTACGTGGTGCATGAGTACCGTTGCTTTTGGTGGCCGTTGTTTACATATGTGCTACCTCCTCTTGAGAATGTGGGCGATTGTTGAGATCAGGTTAATGGAAATAACGCAAAATGCACAAAATAGTTGTTTTTTAAAAAAGCAAAAACCACTGAAAAAACATTCCTCAAAATGGAATGCATGAACATTTTTTTTTAAAAAAAATAAAGGCTGATGTTTTTAAAGTTTAGAAGGTTTTGATTTACAAAAAAAAAAAAAAGTCCCATCAAGCTGAAACTGGCGAATTTCTCACACTTTGGCACCATTTATTGTATTGATAGCAACCCTGAAAGAGGAATGCAGAAACTGGAAATGTTTGTTTATTTATTTTATTTTATTATTTTATTTATTTTATTTCTATACCACCCTATATCCGAAGGTCTTGGGGTGGTTCACATAAAACAGCAAGTACATAAAATCAAAACAAAACCAACAACCCAATAAAAAAACCCCCAAAAGATCCAGCATTTTTAAAAAAGTATAATATACTTCTTAATTGTATTTCAGTTCAACAATTACTTTGATAAAATACATATTTTGTTAATGTGCAAATGGCTTTCTGTTAGGTCCATAAATTACCATATAGCGTATATACAACAACAAAAAACAGCGACAATTTGTTGACAAAAGACAGCTGGACATATAAAGGGCCCCATTACCTTCAGTAGCTTAGGGCCTCATCTAACCTAAATCAAGCCCTGGTAGGGAAGGAAGGGATCTGGTGTGAAACTTTAAAATTGAAAGTCTACAAACCGAACTAAAAAGAAAGGGAGACTGCAGTATTTCTTTTTATGTTTGCAGTGCTTAAATTTTTATATCATTATGTGCTGGGGCTCCTATATACTTGTGTCCCATATGATACGTACAGACCTCACTGTTTTATTCCTAAATGTGTGGAGAGACTGTGGCTTTTCGTGAGATGGGAGGGGGAAAGGAGGAAAATGCATTTTGCACACACTCAGAGGTATGCTTCACACTTCGCATATTACAGAGCTGATGTTTTGTTTTGGAAGAATTAAAACACACAGTGCCTGCCTTTGAACAAAGCTCTACTTTCACGAACCGATCCTGCTAACATAACTTGCACTGGGGAAGCAAGATTCTGTGCAGGGATCAAGACACCGCAAATGTTCAGAAGCTGCAGCATGCAGCCACACAATTTACGCATGCACGCACACACACATTCCCTAATGCGCTTCCCCCATGCAGTTTCCGTGTGTGTGTTTTTGTAAGCTGCACAGAGCATAAAAATGGCATTTTATAAATACAGCTGTCCTTTGTGAACAACAAATTGTCGCTGTTTTTTGTGTTGAATATATGCTATATGGTAATTTATGGACCTAGTAGGTATCTAAAGCCATTTGCACATGTTGACACGCAACCAGCCCATGCAGAATGTATGAACCCTATATATAGAAAGGAGCAAACCAGTGATATTTTAGGGAGCAGGCTAGCAGGCAGGGTCCATTACTTACATCATAGGAGCCAACACAACACAAAACACTGTTGCTGTATGTAGGTTTTGTTTTAATTGTTTTTTATCTTATATTTTGGAAGTGTACATCCAGGGTTTTTTTTCCTTTAAATTTTTTGGGGGCCGCCAAGAGAGTGGGGCCCTAAGCTATAGCTTGTTTAGCTTCTACGTATAACCGGCACTGCGTACAGCCACACTTTCCCTAATGCGCTTCCCCCATGCAGTTTCCACGTGCGTTGTTTTGTGAGCTGCACAGAGCTTTTATCAAGAGCTGGTAATAGTCGGGAGGTTAAAGGCACAAGCCATAAGCAGGAAGCCCCTGCTTCACCTCGCATTTCACATGCAAACTTGCTGAGTGGCCTTAAGTGAGCTGTTATCTCACATCTTTCCACCGCCTCCTCCCGCCTGTAACATTTAATACGGGGATTAATAATACCAGCCTTCTTAACAGAGCTGTTTGTAAAGTTTGCTGAGAGCAGCACCTGTGAAATGGGCTGAGTACTTGGGCATTGGGCAAGCAGCCCTCTCTGTGCCCATGGGCTCTCTGGATCGGGGCTCTGAAATGCAAAGTTTGTGGTTTCGTCAGTTTCTAGGCGAACTTTAATTTAACCAAGCTTGTAGCTAAGACCACACACACACAGAGAGAGAGATAAATATAAATCTACAGGGCTGATTCCTGGTGGTTGCAGACGGGGCTATGAAACCACAGCTGCATCACTTCCAACCCCTAAATATGCCTCTAGTGTTAAAAGCTTCTCCCCCTGCCCACCCACTGTGACCATGAGGGCTAGAAACCTATATATAAAGAAACAGGCCTCTATCATTTAATAATAATAGCTACTTTTAAAAAGATTAATGTTAGATTTAAAAAAAACACACCTTTGATTAATGTCTAGCCCCAAAGGAGAAGCAAAAACTCTGTAATAAATTGTTTGATGAAACCATTGCCTCTTATGAAGGAAATGTGTTATGTGCAGGGGACTTCAATGGAATTATAACCCCAAAGTTGGACATAGGACGTTAAACTGGAAACACCGAAAGTACTCTTCCTCAAAGCTTTTTTAAGGAGATCCCAAACTTTGCATCTGATTGATGCATGGCTTTTTATAAATATATATCTAATTTTAAAAAATCACATTGTTCAATATCAGACCAAGCAAAAACACAAGTTTACTTTTGAAATTCTCCTTTATTTGCTTTATTAGCTGATGAGCTACTATCAGAAATGGGAATTCAAAGCATTTCTGATAATGGGCCAAGATGTTCAACTTGGGAAGGAAGAACAGCGTGTTTAAGCCTCAGAGTTGGAGGTTAACTATATTCTTATTACAAGATTCGAGAATGGTACAGACAATACAGAATAATCTGCAAGAATTTTTTTCCAACATAATGTCACTAGTGAAAAAAATTGGAAAATAATTTGGAATATGGCAGAGCTTTTGCATGAGGTTTGTTAATAAATATGTCAAGTTATTTGCAGAAACAGCGCACCACATTAAATAAATAGCTGTTTGAGAAAATAAGAAATTCAGAACAGCAACACAGGGTTGTGATGTCAGATAGTACGTATGCAGAACTTGAGAAATACAGAAATATGTTAGAACTACGAAATGTTCATGAAGCAGGAAAAAAAAGCCTTTAATTTTACTCAAAAATATCTTGAGAAAGGAAGGAAAGCTGATAATCGGTTAGCATGTACACTAGCAGAGGAGCAAGTAAAAAAAAGCCCTGATTCCACATGTATTTTAAAAAGAACATAGAATATCTAAAAATATTGAAGAGACAATTAAATTATTTTAAACCTTTTTTTTAAAAAAAATAGACTATACCCATCAGTACAACCCCATTAGTAAGACTACGCAACCAAAAGCGATAACAAGTCCCATAGTTTCCATCAGTATTATGATTGGACCATAGGCAATATATGGGTGTGCTGAATTGGCATCTAGTACCACCTGTGAACCACTTTTAAAGTACTTTTTCTAATATATGCAGAGATGGATTTTGCCAGGGCCAAGAGCCATCATTTTGTCTCATCTATTTCTTGCCCTAAATCTGTTTCCCAAACCCTTTTCAGTCCAGTCAAAGCCCCTGTTTGGTTGCTAACTAATGCCTTATATATAAAAAGAAGGCTTCTGCAGTTATAACAAAAGGATATCATCTTCAAACCCTCAAGCTATGTCATCATGTCATGTAACTTAAACCAATTTCTGAACAAGAATGGGGATGGGATTTTATTCGGGAATCAGCACAAACTCTTTTTGTTAACATACAAAAAAATCAATACGAACTGCTCTATGAATGGTACACGACTCTATAAAGATTGAGTAAAATTCACATTCTCTGTGGTAGAAAGTGTTAAGAGATGTGTACATTTGAAAGCAGATATTAGGGTTGTCATACATCTGGAGGTTCCTGGACATATCAGGAATACCACAGTCGTCATCAGTGTCTGGGCAGAAATCAGTGCAGTATCTGGGGAAATGGCAGTCCATGTTGGCAATACCGTTTTTGCTCAACAACTTTTCTGAACAGATTTTCACTGTTTGAAATATGGCAACCCTAGCAGATCTGGAACATATTTGGTGGACCTTTCTGTTGATTAAAATCTTATGGGGAGAGGTAGTAAAGATAATATTGTTAATAGCATTTTGCACTTTATTACAAATTATTATTGTATTTAGACCCAGAAATAAAACATAAAGAGTTAATGGGGAATTTAATAGTAACTTTTTGCATGCTTGTTGCATCATCATCATCATCATCATCATCATCATCATCATTTATTTATACCCCGCCCATCTGGCTAGGTTTTCTCAGCCACTCTGGGCGGCTTCCCTGCAGAATATTAAAATACAATGATTTAATGGGAAAATTAGGTCACCACCCACAGTGAAAGAATGTTTAACAAAAATTTGGAAGGTAGCCATTCAAGGTATAAGCTTACGGGCTTGATTAGAGAGAGAGAGAAGGCAGAAAAGAAAGATGAAATTTTAAAGATAAATGGAAACTCCTTATTGAGTTTATGAGGTATAAATGTAAGTATGGACAAATATAGCATTTTACTATGCGGAAAAGCCAAGTATAAATATAATTATACTAAGTTAGTTATTGGTATGAGCCTTCATGTGCATGCATACTTCTTCAGATACATCTATTCGAAGAAGTGTGCATGCACACAAAAGCTCATACCAATAACTAAGTTAGTTGAAGAAGAAGAAGAAGAGTTTGGATTTGATATCCCGCCTTTCACTCCCTTTAAGGAGTCTCAAAGCGGCTAACATTCTCCTTTCCCTTCCTCCCCCACAACAAACACTCTGTGAGGTGAGTGGGGCTGAGAGACTTCAAAGAAGTGTGACTAGCCCAAGGTCACCCAGCAGCTGCATGTGGAGGAGCGGGGAATCGAACCCGGTTCACCAGATTATGAGACTACCGCTCTTAACCACTGCACCTGTTGGTCTCTAAGGTGCTACTGGAAGGATTTTTTAAATTTTGTTTTGACTTTGGCAGACCAACAAGGCTACCTACCTGTAACTATAATTATACTGTATTTCTTGTTTGTATGTATTTTGCTATATTGTGGATTTTTTTATTTATATGTATATATGGGATCTAGTAAAGTTTGTTTTCTTAAAGCCAATAAAACAGTTAAAGAATAGTTGTGGGGGGACGGGACTCCCACAGTCATTAAACAAATGCTTCAAAGCTGCTGCCCCACAAATGTGTAATTAATTTTGGACTCCTATGAACCCACGATTGTGTGAGTGGGAGGTGGCATATAAATAAAAACGTGGAGATCCAGGTTGCGAGGAGAAGGAAGAGTGGTGAGCTTTAAAGCTGCCCGTCTTGATATCTTTAGATGCTCTAGAAGTGCATCTTGGATTGTAGCCACAGAGGTGATTCTAGGTGGGACACTTCACCATCTTAGAAGCAGACATACCTTCTCTATCAATAGGATACATCCTCTGTGCGCACGCTCCATGCTGCTTGTCAGGCTCTGACAGTCATTCATAACCAGATCTTTCGGGACATTTCATTTCATCTCCTATCACAAGCCCCCAACGAAAGCTTCCAAATGTCGGGAAAAACATCCGCACCCCTCGAAGGGGAATTCGCTGTCCCTCTTCACTCGAGAGAAGAAAGAAAAGAGAACACAATTGAATTTTCTTTGGGCAGAATTGAATAATTCCTCCCCCTGCCCCTTTGAGGAGCCTTGAAGAGACAATTGGCGACAAATCCATGGAAAGGGGATAGCTGTCTGGTACAGTTAAGTGCACCCCATCTCCCATGCCCTGCTCCCCCTTGTCAGAGCCATTCAGTTTAACTCGATGGCTTTCTCTGTGCAAGATGTCCACGTGGTGACGTGCCTTTCGTAACGTCATCAGACAGGTTCTCCATTCTCATAAGCGTACTCAATATGTTATTTCAAGGTGACATAGAATTTCATGGCAAGACCTGACTTCTTCTTCTTCTTTTCTAAAGGCTTGATGGTTTTGTCAGGGCGTTGATGGGCAGTGAGTGGGTCATCCCCTAAAGGGAGGAAGTGTTTCCACAACATCTCATGGTTCAAGACAGTATTGTGATCGTAGGGCTGGACTTTTGCAGCCTTCTCTTATCTGCCATACCTGAAGCTATTCTCTGACTGAGGGTCCTCAGTTCTGGCTAGACTGAAGTTCAGAATTGGGGACTGAGAATTCTCTGGGAACAACACTGACTGCTCGCAAAGGATAATAATAATAATAATAATAATAATAATAATAATAATAATAATAATATTTTTTTATTTATACCCCGCCCTCCCCAGCCAAGGCCGGGCTCAGAGCGGCTTACAAACAATAATAAAAACAAGAAGAATGATTACAACTTAAAAACAAAAATAAAATACAACATTAAAATAATGGAACATTAAAATGGATATGGCTTTGTCAGTGGTGGCACCCTAATTATGAGATGCCTGGCACCTTCATTAAGATTCTTTTGTGTGTGTGTGTGTGTGTGTGTGTGCCAAGTGGAAACCTTTCTGTTTGATTGTCCTTGGCCTTTTAGAACTGTGTTTCTGGAAGGGTTTAAATGCTGCCATGCTGCTAGTGCTGGTTTATAAGCTGGAGATTTACAAGATTGGTTTTTAATGTGTTTAACTGTACTCTATGAATTCTCCAAGGGCTCTGGGGACTGGGTGGGCCAACAAGTGCTCTAAATAAAGATGTGTGAAAAGGAACCGGGGGTGAAGGTTGGGGGAGAGAAGTAATGTGTGTTCACATTACTGTTTCGGAGCACAGCAAAGTTGGGTTTCCCCATGGTGTGTTACACAGCCCTTTCCCCTTTAGCTGTTCACACTAGTATGGCTTCGTTAGTGTCAGATTAATTTCTTCTTCTTGTGCAACCTTTTGTAGGAGCAAATGCTTACGAATAACTAGAGAACCCGTGCAAAATTTGCACAGACCTCTGGTTTGTTTTCCTTGTGTGCACCATTCTTCGGATGCAACCCTGTAGTTTGGATCAAAAGTGTATTTGGGATATCTTGCCAATGATAACAAAACATGAATTGAGAATAAAGCTGTGACCATGACCAGGAGTGCTAACTTGGCCCTGCGATTGTGGGTGCCTGGGGCCATGGGTGCCATGCAGCATGCATGTCCCTGGCACCGAAATTTGTGGGTGCCTGACTCCTTCATGGGGAATTTTGTGTGTACTCAAGGGAGTTGGCATCTATGGCTATGACTGATGCTGTGAGCCTAACATCAGATCATGCCCTGGCAAGCGAGCCAGGGAGTTGGGAATTGGAAACCACCTGAATAGAGATACAGTGGCAGCTCTCCTCCATTTCCTTGGAGTGAGCATGGTGTTCCCTGCAGCTTCTTCCCGCACTGATCCAGTAGTTTAATAGAGGAAGGAACCAGGTGGGTGGGCCAAAATACCTGGTTCCTTTCCACATAAAGGCTGTAAGCTGATGTTCATGTAGAACAGGGTTTCCCAAACTTGGGTCTCCAGCTGGTTTTGGATTACAGCTCCCATCATCCCTAGCTCGCAGGACCAGTCGTCAGGGTTGTAAGCTGATGTTCAATTGTAGAACAGGGTTGTAAGCTGATGGGAATTGTAGTCCAAAAACAGCTGGAGACCTAAGTTTGGGAAACCCAGATGTAGGAAGCAACGACATAATGACCTAGTTGCCACAAAGAGCAACTAATTTGGTTAAACGTGTTTGTGGACTATACCCCTTTGAACACATGAAGTTACTTCTACCGAGCTATTGCTCCATTTATTTCATGTGGTGGGGAAACTGTGCCCTTCCAAATGTTGCTGGACCACAACTCCCATCATTCCTGGCTCCAGCTGATAGGAGATGACTCCCAACATCTGGAGGCCCATAGGTTTCCCAAGACAGTTTTTAGCTCTATATTGTCTCCTGGCTGGCAGCTGCTTTCTAAGATCTCCAGGCCAGATGCCTTTCCCAATATTGTTGCCTGAGATCCTTTTACCTGAAGGTGGTGCAGATTAAAATCCAGTGCCTTTTGCACGCAAAGCAGGTGGGAAACCACTGAACTATGGCCCCTGAAGAATGTAGGTAAAGAATTACATGGCTGAATGCTCCTCCATTTGAATGGGTGGAAAAGGTTAGTGAAATGTCTCACCCTGCCTTCCTGGCACTGAAACAGCCATTCAGGAGCCAGACAAGGAGTGCAGTAAGTAGTGTTGCTACCACTGCCATGGCAACAGCAGCATTGGGTCGTGGGGGGGGGCATTCATGCACTGGCAGAGGGTGGTCAGCAGCACCAGAGGTCCCTGAAGACTTGGTGCCAGCCCTGGCTATGGGCCCAGCTCCTGGTTTAGTGGATCACTGCTAGATTGATTTGTTTTACTGTGGTGTTCATATCCGGAAGCTTGACTTGCAGGAGGAAGGTTAGGAAGGGTAGCTATTCTGCATTCGCTTTCTGCCTGTGGTGACCCACTGAAGATCACAACAGATGGCAAAGGTTGCCTCCAAAGCGGTTGTATAAATCTCGCCCATCTCCCACCCTCCAAAGAAAGTGCCTCCTATTGCAGAGGCTGCCGTTTATATGCCTTCAGGGCTTTCCCCCTTTCCCCCTCTTTTGTCAGGGTAAACTTGGCCCTTGCCTACACGGAGCTGACCGAGGAGTTGTGTCGCCTGAGGAACCTGAGTTCTCTCCAAAGCCAGATTCTCCGGACGCTTGTGCAAGAGCAGGCCCTCAATGGTGGTGAGTGGGGCATGGGGGAGGGAAAAGCCAGGGGAGGCATGGGGTTTGGGAGCAGGTCAGAGGAAGAAGGAGCTGTGATAACCAGTGAAACCAGGCGAGTGTGAGTGTGTTTATGAGACCTGGAAAGGGCCAAAGGCAAGGCAAGTCTGCCCACCAGCCCGAATTACAAAAAATAAGAAGAGCCATGGTGAATCAGACCAAAGGTCCATCTTGCTGAGAGGTAGCCAGAGTGGTACGCTTTTGATGCGTTTCCGAGCACAGTTCCAAGTTTGGTGCTGACCTTTAAAGCCCTAAATGGCCTCTGGCCCTGTATACCTGAAGGAGCGTCTCCACCCCCATCGTTCAGCACTGAGGTCCAGCGCCGAGGGCCTTCTGGTGGTTCCCTCACTGCGAGAAATGACATTACAGAGAACCAGGCAAAGGGCCTTTTGTGGCAGCAACGCCCTCCCTGTGGAATGCCCTCCCGTCAGATGTGAAGGAAATAAATAACTCTCTGACTTTTAGAAAACATCTGAAGGCAGCCCTGTTTAGGGAAGTTTTTAATGTTTGATGTTTTATCGTGTTTTTAATATTCTGTTAGGAGCTGCCAGAGTGGCTGGGGAAACCTAGCCAGATGGGCGGGGTTTAAGTAATAAATTATTATAATATTATTATTGTAAGTACTTCTTGGCGCAGCGAATAGTCAAATGATGGCTATGCTCCACCTCCGCAGTTGAAGGCAGTTGGAACTGGAAACCACAGGAGGGGAGAATGCTCTTGTCCTCCTGTTCTCGTTCCTCATTTCCCACAGGCTGGCCCCCGTGAGAACAGATGGACCATTGGCCATGATGCAGCAGGCTCTTCTTATGCTCTTAAGTGACCTCTTACTGGTACAAATCAGACGAATGGTGCTGGTGGTGTTTTGCTGGCTGGTTTTGCAGACAGCTATGTGGGGGAGTGGGGAAATGCAGCCTCAGAGCAACTGCTGCTTCTCAGTTTCGAAGCAGGATCCTTCTCTGACTTGCTCCTGCTCTGTTCCAGGTCAGCGGCACTCTCCCCATTCGCAGCGCCATTCCCCCGCTCAGCAGCGTCGATCTCCGGGTCCTCAGTGCTCGTCTCCAGCGCAGCAAGGGAGATCTTCATCTGTCCCTCAATGCCAGTCTCCGGGCCTGCAGAGACGGTCGCCAGCACCGCCCCCTTGCCAGTCCCCCGCACATCAGCGCCGTTCCCCAGCGCCGCCCCCTTGCCAGTCCCCCGCCTCGCAGCGTCGTTCACCTGCTCCGCTGCCCACCCAGCCTCCTGCCCCGCAGCGCTGCTCGCCGGGCCCCAGTTGCTCCTCCCCCGCCATCACCTCACAGCACAGGTCACCGGGTGGCGAGAGGAGCATCATGGATCTGGCCTACTCCAAACCCTTGAGCCACCACATCAAGGCGAGCTTCCAGGGTCGCCGGAGCTACTCGGAGGTGAGCGATGCGGCTATGTACCAGCAGAACCGCTCCCTCTGGCTGCAGCCGGAAGCTTCCACCTTACCAAAGCACCGTCCCTACGGCGAAGTTTACGCCAGAGACGCCTTCGAGGAGCACTTGCGCTTTGAGAAGCAGTCCTCGGACGAAGACGACTGGGCCCTCCCAAGTCCCCCCAGCCCTGAAGCGGGGGGCATCCGCTGCGCCTCCTTCTGTGCAGGGTTCCCTATCCCCGACACCTCCACACACCGGACTGATGCCTCATACTCCAGGGCTGAGCATGCCCAGTCCTGGCCTTCAATCAATGTAAGCAGCACCCAGTGATGTTTGTATGCCATCATTCCAGTTCAAATGCACTTTCCGGTCTCATGGAAGATCATCCACACAGATATTCTTATATTGCTTATTTTATTTATAAATTAAGTTTTGTTTTTGTTTTTAAAAAAACATTTTCTGGGGTTTTTATAATGACTATTTGAATGGCACAGGCAAAAGACTTGAGTTCCTATCTGCACCATATATTTAAAGCAGTATTATATCACTTTATTAAACAGTCACAAGCTCACCACAGAGAATCCTGGGAGCTGTAGTTTGTTAAGGATACTGAGAGTTGTTAGGAGACCCCTATTCCCCTCGCAGAGCTACTACAGTTCCCAGAGTCCCCTGGGAAGAGGGACTGGTTTTAAATTGCTCTGGGGGTTAAAATGGTACTCTTTGGCTTTAAGGGGGCTTAATACTGTAAATGGGTTGGTGAAATATCGCAAATGGATGTTGGCAGCAGGGGTGAGTGTGCTTTAACATACTGCAATTTCCCCAGAAAGAATATATCCAGATTAACTGGGAAAATACAACGTATTGTATTTTGATGACAAGAACAGCGTGTGTGAGCACGGCATTAGTTTGTGTGGTTGAGTGTATAGCCACATCACCTCTGTAGCAAGAGGGGTGGGGAGCCATTTTCAATATTCCATTCTGGACAGCCTTTTGAAGACCACATGACGGGGTGGGTGGAGCCACAGGCAGAAGTGGGTGGAGCCACAGATGCAGATTCTGCCATTGTACAGAAGAGTAGTTTCCGTGCACATTCCCAGATACCTCTCTATCCTCCATTCAGAGACGCGAGAGGATGTGTTCCAGCCAAGCAAAAGCATTTGCAATTGGGTGCAGGGCTGGTGAAGTGTGTGGCCTCTGGAGTGGGGGGTTTATGGTTAGGGAGAGTTCTGAGGGTCATATGGAGAAACCTGGAGGGCCACATTTGACTCATAGACAGAGGTTCCCCACCCCTACTACAGCACTCCCCTTGTTTTAATATTCCATTTTGTAGGAGGGGAGGTGGGGTTTGGGGATGTTTCTCCAGCACTTAGGAGGAGTGGCAGCAGAGGTCATCCAGTTGCCTGGAAGAATCAAGAGGTTTTGGGTCCTCCTGGAGGAGGAGCCAATGAATCGTTTTCTTCATCAATTGGAATGAGCATGATATGATGCCTAGGTTGTGTGCAAGTCTTCCAGTTTTGTTTTATTTTAATTGAAGGGAAGGGGTTGGCTGGAGGCCCATCCACCATGCACCACCTAATTTTAACAGTGGGTGTGGAGGACAAGTGGTTGCTTCAGGTTTAAGGAAATTATATTACATTGATAATTGCGTTAAGAATTAACAGAAGCAAAACCAATAGCAAATTGGAAAATACCAGAGGGGGAATGCGAAAGAGGCCCTTGTGTTGGAGCATCCTAAGTCTTCTGGAGTAATGAAACGTTAAGATGTCAAACGTATTTTCATTCTGTATTTTTATTCCCGACTTGTCTTGAGTGCAGGTGCTCTGGTTCTCAAAAGTCATTCATAAATGTAAACTTTTGATCTGAACTCACAGGTAGTTGCTGCTATATAGAAACACACCATTTAAATGAATATGTTGTTTACAATTTTATACCTGCAGTCAATATAGCAAGCAATATATGATGCTACCATATTATTATTATTTTTTACTCCCACTGGGCTGTGCAGAGGATTCTAAAAATCACCGTTCAATGAGCTGTACATCCCCTGTGGGAGTTTCCCAGATACATCCCCATGTGCTTTCCCTGCCGCACTGCACCCCCCGCCTTTTCTGTGACAGAAGCCGATCAGTTTCTGCAACAAAACAGTTTCCCTTCCACTCTTTATGACCAGCCAAGCCCTGCTGACCAGGCACATATTAGGAAGGATCCAGCTTTTTATCCTCCAGAAGACTTAAGAGATCTACTTTTAACAAGCAATTAATTTTCTTAGATTTGTTTGTTTTAAAATGATGTCTTCTCTCATCTACTTCCTTCCCCGACCTGTACCCTTTAGTTGCTGATGGAGACGGTGGACTCTGACATCCGAAGCTGCCCTCTCTGCCAGGTGGCCTTTCCCATCGGTTACCCAGATGACGCTTTGATAAAACACATTGATTCACACCTGGAGAACAGTAAGATCTGAGGCCTGCACACCTGCCACGCCCTTCCTCTTCCGGCTTCCTTAGTGAGACCCGTCCACCTCACTCACCAGGCCCCCCCCTCCCACCCACCCAACTTGGATGCTGCATGAAAAGTGGTGGTGCAACAGGGGCTCGCTCTAAAATACCTCCAAGTCTCCAGTAGACTGAACCGGAAGAAGAGTTTTGCCTCTCCCTCTCCCTCTTCTCTGCCTTGGTTTCTAAAGTGGGTTTCCTCTTCCTCCTGCTCTTGATGAGTAGGGCCTGCAATATTTCTCCAATGCTTGAACCAGTCGTGGAGGTTGTGGGGATAGGAGGCGAGAAATGCGCTTCGGCCAGGCTTAGCAGACAGAGCATGCCGCCGCCGCTCTCCATCTGAACGCTCAGAACCGAGGGCAGAGGATGACTCTTTATCTACGTGGTTCTGGTTTGGGTGTCTGGAAGATCTCAGGGTAGGAGAAATCTCTCGGGGTTGTGTGTGTGTTTTTTGGGGTGGGGCAGGGGAAATGGGCTGAGGAACTCTTGGACTTGCTGAGGTGACAGCCTGGCACTCAGGTGAAAGAAATCGGAAGGTTTCGTTTTTGTGCCCCTCCCGCGAGCAGGAAAGTCCCAAGTGGGTCCAGTCTCCCTGCCTTTTCTGCTACTAAGGAGGACGTTCAGGTCTCACTCCTTGTTGACCATTAATTATCAGACACAGAAAGCCTTGGCCCCCAACTGCTGGTTCAAGTGTCTTGGTCTTTTACATTAAAAGCCCACTTTAACGATGCTGCTTAGAAATAGAGCCAACTTCCAGAGGTGTAGCATGGATGTTCTTATGTTATTGCACTGGACATTAAAACACACGGAAGCTTTTTTCTTTCTTTGTCTTTTCCACAAAAGGAGCTGCTCCTCTCCTTCTCCTTGCCGATCTCTTGTGAGTTGGCACTGGAGGAAATGTGCACTGCTGACTTGAGTCGAGCTCCAGAAAGCGTCCCCACGTGACTGTCTGTGTTCTCTTTTGGCGACTGTTCTTCCACCTTTCTCATGAAACAACTTCTCACCTTGCTTTGGGTAGTTAGTTCCAGTATAACAAGAAGTGTACTTGCCACATTCTGCGTCACTGTTCTCCTGCAATGACAGCATGTTGACACTGTTTTTGACAACTGCATAAATGTAAACACCCTTCTCATATTCTAAAATCCACTGTTTCTCTTTCTCTCTCTCTCTCTCTGGCCTTACTGAGCATATCTTTCTCTGTACTGATCTAAAACAATTGGCATGTTTCGGTTCTTCTATCGCTTCCGGTCATAAGCTCCCTCCATATTGTGAGAAGTGTCTCCTTGAACAGCCTGTCCATGCATCAGGCTTTGGTAAGACAAAACAAAACAAAAAGATCTGTATGGGACTTCTTCTCTTGAGGCAACTGTCTTCCTATCACCCCGTTCTTTACTAGCCAATGTATATGCTGAGATTTATAGCCTGCCTTATCCCAAGGGCTCAGAATGCACAGTGGCAAACAGGGATGGGTCTTTGTGGCTCACTGCCCAACCCATGTGGGAACTAAGAGGAGAATAGAATTTTTTTTAATGAAATGTAGAATAGAAAGGTTTGTTTTTTTAAAAAAAATAGTTCCTTTATTCCCTCTCCCTTATTCCCAGAAAACTATTAGCAGTCCAACCCAGTTCGTTTTTTCAAAGACTTCAGTCCATCACAAACATACCATTTTCCTCTTCTTCCTCTTCCCTGTCCACACTATGATCTGTCACAATTGGCAATTCCTCCTCAGCATTATATCCATCCTTTTATTGAGCTCCTCTTCGGTAAACTAGATGTGGTGGCAACAGACACACGTCTTCAAAGGTGAGTTGCTGCCAAGCCACTGCCAAGTGTGGGGTGGGCAGGTGATTTCAAGTGAGGAAGTAGGTGAGCTGCAGGAGAAGAGGTAAGCCCATTTTTTTGCCCTGTGCTTCCCTTCTGTTCCCACTCTCCCTAGCCACATGCACCCACATCATCTTGGTTCACATTTGGAGCTGGCCTTCCGACATGGTCAGGCCGCATGCTGAACGAGAACATACCCACCTCCTTTGTCAACACATTCAGTGTTCTTGGACGCCGGTGCAGCCCTGCACTCCTCACTGTCCTCTGCCCCTCCCACCCCAGGACAGTTACGGGTCTCTCTAGGTCAAGCTGCTTGATTGAGGGTTCCCCCAAAAGCTGGAACCAACCTTGCCCCCCTGAGATGCATTAAAAGGGGCGAGGGGAGACAGAACAACTGTTGACTAGGATTCATGCATATCAGTCCTTTTGCGCTTGCAAGCCAAGTTCTTCGTCTGATTCCCAGCCCATCACTTCCTGCCTGTCCCAAATAGAGGGAAAGCTCAGTTGGCTAGAGTGTGGTGCTGATGATGCCAAGGTTGCAGGTTTGATCCCCGTATGGGACAGCTGCATATTCCTGAATTCCTGATGATCCTCAGGGTTCCTCCCAACTCTGCAATTCTATGATTTTGTGAAAGGTGTTTCATTGGAAGCTGAACCCCATGGACAGTCTTCAGACCCTTTGTCCGCCCCCCTTCAGTCTCCTCAAAGTCTCAGGGGCTGAACCCTTCTCTGCTTCCTTCTAGTAAGTAGCAGGGCAGAGGGGTGATTGGGGTGTACCTCCTATTCATTACAATGATGCCTGCACAGGAGAACTTCCAGTAAGCCAGGTCTGTCAGTCTCCCACTCTGCTGCCCTTTAATGGTGCCCCAAATCAACCTGAGGCAAGTCTCTGCTTCAGCCAGAGCAAGCCCACACTGTCTGCAATTTAGGGGAGTTTTTAATCATGTTTTACCGTGTTTTTAATATTCTGTTGGGAGCCCCCAGAGTGTCTGGGGAAACCCAGTTAGATGGGTGGGGTATTATTAATATTAGCCATGCATCTCCCGCATACTCTTATAACGAAGGGCTCTTATACCCATCACAGCTTCCACACGGAGACCCCACGTTTTTAATTTTTTGGGGTGAGTTGTTGCTACAAAATGGATCAGTTCAAAGCTCAAGCAGTACTATTGATGCCTGTGCAAATGGTCCCAAATCACAAAGGCTCTGGGTAGCATGGAGAAATGTTGTGGGCCATTGTACTCTCAGGCACAACTCACCCAGTGGGGGTCTTTAAAGGGACTTCTGCTTAACAGACATGTTGTGTGGACCTTCCCTTAACATAGAACCTGAAAATTAGCCACGGAAAAAACCTTCATCCACACAAATCACATTATTTCACAGATTATTTGGGGATTTTCTGAGTAGGAAGAGAGCCACGTTCTGTGGAGCAATTCTGAAAATGCATCTCTTCCAACTTGTAACCTTTCTTCCATTTCTCTATGTGAAATCTACCTCAGAGTTTATGAGAAGCAGGAATGATAATCAAGCAAAAAAAAAAAAAAAAAAAAAAGGAGGGAGCTGTTGGGTGATGGGAAGGTTTTTTTTTATTATTATTCTTATTTTCTGTAGCCTGCCATAACCTAAGGGCTCAAATATTACCCATATATTTTCCTTTGCCCTAAAGCTTCACAATCTTTAAAAAAAACCCCCAAACTGAACCAAAAAACTCAAGCAGCAATGGTAAAAGGGGGCAGCAATGCCCATGAATATATAAAAGTAATTCGCTACCAAGAGCCTTCATGCCTGTTAGCATAGAGTGGTGGCTAAGCTGCTGAACTGCAACCCAGAAGGTTCTTACTTCAAATCTCATCTTTGCCATGGACTCGTTAAGTAGCCTTAGGTAAGGCCAAAGAAAATCCATTCTCATTGTGTCCATGAACACCCCACCCTACTGATCCTCTGAGAAATGCACAGGGAATTGTTTTAGAAGAATATAAACATGAGGCTGACAAAGAGTATTCCTGTTTCTCTATTAGGCACTACTATTATGCACCATGGTTCATAATAGGAAAGTGTCCTGTAAGGGACATTTACAGATGGTTGCCACTTTCTGAGTGGGATTCAATTGCAGACCTGCAAATTCAAGTGAAGCGATGGGGAAATGTGTCGAGAAGTGTGGGATAATAGTTGCTTGATGCACTATCATATAACAGGTCAGAATGAGTGGCCAATAAACAGCTGACGGCTTATAGCCTCCCTGCAAACTTCGTGCAAACAAATCAGGAAGAATGCTCAAGAAATGGGTCATGTGGAAGTGATCCTGGACTAGGGATGTCTTAGCAGTGCTTAGATTGATCTTTGGGGCATGATGTGCTGACCTTTAAACATAGTATCATCATCGTGGTACCTTCCTTGTTCTCACAATGGGTATGGTTAAAGTATGGGTGACTCATTCCACACACTTCACAGTGCATGTTTATGCGAGTGTCCTTCCAGCCTCTTTGTTTGTTTTATGCCTTTTGTTCCATATCAATTTAACGCAGATACCAATTGCTAATACAGATTAGAATCTCCACTCAAAATGCCTTTTGAAAGTGTAGCCCTTCGCTTGCCACTATTTATAATGCTGCTTACAAAACAAATATAAAGTTGGGTAAGTGTGTTAAGGAGTAACTGATTCATGTTAAGTGCTCTTGTGAACAAGCTCCCCAATTGCTGTCGCTTATGACCCCCTCATCTTTCTCCTTAGTATTCTTTTTTTTCTTAGAAGAAATGCGTTCTTTGTTACGTCACTTGTTAGTCAGAAAATAGACATCTCTGCTCTAGCCTCCATCTCTCTAGCTTGATTGCCCCAAATGTGAAGATGCAAGGAAGGCCGCCTTAGATACTTGGCTGTGGAAAACCCTCGGGAGAGAGATTGGTCTGTCTGTATTGTTCCCATCCCTTTCTTTGGTGTGTGTGTGTGTGTTTTTTTTCCTTCTGAAGAGACTCTGTGCTCTGTGATTCAGAATAACTCCAATAAAAGTTGCCAATTGGTGAACATTTTCATTCATGGCTGAGTGTTTCTTGGGTTGGCAGTGGAATGTAGGAAGCTGGCTTACATAAAGTCAAACCACTAGTCATTCTACCTCAGTTTTGTCTATTGCACCAGTGTTCCTAAGCCTTGGGTCCCTAGATGTTGGACTACAAGTCCTGTCATCCACAGCCAGTCAGGGATAATGATAATTGTAGTCTGACAATACTAGGATGCAAGGCTGAAGAACACTAACAGCAGGTCTCCAAGGTTTCAGATGTGTCCCCCCCATACACACCTTTTTCAGCACACCCAATTCCGCCACCTTTCCCCCCACTTTTCCATTTCTCCCCAAACAACTTCTTTTTTCCTCAACCCTTTTGTACTTGTACAACCTTCCTGCAAGCTTGGTGATATCCCCATCATTTGTGGGTGCTACTGTTTCAGCTTCATGATGTAGAAAATAAATCAATGTTTGTGCCAGGTAAATTTCTCTGTGAAGAGCATTCCCCGCCCAGGGTGCCACGATTGACAAGTTCCTGTCTCCCACCTAACTTCAGAAAGGGGGGTGGAGCGTTTCAGGTGAAGAATGCAGACTTCTGTGGAAGAAGACAGTCCTCTAAGTATTGCTCCGTTATGCTCAGGGATACCTAAAGGTAAAAGGTAAAGGTGCCCCTGCCCGTACGGGCCAGTCTTGACAGACTCTGGGGTTGTGCGCCCATCTCACTTAAGAGGCCAAGGGCCAGCGCTGTCCGGAGACACTTCCGGGTCACGTGGCCAGCGTGACATCGCTGCTCTGGCCAGAGCCAGAGCCGCACACGGAAACGCCGTTTACCTTCCCGCTGGTAAGCGGTCCCTATTTATCTACTTGCACCCGGAGGTGCTTTCGAACTGCTAGGTTGGCAGGCGCTGGGACCGAGCAGCGGGAGCGCACCCCGCCGCAGGGATTCGAACCGCCGACCTTTCGATCGGCAAGTCCTAGGCGCTGAGGCTTTAACCCACAGCGCCACCTAATATATATCAAATCTGGAGCAGCACTGGCCCAAGACGCTTTGGTGATGGGAAATCCATGCAGCACGCTCTCCCACTCATTAATAAGTGTCACAGTCCTGTGGGAAATTCTCCTGCACAGGTCTTATTGAAATGAACAATATCTGTGCAAGAGATCTGGGTTCCTCTTTCTTTCAGTGGGGCTTGTGCACAGGTGGGGATGGGCAAAAAAACTCAATTTGGCTGGAAAGCACAATTCAGAGTGTGAATTCTGAAGGATGGCTGCGTTTCGGCTAGCGTATTGTTTTGGAACGTGCAAATCAGGCAGGTTCACCCTCAAGTGTTAACAGAATAACATTTCTCCCCCCATCTAATATACACAGGTGACCTTCTCAGTCGTTTTTGCCCATTTGTCTCCCAGTCTGCTGTCCTTAATAGCTCAGCAGGTCCACTCCTTGAGGAAGCCATATCCTCTTGACATGTGACAGTACCACCTTTGCCCTCATGAGTTTGTAACACGTATGTGGGGAGTTCTTTGGCTTCTGATCTCTGAGGTAACCATCTCTAATA
The DNA here is from genome assembly GCF_951804945.1 of Podarcis cretensis. Classification (NCBI taxonomy): domain Eukaryota; kingdom Metazoa; phylum Chordata; class Lepidosauria; order Squamata; family Lacertidae; genus Podarcis; species Podarcis cretensis. The sequence continues at coordinate 24,225,119 of NC_137182.1, read as the reverse complement.
ACAAAATGGGGCCCCAGCAATAAGCAGCACTTCTGAGGTTTAGGAAGTTAATAATACATATACCCACAAAACCTCCCTTGTTAGTTTCAAGCACTGTTTCTAAAAGTTCAAAAGAAGACTTGAGGTTTTGATGAAAATCAGAAGAATGGCATGGGGAGGGGGTGATTTTTTAAAAAACTTAAACTTATGGCCAACTTGCAGCCAATTCAAGGCCAGCAAAAACAACAACAACATTTTCACACAATGTATAATTAAATTAGGGACTTCACTAGCACATCGTGTGCTCATGAATGCCGTAACTTCATGACACATCTTGGGAAGAAGTTCTCTTCCCCGCCTCTCCCTTATTTTGGTCTTGACTGTTTGGTCTTTAATCACGGTGCTGCCACCTCTGATCTAGAGCAATTGTACAAAGCTGTTGGGAAGATGGGTCACTAGCTTAGACAATGCAAAAAGAAAAGTGAAAGAAACAGCACAATCCCACACATGGTTCTATTCAGAAGTACGTTCTGCTGTGAACAATGGGCTGTTGCTGGTATCTTGAGAAGGGTGGGAGTGGCTGGAGATGGCATATGACCTCTCAGGCCAAATATGTTTGGAAGGCCACATTTGGTTCCTGGGCCTGAGGAATCCACCAGTTATATTAAGTTGGACCATTGGTCCCATCTAGTTCCATACTGGTAACACTGATTGCAGCTCTCCAGGGTTTTCAGGCAGGGGACATTCCCACACCTACGTGGAGATGCTGGGATTGAAACCTGGGACTTTCTGCATGCAAAGCAGGGACTCTTGCAGTGACTTCCCCCTGGTCCATATGCAATGTGGGAGAAAAAAGCAACTGAGCTCAGCGAAAGAGGGGTATGCATTTCCTTAAAAGACCTCATGATTGGATTACTGCAATGTACTCTAAATGCGGCTAACTCTTGGGGTTGGAGCTAAAGTTGATGAAGAATGTGGCAGCTAGGTTGCTTGTGGGGGCAAACTACCACCAGCATCCTGCTCACTGGATATGAACCAATCGCTAATCTGCTTCCAGGCCATGTTCAAGGTGTTGGTACTGTAAGATATAAGTACAGTGGTACCTCAGGTTATAGATGCTTCAGGTTACAGACTCCACTAACCCGGAAGTAGTACCTCAGGTTAAGAACTTTACCTCAGGATGAGAACAGAAATCGCATGCTGGCAGCTGTGGGAGGCCCCATTAGCTAAAGTGGTACCTCAGGTTAAGAACAGTTTCAGGTTAAGAAGGGACCTCCAGAACGAATTAAGTTCTTAACCCAAGGTACCACTGTACTAACATGTAAATCTCTATACAGCTCAGACCAGTAGGTGGTTGTGGCCTGCAAGAAAGTTTCTCTCGCAAGTTTGAAAGATCTCAGAAGCCTACTCTATAGCAGCTTGGAGCAGGGCTCTTAGCATGGCTGCCCCTGTTCTGTGGAATAGCATTCCTGACAAGATATATGAGGTGCCTACTATCTGCACTTTCCAGAAACAATTGGAGGCATTTTGTTCTGGATAAACGTGGTTGCTCACCGCAAGTGCCCACTTGATAGGGTCTCAGTATTGCGCCAAATGTATTTGTTGTTGTTGTTTTTTTTAAATTATCTTACATGTACTTTGTTTTCAGGCGGTGGTTTAGAAGGTGATTAATAAAGAATTAATTAATTATAAATTCCAATAATAAATTGATCACAGTCCAAATTGCAAACAAAATTAATAAGTCGCTCAAGTCACACGTCTGCATTTGTATCTGTTTGCGCAAATCTTGATAACTGGCTGTACACAACAGGACAATTCCTCACAAACTCTTCTGTTTTCGAAATAGCATCTGTTATTTTCGTAATGATAAAAACATGCATAAACATTACAGAACTAATGCAGCATATCGGAGCCAATGAGGTGCATCACATCATCTCGTCTACACTCCGAATTTCCTAGTTCTGCTGAAAGTTTTTGCTTCCCCTTTTAGACTGTCCTATTTCTTATTACCCCACCCCAAATACATTCACACACACACACACACACACACACACACACAGAGAGAGAGAGAGAGAGAGAGAGAGAGAGAGAGAACATTTTGTTCTAAGATTACCAGCGTGTGAAAACTACCACAGTAAATCTGAAACAAAACTGAGATCAAGCTGATTCAAGCATTGCTGCTGTCAGAATACTGGGTCATTTTGCAACGGGGCTGCGTAACACCCCCCCCCCCAAGGCAATACAGTACCCATAATTCCTTCCCAGAGCAAAAGGGTTAAGAATGGGAGCTTTCGGGTTGGCGCCATCGCCGAATGGCGGACTCCCTCCGAGCTCCAGAGGGAGCCTGCTCGGCGGGGGCTGGGTTCTACCGCGTCGGCGTCGCAGGGACCCTCAAAAACCATGGGCGCTGAAACCCATGGGCATGGTGACTCGGCGGGCACCGTTTGCGCCCCCCGACTCACGAAGGAGCCTTTTTAAAGGCTACGGAGTGGGTGCCGGGGGGGGGTGCTATGAGTCCTCCGCTTCCCCTGCCGAGCGAAGCCGCATGCCATTTGGCGGAGAGCGCTGACTTCTTCTATTGAAAATTCGGATTAAAAGAACAACCCGTGAGTAATTGGAAACTGGACTTAAAAAGGGAAAAGATTTTAAATTTTAAATTCGGAGCGAGCGGGGGAGGTGCAAAAAGGAAGTCAGCCTCCCCCCTGTCGTAGAGGAGTTAAAGCAAAGGATTTAACAACTAAGATCGAGTGCTACCTAAGTTTGATAAAGTTATTAATTTCACGATGGAAAATTATAAGACTGGGCTGGAAGAGAAAAGTAGAACCTGAGCTAAAATGCAACCCCCCCCCCCCCGGAACCGGGAGCGGACCGTGAGAGTGCCGGGAGAGGAGAAACAGAGGCTTTGACAGCTGTCAAAGGAGCTGTCAAAGCTGAAGAATAAAAAAAAGAGAGAACTTTGTTACGAGGACTTTGCCGGTTACATTTGTTACAAATTAGATATAAATTGTTTAAAACAAGGAATAACAAGCTATTTTGACTGTTGGGTGTGATCTGGAAGGAAACTGAGTTATTATAATCCCTCTAGAGGGGCTGTGGGACATTACAAGCATTGCTGGTATGGAATTTGAATCGGACTTTTTATCTCCTGGGAAACTGCAGAAATGGAACACTATTTTGTCTACAGAGGTCTCTACACTAAAGGAGACAATAGACTTATCTATTGAAGAATGGAAGGGACTTGACGTAAAGTTTTGTTCCTGAATAACAAAGCCTCTGTAGGGGATTTAGAAGCTTTTGGAATTGGAACATTTTTGCAGGAGAGCAGGAAAAGAAATTGGAGAAAAGTGAGGAAAGAGAATAATAAGAATAATATGAACAACAAGAATTGGATAAAGCTGGAAGTGGGTACATTTGGGACATCCAGATTTGAAAAGTCTAAAGAAATAAAATTGGAGTTTTTACTCTTAAATATAGAGATCTGGATGGAAGAAATGGTCCTTTTTGAGATAAAGTCTTTCCAAGATTGGATGTTCGAAATTAAAGATGATCTAAAAGACGGCAAAGACTATTAAAAAGACGGCAAAGTGGACTTGGCAAGGATCTCGGCCTAGATGTGGGATCTCCAGGACGACAACAGGCATTGATGGACATTGGGGAACGCAATCGGAAAAGGGGGGAGGGAAATTTGGAATCCAAAGGGTGTTAAATTATACTTTATTCTTTTTTCTATTTTCTTTTAATTTAATTTGTTCTGCATATTTAAAAGGGGAACTCGTGGAAGGGAGCGAGGTCGATTTTTAGGGGAGGGAAAAACATTTTTAACATTGGGTTAATTGTAATAAGTTTAAAATTTGGGGTAAGAACTTGTTGAATTTATTTGAAGGAATTGGAATACAAGAGGGGGTGGGGAGGGGAAGTCCTGGAAGGATGTTAATGAAAATAAGGATATAAAACTTTTTTCTTTTTTCTTTTTTTTCATTTTTCTGTTATATTTGAAAATGTTCAATAAATATTATTTAAAAAAAAAGAAAAAGAAAAAAAAACCAAAAGGGTTAAGAATGTAAGAAGAGCCTTGCAGCTGGATCAGTCCAAAGGCCTGTCCAGTCTGGCATCCTTTTCCCCAGCCAGATAGTAATGGAAAGATAGCAAGAAGGACATTATTTCTGCATCACAGGGGGTTGGACTAGATGATCCTTGGGGTCCCTTCCAACTCTGTGATTCTATGAAGGGCAATAGCATTACAGAGTGGGGTCCCTCCAACTTCTACCTGGAGATGCCAAGGATTGAACCTTGGACCTTCTGCAGGAAGAACAGTTCTCTACCACTGAGCCCTTGATAACTGCACCTTCCACAAATGTGTCTCTTCCCCCTGTAAATCCATCTAGGCCAGTGGTTCCTAGTTGGGGGTCTGCAGACACCAGGGAGTCCATTTAACCCACCCAAGGAGTCCATGGCACCATCCACATAACAAAAGCTACCTAAGAGATATCAAAAGTAGGGAGGTCCATGGCTTGGCTTTACAGGGTCTGCAGTACTTAGATAACTGAGAACCACTGAACTTGGCTAAAAGCCATTACTAGTTGAGTCTGAGACACAGAGAAGAGAACAAATTCAAACTGGGGACTCGCTGATTCATAGTGTTTAGTCCCTTCATCACTATACTGCACCACCTAGATATTGTGGCTTTTAACAACTAATATAATCTGAATTACAAAACTATTTTGGTCTGAGTGTTGCCAGAACTCACCATGAACACCTCCCTTGTTCTCTCATAATGGCAATGGAGCCCACCTGAGAGGTGCCAGAACTGAGTTCAGGCTGGGAAAAAAAGCCCTAGATACACAACCTTGTTAAAGCAAATAAATAAATACAAGGGAGTAAGCTTCCACAGACCACTGTAAGACTTATTTCCAAGTAAACGTGAGCAGGAGTTTGCAATACTGTATAGAAACACAACACATATTTTAAAAGGGGTGTTTGTGGCTCAACGGCATGCCAATGTGAAGTATCTTTTGTCTATTTCCAGAAAGTTTAAAAAACTTTATACTAGGTATCTGAGGTGGCACTTCAGCAGAATATCACACGCTTTCTCAGTGCTAGGTCGAGCATATCTTTCTGCTGTATTTTTGGGGGCAGAGGGGGATTTTTGCCTTCTAGGCTTATAGCACCAGGCACTTAACTATTAATAAACACTTGATGCTGGTTGTGGTATTTGGATAGTCCCCCAACAGCCGGAATTCACAAGGTTATTTTGAAGGAAGGTGAAGACAGGTGACCCCACCTAGGCCTGAAGTCACCCCCCCCAACCAGGCCTCTAAACTGTCCAAAATTTCTTTGTCTTCTAAAAATCCAAAACAGCTTTTCTCACAAGATGCTGTGGCAAGGGCAAACCGTTATTTTTAAAGGCTAATGAATAGGCTCTGTCATTGCCAAGAATACTCAAGCCTGAGAACTGAATCTTATCTCATTCTAGTTGCAACATCTTAGACATGCAAGGCTTCTCACCCCCCTTTCCTGGGAAAGGTGCCAAGAGTCCAAGAGTCCCAAGACAGCTTTCTGTTCATGCTCAGAGGAACTCATGGGCAGGACTCTGAAAGAAGGAGGAGAAAGGGGGAGGGAACTGGAAAGGGGTATATATGCTCTGTGCGCATGACTGTGAACCCGTGCATGCTTTTTGTGAGTTATCACACTTGCTCCTTCTACCAGTTCATGGATGGTAGAAATAAAGCCTTTTCTCTGAAACTATTCCTTGAGTGTCTGTTGACTCCCACTTCCCTTTCCCGGGCTCAATATTTTTCCCACCCGAGGGCAAAGCCTCATAAGGCTACAATTTGACTATCTAAAATTCCAGTATAGTAAAAGGAGGCCTCCAAATACTTATGGAAAAAAATAACAGTTGGAAGGCACATGTCTGAAATAAGTTGGGCGGGGAGTGTATAAAAACAATTGGCTGGTTTTTAGGCCTCTGCCTGTAGTTAAATTAGCAAGATGGCTTCCCCTACCACCTCACAGGAAGCTTCCGGAAACAGGTGTGGGGCAGCGCTAATGAAGTCTTCTTTAAGAATAAGGCGTCATACACCTGCTTGTGAATCAGATGTGTTAATGGAAATCAACTCGCCTGGGATAATTAGAACTTAATTAGTGGCTGATACTTCATGCTCGCTGTGGGTGAGGAACATACCGCCCTAACCCAGGCAGTGCAGAGGCCTGTTTCATTATTAGGAATGTGGGGAAGGTGTTAATAAGCTCTTCCTTCTTTGGGGTAAAGACGGTGACACCTCCTTCACAAAGACACGGCTGTTCGACTTCTCTTATTGTTGCTAAGCATCGCTGACCCAATTTGACTCAAACGAGAACTACTTCTCAAGGAGGAGTTGAAGGGGTTCAGGGTTATCCGAAGCAAAGCAAATGAATTGAGTGTTGCTGAAGAACTGGGAGCATTGCTGTTGTTCTTGCAGATTCACATTCATTACATGAGGGCTCCATCGGAGTTGGAGCTTTGTCACCCTGATCGTGCTTTTCATTCCAAGGAGGATCTACATCAACCATCTTGTTGTGATGTTTCATTTCCAGTTTCAAACTTATATCATCATTTTTATTGTCATCATTTCCTCCAGAGACTAATGGGAACTGTCATTTGGTGCAATGTTGAGAATTCTCAGTTTGAGGTCCCTTGTCTAACCTCACAGAACTACAACTCCCAACCATGCTGTTAGATTTGATGGAAGATGTGAAGGGCACCATGTTGGGAATCTAGGGCTGCCATACGTCAGATTTTTCCAGGAATTGGTCAGCTTTTTTCCAGGAATTGGTCAGCATTTTGGCGTCCAGGGAGATTTTTGCGGAATCAGCAAAATATCTGGGAAAATCTGGATGAATGGCAAGGGAGGGGTTAATTTTTTTTAAGCCCCCAAACTTTATATTTTGGGGGAGATGTTCCCCAAAAAAGGGCAACAACTTTGTTTGAGAAAAGAAAAAAGAAAAATATCAATATCTGGATTTGTCCAGATTTTCAGTTTGAGGAATATGGTAACCCTAGTATCTCTGCTTTAAATCTTAAACTGAGCCCAGAAGCAGACTGACAACCAGCGAAGCTCACACAAAACTGGTGTGATATCCTGTTTTATCCTCACAGAAACCTTATGAGACAGTTGAGACGGAGATACTTTGACTAAGATCAGAATTCTGAGTTTGTCCCCACAGTTCAAAACCAGTGCTATTCTTTACACCACCTGGGCTTGCTAATGGCAAGAAAAATTAAAGCGCTTATGTTTGCCTTGCTTGTTTGCCAGGGAACAAGTCTCACTTTGAGAAAACTTACAACACGTGTGACATACGGCATTGGTTCAGAAAGAGAAAGGGCCATTGCCAATGATGGAGGCTGAAACAGTGGCTAACAAAAGGGATTGCGGAAACATTTGTAGCTCATTCGTGGGGAAAACAGCTAAACTTCACACATTAAATTTCTGGTGTACACACAAGGTGCTTGATCCAGAAAAAGTTAAGCACTTTTACATCCCCTTGAAGTTTGAGCTGTTCAGTCACCATCTTTCAGTACTAATTTACCTCACAGGGTTGCTTTAAGGATCAAATGGAGAGGGGGAAGAAGCGTATATGCCACCTTGGATAAAAGGTGGGATATAAATGCAATAAATAAATATACAGTGGTATATTTATTTGGTTTATTTTGTCTCTGGTTACGAACTTAATTCATCCCGGAGGTCTGTTCTTAACCTGAAATGGTTCTTAGTCTGAGGTACCACTTTAGCTAATGGGGCCTGCCACCATGCGGTTTCTGTTCTCATCCTGAGGTAAAGTTCTTAACCTGAGGTACTACTTCTGGGTTAGCGGAGTCTATAACCCAAAGTGCTTGTAACCTGAGGTGTTTGTAACCCGAGGTACCACTGTATAACATTTTAAAAAAAAACAACAAACAGCCCTCTGATTAAAATCAATGAAACTTGAGAGCTCTTAATTGTGGCTCTGTTGTACCTAAGAACTTTTAATGTGTACACCTCACAGGGCCAGCCCTATTATTAGGCAGTGACACAATGACCTCAGGTGGCAGAGGCTGGCAGGGGCCTTGCTTTGACTGTAGCCCTTGGCTGGAGAACTGAGGGGTGTGTGTGTGTGTTGCAGAGCCTGCACACCTGTATCTAGCTTACTGCCCTCAGGTGTGGCGAAGGATGCCCTCTCATTGCCAGTGATGAAATAAGTTCCAGCTGCAAAACCAGTCAGCTTTCGTACATGGGATGGCGAGGATGCCATTTTGTCTTTCACTTCAGGCAACAAAATGTCTTGAGCCACCCCTTACATCTATAAAAAACAACTACCGAACACTGAATGTGATGAGCATTTAGAAGCACATAGGCAGGTGCTATAATAACTGAGAGGGGGTAGGCCACAGCTTCCTGTTGAACGGAGTCTCGGTGGCAAACTCAGTGGGTTGCGATGTGGCCATATAATTTGTGAAGCAGCATTTCTAGTTTCAGCTGGGATATCTGAGATTGGAGGCAGTTAATAGTGTTTAGGAGTGATTTTGTGGTTAAATAGCTTGGGCAGTTTTTTGAATAAATGCAAAAAAACCCACCCAAAACTGGCAAAACTGTTTCTCTGGCAGGAAAAATGGGAATGGTGTATTTGCCTCAATCCTTCTTTCAAACTATCTTCATATTGCTTAAAACAAAATAAAAAAATTCCTTCCAGTAGCACCTTAAAGACCAACTAAGTTAGTTCTTGGTATGAGCTTTCGTGTGCATGCACACTTCTTCAGATACACTGAAACAGAAGTCACCAGACCCTTCTATATAGTGAGAAGGTGGGGAGGGCTATTACTCAGAAGGGTGGTGGGATTGGGTGATTGGCAGATAGCTGTGATGAGCCTGCTGACAACTCTTAACGACTGCAATAGGTCTTACAGGAAAAAGCAAGGGGTGAGAAGGTGAAAAATGGCTTTGTCATGTATAATGAGATAAGAATCCAATGTCTTTGTTCAGACCAGGTCTCTCCATGGTTTTAAGTTTGGTAATAAGTTGCAATTCAGCAGCTTCTCTTTCCAGTCTATTTCTGAAATTCCTTTGTAATAGAACAGCTACTTTGAGATCTTGTATAGAATGTCCTGGGAGATTGAAGTGTTCTCCTACTGGTTTCTCTGTCTTGTGGTTCCTGATGTCAGATTTATGTCCGTTTATTCTTTGGCGTAAGGTTTGGCCTGTTTGTCCAATATAGAGAGCTGAAGGACACTGTTGGCATTTGATGGCATACACAATGTTAGACGATGAGCAATTAAATAGTCCCGAGATGGTATGTGTGATGTTGTTGGGGCCAGTAATGGTGTTGTCCGGGTGTATGTGGCAGCAAAGTTGGCATCTGGGTTTATTGCAGGCTCTGGTGCCAGTGTCCGTGTTAAGTCTGGTTATAGTATTATTGTGGGTTAGGAGTTGTTTAAGATTGGGTGGCTGTCTGTAGGCAATGAAAGGTCTTCCTCCCAGAGCTTGAGAAAGAGAACTGTCATTGTCCAGGAGAGGTTGTAGATCTCTGATGATGCGTTGTACTGTTTTAACTTGGGAGCTGTATGTGATGACTAGAGGTGTTCTGTTATTTTCTTTTTTGGGTCTGTCTTGCAGCAAGTTCTCTCTGGGTATCAGTCTGGCTCTGTTCACATTGCTTGCGCAGCTAAGTGACTTTCCATGATCACTGAACAACTTCCACAACCCCCCTGCTCCTCTTCCTTTGACCCAGAGGGAAGGCTTCTAAGCCAGAGATCGCTGCTTTCAGACAGGCTTGGGCCGCTGGCGCCTTATCAGTGTGACAGTGAGGGTTGCCAGCTTCTTTCCCTGACAGAGGCTCCTGTGCTGTATGATTCAAAAGTTCAGCAGCTTCACAAGTTCAGTTTCCCCCCACCCACCTTTGCAGTTTTGGTGACTCCAGTGCACCTGTTGTACCCCTTCCTGTTAAAGGCGCAGGTGCTTCTCCCAGAAAAGAAGTTGGCAACCCAAAGCACTTACGCATATGCAGATATGTGTTAAAGGGGAAACAACCCCAACTGGGGTAAGGTATTTAGAACCCGGCTTGGGAGGGATGATTTTGAGCGTGGAAGCCAGGGGCTGTAAAGGTTAAGGAGTCCTTCACCCAATCCATCCGTTTAAACTCTCAGCCTCTATAGGCTGCTTTTCATTAGCACCACTGGAGCTTCATTATGTGCATCTGTGTCTGACATGTGGTCTGCCCCTTGGGATGCCTACATGAGGGTTCCCCATAATCTTTAAGCTGTGTACACATTGCAGTTTGCCGTTTCTAAAGCTGCAGACATCCAACAGTACCCTCAATCATATCTACCTTGTCGTTTCTTGAGAAATACTCCTCTTTGAATGCGTTGTCGCCTCAAACCAGCTTCCACTTGAAGCTCCTGAACGTAAATAGTGGTTAAGCTGGGGTGTGTACATTTGAGACAGTCATTGCACATGTGCAGATGACAGCTTCACTGAATAGGAGTTTGGGGTGTGTTGCGGGCGCAGGGAAGCAAAACTGATAATCCACATTGGGTGAAGGCATGCCCACACTCTCTCTGGTGTGTACAGCAGTGCAAAAATGCGAGTTGACCCTGCTACATTTTAAGCCGCTATTGTGTACGCAGCCTTATTTGTGGTCCCACTTCCCACTCCTCTAATTTCCCCCACCTTCTTTGCTCATCTTGATTCTGAAGATCTTTTGTGGCTTGCAGAGCAACATACCAGCACAAGGCCCTGGCCAGATGGTGTGAAGGAGATAACCGAGCCTTTCAGCCTTGCCAGAAAAACCCAATCTTTACATTTTAAGAAAGAGACAAGAACCCACAGCGAGAAGCACTTTCAGCTTCCTTTGCATGAGGCTGCAAGGAGAGGGCAGCCTTCACCAAGTTGGTGCTCTCTGGGCATTTTGGTCTACAACTCCCATCAGCGCCAGCCGGCCCAAGGTTGATGGGAGTAGTAGTCCTAAATATCTGAAGGGCGCTGCATCAGTGGAGGCTTGGGACTGGGGGAGAAGGTGGGGCTTCCAGATCAGAAGGTTTTAACACATCCAAAGGCAATGTGCGTGAAAGTACAAGAGGCAATCTTTAGGCCTTGTAGCAGCATTAAGTGTGTGAATAAGATGTCCACCATGGGATGAAGACAGTGTATCAGAGGACTCAGCTATACAGTTGCAAATAAAACGTTTTAAGTGTGTTGTAAGGTGCATTATGTGGGACGTGGGTGGCGCTGTGGGTTAAACCACAGAGCCTAGGACCTGCCGATCAAAAGGTCGGCAGTTCAAATCCCTGCGACGGGGTGAGCTCCCATCGTTCGGTCCCAGCTCCTGCCTACCTAGCAGTTCGAAAGCACCCCTAAGTGCAAGTAGATAAATAGGGACCGCTTTCTAGCGGGAAGGTAAATGGCGTTTCCGTGTGCGGCGCTGGTGCTGGCTCGCCAGATGCAGATTCATCACGCTGGCCATGTGACCCGGAAGTGTCTTCAGACAGCGCCAGCTCCCGGCCTCTTGAGCGAGATGAGTGCGCAACCCTAGAGTCGGTCACGACTGGCCCTGATGGGCAGGGGTACCTTTACCTTTACCTTAAGGTGCATTATACAAATGTGACACTAGATGGCGATGGTGAGCTATGGCAAATTCAATATATTTTTCAAAACTTTTTTTAAATGCATTTTCACAACATTTTTTTTTATATGTGTCTAGATTCCACCAGAGTGTCCTTTAAAAATAAGCACACTTAGAGCTCAATCTGATAACCCAGGGGTGAGAAATCTCAGGGTGGGGACTCTGTCAGGGCCACATACCCTCTCTCCAAGCCGTACCCCCTCACCAACCCTCTTCCTCACTCCCCTCAAGTCAGGGGTGCCAACTTAAGTAAAATATGGGGGGGGCAGGTAAGTCCCACACTGCATAATAGATCACATGACGCCACACACACACACACACACACACACACACACACACACACACACCATTTGAATGGCAATGCCCATCAACTTTGGGTAGGCAACACCACAAAATATTTTATGGGGGTGGGGGCTAAGGAATCTTGGCCCCTAGGACTTGTCTCCTATATCTCAAGTGCTTTAGGATTGTGTCCCTGAACTCTGCTAATGTCACTTGCTTGCTTGCCTGGGTGGAGGATAAAGATTTTGGGCAGAAGCTAGCCTATTGTAGAAATGTAAAAATTTGTTTCACCTGCTTCCAAATCTAATCATAAGGCCTCAGGTATAGGGTTGCCATATTCCCAAAACTGAAAATCTAGACAAAGTTGCTGAGCTGTGTGTGTGTGTGTGTGTGTGTGTGTAAAGCATCAACTAATGTCCTGGCAGCCACATTCTGCACTACCTGAAGTTTCTGGACTGTTGTCAAGGGCAGCCTAATGGAGAAAGCATTGCAGTAGTCCAGCCTGGATGAAACTAAGGCAAGCATGACTGAACTGGATATCATTCCTCCATGTCAGTAGCAGCATTTTGTATCTGATGGATATTCAAAGTTCAGTGGGTCTTTTGCTACAAAGCGGTGTTGCAGAGAATTGAAGTGGCTACTCCTGCCACCAGGTAGGTCCGTCAGGTAAGCCCACCAGCATTGGAGAAGGCCCATGAGAGGCGCTTGACAGAGAGAGCCCCTCACACCTTAAGCTTGTCAAGGACCTGTCAGGCCACAATATATGGCTCTGAGTCTGAGCTGCATTTGGGTCACGAGCTGAGCCAGCCTGCTCTGCGGAGCTGGTTTTTGTAAACACATCGCTGGTTCATGATGAGAAGGCCCTTCTGTTTTCCTAAATCACATGATAATACTTCAAAGCCACCACAGTTGTTGCGATTTGACTTGCAATTACTCACTTGCCTGGGCAAGGTTTCCAGTGAGGGCAAAGTGTATGAGTCAAGGAGGAGTATGAGGGAGGCAGTGTGCGGGGAGGGGAAGGAGCCTGCCTCCCTTTGATGATTTGCTAACATTTATTTTAAACTCAGAACCAGTGTTAAACCTCGAGTTTCCCAAGCAATTGATGTACACTCTGGCTTTAGATGCAGAGCTCAGGCTGCCATTCTCCCCTCTGCTTTCTATGCCTTTAGCAGTCATCTGTGCTACGTAGAAATCCAACAGGTGTCGCTCTTCCCAGCACAGGAATGCTATACCGGTTGGAATTATTTCTTCTAGGCTACCTTTAAAAGTGCAGCTTCAACCTGTGAAGAAAGTAGCCCTTTCAAACCTAAAGTGCACAAGTCTATTAGTTAATAAACAAAACAACCCACCAAGAAGCAATCTTTCCTCCAATTCTATTTTTTTTTTAAATCAATTTTTATTAAGATTTTTAAACATAAATGCAAATATAATAAACAATGTAACATATATCATAACATAATTTCTTAACTTCTTTGGACTCCCTCACGTCTTCCGCTCCCACCTGCATCTTTGTCAATTCTTGCCCGCAATTTATCATCTTGTTTACATTCTTATGTCCCATTCATTTAGAATATAATCTAATAGTTCTCCCAAAGGTTTATGGTTTTCCCTCAATCTCACTTATCATCCTAATTGCATCTAATTTAGTGGTGGTCAATTATTTATGATCTAGCCTCCATCTTAACATTCAACCAAATTACAATGCTTTTTAAAGTAAATCTTAAATTTCTTCCAATCTTCTTCAACCTTCTCTTCTCCCAGGTCTCGGATTCTGCCGGTCATCTCGGCTGGTTCCATATAGTCTATCAGTTGCATCTGCCACTCTTCCAGTGTGGGTAGATCTTGAGTTTTCCAGTGCTTAGCGATGAGTATCCTTGCTGCCGTTGTTGCATACATAAAAAATGTTCGGTCCTTCTTTAACACCTTCTGGTCGACAATACCCAAAAGGAAGGCCTCTGGTTTCTTAGTAAAGGTATACTTAAATACCTTTTTCAACTCATTATATATCATTTCCCAAAAGGCCTTCACTCTCGGGCAAGTCCATCAGAGGTGAAAGAATGTTCCATCATTTTCTTTACATTTCCAACATTTGTTATCAGACAAATGGTATATTTTGGCAAGTTTAACTGGGGTCATGTACCATCTATATATCATTTTCATTACATTTTCCTTCAAAGCATTACATGCAGTGTAGTTCAGCCCGTTGGTCCACAACCTTTCCCAGTCCTCAGACATAATATTATGCCCTATATCCTGTGCCCACTTTATCATGGCCGATTTAACCATTTCATCTTGTGTATTCCATTTTAACAGCACGTTGTACATTCTTGAAAGTATCTTAGTCTTAGGTTCTAACAGTTCTGTTTCCAATTTCGATTTCTCCACCTGGAACCCTAACTATTTGTCATTTTTAAAAATTTCATTAATCTGAGCGTAATGTAACCAGTCTCGCACTTTGTCCTTAATTTTCTCCAAACTCTGCAATTTCCAATTGTCTCCATCTTTTTCTAATATTTCCCAATATTTTGGCCATTTGGCCTCCATATTGGGTCTTTTTCGGGCCTTAGCTTCCAGCGGTGAAAGCCACCTTGGAGTTTTATTTTCCAATAAGTCTTTATATTTTGTCCAGACATTAAACACTGCTTTTCTGACAATATGGTTCTTAAAGGCCTTATTGATCTTAACCTTGTCATACCATAAATATGCATGCCAACCAAAAGCATTGTTAAAACCTTCCAGATCCAATACATCAGTGTCTTCGAGAAGTAGCCAATCTTTTAGCCAGCAGAAAGCTGCGGCCTCATAGTACAACTTTAGTTCTGGCAGGGCAAAGCCCCCTCTTTCTTTCGCATCAGTTAATATCTTAAACTTAATTCTGGGCTTTTTGCCCTGCCAGACAAATTTAGAAATATCTCTCTGCCACTTCCGGAAGCACTCCGTCTTGTCCACAATCTGTAATGTTTGGAACAAAAACAACATTTTTGGCAATACATTCATCTTGATAGCAGCAATTCGGCCTAACAAAGAAAGTTTCAATTTTGTCCAACTATCTAAGTCTCTCTTAATTTCTGACCAACATTTTTCATAATTATCCTTAAAAAGACTCAGATTTTTTGCTGTTATGTTTACCCCTAGGTACTTTACTTTTTTAACCACATTTAGTTCTGTCTCTTTCTGAAACCGTTCTGACTCTGTATCTGTCCAGTTTTTTCCCAATACCTTAGTTTTCTGTTTGTTTAATTTAAATCCCGCCACCCGACCAAAATCTTGAATCAATTGTAATACTCTTTTCGTACTAGATTCTGGCTCCTGCAGGGTCAAAACTAGGTCATCTGCGAAAGCTTTAAGTTTATATTGTTTCGCTCCGACCTGAATTCCTTCCACCAACCGGTCCCCTCTAATCATATTCAAGAGCACCTCCAGAACCGAAATAAATAGCAAAGGGGAAATAGGGCAGCCTTGTCGTGTTCCTTTTTCGATTTTAAACTCTTCTGTAACCACATTGTTGACTATCAATTTAGCCTTTTGCTCTGAATATATTGCATCAATCCCATTCTCAAAACCCCGTCCCACTCCCATTTCTTTTAAATTTCCCTTCATAAATTTCCAGGAAATATTGTCAAAGGCCTTCTCCGCATCTATAAAAATTAACACTGCTTTTGCATTTATATCTGTTTGCAAAAGTTCCAAGATGTCAATAATGTTCCTTGTATTAGCAAACAAGTGTCTACCTGGGAGAAAGCCTGCCTGGTCCTTGTGAATTACTTCATTTAAAACTTTTTTAAGTCTACTTGCCAAAATGTCTGCAAATATTTTGTAATCCACATTTAAAAGAGAGATGGGACGATAGTTCTTAAGTTGTGTCTTTTCAGCTTCCGATTTTGGTATCAATGTGATAAAAGCTTCCTTCCACGATTCCGGCGCCCTCTTCCCCTCCATAATTTCATTGCTAACCTCCATCAGTGGTTGTATCAAATAGTCTTTTAATGTCTTATAATACTTGGAGGTCAGCCCATCTGGCCCTGGAGATTTGCCCATTTGCATATTCTGAATGGCTTGTTCAATCTCTTGTCGTGTTATTTTGCAGTTCAGGATTGATCTATTTTCTTGTGACAATTTTGGTAGCCCATTTTTTTCCAGAAATTGTTTAATCTCGACCTCGTCTTGCGGCCCTTGAGTGTATAATTTTTTGAAGTATCTCTGGAAGCACTTTCTAATATCCACAGGGTTCTGAATATTTCTTCCTTCAATCTCTAAATTTGTAACTGTATTTAGTTTTTGTCTCCTCTTCAGCTGCCAAGCTAGCAGTTTTCCACATTTATTCGCCGATTCAAAAGTTTTTTGTTTCATTAATTTAATCTTCCACTCTATTTCCTGATTTATCAATTTAGAATATTGGGCTTGATGAAGTTTAATTTCTTTCAGAGTCGGCTGTGACTTCGGATTTGATCTTAACTTCTTCTCTAATTCTTTAATTTTCTCCAAGATTTTGTCTTTCCTCTCATTTTGTATCCTTTTCTTTACAGCATTCTGTTGCATCAGGAACCCCCTCATCACAGCCTTACTTGCATCCCAGATGATTCTTTTTTCCACCGTAGTGTTCAAATTTATCTCAAAATAATCTTTCAAAACTTTTTGGGCCTTCTTAATAATCTCCTGATCTCTAAACAAATTGTCATTCATCTTCCATCTAAAGGAGCCGGTTGGTAGTAGTGTCATGTCCATCTTTAGTGCATTATGGTTGGAGCAGGTCTTTGGGCAGATTTCCACCTTTCTAACCTTAGGTGCCAGACCTCTAGATATCCATATTTGGTCGATTCTTGTCCTCTTTCCTCCAATTCTAAATGCTCATCAGGGCTTAACCTCAGGAAGATATAAGAAGAAGCTGCCAAAAATTTTAATAAAAATGCATTTCTCTCACTGCTGCACAAACTTGGGTTAAAGGCCATGGTTTTCCAGGCAAGCTTGAGCTGCAACACCACTCTTTACAAATTAATCCTTGGGAATTATGCAGAGTACTTACAAAGTTGTAGCTTCAGCAATTGGCTTGTTTTTAACAAGTTTCTAGTCCTTGTGGCGTGGAAATACTTTTGAAGACATCACTTCAGCAGCATGCCACCCAAGGGGTCCAGCATTTCCAAAAGGTGGGGTCTGTATACCCCTGCAGAATCTAACTGACCATCCTTCATGACCTCAAAAAACCAATAGCGATGTGCTTCACATACCTGTGTAAATTAGTCCTTCTCTTTTTGTTGTTTATTGAAGACATTTATATGCCACTTAATTATTTGAATTTCTAAGTGGTGTACATAAAAACAGTCCCTTCTCATGCATGCTAAGAGCATGAGTGGGGATGAAGCCACTAGGTGCATCAGCAGCGAGGACTCCTAATCTCTGGACCCAGCTTCTCACATTCAGGAGAACGCCTGAGAGATGGGCCATTCAGTGAACAAAGGAAAGGTAATGGGCCATGAAGAAAGCAAAGGCTCTATGCCAGATGCCAGAGCCCTGTCCCTCAACTCATAGCTAGTTAGAAGGCAAAGCTAGAGTTTGAAGTAGAGCTGGGAGTTGACTGTGAGGTGACCTAGAGCAGTGGTTCCCAATTAGGAGTCCGTGGAACATACCCAGGGGGTCTGCGGCCTCAACCCTTGCCTCCCCCCACAAATTTTTTTTTTTGTGGTCATTTTTGCATGGTAAAATCACAAATGTTACGGTCTGTTTTAGCGCTGTACGGTTTTTCAATATGTTGGCAAAAATCAGTTTTGAAATCACACCACAACACCAGCAATATGCAGCGATATATTGTGAGGGAGAGCAGGGCATTTGATTTCAAGGCACTGCCAATATCACACGATAATCTCAGCTGATATATTGGAATATTGCAACGTTTAGCTGCTGGTATATCATGATGGTGAAAATTTTAGTATACCTAAAATCCTTTGCTACCCCACATTTTGTTCAAAAATTTGCTTTGCAGAGGAAACTACCATAGCGTTATCAGAGTTTCCAAAAGCAGGGGGTCCATGGTTTGCCTTTTGAAAAAGAAGAGGTCCTCAGTATTTAGTTAATTGGGAACCACTAGCCTAGAGGAAAATTGGCTGCAGGCTGGTAAAGTTAGCAAGCTGGAGAGACTGTCAGAACACAATGGCTGATTTCTGTTGGAAGCCAAGGCTGCGACTATGGGAGAAACTAGACCCTTTTGGAGTGTTAATACTGTGAACCCCTTCATCATAAGCTCAGGTTATATATACAGTATGTATAAATTAACCATTTGTCATAAAGGCATCACAATCTCCACTGTGCCGCATTTCCAAAAGGAAATACGGACCCTGGGACCCCTAGAATCTCACAGCACTCGGTGATTGGTGTGGTGTGCAACAATATGCCTTTATTTTATTATTTTATTTTATTTATATACCCCCGTCATTTTTCCTTATACTGTAAAATTCATTTAAAGTGGCTTCCAAAAATGACTAGAAAACACAATACAACAGGTGAAATTACTCTAAAAGTGACTTAAATTGCAGTGGAAGCAATTCTGATAGTCTGAATTACTCATATCTGTTTGGGGCATTAAAACCAAGAGGATAAAACCAGCCAGTGTACACCCCAGGAAGCAGGAATTTATCCTACTCTAACAGCTTGACATTTATTAATTAATTTATTTTAAAAGGTCTTAACAGCTCAAAGTCCAAAACTCAAGAATCTGATATGGAACTTCCATGTTCAGAGGAAGTACACATGAGTACCAAGTGCTTGGGACACACAACGGTGCTGTACTGCTTGTGGACTTCCCAGAGGCATCTGGCTGGTAGCTGTTGGGAAGGAGATGCTAAATTTGATGGGGATGCGGGTGGTGCTGTGGTGTAAACTACTGAGACTCTTGGACTTGCTGACTGGAAGATCAGCGGTTCGAATCCCTGCAACAGGGTGAGCTCCAGTTTCTCTGTCCTAGCTCCTGCCAACCTAGCAGTTTGAAAGCACGCCAGTGCAAGTACATAAACAGGTACCGCTGCAGCAGGAAGGTAAACGGCGTTTCCGTGCGCTCTGGTTTCCGTCATAGAATCATAGAATCATAGAGTTGGAAGAGACCACAAGGGCCATCAAGTCCAACCCCCTGCCAAGCAGGAAACACCATCAGAGCACTCCTGACATATGGTTGTCAAGCCTCTGCTTAAAGACCTCCAAAGAAGGAGACTCCACCACACTCCTTGGCAGCAAATTCCACTGTCGAACAGCTCTTACTGTCAGGAAGTTCTTCCTAATGTTTAGGTCGAATCTTCTTTCTTGTAGTTGCTCCGTTGCTCTTTCTTCTTGCTCCGTGTCCGCTTCTCTGGAGCAGCAGAAAACAACCTTTCTCCCTCCTCTATGTGACATCCTTTTATATATTTGAACATGGCTATCATATCACCCCTTAACCTCCTCTTCTCCAGGCTAAACATGCCCAGCTCCCTTAGCCGTTCCTCATAAGGCATCATTTTCAGGCCTTTGACCATTTTGGTTGCCCTCCTCTGGACACGTTCCAGTTTGTCAGTGTCCTCCTTGAACTGTGGTGCCCAGAACTGGACACAGTACTCCAGGTGAGGTCTGACCAGAGCAGAATACGGTGGCACTATTACTTCCCTTGATCTAGATGCTATACTCCTATTGATGCAGCCCAGAATTGCATTGGCTTTTTTAGCTGCTGCATCACACTGTTGGCTCATGTCAAGTTTGTGGTCAACCAAGACTCCTAGATCCTTTTCACATGTACTGCTCTCAAGCCAGGTGTCACCCATCTTGTATTTGTGCCTCTCATTTTTTTTGCCCAAGTGCAATACTTTACATTTCTCCCTGTTAAAATTCATCTTGTTTGTTTTGGCCCAGTTCTCTAATCTGTCAAGGTCGTTTTGAAGTGTGATCCTGTCCTCTGGGGTGTTAGCCACCCCTCCCAGTTTGGTGTCATCTGCAAATTTGATCAGGATGCCCTTGAGTCCATCATCCAAGACGTTGATAAAGATGTTGAATAAGACCGGGCCCAAGACAGAACCCTGTGGCACCCCACTAGTCACTCTTCTCCAGGATGAAGAGGAACCATTGATGAGCACCCTTTGGGTTTGGTCAGTCAGCCAGTTACAAATCCACTGAGTGGTAGCATAGTCAAGTCCGCATTTTACCAGCTTCTTTACATGAATATCATGGGGCACCTTGTCAAATGCCTTGCTGAAATCAAGGTAGGCTACATCCACTGCGTTCCCTTCATCTACCAGGCTTGTAATTCTGTCAAAAAACGAGATCAGGTTAGTCTGACATGACTTATTTTTCAGAAATCCATGCTGACTATTGGTGATCACAGTATTCCTTTCTAGGTGCTCACAGACTATTTGCTTAATGATCTGCTCCAGAATCTTCCCTGGTATTGATGTCAGACTGACTGGGCGGTAATTATTTGGGTCCTCTCTTTTCCCCTTTTTGAAAATAGGGACAACATTTGCCCTCCTCCAGTCTGCCGGGACTTCGCCTGTTCTCCAGGAATTCTCAGAGATGACTGCCAGTGGTTCTGAGATCACATCTGCCAGTTCTTTTAATACTCTTGGATGCAGTTCATCCGGCCCTGGAGACTTGAATACATCTAAACTAGCCAAGTATTTTTGTACTATCTCCTTAGTTATTCTGGGCTGTGTTTCCTCTGCTGAATCATTTGCTCCAAATTCTTCAGGTCGGGCATTGTTTTCTTTATTGGAGAAGACTGAGGCAAAGAAGGCATTGAGGAGTTCAGCCCTTTCTGTGTCCCCTGTTTGCATTTCACCAGCTTCTCCTCTGAGTGACCCCACTGTTTCTTTGTTCTTCCTTTTGCTACGAACATACCCATAAAAGCCTTTTTTGTTGCTTTTAACCTCTCTAGCAAGCCTGAGTTCATTCTGTGCTTTAGCTTTTATGACTTTGTGTCTACACGTGCTGGCTATTTGTTTGAATTCCTCTTTGGTGGTTTCCCCCCTTTTCCATTTTTTGTACACATCCTTTTTTAATCTTAACTCAGTTAAAAGTTCTTTAGATAGCCACCCTGGCTTCTTTAGGCACCTTCCATGTTTCCATCTCATTGGTATTGCCTGAAGTTGTGCTTTTACTATCTCCCTCTTAACAAACTCCCAGCCATCATGAACTCCCTTTCCTTTTAGTATTATTGTCCATGGGATCTCACCCAGCACTTCCCTAAGTTTTATGAAGTCGGCTTTCTTAAAGTCAAGAAATTGAGTCCTAGTATGCTTGGTTGCTCCTTTCCGCTGTATAGTAAACTTCAGAAGAGCATGATCACTCGCGCCTAATGATCCTTCCACTTCTACCCCACTAACCAGGTCATCAACATTGGTTAGGACCAGATCTAAAATGGCTGTTCCTCCTGTTGCTTCTCCCACTTTCTGGACAACGAAGTTGTCTGCAAGGCCAGTAAGGAATCTGTTTGACCTTATGCTCTTGGCTGAGTTTGACATCCAGCAAATATCCGGGTAACTGAAGTCCCCCATTACTACTATCTCCCTTCCTTTTTCATGCTTGGCCATCTGTTCCAGGAAGGCATCATCTATGTCCTCCATTTGGCTTGGGGATCTATAGTAAACTCCCACAATGAGGTCACTGTTATCCTTCTCTCCCTTAATTTTGACCCAAATGCTCTCACTTTGGCTTTGAGGTTCTAAATCTTGGATCTCTTCACAGGTATACACATCCCTGACATATAACGCCACTCCTCCTCCTTTCTTGTCTGGTCTGTTTCTCTGAAATAGATTGTATCCCTCCATTATTACATTCCAGTCATGGGACTTATCCCACCAGGTTTCAGTGATGCCTATTATGTCATATTTAGTTTGCTGTACCAAGAGCTCAAGCTCATCTTGTTTATTTCCCATGCTTTGCGCATTAGTGTACAGACATTGAAGTCCATTAATCATTCCCCCGTGTCTCTTATTTAAGGATTTTTTCCTCCCACCACTAGGTCTGCATGCTGTTTGCTCCATTTGGTCTATGACATTTGGATGATCATCTTCATCAATTGATAGACTCCTACCTTCAGGAGCACTGTCTCCCTCCCCCACATTAGTCAGTTTAAAGCCCTCCTGATGAGGTTTCTGAGATTTTTGGCAAAAACATTCCTCCCAACCGTTGTGAGGTGCAGCCCATCGCTTGCCAGAAGTCCATCTTCAAGAAACTGCAGTCCGTGATCTAAGAATCCAAACCGTTCCTGTTTACACCATTTGCGAAGCCAGCTGTTCACTTCCACTATTTTTCCCTCTCTCCCTGGGCCATGTCGTTCAACTGGGAGGACAGATGAGATGACAATTTGTGCATTTAATTGCTTCAGTTTCCTGCCCAGAGCCTCATAGTCTCTTTTGATCTTCTGGAGGCTATTGCTTGCAGTGTCATTGGTTCCCACATGAACCAAGAGGAAGGGGTATTTGTCAGTGGGTTTTATGATTCCTTGCAGTCGTTCAGTTACATCTTGGATCTTAGCCCCGGGGAGACAGCACACTTCCCGAGACATCTTGTCAGGCCCACAGATCACTGCTTCTGTTCCCCTCAGTAGGGAATCCCCTATCACCACTACACGCCTCCTCTTAGGTATGGTCGGTGTTCCGTTGCTCCAGAAGCGGTTTAGTCATGCTGGCCACATGACCTGGAAAGCTGTCTGTGGACAAACACCGGCTCCCTCGGCCTGAAAGCAAGATGAATGCCACCACCCCATAGTCACCTTTGACTGGACTTAACCATCCAGGGGTCCTTTACCTTTACCTCAACCTTGCTAAACTTGGTAGACTTTTGGTCTGATCCACCAAGGCTCTTTTCCTTTGTCCAAGCTGCAAAGGTATAAAGCACCCCAGCCCAGTTTACATCCATACAATAAACTTAAAACAGTTGTCATACCACTTTAAGTAGTCATCCCCCCCTGCCCACAAAAAACCTGGGAACTGTAGTTTGTTATGTATGTGGGGAACTGTAGCTCTGTTGGGGATAAACTGCAACTCCCATAATTCTTCACATGGGAAGCTACAAATGTTAAAGTGGCAAAAGAAGAAGAAGAGTGCTTTAAGCGTATGGGGTGGATGGGCCAAATGTCTGGTGCAGTCAGCAACCCTGAGGTAAAACCAAATCAGTAGATCAGGAGAATGAGGTGATGTACACATGGTTTGAGAGAAAGCGCATCAAGCAGCAGTATTTCTCAATGAGTTCCAGGACAGCTCTTTTGCATCATGGGTGACCGTGTGTGTACAGGGATTCCAAAGCCACTGGTGGGATCGCTATGAGCCAGAGTAAATGATGTACGCTGCCCAAGTTTCATGTACCCTCCCATTAGTTTACAACCTTCCTGTGTGTTAAAACTGAAAGCCGCCATCTTTTGACTGATCTTTAGCCCAAACCACAATTGAACGCTGAGGTTTCACCTGTCCTTTTGTGAGATCATTTTACAATGTCAAGGCAGGGACAAAAGAAACGTCTCCACAGAAACCACCACTTTTGTACCCCAAACATAATTTGGCCTCTTCTCTCCCCCCCCCCCTCCTCTCTGTGCATAAGAAAATTATAGCTATGCGGTCAAGTTACCTAATTAACTTTTGATAGGGTTGGAGTGTTGAAAATGGTTTGCAAGGAGTATTTAAATTATGTTACGCTGGGAGGTTTAAGCACTTCAGTTTGGGGTCAGTGCTCAGCATTCATATTACCGGTACACTGTGTTCTCTGGCCCACAAAGGCAGAGGATTAAAAGAGGTACATGAGGGGTGGGGACCCTGTGGCCCTCCAGATGTTGCTGGATTACAGCTCCCATCACAGTCGAATCATTGCCCATTCAGGCTGGGGCTCTGGAGTCAAACCTCTGGAGGGCCACAAGTTCATCACCTCTGATATGCTAACTCACAAGAAATAAGAAAATTGGAAAGGTGCTGTGCATCATTCCATGAAAACCAGCACAGCTGCTTTGTTAGTCTTAGGCAGTGTGTACACACTCCGGTTTAGTCTCCCACTTCAGGTTTGGGAAGTGGTGTACATATGACACTAGCCACAACCCACATCTGTCTTGTTGTTTCTTACATACCCTCCAACATTTCTCCGATGAAAATAGGGACATCCTAAGGAAAAGCTAGGGACACGGGTTGCGCTGTGGGTTAAACCACAGAGCCTAGGACTTGCCGATCAGAAGGTCGGCGGTTCGAATCCACGTGACGGGGTGAGCTCCCGTTGCTTGGTCCCTGCTCCTGCCAACCTAGCAGTTCGAAAGCACATCGAAGTGCAAGCAGATAAATAGGTACCGCTCCAGCGGGAAGGTAAATGGCGTTTCCGTGCGCTGCTCTGGTTTGCCAGAAGCGGCTTAGTCATGCTGGCCACATGACCCGGAAGCTGTACGCCGGCTCCCTCGGCCAATAAAGCGAGATGAGCGCGGCAACCCCAGAGTTGGTCACGACTGGACCTAATGGTCAGGGGTCCCTTTACCTTTACCTTTTAAGGAAAAGTTGGACATTCCAGGATCAATTCAGAAACCGGGACAGCTTCTTTAAATCTGGGACTGTCCCTGGAAAATAGGGACACCTGTTCTTATGACATACTGCACTTTGGTGCCCCCCCCCAATCTGCTTCAATCCAAATTGAGGAAAAGAACAACCCAGCTGTGTTTAATGGGTATCTAGCCTTTGTTTCCTTCCAAAAGGTTGGAGGACTGAGATCCGGCATAACTTTATTCCGTGCTTAACCACAAGAGGGCTGGAGCCAAGAAGAGTTCCTTCTATCCTGAAAGATGAGAAACTTTATACCTTTTATGTTATCCAACCAAATAATGCTTGCAAAAGATTGTGCAAAGTTACACAGAATTCCTGATCAGGCAATCTATGCATAAATGTGGGTTGTTTTGTTTTTGCTATTTCCCCTTCAGGTGAGACACATGCATTTTTTGCAGGTAATCCCCCCCAAATTAAATACAGGGTGGGGAGTACTCAGAAACAGCACTTCTCTTATAAAGAAAGGGCAGAGTTTCTCCTAGGTTCTGGGCAAATTAGCAGCTCGTGTTCATCACCATCACTACCAAGGCATCTTGAAAAGTCCTTATGTAAGAAGCACTGACCTCTTTTGTTATGTTCCAATGCTCAGCTTTGGCACTGCAACTGTGGGAGCCAGAGAGTTTCTAGGTGGAAAGGTAAGCAGGAGAGTGAGCCAGCAAATGAACAAGCAAAATGTCAGAGGTGTTTGACAGGAGACTCAAGAACACCACTTGCCCTCCTGCTGAACCCAGGCCTGGAAGTAATACCCTCGTATCTGTGGCTGCGAAGTGCGAAGCACTTAGTGGAGCACCGCTGGGAACTCTGGCCTGCCCAGCCCAAGTGTGGGCAATCGTGGGCGAGGTTCACAGATGTGTCAGTATCGATTGAGCCCGGCCAACGCCTGCCACGTGGCAGCAGTGAAGGTGAGAAGTGCAAAGAAAAGGAAGAAAGGGGCACAGAGAGAATATGGGAAGCTTTGTGTGTATTTATAAGGGTCTCCTATGCCCCCTCCCGGAAAGGTAACAGAGCCATCATAACCCTTTGGCCTGTGTTTTCTTTGTTCTTGAAATATCCATGCTTTTCTCTTCTCCCTGCTCCTCCTTTCCTTGCATTTAATCCTAGCACAACAAATCCACTTTAAAAAAAAACAAAAAACAACCCCAACCTTAGTTTTTGTGCTTAGGAGAGTGAAGGGAAAATGCACTACGACGGGTGAGATGAATGCGGGACGACCTGCAAACATCCTCCAAGCAATCCTCATTGTCGTATGACCTCCCAGCAAACAAATCAGAACAAAGCTAAATAAGGACTGGGCATCCACACACACACACACCCTAGCATTTGGAAAGGGGGATAAATTCAAGACGGTTAAAATTTTATTGCAAACTTACCCAGCTCATGCTTTCCGAAACAATACACAAACCGGGAGCACAGCCGTCAATCAAAGTCACACTTCTCTGAAATCTGTGATGCAGCTCCCCAACCAACCAATGTGTACAAAAATGTGTATAATCAGGGGAAAGTGTGCATTTAAATATGCATATCAGAGAAAAGAAGATATAAAGTGCATTATGCCAAGGGGAAATTGCCTGCAAAAATGTGTGAATCACATAATATTGCATACAAAAATGTGTACATTTAGAGGAACTTCCACTAAAACTGGATGAGTTTTAATGAGGAATTTCAAGATAATAATCACAAAGTGATGCAGAAATCTAGAAGAGACCATACTGGAATAAGCTCTGGGGCACAATCAGTGCTTGAATTATTGTGGGATGGGAGTGGGGGGAGATAGATAGCCCCTTTCTGAAATCTACAACCCCTAACTCATCCAAATTTTAGCCAATTTATGCCCCCTACCCAGTATTCTAAAAACAATCCCTAAGCATGCCTTCCAACATTTCTCCGATGACAACAGAGACGCCCAATTCAACAACAACAATTATTTATACCCCACCCAGCCATGCTGGGAGGCTTCCAGCATATAAAAAACCCCAGAATAAAACATTAAGCAACTTCCCTATAGAGGGCTGCCTTCAGATGTCTCCTAAAGCTTGTATAGTTACTTATCTCTTTGGCTCAGGGATGGCATAAATCCACACCCTCCAACATTTCTCCAATGAAAATAGGGACATCCTGAGGAAAAGTGGGACTTTCCGGGATCAAATCAGAAACTGGGATGGCTTCTGTAAATCTGCATCTGTCCATGAAAAATAGGGACGCTTGGTCCGCCCAAGGAAGTCACCAGGTAAGGGGACTGGGCCTTCTTTTCTTCCCCTGCCTTTCAAGGAATAGGGGGTGGGGGTGGAAACCAGGGATAGCAATGCTTCAGGAAAGGGACCACATGCCTGCAAGATATTTGAGGAAGTAACTTACTGAAAGGGCAGCTCAGTCCAAGTCCAGTTTAAAGATCCAGAACCCTAAGAAGGGAGACTTGCTTCAGGAGCCTTGAAGTTGCCCATCTGCAGTGCACACTTTGGCAGCAATCTGAACAGGTGCAGAGCAGATCGCAGAAGCACAGTCCTCCCTGCTATGGTGAGATGTATTTCAATTTATATTCAATTTACACTGTAGTCATTGTTTCTAAATTTGTACACATAGATGCAAATCTGTGTCCTCTGCTGCATTTCCTCTTATTTGCCAACACAGATGTGGCCACCCAAATGCTATGCCTATTATTACTATGATGTAGTATACAGGTTTTCAAGCAGTGTTCTCAGAAACAACGGTATTTCTCTGAAGCTGAGCAGGAGGTGTGAGTTCCTCAGTGAGAAGTGGCAGCGATGGCAGATAAGTTTCCCTGAAAAACAGGCCTGCTTCAGGTTCGAAGCGGTCTCCAGCAAAACTTAATCTAGCTTTGCTTAGTTATAAGTTGCTTTTCCACAGTGGAATGTGCCCAAAGCAGCTGGCTTTAAGCTTCAAATAAATACCAAATACAAAGTGGTTTTCTATCAAGTAAGCGGTCTATAAACTATAAATTCGGGACTCTGTGGGACAAAGTGTAAAGGTAAAGGGACCCCTGACCATTAGGTCCAGTCGTAACCAACTCTGGGGTTGTGGCACTCATCTTGCTTTATTGGCCGAGGGAGCCGGTGTACAGCTTCCGGGTCATGTGGCCAGCATGACCAAGCCACTTCTGGCGAACCAGAGCAGCGCACGGAAACGGCGTTTACCTTCCCGCTGGAGCGGTACCTATTTATCTACTTGCACTTTGAGGTGCTTTTGAACTGCTAAGTCGTCAGGAGCAGGGACCGAGCAACGGGAGTTCACCCCGTCATGGGGATTCGAACTGCCAACCTTCTGATTGGCAAGTCCTAGGCTCTGTGGTTTAACCCACAGCGTGAAGCCATTATTAAGAGTTTTCGTGACAGTCCCAGAATTTTCAGGGCTGTTGGAGGCTATGCTCTATGAGATGGTGATAAGACCCAGTGGTGGCAGGTGCCCATTGGCCCTGGAAGAGCAGGGAGGCCAGTGGAGACGGAGACAGGCAGAGCCAGTTAATTCTCGTTTTGTCCCTATCCACCTCCTTGCTGAGTTCTACAAGAACAAAACTGAGATAAAGGAGGAAGACTCTGACACCCAAGGGCAGGCTTCCTCAACCTCGGCCCTCCAGATGTTTTGAGACTACAATTCCCATCATCCCTGACCACTGGTCCTGCTAGCTAGGGATCATGGGAGTTGTAGGCCAAAAACATCTGGAGGGCTGAGGTTGAGGAAGCCTGCCCAAGGGCATGCACTGGGCTGGTTTAAAATAAGAAGGCAGACAGCTGAAGGAGGTCAGTGGGCCAGTGCCCCATTTGCTCCAATGGACCAGTTTTCATGAATAAGACTAACTTGTCTACTTTGGGCTACATCTGCCTCCTACATTTAAAGCAGCATCATACCAGTTTAATAGTCAAGGCTTCCCCCAAAGCATCCTGGGAACTGCAGCTTGCTACATCTGCCTCCTACATTTTAAAGCATCATCATATCACTTTAACAGTCGTGGCTTCCCCCAGAGCATCCTGGGAACTGTAGTTTGTTAAGGCCTCTGAAAGTTGTTAGGAGAACCCCCATTACCCTCACAAAGCTACAATTCCCAGAGTTCCCTGGGAAGAGAGATTGACTGCTAAACTACCCTGGAGAAGTCACTGCCAGTCTATTTGGATCAAGGGTTGCCACTATAGGGCCCTCCAGATCTTGTTGGACTCCTGATCCCATCAGCCCCGACTAGTGCAGCCAATGGTCAGGGATTATGGGATCTGTAGTGCTACAGCATCTGGGAGCTACCACATTGGCTACTCCTGGTGTGAGCAATAAACTATACTGAGATGGATGGGACAGCGCTCTGACTCACGCCGCATCTATAGCACACTTTTAAAGCATGTATCTCAAACCTCCCCCTCCAAATAATTATGGGAACCGTAGTTTGCCAAGTGTGTTGGGAATTGTAATTCTGTGAGGGCTAGTCTACAATTCCCAGGGTTATTTGGAGGGCGTTGCTTTAAAGACATGGTGCATACACCAGTATAAGTTACCTTCCAACATTTATTAAGGCAGTCATTTTTATAATAAATTTAGGTAGGGTCTTCAGTCTGAAAACTATTTCTCTAGTTAGTGGTGATGTAAGAGAGCTCACAAAGGAAAATACCCAAGTTCCCGGGAAGATGCCTTTCGCCCCTGTACTCCCATAATCCTCCAGTGACTTGTCTTTCTGCCTGCCTTGCTGAAAGAGGCAAACATCCACAGAACCAGATTTCGGTCTTGGCTTCCTCTCCACATATCTCTCCCCTGCCCAGCTTCACAGGCCCACTTGGGAGAGCCTGCGGCTTATGTCATGGGACTCCCAGACCAACGCACCTTGCTGCCTTCGCTTCAGGGAAGCTTCCCTTTTTATAGGAAACCAGATTCAAAGCTCTGCAAAGAAATCGCTCTCACTCTCTCACAACGCTCCACTCACCTGTTGAGGGAGTCAAAACCGCTTTCCCTCCCTCCCACAGCTTCCTGTCCGCACGCAGGCAGGGATGAGTCAGCCCTGAAATGTGCAGTGCTTAAACCACCCTCTTAACCTGCTGTGTCATGTGAACTGGAAGAAGGGAATAAACTTTTCTTTTATCTCAAAGGTTGTGCAGGGGAAAATAGAAACCAGTTTGGGGGACTGCCAGAGGGGCATAAATTCTGCTCGTTTTTAAAAACTGGAAGGCATTATGCAAATGTCTGCTTGTGTTTTTTTATTCTTCATGGAAACAGGTTGTGCTTGAGAGTTTTAAAATACTTTTTAAAAGAAGAAGAAGACGACAAAGGTTAATTAGTTGATGAAGCTGGGGAGGTGATGCCCTTACCCTCAGAAGCATACTTTTACTTTCACAATTGCGGCTTCACTGTGGCATGGGCCAGATGGTGCCAGCCCAACACATTGTGATAGCTGAGGCAGAATAGCAAATGGCACCCCCAAGTCCAGGTGCACAATGCCTACCCGAGCAGTTTTGTCACCCAAGGCAAACAATTCCACAAATTCATGAGGAGTCAAAATGGAATAACAATAATAAAATAGTTTGCTGTCTTGCCCCTGTTGTGTCAAAGAGGTCGTTTCTGCTGAAATATGCTCTTCTGCACAGCTGTTAAATGTGCAGGAGCCCTAGCCACTTTTGCATCTGGCTACCCTACCTTCGGCAGGGACGCGGGTGGCGCTGTGGGTTAAACCACAGAGCCTAGGACTTGCCGATCAGAAGATCAGCGATTCGAATCCCCGCGACAGGGTGAGCTCCTGTTGGTTGGTCCCTGCTCTTGCCAACCTAGCAGTTCGAAAGCACGTCAAAAGTGCAAGTAGATAAATAGGTACCGCTCCAGCAGGAAGGTAAACGGCATTTCCGTGCGCTGCTCTGGTTCGCCAGAAGCGACTTAGTCATGCAGGCCACATGACCCAGAAGCTGTATGCCGGCTCCCTCAGCAAATAAAGCGAGATGAGCGCCTCAACCCCAGAGTCGGCCACGTCTGGACCTAATGGTCAGGGGTCCCTTTACCTTTACCTTTTTACCCTACCTTCAAGACAGCAAAATTCATGTTCCTTTCATCCTTCATGCTCTTTGACTTTTGCTCCCTCCACATTAATGCCACCAGCTTCTGCTATAAAGGCCAGCTTCACTGCTGAGATTTTCTCTCACTGCTTCAGAGTCTCTAGAACGTCAACCTTTTTTGAACTCTGAACTTCTTGAACTTAGAACTCTTTGGAACTTAGGAGTTCCAATAGGAATGTCTCCTATTTTCATCAGAGAAATGTTGGAGGGTGTGGAGTTATGCGGACCCCCAAGCCAAGGAGATAAGTAGCTATACATCTTTAGAAGACATCTGAAGGCAGCCCTGTCTAGGGAAGTTTTTTATGTTTAATGTTTTTTAATGTTTTTATATAACTTGGAAGCTGCCCAGAATGGTTGGGGCAACCCAGTCAGATGGGTGGGGTATAAATAACAAAAGTATATTATTATTATTATTATTATTATTATTATTATTATTATTATTATTAGATAAGATGTCCCCATTTTCATTGGAGAAATGTTGGAGGGTGTGGAGGTACACTGTCTGAAACCAACCTTTTGTGCACGACTTTTAAGGTAATTGTGTTAAAAGTAGCTCTGATTTCTTTTATATACCTTTCTACACCAAAACGCCTAAATCCACCACTATTCATAAGTGGAAATGCAAAAAAAAAGTAACAAACAATTCTCATTGGGGGATATAAATTTGGATTTTTGCAAGCAAGTCTGAGTAAGAAGAATGAGTTCCTCAGATATTTTCTTCTTCTTCTTTTGCAATATCTTCTGTGCAAAGTTGCTTCCTCCTGATTTTTGTTTTCTGCCTTTTTGGTTTGAAGTGCCCAGATTTCAATCTCAAACGCTCCGCTACAAAAAAGCCCTGGCACAGCTCTATATTTGGGTGTCCCTTGGGATTATAAACCTCAGAGCACAAAGTGAGGGAGGAGCTATATGAATCTCTCTCTCTCTCTCTTTTACAGGATCACAGTTCCTATCCGTCACCCTTCCCATTCTTAATGTGAGAAAATGGAACGTGTTTCTCCTATTATCACCTTCTAGGTGACGATGAGCCTCCAGGGACAGGGGGGTGGGGGTGGAGGCGGAAGAGGAGGAGGAGGAGGAGGGAGGCGCAGCCGAAATCCACTGCGGGTGCTCACCCTCCCTGTCACAATGGATCACACGGTTCATAGTCAACGGTAGCGCTAAAAATCCTTCGAGCGCTACTAGGCCAGAGGGAGACCAGGAGAAAAGGCCTGGTTCATCTATCAAAAGAAAGCACTAAATTGGTTCGCTTTGTATGTGAGATGGGGAAGAAGACAGTGCATAGGCTAATGAGATGGGGGGGGGGGACTGGAAGGGGAGAGAAAACCCTCCACTTAAAAGAGGAGAAACCCAACTAACAAGAAGAAGTGGGGAAGCAAAGCGAGATGCCAACTTCAGGCACAATCCATTGGGCAGTTCTTCTGTGCAAGCCTCATTGAAATGAATGAGCTATGGTACAGTATGTGGGTTGGGCAGCCATCATGCCTGGGTACTCTTTGGATGTGTTGGGCTACAACTCCCATCACCAAACCTCCAACCGTCCCTATTTCCCCGGGACATTCCCAGAATTGCAGAAGCCATCCCAGCTTCTGATTGGATCCTGGAATGTCCCGGGGATGACCCATTGCTGGGGCTTGCAGTGGTACCGTGCTCTCACATGAGTCAGCCGGCTCCTGCGAGACCGCTGCATCAAAAGACATGTGCCACAATAGTCATCAGAATTATGTTGGAGCGTTACCCATCAGATGCAGCCAGCACTGGTTGGGGCTGATGGGCACCAAAGGTTAGCAAAGGCTGGGGTAGATGATTGCCCCTTCTGCTACCCATTAATCACCTGCTGTCAGATCTGCTGAAAGCTTTCCACTAGGATGGGGAATCTGTAGCCCTCCGAATGTTGCTCAGCTCCCTTCAGCCGCTGACAGAACGTCTCCACCCCCATCGTTCAGCCCGGACACTGAGGTTCAGCCCTGAGGCCCTTCTGGCAGTTCCCTCACTGCGAGAAGTGAGGTTACAGGGAACCAGGCAGAGGGCCTTCTCGGTAGTGGCACCCGCCCTGTGGAATGCTCTCCCATCAGATGTCAAGGAAATAAACAATTATCTAACTTCTAGAAACAGATAGGTAGCCGTGTTGGTCTGCCATAGTCAAAACAAAATAAAAAAAATCCTTCCAGTAGCACCTTAAAGACCAACTAAGTTAGTTCTTGGTATGAGCTTTCGTGTGCATGCACACTTCTTCAGATACACTCAGATGTATCACACTTCTTCAGATACACTTCAGATACACTCTGTGTATCTGAAGAAGTGTGCATGCACACGAAAGTTCATACCAAGAACTAACTTAGTTGGTCTTTAAGGTGCTACTGGAAGGAATTTTTTTATTTTGTTCTAACTTCTAGAAGACATCTGAAGGCAGCCCTGCTTAGAGATGTTTCTAATGTTTGATGTTGTCAGGGGCTCAGGAGCAGAGGCACAGGGAAGAGAGGAGATGGAGAGCGAAGGGGAAGAATCCGAGGGGAGCGTAGGAGAAGAGGACAGTGGACCGAGGGATTCCATGAGCCTCTCCAGCGAATCGGAAGATTCACAGAAGGGGGCGCCAGTGGCCAGGGGTAGGGGGTTCCCAAGGGGAACGCCCCAGGAGCAAGGGGGCAGCAGGGACTCCCAGAGCAGTAGTTGGAAATCAGGACCAGCTTCCCCACCAGAGCAGAGTGGGGGGGAAGAGTCCCAAGGATCGGGGCCAGTGCATTCCCCACCAGGGAGAGAAGATAAGGCAGGGCTGACCACACCTCCATCGGAGAGTCAGACAACGGAGGGGAGGTCAGATCCGGCCAGTATCCCGGAAGAGGGAAGCAGTGACAGAAGTAGTGTAACGGTCAGGAGGAAGGTCACTGGGTTGGCACGAGAGGCAAGTTCAAATGTACAGGAGCGCGGGACAGCAGAGAATGAGGATTGGGAACCGGGTCCTAAAGCCCGCCGGAGGCAGGGGGAGGAGTTAAGCGACTCAGCGTCAGAAGAGTCCAGAAAGGGGGATGCCCCAGCGGGCAGGAGGACCCAGAGGAGGAGAAAGCAGCGGAAAAGGTGGAGCAGGGCTAGGATCTTAAACTGGTGTCAGAGGGGAGGAGATTCAGACGGGACTTCGCCGGTCTAGGGTTTAAGACGTAGAGCTGCGCGCTGCGGCTTTGAAATGGAAACTGAACCTCAATAAAGACCTTTGTACATAACGACAGCATCGCGTTGGTCCTCTGTGAGCTGGGACCTAGGGGCAGCTCTGACAGATGTGTTATCGTGTTTTTAATATTTTATTGGGAACTGCCCAGAGTGGCTGGGGAAACCCAGCCAGATGGGCAGGATATAAATAATAAATTATTATTATACTCCAACAACATCAGGAGCCACATCTCTCCTATGCACAGGCTGATGGATCAGATGGCAGATTCCAATGGGGGAGCTATTTTCCTGTCTCTCCCGCCTCCATCCCGGACCATGTGTCTTTTAAAAAATAAAAATAACTGTGGAAGAAGAAACACTGAATGTTAATTTCAGGTCTGAAGACTACATAGGGAGCCCTGCAATGAGTTTTACAGCATTCCTGGTCTCTGTCAGATGTGTTGTGTGGGCCTGGGCTGAGCTGTGATGCTGGCCTGGTAATGGATTCCCACATAAGCCTGCTTAGATTTCTGGGCCCATATACAAACAACCTCAGATTCCCTGCTGCCATTTTGAATTCAGAGTGTGCATCTGAGAATGGAAGGGAAACCAAGGTTTCTGAGGAACATGGCCTTAGCCACACTTTATAAAGCCCAAACCTTTTAAGGGTTTTACGATTTTCCCTTCCAACCCCCGGTCAAGTGGAGATGGTGGTGTTGGCCTTTTCATTTTCTGAGCAGCCACCGGCGGAGGAGTTTGGAGGCGCTTGTCGCAAAGGCGAAGCAAGTCCTCTTCCCCGTGCCCCATTGCCAGGGGATTTGTAGCAGTCTTTTCATTCCCCTGCCCCCCAGCCACTGACACCAATGTGAGAAGAGTTCCCTTTCACAGCGCCAAGCTCCCTCGGCCCCCGGTGGCCAACATTTCGCTCCTTCCCCAGAAAACATATCAACGTGCGCTAGAGATCAAAGGCCGGTGACCTAAAATTAACTGCGGAGACAGGCATGGATCTGGCATGTGGGCA
Organism: Podarcis cretensis; assembly: GCF_951804945.1. Lineage (NCBI taxonomy): Eukaryota > Metazoa > Chordata > Lepidosauria > Squamata > Lacertidae > Podarcis > Podarcis cretensis. The sequence goes on along the minus strand of NC_137182.1, from coordinate 24,190,509 downwards.
CATCTCTCGCGGATCACGGGATGCTGAGGAGGAAGGTGGGGGGTGGAAATGACAGGCCACAGCTTTGGGGGAGCGCTGGGACCCCCTCCCATCAAATCGTCTGTGTGTATGCGTGTTAATACCCAAGACACAGAGAGCATGGAGAGGCCGCAGGGCAAGTGATCTCACTGTCAGGAGGTGACAGAAATGAACTTCCCATGACATTACTATACATGACTCTTCCCCCCAAGACTCCCCCTTCTCTCTCTCTCTGTATAGTATATATATCTCCCCCTTCCTCTGGTATGGACAATGCCTGATCAAACCCAGCCAAGGGGGTAGATCTCAGCTGTCAGAGCTGATCTATGTTGGGGGTAACATTTTCCAAAGCGGTAAGTGGGGTTAAATTTAGGGTCATCGGTATCAAACATCAAAGAGTGTTTGTTTATCAATCCAGCCTCTCCCGCAAGCTCCCCCCTCGCCATGTCAGCTGCTGCCAGCCTCCTTCCACCCCCCACCCCGCCAAATCCGAGGTGCTTGTCTGAACGGACTCCTTGGGATTCTTTTGCATGTGCATCTCCTTTTGCTGGTTGAAGGCCTTTGGCACCAGACAGGGGGAGAGAGAGGAGGGTGGGAAAGACGAGGAAAGCAAAGGAAGCAAAGCCAATGGGAAATGGAAATCAGGAACAGCGGGTGGCATGGAAATATCTGTGGCAGCCTCCTTTCCAGCAGGGAGCCTTCCCTCCCTCCCTCGGCTCGTGCCCTTTGGCACCCAGAAACACCAGCTGCTGATCTTGTTTTCCTTCACCACAGCCTATATAGAATTTGATTTTTACTTTTTTTTAGATATAATCTTGAAAGTTCAGAAGAGAAGAGAAGAGAGAGTACCCTCCAAGAACCGGAGAGGTACCCTGACTAAACCCGAGTTCTGATACCTTTGCCATGGATATGCTCTATGGCCTTTTGAACAATTGCCTAGCCTCAAATTGCCTACACTATGGACTCATCCACACTCCCCATTGTCCCGTAATTTCTAGGTACGGGTCTGAAAGGTTTTGCTTTGCTTTTCATGGGAAAACCCACTGCTTACCACTGAATCAGAACAGACATCGTAGAACCGTAGAAAAGCCGATTGACTTTTTTTTTTCCAATTCAGCAGTAACAGGCCCTCCAAGTGTCCCTATTTTCCAGGGACGTCCCTGATTTAGAGAAGCCGTCCCGGTTTTTTACTTGATCCTGGAATGTCCTGCTTATCCTTAGGATGTCCCTATTTTCATTGGAGAAATGTTGGAGGGTATGGAGTTATCCAGCACCCAAGCCATCTGAAGGCAATCCTGTATAAATAGCAAAATTGTCATTATAGAATGAGACATCCCTATTTTCATCGGAGAAATGTTGGGGGGTATACAGTAAACAACGGGATTTTCCAGGGAAAGTGGCAGAATGAAAGAGAAACCTATCGGACCCATGCCTGGAAATAATGGGAGGAGATGCGTGGATGTGCTCTAAGAAATGAAAATCTGCACCTAACTCTTAGGATTGTTGTGAAAACGGGTGTCTTAAAAGCTTGTAAAAACTAGCTGTATATTATAAAGACAACTGAGCAGTGTGCAAAACAAAACAAAAGTAAAGAGCCAGAGTGCAAGACAGCTTGGATAAGCATGTATGTTTTAAAGAGGTGTTTAAATATCATTACTGTCTTCACCTCCTAAATTTCCTGATGGAGGACACTCCAAAGGACAGGTGCTATTGCTGGCCACATTTGCACCATACATTTAAAAGCAGCATGACCCCACTGTCAACAACCATTGCTTCTCCCAAAGAATTCTGGGAGCTGCCGTTCATTCACAGTGGCGAGAGCAGTTAGGAGGCCCCTATTCCCCTCACAGAGCCAAGATTCCCAGAGCAATTTAACTAGGGTCGCCATATTTCAAAAAGGCGAAACCTGGAGACAAAAGTTGTTGGGCTGTTTTTGCAAAATTTTGAGCTATTTTTAAGGAACTAGACTTCTGATATGGGTTGCCATACGTCCACTGGCAGAGGAAGGCAGGTGCGGTGTGTGTGTGTGTGGTGCGCACCAGGTGTCAGCTGTGAGGGTGGGTGACATCACCCCACCACAAGCCCACTCGCTGTGCGGGCGGCGCTCCTGGACACTTGCCACGCGGCAGTGCCCCCGGACACTCGCTGCATGGGCAGCGGGCCACTAGGGACGATGCTGCCGCGGGCGGCTAGCGGTGCCCTCTGACGCTCATCGCGTGGGCGGCTAGCATTGCCCCTCCTGAAGCTCACCTGGTGGCAAGTGGCTAGGGAAGCTCGCCACGTGGGCGGCAAGTGGTACCCACCCTCGCCACGCATGTGGCAGGCGGCTAGGGACACTCACCGTGCGGCCAGCTAGCCCCACCCCCGCACCACTCCGGGTGCTGTGGCAGGTAGCTCTGCCCCTGTATACGTCCGGATTTTCCTGGACATATGGCAAACCCTAGATTTAACCATCCTTCACTCTCCACAGGGAACTCTGAGAATTGCAGCTCTGTGAAGGAAATCTCAGCATTCTCAGCACCTTTAACAAACTTCACATCCCAGAATTCTATGGGGGGAGTCATGAGTGTTAAAACTGGTGCCATCGTGCTTTCATTTTATGGTGTGAATGAGGCCGCTATGAAGGCCCTCTTCTCCGCTGCCAGCAAGTGACAATCCACTTGGTGTGGAACAACAACCTGCTTGTTTTTTTAGCCAGGGAGGTATCTGGTAGGCACCCCAATCCCAAGTTGCTCAGGGCTTTAAATGTCAACAACGAAACCTTGAACTTGGCTCAGCAGCTAATAGGCAGCCAGCACAGATCTTTCAACCCCACTAAGCCTTCTAGCAGCTGCATTTTCCACTAGCCGCAGCTTCTGCATCAGGCACAAGGGAATACCCCATACGACGCATTGCGAGGTTACCGACGTATGGGCCAGCGGCAGAGCCGTCTTTCCTATTGGGCTTAGTAGTGCGTTGTGCCAGGGCGCCAGCCTCTCAGGGGCGCCCCAGCAAGTGGGGGAGCTGCGCGGCTTTGCCGGCGGCCTCCCCTTTCCCTGCACGCCCGCCAGCTGTGCTCCGTCAACCATATGGCTGGCGGGCGTGCAGCTTGCCTCCCAAGCCTCCGCGAGAGGAGAGCGATCCCTGCAGAGGCCAGGGTAAAGGTCAACAACTCTGGGAAACGGGGGGGGGGGGTGCCGCCAGAGGGATCTTTGCACTACGGCGCCGGATATGCTGAAAATGGCCCTGGCCAGCAGGGCAAAGTCATCCACGTCAAGGAGCATTTTGGATCAGGCACTGTCCAGAAACATCTGGATTTGGTAAAGGCCACTTGGGCCTCTAGTGACAGTGATGGATCTAAGAGCACACCCAAACTACGCTACTGTTCCTTCAGAGAGAGGGCAACTCATTCAGAGACAGTACACAACCCAGGTCAGCATGCAGCACTGAGGTGTCTTTATTTTAACTCCAAGTGGAAGCAATGTAACGTCAGCCCGTAAGTCACAACATATGACCAGTCGTGCTTGCTACTCAATTTTATCTTATGAGGAGAATTTCTGGATTATATCACTTCAGTCTGGAGGCAGCGGCTCCCTTGGTAGACTCACCTTCCATGCAAACATCCCTGTAAAGGTAAAGGGACCCCTGACCATTAGGTCCAGTTGTGACCGACTCTGAGGCTGCGGTGCTCATTTCGCTTTACTGACCAAGGGAGCCAGCGTAAATTCTGGGTCATGTGGCCAGCATGACTAAGCCGCTTCTGGCAAACCAGAGCAGTGCAGAAACGCCGTTTACCTTCCCGCCAGAGCGGTACCTATTTATCTACTTGCACTTTGATGTGCTTTCGAACTGCTAGGTTGGCAGGAGCAGGGACCGAGCAACGGGAGCTCACCCCGTCGCGGGGATTCGAACCGCTGACCTTCTGATTGGTAAGTCCTAGGCTCTGTGGTTTAACCCACAGCGCCACCCGCGTCCCAAACATCCCTGTACATACACGTAAATTTATTTTCCCCCTGGGCAATGGTATTGCTAAGAAATAGGGTGTTTGCCTCTTTGTCTGTGAGACCAGGCCTTAACTGAAGGCTTGAAGAAAGGCAGTCTTGCAAAGTGTTTGTTTTGTTCTTGCAAGCTAAACTCTTTGGTGGGGGCGGGGAGGCGGGGCGGGGAGGCGGGACGGTGATCAGCAAAAGAGAAACTGACCAAAACGAAAGGCAAAAGTTAAGAGATGAAACTTTACAGCAGGAGGGTGGGAGTTCCATCTTTAAAAAGTGAATTAACACAGATACTGCTCATCTTTCCAAGAAATGAAACAGCTAAAATCAGAAGCTGTTTCTTACCCATTGATTGACTGATTTAGAAAGGGAAAAAAAGAGGTTCTGGACTCAGAAACTATGAGCTCTAACTTGGAAGTCCTTCTCCCTAGACTAGACACGGAGGGGCTGGTTGTGATTATGTAGTCATGCAACTGTTACGGAAGGGGGGGGCATGTCTTCTTCACCTTCTTCGCTACAATATATTTGCTCAATTTCTCTAGGACTCCATCACCCCTCCCCTGTCCTCCATAATCCCTCAAGGTGTCAAGACCCTAATCCTGTCAAATCGCTCTGATCAGCCTTTCCTCCAGGCAATGTCAGGTGGCAGACTATGCATATTTGGGACCATTGTTTTCTCATCCCCAGGAAGTGTTTATCTGTGCATATCTCCAGCTCTGCATATTCCCCCCTCCCTCCTCCATATGTTAATCTGTGTAACCCAACCTCCCTTTAATATATTCATGATGTAATCTGTGTAACCAAACCTCTCTTTAATGTATTCATGACGTGTTTTGCACTGTATTCTGGGACATGGAGGGAGTTTCAAAAACTCATGTCACCCCTTTCTCACTGTTCAATCTCGCCTTGAACCTGTTGCGCAATAAACTTGGATCTTCTGCTGTTTGCTCCTGTCTACGGCTGAGCTCATTTTCCTCCGCAGGGACCCACGGACTTAGTCCGATGAGCTGGGTGGCAGAGCAGCCTCGCACCCAGATTTTGCCGTAACACAGCAAATGCGCTTTGCACATGCCCATTGGCACTCTTTCCTCAACCCACATATAGCTGAGCCTTGGAAATTAAAACTGGTTCCCACCTGGCTGACTCTTCCCTGCTAAGCCCCGGCTCAAGTGAAACTTTCCCGTCTAGTAACCAAGCAGTTCAATGAGAAAAGAGCAGCATCATTTCCAGCTTTCTGAAAGCCAACACACGGAAACCAGCCCGGTGTATCCGAGCACATTTCACAGCGTACCCTCCCAATCTGAAATAGATACTGGATCCAAAACCTCAGGCTAAGGACTTGAGGAGTTGGGCAAAAAAGGACATGTCAATGGAGAGGTGTCAAAATCCCAGTGTTGTGAAATGTGTTTGAGTGCCGGGCAGTTGCTGTCTGATTTGCTCAGTCTCTGTTGGCCATAAATGCCAAGACAAGATCACACGTGGGGCTCGTCGAGAGGATATCAATCGGCAGGCGGGGCATTGGCACGATTGGGGAGCCAGCAGAGCTGTTCAGAAAGGAGATTGATTTCTATAAGAGGGTGGTAAAATGCTGCTTAGGGACGCAGGTGGTGCTGTGGGTTAAACCACAGAGCCTAGGACTTGCTGATCAGAAGGTTGGCGGTTCGAATCCCCACGACGGGGTGAGCTCCCGTTGCTCGGTCCCTGCTCCTGCTAACCTAGCAGTTCGAAAGCACATCAAAGTGCAAGTAGATAAATAGGTACCGCTCCAGCGGGAAGGTAAACAGCGTTTCTGTGCGCTGCTCTGGTTTGCCAGAAGCGGCTTAGTCATGCTGGCAACATGACCCAGAAGCTGTACGCCAGCTCCCTTGGCCAATAAAGCGAGATGAGTGCCACAACCCCAGAGTTGGTCACGACTGGACCTAATGGTCAGGGGTCCCTTTACCTTTACCTTTACCTTTACCTTTAAAACACTGCTTGCAAATGGGGGGGGGCGGGCACCAGGAAGAGGACAGTGGTGTTTTCTTGCACAAGATGTGCCCATGAGAACCACAGCAATATGTGGAACACAGGGCAGATCTATGCCGTGCATTGAAAGCACATCAAATTTGAAATTCTGTACAAATGCCAAATTATTATGATTTACTAGTCAAGTTTAGGGATGCGGGTGACGCTGTGGGTAAAACCTCAGTGCCTAGGACTTGCCGATCGTATGGTCAGCGGTTCGAATCCCCGTGGCGGGGTGAGCTCCCGTCTTTCGGTCCCAGCTCCTGCCCACCTAGTAGTTCGAAAGCACCCTTAAGTGCAAGTAGATAAATAGGTACCGCTTTATAGCGGGAAGGTAAACGGCGTTTCCGTGCACTGCGCTGGTGCTGGCTCGCCAGAGCAGCTTCGTCACGTGACCCAGAAGTGTCTCCGGACAGCGCTGGCCCCTGGCCTCTTAAGTGAGATGGGCGCAGTCAAGTTTATGTTATATCTGTGTATTCATGAGTAGATCTACATTCTTTCCTGATGTTTCAACAGCTCAATATGTGTTCGGAGCTATTTAATTCTCTTACTATCGGCACCTGGGCTGGATTTTCTCTTCCTTGACCTGTGAGAATCTCGTGCCCTTAGGAAACAAGCTTGTGGGGACCTGGGGCTCCTGAGAAAGAATACGTTTGAAAACCCTGCTTAAGTTAGGATTGGCTCTCCAAAGAGATGCAACCTCCGAAATTGTGTTTCCCTATCACCCTTAAACAAGTCCACCCACTCAAATGCGGTGGGATTAATGCAGCAGCTGGATTTGTCTATTTTTAAACGCAGAACCGTGTTTTGAAGCGGCAGCTGTTCTTGATTTTGTAATCCTACCATGACACACCTAGCGTGGCCCTCATTATATCTGTCATTATAGAACCTCGTGCCACAATAAGCCCTGATGAAGAATGTGGAAGTTGGGGTGAGGGGAGAAGCAAGCAGGCAGCAGAAAAATGTCGGAACAGGACAGTTGTGAGAAGAATCCTTTGAAACATCCCAAGATGTTTCATCAGAGGAAGACGACAAAGCTTTCAAGCGAAAACAGGAGGAGGAGCAAAACTAACTGGATGAGTTGAAGGCAAAAGCTGCTAGCAAAGGCCCACTGAATGGAGCTGGGATTAGGAAATCTGATAAGGAGGAGCAGATCTGATCATAGAATCATAGAGTTGGAAGAGACCACAAGGGCCATCGAGTCCAACCCCTTGCCAAGCAGGAAACACCATCAGAGCACTCCTGACATATGGTTGTCAAGCCTCTGCTTAAAGACCTCCAAAGAAGGAGACTCCACCACACTCCTTGGCAGCAAATTCCACTGTCGAACAGCTCTTACTGTCAGGAAGTTCTTCCTAATGTTTAGGTCGAATCTTCTTTCTTGTAGTTTGGATCCATTGCTCCGTGTCCGCTTCTCTGGAGCAGCAGAAAACAACCTTTCTCCCTCCTCTATGTGACATCCTTTTATATATTTGAACATGGCTATCATATCACCCCTTAACCTCCTCTTCTCCAGGCTAAACATGCCCAGCTCCCTTAGCTGTTCCTCATAAGGCATCGTTTCCAGGCCTTTGACCATTTTGGTTGTCCTCCTCTGGACATGTTCCAGTTTGTCAGTGTCCTTCTTGAACTGATGAGTCTTCATGGCAAGAAAAACATTCGTTTTCATTGGTTGCTGGGCAGTAGGGTGGATTTCCAAGCTGATGTTAAACATTAAAACACATTAAACAAATCAAAACATTAATTTGAGCACCTTTGTGTGTTTTGTTCAAACAAAATAAATAGTGCTTTTTTTTGTTAAAAAAAAGAATGTGGAAGTTCCCAAGAATAGGGAGGGAGATTTAAGATCATGATAAGGGCCTTGTTGTGATCTTCATCAGATATAAAGGGACTGTCCAGACTGGTGTTTTATTGTGGGTGCATTCCACAACATGTTCTTGTCACAATAATAGCGCATTAGTGGTGGATTTATTCTGCTTCAGTTTCGAGATGCTTCCCCAATGCTACCACCCTGTGCCCAGCTGCCATCTTTCATCTGAACCTACCTCACAGGGTTGTTGCAAGGATAAATGTGGTGGAGGGGTCCATTTACATTAATTTAAACATAACTTTCTATTCATTTGTTATTTAGTTGTTTTCTGAAAGATGTTTGTCAGCTACGTTTGAGTCTGAAAAGAAAAATGGAAAACATGGTTTTAAATAAATGACACTGTGTGTGTGTGTGTGTGTGTGTGCGCGCGCACACACACACACACACACACACACACACACACACACACACACACTTTCTTTCTAAATATAGTCCATGCCTGGCAGGTTGCAGCAGCCAGATGTGTCAATATAAGCTGTTACTATCTCGATTAGTCTGAACTTTTTCTGACCCTTCTGAGGCTAGAAGGGTTGCTGACAATCAAATGAGTGCAATGCAATCAGGAGGGTTAGATCTCTGTGCTCAATAAATGAATTAAACACACACACACACACACACACACACAAAACATCCAGATTCAGCCACACATGTAAGGCTGCCTGCAATCCTATGCACACTTCCCTAGAAGCAAATCCTGAACCAAGTGCGTTGACTTTTGAACTGCCCTTCATTATCTGATCAGGATTCCAGGACAGTTTACAAAAGACTTGTTAGAAGACCATCATTTAACATGCCATTTAAGCAAAACATTAAAAACAAGAAGACGACAAAGCTGAAATTTAAAACGAAGCCAACACGTTTGTAAGCAGAGTGGCAGTCAAAAATTGCCCTTGGACCGGAACAATTTCTTCCCAAAGCATGTGTGAACATGTCACGTGACCTCAGCTCAGTAATGGAGATGGTATTGGCGTTTGGTACATATGTTGCAGTGGTTTGCAGAAAGAAGGAGTCTCGTAAGAGACACAGAGCCGTCTTTAGCATATGCGCTGCCGGGGTGCAAAGATCCGCCCAGCGCCCCCAAATTTAGTTTAGCTGCTACCAAATTAACTTTCATTGATCTTTTTTGGGAGGGGGGGAAGCCAAAGTTGTTGACCTCACTCACCTGTAACAACGACACAGCGGGAAAAACTGCCTTTGTTTCCTGACTCGTCGGGAATATTTTACGCTATGGAGTAACAGAGCGACAGAGGGGGGGGGGAATTTCGCTCCTTTGCTTTTCACTGCCGCCAATCGAGAGGGACCTGTATACAGCAGGTATACATTTGGCGCCCCCCGGAATTCGGCGCCTGGGTGCACTGCACCCCTTGCACCCCTGGGTAAGACAGCTGGTTGAAAGGATAAAGAAAACTGAAGTTTCTTCCTCATAGCAAACAAAGCCATTCTACGTATCTGTTTTACTTGTGGCCAAGGTGGAACCAAAAAGCTAACGATAAGCACATGTTAACTCATTCTGAAGAAGCAAGGACGGAATCAAAGCCTGAGAGGAAGAGATCTGCTTTTACCAGCGATGAGTTACTAAAAGAGAAGGACTCAGTGAGGAGAAGGGACAGGTTGCCTTTTTGTCTATCACCAACTCATTCTGGTAACTTATTACAAGTGTTGTCGCTTCATAGAAGCCACCCATACCTTTGCGGCTCAACTTCTCAGTAGAAGAGAAGAAGAGTTTGGATTTGATATCCTGCTTTATCACTACCCGAAGGAGTCTCAAAGCGGCTAACATATTCTACTTTCCCTTCCTCTCTCACAACAAACACTCTGTGAGGTGTGTGGGGCTGATAGACTTCAGAGAGAAGTGTGACTAACCAGTGGCATAGCGTGGGGGGTGCAGGGGGGGCCGGCCGCACTGGGCGCAACATCTGGGGGTTAGGGAAATCCACGGGTTAGGGGGCGCAAATCCACGGGTTAGGGGGCGCAAATCCATGGGTTAGGGGGCGCAAATTACTTGCCTTGCCCCGGGTGCTGATAACCCACGCTACGCCACTGTGACTAACCCAAGGTCACCCAGCAGCTGCATGTGGAGGAGCGGAGACGTGAACCCGGTTCACCAGATTACGAGTCTACCACTCTTAACCACTACACCACACATGCATAGGACTGCAGTTTAAAATGGGAAACATGACCACATTGGGGAGCATGAAGTAGAAAAACCCAATGGACCCTCCTTTTCTACTAATAAACACAGGATGCAATTCAGTGGGAATTCACACAAGTGTCCTGCTCAGATGGAGCAATGATGATTTAATGGGTGCATTTTTAACCCAAGAAGCTCCTTACCACTATTGAAGTAATACTAGCCTTATGAGTTGGAACAACAAGGAACCCTTTGAACCTCAAAAGCTAACACATTTATTATGGCATTGCATTTTGTGGACTACGGTCCACTTCCAGGAAAGTTTATGCCTACTACTAATAATAATACACAATATCCTATATGTACCATCTAATTGAAGACTAAATTTCATGCATCTAGGGTAATGTATTGAATGCGTGTGAGAGTTTTCCCTCTGATATCTGTCTTCAATAAATAATTGCATCGCATTGTGTTATGTTAAATTTTGCATTTTCTTCCTTTTTCAAAGGTGGGTGGGGTCCAGTTGACCACAGAAAAGTGTGTATGCAAGCTCATTCCATACCTTAACATTAAAAAGCACCATCATTTTACAGACAAACACTGCAAACAGAATGCCAGACTAAATTACTTCTTTTACTCCACCGGATTTACAAATTGGCTTGATTTGCATAATTTATACAGGTTGCTGAATTCATTTTCTCTTGGTGCAGGATTTGGGTTGTTTAACCATAGAATTGCGATTCCTTGTTTTTAGCAGGGTCAACGCTCAAAAGCACACTGAATTATTCCTGTAAAGTGAGAGCAGGCAATGAGAGACTTGTGATTCTCCCTATGATATTGGACTACAATTCCCATCATCCCTGATCAGTGCTTTTTTTCTTAAAAAAAATGTTTAGGGGTACTCTCATTTTCCTACTCATATAGAAATACTGCCACTCAATAAGGCCAAACTTACATTCACAAAATGTTTAGGGGTATGCGTCCCCCTGTGCCCCCCCTCGAAAAAAGGACTGTCCCTGGCCACTAGCTATGCTAACTGCGGCTGATGACTGAAGGAGGCCAAGAATACCTGTGGTTAGAGGTAAGGATGGGGAGAAATCCAGTTCAATTCACATCTTAATGTGAACCAAAACACAACTATCCTTCAAAAATCACACCTCAGAATTTTGAATGGGGTTCTCCAATTTTTTTAACAAATGTACAGAAAGACATATATTGGGGAAAATGTCCCCAAAAATGCATATAGTAGTGACAAACCTAGATAGCATCTTAAAAAGCAGAGACATCACCTTGCCGACAAAGTTCTGTATAGTTAAAGCTATGGTTTTCCCAGTAGTGATGTATGGAAGTGAGAGCTGGACCATAAAGAAGGTTGATCACCGAAGAATTTATGCTTTTGAATTATGGTGCTGGAGGAGATTCTTGAGAGTCCCATGGACTGCAAGAAAATCAGATCTATCCATTCTTAAGGAAATCAGCCCTGAGTGCTCACGGGAAGGACAGATCCTGAAGCTGAGGCTCCAATACTTTGGCCACCTCATGAGAAGAGAAGACTCCCTGGAAAAGACCCTGATGTTGGGAAAGATTGAGGGCATAAGGAGAAGGGGACAGCAAAGGACGAGGTGGTTGGACAGTGTTCTCGAAGCTACGAACATGAGTTTGACTGAGCTGCAGGAGGAAGAGAGCAGTACCTGGTGTGCTGTGGTCCATGGGGTCATGAAGAGTCGGACACGACTAAACGATTAAACAACAAACTGAAAATACAATAAACGCAATTACATTAGTGGAAGTTGCTTGCAAAAAAATATGTCTATTAGGGGAAATCACATACAAAGATGTGTGTAATAGAAAGAACCACGCACACAATTTTGTTGTGAGGACTTTATTTTAAAATTTCATTTTTTAAAAAATTGCATCAGAAAAACTGGGGAAGCACAGATTTCCCAGGGTAGCTGTGTTTCGATTCATGTATTGTTTTAAATATGTGTGAATTAGGCTGAACCAATTTTCTCTCCCACTCCTCACACGACTTATGCCAAAGGTCACACAGCCTGTGTTGCATGGATCTCTCTGCCTCCTTCCCTCTGGGAATCTCATAAACCTGAGTGTCCAGATTTGATAACCCACTTAAGTTGCCCCATTTCACCTCTTGTCATAAGGCCTGGCCAGTGTTTCCGATCAGCTGCCGCCATGTGGGACTTGTGTTTTGAGAATTTTGCAAGTGAGAGAAGGGAGAGATGGAAGCCGTTAGGAGTGGGAGGGAGAGAAATGTTACTGAACTAGCTGCTGAAATTAAAACTGCTTTTATCTCCTTCCTCCTGACCTATTTCTAACATAGGATTGGACTGGGTTCCCCACCACCACTTGAACATTAGTCATCCCCTTCCCCTCCCCCTCCCGCCTTCTCCGCAAGTTGCCATGTCAGCCCAGCGTCACATCAATTAAAGCACAGGGACCGTCATTTGTCACTTTGAATTTTCTCGCACAACACCAAACGCTTATCCATTTCTCTTCCCATCCCCGCCACTCTGCTTCCTCCAGCTGCATAGGACTGAGTTTTTATAGCATTAATGCGTGCCCATCCACTAATTCTTGCTATTAATTAAGAGCCAGGTTTATTTCCCCTCTGACCATTGTGTGGCCTTGCTCACATGACAAACAGCAAGAAGGAAGCGCTTTTATTTCATTTATTTATAGCGCATTGTTAAGTCGAAGTTATTCATTCATTTATTCATTCATTCATTTAAAGTGCATTGTTAAATTGGGGTAGATGTTCATAAATAGCCTCAGTCTTAGCAGCTGTATTTTGGCACAACTTTGGCCCCCTCACAGTGCATATCTACTCAGATGCGTATCTACTCAGGAGTAAAGCCCATTGGCTTCAATAGGACAGACAACAAGATAAGTTCGTGCAACCATGCAATAGGACAGACAACAAGATAAGTTCGTGCAACCATGATCCCACCTTTGTGTCTCTCTCACACAGAGAGTTTACACCTTTCTTTCAAGGCACTGGTACGTGATTCTCCCACCTCCCCATGTTATGCTCACAACAGCTGTGCAAAGCAGAGAAGGTTGGTCTGAGGGAGAATAAATTTCCAACCTATATAGTTGATTGTCCAACATTCTAACAACTAAACCACACTGGCTTACCATTGTTTGAAGTGAAAGAGGCGATAGAAGGCAGTTGGGGAATGGGCTGGTCGTGTATCTGTCCATAGATGCTCCTGGAATTACAGTGGTACCTCGCGTTAAGAACTTAATTTGTTCTGGAGATCCGTTTTTAACCTGAAACTGTTCTTAACCTGAGGTACCACTTCAGCTAATGGGGCCTCCTGCTGCCACCACGCGATTTCTGTTCTCATCCTGAGGTAAAGTTCTTAACCCGAGGTACTATTTCTGGGTTAGCGGAGTCTGTAACCTGAAGCATATGTAACCTGAGGTACCACTGTAGCTTCTCATTTTTCCCTGGGCCACTGTATAGGCCCAGGAGAAAATGCAAAGCGTGTGACACTAGGCAGCAGCTACTATCCAAAATGGCTGTGTGCTCCCTCCACTGTGGGAGCTCTGAATAGCAGGAGCTAGGAATCGCAGGTGTGGAGGGTGCCCAGCTTCCGCTCGCAAGCTACCTATGGACCTCTGCTGCCTTAGCCACTCTGAGAAAAGGTTGTTGGACTAGATGGGCCTTTGGTCAGATCCAGCGAAGATCTTCTCATGTCCTTAAGCCAGCAGACTTTCCGCACAACATCTTCTAGGTCAGGAGCAGCTATAGGAGCCAACTCCTAGGGGCTGAGGGGGCCTCACCCCCCCATTAAATATCCCTCCCAAGTTGATGGGCACTGCCATTCAAATGGCGTGTGTGCACCACGTCATGTGATTGATTAAGCTGGGTGGGACTTACCTGCCCCCCCCACAATATTTTATTCAAGTTGGCACCCCTGGGAGCAGCCCAGTACAACTTTGCGATTTCAGCAGCTGTACCTACACCAGTTCTTAATTTATTTAAGTGCCAGTTTCTGGGAGAGATGTGTACTTGGGAGCTTGTCTTGGAAACTGAAAGGGCACTGGAGGGCTAGCATCAGATTTGAATAGATGAGTCTGTTTCTCATTGGTCAGTTTCACTTCCTTTGAACCGAATCCCCTCGCTCGTGGTACTTGTCACTGGGTAGTACAAGGCAAGAGATCATTCTGGCTCCTGTGAAACCAGAGGTAGCTCTCTGGTTGAATGGGAAATGGAAGAGCAGTTGAAAGCAAAGAGAACCGCTGCCTAAGTACATGAAAATCAGAGGCCGCTTTTGATTAATCGAGGCCAAAGCGTGCTTTTCATTTTTAATCATTGTTCTTCTTCTTCTTTAATCCAGTGTTGCTACATCCGTTCATATGGAAAATACAGCCTTCCCAGACTTGGTTGAGCAATTTGCTGTCTCAGGACTGATCTGCCAACTTCCTCGCTGACGTGAAATTCCCCAGCGCCACCAAGTCGCGTTCTGATTCGGGAACGTGGTCCACCAGGTCACCTGGAAACTCTTTGGCACTGTTGCAGATGCATCTCGCTGCAGCACTGATGAAGACAAGGGGACAGAAATTATCAAACTGCCCCCCCCACCCCACCACTTTTTATCCTTTCCATTTCTGGATGGCAACTCACCGAACGCGGAGTCTATTTATTTCATTTCCAACCAAGCCATCTCTGGGAGAATAGAGTGACTTATATAACTTTCTTTTTAAAAAGGAGAGCAGAAGAAAGGAGAGAGAGAGAGAGAGAGACTCAGACATGTAAAAAAAACAAAAAACCCCAAACCCTAAAGTTATTGTGGCATTTCTACAATGAAATCTGGCATGCCATCACACCCACAAAGGGCACATGCTGGAAATCTCAGTTTTGGGGTGCTTAAAAGGTAAAGGGACCCCTGACCATTAGGTCCAGTCATGGCCGACTCTGGGGTTGCAGCGCTCATCTCATTTTATTGGCCGAGGGAGCCGGTGTACAGCTTCTGGGTCACGTGGCCAGCATGACTAAGCCGCTTCTGGCGAACCAGAGCAGCACACGGAAACGCTGTTTACCTTCCCGCCAGAGCGGTTCCTATTTATCTACTTGCACTTTGACATGCTTTTGAACTGCTAGGTTGGCAGGAGCAGGGACCGAGCAACGGGAGCTCACCTCGTCTTTGGGGTGCTTAGCCTGGCAATAAATAATCACTCCTAGAGGCCATGCTCCTGAACTTTGATACTCTTTGGGATTTTGGGATTTGAGAAGGATTTGCAACATTAGCCAGATCAGCGCAAGGAAATTTTGTTAAGGGCCACATTTCCTCAGATGGGGTATAATTTGTTTTCATCTCTTTCTAATGTTGTATTTTAAATCATTGTGACCCGCCCTGGGACCTTAGGGTTAAGGGTAATGAATCAAATTCATCATCATCATCATCATCATCATCTCCATGAATAGTAGGCCTTAGAGGCTGTAGACATTTCTGATTACCTCTGTTCATGACATCTCTAGTATACTCTTCCTCCATGTAACTGGAGCTACTGCAATACACTAGGTCCATTTCAGTTTATCTCTACCACATTCTTCTGAGATAGACAAGGCTATCACTACATACAGACTGAACGGTACTTTTAATGCACATTTAAAACAAATTTTCCTTCTCAAAGAATCATGGGCCCTGGAGTTTACCCCTTACAGAGTGACACTTCTCAGCAAACCCTAACAAACTACAGTGGCCAGAATCCTTTGAGGGGAGGGTGGAATGTGCTTTGAATGTGCTTTCAAATGTATAGTGTCAACACAGCCTTAGAAGGAATGATTGACCCAAGCAGATATTTTAAATCTGGGTCTCCCTGGCCCAAGTTGGATACTCTATTCACTCATCCCAGGATATGTTCTAAAGACATATGAGGCCACCACTTTTCTGAAGATCAGTGCCTGGGTGGGTGACTTCCTAGGGACCACGTGTTCATCACTTTGGCTTCCATAATGGAAAAAAACATAAGAAACATAACATAAGAAAAACATAAGAAAAAACATAAGAAAACAAATAGATAAAAATAAATCTACCTACAACCTGGTGGCCATATGCAGCCTTCCAACTTCTTCCATGCATCCTTCTCCAGGCCTGCTTCAGGTTAAGAACTGTTTCAGGTTAAGTATGGACCTCCAGAACAAATTAAGTACTTAACCCAAGGTACCACTGTAATTCATTTCAGAGGTCGGTTCTTAACCTGAAACTGTTCTTAACCTGAAGCACAACTTTAGCTAATGGGGCCTCCTGCTGCCACCGCGCCTCCAGAGCACAATTTCTGTTCTCATCCTGAATCAAAGTTCTTAACCCGAGGTACTATTTCTGGGTTAGCGGAGTCTGTAACCTGAAGTGTATGTAACCCGAGGTACCACTGTATGTATCTTTGTGTGTGTGTGAGAGAGAGAGAGAAAGAAAGAGAGAGACAGACAGACAGACAGACAGACACAGATACAGAAACAGAGAATGATGGATGAAGGAGAGAGAGGTACATCACCCATTTTGTTATTTAGCCCCACCCATTTTAGCATTGGCCCCACCCACCACTAGTGGCATGTGAACCCTGCCTATTTCCTTCCCATATGAATGCAACCTTCTGTTTAAAAACTTTCCCTTCCTGCCTCCCTTGCTGGGTCTCCATGTCTGCTTTCCTTCAGTTTTTCTATTCATACTTGGAAGAACGATTCCTGTGCATTCTGCCCCCCTGCCGCCGCTGCCACATAATTTGCTTCTATGGCCTTTAATGACCTGTATAAGCCTGGTTGCCTGTTCGAAACCATTCCTGACTGTCGCCTTGCTAGTTTCCTCTCCTTTCTGTGCCAGTCTTCTTTGCAGGAACCGCACGACATATGCTCCTGTGTCACTGTGTCCTTGCTGCTTCTGCACAGAGCAAAACTGACCACAGCACTCATGTCGCCTCCTACACAGAAGTGACAGCTGAAGGAAATATGTGTGGAGTGAAGCAATGAAATTAACTCAACATTTCTCCATTGGTGCTGGGCTGGAGCTCTCCAAGGTACTGATTTCTTCACCAATGTAACCAAATTCTTTCTTAGCCTTCAGCTAAGCCACTCAGCCAAAGGACTCAGGAACACAGGAGTCTAATACGGAGTCAGACCCATTGGTCTATCTAGCTCAGTATCCTCTACACGGACTGGCAGAAGCGCTCCAGTATTTCAGGCAAGTTACTCTCCCAGCCCTACCTGAAGATGCCAGGGATTCAACTTGGGATCTTATGTGTGCAAGGCAGATTCTCACCCACTGAGCTATGGCCATTCCATGCTCTTAAAGTAACACTAAAGAGGGTGATTCACGCAAAATCCTCTGGAATCTTCAAATGATTTCAGGTCTCCCCTACCCTCTGCTTTCC
The DNA here is from genome assembly GCF_951804945.1 of Podarcis cretensis. Taxonomy (NCBI): domain Eukaryota; kingdom Metazoa; phylum Chordata; class Lepidosauria; order Squamata; family Lacertidae; genus Podarcis; species Podarcis cretensis. Next base: position 24,173,123 of record NC_137182.1, on the reverse strand, counting down.
AGAAAACTTCCATGAGGCCTCCTCCCAAAAGCCCTTCTTTTCTGTGAAGTATTTGGCACAACTTCCTAGTCCCTAAAAACCCACTGCAGCCTTTGCTGTGTTGGCTTGGGCTGACGGGGGTTGTTGTCCCAAACAGCTGGAGGACACCAATTTGGCAAAGGCTGCCCTGCTGAACCTAAGCCTGACTGCAGTCACACTGTCTCCCCCCTGTTAACCCCAGCCTTGGTTTCCTTCCACTTTCTCGGTCATCTCTCTTATTTCCTTTTCTAGATTCTTGTCTCTCTTTGCTTCACCCTCTTCATTCCTCTCTGTATTCTGGGATGGGGTGAGGGGAGCTGGCTGCAGCAGAGACTCCCCGGCTTCTTCAGAAGAAGAGTTTGGATTTGATATCCCGCTTGACTTGCCGATCGAAAGGTCGGCGGTTCGAATCCCTGCGGCGGGGTGCGCTCCCGCTGCTCGGTCCCAGCGCCTGCCAACCTAGCAGTTCGAAAGCACCTCCGGGTGCAAGTAGATAAATAGGGACCGCTTACCAGCGGGAAGGTAAACGGCGTTTCCGTGTGCGGCTCTGGCTCGCCAGATGCAGCTTTGTCACGCTGGCCACGTGACCCGGAAGTGTCTCCGGACAGCACTGGCCCCTGGCCTCTTAAGTGAGATGGGCGCACAACCCCAGAGTCTGTCAAGACTGGCCCGTACGGGCAGGGGTACCTTTACCTTTTACTTTAAGGAGTCTCAAAGGGGCTAACAATCTCCTTTCCCTTCCTTCCCACAACAAACACTCTGGGAAGTGAATGGGGCTGAGAGACTTCAGAGAGAAGTGTGACTAACCCAAGGTCACCCAGCAGCTGCATGTGGAGGAGCGGGGATGTGAATCTGGTTCACCAGATTACGAGTCCACCGCTCTTAACCACTATACCACAATGGCTCCCAACTCTTCACCTCATCCCTGTCTCCTGGCCCCCCTCTCCTCCTCTGTACCACTCTCTGCCACAGCTTCTTCCTGCTCACTAAACCCTGTTACCTCTTCAGCTTCCAACACCTGCTCCTTCTTCTCTCTCTGACCACACATCATCCTACTACCACCGATCTCCAGGCTCTGAGCCAGGGGTGCCAACTTGAATAAAATATTGTGGGGGCCCAGGTAAGCCTTGCCCCACATAACCGACCACATGACACGGTGCACGCGCACACTCCCATTTGAATGGCAATGGCCATCAACTTTGTGGGGGCCCAGCCCCTTCAAATATTTTATTGGGGGGCCCTGAAGCCTCCACAGCCCCTAGGAGTTGGCTCCTATGCTCTGAGCCTTCCTCCCTTAGGGGTTCCCCAGCTGGTGCCTCCACCACTCCTCTGCATTCAGCCTGCCCATGACATAAAGGTATGGCAGCCTATGGCCATGGCCAGCTTTAACACTGAGGGATGGTTGATTTACTTTATGCTGTGCCTTTCCTTCATTGAATTCAAGGCAATATTCCTGGTTCTACTCCCCTGTTCCCCCAGAAAAACCCTGCAAGGTAGGCCAGGCTGCGAGATAGTGACTTGCCCAAGGTCCCCAATGAGCTTTGGGGCTGGGCAGGGGGATCTGAGGCTGGCTCTCCCCAAATCCTAGTCCACTACTCTCACTACTAGCCCAGCACACTGGCTTTTTGAATCTTTGAAAAGGAAGAAGCAAAAAGGGGTCAGGAGTATTCAAGGAAGGGACTTGGAATCCATGATGGGATGGACATTTCCAAAAGATGCTCCTGAAAGTACTGCAACTACCATAGAAACAGAGAATGGTAGAATTGGAAGGGACCACAAGGGTCATCTAGCAGGAACCTTTTGCCCAACGTGGAGCTCAGCCCCAAGACCCTGAGGTTAAGAGTCTCATGCGCTACTGACTGAGCTGTCCCAGCTATACCACCGCCCACAATAAAATGGGTGTCGTGGTTATACTTCCTGGACTGAGAATCTAGTGTGGTGTAGTGGTTAAGAGCGGTAGACTCGGAATCTGGTGAACCGGGTTCGCTTCCCTGCTCCTCCACATGCAGCTGCTGGGTGACCTTGGGCCAGTCACACTTTTCTGAAGTCTCTCAGCCCCACTCACCTCACAGAGTGTTTGTTGTGGGGGAGGAAGGGAAAGGAGAATGTTAGCCGCTTTGAGACTCCTTCGGGTAGTGATAAAGCGGGATATCAAATCCAAACAACAATTCTTCTTCTTCTTCTTCTTCTTCTTCTTCTTCTTCTTCTTCTTCTTCTTCTTCTTCTTCCAGTAATCTGAATGCCGCAAAAACAGCAAGAGGCACAGTGCAGAAATGTTGATGGGGCAAGTTAGAAGCTGCTGAGAAGTCCAATGTGTGGGAGGGCCTTTGGAGGCAAAGGGGAGACTGCGACCCCCTACCCACTCTGTCCATGGGACTGAGAGGGAACTATGAAGAATGTCAATGCCCTGTTGGTGGGTTCTCTTCGACTGAGAACCAGCAGTGGCCTATTGGAGCCCTCGTAGCTCAGGAATCTTTGCTAATGAATCTTTCCTTACCTGGTCAACCATTTCCAGTAGAGGGGGCCAGAGATCTGCACTCCAAGGGGTGGGGTGCATAGGCAATAAACAGACTTTTTTGGTATCACAACAATCTTTTATTTCACGCAACACCCCTCAGATTTACTCCCTGTCTTCATCAATTGACATTGAAAGATTTTTATTTGCTTCTCCAATGGAGCATTGCATCTGCCTGGGCAATAGTACTTAGTATTATTCTGCCTTCCTCAAAAGGGATAACTTCCTATTTATAATTTCTCCTTCCAACATCCTTCCTTCCTTGATTATATGCAGGGCAAGTTAGGGTCAGGAAGGCAGTGGATCCCTAAATATTACAGCTACTGCTGGGGTTTCGGTTTCCATTCAGGTGGACTTCATTTTTGTTTTTAAGTTTGTGTGGTAATTGATATTCCTCTCCTCTTCTCTTCCATCTGAAACTATTGAGTATCACTTGAGAGAAACTATGATCATGTCACAGGAAACCACCAAGGTAGGGTGGTTATTTGTCAGAAGCCTGTGTGTGTGTGGGAAGACATGCTACTGTAGTTACTGCTACTGTTTAAAATTTTCTGCAGTTAATAAGTGTATAAATGGTGATGTTGTTGTTTAGTCGTTTAGTCGTGTCCGACTCTTCTTGACCCCATGGACAAGAGCACGCCAGGCATTCCTGTCTTCCACTGCCTCCCACAGTTTGGTCAAACTCATGTTTGTAGCTTCGAGAACATTATCCAACCATCTCGTCCCCTTCTCCTTGTGCCCTCCAACTTTCCCAGCATCAGGGTCTTTTCCAGGGAATCTTCTCTTCTCATGAGGTGGCCAAAGTATCGGTGCCTCAGCTTCAGGATCTGTCCTTCCAGTGAGCACTCAGGGCTGATTTCCTTAAGAATGGATAGATTTGATCTTCTTGCAGTCCATGGGACTCTTGTCTCCTCCAGCACCATAATTAAAAAGCATCAATTCTTCGGCGATCAGCTTTCTTTATGGTCCAGCTCTCACTTCCATACATCACTACTGTGAAAACCTTAGCTTTAACTATACGGATCTTTTTTGGCAAGGTGATGTCTCTGCTTTTTAAGATGCTGTCTAGGTTTGTCACTGCTTTTCTCCCAAGAAGCAGGCTTCTTTTAATAAGTGTATACATGGTGGTAGTTATATGTTTTACATCCTGCTTCATTTCTCAACAGAAATCTAAATGGGTTTGTATATCCCAAGAAAAAGGGAGTCAGTACTAAAATAAAATAAAAATAACGCAAGACAAATCCCACATCCAAAACCAAATAAGAATAATTCCACATTTTAAGTAACAGTAATTTAACAATAAACATCTCCAAGCAATGCACAAAAGGAAATCATATACAAAAAGATCAACCTGCAGCTTTGAAATGCAACGTAATTTCACCCCTGATGCTCCTCACCTCATGACAGGAAGCACCCCAGTCACTCAGACAAAAGCAGATGAAAACAATCTCCCTGAAAGAGCAACAATGCACCTAGGATAAAGCCCACAGAAGTGGCAGAATCCTGCCGATTAAAATCTGATTTGCAAGACTAAAGTAAGGAAAGGGGTGGGGCCTGGAGCAGAATAGAGATGAGCAGAACTATTCAGACCCCGGGGGAGCAGAATGGCAAAAATTACAATCTCAAGTTTTAGAATTAAGAGGATGATAAAGTCGAGAACACTTTCCGGCATTTTTGATATTGAACTTGTTTGCCTAGAACGTAGGAATCTGGCTTCATTGGACCGAACTTCATGTTGGGGTGGGGTGCTGCAAGAATATTTTCTCACAATTCTCTATTCTCACAATTCTCCCTGTCTATCTATCTATCTATCTATCTATCTATCTATCTATCTATCTATCTATCATCTATCTATCTCCCTGCTCTTAATAGCACCCACAACCTGCCACTTGAGGATGCTGTCTCGCTCCCTGCCCCCCCCCCCAATTGCAGGCATGCATTTGAATCCAAAATAAAAGGGGAAGACTGTGGCTTGTGTTTTCATCATGTGGAGAGGCCTCTTTGGCCCGCCATCCTTTCCACCTCTCCCTCTAACCTCTTGCATGGATTCTGTACACCACAATTTGTTTCAGAGGGAACCAGATTGTGTCTGAAAACAAGCTTTCCCCCCTTTCTAACCGCTTGTGGGGTTACTCCAAACCCTGTCGGCCCGACTTAGTGTAACTCTGGAAAGCAGAGTCTTTGGGGCGGATGGCCAGAGGGGCTGCTCCTTTCATCAGAAGGATTAAAAGGCGAGGAAATGATGGGTACTGACCGCTAAGGGAGAGGTGGGGGGGCGGGGATGGGAACTGGTAAATATAACATGTGTTACAACTTCTTAGAAAGAAAAAGCAAAAAAGGGTCAGTGGTCTTGTCAGACGCTGATCCCACCCTGCACCTTCTTCTTCCTTCGTTCTGGAATGTGGGCATCAGGGAATTTGGGCGGGTGAGGAGGGGGAAGGAGGTGGGTGCATAAAAAGAAGACAGAGATGGAGGGACAAGGTAGAAGATGGGGAAGAGATGGGAAGAGGCAAGATGGGAGGGCAGGAGGAGTACTGGGCCAGGAATGAAGAAGATGGGCAACAGAATAAGGGAAAAGATTGGTGGTGTGATGAGGTAAATGTAGACTCTGGTTGTCTGAAGCATCCCTTCCCTGAGCTTCAGGTGATACTGCTTCAAAATATTGTGGCAATCCTGCCGCATTTGTGGGGAGGCCCTCCTTCTCCTCCAATAGCAGGGTCCAACAGCAGGGTTGTGAGGCAAAGGGAAAACCAAACAAAGCAGAGTGGTCCAAAATGGCGGGAGTCCGAAGCGCAAGCCCCATTACGGTAGGCAACAGGAACAAGAAGAGTCAAAGGCCGCCTTTGACTTATGAATATGGTCACCTGGACCTTGCCCAGACCCAACTGCAATGGGTTAACCCATTCAGATCACACCAATGGCCTCATCTCATCCAACATCCTGTTTCCCCACAGTGGCCAACCAGATGCCTGCAGGAAGTTCACCAGTGGGGCCTGAGGAAAATGGCCCCGCCACTTGTAGTTATTCTTCAGGGGCTAATATTCAGAGGCTCTGTGATCCTGGCAGCACAGTTCTGCCATCATCGATCGCTTCATCCTCCACAAACTTGACTCCTTCTTTTTTCTACAGTTGCCTAAGTTGGTGTGCCAATGTCGCTGCATGAATACAGTGGTACCTCGGGTTAAGTACTTAATTCGTTCGGGAGGTCCGTTCTTAACCTGAAAGTGTTCTTAACCTGAGGTACCACTTTAGCTAATGGGGCCTCCTGCTGCCACCGGAGCACGTTTTTTGTTCTCATCCTGAAGCAAAGTTCTTAACCCAAGGTACTATTTCTGGGTTAGCGGAGTCTGTAACCTGAAGCGTCTGTAACCCGAATTGTCTGTAACCTGAGGTACCACTGTACTTCCTTTTGTCTGCCCTGAATCTCCCACTTGGTTGGGTGGCCCTGGGTTCTTAGTGTTGGAGGGTAAAATAGTCCTTTCCCCAGATGTGGAATAATAATAACATCTCTCCGTTGGAAGCCATACATGCTTCCCAGCCTCCCACCACTGGCATTCCAGTTCCCCTCCTGAGCTGGAAGGACTTGGCAAATTGGTCACACATATTCTTCATACTATAACTCTTGGAACTGGAAGCGTTCCAAGACGGATGCCTCCCTCAAATCCCTCTCCAATGTTTCCTTGCCAGCCCTCCCCCCCACTCTGGCCCCAGGGCTCTCCTATCTTGTTTCCAGCTCTTCTTCCCTCCCTCCCCCCCCCCCCCCCCCGCTGCCGGCCCTTGCAATCTCTTGCTTTAAAAACCAGGAGCTGGGAACTTTGGGGGGCATTTACTTCAAGGTTCAAATGCTGGCCCTGAAGGCTGTTTCAGCCGCCAGGGCTTTGCTCAGGGGCAGCATGTCTTTGAGCATCTGCAGAGTGCCTTCTGCCCAGAGTGCTGGATTACTGCGCAGCTGTCAGGAAGGCAAGATCACGCTACAGCTGTTTCACAAACTTTACACAATCCGTAAAAGGTACTTACTGCTTCTGGTTTCATTTGTAAATGTCTCAAGGGAGACTGGGAAACTGAGGGAAAATACTAATACGGCTGATTGGACAGGATTGTAAAGCTGGGTATTATTTTGATTTTCGAAGCATTTCTGCTGCTCATTCCCCAACACCACCACACACAGCCTTACCCTCATTACTGTCTGCAGGACAATTCCACTATACAGTGGTACCTCGGGTTAAGTACTTAATTCGTTCTGGAGGTCCGTTCTTAACCTGAAACTGTTCTTAACCTGAAGCACCACTTTAGCTAATGGGGCCTCCCGCTGCCGCTGCACAGGCAGAGCACAATTTCTGTTCTCATCCTGAAGCAAAGTTCTTAACCCGAGGTAATATTTCTGGGTTAGCGAAGTCTGTAACCTGAAGCGTATGTGTCAGGGGCTCAGGAGCAGAGGCACAGGGAAGAGAGGAGATGGAGAGCGAAGGGGAAGAATCCGAGGGGAGCGTAGGAGAAGAGGACAGTGGACCGAGGGATTCCATGAGCCTCTCCAGCGAATCGGAAGATTCACAGAAGGGGGCGCCAGTGGCCAGGGGTAGGGGGTTCCCAAGGGGAATGCCCCAGGAGCAAGGGGGCAGCAGGGACTCCCAGAGCAGTAGCTGGAAATCAGGACCAGCTTCCCCACCAGAGCAGAGTGGGGGGGAAGAGTCCCAAGGATCGGGGCCAGTGCATTCCCCACCAGGGAGAGAAGATAAGGCAGGGCTGACCACGCCTCCATCAGAAAGTCGGACAACGGAGGAGAGGTCAGATCCGGCAAGTGTCCCGGAAGAGGGAAGCAGTGACCGAAGTACTGTAACGGTTAGGAGAAAGGTCACTGGGCTGGCGCGAGAGGCAAGTTCAAATGTACAGGAGCGCGGGACAGCAGAGAATGAGGATTGGGAACCGGGTCCTAAAGCCCGCTGGAGGGAGGGGGAGGAGCTAAGCGACTCAGCGTCGGAAGAGTCCAGAAAGGGCAATGCCCCAGCGGGCAGGAGTACCCAGAGGAGGAGAGAGCAGCGTAAAAGGTGGAGCAGGGCTAGGATCTTAAACTGGTGTCATAGGGGAGGAGACTCAGACGGGACTTCGCCGGTCTAGGCTTTAAGACGTAGAGCTGCGCGCTACGGCTTTGAAATGGAAACTGAACTTCAATAAAGACTTTTGTACATTACTACAGCCTAGCGTTGGTCCTCTGTGAGCTGGGACCTAGAGGCAGCTCTGACAGTATGTAACCTGAGGTACCACTGTACATGTAAATAAATCACCCATATGCTGATTTGGGAAAGGCCAGTTATGCCCATAATCAAATTGTGTGTTTTATTCAGGCCAAAACCTGGCAACGGGCTGCTAGTTTAAGGAGCTTTAAAAAGGTGTGAGGGTGGGGAGGGGAGATGAGGCAAAATCATCAGTGGAGGTTAGGTCCATCAACAACTGAGCCACAATAGAGCCTCCACATTCAAAGGCAGTATACCTCTTAGTGGCATATGATGACGACAAGCCAGAAATGGAGGGGCCACCTTGCCCTTGAAGTAGGATTTGACCTTGTCTGTCCTCCCTTCATGTCCAACACTGGAGAAGAGATGTGACTGGAAAGGGATTAACCCTTGGGAATCTTCTCTGTCTGTCTGTCTGCCTGCCTGCCTCTCTCTCTCTCCTCCCCCCAATTTCAAGCTGTTTTTGGATGGCATTAACTGAGCTATGCTAATGGCTTTCCTTCCTGTTCCTCTCTGTTTACACTGGCAAGGATCAGGTTGTGCTCCTGTAACTGGAGCTTACTTCCTTCCAGAAGATTAAGGAGTGCTTGCCTGGTAGCCCTCTCCCTCCAAAGGATGCTGACAAGGAGCTAAAACTAGTGATTAATATCCCAGAACAGGTTCTTAGATCTTCACTTCTCCCTCAGCATGTGGGCCAATATTCATTCAGCTGCCACCACAGTACTGTGTAACAAAACCTTCCCTGCTTGGCTCAACAGAGCCTGTTAATTCCTTTAGGAAGCTTCTGCTTTCAAAGCAAGGAGGGCTGGAGAAAGTTTTGAGGCCTGCTTGTCTGCAACAGTCAGTCACAGAACGAACTCTTATTTATCCGAAAAAAGCCTTGTGTTTCTGTACAGTTTCACAGCAGTATACATCTAGAATTTAAGACTCAGGAGCCCTTTCAGATTTGTCTTAAGCAATGAGGATTAGAAACATGGTGCCCCACCCCATATAAATAAGTAAACACAGAAATTGGAAGGACACCTATTCAGAAGCTGCTGGGTTTTTTCATTACAGAACCATGACTTATTTTCTTTGTGGCACCACAGCAGTTGTATATGTTTTCAGATACTCCTCACCTCAAGAGATTCCTCCAATCTTAAACCAGCATAATGACGACTTTATGCACACTGGCTTCCACAGAGCAAGGAAATGGACTTACATTTTGGACTTTCCAAGCATGTTTTTGGGATACAGTGGTACCTTGGGTTAAGAACTTAATTCGTTCTGGAGGTCCGTTCTTAACCTGAAACTGTTCTTAACCAGAAGCACCACTTTAGCTAATGGGGCCTCCTGCTGCTACCGTGCCGCCAGAGCACGATTTCTGTTCTCATCCTGAAGCAAAGTTCTTAACCTGAGGTACTATTTCTGGGTTAGCGGCGTCTGTAACCTGAAGCGTCTGTAACCTGAAGCGTTTGTAACCCGAGGTACCACTGTACTAGAGAGTCCACTTTTAAGGCTCTGGTGGAAGAGAGCAGCATTTAATTTCTAAAGGAGAGTTCATAGTTCATGTGGGATGCTCACACCTTCCTCTCAGCCTTTTGAGTCTGCTCCCAAAAGCTCAGTCAGTAGAGCATGAGACTCTTAATCTCAGGGTTCAAGCCCCACATTGGGTGACAGATTCCTGTATTGCAGGGGGTTGGACTAGATGATCCTTGTGGTCCCTTCCAACTCTACAATTCTGTGTTTCTAAGTGAGGGGTGGTGGTTTGGCCTGTGGTTTATTCACTATTGGTATGAAGACATTCTGTTTATTCTTAGAAGCACTTTCTTCATTCAAAATATAGGTTGCCTTTCCTCACATTTAATGACCACACACACACAGAGAGAGAACAAAAGAACCTGATTCCCTTACACTGGTTGCTTTCTGACAACCTGTCTATTAAGGATTCTTCCTGATTTGTTTGCAGGAAGGTTAGATAAAGTTGCATCAGGCAGGTGTAAATCATGCCATTTCCCCAGCACAAAACAAAAACAACAACGTCACAATTTGGGGAGCATGAAGCTTGTTGCACAGGTTCTCCAAATCAACTTTGAAGATGAAACCTACATTTGTCAGGAAGTGATTGAATCCCACCCCCAAATAGTAACAGTCTGGAAGTGTCCGCTTCCTGGAAAGCGTTTCCCCCCCCCCCCTTTTAGTGTTCCATTTGGGTTTCCCATCTGGGTTATATTTAGGGTGGCCACTTGTGCATTGCCCCCAAAAGTGACAACAGAAAAGAAAGGGCAGGGGCTATTTGCATATCATTAGCATGGGCTAATTTATATGCCTATGTAGAAATTATGGTGACAATTTCAACAGAAAAAAACAAGACATCTCACCATAGTGGAGAGGACTGTGACCAGGGGTCCTGCTCAATCTGCTGTCCAGGTGGTCACTGAAGATTGACCATTACCAGCCCCCTGCTTGTTCTCCCTTCTGAAGGTGACCTACCTTTAAAATGGCCTTAGACTAAGGCAGCCCTTCCAATAGAGGACTCCTTCAAATACACGACTGTCCTCTGATATGTAATGGACCATAGGACCTCTGATATGTAATGGACCATGTAATGGACTTTATTGGCCGAGGGAGCTGGCGTTTGTCCACAGACAGCTTCCGGGTCATGTGGCCAGCATGACTAAGCCACTTCTGGCGAACCAGAGCAGCACACGGAAACGCTGTTTACCTTTCCGCCGGAGCGGTACCTATTTATCTACTTGCACTTTGACGTGCTTTCGAAGTGCTAGGTTGGCAGGAGCAGGGACCGAGCAACAGGAGCTCACCCCATCGTGGGGATTCGAACCACCAACCTTCTGATTGGCAAGTCCTAGGCTCTGTGGTTTAACCCACAGCGCCACCCACGTCCCTATGGACCATAAGGAAGGACAAATGATCACGCAGGTTATACTTACTCCAAAAATAAAACAAAAACAAAAATAATAGACGTGGGTGGCGCTGTGGCCTAAACCACTGAGCCTCTTGAGCTTGCCGATTGGAAGGTCGGAGGTTCGAATCCCCGCGACGGAGTGAGCTCCAGTTGCTCAGTCCCAGCTCCTGCCAACCTAGCAGTTCAAAAGCACACCAGTGCAAGTAGATAAATAGGTACCGCTGTGGCAGGAAGGTAAACGGCGTTTCCATGTACTCTGGTTTCTGTCACAGTGTCCCGTTGCACCAGAAGTGGTTTAGTCATGCTGGCCACATGACCCAGAAAACTGTCTGTGGACAAACACCGGCTCCCTTGGTCTGAAAATGAGATGAGCGCCGCAACGCTATGGTCGCCTTTGACTGCACTTAACCATCCAGGGGTCCTTTACCTTTTTTTACTTCAAAAATATTGGGTGTGATCTGTACTAGCTAAGCATGTCTAGAGACCTTTCGGCACGAGGTAGGCTTATAAATAACAAGTGTGGACAGGTGAATTGAGAACTGCTGCCCCAATCCAGGCCACAGCAGGTATGCATGCCTCTTCAGTGAACAGAGCTACGAGTCACCTTCACCGAAAATGTATGCCATTTCACCACCACTATACATCTGCTGAAGCTGAAGGCAGCTGGGCAAAATGGTCATTTGAAAAGAAGCATCTCATAAGCCAGACTGATATTGCACACCCAATCGCCAAGGCCATGTTCAAAACTAGACTGTGGGACATAGATCATCAGGAACTAATGTCAGCTGTGGAAAAAACATGTTCCCCTCTTTATTTTTGACTCTCTTGGGTGCAGCAAATTAACCTTAATTATTTACAATTTTTGTTTAACCCGCAAGAAAGAAGGGCTTTTTCGCTGGCTAGGTTCAATTCTAATCCTTCTAACTTCCTTTGGGGTAGGTTTGTGGCTATGGAAGAAGGAGATAGGATCTGCCCATGTGATGCCCACCTGGTGGAAACTCTAGCTCACATGGCCCTTAAATGTAAAATGTATGATGATCTCTGCCATCAGTTTTTAGACCATCTATGTATTCCAACACGGAAACCAGAAATGGAGGTTATACGCTTCTTATTACAGGGGAGATACCAGGAGCTTACCAAGACAGTAGCTAAGTTCCTCTATTTGATTTTTTGTCTCCGAAGTATGCTACAGGATCCTGCCCTTGCTGGAGACCCACAGAGGTGAAATAGATTGCTCGCCTCTTCTTCCCTTTGGCAAATGACTGTACTGTTGAAATGGCGACCAGATCGCACTGGCTTATTTATTCTGAATGTTTGTAAGTGATGCCAATAAAGGTATGATACTGATGATGATGATATTGCACAGAGATGGTTTTGCAAAGAAGATTAAGCATGCAGCTTAATCACACAGGGAATGTGGAGGTTCGGTGGTTCCCCTGTGGCCTAAGTGCAGGCTTATCCACCTGCCGGTATTTTACAAGTTTATCCAATCTCGACAGAAAACCAGGGTTTGGGTTTTGACAAGTCAACAAAATACAAGTTCTGATCTTGACCTTTCTCTTCTGCAGTGGCTCTCTGTTTGTGAAATGCTTTCCCCAGGGACATTCGCCTGGCGCCTTCATAACACACCTTTAGGGGCCAGGCAAAAACATTCCTCTTCAACCAGGCCTTGGGCTGATTGACACCCGATGCCTTTTTAAATGTGTTGGGGGGAGGGGAAGAAGAAGAAGAAGAAGAGTTTGGATTTGATATCCCGCCTTTCATTCCCCTTAAGGAGTCTCAAAGCGGCTAACATTCTCCTTTCCCTTCCTCCCCCACAACAAACACTCTGTGAGGTAAGTGGGGCTGAAAGACTTCAAAGAAGTGTGACTAGCCCAAGGTCACCCAGCAGCTGCATGTGGAGGAGCGGAGACTCGAACCCGGTTCCCCAGATTACAAGACTACCGCTCTTAACCACTACACCACACTGGGAATTATCAGTTTGGTTCTGTTCTTAATTTTATTGTGCATTTTGATTTTTTTATTTTGTAATTTATACAAATTTAAACAACAAGAAGAACAACTTCTACCTCGCTCCACCTCATCCCCTCAGATTTCTCTGGGCTCCACCTTTCACCACCTGGGTTCTGTCTTCGTTCCACCTGTGCTGGGCCACAAATTGGAGCAGTATTTTTTTAGACATAACTAATGGACGCGGGTGGCGCTGTGGGTTAAACCACAGAGCCTAGGGCTTGCCGATCAGAAGGTCGGCGGTCCGAATCCCCAAGACGGGGTGAGCTCCTGTTGCCGGTCCCTGCTCCTGCCAACCTAGCAGTTCAAAAGCACATCAAAGTGCAAGTAGATAAATAGGTACCGCTTGGGTGGGAAGGTAAATGGCGTCTCCGTGCGCTGCTCTGGTTCGCCAGAAGCGGCTTAGTCATACTGGCCACATGACCTGGAAGCTGTACGCCGGCTCCCACGGCCAACAAAGCGAGATGAGCGCCGCAACCCCAGAGTCGGCCACGACTGGACCTAATGGTCAGGGGTCCCTTTACCTTTATCTTTTATGGGCGGTAGATCCTTGGTGCGAAAGAGTGTACACAGGTGGATTTGATAGCCTTTCGAGGCCCTTCCTGGCCTCCTCTTTTGAAGCGTCTGGGTGAAATTCTGTTTGGCAAGTCCTTCCAACTAGCAAGCAGGGAGGCCCTGGTAAACCTCCTGCATCTCCAAGAGTGGTCCTTTCTGATGAGATGTGACAGCTTGCATCGAAGGCAGGAGAACGGCCAATATCTTGGGGGCAAGCATCTTGCAGGAAGTGGCATTCACACACAGACAAACAGACGTACACTGAAGCTGAGTCAAGATGTCAGGCCTGAAACGTAACAGTTTGTCATTTCCTTAACCTTATAATTAACGGGCGATTCTTCCGAGCGGCGTTACACGCGCCTCTGTTTTTGTGTGTGCGCGCACTCGCTTGCATGAGCTGAGACGGAGGGCTGTGTGTGTGTGTGTGTGTGTGTGTGTACAGAGAAACAGTGTTGTGACAAATTTGCTTGCAGGAGAACAGCTGCCTCGCTTAGGGATAGATTGCACTGCATTTGCAATGACTCTTTGCAGGCAGAAATGCAAGTCCACCGCAGTGTGGAAAGCAGCTTGAACACGATACTACTGAGCAGATGGGGGTAGATTGGGGAGGGGGGAGAGGGGTGGGGAGGAAGCAGTTCCTGAAGGTCTACCCACATGCTGTATCACATGCACACAATGCTCACATATGCAAGGAAAACACAAGGAAGCTGGCAAGCTTTCTCTGTTGGCTCCAGGTTTAATTTTTTTTTTTTCCATGAGGCATTTTGGGTCCTTCTTTTCAGAATCAGATTCCTGGAAAATCTGTGCGGTGCAAATAGCTCCAATCGAACCAAGTGATTGAACCAAGCCACATAAGAACATAAACAAAAGCCCTCCTAGGTGGGGACAGCTTGTTTTCTCCTGCTCTGGAGGGTAGGGCAGGAACCAATGGCTTCAAATTACAAGAAAGGAGATTCTGAGGAAACATCAAGAGGAACTTTCTGACAGTAAGAGCTGTTCGACAGTGGAACGGACTCCTGCAAGACTCTCCTTCCTTGGCGGTTTTTAAGCAGAGGTTGGGTGGCCATCTGCCATGGATGCTTTGGTTGAGATTCCTGCGTTGCAGGGGCTTGGACTAGATGGCCAATAATAAAAATAAAAATAAAAATAAATTTTATTTATACCCCATCCTCCCCAGCCAAGACCGGGCTCAGGGCGGCTAACACCGGATATAAAAACAATTGATTAAAATGCAACTTAAAACTAAGATTAAAACACAACATTAAGATGCAGCCTCATTTCAGTAGAAACTCAAATCAAAAACTTTTGGGAGATGAAAGTGCCCTTGGGGGTCTCTTCCACCTCTATGATTCTAAAAGTTTATCCAAGCTGTGTACGCTCTGCACATTTAAAGCACATTTCCCCATCTCAAAGAATCCTGGGAACTGTGTTTTGTTAAGTGTGCTGTGATCTGGCACCCTGTTCCCAAGAGTGGCCAATCAGATGCCTTCCGGGAGGCTGCAAGCAGGACCTGAGGACCACAATACTCTCCCTGGCAACTGGTATTCAGAGGCATCTCCTGCCTCCGATAGACCAGAAGAATAGGAAACCTAGCCAGCCCTGCTGCAGGGAGCAGATTGGAGCACTAAAGAACAGGTTCTCAGAGCTCAAGCCACACTCTTGCCCAGCCCCCATTCATCTCAGTAGGACTTGTGAAGGAGAACTTCCCGGTGGATTGTGCCCTTGAGTTCTGGTGAAACCTCGGCTGAAAGGCATTCCGTAGCCTTGTGGCTAGACTCTTAATACAGTTGTACCTCGGGTTAAGTACTTAATTCGTTCCGGAGGTGCGCTCTTAACCTGAAACTGTTCTTAACCTGAAGCACCACTTTAGCTAATGGGGCCTCCTGCTACCGCTGTGCTGCCAAAGCACGATTTCTGTTCTCATCCTGAAGCAAAGTTCTTTACCAAGGTACTATTTCTGGGTTAGCGGAGTCTGTAACCTGAAGCGTATGCAACCTGAAGCGTATGTAACCTGAGGTACCACTGTAATGCACCCACAACGAATTCACTCAAATTGTCTTTCATGCACCTGCAACTTTTCGGCTGGTCTTAAGCTGCCAGTTGTGTGTGTGCGCGCACGCATAGACACACATGTGCAGTGACTCAGCAGCTATTTCAGTGTGGGTATTGAACTGGTTATTTCCCAAGGGGGTTGCCAGCTGTTACAGATGCAGCCTTCGCCAGTGAACGATTTCTGCTCTCATGCATCTGTGTGCTTAGAAATGAGAAACATTAGGTGAAGTTTGATGCAAATGCTCCCATGTGGGTAGGCTCCCCGCCCATTTCCACTTCGAGACTCAGGTTAGTCATAGTTTGTTTGGTGTTTTCAAAAATGAAACAAAGGTCTTTATTAAGAATAAGAAGAAAACGCCCACAACTTCCCCCACTTTCCCCAGTTCACTCAACCTTGCCTCCATATCGCTTGCTATCAATACACAATGTGGTTCAAAGAAGCTCTCAGACCTATATCTCTTGTTTTACTTGTTTCAGTTATTTGTGGATTAAAACTAATTCTCCAGAGCAGCTTCCATTAAAATAAACGCAACAGTATACCAGAGAAATGCACTACAGTAGTACCTCAGGTTAAGAACTTAATTCGTTCTGGAGGTCTGTTCTTAACCTGAAACTGTTCTTAACCTGAAGCACCACTTTAGCTAATGGGGCCTCCCGCTGCTGCTGCGCCGCCACTGCACGATGTTTGTTCTCAATCCTGAGGCAAAGTTCTTAACCCAAGGTACTATTTCTGGGTTAGCGGAGTCTGTAACCTGAAGCATATGTAACCTGAAGCGTATGTAACCCGAGGTACCACTGCATCTATCTATCATCTATTTATCTATCATCTATCTATATCTATCTATCTATCTATCTATCTATCTATCTATCTATCTATCTATCATCTATCTATCTATCTATCTATCTATCATCTATCTATCTATCATCTATCTATCTATCTATCTATCTATCTAATCATCTATCTATCTATCTATCTATCTATCTATCATCTATCTATCTATCTATCTATCTAATCATCTATCTATCTATCTATCTATCTATCTATCATCTATCTAATCTCTATCATCTATTTATCATCTCTCTCTTTCTCCCTCCCCACAGGAACATAAAAAAAAATCAAGGGGGAAAAAAGGAACATTTTTTAAAAATGACAGTGAAGATACAATGGGACACCTCCCAGAGTAAAACTGTTTTCAAATGCCAACAAAAAACTGGAAGGGAAGGGACTTGGTCAGCCTTCCGGGGGGGGGGGTGAAATTCTGTGTCAGGGACTGGCTTGATGAGAAAGAGTGGGGGAATCCACCGACCAAGAGCCCCCCAGGGAAGGTGCAGAGGAAGAGGATTTTGAACCCAGCAACTGGTGGTGGGACAGTGGCCATACCTAAGAGGAGGGGAGAAGCTGGGAAGTGCTAGAAGCAGCGGGCTTGAGGGATAGTGAAGAGACTGGAGCAGACAGGTATTTTGTTAATAATGAATTAACTCGCTCAGTGTAATTTACTGCTGGTTTGCCCTGTCCTACTTTCCCCCTTACTCACCTGAACTAAAAAAAAGCCCCCAAACTTGTCACCTTTCACCACAGAGGCTTGGTATGTCCCAGTGCTATGTGGCCAACATGAGTCAGGGTAGAGTTGGGTGCTTGCTTGTTTCAATGCAGTGGCACCGCCATTTACGAACTTAATTTGTTTCAGATGTCCGTTCTTACACCAAAAGCGTTCTTAAACCAAGGCACGCTTTCCCCAATGAGGCTTCCCGCCCGCAGTGCCCTTCCACCGGTCAGCTTCCGTTCTTCTTCCAGGGCAAAGTTTGCTAGCTGGAACACCTACTTCCGTTTTTGCGGAGTGCTTTGCCCGAATCGTTTGTTAACAGGACTGTTCTTAGACCGAGGTACAACGGTATCTACAGACTTTCTATATACTGAAGGTTGCTTCAGGGCCCACAGGGCTTTGCAGAAACAGTTTGGGTGGATGTGTCTCCTTCCTGGAGCGCAATGAGACAACAGAAGGCTTGGACCGGGTCATTCTCCCAGTACATTGATTCATATACTGTATATATTTTTAAAAGGGTGCAAGTGTTTCCATTAAATAATGGTGAAGTTAGCCAAGAACTGCAAGCAACCTCTCTACAAAGACCTGAGGAACGAGATCATCACCCCACTCATACTAACCATCCCAGGGCACTCAACCGCTGCCACAATGTGAATTCTTCTATCAGATCAAAATGAGCAGATAACAGCAAAGGTTGCTAGGTTCATAGCAGGGGCAATCAGAATAAGGGCCACTAACTGACTGCTGATTCAGGACTTTAAATTGTGCTCTTATATCAAATTTCCCTTTCTGCGTATACTGTAATGTTTTATTGTTGCTGTTATGTACTGAAGTTCTCACCCTGGGCCAGCAGGGGGATACTGCAGATAGTTATGCAAATGAAGGATCGAAAGTGACGTTCAGTGATTGGATAGCTTGTATGCAAATGAAGGATTGAAAGTGACGTTCAGTGATTGGATAGTTTGTATGCAAATGAAGGATCGAAAGTGACGTTCAGTGATTGGATAGTTTTAGAAAGTTGTTACAGTAACAAGGTACTGGAGCTCTATATAAGCAGGCTGACTGAGCCCTTCAGTTCAGTTCTGTTCCAGCTTACAAATAAAGAGCTGCTTTGGAAGAATCGCTCTTTATTTGTAAGAATTGCGAATAAAGTTTTATCTATCTCTCTCTCAACAACTTCATCTGCAAGCAACTGTGGGGAAATGGGATTAGGACTCGAGAAGCACCTTGGTGGATGAGACCAAAGACCTACTGAGTCCAGCTGCTTATTCCTCAAAGTGGCCAAACAGATGGTTCTGGGAAGCCCAACATCAAATATTGCCAATTTGATCATGAGTGTGTGGGAAGGAATGCACTCTTGCTCAAGTCTTCAGCCTTCTCAGATGGGACCCACCTTTAAACCAAGCATACATTGGGAAACCCCCTTTTTAAAAAACCGCATATTTGAATTGCTGGTAGTTCTGCTATTATGACCCATCTTGAATTAGGCCACGATTTAACAGTGGGTCCCTCCTTCCCAAAGACCAATGCAAAAGGGTCTGCAAACAGTAGAAGCAAAGAATCTCTCCATAGCTCAGTGGTACAACACCCGCCCTGCGTGCAAAAGGTCCCAAGTTCAAACCCCAGCATCTCCAGTTGGGCAAAGACCTGTGGCCAAGACCCTGAGGAGCTGCTGCCAGTCAGTGTAGACAATATTGAGAAAGGCTGATCTTTAATGAAATGAAAAAAAAAATGTTTAGAGTAACCTTTGTTAAAAAACCAGAAGCCTTTTTATTAGGTATTGTAGAAGCGAAGATTCCAGAAGACCAGAAAAAATTGTTTATGTATGCTACGACGGCCGCCCAAAGATGGCAAACCAAGTTAATGGACTATGCTGAAATGGCGAAACCAACTGGAAAGCTCAGAATTCAATATGACAATAAATTTTAAAAAGAATGGGAAATGTTTATTACATATTTGCAAAAGCATTGTAAACAGGTTAATACATTGGCAGGGTTTTAAGAGCACTTGTCATTTTAGAAATAGTATAGGAAATTTGAGGTAGAAAAAATAATCTGGAGTAGAAATGATATGCAGTTGAAAAGGAAACTTAAGTCATGGGATTCGGAGAATCCCATTTTATGGATTTAATACTGCTTTGTGTATATTTTCCCTTGTTTGTGTTTGTTGTGGTGGTGTTTGTTGTTGTTTGTTTTTGTTGAGAATTTAATCAAAATATTATAAAAATAAGAGAGAAAGGCTGACCCAGTAAAAGCAGATTTGTATGTCCTTGAAGAAATCCAAGATGGGCAGTCATCATACTAACTTAGGTTGGCTGAAGGCAGGGGGATTTCTTCTGTAAGGATGTTATGCTTTACTTTCTTCCTTTCCTGGCTTGATGACACAAGGTATTCATTACATTTATTTATATTTTCCTTTGCCGAGGAGAAAGTAAAGCTAGAATGAATTAACACGTTCTTACATCGAGGCCGCTTCTCGTTATAACACTTTCCCTTCTCTTCCTAATGAGTTCTCACGAACAAATTCTTCCCAACACAAAGGGCTGGGCTGGGAATTATAGAGGGAACATTATCTTCTGACAATAAACAGAAAGTAAGCGAGACACATCTTTTTGTGAAGCCAACCTCCCTTTGGAGAAGCAAACCTCTGTGTTACACAGAACCCTTTTGCAGACTTCGGTGTTGAGAGGAAATGTCCAGACACTCTCTGAGAGAGCCAGTGTGGTAGAGGGAAGGGATAGGGAACTTGTGGATCTCCAGAAGATGTTTATGGCCACTGGTCTTGCTGGCTGAAGTTGATAGAAGTTGGAATCTAACAGTGCCTGGAAGATCGCAGATTATCCACTCCCACCCTCAAGCTTTTGTATACAGTGGTACCTTGGGTTACATACTGTCAGAGCTGCCTCCAGGTCCCAGCTCACAGAGGACCAATGCTAGGCTGTAGTTATGTACAAAAGTCTTTATTGAGGTTCAGTTTCCATTTTAAAGCCGCAGCGCGCAGCTCTACGTCTCGACCTTAGACCGGCGAAGTCCCGTCTGAGTCTCCGCCCCTTCCACACCAGTTTAACACTCTCGCTTTGCTCCACCTCTTCCTAAGTTCCTTTCTCCTCTGGGCCCTCCTGCCCGCTAGGGTTTCATCCTTTCTGGACTCCTCTGACGCTGACCCTGATGATTCTTCCCCCTCCTTCCGGCGGGCTTTAGGACCTGGTTCCCTATCCGGGCTACCTTCTGTGCCGCTCGCCTGTACATTTGAACTTGGCGCGCGCGCCCAGCCTGCAACTTTCCTCTTGACCATTTCCTCGCTCTCCGATGGAGGCGTGGCCAACCCTGACTCATCTTCTCTCGCTGGTGGTGCATATGTGGGCTCTGATACCTGGGACTCCTCCCCCCCACTACGCTCTGGTGGGGAAGCTGGTCCTGATTTCCAACTGCTGCTCTGGGAGTCCCCGCTGGCCCCTTGCTTCTGGGGTGTCCCCCTTGGGTCCCCCCTTGCCCTGCCCATCGGCGCCCCCTTCTGTGAATCTTCCGATTCGCTGGAGAGGCTCATGGAATCTATCGGGCTGCTGTCATCTTCTCCTACGCTGCCCTCGGATTGCTCCCCCTCGCTCTCCATCTCCTCTCCTCCCTGCGCTCCCGCTGAGTCCCTGACACATACGCTTCAGGTTACAGACTCCGCTAACCCAGAAATAGTGCTTCAGGTTAAGAACTTTGCTTCAGGATGAGAACAGAATTCGTACTCCGGTGGCGCGGCAGCAGCAAGAGGCCCCATTAGCTAAAGTGGTACCTCAGGGTAAGAACAGTTTCAGGTTAAGAACGGACCTCCAGAATGAATTAAGTACTTAACCTGAGGTACCACTGTACTGCCCATATAACTCTGAAGCCGAAGGCCTTGTAATATAATGGAAACTCTCCAAGAAATACTGTTTATGCAACACCAGTGTTACCCAAATATTTGGTAGCTGCTGTGGCACACTTTTTACTGAATTAAAAGAATTAACACGTTGTTGTCTCCTCTTTGTAGCTCAGTAGTAGAGCACAGGCTTTGTATGCACAAGACCCCAGGATCTCTATTTGGCACATATTGCTAGGGCTTGGAAATACTCTATCTGAAACCATGAGCTGGACAGGTTGACATAAAGGCAGTTTTATATGTTCCTAGTATGTTTTAACTTCCAGGCTGCCTTTCTGTGCTTTTGATTGCTGTGTATGGGGCAGGGGTGGGGGTATGGTTAGACAGAGAAACTGTGTGCGATAAGGTGGGGGTGTAAACATACTAAATAATTTAAGCAAATAAATAAAATGAGAGCAAGGCATACTTTTCAGGCTCATCCAGCTCAGCCCCACTTGTCCCATGGGTCTAAGCAGTTTTCGCTTTGCCCTGCTACTTTCCCCTGGAAAACCCACGCTTTAGCGCTAAATCAGACCACACGGCAATTGGCCCTGTATACCTGAAGGAGCATCTTCACCCCCATTGCCCAGCCCGGACACTGAGGTCCAGCTCCGAGGGCCTTCTGGTGGTTCCCTCATCGTGAGAGGTGAGGTTACAGGGAACCAAGCACAGGGCCTTTTCGGTGGTTGTGCCTGCCTGGTGGAATGCCCTCCCGGCAAATGTAACACAGATAAACAGCTATGTTATTTTAAAAAGACATCTGAAGGCAGCCCTGTTCAGCGAAGTTTTTAGTGTTTGGTGTTGCATTGTGATTTTCCTATTTTTTGTTGGGTGCCACCCAGAGTGGCTGAGGAAACCCAGTCAGATTGGCAGCATATAATAAATTATTATTATTCTCTGAGGAAAACCCGGTTGCTGTTTGTTCCGATTCAGTGATAAATCATGGATTTGCTGTGGGGAAAATTTGGGGCGGGTGGGTGTAAATGAGCCCTTGATCTGTGTAATTGTGAAGAGTAAGGATTCCCACTTTCAAAGAAATTCGTTCCCTGTGTTTCTGTGTGAGCCACTGCTAACCCCAGAGTGCCTCTACAATGAAAAGAGTGATTCATTCAGAGAGGCAAAGGGGTCACACTTGAGGGTCTGCTATTCCAATACCTTTCTTGCCACTGGGAGCAACTGAATGGGAGGCAACACCTGATGGAGAGACGAGGCCAACCAGTGGAGGCTAACCAAATGCCACTGTAGCACCCTGCTTGTGGTTAACACTTAGCTGGAATGAAATATTCAACGCAGCAATAGAGAAATTAAAATAATAATTTATTTGTCAGACAAATAAATATGAGGCACAGTGGTATATGGTTACCAAGCTCTGGCCTGGCCTCTTGCCATTCTGGCCAGCACTTATATTTCCTTAATCCAGCCCCCTTGCTCCTCCTGTGGCTGCCTCTGTCCAATCAGCCTGGTTAAAATTCCTATTGGCTGTTTGCTAGAACCAGTCACAAAAGATACACCCATTTCCTTCTGCCCTTTTATGGGACACAAAGAGCTATCTATAAATGACAAATAAGTAGTAATATATCTTACATGTGTCTCAACAAGGAATCTTAATTACCAGCTCACCTCTTGCCCTCCTTGCCCTATTGCCTTCCAAAACAGATGGTTAATCTGGAATTTTTATCTTAAACATATGTCAAGGATTTTGAGTTCACATCAACATTGAGAGATCTCCTTCATTTGAAGGTTTCCAAACAAAAGGCCTGACAACCATATATCAGGAGTGCTCGATGGCGTCTCCTGTCTGGCAGGAGGCTGGTGGCTGATGGCTGACTTAATTTCAGGATAGTTACAACTCTTACAACTATATGAAATAAGAATCTAGCATTTCTTAAATCCTTTGCATAATTATATTTAAGCTAATATATTTAATACATAAATAACCTTTTAAAAGGAAAAGAAATCTTAAAAGGATCTTAGTTTAAGAAAGAAACAGCTTTAGAAAAGACTTCCCAAAAATGTTCTCTTTCTGCCAGCTAGATGCTTTTTCCCATTTGCTCTTGGCCTTTTTAACCTTAGGAAGAAGATATGGCTCATTTTACTATTTATCAACCCTTAATTTGTAGGGTCAGTGTAACCTTGGCTGTCAGCCTGTAATTCCCTTTTTACGACTTTGAGAATTGTTTTCTGCTATAAATCAGGGGGCCCCCTTGTCTAGGAGTAAAAACATTGCCAAGGTTCTTAGGCAGCTGCTCTTCTGCCTGGCATGAAACATTTGAAAATCTTTAAGCTTTTTAAGATACAGGCCCTGATCAAAAAATATAAGCTTTGATAAAAATGCAGGCTTATGATTAGATGCCTCACCACCAAGGCCAGAGCAGTGACTCATGGAGAGAGGCGGTGGGCAGCCTCTTTTTGAGAGAGAGCCCTTTCAGAGTTCCCCCAGATAATTTCTTGCAGTAAATAATTTGGGAGTTACTGTGCCAGCTTCACTTGGGGAGGCTGAGAATGCCACATCTTTTCCCCATGTGTTGCATTGTAGGTCCAAGTAGCCAAAATGACTTAAAACAAAAAAGGACATTTCAGGAATGTCAGTGATTGCAAAAGATCCAGGTTTTTTAAAGTACACGTTGACACTGATTTCAGCTGAGCTCTGTCACCCTCAGTTGCCTGTGGCTCTTGTTAGAAGGAGAGGCCACTGCAGGTTCATCTGAAATGGAAAAGTACCTGCCAGTTTTAGGTATATACTGGAGATGGAGGGGGCTGAGGATCAACTGTATTTAAAAAAAATAAAAATCTATTTGTATTTGCTAATAAGTGGTTTTTTTTAAGGTAAGGGAAAAAAACTTTCTGCAAAAGGTTCCTCAAATGGCAGGGTAGGAAACCTGCCACTTTGGCAGTGATTTATTTTTGGTTTCCCCCCAGCAAGGGTGGCCATGTGTCCTTCTTTACAGAGGACTGTTCTCCATTTGAAGGACTGTCCAAACTGGGATTAAATATACAGAACCCTAAGAAGGGAGAGAAGAGGATTCAGGAGAGTTAAAATGAAGTACACTGCTCATAGCTAAACTATGGAACTTGCTCCCAGGGGAGGCAGTGATAGCCACAGACTTGGGTGGGCTTTAAAAGAGGATTGGGCAAATTCATTAAGAGCTAGGCTAGACAATCAGTGGCTACATGAGGGCTGTGTTTTGCAGTAATGCAGTAATAAGAATTGCAGGCGGGCAAAGCGCAGTTGTGACAGCAGCCACAAAATTAAAAGGTGCCTGCTTCTTGGGAGAAAAGCAATGACAAACCTAGACAGCATCTTAAAAAGCAGAGATAGCACCTTGCCAACAAAGGTCCGTATAGTTAAAGCTATGGTTTTCCCAGTAGTGATGTATGGAAGTGAGAGCTGGACCATAAAGAAGGCTGATCGCCAAAGAATTGATGCTTTTGAATTATGGTGCTAGAGGAGATTCTTGAGAGTCCCATGGACTGCAAGAAGATCAAACGTATCCATTCTTAAGGAAATCAGCCCTGAGTGCTCACTGGAAGGACAGATCCTGAAGCTGAGGCTCCGATACTTTGGCCACCTCATGAGAAGAGAAGACTCCCTGGAAAAGACCCTGTTGTTGGGGAAGATTGAGGGCACAAGGAGAAGGGGACAGCAAAGGACGAGATGGTTGGACAGTGTTCTTGAAGCTACGAACATGAGTTTGACCAAACTGCGGGAGGCAGCGGAAGAGAGCAGTGCCTGGTGTACTGGGGTCCATGGGGTCACGAAGAGTCGGACACGGCTAAGTGACTAAACAACAACAACAACAACCTCTTTGAAGGCTTCCCACAGGCCAATGTGAGAACAGGATGCTCAACTTAATCCTGGAAGCTGCCCATCAACAGTTAGCAAGCCAGACAGCAGACTCAGCTGTCAGATTACCTGGCCTCAGGCACCTTCACTATGGTCCTTCTGTTGAAATTATTTCTTAATTTGCATCTATCTGCATATCGCAGTACACATTATCTGTTTTTTTGATGATGCAGGTTTATTCTGCAGCATGGCATCGAAGCATTAATGACGCACTGGTGGTGGAATTATACTGGATCGTCCACACTTCCTTCTGTTTTATTAGCTGCTCTGTGATATTCATTGTTACCACATTATTGTCATCTGGAGGGGCGACTCTTGCAGTGTGGTACAACAAAAGTGGGGAACAAAGCAGCGTTGGAACATTGGAAGTGTACAAAGTTTCAGGATTCTCAGAAAGGAAGTTATAGGACAGGCACTGGTTGCAACTGAAGATGTGTGACCACCCTGAAACATCTGCAGATACAAACAGTGTTGAAACCAGGGTCAAGTATAAGCATTCCAATTTTGTTTGCACCAGGGGCAGACTTGGGTAATAAGACTTTGGTAATGAGGGAGAGTCAAATTTGGCGCCCCCTGCTGCAGCAGCTCCTTGGGCCCTGTAGAAAAAGTTCAAAGAGGTCTATGTACTTGGAAGGGATGCGGGTGGCACTGTGGGTTAAACCACAGAGCCTAGGGCTTGCCAATCAGAAGGCTGGTGGTTCGAATCCCTGCGACGGGGTGAGCTCCCAATGCTCGGTCCCTGCTCCTGCCAACCTAGCAGTTTGAAAGCACGTCAAAGTGCAAGTAGATAAATAGGTACCACTCCGGTGGGAAGGTAGTGGCATTTCCGTGCGCTGCACTGGTTCGCCACAAGCGGCTTAGTCATGCTGGCCACATGACCCAGAAGCTGTATGCCGGCTCCATCAGCCAATAAAGCGAGATGAGCACCGCAACCCCAGAGTCAGCCAATGACTGGACCTAATGGTCAGGGGTCCCTTTATCTTTACCTTTAGCAGTGCTGGAGGGGCAGGGAAGAGGTGGAGGACCTGCCCTCTCCAACCCAGGGCACACAAGCACCCAACACTTAGCTCCCCATCATGCATGGAAATAGCCAGGATTTTTGTTGAGCTTTTTTGGGGAGATCACAGGTAAAAATCCCCCCCAAATAGGACGTTACAGGTGGCAGGCATTTGTTAGGAGGCCAGGCTTCTGCTAGGGGCTGCAGAAGCCCCTTGTTGACTATGCCAATGCCCCTCCCTCGCCTATGGAAGCACCTGTGGCTCCCCCAAGCACCACCTACGCTTGGTCCGGAAAAATAAGTGTCCTGGCTGC
Source organism: Podarcis cretensis (assembly GCF_951804945.1). NCBI lineage: Eukaryota > Metazoa > Chordata > Lepidosauria > Squamata > Lacertidae > Podarcis > Podarcis cretensis. Next base: position 24,147,250 of record NC_137182.1, on the reverse strand, counting down.
AGGAGCCCCCTGATAGTGCTAGAGAGGAGGAATCAGCGGCTGGAGTCTCGGGGTGCCCCCTCAATCTGGTGCCCTGTGTAGGGGAAATGCCCTCACCGCCCTAAATCCAGCACTGGTTTGCATCTGCAAATGTTTCAGAGGAGTCACACTGCTTCATTTCCAACCAGTGCCCATCCCGTAACTTCCTGCTGAACTCCTGAGTGGTACAGTGGTACCTTGGGTTACAGATGCTTCAGGTTACAGACGCTTCAGGTTACAGACTCTGCTAACCCAGAAATAGTACCTCGGGTTAAGAACTTTGCTTCAGGATGAGAACAGAAATTGCATGGCGGCAGCAGGAGGCCCCATTAGCTAAAGTGGTACCTCAGGTTAAGAACAGTTTCAGGTTAAGAATGGACCTCCAGAACGAATTATGTTCTTAACCTGAGGTACCACTGTAGTTGCCGAGTCACACTACATGTGTCGCCCAGTGTCCACCCTATTTTCAGCTGGTTCAGAGGAGCACTTCAGTGGCACACTTTAAAAGTATTTTGCAGTATTGTGTGGCATAGGCACAAGAAAGGAGCAGCTATGTCATTTCTCCATAGTGATGTCAGAGTCACTTGTCCAATAGGAGCCTGAGAGGCCACATTCCTCAAAGAAAGTAGCCACAACTCCTGCAGAAATAACACAGGTTGTATGTGGAATCCTGAAAGACTGGCATGTTTATGTTGGCATAAACCAGGGATGGGGGAAACTTCCAGATTTTGTTGGATTCCAGCTCCCATCGGATTCAACCAACGGTCAAGGATCAGAGTTATAGCCCCCTCTATGCACTGCTTGGGTATTCCTTGAGGGTGGAGCAGTTTATACGTTCTGAAATAAATAAACTAAATTAACATCTGGAGGGCCACAGGTTCCCCGCCCCTGCAGAAAGCTTTAGTGGAGTAGAAAGCACTGCATCAGAGGTTTTAATTCTATTAATGTTTAGTTGTTTTTAAATTATATTTTCCCTGTTTTTAGTGATTCTTGTTTTTATCCATAAGCTACCTTGAGTCCTATCAAGGAAAAATGTGGAGTACACTTTATTTCTTTATTATGTTCTGTCCTATGCAAAACAATTCATTGGCTACAATAATGCTTTAACTCTTAAGTGCTATGCCTTTTGCACCAGGCTTGGGTTAGTTATGTGTTCTAGTAAAGAAACAAAGCGGAACTCACAAATCTGCCGTTCCCTGCTCTAAGGTGCTTCAAGATTCCACTGGCTCTTGAAGCAGACCTGCTTAGTGAGCATTCATTCTGGTTTGTTTGCACAGAAATTATCTGAAATCACCCAACATTGCCTTTAACCCACTTTCTGGTACATTTTCCCATAATTTTTCTTACTGCAAAAATTCCATGGGTTTCTTGTTGTTGTTGTTGTTGTTTTGTAAGTGAGTTTGTTGTGCTAGTGTGCCAAATCCACTATATTCACTCAACCTAAATTGCATCATTAAGCTATTTCATAATTAAATCATTCTCACAAGATACAGTGATACCTCTGGTTACAGAAGCTTCAGGTTACAAACGCTTCAGGTTACAGACTCTGCTAACCCAGAAATAGTACCTTGGGTTAAGAACTTTGCTTCAGGATGAGAACAGAAATCATGGGGCGGTGGCGCGGTGGCAGCGGGAGGCCCCATTAGCAAAAGTGGTACCTCAGGTTAAGAACAGTTTCAGGTTAAGAATGAACAAAATAAAAAAATTCCTTCCAGTAGCACCTTAAAGACCAACTAAGTTAGTTCTAGGTATGAGCTTTCGTGTGCATGCACACTTCTGAAGTGTGCATGCACACGAAAGCTCATACCTAGAACTAACTTAGTTGGTCTTTAAGGTGCTACTGGAAGGAATTTTTTTATTTTGTTTTGACTATGGCAGACCAACATGGCTACCTATCTATAACAGGTTAAGAATGGACCTCCAGAATGAATTAAGTTCTTAACCCGAGGTACCACTGTAGTGGTGGTTTGGAAGCAACCTTTGTTATTTTTGATGCAATACACTAAAACAGCCATCCCTCCAGTGAAAGTATAAAGGAGTTTGTATTGGGGGCCAACTTCTTGCAGTTGCCAACACAGAGCTATTGTGGTGTAATGGTTAGCAGATTGTCAGGTGAGGACAGGGGAAATCCTTGTTCAACCCCCAACTGAAGCATGAAGGAGGTGACTTTGGGCCAGTCGCTGACTCTTCACTTAACCCACCTCACAGGGTTGTTGTGAAGATAATGGAGATAATGATGTAGTAATTCAATAGTAAAGACTAGTGTTTGAGCTGCACAAAATTACTTTCCAATGGAAGGCAAAATGTTTGTCATACAGAGATGAACAAGAGGGGTACACATAAATGCTACAATGCTAAAATTCAAATATTGCTGTTCCTAGAGCCTTGGTCATTTAAAAAAGATGTTGTGTGGGTGTAAGCCACATTGAAAGCCCAGCCTTGAGTTCTAAAATGCCTGTCCACTAGCAGCTAGCTTGTCACTGGTAGGAGACAACAGTTTAAAGGTGAATTCCTGGCATTTTAAAGACAGCAGCAACTTTGTTTCTGGACAATATGATGTGCATCTCCTGTGGTTGAAGTGAATGCTGCTAGAGAAAAGTATAGAATACAATTATTTTAGGCCAGAATCTTGACAGTAGAGTTTGTTCGGCTTTTTCTTTCCTTTCTTGTCTTTTGAGAACCGTAAAATATGCCTTGGGCATGAGATGCAAACTCATTCCACTGTTGCCTCTGGTCAAAAGGTGTTGCAGGTTCTTGCAGTTCTTCCAAAGCTCTCCAAACCTGTATGAGTTTGGGAGAGTAGCAGGACAGAAGAAAGTGAGTTTGTATACAGAAAGGGACCTGTTTCATAACACCACTGGCTCCCTTAGAAAGCATTTTACAGATCTCTGCTTCACAGATCTCTGTTTTCTGTTGTGTTTCCTCCCCTAAAATCCTAGAATGGACAGCTGCTTTATTCTGTTTTATTGTTTCCTATCTCATTTCTGCCCCTTTCTTGTAATCCTTGAAGCTTACAGCGGCAGAGTGGACCTTACAGGAAGCCGGAAGAGGGTTTTTTGCATACAGGAGGAAGAGACAGAAGGAACCCCTCCAAACAATGAAAGTTGTGAATGGGTTGAGATGGCTGCTAAACTCTGTCTGATGGGACAATACACAACCCCCCTGGAGAGACAACCTGGCCCATCAAACCAGCTCTACTCACATCTTCACAGAGGGGGAGCACATCCCTTGGTTTACATAGCATCAGACAGACCTTCCTGCTGGTGCTCTGGGTGTCTGCAGGGATTTCCTGATCTAACCTTAAACACAAAACTGTTATGAAGACTTTGTGAAAACTGCCAGAATAACACCCTCCCAAAGAACCTTTGATTGCTGCCCCAAACACTCTCTGTCTGTCACTCTCCCCCCAGCTGAAATGGTTCTTTTTCATATAGCACCATCAGTTTCCTCAGCATAGTAATAATAATAATAACAACAATAATAACAATAACAATAACAATAATAATAATAATAATAACAATAATAAAAATAATAATATATTTATACCCCACCCATCTGGGTAGGTCTCTCCAGCCACTCTGGGCGGCTCCCAACAAAATATAAAAAATACGATAAAACATCAAACATTAAAAACTTCCCTAAACAGGGCTGCCTTCATATGTCTTCTAAAAGTCAGATACAGTGGTACCTCGGGTTAAGAACTTAATTCGTTCTGGAGGTCCATTCTTAACCTGAAAGTGTTCTTAAACCGAGGTACCACTTTAGCTAATGGGGCCTCCCGCTGCTGCTGCTGCTGCTGCTGCGCCATGTGATTTCTGTTCTCATCCTGAAGCAAAGTTCTTAACCTGAGATACTATTTCTGGGTTAGCAGAGTCTGTAACCTGAAGCGTCTGTAACCCAAGGTACCACTGTAGTTGTTTACTGTATTTCTTTGACATCTGATGGGTGGGTGTTCCACAGGGTGGGCACCACTACCAAGAAGGCCCTCTGCCTGAAAAGGACAGGGGAGGTTTCACCTTGTGAATTTCGGCCTGTTGTGCAACTCCATGCTCTATATGTATATGCGTTTCTCTCTCCTGTAGCCTCCCACTCATAAAATTGTAGAGTTGGGAGGGATCCCAAGGGTCATCTAGTCCAACCCCCCGCAATGCAGGAATCTGAGCTAAAGCATCCATGACAGATGGCCATCCAACCTCTGCTTAATAACCTCCAAGGAAGGACAGCCCACAACCTCCACTGTCGGACAGTTCTTACCGTCAGAAAGTTCTTCCTGATTTTTACCTGGAATCTCCTTTCTTGTAACTTGAAGCCATTGGTTCGGATCCTACCCTCCAGAGCAGGAGAAAATATACTTCCTCCATCTTCCATGTGACAAGGCCTTGAGATATTTGAAGATGGCTATGATATTATATCGGTAGCAGCCAACAAGTTAGGAATTAGTTCTAAATCCAGTGTTCCTATATCCTATTTTAAAAGTACCCAATAAAGTCTTTTTCAGCTCTGGGGGTGGCGGGGATGTTATATCATGTTATTTTTTAAATTTTTGATTGCGATTCGCTTCCAAAATTTTTCTGTATATTGACATAATCAAAATATGTGCATGAATCTACATCAGATGAATTCTGTCTCTTGACAGCTATCAGCAGCATTAGGATAAATAGCATTAAAAGTTTTTGTAAGTTAACACAAATTAGTCTTGTTGGAACATTTTAAAAATAACCACGACTATTCCTTCCCTAATATAAGTGAATTAAGATCTGTGTCCTATATATTTTTAAGAGAGGAATGAGAAGAGGATCTTCATAAATTAACAGCAATATTGCTTATAAAGTTACATATAGAATGAGTTGTAATTAATATTTCAGAAATTTGGTTTTGCGTGTAAACAAGACTATTTAACCGTTAGTTGTATAATGATATGCCTTACCTGGAACTAATGGAATCTGGGTGATCTAAACCTTGCGATCTTAGTTAAGAACTACCCATGTAGAAGTATATGTTGGTTCACCACCTGTTTTTATTTCCAAATGGAAAAGTCCCCAGAATACGGTAAATTAGTCATCACTTTTTCATTATCAGATACTGATATGATGTGAAGGGCTGTTTTTGGGCTGTTTGAGTTTAAATTTAGCTTTGTCTGGGAAGCTGTATTGTAAAATAAGTGAAGTAACAGTGAAGAAGACAGTGCCTCTGAGTGTATGCAGGGTGCCTTTTTCTTGCCACTGGGTATCCTTCACTAATCCCCAAATATTTTAAGCAGGGATGAAGGGAAGCTTCGCTTGGGATCCTGATTGCAATGCCATGACCGAAACTTGGAACATATGAAGTAATAAAAAACAGCACAATTCTGAGCATGTGCCGAGTAATGCAAGTGATCACCACTCCAGAATGAAGAAAACTGAGCTTTTTTTAATACAGTGGTACCTTGGGTTACATACGCTTCAGGTTACAGACTCCGCGAACCCAGAAATATTACCTCGGGTTAAGAACTTTACCTCAGGATGAGAACAGAAATCACACGGCGGCGGCGCAGCAGTAGCGGGAGGCCCCATTAGCTAAAGTGGTGCTTCAGGTTAAGAACAGTTTCAGGTTAAGAACGTACCTCCAGAACGAATTAAGTACTTAACCAGAGGTACCAATGTATTGTGACATTTGCAAATGTAAAGCTTCAGTTCTGAGTTTATTTCCTTGGAGGTTAATTCTGTTGACATCTGAGGATTTCCCCCGGCCCTCCACAATAAGATTGAATTGATAACGGATTTCAAGAGTTGGTTGTAAGAAATTTCAAATCATATGCCCTAAGTATGTTCTGCTTGCCTTAGTCTGAACAAGAAAAAAAAATGAGACAATGTAGTTCTTCAACTCCCTGGCTAAAGTTAGAAATACACATAGACATGGCAAAAATCCCAGTGTTAAGTTATGGAGTGGGAGAATATAAGGAGCAGGGATATGACTTTATCTTTGCAATTTGGCATTGAGGCATATCAAAGTAAAATGCTAGGCAATGATGTTTAAGCATCAGCTTGTACAGGACAATGTTTAAACTTTGATCATTCCTCCCAACCCCTCAATGCACCCCGGCCCAGTCCCTTAAATTCAGTTCTATAATTGGCAATACTAAAAACCATCAAAGAAGTATTGAGTTGTATTCATATTGGATTCATTGAAGTTCATGGACATGACAAACTTGGGTTCATTGATTTCATTGGGTCTACTCAGAGTTAACTTAATTGGGTGCAACTGAGAATGTTTACAGGCAAATTCAAATTAGGAAGTACCTACAGCCACTTTAATTGTTTGCGTTCTGCTGAGAGAGAGAAAGAAAGTAAAAGAGAAAGAGAAAAAGATCCCCCAAATGGATTGATTTAAATAGATCTCCTTCATATTAAAGCAGTGAACTCTTTCTAAAGGGGCACTTGTCAATGAATTTTAAGATCAGTATCTCAAACTCAGGTGTCAATATAATCACATTTATGTTCAAATCATTCCTGGTAATGTTGTATGTTCTGCTCTCTTCCCCCCTGTTAATTAATCAAGATGGTAAATCTGAATTTCCAGGCCCATTATTTAAAGAGGAAGTGGGGAGCCTGTGACCCTGCAGATGTTGGTAGACTACAACACCCATGATCCTTACAATTGCTGGCAACGGCTTTAAAGCAAGCCACTGTCTCTCAACCTAACCTACCTACTTCGCAGGGTTGATTGGAGGATAAAGCTGCGGAAAAGAACTTTGTCGGAGGAAATGAAGTTATTATGGAAGTCTTAAATCAAGGCTTACTGGTTAGCTCAGTTGGTTGCAGTGTGGCGCAAATAACACCAAGGTTTTGATCCCTGTATGGGTGCACATTCCTGCATTGCAGGGTTTGGACTAAATGATTCCACAAACTCCCTTCCAACTCTATGATTCTATTATTCTGTACAGGCAGGGAAACCTTTGGTCTTTCAGATGTTGATGGACTCCAGCTCCCAGGCTTTACAAGGACAGACAATGGTCAGGGATGATGAGAATTGCAGTTCAACAAAATCTAGAGGGCCAAAGATGTACTTTAATTAATTAATAAGCAGTGACTGGGATGTACCAAAAACAAAACCCTCTTAATATTTTATGTTTTATCTTATTACATTTATACCGTCCTTTCGTCCCAAAGGTGCCTAGATTAGCAATGGGGGGTGTGTGAGGGGGGCGGAGTGGTCTTGCACGCCTGATCCCTGCATATGGAACAAGAACTGTTCACACAGACTGCTCTCTTCACATGGTCAGGAACCCTGATTTCTCAGTGTTCACACTCAGGTGGAGGCAGCTCCCTTTGAACAAAGATACATATGTGGTGACCCTTTTAAAAAAAATCTTATAATCAACCTGCAGATTTGATTGTGCATGCTCAACCTCTGAAGTGGGAACTAGGAGTTTATACAATATCTGAACCTGAAAATAGAATATAAGTATTGCCCTGACACCACAGAGTTTTACTCAGGCAGTTGGTTTTAATTCATTTTTAAAATATAATTTTTATTGAGTTTCAGAAGAAACACCCCCCCTCCAAAAAACCCCCAGAATAGTTACTTATATTTGAATGCAGGAATATTCTGTCCAAAATAACACCAACCATATATAAATTTATTTATTATTCTGGGATATAACTAGGCAAAAAAACAAACAAAGCAAGAATACAGAACTGGCATGTTGGAATTAATAATAATAATAATAATAATAATAATAATAATAATAATAATATCACTTTGGGAGAACCTGTCTTCTTAATTCATTGGAGCGAAGCTTGCAGCATTGAAGGGGAAGGAGCAGCGGAGGTGGGCGTGTCTTGGAAACTCCGCTCAGCCAATGGAAGCGAAGCCGACACGAGAGCTCGAACGCTGTTCTTTTAATAGGAGGCAGGTCGAGAGAGCAGTTTTCGGAGGCGGCGAGGATGGGCTGGGCAGAGTAGCAAAGAAGAGAATAAAGTAGAAAGGGGGGGGGGGAAATAACCCCCCTCTTGAGATCCTTAGGAAAGAAAAAGTAGAGAAGAAACCCGGAGTTAAGCAGCTGTGATCTTGACCCATCAGCTGCCGCATCCGGATCTTGCGAATATATAAACAACAACCCAAACTTCTGGCGATGTTTTGCGATGCAGGAGAAAGCACGGCTGCTAAAGAAGGATGAGGAGCGAAATTGAGCAGCCTCGTTCTGCCAAGTAAGGAAACGGACCAGATTGCTGTTGATAAAACGGACTAGGCTGGTCTCTGGTAGGGGACACCACTGGGTGTCCCCTTTCCCAGCCACGATGACCCTTTGAGGGTTTCAAGCCAACCCTCGGGACTTTCCCCCCCTTCCCTACTTACCTACCTTCCTCCTCCTCCTCCTCCTCAGCCCTCCTCCTCCTTTTTTCCTCTGCTGCCAACTCCCTCCCGCTCCCCCCCACCCCACCCCGCCAGCCTTTCTTCAATGGGCGCTTTGGATTCCCTCGCCGGAGGAAGCGCCAACCCGACCGCCGCTGCCCTCACCATGCTGAACGGGGCAGAGAGCCAAAGTTTCGCCAAGGAGCCGCCAGACCTCCAGGGAGCGGCGACCAAAGACCCCGCCGAGCTGAAGATCGGCGTCCCCCAGGAGCGCTTCTACTACCCGGAGCCCCACATGCAAGAAGGCGGCTGCAACTTAGGGCTGACCTACGGCGCACAGATGGTGCAGGGAGGAGGAGGCGGCTTTGGGGTGAGCAGCCCGGCCCCATCGGGCAGGTTTCTAGGGCCGGCCGTGAACAACTGCTCCTCTTACAGACCTCCCCCGGTTCCTGCTCCTTCTTCGGCTGCCCCTGCGGGGAATCCCGGCTTCTCGGTGTCCGCGGCCGAGATCTACCCAAGCGCCGGGGACCTGTATCCCAGCGCGCCCGGGGGAGAAGGCTGCTACTCGGCCGCCGTCCAGCACATGTTCCCGCGCGGGCCTCTCTACCAAGTGCCGGGCTACCAAGTCTCCGGGAAGATCCAGGTCGTGCTCAACAACTATCCTCTCTGGGCCAAGTTCCACAAGCACCAGACGGAAATGATCATCACGAAACAGGGCAGGTGAGCAGCAACGCGCGATCGGCCCGGAGGGCGCACGAGGTGGCGCGGGGTGGGCTGGCCGGCGGGAAGTGGGAGGCAGGGATTTCAGTGGAGAGAAAGAGAGAAGGAATGTGCGGATCTGGGGGATCGAAGCGGGATCCCAAAGGAAGGAGAGGTGGGAAGCACCGAGGGATCCCGCTGCGCGCCAAGAACTTCTGGAGCGCGCCGGGAAGATGATCTTGGGGAGGTTGGCAAGGGTGGGCTCGGCAGGGAATATTCTCGGGGCAGGCGCGCAATTGGGGCAAATATGTCCGCTGGGAGACCGACTGTTGGCTTTTGGACTGCGCCGCGGAGGACATAAACAACCCTAAAGTCTTGCCAGGGAGGGAGAAGCGCCTAAGGGCGCGCGGCTGAAGGAGTTACGCTCGAGGAACGATTAGCAGCGCGCATTGATTTGCTTTTATTTCTTACCTTTATACTCCAGCCGCATAAGAAGAGTTCCCTGGGTGGCTCACAAAAGCGCGCGCGCACGCGAAACTACAGTATAAAGCAGCAATGGAATAAATTAATCGAAACCCAAAAGCCGATTAAAACGCAGTTCACCTATTCCTTAAATTTGCCAGGTTCCCCAAGCATCAGAGCTACAATCCCCAGCACCCTTAATGAACTACAGTTCCCAGGATTCTTTGTGTGTGTGGGGGGGGTGTACCTTAAAAGTATAAAGACCCGCTGACGGAATGCCTTATTCCTAATGTGCGAATGGGAAACCCGTGTTTCTTAGTGGTGTGAGGGGAAGCCCCCGGCCCTCGGCCTTCTCTCCCGCTCACGTTCCCATGGCTGAGGGGCAGCATGGAGAATGCGAGTCGTGGGTGTGAAAGCGGTGAAGGGAAAGTGAGCTTCGTCTCTTAATAACTTGGAGCTCGTTGTCCCGCATAGGAGGTAAGAGCAAAAAAACAGAAGGCCAAAAGTGTGGCTGGGCTGCTGGGATTGCATTTGCCTCCAAATTTGTGAAGTAGCAAATGCAGGTCAGTTGTACCTCAGTGCTGTGACTAGTGACAGGGCTGGGCTAAGATACTTTGCAAGATGGCAGCACTCCTGGAAACCTACCTGACTGGTAACTGACTCTTTAACACTAGTGATGATGGGACAGTGTTCTCCTTGTGCCTGAAGAAAGCAGGCTACGTGCTATATTACACATTTCATATCTCCAGGCAACTCACTGTGGCTTTCCTCTGCTCTTCAGTATCTACTAACTGAGGCATCCGCCTCCCTCTGCATAGTGGTAGAGCCAGCTTTGACTTTAAACTACTTAAACTTTGCAATATGTTTGGAGAATATGACTGAGGTTATTTTTAAATGGTGTAAAAGGGACCTGGAAAAGGAAGAGTAGGTTCTAGTTCAATGGAAATTTAGTTCTCTGCTGAATCTAGTTCTCCTTTCATGTTTTAGGCCTTTAAACAACAACATACAAGCAAAAAACTTTGTAGATATTTCCCCATCAGTACCAACAAAACCTCCCCTCTAAAAAATGAATGCAAAAGCTTCATCACTTGGAATATACATTCAGCGTTGAGCTTGTGTCTTTGTTTTAAATTACTTTCTTGTGCTTTCTAGTCCTCCAACATCAGGATGCAATTTTTTTAGATTAACTGGTAGGTTAATTCACCAAGGTTTTTAAGGTAGTTGATTCCGATAGATAAGTTAAGTCTGAGTTATGGACTTCTCTCCCTTTTAACAAAAAGTGGAGGCCAATTTCAAGGGTGTGGTTAAGTCTTAAAGGTACATTTGTTTATGTATTTATTTGTAAGGCTATTTTGGCTCTGTTATGTTACCATGAGGGGGAATTAACATATTAACAATATAGTAACTTGTTTTTTAATTTTGAGCTACCCTGCACTTCCTTCAATATTCTTTTTTTTTTAAAAAAAAAAAATGAGAGCCTGGTAATATGGACAACTAACAATGCAATCCTGTGCCTACTCAGAAGTAAGTCCTCACGAGATTCAGTTAGATGTGCATAGGATTGTACACAACACTTACCTGACAGTAAGTTCCATTTAACTCTGTGAGGCTTATGTCTGAGTATACATGTACAGACTCACTCTGTAAATGAGCTATAAGGCAGGTGATTAATCGATTGAAAATTCTTTAATGGGTTGACTGCTCTATTTTGATAGGGTTCTCGAAATAGGTTTCTAGTTCCGCTTATGAAAACATGCTAGGCCAGAGATGCTAGTGCCTGTCTTTTTAGAGGCAACTTAATTTTCCATGCAACCTGCACTGGACACATCTGTGCACGCTAACAAATTTTACTCCTGAAACTGATACGCTTATGAATGACCAAGCCCCTTTAAAAGTGTTGTCAGGTCAGGATGGCATCCCTTTTCCACTGAGGTCAGGCACAGCATTGTAAATACAGAGGTCTATATATACAGTGGTACCTCGGGTTACAGACACTTCCAGAAATAGTACCTCGGGTTAAGAACTTTGCTTCAGGATGAGAACAGAAATCTCGCGGCAGCGGGAGGCCCCATTAGCTAAAGTGGTACCTCAGGTTAAGAACAGACCTCCAGAACGAATTACGTTCTTAACCCGAGGTACCACTGTACATATTACATACAAAATGTAAAGATAAAAATGTAACGTTAGAATGTTGAATGTCTGTTTTCTACAGCTTAGAAGGAAAGCTTTTGTTCTGAAAGTGAAAACTTGACTACAATTTGACAGAGGCATGACGTGGACCCATCTGGACTATAGTCTGCCAGTTACCCATCCACGGCCTAATCTGAAGAGAAGGAAAAAAGAGACTAGGTTGCTCACTGCTGTGTGCAATTTGTTCAAGTTACTTATTCATTTATTTTTATTTCTCATGATTTATATACCATTTAATGGTAATAAAACCTCAAAATGGTTTAAGAAAAGAACAAAACACTTAAAATTGTAAGTCTAAAGCCATTAAAAACACATATTTAAAATATTTTAAAAAGTAAAATCGGTAATAAACTAAAAAATCAGATTGAAACACATGTCTAGATAGGCTCGCCTGCCTGAACAAAAATGCTTTCAGCGGGCACCGAAAACAGTACATTGAAGGTGCCTTCCTGATGTCGATGCACAGGGAGTTCCAAAGATTAATTTCTTGCAAGTGCAGAACTAGTATTATCTGGCACCTGTAACAGTGCCAGTTCCACAGATTGACGTGATTAAGTAGGCATATATGAGGTAAAGCAACCTTGCAAGTAAACTGATCCCAAGGTGTTCTTTCTGAGCAGTTGGGGACTTTGGGTTTTCAAAATTATACAGTGCAAAAATTGTGCACCAACTAACCAACCTGCCACCTCTAAGTCACTGTTGTGGTGCCCTCTTGGCTCTGCGCCCAGTGCAGGTGAACCGGTGGCTCTCCCTTAAATCTGCCTCTGTTGTGAGGTTTATAACCTGCCCTTCATCCAAAGAGCTCAGTGTATCTTATGTGGCATGCAGATATTTCAAGCAAGCATGAAAAGACAGAGAGGGTTGGTATGTGAGTGGGCAGAGTTGGCCCAGGTCTATAAGTCATCAAATCCTAGTTTGCATCTTTCAGACTTCTGTTTTCCTCACTTGGCATGAAAAATATAACGACTCTTATGGTGTTTGTGGGCACTGATTTATCCATGCAAGAGAGCCCTTTTAAAACCTGGATAAATGTGTGCTACTAGCCAATATGGATCTTAAGAGAGCCCCATCCCCATTTCAGAGCTAGGAAATGCAAAGGGCAAACTGAATGTCATGTGTGAATACGCCATCTGGCTTTGCAAGATGCAGACAGAACAGTGGTAAAAATTTAGCTCTCATGAGCCTCTCTGATGGTACAAAGAAGGAGATACAGATATTGTTAATAAAGGAAATTAGTGTGTTTGTGACAATTTTCTCTGTGCTCACTCAGTTACACACAGAGAGGGCAGGGGAGAAATTAACTTGATTTGTTCTAGAGTTCAAACTTTGCATCTGTTTTCAACAGAGATGGCTGAATCTGTCAGTTTTGATTTCTCTGCATTTCTCATTTCCCCAGTCTTAATTTCAGCTTAGTTTCTGCAACAGTTTTCGACTTATTTTCTTTTTTTAAGTGAGGTGTATTTTCATGCACATTTCTGTGCCTTCTTTCCCCTAAAGTTCACATTTTTTTAAAAAAATATTTTGATCAGAAAAAAGATTTGGAGAAGCAAGCTCTATGAAGGATCGTTGCTTTTCTGTTTGCAAACTGGTTCAGAAAGGGCGCGTTAGGCAGGTTCACGTGGAAATGGGAAACCAAACTAATTTGTCTCCTCGACCTTGGTTTTCAATGTCTTAATCTATGGATGCAAAAAGGCAAGAATAAGGTGCCTTTTTAGAGCTCGCTTAAATCCATGCTGATTAACTACAGAGGTCACACATTTCAAGGTTTGGAGTGAAGGGCTTCTCAGTGTTGATGTGCCCTTTTCCTAGAAATTAAGCAGAAACACACACACACACACACACACACACACACACACACTTTTATAATCTCTCACCTTTCCTCATTTCTCCCCCAGGCTGTTCACTGTCAGGTCTGCGAATCCTCTTTATTAACCACCATTGTGGCTCCACAACTTCCTCCCCCCCCCCACCTCCTTTTATTTTCCACTTTCCTCTTTTCAGTATATCTGTGGATATGCTGGTAAGGTGATTAGGCATTTTCAACCAAGCTGGAAATCCCCAGGCACCAGCTCTGTAGTGGAGGGAGGGGGGCAGTGCCATACAAACATAATCCAGAGTTTCCCCCTGTTGCAACCTGGCCGGGGTGGGGGTGGGGGGGGCGGTTTGCAGGCAGGGTGTGTGTGCAGAGAAGAGCTGTTCTTTCCACCCTTCCACTGAGCTGTCCACAGACACCCACTCACACCCCTGTTTGTGGAAGGGATTGCTTTCGGGGGGGGGGGAATAGGAAAAAAAGAATTGAAAGGCTGCGAAGGTTCATAGATAGGCAAGGTCCCCAGGCAGTAGATGATATGGGTCACAGCCACAGAGGCTGCGGCAGACACCAAAATCCTTTCCTCCTCTTCCAGCCTATTGAAGTCGGGCCTTTTAAAGCCACACTCTGTGCAGTAGGATCACATGGAACCTGAGTTCGGTTGAGCAAAGGGCTAACAAGATTCAAATTTTGAGCTGTGGGGCTGACTCACACTTCATATTTTGTACTGGGACGGTGCAAACGGCATTCACAAACGCACGAAGATCGAAGGGCCGGAAAACGTAAAAGTCGAAACGTGTCCCTTTAAAAATAATCAGAAATGCAGGCACTCTCCTTTTTGATCTGTTGCTTCCAGAGGTTTTTCAATAACATGCCCCCCCTCCAAGTAATTCACAGGTGTGTGTCCTTGGCGAAAGGTGCATGCTCGTCTTCTGTATCCACCCAAGTGCAAAATGTAAAAACTTTTAAAAAATTATTCATTGTGGTTGTTTCGATAAATATATTGTGCTTTACATACATGTATTTTTAATCTTTGTTGGAAGCTGCCCAGAGTGGCTGGGGAAACCCAGCCAGATGGGTGGGGTACAAATAAAAAAATATTATTATTATTACTATTATTATTATTACTATATACAGCAAAAATAGGCAGGTCCCTGGTTCCAGCGAACTTGCAGTCATAGGCCTATTGTCACTGAGGTGGTAAATTGGGACAGTATAGAACAAGGTTTCCCAAACTTGGGTCTCCAGCTGTTTTTTGGACTACAACTCCCATCATCCCTAGCTAGCAGGACCAGTGGTCAGGGATGATGGGAACTGTAGTCCAAAAACAACTGGAGAACCAAGTTTGGGAAACCCTGGTATAGAATCATAGAATGATAGAATTGTAAGTGACGCATTTTCATGCTCCGGGTGGAGAGCTCACACGACAAACGCACATATAATGCCAAAATTACCTGCATATAGAAATCTAGCATATTTGGGAGAAGGTATGACTAGAACTCTTCTCCCTGATAGGCTACATTTGTATGTAAAGTGAACATTTTGAGGTCAGACCTCACATTTGAAGTCTGAAGTGGTCTAGTCCAGACGCAGGTTTACTTTTTCATTGAGGGCAAAGAGAGACGTGATGTGGGACATCTGTGACTGAGGCCAAATTCACACCATACGATTTAAACACTGTGGTACCACTTTAAAGAGGCATGGCTCCCCCCCCCCCCCAATAATTATGGAAGCTATAGTTTGTTAATGGTGCTGAGAGTTGTTAGGAGACACCCCCTCCCCCAATTCCTCTAACAGAGCTCCAGTTCCTAGAATTCCCTGGGAAGACCTATTGATAAAACCACTATTGATAGTTAAACCACGTTGACACTTGAGATGCATATTTTAATCCCACCTAATTTCTATGACGGTAATTTGTTTTAAACTATTTTTCATACTGTGTTTTAATTGTTGTAGTCCACCCTGGGACGTTAGAATGAAGGGCAGATTATTATTATTATTATTATTATTATTATTATTATTATTGTTATTATTAATAACAATAATAACTTCCACTCCTGAATAGTTTTGTGAGTATTACCCCCAAGAGTTGATCCAACCCCATTTTTGTCTGCTCTTTTATTGCATAGTATTTTAGGTTTATAAAATGTATTTTAAAATAGTTATGATTCTAGTTGGCCCTGATATCCCATTGTAATGAAGTAGGGGGTTATAAATATTTTTTTAATCAAATGTACAAACCTTCTTGGAGTCTAATCTCTCCACGATGGACAGAAAGTTTTGGCAGGTACGGCCCGTAAGACATTTTGCTGCCGTAGAAGGGGCTGCCACCGAAAGCCTCCCTGCCCAGTCAAGGTGCAGAGCAGTATCCCCAAGGCCAGTCGATATATTTTGGCACCTGAGGCAGGAAATCACAGAATTACCTCCCCGCCTCCCCGCCAGTAAAAATAGAATAATAAAAAATTGAGTAACTAACAGTTTGCTGGCCTTTCATGACACAGAACATCTGTTGCTTCGGGTGCCTGTCTCATTCTGTCTAATGGTAGGCGCTGGGCTTGAGAAGTGTGAAGATGAAGAAAGAAAGAAAGAAAGAAAGAAAGAAAGAAAGAAAGAAAGAAAGTTAAGCACTCCCTCTTTCACCTAATAATTTGGTGAAAATAATTTGGGCTATGTGCGACATTTAAATCACCATCGTATTATTGTCTGTTTGCTTGTTTACGTTTCTTAGCTGCCTTTCTCAAAACTATAGGCATGAGGCCAGTTACAAATCATCATTTTAACAAGTTTTTTGATATAGAGGGCAGCTGATCTTCTGTATTTGTTGAAGGCAGACCCTCCCAGTGTCCCTATTTTCTAGGGACAGTCCCGGATTTACAGAAGCTGTCCCGGTTTCTGGTTTGATCCCCAAATATCCTGCTTTTCCTTAGCACGTCCCTATTTTCATCAGAGAACTATTGGATGGTATAGTAGGATGTTTTCTGTGGGGAAATGCAGGAGATCATGGAGTTATGCTACCCCTAAGCCTAAGGGGATAAATAAGTATACAACCTTTAGAAGACATATGGAGGAAACCCTGTATAGGGAAGTTTTAAAATGTTTTATTATATTTTTATATATGTTGGAAGCCGTGCAGAGTGGCTGGGGCAACCCGGTCAGATGGGCGGGGGATAAATAATAAATTTTATTATTATTGAAGAGGATGTCCCTTTTTTCATCAGAGAAATGTTGGAAGGTATATATTCACCTCTACTCAGATGTAAGTCTCTTTTAGTTCACCGGGCCTTACGCCCATGAAAGCATGTATAGAATTGCAGTCTTAACCTTGGTTGCCCATTAGCTCTGCCAGCTTCTCTGTTTCTACAGAAAATTCAAAATGCAGCCTTTCAAATTGATTAAGCAGTTTTTAAAAATACTTAATTTTTCGAAGAGTGCGCATGTGTAGTACAGTAATAACGGTTCTGAAACTTTATGGTTTCTTGATTTATGGTTTCCTCAAGCTAATATTATGGGGAAGGAAAGGAAATTTGAAGAAATGAAACGGGCTGGTAAATGACACCAATTCCATTGTTAAACATTGCTGAGTTATTTCCATTAATGAGTGCCTTCCATGACATCACGCCACATCCCTTCTCAAATGACTTGAGTGTCTCCCTCTCTCATATCAGAACTGGCACACCGTTAGAACAATTGCCACATAATCCTTGTTCCGCATTTGTAGGAAATGAATCTTTTACTGTGGCAGCACCTGCACTTTGGAACTCCCTGCTGATTGAGATCAGGCAGACACCTTCACTGTACAGTGGTACCTCGGGTTGCATACGCTTCAGGTTACACACTCCGCTAACCCAGAAATAATGCTTCAGATTAAGAACTTTGCTTCAGGATGAGAACAGAAATTGTGTTCCGGCAGTGCGGCGGCAGCAGGAGGCCCCATTAGCTAAAGTGGTGCTTCAGGTTAAGAACAGTTTCAGGTTAAGAACAGACCTCCGGAACGAATTAAGTACTTAACCCGAGGTACCACTGTACTCTTTTCGGCCCCTGCTAGAACCATTTTTGTATAGACAATCCTATCCAGATCTGTAGTATGTTGGCCTGTGGTTTTTTAAAAAATAATAAATTATCATTATTTATACCCCGCCCATCTGGCTGGGTTTCCCTAGCAACTCTGGGCGGTTCCAACAGAATATTAAAAACGTGATAAAACATCTTTTGCTGGGCACATACAAAGAACTGAACTTGCATGACTTCCTGCTCCAGAATCTTGGGTCTCTTTGAAACAAAGCCATTTGCTTAATCACAAACTCATGACACCCACAAACTCATAACATTTCACTTCCTTGCAGCCTAAGGAAAGCTGTTTATTGGCAGAACACACTGGGCAGAAATGGGGATGAGGAGGTCTAAGGGTGAAGTCTTGCCATCATAATACTGGACAGATTACTACAGGGTGTTGAGAGGGGTTATTTTTAACTATTAAGTGAGAAACAGCAGCCATAGTCTAGGCCAGAAGTGTTTTCCTTTGGTAACCCCACCATATTGAAAAGTGTGTGTGTTTGTGTGGCGATTCCTGTCCTTTCCAGAAAATCACTGAGCTGCATGAAAAGGGGTCTTGAACTTTTAAAAAATAAATTAAATAAAACCGCTTAACCCACTAAAATATATATTTTTAAAAATGAATATTAAGGGGAGCCATGCCCATTGTTAAGCAGGGTAGCTAAAGTCATGGTGTCATGTCCTCCATTGTGACCCGCCCCCCTGCTGAGTGACTTGGCTGAGGACTTTGGGAAGAGCAACTATTTGAGGATAGTTAGTTTGAGGAGCTAGAGTTAGTTTGTGAGAAAGCCAAGATGTTTTCTGGCGCAATGAAGAGACTTTCTTCATCTAAAGTGTAAGTCGGATTTTTAATTCTTTCTTCATTCTGCTTCTTTTGCTATCCCTCAAAATTTAGAAACATAGGGAACCATATTATGGTTAGATTAATTTTTAAAGATTGTCCTCGGGGCCACCTTAGAGGCTTCGAGAGAAATAAATGGCTTGCCTTCTCCCTTGTGGGCATCATCACAAGAAGGGAATCTCCCAGTTTGAGAGGGTCTTTTGACAAGATACCCTCAGTGTTGGCCTGTGTTTTTACCCGCTTTCTAGCCTGCCATTGATTTGAAGTATTTTTGAATGTTTAAAATAATTGCTTTTGCTTATAATTTCATTGCTTTGTTCTTTTTGTCACTGGCTTTGGGGATTCACCCCCCCCCTTACAGTTGCACAGTATATAAATTTTACGAAATCAATATATCTTTCCCCATTGCCAGCATGGCAGAAAGCAAAACGTGATTAGGTGGGAGCAAATCACCAAGCCAATGCCTTTTTTGCTGCTAGCAGTGATGACCAACTCTGCCCTCCGCCTGTTTTGGGACTACAGTTCCCATCATCCCTGACTACTGGTCCTGTTAGCTAGGGATGATGGGAGTTGTAGTCCAAAAAAACAGATGGCAGGGCAAGTTTGGCCATCACTGTGCTAAGGTGAACAAGACGCTGCAATTCTTGATTCCCCATACAGATATTGACTGGGCAAGCAGCTGGCTTTTACTTCCAACACTGTTTATCCGACAGCACCATCCCTTGTATCTGAGCCTAGGACTTGCCGATCAGAAGGTCAGCGGTTTGAATCCCCGCGACGGGGTGAGCTCCCGTTGCTCGGTCCCTGCTCCTGCCAACCTAGCAGTTCGAAAGCACGTCAAAGTGCAAGTAGATAAATAGGTACCGCTCCAGCGGGAAGGTAAACGGTTTTTCCGTGCGCTGCTCTGGTTTCGCCAGAAGCGGCTTAGTCATGCTGGCCACATGACCCAGAAGCTGTATGCCGGCTCCCTTGACCAATAAAGCGAGATGAGCGCTGCAACCCCAGAGCCGGCCACGACTGGACCTAATGGTCAGGGGTCCCTTTACCTTTACCTTACCATTGTATTGGGAACAGGATGCAGGGCTAAAATGAGTTTCTTGTGTGATCCAGCAAGGCAGTTCTGATCTGGTTCTTGGTTCTGTTTCTTTGGCTTTCTTTCTTACACATGCACACACCCTCTCTTTTAACCAGGAACACTTTGAATAACAGAACCACGGAGGACGAAGGGACCTCAAAGGTACAGTTGTACCTCGGAAGTCAAACGCCTTGCAAGTCGAACGTTTTGGCTCCCGAACGCCGCAGACCCGGAAGCGAGTGTTCCGGTTTGCGAAAGTTCTTTGGAACCCGAATGTCCGATGCGGGTTCTTCAGGTTCCGATTGGCTGCAGGAGCTTCCTGCTGCCAATCGGAAGCGACACCTTGGGTTTCCAAACGTTTTGGAAGTCGACCGGACTTGCGGAACGGATTCTGTTTGACTTCTGAGCAACGACTATAATCTAGTCTGACGTAAATGACTTCTTGTACTCTTCATGGAATCCTATTCTCAAGTGCAAAAAAATAACAATATTTATGAATGGCAGACAGCTTTTGGGCAGCTTTTGCCTGTGAAATGCCACCTTTCCCCTTTATCTCTTGCACACTCACACTCTTACACACACACACACACACACACACACACACACACACACTTTGTTTCTTTCTCACACTGTTTACAAGGCAGCCTCTTGATCTTTCCCCCTTGCTTGCTTCTTTCTCTTTCTCTCTCATCCTTCCTTGTTCTCCTTTCTCTCAAGCCCCAGACAGAGAGTGTCACTTTGATGCTGTAACCAAGCCGCTCCTAATGTGTTGAAAGTCTAAATGCATTAAAGCCGCTTCATTTCCTGAACACCCTTCAAGGGTTTGCAATCTGGAGAAAAAGAAACCCCGTCCGCCTTGTGCTCCCTGCGCTTCAGCAACACGCCACCACCATAAGGGAAAGGAAGGGGGAAGGAAAGAGATACCAACACAAGAGAATAATTCAATTCTGAAACTGCACTGACATAAAATGGTCCGCAACCAGTTCCGAAGCAAAACTTCCACGTGCGCCGCTCCAAACTTCCCCTCTGTTTCTTGGGATCCCAGTGGGAGATCAGGGTTCGAATCCGCACTCAGACATCAAGTTCGCTAGGTGGCCTTGGGCCTAGTCAGTCTCTCAGCCTGTCCCACCTTGCAGGGTTTCTGTGAGGATAAAATGGGGGAGGAGAACCGTGCATGCC
This sequence comes from Podarcis cretensis, assembly GCF_951804945.1. NCBI lineage: Eukaryota > Metazoa > Chordata > Lepidosauria > Squamata > Lacertidae > Podarcis > Podarcis cretensis. The sequence continues at coordinate 24,126,589 of NC_137182.1, read as the reverse complement.
GTCCTGAGTTCCTTGAAGGAAAGGTGGGATAGAAACATTAAAATAAGGCATTAAAATAAAGCAATGGATTGGCTGTTGAGGAGGGAACCTTCAGTTCCAAGAAGGAAGAACTGTGTTGTATCTGGGAAGAGCCACGCATTATTCATAAGCCACTACTTTCCTGGCATAGCTCAGTCAGTAGAGCATGAGACTCTTAATCTCAGGGTCTCTGGGTCATAGGTGCAAGCCCCATGTTGCGCAGAAGATTCTTGCATTGCAGGGGGTTAATTATAATCATCATCATCATCATAGTAATAAATTTATTATTTATACCCTGCCCATCTGGCTGGGTTTCCCCAGCGACTATGGGCGGCTCCCAATACAATATTAAAAGCATGTTAAAACATCAAACATTAGAAACTTCCCTAAACAGGGCTGCCTTCAGTTGTTTTCTAAAAGTTAGGTAGTTGTTTATTTCCTTGACGTATGATGGGAGGGCATTCCACAGGGCAGGCACCACTACCGAGAAGGCCTGGGTTGAACTACATGACCCTCGTGATCCCCTCCAACTCTGATTCTAAATTCTGATTCTAAATGTGGTTTCCTCCCTCACAGAGCCACAATTCCCATCACCCTTAACATACTACACTTCCCAGGATTCTTTGAGGGAAGTCCTGTTTTAATTGCACACTGAATGTGCTTTAAATGTCTGTCCCTCTTAGTTTTTAGTGTCTGATAAGGTGCACGCGGGCGGTGCTGTGGTCTAAATCACAGAGCCTAGGGCCTGCCGACCAGAAGGTCGGTGGTTCGAATCCCCACAACTGGGTGAGCTCCTGTTGTTCGGTCCCAGCACCTGCCCACCTAGCAGTTCGAAAGCATGTCAAAGTTCCAAAAGTAGATAAATAGGTACCACTCTGGCAGGAAGGTAAACGGCGTTTCCATGCGCTGCTCTGGTTCACCAGAAGCAGCTTAGTCATGCTGGCCACATGACCCAGAAGCTGTCTGCTGACAAATGCCGGCTTCCTCGGCCTATAGAGCAAGATGAGCACACAACCCCAGAGTCGTCCATGATTGGACCTAACGGTCAGGGGTACCTTTATCTATGGTTCACTTTTTTAAAAAACTGCTTTTGGTGTCACTCACCAGGTAGGCAAAATATACCTTCCACTGGAATTTCTGTAATCGGCACCTGTATATTTATTGATCAAATTTATTTCAGATTTTTAAGCTTCACCATGTCCAGTGGCTCACATAGGCTTTTGCTAAGGGAGGCAGAAATAGACAAAATGATCAAATTGTAAAATGGGATTTCACTGTTCCTAAAGGTGTGTGAAAGGACTTCCTTGAGCAGCTATGAGCAATTGCTGGGGAGAGCAGTTGAGGAGAAGCGTGACTGCTTCCATACCATATACATTTTTGTATTGGTTTTAGTCTTTGCCATTATTATATCATATAACTCTCTGGGTATTTTAGTTCGAAGGTTGTCAAACTGTGTTCTAGACAGTGATGCCATGGGGGGGGGGTCAGCATTGCGGGGCTGTCTGTGAGACCCATGCCACAGTGTGTGTGTGTGTGTGTGTGTGTGTGTGTGTGTGTGTGTGTGTCCCACCCTGGTGTGCTGCCACCTGGCTGCCATTGTCTGCTCACCTCTCTGAACAGGCAAGCGGCGACAACAGAGAGATGGGACAGCAGCCTAGGCATGCCCAGGCCTCCCCACACCGTGTGTGTGTGTGTGTGTGTGTGTGTGTGTGTGTGAGAGAGAGAGAGAGAGAGAGAGAGAGAGAGAGAGAGAGAGACTGCGACTTTGGGCCAAGATGGAAAGGTGAGAAACTGTGGTGAGAAACTGGCACAATGCAATGACAGCATCTCTTGCTCAAGGAGCCGGCAATGGTTTTGCTGAACGCCTGTGCTCCTCCAAATCCTGTTAGGGATTCCTCAAAGGGCTGCGCTTCCCTGAAATATAGCTTGTCTAACCACTACTTCTCTTCTTCAGCGTTGTGTAGGCACAGGGGAATATGGTGGGTGCGTCTTTCTCTGGCCTCAGTTCACACAGGGCAGCAACGGTGGCCAAGGGGCCTGGTGCATGGGAAACAAGAGTGTGTCTTAGAAAATATGCCCCATAATGTTCTTCACAAGAGGTCCAGGGCAGACGTTTGTTTGTTTAGTTCATAAAATTTATGCACCACTTGGTTGAAAGAACAAACAAACATCAAAGCGGTTTACAGAAGATAAAACAGGGAAATTGGGAGGGGGGGGGCTCACAACCACGCTTAAAAACACACAAAAGTTGAAATACTAACACAGATTTTAAAATTTCTTAAGCGTTTGGCTGGACTTGTCTAAACAAGATTATGAGCCAAAAAGAGCACAGTTGAAGGCACCTGCTTTATCTCAATAAGCAGGATAAAACTACTACTACTACTACTACTACTGTTATTGTTGTTGTTGTTGTTGTTGTAATTCCCCACCTATCTGTCTGGGTTTCTCCAGCCACTCTGGGCAGCTCCCAACAAAATATTAAAAACATGCTAAAACACCAAACATTAAAAACGGGGCTACCCTAAATTTCCCTAAACAGGGAATCCCACAGTGTAGGCACTGCCACACCAAACGACTGAATTTTTACAAAGGCGGAACAGGTATCATGCAGCATCTGTAGCAGCACCAGTTCTGCCACGTGGGCACGTGTGGGGTGAGAACTTCCTTGGCAGGATGAGTTGTGGGAAGTTTGAAAACTGATGTCAGAGCCCTGCTGCAGCCTGGTTATCTCGTCCTCACACCCTGACAAGGCCATCTCTCACCAGCTGCCTTCTGGGTAGGATTTCAGGAGAGATGGGGGAGGGGCGAGAGAGAGAGAGACTATGGGTTATCTCCCATCAGCTGCCCTGTGGGAAGGATGCCAATGATCTGTTATATTTTGATATTGTGATTTAATTAATGCGTTTTGATGTTACTTGGAAACTGCCTAGGAAGCATTGATATTCTGAATGAAGAAAGAAAGAAAGAAAGAAAGAGAGAGAGAGAGAGAGAGAAAGAAAGAAAGAAAGAAAGAAAGAAAGAAAGAAAGAAAGAAAGACAATAGCTTGCTGTCAGTAACAACAACAATTTAATTTAATTTCATTTATTACTTGTCCTTCGCCCTAAGGTTTATGGTAAGGTAAAGGTAAAGGGACCCCTGACCATTAGGTCCAGTCGTGACCGACTCTGGGGTTGCGGCGCTCATCTCGCTTTATTGGCCAAGGGAGCCGGCGTACAGCTTCCAGGTCATGTGGCCAGCATGACTAAGCCGCTTCTGGCGAACCAGAGCAGTGCACGGAAACGCCGTTTACCTTCCCGCCAGAGTGGTACCTATTTATCTACTTGCACTTTGACGTGCTTTCGAACTGCTAGGTTGGCAGGAGCAGGGACCGAGCAACAGGAACTCACCCCGTCGCGGGGATTCGAACTGCCGACCTTCTGATCGGCAAGCCCTAGGCTCTGGTTTCACCCACAGTGCCACCCGCATCCCCAAGGTTTCAGGGTAGGTTGCAACAATTTAAAACACTACTTTTAAACAACTTACAAAAGTAGTGTGGGTCCTAAAAATATACATCTCAGATGTCAAAGGCCAGGGCAAAAAAAGGGGGGGGGAAGGATTCAGTCCCATCTAGAAAAGGCGGGATATAAACAAACAAACAAACAAACGTGTATTTATCAATAGACAGTCTACACCTGTGTGTTTTTATAGTTGCATTGGACATTAGGTTCTGGTCAAAGCAGCTATGGAGGCTCATAACTTTATTCTTCTTTTCCATCCCCAACAACAGGAAATTTATTCATGAGTCACTAGTCTATGAAAAATACTAGATGTGACATTTGGTCATTGAAACGTATAAGCTCAAATGACATCCAGTAAAACAAACATAAAACAGCAGCAACAGCCTTAAAATCCAATGAACCCAAACAGTTACTGATATGAAATAAAACAAAACACAATCTCACTCTCAAAAACTAGTACAGGAACAGAAATTGCATGGTGTCCACACAGGACCAGGATTATTCAGGCAGCATTTCCTGCCTTTGTATCTTGGCTTCCTCATAAATACAAGACATCAGGTGCAGTTTTAATTGAAAATTCCTTCCTTCCTTTCTCCATTAAGGCTGTCTCCTGTTCTACCAGCTCCTCTTCAGGACAAACTTCCAGACAACAGAGGTGATTAACTTGCAGGACGCAGCACATTGTTCCCTTTTATAACAACAGGATTGGGATCTAGGTCTTATTGGCATTAAAAGACTTATAATCTTTTTGTTGATTTATCCTGAAGTTTCCCCCTAGTATTTGGGTTGCCAGAGACAAAATCAATTGGTCATCTATCTTCTTGTATTTACTGAGAGCTTCTTGTCACTTTCTTGAACCTCATCTGTGAGATCAAAGCTGGAGTGGTTTCTTCTTGACCTTACCTCTGAATCATTAGGAATATCTTCTTCTTTGGCTATCACTGGTAGCCGAGTAAGATTGTCTTCCATAAACACAGTTTTAACAATGAGTCCGTAAGTGACTGTGGAGGCCACACGTCCTTCCACAGTGGGAACATTGGTTTCCGGGCGGGAGTTGGTCATGGTGTGGATTTGCCAAGCGTGCCTTCCTCTTAGCACGTTTCTCCCTTTCGTCCTGAGTTTGAGTGTCTTCAAAGCCCATGACACCTTTGGTAAAGGCTGTTCTCCAACTGGAGCGCTTGCAGTCAATTGTTTCCCAATTGTTGGTGTTTATACTACATTTTAAAAAAAATTGCCTTGAGACAGTCTTTAAACCTCTTTTGTTGACCACCAGCATTATGCGTTCTATTTTTAAATTCGGAATAGAGTTGTTGCTTTGGAAGATGGTAATCAGACATCCACACAACATGACCAGTCCAACAAAGTTGATGAGTCCTGTGAGTCGCCATTGGATAAGCTTGGTGTTTGCTTTCCACCCTTTTAGCAATTCAAAAGGCGATTTTCATGTAACAGGGTGGGGAGTAGTTACGTAATGATATCACATCTGCTAGCATACATCTATGCAGGAATTGAGGAATACTCGAAGTGTACTCGCAAAACACACACCTGATTTTGGGGAATTAGTTGAAAAGTTGAACTCAACTGGGGATGCCTGGTGCATTCAGTAATAAGGAAAATGTCTCAAAACAGCTTCACCTTGAATCTGAAAAGGCTTTTCCACAAAGGATCCGAGCTTGCAATTAAGATTGTAACACATTGCACAACAAAATACATAGGGGGAGAGGTCCTCAGACATCCTGAATGGAATTAATTTGATATGATGCCACAGGTTGAAAGCCCAGCCTAAAGAAACTTCTCTGTTGATAAAAGTATTTTAACAAGGTATTGTTGTTTTTGCTGAAAGGGGAATTCAGCATACTCTGGCTTCTCAGGAAATGCAAAAAGGCTACTTAATTTAATTAAGGTGGGATGAGCTTGCCAGCTGAACCAGGGACTCACAATAGGAGATCAGAAACCATGCTGAAGGTGTTGCTTGCATCAGATGTGGTACTTGTTTCTGGAATTAATTAGGCTGGAGTGTTACCTCCTCCTTGTACCTGGGATGTTCCTCAAGCTTACACCAGTGCTGACTCACACAATAGGGACTTCCTCAGGTGACCACAATGCTTCTCTCACTGCCAAAATTAAAGACAAAGCATGCACACATTCCCTTGGCTTGTCTTAGCTAAACTAAACTTTTTGGTAACTACTAAGCAAACAGAGTTTTGAGAATTGCCTCTTTTGAGGGTTGTTGTGAAATGGTCAGTTACAAATTCTCATTTAGTAATCTGTTCATTCTTTCCACTAAGCAATTCTCTCTTGGATGGAACAACCTTGTAATTTTTAAAAATTGCTGTAGAAGTATTGTTCTAGTTTAAATGAGGTAAGTTGTCGCCCATTGTCAGTCACTAATTCCTTGGGAAGGCCTTCTCTGGTAAAGACTGCAGACAAATCAAATTACGTTACTTATACAGTAGTGGTTTGTCAGAAAATGAAACATCTGCACATTTAGAATAATACTGCCCCACCATGATGATAAACCTCTTATTTTGCAGGCTAGTCAACATCTAAAGGTTTCCTTAGGTCTAGAGTTACCGTATTTTTCGCTCTATAACACGCACCCAACCATAACACACACGTAGTTTTTAGAGGAGGAAAATCCGTAGGCATGCCACTCATAGACATTCCCTCCATAACACGCACAGACATTTCCCCTTACTTTTTAGGAGGAAAAAAGTGAGTGTTATGGTGCAAAAAATACGGTAATTTTCCCCATGGGCTGTTAGAATATTCGGTTGGGCTTGTGGCGAATGTTTTCTGGGATTTTTCACAAGTACAATATAAGCTATACAGTTCCTGATTACTTCCTCAATTTGTTTGGTCATTCCTGGCCGCCAAAAGCTTTGTGTGATTCATCTATTAGGGAATCTGATACTTAGGTACCTTCATTAGGCTACATTAATCAACCTTGCTTGCAGAGATGTTGGCAGTACCAAACAATCAGTCCTTTAAAACCAACTTGTTGAGAAGGGACAATTCACATGCTTATGGTGTCTACTGTTGCAAATATTCTGACATCTGATTCTTACATGTACACGGACATCCTTTGGTTATATAAGGTGTGAGTTAAGTAAACACTCAGGGCTGCTTTCTGTTCCAGTGCTGTAAGCATTTCTTAGGTGGAGGAAGCTATTTGTGCATTTACTGACCCTTCATCCTCATCTTCGACTTGGGCTCCTCTGTAGGACAAACTTCTAGACACCTGAACTGATTAACTGGCAGGGTATTGCACCCATCATTCTCCCCTGGTAGCACCTCCCTCTCATGTCCTTTTATCATTGGGGCTGAGCAGCTGGATCATGCTCAGCCCATCACAAAACTTGGTGTATCTTCCCAGGAAATGGGACTCCAGGGGGAACCCCCAACTGAAGCAATCAGAGGTACAAGGCCTCTGAATACAGTCTCTGAATGACATTTCAAAAGTCATGTAAGCTGGTGGCCATCACATCTCATGGCAATGAAATGCAATGAGCTTAATCCGCTCGGAGTCTAAGGGTAAGACTTTTTCTTTCTAATTCCATTGCCTGGTTGCAGAAAAGTCTGGGCAGAACCGCTGCAGTGATACTGAAGCAAAACTTAACAGTTCCCAGAGTTCTCTGAGGGGATGACAGGCGAGGCGAACCAGTTGGTACTGTCATCAATACAGGCAAAGTATCTTGTGCACACAGCACAACACTAATGCAATTTCAAAGACATCCAAATGGATGTTCTAAGTTCATGCAAATGGTATGTGTATAATCCTGACTATGGTGGAGGCTTGGCTCATGAGACTAGAGAAAGGCTTTCTTTATTGAATAGAGGCTCAGTTGCCCACTCCTTGTATATATATTTTTTGCATTGCAAAACCCTTTCTTTTTAGGCAGGTGTTTAGTATTAATTCGTTCATTGCCTTTCCGCCCCCACCTTTTTCTCCATGGTTCTTCCCATCCATGTTTTTCTTGTGTATTTACCATATACCATAGTTTTCTGTTTATAAGACGACCCCATGTATATGACTATTTTTTTGAACTCTAAATTAAGAAATCAGTATTTTAAACACCCGAGATCACCCAAATTCGTCACCGCTGAGGGAGGCAGGCAGGCAAGGCAGGGTGGGCGGGCGGGTGGGCGGGCAGGTGAGCAAGAGGGAGAGTAAGAAGGGACTGGAGTCAAGCAAGGCATGAAGATGTTGGAAGCGGAACGAGCAGCTGAAGCTCTGGACTGTATTTTCCCATGTATAAGACGACCCCCTCTTTTGCACTAAAAAAAAATAAGCAAAAAACATCGTCTTAACACAGAGAAAAATACGGTAAACCCCACAACAACCATTCAAGGTAAATTTAAGCTGAGAGGCTGTGACTGGCCACTCAATGGCTGAGTGGGGATTTGAATCCTGATCTCCCTGGTTTTATGTCATACATTCTTAACCACCACATGACGCTGTTTGGTTTAACGACTAAGTTTTTATCCAATACCTCTATTTTATCCATTGTACTTGTCTCTGTTTCTCTCAAGGGTGGTTTTACAGTAGCTGCAGGGGGCGCCACAACAAGGCCGAGGAACAGAACGTGAGAGGCCGAGTGGTGCCGAAATCTAGCATTGCACTGCATGCCACTGAAATTTGAGAGCCCTCCACTGTTTCTATAATCCTTGTTGTTGTTAATTGTATTTTATTGTTGGCTTTGATTGACTTTAGCTGTGCTCAATGGTACCGAAAAGGCGGGATATAAATCTTCATTCCCATATATATATATATATATATATATATGGCAAATCAGCTGCAAGCTTCTGGCTCGTGATAGATTTCCAAGCTGCCCCATGAGCACAGAGCAAGTTGCCAGTTGCGGGCTTGCTGCCCTATTGCCCTCCTCGAAGCGTCTCCCTCTCTACCCCACCCTGCCGCCTGCCACTTCTCTGAGACTCAAATTATGTCTCTTCTGCACAAATCTTGGCTGCATCTTTCTCACACCCACGGGGAGTGTTTATATCTGTTAATTTTTTATCCACTGAACCTTCCTTTCTCCAAGGGCCTGTTGGTGCACAGTGCCAGTGCTGTGTCCCTGGGGGGAAGCTGTCAACACGCATGTTCTTTAAGTGGCCTCCTTTGAATGTGGACAAAAAAAATTTCCAAACCTTTGGAGGGAAAGATGAGGAATGGGGCTTCTCCGTGTGGTTTGAGTCTCCTTCGCTAACAGGGCTGTGCCAGAGGAGGGAGGAACTTTATTTTTAAAAACAAAGGAAGAGGATACTGGAGCCAACATGATGGAAGCTGTACCACAGGGATGGGGAACTTGTGGTCCCTGCCTCAAGGAGCTTACAAAGCAAATTTCAGAACTGGAGAGGCAGCAGGGGAAGGTGAGGGTAAACAGGAGAAGAATCATCTGTGTTCAGCTCAATTAGGGAGAGGGTGTTTTCACACTGGGTGTTCACTGGAGAGGGACGCGGGTGGCGCTGTGGTCTAAACCACTGAGCCTCTTGGGTTTCCTGATCGGAAAGACGGCGGTTTGAATCCCCGTGACGGGGTGAGCTCCCGTTGCTCTGTCCCAGCTCCTTCCAACCTAGCAGTTCGAAAGCACACTAGTACAAATAGATAAGTAGGTGCCGCTGTGGCAGGAAGGTAAATGGCATTTCCGTGCACTCTGGTTTCCATCAAGGTGTTCCATTGTACCAGAAGCGGTTTAGTCAAAGCTGTCTGGGGACAAATGCCAGCTCCCTCGGCCTGAAAGCAAGATGACCACTGCAACCCTATAGTCACCTTTGACTGAACTTAACTGTCCAGGGATCCTTTCCTTTTTACCTTTTCACTGTAGAGGAGCCACTCTTCATCCACAACCTTCAAGCGGGGCATCTACACACTACTGTCAACAAATCATTATCCGCCTGTGTTTCCTCATGCTCCTTTAATATTTTTGCAGAAGTTCCAAAAATAATTATATGAGAAAGAACAAAACCTAGTGCATTCTCCACCACCTTAGAATCGTTCTTCTGTCTTTTTTAAGGCACAAAGACATAGCATTGACATGTGCAGTGATAAGAGTCTATATGCATCTACACTCTGGCAAAACTTCCTCAGCAACTTTCCTGTCAAAACCCATTTATTAGCATGATTTTGTCCCCCACTGATCATTTTAAATTTTGCTGTAAAACACCTTTATAAACAACACACCTCTCTCTCTTAAAAAGCTTGCACAACAGCACTTAAAACTTCAAAAGCATTTTAGCACAAAGTTCAACATTAAGTTAGGGGGACGGGGAACCATCCCTGCCTATTGTTGGCACCATTTTTGCATTGTGTTTATTTCCCCCATCTGTTAATTAGTGCTAAAACACTTTTTTTATATTGCCATTAAAAATTGTTAAAGAAATTGTGCAGTAGCACCTAGATAAAAAAAGCTTTATAATGCAGATTTAAAAACTGATCTTAAAAAACTGTTTGGGAAACAAAAAAGTTACTTTTAAAAATGGCACATGTAGACATTTTTTCCCTTCTTCCCACAGGCTATCTCAGGTCCATTCCGTGTGGACAGAACATAGCAAAATGTACCCACCATATTCTCCAAAGTGTTGAAAGCACCTTTCAGCAGGGCAGGGGACTCGGGACACAGGTTCAAATCCCTACTTGGCCTCACAGAAGGCAGTTAAAAAATAAGAAAGTTACAGCGGTACCTTGGTTCTCAAACGCCTTGGTACTCAAACAACTTGGAACCCAAACTCTGCAAACCCGGAAGTAAGTGTTCCGATTTGCGAACTTTTTCGGAAGCCGAATGTGATCCATTTTGAGTGTTACGCTTCTGATTTGAGTGCCACATATCCTTTTTGAGTGTTACGCTGAGGTCTGCCTGTTTTTGCTATTTGTTTTGCATTTTTGTTGTTGTTTTTGTGTCTCTTTTTTGTTTTGTTTTTGTGACTGTGTGGAACCCAGTTTAGCTACTGAATGATTGATTGTGTGACTGCAGTACATTGTTTATTGCTTTCATTTTATGGATCAATAGTCTAGTTAGATAGTAAAATTCATGTTAAATTGCAGTTTTAGGGATTGTTTTTAAAAGTCTGGAACGGATTAATCTGTTTTGCATTACTTTCTATGGGAAAGCATGCCTTGGTTTTGGAACGCTTTGGTTTTGGAACAGACTTCCGGAAGGGATTAAGTTTGAGAACCAAGGTACCACTGTATTGGTTTTTCTTCAGAAATATTGTCTTTATTTGTATTGAAATGTATGCAGATTGAATCAAATAATTGTTAAACTTATATGAGGCTGTGTTGTGGAGAGGATAGCATTCTGCCCAAGTCTGCTGCTAGCTGTGTGTGTGTGTGTGTGTGTGTGTGTGTGTACTTGCATATGTAAAATCTCTGGAGGTGCAGGTGGGGAGTTTGAATGAAGTGTTTGAAGAAATGGTTTTACCCCTTTGTTGATAATACAGTGTTTGATTTGTTGCCGCGAGGTTTGTGCCTTCAGTTCTGCCAAACATTTGAGGTTTTTGTGGCATAAAACTCAAGAACAGAAGGTTAGCGTTGAGAGTTAAATTCTAAAACACCACTCTCCCCTCTTTGTTTTATCGTAGACAGGTAGAAAATATTCGCAGGCGGTACGGTTTCAGATTAGGGGGTGTAAGGTTATGAGAAAGATTATGTTTGTTTGCATTGCAATGAGAAATTATCTAATTCGCACTTCTCGAACCAACACATGAACACGGCTCGCCTTTGAAAGGCACGTTACTGTGAATTCTCGATACAATTCTCCAACCAAACACCGTGTACAAAAATGCATGTATTAGGCACAGCGTATCAGCGAAACTTAGGGACGCAGGTGGCGCTGTGGGTTAAACCACAGAGCCTAAAGGTAAAGGTAAAGGTACCCCTGCCCGTACAGGCCAGTCTTGACAGACTCTGGGGTTGTGCGCCCATCTCACTCAAGAGGCCGGGGGCCAGCGCTGTCTGCAGACACTTCCGGGTCACGTGGCCAGCGTAACATCGCTGCTCTGGCGAGCCAGAGCTGCACACGGAAACGCCGTTTACCTTCCCGCTAGTAAGCGGTCCCTATTTATCTACTTGCACCCGGAGGTGCTTTCGAACTGCTAGGTTGGCAGGCACTGGGACTGAGCAGCGGGAGCGCACCCCGCCGCGGGGATTCGAACCGCCGACCTGACGATTGGCAAGTCCTAAGCGCTGAGGCTTTTACCCACAGTGCCACCCGCGTCCCAACCACAGAGCCTAGGACTTGCCAATCAGAAGGTCGCGGTTCGAATCCCCACGACGGGGTGAGCTCCCGTTGCTTGGTCCCAGCTCCTGCCAACCTAGCAGTTCAAAAGCACATCAAGTGCAAGTAGATAAATAGGGACCGCTTACTAGCGGGAAGGTAAACGGCGTTTCCAATTGCTTCTCTGGTCCGCCAGAAGCTGCTTAGTCATGCTGGCCACATGACCTGTACGCCAGCTCCCTTGGCCAATAAAGCGAGATGAGCGCAGCAACCCCAGAGTCGGCCACGACTGGACCCTAATGGTCAGAGGTCCCTTTACCTTTTACTGTCAGCGAAACTTAACACATGCATAAATACATTGGGGAAAACGCTTTCCAAAAATGTGTATATTGATCAAAACTGCATATAAAAACAAGTCGCTTAGGAGAAATTTGAACTAGAATGATAAGTGTTCATGAGGATTTTCTTTTTATTAAAAAACCCCCTGCATACTTTTGTGGAAATGTGAATAATTGAATTTAAGATTAGCAAAATGAGAAATGCTGAAATGGACAGATAACTCCATTCTTGAGGGCTTGGGAAGACCCAGCAGTATCCAAACACCTGGACATAGGGCCAAACCACATGAAGATGATACAGTTCCATAGTTTCCTTGACTATTTCAGTTTTGTAAAAAGCAGTCTGGGAGTGTTTGCACATACAGCTAAAGAAACTATGTCCCACATTGGGACCAGAGAGAGAGGTTTTCTAGGTGGCTGCCAATCAACTTCAGAAGTATCGAGAGACTCTCCAAAGGCCTCTCTGTGTGTTGTGCTAAGGGAGTTTTATTCAGACAAAATTTTGCCTCTTTTGAACTTTCTTTCAGCACACGTACCACCATGAGCAACATTCTGGGGAGTGGGAGATCGCATGCCGCTAGTGGATGGCACCACAGACAGACCACATGGGTGGGACAAGAGCAGACATGGGCAGAAGATTGGATTTGACCCTTCCCATTGTACTCTAGGCCATGTTCACCCCGTCAAACGTCAAAGGTTTCTGCGCACATCTCCCTGGGGTCCCTGTGCCGTGCAGCTACAGTAGGTTAGTGAACCTTCGTCTAAGATTTCCCACAATGCCCCAGACTGATGCTATGTCAGGGAGATTGTGGGGAATTTGAAATACAGGCTCACAGCCACCTTCAGTTGCTGCTAGGTAACATGACAATGGCCCCACCAACATTGGAAGGAACCCACCAGAGAGTATGCCTAGGACCTCCTCACACCTTGAAGCTTTTCGGCACATTCCTGTTGGCTATTGGCGCATCTCTCCATCCTTCATTCAGGAAAGTTAGAGACACGATTGCAGTTCAAAGTTGTTCCAACCAGGCAAAAGCACTCGAGGGAGCTCACATAGCAGGGACAATGAAAGGTCTGGCCTGAGGGCCCAGGCTGAGAGGTCCAGAAGGCCACATTTAGCACCCAGGCCTGATGTTCTTGTGCCTATAGATTAATAACTAAGCCTTAGCTTAGGATTTGTGGGGTGGGGGCTGTCTAAATCAATGGATGCATTTTAATAAAAGATTTTCCCCCCAACGATGAAATATTGTGATTTTCAGATTTAACCAGTGGAACAGCTAGCAACATGCATCAAAAGTGGGACAAGTGGGCGTATATTGGGCAATGAGCTTCCACAGAAAGGCCTGTGAAATGGATACTTTTAATGCAGATATAATAAACATGTAAATATTCCTGCCTTTGATGTGGTGTGGCAGTGTACATTTAACACCGCATCTGTGTGGATAGGAAAATGTGACAAAGTACTTCGTTACAGGACGCTGGCTTTATGGTAAATCTGCTTCATTTGTGGTAGGAGCTTGGTCTAGAGCAGAGGTTTTCGATGTTTTTGAGTCCGCGGCTCCCTTGATCAACTACATTCTTTCTGCGGCACTCCTGTGGGGCTCAGGAGCCCAGTTATGTCACCCCTCGCCTGCAAAGCTGGCAGCCTCTCACCCTTTTTTTGAACACTTTCCCTTGTGGAGGGTTCCCTCAGCCTCCTCTCCCCTCTCCTTGGGAGTCCTCTGGGCAGCCACTGCCATGGCACCCTGGTTGAAAACCCCTGGTCTAGAGACCACAGTTGTGACTTAGGGCCTGTGTATATCCATGGGCAAAAGGTAGTCTGTCACCCTCAGTTCCTTTGTCTGCAAGATGAGCATGCCAGGAACCAGTTTAGTGGCATTGTTAGGCAAGGTTAAAATACAGAGAACATGCTCTACAGTAGAAGTGACTAGATGTAACAACACCTGCAAAATTCTGCGTTTGCAACAGGGGCGAAGGTGGGATTGGAGGTACTGGGGTTGAGAAGCTTGTCGGCTCTGAGTGGTTATTGCGGCCCATATCACGTTCCCCTGGCAACGTTGGCTCAGGAAGTCAGCAGCCCACCACACGCCCTGTTTAGTTCTTTTTGTTGTTTTGCTGTGGTGCGGCGATGAGGAGAGGGGATGGGTTTTGGCTCCCCTTCTGAAAAGTTCAGTCTATAAAACTTGATTTCCCCCCACCCGCTCCCCACCACAATCCTTGCATGTGTCCCGGCTCCCACCCAACACATGCAGACAGAGGCTTTTACTTGGAAGTAAGAGAGAGATTATAATTCAGGCAAGTAACAATACAGCAGATACGGTGTTCAGGAATTACAATCCAGGAGTAGGGAAGTTCAGAACTGGGTGGAAGGGACAAAGATGTCCTGACAAATTTCCCCACCCCTCCCTCCAACATTCTGTGTTTATCAACTACCTTTTGTTGTTGTTGCTGAATGGTCACTGTTAGTAAGTATGGTTCAGTGTTCCAAGAGTGAACCTTGTTTTTTCATGCTCCCTGCTCTTCTCACTCTTTCAATCAATGGTTTTCTCTTTTATGGAAACCATAGTTATGCTATTCCATCCAAGCCCAGCAAACTAAGGTTGGCACTTGTCCGCCAAACCAGGATTGCAAACCAGTTCTGAACTGCTAGCGGCTGCAAAGCCACATGTAGATGTGTAATAGTGGATATTAGTTGCTGAGTGTCATTTAGATGGGAGTGTTCTTTGTTTGTGTCGGTCTCACTAGTTTGTATTTGTTTACTACCTGGTTTGTTTTCGCTTTATAAGTTTGATATTCCGTTTCACACTTTGCTTGGGCAAATAAACTGAATTGGGCTAAATCCTGGTTCGGCAGCAAAGTGCATGTCACTATATGCTGGTTTGGATGCAAACCATGGTTTATGTGAAAGTGGAAGTAACTTTGCCTATGATGCCACTGTGGACTGACTGGATCTCAAGCTGAATTTTTCACAGCTCTTGCTAATCTTTCAAACCAGATGTCCCAGGGATGGAATTTGGGGCCTTCAAAGGCAAAGCTTGAGTTTTACCAGTGAGCTGTGGCCCCTGACACTTGTATTTCCTTTCTAAAAGAAATGTATTCAAAGATTTCCTTTTATTACTTAAACTATTAAAGTGTCCCTTAAGGACGGATTTTTGACATGTGGACCTTTGCTTCAAAACCATCAAACATTCTCTTATTTTGCCTTGAACATCCATCCTTATATACTATTATACATAGCCGTAGAGATAACTTCCCAAAACTTGTCCAATAGTTCTTGCTCCATGTGAGTCCCTGAGGGTCAAATCAGACTGGATCGGGGTAAGGTGCGGCTGCAATGGGGGTAACGGCACAAGTTTAACCCTTCCCCTCTGCTTTGTTTTCCTGACTTAAATTCCCCCCACCCTCATGGGAACCTTCCATGGCTAACAGCAGCTATGTTGGGGCGGGGAATTTAAGTCAGGGAAATGGGATGGGGAAAAGGTTAAACAGCCACCTCTCGCCCCCGCAAAGCAAAACTGAGAGCAATTGCAGATGCTTTGAACCAATGGCAGATTTCCCACTTGACATCTCAGTTTGGCTGTTGTCCAACACCTGCGTCCCAACACCTGACTCTAACTGCTACTAATAGTACCAAACCTATTTCCTGTTGCCTATCTGAGAGCTGCTCTTTTACATAATTTAGTAAACAAACGAGGAGAGGTCAGTTCAGGTTATGTCTTCAAAAAAACAAAACGAAACATAGATGGCAAGCATCTCAGTTTCCTCTTTTTCTAAGTCTTGGCCCCCATTGCTCACCCACCCCCGCCAAGGCTGTCGCCAGGTTCGATGGGGTCTTGAGCAAAGTGAGCCCACCCCCTCAGTCCCAGGATCCCTTTGGACTTACCTGGCAGATGAGTGGCTGTATCAAACTGACATTTTCCGTAGCTCCCTAGAAGGATGCTATGTCCGGGGCATTGTAGAAAATTAAGACGCCAGCCTGAATGATATTCAGAGGGCCAGGGCAGGCATCAGCAGTGAGGCCTGTTAGGTGCTGAGATCCTGGCAGATGACCACAGATTCCCATCTGGGATTGGAAATCAGTTCAACTGCAGCAGTCATTCATTCATTCATTCATTCATTGTTTTATTAGATAGCTTATCTGCCCTTCACCACAAGATACCAAGGGCAGGTTTACAATAATGATTTTATTTTATTCTGATACTATTTCTATCAGAATAATAGAATAAATAAATCACAAAGCGGTTTACAAAAGTAAAACACACATTAAATCAATATCCAGTTATTAAATGGTTACAACCACAAACCAAGGGCAATAGCAATTAAAAACAGTCCGATAAATAAAATAATTAAATGTATAAAAACTATACAAACATTTAAACACAATTCTGCATATAAAAACTTTTTACCAAAAAATAGTTATAATACAGATGATCCCCAGATTTAACCATTTATAAATTTAATTGCTTAATTGGTCAGGATAATATTTTTAAGAACCTGTTTTACAGCGCAGGCCTATCTATGTCTACTCTGAACTAAGTCCTGTTCAGTTTTAGTGGGACTTGCAACCTAGTAAGAATGTAGGACTGCAGCCTTTTAATCAATTAAAAATAACCAGTGATAAATCTAAGCAACACATCCCCATTTTTTTAAACAAAGGCCAAATTGTTGTATGATCATAAAAGGGACTTAAAAAAAGAAAAAGAAAATATTAAGGATGCCCTTTCCTTTTGTCAGTGAGTGGTAGTTTTTGTGTACAACTGAACTGT
This sequence comes from Podarcis cretensis, assembly GCF_951804945.1. Lineage (NCBI taxonomy): Eukaryota > Metazoa > Chordata > Lepidosauria > Squamata > Lacertidae > Podarcis > Podarcis cretensis. The sequence goes on along the minus strand of NC_137182.1, from coordinate 24,109,753 downwards.
TAAGTTTGATCACATTGTTTTGAATATCCAGACAAGTCATCTATACCAAGTCCTTTGTAGTTTGCAGATTTAACCAGATTCTTTTCAAAAAGTCAGATGATTGATAAGATAAGCATTCCTTTATTGGTGTATACAGAAGCATGTGACTCTCAGAAGCTTGCACTAATTTTTTTCCGCATTCTTACCCGGGCTGTGGTTACATTTAAAACATCCCTGATAGCTCAGTGATGGTTTGGGAAACTTGAGAAGACAACATACATTTCCGTTTGTATGCTGGCAACCTCCTGTTCTTTTTTTATATATGCATCCTTCCTGTCTGAAGCAGCTCCTTTGAGGTCCCTCTGAGCTGACCAGACTGAATTGGTTAGTTAGAAAGCTTTGTGCCAGTCCTTTTCTTCTGCTCATTTATTCATTTCTTTAGCAGCAGGAGTATTGATAGAGCTATTCCAATACGTACCTACATAATAAAAACAACAACAGAACCCTCAAAGTCCAAAAGGGAGGAGGAAATAGAGGTTTCAGATACATCAGCTGTAAGACTAATGATTTACCAGTATGTTTCTCTTCCCTTCCCTTTCATTATTTCCATTTTGCAAAAACAGCTGGAAATTTAGGACACTTCCCATTCTGCTTCTAATTTTCGGGTGGGATTCAGTCACCTTCTGGCAAATTTAGGCTATAGTTGATTGGGAGGTCTTGCACAACTAACCTGCTTCCCCAAATGAATGGACTTTTTTGTGACCGGTAAAGTGAGGTGGGAAATTTCCTGAAAAGCATGAAATAACACTTGCCTTGACCCAACATCATCTAACTTCTCCACAAACAAATCAGGATGAATGCTCAATAAATAGGTCATCTGGAAGCGACCTTACAGGTTTGAAACAGTCTCTAGACAATTACTGATGTATTACAGTGGAACCTCGGAAGCCGAACGCCTTTAAACTCAAACGTTTTGGCTCCTGAACGATCGAAAACCAGAAGTGATTGTTCCGGTTTTTGAACGTTTTTCGGAAGCCGAACGTCCGGCTCAGCTTCTGCGACTTCCGATTGGGTGCAGGAAGCTCCTGCAGCCATTCAGAAGCCACTCCTTGGTTCTTGAACCGTTTTGGGAGTCAAACGGACTTCTGGAACGGATGAAATTTGAGAACCAAGGTATGACTACAGGGAAAACACTCTTGAGGGCAGGTCATCTTCCCCAGTCAGACCAGCACTATGCGACACAGCTGTACTATTCTTATGTCAGGTCACTAGAGGTGGGGTGGAAGATAACATTGTTTTTCATTTCATTATTGTTATTTTATAATGTTTACATTCGAGGGGGGGACCCAGCTATAAACGTGAGGTGCATTCTTGCAGTTATTGTCAGTTTTGTTTCATAACTATGGAATGATTGGCAAATGAATCTTCATTCTAGTTGGATGTCTCCCAGAAGACCAAGGGAGTTTTGTCTCTTTAACACCAGTTCCACTTTAAATGTGTAACTTAAAACCCAGGAGGTCTATTCATAATGAGCTGTGAGTTCCTGGCTGTAAGATCCTTCCTCTTAGGTGATGAATCCAAACCAGCAGGCTTCGAAGTCATATTCCTAATTAATATTTCTCTTCACTCTTAATTGTTTAGTGAGTTTTTCAGAGGCAACATTATTTTTAATAGGTGGAACAGAGAACGTTTATAGATATGATTTGCCATTTTGGAAAGGACAACCACCCCATCCCGATATTTTCCCCTCTACCATTCTGTTTGGTATGACCTTGGATGGGGGAAATAGGGTCTCAAAATGTCAGAGATATATTTACCCCCCCCCCAAACAGGACTTAATCAGTCTCAATATGAAGGAATAGGAGTGTGCCCCTGACCATGCAGAGAGTGCTTTTTCTGTTCACTGAGTAATCACATGAATAGCCCAGCTCCTGTTACTAAGTCTCATCAACAAATCACCTCATCACCAAGTAATTAAAACTCTTGGAAACAAAAGAGAAGAACTAGCGTTAGGTCAGGTGTAAGTTTCCTGTAGTTTTGACTTGTCATATTGCGAAACAAAAACCTTGTCAAAGAGGTGATATCAAAGTTACAAACCACAGCAGCCATCTGCTTTCCATTCTCCTCTTTGAAAATACGGCGTTTTCCAACCTGTAAATGCACAGTCCATTTATTTCTGTGTCCTGAAGGCCTTTTGTCTTGTAAAATCTGACATGGCCAAAACAGTATTATTAATAAATTTGTTGTTGTTTAGTCGTTTAGTCGTGTCCGACTCTTCGTGACCCCATGGACCAGAGAACGCCAGGCACTCCTGTCCTCCACTGCCCCCCGCAGCTTGGTCAGACTCATGTTGGTAACCTCGAAAACACTATCCAACCATCTCGTCCTCTGTCGCCCCCTTCTCCTTGTGCCCTCCATCTTTCCCAACATCAGGGTCTTCTCCAGGGAGTCTTCTCTTCTCATGAGGTGGCCAAAGTACTGGAGCCTCAGCTTCACAATCTGTCCTTCCAGTGAGCACTCAGGGCTGATTTCCTTCAAAATGGAGAGGTTTGATCTTCTTGCAGTCCATGGGACTCTCAAGAGTCTCCTCCAGCACCATAATTCAAAAGCATCAATTCTTCGGCGATCAGCCTTCTTTATGGTCCAGCTCTCACTTCCATACATCACTACTGGGAAAACCATAGCTTTAACTATACGGACCTTTGTTGGCAAGGTGATGTCTCTACTTCTCAAGATGCTGTCTAGGCCTGTCATTGCCCTTCTCCCAAGAAGCAGGCGTCTTTTAATTTCGTGGCTGCTGTCACCATCTGCAGTGATCATGGAGCCCAAGAAAGTAAAATCTCTCACTGCCTCCATTTCTTCCCCTTCTATTTGCCAGGAGGTGATGGGACCAGTAGCCATGATCTTCGTTTTTTTGATGTTGAGCTTCAGACCATATTTTGCACTCTCCTCTTTCACCCTCAATAAAAGGTTCTTTAATTCCTCCTCACTTTCTGCCATCAAGGTTGTGTCATCTGCATATCTGAGGTTGTTGATATTTCTTCCGGCAATCTTAATTCCGGCTAGGGATTCATCCAGCCCAGCCTTTCGCATGATGAATTCTGCATATAAGTTAAATAAGCAGGGAGACAAAATGCAGCCTTGTCGTACTCCTTTCCCAATTTTGAACCAGTCAGTTGTTCCATATCCAGTTCTAACTGTAGCTTCTTGTCCCACATAGAGATTTCTCAGGAGACAGATGAGGTGATCAGGCACTCCCATTTCTTTAAGAACTTGCCATAGTTTGCCATGGTCGACACAGTCAAAGGCTTTTGCATAGTCAATGAAGCAGAAGTAAATGTCTTTCTGGTACTCTCTAGTACTGTAGTACTAGCAGCAGTTGTAATAAACATGCCTTTATTTGTGCAGTTTTCACCCCACCACAGCCTGGTAAACTAGACAGTTGTTGTTGTTGTTGTTAGTATTATTGCAGCTGTGGTTGTCCATCTATGACTGTCAGTGTCTCAACATGTTAATTCTGCCCTAGCCACTTTTCTGTACATTGGGAGGGAGAGGCTGAGTGTTCTGGGCTAAAGCCAAAAGGCTTTGACTGAGCATCCTTACCCTTTGGAGACCATAGGAAGAGGGGCTGCATGGATAATGACTCCACTTGTGAAAAATGCAGCCTTACAGAAAATTTCCCTGCTTTTGGGAGACTGGCTGAGCAGTTGTCCTCTGACCCGTGCAAGGTCCATGGAAAATATGACTCAGCAGTTAGAGAATATGTGATTCTTGGCTATGTATTAATTCCCTCTCCACCCCCACACCTTCCAGTTGTCAGTCTCTTAAGGATAAAACCAGGATGACGATTATGTACTCTCTCTTTTCTCTCTGCCCCCTTCATTACTGGAATTCCTGCTGGTGCCGATTTGATGCACAGCGCACCAGATTTTGAGGGCCAACACAGGCTTCTTCCATAAATTCAAGGGCATGCAATATGGAGGCAGACATTCTGAACAGAAGCAACCCCCTGTTTAGATATGCAGTGGTACCTTGGGTTACATACGCTTCAGGTTACAGACTCCGCTAACCCAGAAATAGTGCTTCAGGTTACGAACTTTGCTTCAGGATGAGAACAGAAATCATGCTCCAGTGGCGCGGCAGCAGCAGGAGGCCCCATTAGCTAAAGTGGTGCTTCAGGTTAAGAACAGTTTCAGGTTAAGTACGGACCTCCGGAACGAATTAAGTACTTAACCAGAGGTACCACTGTACACCCATGAGTGGTCCTCAATGCTCCTTGTCCCTTTTTAATCTGCAAGGGCAAAATGGTCCCTGCCACAAAGCTATAATTTGGACTATGGTTCTACCCTGGAACTTGCTTTAGATGCCAGGGCTTTGCTCCATCAGAAAAAATACGAGACGCCTCTGAGCAAGTGCAGAATCCTTTTTCCTCTCCGCCGCAGGACCACAAGCAACCCACACACTTCTAGAATTAGATAAAAGGGCATCCGGGATGTGACTTCCAAGATTGGCAGAAAACAGGGTATGTGTTGCTCTGGTCCTCGCCTTCTAGCCTAGCTGTTGACAAGGCATTTGTGATCTGGGGATGCGGGTGGCGCTGTGGTCTAAACCACTGAACCTCTTCTTGGGCTTGTCGATCAGAAGATCAGCAGTTCAAATCCATGCAATGGGGTGAGCCCCCGTTGCTCTGTCCCAGCTGCTGCCAACTTAGCAGTTCGAAAGCACACCAGTGCAAGTAGATAAATAAGTAGCACTGCGGCAGGAAGGCAAATGGCGTTTCTGTGTGCTCTGGTTTCCGTCACGGTGTCCCGTTGCGCCAGAAGTGGTTTCATCATGCTGGCCACATGACCCAGAAAGCTGTCTGTGGACAAACGCTGGCTCCCTCGGCCTGAAAGCAAGATGAGCACTGCAACCTCATAGTCGCCTTTGGCTGGACTTAATTGCCCAGGGATCCTTTACCTTTATTTGTGATCCTTAAAATCTTTTTATTAAAACAAATCACTTAAATATTTCTAATTGAAACCTCTTAGACTTTTCTATTTTTAAACTTTTTTTTAACTTTTTAGATGTGCAAAATCTCTGACTGTGATTTCACCTAGCTGGGTTGGACCTCAGCATCTCTAATTACAGAACTTCAGAACTCCTACACGATGGGGGTAATCCTATCACTGGAGTAGGTGGGGACAAGAGAAAAAAACCTGTGGGTTTTTGTTTTGTTTTTGTTTTAAAGGTGCTGGAACTCAAACCTGACCTCGAATTTATTTATTTAAAGTATTTGTTGTTTACTCTGCTCTTTGGCTGGATAAAAGGTTCTCAGAACAGCTCACAATAGCTGTTATCAAGACAGTCCCTGCCCTCAGGGCTTGCAGTCTAAGAGACATGTCACAAAAGGAACATAGGTTGGAAGGGAAGAGGAAGAAAAACAAACTTTTCTTTAGGCTTTATTTCCTAATAGCAAAGCATCTTCTCCCTCTCTGGTTGCTGGCAGCGCCCCCCTTTGAGCGTCTCAGACCTTAGTGATATGTTTCAACACTGAAAACGAATGCTGCGTATACTCAGATATAATTTTATATTCTTCTTCAGGTGGCCACTTGCATTTTTCTTGATCTCAGTAGCATATTAGTACGTTCCTGTGACTTTTGAATGGGTCAGGCACACAGCGTTTGTGTGTCAGGCTGAGGGAACTGGTCAGAAAATGGTAAACCAGGAACAGCAAGATTTGCTGTTCCTTTCTGCGGCCCAGCAGAACCTGCAATCCTGCCTCCGGGATGGGCTGTTTCCTCTTGGGATTTAAATGTACTGTTTAATAGTATTAAAATATTGACCTAGCCTTCCCTGGGGAGGCCATTGAAGAATGGATTACTTCTTTTTGCATAGAGATGCTCCCAGATTTGGGGGGGGGGCAGGTGTGTGTTTGTGTCTGCAAGGGAAGAGGGAAAGGAGAGTTGGTTGTGCATCAGCTGGGAAGAAGGAAGCTTCTGATTCCATGAAATTAGTTTGCTCTTTAGAAGTTTTATCTCTTTTCCATTTCAAACGTGCAACCTTCAGGAGTAGCTGACGTGGATTCTGTGTTCGATTCCGAATGCAAAAATTGATAAAATCTCCCCATCGTGTTATATGGTGATTGGAAACTATGTAGACTCAGAATTGCAGTGGGAATGCTTATGATCAGTTTTGGGGGTGGTGTGTGTTTTAAAATGGACTTATTTTGGAGATGAAGTACTGTAAATAAAAAAAAAATGTCCAGTAGCACCTTAGAGACCAACTACAGTGCTGCCTCGCAAGACGAAATTAATTTGTTCCGTGAGTTTTTTCGTCTTGCGATTTTTTTGTCTTGTGAAGCACGGACTTTGGAAAAGCTTCAAAAATCACCAAAGTCTTCAAAAACCTCAAAAAAGGCTACCACACCACGTGCTATGAGTTGCTCCTCGAAGTGAATGCACGGTTTTAAGAAAAAGGAAACAAACTTGCAAGACGTTTCCGTCTTGCGAAGCAAGCCCATAGGGAAATCCGTCTTGCGAAGCAACTCAAAAAACGAAAAACTCTTTCGTTTTGCGAGTTTTTCGTCTTGCGAGGCATTCGTCTTGCGAGGTACCACTGTAAGTTTGTTCTGGGTGTGTTCTTTTGGAGAGAATAACAGGCAAGCTTCACATAGCACTGTTTTTTCCATTGGGAATAATAATAATAATAATAATAATAATAATAATAATAATAATAATAATAATAATAGCAGGTCCCAACTGATGTCAGTTGGATGGTACTTTTAGAAGATATCTGAAGGCAGTGCTGCAAAGGGAAGTTTTTAATCTTTAATGTTTTATTAGGTTTTATATATTCTGTTGGAAGTAGCCCAGATGGGGTAACCTAGTCACATGGGCAGTGTACAAAAATAAGCACCATCATAATCAGTGCTTTCCCCCTAGAAAAATAGGTGCCAGTACTCACAATGAAGTTCTTGCAATAAGTGCCATACTTTTTAACAACAAGAAGATTAAGAAATCAAGAAGAGAGAATTTTTAATAAAAAGCAGGGATCATTTATACTTAAAGAATTGTTGTAAACAATTTAAAACATTGGCAGGACTAACATAAACACACGCATATTGCTATGTTAAAATTTTGAATATAAGTGATTAGTTATAATTAGGTGGTGGAGATGCAGAAAAAAGAAGAGGCAATTTATGTAACCAGAGAAAGGGAGGGGGAGGGAAGTCAATATCCACATTAAATGTATGAAATAATATTTTTTACGTTCTGTAAAATGTGAAAAAAAATATTTTTAAGAAGTGGTGGTACTGTGTACCCTTGAGTACCCCCTAAAAACACTGATAATGATCACCATCATTTACCTATGTTGGGGAGGTTAATCCCAATGAACTCAAGGGACTTACTTCTGAATGGACTATTCACTGTTGATTTTTTTTTTTTTTGTATCAGAGTTCATTCAAGAAGAAGCGCTGCTCCTCTGTGAGGCTTGCTTCCTACAGACAGCCAACAGTGTCTTAACAGTTTTACTTATTCCATTTATGACATATGCCTTCTTTCTTCTATGGAAAAAAATACCATGGGGTTCAAAGGTGGTCTTCAACCCAGGGGCACTGAATGACTCTAGACCTGCTTGTCCAAAGTCCGGCCCGCCGGTCAGTTTAATCCTGCCCCTGCAGCAGTTTATTTTTATTTCCTGGTGTAAAATCCTAAAAGACGGTCAACAACTTAAATCCTAAAAGACGGTCAACAACTTTGGTCGGCCCTCATGCATGTTCACGTCATCAAATCTGGCCCTCTTTTAAATATGTTTGGACACCCCTGACTTAAAGCAAAGTGTCTGTGCATTCATAACATGCCTTAGGACGTGTGTGCCATAATCACAGCGCCCCCCCCCCCCAAAAAAATCAGGGCGAGAGAGAATGTCAGCCTGCAATTCAAACTTTAATTTGTTTAAGTGTGATGTTTACAGCCCTGGTGGTTTGGTTTTGGTTTAAAATAGCCATTTGCCTTTATGGTAATTTACCAAGTACAGTGGTACCTCTGGTTATGTATTTAGTTCGTTCAAGAGGTCCATTCTTAACCTGAAACTGTTCTTAACCTGAAGCACCACTTTAGCCAATGGGGCGTCCTGCTGCCACTGCGCTGCCAAAGCACGATTTCTGTTCTCATCCTGAAGCAAAGTTCTTAACACGAGGTACTATTTCTGGGTTAGCGGAGTCTGTAACCTGAAGCATATGTAACCTGAAGCGTATGTAACCTGAGGTACCACTGTAAACCATTGAGTCATGCACTCCTCACATGCTCAGGGGCACTTCTTTGTTACGGCTACATGCACACCAGGCCTAAGCCCTGACTCTGAAAACAGGTTTCCGGGTTGTCTCAGAGCCCTTGTTGAATCAAGCCCATCTGCATATCTGGGATTAGGGAGAAGGGTAGTCCTGGGCAGAGCCAAACCACTTGATTTTATAAATTAGGCATCCATTGAATCTGTACAATAGGGAGCCTTGGAGGAATGCTGATTTTTTTTCCTTTCAAGTATTTCTATTTCTCGTGGGTGTTAAATAAAATGTAATAAATGCTGTGTAGCATGTGAGCGCATTTTCTTGAGGCAGCGAGCAAAGTCATTTTGAACAATGAAGAGTCTTGCAGGATATTGGGGCGCTTCCAAATGACCAGGTGATTGGTTTGCAGGGAGGTTGTGTGATGTTGGGTTAAGCAAATATCCCATACTTTCTGCTGCACGTTCCCCTCACTTTCCTTATTACAAAAAGTCCAGGTTTTGATACTGGTTTGTTGCGCTAGAGCACCAAATTGACTGTTGTTGCAGAACCTGAACCTACTTGTATGTGAATGAATCCCACTCACAAAATGGCAATAGTCTGTTAGGTCTTTTAAGTCCGCACAAGCAAATGTCAAAAAATTGTATGGGTTTTTAAGCAAACACAAACAAAATGACACATAAACCCTTAGCCAGCAGTGTTTGTTTTTTCCATTGTCTCTAGACATGCACTTAAACAGTTAAAATTCAAACATATTACTTAACGTGACCCCTCCACTGAGAATATTGGGCAGCTGATATAAGAAAGTCTTGCTTTTGGTCATTAACATAGCTAAAGAAAGGGGCCCACGTTTCTTGGAAGATGTCTCTATTTGTTGAGCCTTTAATTACCTTCCTGTGTGTGGTGAGATGCTCATTGCTATAACAAAGATACTATTTCCCCACATGTTCAGAGAAATTGGGGTTGTCCTTAAAGTGCCATAAGATCCTGTGGTTTGTGGTGGATTTGTCATAGTGGGGAAAATGTCCACTCACCTATGCTGGGGCACCTGATTTTCACAGATCTCCGTCATACCTAAGCCCTGCGTTTCCTTCCCCCACCCCCAAATCTAGTCGTTTAGTCGTGTCTGACTCTTCGTGACCCCATGGACCAGAGTACGCCAAGCCCTCCTGTCTTCCACTGCCTCCCGCAGTTTGGTCAAACTCATGCTGGTAGCTTCAACAACGCTGCCCAACCATCTCGTCCTCTGTCATCCCCTTCTCCTTGTGCCCTCAATCTTTCCCAACATCAGGGTTCGGAGCCTTCTCTTCTCATGAAGTGGCCAAAGTATTCAGGATCTGTCCTTCCAGTGAGCACTCAGGGCTGATTTCCTTAAGAATGGAGAGGTTTGATCTTCTTGCAGTCCATGGGACTCTCAAGAGTCTCCTCCAGCACCATAATTCAAAAGCATCAATTCTTCGGTGATCAGCCTTCTTTATGGTCCAGCTCTCACTTCTACTCCTAAAATGGGCTAACTGAGCCATTACTTGTTTGCATAGGAACCTGGGCAAGCTACTCTGTCCACTTACACTCAAGTGTGACTTATATTGGTGCTAGATAATACCACATTGCAGCACCTCTTCCAGGGAATTTCTCATGAGATCATTCAATGCTAGAGCAATGAGCAGGACTGGGAAATTTGTACTGTGGCGAAACTGCTACTCATTTAATTTTGGGGAAGATTGTGGGTGCTGTCCTGAATGTGGAGCAAGTCAAGATTGCCCCCACCTCTGTTCATGGAGCCCACCTAGGATGGTCCTACACAGTGGTGTTGACTGCAAGGTAGAGTGGAAAATGCCACCCACCGCCTTATTAAAATGGCAGAATCTATTTCTATCTGTGTGTGGGTGAATTGGGGGTGGCTAGAGGGGCTATTAACCTGGCTGTTAATTTTTTCCTTAGATCATACTCAGTGATCCACATTAAATGTACACATACCAGAAATGGTCTGCCATTTTCCTACTGGTTTGGGGGCTTACAGAGGCGACTGGAAGGTGTTTTGGTTTGGCATTAAGAGATGATTCATGGACATTCCAAACCAACCTCTTGTGCCTAAGCACGATGACTGCAAATCTATGACTAAACTTTCCTAATAATTTATGTTTTAGTCATATATGAAGCTTCGTATTTTTAGTATACTGTATATATCTAAGTTATTTTTTTAAAAAAAACACCTCTTGCTGTAGCAGGAGGGAAAATCCTCCTCATCATTTATATTTCATCACTCCAGTTCCCCTCCCCCACCCCCACCCCAACCCCAATTTATCAGCAGCAAAATACATTTTGCATTCTCCTTCCCTTCCATCCCAACCTCACTTATGGATAGTGTTAGATTTTTTTTGGGGGGGGGAACATATTTGAACCCCCAAATAAGAGGCAAAGCACATACTGATATCCGGCAAATTCTGCTAAAAACATTTTTTGTTTCAGGAAGCCCAGCCCGATATGTAGAAGTTACATGTGTTTTATTTCCTTTTAGCTGCTGTTGATGTCAATAATCTTTGGAATATTTGTAAATACCAGTTTTTCAACTGTTTTTTTTTAAACTGGCAATTTCAATGTTTTATATTTTTGTAAATGGCTTAGAGGTTTTCTCGCAATAAGCGGCACATGCATTTTATTTAATAACCAAATAGAGGTCAAGATTTGCATCATATTTGCATATGCTAATATATAGGTGTAGGTGAAAATTTATAAAGGGCAAGTGTCATTTAAACAGAAATGCACCACAGTTTGGGAAGGCTGAGGCCAAGTTTCACTTCCCTTTCTCCCCCCCCCCAATTGTTTCAATGCCCATTTAAAAATAATTAATTAGATACAGTGTTGGTGACTTGGTTCTGTATTCTACTCTTTCATAACCTTATGATGCGTTAATGATTTTATGGTACACTGCCATGGTATTTTTTTAAACAAAGCTGGAACAGAGTGAGGCACCTTCCCCCGTGGGCAAATTTTAGTCACCCCAAAGGGTGGGATTTGCATAAGCTTGACCCAGTTCACTGGCACAAACCATTACAATGAAGCTCCAGTTCAGTGGGGCTGTTACATAATGTCTGCAATCAGTGTGTTAGGAATGAAAAGTTGGGTTGTATACAAGTAAGTTCTAATCAAGGGTATACCCACTGAAACCAAAAGTCCTACGTTAGTCATGTCCATCGACTCCCATGAGTCTAGAACTATCAGCCCAATAAACCTCTAGGGAGTGGCAGACTGTTTAGGCGGGGGTTAGGTACACGCCATAAATGTAAAGCACACTGCACGTTGCTTCCCCCTTGAAAGAATCATGGGAACTGTACTTTACTCCCTCGCAGAGCTACAATTCCCAGCACCCTCAGCAAACTACAGTTCCCAGTTGGGGAAAGCCCAGGTGCTTTCTATTGCTGTGTTTGGGGATCTTCCTGCTTATTAGTTTTTATTATTATTATTACAGTGGTACCTCGGGTGAAGTACTTAATTCGTTCTGGAGGTCCGTTCTTAACCTGAAACTGTTCTTAATCTGAAGCACCACTTTAGCTAATGGGGCCTCCTGCTGCTGCTGCGCCACCACCGCGCGATTTCTGTTCACATCCCATCTTAACCCGAGGTACTATTTCTGGGTTAGCGGAGTCTGTAACCTGAAGCGTATGTAACCTGAAGCGAATGTAACCCGAGGTACCACTGTAGTATTATTATTACTATTACTAATAATAATAATATTACCCTGCCCATCTGACCGGGTTGTCCCAGCCACTCTGAGCGACTTCCAACAGAATATAAAAACACAATGAGACATCAAACATTGAAAGCTATATAGGGCTGCCTTCACACTCTTTGCGGCTTGGACTGCATGCACATCTGTGTGTATTACATGGCAGGGAGTGGGGTGGAATGTCATTTAGAGCTGCCATATATCTGGATTTTCCCAAACATTACCTGGATTTCAAAGGTGAAACTTTTGGTGGTTTCCTTTAAAAAAAAACACACCAAAAAAAAAACCAGCTTAGCATCTTTCTGGGTGTCCTGGTTTTCATTTTTTGAAATATGGCCACCCTATTATCCTTCGAATTTTCCACCTCAGATATCCAAAGGTTTTAGACATGCTGTGTGAATAAGTTTCTCACAGCCATCCATGAGTTCTTTGGTCTCCCCCCCCCCCCCCCGCTTTTCTGGCCATCCGTCCCAAGTCTTTCTCTGTTTCTGTCCCCTTCTCGCTTTCTCTGAAAATAGAAGCTGTGTCTATTTCTGAACCGGAAGCTCGTGGAGGGGAGGGGAGTGAGGTAGAGGGATTGGGTGGGGGGCTGGGGGGGGGGCAAGAGGGAAGTGGCGAGGTAGAGAATTTGGTAAAGGTCAGGGGGGGTAAGAAGGAAACAGAGCTGTTTTTGCATCTGTCGCCGTCACTTCAAGCCGCTTAGCTTGAAGAACGAAAAGATGGAGCGAGTGTCATTTGGATGGAGCTGTTCTGCTGGGAGTGTGTGTGTGTGCGGGGAATGTCCTGGAAATATATTGACCGCTGGAAAGTAGATCATAGCACTGAACTATTAGGGCTGGGTGCAGTAATTGATGAAGCCAGCTGGAATACAGACAAGATTCTCTCCTGTGGGAAGAGATAAGGAGTCAAAGGGCTTCTTCTATGCAGCATTGGAACCCAGGCTGCCCCCCCCCATTACTACAACAGTCCTCTGTGGGATAAGCATTTAGGCTCCGCTTCCCTGCTTAAGTTTTGAGCCACAAAGACTCCTGGGGGGTTTTATGGCCTCCTCCAGACGATTCCAAAGAAGCAGACGATAAAAAAATGTATTGCCGTTTCCTTGAATTATCACACAGAGATCACTTGCTCACAGGGCTGTTGTGAGGAAAGAAATAATCTTGATGTCCCATACGCACCCTCAAATTATCTGGTGGAACAATGGAATCCAAACAAGGCAACATAGGTTACGTCCGCACCACACATTTAAATCACATTTGTACTCTTTAACAGTCCTGGCTTCCCTAGAGAATGGTAGTTTACAGAGCAACAGTTCCCAGCACTCTTCGCAAACTGCAGTTTCCTGGATTCTTTGGGGAAAACTATGCTTTGAACCTAAAGTCAATGTGAACCTTAGTTACCTCCTCCACATCCACCGTTCTTCCTCCCAAGGAGTTCTTCCTTTCTGTGTTTGGAAGGTAAGTCCCTCTGCCTCCTCCTGCATAGACTATCAAGCCTAGATAAATGATGGGAGAAGTTATAACAGTGCAATCCCATGCATATCTACTCAGGAGTAAGTCTCATTGAGGTGAATGTGGATGGTTTCTTGTTAAGTATGTATGGGATTGCAGTCTAAGTGGTATAAAGGCTTTCCCACAATTCCTCTTGTCCCGCTGCTTCCATGTGCCCTCCCCAACAAAACCTGCTCTTTAGTGCTCAATCGCAGCAAACAACAATTCAGGTTTTCTTTGGATTGACGTTTGCTCCGATTTAGCAGTAAAGAGCAGCTTTTCCCTGGGAAACGAGTGGGGCGCAGGGAAAACTCTGCCTAGAAAGTGTGGATGAAGCAGAAAACACTGCAGGGGGTTGGACTAGAGGACCCCTGCAGTCCCTTCCAACTCTACAATTCGATGACTTTAGGTGTGAGACACATGGAAGCGTGGGCAAGCCCAGTCTTCTTGTTCTGAATATCAGAGCTCATGGAATCAAGCCGAACACTTGTAGCTCCCCCCACACACAAACACACACTTCATGTAAATTCATGGGTTGGAGTTCATTGTCTCAAAGTTAGACGTGATGGTAAGCTTTTTAAGACAGGGTTTTCAAACAAATTCAAGAGAGAGAGCTCTAGCAGCGCCCATTCACCCAGCTAGCCAAAGATGAAAGTTTGATCTCTTGTTTATCTCCACCATATTGAAAGTTTGATGTTCAGAAGTACAATATGACTGAGATGCTGAAGATTACAATCTTTGGTTTATTATCTCCATTGTGCTCTTTGAGCTTCTGGCTGGTCACAGTCTGGAGGCAGAAGGCTGGGGTTTCACAGACTTTTTTGCTCTGAGGCAGTGTTTATGTGGTTATTCCAGTTTGAATAATTTCGTAGGGGACTGCAGTTTGAATTCAGGGCAGCGGCTCGTAACAACTGATGTTAGTACATTCATTTTGAAAACTTCTTGTGCCTTAACCTCAAAACAACCAACCCAGCAACGTGGGGCTATTTTATTCCTGTTTTACAAATGGTTGTGTTTTTTCTCTCCCCTTCCCTCCGCAACACTGTTTAGGAGGATGTTCCCATTTCTGAGCTTCAACATCTCTGGACTGGACCCTGTCGCCCATTACAGCATCTTTGTGGACATTGTGTTAGTGGATCAACACCATTGGCGATACCAAGGCGGGAAATGGGTGCAGTGCGGCAAAGCAGAAGGAAATATGCCAGGTATGAGGGAGGAATTATCTTCCAGTGCAGAGTTAGACATATTAGCCCATGGGTAGGGAATCTACAAAATCCACAGTTGGGCCATGACTTTATTAGGACTAACCAAAATGTCATAGAACAGCAGCAAACTTTTGAATTCCCCAGTGCTTGAAATCCTGCCACAGTTTTGTGACCACTTCCTATTGACAAGTGTTCTTTCAACTTAGGTCTTCCTATGTTTGTCGGACTACAGTTCCCATCATCCCCAGTCAGGTCAGTCAGGGGAGAGAGGCGATGGGAATTGTAGTCCAACATCATCTGAGGAAAAACATTGCTACAGAACACATTTCCTTCATTCCTTCATCATAGCTAGTTTCTTTATATATGTTTTCCCATGGTAAACCATTCTCAGAAAGTAGCTCACATCAGGAAAGTTTGCATAATAAAAAAAACATTTTTATTCACTTTTTACATTTATATACCACCTTTATATTCCAAGGTGGTGTATATGGTTCCCTCCCCCCCCCATTTCAGCCTTACAACAACCCTGTGAGGTAGGTGAGGCTGAGAGGCAGTGACTGGCCCGAGGGGCTTTATGGCTGAGTGGGGATTCGAACCCTGCTCTCCCAGGTGCTGGTACAATGCTCTAACCATTATGTCACACTGGCTCTAAAATATAGCGCCATTTCAAGAAAACCAACCGTTGCAAAACATAACAGCATTTAAATAGTCATTAAAAAATTAGATTGGCAATTGAAGAGCTCATATTAACAAATACACACTAAGGCTAAACATTTCACTAACAATTTAGCCTAAATAATAATAATAATATTTTTTTATTTATACCCTGCCCTCCCCAGCCAAGGCCGGGCTCAGGGCAGCTAACAAGCAATAATAAAAACAAGTTGAATGAATGCAACTTAAAAACAAGATTAAAATACAGCATTAAAATATTGAAACAAAATATTAAAATGCAGCCTCATCACAGGAGGAGAAAGGAAAAAGAAAAAAAGAAAGAGGGAGAGGGAATCAAATTGGCTCCAAGCCAAAGGCCAGGCGGAACAACTCTGTCTTACAGGCCCTGCGGAAAGAAATCAGATCCTGCAGGGCCCTGGTCTCATGAGGCAGAGCGTTCCACCAGGCCGGAGCCAGAGTTGAAAAGGCCAGGCTCTGGTTGAAGCTAATCTGACTTCCTTAGGGCCTGGGACCACTAGGGTGTTGCTATTTATGGACCTTCAGGCTCTCCGTGGGGCATACTGGGAGAAATGCAAGAATAATCCACCTCGGCAGCTCAGTTGGCAGAGCATGACACTCTTCATCTCAGAGTTATGGGTTCAAGCTTCATGTTGGGCAAAAGATTCCTGCATTGAAGGAGGATGGAATAAATTACCCGTCATGGTCTCTTTCAACTCTACAATTCTGTGATGACACAAATACCAGCTAAATGTTGCCCCCAACAACAACTGTTAAATTACTTGGGGCCTTATCCTGCTAGGCTGCATGGAAATGAGCCAGACAGAGAAGCAACATCTAGGTTTTGCAGGACTCATGCAAAGTGAGGGGAAAGCACTCTGCAAATTCTTGTGGGATTTCTTGCATTTACTTCTACTTCACGTGCAAATTCAACGTAACGACTCTCCTCCAAAAAGTCGTATATAAAAGTTCTAACCATGAGAATATTTGAAGAATTTTGAATATGGGAAATTGTTCTAATCTAGCTGGGTTATTTAAGACCTTTTTCGGCGGGAGCCCAAATTCAGCCTTTCGTTTTTGGTGGCAATTTTCAATTAGACCCTAAATAAATTTGGCAAGGGAAAGTTCTGAAGTCCACCCCCCCCCCCCTTTTCTCCTATGCATGAATTTGCTGAGCGGTGGGTGGGGAGACTTTTATTTTCCCCTAATGTGGATTCCCTTTTATTTAATTGATAATTTAATTACTTGAACTTTTATAGTCCTCAAGTCTTACATACCCAGGGCAGTTTAGAGCATTTGCAGAAAACTTTTGAACAAAGACATCACAACAGTTTTAAATTAAAAAAAAAAAAAAAAGGTTTATTTAAATCTAACCAAATACTTTTGGAAATGAAATCACAGTACATCTTTTTTTTTTTTTTTTTAGTCTAGCAGCTGCTGCCTTTGCCCTATTTGCTCTGCAGCGCCCCCACCTCCCCATTCTCAGGAGCTACAGCCCCATCTGGTGGTCCAGAGAAGAAACTGAATCGCTTCATTGTTAAAGCACAGTGCTCTGCACAGAACCGTTTTGATAACGTTGTGCATTTCCTTTGCTACTACCTAAACGACTAGTCTGCACTCCATGCATTTAGTATTAAGAGCTGAGCATCCAGGGCAGAGGACATGACTTGAATTCTGGCACCTTTCTTTTGAAAGCTCAAGAATGTAACTACATGCTCTCTCCAGGGAAACTTGCCTGATGTTATACACCCATGTCCTTTGCGTGCCAAGCAAAGGCCTTCTTTTGTTTTCCCAGAGCTTTTTAAATATTAGCTGAACATGGTTTTAACCTGCTGCAATGTATTAACTCTGCCACTTTTAATTCAGTTTCTTGAGCATTTATTGTTTGAATGGTTTATAATGTTAACAGTCCTTGAAGTTCTCTGTACATAAGGGGCAGGATATAAGTTTAAGAAGAAACACACAAACACACAGAGTGAACAAATAACCAAATGAAATATTATAATTCACTTTCAGTAAATTTATTTTACAGATTAGTCCACGTCATAGCTGTCAACTTTTCCCTTTTCTTGTGAGGAATTCTATTCGGAATAAGGGAATTTCCCTTTAAAAAAGGGAAAAGTTAACAGCTATGGCCACGTGAATCATTAAACCCTTTCAAAGTACACAAAAAATATTTTTCTTTCACTTTTTACTCTGTACACTCCTTACACCATCTTGGTTTGCTGGGATCAATGCATACATTTTGCTCTATATTTGAGAGATTCACCTACTGACACCCCCCCTCTAAATTCTACGCAATGACTTATGTTTAATCTTCCATCTGTCCAACAGCAGGCATTTAAAGTTCGCTGTGATTCTTGCCTCTTTCATCTGCAACGGGAATCTGAAATGATAGTCCCAGTTGTGATCTTATCTTGGACAAGGTCATCAATTTGCTTCCTATTGGGCCTGGCTCCATAATGCAGGGCTGGGAGGGGGGCATAGATGAAACCCGCAGCAATGACTGTCCCCAGTTGCTGCTGCTGCTGCTGCTGCTGCTGCTGCTGCGTGCCCACTCCCATCTGCCTGCACTGCTTCAGCTGCCAGCCTCTCTTTTACAATCATAGACTTACCCATCTGCAGTACCATAATTGGACAGGAGCTGAGCAGCCAGCTGGCACCCATCCTATTATGCCAGGTGGGCAAGGTGTCAGTTCAGCCAGGTGTGTGCACCCCAGTGTGCTTAACACCAGGCCTGGCTTCTCTGTGCTATGCTCCAAGCTCTGAAACAATTTTCAACACTGCTTATTTATCACGACTTCCAACAAGAAACCCTTGACATGATTGTTGGAGCTAAGGAAATGCTCTCAGCAGCCCCACAGTCCAGCAGTTCCTTAGGGTTCTTTGTGTTAGAATTCCTGCTCCATGCTTGCAGTCATGAGATTGTTGACTTTCACATGATGGTGTACGTTTTGACTCCACAGAGTGGGAAGTGACGGAGACAGGATGTTTGTGTTACTGTGTTCTGTGAAGTGGGACTCTTGTCCTTTGTTCTTTCTCTTTGGTTATATGTAAATAAAGTAGATTAGCCAAAATGCTGAGTTGCTGCGGTTCTGTCATGCAAGCTGCGAAGACTCTGCGAATCCCTAAGTGTGTCTGTTGGCATCGGTCGCTGTGATGTTCGGGCAGAAGAAAGCTTTGGAAGCTCCCGAACGAAAGACCAGGAGGGAGAGAAAATGCCAGTCAGGCATGTGTCTCTGCCAGGGTCCTACTCGAGTGTAGGACGAGCTCCTGACACGTTGTAGGACAATCCAGCTGGAGTGATTTCGAAGCAGTTTAAATGTTTGTTGTGTAGACCAACACTAGGGACGCCTATGCTTTGACCTGGACCTAGGCAATAAGGCTGAGAGATGCTTACTAGAAATGCCCTCTTTCCGGCAGGGAATCGGACGTACATGCACCCAGATTCTCCCAACACTGGAGCCCACTGGATGCGGCAGGAGATCTCCTTCGGGAAGCTGAAGCTCACCAATAACAAAGGAGCGTCCAACAATGTCACACAGGTAATGGTGGCTTCCCAAATCTGCTTTCTCCTCCGAACAAACAAACAAAACCAGGAGAGTTTAATGTCATGGAATATACTGACATAACATTATTCATGGATCTTGTGCCTTGTCCTGTTTTCCGGCAGATGATCGTGCTACAGTCCTTGCACAAGTACCAGCCCCGTCTACATGTCACTGAGGCCAAGGACGGCGAGGTGGACAAAGTACACCCTTCCATCTGTAGCCAGACCTTCACCTTCCCCGAGACTCAGTTCATTGCCGTTACAGCGTACCAGAATGCTGATGTGAGTTTGCAGTCTCGGTCGCGACTGCTCACCGTTTGGATAATAGATGAGATAGAAGGGGTCGGGTTGGGTCTGGGAAATAGGGTCATATTGGTCTGTGCAGGGTTTGGGAACTGAGGTATGCATTCACCTGGAATCTGTGAGTGCAGGTTTTTCATATTTCAGCATCGGTGTAACCTCAGAACATGCCGAAAATGTGCTTAATGTTGACCATGGTTTATTGGAAACAAGCCAACTGTAAACCATGGTTAATTTAGCATGACATCCAAAAGTGATTCCTTGGTTTACAGACGCTCTCTTGTTTAGAGATCTTCAATGGCAGAAAGTTGTGCTTGTGAGCAAAACGGGTTCGGGTACATGGAAGGCACAGACAGGATTATAAATGCATTACTAGATCACTGTTTGCTCTGGTCACTCACATTCCACACTTCCACACCCGACACAGTGGATTTCTGTGCAGCAGCTACAAAATGTGAAGAAATGTGCTTTCATTCACCCTATCATTCACTACATCGGTACCCAAATCCCATCATGATGGGATTTGGTGGCAGGAATAAAGGAGGTAGAGTAATGGAAGCAGACAAAAGGCTATGAAGGAATTTGGGAGTATATGGGGTGCAATGAAGTACATCTGTTTTTCTGGTACTGAACTTCAGAACAACAGCTTTTTTCTTTGTTTTTGCTTAGATCACCCAGCTGAAGATAGACCACAATCCTTTTGCTAAAGGCTTCCGGGACAACTTTGATTCGTAAGTCTCTCTTCTACTTGCCCAATGTCAATTTGGCTTGCCTGTTTGAGTACACATCGGTCCCAGGGGGGAGACTACTGTGGCAATGTCCCGATTTCAATTTTTAAACTCTGCATCAGAATCCTGCAAAAATGCTTGCATTCTCCTACACCCACCTACTTCAACTGTTTCTGTTAAGTAGCACCTTCTAGCACCTGGGGGGAATATTTCCTACAGTAGATCAGTTCAGATAGCACACCAAACCCAACCACGGCTTTAAAGGAAGCTTTAACTATGGTTTGGCGCGATTACGTAATGACAAACCATGGCCTGCAAATAAAAACAGCAAAGCCAAGAAGCAGAAGCTGTGGCTTGAAGTGGGTTTTGAAAGTGGTGTGCTGTCCCATTTAAGACATTAACTTCCTGTTTCGCCCTGTCCATTTCCTGTCCTCCAGGATGTACACCACGACCGAAGGAGACCGCACAACTCCATCCCCGCCCAGTGCTGCCAGCTGCCAGCAGCTCCTCACCAGCAGCCGCTTCCAGCCCTTCTTGCACGATCAGTACACGCTCCCTCAGAGCCGCTTCTACAACCGGGAGCGGGCCCCTCTGCCTCTGCCGCCCAAGGAGACCCACCACTGGTATTTTGCTTCCCAGCAGGCCCCTTCCGCCCCTCTGGAATACGGCACCTACGAGGGCGACTTCAGAGGGAACAAATTCATGCCGTACGGGATGAAGCCCTTTGCCCTGCAGGCGGCGCCGCACCCCTCCTTGCCCTATTACCAGGAGCATCCCTTTGGGCCCCCTGCCACCTGGAGCTCCCCACCTCAGTATCACCACCCCAAGCCCACCCCGGGGGCCTTGAGCTGGTTCCGGCCCATGAGGGACTTGCAGGCAGTGCCCTCTGCTGACGAGAAAGGGAAGGACAATGAAGGCTGGGCCGAGCCCGGCTCTGTGAAGTCGGCCGATTCCTCGGACTCCGGGCTGTACGAAGCCGAGTGCAAGCGCCGCCGTGTGTCCCCCTACGTCTCCAGCGCCGAGAGCTCCCCGCCCCTCCGCAACGGGGAGCTCTATGACAAAGAAGGAGGGGATGGGGGCTATTATGGCTTCTATGGCAACTGAAGTGGGAAGGCGGGATAGAAACCTGTGAGGGAAACACGGGGTGGGGGCCTTCTCACCATCCAGCTCTCCTCCGTTCATATCAGGGGTAACCTGTAAAAAGGAAAATGGACAGTCCCCCTTCTTGGTTTGGGGAAAAGTTTCGCACCTTTATAGGCACTGCCGGAAATAATGACGATGGCATAAATGAAGCTGTATGTAGTTGTATCTCTCTGCCCTCTGCCCCTGTTCAGCCACTTCCAGGTGCTAGTCTGCTGGTGTTAAAACATGCGCTCCCCTTTGCGGACAGATGCCCGCATGGTGGCGGCGAGTTCAGATCTTGGGCTTGTGTTCAGACCCGAAGAGCCTGCGCTTGCCAGGGCAGCTTCCTGTCTCTGCTCCCACCCACGTTTAGTTCTGGGGCTGTGTCACTGGGGAGAACGGAAGCAAAATTTCTTAAGAGATTCAAAGCCCAGGGAGAAATTCGGAAATAAAAATCCAACTTTGGGTGGGATGGGTTTTGAAAGCCACATGGTGCTTGTCGGGTTAAAGTCAACCCTGATCCAGCCAAGGAAATCTGCATACAGAAGCAGGCTTCGTTGTACTCCTCACTTGCTGAATTGGGAACCACAGGGGGAAAACCAGGTGTGTGTCTGTATGAGATCGTCCCGCTGCGGTGCATTGATTAGAATGGGGTAGGCGTTCCAGTATATATTTTGAGGGCATATTGCCTCCCGTGCTCCTGCACACCTATTCATACACTGACATCACATGAAACAAGATTCAGATTGAGATGATTACGTTCATACTCTGGTTTCCCCAGCATGCCTATTTGGGATTCCTGGGTGGGGAGCAGCTAGAAATCAGGAAAATCTGCTTGAGAAAAATTCTGCCCTTGAAACTCATTGCAGTTCTGAGACTTTGTTTGCAAAATCAGTATCTTTTGGCCCACTCCAGAGAGGAACTGGGAACCTCGAGCATGTATCGGATGCAATTCAACACAGGCCAGAATGCACATTTGAGTTCTAATCATGTCTGTCCACACCACATTGCATTCAATGTAATGAGTATGTGAATGTGCATTTAAAAGGCATTCCCACATCCTCGCTCTGGAGTCGTGTGCAATTATCATTATAGGTGATGACACGTAGTTTGGGGCAAGAGAACTGCTACCCCTGAGGCAGCAGCCTGTGCTCACTTCAGGCAGAAATCGTGGGATGTCACAGCCATGCTCCCTTACAAATGCTCTTGGGCCATTCGGGGGTCGCCATTTCTCAAGTAAACTGTGAATTTCACACATCTGAGATAAATACTCTGTTTTAAGCTCCCTGGGTTTGACAAGAGGGTGCTGGCTGCCTTCCCATTCTCAGTTCAGCCCTAGAACATATAAAAAAGCCAGAGGTTAAAGCCAGCTCTGGAGTTCTTCATCCGAGCCTAGCCGATGCTTTGAAAACATGTGATAATGCAAACCACCTATTTTTGCTAACCAGTGCTTTTTTTTCCTGATAAAGAGCTGCTGGATCTCACTATGAACACCTCCCTCGTTCTCTTATACAGTGGTGCCTCGGGTTAAGAACTTAATTCGTTCTGGAGGGTCTGTTCTTAACCTGAAACTGTTCTTAACCTGAAGCACCACTTTAGCTAATAGGGCCTCCTGCTGCCGCTGCGCCGCTACTGCACAATTTCTGTTCTCATCCCGAAGCAAAGTTCTTAACCCGAGGTACTATTTCTGGGTTGGCGGAGTCTGTAACCTGAAGCATATGTAACCTGAGGTACCACTGTAATGGCAATGGCGCCCACTTGAGTCCCAGCAAGTTCCAGCTGGGAAAAAAGCCCTGCTAACTAACCAGCATATTCTCAGATGGGCATTTCCCAGCACTGCCTTTAGGCAGACTTGGAAATGCTGAAGCTCCTTCCTCCATCTCTTGGGATTTCAAGAACCGGAATTCAAGGTCCAAGAACATGTGGAAAGATTCCTGGTGGGGGTGGGGATAGCCCTGCAACATGGACTCTCTTCAAATAGTGTCAGACCTGACATACCTGGCCAATGCAGGAAGAGCTGCCATCCATCAAAAGCAACAACAGAACAGGCCTTAGGTGGGATTTATGCAGCACAAAGATTTGGCTGTCTTTTTCTTTTGTCCCCCTCCCCCCTGCTTCCTACATGCCAGACAACAGCCATGAGCCCTCAATGAAGGCCAGTGCCCCAAATTAGTAAATGGAACCAGCAGGGATGGCAAACTTGTGGACATCCAGATATTGCTTGACTACAAGTCCCACCCTCCCTGACCATTGGCCACAGGGGCTGGGGCTGCTGGGAGTTGGAGTCTGGTAACACCTGAAGGGCCACAGGTTTCCTCATCTCTGGTATAAAGGGACAGGTTTCTCAAGTAGTCCTCTTGTGCCAGATGTGGAGATGCCTACACAGAGAGATTGGAGGAGATGTGAACTAGGGGGGAAACAACCTCTCTTGTACAGAGCCATAGGGGGTTATCTGTACAGAAAGCCCCTTGGCTAATTTTTGTAGCATTGTGCCTCACTGTTTAGCTGTGTGTGCCGCAGAGCACACGCTTTGATTTGGTGAGATCCCCAAAACGGAAGGCAATTGCAAAAAAAGGGGCAAGTCATCTGGGCATCTTTGCATGCATGCCTCCCTAGAAATAAAACAAGAGACACCATACGTTTCAATGGGGCAGGTCTACAATGAACGGTGGATTGTGTCCAAAATGATCATATTTAAAGCCCTCCGTAATTAGTTTTATGGAAAGCAGGAGGCAAAGACATAGGTTGTATTTTTATACTTCCACCTCCTCCTCTAAAGAGATTTCCTCTCCCCCTTCCCTCCCTCAAATCTTGGTGGTATTTTATAATCCTGGAAAGACTTGATGGTCATTTGGTGAAGTGAATTTTAATTATGCTAGACAATCAAATGGGACACACTCTCCCCTTTTAAGCGCTCCCCGTGGCTCGGCAAACCCGGCTGAGTTTCTTGGAGGCGGAGGGGGGAGTTAGACTCAGCTCTCCTAACTGTTTACACTCTTAAAACAAAAAAAAAAATTATGTAGATGTAAAAGACACAACGGTCTTTGTGGTGTTTTGAGGTTCTCTCTTTTTTATTTTATTTTTCAAGACAACAAAAATTCTTGACATTTGCAAATATTTATTGAAAGCAGTGTACAGGCTGCCTGTTGAGTTTTCGTTTTGGCTTAAGAATTTCTTTAAATAAACTGTAAAGCTGTTAGTTCTTTGGGTGTCTCTCCACGTGCCAAATGCATCAAATTTATTCTGCCTGGATCAGGAAGTAAGGTACCTAATATTTTAAGACAGTAGCCCCATCTGTAGTTTGGAGATAGTATAGATGTACCTCACTGGGTCATGGTTAGGACGCCAAGCATTAATGTTTACAGGAAAAGAAACTTAAATTATCCGTGTCAAGCTGCCTTATGCCTCACTCCCCACCGGCAGGCTCACATCCAGACCAAGCCATTGTTGCTTCTGCCCCCAAGTGGATTCACCTCATGGGCCGCAGTCGTGTGCTCCAGTATTCCTTGCAACACAGCAGAGGCTAATGGCCCCCCCCAAAAAAAATAAATAAATTGGGAAGTGTCATTTGTAAAGGATGCTGAGTATTGTTGGGAATTGCAGCTCTCTGAGGGGAATAGGGGTCTTCTAACAACTCTGCACCCTTAAAGTTCCCAGGATTCTTTGGGGGAAACTATGACTGTTTAAAGTGGCATCATACTGCTTTAAAGGTTTGGTGCAGGCATGGCCCTTATTATGATTATGACAAATTATAATAATTTATTTATACCCTGCCCATCTGGCCAGGCCTCCCCAGCTACTCTGGGCGGCTCCCAACAGAGTATTAAAAATACGATAAAACATCAAACATTAAAAATTTCCCTGAACAGGGCTGCCTTCAGATGTCTTCTAAAAGTCAGATAGTTGTTTATTTCTCTGATAGCTGATGGGAGGGCGTTCCACAGGGCAGGCGCCACTACAGAGAAGGCCCTCTGCCTGGTTCCCTGCAACTTGGCTTCTTGCAGTGAGGGAACCGCCAGAAGACCCTCAGAGCTGGACCTGTGTCCAGGCAGAACGATGGGGGTGGAGATGCTTCTTCAGGTATACAGGGCTGAGGCCGTTTAGGGTTTTAAAGGTCAGCACCAACACTTCTTGTGCTCAGAAATGTACTGAGAGCCATTGTAGTTAAGTACTTCCCCTGGCTGCTTGTCACACTCTGCTAATCCAGAAAGTGGTAGACTTTCCTGCACCATGGCAGGGCTGGTGGCTGCAGTTAACACACATCTGTCAAAATCATCTTAAACCGGCGCTGTAGCACAGTATCTTTGGCAGCAATTCACCCTTTTGAACCTTTACACAACCACAGATTTATGAAGTGACATCTGGCCGCTACCTGCAATATGGGCCTGATTAAATAAAATGGCTCGTATTCCAGAGTTGCTTTTAGGGGGATAATATGTACTGTGCACATTGAGCAGTCAAAAAAGGGCATATGAATGGTTTTTTTTAAAACTACTATTCAGTTGGGACGCGGGTGGCTCTGTGGGTTAAACCACAGAGTCTAGGACTTGCCAATCAGAAGGTCGGCGGTTCGAATCCCCACAATGGGGTGAGCTCCCGTTGCTCTGTCCCTGCTCCTGCCAACCTAGCAGTTTGAAAGCATGTCAAAGTGCAAGTAGATAAATAGGTACTGCTCTGGCGGGAAGGTAAATGGCGTTTCCGTGTGCTGCTCTGGTTTGCCAGAAGCAGCTTAGTCATGCTGGCCACATGACCCGGAAGCTGTACGCCGGCTCCCTCGGCCAGTAAAGCGAGATGAGCGCAGTTTGAAAGCATGTCAAAGTGCAAGTAGATAAATAGGTACTGCTCTGGCGGGAAGGTAAATGGCGTTTCCGTGTGCTGCTCTGGTTTGCCAGAAGCAGCTTAGTCATGCTGGCCACATGACCCGGAAGCTGTACGCCGGCTCCCTCGGCCAGTAAAGCGAGATGAGCGCCGCAACCCCAGAGTCTTCCACGACTGGACCTAATGGTCAGGGGCCGCTTTACCTTTTCCTTTCAATTACTGATGGTGAGGGACAAGCAGTTGATCACCAAGAGGACAAAACACATGCTTGCCGGCTGAAGCGGATGAACAAAATGGCCGCCACACATTGGAACTTTTCTGAAATCTTTGTTTTTATTATTGGACACGCCGTGGAGTGTTCATGCCACAACACAAAGACAGAACAGAGGCCAGTCAACATGGACGCAGAAGACGGAACGGCGGCTCATCACTGGACCAGCCAGGTGAGGTGAACGAAGAGCAAGCCCACCTGCTTTGTGGGCCAGACGAGACATTAAAGACAACCAGCACACAGAAAGGAGGGGCAGACAACAAGACAGGACACCAATCTGGATCTGTTGGGCAAGAAATCTTCAGGAAGGGCAGAGAGGGAGGAGCGAATAACAGGGAATAAATTAAAGCTCCCCCTCCTATGCAGCGATTATCAAAACCCTTTCAGGAAGTATCTCTTAAAATAAAATAGAAGATCAAAGCTGAAAAGTGAGGCTCAGTTTCCAACAGTGTGCAAACCCCACCCTCTCCCAGCAAGAAAGGGAACCAAAGTGCTTTGTAGACATTCAGTTAATTATGCCGCCCACTTCAGACCCACGTAAATGGTGAGGCTGGGCCAGTAAACAAGAAAAAAAAGGAGGAAAAGGTTCTTGACCACCTCGGGGTGAGTTGGGCAGCACAGTGGTGAACTGCAGTAAAAGAACTTAAAGAGTCTGGACGCTAAAAATATATAAAGCTGTGATGTCCCTAGGCTGCCCTGCATCCAGATTGGGAATTCAGAGAACTGAGGGCATGTTGCATTTCACATGTTGCATTTCGCCACTTCGGCAGTAGATGTTAGTTTTTGTAACGCTGGGAAAGCTCAGACAGGTTTGCAGGATATAGGAGCATGGAAGATGGTGCTAGGAGTTCTGCATGATGGTCTCATACTTGTGCCTGAACTTTGTAACTTCATAAAGACATGCAGCATTTTCCAGTTACAGTACTTCCCGAAACAGAGTTTGAAAACTGGGTGGGGGATGAAACCAGGAACAAAAACCATAAAATTGGAAACCTAGGTGTGAACAGAGCCATCGGACTGAGCTTGCAACACCTTGTAACCCACCAAGCCAAATTAACCATGTGCACTGCAACCCCTCTATGGTTCAATAAACCTGGAAATGCAACAATAGCAGGGACTGTCAAGCACTCACTGGTCTTCATTGGCTTGGTGGGCCACAACTGGTGTGGGCCTGCTCTAGTCTCAGCCAGAACTTCCTCCTTCCTTCCCTCCCTTCAAAACAGGAGCCGAGCCTCAGGATAGTCTATATTCCTCTTGCCACAGCTGAGAAAGAGATCGGAATATGTGTTTTTCTCCCATGATACACACACACACCTCTACATTCAATCATAATCGAGGCAGCTTTGAATAACACAAGTTCTGATAGACCCTGACCTGATGCTGAGGTACAAATTTCTGCAAAGGATTGTGGGAGTGCCAGTGTTTCCCCACTTTTTTACATTATTGCTTCAAATGCTGAAGGACAGTGGGGAGGAGGAGAACGGCTTACAATCCTAGCAAATAGGGAGGGAAGGAGATACCAGAGATGGGGTGATGAAGGGAAACAAAACACACATACACACAATGTCCTGATTCAATGCTATAAGCCCCAACAGTGGCCCAGAACTCAGAGGACTTCCTTAAGGCGTAGGGAAAAGTCCTGGAGTCTCCGCCATAGCAGGCATCTCTGGCTCAGAGTGACATTAACCCGATTCCCGTCCTACAGCCGCCTTGCGGGGAGAAAGAGAGTTGCCTCAGAGGGCTACCACAGCTTCACATATTATAATCTGCTACCGGAGCAGGAATTCCTAACCTAGGCCAGGCTTTACCTCAAAACAACCACCAGGAGCGACTTGAAAACAACCAAAAAAACAGGAGGGGAGGGAGGGTGCAACCAGCCACCCCCCAGAAGGGAACTACTAGGTAGTCAGGAGGACCCAAAACATCCAGTATCCAGGCTTCACTGTGCAAACACCCACTCCACGCTGGGGCACACATTTGCCACTGTTCTCTGAGCAAAAGGCAGGCTTCGAAAATTTAAAGAGCGGTTTCCCATTTTCAAGTTGCTGGGGGGGGGGGGGGGCGTCCAGTCTCGCTGCTTCTGCCCCGGAGCCGATTTGCGACTCGGCGGCTGTTAAAGTGCTTCCTGTCAGCATCCGCGGCAACCCAAGGCTCCACACCAAGGTCCGCCTAGCCAGCAGGCAGCAGTTTTGAGGAGGCGAGATGGACCACGGCCGCCTTCCTCAAGTGTGCGAGGGGGGTAGGGCTGCTTTGGAAGTGCATGGCGCAACACCGAAAGGCGTCCCTCCGCTTCACGAGGTGCTGGTAATCCCAGGATTGCATGCCTTGATCACCTTTGTGCTTATCTAGCAGGGGGTCCTTGCTGTCTGGTCTCCTACACCCCCCCCCCCCCCGCTTTGGGAGATGGCGGGCAGACACAGCTGCTCCCGCAGTTGCTAACCGCTACCACAAGACGGCGCTGTCCATATTGCTGAAGCCAGGCTCCGCCCTCAGCTTCCAGTAGCTGCTGTTGGTTAACCAGGATTCTTTGCCATTTGCATCTACTTGCCGCCTGCCAGGAAGAAGAAAAGGAGCCCATTAGCAGTCAGGGTTAACGGTTTGGTGAGGGGAGATGCATCTGGAGCCACTACCAATTCATGTTTCAAAAGCAGGGCAGGGCATGTTTTGATTCACCCCTCAAAAGCAGGGAACTAGGATGTTGACAGGATGCAACCTATGGTGTGTGTGTGTGTGTGTGTGTGTGTGTGTGTGTGTGTAGTCTATATGCTTACAAAAATAAATAAGAATCATATACCAAAAAAGGATGAATCCCGCAACCTGTATATAGATGCAAATCAAGGAAGACTACATGTTTAATTTTAATTTTGCATCCTCTGCTCTGCTTCTATAAATGGCAAGGAGACTTGAGTTCCACCTCCTCACAACAGGCCACTTTGCTTCACCAAGCATGGCTAACTCCTGGTTTGCTAAATAAACCACAGCTTACATGAACCATGGGTTAGCGTTTATGTAAAAACCTGGCCATAGGCTCCATGGAGGAAGAAACAACCGGAAGCAAAGGAGGAAGTACCTGAAGAAGCGCGCCTGATGAAGAATGTTGTTATCCTCCATCACCCGACGCCGGTCTCGCTGCAGCTGCTCGATTCGCCGCTTCTGCGACTCTGCGGCCTGCACATTTCCCTCTTCTAGGTACCTGGAGAAGTGGGGAGAAGAAGGGCGCCAAACCCAGTTGTATTCATTTCCTTTTCATATCAAAAACTTGTGTGTGCACGTCTATGGGGTGTAAATGGCAGCCAGGATATGCAGGAAAGCTTACAATGGTCTTGCGTTTTTTATGTCCGCTCATTTCCCTAATTTTTGTGTATATCAGCTTTAGCATGGATGCTGCAAAAACGGGGTTTTCTATGAACGGAAGCTGCCTTGAACACCTTACCAGCAGAAAAGTAGGTTATCTGAAACAAAAGAGGAAAAGGCTTTCCTGCCCTCACCTTTGGTCAGGCCTCAGGCGCGTATCTGTGGAGGGAAGGAGACGCTTGAGCTCCGGCGTTAACTCGTTGAGCTCCAAGGCAAACTGAGTGAAACCATAGTTCTTCTCGAAGTCCCGAGGCATGGGGTCTGGAAGTGGCAGGAGAGACAAAGGCAGAGAGAGAAAGATTTCAGAAGATCAGGTGCCTACCACCCACTTACTCTGACAGGTTGATCCTACCTCAATCTCTCAGACACATCTGAAAAGCTATGGATTGTATTGGTTGCTGGTGGCCTGAGATGAGAGTGGGGACTGGTTGCTGAATTTTGTATCCCACGTTCTCAAAGTCATGCACTATCACATAATAGCTGCCCTGGTCTGTTGCATATTTATGTTCCCACATTCATCCTCAAAGGCATGTTAAGCAAGGCAACCTTTCCCGTTTCCTTAGAATGGGGTATGCCGATTGCTAGACAAGCAAACAGGTCTGAGATGTGGGAGGGGATTAGGACAATGGCTGCTGATGTCACAAAGGATTCTATGCTTCCCAGAAGAACAGGAAGACTTCTTTCTTGCAGTTCCTTTTTGTTATGGACCAATGCAATAAATCATTCATTCCTATGCAGTTCTTATGGGATGAGGGTGTTAAGGAACTGGGAGCTCTCTCTCTTAAAGGAAAAATCCAACAAAGTTCTATTACTTTCCTCGCCTCCTCAGATTACAGGATATCACTCCCACTCAGACAGCAAAAGTGGTTCAGGAAAAGATGGGCAAACAGATTCACAGATGCATGGAAGAATGCTATACACAATAAGGATCCATTTGATGGTGGCTCTTGCACAGTTTCCATTCCTTTCAAAAGGGCTTCCCCAGGAGAACACCTTAGTGATTTGTGCTCCATGGGTCAGATCAGCTGGCTACCCTTAATGGCCCCCAAATTATGTCGCCAAAGATGTCTGCTTCATGGTAGGGGAGCCTTTGGCTACTTGGACCCTACCCAGCAACAATCCCTCCCACAGCTTCCACACCTTTAGAAGCCATATTTACATGCACTTCCAAGGTTCAACAACAATAGCTAGAAATTTGATAAATTTGATCTCTGGTTTCAAACTAAGACCAAACACCATCCGCATCAGAAACCCAGGTTCCGCAAGTTTCCACAAAGAATTGTGGAACTGTTGCATTCACGGAACTGTAGCATTTCAGAACGGACTCATCAACCATTGTGGGGCAAGACCATAGGAGCTCCAGTAACTGCCAGTTTCCCCCATTGCCCTGGTGCAAGCAGTTCCTTACTGGGCCTCCAGATGCACTTGCCGACAGGGGCCACGCCACGATACAACCCGTCGTGCCACTTCCCGAAGAGCCGGTGGATAACCTTGCCGCTATGGCTGAAAATGGCGCCCTGCACCTCGTTGACCCCGGAACCCCAGTACCGCGCCTGCCAGAGAGGGGAGGATGCGGTTAGAGCAGGGAGGATGGCTCCACACAATCAGGTGTCAATGCAGGCAGGAACAGGGTGGGATGAATAGGGCTGGAAGGAGAGATTGAAGGGTAGGAGGGCAGGGAGAAACCTGGGAGTAAAAGGGAGGGAATCAATTTGGGGGTCAGGCGTTAGTGTAAGAATTAAAAGGGCTCCAGAGCGGGGAGGGGAATTTCAGGATGGTTAGAGAGACACAGGCCTGGTTTGCACTTTAAACCATAGTTAAGCTCAGGTAAAGGTAAAGGGACCCCTGACCATTAGGTCCAGTCGTGGCCGACTGGGGTTGCGGTGCTCATCTCGCTTTATTGGCCGGGGGAGCCGGCGTACAGCTTCCGGGTCATGTGGCCAGCATGATTAAGCCACTTCTGGCAAACCAGAGCAGCGCACGGAAACGCCATTTACCTTCCCGCTGGAGCGGTACCTATTTATCTACTTGCACTTTGACGTGCTTTCGAACTGCTAGGTTGGCAGGAGCAGGGACAGAGCAACGGGAGCTCACCCCATTGTGGGGATTCGAACCACCGACCTTCTGATTGGCAAGCCCTAGGCTCAGTGGTTTAACCCACAGCGCCACCCGTGTCCCATGGTTAAGCTTAACCATGGTTTAAAGGTGGAACATGCAGCATTCTGCTGCATAGATGCAAATTGCGGCCACTTTGAACCTTCCCTGCTTCTGCAGTGCCAACAGCCAAGCTATGTTTTGGATTAGCATCACTTACAAACCTGGGCTCATTATTCGTTTCTCTTCAAACAACCAAGGTTTTCTTATTTAGTTTAATGCTCACAGTTTGTTTGGAGGAAACAAACCAGAAGCCCCAGTTCAAAACTAATGCTAAGCCAAACCATAGGTTAAATCTCAGCAATGTGGCAGAAGGAGTGAAGCAGCTGTTATCTTTGCCATATGCACCATCAAGCTGCCTGTTCATCTTTAAACCATGGTTAAGGTTAACCAAGGTTTAAAGTGATCTCTGAATGCTGTCGCAGGGTGAAGAATCTCCAGTAACAGGCACGGGGGGGGGGGGGAGAGAGAGAAGGGGGAAAGAGACTGAAAGCTCAAAAAAGATGGAGTGAGGAGTGCAGAATGAAGACACTATGTGGCAGGGGTGAGACAGTCCAAGGGGAAGAACCCAGATACCACAAGGTGTGCCAGGAAAGAGGGAGAGGCACCAGAGGGCAGGGCCATAGCTCCTTGGCAGAGCACCTGCCTTGCAATCAGAAGGTCCCATGTTCAATCCTGGGTGTATCCAGGTTTGGCTGAGAAAGACCAACGCCCCAAACCCCATGAAATCATTGCCAGTCCAAATGTAGACAAGACTGAGCTGGGATGGGCAAGTGTGCCTGACTTAGTATAACAGCTTTGACTGTTCAAATTCAGATGCCAGAGGCTGGGTTCAGAGCCAAGAGGGGCGGGATTTGAAGGTACCAGAGGAAGGGGCAAGCACAGATCAGAAGGAGCAGCAGGGTGAGGGAAGAACACAGACAAAACAGCCCCGGGTCAGAACCTACCTTGCAGAAGGTGATCTTGCAGTGGTAGGTGCTGTCTCTCGTGTTCCGGATCAGCACCTCGCCGTAGTGCTCGATCCAGCGCTGCCCACTCAAGATATTGTGGATGCAGGAAGTCACCTTGTTCCATTCGTAGTGATCCCCAAACCTTTCGTTGGGAGAAAGTAAGAAAGAAAGAAAGAAAGGGGGATCCAGGGTCTGGAGGTGGGTGGGAAATCCACCAAGGATCAAAGGGGCAGAAAACAGGATGGGCGACTCACCTGGGAAGATGGACGTTCACTGTACCCACGGGGATTATCTCCAAGGATTTGCCCCAGAATTTATTTTTCCACTTCATGTCTAAGCAAAACAAAATATTGGGGGGGGGGAATAGAGAGAAAAATATGAAAAGTGAGGTCACACTAATTATGTCTTTGGGAGGTAAACCAAATTGTGAAGTGGGGTGGTGACTGCAGCACAGATTATGAGCCTACTCTAAAGGCATTCTTCTAGGACAGTGTTTCCCAAACTTGGGTCTCCAGCTTTTTTTGAACTACAATTCCCATCATCCCCGACCACTGGTCCTGCTAGCTATGGATGATGGGAGATGTAGTCTGAAAAAACAGATGGACACCCAAGTTTGGGAAACACTGTTCTAAGGAAGAGAGAGAGAGAGAGAGAGAGAGAGAGAGAGAGAGAGAGAGAGAAAGAAAGAAAGAAAGAAAGAAAGAAAGAAAGAAAGAAAGAAAGAAAGAAAGAAAGAAAAAGAACCCAATGCTATGGCCAATGGTATCTGCAAGTTGACTTTTCTGACAGAGCCCATCCTGGCCTCCTATTGTCAAATGCAAAGAGGTTTTTGCTTGAGTCCATGTGTGGGGAACCTTCAGCCCTCCAGATCTTCCTGAACTACAACAGCCATAATCCCCTATTAAGCAGGCCAAGATGTAGTTCAGCAAAATAAGGAGGGTCACAGGTTCCCCACACATGCTTTTGTTTATCAGTGAGGAAGGGACACATGCTCAGAAAACACTCTTTCATGTTCAAGAGCTGACCCCCCAAATGTTTTAAAATCTGATTTGGGACGGAACTCTGCTGACAACCTGGAATGGCCTT
Source organism: Podarcis cretensis (assembly GCF_951804945.1). Classification (NCBI taxonomy): domain Eukaryota; kingdom Metazoa; phylum Chordata; class Lepidosauria; order Squamata; family Lacertidae; genus Podarcis; species Podarcis cretensis. Next base: position 24,076,084 of record NC_137182.1, on the reverse strand, counting down.
TTTGACCCAATAAACAAAGCACACACTTTCTCCCCACCCCCAAAGAGAGCTCCTGGGTGCTATTTTCTTTTCCCCCTGCACACTCCTTCCAGGCATGTATTTGCTTTTACCTTGAAGCCTCACCTTGCCAGAATACGAAGTTGTCAGACTCTGCGTGGCAAGCCGAAACAGGAGGATGGTGGCAGACCTGCAGTTTGGGGGGGGGGGGACAGGAGGAAGATAATAAGCCATCAGCGTTTCAGGGGTGGGCACCTTCAAAAAGTGTGCCATTTCCAAAAAAAGGAACTGTTTTTTCTTTCTTTCTGCCCACTTAAATTTCAGAGAAATTGGCGGAAATTCAGGTCATGACAGCACTCTTAAATTGGGGTTTGTGGTTTAACAGGATTTAAGGAATACAAATGTTCTCTGGATTGCACATTAAACATCCAGAGCAACAAATTTAATTTGTGTACCCACACCTGTATACTCTGCATCCAATGTGCTCCCATCGTAGGTTTAAGAAGGACTGTACACACGATGATAGCCACAATCCATATCTATCCTTGAGTTTCTGAGGAAATTCTGCGTTAGGATGCATTCCCGCCCTCCGCCCCCAAACCAGCATGGATCTAAATTGAGGAAGAAAGAAAAAACTAGCTGCATTTTAAGCTGGTAATATGTATGCAGCCTTAGGCCTTAGGTGGGCCTAAACACCTGGCATAAGTTACCTCACAGGATTCTTATGAGGATAAAAACGGGGTGGGCACTTGTATGTTCCTTGAAGGAAGTGCCTGGCAAATAAAAATTCAATTGAAAAATCCTGGGCCCAGTGAACTGCTGCCGATGGAAACCACAATCTCTCTGTAGGTTTTATTTCAACTCCTGATAGCCCCAGGTAAAGGTAAAGGTAAAGGTAAAGGTAAAGGTAAAGGTAAAGGTAAAGGTAAAGGTAAAGGTAAAGGTAAAGGTAAAGGTAAAGGTAAAGGTAAAGGTACCCCTGCCCGTACGGGCCAGTCTTGCCAGACTCTAGGGTTGTGCGCTCATCTCACTTTATAGGCCGGGAGCCAGAGCTGTCCGCAGACACTTCCGGGTCACGTGGCCAGTGTGACAAGCTGCATCTGGCGAGCCAGTGCAGCACACGGAACGCCGTTTACCTTCCCGCTGGTAAGCGGTCCCTATTTATCTACTTGCACCTGGAGGTGCTTTCGAACTGCTAGGTTGGCAGGCGCTGGGACCGAACGACGGGAGCGCACCCCGCCGCGGGGATTCGAACCGCCAACCATGCAATCGGCATGGTTTTACCCACAGCGCCACCCGCGTCCCTTCCTGATAGACCCAAGTGGCTATCAAAGATGCTCACAAAATATCCTCAAAATAAAAGATCACATCCCAGTTTGGTGTCGAGAACAGAAATAACACGGCACCCCATATGGTGCAATGATTATTCCAAGTGGCATTTTCTGCCCTCACCCTTCCTTCTCTGTGGCCTCTGCCTACTAGGCAGCACTGTCTACTGAGGACCTCTGAGGGACCTCAGCCAAAGATGGAGCCCCAAGTCTTCAATTCTGAGTCAGCGCCAGGATACAAAGGGCTTGGTCCACACTTCCACTTGCCCCATGTCTAGAAAGCACGGGTCCAATCTGTTTCCCACTTCTCTTGTTCCTTCTAGACATGGGCCTGAGCAGTTTTGCCTTTCCCCCAGCCACTTTCCCTTGGAAAACACATTCTTCGGCGCTAAATCGGAGCAAATGTCAATCTGGATAAAACTCAATTGACATTTGCTCTGATTTGGCGGGTTTTCCCTGGGGACAAGCAGGCGTGTGGATGAGTCCTAATTTATTTTTGTCCCACCCATGCCCCTCTCTCAGCACCATTCATCCTCTCCTTCCTTCCTAAGCTAAAAAAGCAAAGTCCTGATCCCTTTCGCTACTCTGTGAGAAACACTCGCCCAACCCCTCTGGACCTGTAAGCCTGATTCACCTGCCATATTGCTTGGTGGATGAGTGCTCCCCTTTCTCGACTGCCATGCCTGCCTGCCTGCCTGTCCCCCTCCCTCTGCTCTCTCCAGCTCCTTACCTGTTCACTTATGAAACGAAAGCCCTTGTCTGGCCGGATGCACTCGTACGTTTCTCCAAGCACGGGGTTGAATGGCTTGCTGCCGGCACGGTAGTATGTTGAGGCATAAGCCGATACAGCAAAGGCAGCCATGCAGATCTATGGGAGGGGAAGGGAGATAAATATTAGGGGAAGAGAAAGGTGGGGGTGGGGGACAACACATAACCAGCTGAGAAAGTACTGCGATTGTAAAGGCCAAGGGAAAGGATGATCACTGGGTTAAAGCTGACCGAAAATCCAGAGGTAGTAGCCTTATTATCAATTTACAATGATGTAGAAGGTTCACAGACTATGAAGGAACTTGCTCACAAATTTATCGACAGCTGCGTGAATTATGATAGCTAGGAAGGGGCAAGCAGAATATAAAATGGAAGAGTGGTATAGAGAGGTGTGTGCCGTAAGACGGCAAATATGCAGGAGAAATTATTTCGAGGAGATGCGGAAGGTGTTTGTAGGATTTGTACTGTTACAACGTAAAGGGGTCAAACCATCGCAAGATGTGTTGAAATTTTGGGAGGTTGGATAGTTACAATGGAAAGGTCCTGGTGGTGGGGTGCACATTTTTATTCTTATTTATTTATGATTATTACTTTGTCTAAATAAATAAATAAAGTCCCCCCCAAAATGGGAAAGGACGACAATGTTCTGCCAATCTTATTGCAGACTTTGCCTTTCCAAAGGGGGTGGGTTCAATCTCAGGCCAAGTAAGAAGATTCAGACCAAAGGGATGAAAGAGGCCAAATGCAGGCCTTCGATCTGGCCCTCAGGACTCTCCCTGGGCCACACCTGTCGCTGCCCCCGATTTGTGCCTGCCTTGAAGCCTTTTATATTTGGCCTGCCTGGAATGTGACCTCCAATTCTCTTTTTCCCCACCAAGAGCTGGTCCCCCAAGGGATACACACGGATGACCTTCTCGCCTGACCAACACAACCCCTGTTCCAAGATGGCGGCCTGGTTAAGGAAATAAAGAGGGCGAGGCCATATACCAGTCTTTCACAGGGGTCCAGGTTGCGGCTGGCCGCATCCAGCAGGGCACTGTACTCAAGTTCTTCGCAGAGGCGCTGCAGCGTGTTGAGGGGCTCGTTCAGCTGAACCGGCATGGAGACCTTGGAGAGATCCTTGCCGATGTTGTTGCGGAGGATGTTCCAGACGCTGACATCGCTGGCGTGGACGTGGGAGGCCGGGAGGCAGTTCCGTCGGATGATCCCGGGACCCGGCCCAGGGAGGTACAAAGGAAGAGGCACTGGCAGGCTGAGGCTCATCTCAGAGGTGTCCCCAACACAGGGAATGGCGCCTGGGCCTGTAGGGAGGGACAGAAGCAGTTCCTGTCAGGTCTTAAAAGAGACCCTACGCCTGGCTGTGAAACTGAGAGGCAAAACCCGGTGATGGCTGAAGAAACATATTTACTGTTGTGGCTCTTTGGAATACGAAACCCCTGCTTCGGGACATTTCATCGCCTCAGAGCCAGGAAACACCCTGTTTTGCAAACCTGAATTCAAAAACCCAGTTTTGTCTCTGCAGTGATTCGTGACAAAGAGCTTGCCTCCTCCTTGTCTGACTCATCGCGGTGCTTCCACCACCTCTTCCTGCGCATTTGAGATTAGGAGCCAGAAATCAGTCTCCTCCAGGCGGGGACTTTTAGATATTCCCTCTCTGTCTAGTTTGCCCACGACGTGGGTGTATGAGGCTTCTGTGTTACAAGAAACACAGCCCCAAACTCTGAGGGCCACTCCCCACTCACTGCAAAGAAGCCAAACACGGCCCATTTTATACACAATTTCCGCACAAAGAGCCCTTGTGAACTACATGACCCAAATTTGTATTTCTGCGTGTTTAATTTGAATTCAATTGCATTGTCTTTCTTTACTGTTGTGTTATTGAACTAGATGTTGCTGCTAAGATAAATAAAAAAATTAAAAATGTTAAATGTCTAGCATTTTGTTTCCAGCAGCGGTCAGTCAGATGCTTCTATGAAGGTCACAGGAAGAATAGGATGCAATACTTTTTCCTTGCTGTGCTGAATGCCAGCTTCTGATATTCAGAAGTATAGTGGCTCTGAATATGGAAGCTCCACTAAGTGCATAAAAGTTAGGGATTCACACACACACACACACACACACACACACACACACACACCCTCCAAGGGTTTGTTCTTTCGCTTTTAAAGCCATCTAACCTAGCAGCTAAGGGACGCGGGTGGCGCTGTGGGTTAAACCACAGAGCCTAGGATTTGCCAATCAGAAGGTTGGTGGTTCGAATCCCCATGACGGGGTGAGCTCCTGTTGCTCGGTCCCTGCTCCTGCCAACATAGCAGTTCGAAAGCACGTCAAAGTGCAAGTAGATAAATAGGTACCGCTCCAGTGGGAAGGTAAACGACATTTCCATGCGCTGCTCTGGTTTGCCAGAAGCGGCTTAGTCATGCTGGGCACATGACCTAGAAGCTGTACGCCGGCTCCCTTGACCAATAAAGCGAGATGAGCACGGCAACCCCAGAGTCGGTCATGACTGGACCTAGTGGTCAGGGGTCCCTTTACCTTTACTTAACCTAGCAGCTAACGGCACACCTTGTGATAGTGCAGGAGTGGGAAGCTTGCAGCCCCCTGACTTGCTTCGTGACAGTGGGAAGGAGCATGACAGGGAAGGAGGAAGGCAAGATGGAGACAAATTAGGGTGCTAGGAAGGGAGAGTCAAAATGGGGGGAGAGCTGGGGAAAGAAGCGGGGGGGGGAGGAAGCCCCCTCTGCTAGTGATCAGATCACTCAGGCAAGAGGGATCTGTGTGCTCTCCCCACCCACCCTTAGCAGCCCACGGGGTGTGGAGGAAGAGGGAGGGAGAGAGAAAGCGGTGGCTGAGAAAAAGAAAGCAATAAATGAGGCAGGGGCAGAAAAGGGGTCCCACCCACTTCCAGCTCTGGCTGCACCCAATTCTAGCATCACCCCACCCTGCTCCCAGTTATCCCCTAGGAATGTTGCTCTTGACAGCCCCACACCCCTGTGGAAGTGAAATCCAAAATGTCACTCATTTGTTATGTACTCCTGTACTATTACTATTTTGTATAACTTACTCTGGGAGGTCAGCATATACAGTGGTACCTCGGGTTACATACGCTTCAGGTTACAGACTCCGCTAACCCAGAAATAGTACCTCGGGTTAAGAACGTTGCTTCAGGATGAGAACAGAAATCGTGTGGTGGCAGCACGGCAGCAGCGGGAGACCCCATTAGCTAAAGTGGTGCTTCAGGTTAAGAACAGTTTCAGGTTAAGAATGGACCTCCGGAACGAATTAAGTATGTAACTAGAGGTACCACTGTACTCAGGGACAGCAGGCGACATTTATTAAAAGAATGGATTACCTCCATCTCATTGCTCTTTAGTGCCCTCCAGATGTTGTTCGCCTACAACTCCCATCAGCCCCAACGAGCAAGGACATTTGTCGAGGACGATGGGAGTTGTAGTCCACAGGTTCCCTGCCCCTGATTTATCCCCTCCCCTAGTCGCGGCTCTGTTCTGTAGCTCCTCCTCTGCAAGCACACCCACCCTGATCACCTCCAGGAACAAGTACCTTTGAGACAACGCCCTGGTCCTCCCGCGATGTCTGTTGCTTCCTCCAAGATGCTGTTAGTCACCTCGCTGATGCAGGACTCGTCGTCTGTGGCCTGGAGGAGCAAGAGAGGTTACACAGGCCAAGGGAAGTGGTGGGTTTGCCAGGAAAGAGGAATGACGGGGATGTGGAGGAGGTGCCTGGTTGAGTTTAAATGGAATCAGAGGCAGGACAAAAGGCTAGGACTTAGGCAAGGGGCATGGAATCCAATGCAACTTTCCTGTGTGGGCAAGGTGGACGGAGGCGGATCTTATATAAAAAGGCCCAGCAAAAATCCAACAGGGGTGCTTTTGGAAAATGGCGTCAGGGTGGACTGACAGCACAAACTTAGTCAGCGCAATCTCCATTCTCCTTCCCAATCAAGTTTCAAAGCAGGAGTGGTGAGCCTCTGTCCCTCCAGATGTTGCTGAACTACAACTCCCATCATCTCTGTTCAATGGCCATGCTTGATGGGGGCTGATGGGAATTGTAGTTCAGCAACACCTGGAGGAACAAAGGTTCCTCACTTTAAAGGAAGAGGCTGCTGGGAAGTCCTTGAGCCTTATGTACTCCTTGGCCCTATAGCGAAAATGGGGCAGAGGCAATTAGGCCCTGAAATTCATCCCCAGCAAAATGACTGAACCTGGAAGCCAGAGAGGATATGTGGGAAGCAAAGGCTGCTTCTCCCGTGAAGCGTAGGATAGAAGGAGAGACAGAGGACAAAGATGAGAGAAAGATTTCACAGGATCCTCCAGGTCCACATTGCAGAGACGGTAAGGACTGTGACACAGAACTCTTCGAAGCAATCGAAAGAAGAAGCCAAAAGTTGAGGCCTTGGACATCAAAGGAATAGCAAGTTGGAAAAGCCCAGCCATCTGCTCAGATGCCTTCAAGAGCCATGGGAAGAGCTGCATGCAAGCAGGGGATTGTGAAATTCAATACCATAGTGCTCCTGAGTCTCTCAATTTGAAGCAGGCACCTAGAGTTGTGTCCGAAAGAGAAAAGGTGGTAGGAAAGCAGGAGGAGGAGGAGGAGAGGCCTAAGAGAACACATTGCAGAACTGGGCTAGGCCTGGACCTTCTACTAGGAAGAGGGAGCGAAGAGAAAGAGACTGGATATAAAAGATCTGGGCAGATGTATATGAGGAGCTGGGGTGGGAATAGGCCACTGGGGGGATGGGGGGGACAGCAGCTGCTAGGCGGGGAGGAGTGGCTTTGCTGCTGGCTAATTCACAAAAGGATGAGAGAGAGAGAAAAAAAAACGACAGTGAAGACACAGCAACAAAAATGTAATTCTATTTGTTTTTTTTTGTTTTTGTTTTTTTAAACTTACACGGATATGGAGCGTGTGACACAAGATCTGAAAAGCTGGATTAAAATCTAAATCCAATTTATTTACCATTCCCATTGCTTTTTTAAAAAGAAATGCTGCCAAGGCTTATCTTTTAAAAAATGAATCACTCACCAACAGTTGTGTATAAGAATATGAGCTCAGATGTGCAGGACGTTAATTGAGCAAAATTATTGTGCATTTTCTTGTTGTTGCTGGTTATTTTTTCTTTCTTTTTTCAAATATTTTTTATTAGTTTTCCATTAGAAACAAATCAAATCCAATCATAATCCAAATCAAGGAAAAAAGCACACAAAAAAATCAAATTACAATCCGAATTATTGTGGGAGGCAGCCATTTCCCACAGCAGGAAGCAGGAAGTCCTATTTAAAGGTTGCTGGTTATTTTTGCAGGCATCAGCAGGTAGAGACACTGACCGTATTCACACTTACCTTTCCTTCACTTTTTCCAGGCACAGCCTGCTCTTTAAAGCTCTGTATCCAAGCATTTTTCATGCTCCAGAGCTTTCCCGACAAAAACCCGCTCTTTAGCGCTCAACCAGAGCAAACGTCCATCTGCGGAAACACTGAACCGACGTTTGCTCTGATTGAGTGCTAAAGGGTGGGTTTTCTACTGAAACAACCACTCTCTCCTAACGGCCTGTAAGAACACCTTGCAATTAATCTGCAGCAGGGAAGATTGTGCTGGGATCAGCTATAATTTCACCTGTTGATGTGTGTCGCCATAAATGATGGGTTTTGACCATTTGCTCTCAATTACCACAATCATTTTGTTTATTTATATGGGGAACCCGTGTACCTCCAGATGATGGAAGCTGCAGCCCGGGAACAACTAGTGGGCCACAGATTCCTGTTTTAAAGACTCCCCCCCACAAATGGCTATATCCACCAACCTCGTTCTCAGATGAGCTGGCCGACAGGAAAACCTCGCAGGCATCGAAGAACTCCGTGTGCGAGTCGGAGAGAGACACGATGCTGCGATTGGAGAGCTGCTGCTCCTGACCTTTAACCAACAGGGCATCCGGCTAGAGGGCAGAGAAAGAAAAAAAATGTTGCCAAGAGATCCAGTCAAAGGCAACTATGGGGTTACATCGCTCATCTAGCTTTTAGGCCAACGGAGCCGGCTTTGTCCACAGACAGCTTTCCAGGTTGTGTGGCCAGCATGACTAAGCTGCTTCTGGCACAACAGGACACCATGACGGAAATAAGAGCGCACGGAAACGTTTACCTTCCCGCTGCAGCAATACCTATTTATCTCCTTGCACTGGTGTGCTTTCGAACTGCTAGGTTGGCAGGAGCTGGGACAGAGCAACAGGAGCTCACTGCGCTGTGGGATTCGAACCGCCGACCTTCTGATCGGCAAGCCCAAGAGGCTCAGTGGTTTAGACCACAGCGCCACCCACATCCCTTAACCTGAAAGTATCACAGCCAATAGTTGTGGATGAACCTCACCTCCCTCACCTCCCATGAATCTCTCTATAGTCCTTTTTAAAAATCTAACATCCAGCCTAATGGCCAGAGTCACAACCTGTGTAAGTAATTAAGTAATAAAAGTAACCGCTTTTAGAGGTTTGGAAGGGATCAGCCTGCCTTAGGGACTCAGGAGTTTGTCTGGTCTGTTTATTTTGCAGTGGATCAGCCCAATCCATCACTCCTGAACTTGCTTCCAAATTGGACTCCAAAGGCTCATCCGCACATAAATTGCATAGCTTAAATGCAGGCTTTTTTTTCTTTCCGAAAAGTTACACGCAACACAACGGAACAGATCTATGACCAATCACCAGTGAAACTCAAAACAGGATGGAATATGGCTGCTCAGTTCATCTCTGGGTTTGCCTGGAGATCTCTGCAATACTCTCTGATCAGGTTAAGAGCCCGCAGCAGCCTTTGCCAACCTGGTGCCCTCCAGTTGTTTTGGACTAAGACTCCTATCAGCCCCAGCTAGCATGTAGCGGCACATGTTTTCTCCGCTGTAAAAAAAAGGACAGCTTACCTCATCAGGGTTAAATGAGGCAAAGGAGTCCAGGGTTGTGTCCGAGGAGATGGAGAGAGAATGGAAACGGCGTATACATTCCATATTGTCCAGTGTCTGCAGAGAAGCCAGGAGGGGGGAAAGGAGGAATTTAGAGAGGGCCGCGGAATGTAGATAAAGAAATTGCCATGTAGAGCATCATAGACCAGGCAATGCTTAAATTTCTCAAACGTGAGGTACCAGCGCTTGAAACCACCAGAAAGATACGGAACCCCTCCAGACTGGGGTTTGTTTGTTTTTGTGGGAGTATCCTTCAACATGTCATTGATGCAATAATAGTAATATCTATTATCTACAGGTGGCGACCATTTTAGGTGTGTTCTACTGACGTGCAATCACCAATGTGTGGGTCTTTTTGGACCTGGAAGAAGGCAGAACAGGGGTGGGGCTTATACAGGCTCCACTGACGCATTTGGGGGCTGCGAATTTTATCACATCACTGTCATTTGGAAGGGCACTCTTGCAATATAGCGCAACAAAAGTAAGGCAAAAATTAAATAAATTAAGTGGCATGTTTGTGGTGCACTATTTGACAGGGCTTCAGCATGCACAGATTGGAAACAAAAGCAGTATGCCTGCCCCAAAATGTTCGCATTGAAAACGGGACCGCTTATACCTGCCCCAACACCATTGTGAGCCCAAATCCATCGTGAATGCACAACTAAAAAGAGACATCTGTGGAGCCCCATATTCTCTATGACTTGGGCATATACTTAAATCAAAGATGGAAAACTTCTTTTGGTCAAGGTTTGCATTCCCTCAGAAGGGCTGGGGTGTGTGTGCCCAAAGCCACCTGAAGAAGTGGAGGCAGAGTCAGACTCCCTTTACCTGCCTGAAATTAAGTTCATGCTCTTGACTTTATATATTCCATATTTTTTGCTCCATAAGACGCACCTGACCATAAGATGCACCTAGTTTCGAGGGGGAGTGCAAAAAAAAAATAATACCGTATTTTTTGCCCTATAGGACACACTTTCCCCCCTCCAAAAATGAAGGGGAAATGTGTGTGCGTCCTATGGGGCGAATGCAGGCTGAAGCCTGGAGAGCGAGAGGGGTCGGTGCGCACCGACCCCTCTCGCTCTCCAGGCTTCAGGAAGCTATCCGCAAGCCTTGGGAGCTCTGCGGGAGTTTCCATCGGGCTCCCAAGGCTTGTGGATAGCAGCCTGTTCTGGGGGCTGGGGTCAGGGGAAGCTCGGGCATCCCCCGCCCCAGCCCCGCGCCTGGGGGGGAAATAATTTTTTCCCCTTTATTTCCCCCCAAAAAAACTAGGTGCGTCCTATGGGCCAGTGCGCCCTATGGGGCAAAAAATACGGTATTTTTAAAGGGAGTGCTGAGCAGATCCTGTATGCATCCCAGGCTCTACTCAGCGCTCCCTTTCACGAGCTGCGTGGAGCGTATGTGTGGCACTTGCAGGCTTTTCCCCAGGAGGGAGAAAAGCCCGCAAGAGCCACACACACACTCCACGCAGCTTGTGAAAGGGAGCACGGCTCTTGGGGGCTTTTCTATGAGGTGGGAGGACAGCCCCTCAATGACAGGCTGCCCTTCTCCCACCTCGTAGAAAAGCCCGCAAGAGCCGTGCGGAGTGTGTGTGCAGCTCTTGCGGGCTTTTCCCGCCTGCCTCCTGCCTGCATTCGCTCCATAAGATGCACACACATTTCCCTTTACTTTTTAGGAGGGAAAAAGTGCATCTTATGGAGCAAAAAATACGGTACTGTACACTGATCGAGCTATTCTGTGCCAATGCTGCAGTATTCTGCATATGTTGGGTTGTTGTTTTTTTGGTATAAGCATCTAACTTTTTTTAAAAAAGTAGTAATAATTCTATACCAGCAAAGTTTTAAAACCAGCAATTGGTGAGCGTGCCAGAGGACAGTGGGAGGAGCCTTACCCCGGCTGCTGCCATGCCGATGCCACCCCCACGACCACCCTGGGCGGAAGACATAGTGGAGCGTTGCAGATTGAGCGTCCGCTGCAGTTCTTGGAGACGGTCTCGCTCCGCCGTCAGTACGGCCAGCACACTGCTGAGGGAGCCATGAACTGGCAAAGGAGGAAAGCACATTTCAAAGCAGATCCCATCATTCATAAGGAACCGGGCATTCGGCGAGGACTCCGGAATCCTTGGAATGATCAACTTTTGTTTTTAAAGGGAGGAGCTCAAGTTTCTAGCCCTTAAGGCCACCTTGACCAATTTGAAAACAAATGTACGTAACACCCAATGAAAACTCAAGAAGTGGAGCGAAGTGTGTGAGCAGAATTGGCAAACAAGGCGCGCGTGTGTGTGTGTGTATATATAATAATAATAAATTTTACTTATACTCCGCCCTCCCCGACCAGAGTTGGGCTCAGGGTGGCTAGCACCAGTAAAATTACAGTAAAAACATAATAGGAAAAAAACAAAACAAATTTAAAATACAGGTTAAAATGCAATTTAAAATGCCGCCTCATTTTAAAAGTAGCCCATAGATACACTCCCCTTGTTCTGCAGAAGCTGAACTAGTTACATAAAACAAGAACTTCCTGCGATTTATGCAGGACACAAAATCCGGCTTTCCTTTGTACAGAATCTGGGTTGCTTCAGTCACAACACTATGATTTATCGCAGCAAAGAATAGGTTGTGGAAATGGCGGGAATTAACCCCCCCCCCCAAAAAAGGAACAAGCCCATAAAGCAATTTTCCCTTCCAATCTCTCTCATGCTCCTGCTCTCTGTCAACCTTCGAAATCAGCACATCCCTCTCCACCCACAACAAAAATAACAAATATAGGTAAAGTAGGACTATCATTCCTGAGCGTTGCGAACAACAATAGCCAACACCTGCCACAAGCTGACCTTTCTGAGCTAAAATCCAGAAACTTCTCTGCAGCTGGCTGTATTCCGGAGGGACGCTAAAGATGGCTTGGTTCTGACAGGATTCCAAATATCTCGAAAGGTTGGGCACAGAGCCATGCAGGCGCCCCACCTGCAGGCGACAAAACACTTCTGGTTTAGATACCCAGTACAACATTTCCCCAATCACACCCTCTCTCCCCTTCCATATTACTTAAAAGCAGTGCTTTTTCTTCTGCGGGGATGCAGGGGTATGCATACCCCAAACATTTTGTAAATCTTTGTACTTTTGTCCATTTACTGTATTTATTTCCCCCGATTTAAACTTTAAAATGGTTATTTTCTTGAGTCAAAATTAGAGTACCCCTAAACATTTTTTTTTAGAAAAAAGCACTGCTTAAAAGGCCTTTCTCCTCTGTCCCATAAAAGAATTGCTCTCTCAATAACAGCAAGACAATGCAAAATGCCACCCTCCACTTTCTAAGCTAGACACACACCCTCTCACACAACCCATATCACAGTGATGGCCAAACTTGGCCCTCCAGCTGTTTTTAGGACTACAAATCCCATTATCCCTAGCTAACAGGGCCAGCGGTCAGGGATGATGGGAATTGTAGTCCCAAAACAGCTGGAGGACCAAGTTTGGCCATCACTGCCATATCGGAACAGATACCGCCAGTTCCAAGCCAGCTCACCCTGCCTATCGTGTCGTCTTTTGCAAAACTCTGAGTGCACCAGATGCGAGTGGATCTCTTCCCTTTCCTGGGTCTCTCTGTGCCCGCTGAGGTCTGTAAAAAATCAAGCAAGAGTCTCCTGCCACAGCTGCCATCGAACGTTTATTCAGAGTCAGAGAACTCAAGGCAGGAATTCCTCAATTTGTAAGAGTGGGTACATAACCATGCAAATCCGTTCAATGCCCATGGTTGGTACATGACTGAAATGGCAAGAAAGCAACTCCAGAGCCAGTGGCAACTGCACCGTAGGGGGTTGGGCTAGATGACCTTTGGGATCCCTTACAAATCTATTATTATTATTATTATTATTATTATTATTATTATTATTATTATTATTCTGCCCTATACCCGGAGGACTCAGGGCAGTTCACAGAAGAAAATCAAAATATAAAACCACAAAATAAATAATCAAAACAAAAACAACAACCCAACAACCCAAATAACAGAATCTACAATTCTATTATTCCACAGGACGGCTTACAATATAAAAACACAAAAATGCATAATATGGTAACAAACAAAAGCAATTAAAAAACGCACACAGTTTAAAAGGCCACAGATTGTTGAAATAGCCGAAGGCCTGGGAGAAGTGGAATGCTTTGCCTGGCGCCTAAAGATATGTAATGAAGGCGCCAGGAGAGCTTCCCTGGGGGGGAGCATTCCACAAGTGGGGGGCCACTGCAGAAAAGGCCCGTTCTCATGCTGCCACCCTCTGGACCTCTCGTGGAGGAGGCACACAAAGAAGGGCCCCAGGTGAGGATGATCTGTTGCCATCGCCGCTCTACATACCTGACTATTGGAGATGAGGGGAGCAGATGGAATGCGGTGCAGGGTCTCCAAACTCTGCAGCATCCGGTTGAGCTCTTGAAGTTTTCCCTGGCATTCGGAGAGCTCTGAGGAAAAAGAAACCAAACGTTACGCGTGTGAAAATTTTGCACTCGGAAAGAGCACGCATGGGCGATGTCTGCAGATTTAACATGGCAGAAACAGGCCAGGGAGTCAGGAGGCGGGACTTCCTGTCTGTTGAGTACATTGGCTCTTTGATCGGGACGCATTTGGAAGAAAGTGCGTACTATATCATGGCAGCACTGTAGAGCGGGGGTCGGCAAACTACGGTCTGTGGGCCGGATCTGATCCAATTGCCCTCAGGATCCGACCCGCGGACGGTCCGTGAATCGTGTGGATTCTGTTCGTTAATTTTTTTTCTGCACCGCCATTTTTGGGGGGCGCCATTTCCCCTCTTCTTCTCACACACCACGGCGCCTCCTCCCTCCCTCCTCCTGGCTTCTCCCCGCCCTGCGTAGAGGAGGAAGGGGGCTGGACTGAGCTCGCTGTGCGCCATTTTGGGCAGCACCTCTCCGGAGCCAGCCCACCCTTGCGCCGGCAGCACTCTAGGTAGGCAGGGGGTGGGGAGGGACTGGGGGGGGAGAGAGAAGCCCCCTCCGCCGTGTGTGTGTGTGTGCGTGCATGCGCGCAGTCTGGCCTACCACAAGGTCTGGGTGACAGTGAACCGGCCCCCTCCCAAAAAAGTTTGCTGACCCCTGCTGTGGAGACATTGGGTGGGTGGCTTGCACTCTGAGCATAGTTTGGAAGCCAAATTCCCACAAAGAACTACAGCATGCACAGACTCTCTGACCCACAGGCTGCCCCTTCATTCTGGCTTATAACGGCCACTGATTCCCGCCCCCCTCCAACTACTTAGCCCACTTCTGATCTGCTGACCCTCACCACGGAAAAGCCTTCATACTGGAAAGGTGCTAGAAGGAGAGAGAGATCAATGGAATAGGAAAGGGTTTCCCAGCAGCAGCACATGCAGACGTCAAGAAGCTTGACGGTGCTTCAGAAAGAGTGCTGGCTTAGAAGAGCAGAGGAGAGGGAGCTGGGAATGGTGGAAGGCGGAAGGGCATTTGTTCTGGGAAAGCGGTAAGAAGATCCCATCTCACCTGCTGAGCACCTGTCCAGGCCTTTGCTGTCGCTCAGCCAAGAATTCACCTTGTCTCGGGGGCCGGCCAGGGAAGACAAGGCAGGGGCACTCTCGGACATCAGAATGCGGTGCCGTGAGCTGCAGGCCTGCAGGAAGGAGGCAAGAAGATGTGGGCCGAACGGAAGCTAGGAGCAAAGGATTGTGGGAGGAGTGTCCATTTTGCAGGCCACAGCTGTGAGCTTTTAGCCTCTTGTTCACCAGGAAGCTCTCCCTGGGACCCGGGCACAAAGCTGAACAGCAGAGGCAAAGTCATTTTAGGATTTCAACACCCCTTTTCTCTATGAATCAAGAGGTGAAACCAGCTAAGTGCCAATACTTTAAACTCTTTTACAAAGCCACATAAAGTGGTGTTGGAGAACTCGCAGCTCTTTAGTATAGTGGTCATCCTAGGGGTAGGGAACCTATAACCTTTGAGATGTTATTGGACTCTCAACTCCTATATGCCTCAACCAGTATGGCTAGCTAGGATTGGAAGCTGGAGATGTACAACATCTGGAGATGTACAAATTCAGTTATACACGCAGCTGACACAATGTATTTGCAAGATGTACTTAACATTTCGACGGGAACCACCAAAGCTTAACTTTGGCCTATATAGCAACTCTTTCTTGCCAGAGCTATGTAAGGGCCCCTCCAGACTGCTTTGGGGGTTTTTTTTGGCAGGTCTATTCAGCAACATGCCACTGATGCAAAAATAGTGCATCCTTCCAGAATGATACAGCATTATTGCCCTCCAGTGGGCAGCTCTTGCGCTGTAGCACAACAAAAGTGGCACAAAAAAAGACTGCTATAACATTCCTTTCATTTGAAAAATGACAGGATTTCATCAGGAAGTTACGAGACGTGCACCGATTGGAAATGAAGTGGTGTGCCTGCCCCAAAACTGTTGCAGGTACAAACAGCATTGAAAGCAGGATCTACGTGTAACCCGCTGATGCCATCATGTGCACAAACTGTCATGAATGTGTAATAAAGAAGGCATCTGGAGTCCGGGCCCCAAGTCTCTTCTTCCTGCATATGACTAAGGGGAAAGAACCAAGGAGAGATACTGGAGTCCTCTGTCGATTCACCCCACCATCATTCCATGTGCATGTCCCTTCCCATCCATCTTGCGCAACACAAAAAGTTCTTTCCCCCCACCCTTCCCACCAGCTCACCTGTGTAGGATGCGAGGCTCTTCCACCATGGCTACTTGTCAGATACTGCCTTTGGGAGGCATCCAACTTCTGCACTTGGCGGTGTGAGCAGAGCTTGGCCACCCAGTTATTGAAGAGTTCCTGGGATTTAATCTAGAAGGAATGAACCGTTAGGAGCACAAAGGTGGGCGGTGGGAATTAAGATACCTGTCCAAGTAGAGGTTTACACTGATGTCTGAAATCTGAACCCAAGAGCTGATAGGGTCCTGAGCGCAGCTGATCCTCAACCTAAACCGTGGAGATTTGCAGCCATCGGATTCAAAATATCTCAGTTTTCATTATTGAGGAGAGCAAGATGCTTGTTCTCCTACAAATTAAAGCTGCCTAGATTTCTTTTCAGATCTTTTTATTAGGTTTTTAAATACATAAAAATTTTTCAACATAACAAAGAATTATGTAGCGTAATAATTAAAGCTTCCCCCCTTTTTTTCTTTTTAAAGGCAAACGCAGACAAAGACCTTGTCAGCATTGTTCCACTCAGACTACAGAATCCACAAAACAATCCGGTTCACAATCAAAGCATCGTGAAAGTCCGCAGGCGAGGGCTCCAAGCTTGTAGCAAACAGATCTGACGATACCACTGATATATACCATGTTCAGCTTTCCTGCATGTTTTAGGAACTGCTAGGAAAACGTGCACTGAAAGCTAAATCCAGTGAATGGCAATGGATGTCTACCTAGCTTGATTTGCTACAGCTGGGGAGAAACCTTTTCCCACACTCTACATGCAAACAGAATCCTCCTGGTTATGGGCCCTGGTGTTCATGCATTAGCTTGGATTTGAACCCAGAGCAACAATGCAAGCCAAACCAATAGGACAAGCCATCTCTTTTTTACATGATACCCTGACCCAGAGAATCACAAAGGTAGTTACATTCATGCAGAGCTTTCCAACCCTAGCTGATACACAGTGCCTATCGAATGCCTTGCGAGTCAAACATTTTGGCTCCCAAACACTGCAAACCCAGAAGAGAGTGTTCCGGTTTGCGAACCTTCTTTGGAACCCAAACATCTGATGCGGCTTCCGTGGCTTCCGATTGGCTGCAGGAGTTTCCTGCAGCCAATCGGAAGCTGCACCTTGGTTTCTGAACGTTTTGGAAGTCAAACGGACTTCCGGAACGGATTCCGTTCGACTTCCAAGGTACCACTGTACACATTACTGTGCCGCGTACTGTTATCTTGTTTCCCAGTAAACCTTTGTTCATCCAGAACAAGAGGCAAGCAAACTGAAACTTCCTTTTAGGTGTCATTTGCCAGATCAGGACTTTCAGCTTTCGCATCCTCAGGCTAACGCTCCCATTTCCTGGATTGGGAAAATCAAGGCCCAACAACTTCTTCAAGGCTAAATGATGGGTTGGCATTTGACCTTTCCCATTCACTCACCCAATCTTCCTTTTCCAGTTTTCCATCTGGTTTCTCTTCAGACCGTATAAATCTTGCACCTTTTTTCCATTTCAGTTCCTTATGCTTTTCTGTCCTGTTACCACAACCACAACCCCGCAACCTGAATGAGGTTCCTCTTTCGCACGCCTTACCTTGAGATGATATATGTTCTCTTCTGTGTCCAGATCTACGCGCTGCGCCTTCTTGTTGACCGACATGACAGACAGGCGGACATCAACAGAGCCGTGAAGCTTCCCCTTCAAGACCTGGGAGGGAGGGTGAAATGGTGAAATGAATACTGACCCAGCCCTTTGAGCTCTGCCCTACGAATCTCATTGATCTCTGACGTCCCCCTTTGGCCACTTCTGCTCTTAGATTCCCGTGAGTCCCCACCTCATCAAAACCCAGGCATCCCAGGCTCCCTACCCTGTACTCACATCTTGGCGTGTGGTGGCATATTTCAAAATCCCATCTTCCAAAACAAAATAGCGCTTTGAGAAAGACAGAAGGGGAGAAAGAAAAGGAAGAAGTCACAAATAACCGTGTGGTTAAAAAATACCGGAGGCACAACAAAAATATTCACTCTTTTCACATATATACCCTTTTGTCCCAGTCCAGAGAACCGTGAGAGGAACAAGAGATTGAGCAGAAGATGTGGCCTACATAGGAATGAATCTTACGGGTTCGCGTGAGTTATTGTGAATGTGGGATGAGTTAGTTTGACACATTTGTTTTCCTACAGCTCTGGATGCTGCAAGGGATCCACTCTGGTCCCAGGTTGATTGAACCTACATTTCAAAGGCCTGGAAGGGACCATAGTTTAGAACGACAGGAAGTCTGGAATCACACTAGAACAGGAGTACCAACCACACCCACGACCAGCAATTCCCAACACCCACGGGGCCCTCAAATCTCTCACCTTGTGCCAGCCCTTCAGGGGCCATTTTCGCTTCTTCAACAGGTAGCCCTCCTGCCTCTCTGGCTCCTGAATGACCCCGCTCTGGATCCGCAGCTCATCCACCACCTCCCAGCTTTCGGAACCCTAGAATATTTTTTTAAAAAAACAACAACATTAGACAGAAGGGATAGGGTGTTCTCCCAGAGGGAAAACTGGTTGAAGTTTTACACTGCAGTCCAAAGGCTTTGATTAAAGGACATACCCATTGGTTAACCTTTAGGCCACACCCTCTGACCTGAAAACCCCTCCCACCAACCTCTGGAATGCGTGTAGATTATTTATGTGGTTCCTCCAGGATTGGCTGGCAGCTTCCACCAGCCCAGCCAGTATGGCCAATGGACAGGGACAATGGGTGTTGGGAGATCAACAACATCTGGAGGGCCACAGGCTACCCACTCTTGGTCAGAGGGGAGACATCTCACCTGTCGAGCAATGCTGTGCTTGGAAGACACAGTGCTGTTGGAGCGAGAGGGGGGTGGAGCCCTCTTGGGAGAAGATGGGTCCTTCTCATGGCTACCCATTCCTGCGCAGTCCGTCTCTTTGGACAATGCCCTCTCTGGATGCCAAGGAAGGGTCAGAGATGCCGCTCTCGGTCAGAACCTTGCCCTCCTTTCCTGAGCATCACATTCAGAAGGGCAGCTGAGAAGAGAGACCAAAAAACAAGACTCAACGTCCTTATTACAGTTCAGCACAAGGAAAAGCAGAGAGAATTGGGGATTTCCACAGAGGAACACTTTTAAAAAGCGAGGAAGACCAACAAAACAACCATCATCTTGGATGAAAGGAAGACAACAAATGATTACATTTCCAAACAACTGCTCGTTCTTTCGTCTTGGGAAATAAAACATGAGTTTGGATGTTCTTTCATTTCTGTATTTCTATATTTGATTGGCTGCAAAATGTAAACTTTCTCCCCTTCATTTCATTTCACTTTTAATTTGTATACTGCCTTTCTCTATTAGAGTGGTACCTCAGGTTAAGAACTTAATTCGTTCTGGAGGTCCGTTCTTAACCTGAAACTGTGCTTAACCACTTTAGCTAATGGGGCCTCCCGCCGCCACCGCACAATTTCTGTTCTCATCCTGAAGCAAAGTTCTTAACCCAAGGTACTATTTCTGCGTTAGCAGAGGTTGTAACCAGAAGCGTCTGTAACCCGAGATACCACTGTACTATACACACGGTGGTTTGCAGCAACAAAATATACAACAAAGAATCTTGTAATACAGAAAGTCATAATAAAGCATAGCTTTAAAATGAAATGACTTATATAAAATAAAGTAATATTCAATACAGTGGTACCTCAGGTTACATACGCTTCAGGTTACAGACTCTTCTAACCCAGAAATAGTGCTTCAGGTTAAGAACTTTGCTTCAGGATAAGAACAGAAATCGTGCTCTGGCAGCGCGAGGCCCCATTAGCTAAAGTGGTCTTCAGGTTAAGAACAGTTTCACGTTAAGAACAGACCTCCGGAATGAATTAAATACTTAACCCGAGGTACCACTGTAATAGGATGCAATAAAACTAACTCTCAAAACATCAGCAAGCAATAATTAAACAGAAATTCCGTCTTACTCCTCCCCCAGTTGCAGGATTTAGCAAACAAACCCTAGACCAAGACACACTCAGGAAAGGAGAAGGACAGAGGGGGAAAAATATATTTTAAAGGAGAGAGGTTCTAATCCATTGCTGTGATTGATTTCCCACAGTCCTCCCATTAGCTGGATGCCTGGATGACACCTCCTGTCCATGATGAGCCTGGCTTCCAGAACGTCATCTCTGCAGCTAACCCTTTTATCAATCTCACCTGCTTGTTCCACAAGACTCTTAGAGCGGCTGCAGCTGCTGCTTTGGATAACCTGCTCACCTACACCTACTTTCCATCTCTCCTCCCTTGGCAAACGGGTTCTCCCTTTGCAGCCTGCTCCTAGGCAAGTCTAACTAGATGCAAGCCCCACCAAATTCAATGGGAAATACTTGCAAGAAAAAGAAATGTGTGCCGCTTACATCACTCGCTCGGACCGGGTTCTGTGTCAAAGTACTCTTGTGGCCCACTTGTTCTGAGACGTTGGACCCGCCTTGGTTTAGAGCATACTTAAAGCACAGGCTTCCCTCAAAGAATCCTGGGAGCACGCTTAAAAAACTAAAGCTCCCAGGATTATTTGCGGGAAGCCATATGTGGTGTGGATGTGACCTGGGCCGGCCAATGAGGATCTCTATGGCGAGCCTAAATGTGTATATCTGGGTAGCTGATTACACTCTGAACAGCAAATCCGTGCCTACAAAAATCAGATTTTATACACCGATTGTGTTTGCTGGACTGAGATGAGCTGCAAGGGGAAAGTGATAGGAAACTCACAGTTCAAAACTTACCACTGCTGTGAACCTGACTGATTAAATGGGCTTAATAAACAACTTTCTGACTTTCAGAAGACTTCTGAAGGCAGTTCTGTTTAGGGAAGCTTTTAATGTTTGGTGTTTTATCATGTTTTTAATATTCTGTTGAGAGCTGCCCAGAGTGGCTGGGAAAACCCAGCCAGATGGGCGAGATATAAATATTATTATTATTATTATTATTACTATTATTATTATTCTCAATCTCCCCTCCACATCCCACCTTGTTTAACCAATCCTGTCCTGCATATATTCATTGCATTTTGCTATTTTATAATTTGCCAGACTGGGCTCCTTGGGGAGGAAGGTCAGGATAGAAATTTAATAAGCAAATAAATAACCAAATAAAACAAGGTGTTAGGGAAGAAGTTCCCTCCCCTTCCAACCCCCCACCAAAAGTTATCTTCCCTTGTAGCCGGTCATATTCCTCTCCCCCCCCCGCCCCCCAGTCTGCAGCCACATAAACACAGTTGCCACTCACCCATTTCCCATTCTCCTTCTGTCACTATATATACTGTGCCTCGCCCCAAACCTCCAAATTTAGCAACTACTGGGGGAAAAAACAAAAAATGCCCCACTCTCAGCAACAATCTGGATCTGAACACGCTGAGCAGAGTCAATGCAAAACGAAGCCCGTTTGCAAACATGTTGAATTGATTTGCGTAATTGTGTTTGCATGAAGAAAAGAGAGTCTCTCGCTTAGCACAAAATCTGAGGTTTCCTGAGAGCGGCTCCTCACAACACTACCTGAAGAGGGCCCCGCTGATTTACATAATATCTGCATATGCTAATTGCATGCATAGGCACAGGTATAGAATTAAATCTATCCCAAGGTAGTGGAGAAAGCTGACAAGGTGTTCTGTGTGTGCTGTTCAGGTTCTAACCCAGGGATGGAAAATGTTCTTTGGTCTGAGAGCCACACCCCTCATGGGCAATCTCCTAAAGGCACATGCCTGCGGTTGGGTGAGGACAGGAGAGCAAATGTAAACGGAACAAGGGATTTAATTTCTACCTTTCTGGGAACTGGATGCATTCCAGACATGCAAAAGTCAGAGGTTGCTACGCACCTCCATCCAATCTCTCCATGCTCCATTCAAACAAGCCAGAGGCGCCTTCAGAACTCATGAACACATTCCAGCCAGGCAAAAGGAGAATGGAAGGCTGGGGAGGGGCGTGGCTGGGGAAAGGGGGCGTGGCCTGGGCAGAATCGCAAGGGCCAGGTGAAGAGGCCTGAAGGGCCACATTACACACACACAAACACACAAAACCTGGGGTTTACCACCCCTGATGGAAAGGACCCTGGGCTCTGAATTCTTACATTCTCTCTCTGTATACTTGACAGACCTCTGAATTATTATTATTGTTTATTATATTTGTTAATCGCTTTATCTTGCCCAATGCAGCCCAAAGCGAATGATAACCAATCAAACAAAAATCAGAAAAACCCACATAGATACATGAAAACCAAGCGGCAAGGGAAAATACATTAAAAATGTCCCACCTACTTCTGAAAGGCCACAGATAGTGAAGGCCCAAAGGCCTGGTTAGAAAGGCAAGTTTTTGCCCAGCCACTAAAGATATATAATGATGGTTGCCAGGAAAGTCTCCCCGGGAAGAGCATTCCAGAATCGGGGAGCCACCCAAGAAAAGGCCCAGTCTCAAATGTTTGTAATTCTTTCATGTTTGTAATTCTTTTTCAGTTTTGGAATAAAGTTTAAAAAAGAAAAAAAAGAAAAGGCCCAGTCTCGTGTTGCTACCCTCCGGAAATCTCGCGGGGGGGGGGGGATGAAGAAGGGCCTCAAATGATGATCACAGAGTCTGAGGCGCTCCTTGAGGCATTGCGATCCTGAGCTATTTAAGGTTTTTATAGGTCAAAAGCAGCAGAAACAAATTGGCAGCCCATGCAGTCAGGCCAGGATTGGTGTTATATGCGTCTTGCCCCGGTGAGAAACTATCGGCTGAATTCTGCACCAGCCGAAGTTTCCAAACAGTCTTCAGAGGCAGACCCACGTAAAACTCATTGCAGTAATCTAACCTTGAGGTTACCAGAGCATAGACGACAGAGGTTAGGCTATCCCTGTTCAGATAAGAGACACAGTTGGGCCACTAGCCAATGCTGAGGGAAGGCAGGACCCCGGCCCCTTTTACTACAGCATAGCTATGACGGAGCAGCCAGAAGGAGTGAAGCAAATTCACCCAGGAAAGTGAATTTGTAGCTTAGAAAGCCCTGACACAGGCCTCCACATTATGGATTTTGTTTCCTTCTCCACTGGTTTCTAGCCGAAGCTCACCCTGTTGAAGTGAAGGGGAACAACTCAGGAGAACAGTAGTGGCTCTTCCCACTCATTTCGACTTGCTCATTTCAGACTGGAACAGGAGACCTCCCCACTCAATTGAGTCCATGCTTTTCATTCTCATATATATATTATATATATGACATGACTCAGGTTTTTGGAACCTGCACAAACAACAACCAGAACGGCTACGTAAAGAGTGCCAGGGACCTGCATTGGGGAAGCCCTATTCAGGGGACAGCCGCTTTTAAAGGCTTCCAAGCGGCCTGCCATCTGTCAGTTTCAACCACTCACATCGCATCACCTGCCTTGGGTGTTAAAAATAGGTTTCGGCTTAATAAACAGCAGCTTCTTGTTACAGGCCGGCATATAAAAAAAGGTGTGTGGAGTTGCAACTGGATATAGCAGGGTGACATGCCGCGAACGCAGAGAACGTAAGGAAGGTCTTATAAGACCCGTGCAAAGACCATTTATTTATTTGTTTCTTCCCCAAAGCTCAAAGTGGATTACCTCCCTACATTTTATCTACACAACTTCCCTGTGATGTAGGGTTAGGGTAAAGTAGCTATGCCCTGTTTGTTCATATAAACCGATGAACCCTGCTTCCTGACTCTGGGGCTTTTGTTTATTTTGTTTGTTTAGACTCTAGGGTAATAAATTTGGCCTTTCAAGGCTGTAATCCTAACCCTACTTTCCTGAGAGTAAGCCCCATTGGACATAGACGTAGAGCAGCCATGGTTAGGCTTCTGTTGCACATCTTTAAATAGTACTGTATTCTCATGTTTCTTGCTATGTTGTTCTCATATTCTGATTTTCTGGACGTTGCCTTGGTGGTTTCCAGAAAGGAGGCATAAAAGTATTATAAATAGGTACAGCCAGCAGCCACTGTCAGATCTAACTCCCAGCAATAGGTCTGGTTCTTTAGAGCAGGGCACCTGTGTCAGTCATGAGCAGCACTTAAATGGCCCAGTTAGACAACATTACAGAGCTTTTAGCAAGCAGGTGACACCAAAATGAAACCAAGGGAGGAACTGAAAAAGCCAGGATATTAATAAAGGATAATGGGGTGGCAACACCTCTTATACTGAGGGCATTTGCAGCAGCTGCAACAATAGCTACAATTAAAATTCCATGGGTAATATTTTACACTTCTTAAATGCTGATTTGCACATGACTTAACTAAAACAAACATGAACTTTTTCCATAACTAAATAAGTGGTTTCCCAAGGTTCCAAAGTAAGGCTGCGTAAACACACTACACCTTTAAAGCATGTTCTTTCCCTCAAAGAATTCTGGGCACTGTAGTTTACCCCTCACAGGGTTACAAGTCCCAGCAACCCTACAAACTACAGTACCCAGAATTCTTTGAGGGGGGAAATGCGCTTTGAATGTGCTTTAAGGGTATAGTGCAGGCACGTCCAACAGGTAGGTCACTGGCTCCCTCCAAAGAAGCTGAACAACTTTGGCTCCTCCCCCCCAAAAGGCCTTAACCCAAAAAAAAGGCCTTGCTTCCTAAAAAAAGCTCAAAAGCTCAACAACTTTGACCTGAACCCAAAAAAGGGGGTAGATCACTGCCAGTTTTTAACTCTGTGAGTAGATCGCAGTCTCTTGGGAGTTGGCCACCCCTGGTATAGTGCGTACACAGCCTAAGGCTGGAAGCCTAACCCCACTTACCTGTAAGTAAGCCTCACTGAATTCAATAGAACTTACTTCTGAGTAAGATTATGCTGTCGATCAGTGCCAGAGGTGGAGATGGAGGAAACACAGCAGGATTACTTTTTGTTTTCAAGGCCTCAGCCGTTCATCAGCTTAGTTTCCTTCTCTAGACACCAAGGCTGACACCCCCTTTGACCCTAAAACACCACATTGGAGCTGTAAATGGGAACCGGAAGTTTGGTTGTTACCCGCCCCCGATTTCTGATGGTACGCTGTAAACAATGCCCAATGACGTTTTTAGGCTGTAGCGACAAAAGCATAGTTCTCAGTTCTTGGGAAGTTAATAGAATTGCTGGACTTGGTAACTGGCAAGGCTCCATTTAGAATAATAGCACATTCAGTTCTGAGTACCACTGCTCAGGAGTGACACTGGCAACGTTGGAAAGGAGTCAAGAAAAGAGAAAGAGCTACGAAGAAGAGAAGGGGCCTAAATGAAGAAAGTCTGAAGGAACTGGGCGTACCAAGCTTAGAGTTCATTAAGAAGGGAAGGTTTGTGTGTGTGTACACACATGCGCAGATAGGAGAGAGGGGACAGAATAGGGAGGGGAGCGGATATAGTGGAATGTCTTGTTTAGAAGGAATTGTTGGCTGGCGAACTAGGGGCGGGGGCGGGAATACACAGTGACATTTTGTTGTAAGTCGCATCCCTTTGGAAGAATTATCAAACCGTAAACTCCAGCAATAGAAGGACCAAAGGAATCTCCTTCCAAAGGTTGGAGACGCATCCTGGAATATCTGAGTACTCTAACTAGTGCAGCAAGGAAATAAAAGCTGGTTTCCACATGTGCATGTGCATGACCTGATGACTGCAACATCAAGTGATGACTGGTGTGCGGATGTGTGAATGCATCATCACGGATCATACCCCACAGACAGAAATTTCAGATCAACCAACGATTGCCCAAATGCAATGCTTTTCCATGGAAATAATTTATAAATTCAGGATCGGGTCCTTGAAAGTAGGCTCGCACAACATTTGATTGCTCTTTAATTCATTGCTGATGTTGAATGAGCTACTTCAGCACAAATAGTTGTGTCAGAGGCAATACAAAAATTTGGTCTGCGAAGGCCCATGCTGTGCCACATGCACACCAGATATTTAAAGCACTATGATGCTACTTTAAACAGTCATGGCTTCCCCCGAATAATTCTGGGTGCTGAAAGTTGTCGTGAGACCCCTATTCTCCCACAGCTACAATTCTCAGAGTTTCCTGGGGAAAGCAATTTGATTGTTAAGCCACTCCGAGAATTGTAGCTCTGTGAGTCTCAGCACCCTTAACGGACAACAGCTCCCAGAATTCTTTGTGGGAAGGCCATGGCTGCCTAAAGTGGTGTCATAGTGCACTAGACCATGGGTAGGCAAACTAAGGCCCAGGGGCCAGATACAATCCAATTGCCTTCTCAATCTGGCCCGCGGGCGGTCCGGGAATCAGCGTGTTTTTACATGAGTAGAATGTGTCCTTTTATTTAAAATGCATCTCTGGGTTATTTGTGGGGCCTGCCTGGTGTTTTTACATGAGTAGAATGTGAGCTTTTATTTAAAATGCATCTCTGGGTTATTTGTGGGGCATAGGAATTTGTTCTTTTTTTTCCTTTCAAAATATAGGCCGGCCCCCCACAAGGTCTGAGGGACAGTGAACTGGCCCCCTGCTGAAAAAGTTTGCTGACCCCTGCACTAGACCTGTGGCGTGAATGTGGACCCAAGCAATTGCTGGGTGTTGCAATCATCAAGTGAGAACATCAATGTGTACATTAATCAACATATAGTATACATACACACACACAAACCAACCCTTCAGTAACCTCTGGGTACGTTTATTTCCAGGACTGCATTTCTAGGCTTTTTCTTTTTCTTTTGTGCCCCCCTTGCTTTTGTACCAAGCTGTTAGTTTTCCAATTAATTCTTCCCTCCCACTTCCCCTTCACATTTTTCTCTGTGCTGTGGAATAATCCACTATCTACTGATGCTGTGGAGCACAGTTCACCTGACCCTCCCAACTTTCCCCTGACAGTCTCTCAGTTCCCCCAGGGGCCCTTCCCCAAGTCAAAAGTTCAAGCACTCCTATACCTTCGCCATGGAGAAAAATCATGCCCATGACTCTCCCGGCCAGAGAACAACATTCCCCAGCCTTTGGATTCTTTATTGAGGCATAAAAAGGTAAAGGTAAAGGTACCCCTGCCCGTACGGGCCAGTCTTGACAGACTCTGGGGTTGTGTGCCCATCTCACTTAAGAGGCCAGGGGCCAGCGCTGTCCGGAGACACTTCCGGGTCACGTGGCCAGCGTGACATCGCTGCTCTGGCGAGCCAGAGCCGCACACGGAAACGCCGTTTACCTTCCCGCTGGTAAGCGGTCCCTATTTATCTACTTGCACCCGGAGGTGCTTTCGAACTGCTAGGTTGGCAGGCGCTGGGACCGAGCAGCGGGAGCGCACCCCGCCGCAGGGATTCGAACCGCCGACCTTTCGATCGGCAAGTCCTAGGTGCTGAGGCTTTAACCCACAGTGCCACCTGCGTCCCTATTGAGGCATAATAGATGCTAAAATCCATATAATCCCTCCTATTTATCTCTCCCTGAAACTAAAATCCCCCTTTCTTCTCCCTACAAGTCTTTGAAATGGGGACAAACTTTCTCTGTGGGCCAATCTGTCACCCGTCCCTTAAGCCCCACTTCCCCAAATGCCTTTACCTTCCCCACACCCCAGGCAACCATCACATCCCTTCCAAATCCCACAGTTCCCAGCCTATTACTAATATTATTTATTAAATCTGCATACCGCCCTTCCTCCGCAGCTCCCAGGGCGGTTCACAGCATAAAATACAAGATAAAACCATGCAAAATACATAATAAAAACAAAAACAACCCCTCCTCCCAGTGCGTTCCCTGGACCACATTCCCATCAGTCTGTTTCTGTCCATGAAAACAGAACAAAAAAAACCCCACTCCTATTTCCCTCCCCACTAGGAAATTTCCTGACCTCTTTCTCGACCGTAGGTCCACAGTCCACCCCTCTGAAGATGTGGAAACAAAATTCCTCGGCGTCTCTCTTTCTCTGACTCTTCCACCCGCCTTTAGCCTCTAGCCCCACTCACTCCCAGGAAATCCCGCTTCGCCAGGCTGCAACATTTGCCTTACCAAAAATAGAAAGAGCAGGCTCTCCTTCCACTCCCCATCTGTCCAGTCCACAGGGCAAAGTCCCGAACAACCCGCCCTGCTTCCTCCTCCTTCCTGCCCTCCCAACTACACACAGTGCAAAGGAGGTGCCCCCCTCCCCTGCCCATGGCAAGAGTGGGATGCAGGAGGTGGGCAGAGAGTGGTGGTTTTATTGATCAGCCGCCTACCTGCGCGCAGAGGCGATGCTTGCTTTCGCCTCCCGTCTCTCTGGACTCTCCGTTTTCCAATTCCTGCAGCAACGGCTGTTTGTTGCTGCTGCCGCTGCTGCTGCAAACCGGAATCAGGAAGCAGCTGCAAGCTAAGTCGCAAGCAGCCAGCCCTCTCGCTGGTGGTGCTCTTGAGTTAATCCACCTTTTGCAGCTTGGCTGCGCTTTGGCTCGCCTCTGCCGCCCTGCCTCTTGGAGGACCGGGTGGAAGCCGGCTGGTCTTCTGCCTCCGTGCAGAGTGGTTGCCCCCTCGACGGGAGAAGTTCTCCTTTGGAAATCTGCCCGACTAGGACTGGGGGTCTGTTTGCAGCAGCATCAGGGCGGAGCCGCGCCAAGCGGAGTGAGCGATGTGACGGCAGGAAGTTCTGTCGGCTGCAACAAAATGTTGCAGTAGCCTATAGCTGTCAACCTTCCCTTTTTTTGCGGGAAATTCCCTTATTCCAGCGCCATTTCCCGCTGCTTCCCGCTGCTATCCCGGATTGCTAGATATCCCGTAGACTGTCCCCAGGACAGGTGAGGCTGCTGATCCCTTATTTTCGAGGCTGCTGATCCCTTATTTCCAAATCTGAAAGTTGACAGCTATGCAGTAGCCTATCCTCAGGTCCTAACGGGAGTGCTCTTGTAACACGGGGCCAACCACAGAATCAGAACTGTAGAATTGGAAGGGACCCTGGAGGACATCCAGTCCAACCCTCTTTAATGCAGGAATCTCAACCAAAGCATCCATCACAGGTGGCCATCCAAACTCTACTTAAAAACCTCCAAGGAAGTCCACAACCTCCCAAGGGAGTCCATTCCACTGCGGAACAGCTTACTGGTCAGAACCAATTATCCTTTTTCCAGGATCCTCCACTGATTGTTCCACCCCCTTCCTTAAATGTTCTTCTTTCACTAAGCATGCTCAGTACCTACTGAGCTGCCAAGGATGGGGTGCCCCCCCCAAGTTGTTTTTAAAATCTCTATATTTGTATTTATGCAAAAATTCTCCCGCTGCCGCCAGAAGTCCTCAGTTTCTCCTGGATTGCGTGTGTGCAATTATTCCTGTTAAATACTCTGCAAACTGCTTTCATTTTCAACCCTGGCCATATATATAATCCGAAAATCCCTACTTAAATAATTACCGATGCTTCTGAAAGAGGCTTGGGGGATCAGATCCTATCTGGAGCAAACAGTGCAAGTACAGAGAAGCTGCAAATGGCACCTTAAAGAATGGATTTGTTGTAATGTATGCTTTTGTAATTGCGAGGCCCCGTCGTCAGGTGCATGGAATGATGATCTTCAGTTCACAGAGATATACATCTCTGGGGTGCGGGGGATTAACAGCGAGACCAAATGGCCCTGAAATATATAAAAGGCTTATGCCTCTTGCATTTACTCACAGTTTTTAAAATATTTGGTCGTGTTTGTGTGCGACAAAATGGGTTGGGTCACAACAGCTTGTGCCATGCAATATACAGTATCTGTCTGCCTTTAAAGTACCACAAAAGGACTGTCAGTTACAACAAAAACAAGCTGTTAAAGAGAAAGAGGAGGCTAGTAGTCATTTGTTTATTTTATTCCATCTATGAGTCACTTCCTACGAAGCGTCTCTAAACGATAACCACATCCACCACCATTGAAACAATCAAATACATCAGGCTTCCTCAACCTCGGCCCTCCAGATGTTTTTGGCCTACAACTCCCATGATACCTAGCTAGCATGACCAGTGGTCAGGGATGATGGGGAATGTAGTTTCAAAACCCCTGGAGGGCTGAGTTTGAGGAAGCCTGGACTAGATGAACCAATCCTCTGACTTCCTATAAGGCAGCTTCCTAGGCTGTGCTAATTGTTCACATCATCCGGCGAGTTCTCCTGAGCAGGCCCTATCAACGTGATGGGCATCAGTGCATTTCTCCCACTCATGTAAGTAAGGTTTGTGCAAGACAATTGTTTACAGGACTGTGTCCACTGATTTTATATTATACCGTATTTACTTTTTGAGTGCTTATCAGCTGCCTTTCCAAACCATCCTCGGCTCTCCTAGCAACATCAATCATGGTTTGTGTGCCTAAAAGCAATGTACCATATCAGCTGTATTCATAGCAGCTGGATTTCCCAAGGTGCGGACTAAATCTGTTCTTTGGCTTTGCTCATGCTAGAGTCTGAGACCAGGGGCAGGTTTTGTCCCTAGCCCTACAACTGTGTCTCAAAATTCAATCCCGTTTAAGGATGCTCTCCTGGCTTATTTTCCTGATTTGTTGATCAACATTAAGCCAGACCTGGCAGGTTCAGACATTATGGGGAACTCTGGTTTCGTGCATTCCAGCGTGCAATGGGAGGGAGTTGCTTTTCCATGTCACCATAAACCATGGTTTATGAAGCCTTGGATGTTCCTTCAAAGGTAATCCTTGAAAGCAAAGCCAGCCTGAACAGCTTACCACTGGAATTCCTTTTCTTTGTTATATACTAGAACAGGGATGTGGAACCACTGGGCTTCCAGTTGATGCTGGACTCAACTTGCTTCAATCCCAGGCAGTATGGCCAATAGTTATGTGGTCCTCCAGATGTTTTAGGCCCTTCAGAGGCCCACCATTCCTGTACTTGAGTGCGAGAGCACCCAGGAACTGCCTGCTTTTGCCTACATAAATTATGTCTTCAGGATCTGTCCATTTTACCTTTATTTACATTTCCTGACTTTTGTGGTCCAGATTAGCTATCATTGACTCTTCACCTATTTTGGCTAGGTTAATAGTTTCTGTCCCAAGATTAGATGTCACCACTTTTCTACCATACACAGAGGTTTGACATTCTGAGCCCCTCTTGCAGTTTTATATCCCATTACAGCATAATCATGTGCACTCTGATGTGTAGTCTTTGGAATAAAACTTATGTTTTGGAGGTTAGTATTTGGAAAACTTCTACAGCCGATGATGTAGCCGACTCTCATGAAGACTTACGATTCATTTGGTGTAACAAGCACATCTGCTTCCCAGTCCCTAATTCTGAAGGATTAATTGTCAGTGCTTAATCTGAGATGAAATAACATCATCTATTTCTATAGCATTTTTATGGTGTTCAACAGAGTTACAATTGTTATCCTGCTTGAGGCTTTGAAAAATAGGAAGATGTTGGTACATTCTCCACTGAGTAATCTCAACCTGCCCAAGCGTATTTTGGATTATGGAGAAATGGTATTCAGTTCAAAAAGCCTTTCTCTTCAAATCTCTTTTTCTCTCTCTCTACAGGTGCTCAATTGGCAGGCGGTAATGTCGCTGAATGCCTTTCCTAAACAAGCTTAGCAGATACAACCAGCCACAACATAGATGAATCACTCCCCAATGTCTAATTATGCCACAAATCTTAACCTGTTTCAAACCTGCTTTAGCTGTCAAGACTCCCCATTAAAGGAGCCTGGCAACTACAAAAGTCTCATACCCTTCCTCACAAATTAAGCGTTCCTAGGGCAATGAACTGCTACTTGCTCTGTCATGCCTATTGCCTTTTCACTGGTCACTTGGCAGACCACCAGCGGGGAAAGCAATTTTTGTCTTTTCAGGAACAGCTGGTTGTTATCACACAGAATGCATTTATGACTCATGCTGGGACCACAGAGATTCTAGAAACGGCTGCGTGTTTTGTCAGGTCATTCAGTGGTAAGTTGGAGGAATGCAATAGGAAAAAGAGGGTTGGACTTGTTTAACCATACATTCCTGGTAGGGCACAAAAGGCTCAAATGGAAACAACAGCAAAGATGCACAAAGGCCAGAAACGTCAAAGTCATGGCAAAAGGCCCACATCCCATTCAACAGCCTTCAATTCTGTTTTCACTCAGTGCATTATTTTTTTAAAAAGCAAGTTCCTACCCTTTACTGCTATGACAATAGGCTTGAAAGGGTGCAGGCAATGCTTTTGTTAAATTTATACTATTCTGATTCTATGAAATCATGAGGAGTTGATCAGTATACCTGAAGGAGCATCTCCACCCCCATCGTTCAATCTAGATACTGAGGTCCAGCGCCGAGGGCCTTCTGGCGGTTCCCTCACTGCGAGAAGCGAAGTTACAGGGAACCAGGCAGAGGGCCTTCTCGGTAGTGGCGCCCGCCCTGTGGAACGCCCTCCCATCAGATGTCAAATAAATAAACAACTCTCTGACATTTAGAAGACATCTGAAGGCAGACCTGTTTAGGGAAGTTTTTAATGACTGATGTTTTAATGTATTTTTTAATCTTTTGTTGGAAGGCGCCCAGAGTGGCTGGGGAAACCCAGCCAGATGGGTGGGGTAGAAAATAATAATAATAATAATAATAATAATAATAATAATAATAATAGTCTGGCAGTCAAAGAGCCCAATCCAAAGTGTTGGTGCCTGCTTTCAAAGCCCCAAACCACTTGAGATTCAAGCACCTGACGGAGCAACTCCTTCCATAACATCCTGCCTATAGACTTAACTAGATGACTAAAGGCACCTGCCAACCCCAACCTCCAGTTCCCTGTTTCATCTGAAGTACGACTCATTCTCAAGAATGGGGGTGTAAAAACTTTTGGGGATTGAGGGCCACAATGACCTATGACGAACCACCTGGGAGCCACGTGACCAAATGGGCCTGGTCTAAGTGCCAAAGCAGGTGTTAGTTAACAATTTGTTTTTTTAAATGGCATTGGGGAGGGCACCAAAAACGTTTGGCATCACAGTGGGAGAAATAAGCAGAAAATATTTTTTATAAGGGAATTAAAAAACCTTTTGGCATTGCAGTATCGTATCATAGTATCATATCTTATGGGAGCAGTCAGTAATTTTTTTAAAAAGGTTTTTTTTTTTTTTTAAAAAAGGCAATTTTTGTGGGGCTCGTGAGAGTCCACAAAATACCCACTGGAGGTGAAATACTGCCTTCAGGGCACAGGTTAGCCATCACTGTTCTAGAGACAGGATCCAGTTGTGGGAGGCTTACTGGATACTGGTGCCAGCCTAGCAAAAAATCCATTTTTTCCCCTTCTAGCACTTTAAAATATTGTTATATCATGTGTCTGCTATCTATTTAGTAATATTTCATGTTTTTTTATCTTGTTCTTGCTGTTTCAGTTTTTGTAAACTGCCCTGGATTCTATCCCGGAAAGGCCAGTATTATACAATACATTACATAAATAACATTTCATTATCACCCAGTCCCCCTCCCAAAACAACAGAACAAGTACATCATGTAAGCAAACATTTCTATTAAACATTAAGGGGTATTCTTGCTGGAAGAGCAAGTGAACATTTTAATCCACTTTGGAGTGCCTCAAAAGCAACTTACTAGAGTTACACCCTATTGATAAAATGTGCATGCATTGAGTTCACAGAACTCCTATTTGGTTTCACAGATTATATTCAGTGCACTGCTTACCTTCATCCCAGTTGTAGCCCAACACAGTAAGACACACACAGCGGGATGCTTAAAAATATTTAATAATATTACAACAGCGAGCATGTGACATAATTTTTTTAGGAAGCTGTACCAGAGAGATGAACATTAGGCTGCATGTAACATTTTGCCTCTCTATTTATCAGCCTGTGAAGTCTGTTTTAATTGATAATAAACTTCCATCAGGATGCTTTCATGCTTGCTAAATCAACGAGAGTTGTGAATCAAGTACTGCCTCAATATCCAGATGGAAATCTGCATTCCAGCATATACCTCGTTCATGATCTGGTCCTCATTCCCAAATCCACTTGATATACAGAATTCAGCCATCCAACTTTGCCTCACCCAGTATACAAACATGCCAACAAACAGAATACAAGTTGTGCCTGAAGCAATGAGCAGAAATGGGAAGAAAGTTCATCAAAGGGCTTCTGACTTCTCCAGAGTCCCTGTCTCCTTTGCTTCAACTGATTCACAGTTCTGCTGTTTGACATACTGGTCCAGCAAGGAAGTCAAGTGAACAGGGCCGCGTTGTAGAAGTGTGCTAGTCTGGGATGTCATGAGAGAGAGGGCACCCACGACCTCCCCTTGGGCAGTCACCATGGACGGGAGTTTGGCATAGTTTGTGAAACCTTGTTTGCTTAGGATGGTGTTGTCCACACAAGCTCCTGGAAGGATGAGAAAATAGGCACCATCAGTAACATTCAGAAGTACTAAAAATAATTTGGAAGTACTAAAAATGATTTGGAAGAGGGTTGGCCAAATCAAAACTTTATAGTACTGGTTGTAGATTGAATAGTTTTTTTTGAAAGGACAATCATTTTTAAAAGGAGACATAGGGTTGTATCCAAAGATGTCCTACTCAAAGGAGGTGCACTGAAATTCATGGACTAACCTGGAATAATGGTGTGCTGAGTCTCGGTACC
The DNA here is from genome assembly GCF_951804945.1 of Podarcis cretensis. Classification (NCBI taxonomy): domain Eukaryota; kingdom Metazoa; phylum Chordata; class Lepidosauria; order Squamata; family Lacertidae; genus Podarcis; species Podarcis cretensis. The sequence goes on along the minus strand of NC_137182.1, from coordinate 24,041,860 downwards.
CAGGCAGACACAGCTGGGTTAGCACGGGGCATTCAAGTTCATGCACCCGAGTCTCAGTTTTTACCCACCTCTTCTTTCCAAAGAACTTTGCATGTTTCCCAAGTGGTTTCACATACAGGCAATTTGCAGGGCCAGGTTCCCTTAGCTTTGGTAAGGAATCTGCATCGTGTGTCTTCAGACCATTCTGTGGCCTCTCCCTGTGGCTCTATGTTCACTGGCTTCCTCTCTGTTATCAAGAGCCTTTCCTTCATTGCTGCCTGACTCACCCCTCTGCCCTCCACGCTTGTTGTTGCTGGCATCCCCCAGCTGATTTCTATCCCCAACTCCTATTAGCTGAATACAGTTGATATACTCTATTCCGAACTTAAAAATGGAAAGCGTAATGCAGGTGGTCAACAGAAGAGGTTTAAAGACTCTCTCAAGGCAAATCTAAAAAAAAATGTAGTATAAACCCAGACAACTGGGAAACACTGGCCTGCAAGCACTCTAATTGGAGAACAGCCTTTACCAAAGGTGCCATGGACTTTGAAGGTGCTTGAACTCAGGAAAAAAGGGAGAAATGTGCTAAGAGGAAGGCACGCTTGGCAAATCCTCACCATGGTCAAGTCCCGCCCGGAAACCTATGTCCCCACTGTGGAAGGATGTGTGGATCCAGAATTGGCCTCCACAGTCACTTACGCACTCACTGTGTTCATGGAAGGCAATCTTACTCGGCTACGAGCGATCACCAAAGATAAGCCTTTTGAATACGGACTGCACCACAACTGCCTTTTGTATTCACTCTGATTCTTAAAACTATTTAATAATATTACAACAGTCAGCATGTGATGTAATCTTTTAGGAAGCTATAGTACAGAGATGAGCATTAGGCAGCACTTGCCTCTCTATTTACCAGCCTGTGAAGTCTGTTTTAATTGATAATAAAATTCCATCGGGATGCTTCCACGCTTGCTAAATCAACACGAGTTGTGAATCAAGTACTGCCTCAATATCCAGATGGAAATCTGCATTCCAGCATACCTCAACTCATGACCTGGTCCTCATTTCTGAATCCATTTGATAACACAGAATTTAGCCATCCATCTTTCAACACTTACCTAGGAGGTTGATTTGTGGCACACCCCTCAGGACTCGCAGCATTTCCTGTGCCCTCGTTTCCGGACTCATCAGTAGGAGGTTGCGCCCCACAAAGAGAGGAAGGAGATTCTTATATTTGGATTCCGAAAGAAAGGGTATCATGACCTGGAAAGGTGGAAGTATAGAACCAATTAAACATGGAGAAAATACCTGCTGAACCAGGGCAGGACTCCAGTTTTGATTTACAAGTGAAGAAATAAGCGTTAAGTGATGCTGTAACTACAACCTGTCTTACTGCATTGGAACTTTTAAAGGACCATGAAGGGTCTCCGGGTTGCGGTCTGTACACCACTAGCTGTAAGGCAACATTCAGTTTAAAGAAAGGCTGAATCTAGTGAGGGGGATATGGGGCAGAAACTACAGGGGACTGGGAGAAGTAGTTGGGCTAGTATACTGTAGGATTGGACTGAGCCAGCGGACTGGTCAAACTCTAATTGCCATTTGATATTTTGCTGCTATACATTGGGCAAGGGACGAGAAGGCCCTCTAGGGAATTTTGCTAGCCAAATCAAAATTTCCGCTTCACTCAAAATTCCTTGGATGTTGTTGTTTCTGAGCAGACGTCTCCAAAAGGGTCTCAAAATTTCGCACGCCAAACTTGCTGGAAATGGGTGCTTTCTAATGAAATAATAATAATAATAATAATAATAATAATAATAATAATAATTTATTATTTATATCCCGCCCATCTGGCTGGGCCTTCCCAGCCACTCTGGGCGGCTTCCATAAAAACCAAAAACACAGTAAAATCACACGTTAAAAACTTCCCTGAACAGGGCTGCCTTAAGATGTCTTCTGAATGTCAGGTAGTTGTTTATCGCTTTGACATCTGCTGGAAGGGCGTTCCACAGGGTGGGCGCCACTACCGAGAAGGCCCTCTGCCTGGTTCCCTGTAGCTTTGCTTCTCGCAATGAGGGAACCGCCAGAAGGCCCTCGGCGCTGGACCTCAGCGTCCGGGCAGAATGATGGGGGTGGAGACGCTCCTTCAGGTATACTGGACCGAGGCCGTTTAGGGCTTTAAAGGTCAGCACCAACACTTTGAATTGTGCTCGGAAACATACTGGGAGCCAATGTAGGTCTTTCAAGACCGGTGTTATATGGTCTCGGCGGCCGCTCCCAGTCACCAGTCTAGCTGCCGCATTCTGGATTAGTTGTAGTTTCCGAGTCACCTTCAAAGGTAGCCCCACGTAGAGTGCATTGCAGTAGTCCAAGCGGGAGATAACCAGAGCATGCACCACTCTGGCGAGACAGTCCGCAGGCAGATAGGGTCTCAGCCTACGTACCAGATGGAGCTGGTAAACAGCTGCCCTGGACACAGATTTGACCTGTGCCTCCATGGACAGCTGTGAGTCCAAAATGACTCCCAGGCTGCGCACCTGGTCCTTCAGGGGCACAGTTACCCCATTCAGGACCAGGGAATCCTCCACACCTGCCCGCCTCCTGTCCCCCAGAAACAGTACTTCTGTCTTGTCAGGATTCAACCTCAATCTGTTAGCCGCCATCCATCCTCCAACCGCCTCCAGACACTCACACAGGACCTTCACTGCCCTCACTGGTTCTGATTTAAAAGAGAGGTAGAGCTGGGTATCATCTGCATACTGATGAACACCCAGCCCAAACCTCCTGATGATCTCTCCCAGCGGCTGCATGTAGATGTTGAAAAGCATGGGGGAGAGGACAGAACCCTGAGGCACCCCACAAATGAGAGCCCAGGGGTCTGAACACTCATCCCCCACCACCACTTTCTGAACACGGCCCAGGAGGAAGGAGCGGAACCACTGTAGGACAGTGCCCCCAGCTCCCAGCCCCTCAAGACGGTCCAGAAGGATGTTATGGTCGATGGTATCAAACGCCGCTGAGAGATCCAGCAGAACTAGGAAACAGCTCTCACCTTTGTCCCTAGCCTGCCGGAGATCATCAACCAGTGCGACCAAGGCAGTTTCAGTCCCATGATGAGGCCTGAATCCCGACTGGAAGGGATCCAAATGGTCCGCTTCTTCCAGGCGTGCCTGGAGTTGTTCGGCAACCGCTCGCTCTATCACCTTGCCCAAGAATGGAAGATTTGAGACTGGGCGATAGTTGGCCATTGTGGCCGCATCTAAAGATGGTTTTTTAAGAAGCGGTTTAATAACTGCCTCTTTCAGCGGGTCTGGGAAGGCTCCCTCACGGAAGGAAGCATTCACCACCCCACGAAGCCCATCGCCCAGTCCTTCCCGGCTAGCTTTTATAAGCCAGGATGGGCAAGGATCCAGGAGACAGGTAATTGGTTTCACTCGTCCAAGCAGCCTGTCCACATCCTCGGAGGTAACAGATTGGAATTGATCCCACTCAACTTGACTAGACAGAACTCTAGCACTCTCCCGCCCTGGCCCTGCTCCCACGGTGGAGTCTACTTCTTCCCGAATATGAGCGATTTTATCTGCAAAAAACTTTGCAAAATCATTGCAGGAGAACAAGTGGCCCGTACTGGGCCCCGATGTTACAGGTGGTTCCGCTAAATTGTGAACCACCTGAAAAAGTCTCCTGCTGCTGTTTTCTGCAGATGCAATAGAGGCGGTGAAGAAATTCTTCTTCGCCGTCGCTATCGCCACTTGGTAGGCTCGACGTTGAGCTCTAACCTGTGTCCGATCAGATTCGGAATGAGTTATCCGCCACCGGCGCTCTAGCCGTCTCAAAGATTGTTTCATTGCCCTCAGATCCATGGAAAACCACGGGGCTCTCCGGGCTCCATGCAATCGGAGAGGGCGCTTCGGAGCCAAACAGTCAATAGCCCTGGTTAACTCCGCATTCCAGCGGGCCACCAGGGAATCAGCTGAAAGGCCATCAACATGGGATAAAGCATCCCCTACCACTCTCTGGAAACCATTTGGATCCATTAAGTGGCGGGGGCGGACCATCCGAATCGGTCCCACCTCCCTGCAGAGGGGATGGGTCGCAGAGAAGTCCAGTTGCACCAGGAAGTGATCTGACCATGGCACTTCTTTTGTTTCACTTTTACTTAGTGTCAGATCACCAACATCCATAGAGGTAAACACCAGGTCCAAGGCATGTCCGCGGCTATGGGTTGGGCCAGACTTATTCAGGGACAGCCCCATGGCGGCCATGCTTTCCACGAAGTCCCGAGCTGCCCCTTGTAAGGTCGTGTCGGCATGGATGTTAAAATCCCCTAGGACGACCAAGCTAGGTGTCTCCAGGAGAACATCCGCCACGACCTGAAGCAGCTCGGGCAGGGAATCCTTGGTGCAGCGGGGAGGTCGGTACACCAAAAGGAATCCTGTACTGCCCCTATTCGTCATGGCTCCAAAGCCGTCACTCGCCATTGGAGACCTATGCATTTTATGCGTCAGAAGCTGATGGAGGTGACAAAATACATCCCACCAAAGCCTTTGATCCCGGCAGCAGTTTCTGTTTATCTGCTGCCCAGATACAAAGTCCGTCAAGATATCAATGAATACAGGCACCTCATGCAGCATTTTATATATCCAATACAGCAGATTTGCATGTCAAAGCTTAGCTCTGATTAAGTTTTGCTTTCACAGGATACGGAAAATTGCTTGGGGAAAAATGAGGCAACATGCTCTAAGGCACGTTGCCCTCTCTATTCCTATAAGAACTGTTTGCATGTAACTGTACCTCATTGGGGAAGTATTTGACATGGATGTTATACTTCCGCAGTCGATACCCCATGAGTACCATGTCATTTGCAGGAACTTGGTTGTACTGGCAGATAGCAATCATTTTACTCTCGTGGAATGCTTGTTCGACATCTCGACGCAACAGCTTCACGTAGCCATTTTCCTGGGGAAGGCGAGAAATTTTGTTTGCTGCCATTAGATTTGAAAAGAGTGAAGAAGAAGAAGAAGAAGAAGAGTTTGGATTTGATATCCCGCTTTATCACTAGACGAAGGAGTCTCAAAGTGGCTAACAATCTCCTTTCCCTTCCTCCCCCACAACAAACACCCTGTAAGGTGAGTGGGGCTGAGAAACTTCAGAGAAGGGTCACCCAGCAGCTGCATGTGGAGGAGCGGGGAATTGAACCCGCTTCACCAGATTATGAGTCCACCACTCTTAACCACTACACCACACTGAAAACCCACAAAGCTGTCGAAAGCTACACAGATGTATTGATGATTGGTTTATTACGGCCATTGGCCCATATCTAAAAACAATACATCAAAATTTATCCATAAACAATACAACTTAAACAGTTCCAAGTTAAAACACCCCTATAAAACCAATTTTACTTCAATTAAGTAAATTAAGTAAATTCTGTGCTGCAAAAGGCAGGCAGAGTGCAGAGGTTTTGAGTTATCTCTGTAGATAACATAAAGGTCTGTTCAGTTGCGAATTGAACAGCAATGGCATTCAGTATGCATGCCTGTTCAGAAAACAAATGAATTAGATTAAACTTGATTTAAATCAGTGGTTTAAATTGACACTGTGTTCCCGATGATTTAAGCAACTGATTTAGATCTACCTACCCTGCCCAGGGAACAGGGCATTTCCATGCTCTGTGCATACCTAATGAAGCATTAAAACCAAATGAAATGTTTTCATTCAAGCCTGAACTCCATTAGAAAGTTTTCATGCTATGAAGCTTTATCCCTGTGATTTCAAAGAATCACAGAGTTGGAAGGGACCCTGAGGATCATCTAGTCCAGCCCCCTGCAATGCAGGCATATGAAGCTGCCCCAGATGGGGATTGAACCTGCAACCTTGGTGTTATCAGCACCACACTCTTAACCAAACAGGCAGCATGTGCAAAACCTGCTATAGTGATTATCACTCATTATTATTTATTTACTTCTATACTGCAAACTCTTATAAAATATATATTTGTGAGTTACAGAAACCAACTTTAGAGTGATTAGCAGCCTTCCCTGTATCACATAGCAAAAAGTTTACAACCGTAATTTAAAACATACAGAACATTAAAACCACGGCAAAGTAGACTAAAACAAATAAAATTGCCTGAAACTTTCTAAATGTCAGAGTAGGTGGGATAGGATTGTCTGTATAATAATGTCTTCAGCAGGCACTGAAAGGAATACAGTCAAGGTTCAGGAAAAGAGCAGAACATCAGACATCATTTGCATTCAGAGTTCATAACAGCCCTGCTGCAATTGGCAAAAACATGAATAAAGAAGGGCAGAGAGCCTACTCTATGATTTTGAAGGCTCTGCACCATAGAGTTTAGACAGTAACAATCAGCGCAGAAGGGTGTGTTGTGTTGTTACCTCTTCAACTTGTTTCACTTGGGGTTTGATGCACCTCTCCGGGATCAAAGGCTTTGGTGGGATGTATTTTGTCACCTCCATCAGCTTCTGACGCACAAAATGCATAGGTCTCCAATGGCGAGTGACGGCTTTGGAGCCATGACGAATAAGCTGAAGGGTGGGCAGCCAGTCTGGAGCAATGGAAAAGCAGAACAATCAGAATGGCTAGGCCCCCCCAAGACACAACCCCCAAATGTAGGACATTCTGTGGGCTCTCATACTGTGTAATCCCATCCTTTCCAACCATAAAAAACTGAGCTAAGGGGAAGCATAGAATCCTAGTGTTCCAAAGGATGAAATAGTCACCCACTCTCACTTCCACAGGTGTTGCCACTCCACATACTAATCCACACATTCCAAACTAGTGCTCCAGAAACAGGCAGCAACATTAACAGACACTTACAGAGTAGAAAGCTTTGTGACTCATGCAAGCCAGCTAAATTACAGATTACAGCAGAAGGCGGGAAAATTAAAGGCACAAAGAAGCATCCGAATGCTGTTCTACATATTTATAGTGTGCCTGTAGTTATAGCATTGCATGCAGCTCTGGTAACTCAGTGTCAGAGATGAGCTGAAACAGGTTCGAAAGCGCAATTTTGAATATGTATGCACACAGGAATTCTTAACACAGCTTGAGTGTGGGGGGTGGGGGGTTACCAAATGTTAATGGCCTGGAGGGACAACAGTACAGTACAGCCCATAGGCACCGACTCCATGGGGCCTGAGGGGGCCCGAGCCCCCTCAAAAATTCGTTTGGGGGGGCTCCGCCCCCCCAATAATTTAAGAAAATTATTAGTTATATTATGCTTCGTAAAATCACAAAATTATGTTGGTATTTTTTATTTTCCTTGTTTGACGATAGTTACCTTTTAAAATACATTCAGTAATGAGTTAAAACAAATAATTATTACGGTAGTAAAACAGGCGGCGCGAGTAGTTTTGCTCGGTGCGTGCGACTGGCCCAGCCCCTCTTTCCTTTTCCTCTCTTCTGCTCTCCCGCCGGGCGCTTGAGGGAGAGTTACTTAGCGGTTCTGAGGAGCCGCTGTTGTTTCGGCAGGGGAAAAACCGCCGCCCGCGAACCGCCGAGCTCCCTCTCTCTTTCCAGCCTCTCTCTCTCTCTCTCTCTCTCTCTCGCTATGGCCAAGGAGGAGAAGAAGCCCTTCAGCCAGTCTACGGCCGAGTGGCGGAGATTCATCTACAACCCCAACAGTGGCGAGTTCCTGGGGCGAACGGCCAAGAGCTGGGGTGAGGAGGGCGAGCGAGCGAGCGAGCGCGCGCGCGGGGAAGGGAGAGGAGGGGGCGGCCGGCACGAGGGGCGGTGGGAGGCGAGGCGCGGCGGGCACTTGCCTTGCCCACCACGCATCTCTCTCCTTCTCGGTCTCTCTCCCTCCCTCAGCTGGCGAGGGGGCCACGAGGCGGGCGGCAGCAGCAGCAACGGGCCGGGAGCGGCTCTTAGAAAACTTCCCGGGGCAGGACCCCGGTATGGGCCCCCCCCAATATTTTTTATAAGTCGGCGCCCCTGGTACAGCCTATTCCTAACGGTACTAGGGAAGTACCGTACTTTTCCGTCTATAAGACGCCCCCATGTATAAGATGACCCCTATATTAGAAAATGAGGGATGCGGGTGGAGCTGTGGGTTAAACCACAGAGCCTAGGACTTGCCAATCAGAAGGTCGGCGGTTCGAATCCCCGTGACGGGGTGAGCTCCCGTTGCTCGGTCCCTGCTCCTGCCAAACTAGCGTTCGAAAGCATGTCAAAGTGCAAGGAGATAAATAGGTACCGCTCCGGCAGGAAGGTAAACGGCGTTTGAGTGCGCTGCTCTGGTTCGCCAGAAACGGCTTAGTCAGGCTGTACGCTGGCTCCCTTGGCCAATAAAGCGAGATGAGCGCCGCAACCCCAGAGTCAGTCATGACTGGACCTAATGGTCAGGGGTCCCTTTACCCTATATTAGAAAATGGGGGAGGACTGAGCTTTTGGGGGGGTTATTTGGGGAGGAATGTTGAAAATCACTCACCAGCCAGAACGCAGCACACAACTGCTTGCGTTTCAGAAACCACCTATCAGCTGCCCGATCGCCGCCATTAGCCCTCCCAATTGCCGCTGCAGCAGCCAACAGACAGCTGCCCTTGTCGCAGCAAGCGGGAGTGTGATTGGCGGCCGCTGGCGGCGATCAGGCAGCTGATAGGTGGTTTCTGAGATGCGAACGGTTGTGTGCTGTGTTCCGGCGGGTGAGCGATTTTCGGCATTTCTCCCCAATCAAGTGGCCAATGCCGAAAATTGCTCACCCGCCGGAATGAAGCACGAGCCCGAGATTTTAAGTGGCGATTGGTCCGTCATCCCCACCCCACCCCGTGTATAAGACAACCCTAAATTTTGAACCTCATTTTTGGGTCAAAAAAGCTCATCTTATACATGGAAAAATACGGTAAATGTAAATTCTGAGTATATAATTAATAGCAAGGAACAAAGTGGTAAGGAACATTATTTTTGCTGTTATGGCATCAGATGAACAAAGAACTTAGGTTTGCCTCCCATTCATATTATTTAGAGACAGTTTGCGTTTTGGGTGCCTCAATAGGAAACTCATTACGGGCAGATTTTCTCCAGCTTGTTACCATATTCAACAAATATTACAATGGCCAATAATACGTTTCACAAGAATGACAAATGACAGATTATGCATTTTAAGAGACCGAACTAAATTTATTTTCCGCCAAAGATTCCTGCATTGCAGGGCGATGACCCTGGTGGACCCTTCCAGTTCTATAATTCTATGATAGCGCAATCTGCATGCCCACCAACTTCACTTCCACTTCAGTGCCAGACTGGGTAATTTCCCTTGCCACAACAAATTCGATCACACATTTGAGGAAAGGCCAGGCTGGGCTGGGGTCGAAACCCGAATTTCTGGGAACTTTGAGCCTAGCTCTCCCCACAAGAGTCCTTCGAGGGCTGCACAGGTTTAAAGAACCGATGCAGCTGCCTTTAGCTCTGCAATACCTTATTAGCCATGAAATGAATGACTGGACACGCCACAGAGTCTGTCTAATAATAATAAAAGACCACCCCAGAAATGCCACATGCTGGATCTCGGATGGTGGGGTGGGAAGAAAATTATTAAGATTCTGGATTTCAACAGGGCGAGATGTAGGGCACTGGATCCCCACGAGGCTGGAGGAAGGGGAGAAAATGCAACGCGTGAAAGGGGCAGTTCTTAGCAACCAGTAAGTGCAGGAGAACAAAACTTCCCCAACATCTATCTTGCCCTTACCGGTTTTGCAAAACCTTTCGCACCAGCGAGTAACGGCAGCCATCTTGAGGGGTGTGCGGCGAACAGAAGCCGAGCATTATGGGATGGGAAGCATAGCTCCTCCTTGGGTGGGCGGTGGGGAGGTTTAAAGGAGAAGGAACCCATTTTTCCCCATTATGAAGCCTGACAAATAAAAAGAAACCTCCTGGCTATTAGCAACGGGTTACACGCTCTCCTTCCGCTCTACAATTGTTTCATAGAAGTGAAAGGTGGATGTTTTTGTTTCCCAGCGGCCCTCGCTTGTTGTTGCTAAGGAAAGACTTCACGACCTCCTCCATCCACCCCCCTAAACTCGCCAAGCTGTTGCTTCTAAAAAAATAAAATCTCACCGAGACCCCCGCCCCGTCTCTCGCTACAGCTGAGACCCTTCCTCAAGACCCCCCCCCATTCCAGGTGTTGCTTAAGGCCTCCTTCGGACCGGGGTGCCCCCTCTCCTCAAGGTGCAACTCGGAAGACCCTCTTCTCAAGCCTTTGAGGCTTTGCAAAGGATGCCCCGCAAAGGATGCCTAACATCCCTCAGGAGAAACAGACCCCAGTGCATGCATTCTCCTGGCTAGGCAGAATCCTGTTGCAAGCTCTTGCCCGAAAGGGCACTGCGCCACCCCCACAAATCACCCTCCTCTCTCCCCTCCCTCAGTTGCAGCACGGCCACTTTCAAGGGAAGCCTTCCACGCCTTCCTAAGGGGAATCCCACATCACCCTCTCTGCCTGTTGCTAAGGAGATCCCGCGACTTCCCACCCGTTGCTAGGCAACGTCCAAGCGGCTGCGTCTGCTGCTAAGGCCGTTTCTCCCCCTCCCCGCTCCCAGGGCTTGTTGCCAGGACGACCTTGACACTAGTTCCGAACGGTTGCTATGGAGATTTCCAAACTGTAGCTGCTTCAGGTTCCCTTCCTCCCCGTCTCACAGCACCACAAATTCCCAGGGTGCCTCACACTCAACATAGATAGGCCTGTTGCATTGCTGGGAGTGGTGTGGTCAAGGTATCCCGGCTGGTGACCCTTTCCATCAATGATGTCAGGAGGTGAGTAATCGTGTCTAAAGGTGCCTTAACCCCTAAGTGGGGCTGGTTCTCTGTGTGTTATATGTACAGGTACATTTTATTGTTGTTTAGTCATTTAGACGTGTCCGACTCTTCGTGACCCCATGGACCAGAGCACGCCAGGCCCTCCTGTCTTCCACTGCCTCCCGCAGTTTGGTCAAACTCATGTTGGTAGCTTCGAGAACACTGTCCAACCATCTCGTCCTCTGTCGTCCCCTTCTCCTCGTGCCCTCCATCTTTCCCAACATCAGGGTCTTTTCCAGGGAGTCTTCTGGAAGTATTGGAGTATTGGAGCCTCAGCTTCAGGATCTGTCCTTCCAGTGAGCACTCAGGGCTGATTTCCTTCAGAATGGAGAGGTTTGATCTTCTTGCAGTCCATGGGACTCTCAAGAGACTCCTCCAGCACCATAATTCAAAAGCTTCAATTCTTTGGCGATCAGTCTTCTTTATGGTCCAGCTCTCACTTCCATACATCACTACTGGGAAAAACTATATGGACCTTTGTTGGCAAGGTGATGTCTCTGCTTTTTAAGATGCTGTCTAGGTTTGTCATCGCTTTTCTCCCAAGAAGCAGGTGTCTTTTAATTTCATGGCTGCTGTCACCACCTGCAGTGATCATAGAGCCCAAGAAAGTAAAATCTCTCACTGCCTTCATTTCTTCCCCTTTGCCAGGAGGTGATGGGACCAGTGGCCATGATCTTGGTCTTTTTGATGTTGAGCTTCACACCATATTTTGCTCTCTCCTCTTTCACCCTCATTTAGAGGTTTTTTAATTCCTCCTTACTTTCAACCATCAAAGTTGTGTCATCTGCATAACTGAGGTTGTTGATATTTCTTCCGGCAGTCTTCATTCTGGCTTGGGATTCATCCAGTCCAGCCTTTCACATGATGAATTCTACATAGACACCCACAACTATATCTGTGTAGGATTGGCTTTTGGGGAGGAGGAGAAATTCACCAGGTGGAAAACTTCCTTTGTCAACATTATGGGCACTCCAGCTACTCTCCTGTGCCAATTGCTCTTAATAATTTGTTAGATCTTATTTGCTTTCCATTATAAATATGAAACAAGTTTGCACGTAAGAGCTAATGTACAAAACTAGGTGAACTTGAAAATTAGAATCCTTTTGATTGATTGTGCATTGTATTATAGGGCTATTATTATTATTAATTTCTATCCCACATTACATTTTTAAGGAAAAAAACCTCAAAGCAGTTTACAACCTACATTAAAATGTCAAATAAAACAATCCACAGTACAGAAGAAAGTCAAATATAAAGCATACATTTGAAGCAATGCAATTACTGTAATGGGAAACAAAAATGTTGTTTTGAAGATTTCAAAAGAAAACATTACAAAGGAGGTCAAGTGAAAAATGCACATTTAACACAGCAAAGCTAACAAATAAATTAATAATAACATTTCAAAAGAAAACATTACTAAAGAAAGTAAAATATAAAATTCACATTTAAAATGGCATAATTAACAAGAGACTAAGAATTTCTCAGGCATAGAATGTATCTGCTGCTGTTGCTGCCAATCTTCCAAATCATGGTTCATGATGGGCAGTGGCTGTGGAAGTTCAGTCCTTTTTGAGACAGTGGAAACATTTGAAATTTTAAGAAAGCATCATGGGCGCCAGTCACAATATGGCTGCCATGGGAGCATGAGATAGCACAAAATGGCTGAAACAGGACTACAGAATGGTGGAGACATGTCAACCTACATCAACCACTGCTGCATTTGCTCAGAGAACAGGTCTTGCAACGTTCCTCTGTTCGGAGGAGAAAGGAAGATGGTTGTTCAGTCTTGCCAACCAATGGAGGGGTGTGCTGATGTCAGTTTTTCTGGTTCTTTTTTTAAATGAGAATATGCAGGCATAACTAATCAATATTAAGTGTCGGAATATACAAATATGCACTCAGTCTCTTCCTTAAAACCATATAAATGTAGTCAGAGCCTTGATGGATCACATCGAAGTCCACTTACGTAACCTTCCTTAGCAGAAGCCCAGCAACCAGCAGGTGCCAGGTGATCCACCAAAAAAAGGACTAGTCCCAACACTGAGCTACAAATTATGTTCTGCCCATCCTTGCATAGCGTTGCCACATGTCCTCTTTTTCCAGGACACGTCCTCTTTTTCATGGGTAGAGTCATAGTGAGCCATAGTTAAATGCAGAAGTCGGCAGATGTGTCCTCTTTTTTCCTCTTCAAAATAGGGCAACCCTAGAGCATCATGAAGTCAATGAATAGGAAGCGATTTGAGCCTTTAGAAGACATGCTTATTTTTTTATTATTACCCTTGGTCTAATATGGCGCTTCAAGTGAATTGTTAGCTAAACATCACCTGGCTTTGCTATCTAAAGGGAATTCCAGTGGTTTTGCTTTCAGATAACTCACAGAAGTTATCTCCCCATAGGAGGAGTGAGTATGACGAAATCCCTCATTGCTCAGAGGAACCTGAACATTCCAGTGGAGAAAGAGTCCCCAGAGAGTATGTGAGTATCTTATGCACTGAACTTTAATTCAGATGGTGATAATATTCAGGGCTGGAAGGTGAGGAGCTGTGGGGCTGATTTCTGATAAATTTCTCTTCCTTTTAGTTCCCAAGCCTTGGCTTCTCTTCATACCCTCAGGCTAGACAGAGAGAGAATTAGCTGCATCGCAAATCTGCAAGGTTTAGAGCAGGTCCACAGCCTCTACCTGCAACAGGTAAAATATGTCACCACACTGTTCACTGCCATGGTACAACAACATTCTCTTGGAAAGATGGGGCCCTGTCAAAACCTGGTCAGTTAGTATAGAAGCATCCCAGGAGAAAGGTACTGGGCCAAGTTCAAGGACTTCGTGAAAAAGTTTGGTTGTGTGTTGAAGCAGTACTGAACCAAGAACACAGGCAGGAAAAATTGCTTGTGTGTGCATTCATGAGCTCCATTATTCAGAGGTTCTGAAGCTGATTAATGTTAATTTCCTTTTAGAACCAAATAGAGAAAATTGAGAACTTGAGCTGCTTTCCAAACTTGACGTAAGTAAAATTACTTGTTTTCCCAACATTATAAAGTGGAACCTCAGAAGCCAAACACCTGTAAACTTAAAACGTTTTGGCTCCTGAACGATCGAAAACCAAAAGTGATTGTTCCGGTTTTTGAATGATTTTCAGAAGCCCAATGTCTGGTGCAGCTTCCACAGCTTCTGATTGGCTGCAGGTTTCTCCTGCAGCCAATTGGAAGCCTTGCCTTGGAAGTTGAACGTTTTGGAAGTCGAACAGACTTCTGGAATGGATTCCGTTTGACTTCAAAGGTACGTCTGTATCTATCTATCTATCTATCTATCTATCTATCTATCTACCAACCTCCCTACCTACCTCTAAAAGGACATTTTGTGCGGAAGTTAGATAATTTCAACCACTTCTAAATCAAGCCAACTGGGGAGTCAATATTTTATTCAAGTAGTGGGTCCTGAAGGAGGAATAAGAAGTAGTTTGATGAACAGAGCAGGGAAGGCTGTGATGCATAGGAGGATCATGGCAGAAGACAACCGGGAGTAGAGTTGGAGGAGATAAGGCGGCCAACCAAAGATGAGTTAGAGGATCCACACCATACATGTAAAGTACACCCAAAGCTCATTTAAAGCACATGACATCCCCCAAAGAATAATGGGAAATACAGTTCCCCCTCCTATTAAATAACATTCAATGCACATTTAAAGCACTTGGCTTCTCCAAAATGTGCATTAAATGTTCTTTAAATGTATGGTGTGGACCTGCCCAGAGAGGTATTATTCCCACCATAAAGATAATATAGGCTAAAGGCCTTCTCTCTGGTGTGCTGGTTTTCGTTGTGGAGGGGATATTTTTATGCTTCCATCATCAGAAGCAAAGGTACAGGGAGTTTTAATTGTGAGGAGCAGAAGTGCATTGCTAATTTTAAACCAATGCAGGGGATAAAGGAGAGTGAAGGGAAAAGAGGCTGACTGCATCTGGGCTTTGAGAGTTGCATTACAACTCTTTCCTGCTGCCCAATGAGAAGTAAATCACGGCTTCAGTGTGCAGTTCCCCTTCTCTAGAAGGCAGAGTCATCCTTGGTCTCCTGGATCTCACCACCTCCTCCTATTGTGTTCTCATGCAACTGCAGTTTTCTGACACTAGCCGGGAACCGCATTAGCCAAGTGGAGAACCTCCATACTCTCCTGAAGCTGCAGTTTCTGGATCTCTCACAGAACCGCATTGAAACACTGGACACAGGTACAGCTTTTCCTACACTAGGCTTCACCACCTGCAATACTCTCTTCTGGACTATCAAGTTTCCTGGGATCCATTGTGGAAAACAACTCACCCATCCATCTACTCTGATGGGTATTAAGACTAAATTAAACTGGTCGGCTGCTAATCCAGCCAATTTGACTAATAAAACACTGGGCTAGGAGTACTCTGTACATAAATAACAAAACAAAACAAAACCCCTCTTGAAATCCAGTACCCACCAACTCAAATTCTATTGTGCAGGTGAATTTCCCACTGGGTTGACAGATCAGATCTGTTTACCACCCTTATTTTAGCTTCAGAAGCTAGTACAGTGGTACTTTGGTTCTCAAATTTAATCCGTTCTGGAAGTCCACTCGACTCTCAGAATGTTCAGAAATCAAGGCGCGGCTTCCAATTGGCTGCAGGTGCTTCCTGCACTCAAGCAGAAGCCGTGTTGATGTTTGGCTTCTGAAAAAATGTTCAAACCTGGAATACTTACTTCTGGGTTTTTAGCGTTCGGAAGCCGATTTGTTCATCAACTAAGCCGTTCGAGAACCAAGGTTTGACTATACCAGAAAGGCAGCTGCCCCATGTAAAAAAGGAGCTCATCCCCATTTTTTGCTTCATGTGCTAAACTTGAATAAGCCAGCCCTGCATCCTGTATGCATTTATTCCCATCAGCTTCCCCGATTCTGCCTAACTTTCTGTACAGATGAGCTGCCCCGGAGCCTCGTGATCCTTGACCTGACAGGAAACGAATGCACTAAGCAGAACAGCTACAGGTAAAGCCAAGAATCGATCCACGCTTCTGCATAATATCCCACCCAACAGCTTTAGGCATGTGCATCATGCCCATGTAGAACCTACAGGAGAGGGATGAAGAGCGCAACCCCCTCATCCAGTTCCCTGTGTTGGCATACCTGCCCCATCTCTGGGACCTGCCTGCCTGTTGCCTGGGCATCCTGCAGGAATGGAGGTTTCCATGTACAGTACCACAGGAAAAAGTCAAGGGAAGGATCAGAATGGATGGGAGATGTGGGAAGTGGTGGCAGGGCTTTCTAAGCAAAACAGCATGGCTTCTAGCAGCTTTTTTTTTGGGGGGGGAGGCCTCTGTGTCCGATTCTTCATTCAAGTGCCAAAGAAACGGGTGCATCTAGGAAGCTTGCCTCTCCTTTAGCCACTGTTCCCACCTCACTAGGGGGCTGCCATGGGCTTTGAAGATGGGAGTTGTTTTGTTTGACGCCCAGCTTGAGAACTCTTGCTTCCTTCTGGCCATCCCAAGGGAGCGCGTGTTGGCAGCTCTGCCCCATCTGAAAGAACTGGATACGCAGGGTGTTCCCAATCAGAAAGACACCGTCCAAACTGAAGAAGAGGAGGAGGACAGTTCAGAAGAAAGTGACGAGGATTGGTCTGATCTCGCTATACCTTTGAGCATAGAAAAAGGTACCCCCAAAGTTTCCAGGCCAGGTTTTAGGTGTTAGGAACATTGGGGACCAAGGACCTTCTTTGCGTGGTGCCTCTTCCACGCAAGGTCTGGAGGGTGGCAACACGAGAACGGGCCTTTTCTTAGTTGGAAATAACTTGCAGATAACTAATTGGCTTAGGATTTTATATAAGTTAAGTGATGAATTAATTTGTATAATTTCAAAATGAAAAGACTGAAAGATGTTAAAGCTAAACGTAAATTTTATAAGAACTGTGATTTGGAAAACTGTTAAATGGATATGCATGGAAATTCAACCAAGGGGAAGCGAGGAAGTCACTTAACAATGTCAATAAGTATAATTTTTAAGAAGATTATGATTTGTGTTTGTTTGTCTTTGTGAAAATTAATTTTAAAAAATGGGGAAGGGGGAAGAATGGGCCTTTTCTGCAATGGCTCCCCGTTTGTGGAATGCTCGCCCCAGGGAAGCTCGCTTGGCACATTATTACCAAACTTTAGGTGCCAGGCGAAAACGTTCCTCTTTTCCCAGGCCTTTGGCTGTTTATCTACAGCCTTTTAAATGTGTTTGTGGGAGAGAAGGGGAGGGGCTATTGTTTTGTTGGTTTCAACAAAATAAATGTTTTTATCTGGTGAATAACTAAAATGTTTTCATCTTGTGAACCGCCCTGAGATTTTTGGCGGTCTGTATATAAATCTAATAAATAAGATGCTATGTGTAAGTTTATAAAGCAAAGTTTATTAACAGTCATTACATTTATACACAGTATGTCACTTCTCTCTGTTACGGAGCTCTACGTTGCATTTCCAGAGGGTCTTCCCATTTATGGACTGACCAGACCCAGCACTCCATAGCTTCAGCAGAGCAACTGCCTCATGTCCCTGGGATAATTAAGTGCAGAACATTTGACTCTCCAACTTCCTGCCTGAGCTGGTTTCCAAGGCCAAAAGGGCAGTCGTTCCAGTGACGCACACTAGTCAAAAACTTGTGGGGTTCCACTAGTCATCCCCACATAAAGGAACACTCTGTGCCCATTCCTAGAGGCAGCAGCTGCTGACACAGAGCTCCCCGCTCCTAAAGAGCAATTGTCTTCCGGATGATGCAGACTCCATGTCATTGCAAATAATTCATATTATTTTGGCCAAGAGTGCACACACTGTTGCCCTTAAAAAAAAAATCCCCTGGTAAGTCATAGATTCCCGCTGCACATTTGCTGAGAATGGACAGTAGGAAAAGGAATTGGTGGGGAGGCATTTATCTAGTGCCAGACACAGCGGGCCTGCTTTTTTACTTATATCCTCTTCATTTGGCAGACTTCTTTGCCGACCTCCGTGAGGAGTTAAGAGCCCACTCAGCCCAGCGGAGGGAGGAGGAAGCGAGGGAATACGAAGACCGCTTGGAGGAGCTGAGGCAGATGCAGAATCTGAGAGAACTGGTGTTCAACACAAGTGAAAGGCCGCCCTGGCCATTCGGTGTACCAGAACTAATATCTGCAGCCCCAGAGGGGAGCGTGCTCCAAAGTGAATATCACCACCACCCTCCTTCCAGCCTTTCAAAAATGGCAAACCCAACACCCAAAAAGGGGCCAAGAGCCTCAAAGGGGAAGGCTGGCAGCTCAAGTCCAACACAGCTGAAAGCTTCAAAGGGAGAGGGGTCTGGTGTAATGAAAACCACAAGCAAAGGTGTAAAGAAATGATCAGAGCATCCTTTTGCTTTTCGTTTTTAATTTCTGCTTTATCCTCTCAAACAAATACAATACTTCCTTGAATCTAATCAGCAGACGGGTCGTTATCCATCTTTTAAGTGTGGAGGGGCATGGCAAGGAGGCAGAAAACTGACAAAGGCCCTCTGCTGAAACCTGTAGGCAGTGCTTCCTCTAAGTGAAGGCTGCAAGCAGCGAAGCCAGTTGCAGGGTTACTCAGGCCAATGGGGTTTGCCTCTTCCTAAGGACATGCAGGAAGGCTTTTTTGCGCCTGTTGAAATTCTGACCTACTTGATGAAAACCGGCTTACCTGTGAAAACTATTCCTGGGAAGTATAGAGTTATGAGGCCGCTCAGAATTCCTTGTTAGGAGTTTGGATCTGCCTAAAACTTGGCAAGGAAACAAAATAATGATGTAGATCTGAAACCTTGCCTATGCCTTTTAAAGGCAATTTGCGTCAAACCTCTGAAAGGTTTGGGACGGGATATTTGTTTAGAAGGCAGCTCCATCCCAAATCATCTCAGCAACTGGTAACAGTGGTAAGGTTGAGGATACAGAGCTTGGAAAAAAAAATCAGGATTGCAGCATCCATAACAGAAGAGAGGAATATACATTTCACAGGTTATTCTGTAGTGCTGTGTCTACAATAATACACTGGTAGCATTTGCTGGAATCTCTGCCGTTTTAGGGAAAAAAATGTTTGGGATATCTCAGACAGATGTTAAAATTCAGAGGACCGTTTCTCTGTTTTTAGAAGGAAAAAACCAGACATTCTCCCAGATTATTTTTCTCGGTCCCTCCAAACCAAAAGCGCAGTGACAAAACTAAAATGGAGCCCCATCTATCTTGCAGACTGAGATCTATCTAGTGTGTCCCCAACAGCTCAGGCCAAACAATTCCAAATGTCTTATCTCGCTCTACTTCATTGCTTCTGACAGTAGCCAGTTGGAGGTTCCAGAAGTGCACTAAAGTGCTACCCACTTCCCTTGTTAGTCTGTAGCCCTTAAGACGCAGAGGCTGTTCCACATTTCAGAACCACCAGCCTTCACGAACTTTTCAAAGCCACAACCATGCCCGTGGTCTTCACTCTTGCAGCAACAATGAATCCTGAAGGCTGCCTATGCAAACTCCACAATTTTAAGGTTTTGTTTTTTAAAAAAGGTGCAGCATTATCATATCATATAATCCAAGTAGGGTTTTGTTTCACACATGGAACTCTCAGTGGTCTCGGGAACGAACCTTAATCTCTCTGCCCTGATAGGGATCTTACTGTTTATATAACTTGATTTCTGTGACCACACAGTCATAGAAGAGGTCAGCCAGCTCCTGGGGTTTCAGAGTGAAGGAGCCCGCCAGCAGGTTCTTCATGGCCTCCAGGGCTTGCCGCTGAAATTTCCGCATAATCTCTTGGAGTCTCTGGCGCTCATGCTGGGGGGGGGGGGAGAGAGAAAGAACGGGGCATTAATTATGGGGACCTTAGGGTGTTGCCATAACTCATTTGTCATGTATCCCTGGCATGGCGGATGCCGCCCCTCAATACCCATGGTTGATGTCATCTGGGGGGTGGAAAGGCGGACTTGGAAGCCAATTCGCTCACCCGCAAGGTTTCATGAAAAGCTGGGGTAATGCATTGGAGCTACAACTGGGTGGGACCACATCCCGAGTCAGGGCTGTTCAAACCCTGGCTGGGTGGTAAAGAGAAGGGAAGACAAAGAGCAACAAGAAATGGAGAATAGCAGGTGGAAAGTGATTAGAGGTGTTCTGTAGAAAGGACTTTATGATCTGAAAGCAGAGATGATGTACAGTCGTACCTCAGAAGTCGAACGGAATCTGTTCCGGAAGTCCATTCAACTTCCAAAGGGTTCAGAATCCAAAGCGCGGCTTCCGATTGGCCTGCAGGAAGCTCCTGCAGCCAATCAGAAGCCAGAGAAGCACAGTCAGACATTCAGGTTCCAAATAACGTTCGCAAACTGGAGCAGTCACTTCCGGGTTTGTGGTGTTCAGGAGCCAAAACGTCCGAGTACCAAGGCATTTGGGATCCAAGGTACGACTGTTATGTACTTTTGTAACCCAAAAATCTTTAATAAAAACAATGAGAAAGGAAGTGATTGGAGACAGAAAGGAGGACGGAAAGAGAGAGCTAGAAATAAGGCAGCCAACGAGCAGAGTTCAGAGAACATGGAAAGTGGAACCAAGTCAGTTTGGGAAATATCAGGTGACAAGGAGCTGGGCTAGAGGAAAGAGTTCAGAATGAGAACATGGGGGAAAGGGCCAGAGATTAGTGGAGTTGTAGTCCGACAACATCTGGAGGTGGTATAAGTCCCCCAGCCCCGATCTACAGTAACTGCAAGTGGTTCTTCAGGGCTTCACCTCATTGCGGTCCATGGTGTCCAGGACTAACTGGTGTTCCCTGTAGAGATTGTGCCGTCGGTCCACCCGTCTCTGAAACCTGGGCGTCTCCCTGACGGGGTCTTTGTCACCAAAGGTCGGCGATTGCACTTGGTGAAAGAAAGTGACGTTGGGAACGAAGATGAAGGGTTTGAAGATCGACCTGCCGAGCAGGAGAGAAGAGAGGATTTGGACAATGTACCCGACACTCTTAATCAAACGGTTCCCCTAAAACACAGAGGGATAATATGAACATGACAACACGATTTGTATATTAAAAAAACTAAAAACAATTAAAACAAAAATGCAATGTGCTGCTTTTCTGATGCTCAAAGCGGTGACCACCAACTTGGACAAATTTTAAAATACGGTGAGACAATGTCATGCAGGTTTAGGCTGCCAGTGGCTACTAGTCAGGGTGGCTGCATGCAAACCTCCAAGTTTTAGAGGCAACATGGTTGCTGATTCACGGTTGCCTGGGAGCACCTGATGGAGAGGGTTATCACACTCATGTCCTGAGAACAGTCCGCACTGATTTACTGCCATTTTACTTAATTTGAGATGTAAAGATTTTTGAATACAGTCGTACCTTGGAAGTCGAACAGAATCCGTTCCCAAAGTCCGTTCGACTTCCGAAACGTTCGGCTTCCAAAGCACAGCTTCTGAATGGCTTCCTGCAGCCAATCGGAAGCCCCACTGGATGTTCAGCTTCCGAAAGAATGTTCGAAAACTGGAAAACACGGTTTTCGATCGTTTGGGAGCCGGAATGTTCAACTCCCAAGGCGTTTGGAAGCCAAGGTACAACTGTACTCCTTTTATTCATTGTTTAATTTCAGTATCACCTGTCCTATACCTTTGTTAGGGGGCAAAAAAAAAACCCAGCTTTCTGGAAAAAAAGCATATTTCGGAAAGTCCTGCAGAAAAGGGAACTTATTAAATGAAGCATAAAATACTGACAGGATGAACTTTCACACAACCATATCATTATAAGTATCTCAAGGCTGGTGGGAGAAAACAATGTTTTACAAGAAAGATAATTTCAGATTATGTCATGCTTATCCCGTTCAATAGATTATGTATTGGTTGAAGACTGGTCTTCAGTAACTGTAAAAGGCGCATTTATTTTGTTCACATAAAACTCTTTTCCGTTCCAATAAATTATTGGGGAATAAGGAACTCACCTGAAATAACAAATGCACTTCCAATAGCTATTCTGGTTGGCTAGCAGGGCTCCTCTAACTTAGCAGGTGCACTCACCAATTTTAATGAAGCAGGAGCTTTCGGCTTACCTGGAAGGGTCTGGTGTGGCCGTGAAGAAGTGGATGCAAGGCAGGTGAGGATCCTGCGGCAGGACGGACACCATGCTTCCCGTGGTGCAGAAACCTTCCGAATCGACGCAGATCCCGCTGGCCTTGTCACTCAAGATGGTCATAATGGTCTCTGCGGTGATCTGCCCTACACATCAGTAAAGAGGAAGATGGGAAACTGTACTGATACCAGAAGAAGAGGGTGTCAGAATTCACAAATACCTGATGGAGGCTTGCTCTACTATGGAGCCAAGGCAAGGGGACAGATTTGGGGAACCGTCAAGCGTGGCGAAGTGGGAGGCAGGCGGACCAACTGGGCACAATCCACTGGGAAAGTTTCCCGCATGAGCCCTGTTGGAAAATGGTCACCCATTTGGACTTTTTGAATCGGGGGCCAAAATGTCCTGGGCTGGGCCTTATTACTTGTGTAAGAGTCACTTCCTCTTGACTAATTTCTGCCCCACCCAAACCGACATGCAGAAGGACTAGGTGAGGTTCCTGAGTGTTAAGGGCAAAGGGAGGCATTCTCCATGTCCTCATAAGCACTCTCTCTGCATCAGATGATAGGTGGGTTCCCCTATGCCCAAATGCAACGCCTAACCACCGCACCAAACAGAATGGGCAGAAACATGAGAGCCAGGAGTCTCAAGGTAACCAATCTCGCAATCCGATGCCAGCATTAAAGAGAGATCTATCCATTACAGTGGTACCTCCGGTTGCAGACAGGATCTGTTCCGGAGGTCTGGTCAGATCCCGAGGTTTCCACAACCCGAGGACCGCTTCTGCACATGCACAGACTGTTTTTGCATATGCACGCATGGCAAAACCCGGTAAAATACTTCTGGGTTTGCCGCGCTCTCACCCCGAAGTTTATGTAACCAGAGGTTTACGTAAACGAAGGTACGACTGTACTACCGCATAGATCTTCTGGTCTACATCTAAAACCACAACTTTAAATAGATCTGTTACATTACATTATGGGGCTGCAAACCAAATGCTAAGTTCTCTGGGTCTTCCTTGAGTGATGCTTGCTAGGCAACCAGGAGGATGTTGGCATTTCCAGCTGCCACCCCAGTGGGGTCACATGACCAGCTGGGCTGTGCTTCTGACTATCTGAACCAACATTAAGCGGCTCTATGGGACACGCTTCCCTTCACAAACAAAGATAATAATAATAATAATAATAATAATAATAATAATAATAATAATAATAAAATAATAATAGAAGCTTTCTGGGAGATAAGAAATAATGAAATGAAAAAAAATGCTTAAAATAACCTTTGTTAAGAAACCAAAAGCTTTTGTATTAGGAATTACAGGTACCGATATACCAAAGGAGCAGAAAAGACTCTTCATGTATGGAACCACAAGTTGATGGACTATGCCAAGATAGCAAAACTGACTGGAAAACCCAGAAACCAAGAGGACAAAAACTTTATAAAAGAACAGGGAAAAACTAAGTTATTTAGGAGACCACTGTAAGCAGATGGAAACATTAGCAGGATTTCGATTTCACTTGTAGCGTAACAATTACCATGGATTGATATAAAACAGGCACCCCCAACCTTTGGCCCTCCAGATGTTTTGGACTTCAATTCCCATCATCCCTGACCACTGGTCCTGTTAGCTAGGGATCATGGGAGTTGTAGGCCAAAAACATCTGGAGGGCTGCATGTTGAAGAATATGTAGTATTAAATGTTTAAAATGGGACCCCATGGAGGGGATGGGAGTTCCAAGATTCAGAGGAAACTCTGTATATAGATATATACCGTGGTTCCTCGGGTTAAGAACTTAATTCCTTCTGGAGGTCCATTCTTAACCTGAGGTATCACTTTAGCTAATGGAGCCTCCCGTTGCCATGCGATTTCTGTTCTCATCCTGAAGCAAAGATCTTAAGCTGAGGTACTATCACTGGACTAATGGAGTCTGTAACCTGAAGGGTCTGTAACCCAAAGTACCACTGTATTTGGATTCTTTTATAAAACTTTGCATTTGTAAAATCAAATAAAAATCATTTCAAAACAAAACAAAACAAAACAAAAAAACAAGCTTCCGAAACCCTACAGCTCTACGTATTTTGGATACACACCTGAATGTTGGTGCAGCAGCTGCTGGCCAGCACAATAGCGAGCTTTGGCCGCCTCCATGCGCACAGGCTGGTGGGTGAGAGAGAACACCTCCAGGAAGCTGAACGCCCCTTGGCCACTCCACCATCCCTGCTCCCGGGCATGTTGCCTGAGGCCCGCATGCTCAGAGGTAATGTCGGTACCAATGCTCAGCTGGTTGGAAATGTTACGGGCACCTTCTGGAGGGTGGGAGGAGAGACAAGAAGCGGGAAGTTTGAAAAGGCTTAGCCGATCTCGAATACAATTCCATAATACATCTCAGCAGCCCGAGGTTTTATTTATTTATTACATTTATATACTTCCTTTTTCCTCGAAGGAGATCCGAGGTCCTAGTCTAACATTCTAAATAAATAATAAATAATAATAATAATAATTTATTTATACTCTGCCCATCTGGCTGGGTTTCCCCAGCCACTCTGGGTGGCTCCCAACAGAATATTAAAAACACAATAAAACATCAAACATTAAAAACTTCCCTGAACAGGACTGCCTTCAGATGTCTTCTAAAAGTCAGATAGTTGTTTATTTCCTTGACATTGGATGGAAGGGCGTTCCACAGAGCGGGTGCCACTACCAAGAAGGCCCTCTGCCTGGTTCCCTGTAACTTCACTTTTCTCACAGTGAGGGAACCGCCAGAAGGCCCTCAGAGCTGGACCTCCTTGTCTGGGCTGAACGATGGGGGTGGAGACACCCTTTCTAACCACATACAGTGGTGCCCCGCAAGACGAATGCCTCGCAAGACGGAAAACCCGCTAGACGAAAGGGTTTTCCGTTTTGGAGGTGCTTCGCAAAACAAATTTCCTATGGGCTTGCTTCGCAAGACGAAAATGTCTTGCGAGTTCGTACAGGGTTCTGAACTGAACTTTTCTCAGAGCAGAATCTGAACCAGGAATCTCAGCAAAGTAAGCAAACAAAAGCCCAGACCGTTCGCAAAAGAGCAGCGCCAGATAGTTTTGTGTATCTGTTAAGATCTAAGGTGTCCTGTCATCTCTTTCTGCAATGCACTCACCTCGAATCCTTTGAGCCACCCAAAACTGCCCGGCTGTTTCTACAACCCAGGCTTCAGTGCGATCCGCAAGGAGGAAGGTGTTGTGGTAAATGAAGGGGGTCGGCTCCTCCTTGCAACTGCCCCCTTGGCCGTAACGTTCCAGGAGGGTTGTTATAACCTGGACTGCTTCCTGGGCACTGCTGCTCCGCTCCAAACCGAGCCTGAAATACATTATTTAGCCATTACTGCCTCTGCAAACCTGGCTGTGAACCAATTTACTCAGGGATGGATGACCAGTGGCTCTCTAGTCGTTGCTGACTCCACTTCCTATGAGCCCCAGCCAACATAGTCACTGGTCAGGGATGATGGGAGCTGTAGTCCAGCAACAGCTCAAAACCCTCAGATTAACCACCTCTGCCCTAACTGATGCACCGAACTTATTACAGTATTCTTTAAAAAGTAATATATTTTCTCAATGTAGATTTTTTTTAAAAAAGAGGCTTTTAGGCGAACCAGGGATTTTTAAGTAAGATCATTTGCAAACCGTGACTGATCGCTATTAAAAAATCAGACAGTGTTTGATGCTCTTTCATTCATCCAGTCAGGAATTTTGCAGTAACTCAACAGGACTAAAAAGGTTTCAGAAATAAACAAGTTTCCAATAACTGCCAATACTGTGGGAGACCCAGGTTTAAAGGACACCAATTACAACCGTTTGTTATTGCGATTCTTATTTAGTCTGGGGGGAAAGATTAAAGAGGGGGACACACACATGATAGCCACCTTCAAATATCTGATGGGCTGTCATATAGATGATGAAGCAATTTGTTTTCTGCAGTTCAACAAGGAAGACCCTAAACCAATGGATTAAATTACAAGAAAAAGCTTTTTTATTAAATATTAGGGAGAACTTCCCGATGATTCCAGCTGTTTAATCGTGTAACAGACTGCCTTGGAATGTGAACTCTCCTTCGCTGGAGGTGTTCAAACCTACCAGGGATGATGTTTTCCTATTATGAACAACTATAGTGCTGTAAAAAGGGACGCGGGTGGTGCTGTGGGTTAAACCACAGAGCCCAGGACTTGCCGATCAGAAGGTCGGCGGTTCGAATCCCCGTGACGGGGTGAGCTCCCGTTGCTCGGTCCCTGCTCCTGCCAACCTAGCAGTTCAAAAGCACGTCAAAGTGCAAGTAGATAAATAGGTACCGCTCCGGTGGGAAGGTAAACGGCGTTTCCGTGCGCTGCTCTGGTTCACCAGAAGCGGCTTAGTCATGCTGGCCACATGACCCAGAAGCTGTACGCCGGCTCCCTCAGCCAATAAAGCGAGATGAGCACCACAACCCCAGAGTCGGTCACAACTGGACCTAATAGTGCTGTAACTCTTCTTAGCTCACCAATTCTCAGAACAATTATTGAGAGGGTGTTCACTGTCATTCCCATTATACAGATGCAAGAACTGAGGCCAGACCATCTTTGTCCAGGTGCAATGACAGTATCTCAGCCTCCATGTGGGCCAGCAGCATGGGCGCAGCCAGGGGGGGTAGGGGGCAGCTGCACCCCCTAAGTCAATAAAAATCAATACAAATCTGAAATTCTGACCTCCTAATGAAAGCTTGCCCCCTAACAAAAATCTTGGCTACGCCCATGGCCAGCCATGCGATTACAGAGGAGCAGAGAAGACAGCTTGAGTACAAGCTGATGATTCACAGCCACCCAACATGTCGCCTCTTACCTGACCAGATCCATGCCCAGCAAGGCTTCCTCCTCTGCCACAGGCTCCTTGGTCCACACCCCTTCATTGCCAATGCAGACCCCGTGCTCGTTGGCCCCCATCTCGGCTCCCCAGAGCCAGGCTGGTCGGCTGAGAATGACCGCATGGGTCTTCTCAACCTGGTCCACTTCAATATATGTGCACTGGGAAGAAAGGCAGCCTTTGAAACGAAAGTCCACGCTGGCACTTTCATTATTTTTGTTGTTTTGCTCACAAACAGAGTGATACGCTTCCCTGTTCAATGCGTTGTTTCTCAAGCCATTCCTAATGCATCTTTGCATAGAGAAAAGATATCCCTTCTCCATCAGCACCCTACTGAAATGAATCTGACACTAATGAAGCTGTGCTGATGTGAACAGCTATGGGGAAAAAGAGCTTTTCAATGGGGGGGGGGGACAGGGACGGACACACACAACTTCTCTGTGCTCCAAGGTGCTAACCTGAACATAACTTGCCATCCTCTATACATACTCCAATTTCCTGGCGTCTTTCTTAAAACGTTAGTACCCAGAATGGTACACAGGACTCCGGAACGGCAGGTCTGGCAGTGCATTAAGGACAGATTCTGCCACCTCTTTTCTGAGAGTGGCTCAATTCACACATAATGCCGAGTGTGCAGGCTACTTGAGGGAAGATCACAGCTGCTTTGCTCCTTCTCTGGTCCTGCTGTTTTGCAGGGAGCTAATCCATGGTTTGGCTTAGCACACTGCCCAAACCTGAGCTTATGGTTTGTCTCCTGCACAGACCATGGGATGCAAACAAGAACAAGCCTTGGCTGCAGTTCATGGTTTGTCTGGAGCAAGAGAAACCATGAGCCCAGGTTCAGACGGCATGTTAGGCCAAACCATAGGCTAGCGCACAGCAAAGCAGTAGAAGCAAAGTCACTATGGACTTCATATGTTCATGCTAAACCGGCAGTTCTCAACAAGTATGGCAAGCCACACTGATGTGCCAGAAGATAACAACAAATGTGGTAGGAAGATTTAAGGACAATCAAGCATTTAAACATTTCAGTGTAGTATAAAGCAATTGTTTTTATTTGCAGAATATGGATAGATATAATTTCAAAATGAGAACAAAAAGCATCAGGTCACACTGATGACAATCCTAGTTGTGATCCTTTCGTTTTCCAATTATCAACAAAATTTTGGTGTGGCAGGAGCAAAATATTTATTGTGTAAGTGTGGCCCAGAAAAAAATGTTTGAGGACCAGTGTGCTAAACCAGAGTTTGATAAAGCATAGTTTGGCTTAGCACTACCTGCAAACCTGATCACTGTTTG
This sequence comes from Podarcis cretensis, assembly GCF_951804945.1. NCBI lineage: Eukaryota > Metazoa > Chordata > Lepidosauria > Squamata > Lacertidae > Podarcis > Podarcis cretensis. The sequence goes on along the minus strand of NC_137182.1, from coordinate 24,013,846 downwards.
GAAAGTGTTTTGTTCATGGAGAATGTATATGCCAGTAATTGGGGATGGTTTGTGTGCCCTGATTTAGGATGGACCGCAGCAATGGATACGTTGGAGATGTGACTTCTCATTACTTTCTAGAACATAACCCTCTCCCACAAATGCAGCTCCATGCTCCTATACTGCATGCTGGATTTTAGCTCACCTGGACCTTTGCCCCCTTGGCATGGCTTCTGGCTGGGAAATAGACTACCTCTTGGACTTCATCCCTCGGCCGGTCAGAATTCTTGCCAAATATGACCTCTCTGGCCGCAGAGGCCGGGGGAAGAGAGACGAAGCAGTCGCAGGAGGAGGGTCCACAGAGACAAGGGTCAGCCATTCTATCTACAGGCAAGACCACAAGACAACAGCTGGAGATTGTAGCTTCCACTCCTGCTAAGTGTTGTATGAGATTCTCTCTGCTTTCTGACCTGGCGGGAAAGTCTCTCCCACTTTATTTGAAGCTAGTGTGCAATGCAGTGCTAAGCATGCCTACTCAAAACGAAGCCCTGTTGAATTCGGTGTGACCTACTCCCTAACAAGCCCGGTTAGGATGGTAGCTTTATCAGCTCAAGGTATACAAAGATAGCAGTCACAAACAGGGACAGCAGGCTCCTTCAAATGCTTATATGCCACTCCTACAAACACCTGTATGAAAAGAGGTGCTGGAACTCACCACAAATGCCTCTACTGTTCTCTTATAATGGCAAGGCACCAACTGAAATGCACCGAAACTCAGTTCCAGCGAGTTCCGGCTGAAAAAAGCCCTGGCCACCCCCTGCTTCCTAATGTTCTACCTCCCCCAACCCCTTTGCAGGGCCCAAACTTTTCACAGGCCCTTTTTTTTTTTTTTGCAATATTTAAAGCCCAGCTCCCTCTCCAGTGCGTGCTATGCATGGCAGAGAACCTTGCACCCTGTAACTTTCTCATGGCATGCACAATAAGAGGGCATGTGCCACGGTGCAGTTTTTAATGTTTGATGTTTTATTATGCTTCTATCTATGTTAGAAGCCTCCCAGAGTGGCTGGGGCAACCCAGCCAGATGGGTGGGGTGCAAATAATAAAATTTTATTATATTATTATTATTATTATTATTATTATTATTATTATGCACTCACCGACTCACCCACGTCTATCCTAGCAGGCCTTGCGGGGTGGGGTCCCTGCTCAAGGATACTTTACAAAGATCGCCCTACCTCCCCCAACCCCTGTAGCAGCCAGGGCTTAGCGGTGACTATTGCACTTTTTCCTAACTCTCGCAGGCCCTTCGCAATATATCCCTTTTTGAAACGGCTCGCTCGCTCCTCCTCCTCTTCCTTCTGCTACAATCGAGCCGATTCACCATGCTGGTCCGTTTACTATTTGCTATTACGCTTGCAGCTGTTCCCCCTTCTGCTTTGCCCAAGGCCTGCAGTTATATTCTATATAATGATATCCCTTGATAAAATACTTTTCTGGCGCTTGCACTCCCTCCCACCAGCCCCCAATCCCCCACGGCTCTTACAGGCTTCTGATGCAGGAGGCAGGAGCCCCGACTAGCCTTCCCCCACCGCGTCTTCCGGATCTGTCGCGCTCAGGGAGGAGACGAGTCCGCCGTCTGCAGCGAGCCGGGGTCAAACTTTGCCAAGCTGAAGACGGCATCGGAGAACCGGCGGCGCTAGGGCCGCTTATGTTCGGAGCTGCCTGGATGATTTATTAAGAAAACGTGTGCGGGGCTTGGGGGGGAGAGAGAGAGAGAGAGAGAGAGAGAGAGAGAGAGTATGCGGGGCTTGGGGAGAGAGAGAGAGAGTATGCGGGGCTTGGGGAGAGAGAGAGAGAGAGAGAGAGAGAGAATGTTTGTGTGTGTGTGTGTGTGTGTGTGTGCGGGGCTTGGGGGGGGGGAGAGAGAGAGAGAGTATGCGGGGCTTGGGGAGAGAGAGAGAGAGAGAGAGAGAGAGAGAGTGCGTGTGCGGGGCTTGGGGGGGGGAGAGAGAGATAGAGAGAGAGAGTTGCTGTCGTTGCCCCAGAGGGACACTAGAGGGCGCCCTTCGATCACGTACCAGGTTTCTCTTAAGAGTGGATAAAGCGAAGTACTGTAGTAAAAAAAAAAAAATTAACTTAAGTGTCTGCAGACGCAAACCTGGCCTAACTTAAGGTGTTTGGGGGCCCCGAGGTGGAAAGTCCAAATAGCTCGTTTGGAAAATCCAAATACAGGAAGTCGGATTTACTATCATTTTTATTTTATTTAAACATCCCCCCCTCCCAATTCTTCGCTGGCAGAGATAAATAAAAACAACACAATCTTTTCCCTCAGGCTTACAGTCTAGAAGATTAGGGCACAAAAGAAAAAAGGCTTTCTCACGAGGCAGGAAATTCTCCCAATGAAGCCCCATTGTTGTTGTTTTGTTAAATGTGTCTACTACTCTTCATTGGAAGAGCCCAGGGTGGTTCGCAACAGGAAAACACAAAATGAGAATGCAAAATACATTTAAAAAAAAACAAAAACAAAAAACCCCAAACACACACACCCCTCCCACAAACACAGTTTGATTGTAATTTCATTTCAAGATCAAATCCATATTATTTTGGTTTGATCCATTGTCACAGGGACCCTAAAAGGCTAGTGCCTATTCTGCCTATGTATTAAGTAATCCGGTGCTGAACCCATTGTGGTCTTGCACACCGAAGACGCCCAGCTTCAAGAAGGATAAGGCTCCTGGGCCTTTAATCGTTGTGTACAAGAGGGAGTTTCAGCAGGTGTAGCTTGCCATCCCTGGAGCCAGGCCAGGAAGGGATCTGACAGCTGCTCATGCAAGCTACATCTGCTGAAATTCCCCTGCTGGGAGGCCCTCTTTTCCACAACTACTAAATATACAGGAGGCTGACCTTACTATCATTTTTATTTTATTTAAATACCCCCCCCCCAAACTCTTCGCTCACAGAGATAAATAAAAACAACACCATATCTTCCCTCAGGCTTACAGTCCAGAAGGTCAGGGCACAAAAGAAAAAAGGGATGGGGAGGGTAGAGGAAAAGAAGCAAACAGAAACCACATCCTTTACATTACAAGGTACATAATATGAGCAGCTTGGATGAAAACAGGCTGCTCACAGTTGAGAAACAGGCCTTGGTGAGCCCCTGAGAAATTGCCTGGCAATCCAGCTTTCGTAGCTCTGACTATAATGCAGCCAGAAGTTGTTGACCTTGGAGGTCGGGGGCCTCACCCTTCTGGAAACTGGAGTCTGCCAGCTTCAGATACCATCAAGCCCACATAAATGGTCTTTGGTGGCTCTTCATCTCCAGGCTGTTGGTTCTAAATTCACTGGCAGACTTTGGTCTTTCAAATTGGTGCCTTGGGGAAGCTGCATCTGCCGAATATCTGTTTTAGTAGGGAGAAGGGACCTAATCCAGCTGGTCAAGTGTTCAGAGTTCCTTCTTGTCTACTACTGCTTTCCTATCTTTAGCCTCTGTCTGCCCTCTTGTGCCTTCCCATTCATTTTGATGGGGCAGAATTTCCCAGCGGATTGTGCTCCATGTCCGGCAAGCCCACACACTTCATTGAGGGTTGGCACTACCATTAGGCAGAGGGAGGTGGCTGCCTCAGCCAGCAGAGGATGGAGTACAGTGGCATGAGTTTTTGTGTTTGCCACATGGCTTATCTGCTGTCGTGAAGTGTGCCAGCCCGTCGCCAGTGTTGGAGTTTGGTCAACTTCCAGAATGGAAGGGGATGCCATCTTGAGATAAACAACTACCTGACATTCAGAAGACATCTTAAGGCAGCCCTGTTCAGGGAAGTTTTTAATGTGTGACATCTTAGTGTATTTTTTGTTTTGGTGGAAGCTGCCCAGAGTGGCTGGGGAAACCCAGCCAGATGGGCGGGGTACAAATAATAACTTATTATTATTATTGTTGTTGTTGTTATGTGCATCAGACAGGAAAATATCTCGGTCCAAGCTCTGCCTCAGGCCCCTTCCAGTTTCTTGCTGTTTTGGGGTGGGATTCAATCACATACCAACAAATTTGGACCGCAGAACTAAAGTTGCTGGCTTTTTGTGATAAGAAGAGTGATGAACTGGAAAGTGTGTGGGATCACAATTGCTTGACACCATGTCATATACACAACACAAGCAAATAAGACTGGACACTCAGTTAATAGTCAGCACCATCTAAGCTCCCCACAAACTTTGTGCAAAAAATCAGGATGAGTGCTGAATAAACAGGTCATTTTAGTTCATGACATGCTTCTCTAAACTCTTGAGGCTTGCTTCTCCTTTCTAATCTGTCCTTGACCCTCCCAAATCTCCGCTGTTCCATCCCTAGGACTCTTCAACAGGGCAGCAACAAGACCTTTTGATGCTCAAGGTGCAAAATCCAAGGGTGCCTGTTTATTCCATGTTTATCCTGATTTGCTTGCACAGAGCTTATGCAGTGGTTAGACTAGGTCCAGTCCTTATTCAGCATTTGTTCTGGTTTGTTTACAGGGCAGTTCTACAACAAAGTGCACTCATCCTGATTTGCCTGTGTGGTATTTATGCACTTTCCCATTCATTTTTAATTCATCCCAAAATATTCAGTGGATTTCCTTGTGACTTTTCTAACCCGCCCCCTCCCCCAAGTCTGTGGCTGTTATTTAATGTTTTGTTATGTTTTTTCAAAGCATTACAAAGAACAACAACAGAAATATGCCATCAGTAACAGCAACTCACAGATAGAGCAATTTTATCAAGCAGTCTTACCAGCTTTCATACAAATGGGGATTACTGAGTAATTCTCAAATTAATACTACCATTAAAATCATTTTATAAAAGTCACACTAAAAGACTAAAAAAGTCAGTGACATTCTGCAATTACTTTTTAAAAAGCAGAATGTTGGGGGTGGGATTATTTGAAAAATGGAGGTGTTTGGAAAGACTGGATATGTAGCATTTTAAAATCAATTAAAAAATTTGCATGAAGCACTTTTTCATTTAAGTACTACTGCATAAATATTTTATTTAAAAAAAAAAAATAGGCAAATGGGGCAATTAAAAGACAGATTTTTAAAATGTTATTGTCAAGAAAGGCAGTAGTGAGGTTGTGCCAAACTGTACATGCGTGGCAATAGGCCAACTGACCCAAAACATCTTTGCACACCTGAAAACTATGCCTTTTTAAAAAAAGATGGAAGAGAAGCGCTACAGCAATCTACAATTGGAGAGACTGAACTACTGTTCTATTCTTTAAAAAGAATATGGATTTACTGTAGCCTTAAAGAAAAAAGTTGCAAGAAGCCCAGGTAAAACCCAGGAAGAAGATGATTTGACAGATGTCTTGTAAAAACCATTAAGAGTGCAAGTATTCAGGGATGATAACCAGGCCTTTGGTTCCAAGGCCTGCCTTGCTGCTGGGCATCTGAAGTCCCATGTTTACGCTTCACACACTCTCTGAGCACTGCCAGGTGGGTGCAAGTGATTCTCCCTTTTCGGGTACACACCCATTTCCCAATTGGCCTGTGACTGTGACACTCTCTTTAAGATCCGGCTCCAATTTTTGCACCCACTTAAATCAAGCCTGAGCAAGTTCTTTGGAGTAAGCGAAAGTGTCCACTTGATTTAAAAACAAACAATCAACAACAACAACAACAACAAAAAAGAGGACAAGGGTGGAGAAAGTAAGATACAGATAACAAGACACACTCCCTTACAGAGTTGGAGTTGCTGGTCCGGTGGCCTCCTCCGATTTGTACCCCAGGCATTATTTATATGGATGTTACACCCTGTTGCGTCACCCATAGGTTTTCCTCCTCTGCAACCGGTTGGTTCAGGCTGGATCTCAATCCAGTCTGAGCTTTCTGAGCTATGCCCCAGAGACTCCACCTTCAGGAGTTGGAACCTCACCCTTCAAGAAAGTTCTGCCCTTCATGTTGAATTCCAAAGTGATGTGTGATACTTTGGAAAGGCCTTTTTACATACCCACCGACATTTCTCTGGTGCAAATAGGGACGTCCTATTTCATAATGATCATTTGCTATTTATACCCTACACATCTGACTGGGTTGCCCCAATTACTCTGGGCATTTTCCAACATAGATAAAAACACAATAAAACATTAAACTCCCCCCCTTTTTTAAAAACCAACCCCCCTTTTTAAAAAAACCTACACAGGATTGCCTTCAGACAGCTCGGGGGGGGCAGATAACTCCATACCCTCCAACATTTCTCCAACGAAAATAGGGACATACTAAGGAAAAGTGGGACATTCTGGGATCAAATCAGAAACCGTGACGGGTTCTCTAAATCAGGGATGTCCCTGGAAAATAGGGACACTTGGAGGGTCTGCTTTTATCTCTCTATCCAGATCTTGTATTAAGATTAAGAGGGGTTTTCCCGGGAAAAGCGGTGGGACAAACAATAAACACCTCTTGGACACGTGACCGTGGGAGCTGTAGTTCGTTAAATGGTATTGAGAGTTGTTAGGAGACTCCTATTTCTCCCACCCACCCCAGCCACAGAGTTATAATTTTCAGAGTTGCATAGGAAGAGGGATTGACTGCAAACAGGTGTAGATGAGCCTTCATTTGGCATCATTTAGCTGAAATTTGTGGGGAATCGAGCTTGTAGATTTTATTAAGGTCCACTCTACCTTTCACTCCATTATTTAAGCACTGTATGGATCAATTATTTTATTTTTTAAAGCGCACATTTTTAATGCAGTCAAGCTTTACACGCATTAGTTTGCAAAGTTTGCATCGTTTATTCTGGAGGAGAACGGTTTGATTTGGGAGTGGGTGTTTCAAAGAATTTTGGGTGGGGATGGAAGATCCTTTTCATTTCAATTTTAGAGACTTTTTTTTTTAACACACTCTCTCTCCCCCACCCTGCACCCCTTTTCCCACCACTGAGGTGACAGAAAACCTGAGATGAAAAATGAAGGCCGACCGTAGGTTCTGGATTGGTCGGAAGTGCTTTGGTCCTGTCCGACCGGCTGTTCAAGGGAGTAACTCCCATCCCTCCCCGCTTATGTTTTGAAATAATAAGCTGAGGTGAGGTGGGGGGGGGGAGGGAGGGAGGGAGGGAGAAGAGAATATGTTCCACAAATATATTGGGTAATGGAGATTCTATCTCCAGGTGCTCTTCAAACAGTGCGTGTGACACATTGCTCGGAAAGGGACTGGGAGTGGATAATTCCCAAGGGAGGTTAGCAACAAGTCTCCCCATGTGGTAATGTTATGCCTGAAATGTGTTACAAAGCGGCTTTTAATGGGCAGATCCACACTAGACATTTAAAGGATATTCAGCACACATTTAAAGCCCATGACCTCCCCCAAAGGATCCTGGGGCCTTAACAGAGCACACACACCCCAAGTGCCGCTATTTTCCAGAGACAGTCCCGGATTTACAGAAGCTGTTCGTCCCGGTTTCTGATTTGACCCCAGAATGTCCTGCTATTCTACCCAATGTTTATCCCATCCTTCTTCCAAGGAGTTCAGGTCAGGCTTAGCTACCTCTTGCTTAATCCTCACCACAGCAATGAGAAGCACATTAGACAATGGCCTGAGATCACCCAGTAAAATGAATGGGGATGTGAACTCAAAAGTCTCTCCAAAGCCTAATTCCACTACCAATTAACCCATAAGAGGCTGCTGCCTGACAAATAACCAGTTCAAAATATCATGGGGGGGGGGAGAGAACTAGAAGTTGAAACAGCATGGACCAAATCACACTGTTTTCAAATTTAGGGTTGTATTCAACTAAGTAGGTAAAAAGGTAAGGGACTCCAGGATGGTTAAGTCCAGCCAAAGGCGACTATGGGGTTGCGGCGCTCATCTCACTTTCAGGCTGAGGGAGCCGGCATTTGTCCACAGACAGCATTCCGGGTCAAGTGGCTAGCAGAACTAAACGGCTTCTGATGCAACGGGACACCGTGATGGAAACCAGAGCGCAAAGAAATGCCGTTTATCTTCCTGCCGCAGCAGTACCTATTTATCTACAGTGGTACCTCAGGTTACATACGTTTCAGGTTACAGACTCCACAAACCCAGAAATAGTGCTTCAGGTTATGAACTTTGCTTCAGGATGAGAACAGAAATTGTGCTCCGGCGGTGTGGGAGCAGCAGGAGGCCCCATTAGCTAATGTGGTGCTTCAGGTTAAGAACAGTTTCAGGTTAAGAACGGGTCTCCGGAACGAATTAAGTACTTAACCTGAGGTACCACTGTACTTGCACTGGCGTGCTTTCGAACTGCTAGGTTGGCAGGAGCTGGGACAGAGCAAGGGGAGCTCACCCCGTCACAGGGATCCGAACCGCCGGCCTTCTCATTGGCAAGCCCAAGAGGCTTATAAGTAGACCCACTGAAATGAATGGAGCAAAGTTAGTCACATCCATTGACTTCAGTGGGTCTATTCTGAGCGGGACTGAACATCACCCTTAGTTTGGTCTTCAAGGCAGTCACTGGGGTCTGGGATCAGAACTAGGAGCATCATGGGCCGCAGGAGGGGAGAGGACTGTTGAGGTTGAGGCCTGCTTGCGGGCTTCCCACAGAGGTCTGGCTGGCCCTTGTGAGAACAGGGTGCCAAACGAGACGATCCATCGCCCTGATCTACTGGTGAAGCCCAACAAGGCTGGCAGTTCTGAGCTATAGCCAAGAAATCCTTGCAAGCGTGGTCAAGTTAATTTCTTTTGAGAAGATTGATTTTGGAAAACTGTTAAAACGATATACAGTGAAATTCAAGCAGGGGGATTTGAGGAAGTCACTTAACAATGATATTAAGATTGTTCGCCTTAAAAATTTTGTGGAAAATTAATAGAAAAAACTGAAAAAGAAAGAAAGAAAAGAAATCCTTGCAAGTGACAGCAACGTCATGCAGGGTTATCTTTTCATTTTTGTTCTTGTTTTTATTATGTATTTTGTGCTTTTATCTTGTATTTTTATGCTGTGAACCGCCCTGGGATCTACAAATGAACAGTGGTATACAAAGAAGAAGAAGAAGAAGAAGAAGAAGAAGAAGAAGAAGAAGAAGAAGAAGAAGAAGAAGAATTTATAAGCACCCCCCCAAAAAAAAACCACCCACACAAACATTTTAAAAAAAAATCTGTGAAGGAAGCAGGATTCCTAGGGCCACCCCCCCCCCACCATTTCAAGATTAATAGAGGGTCAGGGTCAATCCCAGAACTTTTCTTGCTAGACCCCAAGCACCATCCACCATCAGTCTCCAGGGGCAGGGGGTAGGGGTGTGAGCTAGATACAGTTTTCCCAGCACTGATTCTCCTTCCAGCTATGAAAGAGTTTTATTCTGTATCAATTAACTTTAAAAAAAAAAGTTTTTGATTCAGAGCATCCCATACATCAGAAGCTCTGCCTTGTCATGCGCTGCCACGGTGGTATGAAACCAGACCAGTTCCACATGGCTGAGCGATTCCCTCCCTCCTGTCAACATGGATGATAAATCACGTAAAAGGTGGCCACGGGAAAATGGCCGGGAGCTGTTCTGCCATGTCTGCTCTTGCAAAGGGATGTGAGGCAGCAGATCTTGGAGTGGCCCGTAGCTCCCGAGATCCTCAAAGCAATAAGAAGGCAGGCAAACAAGCAGCTTTTGAGGGAGGCAGCAGAGTGATGCAGAAACAACCCTTCTATTTCCCCACTGAATCCAGATGAGAACATTTTTCTCATGTGCAGAATGCTCTGTTTACCCCACCCCACCCACTCTGCTGGATCTGTCCAAAGGCCCATCTAGTCCAGCATCCTCTGTCCAAAGGATAGCTCAGTTGGTAGAGCATGAGACTCTTAATCTCAGGGTTGTGGGTTTGAGCCCCACGTTGGGCAAAATATTCCTGAATTGTAGGGGGTTAGACTAGATGACCCTCGTGGTCCCTTCCGACTCTACAATTCTATGATCCCTACAGTGGTCAACCAGATGGCCGTGGGAAGACCACAACGACAGCAATAAACGACAGCCGCCATTGTCTCCTAGTAACTGATATTCCAATGCATGGTGCCTCTAAAACCAGGAGATGGCTATAATATTCTCTATGACAGCCTTCCCCGGCCTGATGCCTTCCTGACTACAACTCCCATCATCCTTTGACCATTGGCCAGGATGGCTGGGGCTCATGGGAGTTGGAGTCTAAGAACATCTGGAAGGCACCAGGTTGGAGGAGGCTGCTATAAATTTGACCAAACCCCACTTTAAAGCCATATAAGCTAGAGGCCGCTATCGCCATTTGTGGCAGCACTTCCATAAATTAGTTATGCACTATATTAGGAGTAAACTGGTACTGGTCATTAGACACCTGAGGCTTAGTGTCATGGGACATGCGTTAGGGCCGAAGAATCTGTGGCCCTTCCAATGTGGTTGGACTCCAACTCCCAACAGCCCCAGCCAGCATGACAGATGATTGAGGGATGATGGGAATTGTCACCCAACAATATCTGGGCGACAATCAGTTCCTGGCATATGTCTTCTGCATCCTTATTAGGGATGGGCGAACCTGTTTCTCCGCCCCCGCCCCCCCCCCCCGCCCCAGTTTCTGATTTTTCCAATATTTTATTCACATCAATTTGCTTTTCTTTTTTATATACAGTGGTGCCTCAGGTTAAGAACTTAATTCGTTCTGGAGGTCCGTTCTTAACCTGAAACTGTTCTTTAGCTAATGGGGCCTCCCATTGCCACCGCGCGATTTCTGTTCTCATCCTGAAGCAAAGTTCTTAACCCGAGGTACTATTTCTGGGTTAGCGGAGTCTGTAACCGGAAACGTCTGTAACCTGAGGTACCACTGTATACAAAAAAGTAGACATGGGGGGGGGGGGGAACTGCCAGCATTTTAGCGCAAATTTCTCCTAAGGCACACATTTTTGTATGCACATCTCCCAGATATAATGTATTTTGTATGCTATTTTTATGAATATATGCATTTCCCTGCACACTTTATCCTATAGTGTACATTTTTGTACACATTGCTCAGCTGAAGAATAGCACAGCAAAATTCGTAGTAGTGCAAATACAAAGGATGGCTGTGTTTCAGATTGTGTATTGTTTGTAAATTGAAAATTTGATAGATTTGTCTCCAAATCTGAACTAAATTTTATTCCTCCCTCCCCCCCGCTCCCTAATCCTGGCTTCCCTTTTTAATTCACCAAGCACTGCTTCCCTTCTCTCAAGTGCCTAATACCTTGTGGGTTGCCTTTTAATGCAGCGTGTTGTAAAAGCACTGTATGTCTTCATTGTGGTTTCTTTAACAACGTTATTAGCAAATTAGGATAAAAATCAAGCAAGGTTTTGTAAGAACCAAAGTTTCCAAGCAGAGCTCCTTGCATGTACTTTACTCTTGTGCAAGTAAATTAACTTATGTTTGTTAATAATGTCAGCAAGCAGCAATGGTTTCAGCAGTTTACAACGCATGCACTGGGTTTCAAGGTTTCTACACCTTTTTGGTTTTATATGTTATATTTTAAAGGTAAAGGTAAAGGGACCCCCGACCATTAGGTCCAGTCATGGCTGACTCTGGGGTTGCAGCACTCATCTCGCTTTATTGGCCGAGGGAGCCGGCGTACAGCTTCCGGGTCATGAGGCCAGCATGACTAAGCTGCTTCTGGCAAACAAGAGCAGTGCACGGAAACGCTGTTTACCTTCCCGCCGGAGCGGTACCTATTTATCTACTTGAACTTTGATGTGCTTTTGAACTGCTAGGTTGGCAGGAGCAGGGACCGAGCAACGGGAGATCACCCCATTGTGGGGATTCGAACCACTGACCTTCTGATTGGCAAGCCCTAGGCTCTGTGGTTTAACCCACAGCGCCACCTGTATCCCTATGTTATATTTTAGAGATATATTACTTTGGAGATGGTTTCAGGGTAGCAATAAGTGGTGATGGTTTTAAGTATCAAAGTTTTAGGGACTTGGTGTGCTGTTATCCATCGTTGTTTGAGCCCTGTGATTTCCATCTAAAGGACTGATAAAAAGGCAGGTGTGTTAGGTACTCTTTTCCACAGAGTAACCCTAGACAGACCATTCACACTGGGTATTAGGAAAGTAACACTACCAATTCAGAGGGCGTGATATTGAGCTTACCTTGCTTGCCTCCTTGCATGCCTCTTTTTTAGGCATGAAACATTTGCCTTGGAAAAGGCTAAACTCACCGCTGCCTGTTCCCCCTTTGCCCACATACTCTCAGTTTGCTGCCCTTCTGCTGAAGCAGACAGACAGAAGCAGGGTAGAAAACACACTCTTTTATTAGGGTACAAAATGCAGAACCCCACAAGTTTTCACCCCAATTTACTTCACAGCTAGGCAAATCCTAGTGCATATCCCCAAATGTGTAAAAAAACCGTACTGGAAGAGGAATGAAGGGAATGGGAGCGGGGTGTTGAAGGAGAAGAGAGAAATCAAACAGAGGGGCAGATCATGTGTTGCTTTTTGCCATTACCAGGAACAATAGTTCACCCAGGTGAAAGTAAGCCAACATCTCACATCTTTCAACCCCAGCATCAGGCAACCATCGATACTGAAATTAGTCATTTTTCATTATTATTACTATTAAAGCTGCAGAACATTACTTTTGCTGTGCCAGATAACAAACCAACGAACTCCATCAAGACAGAGAGGTCCTTGCTTCCTGTAGCTTTTTGGGGGTAATTCTCCTAAATAAATCCATCTCTATGTCGCAGTATTCATAGCAAAACACACATGCACACACACAGTAAGGATATTGCGAGTCCAAAGTTTTAAAAATGGGGTATTTGAGTTTCAAGGCTGCAATTCTATGCACCTACCCAAAAATAAGCCTCACTGAGCATAGTGGGACTTAGTGTGTGTCACTGTGTGTGTGTGTGTGTGTGTGTGTGTGTGCGCGCGCGCACACACACACACACACACACACACGTGCCTGCCAGGAATGCCTTTTCTGCTTTCAGCTTTCCAAAAGCAAGCACGTTACCCCATTGCGCACACAGCAAGTTAGCAAGCCCCCTTCTCTCTCTGGTTCCTAAATTTCTGATTTCTCCCCCAGTTAGCGGCATGCTTACCATGGTAAGTTACCTCTTGGGAAATTATCTGTATTTTCCAAGTGTCTAGTTGAAAGAGCCAATGCCCACTTTTTGGTGATTTGAACTTGTGGCCAAAACCTGAGAAAGATACGTTTTTTGAAACTCAGATATAACATTTGGTTTCCCAAATAGCAAAATATTATAAGAACAAGCTTTGCTAGTTTTCCCTTCATGGAAAATACAGATATGCTGATGATTGGGTGTGTGTGAGAGAGAGTGTGAGTGATCTGTTAAGCAACACTAGTAATGTATTCCATTACTTGCATAGGACAGGGCCAAAATGTCCATTCCAATGCTCAGATTTTGAACTTGCTGTATACAGAAACTTCCATCACCCTAACAGGAACCTGCATTTAGAAATATATGCGAAGTATTGAACTGGTGTGAAACTCCATTTAAATTCTACATGTATTTGCTACTGAGAGGAGGAAGATCAACTATCCCAAGTCATATTGGTGCCTGAGACAAAGCCACCACAATCCAGCATTCTGTACCCGTTAATGAATAGGAAGCACAATCTACCAGAAAGTTCTGCAGAAACCTAATTGAAATGAATGAGATACACTACCAAAGGTCAGTTCTGTCTGTATTTTCTCTCTGCTACCCTTAATGGCATCCAGAATCTATCAACTGCGCTAGCTTCATGACAGGAACACCTCTCACTCTGGTTTTCAGCTCCCTTGCTCTAAGATACACAACTACAACACACTCCCACCCAGTTTAAATTTTTGCCCTGTTTAAATTAATACTCTATCAGCCTACATAATGTGAAAATACTGTATTTTTCGCTCTATAAGACGCACCAGACCAGAAGACGCACCTAGTTTTTGGAGGAGGAAAATAAGAAAAAAAATATTCTGAATCTCAGAAGCCAGAACAGCAAGAGGGATCGCTTCGCAGTGAAAGCAGCAATCCCTCTTGCTGTTCTGGCTTCTGGGATAGCTGCGCAGCCTGCATTCGCTCCATAAGACGCACACACATTTCCCCTTACTTTTTAGGAGGGAAAAAGTGAGTCTTATAGAGCAAAAAATACGGTAATTAAGGTTGTTAAGCTAAGGATGGATTAATGGAGGGGGGAGATGTCCACTGCCCCTCTACTCTTCACCTGAGTTACAAGCTACAGAGATGTTTGGGAGGGACTAGGTGTCTAAAAAGGCCTTTAAAAGTATGGAATATTTCATGGATGGTCTCCAGCACTCCAAACTTATTCCTAAAAAAACAATGTAATTCACTTCCAACTTTTCCTCTCGGTCTTTAAGCAGCACATCCCACCCCACTCCCTGGGGAGCAGCTACGAACCTCTAAAAAGTAGTAAGTCCCATTTTTTTAAAGTACTCCCCACCATGAATTCCAAGTCCATTATTAAACTCACAGGAACCAGCTGAAAGGCTCCTGATTTACTGGGGATATCCCATTAAGGAGAAAAGAAGCAGCTCTATGCAGTTCTAACACGCATCCACACACACATTTGCCAAGGAAGATTTATTAATATTACATTTTTCTGCTGCACTCCTCTTCCTGGTTCAGTCAAGTCAAGACATACAAGAGGCCTGGGATGCCTGGGACAGGTGAGGGAGGATTTGGTGGTTGCTATAGCAACCATCCCAGAGCTGTACATCCTGAGATTTTACAGCTTTTGATATTTTTTTTAAAGGCAATCGCTAGCCCTCATTAAAAAGACATCCTCTAATTATGACTTAATGGCACAGCTTGATTACCTGATGTTACATACCTCTTTCTCTTCTGCCTCCCCACAAACACATGCCTAATGCCTCCTGGCCAAGTCAAGAAAGAAACAAAAGCTGGGCTGGAACAGGTCAGGGAGGGGATCGTTGTTACCAAAGCAACGGCTGTAGTTTTCTGCTAACCCAGAGACTTTTAGGCCATGTACACACCATTTAGTTAAAGCACACAACTCTCCACCCCAAAGAATCCTGGGAACTGTAGCTTATCCCTCAAAAAGCTGCAATGCCCCCCCAGCACCCTTAACAAACTGCATTTCCCAATGTTCTTTGCGGGGTGAGACAGGGCGCAGTCATGCGTTTTCAATGTTCGGTGTGTGCTCAGCCTTTATTTTTCATTTGAAACAGCAACTAACCCTCAATAATATTTCCAGACGTAAAAACAGAATATTCTGATGCCATAGCTTTTTTCTGCATCCCTAGAACTGCTCTACTTTAGCACACTTGGGGATGAGGGGAAGAGAACGAGGTCCTACAAAACAGTTTGCTCCACTACTGATCCCATAATGTAGCAGGTCGTATGGGTGCTTCTAAGCTGCTCAGCTCTCTAGTAACTTGCCTACTCGACGCAGAGTGTCGCAAAAGGCATTAGATCAAATTTGGGGCATTCTGGTCTACCTAGGGCTCTCATCCAGACTTCCTTTTGTGTCGTGTTTGTTTGTTTCTTGTCCCTGCGTTTTCCCCATTGATAAATAATTGCCACACACATCTCAAACCAATCAACTGTAATATGTACCGTACTTAGCCCCACATTAACAGTCTAGGTCATGGGTAGGCAAACTAAGGCCCGGGGGCCAGATCCGGCCCAATCGACTTCTAAATCCAGCCCACGGACGGTCCAGGAATCAGCATGTTTTTACATGAGTAGAATGTGCCCTTTTATATAAAATGCATCTCCGGGTTATTTGTGGGGCCTGCCTGGTTTTTTTACATGAGTAGAATGTGTGCTTTTATTTAAAATGCATCTCTGGGTGATTTGTGGGGCGTAATAATTTGTTCATGTCCTCCCCCCAAAAAAATATAGTCTGGCCCCCCACAAGGTCTGAGGGACTGTGGACCAGCCCACTGCTGAAAAAGTTTGCTGACCCCTGGTCTAGGTGAAGGGAGATTTCAGGATTTTTCTAACAAAGCCATTCGTTCTCCTCAGTCAATAGAGGGGTTTTCAGATCTCCCCAGCAGCTTCCTTTTGCCCCTCAGCTACAATTTCTCACAGAGTCATGGTGGAAGGGGGAGATTGAAGGGTTCTGTGGCTACCTACAAAACTCAATACAAAAGTTACTCAATAGCCTTTGGAAATGAGCCATTCTATATGTTCCCTTCTGGGATCATAAGGATAAGAAGCCACCAAGGAGTCTCGAATTGTCATGTAAATTTCTAACTGATGGGCAAATTTGAGACAGATAGCTCAATCATTGTAAGCACTGTATCATTGTAACAACTGTTATTTATTTCACTGGGAATGACTTCCTAGCAGGGATTGCCGTCTGAATTTGTTAATCTTTCTGTTTTCCCCACCTTTTAAAGTGAAACAAGTTTTCAGTCCTCATGGCTGTGAAGAAAAATGTGAAAACTGCATGGGAATGTTTCTACTAAAGGAAATTGACCAGCAAAAAAGCAAAGCAGATCTCCTTTTGCAGATCTTTAGTACCGCTCCTGGCAGGGGGTTCGAGGAAAAGGTACTAGGCCAGCTCCTGAAAAATATTTTATTGTAGAATTTCCAGACCTCTGCTCTTCCCACAAACTGTGGGAAATGATTTGAGAGGGTAAGCTTCCCAGAGTCACAAGATTTTCACATGGCTTGGCTGATTTTTGTTTGTTTGTCAAATGGAAAAAGCAAAGGAAACAGAACTTTGTAAATTTTAAAGTGTCAGGCTTTGAGTCTCTCTGCAAGCAAAAGCAGCTGACGGATTGTCTCCTTGTCTCACTGGCAAAATCCTGAATGAAAAAGCAGGAGGAGGTGGAAGGCAGAAAACCCTAATATAGCTGATGGGTTGGCAGGTGTGGAGTTCTTCTTGGGGAATAGAATGGGCTTCACTTGTGCCAAGGCTGAGCCCTGGAATCTACTTTCAGCACCAGTACCCAAAATGAGGAATGCCAGTTATAAGAAAAACGCCTCTGAGCATGCACAAAGTACCTTTCCTTTCATCACCAAGTAACCACATACTGACCTTACACATTTAGGATTAAGAAACAGGATTTGTGAGGCAGACAAGGTGGATTTTCCTTTTTGAAAAGTCCTAGCATAAGGAACTGAAGCATGTGAGGAAATTTAACCAAGCTGTCTGTTTCTGTCCAATAAAGCCAGGGAGGGCACCTTGAATGCCCTTGGCTGTAACCACATACTATGCCAAGGCAATAGCAGCAGCTCAGTAATCTGGGCTAGAAGCAGGGGCGGATCTGCTATGAAACTAATGAAGTTTACACTTCAGGGTCCCTAATCCCGGAGGGAGCCCAGAAGCGACTGAGGGTCTCGAGCAGTCAGCAAAAGTCAGCAAAAGTTGGCAACAGGACCACCAGTACCTCCAGCTATGAACAGAAACCTGAGTTTTGAGGTTTCAAGACTCCAGGCTGAGATATATAACCCTTTCACCCTGCTTGTTTCGTATTTACTTCCCTCCCTAAAAATCCCTTCCTTTTAATTTCATTATACTTCAGCTAGCGGGGAAATCCAGTTCTTGTTATTATTTGCTCAAGGGCTTCACCGATCTCGGGCTAGGGTGGGGTAGGAAAGTAATTGCAATAATCCTTAATACAAAACACAAGCCGTTTCATTTTTAAAATGGGGTTTTCGGATGGGGGAGGGTGGAGACAGCAAGAAAACAACCTGCTTCCTCGGCCACCAAACACTTGGTTCCATACATTCAGATCTGCCTCCTCCACCAGAGGAGAGACAGCTGGGAAAGTTCAGTAAGTAGGGAATGAGACGCTTAATCTTAGGGTTGTGAGTTTGAGCCCCATGTAGGGCAAAAGATTCCTGCATCGCAGGGGATTGGACTAGGTTGTGTTCCCTTCCAACTCTGATTAACACCCTAAAAATACCATGGGGAGAAATTGAGAGGGGATTTTCCTGACAAGCGATGACAGTTCTGTATTAAAAAAAATAAATGTTACGATTTCAGTTAAAATCACAGGCAACAGCAGCCGGAATGCACAACACGAGAGAAGTGCAAATCCAATCAAATCGAAATGTATAAGGCCCGGGTTGCAAAGGAGGCAGGTGTACAACACACCCTCTTCTCTGCCCCACACAATTGGGCCATCTCTTTGGAATCCTGGCTCGGCCTGCTTCTCTGGCTTCTGGGAACTGCTCCCGCCTCCCCCTGCCTGAGCATTCCCCCGAGGCGAAGAGAGTGGCGGGCGAGAGAGAGAGAAGTGGGTGTGGGAAAGCAGCAGGTGTCTTCGGCATTTGGCAATCGCTCAATGGACAGCATGTTGCACGAAACGCACACGGCAGATCCAGCCACGAGCCAGCTGCTTTGTGGGATCTCCTTCGCGCCCAGAAGGGAAATGATGGCCTACTAATTTGGGGCTGGCTAAGTTGCCTTCTCCTGCTCAGGTACGCCGACGCCACCCGCGTTCACATTTAATCCTCAGCTTTTCTGGAAGGTTTGGGCTACCGAGCTTATCCACATCGCTAAGTTTGTCGAGATTTACTTGCACACACACACGTACCTCGTCTTGGACAATTTGGGTCAGGGCTGTTTTCTGGGGCCCGAGGCTATTTTGACACCGCACTTTTGGCCTTGTGCTGTTCTCCTACAGCGAAAGCAGTTCCTCAGCAAAGGTCACAAGTAATAGGAAAAGGAGAGAAAGGGAGTCTGCACACGGGGACTGGCTACTGTTGTTAGCCAGCGGTGACTCTGGATGCTGCTGTTTCCATGTGGATTGCGAGTGTCCAGTGCACTAGTTCAGTTTCGAAGGCATGCTGAAAACCCATGGGCAGGAGAGTGACTGCATGAGCATCGCCAAAAAAACAAAAAAGAGGACAAGAAAGGGTGCAGATTTGCATTAAAATGATTCATGCTCCTTTATGTGTATACACACAAATTTAGAAATGACAACTATAATTTACCATATTTTTCGCTCCATAAGACGCACCTAGTTTTTAGAGGGGGAACGCAAGGGGGAAAAATTCTTTAAAGGGAGCGTTGAGCAGAGCCTGTATGCATCCCAGGCTCTGCTCAGTGCTCCCTTTCACGAGCTGCGTGGAGCGTGTGTGCGGCGCTTGCAGGCTTTTCCCCAAGGAAGGAGAAGGGCAGCCCATCACTGAGGGGTTGCCCTTCTCCCTCCTCGGGGAAAAGCCCCCAAGAGCTGCACACACGCTCCACGCGGCTCTTTAAAGGGAATGCGGCTCTTGCTGGCTTTTGTGAGAGGTGGGGGAAGGGACAGAGCGCGGCTAAGCCAGAAGCTAGAACAACAAGAGGGAGCGCTGTTCTGGTTTCTGGGATAGCTGCGCAGCCTGCATTTGCTCCATAAGACGCACACACATTTTACTTTTTTGGAGGGAAAAGGTGCGTCTTATAGAGCGAAAAATACGGTGAATAGAAATACAATACTTCTCACCATAGTGGAGGATCCTGTGATTACATGCCTTGTGTGTGTGCCTGGATGGGACCACAAGTATAATCTAGTCCCACACCCTGCAGTGCGGGACTATTTTGCCCAACATGGGGCTCGAACCCACAACCCTGAGATTAAGAGTCTCATGCTCTACTGACTGAGCTATTCCTCTTTTCTTAGGGTTCTTTATCTTTAAACTGTACTTGGGATGGACAGCCCTTCAAAAAGAGGACTTTCCCCTATAAAACAGGACATTCGGCCACCCTCACGGGCAGGAAAGCACCAAGAACTGGACTTAATAATATCTGGGTAAATTGTCCTGGAAATCATGCTGCGAACTCAAGTCATGGCTCAGCTCACCAGGGCTTCGCTTTCTTCAAATGCCTCAGAATGTAAAAGGTGATAGGAAAGATAACAACACTCATGGTGTTTTTCCCCCTCTCACCATGACTAAGCATAACCTGCCTAAAAACATTTTTATCACCACTGAGTTACCACAGTCTGGTTACCAGCATTTAGAACAGGGAGCAGCAGGGACTGTAAAGTCCTCAAACTTGTTTTCAGCCAACTCACTGATTCTCAAATCATGCATTCTTCTATGCTAGCTGAGGGATGCCTCTGAACACGAACCTTTCCCTCACTAGACAACCTCCGCAAATATACATGATCCGAGGGAAGGATTTCCAGGTGAAAGCATGATAGGTTCCAGATAGATTTTAACCCCTAGTTGTTCACCCTGTTTTTAGAATGAAAATAAAGCTTTGAATAAGTACAGAAACACTGTACTTAACTACAGCCCAGCCCCTGCACCCAGCACCCTGAATTTGGGGTTCTGTTGCCACCTCTGAGTTTCCCAAACTTGAGACGCCAGCAGTTTTTTTTACTACAATTCCCATCATCCCTGACAACTGGTCCTGCTACCTAGGGATGATGGGAGTTGCAGTCCAAAAGCAGCTGAAGACCCAAGTTTGGGAAACCCAGGCCTAACTAATGAGAAGAATAAGGGTTTTCAGAAGAAGAACCCAATGCCAATTTTTTTTAAAAAAAAATCAGGATCCATAGCCTAGTCCATACCATGCCCAGATTTAGTTTAAAACTGAAGCCAATCCAAGCTTGTAAAAAGACATAATCACTGGAAGGGCCTTTGTTGCTCTGCTAGGGGGCAGGGAGAGCACATTAAGAGAGCAGAGCCATTAGTTATTCCCTTCCCCTTAGTGTTTGTGTGTGTGTGTAAAAAGGATTCTTCCTTCGGGCAGAGTTATGTTTTTAACAAGCGTTTCCCAAGCAATTGTTGTTATATATTCTTTTCCTCTCTCCTTTTCTGGCCTGGACATGTCTGGACACCTTCTTGCTGTGAGGCTGCACAAGATCCCACACAATTTCTCTCTCTCCAAACATCCTCCCTCATGCCATTCTAGAGCAACGTTCATGCTGCGTGTTGGGGAAAAGGGCAGGTGGAGCCAAGGATATTGCCACAAGACAAAAAGAGCAAGGGAGAAACCCCTACTGGGCAGGAGGCAACATGGTTGAACTTTCCAGGTGGGGTCATTAATGAGGAAGAAAAATGCTAAGATTGTGGGGTGTGGGAAGAGGCTTTGAAGAGCTGGAACAAATTGGGGATTAAGTGGGAAAGAGTCTCCAGTCCATTCTCCTAAATCTGATTGGCCTGCAAAACTTCAAGTCTGAATTCTGCTATTTGGAATATAGTTAGCAGAATACTGTATTACTGTATTATTATATTGGGATGCTGTTGGACTTGTGGGGGGAGGGGGATACAAAGGGTTGTAGCCAGATAAGTTGTACTCAAAGTAGACACATTGACATTAAACCGATTGACTTCAATGGGTCTACTCTATGACTAAGATACAACCAAAAGACTGGATTTTGGCAATGCGATAGTTTACATGACTGTCTCCAAATATATATCAAGAAAACTCTATACGGAGCTTTGTGTGTGTGTTTTTTTAAAGACCACCCTTTCGAAATTGGGTTTCAAAAATCCCATCCATCAAATTTAACGTTTTTGCAAAACTGTGTTTCATTGAAATTTGTGTGGTGACTGAGAGATTAGTGTAGCAGGTGCCTCAGTGGGCTAAGGATGTAGACAAAGAACGCAATACATTTTGTGCTGCAGAAAAAAGAATCTCAGGACACCTCCCATTTGGTACAAATAGAAATACAGTTAATTGTGTATTTTGAATCTGAACCCTTTCCTTCAAATTTAACAAACAAAGCGGAAATGCATACAATTGCTTCACTGTGCAACATTTTAGGTCTGGTGTGTGTGGTATTTTTTTTAACAGGGATTACAAATGCAATAATATTAGGAACTCTTGAAATACAGCTAAAAATGTTGTGTCTGAAACATCAACAGAGAGAGCTCACCTATAGTCAGATCCATTTGCTTCAGTACAGGGATAATTTTAAGACATGGGTTTTTATCACAGGTAAGTTCTGTGCATCAGTGATTGAGGCATAATTTCTTACCCAAAATTTCTGTTTTCAAACCACTTGAGAATTTTGGGCTGAGTGAAGGGAAAGATCCATGCCACCAATCCACCCAATGCAATCCGTGTGCGTACAGCAAGTACACAATATCAGTGTAGTAATATGCTCATTGGCCTGGTTTTCACATCACAGTAAGACAAACTATGGCTTAGCATGAATGAGCTTTTCTCCCCTCCAAACAAATCACAAGCTGTAACCAATGTTTACTGTGTGTGGTTTGTTTAGAGAGACAAACCATGTATTTGTGTTTGCATGTAACAACTAGCCAAACCATGGCTTAACTCCCAGTAGCACAGCAGAAGCAGGGGAGGAACACAACACTTGTGATTTTCTAACTGTGTACCAGCACAACTGCTCATCTGTTCTTAGCCCTTGTTTAGCTTAGCATTACATGTAAACAAGGCCATTATGTGAGTTCTCCCTACACCTTCCCTCTCACCTAAGGACGATTCCTCTGCACAAACAACAATGTGGGTATAGTTTAGCTTTTCAGTACTCCCATAGTGCTTTTTGTATGCGCCACTGAGATGCTTTTAAGCTCTGCTTTACAACAATGAGGGCTAGAAACTTCCTTATTGTTGAACAGGACAGCAATGTAACTCCATAGAATTAACTGTGTGACTGCCTAGCATTAATAAGTCCTTGCTCTCCCACTGTAAGCTACAAGCAGAATTGCAATAGATTTTCCATGGTCCTGCATACTTTTTCTGTATGCTCATCAGGGAAGCCACTTTTCTAAAATGGCAATGACCAGAAAGGTTTCCCCCCTCTTTTTAAAAATTTGCATTAGTGTTATAGCACTGCAGTACACTAATTTAAGCAGTATTTCACTAATATTTTAATATTTTAATAAAACTGGATCAGAAATGTAGCTTGGAAGCATTTAATTAGGAGGGAGGATGTGCACTTCTAAAATGGCAGTGACTTGAAACAGCTTTCTTCTTAGTATTTTTTATTAGCATGAGAGTCTTATAGTGCTATGGCACTTTAATTTAAGCAGCATTTGGCTCATGTTTTAAAAGTTAAATAAAATATATATATAGCCAGAAAAGTGTATTTTCACTAATTAACAGCTCAATTAAAAAGGGTTATAAAACCCAGACTCGTTCACCTGCTGGATACATCACTGTCCATGTTGACACAACACTTCTAAAAAAGATGGAAGGGTAATGCTAAGGGCATCTACAGTCTTCTGTCCTAAGAAAATGATAGATTTTCTATGGTAAGAAAAGACAGAAGAAACACAGGGAAGATTATAAATGGATAACAATGCTGTATTGGACACACATACACACATACACACACCCCAAATGTGAATGAACAGGGCATTATTCCACACTAAACACCTAGTACGGAAGCAGCTGATATGTCTGCGTTCAATTTGGATTTTGCAACTCCTTAAGAGTTGAAAATCATCGATGATTTTTAAATATTTGTCACACTCCTGTGATGTTACAAACACGTTACGAAGATTCACATTACAGGAGCAGTCTCCTGCTCCTATCGTTTTAAGATCAGGAATGTCTATTGGGAGAGAGCCTGGAAGCTAGTTAAGGGTATAAACACAGTTTTGGAGATTGTATCCTTTCACAGGTGACTTAAAGAAAGTGCTGAATATGTGTATAAACTCACATTTCAGCCTGGTCCTTAAGAAAATTTTAAAATAAATCTGTAGTGCATGATTTATTAGGTTACAAGGGCTATAAAGTACCACAAGGGGAACTAAAATGTACTTTCAGAGCCACTTGTGAAAACATCCATAGTTAAGGATAAGGTTGAGGGCCTTAGAGGCTTCAGGGACAGAGCAAGGTAGCAATCTAAGACATAAGCCAACAATTCTGCCCATTATCCTTCCAAAAAAATAAAATAAAAAAAAATCCAATGGAGGTGTGGTAGCTATTTTGCCTACAAAACTAGGGTAGCCTTGTTACCTACTAAATCAGAGACCTGGGGTGGGCGGGAGTTGAATAGCAGATCCAACCCCCTAAATCTCTACAAGCTTAAACTGAAGAATGTCGTTCCACCATAACTGTTAACACACTTGTGTGTTCTCTGTGTATAATAGCGACAAGAAACCCATCATTCAAGATGGAGACAGGTAAGGCCCATATCCCTCCATTTGTATCTGCCTAGAAGATTCCACTTAGCCCAACCCACCTCAAAGACCATCCTTCAAAAATATCCCTCCCATACTCCCCAAACACACACTCAACACACCCAGCCGAAAGCTGCTCAAGGGTGTGGCCCTTCCCAGTGTGTCCCAACAACATCGTCCTTTCCTCCTAGGGAATAAATAACTTCTCCTTCCAAGGACAGGATAAGGTTCAGGCTTAGAGGGTGTCGTGTCATCCCAGAGCCTTGAGCAAGGAGGACAAGTCAGTAGGCCAGGAGGCACCATGATGGAGAGATGGCGAGGAAGAAAGGCTCAGTTGGGTTGGGAAGCCGCACTCGAAGAGCTTCCGTCAGGTTCCCGTTTGACTTTTGCAGGAGGCTCTGTCCCAGCTTTGGCCTCTCCTTCTCCTTCCTCCTTAGCACCTTCATGTGTCTTCATGTGCTTGCTCAAGTGGTCACTTCTCATGAAGACCCGGTTGCAAACAGGGCAGGTGAACTTTTTGGTTCCCGTGTGGGTCTGAAGGTGCCTCTGCAGCTCATCAGAGCGGGTGAAGCGCTTCCCACAAAACAGCCAATTGCAGACAAAGGGGCGGTCGCCGCTGTGCCACCTCAGGTGGGCCTTCAGGTGGGATGTCTTGGCATAGGCCTTGCCACAGCCAGGGATGTGGCAGTTGTGGAGGTGCTTCTTCTTGGAGTTGTCAGGGCACTGGCCCACCCTTTCGGCCTCCTGGCAATTAGGGCACCGGCAGGCGGTTTGGCCAGAACTCCGGGTCACGGAGCGCCTTGAGCTCTTTGGCCTACCGCTACCATCCCCAGCCTGCTCCATTGGGTGGGGCTCCTGAGTAGAATCCAGGGACTTGATCACTTCCTGGCCCATGAGGTGTGGCCCTGAAGGCAACAGGTGGTGAGGCGGGCCACAGAGCTGATGTTCTGCAGTGCCATAGCCACCCAGCCCTGGCTGAAGTCCGCCTGTGTGGCCCGGCGGCTGGAGACCACTCTGAAGCTCCATCCAGCTGGATCCGGCATGGAGATCCCACCATGGATTGATGCCACCATCGTCAGCGCCACTACTAGGATGGGTTGGCCTGAACCAAGGTTCATAGTGGTGAGCCATATCTGGTGCTGCCTGTAGGAGCTTAGAGTACGGGCCAGGGGCCAGCTGGCTTTCGCCGTCCAGGTCTAACCTTGAAGCCCCATGCAGCTCGTAACCAGCATTGCCCGAATACTCCGTGTCGGGCCCAGCCAAAGGCAGGTGCTGGAGCTCCGTGGGTTGCAGAGGGGACGGGAAATCTCCCCCGCTATCCGGGCTGGTGTGGGGCTGGAAGGTCTGCAGAGGCTGCAGCTCTACGTGGGTTGGAGAGGAACGGGGTGTCTCTGAACACTGGTTGCCAAGAGAACCACAGACGGCTGTGAGCATTGCAGAACTCCTCGGTGGGTAAGTTCTCAGACACACCTGGACAGGAAAGAAGGAGGAAGAGAAAGAAATGGTTGTGAGACAACAGCAAACAACAGCACAGAAAGCGTAATCCTCCCTCTAAGGGACAGGCAATTTTGGTTTCTTGGTTTCTCATTTTCCCCATCTTCAGTTCTCCGCATTTCCATACCAGTTTGCTGGTTTTCCAAGTTCTTATGAGAATTCGCCAGCATTTTAGTGTGGATTTATCCCAATATACTCATTTTTCTATGCAGTTCTGCCTAACGTACTGTCATGGACTGGCTGGATGCAGAAGAATGGTGGGAAGCACAAGCGGGAGAACCACCAAGGGAAGGAAGAAGGCTCAAAGCTCAGGGATGACAACGAGCAGTAAGAGGGAGAAGACTGGGAGGAGGAGGTGTCAGAAGTTGAAGAGGTAACAGGGTTTAGTGAGCAGGGAGAGTCTGTGGCAGAGAGAAGTCCAGAATTGGAGGCAGAAGCTGAAGCAGGAAAGTGGGATGAGGGAGGCCAAGAGGCAGAGATGAGTCAGGCGGGGGAAGCTGCTGGCTGTGGCATGCTCCCCTCCCCCGTCTCCCAGGACCAGAAGAAGTATGAAGCAAGAGGAACAAGAAAACGGATGCGGCAGCATAGTCTCCCCCCATTTCATACTGTTTAGCTGGTGCTGGGTAAAACCAAGGAGGTGGGATGCAAACCAGTATTTATTGGGAAATCCCCCCAAAATCCCAGGGGAACAATTTTTTGACAACAAAGCTATGGCAGAATTTCTTGTGAAAGATGACTTCTCTAAAATGCTTTAGAACATTGTTCCCTGCAAGTGGGATCCCAAATGGATCACATGATCCTTTCACTGAGAACCCCCTGACCCTTTTCTGAGAAACCTCAGAGATCCCAGAAGCCTAGTTTGAAAGCCACTGTTTGCTGGCCCTTCCTGACTGGTTTATGTTTGTTTTGCAACATGTCATTGACACAATAATAGTGCATTCGTGGTGGATTAATACTACACCTTCCACACACCATCCTGCTTTATTAGTTGTTATGTGACGCTGCCCTACGTTCTTGCTGCCTGGAGGGGACACTCTTGCAACAAAAGTGGGACAACCTACCCCTCAATGCAACCTGGGAACATTTGTGGTTTGAAAAGTTATAGGATTTCAGCAGAAAGCTATGGGGCATGGCATCAATCGGAAACAAAGCGTCGTATCTGCCCTGAAACATGTGCATGCGCAAACACTATTGAAAACTGGATAGTATATAACTGCTACCATCATGAGTGCAAATCATCATAAATGCACAATAAAAAGGACGTCTGGAGCGTAGCGTAGACACATTCGGTTCTTTTTTAAAAAACAACACTGGTAGAAGTTGTTGTGGTGAGGGTATGGGGTGGGGAAGAGATTTAAATATAGCTTATTCTCTTTTTCTTCAAAAGCCTTTCTTAGAGACAGACCCTCTAATCGTCGGCTTCTGCAAGGCAGATAACAGTAATTATACCATCTGATCTTCAGCCGACTTAGCTGTGATGGCACAACTCTTGCCTTGTCCCATCGAAGGGAAGAGGGTTTGCTGAGTACTTTGCAAAGCATAAAAACGCACCGTCTGTTTCCTCCCACTCTGATGGGGAAGAAAATAAAGATTCGAGGCCTGCCAAGCAAAGCTAAGAAAAACTAAGAGGTGCTTGAAGAGTCCACAAACCATTGTGATACCCAACACACTAAGGGTGAAACAGCTACAGACAAGCCAAGCTATCTTTTTATTTATGGGTGTTTATGGATGTCAGGAAATACATATTGTTTCTGAACATTTTTTCTCCGTAGAATAGAGATTCTTAGTTCTATAAAGAATCATGGAACATTTGTTTACCCCCTCCCCATTTCTTCCAGAGGCCCTCCACCCGTTCCCATTTTGAGATCAGCAGCTCTCCATAAAACAGAACTTTATTTCATATTTATTGCCCGTTCCTCGGGTTTTCACAAGTGAAGGTTTTGCCATCACTGCATTGTCATGCTGGGAAAAGCTTCAGTTGCTGAATTTCTGTGTGGCATAAAGCAGCCCTGCCAGAAAATAACAATCCTAACAGTGCAATCATAAGCAGAGGAGGTCCAAGTTCACCTTCCCTTATAGCTAGACCACTTTGTATTCCAGGAGTGAGGAACCTAATATTTCTTAACTACAACTTCAGCAAGCTGTGTCTGGGCAGAAATCAGCTAAATATCTGGGGAAATCCAGCCGCATGGCAGCCCTTGTCGGCAGTGTCTTTTTTGCCTATTTTCCTCACTCAAAAATAGCTCAACGTTCAATTTCTTTCTATGCACAAGAGAAAGGTATCAGCTGGTGTAGGGAAACCCCAAGGTTTGTGAAAAACAAACAAATATTTAGGGAAAATAGCTTCCAAAACTCAGCAGCCACAGAATGCTATCCAACAGTTGGAAGGAATACCCAAAAAAAAAAACCAGGGCAGGGGATATTAAATAGAATATCCTGGAAGTGGTCATGGCTGGCTACAATCCTGGATGAAATGCTCCACGCTGCAGGCCTCATTTGTTTATTATATAGCAACAAATCCATATTTGCCACCAAGTGTAATTTCAGCAGGGAAGCCCAGTTAGTTCCAGATCCCGACTAAGAATGTTTTCCCAAGCAATGTTTGCCATATTCACATTAGTGTTCCAAAATATTTTTTTAATGTAATGTAAAAGGTAAACAAAGAGCATCTTATGTCAGGACTGTGTGCAGGAGCCCGGACCTGTGACCAGTAGGGTTTTGCAGGACTGGGGCCTTCCTTTGTTCTGGAGAGGCAAGGTGCGGCCGCACAGGTGAGGCTGCTTGGTAACTCACTGCACCTGGTGGCTAGAGCCAGAAGGGATATAAGGTCAGCATTTTCCTTTGGCTCTTTGCCACAGCAACACATTTCCTGCCTCGCTGCGTTTGGCTTCTTGCTTCCTGATCCTCGGACCTCGGCTTCTTGACTCCTTGCTTCATGACCCTTGGCTTTGTGCTTCCTTGCTTCTTGACCCTCAGACCCTTGACTTCATGACTCCCTGCTTCCTGACCCTCAGATCCCTGGCTTCTGGACTCTCGTTCCTACTCCCACCACACCATCTTGCCCCCGGTCCCAATGTCCTCAGCTGGGACTTCAATCGCCTGTAGACTGGACTGTGACACCTTCACTATGTAGGCTTGCTCAAATCACTATCTCAGTAGTGTCAAACTAGACAAGACTATTAAGCACATTTAGACTGACCATATACCTTGATCTGCAAAAAGCAGCTGGATTCTAGCACGGATTGGGACCATAGCATGCTGGAGGGGGAGCTTTAATAATCCCCCTCTGCCATTTCCTACTGCAACTGCTCCTCTGAATGGGCTCAAGTGGGGGGGGGGGAATAGGGGCAAAGAGCAAATTCTGGGGATATTTTCAATGGAGAAACAAAATGGAAAGGGTTAAAGCCCTTCCTGATACAGGCTAGGAGCTCAGGGCTGTTTTTTTTATAAAGAAAGAATGCTTCTAGTCTAAGTGCATTCTTAAATCATTTCTTAAAAGTCACTTCGAGGCTATGGACACATTAGCAGCATAAATCACAAGGAGGTCATTCCATCACCCGCATGCTGTGTTTCAAGTCATATTTGCAACCCTATGTACACACCAGAGAGGAGGTGGAAATGTCTTCACCAGGTACTAATTGCCTGTTTGGGTTCCCTGTGCCTGCAGCCCCACTCAGACTCCTGTTCATGAAGCTGTCATCTGCTGATGGGCTGCCATTGGCGCATGCGCAACGGCTGCCTCAGATGCACACACCTCGGCTTAACCACAAAGTGAGCGTGGCATACGTTTTCAAACCGGAGAGAAGCTGCTTTGAGGAGAACTGCATCGAAGAGCAGCATTTCTCAAGAAACTGCAGGATAGCTATGGATCGTGGCCAAGGTTATCCTCCGCACATGATTTCAAATACCAGCGGCGAGAGTGTGTTTGAGCCAGAGTGAATTGTACTGCCATGTGAATGGTAACAAACCTAAATTAAAAAGAGGAGTGATGGGGAAACTACAATTCGAAGTGGGGAAAGCTAGGAGATTCCCTGGGCCCTCTCACACGAGGACCATTTTGCTTTGCAGATACAGTGGTACCTCAGGTTAAGAACTTAACCTTTAGCTAATGGGGCCTCCTGCTGCCACTGCTGCACGATTTCTGTTCTCATCCTGAAGCAAAGTTCTTAACCCGAGGTACCACTGTACATCTGTTCAGGCCATTACTTGTGGTGAACAAGGAGAAGGCCACAGTCGTTTCCATTTCTGGTAATTAGGTGTATTACCTGCCCTGGGAGAGCTTATGTTCCTTTTGAAGGACAGGTTCATGTTCTGGGAGTATACTCTGGTGGCTTATGTGTGCTATACAGTAAGTGCTTATGCCCAGCTTAGGCTGGTTCACTAGCAATGGCCACACCCCTATTGGGATAGCCTGGCTTCAGCTGCCCATGCTTTGGTGACCTCCCATCTGGACTACTGCAATGCACTGTATGTGGGCTGCCCTTGTAGCTGCCAGTGCGGTCCGTCAGATTGGACCATGTGTCACTGGTCTTGAAAACACTCCACTGGCAGCCAGTGAGCTATCAGGCCCAACTCAAGGTGTTAGTACTAGCATGTTGTTGTTTAGTCATGTCCGACTCTTCGTGACCCCAAGGACCAGAGCACGCTATGAGCTATGCCATGCAGGGCCACCCAAGACGGACAGGTCATAGTGGAGAGTTTTGACCAAATGTGATCTACCTGGAGTAGGAACCGGCAAGCCACTCCAGTATCCCTGCCAAGAAAACTCCATGGACAAAGACAACAGTACTAGCATATTAACTCTAAATGACACCTAAAATAGCACCTTCCCCAGTAACAACTATCTTGGACCCTATGATAGGCAAGTGAAGTCTTGTTAATCGTCAGCCACTGGGGGCTGCCTGGTTGCTGGTTATATTTTCAGCGGCTTCTCCCCATTTGTGGTCTGCTGTCCCTAATGAGGTATATCTGTCTCCCTCATTGCTCATTTTCAGGAGAAATTAAAAAATATTCCTGTTTCCCCAGCCATTTGATGGCTGAAAGATACTGCTCCTGGCAACCCTGAAATCACTGGTTGAAAATGTTTTTAACTGTTTTACAGGTGGAATAAAACTTTTAAAACAACAACCTTTAAAAATGCTTTTAGTTGCTGTGTTTTTAATGTTTCATCATTGCTGTGTCTGATGCCTTGGGCTGCTTGGGGAGGAAGGACGAGGAAATACAACTCAAATAAATAACACTTTATGACGTTTAGGAGTAACCAGTCAAGTAACATGAACGCCACCATACTAAAGGTGACTACCATATGCAGCTAAGTGGGTCGTGTTTGAGGAATTCCCTGTGCCAAATCTGCAATTGCACTTAACATAGAGCACCAACAACACATGCTAGCTAGAGGTCTAAGAGGCTAACCACATTTGCATCGCTTACCAGCACATCACAGCTAACTTAGGCAGAAGATTTTAAGGGCCATTAATGGGAGGCGGGATGTATAGAAAGGGGGCCTGGTTCACTGGGCACCTTCCCCCAAGATGTCCCCTTCTGCAAAATTCCCACTGAAATGTGCAAGATCTTGAGGGGATCCTTCTACACATAAACCTGCCAAGTTCAGTCCTTTTGCATCCTGTGCAGTTAAATGTACAGTGGTACCTCAGGTTAAGTACTTAATTCATTCCGGAGGTTCATACATAACCTGAAACTGTTCTTAACCTGAAGCACCACTTTAGCTAATGGGGCCTCCTGCTGCTGCTGCAGCGCTGCTGGAGCACAATTTCTGTTCTCAACCTGAAGCAAAGTTCTTAAGCTGAAGCACTATTTATGGGTTAGCGGAGTCTGTAACCTGAAGCGTATGTAACCTGAAGTGTATGTAACCTGAGGTACCACTGTATCTGCATACAGAATGGGAAATGTGGTAGAGTCAAAAAATGAGAGACTGTCAATCTGCAAATATCAATTAGAATTCCCCCTTCCCCAGTTTGGGTCAAAGCTTCTCTAGAGGAAGAAGTTTAAAGAGGGCAAGGATGCAGTTGGGGAAAATAAAAATAAAAGGAGGCGATGAGGAAAGTAGTGGGCGCACAGTTGTAGATTTTAATCACCCCTGCTGCTGCATGGCTTCGATAAGACAGATAGCATCAAAGTTGATGGAGTATCCCAGAATTCCATGTTGTGCTGTGTGGCGGTGTGACTCACTCCCCAGTTCTATGGAAATGGTGCAATGGGAGAAGGGAAAACCCCACCCTGGGCAGGGGCGGACTTTGGTCTTTCAAATTGCGGCAGCACCCTGCGCAAGGCCTAAATTTGGCACTCCCTGGCACTCAACTTCTGTTCTGCATGCGCACAACATCAAAGTTGTGCTGCCCTGAGGTGCCCTCCGCAGCTTGGTGCCTAGTGCAGGGGAACTGGTCACACTGCCCTAAATGTGCTTCTGCCCTGGGCTGTGAAACTAACCTGCCTCAGCCCCCTGTATACCCAAAGGAGCGTTTCCACCCCCATCGTTCAGCCTGGATACTGAGGTCCAGTTCCGAGGGCCAGTTCTGGCGGTTTTCCTCACTGAAAGACATGAACTTACAGGGAACCAGGCAGAGGGCCTTCTCGGTAGTGGCATCCGCCCTCTGGAATGCCCTCCCATCAGATGCCAAGGAGATATACAGCTACTGTATATACTGGAGTATAAGCCGACTTTTCCAGCACATTTTTTATGCTGAAAAAGCCTCCCTCGGCTTATACTTGAGTGAGGGTCCTTTCGGGCTGCTCCTTTCTCCTCCTTCGCCTTTGCCGCTATGGGTGGCAGCGGTGGAGGAACGAGCAGCCCGAAAGCAGCCCTTTTGGGCTGCTTGTTCTTCCTCCGCCATGGCCGCCACCACCAGGTTTGTGGTGTGGTGAACTGGCTTATACTCGAGTCAATAAGTTTTCCCAGTTTTTTGTGCTGAAATTAGGTGCCTCGGCTTATATTCAGGTCAGCTTATACTCAAGTATATATGGTATATGACATTTAGAAGATATCTGAATATAATAATAATAATAATAATAATAATAATAATAATAATAATAATAATAATAATTTATTTATACCCCACCCATCTGGCTGGGCTTCCCCAGCCACTCTGGGCGGCTTCCCAAAAAATATTAAAATACTGTCATACATCAAACATTAAAAGCTTCCCTAAACAGGGCTGCCTTCAGATGTCTTCTAAAAGTCTGGTAGTTGTTGTTCTCTTTGACATCTGGTGGGAGGGCGTTCCACAGGGAGGGCGCCACTACCGAGAAGGCCTTATGCCTGGTTCCCTGTAACTTGGCTTCTCGCAGTGAGGGAACCGCCAGAAGGCCCTCGGTGCTGAACCTCAGTGTCCAGGTAGAACGATATACTGGACAGAGTTCGTTTAGGGCTTTAAAGGTCAGCACCTTTAAATGATGATGTTGACGATGACATTTACCGGTATATCCCACCGTTCCTCCAAGGAGCTCAAAGTGGTATACATAGTTCTACCCTTTCCATTTTGTCCTCACAACAACCCTGTGAAGTGGGTTAGGCTGAGAGGCTGTGACTGGCCCAGGGTCACCCTGTGAACCTTGAGCCATGCACCCACACATGTACACAAATGTACACAACTGGTGGCCTTAGCCACCAGTCATATGGTGCCCTGCTCAGTCTATTGCGACAAATGCGGAGCGTGGCTCAAGCCTGTGAGACAGAAATAATGATCCATCCTAGATCTTTAAGCCCCAGCCAATTACTCATCTATACAACTGGATGCATCAAGTTCCCAGTCAAACAAAAGGAGAAATCATTCAAGTCCCTCTTCACTCTCTCTCACTATGAGGCACTGCAGATGTTATCACAGTTGGCTCAGGTAACACCCTGCCTCCCACTAAATAACGGCTTGTGCAAGTTCTGCAAGCGGTGTAACATCTGAACTGGAGATGCAGGGAAGATTGCCGAAACAAATTCCTAGTCGTGATGAAAGCAGCCGTTTGGTTAGCCTTAGGCCACAATCCAAAGCACACTTACACAGGAGTAAGACCTATTGAACATATAGCCACATAACCTCCTTGAAAAAGGTTTGCGCAAATCAGTCAGGAAGAATGATTTGTTTGCACGACATTTGGAAAAAGATCATCTGGAAGCAACACTGGTATTTGCCTTTGTTCACTCGGAGAACCTCATGGGTCACATGCAGATCACACAATCCTTTTAAAAGGCTCCTTTGGTCTAGGATCTGCCATTTTAATGCTTTAAAAAATAAATAAATAATGCAACGTATAATTTCTCTCTCTTATTTACTTAATAAACTACTTGTATTGGGTTTCTGTAGTGATCTGGTGCATGCTCTGAATTGCCTCACTTACCCCTCTAAACAGCTTTTGATTGGTGTGTTGAGGTGCATGGAAATCGCAGGATTAAGCCCAGCTGGTGGCAATTAGTGGATTTGTGGAATGTACTTCCCATTCGTAAGAATGTACACTTGGCATCAAAACTTATGTGACTGATATTACAGCGGCACAACTTCCCTAAGAATGCACACTGTTTCTCACATATACAGAATGGAAGTTTTTTAAAAAACAAAACTTGAAAGCGTATCCACTGCTTAATCTTCCTACTGCAGACATGACTATGGTACTGAAGTTTGGAAGCCACACAGTAGCAATTATCTGGCTCAGTACCTCTTGCTAGCAAGAGACATACAGGATCTATGCATAATACCCAAATTCAAAAGCCTTCTCAAGAAGCATAACCACAACAGAGGCTGACAGAAGGTAGATCGGGATCCAATGGCAGATCTCTGGGGGATAATCAGTAGTGCCATAGAGTTGGCAGGAGCCCGGTAGGTAGGAATGGATGGATCTACCAATTTAGCTTCTCCCAGACTTTCATTTTTCCAATCTAAAATTAAGTTCTCCCTTTTTGACAGCAACTTGCCAAAACACACGCACACACACCTCTACAAAATCCTCGTAAATTCACAGCCTTTTAGTGCAATTTTTTCATACTGCCTCTGACAGCATAACCATCGAAACCTTGACACTTCCCTCTCCCTCCCTCCTCATTCCTCACATACAAGGCATGCTTTAAACTGCTATCACGTTAGGACACCTCAGTAATGAAGAAAGATGATGGGCAAATGCTAAACCTATTAAGCAGGTATGGCTGCGAAGTATTAAAATCATGTGAACCATCTGTGATTGCCATCTCCTTTAGATTCAGATACACACGCCCTTTGGCTGATGGCCCCTGTTCCTCTAGGGCTCTCTTGCCCTGTTTTCACAGGACTCAGAGCTCCTGAAAATATGCTGCACTGTGTCTAAGGTTATGTACACATTAGCAGCTTGAAATACAGGAAGGTTGTCCCCCCCGCCCCCCCGCTGCATTTGAAGTCACTGCACACACCAGAGAGGGAGTTGGAATGTAGAGTAAACCCATTACCCGATTTGTTTCCAAACTCTGCTTTGCTGAAGTGGTCATCTGTGCATCCACAATGGCTGCCTGAAATGTACACACCTTAACTTTACCCTAAGCTCCCGTTTTCTAATGGGATGCAAGCTGGTTTGAGGAATCAAACAGGAGTATTTCTCAATAAGCTACAGCCTACAGGACACCTACGAATTGTGGCTGATGTCATGCGTACTTGGCTTCAAACACCAGCAGTGGGAGCATGCTGGAGCCAGAGTACATGGTAATGTATACACAGCCTGAGACGGTCAGGCATTTTTGGTGGTAGCGCCTGTGCTGGTAGAATATGGCTTGAGGCACCAGAACAGAGACTAATACCAAGATGGGGAGTGTGAGCCAGAAAGCCAGGATCAACAGGAGAGGTTAGGTTGTTCTACTAACTAAATGGAGTTCTCAGTCCCATTTGTGACTCTATGGGTCCATTCTCATTTATAGTACAGCTGTGGTCTAAACCACTGAGCTTCTTGGGCTTGCCGATCAGAAGGTTGGCGGTTCGAATCCACACAATGGGGTGAGCTCCTGTTGCTCGGTCCCTGCTCCTGCCAACCTAGCAGTTCGAAAGCGCGCCAGTGCAAGTAGATAATTAGGTACCGCTGTGGGGGGGGGGAGTTAATGGTGTTTCCATGCGCTCTGATTTCCATCACAGTGTTCTGTTGCACCAGAAGTGGTTCAGTCATGCTGGCCACATGACCTGGAAAGCTGTCTGTGAACAAACGCCAGCTCCCTCAGCCTGAAAGGGAGATGAGCGCTACAACCCCATAGTCGCATTTGACTGAAGTTAACTGTCCAGGGGTCCTTTACCTTTTACCTTATGTGGTGGCACTGCAAGACTGTCACCAGGGCAACACATACTCTAAAAATGAGCTATGGAGAACTGGTGCCTACACAAGTGGGGGACACTTGCAGCCACTATTAGGGTATTTGCACAATACTAGTAGCATGCCTTTGAAGGGGGCACTGGAGTGTGGCAAACTGCAGGAGTTTGATTGATTGCTTTTGATTTAGAATGTTATTTTAATGCTGATGTCTTAAGTTAATAACACTCTGTGTGTGTGATACCTGTTTTGCAAACTGGCTGAAGAACGTTTTTTACCTTTAAAAGAAGATATTAAACAACATAAAATAAATTCGTAAAAATAAGCTCCCTGTCCTTATGTTCAGGGCCAGACCAACTGTAGAAACCATCCAAGTGCTTGGACAGAAAGAAACACTTTTAGGGGCATGGACAAAAGGCCTCTTAAAACAAAAGGGGGTTCTTTTTAAAACCAGGCCAACCTTCATTTTGTCAAAGGAGAAGTAGTAGCTCGTATTTCTGCATAAACTAAATAAGTAGACCACAGTAGGCATTTTGAACCCCACTTATTCAATGGTTTATCCTGAAACCATGGCTCATTCCCTCTACCACATGTATACACATGTCCATACAAATATTGCACATTATGGGTACTTCCAGATGAGAGTTTACTCTGGAATTTTTGCTGCTCAAAGCCATAGGGTTTTGTTTCATTGGTTTGTTGTTGTTGTTGTTTGCAGCATCCACACCACGTGGCATCATCAAAATGCCAGCCTTACCATGGAAAATCTGATAAATAAATAAAATTGGACAAGTGAGAAACTGCAAAAGTGAAATGGACCGATTTGCACATCCCAAGCGTGCACAACAAATCACAGAATAGCAATTAATATTAATGACCGAAAAATGAGAATGGGTGGAGGTTAACTTGCTAGATGTGCAAATGGAACCATTTGCAGTACACATTTCCCATCTAGAAGCAACAAAGACTGCTCCCTGCCTGCCCTTTTCATCTGTCGTATCAGCGCTCTGTGATAAGAAATAAGGAATGTTTAAGTAAATGCTTAATTCCATAATGGATCTGGTTCTACAAGCTGCGGTTGAAACATGTTCAGTAACATCTACTATCAGCATTTATTTGACCAGGGGATGTAAGAGATTGTTCGTAGTGGAACAGCTGGACGACTAGAATATATGCATGATGTTGTGCAATCACATGTAATGGCAAAATGCTTTTGTGGGGTTAGACCTGTTTATGCTATAATCTGACCAGAGGATTCAAATAATCTTAGTAATAGTTTGAGGCTCATATTAGGGCTGCCATATTTCAAGAGGTAAAAGTCTGGACACAAAAAACTGTTGAGCTTCTGCCACTGCTAAGCCTAAGCTGCCCAAGCCTGAACCAAATTTTTTAAAACCCCAAATCCAGGGCATGTGCTTTAAAGTGTAAAAATCCCCCTGGATGGGCATGTGGGACTGCCAAAAGAGGACATGTCTGGGAATTCCCAGAAATATGGCAACCCTAGATATGCCAATAATTATTAGGGGATTCTTTGCCTCAGATTCTAAGAGGCGACTTTCTCATTTGGCTTGTTCCAAAAGAAGCATACACCCTCCTTCATCAGATATAGGATGGTTTATATTTAAAGAAACACCTTCTTTGTTTTAAGATATCTCCCCCCCCCCAATATCTTTAACTACCAGGATTTATAGTTTTTAGTCATTTGTGAGATCACCCTCAACTTAGACTATGATCTTTTCTTTTAATTGTTGTGCCGAAGAATGTTAGGTGCAACCACAAAGAGCCTTCATCTCTCATCTTGTAGGCAGTTTCCTTTGATTCACTCGCACAAGCCAGTGAAGGGATAGCATAACTCATCTTTGATCTTCCAATAGCACTATAAAGAGCGCTTAGCCATTCTTCTCAGCTTCCACAAGTGAGTCAACTGGGAATTGCTATTAGGCAATATGCAAGGGTGTTTCATAGCTGAGGTTTACACTGCCTCTGATCACCTTTCATGCTGTTTCTGCAAATGTCTGATTGATGTTGAAGCAGGAGAGAAAGTATGAGGAAGGTATTGGAGATGCAAATGAGAATTCTGACCAATGTAGATGTTTATATTTAATATTGCTAGGCTTTAAGTCTTGTGTGAAAAGGCTACGAATGTGAACTGGCACACATCCCAGATGTGGGACATTTGTGATCTCAGCCATTATATATGACAAATGCAACAGGACAGGAGTGAGTGCTCTAGACCAGAAGGATTGCAATCTGCAAGTTCTCCACCTCTGTCTCCTGTGACAGCTGAATTTGCAGCTGCAAACTTCTGAAAGTCGGAGCTTTGATTTTTATGTTAGGCTGGTTCTTGGTTGCTTCTATTAATTTTTCCAGTTTTACAGCTGCCTTGATTCCGTTTGATGTGGGCTTTTCTTATAATGTTTTTTCTGTGCATATTTTTGTGTTTCTAAGCTCTTTTATTCACAGATAGGCACTTTGGGCACCTTCATTTGAAGGAGAAAAGTGGGGTATAAAATACTGCTTTAAAACAAGTACAAAGCAGACTGATCACCACCAGCAGATAAATGTACACATGACGGATTGCCATTTGCAAAACTGTAGTGCCTGGCTGGTGGGAAAATGCAATCCACTGATGTATAAACACCAATGCAGTAATAACTGAGTTTCACTCAAGATGCATATGTGTCTTACCCCGCTGTGATCATTAAATAAATTTTAAATTGCTGTAGTCACATCATATAGTTAAAATATATTACCCATCAAAACCCTAAAGTTTAGCATGGGTTATAATGTACTTTATTTTTCTTTCCTTTTTGTTTAAGATCAAAGAGATTCTACATAAGACATGATTAGGGCTGGCTTGTTGGGCTATTTAAATCTTGTATTTTGTAGGCTTTTATTGCCGTGTTTCATGTGTTCTATTTTGGGAGTTTATGTTTGTTTCGAATCTATGTTGCAACCTGCCCAGAGCCTCCAAGCCAGGGTGCGATAAAATTCCCCAAATCCTCGTCTATATCCTGTTGCGACCTTAAGGTGAGTCTAAAATGATGAAGACCTCTGGAGAGGTTTTCTTGGTGGCTGCTCCATTAGCATAAAATTCCTACCATCAGCAACATAGGACCATCAAGGTATTCCAGGCAGCATGCAAGATTTAGGCTGCAATCCCATTCACATTTACCTGTGAGTAAGCCCCACTTAACTCAACGGGACTTACTCTTCAAGATTGCACCATTAAACTATTACCCAGATAAGAGTAATATTTTTAAAACAAACAAACCACCCAACATTTTTAGTCAAGTAAAAATGTGACTCAATTAACCAGGGTAGTAGCTTTAAAAAAGAAATATAAGTATGTATAAAAAGTGCAGATGGCAAGCATCGTCAGAAGGCAGGTATCCAAATTTTTTTATTCACACTAGAATGTTTCCCTTTCAAAGCTGAATCTTGATTTGAAATATGAACACGCCCTCTAAAAATTATGGGAAATCCATGGCCCTCCAGATTTTATTGGACTACAACTCTCATCATCCCTGTCCATAGACCATGCTGGTGGTTCCTGCTGGAAACTGGAGTCCAGCAATATCTGAAGGGCCACAGGCTTCCCAGCCTCTGCTCAAAAAACAAAAGATTGTTTACTCCTCGCAAAATTACAATTCCCAATATCCCTTACCAAACTACTGTATCCAGAATTATTTGAGGAAAATAATGCTATTCAAATGTGCTGTGTTAAAGGTTTAGCATATACAAGCGCTGGATTTTGGAGGTTTCGGCCGTTCCCCACCACAGGACTCCAAACTTGGGAGCAGGGAGCAAACAACAACAACCCCTATGTTTATAAGGTACCTACTAAGAAAATTCATTTTAAAAAGCATCAGTACCAGAAGGAATTTTTGTGAAAATAAGAAATATTTGAGGGGGGCACCAAATATTGTCCTTGCTCAGGGGGCCATATTACCCAAGTCTGCCCCCATGTGTAACACAGTCTGTGTGCCTGTTTAGTCTGCTGTTTTAGTTCTAACTGCTGGCAAGCAACTTCAAAAGCCTGCAGGTCTCGGAACTTGGGGTTCTTTGTTCTTAAACTGGATATGGACATCTATTCAAATGCCTTCACGCAGAGATGTGATGGCTGTCCTCTGTAAAGCAGACTTTCTGACCATTCTCCAGCAAAGGGAAGCCAAGTTTCTCCAGGTCTCTGACACACTCCATAAGAGATTCTAGGGACATATCCACACCATTCATTTGAAGCACCTGGCTTCCACAAGAGAATCCTGGGAACTGTAGTTTGTTAAGGGTGCCGGGAATTGTAGCACAGCTCCCAGAATTCTTTAGTGGAAGCTGTGCACTTTAAATGTATGGGTGCGGATGTTACCTAGATTCAACATTCCCTGCTTGAAATCTTACCAAGCAGGTGCTGGTCAGTATAGACAATATTGAGTTAGATGGACCAATGTTCTAGGGTGTTTCTTATGTTCCTAAAACACTAGAAAGGTAAAAACGCAAGTATTATTTAATTGTCTTGCATAGTAATTGGTTGCACTTTAACAGTGTGATTACTTGCTCTGAGCATTCAGGATGAAGAGACGATAAAAATCTAAAAAGCACATTCATCCTAAATGTAGCTAAACCTCATGTGCAGGCCACAAAATGCTCAGTTCAATTTGAGCTCCACAGCAGAGATTAAAGTGTAGCCTTGATGGTATCTTTAATTGGATTAAATTATTTTGTGGTGAAGTGTACATGCTTTGGATTCACGGCTTCCACTTGAAGATTTACACATTTTGAAAGTCCGAAGGGAGAGGAAGGGACGTCATTTGCCTCCTTTCATATTACAAGGCAATGGGTGCCCGTAACTCTTGCACAACCACATAGCACTCTAATCCAGCAATGTTCTCAAAACAGAAGCACCGCCTTTCTCCAGAGGGACCCACATGCACCCAAAGAAGCAAATAACATTTATGACACTTATTAATACATTTGTGCATTTCTTAAAGAATGAAATGCGTGGCAGCAAAAAAACCAACAACTCATTTTCAAATGGCCACTTTACGTTGCCAGAAGTGTGAAGTAGCAGAAATTGAGATGTCTAATTAAGGCATATGGATAGCACAGACTGGAACGGGATTAACAATTATCCTTCTCCCCAATGAACTCTGGAGACTGTTGTTTTGCAATGGAGGCTAGGGGTCACTTAACACAGAATTTTAATCATCTTCACCAAACTACAATTCCCAGAATTCTTGGGTGGAAGTCATGATAATTAAAGTGGTATAGAAGCACAAAATTTGTTGCATCTGATAGACAGGGATGGTGTTGGTATGGATTTAAACTAGAATTAAAGATCAACAAATGTCATGAATCATTTTGCACCTTTGGTTGTTTATGCTTTTATTAAGTGCAAAAAAAGAGAGTGTAGGTGAGGTTTCTCAGCATCTTAAAAGGGTTCTTGAACTGTAATAACAATTTTAAATGATTATTGTGGCTCAGCTCTATTAAATTTTAAAATGAGTTGCTCAGGGTACACCTGAAGGACACAAGTGTTTAACCTCTGAAATATAAAGTGAGGTTCATACAGGAACACATATTTGCAAAGAAAGACTATTTGTTCTAAATGGTCACATAGCTAATGTGACTAACAGGTTTTATATTTTGGTTTTGGTTATT
Source organism: Podarcis cretensis (assembly GCF_951804945.1). Classification (NCBI taxonomy): domain Eukaryota; kingdom Metazoa; phylum Chordata; class Lepidosauria; order Squamata; family Lacertidae; genus Podarcis; species Podarcis cretensis. Next base: position 23,972,509 of record NC_137182.1, on the reverse strand, counting down.
TGGATCATTGCGTTTTAGAAGCACAGTCCATTGTAAAAGTTTATGGCTTGAATCTACACATTTTCTGTCACATTTGTACTCCACTTTCTTGGTATTCTTCTTTTACTCTCGTTAAATAGGTACATGCTTGAGTATAACAGGGCAAGCCAGTGATACGGAACCTGTGGCCCTCTAGATGTTAATGGACTTCTACTTCCATCATCCGTGATCCTTGGCTGTGCTGCCTGGGGCTGATGGGAGATGTAGTCCAACAACATCTGAGGGGCCAACGGTTGGACACTTATGTCCTAAGCCATACATGGACTACAGCTCTCAGCATCCCTAACCATTTGTCATCTGGCTGGGGCTACTGGGAGTTGAAGTTGACCATATCTGGAGAGCATCAGCCCAGGAAAGGCTGTACTAGGTTTGCAATACCATTTATAGTCTAACAGAGCCAAAGTATATTTAATGGTAAACATGTGATTTACTTATGTGTCTGTTACTAAAAAAGTAAATAGCAACTAGGGGTGACCGGATCAGGCTGAGGATGGAGGGAATTTCACTTTTCCCTCACCATAGTTCTTACACACCGAAACCATCAAAGTTGCTATTTCCATTGGGAGAGAAGCTTCCATTGGTACCAATAGGTTCAATGCAAATAACAGCTCTGTGTGTGTGTGTGTGTGTGTGTGTGTGTTTTTCATTGGAAACACAGTATGGAAGGAAAGGGTTAACACCCTTCTTGTACACCATGGTTCTGATCCCAGATCCCACCCCTTGCAGCTGCTGCTTCCTGTTGGTCCTCAGCTATGTCTGTCTACCCAGGTGTAACTTCCTCTCTCCCCTCCATCTTCCTTTCTGATATTTTATCCTTGATGTCTTATCATAGGAAAACAGGAAGCTGCCTTAGACCAAGACAGACTGTTGGCCCATCTAGGTCAGTACTCAGTACGGTCTTTTCTCACTGACAATGGTTTCAGACACGGTTCTCTCCCAACCCCAACCCAGAGATGCCAAGGACTGAACATGGGATCTTCTGCATGTGAATCAGATAGTCTACCGCTGAGCTACGGGCCTTCCCCACAACCTCAGGCTCAAATTAAACATGTTTACAGCTAAAATATTCACCTGTGTAAGCATTTCACGCCACTCCCATCTCCTTAGCATGCATCTCTCACTTGCGCTAATCCATATGCATTCAGTGTTGGCATGCCAGACATTCGTGGCCTGGGTGGACATGCATCTGGTGTGTTTGTTGACACTGTGCACATGGCACATTTAAACAAGGAGTGGCATGAAACACATTCATATGTAAGTGGTTTAGGCATGGTCCTTAACGAATTGCAATGATCCAGACTTAGGGTGCTTCCAGATTAAGGCTGAATATCATAAATGGGTTATTGAGATAGTGCAAATGGGTACCTGGCCATAGGTGTTTTGTTTTGTTTTAACTTAGTGGATTTCCTCCAGATGAGATAAATCTGAATTAAATTGGGGGCAGGGATAGGGGCCGGCATTTCGATGACAATGACATTATGTGGACTCTTAGGGGTGGGAAACTTGCATGCGTTAGGAGCACCAACCCTACAAGAAACACTCATTGGGAAGGACCCTACACTAACTGCATTCATTTCCACTAAAATCAATGAGAGCAATTTGTCTTTACAAACTTTACAAATCCCATGGCTTTTGATGGAAACGAAATACAACCAACTTAGCCTGGGTCCAACCCAATATGAAGTTCTCATCTTTCTTCCCAAGCCTTCCACTTCTCTTTATTTTTCTACTGACAGAATATCACTATCTACCTCTTCCTTTATATTAATGCAAGCACAGGGCCTTTTATAGGCACCTCCTTAATGCCCATCTTGGTTACTACAGTTTCCTTCTTCCTGGCTGCTTCTTGCAATTCTTCAGTTTTTGCCTCAGCCTAGAATTCTCCTCGCCCAACAATTCACCCCTCTCTCTGTCTATAACAGAGATGGGGAAGCTCTGGCCTACCAGGTGTTGTTGGACTACAGTTCCCATCAGCTGGGCCATTGTCCATGCTATCTGGGGCTAGTGGGAGATGATGGTCCAACAACGTCTGAAGGGCCACTGGTTTCTCTTCCTTCACCTGCATGATGGCCTCTTCAAATCCCTGCTATGGGCTTCCCACCCCCTCTTGCCTGTAGCACAAATCCATATCCTTACCTCTAAAGGTGTTTATGGCCTGCCCTGTCTTTCTAACCTTATTCCCAATATATCCCTGCTCATGACCTCCATTACTCCAGATCTACCACCCTCAGCTGTCATGTGCTCTCTTTAGTAGCTCTGCCCATTCACTATTCCTGCCCTTCAGTCCAAGAATTTTCTCCCGGAACACTTATATCAGGGCTGGGGAACTGTGGACCTCAAGTATTTGCTCAACTACAACTCCCATCATCCCTGAACGGAGGCCATGCTGGCTGGGGCTGACGGCAGTTAGAGTCCAATGACCTCTGGAGCGCTCTCTGTCCCTGAGTAGAATGGTGACACTTCTCTCCTTCTTTCACATTACCCCTCAAAGTCAATCTCTGAAGCAAAACCTTTACTTAAGCTTCCTTTCTCTCCCATCTTCATACCCAACAACAACAGAATTTAAGTTCTTTTAACTTATTTTGCTCCCATTCATCATTATTTGTTACCTAGCCTCTCTGATACCTCACCACTGTCAAACTTCTATGGGACTAATATATATTATTAAACAAAACAGGCTTTGTTTTATTTTTTCAGTCAGGGCTAGAATCAAACTGATCAGTGCGACTGTCTGAAAGCTTTAATGGCAGGTTAAATTTTGCACTCTCAATTAATTAGTAGGGATGACAATAAGTAAATAGTGGTAGGTTTTGCTCATTAAGTTGTTACAGTAGCATATTTAAAAGAGAAAGTGTCCCATCATCAGGATCCTTTAAGACTGCACCTGTGGTTTTGCAACTTTCATGTATATTTCATCAATTAATTAAGTACATGAAAGTCTTGTTCTAGTAGTCTGTTAAAACAAACCTCAGTCTAAATCTGTTCACAACGCTAATTGAAAAAATGTGCTTGAATTTTGAAACTGAGCCACAGTCTCTAACTGAAAGATAAATTGTCCGTAGACACTTGCAGAAGCACATCTAACATGCACCTACCGTATCATTTGACAATGGTGACCAAAGGTGCTTCCGGACGACTTGTTTACTAAGCACTCATTGAGAGGTTTGATGATGTTGCATCAAAGCAAGCATTATCCTACACTTTCCAGTGCATTTCCCTGTCACTTTCCTAACTACAAACGTTCTGATCTTTTGAGGAAGTGCATTTGCAAGACTAACCCAATTAACTATAATTGTGCAACATGAAATTGCTGGCATATGATTTCATCCCATCCAAAATTAGTGACTAGCCAGAGAAAACATGGCAACCATTAAAAAAACCCCAAACAAATCAGGGTTTGGGTACTAATGGGAATAGAATCTGTGCCCTGTGTTAGAGAAAGGTTGATGCCATTTGGATTTTGTAGCTCTGGCACCAAAGCACTGCCGGATTTACGTATAAGCTAAACAAGCTATAGCTTAGGGCCCTACTCTCTTGGGCCCCCCAAAAAAATTTAAAGGGAAAAACCTGGATGTACATTTCCAGAATATAAGATAATAAACAAAGAAATAAAACCTATATACAGCAACAGTATTTTGTGTTGTGTATGGATCTATTAGCTCCATAAATTACTGTATAGCATATATTCAACACAAAAAACAGCGACAATTTGTTATTGACAAAGGACAGCTGGACATATAAAGAAAGGGCCCCATTAACTTCAGTAGCTTAGGGCCTCATCAAACCTAAACCTGGCCCTGCACCAAAGAGTCTTAGACCAATCTTGGGAACTAGATTAGGTTTCTAGTAGAGAAAGTAGAGCTATGTAGAGTCTGTTCTTATGATCATCCAACACAGATCATTAGATTGCTCAACCATTTTTAATTGGGGAAATATGGGTTGAGTGATAATGCTTTTATGTCCTTCCCACACACTCCTACTCTGGCCGCGTGGCAAACTATATATGTGATTGCTTCAGCATATACCTAGTTCCTTTCCGCTCATTGGATGGCCACATTTAATTCTGCCCGGCAAAGAAACACCAAGTCCCTGTTGGGGTGTGCCAATGTGCCCACAGGAGGGGTAGTTACAGTCTTCCATTAACTTCCCCACGTCTCACCACAACCAGCATCGCCATAATAATAATGGATTGGATCTAGAAAAAGCTTCTTGATGTTGAAATCAAGGTAGGCACTGCCTTCACTTAGGTCACTTCCAGATGACCTGCTTACTAAACATTCATCCATGTTGATTTGCAGTGCGGTTAGACAACATTGGCTATTTATTGACAAGTTTATGGAGAGGACAGATGATGTTGTGTCAAGGCAAGTGTTATCTCACTCTTTCCGATGCATTTCCCTGTCTCTCTCTTTATCTCAAAAAGTCCAATCTTTTGTGGAAGCCGGATTGTCGTGCAATATTTTGCAATCACCTGCAATGGCATAACCTGAATTTGTTGAATCCCACCCAAAATTAGCAGCAACCAGGAAGAGTCTTTAGCTTCAGTGGAAATGTAATCTGGTTTCAAACTGTAATATCTTCAACTGAAGCAAAGCCTGTGTGTGCTCAGCTGTGTTTTGCTTTTTTTTTTGGTGAGCCATGGCATTGTGGGAGGAAAAGATATATTAGAGGAAGGGGGATAAAAATGGCTAAACTTAATGAAAGTATCCCGTTTGAGGAAGTGGCTCAACAAGTGAGGCAGATCCACAATGCTAGCTTCCCAGCAGTTACGTCAGTGTGCTGCAAATGCACAAACTTTTGTAAAGTTATTTTGTAAAGTTAGGTTATTGTATTTTAGTGTTTTGTTGGAAGCCGCCCAGAGTGGCTGGGGGGACCCAGACAGATGGGCGGGGTATAAATAATTTATTATTATTATTATTATTATTATTATTATTATTATTATTTGCCAATCACCCCACAATCTAGAATCATAGAATTGTAGAGTTGGAAGGGACCCCAAGGCTCATCAAGTCCAGCCCCCTCCAATGCAGGAATCTCTCCCAGCAAGCAACACTGCCCCACCTCCTGGGAAGCTAGCATAGTGGTCCTGCGCCATCCAGCTTCTACTTGCTTACTCTTGCCTCTACCTCCATGTTTCTCCTGCTGTTGTCACCCTGCACCAGACTGTAAGCTTTTCGGGGGCAGGAACCATTTTCTGCTACTTTTTCTACAACAGCTACTATGTTTTACCTCCACTGTTAAAGGCAGCATGCCTCCAAATGTCAGTTTCTGGGAAATGGCAAATGAGACTCGCTTGTGGGCTTTCCACAGGCATCTGGCTGGCCACTGCGAGAACAGGATGCTGGACTAGACGGGCTATTGGCCTGGTTCAGCAGGCTCACCTTATGTTCTCACGTTGCTCAAAACACCACCTGCACCAATGGTTTGTAATGGGCATCCAAGGAACCAGTTACATTATCACCGTAGCACATTGAGGTTACGCCCTGAAAGGACCTGTGCAGAACTCAACATACGACTCTGCACACTGAGTCTTTCACACTGAGTCTTTCACTGAGTCTTTCATACTACAGTGGTACCTCAGGTTAAGAACTTAATTTGTTCTGGAGGTCCGTTCTTAACTTGGAACTGTTCTTAACCTGAGGTACCACTTTAGCTAATGGGGATTCCCACTGCCGCCACGCCACTGCCGCACAATTTCTATTGTCATCCTGAGGTAAAGTTCTTAACCCAAGGTACTACAGTGGTACCTCGGGTTACATACGCTTCAGGTTACAGACTCTGCTAACCCAGAAATATTACCTCAGGTTAAGAACTTTGCTTCAGGATGAGAACAGAAATCGTGCAGCGGCGGCGCAGCGGCAGCAGGAGGCCCCATTAGCTAAAGTGGTGCTTCAGGTTAAAGAACAGTTTCAGGTTAAGAACAGACCTCCAGAACGAATTAAGTTCTTAACCCAATGTATTACTGTACTTCTGGGTTAGCAGAATCTGTAACTTGAAGCATCTGTAACCTGAAGCGTCTGTAACCTGAAGCGTCTGTAACCTGAGGTACCACTGTACTGAAATACGGTAGTGATGTGCCCTACTTTCCAGTCCTGTATTTGAAGGGTTTGCCCAGCTGAAACTAAATTCCCCTAAGAAGGGAGAGTAGTTGCCTCGATAGTTGCTTATCATTGGTTAGTACCAACCAGGGCAGCAGACTGAGCAGGCAGGCACACAGGTCACCAGGCTACAGTCTCCTCATTATGATGAGAAATATAAATATTGCTAACGTGTGGAAATATATTGTGGAAATCTGTGCTGTCCACTTTCAGGATGATTTGTAGCTTGTTTTCTCCTGCTCCAGAGGGTAGGACCCGAAGCAATGGCTTCAAGTTATAAGAAAGGAGATTCTGACTCAACCTCAGGAAAAACTTTCTGGCAGCAAGAGCTCTTTGACGGCGAATTGTGGATTGTGCTGGCTCTCCTTCCTTGGAGGTTTATAAGCAGAGGTTGGGCGGCCATCTGTCATAGATGCTTTAGCTAAAGTCGCTGCATTGCAGATGGTTGGATTAGATGACTGCCAAGGTCCCTTCCAACTTTACAAATCTATGATTCTATGTCCTTATAGAATCATGGGGAACAACCTAAGCTGAACCCACATTCATTACATCAGTGCTCAAGCAGTTTTAGGCTTAGTTCTGCGTACTGTACAGCAAAGCAGTTGCATGGTGGATCACACACTGTATGGGCCAAGCTTTCCATGTCCTGCCTTCCCAGTGTGTTTGTTTGGCTCTGAACTGGTCCTGAATGAATCCTATTGCACCTACCCACAGGCCTCTTTATCCAGCTCTCAGGTCAGGACTGTCTCCTCAGGCTCACTGCTCACTGGCCTACCTAAGTGAAGGCCTTCAGTGTTTTTGCCTTGCTGGAATATGTCCTTTCAACTGCGATACTGCCTCTTGTTTGCCTGTATGGAGACATACGTGTGTGGGAATGTATGGGTGTTATGTCAAAGAAATCTTTTTACTTCTGCATGGCACAAAGGTAGCCCATTGCACAAAGACCACATTTTGTTAGGACCCAAGACGGCAGCTTGGCAGATGACAAACCTACAGATATTTGGTCCCTCTGTATTATATTGCTTCCTATAGTACTTCTTCTGGAAAATGCAGGTCTTTTCTGTTACACGGGGGGGGGGGGGGGAGGCAACATGGATGTGCTTTTTGCCGTCAGTGCAGTGGGCAGTCTGAGTAGCTGACACACTCAACACCTCTAAACTTGTTATAAGTATATGTTTCAAGAAACACATTCATACATTTTGGAGTTGGTGTGGTCCAAAAATCAACTTCAGATGGGACTTAGGTGACCTTTCACAAGTCACTGTTCCCTCAGCCTCTTGCAAGGGATAGAGGAATCTGGCCATTTTTGTTTCTCTCCGTTTCTAATTTTTCCAGTCCAGAATTCAGGTCGCCATATTTCTGCATCAATTTGAGGTGGGGTTTTTAAAGTCCCCACGAAAATTTGACAGCATTTTAGTGCCCACTTCTCCTAATGAATTCTTTTTGTATGCCATTTTGCAAAATAGACACATTCTTGCAAGCAATTTACCATAACCTAAAGTGCATTCATGTTATTTTCATTAAGTTTGTATTAGGGGAAAGTATGCAAAAAATATATGCTTTTTTGCATACTTTCCCTTAATGCACACTATTTTGTACAAATGTTTTTGGTTGATGTGGTGCACTACAAAATCCCAAGAAGCGCAAATGTCTAAGAAAAACTGTGTTTTAGATTGCATATTATTTCAGAAAGCACAAATAAGGTAGATTCACATTAAAAGGCAATCCAAACTGAATTTTTCCCGCATCACATTTGTGAAGACACACACACACACCAACTGCAATAGTGGTGAACACTTCTGGCCTCCTTTACAGGTTATGCTATACAGTCTATTGGGGTTGATGTGAACAATGCACCTTGAACCCTACTGTAATTTATTAATTCTTATTAAAGCTTATTACAAATGGTAGCCTTTCCCATGCATGGAAATTTACCTCTGTGTAAGTAGGACAAAATTAGCACATGTATTGGTTCTGTGTGTGAGAACTGGAGTAAATTAAAAAGAGGGAGAGGAGAAAAACAAAAAGAAGTAGGCCATCATTCAAGATACATCCAACAAATCTACCTCGGGAGTTATGTCTTCCCCTATCACAGGGGAGCAATTCTGTGCTTATGGCTACCAGTCAGGTATCCAGGAATTAGGTAGCCATAGCCAGTCTCACCTCCCCAGAAATAGCTGACTAGAGAATTGTAGATGTGCATTGGTCATGTTCATGAAGCACAAAACATATTTTACAGGCATTCTTTTGTAACCTAAAAATTGAAACAACTCTCTGGTTACAACACAGCAGTCCTGGTTCCCTTGTTCACACAGGTGGCCCTAACACGAGTCAGAGTGATGTGAGTGCTTCAGGCGGCAGATGATGTTCTCCATTAAGGGCAGCAGGGTGAACATAGACAGATCTGATATTAGCTATGGGGAAAAAGGTTCTCCAGTGCCAGCATCGTTGAGATAAATGAGAGCTGCACACAAGCACAGGAGTAAGAACGAGCAAAAGTTAACTGTGCCTAATTTGGTTCGTGGGCAACGCGAAGGCATTCAATCAACAGACTGCTGGCACCACCTTGATCCAGCCATCACTGAGAACACAAGATCTATGACTGAGTTGGGCTGGCCCCTGAGACCGAACCCTCAATGGTAGGATACACCTTTGTGTTTCTCATCTCTCTCCCAATTCTCACCTGCACGTCTTCTTCTCTACAGTGACGGGGTCCCACAAGAAAAGCATGGAGCTGCCACAAGTTACGTTGGGAATTGTGGGATCAGGAGAACTCTGTGCATACACCGCTGTGCTCAAGACAAGGCATTTGGTGCCCATGCTTGAGGAGCTTTTCACAGAGGACACAGGAGTCAACCCAGGTTTGCCACTGTGCACATACACAACAGAGCACTGCAGCCAATCCCCACACTCTGAATGTACCTGTGTGAGACATGTGTTTTCAGAAATATGTCACGTTCACATTTTTGGGTATACCCTTTAATACATATACCTAAAAATGTAGCGTGTAAAGAGGCCCTGAGATTCTTGTAAGATAAACCAGCCTTTACTGACCAGGTGCCCTTCAGATGTTTTGGATTACCACTCTCATCAGCACCAGCCACCACACTTGCTGGACCCCAAGGCCGAAGTCTAGGGCCCTGAAGCCCAGCACACAAACAGCCCACATGACTACTCAGAGAATGGTAGATGAAGGCGATAGTGGCAAACCGTTTCAGAGGCAGCACCCTTTCATCTTCTTCCTTTTAAATTATAGCCGGGAGACAGATGGCTGTGGATGTACATGGTTACCGATGCCCATTTTTTTGTTTTTACTTTAAAATTTTATTAACCCATTGGTGCAACAAACTGGTGCTTGTTCCCAAAGAAATGTGTTTATGATCAGGGCAGCAGCAGAAAACTCCATACAAGTTGTAGGCGACAATATATGGGTGGCTCAAGGCTGGGGTAAACCATGACATTACTATCTATCTATCTATCTATCTATCTATCTATCTATCTATCTATCTATTACTTAATTCCATTTATAGGTTGCTTCCTATGAAACATCTTGAAATGATTTAACCATGATTTAACTCAATAAGACTGCATTCAGTCCTTTCATTTATAATATTTTTGCAAAGTATTTAAAATGCACTTCTGGGCGGCGGGGGTGGGGGGGAGAGGCTGTGCTCATCTTGGACTGACTTCCTAATGTTTTTGCAGATATACATTCCACTACCCCACAATATAATGAGAAAATTAATTTTGAAATGTGATCATTCTCTTTCAAGGCTATGGTTTTTGTTTTGTTTCTCCAGGAGACACCTAGTTGGGTTGATCCTGTTTTTCCACATTAAAGATACTTCTTAATGGGATTAATTTCAAAATACGAGAGCTGCATCTTTTGATATCCAGATCAAACCAACACAAATGAGACATACCACCCAGACCTTTTCTGGGTTTGAAGTGTGAGAAATCTAACTTTTTATAAAATGATGATTTTTAAAAATAAAAACCAGCTTCCTATATCATTTATATATCCTTGTTTTTATCTGCATTGATTGTATTCATATAGATACACAAACATACCCCCCTTATAATTTCTTTAAACTGGCATGCTTTTTTTAAAAAAAAAACTCTCATTTTGAAATGTGTCAAAAATGTAATCGTATTTTATTCATTTCCTAAACTTGTGTAATTGCGCTAAACCAGCTTTTCATCAGTCTTTCGGTTCATTATTTTAAATAGGTATTTTTGCAACTTGATGTTTTGCATGCTTACTTGGAAATATGTTCTCCCTGAGTTCAACTGGACCTAAGTGCGCACAGGGTTGCAAGCTCAGCTACATTGCTTTGAATGCCTCACTAAACAAAAAGTACAGCTAACTAAATTATAAACTGCTTTAAAAAATGGTTTCAAAGGTTTGCATAATTCAGAGCAGTGCTAGCAGGAGGGCTTCCTTAATACAGAATTAAATGACAGGATATGGACCACCAAGTTGGATGTTTAAGTATGTGGCAGATCTTATTACAATGCTTCAATGAATTATGTCTCCCAGCCTTTGACTGGACTTAACCATCCAGGGGTCCTTAACCTTCACCTTTTTATGGGGTAGGTGGCGGTGGTTTGAGAACATTTCTTTACTATTTTATCCACCTGTCATTATCGGTAGAAGATGACCCAAGTTTTGGGTCACTTTATGGCACCCTTGGTCCACCTGTGACTTTAGCATCTGCCTGGGAAGAGCTGTCTTCCAAAACAAAACACACACAGAGAGAGAAAGAAGAGACAGAGAGAGGATAAAAAAAAAAGTTTAGTTACATACTTGTTTAGAGTGACTGGTAGGAGCAGCGATCCTCCAGCAGGTCTTTCCACATTGGTTTGTCAGGCAAATTGTGTTGCTGTCTCCAAAGCAAAATCCAGAATCCAGTGAAGTGAGGCAGTCCCGGTAGAGCACTGAGAGGGAATGTGTCAGAGGCAAGTTAGGCAGGTATATGCAAGTGCCACTCCAGGAGTGACTGGTTCAAGCACTCACAGCAGGGAAGGAGCCAGGATAGAGCCAAACCCCACCTCTCAGCCCCACCCACTACCTGCTGATTTTAACCCTTTCAGTCACGGACAAGTGCCTTGGCAGTGGGTCTCCTTTGTAAAAGACAGTACGTACACACATAAATAGATATGTATTACATATGTAAGATGGGAATATACACATCAACATCTTACCTGTTGCAACTTGAGTGGGCTAGAGCCCACTTTTTTTCAGATGCACAAACAGGATAATTAGATGCAGAAAGCTGTGGTCTCTTTCCTCTGCTTCCTCCGAAACTTCGGTTCATTAACTGCGGTGACATGTTTGGTTGCTGTTGTTTTCGTTCTGCGGTACAGAATGAGAAGTTCACACTGGAGTGCTTGGATTTGCTCCATTTTCTTTAAAACGGTGGTTAAAAAACCAGAGATACTGAGAATAATGCTGCGTACCTAGAAGCCAACCGCTTTCCACAGCTGTGCTCCCAAACTTCAGATATGTATGGACTGGATCTAGATATGTATGGACTATCTAGAGCTTGCACTCTGCACGTGATTAATGGCTCTCTCTTACAGAATCAAAGAATTTTAAAGTTGGGACCCTGAGAGTCTTCTAGTCCAATCCCTTGCAATACTGGAATCTCAGCTAAAATACATGACAGATGGCCATCTAACCTCTTATTAAAAATCCCCAAGGAAGGAGAGTCCACTGCTCCTTGTGGAAGTGTGTTCCACTGTTGAACAGCTCTTACGGCCAGAAAGTTCTTCCTGATGTTTAGTCAAAATCTCTTTTCTTGTGGCTTGAATCAATTGGTTCAAGTCCTTGCCTCCAAAACAGGGGCTGAAACACAATAGCTAACAGATTAGGACTGGATATAAAGAAACCAAGTTTTGAGCCCTGATTCCTAATAGGAGACCGTTTCAGTCTATCAGCAGCACACTGCTACTGATTTACTGTGGCTATATTTGCACAAACAAACATCAAAGGGAGGCTCTTAACAGGAAAGTAAGGTCAAGGTAAAGCGTAAAGGGACCCCTGACCGTTAGGTCCAGTCATGGACGACTCTGGGGTTGTGGCGCTCATCTCGCTTTATTGGCCGAGGGAGCTCGCGTGCAGCTTCCAGGTCATGTGGCCAGCATGACTAAGCCGCTTCTGGCGAACCAGAGCAGCGCATGGAAACGCTGTTTACCTTCCTGCCAGAGTGGTACCTATTTATCTACTTGCACTTTGACGTGCTTTCGAACTGCTAGGTTGGCAGGAGCAGGGACCGAGCAACGGGAGCTCACCCCGTCGTGGGAATTCGAACCGCCAACCTTCTGATCGACAAGCCCTAGGCTCTGTGGTTTAGACCACAGTGCCAGAATTTCAATTCATGAAAAAAGTTCAGTTCTAATCATTTAGGGCTGGATAAAGACAATGGCTTCCTGACTGCGCCAGCCCATTGAGAGGGGGAGCTATTAAGCTTCCCTCCTGACACTGCCTCTCAGCTCACTACAACTTTGCCCTAACCAAGCCTCATGCCACTTCTGCTCCCCCCAATATGGGCTGCTACTGTTTCATGTACCATTACAGACCTTCATTAACTCATGTTGCCAAGCTGATAGATTTATCACCTATCACTGCTCTTACAAAAGGGCCACTTTACTTATGCTGCATACATCTTGCTGTAACTGAATTGTAACTGACTCTTATTTCTTGCATTTCATTTCCCTCTGATGTCCGCACTAACAAATTCCCCCCTCCCGTGTGCATGTACCTGCAATTGAGGATTACACTTCGTGTTTCCATAAAAGCTTATGCCGTAATAAATACATTCGTCTTCCAGGCACCACAAGACTCTTTGTTGTTTTCCCTGCAACACACAAACTTAACCCAGCAACCTTTCTCGTACTGTATGTCGTGCACTGATGGGAATTAGATAAATGATAAATAGTAATAATAGCAACAATACCCAATTATATACGGATTTTTGCTCTTTATTTCAGGCATTGGGGACTGAACAAAATAAGTCTTGGAGAGGCTGAAGCTGAAGTAGAAAGAAATGGCGACATTAATTCAGGCAGTTTCTATTGAAGACAGGTTGGCTGGTTACATTAAAAGGATTAGAGAGCAATCAGCATTCCGCAATAACCAAAGAGAAAAAAAACCCTGAAGCAAAATAAACATTTAAAAAGCCACCAACCAACTGACCCTCTGCTGGAGGTCACAAAAAGGTTACATGGGAATCAACTCATGGTGAAGGAATGTTTTCCCCCTTCTCCTCTCAACCCAGGGTTTTGCTCATTCATGTGCATTAAATGGTATTGTCGGCTGTGCTGAGCAAGAAATGGATGCTACTTTATTGGTTTACAATGGAGAATGCTGGGAGTGTAAGCTTTTAGGTTACACAGAGTTCATCTTTGGGTGTAGGCATTCGTTTTTTTTTATTTTTTAAGGATAGTATTGCACGCCTGGCTGGAAGTTAGCCCAATAAATAATTTTGCTCCTCCTGGGTTGGATCCAGATGGGAGTTAGACTAATCTTTTTACGTAGATTTAAAAGGGCCACGAATGTAGCTACCGTAATTTGGTCTGGATTAGGGATCAAATGATCTATCAACGTTGGTTCTCTGTTTCTCATTTTTCAATCTTAAATTTAGTTTACAGCAATTTGCAATTAAAAACAAAATCACCAGCATGTTAGTGTGATTTTCTCCTAATAAAACATATTTTTGTACACAGCTGTGACTGATGTACAACTTAATCTAAGGCATTTTGTATGCTATTCTCATTAATAAATGCATCATTTTATGCACACTTTCTCATAATATATGCATTTTTGTAAACATTTTTGTTGGTTGCATAATTGCAAATTTCGAAGCCTGGCTGTGTCTCAGTTCTCAGATTGTTTTAGAAAGTGTGCATTTGACAGATTTGCCTGTAAAAGCAAACTGAATGAAATTCTTCCCCCATTCCTAGTCTGGATAACCCATTTTTCTTGGTTGTTTCTAATGCACTCCCAAGGTTTATCATAACTGATGGGGTGATTTTATTCTATTGTCATTTGCCAATATTATATTATTTCATAATGTTATATGTGAAATTCATTATTTAATTGTGTCACATATTATTAGTTATATTCTGGATTTTAGTTGTATTTTGAATTTGAATATTGCTCAAGTTGTTTGAGGATGACCAAGTTACTTTGCTGCATATTTTGCCCTAAGAACGGTAAAGTGGAAAGGTGGCACGCAAATTAAAAATGAAATATAATGTGAGCAGCAAGGAGGTGTGAGTGAAGAGAGCATTTTTGAGGTCAAGCATTTGCTTCACTCCTTTGTTCTGCCAATGTCACGCTGTAATCTGAATTTTGCAATTTAATCTGTGGCGGAATCTGGTGGTAGGTCGTCTGATTTTGCTCTGATGGCCTTCCTGTCCCTTCAGTTGCATATTTATGCATTTGTTTATTCCAATTCATACCCAGTCTCCTAATTTGGGACAGATTACTATTTTGAAATGACATGTCAATATATTTTATACCAGGGAAATCTTTGGAGTGGCAGGTGTTGCTGAATGTATAACTTTCACCATCTTGACTTTTGGCCATGCTGATTTGTATCACAGTACCCCAACCACGTTATAGACCAATAAACTTAGATTTAAACACACACACACACAACAAAACCCAGGAGAATATACACCAAGGCTGCAATCCTATGTACACTTTCATGGAAGTAAGTCTCGCAGAACCAAGCCGGATTTCCTCCTGAATAAGCATGCAAAGGACAGGGCTGCAAATTTCAGACCCTCGCCCAAAGCTTACATTATCCCATATTATATATTTAATTTAAATGATGGGTGTTTTTCATCAGCGAGTTGAAAAATCATTCTAATTACCACCTGTGAAGCTTTGATGCTGCCACTGCCGCGCCACCTGGGTCACATGGTCTCTGTTTGCAAGGTGCTTCCTGTAGCAAATAAATGATAGCCACAAACCCCTTTGTCTGGAATATATAGGGACATGTGGTTAACAGTGGAAACTGGAAGACCAGTCGTGTACTTAATGCTCACAGGTGACATAAAAAGTGAATGATAGTTCAGATATTAATGTACAGTGGCACCTCTGGTTATGTACTTAATTCGTTCTGGAGGTCCATTCTTAACCTGAAACTGTTCTTAAGCTGAGGTACCACTTTAGTTAATGGGGCCTCCTGCTGCCGCTGTGCCGCTGCCGCACAATTTGTGTTCTCATCCTGAGGTAAAGTTCTTAACCTGAGGTACTACTTCCGGGTTAGTGGAGTCTGTAACCTGAAGCGTCTGTAACCTGAAGTGTCTGTAACCTGAGGTACCACTGTAAATCTCTCTTCCTGCATGAACTTCAGTTTTTGTTTTTTTAAATATCTCCACACCTTCAGCACTGTATTCACCCTTGCACACAAATAGCTGAAGTGAGAAAAAAGTGCCTTTAGTCAGGGATGTGGATTCCACGTACACATGCTGCACCAAGAAAACAGAATCCTAAAAGAATCCTATAGACAAATTAACTACATTTGCATCCACATCCACTGTGTGTCTGTTATTCTGCTTCAGTTTATTATGGCTAAAGAGTTATGCAACTTGTGGTCAGCCCTTTCCCACTTCAAAGGCATTGCCCCTATGATTACGTTCACTAGAAACTTTTTTCACAATGGAAGCTGAAAATATTGGATTCGACCTAATTCCAAATGTGTCTCCCTTGTGTAGCAAGATTGCCTGAATGTGCACAGCACTGTTTTGGCCTTTTGCGTAACTTGTGAAACTGCTCTTAGTTGCGTTGGCAAGAGCGCCACCTGGTGACCACCAACACCCCTTGCTGCAAAGACGGTGAGGTTGAGGAGATTTCAGGTTGGCTTTGTGTGTTCTCCATGCTGAAATCTCTGGGCTTTGGCATCCATACCAGAAAGAACACTTTTGGTTTCTTGAAACACATTCTAAAGCAGTATGCCTCTTAACAGTAGCCAGAGGGAACATCACACATACAAAAACTATGGACATTTGATGCACACCCAAAGGTCTTCTCGGAGTACAACCGGTTTTTCCTTTAATTGGGGAAGTTGGACTGTCAGCACAAGAGCTACACGCACACATCCAACTGGTCTTTGGTTGCCTGAAGGGCCCAACTTTCAATGGATTAAACAGGAACAGAGAAAGTTGCCTTATATTGAGTCAGACCATTGGACGAACCACCTCAGCATTGTCTACACCAGGGATAGTGAACCTGCATCCTTCAGATATTGTTGAAATCCAACTCCCCCCAGCTCCAGCCAGTATGTCCAGTGGCCAAGGATGATGGGAACTGTAGTCCAGCAATTTCTGGAGGGCCATGGGTTCTCCACCCCAGGTCTGCACTGACTGGCAGCAGTGTTGTTGTTGTTAAGTCGTTTAGTCATGTCTGACTCCTCGTGACCCCATGGACCAAAGCACACCAGGCACCCCTGTCTTCCACTGCCTCCCGCAGTTTGGTCAAACTCATGCTGGTAGCTTTGAGAACACTGTCCAACCATCTCGTCCTCTGTCGTCCCCTTCTCCTTGTGCCCTCCATCTTTCCCAACATCAGGGTCTTTTCCAGGGAGTCTTCTCTTCACATGAGGTGGCCAAAGTATTTGAAATATACTCAGAGTCGCAAAGTGATTTCATGCTCTTTATTCAGCTCATAGTGGTGAGGAGGAATGAATGAAAGTCCCCTCAAGGTATCTGCTTTATATACATTATTTACACAATGGGCTGCACATGATTGGCTAATTCCGGAATTCTACTGTAAGCCAATCAGGTTGTGGATTCACTTCTATCTGGAGCATGATTGGGTAGTTCCTGCCCACCAATCATACTGCTGCATTGTTCTAGGACCAATCAGACTGCTGCATTCTGAATCCTATTGTTCTAGGACCAATCAGGCTGCTGCCTTTTGGATCCTATTGTTCTAGGGCCAATCAGACTGCTGCAGTTTGGATCCTATTCAACCCAGTACATAACACCCCTCCCCTCTAAGTTCCAGTCCTGCCCGGGAGGTTGCATTCATAGTCCTCGAGGTACGCCGGCGGCCTACGTGTGCGTTGCGGCCTGGGGTGTTCCCTGGTCCGGGGTTCAGGTTCTGGCTCGTGTTCCAAGGATGCTGGCTGTGATGGGGCTGTTTGGTCTGGCGCAACCGGCTCACTCAGTCGTGGTTCTGGTTCCGGTGTCCTTTCGGCCTCGCAGGTCCTCTCTGTATTTACTGATTCTGCCTCTCCTGCTGGCCCCTCGTGCTCTATGGGCCTCACTGCCCCTCTGTTCCCTTGGGACTCCTCTGCCCTTTCCTCCTCCTGGTTTTCTCCTGGGAATCGTCGCCGTATCTGGTCGCAGTGGCGGCGCCAGCATTGCCCCCCATCCGTTAGCACCTCATACGACACGGGGCCAGTGACCCTGGTGACTGTGGCGGGTACCCATGCTGGGCCTGCCCCAAAATTCTTTGCGTACACTGGGTCCTGAGCCTCGAAGGTCCGGGGGTTCTTGCCTTCCCCCACCACTGCCTCATCCTGAGCTCTATCGGGGTGAAGGCGGTCCAATCTGATTGCAAGGCGCCGACCCATTAGTAGTTCAGCGGGGCTCCGGCCAGTCGTTGAGCTGGGGGTGCTGTGCTGTGCTAGAAGGAATGTGGCAAGGCGGTACTCCCAATCCCCTTGTGTCATACGGCGAAGGGTGTCCTTGGTGGTCCGCACCATGCGTTCTGCTTGGCCATTGGTGGCAGGGTGGAATGGCGCCGAACGGATGTGGCGGATGGCGTTCTGCGTTGTGAAGGTTTGGAATTCTCCTGACGTAAATGCAGTCCCGTTGTCTGAGACGAGAGTGTCAGGGAGCCCGTGGGTTGCAAACAGCCTGCGTAGTACCCGGATGGCTGCGGACGTAGAAGTGGACGGTACCAGTGCGACTTCCAGCCATTTGGTGTAGGAGTCCACCACTATGAAGAATGTTTTCCCCTGAAAGGGGCCAGCGAAGTCCACATGCAGGCGTGACCATGGTGCTCGGGCAGACTCCCAGGACTGGACTGGGGCCCTTGGGGGATCTGGGCGGGATTCTTGGCAGGCCTGGCAGTGTTTGACCCAGGCCTCTATCTCTCCGTCGATCCCTGGCCACCACACATAACTCCTGGCAAGGGCCTTCATTCTTACTACCCCTGGGTGTGTCTCGTGTAGGGCTGTGAGAACCCTTTTGCGGAGGGGCTGGGGAACAACGACCCTGCTTCCCCATAACAGGCACCCCTTGTGGGCCGACAGTTCATGTTTGCGGGTTGTGTAGCCGGCGAATTCTGGCCCGGGGCTGCTGCTGGGCCATCCCCTCCACACCCAGTCCAGGACCCGGGAGATGACCCTATCTTTCTTGGAATGGTGTGCAACTTCTTGTGCCTGAATGGGGCGGTCAGGAAGCAGCTCCAGGCTCATAACCTCTTGTGCAGGTGCTGGGTCGGGGCCTGTTTCCGGTAGTGGTAGCCTGCTGAGGGCGTCCGCATGGCCCATCGCCTTCCCCGGACGGTGAATCAGTGCATACTGGTAGCTGGCAAGGAAAATTGACCACCTGAGGACGCGAGGAGACAGCACTTGGGGGGTCTGCTTTTCAGGGGCAAACAAGCCAAGCAACGGCTTGTGGTCAGTCACCACGGTGAAGGGCCGCCCGTACAAGAAATCATGGAATTTTTTTACTCCCTTCACGATTGCCAGACCCTCCTTGTCGATTTGCGAGTAGTTCCGCTCGGTTGTGTTGAGTGTCTGGGAAAAGTATGCCACTGGTACCTCTCTTCCATCCGGGAGTTGGTGTCCCAGGACAGCGCCAATTCCATAGGGCGAGGCGTCGCATGCTAGCACCACCGGCAGCGTCTCGTCGAAGTGTGCCAAGACCGAGTTTGAGACAAGCAAGTCCTTGACTGCCTGGAATGCGGCCTCCTGGCGCTGGCCCCACACCCAAGGGGCCCGCTTGTCCAGGAGTCTGTGTAGGGGCTCCGCTACCGCCGCCTTGTGGGGAAGGAAGGAATGGTAAAAGTTCAATAGTCCCAAGAAGGCCTGAAGTTCAGTCTTGTTCTTGGGCGCTGGGGCATCACAAATGGCCCGTACCTTGTCCCCAGTCGGGTGGACCCCTTCTGTGTCCACCATAAATCCCAGAAAGTCCACCTGAGGCACTCCTAGTAGACATTTTTCCCGCTTCACCTTGAGACCCGCCGTCTGGAAACGGTGCAGAACGGTGCGGAGGCGGTCCTCAAACTCCTCTGGTGTGGGCCCGGCAATCAACACATCATCGAAGAAGGGGGTGACGCCAGGAATCCCTTTAAGTAGAGAGTCCATTAGATTCTGGAATATGCCTGGTGCCACGCTGATACCGAATTGCAGCCGCTTTACCCTGAATGCTCCTCTGTGCGTCACAATCGTCTGTGCCTCTGCTGTGGCCTCATCTACTGGCAGCTGTTGATATGCTTGGGCCAAGTCCAGCTTGCCAAAAATTTTCGACCCAGCCAGGGTGGCAAGAACATGGCTGACCACTGGCACTGGGTATGCATGGGCCGCAAGGGCCTTGTTTATGGTACATTTGTAGTCTGCGCAGATGCGGACCGAACCATTAGGCTTGACAGGTGTGACAATTGGGGTTTCCCAGGGGGCATTAGGCACCGGCTCCAGCACTCCTTGCTCCACAAGCCGGTCCAATTCCTCGTCTATACGGGGTTTCAGGGCGAACGGGACCCGGCGGGCCTTGAGCCTGACCGGTCGTACTGCGGGGTCAAGCTGTAGAGCAATGGGGGGGCCCGTATACTGTCCCAATTTCCCATCAAAAACCCCCGGAAATTCCTTGCATATGGCGTCCACGTCCACTTGTAAGCTAGTGTGGTTCACCCCGGTGACGGCTAGCCCCAGTGGTCCAAACCATGCCAATCCCAGTAAGCTAATGTAGGGGCCCTTGACCACCAGCAATTCCAGTTGCCGCGTCCGCCCTCGGTATTGCACCCTGAAGGTCCCCACCCCCATTGTGGGGACCTTATGTTTCTGGAAGTCCCGGAGGGTGAATGGGGCCGGCCTGAGTTTGGGACCCCCAGTAGGACACAGTTTCCTTAAGGTCCTTGCCGAGATTATGGATAGAGTTGAACCCGTGTCAAGCTCCATGCGGCATGGGGCCCCCTCTATCTGTACGTCAACATAAATTTTCTCTACGTTGGGGTGGGGCAACTGGTATACCTGGAAGTCCGTGAGCTCAGTCGAGTTGCCTTGGTGCGTTGGGCCCCGGGACCTGGGGCTCTTGGATTGGTCATCTGATGCCTGGCGTCGGGTGGGCCGAGCCCGACACACCCGGGCGATGTGTCCCGATTTTCTGCACTGCCTGCACTCTGCGTTGCGGAAACGGCAGGTCCTCCTCTCGTGACTTTCTCCGCAGCTTGCGCAGTTCCCTCCTTCTCGTCGAGGCAGCTGTGGTATGTGGGCTGCTTGAGTGCGCTGCTGTACTCGGTGCACCTCCTCCCTGTTGGATCCTGAGTCGTCGGTGAGGTCTTCATGGTGGACCCTCGGTTGGGATGGCTGGCTCGGCCGTGCCTCTTGCGTCGACCTCTCGGCAGCTTCCGTTGCCAGGGCCTCCTCCAGGGCGACCTGGAACGTTAGGTCCTTCTTAGCGTAGAGGCGTCGTTGCAGCTTCTCATCCCTCAGGCCACCGACGAGGCGGTCACGAAGCATGTTCTCCAGCTCTGAGAAGCTGCAGAACCGGGCGGCTTGGCGGAGAGAGGTCACAAACCCAGTTATGGTTTCCCCAGGGGCTTGCCGCTTTGCGTAGAAGGCATTTCGACGAGCCACCACTGAGGGCTGCGGCGAAAAGTGCCCCTTCAGCTGTTCCATTATTGTTTTGTATGGAACAGTAGCGACGTCTTCAGGCGCAAGGAGAGCCCGGGCAATTTCAAATGTCTCCTCTCCGCAGACGCTGAAGAATATTGCCCTCTTCTTGGCGTCTTCTTCATCGGTGACCCCTTTGGCTTCTAGGAGGAAGGTGAAACGGGAGGCATACGCTTCCCAGTCTCCGGATGCTGGGTTGAACGGTGAGAAGCTGCTGTCGGTTGCCATTCTGAGTTCCTTGTGTCCCGGAGCTGAAGCCTGGATACACGGTGCGAGGCAGCGGTGCGGCAGGTGGCGGTGCTGCGGTGCTGTGTGTGGCAGTCAGCTCAGCGGGATCCCACCTTCGTCGCCAGTGAAATATACTCAGAGTCGCAAAGTGATTTCATGCTCTTTATTCAGCTCATAGTGGTGAGGAGGAATGAATGAAAGTCCCCTCAAGGTATCTGCTTTATATACATTATTTACACAATGGGCTGCACATGATTGGCTAATTCCGGAATTCTACTGTAAGCCAATCAGGTTGTGGATTCACTTCTATCTGGAGCATGATTGGGTAGTTCCTGCCCACCAATCATACTGCTGCATTGTTCTAGGACCAATCAGACTGCTGCATTCTGAATCCTATTGTTCTAGGACCAATCAGGCTGCTGCCTTTTGGATCCTATTGTTCTAGGGCCAATCAGACTGCTGCAGTTTGGATCCTATTCAACCCAGTACATAACAGTATTGGAGCCTCAACTTCAGGATCTGTCCTTCCAGTGAGCACTCGGGGCTGATTTCCTTCAGAATGAATAGGTTTGATCTTCTTGCAGTCATTGGGACTCTCAAGAGTCTCCTCCAGCACCAGAATTCAAAAGCATCACTTCTTCGGTGATCAGCCGTCTTTATGGTCCAGCTCTCACTTCCATACATCACTACTGGGAAAACCATAGCTTTAACTATACAAACCTTTGTTGGCAAGGTGATGTCTCTGCTTTTTAAGATGCTGTCTAGGATTGTCATCGCTTTTCTCGCAAGAAGCAGGTGTCTTTTAATTTCGTGACTGCTATCACCATCTGTAGTGATCATGGAGCCCAAGAAAGTAAAATCTCTCACTACCTGGAGCAGGAACCGGCAAGCCACTCTAGTATCCCTGCCAAGAAATCTCCATGGACAAAGACAACTGGCAGCAGTATTCTGATGTTTTTCAGGCAGGACAACTCTTCCCTGCACACAACAGGGAGTGAAACTGGGACCCTCTGCATGCAAAGCCACGTAATCTGCTGCCAAGCTGTGCCCCTGTTCCACTGAGCCCGCTCTGCTGAGATTTAGCTTGCTGAAGGTGTTCAGAAAAGCGAATTCCATCAGTATTCCACCAGCCAAATATCCAGCTTTCCATAATCTACCCTCTAGAGAGCATGATGCAAAACCAGCTTCTCTCCCATCTTCAAAGATGCAGTGTTGAGCAGAGATTGTTCTCAACCGCTCGCCAGATCCAAAGCGTTGGGACTCAGACATCAGAAACTCTAACTTAAAAGTCATGCCTCGGTTAGGAATCATAGAATTGTAGAGTTGGAAGTGACTGAGGTCCTGTCTGGGTGGCCTTGGGTAAGTCACTCCAGGATTCAGCTGACCATCAATGAAATGGCACTAATAGTGACCTATTCCAGAGGGTGATTATGAAGATCAGATTGAAGATACAAGGACTGCAAAACAGTATTCTGAACGCAGCCTGCTGAAATTCCAGAGTTCCTGGTTCCCACTGCAGTGGAATTTAAGCAGATATGCATGAGCTGCATGGATTCCTTAATAAACCTCTGCATAGAAGCACCCTAGCTGGATACAAGACTGCACCAAAACCCCACCATGGCTAGGTTTGTCCTTCGCATTGGAGAACCACTCACAAAGAGTGCATTCTGTCCTTTCAGGCTGCAGCATTCCAGTGCTTATAAGTGCACACAAGAAAATATTATTATTTATATGTATTGCATTTTTACCACACCTTTTGTCCAAATACTTCAAAGTCGCATACATGGTTCTTACACATACAGACAAAATTTTATCCTTACAATCATCTTGTGCTGTGGGTTTGTGTTCTAAATGGTCAGACAGTAAGCTTCATAACTCACCTGGGTCTCCCTGGGTCTTGAAGCAAAACTGCACCACACTGAGATTGAGGTCATGTTCATACCATACATGGAAGCACTTTATGACATCCCCCAAAGGATCATGGGGCAGTTCCCAGGATTCACTACAACGGTTGAAGTGGTATAAGAGTGTTTTGAAGATATGGTGTGGATATAACCTGATTAACTCTTTAGGCTGCAGATTTACATTCTTTAAGTCGAGTACAGCCAGAGATTTTAAGAACTGGTGCTGAAAAAACAGCTGCACTTGATGGGAGTCTGTGGCTGTGTGCGCAGGCTGTGTACGCAGGCTGTGTACGCATTACAAGCTGTTCTTTTCTCAGTTTGGTTCAAAGCCCATTTGAGGGAAAACACATAAAAATACAGTATTTCATAATAAGTGACAGGACATATATGGACTGAGGTTTACAACATGAGTACAGTGGTACCTCAGGTTACAGACACTTCAGGTTACAGACGCTTCAGTTTACAGACTCCACTAACCCAGAAATAGTACCTCAGGTTAAGAACTTTGCTTCAGGATGAGAATAGAAATTGTGCTCCGGCGGTGCGGTGGCAGTGGGAGGCCCCATTAGCTAAAGTGGTACCTCAGGTTAAGAACAGTTTCAGGTTAAGAATGGACCTTCAGAACGAATTAAGTTCTTAACCCGAGGTACCACTGTACACCACTTCCCAAACCAGCCATGGGAGAACACTGGATGCAGAGTAAACAGGAGTGTGTACCCAGTGTCTCTCTCTCTTGCTTTGCACAGTGAATGTGAGGATACTCTCCATTTGACTGAGGGCCATTAGTGCTTCCACAGATGGCGGCTGTTATGTTAATGGACTGCCTTGTTGTTGCAAATATATATGGCTCTTGCTTTCATTTGAGGTTTGGATTACATATGTGCAGTTGAAACAAAATATTGCACCCATTCAAAACCAGTCAAAACTTCAGAATTCAGAGCTAGAATTATGAACTTGTACACCATTTTTTTACTTTTGGAATTAAACCTCCCCTGCCCGCCCAATTAATTTCAATGCCATTATTATCCACGAGACATCTATTATGCTTATCCATGGTCCTGATTCAATAGAAGTCACTTGAAAACTTCTACACTTCCTAAATCCAATGGACCAGTCACCAGCTGCTGGGGTTGCCATATTTCAAACAGTGAAAATTGTTGAGGTTTTTTTGGCCAAAATTGTTTAGCTCTTTTTTTTTTTTTTTTTTTTTAGTTCTGCCCAAAGTTGTTGAGCTTCTTTGGGGGAAAAAAATCGCAAAAACATGCCATTTTTGAGCTATTTTTAAGGGAAATCGGCAAAAACTGCACTGCCGACATGAGTGGGCTACCGTACGCCTGGATTTTCCTGGACATTTCCTAAAACTGATTTTCATCCGGACACTGCTGCAGACTGCTGTATTCCAGATCTGTCCGGGAATTCCCAGACGTATAGCAACCCTGTATTAGCCCCAGCCAGCATGTCGAATGGCCAGGGATATAGCGAGTATACAGGATCAATCCCTGAGAGTATGATCAATATTAAATAGCTACAGATTGAAAAGTAGGTTCCACAGGAAGCATCTTTCAGTGTGGGGGGAAGCGATGATGACGCTTTATCCCGTAAATCTACAGATCCCATCCCAAATATTATTTTTTCGCCCTGACGCCTTACCGTGAAACTCATGGAACTTTTTTTATCAGGAGCATCTGCCTGCAGTACCCCCCCCTTTCCCAAGGCCATGGTTCCCTGGGGACAGGTAGGGGCTTGCCCCCAGCTCAGGATCATCTCCCGGAAGAGAACGGGTATCGTATCTTTGCTCACAGGCCTAGCTAGTGCCGAGACCACACAGGTGGAGTAAATAAAGTTAATGCCGTAGAATTACCGTTGGGGCATTTCCTCGCTGAGGAGCGTCTGAAGCACCGAGCTGTGCCTTGAAATTACTGCTAATTATAGAGGCCATTTGCATAAATTACAAGGAGAGAGGCAGTTGCCGCCAATCCTTTCCATGCACTTAGGAAGAGAGTTCCGCTTGTTGGATGGCGACAAAGAGGGAAAGGGCCGTGGGGTGGAAAGGAAGATAGCCTGATGAGGAGGATGGATTCGGGAGGAAGAGAGGAGAGTGAGGTGGGGGGAAGAAGAGAGAAATGTTACAGAGATGAAAGATCCTAGATTTGCACTAGAGGCTAAATAGATGTTGGAAAGAGGCCTGACATTTTGCAGAATTAGCTGGGGAAACCCCACTTTGTGCATCCAAAAGTTGGATTTTCATAATCTGAAATATGAGTTTTAAATTAAGAGCCAGCTTTTCAAGGAGCAGGATGGGGGGGGGGGCGGATTTCTGTTGCTGTGTGTTCAGTTTTGCCTGTGAATGCTCAAATGACAGTGGCCTACCTTATGGAAATGTTGAAAGCATTCCTAAGCGAATGCACACAGGAGGCTGTGAGCAGTTGCGACAACTAGAAATTCTTATGCTCAGAGACAGCTCCCTCTTTTATGCTCCTTTTCGCCACGGGACCTGCACTGCCCAAGAGCAGGTTAAAATTGGTGGTGGCTCTTGAATTGGCTGTAATTCCATGTTCTCACTGCTCAAATAGACTGCTCCTGCTCAGAATACTGTGCAACAATTCTTCTGGCTGCTGCAGTCTAGCTTCCCTTCTCCAGTTCTGTTCTCCGTCAACAGTATTCAGATATTGTGTGTTTTCCTGAGTGAGGCTGTGGCGAGGAAATAATGATGCCACTCTGCCTGGCCTGCTGCCCTCACTAAGCCTCTGAGTGAGCTGAGGTCTCACTTTATATTTGCTTATGTACATAATAAAACTAAAACAAATGCCTCTGGGAGAATTAATTAAAATGGTGGCTAGCTGGGGTTTCACCAGCACTGCATTTTGTAGTATGACCATTCACCCTATAGGCAAAGTTGTTGTTGCTTAGTTTTAAAAGTGGGGAAAGGGCAGATCTGGGGCCTGGTCCAAAAGATTATAGGAATAGGCCCCTGGCCCCTGGGACATACCTCACAACACCCCAGGGGGATATCCTCTAACTACAGCTAAAGAAATGTTATCATTGCAGATATGTTAAGGTGATTTCCTTTTTCTTCACCTGGCTTCGGGAGTTTTATGAGTTGCTATTTTTGTTGATTCTGGATTATTATTTATGAGGCTGGTATTTTTGGTAGCTGTTTAATGTATTTAGTGGGTTTGGTTTTATTGTATGTATGTTTTTATTGTTCCAAGTAGTATGTAAGATTTTATAAATAAATAAGCAAGCAAGTAAGTAAATGTTGGCCCAATTATTCTTTGTCTCAAAAATGCTACATGAGGAAAACTGCCATGGGGTTATTTGTAACAGGACAGTGGCATGTGGGAAAAGGAGTAAGGGCATCCACTCACCCCAATTACTTCCGCATTCTCTGTTGTCTATTAAAAAGCAAATTTACAATCTGAAAAAGACCTTCTGGGTCTATAGTTATATAATCTGTACCGTTCGGCCCCTAAGCAAGGCTGGTCCAAGTTATTTTGACACCCAAAGTGGAAAATCCTCACAACAGCTTTCACTTCCCTCTTATTAACATGGGAATTGTGTTCAGAAAGGGTACCTCACATAAGACTTTATGGGCTTCCCCTCTCTCTAGGCTATAGGAGCGAATGCCATCGTTAGAAATAGTATTCATGGTGGCATGCACTTGGAAACAGCCCCTAGCAAATATTCTTTTAGGTTAACCTGGTGCAATTTGTACCTCAGAGTTTGCGTGATGCCTAAATTTGGGAGGGAATTTCCTCTTCCGACGATTAGTCAGGCAAATGGGACCACAGCCGAGTGACACGGCGCAAACTATGAATAACCAAAGTCGTCTCCAGTTTTGTTCCTGGCATACCCAGTTTAAAGACGTAGATCTTGAAGAGAATCAACTGCTACCCGTCAAGTAGACAGTTTTGGACTAGGAAAACCAGTGGTGCGATGCAGTATAATATCACTTCATAACACTCGAATGTTTCCTACCTGACTCATGAAGTGCGTGATTTGGTTCACTCACTTTCCCGAGTCACCTGGAGCTATTCTGTTCTGCAGGCACTTTTCTTACAGAGCACCTGTTCTCTCTGCTTGTGGCGCAGAGTGGCCTGGATTGCATGGGCAAATCTGGGCAGAGCAGTTCTTAATTTATTAAGGAAGAGTGATGCCAGGGCTCACATCTGCAGAGAAACCCCTCATAAGCCAACTCACCTTGGAGGTGAGCCCAGGTGATTTGGCAGGCTGGTGGATGGGTGCTGGTGGTCAGATGGTTTCAAATTGTTGTAAGCTGCCATGGGATCCTGAGGTGAAGGGCAGGCGATACAGTGGTCCCTTGGGTTAAGTACTTAATTCGTTCCGGAGGTCCGTTCTTAACCTGAAACTGTTCTTAACCTGAAGCACCACTTTAGCTAATGGGGCCTCCTGCTGCTGCCGCGCCACCGGAGCACGATTTCTGTTCTTATCCTGAAGCAAAGTTCTTAACCCGAAGCACTATTTCTGGGTTAGCGGAGTCTGTAACCTGAAGCGTATGTAACCCGAGGTACCACTGTAAACTGAAATTAAACAACAACAACAACATCAGTTTATGCTCTTCAAATTATAGGACCTTAAAGACCACCTTCTCTCACATGAATCTGCTGGGACACTAAAATGATTCTCACAAGTCCTTCTTTGGGTCCCCACCACCACCGCCTATAAAACAGGGCTTTTCCAGTTGTGGTATCCCAATTCTAAAATGTCTTCCATGGAGACAGGGGATTAGGGAGGGCTCCACTGGCTGAGGGAACCATAGGCATAAATGCCCTTTAGTAGTCCCCTTCTTAAGTTGGTGGGTCTACTTGGCAGTGATGGTGAGAGCAGCCGTTGGCCACTTGAGTTTCACACAATGCCCTGTTATCAGCAGTATTGTGAGGAATTAAAATGGCAGCCTACAGATCCAGATACCAGGGCAGGTGTTAGTACCACTGGGTCCTACCCAAGAGTGCTGGAGTCTTTTTCATACCAAGGTAAGGCCTTATTACTTGCCAAAGCTTTCTAAATGCTGACTTTTTATACAGTTTTAAACCTGGTGTTGTTTTCTCCTGCTGCTTCTGTTTTATGTGGGGTTCATGTCCAGTTATTTATTTTTACCTATTAGCCATTCTGCAGTATTTTAACCTAGATGTGTATGAGTAAATAGAGGCTGTGTGCAAGTGGGTTTTATAGGCCCAATTTTCCTGTACACCTTTTGTCCACACATAGAATCATATAATTGCAGAGTTGGAAGGAACCCAGAGAATCATCTAGTCCGACCCCCTTCAATGAAGGAATATGCAGCTGAACCATACGGGGATTAAACCTGCAACCTTGGCATTATCAGCCTCATGCTTTAACCAACTGAAAGTGCTTTCAGTTTAAAACTATCTCAGTGTTTCCTGTCTATGCCAGCAAGCAGTGCTTGATGGAATGTATTTGCACTATGTGGCGTTGTCTCCTCCATTGTGGAGTGTAGTGGTTAAGAGCGGTAGTCTTGTAATCTGGGGAACCGGGTTCGAGTCTCCGCTCCTCCACATGCAGCTGCTGGGTGACCTTGGGCTAGTCACACTTCTTTGAAGTCTCTCAGCCCCACTCATCTCACAGAGTGTTTGTTGTGGGGGAGGAAGGGAAAGGAGAATGTTAGCCGCTTTGAGACTCCTGAAGGGGAGTGAAAGGCGGGATATCAAATCCAAACTCTTCTTCTTCTTCTTCTTCCCCATCCGTCTGACATTCCAGACACCTGAGATCCACTGTGGGCTTGTGCCCAGGTGTCTACCTATCCACATACACCTTTTAAAAAAAAATCAATGCACTAGTGCAATAATGAAACTTTACCAAAGCCCAAGCTTCAGGCATGTTTCACAGTGGGCAAAATGGCCAGTTTTTACTTTTTGCAATAGATTTTCTTTTTTACCAAATTTGCACAAAACAGCAGTTTCAAAACCAAAAACGTATTTGTGCGTTGTGCCTGGCCCCATCAGCTAAACAGCTAGCAGCCCACAAAGGAGTGCCTTGCCAGAGCAAAGAACAGCTGGGCAGGTGGAGACACAGGCTCCTCTGATCTCCACGCATCCACCCAACACAGAAAGCCACAGTGATTTTGGAGAAGGACCTAAACAGTACATTTCAAATGCGCACACACAAGCACACATGGCCAAGGCAGGATGGGGAGAGCAATTTGGAGGAGAGGGGTGTGGAGACAGTTTGTCTTCTGTTGGTTCCCCCCACTACCCCCATACCTGCTTTGGCCTATTTAATATTTATTTTTAATACAGCCATTGTGTGCAACAGAAGTTCCGCACCAAACAGCTGGTTTAAAAAATTACAAAAACCATACAAATGTTCCTTCAGCAACCACTGGTGGAAATAGGCAATCTGTATCTTTCCCTATGGGAACAAAATTGTTAGTTTGCATTCAGGTAATGAGCAAATGGAAGTAGGGTGTGTTGCGATGGAGAGCACCCAGGAAAGCGCCACCAAGCACATTGGGGGGAAATAGCCCCCCCACCCAATGCGCTCTAGTGCCTCCACACCTAGGTAATGTGTGATTTTAGGTCACATTCCCCCCCCATACTGTGTTATCTGTGGATTGTGCGAATTAGAATTAAATGAGAATAAAGTGTGCGCTGCCACTTGGACGATGTTGTGCGGACAACATGCTCACTTGAAGATGCATCAAATCCACCTTAAACTGGTGTTGTGTACACCCCCAGAAGTCACTTAAATAAATACATCCATGTTATGAATCTTTAAAGAAACAAAAAAACCTTTTCTGTAGGTCAGAACAGGCCAGAAAAAAGCGCAGAGGTCTTTCCTCTCTCCGTTTTTTTTTGGGGGGGGGTGTGTGTCAGGTTATCTGCTATCAGGGGCAGTTCACTTTTCTTACAACAAAAATTGTTCCTCAGCTAGGAAAGTCACCATCACTCGCTTGAAACAAATCCTCCACTTTGATTCTGACTCCACCTTGCCTCCCCCATCTCCTCTGAGTAAGTTTTTCATCTAATTTTTGTAGCATGTTTAAAGAAATGCCGTGTGAGGCCTGGACTTTCTGGTCCACTCACTTCCTTATTTTCCTTGATCTCTGCAGGCCTTGTTTCAAAATAAAATAAAATATCCAAACTCCCTCCCCCTGCAAGCTTTTTTGCCTGATGGCAGGAAAGACCTACGCTCAGCACCCGGCTAAGGCTTTCGGTCCCGGAGACAGCGCGTCCGTCGGTGGGTTTTTGATGTCTGCAGTTCAGAAGCCGCCCTTCCAGGTGGCTCAAAAGCATCTCTGTGGCTCAGACACATAGACTCGCGTCTGTATCTCCCACCCCTACCTCAAATCCCTTCTTCCTCCTCCTCCTCCGCTGCCTTAAGACTTTGCTTCCTTCCTCCCAGGGATCTGTAATTTGTTCTCTCTTCCCTCCCCCCCTCCCCCCCTCTTTTTTTCCTTCACTAGGTAACAGTGCAGCAAAAGGCAAATCTGCCAAATCGTTAAATCACCAGTTTATAAATCCAGATCTACTTCTCTGTCACCCTTGGTTCCTACTTTCTATCATCTAGCTTCCTTCTGCTCTACTTACTTTAAAAAAAAACAAACTGAAATGGTTGCTGTGTTAACTGAGGTTGCTTAAACAAAGGACTGGATTTGCCATTAAGGAAGGTGAGGCAGCTTCCCAGTAAGCAGGGTGCACCATGCAGCCTGCCCTGTGTCCCCAATCTAGCTTGCAGGGGACACAGTTTCATTGCTAGTATTCAGCTGCCTGACTGGTCGGCTTCAGGTGTGGAATGGAAGAGGCACCATCTTGTCCTTTGCCTCAGGCAGCAAAATGTCTTGGGCCAGCCCTGCCAAAACACTGCTACTGATGATTCATAAGAACATAAGAACCAGGCCAACGGCCCACCTAGTCAAGCATCCTGTTCTCGCTGAGGCCAACCAGATGAATCTGGCAAGCAGGATCTGAGCACAAAAGCAGTTTCCAGCAATTGGCATTCTGAAGGATACCGCCTCTGACCTTGGAGGCAGACATTCAGATAGCCTTTGCAACAGCTGAGCTACAAAGCAGAAAGCTTCTTGCAATGCTGTAGCTCAGGAACGGGGAACCTGTGGCCCTTTGAATGTTGCTGAACTACAGCTCCCACAATTCCTGACCATTGATCATGCTGAATGGGGTTGATGGGAGCTGGAGTCCTATGGGGGGGGCATAGGCTCCCCACCACTGCTGTAGCTTGATTGCAAATTCCTTGTGGGAACTGAGCTGCTAGATCTCAGCACAGGTCTCTGAGCCTTTCTTAATACAAGCTAGGCAAGGTCCAGAGCTTCTGGCAATACTTCAACTCCTCTCCTAGCTAATTAACATTAGCTGAAGGATGGTGTCAGGAATCGCAGGTGCTCTTTCAAAAACATTTCCCGCAACTCCACACATCTGATGAGGGAAATAGCAGGGCTTCATGAATCAGGGGAAATTGTGAAACAATCACTGCAGATTAATATCTGGGTTTTAAAAGTGTTTAAACCTGCATGTGGTTTTGATTAAAAAATAATAAGCCCTGCCTCCATCTCTCTTCAGTTTCCAGCCCAGCGAACCATAGTCCATTAAACCTGGCCAGTTAGGAGCTAGTAAGCCCAGGCCCAAACTCTCACACATGTGTCTGTCTGGCCAGAGGCAGGAAGGTCCAGATGGTTCCATTTTATAGATTGATTGAGAGGGTGCAAGAATCTTTTCCACATTATATCCCCCATGCAAACTTGGCTGGTCTCTTTATCGTGAGTGGACCCAGGCCAAAACTGAGCTGACAAATCAGACACAATTTGTAATTGCCTGAATGTTTCTTAAAAGTGAACAGCAGCTGTGCCGGCTCCTGACGGCATGAAGGGTTTAAACCAGGAGGGGGGGAACTCTGCCCAGACGCTGAGGTCCAGCGCTGAGGGCCTTCTGGCGGTTCCCTCACTGCGAGAAGCAAAGCTACAGGGAACCAGGCAGAGGGCCTTCTCAGTTGTGGTGCCCGCCCTGTGGAACGCCCTCCCATCAGATGCCAAAGAGATAAACAACTAGAAAACATCTGAAGGGATGTTTTTAATGTGTGACATTTTGATGTATTTTTAATCTTTGTTGGAAGCCGCCCAGAGTGGCTGGGGAAACCCATCCAGATGGGCGGGGTATAAATAATAAATTATTATTATTATTATTATTATTATTATTATTATTATTATTTGGGCCAGGGGATGAATGTGGCTCTGTTTGGTCCTTCGCACTCTCCTGGGATCACACATCCTGCCCAAGGCCACACACCCTTTTCTTAGGTCACACCCCTCACTAGCCCTGCTCCACACCCTGTTCAAGAGCTTGTGCCAGACTGGAAAGTGTTACTGAACTGTGATAATGCCTCTTACTTGCCTGGAAGGAGGGTAGACTTCAAAGTAGGCTGGAATGCAGCCTTCTGAACAAAGGGAAGAGTCAGATCTGCTGCTCCGCTTGTGGCATATGTTGTGGTTGGTCTGTGGCAGTGGTGGGTAACCTGTAACCCTCCAGATGTTGTTGACCACATCTCCCATCATCCCTAATCTCTGCTGCCTGGGGTTGGTGGGAATCCAGCTATGTCTGTAGACCCACAGATTACCTTTCCCTGGTCTGTGAGGAGCTGATGGGTGGATCATAGCTTTCCCTTTGGTGGTAGTGATAGGTGAATTAATCAGAACTCTGTGTACGTCACAATTCTGAAGGTGTACAGACGAACTTGTGGCACTGAGTGCAGAATTCTGCTTTCTAGCCGTCTCCATTTTGGTTTGAAAACAATTAAAAGCAAGTTTCTAGGCCTTATGGCTGCAGATAAATGATTGAAAGTGAGCTCAGAGGTGTGGTTGGGGGTGGAGCTTCAGTGTCCCACATAGCTCTTTGATCCTTGCCGCCATGACTATTAAATGGAGAATTACTTATGCAAAAGAATTTAAGTTGTTGAATAAAGTATGTAGACGGCCGACAGCATGTGAAAGTTCTGCCAAAACTTCAGCACCAGATGCCTATAAGCTACCTGACCAGTTTCAAGGTTCTTGTATTAATATGCAAAGCTCTGAACAACTTTGGCTTACCCATATCAATGTTTAGGTTATCCAGAGGAGTGCTGTTAGTTGTCCCCTGTGTGACAGAGACCTGGCAGGCCTTAACTAGAAGGAGACTTAATGTTGCTGGTCAGATCCTGTGGAATTCTCTTCCAGCAGAGATTTGGCATATATCCTAGTGGCCAGTGCTTTTCCCCCCTAAAAAAATGTTTAGGGGTACTCTCATTTTCCTACTCATATTGAAATACTGCCTCTCAATTAGGCCAAACTGAGATTCAAAAAATATTTAGGGGTATGCGTACCCCTGCGTCCCTCCAGAAAAAAAGCACTGCTTGCAGCTAACTTTCATTTGTCTCTTGAAGAGCTTTTTACGTCATGCCATAGGCCTATTCAGTTGTGTAATTCCCCCTGCCCCTTCAAGAAAAGCTGGCCATTTTAATGATTATTTCGATGACATTTTCATGTCTGTCTGTTTGTATACATTGCTACACACAGCCTTGATATTTTGTTTGAGTCGGCGGTTTGAAAATATCTGCTATAAATTAGCAAATAAAATACAAGAAATTATTTCCATCTCAGAAAGATAGCTGAGCTTAGCTTTCCTTGGTACTAGACTTAGATCACCTGGATTCAGAATTTTAATTATTTTAGTGTGGAAAATGCACAGCTTGCTGACTGAAATTCAACGGTGAGGCCACCACTACTAGCTCGAATATGGGTGTCTAGCTGTTAGATACCAAGCAGGGCTCAATTAATTGCTTTTTGCTTGTATGTGTGTATATTTTAGTTAAGCCAAGCCCATTTATAAATCACTCAGTTATGGAGTTCCTCACCCACAGAACAGGGTGGAGCGGTGTAAAAGAGATGGCTGCAGAGACGAGCTGGTTTGCTCATGCCTTGTTCCTTTTGGAGCCGGGCACGCTTGTGTGACAGAGCAAAAATGGCAGTGAGTTCAGGTCAAGGTCAAAGGGATTCCAGAATGAGATGGTTCTGCAAAGGGTTTTGTTGCCATAGCAATTTCTCTCTCCAAACAAAGGACCCGTTTCAGTGATCCTGCATAGCCCTGTATTCTTCACCCAGCAAGGCAGAAAGGCTACGTCACAAAATACAGTGTAGAAACTGAGAGATGCTTCCATTTGGCCCTTCTGCACTGCCACACAGTGTGCAAAGGTGAAGTAGAGCCATTAAAAAGGTAAAGGTAAAGGGACCCCTGACCATTAGGTCCAGTCGTGGCCGACTCTGGGGTTGCGGTGCTCATTTTGCTTTATTGGCTGAGGGAACCGGCGTACAACTTCCAGGTCATGTGGCCAGCATGACTAAGCCGCTTCTGGCGAACCAGAGCAGTGCACGGAAACGCCGTTTACCTTCCCACCGAAGTAGTACCTATTTATCTACTTGCACTTTGACGTGTTTTTGAACTGCTAGGTTGACAGGAGCAGGGACCGAGCAACAACAGCTCACCCCGTCGCGGGGATTCAAACCGCTGACCTTCTAATTGGCAAGTCCTAGGCTCTGTGGTTTAACCCACAGCGCCACCCGTGTCCCCAGTAGAGCCATTAACCCTTGACAAAAGGCATTAATAAACTTTATTAATAAACTTTAATAAACTTAATCAGCAAATAAATCAGCCAATGCTTTAATTCATGGTTAAATTATCACTATCTGGACAGGGATAGCCTAACTTCTGTTGTCTATGCTCTGGTAACCTGTAGGTTAGATTACTGCAAGTCCGCTCACCCCTTTTGGTGCCGCAGTATTGCAGAATGGCAAAGGCTTCACCGGGGCCCTGACGAGGAACAGTGGTCCTCTTCCTGATAGGAACTGGATCCTGGCCTGCACCCAGCTTTGGCTAATGGGGGTGCAGGCTGGGGACTTGGGCTGTGCCAGGGGGCAGAGCCAACGGAGCAGGTAGGCTTCCCTCGGATCCGCCCCTTGCCCATTTAAGCAGCTCACACCTGTTTGTTCCTTCACCAGGTTTTTTCCCTGCCCACCCACCCTCGGTTTAAGCTTATAGTCAATGACTTTGCTGCAGCTACAGTGGTCGCCGTTCTTTAAGGGGGCTGGGTAGGAATTTGCCCATCTGGCTAAATTGGCACTGACCCAATGGTTTTGCCTACATCATAGCAATTGTCACAACTGGTTAGGCATTGGGGCAACCGTCTTTTTTTGGATGGAGGCAAGGTTATAGTCTCTGCCTGCCCCTCCAAACACTGGGGTATCCTGTTAAAGGTATCCGGGGGGGGTGGCCATGTCTGTGTGCTCGGGGGGGGGGCAGGGCCATAGATTCAGCTACTTTATAGCAAAAAATGCTTACTATTTCTCACACATAGTTTTCCATGACATTTACGGCTTTTTCAAAGTGTAGCTTTGTAGACTGTAATATAGACAGGAAAACTGGATGAGGGAGGGGCTTCTCAGTGCTTCCCGTTCCAGTATTTCTCTGTTAAAAATCTCTGTTTCTCTCCCGCACCCCTTTTACATGTACCCTGAAAGGGATACAGCTCTCAGCAGAAAATGATCTGTACTTTTGCTGCTACTGGTGGTGGTGCAGTGGTACTGTTAGATAATTTTACATTTTAAATGGCCGTTTACCTTCCCGCCGGAGCAGTACCTATTTATCTACTTGCACTTTGACGTGCTTTTGAACTGCTAGGTTGGCAGGAGCAGGGACTGAGCAACGGGAGCAGGGACTGAGCAACGGGAGCTCACCCCTTCGCGGGGATTCGAACCGCCAACCTTCTGATCAGCAAGCCCTAGGCTCTGTGGTTTAACCCACATGCCGTTAGATAATTTTACATTTTGGGCTTAATGGTCTGAAGACCTCTTCCCTCTTTAAATGGCTATGTACTTACCGTATTCTTCATCCCATAGGACGCGCTGTCCCATAGGACGCACCTAGTTTTTTGGGGGGGAAATAAAGGAAAAAAGTTTTTCCTTTATTTCCCCCCCCAAAACCAGGTCGGGGAACAGCGGGATGATGGCGCTGCGCCTCCCCGCTGTCCCCCGAGCTTGTGGGGCTGGCCGATGTCTGCCCGGCGCGAGGGGCGCTCTGCTTCAGGATGCCTAGTGCGCTGGGCGGCAGGCTGCTATCCGCAGCGCGGGGAGCCCCGTAAGATCTCCCACAGGGCTCTCCGCGCTGTGGATGTCTGCCCGGCGCGAGGGGCGCTCTGCTTCAGGGCGCCTCACGCGTCGGGCGGCAGGCTGCTATCCGCAGCCTAGGGAGCCCTGCAGAAACTCCCGTGGGCTCCCCAGGCTTGCTGATAGCTTCCTGAAGCCTGGAGAGCGAGAGGGGTCGGTGCGCACCGACCCCTCTCACTCTCCAAGCTTCAGCGAAAGCCTATATTCGCCCCATAGGACGCACACAGATTTCCCCTTCATTTTTGGAGGGGAAAAAGTGCGTCCTATAGGGCGAAAAATACGGTACTTCCAAATGCGACTAGACAGCCCTGCTGCAATTTTAGGACCCTCCAGCTCATTCTGATAAGTGGCACCCTGGACATCTGCCCCCCAAACCATGCACCCACAGTAGCACTAACTGCTTCTCCAAAAGTCCTACTGCTTCTTCAAAAGGAAAGAGAGGTAGCCTTTCCTCCGAAAGGAAACGAGTGTGTGCCAGCAGAAGAGTACAGTAATGCACTGATTCCTTTTTTTTTTTTTTTTAAGAATCCTTTGTGGATGGTCTCTTAAGTCCTCCCTCCGACTTCCGACTTAAACAGCTCTCTCACACCACACCAGCATCATATCCTCTTCAGCATCACCGTGTTCTCACCTGTTCCCTGCTACTACCATTGATGATGCATCAAAGAGAAACTGACCAAGCAGGAGAAAATCTGCAGGACAGAAGCAGCGGGCTGGCAAACCATTAGGCATCCCATCTCGTGGGCTTGTGGCTGCTCCTCCGCAAACATCTTCTTTATGTTAGAAGCTGTGCTATAGTGGGGCAGGAAGACTGGGAGAGCAAAGCTCTGGGGCTTTTTTCACAGCAAGGAGCGATTACAACATCTGCTGAAGCCGGTTTATGGCAGCATTGTAAGCTTGGGGTGGGGGTAGAGGACAGGTCTGGTCTGGCTCACGATCCCTTTGACAGATAGGTTAGGCTCGGGAAGTGACTGGCCTGAAGTCACCCTATGAATTGCATGGCTGATCAGGAGATCTGAACCCAGGTTTCCCCAACCAGAGTCCAGCATGCTTGCTGTTCTATGACCGTCAGCTGGTCCTAATAAAACAAGTATTCTGCTGTGTACTGTAGATGTGTATATCTGAATCTCCTTGGGGGCATGGCTATTGTGACTGTCATTATGATCTCCTGCACTTCAAATCTGACAGCAGCACCTCTGGTTACAAGGAGAACACATGGCTGGGAACACCATGTTTCTTGTGTAACATGTAACTCCACCCTGAGATATAGGTCACAAGTAAATGTACTGTATTCAATCTAGTTCCTAATACCACCTACTGCAGAAGCAAGATTATCGAACCACAAGACACAGACACACAGATTTCAGCCTCTGCTATCCAGCTCATGCCAATACACTGCAGAAATATACTTTCACAGTAAGTTGCTCCAGCAGAGCATAGAGGCTGTGTATATACTCCTATTTACACTTTGCATCCAATGCGCTCCCACTGCTAGTTTGGGAAGCAACATTAGCCATAATCCATCCTGTTGTTTCTTATGAAATACTGGGTTTAGATGCACTTCTCCTAAAACCAGCTTCGATCTGAATTGAGAAAAATAATATCCTGTGTTTTAAAGCTGGTAATACAGTATGTATACAGCCAAGGACTAGTGGGCTTGAAAAGATTAAATTCTAGGGGTCCTGGATTGGCCACTTTGTTAATGGGATGAAATATAACATATGTGTTGGTTTATTTAGATCCACCCTTTGCCCTGTTTCATTGGAATTCAAAGTCTGGATATCCTTCTTTCCCTCATGTTTACCCTCCCCAAAATGCTATGAGTTAGACTTGGTTGAGCAGTACGGTGGGTTTCCTGACTCAGCAAGGATTTAAACCAGGGTCTCATATATTTAAACCTGATACCTTGTCTACAGCACCACTCTGACTAAAGGGGTTTGAGCAAAGAGTCACTGAGCTAAGAGCAGTGGAAGACAATGGATCCCAGTGCCTAGAACAAAAGGCAATGTACCTTAACCACCCATCTATTCAAAATAAATTTAAAACAGCCCGGAATGCATGTTGCTGTTGAGGCCTCCCATCCTATCATTGGCTGCAGTGGCTGTTTTGGAATGATCCTGAACAGTCAAACTACCCAGCGGGAAATGGTTAGCTGTATTAACGGAACACTGACAAACATTGCAGTTTCATCTAGGTGACTGGAAGGCTTTAAGGTGGGTGCAGAGCAGGGGCGGGGGCCTAGAGACAAAAGCAGCTCTACGCTGTAGGGAAAAAAGAGGACAGTAAAAGTAGTTCTAAGCAAGCAAGATGAATGTAAAGTGGGTGGGTGGAAGGCTTCCTGTCATGACATCACAGGCGAAGGAAGAAACCGTGTTGGGTAATCGGCTGAAAAGCAGGTGCATGAGAAACAGGGTAAAGGAATCAAGAATCTGAGGTGAAGAAGCTTGGGGGAAACCCACAACGGGACCCAGGAACAGGAGAGGCCACATGTTATGACTTGCAGGACTTTGGACCAACGAGGCACAGCAACAAACCACAGAAGAAAAGATGGATGTCCAAATGCACATAATAATTTGAACTTATCAGCTCAGCTTGAGCCTTTTAACTGCCAAATTGCCAGCATTTTCCCCACTTAAGAGTTCAGATGGCAATGCTGACAGCAGGATATTCCCTGGCGGTGTTTCTTGCGAACACTGACAAGAAAGGCCATCAGCAAAACTGGTAAGCTTAAAAACCAGTAGCAGCCAAAACAATGAGGAAGCAGATCATCCCTAAAGAGAACAGATCTGCCACACAAAGCAGTTGATGGAGTCAGACTTGCTCTTGAAATCTAATTCTTCCTCAACGCACGCATGTGCACACGCACTGCCAACCGGAGCCACCACAGCTCTTTTTGCTGCCTGCATGGAAATAGTTTAAGGTCTGTAAGTGAAACTCCTCAGCGATCATGGGTGCCAGTCTGGCTTGCTTCCCCTTCTTCAGCCACTGCTCCTCCTCTCCCAGGACTGCTTCCATGCAGCTACTTCTCGAACAGTAATTAGGAAAAAAAGGGGGCAGAGAAGAAGGAAAGGGAGGGAAAGAGAGAGGGAGAGGGAGATCTCCTATTCCCGCAGGGCAGAGCACATCAAACAAACTCGAGCTGGCTCTTGTGAAACTGACGGCAATTTCCTCTTCTGTCATAAAACAAATTGTTGTTTGTCAGGAAAGCAGGTCAGCCATGGAGCGCCATGTGTGTGTGTTTGCCCTGCAGCCTGGATGTATTGTGAAGGGGCTCCATGCAGGAGGGAGACATGGAGGTTGACCAGCAAAGGCTCGACAGAAGCTAAAAGGGTCTGTCTCTCGCCGTTTGGTTCAATTGTCCATTATGAGCACTTTGGGGTATGCTAAAACAGCCAGGTTGGTTTGGGGGCCTAGAGAACCCTGCTGAGGCTGTGTATACGCTACACATTTAAGGTACATTTGAAGCACATTATTTTTCTCAAATAATTCTGGGCACTGTAGTTTATCCCTCACAGAGTTACAATTCTCAGCAATCCTTAACAAACTACAGTGCCCAGAATTCTTTGAAGGAACAGATGTGCTTTAATGGTAGTCTAAAACTTAAGTCAAAGCAATTTTGGTGCCTGAGGAGGAAAATATATTTCTAGCACATGAACATGTAGTTACACACACACATACACACACACACACACACACACCTTCTGCACAAGCTTCTTTTAAATAAATTGAAGCTGTGCAAGAGCATCACCATAGGAAGACAAACCATTGGGCAGGTGAACATTCTCTTTAGTTATATTCCATTTGTCTGTGCCCAGCTCTCCCAGCCTTATCTTCATTCCAAAAAAAGCCACAACACCCAGCCAGACTGCTGTGAAGACAAAGTGAGGCAACAGGTAAATGTAAGCTAAACTTCAATAATACCATCAGGTATTTATCTAACATTCATATCACTTCACACTTATTGTCTCAGTAATCCTTACAACTCTGTAAGGTATTATTATTATTTTTAGACCCATGTTGCAGATTGGATTGGGGAGGGTGGTGTCTTGCCTAAGGTCACACAGTGAATTTGTGACACAGGTGGCATTTCAATCATCAAGGGCATTAAAATAAAAAAGGCCTATACCAGGGGTTGCCAATGTAGCAAACATCCCTCCTCATTTGCCCTTGTTGTTAAGCTGCCATGGTCTTTAACTGAAGCCTACATATGATTTTGTATCCTATTCTTTAATAACTTCAGAGTTGGTTTGTGCGCTTTCCCATTCCATCCTGCCCTGTTTTATTATGGCTTTTGCCAGTTCATCTCTGTATAGCATTTCTAATCGCTGAGGCTCCGAAAAGGCTCTGGGATCTGACCTTTAAGAAAAACCCAGCCTCTCCTAACATTTTTTAAAGTAGTTGACAGCCCTGAATAATTCATGTCTGATTTTTAATTATACCCGCTTCCTTTCCCTCCCTATCTTAATCAGAAAGCATGTATTGTCATCTAGGGAGGGGAGAACCTGTTTGACCAAATTTAGAACCTATTGAGGGGAAATTTCCATGATTTTGAAGACAAATAATAAAAAATGTGATAGTTTAACAGAAATGTGAGTTTCTAGCTAGCACATGCCCTAAGTTTCATCTTTTGTGGGACGTTATTTCAGTGCACTAACATGAAACAGTCACACAATATTTTGCAAACAAAGCCTTCATGTCCAAAAATGCGTCATGTAAAGCCACTCCTGAACTTGACTTTTGAGAGGGGCATGTTTAGTATGCCCAAGCCCTGCAGTTTGTCCTGGTCTGTCACTTATCTAGCTGGCAAATGTGGAAGAAAGTGGGATCAACAAGGACTGCTTTGTGCACACATGACTCAAGGTGCAAATGTGATTATATTTCATCAGAAAAGGTTAAGAGATATTTGGAAACCATTGATGGTAGCAGAGTGAGAGATCTGACCTTTGGGACACAAGTCACCTGCAACTTCTACAGAGGCCCCACCGAAATCAACGGATGCCACACAATTGTACAGTCAAACCTTCATGTCGCTCTCTTTTATTTCAATGAGGCTTGTGCAGGAGAATTTCATAGTGGATTATCCCACAGGTTAACTGGTGGGAGAGGGTGATGTTTGTATTTTCCGAAGGTCTTGGACCAGGCTGGCAGATTTGGCACAGGTGACTGACTCTCCAGTGTAAATTTGTACTTTCCCCCCAGGTGATTCCTCCTAGTGTCCTCCATTGCTATTTGATAACTGTCTTCTGTTGTGCCAGTAGCAGTGTGTGCGCAACCAGACCCATGGTCTCTTCCATTAAACTCGCTAACGCACACACAGGAAGCGAGAAAGAGAGGGAACGAGTATGGGGATGGCAGAAAGAGAGCAGGGAGAAGGGGGTGGCAAGAGAGAGAGAGAGAGAGAAAATGAAGATGTAAGGGGGGGGGGGAAAGGCAGATAGAGAATGTTCCCACCCACTGTTGGCATGCAGCCCCCCACCACCACTGCCATTACTCCTTAAGGATCGTGCCCCTTGACAGAAAAAGTTCCTCTTCCTGTATTAAAGCAAAAGCTCTTTAACTGAGCTAGCCACTGGCCACAGGGATGTGGCTGGCTTTTTTCCTATCTGAACACACACACACACACACACACACACACAGAACACACACAAATATGTCGTTCACTGAACACAAAAATTAATGTACCAGTGCTCTCCCATCTTAAGAGTTTGGAGGGTATGATACAGAGATATTTAAAACAAATCTTCTGCACATCCATCCTGGTTTGCCTGGGTGCATTGGCCTCTTACATATTTATGTATGTAAGATGCAAGGGGAAACATGGGGCCTTGCCCTCCTAAAAATAAATGGCAAAACAGGTTTGTTTCATGGGCAGGATCAAAGGGAGCAGAATTTGTGAATGAGCCAACTGAAGCAACGTCACAACCACCTGGGGCGAGAATGACACCACCAGAGTAGGATTAGCGCTCCGAAAATTACACCTCCAGTAGGTTATGAGGCCTTAAAAATGAGGCTTGCAAGCCACTTTCTAATTCTTCGAAGAAACCATTAGCAGTGCCTGATGTGGTTTTTTTTACAACTCAGATAAGGAGATCAGCTTTCCCCTTAGAATGGCAGTGTAATGAGACCTATTAAAAGTGGGCTTTGAGCACATTTATTTGCTCCTCCCACAGTTATATTTTTCAACTGGGCAGAGTTAATGTAAGGATGTCTAGCTCATTTCCACTTAGAAGCTCACCCCTGTGCTATATGATAGGCAGAAATTTAGCCAGGACATCTTCTTTCTTTCTATTTTTTACATCAGCTGCAGTGATGCTCACTATTAGGTCCAAGTTTTGGCTCTGGGTAGCTGTGGCTGAATCTAAGCTGAGTGAATAAGTTGTCCAGCCCAAAGTCCTTGGAATCACTTGGTGAGAGCTAAAGTGACGCACAAAGCGAAGTCACCGATCCTACTTTACAGAAGATGGTCCTGGGGGGCGGGTGCAATATTCACGTGGCCACTCTAAACACAGGTCCAGATTCCCAGTGTTTATACCAGAAATAGCTCACCAATCACAAGGGCTAATATTGCACAGACCTATTCCTAAGGAGGCTTAAAGGCTTGAGCACAGACACCTCACTAGGCTAGGTCCCAGTCTAATTCCACAAGGTTCTTGATTCAAGTCCTAGAGTTCCTGACATTCTCTCTTACCGATATCACACCTATTCCATGGCCAGTTCCTAGCTTCGAGTGCTAAGCCTTATAAGCTAAAATAGTACTCCACTCTGCAGGTATGTGGCTTTGGCCTCTTGGTGGCCAGGCAAACACACACTGCACATGTTGTGGGCCCTGGAGGTCTAAGCTGGCTGGGGGGTGGGTCTGTCAGGGGACTGCCGGACTTAGGCTGTCGTGCCAAGTACACTCTGTGGCTCCCAGCTGACGGGGGACTCCCGCCCTGGGCCTCAGACAAGCTCTGTATGGGCCTGCCTTGGACTCTCTGGCCAGGGCTAGGTCAATGAATCATTCTGATGACATACAGTGCTTGCATTCTACCACCCCCCTCCACATTTCCCCTCCCAGTGGAGTCAGACAGTGAGAAACACACACATACTCAGATCAGATTCACTCTACACAGTCTGTTCTATTCCCAACTCTCCTTTCTCCCCAAACCTGTCAGGCCTGCTGTCCTTCCTCCAGAACTTGCCAGGCTGCCTAACAGCTGCAACACTTGAAGTCATCATTTACTCAGAGTGGAAGGAAGAGCTCTATAAACGAGACAGGAAGGTGTCCCCTTTGCTACTATGATGCTGATGGTGATTTTAAGTTGCTTTACTTACAAAAGTGATACAAAGACTTACAACGCTGTAGAAACACTAAAGCCAACAAACAAACCCATAAAACCTTTAGAATGCATTTATACCAGGGGTAGGCAACCTCTGGCCCAGGGGCCAGATACAATCCAATTGCCTTCTCAATCTGGCCCGCGGACGGTCCAGGAATCAGCATGTTTTTACATGAGTAGAATGTGTGCTTTTATTTAAAATGCATCTCTGGGTTATTTATGCGGCATAGGAATTCATTCCTCCCCCCCCAAAAAAAATATAGTCCGGCCCACCACATGGTCTGAGGGACGGTGGACCGGCCCACAGCTGAAAAAGGTTGCTGACCCCTGATTTATACAATGAGAGACAATAAACTGAAGTTTAGTTCAGACAAAGCTAGCATCAATTCCTGATGTAAGACACAGCCACATCTGACAATGTAAAGTATTAGAGAGCACTGAGCTGGTTCCA
This sequence comes from Podarcis cretensis, assembly GCF_951804945.1. Classification (NCBI taxonomy): domain Eukaryota; kingdom Metazoa; phylum Chordata; class Lepidosauria; order Squamata; family Lacertidae; genus Podarcis; species Podarcis cretensis. The sequence goes on along the minus strand of NC_137182.1, from coordinate 23,928,429 downwards.
CGCTTTTGGAGACAGATAGCAGGAGACCTCCAGTATGTTATTCAAAGGGATCTAAAAAGGCATACTTTTCCATTTTGCCTCCCGTCGCATGCAGCACCATTTCCATTCTGCTACAATTCAGGTTCTCCAAAAGCAATGTTATTTGGATTGCTGTTTGCTGTGGCCTAATTTAACAATGTACCATATTTTTCGCTCTATAACATGCACCCGACCATAACACGCACGTAGTTTTTAGAGGAGGAAAATCCGTAGGCATGCCACCCGTAGGCATTCCCTCCATAACACGCACAGACATTTCCCCTTACTTTCTAGGAGGAAAAAAGTGAGTGTTATGGTGCAAAAAATACGGTAATTAATGACCTTATTGTTGGGTGATGTGATTCCACACCATTCATTTCAATGGAGGGAGGCGGTCATCAATAATGTACTGAGAAAAAATAATGACAATGAATTGAGGCTTGGGATGCGGGGGAATGGCACCAGCGAATAATGATCATATTTGCCTGCCTGAATTCTGATGAGGCTTGTGAATGAACATACAAACTGATGCAGTTTCTGGGACTGTTTCCTATTTTGACAGAATTCTCTGCTATGCCTTGCATAGGGCAGCCAGCCACTTGGCTCTCTCCTACAAAAACTTGCACACTTGCTCACTCAATCCATCTAGGGATTAATTTACATCTGGACATCATAAAGGAGGAAGGGGAGGCATGTGTGGGGGAACTGAAGCAGAGAAGTGATGGGCAAGGAAAGGGTTAAGTACCAGCCTGTAGCCATTTTTCTGTTGAACATCATTCCCTCCATAAATGACTTTTCATCTTTTCTCACATGTAATTACATGCAATATGTACTTTGTCAAGAACTGGACAGTAAAATAGGCTGTAAAATAAGATGAGCAGAGAGCAAAGGCAAACTTCACTGAAAGGCATATCACTAAAATCCCCACCAATTACGTATTTTTGTTTGTTCTTTTGCCATTTTGCACTCACCTTCTCCAGTGCTTGAATGTATGTGTCACCCACCAAAAAAAAAAAAAAAAAAAAGAGAGAAAATGAAATTAAACTCAAAGCCAGCCATCCCCTTCATTTTCAAGCAAGATGGCTGTTGCACTGCCTTCCGTTTCACAGGAGCGGAGACATTCCTCCTTTCTAATGAAGATACAACAATATTTAACAGAGACAAAGAGAGTGATCCCACAAACCAAAGTCATATAAAAAAATGAATTGCACTGTGTCCCAGGTGGGAGCCTTTGTTTGCGCCAGAGTGGAGCTCCCAAATCTATTGTCTGTGCCAGGGTTCCTCCTTGGAACAAATGAAGGAACAAAAAATAAAATAAAAATAAAATATGCAAACTTTTAGTCAACATTTAAGAATCTCAGTTCCTCTTTTTTATTTTTAAGGATAAACTTCTAGCTCTCTTGGTGACAGAGGTAACCAGGGAATGTTTTGGGAGGGTGAAAAAGAATGCTGGAAGCAAAGAAGTACATGAAGAGAATCCCAAATTCACAAAAGGGTTAGGGAGGACCAAAGACAAGCATGGAAACCATGTGATGTCCATTCATCCTTTAGGAATCCTACTTATCACACTCATTTATTACTACATTTATACCCTACCTTTTCCCCAAGGAACGGCATACATAGTTCTCCCAGTCCCCATCTTATCCTCACAACCAGCTTGTTTGGTAGAATAGGTGGAATGACTGGCCCAATGTGGGGTTGCCATACGTCTGGAATTTCCTGGACACACACGGCATACTGCAGTCGGAAGCAGCAGAAATTGGCAATACGTCCAGCAAAACCCAGACGTATGGCAACCCACATCAGTAGTGCCATTTTTTATGATTTTACTTTGGTTCAACAGCTATTTTGGCCAGATTTTCACTTTTTGCAATATGGCATCCCTAGGTCACCTTAATGATAGAGTGGGGACTGAACCCTGGTTGCTAGTCCTACACAAACTACTAGATGTATCTCGCCACTCCTCCAATGAGCTTAGGGGAACATACATGAGACTTGTCCCTTTTTAGATTTCCATCAGTGCTGTGGTAGGGGTTAGGCACCAGTGGGAGCTTTTTATTTTTTGCCAGTAATTGCCGCAAGGAGGGGTACAATTTTTGTCACTCTTATGGCAGGGGAGGAACATTTACTGAGAAATACTGTTGCTTCCATCTGATTTGAAAACTTAAGCCACAGGAAAGCTGAGGTGTGTACATGCAAGATAACTGTTACACATGCATAGATTTCATCTTTTCCGCCGTGCTAGTAAAGATAGGCAAGTTCAGCCTTTTGTTTATTTTTCTTTTGATCTCTTAGATTTGCAAAAACTGCAGAAGCTGTTTTGCACACTTTTGGGGAGGTGTTTTTTTTTAAGGGTGCATAGTCAGCTATCTGCAGGCATGCCCTGTCAGTACTGCTATTGGCAGAATAGCAGGCGGGCATAAATGCAAAATGGGAAAGACCAAAGTCACTACTCAGATACAAATATCGAATTTGTGAGGGTGTGAACTCCTCCAATCTAATTCAAATTGTGGGTGGGGAAAATATGGATTAATTGCTAAATAATGCTCAAATGTGAACAAGTCCCTTGTTCAAGCCCTTCTGAGCTTCTCTCAAGTCATTTGTGCCACATGTGGGTATTGTTTATTAAGAGTAAGGAGATGTTATGTTTTAGGGTGAGTATACAGTCTAAGGTAGGTTTTCTATTAAGCTGTAGACCCATTTGTGCAAAAATAGATTTATATATCTGATATTGAAAAATGGAGGATCACAAGTAAGAATAATAATGATAGAGATGAGGGTAGTGGTGCCATCACCAGGCCAGCACTTTGGGGTAGATGTTCAGAGCCCTGCTCAGCAGAATGAGCAGGAGGGCTCCCAAATGCAACAGGGGTTTTACCACTTTTTGAAGTAGGTGAGGTAAATAGCATTACCATCTGAAGAGGCTCCTGTTTGCACCAGTGGCAGACTTTACACTCTCAAATTTCAGCAGCACCCTGTGTGATGCTAACATCCAGCACCCCCTTGCCTCCTGAACTCCGTTCTACAACAACACTGTTGTGGTGCCCCCTGCAGCATGGCACCCAGTGTGACCGAACCAGTCGCACAACCCTAAAACCACCTCTTCTTGCACATTCTGTAAGACCATTTAATCCAGAGTCTAATTTTAGGATGCTTCCAGATCATGGGTAGGCAAACTAAGACCCGGGGGCTGGATGCGGCCCAATCGCCTTCTAAATCCGGCCCGTGGACAGTCCGGGAATCAGCGTGTTTTTACATGTGTAGTGTTATGTACTGAAGTTCTCACCCTGGGCCAGCAGGGGGATACTGTAGGTAGTTTTCACTCAGATCCACATATGCAAATAAGGGATTGAAAGTGACGTTCAGTGATTGGATAGTTACAGAAAGTTGTTACAGTTGCGTTGTACTGGAGCTCTATATAAGCAGGCTGGTTGAACCCTTCAGTTCAGTTCTGTTCTGGCCTGTGAATAAACAAGAGCTGTTTGAAGAATCGCTGTGTCGTTGGATATGTTCACCCACAACTTAACAAGTAGAATGTGTGCTTTTATTTAAAATGCATCTCTGGGTTATTTGTGGGGCATAGGAATTCGTTCATATATTTTTTCCAAAATATAGTCTGCCGCCGCCCCCCAAGGTCTGAGGGACATTGGACTGGCCCCCCTGCTGAAAAAGTTTGCAGACCCCTGTTCCAGATGGATGCTATGCCATCTTGCTAATTTGGATACACATACGAGATCAACTGTTAGGTAGACTTCTAGTATTATAGTATAACACACACACAGGAACTGACTTTCACATGCAAACACACCATGAGAAATGGTTCTCAAGCAGCTGCCTGTGTTCGTAGGACCAGTTGATACCAAAGATCTTTCTTCACTTGTATTCTGTTTAGCTCAGCAGTGAAACTCCAGTCAGCAGAATCAACGCCATACCTGCCAATGTTAAAAATTCTAAGAGAGGTAGGGCTGGACCTACTTTTGCTAACCCAGGAGATTCTACCCTATGAACCATGTTGTAAACCATGGGAAGGCAAACTAAGGCCCGGGGGCCAGATCCGGCCCAATCACCTTCTCAATCCAGCCCGCAGACGGTCCTGGAACCAGCGTGTTTTTACATGAGTAGAATGTGTCCTTTTATTTAAAACGCATCTCTGGGTTATTTGCAGGGCATAGGAATTTGTTCTTTCTTTCTTTTTCAAAATATAGTCTGCCCCCCGCCCCAAGGTCTGAGGGACAGTGGACCAGCCCCCTGCTGAAAAAGTTTGCTGACCCCAGTATTTGCATTTACTCAGATTTAATCCCTGAATCATGTAAAGGCAAAGTAAAAAAGACTTCCTTCATTATCATATTTTAAGGCTGAAAAATAGTTTGAGATGTATTTATGTCTGCTCAGTTTGTCAGTTCTAACATTTGCTGTTTACTTCCTGAGTGGCAGAAATATAAAAGTAGCAGGATGAACTGCTGTTAAATGCTGAGCAGCAATAAAGCAGCTAATTTTCCCCAATAGGTTCTCAACAATTTTAAGCTTTTTTAAAGGAAACCACTGAAATTATTAAGCTGCTTTTTAAAACAAAATGCTTAAAAAACGTTATTTTTCAATTGATTTGCCTGTGATCCAGGACAAAGTGCCTCCTTTCAGAAATTTCCCCTCAACGTCAATTTCGCCTTTGAAATCCTGATAATGTCTGAAAAAATCTGGATTTATGGCAGCCCTAACTTAGTAAAGAGTTTGATCTAGCAGCTCAACTCTTAAAAACTTGCTGATTACCTTTGATACTTAGCTTTTGCAAAACTTATGCCGGATTTAAGAGGAGTCAAGAGACTCTGCCATTTCCATTTTTAAAAGACAAAACATAAACCATCTTACATTTTTTTTGCATTATTCCAGCTGTAAAGCTCTCTTACAAAGAACCCTACGATACCAGTGTCACTGTTAGCACAATTCTTGCAAGCATATCTTGTGCATCTTAATTGTTAGGAGCATCCTTTAGAAAACCTTAGCAAGGGAATAAATAATTTGTAGTCCATTAGATGAAACCAGTGAAAAGAAATGTAAATTACAGACGGAGGAGGTGGTGGTGAATGGAATTCAAAAGCTTCAGGGAGCAACCTCAGCTCTAATCTACAGTAGTTTACTGCCTGAAGGGATGAAAGATGGTAGGTAATGCAGTGAAGACAAAGATTATTCATAAAGCGTCAGAAGAAAGAAACTCATGTGCATCACATTGCCTTAGCAGCAGGTGGCTGAAAATGGCTTCTGTATATGGCTGAAATGCAACAGTGGTTCAAGGGAATTGGTAATACTGCATATTGGACATCACTGGACCCTTAACAGCAGTGCTTTAAAATATCCTTGGAGGAAAGGAAAAAACTATTGAGACTGGAGTGCAGGGATTTCCTGGGCCTGATACACTGTGTGGATTGGACCCTGTGCATCCACTTGCCCCTGCAATCTGTTGACAAGAACTGCAACTTTAGTACATATATTAACTTAGCCAAGTCAACCTCACAGGACTGTTGTACATATAAAAGGGGGAAGGTGGCTAAATGTACACAGATTTGGTGGAAAGGCAACATACACATATATGCCACTCAGAACGCTGTTAAACTATGAAATACACTCCCACAGGAAGTAGGCAGAAACAGAAATACTGAGCTGAGAAGCTGGACACCGGGTTTCCATTCCTACATCTGGGAGATTAAGTCTGACAGTGAATGAATACCTACATGCTTATCTACTCAGAAGTTAGATCTATGGGTAACCATGTTTAGGATTCCAGTTTAATTGTTGCAGCAGGGAAGACAAAGAGTCTTGAGACACTAAGATGGCTCTTTAGGCAACTCACTTACTGCCCCCCTATAACACAGTTTCCTCATCTATGAAGGCCCATTGTACTAAATTAAAATAGCTTTAGAGTCCTTTGAACTCCTCCCATGCCAGGTGGCATTTATACAAAAAGCATTAATAGAAAGCACCGTCTTTAGTTCTTAGTATAACCACAGAGTAAGCAGAAGCCCCTTGTCTTTCCTGTTTCATGTGCATATAAAAAATACATTTGCCTTCAATATATCTCATAGTTAGCTCTCAGTTGTGAAAAATGTTATGGAAGGCAGAGGAACCAGCAGCATGTCAAATGATAAACACTGCTTGCTGCAAAGGGCTTGAGATGGTACTCTGCGCAGACCAGTGTCACCACTGGGCAGCAGGGGTAGTAGGGTGACTAAATGTCTCAACCTGTATGCTAATGCCAAAAAAACACCCTCTAAAGCAGGGGTAGGCAACCTAAGGCCCAGGGGCTGGATGCGGCCCGATCGCCTTCTCAATCCAGCCCGCGGACGGTCCGGGAATCAGCGTGTTTTTACATGGGTAGAATGTGTCCTTTTATTTAAAATGCATCTCTAGGTTATTTGTGGGGCATAGGAATTCGTTCTTCCCCCCAAAAAAATATAGTTTGGCCCACCACATGGTGAAAAAGGTTGCTGACCCCTGCTCAAAAGTATGCTGAATGAAAGCCACAAATCCTCGGTGTGATGTTAGCAACTTGACTTCTGTGCTATCTAGCATGCACTTTTGGAAAAAGATGGGGAACAGAGAGAGCACTAACTTACGTTTTGCCCAGAGGTCACAATTACGGGATGAGTGTTCTTAAAGTTGCCTTAAAAGGTAAAGGTAAAGGATCCCTGACAGTTGCAGATGACTCTGGGGTTGTGCCGCTCATCTCGCTTTACAGGCCGAGGGAGCAGGCGTTTGTCCCCAGACAGTTTTTGTGGGTCATGTGGCCAGCATGACTAAGCTGCCTCTGGCGCAACGGAACACCGAAACCAGAGAAGCACACGGAAATGCTGTTTAACATCCCGCCGGAGCGGTACCTATTTATCTACTTGCACTTTTTGACGTGCTTTCGAACTGATAGGCTGGCAGGAGCTGGGACTGAGCTACAGGAGCTCACCCCATTGTGGGGATTCGAACCACCAATCTTCTGATCGGCAGGCTCAGTAGTTTAGACCACAGCGCCACCCACGTCCCTTAAAGTTGCCTAGCAAGCACCAAAAATGGGTTGGGGGATGGGGATGGACCAAACTACCACTACAGTATGGCCTGCTGCACACATGCATGATTTCCTTACATTAGATAACTGTGCCAGCTGACTCCACTGAAAAACCGTGCAGCAGGTGAAAAGGTTGTTTTTGACAGCACATTTGCACATGAAAGTTATCACCAAATGTGGCAGTTATCAAGTCCTGAACATGCATACCATTGTGTGAACTAGGCCTGTGGCTTCTGTATTACTTACCAGAAAAGGCACTAAATGAGAGAGAACTCCAATACTGTGTTGCCTGTGTTGCAACCACAAGTAAACATGGCACAGCATGCACATCAGAGCACCACTGTGGCCCAGTAATCACCACTGAGCACAAGTACTGGTGCAGAGAGCTTCTATGATTGCTTCCAGACTTCTACTGTTTTGTGGATATGCTTCAATACTATACCAGCACATTCGGACAGCATGATTAAAGCGGATTTAATGCTCTTGGCTGCCTCCCCAAAAGACAAGCCACAGAATGGCTACAAGTGATAACATCAAATAACCTCCATGCAGATAAATCAGAACAAATGTTCAGTAAATGGTGATCTTCTCACTCTGCACACAATGTTTTTCAATGGAGTCAGCTGGCAGGTATAACCTGCGCCCAAATTGTGTGCTAACAAATGAGGATGAATGCTCAGTAAACAGGTCATCCAGAATCACCCTCTGTTGTCTGGCAAGCCTGCACTGACAATGAGAACTGCAAGACACTGTCACAAAGCGTATTTGAAGCCTGTCCGCTGCAGTGGGGAGTGTAGGGAGAAGACAGAATACCCAAATCATTTGTGTTGCCTACATTGGAAAGAGGGATTGGGTGCCACAAAATCTTGGTGTGGATTGGCAACCACCACTGGAAATCATATGATAGTCCTCATCTGTGCTTTAAAATGACACTAGATCTAATATCAGATCACTGAACAAGCAAACAAACTTAAATTTTGTGAATCATTCAAATCCTCAGTTATTATATGTTCTGTCCCTAGCTCTCTGTATCTGCTTAGATCCCATAAGTAACTTTGGAGTTGCGGTTTTAGATTTTTTATTCACACTTTTGAAGTCAAATTTAATGCATCTTCCAATATTTTTATTGGCATTTCCGGTACCTGTTTGTGGGTTTTAATAACAGATTTCATAAGGGCTTTACCATCTCCCTGATGGAAGGGTATAATCTTTTAGCTGTTGGTCAAAGGCTAGGTGAAGCTGGAAATGGGATTTTGCCAAAGCAATGCAAGAGCGTTTGGGAATCATTCATGGAACTCAGTGCAAGTTTTAGAAGCAATAAGAATTATCTGAGCTAGAAAAGGATTAAAGGAATTAGACAAATTTGTCTCAGCAATCACTAACAGAGGCTGGGAACCAAAGTCTGTTGCCCAAGTATTTTAGATACAATCTTCCCTGGCTCAGCCATTCTGGACCCTGACAATCCTAGTGGGAATATAACCAAAACCTAATTCATTTAATGAGGATAGCTGCTGAAAAACACCCTTTAACTAGTCCTTTTGTGCACATACATACACTTTTAAAAAAATGTCCATCCGTCCCCACCCCCCAGCTCTTCAAGTGCACGTATATTAATATTTATGTATGTGTTAGCAAATCCAGAATATAAAGGATTGGAATCGCTCCACAATGCAATAAATAAAACTTTAAAAGAAAAGAAATCAGCCTTCATGTGGCATTTCTTTTTCCATCTAGTCCCAGTTCCTAAATCAGGAAGCAAAGGTCATAACAACCATGTCCCTTTGGTCTTGTGGTGGTGGTGGCCCAAAGGGCCACAATAAATGTGGTAATGTGTACCCCTGTAAATCCTTGAGTGTGCTTCTAATGCGGAAGTTATGGTAACCTGTTCCTTTATGAAACTGATGGTTTTGCAAGTTGCCGCCCCCATTGGGTCAGAAATACAGCTAATATGTGAATCACAAAGATACAGCTCAAAGCTAGAACATAAGTTGCTACATGCTGCAAATGGCTACACGTAACACAGGTTCCCAACACACACACTAACACAATGTAACAGAACACGGTGGGAATCAAAACTTAATCAGCAGAAATTGCCAGTGCTTATTGCTCATGTGTATTAAAATGAAATGAGGTAATGATGTATATGTTTGGTGAAAATTGAAATGCTTTGTTTGAAATTTTATAAATACCACTGCCTGGACCACTGGGCGGGGTTGCAGTTTTGCAGAATGATCTGACTGTAACATATTGCTTTGCAACAAACAACTTGGACTCACGTTTCTGAGTTTTTATTGGCTTAAACTCAGGAGATAAGCTATTTTTGACTTACAACTTTCTCACTGGGGTTCTATCTTAGATCTGGCAAGTCAAACCCAAGGGTGGGGCGACTGTACACACAAGATTGTACCCTTGTATTCGGTGTTAATTTTTTCTAAAACATCTCAGCACTCCTTGTTGCACATGAACCATAACTAACACAAATCGTGTTCAAATTCATGTATATGCACATTCTGAAAAGCCACTGTTGTACTACCCTGATAGTGATTGTAAGAGGTTTGGTGAAAAAAAATTTAAGAGGGTAACTCATATTTATAACCTTGAACGTCTGTCCTATGATTTCAGTGGCTCCTCCCCCATTCCCATCTTAACCACTAGGCACTACCACTTTAAACTGTTCATAAAGGATATGGATTCAGAGGATGAGCACTGAGGTAGCCAAGTTTGCAGGTGGTATCAAATTTAAAAATCTGAAACATTTCTGCAGATTTATGTTTCTTCCAATTCAAAAGAGAAACCTATCAGACCTGTGCCTAGAAATCATAGGACAGATTAAACTGCAGTAGAAATGGAAGTTTGGATGAGCTCCCAAGTTGCATTTTTATTTTGCTGTACACACCACAGAAAGGGTGGGGATGTCTTCACCTGATGCACATTATCTGATTTGTTTGCCTACACTTGCTTTGAAACTCCTATTCAATGTGCTGTCAACTGTTGTTTGCTTTGTTTATATGCCACTGTGATTGCTATTATAGTGTTTGCAATGTTTCTTGGTTTGTTTGTTTTTTAAATGCTATTGTGATTTTTATGAGCCGCTTTGAGCTCAACATTTGTTGTTGGAAAAGCGGAATATAAATATTAATCAAATCAAATTAATGTGAAAGACACAGAAAAGAGCAACCAGAATAATCAAGGGGTCGCAATACCTCCCCTTTAAAGCTTAAGAAGAAACAGAAGGGGGAAAGTATATAAGGATATAGAAAGGCCGCCGGGACCACATAACACCGGCTCTGAGAGATCTGCATTGGCTCCCAGTACATTTCCAAGCACAATTCAAAGGGTTGGTGCTAACCTTTAAAGCCCTAAACGGCCTCGGTCCTGTATACCTGAAGGAGCGTCTCCACCCCCATCGTTCAGCCCGGACACTGAGGTCCAGCGTCGAGGGCCTTCTGGTTGTTCCCTCATTGCGAGAAGTGAGGTTACAGGGAACCAGGCAGAGGGCCTTCTCGGTAGTGGCACCCGCCCTGTGGAACACCCTCCCTTCAGATGTGAAGGAAATAAGCAGCTATCCTATCTTTAAAAGACATCTGAAGTCAGCCCTGTTCAGGGAAGTTTTTAATATTTAACGGTGTACTGTTTTTAACACTTGATTGGGAGCCGCCCAGAGTGGCTGGAGAAACTCAGCCAGATGGGTGGGGTATAAATAAATTATTATTATTATTATTAACAGGCACTTTATGGAATATGAGATCCCCTCTCTTCTTGTAATGCTAAAACTTGGGCTCATGCAATGAAATTGAGACACAATAGGGATGCCGTCAGACTGTCACTATTTTTCAGGAGGGATTCAAGCACATACCATCACTTTAGGTTTTTATAATTGAAGTGGATTAAAGGGTTCTGCTGCTCTAGCACCACAAATCTAGTTTAAAAAAGAATACGAGTTTTTTTTTTGCAGTTTGGAAAATGCATTGAAAAAAAGTGGGGTGAAGTACTAACAGGAATTTATATAAAGAACCTACAAGTAAATAGGGGTGACTGCAGGACAAGTGCTTTTCAAGCAAATCAATATGCATGCTCAATAAACAAGTTGCCTGGAGTGGCCCTAAGTTCAGAACAGAGAAAAAGAATTTCTATGTTACACATAATAATAGATAGAAATTAGTGGCCATCACCACATTCTCTTACAGTGAATTCTATCACTTTTTAAAGAGAGAGACGCATGAAATATAGGTCTATCAGCAGCTATTCGTCATAGTAGGGACGCGGGTGGCGCTGTGAATTAAACCACAGAGCCTAGGACTTGCCGATCAGAAGGTCGGCGATTTGAATCCCCATGACGGGGTGAGCTCCCGTTGCTCGGTCCCTGCTCCTGCCAACCTAGCAGTTTGAAAGCACGTCAAAGTGCAAGTAGATAAATAGGTACCGCTCCGGCGGGAAGGTAAACGGCGCTGCTCTGGTTCGCCAGAAGCAGCTTAGTCATGCTGGCCACATGACCCGCAAGCCGTATGCCAGCTCCCTCGGCTAATAAAGCGAGATAAGCGCCGCAACCCCAGAGTCGGCCACGACTAGACCTAATGGTCAGGGGTCCCTTTACCTTTACCTATTAGTCATAGTAGCAAAATGGAGCCTTCATGTTCAAAGCTCATGTACCACTAAATAACAAGGGGCTCAAGAGATACAACAGTAATGGCTGTTGCCCTTTTCATAGGATTCCTTGAGGTTGGTCTCTGTTGATAACAGGATGCTGAACTGTCTCATCCCTGTTCTAATCCAGCAGAGCTCTGCTTATGTTGTTGCAAAGCCACAACTGAAACCTACTCGGAGGATGTAACTGCAAGGTTCTCGCACGCCACTTCTGTTAAGTGCTTTGATACAAAATCCTTGTGGCTGCTGTGGGGTGGATGGAGGGAGAGTATGCAGGGAAGGGAGGAGGGACAGCTGCCAAGGCCCAATTTAAAGGACCGACGTTTTTGGAGAGTCGCGCCCGGCTGCCGGGGAGTGAGTAAGCCAAGGGAGCGGGTGCATGAGCAGGAGGAGAAGGTAATTAAAGAGGGAGGCACTAGCCACAGCAAGTTCCCACAAATGAAGGCCCCCGGGGCTGTAGACACCAAACAACAAAGGACCAAGCAATTATTTGGCTCCAGTGGAAGGTGCTGGTCCCAGCGAGGAGCTGGTTTTAGCTGGCCACCCTGGGGCAATCCTGAGGTTTGGCGGTGTGTGTGTGCGTGCTTGGCTACGCAGCAGGGCCGTACACAAGTACCCTGTCTACTGTGGGTCCCTCTGCAGCAGCGACCCAATTAGAGGAAGGAGGTGCCCCAAACTCCACACCATACGAAGGGCATTCTGAAGGCCTCCAGGGTGTTTGCAAATCCACTGCAAGCTCCCAGTCAAATAGATTTGGCGTTTTTAATTGTACAAACTTGCGTGCGGCAGCGGTACCTCGGGGGGAGGGGATGGGGACGGAACAGCAACTTTAACACCTGTTTCATACACGTTCTGTTTTTACCTTAGACCTCACCCTATATTTTAAATTATCTGCATCACCATATACTTAAAACCCTTCTGCCAAATGCATGTAGCTTGGCCTAAGTGGCCTAATGGGCAAGATGGGGAGACCTGGCAGGACTAATTAGCCCCCCACCTGCTGTAAATATACGCAAGGAGACCTTCTCCAATACCAGCCATTTTGATGGGGGGGTGGGAAATCTGCCCATAGTACTGGCGAGGAATCCTGATGAGGGGATATATAGAAGATTATTCTCTTCATAGGGCCCTGACTTTGGAATTATCTCCATCTGGAGTTACATCTGCCTCACGTGTTACTGGTTTTCAGATGTCAATTTAGGATGTTTTTTATTTACCCAGGCTTCTGCGGTTTGATGATGAAGAATTGTATTCATTTTCATATTGAGACGTTTAATCCTTAGCAGCAAAACGGGGGCCTGGGTTTTAATGGTTTCGTTCTTTAATGTTTAGCCTGCATGTGTTTTTATTGAGGTTTGGTGTATTTTGGTTTTGTTCTTCTTGTACATTACTCTGGTTTCCTTTTTGAGGAAGGGCGATTTATGACTATCCTAAATGAGTAAAAAAAAAATGTACATGAACCGCCTCCCCCTCTGCAATTGCTTTGGATGATACATTCCAAAAATTAATTCTTAGAACCAAGTCTCATTTTTCTGCAGGTTTTTTTGGCCTCACACACACACACACATATTTATATAGGCCTAGAAAAATATAACATGGAAGCAGCGATGTATGATAGTACAAATGGGCAGGTGCATAAAATGAGAAATCTCAGTACAAGTTGGAAAACCCTGTGTCATCCCCAACCCTTAATTGCTGGTGTGTGGGTAAACTCTCTCTAATAGCTACTGGCACAGAGGTTATGTAACGCCACAACTGCAACACTGCCTCAATTCCCCACATGTATATAGCAAACTGTTTTTACCCCAAAAGCCTTCAGGCAGAGCAACCATTCCTAGGATCCATCTACACTATACATTTAAAGCAGAATGGTTTGACGAGCAATCCCTTTCCCCAGGAAACTGAGAATTGCAGCTCTGTGAGGGGAATAGGCATCTCCTCTAACAACTCTTAACAAACTACAGTTCCCAGGATTCCTTGGGCAAAGAAATGACTGACTGAAATGTTTCAAATGTATAGTACAAATGAAGCCCTAAACACAGCTAGGCCATGATAGCAGCATGCCTGTGATATTGTTATTCATAAAATTATTGTAGCTTTTCATATGAGATAGATTTGAACCTGACTTAATTATAATGGCTTCCTTAATGCTGGTCATTGACCATAATAATAAAGATTTGATTTGATAATGGCTTCCTCCAAGGAACTCGTGGGTATCTGGTGGCGGGAGATTCAGGATGGATGGAAGGAAATGTTTCTTTATGCAGCTCATCGTTGAACTGTGGAACTCCCTCACACAAGAGACAGTGATGGCCACCAACTTGGACAGCTTTTAAAGAGGACTGGACAGATTCATGGAGGAAGAGAGGGCTATTGATGGCTGCTAGTCAGTTGCTGGAAATTGCAGGAGGAGATCACGTGCTTGTGGTCAAATCCCTCTTGGGCAGGCTGGTCTTCCTGTTATATACCTGCTGGGATTGACAAGGCATATGACCCTCACCTGAATCTCATAGCTCTCCTGACAGGTGATTTGGTCTGCTCTCTATTATTCAAATTAGGCCCCAGTGTTTTTCTTACAATCCCCTTCTCAATTAATTAATCAATTTTAATCTAGCATGTAAATTCTCAAAACTTTCTAATTTGTTAATTCGAGCAACTACTACTCTCACTTCATTATAAACAGTATTTCTACCTGCAACACACTTAAGAAAACCTGCTCCTCTTCCTTTCACAGATATTTTGTTTCCATTTGCAACTTTCGCTGCCTCTGATGAGTTGTTATTTAACTCTTTGCGGGGGAATTAGCATCAGACGTCATGTGCATGGAAGTTGCCAAATCAATTAACCAACTAGAAGGATTACTGTTTATAGCACCAGTTTTCCTATAACTTGATATTGCTGGATAGTTCTGATAAACTGCAAAGGCATTTTTAGTTTGCTTTCTGTTGCCACCCTGGAACTTTTCTTTATTAGTGCCACTTTGTTTTGTACCATTCCTTGCAAATGAAGGAAAACAACTTTTCTGCTTGTATATGTTGATAATATAATTTTGATTACTGGGAACAAACAAGATTGTACAAAAAAACAAGATTGGGTGCAGGCCTGGCCAGGACATAGGCATCCTGTGACAAAAGTGACCTGTGCGCTTGCTTGCTTGATTAACAGCTGTTGGGAACTTCAAGGTCCCTGCTCTCCCTTCTTATGGTCTTTATATTGGACCTGGAGACTCCAATAGAGAGCATTCCATGTCAAGAAGGAGGGCAAGTGGGCATCCTATCAAATGACAGGACAGGAGCTACACAGAGCAGGGCCTTTTCACTGGTGGTGCCCATTGTATGGCTCGCTCTTCCCAAACCTGCTCTCTTTTGGTCTGTATTTCAGAGTTTTATAATTTAGGAAGACTTTGGAAGAACTAGTTGACAAGTCTTATCAGCCGCTGACATATGAGCAGATTTTATTTGCTGCTATTCTGGACTCCTGGTGCACCAGGGTTTACACCGGCATAATAGAGTTGGCCAGGACACCAGAAGGGATACAATTTACAAGCTTTCTTCATTATCTGCACAGCAGGGGGTGTTCAGTCAACAGTGCAAAGGCTGAACTGAAGCATTTCCTGCTGGTTACCTGCTTTCAGCAATAGGGGTCGCTATTTCAGCAATATCGAGGTAGTACCCGATTGGTTAGCTGTCAGATTCTAGAGCTCCTTGTTGGTGGCTCTTAGGTAATTCCAAAAATACAAAGTCCATTAATAAAATAGTGTTCATTCATAAAGCAGTAACATAAATCTTCATTGCTACATATTGGATCTGTATTTCAGCTGTTGAACGTACAGGTTTATGGCCATGCTGTAGTGTAGTGCTTATGTGACTGTGAATAAAGGGGGCTGGGCTCATCGTCCCAGGGTTGGGGGGGGGAGGTGACAAAACTGATTCCTAATAAGTGCCCCTCCTTTATTTCCATAACAAGTCCTTGAGTCTGTAGTCTGAATAGTGACACCAGGGACCTAGAAGGTGCAGGGCTTGTCAGTCCAACCCCTGCACAGTCTCATCAGGGCTGACCTTAAGGCAACTGGAGCAATTGGGCCAAATTGGGCCCCGTGGGCTGCTCCTAAGGGACCCTCTGCACCAGGGCAATCTAGATGGATTTTATTTATATCTCTAAGATTTTGCAGACTTTGACTGTGAACTGAGGCCTTACAAAAAGAAACACCTAAAGTTGGGCCCCACTTATTCAAATTGGGCCCCACTAGCTAGCCCTGAGTCTCATAGTTGCTGGGCCTGAGTTGCCCTGCCCTTGCATGAAGTCTTGGGTTTGCAATTTTGGGAGAGGGGAGACTGCGGCACTGGGGAGATGGCAGGCTGGCAAGCCCCCCTAGATTTAGAGGCCCTAGGCTTCAGCCTACTTAGCCTATACATAAATCCGGCACTGGACACCCCTTCCCCATTCCATGTACGGAAGCTGACTGGCCCGACAGTCAAATTTTACTTCTAACACTGACAATGAGATAGTGTCCTACCGTGCACCAGAGGGATGCAGCCAAGTTTATAGGGTGCCAGAGATGTGTGGCACACACAGCTTTGCTCCCCTAAAGTGAGGAATGCTCCCCAAAAGAGAGGGGGCTCAGAAGAAGTGGCTGCGGGTGGGGGGGACAGGGTTGCTGCCACCACTAGCCTCTGGCATCTGTCACCTGAGATGATTGCTTCATTTTGCCTAATGGTAGGGGTGGCCCTGTACTGTAGATATAACCCTAGATACCCTCACCACAGCTGAGCAACCTGGCTAAGGCCAGTGCTTGACTGCAAAAGAACCTCTTAAGGTTTTTACAAAAATATGAAACAAAGCATTAAAAAAACTCAGTTTAAAAAAAATTCAAAAATTATTCAAATGAACAGTAGCTAAAATGAGATAAAACATGTAACTTCTACATGCCTGGACAGGCTTGCCTAAACAAAAGTGGTTTTAAGCAGGTCAACAGGCTGCGAGTTCCAAAGTGTAGACGATGCCACATAAAAAAGATTAATTTATTACAAATGAGGAATAAGTATCACACGCCACCTGCACCAGTTCCGCAAATCAAAGCGGTGTGTGTGTGGGGGGGGGGGGGGTAAAGCGATCCTGCAAGTAAACCTATTGCAAAAAAATTTCCCAATCTTTCCAATATCTGTCATGGCAAACATGCTATAGAAATTATCCCTATAGCCACCATATAGTTCAACTGCCCTCACAACAGCCTCAAGTGCTAATGGCCTAACCAAGATAGGCTAGGGGGGACACTAGGGGGCGCATTGGAAGATGGCCGACAATACCATCTCTCCGACCCACACGGGGTAATTAAGAGGCTGTTATGGGAGTAGGCAGCCTCCCTTGTTGCCCCAAGGAAATGGGGAACACTGCCCTTGCCTGCTGTGCCCATAAATCACCCCCTAATTCAAAAGAAGGGGGTGAGGGCCTAGGCAGAATGCCCCCGTGTGGACCTCGGCTCTCCTGGACGCTGTCTCTGATCGCGCACTAGTTGCAGCAATTTGGTATAATTAATTACAAAAGAAGCAAATGCACATATTTCAAGTGAAGAAGGGGAGTGAAGTCTGCTAATTTAAGTGACCTCTGTGAAAGAAGACAACGGGCTGGAGAAACAGGAATATTTTACGATGAAGATACACCAAAGGCGGGGTATGTTGACAACGGGGCTGAATGGGGGGGGGGAACCTTTTTTACTTTCCTTCTATGTGATTTACAAGAACCCCTCCTCATTTGAACCGTCGGTTGAACTGACCCAAGCAGGATGATTAAGGTCTGTGTGGAGATAAACTTTAACCAAAAGTATGCTTTATGGAGACCGAGAAGCAATAAGAGCTTTTGGGAATGGCGCAGCAATTAATTCGGAGTCGCCATCTTGCCAAAGGATTTATAGCCGGGAGGAAGAACGGATTTGTTTTCAGACTGCATTCCTAGTGAATCTCCTCAGAGGTTTTGAGAAAGGAGGCAGATTGGTGAAGATTAATGACGCTAAGACTGTTTTGATGTATGGAAGTGATATATGGAAAACGTCTGGATATGGCTACTGGATAAAAAAAATAATATCCACGCAGGATTACGAACTGTTCTAACCAGCTTGCGGAGACTATCAGAGGTCACAAAGAGAAAGGAAAAATATATGAAAATAACAACAAGAGATGTGGAAAAATAATAAGAAAGGACTGGATAGTACTGTGAACATCATAAGGTTAGATTTGTGGACATTAAAAGAGCAGTAAGAAGCAAGGAGTTGATTGGATCCCTTCGGAACTTGAAATATGGGTACCCCCAACAAAAATTTAAATTTCGGCTGTGTAATTTGGAATTTATGTAATTTGGTTTGATTTGATGTGATTGGTCAGTTAATAAAAAATTATTCCTAAAAAAAACCAAAAACCCAAGATAGGCTACACTTGTTGCCATAGCAACTTGGCCTAGTCTTACCTCTGCTCCTTAAAAAGCTTGCCTTCATTACTCCCATCAGCAGCCTTAAGCTCCTTCCATTGTTTGGTATAGCAAACCATAGGAAATGGTACCGTGTTATAGTTTATACTGTCCTCCCCTCAACTCCCACCTCACTTGGTTACTCCTTATTTCTCTGTCAGTTTGCCCCCCTGGTTCTCGCCCCCCCCCCAGCCCTGCACAAGTCTGCTCAAGCAATTGAATATATTCCCTTTCCTCCCTCCATACCCCCTCCTTCTCCCTCCCGGGTGAACGGAAGCCGAGACACAGACAGATAAACACAGGTGCGGGACAGAGTGAGCACTGGTTTATTTATGGTATGGAATCCACCCATGGCGACGGGATTCCTACATTACAGTCCCTAATCTGTCCAGTCGGAAGCCAAGTATCCCTTCATTCCATCTTAACTTTTGAGCCAAACAGGACAAAGAGGAGGGACAGCAGCATCCTCTGCCACCCCCAACGCAACTGATGGGTTTCTTCCTCTTCTAAATCTCTCCCCAGCAAACCTCTTCTTGTCTGTGCGGACTATTTATGTATAAGACATTTGGAAACATGGAACTCTGTTTGGAAAGAACTCTGTTTTGAAAGGCAGAATTGAAATTCCTAAATAGGTAAATGTGTCAAATGTTTATTAATGTCATTGACAACAAGGGCACTTGCAATAGGACACCATGAGGACATCCCCACACCCCCTTGTGTGGCTTTGTAGAAGTTAAGAATATAAAAAGCTACTTTGAACCGAGGCAGACCACTAGTCTGGCAGCCGCTCTTCAGTGTTTCAGACAAAGGCGGGGACTGAACCTAGGAACTTCTGTATTAAAAGCAGTTGCTCTATCACTTTGCTATAACCCTTCCTCCAATGTTATTCTGTTGAGTTGGAGAGAATGGGTTAAAAGGCATCTAAACAAATCCTCTGCCCAAAGGTGCTCATATGATTAAAAACTATGTGTGGAAACAGTGCACAGAAACACAGTGCTTCCACCCGAGGAGGCTGAGGCCAAGCCAATAACTCTCTCTCTCTCATTCATTGGTTAATTTCTATACAGTGGTACCTCGGTTTTTGAACATCTCGGAAGTCAAACGTTTTGGTTTTTGAACGCCCAAAACCCGGAAGTAAATGCTTCCGTTTTCGAACGCGCCTCGGAAATTGAACGGCTTTTGCTGAGTTTTTTCCCCAATTTTCTCTACTGAATTTGCAGACCGCCCTTTGTGCCTCGGTTTTCGAACGTTTCAGGTCAAACGGTCTTCTGGAACAGATTACATTCGAAAACCAAGGTACCACTGTACTGCTTTTGGGACCAAAGGCCCCCACCTCACTCCAGAAGTGGATAACATCAGACCCTGGGAGCCAAATGTGGCCCTTCAAGCCTCTCTGTCTGCTTCTCTGCTCTCTCCCAAGCCATACTCCTCACCCACCCAACTCCCTATTTTAATCGGAGAAATGTTGGGGGGTATGTATGCCCCACCAGCTTGAGCACTTTGGACAGGCTGGAATGTGTCCCAGAGATGGGACAATGCCTCTTGCTTACATGAATGGATGACAGAGAGATGTGTGGGTGTGATGAAGCCTCTGATGTTTTTGCACCTGACTGTACAGGTGCATCATTCCTTGGCCCTGTCCACTCTAACCTCTGGCTCTGCCCACTAATGGTATGCATCCCTTGGAAAGTTGCCCACAAGGGAAGGTGGTCCACAGGCTTTAAAGGTTTCCCCACCTGTACTTCACACCTTGCTTGTCCTCCCACAGACAAGCAACTCATAAAGGTACAGAACAGGTTGTACCTGAGGGGAAAAGGTGAAGCTCAGGTAGCCTTCCTATCAGCATGAAGGAGCAGCATCCTTTCTGCATTGCACACTGAAGAACTTTTGCCTTCAGCAGCGCCCCCCCCCCATTCTGTCTCTACAGTGGCCTTTTGGCAAATAGGAGGCCCTACCTTGTTCCCAATTGAGCACTTTATTCCCCGCTTTGTTCCTGAGATAGATCTTCACCCACCCCTTCTTCTATGGCAGGAACGTGGGCTGTTATGTGGTTTGCTTCAGGTGCCAAATGTCTTGGGCCAATCCTGCCTAAAACTCAAATGTGGGTGCATAACGGAGCTTATGACAGTTAGTACGTAATAAGGCTTAATACTTGGCACCTGCACAAAGTCACTCGCATGTGCCTGGCTGGTTACTTGCAGGTTCTGAGGCTGAGCTCTTGCAGTGAAGCTGAGCTCAAATACTTGGTTAGAAGACTTTTAGGCATGCTTAAATCGTTCCCAGTTTGAGAAATAAAAGTGTGTTGGCCATGGAAGAAGTCACAGGAGCTACGTGTGCAACCTCTTCCCCTACCCATCCATGGTCTACTGTCAGAGGACCAACCATTGCCCCCTGCTGGTAATTTTCAACCTTGAGTTACTTTTTCTAATCAAGGTAAACAGGAGGTACAGATTCTTAATTATAAATTTGCCACTGGCTTTTCATTATGGGGCATTATGGGGCTACTCTAGTCCTTTGCAAAACCAAGCCAGACTTAAGGCATGCCTGGAGGAAGACACAGCAATATCCTTTGAAAGGACTCACGCCTAGCTTGATCTTATGGGTCAACTCCCCAACATGCAAGGTCAGAATTAGGGGGTAGTTGCTACTTTTCTTCTGACAGGGCCTCTGCATCTTTAAAAACTGCATGAAATGCTAGTTTAGAGTGCTGCAACCAAAGTAATGGCTAGTGCTGGTACAGGGAGAATGTGAGGAACCCCCCCCCCCCAACAACAGTGCAATTCTAACCATGCATACTCAGACAAAAGCCCAACTGAATTCAGTGGGACTCTCAGGGGTTAGCCAACTGCTTCACTAGCTACCAGTCCATTTCCAGGCTGGTTATGTTTTCACAGTTCAAAGTGCTGCTCATGTCCTACAACACCCTACAGGTGAGAATTGGTTTTAGCTAGATACTTTTATTGTTTTATCTGTGTTGATTTTTGTTTGTTTTATTTTATTGCTTTATAGCATTTAATTAAATTGATTTGTATTATTGTTGTCATCTGCCTTGAACACCATGTGGTTAAAAAGTAGGATACAAGATTCCCAAATCAATTAAAACAAAAACAAAAACCAGAAGGTGTGTGGGGTTTGGCACACATATACAGGAAAGAGGGTCAGAGAAAGGGTGTCCGATTTAGAATTTATTGCCTGAAGCATAAAACAGAATAAATTCTGTTATCACCTGGCTCCACTGGTCTATGGATTCTATGTGTTCTAGAAATGGTTGCAGCTGTGATGGAGCCATTCGTGGCAAAACCTGGCCTACATCACTGAATCCTAGAAGCCAGGGCTGTGTACACACTATACCTTCAAAGGGCATTCAAAGCACATTCTTTCCCTCAAAGAATTCTGGGCTCTGTAGTTTATCCCTCACAGAGTTACTATTCCCAACAACCCTTAAGAAACTACAGTGCCCAGAATTCTTTGAGGGAAACAATGTGTTTTGAATGTGGTTTAAAGGTATGTCTCTATTTGATCAGCCTTAGCACTCCAGGGCCCCATCCACAGGTAGGTTATAATATTATAGATCTACCTAACAGGACTGTTGTAAGGTTCACTGAGATAACTGGTGTGAAATGCTTTGAAAATGCCAGTCCTGCAACCACCTTGGCTTCGTCCAATCTCCTCCGTGTCTTCTGGCCTCTGCTTGCTTTGTCTCTTTCCAATGGTTACTGGGCTTGAGCATGACAGTGTGCCTATGCAAGAAGAGATGACTCAATCGCTTTGTTTACATGGCAAAGGGAAGTGGAGACAAGGCAGCGGAATACTAAAGGGAACTCTGGGTGTCTTAAAATTTAGACAAACACCAACAGACAATGCTTACTGCTTATGCGTATGATTTACTGTTTCAATAAACACGGAGAGACAACACTTGTTGCTTATGCATATGATTAGTTGCTTTAATAAAAGTATAATCTTACTTGCTCTGTAAGATAAACACAGCTGCTAAGAACTAAGGCTCCGATCTACATGGAACCTAGTCAGGAGAAGTCTGAGAATTCCTTCCTGCTTTTCATTCTCTGATCCTCTCTTTTCCTGAACAAGTTTCTAGCCCTTAGGGTGGGAGAGGAAACCCCAAAACCATGTGAGCAATTTGAACAGAAAGCCGAGAAACCACAAGCGTCCCCTGCCGGCAGTTGCTTGGTCTGGAAGGTTTAATCCACTGCCAAATCATCATTTCCCTGGAATATTAAGTGAATTATTCCAAGATTGCTCCTTACCCAATCCTTTTATTTTAGTGGTTAGCAAGGGAGCTAGCTCTAGGCCTTGGAAGATCCCGGTGAAGTTCCACATTCTGCCGCCCATTTCCAAATGCAGCTGTGTATGCGCTGTCTTTAGTTGTTTTCCCCAGAACAACCACCACCCTAGTTTCAAGGGTTAAACGCAACAGATGCAATCTCTTGAATATGAAAATAGCAACTGGGATCTGCTGCATGAGGGTGGGGTGGGATTTAAGCTAGGGGTGGGAAGACTTCATACTTGCAAGGAATAATTCCCCCACTCCCTAGAACTCCAATTCCAACTAGCTGGAGCCAGTGCGAAATTGTTGCTTTGAAGGGCAGATATTGAAGGAGCAGGGCACTTCTGAGAATATAGCAGCCTAGGAATGTTTTGTTAGTGCCAGACCTGAGTTCACAGTCCCATCATCCAAGAATCCACTCCTGATTTTCCTTCTAGCTTTCTTTCAGTAGCCAAAATTTGTTGGTGCTATTGTTAAACAACTGAGTCCTGCATGCAGTATTTTTCCTAGGATGGCCAGATGCAAGAAAGGACAGAGCTACTGCATCTTTTAACATGTGAGAAGAAGATGAAGGATCCTTCCAGTTGTCCTTTTTATTGTGCTTTCATGATGTGTTGTGCTTATGAAAGTATCAGGATGGCCACATGGTTTGTGCCTGCAAAGTTTTTGAGGTGTTTGCACTGCTTAATTTCTAACCAGTGCATACCTTGTAGACTCCTGCTGAAATCCCGTAACTTTTTACACCACAAATGTGCAGAGGAGGCCAACCAAGATGATCAAGGGTCTGGAAACAAAGCCTTATGAGGAACAGTTGAAGGAGCTGGGTACATTTAGCCTGGAAATGAGGAGACTGAGAGGAGATACAATACCATCTTCAAATATCTCAAGGGCTGTCCCGTGGAGATTGGAGCAAGCTTGTTTCCTCTTGCTCTGGAGGGTAGGACTCAAGCCAGTGGCTTCAAGTCACAAGAAATGAGATTCCGACTAAACATTGGGAATAACTTTCTGACAGTAAGAGCTGTTCGACAGTGGAACGGACTCTCTTGGTAGGTTGTGGACTCTCCTTCTTTGAAGGTTTTTAAGCAGAGGTTGGATGGCCATCTGCCACAGATGTTTTAGTTGAGATTCCTGCATTGCAGTGGCTTGAACTAGATAACCCTCGTGATCCCTTCCAACTCTATGATTCTGTCTTCTGGTTTATTTTTGTTCTGCGATTTGTTGCGCCACAGCTCCTCCAGACAGCAAGAATGAGGTAGCATTGGGGGAGTACCACAGAACAAACTAAAGCAGAACAAGTCTGCCACTAATGCACTGTTATCTTGTCAAGAAGATGTTACGGAATACACACAACAGTACAACGCCAGTCTGAAGGTGCCCAGAATTCCAGTTGGTTCAGCAAGCGACACCTGCTGAAATTCTCTTTTCTACACAACAATAAAAGGTTCAGGAGCCCCACCCTCTCTTGCATCTGACCACCTTAATTACATCCATTTATTCAAATTAAACAGCTCCCACCTTCCTGTGCTATGAAGGATGAGTGTGAAGGCACTGCAATAACTGACAGGCACTTGGGAAAGAACGACAAGTACATTTTCATTCATTATAATAACTTGGGATAAGTTAACAACCCGGCCCTATACATAGCCACCTGGAAGTAAGTGCCCTTGTGTTATCTGAAGCCTTCTCTCATGTAACAGGACGGGAATCTTAGGCTATAATAGGTGATGCCAATTGAGACTGGAATTCTGGAAGCCTACTACCTTTTTGCATGACCACCACATATGATAAAATGTACCCATTTTATCTTTACACTTCCAGCACACATTAGATAAATTCTTACACATTTTTGCTAGCTTTACTGGAGATAAATACTATTGGCTTCTGGGAAATGATTTAGAACGAATTGAAGAAAATGTTTAAAAATGTTATAAAACCGGAGGCCTTTTTATTAGGAGTAACAGGTGAAGACTATTTATGTATGCAACTACTGTACAGCAGCAAGGATGCTACTTGCCCAGAAATGGAAAGAAGAGAAAGTTCCACCGAAGGAGGAATGGATAACTAAGACGATAAACTATGCCGAAATGGCAAAGATGACCAGGAAGATCCAGGATCAAGATGAAAAAAAGTTTATACAAGACTGGACAAAATTTATAGAGTACCTTAAGGTTCACTGTAAAGATTTAAAAACATTAGCAGGATTGATATAACATTTATGAAGTAATGTGAATGAAGGTTATAAATGAACTTGAATTTGAATGGAAAAGTTAAGATGTGTAAGGAAACAAAGGAGAAACTGGAATGCAGGGGTGGGGAGAGTCCAGAAGGGATAAATAACTGATTAGCTCTTAATTTGTGTTATGTTGAAAACTTTAAAAAAAAATAATTAAAAAATAAAGAGAGAGAGACTGGAATCCTGGAGTAGCTACAGCCAAAACCAAAGACAGTTGGAGCTAACTAATTTCCGTTTTCGTCCCATCCTCCTGTCTGCTGAGTTCTCTAAAGGCAAAACTGAGGCTAAGAAGCCAGAAGGAGCCAGAAGGACCTGACAGCCAGAACGAACTGTAGGATAAGGTTACCAGACTTTTTTCAAAGAATCCAGGGACAGATGAAAAAAAAGTTATTTTAAAAAGTTGGGGGGTGTTTTTTTAAAAAGAAGTAATATATTCTCTTCTGTGGTTTCCTCTGCCACATGGCCTTCCTCTGGGCCCCGGCCTGCTCTCTTGGAGCACTAGCTGCTGTGGAGTAGGCTCGGGTTGGGCCTGGGCTCGGCTATGTGTCCTTGCCCTCCCGGTGCTCTCCTACTTCTCTTCCTCAGTGGCGGCAGCGGCAGCAGTGCAGCAAGATCAGAGCTCCCCTCTTTTTTCTCCTTCCTCTTTCTTTCCCTTCCTTCTCCTTCTCCTCTCCTCCTTCTCTCTGCGTCAGCTCTGGGGTTTTCCTGGCCCCGGAGCACTGCTGGGCAGTTGGCCAGGCACTCTTGCTCCCAGCTCGATTTGGGTTGGGGAGGTCAGCGGTTCCCCCAGTTGACGCGCCAGGCGTCCCCGGTTCCCCCTTGGCAGTGGCTGCAGCAGCGGCAGTCTCAGCACCCCGAAGCCAGCCTGGTATCGCAGTTGATCCTGGCTGGCTTCAGGAGCTGCTCACTGCGGTGGCGCCTGCCATTTTGCCTTGCCGGAAATCCCCATATGATGTGTCTTGTGCTGTTAAACCAATCACACAAGATTCATTCCCTACTAATAAATCTACAACACTTAAAATATAAATCCGGGGACATTAAATGAAATCCGGGGACATTCCGGGGACGGATTTTGTCCGGGGACAGATTTGTAAACCCAGGGACTGTCCCCGGGAAATGGGGACATCTGGCAACCATACTGTAGGAAGGCAGGTGGGGTCTGGCTGAGGGCAGACTGAGGTTGATGAAGCAGTGTTCCATTTGCTCTAATAGACCAGCTTCCGCTAGTTAGCAGCACTTACAATTTTCACATTTTGCACTGGCGATACAATTCTCTCCCTGCAGTGAACACTGGGCTTCTCCCTCGCAACATTTCTGCCTGGGGTACACCTTGGATAGAGCAAAAAGATACCATTTCAGGTGTGTACGCAGCCACACAGTAGGCTGCGTGTCCCACTCCCCGACAATTATTTCAGAGATGCGATGACTCTCGTCTGGCCTGAGAGCCAGCTGAGTCTCCCATGTAATTTGATAATTTACTGCAATTAAAGACTCGGGAAATATTTATAGCCAGCCCGAGATTTGCAGGGCCAGCCCTGTTCAGCCAAGCACACACCGCACTGCCCGGTAAGGAGAGAGCTTATTAATAAGAGACGCCATGTACAAAACGCAAATGGGCAGGGTGCATGAGGTTGCCTGGCTTTTTATGGGTGAGCCCATGGAAAGCAGGGTGGGGAGAGATGACAGAACAGCAGCAGTTTGGTTCCAAAGATACTCAACTGATGGTATGGGACTGGGTTCATTATGGACTCAATGGGACAGCTTGAGTATAGTGAATCTCTCAAGCTTAGTTTCAATAACACAAAGTAGGCCTGCATGCACATCGTACGTTCAAAGCACACCCACCCAAATCCTGGGAACTGCAGTTTGCACCTCACTGAACTACAATTCTCAGCACCCTTAATAAATTATTTGGGGGTGGGGAACATGCTTTAATTGAGTGTGTGAAAAGCCTTAGTTTCAATGAAGCAAAGTAAGGCTTTAAAATTGTTCTCCTTGAGGCAGGAAAACTAATCTCTCAATAGTTTTCAGTGCAAAGAAAAGTGGGGGTGGGAATCCCAGGCTGGCCCTATTGGCTCTAAAGGGGTGAGATTTCAATTTCCTGTGACGGCTCAGTGGCTAATCTGTGCTTAATCACGGGAAGAATGAGCTGGCAAGAGGGTTTGATCATGTCACACTGAAATTACTCTTAAACCATATGTACAACTGGTGACCATCTAAGAGACCACCAGTACCCAGAAGGGCTAACAGCGGCCTCTGCTGGCTGTTCTTTGTTCTCTTTTGCAGGCAAAATTAAGAGCCCCCAAATGGCCAGGGAATCTGTTCTCTCCAAGACTTTGTACGCAATCCTAGTTCTTCTTCAAACTTTCTTGTTCTGTTGTTTGAAGGAATACCCAGCTTTTAACAACAGCACTGTACTGAACGGTGTATTTTGTGTGTTGATTTCCCTCCCCCCTGCCCCCTTCAGAATTACATGTATCCGAAATGATGGCCATCTCTGGCTATTTGCTTGGGCAACTTGTGCCTTCGAGAGGAGAGGGACACCTTTAACCCTAGATGCTGTGGCCAGTTACTCAATGGTAAGAGAAATGCGGACTGTGCAGGGATGGTGACAGGATTTCCTGGGCTATGTACAATGTGTGAGGATTGACACCCGCTGCCCTGCAATCTATTGGCAAGAACTTCTGCATATATTAATTTAGCTGAGCCTACCTTACAGGGCTGTTGCAAATATAAAAAGGGGGAGGGTAACATACACAGCCTTGGTCTCTCTGGAGGAAAAACAGAATGCAAATCTATAATGCCGCCCTTCTAAAGAATGCCAGACAATCAGCTCCTCTTGGTTTAACTGCAACATTTTTTAGCCCCGATTCTTACAGCAAAATACCACCACCACCCAAAAAAGGGTTTGACAACCCTGATAAATGAAAACAAACAACAACAAAATATGTGGCAGTTTTACAGATTTAGTATTTGCTCTATCATCTCTCAGCCGAGCACACTTCACTGGGCTGTCGTTGGGAGAAGGGAAACCCATTTGCACAGCCTTCAGGTCCCGGTGGGAGAGGCAAGATACAAATATATACTGCAGTGCCACTCATGTAAAGAAAAGTAAAAGTGCACAAGCTAGAAATGTAGCTCCTTCTATTCTGATAATTTACAGCAAAATAGCAAAAGAAAACGAAAAGCTATCTATAATAATTCATTATCAAAACCAGTTGGTTAGTGCAGAACTATTTTTTTAAAAAATAAATATTAGTTTCCTTCCAAATAACAGCAGTAACATCTAAGTAAGCCCTACCTAATTGTTTTTAAAATCAGGATTGGGGGGAGAGAGGGAGAGGGAATTAACAATATAATCATATATCTACTTAAAACAGCATAATCCTAACCATGTTTACTAAGAAGTAAGTCCCATTGAATTCAATGAGGTTCACTCCAAGATAAATGGGATTAGGATTGTAGCCCTTCTGCCAGAAAAGTAAGCACTGGATGCTGGGAAGGCCAGATTCAATATTTAATATGAATCCCTGTTCAGCAATCCAGGACAAATTAAACTTGCATAACTCTTTATGTTTAGAAAATGACCATCAACACTCCAGTCTGAAATCCTGGATACAATACTGAGCTAATATGTGTATGTCGGGAACTGTAGTTTGCTCCTCACAGAGCTAAAATTCCATTCACCCATACCAAACTACAGTTCCCAGGGTTCTTGTGTGGGGGTGGGAAATATGCTTTAAATGTAGATTGACCAAATGATCTGATAGTATAAGCAGGCTTTGCTAATTACTTAAGGTCTTGAGACAAATTTGCACACAATTTGCAAATGCTTTTTCATATGTATTAGCCTCTTGGCTAATTAAATGATGGGTAGCTGGGGTTTCGCCAGCACTGCGTTTTGCAGTTCACCCATCTGTCCTGTAAGCGAACTAATTAAAAAATTAATTATTATTTTTTTTAGGAGAGGGAAAGGGGCAGGAGAGCCAGGGCCGGTTCCCAAAGATCTGAGGCTTGGGTCCCCTGGGCAAGCCTCTAATAATGCCCGCAGATATAAGACAGTTTCACATGTATATAAAACATGTACAGTACTGTATATAAAACAAGTTCTGGAGCTAAGCTCTGGTGAGCCTCCTGGCTCAGATCAAGGCAATGTGCGCATCATATATTTAGAGTACATTTAAAGTGCATGGCTTCTCCCCCCACCCCAAAAGAACCCTGGGAACTCTAGTTTATCCATCACAGTTACAATTTCCAGCAAACTACAGTTCCCACTATTCTTTGGGTGGAAGCCTTGTTTTAATGTGTTTTGTTGTTTCTGTTTTAAGTATTTATTTGTGCTTTTTTATATTGTGTTTTTAATCTCGTGATGAAGGATGGCATATAAATTTTAATAAACAAACAATAAATTTAAGGTGCAAGACCTGAATTTAGGTCTACACACTTTCTATGCTGCTCATTTCAAGGCATATAATATATACACCACAAACTTATTGGGAATTGTATATTGTGAAAGTTCTGAACCTCGTTTCGGATATCTGTTGGGCCCCCCCTTGAAGGATATACAGCCCCCGAATTCCCCAGAAAGAAGGGGAGACAGTTAAACTGGCTTCAGCCTGTAGCATATTCTCTGCTCTGCGATTCCAACGAACCTCTGCCTTGCCTTCGGGGCACTGGAGAAGATTTATTGCCCATGCGACTTCCTCCCCCTAGGGAAGGAGAAAGGGAGAGGCAAAGGGTTGGCAGCTCTGTGGGTGGGGTCAAATTTATAGCCCCTTGTGCAACAAGCAGAGGATGAGGAATGTATCCCTCCTGGACTTCTCCGAAAGTATTTGGGGGCCAAAAGGGTCTTTAGGAGATATTTCACTTTTGGTGCATGTCCAATCCCACCCTACAACGAACCGTCAGCAGTGGAACTCCCCTCTGTTTTCTAGGCCCATATATAATAGCCCTCCCATGTTGTTCTTAAATGCAGAAGAGGAAGGATGCGGGCAGGTGGTGGTGGGAGATGTAACTATTTCAAAGGCCCCTTTTGCTTAAGCCTCCTCCAGGTGCTGTGACTCAGGAGCCTTTGAATCCAGGTATTTCCCCAGCTTGGGGAGGGGGAGAAACCTTAATCTGCCCCTGTTTCACCCACAATACGATGCCACATTTGAACTGTTTTCCTATTCAAGCACCTGTGTTGTTTTTTTAAAAGCGCAAGTTCACCAGTGTGGCATGAATGTTAGTATTTCCACTGTGACACGTTTTCCTGACTCCTGTACAC
The DNA here is from genome assembly GCF_951804945.1 of Podarcis cretensis. Classification (NCBI taxonomy): domain Eukaryota; kingdom Metazoa; phylum Chordata; class Lepidosauria; order Squamata; family Lacertidae; genus Podarcis; species Podarcis cretensis. The sequence goes on along the minus strand of NC_137182.1, from coordinate 23,898,476 downwards.
CTTGCAAAACAGACAATGCTCTTCTCAAGCGATGTTCCTTTACTCAGGTGGCATCCACAGTATACAATTTAAAGCACTATTACATCTCTTTAGCAGTCATTGCTGCTCCCAAGGAACTCTGGGGGCCAATGTGGTTTGTGAAGGGCGCTGAGAGTTGTGAGGGGAGACACCTCACAGAGCTACAAGGCCCAGCGCCCTTAACAAACTACAGCTCCATGAGGCAAGGTGAGGGGGCCGCCTCTGATTTCCTCCTACCCTCCCCCCTCCAGATGTTAATTTTTATTACCCCCTTGTTCCTGATGCAGAACCTCACTCACCCCTTCTTCCCTGGCAGGGGGTGGAATTTTGTGATTTACCTCAGGCACCAAAATGTCTTGGTCCGGCCCTGGCTCCCAGGATTTTGTGGGGGGAGCCATGATAATGAAAGTGGGAGAAGAGTGATTAAAGGTATAGGATGGATGCGACCTTATTTCTATGAAGAACATCCCCATGTAGTGTGAAGTGGTCTTGATGCTCTTGCACCCAGTAATTTCACGGGGACTTTGCAGAACTCTGCTGAGCAGAGGGGGGAATTTTTGTCAATGCAAGGGCCACATTCCCTTATGCCAGTGGTGGGTGGGGCCGGGGCAGCAATGAGTGTAAATTTTGCCTTTGTACAGTAGGCTAGTTTCTACACGTACTCACACACCCCTCTTCTACCCAAGCAAGCTAGAGCCATTGTCAGAGTTCAAGAATACATTCCAGCTGTGCTTTTTCCTCCAGGAAAAATAGGTGCTGGAACTCACCATGACGTTGTTAGAGTAAGCCACCCTCTTCAAATATTTCAAGGGCTGTCACATGGAATAGGGAACAAGCTTGTTTTCTCCTGCTCTGGAGGGTAGGACTCGAATTAATGGCTTCAAGTGACAAGAAAGGAAATTCCGACTAAACACCAGGAAAAGCTTTCTGAAAGTAATTGCTGTTTAACAGTGGAATGGACTCCCTCAGGGAGTTTGTGGACTCTCCCTCCTTGGAGGTTATTAAGCAGAGGTTGGATGGCCATCTGTCGTGGATGCTTTAGCTGAGATTCCTGCATTGCAGGGGGGGGGGTTAGACTAGATTGCCCTTGGGGTCCCTTCCAACTCTACAATTCTATGATTCTATGACTCGGGGCAACCCTGAACAGATGCCGGTTTCACAGCAGCCATGTTTACTGCCTGCGGAGGTACTAAACATTATGGCAAGCTGTCTGCCTAGCTGGTTTGGGGGTCACCCCCGGTTCTGGTGCAGGTCAAATCAATGTTCTCTCCTCCCTTGTTCTCTGACATTCAGGCAGATGCCATGGGCAGCCTGGAAGGGCCCTTGTGCGAATGTGCATGTGTGCAACGGTAGAGGCCTGGTAAGGTAAAGGTAAAGGTACCCCTGCCCGTACGGGCCAGTCTTGACAGACTCTGGGGTTGTGCGCCCATCTCACTTAAGAAGCCAGGGGCCAGCGCTGTCCGGAGACACTTCCGGGTCACGTGGCCAGCGTGACAAAGCTACATCTGGCGAGCTAGAGCTGCACACGGAAACGCTGTTTACCTTCCCGCTGGTAAGCGGTCCCTATTTATCTACTTGCACCCGGAGGTGCTTTCAAACTGCTAGGTTGGCAGGCGCTGGGACCGAGCAGCGGGAGCGCACCCCGCCGCAGGGATTCGAACCGCCGACCTTTCAATCGGCAAGTCCTAGGCGCTGAGGCTTTAACCCACAGCGCCACCTGCGTCCCGTCTGGTAGGAAAGCTTAAATCCTGCCACCACTACACGGGAGATGGATGGAAGAAAAGAAAATATGAATTAGCTTAGCTTAGCTTAACCAATTGTGGCTAGGAGCAAAGTAGATTCATTGTTATGTACTGAGTTGAATAGGATCCAAAATGCAGCAGTCTGATTGGTCCTAGAACAATACAGCAGTATGATTGGTCTGCAGGAGCCACCCAATCCAGCTCCAGGTGGAAGTGTATCCACAACCTGATTGGCCTACAGGAGAATCTCGGAATTAGCCAATCACATGCAGCCCATTGTGTAAATAATGTATATAAAGCAGATATTGTGGGGGAACTTCCATTCCTCCTCACCACTATGAGCTGAATAAAGAGCTTGAAATCCACTCTCGACTCCGAGTATATTTCAGTCATAGATCTTAAAAAAGTGTAGACACACAAACGCTGGCCAGCTTCCATTTTGACTTGAAATGTTCGTTTTAGGCTTCTCAGAAGTACGCAAAGGCAAGAAACGGGTATGGGGAGTGTCAGCCTGCAATGGCGCCCATGTGAGAGGTGCCGGAACTGAGCTCCAGCTGAAAAAAACAACACTGCAAGGGACAGATACAAAAACTGGGAGGGCACGCAACCTCAGCTCCCATTATCTATTGCCAGGGTGTAAATTGCAATAGACCCTCATGGAAGAGCTGAAATTCAGCGGCAGGTCACATGGTTTGCACACAAAAGGTAAAGACGCCTGTCTGAAAATGTTTGGGTAGAAGGAACATGTGGCAATAGGACATTGTCATTCCCCCGCCTCCTGCAAACTGCAGCTAATAAAGTGAAGCTGGGCTGGTGAAACAGGGGAGGCGATAATGCTACCACATCTCCTCTTTCTTTCGCCAAATATTTCCAGGGGGAGAAATGCGGGAGTCGATGCATTCTGCCAACCCCATACTATGGAACTAGGCCTGAAGCCTCCGCTTTATTTTGCCTTGTCTCTTTGCAGTAGGCTGAGTACCTGTAAAGTACATTCGAATCATACATACATACATACACTCCCCACCAGCAAATTCTGGGCACTGTGGTTTGTCAAGGGTTGCGGGAAACTGTAACTCCGTGAAGTGTAAATGACAGTGCTCAGAATACTTTGAGGGAAAGAATGTGCTTTGAATATGCTTTAAAGGTGAAATGTACATGCAGCCTTATTAGTATATTTTCCAAATCTAGCAATTTCAGGTAAGTGTATGGAGAGTATTCTTTTGAAAACTCTTGAGCTTTCCAAAGAATACATGTCTACCCTGACACAAAATATGTAAACAACTTCAGGGATGGGAAGAAATTCAGTCCTAAATTGCACAGCACGCAACAAGATATGAACTGAAATCTAGCTATCCTTTGAAATGCACACTAAGAAATTTTGCATGCAATGCAGGTTTTAAAAAAGGGTACAAAAGTGCATTAATTAAAGGAAATTGCTTGCAGAAATGTGTTCATTAGGCTGCAAAACTGCATATAAGGAGAAATATGAGGATGGATTTTTAATGATGACTTTTAAAAAAATTAAAAAAATTAAGCCACCATGAAATGATGGTATATATAAAGGCAACATGTAAATAAATGTGGTGAACTGAATTTAAGATTGGAGAAATGAGGGACTGAGGGAAATGGAAACTGACAAACCTTTCCACCTGTACTTTAAACCCTTGTACCTGGCTGGCCCCACAACAGGGTCTTTGTCATCTCCGCAATGCAACCTATCTCTCAACCTCATAGCTTCAGAGCAAGCCAGAACTCGCTTAGTGTTCTCTAATACAGATTGTGAAGCGGGGAGGAGAGGGAGAGCGGTAGGTCTGTAAAAAAAGAAAAGGCACCCAACCATAGACTCCTCTTTTTGTTTAAAGGCAGATCAAAGATTCTTAGTAAACTCTCAGCAACGCTCTGTGGTCTACATGAAAGAGCAACTGAAGCATCTCAGAGACTATAAAAGGGACAAAGATTCTCAGTGAAGCCACGCTTGTCAGTGCCCTTTCCGGGTTTGATGATGCCCTGGTTTCACATACACACCCCTAACGTAAAGGGGAAGCAAACGAGAAGAGGAAAATTCCCACCAATATTTGCACATAGACTCTCAAAATCCCAATGGTTCAAAGATTACATTTGGGTTTTGATGTTCAAATGAATTTACAGTCTCCCTTCAAATGTATAATCTGCCTGTGTGAGAACGCACAATTGCTTTTCTGAATCACAACTGCGACCTGCAACAAAATGCTGCAGTGAATCCTCACCTCACCTGCCACACACGTCTAGATTCCGGACTCACCCCCCCAAAAAAAACAAATCCATTATTTTTCAACAGACACTCAACATTTTGTGGCTTGCTTATATCTCCCTCTAATTTCCCATTCATTCCATTTGGTACCTGTGCTATTGGCACTCATCATCTGAGTCTGGTATTAGAGGGAGTGATATCAAGGCCCATCTAATCTAGCCCTCTGTTTCCAACAGTCGCCAGCCAGGGGGCTCTGGAAGCTGGGCATAGAGATGATGGTGTGCTTTTGCAGTCTGTCTCCAGATAGTCAGAGGTACACCTATAACTGCTGATAACTTTTAATCATTACGTGATACCTTGGTTCCCGAACGGCTTAGTTGTCAAACTAACTGGCTCCTGAATGCCGCAAACCTGGAAGTAAGTGTTCCAGATTGTGAACGTTTTTCAGAAAATGAACATCCGATGCTGCTTCCGCTTGAGTACAGGAAACTCCTGCAGCCAATCGGAAGCCATGCCTTGGTTTTCGAATGGTTTCGGGAGTCTTACAGAATCCCAGAACAGATTAAGTTTGAGAACCAAGGTACCACTGTATTTAAAAAGCCATTTAAGGCCCTTCTACTCATACAACAGACTAAAGAGGGGTTTAAGAATGAAACGTACCAACAGAAAACCAATTTGCCCAGTCTTCTTTGCGACAGGCAGCCCATCACATATTTGAAGATGACTATCGTATTGCTTCAAGAGTCTCCTTTAAAGACCAAACTGAATGCATAGGCTTAATACTCAGAGACCATAACTGCTGCTGTTCACAATGCATTGCAAGAGCCTCGATTTTCAAACCCTCTTGAGAACTAGCTGTGTACATACCATGCATTTAAAACACATGGCTTCCTGCAAAGAAGCCTGGGAACTGAAGGCTGCTGGGAATCATAGCTCTGTGAGGGGTAAAGAATAGTTCTCAGGCTTCTCTGAGTGAAGTCATGTGCTTTAAATGAGGCATGAACACCCACGAGGCACAGGGCTGGCTGTTGTCTACAAATGCTAAGTCATTTGTAGAGTATTTTCCACAGGCTGAACTCCCTCTGGTTTACTCTAGCAATGTTTCCCAAACTTGGGTCTCCAGCTGTTTTTGGACTACAAATCCCATCATCCCTAGCTAGCAAGACCAGCAGTCAGGGATGATGGGAATTGTAGTCTGGGGGGGGGGAGAGAAAATTGAAGACTCAGCACTACAGCCTTCTTTGACTTTCCAGATTTTGCTTTTTGAGCTGTCCAGTGTTGATAAGCATTCCCTCCGTTTCTGATGCCAGGTGTTTATTGTCGTCGCTTATGTTGCCAAAACAGCACCACCCACACATAAGAGGGAAATGTCAGCAGACTGAGTGCCAGCATGGAGCAATTGTTAGAGTGTTAAGGCTACAACCTGGAAGACCAGCGTTTGAATCCTCACTCAGCCATGAAGCTCACTGGGTGCTCCCAGTCACTGCCTCTCAGCCTAACCTACCTCACAGGGTTATTGTGAGGATAAAATGGAGAGGGGAGAACCATGTACACCATCTTGAGCTCCTTGGAGGAAAAGGTACTATATTTGGAGCCAGGGACCCAACCCACAACAGACCAGCAAAGACTGGCCACAGTGCTAAGTGGCTACTGAGGAGGGAGCAGAAAGCTGGAGGATGGGTGGAATGGAGAAGCTGGAAGCCTGAACCATGCTACGATAGGTCCTGGTTGCAATTGCTACCAAATGCTACCAAATGCTAAATCTAGAATATGTTGTAGGACATCTGAGCAGATGCTGGCCTGCATTGTAATCAAAAGCATTTGGTGCCCCCTAGAGTTGTAAAGCATATTGAAGCCTAGACGTTTCTGAATGCCTGAAGTGGCAAGGCAAATTGGTGCGAAATACAGTGGTGCCCCGCAAGACGAATGCCTCGCAAGACGGAAAACCCGCTAGACGAAAGGGTTTTCCGTTTTGGAGGTGCTTCACAAAACGAATTTCCTATGGGCTTGCTTCGCAAGATGAAAATGTCTTGCGAGTTCCTGCGGGTTTTTTTCCTCCCCCCCCCTTTTTCTAAGCCGCTAAGCCGCTTATCAGCTGATCCGCTAAGCCGCTTAACAGCTGATCTGCTAAGCCCCTAAGCCGCTAATAGCGCTAATCCGCTAATCCGCTAATGGGCTTGCTTCGCAAGACGAAAAAACCGCAAGACGAAGAGATTCGCGGAACGGATTCTTTTCGTCTTGTGAGGCACCACTGTAAATGCTTGCCTTTGCTGTGCCCAGGTTGTGTTTTTGATGTGGGGATATCAGGTGAGGAATACTCACTGTTGGATAAAACCATTCTGTAGATCTATTTCAAGTGGGCTTCAGGCCTAGCTTTGGAAACGAAACAGCCTTGCTGGTCCTGTATAAGAATAATAATAAAAATTATTTATACCCCGCCCTCCCCGGCCAGAGCCGGGCTCAGGGTGGCTAACACCAGTAAAATTACAGTAAAAACATAATGGGGGGGGACCAATTTAAAATACAGGTTAAAATGCAATTTAAAATGCAGCCTCATTTTAAAAGTAGCCCATAGATCAAAACCATAAGGGGAGGGAAACATGATGATCCTTTGGTTTTCCTTGATCTCTCAGTAGCTTTCAGGTGGGGAGTGGGTAAGGGTGGAGCTTCAAAGGAACAAATAAGAGTTTAAAGTGGGCTTCGGAGGAAGGTCAGGATATAAACTGAATGAATGAATGTCGCCACCTAAAAATACTGAGTAGAGTGGCCTAGTAGATTGAATTGCCCTCGTGCAGGCAGTACAGGGTGATCCATTACGGCAGTGGTGGCCAAACTCAGACCCCCCAGACGTTTTTTGGGACTACAATTCCCATCATCCCTGACCATTGGTTCTGTTAGCTAGGGATGGTGGGAGTTGTAGTCCCAAAACATTTGGAGGGCCGAGTTTGGCCACCACTGTATTAGGGCAAGTGGGGGCACTGCCCCACCAACTTCAGGCTGCCTCTACCTGCCTGCCTTACATCCAGTCCAGGGTTGGTGTGTGTGGGGGAGACCCTGCCTGTCAGGTTCTTCCTCCTCAACTCCGTGTTGTCCTTGGAAAACTTAGCAGAATCAAAAGAATCTGTATTTGCATCAGCCACTAGCCATAACAATAAAATAAAATGTGCTGAAGATAAGAGGTAAAAACTTAACTATAGAAAATACATTTGGGGGGTTTACATCAATAACCAAATAAGAGATCTTATTCTAATTGCCCCCGCTAAAAACCTTGCTGTTTTGGCTGTCACCTGACCACCTTGATCTTCTAAAACAAAGGAGATAGTTGCAGGAATGATTGAGCGACCCACATGGACAATAGTAGAGGGGTGATAACCTCACTGCTCATTGGAAAGTAAAACCCCTAGGTGGGTGTCACCAATGGAAGCTAGGGAAGTAAAAAAGCTTAATATGGATTCTAAATGGCCAAAATATCATGAGATTTTAGAATATGATGGCGAAAGGGTGAAACTTCAGAGTTATGAGAAACTAAAGCCTATGGTTCGAGATTGGTTGCACTACCATCAGATAAATGAGACGTTCAAACAGGACAGGAAAATAGGATTTCAGAAAGAGAAGTCAAAATTAGAAACAGAATTGCTGGAACCCAATACTAAGAACTTATCAAAAATGTATAACTTGCTGTTAAAATGGAATACACAGGATGAAATGGTGAAATCAGCTATGATTAAATGGGCACAAGATATCGGTCATGATATCATGTTTGCTGACTGGGAACAGTTATGGACCACCGGTATTAAATTTACTGCATGTAATGCCTTAAAGGAAAATATTATGAAAATGATTTACCGGTGGTACATGACCCCAGTCAAGCTTGCAAAAATATATCATTTGCCTAGTAATAAGTGTTGGAAATGTAATGAGACTGAAGGTACTTTCTACCACCTCTGGTGGACCTGCCCAAAGGTTAAAGCTTTCTGGGAAATGATCTATAATGAAATTAAGAAGGTCCTTAAGTGGACTTTTCCTAAGAAACCAGAGGCTTTCCTCTTGGGCATGGTGGGCCAAGTGGTGCCAAGGAAGGATAGGATTTTCTTTATGTATGCCACTACAGCAGCAAGAATTCTACTGGCAAAGTATTGGAAGATGCAAGAATTACCTACTCTGGAAGAATGGCAAACAAAGGTGATTGACTTTATGGGACTGGCCGAGATGACGGGCAGAATCCGGGACCAAGGGAAAGAGACAGTGGAAGAGGACTGGAAGAAATTCAAAATATATCTTAAAAATAATTGCAAAATTGAGGAATGTTAAGATGTCAGGGGGTAAGAAGTAAAGAATTGCAGCAGTAAATAAAAAACTTAAGAAATTTTTTATGAAAGGGAATTAAGACAATGGACCTAAGGGTTGCTAAAGAATTATTAAATAAGGATGCAGGGATGGGGAGGTATGGGGAAGTCAAAGAAAAAAGGGTATGAACCGATGAGCTTGAAGTTATACTGCTTTATATTGTTCTTTATTATTTGTGTGGAAAATTAATAAAAATTATTATAAAAAAAAAAAAAGATAACCTCACTGCTCAAAACTTTTTTTATAAAGAGTGCAAGCCAGAAGCACATGAGCCACTGACTCAATACAGTGGTACCTCGGGTTAAGTACTTAATTAGTTCCAGAGGTCCGTTCTTAACCTGAAACTGTTCTTAACCTGAAGCACCACTTTAGTTAATGGGGCCTCCTGTTGCCACCGCGCCACCGGAGCACGATTTCTGTTCTCATCCTGAGGTAAAGTTCTTAACCGGAGGTACTATTTCTGGGTTAGCGGAGTCTGTAACCTGAAGCGTATGTAACCTGAAGCGTATGTAAGCCGAGGTACCACTGTACTGCCATCTCCACAGGGACATAACGGTTTTTCCAGTGGAAATTTTTGAATTCGACCCTCAACTTAGCAGGCAGGAGGGATGGGGACAAAACGACTTCAGCTATTTCTACCTGCCTTTGGTTCTGGCTCCACCTGCTGTCGGGCTCTCTGCCTGCCTGCCTGCCTAATCCATAAATGCTGATGCCATTTACATGATTTGGAAGACAAGCCGCTGCTGTTGTGGCGGACGCTGTGCGCTACCAAAGGCCGAGGAGTCCCCCGGCCTCCCATTTTCATGAATCAAAACATAAATCAAAATGTCTCCAGCTTCCAAGATGGCAAAGATGAACTTGGAAACCGTTTTGTTTGCAACTGCTTTAAGTAACAGAAAAAACTGGGTCTTGGTCTTCAGTCGCCGCCTCTCTTCTAGGGCCGCCGCAGCTTCTGCAGGTGCCCCAAATGCAGCCGCCTCTGGTGAGGAGCCAGTTCAGGAATAGTACCCAAACGCTCGTAAAAAGATGTAGCGGAGGAATCACCCCAGTTTTCCTATTGGCCTCCTGTGAAGCCACTCTTCCATCCCTTGACCAATCAGACTTCCCAAAAAATAAAGCCCACCCCTCCTTGATTAAGGCCTCTGTGTGGATGTGTTTCTCTTCTCTCTTCTTCCTCGCGGGTCCTTTGCCTGTCAATCAATCAAGGATAAGCGCAACACTGCCCTCAGCTCCAATTGGCGATTGGGCTAGTCAATTCGTGATTTCACGCCTGCGATTGGGCTCTGAAATGACGTCCGTCCTTGTCAAAGCCGCTCTTTCCCATTGGGTGAGCCCGACGCAGCAGGGGTAGGGCGGCGATTGGCCAGACGCCGTGCCGATCGGGACGGAGGCAGCTACGCAGGCGGACCACCCTCGCTCTGATTGGTCAAACGGCGTAAGGACCGCGCAGGGGTTGGTCGCTCGACAGCGGAGTGGGCGGGCCTCATAGGGCGGTGCCCGGGTTGCTGAGGAGGAGGAAGATGGCGCCGTGAGGGGGGTCCCAGCCGCTGCCGCCTCTTTTTTCTATCCGGTGAGTGAGCCCAGCGGGGCGGGCCCGGGGTCGTGAAGAAGTGGGAGGAGAAACCAAGGGATGGGAACGCGGGGGCGTGCGGAGGAAGAGGAGGGGTCTGTGCAGTGGGAGGGGGGCCTTCGAGGGAGGGGGCCGAGCGCGCGAGCGGGACTGAAGCAACTGGGACCGGAAGGGGGCGGGGCTAAGACGAGAGCCCGCCTCCTCGGGGGACCCATAAGAGAGAGGGGGGAATGCAAGGAGTGGGAGGGGGAGATGGGGCTTGGGGTCGTCGACTGGTTCCTGGGGTCAGAGGGCATGTGGGGCGTGGGAGCAGAGGGGGTTTGTTTGCTTTCCCCCTGGGCTCGGACTTTTAATAGCAACCTGATATCAAGCAGGTGAAGCTGTCTGCAGGTCCTCTGCTTTCATGTTAGCAAAAAAGGTGCCTGTCTCTTGATAAGCTTCTGTATGTTAGGCTGCTCTTGAAGGTACATGAGTGGTAGTGGTGGTAGGTTTACTAGCCTTAACGATGGACAGAAAAGGGGGCCATAGCCAAGGGTATTTAGAAGGTGTGCAGGAGATGGGCAGGGACTGAGCAGGGGGCAGAAGAAGATAAGCACTGGATGCAAAGGTAGCTAGCAAGGGAAAGAGGAGCAGGGCAGGGATAAGTGGTTCAAAGGCAGGCATTGAACTGGGGGGACAAAGTGTACAGGGAGACACGTGGTTATTGGGTGTAAGTGATGGGGGGGGGTCCTCATACCAAGGGAAAAATAGGTGGGTGAATTGAGTTGGGAGGCATTGGATAGTCATGTAGTAGAAAACAGAATTTGAATGTGACGAAGGAAGTGCAGCAACCAGTGGAAAGGTGCAAAGATAATTTGGTGGCATGGAGAAGGATGGGTTCCATATGTTTGGAAGGGCCTAGGTTGTGCATTCGAAAGAAGGAGGTTGATGGCTGTTAAGTCAAGTAGCACAAGTAAAAGGTAGGTATGAGAGGGTGCTTGAGGGTTGATGTGTTGGTGGCTGACTACTGGGTGCACGTATGGGCATGTGGTTATAGTATACAGGGGTATAGTGTACAGGAGAAAGTGTGGGTGGCCCAAGAGCAAGAGAGAACATGTGGTCATGGATCCAGGAAGGTATGGAGAGAGGTGGGAATGACATACACGTGGGACAGTCAGTGGCTATAAGGGGGTGGGCACATACTTAAATAATAGTGGGGAAGCAACAGGCATAAACCAGCATAGATTAAGAAGTCCATTGATGTTTTTGAATAAAAGATTGTATTCTTAATTTGTTGTGAGAATTATAATGTCTCTTTTTCAAAACAACAGTGCAGCTTTAAATGAAACGAATTCTAACATAAGCAACCATTTTAAAGTCTACACTAACTTCTAATGCCATACATTACTTAGGACCCAGGTATCTGCTGGACCATCTTCTCCCATAGCAACCCACAAGTCCATTATGATTGTCACTGGAGACCTTTATTCTGGTGCTCCTCTCTATCTAAAGTGTGGTGAGTGATGACTGGAGAGAGCCTTTTCCATGGTGTTTCCTGACTTTTGAAGCATTCTCCCAAAGGAGGGCTCCTCCTGCCCTGGAGACTTGATTAGGCACCAGGCAAAGGTGTTTGTTTCCCCAGACTTTTAAGAACTGCTGATTTAAGCATTTTTAATTTAGAACCGTTAGATTTTGCTGTTTATTTGAATGAGCAATTGCTGCTATATGATTTATTTATTTATTACTAGATGTGGTGTTTCTTACTGTTGGTCACCAGTCATCGCCATATATGCAAGATGTACATTATATAGATAAAGTAATACATTATAAAATAGAATCCATGGATTGTATCCAGTGCTAGTCAGACTAAGGTAAAGGGACCCCTGACCATTCGGTCCAGTCATGGCCGACTATGGGGTTGCGGCGCTCATCTCGCTCTATTGGCCAAGGGAGCCGGTGTACAGCTTCCAGGTCATGTGGCCAGCACGACTAAGCTGCTTCTGGCGAACCAGAGTAGCACACGAAACGCTGTTTACCTTCCCGCCGGAGCGATGCCTATTTATCTACTTGCACTTTGACGTGCTTTCGAACTGCTAGGTTGGCAGGAGCAGGGACCGAGCAACGGGCGCTCACCCCATCGCGGGGATTCGAACCGCCGACCTTCTGATCAGCAAGTCCTAGGCTCTGTGGTTTAACCCACAGTATCACCCGCGGCTAGTCAGACTAGAGCCACTGAAATGAATGGACATGACTAATTATTATTTTCAATGGGCTTACTTGAAGTAGAATTTAGTTGGATACAATCCCATGATACACTCAGACATGCTAAATTATAGAGGCCCCTAGGTATACTGAAGGTATGCCTTCTCCCTTTCCCCCCGGTCCCATATATAGTATCTATCCTCACTGTTCATTTTTTATTTAGTCAGTTGAGACACATAAAAAGAACACTGTAATAAATTGGTTAGTCTCTATGATGCTATAGGACTTGTGTTTGATACAGAACTACCCATTTGGAATTTGTCCCTATTGAATTCACTGGGACTTGCTTCTGTGCCACCACAGTTAGGATCCCCCTCCCCAACCACTTTAGACTAAGCATTCCCAGATCCTCAATCCTTTCCTTGTGCCTTTTTAGAGTCCCTTTCCCACTCTTGTGTCTGCTGGCACAACATTCTCTAAAATTGTACTCCTTGCTGTGTGATGTGGGATGGTGCAAGGAGAATCTTGAGGATCCTACCAATTGAAATAAGTGGTTTTGTGGGTCTCTGGTAACTGGGTGTTTTTTTTTAAAGAGTCTGAGCACTAGTTACTATGTACAAATACTGATTTCACACACTTGTTAGTTATTCTAATGGAATGAGGAAAACCATCTCAAAGAACTGTCATTTCCCACCCCCCACCCCAATATAAGTGCTTTATGCAGTATACACACTAGACTTTCTGGGGGATGCCAGTCTTTCCTCTGGAGGAGCTCAAAATTAGCTATTGAATATTTGGGGGTATCTCCCATAAGCATGGACCCCTTCTGCACTTAGGAAGTGGATTCAGTGGTGACTCGGCTAGTTCAAATTTTTTATTGCTTTTTCTGTCTGAAAGTGGGAGGGGGGCATCCAGATCTTTGTGGCACTCAAAGAGGAGCTTTTTACATCTGCTGACCCGTGCTATTTCCATAGCCTAGTCAGAACAAAGAGTAAAAGAGGACTGTTGCCATGATCTTGCATTGAAATATAATGTTGTGTGCCCTATTTCAGTCCATCAAACACTTTTTGTGTTTGTTCTCCACTAACTTCAGTGATTTCTTAGGCTCTGACTTGGGCTTGGTAGCTTTTGCTCATAGGTAAGTAGCAGACATGTTAATCCTGGCCATGTATCATTTAAATCAGAATTCAGGTTGAAATCCTAACCTCACTTGCCTGGAAGTAAGCCCCATTGAATTCAGTAGGACTTCTGAATAGGCATGGTTAAGATTACACTTTCATCACCACCGTCATGCTTTCCTATATCAAAATCTGTTCACTTTCACTCAGTATGATGCAAACAAAATCCCACCTCCCCACCAGCAAGACTCGCAATATACTTTCCTAAGCAGCTGCTAACTACTCATAGCCCCACATGGTGCAAACTAAACAGCAGAAGTTTAAAGCAGGCAAGAGAGCAACCACCTCCTGCAGAAAAAAGAAGGGGATGTGGTTATTTTAACCATGCACTGGGAGTCTAGTCCATGTCAGCTTGCTCTGCTCTTGTTTATTTGTGTTTGAGACTAGGGTGGATGCTACTTTATCCATGACTACCATGCCAGTTGGCAGAGGTGCCAACTTGAATAAAATATTGTGGGGGGCCCAGGTAAGCCCCATCCCACATAATTGATCACATGACACAGTGCACACACCCCATTTTAATGGAAATATCCATCAACTTTGTGGGGGCCTGGCCCCCTCAAATATATTATTGTGGGGGCCAAAGCCCCCATGGACCTAGGAGTTGGCTCCTATGCCAATTGGAAACCATCTCAAGACTTCCACCAAGACTTTTGATTCAGTGAACCCTGTAAGAGATGTCTGGTCTCTTGGGCATTGGTCACTTTTTGAAATGCTAAACATGCATTTAGAGCAGGGGTCAGCAAACCTTTTCAGCAGGTGGCCGGTCCACTGTCCCTCAGACCTTGGGGCGGACGGCGGACTATATTTTGGAAAAACATAAAAATGAACGAATTCCTATGCCCCACAAATAACCCAGAGATACATTTTAAATAAAAGGACACATTCTACTCATGTAAAAACACGCTGATTCCTCGACTGTCCGTGGGCCGGATTGAGAAGGCGATTGGGCCGGATCCGTCCCCCGGGCCTTAGTTTGCCTACCCATGATTTAGAGGAAGTCATTACATCAAGGGTAGGGAACCTAAGCCCCTACAGATGTTGCTGGACTACAACTCCCATCATCCTTCACTATCAAATCATGCTGCTTGAGGCAGGCAGGACTTGGAATCCCAACAATATATGGAGGACCACCAATTGCCCACCTATGCTTTACATGGACTCTTTGATGTGGGATCCAGTCCTAGAGACAGCTGCAAAGACACAAGTTAGGGTACATGTAAAGGGACCTTAGTTAGTATTCTCCACTGAGCAAGCATTGGCCAATATGGCTGAACTTTTTCTTCACCGGGAGAGACTTGCTTAGCTATCTGGGAAGTGAACTGCTGCCCATTTTTTCTCCCCGCATGCATTTGAATGTGAGAAAACTATTAGCTTTCCACAGGTCTTGGGCAAATTGGTGTTTCTCAGCCTAACCTACAAGATTGCTGTGAGTGTACATGAGATAAGAAATATGAAGCACCTAGTTCAGACTGCCTCTTGTCGCCTGTGGTGATTAGTATGTTCCATTAGATGAGGATAAGAGTGGCGAACTTCATTTGTACTGCCAAGGCTCATTTTCCTGGTTCTCAGCAGCAGGCAACCCTGGGATGATGGATATGCCTTGAGAGTAGAATGGGCTGGATACAAATTTGTTAAATAAATCAAGAACACGGTTCTCCAGATTTAGGCTATGGATAACATTTTTTTCTTGGGACTTCTTTCGCACATTTTATTCCATCATGGAACCCTACGCTGCATATGGGTTGGTTCCCAGGAGGTTTCCCACCCAGACACAGACCAGAGGCAGACCCTGCTTAGCTTCTGCAATGTAGCGCATTTGTGTGCCTTCAGACCATACCTTAGACCTGTGATCAAGAGATTTAAATATGCTTTAAAAAATGAAAATAATCCTAAGGCTCTCTGATTTTTGTGGATATTGCCATTGTGGATGCAGGCCTCAGTAAACAGTTAAACATCTTTCCTTCTTGCAGATACAGAGGACAGCATGGCTGCCACTGCTGCTGTCAGTCCCAGCGAATACTTGCAACCTGCTGCTTCTACAGCTCAGGTAGGTCTTTAAAATGTTTGTGTCTTAGTAGTGTCACTGCATGAGGAGACATGAATGCTGGTTCCAGTTACAGGATAGCAATGCTTGTGTGGTAGGGTCCTGGGCTGTAAGTAAAGAAAGCATTGACTGATCAGCTTTTGTAGAACTGAAGCTCAAAGGCAGATGATTCACTCTGCAAAGAAAGCCTAGCTGACAGTCAAGTCCTACCAAGTTTCCTTGATCTTGCATGTTCAAAAAAGCATGTGGGATATTACTGCTTCAGAATTCAGGTGGCAAATGCTATGTTTTAATGCTCTCCCATGTGAAAGTGGTTTCTGTGTAGAAAACATGTCAGAGAAAAGGCTATGTCAGAATGCTCTCCTCTTTGTAGAAGCAGGAATTCCTGCCATTCTGAAGTGGCATAGTCCCAATTTGGCTATTCCATGTTTTCCTATCTAAATGTGTAATTGGTCCCAATACATGTTTAATGCATACCCACCCTTCAGGTTGGGTCGGATGCCCTATATAAATATTCCTTGGGTCAAGTAAGCACCATTCCTGAACATTTGGTTGATGAGCTATTAACTAACGGAGGCGCTTTCCCCAAAGCCTTTGCTCCTGACAACCCTTTCTTTCCCAGATGATTAGCAAAAAAAATGAGGCAGAGAAAGGTATTTGCATTCTATACGTCTCCTGGCCCTGATCAAAGAAACGAGAGGGCATGTACACCACAGGGATTCAGAATCCTATGTGAAAGAGCCCAGAACCACCCACTCAAAACACACAAAGGAGGTGGCCTGAAAAAAGCATGCGCTGCTGTGATTTGCTGTAGAAGTTAGAAAGGCCTTTTAAACTTGGAACTATTTTTTTTAGGTTTTTTTGTTTTTGGTTTTTTTACAAACCCAAGTTTAAGAAGTCTTTCTAGCAGCTGTGGCAATGGCACAGGCATGGCTCTGAGAGAGACGGCAAGCTTCTGGCAGCTGCCGTGATTACTCCTTGTGGGGTGCTACTGATCATACAGATCCATCATTGCCATGTGGCTTTTCTCCACTGTTAGCAGTGGCCTGGAGGAGACCTCATGCCACTTTCTAACCCATGTGGCAAACAGGAGTACCAACTTGAATAAAATATTGAAGGGGCAAGTAAGGCCCGCCCCAAATAATTAATCACAAGACACAACACACACACACACACCATTGCATGGCAATGCCCATCAACTGGGGGGGGGCAGCCCCATCAAATATTTTATGGGGGGCACTGAAGGGACCTTGACCCTTAGGAGTTGGCTCCTATGGTGGCAAGCTACTGTATAAGTACAAGTGGAGGGGGGGCATCTGCCATGTAATTTCAGTTTCGGGTGACTTCTTTCTTGCTTGACGTTTGTGTAAAGTTGACCTGAGAGAAGCATTTTAGGTGCAGAATGAACAGGAGCATAGATACTCTCTTTGAAGCACAGTTAATGTTCTGATTCCAGCCCTCTTCCTTTGTGTGAATGTTTCAGGAATCTCTTTTGTTTCCTCGCTGTCATCAAAGAGCATCTCTGTTTGCACTATAGGAAGCAGAGGTCTCTGAAAACTCCAGAATGAATATCCCCTGACCTGTTTTCATGTGCTCTCTTGGCGACGGAGAGAAATCAGCATTTATATGCTCTTGTTCTTCAAACGTGTGTGAGAGCAGTATTGAGGCCAATGCTCCTCAAAAACCCCACAAAAGCTTCTGGTGTTATTCATATACAGCAGGAAATGAAAACTTTGTTCTTTTTTTGGAAACATTAGAATGAGGAGCAAGGCATGACTATATCTTAGCTTCCATTTGGGCCTCATGGAGCCTTAATGGAAAGCAGAGGACTGGAAAATGCCTGCAATCAAGAGACAGGGGAAGTCTGTCTGCAATGTGGAGATGACACTGACTTAACTTTATAGGACTGTTGGATTTTGAGACTATGTAGGTGGAGCACCTTAGGCACTCAGGAGTGCAATATATTGTTATTCTTAGAAACTACACTAGTTTGTTGAAGTCAGATTCAGTGGTGAGATCTTCTTATTTAAGAATGTGGTACTGTGCACCCTTAGAACAAAGCCCCATATCTTAGTTGTGGAAATTAAGATACTGCCCACACATTGGGCTTCCTTCCTTTCCAGCTACGCTGTGCTGAATCTGAAACAACCTGTTTGTTGCCAGCCTACCTGTAACACAACTCTTCTGTTCCTGTAGGATTCTCAGCCATCTCCACTAGCCCTGCTTGCAGCCACATGTAGCAAAATCGGTCCTCCAGCTGTAGAAGCAGCAGTTGCCTCTCCTGCCCCTCCTCAGCCTGCTCCTCGGAAACTGGTGCCCATCAAGCCTGCTCCCCTCCCGCTGAGCTCCAGCAAGAACAGCATTGGGATTTTGTCATCCAAAGGGAACCTCTTCCAAATCCAGGGGTCTCAGCTCGGGACATCCTATCCCGGTGGGCAATTGGTGTTCACTATCCAGAACCCAACTGTGATCAACAAAGGGGCCCGCTCACCTGCCAACATCCAGTACCAGGCAGTTCCACAGATCCAGACGACATCAGGGCAGACCATTCAAGTACAGCAGAACTTGGGCAACCAGATACAGATTATTCCCAGTACCATCACCCCTTCTTCCTCTTCCTCGTCAGCATCCTCTTCCTCCTCCTCAACTCATAAGCCTGTGCCAATCAAACCTGCGCCCGCTCATAAGACCCCACCAACAGCTGTCCATAACGCAAGCAACATGGTCAAGTTAACTGGCACTGGTGGCAACGTCACGCTTACCCTGCCAGTGAGCAACCTGGTGAGTGCCGGGGACACCAGTGCTCAAACTCAGATCGTCCCAGACAGCCCCTCCAAACCGAGCAAAAAGGCCCGGAAGAAGGTGGTGTCCTCACCCCAGGCAGCTGCGATGGCTGTGACAGAGCAAGTGGAGACGGTCTTGATAGAAACGACGGCCGACAACATCATCCAAGCAGGGAACAACCTGTTGATTGTGCAGAGCCCGGGATCTGGGCAGCCAGCGATGGTCCAACAGGTGCAAGTGGTCCAACCCAAACAGGAGCAGCAGGTGGTTCAGATTCCACAGCAGGCTCTGCGCGTGGTCCAGGCAGCCTCGGCCACTCTTCCAACCGTTCCTCAGAAATCCCCACAGAACTTCCAGATCCAGACAACTGAGCCAATTCCCACTCAGGTATTTGGGGGTTTCAGTTGCAGGTCAAGAATGCCTGGAATTATGGGGTGGAATTGGGGCTGGGGTGGGAGGAATTCCAATCTTCTAAGCGTAGTAAAGTACATACCCAATGGATTGTTTGTTCATTTGAGTGTGTCTGTATGCATATGCACACACACATAATACATGCATATAAAATTTAGGGAGTCCATTTTCTCAACCAAAATATAAAAAAATGCTAAGGTTATGTGCAAATTATTTAGCAAGCAGTCTGATCCAGTAATTTTCAGTCGGCGTGTAAAAACATATTTCTGTAGTGGGGCCTGCAGTGCTTGGAAGTAATTGCTGTCCCCCGCCCCCCAACATCCCCAGACATGGGTACTAAGCTCTGGTTCCCCCACCTCACCCCAATAGCTTTATTTGGATTTAGTTCTGTTGGTTATTTTTTCACTTCTAAACTGCCCCATCTCTAGAGTTCCTGACAACATGAAAATAAGATGTCTACTTTCACCAAACCTCTTAAATCACATTTAATATGTTTTATTTTATTTTACTTATTTATAGAATTTCTTTTTGCACCCAGTGTGGCTTACAAATAATTAATATATATATATTTATAAAGCATCCCAAACATTTTTTTACTGCAGTCAGGGGGCCAAGAAAATTAGTGAGGGTTGCATTTCTGTCGTGCCATATACCATGTTAAACCTTTTAGTAGTAGTAGTGGTAAGATTTGGAGCCAGACTTGTTGTTCAGGATTAAAAAACAATTAAGTTATCTGGTGATATTAATGTCTATATTGCAATAAAGTGAAATAACTACATTTTTTTTTGAAATTGCCAAAAGTGGAATGGTGACAAGTGTATAAGAGAGTACGCTTGCCATAAGGAATTATCACAGTGATAGGGATAAGGTATAATATAGGGAGGTGGGGAGCCCATGTTCATTATGATGAAGGTATCTACACTAATGCAGGGATAGAAAATGTGTCTGTTTTAACAAAGTGTTATATAATCTACAATAAAGCTATAAAAGGGTAATGGGAGACCACCAAAATGGGAAGCTGCAGACTGCACGCTTTTTCCTTTTTGTGTCATTTATTTAGGTCTATTTCAAGACGCCTTCCGGTGAGCTGCAGACAGTGCTTCTGCAGGAAGCCCCAGGTGTAACTGTGGCACCTTCTTCCACTGCCTCCTCTGCCACTTCCTGCAGCAGTCCTGCACCCCGCAGCTCCCAGACAGGAGGAAGTACCAAAAAGACAGGGGCTCGCAAAGAACGCGCCCTGCCAAAGATCGCCCCTGCCGGAGGCATCATCAGTCTCAATGCTGCTCAGCTTGCTGCTGCTGCTCAGGCAATGCAGACCATCAGCATCAATGGGGTGCAAGTTCAAGGTGTTCCTGTCACCATCACCAACACAGGAGGTAGTGTATGTGATATGTAATGATCCTGCGATGAGCAGCATATCCAGATGGATATATCTTTCCTGGAGGGATATGTGTTGTGTGTGGTTTTTTTAAAGGTTTGGGACAACACCAGGGAAACATGGAGAGAAAAGGCATAGAGACAAGGGAGACTAGGACAGCCATAGAACAAAACTGAATTTAAGTGGAATTAATTTCTGAGTACACTTGCTTTAGGGTTGAGCTGCCTAAAGGATGTCTCTCTTGTGCCCTGCAAATCTTGTTGCACATAGTTTACGGCACATATAAAAGTTGATATGGTAGGCAATGAAACCCTTACTGCTTGAGGTCCCTGTTTCAAGCTGCTTTTCATAATTATCTTCCTGGGTAGGAGGTGCAAGCTTGGGAATGTATTGACCTACTTACCCGGAATGAGGACAAGTTGCCAAATGGATGCTGGAGAATGGCTACTTCTGATGGCCAAAGCAGCCCCAAAATATAGTGGCAGTGCTGTTATGCTCAAGAGTGCCGGAGGATCTTCTGGCTTTTGTAAGGCATCCTTATGCTATCTCAACTGCATGCGTGGTGTGTCCTTGCACATACAGCTATAATAGCACCACAGCACCCTTTCTGCTTTTGTACACTTGCTGACTGGGGAAATAAGGAGTCAGGCAACACTTATTACTTCTGCTTCTCTGAGACAGGTTATGAGAAGCTTGGTGTTCATAATACAGCAAGATGTCAGAGGAAGCAGTGGGGTGTGGGGAGCAGGTAGGGCTGTGAAGGAGAACTCCAGCAAGAACTAAAACCAGGGTCGATGGAGCTGATAAGGCTGGGGAGAACCTTGGTGCCTGGTCCCAGGCAGGAACGAAATCCTGGCATTCAGAACCCTGGATAGTTCTTCAAGCCCAGTGCAGTACTGACATGTAGAAAGGCAAGGGAGAAAAGTTTCAATGAGGGGTCTGTGATATCTTGGCCTAACTTTCTATGGAGCTTTAGTGGAGTAACTGTACCTCCCCCAATGAATCTGGGCATATCTAAGTTTCATCCATCCCTTTTCCTGCAGGCCAGCAACAGCTGACGGTGCAAAATGTCTCTGGCAACAACCTAACCATCAGTGGACTGAGCCCCACCCAGATTCAGCTGCAGATGGAGCAAGCACTCCTGGGGGACCTACAGCCCGGGGAGAAGAGACGGCGGATGGCTTGCACTTGCCCCAATTGCAAGGATGGGGAAAAGAGGTAAGGGAAGAAGCCCCTAGGCCTCTCAACAAATTGCTGCTCTGGCAACAAATGCTTCTGTTCCTGCGTTAGGATTTGGGTGGCAGCAGCAGGGTGGAGATTATTTCCAGAGGAGCGGCTGGGTTACTACTTGGTACCAGTTAGCAGTGTTGCTGCTACTTAAGTCATCCTTGGAGAGCTAGTAATCTGATCTGTGAGGTTTCACCAGGGCACTCTGCTTTGAAGTCAAGTGTTCCCAGGTCTTTGCACAAAAGTTAGACCATGCACGGTTTCTCACCCCTTTTATTTCCCTCCAGGCTGGGGGATCAGGGGAAGAAGAGGCACATCTGCCACGTGCCTGAATGTGGCAAGACCTTCCGCAAGACCTCCCTGCTCCGGGCCCAC
This sequence comes from Podarcis cretensis, assembly GCF_951804945.1. Lineage (NCBI taxonomy): Eukaryota > Metazoa > Chordata > Lepidosauria > Squamata > Lacertidae > Podarcis > Podarcis cretensis. The sequence continues at coordinate 23,876,988 of NC_137182.1, read as the reverse complement.
GTGCGCCTGCACACAGGCGAGCGCCCTTTTGTCTGCAACTGGGTCTTTTGCGGGAAGCGATTCACGCGAAGTGATGAGCTACAGCGGCATGCCCGGACGCATACAGGTGGGTCGTCTCCTCTCTGCTTCTCTCTCCCACCTGCACCCCTGCTCTTTGAGTCGTATAACTCTAATGGATAGGAAAAGCATTTTATAAATCCTAATTACTCTGGCATCTTCTCTGAGTCATCTGTATGACAACCATGTAAGGCAGGCATGGCCAAACTTGGCTCTCCAGATGCTTTGGGACTACAATTCCCTTCACCCCTGACCACTGGTCCTGTTAGCTAAGGATGATAGGAGTTGTAGTCCCGAAACATCTGGAGGGCCAAGTTTGGCCATGCCTGATGTAAGGCAAGCCTATGAGGCTGCTGTCTTTTCACAGATGGAGAGCTAAGGCTTGAGAGGCGGTGGCCTAGCTCCTGCTTTGAAGGTGAGCCTGTCTTTGGGCTGTACTATTTCAGGTTAGGGGGTTCCTCACCTGATTAAATGCTTCCTCATACAGAAATTAATTCCTCCGTATAGAAAATTAGATCTAAGGGAGAAGTGTTCTAGTCCAGCTTTCCCCAAACCCACCTGTTTTCTGTGTGCTGGAACTTTTATGGAAAAGTGTTGAGTTATATGTGTCCCCACCCGCAGGCTTGAGTGGCGTAGCTCAGAGGTGAGAGTTTACTACCTTGGAAAGGACTAAGCTAGATTCTTGCTTGAGGCCACCCAATGAGAGACTCCTGGGCTCACAGGTCATAGTTATAACTACCCTACACCAATTCTTCTCTAAAGCAACTGCCTCTGCGTTCACCCAAGCCTTAAGCATGTTGCTGTTCAAGCATAGCTGCTGGCACCATAACTATTGCACAGCTACTGTGGCCGTACGGTGGCTGCTAGAAGTGTGGTGGAGATTTGGGGCTCAATATGTTGTTGGGTTAAAACTCCCATCATCCCTGTTAGCCATGCTGGTTGGAGCTGCGGGGAGATGGAGTCCAGCAAGGAGAACCACAGGCTCCCTAGAACCCTAATGTGAATATCTGTTATAAGCTTTGCTTAAAGAAGGCAACAGCAGGCTGAGACTCCTGTATGCTCCCTGTAGCGCACAGGACATGCGGAAGGTGATAAGCCATTCTTGTTATGAATGTCTGTATATGTGGTTTTCATTTACTTACAAAAGCTAATGGCTTCATTCATTTTTCTGAAACCTTTTAAAAAATCAGTCCATCCAAGCCAAGTGCCTATCACCACATCTTGTGTCAGTAAACCCCACCAGTTAATTTACACGTTTGTGTGAACTTGTATCGCGCATGCCAATGTCGCTCTCGTTTCCTTCCTTTCGGCAGGCGACAAGCGTTTTGAGTGTGCCCAGTGCCAAAAGCGCTTCATTAGAAGCGACCACCTGACAAAGCACTATAAAACTCACCTGGTCACCAAGAACTTGTAGGGCTGGGTGCAATCGGAAAAGGAAAGGGAGCAGTGTGGGTGCCGGCGACCCTTTGCCATGAAGGATGGTCTCTGCGAAAGGACAGCGACATGCCCAAGCAACCCTCCTGACTGGGACAACATCTGCACAAAGAAGGGAGTAACAGCCGCTGTTCTTTCCATCGGATGACCTCCGCCTCCTTGCACACTCTGTCAGAACCTCTTGGAAGGTGCATCAGACGCTGTGGTTTCAGTCTGGGATGAAGGAGAAACAACGTCGCTTCCAAGCAAATTGGCTAAAAATCAGCACAAAGCCCAGTAGCGGGCAGGGAAAAAATGGGGGTGGGGAAGGAGTTAGCAAGGCAAAGCGCTTCCCCCCAGTGGCCTGAGGAGCCCACCAAGCGAATGCCCTGCTCCGCCGCACCAAAGGGCCTCCTTGTGTGTTTGATAGTAGCACCAGCGAAACTATACCCCACTTGTAATCTTGATTCCCTCTTCCCGCCCACCTCTATGTGCTTGTGAAGCTTTTGAATGGTGGGCAGGGAAGCCGCCCAAAATGGGACTCTCTCTGCACCCCCAGCACATTCCTACTTTATATTTAAAATTATAAATATCTATAAATATATATCTATATCTATATTAAAAAAACAAAACCTCCTTAGGAAGCCCCCTGTTTTTTCTACGGAGAAGGTTGCCTTATATTTTCCTCCAAATTATGTATTGTGAGTTTTTTTGGTTTTTTTAATTATTTAATGATTCCTCCTTTTTTAAAAGAAAGTCTCACTCCAAGGAAAGATGCAGGCACAGTCCCAAGCCGTTGTGCTAAGGCAAGAGCTCTGCACCCAGGCCTGTGAACTAAGGGAGTGGGGTGCTCTTGTGTGTACACACAGAGCTTTCTATGGTGTGCAAGCAGCAGCACTTTGCTCAGGAGAGTGGAGAAAATCTTATGTGTGAATGGGATCCCTTGTTTGTTTGTAGCAGAACTGATGGGTCAGAGCCATGTGCCCTGATGCAGACAGCCACGAGGGCCGGAGAAATCTGCTCTTAACACATGTAAGGCATTTGGCAAACCCTGTGGTGTATAGCATGCAATTCAGCACTGAACGAAAGATGCAGCTCCATGTGTGGAAACAGATTGTTTTTAATGCATTGGAGTGATGGGCTGCAACCCAGTGGGAGGTTGCAGACTGCCGAGCCCTATTGAAGTGAGCTAATTATTTGTGTGCCGAAATGCAAGCATTGTTTTTCCAGAATTGAAGGGTGTTCTCTCTCCCTCCCATTCACCTTATGTTCCATCATATTTCTTTCCAGAAAACTAGTGTTTCCTCCCGCTTTTTTTCTAAAACAGAAGTCCGATACAGCCCCTTTTGTGTATTATAGTGTATATTGTATTATAGACTATATATTGCGTTATGTGTTTCCTACATGTTTCAGAAGCATACGGCTTGTTATTTTTGAGCTTTTAAATTAAAAAAAAAATCCACTTTATTTTTTAGTTGTAACGGCTTGAAGTATGTTTTTCTTTAAGTGGCAATTCCTTGCTGTTGTTTTTAATCAATGCTATGAAATTCGGCTGGCCAGTGTGACGCCAGCCCAGAAGGGGAGGAGTGGGGGGGGGAGAAAAATCACATTTCTTGATAAATCCAATCGTTGGAAGCAAATCCAGCCACAGTTTGGGAACAAAGGATCGTTTTGCTTTGCTGCATTTTAAAGAATGAAAGAGCAAGCACATTTAGGTGGCTTGTTGAGGTATAAAGAGGTTCTAGAGAGGTGTTTTGAGACTATATGCAAGTGATCGCAAGGGCAGCTCCGGAATTTGTTGTCAGTTTAGTTTACAATGCAAAAGCAAAGCTTAGTTGGCCAGGATGTACATTTTGATTTTAAGTTTTCTCTCTTTCCTACCATCCCTTTCACAGGTACGCTTTATTAATTTCATGTATTGATGTGGCCTGTGGCTGGTGTATACGTTCCACAGGAACACACAGTGCTGATGTATTCAAAATGTTGAGCATGTTGTTGTTGGACTTTGCACACAATAGCGGCAGGGTAAGTCATCATGGGACTCCCCATTTCAGGCTATCCCCTGCCTATAAAACAAGCCTTAGACTGCAGGGCAGGCAAGGCAAACTTCCTTATACTTTGTGGATTCTTTTCAGAGGCTCAAGCCAGCAGGAAGTTCTACGGCATACGTCTCACTGAAATGAACAGAAGGTATATTTCAGTGGAGCTTGTACAGAAGAACTTCCCAATGGATTGTATGCTCTGGTTAGCTGACAGGAAGCCAACTAATCTTCCAGTGTGTGGGCTCAGAATATACATAATTCTTCCCACCAATCTCCGTCCTGTTGCCCTCAAAGTCTTGCACATCAAGGCCTTTCCACCAACTTGGGAAAACAACCATTTTGAGAGGTGGGCAGGAAAGAGAAATAAATGAACCCATGCTGTTACACTCCAGTTTGAAACTTGTCTTATTTACAAGAAATATAACATTGATTAGAAGCTAGTGTCTTGCCATGTTTTTGCTTCAGTAACAAGTGGCTTCCACGGTTGACTGTCTAGACCAGTTTGCAGGAGATGAGGGTTGCAGAGGAAATGGGTGAGAGCTCACCAGCGGGTGACTTTTTAAATGGATATGTGACTTACCTTCCCACCTTCATAAAATAATGGTGATTGAGAGGACCGTGGGCAAGTTACAAAGCTAGTAGCACCAAACAGTTTGCAGCTGAAGGTAAAACTGAGTGTGAGCTAGTAAACTTAAAAAACAAGTAGGAGTGAGGTGGTCCCATTTTGGGAGACGCTAGTGGATAAGAAATTAGAATTATGGTTCTCAGGTAACAGAATAGGGAAATCTGTTTTCAGACTGCTTTACTGTTCTAGGCAAACACGTAGGCTCAGAAAATACTTGGGAGTCAAGTTCTCATCCAGACAGGCCCATCTATTCAAGGATTCCTGAAATAAAGAGTTCTGGGGTCATCCCACTTACTGAAATTTCCAAGAGAGACATTACAAATTCCATCCTCTCTTCCCTGTCCCCTGCACTGGCAAGTTAAGACTCAATCCACAGGAACCTGGTCTCTTCATGATCTCCATCTGCCACTATTGCTGCACAAGAAGGAACCCAAATCTGTGTCATCCTAGTCTCAAAATGGGTTACTGTGCTACCCTTTGAGGGGTTCTTGGAAAATAGTGGTTGTAACGCCATTCGGTCCACTTTGACATTCCGGGTCAATCATTTTCTTAACTGCCCTTCGGGAGGTCCCACATTTACTGTTGATCACCGCATTGAAATTGCAGCCTCTGCCACACGTTTTGGTGACGTACTCTGTAGGTGGGGATGCAAGCACAGTGAGAGAACAGAAGCAGAGGCTTAGTTCAGTGTTATTCCTGGTGACACACAGGAAACATCAGTTCAGCTTGTATGTTTCCAAACCAGTCCAAATTCTTTTCCAAGAAGAATGAATGCAAGTGAAGCACACAGATCTTAACGTGTTTTCATGATCCAAATTTTCAAAGAATTAGGAATTTTCTGCAAAAGCCAACAGTTAGGAGGGTTTTGTTTGTTTTAGTGCAGCCAGTTTATTTGTAAAGCTTTTTTTCTGTGACCTTTTTAAAAAAATCATGTATATTTAAAGAAAAAGTTGAGAGGTCATAGCACTGCACCAAATATTACGACATAAGCTTACAACCTTTTGTCACCCTATAAAAGCCTATAAACACCTGATGATGATTCAATAATAATATAAGCCAAGTTCACAAACGTCCCAACGGTTTCCGTGGCTGCACATTATCTTGGACCAAAACATGACAAAAATATCTTTTCTCAACATAGCTCCTATTTTCTTGACTTCCCTCATCCTAATAATAAGTGCAGTTTCACAAACCCCTTGATCATACAGCGTAAGTTCAAAGTGCAGTGTGTGCAGACTCCAGCTTTGTAGGAAACATTATTTTAAAATATAAGCTAAACTACAAGTTGTATTCCATGCAAGTCACAAAGTAAACCCGCTGAAATTAATGGACACAACTTAGTTTGAGTCAGGCCTGGACTTCCGGGTTAGCGCGATCGGATTAATGGCGGATTCCCTCCGAGCTCCGGAGGGAATCGGCTCTGCTGAAGACGGGTCTTACCGCGCCGGCAACGCGGGGACCCTTAGAAACCACAGGCGCAGAAGCCTGCGGACTTGGTGACTCGGCGGGCACCTTTAAGCGCCTTCCCCGACCCACGAATAGCCTTTTTAAAGGCTACGGAGAGGGTGCGGGGAGCGGCGTGGTGCTGTGAGTAGACCGCTACTTCAGTGGAGCGTAGCCGCGAGCCATGGCCGGAGAGCGCTGACTTTTTTCCCAAAATTTGGACTGGAAATCAAACAACCCGTGAGTAGAATGGAATCTGGACTTTAAAATTTATACCTTTGAATTCGGTACAATCGGGGGATGTGCTAAAGGGAAGTCCGCACCCCCCCTACCTACAAACGATCTAAAGCAAGGATTGGAGAACTAAGGTGGAGAGCATTGTTTTTGGTGTCAGATAAAAGATACTTCAATGAATTTGATAGAAGAAGTCTTTGTGCTGGAGAGAAAGTGAGGAATTTTGGAAGCTTTTGTGTAAATCCGCCCCCCCCCCGAACCCGGGAGCGTCCTGTGCGTAAGCCGGAGGAAAAAGAATAAGGAGTTTGACAGCTGTCAAAGGAGCTGTCAAACGAGCGGTTAAAGTTAAGAACTTCGTTACTTAATAACTCTCTGAATTAAAAGTGTTGCATTTGAACTGAGGTGGTTGGAAACAACGTAGCTATAAACAATAAGTAACGGACTGTTGGAAAAGGACTATCAAGTAATTGGAATCCCCCTAGGGGGAACTAGAGACATTACAATGGCTGCAGAGGGAAAATTACTGGCAGAGATAGAAAAAATGTTTTTTCTCGTGGGAATCCTGCAAGAGCAGAGTACGGCTATGAACAAAGAACTTATGACCTTGAATTCTAAAACAAACAACTCTGCTGAATGCATAAAGGATTTGACTAATAAGAAATCTGCAGCTGAACCAGAAGAGACATTTTTGGAACCGGTGGAGAGGAAAGAAGGAGTGGAAAAATTACAGGAAAATACCAATCAGAAGCCTATATTGTCAGGAAATAAAGAAGAAGATCTTCGGATTACAAATCTGCGAAAGATGAGAAAGATGAAGGAGGAAGTCCCTGGAGTACCTGGAATACTGGAATTTAAAAGAATAAAGAAATATGATTGGGACTTCCTCTTTGAGTATGGGAGATCAGCTGACCTTTTGCAGCAACTGCTTTTAAGTATTTTGGATGGAAGAAAACTTGGTGTGACTGCGACTGAACTCCTTCGAGACCCAAGGACCAACAAAAAGGGCTACCAACAAAATCGGCGGAGAGAGACTGACAGAGACTTGAAGGCCTCGGATGTGAGGAATCCGGGCTAGGAACTGTTTCTGTGGACATAAGGGATGGAAACCGGGGTAGGGAGGGAGGGGAGAATAGAATTTTAAAATTTTATGATTTTTGTATTTAATAATAATAATAATAATAATAAATTTTATTTATATCCTGCCCTCCCCAGCCGAAGCCGGGCTCAGGGCGGCTAACAACATTAAAACAGTGTGATATTATAAAACATTATAAAAATGAATTAAAATCAAAATTGATGGCAACCATAAACTAAAGCTTTGTAAAGATTGCCAGAGGAGGGGGTCAGGCTGCGCCCTGACCAAATGCCAGGTGGAACAGCTCTGTCTTGCAGGCCCTGCGGAAAGATGTCAAGTCCTGCAGGGCCCTTGTCTCTTGTGACAGAGCGTTCCACCAGGTTGGAGCCGCAGCCGAAAAAGCCCTGGCTCTAGTTGAGGCCAGCCTAACCTCTCTGAGGCCTGGGACCCTCAAGGTGTTTTTATTTGAAGATCGTAAGTTCCTCTGTGGGGCATACCAGGAGAGGCGGTCCCGTAGGTACGAGGGCCCTAGGCCGTATAGGGCTTTGAAGGTTAAAACCAGCATCTTAAACCTGATCCTGTACTCCACCGGGAGCCAGTGCAGCTGGTATAGCACCGGATGAATGTGATCTCTAAGCGAGGACCCCGTAAGGAGTCTCGCTGCGGCATTCTGCACCCGCTGGAGTTTCTGGGTCAGTCTCAAGGGCAGCCCCACGTAGAGCGAGTTACAATAATCCAGTCTGGAGGTGACCGTCGCGTGGATCACAGTGGCTAGGTCAGGGCGAGAGAGGTAAGGAGCCAACTGCTTAGCTTGGCGGAGATGAAAAAATGCCGCCTTTGTTGTAGCTGCAATCTGCGCCTCCATGGAGAGGGAGGTATCGAAGATTACACCCAAACTCTTAACGGACGGTGCTGGCACTAATTGCACCCCCGCAAGAGATGGGAGTTGCCCCCTCAGTCCCATGTCGTCCCGTCCCAGCCAGAGGACCTCTGTCTTCGAAGGATTTAACTTCAGCCGGCTCCCACGTAACCATCCAGCCACAGCCTCCAAGCATCTGATCAGTGTGTCTGGGGCCGAGTCCGGGTGGCCGTCCATCAACAAATAGAGTTGGGTGTCATCAGCATACTGATGGCAGCCCAGCCCAAAACTCCGGACAAGCTGGGCGAGGGGGCGCATAAAGATGTTAAAAAGCATCGGGGAGAGTATTGCACCCTGAGGCACACCACACACCAAGGAGTGGCGGGATGACAATTCCCCCCCAAGCGCCACCCTCTGTCCCCGACCAGAGAGAAACGAGCGCAGCCATTGAAGGACTGTGCCCTGGATCCCCACGTCGGCAAGGCGGTGGTCCAGGAGTTCGTGATCGACCATGTCGAAGGCTGCTGACAGGTCTAGAAGAATCAGCAGCCCCGACCCGCCTCGATCCAGCTGCCTGCGGAGATCATCTGTTAGGGCGACCAGAGCCGTCTCGGTCCCATGACCAGCGCGGAAGCCGGACTGGAATGGATCCAGAGCTGATGTTTCATCCAGAAACCTACCAAGCTGTTCAGCAACCGCTCTCTCAATCACCTTACCCAGGAATGGAAGATTCGAAACCGGGCGGTAATTGGATAGATCTAAGGGATCTAATGATGTTTTCTTTAAGAGCGGGCGCACCACTGCCTCCTTCAGTTCCCCTGGGAATGTCCCGGTGCCAAGGGACAGATTGATGATATCCCCCAGGGGGGCCCGCACCTCTTCTGGACACGCTCTAATCAGCCAGGACGGGCACGGGTCGAGAGGACAGGTGGTGGGCTTTCCAGCTCGGAGGAATCTGTCTACATCAGCTGGGGATATCCAGTCAAAGTGGTCCAATACTGAACCCGAGGACAGTCGAGGGGCCTCCAGTTCCTTTATTGTATCCAAATTGGCAGGGAGGTCATGGCGGAGCAACAAGACCTTCTCCGCAAAAAAGCTCGCAAATGCCTCACAGCTGTGTGTCAAATTATTATTTAAATTTGGCTGTCCTTCGAGGGACGTTAAAGACCGAATTATACTAAATAATTGTGCCGGGCGAGAGCTAGCGGATGCAATGGAGGCCGAGAAGTAGGACTTTTTAGCGGCCTTCACTGCCATCTCATAGGTTTTCATAAAAACCCTATAAGATGTTCTTGAGGCTCCGTCACGGGCACCCCGCCATACTCGCTCTAGCCGTCTGAGGTCCCGCTTCATTTTCCGGAGCTCCTCGGTAAACCAGGGAGCCCGGTTTCTGCGGGGTCGCAGAGGGCGCTTAGGTGCGATCTCATTGATGGCTGCCAGGAGCTGGGTATTCCAGGCCTCAACACGCTCAGTCAATGAGTCGCCAGGGGGAGAAAGGTCCCGCAAGGCTTGACGGAATCTATCAGGGTCCATCAGCCTCTGCGGGCGAGCCCAAATTGGCTCGCCACCCAAGCAGGGTGGGGGTGGAACGTCAATCCTGGCTTTCAGAGCATAGTGATCAGACCATGGCACCTTCATCGAAGGAAACATGATCACATCTATACCGACGCCAAAGATCAAATCCAGCGTGTGGCCTGCTTGATGTGTGGGGCCCGAAACAAACTGGGAGAGCCCTAGTGTCGCCATGGAAGACACCAGGTCCAGAGCCTGTGAGGAGGGAGTGGCATCAGCATGGATGTTGAAGTCCCCCAATACCAATAGGTTAGGGAACTCCAAGGCCCAGCCGGCCACCGCCTCCAGCAGGCCTGACAGGGTGGCTGCTGGTGCGCTAGGTGGCCGGTACACCAGCCAGACAGCCAAGCTCACCTCGGAGCCCCACACTAGGCCAACACATTCAATGCCGGGGATCGATGGTGATGGTAGAGCCCTGAAAGAACAATCTTCCCGGATTAATAACGCCACCCCTCCCCCCCGGCCCACAGTCCGCGACTGGTGAAGGACGGAGAAACCCGGGGGCGCCATCTCTCGTAGGGTAACAGTATCCCCTTCGCGCACCCAGGTCTCAGTCACACATGCCAGGTCAACCCCCTGCGAGGTGAAGAAATCTCGCAGGGTGGCGGTTTTGTTGCCTATAGACCTGGCATTGCACAACACCAGTGACGGAGGTGAGTAATCCTTGCTCACCCTACCCTCGTCTCTCGGGATGGGGCGCAGATTGGAAGGGGTACGAGCATATCCGTATCTCGATCCCCTTCGCCTATGACATCTGCCCCCACCGCCATACCTCCCTCGCCCCTCCACAGTAGGAATCCCAAGCCTCATACTTGCCTCCATTTACAGAATATAAAAGCAAACAAAGAAAAACAATTACATAAAAACAAAACCAATCCCCACCCCACTCCCCAACCACCCCACCCCAACCCACAATAAATCAAAACAAAATAAAAGTACATGGATAAAAACCACCGCTTATGGTGGTACAACAAAGCAAAAAAATAAAAACAGTTTAAAACATATAAAAACACTTCCAACAACCGCTGCAGCAGCACCAGTGTCCCCGAGGCTGTGTCGGTGGTGAGCGTGGGCCCCGCCCCCTGGCCTGGTGGAGAGTGGGCCTGCAGGGGGAAGAGCCCTCCCCACAAACACACGGCAGAGTGGCAGCAGCGATGTTCCGAGGCCTCCGTGGAGCCTTATATGCTGGGTGGAGTCTGGGGCCCGCCCCCAGGCCCAAGGTGGAGAATGGGCTTGCAGGGGGAGCGGTCCTCCCCAAGACTCACCGGCAAAGTGGCAGCAGCAGTGTCCCGGGCCTCCTTGGAGTCCTTCACGCTGAGGTGGAGTATGGGCCCGTCCCCAAGCCCAAGATGGAGAATGGGCTAGCAGGGGGAAGAGCCCTCCCCACCAACGCACGGCAAAGCGGCAGCAGCGATGTTCTGAGGCCTCCGTGGAGCCTTATATGCTGAGGTGGAGTCTGGGGCCCGCCCCCAGGCCCAAGATGGAGAGTGGGCCTGCAGGGGGAAGAGCCCTCCCCACCAACGCACGGCAAAACGGCAGCAGCAGTGTTCCGGGCCTCCGTGGAGCCTTATATGCTGAGGTGGAGTCTGGGGCCCGCCCCCAGGCCCAAGGTGGAGAATGGGCTTGCAGGGGGAGCGGTCCTCCCCAAGACTCACCGGCAAAGCGGCAGCAGCAGTGTCCCGGGCCTCCTTGGAGTCCTTCACGCTGAGGTGGAGTATGGGCCCGTCCCCAAGCCCAAGATGGAGAATGGGCTAGCAGGGGGAAGAGCCCTCCCCACCAACGCACGGCAAAGCGGCAGCAGCGATTTGGCCATTATGACATATAACTAATTAAAATATAAAGGGAGAAATTCGTGGAAGGGAGATTAGGTCGACCTTAGAAAAAAGATTTAATGTTTATAAGAGAATTGGATAAGTTAAATGTGGATAAGTAAAAAGAGTTAAGTTTTAAAAATAATAATAATATGTTAAAGATGAGAGATAAGAACTTGCTGAATTAATTATTGGAATTGGGATGTATGAAGAGGGGGTGGGGGGAAGTCAAGGAAAGGGGGTAAAGAAAGTAAGAGTATGAAATTATATATGTTTTGTTTTTGTTTTTATTTTTGTTGTGTGTGTGTGTATAAAATGTGAAAACCTAATAAAAATTTTATAAAAAAAAAAGAAAAAAGTTTGAGTCAGGCATTTTCTGCAACAGCTCCCCGTTTGTGGAATGCTCTCCCCCAGGGAGGTTTGTTCATTTTACATCTTTAGGTGCCAGGTGAAAACGTATCTCTTCAACCAAGCCTTGGTCTATGGCCTTCTAAATGTCTTTATGGGGGAGGTGGGGGGTTATTGTTTTATTTTTGTTTTAACTATTTTGTGCTTCGATTCCTGCATTTTTATCTTGTGGACCTCCCTGAGATCTTCAGATGAAGGGTAGCATATAAATTTAATAAAAAAATAACAGTTGTATACAGCCAAAAGGCCTTTTAAAAGCATACTGACTGTGCTTAGGGGATACACAGTGGTTTTAGATCATCATTGAGGTTGAGAATGAGGAGGAAGTTTATAACAGAATTTCTAATCTGAGAGTAAAGCAAATTAGGTTTAACAGCTAGGATAAAAAGGCACTGCCCCAGTGTTTACCGAAGAGGAAATACTGTAAACCTGCTCACACTTTGCTTTTCCCTATCAGCACTATTTAAGATCTCACCACATCCCCTACCTTTGATAGCATTTACAACAGCAACCGGCAATGGGGTGGGCTTCTCCATGGTTATGTTGTTGTGGGCGATGCGCTGTCCAGTGGCCGAAGACCGGGCAAGAGTTTCACGAGAGAAGAAGTAATCCAACAAGCGTCTGGTCATCAGCTCAGGCTTGTCGGTGGAGACTTGGGATAGGTCCTCCAGCTGGTGGTGGGAAACGTAGACTTGCGAGTTGGGGACCAGTTCCAGCTTCGTCCTCCCATTCTCCTGTCCAATGGGAGGAGGTTATGTTACTCTATAAAGCTGTGCTATGATGTTGAAGCCCCGCCCCCTTTCTCCCACTCTTGCATCTAAGGAGGCTAGACTGTGATGCAGCAGATCCATTCAGAACCAAGCTGAGGAGTATTTAACCGGCTCAAACATTCACTGACATGCAACAGCAGCAAAGCTACGCTCTACAAAACGTTAGCTGTATTCAGTCCAGTTCACACAAGCAAAGCCGCACTTGGGTTTACCTTTTTGGTATTCTGTGTGGATTTGATTGTGTTGAAACCTACCTGGCAGGAAATTGTAATGTTTAGTAGTTGTATAATCAGGGCTGAGAATACTAGGCACTCAAATCTGCACCGATCTAACTGAAATTCAATAACAGCTCATACTCATTTTTAGAAGAAGAACAGGGAGAGGAAAATGTAAAATCTAGCACACTGCCAGTATCTCTCTTGATAATAGAGATGTAGGTTGGTGTGCATGTTCAGGACAACATTCTCTGTTTTAAGGACAAATCCTGGCTCAGCTCCTGCCTCCATTAAAGAAAGACAACATGGGTCACACTTTGAGAGATTGAAGTGAAGCATGTTGTGCACATATCTTGATATATTTCTCTCTTCGGAGAGCAAACATGCTTGACACTACAGGTCCATTTTCAAAAGCAGCAGGGCAGTTAGGGGACAAAGAGGAAAATTTCAGAATATTATATGGTGTCTACCTTGGCGATTGAGATATTTGAATATTAGTTGGTATACACTACTATCAATACAATTCTATATTCTGTATTTGAAAGCTCAATCTGTACACCTGTTTCCCAAAGGTCCAGGAGGAAAGCTTCTCAAAACATAGGTGCTTCATTGTTTGATTCTGTTTACCAGAGTCATGAGGAGGTGAAAGGAGATGCAACTCGGCGGCAGCATCAGCCATGGCCTGTGCATGTCTCTCCTGATGTGGAAAGGCAAGCAACTGCCACTACTTGACTCAGACTAGTAAAGTCCAAGTGTCTGAATGGAATCCTTGACTCCTACCCTCTTGAAAACAGGTGGTGAATACGGTTTTGAACTTGACATCCAGAATGACACCCTGAACACATGCACCCATTTTATTTCCGATACCTTCAGAGCTGATGCAACATTGCATTGCTTTGTATGTGTTTCCTGCTCGCTTTTTGAAAATGGGCAGGAGCATCAAGCTAGATTCTACATTTCAGGGATGGTGTCCAGGGCCTAGTTAAATGGTGGAATTCAGTGCCACAAGATGTAGTGACAGTCACTGATTCAGATGGCTTTACAAGGAGATTAAACAAATTTGTGGATGATAGGGTGGGCTACCAAGAATCATGATGTCCCCAGGACCAGAGGGAGAATGTCGCTGAATATCTCTTGCTGTGCAGCAACAGTGGGAGAGTGCTACTGCCCTCACATCCTCATGGTGTGCTTCTCAGTGGCGTCTGTTTCACCATTGTGGGAAATGGGATACTGGACTATATATGCTTTAGGTCTGAATCTGCCCGGGCTCTTCTGCTTTCCTTATGAATAAGCACAGTGACTCTCATTCCACTTAACCTTCAAGGCTGGTACAACATTGCATTGTATTTTGCACTTCCCTCCTTCGGTTTGAAAATGGGTTGAAGCTGCTATTAAAACATGGAATATAAAATTATGACCTGCATGGCTGTTTTATTCTGTTATCTTAATGTCCCAAGGAGTTGTTCCCAGACTGGCACTGAGAATGTGGCATACCGATCAGCCAAGTTAAACAAAAGGCCTCATTTAATGGCCAGACACAGGAAGCTAATTCATAAGGCATCAGGTCCCTGGCTCTCTGCGGGCTTTAACTGGAAATGCAAGTAACTGGTTGCACTCTGCCACAAAGCAACAGCTCAGTGGCACAGTTCTGCCTGAGTTGTGGTGCACGTGTGTGAACCGTTTTCCTCCTGAATCAAACAGAGACAGGTCTTGCTTCATGCCACCCAATGTTCCCTCTGAATGAACGCCTTACAATATGTTTAACATCATTGCAGTGTCCAGTCAGAGAGAGACTTCTTCCCCCATCACCTACCTCCACTGGCAATGCCCATACAGGTGACTCATCAGACAGTGTCTCTTGTACATTGTTGTCCCATGTGCTGGTGGCATCACTGAGCCCAATAGGACTTCCTGAACCATCTCCTGCATTTATCCAGGGTGACAAGCCACCTGGTTCTGTGTTCAGTGTCCTCCAACCTGGTGAGATATGTGGCACAGTGGCTGGCGCGTGCCTCTGATCTTCCAGAGAATGTGGTGGCTGCAGACTACTGACCTGAAAGAGATACAGATACCTGGGAGTAAAGAAGAAGAGAAAGAGCGTGGTATATAGACTTACATAGGAAGCTGCCTCGTAACAAATCGGATCATTTGTCTACCAAGCCTGACATTATCTTTTTTAAAAAATAATGTTTTATTGATTTTATGTACAATCTTTACAACAAAGGACTTTACAACCAAAATAAACCTTTACAACAGAAGACTTTACAACCAAAATAAACCAAGATAGAAGCAGTAACATGACTCTCATGTTTTCATTTGTACTAAATTCTTCTCAGATTTCCTTATTTTACTATTCTTTAACTTAAATCTTCTTCTTTTAATTCCTTGTTCTTAACCTAAATTGCATATTTGTCCTCTGTAATTTTCCAATTATTGCCTTATACCTCCCACCCTCTTTAACCATTACTTCCCTTCACCCATGTGCAATCTTCTCTTCATACTGTTATTTCTTGTTGTGTTGACAGCTATTAAATTTGTTTTTCCATTTGTATTGTAATATTCTCTTGTATTCTTGCGTACTTCCAAGCCTGACATTATCTACTCTAACCAGCAAGGGCTCTCCAGGGTCCTTCACACTACTTGCTACCCAATCCTTTTAAAATAAAAACTAGAGAAGTTGGAAATTGAACCTGTATTCACACAATCAATGTCAGCTGTTGACCTGGAAAGAAAACTTTCTGTTCTTGGGTACTTTCTATTCTTGGGTATAGAGGCAGTAATTTTGTCAACTACCTACAGGCTGGTCCTGAACTATAAGCCTGAGACTCTTGGCTTTATACCAGAGAATTGTCATAAAGATGACAATTGTAGTGGAATACTAAACCATTAACAGCTCTCATTCACAATTCCACTTTACTCTTCAAAGAAAAAAACAACCAAGTGATTATTTTCTATCCCCTTTACATGGCACCTTTACCTGTGAAGGTGTGACATTCTCCAGCACTGCCACCAGGCTTTTGAGGAACTGAATATTGTTTTCATTGACATCTGGGGAAAGAAAAGCACATACAGACAACAAGAACTGTACATCAGACAGGATTTCTGGAAAATCTCTCAGAAAAGGAGTGTGTGTAGTTATCTACCCATGATGTGCTAACTGGATTTGAGAGCAGACACCTGTGGCTGCTGTTTTTAAAAGCATGGTAAACCCACAACTTATGTGGGAGTTACATTCCAGGGATCGTGTCTAAAGCCAAAATTGTGTATAGTCAAAACACATTGGGTTCAATGATAAGTGAGATTCCCAAAGCCCTTTTTCCTGAACATCCAACCTCTTTCTTCTTCTTCTTCTCCTCCTCCTCCTCCTTTGCCAAGCTTATAAAACAGAATGTGTGCAAATTAAATGTACATAAGTTGCAGGCTTACTGTACTTCCTATCTGGATGGGATCACATGGATGTTTTTTTCCTACCCTTCCCTTTTCTTGGCAGCGCTCTCTGCTTCTCCTTTAGCTTCAACATATATGAAGAGACAACCAGCAGTGCTATAGGGACACCTCAGTGGTAAAGTTCAGCAAAGAAGAAAAGCACAACATGCCCGATGCTTGCAGTTATTATCTAAGCACAGCTATGGCAGACCTCTCTTGTCTGCATGCACTTAATAGACACAACAAGCAAGTGATTGGAAGCAGAATTTTCAACCGTGTGGATTACATTGTAAATAATCAGGAAGTCGTGGAAAACAATAGACGACTTCATTTTGCCCAGTGGGGAAGACAACAGAGGTACGGTACATGTATGTTTCCCACTGCAAAGCACATGGCAACTCAGAGCAGGAGGTGGCTATATGAAGTGACAAAAAGGCGCAGGGGGAAGGGTTAAATTCCCCAGCGCTGCGGGCTTGACACCACCTCCTGGGTTGCAGTTTACACTTTATATAACTTGTGGAGGCCCTGTTCCCATAGCCATATTGGTAAGGTAAAGGTAAAGGGACCCCTGACCATTAGGTCCAGTCGTGGCCGACTCTGGGGTTGCGGAGCTCATCTCGCTTTATTGGCCGAGGGAGCCGGAGTACAGCTTCCGGGTCATGTGGCCAGCATGACTAAGCCGCTTCTGGCAAACCAGAGCAGCGCACGAAAACACGGTTTACCTTCCCGCCGGAGCAGCACCTATTTATCTACTTGCACTTTGACATGCTTTCGAACTGCTAGGTTGGCAGGAGCAGGGACCGAGCAACGGGAACTCACCCCGTCGCGGGGATTCGAACCACTGACCTTCTGGTCGGCAAGTCCTAGCTCAGTGGTTTAACCCACAGTGCCACCTGCGTCCCTAGCCATATTGGACACTACCCCTAGTATGCAAGATCATCCTTTCCTCTGTTCCTCTCACACCACATCCCTTGTTGAGACGTCCTCATGGACTGCCTCCTTTTGAAAATTCCAGTACAGACACAAGAGAGCACTGGTGTAGAGCTCTAATGCCCCCATTACAAGCAGCATTTAGGTGTTAATGTTGGGGTTTTTTTTACCAAAGAGAGAGTGTCCCGTTCCCAGCACCACCCTGGCTGGTGCTCCTCCTCCTCCTGCACTGTTCCTGATGGACAGGAAGTCGTTCTGCTCCTCTAAGTTCTGGGTGAGAGCTTTCAGCTCACGGTTCTCCAGCTCCAGCTCCTGGATCCTCTTCTCCTGCCGCACAGCAGCCTCCTCCCGAGACGCCAGTACTCTCCTCAACTCTGCCACCTGCCACTCCAGTTCTCTGATCAGTTCAGCGTACAGACTCGTCACTCTGCTGTTGTCCGTGACAGGCGTGCATTCGTGAGTGTTTTGCTGACAGCAACCCATCAGCTGGTGACTCAGTGACAGAGGTTGTGACAAATCCACTCCTGGTCTGGCAGGGGCAGAGATGGACATGTAAGGGGCTGCATGGGCAGCCTCAGGATTTTCTGGAGTCCTCCTGCACTGTGGCATACTGAAAGGACACTGGTTATGGAGATCCAAATTCTGGAAGACTTGTCCGTAAGACATCCCCTGTAGTTCCAGCACTGGAGGGACTGGAGGGGCAAGGCTTGGACTCATGTGTCTTCTACCAGCAAGCTTGGTTTTTTTCCGGTTTATGCCTTCTTTGAATGAGCATGTTAGGGGAGGGCAGGCTTTTCCAGCGCTCCTTAGTGGTTGGGTGCTGGAAGCAGACAAAAAGAAGGAGGAAGTTTCAAGAGAAAAAGATCTTGCAAAGCCTGGAAGCAACTACCACAGAATGACTCTTATGAATCGGCTGTTCTGCTTTTAGGTTCCCCAGAATCTTCCCTGTCCGTTCTTGCAGGGGGGGGGGGGAAGAACTTTCTTTTCATTAAAAACAGTAACATGAAAATGACTAGCACTCATTGCAAAGGAAATCTTGACACAGGGGAAAATAGTGTCCTTTCTAGAACAAAGACTTGAGTCCGAGTATTCCTTAATTGCAGACGGCCCATTTGAACTCATTAGTAACCTGCATGGTCCCAATTTACTTCCTAAAGTGTAAATGCTGGCATTAAAAAAACAACAACGCAACACTTGTTAGTGAGGACACTATCCCTCCAAACTGCTCCAAGTCTTGTTATCTCGCCTAAATTGTACCCCACCTTCTACGCTGCATGGCTCTCCTACAACTCCTCCCCCCCCCCCATCCTGTCATTTTTGCAATATGAATTCCTACTGCAACTCAACATTACCACTGGAATGTCATTTTTCATTCTTCCGATGGCCCTTTACAAGCACATCCCACTAGAAAATACCTGGTGACAGTATTGTGCCTGGACTTTCTCCATACCTGACACATTCTTCAGCCACTCGTCGCTGAGAGGTCAGCCTGTGGGGCTGATGAAAAGTGGAACTCTCCAGAGTGTTGCCTTTCATTCTTGCTTCCTCCTGAAGATTATCATCCATACGTTGCTGCACAGCCTAGGATTAGGAGCTGGTTGGGTCTGTACACCTTCAGCTATTGGTCCCCATCTTTGAAGAGGCCAGCACCTGCATCAGAAACTGTCAAGACCAACCCTTAGTTTGAGCCAGAGTTTGATAGAATTTGTTGTCAGCGAAGACATGGGAGCATGTAAATAAATCCAGAATGAAGTGTTTCAAAGCTTCTGCAAGGGTGCCCGCCCTGGTCACCAAAAGCCTTCTCCCACGAGTCTGAGTTTAAGGCTACATATATACCATCCATTTTAAACATATTATTTCAACCAAAGATTCCTGGGGACTGTAGTTTACCACCTCACAGAGCTACAGTTGCCAGCACCCATAACACACCAAAGTTTCTACATTTTTTTAAAAAAAACTAATATAATTTTAATAATACAAAACAATCTGCTCCTCATCTTGTAGAGGAGACAAGGAGAATCTAAAGTATAATAATAATAATAATAATAATAATAATAATAATAATAATATCTGCCAATATAGTCCATCAGGTTTTATTGTTCATTTATGCGAACAAAGACAATGATGAAATACAAAGATGTCTCGCAGTAACTTACAAAATTTTGGGGCTGCTATGAACATTGTGGACTTGAATTTTGATACTTCCCATAATTCTTTGGTGGAAGTAATGCACTTCAAGTGTATGGTGTGGAAGAAAAAGGGTTTGCAGTACAGGACTTCCCTATCCTTCCCCATTATTCATATATTGTTTTACCATACACCTTGCTTCCATTTCTCCCCCCCCTCCACACTCATAGATCCCCTGTTCTTTTTTGCCTTCTTGTTCCCCTCCCCTCCTCCTCTTCCTCTTCATTGCCATCCTTCAGCTAGGCCTTAGGGCTTTGAGGTCTAGGACACTCTTTCTGATGCCACACTAAGATGCCATCAAGCATCTTCACAACTGGGTAACCAAAACCAATCTGCACAACCTGGCATTAGGATCAATGTATTCTCAGTCAAGAGGGCATAACTTAGAAGTAAGCGGGATCTCGAAGACATAAAAGGTAAAGGTAAAGGTACCCCTGCCCGTACGGGCCAGTCTTGACAGACTCTGGGGTTGTGCGCCCATCTCACTTAAGAGGCCAGGGGCCAGCGCTGTCCGGAGACACTTCCGGGTCACGTGGCCAGCGTGACATCGCTGCTCTGGCCAGAGCCAGAGCCGCACACAGAAACGCCGTTTACCTTCCCGCTGGTAAGCGGTCCCTATTTATCTACTTGCACCCGGAGGTGCTTTCGAACTGCTAGGTTGGCAGGCGCTGGGACCGAGCAGCGGGAGCGCACCCCGCCGCAGGGATTCGAACCGCCGACCTTTCGATCGGCAAGCCCTAGGCGCTGAGGCTTTAACCCACATTTACAAAACTTAAATGCTGTTAATGTTGCTTCAGCAGAGTTTATTTCTTTCTTTATTACATTTACGTTCCACCTTGCCTTCAAGGTGGTGCATGTGCTCCCCCCCCCCCATTTTTATCCTCCTAACAACCCTGTGAGGTAGGTTAGGTTGAGAGCCACTGACTGATCCAAATGAGCTTCATGGCTGAGTGGGGCTTTGAACTCTGGTTTCTCTGGTTCTTGCCCAACACTCTAATCCCGTGGTTCCCAATACGGGGCACACACCCCATAAGGGAGCAATTCGAGAATGAGTTATTAACAGTTAATTGCCTTTTAGGCTTCCTCCACATGAATAGGAGTTCACTTTTTGAATAAAAAGAATTATATGTCACCGGCGGGGGGGGGGGGGCGGGTAGGGTATCAGGATTTTAGAGATGCTTAAGTGAGGCATGGACAAAGAAAGGTTGGGAACCACTGCTCTAACCACTAGAATTTTTTTTTACTGCATTTTGTATGCAATTATATATAATATATATGTCTAAAATTGTACCCAAGGTGGTGCACACATGCACGCACGCACGCGCGCACACACACACAATTTTAGAATTCAATCAATCAGTCAATCAATCGCAAGAACTGCAGTATTATTATTATTATTATTAATTGACTTTATATGCCGCCCTATACCCGAAGGTACTATTCCGTTTCTTTCAAAATCACAGCTCTGGGACCTGTTTCCAAACGCAAGGTTGACACCTGGAACATATATTGAAGAAAAAAGAGTGCCACTGGGCATGTGCAGACTACACCTCTCATTTCTAGAAGCAGCACTGCGTCGAGGCCCCACGAGCTTCTCTGAGCAGCCCCTTCTCACCCCAACTGCCGGGTTCTGCCTTCCCACCCCAAAGAGAGAAGGGTCCCTGTACCTTTAAGAGCACCTCCATAGGGTCTGTTTACAAGCTTGGCGCAGCGTCCCCCGGACGTCACGCTCGGCTGTCCGCGCCTCCTCCTGCCCTTCTCCTACTGGCCGCGGAGCTCTTTCCTTCTGCCTCCTCATTGGGCCGCCTTCCACCGCCTTCCCATTGGCTGCCGAGGGGAGGCGCCTTCTCGCCTTCCCTATAGACTTTTCAGAAGGTAGACTAGTGACGCGCCGCCCAGCTTCCGGGCCGAGTTGGAAAGTTCATTACCTGTATCGGGGACAGTCTACGGAATATCTAACAATCCGAGATAGCAGCGGGAAACAGCGCTGGAATAAGGGAATTTCCCGCCAAAAAAGGGAAGCTTGATAGCTATGCTGGGGACCCACAGGTTGAGAAAAGCTCATCCCTTCTGGACTAGACCAAGAGGCAGGTTCTGTCTCTCAGGGAATCTAGAATTGTACAGTGGTACCTCGGGTTAAGAACTTAATTCGTTCCAGAGGTCTGTTCTTAACCTGAAACTGTTCTTAACCTGAAGCACCACTTTAGCTAACGGGGCCTCCCGTTGCCGCTGCGCCGCTGCCACCCAATTTCTGTTCTCATCCTGAAGCAAAGTTCTTAACCCGAGGTACTATTTCTGAGTTAGTGGAGTCTGTAACCTGAAGCGTCTGTAACCCGAGGTACCACTGTAGAGTTGGAAGAGATCCTGAGGGTCATCTAATCCAATGCAGGAATCCTGCCCACAGCCATCGCTGGGTGGGCTCGAACCACCAAACCTTTGGTCACCAGCCAGACACACTGACCCATTGCGGCTGTAGCTCAGGGGTACAGCATGTGCTCTGCATGCAGAAGGTCGCAGGTTCAATCTCCAGTGCAGGCACAGGCAAACTCCGGCCCTCCAGATGTTTGGGACTACAATTCCCATTACCTCTAGCTGACAGGACCAGTGGTCAGGGATGATGGGTATTGTAGTCCCAAACATCTGAGGACCGGAGTTTGCCTATGCCGGGTCTAGTGGCTTCTCCAGGTAGGGCTGGGAGAGAACTCCTCTGCCTGAAATCCTGCACAGCCGCTGTCTGTCACTGTGGGGAGACAATATTGAGCTTGATGGACCTATGGTCCAACTCGCTATAAGGCAGATTCCTGTGCTCAGTGAACAAGTAGGATGCTTGGCGAAGAAGAGAAGCACATCCAGGGAGATCAGGTCAGTCAGCCCCTGCTAGGGTCCTCCACAGATGCCCACCCATGGGGACAAGCCTTGAATTAAAACAAGGTTGCTGTCCTAAATGTTTTCCTTTACCTGTGTGGTTTGAAGTCAAACCATGTGGGCAAAGGTACAGACCAATGATAGCCCATAACAGGGTGGTGTTTTGCTTATTATTATTACCAGTGATCAGGGTGGATTTGATTTAAATCAAATTGATTTAAATCACAATTTATATCACTAGTCAGTACAACTTGATTTAAATCACTAGTCAGTACGACTTGATTTAAATCATTTTTTTTACAGAAAGACACATTCTTGCTGGTATAATCTTAATATTTACAACCAGATGAAGGTTTCATTTTTGGAATAATAAATGTTCAGAGTAGTTTTCACAGTTATATCAAAAATTACTGATTTGGTTATACTATTAGAAATACATTATGAAATTATTGTGAGGTTTTATAAGTTAACTGTTTGTATTTGGACGACTTTTCTGCTGTACTGTATTGGAAGGAGAAAAATAATAATTTCCTTAATAACAATTTAAACAATTTATTTAACTAAAACAATAGCATTATATCTACCCATGTTTGTTAACTGATGTGATTAAACAGTTTAAAAGAAAACAACTTAGACTGAGTTTTAGCACACATGAAAAACTTAAAACAAATCCTTATTTCCTGATGAATAGCCTTTGGACTATAATGTAACTTAAATAGAAAAATATCTTTAGAATTTTTTTTCCTCCAAAAGCATTTTATTTTAAAAATCCAATTTAAATTTAAAAAAAATCTGGTTGTTTTTTTAAAAATCTGATTTATTTTATTTTTTAAAAAATCATTGATTTTTATCCACCCTGCCAATGATAGTCCATAATGGTCAACTTTTTATTATGATCAAGTCTCCATTTTGAAAAATAATTGTAAAGGTTGTTTAACACAAAGTGTTAAAACGTAACCAGAAACTATAGATATGTCTTAATTAGCCATGTCTTGATTAGATTAAACAACTTATTGATTCCCAAATAAATATTTTTTATTGGATGGGGGAAGGATGTCGATTTGCAAATCTACAAAATCAATAAAATCAGGAGGGGGGAAAATACTAATCCTGTTCATCGTCATATTCCAGACCCTCTAGATGGCAAGTTCTGTGGTGGATCCACGCATTCCTCATTTTCAAAACGATCTGCTCCAAGCGGGAAAGGCGCTGCTCAAAGTCTCTCACTGCAATGAAAAAGCATGATTTTTGACTCAGGCAGAGCAACTATTGCTTCAACACACACTCTGTGACAACAGGTTTCAAATACAGGTAACTCACATCTTATGCGAAGGTTAGGTTATGGGGGTCCATGTGTATACACAAATATGTGTAAAAGCCACAAACTCCTGAATCTACACCCCTGGGTTTCCTTCACTCTCCATCTATTTATCTCCCCCACAAATTGCAAATCTGCTGTTGTAAACAAAATTTGCCCTTATTCCCTTATGGGGTATCCAAGAGCCCATATAGAGTCCTTATGTAGGTTCCCTATTGGTAGGAGAAAATGAGGCCAACCAGAGAATATTGAGAAGCAAAGCAGCTAGTAAGCCTGATCTTTATTAAACTGTTGCAACAGGGTGCTTCCCTCACATGTAGGAGAAAGGAGGAGGACCCAGAACAAAGGTGTGCCTGCCCTCATATAGACATTTTAAATTGCCTTCTCTGGAGCTCAAGAAAGATGTCAAGTCCCGCAGGGCCCTGGTCTCTTGTGACAGAGTGTTCCACCAGATCAGAGCCACGGCCAAAAAAGCCCTGGCTCTAGTTGAGGCCAGCCTAACTTCTCTGTGGCCTGGGACCTTCAAGATGTTTTTATCTGAAGACCGTAAGTTTCTCTGTGGGGCATACCAAGAGAGGTGTTCCCGTAGGTACGAGGGTCCCAGGCCGTATAGGGCTTTAAAGGTTAAAACCAGCACCTTAAACCTGATCCTGTACTCCACCGGGAGCCAGTGCAGCTGGTATAGCACCGGGTGAATGCGATCTTGCAGCGAAGACCCCGTAAGGAATCTCGCTGCAGCATTCTGCACCACCCGCTGGAGTTTCTGGGTCAGTCTCAAGGGCAGCCCCACGTAGAGCGAGTTACAATAATCCAGTCTGGAGGTGACCGTCGCGTGGATCGCAGTGGCTAGGTCAGGGCGAGAGAGGTAAGGAGCCAACTGCTTAGCTTGGCGGAGATGGAAAAATGCCGTCTTTGTTGTAGCTGCAATCTGCGCCTCCATGGAAAGGGAGGTGTCGAAGATTACACCCAAACTCTTAATGGACGGTGCTGGCACTAATTGTGCCCCCGCAAGAGATGGGAGTTGCCCCCCCCATCCCATATCATCCCGTCCCAGCCACAGGACCTCTGTCTTCAAAGGATTTAGCTTCAACCGGCTCCCACGTAACCATCCAGCCACAGCTTCCAAATATCTGGTCAGTGTGTCTGGGGCTGAGTCAGGATGGCCATCCATCAGATAGAGTTGGGTGTCATCAGCATACTGATGGCAACCCAGCCCAAAACTCCGGACAAGCTGGGCGAGGGGGCGCATAAAGATGTTGAAAAGCATCAGGGAGAGTATCGCACCCTGAGCTACTCCACACACCAAGGAGTGGCGCGATGACAATTTTCCCCCAAGCGCCACCCTCTGTCCCCGACCAGAGAGAAACGAGCGCAGCCATTGAAGGACTGTGCCCTGGATCCCCACGTCGGCAAGGCAGTGGTCCAGAAGTTCATGATCGACCATGTCGAAAGCTGCTGACAGATCTAGAAGAATCAGCAGCCCCGACCCACCTCGATCCAGCTATCTACGAAGATCATCTGTTAGGGCAACCAGAGCCGTCTCGGTCCCATGATCAGCGCGGAAGCCGGACTGGAATGGATCCAGAGCCGATGTTTCATCCCGAAACCCACCAAGCTGTTCAGCAACCGCTCTCTCAATACCTTACCCAGGAATGGAAGATTCGAAACCGGGCGGTAATTGGATAGATCTAAAGGATCTAATGATGTTTTCTTTAAGAGCGGGCGCACCACTGCCTCCTTCAGTTCCCCTGGGAATGTCCCCGTGCCAAGGGACAAATTGATGATATCCCACAGGAAGGCCCGCACCTCGTCTGGACACGCTCTAATCAGCCAAGATGGGCACGGGTCGAGAGGACATGTGGTGGGCTTTCCAGCTCGGAGGAGTCTGTCCACATCGGCTGGGGATATCCAGTTGAAGTGGTCCAAAACTGGACCCGAGGACAGTCGAGGGGCCTCCAGTTCCTTTATTGTATCCAAATTGGCAGGGAGGTCATGGCGGAGCAACAAGACCTTCTCCGCAAAAAAGCTCGCAAATGCCTCACAGCTGTGTGTCAAATTGTTATTTAAATTTGGCTGTCCCTCAAGGGACGTTAAAGACCTGATTATACTAAATAATTGTGCCGGGCAAGAGCTAGCGGATGCAATGGAGGCCGAGAAGTAAGACTTCTTAGCAGCCCTCACCACCATCTCATAGGTTTTCATAAAAGCCCTATAAGATGTTATTGAGGCTCCGTCACGGGCACCCCGCCATACTCGCTCTAGCTGTCTGAGGTCCCGCTTCCTTTTCCGGAGCTCCTCGGTAAACCAGGGAGCCCGGTTTCTGCGGGGTCACAGAGGGCGCTTAGGTGCGATCTCATCGATGGCTGCCAGGAGCTGGATATTCCAGCCCACAACAAGCTCAGTCAATGAGTCGCCAGGGGGAGCAAGGTCCCACAAGGCTTGGCAGAATCTATCAGGGTCCATCAGCCTCTGTGGGCGAGCCCAAATCGGCTCGCCATCTAAGCAGGGTGGGGGTGGAAAGTCAATCCTGGCTTTCAGAGCGTAGTGATCAGACCATGGCACCTTCATCGAAGGAGACATGATCACATCTATACCTACGCCAAAGATCAAATCCAGCCTGTGGCCTGCTTGATGTGTGGGGCCCGAAACAAACTGGGAGAGCCCTAGTGTCGCCATGGAAGACACCAGGTCCAGGGCCTGTGAGGAGGGAGTGGCATCAGCATGGATGTTGAAGTCCCCCAATACCAATAGGTTAGGGAACTCCAAGGCCCAGCCGGTCACCGCCTCCAATAGGCCTGACAGGGTGGCTGCTGGTGCGCTAGGTGGCCGGTACACCAGCCAGACAGCCAAGCTCTCCTCGGAGCCCCACACTAGGCCAACACATTCAATGCCGGGGATCGATGGCGATGGTAGAGCCCTGAAAGGACAATCTTCCCAGATTAATAATGCCACCCCTCCCCCCGGCCCACAGTCCATGACTGGTGGAGGACGGAGAAACCCGGGGGCGCCATCTCTAGTAAGGTAACTGTTGCCCCTTCGCGCACCCAGGTCTCCATCACACAAGCCAGGTCGACCCCCTGCGAGATAAAGAAATCTCGCAGGGTGGTGGTTTTGTTGCCTATAGTGGCAAGAATGATACAGAAGTAAAAAAAAGGAAGTACAGTGGTGCCTCGCAAGACGAAATTAATCCGTTCCGTATAGCGTTTTTTTCGTCTTGAGAAGCAAGCCCATTGACAGCTTAGCGGATTAGCGCTATTAGCGGTTTAGCGGCTTTTAGCGGATCAGCTGATAAGCGGCTTATCAGCGGATCAGCTGATAAGCGGCTTAAGGCTTAGGAAAAGGGGGGGAAAAGGGGAAAAACCCCGCAGGAACTCGCAAGACATTTTCGTCTTGTGAAGCAAGCCCATAGGGAAATTCGTTTTGCGAAGCGCCTCCAAAACGGAAAACCCTTTCGTCTAGCGGGTTTTCCGTCTTGCGAGGCGTTCGTCTTGCGGGGCACCACTATATAACAGGGTGCAAAGAAGCGAGGAAGCTTTTCTTCTGTTGAGCGTTGCATTCCCTTGGGGGTAACCTTGGGGGCACACCAGCAGTGGGGAAGGGCAGAGACAGCACTGGGTGTAGCCAAAGCCCACCCCAATCTCCCTTTGCAACTTCAATATCAATATACTCTTGACAGTCACACATCCTCTACTGCTTGATCAAATACCATTATTACTCAATCCATAAAAATGAGAGGTCCTCCTGACTTACTTGTGTTACTGATGGTGTACTCAATCTTCTGCATTCCAAGCAGGATCTCATCCAATGTGATCTTTTTGGGTGATTTTGGGAAATAGCGTGGATTGGTTTGTGTCTCTGCCTCCATCCCATCAGATGCATCTTTGGAGGTGCAGGGCCTTTCAATATCATCATCTTCCAGGGGTGGGGTGGGGGAAGGAAAGGGGGGTGTTAGTAACATGATAGTCTCCTTGCTTTGTTGAAATCTCTTGATATGTATCAACAGAGAGCTTGGAATCTATTCGATCATTGTGGATAATATTTAAGTGGGGTACAAGGCTAGCTTGTGAATAGTTTCAGAACTCACAGGGTTAAGAAGTTCTGGATGACGTCTCTCCAGTCCTGAGGCGTGACTAGAGGGAGTGGCTTGAGTCCACTGCCTGTTTTGTCTCTGCTTTCGAGAGAGACGGAAGCAGCCATGAGTGCTTTGAGCCCAGGGGAATCCAAGAGATAACTGTTTTATTGTTTTACTGGTGAAATAAAGACTGACAAATAGACACACTAATGTCTGGGTGTGTTTGATCTTCTAAACACCGAGGAGCGACAGCCCGCTGTGTTTTACTCTGCAATCGTGGCGAACGGAGGATCGGAGCAGCAAAGTGGCGCAGCTGAGAGAGAAGTGTGCCAGGCTCCAGTTCGATTAAGCTACAGCTAATTGGCGTCATATACCAATTAGCTACGCCACGCTTAACATAGCTGAGTAGCAGTTGTTTATTGCAAGAGGAGGTGTGTGCTGTAGCCCAAAGAAAAGCTCTAATGCGTAAAGGACACACTGACTGGAACATATTCACTGACTCACTGGACAATACTGTATGTACTGGGAGAGAGACAAGACTAGCTGGGTTGCCCTTTTTGTTGCAAGCTGGGAGTGGCTTCCTATATACAGTGTACCCTGTATAGTTCTAAGGGAATCTTTAATGTACATATTGACACAAGACACTGTGCATTCTACACTTGGAATAAGTGTTGGGCGGACAGAAGTTGGAAGGTTATAATATACTTTTCTTAAACTGATAAATATTTTCTTGGTTTTATGCACCAACCTTGACCTTTTGATGGCCGCCGTGTTTTGTCTTGTTCCTGTATTTTTTGTGGTTCTTGTACTTTTTTTGTTTCTTGTTCTTGTACCTTTTTTGCTTCTTGTTCTTGTACTCTTTTTGCTTCTAGTTCTTGTACCCTTCGTTGTTCTTGTTCTTGTTCTTGTACTTTTCTTTGTTCTTGTTCTCGCTCTTTTTCTGATTCTTTCTTTTGCTTTTGATTTTGCTCTTCCTCTTCATCGTCATCATCCTCCTCGTGCTCCAGTATATAAGCAACTACCAAAACAGCAAACATGCCCGAATAAATTGCCCACCTGACAAGGTACGACTGTAAGAAGCTGCCCTCGGTTAAACCACCCCACGTGCATAGAAGGGTTCGGAGGAAAATTGCTTCTCCATTACTCAACCCAATGCATCACCACAGAGCCATGGGTGGCAAAGGGAGGGCAACTGTATTATCAATGAAGTTTGCAATGTGCAAAAGTGCTATGCTGGCTAAGCAGCTATCTAAGGCAAGAGCTTTATTTTGCATCTTGTTCCACATGACACATCTGATCCAGCCAACTGGGCTTCTCAGCCACTTCCCACAAGTAAATCATGTGGACACAGTAAGATAGCTACTCCCAGACATAGTCTGGATGCACACTATATATTTCAAGTACCCTTCAAGTGCATTCTCCCTCCTTCAAAGAATTATGGGGACTGTAGTTTGTAAATTATCGTGCTCATAATTATTTAAAGGTATAGCGTGTGCAGAGCCAGAAAGAGGAACCCTGCTACTATTGTTCCACAATATAAAAAAAATCAGCCTTGATTCTTCCAAATTTAGAGCAAGCTTCAGACAGGCCTCTGCTACAGACAGGCCTCTGTAGAGCAAGCTACAGACAGGCCTCTACAGACAGGCCTGCTACAGACAGGCCTCTACAGACAGGCCTCTTCGCACACCTACGAAAACAGATGAGGAGGAGAGAATGTTGTTCCACATTACTGTCTCCACCATGTTCTATTATGTTTTATTACATTTTTATATGTGCTGGAAGCTGCTCAGAGTGGCTGGGGAAACCCAGCCAGATAGGCGGGGTATCATCATCATCATCCCAATAATAAACTCCTGCACAGACTGCCTGGAGCAAACTGCTGTTCCAGGCTAGGACCTCCAGGGGGGAAATAGGACCATGGTCAGCTCACAGTGGAGCCGGATTGAGTCAGGCTGTATGCAAGACGCCAAGTGGTAGCCCAACAACATCTGGGGACCCACAGGTTGAGAAAGGCTGCTCCCAACTCCACGGGAAACTGTTGGTGCTTAAGGGAGCTATGCTTTGTTCCTCAGGTCCTGGATCTGACAGAGCTGAGGAACTTTCTGCTTTCCCTAGGCCACAGAGTGGGGTCTTTCTGTACTGCTGAGGGTTCTGAGGACATATCCTGAGGCTTGGAGGACAGGTCAAGGCTATCTCGTCAGGTTGTGGAGGTGAAGGCTTCATTTACTCCTGGGGAACCCCTCTGCTGAAAATTTCCAGTGGGGTAGTGGCTTTTGGAGGTCTTTCAGAGGATGGGCCCTGTGTCCAAGTCTTCCCCAGCCCCCAGGGTTCTGACTTCTGAGCCATGTCACCTGGACAGTCCTGTGTTGTATATGCTCCACAAGCAGCCACTGCAGCTTACTGGGAGGGAGAGAGCACAACATAAGCACATTGGTGGAGCCAATCCAGTGCTCCAGCCAGTACGTTTGCAGCTCACTGACCTCACAACCCTTTCCCTCTCCCGGTAAGCTGCAGTGATATCAGTGGTGGGAGGTCAGGTAAATGCTGTCACCCCACTAACCGCTACTGCCAGAGTCCCATGGGGCAAACAACTGACATGTGAATTGTGCTGAGCTATCAGAGCATTCTGGGTTGAGTGTGCTGGAAACACAGGGGTTTCACTTCTACAGCAGTGAGGAAGGGGATAGTTGTTTGTACTTAGGACTTCTTGGTTCTTGTTTCTGGGGACTGCCGTTGGTACTTCCAGCCGCATAGGCGTGGAGGTAGGTTTGGGGGCCGGGACATTATCTTTGCAGCAGCTCCAGGCCATTTTTAGCTCTTCCCCATCCTCCGTAGAAACATCCTCCTTTTTCTCTTGGCAGAAAGGAAATCCCCCAGGCCCTCTGGTTCAGAGGCTATTGCCTGGTATCCCTCTTCTGCTGCGTCAATGTTGGCATTCCTCTTTTGAATGGGGATCCGCAGCTTTTCCAGCCTAGAGAACAGAGTGGGAGAAGAAAGTGAGAAATGAGGGTTTGCAGTCTTCTTTCCCTATCTGCCCACGTGGAACCTTTGTAGTATGTAGTGTTTCTAGATATTTACTTCTCTATTTATTTAGGTCTGTCTCCAGCCCTAGTCCTAATCATCTTAGACCCATTGAAGTTCATGAAGGTGACTAACGTTGGTTTATGTCAGTGGGTCTAGTCTAGTCTAGGTCTAGTCTAATCTAGTCTGTGAACAGCTTAGTTGAATGCAACCCTTAAGAGTTTTTCTAAGCTGCTTTGCATCAGCCCATGAGCTCAAAGCAGTTTACGTAAACCAAACATAATAAGATTTACAGAAACCCTTTCTAAAAAAAGAAAACCCACAGTAAAACAAAGATAATTGGTGAAAAATGCTAAAAAAAGACTAGAGAATGAAAAATAAATCTCAACATGGCTTCCAAAGGCTTGGGAAAACAACGGAGCCTTCAGCATGTACTGGAAACCCATCAGTGTCTTAACCATTTTTGCCTCCAAGGGAGGGAAGATCATAACTGCAGAGCCACCACAGAGAAGGCCCTGCCCTGGATGCCCATTTGACAGGCCACATCCTTTGGTGGGACCACAAACAGGGGCCCCCTACTGATCTCAGGGCTTGGGGTGATTCATGTATTAGGGCACCATCCTAACTCCTGCTGGGCTGCATTAGAGCTTGACAAATCAACAGGATTCCAATCATTCCACTCCATTCTATTCCCCTTCCCCATAGTTTTGTCCCAACCACCCATTTCTAGTCAGCATTTCATGGCCTCTGGGCATGATCAGTCCTCATTACCCCCTCCCCCAAGTTTTCCTACACAATGGGTTTTTTCCTAAATATTTTTTTATATTTTGGCAAACCTTGGAGTTGTCCCAAGCCTGCTGATACATTTCTCTTGTGCGCAGATGGTGCCATTTTGGTTACATGAGGAACTGCACTCACAGCCTGAACATTGGAAATAGAGGGGATTATATTTATTTCTTTTCCTTTGGAATTATATTTCTAAGCACAGGTGGGAGCAGTTTATGGAATTGTATAATATGCAATCAAAATCCTTTTTCCTCAATATCGCCTGCTGGAGCTTTGAAGGTCCCCACAAAGGAAAAGGCAAGCCATTTTAGTTGAAGCATTTAAACTGGTTCCAGTGATAATCTTTTGAAATTAATCCTTTCAGTGCTGAGGAAGGTCCCGCCTCGAATAGCTTTGAACAAGCCATAAAGAGCAATAGAACCAGAAATCACTAACAAATCCTAGCTACACCTCAAATGTGTGTGTGTGTGTGTGTGTGTTTCTGTCTGTCTGTCCCTCCCTCCCTCGCTTTCTCCAGGAAGAGTTTACAGAATGCTTCATTGTCACAAGAGCGAAGTCTAGAAAAGAAAAGTATTTTAAGATTTAACAAATTTACTTTCCAGCATCTTACCAAATTGGGAGCACACACGACCTAACATTGATATGTTAGGTATTCATGTACATTGCTTCTTACTGAACTGTGCAGATGATTCTAAGCACACCCAAATAACCTATCATTTCACATTGCCTGCAATTTCTAGAGGATTCTGTGTTTTCTATATTTCACCCTCCCTCTCCCAGCAGTTCCACTCATGTCCGGCACTTGGTTAAAAACAGAAATAGGAGTTCCAATCTTTGGAGAGTTTAGTAACAGCAGCTGGTGACAAGTCCCTCTATGCAATTAGGAAGTCTCGTCTCATCTAGGTCTCATACACCAAAAGCAGGTTTCCAGTCCTATTGGTTTATAATCAAGTCAGACTAAAAATATAACAGTTATGGAAATGTTAACAAAATGAAAGAGAAAAGCATCAAACACTTACTCTCATAGAGGACCTCTGGTCATCTAATAGGTGGGCCAGCAGAGGGAGGTGTCATAATGAAGGTCATGTCACTGTTACCTTAGCAACCTGGGTCAGCCAGGGGCATTGTTACTCTTAATATGAACACAGGTGCTATGGTTTCTAATTCATTCAGTTCGTTATGCATATTTTTGCTTTTCATTCAGGCAAAATTTGCCCATGTGCCTGCTACACATAGCAGAGTTTGTTTGTGTATATGGGGCTTATGCAGGATGTCACCACCACACATCCTGCAAATGCCATTTTAAGTGTAACTTCTGGCAATGCACATAGGGATTTAGAACAGCCCAAAAGCAGCTGCTGTGCTGTGTTGGCTGGCATCCGTCTATCTCAGGAGAAAATGGAAGAGTGCACCATCAGGACTGAAGTCAAACCATTGCAGAGTTACAGTGCCTGCTATGTCTGTAGAGAGACATGTTTTGTTTCAGCTGGGGCAGATAAAAGTGTCTGGTTATGCTGTTGCAGAAGCACCATGGCATTTCTTCTCTCTGTGCTCCTCCCAGCTATCATTCCTCCTCTGGCCAATGTGGATACAGGACCTGACTGTCTGTCTCCAGGCACTGCGAGGGATTCCCACACGGCGGAGTTAACGTTGCCAGCATTCATATCACATCTGCAGACTGAAGCCAGCTCCCCATGCAACACACCCCTGGAGATCCTGCAATCTTCCATTCTGTGCACATGACCAAGCATAGACCTTGCTGAGACACAAATGTCAACATACAGGGAATGGGGCTTGGGATTCTGCCCTGCCATGTGATGCCCAAAATCTTCCTGCTGCATCGCATGTGGAAGGCGTTGAGGCATTGCTCCTGGCAGCTGTTAGTTGCCCACAAATCTATATATGTTATTGAAAAATATAGAAAATGATCTTTCAGTTATACAACTTGGGGTGAGCTCATCACACTCTTCGTGCAAAAACCCATGTATTTGTGGATTGTGGGTGCATGTATGAATCTACTACCCTTGATGTGACATTTCTGCTGTCATTGGACTTTACTGGCATCTAAGTTTTTTGATGATCAATCAATCACTTGGCCATGAAGCCCATTGTCTCTTAGCCTAGCCTAAGAGGTTAATTAATGTGCTAAAAGTGGAGGCGAGGGATCTACGGCAGAGCTGCTTGAAGAAAATTTGGGAAATAAATATGATCTTAGGAAGAGCAAGAAGCCCTTGTCTTTGTTGCCATCATTTGTGAATAGTCGGGGGAGAACACACTGCTCAGTAGGGGCTTGAAACTGCGTACACTATGCGCTGTGCCTTTTAAGCACATTCGAAGCAGATTTCCCCCCTCAAAGAATTATGGGAACTGTAGTTTAAGAGTTGCTGGGAACTATAATTCTGTGAAGTGTAAATACTTTGAGAGACAAAATGCATTTGGAATGTGCTTACAAAGCATAGGCCAGTCACTTATTTCTCAGCCGAAACAACTGCATAAGCAGAAGGTGGGAGCAAAGAACTGTGTACACTCGCGGGCTTACGAGCGCGTTTCCCCTGTACACAGACCCTTCGCGATGCTAGAGGCAAGTCGCTTTCCATTGGTTTACGAGGGACCGCCTTCTACCTTCTGATTGGTGGTGACTTTGTCGTTTCGCGCTCTTGATTTGCTGTGGTCGAAGAAGGGCGGGGGTAGAGGAAAAGGTGGGCTCTTGCTTCGTTTCTGATTGGGCGCTTGAGACCTCGTTTCCTCCCGGCCTCTGAGGTTAGCAGAGAAGACACGAGCTGCTTCCGCCCGCGTCGCTTTTTCCGCGCGTGCGCACTGCAAGGGGGCAAAAGGGATCCTTTGATGTTGAGCCGCGCGGTTCGCCTGGGGTCGCGTCCTTTGGGGTTTCGTGGTTCAAGCCAAGCGGGGAAATCGTCTCGTGCCATGGATCTGACGCATCTTCGGAAAGACTACAGGGGGGACGATGAGGTGAGGGAGCAGCATTAAACCCCAGAACATGTTTTTGCACTGCAGCGTTTCAGGGCCGGGAAATGCTGAAGGACAGAGTGCCTCTGAGCTTGTGCAGAGTGCGCGGCGTTTCTCAGGCCAGCGCTTAGCCTCGCAGTTTGACTTTCGCTCCGAAAAGAATCGTGGCGTAGTAATAAAGGTGTTGTTTCTGAGCATATACAGAGTGGCTGAGCATATATAGAGACGCCCACTCGTCTTAACACAAACAGATGCTGAAGGTATAAGAGAGTTGTGGAAAAATAAATGCCCACTATCTATTACATAATGGTCTGAGGGCCTCACTACCCAGTTTGTATTTGATCTAACCTATTTCATATAGATCTAACGTATTTCATATAGGCATCAATTTCAGGTGGATGTCTGTGGACATCTAAAGGGCTTATGTTAAAATTTGTATACAATGGTTACTGTACCTACCTGCATTGTAGTCTATCATTATTGGCATATTATTTGCCATTTCTATTTTTTCCTCTTCTCTCTCTTTATTTTTTCAATTTTCTTTCATCTTTCCTTTTCCTTCTCACTAAATTTGCAAGTAAACTAATAATGGAATCTCCTTGATGTTTGAAGCTGTGAACAAGGGATTAGATCAAATTGAAATTGCATTTAGAATCCCTTTGAAATCACTGGGGCTTACATTAGTCATGGCTTCACATCTAATTTAGGCTGGAACCCACCCAAGGCATCCAAAGCATATATTAAGAGACAAGGTAGAGAGCTTTTGCTTCAAATTGAGCACTGTGAGACTGGGTCCAAAAGCTTGGGTGGGTGTGTCAATTGATAGATGCAGGCAGGTTTGGAGGAAAGGGTCAGGTGATGATTATGGAACCATGTAGGCTGGGAGGATGATGGAACAATTGGGGAATATCAAAAGGAGGGAAGGGGAAATGGAAAGGGTTGGTGAGTTTACAAGAACACAATAGGTGGTGGAGAAGCAGTAGGATATGACACACTGACCACATTTTGGAAATGAGAAGTGATAGATGTGTGACTGAAAGGGGAGAAGAACTGGCGTCAAACGGTGTAGCCACCTGCTAAAAATGTGGGTGTTTTTTGTTCCCATCCCAGGCCTTTGAGGAGAAACATCTGACCTCCCTTAACCCTATTAAGCAGTTCTCTGTATGGTTTGAAGAAGCTATGAAGTGCCCATCTATTGGGGAAGTCAATGCCATGTGCTTAGCCACCTGTACTAGGTAGGAATCGTTGCCTGATGGCTTGTATTCTTGTTGCTTTATGGGTTTGGGGGACCCGGGGCCAAAGTAAAGAAGAAATATTTGCCTATCTACAAGCTGTGTTTATCCCTTCCCAGAGATGGACGGCCTTCTGCTCGGATGCTGCTTTTGAAGGGGTTTAGCCAGGAAGGCTTTCGCTTCTTCACTAACCATGAGAGCCGGAAAGGAAGAGAGCTGGTGAGTGCTACTTGTACAGAAAGATTATCGGAGAAAAGTTGAACCTTTGTAAACTGGCACCTCAGATTTACTTCTATGGAGCTGACACTTTGAATCCAGGCTTCTTATTTTTTAAGTGAAACAGCAACAATCTTTTAGGATATCTACATTTTTTGACCAATATCAGTTATGCAAAGTTGCACATATTTGCCTATTCTGCTTCCATTTTGCTGTGAGAACATACATAAGCACCTATGCAAGCTACTGAGGGGGAACTGGAAGTCTCATAGAAGCTATCTATGGCGTAGTTTTTGCCGGCTCAGCAACAGGTGACCCTGAGCTAAACTGCGCCAGCCAAAGGGTTATGAGTACAAATTCCTCTTCCTTCTGCAAATAGACAATTCAAGAAGCAAGGAGCAGAGAGAGAGGCTAACTGAAAAAAAAGTACGACAAAAAACTCTTCAGTCTAAGAACCTCCTTCCATATCATCCTTGCCTTCTAGCTTAGGGAATCCAGGTGTCTCTGTGTAGACACCATATGTTTAAAGCACTTTCCCCCACCCCCAAAGAATGCAGGGAACACTACCTCTCACACAGCTACAATTCCCCACAAACTACAGTTCCCATGATTTTTTGTGGGAAGTCACATGCTCTGAATATATTATATGTACACAGCCTTAGTCAGCAGACACGGCAACTTTCTTTTCACTGTTGCTTTTCTCACCATTTGCAGGATT
The DNA here is from genome assembly GCF_951804945.1 of Podarcis cretensis. Taxonomy (NCBI): domain Eukaryota; kingdom Metazoa; phylum Chordata; class Lepidosauria; order Squamata; family Lacertidae; genus Podarcis; species Podarcis cretensis. Next base: position 23,840,726 of record NC_137182.1, on the reverse strand, counting down.
CAAACCCATTTGCTTCAATGGTCTTCTACTGGGAGCCCCTCAATCGCCAGGTAAACTGTCTTCTCTGCATCTACTGAAAAGAAGTCCTGTAGTCAAACTGGAAACCTCTGTAATACATGGGGTGGGTGACATGGTAAGAGGAGCTTTGGTGAACTTTTGTCCTGGCTGCTCCTTTTCATTTTCCCAGCTGCTGCTTATATGTGCTGAGTCTTACTGTATGTAGCCAGGTCTTGAGCAGATGGACAAGGGCATGATCTTGCTGCAGCTGGAGGCTCTTCCTCTTTGGCCTGTTCTGTGGAAGATGCTGAACTCTGATCTCAAGTATGGAAGGGACTGAAGTGTCGGTACTTGAGTTTGCTTCAGCTCTTCTTGTATCTCGTGAAAATGAAATCATCCCTTTGGAACAGCTCGGAGGGAGTACTGTAGTTATCCTCTCTGGTTTGTAGCAAGTCTGCATTTTGGAACCAGAAACTACTATTCATTGCGGTGTGTCTTGTTCTTTCAGCAACCTCCTCCCTACTGTCTTTCAGCTCCCTTTCCCAGCTCAGAGAGCCATGAGCAGGGCACCTTAAAATGTGGCCATGGGAAAGACTCCCATAGCGACTAGAAGTCATGTGCTTTCCCTCTCTGTGGCCATCTCTCTGTGCCATAGAGAGGCCATAGAGTCTGTGGGGTGTGAGTTTGCTATTCCTCCTCCCTCAAGATCTAATGATAGACAGCTGTTCCCGCCACTGCAAGGCAAGAAGCAACATGCCAGATGGAACAAGGCCATGGGCCACATCTGGACCACAGGCATCTGGAGGTGTAGGGTGGGAGAAAAGAACTTTTAATTCATCATATTTGGTTTCATGGACAATAGACAAAAAATGACGTGGAACAGGAAAGTTTGGAATGAGCCTGTTTTTAACTTGGCAGTTTGATGGGTTTAAGAAGTAAGAGGGAATGTTTGCCTATGCAAGATTAAGTAGGTGGAAGGAGAAGAGACTTTTTTTGAGCAGTGCTTCACAGAAAACACGCAAATCAGAAGAGTTGGAATTGTCCAATTAAGTTTTAAAAATTAAGTTTTCCATCTCCACCCCCCTTCTCTTTTCTCATATTGGAGAGGAGCGTGGGGTAACTATGATTTGAACTACACAGCAAAGCCCCCTTACTAGCACATCCTCACTCTGGTCTTGTGCTTCACATGCTTTGAATTTCTTGCAGGTACGGATTGAGGGCCCTGTAGAGAAGCTTTCTGAGGAGGAATCAGAGAAGTACTTCTACACGCGTCCAAAGAGCAGCCAGATCGGGGCTGTAGTGAGTCATCAAAGCACAGTGATTGCGGACAGAGAGGTGAGGAGTTGCAGTGTTGGGGCTGCCCTTTCTTGAACCTGCGTTGGGGGTGGGGAAACAGTGTTGAAATATGCTTTTTCATGATAAGCTGGACAGCCTGGGTGTACATGGTCAAACACGGTAACAAAAATAATAAACGGGTATCAAAACTTCCTTAACACAGAAGGTTCTCAAGGTGGACTGCTCGTCATCAGGGATATTGAAGAACAATTTCAAACATGGTTGTGCACAAAAGTTGAAAGCTCCTCCAAAACATAGGCATCCTGTAGTACAGGGGTGGGGAATGTCTGGCCCCTGGGCTTCATCATTTGACTTGCCAGGCCATTTCAGCTGATATGATTTCATATGATGTTGGATAATGGTAGGGCTTGGCCAGAAGGCTCTCTGATGGCAGTGCCTCTATACCCCCTGTTCAAAGCGCTGTGCAAGCCGTGCTTTAAGAGCAGCTTCCAAAGACCCCTGCAGTCAAAAAAGCTCAGGCAATTGACAAGTGGGCAGCTCAAATTTGGTGCGGGAGATGGGCTAGAAAGGTTCCCCAACTCTGCTCCAGTAGATATCCAGTGTGTTAAGACTTATTGTAGTTGAGCTTGAGTTCTTAACAGCCATTTTTAACACAAATAACTTTTAGATTTGTCTGTAATAGGTATGGGGGTATAGGTGTTTGAGTTTCTTTTTGGGGGGGGGGAGTGTCTGAGCATCACCAGCCTTTCTTCTGTGAAATAGGTGTTTGTTTGTTTTTTGGTGGCCATGGCAGTTCCTTAGATTTCCATCTGTGTCCCTGGGCCCCAGAATGTTGTGGATTCCTGGCATATATCATTACAGTTTACCTTGCAGATCATTTGGCTGGAAGGTGGGATATAAAACTTTTAAATAAATTTGTAATAAATACATCTTTATTGGTTTAAAATACAATCTTACAATAAAGTTAAGCACAACAAAGTTAAGCACAGAAAAGAAAAATAGGAAAAGAAAAAAGAAAAAGAAAGAAAAAGAATTCTCCACATCAAAAAGTACAAAAAGTTTAAAAGTAACAAGAAAAGAAAAAGAAAATAACAATTAAAAGTATCAGATATTTATGCAACATCATTTCTTACCCAATAATGTCTTCTGTGAAAAGCTTCCAATCGTTCTCATTATACTTTTTCTATTAAAACCTTTAAATAAATTAATAGTCTAGTCCTAACACCCCCCATTATCAACTGAGCTTGTCCTTTGGCATCCCCTCCCTCCAGTTCTCAGCAAATGACATGACATGCTCGTTAGCCATTCTTACAGAGTGCAGATTATCCGCAAGCCTCTCTATATCCCCAAATCGGCTAGCATATTGGAGTTGTAGCCAAGCTCCCAGGTAGTGTCCTTTTGACGAAAAGCTTCACAGCCCTTTTCCTCTTTTTGTTAGTATTTAAGGAAGAAAAATGCAGAGCTGGAAGAGGTGTACCGAGAGGCTAAGGTGCCTAAACCAACATATTGGTGAGTCAGGCTTCAGTGTGCATTCTGGCCATGTGGTTTTCTGAATGTTGTCTCGATTGTGATCAGCCATAGATCCAGGACGTTGGTTTCAGAAACTTGTGATCTTTTTTTACAGTGGTGGATTGGGCTGGTTGGGATAAACTCAAGCCAAAGGAAGTTGAGGAACGTAGGTTGTGGCAAGCACCACAGCAGGGATTAGAGAGTATCTAAACCTCTTGATTTATTTCTGCACCCCCTGAGGTTTGTTTATATAGCTTACACAGCCCTATTACCAATTGGCGAGTTGGTGCTTTGTTGTTTTAGGGTTCTTTCTTTCAGTCTCTTTATCTCTCTCTCTCTCTCTCTCTCTCTTTTATCCCCTCCAGGGGAGGCTACATCTTGAAACCGAAAGTCATAGAATTCTGGCAGGGCCAGACAAACCGTTTGCATGACCGCATTGTTTTCCGGTACCTCCAAGACAGCAGTGCACCCTTGAAACCTATGACCCACAGAGGAGAGGACAACTGGATCTACGAGAGGCTGTCTCCTTGAGAAGCTTGTAGAGTTCGCCCTCTTTTTTTTTAAGTGCCAAATTCTTTGTTCCCCCACTTGCCTCTCAGACAGAGCACCCAAAGAACCGCTGGACAAAGTCATAGACTGGGGAGACCTGGAACTGAAATCCTTGCAGTGCTGTTCAGTCAGCTGCTAACTCTCAGCCTAGCCTACCTTACAAGGTACTGGTGAGGATAAAGTGGTGATAATCTCTGTAAACCATTGGAAGAAAGGCAGGTTGAAGCAGCCTAAACATTCTTGCGGAGAAGGGCAGTGCAAACTTGTAACATGGGCTTCCTCCTACACAGAAAGCACAATCCCGACTGTTCTGTTTTAATTTTGAAATTGTTCTTTTTTATTTTGGGGCCCGCTAGCAGCACTGGTTCCTACAATCCCTGAGATCAGTGTCCCTGATTATTTTGTGTGTTTGTCCATTCCACCAGCAATCTCGCTCTTGCATATGCACTAAGCATGGTCATTTTTGAGACTATGTCACATTAAGGAAGCACAAATCTCTCCGTCTCTCAAACTGCATGTTCTACTTGAACTATGCAAGCATTCATTCTGATCTAGAGAAGGACCTGAGCCAGCAAGCCACTGTTTCAGGATGTTGCCTGTTTGACTAGCAATCTCATGAGATCTGGACAACAGATGCATAGGAAACAGGGAAATAAGTTGGCATACATATATCCTCAAGCATGGTCTGCACTTTATTTAGCCTCAGTAATTTTCCTTGTAATTGGGTTGCAACCTGGGCGAGGCCCTCATGGATCTCTGGGTCCTGTTAAAAGGTACCTGCCAAATAATAATAATAATAATAATAATAATAATAATAATAATAATTTTATTATTTACACACCGCCCATCTGGCTGGGTTGCCACAACCATTCTGGGCTACTTCCAACACATATAAAAATATAATAAAGCATCAAACATTCAAAACTTCCCAGTACAGGGCTGCCTTCAGATGTCTTCTAAAAGTTTAATCTCCTTTTGCTTATCTCATGTATTTGGGCCCTGGAGGTAACAATATTTATGTTCAGGGTATGACTGCGCTACATATTTTTAAACTATTCACACATTTAGCTAACATTTCTCCCAAAGCATAAAACCTTGGGGATTTTTAATCCCCTAAAGCTATACTTTCCAGAGTTAGAGGTGCCGGTGGGAGATTATTAATTACCTGCCCTTCAGCCTAAGGTCGCAGGGCAAGTTACAACATTAGAACACAATATTAAAAGCAGCTTAAAACAACTTCTTTTTCAGACTGGCTTAATGCTGTGGCTAGCAAATATATCTGTGTGGTTCTGCATTACAATGGAGCAGATAGGCTTAGTTCAGTTTCTATAAATTCACTATATCAGACATGATTAGAAGAGGCTTGTGCTCTGTGTTGAAGAGGACCTGGATTCTGAAACCAACAAAAATGAAAATTGGGAGGTCTGTTAAATGGGCAACCAAGATGGAGTTGGAAGAGACCTCCCAGGTCATCCAGTCCAGTGTGCCCAGTGCAGAAAATGCAGTAAAACAACATTGGCACACATATGTGGATTCTGGTGCAAGGGCTGGGAGTGGTGAAAGGGGGGTAGACCAGCACTTATTACAACCAAGGGCGTGAAAGGGCTATAAGTTCAGGAGCTTAAAGGGGTGGGGCTGTGGTAGCACATATACTTTGCATGCAGATTCTAGATTCAGTCCGGCTGAAATTGCAGAGAGCTGCTGTCAGTCAGCGTGGACAGTACTGAGGAAGATGGGCTAATGATCTGACTTTGTATAAGGCAGTTTCCTATGTCCCCATGAACTAGAAAGGCTTAATTGGGGGGGGGGGGGAGACAGGTGGATGTTCTGCTCTGTCTTCCCTTCCTTTTTGCTTCTGATTTCACTGCCCCCCCCCATTTTCTGACCTTCAGCCTATAAAAGCTAGGAACTCTTTAAAACAAAAAAGGCCTGAGATACTTGGGATGTGGAAATCTGACCTGGGTATCAGATTTCATGCTTACCTGACAGTCCCTAGGACAATCAAAGAGTTTGAGTCCAAAGTTGATCTTCCATTTAAAGAGGGAGGTGATTTCCAGTAAGCTTTTGCAACTGCAGCCCTTCCACATCCCTTTGCCAGGCCTCCCTAATCCATAGCAGAGGGGTGTACGGTGGGAAAGAGGCAGGAAATCCCCGTTTCACTAACATTCATTTTGAAGAACTCCTGTTCCTGCCTTGAGGTGTTATTTCCCAGTGTGACAACTTACATGCGCTTTGCGGTTCTTCCGTAGACGAAACTGGAAGTGCAACAGTAAATACATTAGTCACTGATCCTAATGGGTCAGAGATGTGCTTTGGTGTGTGTGTGTGTGTGTGTGTTGCTCTGTTAATGTTCTTTGTGAAAGTCTTAAAAGTACTGATATAGTCCTGATAATTCCTGTTGTTGCTCTGTCTGGGCAGTCCGGCGTCTGTAAGTGCTGCTGTGTACCAACTTTTGAGTCTGTGCCTATGTACATTTGGACAGTAAAAGTTCAGCCTAGTGAATGATAGTTGAAGGTGAATGTGGATTAATATTAACTTCTGTCCTGTTTCCCTCCCACAAAAAGTGTGTGTGTCTTCTTTCCTGCCTCCAGACGTGCTCTGGTGGGGGACATGTCATGCTCCTTTTGGGAGCTTCCCCATTTTTGGTCTCCTGCCCTCATCTCTCACCTGTGGTTCCTAGAACTGTCAGCGTGCGGCAGTGGCCACACCCTGGGAAATTGTGTTGACTGGCTGGCTGGCTAAACCAGGTGAGGGTCTCAAGCTCTTGCTGAGTTAGTGAGGGGCAGAAGTGGCTCATCAACCTGGAAAATTAGCCCATCTACTGTAGGAGAAGGAAAACTGATCCTAAACCGATACTTATTCATGAGAAAGACTTCAGGTCTAAACGCAGAGGGAAAATCTGTACCGTTGTCTTGCAGTACATCTTTAGGAGAAGAAAAAGCACTCAGGAGTAAATGCTTCACAACTCTGAAGTGATGACTGCCTACGGTTGGTGAAAATCATATGCTGAAACTAACCCCAGGCTAAAAGCAAGCAATTTAATCTTGGCAACTTTAAAAACTTCTCCAAAGAAACTCTTATGAGCACTGGTAAAAGAGGTTTGGATTCAGCTGACGAATGCCTGAAAGGAGGGAATTCCAGAGGGAAACCCCTATGAGTGTTTGTGGCCTTATTACATAAGGCACAACCGGTGAAAAGTGGAAATACTGGATTTCTCTTCTGGTTTTACCTTGTCATCTACCCCCCTCCCCAAAGCATGCTGTTCTTCTACATTCCACCAGGGGGAGGTAGCGTGGGCTTCTCTCTGGTGTGCAGCCCAAGTCAGGTATCGGTTTGCTCTCTGTTCATTCTTGGGTTGCCTCCCAGTGAAACTGCATCCCTGATAACCTTTTGCCCTCTCTCAGCTCCCGGCACATATTTGCCTTTTCAGTCATTGCTCCTTCACTTGCTAATCAAAGGCTAAGATCTGCCAGAGCAGTTCACGTTTGATGATGGGATTCCCTAAAGCCTGGGAGAGCCCCCTTCTGCCTTGCCTCTGGAAACACCCGTTTCTGGAATGCTCCTGAACTTTCGCTTTCCTTGTTTTAGCCTGAGGCTTCACGTTGTCACTGTGGTGCCTGGAGATCAGAATCATATCCTGAACCATGCAAAGCAATAAACAAGAGAACAGCGTCCCTGATCATGTGTGAAACCATGTGCGCACACACACACAGATCGCTTGTGCGTTTGTGAATTAAGGAAGAGGTCCCAAGTTGGAAGGTGTGAGTTCCAGTAAATCTGAACCTTAGTGCATCAAGTTTTAGAAACGTAGGGTATTTTATTACTAAAAAGTGATGTGACATCTTAAAAAGAATTGATGCACAGTGGTACCTCAGGTTACATATGCTTCAGGTTACATACGTGTCAGGTTACAGACACCGCTAACCCAGAAATAGTGCTTCAGGTTAAGAACTTTGCTTCAGGATGAGAACAGAAATCGTGCTCCGGCGGTAGCAGGAGGCCCCATTAGCTAAAGTGGTGCTTCAGGTTAAGAACAGTTTCAGGTTAAGAACAGACCTCCGGAACGAATTAAGTACTTAACCCGAGGTACCACTGTACTGTTGTGCTTAACATTGTTAACTATGGCCTGGAGAACTAGGCTTCAAATCCCAACCCAGCCTTGACGCTCACTGGATGGCCTTCAGCCAGTCACCATTTCTCGGGCTAGCCCTACCTCACAAGGTTGCTATAACCATTGAGGAGAACCATTGAGATCTTTGCAGGAAAGATGGGATATAAATGTAATAACTGGTCTCTTAAGAGACCAATCAGGCCATTCTGCATATTTCTGACAGGATTGTGTTGCATCTATTGGCACATTTATTTAGGTGTAAATCCCATTGAACTACATGAGGTTTGCTCTTGAGTAAACCTACAAGGGACACTGATATGTATGTCTTGCTTTCTCCTTCCTGAAAAAATGTAGTGCCTGGATCCCCCCCCCCCAGTTAAATATATTATAAACATGTGCCCACTTTGTGAACAGAGATGTAGCCAAAGTCAGTGGTCTCTGAAGTACATTGCTAATACTTGAGCTCTATAGAATCCAATTAAATTGCAAAGGGGTAGTGATGTGATGCTCAAATCTGTGCTGGGTATGATTGTAGGAGACTCCACATCACATTACTGCTGAGCCAGACAACCTTGGGCCTAACCTCTACCTCCCAGGGTTGAACTGAGGCGAACACTGTAAAAGTTCCTGGTACACTGTAAAAATGTGCCACAAAGATGATTATCCTTTGCCCGTGGGCCTTCGAGGAGGCCTCTTAATTTTGCTTCCTGCTTAGCTGGGACCCTGGAGCAGAACTGCAGGACTCTTGGCCTCTCCTTCAACCTACACAGTGAGATATTTGCAAAGAGGAAATGCTCTTAATATCAGAGGAGAGGGTATTTTAATTCTCCACCAGGATTTGCATCTCATGCCTGCATTCAAAAAGAGCTGTTAAGCTTTGTGACTATACCTTCGTTTTGGTCTGGGAATATCTGCTAGTGGTTCAGAGCCAGGAAGAAAGCTTTCTCTGCTGCTTCTGGAAGACAAGCAGTAGCAAGGGGCCCTGTCTCTCCCCAGACACCAAATACAAACTGCATAAGAAACAAATGGAGTAACAAACGTATTGGTTCTGTACTGAGTGAGCACCCAAGTACAGTGGTACCTCAGGTTAAGTACTTAATTCGTTCCAGAGGTCTGTTCTTAACCTGAAACTGTTCTTAACCTGAAGCACCACTTTAGCTAATGGGGCCTCCTGCTGCTGCCGCGCCACCAGAGCACAATTTCTGTTCTCATCCTGAAGCAAAGTTCTTAACCTGAAGCAGTATTTCTGGGTTAGCGGAGGCTGTAACCTGAAGCGTATGTAACACGAGGTACCACTGTAGACCCATTTGCTAGGCAAGACAGTGTCATGTTGAGGGCACAGGCTAACACACTCACTTTCAATGTTTCCCTGATCCTCATATTCTTGTGTACAATAGCGTGATGTATAACACAACACACACAAATGCCTGATTATTAAGCCCTAGTCTGTACATGCAAACAGTGGTGCAGAAGAGAGAGAATGGTCTGAAAACACTTTGGATTGCTGGTAGGTGATCTGTTAAAACTTCCTTCAAACAGAAATCCACCACAGCAGGCAAAGGGCTGGATCTGTCTTCCTGCTCTGCTGACTTTCTGTTTGCAGGGTTGTATTTTTAATGTTTTTGAGGGCTTCAGGATGCTTCTGAGGTCAAAAAAGTTTGAAGAAATCCTTCTGTAAAGAATTTTCAGTTTGCACCAATGTGTAGGTACTGTCCTGCCTTCCCCAAACTGGTAACCTCCAGATAATTTGGCCTACAACTCCCATCAGCCCCAGCCAGCATGGCCAATGTGAAGGGATGATGGGAGTTTTTAGCTGCATACATACTTTTAAAGCACATTCCCACCTCGAAAGAGTCCTGAGAATGGGAGTTTATCCCTCACAGGGCTATGATTCCCAGCATCCTTAATTACAGTTCCCAGGATCCTTTGGGAGGAAAATGTATGGAGTATATACAGTTGCAGTCCAAAAGGTCCAGGCAGGAGGGCATGCCAGGTTGTGGAAGACTGGCCTAGGAGTTGTTTCTTATTTTGTAGTAGTTACCAGGTGCTCAGCTATGAAGCATTATGTAACAACCCAGTGAAGATCTGCACTCCAAGCTAAACTGACTGAAGTATTCATTTGAATCCAATACCTTGTCCTGGCACAAGGTATTATTTTCACTTGTTAGGATTGTTAGGATTTCTCCCTGAGATATGTACAGTTCTAAAAAGGATGGATGTGTGTGTCTCAGCACAAGGTGAGTGCCTTTCACTTCCAGATGGCCACTTAAAGAGATATGGGGCTAGAAGAGTTTATCAGAGTTGTGCCTTGTACCCCTGATGCTGCTATTCCTGTTGTTGGGAGAGCAGTATCCATGCACACCTCTTGTTGGAAGTGCATCAGGGATCATTCATTTAGTAACCAAATGGTTAATTCTGTTTACAGTTAGCCACCAACCAAGAGGGTGTTGGTTGGGGTGGTGTTGCCTAGCAACCAGTCTGAATAGCATGATATTTGCTGAGGTAACTCCTACTCTGATTGGCTGTGGAGGTCTGAGGGAGTTTTCCTTATACGTTAGTTGAATATCTTTCTGCTATAAACAAAGGCTGTAAATAAGACAAAACCTCTCTGTTCATTTCTCCTCATATTTTTTGTGTCCCTAACACAAAGAGGAAATAAAGGTAGATGGAGGGGGTTGAAGATGCATCTGGACGCAACTGAATAGACCTTTTTGTAGCCTCTAAAGCAGAAATAGCTTCATAAAGAACCTGTTTGAAGCACACACACACAGAGCTGGGTGGGGTCATATTTGAAACTAAACAGAAATAAAACGGGGACAGTTCAGCGTAAAGAAAGGCTATATTGTATGGACGTGCTCTGTATTGAATTCTTGGATGTACAACCCTGCCCCAATCTGCCCAAAGGGGATTGTATTTCCTGCAGCTGACACTGTCCTTAGAATCTATTATCAAAACAGAACACAGTAAGTTCTTTTGTCCCAGGATGAACTGACCTACTACACTCTTTTGATAGCATTGGGAGATCAAGGTCTAAGGATGAGATGACCATAGAAACAACTCATCTCTCACTCGTGCCATTGGGTGTGCTTCTGTGATGTCACACAATAACCACAAATTAATTAAAGAGAAGGCTATATCATAGAATGGTGGAAAACAGTCCGGCCACTTTAAATAATATGAAAGATCAGTGGGAGAAAGAAGACAAAGAGGAACTGGGGGGCAATGGGGATTCCTAAGGATAGATAGGTCTGGGGGCTGATGGTATGAAAGGTGGCCGGGGAGAGAAGGCAGCTAACATATTGGCTCAAAATAGGTAGTCAAAACCTAGCTGTAGGTCTTAATCATGTAAAATCAGCCCTTCCCTTAAATCACATAACATTGTTTCCTTCTCATGTTATGATCACAACCCTGTCTGGGCCCGTGTTTGCATGCAACGACTTACTAGGGAGACACACTGTGTAAGCTCAGAGACAATCTCATCACTATAATTAACTACAATTCCCAGTGTGGTTTGACAGTCAATCCCTCTTCACAGGGAACTCTGGGAATTGTAGATCTAGAAGGGAATTAAGGGTTTCCTAACAACTCTCAAAACTTTTAACGAATGATAGCCCCCAGAATTATTTGGGGGAATCCATGACTATTTAAAGTGGTTTCAGAGTGCTTTAAATGTATGTTGCAAATGTGGCCTAATGCTTTCTATTGAGATGGGTGAGGGTGGGGGAAGTTTCGCCTTTTGAAACCCAATATATTCGGGGCAACGGTGGGGACAAGTTTTTTGCAGCAAGCAATTCTTGCCAGTTAGGAAGACAAACTGTGATGAAGTTCAATGAAACTGGTGTGCAAAGTTCAGCAGAACAGTAGGTTTTTATGAGTATAAACTGAGGTTGATAGGTGAGTTATTAATACAGTTCTTCACAGCAAGTGTTCACCTGACTTGCCAGACAGCCTTGGCAGGGACTGACTGGAGGCAACTGAACTGAATGTGGGAAAAGGACAACCTTGAATTCAATGTATGTTGCCATCATTTTCAGAAGTCCTTTCCTCCACTGTAATGGATCTGAGTTAATATGGTTTGGACTGAATTGGATGTTTGCTGGCATTTAGGTGACACTTTGAGCAAGGACCCTTGAACTTGGATATCAGGCTATGGAGTAAATATGAACCAAACAGTCTCTCCCTGTGTATCCCCCAAACAAGTCCTGCACATACATGCACAGAGAAGTGGCTGGTACCAGAGGCAGGATCTTTTTGTCATAGGCTTTGCTCTTCTGGAACTCTCTCCCTTAGAATCCCATCTTTGGAAATTTTTAAGAAACAAACCCATTTTTATTCCAATCTACTTTTTATTAATCACTTCATTTTTTATTGATCGCCGTTGACATTTTGACCTCCTATTGTTCAATTTTAAGGAGTGTGTCGTTTTAATTGGACATTTTTTTGAAAATTTTTTTTATCATGAATGCACTTTTTGAAATTTTGTACCCTGCCTTGAAGGAGCAGTTGCGCCCCAAAAAGTGGTATATAAAGCAGGTGGACAAATAAGAAAATAAGAAAAACAGCTTCTGACGACTCAAGCTAGTGAGACATTCCACACTGTTAGAAGGAAGGTCTCTAGGGCAGGGATAAGGAATTTACTTCGCTCTGAGGGACACATTCCCTCTTACAGCCTTTCTCAACCTGTGGGTCCCCAGATGTTGTTGAACTACAACTCCCATCACCCCTAGCTAGCAAAGCCAGAGCTGAGGGATGATGAGAGTTATAGTCCATCAACATCTGGGGACCCACAGGTTGAGAACCGCTGCTAGGAGAACCTTGTGGGTGGGGCCTTAGGCAAAAGTGGGTGGGCCACTTTGTACACTAGGTTACATTCCAGCAACACAAAGATCAGAGGTTTCCACTCACATATACACAAACATTTCCTCTTCCTTCATCAAGGCAAGCAAGAGGTGTTATTACAGTTCGGAGATACGTTTCAGTTAGGCAAAGGCACTCAGAGAAGGTGTGGAGCAGGAGGGCTGGTGTGCTGGGTGTCACCAGGGCAGAGAGGGGTGTGACTTGGGGAGAGTTCAAAATGTGAGATAAAGAGGCCCGGAGGGTGACATTTTGCACCCAAGCCTGAGGGATCCCCACCCCTGCCATGAGGTTTACTGTTCAGTTTGAGCTGGAGAGAAATGACCTTTTGATCCCCGCATAGATCAGTCATAAAACAAAATGCATGTTACTAGGGTTGCAATTCCATGCTAAAGCACGCTTTTCTCTATAAACATCCCTAATGCTGCACAGTGGAGGGAGGAAAAACATAAAGTCACAGATGATGGTGAGAGAAATGCCCATTTTGCAGTCCGAGTAGATGGAAAAGGGAAAGGTTTCATGTAGGGCTTATGTGACGCATTGTAGCTGGATATTTCATCCCTTGGAGGAAAGTTAAGGCTTCTGAGCAATGGCATGTTCACAGTTTCTATTATTATTATTATTATTATTATTATTATTATTATTACCATCATCATTGATTGCTGACTCCAGAATATCCATTGGATCAAACCTGCACAAATTGTGGCCCATCACTGAATACACAGCCCTCCAGCCTTATCTGGTGGTCCTCGATAAACCTGTTTTTGCAGCATTCCCCTGACTGCAAAATAGGCGTAGTGGGGTGTTCATCACATGCCTGACACGCCAGAATGCATTCCCGTGGGTCTGTTGAGCTTGGTGGGTCACAATTGTGGAGGCTGGCACCATACAAGGACAGATTAAAATCTCCAGCTTTAGCAGGGCACACTGGCCTCAAGAGGTGACAACAAGGCTGGTTTCATTGCTGAGCAGCCCCTGAGCAATGTACCTCCTCACCCCTCAACAATGAAATTACATTGTACCAGTAGCTTAACCTAGGAACCCACCTACCATTTAAATTTCCCACAATGCCTGGAGGTTCTAGTGTGGCCACCAATACTTTCTATGGTGCCTGTGAAAGGTCTTAGTAATTTTTGAGCCCACCCCCCATATCCACAATGCAAAAAAGACTGCTCTTGCAACTCAGTTCCTGTTTGCGCTTGCTTGTTCTCTGCATAAATTGCACATTCCCTTTCCCTCTTTGATTTGGGAGGGGGAGTTGAAGTGGTGGCACACCGACACTATGTTGTGTTCCTGTCTCTTTTGTTTAGATGTGGTAGCTATTTTGTTATGCCATGCCCCCACAGCAGCCATTTTGTGTTATGCCATGCCAGGCCCTCCAAGTGTCCCTAGTTTCCAGGGACGTCCCTGATTTAGAGAGGCCGTCCTGGTTTCTGATTTGATTCTGGAATGTCCCACTTTTCCTTAGAATGTCCCTATTTTCATTGGAGAAATGTTGGAGGGTATGGAGTTATCTAGTGCTTTTTTCCTTTAAAAAAAATGTTTAGGGGTACTCTCATTTTCCTACTCATATTGAAATACTGCCCTTAAATGAGACAAAACTTAGATTTACAAAATGTTTAGGGGTATGCGTACCCCCAGAAAAAAAGCAGTGGAGTTATCCGACCCCTGAGCCGTCCAAAGGCAATCCTGTAAAGGGAAGTTTCTTTAATGTTTTATTATGCTTTTTATATATAGTGGTACTTCGGTTTAAGAACAGTCCTGTTTACGAACTACTCGGTTTACGAACTCTGCAAAACCGGAACTAGAGTTCCGGTTTGTGAACTTTACCTCGGTCTATAAACAGAAGCCGAAGAGTGGAAGGGCACTGGCTGCGGGAGGCCTCATTTGGGAAAGCGCGCCTCAGTTTAAGAACAGATTTGGTTTCAGAACGGACTTCAGGAACGGATTAAGTTTGTAAACCGAGGTACCACTGTATGTTGGAAGCTGCCCATAGTGGTTGGGGCAAGCCAGTAAGATGTGTGGGGGTATATTTGCTGATTAAATCCTGCCGTCCAGTCAACGCTTCCCTGCGTAGGGAATTTTTTTTAGGCCTCACAGTATAAATAGCAAAATTATCATTATGGAATGGGACGTCTGTATTTTCATCAGAGAAATGTTGGAGGGCATGCCATGCTCTCATAGCTCATAGCACCAGTTTTGTGACTTGTGTCCATGATACTTCCTCAAAATTCCAAATGTGTCTGCTGGCCAAAAAAGATTGGTGATCCCCCCAAAAAAGTTCTACTACACTGAGTGTTCTGGGGCATTGTGGGAAATTTTCAGTGGTGGGCAGCTTCTATACTGAGCCACTGCAACCAGATAAACCTACCTCCAAGGAAACCGTGGCTGAGGCAGCCATCAGCGCTGATTGGCACAGCTGGAGTGCTGGAGTCCCAGCTGTTGCCTGAGGATGCCATGTGCTGATGCTAATCTTGGGTGGCAAACATGTTGGCTCGACTTGCACCCCAATTATGAGGGTCACATGGTGGTAAAAGGTAAAGGTAAAGGTACCCCTGCCCGTATGGGCCAGTCTTGACAGACTCTGGGGTTGTGCGCCCATCTCACTTAAGAGGCCAGGGGCCAGCGCTGTCCGGAGACACTTCCGGGTCACGTGGCCAGCGTGACATCGCTGCTCTGGCGAGCCAGAGCCGCACACGGAAACGCCGTTTACCTTCCCGCTGGTAAGCGGTCCCTATTTATCTACTTGCACCCGGAGGTGCTTTCGAACTGCTAGGTTGGCAGGCGCTGGGACCGAGCAGCGGGAGCGCACCCCGCCGCAGGGATTCGAACCGCCAACCTTTCAATCGGCAAGCCCTAGGTGCTGAGGCTTTAACCCACAGCGCCACCTGGTACACTATGGTAATTTTTGAAACTAGACTTTATGGTTTAATGGTACTGCTCCTCCATAGGTAGTAAATATGTATTCTCTTAACTTCAAAATATGGTAAGCTAGCCCTACTGAATGTGTGTGTGTGTGTGTGTGTGTGTGTGTGTGTGTGTGTGTGTAATTTTGCTGACTGGAGCCCTGAACCTTAGCCCTAGTCTTGCCCTGATAGCACCACTGGGATGATAGGGTTCCTAATGGTATCCAGGGGTAACTGGTTAAGCAATTCTGAATATGATACTTGCACCACACATTCTCTGCTGTGCCTCTGGCTTCTCCTGTCTAGCATTTTAAATACTATTAGCTTTATTCCTTAAATTAAAAAAAAAGACTAGTAACATTAATAAAGTTCATCTTCTTCTGAAACTTTTCTTTTCAAGTGAAAATCAGGACCCAATCTCGAAAGCCCAGTTGGTCCCTCGTTAAACTTCATTTGCAAATGAGTTGAAATGCATGTGTCGTACGCTTCTCTCAGACCAGAGAAACATCCTCAAATGAGGGCATGTGAAGAGAACATTTCTCTTTCATCCACCTCCTTATTTCTCGTCCCGTTCGCTGTCAGCAAAAAAATTGGGGTTTTCTGACAACGTGGCCCTTACTTTCTTCTTTTCCTTGAAGCGCCCTGAATGAGAGACTTTGACGTGTTTCCCTTTGGTGCTCTTGTCCACAATCTTCTCTAGCCGGGCGTTGAATTCGCGCTCGCTGCTCCCGCTGTTTCCCCCGTCAGCAAGCACACCCTCCTGTTGGTTCTCATTGTTGGTGACATCGTAGATATCTGGACTTTCATACAATACTTTGGGGGTGGATTTTTTTTTCCGGAGAAAAGTCAGCTTCCACCAGCTATAATTGTTTTCCGCCATGGTGGCCAGGAATCGACACCCTTGAATGTGGGGGGAAAGCAGATCTATTATTATCAGGAGGTGCCTCCAGACTGCTAGCCATTTTGCCTGCAAGATTCAAGCGTGTACTGAAAAAAATGTAGGTTTGCACAACTGAAGGGGATTAAAGTACTCTGTTGCACTAGTGCAACAAACCCACCTAAAAAAAAGAAACACACTTCTAGGAAAGTGACAGAGAAATGCAAGGAAAAGCTTGAAATGAATGAGCAATTGACAGGAATATGTATAAACACCCCTCAGGCAAATAGGATGAATGTGAATTGTTCTTTGTTTTATAACCACCCCATAAACAAATCAGAACAAATGCTCAGTGAAGGCTGGATGTAGCCTAACCTCCAGGCAAGCTTTATGCAGAGAAATCAGGATGAATGTTCAAAAAACAGGTCATCTGCAGGATTTTGTGGCTTGGGCTGGTTCTTTCCTCTGAGGGATTAATTCCTTAGAATTCCAAATCTTGTTTTGTTCCCCGCACCCCAGAAAAAAATCCCAATTTCTAGTAACAGATTACACAAGGCAAATAGTTATCCTGAAGCCTCGAGGCCTTAGGCACTAACAGCAAGAGCCTTGGCCTGTGAGCTCAGCAGAATGGGCACTTAAGGGTAAAGGTACCCCTGACCGTTAGGTCCAGTCGCAGACGACTGGGGTTGCACGCTCATCTTGCTCTATAGGCCGAGGGAGCAGGCGTTTGTCCGCAGACAGCTTCCGGGTCATGTGGCCAGCATGACTAAGCCGCTTCTGGCGAAACCAGAGCAGCGCACAGAAACACCGTTTACCTTCCCGCCAGAGCGGTACCTATTTATCTACTTGCACTTTGATGTGCTTTCGAACTGCTCGGTGGCCAGCAGCACGGACCGAACAACGGGAGCTCGCCCCGTCGCGGGGATTCGAACCGCCGACCTTCCGATTGGCAAGCCTTAGGCTCTGTGGTTTAACCCACAGCGCCACCCACATCTCAGCAGAATGGGCACTTACATATTGCTGAAAAGGAGGAAACCCATTACTTTAATTAAAAAAAAAGGCACAGAGCTGCATGCAATTTACATTGTGCTAATTTATATCCATAGGTGCAAATTTAGAAAGAATAACTGTAGTTTGACTGGAAATACAGTACATCTTGCCATGATGAAGACTAAGGGACACCTGTGTGCCTGCTCAGTCTCATACCCTCCAGGTGTCCCGATTTTCCAGGGACAGTCCCAGAATAATGAAAGCCATCCTGGCTTCTGAATTGATCCCAGAATGTCCTTATTTCGTCCGCCAGTTTTGCCGTTGCCGAACTAGGGGACAGGGATGAACTGGCGCTTATTCCGAGCAATGGTGGGTGTGGCTTCAGCAGCTGCGAGGGGAGTGGCCTATCCATGGCTTATCCATGGCTGCCACAGCCAGCCTCCTCCATTGGGCAGCTCATAGCGGCTGCTGGAGAGTGGGCAAAGAGGAGGATAGGCTGCAGCCGCTGAGGCCCAGCCCCGTGTGACACACTGGCTCAAGGATGAGCAGTGCCAGGGGTGGGGAACATGTAGCTCTCCAGATGTTGTTGGCGGGGTCTGATGAGTTGAAGTTCAACAACATCTGGAAGACTGCAGGTCCCACACTCTTGTGCTAGGACTGCAACTACTATGTGACTTAAGCTTCATTGCCATAGGTAGATAGGAAGCTACCTTTTACCAGGTTTGTCCATCTATCCCAATATTAGCTACAGTCACAAGCTTGCCTGGGCCTCAGGTAGAGGTCTTCCTCATCACCTGTTAACCTGTTCCTTTAAAAAAAGAGAAAGAGATGTTGTGCATTGGACCTAGGACACAAGGCATGTGCTCTAACTCATCTTCTGCCTGTCCAAATCGAGGTTTGACCTTTACTTTAATATCTTAATCCTTGTGACCCACTTCCCCATCTTCTCTCACTCTGTTTTTCTCTTGCCATCTATTTCCTTATAAAGAAAGAAGAAAGAACATGGTTTGACACAGTGGTAACCCTCTCTAGACTCTTATGGTCCAGTTGTGAGTTATGAACTACAAACACTATACTACACAGCTGCCTGGGTTGCCCCAAGAAGATACAGTACATGGTCATATCCACACAATGTATATAAAACGTTTAAAGTATATGGCTTCCCACAAAGTATCCTGGGAACTGTACTTTACTCCTCACAGAATTGCAGTTCCTAGCACGCTTAACAAATTACAGCTCCCAGGATCCTTTCAGGGAAGCCATGTGCTGTAAATATATGGTGTATGGATGTGACCTCTGTTGTCTGACGCAGAGTTACAAAAGGTGCCTCTGCTTCTCTCCCCCTCTACATAAATGTCTTGGTAAATAAATAAAAAGGAGGTGCTGCTTCTCATATGCCGATAAAAGTGCTGTGGGTGCCAGCACAAAATGGCTGCAAAAAAGAGAGAAGTGATGGTACTCCATGCTGGTGACTAGATCAGGCAAAAAATTTCACAGGTGCCTCTCCCCCTTACTGGCAGTATAATAATAAATGAAATAGCTAACATTTTCCTGCCTTTTCAGTACATCTAAAACCAGCTGCCTGAGATAGCCACCTCACTTTGCCTAATAATAGGCCCAGCCTTGAGTCAGACCCCGAACCTAACCTTGTTGCTATGAGAACAAAATGAGCTCAAGGGTAGAATGTAACCTGTTCTGAGCACTTCAGAGAGGGCTGGGTAATATATGAGGGCTTAGATACACTCACTCACACACACATATAATGTCTGTGTGTGTAGGGACGGGGGAGAAATTCTATTTGGCTCACATTTAAAGGCAATTTTACCTAATTTGCACCTTCCAAACCAATACATAAATCAAAACATGGCCATCTTTCAAAAATCGTACCTCTCAGAATTTTGCAGTGCAGTTCTCTAGACAAGTTACATATACAAAAATGTACACACTAGAGTAAAGTGTGCATATAAATGCACATATTCATGAAAATAATACACAAAATGCTTTTCACAAATGGGTATACTGTAATAGACAAAAATGCAAATAAAAATGTGTGTACAGTGTATTAAGAGATATTTGCATTGAAGTACTGATGAATTATTATTATTAAGTTTGCAAACTGATGTAAAAATTGGAATACTGAACTGATCAGTACCTGAAATACAGCTTTCCCTCCGTTGTTACATTTCCCCAGCAAAGCATAGATAACTGGGAGTATGGAGTTATTCTAACGCAGTGGTTCACAAATCTCCCCAATGCTCCGGGCCTTGAGAAAATGGTTGAGGGTGTTGGAGAACCATTTAATGATTTTTCTGTCTGTTGTTTAGTAATTATAAGGTGCTAGATGTTGTAGAATTATGGTGGACTGTGAGCTACACTTTGGGAACCCTCTATTCTAGGGTGCAATCTCAAT
This sequence comes from Podarcis cretensis, assembly GCF_951804945.1. NCBI lineage: Eukaryota > Metazoa > Chordata > Lepidosauria > Squamata > Lacertidae > Podarcis > Podarcis cretensis. The sequence goes on along the minus strand of NC_137182.1, from coordinate 23,821,227 downwards.
TCATGTGAAACAATGGTGGGACCCAGTAACCCTGACAAGCACTCTCCCTGAACTGAGGGCACTTCCAGATGATCTGTTTGCTGAGCCTTCATCCTGATTTGTTTGCAGAGAGATTCGACAGCAGTGGCTACTTGATGAGCATTCATTCTGATTTGTTTGTGATGAGTTTAGATGACATTGCGCCAACGCAAGGAGGTTTGTTGCGCAAAACCTCCAAATCAACTATAACTGCACAACCTGAGTTTACCAGTACGTGATTGAATCCCATTCAAAAAACAGTGACAATCTGGAAACATCCTTAGACATAGAAAACCTCCCAGAATTCTCTGTGGCACATAATGTTTCCATGCAGCTCTTTCTCAGTAGACATATTCATATGGAAGTGGTTCTAGAACGTTTCTGAATCTAGAAAGTTGAAAGACAGTGATGCACACTCCTCAACTTTCCCAAGACACCTTGGAAATTACAGAAGCCATCCTTGCTTCTGATTGGCTCCTAGTATACCCCATTTTGGCTTCTGCAAGAACACAGCTCTGAAAGACATGTGCTTTTGGATGCCATGCTCTCATGCAAGTCACGGGACTCGCCTGGGAGCACAGCCCCAAAAGACTTGCATCCTGGTTTCCCCCCAGGCATGTCAGAGGGTGTGAGTCCAAACACCCAGTATTTAAAGGGTCTGCAGGAGTGAGTGACCGACCATTGTTGGCTTGAAATCATTAATGTTATTATTTATTTGTTTGTTGGTCACTTGATCTTGCCCAAGGCAACCCAAGGAGGTACCAGGGCGGGCCGGGGAGGCAGCCATGATGGCACCCCACCGGAATTGCGCTGCCGGGGGTGGTGCGCTCCCCCCGCATTCCTCTTCCTCCGCTAGTGCTCCTGAACAATCCCTATAGGAGTACCCAATGTTTTCTAATATTGTTGGTACTACCTCGCTCTACCTTGAAAGCAGACAGGACTCTTGAAGGGGGACAGTATATTGGATGTGCCATTTTTGTGGCATCTCTGACCTCTGTTACCACCGCAGGCACTCTCGTCAGCCCATGATGCTCTTCACACATGTAAACGCACACTGATCCACCATGCTGGAAAAGTTATGCTCTTTCTACTTTCTCAAAGTAAGCCCCAACAATGTCCACATGTTCCACTACGTCACGTTGGCATAAGGTCTTCTGCAGCTATATCTGAGGTAATCTGGGAAATGCTTCCCTGTTGAAACACCAACCATAGACTTTCCCATGCCTGAAGAGCTTATGGTTTGTCCACATTGGAAAATGGCCTCCTCTCCATCGAAGAGCTGTCCCTAACCTTTCCGCCTGTAAATGCGGGGGTTTTCGATCCTGGCCTTTTCGGACTTTCTAAGGATTGAAAAACCCCACATTTAAAGGGAGCAAGGTGCTGGGCAATGCAGGAATGGGGAGGACATAATGTGAATACCTCTAAATTAATGGGGAGACAGGTTGGTGCAAATCCACATTTTGCTCTGATGAGCAACTATGTTTACTGGCAGATCCCTCTGAAGAGGAGAAAGGGGCTAGCGCAGGTTTTTTCAACCAGGTGCCCTCCAGAAGTTGCTGGACTAACACTCCCATCATCCTTGGCCATTAGCCATGCTGAATGGGGCTCCTGGGATTTGGAGTCAAACAACATTTAGAAGCCATCAGGCTGGAGAAGGCTGGGCTGGAGGGTCAAGCATCCCCTCTACCACCACCCCAGCTCTCCCAGAAATGGCTTGCTGCGTAGGAGTGAGTGGGAGGGGTCCATCTTTTGCACACACCACCTGTCTTCGGGCAGATTTACATTACAAATTTCAAAGTGGCTCGAAACTTGTTTGAAATGGGTTTAGCGGCATAGCTGCCTTCGCCTTCCCTGTAGTATGCAAATTGTAGTTTTATGCATGCCATATGGCATGAATTTGCTGTTTATAAGCCCTAGTATTTCTTGCAAAAATACAGTTCCTACGATTCTTTGGTAAGGAGAGGTTTGACAGTTAGACAGCCTTGGAACTGCCCTTTGGGTAGTTCCACGTGTCGGTTTATTGTGGGATTGGTGCTGCACAGACATGTACGTCTTTCACTGCGTCACCTGCATCAAAATGCCAACCTTATAAATGAGAGACAACATGGTGCACTGGTTAGAGTACTTGGACTAGGACCTGGAGAGACTAGGCTTCAAATTCTCATTCAGCCATGAAGCTCACTGGATGATCTTAGGCCTGTCACAATATCTCTGCCTAACCTACTTTGCAGGGTTGTTGTGAAGATAAAATGACAGGAGGGGAGAGAGAACCTTATGATTTCTGTGGAAAAACCAGTACATTAAAAAATCTCATGGAAACAGTAACAAGGGAGGGGTGTTTTGACGTGGACAATATTGTAATAAAATAAAATAAAAACTTGCAGGCATAAGAAATGCCAGCTTTCCTTTTGCTTGTATACTATTGTGCCAAGGGTTTATAAGAGAAGAGTGTATTCGACTTTAAAACATTGCATACATTAAAAAAAAAACCAACCCCATATGAAACAGTAGACTCAGCTTCATTGGCAAAGAAAAAGTGCTTTATGCATGTTGTTAAGCATTCTAACATTGTGACACCAGATTGTGCTGTGGAGTCCCGTTTTTGCTAACCCAATTTCTCATACAAAGTTTGCAACACGTTTAACTGCAACACTTCTTTCATGTGTCTAGATCCAGCCAGTGTTTTTCTAAAAACATTCACAACTTAGTACAGGCATTTGGGACAGCAGAGAAGCAGTTGAAGTGCTCATTGCCATTTATGTCACAGGTAACAACGTCCTACTGGACCCTGCAGGACTCACACAATTGTTGCAGTAGCAAGGGATGCATGAGCTGTAGGGGAAATTGCGTTTCCCCCAGTAAAGAGGGCACTTTGAATGGTGAAGAAATGTGCTATTTCTATCACAAATCATATGGGCAGCAACTGTGCTTTTAATGTGCAACCCTTCCCCCCCCCCCCCCCAAAAAAAAACACCACTGCATGGGAAGGATCTTAGGGCCATTTACCTCTTCACATTTTAAAGGTGTATACCTAAGATAACTATACTGCAAAGCATAGAGTGAGTACAAGTGGGGAGGGGAATTGTGTATGCCAGCACATCTGATATACATATTAAGGAGTCAGGACTGGCCGTACAGTACCTTCTTATCAAGTGTACCTTCAGGGGTTAATCCGGGTTTGCTGATGTGGAATATATTCAAAAGGCCATTACGTAGTTGATTTTTGTTTTCCCATTTTATCTCAAACGCACCTTAAAGGTCCCACCCTCACAACAACCTTGCATGGTAGATTATTAAATTGTCTGTTCCTCTTCTGAAAGCTATTTTGAGTGATTTTTTATTTTTTCCCCAAGAGTTTAAAGGAACAGGGATAAACATCATGTCAATGTGAAATTAGTATATAAAAGCAACATGGGGAAAGGAGTCAATGGCCAGTGTGCAGATCAACTTTTAAAAAGATGGAAATGCTAAGAGGTGTTTCTAGATGTGAAATTAATTAAATCATAGGCAATTTGCTGTTATGTTTAAATTATGTACACGGTGATGAGTAGTGTTTAATGTTACATGTTTGTGTGTGTACATTTTTGTCATATATTTTGTTTCCTCCTCTTATCTCAAAGGCAAGATACAGGTGTTATGTTGTTCTTATCTCAGGCTTTCTTTACAACAACCCTGCATAGTAGATTAGGCTGAAAAAACTGTATCATCCAATATCACCTAGCAAAGTTGAGGAGCTAGCAATGATGAGAAACCTGTGTCTCCCAGATCAGTCCACTGCAGTCCACTGGTTTTCCATCTGTTGCGGCAATCAATTAAACATTTGTGGAGGCGCAATGTCCCAGCGAGCCGTTCAAGTTTCCCTCTGCCTTCACCCCCCATCCCCCAGTGCCATTACAAACATACCTGCTCTCTTGGACTTCTGAACTTCGTCTCTCACCGAGTAGCAAGTTCAGCCGTTATGGGAAAAGACCAACATGAAGAAGGGATGAGACGAGGTCCTGACAGTGAGGCAGGTCTCCGTGGCAAAACAAGCAGCCTTGGCTCTGGCAGCCAGTAGCAAAGTGGCTCTCACATCTCAGGTGTGCTGAGGTGCAACATACCTGTTCGTGCTGCGCCCCTTTCTCTCTCTCTCCCTCTCTCTCTGTGTCAAGGTTAACCGGAGACTCAGCCACTCCTGTCTAAAGTAAACAGGAACTAACAGAGAGGCCGAGCTGAGAGAGTTCTGAATATTCATGATGAGAGAAATCTAAGCTAAGACATTTTGCTGCCGCTTTGTTGATGTCACCTGAGGAGACCAGGGGAGCACCAGGGCCTTTCGATTCCAGAATGGCAATTATGATAGCCTGTTGCAGAGAAGAAGAGGGGAGAGAGAGAGAGAGAGAGAGAGAGAGAGAGAGAGAGAGAAGAGGCCTGTGGCACTTTAGAGATTAGTTTATTGGGGCAAGACTTTCATAGGTAAACACCTTACTTCCTCAGGTGTATGCTGTTGACTGAAAAGGCCAGAGGCAATATAGATAATATACATACACATACAGGGGCTGAGATGCAGTGGAATGTAAGGCACTGGGTTTGCAAAGATCACACCCTGATAACTGGGGTGTAAAATGGAGACCTTGGCTGGAACATCAAGGTGTGCCTAACAATTATATTTTGCAGCAAGGGAACCACCTGTGAGTATCTTCATTCACAGGGATGAGGAACCAATGTTCTTCCAAGTGTTGTCAGACGTATAGCTCCCATTATCCCTGACTAGCTGGAGTTCAGCAACATCTTGAGAGTTACAGGTTCTCCATCCCTACTTATTCATGACACAGTGCCCAAGTTATTAGGATTGTTTCACCTGTGCATATACCGGCACATCTGAGGGATAGTTCAGTCGGTAGAGCATGAGACTCTTAATTTCAGGGTCATGGATTCGAGTATCACGTTGGGTGCAGAGATTCCTGCATTGCAGGGGGTTGAAATAGATCCCCCCCCCCGGTCTCTTCTAACTCTACAAATCTGTGAATTTCATATATATTGACACTTGATTGCTGGCAGTCAAATGTGTGAACCAACATCACTGAAAAAAACTGCACCCAAGAGATACTGATAACATTTATTTATTTATTTATTTATTTATTTATTTATTTAACCCCGCCCACGTGGGTGGCTTCCAACTGAATATTAAAAACACAGTACAGCATCAAACACTAAAACCGTCCCTAAACAGGGCCACCTTCAGATGTCTTTTAAAAGTAAGATAGTTGCTTATTGCCTTGACATCTGCTTGGAGGGCAGGCAGGGCCACAGGGCAGGCGACACTACCAAGAAGGCCCTCTGCCTGGTTCCCTGTAACCTCACCTCTCGCAGTGAGGGAACCGCCAGAAGGCCCTCGGCGTTGGACCTCAGTGTCCAAGCTGAAGGATGGGGGTGTGTGAACATCATGAATGTGGGAGTCTATTTGTGAACCTATTTGTGTGGAATTTGGCCAGAGTAAATGTAGAATGTCTAGGAAGTTTGGAATCCTCTGCCACAGGTATTTCTGCCATTTCCATTTTCAGTGTCAGGTTTGTTTGTGTCTATCCCTTTCCTTCAATAGAAACCAACTTGATTTGCCTATGTAAAAGGCCGCAGGGCATTGCAGCAGGTGACAGCATTTATAAGACTGGAGGGGTAATATCACCATGTTACTACGTTGCTTTCAAGACCACATCTCTTGGCCTCCAGACGACGTCCCCAAGCAGAGGCACCCCGGAATGGCAAAGAACCACATTCCCCAATTCATCCCTTTGCCTCTGTGACATAAGATAATGCAAGCTGAAGGGGTTTTTTGTTTTGTTTTTAGGACAACAAACCTGCTTACCCATACCAGCAATGATGACATGTTTCCAAAACTTGAATCCTCCTTAACTATTATTTATATAATGTCTTCAATGCATATAATATATATTTATATTAGATAAATACAGATATCAGTTGTACTGTTAGGGCAGGACTTCATTATTTTTAAATTTATTATATGTATCTAACAAAATGTAAAGACCATGTATCATAATAATAATCTCTTTTATCAGTTTACATAAAATAGCACAATATAATTTTTATAATAAAAAAATCAATAAACTTCAAAAACAAGTAGGCATAAGGAAGGCACTTCCAGACTCACTGTTTTCAGGTGAAATTCAAGAGCACACTGGGAAATTCAGGTTGTGCAATTGGAAATGATTGGGAGCTCCTGTGCAACAAATCCATTTCCCTTCCTGCTCCCCTACCCCAAAAGATCAGGCTTTTTGCGATAAAGAAAGTGACTGGAAAATGCACTGGAAAGTGTGAGATTAACACTTCATCTGACACAATGTCATCTAACCTCCCTGCAATTAAATCAGAGCGAATGCTCATTAAACAGCCAGCATCGTCTAATCTCCCTGGCAAACAGATTGTGATGAATGCTCAATAAAACAAGTCATCTGGAAGCACCCTAAGATGATAAAAAATATAAGATAAAAAATCAACAGAATTTAAACGCAGATATGTGTCAGAAAATTACAGATCTGTGTAAAAAAGTAAAGGTAAAGGGACCCCTGACCATTAGGTCCAGTTGTGGTCGACTCTGGGGTTGTGGCGCTCATCTCGCTTTATTGGCCGAGGGAGCCGGCGTATAGCTTCTGGGTCATGTGGCCAGCATGACTAAGCCGCTTCTGGCGAACCTGGACAGCGCATGGAAATGCCGTTTACCTTCCCGCCGGAGCGGTACCTATTAATCTACTTGCACTTTGAGGTGCTTTCGAACTGCTAGGTTGGCAGAAGCAGGGACCAAGCAATGGGAGCTTACCCCGTCATGGGGATTTGAACCGCCGACCTTCTGATCGGCAAGTCCTAGGCTCTGTGGTTTAACCCACGGCGCCACCCGCGTCCCTTCAGATCTGTGTAGCCTTGCCCAAACAAAACATATCTTCCAGGGCCCCACTCCTGATGATGATGAGAAGGAGGATCCACAAATGAAGCAGGGCTGGCTTAATACATTTCAAAGTAAGCAAAACAATATACTTCAGTTTCAAAAGAATTGTATGGAGTGTGGGGGAGAGAAAGAGATCACTTAGTCCAGAGCCTAAAATTACCTAACTACACCAAACGCATATCATAAGGGGATTAAAAGAATCAGATCCACTAAGTCTCTAAAAATTGCACCATCAACTTTTGATTGTAGGAAAGACAACGGCCCTTCCCAGTGGTCTCCCCAACACAGAGAGAACATCTGCCTGGCCCGGGCTCATCTTGATGTACGTTTCAAAAAATATTCATGGGATTGCTAGTGGATGGGTGGGTGCACCCCCCCCCCCACATGCTCTCAGCAACCTCTCCCCATGACTTCCAGCACCAGAATAAATTATGTGCACACACATACACACTCGCATAATACACCCTGTCTAATTCACCATTTCTGGTTGCAAATTGGCATAGAATTCCAGCATCTTCTTGGCAGCACAGAATATTGACAGCTGTCTATGACTCTCACCTCATTCATTTCTCATGGCAAATACAGTTCCTTAGGGTCACAAGGGCTTCAGGCAAAGTTAATGTTCTTTCTACCATCACACAGACACACATGGCCAGTGCTTTTCCCCCTAAAATAATTGTTTACTCTCATTTTCTGACTTATATTGAAATACTGCCCCTCAATGAGGCCAAACTTAATATTCACAAAATGTTTAGGGGCATGCGTACCCCTGTGTCCCATCCCCCCGAAAAAAGCACTGCATGTGGCCTTGGAATAATTTGAGCCAGGGCTCTCCAGAATGCCAAGGACTGATTTTGGCAATCAGATTGTGTTTGGGACATTTGTGGTCAATTTTGTATTGTTTTGTCTCCATCCTGTAAACCTAAGACTCTGTGACTTTATGGTGTACCATGGAAGACCCACCAGCCAGCCCAAAAGGGAGAGAGATCAGATGCAGACTGGAGGGTATTACTTCCAAACAGGCTCAAGTCCTTTCCTGTCACCAGTTAGAAATAAAACAAAGGTAGTGGAGGATAGAAAGAGCCAAGGAAGTGTAGTGGTTAGGAGTGTCAGACTAGGACAAGCAGAGCAGGGTTCAAATTGGCCATAAAGCTCACTAGGTGACTTTGGGCTAGTCAGGATCTCTTCTTAGCCTGATCTACTGTACCTTACAGGGTTGCTTGTAGATGCAAAATAGGGATGGTGTGATGCACGTATACGACCTTGGGCCCCTTGAAGGAAAGGCAGGCTATAAATGCAATAGATAAATAAAATAGCTCTTAAAAAACTCTCTTTACATGGGTTTGGTCCTCCTGACTGGTAGATATTCTTGGGCTAAGTTGCTGCTACTGGAGTGGACATTTCTCTTTACATCCATTTTTCTGCTCTTCTTTGCCAGTAAAGAGTTAAGGCTTCCAGCTCTTGCTTGCCTGCTTGGACTATTGTCCTTTTGAATCTATTATTTCCTTCTGAAGGATTAGTGAAACTAGGCTTTGGCTCAGCCACTTGCCAGACCGGTTCTTCACCTTTCTTTCTTTCTTTCTTTCTTTCTTTCTTTCTTTCTTTCTTTCTTCTGTATTTCTGTAACCTAGTCTTTGTTTTGAGGGTACTAATTTCCTCTCCAGCTTAGCACGAATCTTCATTTCAATATTGGAACAAATAATTATTCTCTCTCCAAGACTGTCACTATTTTTAGGGTGGGATTTAGTGACAAGACAGGCAAATTCAAACTGCAGAGTTGATTGGGAGGTCATGCACAACTAATCTGCTTCCCCAAAGGATTGGGCTTTTTGCAACAAGGAAAGTGACTGGAAGATGCACTAGAACAGGCGAGACAACACTTGTTTTGACCTCTTGATGATGATAATAATAATAATAATAATAATAATAATAATAATAATATCTTTATTGTCATTGCCCCCTCTCGGGGACAACGAAATTATTTGGCTGCTCCATCCACCCAGGTAGGGCACTCCACTCAAAATCAGAACAACTATAAAAACACTAATTAAAACAATACAGTATAATACAGCAAGGAAGATTAGATGACTTTCAAAGTCCAGGTTTCCCATTCAGGGCCGAGATCGCTCTGGAGAAGAAGCTGTTTTTGAGACGGCTCGTTCTTGTCTTCATCGTCCTGTATCTCCGTCCCGTCGAAGAGACAGTGACCAGGATGCGATGGATCTTTTACTATGTCCAGTGCTTTCCTCTGGCACCTTGTGGCATAAATCTGCTCTAAGGTGGAAAGTGGGCAGCCAACAATGCTCTCTGCTGCCTTAACAACTCTGCACAACCCCATCCTGTCCTGGGTAGTACAGCTTCCGTACCACACACATAAGCCATAAGTGAGCACGCTCTCAATGGCACAGTGATAGAAGGCAAGCAGCGGTTTCTGCGGAAGATGGTTTTTCCTTAGGATTCTCAAAAAGTACAGTCTCTGCTGCGCCTTCTTCACAAGCCCCCTTGTGCTGACACTCCAGGACAGATCCTCTTGTAATTCAATACCCAAAAATCTGAACGTTGTTACCCTCTCCACACAGACCCCATCAATCAAAAGTGGCTGGACATTGCTCTTCTGTCTCCTGAAGTCCACCACGAGCTCCTTTGTCTTCCTTGTATTTATGAGCAAGTTGTTAGCTCTGCACCACTCTGTCAGCCGCTCCACCTCATCTCTATAGTCCATTTCACCCTCCCTTTCAGAGATGAGCCCAATCACGGTTGTGTCATCTGCAAATTTGACAACCCTATTACTAGGGTGAGCAGCGACACAATCGTACGTGTAGAGAATATCCCTGCAAAGTGCAACTTCCCTGAAAAGTGCAAACAATCAGAATGAATGCTCATTAAATAGCCAGTGTAGTCAAATCTTCCTGCAAACAAATCAAGGTGAATTCCCAGTAAACAGGTCATCTGGAAACACCCTCACTGACATAGGGTGTCTTCCAACAAATGGAAGACACCCTATGTAGAGCAGAAACAAACTGGGATGTGTGTGTGTGTGCGTCTGCATGTGCATGTGCATGCGTGCTAGCAATGGTAGTTGTTGTTGTTTAGTCGTTTAGTCGTGTCCGACTCTTCGTGACCCCATGGACCAGAGCACGCCAGGCACTTCTGTCATCCACTGCCTCCCGCAGTTTAGTCAAACTCATGCTGGTAGCTTTGAGAACACTATCCAACCATCTGTTTTGCAACCATCTCGTCCTCTGTCATCCCCTTCTCCTTGTGTCCTCCATCTTTCCCAACATCAGGGTCTTTTCCAGGGAGTCTTCTCTTCTCATGAGGTGGCCAAAGTACTGGAGTCTCAGCTTCAGGATCTGTCCTTCCAGTGAGCACTCAGGGCTGATTTCCTTAAGAACGGACATGGTCGATCTTCTTGCAGTCCATGGGACTCTCAAGAGTCTCCTCCAGCACCAGAATTCAAAAGCATCCATTCTTTGGCGATCAGCCTTCTTTATGGTCCAGCTCTCACTTCCGTACATCACTACTGGGAAAACCATAGCTTTAACTATATGCACCTTTGCCGGCAAGGTGATGTCTCTGCTTTTTAAGATGCTGTCTAGGTTTGTTATTGCTTTTCTCCCAAGCAATGGTAGATGCTCATGCAAATTCTTCTACAGTAAATTGAATCTGCTTGCAAATAATCAAATTTATATCAGTGCTCAAATTATGTGGCGGGAGGAAATGTGGGGTGCCTAATGAAATCTACAAGTTCCCTTGATCTCCTTCCCAATTTTATCGAAATCATGCCCCCCTGTAGCCTTCAAAAATAGTATCTAAGAGGGCTGTCAAAACCGGTAAGGTGCCTAAGGTTAGGAATAGGTTGGGATTCCTAACTAGCGGTGCAGCCAGAATCTTACAAAGCCTCCTTTATTCCAAAGAAATGTAGTCGCAATTAAGCGCCATTGATATGTGGGGCTTAATCAAAAGCATGACGAATGTTCTCTGGGTTTAAGCCAATAAGCATATGTAATGGATTTGGCAAGTTCTAATAGGCACACTGTAATGCCCTGTTTTGAAAAAGTCTGCTACCTTCTTTTTAGACTACAGATTCCTTCTGATTCTGATCATGTTGTGAGTGATGCTGTGTGTGTAGTACAAGCATAGGCAAACTCGGCCCTCCAGATGTTTTGGGACTACAACTCCCATGATCCCTAGCTAACAGGACTAGTGGTCAGGGATGATGGGAATTGTAGTCCCAAAACATCTGGAGGGCCGAGTTTGCCTATGCCTGGTGTAGTCAAATGCCACCACCCTCCAAAAGAGGGAGATATCAGCAGGCTTGGGGGAAGCTAGGGGTAAACCGGCCCAAAGAGAACTGAATATGCCTGCTGGTCCAGGAATGCTGACTGACTGTTGAAGGCAGGGAGGCGGGGGACATGATGGACTGAGTGGGATTTTGAACAGGGTGTACTGCACGCTGCAACATTTTGTTGCAGGACTCACTTATAGGACAGTGTTATTTGCAGCAGCCTTTCAGAACGTAAGGCTTAAATATATTCAGACAACTGCCATGTTTTTCAGGGTGATCACCTGATTTGGAAAAAATGTTGAGAATGTGATATTTGGATTGGTACTTGGTACTTTTCGATTATTTTAATTCTCCTGTGTGCTATCAACTGTTTGTAAAGAATACTTTTATATGGCGCACAGTACATGTGATCCAGGGAGCCCTTTGTGTTTTGCACACGTTTAAACACATGGTTTAACTTTAAACAAATAAATGAAACAACTGGAACGTTATTGTTTAACATTAATGCCATCACAAAAGCTGTACATTTCAATATTGCTGCAAAAAGAGACAGTGTCCCTCAGTCAAATTTGAAAACATTGAAGGTCTTTCAAAAGGAATTTGAAGTAAATAATGTGTTTTGAGTGTCTTTTAAAGTGAATTGATATGTATAGAGAGGGATTATGGAAGAGACAGTTAAATAATGAATTAAAAAAAAGAAAGATCTGGGAGTGAACTCTGTCTAGAAATTATGCCTAATTCCGTATGTCTGGAAGCCTGCTTCCTAGTCCCAGGTTTGTGGGAGTCCGCTGCAGGTATTCAATAGTGAGGTTCACGTGCTCAGAGCACAGTATTTTCCCCATACTTTGCACTAACATGTTCACAGCTATCAGTGTTAATCGGTAGCAGACAGCCGTTCTGGTCTGATGTCACAACGGAACTGGGCAGCCTTGGTGGGCTTTAGCGCATAAGAAAAAGCAAAAATGCAACCATCTTTCCCTATCATTGCATTTTTATGCAAAGGGACGGGGAGAATGAGAAGCTCTGGCTTCTGAATTTCTGCCTGCTAAGCTTCAAGGGCCGATACTAGAATAAAAGTATTATTAATTGGATTAATTGTGGTTTGGCTTAAATCTTCACCCATATCCAACCCTTTCAAGGCTGATCTTGCTCTCCGCTGAAGGGATCTGGTTGATCTTAATTCACCTCTATATGCCACGCGGATGAACACGTCAGTACTAATTTAGCACGCATGCAGAAACCGACACACGATGCTCAGCCTGCGGCTTTCGAGCGCCACCTGCTGGCAAGCCGCTGCCACTGACCCTTTTCTCTCCCGGACTTCCCCTTCTTCCTTATTAGTAAATTCCCGCCAGCCAATCAGGAAGACGGGTGCGTGGCCTTGTTACAGCTCCCTCATTTGGTTTCGCAAAAAACGGGTGGTCATTGATTGGCTGCGGCGGGGCAGCCCTAATCCTGCGTCCGTGCCGATTGGCTGTCGGTGGCGCGGAAGGCCGGCGTTACGAAGAGGGGGGCCGGTAGCTCTTTCACGTCGGACGCAGTAGAGACCATGCAGGTGGGACAGACCATTTAATAAATAAAGCGGGGGGAGAGGGGAGGGGGAGGCGTTGCTAAGCGACCAACGGCTTGGCGTGGTTGCCAGGATCCTCCCGTGGTTCCTTCCCATGCGAGAGTATCCCCGACTCTTTGATGCTTAGAAAATTCCCTTTTCCCAGACCCAGCCACCACACCCCGGTGCTTGTCTCCAATATGAAAGGCACTATCTCTTTCCCCTGGCAGCCCTTTCTCCTCATCCCAGGCGTGCAAGGAATCTTGGGTGCAATTTCTTAGCATTTGGGGGAAATAAGAGTGCCCCTGGGTGCGTGCAGACTGCCGGGCTCTACACATGTTTAGAGGCATTCTCTTCTTTAAAAACAACTCCAGAGTTGAGCTCTCTCTCAAATTATGCCACTGCCACTGACTTAAAAGACCTCACTAATTGGTAAACTAAGAAAATCTTTAATAAAAACATTTTTTTTAATTAAAAAAGACCTCACTAATTAGGGAGACACTCCTACCACCACCCCAACAAGTTCTCAAAAGCTTTCTTAACTTTATTGTACTAACCCTATTTATCTTGTAGGTTATTCCAATCTGCACCCCAATTTAATTATCCCCCCTACCCCAATATGATAACATTCCCTGTGCATATTGGAGAATGTGATGCTAATGACCCCATATCAAGATGAAGGTCCATGCTGCTTTGTGGAAGTGAGTTGTGGGTAACTTACACCTGCCAGGAGCTATTCCTTAACGAATTCCACATGCCAGGAAGATTTTGGACATCACATGGCAGGACAGAGTCTCAAGATGTGTTCTCCCAGTGGACACACATGTCCCATGTGTGTTTGAGGCAGTATTTTCTAAATGTTAAAGAGTTCTCCATGTGAGCACACTATGAATGCATTGGCTGTATAAAGTCTGAAGCATCTTTGCTTGTCTGAAAGTTAGGAGAAGATCCAATTCAAGCTGCTGGTTTTGACCGGTTATGCCCTAAACTATTAGTACATGACATACCTGGAGTTCCACATCCATTCCTGTGTTCCACTGTCGTCTCTTAGTCTACTAAAAGTAGTTAGGAATTATTGCAGTCTTCCTATGCATAATGTAGACCATTGCAACCGTTGTCTTTTTAAAGTTCTTTCATAACTGGAGCCAGGGTTAAGCAGGTAATATGCTTATTTTAGATCAATATAATGTTTTAGTAAGTTAATATATAATTGCATACTGGTGCTTTTGGACTCTGGTTTTTATATTGTTACCTTCAACCGGGTCTCTAGATGGTGTGTGTGTTTATGTAGAAATTCAGCAAGTCAATAAAGTAGATAACTTCATTGGTCTTTCGTTTTCCTTGGGACTTCTCACTCTCTCTTTGTATTTCAACAGGACTATCAGAACTTGCCAATTGACATACAGACTAGCAAGCTGCTTGGTATGTCTCTTCTCAGTCATATCAAAAAGAAAAGAGGAGGGGAAATGGAGGGCAGCTCTATCTTAAAGTTGCTGGGCGATCACTTCTTAAAAGGGCGGATATTTATTTTAAAACCCTGCCCGTTACAGTGAAGTAGATTCCTTGGGATAGGAAGTGGCCCTCTCATGTGTTTAATGCGGCTGCTTCCCTTCTGCAGATTGGCTAGTGGACAGGAGACACTGCAGCCTGAAATGGCAAGGCCAGGTCCGCACCGTCCGAGAGAAGATTGTCTTGGCCATGCAAGACATGCCTGAAAATGAAGAGATCAAGCAGCTTCTCTCTGGTTCCTGTGAGTATTTGTGATAGCTAGCCATGGGGAAAAATTCGGAACATAGGAAAAAACCATATGTTCAGTAAGAGTTTCAGACAGGGAACATTTCAAGCCCTATCTGGGTATGTGGTTCTTCTTCATTCAGATTTCTCAGCCCTGAGCACATCAAGTGCCTGGGATTTTCCTGGCCTTTTTAGGGGAAAGAAGATGAAACTCACAAAAGAGTCATCAGAATCTCACAGTCCTCTTCTCTCTGATTGCAGATATTCACTATTTTCACTGCCAGCAGATTGTGGAAATCCTTAAGCGGACAGAAGCCTCCACGAAAAACATCTTTGGCCGTTATTCTTCTCAGCGTATGAAGGCAAGTGAGCATGGAGGGAAAGAGTTACATCTGTAGCCCCTCTTCCAAGGACCGTTCCTATGGGGTCTGTGCAAGCTCTGCAGTGTGGATATCTGTGGAGATGGGGGACGGGGAAAGAAAGCCTAGACCCAGGGGTAGTGCTACCCTACAGATGTTGGTGGACTACAGTTCCTGTCATCTCTACCATGCTGAACAATACAACACAACACGATGGCCAATAACAATGGCACTAAACACCATTTATAGACTAATACAAATGATCAGAAATTAGAACCAAAGTCTTGAAAACTTCACCAGTCGCGGTAGAAAAATTCAAAAGTTTGGTATATACAACCTGTCACCAAATCGCCGGAACAGAGTTTCCGGATAACCAATGTGTTTCGTTCTTACAAGTCTGGCTGATGAAGCATTGAATGAAACACATTGGTTATCCGGAAACTCTGTTTTGGCAGTTTGGTGACAGATTGTATATATCAAACTTTTGAATTATTCTACTGCGACTGGTGAAGAAGATTTAGAGACTTCGGTTGTAATTTCTGATCATTTGTATTAGTCTATAAATAGTGTTTAGTGCCATTGTTATTGGCCATCGTGTTGTGTTATATTGTTCAGCTTGTCTATATTGCAACACAGGGGTCTGTTTACGGATCTCTACCATGCTGGCTGGGGCTGATGAGAGTTGACGGGTAAAGTGTGCATATAAATGCATGTATTAATGGAAGCAACACACAAAATGCATTGAATTAGGAGAAGCTGCATTGTAAAAATGGGTATATTAGATAAAACTTGTTACAAAAATGTGCATATTAGGAGAAATTGACACTAAAATGCAGATGAATTTTCATGGGGACCTCTTTTTTGGTGGGTGGGAATCACAAACTGATGTGGAAATGTAGAAAACTGATTTTACGATTTAAAAAGAGAGAGAGAGAATGGAAAATTAACATATTCCCTAGTTCCTACTCATCCCCCCTCTCTTATCCTGTCTCATTTTCCCAGGACTGGCAAGAAATAATATCTCTGTATGAAAAGGATAACACCTACTTGGGTAAGACAACCTCCATGTGTGGCACAGAGACACACACACACCGTCTGGCCATAGTGTGTGTCCATAGTGTGAGAAATAGCAATAACTCATTTCTGTGAGCAGTTTTCATTTTGGGTCCTTGTCAGTTTTGTACTTGAACTCTTCATACCACTAAATATCCTCAAAGTAGAACCATAAAATTGTAGAGTTGTCCTCTAATCCAACTTCCTGTAATGCAGGAATCTCAGCATGTGGTTCCCCGTCCAACTTGAAACCATATTGGACCCTGCTTAGCTTTACAAATATGCTAGCAATTTTATTGCTGCACCACTAAGAGGCACTACTATTTTAGTCTTCCTGCCAGGAAAGGAGCAAGTACCAGTAGCCACTTCTCTTTATAACAAGTGCGGGGAACCTGCACCTTCCAGGTGTTACTGGACTCCAACTCCCATCAGCCTCAGCCAACATGACCAATGGTTAGCAATGATGGGAGTTGTAGTCCAGCAACTTCAGAAGGGCTGCAGGTACCCCCTCTTTGACTTCCTGGATCAGACCAAGGATCCGTTTAGCCTAGCACTCTGCCTTCCACAGTGTCGCAGCCAGATGGCCGTAGAAGGCTCACAAGCCAAGTACAACGTGGAGAGTCATTCCTTCTTTGTCACAGCACAGAAATGAAAAAGATTCGGAAGACTTGGAAAACAGCAAACTCGGGCTCTAGTTCTAATAATGACCAGCTGGAATGGAAAGGCAGCACAATGACCACGTACATACGCAATAGACAATCTTTACAGAATTCCTTCAAACCATAATAAGTACAAAATGAAATCTTTAGTCTCTTTAAATGAAGCAAGGAACCAGATTTTGTACAATGAAAGACAAGCTGTCTTTCATCGTACAAAGTCTGGTACCTCGCTTCATTTAAAGATTGTTTGTTGCGTATGTACATGGTCATCATGTTGCAACACAGGGGTTTGGAATGGAAAAGCATTCAAGGAGAGGAGGAGCCAAAACTTGCTGATCTCTTAGCTCAGTGGCCCTGCTTCCCTTCTCTTCCTCCTCCTGCTACAGCCTGGTGCAATGATTGCAGTGAGGTGGCGTTTGATGGCAGGAGAAGCCTGTTGGAGCTGACATCTCAGCAGAAAGTGGCTCTGCTTCCTCTGCTGAAGCCTGATGTACTGGATAAAGCTTGTCCGTTACAAACGGGGTGCAGGATTTTATAGGGTGCGAGTTAAGCTGCGGTGAGCTACCCTAGATCCGCTAAAATGTACACGTAACACTCAACCTGCGGTGTCTTTCCTTCTTCTGCAGTAGAACTGGCCAGCCTCCTGGTGCGGAATGTCAACTACGAGATCCCATCGCTCAAGAAGCAGATCAGCAAGTGCCAACAACTGCAGCAGGAATATAGCCGCAAGGAGGAGGAGTGCCAGCTGGCGGCTGCCGAGACGAGGGAGCGCTTCTACAGCTCCTGCAAGCAGTATGGCATTACGGTACAGAGCGTGCCTCTCCCCTCAAGTCCCACCACTCTTAATTGCTTTTGTGATTAATGGCAGAATGCCAGTCCTGGTCAGAGCCATGGAAGTGCCCCTCAAACCTTTTTTGCTGCCTGAACGATAGTCATCAGGACCAGCCTCAGGAGTCAGCATGGATGAGTACCTTGCTAAGGTGCACAGCTCAACATGTGGACATGTGGCCCCAAGCCATTTCCTGGCTGGCAATCTGAATGGCTTGTGGTTAAACCCAGCCCTGTTTTGCAGCCAGCGCTGTCCAGGCATTCTGTCAAAATAACTCGTTCTGTGCCTTGGAGCTTCAAATACTGCACTGAAAATGAACAGTACTAAACAAAATCAGTGCAGGTGTGATTGTTCTGTGATACTTTCCTCAATTTGCCTCATTCATTCAGATTTAGTAGTACCTAAACTATTTTAACTGGAGATGTTAGAAGAGAAATGATGGCAAGAGGGAGGCTGGGCTTAACCTGAACCAGGCCTTAGGCCTGAAACCCATTCTCAGCCCTAGCAGAGAATGGAAGGATATAAAGAAGGCTATGTTTCTGAGTGCCTGTTTCTCATTGCTTGGTGGCCATTGCAAGACCCTGCAGATCTAGGTTTAAGGAGAATGACTTCTAGGTTACAGAGCATTACTTCCAGAAACCTTTGAGTATCTTTACTCCTATTGAGAAGGAATAGAGGGGATTCATAGGTAATATATAGGAATATAAATTCTAGCCCTTAAATGCTGAAGCATCATGTAGACATTGCCTGTTTTCAGATATATTTTGCCACCATAGTGGCTAGGAAATTGCTTTTCAGCAATCCAGGCCAAGCAGAATTATGCTGTGCACAGAATCTCAAAGGATTAACAGCACCGTCTTTCAATTTCTCCCAGCACTGCCATGGTCAGCTATCTAGCATATCTTTTCCTCTCTGCATTGTCCTGCCTTATTGGTCTGTTGGTTGTTCACCTTATTTTGCTTCATATTATTGAGATTCTGGACTTCCAGTTCTTTTTTTTTTAAAGCAAGTTTCTATACTTTTTGGATAAAAATTTGGAAATGTGCGGGCAGATTCAGAGGAAAGCTCTGAAACCTTCCGGGGGCTTGGACAGACTTTCTCTTGAGTAACAAAAAGTCTTGTAGCACCATAGAGACTAAGAAATGTATTATGGTGTAAGCTTTTGTGAACCAGAGCTCACTACATCTGATACAAGCCTCTTGGGCTTGTCGATCAGAAGGTCGGCGGTTCGAATCCCTGCAACGGAGTGAGCTCCTATTGTTCTGTTCCAGCTCCTGCCAACCTAGTGGTTCGAAAGCATCCCGGTGCAAGTAGATAAATAGGTACCGCTGCGGCAGGAAGTTAAAGGCGATTCCATGCACTCTGACTTCCATCACGGTGTCCCATTGCGCCAGAAGTGATTTATTCATGCTGGCCACATGACCCGGAAAGCTGTCTGTGGACAAACGTCGGCTCCCTTGGCCTGAAAGCGAGATGGGCACCACACCCCATAATCGCCTTTGATTGGACTTAACCATCCAGGGGTCCTTTCCCTTTTTTAAAAAAATTACATCTGATGAATGGAATGCGATCCTCAGTTGTCAGTTATAGATACACAGTGGTTTAAAGTGGGGCAGGGAAAAGGGTGAATGTAAAGGTTGGACTTTAAGTGGCAATGAGATGCAGAAATATAGGTAAAGGTAAAGGGACTCCTGACCATTAGGTCCAGTCGTGACTGACTCTGGGGTTGCGGTGCTCATCTCACTTTATTGGTTGAGGGAGCCGGCGTACAGCTTCCAGGTCATGTGGCCAGCATGACTAAGCCGCTTCTGGCGAACCAGAGCAGCACACGGAAACGCCGTTTACCTTCCCGCCAGAGCGGTACCTATTTATCTACTTGCACTTTGACGTGCTTTTGAACTGCTAGGTTGGCAGGAGCAGGCACCGAGCAACAGGAGCTCACCCTGTCGTGGGGATTCGAACCGCCGACCTTCTGATCAGCAAGTCCTAGGCTTTTGTGGTTTAACCCACAGCGCCACCCGCATCCCTAAGTATAGAAATATAGTCTGTGTCAATTCAATTGGAGCTTAAATGTATACAAAACAATCCTTCACAGCAGCAGTGATTTGTGAGAACACCATCATATTGAACAGTGTCTGACTGGTCTTATATCTCTGTTGTTTTCAGGGGGACGACGTACGCCAGGAGCTTCTGGCTTTGGTGAAAGACCTGCCATCACAGCTTGATGAGACTGGGGCTGGCGCCAAGGGGCTTTTGGAAGCCATCAACCTATACCAGGCCTGTGTGCAGTTTGTGTGCGACAGGTAGGGGCTAGTAAGCTGAGAAGGTTCTAGAATTCTTTTTTTTTTTTGCTTTGCTTTGCTTTGCTTTGCATGCCAAAGGACCTGTAGGTGTGACGGGTGTGCAGTCCCCAGAATCTCTGGTTTAGAAGGATCTGAGAATGCAGCATTGTGAAGGAGTGCTGCCTGAACCCTTGAATTGCAGCTGCTGGTTGCAGTAGACAGCACTGGGCTCTGTGGACCAACTGGGGTGACTCACTAGGGCAACATCAAAGCATCTAGGACATGTAACAGGCAGGGGTCGGGGAGAACTTTTCTTCTGGCTGCATTCCCTCAGGGGTCATGGGCCACATGGCTGTGGTGGGTGGGGTCAAAGCCCAAAGTGGGCAGAGCCCAGAGCCAAAGATGGGTGGGATCTGCAACCTTGCTGGATTCCATTGCAATTGATCTCTGCCACCATCTTCTATATAGGGCTGCTTTCAGTTTGCAAGCATAGGCAGCCACCGATTTAGGCGTAACCAAATGACTCACGATCGTGCACATGGCACCGAACCTGGAAGTAGCCCTCAAATGCCACAAAGACATCACAAAAATGATTGTGTGTTGTAATGGTTCTAGGGGTTGCTCGTGCGTAAACCGGTGCAACGCCTGGCTGGGTTGCCTGAGTGAACCTTTTCTGTCCAGACAGCCACTCACCCGTAGCTTTCTCAATCGCTGGCAGAATCCGTCAGTGGGCGTTTCTTGAACTTCTTCCAGCAAAGAAGCTCTTTGACGCCTAGTCTCCTCCTACTCTCCCTGCGCGGAAGCCTTCTGCGCAAGGAGGGTGTAGGCAGCGGAGGACCCTTACTCTCCCCGCTGGTCCCTGGCAAGGAGTCATGGGACCGCCTCGCCGATTCCTCCATCTGCCCCCCTTCTCCACTGGTGCTACGCTGATTCTCTTCCCCAGAAGATGGGCTGCCTCTCCCCATCCCGGGACGCTCTCTGGGACCCCTCCAGAGCCCGCTCTCTCCCTCCGGCCCTGATGGCAGTTCCCTGACATGTGTATTTGAAACTGTGGGCAGCATTAAGATAAATTCAACAGTGTAAATAAATTTTGATGGGTGTAATAATGGAATACTATGTGGTTTCGTTTATATAAAATATGCAGGGATTTATGTTTTGCAAAATGAACTGTGGAAAGAGAAGAATGGAAGGCATTGATATTTTAAGGTTGTTTGAATGAGTATTCTAAAACGTAAAACAGAAAATTTAATAAAAATTATGGAAGAAATAATAATAAAGACGTCACAAACAAGAGGCGGAGTAGGCTTACGAGTGCTCCGCTGACAGACGCAGGGGTCTGGAACATAACCCCCGTGCAAAATGAGAATTACCTCTATCAAGAGATATTCTTTAATTTGCTAACTGCAGCAAGTTGCAGTCACTATAAGGCAGTCTTGAGCCCAGGGACAGATGTCTTGACTGCCTGCATTTGCTTGCTGATCTCTTGCCTTCCAGTTCCGCAGAGCAGGTTGTCCCCTTACTGAGACACGTGCAGGCTCTGGGCAACACCACCGTGTATGAGTGGAGGCGAGGGGTGAAGCCAACTGCAGTGGAGCGGCCAAAGGCTGTGGAAGTGAAGGAAGCCGTCGAGGAGGATGCGGTATGTCCATTTGGGGAAGGGAGTCAAAGTGGGTGCAGTGGGATGTAAACAATTTGTACCCCTCTGCCAGCGGGTAAAGGTAATTGACGGAGGGCTTGTCCAACCCATTGCTTGCTTAAAGGTAAAGGGACCCCTGACCATTAGGTCCAGTCGTGACCGACTCTGGGGTTGTGGCGCTCATCTCACTTTATTGGCCAAGGGAGCCGGCGTACAGCTTCCGGGTCATGTGGCCAGCATGACTAAGCCGCTTCTGGCAAACCAGAGCAGCGCACGGAAACGCCGTTTACCTTCCCGCTGGAGTGGTACCTATTTATCTACTTGCACTTTGACGTGCTTTTGAACTGCTAGGTTGGCAGGAGCAGGGACCGAGCAACAGGAGCTCACCCCGTCACGGGGATTCAAACTGCCAGCCTTCTGATCGGCAAGTTCTAGACTCTGTGGTTTAACCCACAGCGCCACCCGCGTCCCATTGCTTGCTTAGGACGGCAAGAATACAGTGCTAACGTGCCTAGGTAGGGAGCATTCTGACTACGGAATAGTGTCAGCCTATCCCCACGAATTTGGGACGAAGCATACGAATGCAAGAATTGCTTTGTTGGATCAGGCAAAATGCCGCCTAGTCAGGATTGTGTTTTCTGTCAGCAGATTGACTGGGGCGACTTTGGAGACGGAGCGGAGTCGGCGCCTGCCCCTGAAGTGGTTGATTATGGGATCTCCGTTGAAGAAGGAAGTGAGGAGATAGACTGGGGTATTTCTCTGGAGTCAGATGCCCAAGTGAGTGTCTACCATATCTGCCTGCCTCTATATGCAGACAGCGCTTGCATGCAGTTTGATTGTACATGTGCAGGGCACTGTGGAGACGAGCAGCTACAGCGCTATAATACTGTTACGTGTCACCCCAATCTCTTGAGCGGTAAGAGGTTTCACGGGTGCCTGCGCTTTACCCAGGGCTCAGTTTCCTTGGAATGAAGGTCAGTGGAGACTGTGGTGTCTTTAGGGTATATGGTTTAATTGACACATTTCTACAGCCTGAGCATAGGACAGAGGGGCTCGCAGGGTTAACATTCCCATAGAACTTAGGTTTTGAAGGTAGGAGTCCCAAAGTCCAGCACAGAGCAGGGCATATATCCATCTCTGCAACTTTCTAGCATCCAGCTTCGACTCATGCACAAAACAACTATTGTTCATCTACGTAAGTGGCAACTAGGTGAGGGATGTTGGGGAAGTCTCACCCATTTGTCCTATGGCACAGAGCAACTTCTTTGGATATGCTAAATTGTGGTACTTAACTATCCAGCCGAAGCCATTTCCTTGACAGAGGAACTGGTTTGGCAATCTTCCTCTTATGCATTCTACCCTCACAGATACAGGGTCCCCAAAACTGGAAGGGACTCGGGGTATCGTCGAGACTGACCTCTCACAACAATAGTTTATAACCATTACAGTGGAACCTCTACTTACGGACGTAATCAGTTCCAGAAGTCCGCCTGTAAGTCGATCCGGGTCACTGGTAGAAACGCCGTTGTGTGCAGGCGGATTCGGCGATGGCATGCGTTTGCGCATGTGCAGACGGCGGCAGCCGCTTCTGCACATACACAAATGGCAGAAGCCGCTTCTGCGTGTGCATGAATCACAGCAAACCCGGTATTTACTTCCGGGTTTGCCATGGTCGCAACTTGGATCGGGCCAAGTAGAGGCGGTTGTAAGTAGAGGTTCTACTGTATAAGTCAATAACATATTTTTAAGGTGTTCCTTTGCAAATGTATGGACCAGAAACTTGACACACACACACACACAGGAAAAGAGAGAGAGAAAGAGATGAAGACTTTGGCCTGCCTGTTTGACATACTGTCATATATCGTGATCACAACTGTCCTGACTTCAGGCATCCATGCAGATACTAGTCACTGAACTATTCCCCTTCTATAGGAGAGCAGCACTGCAGCCATAGACTGGGGAGATGGGAGTGATGATGCAGCTCAGATCGTGGTGTTGGAGGCTGGCAGTGAGGGTAAGCACCTCTAGCGACCCCTTTCTGGAAGGAGGTGAATATGCACACACGCTAAAAAGGGCTGGGGTGAAAATTGTCAGGAAACAAGGCTAAAAGTCTGATAACGAGCTGCATAAGGCAATTGGAAAAGCGGACTCCATCTCAGGACTCCTGCAGGATGTGGCGAGTACCACTTGTTGATTTGTAAAAAGAGAGTTTCCGGGGATCAGGTCTGTGTGGAAGCCACACCTCTTGGCACAGAGTCCCTGCTCTTTGACCCACTGATTCTCCTCTAGAAATACCCTCTAGTCCTGGCTTCCTCAACCTTGGCCCTCCAGATGTTTTTCGCCCTACAACTCCCACAATCCCTAGCTAGAAGGACCAGTGGTCAGGGATGATGGGAATTGTAGTCTCAAAACATCTGGAGGGCCAAGTTTGAGGAAGCCTGCTCTAGTCCATATTAAGTGTTTCTACCTCCACCTCCAAACTGCTCTCTAAAGTGGAAGCAAGTGTGAGCAAGGGGGAAAACAGCAAACCATGAGGGCAGCTGTGGGAGGGGTTAAGTTTCTCTCCCTTCTTCAGTTCCTCCTTGGCAAATAAATATAACAGGTTGTTTTGTCCTGAGTCAGGGAGTGGGGGAAAAGGGGAACAAAGCATACACAAGAGGGCGCTGTTGGATATGTGTTTTCTGCTCCTGCAATGGGATTCTTGCACGCAAGCCAGCCTGTGTTCACCCCAATATACTCTTTCCTCGTTGTATTTGTTTGATTTCTTTTTTTCCAGTTGTCCTTTGTTGTCTTAGTAGTTCCCCGCCCTGTGCATTAACGGTCCTGACACCTACCAGTTGGTACCCGTTATACTCTCAGGCAGGCCGTTGTCCTAGCTCCAAATAGTGGACTGCAGCAGCATCACCGTTTGCAACTAGGTTTTCTTTTGCAAGCATATTGAAGTTGACCATGTAAAGAGAATGGCAGATGGAATAATTTGAATATGTGGAATTGGCGAAGATGACAGCGAAAATTAGGAATCAGCCAAACCGAAAGTTTAACAAGGAATGGGATGTTTTCAGAATGTATTTGAAAGGACATTGTTCCCGCATGAAATATTTAACATGCTTCGATTAACTCTCGAAATATAATATCTTATGTTAGAAATATACAATTAAAAAAATAGTTCATGCTAAGTCAAACATTATATAATAGACAGTTACTAAGGAATCAGAGGACCTATGTTGAGGTTGATGGAAGTCACAACATAAAGAAGAAAGCGATCTTATGTTTATGTAACAATTTTTGTGTGTGTTGGATGTTTTGTTTCTTTTTAGTTTTTGTTTGTTTGTTTTGTATAGTGTTGTTTGGATGTTATAAATAAAACTAATAAAGAGTAATTGGAAAAAAGAAAAAGTTGAAATTTTAAAACGAGAAAGCTGAAAGGATTGGAGGCTTGGAGGCTGCTGGATTCTGGATTCCATTTTATATGAGGCAATTCCTCATAGCAAGGGAGGAAGAATCAGTGCAGAGGCCCACTTGCAAGTGCATCTATTGCATAGTTTGCCTCTTGAAACGGCAGCCTTGGGATTTGGCACTCCCGCCTGCCGTTGTAGGTGGGGAAATCAAAGGCAAGACTGGCAAGTCAGTTCACCTTCTGCGTTGGTGCAGCAATCACGAAGGACTTTGCCAGGAAGTTAATACTTTTCAAATAAGGCGCTGACTTTCTCAGGACAAAGTCTGGAAGTTGAGTCTGAGTTAAGGGCACTATCCAGGACCGGGTGAAGACCGCACCAGCTCTTTCTGATAGGTCCTGGGATGTGCAGGGGCAGGGAACAAGGGAGATAGCTGACAAAAGTCTCCACATCCTATGATTCCAGGCCCAGAATTTTCAGATGCACCCTTGACTTGTGGAACATGGGTGTGAGGATGGTTCATGGCAGTTGTTGCAAGTAAGAACTGAAAGCAACTCGCTGGTGTGCTGCCTTGCCCTGATACATGGAGAAATCCTTGCTGCTGTATAAAATGCTGCTCCGTTGTTACTTAAAATTGGACCCTTAGGAGAGCATCTTCCCTATGACAACCTGGGATTGCCTGTTACAAAAGAACTAACAAAATCAAAGTTCTGCATTTTAAACCTAGTTCTTGTGCCAAGGAAAGCTAGATTCTGCAACCTATACAAATGGTGCAGAATTAAGCATATTTGCATGTATTATTTGCTTAATCTTGCATCATTTCCTCTTGGTTTTTTCCCCTAGCTGTTGAGAGTGGAAAGAACTCTGTGGTCTACTGAAGTCTAGCTCATCTCACTGGTCTTGTGGTTTCTGAGATATACCAGGCATTTCGCAAAATTTCCAGTTGGGTTTTGTAGCTATAAGGGCTGGCTGGCTGGTTGTGTTTTTGTTTTGAGATGAAGGCTGCAATTCTCAGGATGGAGGATTCTGCGTCCAGCACCAGGTCCCCTCCTTGTGCAGCATTTCCCATTTGCAAATCCTGCTGACGGTGTGGAACAGTATTAAATTGTAACATCATCTGATTTTTAGCCTTGTTTCCCAACAAGTTTGGCCCCGACTTTCAGAATGGGGTCTTTCCATTCTATTTCTATAGGGTGGAAGTAGAAAAGGAAAGGAGAAGCTGAATTGTTACTTTAGAACTTGATATTCATTTGTAAATGAAGTCTATGAAATTTATTTATAAATGAAATCTATTTTTCTTCCCCCTCTGTTCTCTGCATCCAGCCCCAGAGGGAATTGCACGAGGACCTGATGCTCTCACCGTCCTGGAGACCCCAGAGACCAGGAATCAGTTCATTGATGAGCTCATGGAGGTAACAAGAGCTTATGCAGTGCTAAGTTCAAACCAGGGAGATTCTGTCACCTTAGATGTTGTTTGACTCCAACATCCAGAGGTGCTGAACCCCAGTGCTGAGCCAAAGGCCTGTCAGCTGGCAGATGCCCCCTAAGCCGGGATGCCAAGAGACAGATTCCTCTGAAGAAGTGGCCCTCTTTACCCCAGGGACCTTGCTGTCTCCGGCACAGGCAATGCACGGCAGGACTGGCTGAGAGAGGATGCAGAGCTAGGTTGCAGGGCATGGGACTCCCCCTTTAAGGCTCTCCATTCCGCAGGAAAGATGAAAAGCTTAGGAAGGATAGTTTGGCCAAGTACGGTAATTCGCCTGTGTGGAGTTATCCATGGTCCTGAAAT
This sequence comes from Podarcis cretensis, assembly GCF_951804945.1. Taxonomy (NCBI): domain Eukaryota; kingdom Metazoa; phylum Chordata; class Lepidosauria; order Squamata; family Lacertidae; genus Podarcis; species Podarcis cretensis. The sequence goes on along the minus strand of NC_137182.1, from coordinate 23,794,696 downwards.
TTAAGCCTGTCTCTATCTGCCAAGTGACTCTCAGGCATCAGTTGTGCCCCATGTTCAGGGCAGGACAGCTGCATCCGATCTCATGTGATTTTGAATACAGTCGTACTTTGGAAGCCGAATGCCTTGCGAGTCAAAACGTTTTGGCTCCCGAGCACCACAAACCTGAAAGTGAGTGTTTCGGTTTGTGAATGTTCTTTAGAAGCCAAACGTCCGACCGCAGCTTCCGCAGCTTCCGATTGCGTGCAGGAAGCTCCTGCAGCCAATCGGAAGCCACACCTTAGTTATCAAACATTTTGGAAGTCGGACAGACTTCCTGGAAGGATTCCATTTGGCTTCCAAGGTACGACTGTGCATCTCAGTCCTCTGGCATATCACTTCTAAGACTTGTCTGGCACGGTGGGAGCAGGGTAGAGATAACAAGACCCAAGAAACACAAGTGGTTAATTTCTAAAATGAGATGTCATGGAGCTCAAGCTTGGGTGGTGCCATCTGAGCTGGAAACTGGGAAATGAATGGGAGCTAGCTGGCCTTCAAAGACAAAGGTAGTTTTCTGCACATAGGATCGTAGAATTTTAGATATGGAAGAGACCCCGAGGGTCATCTAGTCTAACCCCCTGCAATACAGGAACCTCAATTAAAGCATCCATGACAGGAAGCCATCTAATCTCTGCTTAAAAATCTCCAATGAGGAGGAGTCTACCACCTTCTGAGGGAGTCTGTTCCACTGTCCAACAGCTCTTATTTCCTGGTGTTTCTTCCTGTTGTTTAGTCGGAATCTCCTTTCTTGTAACTTGAATCCATGTAGATGTACAAAGGTGTTCTTCTTTATTGCTATACATATTCCAGAATCGAGCCTTGGCTCTGTAAAGAGCTTTGATACCTAGTAGGATTTGGTTCAGATGAATCCCTGAGAACTGTCGGCCGTTGTGACCCCCACTGCCTTCGTCTTTGTTTTGAAATTGAAGGCTTTTTGACAGGCAAGTGTTTGTGCCCTGCTTTCTCACTGCCCTATGTCTCCTCCTGTCCCTCCCTCACCCACCAAAAGCTGGAGATATTCCTTTCCCAGCGCATTGCTGAGACAAGCGAAGAGGCGGACATCCTAGCTGTGAGCCAGTTCCAACTAGCGCCAGCCATTCTGCAAGACCAGACCAAAGAGAAATTGGAGGCCATGGTTGCAGTCATCCACAATCTTCTTGGCCGGTTGACCAGCTTGAGAATGCAACATCTTTTCATGATCCTTGCCTCCCCAAGGTTGGTGAACTTCTCCTTCCTACATAACTCCTCCCCTTGGGTCAGACCCTCCCTTTCGTAACACACATGAGGAACCCTTTCTTATTATTGATGGGCTGTAAAGCAGACAGATTTCTTTTTGTCTCCGGTCCTGATCGTAACTTTGCCAGTTATTTGTATAACATCATTCATGTTTATAAAAACCAATACAGTGGTACCTCAGGTTACATACGCTTCAGGTTACATACGCTTCAGGTTGCATATGCTTCAGGTTACAGACTCCGCTAACCCAGAAATAGTGCTTCAGGTTAAGAACTTTGCTTCAGGATGAGAACAGAAATTGTACTCTGGCAGCGCGGCAGCAGCAGGAGGCCCCATTAGCGAAAGTGGTGCTTCAGGTTAAGAACAGTTTCAGGTTAAGTATGGGCCTCCAGAACGAATTAAATACTTAACCCGAGGTACCACTGTAAATAAAAAAGGAAAAAACAGTGCAGGGCCCAAGATTAATCCTTCTTGGGTTGAAACGGAGGGGAGACAAGCAAAAGATTGGTTGGAAGACATGGAACGGGGATTTCAGTGGTATGGGGCTTGCCTTAGGGAAAGCACAATTTTGTAGTATGGTTGAAAGTTGGAATTGGACATTGTTGGGGGAAAAAAACATTCAGGGCTCTTAAGAAGAGTCTGGTGTCTTATTACTGGAGGTTCTGTGACCTGCATGGTCTTGTGGGTCTTTTTTAAAGTCCTTCATGGGGAAGGTTTCATTGTACATTTTTGGTGGAAGAGGGGAAGTTTCATTGTTTTGATTTGGTGCATCTAAAATGCATAATAGCCTGTCTCAATCCACTTCTATCTGTGTGCGTTTGCTGTGTGCCGCACGTTAGACAACAGAAGATGCTATATTTGTGTGAGAATCTTTGCACTGCGGCACACCCTCTTCCCTTTGAATCAGCTTCTTACACTTCTGCTCATCTGCTAAAGCACAGTCTGGAGGCAGTACTTTGCCCGAGACTCCTTTTTAAAGAGGAAAACATGCTAGAAGGGAAATAAGTTCCATTCGGTCAATTGAGGCTCAGTGTTCATGTAAACGTACTTGCTTGGTGTTGGAGGTTGAGCCAGATGTTCTTTTCAGTCCAATGCCAATCCTGTGATACCAGAATCTCTGAGTAGGATCAACATGTGCAACATGTACAACATGTCCTAATTGCTAAAAACTGGGGGGGAAAAGAAACTGTGCCAACAAAACAGGAATGGCAAGACAAACTGTTAGAGTATATTGAACTGGCTAGATTAACAGAAGCAATTAGAGATCACACTAGACAAGAGTTTCAAAAAGCATGGGGGAAATGCAGAGAATACTTCACAAAACAGTGCTCAAAAATACATACCTGGACTTGTTTCGATTAATGTCTGCAGGAGACTTTGTGGATACTTAAGTTATAATTAGAAAAATCTTAATAATAATGCATAAAGGAAACAGTTTATATGAAGTTAAAAAGGAGGCCAGATACATGATAAAGGAAGTCTTTTATTTGGTTGTTTGTATTGTTGTATGTTATGCTCACTGCATGTTATGTTCACGTTTAATGAGGGTGGATTTCAGTATTGGGGGGGTGGGAGGGTTTATGTTTTGTTGTAAATAAAATTCCAATTAAAAACAAAACAAAAACGTGTGCAGTGCTTGAGGACTGCAGTGGACAAGAGTTTGCTTGAAGGCTTTTCATGGGATTCTCTTGGGCTTCAGATATGTGGACCGCGTGACTGAGCTCCTCCGCCAGAAGTTGAAGCAGGCCGACCTCCTCCTCCTGAAGAAGGATCTGATGGTTCAGAAGCGGCAGGAGGCACTGGAAGAGCAGGCCAGCCTGGAGCCAAAACTTGACATTCTTGTGGAGAAAACCAGAGAGTTGCAGAAGCTGGTGAGTGCAATGGAGGGCACAAAGAGCGGGGGCGGTGGGGCGGTTCCCACCTCCAAGTCCAGCTGCGCTAAGTCCTGTAGGCCACTTCCATTTCAGAGGCACCAGAACACAGGGTGCCTGCTGACCGAGTGCGATCCAATGCTGTTGTAAATTGCCTTGGATCAAACTCACAGTGGATTGCATGTGGAGGGTGGGTAAATATGAGCAAATATCACCCAGAGTTTGCAGGGAAGAACTGCAGGTAGGATTTTGTGTGGTCTGGGAGTTGGGCTTAAGTGGTCTACAAGGCTCTTCTCCATCCATGCCATTCTCCATGTATGTAAGCCGCAGGGTTCGTTTCTTTTTCTTAGGAAAATGTGGTTTCAGTTTGAATCAAAAAACGGGGGGGTGGAGGGAGCAAGGCTTCTGCTGGTTTTTAAATATATATATATATGTATGTATTATTATTTTATTGAAGTTCACATAAATCTGCAATAACCAATAGGTTTACAATGCTGTAAGAAAATAACCAACTTAAACAAAGTACACTAAACGGATATCAACATACATTTCCATTGTCTTTACTATACTGTTAGATCTGAGAAAAAATACAAATTTCTCCATAAATTTATTTGGTTGATTTGCTCATATTCTCCTATAATGGGTTGGTATTATTATTATTATTATTATTATTATTATTATTATTATTATCATCATCATCATTATTACTACTATTATATTTAAATTTGTATACTGTCCTATACTCGCAGGTCTCAGGGTGGTTCATTTGCACCAAAGTCTAAATCTTTTCATGCTCTCCCCCCCCCCCCGCCCCCAGTTCTTGGCTACTATTATTTTTGCTGCACAAATCAAACTGGTTACCACCTCTTGATCACTGTCTGTGATAACATCTTTTAAGCTCTCATGCTGTTTTTCTAAATCTGAAAATGTATTTATTTATTTATTTTGCACAAATTATCCCTTCGGGACACAGCTATAGTACAACCAAAGCTGGGAGCCACGTTCAGCTGAAGGACAACCCACTTAACGGCTTGCTTTTAAAGACTTGCGGTTCCTGAACATTCACCTGGCAACAAGCATGTGGTCTAATGTGGGAAATGGACCACTATAGATGTAAATCAGTAACTCCCAGCCTGGGTACCTGCGTACCCTCTATAGATCAAAGCAGGAAGGGTTGGTGGGTTTGAAGATCTGTGCAAACTACAACTTCAGTTTTCTCAGGTGTGAAGGTGCCCAAGGAATAGCTTCCACGTTCCCTCTATGGCTGTGTGCAACTGCAGTACTGGCATGGAATTACAGCATTCAATGCACAGTTCTTAAAAATCTCTCTCGCTCTTTCTTTTTTGATAAAAAAATAAAATGAGTTTCTAGAACTTGCGGCTATGCTATAAACTTGAAACTAATAAGGGTGATATCTGGGGTTATCCCAGAAGCTGAGGAGAAGTAGTAGTTTGGATTTGATATCCCACTTTATCACTACCTGAAGGAGTCTCAAAGCAGCTAACAATCTCTTTTTCCCTTCCTCCCCCACAACAAACACTCTGTGAGGCGAGTGAGGCTGAGAGACTTCAGAGAAGTGTGACTAGCCCAAGGTCACCCAGCAGCTGCATGTGGAGGAGCAGGGAAGCGAACCCAGTTCACCAGATTACGAGTCTACCGCTCTTAACTACTACACCACACTGATTCCCACCCCCACCTCCCACCACCAGCAATTTATTAATATTTTCCAATAACAGGACAGTCACACAAAAGCTGTGTTTCCTTTTGGTATAATTTTCTGCAGTTTGGCTTCGGGGGGCCACTGACAATGGGTATTCTGTCTTTCAGATTGAAGCAGACATCTCTAAACGGTACAACGAGCGACCTGTGAACCTGATGGGTGCCCTCGTCTGACTCCTTCTCCCCACACGCAAAATACACCTTGGACGTCCCTTGTGTGGTTGCAGCAGATGGCGTCAACCACACACCCACAACCAAAGGGAAAGGAGGCCAATTGGTCTTCAGATTCCGGGAGCGAGGGGCGGCTGGTTGGGACGGCTTCCTGGACTTGTCCCGCATAGAGCTTTTCATGTTTATTAGCAGATCCCTGATGGATAAATAAAGCTGCTGTCTCCGTTCCAATTCCGGTGGTAATTCCGGTGGCCAAGGAAGGTACAAGATTCCCCAGAGACACACCCTATCTTAAACCTTTCCGTACACCCCAAGGAAACCAACTGCACCCACTAATCTGGTAACAGTAACCCCGGGCATGGCACTGCGGTTGTGGATCTTTGCTTGGCCTTGGGATAGACACTGCAGCTGTAGGAGAAACCTCACCACTGGCGAGTTGCACACACTGTCCCTCAAACAGCACTGCTGGGATGCAAGCCCCTTTCACAGGATTCATTGAACTGTAGAGTTGGAAGGGACCGCGAAAGTCATCTATTCCAACTTCCTGCAGTGCAGAAATCTTTCACTCGAACCCACAACTCTGAGATTAAGAATCTCATGCTCTACTGACTAAAGCTGAGGAACCTTTTTTCCCCCCTTCAGCTTGAGGGCCTCATTCCCTTCTGGGCAACTTTCCAGGGACGACATGACAGTGGTGAGGCAGTGCATCAGCAAGAGTAGATGGAGCAGGGGATGTACGTTTTGTGGGAACGTTCAGGGTGGCAGGAGAGGATATATTGTTTATTAACATCCTTCCTAACTTGCGCTAGCAAGTTCCTTTACTTACCAGAGTTTACATTCTCCTTCTCACACACAGCAGATAACTGGTTGCAGGCTCGTGTGAGCCTCTCACTATTGTACAATTCAATCTGTGTCAGACTGAATTGTATGTTCCTGGTAAGTTCCCTTGAATCCCCCTTAAAAAGAATAAAGACGCCACAAAATTACTTAAAGATGATAAAAGAAGTTTACTCACATCAGTTCACAGTTGGATTCCTGAAGGCAGACTTAGTTACAAATATGTACATGTGGATCTACCCCATATGGGGGATTAATTCCAGTGCTCCTGCTAGCTGAGAGCTAGCAGAGCAGTCCTAACTAAAACCTGGTCAAATGAAGAAGGAAGTGAAAAAAAGAGAGGTGTGCTGCGTGACTCGTTCTTTTGTTACCTGGACAGGTAAGATCGCGCCCACCTTCTATCACATGCAAAAGGAAGGATGATCCAGCCAGGAGGAACAGGAAGTTTCGACTGGCTGGACCAAACATTTCCCTGCATGTCTTCTCTAGCATTACAAGGAATGTTGTACTTGACTGCCTCTCACGGATCACATCCCACAAGTTTTACCTGCACATGGCAGGCCAGTTCCCCACTTACACAAGCCTCTCTACCCTCCGTCCAGCAAAGCAAGAGGCACGACCAAAGTTAGGGGGAAGATTCTAGCCAGGCAAAAACACTCGAGGAGGATTCAGAGTAGGTCCAGTAGGGTGTGTGGCCTGGAGTGAGTCCTGAGGGCCAGCCAGAGAGGCTTGGAGGGCCGTGTTTCCCCCCAGGGTCTGCTTTATTAGGATACTTCTCTCCAAACTTTCTTTGGGGAAGAAACCTGCTATGATACAGACCTATTTGTCTCCAGACAGATACTGATTTCACTTCGTATTGTAGTTTCTGATACCGTAGCTCCAACCTCGGCTGCGAGAAAGTTGTTCCTCCTTATCTGCCTCTCAGCTGGCTCTGCCCCTTAGATCACTCTGTGGGGCTGCTGAGTTTGTTGCATTAGCACACATTTACGAAGTTTGCACGCCTAAACATGTAATGTGTGAATGGCTGCTGTATGTGATGGCTTGGGATTCGGACTCGGATTCTGAACCTGAGGGATCCCAGCCTGCACAGGATTCCCCGCCTCCAGAACCAGCTGAGCCGGGGCTGGGGCTTGAGCCTGAAGAGTCCTCGCCTGTGCTGGATTCTCAGGAGCAGGCATCAGCTGAGTCTGCTCTGGCTCTGGAGGTGATCGAGGACCCATTGCCTGCAGGTGCTCCACTCTCAGCCCCGTCAGAGGAAGCTGAGGTTGCCTCTGGGTCTGGTAATCCTCCAGCTTCTCCTGAGCTGTAGAGGCTCAGGGCAGAGAGGCGGAGGGAACTAAGTTCTCGCAGGAGGAGTGCTCGCCTCCAGGCCAGGAGAGGCGAGTCACCTGAGAATCGGGGCCGCCCTATGCTTCGGGGCAGATAAAAGCCGGCCAGCCCCAGTCCCAAGTTGTGGGAGCAACATTGTTGGTTGCTAGTTCCTGCCCGAACCCTGTCCTGCTTTCCTGCCTGAGCTCCTGACCCGCCCTGGCTCCCTGCTTGCATGCCTGTTCCTGACTTCACCCGACTCCCTGCCCTGCACCCAGCTTCAGCCACTACAGACTGCCTCCACGTTGCACCTTGACCACAGACCGGACTTGGACCTCGCTTCTCGGGTAACCCAGCATACTGTATGTTTTTGGAAGTCAGAGCTTGCCCACAACCTTGGGGCAAGAGGTTTGTGTTGAGATGCCTCCTGTCCTTGCATGCTTCCCTGACATATCCTCCAGACAAGGAGTAGGACAAAACTTGTTTTGTAAGCATCCCTTTTCCATTTGGTCCCACCAGCAACCCAGCTTTGAACAACAAGAGCATAGTAACATATATGTAATATAAACCAGTCCCTCCCACTTACCCACCCACCCACAGCTGGCATCCAGGAAGTGGCTGGATCAAGTCATCCCTAAGGTAAGGATGAAAGACGAGGCGGGCAGTTGTGCCAATGGATAGTTTCTCGTCTGGCCTTGGATCTGCCCCCATTGTCTTTTAGCCTGGCAGAGGATACCACCCCTTCTATCCCTCTTATTTGGGGGAGGGGGGAAGCAAAGAGTGGGTGATCGGTTTGGGATTGGGGGGGGAGGTGATTCGATTTTAATTTCATAGGAGAGCAGTTGATTCATTGCTCTTTGTCGGTGGTGTTGACTCTCGTAATGACTTTCCATCAAAATGAAAAGTGGAATGACAGCGTTCATTATTCCTGCTGCTTGTTATCTCAGCGGCGGGGGGAGGGCCACCCCCTCCCCCCCACGCCGCCTTTCAGCCATCCTGGACAGTGAGTGATGGGCCCTATTAATCACCGACCCCGCGGACTCTGGCGGACACACGCTACCCGGCAGAGAAGGGGAGAGAGATAAGGCACCAACAGGCGCTCCAATCAATTAACGTCAAGCGGGACTCTCCTGCCCCTCCTTCCTCTTGTGGCTACAGAGGTGGACATCTCTGGGGTGGGTGGGTGTGGATAGAGAAGGAGCAAATGGGGGCTCTTCTCCCATGGACCATTAGTTGGAATCTTCACAATGTCTGGATCCTTCCATCCAAACCCAAGTGCCTTCTGGGCTGGGAGAGATTTTGAGCCAAAGCTTATGATGGGATTCTCTTACTCTCTCTTGACATCCCCTCTCTCTAAATCCATGGAGCACTTGCTGACATATTCCATCCCTTAATGATTCATGATTCACCTCCTGGTTAGTTTATTTATTGCCTTGGTTGTTTTTGTATTCCCACCCATGCCCCATAATCTCTTTGGGATTCAGCCCACCCTCCACATAATCCTGTGGATTTTATTTGGTGACTATGACCTCTTAAGAGATTCTCCAGCTCCACCATCATAGAACAACAGTTCTTGGGGTTCTCTGAGGAAGAGGGCATGGCTCTGAAAGCAAATCATGGTACAGATTTGAGGTTAGAGCCTATGCGAGATTCAAAGTTTTGGAAAAGGAAAAACAACAACCAGGATTTTCTGGCCCATGTGTGCAGGGCTAGGTGCACATCCAGTTTCCCCAACAACAAGAAGCTGCCTAGCCACTCTCTATACCCTTTGAGTGTAACGGAATGCCTCTATAACTCTATTTATTTATTTATTATGACAGTCAAATGAGAAATGAACTATAACAGAGGGAAAGTAAAGGGAAAGTATTAAGTAACAATGTGATAAATGAGTGCAGGAAAAGCAGGTGCATATAATGATCATTATTACGTAGGGTCTGCAACAAAATGTTCAGGGTCGAGTCCTGTTGTTCAGGAAATTCCATATCCCCTCCCTTGCAGTTTTCTGTTTTGCTCCCAAAAAGCATTCTGCACCCACTGAGCATGCTCCGTGCTCTTTCAGTGTTCCGCTTCCCTGCCCCTTAGGTTCCCCCGCCCACAAAACTTGTTAGTACTTTTGCAAAATTTGGGATATCTTCAGACCTGCTGCTACCTCCCTCTGGAGCGTGGATGGTGCTGTTTTGGCTGCATATGGACTGGTGCATAGTTGAGTTCACTTATTAGTATATATGGCAATAATAAATGCTTAACACTTACATGGTGTTTTTAGAATGTTCATAGTGCTTCACGTAAGGACGCGGGTGGCGCTGTTTAACCACAGAGCCTAGGATTTGCTGATCAGAAGGTCGGCAGTTCAAATCCACGCAACAGGGTGATCTCCCGTTGTTCGGTCCCTGCTCCTGCCAACCTAGCAGTTCGAGAGTACGTCAAAGTGCAAGTAGATAAATAGGTCTGGCGGGAAGGTAAACGGCATTTCCGTGTGCTGCTCTGGTTCACCAGAAGTGGCTTAGTCATGCTGGCCACATGACCCAGAAGCTGTATGCTGGCTCTCTCGGCCAGTAAAGCGAGATGAGCGCTGCAACCCCAGAGTCGACCACGACTGGACCTAATGGTCAGGGGTCCCTTTACCTTTAGTGCTTCACGTACATTGTCTTGGAATTCTTACAATAGGCAAGTAACCATTATCATCTCTTACAGCGGCATCTTTCTGCAGAGGGGGTGGAGCAATTAAGGTGGCAAGACCCACAGAAATTGATGGATTCCTAAGGGTCAAGTTTCCTGCCCGTATAGCAGGAGTTCCTGTTGAAGCCCCTGTTCCCTTTATGGCGTTCAGAAACTGCTTTCCAGGTTGTAAACAGAATTGCTCCTAAGCGCCCTCTCCAACTGAATAGAGCCCGTGGGGGTCACTGCTATACCCAGAAAGTGGAGGTGATTAAGTGGCTAAAATTTTAGTAGAGGAAGTCTTGAACCAGATATTGTCACCGTAATGTACCTAACAGTTTTCTGAGGTCTGCACAAAGATTAAGGAAGCAACACATGCTCTGCCTGCAGGTTTATATACAGTACACACAGACATACCTTCAAAAGTGGCCTACAAATGCATACAATTTTGTGGGAAGAAGAAATGAATGAGACTTTTGAGTAAAAATAAATATGGTTTAACAGAAAGTGGAGGAGATAGATACTAACATGGACTGAGTGCCATAAATAGTCATTTTCTAATGTATCCTACAGACGGAGAACCGGAAGTTTTTTTATTCTTCTTTATCTTTATATCTTTGTTCTCTCCCCTTTCTCCCTTTTTCATTCTTTCTTTCCTTGTTATCTCTTTCTTGCCTTTACAATTCTATTTGTTCTAGAGATTACTTTATTGTATTGTGAAAACTTTAATAAAAATCAATTTGAAAAACAAACAAGCAAAGATCTGATAGGTATACTTGAGGCATGTATGGCAGACTCTTCTGCACTGTGGAGTACAGAAGGACTCGAGGTGATGACAGTTAAAATGTCAGTCTCTGGGAGCAGCTCATTCAATTACAGTGGTATCTCGGGTTACATATGCTTCAGGTTACATACGCTTCAGGTTACAGACTCTGCTAACCCAGAAATAGTGCTTCAGGTTAAGAACTTTGCTTCAGGATGAGAACACAAATCGTGCTCCAGCGGTGCAGCAGCAGCAGGAGGTCCCATTAGCTAAAGTGGTGCTTCAGGTTAAGAACAGTTTCAGGTTAAGAACAGACCTCTGGAACAAATTAAGTACTTAACCTGAGGTACCACTGTATCTACAGAACCTTCTTGTACTGAGCTATTTTGGGTGGTCATTCGATAAACTTCCTCAGGTGGGTCTCAACTGTGATACTACAAAACTCTAAAGCCTACTGCGACCTAACCTATTTACAAAGTGTATATTTTAGTCACTATGCTAAGCCAACCCTCAAAAGTGTGGCATCACATTTCAGATGCTATTTATTTGATATATTCATATACAGTTACCAGTGAACATGACGTTTGACAGTGTTTCATAAGGGGGGAAAGACAGGCTGCTGTTCCCTAGGAGCTGACAGTCTCAGTGTAATGAGTGGGAGCTGCTACAGAGAAATGGAATCAAACATCCCCTTCTGTGTCACAAATTATCACAATTTCTCTACTTAGGGAAGCTTTTAATGTTTAACAGACTATTGTATTTTAATATTTTGTTGGGAGCCGCCCAGAGTGGCTGGGGAAACCCAGCCAGATGGGCAGGATATAAATAATTATTTCTTCTTCTTCTTCTTCTTCTCCTCCTCCTCCTCCTCCTCCTCCTCCTCCTTCTTCTTCTTCTTCTTCTTCTTCTTCTTCTTCTTTTCCCTCCCATTGGTTGGGTTTCACACGCATTGTGGGTGACACCATAACAGAACTTCTGATCCTCTGGCTCAAATTACACCTGCATAACGCCAGACACCCAAAACTAGCGTACATTTTTCCTGACTCCACTGTTTTTACGTTGTGGTTGGTTTGTGTTTCTTCTCCCTGATTTATTTTGCCATTATCTTGTTTGTAGCTGGAGATTGTCTTTGGGACTGTTGAGAGTTAACATGGAAGTTGTCAGGCTGCAGAGTGACTTGTGACTACTGTAAGTAAATAAATAAAGGCAAGACCGTCCTTTTTGAAAGATTATTCAATTTAGGATTTGGAGAACCTCCCTTTGAAAGGCAGCTTCACAAAGAAGCCACTGGGCATGCCTGTGTATATACTGCTGTCAACTGCACTTGGTCTAACCGCTGTACTGCTTAGAGGATAAAATTAGGGAATGAGTAGAAGTTGTGGTGCCTTCTGAGTATCCAAGCAATCCCACACTGGATTCTCACATCTATATGTTCAGCAAATGGGGGATATTTGTTTATTTGGTGTATTTATAAACTGTTTATTGTTTCACAACAAAGGTATAAAAGGGTAAAACATAAATATAATGAAGATTTTTTTAAAAAAAATCAGGGAACAGAAAACAACACTATGAATGATTGGAATCACACCTGCTTGAACAAAAGAGTATTGAGCAAGTGTCAGGAACCTAGTATTATTGTCAGAGCACCTCTGATGTCAAAAGGGGAAGAGTTCCAGAGGGCTAATGCTGCAACACTAAAAGCCCAGCTCTTAATGACTATGCAGTTTCATGGAGGAGCATGTGAAATCGCTAGGAGGGACTACCGACTATCACAGAGATGGGGCAGCTACGTAAGGAGTTATGTGATCCCTCACACAACCCGGTCCGTCCCAGCGCCTGCCAACCTAGCAGTTCGAAAGCACCCCCGGGTGCAAGTAGATAAATAGGGACCGCCTACTAGCAGGAAGGTAAACGGCATTTCCGTGTGCGGCTCTGGCTCGCCAGAGCAGCGATGTCACGCTGGCCACGTGACCCAGAAGTGTCTCCGGACAGCGCTGGCCCCCAGCCTCTTGAGTGAGATGGGCGCACAACCCCAGAGTCTGTCAAGACTGGCCCGTACGGGCAGGGGTACCTTTACCTTTACCTTTATACTGTATATGCTCACAGTAAACTTGACCTGGTAGTATTCTGGCAGCCAGGGCAGTTCCTTCAGCATAGAAGTGACACATGCTGTTGGTAAGCTACATCATTCAGCAGCTTAGCCACTGTGCCCCACATTCTATTAATAATTACACTCTTTTTCTTGAACTAATTAATCTAGAGTAATTAGTACCCCTGGTCTAGTACTCAGAATCACTAATATGAATTAGAACCCCCAGTCTGCTTATAAACATGCACACAGTGAGTAGACATCTGCCATACAACTTTTATTTAACTCCTCGACTTTTAGTACAATCAAATAGTTTGCGTACATTAAAAGGAGACTCATTTGTATTAACTAATCTTCCCTATATGCCTTGGGACAGCCTTCTGCTAGGACTCTAAGATACCCCCAACCCATCAATCTGGTCTAACAGCACTACCTAAAGCCTTATATTTTCGCAGAACAAAAAAGCTGGTCTTTGATTTACTGTCCAATTTCTGAGTCTTCAGATTTATACATATTTTGTTGAAAGGGCTATTTTGCAGGTCAGCCACTACAGATAAAACATTTGATGTCACATCACACAAGACTTGGAGAACCAAAAGGTGGCAGTTTTGGGGTGGAAAGCTTAACTCACACAGGCACAGAGATCTTAATCATGACTTGAGTCTAGAGACTTCAGGATAAGGTTTAAATTTTGTTCCTATCCCTATTTTCTGAGGGCCTCATAAGGCAAGTTATGCTCATACTCCATACTTCTGGGAGTATGGAGTATGAAGTTAGGATCTTTAAATCTTTTGGGTAGAGTGTATGAACGTATCATTTATTATTTGTTGCCCAGCACATGTATAACTGCTCTGTAACTTAAGCAGCAGATACACTCTTTACTTTTTCCTTGTAATAAACCAATCTTCCTCTTCCTCTTTTTGTGACTCTTTATTTGTATAAGAGTCAAAATACACACACATTCAAACAACACATTTTCTGTCTCCATGTAAAAGATTCCATTTCTCATAGAATGGTATGCTGAGGTTCTTATGTGGGGTAGACACACAGGTGGGTTCAGAGATACATATATAACAAACCTTGGAAGAGAATTCTCACCATTTGTAAATGATGGCATTGGACCTTGTCAAGCTTTTCCCAAACTTTCCCCTGACCTCCACAAAAGTTTTGCTCCATATCCAGGCTGAGGAAGACCTCCAGAGGTGTCAAAAGTTTGCTCGTGACTGTGATATTTTGGCTGGTCGCAATAAAAGGGGACCACCACACACAGGAGCAGGGTGCAGTGGGGGCAGGCCGCCCTGGGTGTCACCACTGAAGGGGGTGACAAAATGCCAGACGGCACTCACCATGGGGTCTGCAGCGCGTCTGAGCCACATGTCTCTCCTGGGAGTGACGTGGTGGCTTGGGTGCCCGCAGGCTCCACACTGTCCCAAACGGTCTGTCCGCCGCCTCCCCCTCAGCTGTAGGGCAGCTGAGTGGGAGGAGGTGTCAGAACCTGCGTTCGACCGATCTCCGAGCTCCTCCGGAATCGCCCTCCGATGTGATTAACGATCTGAGCATCTGATATGGTTCCAGGCACATTCCCCATTCAGCAGAGATTCCAGCACAGGTAAGAGACGAGAAGTTTGAGCTACATTGCTAGGTTTTATTACTAAGCTACGCAGACAGAAAAGAAATACACCCTCTCTGTGTGAAAGCAGGGAGCAAACTGAACAAACAAAGGAACAGGAAACCAGTAACGTCACATCCGTCTCCTGTCTTCCGTGAGACTTCCGACAGCCTGGAATCTCTGGAATGCAAAACAGAGTCTTGTGACTCCAAGAACTGCACAGTAGCAACACACAGAAACCAACAGGAGGCAGGCAGACTCCTCGGAGGCCCTGTGGAGTGTCCTGCCCTGGTTCACCCTGCCCCACAGGCAACTGGCCCCGCCCCTGGGTGCAGGGCACACACGCCGCCCCAGACCCCCAATCAGCTTGCTCCGCCACTGAACACAGTAACTTTGGAACATTTTTTTAAAAATATCTATTCAATACCTTTTAAGTACATACTCCAAAACGTGGCATGTAAAGGTGGGGAACCTCAGCATAGTGTGTTAAATGGTCCTGACCTGCAACTCAGACCATAACCTATGTCATGTTCAACAATATATCAAGTTCTCCATGTCTGCAATCACCTCCTCCCAATACAGGGTCCACTGTTGAATCCTGGAAGAAGAAGAAGAAGAAGAAGAAGAAGAAGAAGAGCTTTAACCCACTTTATCACTACCCTAAGGAGTCTCAAAGCGGCTAACATTCTCCTTTCCCTTCCTCCCCCACAACAAACACTCTGTGAAGTGAGTGAGGCTGAGAGACTTCAGAGAAGTGTGACTGGCCCAAGGTCACCCAGCAGCTGCATGTGGAGGAGCGGGGAAGCGAACCCGGTTCCCCAGATTACGAGTCTATTGCTCTTAACCACTACACCACACTGGCTCTTACTGGAGCTCCCTGGCCCTGCTGCTGCTCCACCTCCTCATTGCCTGTTCACCTGTCCTCCCTGAGCATGTGGGCAGTGACAAGCGCAAGGAGGTTCATCTCCTCCTCTACTTGCCCCATTCTCCCTCTTACTGTTTGGGTGGTTTAGTCCCAAAGGGAGAGGGCAAACAAATGGGAGTGAAGATGCAGTGCTGAGAAGGAGCTGAGCACATTCAAGGACAGCTGTCCGTTCAGGGACCCTCAGAACCCAGAGCCAATACAGACCGCATTGCTGGCATAGGGTAATGGCGAGAGAGTCAGCAACAAACCAGGAAGTCCCTGGTTCAAATCTCACTCTGCCATCAGCAATCTTAGGCAAGCCACACATCCTCAGCTGCAATCTTCAAGCACTTTGAACACGTAAAAGTCCAGTCCTAATGCAAAGTATTATTGCCATCACTCCTGCTGTCTCATTCCTGAGCCAAACTCTAGCTGTGCATACGTGTCATTTATGCATTAATGTTGTTAAACAAGGGAGTGGTTGGCGGGCTCTTTTTCCTATGCTATTTATATTGTAATGGGAGATGAAGCACTAATTTGTTTGAATACAGAATAACTTAGCCGTGTCATGGGTGGGGGGAGAGCTTCTGCAATTTACCAACCCCGGCTATCCATTAAAATGTCTCTGAAACGTCCCATTTCTCCCAAGTACACTGTCCACACCTCTGCATCCTCCCCCCACTTCCCGGAGAAGAAAAAAAAAAACACTCCAGCGCTGCAAAGCCATTTGTCAAACATTCCCGCGAGCTCTGCTTGGCTGTGTCTGAAAGGACACAGTGCCACTGCAGGGGAAGGTGAACATGAATAAAGGCGCTATGTAAATTGGTGTTTAATCTGCGGAGAAACACCCAGGCTCCAGAGAGCTACTCATCACTCCTCTTAACTGTGATTAACGGATGAATTAAGCACCACCTTTAACGCTTTCTTCACAAGCCGCAAATGCCACACCACACAGAACACCTTGCAGCCATTGGCGAGAGCCTGTGTTCACACAACCGTCTGGCGTGAGGGGATCACGGGCAGAGCCTGCCTCTTCTGGCTCCCAAATGTGGAAAGCCAGCTGTATGGATCCGCTGGCTGGTGGAGAATTTGGTCTTTCACCAAGGGTCAGTGTGGTGAAGGAGCTATGGGCTCGTTGGTTCATGCATGTTCCTCTCTTGAGGGTGTTAAGTTGTAGGTGAACATATCAGACGACACAGTGATTCTTCAAACAGCTCTTGTTTATTCACAGGCCAGAACAGAACTGAACTGAAGGGTTCAGTCAGCCTGCTTATATAGAGCTCCAGTACAACGTAACTGTAACAATTTTCGAAAACTATCCAATCACTGAATGTCACTTTCGATCCCCTATTTGCATAACTATCTACAGTATCCCCCTGCTGGCCCAGGGTGAGAACTTCAGTACATAACAGAGGGCTTCGTCCTCAAGTGGCAACTTGAATGTGTGAAAGGGCTTCACAAGCTTTCACATAGCTTGAAGGGCAATGTTCTCTTGTGACCTAATGTGAGAACTGATTCCCTTGAAAAACAGGGTCCTTAAGGAGATGTGAGAGGCCCCTCTGATGCCCATCCTTGCATTCAAGTCACTGCTTGATACTCAAGACTTCATGTTTGGAACCTCAAGATTTGTAGAAGTGCAAAAGGAATCTGACAACAACGACAGCACCAAGGGAGCAACAGCCCAAAGAGGACTGACCATGCTCAGTAAGCACAGATTGTTGACTGCCAGTTGGAAAAAGGAAATGTGGGCGATTGGGATGCCCTGCTTGAGCACTCTGTGCTGTAAGAGGACATAACTGAATGGCAGGAACCCTGAGCAGGAACACTCCTGCCAGAAGGATATACAGATCAGTCTACAGGCCCATCCAGACATCCTTTTTATTGCACATTCATGATGATTTGTGCTCCTGACAGTATTGTGGAGCTTATATGCAATCCCACTTTCAATAATGTGAACGCCTGCAAAAGTTTCGGTGTGGACATGAAGATTTGTTTCCGATCAGTGTACAGTGGTACACTTAATTCTTTCCGTACTTAACCTGAAACTGTTCTTAACCTGAAGCACCACTTTAGCTAATGGGGCCTCCTGCTGCTGCCGCACCGCCGGAGCACAATTTCTGTTCTCATCCTGAAGCAAAGTTCTTAACCTGAAGCACTATTTCTAGATTAGCGGAGTCTGTAACCTGAAGCGTATGTAACCTGAGGTACCACTGTATGTCCCGTTGCTTTCTGCTGATACTTTGTAACATTTTATACCAAAAAGAGATTTTTTTTGTTCTCACTGTTGTCATCCTACACTGCAAGGGTGCCACTCCAGACGACAATAATGCAATAATATTTGGGGAACTGTCAGAATACAATTAATAAAGACAAATGATGTGTGGACGGTCCAGTATAAAACCACTACTAATGCAGTGCTTTTGCATCAATTACATGCTGCCGAAAACACCCACCCTTCTGGAGGGACTCTATATCTGATCTTTGTCAGTTTCACATGCATTCATTTATAAATCCTTTCCATTTTCCACATTATTATTATTATTTAAATCTGCAGGAATGTTTGTAATTAAATACTATGTGTGCATCTTTATGCACTGTCATTCAAAATATTAATTTCTAAACATATTTTATCTTAAAATACATTTTTTTACACACATTTGGCATCTTCCTTTTAAGTTTAAAACTGAAACACAAAATCTAGAGAGCTTCAGCATCTGAAAAGTAACTTGAGTTCCTGTCTGCATTATAGTCTGGGATGTGTGGAACTGGCTGAAGTGCTTCAGAATTCCCAAATAAATCCCTAAAGCATCTGTAGCTGCAGATCTCACTTGTTACTTCTAATAAGGAACCTGGATGGGTTAGTGCCTGCCTGGAAGCAGAACAGGCCGCTTAAAAATAAGGTTGTCATTTTACTACACTGGTGGTGGTGGTGGGGTGTCCCTAACTATTCAGAAGTATGTATATTTATTTAAACATGCGCACCCGTCCTGACAAGGACCTGTGAACTTCCAGCATGCAGAGTTGTCAGTGGAAGGCAAATCCAGTGGCATAGCGTGGGTTGCCAGTGCCCAGTGCTGCACAGAGGGTAATTCTGATGATATTTTAGGGGAAAGCAAGTTTATTTCAACTCTAGCAAATTTGAGAGCTGACGCTAGGTGAGCCCTGGCTTACATTAAGCTCTCAGCCAAAAACTTTAAACATGGGTTCACACAAACCACACTAATTATCCCAGTAGTGTGGACAGTCAATTGCAATTCCACTTGTAGCTTGCAACAGCAGAGCAAAGACGGGCTAGTACGTACTAGGAGCCACCTGTCAAAAAACAGCCTGGGTTTCAGAACTCCATCAGCAATAGGGAGATAATGGTAGTGACCTACCTTACAGGGTTAAAGCTAAGACTTACTGTACCCAAAGTGTGTTGAACCACTAATAAGTACACTGCTGTTATTAACATGGGGGGAAATAGCTTTGTTAATTTTCTTTATTTGTTGATTTCTGCTTCATTTAAATTTTGAATAGGGAGTCTCCATTTGCCATACGAAGTGGTACAGCCTTGTCACAGGCCTTACCAATTTTATGATCATAATTAAGCCTTGGGGACTCTGGCTACATTCACACCATGCAAACTGAAAGTACTATGATACCGCTTTATACAGTCGTGACTTCTCCCAAAGAATCCTGGGAGCTGTAGTTTGTGAAAGGGTGCTGTGAGTTCTTAGGAGTCCCCCTGTTCCCATCTCAGAACTACAAGGCCCAGAGCTCTGGGAATCGTAGCTCTGGGAGGGGAGCAGAACAACTCTCAAACCAATCATAAACCACAACTCCCAGAATTCACTGGTGGAAGCCATGGCTGTTTAAAGTGGTATCATAAATGTTTTGAGGTATGCTGTGAGCTGCCCAGAGTGGCTGTGGAAACCCAGCCAAATGGGTGGGGTATAAATAATAAAATAATAACAATAATAATGATGATGATGATGATGATGATTATGATGATGTAGATGTGGCCTTTGAGGGCAAACCAAATGTTTTCTTGCACAAATACCTCAAACCTGTGTTTGTTTGTTTTAAGTGCTCCCATCAGTTTCAACGGGGCTTGCGCAGAAGGTCTTCCGAGTAGATTTTGCCCTTCTTCCATAAGTGCCGTCAGACTATCGACACGAGTTAGATGTCCGGAGTTATGCTGTGCAATGGTGCATAGCACGGTTATGTCACTCCGTAATGGTTGGCAGCGCTTTCAAAACCTGCCAACATTTCTGACACCAAGGGGAGTGAAAAGCGAGTGGGGAATTTATGACAGCTTTGGCACGAGGCAGAAACGAACTGTTCCACTGAGGGCACTTTTGACACTGCATTATGTAAAACACATGAAAGGTACAGATATAAATATTAATCCCCAATGTCCCATTCGTCAACTGTACACGCCGGCCCTCTGTAATAGGATTTTCAGCTGTGGTTAGGGGGAAAAAACCCATGCGCAGGAAACACATTGGGGATCCCTCATTGGCCCAGAGGAGGTGGGTAACGTGAGGTGGCAGTGAGAGATGATGGACAGTGCATCAAACTGAAGAGGAAAAGAAAGGATCGTGTCCCATCTTTTATATTGTGTCATATTGTCGATTGGGGGAACTGTAGGAGAAAGCCGGCTGTGACAGTTCAGCTTCTCCCTCTTCTCCATCTCCCCAATCTATTAAAACAACCAAGCCTGTCAGGGATATTAAAAGGCCTTGTCACTCCTCCTTAAAACACTCATAAATACCTATTGGATACCGAGCGATTTTGGCAGGGGGCAGGGGAGTGAGGCTGCAGGTGCCGCTGCCAGTCTTGGCCTGCTGCCAGGGATATAGTTTGTCGCCAAATGGGCAAGTGCCAAATCTGGATGATGGCTCAGTGCCGCCTCCGGTTTCTCTTGCCGGGGCTAAGGTTTCCTTGCACAAAAAGTGCCACTAGCGATGCTTTTTGGTCCTTGAAAAAAACATTTGAGCAGTGCATAATCGCTTGTCGCTTTAACTTGCGAATTTAGGTAAGGTGGAAGCAAATGAGACCACAGGAGCTGTTTCCAGGGTCAGATTCACTTGCTGGAACATGGAAAGTTGTGTGTATGCGTGTTAATGGTTTCTGCCTATGTAAGGAGCGTGTGTTAAGGGCGTGGTGTGGTGTGATTACATTTGTGTATTAAGCATGTGTTAAGGGTCTGGCCGGGACGTGGGTGGCGCTGTGGGTTAAACCACAGAGCCTAGGACTTGCTGATCAGAAGGTTGGTGGTTCGAATCCCCGTGACGGGGTGAGCTCCCGTTGTTCGGTCCCTGCTCCTGCCAACCTAGCAGTTCGAAAGCACATCAAAGTGCAAGTAGATAAATAGGTACCACTCCAGTGGGAAGGTAAACGGTGTTTCTGTGTGCTGTTCTGGTTCGCCAGAAGCAGCTTAGTCATGCTGGCCACATGACCCGGAAGCTGTACGCCGGCTCCCTCGGCCAATAAAGTGAGATGAGCACCGCAATCCCAGAGTCGGCCACGACTGGACCTAATGGTCAGGGGACCCTTTACCTTTAAGGGTCTGGCCCCACACACTTTGGGGTTTACTCACACCCATTGTTGAAATGCAGCCCCAGGCAGCTTTCCACCAACATGATCTATTTCAAAGACTTTGTACACCTCGACTTTTTTTACAAATAAAAATTCATTATAATGAGAACCTCAGCCTGAAAAAGGCTTCCCCATACAGTGGTACCTCGGGTTACATATGCTTCAGGTTACAGACTCCGCTGACCCAGAAATAGTTACCTCGGGTTAAGAACTTTGCTTCAGGATGAGAACAGGAATTGTGCTCTGGTGGCGCAGCAGCAGTGGGAGGCCCCATTAGCTAAAATGGTGCTTCAGGTTAAGAACAGTTTCAGGTTGAGAACGGACCTCCAGAACGAATTAAGTACTTAACCCAAGGTACCACTGTAGTGTATGTTTTCCTTGGCACTATATGGTTACAAAACAATTGGGGTTAGAGAACATGGAAAATGAGCATTTCAGGGAGAAGCATTCTAGCATGGCAGTTTCCACACTACTTTATATGCACTGAATTATTACGCTGTTGGTGTTGTTTGAATGTGATTATGTAAGCCTTCAGATGCCCAGGCACAAGTTCACTTCCTTAATAAGAATGAGCCTGCAGGGATAATATATTTTATTTTCTAATATTCAGATATGCAACCCCTCACCTGCAGGCTGAAATGATACATTCCCCATTCCATGCTCTGAAAAACAGCTGCATATGTGAGTTCTGCAGAGCTTTCTTCTGTGATCCTGCGAGAGCACAGACAAGCCACAGAATGTTGTATTGTATACAATATTCAGGGACCTAAGAAGTTTTATTTTATTTTATTTTACTGAGCAACTTTCTAGTCCTTATGGCTGTCGTGATAAGCTCTGGATGTGGATGGGCAATGCCTGGTGAAATTAAATCCCATAAACCAGTGGAGTTGATGAATAATATTTCCAGTGCTACAATGTCTTGCATAGCATCTAGTCTTCCTGAAATTCACAAAAACGGAATCAATTGTGATGAATAGTAAGCCTGCAAAATAAATTAAACAGATTTGCTTAATTTGCATAATCGACACAGTTAATAAAATCCAGCTTTTCTTGTTTCAGAATCAGGGTTACCTTGGTGTAGAATGTTGAGATACACACACACAACACAAACAGATACCAAGATAGTTTAAGAAGACTGTTCTCCTGGTATGTAATGTATTTAATCCCTAGTTTGCCTTACAGAAAGAGGTTGCTTGTTGTGTTTCTGCCATTTTTACCTGAACTTGGAGTTTCCTATAAACTGATGCTATTTTGGCTGGCTAAAGACGGTCTGAAATGTTAGTACTGGGTGTGGGAGATAAAAATGGATAGATGGCCAACGTCTGGGCAATGGCGGAGGAAGGGGGTGCTGTGGGTGCGGCCCACCTCAGGTGTCATCCCTGAGGAGGGCTGACATCACCGCCCCGCCGCCCTGGGACACTTGCCACTCACTGTGGGTGGCGCCCCCCTGAGACGCTCGCCCCGCCCCTATGGGGCGACTAGCCCCGTGCCTGGGTGTACAGCATGTGCACCACTCCAGGTGCCAGAGCAGCTAACTTCGCCTCTGCGTCTGGCGTGCATTCACAGCAACCTTTTCAAACTGAAGCATTCATATCCCTTACAAAGTTTAGTGGCATAGCGGTCCATGTCTGAAATTTTCATATTTTCCTTTATCAGGGAGTAAACTACCACAGTTCCTTTCTCCTTTACCACCACCACAACCTGTTGAAAAGTAAGGATATACAGTGGTACCTCGGGTTACAGACGCTTCAGGTTACAGACTCCGCTAACCCAGAAATAGTACCTCGGGTTAAGAACTTTGCTTCAGGATGAGAACAGAAATCACGTGGCAGCGGGAAGCCCCATTAGCTAAAGTGGTGTCTCAGGTTAAGAACAGTTCCAGGTTAAAAACGGACCTCCAGAATGAATTAAGTTCTTAACCTGAGGTACCACTGTACTGGGAAAGAAAAGTACCACATTTGAAAGCCCCCCGCCCCCCCCAAAAAAAACTATTTGAGAACCACTATAGTGCAGTGGGTAGCATGCAGGACTAGAACTGGGGAGGCCTGGGTTCAAATTCCCACTTAGCCATGATGGTCTCTGGGTGTCCTTGAGGAAGCCGTTACAGTGGTACCTCGGGTTACATACGCTTCAGGTTACATATGCTTCAGGTTACAGACTCCGCTAACCCAGAAATAGTGCTTCAGGTTAAGAACAGTTTCAGGTTAAGTACGGACCTCTGGAATGATTTAAGTACTTAACCTGAGGTACCACTGTATATCTCAGCTAGGGATGGGTGGATGAATGTGTCCATTTCTCATTTTTCCAGTTTTAAGTTCAGCTCTCCACATCACTTTCTACATCAGTTTGCAATTATTATTATTTTTACTGAAAATTCATGAACATCTTTGGGTGACTTTCTCCTACTACAGTGGTACCTCTGGTTACGTACTTAATTCGTTCTGGAGGTCCGTTCTTAACCTGAAACTGTTCTTAACCTGAAGCACCACTTTAGCTAATGGGGTCTCCTGCTGCTGCCGCGCCTCCGGAGCACAATTTCTGTTCTCATCCTGAAGCAAAGTTCTTAACCCGAGGTATTATTTCTGGGTTAGCGGAGTCTGTAACCTGAAGCGTATGTAACACAAGGTACCACTATATAAACATTTTTATATGCATTTTTGCCTAACATACAGATTTCTGCAAAGGAACATTCCCTAACGGAATGTATTCTTGTGTGTTATTTTCACTAACATATGCATTTATATGTACACTTTACCGTAGTAAGTGCATTTTTGCAACCCATCACTTGGCTGGAGAACTGCACTGGAAAAATTAGGTAAGTGCAGCTTTCAAATGATAGCTGTGTGATGGGTTACATATTGCTTTGGAAAATATTAATTCGATAAGTTCACCTTTAAATGTGACCTGAATCAAATTTCTTCCCCAGCCCATATCTCATCTTAATTTACCTCACAAAGACGTTAGTGAGGATCAGTTTGGAATGAGGTAACCATGCCCACTGCCTTGAGTTCATCGGAAGAAGGGGGAAATAGCAAGTTAAATGATAATAACTATTTCTGCCCTGAAAGACAGATGTGGAGATATAGCTGCTTTACTCCCCAAGCTACCCAAACGTTCTCTCTCAGTCCCTCCCCCAGGGGAAAAAACTATAAACAACTAGAGATGTAACTCCAAATGACTACCACCAATGTTAAATCCCAGGGTAAGTCAGTGGTCAGTTGCAAATTCAGGGCACTATAGTGTAGTTAGGGATTGATGATGGTACATGCTACTAGACCTCATGGAAGTATCTCGCTCGGCCACATGGCAAGTTTTGTCAAATATCAGAAGATGGGATACAAATCCCAGCCCGGGACTTTGCTGCTTCTAACAGATAGTAAAGGCTGACCAATGCATCTAGCTTGGATTGTGCCTTGGAAGGTGCTGGAAAGGGCAAAGAACAGAGCGGCCTTCATTGTTAGCTTCTCATCCCCCTTCCCAATCCCTTTCGCGGAGCCCGGAGAGAGCCTCCTGGTCTCCATGGCAACCCCAAGGGGGCATGAATCTAGAAGACTATTTCATCCCTATCTATAATAGGCCCTTTCTCCTCACATGCAGTGGAACTAATGCAGCTCCAGCTGCTGGGCTCGCGAAAGGGACAGGGAAGAGGAAATTTCACACAGCCCCGCATGCCACCCCCAGTGACCCTGCGCTGCCACTGCCAGCCCCTGAGGTGCTGCAGCTGCTCCACCTGGGCCTCTTCCTTGAGTCCTGAGGTCAGGCGGCGACCTCTGAGGAGAGGGGGGGCAAAGGGTCAGGGCTTTTCCCGACAAGGGTCAGCCAGCCCTGCGACTGACAGGGAGAAAAATGACAATCAGAAAAGGAACGGGGGTGGGGGTGGAGTTGTGTGTGTTGTGTGGTAATAGGGAATTAAAAGGCTCTTTGTACATTGGCGTAGGTTGAGAAGATCGCTGGGTGACAGCTCAGGGCCTCTGCCTGACGTCCAATCTTAGCTAACTTTCCATTCGTATCTCATTCTCTATCTATCTGCCTATCTTTTCCTCTCCTCATATTTTCTGAAAAGGTTCCTTCCTTCTTTCCTCATTTCCTATCCTTCCTTGCCATTCATAGCCTGCTTCTTTTCCTTTTGTCGTGTGTACATCAAAATAGGCATGAAATCTGCTATTTCCCGCTCCCCTTATCTACCCACTTAATTACTTAGCATATACTTTTATCCTGCCCTTCATCTTACAGTCTCACAGTGGGCAACCCATCATCTTTGTCCATTCATTCTTTATTTCCCTTTATGTATAAAAGGAATCTGTGCGTGACTAATCCTGATTTGTGGTCCCTCCTTCTCCTTCTCTCTTCTTAATTCCCGTTCTTCCTACGCTTCTATCTATTCCATCTCACAGCCGCTTTATCTCTCCCTCTTATCTATCTGCCTATTTCTTCTTTTCCTTATGTTACTGCTATCTATATGCTCCTCATCATTCTGCCTTCGTATCTCTCGATCCTTCATTTATCCTTATCTACATCTGTCCATTTGTCATGCTCGTCATTCACCCATCCTTATTTCTCTTTCTTTTCCTTCTTTCTAGCCATCCTTCCGCCCATTCTCATATATGTCTATTCTCACACTGTGCGTGAGTGTATCTGTGTGTTTGTCCATCCATCCATCTATAATGATGGCAGTTTTGTGTTCTCTCTCTCTCTCTCTCTCTCTCTCTCCCTTCCCCCACCTCACCTAATTAATGCTAATTATTATCTACTTGCATAATATACTCTACAGGCACAAACCTGACTATATATATCCTCTATTCATCAAAATTGTAACTGGGGACTTGGAGGCGAGGAGAGAAGTATTTTATTAGAATGCTGTTTGGTTCTGTTATTAATATAACTGTCTGAGCTGCATCCATGAGATCTGATAGCTCATGAAATATCAACCTCTAATGCCAATCGCTATTAGCATAATTTCAGATGTTACAGGGTCATAATGACAGAACAATAAAATAAGCACCTCCCCCAGCTTGCTCTAATCAGACATCCGTTCTGGGCTCAGGGACAAGGCTCTAGGAAAGAGAAATGGCTGTTTGCATAGAAGACTTGCCCATTCAGTAAACAACATAGCCATTGTAAACAAGTTGCGGCCATTGTCATAGATGGATTCTCCCCCCCTCCCTTTAAGCATTAGATAATTTCATAAGAGACTGGCTGCTAGTCCAGATAACTAAGAACAGAACCTCCATGTTCAGAGACAGACTACCTTTGATTAACAGTTCTTGGGGCAGACAATGGATGTTTATCTCCATCATGCTCACTTACTTGTGAGTTTCTCAAGGGTATCCTGCAGGGTAAAACGGAGGGTAGGGTTGCTAAGAACTGTAAGAGTAATTAAGTCCAATTATATATATATGAGAACCAGTGTGGTGTAGTGGTTTGAGTGTTGGACTAGGACCAGTTCAAATCCACACTTGGTCACAAAGCTCACTTTGGGCCTGTCACTGCCTCTCAGCCTAACCTACCTCATAGGGTTGTTGTGGGGATTAGAAGTGGAGGCCCACTGTACACTACCTTGAGCTCCTTGGAGAAAATGATGGGGGTAGCAACGCAATAAATAATAAATCATTTATAAATTGCAATTGCATTGTAAAGAAAAGTTGAGTGTAAATAATCTACCTCCCTATCTGTTGCTCTGTCACCATTGCTACCCAATACCATACTTTTTAACTGCTTTTCAGTGCAAGGAAGAAGCCCAGAATTTGGCAATGCAAAAGGCTCTCAAGACAAATCTGAAAAGGTATGGCAAACAGGGGAGAGGGTTTTGTAGACTCTTTGGGACTGAGCCCGCTGGTTTTGCTTCCATACGCACTCAGCCTTCTTTTTGCAGGCCTCACGACGAGGAAACTCGTCTTGCTCTTCCGCTTCTCCACAGCTGGGTCTGATGCTCTCTTGGTGCTCTTCATTTGCATTCGGCTAAGCACCCAGCATTTCATCCTCATTTCTCAGCTTCTCTCCCCCCCCCCGTGTGCCCCCCCCCGGTTCTTTTCCCAAATGAACCGCACAGCCGCATGCCAGCAATGCATTATCTTCGCAAGATTGAGGAGCTAATGGAGAAGATCGCCGCCCAGCAAAGCAAAAACTCCCCCTCGGACGAGCTGGGAGAGGTTGAGCTGTCTGCATCCCCTCTTGGGAATGGGTATCCCCCCCCCCTTCCCTTACACGGAGTAGGTTTTTGGTCCCTTAGCTGGATGATGAACAGTCCAAACCCTCAGTGTGTCTTGGGGTCTTCTTCAGGGGGAATAGCCTAGGAAGCGGAGGCAACATTTCTCACCACTTGGCACTGGCCCCCTCCCAAAGGGATCAATCTCCTCTTTTGCCACTCTGTTTACACGAGGCTCCATTGGAACAATATAGGAAGCTAACATAGGTGAGTCAGATCATTGCACTGTCTGGCAGCAGCTCCCCAGGCAGAGGACATTCCCCAACATACCTTGAGATGCTGGGGATTAAACCTGGAACCTTCAGCATGCAAAGTACATGTTGTGCCACTGAGCTACAGATACTGTGATATAGCTGGTGTCCTTTCTAGGATGGCCACCTTCCTTGCTTTACTCAGGCCCCAAATATCTGATAGACTTTCTCCTTCCCTACAGGCCCTCTATGCAGAGGCAAGGGGAGGCAGTTGCCTTCAGGCAGCAGATGTGGCTTTTTCTGCCCCCGTTTGCCTCCTCCTCACCCACCTCCTCCTCCATGATTGGATGCTCCCTTTGCCATTGCCCCCTGCCATGCCTGTCTCTTTCGCAGTTGCCCGCCTCCTCCTTGGCTTTTGCTCTTGGAAGCTTATATGGGGGGCTGTTTGGGGTATGTGGTATGAAAACATTAAATGCTTTATATTATTTTTTTCTTATCCCCTATGATGTACAGTCGTACCTTGGATCCCGAACGCCTTGGGAATCGAACATTTTGGCTCCCGAATGCCACAAACCCAGAAGTGAGTGTTCCGGTTTGCAAAAGTTCTTTGGAACCCGAACATCAGATGTGGCTTCCGATTGGCTGCAGGAGCTTCCTGCAGCCAATTGGAAGCCAGGCTTTAGTTTCCAAACATTTTGGAAGTCGAACGGACTTCTGGAACGGATTCCATTCGACTTCTGAGGTACCACTGTAATGCATTTTTGCTTTTAAATGTAAGTCCCTTGGAGACATTTTAGGTAACAAGTGACTATGAATGCCCTCCCATCAGATGTCAAAGCGATAAATAACTACCTGACATTCAGAAGACATCTTAAGACTTCAGGGAAGTTTTTAATCTGTGATATTTTAGTGTATTTTTGGTTTTTATGGAAGCCGCCCAGAGTGGCTGGGGAAACCCAGCCAGATGGGCGGGGTACAAATAAATAATAATAATAATAATAATAATAATAATAATAATATTTATGAAATAATAATAATAATAATAATAATTATTATTATTATTTCATAAATAATAATATCACCTCACATGACTTAACTGAGTCATCCAGATGTGAGCGAACACTCTTGTGCCCAAAAGGTGGCAGTGAGAGAGTGGCTTGCTGACACCCAGTGGCGTCACCCCTGACTGAGATTAGAACCATGGATTCCTAGCTCTTAGCTTATGTCTACAAGCATCACATCACATTATGGTTGATACACAGACCGCTGTCTGAAGAATAATGTAGACATTTGCAACCCCTGCCTTAAAGAGGCTGCTTCTCTCTTCTCCTCTGGCCCATCACAAACTCTGTACTCTGCCAAAACCGTGGTTATTATTCAGTTGTTCCTATCATAAAGAGGTGCCCTCTCATGAGGCACCGTTAGGGGCAGCAGAGTGGGAGGCAGCTCTCAGCCTAATCCCCTAGAAAGGTCTCCTCCTGCACAAAATCATCATTGAATGGACAGCGGCCTGTGCAATAAATGGAAGCTGCTTCTCTGGCTCTCTCCCTACCCTAAGACACCCTGCCGTTCCTCTCTGTAACCCTCCCTTTGCTTTTTTTTTTGTCCTGGAGGAGCTGAATTGTGTAGTTGTGTGCTCAACAACAGCCTGTTATCAGCCAGCCGCTGCTGTGGCTTCCTGATAAACCAAAATATCTGACCCTCGTGAACAGAGATCTCGTTAAAGGGCAGCAGGGACGGATGGCTGATCGATCTCGGGACATCCGACTCGCAGTGACAGATGATGGATGGGAAGAATGCCCTGCATTGGATTGGGGTGGGGGGAATGAAAGAAGCTAGGCAGCTGATAGTGGTAGGGAGTTTGTTCCTGCCCAGGCAGTGTCTTACTTGTTGTCCTGATGTGCCAACCTGTCTTTTAAAACTAGAATATGCCTAGGAATCAAGAGTGTCTGGAAATTGTGCCCTCTGCTCTGGAAGTCCTTCTTTACAATCCTAGAAGTCTGAACAGTGATGGTGGTTATTAAATAGTGGGGGGAAGGTACTTTTCACATGTAAAGAAGCACTCTTTAAATACTTTTAGGATTTTTCAGGGTTGTATACTGTCAACTGGAAGCAGCTTCCAAGCCTGAATTCTAGCAAGTCCCTCTGGTTCAGATCAAGGCCTCTCCAAAGCTGGTTGCTGAGTATAGCTCAGCAGGGAAGAGTAATTTCTCAGGATCCAAAGGTTTGCTCTTGGCAATATTGGTTGAAGGGGTGTAGATGCCAGCAGTACTTAATTTATTTAACAGCAAGAAAGGAGTGTGGGTATATGTCAGGAGGACCTCAATGGATACTCTTCTTCCAAATCTGTGAGAGCTTCTTGTGATCATCTGGTGATGAACAAGCATGTTACCAGATTGCAAAAGTGCAGGGAATTCAACAGTAAATATAGGGTCTGTCACTCTCACTAGACATGGTCAAAGCACAGTCCAGATATTATTGTCTCTCAGATCAGATCTTGTCTGTTTCTCTTGACCTTAATTAAACCACTATCTCTCAACCCCTTCTGGTGACGAGAATAAGACTGATTTACTTTACAGTGTTTTTGTAAAGTTTACAATGTTTGCTCTGATAGTAGATCTGAAGCTTCTTACAACTGTCAATCTTAAGGAACTGGAAAAATTGTGTGCGCACACAGTTCAAAGTTGATTTGATGCATCCCATGTGTGCAAGTTTTTCACACTGTCCATCCTAATCCAAGTGGCAGTCCACACTCCCCCCCCCCATTTAATTTTGATTTTCCTGATCTGCAGATGATGCTGTAAGCGGGAAACATCCAATATAGAATCACACGTTAACCAAGTGTGGAGACACTGAAACCCTTACTTCCACCTGCTCATTGCCAGAACACAATCTAGCCATCAGCTCCAAGGAAAGGATGCAGTCTGCCTGTCTCTACCAGTTGCTGCTGAATGCACTTCCGTAGTAACTGCTTTTGCACAAAACAGCAGTAGTAAAAACCAAAATCAGATTGGCCCTTGCAGGTACAGGATAAAAGGAAAAAGGAAAAGGAAAATGCTGTGTCCAAATAATTCCCCCCAAATCCTTAAATCAAATCTGTGCACCCCATGTGCATATTAACATCCTGATGTGTACACAGTGTAAAAGGAAAATACAATTAAGCACTTTCTCTTCCTTTCAGTGCTAACAAGAATGGGCTCTGCTTTGATTATTTAGAGGGGTTGCTATACACAATGCCAGCCCCAGAGGAGAGGAAAACTTCACCTGCTAGGAAGCAATTAAATTACCAATTAAGGCCTTCCATTTGGTTGAGGCCTGCCAAGGAACATGCACTGCCCTCTAATTGCATTCCCGACAACAATTTCACACAATTAGCTGCCTAAACAGAGCAGAGCACAATGGGCTCAGAGTCCACCTTCATTCTAGCCATCTGGGTGTTCAATTCAGTAGTCCACAAGAGTAGTATCCACTTTTGTCCCTCCCTCTGACATGGTATGGGTGACTGAAAGGTGTATATTGCTTCTCCAGCTTTGTCTAAGGACTTGTGTTCTACGCAAGTATATTTTGTCTTGGATTATTTAGTTCCTAATAATGGGTATTGCTTGGTTGTGACCTTTCATAATTACTAGCTGGTTTTTTTAAGGCCACTGAATGTTTAGCTTTGCATTTAACGCATGAGCAGATGAGCTATTAAATGATCATGGCCAAACCTTATAGACTGTTATGTTGCTGCCAAGTTGGAAACTTGATTCTACTTCCAATAAAAAAGTGATATATCAGACCCTCCAAGTGTCCCTATTTTCCAGGGACGTCCCTGATTTAGAGAAGCCATCATAGTTTCTGATTTGATCCCATAATGTTTTACTTTTCCTTAGGATGTCCCTATTTTCACTGGAGAAATGTTGGAGGGTATGGAGTTATCCAACCCCTGAGCGATCTGAATCCTGTCTAGGGATTTTTAAAAATATTTAATGTTTTATTATGTTTTTATATATGTTGGAAGCTGCCCGGAGTGGCTGGGGCAAACCCAATAAGATGTGTGGGGTATAAATAGTAAAGTTATCATTATGGAATGGGACGTCCCTATTTTCATTGGAGAGCTGTTGGAGGGTATGATATAAGGGACCTCAATGACTTTTCATATGATCTTTTAAAAATGCATTCAATGCTGGCTTGCTGCAACAAATCCAGATGTTTTCTTATAAAGTTTCACTGATATTGCATAAACTATGGGACGTGATTTTGTCAGGGTCATGGGACCCTATTGCACAGTACTAGTAACTAAAGGGACGCGGGTGGCGCTATGGGTTAAGCCACAGAGCCTAAGACTTGCCGATCAGAAGGTCGGCGGTTCGAATCCCCGCAATGGGGTGAGTTCCTGTTGCTCGGTCCCCTGCTCCTGCCAACCTAGCAGTTCGAAAGCACGTCAAAGTGCAAATAGATAAATAGATACCGCTCCAGCGGGAAGGTAAACGGCGTTTCCATGTGCTGCTCTGGTTTGCCAGAAGCGGCTTAGTCATGCTGACCACACGACTAAGAAGCTGTACGCCAGCTCCCTTGGCCAATAAAGCGAGATGAGCGCCACAACCCCAGAGTTGGTCACGACTGGACCTAATGGTCAGGGGTCCCTTTACCTTTACCTTTAGTAACGTTATTAGCAATGATGGCACATTTCCACCCACCCTATGTTTACACCATTCTGTACGCTTCTGTATTCAGAATGCTACACTGCTGCATCATTCAGATCTGAGCCACAGGTCTGGCACATCACCAGAATGTTATGCACTGCACATGCTTGAAATGCTTGGGGATATTGTATAGATCCATGTATGGAAATCTGTTCAAGGTAGGCCACCAAACCTTCCTTCTTTAGGGAAGTGGCCATAACTGTGTGGTAATACTATGCTCTACATCACTGGTCTTCAGGTCTGATCTAAAACAGATCGCAACAGCAGCACTACCACCATACAAATAGATAGTTAAAATTAATAAATGGGTCCACAAAATGCCTAATTGGGTTAAAGGTGGGTGTGCTGAAATGGTTGAAGACTACTGCTCCACATGTTTAATCATAGGCACATGTGTGTAGCCAGGGGGCAACCAGGGGGGTGGGCAGCTGTAAATAAATAAAAATACTTGACTAAAAGTAGAAATTGTACAGATTTTTCTGAACAACAACTATTGTTGAGACATTTCATTCCGAATCTGCTAGACAGAGCCAGACAGAGGGTGGGTGTCTATTGGGTGTTGTCCTCCCCCCCCAACATAAACCCTGGCTACACCTATGCATTTCCTTCCATCTCCCACTTAAAGATCTTACATATGGCAGTTTGGAAAGACCTCTGCCAGCTACTGGTGAGCCATAAAGAGTTCTGAAGTAGGTAAAACAAGCAATCTATTACATAGACACACACAGCAAGAGTGCAATAACAGTAATAATTTTGCATAAATGTCCACAACTGGGGGGGGGGGAGGTTGAGAAGGGCAATGTTTCCTTCTTAGTCCTGTAGTTGTGGGAAATATTTGGATCCCTTCCAGTCGGGATTCAGGCCTCATCATGGGACTGAAACTGCCTTGGTCGCACTGGTTGATGATCTCCGGCGGGCTAGGGACAAAGGTGAGAGCTGTTTCCTAGTTCTGCTGGATCTCTCAGCGGCGTTTGATACCATCGACCATAACATCCTTCTGGACCGTCTTGAGGGGCTGGGAGCTGGGGGCACTGTCATACAGTGGTTCCGCTCCTTCCTCCTGGGCCGTGTTCAGAAAGTGGTGGTGGGGGATGAGTGTTCAGACCCCTGGGCTCTCACTTGTGGGGTGCCTCAGGGTTCTGTCCTCTCCCCCATGCTTTTCAACATTTACATGCAGCCACTGGGAGAGATCATCAGGAGGTTTGGGCTGGGTGTTCATCAGTATGCAGATGATACCCAGCTCTACCTCTCTTTTAAATCAGAACCAGTGAAGGCGGTGAAGGTCCTGTGTGAGTGTCTGGAAGCGGTTGGAGGATGGATGGCGGCTAACAGATTGAGGTTGAATCCTGACAACACAGAAGTACTGTTTTTGGGGGACAGGAGGCGGGCAGGTGTGGAGGATTCCCTGGTCCTGAATGGGGTAACTGTGCCCCTGAAGGACCAGGTGCGCAGCCTGGGAGTCATTTTGGACTCACAGCTGTCCATGGAGGCACAGGTCAAATCTGTATCCAGGGCTGCTGTTTACCAGCTCCATCTGGTACGTAGGCTGAGACCCTATCTGCCTGCAGACTGTCTCGCCAGAGTGGTACATGCTCTGGTTATCTCCCGCTTGGACTACTGCAATGCGCACTACGTGGGGCTACCTTTGAAGGTGACCCGGAAACTACAGCTAATCCAGAATGCGGCAGTTAGACTGGTGACTGGGAGCGGCCGCCGAGACCATATAACACCGGTCTTGAAAGACCTACATTGGCTCCCAGTACGTTTCCGAGCACAATTCAAAGTGTTGGTGCTGACCTTTAAAGCCCTAAATGGCCTCAGTCCAGTATATCTGAAGGAGCGTCTCCTCCCCCATCGTTCTGCCTGGACACTGAGGTCCAGCTCTGAGGGCCTTCTGGCGGTTCCCTCACTGCGAGAGGCCAAGTTACAGGGAACCAGGCAGAGGGCCTTCTCGGTAGTGGCGCCCACCCTGTGGAATGCCCTCCCATCAGATGTCAAAGCGATAAACAACTACCTGACATTCAGAAGACATCTTAAGGCAGCCCTGTTCAGGGAAGTTTTTAATATGTGACATTTTAGTGTATTTTTCATCTTTGTTGGAAGCCGCCCAGAGTGGCTGGGGAAACCCAGCCAGATGGGCGGGGTACAAATAATAAATTATTATTATTATTATTATTATTATTATTATTATTATTATTAGTTGATGGAAGACACAGGCGGGAGACAAGAATACAGCAGTGTCCAACTAGAGCCAGGGGTCAGCAAACTTTTTCAGCGGTGGGCCGGTCCACTGTCCCTCAGACCTTGTGGGGGGGGGCCAGACTATATTTTTTTTTGGGGGGGGGGAATGAACAAATTCCTATGCCCCACAAATAACCCAGAGATGCATTTTAAATAAAAGCACACATTCTACTCATGTAAAAATACCAGGCAGGCCCCACAAGTAACCCAGAGATGCATTTAAAATAAAAGGACACATTCTACTCATGTGAAAACATGCTGATTCCCAGACTGTCTGCAGGCCAGATTCAGAAGGCAAATGGGCCAGATCTGGCCCCTGGGTCTTAGTTTGCCTACCCATGAACTAGACCAACTACACTGGAGATTGGTCTATTAATGATTCCATGATTATAGAACAAAATAGTAACCACAAGCATGCTTACTGTTGAGGTGGGGGTAGTGGAAATGGTTGTAAACAATAAATATAAAGTTTAAAAAATAATGTGGCTGTTATTTTAATACTTAAAACTATCAGAATGGAGAGATTTCACAAATAGTTTCCATCTATTATATTATTCATTTTCCAAGTATTATTTTATTGCTTTGAAACAAGTTGCCAGTATCTAACTGCCAAAGTTGAAGAGCAGGCACAGCGATTCCTTCGCGTCTCTATTTATGGGGAGGAAACTTGCTTTCTCCCACCCCGTTTCATTGGTTTATTCCAATTGCCTCTCATCTTGCCCCCTTGATAACATTTACTTTGCCTTTGCTTTCTTAAGCATATACAGTGCAGCTGCTTAAAGGTCTCTAAATATCTCTGTTAAACCATCTTAACTGCATGACAGATGCCCCTGTGCACCTTGGGACAAATGTATTACAAGATGTATACAAACAATGGAAGTCAAATACTTTAGAGAGCATCTTCTGGTGCAAATTTAGCTCTTCTCTCTTCCCAATTACTTATTTAAGTGGATAGGGAGTGAGAAGAGGCAGGTTGTCCCACCAATATGTAAACTTAAGACTCATGTTCACACAAACAGATTATTAAATGTAACAAGACATTAACACACCTCAGCTCCTGTATTTTTGTCATTGAGAGAGAAGTTAGTTAGCAGGAGCACAAATACTTCTGTTGGTGAAGGATAGGGATGGCCTACCCACCTCAGGCAGCAGGAGCCACAGGAGTGGCAGATCCTATTGTAGATCTTTATTTCCCCTTGTTCCTGGTGTTGATCTTCATTCACTCCTTCCTCCCTGGTGGAGGAAGGCATTTTGTGGTTTGCCTCACATGCGAAAATGTTTCAGGCCAGCCCTGATGAAGGATGACAACTTTTACTCGTAAGCAGATTGTTCACACATTACAGAAGCAGGGCTATTTCACTGTATGTCTCCTTCCTCACAATCTTCATTGAGATTGTTTTCAGAAGTGACTAGGTACTCACCATACATTAAAAGCACATTTGAAGTACATCCCCTGCAAAAAAAAGATTACTGGGAACTGCAGTTTGTTAAGTTTGCTGGGAACTGCAGCCCAATGAGAGATAAACTACATCTCCCAGGATTCTTTGGGAGGTGGGAGGGATAGGCTCTAAATGTATGGTGTATAGACAGCCATACTTCAGAATGGTTGCCAGTTCCTACAAAAGTCCTGCATTTGCTAGTGACTTCAGCCTTGCTAAACTAAACTAAACTAAACTAAACTAAACTAAACTAAACTAAACTAAACTAAACTAAACTAAACACTAACATTTCCTCTTCTAAGTATGAGAATCTGCTTTGCAGAGAATTGTGGGTAATTTTAGTACCATTTTGCAGAAAGGGGAACTGGCAGCTCTGAGTGGTGAGGCCTATAGTATATTTCCTTAAGCATCTATAAATATTGCAAGATTCATGCTCTGGGCATCACTCTCTTCTAGTGTAAAAAGTGACACTTCTAGTGTAAAAAAGAAGAAACAGAGTTGTCATATTTAAAAAGTAAAATTCCTGACACTCGCAAAGTTGTTGAGCTTTTTTGGGGGGGGAGCTCCCCCCCCATAGTAATTTTAAGCTTTTGCAGCTGGTTCCACTGCTTTTTGGCAAAATTCCTCCCAGACACCATTTTCACACCCCAAACCCAAGACATGTCACATGTTTAGAGTGACTGGTAAGTCATCCAAGAGATACTCCTGTCTGTCTGTCTGTCTGTCTGTCTGTCATAATACTAGAACCCAGGGTTATCCAATGAAGCTGAAAAATGAAAAGTTCAGCAGAGAAAAGTAAGTACTTCTTAATGTCACACAGGGGTGTGGGACTTCCAGCCAGGCCATTTTCTCCAAATCATGCCCACGTGCCTCACATCCAACATCATCTGTAACATCAGGTGTGGGGCCAATAGAAGTGCGGCAGAAAGCAGTATTTAACTTGTGGGGAGTTCAATCCTCCTTGGTTTGGGTGTGCAACGTTCCCTGCAGGGAGCTCTCTTGTGCACCCAAACTCTGAGGAAAGCAGGATTGAACTCCCCAGATATCAGCTGGTGCATGAGGAGTTCAATCCTACTTGGTCTCTCTCCCTCTCTCTCTCTCTCCCTCTCCCCCTCCCCCCTCCCCCCTCCATGCAGGCCAACTTTTTACAGATGAGTGGAACCACTGTCCTGTCAATCATCTGATGAAGGAGATAAAGATCTGGCCCACTTGACCAAAAATGCCCCCATCCCTGGTATAGCGCATTGTTAAATTATGCCACAGGAAGTAGTATTGGACATAAACTTGGATGGCTTTAAAGGGGAGGGGTAGATAAGAATCAACGGCTGCTAATCTTGATAGCTGCATACATTTACCAATAGTATTTGAGGAGAAGACTATTGTGCTTATGTCCTGTTTGCAGGCTTTCCCTTGGCATGTGGCTATGAGAACAGGGTGCACCCTTATAATGATTCTTCTTCTTCATCTTCCGGGGTTATGCTGTGACTATGAATATAAATTCAGAGCCTGAACTCTTGCCCTTAATTACACTCCAGTAACCATCAATCCTTTTTTCCCAGAGATTTCAGACCAGCCGTCGCCTGTACAGATTTCACACAAGGCCTCTCAAAATATGTGTTTTGGAATCCTGCAGAGGGGAAGTGGCAGGGAGTCTATTTGGAGGAAATACATGGTGGGTAGAAAAGAGTTGAGCACCTATTTTTACCACTCCCTCTCCCCATGTCTGCTCATGCTGAAGTTGCTGTTCCCTGGTGGGGGGGATCAATTTGAGCCTTGCTGAAATTACTTATCTACACAGCGCTGAGGGCTAGAAACTTTATTTTTTAAAAAAGAAAGATGAGATTCTTAGTTATCCAGTACATCTGTGTGGAATCATTGTTTGTTAAATACCGTTAATGGCTGTGGGGTGGGAGGGATGGGATAGCATATTCCAAATTACTTTATATATCAAGAGGGGTGGTGGTGTAGTTTCCCCCACTCTGTCACCTTGACCCTGATCTCTCACAAGCAAAGACCAGAGACTGACTCTTCCTGGGACAGCAAGTGTGTTTTCCCCACAACTCCCTCCCTTCCCATCAAAGCTGCTCAGGTAAGCAGCAGGTAGGCACGGCACCACTGCACAATAATTGTTCTTTAATTGCTTCTCCTCCCTGCTCAGCCGCCGTGCTCCATAATAATTTCTTTTACTCTCTCCTGTCTGAGTGCGTTGAGGGCTGGCTGAAGATGCTCCGGATAAGGCAACCGGTCTCTTGCGCTGTCCAATTGTTGTCTAAACTATCAATCAAGTGTGGCAGCTCGAGGAAATGTGGAGGGGTGGGGTGGGAAGAAGCGTTCTGCTTGCATAAACAGACCCAGTGCTTTGCTACACTTTCTCTTTCCTCTCTCTCTCCACCCCCCAACCCCAACCCTCCACCAGACAAAAAACAAAAAGTGGGGGGAGGGGGAATCTGACAACAAGGAGTCCGGCCCATCAATCAAAGCAGCTGGTGGAACAACCTCTCCCTAGTGTTAATAAATACATTTCCCTTCCTTTTATTGGATGCTTGTCCTAATTTGTTTCTCCTCTGGATTTCCTCTCCCCCCCCCCTTTCCGAAAGTGAAATGCTTGCCCGTTTTTCCCCTCGCTGCCACCCCCGCCAACTCCCAGCAGCCCTTGAGAAAGCAGATGTTAGGCTGCAGAAACAGAGCCAGGCTGAGGCTGGAGTGGCCCAGTAGGCCTCGGTTGCCATAGCGACTACTGAGACCGCCTGTTGTCAGCGTTGTGCCTCGTCTCGCTGGCTCAGTGATTATCTCCATCTCAGCAGCCCTCGCCATACGGTCTGGGCTATAATCAAATCCCCCCTGTTCATCCCCTCCGGAGAGCCGCACACCAACATCTCTGCCTCCCTCATGCCCCCATGATCAGAATGCATATACGTAGAGCAAGCATTCATTAGGAGACATTGCTAAGGGCCTCTCGTGAGTTTCCATTTGCAGTTGAAAGGGGCGGGAAGCAAACTGTAGAAGATAAAGCCCACGCATTTAGCCCCGCTTTAACTTCTCATTTCGTCCAGTTTTGATCCAACAGAATCAAAGTACATGAAAATTGTTTTGCTAGGTCTGTCAGGATCTCTAATTCTGCCTTCTGTTTCCACCACAAGATAGCTGGGTGCCTCTGGATGCTCATAGCCATGGTAGAAAAATGATGGTCTGTTCATGTTGTTTGCCCTTAGCATCTGGTATACAAAGGTAAACTACCTCTTTACACAGAGGTTTTGTTTCCTAGCTTTAAAATCAATACTTCATAGAATGTCCATCACTCAGTTTACTGCTGGTATGGCCTTTAGGGGTGGTCACTTAAGGGATCAACACTCACCTCCCCTCCTTTAAAAAATAGGGCACATGTATTGATGCAAATTTAGAAATAATTGCTGTAAGTATACTCTACTGATTGGCGACTTTGAGGCCCCTGCTCTCCATTCCTAGTTCTTAGATCAGATAGACCTTCAACCAGAGGACTCATGGAAATGGGGAAGAGTTCTCTGATATCCCTTGAAATAGAGGACTGTGCTGTGTTAAATAGGGTACATGGCCACCCCCTACCATGGAGTTTCAGCATAAATGTAATTTGATTCTGAAGGCACAAGATTAGACCATGATGAACGCATCCTCACAGATCAGCTGCTTATATAAACAAACAGCGGGCTCTTTTTCTGGTGCCTTGTTTTGTTTTTCTACGTAGCCATGTTTTCTTTTTTATCATGGCTAGGGGCTCTAAAGTGGCCTAGTCCGCTCTGGACCTCTGATACGGCCTGCCTCAGATAAATGGAGACAAACACTGCAGAATTACCACAAGCGATGCCTGAGTTCTAGACAACTTGGAAGAACCATCTTCCATCCTGGTGTTGCTTATTAACTACTGCTGGAAATTACAGACCCTCCATGTATCCCTATTTTCCAGGGATAGTCCCAGATTTACAGAAGCTGGCCCAGTTTCTGATTTGATCCCTTAATGTCCCGCCTTTCTTTAGGACGCACCTATTTTCATTGGAGAAATGCTGGAGGGTATGGAGTTATGCAACCCTTGAGCCAAGGAGACAAGTACCTAAACAACCTTTAGAAGACATCTGAAGGCAGCCCTTTATAGGGAAGTTGTTTAATGTTTAATGCTTTCTTATGTTTTTACATATGTTGGAAGTTGCCCAGAGTGGCTGGGGGTAACCCAGTCAGGTGGGGGGGGTATAAATAATAATAATAATAATAATAATAATAATAATAATAATAATAATAACAACTTTTTTTCAGCTGGAACTCACCAGAACTCCGTTCCGGCATCTCTCAGGTGGGTGCCATTGCCATTATAAGAGAACATTGAGGCATTCATGGT
The DNA here is from genome assembly GCF_951804945.1 of Podarcis cretensis. Lineage (NCBI taxonomy): Eukaryota > Metazoa > Chordata > Lepidosauria > Squamata > Lacertidae > Podarcis > Podarcis cretensis. Next base: position 23,754,782 of record NC_137182.1, on the reverse strand, counting down.
GAGTTCCGACACCTCTTTTTCTCGAAAATAGCACTAATAAGAATAATTGAATAGGATGTCCCTATTTTCATTGGAGAAATGTTTGAGGGTATGAAATTAATCAGATTCCTGAATACAGTAAGAGGCTTTTCCTTCATTGTTATTTTCAGGTCCTAAGATACCCTTCTCTGAGAACACATTCTGTTACCTCAAGGTGGCATATAGAATGAAGCCAGGCTGGGCACAGGAAGCTGCTATATTATGTTTTAAGGGGCCTGTCAACGTGATGTCCCCATCCATGACAGAAGGAGTAGCCGCACCAAGGCCCCCTTTGGTCTCCCACGGACCTGATGGGCCTTTTGTACAGCCTTTTCCAGAGTCCATTGACTGTAGCTCTGTCTTTGTCAGCTTGTCAGACGGAGGTCGAGGAAAGAGTGAGGGACTTGCTCTCAGGGCACGACAGGATAAGATGCAAGGATGAGGCGCACATATTGGGTTACAGTGCTGGCAGCAGAAAGGTTCAGCAATGCAGAGATTGCCCTCGGGTTTCTGGCCCCTGCTCCTCTACTGGCTTTGTTCTTTGCATGCTTTTTATATGGGAAGTCTCTTAAGCATTGCTGACAGATGCCTCATTTGAAGTCCCTGCTTAGAGAAGGCCTTTGTGTATCCCACATAAGGAACTTCCAGATAGCAATGACAGAAGCTTTTTCCCATACTCTTGTTAGTTAAGCAAATTTTTGCACTCTAGTTTCTAGAGGGGTACAAGACCCAGTACAGCCCTAGAAATATACAGTGGTGCAGAAAAATTGGTTGCTGCAAGACGAGTTGACCTAGCATGCCTCGAAGTTCTACAATTTACCATTTATTGTTTTTTAATATTTGTACAGCTTTTGCATGTACAGGCATTCTAGTCTCGTGTGGGGACACCTGTACTGTCCAAGCAGCAACAGTTGGCCAAACTCACAAGTCTTCCATTTTTCTCCTCTCCTACCATCATAATTCAGTACTTGAATGTTCTCTACTATATTAGGTCATGAGAACCAAGGCAGTGAAAACCTGAAACAAGTCAATCCACCCAACTTGCTGCTGCTCTTAATAAACCCCTGAGCAAACTGATAACTGTTTGTTTGGTTTTTTAAAAAAGGTTGAATCCTTACAGATGAAAAAGAAAGCACTCCGCTAATTTTAAAATTGTCTGTAGAATCAGAATTGGATCCTAAGGGTCATCTAGTACAATCTCCTACAGTGCAGGAGTCACAGCTAAGCAATCTCTGACAGATGGTCATTTAAGCTTTGTTTTAAAACTTCCAATGAAGGAGAGTCCACCACCTTCTGAGGTAGCTTGTTCCACCATCAAACAGCTCTTACCACTAGAAAGTTCTTCCTGATGGTGTAGCTTGCATTATTCTTGATTACCATTTTCCACCCAGGTTAAGTCTCTCCCCCCACCCCAAGTTACACTACTGGCCTAGTTCTGCAAATTTACTATTTATTTGCTGTATACCACTTTTCTGCTCAGAGAGCATCTGACGGCACCTGCCATCCAAATCAGTAGCCAGTCAAGACTGTGGGTCCCAAAACAGCACAACACCTCCAGTAAGTACAGTGGTACCTCGGGTTAAGTACTTAATTCGTTCTGGAGGTACGTTCTTAACCTGAAACTGTTCTTAACCTGAAGCACCACTTTAGCTAATGGGGCCTCCTGTTGCTGCTGTGCCGCCAGAGCACGATTTCAGTTCTCATCCTGAAGCAAAGTTCTTAACCTGAAGCACTATTTCTGGGTTAGCAGAGTCTGTAACCTGAAGCGTATGTACGGTAACCTGAAGCGTATGTAACCCGAGGTACCACTGTAATGGACTTAATAGCATATGCATTGGGAATCTCATGTGAGCGAACAGGCAGAAAGTGTAGCATATTTCATTTCTATCTACAAACTTGAAAACATAAGAAAAGCCCTACTGGATCTGACAAAGGGTGTATCTTGTCCAGAATCATGTTTCTATTGTGTTTGACCAGCCATTTTCAGAAGACCCTTCAGGTTATGAAGCCAACAGCCTTCCCATGTTGTTTGTGTGGTCAAGGCTGGGTTGCTGCAATGCACTCTAAAAACAAAACCACGCTGATAAAATGGTGCCAACCCAAAAGGTGACAGTGGACATGTCCTGAAATAGCTGTGAGTGTCTTCACCCACCTAATGCATTATTGAGCAAACCAACCTCATCAAAAAAGCTGAAGACTAGTGCTAAGGCAAACTACACTTGCAGAGCTTGTGCTACTGTTTAGGGTTGCCATATTTAAAGAAGTAAAAATCCAAACAAAAAAAATTGTGGAGCTTTTGGGGGCCATACACTTCCTGGTTCTGTTTGCAAAAACCCAGACATTTTGCTGAGTTTTAAACCCCTCCCCCAGAATCTAATTTCGCTGTTGCAGTTCTGGAAATGTCTGGGAAAGACTACTACTGACAGATTTTTAAAACATGATTCTATTACAATTGAGATATCATGCAGTTTGAAAAGAGACAGAAGAACTATGGGAGAACCAAGATTAGATGACAGCATAAGATAGGTTCCCCTATCATTGACACACAATTGGTTGGGGTTTCTTTGCATAACAGCTTCTAAGCTGAATCATTGCAGAAAAGGAACAGTTTGCCTGAGCAATAAGAACTTGGCATTTCAACAGTGGCACCTGCTGAGATCCTCCACCATTCTTAACTTGCCCCAGTTTTTAACAAAGAGATGGTAATTTTTAAAAACTACAGCCACAGCCACAACCCCCTACAATCATATAGTTTACTAGATGACATTTTTTATATTTGAACCTGCGTGGGTCTTGGGAATATCTATATATATTTGGTATCACTGTACAACACAGTTGCCAACTTATTTTAGGCAGCCCCTTCTCTGGTCTCTTTAGCAACTGCCATTGCATGACACTGTTTATCTCCGTTCATTGAAAATGTTCACTGGCTGCTTTCTGGAGATCAAGTTGCTGTTAAAAGCACAAGTGCAAGACCAAACCTACCAGCACCCACTGGCCAGTTCATCCTACTGCAAGATACCCAGCAATATGTGTTTATAATAAGACCCATTATTATTAATCGTCCTGCTGCAGTATGATTAATTTTTTTAAAAATTGTTGTTCTTGAGAATCCCTTTTTCTCCACCTTTTGTTTTGACAAAGCAGGCAGTAGGTAATAATAATAATAATAATAATAATAATAATAATAATAATTTATTTATACCCCGCCCATCTGGCTGGGCCTCCCCAGCCACTCTGGGCGGCTTCCATAGAAAGCAAAAATACAATAAAATATCACACGTTAAAAACTTCCCTGAACAGGGCTGCCTTAAGATGTCTTCTGAATGTCAGGTAGTTGTTTATCGCTTTGACATCTGCTGGAAGGGCGTTCCACAGGGAGGGCGCCACTACCGAGAAGGCCCTCTGCCTGGTTCCCTGTAGCTTTACTTCTCGCAATGAGGGAACCGCCAGAAGGCCCTCGGCGCTAGACTTCAGCGTCCGGGCAGAATGATGGGGGTGGAGACGCTTCTTCAGGTATACTGGACCGAGGCCGTTTAGGGCTTTAAAGGTCAGACCAACACTTTGAATTGTGCTCGGAAACGTACTGGGAGCCAATGTAAGTATGGGCACATCTGTCAGTTTGGGTTCTCTCCGTTTCTCATTGTGCAAATCTTCAGTTCTCTACATTGTCTCAGCAATCTGCACTTTTAGAAAAATCCTTGTGAAAAATTCATCAGCATTTTAGTGCGAATTTCTCCTAATGTAAACATGTTTGTATGCAGTTTGGGCCAATACACAGAGTTTTGTAAGCAGTTCGGGTGGCGCTGTGGGTTAAACCACAGAGCCTAGGACTTGCTGATCGAAAGGTCGGCGGTAGGAATCCCCGTGATGGGGTGAGCTCCTGTTGCTCGGTCCCAGCTCCTGCCAACCTAGTAGAATCATAGAATCATAGAGTTCGAAGAGACCACAAGGGCCATCGAGTCCAACCCCCTGCCAAGCAGGAAAGTAGTTCGAAAGCACACCAAAAGTGCAAGTAGATAAATAGGTACCACTCCAGCGGGAAGGTAAACGGCGTTTCCATGCGCTGCTCTGGTTCGCCAGAAGCGGCTTAGTCATGCTGGCCACATGACCCGGAAGCTGTACGCCAGCTCCCTTGGCCAATAAAGCGAGATGAGCACCGCACCCCCAGAGTCGGTCATGACTGGACCTAATGGTCAGGGGTCCCTTTACCTTTATCCCTAATATAATGCATAATTGTATGCTGCTTTCAGGAGTATATGTATTTTTAAGCTCACTGTCTTCTAAAATGTGGATTTTATACACATTGTATGGCTGGAGAACCCAATTGCAACATCTGCAGAAGTCTGAGTTTCAAAGGAGAATTGTGTTTTGGTCTGTGTATTGGTTCAAGAAGTGTGAATTGGATAACTTATCATTAAACTGGAAACAGAATCAAATCCCCCACATTCACCATCCTTGCCTGCCAGGGCCTGTTACTTGGCTCTTTCACAGGTCCCATTCATTTCAATCAGAATTGCACAGGAGAACTTTCCAGCAGATGTCCAACTAGACGTGTCATAATTGTGCAAAGTGCTTCCCCGCCTTTTTCGTTTAAAGTAAATAGCAGCCACGAAGAGCCCCGTCCCACACTGGGTGTGGATTTAACCCTTTGCTCCTGTCATGATCTGAATCCAAATCCCCCACCCCCTTTGCAGATACTAAAGTTCCAAAGAGAATATTGGGAGAGAAGCTCCAATATTTCTATGCCCCCCTCCTTTTCATTGTGAGTGTTTTGGGGGTAGGGAAGCTCAGTCCAAAAGCAGCTGTCTTCGAGCTCCCTCTCCTGGTGAAAACCATCAAACTCCTGGAGTTGCGGCTGCAAATGTTTGGCAAAGTAAAGGGCATTTTATCCCCCAGCCCACCCGTTGGGGAAACACTAAACTTGGAATATAAACCAGGACTCAACTCTGGAATGTGTGGATTTAAATGGAAGAAGAAGGTGCTATTAAGTGGCTGTCGATGTGGCTGTCAATTTGTCCCTGGCCCGGCCCTCCTCCTAAACTTTAGCAGGCAGACCTATTTTCCACCTCTTACCTCCCAATGCCAGTCAAAACTTCCCTTGTGTAATTTCTGTATGACAGTCTACTGTTAAGGGAAAGGCTAGGAACACAGCTGGGGGTCGGGGGGAATGGGGCAACCCTATATGCAGAATCCAGCTGAAAGCAGAGCACAGCTCTGTTGATGCAACTGGAAGTTGTTTGCATTGTTGCCGATTTGCCACATGTGACTGCTGAGTCCCCTTGCTCTGCTGTAATTACCGGTAGGTCTGAAAGAAGCCATCTATTGTAAGCAATATAATAGGTTGCTTTGCGTGTTTGGTTGTGTGGGGAGGTGTCAAGCCTGCAGACCCAAAAAAGCTAGCAACTCTCATCTCACTTTTCCATCTGCTGAGAAGGTTTTCGTATTGTTTCAAAAATGTGCTGAACCTGTTTGATCAGAGGTGACAATGGGAATGAAGAAAAGTTTTTCTCACACCACTGGAAGTTAAAGAAATTATCTTAAGCTGAAGTTAGACAATAGTTTTAAAGGAAGTTGAAAGTGATTTGAGACACATTTCACTTACTGTTCCCTTTGATCAATCACGTTTAGGTTTTTGAAATACAAAAACCTGCCAAACCTCTTTACCGGAGGCAGAAAGGGAGTGAATGTACACAGTACAAGTAGCACCTTTCAAGATTTCATTGATGCTCTAAAAACAAACCTCATCTTAATCAGCAACCACCATCTTTTATATAGATGTTGAAGTGCTCAAAGTCCTTCACGCAATGCAACTGATGTCTACGTCTCAGTAATTAGGGTTAAAAGTTCTGAGCAGGCCCAGTTATCAGTACTTCTTACAGTGTTAAACTGAGCTTCACTCTCATGTGGACTGCAGGAAATACCTTATCCCTTGCTTTGCGCACACCTAGAATAGCAGATCTGACTGCAGAAACCTGTTTCCGCAGAAGTTTTCTGGGTTTTCTGGACTGGAGTGTGCACTTTAACAATGGCTGGGAAACAAAAGAGATTTCAAGTGGTAGGGGGAAATAGGAAGAGATCACTGGGGAAGGCTAATTTGCTTTCCACAGATATAGGAGACAAGAAGGAGGCAAGAGGGCACCCCCCCCCCCCCCGTATTCTTTGGAGAACTCAGTCCACTGATATAATACCATTTATGTTTCCTCGTTTTGTGAACAAGCATTTGAAACTGGGGAAAGGGAGGAAGGGAAACCCACTGATGAGGCTCTTGGTTTCCTCAAGGGACTGAACTGCTTAATTAATCATAAAGTCCTCCTTCAGCAGGAGCAGCCCAGCTGTGATGCTAGCCAATCCTTGAGAAGTCCATCCATCACTGTCAATACTAAGGACCAATCCGTGAGAAGGTGCCCTGTTGACTGTCAGCCAATGGCATAGGCTTGTGTTCAGGATAGAAACTATAAAAACAGAGGCTGGTGAGAATTAATTCGCCGTTATTTGATTCTCCTGTTCCTGGAACTGCTAAAACGAACAAAGTTTATGTTCAGATTTTATTTATTGGTTTGTTTAAAAAACCACCAAGAAACACACACACTTTCTCATTCAGATTTTGAGATTTCATGCCTGCAAGTAGGTACTGGGAAATCAGAAGACTTCAAAATCTGAATTTTAAATTTTGTCAGATATGTGCCTAGCTGTTATTTATTTTTATGCCGTGATGATGATGATTTGTCTTGAGAATCTTTTGATAAAAGAGCAGTATATACATATAAACATATGTCTATATTCTCAAATGTTATGTATTTTAAAGAGAACTAAACTAGATACGATCTGCAATTCAAATTTTAATAGGAACAAATTTAATAGGAGGGAGTGGTGTTGTGTTGCATAGGGAAATCATTTGTGAGATTCCCCCCCCCTAAAAATTGCTACAGCCTAATATTTAGGGATTTATTTATTTTTTAAAGTTGATTAAAAATGAAGGATTTTCTGCTTCAAAATTCAAAACAACCTTCTAAAGGATAAAAGCAAAATTTAAAATATCTCCATTGATAAAATTAAACAGTTTAATATAATCTCAGAAGCCAGGTGTTTGACTCGAAGTTTGAAAAATATGGTTCTTGGGGATTTCAGCTTATTAAATTTAGGTGGGGTATGGATTTCAAATATAATTCCAAGTTTTCGGATACAAGGTTCAACAGAGAGCGAAGGAGCCCCTCCCCCAACACAGCTCAGTTCTATCTTAATACAAAAGAGGTTGCAGAGGAAATAAATGTGTGATGCTTTTCCTTATCTTCCGGGTGAGGAAGAGAATTTAACTATTTAGTTCCAAAATGCACAATAAGGCAATACCTTTACTAGGCCATCCAAGATGTCACAAAATAGTGTGCAAGCGTTCAAGTTCTCCAGAACTCATAATTAGGTTAGATTGTAAATCGTGTGTGTGTGAGTTGGCTGATATTGAAGCCATACAGACAGCTTTTAGGTAGCCTTAACATGGCAGAATGTAGCAGAAATGCAAATGATGCTGTACTAGGTGCTATATAGATTGTAGGTTGTATCCAGAACTCCTGAAATGAAGAAACATGGCACTGATTGATCCTTCATTATTATTTTTTTAAAAAAAGATTAATCAATCTATCATCCAATATTTGGTAGTTGTGATGTGATGATTTAATTAGTCAGGGTGCTGTGCATTTTGAGTGGGGTGCATGCCTATTGTACAGATTTTTAAAAACTGGATTGAAGTTGTAGTAAGGAACCAGTAGCTTTTGTAAATCACAGTATAAATGTCAGAAATTGAAACTTGTCAGCATTCCTCAGTGAATCCTGTCAATGCCTCTTCTAGTAATTGTCTAGCAATTATTTTTCCACTGAATTCTGACAGTCTCAACAATCTCACTTTTTTTTTTTACATTCACACAGTTAAATATGTTTGACAGCAGTAACTTGTAATTGCCCAATCAGCCACTGTGGGTCGCTGTTCCAGTATCTGGCTGGGGGAGTAATTAAAACTGTTTATTTGATTAAGGTAGGAATGTTGGGTTGATGGAAATATGCTTTATTCTTCTGGCCTCTTATGTGGGCATGAGTTTCCGAAAGAGTTTCTCCAGAACTGAAATATATTTTTGTGAGTTTTTCACTGCATATTATACACTATCTGCTGCAGAGTCCGGAATTAACTACCACATGCTCTTTTGAGACTCATGACTGCAACACACTATGGAGTCCTAAATTTGTGGAGTGGGAGAATTTAAAAAAAAAATAAAATTATTGGGGCGGAAATACATGAACAAGACATACAGATGCCACAAATAATCTTATTGAGAAGTACACAGAAGGTACAGTCATACCTTGGTTTTCGAACAGCTTAGTTCTCAGATGTTTTGGTTCCCAAACACCACAAACCCAGAAGTGACTGTTCCAGTTTGCGAACTATTTTTGGAAGCCAAACATCCGACGGAGCTTCCTGCAGCCAATCAGAAGCCGTGCCTTGGTTTCCGAACGTTTTGGAAGTCGAACAGACTTCCAGAACGGATTCCATTCGACTTCCAAAGTACGACTGTATTTCTTTTATCTCAGATTTGTAATAAATTGAGGTGGCCTTGCAGTGGGCAGGCAATCTGGGGCTGTGGGTGACCCACTTAAATTAATGAGCTTATATTAGTTGTGCCCATTAACTTCAGTGAGTAGGTCTAGCGTTGACTACCACCCTGTTTCTCTGCTAGTGGCAAGGGTCATTTTAATTGCAGGTACATATCGGCTGTCAGAGGTTCTTAGGGTGTTGCTAAACACTTAAAAGACTTGAGTCATAACATTTGCATGTGCTAATTTATATGTATAGATACAAATTTAGGCAGAGGGTGGTGTGTGTTTTTTTTTGGGGGGGGAAGCAAACTCTGACTCTTGTCAGGGCATATTCTGATCCATGGAGTGCCAACAGGATTTTCTGGGCCCAATATGTGGTATAGTGTGCTTTGCAATGTGCCCAACTGCCCTGTAAGCAGGGGGCTTGAATTGTTGAAAAGGGAAGGGTCAGCACAAAAGACCCAGGACTCGGATAACCAATCTGGTTCTCTCTACAGCAGGCATAGGCAAACTTAGCCCTCCAGATGTTTTTGGCCTACAACTCCCATGATCCCTAGCTAGCAGGACCAGTGATTAGGGATGATGGGAATTGTAGTCCCAAAACATCTGGAAGGCTGAGTTTGCCTATGCCTGCTCTACAGCATTAGGATCCCCTTACCAGTGCTTAATGTCTAAAAGAAGAGGGTGGGAGTCAGGGCCGGATTTAGGTTTGATGAGGTCCTAAGCTACTGAAGGTAATGGGACCCTTTATATGTCCAGCTATCCTTTGTCAACAACATTTTATGAGAGAGAGAGAGAGAGAGAGAGAGAGAGAGAGAGAGAGAGAGAGAGAGAGACTATATATATAGGCACCCTATATATAGAAATGAGCAAACCAGTGATATTTTAGGGAGCAGGCTAGCAGACAGGGCCCATTACTTACATCATAGGAGCTTACACAACACAAAACACTGTTGCTGTATGTAGCTTTTATTTTATTTGTTTTTTATCTTATATTTTGGAAATGTACACCCAGATTTTTTTTCTTTAATTTTTTTGGGGGCCTCCAAGAGAGTGGGGCCCTAAGCTATAGCTTGTTTAGCTTATACATAAATCCAACACTGGTGGGAGTGTGTGTGTGTAGCCTAATGATGCACAATCATATGATGTATTGTGTGGCAGCACCCAGGTATCTTTATTCCTAGATATGAGTGGTAGCTGTTTGTGGCTGCTACTGAATGATGCCGAGAATGCACTCTGCACATGCTTAAAGGCACTCATGATGACTACTTTGCACATTCTAAGGCCTAATCCTGGCACTGAAAGAGGCCCTAGCTCAAATCCAGCTTCACTCACATAGTTTACCCCACAACCTTCTTTAGCCATCGTTTCACACTCACTATCAAAGCATCAATAGTCCTCATGCACCTAACATTCTGCATTCTTTCCCCCCGTGAACATTGCTACTAATGAGCAAAATTAGAGGAATTCTAAGTGTACTCCTATACATTGCTAGTGAAAAGTAAGGCCCATTAAGTTCAGTGGGGCAAGGACTTACTCCCAGGTAAGCGAGTGTATAGGATTGCAATTTCAAAAGCTCCATACCAGGATGCTATCTGCTAGCCACAGGGGAAATGGTGAGTGTCAAATGACCTCAAGGCTGAATTGATTCTTATTCAAAACAGAGGTGCAAGGTCCTGTGCATGAAATGTAACAAGCAAAGGATAAATAATGAACTGACATTTGCACTTAGCCTTGGCCACCTGCCTCCACCTGGAGATTGTCTTCTATGAGATGCCCTAGCAACGTGTCCAGCACAAAGGTTCATTTTTCCAACATCAGGAACTGGTTTTGAGTGTTATGACATGCCATTCTGCACTAGCTGAATAATAAGAAGCAGTATGCGTGCAAGTGACCTGCAGGGGAAATATTCTGAGGTTTTAAAAATTATTATTTTAAAGCAGAACAGCTTTTCTTTTACGGTAGATTCAGATATTCAAAAGAGAATTATAACATGCACAATGAAGCTAAGCTGCTCTGAGCATAGCTGTCAACTTTCACCCTTTTAAAAGGGAAAATCCTATTTGGAATAAGTAAATTTCCCTTTTAAAAAAAGGGAAACGTTGACAGCTATGTCGCTGAGTCTGGTCAATGTGGCTGGATGAGAGACTGCCTGGAGAACCATAAATAGTGCCTTGAATGCCATGGAAGAAAGGCAGACTGTTGTGAGGAGTTTCTATCAGATTTCTGTCGCAAGGGGGTCTAAGTGTGGGTTGTCCTGAGGCAATACCTGGGGAAACTTCTTAGGCTTGCTGGTTTTTGGTTTAAGCATGGTTTGTTAACCAGTAATGTTCAGGTGATGTGCCTCCACAGGAGCTAAGATGGTCCAAGAAGGCTAAGTGGTGGTTGACTCATCCTTATCTCACCCACAGCCAGAGAGAAGTGTAAACTAGGTTTGCATATTAAAGCAAAGCCACAATTGAGAAAGAGGCTGAGGGGGACAGAGCTGGGTTTGTGTTCTGTAAGTGTCTTAGGGTGCTGGCATGGGCATAGCCAGGGTGGGCAGGGGGCAGCTGCCCCCCTAAATCAATCAAAATCAATATAAATCTGCGGTTCTGACCCCCCCCCCCACAAAAGCCTGTCTTGGTAATTGGTAATTGTACCCAAGGAAGAAGAGGGACCTTTTAGATTTCTTATGCCAGGCCCTAGCTGGGCCTGTTCTGTATACCTGCTACCTTGGCTGGATCAGAGCCCAAGTGTTTTCTCTGACGTTTTCTTACAAGCAAGCTATAGATTACTGCTGCAAATTTGACAAACTTCCAGCTCTGTTCCGGGCCTGATGAGCTAAACCTAATGGAATCCCCTCTTCAAGGTGAGGGAGCCCGGTCCTCGTCTGCATTTGGCCCCCCTAGTGATGAGGAGGGGGAGCCCACACAGCTACAGTCTGTGGAAAGTGAGCTTGGGCTTGCTGTCTGCTGCTCTCTGCTATTATGATTTTATTTTATTTGTTTAGGGAGTTGTATCCAGCTCTTCATGGCAAAAAAAAGCCTTTACAAAGTGGCTGATAACATCTGCATTTCGTATCTGGTAATCATGGAATTGTAGAGTTGGAAAGGACCATGAGGGTTATCTAATCCAAACCCCTGCAATACAGGAATACAGGGCTCAAACCCACAACCCTGAGATTAAGAGCCTCTGAGTATTGAACTATAAATTTCAGCTTTCTGGTCTTCTAGGGAATAACCCCGCTACCAATTATGTGGAAGAAAACAGGACAGGGCATAGAAAGCCTGACCAATACGTTTTTTCTAAGGGCAGTACCAAAGACAGGGAACCCCATCTCACTGGTCAGCAGTTTACCCAGTGTTTCCTTCCTCATATAGCACCATGCATGATCATATTATAAGCAGCAGTGACAGGTGTCTTGGTGTTTAAAACCCTTTGGTTAATTACCTGAAAGAGAAGGCCAAAACCTGCTTGGATGCCATTATCTCTGACATGGGAGCACTAAGCCCTTCATCCCAGATGTGCAGAAGCCAGTTAAGGTTTCTTGGAGGTGAGCTGAATGAACTCTGCACGTGCTCAGATACACTATGCTATTGACTTGCTCCATTAATACGTGTGCAACACACAACCTCCTAAGACAGCAGCATAAAAGCATCCCAGTTCAGAACAGGAAAGATAAAATGCTAGGCAGTGAAAACCCAAATCCAGGGGCTTAACACAGCCTGAACCCATCTGAGGAGAAACTGTTGGGATTTTGTGTGGATCAAATGTGAAACGACATGACCAATGTTTGCCAGTAGGTGGCGATGCAGGACCACAAATCCGCTTCCTGATTCCAGGGACAAATTTGTGTTTCTAAAGAGGGAGAGGGTGGTGGAAGAAGCAGCAGGCCAGGAGAGGGTGCTAAGGACCTTTGCTTTCCATAGGATAAATTTCATACAGCTGAATCAGGCAACCTTGTCTGTCACTCAGGATGCCATTGCACACCAAGGGCAATGGGGGAGGATTGTGATTGGACTCCAGCAAACTATTGCTAATAGGGTTTGCACCACCATGGCTTCACAATCCACAGTTGCACCAGTTCATTCCTTTCCTGCCTTTTCTGATGCTGTTTACCCCAACTTTGTTTTTTCGCCCTCTCTTAATCCTAATATATCCTTCCCACCCTGTTTTCTTCCTTCTTAGCAGTGGTGCTGTTGCTGTAGGACTTGGGAGCAGAAGCCCAGGGCCCCACCAAGCAGAATAAACAGGCCTGGCTGACCATGTTTTCTAAGCAAGCAAAACAGTACACATTAAAAGAGCCTCCGCCCTGTAAGACCATTAAGTCCATTGTCTAAAATTACCGGTGAAAGCAACTCCGCTTTCTAGCATGATGCACAAGTCCTCTTGAAAGCAGCTGTAATCAAATTCACCTCTTTTTTTTAATGCTTCAAAAGTTTAATTTAGTTGTAGAAGAGCATATAAATCAGAGCAGCGATTCTCAAACTTTCTGCCCTCAGGATCCACTTGAGAGGACTGGAATTTGCTGGGGCCTGTCAGTCACAAAATAGTGTTAGATGGAGGTAGATAGCTTTTACCGACTTCTCTTTCTACCGATATCTAATCCATCCTTGGAAATTGCTTTGTTCTTTTGCCAGGACAATTTCCCTTGTGGCAAGGAGTTCCACAGCTCTGCTTTCCTCAAGTTTCCTCAAACAGGCATTTGCTCTTGAGGTGTTGTGACTCAGCCTCTCCATTTTAAGCTGATTTGCTTTAAGTGGAAAAGCCTTTTTGTTTTATATTTTTTCCCTTCCCATCCCCACGTCTCTTAAAAATATTTTACCTGTCTTCTGTGATTTCTTCTCCCACTCTTGTCACATGCAGGGGGTACTCTATCCTCCCTGCACCGCAAAAAACCCACTGGTTTATTTCATCTTTCCTCTCCTGTCCTTTTGCATTGTTACTTTTCCTAGAATACCTTTTCTTTCTTACCCATTCCTTTCTATTCCCTGTTTGTTTACTATCAATAATAAATATATTTCTAATATCTAGCATCAATCACTTTGCGATTTCCTTCAAACCTCCTCTGGCCCTTTCCCATCACAGGAGGGATGATCTCCTGTCCACCTGCCACCCCAGCCTGCAATTGCTGTCTTCCGGCAAACTTTACTCAGCATTTAAGTAGTTGTAGGTGCAAACCTTGGTTGGGCCAAAGGCTACAGCACAGGTAGAAGGTTGGGACAGGCAAGGCAGGATGAACTGGCAGGCCATAATACTGAAGCCCACCTGATAATGAGCCCACATCCTGGGCTGCTGTTTGAGAAACACTGATTCGGAGCATATTGTTTCGCCATCATTTTTGCACACCTGGGCTGAGGGAACGTGCCTTCCAGAAAGGTTTTTGTCCTAGCACCTGATTTTGTTACAATCTCCAGATGTTAGAAATGCAGATTCAGAATTTTACATCCTTTCCTCCCTCCGTGTCTTTTTAATGGACGTGTTTCAGTTCCCTGTGATTTTCAAATCAAAACAGTTCTCTGGCGCCTGTTGACCCACGCGCCCCCCCCTTTCTGGTGTATTTACATACATTGGCCATGTAGTCATGCAGAAGGAAGTTTCCTCATCTGCTAGGCTGCGAGCGCTCGCTTTGGTCCTAATGTGAAACAAATGCTATGTCCTCCCATTCCCCCACCCCATCCTCGCCCACCCATGCTATAAATAAAGGAGCAAGGCCAAATCTTGCTGCAAAAACAACAAACTTTGGCTCCACGCAGCAAGCTGCACGCAAGGCGGCCCCTGAAAGAAAAATATTTAAGTACAATAAAATGTGTCATATGGCCTGTAGCTGGGGAGTCATTTATGGATGACTTATTAACCTTTCCCAAACCAGGCTCTGTCATGGCAGGGGCGAGAGATGGTACAGTGATTTCACTTACAATTCCCTGCTGTTTGGGGAGAATGAAGACTACTGCTCTGTTCAACCTCAGAACCCAATCCAATGGTCTGATGTGCAAGGCAATGGGAAGACCAGGTTAGGGCTGTCACCTGGCCCTGATCCAGTGCCCTGACACACACAGGAATTGAACAAAGGAGGAATCACCTCCACCCTTATTTTATTCATTTACTGATTGCATTTACATCCCACTTTTTTCCTCCAAAGCGGCATACATTTGGTTCCCCCTGCTCCTCATTAAATCCTCAAAACCCTGTCCGTAAGGCAGCGATTGGCCCAAGGTCACCTAGAGAGCTTCACGGCTGAGTGGGGATTCGAACCCAGGCCCTAGGCCGAGAGTCAGTTAACCACACTGGCTCTCAGTGCTGCATCAACCTGTGTGTGCAATAAATATTTGGAGACTGATGTGTTATGCCTGGCTGTGAGGAAGAGGGCCTTCTCAGGTGTATTCCAGCGGTGCTGAGAAAGACCCCCTGAGACCCTGGAGAGCTGTTGACAGTCATTGTTAGTGAAGCTACAATTGTCTCATTCAGCATAAGGCAGCGTTCCACGTTCCCTTGTGAATGGCGTTTTTGGCAGACCGTTTAACTCAATATTGTTACCATCTACACTGCAGTGGCTCTGCAGGGTTTCAGACGAGATTCTCGCCCATCCCTACCTGTATATGCCTGAGATGAACGTGGAGGAAGCCTGTGTTCTTCCACTGAGCTGTGCAAGGCACACAGTGCACAGACCATTAAGGAGCATGCATATGCTTGGGTGTGGAGAGCAGGCCTAGTTGGGTTCGTCGTACTAAGCGACAAGATCCAGAGCAGAGTCAAAGTGGAGTCGGCAGGATTTGAACACCGTTATGTCTTAATGGTTGGCGATTTGGGTGTCGGAGCTGGGAAAGGCAGAGGAGACTGAACAAGCACAATTCTGCAAACCCCACTGTAGTCTACAGGAGCAGTGCAAGAATATCGCTTTGCAGCAGACATGCAGGAAGGATGGAGCCTGTTTGTGTACTAGAGGCATCCCAACTTTGATAGGCAAGGTGAGGTGGCCACCCCAAATGATTGTCGCTGAGTGAGAAGGGTTGGCGAGACAAGAGTCACTCCATGGGACTCAAGTCCTCCAGGAGGTTCTCCTAGAGCAGCTCCACAGAGGTGCCAACCTCCTGGACAATTCATTTCAATGGGGTTTGCAGAGAACTTTCTGTGGGATTATGCCTGTGTGCACAGCATGTGTTTCTGTTTGGGGTGCCATTTGCATTGGACTCCTTGAGGATTTTAACTGGAAGTTTCTGAGCAGATCTAGGAGCTTGGGCTGGCTCTTGATGCACAGAAACAGGCTCATTATAAAACAACCACCACCACCAATACTGCAATGGCTGCACCTGGCAGGTAGGAAAGCAACCAGTTTTGTCAGTAAACCACTTTAGCAAGGTAGTAAATTGGAAGACCAAGGTCCCATGGCCAGCCCTCTACCACAAAATAGCTTAGTGCCAGGACCCATTGTCATGGCTTCTGCATCACACTTCTCTACTGAATGCAAGTTGGCAACTGTGCTTGGGGGGTCGAGGAGGAGGGACAGTTGCCATTGCCCAATTGTCCATTTTCTTCAGAACAATAAGCAAGTCTTTACTGCAAGCAAAGATTTTTTACTTTACTGCAAGCAAAGATCACGTTAACAAATGGGAGACACTGAGAAAGCATATGATTATCTCAGGACTGCAATGTCATTATATCCCAGAAGAGGTCAGGCAAGGGAAGTTTAGAGTGGGCTATTTGCAGCAATTGTGAAGGAACCAGAGCAAAAAAATTAAATTAAAACTGCACCTCTGAAATATTACTTAGATGGATCAGCCTGATTTGACTTTTCAGGCTTACCACGCCATTTCATTTATTCCAGTAATGCAGTTGTTAGGCAGAACTGCCGATTAGCAGGAATTATGGGATTTGTAGTCCAAAAATGGGAAGGGCCGTAATAGATTATTCTATTACTTTGTTTACAACACTTTTAATATATACACACACTTTCCCCAGCCCTCCAAAGTTACACAGATGAGTCCCTGGGAAATTAGCATTGTCTCCACTTGTCAGAGTCACCAACCAACTTGTACCCACTGAAAGGTTCCATCCTCATCCTTTGGGGCAAATGGGAAGGGCTCACAAGAACAGAGCAATGTGAGAAAATGTAAAAAACAAAACTCTCCAACGCAGTGTCTTTTGCTGTGGGTGACTTTATTTTAATAAGGACCACTTAATTTGTTCTTTGGCAGACTGCAGAACCTATGAACAAGTTGGGGGGGAAGAGAGAGAGAAAATGAGAACAATTAATTGCTTCTGTCTCCAGTGTTTTCCAAACAGGCTAGGCCAAAGGGATGGGGAATCTGTAGGCCCTGCATTGGGGCAATATGATTAGCCATTCTGAAGTTGAAACTAAAGGGATCTGTTGTTTGCATTTCTTTGCATCTTTACAAGCTTATCTTGGGAGATGGTTAACAAAGAGCAAGTCCAGAAATAAATTCACAGGAGCCAAAAGATCACCAGACCAAATGTGACCCTATGAGGCAGGACCACCCGCACTACCACCCTCAAAACACATCCCCTACCCAAATCACCCAAAACACAGCATCTCTCAAACAGAAAGCAATGCATTGTGGAACATGTGTTCTAAAAATCCCGGTCAACAAGATGCACAATGTAGATGCAAGTCAACCAGCAGATGCTGCGGTTCAAACCACCCTGTAAATCAGGAAAACATGTGGCCCTTCAGGTGTTGTTGGACTGCAACTTGCTTTGTGTTGGCTACACTGGCTGGGGCTGGTGGGAGTTGGAGTCCAATTCCCCATTCCTACTGGGTGTCATTTCTCTTGACGTGGAAGATCTTCCTCCAGTCCTGAATATGCAGCTGCCAATTGCAGTTATACAAAGCCATGGAAAAGGCACTCTGCACATACTCAAGAGGCATGCTGATGTTTGTTAATCTGGTGTCACATCTGCCGCTGCCATTAAAAAAAAAAAAAGCAGCTCTGGGAGCTAAATCCAGATGAACATTCTAAAGGAATCAAATCTTGGGGAGGGTCTCAACCTAACTAGCTGAACACCAAGGGGCAGGTGTGTCTTTTAGATGAAGAAGGGGTGATCAGTGAATGCAAAATCAGGCTCTAGGACAGACACAAAAGTTTGTGGTGGCCCGGGCAACTGGATGCTAAGGACTTCCCAACTCTATCTGAGTTCTCCCTCTGTTTAAAAAAGATGAACTATATCATGTCCACAGTAATCTGATCACAATGTTTAAGCAAACATTGGTGCATATAGAGATATGCCAAGCATTTATGTATGACGCCCTTTAGTTTCCCCATTGTGGACAAAGGGGATATTGGGCCCCAGCATGTCCCCTGTCCCTCACTGTAATGTGTCGCTTAGTGCCAGCCCCTCTCCCCTGACCCCCTCCTTGACTTTCTCCCCAGGTATGACGCTAGACCTATGAGAAGTGTGCTTGCAGTTGCTAGGCAACATGTGGCCCCACGGAGCTAGTTATGCAAAATGGTGCAGCTGACTGCAAGTGTGCCCTATAGGCTAATACAGATTTAAACTGTCTTAATATTCATTCCCTCGTTCTAAGGAATCTTGGGGGATGTAGTCCTGTGCAGAAAGCTGCAAATCTCTAATGAAGAATTCTTAGCATTCGAATCAAACTACAACCCACGATTGTCAAACTAGATAAAGCCCATATAGATCTGTAGGGTACATGTATGTTGTAAGATGGTGGAGGCATATTTCACACAAAAAAGTTGTCGAGCTACAAATTGTATTCTCCCATTTCGACAATTTTTCAGGAGGGACTGCAAAACACAGCCAAAATGATCTCTCATTCGGAGTCAAGGCAGAAAGCATCACCGTTCATTCTTGCTTAGTATCATCACTTAGCATAATCTATACAGCATTATCAGGGAGCCTATTCAGAGTGAAAGCACAACTCTCTGCCTTCATTCTGATTTGGCTTTGTGAAGCTGTCATGCAGCCATTCCTGCATGAAACCTGATGGCCTCACACTACCTATGCGATCCTTGGTTGACTGGTATCAAAAGCTACAGACAAGGAAAACAAGCAAGTTCAACAGGCAATGAGCAGCGTATGGAATAGTTAAGCAAGTGAAAATTCCCACCAAGACTCTTTCACCGTGAAAAAATTAAATTGACAAAATTGAGTATACCCCTAATATGCCACAGAGAATTGGGAGATGTAAAAAAATGCTGAAGGAAATAGCCACATATCAGTTAGAATTGACAAGAGCAGCCACGAGAAAGTAACATTCAAACAGTGAGTAGGCTCAAACATTATACCACGCTCTTCTATCTCCCCCTTCCCACCCCAGTTTTGAGGACCTGTCTCCTGGTCCCCAGAACTGCGAATGTCAACTCATTGGGATATTCGAGCATTGATTACGCAGGTCGTTTTTTAGGCAATGGTTCTCGTTCTATGGATCGGAGCAACTGGGTTAAAATGGGATATATTTTCACAGGCGAAAGCAGCAGCGCAGACTCGAGGGGTTTATGTTGCCAACTACTTACTCTAAGGCAGCAGACAAGAAGAGGCAGTTAGTACGGTGTTAGGAGACCTGCCAGGGACCCACCCCCTGTCCTCTTGGTCTATGCCATCAGGATTAACTTGGAGAAGACGGCCTGTAAGGAGATAGCTAGTGAGATGGGGGGATAAGAAACCTTAGGGGAGGTGGAGCAGGATCGCTGCCAATATTACCAACATTCTTCAGCCTCTTGTTTGGCTGAACAGGGTCTGGTTTCAGGAAGCTGCTTTCCGGTTTGTGGGAAGAGAAAACAGCGCAGTCTCTCACTTTGTGCTCTGTATCCTGTACACACTCTCCCCCTCCCTCTCTCACATACACACCTCTATGGCCACATGCTGATGTCATGCACGCACTCTGTGCAAACACATGAGATAGAGTCCCAATGCCAATTTTAAGAAAGAAAAGCTGCTTCCGGGCAGACTGGGTACTGAAGCTCTCCCAGCAGAAATTTCCCCAGCAGAGTTTTAATTGCATGTTTGCAAAGGCAAGTATATGCTTCGCTGGGGGAGAGGGCATGCATGACTGTGGGAAAATATTGTGTACCACACAGACAATATCCATAACTGTTAGTAGCATGTAAGATGGCACACATCTTACATGCTACTAACAAACTCATTATCTGAGTGCAAATCCTTATGTAGTCAAAATACACTGCCCATGCACGAGAGGATAGGTATAGGCAGGCTTGGGGATACACAAATATTTTCAGAAACACAGAAAAACCTTGGGGGTTGGAACCAAAGAGGGGCCCCCACAAAACGATCTTAGAACAATTTCTAGACACTGAGCACACTTAAGTTTTTGTTGGGGGAGGAAGGGAAAACAAGGAGGAAGTTGGGATGGAGCAGGGAGTAGCTGGAATCCTGAAGCGCTGCACTCTGCACTACAACATTCTGTTGCGGGTCGCACTTGTCTAACTAATCCGCACGACGACACCGCCAGCTGAGAGCAGGGTACCTGCACGTAAGAGAAACTCCAGAGTAGACTCACCTGAGTGACACTGTGTTCAGATAAAGAGCTGTCATCCACCTAAAAACAGGCAGGGGAAAGGTGAGGAAATTTAAGGGGATCTGAAGAGCAAAATCCTGAAGACACAAACAATGACATTTCCTTTAAATATACCACAAGCAAGAAATTGAGCAGCTAAAGACCATTATGACAAAATTTATGAATAAGATGTTGGGAGAGATACACCCAGGCCAACCCAGGCAGCTTTTTTCAGGGAGATCTCTTGAAGAACTAATTCAGAAACCGAGATGGGGAAAAACTCATCCGGTCTTGCACTGGCCAGGACAAAAGGTGGGTAGGTGATGGATTGAGGGGGGAAAGTATAGTGTTTTTCACTTTACCTGCCCCCCTTTCTGCACCTGTAACTGGGAGGCTTGTGAGGGCAGATCTCCTTCTTTGCAGGCAGAAAGAGGGATTTGTTTTGTTCTATCCTACGGCCCCTAGGATGACTTTGCAGGGACCATGGGATTGTATCCTAACTAAATTTACGGACAAACTGGATGCAACACAATTCAGAGAATTATCAATGGTGTGCATGACTTTTTAAAAAGCCCACTCCCCCACAATCTGGATTAGGCTCCTGGCAGGGGGGTGGGGGTGGGTGTGGGTGTTAAGGTAGGCTTTAACCCTTTCCCCCCTTCTGCAGTCCCAATCCAGATCAAATGCCCCATGCCTGCTCTTTGTAGTAAATGGGAAGGGAGCATGAATGGGAGCTTTTCTTCCATAACAACAGCAAGTGCAGCCCCCCTCCCAAATTCCCACACCAGATTCCTGATCTAGATCAGGCCTCATGAGCCTGCAGTTTGTTTTTTAAAAGCCATTCGCACAGCTGATAATTCTGTGAATGGTTTCTTCATCTAGATTGGTCCTTAGTGGTCACCAGATAATAGGACAGGTCCTTTGACAGGTCAGTAGTGGATTAAAGAACAAGGAGAAGGTGGAAGTAATAAATGGCCACTTTTCACATGGGAGGGAATCTTCACATTGCATTGGGAATAGCGGTGTTAACATTCATAAATGATCTGGAGGTGGAAGGAAGCCGTGAGGTAGTGCAAAATTTGCAGACAACTTCAAATTATTCAAGATGGGAAAATTCCAAGCAGACAGACCGTGAAGAATCCCAAAAGGTCTTTTCCAAATGGACAATACTGTATTGGCCTGAATATAAGCCACATTTTTTTCCAAGTTCAAATCGTGAAACGTTAAAGTGTGGCTTATATTTGCAACCTTATGCGGCTGGCAAAGCAGCGTGGCTCGCCCCCCCCCCCCGCCAAGGAAGCAGCCCGAGAGCACGGGCACCCATCCTGTCCACAGCTCCCAATCCTCCCCCAAGCCACCAAATTTTAAAGGTGTGGCTTATTTGCGGGTGTGGCTTATATTCGGGCCAATAGGGTAACATGGCAAATAAAATTCAATGTGCAGCTAAAGCGGTGTACATTGGACCTCATTGCTTCCTGCCTGATTATTCTCCCTCCATCGATGCCTCAGCCAGCAGGCAAGTGGTGGCAGTGGTGGCACTGAGAGAGGGTAGGAAGAGGTGGCTTTTAACTCGGTGCAAGACCCTATTCACTGTCCCAGCATCCCTAGGTAAAGATTCTGTCTGACACCATGGGAGATATGCAACCACGCACTGTGGACAATGCTGAACTAAATGGACCATTCCTCTGACTTGGCTCCTCCTGTGCCTAATTCCTTTAGCTGTTCTTGGGTCTGTTACCAGCCACAGTCACTCAGGAGCTTTTCACCACCAGGCTCCTGTGTGAAGCAGGCCGTAAACAGAAACACCCCCATAGCTTCTGGAGATGGGTACAACACATGCAGAGATAGTTCTGCAAGAGCCCTTAAGGGTTGGAAGCCAGGCTACTGATATTACATCTCCTCTCACGATCCTATTTCCCATCACAGGAGCAAAACCATAGGAATAGCAGCAATATTTAACATCGAGAGCATTGTTACACTCAAAGAGTTGTCCATGCAGCAAGCTCATGTCCTCCTTAAAAAAAAACAACCACACTTGAAAAGGAAACCCAAATATGGGGGGAGTTTGTGCATATTCTGATGAAGTGGGAACATAGTTTAATACTGCTGTTGACACAGCATGCTTAGAAGCTCACACATACCACATCATACCAGGCACATACATGCTGCATGTGTATTGTGGCTGACTCATCCTATACAAATATAGACTACCCCTCTGGCCGCTTATTAAAAATCATTTATTTAGCTTTAATTATAGCATCCCTCCACCCGCATCCTCATGAGATGAAAGACAGGACAACCCCTTCGCAGCAGGACAGTTACATAAAATGCAATAAAACTGTACCATTTTCTCTTCCCTTAATTGCAAAAAGTTTGCCATGTCTGCAATGGAAGGCACCCACAATCCTATTGTCCTGCTGCCTGCTGGAGACATTTCTCTTTCCACAAGCCTCTTTAGAGAATTAATTTGATGCTGTGTTGGTCGTTTCTTAATTTACTTTGAAATTTTATAATGTTTTAATGATTTTACTGTATACTCTTTTTTTTTTTTTAATGAATTGGCAGTTCAGAAATCCTCTTGTAAAATAAATATAATAAAAAGTTGCATTCCTGGGAGGCAAGGAAGCAACCAACCACTGGTAATACAAAGGTTTTGTTTCTGCCCTATAGCAGATTCAGTCTCTTTTGCATCTCCTTGGCTACCTTTGCTTCCTGCTTCTTTACCCAGCCACCTCCTTTCTGCCAACAACATACAATCTCATAGAACCATTGTGTGTGTGTGTGTGTGTGTGTTTATAACAACAGCCACTCGATACAAGCTGCCCAGAGATGCGCGAGTGCTGGCTTCACACAGGTTCTGGCCTAAATGGTACCATGAGATCAAAATGTCTAGGGCTTTACAGTATCTGGGCTTTTTTTGCTTTCTTGAAATTGTGCCCCCCCCTCCATTCCTACATGCACACAAGCTAGTTTTAGCCACAGCCCCCAAAAGGGTCTAGAGGTGTGGGAAAAGCCAGACAGGTAGAAAGGAGAGAGAGAATCTCTGCGGACGATTTGGAATGGGGGATAAAGGAAGCAGGATGATTTTAACCCAGCCAGCTGCCATGCTGCATTAGAGCGACGTGCTTAGAAGGAAGTCAAGTCTTACTCCTGCATCCTGTTTGCAAGAACAGTTCGCTATTTGTAGAGCCTCTCGGGCAAAATTTCATTGTATTCGGAGTTACCCGTGATGTAATCAAAGAGAACAAAACCATAAGCTGCAGGTTCCGGGATCGTCTGAGGTGGAAAGAGGTTCAGGGAGATGAGCAAGGGAATAAAGTGCAGAGATGAGAGAATATTTACAAGAAGGAAGGAAGGAAGGAAGGAAGGAAGGAAGGAAGGAAGGAAGGAAGGGCCGGACCACTTACCCTAAAATTCAGCTTCTGGATGACTTGCTGGGCATCACTTTCCAAAATCACACTAAAATGGAGAAGAGAAATGAAACATCTTGGGAAGGGAGATTTTGATCTGTGTCTCTGGCAAGAACTATGCAGTTGTTATGCAGCTGTTGCGAGGAATCCAGAAGAATTTGGGGAAGCGATTCTAAAGCACTTTACACTACTGATCCAAATGCAACGTTTTGTTGCCACACACTGCATTTCTTTTAAGAAACAGTTTGTGCAATTGTGGCAGCAGCTTACTGGCTGTTGTCAGTGATGAACAGGACCATGGCATTCCTTGTGCCATTTGGCGACATTTATTTTATGTGCTGCTGTTTTCTAAAGCCCTGTTCTCATTTTATATCTGATCTCTCCCTAAGCTGCACCATGCAAGTATAAGAACATTTATGAGAGCCTTTAAAAACAAAAGTAGTAACTCCCACAAAGTTCCTCCCTTCCTCCTGGTATTTTGTGAAACCTTTTTCATTTCATTTCCCTCGAGCAAGGGAGCAATGCATCAACTGCAATTCTGCCTTTTGAAAAGGAGAAATTACCTTTAATTGCAAGTCTCTTACTAGTTCAAAAAGTAGGAGAAAACACATCTAATGGGTTGTTTGTAAAACATGAATTAATTGAGCTCACATTTTGTTACTTGTGTTTACATTTTAACTGGATTCCTTAATGTGATTTAGGTACTCAGCTAGTGTTTGAATCTCAGTGAGTTGGATGAGCTATGGCAGATCCTTTTAACTCCAGATTTAAAACAGGGTGACACAAGCCAACTTGCTGAGATCTGCCAAATTAATTCATTTCCCTTTTCTCCCCTTCCACATGATCTCACCCGCCATCAACGATCTCATCCACCACAAGGAACACCCCATCCATGTTTTCCATCAGGGTTCGCTTCTCCACATTCTTTCTAGATACAAGACAACACAAGGCAACTATGAGCACCAGGAACATATCTACACTACTAGATTTAAACTAGTTTAGGAGTCATTTCTGTGCTGGTCAAGCCACATCTGGGGAACTGTGTCCAGTTTTGGGTGCCATATTTTAAAGGAGGACCTTGACAAACTGGAGTGTGCCAGAAGGAGAACAACCAGGATGGTGAGAGTTCTGCAAAGGGGCAGAGCTTCTTGTTGTATTCGGACAATAAAAAGGAGTGCTGCCCAAATGATAGCAAAATGGATGGTACGCAAGCCTTCTTAAGGTCAGCATTCCATGGGTAGGGTGCCACTACTGAAAAGGCTCTCTCCTTCATTGTCACTAACTTCACATTTGATAACAGGACACCTAGAAAACAGTCACAGATCCAGATTCTTGCTACCAGTTTCTTGGTATTTGAGGAGACAGTCCATTAAAATACCCTATAACTCAAGGGGAATAAAAGCTTTTCTGGATAGCAGAAGATACTTTGGGCTTGGAGATACTGTTAATCTGCTATTGCAATAGACACAATCCACTGAGAAATTCTCAGTGTTTTGCCATTCCCTGTAGCATGCAGCTTCACTTGCTTTGAGCCATCTTATGTTCTTTGCTCTACAGCTACACTTCTCTACAATACGCCCATCCTCTGTTTTGTACCAAACTATGATCTGGATTGGGACGCAGGTGGCGCTGTGGGTTAAAGCCTCAGCGCCTAGGGCTTGCCGATCGAAAGGTCGGCGGTTCGAATCCCTGCGGCGGGGTGCGCTCCCGCTGCTCGGTCCCAGCGCCTGCCAACCTAGCAGTTTGAAAGCACCTCCGGGTGCAAGTAGATAAATAGGGACCGCTTACCAGCGGGAAGGTAAACGGCGTTTCCGTGTGCGGCTCTGGCTCGCCAGAGCAGCGATGTCACGCTGGCCACGTGACCCGGAAGTGTCTCCGGACAGCGCTGGCCCCTGGCCTCTTAAGTGAGATGGGCGCACAACCCCAGAGTCTGTCAAGACTGGCCCGTACGGGCAGGGGTACCTTTACCTTTACCTATGATCTGGATTGGGGACGCTGGTGGCGCTGTGGGTTAAAACACAGAGCCTAGGACTTGCCAATCAGAAGATCAGCGGTTTGAATCCCCGCGATGGGGTGAGCTCCTGTTGCTCAGTCCCTGCTCCTGCCAACCTAGCAGTTCGAAAGCACGTCAAAGTGCAAGTAGATAAATAGGTACCACTCCGTCGGGAAGGTAAACGGCGTTTCTGTGCGCTGCTCTGGTTCGCCAGAAGCTGCTTAGTCATGCTGGCCACATGACCCGGAAGCTGTAAGCTGGCTCCCTCGGCCAATAAAGCGAGATGAACGCAGCAACCCCAGAGTCGGTCATGACTGGACCTAATGGTCAGGGGTCCCTTTACCTTTACCTATGATCTGGATTACAAGCACATGGGCACACATACTATCTTTGGGCAACAGGTCAGAGCGATTATTTATTTCATCCCCTCCACTTTGTGAGAATCTCAATGATTTCCACTGGGATTAATGATGATACTCACCGCAGCATATGGTTGAGAGATTCAAAGAGACAGGTGAGAACGGACATCAACATCAGCTATTAAAAAGTGGGGCCAAGAAAGGAAGACTCACGTCAACAAAAACAAAATCAAGTGATCTTTTAAACATGTACTGTATTTCTCCCTGACCATCTACTAGGAAACATACAGAGCAGCCAGGACATAGGTTGTTTCCACATAGGGGCACCAAAGCTTTGAAGTAGCTTTGTTTTTCTGAAATTAGCTGAGAACAGAAGCAAACGGTGATTCTACACAACATGTAACATAGCACTATTACTAGGCAATGTGATGACTTTGTGCAATCTTTACTCAGAGTCCTGTCCATTCGTAAAGTCATGTGTAAGTTTAATTAGAACCTTTCTCCTCGTGGTTTCTACCTATAACTGTTTTCCGTTCAACATTTGGGGAGGGGGAGGAACAGAAATGAAAGGCAATGAAACCACAAAATAAGAAGTACAGGATATCACTTAAGGCTACATAAGTCACTATTTAGCTCATTTACCTGCTGGCTAAAAAAAAAGTATTTACCTCATTCTCATGGGGACTTCCCACTACATAAAAGAAAAGATCAATGCTGCTTTTATAGACAATGGTCAGACCTTCCAAAAAAGCAATCTCACCTGAGGAAAACAAGAAAGAGAAATGATGTTTAGAGAGAGAAGCGGGAAAGCTCTTAGAATCATAGAATTGTATTGTTGGAAGGGACCACGAGGGGCATCTAGTCTTACCCCCAATGTTAAAATGCAGGAATCTTTCGCTCAGTGTGGGGCACAAACCCACAACCATGAGATTAAGAGTCTAATGCTCTACCAACTGAGCTATCCCACCTTTGAGAACCTTACAACTCCATCAGGCCCTGCCTCATTTGCTTGTGGACTGGTGACCTTATTTCTGATTTATTTTTTATGATTTCTAACAATTTAATTCTACCCAGGCTGCAGTTGTAAATGGATGGAATCTGAGTCAGCCAGGTCTTTTGTGATGGGCTCCATCTGACTGAGATGGAGCTTGTTTACCTTTAAAAGGGTGTGCCAGGCTGTCCCAGAGCTGAAGGGGTTTTCTCTTGACTGCACCCAGAACAGTGTGGCATGGCAGAGTTAGGGACCAAAAGGAGGCCCACCAATGTCCGACTGCAGATAAGGCAAACGCCTTGTCCAACACACACAGGTTTCTAACAGAGCATACAAGATCTGTGCTTGGCATAACATCTTCTAAGTGGCTAACATTTCTACAGGAGTACCTATGTGAAATGCAAACCAGTGGAGTGGATTTGTCTTGGGGTAAATATGTCTCCTAACCAGCAACTAAATTTGCTTTAGGTGTGCAGGCCAAATTCACCCCATACTCCTCCTCCTCCTCCGTGGTGCAGAAAAAACCTTCTGCAATGTGTCCTCCTCTTGATCTCTCTCCATCACTTAGGCCAGTTGCTGGACCACTCCACATTGCCATCACCTGTCCCTTTGTCACTCCAAGTGTCTCTTTTCACTCTTGGTTGACGGAAATATTTCTGGTCCCACCTGCACTATACATTTAAAGCAATATCATACCACTTTAAACAGTCATGGCTTTTCTCAACATATCCTGGGAGCTGTAATATTTTAAAGGGTACGGAGAGTCCCCTATTCCCCTCACAGAGCTATAGTTCCCAGAGTTCCCTAATAAGAAAGACTGATTGTTAAACCACTTTGGGAACTGTAGCTCCATGAAGGGAATAGGAGTCTTCTAACAACTCTCAGGGACGCAGGTGGTGCTGTCGGTTAAACCACTGATCAGAAGGTTGGCGGTTCGAATCCCCGCTACGGGGTGAGCTCCCGTTGCTCAGTCCCTGCTCCTGCTAACCTAGCAGTTCAAAAGCATGTCAGAGTGCAAGTAGATAAATAGGTACCGCTCCAGCGGGAAGGTAAATGGCATTTCCGTGCACTGCTCTGGTTCGCCAGAAGTGGGTTAGTCATGCTGGCCACATGACCCGGCCAATAAAGCAAGATGAGCACTGCAACCGCAGAGTCGGCCACGACTGGACGTAATAGTCTGGGGTCCCTTTACCTTTATAACAACTCTCAGCCCATTTAACAAACTACACTTCCCAGAATTCTTTTGGGGGCGGTGCCTGTTTAAAGTGACATGATACTGCGTTAAATGTACAGTGCAGATATGGTCTCTGTTTCTCAAGGGAAGGAGAAGAGCCAAGGAAATTTATGGTTGAGTGCTTGGTGGTACTAGAAGCTGCTGGTTGTTTGTCTATACTTTAATGGCCACATACTCACTGTCAGTCTTGTGGGTCTTGTTGAAGACATTCCTTTCGAAACTCTTCTGTTCCTTCATAGATGGAAAGGTGTCATCATAATACTGTGGACAGCCAGAACAAGAGGCTCAAAATAAGGATGAGGCAGCATAGGAGTAGGGAATGGCTAGCAAATAAGAATCACCTCTATCCAGACTTTAGAGCAGGGATTGGGAACCTGTGGTCTTCCAGCTGTTACTGGAGTACAAATTCCAACATCCATGATCACTGGATGTGCTGCCTAGGATTGATGGGAGCTGGAGATCCCACAACATTCATGTTCACTGAAAATGAAAATCCCCTCAATGTGAAAATTGGTAAAAGCCTGTTAGAGAACAGTGCTCCTGAGCAATAGATATAGCAATAGCTATCAGGCATAATAGCTAAATGGAACTTCCATATTCAGAGACAATCTGTCTCCAAGCACCAAATGCTAGGAATAAACAAGGGGATGCTATTAACTTCTTGGCCCACCTGTGAGCGCTCAGAAACACTTGGCTGGCTGTTGGTGGAAACAAAATGTTGGACTACATCAGAGGTGGGCCCTCAAATTTCTTGGAAGCTCCCACCTCTGGAATCTTCCCTTTATCTCTGGGTTGGAGGGAGAGGGAGTGAAGGTGAGAGAGAGCGAGAGAGAGAGAGACTGGTCATGGATCTCTTGCCACTCTAGCCTTCATACTCTGCTTTCTCTCTCAACAGTTTTAACAGTCTTTCATGCTCTCGCTCCTGCACTCTATGGTTTCTCTCTCAAGAATGAGTAACGTGTACATTAGGCATGGGGAACATGTGGCCCTTAGTGTGGCTAATAGTCAGGGATGATAGGAGCTGTGTTCAGCGACATCTAGAGGTCCACAGGCCCTTCATCCCTCACATCAGTGATGAACAGAGAGTGAAAAATGATTATCTGTCAGAATGCATAAAGGTGGAGTCAGTGGCTGAAATTGATGGGGACACATTTACGAGAACAGGAAGTTATTCCCATGATACGAAGACTCAACTGATGGAACTCAATGAACACAAAGTGTTTGGTCCCAAGTAGTGAAAGTAGCTTTTCAAAAGGATTGGATGGCTACATGGGGCACCAGTACAGCTGAGGCAATTAGCCAAGGTAATAAGGATCTCTTGCTGACCTCATGCTAGGAAATAACAACAGAAGGCAGATGTTGCCCTTCTTTTGCACTCCCCGCTCCCCCCCCCAAACTTGGTTGGTTGCTGTTCAGCATAGCAATTCTTAATTTCTGGGATGGAGTCAACAGGCCCACCCCAAAGAATGGTCTGAGGACACATACTGCGGCTGCACTGTTCAAATTAAGCAGGTCTCAACTCTCTGGATGTGAGATTGGCTGCAAGTCTCAGATAAGCTGCTCTGGCCTTCTCAAAGGAGGATTCCTTCTTTCATGTGTTTGACCTCCACTACTGAATGCATCCCAGCAGAGATAATCTATTCCCAACCTGAAAAATGGTGTTCATAATTCTACCTGATGTCTTAGCAGAGTGGAACTGAGCCTTTAAAAAAATTGGTGGAGGTACCTGCCTTGGCCAAAAGTCGCTGCCCAAAGCTGTCCAAGATGAAAATTGCCTTGACAGTGTAAAGGGACGGTTCCTAGGATCAAAATGAATTAATTTTACTTAGATGAAGGGATAAGAATGTACTTTTAAAAAGCCAGAAAATATTAAGTGAGATCTATGAAAATGTCCCATTTAGCTTGTACTACCACAAATACAAGTACCATATACCATGTAGCTAACATATCTAAATATCTAAATCAATGGGCATTTTTGGTTGAAGAGCAGGGTAGTTGTTTTACAAAAATAAAAAATAAATATTTGTATGTCACCATTAATATATATGGAACTTAGCGCAAAAATATATACAAAAAAGGACCCTGCCCCCTATAAGCTTACAGTTCAAAATTGTTTTGATTTCCCCAACTGCACTCAATCTTTTCACTCTATGGACTGGCACTGCACCTCATTCATTCATATTTCTAGCTAACTAATTTCCGTGCATCTCCGACCTCGCTGGTGTTTCTGCAAAGTAGGTCTAAAAGGTAAAGGTAAAGGTACCCCTGCTTGTACGGGCCAGTCGTGACCGACTCTGGGGTTGCGCGCCCATCTCGCTTAAGAGGCTGGGGACCAGCGCTGTCCGAGGACACTTCTGGGTCACGTGGCCAGCGTGACGAAGCTGCTCTGGCGAGCCTGCACCAGCGCAGCACACGGAAACGCCGCTTACCTTCCCGCTATAAAGCAGTACCTATTTATCTACTTGCACTTAAGGGTGCTTTCGAACTGCTAGGTGGGCAGGAGCTGGGACCGAACGACGGGAGCTCACCCCGCCGCAGGGATTCGAACCGCCGACCATGCGATCGGCAAGTCCTAGGCGCTGAGGTTTTACCCACAGCGCCACCCGCGTCCCCTGCAAAGTAGGTCTACACCCACACAAAAACAACAAAGCCCACCACCAGCAGCCATATATTATGGCCTACCAAGTGCTTCACAACTCTTTCTGCACTCCCCAAACAGGAAATGGTACTTCCTGTCTCTCTGGGTTCCCTCTACAGAACTTGTTCAAGATAAATTGTTTCCATAGCTTGTTTACTAAGGACCACTTGTTACTACTATTTTATGGTAGCGACTTCTTGGGTCCCTTACATTCTACATGGCAGGCTCCCCTGAGGTGCCTCCCTCCATGCCTTTGGGTCCCACTCTGCCTGAAACCCATCCCGTATGAGTTTCTCCATCTTCCTTTAGTAAGGATTCTGGATGTGGAATGCTGAACCAGCTTCCCTCTCCCTGGGGTCTGTCCCTTCCCCTTTCACAATACTTTGAGACCCCACTAATTCTGAGTGCCATCTCTTTTAACTTTGTATGGTTGATGACACTGTGTAAGTTCTTCCTGGGGACAGAACAGATCTCGAAGGACTGTGTCCCACAACAAATGAAATGGAAGTCCATCGGTATCTGAAGAAGTGTGCATGCACATGAAAGCTTATACCAGAACAAACTTAGCTGATCTATAAGGTGCACTAGACAATTTTTTATTTTTATTATTTTTATTTCCACAATAAATTGTATCTCGCTAGCTTTGTTGACCCCAAAACCTAGAATTCTCCCCCATTTCCCCAGGGTTTCCTGATTCGCAATGTCTTTTCTGAGGTGCTCCTTGATGTGCTGTCCACTTAAGACTTTATAGTTGAAGACTGGGATGAGGAACCAGAGGCACTCCTAATGTTGTTGGACTCTCGCTAGCCGCAGGCAGCACAACCCACAGTCATAGATGCTGGGAGTTGTAGTCCAACATCTGCAGACCCTCAGCTTCCTCATCATTGATCTAAGACCTCCTGAAACACATACCTAGGGCCAAACAAAAAATAAATGTAAGCCATTTTGGCCTATAAGAAAAATTTCCTATTTCATATTATGGCAATACATTTATTAGCCTCCCCCTTAGGTCAATTATTCTCTTCTCCTCTGTTTTGTTTACAATTCTAGCCTGATTAAGACTCCTGGATAACTTGAAAGCTTAAACACTGCTTTGTTATATTTTGTTTAGTCTAAGAAAGGCATTGCCCTAATATGGATTTTGGAATATTTCCTTAAGTAACTGTCACACCCTGTCTGTGGCATAATCATTCACTCTGGATACTGCTTTTGGGTTAAAGGGTTCCCCCTTGGAGAAAGCTCACTTTGGACATTACTTCAACACTAGTAGGGGTAAACTGGTGTCCAGACTAGACTAGTTTCGACTGCAAGTGGAAGCTGGTATGATGGAATGTGGGTATACCCTCAAGAAAAATAGATTCACCTACCCACACAGAAAAGGAGCCTATGAGGAAGAAAGATAGGCTAGGCTGTGTTCCAAGCCTTCTCCCTTAGCTCTAGTTTTCTATGCGCAGGGGAGTTTTGTTTCGCATAGGTAAACCCTTCAGTCATGTGTGTCCCCCCCCCCCTTGCAGTCCAACGTGGTGCAGCTGAGACACATGTTTACCACTTCAGCAAAAGCTAGGCCCCTGCCGAGGACGCTTTGTCTTGTGCCCGTCCTTCTTAGGACGACGTTTGCAAACACGCGCGTCGCCTACTCCTCGGGCGTGCACACGGCGCTTGGGAACCGAGGTGCGTAAAGTTCAGAAAATGAACTGTACAACGCAGTTTGGAGAGCCGTTTCTGATCGCGCAGGCATTTGCTTCGGTGGCGGATTTCCCCCCGCCCCTACCGCGGGCCCGCCCTAGACATTTCTGCAGCCTCAGGCGCCGACCTCTAGCGGCGTCTCCCCCTCCGCCCCACTCAAATGAAGGTGCACCGCGCCTCTGGGGGCCCCTGAGGCAGACAGTTCCACAGATGCTGGAGAGCAAACGCGTCAAAATGAATTGCACGACTGCCCTTTCGAGATGGCCAAAATCCTCTGCTTGAGGCGGCTGCCTAGCCCAAGGGCCGCCTTTCGCCCCTTTTCCCTCGTCGCTGCTTCCCCGCCCTCGTACCAGCATCAGCCCCGCGGGGATTTCCATGGGTCCGAGCGGCACTCCGGCGGCGCGCTCTCCGCCTCGTCCCCTTGCGGCGCCCCCGAAGTGGTCGTGCTGACGTGGCCGGGCCTCTGCCTTTTGCATCTCGGATGTCTCCGCGGCAGAGATGAGCTTCGGCCGATCTGGGCTGCTCCGCCCCGCTCAGGCACTGGGTGGGCTGCCGCATCCTCCCTCCCCAGACCGCTCCCAGTAAATATAATACATATAAAGATCTGTCCTGAAATGTGTGCGCTGCGCATGATGGGGACGACGACGACGACGGCAACAAAGTTGTGACAATTTGTAACGAGGGCTTTCTCTGCGAAATAATTATTGCGTGAGAATAGGAAAACCAGCTTTCATTCGAAAGAAAAGAGAGATGTACCAATTTTGGAAAGCGTAAAAATGCTTCTCCGTCATTTTTAACCCACGCAGTGTCTTAAAATACTTTAAAATTATGTATTGCGCTGCCCTCTCCTGATTTTATGTGCAAACTTAATGCATGATCCTCCTGGAAGTTTTTGAGCAAAACGCTTTGAGAAGAGCAACTGCGCAGGGCTGTTGGCTCTGGATAAGTACAGGTCTGGCAGATTTATTATCATCAGACCACTCTCCTCCCCTTATTTGGTAGAGTGGATATTTATTATCAGGGCTAAATTTGAGCCCACTTAGGACTCGAGTTGTAAATCCTGGAAATAGATTTGAATGCAAAGGAGGCGGCTTTGGACATTTTGTGTTTACATAACGCTTCCAGAACGTTCAAAGAGCTTTGCATGGGATATTTTAGTAATCTGTACAACACCCTTGTAAGGTAGGTCAGTCTGTTACCCCTGCATTGGAGGAGGCTGAGATAAAATGACTTGTTTGAAATCATGCTCTGAGTTCAAGGCAGAGATAACTTCTCTTATAAGCGTCACTTATGTCCAGCACAATTATTTTTCAGGTTAGCTTGGAAGTTTAAATGTGCCAAGGATTTTAAAATCTGAAATGTGTACAAATTTGGATGCCATATGGCAGTTGTTTTCTTGTGAAACTTGGAGGTGTGGTATTCCAAACCTTTGACTACACAATCATGATCCATAACTGATTGCGGCTTTCTGGCAAAATTCCCACTGCTTATTTACAGGCATATATCTTCCCTTCTACCATTTTATGATGCTCACACCGCAGATGCTGGAGCACATGTTGCAAACACAAAGAGAACAAGTGTTGATCTGCATTTACCAATTGTGTGGACGCAGCTTTATTGCATCCAGTTCTGGTACCTTTGCACACACAACACCAGATTGTAATTCTAGTTCCAGCATTTGGGTCATCAGGTTAAAGCTGTGTTCTCAATCCATCTACAGTCCCTGCATCTTTGGAACAGTTCCAGTCAAGCAAGGAGCACACCACCCCCCTCCATCGTCTGGACGTCTTAATAACATGTTAATGATGCCTAGTTCATCTGAAGAGGGTCCAGATGTTTCACTACTAATTGCTTCTGTGGAGGGGAATACTAAACGCCCACCAGAAGTGTTCTAAATGTCGAGGATCTCCAGTCTTGAAAGGATAAGCAGACTGGCGGAAAGGTTTTAATTAGTGTATGAGGGGAGGGGGCAGTTAATTAAGTTGGATTCTTTGCTGAATTTTGATTGTAGTTTGGCAAAAGAATAGTTATGAGAAAACAATGGCAGACTCACACAGGCCTTGCATACCTAAACAGCTGCATCTAGTGTCCCACTCTTGATTTCTAATGGCAGTAAGGTTGCCATCTTTGTGGGCTGAGAAACTGTGGCTCCCTGGTTACAGAACCAGCAAGTTAGAGCAGAGTTTGGAGTAATACGGTGAGTCAGAGACAGAACCTTGAGACATACAGGGCCCAAGGCAGAAGTTGCCATGTTTTAAGTACAGTCTTGACAGAACCTAGCAACACAGATCTGGGATTTACTGACAATCCTGAATATCTAACTACACACAGTTTTATTGGTAGGACTAGTAAAATACTACTTGGTTGAAGAGACAGCGTCAATTTAAGACTTAGTTTAAACCAAGTGTTAGGTGCACCCTGGTTTTGTGAGCAGTGAGAATTTTGAGGGTGCGATGCTTTTGGAAGGCAAGAGGCATAACACATTTTGAAACATCTGTATTTATTTACAAATTTACAGATTGAGCATACATGGAAATTCAGTTTAAACATTCCAACAGATAGTCCAAAAAACTGTTGCTCCCACACTAAATCTCCATAGAGCCAGTCAGCACTCTCAAATGCTGTCAGTTTCCACACCTAACTATAACAACAACAACAACAACAACAACAACAACAACAACAATTTTATTACTTATACCCCGCCTATCTGGCTGGGTTTACATCAAATCAGGCTGGGTTTACATCAGCTGGGTATCTTGCCCTTTTAGTTATTTATTAGTCATTCAGAAGGCCAGCTATTGAGAGCAGTCAGCCAACGATTTAGTTCCCATGGCAGCATATCGTGTCTATTTTACCTAACAAAAATGAGATCCTGTACTTGCCAGGTCTAGTCAGGCCTATTCAGATAATTCTCTGTCCAGATTTCACTCTTTGATTCATAGAACCACTGAGTTGGAAGGGATCCTGGAGAACATGCAGTCCACCCCCACTTAGATTCATAGAATTATAGAGTTGGAAGGGATATCTTGAGGGTCATCTAGTCCAACCCCTTGCAATGCAGGAATCACAACTAAAGCATCCATGGCAGGTGGCCATCCAGCCACTGCTTGAAAACCTCCAAGGAAGGAGAGTCCACCACTTTCCAAGGGAGTCCATTCCACTGTGGAACAGCTCTTGCTGTCGGCAAGTTCTTCCTGGTGTATAGTCAGAATCTCCTTTCTTGTAACTTGAATCCATTGGTTCAGGTCCTACCCACTGGAGCAGGAGAAAACAAGCTTGCTCCATCTTCTATGTGAAGATGAAAGATCTTACAACACAGTGCTCATTACAACTGGGGCCCGGTCCTGGAACAAGTGGCACAGATTAAACAGAGCACATCTTAAGTCTCTCTGTGCTCCCTTTCTTTCCTTATCAAGAAATGAGGCCACACTTAGGAAAGTGCTCTGAAGAAACAGAGATGTGTAAATACCTTAAGGGCTTGTTGAACGGTTTCATCTGTACTTTCAGCATGTACTTTTAAGGGGAGGTGAGCAATACCTCTAGATAGAGGTTGCTGAGTTTGCCTGGGATGGCACACCCTACCCTGGCAGAGGAAGCAGAAAAGCACACCTGACCTAAAGTAATACCAGCATCTTTAACTTCCAAATGCCTCTAAGCAAAAACTTACCAGTAATCTCTTAGTTTGCACCCAGATTTAACCTGTTTCTGTTTTCAGGTCTTTTGGTGCACATTCTCATGCTAAGACTGGGCAAACCAGTTTCCCAGACACTTTCTCATTCTGCAAATGAGTGTGCACTGGCTGGTCAAACAGGGAAAGTGACCTCATGCACCAGTTGTCTAGGAGTTAGCATGCATTGTTCGTGGTCATGTCACATTGCACAGAGAGAGCCTTTGAATAATAGGATAGTTTGGTTTATAACAATTGATAGATAGATCTGTTGGATATTCGATTTTTATTTGCTGGTGGTCAATGTTTTTCTATCTATTCTTTCCCCTCCCAGAGCTACAATTCCCATAGTTCCCTGGGAAGAAAGGTTAATGGTTCAACTACTCTGGAAATTGTAGCTCTGTTACAATTGGAGAGAGGTAGCTCTTCACCTCAACTACAGTTCCCATAATTCTTTGGGGGAAGCGATGACTGTTTAAAGTGGTATCATAGTGTTTTAAAGGTGTGGTGTGAATGTGGCCTAAATGTTGTAATCCAGTGGTGTCCAAACTTTTTTCAAAGAGGGCCAGATTTGATGAAGTGAAGGGCCGTGCGGGGGCTGACCAAAGGGCCGACCAAAGTTATTGACCTTTTTAGGATTTTACCCCAAAGTTGTTGAGCTTTTTGTTGGATTGGAGTTGTTGAGCTATTTTTAGGATTTTATCCCAGGAAATAGGACCCGAAACGGACTTTGGGCATGCCAGTTGTAAGCTCTACATGTGGGCAGAACTTGTCATTAATGAATGGAAGTTGGAAAAGCATAGGACTGGCCTTAAGGCTAACTTGTGTTTCTTAACACGTTTTTAAAACCAGAAGTAGCATAAAGCAAGGAAACAGGCTGTATCAGCGAAAACCAGTGTGTTATACAGGTTAGATCTATGGGCTGCAATCTGTTAGGAAGTTCTACTGCACAAGCTCCTTTGAAAGGAAACAGGAACTACATAAGAGTTCACATTCATTTCAGTGGGCCTACTCTAAGACAAATTCCTGGTGGACTATGCAGGTAGGATGAGGGAAATGCTCAGCCTTGAAATTCACTGGGTGACCTTGGGCCAGTCTACCTTGTAGGGTTGTTGTGAAAGTAAGTGGGAGAAGAGAATTATCTGTGTTGCACTGAGCTCCTTGGAAAAAAGGCAGGCTATAAATGCAATGAAGTAAACATGTAAAAAAAAGGGGGGCAGCAGAGTACAAGAGAGAAGATTTGATGTACAACGCACAATCCATCAAGAAGTTCTCCTGCACAAGCGCTGATGAAAGTAATAGGAACTACGCAAGAACTACACTATGCATTTCAGTGGGCGTTCTGCAGGAGAAATTCCTCATAGATTGTGACCATGTTAAATAGTAGGTGGGGAATATGCCATTTGGATTTTTCATCTCAAGCACCAAAATATATTAACCCAGCCCTCTTTTTAAACTTTTGATCCACAGAAGCCTTCTTTGGCCCTCTTGTAACACTCTGCTTTTGAATCAACAAAGCAATGGCTCTGCTAGTGTTTACAGAAGACCCAACAAATAAATTCTTTCATCATCCTATATATTTATTCATAGTAGAGAACATATTTCAGATCAATCCGGTTCTTGCCAAGCCACAGCCAGGATTGTAGGATGGAGCTTATTTTTAGATTTCGTTCTGGACTTACCGGATGCCCTCCCCGCACTGCAATTATGCTAGGAAAAAGGCTCCTAGCTGTTTCCAAGCGTAATTACCATATTGCGGGTGTAAGACTGTTAGGCGGGTGAGGGTGGATAAGAGGAGGAGGAGGAAGGGTTAACTTTCTCTATGTGCTGTGGCCATTTATTTGAATAAAGTCTCCCACTGGCTCCCAGAGAAGTCTGTTCTCAAGTCTTATACAGGCTACAGGCGGGGATATGTATTATTAAAGGTTTGTCATTGGGCCCAACTAAATGGCCTACATGCTTCCTCAGTTACCCACAACTGTATTTGATTTTAATCTGATTTGAGAGAGCCAAGAAGCTTCCAAGGTATCAGTTCTTCATGATCTAACAACTGCTGCAATTTGAGCTCTTCAGGAGCTCTTCTCCCCCTTCTACTCAACGGCCACTTCAAGCTTGAAGATCAAATTCCAAATCCAGGTTTTGCAAGTATTAAGGGCTATTCTTATGGCTATGTGCACCTTTACAAAACTTGAGAATGTGAGTGGAAGCTTTCGTTTTTGTTTTGATCCCAAAGTCATTTAAACTAAGAGTCAGTTTGAATCTGAGCACAGAAACAGTTCCAGACAGTCTGGACCTTGGCACCATTTGGTTTAGAAACTGGCAATAAATAAAAACAATAACAAAAGTTATAGCAGGTAGAACCAAGGGGATGTTTCCTGGTCTAGGGCTCAGGGCTTGTGTGATAATACTGTTGCAGCTGCTGGCTGACTTTTCTTTTGTTAGGAACATAGCTCGTTAATTACCCGGAATGGTTGGTTATTCTTTCATCAGTTGGTGTTAATGGTTATGAAATGCCTCCTCCTGATAGTGTATGTGGTTTTACATGACACACGACCTGATATGTGGAATGGGAGTGCGAGAGTTGCTTTC
Organism: Podarcis cretensis; assembly: GCF_951804945.1. Taxonomy (NCBI): domain Eukaryota; kingdom Metazoa; phylum Chordata; class Lepidosauria; order Squamata; family Lacertidae; genus Podarcis; species Podarcis cretensis. The sequence continues at coordinate 23,716,135 of NC_137182.1, read as the reverse complement.
TGATGAATCTTCCGCCTTGTGGGAGTGCCTGTTTAAGCCCGTTTACCTTATACAATATTTGTATATAAAGCAATTAATGGATACCTGAAGCATCCCCTGCTGTTTTTGTTTTTGTTTTACTAAGGAAAACAAGATCTGCCAACACATCACCTGGAACTTCTCATCTAGAGAAGTAGCTTAGTTCTTGTGTGGTTCCTATTCTTTTCAGTGGGGCTTGTGCAAGAGAACTTCCTGATGGATTGTACACCATACATTTCCATAGTCTGTTTCAAGTGTTCAAAAGACCCTGATACATTATCTCAGTAATGCTTACAACAAACCAGTAAGGTTGGCCAGTATTACTGTCTAGGGCGTCTTGCCCAATAGGGGCAAGTGGCGTGGGGCGCCAGGGTGACAAGTTCTGGAGGGCACCAGGGAAGAGGCGGAGGCTGGAAGCAGCACTTCCCGGCATCAGCTTGCTGCCCTTGCCCGCCTCTGCCATGCCATGCCAAAGCAGCGCCGCGCCCGGAGCCTCTGCCTGCCCTGGCCACTGCGGCATGGGCGCCAGGGAAGAGGCAGAGGCTGGGCGCAGCGCCTCTTGGCATCAGCTCACCACCTCAACCGCCTCGCTAAGGCAAGGCTGCGCCCGGAGCCTCCGCCTCTTCTCCGCCGGAGGAGCTGTCCTCCAGCCACTGCCTGCCTCCTCCAGCCCCGCAAAGCTGCTGGCAGTGCCATAAAAAGGTTGGCAACTCTGGGAAACCGGGGGGGGGGGGGCGGAGGGATCTTTGCACCACAACACTGGATATACTTAAGACGGCCCTGATTACTGTTGCTTGCTGAAAGTCAATCAGTTTGTGTCTGAGTGACACTTGAATCAGGAACATTCCAGCTCACACTTGGAGCTACTACAACACAGCTGCTCATTTTGAATCTATTTATTATAACTACAATTCAGCCTTGGAAGCAATAATAATTTCGCTGCTTCTGAGCATGTGCAGAAACCCCTTCCTTGATTCTCAGCGCTCAGTGACTGCATCCGGGATCTGGGAGATGAACTTTGAATGTGAGGGTGTAGCTTTAACCTAAGTTTGATCTTTGGCACTTTTCTTTCTGTTTTGTAATGAATGACCTGATTTAGAGTTGAGTGAGGATCCAGGTGTTTTGAGGAGTGGCTGGAGAGGAGGGTTAAGGACTACGGCAAGCTGCTGGAGGCAGGAATGGTGAGTAAGGAAGGCGCAGAAGATATGCAGAACCTTGAAGCATGAAGCTGTTATTTTATTAGAGTTTTTTTTTTTTTTTTTTTGCTTAGCTCAACATTAGATACCTACCTGATGGGAGAAAGCAGTAGGGTTGCCGTATTTCAAAAAGTGAAAACCTGAACATAAAAGTTGTTTGGTTTTTTTTTTTGGGGGGGGGGGAGTTGTTGAGCTTTTTAAATTTTTGGCCAAAGTTGTTGATCTAAGAAAAGAAAGAAGTTATGAGCTATTTTTAAGAGATTTCGCCAGAATATACACTTGCAGCATGGGTTGCCATATGCCCGATGTTTTCCACCCGGACGTTGTTTACAAGGGCAGAATCCTGGCTATGTCCGGGAAATTCTGGATGTATGGCAACCCTATAGAGCAAATCGAATATGGGACAGGCATGGAGCCACTTATTGCACTCCATTAAGATCCACCCCCCTCCTGAGTTTCATGTTTCTTTCTTCTTTTTAAGCAGTGTATTCTGTGCCACTGTAATCCAGTTAGCAGCTTTATTGAGCAGGTCACACCCATGTTTATGCAGGGACTGTTTTATCCAACACACCTGTTCAGGCAACTGGCTTCCTCTCCCTCTCTCTCCCTTTCTAAAACCCAGCATCAGATTACCCTGATAAATAGATCTCGTGATGCAACAGCTTCCAAATGAATTCTGCAAGCGCTGCATATGGAATGTGGCAAGAGCTGGTCATTCTATCTCCTGCCACCAGGTCATTAATTGGGGGTGCCTGCGTGAGATGACTTATTGCAAGCCAGCTATCATTTAATGTGCTTTTAGTGGTTATTTTAGGATGTCTCTCTCACTCTTCTCTTGATATGTCTTTAGTATTTGTACATACAGAAAAATGAAACCTGGATTGAAGTTCCAGAAGAGCCTTCTCTGGAACTTCAGAGTTCCCAAGGCTTTCTGGTGACTGCACTTGCGTCTCCAGAAACAAATTGGGAGGAACAAACAAGTGGGGTGTGTGGCAACCTTTTGAAACATCACCACATCTGATAAACTGCCTGTCCCAAAACCAAGTGTTGAGGAGCCTCTACACCAGCAGCAATTTTTTGCAGAACGGACTAGGATCTTGGAGACCATGGTTTAAATCTCCACTCAGTCCTTATGTACACTGAGTGACCCTGGGCCAGCTGCTCTTTTGGGGCAAGGCAGTTGGCAGAGGGAGAGGGGGGGAGAGAGAGTGTCAACCACCATCAGCACCAGTTTTCAAAACCTTTAGTGGAGCTGACCAGCATTAACTGATCTTCACAGAATTGTCCTGTTTATGCTACAGTGGTACCTTGGTTCTCAAATTTAATCTGTTTGATTCCCAAAATGGTTTGAAAACCAAGGCGCAGCTTCAGATTGGCTGCAAGAGCTTCCTGCACTCAATCGGAAGCCACAGAAGCCATGTTGGACGTTCGGCTTCTGTAAAACATTCACAAACCGGAACACTCAAGCGCTTCTTCTAGAACAGGGGTGGCCAAATTCCAAGAGACTGTGATCTACTCACAGAATTAAAAACTACCCCCTTTTTTAGGGGTTCAGGTCAAAGCTGTTGAGCTCTTTTTTGAGGGGGGTGGCCTGGCATTTTTACATTGTTTTGTGGTCAAAGAGGAACAGCAACTCACCAAAGGATCACTGGGATAAAAACAGCCTCGGTTTGTAAACTCCGTCTTCCGTTCTCCAACAATGGAGGGCACGGCAAGGGGGCGGGAAGGGGGCCAGCGATCGACCAAAACCTCGTAGGGATCGACTAATAGATCGCGATAGACCTGTTGGACATCCCTGTTCTAGAAGAATCTAATGTGCAGCCAGTTTCTACACCAGTTACAGTCTGTGGCGACATACATGGACAGTTTTATGATTTATGTGAATTGTTCAGAACTGGAGGTCAGGTTCCTGACACAAACTATATATATTTATGGGTGACTTTGTAGACAGAGGCTATTATAGCCTTGAGACGTTTGCCTATCTTCTTGCCCTGAAAGCAAAATGGCCTGATTGCATCACACTTTTATGTAGGAATCATGAGAGCAGACAGGTAACTCAAGTGTATGGGTTTTATGACAAATGCCAAACCAAATATGGCAATGCTAATGCCTGGAGATATTGCATCAAAAGTTTTTGACATGCTCGCAGTAGAATCATAGAATCATAGAGTTGGAAGAGACCACAAGGGCCATTGAGTCCAACCCCCTGCCAAGCAGGAAACAGTGTAACTAGATGAGCAAATCTTCTGTATACATGGGGGCCTATCTCCAGACATAAAAACACTGGACCAGATGCAGACCATTGAGCGCAACCAAGAGATCCCACACAAAGGAGCTTTTTGTGACCTTGTTTGGTCTGATCCAGAAGATGTGGACACCTGGGCCTTAAGTCCCCGAGGATCAGGCTGGCTGTTTGGGGCAAAAGTCACAAATGAGTTTGTCCATATCAACAACTTAAAGCTCATCTGCCGAGCCCACCAGCTGGTGCATGTTTGGTAAGAAGTTGGTCACAGTGTGGTCTGCTCCGAACTACTGCTATCAGTGTGGAATATTGCCTCAATCATGGCATTTGAAGGTGCAAATACAAGGGAACCAAAGCTCTTCTGTGCAGTTCCAGACTCAGAACGTGTGCTTCCTCCAAGAACAACCACACCATATTTCCTCTGAGATGTGGCTTTGCTGTCCCATACCCTTTTCTTTTGTGACGTACCTTTTTAGCACTTTGCTGCTGAAATGCTGCCTCTTGCCTTTTATATTTTTAAATTATCTAAATGTGTTGTATATGGGCAATAGGGATGCATCTTTCAATCTCTTTCTCTGTCTCTCCTCTTATCGCTACCCTACCTGTCTTGCCAGCTTTTGAAATGAAATGTCTCTGAACACCTACCTAGCTGTTTTGTAATACTTGTGATTTGTTTATTTTTAGTTCAGTTCTTTTTTTAAATAGGGACACTACATTTCCCCTTTAAAGAAATAAATCCAAACAGCAAAACATCAGAACTAGTTGGATCTTCTTTCATTCAAGGGGTTGATTTTGGGGAGGCTGTTGTTTTTTTGAATAAGCTGTTAAAAAATTCCAGCAGCAAAGTTGTATTTGGTGTGCATAATGAGACTTCCAAGCCCTGCTAGTGAGCACATTGCCAAGATGTATAAAAAATGTCCTGGTTTATATTTTGTTTTAATTCAGCATAAATACATGGTTTTAATGGCTGCCTCTGATCTCCCACCACCCGTTGCTTTTATTATCTGTTTTATTTTTTTAAGATTTAAACTAAAATGCAAAACCTTGTACAGGTATTTGGATTTGTACGTTGAAATAATGGTTCTGATTTTTCTCGGATACCTTGTCTTTTTAATAAAGTCATATCCTGAACTCAAGTCTCTAGGTTAAGCATTCAAAATAAAACCCTACATTGTTGATGTGGGAAAGATAATAATTCAGGATGGCTCCTCAAGGTTTCCAGTGGAAGCTATTAAATCTGTGAGGAGGTAGAAGCAAAGGGGGCAAGCTGTATCTCAACAAGTTGTCCCATCTGAGTTTCTCCCCATTCCTCCAGTACCTGCAAGAGAGTTGACTTGAGAAGGGGATGTTCACTAATATACCTGTTCACAATTCATCAGATAGAAGCCAGTAACCCTGCACTGGGGACCATGCTCTGGATGTTTCAAGTGCTGCAAGGCTTTGCCCTCTGGTCTACCAGAACTACCCTGTTTAGTTCCCAGAATATTAGCTTCTCGAGAGCTGGCAATCCTGCACTTGCTTCCTACTCAACTACAGTGAAGCATGGGAGGGAGTAGGCTAGATCAGAACCTTTCTCCCTGCAGTTACTGGGAGTTTTTTTTACTTGCAGGTGGTATTTTATTGGTGTGGGTGCATTAAAATACTGCACCCTTGCAGCCTTGAAGTGCTACACTGCACTCTAATTATACAACATGCGTTGACCAGGCTGCATTCTCACAGTGCACCTGTTTTCATGTGACTAATACTGTATCAGCTTTCATTTGTTCCTGCTTGGCTTTGTTTTGTGAGCCTCTTCATTGCTCATGTACCGTCTCTGACCTGTCAGCCTGCCAAGCATTATCTAGCATCTCTGTCCTTTTGAAACATGGAATGGTGTAATCTTAATTACTATTTATCATCGCTCAGATGATTGTGAACTTTGTACCCGTTCTTCTCTGGCCTAGCTCTGGCTGACACACCTTGGTACTGCGAGGCCTTGAAAATCCGCCCCAGAGTTGGTATCTCCACCCTCCACAAGAGAACTGTGAAGCCATTCATGCATGGTAGACAAGCAAGCTGAAATAGAACATCTTTCTGTCCGACTCTCTATCTCTGGCTTTATGATTTGAACAGATCCTTAGGGAGCGTTGTACAAGGCACCTCTCCTTTAATGGTCAAATTCAGGGCTTGATTTGAGGTGGGCTCAGCAGAACTCAAAGAATTATGCTCTGAGCATGTCAGAATCTTGACTAGAAATCCCTACACATTTAGCATCAGGAAAACATCTTACCTGAAAAGAGGGTCTGACTTCCAGACAGGTTAGAGGCTCCTCTCATTTCATAACCTAAACTTAGCACAGTTTATACTCCTTAAATCAACAAAAATTGCATACTTGGCCATGAATTTTAAGGCTGCAGTCTCTTGCACTCTTACTTGGGAGATTACATTGAGCAAACTTTGTTTTATTTACTTATTTTATTTTTCATCCTGCCTTCATCCAAGTTAAAGCCCCAGGTTTCTGAAAACAATAACTTTATTAAAGATTGTTCAGACTGTAACAATGGAATCATAACACAGAATTGGTAGAGTACATATTGTCAAATATCTGAACAACAACAACAGAATTATTCACTCATCATTGCACGTCTTCATGTGTCTATTGTAATAAACTGCAGGGAATATTCAGGCCACACCCAAATGCATAGCTCCTCCACAAATTAATCTGGGACAATCTGGCCTGCATTTGCTCTCTATTTCAGTTTTGAGAAGTTAAGAATGATATCCAAACAGCCTCTAACTGGTCATTTTTAGCATACTTAATCAGCTCCCAATTTATGTTAAACATTCAAGTAATGCCATTTCCCGAACATTATCCAGTCAGCCCTTTACCAGTTTTTGTAAGGATATGTTTGTACTGTTTCAACTACAAAAATAGAATAATAGAAAGATCATATACCTAAAAATAGAGAGTAATCGGCAATATCCCTTATCCAATAGCTCATAGCCATCTTATTCTAACAGGTTTCTCCATCAGAAGTGTCCTGAACAAGTGATATTTTTATAGGATTTTATGCCCAATGTGTTATGTACTGAAGTTCTCACCCTGGGCGAGCAGGGGGATACTGTAGATAGTTTTCACTCAGGTCCACATATGCAAATAAGGGATTGAAAGTGACGTTCAGTGATTGGATAGTTACAGAAAGTGGTTACTGTTGCGTTGTAGTGGAGCTCTATATAAGCAGGCTGGCTGAACCCTTCAATTCAGTTCTGTTCTGGCCTGTGAATAAACAAGAGCTGTTTGAAGAATTGCTGTGTCGTCTGATATGTTCACCCACAAATTAACACAATGCAAAAGCCATTACAAAAACCAATCGCTTGCAAAGTCATGTCTTAATGCTTGTGCTTGTTTTGCTAGCTACTTTCATTGCACAACCTATTGGTATGCCATTCCATTATACTGTACTTCCTCCTTCCCCAGATTTCCAATTCTTCTCAACCACCTGCTTTACAAATTTTCCAGTGACTAGCTAACTCCAAATGAACAGCTGTGAGCAAAATAATTATTAGGTCTTGGTGAACTTATATTGGTGTCATCTGGCTGCACTATTGCCAGTAGGGCCAGGGCCAGGTCAGGTGGGATTAATTGCCCTTTAATGTCTGGGATTTTGTAAATATCACTTCCCAAAAACCTTGAACATATACTATCACATATGGCCCATATGCACAGGTTTTGAGTTGTCCAAGGCAAGAGCTCTCCCTCACATTTTTTTTTCAAAAGTAGGTTATCTTTCCCAAACTGCATAACCCCTCACCCCAGCTCATCTGACCTTCAGTATTCATACGTGGGCAGTGATGCCAACTAATATATAGAATGATGAAAGATAATGAGATAACATACATAATCTTAAACTTTTATTTTCCTTATTTGAGCGATGCATATCGTACCCCTCAATAAAATTCTTGACAGGTATTTTGGAGTGCTTTGGGACTAGTTTGACAGGTAAAATACACTTTATCTGTATTGTATATTAATTGCTGCTAGTCAGATTGAGTATAGTGTTTCTAAACTGTTGTGACATATTTGACACCTAGCTAAATAAGAAAACAAGGGCACTATATTTGAGTTATGCTGGCTGAATGGTCTTAGGAAGTGGCTAAGTGCTCTTAGCGCTGCTTTGCCAGTCCAGATGGAATTACACCTCCAGCATGACACTTAAGCTGCTGGTATGTTGGCAGAGATACTGCGCTGGCAAAGTGACACTGGTAGATAGGACAGGTGCGGTGGGGAAAGCAGAATGGGATAGAATCATGGGTGTGCCCTGAGCAGGGCATAGTTACACCTCTTCATTTCCAAGACATGCCCATTTGACAGTGGAACATTATGCCAGGTCTGAGGTTGGTGCAAGTAATTTTGCCTCCCATAGAAGTTAACAGGGAGGGGGGAATTGCATAAAAAAATAGCAGCCCTCCCACCTCCTTCCCCACCCACCTCAGAATGATAAGAGCATACAGGAGACAGCAAACCTTTTCAGCAGGGGGCCGGTCCACTGTCTCTCAGACCTTGTGGGGGGCCGGACTATATTTTTTTGGGGGAATGAACGAATTCCTACGCCCCACAAATAACCCAGAGATGTATATTAAATAAAAGAACACATTCTGCTCATGTAAAAGCACGCTGATTCCCGGGCCGTCCGTGGGCCGGATTTAAAAGGCAATTGAGCCAGATCTGGTCACCGGGCCTTAGTTTGCCTACCTATGGCTTAGGATATGCCTTCCACTGGCATATCTGTAGCATGGTGTGAGTAGAGAACTGTTTTGCTTGGGTGTAATCCTGTACTCGCCTAGGAGTAAGCCCAGCTGAACTTAATGAGACTTCAGAATCGCTATGTATAGGATTGCAGTTTAAAATGTGTCTTTAGTGGTAATTTCATCCTTGGTTGGGTGAACAACAACATTTTAACAGAAGGATTTGCTTGTGCAGAGGGGGGAGGGTGCAGGTTATAATAGTTTTAAAGCTTAACATGTAAGCATTGTGTGATACTGTTTTGAGATTCCAAGGTGTTTGAGAGTCTGTTCATGATCAATAAACAAATTTGTGTTTTTGAGTATTGTTTTAATGAAAGAAAGGTAAATAATTGTGACATAACTCAAAACCCTAAGTTTCTGATTTAACTATTTGGCTTTTGAAACTTTCAGGTTCTGGTAGGTAAAATTCAAAATTGTGACATTTTGAAAATGGGCGTTTTGAAACAGAGTGCAGTATACTTACACAAATACTTACATTTTGGCTCAAAAGCCTTTCTGTTACTTTATATCATTTTCAGTTTCATACAATATCATGTTTGGAATACCTGCAAGTTTAAATTATTGAGTGAATTTAAATTATTGAGTGAATTTAAAGTTTTATTGGGTACGAGGAAACCGTGTACATTGTCAAATGTGTTTCCCAAATCCCTCTATTTTATCCTTCTCTAAACTGTAAATTACAAATCTGAAATTCACAAACTGAATGCTACATAAATTGTATAACTTTTTTTTTTGAAGGATTGGAGAAAAGATTTTTCATCATTCCTATTTTAAAATCCAAAAGCTCCTTTCAGATTTGAGTTCAACACTGGCGAAGTGAGAATTTAAAGTTTGGCAGCTGCCATTCACACAGGTTCCCTCCCCTCCCCGGCCTCTGAGGTTTCGCCCTTGGTTGCCCGTAGCAACCCACCTAAGATGTCGCTCCCTCATAAGGTGAGACGCAGGCCGCTATGAATGTACGGAGATTACGTATTGGGGTGGGAGGGGGAAGGGCTAAGGACCCGTTGCGGATGGCAACACCGTCCAAAGACAATGGGAACGATCGTAGTAGCTATTCGATCGGCGGTTGGTTGCTACCTCCGTCGCTCAAACCACATAGCGCGGGGGAGCCTCGCGAGCGTTTAACGGATTGGCGAATTTGTGATGTCAGTCGGCGCTCAGTCCGGCCGGCCCACTACTATAGCGATTGGGACTTTCCCCTTATCAGTGTCTTTTTTTTTAATGCCATCTACCGTTCCCCCCCCCCCAGCGCGCTCCGATTGGCCGTTATGATGTCACTTGCTGGGAGGTTTGGAGCTGGGAGGCCTGCTTGTCCTCTGATTGGGCAAACGAGCTGTCGCTCGCCCCCGTCTTAGAGGAAGATTGGACGAGGCAGCGCGGCAGGCGGGGAGAAGAGTGGTGGTAGACGGGTGCTGCTGTTTGGGGCTCGGGACCGGCTCCGGGGCAAGGCCCGCCTGAAGGCAGCGGCGGGTGCTGAAACAACGGGAGCTGGGGAAGAGAAGGTATGAAACGAAGTGGGGTGGGGAGGAGGATAGGGCTATATGAGGGGAAGGGGGTGGAGTTAAACAAAGCAGGGGGAAGACTAAAAGGGGGGGGAGAGGAAAGCATAAAGCGGAGGTGGGGGGGGGCGAGGAGAAACTGAGAGAGCAATGGGGTCCGCGGTAGAGAAGAGGGACCTCTAACTGGGCCGCTGGTGGAGAGCGAATTTAGGGGAGGGGGCTAAAGAAATGGTGGCCTTGAATAGGCCAGGTGGGAGGGAAGCGGGTAGGAGGAAACGTGGGCTGGGCGAGCAGCGGCGAGAGCACGAGAAGGCGGCGGGGAAGACCGAGAGGAGCAGAAAGCTGAGGAGAAAGGAGCCGCGTGTGGTGCGCTGGTCAAGGGAGGCTGCGGAAGGGTAGGGGGCAAACTGAGGCCAGCCCCCTTGCAAGCGGCGGCTGGTGGGCTGAGGGAAGTGTGGGGGAAGGGCCTGGAAGCTGTGGCGTGGGGGGGGGGAGGTTTGAGTAGGGTGTATCGGGGGTCTCGAGAGCTAAAGGGCAACCACGTGGGCTAGAGGAGGAAAGGAAAGGGGTTGGTGGGCTTGGGCTGTGTGGAGGGGTTAAACGTTAAAAGTTGGCCTGGAGAAGTGCGGGCTGGGGGAACTCCCTTTTCTGGTTTCCCCGGTGTTGTTGGGAAACGAAGCAACCTGAAGCAGGGACTTCGGAAAGGATGGTGCAGGTGGATGTGGGAGGGGTTACTCCACAATTCGGGGGAGGGGGGTAGTTCGGGAGCGGAGGGTCAGATTGGATGAAGGATTCTTGGAGTGGAGCGCGACTATCATTGTAGGTTTGGCTTGTAAACCACATTCGGTACAGTAGGCTAGAGTGGTGGTATGCAAATTTTAAAAATCGAAAGAGCCTGTGAATTATAAGGGCTGTTTGGTGTTGTTCTGAAGAAAAGTATAGGTATGCTTTATTATGCAACAGTGATTTGGGGAAAATATTGCCCTACCTTACAAGGTTGTTGTATGAACTGCTGTGTAGTGTTTGAAACTCCCATTGTTCTAGGAGCATTTTGCAACGGGGAATTTCATTAGTGCGAGCAGTTTCTGAGCTCTGGGTGCAGTACTGTGCCTAAGATTTTAGATTAAACTGCAGAGTGGGAGGAAAGGAAGATCTTTTTCTGCCTCCCCACTTCCAGGTACTCTCTGAAGACTAGAGAAGAGACCCTCTTAAGAATATTGGGGGGGCGGGCAGGGGAAGGACTAGACCGTGTGAAAAATGAACATAATACTTTAGCTGCAGTTCATTCTTTTTCAGCTTTGTATCCTTCTTATTAAAAAATTGTGCCTAGACATTCCATTGTTGCGTCCATAACCTAGGTTCAAAGTGCCATTTAGCTTCTAGCTTTCATATCTCAGTTTCTAACATTGCTACTGTGATAAAGTATGTCAGCACTCCCCAATTTGGTCCCCTCCATATGTTTTTGACTGCAGCTCGTATCTTCCCTGATCACTGACCATGTTGTCTGGAACTGATTGATGTGGGCACCCAGAAAGAGCACTGTAGGAAAGCTAAGTAGTATCTATTTACAGGCTTCCCATAGGCACCTGGTTGTCTGCAGTGAGAACAGGATGTGGGACTTGACTGGCCTTTGATCTGATTCAGCTGAGCTCTTGTATTCTTAAATGGATGCATGGTGAAATGTAGATGGGGCTGTAAGCATCAGTGTACTTCACTATCTATTGAGTATAGTTCTGTTTCCCAGTAGAGTGCTAGGAGCCTGGAGGAAGATGGTGAAATGTAGATGGGGCTGTAAGCATCAGTGTACTTCACTATCTATTGAGTATAGTTCTGTTTCCCAGTAGAGTGCTAGGAGCCTGGAGGAAGATGGTAGTGGGTGTGGTATAGTTATGGTCAAGATGACCAAGAGCATAATGGGTACCGGTAGTTTGGAGACTAGCAGATTATTGAGTGGGGGAAAGAGGCGATTAGAGAACCTTTGGATAGTATACAACTTTATTTATTTCATAAAATTTATACACTGTTTGATTGTAAACAAACAAACCTCAAATTAGAACCTCTTAAAAAGGATTAATTATGAAAAGTTCTTGCTTTCTGATCCCATGTTTGCAATCTTCAGAAAATGAATTGAAATCCCCATTTCAAAGAAGGTCTTTTAGGTTTTGTACACCATGTTTTAACTGGTGTTTTTTTTACTGCAGACGAATTCTGGAGGCTGAAAGCCCCATTGAATGTAGTGAGACTCATCCTTAAGTAGACATGGATTGGATTGTGCTCTAAATTGTGATATTAATAATAATAATAATAATAATAATAATAATAATAATAATAATAATAATAATAATTTATTTGTACCCCGCCCATCAGGCTGGGCTTCCCCAGCCACTCTGGGCAGCTTCCAACAAAGATTAAAAGTACATTAAAATGTCACACATTAAAAACTTCCCTGAACAGGGCTGCCTTCAGATGTCTACTATGTGATCCAGGGGGTTCAACTTTTGAGTGGGCTATTAGGTAACTGGAACAAGAAAGTAATACTTTCTAGAAGGAGGAGATAGCAGGGAAATTAATGGCAAGGAACTGTTTTATGTGTGGCTAAGAGTGTGTGAACACCAAGTAGGGTAGATTGATTTAAATCAGGAAGAATAAAAAACAAATTTAAAATACTGATTTTAAATTGTTTCCCATTGATTCTACAAATTATTTCTAAAACTATGGTGTAAGACACCAATAAACTATGTTATTTACACAGTTTAATTCTTTCAACCAGGCTTTACACCTCTTTGTCATGTTGTATGTACATTTTGTATGCTCTCCTTTCTTACCAGTACAAAAAATGTCTTTAAAATATTCCTGTATGGGGCCTGTCATAATCAGGTTTCATGATTGTTTGGAGGTTAATAAGCATTTCTTCTCAGAAGTAAGTCCCATGGAGCTCAGTGAGACTTACTCCTAGAAAGAGAGTATAGAATTGGAACCTTAGCACAAGAATATTGGAACATGCAGACTGGACAGTTTGTCTTCTCTTCTTCCCAATGTTCTTCTCTGCTTCACCCTGCCTTTGCCCATCCCACCCTCACAAATACAAGCAAAAATAAAATACACATGAATGATATGTCATAGCAAGGCTTCATAGTTTGTAGGCAGACTAGAATAGATCTATTTTCTCCAGGTGAAAATGCATGTATATGTTTGGCAGATAGTGTAAATACTCATATTTGAGAAATTGTCAAATTGGCCTTTTATGTACAGAAGCCTCATTTAACTCAATGTATATGACACTGATTCTGTGGGTAGCTGGAGGACTAACCTGCCTTTATTAAGATTTTTTAATATTAACCTAAATTATTTGCAGTTTAAACAATATGTTTAAATATATGCATATATATATATATATATATATATATATATATATATATATTACCTTGTAAGTAGGAAATATTTCAAAAACTTGCAAGTAAGTCTAAATAGAAAAACTAAAGGGAATTGTTTTAGTATAATGTGAGGAGAAGATGACATTCTCAGTTGAGAAAAGTGTTTAAAGAGTTGAGGGATGGGGTTGGTTGGGGCTGTGGATTTCATAATGGAATTTAAAATTTTTGAAAGCTCAGAACTGTTAGAGATGTGCATCCTTGTGGGGCTGTATAAATAAGTACAGGCTCTCTGGTGGTCTGAAAAAGGATTTTATGGTAGTGACTGGCCTAGGGGGAATTCTCCAGGCTGCCTCCCATGTTATCTGGATGCATTTTGAGAAGGTTTAAAATGAGACTGAAATGTGAGACCAGAAAGTCATAGTGACAGAGGTTAGGATTAAAGAGGGGGCAAGCATGCCGGAGAACATGTGTTGGGGGATTCTGGCTCTCCTAGATCTTTAAAAACAACAACAACAACAACTTTGAAATCACATGTTTCTGATGGAAAGGAAAAGAGAGGGAGACTGAAATGTGATAGTAGGCCAGAACAGAGATTGGGTTAGGATAAGTACATGATTGCACTTAGCAAATCAAGGTATGGATTTTGAAATTTCTTGTCCCCCCCCCCCCTTATTGCTGGTGGTGACAACTGATTGAACAAAGATTAAGAGTGGGTTACAACAAATGTTACAGGTTAAATGAGGCAAAAGTTGTGTTGAAATGCTACAGGAAGGCTTGGAAGCTATCATCTTTCTACTTAAGGCTCATATATAATTCTTATTTTAAAAAAATCAAGGATGCGTTATGGATATGTTATGATGTGCACACACATTTTCTCTCTCCTGCAATTTTGTGATGGGCATGCTAAGCCTTCCTTATTTTCATGTGGCTTAATTGCAACTGTCAAAAGTGGGTTCTTAATAGTAATTTAATGTTGTACATGCAACCTCATGTCCTTGGGAGTTTGCTAACTAAGAACGTGCATGTGAGTCATGGGCGTAGCCAGGATTTATGTTGGGGGGGGCAGGACCTTTGTTTTTTTTTGGGGGGGGGCAGAACTGAGCTATCTGCATCTCATATTATTAAGTATATTTATTTACCTGTACCCCCCCCCCGGCTATGCCCATGGTGTGAGTGTGAGTGAGTGTGTGTGTGCTTTAGGGGCTGCTGCGTTACACTAAGTCAGTGTTTCCCAACCTTTTTTGGGCAAAGGCACACTTGTTTCATGAAAAAAATCTCGAGGCACACCACCATTAGAAAATGTTTAAAAAATTAACTCTGTGCCTATATTGACTATATATAAAGTAACTCTCTTTAATAGGAATCAAATAAACACAAGGAAAGTATTTTATAATTACTTTATTATGAAATAGTAAGTAAACAGAAATATGAAAAATTATAAAATACTTTATTCAGTGCGCCTTTTGTCCCTCTCCTCGAAATGCTCCAACTCAATGTTCCTCCGCGGGCTGGCCATTGGAGAGCCGTGTCGCCCACACCGCAGCCCAATACAATATGAACCCTCCCCTCGCAAGCGGCAACCCCTCCACACTCCCCACCTTAAGCCTCCACACGCACCCTGCCCAAAGAGATGCCCGCCCGCGTGCGAGGGGATCCTTTACCTCAGCATCCCGCCAAAAAAAAAAAAAAAAAGAGGGCGGGAGACTGCGGTCCCTCAGAGGCTGGGCGTTAGGAAGAAGCAGCCGCCTTCATCCAAGCAGGAGCAGCAGCAGCTGTAGCTGTAGTAGCGCCAAGCTGTGCCGGGGACTCCGTGCCCATGAGGGGAGGGGGGAGAGAGAGAGGAGAGGCAGCAGGTCGCCCTCTTAAGTCACGCGCGCGCAGGCACCACCACGCATCCCTCGCACCCTCTCGCAGAGCCCCTGCTCAGCACCTCCCGCCTCGGGGACGCCCGTCATGAGCCGCTGAGAGGCCGCCAAGCCTCCAGGCCGCTCCCATTCAGCCTTAGGCGCGCGCCCGCCTCGGGAAAAGCGGTGCTGGGAGGCGGAGAGAGAGAGAGAGAGGACGCCGCTGGCCGCGTCCCACCCTCAGTCAGTCGGCTCGGAGTTACTGAGGAGAGGGAGGTGGGGACGACGGCGCGTCTGTTCCGCTCGGGGCCAGCGCGCCCCCGCCCCCCTCTCCAGAATCCCCAACTAAATACGATGCGCTAAGGGAGGGGGGAGAACCCACCTACAAAGAGGACGCCTTTCTGCAGGGCGCCTAAGGCCTCTCTCCGCCCGACTCGCCCGCCTCCCTCCCACGGCACACCAGGCAACGTCTCGCGGCACACTAGTGTGCCGCGGAACACCAGTTGGGAAACACTGCACTAAGTCAAATCATTAGCCCATTTAGCTCAGTATTATCAACACTGATGGCAGCATCTCTCCAGGTTTTAGACAGGATACTTTCCCAGCCCTATCAGGAGACACCAGGATTTGAACCTAGACTTTTTGTGTGCAAAGCATGTGCTCTAGCCTTTCCCGTTTGAATTAAACTCTTAGGAACTTTGGCTCATTACTTCCTGTCCATCCGTCTCTCTACAGTTTCCATGGTTCCTTATAATCACCAGAGGGGTCAAGGTAGATTAAGGATAACGGAGTGGTCAGATTTTTCATACATAAGCTCAGGATGACACACATGAAATACCCTAAATCCTCCACAAGCTCTTTTGTGGCAGCTTACAAGAATGAAGAAGAAGAAAAAAATAACATTAGTATAACCTCTAAAAACATTAACAATGCATTTTGCAGAACAAAATGAGGACTTTAGACCAAATGAACCTTAAAGCTCAGCTACTCTGTAAGAATATTTACCTTCTGGATGTTAAATGACCCCTAATAGTTAAACACTCCCTGCCCCTTTGAAACACAATGCATGTGTATTCTGTAAGCATTACGATGCTATAAACGTGGTAGGTGCAACTTTGTGGGGAAATGTTGGAGGATTCTTTCAAACTGATGTGTATATACAGTAATTCAGAGTTCTGTAGCTAATAATTGAGGAAATATGAACATTCCAAAGTGGGGCAAGGCACCATGGAAAAGAAGTGAAAGAAGCTGGTGGGGGTGGATAGTGAGGTTATTTGGCTTTCCCACAGTATCACAAATGTACATGGTAGGTATCTGTGACTGGAATGAAAATCAGAGGATTTGGCAGTTTCTGGAGCAGGGACAAAAGTAGGGGGAAGTGAACATGTTAAGCAAGAGCTTAATAGTATTTTTGGTCCTGCATTTGTTGGATAAATGTGGGTTTTGTTCTAAAGTGCCAGCAAGCTCTGTGTGTGAAGTAGGAGAAGTAGCTGCAGAGATGTATGTTGATGAATAGGTAAAGGTACCCCTGACGGTTAGGTCCAGTCACGGACGACTCTGGGGTTGTGCGCTCACCTCGCTCTATAGGCTGAGGGAGCGGGCATTTTTCCACAGACAGCTTCTGGGTCATGTGGCCAGCATGACTAAGCCGCTTCTGGCGAACCAGAGCAGCGCACAGAAACGCCATTTACCTTCCCGCCAGAGCGGTACCTATTTATCTACTAGCACTTTGACGTGCTTTTGAACTGCTAGGTGGGCAGGAGCAGGGACCGGGTAGCAACGGGAACTCACCCTGTTGCGGGGATTCGAACTGCCGACCTTCCGATCGGCAAGCCCTAGGCTCTGTGGTTTAGATCACAGCGCCACCCACATCCCCACATTGATGAACAACACCCTTCTAAAACCTGAAAGCCAGGCTTCGCACTTGTACTTAATGTAAATTGACCAGAAACTCATACTGAATAAAAGCATAACCAGCATACTTCAAAATCATTGGTTGTAAGCAGCTGGGATAGAGGATAAAGGGTGGTTGAAAAGCGAGTAGGGCACTAGTTTTATTTGCAAGGTTGTTATTATCAGTTGGTTCTTTGTTGTGTCTTGCTGAGGAGTCAAAGGGGAGTGGAGAGAAGTGAAAGATGATGTTGCTATAAAATGGAGGAAGATAAGCAAACCAGGGCAGTATTGACCTAAATATAACTTTGTGTGTGTCAAGATATACTTGTTGGTGAATTATGTAGACTCTGTGCACACTTTTTTCTTTGTG
Organism: Podarcis cretensis; assembly: GCF_951804945.1. Lineage (NCBI taxonomy): Eukaryota > Metazoa > Chordata > Lepidosauria > Squamata > Lacertidae > Podarcis > Podarcis cretensis. The sequence continues at coordinate 23,698,914 of NC_137182.1, read as the reverse complement.
GCCCATAGGTAACAAAGTGTTTCAGTGTTGAGCAGTTTCCAAAGGGTGCTGTATCTAGTGTTTTATCACCTTCATTTTTTTGGCTGTGTTTCAGTTTCTGACGAAACCCAAAGCAAGCAGCAGAAGAGTCTTTGAACATTTTCCTGCTCTGGAATCTTGGACTAGAGGAAGGAGGAGGGGAGAGTGAAGTTGCAGCTGTTCCAGAGGACTTGTCCCATCTTGTAGTCCGTGTGGGAAATTAAGACTCAAGGAAGTTGCTGCATGTGGACTCTTTGAGACAGTAAGTCACGTGGGTTTATATGCAACTACCTTGGCTTAGTTACAAAACAGTTTTTGTCTCTGGATAGGCAGAGAGCAGCAGAAATAGGAGTCCTCCTGCTGGGAGACAGCTTTCTCTCTTCGGGAGATCTTTAGAACTTTAACAACTCTCTTAGTGGTAATGATTGCTTTTAGGTTTTATTTTTTAAATGGGGTTTGAACATTTTTTAATTAGATTTTTTCTTTCTTTAAATAACTGTGGAGAGTTAGCTTGATAGTGTGAGTTTTAGTACATTTTCTGCTACATGCATTTGCTTTTCCTTTTCCAGAAATGCTTTCTCTGAAGAAATATTTCACTGAAGGACTCATCCAGTTCACCATTCTCCTCAGCTTAATAGGTGTGAGGGTGGATGTAGATACTTATCTGAACTCGCATCTTCCCCCTCTGCGAGAGATCTTTTTGGGCCAGAGTTCTGCTTACACCCAGACACAGTTCCACAACCTGCGGAACACTTTAGATGGCTATGTCATCCATCCAAAAAGTGTAGATCTGGACTATTATTTCACAGCTCGACGGCTTCTTAACCAGGTGAGGGCCCTGGATAGGTTCCAGGTGCCCACCACAGAAGTCAGTGCCTGGTTGGTACACCGAGATTCTGAAGGTTCTGTCTCTGGTGCCCAACCCAATACAGGCATTGCCCTTGAGAATGGCAGTGGCTTGCAAGATGGAACTGTTCCAGACAATGAAGTGAGGGAAAATGGAGCAGAACAAGGATTTGGTGAAGAATTGGAAGACCTAGGTGCTGTGGCTCCTCCAATGAATGGTGATCTAACCAAAGAGGTAGGTTGTTGCTCTCAGGCACAATCTGTGGACTGGTGTGGTGGGGAAAAGAGAACTATTTGAGTATATATTTGTGACTTGCAGCTATAAAAATGCTACTTATTGTCAATAGCTTAATATTTCAGTGATTTGGGTAGGATACTGGGAAATTTCTCTTTTTGGTAAGATGTTTGTTGGTCTGAAATTAGAGCAGTTCTTTTGTTGCAGCTTTCAGGAGGCATCTCAATAACACCGCCTGCTTATTTTGCAGCATTAGGTAATAGTCTCAATGCACGTATCAAATGGATAGTGATTTACTCAGCTCTGGAGTACTTCCAGGAGATTTTTCTACTTGGTTTTCAAGGGAGCAATGGGTAAAGCAGGTCTCCTGCTCTGTCCTAGTTTCTAATTCCAGTGTACAATGACTGCCTAGTGCCTTCCTTTTCCCACCCCTTACTGTCTCATAAGGTTTTCTTTATGAAAGCCTGTTCTGGTTTGACCTGTTTGTATTGTGCCTTGCTTAGTGATGATTTGAATTAGCTGGCTTGTTTACTTGGATGCTCAAATTCCTCTCCCAAACACAGGGTGGAATGGTCATGGAGAATCTCTTCCAGACCACCATTAATCCCTGATACTTTGTGTTGAAAATGGACAGTATTACTAGAGCCAGTGGCCAGGCTGGGAGTTGCTGAAACAGCTGCTGTGGCTGCCTACCGCTCTTGTCATGTTTTCTCATCCCTACAATTGGCAAAAATAGGCTGAAGGTTTCTGAGATCTTATCCTTGGAAACTGAAAGTGAAATATCTCAGTTTGCGGGGTTTCCCCTACAGAAGAAGTAGATAACTGAGAAATGGAGAATGACCCACTCAGATAGGAGTGTGTGTGAGGGTGTGCATGTGCCTGTGGGGTGCTTGGAAGAGGAGATTGCAGCTAAATAATTGAAGGTTTTTTGTTTTGTTCTGGTAAAGCAGGGGATACTAGGGGGGAGTCTTGTTTGCATCCTTAAATACATCTTTTGTGTTCTGGATTATTGTTACTGGAATGAGGAATAAGATGGTTGTACTAGAATTTCTCATATTTTAAGACTGCTATCTTTAAAATATACATTTTAACTACCCATTATTGTAATTTTAAAAATGAGAATACTGCGTTAAAAAGTTGAATAGCATTTTTTTTTGTATACCGGTATTTAAAAAGTTCTATGAATAGTGACTTGCTGAGATGTGCAAAGCAATTTGTAAGGGAAGTGTGAGGGTTGCTGGTACTTTCCTTTGTGTGTGTATGCACACGTGTACTTTCTATTGCTAGGGTTACAATGTAAAAAACACAAATATAAGACTAGGGTTTTTTGTGGACAAGGACAATCAGTAGGCTCTTCAACCATGAATCTGAAGACCAACACAATATAAAGGCCCCCAAAGGGTGAACAAGTTTTGTGTTGGTCTCATGGCAATGAAAAAGTGGGAGTTACTGAGGCGTGGCTGATTCTGACTTTGATCAAGGTGTGTGTGTGTGTAGGACAGGGATAGAAATTGTGCAATACAGAGAAGCTCCTATTCTGGAGCAGCCTTTAGGGTTAATTCATTTTGCTTCCTATCTTTTTGTGCTGGTCATGTGTGATCCGGGGCCGGAATGGACTTGCCATGGGTTCATTAGAAGTATATAATATTTCATACTGCACTTAAGTACTTGGAGCACTTCTTGTTCATAATGCTACAGCAATGCAAGGCACCAAGCCATTTTCCTATTCCTTATTGTCAGTTGTGGACTGAGTAAAGTCTGATTTGCCTTAGTGAATTGATAGCTGAGACTATATTTGAATTGGGTTCTTTCCCATTCATGGCTCACTTTGTTAATCGCAATGTTAGACCAATTATGTGCTTTCACTACTGATGTGCTGATACTGATCATGCACAAAACTTCAGGGTCGTGGTGGGGATAGGGACATAGTCACTTTGCTTGTAATGAGGTAGTGAGTCACACTCCTTTTTTTAGTTGTGCAGAGAACTTAAATTCAGACACAGGCTGCAATACAGTCTGGATATGAGAGAGATGATACAAGCTTTGATGGTCCCCAGCGGCACTTGTCCCCTCCTAAATGGGAAGTCCCTGAACACAAAAGGAGGACAAAAAGGAAGGGTTTGGTAGACATGTAGAGTTGTATATATGCACAGTCCCACTAAATGAACTCTTACGGTAGAGTGCTCAAACTGCCACATAAAGGCTACATATTTTCTCGTTATGAGATACGGTTTTAGTGCTAGTGGTTTACTGGGTGATGCACAGATTAGAAGCAGGCTTAGGGTTTGCTTTGGATGGACAATATAGGGTTTATTGGATATAGGTGGACAGGTGTTATGTCCGTAGAGGAGCAGCTCAAGTGAAGATAATATGCTTCAGGAAAGGCATTGTGAAGGGAGGTTTGGCTCTGGTTTGTGTTTAAGCACTTGCTAGATGCAACGTGGATAGAATTTTCTGAGCTGTTTGGATAGAATTTTCTGAGCTGTTTTCAAGAAGGACACTGACAAACTGGAACGTGTCCAGAGGAGGGCAACCAAAATGGTCAAAGGCCTGGAAACGATGCCTTATGAGGAACGGCTAAGGGAGCTGGGCATGTTTAGCCTGGAGAAGAGGAGGTTAAGGGGTGATATGATAGCCATGTTCAAATATATAAAAGGATGTCACATAGAGGAGGGAGAAAGGTTGTTTTCTGCTGCTCCAGAGAAATGGACATGGAGCAATGGATCCAAACTACAAGAAAGAAGATTCCACCTAAACATTAGGAAGAACTTCCTGACAGTAAGAGCTGTTCGACAGTGGAATTTGCTGCCAAGGAGTGTGGTGGAGTCTCCTTCTTTGGAGGTCTTTAAGCAGAGGCTTGACAACCATATGTCAGGAGTGCTCTGATGGTGTTTCCTGCTTGGCAGGGGGTTGGACTCGATGGCCCTTGTGGTCTCTTCCAACTCTATGATTCTATGATTCTATAGTGTTAAGCAGTTGTGACTGCTTAACAAAAACAACCTTAACATATTTATAACAGGAAATAAGTTTTTCAGCTGAAGGCCTTCCTAAACGATCAGGTTCTGGCCAAATGCCTAAAACACTGAAGTGTTATAGCAGTAGTGATTATTGCAAGGTCAATTGTGAATGCCATGGAGGATGACGAACAGAAGAAAGGGCTGTCATGAGCAGTTTTGTGCATTGTCCAAAGTTGTGAGCAATAGGTATGGGAAACCATGTTCAACTGATCACGCAGCTCTAAAGCTCATTGGGTGGCTTATGCAGGTCACCATCTCTTAGCCTGCCCACTGATTTTTGAGAAGCTAAAATGTTTGTCAGAGCTCTTTGGGAGAAAGGCAATATATCTTGTGATCAGGGTAGCAATGAGGTTCAGCTATTATGGCCCTAAGCCCTGTGATTAGAGACTTGTTTCTGGAAGAAACCGCAATTTGGACCATGGATTTACTGTACATCATTGGGCATATCTTGCTCTTTTCTACAAATAAAATGGGAATAGTTGCCTGTCTCACAGGGTGGCTATGAGGGTGAATATTATCGGGAATACAAAGCAATTGGTATGAGTTTTGGAGTCCCTCACTCCCTATAGAAAAGGAAGGAACAGCAGAAGTAGCAGTGGCTTGTGAGTTTGTTGAGAAAGGAGAGGCTTCAGCAACGTGAAGGTTTTTTATGTGTAGGTGAGCTGTGTAGGACTTTGGTTTATCCTATTGTATCTGCAGAAGTGGTTATAAATGCTTTGCGTATGAAAATAAGGGCCAGGTGTGAGTAGCATGAGACCACTTTTGTGTTGTCTAGGGCTTTCCTTTTTTGCATCATAAAATATCATGCAACTCCCTAATGCGTTGCTGAATTTGTTTTTTATTTTAAGCCCCATTTCTCAGCATATGTTCTTTGCTCACTGGATGCAGTGAGTTTGCTAGGAACCCTAGCTGGCTTAGACTGGATCCACTGCCGGGAAGAATTTGGGCTAATCCAAATACCAGCTTGTGTGGGAGGTAAGCATTGCTGCAACCCTCAAAACACTACCTCCCTCACCCCCACGCATGCAAATGCCACAAACTGCTTGCTATGGGGCTACACCTCCTCCTGCAGCAGCTGCACAGCCACTCCCTGCCCAGACAAGCAAATGTAGTATCCCCTGAGCTGATACATTATGTATTTTTTTAACTGTTTGTCTAGAGGTGATGTGAGAGCTGGGTTTGCTAAGATTCAGCATGGGACATATGAACTGGTAATAAAGAGCTTCTGACTCTTCATTTCACCATGTGATAACCACCAGTCAGGCCCTATCTGATTACCAAAGGAATTGTTTTATTTGTATTCTGTTAAAAACATACAAACTCTCAACATGGCTCAGAACATAAGAAAACATTAGGACCAATCAATAAAAGCAGTATAAAATTTTAAAATATGTCCAACCAATATAAAATGCATACCTTTCTTATATGTGTGATCTTCAGTCACTTCTTTTTTTGAAATTATAATATGGGACAGCTTGTGAGGTGAGAGGACTACATGTCCTGCAGCTCTTCTGTTCTTGGTCCACAGGATAATGAATCACACAACAAAAGGCTAACTCTTCCGATGGGAATTTAGCCCTTTGCTGTCTGATCCACTCCTTGCTGACCAGAAGAATATTTCCTTTTCCTTTTCCAATGACTATTCATTCAAAAGTAGCGAGTGATCCTTTGAAAGCAGGTGTCTGTATCAATCTAGCAGTTCTTAGTGGATGGGTTGGGGAAGATATAATTTCTCCTTGGGACTAGTCAGTACAGTGGATGCTTCTGCTTTTCTCTGTTACTGAGTTGTGTATTTATCACTGAGATAAAAAGTTGCTTACCATATCCACCAGACCATTGTCTAGCTTCCATGACTGCAATAATGATTCTCCTAAGAACTACCCCCCCACCTGTATGCATATTCATGCACTTACCCAAAACTGCTTGCTTGTGATGTGATGTGTAATCTTAACTTCAGAGCAATATTTTGGCTTTTCTTTTCTTTGCTGAGTGACCTGAAGCACTTGCAGGGGATTTTGAGATGTTAAGGGGCTTTTTGTGTTAATAGAGGTAATGTAGAAGGCATGCTATCTGCCTTTGAGTAGTGTTGCATTAGTGGGAATTTTTCCCCATCTTCTGCCATCTACGTAGAAATACTGTGGCATTTTAAAAGTATCACAGGCACAAGACATGCTCCTAGGAGCTTTTCTATCCAGCCACAGCAATTTGATTTTCAAAGTTTATTGAGTGGGTAGAATAGACACTCTAATGCTTGGAGATTGATTCTGTGGATAAGTTATTTCCATATCTGGGAATTGGGAAGATGGCCTGTTCTGGACAGGGTTGTGCTTCCTCTGATGGAGTTGGGTGCATGGTGTGGGATGCTCTCGGATTCATCTCCATCACCGGAAGCACCTTTTTTGCTAGCTTGTTCCTGGAAAGAGAGCCTGACCACAGTGATCCATGCTCTGGTAACCTGTAGATTTGAATTCTATAATGTGCTCTGTATGAGGTGGTTTGGGAGCTGCAGCCAGCATTTGAAATTAGCCAGGCGCCAGTCTCATTTTGCAACTAGCAACCAGCTTTTTGCAACTGGATGGAGATATGCAGGTGCCACCTCTTGACTCCTAGCATCTCCACCTGCTTGGCTGCAGTCAGCTGGTCTGCTGGGCACTGCGGCAGCAAAATTCATGTCTTTTGGTGCCGTGCTACCCTGCAGACTACCCAATTTGCCTGGCAGTAAAAATAAGTAAAGTTAAAATATTTTTTTGCTGCTGGGTGAATCAGGTGGTCTGCAGGGTAGTGTGGCAGCAAAAGACACCCTTTTCAGCGGTGGCTCCCTGGCTTTGGAATTCCCTCCCTCTTGAAATCTGGTTGGCACCAACATTGGTAGGTGTTTGGCACTAGCTAAAAACTTATCTTTTAAAAAAGTGGATTCTTGATGTATTAGGCAACTGACTTTTTTTTGTACTGATAGGCCATATAATGTGTAGTTGTTTTTACTAGAATTGTTGTGTTTTTAGTTTGATGTACCCTGCCTTGGGATCACTTGTTTGATGAATAGCGGGTTAAAAATGACATGGATTCATTTATGTATTATAGCCACTGTTTGTTTAAAACTGGGGCAGATTTACTAAATAAGAATGTTTGTGTCTGTCTTCTGATGTGTAATCAAAGTATGGATTTTTCTTGTTACTCTATAATACAGCTTTTCCCTACTTCTCCTTGGTGTCCAAGGTTTGTGTAGTTTTACATGGGATATTGTCTTTAGATTCTGCCTAGTTTCTTATTTTAGCAGCTGCTACATGAATGACTTTATCTTAGTCTTCACTTCCCACCTTTGTGGAAACACACAGCCTGTTGCTGTTAGCTAGAAGTGGCTCTAAAAATGTGAGTACTGGGCTTAAAGCTTGCCTAAAACTTGTCTGCTCTGGAAAGCTCTTCCTCTCTTCCTTGCTGTGTTTTGGGTTGGGGTTGATTATGAAATAGTGAAATAAAGGTACTCCGCACATGCTCAGAAGCAGTTTATAGATACTCCATACTGAGCCTTGCCTCAAGGTAAGAACTCATTTCTTACTGAATGCTGCCCATGACTGGAGCCAAAGGTTAAGAGGGGGGGGGGATTGTAAAAGTATGAAGTATCTTTCCAAGTTCTTTGTGTACAATAATGTCTCGGTAATCCTTATATCAAGATGTCTGAATAATAACATTTGGCATTTCACAAGTTGGTTGCTGAGACTGAAAAGAAAGTGACTTGTTTGAAGCCGCTTAGAGGGCTCATAGTAAAGAAAATGAACTGGGGACTTCCAGCTCACTCTTTGTGTTCTTAATATTATGTCACACCAGATCAGTATGCTGAGATACACTTTTGTAGAAATACCTGGTATCCTGGAGCATCCTTGTTAGTCTAAGACAGTAATGTAGTATTTTGATTCCATATTAATTTCAAGTATCTTGAAATAATTTTTTAAAGCATATGTGTTTGGGAAATCCACACTCCCAAGTGAGTCATAAGCTATGGATGAAAGAGATTGTGTAGATTACATTTATATGCTTTTTTTGAACATCATCCACTTTGTCATCTGAGCTCCAGCATTGTTCCAGTGGATCAGAGTGCCAAGCCTTGTGCTTCAGATTGTTGAGTGGGGTAGCTCTTCAGCTGTAACAGCTTTCATACCAAACTTGTTCTTTCATCCCTGCAAGGCCGTATAAAGTTCTTATGGCTGTCTTGTATTATTGGCCTTGGCTGTCAGTGCTTGTTTTTCAACTTTGCCCTAGAATGGGGTGCTTTGGTTGCCCCACCTCATTAGCTGTGGATGTTGTAGATTGTAGACAAAAAACTTCATTGAAACTTGCCTGTGGGGGACTATAGGAACATAGGAAACGGCCTTACTGAATTAGGCCCTTGGTCCATCTAGCTCAGTATTGACTACATGGACTGGCAGTGGCTCTCTGGGCAGGCAGGGGTTTCTTCCCATTCTATGTGGAAATGCCAGGGATTTTACCTGAGACATTTGGCATGCAAAGCAGAATCTATGACCCCTCCCCAAATACTTGCATTCTGTCTGCCTGAAACTTTCCATTAAGCTTGCTGCCTCCTCAATTATCTGCCCTCTTGCCTGGCCTGGTATCCTTGCACCTGATTTCATCAGACATGATCCTTCAAGATTGCTCCTGTTCATGCCCTGGCTAGTCTTGTTCAGTCATTTCCTATAAATGCAACATTGAGCGACCATAAGAGAGATGGGTAGCTGTGATGTCCCTGGTCTCTGGCAAGGTTTTGGAATTGGGTGAGAGTGAGGGATGCTTGTACAATGGTACCTCTAGTTGCGTGCACCTCTGGATACGTATCCTTTGGGTTATGTATGCGGCAAACCCAGAAGTATTTTTGCATGTTTTGCCGTGCGCGCATGCGCAGAACAGGCACCTCCAGTTGCGAAAACCTTGGGATCTGACCGGAATTCTGGAACGGATCCTGTCTGCAACCAGAGGTACCACTGTATTTAGGAGTCCAGAGTCTTGATGCCTGCTGTGCAAGGATTCAAGAACAGTGCTTGTAAAAGTGGCAGAGTTTGCTGTTAATTTCGCTAGTATTTTTCCTACTTTATGATTCTATAGGCTTGAGTTGTGTAGGCAGCTTGATCTTCTAGAAGGACTTGTTCTCTGGATTATGGTGCCCTTGTATTATATTTCCACAACAAGGGTATAAAAATAAATGCCCAGCTCAGGCAACATGTGATGAGAGCTGAGAGAGTTAGTATTATTCCATCGTGACCCACTCCCACCCCAAGCCTGTCTCTACTCTGGCAACATATGGAGAAGATCTCCTTACCCTTTGCTCTGTCTCCCCCCTCCCCCTGAATGCTGGGGTGGTGTCCCTTAAGCAATTCCTGTAAACATGGGCCAGTTGAGAACATACTGTTTTCCTCAAACCTTAAGAGGTGAAGGGTGTGAGACTAGACTGCTGGCCTTCTGAACCTGGGCACTCTAGAACAAGACTGGACTGTTCAGAGCAGACTTGCATAAAGTAGGCACTGCAAAACAGGCACAGGACTTCAAAGCTGCTGAGCAGCATTCTTATTAGGACATAGCAGACTCCTGTAAGATTATACATTGCTTCTGAAAATGGCTGCTGTCTGCTAGTAAGAATGCAGCTCAGCACCCTTTAGCCTTGTCTCTGTGCTTCATTGCATATTTTAGCATTGCCCTTGCTGCTTTTCCAGGCTGGTTTTAGGTTATCTTCATTGGGCAGCTACTGTGCCCCAAGGTGCTTAATGAGAGGCTTACTTATTAACTCCTAACTTGCCCACAGTGCCACCTCTCCCTGTTTCTGGCTCACTGTTATATTATGATTATCATGTAATTATAATAATTTCTGTCTCACCATTTCTACAGCCTGGGACTCAAAGCGGCGCTTACACAGATAAAATAGAACAAGCTAAAAACATAGAAAAGACAATAATTAAAATGTAATTAAACACTAATTGGGTGCATCCACCCTTTAGCATGCACCACCAATAGTGGGAGCATTTTCTGCTATGATTTGCTTGCCACCAAGCAAGCAGGCAGTGATGCCTGATAGGAACAGCAGCTGCCACTGCTTACTTGCCTGCCTTCTCCCACTTACGATGGCAGCAGCAAGCAGTGACCACTGCTGCACTGCCTACTCACTGGCTGGTATGTGGAGGGGGGAGGAAGAAGAAGCCACTGTCCATTATGGTGACTTACCTCATGGAGGCGGAGTGGGAGTGGGTGAGCAGGGTCATCTCACCAAATGGTTTGCTATCAATAGTCCCTCAAAGGCTGGAGCCTGCCCCAAATGTCTTTTCTTGCTCTTCAAAGTGTTAGGATTTGGGCTTGATTCATGTTACCTTGGTCTGCATCTCTGATCCATCTGAGCCCTTCGTTCTCTGTACTTTTAGTTCAGGCATAGGCAAACTTAGCCCTCCAGATGTTTTGGGACCACAGTTCCCATCATCCCTAGCTAACAGGACCAGTGGTCAGGGATGATGGGAGTTGTAATCCCAAAACATCCGGAGGGCCGAGTTTGCCTATGCCTGTTTTAGTTCAAGTTCTATCTTTAATACTGCTATAAGCCTCTTTCCCACCCCCACCCCTCAAAAAGTGATTTATTACTTAGTCTGGACCAGAGGCTTAAGGTGAACTATAGTATTCACATACAAATCTCAAATCCGTAAGATCCAGCTCTCCAGGGAAATGTTTCTCCCTTCCTCCTAGACCTCCTCCCCATATTGTTGGCAGTGGCAGAAACAAAAATAGTGTCGACATGATATTAGAGTGGACACCCTGTTGGGGATGCAAATTGTCCCCTTCCCAATCATCCAACTGGCCACTTGAGCTGGGAGGAGGTAGTTAGATCTTCATGGCTCAGCTGAAGGGCAGGGCACTGTGTCTTGTACATGGGTTTGCCCTGTGTGTAGGTTGTGGTGAAAAGTGTGGTGTTACCATTGGTGTGCAGACCTTGGAGATCTCACCAAGGGGGAATGTGGGTCTTGGACCAAGAAAGTTTAGCTACCTCTGGCCTGAAATATTTGTAGGTATGTCACACGTCTGTTTCTCTCTCTCAAAAAAAAGATTGATACCAGCTCTGTATAGGAAAGTCAAGTATTGCACAATAATTTAAGATTAAAGTGCACAGATATTTTGTTACATGTTTATGCATGTGTGTTAAGATAGCAGGAATAGGGCCCCTCAGTATGGGTTTGCAGAAGTGGCCCCTAGAGGAATTGGCAGTAGGAGATGACAGGTTTGGGACAGACATGGTCCAGGGGCAGACATACCTAGGGTATGGGCATTTAGTCTCAGAAAGCTGGGGAGCAGGGAGGCTCGAGCTGTTCTGCTTTCTTGAAAAGAAATTAAGGACTGTTTGTAGAAAACTGGCTGGTTGAAAAACACAACTTGCCCACAAACTCTGACACTTTTATGCCCACTTCTTATTGCATCCAGCACGACTTCTCCCTTTCCTTGAGGAGCTGCAGCTATTCTCCAGTCTCGCACTTCTGTTTGTACTCAGGGCCCCCTAAACCTGGGCTCACGTGTGTGAAAGTAGGACCCTTTGCAACCTTTAGGATTAGGAGGGTTTGAAGAGGTTCCGCCCTGTCAAATTAATGGAACAAAATGCTTGAGCTGTGTTTATTTTTAACTGCAGCAGAGTATGTTGCTGTTGTTTTTAGTAAGCTTGTCTTTCCCGGAATTACAACATGAATGCACTGGGACTAGATCCATACACATTAGTTTGGCCTGAACCCTTGGGAAATAGCCTGACTATAAATGCTATCGCCCATCGTTCACCACCACCCTGTTTCCTGGCCAATCTTGTTTGCCTTGACATGGCTACCAAAAAGCTAACTTTTGTTGGAGATTAGGCCCCAGAGTCCTGGAGCTCTTCAAACACCATTTAAAGCAGTAAATGCTGCTTCAACAGAACATACTTTAAAAAGGGGTGAGTCTTATAACATCGTCAGTTTTCTTAGGCTGTCATGTTTATTGCCCACATACTGGGTGTTCGCCTGTGCTTACCTTCATCGTGATTACGTGTTTATATATGGATGGCAAACTGGGGTGTAGAAGATCAAAGAGTTGCCAAAGTTTTCTTCGGAAATTGTGATGCAATGCATGCAATACAGTTTTTGGCTTTTGATGTCATACTTTGACCTCAGTTTTGTAATGGGGTGACTTAGGATGCAGCACCCTTGGAGTCCACTGAATGCCAACTTTTTATTCATGGTTATCTATCTATCTATCTATCTATCTATCTATCTATCTATCTCTGCTCTTTCTGCATCTTGCTTTCCTCCCCTGTTCATTTTGAATTAGATATATACATAGCAGGATGCCATTCCTTCATCTTCTTTCCCCAATACCTGCTTTTATTTCTCATCACACTCAACCATAAACCTTTCCCGCCTGCTCCCAGGGTGATCAGGGTGGATTTTAAAAAATAATCATTTTTTTAAGCAACTAGAAGTTTATCTTAAAGAACAACTAGGTTGATCTGCATGTTAGCGCTATAGTATGCCTTTCTACTGATTTAATTTTTACCTGCTAGCATTGGGGCTTGCCTATATCTATATCTATGTCTGAAGATCCAATTTGATCAAGTATGAATATTTGCATTCAGCCTACCAAAGTATTTGGTATTTATTTACCTAATGAAAATAACCCAGTAACTAGCAAACCTTACTTCCATCTTTGTTACTTTGTTTTTGTGAGGGTGAGGTTGGGCCGAAGCAGAGAGGAGGAATGCTGTAAATAAGACAACAAATTTACCCAGTGGTCATATTCCTATATTTTTATGTGTAACCTCACAAACTCTCATGGCTATTGGTTGTAAGCAAACACTAAAGGGGAATATTTTAAAGGCATTCCCCATATAGCTAAAGAAAAACCTACAAACCTTGCTACAAAATGTATACAATGCAAGATGCAGGACATGGTTGTAAGAATCAAAACAGAATAAACAATACTCTATTTAGACAGGAACCATAGAATACGTTGGAGCCTCATCTCTGCAGAAACACCCAGTGTCCTGGCCCTGCCAGGGGGCTGTCAGGCAAGGAATGTCCAGAGTGAGGAGGTAACTCTTTATTGTCAAAAGTACACTTACAAGTAGGGAAAAGGCATGTCTATCAGTACTACATTGCTCAGCTACTCCAAGGTGTGCACCCGATGAGGCAGTTGCAGTGACAGAGGCCTGGCCCCTGACCTCAACTTATGTATCTTCCCCATCTGCATGTAACCTGCTTCTGCTCCTCCCTCTTCAATTCTTGCTTTGTCCTGGGAGACAGTGGAGCAGGAGAGATGGGGCAAGAGAAGGAGGTGTGGAAGCCCTTGACCAGGGGTCAGCAAATTTTTTCAGCAGGGGGCCAGTCCCCCGTCCCTCAGACCTTGTGGGAGGCCAGACTATAAGCCCCCCCCCGACTCTCCCATCCCTTCTCCACAGTACTGGACGAGCCCTGGTGGCTGCTTACCTGTGTCTTGCGAGCGGCAGGGGCTGGCGGCGGAGGGACGATGAGCAGCACACGAAAGGGCTCCAGAGAGGGGCTGCTTAAAATGGTGGCTGCTCGAGCGCTGCTGACCCTGGCACCAACGAAGCCCAGCCCCCTTCCTCCTCTAGGCAGGGCAGGGAGAAGCCAGGAGGAGGGAGGGAGGAGGCGCCAGCGCCGGAGCTGCCGTGTGAGGGAGAGGGAAAGAATGCATGTGCTGGTAATCCATGCAGCGATTCCCAGACCATCTGCAGGCCAGATTCAGAAGGCAATTGGGCCTGATCTGGCCCATGCACCTTAGTTTGCCTACCAATGCTCTTGACTCTCCACCAGCCTGGCCTCTCCCTCCTCCTCAACCTGTTCTTCACTCTCTAATCCTGCAGCTAGCTTATCCTGCCTGATTCTCATCTCCTGTCTGTTACAGGCTCCCCCAGATCACTGTTCCCTTCTTCCGTTAGTCTCTAACCCCCCTTCTCCCTGTGGTGCCCACTCCTCAGTATCCAACCACCACTCCTCAGTGCCCAGCCAGCCCCTGTCACAACATCAGGTTTGGGTTTGAAGAATTCCCAGCTTTCCTGGCCACCCAACCTGTTCCCAAACCTGGGAGAGATTTCAACTAGCTCAGGATGTTTCATAAATCACTCCTTCTAAATCCCCTTCTTTTATTCCCAATGACAGGGAAATAGTTTTATGTATTTTTTTAAAGAGAAAATTCCAGAGGGAGTGCAAGTTAAAGCAGTTCAATCACCTTTGGTTCCCTTCCTCTTTGGATTGCAGCATAAACTGTAAATGAATATGGTTTCATGATCAAATATGTACCATTCTTTAGGAACTATATGAAGAAATAATAATCATTGATTTTAAATCGGCTTGATTTAAATCAAACCACCTTGTTGGTGATTGCAGGCTTGTTTGGGAAAAGTCTAGGTGGAAATGGGTGGCAATATATTTTGAGGTCAGGGTTTTAAAAATTCCCACATAGTGGCTCTAGGCTCTGACTACACAGTGAGCTGAGCACACATTGTTGACTGACTGTCTGGCCTCTATGTTGACTACTTTTAGTTAGAGCTGTCATGAGGTTTTTGTAAGTAATTTTGGTATATGCTTTCACTCTTGTCATTTATAATGTAGAATGGGGGAAGTGGAACATGTGTTTGTAGTGTCAGCTCCTCTGTCTTAAAGAAGGAGATGGGTAATAAACTATTTACAGTGTAATTTTGTACATGTCTACTTAGAAGTAAGTCCCACTGAATGTAGTGAATAAGTGAATGTAGGATTACAGACTTAAGTTCCTATGTGCCAGTAAAAAATCAAAAATCATATATGTTCAAAGGACCTGGGATTTTTCAATTCCTACTTGAACTATATTCTGCAAAATACAATGGAGACAATTGAAACCACAAGGTTAAGCTGGATTGAACAGTTAGAACTTCCACAGCTAACAGAAGATAGAATCAACAAGAGAGCATTGAAACATGCAACTTGGGATGGCCTATAATATATAATATTTTGTGGCATTAAGATGCTGCTCTGTTCCAAGTACTTGCTGTGAATCTTTGACCTTTAGCCCATTGCTGTCTTAACTCATTTCAGAACACAATGTAGACAGAATCCTACCTTATTAATTTCACTGTATAGGATGTAAATGTGTAAGTAATAGAATGGCAGGTAAGGTTAGACTGGACTGTTTGTGGGGGGGAAACACACATAGAAGCCACTGGTAACTGTGCTGATCCAAAGGGATGGTATAAATATTTCTGAGAGAAAAGGAGCCCTGTTGGATCAGACCAGTAAAGGTCCATGGCAGCCTCCAGGGAGGCTACAAGTCTCCCCTGTTTCTTCCTCAGCAGCTGCTTCTGTATGTAGAGGTTCCATTTTACTGTCATGGTTATTGGGTTTATTAATGGCCATCTTCTATTAACCTGTCCAATCCCTTTTTAAAGCTTTCTAAAGCAGTAGCCAGCACATAATAAATATAAATATAAATATCCCTTCCATCTGACTGGGTTGCTCCAGCCACTCTTGTTGTGGCGAATTCCTTAAATTGTGTTCTGCGATAAAGTGATTTTTAAAAATCTACTCACTGAGTTCTTTGTTACATCAGTAGAAGAAAATATTTCCTCTTCGTTTTCTCCACCCTTTGAATAATTTAAAAAGTTACTGTCATGTCCCTTGATCTTCTTTTCTAAACTACCAGTGAAATCCTATGCATGTAAATACAACTGATGAAGATGGGACTTTTCCTGAGATAAGAGTGCATATTAGAATCACAGGTTTAAAAGTCTCAAATGCTTTAGCATTGGGGAACATATGTGAAGTGGCTATGGAAAGGGCTGTATAAATATTTTGTGTTTTATTATTTGTAGAATGCTGCTGATTGCCTGTGTGAGTGGATGTGGTAGTAGTAGAATCACAGAATCATTGTAGAGTTGGAAGGGACCCCGAGGGGCATCTAGTCCAACTCCCTGCAATGCAGGAATCCTGGCCACAGCCAGGTGGGCTCAATCCACCAGCCTTCTGGTTAACAGCAAGACGCACTGACCCTCCTCTGTCCTGGCACTCTGTCTGCGTCTGTTAACGCTGCTGTGTAAGAACCCATAGGACCCCCCCCCCCATGTTTGTAAATGCTCATTCCTAGGGCTTTGCGTAGTTTGAAGTGTAGTGCAGCAAAATTTCAGCAGCCAGAGTGGGCTTCAGCAGAGCTTTTCTGGCAGTTGAGGGGCTTCTGTGCTGCTATAAAACAAAAGTGTGGGGGTGGGGATGAAATCTGTGCTGATACGGAAATGGGAACTTTTGGTAATCTCCAGCAGGCTGGGGAAAACGTTCTAGGCAAGGGTGCTGCCTAGCAGGACTGATTTTGGTAGGTGATATGCAAGAGCGAAGGAATGTTGTCGGCATTTTATTCTTTTTGGTGTTCCCCGAACCGCTGCGAGCATCACTGCCTGGCTTGGGTGGGGCATCTTGGCGTGGGAGCTTCTCAAGGAGACAGAGGCCCAAACATTGCTGCAGCTCCCAGGGCGACCTGGGCGGGGTGGAAGAGAGGAGCAGCAATTGGCTCTCCTCTTCGCATTCTAGGTGACGAGTGCGAGGAGGAGCCCTTTCCTCTGCATCCTCAGCAGGGACCTGAGGCCTGGGATTGGTTCTTTCTGCAGCCTAGGTAACCAGCACAGGGCGGAGCCTGGCTCCCTCTGCATCCTCCGCGGTGACCTGGGGGAGGGGATTGGCTCCGGCTGCAGCCTAGGTAACGGGTGTGTGTGGTGGGGGGGTGTTGTCTCAGTCTCGCTGCAGCCTCAGCCCGGCACATGGGGTGGGGATTCCATATCTGCAGCCTGGGCATTGAGCAGGGGGTGGGGATTCGCCGGAACTCCTCTAAGCAACAAGAGGAGGAGCGCTGAGGATTGGATCTCATGCTGGGGCGGAGGGAGGAGGGCTGGCGATAGCACAGCACCTGTGGGTCACATGCTGGCAAAGGAGGGGGGCTTCTAAACAACTCGGGGGGCGGCTGGCAAGCCTGCCAAAAAAGAAAAGAAAAAAAGAGCAACTGTTAACTGAAACCAGAGATGTCTGTCCAGCACCCTGCCTGGGTCACCCAGCTCTGCCTGCCCGGAATTTGCGCTCTACATAGACCATGATCTGGGTGGACAGCTCTGGGAGCGGCAGCTGGGGACATGAGAAAGGTATCCCTTTTAACCCTTTTCTTGCCCCTCCTTCATGCCTGCTATTAGATTGTGGCTAGAGCAGGCCAGATCTCTTCCCACCAGGCACCTTGGAGCTAATAAATCTGTAGGGGGGAAAGGATGTGTTATATCGACTTGAGGAGGGAGAGGCTCTGAGAACAAGAGGAAATGGGTTGTGTGAGAAATGAATGTCCTGAAGTGGGGGAGGGGGAGCGGAGTCTTGGAATGGGGGGGTACATCTGGGAAGAAGCAGATGGTCAAAATGAGGGTGAGGGGGTGCAGACCAAAGACGCCTTTGGCCCATATGGGTACCCTGGCCTGTTTACTGAAGGGTGCAGGTGGGGGGGGGCAGAGATAGGTACCTTGCTGGCATATCTTTTTGCCCACACCATCTGATCGCCCCAAGACCTGAGAAATCTTCTGTGTGTAACTGGACAAGGCATCCATCCAGATTGTATTATTTAATTTGAACGGGTTTTTCGTGTTAAAGGGCACACTGCAGGAGAATAACAAAGTTGGGTTTGGTCAAGGTACCCATTTTGTGAGATGGGGAAGAGGGTTGTCTAAACTTGTTTTAGTTAATTTGGGGTGAATTCAAGAAGTGGGGGGGGGGGAGGAAAGGTGATCCAAATAGTGCCTCCGACAAATTAGGCCCTGAAAGAGCATTTGATTCTGCTGGGGTGGAGATAGTGAGAGTCCATAGCAGAACAGGATTGGCAGTTGCAGAAGAGACTGATTTGTAAGGAGGTCCTGAAATATTTGACCAGTGATTGAAGGTGATACCAGAATTTGCATATTCAAGTTAGAGCTGTTATTGACAGGAGGAAAATTCTGAATAGTGTTGCAACACAGAGCAACCTTATGCTCTGACATTGGGGGCCGGAGAGTAAGGGGAAATCACGACACTTTTCTGTTTTCTTTTTGGTAGTGCTGTGAAAAAGAGGGCACTTTACTCTGCTGAGTTCTTGTCTGGAAGAAAGAAACAGCAACTTAAAAATTAGTGTCTCTGGCAGCCTGAATTCTGGATCCATATGTAACCTCTGTACATAGTAGAATAGTAGTTTGGGGTGGGTGGGTATCTGTTTTCCTTAGGAAATAGGTTTGTGGAGGGTGGGGCCAGAAGTGCTGGCTGACAGTGGCGCTTAAAAAAACTGCATATGCCTTGTAACAAAAAAGAACAACCGCTTGTGCCACAGGGTGGGGAGGTACCTCTGTGTGGTTGGCAGTTCTAGGGCTGGGCCTGGATGAAAGGAACACACTCCTGCAGTGCGTGAATAAATATAGCCTGCCTGTGGGGGGTGGCTTAGCCTTGGGAGAGGCCTGTCCTGCAGAGGAAGAATTTTCAGGATATTGTGGGGGAAGGGAGATGGCATTCCAAAGGAGAAGCATGTCTAGAGTCTGGTCTGGATGAGGGCTGATCACTGCTTTGCAGTTGGAAGAAGGCAGTGTGTTTTGGATGCATTCAGCAGGGCAATTTGCTTTCAGTTTGAAGGGCTGGTTAAGGTAGGCAGCTCTGCTGTCTGGAGCAGAGGGAGCTGGCCAGGCAGAGCACGCATGGCAAAGCCGGGTTCTTGAGTTGCATCAGGTGGCTGAAAATGCAGAGAATCCCCACCCCTTTATGCAAATAGCCAGAATGGCACCACAGGCTGATGCAAGCCCGCTATGGAGCAGCAATCCAGAATGACAATTGGCCCTCCCTTCCCTCCCCCCTCCCCTCCCTCCCCCTGCCAGCCAGCCAGCCAGCCGTCTGAGCGGTTAAAGCTGCAGACTCCCTGCTGCCTGGACAGAGAGAGCACTGCTGCGTAGCATGGGCAGCGGCAAGGAGACAGCTCTGTTGCTGTTCATGGAGTTCCCGGTCTGTGCCCCGGAGCAGCCTCGTTGCAGAGCCGCTCTTGGCCAGCTCCTAGTGCAGAATGGCTGTAGGTGGGGGGAAGGTATCTGGAGCCCCAAGACATCAGGGATGGTCCAGAAAAGGAGCAGGAAAGGTGGGGCTGCACCACATTCAGAATGAAGGGCGGCACTTGGAGGTGAGTGGGGTCAAATGGTGGCAGATGCAGTACGTCACAAGGGAGGCTGAAGTTGCAGGGGAGGGCATCCTCCAGAGAAAAGAGGGCGGCAAGGAAGGAAGAAGCCTTATTAAGAGTTTTTAAAGTCCTCCCCCCCTTGTTTTTCTTTTGTTTTTAGGACATTGATTTAATTGACATCCTGTGGAGACAGGATATCGACCTTGGAGCTGGGCGTGAGATTTTTGACTACAGCCACCGCCAGAAGGAGAACGAAGTGGACAAAGAACCAAATAATGGGGAGGAGTGTGGGGATGGCTGGAGGAGCAGAGGGGGCGATGTCGCTGACAGGGCCTTGCTAGTGGATGGCGAGACAGGGGAAAGCTTTCCTGCGCAGGTAAAAAAAACCCAACAACTCAACTCCCTAGTTGGCTAGGACAGTTTTCTCATCCACCATCCTGGGATTGTTCTTTGTAGCTGTTCAGTAGAGGAAAATCTGCTGCATGCTTGGGTAGGCCTTGGGAAGAAAATAGCTGTGATGCTAGAAAATGTCCTCCCCTTTTCAAGTTCAGACACAACTCTTAAAAGGGAATTAGTTCTGAAACACTGATGTTCAGTGTTCCTGATCCTGCCCAGGAAGCAGGCAGGGCTGCTTCTCCGTTTGCGTTGGGTTTGAGTGCATAGATATTCATTACCTTTCCATGCTTGGTTCAAGGCCTTGGTCTGTGCTCTGTTGCTTTGTGGTAGTCCTCAACATGCACCCCTTGCTTCTTCCTAGGCTTCACACCACCACCTTCTGATCCTTCTCTCAGCATCCTGGCTTCTTCTCACCTCTGTTCTGTGAGAATTGGGCCTTCTCCCATGTCTTATTTTTGGTTGCAACTGTTAAGAGTATGTTATTTAGGAAGAATTTTTAAATCTCTCTCTATAAATCTCATTAGTTTGGTCCTAGCCAGCCTCCTTCCAAATGGGGCTAGGATTTATCAGAGAATCCTGCTAGCAGATGCTGTGGGGAGGCCATTTCCCCTTATTTCTCTTTATAACACCTCACACACTGCTCTGGAGCCAATTTTGTGGGGGCAAAGGGGACAGCAGGGGGAATAGGTAGAATCACCATGAGTTTCCCCCCAACATGGCAGGAGCATCTTGTGAGTAGGATTCTACTTGGGGTTGCTCTTGCTTGGCATCCTAGTCTATATCTCTTTCTAATTTGGTGAATCCATCCTGAGTCTTCAGAGTAGGACTGTGATATCCTATCAAAGCCAGTTAATAAACTCTTGACCCTGGATGGCTTTGAGAACAGTTGTTACTGGGCACATCAGATCTCCAGATTCAGTTCAGTCAGTACCCACTTATAAGACTGCAGGAATGCAGGGTAGGTGACAGCCTCTGGAAAGACTCACCCCAGTTAGAATATCCTCTGGAAGCAGGGCTTCCCTTCTTGGGGGCTGCATCTAATTCTGCACCAAGAGAATTTGCATTTGATTAAATTTTACTGTGTGACATAAACCGTTTCTTGACTTGAGCATTTGAAATTTTGTCAGAATGCAGGGTGTTTGAGAAGAGACTCAGGGGTGTCATTGGAATAAGTAGTGGGGTGGTTGTGGGACAGGGAACTGGGTGTGGTATTGGAAACTGTGCCAGATAGACAACCATGTAGCTATTGGTTGTTGAGGTGAGTTTTTAGGAAACTGTCTCTTGGTCAGGACTACCTGGTTCTGAGCATTTAGCCCTGTCCCAGGCTGTGCATTGGACTACATCACTGGGTTTCGTCTGTGTCTGAGACGGGTGTCACCTCAGCATTAATTACATTTATCTAAGTTCAAGAGAAGAATAAAAGTGAGTGGGGCGAGGAGGAAAGATAAAGGTTAGTTTAGATTATTCAGCTAATAGATTGCTTTACACAGCCAAAAGAAAAGGAAGTCTTTGTGTGAATTACATAGACAGTAACACACAAAATACAATACTTTTAAAAGCAATGCAGATGCACTATAATGTGCATCTACAACATCAGCAGCAACATAAAATAACCACCCCATCCACATAAAAATGTGTAAACACAAGCACACACAAACACAGCCACTATTAATGCTGCTGAAACGTCAAGGGGAATAAAAATGTCTGCCTGGTGCTGGAAGGATGACAGAAAAGGGCTATTTTCTCATTGCCACCCTCCAGATATCTCTTAAAAGAGGCACACAGAATAGGAGAATGTACAGGCTTTTTAAAAAAAGTTAGTCGTATCTTGCCGGTGGAGGTTGGTCTGAAAAAGTTGAAGGGCACGGGTATAGATGATCTTACAGTAAAATGACACTTGAATTATTTGCTCTTCCAGGTGCCTGGTGTTGAGGACCAGACAGCCTTGTCCTTGGAGGAGTGCCTTAGGCTGCTGGAGGCCACGTTTCCCTTTGGGGAGAATTCGGAGGTGGGTCAATGATGGCCCTTGGGAAAGGGAAGATTTAACTGCTTAGTAGTAACAGCATATGGCATTTCTATAGACGCATTCAGTGTAAAAAATGGACTTGGACAATCTTTATCTCATGCCCTTGCCATAACCTTGTGAGGCTGTGAATTCTTCCAAATGAAGAGAAAAGCTTGTTCTTGTTCCAGGCACAAGGCCAGGTAGATTAGCAGGAAAGAAGTGGCGAGAATGCCACCCCTCCCTGCCCCTGCAAATGCTTTAAAGCCCCTAATACTGTGGTTGCAGGGAACCTTGGGAGTGGGGGATGGCTGTTACAGTCTGCATCAGAAGTTCATGCAGAGAGGAAGCAGGAGTAATGATTTGTTGCTGACATGACGCTTCACTGCCACATAATGAAAGGTGTTTTGCTTTCAGTTTCCAGCTGCAGATGCCCCCAGCCTAACTGAAGTTCTGCCGAGTGAGAGCGGGCCTTCCACTGTGCCAGACGGGCTTCTGTCTCCCCTACTAACAGGGACAGAGTTGCCCTTCGACCTGGAGCAGCAGTGGCAGGACCTCATGTCTATAATGGAAACGCAGGTGAGGAAGGCTGGCTTCTACCCTTGTTTATTTTTCTAGGTCCTCCTCTGCTTTCTCTTCAGGTGGGTGTACCATGCTACTGTTTAGTGTTTTGCTAGGTTTCAGGCAAATGTGAAGGTTGTTAACATCTGTTTTGTGAATTTCTCCTTCTGTAGACGAATGATCTTTCTGCTGCTGCTGCAAACATCTTTCCTATAACAATAGGCAGGAGCCTAGAAGAATTTGCAGCAAATGGGAAACCAGAGCTGCAGAGTTAGGTGACCATCTAGTTCAAGAGTCGTCAAAAGCAGTGCACACACTGTACCAAGTGACTGCCTGCAACGTAGCAGGGCAGAGGTCCCCTGGGAAGGGCCAAACAAAAGATACCCCTCTCTTCAGGGTCGTAATAAGCCACTACAACTTGGGGACAGTTCTTTCCC
The DNA here is from genome assembly GCF_951804945.1 of Podarcis cretensis. Taxonomy (NCBI): domain Eukaryota; kingdom Metazoa; phylum Chordata; class Lepidosauria; order Squamata; family Lacertidae; genus Podarcis; species Podarcis cretensis. Next base: position 23,676,216 of record NC_137182.1, on the reverse strand, counting down.
ACCCTTAAAACAATATAGCATCCCTGTCACAGGATGCATGCAGCCTATTCATTATCCTTGCTGGGGAAATGTTTTGCCTCTCTACATACCAGGTATTGATTTTATTTTTTAAAAAATCCTCCACAAATTGCACAGCCACTGCTCCCGACCCTGGTTTTTTCACCTCTGGAGTCATCCTCTGGCCTGATTTTGTCTAAGAGCAGTCAGTTTCTGAATGTTTGTCTGCTATCTGCTTCCTATACTAGACAAAAAGATTTATCAGTGGCGTGTCTCAGATAGGAGCCATTTCCGCCCCCCTCCTGGACCGACGCCAATAACTAGGTAGCTACAGAGGAGTATTGAGTAAGGCAGGATGCAGACCTGGCTTTGGCTTTCTTGGTAGATAGGGCACAGTTGCTAGCAAGCATGCTGCATTGTTATGCAAGTTCCTGATTTGTTGCAAACAGAGACCCGTGTCCCAGTTCTCCACATGTGCAAGTGGAAGGGAAGTGAGTTCCCTTCATGCTAACGTACTTAAAACTTCTGAATGATTGGGTCTTTGGTTTTCTTTGCTCTCTCACAGGGTCCTCTTTGGAGGACTTGTTTTGTGTAACCGTTTATTCAAGTTGTGTTCTAGGAGGAAAATAGAGACACCTAGAGTCTGAAAAGTTTATCTTTCCCCTTTTCAGGGTATGGAGGTGAACAGCACAGCAGCTGCAGGGACCCTGTACGATAGCACAGGTGGAGACATTCTGAATGCCAACTACAGCCTTGCTCCATCCACCCCAATCAACCAGAATGTCAGCCTGCATCAGGCGTCACTGGGCAGCTGTACACAAGACTTTGCTTCCTTGTTCAGCTCTGAGATGGAGAGCCTCTCAGTAGCTGGCAGCTCAGCTTTGTTGCAGCTGGTTCCTGACAACTCCACTGGCTTCAACACCACATTTGGCTCTACCAACCTGAGTGGGATCTTCTTCCCTCCCCAGTTAAATGGCACTGTAAACGAAACATCTGGGCCTGAGCTGCCAGATCCTCTTGGGGGACTCCTTGATGAAGCCATGCTAGATGAGATTAGCTTGATGGACTTGGCCACTGAAGAAGGCTTCAACCCAGTGCAGGCTTCCCGCCTGGAGGAAGAATTTGATTCAGACTCGGGGCTCTCCTTGGACTCAAGCCACAGCCCTGCTTCTCTCAGCAGCTCAGAAGCATCGTCATCATCATCATCTTCAGCTTCCTCCTCCTTTTCTGAGGAAGGTGCTGTGGGCTACAACTCGGACTCTGAAAATGTGGACGTTGAAGATGCAGAAGGGGCAGTTGGGTACCAGCCAGAGTACAGCAAGTTTTGTCGTATGAGCTACCAGAACCCTTCTCAGCTGCAATATCTGCCTTATCTGGAGCATGTAGGTCACAATCATACCTACAACATGGCCCCCAGGACCTTAGACACTGACGAGCCCCAGCCAGCCACCATGGGGAAGAAGAGTGCCAAGGATAAACAGGCAGACTTCTTGGATAAGCAGATGAGCCGAGATGAGCACCGGGCCCGAGCCATGAAGATCCCTTTCCCCAACGAGAAGATCATCAACTTGCCTGTAGAAGAATTCAATGAACTCCTGTCCAAGTACCAACTGAGTGAGGCCCAGCTGAGCTTAATCCGGGACATCCGGAGACGGGGCAAGAACAAGATGGCTGCCCAGAACTGTCGTAAGAGAAAGCTGGACACTATCCTCAACTTGGAACGGGATGTAGAGGATTTGCAGAGAGACAAGTCAAAGCTGCTCAGGGAGAAGGTGGAGTTTCTCAGGTCCATTCGCCAGATGAAGCAAAAGGTACAGAACCTCTATCAGGAGGTATTTGGCCGCCTGCGTGATGAGAATGGCCAGCCCTACTCCCCGAATCAGTATGCCCTACAGTACGCCAGTAATGGTAGTGTTATCCTAATACCACGCTCCTTGGCTGACCAGCAGGGCAGACGTCAAGAGAGGAAACAGAAAGACAGGAGGAAGTGAGAGGTGATGAATGTTGGCAGGAGAGTGCAAAACTTGCAGAAACTGCATCCTGGAGAAAGGGCTGAGCCCTGAAGAATTTGAGGGAACTTTCACGCCTTCTTATCCAATATATCTTCTCAAACCATGATAGCTGCCAGTCAGTGTATAGGAACAGACTGCTGGGCGGGGGCCTACAAGTCTTGAGAGGCAGAATGGCAAAGCATGTAGGGAAAGACCTGTGCCCCCAGCAGCCAGGAACCCATTATTGAACGTTGAGGGAGGGGGGACAAGCTGGCATAATGTGTGTGGGGAGGGGGGTGAGTCTTGGCAGAGGATAGAAAATCTGAATTGTTAAAGCTGGATTTTTTTTTAAGGAAAAAAAGGTTAAGTGAACAGACTGAGCAGGCTTAAAGTCCCCCCCGCCTTCAAACTTCGATATTTCAGATGGCTGGTTTTGTTTTTCTCGAACCAGTTTTGGCCTCAGTTGTGCGCGATTTGACAACATGACTGAATCCCATGACATAGCCGCCATCCCTTCCTACATCTGTATGTATATGTAAGTGCAGGTGGAACACATTAAGTTGTGTTTGTTTAGGGGAGAAGGGTGATTTTTCTTAACCCTTTTCAGCTCGGGAGAATGGAGAGATCTCCACGCAAGGAGTTACCGAGTACAGCCTTTTGGGTGGACTTTGAGTTAATCTGCCATAAAGGTTGGAATGGTGAGAGTGGAAAGGGTTAATAGAATTACTATGGTGATGCATCTAAGAGTTAATGGAATTACTATGGTTGATGCATCTTTCCATCGCCCCTCTCTTCCATTCAAAACTCACTAAGCATGTCACTGCCCACAGTGAGGAGCCAGTGTTATACTGGGCTACCATCAAGGTACATTACAAGATGGCGCATGGTAACTGCATGCTACAATGCTGACATTTCTCACTGATTTGGCTTGAAGAGATTCATTTTGTGGACAAAAGGGGGTGTGAGGGCCAGGTGTGAAGGCTGCACTTTCATTTAGCGGAGGCTGCAAGGTGGAGGGGTCTGGTGTGTGATCACCACTTGGTCTACAGCACAATGGGTTTTACCCCCATAAAGTGGGCATGTTGTGTAGAGCAAATAGCCATCTATGGCAAGCCCCTTTCTTAATGGGCACTTTGGTTTTAATTTATTTCTGTAGGACTTGTGTGCACCTGTGTTTCCCCATTCCCATAGGGCTGTAAAATGGATTTGTGGTATGCAGGAAGGAGAGAAGGGAGATGTTTTCCCCCAGATGATCAAAGCTGCTGAAAGGTATTTCTGCCATTAAGACTCGGTGTGTTAAACTCTGATTCCACAGCTGGTTTCTTTTCTGTCCTTGGGTGGTGTCATTCCAACTTCCCCCTTTCCCCCTCCTTAAAAAAAAAATAAGGCAAAGGGTGAGGGTAGTGCCTTGAACACAGCTGGCCTCAAGCTCCGAGGCAATCCTCGAAGCTGTTTAATTTGCAGTATAGCACAGCTGGGAGTATTATTGACTTTACCAGCATCTGATGAGCTAAATGGCTTTGGTTTTCCCCAGTCAGTCCTGTGTATGTGATGGCGTGTGAGGACGTAGCACTGAAATGGGCATCCTCCAGAGAACTGTGGGGGTATGAAGCACTGTATGTAATAGAGGCAACTTCTGCAGCCATATGTTCTATATGATCTTGTTTTTCTCAAGGCCATGATTTCTTACAAGGAAAATATAAAAGGTGAGAGGGGAAGTAAACTATCGGTGAGCCTCTCCCACCTTCTCAGGCTTCTGTGATTTGACAGCATGAAACTTGAAGCACAAAATGTGTTGGAACTGTGGCTGGGTTGCTGGAGGATGGAGCCCTGATGTGTGCATGTGTTAATTTATTTTTTTCTGTAGAGGTTTTATTTTGAATGGTTTCTATGACCTGTTGGGGAGAGGAGCGAGAGCGTATGAGCACAGGACAAAAATAAAATGGCTTATTCACTATTTGAGGATTTGTTTGGTGTCTATAATTTTCTGCACTTTTCTTGGTAGCCCTGTGTTGTGATAAAAGGTAGGCTCACCAAATTCAGCATTACAATGACCAAGGGAATGTGCCTTCTCTTGACTTTATGTACTGGCCATGCTCCCCCATAATATACTGCATTTCCCCTGCAATACTTCTCAGTTCAGCCTATCACTTATTCCTGCAATATTTTCTAGTTGCAATTCAGTACTTTGTATTGTAGAATATTTTCAAGGAAGGCCTGGACCAGATGAAGAAGAAAAAGAGCAGGACTATAAATCTAAAGTTTTATTGAGACAAAAAGACAGTTCAGTATGAAGTTAAAATCCAAACACTTGAGTTTTAGACAACATTTTCACAGAAACCTAACCATGCTTTGTTTTTTTAAAAAAAGGTTTGTACACTTCTACGTACATACCACCCCCCCACACAAAGGATGAGTGGGGGTCAGTGGCTTGTGGGGTGTTTGAATGTCAGAGGTAAAATTGTCCTTTGGAAGAACAAAGTATCGTTAGCTTAAAAATGAAATGGGTAGGACTAGAGCAAGGGAAGCAATCATAAATGCCCAAGTCTGAACAGAAGATAGTTGTTTACAGAATATTCTGAAACCTACTACTACCTTGTGCTGTAGGGGGTAGAGTTCACCCCTACTTTCCTTCCCCTTAATTAAAAGGATGCCTAAAATGCCACATACATACAAGAGCGAGGGGGGGGGGAGAGAGGCTAAAAACCCTCAGTTTCTGGTTGGTTAGAAGTAAAAAGATGCAGAGGTACTAAAAAAAATTGTCACATGGTTTGGGGGCAGAGTGCCCTCACTATGACCAGAGGGCAAAATATGAAGAAGCTGCCTCCTTTCCAATTCCCGCAGTAATAATTCTGGAAGGTGACTGTATTCATGGTTGCAATCAAATTGTAACTTTTAACACTTAGACACATAAGCTCCAGCCTCGCAGGAGTCATCAATTCCACTTGCAGCAGGAGGCATGTATTTTGTAAGAATTGCAATTCTGGATACAGATACCATGAACTGGCCCTCCCCAAATCAATCAGAATGCACCCTCCCTTCCCACCCCAACGATACACCGATAATAGCAAAAAGGAAGAAAGAAAAACTACACACATGCTAATCTGTAAAAATGCAATTAACACTATTGGGGAGTAAGGCTGTAGATCACAGAGATGTTCTCTGAAGAACACACAGCCTCTGCCTGCTATCCCTTTTGGCAGCCTGTTCCAACTCTATTATTTTTAGTTATTTTTGCTTCACACACACCCCCAAAGCAAAGAACAGCTGGGAACTCACCAACTCTCTCCTCTTTCCTCATGTATATATGATGAGAAAGGAAGAAAGGGGACAGCATGTTGTCAGGGGCATAGAAATTGTCCGGTTTCTACAGAGAGCATCTTCCACAGCCGCCTCTTCACTTTCTCACTCATGTTCAAACCCACAGTTTGATGATTTAATACAAAAGTTGGCCAAAGGAAGGATGGGGACAGAAGGGGAGGCAGGTTAGTTCTTCTCATCCTTCTTGTCATCATCTTCTGATGGATAGGAGTGCCATGTCAGCCTTTCCTCATAGAACGAGATGACCACCTGCGGGCACTTGATATTTGCTTCCTTGGCAGGGACCAGATCAGCTTCGTCAGAGTTCTTCCTGTACAACCAAGAGGTGGGAAATTTGGGATTGATCCCAAATAGAAGGTATGAAGCTATCATTCTAGCATTAACATTTCTGCCAAATGTGTGTGCATATGGCTGAGTCTGGGGTCATGTGATCTTAAAGCTCTGGATAATACTGTGAATTTAATGCATGGCTTTGCTATAGATGCATAAGCACACCGAAGATTATTGTCCAGAAGGATAATACAAATCTGAGGTACCTTAACACTTGCCAGTTCATAGAATCATTGGCCACAAATCCTCATGCCTATAATGCAAAATACGATTTATAAGCATACATCTACCTGCCTGATCCACACAATCCTTCCTCAAGGCATGGAAGGATTGTGGGAATGGGTTGCAGGAGCTAGTTATTTCCAGTTATGACCTCAGAATGCTTGCAAGTAAAAGACAGTTGAACCTTACACAACAGAGAAAGCAGATTCCAAGTTTCATATAAATCACTTGCAAGGAACTAGAAAGCAGATGATCAAAATGCAAGAGGTCATCAAAGTGATGAGGCTGTATATTAACAGCATTCTGCAGCTAAGATAATTAGCCCCCTCCTAAACTTTTAAAAATGTTAGAGAACCAATGGTCTTACCACCTGATCTCATTACAGACACTCATACCATTAAGTAGCTGTGTTCCCAAAAATTCAACATCTGGATTCTAATCTCTGATGGAGGATACACAAGCGAGGAAAGACAAAGGAACAGGCTTACCATTTCATCAGGAACATGAGCTCTCCGCTGGAGTCTGTGGCACCAATAATCCGCTCTGGTTCAAACCCTCTTGCAAAGCCTCGAGGTTTCTCAGCCTGATGAAAGAATTGGAAAGGTTTCTGATTATTGCCTTTAAAGGGTGACAAAGAAAACAGACATTGAACTTTATTTGGTGTTATGCTGAGGCAAAACAACTGCCAGAAAATGCCTTTCCAGTGACCTACTTTGGGGGAGGGGGATATCCAAGTCAAGAGTGACATGATGTAGATGCTTTGTCCATGCATAATGATACTATGAGATTTGAACTCGTTTTAAAGCTGTTTGAGCTACTGCAATTCCTAAGAATCCCATTAATTCTACATCTGTGAAAGTGTTAGATCTCCAGCAAGAATTCTTAGCATACTCACAAAAATATTATTCAAGCTTCTCTGGTACATGCTACTAGTTTAATCAGTTTCAAGCTCTTTATAATATGGCACTGCTCTACAGTGCATATTAAACAAGGAGGTTTTAAGACATAAAAGGTTTCTTATTTGACATTGCAATTTTAAACAGCTCATTCCAAACAAAGTAAGACCACACCCATCACCTTCCAGAATCTTTCCCACTTTTAATCTACCATAAAATATTTGTGTGGCACTACTGAAGCAACTGCCTTGCTTGCTAGAGCAAGAACTTAGCTGGCAGGGAGGGAGGGAGAAACAGACATCAGAGTATGCTAGTGATGCAGAGAACCTGCTCTTGTTGCATTCTGGTTTCTTCCTCGGCTGAGGAGAGGTGTTGGGCTCAACCATTCCTGGAAATAATTTGCTGAGAATCTTCTTCCTATTACTATGAAGTATCTTCCAGAACAAAGCTCTGGCATTGAAAGATTTCAGAGCTACATTTTGGTAAGCCCTAGCTTAATTATGTTATGTTTTCAAGGGATAATGTGGAGAAAAGGGCTGGAGAGGAGCAGCTGAAAATGGGAGGATGTGAAGCTTATAAAATCAAAGAAATCAGAAATGAAGAGAAAAGAGAAGAGGAAGAGTTGTGTGCTAACAGGAAAATGCAACAATATAAAAGGGATGGAAGTGCTAAGCATTAACCAATAAATAAAGGGAAGATGAACAAATAGACAAAGGGTAAATAACGCAAACAATGGGGAGTGGGGAAGTGAACTTTTGAGAACCTACACATATAAAATATTGGAATGGTCTGGCTGTTTTTACTTAACCACACAAAACTACTATCAGAAGTCTCTTGTCTTGAAATAAAAAGGAGGGATAATGTGGCTAGAAAGAGTTTAGAGGCAGAATGAAAAAAGGCTGTGTTCAACAGAATGCAAGGCAAGACACAGGGCAGACTCTACAAAGAGAAATACATGAGAAAACAGAAGCCCACCACCAGCCAAGTCATCAGATCCAACTTTTTTAATGCACGAGTGCTGTATGCAAGAACAACACAATCAAGACCATGACACTTTGCTTCCGGCACACTAACACAGCAAATGGAGTCTTCCCACTGTAGCAGGTGCAGCCCCAAAATTGAAAGAACACATAGCCACATTCTCTGATGGAGAGGTAACTGGGTTGGAAGCAGAGATTCTGCTGAGAAACACCACTAGTGGTACCACAGACTAATGAATGTCAACCATATTCCCAAAGACACTTGCAGCTGAGGCACTACACTACACAGTTATGTAGCTCACTTTAAGAAGGCAATAAAGGTCACTGCTGTTAGCTAGTGTTTTACCCTTTCAGAAACATCAATCAGTCCTTTTTCATTTGTCTTTAACTGTGAAGCATAAAGCAACCCTCATTGGGCCACAGATGGAGAGAATCTGCCTTACCTCCTCTTTCTTTTTCTTTGGTCTGCTTTCCTCCCCCCTATCCTCTGAATCAGATTCTGCCTTGCGCTTGCTTCCCTCTGACTTGTCACTCTCATGTGCAGTTTTCTGGGATTGCAGGAACTCCGCAATGAGGTCAGGGCAGTCGAGGTTCTCCTCTGGCTCCCACGTGTTATCTTCGCTGAAACCATAGAACTATTATCAGCTGGACAGGACTGCAAAATACCATATTTTGTAACTAGAGTTTATTTTGCAAAATAGCCCCTTTAAGAAATTTATCTCCCTTGTTATGGGACCGGTAAATTCTTGGCAAAAAATCTATAAAAATGACTTTTCTAGGAATGGGGAAGACTTAGAATCTACAGATTTTTGCAATGATAGGCAATTTCTGCCAGAATCCTGACATGGTGGGTTGAGATTCCTGAAAAGTTTTCTGGAAATGCAAAGAAGACACCCTAAAGTTGTAAACTTGAGAATGTGACTTAGTGTGACTTAAAGCTGATGGACTGACTGCTGTGATAGGGAGTGATAAGGGCAGAGTAAAGCTACCAGATTTTCAGCTGTTATTCTTGACTGGGTTCTGACTTAATGAGATGGACCCCAGATTTGCATTATTTAGGAGAAGGAAAAAGTGTAAGTGCAGACCTGGAAGCCTTCTGCAGAAATTGCAACTTCTCTACAAGCACATCAGATTTTCAGCTTCAACACTAAACAGGCAGATAAATACTTTTAGGCATGGTTGCTTTCTCCTACACATAACTAGCAGTCTTAGATACTTTCCCCCTCAAGCACCCCTTACAGCAGAACTGAGGACTGCTTATTTGCCCAGAAGCACACAATCAGTTTGAGGCTCACCTGTACTCTGAACACATACAAGCATCCACACACGTGAAAACATTCATTTGCTCACAAACTGCAGCCAAACTGGGCCTCAAACAGAAATTTCAAGGTAGAAAGTACTTTTGGGAAGGAAAAAACCACACCTGTTTCTCAAACATGTTTTCCCTCCTGCAAGAACAGAATTAAGCCCCACACATATCTGGAAGAATTCCAAAAGAAGATTTCAAGACCATGAATTAACCAGAAATGGGATGGGGAAACAGGGCTGGTTTTTAAGATGCAGGTATTCAGCAGCCCCGGCCCATCACCCTAGCCTAGAGCTAGATAAAAAGGCCTAAAGCAGGCTTCTTAACAGCTCCTGGGTGACAGGCAAGGCTTTGAAAACCAGAAGAGATGTTCCCCTCTCTCAACACCAGTGCGCAAAGAGATTAACCACAAGTATATGTGGACCAAGAGGCTACTGATTTTATGGGCTACTAACCTTTAAAGATTAGTTTGCAAAGCTGAAATAAAGGGAAAGCAGCCTTACTCTGAGAAGCCTTTCCACTTGAGCAGGTACTCCACTTTCCCTTTCACCACCCGCCGGTCAAGGACCTTCTCCACCACATACTCCTCCTCCTCTTCTTCTAGGACCTCCTCCACTTTCTTCTTGTTCTGCTTTTTTCCCATTGTGCTCGCCAGCTTTGCAGTTTTAAGGAGGCTGTTAAGAGATAATGCAGATATATAGCTTTAGAAACTGCAATTGTCAACACCAGAGATCCATGACACTTAGAATTTTTGTCTGTCTTGTCATATTATTTTTTAATATGAAAACATTTTAATCTAAAAATACACAAGGAAATGTAGTGTAGGAAAAATGTTCCAGAAGCTGCAAAGTGACACAAATAAAAGAGATACAATATGTAGTCACAAAAGCACAGTGAAATGCTGAAGCCCATCAATATCAATGGGACCCACATAAACCCAAACCTTGCTGTACAACATCTATCCACATATACTGATTATTAAAAAGTAGGTGCAGCACCTCATGGTGAACACTTTCTTATGACAGCTAATCAGGTTCTGCCTTTTTCTGCAACAGGACATACATGGCTCCTTTTCTGGAATTTATGTTAAGACTTTCCCCTTGCCTCAACATGCAATTGCATAAAAACTAATGCTTTCCCCAACTCTAGGTACTTTAAAATATGGCATACGAATCACAACTGTGCTCAACATGTTCCATCTGCCAAACCTACAATTTGTTTGTTGCCCAAGCAACTTATGACAGTGTTAACCTATACTGAACACTTGGACCAACTGTAGGAAGCTCCGTAAAACTAACATTTTTCTTCCAAAAGGAGCAGGCTCTGCAGGAGACAGAATCACGGTGTCTCTGCAGAACTTTGAAGTTCTTCAGGCCAGGCTTTCTGCTTGCAGCAGGAAAAATTCCCACCATATCCTCCCTCCACCCCTTTCAGAAACAACAGGACTATGTTTGTGACTATACCGCAAGCACGGCAGTGCTGGGGAGAGAAGGCATCCATGAGTGGTGGAGGCACCACAAGGGTACCCAGCAAGCATAGAAGATTAAACAGCTTGCTTTTTCTGGAAATGAAAAGTTACAGTCTACTGGAAAAAGAAAGCTATGCTGGGCTCCTGCAGGCAAAGCATCTCTCAGCAGGAGGATGCACTTGTCTCAGTCGGGGTCTGATAAAACATAGGCAAAAGGGGCCGTCAAGCACAGCTAGGTTTTAGAGGAAATGGGTCTCGTTTGCAGTGAAGGATGGCTGGCTGGGGAAAGAGACCCACAAACAGCAGCTGAATGGGGAGGAAGGAAGATTTTTAGAGAACACAATTTCACGAAGCTTAAACTAGTCCTGTCTCCTTCACAAATGCTGGGATCTTGGCACACTCATGAAGTCACTGTTTCCAAAATTCTTTTACGGAAGAAAACCATATTATAACTAGTTTAAAACCAGTTTACATTGTGTAGACATTTTCCTCCTTCCAACCAGGAGGGGAATAACATGCGATCTGCACAGCTTGGTGTTAGTCCTATACAGTGCCAAAGCTCAGAATTTTTGGAAGTGTATCTCAGGAACAGTAAAGTAGTTGGGAAGAAACATCATTTTTTTTACTCTGAGGTACGGAGGGGAGTACCTGGGCATCTTCAAGTACAAGGAATTTTATTCTTAACCAGCATAACCTGGAAGCACTGGGACTTCATATTCCTCATGGGCTTCAATACAATTATCAAACGTTTCAGTGAGATCTCTATGGGCTTCACACAATGTTTCAAAGGTGCTGTGGTCTATAAAACAGACTCCATCTTGTATACCCCATGACTAAGAAATTGAAAATGAGCTATATAGATTTCATCAGGCCCCATTTCAATTACTTTGACCTGCTTTGTTATCCACACTGATGCCTACATACATGCACAAAGTTTGAGGGTTGTTTTTTTTGGGGGGGGGGGATATTTGGGAACTATTTTTAAGGTAAATTGCAAAAAACTCAGGTTGCCATATGTCCGGATTTCCCCAGACATTTAATGTTGTGTTTCTTGGCTTCCCACTGTCTGGCAACCCTACCCAATACAGCACAATTCAGATTCCAGAACCTTTAACTTTGGTTCCTTTATTATGAGGAGAAAAGGGTTTCAACTGACCTTAAATTTTCATTCAGTTCAGTCCTCAGAATTCCCACAACCTTTGATCAGAAGTGGTGTAGCTCCTTTTACAGGCCCCTTGAGCCAAACTCAAAGTGGGTTGTCTTGAGAGGCAAAGGAGTGTCTCCAGCAAAGTCAAACCGCTGCATTGGCGGCACAAGCCTAGACAGTGTGTATGGAGATCCTGGGCTGCCCAGATGACAAGACCCCACCCCATGGCCTCGCTGGTGTGGTCCCAAATGAAAGCAGAGCAATACATTTGGCACCAGGTTGGCTGCAGAAGTTGCCGAAAGGAGACATACAAGATGCCATTCAACTGTCTTAGGGACTCCACTCTGAATTTGTGTAGGGATTACTCCTTAGCCTTTTCTTCTCCCAAAGATGTCCCACAAGACACTGGAGGTGTAGGATCAGAGTCTTCCTAGATGGGCTAACTGTTAAAATTGCAGTAGCCCGTGCACAGCGGAATGATGAGGAGTACGTGCCACATACTCTATATTACTTTATTTACACTTCAAAGCTGGTAGATTACAGAAAAACATCTTGCCTCTGCCGGAGCAGAGAAAGCATCCTCTCTCCTCTAAAGCACGGAGAGAACACTGTGAAAAACAGGAAACCAGTGTACATCACATCCAGTCTCCTTTCCCGTGAGAAACTCCAACAGCACAGACTGTGGAATGTAAACACCTGTCTCGTGACAAGCACTTCGCTGCACAGTGAAGAGAGCAGAAACCAACATCCTCCCCCTTTCTGTGAACATCACTGGGCAGCGTGTTCGTACAATATCAGTACAAACCCAACTTCTGCACATAGGTACAGTGTTGATCCCTTGATACAATCTTGGACAATACATCAGCAGGAATTTCATTACCTGGCATATAGGACACCGTTACGAGTCCCTTCTGAATACGTTCCCTAGCATGTTGCACCTTCAATTGCAAGTGCTTCGTGCTTTGCTTACAACCTTCAGAATTCAGCAAAGCCAAACATGCTTTGTTGTCCTGGTAAACCTGGATTGGACATTTGACAGGAATTTTCATGTCTTTGCACAATTGTAACAACCATTCACAATCTTTGAGTGAATAAGACAGTGCATTCAGTTCAGCTTCACAAGTACTTAAGCTAACTGTTGTTTGCTTCTTGCATGACCAATCAAATAGACCCTGATTGTACATGTAGCAAACTCCAGACGTACTTTTCCTGTCTGTAGTGTCACTTCCAAAACTTGCATCTGCAAATGTCTCAAGACCACCAGACTTCTGATTGTTAAATCTCAGTCTGTAATGCATAGTGCCTTTCAAATAGCGCGCTATACGTTTCAGAGCTTTCCAATCCTTAACAGGATTGTTGACTTGTCTGCTTAGTAAATTACAGCTAACAGCAATGTCTGGTCTTGAACATCTGGCAATGAAGTTTAGCTTGCCTAGCACACTTCTGTACAGTGTAGTGTCAGAAAATGCTTCTTCAGCGTCATCTACCTGATAACCTGTTGTCATCAGTGTGTCTACAGGGTTAGCATCCATCAGGTTTAGTTTGCTTAACACATCAGCAATTTTCCGTGACTGGTGTACTAGAATGTTACCAGCTTGATCTCTCTCTATTTCAAGAGATAGGTAGTTGTTTACCTCACCAAGATCTTTCATGTCAAAGTGCTCTTTCAGTTGAGCTAGGGCGTTATTGTACATTGTGACATCATCCCAAAAGAATAAAAGATCATCAACATAAAACAAGCAATACAATTTCTTTTGCCCCTCCTCTTTGACAAATACACATGGATCAGCTTTCCCTTGCTTAAAACCTAGAGAAAACAATACCTCAGTGAGTTTTGTGTGCCAACACCGTGCACTTTGTTTGAGACCATAAAGGGACTTTTTCAGAGCACAAACAAATCCCTGTTTTACCTGTACGCCATCAGGTGGAAGCATATAAAGTGATTCATCTAGAGATCCGTACAGAAAAGCTGTATTCACATTGTGGTGACTAATGTGTAAATTCTCCTCTGCAGCTAGCTTGAGCATAAGCCTAATGCTCTCATACCTCACTGTGGGTGAGTAGGTCTTGTGATAGTCTTCACCTGGTACTTGTGCAAAACCTCTGGCTACCAATCTGGCTTTGTGTCTGACTACCTTGCCATTTTGATCAGTCTTCGCTTTGAAGACCCATTTGCTTCCAAGCAGTTTCATTCCTGGAACTACTGGAACAAGGTCCCATGTTTTGTTCCTTTCTAAGGAATCAAGCTCAGCCTTCATGGCATTTAACCATGGCTCAGCTTCCTTTGAATCCAAATCCTGGATTTCTTGGAAACTTGAAGGTTCAAATACCTTCTTGGAGCTTTTAACAGCTGTTACTGCTATCTTAGCAAACTCATCAGCAAATCTCTTTGGAGGTTTGCCTTTTGTGGCTCTTTGTGACCTGCGAATTAGCCTTAGGTCTTCAACACTCTCCTCTTCCTTCTTAGGAGAAAAGTGACCTATTGTGAACAATGGTTCTTCCAATTCTTGATCAGAGTTTTCAGAGGGTCGCATAGAGGCTTTCGCACTCTTGAAATCCTCTGAATCACCCGATTCAGTTTCAGACTCAGAATCAGAACCTTCATCAGTTGGTGTGGGTTGTTGCGGTTGCTTTTGACTATCCTCAGTCTCATCACTGTCATCAGGATAACATTGGAAAATTCCCACATTCTCCCCCCACTTGGCATTGTACTCAACACTTCTTGTGAGCTTAATTGTCTTAGAGTCAGTCATCATTATTCTGTAAGAACCTTTCTGATAACCTAGAAAGATACCATGCAATCCACGCTTGTCTAACTTGGAGCTTTGTGGTGAGTGAACCCACATGTCAGAACCAAAAATTTTCATGTGTTTAATGTATGGCTTCTTGCCAAACATCTTCTCATAGGGGGTACAACCAATCGCTGAAGATAACCTGCGATTATAACTGTAAGTAAAACACGAGAGAGCTTCGGCCCAATAACTCTCTGGAAGATTGGCATCATGCAGCAAGGTTTTTAACCCTTGAAGCAATGTTTGATTTGCCCTCTCGCAAAGCCCATTCTGCCATGGCGAGCGAGGACTAGACAAATCGTGTTGAATTCCTTTCTCAGTCAGAAAAGCTTCAAACTGCTGAGAAGTGAATTCCCCCCCGCGATCAGTGAAAAGAATTTTTATCTTTTTACCATGCACATTTTCCAACCAAGCACAGAATTCCTTGAACCTTGGAAAAGCCTCTGATTTCTGCTTGAGATTGTACACATAAATATACCTGGAAAATGTATCAATGAGAACCATGAAGTACCTATTTCCACCCAAAGAGGGCGCTAGTGGTCCAACCAAATCAGCATGAACAATTTGGTATGGTTCTGTAGCTTGCCTACTAGACACCTTACCTTTCGCAGCCATTTTCACCTTGTTTGCTGCGCATGCCTTGTACTTCATGTGGTACCTGCAGGGTTTAATAGTCATACCTTCAACCAAGGCAGGCATTTTAGATACTGCCTCAAAATTCAAATGACCAAATTTTTGGTGAAAATCATGAATACATTCTGCATGCAAACTTTTGTTAGAACCTGCAATGCAACAAGTGTCATCTTGCACAACATCATCATAATACAAAACATACAAACGATCAACATATTCAGCATGCAATACATAATCATTTTTCTTTGTGATGATGCACCTTTTGTTCTTAAAGGAAACGTCAATTTTCCGCTCATTCAGCTGTCCAACGCTGAGCAGATTATGTTTGGCATCCGGTACATAAAGCACATCCTGTATCGATAAGTCCAAACTGTGAAGAACAACAGTTCCGTAGCCTTTACTGGGGATTGTGTGGTCATCCGCCTGGTGAATCGCACCTTCCTGCGGTGTAAAAGACACAAACAGTCGCTTATCGTTGCACATGTGGTGCGTTGCAGCCGAATCAACAACAAAGAAAGATCTAGACGTCTTCTGGACCTTTGCAACTTTTGGAGTGAAGCGTGAGACCATTGCCTTGTGCTGCGTTGTCCTGGACACCAGACCTTTGCCTTTGCTCTGGCCTTTTCCACGCGATGAGCTTCCGCTGCGCTGCTCTGTCTTGGCCCTGGGATATCTGCATTCCCTCTTCATATGCCCTAGACGTCCACACGAGTAGCATTTCACTGCCTTCAAAGCTTTGGCGCCATCTGGTGGTTCCACTGCACTCTGGGATGACGTCTGTGAAGACTCCCCCTTTCCCATGCAGCTAGCACCCCGGCGGTCTGCTTCATTCAGAATCACGGCAGTAACATAGTCCACTGTCAGCTGAGCAGTTGGCTGTACAGCAATCTGAGTGGCAACAGACTCCCAACCTGAACCCAAAGATTGTAGTATCATGAATACACAGCCTCTGGAAAGTTGAGTCCTCTCTGTTGCAGCTCATGTCTCAGATTCTGCATCTCCATCAGATGTGTATGCACATCTCCACCTTCAGCAAGAGCCATATTATGCAGCTTGGTAAAGTAAAACATAGTGGATCCAGCTTCTGTCCTCAAGTGAGCCTCTCTCAAAGCGTCCCAAATTTGTCTGGCTGAGGTATCACGCAATAGACAGAGCTCTTCTGGAGATACTATCAATGTAAGAGTTCCCCTTGCTTTGGAATCTTTAGCTTCCCATGCATCTGTAACTGGAGCTGGGGGGGTGTCTGTAATTACTTCAAACAGACCCTCTTTCCGCAGAATAGCCTCTGCATAGAGAACCCAGTCCGCATAGTTTTTCTTATTGAGCTTAGGAATCCCACAAGCATCCTGAAGGGCCATCATGACTCTGGCATTAGCCTTCTGCGTCATCTCTGCTGCGTCAGTGCTGCAGCTGCTTTATTCCAAAAGCACTTTTAAAAGTTACTTTCGGTTTCCCCAGCATAGGAGCTTGTTCCTTTGAGCCTTTGCCTGTGCCCGGCAAAATGGCCATAAAAGTTCAGAGTCCAGCCATAAAGCCATTAATTAGAAGCTGGCAGGCTGCCCGGAGCATGAGCACATACCTCATCAATCATCTTGACGCGCAGAGCGATACCGTCCAATCCGTCTTTCTGCATTCCGATCCTTTTGCCGGCATTCAGATGACTGCGTCTTTCTTCTGGGCCCATAACCAGGAGACATACAAGATGCCATTCAACTGTCTTAGGGACTCCACTCTGAATTTGTGTAGGGATTACTCCTTAGCCTTTTCTTCTCCCAAAGATGTCCCACAAGACACTGGAGGTGTAGGATCAGAGTCTTCCTAGATGGGCTAACTTGCCAGGTTGACAAACCTCTAAAGCATGAGACAGCGGCCACACCCCAGGAAATGGCTTTGACTGGCTGGTTAAACCAGGTGAGGGTCGCTGCAGCCGCTGTCTCATACTGAGAGCTTCTAGGAGCTGCAGTGGAGAGCTGAGTGCAGGTGGGGACCCAAAGCTGGACAAAGTACCCTAGGAGCACGACGTGTCATTCACCATAGGTACTAAGGTAAAGGTAAAGGTACCCCTGCCCGTACGGGCCAGTCTTGCCAGACTCTAGGGTTGTGCGCTCATCTCACTCTATAGCCAGCACTGTCCGCAGACACTTCCGGGTCACGTGGCCAGCGTGACAAGCTGCATCTGGCGAGCCAGTGCAGCACATGGAACGCCGTTTACCTTCCCGCTGGTAAGCGGTCCCTATTTATCTACTTGCACCCGGGGGTGCTTTTGAACTGCTAGGTTGGCAGGCGCTGGGACCGAACGACGGGAGCACACCCCGCTGCGGGGATTCAAACCGCCAACCATGCGATCGGCAAGTCCTAGGCACTGAGGTTTTACCCACAGCGCCACCGCATCCCTACCATAGGTACTACCTCTCCCCTAACACCCCAAACCAAAGCTACCTCTGGGTGAATAGGCGTTATCGTCAGTGTGCTTTGTTAATCTTTCAGCTGGAGGGCTGTTTTCCCTTCCAGGGACCTTATGCCAATGGTGGGTGAAGCCAGATGGAAAAGTTAGCAGAACTATTGATGCTAAGTTTGCCTTTACCTATACAGTACACTAGTTCCTACATATACTCCTCTGTCCTCCAGTCAGCCTTGCAAACACACTTGAGAAGGGTATGAATCAAGTAGCAAGTGAAAAATGCAACTAGGAGACCTGAAGTTTATATGCTTTTGAAATTCATCTATGCATAGCCCCACTGCTTCTACACTAATCACTTTTCTACCTTCAAAATGGCTTTTCCAGTATTTTCCATTAAAAACACCATTCTAGCATTGTAGCTATAAACATCCCAATGCATCCTCCTATGTGCTGTTCCCATGTTGTTTGATAGGGTAGTCCAATTAGTCTGACTAGGAAAACTGAAGATAAAGTAGTTACTAGCTATTTAATAGTAAAACACCCCAATGGATGAATGCATGACACCTGTGGTATCAAAGCTGTAAAATAAATGAACTATTGTGATGTATGATGAATGAAAAATAACTTCATTTAGTTTGTTCGGCACAAAGAAAAGGAGCCTTGCGTAAGAGGATCAGACACTTAGTTTTAAGAGATCATGTTTACCTTAAGCAAGGAAAGTGGGGAATTCTGATATATCTGGCTAGCAAAAATTATACTTTTGGGTGGCTCTCAGCAACATCTGACCCGCCCCCCGGCAGCCCATGAGCTGCCTTCCCAAAACCTAGGTGCTGGGCTTTGGGAAGAAGGCATGAAGGCTCTTGGACCATGCCAGAGCCTTGCTTATCTGACTTTGGGAAGGCAGCATGATGGCTGGGGCAGGGGCATCAATTTTGGGCCTTGCTTCCCCACCCAGCCCAGGGTTCTATGTTGAAGTACTCTTGTGGCCCACTTGGTATGAAAAGTTGGACCACCCTCATCTACAGCCTTTAATCCTCCACTTAGTGGTTGTGATACAGTGTTTTATAAGGTTGTGATATTTGTATTTTAGGTTTATATTTTATTGTTCACTGTAAGCCACTTTAGGAATATGAATTAGGAAAGAAAGAAAAAAGTACTTACTATCAGCAGTTGCAAAATAAGTAAGAACTGAGCAAGGCTTTATATACTGCTTGTCTCTTAATACCAGTTGCTGGCAAACAGCAACAGGAGAGGGCTATTGCGCTTATGTTGTGTTTCTTGGCTTCCCACATATATTGAGTTAAGCTACTTAACTGTGGGAAAAGGGAACTGGGCTAGGTAGGCTTTAGGCTGTCACAGCTCATGTATAAATATGAAGAAGACTCGCAGAAGGGACTTGGAAAAGAGTTAAGAGCATCGGACAGAAGATCACCAGGTTGATGGACTATAGGGAATTGGCGGATATGACTGGCAGAATCCGGGACCAGGGAGAAGAGTCGGTGGAAGAAGATTGGAAAAAGTTTAAAGACTATTTATAAAAATATTGTAAAATTAATGAGTGTTAGAAAAATGTTGGAAAGGAGCTATATGGCTTTAGTAGAAATGTTACAAGGAATTAAGTACAAATAGATTATTAGAGTATTAAAGGGAAAATAAGGTTAGAATATGTTAAGACAATTATATATTAAAGGGAAAAATAAGGTTAGAATATGTTAAGATAAATTACAGGACAGAAAACAGAGGAAGATGGAAAGGAATTGCTGAAACAGTTAATTAAAGTGGAATACAAAAAGGGAGGTGTGAGGAGGTCGTTGAAACAAGTAAATGAAAGTTAAGATACTGAACTTATTAGATGTGTTTTAAATTGTGTTTGTTTGGTTTTGTTAATTTAATGTTTTGGGGTTGGTGTTGCGTGGTGTTTTTGTTTTTGTATTGTATTGTTTAATTCTTTTTCTTTCTTTTGTAGTCTTTCTTTTGTAGTCTTTAAAATGTTAATAAATATTATTTTTTAAAAAATAGGTAGGTTTTAGGCTGATCTCACAGGGCCCTTATTATTTTTATTACTATCCATGACAGCCTTTTAATAAAAGTCATTGGGTCTACATGCTTATGTCTTGAACATACGTCAGGGTGGCATAGGGAATAAAGTGCTGGACATGGGACTAGGGAAATCTAAGTTCATTTCTACACAGTCATAAGTCTCACAATGTGATCTTAAGCTAGTTAGTACCTCTCAGTCTAACCTACTACAGGGAGGATAAAAATGGGGCAAACCCTGAGCTCCTTGGAAGAAACATGGGGCATAAATGTAATAAATAGATACATCTCTCTCATCAAATGCAACACTATTTGCCAATGTGAGCCATCATACAATACCATTGCTTAGATACATTCGAAATAGCACCCCATTATGAGGTCCTTTCACTCTAACAAACAGATCTACATCGACTAAAATTCACATATCATAAATTTCCTAGTTATTTCCCTGCAGTACACCCCAGTTCTTTTTATCTTTTAAATATTAAATCTGTTTACCCACGCGACTTGGTTATCTATTAGCGCTCTTCGAATCAACAGTGATCATTTGGGCTGTTTTCCAAGTCAATTAACACCCTCACCACTTCTCTTATCTTCTTCTATCCAATCACCACTACATACCAGACTGCCTAGCTGTATGGTCCCATTTTCCTTCCTCCAATACTGCACTATGATTATTGGTTTGGAGGTGCAAATTTATAAAAACTCTCACCTACCTACCTACCTAAAAATTTTAATTTCACCCTTCCTACCCACATTAGTCGTTACACAATCTGTATACAATCTATTTATGTTTTCCCCTCATTTTAGCCCAGCTACACTCCAATACAGACTCTGAAACATTTCTGTCTCCTTCACAGGAACAGCCTCAATCCCAGCACCCCCGTCAATGTTCTTGTTACACTAAAGGAGTGACCAACTTCACAAGCACTACCACCTTGGGCAGATGATCCCCTTCCTTGGAAAAAGTCGCTACAGCTTTACTTTCATAGTTAGTTTCTCGAAGAATTATCCCCCCCCCAATATCCTATCCTTATTAACTAACAGAGGAAAGTCCTCTTAACTAGCTATCTCGGCTCCACGTAAACCCACCCCTATTATCCCTTTCTGCATATTTCCTCCCACTTTCGGGGGCGGGGAAGGACGGACGGACCTATACCCACACTTCTTTCTGCAACCATCCCCCCCTTAGTATTTTTTTACATCCATTCTTCCACACATCACCCCCTTCGTCATCTTTGGAGCAGCTTCCTCGAACACCTATTAAAAATGCGCGGGCGCGCACACACAGGCTCCTCCACCGGCCCTTGCATTTGGACATCCCTGTTTATGATACCGCTACCGCTTCTTTTACGAAACCGTTCTCCACCTTCCTGTACGCGTTCATTAACGCCCCCCCCGGACCGTTATTTACTACCAACGCCGCCTCGATTTCCCCGTTCCCACATGAAACCACGCTGCCCAGCAAATGCCGCACCTTAGGTACACGGGGGTTCATTTTGTGGGTCCCCCCTCCCATTGCACCCCTCCCTCTGCTCTGCCCACTCCACGTCTCCCCCTTTTGAAATAGCACCCCCACACATTATGCGCTTCCCTCCCCCCATAGGCACCCCACTTTTCGGACCCCACACCCACAGGCGCACTTAGGAAGAGCCATAGCCATCTCCACTCCCAACTCATGTATTTCGCCTCCCTCCTCAGAAAGCACTGGGCCTATTTCCTTTCTGCCCAGAAAAGACCTCCCTCCCGCGCATATTTTTAAATACTGTGCCTCTCTTCCCAAGAGGGGCCCCCGCTCACCCAGGAATATTCCCCCCTCCCTCAGCACCCCCCAATATGGCCGTCCAGCCCGCGCGCGCGATGCTGGCCCCCTGCGCGCGCCCCAACCCCGCGCTGCCCGTTTTACCTTCTTCAGCCCCGCCAACAACGCACGAGGGGAAATAAAAACAAACGGGCGGGAGAGAGAAGGAGGGCGCGAGCGGCGCACGGAGCGAGCCGGTCTCGTTTCAAAGCAGAACAGAGCGACGGTTGGACAACGGGCCTCCCGCGTTCGCTCCACCTCCGCCAAACAAAAGAGCGCTGCAACCCCTTCGGCCCGCCGAGACGCACTGCGCATGCGCCTGCTTCTCCTCCTACGCCCCTCTTTCTAATTCCCTCCAAGACCTCCTCTCGCCCGCGGCATTTTGGGACCGGATGTTGTCTTTTTCCTTCCTCTACCCGTAGACGTAGGAAATAGACTCGCGTACGTCGCTTACTTGCGAGTCTTTTCACGCAAGTAGCCATTGAGAGCGCAGCACCGCCGCGGTGGACAGCAAAGCAGCCTGCACAGACACAAACACAACACACACACGCCGCGAAAACAAAAGCTTCCTCTTTTCTTTTCTAATCGTGTGGTCTTTTGAAAGAGGCTCCAAGCAGAATCCTATACGCGTCTTCTACTCAGAAGTTAGACCCACTGAGTTCAATGAGGCTTACTCTCAAGAAAGTGGTTACATATAATGATGGAAGACTGGGAAAGGATGTGGTAGAAAGGGGTCAAGATTACTGCATGCACGGTATTAAAAGAAAACATTATGAAAATGATGTATAGGTGGTACTTAACCCCAGAAAAAATTAGCAAAGATTTATCATATGAATGATAACTTATGCTGGAAGTGTAAAGAAGAAGAAGGTACTTTTTATCATATGTGGTGGACGTCCTAAGGTTAAGGACTTCTGGGAAAAGATTTATAATGAGTTGAAAAAAATGTTGAAAAATACATTTGTTAAGAAACCAGAAGCCTTTTTACTTGGAATAATAGGATTGGAATTGCCCAAAAAAGATGTTAGACTATTTTTGTATGCCACTACAGCGGCAAGACTGCTATTAGCCAAAAATTGGAAATCTCAAGAAATACCAACGGTAGAAGAATAGCAGATGAAGATGTTAGAGTTTTGGAGCTGGCCAACCTGACTGGAAGAATCCGCGATCAGAAAGAAGAGGAGCATCAAGAAGATTGGAAGAAATTTAAAGATTATCTAGCTAAATATTGTAATATAAGATAATTAGAAGGTACTTGAAAGTATCAAATAGGCCCAGGATTAGAATAAGAATGTTGTATAGTAATATGTATTTAAGTCAATAAGAAAAGAGATGAAGATAGTAAATTGAAGGAGTAAATTGTAGTAGAAAGATGATTTTGTAGAACTGTTACAAGGTGATACAATGAAATTTAGTTAGGGGGGATTTGAGGAAGTCAGTTAATAATGGAATTTAAAATGAACTTCAGAAGGAATATGTGTTTTTATTTTTGTTTTCTTTTTTCTTTTAGTATTGTAATGTTCTTTCTTTTGTATGTTTTATATGTTATAGCCGTTAAAATCAATAAAAAAACTGAAGAAAAAAAAGAAAGTGGTTACAGAATTGCAGCTTTTAACAAGCGCAGCTTAGTTGCATGCAAGCCAATGAAACACAAAGCTTGTGTTACAACTGAGTGCAGGATTTGGGTTGCAAGGTAAGCCACCCCCATTCTGCAGTATGTGAAGCAGGTACAGTATTTCATTGACACAGGGCAGGTTTCTTTTAATGCCTGAAAAGTTTAAAGGACAGTTCTTCACGCGAAATATCAGAAAAGCCCTAATTTTTGTCGCTGTGGCTGCTGCCTTTTTAGTGGACACACTGGTATTCAATCACAGCAGCGCAAAAATCCTGGGTTTCTCCATTGTTTCCAATGAATAGGCACGAAGAGGGGCATAGTAAAGGAACCCAGAAGTTTCGTTTCCGGACTTCCTACACTGTCCAAAGACTTTCCTTTTGCTACCTATCTGACTCAACATTAACTTTCAGTCTAACAACACTACGCCCCTGTAGCACTTAGCACCCAAGAATGGGCGCTCGCAAACAGGAGGTTGCTGTGCCTCCTGGGAGTTGTAGTCTCATGGCAGACAATACCCAGGAACATACTGTAGTTCTTTTTGTTCTGAATTTGTGTGCTGAAGTGGATTACAATACTCAGTACTGTACATCCCAAATAATAGGAAGGAGCTATTTTTGACTCAACATGAATGTGAGCAGAAGAAAATTTGATTCCCACACCCAGGGGAGCTTTGCAGGATCAATTTCCTCCGGGGAAGACAGCACTAAAGACTTTCTCTGTTTACTGATTAAAATATACAGGTTGAACAGGTGGGAAGCAAGTAGGCACACAAGCTGTAAAAACAGCAGCTTCAGAATCAACAGCAGCCCCCAAGACAAAGCATCTTCTGATCTGGCTTTAAGCAGCACCCTGCTGGATCAAACCTGACCAAAGGCCTATAAAATCCAGTATCTTATTTCTCAGCGCCACCAACCATTGTCTCCTGGATTTAGGTACTTTCCAGATGGACTTTTAGATTAAAAACAAACAAATTAACATGATAGGCCACTGACGGAAAAGCAACACCTGCTGTTAAACCATCAACTTGAAGGCTATATTAGGAGAACTTAGGATATATCTTCATTTGTACAGCAGAATAGGATGGTCCATAACGATATATTCTGACTTCCCCCCACAATCCTTTTATGATTTCGAAATTTCAATTATTTTTCTCAAGAGAGATTGAGTGGCTTACAATAAATGATGCAGCATAATGCATCAGGGACAGAATCTTAGCACATATAGTGATGAATAGAGGCTTGAAATTCTTAATGTTTTTGCATTTGGGGGAATTAAAACTTGTATGACAAATGAAAATGTGCAATCTTAGTCTTTCAAAGAGCATTTGATGTGAAGTATTTAGGCCACATGGAAGTGACATCTGAAGCCACCTGTAACACTGACAGCGCAATCCTATCTATACAGGATAGCTCAGTCTTGTGGAGATCATTCCAAGGGCTGGAAAGGAAAAGGAAATTTACAGTACATCTGTTTTCACCCCAAGAAACAAACTCAGAAAGGGACTGTGGAAATAGAAGTAGGTTAGAGTTATGGGGAGCAAGGGACATTTTAGCTCCTATCCTGAAGGCAGTCCCTATTGCAACCCCTTCTTTCGTCCTTCATGTGGATGATTGCTATTCATTCTTAGTGGGGAAAGTACAGTACTGAACTTGAGGACATGGCTTCAGTGAAGGCAACCTTTCTTCCATTCATGACACTGGATGACTCAGCTCTCAGTGACAGAAATGTAACATGTGTTGAATCTACCATCATAGCAACAGGCACCTTCTTAATACAGAATAAATCTGGGGACATTATTTGGTTCAGTGAAATGTGTCCTTTCACTTGGAATGTGTTTAAAGTAGCTTAGTGGTAATCTAAACCTTCAGGGAGGAAATTGTCGTGTTTGGGACTTTGCCACTTCAGAATATACACGTGTGCTAGAGGGAATTGAAAAGTTTGAACGCTTCCCTAGGAAGTGTTAGAATCACAGGCAGAAGAATTCCAGCCTAGCCTTTCCCCTGCCTAATGGATCCAGTCTCTTCCCTAGCACACACAGTGTCTATTCATGTGTTGCATGAATTCTAATAGACTGACCATATGCCTGTTTATTCAGAAGCAAATTGAACTATGTAAGCACAAAAGTTTGCAGCATAACTTCACCACCTTAATTATGTTTAAGGCTGCATTCTCATACAGGGAGGAAGGCCCATTGAACCCAGTAACTTACTTCTGAGTAAAAGAAAAAAATTCCTTCCAGTAGCACCTTAAAGACCAACTAAGTTAGTTCTAGGTATGAGCTTTCGTGTGCATGCACACTTCTTCAGATACACTGAAACAGAAGTCACCAGACCCTTCTATATAGTGAGAAGGTGGGGAGGGGTATTACTCAGAAGGGTGGTGGGAATGGGTGATTGGCAGATAGCTGTGATGAGCCTGTTGATGACTCTTAACGACTGCAATAGGTCTTACAGGAAAAAGCAAGTGGTGAGAAGGTGAAAAATGGCTTTGTCATGTGTAATGAGATAAGAATCCAATGTCTTTGTTCAGACCAGGTCTCTCCATGGTTTTAAGTTTGGTAATAAGTTGCAATTCAGCAGCTTCTCTTTCCAGTCTATTTCTGAAATTCCTTTGTAATAGAACAGCTACTTTGAGATCTTGTATAGAATGTCCTGGGAGATTGAAGTGTTCTCCTACTGGTTTCTCTGTCTTGTGAAACCTTACTTCCGAGTAGACATACATAGGATTGTGTTGCAAAAGTCAGTTAAAAGGAAACTGAGGGCTGTATCTAATCCTACTCAGAGTAGACATGATTAACCCCAAGTCATTAATTTCAGTGGGTCTACTCTAAATAGAACTTCTTCAAGACAACCCTCACTCCGACGATCCTATATAATTCTGCGGAATTTACTTTCGAGTAAGCATGTTTAAGATAGTGCTATGCAATAAGGTACCGATCAGAACATGCAGTTACATTTGTTTGGGATGAATTAATCCGGAAGAAACGTTTGCATTTATACAGGATGCAAATTGCAAACCACGGTCTTTAAGCAGAACGCACAGCTGAAATATCGTCCTTTCGGGCTATTAATTCTTGCTGCGGTTCGAAACTGCATTTCCCATCAGCCAGCAAGGCTCACGCAGCCGAGAAAAAAAGGTCACGTGGGAAAGAAAACCCCACCCCCCTTTTAAAGCTGAAGCGCTCGGGCTCGGACATTCTTAAAGGGGCCGCGACAACAACAGCAGCTTAGGCGGGTCGTTGCAAGAAAACAAAACAAGACAGTAAGCGGAAAGCGGGGTGCAGCTGGAGAGAAGGTGTGAAAGACGAGGAGGCACCAGAGCCGCGCCCTTTTTAAACATTTTATTTTAAAAAGAGATAGCGTGCAGTGTTCAATAAGCGAGGAGGGAGGGTGGGAAGTGAGACATGGGGGGGGGAATTAACGGAGAGGACTTCGGCACGATGAAGGAAGTACAGAGCAACGATTGCAGAAAGGAGGGGCGCGGGTGGCGGTCGTAGGTCGCCTAGGCTGGTGCTGGGATCGTGTGCATGGGCTGGGCGTGGAAACGGGGGCGCCTGTTAAGCACAGAAAGAGGACTGCATGTTGGCGTGCACAGGGGTGTCGGGAGGAGGACTGTGGCGGAAAGCAGCAGCGAAGAGTCGGGAGGACAAACATACCTTGGCCAGGCAGGGCGCTTTGCTGGCAGACGGTCCTGTTGCCCCCCGAGGGCGCGCGATGCATCTAGGCAGGTCGGGGCTGGTCAGGCGGAATCCCGTGTCTACTGCCTGCAGCTCCATTATGGGAGGAAGGTGGTATAAGCGGACTGAAGGAAATAGGCAGATCAAGCTGTAAGGATCTTGAGGGAAGCGGGGCTAGGAAACGCATCTGTTTTAGATCATGGACAATAGCCGCCAGTCGGGATACTTGAATGCTTGAATTAAGCACCTGGTAAATTTCCGATGTAAACTTAAGAGGGCTGGAGATCTTGGGCCATGCTCAGTTAAGATCTACTCAGCGGCTACCCGTTGAAACTTAAGTTACTTATGTCTATTACTTATTTCATAAAATTTATGAAATAATTTTTCATACCCCTGCTAGCCTCGAAGTGGCTTACAAAGAGGGGAAAAACAACTAATATAAAAATAGAAACAGCAGTAAACTAAATACCGCTCAAAGCACTCACAAACATAGCAGAACACAAGTGCCTGCCTGATGCCACTAGGTAGAGTGTTCAAAAGTGTAGCATTGGTTTCTATGGGCCTACTCTGAGTAAGGTTAGAATTGGACACCACCCCCTGGAGTTATTTCCTGAGACACCTGTCCCTCCCGTTACTGTAATAGGCCTGTTGGCATTTCATAACTTCTGCATAGTTTCCCCTCGATTGTCTGCAAACTAGCAAAGTGCTTGTGTTACACACACACACCCCGCTCCTAAGCATGGTGTGCAAACCAGATGCACTGAAACACACAGGAACATACAGTGGTACCTCGGGTTACATACGCTTCAGGATATGTACGCTTCAGGTTACATACTCCGCTAACCCAGAAATAGTGCTTCAGGTTAAGAACTTTGCTTCAGGATGAGAACAGAAATCGTGCTCCAGCGGCGTGGCAGCAGCAGGAGGCCCCATTAGCTAAAGTGGTGCTTCAGGTTAAGAATAGTTTCAGGTTAAGAACGGACCTCTGGAACAAATTAAGTACTTAACCCAAGGTACTACTGTACTAGACCTGCCCCCTCACCACTTCCCCTGTGCCCTTCCTCCTCCTGCCTGCTTGTGGTGTAGGGGCTGAGAAGGCCTATTATTGGAGGAAGCAGGAGGAAAGTGCTTCTTGGGTCAAGTCTGTGGGAGAAGTGGCATGGGGATGCAACATTTTCTCTCCAGAAAATCTTGATCCTGCTCATTTATTTTTAAAGCTAACACTACTAATGGTTAGAGATTCTGAGTAGCTACTACCTTGAGGCAATTGAAGTGAGGATTTTGACACCCAACAGAAAAGCAGGCAGGGTTTATGTCTCTACGTGGACTAATCAGCAGGCACCAGGCTCAATTAGGCTCTTCTTTTATCTTCTAGTAGCTGAGGATTGCAGCATGGGATAACACTAATGCTTGGTACTTATGTAGTGCATCCAGGATGCAGAGCACCTGCAGCATTAAGGAGTTGCTATAAGGGTTAGTGATGAAGCTGAGTCAGTGCTGTTAATCCCCATGTTATTGACTGCCTGTGGGAGGTCTGGTATTGCCTTGGTGGCACCTGCTTTCTCTAATGGTAACCAAATCACAAACTTGGAAAGGCACCTCAAAGGTCATCTAGTCAAACCCCCCACCCCCCCGATGCAGGAAACCCACTACTGTACCAGAAATTCCTGATAGGAATAAATTGGGATTATGTATGACTTGTCTACCTGTTAAAGGTCAAAGATGTATGGGCCAGGAACAGAGGAAAGTGTTTGGGCTGTAGCCTATTTAAAAGCCATGATCCCTGACCTGGAATCATGCACATGCTAGAATTCTTGCGTGTTTCTGCAAGACTAGGAATGGAATCTGAGGCTAAGTCCTGGTAAAGGGAAGGGCTGCTGAGGCAGGTCCTGAATAATAATTTTAAAAGGTTATTTGCATACTGAGCTTCTGTTTCCAAGATACTGGAGTGAGCAAAAACACATATAAACAGATTTGAGGACTTGTATTGGCACTTAAGACACCCTGGGCTTACTGTTCAAAAAGAGGAAGAAATATATGCATGTGTATGCATTTTTTTTTGAGCAGTAAAATATGGAAGTGCATTGCCTAAGCTTGGTTCTCATCTCAGACTGCCCCATACAGTGCTGGGATAGTGTTATCAGAAGGTTCAGGGGTGGCTGCCATAGCCCCAAACACTGCTCTGTGTGTGTGTGTGTGTGTGTGTGTGTGTGTGTGTGTGTGTGGTTTCTCAACTGTTTACCCTTTCCTGCTGATGATATTCATAGGTGACATTGACACTTGAGGGCTTGTGCTTTCCTTCCCTTGGTCTTTCCATTTTTGGACTTTCTCTCTCTCCCTATTTTCTGCATACTTGCCGTGCCCCTACTGTGTTCTTCCCTCTATGTGGCCCTGCGTTCACTGCCATACAAGTTGGCACTTCACTGGGTAGTAGGCCCAAACCACGAACAGCCAGACACACTGACCCATTGCACCACAGGAGGGCAGGAAATAATAACTGTGGATCTCAAAAGGCAGAGTCTCCTGAGCAAGGATATATTTGATACAGGATAGACGAAAGCTTATTTGTGGGGTTTAAGGACATAAAAACCTTAGATGGTGCTGTTACAAGTTTTCTGATTGAGCTGGGTGTTTTGAACTTCCTAGCAAATAAGGAACCAACAACTAGTTAATCAACTGTGCAGCACCACATCAGCCTCCTGCTGATAATATCCTTCTTTAATGACATTTTCCTTACAGACAGAGGAAGCTTTCTGTTTATTTAAAGGTAGGGAAGGTGTCTGTCATTTTGAGCCCTAGGCATGGCAGTGACAGTGGCAAGTCAAAGGTGGGGGGAAACATTCTGCATGTGCCCAGACACAGTATTCCCCAGGTTCCAGGATTGAATATTTTTGAGTCATAGCTGAATTGAGACCTAAATTATACTCATTTTTCCTGTGATCCTCAGAGCTCCTTTTGTTTCGATTTTGTAGGTTTTTCAAATCCAGCCCAGTGAATACTTCTAGTTCCTCAACTTTGGTTGCAGATCCATTCCTAAATTCTGGAGGACTTGGAACCTGTTCAATGGAAGGGGGTGAATGTGTTTGCCACCCTGAGGTAAAACAATTTCAGATAGCCTCTTGCAGCAAAAAAATACAAATGAGTTTCCTAGTACGTACTTTAAAGACTTGAAACATTCTGTATACTTGACATTCATGTCCATCACAATATCCCTCCTAATGGCATTTTAAAGAGCAGATTGGGGAATCTTTGGAGATGGAAATGGAATCAATGCTGTCCAACTTGACAAGGCTGTTGTGAGAATCAGATAAGGGTTGTAGAGTGTTTTGCAAGTCAATGAAAGTGCTACAGAAACCATAGCAAGCCAGATTAGCCTAACTGATACTGGTGGTTTGCTTAAATTACCCATTCTTGTCCAATAGAAAGGGAGAAGCTAATGATTCCCCTTTAGCAAGTCTTCCCAGCTCCCCATCCTACATATAAATATAATGCAGTATTCCCCCTCTCGGTTGCCAAAGTTCTGCATTACTTTGGTTATTGACAATTGTGTCTATGTAGGGCCAGTATTTAAGGTTGGTAATTTCAGGCATGTGCTGAGATCCATGCCTCAATAAAGGGTCACTACCAACCCCTCTGCTATCTCGGCCTTTTCACTGTAAGCAACTGAGCTGCAAAAGGAGTAGCAGGACTAGCCTCCTCTGCTCATCTTGCCATCTCCTTCTGGAAGCTGTATGGATTGGGTCCAGAGGGAGAGAGCTAGCAAATGGGCAGTGGTCACAGCAATGAGGAGGAAGGGGGTTTGCTAAGGGCATCTTGCCTGCCATTTCCCAAGAT
Organism: Podarcis cretensis; assembly: GCF_951804945.1. Classification (NCBI taxonomy): domain Eukaryota; kingdom Metazoa; phylum Chordata; class Lepidosauria; order Squamata; family Lacertidae; genus Podarcis; species Podarcis cretensis. The sequence continues at coordinate 23,645,769 of NC_137182.1, read as the reverse complement.
AGTACCTCCACAAAGTCTAATAGAGTTGGCATTTAAGGTGATTCCAGGTGATGAAACTGCTGTGTGAAAAACTAGCCATGGTTTTACCAGCAATGGTATCCTGAATACGGTTGTGCTTTGGAGTAGTAAAGTGTTTCCAATACTTTGATTGTTACTCTCTCAAAAACCCTGTAAAATACGTCACTGGGCAGAACTGAGGGCAGGGGTAACCTCCTGTATGTGCTTAATGGATTTAGGAATAAGGTACTTAAAAACAGTATTTTGACATACAATAACCTGGCTAGGGACAACACTGAGATAGTGACTTATTTAAGGGCACCCAGTGAGTCAGTGATTCAAGTGGGACTTGATCCTCAGAATCCCAGGACAACCTTCCCATTGCGCTTGGATAATATCTGCCGGCTCTTAGTTCTCTGGCTTGTGGCAGAGGTCAGAATGTCCTTCCTCTTCTGTACTTCTGCAGTATAGCAACAAGGACTGGAAGCATTGTTCTATTTTTTTAAAAATATGAAAGGTTCAGGAAGCTGACTTCTGCACCAAATACTCCATTTCCTTCCCAGTGAGTGTTATAGCAGGCTCTGATATTTGTTTAATAATTTGGTTGATGGAGTGCAAATACTATAGCAGTCAAGGAACAACCTGGGGTAAGGTTTAAAGTGCTGACTTGCACTCAGTGTTTATTGGATATCCTTTTCTCTCCCTGCACAGATGCGTCCCTCTGGGATGTGGATGTAGGATGTTAGAACATCAAGTAGAAGAGGTAAGACCTTGGTCATTAACACATGTGATTACATGACACATCTCTTGTATGCATGTTAAACAAAACAAAAAACAAAAACTTGTCATTATCCAGGAAGGAGAAATTCTGGGAAGCCTTGAGTTTGACCTGGCCGTGTCCTAAATGAGGGAGAGAGATACACACTTACCAATGTCTATGCCAGTCCTTTTGCCACCTGCCTGCCAGATAGAAACCAAAGCAGCATTGGTACAGGTGGTTTTGTAACATTTCTGGACGCCATAATTTCCTGGTTAAATGTTAAATGCAACAGACTTGGGAATGGAAGAACCGTCTCATAAACAAAAGCTTGTTTGGGTCAGAACCATAAAAGATTCACGCTCCTCTGTTTGCTGTGTCATCGTCCCCCCCCCCAACTCCCACATGCTCTAATCTAAAGAATCACTGGGGGTGGTTGTGTGGAAGGCTCAGTGTGCAAGTGCTTTGGTACACAGGACTGTACACGGATCCCCACAGGGTCAGGCATGCCATTCAGTCTGTGTTCCACCCCACCTCCCACTTATTCAGCTTGCTTGTGTGAATCAGGTTCAACAGGCTCAAGCGCAAAAATCTGCTAGTATGGTACACAGTTGCTTAGTCACTGTGATTTCCCTCTGATTACCCCAAGGATTCAACTCATGCCCCCATATGCCAGCAATGGAGGGGGCTGTGCCTTTCATTATTTGCTCAGGCTGTGTGGTTTGGTGAGCTAGAGGACCTTTCTTTATTTCTTTCTGAGAGCCAGCGTGGTGTAGTGGTTAAGAGCAGTGGACTTGTAATCTGGTGAACCGGGTTCGCTTCCCCGCTCCTCCACATGCAGCTGCTGGGTGACCTTGGGCTAGTCACACTTCCCTGAAGTCTCTCAGCCTCACTTACCTCACAGAGTGTTTGTTGTGGGAGAGGAAGGGAAAGGAGATTGTTAGCCGCTTTGAGACTCCTTAAGGGGAGTGAAAGCGGGATATCAAGTCCAAACTCTTCTTCATCTTTCTTTCTCAATAAGGTTGTGGATTCAAATTCAACCAGCCCCTCCACTCCTTTCAGAAGAAGTGGGACAGAAGCGTATATACCATAGAATCTACCTATTGGAAAATGAAGGGAGAACATAATAGAGTTCTGTACATCCAAACACCATTGTTGTTTGGAGGGGCAGTTGTTAGCAGGCAGCTTAATAATGGATACAAGGAAATCTCTTCCTATAAAGAGTACTTGTTTACAGGGCTTAAAAAGAGGGCTGGACAGAGTTGGGAGGAGAGGTCTTTTAACAGCTATAAGCCTTCATCCTCAGCACCTGGTACTTGAATGCATCCATACCTCCATACCAGTTGCTGGCAACAAAGAAAGTATTGTGGTTGCTTTCATCCTGTGCTTTTCAACTTCCTGGGTGCCTCTGGTTTGCCATCACTGAAAAAAGGTGCTGAAGTAGATGTACTTTTGGTGTGATCTAGCAAGGCTTTTTTTCTATCTGCTTAAACAGTTTCTGTTTGTAGATGATGTTCTTCAGGCTAGGAGTCATTATTCCTCTTAAGGTATGGGATGAGAGGCCGTGGGGAGGAGTATTGGGATTGGAGACTTTTTAATGTGTTTTCTCCCCCCCCCCCCATCCTCATGCCCAGGAGCTGACCACTGTGCGTGTCCAAGATCCTCGTGTCCAGAACGAGGGCTCCTGGAACTCTTATGTGGACTACAAAATATTCCTCCATGTAAGTATAGCAAAGCTGGAGCTGGAAGGGGTCCAAAGAGCAACAGCTAAAGAGACTGGAAATATGGCTTGTCATCTCATATAGAAAACATGTGTAGAACAAATTCTTCTTCTAACAAAGCCATCTTCACCTAGTGCTGAAATGGCCACCTCTGCTACTTCTTCAAACTGCTGTATAAGTGAGAGTGAAGGTGAAGGTAAAGGGACCCCTGACCATTAGGTCCAGTCATGACCGACTCTGGGGTTGCAGTGCTCATCTCGCTTTATTGGCCGAGGGAGCCAACATACAGCTTCCGGGTCATGTGGCCAGCATGACTAAGCCGCTTCTGGCAAACCAGAGCAGCGCACGGAAACGCCGTTTACCTTCCCGCCGGAGCGGTACCTATTTATCTACTTGCACTTTGAGCAGGGACCGAGCAATGGGAGCTCACCCCGTCCCGGGGACCCGAACAGCCAACCTTCTGACCGGCAGGTACTAGGCGCCACCCACATTCCTATAACTGAGAGTAAACTGCCTGTATCCCAGTCCCTCTGGCAACTGCACAGAATTTGGAATAGAAGTTAACTTTGCATCGCGGGCAGGCAGAAGGCAAGAGACAGCAGGAATTCTCCTGCTATTTGTTTCTTACCTTTTCCAAAGCTCTGCACAAGTGAGACAAGACTCCAAGAGAGCCCATTAGCAGGCACAGAGGGAAGAAAGATACAGTTTCTCTTGCTTGTGATGGAGTTTGGAGAATGAAAGAGCAGGAGAAAATCTTGCTGCTTCTTCCCTTCTCCAGGCTGCAGTGCAAAGAAGTCTGAAAGAGTCATGGGTACTCTCCATTGGCACCTTATATTGGTCCACACAGCTCAGTATTGTCTCCATTGGCATGCAGCAGCAGCCTTCCAAGGTTTCAGACAGGGTTCTCCCTGCCTCTGCTTGGAGATGCCGTGGATTGAACCTCAAACCTTCTATGTAGAAAGCAGATGTTCTGCTATTAAGCTACAACCCTAATCCAGGGATTGTGCTGGTCCTTATGCTATAACCTCTGAGAAAACAGAAGCTAGCCATCTCTGGATTAGAGGATTATGTGGAGGATGGCTGGGAGTCAAACTATCTTGGGGACCTTACATGCTAGTTTAGAGGCTGGACCACCAGATCATGTAGATAAATAAGGGATGGCTAGCACAATGCACCCTTCATGTTACCTTTTTCTGCAGCATCTGACTGACAACTGCTAGGCTAGATGAATCTTTGGCCTGATTAACCCTAAGACAATTTTTATTTGGGCTCTCATCCCACTGCCTGCCTTGGCTGATCAAGTAATAATAATAATAATAATAATAATAATAATAATAATAGTCACATTTCCGAGGCCTCAGTTGTAGGTACCTCTTTGAGAGGCAGAAGAAAATGTAAGACAAACAGATCTGTTGCTAATAGTTAAAGGACATTAAACAGAAAAATGACATTCTTTTAATACCAAAAAAATCAAATGGCAAGCATGCTCTTTGCTGACACAGTCACCTGTTGATCAATGAAATCTTTAGTTCAGTCACCATAATGATTAAAAGTTTGCATCTCCAGGTCTCATGGCACAAAGTGTCTACAGTGGTATCTCGGGTTAAGAACTTAATTAGTTCTGGAGGTCCGTTCTTAACCTGAAACTGTTCTTAACCTTAGATACCACTTTAGCTAATGGGGCCTCCCGCTGCCACTGTGCCGCCGCCGCGTGATTTCTGTTCTCATCCTGAGGTACTACGTCCGGGTTAGCGGAGTCTGTAACCTGAAGCGTTTGTAATCTGAAGCGTTTGTAACCCGAGGTACCACTGTATAATGCTAGTGCGGCTTTAACAAAATGGCCAGCAGAGGGAGACAGCTTGGAAAAAGAGCCTGAGATAAGAAAATGAAAAAGGGGGGGGGGGGCGGAATCTCAGAGCAACACTCTCTCTTCTCATTATGCAGACCAACAGCAAAGCCTTTACAGCCAAGACATCCTGTGTACGCAGACGGTACCGTGAGTTTGTGTGGCTGAAGAAACGGCTGCAGAAAAATGCCGGCTTGGTGTAAGTGTGAAATGGCAATCTTTTCAGAGCCTGCTGTACCCTGTCTGCTAACCCTATGAAAAACGTCACCAGGATAGGCAGGGCCTATGCCCCAATATAGCTCTGTTGAAAATAAAACTAGTTGAGGTTTCTAAATGCATTTGTTTGAATGGAAGCCTTTAAAATGTGCTTAATGAAGAGCAGCTCATTGGGAGAGCACATGCTTTGCATGCAGAGGATCCCATGTTCATTCCCTGATGTCTTAAGTTAAAAGTGATCTGGAGTAACAGTGCTGGGAAAAGGATCCCCTGCCTGACACCTTTGGAGAGCTGCTGCCAGTCAGAGATGTTACTGGCAAGAAGGAGCAACAGCTACTCTCTGAATAAGGCTGCTTTATATGTTGATTTCTTTTGTTAGAACTTAGAAGAGGCTTGCAATTTACCTTTTGCAAAGTTCATGTTACATCTATTAACTTGCAGGTGAGCCCAGCTCTGCTACTGATCTAGCATCTGCTCTGATACTGATCTAGCATCCTGAAACCTACATAACTTTTCTGTAAATCCAGCCTGATAATTTAGTGCTGAGGACCATTCAAAGACATCAGCTTCACCTTGCAGAAATGCTGAGTTTTTCGTAAGGGGACCCGTCATGTGCTAACAGCTCCTGTCAGTCCTGTGGAAGATGTGCATCTCACTAATGTGCTTTTACCAGTTTCATTGCCAAAATCAAAGGAGTAGTGTGAGAGTTTGTTGGAAGTCATTTTCATTCCTGACAAGAGCAAAATGCAGGAGGTAGCTGATAGAACTAGTAGTTTCCAGAGGGTTCCCTTTTCAATAGTGCACAACAAGCTCTTGGAATATAGTCAGAGACTGGAAGCATCTGGAAGCATGCAACTTGACTGGAGTGTCTTCATTCTTACGCCCCCCCCCCAATCTTTCAGGCCTGTCCCAGAACTTCCAGGGAAGTCCACCTTCTTTGCAGGCAGCACTGATGAATTCATTGAGAAGCGGAGGCAAGGGCTTCAGCAGTTCCTGGAGAAGTGAGTAGAAAGTAGGAACGAAGGTGGGGGAGGGCAGAGTTATGAGCTTGGATGCTGTCATACATTTGGCAGAAATGTGGGTATATGTTGGGCTTCTCCATAAGAAAGAACGTTCCCATGAACAGTTACATTAATGTGTTCCATTCCCCATAATCTGCCCCTTTCTTTTCCCCTTCTGGCCTGGGATAAGTGCATTTAGCTTCAGTTGCACTTCTTTTTTAATTCTTACCCTGTCCTCCTGTTAAGAAGCTTTGGGTGTAAGGTGGGGTCACCCTGCTTTATCTTTGAAAGTTTTCTGTAAGGTAGCCTAGGCCAGAGAGAGACGGATGCCTTGGCCTAGGGTTACCCAGAGGACTTTATGGTGGAAGGTCTTCTCCTAGTGCAATACATTCACTTTGCTATCCTAGCTCTCACTTGTGGAGACTGACTTAGAAATGTAGTTGGAGTGAGCAGCAGTTAGCCCAGAGTGAGGGCAACATCTCCCTTCCTCCACTTGGCTGACCCCCACTGCAAGGAAGGAGCTCTATTGTGCTGTCAGGGGAAGCGCATAGCTCAGTGGTTGAGTACATGCTTCACATGCAGCAGGTCTTGGATTCAGATCCTGTAATTTCCAGGTCAGCCTGGGAAAGACTCCTACCTGAATGCAGGAGAGCCATTGTCAGTGGACAGTACTGAACCATTGGTCGGACTTGGTATAAGGCAATTTCCTGTATATCTCATGGCCCTTTAAAACTTGGAGAGTTAGACATACCAGCTCTGTGGTGCTGTCTTTCAGTATGTGGAAAATACAACATAGCAGTTATGTGTTGTGTTTCTCCTGGCCTCTACAAAGATGGTGTGCAGATGTAATCATTCAACCTGAGTATTCTCCAGGTGTCTCAAGCAATTTGTTGGAAATAACAGTTTGAGAAACATTATATCTATTTATTTTTAAAGAATAGTTATACCTTACATTTCCACTTAAAAAAAAACCTGCCACAATACCCAAAGTGACTTCCAACATGTTTTAAAGTAGTAATGGGTTAGATCAGGTTGGGGAACCTATAGCCCTGCTGTACTGTACTGTACTGTGGGATCACTTGTAGCTAAGTAAGATTGTCTTCCATGCAAAGGCATCGTGTGGAGAGTGCAGTGGGTGCCGTGCCCCTGGGCGCAGTTTTGAGAGGGGATGCAAACAGGCACCCCCATAGCAGGCTCCTTCATAGGAGCCTGGTTCTGCACCAGGAGCTGCCCTCTGGCTCCGGTGCTTGTGGCTGGCACAGCTCCACCCACAAGTCAGGCCTGACCTGGGAAGGAGAGCAGGCGAGTGGGTGGCAGTGCTGTCACCCACCCTCCTCAGCTGCGGCACACCTCATGCCCAGCGGCAGCAGCTCTCCCACTGGGTCATGTCTGACCCAGGCCTGACCCGGCAGCAGAGAGCAGAAAGAGAGTGGGTAGCAGCTTCCCTGCCCCTCTCCTACATTGAACGGTGGTGCATGGGAGGGTGCCCTCCACACCCCGTGCGCCTGCCCCAGGCAGTGCAGGCACACGCTCTGCCACTGCTTCCATGAATATGGTCTTAACAGTTTGTCTGTGGGGGCCAATTCTGGATCCGCACAGCCTTCCACAGCGGGGACATAGGTTTCCAGGTGGGAGTAGATCACGGTGAGGATTTGCCAAATGTGCCTTCCACTTAGCTCATTTCTCCCTTTCATCCTGAGTTTGTGCCTCTTCAAAGTCCATGGCGCCTTTGGTAGAGGCTGTTCTTCAACTGGAGTATTCGCAGGCCAGTGTTTCCCAGTTGTCAGTGTTTATACTGCATTTTTTGAGATTTGCCTTGAGAGAGTCTTTAAACCTCTTTTGTTTAAACCTCATCATGCTTTCCATTATTAAGTTGGGAATAAAGTAGTTGCTTTGGAAGACGATAATCAGGCATCTGAACGTGACCAGGCTGCTGGAATACAACTCCCATGAAGTCTTAACTTGATAGTGGAACACGACTGTCCCTACCATTAGGCTGAGAGGTTGTCACTTTGAGCAGCAGATGTTTGGAGGTAGACAGCCTTCACTGAACCCTATGATGGTTCTCTTTTGTAGGGCAGAGGTTTGTGTGCATTTGGCTTATCTCTCACTCCCTTAGCTAGCCTGCCAAAAGCTAAGACTTGGCCATGTGGAAGAGAAGGGCAGGAAGGGCTGCTTGATCTGGGAAGAAGTCCTAGGGAAGGCTCTCTTGTACAGAAATAATAATATAATAATAATAATAATTTATTATTTATACCCCGCCCATCTGGCTGGGCTTCCCCAGCCACTCTGGGCAGCTTCCAAAAAAATATTAAAATACTGTAATACAGAAAGCATGGTTTACCAGGCACTGTTTGCTATCCCTTTGGTTTGGTACTTACTACCTTCCATTTTCTTTTTGAGGGTGGTACAGAATGTTGTGCTCCTTTCGGATAGCCAGCTGCACCTCTTCCTCCAGAGCCAGCTCTCTATACCAGAGATTGAAGCTTGCGTCCAGGGTCGGGGCTCTCTGAGCGTGACAGATGCCATTCTCCATTACGCCATGTCGAACTGTGGTTGGGTGCAGGAGGAGGACAGCCATACTGCTTTGCTGGCCAAAGGGGACTTCAGCAGCAGGTAATCGGAACTGGGTGTGTTGGTGCAGTTTGTACTAGATGCTGAAAACTCTGAAGCGAATCTAGAATGAAAACAGTTCCCATCTGGGGGAAAGAGAGCTGGATTGGAAGAGAAAGGTCAGTATTTGAATGGGAAATCAGTTGCGTATGAGCTCTGCTCCTGTCTCTTCTCTCTCCCAGAGACAGGGCAGAAAAAGTAGAGTAGTGCCACAGTTTCCAGGAACATCATGCTTTCCACCTCCTCCTCAATCAAGTGCCATCAGCCTCTTTAATCAAGTAAGCAAGGCTTCGACATCACCAAGCAATTAACCACTGCACTACAGGCTTTTTCAGTAGTTGGATTTCATCATTTCCCATAATCTTAAAAAAACAGTTATGGTTTTGAGCCAAAGGGGGGTGAACTAAATTCTGGTCTTGAAAGCTTTTTTCTCTTTCAGATGTAGTTTTGTTGAATTTGTTATAATACGTGTGTGTGTGTGTGTGTGTGTGTGTGTGTGTGTGTTTAGTGAGGTTTAAGTTACTGAGTACAGTATTTTCTGCACTATTTTCCTGCTCATCTACAATTGTGTGCCGTTCTTCCACCTCCCGCTCTTCCTTAATTCACAGTGGTGCTTTGATGTTAAACTGGCTATGGTTCTTGACCAGTCAAAACAGCTACACCATACTTCCCAAGAGATAAACTGCAGCATTCTTCCATATCACACAGGATTCCTGGGTGTGCCATTTGAAAGTGTGGTGCTTTGTCTTTCTAAGCAACTGTGTGCATGGGGGGGGGGCAATCCTAACCATATTTCTCAGAGCAGGGGTGAGCAGAGGTCATGCTTGCAGGATCTGTTTTGGTTTTTACTAGAACCCCAAGATCTACCAATCAGAGTCAGGTACCAAAAAACCCCCATTGGAATTAAATTAATCTGTCGCCAGAAATTTGTTTTCAGTACCAGAACGGGGGGGCGGGAGGGGGTCAATTTCTTGTGCCCTCTTTCCAGCTTTCTTAATAACTGGGGTGGTGGATGGGAGTTATTTGGTTGTTGCCATTGTTAAACAATTGGAAGCCAAAAACGCTTGCTGACCTACTTCAAATCACCTAGAGCTCTCCCAGGAGATCCTGATGTGCCATCTGCCCACCTCTGTCTTAAACGATACATTGGCAGTGTAGGTGTAAATGTGTTTGGTCTGATTCCAAACCAAGGAACTCTGGGATGTATAGTTCTGTGAAGGAACCAGAGACTGCCAACAAAGTATCATCTCTCTTCCCTTCCTTCCCCTTTTTCTTGAAACCCAACCCTCCTTTTCTCTTACCTCCTTGTTTTGAAACCCAACCCTCTTTTCCAAAAGCTCTGTGGAATCTCACCCTCATTGGAGTGACATCAGCATGGAAGACAGCCAGTTGGAGAGCCCGGATTCTGAGGAAGAGGAGCCACTGCCGGTTGACTCCGTGGCATCAGCTGACCTTGTCAAGGAACAGTGAGAACAAGAAGGAAAAGGGCTTCTTCCAGGATGTGCTTGGAGCTCTGTCTCTAGCCCTTTCCTGGAAATTGCATTGCCTGTCAAAACTCCAGGGTCCAACTCCTATGCTGTAACTGGTGACCTGAGTGGGCGACCAGCCTGGACCAATGCCCGAGAGGCTGAAGCTCACGCCTAGGAATACTGCAGTAGCTGTAAATTATATGATGTAGCTCCTGTTTCTGCCGCCTGATCCTGCCTTGTAGAAAATGAGTTGGCTTCCAGCACGGGCATGTCAGCCTGTTACTTCTTATCCCACCTTCTGTAGATTTTGGCAAACAATCCTACGCAGGAAGCTGCTCAGTTTTGTTTTGGCTGCGTTCCCTTTCTCTCCCTCCTCCTTTCCATCGCTGATAGTGTTTCTCGCAGAGGCCCAGCTGTCTTTGGTTACCCTGTAGGCGTGTCAAAAACAGTTCGCCTGGGGTTGGACTTTCCTTTGTTACAGAGAGCCAGAGATCCCACCTGCTGGCTGTGGATGCCAAGCCCACATCTGGGTTTCCCCGGTGGAGCTGCATGCAGCTGGGATGAGTGGCTGGGCACCCTCGCCAGCTCATTAGCACCAGAGCTGATTCTTCTGGTTAGAGGGTGCGAGTGTTAAGAACATCGAGGGGGAAATGAGGAGGTTATTCTGTAATGCTCTTGTGTGTTTGATGCATGCAACCCATCATGTGCTCTAGAAATAAGATGACCCCTCCATACCCCCACCACTGTGTATCTTTGTGAGGGTATTAGATAATTTCCTTCCAATTGTTATTGCACAGGCAGAGGACCAAAGATCTTATGGAGATCCTCTGACTTGCCCATTCTCCTTTGGGTAGAAGATAATGCAGAGCTAAAAGAAATAGGCTCAAATAGGCTGGGAGGTCTGCATGAAACATTTCTTACTTTCTCTTTTTCGCTGTTTCTTCTCCTCTGTCTCCATTGCCTCCCAAAGTTTGGCGTACTATGAAATTAGGCTTCTGGTGATACCCATACACTTCCCCGAAAACCCTTTTTAATGAAAGTTAGGAAGTTTCTTGCCCTCCAACATCAACTCTGGTGCTTTCTGCTGTAACTTGCAGATTCAGTCTGTGGGCTTTGAGTTTTGAAATGGCAGAGAAACTCCTCAATTAAAGTGCTTTGACCTTTTTTCAGATCTCTTTCTCTCTCCAAATATTTCAGTAAAACAAACATGCAAGTAGAACTGCTATCACCTGAAAACTCTGGTCATACGTTGCTTTTAATCATTCACTCTCCCACTCCCCAGTCTGCCACCCAGTTATGACATATTTTCTTTTTAGATGTGGAACTGAGGAGGGTGCAGAAAAGCAAAAGAAGCAAGTGGTCCTCTCTTTCAAGTTCTGGTGGTGTATATAGAATGGTGTGTATAGAAAGTAATAATGGAATATCCTATTACATCCATCAACAGACAGGCCAAGTTCAGATATACATCTCACCAGTTGTTGACTTTCCAGTCATTTTGACCTTAGGATGTAAGCTGCAAGGCCCCCTTCACAAGTGGTGGTGGAAGGACACTTCCTCTTGCAGGATCTTATAGCACGGAGACCATGGGAGCATCCATGTGAGGGTGGTCAGTGGCATCTGTCTGTCCCATTTTATCGGAGTCCGCCCCCTTGAGTACTGATGAAGCAGGAAGGGATTTTGTTTCATTCATGCACACTCCCTAGCAGCCACAGATTGCAGCACAGAGAAGGAGATCCTTGCTGCAACAGGTGCACAGTGAGAACATCCTCTAAGATACTCTATATGTGAACTTTCAGAAATGTGTATACTTGCAAAAATAAAAAAGGATAACATTTCCAGTCGATGTCCATTTACCGTGCTTTGCTTTTTACCCAACCTGAGAGTTTGATTTAACCTTTTCTCTTAAAAGCAGTGCTTTAATCTGAGGCAAATGTAAAACATTGTGCAAAATGCAGTTTCCTCGTGAATAACCCCTGCCAACCTCATCCCACACTTGTAGCACCTATCATACTATGCATGGATTGCCAGTGGATAGTTCAGGTGCTTGGCTAGGGGCATGTTATAATAGGAGGAGCTGGAGCCAATCCAGGTTAAATATTATTATTATTTAGGAGACATGGGAGACTCGTGTCCCTGGTAAGGTTTTAGTTAACCTTTCACTAAAGGCATAAAAAATGGGCAGCCCTAAATAACAGGGAAGGTCTCTTATGATATTGGGGCAAACAGGAGAGTGTTTTGGGGATGGGGTGATCTGTCAGTTAGTTTTCACTTGGCATGGATATGTTTCCTTGGCTGAAAGACTGATATGTCTGGAGGTAGGAAAAGGTTTTACTGGCAAGTGGGATAGGTCATGAATCTGAGATTTTTAAAAATCTTGTAGCAGCTTTGGGGGATCTGTGGCTGTCCAGATGTTGTTGAATTCCAATTCCCATCAGCCCCTACCAGCCATAATTTGCTTAGTAAGCTGTTTTCTGTCACAAACTTGGCCTCTGCTTGTGGCATGTGGTATTTTGGATTACGTTGGTGTTGGTGTTTGGGCTGTTGCTGGATACTAGACTTTGTTTTGTAGGGATTTACACCCTAGTCTTTACTTCTAGACTATTTCAACTTGATGATTCATGGCTGCACAGCAGTTAAGAGACAAAAATCCCCCAGTTCAAATTTCAGCTTGGTCAAGAACTCACCGAGTAGATTTAAGAGATGGTATTATTCACTGGCCTTGCCTCTCTGCCTGTAACATAGGGATAATAATGCTGGCCTTCCTTACTAGGGATGCTAAGGATTAATGAGATCATGTACATGAAGTGCTTTGAGCATTTAGGTACAGTGCTATGTATCTATTTAAGTTCCTCTATATTATTTCAGCTGCATAGTTGCTGCTGCAGCATGGCTCCTTTTCATGCCCTTCTGGTGCCAAAAGAACCCAAGGTCATGTGCAAGGGGGTTGCTGATGTGCTACTTCTGACACAAGTACTTCTGACACAGTCTTGATGTCTTCTGTTAGAGTCTTAAGTTAGTGGAGCACTGTAGGAAGTAGTCATGCGGCTGAGGCTATATCAGACTAGGCACTCATTATTACTTTAAAAAATTGAGATGCGATACCTCTGGAGGCCCTCCACCCCCACCCCCAAATTTCACATCTCCTCTGCCTCTCCTTAGTTATGGCTTTACATTGCAGGGGGCTTTTGGGCCTTGTGCGCCGCAAAAGGGATCAAGCCAAATGCGCAGGTGGAGGGTGGGCAAAGAGGACTTTGAAACCTACAGAGGAAAATTCTCAAAATGTCAAAAGAAGTTCACTTCAAAAAACAAAAACAGAATAAACCTCTCCTCACTAGCCAGATGCTCACTAATGACAGCTACTCTCCTGATTGGCCGGGCTGGCTCATGAATATTGATGAGAGCGCATGATCCAAATGGCGCAGCTGTGCAACCACCTGCCCTTGCCAGCTCAGCTTTCGAAGCTTCCAGACAGTCATTCGGAGCTGTTCGGAGATTTGATTTCCCACCCTCCTGAAAACTCAACACAAGTCTTCCCTCCCCTTTCCGCATGGTGCTCTCTCTCTTCTCGAGTGTATTTGGAGAGAGATGATGAGACAACCAGTAGGGAACCAGTGCAAGTTAGGCAGGGCTTCATTTTATGCTCAGGTTCAGGCCAAAGACACTTTCAGTATCTATATTGCCCTACAGATTCAGGACAAACCAAAGTTTGTGCAATCAGTAGTAGACATGTTGTAGAATGTGTTGATGGCTTTTTGGCTTCCAAGCACACAGCAGAATGAGGTGGCAGAGTCCAGAGATGCACTTCAGTTTATAGGTGCTGGTGATGCTCATTTTCCATTGTTCCTCCATGCAAAAACAACCAACGCAACTCCTTGGAAGAAGAACAGGAACACTGCCAGGAGAGGCCTGCACTGTAAGTTATTGACATGCTAGCTTTCTCCATGCAGGGAGTCTTATTTTCTAAGTGGGGGAGTATTTTTTCCCCAGCCCCCTCCACCTGCAGTCTGAAGTAGTACAGTCCAGAACTCTTACCACCTCATTCTGTGTAGTTGAATGGCTGAGTTGGGACGGGTGTTACCTACTTGGTATAGGAAACAAGGTGCTCACAGCATGAAGAGGGAACCCACATGTATTCAAAATGGGAGTATACTAATTTATGTAGGACGATCTGTGGATAGCTATGAGCTGTGATTGCTGAATGGCACATCTCATGTTCAGGGTCGGCATATCTGACTACCAGCTGCTGAGGGCAAGTGAGGAATGGTGATCTCTTCTGCATCCTGCTTGAGAGTTTCCAAAGGCAGCTGGCTCGCCACTGTTTAGAGACAGACAGCCAGGCTATGTAGATCTTGATTTGATCTAGCAATGTAACATTTATCTTGGCATTCACTGGATTCTCATTCTCTGATACTTTCCCTCTACAACTGTGAGCTGGCTAGAGAGTCCTGGGTATGCAGAACACCTTTTCCTTCCCCATGGTGAAATGGCAGCCAGTCCCTAACAAACCTTGGACAAGGTAAAAGTGAGCCCTGGTGCCTGTTGCTTCACAAACCAAGAATTTAAATGAGACCTTGAGGGGAGATTCAGCAGCGCTGAGCCTCTGGCATGTTTGCAACAGGAGGGCCAAAGCTAGGAATGTAACACTAAAACACTGAACAAGAAACCCTCTGAGCATACTAAGTGCCTTTTAGTAGGTGTGGGGAACCTGTGGTACTCCAACCGTTTGACTACAACTCCCATCATCCTTGATCACTGGCCATGCTGGCTGGGGCTGATGAGAGTTGGGATGAATTCCATTTAATGTGTCTAGTCTCAATACAGCCGGGATTAAAAGGCAGGGATTGTAGATCTAGGCAGTAATAAGTGCAGCCGCCCTTTGCCTTTAGAAATGGTGTAGTACAAATGTGCAGGGTTGAATGTGTTAAAGGAAATGGTTCTCTGCAAGGAGTGCCACAGCAATATCAACATCTGCAGGCTTTATTTTTAGGTTAAAGCTGGTTTAGCCTCCCTGCTGTTCAGAGATCCATTTAGTTCCTGTAAGGGACTAACTTGGCCTGGAGGTTCTTTGCTTCTTAACGAGATCTTAGCTCAAGTGCTGGCTTTCCCTTCTCCTTCTCAAGGCTCCCTGGATAACTTCAGCACAGATTGTGTCTATCACACTTTCAACGTGGGCTTATTCCAAGTCCAACCATGCTGCTTGGCTATTTAGGGAGGCAAAAAATATATCCTGCACATACTCAAAGCTATTCTCTCTCAGTTCAGTGGGGTTTGCACTGGAGAAGTTGCTGGTCAGACTGCTCTACCTTCCACCTTTAATGGGAGCCCCAAAATTTGCCTCCAGAGGAGAGTGCCTCCCTCTGTTTTGTTGCAGGGTTGTCTCTGGCTTTCTGGCTCCTCCAAACTCTTGCTATTTCCACCCTTGAGGTTGCAAGCTGTTAGCCAGGTCAAGGCTTGGAGTTGCAAACATCTCTCTTGGCTTGTTTCTTTTCTTTCTTTCCCTGCTGCTGGCAGGATTTCTGGCGGAGCATCATTAAGGCTCCCCAAGTCTCCCTGCCTTCTGCTCCATTCCGAGTTTCTCTTGGCAGGCGCCTGCCCCCCTTTTTTTAAATGGAGAAAGTAATTTTTGCTGTGCCTGCCAGCAGCCTGGAATTTCAGGGTGGTGATTAGGGGGAAAGGAAAAAAGAAGGGGGGGGGAGAGAGAGAGGTTGAGTGCTGTGCCTACTGCAGGCTCATTAAGCTCAGGGTTGCGGGGCGGCAGCTGCGGATCGAGATGTGGGCAGCCATCTGAGACGCGGGAGAGATGCTTCTTTCTATCAAGGCCTGGACACAAATCCTGCACCCCTATTCTCCACGCGCCACCTCTTGCCAAAAATAAAAATGGCAAGAAAAAACACCAGGCTCTATTTGAACTGGGCTGACTGCAGATCGTCCTTTCAGCACTGGATTTGCAGCCGCACAAGCATGTGAATTAGAATATGCAGGGGAACCCTGCTACTATTACCCCCTCCCCATCAAGTCACTGCAATTTGGGTCCAATATTCTAAAATAAAGGGGAAGTTCAAGATGACCTTGATGTAGAGCTTTATTTGAGACAGTTTTGAATAGGAATCTTGACCCTGCAACATATGAGTCAGGGATAGCCAACACGCAGCCCTCCAGATGTTGAACTATAACTCCCATCGTTCCTGACCATTAGCCATGCTGGCTGGGGCAGATGGAAGTTGGAGTTTAGCATCAGCTGGATAGCACTACATTTGCCATCCATGATACAAATTAATAATGAAGATGAATGCCACTCTGCATATGCTTCAAGCGCCTTTTCTTCACAACCAAGAACCTACAATCTGCTCCTTCTAATCTTGGTATTAGAAGGGAAGGCTTCCAGGCCAATGAACATAGAAACATGGAACTGTAGAGTTGGAAGGGACCCCAAGGGTTATCTACTACAACATTAATTTGAGCCTTAGCCCACCCTTTATAAAACAACAACAACAACAAAGAAGAAGAAGTGCTACCTTGGTTTTACTGCTTGGGATACTAGCTGTAGATAGATGGGGACCTCCTTGGGCCCAGGGCTTGGTTCCTAAAAGGGAGATGAAGGATTCAGACCTTACTGGGATTTATCTCCTGTGACCTGCTTCCA
Organism: Podarcis cretensis; assembly: GCF_951804945.1. Lineage (NCBI taxonomy): Eukaryota > Metazoa > Chordata > Lepidosauria > Squamata > Lacertidae > Podarcis > Podarcis cretensis. Next base: position 23,629,506 of record NC_137182.1, on the reverse strand, counting down.
GAGGCTTATCTTACAAATGTGCAGGAGGGAGCTGGCTGTCTTTACTCATTTGAGCCACAGCGCCTTGCTAATTGCTACAATGCTGTGGAAACACCAAGAGACGCCTAGTTCCAAAATGAGAAATTCACATTTATGATTTCAAAGTTAATTAACTAGCTATGGGCAACCCTCTGCATTATCGGACTAACAGCAGTGACCAATCCTACTAGGGTGTTGCAAGGATCACGTGAGGTCCTTGAAACACTCTATAGATGTGAAGTTGTGTTACTGAGATGAGAAGAGAGCCACATTGGAGTCAGCTTGCCAGTTTGGCATAGCTAATCATTTTATATGGTGCCATAGGAGCCAACTTGGGGGCTGTAGGGGCTTCAGATTCCACAATAAAACATTTGAGGGGGCTGGGCCCCCATAAAGTTGATAGGCATTCCCACTCAATTGGTGTGTGCGTGTGCGCACGCGCATGCACTGCATCATGTAATTATGTGGGGCGGGGCTTACCTGGGCCTGCACAATATTTTATTCAAGTTGGCACTCCTGCATGGTGCCATTCCACATGCAAAGTACTTTGTAAACTATACAGTATTGCTGTTCTTTTAGGATTTTTGTGAGCAAGGTCAACATGAGTCTTATATTACAGAGCAGGGATCTGGGCTTTGCCAAAGCTCACACCATAGCTTTGGTGCAGAGGATAAAATCTATGCATGAAGAACAGCAGACCCCACATTGCAAAGGGATAAGGCATGCAGAACTCCCCGGCTCAGCTCTTTGAGATGTCCATGTAATGGGGGCTGGCAGGGCAGAAGACAAGGGAGATCAGAGGCAGGCGGAGCCAAAGTGAGTGACAAGTGTATCTATTCTGTTTCTTAGTAAGAAGGCAGGCAGGTGGGGGCTGGCTAATGATAGACTGGAGATTAGTGGAGCAGTGCTCTGCTTGCCCTTATGGTCCAGCCTTCACTGTGCCCATATATGCCAAGCTTGTGCCCGAAGTGTGAAGTAGCCCAAGCACTAGGCACACAGCCTTCTCTAGAGTGGGGTGACTGGGTGCAGGACATGATCTGTTCCCATGAGATGATAGGAAAGTTTTAAGAAAAGATTCTTACAATTACTTTGGATGATGGGAGGCAGTACTGCTCAAGTCAGTGGATCTACAGAGCAGGGGTGGCTAATCCCCAGTTTGGGGTGTGTGGTCTGGCTTCGTAAAAAAAATAAAAATCATTTCACTCTCTAAGAACCAACCAAGTTTAGGAGCAGTGGCAAAAAGGGAAACAAAAATAAGCAGAAACAATGATGTGGAGGGCACAGTGCCTACGTAATCATATCAGCCATTTCGTGAGGGAGAGGGGGTGATTACCCTTCTCAGCTGATCTGCGCTGGCCAAGTGTAAATGTGACCCATGCTGAAAAGGTTAGTTACCCTCACTATAAAGATTTCCTATGTAGTAGATTTTTAATTTTATTTTTATTTTTAACAAGGTGGAAAACTAACAGCTTCCGTCCAAAAAGCTCCTGGCTTATTATCTGTCCACCCCTATTCACATTACCACTAGGAGCTACTGTAGCAAAGTGCCTTAGAGACTTGAGTTGCAAATAGGAAGACCTTAGTTTAAATTTCACTGCAGCAATAAACTCTGTGGAAACACACTCTCAGCTCCCCACACCTGAACTATGAGGATTAATAGTACTAACCTACCTAACAAGGCTGATTCATGTGGACACAAAAGTGCTGTGTGCATGCTAAATATTGTTGAGAGCTAGTAAGCCTTGATGGGCAGAGGGAGGAGACGGATGCCAGTCATTTTGCCAATTCCCCGCCTTAGCCGCTGCTGAGGCCGCAGACCTCAATGGGAACCACAGAGAATAAAGGCAGCCCTGTGTTCTGAGTCTTGGTCATGCTAGAATATGACAGCATGTTGGGAGTGTGAGATGGAATACTGTACTGGGAGCTGATTTACAAGAAGATCAGACTGGACACAATCCACACTGAAATGAAGCAGATGTGCTCCCATTTATTTCAATAGAGATTTTGCGGGAGAACTTCTCGGTGAATTGTGCCCTTTATTTTTCCTCTGCTGGGCAACACAGTTGTGGAGAAGAGCAAACCATTTGCGGTAGGCAGCGATCCCTGCCTCCTGTGAGTTGAGAGGTTCAAATATGTCTTCCCAATTAAAGCACAGCTGTTCAGAAAGAAATGGAGAGGGAGAGGGCTGCTGGTGGTGGAGCTGCTGTCTCTTTAAAGAGCCCTTCTAGTGACTGATGAGGGTTGGAGAGATAGAGCCAGGCAGGCCCTGATGAAACACTCATCGCACAGCTAGAAAATGACTGTAATTATGAACCAGTCCCTGCAGAAGGATGAACTCCAAGTTTGCTAATAACCCCGCCAGGTGCCTCTCTCATCTCTCTCCATGCCCAAGTGGTCTCTGTGGCAGCAAAGTTGGACTTACAGAAGCTGTAGGCAAATATTTCCTAATGAGAGGTAAATCCCTTCCTTCCTGCAACTGGACCATCCTTGTCAGCAGGATTGTGTCTGTTTATGTCCTGCACCAAAGTAAGAACTGAATTGTTATCTTAAAATGTCAGACCACAAGGACCATCAAGCCTAGCACCGCCTTCAAATAACAGGCAGCCAGATGCCTTAGGGAAGCTCACACACTGAGTATGCTGAAGAAGACAGCCTCCCCCTGACTTGCTTTTTGCCTCCGGATCTGATAATTAAAAGTACAAGTGGGACTTATGCCAAAGATTCCAGCCATGCCCTTGTCAAGGATACTTCATTCCATTCCTCCTCCAACAGTGGTCAGTCAACATCCTAAAGATGGTGTGTGCTTCTGCCATCCTTTGGGTTTCTCCGAGTGTGTAGATAAGAACATAGGAAGAGCTTGCTGGATCAGGCCAATGGCCCATCTGGTCTAGCCAACCAGATGCCTGTGGGAAATCCCACAAGCTGGATTTGAGCACAAGAGCACTCGTCCCTCCTGTGGTTTCCTGCAACTGGGATGCCAAAGCATTGCTGCCTTCAAATTCTGCTGTCCTGACTACATCAGTGTTTGCTGTCAGGTGTATGTAGAAGGGATAGGGGACCTCTCTATCTGGTTCTCAGGAACTGCCCCCAAGCCATAACCCCTGTCCCCAAGCTACACCCTGCTTCAGCCCTACGTCATACCCTCCTTGAGTGTCATTGCCTGGCTGGTATGTGTTCTTGAATTTTTATAATGCCTGTCAGTTATTTCACAAAACTCCAGTTTCCAGAATATGTTGAAGCTATAACAGTTACTCAAGTTTGAAATAACTTTTTTGTAAATGTGGAGTTGTGGACACAGCTTATTACCACAGTAAAGCTAAGGATAACAGCAAATCAGAACACGTCTTGGCACAGTGCAATGTTTACTGGAGTATTTAAAAGAAAAAAAGACAATACAATACAATATAAAAAAATTACACAACACTAACACAATAAACTAAACTAAACAAAACAAAAACAGTTTAGCACACATCATACAATTTCAGTATCTTATCTTTCAGCAATTGTTTCAGCAATTCCTTTCCATCTTCCTCTATTTTCTGTCCTATAATTATCTTAACATATTCTAACCTTATTTTTCCTTTAATACTCTAATAATCTATTTATACCTAATTCCTTATAACATTTCTACTAAAGCCATTTGACTTCATTCCAACATTTTTCTAACATTCATTAATTTTGCAGTATTTCTATAAATAGTCTTTAAACTTTTTTCCAATCTTCTTCCACCGACTCTTCTCCCTGGTCTCAGATTCTGCCAGTCATTTCCGCCAATTCCATATAGTCCATCAACCTGGTGATCTTCTGTCCGATGCTCTTAGCTCTTTTCCAAGCCCCTTCTGCGAATCTTCTTTGTATTTATACAAAAACTTTACTTTGTCTTCTACTGATCTTATTTTTATTTTCCTTCCTTTAAAGCTGAAGAATAGACCTTGAGGAAACTCCCACCTAAAGATGATTTTATTCCTTCTCAGCAGGGCAACCAAATCTCCGTAGTTAGACCTAAGATCCGAAAGGTATTTCGGGACATCTTTAAAAATTTCCACTCTTGGCTGTTGTACTTCTAGGTTCTTCTGGTAGTGCCAACAGTCTCTTATTCTGTTCTTCTCTTTTTCTCCTCCTCTTTCAAATCTGAAGGCCCTCACAGTTTTAAACTCTTCTTGACCCAGATCCAAGTCCCAAAAATCAGCAAATTCCTGTGTGAAGAAGTCTATCAAACTTTCCTTCTCCAATTCAGGTAGGGCTCTGATCCTCAAATTCATCTGTTTTTCTTTAAATTGAATCATAGCAAGCGTCAACTTATGGTCATCAAGTTGCCTCTGTAAGGCTGGGACTCTCTCTCACCAATTGTGTTACTTTACATTCAGCAGCAACGGCTTTCTCCCTAGCTTCCTCCACAGTCTGCCATATCAAAGTAGATTCCTGTATCAATTTCTTGATTGTTTCTGTGTTGATATTCACCTTTTGTCCCAGATTATTTATAATTTCTGTATTTAAGTCAATTTTAATAGTTGCAGCGTCCACTTTCGCATTTGTCACATCTATTTTCTTGTTAAGCTGTTCCAGTGAATCACTTATCTTAATGCAACCGCTAAGGCCTCTTCTGTCGACATTCCTCTTGATTTTAAATATACTGTTACAAAAGCAATAGCGGAAGAAGCAGGGGGGCCTGATATTGAGGCTCTCCTAGATTGCTGCCAAGTCCTCCCAGACCTTAATGTTTTTTCAGGAATTGACTAGTCCGTTTTTTCCTTTCCATTTGCCACAACACTTAACCGATTCAAGGTCAGTCCCAGAGTCTCACAGCTTTTTATCTTGCAGCTGGAAATTCCCCAGCCCAGCTCTTGTAACAGTTTCAAAAGCTTCCTCTAGGGGAAAACAGTTTCTGTTTATATTAGTCAATAATGTCCTCTTTTAAACACAGCTCAAACAATGAAGTTAGTTTCAATTTTCAGTTACTTTTACTCCTTTTTAAAAGCAGACGGAGACAGTAGAAACAATGTATTTCTCTTATTAGCTAGCTGTCAATGAAGGTTCTAATCGCTGTCAGTGAGCCTTCCAAAGAACGTCAGTCCTGCTAGCAGCCCGTTTCCAGGGTCTGGGCGGCGGTATTTTAACTCTCTTCGCTCTCTCCCGCAGGCATATTCAGTTCACAACCCCCCCCCTCTTCTCCTGCCTCCAAGGGGGGGTTTTATGTTCTTTACTGATGGAAATTTAGTCCTTTACAATAGGCTTTCCAAGGCTTCAGCTTGCAGCCTCAATGCTTCAGTCTATTTACAAAAGGGGAAGGCGGACTTCCTGTATTGAACCTCCCCGTTACGATACCAAATTAAACTTTTAGAAATCCAATTCTCCCGCTTCAGCTCTACTCACGGGTAATTACTTTAAAATCAAATTGTCCACAGGAAAAAGTCAGCGCTCTCCGGCAACAGCTATGCGGCTTCGCTCCATGGAAGAAGCAGACGATTCGAAGCACCGCGCCGCTCACCCGTTGCTCCGGACCCCCGAAACCGGGTTTCCCCGTGAGTAGGGGAGGTGCAAAAGGTGCCTGCCGAATCCCACGCTCACAGGCTTCTCCCGCCTGTAATTTTTTGCGGGTCTCCGCCTTCGCCGTGACGGCCAGACCCAAATTCCCACGGGGCAAATTCCTCCCGATCAGAGGAATTCCGCCATTACCGGAGGCACCAACCCGGAAGTCCAGAGTATTAAACATAAACACTAAACATCTGCTGGGACTCTAAAAATGAATTCAGTACATAACAAAATAGATGACATGGGAAACAAACTGACCTTTTATATTGAATCACTCATAACCCTTTATTGAAATACTGAAAAAAAGGAAATGTGTTAATGAATTTTTGTTCATTGTTAGTTATTATTTCTCTCTAATTGCTATCTGAAATAGTTGCATTCACATGTAGCTAGCCTGAGCTCAGAAGATGTAATGTTCAAATAGGTTGAACATTCTTCACATTCTGGTTTCTGAATGTTCCCATTCTTAATGCCCAATCTGTATCCATGTTATGGAAACCCTCTAAAAGCTTGACTACATTTCAATTTAAATCAATTGTTATGATTTCCCTCTCTCAAGGAACTCTGGGAAATGTAGTTCTGGGAGATCTTAAGGCTCTAAAAGAGAATTATCAGTATCTTTCCAAAGTGGTAAATTTCCCAGGCTACGTTGGCTAAGATCTTATAAGCCATTTAGTCCCCCTGCTTGATGCAAATAATCTAAAGCATTGCCAAGAGAGTGCTTGTGTTTATGTGAAATAAATGTACATTAAATTTCATATGTTGCAGTATACATGCCATCTTTGATGTGGATGTTATTGCACATCATATGAAGAGACTTTAAAGTCTGGGTAAGAAGAGGAATCTATTTTCATGAATAGGATAGTGGGTTATTTTATGCATGTTTCAGCACCCTGGAGAGTTCCTGTTTCCTCCAGTTTCTCTACCAAACACTTGTCAAGAAGACCATGCTGTAATAACAACATGTAGCCCAGCCAAGGGCCCATGTAGCCTAGCATTCTGTCTGCAAAGTGGACAAGTAGATGTCTCGGGGAAATTAAATGGGACATGATGGCAAAATGCACCACTTGTTTGTCCAAAGCAAGTTGTAATCAATTGTATACTATCAGGAGAAAGGTGGGATATAAATGCAATAAATGAATGAATGAATGAATGAACATATTTTACTTTATTTACTTTATTTTATTTACTTTTATTTACTTATTTTATTTTATTTATATCCCATCTTTCCTCCAAGGAGCTCAAGGTGGTGTACAGCTTTCCTCCACCTCATTTTATCCTCACAACAACCCTGTGAGGTAGGCTAGGCTAGGACTGGCCCAAGGACACCCGGTGAGCTCCATGGCTGAGTGGGGATTTGAACCCAGACCTCCCAGGTCCTAGACCAACACACTAACCCCTACACCACACTGACATGAAGGTAGTCTAGTTCACATTACTCAAAGAATTGCGTTCTGCATTTTCTAAAACTGAAATTTGGTAAAATGTCAGAATTTCTGAAAACTTGCAATTTTGCTTTCAAATATGACTTAGAAGGATTATTTTAAAATCTTAAACCTCACGTCCCATTGGTAGATTCTGGGAGGAATGTGAAGCTTGCCAGATTTATACCAAGGTAATCTGATGAATGGTAGCTCTGTGTGTGCATCTCATATCCCTATCTCCCTTTCCCTTATGCTACTAGCAAGTTACCCAGGCAGAGTTGGAGGACTGAATGGGAATGTGGGAAGTACTCAGCACACCTATTTTGTGCCATGTCACTTCTGCACATGTCCACATGTTCAGACAATGATACAGGTGAAAAGGCATCCAAGCTCCTTTTAGCCCTATGTGTGTTGGCCGTGATCAAATGGGACTAGATTGCTCTCCTTGTTTCTGCCTCAGCCCACGAAAGCCAAGTGAAATTCAGTAACAGCGAATGTTGAAACAAAATCATTTGCAAAGTCCTACATGCAAATTCAAGTTAGAGGAATTTGCTTAAGGCGTTCCCCAGTTAGTTTCAGTTGAGCCATTTTGAAACCAAATGTAAAGGCTGCAATTTTGCACACAGTTGACCTACTGAGAATCTTACTTATTTCAGTGGATTTTAAGTAAGCTGTGTGCAGGTCACAGCATAGGTTTTCATCCACGAAGCACGTCCATTGGATTTGTCAACATGAAACACTATCTTTTCACATGTCATTCCTGGAGAGTGTGGGAGGGGAAGAACTCCAGGTTTGCTACCACTGGGAATTTAGATGTACCAGGTGAGCAGTTAACTACCGCCATCTTGTGGCTTCAATGACCTCTACACCTGAAATATGATGAGAAACAGCTTTCCACTGGCTGGCATCACGGTGTGGCAGATGGTTTGCAGTCTCATAGCTCAGCTATATCACACCCTGGAGGTGTAGTTTAATAAAACTCACACAACTAGATCCATTGTGTCGGAGAGTGAGGGCTCTGCCACCTTTATCCCAGAGATCCAGGTGTAGGCAGGCAACCTTCCATGCACTTGTCCTGGATGTGTTAGTTGCAACATTTATTCTGAGCCAGCAGCTCTCAAGGGTTTCAGATTGAGGTGTCTCCCAGCCCTACTGAGGGATGCCAGGAATTGACCCTGGAACCTTCAGCATGCAAAGCAGCACAAAGAATTCTTTTCCACTAAGATCTGCAAGACACTCTCCATCCATAGGCAAAGGGCTCCCGTGCACATCAAGTTTGAAGTCCAACACTTATCACTCTAGGAAATAGGAATCGCCTGCAGTGGCATTTTACATTGCATTATTAAAGCTGAAGCAGATCAGTTTTGGGTTTCCATCAGATTTTGGAGCAAAAAGCTAGATCTTGAACAAGATTGGGGCTAGGAGTTTGGTCTAAATACCTATCCATGAGTTGTAAGTCAGATGGATTTTTTTCTCTTTATATAGTATTGCTATATTTATAGCTAGCCTGTCCAACTTGTGGCCTATCCAGGTAGACAGCTAGCAGCCATGTATGACAGCCAAACAGGGGCTCAATAAACCTTTTGTCTTTGCTGCCTGCCTGGGACTTGAAGAAAACAGGTCAGTCAAACAGCTTGCTGACAAGGCTGTGAGGTGTGTTCACCTGGAATATACAGGCCTGTTCTATAGGACTGTGTGTGTGTGTGTGTGTGTGTGTGTGTCTGCCAGATTTCTTATTAAAACACATTCCCACCTCTGATGCTGCAATAAATGAATAGCAACAAAAATGAAACATTTATTTCTTTTTTACCCAGTTGTCTTTCAATCTTTATGTTTCTCTTAATGTAAGTAGCGTATATTTATTATAAGCATACTTAATATTTTAAGCATGAATAAAATCCAAATTACTCTGTTCTAAATGGAATCTCTTCAGCCTCCCTCATAACTTTTATCTGGGATTTGGGAGTTTTATTCTAATTATACTGTATTCTGTACTGGATGTTTTGGCCTTTGGCTAAATCAATAAAACCTGACTAGCTGATAAACACACACACAGACACACACACAGACACACACACACACACACACAGACACACACACACACACAGAGAGAGAGAGAGAGAGAGAGAGAGAGAGAGAGACTTCAACACAATAAACACTTTCTAATCAGCAAATGACAGAAGTATTTATTCTGAAATATTGTCAACGTTGAGTGTTCTGCAAAAGCAAGTACTGCCCCCACCATCATGTATGTGGAATGTTTGGCCACCTTCTGCTGAACAAGAGCATGTGCCAAGTGGGGGGAAAGTACTACAGCAAAAGTCTCTAGAGTATGAAGAACTCTATCTTAGAATGGAAAAGGCTGAAGGAACAACAGGAGAGGAGACTGTGCTTCTGCAGCAGATTTAATGTGGGCTGAGGACATCTCATGTGCACATATTTTTCTTAGGAATAGCAAAGAGGGGTTCTAGGAAGTGTTTCTGTTGCGTCAACAATGCAAGGGACAGGAAGAGATGAGACCCAGGTTATCTAGGAGGGAACATAAAATAAATGTGAAGATGATCATTTGGGAGGAAAAACTGTGAAAATAGAATGATCAATAAGGTGGCCAACCCACAGCCCACATTCAGCCCAGGTTTTTTGTTGCTCCGCAAAACCCTCCCACTCCATTTTTTTTTTTAATTGACAATATTTCATCAGTCTTGATGTGGACCCCTCCGTTTGTGATGTCTGGCGACTGTTGTGCTCATTGTAAATCAATCAATCTCCACAAAAACGGTCCTGGACTTGCTGTTATGTATGTCTGAAACACAAACTTCAAAAATGGATTTTCACTCTAGGTAACTAACCCACTACATCCAGCCTTAGGGTACTGCATGCCCCTCTGCTCTTGGTTCACAAAATAAGCCCTGCTTGGAAATTTCAAGTTATATGAAGAAAGCCTCCAATTTCCTTCTGGAAATGAAAAACCTACAGTGAATACAGGCAATCACTTGCCACAAGGCACCAACACAAGGAATGCTGAGCAGTTTGCCCAGGGCTCATAAACGTTTAAAGGGCCTATGAATCTAGTCCCAGACCTGGCATAATTTCCAACTCAACACTCTTGGCTTTTGGGAAACCAGCAGGGAGGGTAAATGAATGAGTGTGCAAGTGACCTGAGTGGATCTGGCACAAAGCCTGCTCACCTGCTTGCTGTAATCTCAGGACTCTGGATATCAGAGGAAAGTGTTACAGGTTTGAAGGTGCTAGAGTTTAAGGCTTGCAGTATTAAAACCAGGAAACAGCCACACTCATGCACATTTAGGACAGATCCATATGTGCATTTGAACTGTGTACTAGACACTTCCAATCCTTTAATTAGCATGTGTGAGAGACCAATTAAGTAAACTTCCTAAACTGTGTATTAGACACCTCGTGAATCGGTTGAAATTAACATGTGTTAGAAAGTAATTGAGTCAGGCAAATTTCCCTTTGAGGTGTTAGCCTAGGGTAATGAGTCATCCACACAACATGAGGATCAAAGGCAGTGGGACTTCTGCCTGTATTAAAAGAGACCAGTGTGAAGCTGGGGTGTGACTTGAGGGAGCAAGGCAAGCTGCAGGGCAAGGATGCTGATGTGCCTATGGAGGAAGCAGGACCCACGTCTATATATGTTGTATATAAACCATGTATCATAAACCATATACCATATACCATAAAAGCAAAACGCAGACTCAGGGTAAAGAGCACCAGGAGCTACCTGGAATCTCACACTGCTGTAGAGATTGGGGGTGGCATGTAAGCAGAGGCTTGACAACTATATGTCAGGAGTGCTCTGATGGTGTTTCCTGCTTGGCAGGGGGTTGGACTCGATGGCCCTTGTGGTCTCTTCCAACTCTATGATTCTATGATATTTATCATATCGCAGACTCATATGAATGTTCTTAAAATGTAACACTGGATCAAGGATCCAGCTTGTGACAGAGTAGTGGGCTTTTGCTTGAGCAGATCTGGTACCCAGGTCCAAGCAAACATGGAGCTAGCCTTGCAGTTAATTAAACAGTGGTGGCCAATTTATTGGACTAGGGCACCCAAGCAAAGTCCAAAGTATTTCTTAATTCCACTGCAGCATACACTGCACCCCACTCACATGCCTTGAGGTGGCCTTGCCTCTAAGTGTGGGGAGCAGCCAGGAAATCAGAGCTGACTCCATGCTACAGTCAAGCCAATGAGACTCTACTGCCTGTGCCACTTGTGGCACCCAGGCTACAGATTGGTCACTCATTCTGCAAAATTTAAAATTGTATTTTGACATAGTTTATTCTTCTACCTTGACTCCTACATCTTTTTAGCACCTTTGTCTAACCAGCTATTCCTCCCCTAGCCTTGCCTTGTATAAATGTGCTCCCTGCCAACACAGTACTGTATGACCTTACTGAATTCCACCACTCATAACTCAAAATTCACCTAATGAATCTTAATGCTTTCTCCTAATGTGGAGACTTCCTGGCTTGCTCCGGCAGAAAGGAGAGGCCAGAAGATGGAGCCAGAGACAATATTCCTCCAGGTTTAATCCAGGCTTATGTAAAAAGACAATCAAGAAACATTGCGTGCAGTGCCTTTTTAACAAACTCTCTGTTAATGTTTCAGATATCCAGCCTGCTCTTGGGCTGGAGAATATCATCCACAATAATGAAAGGATATGGATCTCCCCACTCACTGTTCAATTTAAGCCACATCTCACCATAACACAGCCTCAGAATTTGTTTTTGCCAGGGTTCAGAGACCTGGAATATGTCACATATAATAGAGACAGGAGTGTCTCTGAGCATGGTTGAGATTTCTTTCCTTTGCTATCTGGTATCCGGGGCTGTGCTTCTAGATCAGTAGGCAGCACTGCCAGACAGGGATAACCCTCAACAACCAACAACTGTATGATCATCTTTGTAATCCCATCCTAAAAACAACTGTCCCAAGACAAACCAGTGGTTCACAGAGCCACTTTCCCATTAGTCAACAGCAGATAAGACCTGAGTCATTACCAAGGTTCAACAAAGATAGAAAGCAGTTTATATATTATGACAATTATATTGGGCCAGCTTATATGGCTGTGAGAATATGCTATCTTTTGGAGTTGCTCACTAGTTTTCATCAGGCAGAACAGAAAGGTGGCTGATTCTCAGTTAATTACCCAACAGTTCATCTCTGCCTAGACAAAACAATTATTTGCAAAGGGAAGTAAAATTGCTTTCTCTCTATAGTTGAGAATAAGCCATATAATACCTGCCTCTCATCAATGACTAGATCTTTAGGGATCTTCAGAACCAGATAAGTTATAGAATACAAATGAGCAATTGCTGAGCTTCCCTCCATTTTCTCTTTGCCAACTGTCCACCATTTTGGAGCATCCCTTCTTTCACCTTTCCCCCCCAGCTGGTGCATTCCCTTCAACACAAGTAACAGCACCACCTCCTGGTGGTTGATTAAAATCACACTATGTGTTTCATTTATCTTAAGTGCAGTTCAGTTAACTCCAAGGCACCTCTGAGGAAGACTTATCAGCCGATGAAACAGTAATGGGTTTGGCAAGCAGCTGAGGAATGCAAAAGGAAAGTTCCTTCAAAGTTTTTGACTTGCCATGAGAAAAGGCAGCCACTTCAGGTGATGAATTTCAGGTGCCATTAAGAGCAACGGAGTGAGGGCCAAACTACATGCTAAGTGCATATTTGAATTTGTCAGTGTCTTTAAATAGCAGCTGCAGGTTTCCCTAATCTCAGTACTATGGCAGGAGTGATAGGTATTGTGGGGTGGGGGGTGGGGGGCAACAGCATTTTTCTTTTCGGAACAAATAGTAGTTTGTGAGGCGTGAAGCATTTTAATTGGAACTGCACTGCAGTGGAAAGGGTTAATCTACTCCTCAGCCTGTGCTGAGGCTCCGATTCAAATTGATCGAGGATGGGGGCTTAGCTGCTATTTAAAAACACATGCCACACATTTATTATAATGTGTAGCTTGGTTCTGAGAGACAGACATATCTGAGAACAGTTCTCTGCCAAGTTCTAGTGCAGGCATAGGCAAACATGGCCCTCCAGGTGTTTTGGGACTACAACTCCCATGATCCCTAGCTAACAGGATCAGTGGTCAGGGATGATGGGAACTGTAGTCCTAAAATATCTGGAGGGCTAGGTTTGGCCATGCCTGTTCTAGTACATCAGCCCCACTGAAGTGAGTAGCAACTATTCAAGAGCATCGTATGGAGACTGTAAAGGAGAACTGTCCAATGGCAGGCGATTAAACCTGAAGGAGATCCACCACAATCGTTGCCCAATGATATGAACTCAGTCTTGTCTTACCTGCCATTCATCTTTCCACATCGTAGGCGGGCATAAGATATTCCTTTGGCACAATCCCCACCATGCTGTCCAGCTCTCCGACCCACCAGCCATACATGTTGTACTCCTGGAATTGAAGTAAGAACAGCATTAAGTGAAATAGCTGGATGAAGGGCCTTGATGTCATGGGCTTAGACTCCTGCCACTGTCACAGAAGATGAGTTTGGATTTGATATCCCGCTTTATCACTACCCTAAGGAGTCTCAAAGCGGCCAACAATCTCCTTTCCCTTCCTTCCCCACAACAAACACTCTGTGAGGTGAGCAAGGCTGAGAGACTTCAGAGAAGTGTGACTAGCCCAAGGTCACCCAGCAGGTGCATGTGGAGGAGCAGAGACGCGAACCTGGTTCCCCAGATTACGAGTCCACCGCTCTTAACCACTACACCACACTGTCACAGAACTTGTAAGAACATAAGGGCCTCCTGGATCAGCCCAATGGCCCATCTAATTCAACATGGGAGCCACACACACAAGCAGCCTGAAAGGTTACAGCAAGACTGCACTAATTGTCATTGTAAAACATACATGTGCCCATCATTCTGGGTAGTGGCGGGATAAATTGCAACATACTCAGCATTAGGTGCCACTTGGTGTTGATAGAAAAGTTAAAGTGCTTAATGGATTGTGTCCAATGAGCATAGGATCACAGAATTGTAGAGTTGGAAGAGGGTCATCTGGTTTCCTCTTTACCAGGTTAGACATAACCAATTCCCTCAACCCTTCCTCTTAAGGCTTGGTTTCCAGACCCCTGATAATCTTGGCCGCCTTCCTCTGCACACACTGTAGCTTGTTAATATCTTTCTTAAATTGTGGTGACCACAACTGGGTGCAGTACTCCAGGTGTGGTCTGAAAAGAGCAGGACTATTCCTTCCCATGACTGGGACACTATACTTCTGTACATGCATTTAAAATAGCAATATGAATTATTATTTCTCATTTATTTATTTTTTTAACTTTTAATTTGATGTAATTTTGGGTTAGCTGCCTTGGACACTGTAGAAAGACAGGATATAATCAATTGCATTAAAACAATAAAAATACAACTGTCAAAGGCCTAACATATAAAATAAACCTGTTGGAATAAAGCAGCATTAAAGCAAGAGTCCCAAATGCTTTGTATTTCTCCCTTCACAAATGCTGCACCAAATAAAACTACTTTTAACTTACCATAACATTTAAGAATACAGTATTAATATTCGTAGATAAGATTCTCTGTACATATAAAGGTTTGGACTAGGCTTCTGCCTGATGCACCAGTTTTCTAATGGGAAAGGGTTGTGTTTGTTTTTGCATATTCTTCAAACTGTATTCTTCCGCCTGCAGCTTGAAGTGGAAGAGTTCAGAAAAATATCTACCACTTAACCCTGTTGATTGTGCAAACTTGTCCATACAGAGCCTTTTGCTGCAGCACCCAGAAGAACTGAAAGTTCTGACAGAAGTTCTGTTTTGGCTGTGGAGAACCCAGGACTGTCAGCTCTCTGGCCAGTGAGTGTGGCCATAGAGTCTTTGCCCTTCCCTTAGCGGTGGAAAACATGATTCTAGCAGCTGTTGGCCCACCGGACACTGGGTGAGGCAGAATGTCCTACATTTTGCTCCTTAAATAGCTCCAGGGATATGTGAAGTAATAGTAAAGTAGAGTTCCTCTGAGCACATTCAGAGTGCTTTCTTCTCTAGAATAACCTCTCTCATGGACATGTTAGGAGCAAGACGCTGCAAGCTGAAGGGTTTCCAGACAAGTGTCGCAGCATTCAGTATAAAGGCTATGGGTTGTTTCACACAAGTATGTTAATCACTTGTTGACTACGCAGCATCTAATGGTGACATGCATGGCGAATGAGCCATTATAGATTAATCACCACAAACATCTTTCATATCACCTGATGTCAGTTCACGCACAATGCTTTTCAGCCCAGAGTCAGTTCACACATTCTGCTAAAATAGCCAAGTACAGAGTAATGAAGTGATGTAGATGTGTGTGTGAACAAGCCCAAGGCACCAGGAAAAAAACAGAGAAAGGGATACTGTGCCAGATGGATGTAAAAGGCAAAGACAGAGACCGGACCCACCTTCTTCCAAGCACTGCCTTGGCCTGAGCACTTTGAGGTATTTTAAAACAATTTCGGCTTTGATGGATTGCTGGGGAGCCAGCGATTGTTCATAATCAAAAAAGGAAGAATGGAATGCAAATGAGCACAAGCCGAGAACCATCGGCGCCGGGCGCTTTATTTCCCTGTGCTGTGCCAAAAAGAATTAAAACAACATTAAACTCCCAGCAATAATGTTTAAGCTCTCGTTTCCGAGTGCCAAATTGCACCGCTCTGGATCATACAGATGTTCGTTAATTATGCTAATTTTTATTAAACTATTAAAATGGAGGAAGTTGCACTGGCAGAGCCCCGGCCCGAGGTGAACCCTGCCTTGCGTCTGGAGGTGCTAATTTGCCAGCTTCCCTCCATAAGCTGCTGATGCTGGAGGTTTGGGCTTTGCTTAGCGAGGGGGAATTTTTTTGTATGGGGTGATGGAGAGGATGACTTCTTCAGCAGAAAATGTTGAAACAAATTCCAGTGAGTGCTAGATGCTAGACCCTTTGGACCTGCACACATCCATTGATCCAGAGCAGGCTTGACCATGAGGACAGAGGAGGTAGCTGTCTGTGGTGGCTCAGTTCAAGAGAGGCTCCCCATGCCACACCAGCAATTCTGAGTCCAGGCTCTTAACCCTCCTTTTGTGGTAGCTGGCTCCCCATGGAGAGTGTGCTCCAGGACCTGTGCACTGTAGCTTAGAGTTAGCAGGGGACACCCCTGACTCATGCCAACAAGGGCAGCAAGAATGCCGAGTTTGTCCTACAGCAATCCAGCATTAACAAGGGCTTTATTATTATTATTTTGCAGGAATGTTTCAGCACTGTTGTAACATCTCTAAGCTCTGTAACTTTGAGGTCAGCATCCCAAGCAGAGTTCAGTTTCAAAAATGATAGTGGATTTTGGGGAATATACAGAGTTAATTCCCAGCCCCTCTCCTGGGCCCAGGGTAAAAGGCCTCAACAAAAGGATATCCTTGGCTAAAAATTTACATCCTTCAGGTGTCCTGCACTCCCTGATTCATAGGAGTACTGGTATGAAAGACAGGTACACTGAAAGACTGTCTAAAATTGGTGTGCTGATTAGTGAAATCAACTGGAGGCATGTAGTATCAAAAATTAGGAAAATCTGTAATGTTCTTGGCTTGAAGTCTGAACTGTGGCCTAGGAAATGGGATCACAGGATTTCACCTTACCTGCGCTGACTGCATGAACTGAAAGAGGTGTGTGTGTTATCCAAGATGTGTATAAGGATCTCAAGAACAGAACAGAAGCTTAGGGCAGGGGTGGCATCCCTGCCGATTAAAAAAGATGAAGCAAAAATATGCAAAGGAAGTAAAAATGAAATGCAAAATTTCTCTCCCCATCCCTTGGCTCCCAAATTTCTTGTCAGCAGCAAAGCTGAAACAGCTGCATGCGGATCAATCTTTCCTGGGCGTGGGGGTCCGTGGAGGGATTGCACATGCACAGACATAGAAGAATTTATGTTGCTGATGTACACCAACTAATAGGAAAACAATATCTAAACCTATGGGAAAGGACATATAAACCAAAATAGGATGCCGACAAGCGACAAGGGGGACATTTCTTGGCTACTCTCAGCCTTCTCATGCAGCTGTTTTACTGCTTTTCGACAGCGTCACGGGTGTCCTTTGCATGCCTCCTGTCTCGATGTCTGGACTCTCTCTACCGTGCCACAAGAAAATGCCTTAGCAAGCAGGTAGCGGCAGGGGGTAGGGGGAGTAAGACTGGGAGGAAACAGCAGGCAGCTCTCGTAAGCCGGAAAAGAGAATGAAGACCCCTGCTACAGAGTCGCTCGCTTTTAATTTCCATCTGCCCCCATCCCCACTGTTTCCCTATTTGTAGAGCGTTCTGCATGACAGCTCAGCAACTACCCAAGATGACCACTGATACGTCTTTGAGGGGCAAGGCAGAAACAGCCTCAGGGCTGCAGCGCTCTTTTGCTTTCTGTATAAAATATGTGTGCATGTATATTACTGGGGTGCAAATCTAATGGGAAGTTATCACCCACTGAGTTCTTTCTCGGTAAGCCCAGATGCAGCGGCTGGTTGCAGTTACTCAGTGGTCATAGGAATATAATGAATGTGCTTTATACTAAATCAGACCTTTGGTCTATTAAACCCAGTGCAATGTACTCTGACTGGTGACGGCTCTCTAGCAAAGGTCCTTCCCAGTCCTACTCTGTGAGGTTTTGTAACTGGAGATGCCTATGCCTTGGAACAAACTTGTTACTTTCTGCATGCACATGACATGTTCACCTGCTGAGCTAAACCAAGGTAAGACTTGCTGCTTGTTAAAAGCTAGTTTTAGATGTTATATATACCCCACATGCAGACAAGGAGAAGCCCCTTTATGTGTCGCAAATGCTTTATGCAGGAAGAGTGATGTTTAAAAGATCCTTACCAAATGCGTATCCCTAACCACAAATAGCAGGAACATGCTTCTGATTCTGGCAGCAGCTTTTACAACTCCTACTCATGATGGGTGAAGTGCATTTAGTGAGTATTTTTAATATTACTGTTCAGGATCTCATGTGCATTACATGTGCAGCATCTCCGTAAGTAAGCATTTCCTGCAGGCTACCTGTCAGCGAGGCAACACTGAAACAGGCTGTCATTTGCAAATAATTAAGAGCAAAAATGAATTTGACTCTCTCTCTGTGTGTGTATGTTCAAGCAAGTTCTCCTTGCTACAATTTATTTCCAAAAATGTGAATCTATATTCTCCTAATTATGGTTGCACTGGGATTTAGAGCTAAGCTCTTGCAAAATTCATCCCACTTGCATGAGCTGCCAACATCACTGACAGTGGAATAAGTGAGACAATTTGCAGAACTCTGAACTAAGCTGTTGACGGGAACAGCAAACTACAATATGGCCACAGATAAGATTGACAGGGAGGAGGAAGGCTGGGCTGAATTCCTGGTCAATCACCAAAGAGGTTGGTTAATTTTTAGGAGCAAGAGGTGTCTGGAATAAACACTCAAAGGAATTCCTTCCTTCGGTCCCAGAAGTGTATGCATTGGATATCCTGTGGTTACTCAAAGTATACAGTAACTACATGTTATGAGAGACATAGTGTTGCTATCCAAAACAGCAGTCTGGTTTTGAGCTCTCCCCTTCCTCCTCCATAACATGTAGTAAAACTAACAGCATGTTCTGATACCATCATCATGTTGCATTTTTCCTTGGCACTGACAACCAGTGATTTATCTCTATTGATTTATTGCAATTATTTATATTCTGCCTTCCAGGATGTGGCAAATCCTTCCATGATGTGAGGAATTTGATGTGAAGCAATGACGAGGAAACACGCAGCACGACATCAAGAAATTGGCTACGTTTTACTACATGTTACAGAGCAGGGAGAACTCAATACAGAACTTCTGCTTTTGCTGGTAGCCCCGTATTTCTCATCATGTACAGCTCTGCCCTCACTATGAATGGAAAGAATCACTGCACATGCTCAGAGGCACTCTTTTTCATCTACTTAGTTTTCTCCAGAGCAGAGCCCCGGCACCAGGGCCGGCCCACACATGAGACAAGGTGAGGTGACGGCCCACTGGGGCAGCAGATCCCAATGTTGATCTCCCCCCCCCACCTTTGTTCCTGATGTAGCTCTTCCCTCGTCCCTTCTTCCCTAGTGGGAAAGGGGTGCTATTTTGGGGTCTGCCTCAGGTGCCAAAATGTCACGGGCTGGCCCTGCTTGGCACGGAAAATAGATTCTGGGGCTAATACATCCTATCTCCCAATTAAGCCTCGGGGTTTGGAGGCAAACTCTTTTCTCTATAGTGAGACATTACCTGTTCTAAAACAAAAGGCTGGCTCCACACCCCACCTTGCCAACGCTGATCTAGCAATATTTACTCCTCAACCCCAACTTAGCTCTAGTTACAGTCCAAGTGCCTCGTAAACAACCCCGATCCTACTTTGGCGATGTAGTTAATCAGCCCCAGTCGCTCACAGAAGATCAATGGCGGGATGATGGATGCCCGAGGAGAAAAGCCAAAATCAATCACAGGCTTATCGGTATATGATTGCTTGGCCCCATTATTAGTGCCGGAGCATCATACATTATTGTTAGTAAAATGGAGGCCTCTAATTCATAGGTGAGCTGTGTCACGCATTATTGGAGGGTCGCTTGACATGGGAGGGTTTTATATTGGGTTGCTGCAGACATCTGTTTACCTCAAAAACTGGCCCAGGGCTGAAAGCTGGCTCAGAACAAAATTTAGGGCTTAACACTGGAAAGGAAGAAACCTGAGCACAGTGGCTAGTTTTTGAGAATGAAAGAGAGGTGCTAGGGTCTGAATGCCCCCCAGGAAGCTGCAGTGACAGCTCAAGACGTTTCTCCTGTGCTCATGTGCAGCTCCCCCCCCCCCCCGTCATTTCAAAAGGGCTTGCATAGAGAAACTTCCCTGTAGGTAGTGCTCTATGAATGAGACCTCTCTCTCTCTCTGTCTCTTTATTGCCCCAAACCTATTTTCTGAGATGACAGCCTTACGTTGCCTCATGGACAGGCAGAAAGTCATGACGTGGCCTCTGCCATGGAAGTCTAGCCTTCTTAATCCTAGATATCGGGGCAGGAAGGGGCCCCATCTCTTCAAAGAAGCTTGTACTTTCCTTCCATTTCCTCTGGGATATCAGGAACTCCTGTAACTAGGGAAGGACTTGCTTTTGTCTTCTCCCAAGAGGAGAAGAGTGTGGAACCTCACAGTGTGGAGATGGGGTGCAGAAGGGAGAGAGAAGATCTGGGAAATTACAGAGTGGCCAGTCTGACTTTGATACCTTGGAACACACTAGAACAGAGGAAAAAGGAGTCAGTTTATAATCATCTATGTAACAATGTAGTGATAAGTGATTTTAATTGGGTTATAAGCTTAGTGGATTGTGGGAATGTAGTGGACATAATTTATCTTTATTTCAGCAAAGCATTTGATAGTTCCCCATTATATTTGGTTAGCAAACTGGTTAAATGCAGGATATATAATAATACCATCAGGTGGATCCAGAGCAGGAAAAATTGAGCATGTTCATCAGTGGTTTCTCATCAACCTGGGTCATGTTTTTGAGCATGGTATCACAAGGATCTGAGCACAAGCACACTATTCTTTCCTGTAGTTTCCAGCAACTGATATTCAGAAGCATTGCTGCCTCTGACTGTGAAGGCAGAGCATAGCCATTGGGGCTAGTAATCACCTTTACAGAATAACTGGGCACAGTACTGCAGATAAGGTCTGACCAGTGCAGAATAAAATGATTTTTTTAAAAGACTTGGAAACTATGGTGCTACTAATGCAGCCTAAAATTGTATTATCTTTTTTTTGGCAGCATCACACTGCTGATCCATGTTCAGCTTGTGATTGATTATAATTCTGAGATGGAATCAAATCTTTATTATTATGGTCAATGACCAGATCCTGAGATCCTTTTCGTATGCCTGCCAAGCCAGATGTCCCCCATACTATCCTTGTGCATTTGATTTTTTAAAAAATCGTCTATATTGAATTTCATTTTGTTAGTTTCAGCCCAGTTTTCCATTGGCACCACACTTTTTAAAAGAATGCAGACAAATTGGAACAGGTTCAGAAGAGGGCAAAAGTTGTACAATGAAAGGTTGAGGGAACCGGGTGTGATTAGCCAGGTGAAGAGAAGACTGAAGGCAGATACGAGAGTAAACTTCGAATCTGTGAAGGGTTCTCTTATAGAACAGGGTACTTACTTTCCACTGCCCCAGTGGGCAGGACTAGTTCTAATGGGCTTACATTACAGATGGTAGATTTCAGTTAAACATTAGGAGAAACCTCTCAACAATAAGCACAGATAAATGAAGACCAGGAATCCAAGGGACCTAATGAGACCCTCCAGACTTTTCTATCTGTTCCTTGGGACTTTTCCTAGGTCACACCTCTTAAAGGCTCTGCTCTGCTGGAGTGTGTTTTCCCTTCAGACCAGTGTGCCTGATAGACTACAATATGGATATGCAGCAGCTCTGAGAGCTTTAAAGGAGGTAGAGGGACATGATTGGTTTTCTGGCATTACCTGATTCCATGGACCAGGAATGTGTTATTTGCATCTTGTGTGGAATTCTCTGAAGTTCCTTCCTCTGAACAGCTGTATGGGTGATGCATTCCTGTTATAATTGGTGCTTGAACGAGTGCTTAATTTCTGACTATATGTGATTATTTCTCACAAACACCTGTATCTCAGAGTAAACTCAGTTGTTTTAACTTCTAAGTGCTGAAGTGAAGTGCTGGCGGACAAAACACGTTCTGTAAACTAACACTGGACATATCTGGAGAGTGCTTAGTTCAATATGGGCACTTCACATCAGAGTTGTGATTAGACAGTTGGCAGGCACAAGTGTCACTGATCATACCTTTTCCTATGGATACAAAAACAATTCAGTGGCACATAGATTCCCCCAATGATTCATACCATTAATGTTATATCAAGTCATAACATTAATGTCATAACAGGAGTGTATGGAGTGTTAGGGGAGGGTACTGCTTCTGGTGGGGAACATGTTGTGCTCCTTCTGGGGTAATTTATCCACCTTTGGTCCCCGCCCTGCACTCAGCTCCCACCTGTGGCTCCTAGAAGCTGTCAGCATGTGACAGAGCCAGGGAATGGCTTTGACTAGCCAGCTAAACCAGGTAAGGATAGCTGAAGGGACTCAAACCCTCGGTGGTTAGGGACTTGCATGCGAAGCCAGGCTCTGGGGAATTGAGTGGATAAGACCAATAGTGGGTCCAACAGTCAAGAAAGTGGCTTCCGCACATGCTGTAGAGGGAAGTGAGGGGCAGATGGACCTCGTCAATCTGGGAAGGTAGCCCATCTAGGAGAAGGAAAACTCTGATCCTAAAACTTTGTTGCCTTGCAGGACATCTTCGGGAGAAGAACAGGCTAAGGAGTAAACACTACACAAATCCAGAGTGGAGTCCCTAAGACAGTTGGGTGGCACTTCGTATGACTCCTTCTGGCAACTCCTGCAGCCAACCTGGTGCCAAACATATTGCTATGCTTTCCTTTGGACCACATCAGCGAGGCTGAGAGGAGGGTCTTGTCATCTTGGCAGCTCAGGACCACCATACACACTGCCCAGGCTTGCACCCCGGGGAGCTCACTTCAGTACTGCTAACACAGCAATTTCACCCCTGGAGGCACACTCCATTGTCTCTTGGGAGTGATGGATACCAACAGCCAAGTCACAACCTGAATGGTAGACATACGTCACAATAGTATTACTACTACTACTACTACTACAATTTATATACCACCCTTTATCAAAAAATCCAAGGGCAGTGTACAACATTAAAAACACCTTGCCACTCTGGGAACCTCAGTAGCTGAAGGCATGGGATATAAATTTATTAAATAAATAAGCAACAAATTCATAAGAAAGCTCAGTGATCAGCAATACAAGATGCTTTAAAGAATGGCAGAAAGCTATTACTAGATTTATCTGGCAGGGGAAGAAACAAGAATAAAGTATAAATTACGGACAAATGCCAAGGAAAGAGGTGGATTCTCCTTACCAGATCTGAGATTATATTTTGAGGCGTCTTATCTTTGCTGGTTAAAGGAATGGATATCGCTGGAAAACTGTTCCATATTAGATCTTGAAAGTCATGATAACAGATATGGCTGGCATGCCTATTTGTGGCATGACATAAAGCTTTTCTGAATCCCGTTATAAGGAAACCAGTGTATGAAGTATGGGACAAATATATAAAAAAAACATTGGAACACAAAACACCATGTTGGCTCTCCCCACTTGAAACAATATTGGTGAAAAAAAGGAATATGAGAAATGATTGGGCAACATATTAAGAATTATTAATAGAAGTAGTTCAAGATTTAAAATTAAGGAGGTTCAAAGATATGAGAATTAGTAACTGACTGGTTGCAATCAGTGGTGTAGCTAGCCACTCGCGTGCCTGGTGCAGTGGTGTGTGTCCCCTGCAGCCAGGGGCAGCACGATCTGCGCTGATGGGGGCAGTGTGACCCACGCTGATGGGGGTGGGGCCAGCCTCTCTGATGCTTGGAGCCTCTCTGCCGCCTTCCCCTCAGCTGTAGGGCAGCTGAGGGAGAGGCAGTAAAGGTAAAGGTAAAGGTACCCCTGCCCGTACGGGCCAGTCTTGACAGACTCTGGGGTTGTGCACCCATCTCACTTAAGAGGCCAGGGGCCAGCGCTGTCCGGAGACACTTCCGGGTCACGTGGCCAGCGTGACATCGCTGCTCTGGCGAGCCAGAGCCACACACGGAAACGCCGTTTACCTTCCCGCTGGTAAGCGGTCCCTATTTATCTACTTGCACCCGGAGGTGCTTTCGAACTGCTAGGTTGGCAGGCGCTGGGACCGAGCAGCGGGAGCGCACCCCGCCGCAGGGATTCGAACCACCGACCTTTCGATCGGCAAGTCCTAGGCGCTGAGGCTTTAACCCACAGCGCCACCTGCGTCCCACGGAGAGGCAGTAGGCAGATGCAAGTCCCACGTTGCCATTTCAGGCAGTGCAGAACCTGCAGGCGCCTAAGCCACCATGTCACTCCTAAAAAGTTTTGTGAGCCCATTTTTTTTTTAAAAACCCTCATTTTATCAACCCCCCCTCAGTGATGACACCCAGGGAGGACTGCACCCCCTTCCTCCGCCACTGGTTGCAATATCACCAGCTTAATGAACTGTTTAAGTTGGACAAAAAGAAGGGTTTTCTAAAAATAAAAATAAAAAAATCACATGTGGTGGTCATGTAAGATGTAAAAGACTTCTGGGAAATGATATGTAATGAATTGAAAAAAAATGTTGAAAATAACTTTTCCTAAGAAACCCAAAGCTTTTCTCTTAGGTATTATAGGTCCAGAGATTCCGAAGGACCAGATGAAACTATTCATGTACATGGCCACAGCTGCCTGGACTCTGTTAGCCCAGAAATGGAAAGATGGTACAACTCTGAGCAAGGAAGTGCCAGATAAAACTGATGAACTATGGCGAGATGGCAAAACTTACAGGAAGAATTAGAAACCAGGAAGAAGTGGACTTTAATAAAGGATGGGAAAAGTCTATAATCTACTTGAAAAACTATTGTAAACAATTACACACTTTGGTAGTTACAGATAGGTAGCCGTGTTGGTCTGTAACTACACTTTGGTAACTACACTATCTGTAACTACACTTTGGTAGGATTGACAGAAAAGTTGTGGTAAAAATTTGAACTATGGAATGATAAAGGATTTATAAGAACGGATTTATGAAAGAGATGCAGAGGGAGAAATCATAATATTAAGATTGACAATGGGGCGGGGAGGGAAGTCAAAGGGGATTTCATGTTTATGTTCTTATTTTGTTTATATATGTAAAATAGAAAATGCAAAATTAAAATAAATAAATAAATAAATAAATACAAAAGCTCAGGCGAGTAGCCTTCTCTCTCTTGGTAAAGGTGGCATACTTCAACTGCCCTTCATAAATCCTCTGCCCACGCCTTTAAACACATTCCAGTTTGCTGCCTTTCTTTCTTTCCACGTGTTTACATTCACCACTCCGCCTCCTAGGCTGGTTCTTTACGTATTCAAACGTTTCTTCCCATAAATCACAATTAGTATGAATTATTAAATCTACACAACATGCACAACCATCCCATATTACTTCTTTGCTATTAATGTAATCAGAACACTGCAAAACTCCCACAAGGAACTTCATGGGATAGAGGCAAAAAAAGTGTGCAGTTAATTTCCAGGAGGAGGCAGGACAATTTGGGGATGAACACTGGAAGCAGAGATGTCTTGTAATAAGGTAAGCCTTCCTCAGATGCCTGGTTTTGGCAGCTCCCATTCATTTCAATCAGGCATGTACAGGACAGCTTCCCAACGGGTTATGCCCTTGTTTATTATGAGTGCAAGGGCATGCCAGTTAGATTTTCCACATCAGGCATCAAAAGATGGTGGACTCATTCATGAGAAGGAAGACAAAGAGTACACAATAATGTCTGACTTTGATTGTTTTCTTAAGTTATCAAAAGCTCCTGACCATTAGGTCCAGTCGCAGACGACTCTGGCGTTGCGGCGCTCATCTTGGATTTGGATTTGATATCCTGCTTTATCACTACCCAAAGGAGTCTCAAAGCAGCTAACATTCTCCTTTCCCTTCCTCCCCCACAACAAACACTCTGTGAAGTGAGTGGGGCTGAGAGACTTCAAAGAAGTGTGACTAGCCCAAGGTCACCCAGCAGCTGCATGTGGAGGAGCGGAGACGTGAACCCGGTTCACCAGACTATGAGTCTACTGCTCTTAACCACTACACCACACTGCCTCCTTGCTTTACTGGCCGAGGGATCCGGGGTACAGCTTCCGGGTCATGTGGCCAGCATAACTAAGCCACTTCTGACGAACCAGAGCAGTGCACGGAAATGCCGTTTACGCCACCCACGTCCCTAGGTACCTAAATATGGTTACCCTAATGCCTCAATATGCTCTTGATAGGGGCTTGTGGCACTTAGTTGTAAACTCAAAGGTGAGAGAGGTGAGATATACCAATGCAAGAGGAATTGTGTTTCGCAGGGAAATGTTGAGGGGGAAATTTAACATAATAAAATTTAAGACTTAAATCTTGATGAACTTTAAGGTAAAAATGTTTGGTATCAACTTGTCAAGTCTACCACTTTTTTATCAACTTGTTCGGCTTTTCACAAAATTCCTTAAAGCCAACCGCATCAACAAATAAAATAAAAATTAAAAAAATCATTTGTTTTTGTAATGATGCTTGAATTAAGAGAATTCTGCTCCCCTACCAAAGTGTAAAAGTGCTAGTATATTTGCCTTTGTTTCCTGCAGACAAGTGCATTATTTAAAAACAAGGAGGTTCCCCCGCCCTTTTTCCTTTTCCTTGAACTTCTATTTGGGGGAAGAACCTTGTGCAACTGAAAAAAACTTGTATGGTGGATTGGGATCGGTGGTTTCTCCTAGCACTTTGTATTATTTTACTTGCCTTGGGAATTTTACTTGCCCTTTGGGAGAGTGACAGACTTGATGACCTTCTGGTCCTTCCCAGTTAAAAGAATTCCATGATTACTTATTAGTTCTTCTTATGTTTGCAAAGTGCTTTACAATCCTAATACCATTTATCCTCCACCCACCCCATTAAAAAAAAGAAAAGCATCCAAGTTCAGAGACAATAGCTTGGTTACAGCATTTCTCACCCTCTTCCTCCCCCCTCCACAATCACCCCAAGCCAATGGGATCGCAAAAATCACGTGGTGCTGCCATATTAATATTTATTCCATAAAAGCGTGGCGGCTTCTTACCACTCCGCTGCGCCGCTCTGACCGCAGTGCCAACCCTCAGGCACCGCAACACAATTTGGAAACAATGTGACGGAAATGTTTAATCTGTGCAGCCCATCTGTGCTGCGTATTTCTCCACATCTCCCCGAGAGAGGCGCCTTTGAATCTCCACACTGCCTTTAATATTCTCCTAAATCATTCCCCCCACTGCACTTCAAGGGCCATTGCTACAATTTCACAGGTTCATCGAAAGTGCACCAGGGAGGGAGGGGGGATGTTCCAGGGTGTGTGTGTGGAGGGGGGGGGAGCAGGGGTAACAGGGCATTTGTTACTTGAGATTTTTTTATTTCATGTTATACTAATTTCCAGGGATTACTCTTGCTCGTGCCCTTTGCAAAGAGGCAGGGGGTGGTGGGAAACACACCCCAAATAAAGACATCAGGCAGCTGGCATGAGTAAGGTTGCTTTTAAAGAAAGCTGGTTGAAACAGAGGGAAACATTATTCCCTAAGAGTCCAGCTCTAATCAGCTTTCCAATTTCAGGCCATGGGGCAACTGTCTGTCCTATGAGCTTCAATGGGGATGCCTATGATGAACTGATTTGGCAGGTCCCATTAAGTATATGAAGAAAATCACTTTGTTTGTCATTCTGAGATTTGGAGATCCGTGGCCCCATAGCTGTCTAGGGCAGCCACTACTGTAGCAACTTGCTCATGTAAGCCACCAGACCAATACAAGCCTCATAGGCGCCCATGTGCCAAACCAGCACAGAGGTCTGCTACACTGGGTATGCATAGGCCAATTGTTTAGGACACAACAGCATTCGTCCAGCAGCACAGTACAGTGGTACCTTGGTTTACGAACTTAATCCGTTCCAGAAGTCTGTTCTTAAGCAAAAGTGTTCTTAAACCAAGGCGTGCTTTCCCATAGCAGCGGGGGACTCAACTTACAAATGGAACACACTCAACAGGAAATGAAACATGTTCTTATTCCAAGGCAAAGTTCACAAACCAAAACACCTACTTCTGGGTTTGCAGCGTTCTTAATCCAAGTTGTTCATAAACTAAGCTGTTCTTAAACCAAGGTACCACTGTAATGCATGTGTGATCTCATGCATCATTTTACAGTGAGGCTCAGAGCTTGCACACTGTCTACTTTTCAACCTCAGATCCAGTAGAACATCCACAGTCACCTGCTATTCCATACTTCCATGAACTGGGTTACTAAAGTACAAAAGCAGCTGGTTGGTGTGTCACCTTAGATCTGCTGCGCATGCCACTTAGATGGTCCTGGTTGCTGCCACCTCTTTGGTTGCTCCCATGCCACATCAGCAGTATTTAGAGCTTCTCATCTGATTAGGATTTCTTTGTGTGTTTATACAACACACCAGATAGGAGTGCTCTCCAGAATAAAACACAGATCAGAATGCAGCTATCCTTCAGTTTCGGCACTTCTCCGAATTTTGTAAGGTAGTTTTTGGCTCAAAACCCCCCCTAACACAACGCATATAGAAAAATGCATGTTGCAGTTAAAAGTTTGTACAAAAACGCATGTGTTAGGGTAGAATACACACAATAATATACATTATGCAGTAAAACGCATACTAAAATGTGTTTAAAATAATGCAATTTTCATGCATTTAAAAAAACCCAGCTGACTGATGCAGAATAGTTATGTATTGACATACTAAATTGATATGGACTGGAAATATACTGAACGGCATTTCCTACAACCCAGTAACAAACTTCAGTAAAAAGATGGATTTCCTCCACCTTTCAGAGGCATGAGTATGGTCATGGAAAAAAGCAGAGAACATGTATGTACAATGTGGGCATCTCCTGTGTATCTCTTTGGCATATGCAGGAAAAAATCAAGATGACTTTCAGAAATCATGCTGAAATTCACAGAATAGACAGAACAATCTTTTAGGGTGCAGGCCAGTATATTTTTAGTCCATTGCGAGGATGTGAACTCTTGAGTGGGAATTTTTTATGGACCGATCTTGTAGAAGTTATCCAGTCTCCTAACAAGAGTGGAAAAGCAATCAGTTTTATTTGTCTTGCTTTCAGTGCATGTGTATTTATTTCTAGACCAAGGGAATGGTCAAATACAATAAAGACCCAACTCTCAAGCCACACGGATCTGGGCCTGGACAGTAACTAGGTGGAAGACCATGCGGGATTCCTTCGTACGCTACTCTGAACTCCTTGGAGGAAATGTGGACCCCAAGTGATAATAAAAATAATAAATTTCTATATATAACTGCCCTCACCTAACCTTTAGAAGCAGAGAATATTGCAACATATAAAGTGTAGACATAATAATATTATATTAAATTATAGCTTTGGAAGTAGTATTGTATAATATATCAATAAAAGCACACCTTTGGAATGTACTGCTAAAATAAACCTTACTAATTTTTTGCCCAACTTTCATTACTGTCAGACGTTGCACAGGCTTTGGTGAATTTGGTGTAGTATTTAGCTGAAAGTTTTACTGATGGGAATGAATGTATATATAGAGAGAGCGCTTGTCCAAATTTCAGCTTCCCAGATTATAAAATTTGGATTTGCATTTTTGCTTCTGTGGTGAGATGCTAAATAGTTTTGACATCCTGAAATCCAGATTTCATCCACGAGATGCTGTCTGCTGTCTTTATAAGTCTTGCTTGGTTGGAATCAATTTTTCTAAGCTCAAGTTCAAATTGGACAGTTTCTCATTGCTTGAAGTTGTCTGCACTTTCAGTTTCTACCAATATCTGTGTCAGAGCTGATCAAAAAGTATGTGCACAGCAACCCAGAATTAGACAATATATGAATCTATGAGCAGCCATGCACCTCAAAACTCCTGTGGTGTCCAGGATGCCCTTGATTTGAACATAAAATTTAGCTTGTCCTTTGCAATCTTCCTATTTTTACTAGGTGCTCACTTTCAGCTGGACTTTGCCCACACCTATATCTGATGGCTGCTGAGAAACAATGTATGGACTATTAAACACTGGAAGATGTGGCTACCCTCTTCTTTTAGGGAAGTGCACATTTGTTAGGAAGTACTCATTTCCCTGGAACATTCCTGCTGTATAGAGTGACCATCCTGAGGTTCTCAACGCCCCATAGAATAGACACTCCTACAAACTCCAAAGATTAGGACTCCCCAATCCTACACCAAGACCCACAACGTCCCACAAAACAATTGCTAATTTATGTCACATTGTCTGTGCAATGCATTGCATTCCTTATTTAACGATCTGTACTTGACATGGAGGATCAGATGCACGATTTCCTTGTTGAATTTATGTGTTTCTCTCTCTCTCATTCATACACATACATTCATACACTTAACCATCCCTGCCTTGCCATTCATGGGCCATTCAGGTGGAGAATTGTGGGGGTACTATGAGCAGTATAGCTTTTATTAATGGCAGTGCTGCTCCCGGGTTTGTGTGGGCACGAGGCTTTCCTCACCTTGAGCTAAAGCTTTCTGCACCTATCCCTCCCTCCTGCAAGCTTTAATCCAGTCCCCACTGCCCTTCTGCACACCAGCAGGGCAGCAAGGATTCGGATTCGGAATTGTGTCCTGCCCGAGTCTCTTCTTGAAGATACGTTCAAATATCCATGAGAACCCCAGGCAGCTGCCTGATCTCGGTAGATACAGGCTAAGACAACTAGCTTTCCTGCTTTTGGGGTGGTGGTGAGGTCCCGGGGGTGGGGGGTGGGGGAGCATGCTGGGGTAAATGCACTTTGAGAGCTTTTGATCCCTCATTTTGAAATCCAATGGGGTCAAAAAAGGTACACTGTATACCTTCAAAAGGAACGAATGAATCATGGTAAGAGCTGTGATTGTTTCAGCAAACCCTGTTCATGTCTGTCTGTGTGTGTGTGTGTTGAGGGAAGGAGGAGGGGAGCTGGACGCATTCTGGTTTGCCAAGATTTTCAGGCCGGTGCTGTTCGTTACATCATCTGTTCAACAGAGGTGTTGCTATAGCAGCTGCTTATAGCTTCATTTCCTGGATACCCCCCCAGGGGGGTGTCACAGCCGGATCCACCTGCTCTTTTACCCTACCCTCGGCGGGGTCATCCTAAGGTCGCCAAAATAAATGAACGCCGTTGCTAATGATCTGTTTGCTGGCTGTTTATGCTCCGCGAGTGTCAGGGGCGCTCACATTTAGTAAACTCATTATGGGTCCAATTAGACTTCACCATTGCTAGATATTTAACTCTTTTTTTCCTTTTAAATTAGCATTTTAATAACATTCTATCCAGCAAGGATTGGGGTGGGGGGTGGGGATAGAGAACAAAATGACCATTTTTCACGGACAAAAACTTCTTTAGCCGTAGGTGGAACTTTAATAGCAGATCTGTAAGGGCGGCAAAAGGGAGCAGGTCCACCTTCCATTCACCCCCACCCCCATGCCAGAGAGGAAACGATAGAAGGGGAAAAAGGGGGGGGGGAGAGATAAAGGAAACATTTCTATTTGCTTTATCACACACTCAATTTCCTAAATTTGTTCAGCAGCCAATTATTTTCAGCGTTAACGTCTTGAGCCGCTCGCATCTGATGAAAATGAGCAGCCATCAGAGTTAAACTTTGGAAGTGACCTGTGAAGGGGTTTGGAATAATTACGTAAAGGAGTCAATTTATTTCAGATTCCCCTGGCTGAAAGAACAATCCAGAGGAAAGAGGAAAAGTAAGAGGGGGGGGGGAGAGATTAAAAGAAACAAGTGCTGATTAGATGATTAGAATTATCAAAATATCTCTTGACTGGAACCCCCCTGGAGGGCCACTTCTCTTAAAAAGGTCACTCCAATTATTCTAGTGGTTTCCCCCCCCCATTCCCTTAGATGACTGTGCGGAGAAATTCTTCCGCCCTCCCCGCCCTCAGCAACCTGTAATGACCAATTCTGCAATAGAAAGGGTGATGGAAAGCGGAAAACGAGTCATCGCATGCACTAGTTTTTACCAAGGAGCAGTGGCTGGTTTAAAGAAATAAGAATGGCTTTACTTTGGTCCATTTGCAGCACAACCTTGCTTGTGTTCAATGGAGTTTACTCACATCCTAGGTAAGTATTCATAGGATTGCAGCCTTAGTCCAGCACCCTCTCTAAAAGTTGCATTAGAGGCCCCTGAAAAATCCCCAAGCAGGGCACAATGGAGAGAGCCGTTCTGTTTGGCCCTGGCATCTGGTAGACAGTGATATAGCATCTTTGAACAAGGAGGCTCTCTTTCAAGCTAGCACAGCTACTAGCCATTGTTAGATCTTCTCATAGGCATCTGGCTGGCCACTGTGGGAACAGCAAGCTGGACTTTGAGCTGATTCATCTTATCTGTTTACTAAGAATGTGTTCTGATTATTTTAAAAGGCCATTTACTTTCCATGAAATCAAGCGGTTCATGATTTTGTGAGCTTATGTCATGCCCTTCCTCCGCTGTTCTTTGCATGCTTAAAGGCCCCAATTATTTAAGCTTTTCTTCATGAGTGGGTGGGCTGATACACCACTCTTCATCAACACAGATTCTCTTCCACACTTGCTCATATCCATATTAAGGTCAGGCATGCATCTTAAAAATGTCATCTGCACCAGCCTTACGAATATTAACTTTGAGACTGTGAATGAAGCCTGTTCTCAAGATCCAAATCCATCCTGGCACCTGCAGTAAATGCTGAATCCCAAGCTAGTTAGAAGTGTCGTGTGTGGAGCCTACTTTGTGATGGCTAAGGTCACTTGCAGAGATCTGCACGCACCAGGTTTTTGCACCCTGCATCAAACAGCGGAAGAAGCATGCCAAAAAGCTGATATGTATAATGAAAACAGAACAGTGGATTTCTATGGGTGCTTTCCCTAACTGTTTAAAGCACATTGTGTATGGGACATGATCTCAGTCCTGGTCTACACATGCAACAGAATGAGATGGTATATGCCATTTGCAAATGTGCTACTGCGCTCATGTCCTCCTGGTGGGCTTCTCATAGGCATCTATAGGAACAAAATGCCGGGTAAGATGGTCCTTTAGCCTGATCCAGCAGGACTCTTCATAAATTCTTATTGAATGTTTGCTCCCAAAGGAGAAAGATTCTCACCTAAGCCACCTGCTAGACTCTTTTCCTACGTGTAGTGTGTTGTGTGTATATATATGTATGTGCTTGTGTATGCATGTGTTTGGAGGGGAATATTAAAAAATGTGCCCCATTTCATTCTGATGCGATGTCTAGTCTCAGTTATCCTGACAACAGTCCCATCACCTAGGTCAGTATTATTTCCATATTATAGATAAGAGATTGTTGTCAATATGGTGTGAGAACTGCTAAGGAATAGCTTCCAGGTGGTCAAGCTTTATATCACATGAGAAGCCCCAAAAGTATGGATGGCCCAGATCCTGTGGTCATGTCTCATCCCTGCACTGAACTATCCTCAGAGCCACTGACATTGGCATAGGAAGTCACCATGAGACCTGGCAGGTCCATGCAATTGGAGTTTCTGTACATTACTAATTTAGCATGAAATGTGACTAACCACTGGGAAGCATTTTCCTTGAGATGAACATGCTGCATCAACATCTAGCTGGGTAGCTATGCTTGTAGGTTATAGCGAAAATGAATACAGTGGCACAAGCCTCTTTGGAACAGTACTAAGTTCATTCAGTAACATATAAATACATATTGAAAAAGAATGTGCTGCTAAAGACCACTATGACTTCCAGTTTGCAGCTCACACACTTAGCCACTACGCTTAGCAGCCCACCCGAGTTACAGACACATTGACAAGCTTCACATAATTCCTCCACCATGTAAGCTCTGTGTTTAGAAGCTTATGCTTTCAGCAGCTAGCATGACCCAAGTCCAGCACAAGTCCTGGGATGGTGAAAAATAATGTCAGAAGCCACAATGAAATTCAAACCCAGACTTTACCCAAGTATTTTACTGCTTTCTGTAATTCTACATTGGCTGGAATCTATAATTGCATTATCTTCTACATTTAGAAATGGTCTTCCTATGGGAGAAGAAGATAGATTTGTAGGGCAATTGAGTTTGGAAACATCCTCATTTTGTTCAGTACAAATATATCTCCAAGGTTGAGCTTGTGGGGCTGGGAGAGGTCTGCTTGCAGAAAAAGGCATGAATGAATGGTGTAAATTGGGTAAAGCCTGCGATGTTGCCAATACATCTTTTGTGAGGAAAATAAATATATATATGTGTGCTTTATAAAAGTAAAGCAGTAAGCCCACCTGAACTATGAGAGAAAGGTGAAAAATAGGTGGGTGACCCAAGGCTGTATTCAACTCAGTTTTACTCAGTGTAGAAACATTGCAATTAATGGACCCAACTTGTCCCACTGAGTTTAGTGGGTCTGTTCTGAGTAAAATATAGTTGAATGCCACCCCTAGTGTTTTATCTTGCTGGACAGTACATTCGTCATTGAAAGCTTGGCTCACACTGCTGGTGAATATTCCACTGTGTCTTCTCTCCAAAAACTAGTTGAACTAGGGGATAGTTGAATGCTATTGAGGGCAAGTAAATAGATCTACTCCATGAGCCACAATATATAAAGGAAAGCTGTCCTGTGCTGCTCTCTCACTGTTCCCATCCATTTCAATGAGGCTTGCGCTGGAGAACTTCCCCATGGATTGTGCTCCATGTCAATGTGTGCTGAGTAGAGGTACCATTTGAGTTTTCCATGCAGGCATCCAACTGACTCTAGCCAGTCCTGCCTGCATCCAGTCTCATATTAATAATCATCACCTCTGACAAATGCTGCTCAAAAGGCTCAAACTCTCGAAGGTGAAAACGTTCAGAACGAATGCAAAGAACGCTTCTCTTCTGGAACTTCATAATGTTTTGCCAATACTCTTCCACACTTCCCTATTCCTACTGCTGTGTATATTGCAACCTGTAACAATCTGGAAAATATCTGAGAAGAAGTTTCAGCTGTGACATGTGGGCGATGGATTCAGGCAATAGTCATCTAAAAGCTTGCTATGTGGGCCCGACTGAATTTACTCATTTAGTCTGTAAGCCTTGAGGGAAGGGCCTTTGTCTCATCTTTTTGGTAGATGTGAGCTGCTTTTGAAGAAGATCTGTTTGAAAAATGGTATAAAAATATACCAACAAATAAAAATAAATACACATACAGAAGCCCGAGGTGGTTAAGTCCTGGAATATAAAGTTGTAGGAAATAGGAAGCTGCCTTACACTAAGCCATCCTTTCCAGGGTTTTAGACAGAGGACTCTTTTAGCCCTACTCAGAGATGCTGGAGGTTGAAGCAGGGACCTTCTGAATGCAAAACACATGCTCTACAACTAAGTTGCAAGCCTTCTGCCTTTTTTCAAATGTTTCAGCACATTAAAAACAATGCCACAAGTAGAAAACTAGCATATCAGAGACATTGTTTGGAGGTATTTTGTAGTTTTTGTTTTACATAGGGGAGCATTCAGATTTCCCCCCATGAAGCCTGAAATGGTACAGTCCATTCTTTCAGTTCAGATCTCAACAATCTTCATTCTGTTGCATCTACAGCTCCAGCTATGGAGAAATCACCATGCACTGATATCACCATAATCCAGTCAGGGTGTGAGAATTCTGGAAAAGCGAGCTGGGATAATGCTGGGCTTTTAACAGCAAGGTTGGAGGTGAGTCTTCCTTCTCACAATGTGGTTAAAGTCACCACGGAGTAGGATTCTAAGTTATTTCTGTGTTTGTTCCTGAATATCTGAATGTCAACATGAATACCTGAATACCTGAATATCAACATGGCAAGATGCAATCTGCATTATCAATGAATGGAGATACCATACCGAACTCGTATGGAACTTAGCTTGTGGTAGCCACTATATAGAAAACAGTGTGAATTGATATTTACTCTGTAGTAAGTTGGCGGGGGGAACCTGGGCTCTCCCACCAAGACAAGTAGTAATAAAGGTATTAGAGCTGGTAGGAGGGAGGAGAAGGAAGAGCCATGGCCCCATATCCTTCAAAATTTTCTATTTTATATGCTTGTATCAGCCCGATTTTCATACCAATGGTTATTGCCCATGTTCTCCTTTCCCTGCTTATTATTACACATTAATGCTCTTTTCTGCCATTGTTACACTGCATTCAATTACTCTGCAATAGTCTGCTGTCCACCATTTCAAAAGCCAGCATGATGCCTGTTGTTTAGGTTAAGAAGGCTAAGAAGCAAAAAGGTGCTTCCAGATTGGCAGCCTCTATCACTACCCAATCACTGCTTTTTCACTGTAGAATTGCAGTGGACTTTCCACACTTGTGGGGTGAGAGTAGCCCTTTTGTGTGCATCCATCACACTATCTTCCATCCACACTAGTGGATAACAACTGGGGCAGAAAAGAAGCCATTCATCTGAGCATGTAATTTCATTAATAATTTTCCCCCTATTGTTTTTAATTTGCTCTAAAGGACTTTGAAATAAAATTTAAAAATCAATAACTTGTTTAAAATACTTGAAAGTGTTTAGGCTAAATTGTAAGAATGGGGGAACAGAGACCACACTGGTAAAATAACAGCAACTGAAAAGACCTGGATAGATAGTGTGAGATTTTCCACAGCAAAATTTTAATTGTGCTAAACCCCCCTTTTTATTTAAGCGCTATTGTACAAATATTTCAGCGTTCGGTTATTTATTTATATGTAGGCAAAAAGGCATTTTATTGCAATTTAAGAGCTCAGTTAAAGAAACCAAACACATGCTGATAAAATGGTGCTGCCAGAAAAGATAATAGCTAAATTGTACGGAAATTGATGTGTGGCAGTAGGCTCTCCCACTCAGCATGTCACTGCACACGTTAAAACAGCACCTCTTGAAAAGATGGAAGAGTAAGAGCTAAGGCGATCCACACCTGGAGACTGCGTTACTGTTGCATTCTTTTTCTTTTCAAGTCAATTTTTCTGCAATCTGCAGAAAGAAGCAGCATGGCGAAAACAGAAGAGAACAACAACTGGACGCTGACATTATACTGACACCCCAGACAAAGTGAGTGAACGGAGCATAGCTATTCCATAGCAAGTAGCTAGTGTGGAAGCACCCTGAAAAAACAGAATTGCCCTACGACAGGTTATCAGTAGCTCAAACCACACGGCAGCTGCTGCGGCGAGTGTGATATAGCAAGATGTGCACTGCACTGTGGCTTCACATTCATGCATGTGCACCAGAAGCAAAGATGTGTATGCTCCATCCCCATACCTTCAGAGATTTAATTCCAGAGAAATGGGTGAGAAGTTGAATTGTGAAGAAGGACAACTCTACCAACTCATAATAACACAATTCAACAAAGCATCCCCCAAGGACAAACAAACAAACAAAAAAAGACAAAAATAGTGGCAATGATGTAACAGGGGACAGGAACCACATGTGATCTTACATTTGAGATTCCCCATTATGGAAATAGTTGCTCATCATGCCCCTGTTTTTAGCACAAGTTCTTGTACAGTAGGGGGGCATGTTTATATCTTAGTGAGCCCTTGACTTTTCCCAGGTGTTGTTGAGTATCCTGCAGAAGAACACAAGAGTGGTGAGGTCCACTGCCCTGACAGTTTGCAACCCCAGCCCAGGGCAAAGCCATCTATCCCATCTCCAACACCCTAGAGAAGGCATCAATGTCAAAATCTGAGTATCTCCCTCACTGAACCTTTCTGGTGAGCCTCATACAGATTTCTCCATATTGCTCTAGTGCAGTGTTTCCCAACCTTGGGTCTCCAGCTGTTTTTGGACTACAACTCCCATCATACTTAGCGAGCAAGACCAGTGGTCAGGGATGATGGGAAGTGTAGTCCCAAAACAGCTAGAGACCAAAGGTTGGGAAACACTGCTCTAGTGACTTCTACCACAAGTATTCCTCTACAGATGTTCTCTTGGAAATGACCTGAACCTTGCAGGCCAAAATGTAGGTGGGGTGGGTTTGGGGTTTTTTCTGGCAACAGGAAGTTTGAGCAGAGACACCTGCACTTGGGTACAGTAAGAAACAGCTCTAAGAAGCCTGCTTTTCTCTCATTCAGCTACAAATAGAGCCTTAGAGAAATCCAGATGGTCCTAATTTTGGGGAGCAGGTGCATCGACTCAGTGCTTTTTATCCCTGAGGCTCAGACATGTGGGATGCGTCCACTGGTGCTTGTCCCCACCAGTCCACATGTCTGATGGGGACCACGGGGACAGTGCCATTCACATGGCTGGTTCACCATGATGAGTGCAGGGGAAGGTGCGTCTCTGGGAGGACGCTATTTGCCTTTCTCTAGGGCACCTCCTGCCTGTTCAGCTGTGCATGAGAGCCTGTCATTTGGAGGTACCCTGAGATGCTATTTTCTTACGCTTAGGCGTGTGACAAAACTTTCCACGGCAAGAAGGGGTAGTAGTATTACCCCATTTCCCAGGATTCTGTAGGTCAAATGAAGGAAAGAGAAATTCCCCACAGCTTCTCCCTTGTGAAAATCAAGATGCTTCTGCTGCACAAGGGAGAACTGAAGGAGAATTTGGGGAGTGGAGGGAGGAAACAGAGCAAGGGGGAAAGAAAAGAAAAGCATCACCTTTTCTTTTCTTTTTGACAGCTATGGTTTAAATGTTTACTTTCTGTATCAGCTCAGCTGCACCTTCGAAACTGCCGTTGCATAAATACAACCGGGACGGCATAAGCTATAATTTGGAGATAGCAACCGCAGGACATATCTAGATCCGTTTGCGCTACTTTAATTAAATACTGCATTATGGCTTGTGACAACTTCATCGCTAAAGCGTAAATGAATGTGGAATTAAAGTGTTACTTAGGCTTTCAATATCATCATCTTTTGGGGTCTTTTTTTGTTTTGTTTTGTCTGCTCATGTCTTTCTTTCTTTTTCTTTTTGCTCCTCACCCTCCATTTCTCAGTTTAACAAAGAAAAGAGCCATAAAATCAAGATGCTTGTTCATTTACAGATGGAGCAGGCGTGGAAAAAGAAAAAGAAAAAAGAAAAGGCAAAGAAAGGAAGAAAAGAAAAAGATGGGCCACCGTTACACAAGTCTATAGCACTCCCTCTTCTGAGGTTTCTCTGATAGCAGAAAGAATTCCTTTGATGGGAAATGCTTGAATATTAATTGTGTGTGTGACTCTTATCTTTCAAACCCGGCTCCTTATGAATGATAGTTCTCATGGCTGTGGGATTTTGCCTCTTTTGTGTAGCATTTAATAGCCTGCTTTTAATTTAATTTAATTTTTTTTTATAAAAAAAACAAAACTGTTGATTCGTTAGTACTCTGGTACAATAGCAGGCTCTGGAAGTTCATACCATTTCATTTTTGATCTCCACAAATGAAGCAAGAGCAGTTTCCCCAGTCTCTGCTGCCCCTTCCAGCCCCCCCCCCTTTGACCACATCGGTAAACTTGAAAGGAGTTATGGGGCTAAAGCAAACTTATTTTATTCCCAGAAATGTAAGCCCCGATCCCATCAATCTATCTGCTTCTCCTCTAATGAAAAGCCAGACTGTATGTGACATTTCGTGGCACCAACCACTTTAAATGTTACCAACATCAATCGGGTTTTTAAATGTTACTCACGTCTCGCACGGATTGGGAAATGGTTTTATAATTATCTCCTGCTCTCTAAACGAACTGAGAGATTTCCACTGTTGTTTTTTCTTTCTTTTTTTTAATTCTTTATCACAGCCAAATTAAATGACAATGCATATTTATATTCCAAAGCTCCAGGAGATAAAAAATAAAAATAAAAATGTTAAAGCCTAACAAGTTTTTTACAAATGTGTAGTTGCCTTCTCACCAAGCTCTGGCACCGTAAAGGAAGTTCTAAAGAATTTGATGGGTTCTTTTTTTCTTTTCTTTTTTACGGACAATAATTGGATTTACAAAAATTCCTTTTCTCCAAATCACTGCGAAGTCGGAAGGAAGGAAGAAGTTGTGATGTTGTTTGAGCTAAATATTGTGCTGACAAAACCTTTTGCAGTTCCTATTTTTGAACTCTGCAACCTAAACAGAAATGTTTGCCTCCTTTCATCTTCCTAAGAAATAACCAGCATCCTTCAATAATTAGTAATATTAAGAGGAAAAGCTTTCCTATGCCAATTTTAAATAGGGTGCCACATTGAAACATCGCCCCCTTTCTCCCCATAACCAACGTGGGCAGATTAGCAAAGTGTTTAGAACTAAATCTTTGTCTAATAAAGGCAGAGTTGGTTTTCACCAAGAGCTGCTTGTTATAAACCTGCCTTTGGAAAATGGAAGGAACGTCGCATTTAAAGACACAAATTTCCCCGATAATATATTCGAATGGAAACGCACCGAATCCACTACGACACGGGCATAACTAATAAATTTGCAATATTTCAGCCTCAACAGCCTACAACGGTTCGTTTTAAAGATTTATGTGGTAAAAAATTACTCGGCGATGAATGGAGTTTATTCTGTGCCGGATTGGAAGGTATAAGGAATTAAACTACTGTCTTTAGCAGTGTATTTATTATTACCTCTGTCAAAGAACGAAGACTTTAACAGCATCCATGATAAATTTCAGCACAGAATAAACGGGGTGAGGGAACGGCACACATGCAAACACAAGCACATATATATTATATAAAAATATTACACACAACACTCCGGAAAATCCTGCACATGTCTGCCTAGTTCTTTTTGCGTACTGGATCATTCGCGTTTGCAGACCAAAAGAAAAATAAAATTTGGAACTCGTATAAGGGCTGTTTATTATATCATATAAGGGACTGTAATATTCTGGAATACAGGATGTCTCTTTAAATCAAATTATGCTTCTAAAAATAACAAGCAGCTCAACGCCCGGAAAACATGCCTATGTGGAAATGTTCACGTGGAAGATAGAGAGGAATGCAAGCTAGCCTTAATGATACCTGTCAAGATAATGGGCACAGTCTTATCCAGGTGAGATCAGCTATTGAATGACAATTCTATTTTTCTACTCTGAAGACAAGAGCAAAACTTGAACAGGTTACTTTGCTGAATTCAAATCCTAAATTCCAGCTCAGCTTTTCCATTTAGGAAGATGAAAACAGGATTGGATCAAGATAGAAAATCCAAATGGCACTTCTTTCCCAACAATGAACCCGGTGAATAATCCACTAGGAAGATTCCCTATGCAAGCATCGCTGAAGTGAAGGACTGCATTTTAGCGGGGCTTGCGCAGCAGAACTTCCCAGTAGGTCAGATCTGTCCATCTCCAACTCCGCCACTCTTAATGGCAACCCAAAACTGCTACCTGGCTGCCTCATGATTCGGCCATATTCCAAGATAATTGAATGCAGATTAAATTTAGCAGCATTCAAGTCACAAACAGGGTCCTGAGGGTGGATTCCCTACCCTCCAGCCATTCAGTGACTGCTTATGGGTATAGTGGGGATTCCAAACTGCATTAGTTGTTGAGTTACAGAACCAGGTGGTGGTAGTTCTTCCACACTGATTAACACAGAGTATAAAAGCGGACGTGTGTGTGTGTGTGTGTGTGTGTAACTGAACCTCCTTTGCTCACACTATGAATGCCTGTCAGTTGTATACTCCAAAGCAGTTGAGAATGAGAGATGTTAACAATACCTATGGATTAAAGAGCAGAAGCTCTGTGTGACTTGACACCTTTTAAACAACCTGACATATTCACAGTCAAGGGAGTAACAGTGATTTAAAAAAAGGATTTTCCACCCATCGCTTCCTTCAGTATACACTTATGGATGACAGGGGAGATCACAGTTCACATCAAAAAGAGTGTGTGGGTATGATGTAAGCAACCGAGACTGTTTTCGCAGACAGTGGGACAGCCTGAGAATATGGAAAGGGGAAATGATGGGCAATTGCAAGTTCGGAAAGGAGTTCACGTATTTTAGAAGAGCACCCAACTCGCCATCACACAACCTGCCATAGGCAAGGTAGCATTTAGGATGGGAGGGAGAAGAGTGAAAAACACCTGGAGTTTATATGATTATAACCAGATTAATTTTAGAATGGCACAGCTATTGGGCAGCGATCGATTATTCGAGGGGTAGAATCACATAATTCCAGCTCCAGCTCCCACCCTACCCTGCCCTGTAACCTTTCTGTCTTTTTACAGAACGATGTATAGAAAATTACATGGGAGGAATAAATTGTCCTGGGGTTTGTTTCTGGATGGCTGCTTCTTGTCTGAGGGTGGAGATGGAGGGGGGTTGTGTTAGGGGAAGCTTTTCGAAGTGGGGATATGAGGTGGGGAAATAGCCTTAAGCCTGAATTTGACCGGTGCATGACCGTTGCCTTCTGGCTGACCTCAGATTCTATTCCCAGGCCTTTTCCGATTCTATAGTCTCCTGTCCCCGTGGGGGTTATTAATGGAAGCAAAAATACCCCCCTCCCAGCCAACGACTACGTCTTTCGTCATTGCAATGCAGCTTGTTAAGAATGGCAAGATGCTGGCGGGGGGGGGGAATGATATGTGGGTTTAAGTGCTACTTGCGAAAATGGTCTTAGTTGAAATCAAGGTTCATCACAGCGTCATCTGACTGTTCTTATGCCCCCCCCCTTCTGCCAGCTCTAACGCCATACTTCTCCCCTCCCTGCACTCCCTCAGAAAGACCACTAGATGTCACCAGCCTCCTCCTTTCACTCAAGGGTCTGCGGAAATAAAATGACGCTTAAAGCAACAGAGAGAATTAGAAATGCTGGAATTTATTTATTTATTTATTTGGTTGCTTGTCATTCACAATGAAAAGGAAATCCTGGTGTATTAAAATCATCATCCAGCTATAGAATGTATATAAGCTACGCTAAGTTGGTTGTGGGTGGGGTGGGATGGGGAAGAGATGCTCTATAGTGACTGAACAGTGGGTTTTTTGTAATATTATTCTAGAAACAAATAGTTAAGGAAAGAAGCAAAAGCATAACAGTGCTCTGGCTGACTGATCTGAACCCAATGAATATTGCTGGACCTGCAGAGAATTACGTACATATTGCTGCACTCACTGAGAATGAATGTCCAAGATAGAATTTTTGGGATTCAGAGAAATCCTGGAGGAATTTGTAGTTCTGTGTAGCCTTGCAGTCTGTCTCCCATGAAACAACATTTGGAGAAAATATAGATTGTGTTTGCTGAATCAGGATGCTTATGGAAGCTGCTGACTGCATTCTTAAAGTGTTAGGTGGGTCGAGGTAAAGATCCTAGGACTTAAAAAATGAGTGGCATTTGGAGCCATAGAGTCTCAATCAATGGCCATTCAGTGTGCTCTTAACTGAATCATAGGAAGCGAAGAGTGCTGAAGATCAAGGCCATCTGCTTGCCAAAAAGCAACATTTCCCATACTTTAGTCCCTATTCCTGCCACAAGTCACCCAGCAAAACCCAGGACACATTATTATTATTACCTGTAATAGTAGTAGTAGTAGTAGCAGTAGTAGTATACAACTGTTCATCCATAGATCACAGGGTGGTTCACATCATGCCACAATTAAAGCAAATGAACAATTAGCCTGCCACACTAAAAAGCATCTGCAGATCAGAAAGCTCTGGATGACTCAAACGAACGAGCCTAGTACACAACATAGACAGTTCAAAATACAGCCTCTAAAATCATCGGCTAATCTGAGCTGGGGATAAAAAA
Source organism: Podarcis cretensis (assembly GCF_951804945.1). Taxonomy (NCBI): domain Eukaryota; kingdom Metazoa; phylum Chordata; class Lepidosauria; order Squamata; family Lacertidae; genus Podarcis; species Podarcis cretensis. Next base: position 23,586,199 of record NC_137182.1, on the reverse strand, counting down.
TTCCTCCCTGATTGCTAATATGATAATCACACAATTCTGAGCATGGGCAAAACTCCTAACAGAAATCTATTCCACACATTACATGGCGCAAACCAAACTATGTGACTAAGTGTACACTTGGAAAGGAACTACAGACTATTCTGGTCTCTGAAGAGCACACTTTCATCTTGTATATGTTTCCAAACATTTGTCTGCTTCACACATAACATTTTTAGTTGTATTTTAAAAAGCCCAACAGGTGTGTATACATGCTTGGAACACGTCAGCCGGTGTCCCCTTCCCTTCCCCTGCCACATCTCTGGTCTAAAGTATCCTCTGTTTAAAAATGTTGGAGTTTGACTGTACTCATTTGCATGGAATATTTAGTTAGTCTCTTATTTGTGAGGCTCCTCAGATGGCTTCAGGCAAGCCATTGTTGTCTGGCTCACAACTTTCATATGGATAATGCTGGTGATGGTTGGGTAGATGGGTTCTCCGTCTCATTCAGAATCCTTGTTATGAGGCTCTGATATTTAAATCACACCAAAGCACTTTTCGCACACATACACATGGTTCTTATGGAAACGGACACATAAAAGTAACATATCTAGCAGTTCTTCCATAGGAATGTGGGAGTTTTGTAGAATGCAAGCCCTCTGGGGTCACACTGGTGCTCTGTACAGCACCATTTAGCTGGTGCTAAATGTTAAGGGGAAGTTCTTTTTTAAAAAATGAGGGACATCTGGCAACACTAGTGCCAAGCCGGACCGCTAACACTAGTAAGGTTTGCTACAAGCCCTGAGTGTCATTTAAAAGCACCTGAGGCTGCAAGCCGGCTAAGGTTGCTGAGCGTATCCACTGATTGCTCTGTTAATGGTGCTAGTGAGGAGCTCCAGAGCAGCTTTATCAGTTGTGCCAGAGGTGCGTTTTTAGCTCAAATTCTCCAGCTTTGCTGTGTTCAAGAAGATTGCCTAGGTTTTCATGCCGGAGCCACAGCAGTAAAAAAGATGAACCACTTAAAAAAAAGGGGGGGGGGGCTTGAAGCTTACAAAGCACATGACATCCTGTCACAGACCTCATGGCGCCAGTCAAACACCTGCAGGCTACACCTATCCTGCGGCTGGCAATGTAAGCCAGGGATCCTGGAGGCTGTGCCAGGCAGTAGTGCCAGAAGTTGAAAGATCAAGGCTGGAATTTTTGAGACATGCTGGTTATGCACAAATGAGAAACCCACCTTTCATCTCACACAGACAAGAGGGGTGAGTTAGCAGATGTTAGAAGATTTAATAGACAATGTTTTTATCTAGTGTAGACAGGGAAAGCAAGCACAATGGTAGGTTTACCTATGTCTGGCCAGGGGTATTGTTAGGAGGTAGCCCATGTGGACCCTGCGTCTTTCATGCCAAGCCCACCCCCACCCCCTTTTAAAAAACCTTAGTTTTTAAAACTTTGCTTAGCTGGAGTCTTAATATGGTCAGAGCCTTTGCTTACAGGGTGGGTGGGTATGATGCAAAATGCAGGGCAGGTGAGACCTCAGCTACATATCTATGTTCTTAATTTGCCCAGGGGCACTCTATGCATTTATGCTCTGAACCCTTTAATAACCTAGCAATGCCTGTGGGGGGGGGGACAGTATAAAACAGGTGTGAAATTTGGTCACGGGTGCTGAATTCAGCATCCTGGAAATTCCTGTTTTCATTTATTTATTTTTAATGATTCAGGTTTCTAGCAAAGACCCACTTGAAAGTATGTAGAAATTCTGCCCCTTCCTTTAAATGTAAAAAAATAAAATAAAAAAAACAAAAAAAACTTTGCTTACGGAGCAGCTTTCCCTCTGAAAGTCAGTCTATAATCTGCAACTGTAAATTAGTGCATGCAATTTTTATACAAATTTGTGCTGTAGGTCTGTGCCCTAAGTCTTTTAGTGATCCACCAATGTACCAGGACAGAGGCTTTCCCCAGTCCAACAATGCCAGAAACTGAAGCTGGGCCTCTAGAGGTGCAAAATGTGTGCTCCAATACATGTTCATGGCCATTTGTCCTTGGAGTTCCCTCCCTACAGTCACTGGCGGAGGAAGAGGCGTGCGGGGGGAGCGCACCTCCCCTGGCAGCACGATCCCGGCGGGGTGCCATTGCAGCTGCCCCCCCTGCCCGCGCTGGGCGCCACACCCCTATGGGCGGCACACCACGCCCCCGGGACGTGCGCCAGCCCTGCCCCTGCCTGCTCTCCGCCCCCCCGGTGCCAGAGCATGAAGCTCCACCACTGCCTACAGTATGTAATTTTGCCTTGTTCCACCTTTTTAAAGGCCAAAGCCTCCTAAAATCTAACTAAAGAACTGAAATATAACAAGCATTAAAACTGAGCTTAGTTGGTTAGAGCGTGGTGCTAATAACACCAAGGTTGTGGGTGTGATCCCAATATGGGACAGCTGCAGATTGCAGGGGGTTGGAATAGATGACTCTCAGGGTCCCTAGTCTCCCAACGCTACAGTTCTATGATTCTAGCCTGATGGGTCTCTAACAGCCAGCCCAAATGGAAAGGTCATATATGCATTTATTTATCTATACTGCTTTTGGGAATGTGCTCATTCCCTAGTGGAAGGAGTTTCAAAGTATCGTGAAAAGAATGATCATTTTTAGCAGGACATTATAAGGCTCCTTGGTTGTTGCCAGACCAAAAGTGAAAGAGAAATCAAACGGGTTTCTATCCAACCTGATGTTCTGATGATAGTTAGATTTTAGTACAGTGGTACCTCTGGTTGCGAATGGGATCCGTTCCGGGAGGCCTGTTTGCAACACGAAAAGAGCGCAACCCGCAGCGGCGCGTCTGCACACGTACAGGTTGCAATTTGCCACTTCTGCACATGCGAGTGACGTCATTTTGCACATCTGTGCATGCGCGGGCAACGAAACCTGGAAGTAACCCTTTCCGGTACTTCCGGGTTGCCGCGGGACGTAACCTGAAAGAACGTAACATGAAGTGGACGTAACCAGAGGTGCCACTGTACAATCCAACTTAACACAGAAACAGGACATAGCAGTAGAAGACAGTCTCACATCTTAAGTTTGTCAGCCCCAAACTGTTTTAAGATGCCACTCTCTACTCCAGTTCATTACAACTAACCACTCTATAAGACGCACCAGACAATAAGATGCACCTAGTTTTTGGAAGAGGAAAACAAGAACAAAAATATTCTGAATCCCAGAAGCCAGGACAGCAAGCGGGATCGCTGCGCAGCGATCCCACTGGCTGTCCTGGCTTCTGGCTTAGCTGTGCACAGCCTCTCCTAGGCAGGGGGAGCCTTCATTCCCCTGCCTGGGAGAGGCTGCGCGCGGCTAAGGCTCCCCCAAGAGCCGCACCCCCTTTAAAGAGCGTGCAGAGTATATGTGTGGCTCTTGGGGGCTTTTCCCCGAGGAGGGAGAAGAGCAGCCCTTCTCCGTCCTCGGAGAAAAGCCCCCAAGAGCCGCACACACGCTCCACAAGGCTCTTTAAAGGGAGCGCTGAGCAAAGCCTCCCACCTGCATTCGCTCTATAAGACGCACACACATTTCCCCTTACTTTTTAGGAGGGAAAAGTGCATCTCATAGAGCGAAAAATATGGTAATTGCTAGGATTTCCAGTGTTCTCTTTCTCTCCTTAATCCCTCATATTTATATTTGTTGCATAGTTTAATACAAGGGCTCAGGTATGTCACAGTCATGTCTTTATGGGAACTCAGAAAACATCTTACATGTGCATCCAAAAATGCAAAGGATGCAGTTGCCCTGAGCAACCCCACCCAAACATCTGACTTCCATAAAGGCTTAAGCCTCAGCACTTGTAACTTCACAAAACAATGGATTGTCTCAGTGTTAAGACTATTCAGCTTTCAAGTACAGGTTCTTGTATTTCACTCTGCTGAACAGTTTAATACTGCCATGCTGGTAGAAGCTCTGGGGCAGTTTGAATGCTCCCCCCGCCCCCCACTTTTCTCTTACATGACTCTGAGGGCTAGTTCACATAATTCTTTTCCCTAGGTTGAAATCAACATGAATGGATTTACAGTTGTTGAACTAGTCTTGTGAATAGCCCAATATGGATGTCTCTGAGCTATGAATCAACACATCCTGATTCATACCACTCTCTTGAGTTATCAAGATTTAAATGCTGGAACTGCAGAAGCTCACTTTTCATTCCCGCAACTTGAATTCCAACACAATATTTAGAAATTATTTCTGGCTCTAGTGAGGACAAAAACTTGAAACTGAAAAACCACCAAAGTCTAGGGCACATTTACAAGTGATGCTTAAATCCCCATATCTGTAGATCAAAGGAAAAATTCAGGGACCAGAACATGCCCTGGAAATAATAAGTATTTTGCTTTCTCACTTTCCTTAATAATATTGGCAAAATGGCACATTCAAAACAGAGATTAAACAAAATAAAATTTGACAAACTTTCAGAATTTGAATATTTGAATCGAATCAAATGTTTTTAAAAACTGACTTTGAGGATATTAAAAAACCCCTCTAAATAATCTGCTGATTTATTATTCTGATGATCTATTTCAAATAAAAAATGTGAGGTAACTCTTTGCTAAATTCAATTTATACTATCTTTTACACCATTTTATTCTCACAAAAATCCTTCATTTGGCATATTGATTTTAGTCCAGGTAGCAGACTTTAATCACAATTTTATAGCCAAAATAAAAACTTGAGAATTCCCCTATCAAAAAAATAAAAAAATAAAAATCAGACTTGCACTATAGACTTTTAATACTGCTTTGTATACACATTGTTTTTAGGTCATACCCAGAAGTGGCTTGTCATGCAAGTAAAAACTATCTGGCAGGTTAACAGCTCTTGCTTACTGGGAGGGAGACAAAGAGGGCTGAGATAGAAGGGAGGTCGATGTGGTGCAAACACACCAGTGAAGTCAATCTGGCACTCCTGTCAGTGAGTTTGCACCATGCTGACCTCCCCAGTACTTTACCCTCCCCCTCCTGGTAAGTAACACACCTGCACAGAAGCTAGTGTTGCAGTTCCATTCCACCGGGTCAGCTGCTTCTGGTCGCACCTAAAGTGTTTGTAAACATTTTAAAATGTAAATTTATAAATGTGATGAAGACCAAACTATACATTACATGCAAAGTTAGGCCAGAGGCCCCTTTTCAATAGGAAAAGTCAATTGGGGTATGTTTTGGAATGGAGAAAAAGAGGCCAATTGCCCACTCTCCATGTGGCTTTCATGTGTTAGAAGTGGCCATTGGGCTACTAGTGTATGCTTTTGTGTATACTGTTTGGTTCCGAGACTCACTGTGACGTGTTCACTTGGTGGCAAATCTGGATTTTTGGTTGTGTTATGTGTGATGCAGCCCACTGGGTGTCACTGGTGAAAAGAGCTCATTATGCGAACAGAATAATAAAAAAATTCCTACAGATTCTGAGCCTTTACAGGATTTCAGGATGTTTACTGTTGTTTGCACTTGACAACACTGAACGCAGTACTGCATTTCAGTGCTACTTGAGACCTCGGTTACATTCCTGAGTGGAACTATCTAAAATGCTGAAGAGGAAAAAAACCAGCTTCCATTAAAATTAATTTTAGAGAAAATGTATGGGGTTCATGCTGTGGGTTCCTCTTGCCCCAGTTGCAAGATCAGATAGATTTTGCCTACTTACTGTTGAATCTCAGCCAACTAACCCCCCAGCCCCAAAATCACATCTCCCCACGGCTGATGCGCGAAAATGTCAGACAGGACCTTAGCAGCAGACGGCATGCATTCCAAACAACACCAGATGGATTTTTATATTAGCTACTATTTCATGTTCAAGGCACAGCGACCGCAATGCTTTAAAAGGAAAAAAAAAGAAAGAAGCCAGCCAGCCTCTGCACTGCTGCCACGCTTGCTTCGGCGAGATTAATTCTGCAAAATTAATTGGGACAAGATTGAAAAGGAAATTAAAATGCAGCTGAGTGAACAGGCTTTTCAAACACCTTTCCCCCTCTCTCGCTCCCCCTCCCTTGCTCTCTAACTATCCCCACCCCCACACCATCAAGCTTTATTAAGCCTCGGTTTCTTGGATGGCCATAGGTGAGTTCTGTTGTCATGCAAAATAATTTATGAAAGGAAGACACTCAGGACCAATTGGTTACACGTGAAGAAGTTGTGCTGGAGCTCCAAACCGGAGCCACTGAAGGGAGTTAAAACCAGGTCATAGTCTCATGTCAAAGGGAGGGAGGGAAATAAGTCAGACACTTTTGAACTGCATGCATGTTCCTTCACATATAGATGTTTGATATATCTTAATTTTTGGCGGTATTAATGTGGAAGGCCTTTAACAAACAAATACTTTAGGATTCGGGAATGGTATATTCTAGAAAATGTAACATTCTGGCATACATATGGTTAATAAAAAATGGATATAGAATTGCCAAGAACTGCCGTGGTGACATTACTAAATTTTTTTGAAGGGGTAGTCCCAGGTAGACTCACAGAAGTGATTACAAATATTAATCACTGCACAAATAGGGATGGGCAGATTATTCTATTTACTGTTTGTGTCAATATCCCATGTGGTCATTCATAAGCCTCTTCTGTCCAATTTCTACTTTAATATGTGAATCTCTGAAATTAAAAAAAAAACCTGTGCAGAGTTTGTATTTAAATATGTATTTTATCACAAAATGTGTATCTAAATATGCATTTGATTTATATTTTATCCTAAAATATGTATATCGGCATGTTTGTTGAGAAGTGTATTGCAAAATTTAGTGAGAAATCCAAAGAACAACTATGCTCCAAATCATGCCTTAGTCCAAGAGTTGTAAATTAGATTAGTCTGCTTAAAAATGTGGACCGAACAAAATTCTCCTCCACCTCTATTCAAGCTAAATACTGGCAATGGAATGAACATCTATGAACTGAATGGATGACTGAAAACTGGAAAACCGTTATATGTGCATAATGTCTAGTTGGATAGAACCAAGAGGTAGCAATAGTCTTGAAAACGAAGAAACTGAATTATCATCATTATTTGACATATAATGTTCTAAGTATGTAAATGTATATAACATTAATGTTAGTAAAAACCCTCTTAATTAGGATGGCCATGTGTTCTACTGTACAAAGGTCAGCCATCTATTTGAAGGGCTGTCCAGTCTAAGTCTGATTCCTCATCCCTTTTCTATTTCAAACTTAACAAGTCAACTATCTTCTAGGTTGGCATGACATTAGCTGGGACATGGTATTGGTTGTGTTGGCTGGTTCTGTTCTGAAAATAATACATAGACCTATCATAATGTGTGTCCCCAAATACAATTTGCAACACAAATTTATTTGGTAGTGAAAATCGTTTAAAATTGCGTATGTGTATTAGGGATGGTTCGTAGATATAGGGAAACTAGCAATGGGGAGCCTCTGGCCTGCGGGCTTAATTACATCCCAAGATAACATCAGATATGGAGCAGCTAAAGACACAACTGCAAAGGAACAATTGGATGCTTAAAATGCACGTCCAATGACTTCTTGGCAAGTGGAGTTTGATGATAGTGCCAATCAGCAAACTAGCACGGACAATAAGCCCCTCCAAAGTTGTCACCTGATGACCTACCCACCCACAAAGTGGCTGGTGGAGGAGGCCAGGATATGATTCACCAGTTGGATCCAATCCCCCACCACTTATGTAAACATTTTATTTCTCACTGCTTGATGAAAATGAATGTCCTGACTGATTTGAATAGAAAAGCCTGTGCGAGAATATTTAATAATTTTGTTTATTTATTTTTCATACTTAAAGCCAACTCTTTGTCCCAAGATCTCAGGGTAGGTTATAACAAGATGCAAGGTGATATGAATATTCTATCTGTGGTATGTTTTCTATGCTGGCCCATCAGACCCAGCATCTCCACTCAATACTCTCAGAAAACTGGGAGCTATGGAAAACAGTGATGGACTCTGGGGTCTCAAATTCTAGTGGCGCCTTGTGCGACACCAAAATTCAGCACCCTGCTGTCCGCTGTCCCTCACACTGCATTTCAAATCACAGTTGTGGCATCCCCAAGGCTCTGCGCCCGGTGCGACTGAACCAGTCACGCTCCAAAGTGCTTTGTAGTTCCAAAGTGCATGTCTTTTCTGTAATGCTAGAGTTCCCTGCTACATTATCATGCCAGCATCTCCCTTTAAAACATGTCAGAAAAGATTTGGTTGATTTGGTACAAAGAAACGTGTCTGAAGTTGCCATAAAACTAAAATGTAATGTGCACATTACTTCCAGGAAATTATCCTGCACAAACTTTATTGTAAGAAAAGGGAAATGTGCAAGAGCATTACCATGCTGTTGTCCATGTCCTGTTAATTGCAATGCACACAAGAGCTTCTCAAAAGAATAAGCCCTGTGGCCTAGAATCAAAGAATCATACAGTTGGAAGGGGCTCTTCAGAAGGCCAAGTTCTGGTGCCTTACCCTCCTGTACCACCAGTTCTCTGTATCTAATGTAAGACTGAGGATGCCATTTATCCTGTAGCACCAGCATGTCTGAGCATCTGATCAGCTAATCCCTACCGACCAATCTAATGCCACCAGAACCTATAAACCTAGCCACAGCCCTTAGTCCAAGCAACTCATCTCTAGTATGAAAAGACTGTTTAAGCTCCTGCTCCCTTTCCCTGATTGCTCCCTTAAATCCTGATTCTTGCCTGGTTTTGATTACACCCATGTCTCTGGATCACTTGGCCTAACACTGAACCACTGCTTAAGCCAATTTATTCATCTGCACATTTATAAATCAGCCGATGTATCCACTTGCACATTTGTGGCAAAGAAAGTACTTCACATCCCCACACTCTCCCCGCCTTCCTTCCTTTGCTCCCCTCACCCCTACATCACACCTGACCAAGCAACTCAATTACCCTTGCAATTCTTGAGTGATTACACACATGCTCAAGCTATTTTCTAGACAAACTTTGCTGTGAGGCAAGTAAACATAAAAGGATGGAAGAATTTCCAAAAGCAGCTCTCTGGGCTAGGGAGGGAGATGGCGTTGGGAGGTCAGGGTGAAGAGAAAGAAGGCGGAATGATTACTTAGATCCGTGGTTTTCACATTTTTCCAGCTTCAGGGGACCTTTCCAGATTGACTTGTCTGTCAAGAAAACCCTTTGTGTCTGCAACAGAACCTGTGTAAGTTGTCGAGGGTTTGTGTTGGGTGGGGGGAATTTAGCACACTGAAAGAGGATGGTCATGCACATTAGCAAATTCACTACTTGTCTACGTGAACTGAGAATGCACCCTTGAAGACAAGCTTCTTCCTCAGCATCACTGCTACACCTACCAATCACACCATTAATGAATTTACTGATCTGTAATCCTCATGGCAGATAAAAGAATCTCACCACACACTCCCCAACACTATACAACTTCAGTTCAGTAATGTTTATTTAAAAAGGGAAAGGTAAATGACCCCTGACTGTTAAGTCCAGTCGATACGACTCTGGGGTTGCGGCGCTCATCTTGCTTTACTGGCCGAGGGAGCCGACGTTTGTCCGCAGACAGTTTTTATGGGTCATGTGGCCAGCATGACTAAGCCGCTTCTTGCGAAACCACAGCAGCATTTAGTGACTTTCAAATAAAAAGTTGTCATGAACCTGGAGTCCAACAGCAATCCATACACAGAGCTGGAGGCTGCAGGTGCATCACCTAAAAACCCAGACCAGGTTCAGGGCCTGCTGTTGAACAGAGGACCACTGGGTCAGGGGCTGACAGACAAGCACCTAGAGAACAACCACCCATAGAACCAGGCAGAGCTTGCAGGGCCAGAGGGACCCAATGCCTCCCACAGTACCCAACTGATCCAATGGTGCAGGAAGCACAACAGGCAGGAAGCTAGGAGCATATGAGGATGGCCACAGGACTGACCCTTTAGGGACCCTAGTTCTCCACAAGGGAGTAGAGCCTGGGAGAGGCAGGTTAGGGGGAGAAGTTCAGTTTGCTTTTAGTCTCTGTATGTGTGGGTTGCTTACTCAAAGCTATTGGTACATCTGCAACTCTTGAATTGCCTTGCCCCATTTGATCTGGGACCAGACCTGGTAACACCAGCAAGGCTTCTTGCCACAGCAAAGATGTGTGCGTTCCTGTAGCCTTTCAGAGGCTGAGCCTTTCCCCCTCCTGCACTGGTGTGCACATCTACTCAGAAATTAAACTAATAGCAGCACAGCATCTCTTACGCTGCAAGATAACGTCCGCCTTAGCAAATCTAATAAAGGGGGTGATGGAATTATGTGCAAGCAGGGTATCACGCTACTGGTATCAAGAAAGTACTGAAGAAGTATCACAGAGACACTAAAATGAGGTTAGATCACAGTTTGACTGATCATGTGGAGAAAGCGAGTCTGAACCTCTCTCCCCACAGCTTTGAGATGCACCCTTTATGTTAGAGAAGTTGATTTCTTTTCCTTGGAGGGATAGAACTCATTGGCTGGAGGCTGTGGAGGTAAAGCCGTTTCTACACATACCTTGCTGAGGATGTATATCAAATCTCCTCGCTGGAATGACAGCTCATCTGGATGGCCACCAGCACAATCCCACAGACCTTGATAGTAATTCACATACTTTCTTCTGAGTCCTTGTACAGAGAGAGAGAAGAGTGTGTTAAGAACAGATTATAGTATTCAGATCAATAGCTGCAAGGCAGACTTGATTTCTCCTTTGGCAGTAATTTACGAGGAAGTTAGATTTTGGTAATTTATCCCAAAAATGCTACACCTGGGCCTTAAGTTCACTTATGTTCACCTCTAGTGGCAGTGGTTGGAGGGTGCTTGTGAGTCCCTCCAAGTTGACTGTATATATCTGTTGCAGGCAAGCTTCCTACAGCAGCAAGGACGCTTATGGATGCGTGTGCCCATCGTAGGTTCCCTAAATAAGCAAAAGGGCATTTTGGGAAATTGGGGAGATGCCTTTGCATCATGCTGACTTACTGATTCTTTTCCTATTTGATAAGGGTGGTGTGGCGTGGGGCAATGGGAAGGTTTGGCTAAGACAATGCTGCAACTCAACGTTCTTGGGCAGGCTGGCTGTCAGCATTCTCTCATACCGTAACCAAATTCTGTATCAAGATATGGTAACTGCAATTCTGCAACCAGAATAAACCTAGAGCAGTGATAAGGAACCCATGGCCCTCCAGATGTTGTGAACTCCCAACTCCCATCAGCCTCGCCAGAATGGCCAGTGGGCACAGTGATGGTTGGCACTGCAGCCCATCCACAGGTTTCGTACAGGTTTCCACATACAGTACTGTATATGTGCATTCTGAACAATTAATTCCATTTCTGCTATGCTAAGAGAGGATGGACAAGTTTTCAGGGTTATCATTGAACCCATTAGCAGGAGGAACTTGGTTTCAAAAATCAAATGTCTCGGGAAAATTAAGAGTGCATCTGATACTCAAAGGGGAGGGGGGCTGGCTCTGTAGGCAAGAATTCATCCAGCCCTCTAAGTTCCCTCTTTCCCATCAGCTGTTCAGTGGGGAGCTACACTTTCTTTACCCCTGCACAGCTGTTTTTACTCAACAGCTGACAGGTGGGCAACAGTTCAACAGGGGCAATAGGGTGAAGGGACCACAAAGGAGAGAGGCAGAGGAAGCAGAGCCTTCATTACCATTACAATGCAGGGGACAACTCCCTCTTTGTAGTTTGCTTTGTAAGGTGTGCAATTATAGCTCCTTCTAATGCAAGGAGATCTGCCTTAGGAAGTAAGAAAAACTCCAGTTGCATGATGACTCCAGTCTCCAGTTTACAGATAGGCAAAAAAATCATCCATGCATGTTGGAGATTACACACATGTAATCTTCAGGATGCAATGGCATTTTGCAGCTTGGGGCTTTGAATAAGGCAGAGTTTGTAGTTCAGCTGTGCGTTCATGTCTACCTTCTTCTCCTTGGATTGCTGAGCTCTTTTTGCACAGTTGGGAGAGATGCTTTGGTTTTTAAAAATGTCTATGGGGAAAATGGAGGATGAAACCTCAGTTACTAAGAATTACAGGGCCTTTTCAGCAGTGACTCCTACCCCACTTATCAAATTTGATTTCAAATCAGAGACACCTCATTCCTTGTTAATTTTAAACAGTGTCTTAGAAGCTTAATTTTTATCATGGCCATTGATGGCTAATTAAGATATGCAAATCATTTTTTGTCTTTTAAAGCTACCTGTGTTATTTTCCTTTTATTGTATGGTCTGTGCATTATGGATGGAAATGATAGCCGTGTGTGTGTGTGTGTGTGTGTGTGTGTGTGAGAGAGAGAGAGAGAGAGAGAGAGAGAGAGATTTTGTGTGTGTGTGTGTGCATTAAAAGTGTGTGATTGTCTGCAAGTCTGCTCCCACTCACTATTTGAATGCAGCCTTCAAGAGTTTTTCATTAGGGTGCTAATGAAAAGAAAAGGTGCCTGTCTCTGCCTAAAGGTAAAGGTACCCCTGCCCGTAGGGGCCAGTCGTGTCCAACTCTGGGGTTGTGCGCCCATCTCGCTTAAGAGGCTGGGGGCCAGCGCTGTCCGAAGACACTTCCGGGTCACGTGGCCAGTGTGACAAGCTGCATCTGGCGAGCCAGCGCAGCACACGGAAACGCCGTTTACCTTCCCGCTAGTAAGCGGTCCCTATTTATCTACTTGCACCCGGGGGTGCTTTTGAACTGCTAGGTTGGCAGGCGCTGGGACCGAGCAACGGGAGCGCACCCCGCCGCAGGGATTCGAACCGCTGACCTGACGATCGGCAAGTCCTAGGCGCTGAGGTTTTACCCACAGCGCCACCCGCGTCCCGTCTCTGCCTAAATGCATGCATTAATAGTCTGATAGTTTTTCAAGGAGGTTTCACCTTCCATTTCAGTGACAGGATTTCCACAGCTAAACTCTTGTGCTTTTGTGGCTCAGGAGCTTATGCCAGCCCCCTTCCCCAGTTGCTTTCTCTTGCTCAAAATTTAGGGTGTACCATATTCCACCAATGGAGTCCTGGCTGTGATACAGAATAGTAGGCCCTACGAGGAGGAGGGCAGAAAAGCATTATTATTTGGATGTAAGGGACATCATGATAAGAAACCCTCTAAATCTGTGTGGTCAATTTTAGATTACCTAAATTTGTTGAAATGGGTAATGGCAGAGCAGGGAGAACACAAATCTCAGCAACAGTACACGCAAAAAAATAGGTCTACTTCTTTTGTGTGAGATATTGAAAAGGGAACAGGGGGTAAGGCACAAAACAGGGAAGAGAGTAAAGGAGATCATGTAGAAAATTAAAAAATTGCTCAGGGCTCAGAGCTTCTCATCTAAAGAGAGAAGCAAGCATGGGGCTTATCACTAGGCAACCATAGATGGGAAGATTCAATAGTCAAACTAGTTTTTCTCCCTCTTGTTTTGAATTTTAATCTTTCTCCCACCCCCACCACATTTGTCTATGTCTTAGTCAGCTTCATATTATTTCAGGCAAGGAAGGAGGCTGACGTTGATTCCTGGTTCCCACTTCTTTACATAACACAGAGCTATGTAAGCAGCCTGAATAAGGAGTCTGCACATCTCTGCACCCCAAAATGCATTTAGCACTACCCCGAATCATTTGCCCTAACGTCCTCTGCAAGATGCCCTAGCATTTTCTCCAGTCTAAAGCATCATCTCTGCCTAAATCATTCCCAAGTGTGACACATCCATGCCAACGACTGCCACACCATGAATATTCCTTAAGCCCATTAAGCAAAAGTCTCCTGCAACTTTAATTAACAGCTTCCTCCTCCTTTTTAAATTGTCTTCTGTTTAGTGTGGCCATGGAATTAACAATAAATTGCCTTTTATATTAGCTCCTGTTTCCGTAAGGAGGAGGCTTTAATTACTGGTTGCAATTGCACACACAACAGCTAGTGTGGAAGCAATATGAAAGCAAACTCCCACCATCCCTAACTATACACCATATTGGCTGCGGTTGATAGTATGTGGAGTCTAACAGCATCTGGATAACCCTGCTTTAGGTAACATTCATTAGCAAGCTAGTTGAAAAGCACCGTCCACAGAAACTCCTTCACAAGTTAAAAAGAGAGAGCTGCTAAATAGCTAAGATCTGTATATTAAGAAAGCCATTGTTAAGGAAACATTTGGTACAAAAAGAAATAAAATGATTATAATAATTTACTTATATAGTGCTCCTCCCTTCACTTAATAGTGATTTAATAAAGGTAAAGGTACCCCTGCCCATACGGGCCAGTCTTGACAGACTCTGGGGTTGTGCGCCCATCTCACTTAAGAGGCCAGGGGCCAGCGCTGTCCGGAGACACTTCCGGGTCACGTGGCCAGCGTGACATCGCTGCTCTGGCGAGCCAGAGCCGCACACGGAAACGCCGTTTACCTTCCCGCTGGTAAGCGGTCCCTATTTATCTACTTGCACCCGGAGGTGCTTTCGAACTGCTAGGTTGGCAGGCGCTGGGACCGAGCAGCGGGAGCGCACCCCGCCGCAGGGATTCGAACCGCCAACCTTTCAATCAGCAAGTCCTAGGCGCTGAGGCTTTAACCCACAGCGCCACCTGCGTCCCTAATAGTGATTTACATGTATATAATAAAGTAACAATAAAAGCATATTAGTTAGAAATCATTAAAATCATTTTTAAAATGGATGGAGGGGAGTGTGTGTGTGTGTGTGTGTGTGTGTGTGTGTGTAACCAAGCATTTTTAGCTGAATTCAATAGTGCAGGTTTTATTTTAAGGAAGAGCTGAGCTCCAAGAACTGTTTTCAGTGCCAGCATTCAGCTATGAAAAATATAAAGCAATCATACAGAGCATCCACGACTGAGCATGTGAAGAGTGAATCTGTTCTTTTATGGAGGAAACCACAGCCAATCTTCATCACACATCTCAGCTAAAGGGTCAGAATTTCTTGCTCACATGCCATAGCTTCTAATAGCTTCTGGGGGATGTGAACCCCAGTATTTCCTTTGGAAATACGGTAAGTGATGCAATAATGCTTCTTCCAAGATGCTTCTAAAATGTTGGAGATGGGAATACCATCTTAGTGGCCTTGACAAAATACATTTTACTAGAACACTGCTGTTTCCTGAGCTGCAGACAAAAAGACAACACCCAGAACTGCAGGAAGCTCAAAGCAGCTCTGCCTAAGTGCTTCTTTCCTGAACTGGGTCCATACATTCCAACAGAGAGAGAAGCAAGTGGGCTGGTGGGTAGGTGGGACAGGACTGATCCAGGAAACAGGTTGTCTGCTCAGATCCTGCATGGCTTCAATTCTTTAGGAAAAAGCAAGGGTGGGAATGAAGGTGCTTGAGCACTCTGGAAGAGCAGGCTGCCTATGGTGGCTGGGCGTAATGATTGAGAAGGCAAACTTTCCAGTCTACAGAACTTCCCTGCTCTCCTTTCCTCTTGGCGCTGGTAACTGTGACTCTCCTTTCACCCTGCCTTTGTTTTGTTACTGGGTCTGTATCCATCTCCTCCTTCGTTTTTTCCGTAAGCTTTTCCTCTTTTGCTTTTCTCACTCCTGACAATTCTCTTTCCCCTCCGCCCATCTGTTGCCTAAGTTTTACGAGCCTGGCTCCTTCTCAAAGACTTTTTGGTACCTGTTTCCTGAACAAGGAGGGGTGAGGGAAGTAGGAATATTCAAAGCATTTGCACTTGGGGGGGAAACAACAGCCAAGAACTAGATGCTAAATTAGGCAGCCTGATAGAAGTAAACATCCTTGATATGCCAATCTTAACCCACTATAGATTTAAGGTTGGAGGAGTGGTGCGCAGTATGCCTCTTTCATCTTTTGTATTTAAATTTTACACTATGAAGGGCCTATTTCCTATCTTGGGATTAAGAAATTCTACATCTGTTCAATTTGCTTAATTTGGACTGATGGCCAGGGAAAGGTGTGTTTCCCCCTCACCATCAGGTTATCTGCTTTGATTTGAAGGGATGGTGAAGCATAAATTTTAGACTGCTTGATGAAGATCAGTATAAAGAGTACAATTCCCACAACTGCATTCCCCTGGAAGGCGTGGATGTGTCCCATTGGACTTGCCTTCTCTGAGATTCCTTTAGATTCTTTTCCTGCAAGGACTCCACTCCAGCAGAGCTACAAGACAGGAGTGTCAACTGATGCATGTGGTGTGACACACACATACACAATTAATGATCCAGGTTTTAATTGATTGATTAAATGTCAGCATGTCTATATGTTGTCCCCAAACACAGGTGCACTATTAAGGATGCTAGGGGAAGAGTGTATACTAAGTGTATATTAAGGATGTTAGGGGAAGAGAATTTACACTTTAGCTAACAAACTTAGTTGGTCTCTAAGGTGCTACTGGACATTTTTTTATTTATTTCGACTGTGTCAGACCAACACAGCTACCTACCTGAATCTAACAAAGGCTAGTAATTGTTAGAAATAAATGGCACTCTAAATGTTTCTCTCTTTTTTTAGATTTGAGAGAAAGATACGGTGCCTAGCTGAGTAACACATTGTAGCCTCCCAAACCCCTAGAAAATTAACAAGCTCAAAGGCCACCAGTATTGAATATGATTCATGTTTGAAAGTTGTACTGTATCTATGGCAATTTCAGTCAAGCACTGTCAGCTTGGGTTGCCTGTGGTTCTTACTGCAAGGAAGAAAGTAAAAGAAGGCTGACTCAGGGCCGTTTTATATATAATGTGGCAGCAGACCCAGGTTTGTTATCAGGTATACAATTGACAAGGAGCTTCAGCCAAATTTTGTGTGTGGACCTGTATAATATATGTGTGTCCAAACATGGTTTTGTTTCTTTAGTGTACACCTTGCAATTATGGTGGTGATGATGACGATGATGTAATGCATGCTGATTTGAAAGCAGTTCCAAACTGATATTTTATCTTTTACCTGTCTTCTCCATGCTTCCAGCATCTTCTCTGCCATCTGAAGTGGACAAACCAAGTTCATCATCTACAATGAGATAAGAAGTGAAGTAAATCTAGCTGTTTCTGCCAGAAAACTTTTTGCAAATTTTGCAAAATTATACTCTAATATGGATTTTAGAGCCAAGAAAGCTTTAAAAATAACCACAAAACAAATATAAACATCTGTGACTGCCCATCACTATTTGCACTATTTGCATGTTTCTTAAAAAAACAATGGAACAAAGCACTTGGTATCTGACTTATGTGCTCCAGAGCACCAGGGCATAATTTGTGCCATGACTCTGCCTTGGCATCTAGTTCTACAAAAAAAGGGGCAAGATTAGGATAGCAAAATTCTACCTAGTGCTACATCTTTTCCTTTTCTTTTGCTATCAGAACGTCCATCACTGCTGCATTTTTTATCCTCAAGAACTTCTTAAGTATGTTGCCATCCATTTGCAGAGAGACTCTTTCCATTTTATCAATAAAATATAAAATAAAATAAAATATTTAAAACTCTGCTGCCATAGCAGTGATGGTACAAGGCAGCAACAGAATATAGGGTTGGCCCTACCATTAAGCAGTCAGGTCACATGATGCTTATGAGGTGTTGAAAGGCAGAATTGTGTGGGCCACATGACATGCCCCACATCCCCTAAACTAGCCTGCTGCCCTCAGGTACAGTAGAGCAGTGGCGTAGCGTGGGGGGTGCCAGGGGTGCCGGCCGCACCGGGCGCAACATCTGGGGGGGCGCGAGTCCAGAGGGAAGGGACAAGTTCCTTCCTCCGCTGGGCTCCCCGCCACCACCGCCAGCCTTGCGCCCTAGCGTGCGCGCACCCCCCGCCGCTGCCGCCGCCGCGCTCCACTCACTGCTCGCAGGAGGAGCAGCCGCTGCAGCAGCGCCGTCACCACCACCAACGCCTGGCCGGGCACGGGCAGCCTCCGCACCCCGCCGACATCCCCTCGGCCCAGCCACAGGCGGCGGCTGCTTCTGCCGACTGGGAGGGAGGAGAGCTCCGAGGGGCCTCGCCACGCCCTGCTCTCCCCAAAACCCTCCGAGAGGAAGCCGGCGGGCGGGCGAGAGTCTCCCGGCGGAAGGGGGCGCCGCTGGCTCCGGCTCTCAGCGCAAGTCTCAGCCGCGGGGGGGGGGGGGGGTCGGGCGAGGACAGAGCGCGGCTGGAAGCCCCCGGACCAGGCCGGGGGGAGGAGAGGCGCTCGCCAAGCCCGGATCTGGAGCGCCTCGGAGCGCGGGCTCCACCTACAGCTCAAGGAGAGGAGGGGGCGGGGAGGCGCCCGAGGGGAGGGGGCTTCGGCTGCCTCGGCCCGCGGGGCTCCGCAAATAATAAATTTAATAAATTCCTGCTGAGCCTTAAGGGGGGGGGGGTCCTTGGCTCCTTCGCTTGTCCCCAGCCCCAGTGGCGTAGCGTGGGGGGTGCAGGGGGGGCGGCCGCAACATCTGGGGGGGCGCTCGCACTCGAGTGCTAAAATCCAGGGGTTAGGGGGCGCAAATTACTTGCCTTGCCCCGGGTGCTGACAACCCACGCTACGCCACTGCAGTAGAGGGTGCTCTCCCACTGCCATTGTCAAGGTAAAATTCGATTGACACAAAGTCTGTCAGCTTCTGTACACAGAATGGGAGTGGATACAACTCTGTTCTTTCCTCTGGGCAGCAAAATGTCTTTGAATGGGCCTGCAGAGGTATTTTATGTGGACAGCATCAGGGGACAAAACACAACCTGATTATGGCTTTAAAGCCACATGCTCCTTATGTGATGAGGTACAGAAATTCAGACCTGGAACCTGAAGAGACTAAGAGGATTCTGCTCAGATCATAACCAATCCCGTAAATACAACCTTAGTAAGCCTATGATGGTACACACAGAGGAGCCTAGAAACAGCGGGTAAAGTTTTCAACCATTCCCGCCCCTCCGCCCCCCCCCCATTCAAACAACACTTGTAAAGCTACCAGATTGAATGGTTTGCCTCAGTTCCAGGCATGTGGCTAAAATTATTTGCTGCTCTTTTTAGAAAGTGGTACCTGTCTCCCTCCCTCCATGCTCTACAGAGCTAACAGCAGTTTCAGCGTAAAGGAATTTGAATCAGGGAAATGGGATGGGAGGATGTGGTTAAACCAATCCTCCTGCAGTGCTAGTTCCCTCAACTTCAAAGCAACAGTGTGAGGCTGCTAATTAGTAACTCCCCCCCCCCCAGTCCACCACAGACCTCCTGCATCATGTCTAGTTTAGCCCTCACACAGATGGCTATGTGACTCTCACTGCCTTCCCCACTTCTGAGAGATGTTTTATAATGCAAAATTCTTATATGGGAAGAATTCTCATGTAGGCATTACCACGCACCCTCTGTAGATGGCAACATCTAGCAAATACACATACAGTGGTACCTCAGGTTAAGTACTTAATTTGTTCCAGAGGTCCGTTCTTAACCTGAAACTGTTCTTAACCTGAAGCACCACTTTAGCTAATGGGGCCTCCTGTTGCTGCCGTGCCGCCGGAGCACGATTTCTGTTCTCATCCTGAAGCAAAGTTCTTAACCTGAAGCATTATTTCTGGGTTAGTGGAGTCTGTAACCTGAAGCGTGTGTAACCCGAGGTACCACTGTAAATGTATTTTCCAACTGAAGAGACATTGTGGTCAGCAATACGCCCCATGTTTGTTCATTATCTACAAGCAGCAATAAACCCAAGTGTGAGATCACTATACAGAATACACCAGTTGCAGCCTTGTTTTCCTGTTTTAGGAGTTTTGCAACATTTGAAGTGGTCCTAAAGCCGGCATGGGACATGCATCCTTCCTGTTTACTACCACAGCCCACTGGCTGCTTATTTATGACTAGGGCTACATGCTAAAAAGTCATCTATGATGACTTCATAGAATTAAAGCAGGGCAATGGTTAATAAACTGACTTGTGAAAAGGTTGAGTCCTTGGCTCAAATCGTTCTTCTGCTATGAGCTTAATAGAGACTATGACAGACAATAATCTCTAAGAAAGTTCACTTCTCATGGTGTGTGAACACATTTATTTTGCCCCACAGTTATCCCTGGTCAAACAGGTTATGTGTGGTTTTGAAATAATGAAATAATGCAAA
The DNA here is from genome assembly GCF_951804945.1 of Podarcis cretensis. Classification (NCBI taxonomy): domain Eukaryota; kingdom Metazoa; phylum Chordata; class Lepidosauria; order Squamata; family Lacertidae; genus Podarcis; species Podarcis cretensis. The sequence goes on along the minus strand of NC_137182.1, from coordinate 23,566,241 downwards.
CCCCTGAAAAGCCTCTTCTGATCTCTTTTCAACTATCTCACTAAACTGTTTCTAACCTTGGCTGGCTTACAGCTATAACAGAAGTAACATCTTAGGTGTGGTGCTGGTAGTTTGAGCGTAGATTCACTGCATTGGAAATCACAAGTATCTTCTGCCCTAAAGCAAGTTTTGGAGAAAACAGCTCTCCTATCTCACTCCTACCAAAGCCACATATTAACATACATTATATTAATGCCAACACTACATACAAATATTAAGAGTGAAGCGACCCAATGGTCTAATTCAGGTGTCACTACTGCCAAAACTCACTTCTGCATACTCAAGTTCCCCATTTGACTGTGACATTGTCTGCATTTGTACTTGGCTTGGCGTGGTTAAGAACCCATTTAAGTGCCATACTTCCTGATCACATGACCACCTGGCTATTTATTGGGCAGTTTGGGCAAGCCACATGGGAAGCTGATTTCAGATGTTTCCACAGCCACGTGGAACCCTGACCATACAGAATAAAATTTCAGTGGCAGCATGTCAGTACAGCAACGTTAGAAACAGCACTCATCCCTATGCTGTTCGGGAACAACAACCTACATGCGAAAGCTTAACATATAGAACAGGAAAATGGGTTATCACCTGCTAGCAGAGGGAGGTAGTATTTTAAAATATGCCCCATAAACCTATCAATTGTTATTTAAGGCAGTAATAGCAATCACTTGTTATAGCGTCATAAATTTACATGGCACTTTATAAGCATAACACAAGCGGGAAAGCTTCCTTAGCTTTGACAAGTATCTCCGGTCTCACTAAAGAGAAGACAATGAATGAAACACACTGTCAGGAGATGATGGAGGCCATGGGAAGAGGAAAAGGGAGGAGGGCTGAATGCGTGTGGATGCGGAAGGACGGACTTAGCACAAGGGGGGAATGCATTCCAGAAGGCAGTATGGGTTAAGAGACTAACAGGAAAACAGAGGCCAAACACAGATCATTTGCCGTGATAACTTAACACAGGATGAATTTAACCACTTGGTAAGCTGGTTGTCTGTATCATCCCACCAAGGACAGTAAGCAGAATTATCATACTGCCTCTTTCCTAGATTGCTGATCAAGTGCAGATGTGTGGCAAAAAAATTTCCCCATCACATGGGAAGACAAGCTGGTATTTTATCACTTAGCAAATAGACATCTGTATTCACAAGATAAAAGCTGTGTTGGCATGAAGAAATGGTTCTTCCCCAGCAGTAACTGAAGGTGTGTATGTTACTGTGCACAAACATTATTCTGCTTTACTTGTGTGATGCCCAACATTAAGGTATCACTTTCATGAGCTACTTAAGACCAAGAGCAACTCCATTCAGTCCCATCAAAATGTCACCAGCCTGTGTTTGAAGTCTCAAGGCCTGGAAGCCTGCTTCTAAAAATGAAAACTGAAACACTTGGGAGGCCAAATTCTGGTTCTCATTTATTTCTTTGTTTAACATAAGGAAATTTAAACCCGGAAGACAATTCTGGTTCTGGTATGAAATCCAGCACCTCTGGGGCACAGAGCTCTAGTTTTCAGTAAACAAAACAAGATATCTGACAGAAGGTCAGATGCAAAGCTGGTCAGACTCAGAAACAGATCTTTTGCTAATATCATAGAATTAGTGCAAAGTGTGCTGGACAACCTGCCATGCTGCACTTTCTGGAAGCCAAAGCTTCTCCCCACCACCACTTTGTCTAGGGCACAGCTGTCTCTTACTCTCCATTCAAATCAATGCAAACCTGGTCAGTTCATCCCTCTGTGAATTTAGAATTGGATCTGAAGTTGGAGGGTCACAGAAACAGCTCTCCCTGCCCTGTTCCACCCCCACCGTTAGATGGGAAAGTGGCACCAAAGATCTTTTCTAAATAAATCAGGCTTGATTGTAAAACTCAGGCCAATGACGAGACACAACCTCATTAGCATTGATTTTAAAATAAATTATTGAGAGTGCCTTTCCCACCCACCCCACCCCCACCCCCACCCCTTGCCTGCTCTGTGGATCTGTGAAGGAGAACCGTAAATGTTAACTTATTACAATGACTTAAAAAAAATGTGCACACACAGAAAAGTAGACAAAAAAACCTAACAATAATTGAACAATCAAAGCTTGATTAATATCCTTCCAGGCAATGCTATGATGTGATAAAGAGAGTAAATGGAAAATACAGGGTTGCTCATCCTTCGCTGAACAGTGGAAGGGTTAGGCCAGTTTTTTCAGGCTTCGTGCTGACCAAACTAAAAGAGTGCTGCTGCCAGCCCTCAACCATCTCTTGAACCTGGCAGACCTTTTCCTACTTGTGGCAGAGCCAGCAGGAATCACCTCTAAAATGGCACAGGCCACGCATATTACATTCAAGCTTGCTCTGGTAGATCTAAGCCAAGGGACATCATTTAGAGAATGTTTCGGACCTCACATGATTGTTCTTCAGGAGCACCCATATCTACAATCAGCACACTGAGTGACTACAATACAAAAAATACAGTGGTACCTCTGGATGTGAACGGGATCCGTTCTGGAGCCTCATTCGCATCCAGAAGCGAACGCAACCCACGTCCACGCGGGTGGCAATTCGCCACTTCTGCGCATGACGTCATTTTGACCATCTGCGCATGTGCGAGCGGCGAAACCCGGAAGTAACATGCTCCGTTACTTCCAGGTTGCCGCAGTGCACAACCCGAAAATACTTACCCCGAAGCTACTTCAACCTAAGGTATGACTGTAGTTTGTTTTAAAAACAATACCACCAAACGCCAACTGCTTCTCTGCAGTTTCTAAATATATCAAGAATTCCTCCCGCTGCATTCTTCTTTTGAGTTTCTCAATATTGTTCATTTATTTGCTAGGTCTGCATCATGATCATCCTCTAAGGAGCCCTTGGCAGTACATAGAGGGGTTTCTGGGAGGCCTCCCATCTAGGCAACTGACCAAGTATAGATGAGAACTTCATCAGAACTATTAAGCAATTCTTTTAACACAGCTTTCCTCAACCTGGTGCCCTCTATATGTTTTGAACTTCAACTCCCATCAGCCCCAGCCAGAACCATGTCAAAATGAATCCACATATGACCAACCCTTGTGGCTTTACCATTTGATTTACAGACACTACAAAAATCCAAACGTTGGTTGTGAAAACAACCAAAGCAATAAACAGCAAAACAGGGAGGAAGAGAGCAAACAATATGTTAGATGGATTCACATGGTTGGGAATTGAGCAGCAGCCTCTAAAAGCTTATTGTGGGCAATAACTGGCTCTTGGTTTGAGGGGGTTCTCTGGTGCCCCCTCCCCATTGGTGGATCCTCTGGTTCATCCCTACCTATCTGTTTCCATGTTTATTGGCTCTTCTCTGATGTACCCTGAAGTATGCCACTGTAATTGCCCACAATGCTCTGGAGTGATGTAGTGTCACTTCAGAATGCTATGAGCAAATATAATGGCAGATACAGTCTTTATTGAAAGATTGATGGGAAACGGGCCTAGGACAATGGCTGCATTGGAAGCGTGCCATTAGCAGCTCCCAAAGATGCCAGTTGTTGGTCCTAGGCCTGGTTGTGGGAAACCTGCAGGGCTAGGTTGGGTATCAGGAGCCAGAGTCACGAGCAGGTCAGCAATAAAAAATAACAGTGTCAGTGAAGTTAACTCTTTATTCAAAGAAACCAAAACAGCACATGCCTAATGGTCACAGCAACTCTTCTCAGTAGGTTTTGCCCCAATGAGGCAGTTCTGAGGACTAAAGGTCCCCGCCTTCCCACCACTCTCTAAGGCTCCTACCCCAGTTCCTTCTTTAGAAGCCTAAAGCTCTGCCATCTTGCCTCTCTTTGCTCTGCCCTCTTAATTTTTCTCTGTGTTCTGGGAGACCATGGTGAGAGGAGCTGGTCACAGCAGGAAGGGAAAACTCCCTGGATTCTTACACAGCCTGCCCCATCTTTGTCTCCTGGCCCCACCTCCTCTCTTGCCTCTGAGTCTGAACCACTCTCTGCTACCGCCTCTTCCTGCTCACTAAACCCTGTTGCCTCTTCAGCTTCCAACGCCTCCTCCTCTCACTCTGCTCCTACTTCTCCCTCTGACCACTCATCATTGCCCCACCACCAATCCCCTGGCTCTGAGCCTTCTTTCCTGGGGGGTTCTCCTGGGGATTTGCTAGCTGGTGCCTCTGACCACTCCTCTGCATCCAGCCAGTCAATGACTTCGGGGTATTGAACAACCAGACACAAATTCAGTACTGGAATCCTCCCTTCCAGGGTCCCTGAGGACAGTTATCCAACACAGAAGAACAGCAGGCATTGTGTTCTATCAACCAAGCAAGGGCAAAAGGCTGTAGCCCTTAGACTAACTACCAATTGCTGGGCCCATGGTGAACATCCCTTATGTTTTCTTTGCCTGAAGAGGGTCCAAGATCTGAGCACACATAGACCTTCAAAGGTGGTGCTTACTTCATCTTTTATTTTTTACACTCTGGTCATTTTCACAAGAGAGTCTCAGGAAAAGGCACTTGAATTTCCCATGACTATAAAACGTAATGGAAAAACTTGGTGAATCTAGAGGCTTCATACAACCAGTAGCAGGGTCGAAGTTCCACAGATAGTATCAAAGAGATCACTAGGTTATGTCAGGTTATGAGGTTCCAGGTTTAAGTTTTAGAATCCTTAACATGTTAGAAAACACTGCCCATCAAATTCCTTGTCTCCTTGAACAAGGTTAGTGAGCATTTGGCCCTCCCTTGCCAACAGCTCAAATTGCTCAGCAAAGCTGTTTAGCTGAGTGAACCCCAGACATTCCCCCAAGGAGATTCTTCTGTCTCGCCTTCTCTCTGCTTTACTGGAAACTCCACTCTTCTTTTCATCTCAGGCTGCTTTGCAAACTGCATTAGCAGAGCTTTCTTAATGGGTTCAGGGCAGTTTGCTGGGTCTAAGTCCTTGGCCCCAAACAGAGCCAAATTTCACCAGAAACGTCTCCTCAACTGCCTCCATGTATTCTCTGCATCGTTTTGAAATCCAAGAAGGTAAAGAAAAGGAAGTGTGACACCAAAAAGAACTTGGAAAATTATCCAAGAGTTTTCTAGTCCAACCTGTCTTCCCAGAAGAAGTATGCAGGACTTAATTTCAGCTGGACTTCCCCAGATCTAGCTCGAGAAACTCTTTTTCATGCAAAAGGGCTCAGCTGTTGGATGTGATGCATAGTAAGAAATGCCTAGCTTAGCACATGTACCAAGTACCTTTACCTTAGCATTGTGAACCACCACAAATGGCCACCAAACACCTGAGGTGAGAGCTAAAATTTCTGGACTAAAGACTGCAATTTTGAGAAAAGCCAGAGGCCAAGCTCCAGGCTAAGTGTTGAAGAACCCTGATTCAAATGAGCCCTAGTGATGCATAACTTGATAATAATGATATTTATGAGCAATGGGCTGTTTCACAGATGAGAAGTCATCATTCAAAGACTGCAACACCGAAGCAACAGTTTTCATAGGTGAATGCACCAACAAATAATATACACTATAGCCAGAACCTCCATGTTGCCATAAATACAGTGCTTTTCAATCATTTCTATTGCTACAATCAGCTGCAAGGCATCAAGAGATGAGCACACCAAACCACCAGACACCAAGCCATGGGTGTAGTCTATGTCTGAGCCATCCCTACTTAGGGTATGCATCCACCAATGTAGTCACTGTATGCTGTTCTGGGAAGAGACAATGCTCAATGGCAGGGTGCATGTTTTGCATGCAGAAGGTTCCCAGATTCACTTGCCAGCATCTGTAGAAGGCAGCTGCCCACTCTGGCAGAGAACAGCCCTCCAGGAGTTAAGACAGAGACTCTTTCATCTGTGTCAGGGAACTGACATCAGAGCGAAAAGCGGAGGCAGGGCTCCAGAGCAATGCCGGAGAGGGAACCAGTCAGGGGGAAGGAATTCAGTGTGACACCAATAGAGAGGAGATGGAGGAATCGGTGTCAGGGCTCCAAGACCCTTCAACCGAAAACAGCGGAGAGAGCGCTGGCACGCCCTTGCCATCCCCTTACTTGCGCAGACGCGTTCCGCGCAGAGAACATAGGCGGAGACTTGGGGTCAAGCAGCTTTTATGCTGGAAGAGATTCAAGAAACGCCCACTGGCAGATTCTGCAAGTGACTAACAGGTCATGGAGGGCGAGCTCTAACCCTAAACATGTTTGAGCAAACCATCTAATTGGAGTGGAGGCAGTTTACGCACGAGTAACCACACTATACCATTACAATCTGCTACCTGATCTTTTCTACCTGGATATGCTTTTTATGCAAAGACTTCCAGGGATTTTACCTGGAACCTTCTGCATACAAAGTATGTGTGCTAGGATCCTCCCACAAGGAAGGATAAGGAGGTAAGATTCTTCTTCTTTGCTAAACTATACACTGAGCAGGTTGTCCTGTACAATGCAGGGGTGCAAGTTTTAAGTTGCCTCAGTCAGGGCTTTGGCTGCAGGCTGAAAGAGTGGGATCTAAGGCAGACAACTTGAAGGATTGCAGTTGAAACATTAATATCATAATTAAATGCCAGGCTTTCCCAGTTGCACAGTGCCCCTAAAAGCTTTTGATGGATGGAAGCTTTCAGGAAAGAAGCCATTCACGTTTTAACTCAGGAAGGTGCTGCCAGCAAACTGCTCACTGGTCCGGCTTCCACACTAAGGCTGAAAAACAGACTCAATATGCCCTCCAACCTGACTTCCTTCACTCTTGCCCACCCATAATATGTGCGTGTGCATATCACAGAGGACTGTTCCTGTGTAAGGTACCAGTTTAAGGCTGCAAAACAAGCATGCACTGCATTTAATTATAGTATTGGTGCTGCAATCATGCCACTTGTTTAACTTGTATTCCACAAGTTCAGCCTATTGCCCAAGCATCTGTTAAAAATCTGTTTAAAAAATCCACCTCTACATTGTACTGGGTGACCTGCTCAGAGAGGAATGGAGTCCAGATATAAACCCCTATTTGCTAAAGACAGATCCATACTTAGACTACAAGCAAACACCAGAAGACTGTATGGCATAGAAGTTTATTTGATAATAAATGTCCAAGTTCTTAAGGTCCACAGGGCTCTTTTTCGATATTTTACAACAACAGTCCAAACCATGGGTTGGGAATCACTGGCCATGGAACAAATTATACTTCCCAGGTCTCCTAATTTGACATGAGATGTCATTTCCCACTGGCCACACACCTGATGTCAGGGTCAGGTAAATACACAGCCACAAATAAACAATGGGGAGCTTTCACTTGCAACTGATCCTTTCCAAATACAGCTTGCATTTGGTGCTGTTTAAATTTGGCATCAAATGTAAGCCATGCTGCTGAGGTTGGGTCTACTCAGGAGCTCCCAAGAGAATCCAATGCCTACTGAAAGTAGATTGCATCTTTGCAAGTGTGGCTGTTTGCATTTGGCACTGTTTGCAGCTATAGCTGGACCGGGATCCCTACTGGGCATCCTATGTTGTCACGTGATTGAAAAGTGGGCAGCCACCAACAACATCCCTGTATATTCCGTGTACCAAAGCAGCCAATCAAGGGGCAGTGATGGCTAGAATGCCACAATGACATCACAATGACATTCAGGAATAGGGAACCAATGGATCTCCAAATCCCAAGCAGCATGGCTAATGCTTAGGGGTGATGGAAATTATGGTCCAACAGCATTTGGAGGACCATAAGTTCCCCATTCCTGAATTACCAGGTGCAGAACACCAACACAAGGTCCTGGAAATTACCCTATGCCCTTCTTGTGAATTTCCTTTGGGTAACTAAAATACCACACCATCAGGGGATAGGAAATTGTGGAGAATAAACCACTGATCTGAACCAATGTGGCAATTCTGAAAATTCAGCAGAGGTTTTGTTTGTTTGTTTTTTTCTGTCTGTCTGTGTGAAGTATGGGCTGTTGTTGTTCTTTTTTATTATGGAAATAAAAATCTCAGTTGTGGTTGAGTGTTTCTTTCATTCTTTTTTTAAGAATGAAAGGAAGTGAGACTGGGATAGAGGAAGGAGAGAGACAGAGAGAGAGAAAGATAATTTCCTCAGCAAGTCATCGTCGCTAATGAAGTTTTACAAAAACAGATACAACCAAGGAAAAATAAAATTTCACAGGTGATAAATTTTTCCAATTTCCGAGGCAGAATTCGATAGGATTGTTAAATTAAGAGTGAAGGTGTCTGTTAGGAGGCAACGAACAATGATGGGTAATTTTATAGAGTGGAAAATTGAATCAAATTGCAACATTAAAACACAGCTCCTTGGAGGATCTGCCCCGTATGCAGGCCTGCTCCACTACATCGGTGGGAGACTTGGGGGAAGGGAAGGGAAAATGGCTTGAATGTCTAGCTGCAATCTACACAGAGACTTGGCTTCAGAAGCTTTCAGAATCACTGAACTTGAAGATGGAGGTGGACAGGATGCTGGAGGGAAGAAACAGAGAATCTCCCCCTGCCAAGTCACTGCTCTAGCTACTGGGGGTTTTCCAGACCTAGATCTGTACCACTTCTCAAAACTATGTGAGGCAACAAGGAAGTCACTGCCTTGAGGCAGGTTCAGAGTGCCTTGTCTTTCTCTCATTTTAGAAATTATATGGTGACACTCTTTTGCCCTAATCTAACAAATGCTGAGACTGTTTGATATAGTACAGGACACACCTTCCCCCACTTAAGCATGTTCTACTTACATGCAGTTCTGGGAAATAGACAGACAGACAGACAGACTCATACCAAAAAGTGGCAGCAGAGAGCCTGAGTCCTTGTGGCTCATGGGGAGACCTTCCCTGGAGCCTGAAGAAGATGTCAGTGAGGGCAGAGGAAGCCCCAGAGAGACCTGAGGGCACAGCAGGGCTTTGCTTAGGCTGCTCAGCCTCCTCACCTAGCAGCTGATGTTGGAGGTAGCACAGCAGCAGCCACTTTCCTGTGCTTCCTCCAGCCTCCAGCAGAGCTTCAACTCTAGTTGAAGAGAGAGTTGTGCAGAGAGAGAGCAGGAAAGCAAGGAATTCTGATGTGATCTGGCCTGATCTGCATCCTCCTGGACTAATGTGCAAATCAGAACTAATTACTTTTCGCACTACTCCAAATTTTGCAGTACAAAATTCTCCAAATACATTTTCTCGCCTCAAAAACTGTGCTTAAAAACATGGATTTGGAAATAAAATAGAAATTTTTTTGAAGATATTTAAATATGTATATAAATGTAAATTCTTATGCAACTTTTTGTAATAATAGTTTAACATAGAAAAAGGACAAAACTGACCGAATTAACATTTTATGACGGAACACTTAAAAATGGGCATTGAATACAAGCAGACTGATCTCTCCCTCTCTAACTTCAGCACATGCCTAAGTGGACCATTTTGCATCAATATTAGCGCAAAGCTACTAAAACACATGCAGCTGCAAATTGCTCTGTATTTGGCAATTTTTCTCTACCCGTACCTTGTACGCTGCAATACCTTGTATTCCTGCAAAGGTGCAACTATCACCGCCTAGGGTCAGAATCAGAAAGGATAACCAGACCTCTTGCATCATGAAATCAACTCAAGAACTCCTTTGAGGAAGGCCAATCCACAGAACAAGTTGAAGACAGGGAAACATTTATGCCTACACTATTCCTTTTAGTACAGAACACCCCAAAGTCACCTCCACAACCCGAAGAATAGGGACCTCAAAGGAACCAGCTAGAAGCTGCCAACATAATGCAAAGAGCTCTCACTGCAGAACAGGGTATTATGACCCACAGACCTTGCATTACTCAATGAAGGACTCTGATGAGAATGACATTCAGACTGTGTGCTCAAGGGAGAACCATCCAAATGTAATTTGGGGCCCTCCCAGTTGGAAGACACAGCTCTGTTACCATTCTTTGACTCATGAGACCCCTGCAGTATCTCTGTCTCCTCTTTCTCACAAAAGGTAAAGACTACAAAATAAGGTGAGGGCACTTTAACCAGCTGGCCAGTCCCTCCAGCGAGGTGGAGCATTCCATACTTCGGGTCTTGTCAACCTACATAAGGTTTCAGTTGGTTCTAGCTCCCTGCACAGAAAACAATTTCTATAGCTGTCTCAGGAGCTGGCTGTGTTCACACTCCTATTTACTGTGCACTCCTTGTGTTTCCAGTGCTTGGTTTTTAATCTGTGTTCACACAACATTATCCAAATGCATAATATCCTTTTCTTTGTTCTAAAATACTACTGCTTGATATGTTGATTCTAAAACCAGCTTCAAAATGATTGAAGAACTTAAGCTGTTCCTAATTTTTCTCTAGTCAAGGTATAAACACCTTTGCATAAATTAAAATATTTCCGCCCTTTTTAATATTCCCTGGTGTGTACACAGCAGCAACCAGAACTGTGAAGCACATCAAAAAAGCACAAGTTCAATGTTCTCTAAGGCGACAATGTGAACACAATCCATGCCAACCAGTAGGGCTCCCCCACCTGGAGCTGTTCAACATCCTGTTCTTGCCTTGGACCTGATACTGCCTGCTTATCCCATAGGCCTCATGCTCCCATGGAACTGCCTCATCCTAGTCCTGCTTCCTCATGAAGATATTTGCATGGAAGTACTTCCCACACCAACTAAGACTCCAGGAAGGTTGGGGCCACAAGGACCAGGTATATGTGCCACGGTATCAGCCACAATTTTGCTGGTGTATCTATTTTATTGCCTACTCCTTTGTTCAAGCTCTAGTGATGTAGCTGATTCAGCAGTCTTGCCCATGAATCTTGTCCTCTGATAAGTCATGGCCTTGCCAGTGAACTACAGTGATGGGACTGTGTTTAGATAGGTGGGAACTAGGGCTGGGCAATATATCAACATATTGTCCAAAACTGGTTTAAAGTTCACATCGTGATAATGTTTCATAATATTTGAGCTGGCAATATATCACAAATCACAATGTGTGTAAGGGCTAAGCAATATCTGGTTTTCAACATCGCGATAAATCACCAGCTAAACACAGCAGTGTTATCAACAGCTAAACCTCACAATATCACCAGCTAAACATTGCAATCTACCACAATGTCTGAAATAAGGATGGAACTATACAGAGGTGAACAGGACAATGTCCTTGCAACTGCTAGGGGTCTAAAACAGATAAATGACAATATTATCAATCATCACACACTCAGTTTCATCACCAGGCAAGCCAAAATGCATCCCAACAGGACTTTTGGTTTTGGGCTTGGCTACCAAATGGTGGTATTTAGGACAATCCAGACTACAGCGATGAGTCATAGTGGATAAAAATAATCTGGGACTGCCAGACCACCAGCAGGCCTGCTAGGAGGCAGAAGCAGCAGTGGCAGAAACAGCTTGCCATAACCACAATACATGTCGGTAGTAGCGGTGACAACCTGCAAGGCCTGGCAGTGGTGGCACAATCATGGTGGCCTGCAAGTCCTTGTGAAGGCAGTGGGAGGGGGCAGCTGTAGCAACAGCAGCCTGCAAGGCCTCACGGTGGTGGAACAAGCAGTGGCAACTTGTGAGACTTCGTGGTGGTGACGGGAGCTGGTGGCAGTAGCAGTGGCAGCCTGCAAGTAGTGGTAGCAGTTGCCAGGACATCGTCCTATTCGCCTCTGTGTAGTTCTTTCCTTATTTCAGATATCGTGATATATCAATATATCACAATGTTTAGCTGTGATATATCGCGATATTGAAAACCAGTGATTGCTCAACCCTAGTGGGAACAGGATAAAAGATCAGATGATGAAGTTGCCTTCTCATCCAATTATCAGAGAGCAAATGCCACTATACAACCCCCACCCATCAGAACATAATGCTTTGCTGTGCACAACTATCTTTGGGTTGGATTTGTAGCCCATTCCATCCATGTCAATGTGAAAGCTTGCCACTCATTATCAATTCTCTTGACAGGATTTCCTCTGCAATCTGAGGAGGGATCAGTTTGCATGCAGAGGAAATGCCAGGACTCAAACTTATCTGCAACTCAAGCTTTCCAACCAGAAGGTCACTGCGTATGGAGGCTGACTGTAATGACCCCAGTAGCAAGGAAAAGACACGCTGCACCATCCAGAGACACTCTTGCCAGCAGAGAAACATTAATCTCTTTCTCCTGCATAACCTTGGGGACTTCCTCCTATTCCAGGAGTGGTCTAGAACTAGGAACAGGATGCTGGGTGGAGTTGATCCCCCCACGCCCCACCTCAGTCTTTGTCAGGGATCTTGTTGGATGGGTTTTGCTCACACTCAGGATCTGAGTGATCAACATATTTAAGGTCAAGAAGAAATTTCCCTTCATGTCAGGCCCTTTTGTTTTTAATTTTGGCCTCTTATTTAAGTCATTTGCAGCAGTTTGCTCTGTGGGTACCTTTCTGTAATACAGCTGTGGGCACACAAGGATTGCGCATTCTAGTGTATTTGTATAGAAAAAAATGTGGCTATTTCAACTGTTTGAACACTGTTCACTCTCTCTCTCTTTCGTTGTTGTTTAGTTGTTTAGTCGTGTCCGACAGAAAAACAAGGCTGCAACGAAAAGAAGCATCAAAATTTCATTCTGATCTGGCAGTCAGCTTCTGTGTGCTGTAGGAATGTTTCAAATGTAAAGAGCTGTTGAAAATATGCAACCTCCAATGGGATCCTGCTGTACACAAGCAATTATAGTAGATCCACTGTTCTCAGTGTCCATCTGCAGAGACTTGTATGCTGATTTTTCATGAAGGTAGCAAAAGCCAGATTGGTAGAGCAGATCTGCTGCTCTGCTCTGTGTACATTACGCACAATGGAAAGGCAATGTGAAAAGCTAGGCTGTTTTCCCAGATTAGCCATCCACACCTGAACAGAAGGGTGAATGGGTATACTATTCACATCAAAATGGTGTTATGAGTTTTGCTGTCTTGATTAGCATGAATGGGCCCTATCACTATGGTTTCACCTGACAGACTAATGGGTAATCAGGGGCTTGACAAAAGATGGCTAATGTTTTTTAATGACCAGGGATGTTTTTCTTAATAGCCTGGTAATCTCTCGCCCCTGCCTTTAGAATACAATGCCCATCCAAAGCTAGTTGTTGTTGTTTAGTCGTTTAGTCGTGTCCGACTCTTCGTGACCCCATGGACCAGAGAACACCAGGCTAGTGGGGGGGGGGGTAAATAAACAATTTGTAAGGTTTCAACCTAGAGAGAAACAAAGTGCTCTCTGTTTATTATTATTATTATTTATTAAATTTGTATACTACCCTATACTCACAGGTCTCTAGCTGGACTGGAATCAGCTGGGGAGTTGCAGATGCTTAGGATGTTTCTTTGTTTGCTAATGTGATGCAGGATTGGTAGTTTTGCTGCCTTTTGTGGATGTCTAATATTTCCAATGAATCCCGCTTGTAAATAAAATAAAAGTATTGCCCTTTTTGTAATGGTATGTCTCAGATTGAACTCAAAGGGATGTTTGACATCCAAAGCTGTTTATTTTTTGAGTCCACGGGTTTTCTGTGCAAGCATAGCATTTGGTATTGTGACACAAAATTCACCATTCCATTAATCTCAGATTTCAAACAAACAAAACAGTTCAATTCTACCATCCCACACTCCTGCTCTTAAACCTAATCTCCACAGCCAGGCCTCAAAAGTAACTGAATCTGCACGGTAAGGAACCTGCCTTCCCCTTATGAAATGACAAAAACAAAATGAGCAGAGTCCATGCCGGTTCCTCAACTACAGCTCTGATTCATTTCCTGCCCGCTACTTGTGTGCTGCAGATGACACAAAGTAGGAGGGCCTGCAAAAGGTAGAGAGAGCAGAACATGTATCTCAGAAAACTGGAGAGCTGAGCAGATAGAATCCAAACCAGGTACTTGTTACCATTGTGCCCATGGTGGCTGATCCCTGCTCATGGTGGTTTGGGTGGCCTGTGAGAGCAGGAGTTGCAGTTTTCACAGCACTTAGAAAAGCACTGCGTGATGAGTGCAGAACATGTGAAATTTGCAGATTTTGCTATTCTTTCTTCCCAGGTGATCTAATATTTTCCGGTTAATTGTGGCAAATTGTTGAGTTTTCTGTTCTAACCAGGGGCGCCAACTGTAGTGGTGGAAGGGGCTTCAGCCCCCTCAATATTTGTGGGGAGGGGGCCAAGCCCTCCCAATATTGAGGGGGCTGCCATGCCCGCCACCACCTGGCAAGCACTTGTGTGCTTGGCAGGATGTGCGGAGGGTGATTCGCATCCCCTGCCGCTGCCGGGCAAGCGCTCATGCTGGTGGGATATATCACATGACGATGGGCCCCCTCAATGTGGGGTGCAAGTCGGCGCCCCTGATTCTACCTGTTCTACTGGCTTTCACTTGCAAACTGACATGGGAATTCATCTGCATAGTAATGTATTCTAGGCAGAAGTTATGTTCTAGACAAAAGAACTCTCGACAAATGGACACTCTTGTACAGTACTCTGAAATACAAGGGTAGGAAGAGATTGTTACAGATAGCATGAGCACTATTGGCTCATCCACACTTCCCCTTGTCCTGTGTCTAGAAAGCACAGGTCCAAGCCTATTTTTTGGAAGTCTGTAAGAACGGGCAATACAGGGTATGTGTATGAATCCTTCCCTCCCTAGGCCCTTAGCCCAGCTTTTTAGGCTCATTCTCTAACCAATGCATCTCAGGGGTGCATGTTTTCTGGTGTTGTTCACACAACGCTGTCCTCATCCAAGTGGCAGCTGACACTCCACAGCCCCGCCCTGCCCCGCCCCACCCTAATTTAATTCAAATTTTTCTGATCTGTGGATAATGCAGTAAGGAAAAAAAACAACACAATGTAAAATTGCCAATTACCCAACTGTGGACATACTGAAGGGCAATGTGTGGGTTGTTGTTGTTTTTAAAGCATGCAATGATACTGTCCTGGGTGCCATCTATCACCCATCTATTCTTTACTTTTATTAGCCCTGGTGCTACTAAGTGGGCTGCCAATGAGGCTGTGCGTAACACATTCTTTAAAAAAAAGCAAAAACCATTGTTTTGGGCAGGTCTGGTATATCAGAAATCTTGAGTCTATTTTTTATTTTTATGGTTGCACACATAGGTAAACAAATACCTGCCCATATGCCTACAGTGGCCTTTAGGTTTCCGAAACTCGGGTGTGTGAAGAAGTACTAATTGGCAAGTAGTGAGGGACAACAATACATAGTGGGAATACATCACATCAAGCACCGCCCACCACTGTGGATGGGGAGCATTGAGAAAGAGTTCAGCTGAAGGAGCTCATGTGCGGCCCACATACACATTAACACTGTGGTGTGCACACAGCCTCAGATAGATGGACCAATGGTTTTAATTGCCATACAAAGCAGCTTTATATGAATGAAAGCCTGCTAACCTGGAAGAACTTCATAAATGCAGTCATCACTCTGTCTGTCATCCTCATCTTCCTCCAGGTCCAAAGAGGTATCCTGATGATGTGTCACATTGGGGGAATCAAAACTGTCTATGTCATCATAGGCCTCTTCTTTGATATTGTCGTCGTTGTCGTCCTCGACTTCCTCACAGGGGATAACTGAGGACTTAATATCTGGGAGAAGAAGATAAGAAGGAAAATACATGACACACAAAGGAAGAGGAAAATAAAGAGAAAAAGGGAAATGGACAGCACAATTAGATGCTGATGTTCCTTAGGGTAAACAGTATTATTTTCAGCTGGCAAGATGTGGTCTGAGCAAATGTCGATGGAGGTTTGTTAAGAGTGATTATTAAATTCGTCACATGTCCCGAGTGACGGAAGAACCAACTTCTGCCCTTAATTTGAGCTAACAGGTGCCATAACAAGAATGCTCTGAATATGCCTGAGTTATCCTCTTCCATGAAGTTGTAGATCTGGACCTGGCAAGTACAGCTCTTGTCTCAGTGAAGCATGGTTTGACTGTATCCCTCCCCGCCCCACAATATCCTAGTGTCAGAAACTCAGGGAGGCTGACAAAACATTTAAAGATTATTGAAACAGGCAAATTTAAAAACAAAATCAGAACAAAAACCCCTGAACATTAAAGCCCCAGTTTCTCCACTAGCTTAATCTCTGCCATAACAACAACAACCACCACCACAACAACAACTTGTGGCAGCCCAGAGGAAACAAGATTTGCAATACTTCTGAAGAATGCAAAACAATGCAGCAAGTTGTCAAGGAAAAAGAGTTGCAAAGCCATGGGGAAGTGACTGGAATGCTTCTTAGAGTGAGTCCATATCAACACCCTATGAGCAAAGTGAAGTATGTGTGTTTCCCAGCTCTTTTCCCCCATAGCGATTCACATCAACATGGCTTTATTAATATCAAGTTAGTTTCTGTTTGCGCACACACTAGGGAGTGTTGACAGGGTGGGAACCTCTTTACCCTATTAGAGCAGTTGCGTGAACCTATCCATTGAAACTGGGAGTATCATCACTGCTTTTCTAGAATGAGAGGTGGTAGGTTTAAAGCTGTAAAAAGTAGCACACCCTATATAGCCTGAAAGTCCTAACACTGGTCAGCAGAGCTGTGGTGCTAGCTGGCTGAGGTTTATCAGAGGTGAATGAGAAGCATTGTACATATGACTATAGGCATTAGTTTTTTTTTTTGTGATTACTACTTTATATGCTCCAGGACGGGATCTTTGCTTAGTTCAGGGATGAGGAACTTCTGCCTTTCCAGATGTTGTTGGACTCCAGCTCCCATTATCTATGACAACTGACTATTTTGGTTGGGGCTGATGGGAGCTGGAATCCAACAATATCTGGAGAGCCAGAATTTCCCCGTCCATTGCCTAGTGAACCATGGAACAAAATAAAACAAACATCTTTACCATTACCATACTTTCAACTGATCAGAGTTCAAGTCAATTGGAGAAAGATGTTTTTTGGGGGGAGAACCTTGTGCCCTCCTCTCCAACTATACCAAGCTTTTCTGTGGTATTGGAGCTTCTCTCCTCAAACAACAATACTTCCTGGGCCATCCCCCCCCCCCCAGGAGATCTCTGCTTAGCAGGTTGCTTGCTGTGGTTTGCTCTTTCCCCCTCCCCTATTGTGGTATGAATTATTTTGGCTAATTGGAATGTGTGGGCAGATATGATTTGCAGATTATGTATCCTTGGAGTTGAGAAGGGACAGCTTTCTGGTGACTCCTAGCTTCATGAGTTTACGTAAGCTGACAAAATGTTAGTCATAGCATCTTTTTTTAAAAAAACCCAGTATCAATACTGCTTTCACACACTGACCAGAAGAGGGTGCTTTGAGAGCACACATCCTTTGCAACTCAGAAAGTGGCTTCAGCAAAGCAAGTGTGAATTTAATTTTTAATTAACCCATCACACATACATACATGCACACACAGTTCATTATTAGGGGATTATTCTGGTACACAAAACAAGCAACAATAAATAAATAAGTATGGAATAGCAAATAGCACTAGCACCTTATAGACAACAATATCAAAAGGGGATGGGGAGAAGAAGGCATCCTTTGGATTTGAGTCTCAGGACACTTTCACTTTGTTTTATGTAACGTCTATGAGATCACACACATGGATTTTTGAGTTAATTAACATGAAAGAACTAGCAGCCCCTAGATTTATATTCATATAAACACTGATGTGGATTAGGACTCACATTTCTCTCACAAACAAGGATAGAGGTGGAAAATGTTCGCTTGTTCAACATTCCCATTGTGAGCATGGCGTTGTGGTTAAAGGGTGTTAAGGGGTAACCAGCCAGTGATTTTCAGTAGAACAAGATTGCTTCTTCTCCCAGTCCTTTTCTCATAGCTTCTGGGGAAAGGACTGGGAGAATATTCCCCTTCTTTGTCAAACTTTTCTCAAGTCCCATGTTACACACTACACACTTCCTCAGCAAAACCTGAAATGCCCCTAGCCCCATGTTGTTTGCACCTCTTCACCAAGTCACCTGGCCCTCCCCCATTTTTATCTAGATTGTAGGACCTCTAGGCAGGAACTATCATATCTGGGTTGTGCATCGTACATGACCTAGGATCCTGTCAGGGAGGTTAGTAAATTTCAAGTGTGGTTTAATAGAGGAAGTAGAAGAAAAGAATGTGTGAAGGGGTTGTGAGGCCCCAAGGGGCTAGCCCTGCTTCCTGGTGATGCGTGCAGTGCATACACACCTATTTTATCCATACATTTAGTGTCTAAAGGGGCTCTATAAGCATACAAAGAAGTGCATGTAGAGATTCTCCACACAAAGGGGGCAACGCTGACTGGGCCAGTTTCCCCACTTTTGTGGAAGAGCTTTATTTACATACATTGTTATACATGGCAAGCCCCCTATGTGCTGGCCTAAAATATGGACAGCAGGTGGCAGTATGGCCACCCCATGCATCAGCAGTAGGGATGGGGCAAGCCCATGTAGCTTGTGTCAAATGTTCTTTCAGTGTGTCAGTGTGTGTGCATGCCTCTGAACTCCCCAGGATTTATAAAGCATTGGACTTCAACCTAGAAGAGGTGCAAATTGTCACATGACCACGGAAGTGGTCAGGTAGATTTGGGCCAATCACCATGTCTCTTCCTAATCCAGCTGACATATTTGCTGCAAGGATAAAATCGGATAACCTTGATGGAAATCGCCAGGAAAGGACTACACAAATGTGAATATTAGCAATTAAATAAGTAGAAGAGCTGTTGCCTTCTCGCTTCTCCCTTTCAAAACAATATTAAAGGTTTCAGAAACATCACTTTGGGATCTTCTTTAAATTAAATATTGCCTTTTGTTTTGCGAGCTTTTTAGACAATCTTACCACTATGCTTACGTGATTTTCTGCGTGAGGGTAAGAAATCAACAGAAAAGCACAGGCACAAAAGCTAAGATTCTTGTAAGTAATACAGAAGGAGGGTGATCGGAAGTCTGGAGTTTATACACTGTTTGGCCCTTTGTAGTCAATTCCTGTCTAATTAATTGACATAGTCTAAATAACAGTTAGGCTCATAAATATATGCTCATCAGTTGAAGAATATACAACTTTTGGAGACTGCATTGCTACACTGGAACATCACAGGAGCCAGGTCTTCCTCTGACGTCTTGCATGTGTGAATGGGCCAGCAACCACTACAGACAGAACTTCCTATCAGTTCATATTCCCTCAAAATACAGTGTTTGTCAGTGTCAGCAGTACATGCCCTCAGCTGCAAGTCAACAAGTCTCAAGTTTTATAGGTGGGAATCACTCTCACCTATATCATATGGATTTGTTCCCTCTTAAGCTACTCACCCTTAAGCAGGAATTGGATCTGATCCACCCAGTCCATGGCTTCTGCAGAGCTAACAGCTGTAAACTGCAAAGGAAGAATTCAATACAGTCACTGCAAGATTTCTGCCATAAGGTCTGTAGCAACTACTAATTTACAGGTGATTGTACTCCATGTGCAAGCCACACTTAAAGAAGCTTGCTACTGATTTCAGGGTTTGCCCCTGTCAAGTACTTCATTAAGCATGAATACAGAAAAGCATGCATCACAGACAGAGGTTCCATATTACCTACTAACATCATTTAAAACACATCACTTTTTAGATCTGGCAGTTTACGCATTCGGCTGCTGAATCACTAAGTGATGAAAAAAATCATAATTAGCTATATATTGTAATGTTTTGGTCTTGTGATGCCCCTCATCTCTGCTATTGTCCCATCTCTCTTTCTTCTACATAAAATAAAGCGGAGTTCTACTGACAAGTACATGGTTATTTTGGAATCCCACAAAGACACACGGAGAATTCTCCTGCCCCATTTGTTTTGCAAACCCCAGACAAATCATTGCAGTAAGTTGGGGTGCACAACTTGTCACTGCTCATATTCAACGTGGTTATTACTGTATTTTAAAGGCAGAATCAAACAACAGGACACAGTCCTAAGATCCATTACAGACCCATTTTATCTATAAGCCACCTTGAATCCCTGTCAGGGAAAAAGGTGAATGAATGAATGGCAAAAATATATTGAAAGCATGTCATATGTTCTTATGACAACTGGAGACAAACCTCTCCTGATCAACTTGTGAACAACTACAGCAGGGGAGTCCTCATGTAGGCCCGGCCAGGAGTAGACACTGAAGCCCCAAACACATGCAATGCAAAAACATACATGTGCTCAGTACCAGTTCACGTAGGCATGTGCTCAGTACCAGTTAACCACTGGTCCTGTTAGCTAGGGATGATGGGAGTTGTAGTCCCAAAACATCTGGAGGGCCGAGTTTACCTATGCCTGAGTTAACGGTTAAGAGACCAAAGCAAAGCTGGCCATACCACGAGGGACCTGTAGGTGGCAACCTATGGCAGTGCTTTGAAGGGGGAGCTACTTCACTCCTGCAGTGTATGTGTGTGGACTTATAGCTGAGTGAGCTAAGGATCAACGAAGGAAGGAGGGACCAGGATACTAAGGGATGACCAGGTGGCAAGCAGATAGTCTTTCTAGCAGTGGGTAGCTGCTAGGTAGCAGGCTGTGCAGGAAGGGTGAGGAGATAAATAGCAACAAACTCGAAGTACCAAAGGGTAGCATCTGATTCACTTAAAACTGTTTTTTCCTGGGCTGAAGTCAACCTGAGCCATCTTTCCACATGTCAATCGGCTGTTAACATAAATTGATATACAAGTTAGCCCTAAAACCAGAACTCTCGGGTTCTCTTTCCAGTTTTGGAAAGGAATTGGGGAGCGGAGATGAATCGAGCTTGCTAGCTTAGAGTGGGAGGAGGAAAGTGTGAAGGTATTTTCAAATGAAGTCCACAGTGGTTCTTGCTTTGATTGGATTTGTTATGCAAATGTCAAATGCACAATGGCCTGAGGAGAGAGGAAGGCCTCTCCTCTCCTTTCTCTTCCAGGTTTTAACAGTGATCAGAGTGAATGGTGTGGAAGAGGCTCAAAGGCAGTCTAAGTTTCATATATACAAAGTACTCTCCAGGTCAGACTGATAAGATTTTGTAGCCAAGTAAGGAAGAGACAATGGCTTGGGTACTGCAGGAGGAGGCTCAAACCCAGTCCTGATACATCTCTACTGGGAGTTGCCCTGACTCCCACCCAACACATGCAGACAGAAGATCTTACTTGTAAGTAAGAAAGAGATATTTATTCAGGCAAGTTAACAGTACAGGCTTGGCAGCTGATACAATGCTCTGGAGTCATGATTTAGGAGTTCAGGAGCAGTGCAAGATGATCAGAACTAACTGGAAGGGATGAAAATGTCCCAACAAATTTCCCAGCCCTTCTCAATAAGCTTTTAAAGACAAGGCATGGCGCCAGAGCCATCTTTCCCATAGGGCTTAGTGGTGCGTTGCGCCAGGCCGCCGGCCTCTCAGGGGCGTCCCAGCGAGTGGGGGAGCCCCAGCGGCTTTGCCGGCGGCCTCCCCTTTCCCTGCACGCCCACCAACTGCACCCCACCAACCATATGGCTGGCGGGCGTGCAGCATGCCTGCCAAGTCTCCTTGGGAGGAGGGCGATCCCCGCAGAGGCTTAGGATGGAAGCTGTGCCCTGCCAACCATATGGCTGGCGGGCACACAGCTTCCCTCCCAAGCCTCTGCGGGGATTGCTCTCCTCCCAAGGAGACTTGGGAGGGAAGCTGCACTCTCCTCCCACGGAGGCTTGGGAGGCTTGGGAGGGAAGCTGCGTACCTGCCAGCCATATGGTTGGAGGGGTGCAGCTTCCCTCCCAAGCCTCTGCAGGGATTGCTCTCCTGCAGTGGCATGGGAGAGAGTCGTCGTCCCCCCCCCCCCCGATGGCTGGCAGTGTGCAGCTTCACAGCCCCCCCCCATCTGTGGTAATTTGGGGGCACTGGGTAGATATTTGCACCCCGGCACCGCATCTGCTAAAGATGGCCTGGCATGACGTGTTCACTTGCTAGACTCTCTTGTCTTGTAGGAATGACGAGATTTCAAGTGCATGATCCGTCAGGGCAGTTGGGTCTGCCTTCATCTACAAAGCCAATGCCTGATTCTAGGCAACAAGACTATACCCTTCTGTTCAGTTGCTGACTCATCCCCTTGGCTGATCAAAGCTCTCCCCAGCCTCCACTAAGTTCCTCAGGAATATTAGAAGGAAGAGCTGGCATCCCTCTTGCCCTTCCAAAGTGTCTGAAGTCAGGGTGGAGTTCCCCCCTCCTCCAACCCAAGTTCCCATAACTCAGTCCCTGTACCCAGCTCTGTTTCTCCCTCCTCTTCTGTCAGAGCCTGCCAATCCCAATCCTGACAGCACTGTGGGGTTCATGACAGGAGTCTTCGGAGGCCAAGGGGTCAGGGTTCCATTGTCCCCACTCTCTCCTTTCAACTAGCACTAAGCAGAGAATTCCTTGGCTGGAAACTCTGGCCATTTGGGCGGACACACCTACCTCATAGGTACGTTTACCAGGAGAGGTCAGCTCGAAGCAGCAATCTCTTCGAGAATCCTTGCGCAAGTGGAAAGCCATCTGGGCATGGTAGTTCTCAATGGCAAACATGCCTTTTGGTTGCTTGCCTGCATAATACAGTAATGATGATTCAGCAAACTTCAAGTTGCTAGCTTGCTTACAGATATCACTTTCACAATACAAGACCCAACCTGTGTCTTCCAGATTCTCTCTAAAGTGGGTGGGAAGAAAGAGCCATGTGGGCAGAAAGGAGAGGGGCCCTGAACTGTTTCACTGTCTGTATTTTCCTTCCCAAAACTGCTTTTTTAAAAAGCCATTATTTTCTACAGTGGATATTACTTCTAGTCATTGAGCCTCATTGGAAGAAGGGAACATGTTCCCCTTGGTGTGGTGTTGGGTTTAACAGTAAACTCAATTCTGCACAGGGATCTGCCACCATTATGTCAAGTGTGGCAAGCCACTATATATTGACCTCAGTCCTTCCACTTGTAATATAGTGATATTATTGGCCTAACTTACACAGTTGTTGCAAGGATGTCTTTGATGACAGTACTGCTGTATGATGCTGATGTTGGTGACTGAAAATCCCCTTTACCACTGGCAAAATTTACAGACAAAATGGAACTCTGCCTAAGTCCCAGCGTGTATGCTACAACCTGCAACTGCCACGTCGAGGCTGCTTTAAATTGTATATGTATAGATAATACTGCAAAACATAATTGCTTACTTAGCCCCAGTGTCCATTATCCCTTGAATTGTGCTGGGGAAAAATCCTGTTATTGAGTCCTCCTCCAGCTCTGAATACTCCTAATGCTGTCCCCTCTATCGTCTATTTCTTCTTGTATATTTTTTTTACCTGCTCTGCATTTAATCTCCCTGGATGGGAGGCACAGTATAATCGTAGCCCATCTATCTAGGCATGCCAAATTTGGTTGGAAGTATTAGCTTCCTGTTTATATGCATCTGATGGAGCATAACTGAAAAATATTTATACATGCTGACACATAGATTATATATGGTCACTTAGGGGAGGGTTAAAGCCCGCCTGACAACTAATGGGGGAAAAATGGGCAGTACTTTATTTACACAGGGCCTTGTGTCCGTATTTCTCCTTTCCCTCATTCTTTACTGACAAGGGTGTTGGAATACAACCAGACTCTGTTCTCCGTTCGTAAGGCTGCATCTAAATGGCAGATTCCCACACTGCCTGGTGGGCAATTTATCATCCAGTTGGAAGAGCTACTGTGATGTACTGCTTAGAAGGTTACATGTGGATGAGAGAGACCCAGGTTTAAATCCCTGATTGGTTGAAGCTCATTGGTAAGCAATTATCCTAGCCTAACCTACCTCACAATAAGAATGCAAGAAGAGCCAGTAGCCCATCTAGTCCACTATTTTGTAGCCAAGCAGATGCCAAGCAGGACCCATTGGCAGGGTTGCAACAATGCTGCTGCAATGATAAAATGAGCTTAGCCCTCTGTATGTGCCTCAGAGCTTCGTGGAGGAAGACTGAGGACAATATCTAAATTAAGTTTAGAAAGCAATACTGAGGAACAAAGGAGCTTCAGAGATGCACCAGAGTTCAGGCAACTTTCACCTGCTGTCCCTCCATTCTGCGGACCAATGAACATAAAATCAGGATTGAGGGAAAGCTTAACAGAACCTTCCTTCCTTCCTTCCTTCCTTCCTTCCTTCCTTCCTTCCCTCCCTCCCTCCCTCCCTCCCTCCCTCCCTCCCTCCCAATGTATCTGGATAGTGCAGTGAAAATACTGAAGGGATATGGCTGTGTACATGTGTCAGGAGTACTACATACTTTTTTCATTTGCAAAGTAGTAGAAGGTCATATTGTCAAGGACACACCATCGCTTCTGCCACTCAGAGCCAAATATTTTAGAGTCTGTGAAGAAGAAAGAAGAAGGTGCTAGGTGACAGGAGAAGAATAGGAAAAGAAGGAGTGTCTCTTCATCCACAAAAGGTATCCCAAGGTGTGCTTTCTACATCGATCAGAGGGCATTACTACTACTAATACTACTAGTACTTAGGGCTAGTAGCAAATATGAGCAAATTCACCATAAAAAACACAAAAAAAATTGGGATCAACTTGAAAATGCACATGTCAACTGTGAAGAGCACACTAGTATATATGCTACTTTTGTTTTCAAAATGTTTGTAGGTGACCTCCGAGGAAGAATAAGGCACACTCTCTACTTGTGAGAGATATTCTAGGGGCAGAGCAGCATGACTAATTCTGTCCCCTCTGCCTTTATCTGTTACAAAATCTCTTCTCACATGTCCCCTCCATTTAGCAGGAGAAGGCAACACCTTCTCCAGACTGATGGCTTTCTTCATTAAGACCATTCCAGAAAAATCTCAAACTATTTCCTAATCACTGGCATCCATTAAGAGGCATCTCATTGATCCTTCTGGGCCAATAGTAGTAATCTGCTTAACGAAAGTATAATCAGATATATGTTCCTAACAGAATTTCAGAGGCAAGTAAGAGGCAAGTAATACATATATACATACAGTACATGTACCTTCCGTAGTTGATACAACACATCTGCATTTTTCACTTGGACACTTTTCCTAACATCTAAATCGGTGAATGAGAAGCTGCCCACAGTGTCTGCCCAGAGGGCTTTAAATTTTCAACAGATGGACAGCATAGGGATGGATTATGAATGGATAAATCAACAGCAGGTGCTGTGAAGATTAGTTTGGCAGATTTTTACCTCTGGATCTCTTTTCCAAGTAACCTTGTTTTAGAATGCCTCCTTGCTCTTGAGTGGCCTTCTGCAAGTTGCTCTCGGCTTAAAAAAAACAAAAACAAAATCTCAATAAGCATGGAAAATTATGCTTGGGGAATCTTCCAAGACAACAAAATCAAGGAATTCAGTAGTATTTTAATCAAACTACACCCACAATTATCATCAATTTCCATTATATATGTGATGGAAAAGGCAGTCACTGCCAAACAGCTTTCATGTGGCTGGGCTCTGTATCATGTCAGTAAGGGAGGCATGGGCCAATCAAATTAATCATATTGGTTGGTACTATGCCAATGTTACATCTCTGGCTGTATACACACTCTTGTTTATTCTGCATCCAGCGCTGTCCCATGGCTGGTTTGGGAAGCAGTATGCACACATTAGCCCTAGTCTATATCTATCCTGTATATATCCTCTCATTCCTTTTGAAATATCAAACTTTTCTCCAAACTAGCTTCAATTAAATTGAAAAAAAGAATGTCCAAGCTGTGTTTTAAGCCGGTGATGTGCACACAACCCCCAGCTATGTGAGATACAAAATTTGGATTCCAGCATAGGGAGATGACCTACCACTTCCATTTGGTCTTGAACATTGTGTGTGCGTGTGTGTGCATGTTTGTGTATGTGGTAAAATCCCAGTCCAGGCTGAACTTGCTTGGAAAGCCTGTTTAGACAAGCTTATTCATTTACTGAAAAGCATTTGTATACCACTTAATACTTTAAACATACCTAAGCGGAGTTAAACAATAGATCATCAAAACATTAAACCTAAAACCAGTAAACAGAAATATAAAAACACATGAAGGCATATAAAAGCAAACCAGAAATAAACAGAGGATTCAAACCCATAAAAGTTGTCACTGTGGGATAGCCGCACAATCCCATACATGTAGTTCAGAAGTAAATCCCAGTGAATTTAGTGGAGCTCACTCTCAGGTATGCAGGTATAAGATTGCAGACATAAACAACCAAATGGAGACATTCATTGTGATGGGATAATATGTGTTGATATAACTTTATCATTGCTTCAGTGTGCATCCAGTTCCAAATGCAATCCACATCTGAGGGGCTCCACAAAACCTCTACCCTTGGGGGTGTAACTATGTATAAGTTTCTAGAGCTGCAACCTACATGGCAGTTGCACCCTTTGCTCTGGAGAATCTTTCTCATCCCATGTGTGTGTCTGCAGTTTTTCAGTGGTTTAGGAAGATGTGCTCTGTAAATCTTCAGAGATGTTCTCTTTGTTGTTATTATTTCACATTTTCCAAGATTTGGTAATAAAAATTGAAACTGAGTGAATCTTGGCTCTGGCAGCAGCCCCGTGTTGGGTTTTGGACGTATTATGAAGTGAAAACACTCTCTCTTTTTTTTTTAATACATATTTATTAAAGTTTTTGAATAAAAATGCATAAATCAACAACATTACTTATATTATAACATAGTTTCATCACTTCTTTGGACTCCCCCACGTCTCCCGCTCGCACTTACATCGTTACAGAAAAAAAAAAAGATTTTTCCAAGCAAATTACCCACTTGTTTACAATCTTATCTCCGCTCATTTAAATAAAATCTAACAGTTCTCCAATAAATTTATATTTTCCTTAATCTCACTTATCGTCAAAATCAGATCTAATTCAAAGTGAAAACACTCTCACTTCACAATACAGCCCACTTCACACTGTGAATGCATTTAATACACATCTTGGCACATCAAGCCTGGACCTGTGAATCGATCCGCAGTCTGCCTCAGCCAGAGATTTACACCCTTTCTCAGACATTTACATAACCTTTTGCCTAGGCTGCTTATATTTCTTGTTAATTAGCTGAAAGCTGGAAATGTAGAGTCAATTAATTCTTCCAATTTCTCAGTGTCCAAACTAGGAAACCAGGGGGCCCAACCTAGAGAGCTGTGGTGACAGCAGCAAAGCTTATCCAAGGCATCTTGCTGTTGCAAGTGACTGCACTGCATGATCTAAGTGAGGCTCCCCTGGAAGTATCCACCGCTGTAATGTAAATAATGCTGTCACCCAACTCTCAGATTGTGCACAGAAGCCACTTGGGATGCCAGTGCAGTTGGACCATGTCTCATCAACAGGAAGGTGTTGCAGAAATGCAGCACAAATAGATAAGCCATGCCTAGTACACGAGCTAGTGGTACACAAGATTCCGCAGTCTATGTACATATTGTCCAATTAACAGATGATCAACACCAACATACAGCAAACTTTTATGCACCTAAGCACAGCAAATCTTCATGTGAAAACTATTGTAGCTTGTGCTTTTTAGAAGAGGGCAAAAGGCAATCTATGGGAGAAATGTGCAATTCAAAATTTATGTATCAATGTGCAAATCAAACACATACATACACCAGGATGTTCTGCTCTCTAGCACTCAAAAGGATGGCCATTCTGTTTCTGAAAATATCAGCTTTTATTTTTTAATGTATACAATAATGTACTATGAGATGTTGTAGTGAAGATGATTAAGCTTCTAGAGGTGTTTGGCTCAGCTACTTGCCTGGCCATTTATTGGCTTAGCTGCTCTCATCATCCAAATTTCTGAGTGATGCGTTTTGAAGCAAAAGTTGAGTTTGCATTCAGAACGTGACTTTAAAAACTCAAAATTGGAACGCTTTAAATTCTTGATTGTTTTAATCTTGGAAGGCTTCAGATATAAAAACTCAATGTGCCTATTGTCAACTTACTGCCTGTTATCTAACAAATGCCACTTATCAAATTCTACTATCTAATATTGAGTGCCAATTACAATATAAATATAGATGAAAATATTGAGAGATTATGTTTTAGGAATGTTCCTGCAATTAGAGAAAACCCAGCGAATATTTTCCATTAAAATTCAGAAAGAGTGCAACCAAAAAATACATTTAAAGCACTTTTAGCGACTGTAACAGTCCACAGAATTTTACATGTATGAATGACAAAAATGATAACTTGCACTTAAATGCAACATCTCTTCTTTTGAATATATAGTAAATGTATGCATGTGCATGTAATGCTATAGGAGTGGTCAATGTTGTTGGATTATAACTCCCACCATCCCTGCCCATTAAACATGCTGGTTGGGGCTCTTGAGTCCCAGAACATTCAACATTGATGGCACGAACCTTTTATGAGAAACTTGGCCACATGGGAGGGGCTCAGTGTGGCAAACTACTCTTTCAAATTCTGACCAATCTAGCAGACAGAGTATTCTCCAAAGAAGTTAGTCTGGCGATAGATGTTCTGCAGTGGTAATTGGTGGTTTGTTTATGTTCTAGAGCAAGAAATAAAAGTGGAATCTAACTGCAGGGTAGGGGCTTAAACTTGTTTCTATCTAGGTGTGCATTTCTTCATGCTTTTTGTGTGTGTTTTTTTAGATATAGAAAGGTGTGTCATATACACAAGGCCCTTTCAGGGGGGCAGGTGTCCAGGGCCCCACTCAGCAGCATGAGAAAGACAGCCTCCTGAACACAGCAGGGCTGTCTTATCACATTTTGAAGTAAGTAAACTAATACACATTACCATCTAAAGAGCAACCCCTCCATAAGACCATTAAGGCCAGAGTCTAAAATTACCTAACTGCACCACTGGGCGTTGTAAAAAAAGAAAAAGAAAAACACAAGTCCTTGCTTGCAGCTCACAATAAAAACAAGAGGGAGAGAAATAGAAAACATTTACATTACCTGGTATGGAGAGTGAAAGAAGGAATGAAGGAAGGAAGAGTATAATAATCAAGAAGTAGGAAAGAATAAGAAAAAAAATGGACATCAAGAGGGAAATGCAAGAGAATTTTTTTTTAAAAAAAGTTTTTAATAAAGTCTTCAAGTGAAACAAAAAAGGCCAGCTGAATATTGAGAGGGAGAGAGTTCCATCCGCAAGGAGCCAAGAGAGAAGGCATAGAGACAAGCACAAGGGAATGGAGGTTTAATCAGAGTATTAGTATTTGATGAACTGAAAGATCAAAGAAGAGAACAGAAAGAAAGAAAGCAATGCAGATGAATAAAGAAAGTACAAGAACATGAGGGGATTTAAAAGTTTAAAAGAATAAATTTAAAATGTTATACAAAACAATAAAGGAAACCAGTGCAGGGAAATCTAGAAGAAGAAGAAGAAGAAGAAGAAGAAGAAGAAGAAGAAGAAGAAGAAGAAGAAGAGGAAGAGTAGTAGTAGTAGTTTGGATTTGATATCCCGCTTTATCACTACCCTGAGGAGTCTCAAAGCGGCTAACATTCTCCTTTCCCTTCCTCCCCCACAACAAACACTCTGTGAGGTGAGTGGGGCTGAGAGACTTCAGAGAAGTGTGACTAGCCCAAGGTCACCCAGCAGCTGCATGTGGAGGAGCAGGGACGCAAACCCGGTTCACCAGATTACGAGACTACCGCTCTTAACCACTACACCACGCTAGCTCTATAGTGGTATAGCCATGATTATAGAATGAACAAAGAAAAACCAAATGAACGAAAAATGAAAAAAGACCAAATGAAACAGAAAGACTGATAAATAAAATATGCAGAAGAGACACAAGATAGAGTGAGAGTTTCTCTGTGCCTCTTTGCTGCCCCATGCTCAATTTACTTATTCTTAAATATCACAAAAAGCTACACTACAAACATTACATGATGCAAAACACTACAAGCACCTGGTGTTTTGTCTTCACAAGGAAACAACCCTTTGGGGTTGGTCTTGGAATTTCTCACTACGCAGGGAAGCGGGATGCCAAAATAACTTCATGTCTAGCTATCCCCACATTTCACATTTGGCCATGTCTCTGTAATAAGTTTGCTTCTGTTTATTTCATGACGAATGAACACATGGTGAGCAGGAAAAGAAACCCTGGACCTAGATGCGTTAATAAAGCAAACACATGATGCTTCCAAAATCTGTCTAACACACACCAGCTTGGCCACAAGGATCAGCATCTTCTTCCCAAACTCCTGGGAGGTCAAGAATTCCACCCTCTGGAGCGTGCTGCCAGTCTGCTAGTGAGCGCACCAGACTCCCAAGGAAGCTTGGCACTGTTCCATGCAGTAGTTAATTTATATTGAATCTCTCCCCCACCCGCCTATCTAAAAGTGCTACTGATCATCTCCCCAGTGGCCATGTTCAGCAGCTTTTTAAGTATGAATCCCTTACCAGAAGGGGGTTCCTTCTTGTTTTGCTAAGCGGCTCTCTCTTAACATGCCAATTCATCCATGTTGTCAAATTTTCCCTCCCCTACTCTCTTCCTTCACAGAACTATTTTCATTTTGGAGTTTTATGACTCTGCAAAACTCTGGGGGTGGACATAAATCCTTTCAAATGTGTCTCGAGGTGAGGTGAGACACAACTGCAGCAGCCAAACATAAGAGTTCATTTGTGCAGAATTCCACCCCACCCTGTCCCGTTCTAAGCTTTTTTATTAGGGGAGAGAATAAGCTATTATTTTCTTCTTCCCTAAGTGAGAAATTCGGTGTTTAACCCTATCTTAAGGACCAAGGTTCCCCCCAGATGTGCAAGCAGCAGTCCACATTCAGGACTGGGTACCAAAGTACAAAGGAAAAGGCTGAAAAGTATCTCTTCTCCCAGAAAGCAGGCATATTATAGTCAATGTGTTTGGAAGAGTCTCTTACAAGGGGATGGAATGGCTAGTGACCACTGCTATCTGCTTAGGGTTGTTATTGTGGATTTCTCTGCAGTGTTCAGTGTGGTTTACCTGCTCCTTATTGAACGGGCTAAAAAAGTCATATTGCCCATAAACATGCTCACTAGCATTCTCACCTTTTGGGATGTCAGCAAATAGAATGCTGACAACTAATGCATGTTTTCTAAGGAAAAGGAAATATCAGCTTGGTTAGGAAAAAGCTCACATGAGGATATGGCATAGCAAGGGTTATGTTCTATTGGCAGGAAGGTAGGGAAAGAAGTAGGAGAGATGAGCAGGCACAGAAGCTGAATCCTAGGAAAGTCACTGGAAAAGCACCCAGATTAGTAGCAGTGGGTTAAAAACCAAGGATTTTAGCCAGATGAAGATGGCAGAGGCCTAAGCAGTGAGGCCTAAGCCCCACCACTGCTATTACTGCTTTTGATTCCAATGAAGCAAATGCCCCAAACCAATGGGATTGAGTGAAAAAAGTAAGTCCTTGGGTCTGGGAAATCCAGATTCAAATTCTATCTTTGCCATTGGAATCCAAAAAATTGCAACAGCAACATTAGACAATGTGAATGCTGATGCATCCAATGGATAAACACAGCCTCCGCTAGGGCTACCTTATGTAGATATCCCTGTAGCTTACAACAGCACCAATACATTATTAGGTGTGCTCAGTCCCCCATCCCCCAAGTAAGCTGTAGAGGATATGAACATGAAAGCTTGCATTGCACTTGGTGGAGTGGGGCTGACTATCTAGTCTTGTGTATTTCAATATTTTTAAGCTTAAATTTCCCATCAGTACAGTGGTACCTCTGGTTAATAACTTAATTTGTTCCACAGGTCTGTTCTTAACCTGAAACTGTTCTTAACCTGAAGCACCACTTTAGCTAATGGGACCTCCCGCTGCTGCCACGCAGCCAGAGCACGATTTCTGTTCTCATCCTGAAGCAAAGTTCTTAACCCAAGGTACTATTTCTGTAACCTGAAGCGTCTGTAATCTGAAGCATATGTAACCTGAGGTACCACTGTAAAACTAGAACTGGGGCCTATATGATCATTAAGAGGGCCATAGAGATTGTACTGAAATGTGTACTCAGTTTTCCTACTATCACCTGAGTCTAACTGCCACCCTCTTCTGGCAGAACTGTGGGAAACAGAAATAGAACTGGGCTAAAAGGGGACTCTTCCTCTTCCTCTTCCTGGCAACCAAGTACTTGCAGAAAATTTCACAGTTGCCTCCAGTAATCAGCAGTCAGAGTGGTGCCTGAACTGGTCACAACAGTCCCCTGCACAAGCGCTATTGAAGACCTGCCACTCTCAAAGTGAAGCAGACACCCTACCACCACCACTCCATTTCAAATTTAAGGCAGAGCAGATTTTGATAGCTGTGTACAGTTCATCCCTTTTCAGACTATGCCTCTATCTCCTGCCTAAGGCAGCGTCTTTGGCCTGCCTCACGGTAAGGCCAGCTTTGCATAAATGACAAATACTAAAGTGTGCCTCTTTATTGAAACCCATCCCCCTCTCCCCTTGTGTTAAAGCCCGCAAATCTAAATGTCATCTTGCAGCGCACATTTATAATTACCAACACAGGCCTGGTACACGGGGAGAAATCTGCCAGTATGAATATTAACATTAATGTGCCCAACGCCAGCTCGCCAATCCCGCTGGCAGGAGCATAAAAAATGCTTGTGAAACTTTTATTTAGACGTTAAAAGATTCCAAACCTCAGCGGGGGTGACAGAGGCAGCCCGTGTGAGTTCCCATCACCGCTCGCGCTTGAATTGAATTACACCGGGGGGAAGGCGGGGAGACGACAGTGAGCTGCCGCGCTTATTTAATCTCATTTGCTATCAGTACATTGCCAGCATGGGGCTTCCCTTCAACCCCATTCCTCAAGAAATAAGCCTGCAGGAAAACTCACTTGCTCCTTTTGCAGAAGCCAGCAACAGGATCTAGTCCAACCAGAATCATGATAGCAACTGATCATGTAACGTAATCCAAGGTTGTAGAAAAAGAAGAAAAATATATGGGCTAATTCTTGTCCTGGTTCCATAGAATGGTTTCAGGTAAAGGTACATGTTCCTTTGTTTCTGAGGAATGATAGCTCACTAAAGTTACTGCAGGTCTGACAGACAATGCACTTGGATGTGCATTTCACCTCCACTTCATACCCCTACTGCTGCCAGCCCAGCTTGCACAAGACTTTGCACATGAAAATTCAGTCGGGCAGAATGTAACATAAGGAAAACTAACATAAGGAAAACTAACTAACATCTTATGGATTTATTACGGTGCAAGCTTTTGTGAACTGGAGTCTACTTCATCAAACCGATGCCTCTTTTATAAAGCCCTTCTGTATGGAGCTGCTGGAATCAATATATGGCTGCCCCCTGTGGTGGCATCACTGAAATTCAGGTGGCAGTATTTTCCATGAATAACCCAGAGCTTTCTCTGCGTAAACCCACTCTTTAAAGCTGAAGTGCGACAAATGGCAATTCAGGCTAGTAATAATAATAATAATTTTATTATTTATACCCCGCCCATCCAGCTGGGTTTCCCTAGCCATTCTGGGTGGCTTACAGCATATATAAAACATAGTAAAATATCAAACATTAAAAACTTCCAGATACAGGGCTGCCTTCAGATGTCTTCTAAAAGTTATGTAGTTCTTTATCTCCTTAACATTTGAAGGGAGGGCATTCCATAGTAAGGCCGCCACTCAGGGCCGGATTTAGATGAAGAGAGGCCCTAGGCTACTCCCCACACCCCCACACCCTCACAAATAGAAGAAAATGGAAGAGTGTTATAAACAAAATTGAGTGAAGCCAAGGATGATGACGGGTATTTAAAAGTCTGCAATTCACAATTTCTCCTCTAAAGGACATAAGATATTATTGTTAAATACCATGGTGATTTTTAAAAATGCGTAAAATTAACACTAATGTTGTAATGTTATTCTTAAAAATAACGGGTGAAGGCATCTGACCCTCACCTGAATCTCACAACTCTCCTGACAGGTGATTTGGTCTGCAGCCACAGTGTGGAAATAAAGGATGAGATGGCCCACCAGATACCAGGCACTCTACTATTCAAATTAGGCCCCAGTATTTTTGTTACAATCCCCTTCTCAATGAAGCAATCAATTTTAATCTAGAATTTAAATTCTCAAAACTTTCTTATTTGTTAATTTAAGCCAGTAAACCACTGTTCTCACTTCATTACAAACAGTATTTCTACCTGGAACACACTTGAGCAAACCTGCTCCTCTTCCTTTCACATATATTTTGTTGCCATTTGCAACTATAGCTGCCTCTGATTAGTTATCATTTATCTCTTTGGGGAAATAATTAGCATCACACATCATGTGCATGGAAGTTGCTGAACCAATTAACCAGCTAGAAGGATTACTGTTAATAGCACCAGTTTTCCTTTAACGTGATACTGCTGGATAGTTTTGAAGGACTGCAAAAGCATTTTTAGTTTGCTTTCTGTTGCCACCCTGGAACTTTTCTTTATTAATGTCACTTTGTTTTGTATGATTCCTTGCAAATGAAGGAAAACAACTTTTCTGCTTGTATATGTTGATAATATAATTTTGGTTACTAAGAACAAACAAGATTGTACAAAAACAGTCTTGACTGTGACAAAGGTGACCTGTGTGCTTGCTTGCTTGCTTAACAGCTGTTGGGAACTTCAGGGTCCCTGCTCTCCCTTCTTATGGTCTTTGTACTGGACCTGGAGACTCCAATAGAGAGCGTTCCATGTCAAGAAGGAGGACAAGTGGGCACCCTATCAAATGACATGGAAGGAGCTACACGGAGCAGGGCCTTTTCACTGGTTGTGCCCATTGTATGGCTCGCTTCTCCCAGACTTGCTCTCTTTTGGCCTATATTTTGGAGCTTTATAATTTAGGAAGACTTTGGAAGAACTGGTTGGCAAAGCTTTTCAGTTGCTGACGTATGAGCAGATTTTATTTGCTGCTATTCTGTGCTTCTTGTGCCCCAGGGTTTACACCAGCGTAATACAGTTGGCCAGGATGCCAGAAGGGATACAATTTACGAGCTTTCTCCATTATCTGCACAGCAGGGCTGTTCAGTCAACAGTGCAAAGGCTGAGCTGAAGTGTTCCCTGCTATTTACCTGCTTTCAGCAATAGGGGTCGCTGTTTGGTAGTACCCAATTGGTTAGCTGTCAGATTCTACAGCTCCCTATTGGTGGCTCTTAGGTTATTCACAAAATACAGAGTCCATTCATAAAACACAATGTTCATTCATAAAGCAGTAACATAAATCTCCATTGCTACATATTAGGTATATATTTCAGCGGTTGAACGTACAGGTTTATGGCCATGCTGTAGTGCAGTGCTTATGCAACTGTGAATAAAAGGTGGCTGGGCTCATTGTCTTGGGGTTTGGGGGGGGGAAGAGGTGACAAAACTGATTTCCAATAAGTGCCCCCCTTTATTTGCATAACAAGTCATTGAGTCTGTATTCTGAACAGTGACACCAGGGACGTAGAAGGTGCAGGGCTTGTCAGTCCCACCCCTGCACAGTCTCATCAGGGCTGACCTTAAGGCAACTGGAGCAATTGGGCCAAATTGGGGCCCCCGCACCAGGGCAATCTAGATGGATTTTATTTATATCTCTAAGATTTTGCAGACTTTGGCTGTGAACTGGGGCCCTACAAAAAAAAAATTCAAGTTACGCCCCACTGCTTCAAATTGGCCTCCATTGGCTAGCCCTGAGTCTCATAGTTGCTGGGCCTGAGTTGCCCTGCCCTTGCATGAAGTCTTGGGTTTGCAATTTTGGGAGAGGGGAGGTCGCCTGCTGGGGAGTGGGCAGGCTGGCGAGGCCCCCTAGATTTAGAGGCCCTAGGCTTCAGCCTACTTAGCCTATACATAAATCCGGCACTGGCGCCACTACCAAGGACACCTGCCTTTTTCCCTGTAACTTCGCTTCTCGCAGTGAGGGAACCAGCAAAAGACCCTTGGAGGACCTCAGTGTTCAGGCTGAGCTATGGTGCTGGAAAAGCTCATTCAGGTATTCTGAGCCAAGGCTGTTTAGAGCTTCAAAAGGTCAGCACCAACACTTTGCATTATGCTTGGAAATGAACTGGGAGACACTGAAGATCCTTTAGGACCAGTGTTATATGGTCCTGGCAGCCACTCCCAGTCACCAGTCTAGCTGCCGCATTCTGGATTAATCAATGGTATCTAATGCCCCTGAGAGATCCAGTAGAACTAGGAAGTAGCTTTCACCTTTGTCCCTAGCCTGCCAGACTTTCTAGCATATAACTAATTCTATTCAGTGTTAGTTTCACAGGTTTTCAGTCATAAATCTATTCCCCATTTTCTTGTGAGGGCATAAAATTTACATTTATATTTTACACATTTTGGTATGCACTCTCTCTTAAAATACATATTTTGTACACATTTTCCTTTTAAAATGTACATATTTGTACACTTTTCTATGGATTTTCTTATAAAATAACATTTAATGAATTTTTGAAACAAAACTGCATCACAAAATTCAAAGAAGTGTGCAGTCTGTTGTTAGCTGCATACTGATCCAACCATAAGTCAGAAACAGCAAATTAGAAAAAGCAAAAAGAGAAGCAAGATTACTTACACAAAGGACAGGTGTGAGATACCTCTGTCATCTCCTACCCATTCTCTCAGCTCTCACAGAACAATTAAGATGAAATCTAGAGAGGAGTGCAGCATGTTTTCAAACCAGCTCTTTGTTTTTAAGGCCTCTCTGTGCCACCTCAAAGGAGAGATGAACCATTAAGCAGCAAATACACACCAGAATATCCTATTGCTGTCTGGTTGCCCTAAAGTCTAATGTTTAGGTCTGGAATTCAGACAAATGGAAGCAGGTTTACCTCCCTCAGCACCTTTGGGAAGTGAAGAAAGCAGCCCTTGCTCAGCCATGGCACAATAGTTCTGGAATGTCATGCTCTCTCCCTTCAATTGCGCAAATCGCTATAAGCCCCTATAAACAGAAGGTGCTTTAAAAGTACAAGCTGTTTATGACCTTGCAGATTAAAACCAGCACTTTAAACTGGCCCCACAAACCAACTAACAGAGATTTATAAAATTGGAAACCAGATGAGGTTTCTGAATGCCATTCAAAGACGGCTCCACATAGAATATTTGCACTAACTTAATCTCGATGTCACCAGAGCATAAATATTTGTAGCACCATCCTTTTTTAGGAAAGGGCACAGTAGGAGTACTTCCTAAAGCTGGTAAGAATCACTATTGACCAGCACAGCTACCTGGATAAAAAGGTAAAGGTAAAGGGACCCCTGACCATTAGGTCCAGTCGTGACTGACTCTGGGGTTGTGGAGCTCATCTCACTTTATTGGCCGAGGGAGCCGGCATACAGCTTCCGGGTCATGTGGCCAGCATGACTAAGCCACTTCTGGAGAACCAGAGCAGTGCACAGAAACACCATTTACCTTCCCGCCGGAGCGGTACCTATTTATCTACTTGCACTTTGACGTGCTTTCGAACTCCTAGGTTGGCAGGAGCAGGGACCGAGCAACAGGAGCTCACCCTGTCGTGGGGATTCGAACCGCCAGCCTTCTGATTGGCAAGTCCTAGGCTCTGTAGTTTAACTCTGGATCCAAGAACTCACCACCTAAAGCTCCCAAATATCTCATACGTCTTGTATCAAGTCAGCTTGGAAAAATAATTTTGGAGTTCTTCAGAGTATGACAATGATACAACATCTCAACATCTCATCTCTGTACAAAGCAGAACATTGTGTATGTGGTTTTTTTAAAGTACAGCATGTTGGGGGTTACTTCCAGTCCCAAAGCCGTGGAAGAAAACCAGTTTAACAAGTAGCCTAGTGTCACCATTAAACTGACTATTCACTCTTGTCCTGACTCCAGATATCCTTTGAATAAGTCATTCCCAATAAAGATTCCTGAAGGATTCCACTGTTAGCTTTCTTTCACTATGAAAGCTGTCCATTCATTATTATTCTTGTTTCTTTATGTCTGAATCAGTTACTGATAAATAAGAGCCCCCATTCTCTTGTCCCATGATCGTTAAGTCAAAAGCTTAACAATTTCTTATCTTATCTATCTTATCTGTTACTTTGTCAATCTGTTAAAAAAAGAGTCCTGCTTGTCACCTGTATTTAACATTATTATTGTGGTATGCCTTGTGGGAGGGAAGTTTCAGGGGTTGTTACTGCTCCTTACTACTGTAACTTTCAACACCTAGAGATTATGGACAAGATAAGGGAATATTTCAAAGAAAAAAACAGCGGAAGGCAGGAGAGAAATGTAATACAATTGTCAGCAAATGGATCACCTCAAATTGATCCTGTATAAAGTTAATTTTATTGCATTGCTCACTGGAGTAAATAAGAAAAGTGTATGAGAAGAAATCAGTCAGAAATATTTTATGTGGACATTTTTGTAAGAAGCTAGTAAGCAGAAATTCAGAAAGTGTGGGCATCAACAGGAAGATAACAACCCAGAGTCAATGCTGTGGGGTGGCAATCAATGGCAGCAAATTATATGGGAAACAGTTATTCAAGTGATGGATTTATTGCCAGAATTTGGTCTTTTGCATTTTTCCGGGCCTGTTCAAATGGAGCTTTTACTCTTTTGTTTTAAATGTATATACCATTGTCAAAGCCGGACAGAGTCTCTCACACCATTTCCCAATCAACTTAAAAAATATAAAGTTATTTTCCAGGGCTTTGCTGTGCTGATTCAATGAATCTGAGCTTAATCAGTTGCATATCAGCCTGCACCAGTTATCTGGTGACCCATATGGCAGGGTCAGGCAGATTTAGTCCACAATATTCTGCAAACTGGTTTATTCATTCCCTCTCTCTAGGGAACTCTGGAACCTGTAGTTCTTTGGAGAAGACTACAGATCTGTGGTGAGTCTTTAGGATGGGCAGGCAATCAATGTAAATAAGCAAACCATAATAATATATACTCCTAGGATATCACTTCCTGCACTTCTGGTTTTGCAGCTGCATACATAACTGACAGCTCAAGAAGTGACAGTACAGTGGCACCTCGGGTTACATACGCTTCAGGTTACAGACTCCGCTAACCCAGAAATATTACCTCGGATTAAGAACTTTGCTTCAGGATGAGAACAGAAATCATGCTCTGGCGGTGCGGCAGCAGGAGGCCCCATTAGCTAAAGTGGTGCTTCAGGTTAAGAACAGTTTCAGGTTAAGAACAGACCTCCGGAACGAATTAAGTACTTAACCCGAGGTACCACGGTATGCACAAATGTCCCAAAAAGGGAGAGCTAAACTGGAATAGTGGATAACAAACTAAGGTCCCCTCCAGTTGTTTGTTCTATTGTGCAGTCATAGTGATTTGTGTTCAGGTCACATATTTTCAATACTGTTTTCATTCCCAATTGGTGCGTATTCCATAACTTTTTGCTGAAATCCCGTAACTTTTTATACTACCAACCTTCTGGGGTTTTTTGTTCCAGTTTAGCTGTGCTACAGCCCCTCCAGACAGCTATAATGTGGTTGCATTGCAGTAAATGGAGAAGCACCGAAGAATATAAAGGTAAAGGTAAAGGTACCCTTGCCCGTACGGGCCAGTCTTGACAGACTCTGGGGTTGTGCGCCCATCTCACTCAAGAGGCCAGGGGCCAGCGCTGTCCGGAGACACTTCCGGGTCACGTGGCCAGCATGACATCGCTGCTCTGGCCAGAGCCAGAGCCAGAGCCAGAGCCGCACACGGAAACGCCGTTTACCTTCCCGCTGGTAAGCGGTCCCTATTTATCTATTTGCACCCGGAGGTGCTTTCGAACTGCTAGGTTGGCAGGCGCTGGGACCGAGCAGCGGAGGTGCACCCCGCCGCAGGGATTCGAACCGCCGACCTTTCGATCGGCAAGTCCTAGGCGCTGAGGCTTTAACCCACAGCGCCACCTGCGTCCACCGAAGAATATACTAAAGCAGAATAAATCTACCAACAATGCATTCTTCTTGCATCTATACCTCCAGGTAAAGGGCAGTATATAAATTCAATAAATTAATAATAATAATAATAATAATAATAATAATGATGATGATGGTGGTGGTGGTGTTGCAGAATTTACTTGCAATAAAACTACCAGTTTGGAGGGACCCACAGGCTTCATTTGTTGCTGCCAAACAGCAGCAAAATGGGAGAGGTGGAATGATTTCCAGTAGGTGGGATGAAGTGCTGATCTCTTATTGTGCTCACCACTTTCCCCCTGCGGCTGCAGTCCCCTCCCATGTCCCATCCCCTTCCAGCTAGGCCCAATACTATTATCAAAGCCTGGCTATATTGGCTGCACCAGGGCAGGATTCAGCACCAGTGGCTGATGTCCAGGGTCCCACAAAGCTGAATGAGAAGTAAGCCCCCACAAAACAGCCTATTTTGAAGGAAGTGAAGTGAAGCTCCTTTGTGAGAATACTGACTGAAATATAAAATTGTCTAACAGCATCAATGCAGAGAAAGGCAGCAGGGGGAAATGCTTTGTAGGTAGCAGTGGGTTCAACACATACCCCTACCTGCCCTTCTCTTCTCTGCTGGAAAGGGTAATGAAAATGTGATCAGCTGTCAAAGAAAAAGGTCTGCTGTCATCATGTGAGTTCTGCATTGAGAAATAATCATTTGCCCAATTTTTTTTCAGTGGAGCAGACACTTGAATATGGGTTTTTGTTATCCATATCCATCTCTCTCTCTCTCTCTCTCTCTCTCTCTCTCTCACACACACACACACACACACACACAGAGAGAGAGAGAGAGAGAGAGAGAGAGAGAGAGATATCTGTCGCATCAGATTTCTGCCTGGCAGCAACAAACAGCTCACTGAAGCAGATTAGGAGTTGTTCAGATCTATCCAATGTCTTATTCAAGAAGGCTCATGAGTGATTAGAGGAAGAATGATACTAGTTTCTTCTGCATTGTTAGTATTTTATGGAGCTGGCTTGATGTTTTATTACTTTCTCATTGCTAATTTTTATTGTGGTTTTATTGTAGTGTTTATGTTTTTATAAGTGGTAAGAAACTTTGAGAGTCCATTTGAGCTGGTGGTGCAGTGTATAATTTTTGCAGTTAAGTAAATAAAGTTATTTTCCCCATAGTTGGGGAAATTATTCGGCACTGTGACAAATTATGATCGACGTGGGGGAGAGCTGTGTTCCCTATCACAATTCATGTCACAGGGAAAACATAACATGAGCCTCTAGTTTTGTTCAATTACATCCCACATGACAATAGTAGCAATGGCAGCTTTATCAGAGTATAAAACCCCAAATTACCGCACTTCAAATGCCAAGGTATCTCTACAACAGAAGTGCTATTCCTGAGGGAAAACTTCTAGATTCCATGCAAAAATTTCAAAGTGCAGAGTTATAACCTTAAGCAACACATACACTGCCCAGACTTATGAACAGTGAGGTCAGATAGAACAGGGCTGCAAATAATAAAGGTATCATTGTCACTCAGTCTGATGAAGAAGTAAACTAGTAGTAGCAACAGGTGTCCACCCAAAACTGATGATATGCACAATAACCTCATACACCAAAACTGTATTAGACATACTTCTTTCAGGATCTCTCTACCAAATTTTGCCCACACAGGCAAAAATCTACTAGTTTATGGAACAATTTTCTGATATAATTTTAGCATATAGAATGAATGCAATTTAGGAAGTTAAAAATGCAGAAGGTATTAATTCACAAGGAAAAGAATAGATAACAATCCACCACAAAACAAGATGCAGCCGACACTTCCGGGTTAGCGCGATCTGGTTAATGGCAGATTCCCTCCGAGCTCCGGAGGGAATCGGCTCCGCTGGAGAAGGGTTCTACCGCGACGGCGACGCGGGGACCCTCAGAAACCGCAGGCGCTGAAGCCTGCGGACTTGGTGACTCGGCGGGCACCTAAAGCGCCCCCCCGACCCACGAAGAGCCTTTTTAAAGGCTGCAGAGAGGGTACGGGGAGCGGCGTGGTGCTGTGAGTGGACCGCTACTGCAGTGGAGCGAAGCCGCGAGCCATGGCCGGAGACCGCTGACTTTCTTCCCTGAAATTCGGACTTTAATTAATCCGTGAGTAGAATGGAATTTGGACTTTAAAATTTTTACCCTTGAATTCGGTACGATCGGGGGATGTGCTAAAGGGAAGTCCGCACCCCCCTGCTTACAGAAGATTTAAAGCAAGGATCGGAGAACTAAGGTGGAGAGTTTTTTCTTTTTGGTGTTTTTTAAAAGATAATATTTTCATGAATTTGATAGAAGAAGATTTGTGCTGGAGAGTAAGAGTGGAATTTTAGAAGCTTTTGTTTAAACCCCCCTAGACCCGGGAGTGTCCTGTATGTGAGCTGGAGAAAAAGGAACAAGGAGTTTGACAGATGTCAAAGGAGCTGTCAAACGGGCAGTGAAAGTTAAAAATTTTATTATTTAACACCTTTCTGGACTAAATTTGTTATATTTGAATTAAAGTGGTTGGGAACAAAGTAGTGAAATATCAAAGTAACGGACTGTTGGGAAAAGACTATTAAGTAACCAGAATCCCCCTAGGGGAAACATTGAAACACTACAATGGCTGCAGATGGAAAATTACAGGCAGAGATAGAAAGAATGTTTTTTCTTGTGGGAAAGTTGCAGAAGCAGACTACGGCTATGAGTAAACAACTTATAACCTTGAACTCTAAAATAAGTGACTCTGCTGAATGCACAATGGACTTGACCGGGAAAAAACCTGCAGCTGAATTAGAAGAGATAACTTCGGAACAGGAGGAGAGGGAACAAGGGCCAGTACAGATGGAGAGTACCAACCAGAAGCCTATATTGTCAGAACACAAAGAAGAAGACCTTTGGATTACAAATTTGCGAAAGATGCGAAAGAGGAGGGAGGAAGCCCCTGGAACACTTGGAATATTTGAATTTAAAAGAAATAAGAAATATGATTGGGGCTTCCTCTTTGAGTATGGATTAGCTGACCTTTCGCAGCAGCTGGTACCAAGTACTTTGGATGGAAGAAAATCTGATGAGACTGAGCTAGAACTCCTTCGAGACCCGAGGACCAACAAAGAGGGCTACCAACAAAATCGGCAGAGAGAGACTGACAGAGACTTAAAGGCCTCAGATGTGAGGAATCCAGGCTAAAAACTGTTTTTGTGGACATGGGGACATTGGGAAGGGACAGAAACCGGGGCAGGGGGGGAAAGAATTTTTAAAAATATGTTTATGACCTTTGTGTTTGATTATTATGACCTATTTTTAAGATAAAAGGGAAATTCGTGGAAGGAATTCGAGTCGACCTTAGAAAAGGATTAAATGTTTATAAGAAAACTGGATAAGTAAAATTTGGCCAAGTAATAAGAATTAAGTATTTCTTTAAAAATATATATATATAATAATAATATGTAAAGGATGAGAGATATGAACTTGCTGAGTTAATTTAATTGAATTAGGATGTATGAAGGGGGGGTGGGGGGAGGTCAAGAATTGGGGTTAGGAAA
Organism: Podarcis cretensis; assembly: GCF_951804945.1. Classification (NCBI taxonomy): domain Eukaryota; kingdom Metazoa; phylum Chordata; class Lepidosauria; order Squamata; family Lacertidae; genus Podarcis; species Podarcis cretensis. The sequence continues at coordinate 23,523,012 of NC_137182.1, read as the reverse complement.
GTAAGGATATGAAATTTTATATGTGTTGTCTTTGTCTGTGTGTGTGTGCTTGTGTTTATAAAATGTGAAAACTCAATAAAAATTTTATAAAAAAAACAAAACAAAACAAAACAAGATGCAGCCTCCCTGAAATGAATGCAGGACCATTACTGAGTTCTGGCACAGGTCCCATGAGAATGTCTTGGTAGGGTGTGTCCAATGAGGGGCACAATGTGAATTTTTTTATAATTCAATTGTTTTAAAAAAGAATTTTGACTTTGAAAGCAAGGGGTGAGAAATCAAGAATTCATCAGCAACAACTATAGCAGACTGCCATGTCACTTCTCTGCATTTCTTACCATACAATGACTCTAGCAACCAGGTCTGACAGGCCACAATCTTGTTTACACAAAGTCCACGTCAACTAGCTTAAGAACCATGGAAAAAGTGAAGGATTTGTTGGCTGGCTTTACCAGTGCCCTGTGCAAGGAAAACACAGTGGGGGACAGCTTCCAATCCATGACCATTCAGGCCAGGCTCAATGAAGGCTAGTGCTCATCAGCGATTCCCTGACCTGTCTCCAACTAGACCATTCACAACTACACACAACTTTGGGCACAAGTGACATTGGGCCCTCTAACCTGAGTAACCTCAGATATGCAAAAGCCTTGGGAGCTTTCCATCTTGAGTTTTCCTACTCACATGGTGTCAGCAGAACACAAACACCTTTTACTGATATATAACTAGATGTGCTTTATTTTTAAAATTGTACTATTTTCTGTTTGTGCTTGAGAAAATTTGGTGCATGCTTAAAAGTAAAATAACTGTGACACAAAATAAGGGTAAGGGGTGGAGGTGAGAGGAAGGCACAGAGGGTACAGAGCATTTGATGAGAAGGTGGCTGGTTGCTCCTGGTTCTGAAAATTTCCTCCAAGCTGCTAAGATGGTAATTGCAAAACTAAAAAACTGTAAATCTCAATATCTATTTGCACAGCTCATTAGCTAAAGGCCGCAGACTCTACCAAAGAAGAAGGCGGGGAAAATAGAAGAAAGAGGAGCTTTAGCACCAAGAACAGTTCGGAAGTTGCTATGGAAACCAGGCCTTCACAAGAGGCTAAGCAACTCCAGCTTAAAGTCCTGCTCTAAACTGTTTGCCCTGTTGGCATGTCTGCTTATACTGCCAAAAAGGTTAAAACTACATTTGGGGACGTGGGATCAAAATATTTTTAAATGATCTATATACCTCATTCTCTTGTTTCTTCTCTTCTCCCCCTAAACATAACATTATGTCAGCCGCTCAACCCACTATGCTATCAGGACAGCATGATTTACTATGTTAAAAGGCAAGCCCTATATCACCCCGTAATGAAAACATTAAAGTTAATGCGTCATAAGTGAGGAATTTATTACCATTAACTCCAATAAACAGTTATAAAACACCCGTCCTTTCCTGTCCAGAAGACGCAGGACTTCATTAAGCTCAACTTACTTTGCTCAATCTTCACTAGACCGGTCATGTGTGCTTTCGAACTGGTCACCATTTATTGTTAAAGCAGACTAGCTCATTTTCCAGGGGAGTGAGGAAGGCTCAAAGCGCCTCCCCCCTGCCTCCTGTATTCTCCATTCATTTTGTTCCACAGGCAGCTCTGAGCAGACGGATGGGAGAGAAAAGTTCACGAGACGCGCGTCTCGATGGGCTTATTTAAACACTGCTGAAATATATGCTCGACGAAAGCTGGCTTTGCCTCAACCTGCAGGCCATTACTCAGAAAGGGTTGATGTATAAGTAATAACATATGGGCAAGCTGTGTGGTGACACAGTCAGCGCACTGGCTCACTTCAGGGTGTCTTGTGGTCTAATATTTGCTGCCAGCACCTGCAAGCCCAAGACACAGGAGTCCTTGGGGTCCAGGGATATAGCTCTCAGTCACTGTAGGAGGTCCGTGAATGAGAAGACCCATTCTCACACTTCCATCAAGGATTTCTCAGCTCTTGATTGGTCCACACCATGTTCTATTATCATCCCACAGTTTGGGAGCCATATAAAAACACCTAGATGCACACTTCAGCTTCTGTCATAAACGATCTGCTGGTTACTTACAACCAAAGTCCATTTTACACCATATCCTTGTTTTCCAATTCAAGTCCAGACAATATGAAATTATGATCAATTGGGAACTCCATACAGGTGGACACATATCCTTAAAAACTCAGATTAAGAACTATACCAAGAAGTACTTGCTAAAACATAATGTGTGAAAAGCAAGAAAGTGTTGTGTAGCACCTTAAAGACTAACACATTTGGACGAGAGTCCACTTCATCAGATGCATGAAGTGCAATCGTCAGCTAAATGAGGCATATATAGAAGATGTATAAGTTGGAGTTAAATGGCAATTAAATGCAAATAGTACAGTCTGGACAGTCAGATTTGCACAAAACTGGAAAACTGCAAAAGTGTGTGCTGATAATTTCCAATTGTCCGACTGTATTTGTTGTAACACTTCCAGGGCAGAGAATTTAACAACAACAACATGTGCATGTGCAACGTATTATGCACTGTAACTTAAGGATGGGGAAAGGGAAGATAAGAGTGTGATTTGGGAAGATAAAATCAGAAATACCAAAGACAGTGGCCAACAAGTGTTTCATGCATGATTTGTTGCAGGTAACTTCCAGACTCCTGCTTCCCTGCAACAAATCACACCCTCTCCCTGCTGCTATGCAACTGTTCAGCATCTCATCAATGACGAGAACTCCCAAAACTTAGAATCAGTTTCATTCTCTGTGTTGTTCCCTATTAAGGTTATGCTAGTATGAAACACTTGTTGGTCACAGACTTTGGTTTTTCTGATTTTATCTTCCTTTCCCCCATCCTTAAGTTACACAATACAAATAATTCCAGATGATTTTGGTGGAAGTCCAAGGTAATTTAGGGTGAGGGGGTGGGGCAGGGTTAAAGTCAAAAGCTACCACAACCAATGTGCCATTTTTCAAGTGGAAACAATAGTAACATGGAGATATATAGGTGTCATCTGGCCCATAGGAGGTGGGGGCTCTGCTCCTTTAACCTCCAGTCATGTCACTCAGGTGACTTCTGCCATCTGAGATATTTTGACTCTACCTTGCCCAAGGGATAAGCCAGACTACTGAAGAGAGGATGAAGGATGCCTGCATCTGACCTCACCTCTGCATTGTCTCATGACCAGAGACATAAATCAGACATTTACCCCTCCCTCCACAGACCTGAGTGTCAATATTCGTGAGAAGGTGGAAAATATTAAAAGATTTTGCCAACAGATTTCCCTCCTCTCCTTCCTCTTTTTAAGTACTTTTCTCTCTCCTTTAACTGTAGAGCTACATTTTACATAAAAGATAGTTCTTCCCCAACACCTCCATTTGTGCATAAAATGTACAAGACAAGAAGTCCAACAACCTGCTTCCACTTTGGAGAATTTTAGAGCCATTGAACTGGAAAAACTGCTTCCTTTCTGAAATATGAGCAGTGCTGGGGCGCAAGTCTGATGGGAATTCACACCCTCTGACCTGCAAGACATTTCCTCTAATGACACATCTGCTTGGGGCTAGTTGATGTTACTCACTAAAGAAGGAAAGGAAGTTCATATAATCCAGAGCTGAGTGCTGTCACTGAAAACAGGTGCCGGGACTCAGCCCTGGTGAGTGAGCCCAGGCTCAGATTAAGTGTTAGCTAACTGCTGAACTCCTTGTAAGTGCTCAAATCCTTTGCAAGTTTGAGAGGGTGAACAGGCACAAATCCATTGTGGGACTTCCTTTTCCTGTGGTGACTGGTAGCCCCTGGACCGGGTAAGGCAGTGTGGCCAAGGAGGTGGCTGAGCTATTACACCCCAGCTAGTATGGCCAATAAGCAGGAATTATCGGAGCTGTAGATTAACTACATTAGCAACCTCTGTTTTGAAGTCTGATTGGTTTCAGTAGAATTAGGTCACAGCAATCTTTATAATCATAATAATTTATTATTTATAGCCCACCCATCTGGCTGGGTTTCCCCAGCCACTCTGGGCGGCTCCCAACCGAATATTAAAAACACAATACAGCATTAAACATTAAAAACTTCCCTAAACAGAGCTGCCTTCAAATGTCTTTAAAAAGTAAGATAGTTGCTTATTGCCTTGACATCTGCTGGGAGGGCGTTCCACAGGGCAGGTGCCACAACCGAGAAGGCCCTCTGTCTGGTTTCCTGTAACCTCACTTCTCGCAATGAGGGAACCACCAGAAGGCCCTCGGAGCTGGACCTCAGTGTCTGGGCTGAACCACGGGGGTGGAGATGCTCCTTCAGGAATACAGGACCGAGGCCGTTTAGGGCTTTAGAGGTCAGCACCAACATTTTGAATTGTGCTCAGAAATGTACTAAGTTATGACAGCATTGTGTCCTATTTTTTTTTTACTTCAAATGTTATATTCAGTCCTACCCCACTTACTCCCAAGTCTCATTGAACTCTTCTGTGAAGACATGTATAGAGATGCACAAGACAGGAAGAACTTATACTAAAATATCCAAAACAGAAGAAAAAAGAAGAAAAAGAGCTCTAAATATTATACTCACTTACATGGGGGTAAATCCCACTTAACTCAATAGGATTACTTCACATGAGACTTGTACAGAATTGCATGGTTAATATTAAATCCTTTTTCAAGCCTGGCCCAATCATTGTGTCTCAACCTAATATACCCCACAGGGTTTTTGTGAGGATAAAATGGGAGAACTTCCTGTATTGCTACCCTGAATTCCTTGTGGGAAGGGCAACATATGAATCTGATAAGCTATGTTTTTGAGGGTCCATTATGGGGATAGGAACTGGGCTCTAATCTTTGTACAGCCATGAGGCTAATGAGCCAGGCATTATTTGGTCAGGCATTTTATCTCCTACTTCAAACGGTTGGTGTTATTGTTATTGTTGTTGCTGTTGCTGTGGTAAGGAACTGTCCAAAGCTCCTTGTAACTAAGGTGGAATTTAATGCAAAAATAGAGCCATCAAGTTTGTGTAAAATGCAACATTTTCATTACTGTGGACTAAACTTAGTAAATCCTTGGCAAGGAATCCTTACACAATGCTTTAAAAAAATTAACATATTTATATTCTTCCAGGAAGAGGTAGACAATACTCTTTAAATAAACATTGGAGTGTGTGCAAAAGAAAACAGGAAGGAGATGAGGAAGGGATAAAAGAATGTTAGGCTAAGCATAGGTTCTCCCTCTTTAAAAACTTGGTCCTGATTTTTCTTAACCCTCACCCAGCAGTTCTTTACAGTTAAGGCTGCAATCCTAATGTAACTAACCTAGGAGCAAGCCCCCTTGAATTCAATAGCACCTACCCTATGTCTGACATTGCAATTTACTTTAAACTGTTTTTAATGCCATATTTTAAATTGTTGTACGCTACGGAAAAAAACCTCTTCTCTTCCAAAAGCCTGGAGACAGAGGTACATCTTCATCTTCACTTCCCTCCTGAAAGTGTGTATCACTGAAGAAAGACAGATCTCATTGATGAGACTGTTACAGAGTTTTGGAACTGCCAGTGAATAAACCCTACTTTGGCCCCCATCATGTTAATCTTGTTTCTCGTTGGGACTACCAGGACGGCCTCATAGGTTGATCTTAAAGCAGTGGTTCCCAATTAGCTAAATATTGTGGACCCCCTACTTTTGAAAATTTTGATATCTCGTTCTAATTTTTGTTATGTCAGTGGTGACATGGACCCCCAGGTGGGTTACATGGACCCCCTGGGGTCTGCAGATTGCCAGTTGGGAACCACTGCCTTAAAGTGTCTCTCTAAAGTTGTTGTTTTCAAGTCCATTAACATGCTAATGATTTAGCTCATTAGAGCTGAAGATGGTGAAAGTTTCTGGCTGATGTGATCATATAAAGAGTTGAGCTATGCTTCAGGAGTTGAGCTATGCTTCAGGAAAAGGGAAAGTGCATTTTAAATACGCACTTCCTAGCAGAAGGTCATAGCTCAGTGGTAGAGAATCTGCTTTGCATAAAGTAGGTCCAGGTTCAATCACTGGCATCTTCAGGTAGGACTGGGAATGCCACCAGTCTGGAACCCTGGAAACCCATGGCCAGTCAGAGTAGAAAACACTGAGCTAAATGGACTAATAGTCTGACCTAGGATAAGGCAGCTTCCTATGTTCATTTGGTACTTCCAGCCTCATCCTCTTACCATGACAGCTTGGTCATGTGACTAAGTCATCTACTGGTTTTGCACTTGGCTTCACCCTTGACCCCATGTTAACCATTATATTATTTCTCAACCTACTTTCAAAAACCTTGTGATGGCACAGTGAAGAAACGTAACAATAGTGAGCATGTATATAGAGCTTACAATGATCAAACTTCTGTATATATAATATGTTGTAGTGATCTTTATAATAAACACCTAAGGTAGATTGATATTATTATCCTCATACAGTGGTGCCCCGCAAGACGAATGCCTCGCAAGACGTAAAACCCACTAGACGAAAGGGTTTTCCGTTTTGGAGGCGCTTCGCAAAACGAATTTCTTATGGGCTTGCTTCGCAAGACGAAAATGTCTTGCGAGTTCCTGCGGGTTTTTTTCCCTCCCCCCTTTTTCTAAGCCGCTAAGCAGCTTATCAGCTGATCCGATAAGCCGATCAGCTGCTAAAAGCCGCTAAAAGCCGCTAAGCCGCTAATAGTGCTAATCCGCTAATCCGTCAATGGGCTTGCTTCGCAAGACGAAAAAACCGCTAGACGAAGAGACTCACGGAACGGATTAATTTCGTCTTGCGAGGCACCACTGTATTATAGATGGAAGGCTGAGGTTAAGAGCCTAGCCTAATGGCTATACTAGATGTGATCTGGTGCACAATTGTTTTAAAAAACAAGATTAGTCAGTAGGGGAGTAAAATGGATCGGGGCCAAGGTGTGAAGTGGGGAGGGGTGTTACTCCTTTGTCCCAACCATGGTCATGACTGGAATAGCACTCCTCCATGCCTGCTATTCACAATGGGAGGAAGACTCCCATTGGAGTCATGCCTAGTGCTTGTGTGAATAGCATCTTATTGTAGTTGAAACTCTCATTTGCCCACCACAGTGGTGGGTCTTTCTAAGAGCATGAGATCCACCAGCTGGGATGACAGGAAGCTTGAAGGGTGTTGTGTGTGTTTTTTTAAAAACAATATTTCACTATACTTTCCTTTCTACACCTGCTTCTTTCTTGGGCTTTGTAGAGTCTGGCATAAAGCCACACCACAGCTGTGAAGTTAGGAAGCCTTCTTGTGAATCATATCCCACTCTAGCAAAGGAAGAAGGAGCAGTAATCTTTGTGTGGGAGAGAAGGGGAGGAGGTTACTAAAAGCCCCTGGTGTTGGGCGATATGTGGCTATTAGATAAAAGTGCTTTCCATTAGCAGAGAGTGAGAGTTTTGCTAAGTGCAGTTTATCTGTTAAGGACAGAATCATAACAAACCCTTTGCAGATAAATGAAGTAACTATTTCTGCTCACCTCCCTGCTGCTCCACGATCCATGGCATCCTCTTGGAATTATGGAACAAAGAAGAGGAAGGGGGGGAGCAGCATCTTGAATCGCAAAATAGAAAATTCTAAGAGGATCTATTGAATAATAGAAATTCTATTGATAAGACTTCCAATATTCTTCTAGAACTATTTATAAAAACATTTATTTATAATAACGAAGAAGACTATGATAAGAACCAGGCATGCAATCACATTAATTCAATTCTTGCTCTGTCAGAATCTTGGAGCCCTTTATGAATGACAAGCTCAGTTCTAACTGTTGATGGGGTGCTGTTTCAGAACAAGCCTTAATCACAAAATTCTACTCAACTAATAATTGCCATCTGTCCATCTCAGGAGACCATGGAGGAGTGAGCCTTTGGGAGTGAAGTCAAACTGTTGAAAGGTTACAGTACCTGCTGTGGCTGTAGCGACTGATACAGGAGAGACATGTTTTGTTGCAGCTGGGACAGATGAAGGTGTCTTGTGCTGCTGCAGATGCATCATGACATTTCTGGTCAACTAAGTAGAGGTCATCCATAAAACTCAAATGACTTGATTTTGTGAAGCAGTTTTCTAACTCTAAAGGTTTTTTAAAGATCAAAGTAAGATTAAGGGTACAATCCTATGGTCTCTGGCATGCCATCCTATGGACACGAAGAATATTGTGGAACACCTTCTCAACAGGAGGAGTAAGAGATCCATCTTTGGAAGTTCCCACCCCAGGCAGAGTGGAGAAAAGGTACCATTACTGGTGCTTCCCTGTCATTGAAGCTCTGGAAATTGAGAGGGCAAAAAGGGAGCACGCAGTGGAGGTTTTGTATCCACTAGATCCAAAGCCCTTCTGTTCCCAGAAGCATGTCCTCAGAAGGAGGGTAGGAGAGCACATCAGCCCTGGGACTGGAATACTGACAAGAAAAAAATCCTCTCTTCATCTTCCACTCAGCTGGTGAGAACCTGGTAGGGCTTAGGATTTGGTGCTTCACCTTCCTCACCAACTCTCTCTCTCAACATGGCAATACGTTGTGTGTGCTCATATGTGTATTTGGTGGGCATGATTTAGCAAAAAACTTAGGGGGTCTGTGGGGCTTGCAAATTTCATTAATAAACTCTGGCCACTTCTCCCATCTTGTGAGCACTGCTAGCATCCAGTTGACAGACCTGGACCTGAATTAGTCATTTATAAGTACATGAAATCAGCCCTGAGGGCTCACTGGAAAGACAGATCCTGAAGCTAAGACTCCAATACTTTGGCCACCTCATGAGAAGAGAAGACTCCCTGGAAAAGACCCTGATGTTGGGAAAGATTGAGGGCACAAGGAGAAGGGGACAACAGAGGATGAGATGGTTGGACAGTGTTCTCAAAGCTACTAAGATGAGTTTGACCAAATTGCGGAAGGCAGTGGAAGACAGGAGTGCCTGGTGTGCTCTGATCCATGGGGTCATGAAGAGTCAGACACAACTAAACGACTAAACAAGTACATGAGAATTCAGGATTGTTGCAGAGCAAGAGCTAAATTTGATGGCTGCTGCTGGATTTGTCTTTGGTATTATAAACGTACAAATTTATCAACAATTCTAGAAGAATACTGTACCATCTTCATTTCATCCCTGTTTTGAAGGTTGATATCATTCCCAGCCTTGATTTCTCAGATCATGACCCAGACTGCTCAATGACTGAAGCGTTGGAGGAGTTCACAAGCCCTGAAATTTCAGGAGGAACCCTGTATGGAGTGCTTCCAGAGTATTCTCTTGAGTGGCCCTTGGGTGGGTTCCAGTCCAATTTCCAGCCTGGTTTTGAGGATCTGTGTATTGTCCTTCAATCCAGGTATTTGATTTGAGCCAGAAGTCACATTTCCCACACCTCAACATCAATGTTTAGCCAAACTAAATGAGAGCTGAAGTCATCCTCAAGAGCAGTGTACTTCCTTGTGAATACCCTATTCATGAAATATGCATACCTGGAAGGGGGAAAGATGCATAACTTCTAGGCTTCTGCCCCTGCATAACTCAAACCTGAGAAATCAAGTACTGCCTGAAAACGGCTTTAGAATTATAGCCAAGCACTGACAAGTAGCTGTACTTTGTGTATTTCTATGATACTATCAAAAAATAAAACTGGGAGGCTCAAACCGTTACATATACCTTTTGTTTGTACATTGTCTCTGTTATCCTTCAAATGTTACAGCAAAGGCACAACCCAGACCCTGAAATTTTTCTTTCAAAGAACCAGTGTGGGTTGTGGGAGAGCTGGATCAGGACAGTGATGTTGGGGGAAGGGGACTTTAACTTCCACCCTCACAAAGTTCTATTCCAAATGGGGGGGAGACAGGCATGTCATGTGCATGGGATGAAATGCTCTCATTGGGGACCCCAATTCTGACCACAGAAGGACACAGAAGGTTAAAGCACCACATACCATGGTTCCTAACTGGCTGAACCTGCATATCTCCATGCCGGCTCTTTTGAGAGAAAAAAGACATGCACTTAAGGAGGGCAAACCATGAGATTCATGTCATGTGTTGTTTGGTCCTCACCTATGGATCTACTTGTTAGTTCTTGCTATAATGCTGAGAAGCAGTCTTCCGTGGGCACTGAACATGAATCTATCATTCTAAGACCTGGATAATGCTGACTCTCACAGCTAAGAAATGCCCAGTGCCCAGAGTAGGGAGCAAGTTCCCAGTTGGCCCATGAATAGCAGAAGACACAGGCAACCTGATTCAAATTCTTCTGAAACTTGTCATTGACAACCAGAGTAGTATACTAGCTAAGAGAGTGAGCTTTGAAACATGAGGTCTCCGCATCCTAGCTCTGCCAAGGCCCCACTAAATGCAACTACAATTTCACAGCCTCTAAACCAGCTGCAAAATGGAGAAAATACTATCTGTTGTAAGGATTACGGATGTAATGTACGTCAAGCACTTTGACTACTCAAAAAGTGTTGTATTAATTGCTTATTTTCATCCTCCTCAGATGGCTGCAAGCAACCCCCTTTTCTCATCTTTTTGCTGACAAGGACATCATTCATCACGGTATTTCTAAAGGATTATCAAGAGACTCACAGCCTGCTTACATGACTCTGGAGAAAAAGTGTACCTCTTATCTTCCAGTGAACAAAAAAAGGGGCAGCAGGGCTTGAGGAAAGGGCAGCCAACACCTGCAGGAGGTGTGTCTCTTGCCAGCTCTCATTTCTATCCCCCAACACCTCTGTCTGAACCATTTCTGCCTCTTCTGGGTGAGTAGATCAGGGAGGGGAGAGAGACAAAAAGTCACACATGATGGATTTGACCACCTTAATTAATGTAAACAAGGCAAAGTGGAACATCAAATAATGTCTTCAGCTGCTTGAAAGACAAGAGGAGTGGTGAAGGCAACACTGAATGAAAAGAGGAGGGCTTTTGATGTGTGGGCCAGCAGGTCCCCAGTTTGTAAATAAAGATGGCCTCGTATCGCAGCTTATCCAAATATTTTCATTTACCATTACAAGCTGAGAGAAAAGGTTGATGGGCTTGGACTCTTCAACTTTCAGCCTTCACCCTGCAGCCCTCAAGGGAGGAGAGAAGGGAAATAGAGGAGAGAGACAGAGATGCACACAGGTTGCTTCGGTTCCCCATTTGCACATTGTAATTGCTTCATATATAACCATTTCAACATGGCTGCCCAAGAGCATAAATTGCCCAGAGTATTTCCCAGTTTAGCATAGGTTTTGGCCCTTCAGCAGCCAAGTCTCTTGTCATTCTTCTTCCTCTTCTTTGGCGATCACTCGTAGCCGAGTAAGATTGTCTTCCATATACATGCTTTTAGCAATGAGTCCGTAAGTGACTGTGGAGGCCAATTCTGGATCCACACGTCCTTCTACAGTGGGGACATTGGTTTCCGGGTGGGAGTTGATCATGGTGTGGATTTGCCAAGCATGCCTTCCTCTTGGCACATTTATCCCTTGTGTTTCTCTCTTGTCATAGCATCCCCTAGGCCTGGTATGGCAAAGACTGAAAGAGTCCAAGCCTGTCACCCCTTCTGACTGCTGTTAAAGAGAACTGCTATAAATAAGGCATGTTGTCCAAATCTGCTCACCTAAAAGCTAACAGGAGCTGTGGGGGGCAGTGACACATCTTAAATAGGCTGCTAACTAAGGAAGATTGCTGCCACACAATTTGGCCATGAGCCAAGCCAGTTACAAAACTGCAAGAACCATCATACTCATGCACGCTCCACATTCTCCCTGCTGATCAGAATTAAGGATACCAGCCAAAGGGCAAGGCATTATACAGCAGTCTATGATAAACTTTGACAATACTTCTCCTGAGGTAGTTAATAAATTATGTTACCTTGGATCCATGGTGACTGACAATTTATCACTTAATTTGTCACTTGCATCAGGAAAGAAACTATCACTTTAGGCAGATTTACAAAGTGGGCCTGAAATAATACTAAACTAACCATCAGAACAAAGATACTGACCTAACAGTCCTATATCTGTGGCACCTTGTTTATATATGGCAGCATGCCCCAGACCACCATTGGTTGCCAAGAGAAGGAAACATCTTCCATCTTGGTTGTTTATGTCATATCCTTGGCATTTCCTGCCAAGATAAGATCACCAGTGCAGACAGCCTCACCAACGTTAACCTGCCAAACACTCGTTTTCTCTTCTGAAGCTGGCTGTGTTTGGTCTGGGAATTTGCATCGCTTGCAACAAGAAAAGGAGGTTGCCCCATTGTCTTGATAGAAATAATATTGCAAATGTGATCTCAGAGGCCTTGAGACAAATATCAAATCGTAGAAACGTCTTACAAATAACAGGAACACTGTGTGTCACAGGCTCTGGTTGGCACACAAAAGCTGTGACATGAAATGACTCCTACCACATGAGAACAAGGGCAGATATATGAAGAAGAGTGGCAGTCATGATTTACTTACGTTGTGATCTTATTGCCATGCTAATTTTGCATTTATTTTTGCTACTGCCAAGATTCTTAAAGAGTAGAATTCAGTTTGACTATAGAGGTCCTTTCACCTCAAATATTATTCTGAATATGGCTAGCCTTAACAAAATCCATGCACTTTAGAAAAATGCTTGGGTTTGACCAATTCTTCAGGGGAAGGGAGTTCCGGAAACGTTAATCCTGAAGGTAGGTAGGAGTAAATGCTACATTTCTTTTCTCTTTTTTGCCCAGAAGATGTACTCGAATTCAATTAGAGCCAAAGGGGGAGAGCTGTTGTATCATAAATATCCTGCGCCTTCCCAACCTGACACCAGGGCTGCGTTTCAGGTCTTTAAAAACACATCTGTAGGAAATCAAGTACTTCCATTGGCTCCTTTGGCATATTTACGGTTGTTGGGAAGGGGCTCCCGGGCAAAAACCTGACTGACTTATAAGGAGACTAGCACAAGGTCAGTACATGGATGGACAAAGCTACAATCTCTCTCTCTCATTTCCCTTGCTCTGGTCTAGTTCTTGTTGAATGGACGGGACCATTTCAGGCTGTAGCTTGGGGATCACATGCCAAAATGTTTCCGGGGGGGGGGCACAGCAGTGCTTTCCTACCCATAGAAAACTTGCTTGCTAGGAAGAAGGGGAAGTAAGAAACCCTCTTTCTAGCATCCTAGTTTTTTCTAATGGAATAGACTTCAATTATGTGAACCTCCATCTGCAGTCTGAAGTGGTACACCTAAGAGACTGGTGTATCCAATCAGCTCGTGGTGCTGTTGGAAGTTAAGGGCACTGCCTCACTGAGGCCTCGCTAGTCTGCTCAAAGCAGCCTTCTTTGCCAGGAGCCCTGGCAATTCCAGAGCTGAAGGATGCAGTTCCAAAGTGTTGCCACAGGGAAGCACTATAAGATTAGGATAGTTCCCTTCCCTCTGCTCACTATTAACTCCTGGAAGGTACCAAAATATCTAAGGCAATATCTTGTGTCAGATCAGTTTCTGTTGGTGTAAGAAAAGTTCCACAGAAATCTCTTATAAAATCAATGGCAGTGGAAGATCTCTAAAATGAGAAGTACTAAGGCCGAGTCTTGACAGATGTCATGCATTTTGTAGTGGGAGATCCCTTACCACTAACTAATCACAGCCAGTCTCTATGTGCCTCAGACTGGAGCCTTCATTTCGGATGTGTTTGAAAAAATCTCAGTAATATGGAGTATGGGTCTCATCCAGACTACAGTTTTATTGTGGATGTATGAAGCAACATGTTGTTGGTGCATTAATACATTAATAGTGTATCTGAAATAAATTTATACTGGACCGTTGACACGCCATCCCACAGTATCAGTTGCTCTACAGGGCTTCCCCAATGCTCCTGCATTATTTCATCCACACTTTAACTCCACCTTTGAACTCAACCTATTCCACTGCCTGTATTCCTGCCACTCCCAGCTTCTCCCACATCCCCCTCAAGAACAAGGCACTAGTAAGTTGTGCTCTGCTGCCATATTATTACAAAACACTCCAAGCTCCAAGTGGTGCAAGATTCTAGGGATTCCATGCACTTACCCAGGATTCATGTTTCTTTTTGGAAATAAGGCACAATGGAGACTCTGGTGTCTTTATGATATATGGCTTATTTGCACATGTATACAACCCGAGCCTATGATGGAGGGGTTCACAGCATTAACACCTCAAAAGGGTTATGTTTCTCCCATAGCTGCAGTCTTAGATTTAGACAGAAATCAAATATCATGTTCGAACTCTTTCTGCAGCTTGTTGCTTTTCTTCTGGTTCACATCTCACTCCTCTTTCAACTCTAAACTATGGCTTTGTCCTTCTAGCTATCTAAGAGTTGAATGAGGGGCTCCGTTCATTTGCCAGCTGGTTCAGAGCCTCCTTTCCTTTCTTCTCTTAGTGGCCCACCTCCCAGGCAATCACCTCAAGAGGAAGCAAGTCTGCCTTATATATTGTCAGGGACTAGGCAGATGAGGAGGAGTGGTGGAGACCACCACCCCAAGAGCCTTCCAGAGATAAGGAAGGGGGAGAGAGTATGGACCTGGAATCATGGTGGTTTGAGATGGAACACACCCCAGAAGAAGAAAGGAGCTGGGAAATAATGGGTGATGAAGAACAAGAGCAAGATAGCAGGTGCACCAGCCCTGAACAGAGACAGGAGTCAGATGTGTTAGAAACAGTTCTGAACCAAGTGATATGCTGTCTCTGGAGAGTATGTTAGAGCCACCTCCTTCCACTAGGACCAGACGTGGCCTTCGTGACTCAGAGCAGAAAGCCAAACAGAGACAGAGAGATTCCCTTAGCAGCCGCTGTAGGCAGCAAGAGGGGTCTGAGGGCTAAGAAGTAACTGCAAGGGGGTTGGAGCAGCACTCTGAGCAACTTCAGCTCAAGCTTGAGGGTGTACATTTCATGTTTTCCTGTGTTTCTGTGGATTAAAATAAAAGAACTGAAAGAAGCTCTCTGCATCTCTGATTTCACTAGGCAGTTAGCCAGCAAGCTGTTGACAGCACCCCTGACATATATTAACACTTGCTGGATCCAGGGGTTCAGTAAACTAGCCTGGTTTGATTAGCTCTTAACAGTTGCTGGATCTAGGGACCAGAAGGCTTGATTAGATTTTAACACTTCCTGAATCCAGGGATTAAAAAAGTCTGGCTTCCACAAGCTCATAACACTGTTTTCATTTGTACAATTGTTACTTTTTATATTTAGGCTGCAATTGCTTGGCGAAACCATGCTTATACAGAAATGCCAGTATATGACATCAACAAGAAGTATGTGCAAAGGCAAAACAGTAGAGGCTACTCCTCTGTGTGTAAGCAATTTGCACTATGGCATTTTGCCACCATATTTTCATTTTTACACTTCTAAGGATTTTTATGTTCAGGCTGTGATTGCTGCATTAAACCTTTGCTCACTTCCACACAAAAACCCACAAGGATGGTGATACCATCAACAGGAAGTATGAGGGACTGGCTACATCACAAAGAAGTGAATTTAATTTGACACATTTCCAAGGCACCTTAGCACTATAATGCAACAGAGGAGGACCCCCCTCCCCAATCAGAACATTAGTAGTGCAAAAAGCTGCAGGGTTTCAGCAGGAAACTACAGCCCATGCACCGACTATTCATGAAGCATTACAACCACCCGGATAATTTTGTGGGTGCAAATAGTATTGAACATGGGGTCACGTATAACTACCCCAATACCATCAAGAGCACAGATTATAATGAATTAACAATAAAAAGGACATCTGAAGGGGCTCATGGTTGTGTATACAAAGATCACTCTTAACATTTTAAATTAATGTAGCCCACACAATACAAACATTGAGTACTAGTCAACCCAACAGAACATGCTTACAGCAAGTAGGTGGTACTACTCTATTGATCAGTCAAAACCAGAAATCCTGACTCCTAGTATTTATTCCAGTTTTGGTAAATTCAGCTGTAGGAACTGATTTGCACAACTCCATTCCTTCCTATGTACAAAGAAGGCTCTGTGGTGTGAGTATTCAGACAAATAGAACTCACTGAGTGAGATTCTTGTCTGATAATAGGGATGCTAGCAGTATTCATTCTTTGCAAATTCCATTATAAAGTGGCTTGATCCAAAACTCTCAGATGAATTATCCTTCCTCCCTTCCTATGTTGCACTTCTCCCAAGTTTCTGATGTAGTTCTTGTCTCAAAACAATATCAAAATGCATATTTTTGGATAGAATCAGGTTTATAAATGTGTATTTTGACAGAAAATATGTTTAAAATTATGTATTTGAATATCCAAAAGCATATTTTGGTGCTGATTTAAAAACAAAAAAACATGAATGGGATAGAATAAAAATATTCAAAACAGACATGGAGCAGAAATAGAATGATCCATTCATTTGAGGTTCTTAGTGGAAATCTCAAGTCCCTGGGAAGACACTTGTGTCCCTTTCCTCAAGGAGATTGTTGTAGCAATTTTCAAACCAAAATCTACACACTAATGCCAGAATCATTTGTTAAATCAGGGAGTTTCCAGCAGAATGAAATGCTACGGAGTTCTTAATAACCTATAAAATATAAAAACCCTTTCAGGGCTTAATCCCAAAACTTATTTTCAATTCCAGGACTTGGCCATTGAACACATGGAGTTCTAATAAAGATGACAGCCCCGTGGAGCATGTGAGGAGTACCTTTACTCACCTCTAAGTAGCTAGCCAAGCATTTGGAATCAGGAAGTAATATTTCCTAGGCAATTCACATTTAAGAAGTACTAGAGATTATGTTCCCACTCTAGGAGAGCTGCTCAATTTCCTTAAATTAGCAGAATATTCTCTAGCTGTGAAATTTCAGGTCTCAACTCACTGAAATTGATTTTTACCCTGATGAAGGGTTTAGTATGTTTTATCCAAGAAGGGTGAGCTAGAGAGAGATCCTGCCTCTCCTTTTTTAACAATAACTTTTCTCTGTTGACAACACTTTTTTGCCTTTTTGTAGACTTTCTGAAAACTGCTGAATTCAGCTACCTTTTCAATACCTACTTTTCCAAACCTTTGGGATGCGGGAGAGATATGAATAAGAACTCTGATTAAAGACAAAACATTATCAGCAAAAAGCAATAAAAAAATCGATCGTTTCCTGAATCCTACCTCTCAAAATATAAGTAAGTGACAAGGCTGCATAAAGAATACTGGATTCAAAAGCAGGAAGCCCTTCCTATTACCTGTTCAAAACCTGATAACACAATAAATCCAGGATGATGTTATAGATCAGTGGTTTATTATAAGCCATTAGTATGTGGCTATCTCTCTGAAAAGATCATCAGTGTTCACAAATCAGCTTTTTATCCAAGATTTCAGACCTTACAATATGACATTCAGGAGAAATGACTAAGCCTTAAAAAGGACTCTCTAAAGTCAGATTCCATACAGTGTGAATTGAAATGGTAACTCACAAATAACCCAACTGAAGGTTTCACTCAGAGACCCCCAACTCCCCCCCCCCTCTGTGTGTGTACACAGGATACCGCTAACCTGGTATGTGAAAGAACTGTTGATAGATGGGAACAGGTACCTAATATACTGATGATGGATACTTACAAATGACCTATTGACTAGTATTTCAGTTGCAGAAACAGGTTTCTTTCTGGAAAAGAATCTGCTGTATACAGCAGCCTATTGTGGGTGAGCAGCTAGGCCACAGAACCTCAAGAAGGCTGTATTCAGTGATGTTGAGTGGGAACTTTTTTAGAAAAAGGCCCCCTTGGCTGTAAATGCTGTGAATTCTCTCTCAATAAACTAAGGTGTACATATGTGTGAATAAACCATATTTCTAAGACACTGCAGTCTCCACTATGCCTTGATTTTTCAACGGAACCACAACCCTGGGTGAGCACCTGGAACCTCCCTGGAATCTTGCTACTGCTTGGCAGAGACTGGGGGTGGTGTGTAACAATAGGAAGATTCTTTTCTGTGGTCCCTTCCCATGTACCTGTTTATTGATCAACCTGAATTTGATGGCACGTGACTGAATCCCAGCCCCAAATAGTGAAAATTGGAAAGATTAACCCCATTAGTTCCTGATTGCTGGAGCAGAGAGAAACCTAGAGCCGTGCATGTGTGCATGTGTGTGTGTGTGTACCTTTTAAGTTGAATGAGGAAAGCATGATGCTCACTGATTTATCTCAAGAGATATGGGCCATTCAGTGTTTCAATCACAGGTATATATAAGCACACCAAAAACATATTGGAGCAAAACATACAAATGATATTCACTAGATTTTGCAGGCAGCCATCTAAGGTTAAAGGTAAAGGTAAAGGTACCCCTGCCCGTACGGGCCAGTCTTGACAGACTCTGGGGTTGTGCGCCCATCTCACTTAAGAGGCCAGGGGCCAGCGCTGTCCGGAGACACTTCCGGGTCACGTGGCCAGCGTGACATCGCTGCTCTGGCGAGCCAGAGCCGCACACGGAAACGCCGTTTACCTTCCCGCTGGTAAGCGGTCCCTATTTATCTACTTGCACCCGGAGGTGCTTTCGAACTGCTAGGTTGGCAGGCGCTGGGACCGAGCAGCGGGAGCGCACCCCGCCGCAGGGATTCGAACCGCCGACCTTTCAATCGGCAAGCCCTAGGCGCTGAGGCTTTAACCCACAGCGCCACCTGCGTCCCCTGCATCTAAGGTTAGCTAACTGTAAATCTCCCTACTTCAATGAGGTGAATCCAGGCAATACCGCACTGTTCTTTCTGTCTGCAACCAAAAGGGCTACGTACAATGCTGATTGGCTGGCCCTTATGATACACCTTTCTGTCAATCACAAAAGTACCTTCCTGGAGTAACTGATTTCCTCTTCTTCTTCACCCCTCCCTGCATAATTCAGATTTCCACCCCCACTATATAAGTGTGTAATGAGAAAGGGGTTGCTTGTGCGTAAGCGCTAAAACACTCCCAGTTTTGTAGTTAGTTTTTAAACTCTCCCTAACCGGACAGCCATAAGTGCGTGGCTGCCTTAATCACTGGCAGAATCCGTCAGTGGGCGTTTCCTGAATTTCTTCCAACATAAAAGTTCTTTGACAGAAAGTCTCCTCCTTGATTCTCTGCGCGACAGCTTTCTGCGCAGAGTGGGCGTTCCAAGGGGAGGTCCTGAGCTCTCACCACTGGTCTCGCTTGAAGCGTCTCTGAGCCTCACCTCCGACGCTGTCTCCTCCTTCCCTCCTTCTTCAGCGGAAACTCTCCCTCTCCCCCTGCTGGTTCCCTCCTCAGCATCCGAGGGTCTCCCAGCATCCGAGAGCCTCTCCACCACCCTGAGCTCCAATGGCAGTTCCCTGACAAAGTGTTAGGAGCAAGCCACCATTCCTCTGCATCCAACTGCATCCATGACAGTATGTTCACTGATTAAATATTTCTTCAGCATGTAAAAAACAAAAAAAGCATCACTTGACCACCCCACAAGAGAATAAAATGCCAGCTTGTTCCCAGAATCATGGACTAGAATCTTTTCCCTTGCTTCTAAAGTCAATGAAGGGGCCATCCCTGTCAGGAAAATGTAGGATTGTGGGAGGAACAAATACTTTAAATTCTGGTTTGTTCCCCCCCCCCCTCCACTAGAACCAATCTTGTGGGATTTCATCACAATCCTTTCACTATTTGTATGGTAAAAACAGCAAGAAATAAAGTCTAGCGTAGGAAATGGAAGTGCCAGTGAGACAGGCCCAGGGTCTCAACTAACATGGACATCTCAAAGAGAACAAGGCTGCATAAGCACCACACATTTAAACCACTTTTAAAGCATGTGATCCCCCCTCCGCCGCCGCCAAAAAAAATTCCTGGGAACTGTCATTTACTCTCTCACAGAGCTACAATTCCCACCCATAACAAACTGAAGTCTAATTTCACAACAATCAAAAAGTCTAATTTCACAACAATCCTGTATTGTTAAAAAGCACTAGCATAGTATAATGCTGGAGCTGGCTCTTAGATAATATCTTCAGCCATGTTTGTTACACAGAAAAAGAGGGAAAGTTAGAGATGCTGAGATTCTTGTAATACACCTCGTAAATGAAGAACTTCAGGTTGAACAGTCCCAGTGAACTCTGAAAGTCATAAAACGTATGGATTATCAGTTATGATTTGACAACAGAGGGAATCTGGTAGGCACTGAGTGATTGAAAAAGTTTTGAAAATAAAGCAAAAATTGCTCAAAACCTCAAAGGTGGTGTATTCATAAACAACTACTTTTGGTCTCATTTCAAAGTATATAAACCAAGTGAATTCTGCACTCTTTGGACAGAGAAAATGTGGCAACAGCCTGGTGCTCATCTGAGACCTCTTGAAGAAAGCAATTCCAAGTTTTATTTACCTAGAAGGAAGGAATAGATGTTCATGCCCAAAGTCAGCAAATTAATTGCTGCACACCTGTATTTTATACACTGGGTGTGCGCAAGAGTTGAGGCAGATGGTGCTTCCAGATGGGGGCTTTATATCACAAATGGGTTACTTAGATCTAATTTTCATGGGTGTGTGATTGACACATTAGCTTGCACACATTCTGTTTTTCAGTCTTGGATAGTTATTCATATTCCACTGCTTGCTATCCACAGCAGTGGGCATAACTTAACCAAATGTATCTGGGCTGTATTTTTTTTTTTTTTGGTCCCTCTCCTCAATCACCCCTACCCTGCCCACCTGTACTATTTTTAGTTCTGGGCCACCCCTTGGTCATCATATTTTACAACAGGCAAAATTGGAGGCTTCCTTTTTTGGAGTGGGGAGCAATATCCAGTTGCAGTTGTTTGGTGTGTTTTTTAAAAAACAAACAAGCATGGAAGACTTGCAGAAGAGTGATATTTAGCTATATCAATCTGCTGTATGGTTTGGTGCAGTATGTTGGAAAACATACTGATGAGTTTACACAGCACCGGGAACTACAGATGTGTAATGGGTTACATTTGCTTACTGTGATAAAGGGAAACTGACATTTTGATGGTGGTGTCATGTGGACACTGTGAAACTCTTGCGTGTATGAGCAGTACCAATTCCATAATAACTCTAGTTTGCCCCCCAAATTTAGCCTTGATGAGGTTCACTGTGCATTTTTTGGTTGACATATTCCGGATACACACATATTCAGCTAATATGTACTGCTTCATATGATATTCACTGTCATTTGCTATTTGTGAACATCTCCCCCTTTGCTATTGACCTATTTTTTCTGCAATGCAGTTCTCCAACAGAACAGTGTGCAGAAATGCCGATATTGGGGGGGGGGGTGCATAAAAAGAGGCAATCAGCATTGAATTCAGAGACTACTCTGTATATACTTTGTAGAATGAAGGCAGAGGAAGTACAGCTGACCCTACAACAGGAAACTTCCGTTTGCCCCACACTTTCTCTTGCCCTGCTGCTTTCCTCAGGGAAACCACTGGGTTGAAACCACTCTTTAGACTCAGTTGGGACAAACAGCATTTTGGGTTTTCTCCAGACTGTCATTTGTTCCAATCTATCACTAACGAACAGGGTTTCCCTTGGAAAGGAGTGGAGCAAGCAGAAACCTGCTTGGACGCGTGCCTAGAAAGTGTGTGTCGAGTCAAAAAACCACTCGGACCCATGCTTTTAGGCATGGCAGAAGTGGAAATGTGGATGAGCCACACTTGTTTGCTCCACAAATGGGAGCAACCACAGCCTCAGTCCTCACAACCTAAATCTCTAAGTGGAGGGAAGGTACACCTTGACTCTAGGACAACCTTCTTCAAGATGAATTCATCCATGTATTTGGGATGCAGAATAGGTTCTTTACTGAGGTCACACATAGGCTCTGAACTTCCTACCTTGGGTGCTCTACCTTGCCAGCTTTCTGGTGGCCTCTTTGAAGACTGGCATTTGGCCTTCCTAGCTCTTAATTCTAGCTCACCTGACATACAAATCCTTGAATTTAAACTATTCTTATTGCTGTGTCTTCTTTATAAGCTGCTATTGCTTACTGCTACTGTGTCTTTTATTGTACTTTAATGCTGATTTGTGAGCTATTTTAAACATTTTATTGGAAAGCCAGGATATAGTTATTTTAAATAAATAAGAAATAAATTTTGGATTAGAGG
Organism: Podarcis cretensis; assembly: GCF_951804945.1. Lineage (NCBI taxonomy): Eukaryota > Metazoa > Chordata > Lepidosauria > Squamata > Lacertidae > Podarcis > Podarcis cretensis. Next base: position 23,500,994 of record NC_137182.1, on the reverse strand, counting down.
CAAGGGCACAGGCTGCAGTATTTAGGTAGGCTTCAGTCCCCTGCTTCCTTGATTTTTATAAACAATTCACCACTAAAACTCAAGAGAATGAGTAATTTTCTGGCCGAGGTCAGTGCTATATTTTTAGAAGAAAGTGGTTTTAGCTCCAGCATGAAGGACTTTTCATTCTTTTTGAAGTTTCTCTGCTCAAGGAGGAGAGCTGCAAGTGCCAGTCAAGCTCTCTAACCTCCGTAAGCACCTCCTGGTACATTGCAAAAGATGGGGACAGCCACCAGTGCTGCTGCTGCTGACGCCACACAAAGAATTTGTAACTCTGCATGTCGAGATGACATTTATAGGGCTCTCAAATTGGAAACTGTACATTTTATTACACTCCCTGTCAAAAAAATGCAGTTCCATCAGAGGTTAGAACGACAAGGGAAACCAACCAATCAATATTGGGGCCTCTAATATCTAGGCTGAACAAAAAATCATTAACCTGTTACTTTTATGATGGCGTTCTGCTTGAAATAAGGTACTTTAAAGTACTTTCCCATTCCCCAGATGATTTTTAAAGGAGAATCTTTCCTTTCTCCCTTCTTTTTCAGGCACCCATTGGGCTTAAAAGGCTTGTTGGGTGGGGAAGAAGCAGCATATGTTATTTATCTATTTTGGATTTTTCTATCACCAGCCCTATGGCTGTTAATGCATAACCAAACATCCCAGTGGCAAGGGAGTAGCAGTGGTGATATTTTTTTACTTCATCACTCAATTTGTGTGACGTAGATCAGGGAGAGTTGTTATACCTCTGGAACCAGACTAGTAATACAACCACTGGTGGTGTATACCTCTGGTAATGACAGGCAGAATTAGCAATGTTGTCTGGGATGAACTTGCACAATTGATGCATGCAAGACTTGCCACATTATCTTCTTGAACATGGTTTTCCCTTTTCTTACTTACAAGATTCTGCCTCACGAAACCTTAGAAAGTAAAGGTTCCTATTATGCAGTTATTATATTTTCCCCATCCCTTGAGGCCTCAAGATGTGAAAATCTCTCCAACTCCACACCATTCCTGGAGCATTCCTTCTTTTCAGAATTTATTTCCACCCCAGTGTATACCAGGGGTGGGGAACCTGTGGCCTTGCTATGCTGTTGGGATTCCAACTCCCATCAGTCCCTACCAGTAAGGCCAATGGCCAGGAATGATGAGAATTGTATTCCACTATAGTCCAGCAATATTTCCAGGGTACAGGTTTCCCTACCCCTCCTTGAGTACATCTAAGTCTTTAAAAAAAGGGGGGAGCACACCTAAATATTTAAAGTGTGGATGTGGCAAATAGGTGTTTGAAAACCTCAGACTTTCTTTGATATGTAACCCAGTTATTTATGGAATATCACTTGTGTATCTGCATAAACTACTTCATTGTACTTTTGGCTGCATACACACCAACCCATTTGTAGCACAAAAATGTAGTTTTTCTCAATCTAGAATTCTTCATGCTCATCCTCAACATGCTGCTTTCAATCTAGATTGATTCTATATCCTGCTGTCCACAAACTGCTTTTCAGGGGCAAACAAATATTCAATAGATCTAGATTGTGTGTAGACTGTGTAAAAAACAACAACATCCTAGTACTCAGTCTCCATTGATTCTATAAGAAAATGTTTGTATTCATATTTTGTGTTTTGTTCTGTTTTTGTCTTGTGCACCACATTTACTTAAATAAGTAAACAAACAGAGGTACAGTTGTCACTGAGCCAGGATGGTCAACATGTTAAACTGGATGGCACAGTGGCAGGCATGTTTCTTCCCACATAGCCATCTCATTCACATGCAAAGTAGTGGTGGTGTCTTAATTTAAGAGTACAAGGTTGCCAAGGGAGAGCGGGTGCTGTCAGAACACACACACCCGTGCATTCGTTCTTCTCAGGTGCTTCAGATAGTTTCCCCTTGCGATGTGATGTTGCTGAAATTCATGATTACTTATTTCAGTATACAAATTTGTCCAGCTTGTAATGTTCCGCTGCATTACAAATTGAGCATCATTTCCCTGAGATGTCTTTCTCCAAGTCTACACATGGGTTGTCAGAGTTCAGCAGACCAGGTGCCCAGAGCCAGCTGCTCTGCAAAAGAGGCATGTACACAAGTCCTTTAATACCATTTACTCTTGATGATTTTCTCATTGACTGTTGTGAACTACAAAAAACAGCCATGCCATAGCTAGAGTTACAGGGAGTGGTTTTAGGACAGATGAGACCAAAGTAGCACACAGCACCAACAGCATGTGCCGCATTAGGAGCTGAGTGAGATCTCCAGGAAAACAGGTGAGCTTCACCCTCCCAATGCTCACTGAGAAAACTTTTAGATAACACTTCCAAAGAAAGTCACCGGGAATCTGACTGTAACTAATCTTTCACTTATGGCATTAAGAGCTGGGAAGGGGAGAAGTCATTGAAGAAACTGACAATGGGGAGGTGAAGCATGGGACAGAACAGAACAGGCTGAGCACTTCTCCAGGGGTGGCCCATCCTGTTTTGCCACCTGAGGTGAAACAGGAAGGTGCCCCCCACCCCTGCCTCGCTTACCAGGGTTGTGTAGCAGCAGTGGTTTCTGTAGAGATCTTGTGGCACTCTCACAACATCTTGCCAGAAGCTGCAGCCATGTGATTCCTGCAGTGGCAAGTGGGGTGCCTGCAGGGGCACTGCCTCATGGGCTTCTGCCACCTGAGGCAACTGCTTCAGTCCACCTCATAAGCGGGCCAGCCCTGCACCTCCCCCTCCAATATGCACTTTTTAATGTTAAAGTAAAACACTTGAACCCCACTGCTATATATATGAACAGGCTAGACACGTGAATTATGACCCTGTCACACCTTAACTTTGTTCTATGGCTTCCTGTTTAATGTACACACATTAGCAAATCCAGGTTTCTTGAACTGGATGGAATGGCCCCATGGCTCCCTTTCCTACCTGTCAAAGAATATGTCTTATTTAGAATCATAGAATCATAGAATCATAGAATCGTAGAGTTGGAAGAGACCACAAGGGCCATCGAGTCCAACCCCCTGCCAAGCAGGAAGCACCATCAGAGCACTCCTGACATATGGTTGTCAAGCCTCTGCTTAAAGACCTCCAAAGAAGGAGACTCCACCACACTCCTTGGCAGCAAATTCCACTGTCGAACAGCTCTTACTGTCAGGAAGTTCTTCCTAATGTTTAGGTGGAATCTTTTTTCTTGTAGTTTGGAACCATTGCTCCGTGTCCGCTTCTCTGGAGCAGCAGAAAACAACCTTTCTCCCTCCTCTATGTGACATCCTTTTATATATTTGAACATGGCTATCATATCACCCCTTAACCTCCTCTTCTCCAGGCTAAACATGCCCAGCTCCCTTAGCCGTTCCTCATAAGGCATCGTTTCCAGGCCTTTGACCATTTTGGTTGCCCTCCTCTGGACACGTTTCAGTTTGTCAGTGTCCTTCTTGAACTGTGGTGCCCAGAACTGGACACAGTACTCCAGGTGAGGTCTGACCAGAGCAGAATACAGTGGCACTATTACTTCCCTTGATCTAGATGCTATACTCCTATTGATGCAGCCCAGAATTGCATTGGCTTTTTTAGCTGTGTAAATGGTAGTCAGAGAAGGAAGGCCCCTGCTGACTCTGAACCTTAACCGTGTTGACTATCTAGCTCATGTCATTTACAGATTCTATAAGACTCCTAAGCCCCATAAGACTGGCTTCTTCCAAAACTTCTGGAAAACATGATGGAGAGGGAAACTAAGAATTTGTTGCACTCCTGCAACTCTAGTGATCTCTCTTGTGTTTCCCCCACCCCCAATCCCTGCACACATTAGCCTCTCATTGCAGCAACATTCAGTGCTGTGAGAAATACTACCAACTTAATAGTAACAGCAGAAAAAATAAGGGAAACCTTACTAAGTTGGGGAAAATTCATGGTTAAGGCCACAAATGAAGTGTGCTTAAGGTTGCCACATCAACATTTTAAAAATAAGGTATGTGGTGATGAAGAAAGACTCTCCCAAGAATACATAAAAAAAATTAAAAAAATTGTCCAGTAGCACCTTAGAGACCAACTAAGTTTGTTCTTGGTATAAGCTTTCGTGTGCATGCACACTTCTTCAGATTTCATATGTGCACATGAAAGCTTATACCAATAACAAATTTAGTTGGTCTCTAAGGTGCTACTGGACATTTTTTTTATTTTTATATATATTTCAACTGCATCAGACCAACACAGCTACCTACCTGAATCTCTCCCAAGAATGTCAGAGACAAAGCAAAATCAGATCCACCTGATTCCAACTGCAGATGCATAAGGCCTGATTTTTTTATGCCAACACCCTCTCCATTGACACTAGAAAAGAGAGCGCCGGACCTCAGTTTCTTCTTCATTTTATTCATTACGCCTGAGCTGCTCTACAGGCTCAAGTCTAAAATCTTCCAAGACCTCATATGAGACCAATCTAAATGCTTCAAAGTAACAAAGTTTCTTAACAGGAAACTTTTGCTTCCTGTCAGCAAGGTAAATAGATTACCATCATAAGATCACTATCACAAAATTTAGGCATACACACTAACCCATTTTAAACACAAAAATGTAGAATCATTCATGCTCACCCTCAACATGTTGCTTTCAATCTAGATTGATTCTAGATCCTGCAGTCCACAAGGGTGGGGGCAACTCTGTGATTTTGTTTGATAACTGTCCCCTTGGTTAGGTTATCCATGCCTTTTCCTCCCCTCACATGCCCCAAGTGAATGATGAGCAAAGTGGTGGTCGCTATCTTGGTACAGGTCTAACTGCAACGCCATTGGTCAGATATGAATACAACTCCCATTGCCGAGACTGCCTACACCTGTTTTTATTTGTTTCAAATGGACACATTTATTTTCTGAATGAAACCAGTTTCTCAAGAAGCACTTTTCAGGGACAGAAAATATGGAATAGGTTTAGATTGTCTGTGGACTATACGGGGTGGGGTGGGGGACACACAAGTACTCCATCTCCACTGAACCTAGAGTAAGATGTGTGTACGCAACCATATCCCAGCTTTTAAGAAAATATAGCTTTTAAAAAGCCTTTATAAAAAATGTGAGAGATGGGAGCTGTATCAAGAAGGCTCCATGATACTGAAAGCAGGCCCTCTGAGCTAGATCTTAAGGTACTGGCCGTATTATATGCAAACATTCATTTATATAACCTAGTCCCAAGCTGTTCAGGTTTTAAAAGTTAACAACCAGCACTTTGAGTTGTGCCCAGGATTGTATTGGTAAACAGTATTGGTTACAAAATCAGGATAGCATATTATGATTACCTGGCCGGCCCTCACCACAGCTTAGAGGCAGGATTCTGTACCAGCTGGAAGCTTCATAACAATTAAGCTCATAGACCTGGCGTAGGAAACCTAAGGCCCGTGGGCTGGATGCGGCCCAATCGCCTTCTCAATCCAGCCTGAGGACAGCCTGGGAAACAGCGTGTTTTTACATGAGTAGAATGTGTGTTTTTATTTCAAATGCATCCCTGATTTATTTGTGGGGCATAGGAATTCATTCATTATTTTTTTTTTCAAAATATAGTCTGGCCCACCACATGGTCTGAGGGTTAGTGGACCAGCCCACGGCTGAAAAAGGTTGCTGACCCCTGTCATACACTGTCACTTCTCTTTCAGCCTAACCTACCTTACACGGTTGTTGTGAGATAAAACGTGATAAACTCTTCTATGCTGCCCTAAACTTCTTGGAAGAAGAATAGGATACAAACGTGAGAAATCAACATAAATCTGTTTTGGATTTTCACCCTGTAGGCTTGGATGCAGAATGTGCTAATGTTTAGAACCATTTGCATTTTGAAAGGGCAGCAAAAGGGATGAGGCACAGCAAAGTCACTGAGAAGGAAAAAAGAGAGAAGAGGAAAGGCAGATCAATTGGCACAATCCATCAAGCCACAAGAAGTCTAAATAATCCAGGATATCAACCAGGCTGATATATAGCTGATTTCAACGAGAGGAACCCTTAACAAGGCAGCTGTTCCGATGGTTGCTGAATCACAAACTGTCTCAGCATACGCTGGATTGAGGCACGAGGGCTCAACTCCATTCATCACAGACCTGCCCTAATGACCGAGCTTATTAGTAAACATTCCATGGGCCTGACAATCCACAGCTGTGCATGGAGCAGGCTTCAGAGAGGCAGCTTCTGAATGTAAAAATAAAAAATCTGAGTGTTGCCTTCCTGGCATTTATTTCAGTACTACTGAATATTGCCATAGCATCACTTTTGAAATACAATACAAGTGCTCCCTCCTTATGAAATAATTACTGTGATCCAGAATGCAATCTGCATGCTGAAACAGGTTTCTTCAGGTTGGTAGACTATAACATGCATCAGTCCAAATAACCAATCCATATAAATAAACAGCCAGTTCCCATCAAACTCCAGCATCACACCAACAAATGGAACTCAAGGTAGAGTAAGGAGTGCAGCTATGTATATGTTGGTTCAAGTCTCTGTGGTTTCCCATAGCTCCACTGGGCAAAGAAAATGGGATGCAATCTAGGATATGGCTGAGGTGTGGCAAAAAGATACCTTCATCTCAGGGGCAGATACAGCTTCCACCCTACGGTCCCTACCTGCATCTCTGTACTTTCTTACATGATGCCCTCTAACAGCAAATTCAAGCAGCTGTTTTTAGGAGAAAGAGTTAAAACAGGGCCATTGAGAAAGAAGAGGGCAGTGCCAGCATGCTCAGCAGAATCCTTGGGTTTGCAGAACTACAAATAGTCTTTAAAAATCAAATGGGTAGCCTTAAACAAACAAATGAAATGCTGAGGAAAGAGGCTATTCAGTTGCCATGGAAAGTTGAGAGTCAGTTGGTAAAGAAAAATGAAAATTTGGGGTGGGGAGTAGGGATGGTTTTAGTTTCTTTCAGTTTCTAAATCCAGTTCCCCACATTTCCACATCTGTTTGCATTTTTTTTTCTTAAAAAGTCCTCATGAAAATTCATCAGCATTTTTGTGTGAATTTACCCTAATATATACATGTTTGTATGCCATTTTCACTCATGTATATTTTTCTACACATTTTTTGGAGAACTGTTTTTCAAAATTCAGAACGATGTGAAGTTGGAAGTGTGTGTGTTGTGGTTCTTGTATTGTTTTGGAAAGTGCAAATTAGATAGATTCACTTTTAAATGTGAAATGAATCAAATTTCTTCCCCATCCCATGGGGAAAAGTGGAAAACACTGCTTGGAGGAAATGGCTGAGTGGAACTCTGCACAGAAATACTCCTGTAAAGTGAAAGGATACACTTAAACATTTGATTGGAGGCCTTACATGTATAAGTGAACAGGCTACAATTCACTTATAGGAAGAAAAATAAAGTACTGCACTAGGAGACAAAGTTGTGCTGGGAGCAAAACCTACTTGCCATTCTGAAAGAGGGCCCAAGAGGAAAGATACAATCTTTCCCTGTGCAATAGGGCACACAGAAACAAATGGCACCGTCCTACGCAGGCATCTATGTAACATACAGGCCCTCTCTCGACACACAATTATCACCTGTCATAAAGATAAGTACTTCAATAGGAAAGAATAAAAAATCCACAAGCCCTTCACTCCCTGTCCTGCTAAGGATGCCAACACCTCAACCATGTAGACAATGGTCAGGCATCCTTTGCAAAACACTTCAGAGCAGCTACAATGCAACATACAGTCCCTTACTTAGCAAAAGTTCCCTATCCCCCCACCTGGCCCCCTGCCCTCAGCCATGCACCTGCAGGTCTATAACCCATCGGATTAGCTGAAGGCTGCCTGATTGCTGCAGTTTCAATGGCTTGTTGAGACCATCGATTGCCGGTCATGTCACCAGGAGAAAAGGATTAATAACGGATTGCTCAGGTTGGCTCAATACTGCTGATAGCGCCTGACAAAACACCGTTAGTAGCACTCCCGCCGGGACACTCTCTATGTAGGGGAGCCACAAGGAACATCATTCATGGTTTTGCAGAACAATGATTAACTCCAGATCTTCGCGCCAGGGGTGGGGGGATGAGGGGAGTCTCAACAAATAGTTACTATTATTTCCAAATAAATTCTGCTCCTTCTGTTCAGTTCATTGCTGTTTCAGACAGAGGCCTTTAGAGAAAGAGAGAGAAAGATACCTGCTAGGGAGAAGATGCATTTTCTTTCAGGCCCCTTGATACTGTATAATCTCTCCCACAGGAAACATAGCTCTCAGACCCTTCTGAAATCTTGTTTAAAGAAAGCCATCAATTTGGTAAATTGGTTCAAGTTGGGTGTGTAGGAGGAGGAACCCAGAATCTGGGGAAAGCAACACAGAGATGGCAATCAGAAGGCTGGTGCTGACTTTATTTTTGTAAACTTTCCATGCCATCATAATTCAGCAAAAGACTAAGGTAGGCCTTGGAGTTGATAGCTAGATCTTAAAATGGTGTTCTCTGTATGCAATTCATTGCCACTCACCATTGGGCAAAGCTAATGTGCAACCCCTGACATGAACTAATATGTTTTTACATATCATCCTCTTTTTCTGCTTGTGCTAATTGTGACTCGCCATCACTAGTAAATCTGTGGCTGTGTGGAAAAGTGAGCTATGTTGCCCCATTACTTCTTAAAGGGGTTTTAGACAGCAGGGATAGGAAAGCCCTCTGCTTGGGAGACCACCACTGCCAGCCACAGCACAAATCCTATAACAGAACTCCTTGGGCTGATGTAGACTAAGTTACTTATAATTAGTTCCCACTGAAATAAAAGAGACACATCAGTTGATTCAACCCATGATTCTCTGTTGTCAGCTAATGTTTCATGATGGGAAAAAATAAGAAATTTCAATCAACAAAAATTTGATGCACCTTTTGGCTGGTAGTATCTGTTCTGAGAATTTGAAGGGGTGTGGTGGTCAGCCACTGCTTGCAGTACATATACTTAGGCTTTGCCACCACTAAGCAGGTTTTCTAATCTTTAAAAATATGTATTTTGGAAATTCTTCAAAACTTGTTTGGCTAGGCAACGAAAGGCATGTGTACCCATACCACAAGAAAAAATGCCTCTCTTAAACCATTCTCAACTCAACCATTGTCTTGTCTCCAGCCTTAGGAGAGGCAAATCCATCCCCACCCCTTCCTATCTGTCCGTTAGCTCCTAAATTTCTGCACAACAAGCGCCTTTCTGCCCTACAGTAATCGCAGCCTTTCGAGCGCGAAAGGTGAACGTTCCGCATCCCCATACTCTGGACACAATTACATTTACACATAACACCCCCCCTTTTCCTGTCATGATCTTTCTGCCTGACATCTCATCTGTCAGCGGCCCATCGCCGGCCATGGATCCAGTGACCTCCCCCTGAATAAAAAGAGGAAGGGACAGGGCAGTAAATCCCATCCCCAGAGCGCATCAGAGCGGCAGTAAATTGGAATCCTCTCCGTGCCCCCTTTATTATCACACTCACAGCATGAAGTTATGAGCCTCCACACAGCTCCTGCTATAAAAATGTGATGGATGGGAGGGAAACCTCGGGGAGTTAATCTATTCTCCCATTAAATTTTACTTTAATTGGTCTTTGAGTCAATCAGAAGCTCACTAGACAGTGAATTAAGGAAAGGGGGGAAAGAAGAATGAAATGGGTAGGACGACGAAAAAAGGGGTGTCTTTTAGCAAGTCAGATGATAAGGATATCAGTAGCTGTAGCTGAACCCAATACTTCCCACCTTGAGTAGCAGCAGTATCTTTAGAGACTCATGCAGCTGCCTTTCCCAAGCCTGATACTCAAGATTCATTTAATAAGCAGAGATGTGAGGGGTGGAATTGGAGGCCTGAGACTAATAAGCTATGCTCGTCACTAGCAAGGAGAACCACAAAATCACATTTCTGAATAAGTGAAGCTGCCATATACTAAGTCATACCATTTCCCCACCTAGCACACCCTATACAAACAGGCAGCAGGTTTCAGACAGGAATATGTCCCAACCCTACCTGGAGATGTCAGGGATTGCATCTGCAAAGCACATGCTGCATCACTGAGCTACAACCCTTGCTCACATATAGAAACATAGGACCCTGCCTTAAACAAGAGTCAAATCACTGATCTATCTAACTCAGGATTGTCTACACTACTGGCAGTGGCTCTCCAGGTTCTAAGACAGGGCTCATCCCCAGCCCCTACCTGAAGATGCCAAGGATTGAAGTTGGGACCCTCTGCATGGAATGAATGTGCTCTTCCAGTGAGCTGTGGCCCATCCCCATGAGTCACGCAAGGGCCATTGTAGCCATTGTAACATTAAGACAGGGAAGGATAACCAAAGTACTCTACAGTTTTGGTTCTCAAAGCATGACATGGACCTCCGCAAAGAAGTATGAGGAATTTCTGCTATGGGAGACTTAACCACCCATAGTGCTTGCTACAAAAAGGAAGAGCACAAGAGCAGAAACCACAGTGGAAGACCCCCTGTCCCCCCTCCACTATAGGATGTGTGTGTATGTGTGTGAGAGAGAAAGAGGGAGGAAGGGGCTGGTTGTAATGCAATAATGCACTTAGCACATGCTCAGGGGCAGTCTCTTATGATGTCAAACAAACTAAGGGTGAACACTGGCATCTAAAACCGACTCTTTGAGAGAGCTGTAACAAAACTCTGGGCTCCAAACAAGCCCTCTTCTCTACCCGTCTTCCTACCTTTGTATGTGTATCCCCCCCCCCCCACTAAGCAAAGCTTTCCATTGCTCCTCCCCAAGTGCATGGCTGCTGCTTTGGGATGGTTCTGTGCAGTCCAGACCACATTGTGCCACACACACTGAAAGGATGGAGCCCCCATATAACTTAACAGCTTGCATACTTCTGCGTTAACTAAATTACACCACATGTGAACAATTTACTGCCATCCGCACTGAAGGGTTACAAAAGTTTATAAGGTTATAAAAGTTTTAGAAATAAACAAACTATCTAACAACGTCTGCAAAATCCCCCGGAAGGGAAACTCTTATGTTAAAAAGTTTCAGCATAAGCAACATGGGTAGGCATGGTATGTAAAAATCAAGAAAGCAAAGGTGCCCAAAGTGCCCCCCCAAATGTACTGTGTTTGTTAATGCCCAACGTTTTTTGTAGAGAGGGGGGTCTTTCTTCTGGGGCAACCTAAAACACATACAATTATACATTAAAATAATTTGGAATATGCCCTCCCCCGCAAATTTGATGCATCCTAACCAATGAATTCACTTTAGAACACCTGGTTAAACATTACTCTTTTAACTCAAACTCACACCTGCAAAATAAAAAACTGTTGCTAATATAAGCTACACTTAGTAACATAAAAAAAATACTTAAAATATTTGTTGAAAGGCTTTAGCTCAGTGGTAGAGCATCTCCTTTACACACAGACGATCCCGTCTGAAACCCTGGAGAGACATTGCCTGTTAGGGCTCATCCACATTTATCTTTCACTCCATACTTTCTAGGCACAGGTCTGTGCTTTAAAACTTGGTGTCTGAGCGCTTTTTCTTGGGTCCCACCACTTTCCCCAGGAAAACCCGCTCTTTACTGCTGAATTGGAACAAATGGCAATTTGGGTTTTCCATGGATTGCCATTTGCTCCTATTCAGTGGTAAAGAGCAAGTGTATGGGGTGCAGGAGGTGCAGTTTCAATTTTTAAAAAATGTTTTGGGGGATAAAGCTGTATTTTATACCACCTGCACCTCCAGCTTGTCTCTTTACTTACAGGTTTTGATTCATTTGTGGACCCAGGAACAGCTCTTATTGGAAATACCTACAGAGAGTGAGGCCTGGTCTATAACTGCAGTAGAATGAGGTGGTACAGTGAACCATCTTGCTTCAGATTGCCTGACAGCAGTGTCATTTGTGAAAGCTCCTACATTAAAAAAATAAGATTAAAAAACCTCCTAGCTGTAAAAAACTAGCCATCAGGGCTAAGGTTCTAGTTTTGTTTATTCCCTCCTATGCTGGCTTTCTACTTGCAGAAAGTACCATATTTTTTGCTCTATAAGACTCACGTTTTCCCTCCTAAAAAGTAAGGGGAAATGTGTGTGTGCGTCTTATGGAGTGAATGCAGGCTGCACCGCTGTCACAGAAGCCAGAATAGCAAGAGGGATTGCTGCTTTCACTGCACAGCGATCCCTCTTGCTGTTCTGGCTTCTGAGATTCAGAATAATTTTTTTTCTTGTTTTCCTCCTCCAAAAACTAGTTGCGTCCTGTGGTCTGGTGCATCTTATAGAGCGAAAAATGCGGTACTTTTTGTTTTGTTTTACCCAGGTAAGTATCGAAAAATATAATACACACACATACACACCCTGCAGTTTTACCTTCCACTGTACCATTTCAGGTGTTCTACCACTTCAGTCTTTTGAATATATAGACCAAGCCTGAAGCACCAAAGGCCACCAGCACAGGGGAATACTGGTCACTGAGAAGAATGACATCTCTGCTCTGCTCTGCATAAAAATTATATTATTTATGTGCTTGCCTGAGTACTGAAAAGGGTGAGCATGTTGGTTTCTGCTCTCTTCACTGTGCAGCGAAAGTGCTTGTCACGAGACAGGTGTTTACATTCCACAGTCAATTGCTGTTGGAGTTTCTCACGGGAAAGGAGACTGGATGTGACGTACACTGGTTTCCTGTTTTTCACAGTGTTCTCTCCGTGCTTTAGAGGAGAGAGGATGCTTTCTCTGCTCCGGCAGAGGCAAGATGTTTTTCTGTAATCTACCAGCTTTGAAGTGTAAATAAAGTAATATAGAGTATGTGGCACGTACTCCTCATCATTCCGCTGTGCTTGGGACACTGCAAATTCAACATTCTTGGTTATGGGCCCAGAACAACGCAGTCAAAGTGACGGATGGACTTCAGAATGCCGGCAAAAGAATGCAGAGGAACAGAGGGACGGTATCTGCTCTGCGCGTCAGGATGATTGATGAGGTATGTGCTCATGCTCCGGGCAGCCTGCCAGCTCCTAATTAATGGCTTTATGGCTGGACTTTGAACTTTTAGAGCCGTTTGCCGGGCACAGGCAAAGGCTCAAAGGCACAAGCTCCTAGGCTTGGGGGAAACCGAAAGTACCTTTTAAAAGTGCCTTTGGAATGAGGTTTGAGGCAGCAGAGACGCAGCTTGTATAAAGCAGCTTGATTTAAAGCAGCAGAGATGACGCAGAAGGCTAATGCCAGAGTCATGATGGCTAGCTGCAGAAGGCTGGCTGTTGCAAGTGGGGAATCTGATGCCAATCAGCCACATGCTCAGCTCAGAGTAGCCTGTGATACTGCCATGATTCAGAATGAAGCAGACCGCCAGGGTGATAGCTGCATGGGAAAGGGGGAGTCTTCACAGACGTCATCCCAGAGTGCAGTGGAACCACCAGATGGCGCCAAAGCTTTGAAGGCAGTGAAATGCTACTCGTGTGGACGTCTAGGCCATATGAAGAGGGAATGCAGATATCCCAGGGCCAAGACAGAGCAGCGCAGCGAAAGCTCATCGCCTGGAAAAGGCCGAGGCAAAGGCAAAGGTCCGGTGTCCAGGACAACGCAGCACAAGGCAATGGTCTCACGCTTCGCTCCAAAGGGTGCAAAGGTCCAGAAGACGTCTAGATCTTTCTTCGTTGTTGATTCAGCGGCGACCCATCACATGTGCAACGATAAGCGACTGTTCGTGTCTTTTACACCTCAGGAAGGTGCAATTCACCAGGTGGATGACCACACAATCCCCAGTAAAGGCTACGGAACTGTTGTTCTTCACAGTTTGGACTTATCGATAAAAGATGTGCTTTATGTACCGGATGCCAAACATAATCTGCTCAGCGTTGGACAGCTGGATGAGCGGAAAATTGACGTTTCCTTTAAGAACAAAAGGTGCATCATCACAAAGAAAAATGATTATGTATTGCATGCTGAATACGTTGATCATTTGTATGTTTTGTATTATGATGATGTTGTGCAGGATGACACTTTTTGCATTGCAGGTTCTAACAAAAGTTTGCATGCAGAATGTATTCATGATTTTCACCGAAAATTTGGTCATTTGAATTTTGAGGCAGTATCTAAAATGCCTGCCTTGGTTGAAGGTATGACTATTACACCCTGCAGGTACCACATGAAGTGCAAGGCATGCGCAGCAAACAAGGTGAAAATGGCTGCGAAAGGTAAGGTGTCTAGTAGGCAAGCTACAGAACCATACCAGGTTGTTCATGCTGATTTGGTTGGACCACTAGCGCCCTCTTTGGGTGGAAATAGGTACTTCATGGTTCTCATTGATGCATTTTCCTGGTATATTTATGTGTACAATCTCAAGCAGAAATCAGAGGCTTTTCCAAGGTTCAAGGAATTCTGTGCTTGGTTGGAAAATGTGCATGGTAAGAAGATAAAAATTCTTTTCACTGATCGCGGGGGGGGGAATTCACTTCTCAGCAGTTTGAAGCTTTTCTGACTGAGAAAGGAATTCAACACGATTTGTCTAGTCCTCGCTCGCCATGGCAGAATGGACTTTGCGAGAGGGCAAATCAAACATTGCTTCAAGGGTTAAAAACCTTGCTGCATGATGCAAATCTTCCAGAGTTATTGGGCCGACTCTCTCACGTGTTTTGTTTACAGTTATAATCGCAGGTTATCTTCAGCGATTGGTTGTACCCCCTATGAGAAGATGTTTGGCAAAAAGCCATACATCAAACATATGAAAATTTTTGGTTCTGACATGTGGGTTCACTCACCACAAAACTCCAAGTTAGACAAGCGTGGTTTGCATGGTATCTTTCTAGGTTATCAGAAAGGTTCTTACAGAATAATGATGACTGACTCTAAGACAATTAAGCTCACAAGAAGTGTTGAGTACAATGCCAAGTGGGGGGAGAATGTGGGAATTTTCCAATGTTATCCTGATGACAGTGATGAGACTGAGGACAGTCAACATCAAAAGCAACCGCAACAACCCACACCCACTGATGAAGGTTCTGATTCTGAGTCTGAAACGGAATCGGGTGATTCAGAGGATTTCAAGAGTGCGAAAGCCTCTATGCGACCCTCTGAAAGCTCTGATCAAGAATTGGAAGAACCATTGTTCACAATAGGTCACTTTTCTCCCAAGAAGGAAGAGGAGAGTGTTGAAGACCTAAGGCTAATTCATAGGTCACAGAGAGCCACAAAAGGCAGACCTCCAAAGAGATTTGCTGATGAGTTTGCCAAGATAGCAGTAACAGCTGTTAAAAGCTCCAAGAAGGTATTTGAACCTTCAAGTTTCCAAGAAATCCAGGATTTGGATTCAAAGGAAGCTGAGCCATGGTTAAATGCCATGAAAGCTGAGCTTGATTCCTTGGAAAGGAACAAAACATGGGACCTTGTTCCAGTAGTTCCAGAAATGAAACTGCTTGGAAGCAAATGGGTCTTCAAAGCGAAGACTGATCAAAATGGCAAGATAGTCAGACACAAAGCCAGATTGGTAGCCAGAGGTTTTGCACAGGTACCAGGTGAAGACTATCACGAGACCTACTCATCCACAGTGAGGTATGAGAGCATTAGGCTTATGCTCAAGCTAGCTGCAGAGGAGAATTTACACATTAGTCACCATGATGTGAATACAGCTTTTCTGTACGGATCTCTAGGTGAATCTCTTTATATGCTTCCACCTGATGGCGTACAGGTAAAACAGGGATTTGTTTGTGCTCTGAAAAAGTCCCTTTATGGTCTCAAACAAAGTGCACGGTGTTGGCACACAAAACTCACTGAGGTATTGTTTTCTCTAGGTTTTAAGCAAGGGAAAGCTGATCCATGTGTATTTGTCAAAGAGGAGGGGCAAAAGAAATTGTATTGCTTGTTTTATGTTGATGATCTTTTATTCTTTTGGGATGATGTCACAATGTACAATAACGCCCTAGCTCAACTGAAAGAACACTTTGACATGAAAGATCTTGGTGAGGTAAACAACTACCTATCTCTTGAAATAGAGAGAGATCAAGATGGTAACATTCTAGTACACCAATCACAGAAAATTGCTGATGTGTTAAGCAAACTAAACCTGATGGATGCTAACCCTGTAGACACACCGATGACAACAGGTTATCAGGTAGATGACACTGAAGAAGCATTTTCTGACACTACACTGTACAGAAGTGTGCTAGGCAAGCTAAACTTCATTGCCAGACGTTCAAGACCAGACATTGCTGTTAGCTGTAATTTGCTAAGCAGACAAGTCAACAATCCTACTGTTAAGGATTGGAAAGCTCTGAAACACATAGCGCGCTATTTGAAAGGCACTATGCATTACAGACTGAGATTTAACAATCAGAAGTCTGGTGGTCTTGAGATATTTGCAGATGCAGGTTTTGGAAGTGACACTACAGACAGGAAAAGCACGTCTGGAGTTTGCTACATGTACAATCAGGGTCTATTTGATTGGTCATGCAAGAAGCAAACAACAGTTAGCTTAAGTACTTGTGAAGCTGAACTGAATGCACTGTCTTATTCACTCAAAGATTGTGAATGGTTGTTACAATTGTGCAAAGACATGAAAATTCCTGTCAAATGTCCAATCCAGGTTTACCAGGACAACAAAGCATGTTTGGTTTTGCTGAATTCTGAAGGTTGTAAGCAAAGCACGAAGCACTTGCAATCGAAGGTGCAACATGCTAGGGAACGTATTCAGAAGGGACTCGTAACGGTGTCCTATATGCCAGGTAATGAAATTCCTGCTGATGTATTGTCCAAGATTGTATCAAGGGATCAACACTGTACCTAGGTGCAGAAGTTGGGTTTGTACTGATATTGTACGAACACGCTGCCCAGTGATGTTCACAGAAAGGGGGAGGATGTTGGTTTCTGCTCTCTTCACTGTGCAGCGAAAGTGCTTGTCACGAGACAGGTGTTTACATTCCACAGTCAATTGCTGTTGGAGTTTCTCACGGGAAAGGAGACTGGATGTGACGTACACTGGTTTCCTGTTTTTCACAGTGTTCTCTCCGTGCTTTAGAGGAGAGAGGATGCTTTCTCTGCTCCGGCAGAGGCAAGATGTTTTTCTGTAATCTACCAGCTTTGAAGTGTAAATAAATATAGAGTATGTGGCATGTACTCCTCATCATTCCGCTGTGCTTGGGATTCAACAGAGCAAATTCAACAGAGCAGGCATGCTTTGAAGAAAAAGAAAATGGCAGAATAACAATTAAGAACTGGGTGAGAGGGACTTGCAATTGGCAGTACTATTATTGATACTATCCAACAGACACTTATATAGACAAAACCACGAGTCCTTTGAAAATTGCATGCAATAGTTGCACTACCTAGGACAAAAAACCTCTCTGTTTCCCAACAACTGCACTTAGTGGTTCAAGTGCTGGGAAACTGTAATTTACCAGTAAGTGGTAATGTTCTCAGGAATTACATTTTTTAAGCAAGTGGATTACTGTACATTCTGCCTGGGTAAAGCAAAAATAAACGTGAAAGTTTGGAAGATGGTAGAGATAACTAAACTGAGTACATTTACCTTAGAGATGGCAAGCAGAAAGCAGGAAATTTTCCATTGAATTGGGCCCCCTTTCATCAATTTTATGGATAGATGCAGGCTGCACTTTGACAGATTCTAGAGTTTTATATTATTTAAATAGATTCTGTGTTGTTCAGTAACAATGGACTGGTTTGCAACTTAAATGCATTACATGGCATCCTTGTAAATGAAGTCACAGAAGTTTATTAGCCTGCAAAATGAACACTGGCTTGCTTTTTTGGGGAGAATGGCAGAGGAGGGACAGACAGCCTCCTGCTTTCCCTCCTAACAGCCCACTTAGTTTCTGCTTGCTCATAAGAACTTAAGAAGTGTCTGCTGGATCAGGCCAATTGCCCATGTAGTCCAGAAGCCCTGTTCTCACAGTGGCCAACCAGATGCCCATGGAAAGTCTGCAAACAGGACCTGAGTGCAATAGTACTCTCCCCTTCCATGGTTTGCAGCAACTGGTATTCAGAAACATTACTGCTGCCAACCATGGAATTCTTCCTTTTGGAACCAGATGCATGCTTCAATACATGGTTCTGCCTCGTTCTTTAAATATTTCTAATAGTAGTATATTTTGCATTTTTAATTACCATGATTAATTTGCATTCAGAAACAGGACAGTAAGTGGGAAATACAGATAGCTACTTTGGTCATGACTTGCTTCTGATATGGATAGCACTTATGCCACTTGTAATATATTGTGTGTGAACTGTGGGTGTCGCATAAGAAATTATATTTCTTTCACTATCTGTACATGCACTGGGAAGAAATACTATGAAGTAGACATAGATGTAGTTCTTACATGATGTACACATCATCTGCACATGAAATACAGAAGTGCTGCCAGTGCAGCAGGAAGTTTATCATCATTGGAACCACTCTAATAACATATCCTTGAAAGTACTCTGTAGGCAACAGCCCACAAAAAAAATTCCCAAATAGCTTTCCACATTTGGTGTATACCTACATTCACATTAGTGTAATCATGGAGGAAACATGGGGAAATGGCCATTCAGCAAGTACCAGGCTACAAATACCAGGAATATTTCCAGGCTGCAAACTTCTATATGACTTTAACTTTCATGCCTTTCCATAAAGAATCTTGGAAGTGCAGTTGGTGAGGGTGCTGAGAATTCTTACAGTGTATGGATTTTGCTGCCAGAAGATGTAGCAATGACCTCCAACTTTGATGGCTTTAAAATGGATTTAGACAGATTCATGGATGATAAGAGAGCTAATGCTTAACTATCTGTCACGGTGGTTGTATACCATCTCCAGGATCAGAGGTAGCATGCTTTTAAATACCTGTTATTGGGGAAGCATAGCAAGAGGTGGTTATTATGCTCATGCCTTGCTTGTGGGCTTCCGAAAGACATCAGGTTGGCTACTATGGAAAACAGGGTGCTACACTAGATACGTATTTGGTCTGATCCAGCAGGTCTCTTCTTATGTTCTCTATTAAATATGCCTTTCCCCTCTCACAGAACTATAGTTCCCAGGATTCCCTGGGAGAGGAAGTGTTGGCCAAAATTGTTTAGGTTTGTAGTAAGATAAAGATAAAGGTACCCCTGCCCGTTCGGGCCAGTCTTGCCAGACTCTAGGGTTGTGCGCTCATCTCACACTATAGGCCGGGAGCCAGCGCTGTCCACAGACACTTCCGGGTCACGTGGCCAGTGTGACAAGCTGCATCTGGTGAGCCAGCGCAGCACACAGAACGCTGTTTACCTTCCCGCTGGTAAGCGGTCCCTATTTATCTACTTGCACCCGGAGGTGCTTTCGAACTGCTAGGTTGGCAGGCGCTGGGACCGAACGACGGGAGCGCACCCCGCCGCGGGGATTCGAACCGCCGACCATGCGATCGGCAAGTCCTAGGCGCTGAGGTTTTACCCACAGCGCCACCCGTGTCCCTTTTTAGGTTTGTGGTACAGATCTGCAAAAGCCAACAAAAACACAAGTGATACTACAAGTCCCACTTCAGTGGTTTACACATTTTAGCTTTGCTTAGTAGCTTAGCCAACCATTATTTGTGGTCCCTGCTGAGACCTCCCCTCACTAAAGCTCTGATACATGTAAGGAACTCAGGGAAGGTAGAAACAGCATGAAGGAGTCACATTACTTTTTTTCCTTCTCCAAAGCCCAGCGCAAAGTGTGACAAGGCCACTCTGCTCTCCCCAAGTCCTCTGTGTGCACTAAACAAATGGGAGGGAATGGAGGCTTATCCATTCTCACTTTACACTGGACTTGTAGCTGGTGGAAGCAATGCAACTTTTTCTTCCTGCTTCTGACTTCTCCTAAGGCCAGTGTAAAGTGAGAGTGTTTTGCTTCCAGCAGAAAGATCGCATCCTCTGTAAGAGTTCTCAGCAATTCATGAAAAACTCAATGTGCTAGGAATTTTCTAGGTCAAGGATCGCTGCCAGAAAGGATGGCTAATTCACCAATGGCCATCCAGTGACTGAATTTATCGACTCTTGGTTCATTTCTGCACAGTATTACCACATGCCTATATTGAGTGTGATAACCCAGATAAACCTCCAAACTCCCATTTAAACCTGGAAAGTGAATTTAAGCAGCTGGGGGCAACTGTTATTATACAAAGCCAGGTAGTTTCTTGAAATCTGCACATATGTACATTGCATAAAGAGATCTGATACACTTCAAATTTTGAAGCTAAAGCATTAAGATCTAGATAGTAGAGTAATAATCATTGCACACCTTGAATGAAGAGTATGTGCAGATATAACAAATGAGTTAATCTCTGCATTTATTTGGATGCACACCCACAGCGTGTTAGGTAAGAGGCAAATCTGGTGCAAAGATGGAAAGCGTTTCAACCTCAGCGTAAGCCATTTAAGAATTAAAGCTGACTATATTCCTGCATAGAATTTGTAGAGCTTGTAATGCCTCGCATTTTTGAATTTTATGGGCTCTGATGTTAGTTGTCATGTCAGTTGTCAGGGCCCATTTACAGACTCCCAGAAAAAACTTCCTTTCTTCTTGGTGGCTTAAAGGAGCGAGTGGGATATAAAAACCAAACATCGTAGCAAAATAGATATATCTATATACCCCACAGTAGAAAGAAAGTGAAAGCAGAGCATAATGGGAGGTGAATAAGAACAGCCAGTGCCTCCATTCCAGGGTTGACAGCTAGAGTTTATGCCCCAGAATATATGATAATAAGGTTTTATGGGAGTGAGCCCCAGGGATCGACGGTGTCTTCGTAAACATCAGACTTCGGGGAAAAGGCAGACTTTGAGCAATGGACTCAGTTCATAGCTCTTGATAAAAAAAGATATAAAAATGTAGGCCTGGAGAGACAAAAACCTCTATCTGCTATAAGGGGCATTTAGCCCTAATCTAGTCCTGGCAGTTGTGTAACCATGCAAATGTAATGAAGGAAAGGGAGACCCTTACTTCTGCAGGGGACAGCTTTACTCTTTCAAACAGAATATTTCTAAATTTCAAAGATGCTTGCACTCATGCTGGGGTAGGAATCACACTGTGTTCTGTAAAAAGTAATGCTGCAGGGCCCATTTTCACCTGGCCTAGGGGGCAGGGCCCAGACTCACCTTGAACAGCTCAAAGAGGCTCCTGGGAGGCCAGGGGGACATTGCTGGAAGGACCCTGAGGTTGGGGCAACTGGCTAACACGCTTTAAAATGTTTGAAAAGGTTCTAATTTTGGTCCCTCTGTTTTGTTTTGTTGGGTTGGTGTTAGTTAAATATTTAGTTGGGGTTGGCGGTTATTTTAATTTGGGTATAACTAGAAACTGTTTATTACTGTTGTTATTGTTTGTTTGTTGCTTGTATAGGATATTTTGGGTTTTTTAAATGTTTGATGTTTTGTTGTGTTTTTATATATGTTGTAAGCCACCCAAAGTGGGATATAAATTATTGGGTGGGATATTATTATTAATAATAATAATAATAATAATTAGTATTATTTCTTTAGAAACAAAAACATTATTTTGGAATACTGGGGCATTACTGGGGGTGGGATAAGAAGCCTATTACAACCTGCTTGTTTTTTTGAAAGGATAACCATTTCCTACTCTATTAAACTTTTTAAAAGTTGGATAACTATCCTGAGAGCAAAATTATTGGCAGCTGGGTTGGGGGAGGAGAATGCATTACTGAAGGAAGGAAAGCAGCTTTGTGAGGCAGGAATTTGCAGGGTTTGCGGGAAGAGAAAAGGTTTCTCCAAATTTATCCCCCTAGCTATTCCACCCATGAAGTTTAAAACATTCAAACTGCATTTGAAAACCTATAGGGTCTGCCTGGATAGCTCAGTTGGTTAGTGCATGGTGCTGATAATACCAAGGTTGCAAGTTTGACTCCCATATGGGACAGCTGCATATTATTGCATTGCAGGGGGCTGGACTTGATGATCCTCAGGGTCTCTTCCAACTCTATGATTCTAAAAGCTACCCAGTGGTGCTTCTTGGAGCTGGGAGGCAGCAGGCAGTTGCTTCTTAGTTCTAAACTTCTTCCCCTCTGAACCCTTTTTTACAGAAAGGTAGAATCATAGAATCATAGAGTTGGAAGAGACCACAAGGGCCATCGAGTCCAACCCCCTGCCAAGCAGGAAACACCATCAGAGCACTCCTGACATATGGTTGTCAAGCCTCTGCTTAAAGACCTCCAAAGAAGGAGACTCCACCACACTCCTTGGCAGGTGTTACAGAACTGTTACACACATTAATAGGTAATGCATTAGTTCCATGCAAGTCACAACTATTAACTGATAAGTACTTTGCAACTGTCATATGTGCATTCCTTCTGTGAGAAATCAATTTGAAAATAACTTGTGTTATAAGAATTTTAAGGTCTTATATATATATATAATAGATGTTCATAAATATACCAAGCAAACACAATAAAAAATATGTAAGCCACAGGTCTGAAACCCACAGAAAAGTCCTGAAACCATTTTCTCTCTCCCAAAATGACCTCAAATATTTCTCTGAAAGGTTGAAGGAAATGGGAAATCTCCCCATTGTCTCTTTCACAAATCCTGTCTTAAGGGCACATTTAAGATATGAATAGGGTGTGATTCTGTGACCTGGATTCAGGAATTGAGTAGTTATCATAACAAAAGAGTGGCCAGGATGCCCAGGTAATCCAATCAGGTAATTTGGCAGACAGGAAGAAACAACACACCCAGATTTCCACCCCTTCTTTGATGTATTCGGCCACACCTCTTCTGTAATGTATGTATGATGTTTCTGGGGGTGGTCTTGGACTCCAGGGCGGGCAATTTAACATGTCTATATAAGGGCTTGTGCGCATGGCTCAGGGTCCTCCTCCTCTCTCCCGCGTGTGGGGGGAGCACCCTGTTGCAACAGCTTTAATAAAGATCAGGCTTATTAGCTGCTTTGCTTCTCAATATTCTCTGATTGGTCTCTGTTATTTTCTCCTACTGATAGAGAACCTACAAAAGGACTCTATATGGGCTCTTGGGTACCCCATAAGGGAAAAAGAGCAGTTTTTTCTCATAACACTTGCAAAGTGTTATTATTATTATTATTATTATTATTATTATTATGTCACTTTACAGAGCTCTCTCTGAGACTATATATATATATATATATATATATATACACATAATGGCCGCTTACCTGCCGGCTGTGGCAGTTGCGGAGCAGGGCAGGCAGCAGGGTGTCCATCCAGCTTTGGCTGGGGGAGGACGTCGCTTCCTTCTCTGCTGGTCACACTGACTGCTGGGGCTCATCCACAGTTTCAGCCAATAATGGGAAAAGTTTGGGGTGCAAGTTAGGGAGTGAACCACACTTCTTCCTTCTGGTCTGCTCCCTGGCTATAAAAGCCAACTGCACCCAATATCTGGCCTCAATTGCGGCTTGGATTCTCCACCCACTCACCTGGCACTCTATGTGTAGGACTGCCTGAAGGTAAGCAGGCAGGCCCTGCATAAGACCTTGCTATGGAAGTCTTAGGGACGCAGGTGGCGCTGTGGGTAAAAGCCTCAGCGCCTAGGGCTTGCCGATCGAAAGGTCGGCGGTTCGAATCCCTGCGGCGGGGTGCGCTCCCGCTGCTCGGTCCCAGCGCCTGCCAACCTAGCAGTTCGAAAGCACCTCCGGGTGCAAGTAGATAAATAGGGACCGCTTACCAGCGGGAAGGTAAACGGCGTTTCCGTGTGCGGCTCTGGCTCTGGCTCTGGCCAGAGCAGCTTCGTCACACTGGCCACGTGACCCGGAAGTGTCTCCGGACAGCGCTGGCCCCTGGCCTCTTAAGTGAGATGGGCGCACAACCCCAGAGTCTGTCAAGACTGGCCCGTACGGGCAGGGGTACCTTTACCTTTACCTTTATGGAAGTCTTTGGTTGTTCCTTCCCTCTGCCTCCGTACCTGAGGGTCAAGTCTCCCCAGGGATTTGGCCAGAACAAGATAAATGTCCGGGAATGGCTCCCTCACTGCAAAGACAAAGGAGGAATAAGCAGGCGCCAAACACCAAACATTTAACGGCTTCTCACTCCACTTTCACAGCCATGCTAGCACCAGTCTGGTGCAGGAGGGTGGGGGACATGGGAAGGAAGCATTCCTATCATATAGGGCACTCAAATGGTATTTCCTCCTACCTGCTCTTAGAGGTTTTCCCCACTTTGCCTCCATACGGAGGCTGGCCTATCTCTGAAGCAGCAGCCAAAATCTCCTCTTTCTCAGAAATAAGCTGAGCTGCTGTCTTAATGAGAAGAAACTTTGCTTGGCTGCTGCTTCTGCACCAAACAGGGCCAGGAAGAAGCCATTCCCCCACAGAGAAGGGGCAGTGGGGAAGAGGTGCGGAGAATGGCAACTAGGTACCGCAGGGATGTCCTCTGGTTCCTCATCCCGGGAGCTGGAGCTGGAGCCTGATCCCTGGAGGCATGGCCTGTGGAGGAAGCAGGATATAGTACGGGCTCTCATGTGAATGGGTTCTCACTGTCAGCGGATTCCCCAATTATTGCGTTGTCACACCATGCAAATTCGCAGGGCATAAAATCACTGACGACTCCTGAGTTTTGTAATCCTCACAGTTGTACTCTGCGTCCATCTGGGAACTGTAGCGCCGCACCCAATGTGAGACCGGGAATAGCCAGTGGTGGTGGAGACCCTGTGTTGTCACAGAGGTTACAGAACCTTCCTGCATGAGAGCAGAAAGGAGATGCTCTCGTCTTGAAGTGGATTAGCCAAGCTTTTTTTGGAAGCAATGCCAGGGCAGGGGCATTGGGCATCCATTGCCCACAACTGCCAGGAGCATGCCAAGTCCTTCTTCCTTCACAGGGCCATGCTTCAAAAGAATGGTCTCTGTTGCCACTTCCCATGCTGATGGACAAGAGCCAAATTCCGTCATCCGTGGCTTTCCAGTCCAGCCCTTGTGGATTGTACTATCCTATCAAGTCGTTGTAGGAATCCATGCTGCTCAGTGCCTTGTATGTCTTCTGGGATGTCCCTGTTGCTGTCTGAATGTGCCCTTCCCTGAAAGAGAACAGCATGACTGACACGTGTTAAAACTAAATAAAGAAATTAGAGCAACTGGTTGCTTTCAGTATGCCAACAATCAAATAATATTTCGTAATAAACATCCTTCTCTGCCTGCTACTGGGAGCTCTGCTTTAGAAGGCTGGAGCCAGCTGGTTCTCATCAGAGTCCTTGAAGCTGCAAGTGAAGTCACTCACCTTTCTCCCTTCAGGCTGCAGGTGAAGCGGATTCCTGCCCCATGACACTATCCCCCTCTCCCCTAGGTACCCCTGCACCTGCTGGGTGGGTGCCTGCTTTCGGGGAGCACAATGGTGGAAGTGTTGTACCAACTGGGGGGGAGGGGGAGCATGGAAATGTGAGGCATCTTCCCAGGAGGATTGTCCATGAAGTCCATGTCCATGAAATTGGCCGTAGACCCCAAATCTATCATCTTCTTCTTTGGTGATCACTCGTAGCTGAGTAAGATTGTCTTCCATGAACACAGTCATAACAGTGAGCCCATAAGTGACTGTGGAGGCCAATTCTGGATTCACATGTCCTTCTACAATGGGGTATAGGTTTCCGGGCAGGAGTTGATCATGGTGAGGGTTTGCCAAACATGCTTCCTCTTAGCTTGTTTCTCCCTTTTGTCCTGAGTTCGAGTGTCTTCAAAAGTCCATGACACTGTTCATAAAGGCTGTTCTCCAATTGGAGCGCTCGCAGGCCAGCGTTTCCCAATTGTGTATACTAGGTTTCTTTTAGATTTGCCTTGAGAGAGTCTTTAAACCTCTTTTGTTGACCACCAGCATTACATTTTTAAGTTGCTTGGGAAGACGATAATCAGGCATAGCCCAGATCTGTAGAGCTGCTTTCCAGGTAATTGGAGAGGGTGGTGCAAGGCATCTGGGCATTAGCAATGCTAGCCAAGCCCTGGCTCCATGGCCCTCCTAAATAGGGGAAATTCTGTTCCTTGGCACCTGGCAGAGCCCCTCTTCACTGGGCATGGGACTGCCACATTCCCCAGCCTCCACAGGAGACTCACAGTCCCTCTCTGTGTCTCTGTTCCTTTTTAGCCACTGTCAAACAAGGGGTATGGCAACTGTCATACTGATCCTAAGCTGAATACCTGCCCAGTGCAGCTTCAGGTCCCCCACCAAGTGCCCTTCTAGAACCCACCACTCTCAACACTCTCAACTGCCTCCCCCACAACATTCAAATTCGCTTTCCAAGTCTCCTCCAATCTCCACTCTCTGCCAGAATTCTGGAATCCAACTTGGGAAGGCTGGCTGTCCTGCTGTGGAGGAAAAGTCCCTCTTGCAAGGACTCTGCTGTACTCTTTCTTAAAGCTACAACAGTCTCCGCCATGTCTCAGTTTTCCAAAGGTGAGAGCCTGGAACCCCATGGGCTCTTGCCACCACTTGGCAGAGAGAGGGGAGGCACCCAACTTTTGGAGCAATATTTTATACATCCTGCTCTGTCAAGTCATCCTATTAGAAGCACATAAGCTTCCCGTTCCTGCTTCCTAGGAAACTGGGGAAAGTGAGCTGTAGGTTCTTCTCCCTGTTCTAAAAAGCAGGCGTCTTCCCCCAAACGATTCTGGGAATTGTAGTTTCTTAGGGGTTCTGGGAATTGTAGGCCTGTGAGAGGAAAGCTACAATGCCCAGGATCATTTGGGTGACATCATGTGCTTTAAATGCTCATTGGATGCACTTTACAGCATAGGATTCAGCTGCCTGACAACCCAGCAGCCTGGCCCCTGTTTGCCAGCTGATGTCACAAAGTGCCGCTTTGCAAGCAAGCCTTATAAGTGCCCTGCAAGAGGGATGCCTGTCAAAGGATGGTGAGATACTTGCCATGATAATGAGAAGGAACTCTGAAGGTAGGAGGAGCTCCAAGGCCCAGAGATGAGTGGCATGTAATTTATTTATTTTTTAAATCATCATCATCATCATCATCATTATTATTAGCGTCACCCATCACTGGTGCATGTGGCTTGGCTCCCTGGCTTGACTTGTCCACAGATGTTGACAGCTTGGCAGGTCCTCACCTGTGGTCCCCAGATTATATTTTTTGTTTTGAATATCTGGTTGAGCACAAGGTTGAATCATATGGCCTTTCCATGCCTCTATTCTCTTAACTCTAAGGCTGTGTGCACATCGCACCTTGAAATCACAGGCTTATTCCATTAAAAGGGCAACCTACAGACTCATTGTTCCTAAACATGTTGTAGATCATTTTAAGGAAAATTTCCCAAAGTTTCAGGATCTTGTCATTGTGTGGGATGGGTTTTAACAGGAGGGAGAGTATATATTAATTGAAATATATCCCTCCAGATACCCACAAATGTGAGATGAACAGAGTTTTAAAATCCCCTCTTTGATAGCAAAACTTAAAGCTTAGGAGCAGCTGCCGGGAACATATAACACTGGTCCTAAAGGATCTACGATGGCTCCCAGTATGTTCGCGAGCACCATTCAAAGTGTGGGTCTTGTATACCTGAAGTAGGGTTGCCACTTGGTTCTTAAAAAACAGAGTTTTAAAATCCCATCTTTGACAGAGTCCGCAAACTGAGACATGGCGGAGACTGTTGTAGCTTTAAGAAAGAGTACAGCAGAGTCCTTGCAAGACGGACTTTTCCTCCACAGCAGGACAGCCAGCCTTCCCAAGTTGGATTCCAGAGTGGAGATTGGAGGAGACTTGGAAAGCGAATTTGAATGTTGTGGGGGAGGCAGTTGAGAGTGTCAAAGATGACTCCATCCCCATCTTTGACTCCATCCCATCTAGGAGTCTTGGTTGACCACAAACTTGACATGAGCCAACAGTGTGACGCGGCAGCTAAAAAAGCCAATGCAATTCTGGGCTGCATCAATAGGAGTATAGCATCTAGATCAAGGGAAGTAATAGTGCCACTGTATTCTGCTCTGGTCAGACCTCACCTGGAGTACTGTGTCCAGTTCTGGGCACCACAGTTCAAGAAGGACACTGACAAACTGGAACGTGTCCAGAGGAGGGCAACCAAAATGGTCAAAGGCCTGGAAACGATGCCTTATGAGGAACGGCTAAGGGAGCTGGGCATGTTTAGCCTGGAGAAGAGGAGGTTAAGGGGTGATATGATAGCCATGTTCAAATATATAAAAGGATGTCACATAGAGGAGGGAGAAAGATTGTTTTCTGCTGCTCCAGAGAAGCGGACACGGAGCAATGGATCCAAACTACAAGAAAGAAGATTCCACCTAAACATTAGGAAGAACTTCCTGACAGTAAGAGCTGTTCGACAGTGGAATTTGCTGCCAAGGAGTGTGGTGGAGTCTCCTTCTTTGGAGGTCTTTAAGCAGAGGCTTGACAACCATATGTCAGGAGTGCTCTGATGGTGTTTCCTGCTTGGCGGGGGGTTGGACTTGATGGCCCTTGTGGTTTCTTCCAACTCTATGATTCTATGATTGACAGAAAACCTAAAAGGATAGGAATTAGGCTGCAGAACCTTGTTTGGAGCAAGTCCAACTATGAAGTCAGCTGCCCACTTCAGAAAGAATCAGGCCACAAGCTGAGAAGATTAAAAATAAGCCTTCCTTACTTTATTCTCATGCATTGGTTCATAGCAACAGTAGCAATAAAAACTATGCAGGTAAAATACTGTTATGCATTTGCAAGGGACACCCCTAAACCCTAGAGATTAATAAATGGTAGGATTTTGATGATTTGGAGTATTGAACGGAAAGTACAGGCTCAGATTTCCTTCCAAGTCAGGGCCACCCCTGGAATAGAGACAGGAACGTGCCAGAAGGGGTTGATGGCCCATTGGAGAGCCTGGGAGAGATGCCTGGGACTCCAGGGCTGCTCTGATGTGGGGGACAAGCCCCTCTTGACAGGACCATGCTGTCAGATGCGGACTCCATCCACGCAGACAGAAAGAGCCAATAGGGGAACAAAGCTTATTTCTTAGAGCTGCGGCAGTCTCTGCCATGTCTCTGTTCTCCCAAGGAATACGGACCCTGCCTGGACCCCCCTGGCACCTTGCAGAGTGTGGGGGTGGCACCCAGCTTTTGTAACAAAACTGACATTTACATAACCAACACCAGGCACATGCGGAAGAGGCATGTCTGAATCCAATATGGGTCCAAGGAAGAGAGAGGGTAACACCAAATACAATATGCTCCTTTCGCTCCAGCAGAGCAGGGAAAAGGACATCACACAGAGCCATCTCTGCCAATTGTCTTTCTAAGGTCCAAGCCCCTGCCTGTCAGCAATGAAGCTCTGCGGACTTAGCCCCTTTTCATGCTGCAGGAGCCTCAAATGGATCATGTGTACACAACTTTGGTTTTAAGGAAAAGGCGTCTAGCAGGCTTCAGCTTGCATGGGGCAGGAGCATAGTGAGATTTATTTTGTGGGAGGTTTTTTTGCACCATCACTGTGTGTGACCCTTGAAAAAGAGGTTCCTGCCCCAATGGGCTTACAACCTTTAATTTGACACAGGGAGGGAACAGGGAAGGTGTTTCCCTTCTCAGCTTCTAATTTTATGTCTCTGTTATGATTCCCCTTTATCATTTTTTTCTTAAACTAAAATGCCTAACCTCATAAGCCCTTCCTTCAATGGAAAAAACCACCACCTCAAATATTTGTATCTGTTTTTTTCTTCTGAGTAAGCTAAACTGTTCCTCCTGCTTTTCACCTGCCTTGGCATAGGATTTACAATTATAAAGGTAGAAACCTATGGAAAGAAACCATATTGGGTAGATTTGGCAAGCTAATACTTTTTGGCAAAAAAAGGCCCTCAGTGATGGACATCAAAATCAAAAACTGAACTTTAAAATAAAAAAACGTCATATCTGCAATGAATTTTTACCAAAATTTGAATGTGTGTGATATTCACCTCAGCTCTAAGCAGGGCCTTGATTCTGTACACATAGGAGCAGGTCGACAAATATACAGTGTTACCAACTCAATACCTAGAAACCATTTTTGGTAGGTGGTACAACAGACAAGCAAAACTCTGTGTGGGGAAAATAAACTGCATACTACAGCAATGCAGTAGCACATACGTACCCCATTGTGATCCCCTTGCACTATCAGTACACTTAAATGGATACTAGACCCTGTTTATCCAAGACTATATTACCATGTGGGTACAGCTTGCTACTACTATTGATCACCTCTCTGGATCAGAGCCAAGGTTTCTGAAATTCTTTGTGCACCTGTGCAACATTTGTTCCTGCTCCTTGCTCTCATTTCTCACATTGTGTAGAATAATCTTCCTGATTCTCCTTCAATAATTGCTGGAGGACCAAGAAACATTTGGTTCTCAAAATAATGGGAGACCAGGACCTACAGCAGAACAAAACTGCAGTTAACTGGAAGATTTGGGAAAGGGACACCCTTCAGAGCTCTTGAGGTGACCTGTTTATTGAGTATTTAGCCTGATTTGTTTGCACAAAGCTTACGTGGAGGTTATATTACATTCAATCTTTATTGAGCCTTCATTCTGATTAGTTTTTTGTGAGGTTGTTATATGACAATGAGCATTCCTTCTGAATTCATTCTGATTTGCTTGTGGGGTATTTATATGGCTTCCCGTCAGTCACTCGTTCGTACCACATTTTTCAATGCATTTTCACATCATTTTCTAAACCATAAAAGGTTTGGTTATTTTTTTAAAAATGGATTTACTGTGCTAGGTTGACAGAGCACTTTAATTCATTTCAAGCACACAAACCTAAAGTATGTGCTTGAATTCCCCCTGCAAAACAGAAACAATTTGGAAACACCCTTTAAGGATTTTCTTATTTCAGGGACCAAGATGTTGTAAGATGCATGACATTGTACCTCCACCAGTAGATGGTGCTATAGGCTTTTCTTACTACCCAGCAATAAGAACATAAGAACAACCTTTATGGGTCAATTCCAAGCAGTCAATATATTTTTTCTTAAAATGGCTAAACTTCCAGATGCTGTGAAGGCAATGTATAGGAACCTCAAAGTGGGAGTTTTATCTCTTTAACTTATATGGTACTTTTTTTATTTATTTACTACATATGTATCTTGCCTTTCCTTCAAGAAGCTCAAGATAGAGATGATTCTCCATCTTCCACTTTGCCCACACAACAACCCTGTGAGGTAGGTTAGCCTGAGAGATAATGAACCAGCCCAAGGTCACCTACTGCGTTTCATGACCAAGTGGTGATTTGAAGGGTTCACAGTATAATCACTGTGCCACACTGGCTGCAAAGTTAAGGTGCAGAGAGACTGACATACCCAAGGGCATCCCCTGAGCTTCATTGCTGAGCAAGTTTTGAAGTACAGTGGTACCTTGGGTTACATACGCTTCAGGTTACAGACTCCGCTAACCCAGAAATAGTACCTCGGGTTAAGAACTTTGCTTCAGGATGAGAACAGAAATTGTGCTTCGGCGACGCAGCGGCAACAGGAGGCCCCATTAGCTAAAGTGGTGCTTCAGGTTAAGAACAGTTTCAAGTTAAGAACAGACCTCCGGAACGAATTAAGTACTTAACCCGAGGTACCACTGTAGAGAGTTATACACATCACCCAAACACAGCATTCCAGTACACTAGACTGGGTCTCTGGCAAGAAGGCAACATCCTCTTCTTTGAACAAGATAGGTATATAACAGAGTTCCTTTCAGAGTTCCTTTATTTCTTTATTTTAAAATACATAGTTAAGCATTTTGATTACTTGGAAACTAGGGGAGGGAGGAGATGCCATCTGGAGTTTCTGCTTCAGGCACCAAAAAGTGTTGGTCCAGTCATGTATACATGTGTACACAGGGGATGTTTGTGTAGCAACATCCCCGACCCTGCATTTTCAAACACAGGTGTGCAAGCAGTTATCGTAGTGGCCACACCCACCTGAACTTGGGTGATGACACCATACAGCATTGAAAAAAGCTGCCTCAACCAACAGTTCCTTTCCATCATCAACAATAGGCATCCGCCTCAGCTCAGTGAGCACACCATGCTTCCTAAACAGGAAGTAGCATCTAATTGTGACCCCAAGATGAACTTCAGCTGTTTCTTCAGGCAAAGGGAGTGATGGGTCCCAGGAGAGCAAGACCTTCTGTACATACACATGGGTGGCTAGGTGGGGGGGGGGGGAGAGAGATGAGAAAGAGAGAGGAGGAGTGCAATTATGAAAATTAGCTCTCTTAAACACCAGGCCCTAGGCTCATGAGCTGGCAGCTTGGGGAGGTTGTCCAAAGCAAAGACTAAATGGGCTACAAAATAGCTTGTTGTGCTGCAGAAGTTGCATACATTTGGGACACAGCTGACAAAAGGGATGTCTAGAGAGGAGGGAGCAGCGGCTTCTGTGGCATTCTACAGAGCAGAAGCTAGCAGCCGCTTCACACCTTCATGCATGCAGAGCAAATTGCGCTAATTATGTGTGATGAATTCAAAGGCGCCCATTTCCCTGCTTATACAGGCCGGGAAGCCATAAGCAGCCCTGGCTCCCCAACACATGGACAAGTAAAAGAGGCAGCACACTTTTATGAGTCATATGGGATTCCATGGTGTGTGCGCAATTGTGACGTTTGTGTAAAGAAGCATTATTTTACGTGAAGCAGGTAGGCTATCAGAAGCAACCCAGATGGTGTCAGCTTCTTTCTAATACCTTCTTTCTTAAAACAACAACAACAACAACAACACTCCCTTAACCAAACATTTTAGGATATGGCCTATTGATTAATGGAAGTAACTGAAATGATGAAAGGGTATTTCCACTGAGAATAGATGACTTACAACTTCCCAGCAGAGATCTGGTAAGCAGTGGGTTTGCTTCAAGCTGGAATGAATGCTGGGAGATGGGTTTACAGGGAAAGGTGTGGGTGGGTAAAGTTTCCCTATAGCAGTGGTGGTGGGTGTTCTAGTTAAGGGGGAGGGAACGGCAATCTCTTCTTAAGAAGGGAATCTGTTGTGTGGGGGCTACATATTGCACAATAAGCACAACAAGGCTACCACTTGTTCCGGAATATTAAAAGTTCTTGTTTTCATTTTTCTTCTCAGAACGTTCTTCTCACAAGTGCCAATCCCACAGTATTTTTATACTACACATAATACACACAGTCCAGAGAATACCACTGTGTGCTAGCGGCTCTCATAGAATTGTAGAGTTGGAAGTGACCCCAAGGGTCATCTAGTCCAACCCCCTGCAATGCATGAAAATGTCATGGAAAAACTGTGCCTGGTGCACAAGCTTGCAGTACATAAAGGGTCCCACCGGTATAGTATACAATGCATTCCCACACAATGTTGCTACCACTAGTTCTCTAGGTCAGGGTTCCTATGTTTTAAAATTACTGAACAGGGTTACTTTTAAACCCTTTTTTTTTTAACTTGTTTGCTGCACAGCTACTTCTTAACTCAACAATCTTAACAAGGAGATACTTCTCAACTTAATACTCAAAACTCTCAAACCTGTATTTATTTTTTATTCCACCAAGTTAAGTGGCTCCAATATCAAAATTAAGATGGATTAGTCCTAGCTAGGAAAAATATTACTAAATAAAGACGCAAATGCATTGCAACTGGGAAAACCAATGCAGCATCAAAGCAGATAATATATTCTGCTTTAATTATCCCCCTTCCTTCAAGGTTATTTTGGGTTCAGTCAAAAAACCCTGTGATTAGAGCCAAAACTCTATTTAGTACAAATAAAGAATACTATGGAACATGTGCAAAGAGCCTTTCCCTCACTACTTTGTAAACAAGCCTAGCCTACAAATTCCAAGGATTATAGCAAAAAAAACCCTTCAATTTTCTCATTTTAGAATTTAAGCAGTACCAGAAGTTCTCTTATAAATAGTAATAATAAAAAACACTACTTGTTAAGCATTGATTTGAGGCAATAGTACTTAGTTTTCTTCCTGCAGCTTTGAATGCATGATTTTGCTTCCTGGTTATTCTTTCTGATATCCTCATGTTCCTTTATTTTTGAAAGAAATAAGTCCCACGTTTATGTTTTTTGAAAAGATGGCAGGGCTTGAACAGTGTGCTGGAGTTAATTATGTGCACCTGACATGTGGAAAAGAACTCCCCCTCCCCTTGGTCTGTTTAGCTCCTTTAAACTGAATTAACTGTATTAAATACTTTTGGAAAAAAATATCACCTGATCCATGGATATTGTTGATTGGTGATGGGAGAAGAAACGTTCTGAGGGGTGTAATTCTACTGGAGGAGAATGGACTTCCTTGGAACATGGGCCTAAAACTGCAGCTTAGCAGGACTTTAAATCTTGAATCGTAGGATTTACAGCCTCCATTCTCCTCCTTTACTGCAAATACAATCCGGCAGTAACGGTCTAACACGGGAACACCATCACCGCCTGGCTGATAGCTCACATAAAGGCAATGTCAGCCGAAAACTATGAGTTTATAAAAGGGGAACAAACCTTCGACAGTGACAAGAACATGAAACCCATTAACAATTTAAACACTCACCATTTTTTATATCTCCCCCTTCTCCCACCTTGAAGCTATTACAGGTCTGATCGAAGGCTCGGCCTGCTGAGTTTACCACTCCACAAGAAAGCCTGTGTGCATGATTTCCCTTTTTCTGAGACTATTAGTGGAGAAGCGATGCCACTGAGAGCCAACTGAAGCGACCCATCTGAGCCACATGCTCAACCACACCAACTGCCCGCTGCACTGAGGGCATGAAGACACAGGAGGGGGGTGAGGACAGGTGCTGGGGTCTATCCAATCAAAAAGTCACTCTTTTTCACCTGGAATCCCTTTTCTCTATTCCCAGATGTTTAGACTCTTAAAATCATTCCATTTCTGGAGGTCAGAGGAAAGTACTGTGAACCTATGTAGCCAAAACAGTATCATCCATGCACAAGAGGAAGGATAAGCAAACTTGGTGAAACCCAAGGTTTGCAGAAGTACAACAAATCTTGCAGGGGGTAGCCCAGTAAGGATGGAGTGTGATCAATGGCCTGAGCATGCTGATTGACTTGAGTGGGGAGCTGAAAACCAGAGAGAATGAAATAGGGTATCATGTGCATGCTTGGCTGGCTGAAACAGTGAACAGGATCACTCTGCACACTAACATTTAGTTGCAAGACCCACCTGCATCATAAAATGATGACTGTTGTCAATAATATTCAGTAGAAATGTATGGGCACTCTGCACATGCTCAGAGCAGCCTCTCTCATTATTATTTTATATATAAATTTGAGACCAGCCAATTGCAGGGCTAAAGCTAAATGAGTAAGAGAAAGGAAGCCAGGATCCAGGGCAAATGAAGGTTCCTTCCCTGTTTCAGGGTTCTGTTAGCAAGCATAGGTTGAAACAAAAACTCAGATTCAGATCAAACATTTGAAAACATCAATACTTGGCAGCATTGAGTCTGATTTGAAAGGTTGTTTTTTTTTAAACTCATCTTTCATGAAACTTAAAGTGTCTCCATTTCTTTCATTAGCACTTGATTTAGAGGCAACACTAAAAACAAGGTCTTCTGGTTTGTATGCTTCCTCCTTTCTTGGTGCACTCTAATCCTCACCATACATACATACATGTTCTTCAGCAAAGCAGTTTTCTTTTCCTCTGTTCCTGTAAATTTCCCTTGCTCTCTCCCTAAAAAGTGGCAGCTGAAGAAAGCCTGCTCCTTCAGCTTCTCTTTTAGGGTCTTTACTGTTAGCTGGTGTTCCTGGTTTGTTATAATCTTCCACGAATACCCCAAATTTAGCAATGAATTCTGGGGTAAAGAATTCAGGCGTGTTTGTCTTTCTGGAATCTACTTCAGATCCAAGGATCCCATCCCTGTACCGGACCTCACCAGGTTGTATTGGAGCCTAGTATGCAAATATAAATGAATGAATCCTTGATCAATGTTAATGTATCAGGGCTGAAGCAGGAAGATCCATGTCTGGAAATAGTTCAGAATCTGGATTGACAAATATTGGGGGGGGGGGGGGAGAATAATCTAGGAAATCTAATTATTTTATGGAGCACTGAGATGTACCCATCCCTAGGAATGAGGAAGCAATTCATTCGGTTTGCCTTTTACAGTGGACCAATCTGATCTTATGCTCCCAAACTTGCTTGAAGATTGGAATGCAACTCCCAACCAGATTACACACTTCTCCAGGTTATCTGAGGCTGTTTTGGTGTGCAAAAGATATTGCCAAAAATAATACTTTATGTAAAGGATGTGTGCAGGATGCATATTTTTCATGTAAGCACACTGGAAAGCGTATACTTTATGCAAAAAATGTGTATAATTTACACATTTAATTTAAATATGTGGTCCCCCCCCCAATGGGATGGAGTAGGCATATGGCTGAAAATCAGTGAGATTAAAATGGTACAGAATCAGTCCATTCCTACCCATCCTTAAATATTTTTACGTGAATGAGAGTATCTGGATCGCAACCTTTTTCGCCCAGAAATTTGGCTATCACAAGCTGGCTATGTTATTGTACGTCCTCTCTTCACCCAATATCTACCCCACAGAACAGATTATCACCATGGTAACGGGGTGGGGAATGACAGGTGCGATAAGATGTTCCTTCCTGGGATTTTTCAACACTGTTGTTTTCCTGGGCTCTTTGGCACCTAGTAATATTAACGGTGTAAATATTTGTGGAAGCCACTGCTGAGTTCAATGTTAGGACAAGCCAGGATATTTGCAGGAAGAGAAAAAAGTAATGTTAAACTAACTGTGAACTCCTGTTCTTAAGGCAGGCAGGAGGGTACTTACTAGTGATGGGGGAGAAATGCATACAAGAGCAGCAGACCATGATTATGAAAAAGCCAAAATTCCCAGCTATCAGTATGCCCTCTCCTCTTTTATCTTTTACTCTACCTACAACTCTGGAGATGAGTCCAAGTGGTGGAAGAGCTCCTTTGGCCATTCCTGTACTAAAGCATCTGTCCAACTGCAGCCTGGTCATACGCAGGGATAACTGCACATTTTCTGGTCTTGCAAACAAATCTAACAGAGGTGATCCAAGTCATCTGGTTATTTGTTGGAAGACTTTCTTGTTAAGAGTCCATTCAGGTTCCACATTTGTAACTGCTGCAAGATGTCTTGCTTTGATGATAAGAGTTCCATTAACTTAAATATTTTTTGGTTTCCTGGTGAAGGGAAAGGAATGCATACCTCCTGGCTTGTTTATACACATGTTCAACAAGATTTTGTCTGTGTGCAGGAAGATATGCTGATAGAATACTAGAAGGGCCAGCGTCACTGCTCTCAATTCTCATCAGTTTATCTTTGGCTGACTCCTAGTTCCTTTAGATTGATTTGTCAATTCCTAGCTTCTTTTGAGTACCCTAGTATTATGAGACCTTCAAGACATCTGAATTTGCCTTGGAAGATGAAACGTGGAAAATTTCACCCTGGCATCATTTCATTGTATTTAGTATACAAATTCTTTAAATAATAAATTAAATTAAATATGGATTTATGTGCAACTACCCATTTATGGGCAACTACCCACCCCAAAACCCTTCCAAATAATGAGCGTCCTTCATTAAAGGAATCACAGTGTTGAAGAGCCCACCATGCTATATATCCTGCTACTTTACCTCTCTCTGTGGTCTGCTTCTTAGAGCAGGCACAAAAGCTCCTGCCTAAAAAGATGCCCCCCCTTGCATCTGACAAGTTCCCCCAACCACAGAGTAGGGAAAGGGAAATAGGAGGGTACAAGTGATCCACACCCCAGCAGTTCAAGGAAAAAAGTAACAGTAGCTCAACCAAGAATGCTACTGGGGAAAAATGGGGGGGGGGGGGGGAGAGAGAGAGAGAGAGAGAGAGAGAGAGAGAGAGAGAGACAGAGAGAGAGACAGAGGAAGAAACCATGACAAGTAACAGTGCCTCTAAGGACTCCTAAAGGATTCAGTAGGGCTAGGATTGCAGCCTAAATCATTATTTTGTCAGGAAGAAAAATGCCAGTAAAATAAAGAAGTCGCACGACAGGCCCCCTATATTCTATTTCAGAAACAATATACAACCTTTTATTTCATTGTCCAAGAAGAATGGAATTGGGTTTCTATTTTCAGACTGACTTGGGCCCAGAAACACCTTACTTGGAGCATGCCCCCATTGTGATCCCTTCCTTGCCCTAGGCTCCAGTTTCAGCCCTACCCCCCTCCATCAACCTGCAAAAATGAGGTTATTCAAAACCCAGCTTGCCTCCTGTAAAGCACTGGATGAAGGAAAGAAAGATAATTCTCCAAGTGCACAGTTTTATGGTATAATCTTTTCCTGCTATTAAAGAGCTTAATGCATGGGGCTGACCCTGATTCAACCAAATTTACGGAGCCCATTAAGAGTATTCCTCTGAGGAGGAGGGGGATGGCTCAAGCTCTTTTCAGATGCAAGGAGGAAACAATTCCCATTCAACCTGCAATTCTCCACTACACAGTGGTGTCGTTAATAAAAGAGAGAGAAGAGGGGAAAAAGAAAAGTAGTAGTCAACAAGGAGACAGGAAGAAAACAGTTTAGAAGTCTGGTTCTGCTGCAAAGCTTATCGTTGGGGGGGGGGGACTTTTGGTGTAAGTACTGAGGGCCATAT
Source organism: Podarcis cretensis (assembly GCF_951804945.1). Taxonomy (NCBI): domain Eukaryota; kingdom Metazoa; phylum Chordata; class Lepidosauria; order Squamata; family Lacertidae; genus Podarcis; species Podarcis cretensis. The sequence goes on along the minus strand of NC_137182.1, from coordinate 23,462,532 downwards.
ACATGGCTATGCTGGAACAGAAAGTCTGCAAAATGAATAACAAACGTTAAGAACAGCCTTGCTGGATCAGACCACAAATCCATCTAGTCCAGCAACTTTATTCTCATGGTAATCAACCAGATTTATTTGAGAAGCTCAGAAGCAGGACTCAAAGGCAGTAGCCCTCTTCTGCTGCTACTCCCCTGTTCAAAGGAATAAAGCCACTGAAGCTGGAGGTTCCACACCACCACCATGATTAGAAGCCACTGAGATAGCTGCTTATTGAAATTATATCTAAACCTTCTTAAAGCCACCTCTAAGCTATTGGTGTTACGTCAAGAAATCCCCCCAAATTATACTTTCATTTTTCTGCTCTAACCACTTTGAGGTCAACATGGTTTGTTCGTTCAAGAGGTGAACTTACCAATGGTGGGTTCTTTTCTCCTTTTTTTAAGTCACTGCCTGAGAAAGCACCTGTTAAGTAGCGGGATTTCTTCCCTCAGCTTGCCAGAAAGCTCCCACATTTAAAATTAAAGCTGCAGTGACTGGAGCAAGACCTCTGGCCATGTCTCCTCATTCCCAGTGTGACTCTATTGACAAAAATAGCCTTCAAAGTATTTCACATTGCCTGATGAAAAGGGTGTTGTGGTTTGTGTGAGAAGCTGAGCAGGTTGGTTGAGGTTTCAGGGACTCCTATAGGTCCTTAACAAGTAGAAGCAGAATACACTATGCAAAATAAGCAACTTTATGCAAACTGTGGGATAACCAGCCTCTAAGCTCTAAGCTCTTACAAGCCATACTCATGTTCTTACAACAATATTTTAGGAACTTTCACCACTGTAACTGAGCCAAGATTTACTGCCTGTGTTTTCAGTATGGTGTATGGGAAAGTACAGAAACCTGACCTGTGGAGAGTTTATAACTAAACCATTTTCAATTTACCAAACATGTGGTCTTTCCTATGCTAAGGGAAGAGGGAAGTTTTGGAACTTACAAGGGCGTATTTTAAAAGGTCTAACAGCCTATATTTCTGTGCTTAACTTTGCTGCATATTTAGTGATTTTAAATCTCTGCTGGGGTTGTATATTTTTCCAAAGAGTACTTGCCCCAAACCTGCATCTTGGCATCCAGAGAATTCTCCTTTTTTATATAAAAAAAAAAACCCCAAAAATATTTTTCCTTGCCATCAACACAAACTTCATTTACTTTGCTTACTTGCAGGTTCAAAATGTTACATTTTTAAAATGTGAAGAACACACAGATCTCAACGTATACGTGGGGGGCAGGTGGACCTATGGACAAACTTGTTACAACAAAAAGTGGAAAGCAAGGCCATCTTTTGTCATAATGAAGCAAAATCAATTTTGCAAGCTCTTGTAGTGGAATGGTAGTAGTGGGGAAGCAAATAAGGGTTGATTTCAACAGGCACAACACATTACTCGAACCTTCAGTTGCTATGTGAAGAGAGAGTTCTGGACCTAACTCCACAATGGAGTTTGCATCTTTCAGCATAAATAGATAAATTAATAAAATTTTAGGACTCCTGCCCAGTATGTTTCACTAACAAGAAACAAGAAGCAGAACCCGGTTTTTCTAGGCCTTCAACTGGAGTGCAAAACCAGTTGTCTCAATGGTGTCCATATTCTCAACCCATGCCTGGTAAACCATACAACTGCCTTCTTCTTTGCCTGCTGCCCCAAACAAAGGGACAGCTCATCATAGTCTGTGTGAGAACATCTTGAAACGAGCTGATTAGCCCCCAAATGGAAGGAAGTTGCAATGGAAGCTGCTGTCATAAAACCGGGTGCCATCGTATTGAAAATGCCAGCAGATGGGGCCATAAATGCTTCCTCCCCACCCCATTCCCAACGACCAGGCAGCTTTGGATTCATCTCTATCTTTATCTTTCTGTCAGGTCATAAATACCTCTCTCCCTCAATCTCTCACATCTGGGCCAGCTTATTTCCTGTTGTTAATTTTTAAGCCAAGTCAACAGAGGCGAAAAAGAGCATAGGTGACAGTGGTGGAATTAAACTGTGATCTTTGAGCAATAGGCCTTTAAAAAAAAAGCTCTGTGCGATGCAATTCCTGTAACCAAGATACTAATGGGAATAATACTTCCTGGATAAACAACCTGAAAAAAAGGGGGGGGGCTATTTAACAATCTTTGAAATATCAAAATCGCAATGGATGTCCCCACTTGTGATTGAGATTCTGTTGACTTGAAGCTGCAAGACGATAGTCAAGCATATTTTCACGTGTCTGTATTCAGTTATTACATTAATATCATACCTCTTCCCAAAATCTGAAAGCAGTGCACTTGACCTGCCCTCTCCCCATTTTATCTTCACAACCCTGTAGAGCAGGTTAGGCTGAGAGGTACTTACTGGTCTGAGATCATCCTAGTAATTTATGGCTGAATAGGAATTTTAATCCAAGTCTTCCTTGTCTCAGACCAATACTCAAATCATTACATCATTCTGCAGGTGGACCATTTGAGGATGGAAAGTAAATGTGTATTGGGTGTCTAGCATTGTGTGTTTTCTGGCATCTATGCTTCAGCATGTGGTTTCTTCAACCCCCCTTCCTTGCCAACCATCACTGCCTTAGCATGAGTTTTATGAATATTTTGATAAGAATCTAGAGCAGTGCACAAAATAATAGATACATGAATGTTTCTAACATCCCCACACATTCATTTTGATGGGGCATGTGCAAGTGAACTACTTGTTGAATTCTGCCTATGGCTGCAATCCTAAACAAATTACAAGGGAGCAAGTCAATAAGAAGTCCGCCTCAGAGAGTCAAATGAAGTTCTGTAAAGAACAGCTGCCCGAAAGGAAATGAGCTTAGGACCCAGGGCTTAGGACCCAGGGTTTGGATCCAGTATCTGTTTCCATGCCAGACAACAGTCTGAGCATCAGGGGAAAGCACGCACTTCGTGCAGAGGGAAACTTTTTTTTAAAAAAAAATTACTTCTGTAGTCCAAAGTTAGGTCCTGGTTGAAATCAATCCTATGGTATAGGTAAAGGTAAAGGGACCCCTGACCATTAGGTCCAGTCGTGACCGACTCTGGGGTTGCGGCGCTCATCTCACTTTATTGGCCGAGGGAGCCAGTGTACAGCTTCCAGGTCATGTGGCCAGCATGACTAAGCTGCTTCTGGTGAACCAGAGCAGCGCATGGAAACACCGTTTACCTTCCTGCTGGAGTGGTACCTATTTATCTACTTGCACTTTGACATGTTTTCGAACTGCTAGGTTGGCAGGAGCAGAGACCGAGCAACGGGAGCTCAACCCGTCGCGGGGATTCGAACCGCCGACCTTCTGATCGACAAGTCCTAGGCTCTGTGGTTTAACCCACAGTGCCACCTGCGTCCTAATCCTATGGTACATTGCATGTATTTTAGTATCTGAAGTGGAAAATCCAAATGGCAAACTCCAATCTGCACACAATGTGATGTGATACAGACCACTTGAAAATTATCTTGTGCACCCCCTGTTGAAATGAATGGCAGCCAGGAAAGAGAATATACTGGTGTATTGTGCTCTGTGGGTTGCAGGACACTCTACTGCCCTTAGGCATACCCCAGAATTGCCACCTAAGGCACTTTGCCTCTTTATATGGCTGCCTCTAGCTGAGCCTTGTTAGAAACCTCAGAAAAAATAGACTAGTAAAAACTCTCCAATAATAGCAACAGTGAGAATAAAAAGACACTTGTTTCAAAAGCAGATTACCAAAGGCAACTTCCTGTAGATAACATAATGGTCACCACTGTGCTGGAGCTACTTTCTTAAACAGAATTTTGACCTTTTGTTTTATACATATATATTGGGTTGTGTGGCCACCCTAGCCAAAAGGGCAGCGGTTTGAGATGCTGAGGGGGAAATCTATAATAAGTGATCCAATAAATTTCAGCGTTCCAACTTGACTGGGAGAGGAAGTTGGTTACTAGAGGGTGCCCCTCTCCTTCTCCATGGCTAAGATCCTGAAAAATCTTTCCAGTGGTGCCTGAGCAGTGCTTGAACACGCTGACAATCATTTACAAAACTGAACCATTGGGCAGTTGTGATTTTTGCTAGAAATGCAGTGCAGACAACCCCTGATTTTGTGTGAGGGTTGAATTCCGGGTCATTGTGCGCTTGTGTGAAATTATGTGCAATTGAAACACCCTGTTACTTTCCCGCCCCATCCATGCTCCGCCCCCGTTCTAGCCTCTTAGTGACATCTTTTATGCCGCTTCCAGGTTCAGGGCTGTGAGTCTGTGTATGTACAATTGCACATATATTGGTCACACCTAAAATGGGGGTTGCCTGTACTAAAAAATTTCAGAACTCAGGCAAAATTTCAACAAACACCAAAAACAAAGTACTTTAGACTATCTTTGTCTCCTCTCTAACCAAGTACTGGGGCGTTCAAGACTGCTTTTGTACAGTCAGATTCTCTTCCTGATGAGAATTCTAGAAACAGGGGTGCTGTACAAATGATCACTTTTTAGGAATAATGCACCCCCATGATAATAAAGCCCTGTTTCTGCAATAGCACTATGTTGTTAAATAAAAAGGAGAAAGCAAACATATCATTGCTGAACAGTAGAGAGAATCTTGCTCTTGGGAGAAAGTCTGTCTCCCTTTCCCCACCCCTTTTTCTTTTTTAAGGTAGCGCTTAAGCAATAATCATACATCCTGCAAAAAAAGTTTAAGGTTCTGTGGAGATGGGGCATTGATGTCAAGGAAGGAAGTAGGCTTCCTTGTCCCCATTTTTAAAAGGCTTAATAAATACTGAAACAATGCCTTAGGGAAGAGATTAACCCAAAAAGAACTTTAAAGAATGAAATGCAAAGGGCCTTTACAAAATTGTGAAATAGCACAGGGTATGAAAATTCCTGCACTACTTCCTGCATTTCCACAGCCCTGTTCAGACATTCTACTTTTATCATGATTTAAAATATTGGGGAGGAGCAAGGATGAGCATGCTACCTCCACTCCCATCATTATCATCTTCACCCAACCATAAGTTGGAGGGTGAACTGCTTCCTGTTCTAGTCTAGTCTCCCTACTTGAAATACTGTACTCACACTCCCTTATGGAGAGGCTTGATGAGGGCAGTGGCTGGGTTGCTAGCTTAATGTGCTCATCCTTGTTGCCCCCTCAATGCTACTCATATGAGGAATTATAATGCCTGAAGAGAGCTAAGAATCATTACAGTGGTACCTCAGGTTACATACGCTTCAGGTTACAGACTCCGCTAACCCAGAAATAGTGCTTCAGGTTAAGAACTTTGCTTCAGGATGAGAACAGAAATTGGGCTCTGGCGGCGCGGCGGCAGCGGGAGGCCCCATTAGCTAAAGTGGTGCTTCAGGTTAAGAACAGTTTCAGGTTAAGAACGGATCTCTGGAACGAATTAAGTACTTAACCTGAGGTACCACTGTATCTTAAAAATAAAATAAAAAATCATGGCAAAAGTGGAAGAAAAAGTACACCTGAAACAAATTCACATACGTTTTGATTTATGGATTTTAATTCAACTCTGAATTTCGAACATCATCAAATATTGCTTTTGAAATTTGACTTTGAGGACTCTTACAAAATTAAATCACTGTGGAATTTTTAGGCAATAAATTTAAGGTACATTTGTATAGCTGTTTTTTTTTTTAAATTCCCTGAAATAGATAGCAGCCATATTTGGAAATGTTGAAAAAAACACACAAATGAAAACCAAATATAGAAAAATATAGTTTTGAACATCTCTAAGCAAATTCAGTTGTGGAGAGTTTCCATGATAATTCCAGCAACTTCTGGAAAGCCAAGTTCCCCACCTCTGGCTTAAAGACTAACAAATTTATTATGGCATAAACTTCCTATGGGCTGGAGTCCACTTCATCAGATGTACTTGTGCTTGAAGGCTGAGGAAGTGGACTCCAGTCCATGTAAGCTTATAATAAATTTACCACTCTTTAAGGTGCCACACAAGGCTCTGTTTTTTAGTGGGCGATTTTAAATATGTGCAAACTAACGTTAATTCACTGTGCTATTATGAAAATCAGGTGTCCCCGTTTCAAAAGGCAGCCACCCTATAAAGAGGCAATTCCCTAATACATGGGTTTTCAGTTGCTAGTCTTTATAGCTTTTCATTATAGCACTCCACCAAGCGTGCACGCTCTCCCCCCCCTCTCTTCGTGCAGGAGAGGCTTCAGCGGAAGAAATAAAAAACCTGTGAAGATTTCCCATTCTCATTTTTGTTTCTCATAAAGACAGTCAGGCTCTGACATAAACAACAATTTACACCCAGCATTTATTTTGGAAATTACAGTGGCGTGTGGCTAACGCACACAGATAAATAATGTTTTATGGGATTCTGCAGAGTCCTTTCAGGGGAGCGGATGTTTAGTAGAAATAAGATGATTTACAAAATGGAGCACTCTGGATTTGGCTGTTAATCCTGGGAAAAATACAGACATACAAGGAGCTTCCACAATTAAAACGAATTAAAAGAGAGAGGGGGGATGGAGAAAGAAATGGAATCTGCTTTTTGGGGAGTGGGGTGCACTAGATGGACATTCCCATTTTGCTCCACACCAAAGGCACACTGATCATATCCAAAGCAAGATGTTTTTGCATAACATCAATGAAAGCGAAATCCAGAGATCTCATATCAACGGTCTCTTTGCAGGATAGACATTTCTCATAAAGAGGGTAAACTATCAGCTACCAGGTGATCCACAGCACTCAAACTGCAAGAATCTCCTTCTAATATCTGAATTTTTGACATTAATATGTCAAACTCCGGATACATACATTAAAGCTTTTAAATACAATCTGATGCCCAATAACCTGTGGGGTGCAGAATATGGTAAGCAGGACTCTTGAACATAGTATCCTACTGAACACTGCTGACTCCGATAACCTGTCATCAGAAAATGACGTTCTTGGGAGTTTGTCCAACAGAAATACAGGTCTCAGGATTTTTATAGATTCTAAGCATAGCTAGCAGGTGAGTTACAGAACAACTCAAGATCCCAGCCACACACTAAGCACCTATGTTTTTGCCAAACAGGACCCTAGAACCTTCATAAAGGATGCAGAATTTGGCTGTTTTACAGAAGTCAAGCACTTCCCCATTTTTTTCCTTGTCTTGGAGAAGGAAGAACCCATGGACAGCAAGAGAGGCAGGAGGCTTAGTCAGCAGACTGGAATTCTGGGGAGAACTGAGATTGATGAAGAAGACAGTCCAGTCCAACGATTAGAATCCTGGAGGGCAAGAATAGCAGACAGCTACACACGCAGGGAGAGACAGGATGCAGATGCAGGTCAGGGGTCTGAAGAATGCTAGGACACAAGGCTTGCAGAACCATGGACAGATCACTGGAGCCAAGCAAAGATCATCCAGCAATGCAGGAATCTTTTACCCAATGTGGGGTTCGAACCCATGACCCTGGGATTAAGAGTCTCATGATCTACCAACCGAGTTATCTGACTACCTCTCCCAAATACCCCACCCTCACTCACTAAAGAGGGGAGATCCTTAACGAGGCAGTCTGCAATTGAGCACTCAATTGCCTTTCCATTGCTTATATTCTAGTGTGCTCCATACACCTGTCTCACAGCCTCTGGGAACTGAGAAGCGAGTGGAGGGGTACTCCTCAATTCCACAGGGGTTTTGGACTCAAGAAGAGTTGTCTTTAGTACGGGTGGGGGTGGGACAGAGTAGATCAATTTCAGGAATGAAAGTTCCGGGGGCTCATGGCTGCTAGGCTTTTCAGGTGGCACTGATGACCTGGATCCAACTAGCTCTTTGTCCGAGTCCTAGCTGCTGTTCAAGGCCAGGGCCATGACAATCCAGCCCAATACCCTGAAAATCCAGCCTCATGCCCACAAAAGCACACCCCTTCACCAAGAACACAAGACACAAAAAGTCCAGGCTGAAACCTCAGAGAAAACGAACACATTTGTATGTATGGATTTTTTTCCCCTGAACACAATTGTGAGGTTGACTAGGCTGAGAGAGTGACTTGTCCAAGGTCACCATATACCTTCACAGGTGGCTGGAGAGTTAGACCTGGTTCTGCCTAGTCCAGGTTTAACACACACAAGTCCTACACTTCACTGGCTCTTAATGACAGAATGCTTGGCTGGCAGCCATTGCCCTTTAAGAAGCTACATTGGCTCAGAAGTAAGAACAAGGTCATGAAGGATTTCCCTGGCTCACAGTGCGTCAGTCACCTGATAGGGTCAACAACATGGTTAATGGATAATGCAGCAGCACTTTTATCAAGCTTTCTTGGCTCTTTGATCTGACTACTTCTGGCATTTGTTCTTGTTTGTCAAAATGAAAATCAATTTAGGAGCAGTGACTCTGAGTGGACAGGCAGGTGCTTAATCCCTCCCTCGCTGCTTATTTACAAATACTGGAAACTGCTAAAAACTTGAATGCTGCTTGACGCTCTGGAAAAAACTTACCAACCCTTCAGGAAAAATGTTGTCCTTCCTTTAATAACAGTTTAAGATTCAATTATTTTACAAGCAAACTATCTCTAATTGGTTTCTGTTTTGTTTTGTTTTACGGCCTTCTATTCCTCCTGTTTTTAATTTAATATTATTCTATTTTTGGTACTTTTTTTCTCAGTTGGGGTGGGGAACCTTTGATCCTCCAGATGTTACTGGACTACAACTCCTATCACCCTTGACCAGTAGCCCTGCTGGCTGCGACTAATAGGAAATGTACCCCAACAACATCAGGAGGTCCACAGGTTTCCCATCCTTGGTGATGTCCAATCTCCATACGTGTCTTGATATTAACTAGTTTTCAGATACTCAATAGTAAGAGAAATAATTTACTGACAAATGTGGAAAAGGAAAGACCTAGAAGTAAGTAGAAGCATATTGTGAATAACATGCTTGATTTGACAAGGTCAGCAAAGAAATAGAACTGAAAACGTGGTAAAGGAGTGTTTATTTTAGAATTAGGAAATGCTGGCCAATCTGTACAAATCTTTTCAAGCAAGTCAGTTGTATCAACTAAGGAAAAGGTGTCTATGTAGTTAGTTACAACTGTCAGCTGTATGTCGAAGTTGGCATCTTCTAGCCTTAGAAGATTATTCTTCCATCTAAGAAAAAGGGCTTCCAGCGAAGCATGGATTAATCTGCTAGATCAGTCAACTTCAGACCTGGGGATCAAATGTGGTCCTCCATGCCATGAAGGCTGATCCATTAGGGTGAATGGGGCACTGCCCCACCAAGCTCAGCCTGCCCTCAGTCTGCCTTGCCCTGCCTGCCTTCTTACAGTCAGTCTAATGGGTGACACCACCTGTCAGCCTCCTTCTCCTTAGTCTCAGTGTTGTCCTTATAGAACTCAGAAGGGAAGAGAAAGGCCATGCCTATCATTGGCTCTGGCTTCACCTACTGCTTGACCTCCCTACCTTATTGCCCTATGAACCCCAACAGACACCTGCTAGCAATGTCTCCATGCTTCTCTGACTGGCCCTTCAGACTCTCCTTCGGACGGAGCAATAATCAACCCTGTTCTGCACCTTCCTTTAATGCAGATTAATATGGGGAGAGGCAGTCCTTTAGATACAGGAGTCCAAAGCAATGTAAGGCTTTAAAGATCAAAATCAGCACTTTGAATTGGGCTTGGAAACAAATTTGCAGCCAGGGCAGTCAGGCCAGAACCAGTTCATGCATTCTTGCCTTACTTAACAATCAAGCTGTCATATTCTATAAGGTCTTCAAAGGCAGCCTCCTATACCACACATTACAGTAGTCTAACCTGGAGGTTACCAGAACAAGTGGACAAGCACCTTGTCCACATTTTTAAGCCTTATCAACTGTGCCCTGCTGATTTATATAGGAGGACTACCAAGTTTGCTAGTACAGTAGAGGGGTATAACAACAAGTCATTTTTTTGTTAATTTTAGTAGCAGGTCTAACTTCACCAAGTATACTTGATTTGAACACGATGTTTTAAAGAAGCCAGAGAAGAACACGTTACATGACCCACAAACTTTTGAAGTTGGGTTGCTTTTTTATGCTGTCTTGGGGGTGGGGGCATGAGAAAGATCTAAAAGGTGAACAAATCAATTACAGCTAACAGGTGAATAAATCAATTGCACAGCATACCCTTCAGCTGTATGTATTTAATAGGTGACTTATTTTCTGTTTTGGTGTTAAGGTTGGTAGCATATGCCAAATGTGTATCTAATCTACAGCCCACCTGCCAAATGTACTGTTTGATGGGCAGACTCTCTTAAATTTTGAAAATGGTAATATTTGTGGAATGAGAGACTCTGACAATAAAATTGGAGAAGCTTATGAATTTTTCCTCAGTGCAAATAAAATAAAAGATAAACAAGCAAATGTTAAAATGTACATTCTTGGTTGAAATATTTAGGCAATTCTTTGGTGAGATGAGTCACCAGACATCATGGGAACAGCTAGTATTTCTCTGCTGTATTATACTACCTTCCATGAGAGTAGAAAGGAAGCAGCAGCAGCAGCCCACTATGCGCAGTTTGCATAACACTTTGTGGAAAAAATTGTTCATATTTGTTCTGATATGGACTACAAGCTAATCACCGAGTCTGGCAATGCTTCTTAAGTATCTACTTGTTCCGCTATTACAAAGATTTTTCCAGTTATTATGAATACTTTTCAACTTGTACAACCTGAGGAAGCCGACAACAGTCTTTGAAGTTTGAAGCCAGACATTTGTCTTCTCAACCATTGCCCACCTTGGTAGATTAAGACTGCCAGAAGGGGAACAGCAAATGGGTGTTGGAGGTAGAAAATGCTTCCTTATAGAACAGCAAGATTCAAGTGACCTTGAGGAAACAGTAGTGAGCTAGCCTGCAAATGGGGAAAAACTAGCTACTATCCCTTCAGCCTGGACAATTATAGACCAGTTTCTAATCTTCTTTTTTGCAAGGCGCCCCCACCCCCCTCCTTTGTGGACAGTTCAATATTGGGTAGTCTTGGATCATAGGAATTATCTAGACCCAGTACAATCTAGTTTCCCATCTGAGACTGACCTTGCTCATCCTGGTAGATACTGTAAGTCTCTTGCTGAACTGGGCCCAAGTGGCCCGTTTTGTGTGTTACTTCCAGTCCTACATGGGAAGGTGCATTCCAGAAGGTGGTGCTAGGGAATAACTGTTCATACCCTTGTACCAGAGGGCTTCATCTTGTTCCCTCTGCTATTTCACATTTGTATGAAACAACTAGGAGACGTTATCTGGGGACTGCAGTGTTGTGTCATTAACATGTGGATGAAACAACTCTCTCCTTTCCATCAGAAAGCAGGGACAGCTGAAATCCTTAAGTGGTGTGTGAAGGCTGGGTGTGAGCCAGTGAACAGATATAATCTTGACAAGATGGAGGTACCATGGTTAGAGGTTTGCAGTCTGATACTGATTCCTGAAGTTGTTCCTGGAAGGTTAGATTGTGGTTATATCCAGGCATGTTTGTGCACAGCTTTGGCTGGTCTGTGATCTGTGGCCCTGCCTATAGAAAACTGATCTGCACACTCTCACCTGTGCTTTGGTTGCAACCAGGTTGGGCTGTATGCACTCTGTGGGGGTGTTTGGGGCCCATTACTTTTTAGTTTTCAATGCTACTGGCCTTTCATATGTTTCCAGGTCTAATTCAAAGTGCTGTGGCGCTGTGGGTTAAAGCCTCAGCGCCTAGGACTTGCCGATCGAAAGGTCGGCGGTTCGAATCCCTGCGGCGGGGTGCGCTCCCGCTGCTCGGTCCCAGCGCCTGCCAACCTAGCAGTTCGAAAGCACCTCCGGGTGCAAGTAGATAAATAGGGACCGCTTACCAGCGGGAAGGTAAACGGCGTTTCCGTGTGCGGCTCTGGCTCGCCAGAGCAGCGATGTCACGCTGGCCACGTGACCCGGAAGTGTCTCCGGACAGCGCTGGCCCCTGGCCTCTTAAGTGAGATGGGCGCACAACCCCAGAGTCTGTCAAGACTGGCCCGTACGGGCAGGGGTACCTTTACCTTTTACCTTACAGTTTGGGCCTGGGATATCTAAAGGACTGCCTGCTTCCACATGGTTTAGTTCACATGTTTATTATGTTCACATTGTAGTATTTTAGTATTTTGTTAATTTGTTTTTTACATTTGGATTTTTACTGTTTTTATTATTCCTGTGAGCAGCACTGGGGCAAAAAAGGGGCATCTATTTATATACCGGTAAATAAATTAAATTGGATATGTGTTTTTTTCTCTCAAACCCCTCTGTTTATACAGAAAGTTCCATCCTGCTCTTCTACTGTCTATGTAAGGTGCTTCACAACCCACTAATATCACAATATAGCATAAAAAGATCTTTAATAAAAATGCTAAAAAATAAAAAATATAACAGAGGCAGGGAACTCTGTTTATTTTAAAATAAATTTTATTTTATTTAAAATAAAATAAAACATTAAGTTGTGGTTCAGCAATGGCTGGAAGGCCAAGGGTTCCCCATCCTATTCTACCGCCAGTGCAGTGTCCATTAGATTACCTGGCGTTCTCATCTTGGCTTACTTGCCTTGAGCTCCTGGCACATCATTTGGTAAGAACAGGTTCATGTGCTTGGGAAGCCCAGTTTGGGGTCTTGTTCCTGGAACCAGCTTTGGCCCAGGACTATGGGCTGAGTCTCTCCAATATGCCCTGTTAAAATTAAACTTTGCACCATCGTGTAGAAATGTTCTCATTCATTCTCAGCACCATGGATCAACATAAAAGATTAAGAACCATGATGTCAGTGGTGCACTGTGATTAGACTGGAAAGTAAGAAGGGAGATGCAAGCGGGGAAAGCCTCTCTCTGGTGCAACAGGACACGCTTCAATTTTGGGTTGAGGGAGAGAGTTTGAGGAGCTGACACCTCCTTAGTGATAGCTGGTGCCTCACATTTTCAAGCCAGCAAATGTCTTGAAAACTGCCTGATCTATTCATTACAGCCAGCGGACAAAAATTCCACTGTCAATTCACACACACAGGCCTCCCATTAAAATTTAATGGGACTGCGCATGCGCAAGGGCAGCCCTTTCCACAATAGCTTTATTACCACTAAGTGGCAATTAATAACAGCCTTTATATATATAATAGCCTGTTAATATTTCCAGCCCTTGCTATCGCACAGTTGTTATGACGGCAATTGTGAATTAAGACCGAAAGGGGGAAGCCCTCCTTCTTTTTCCCTGCTTCCCTCAGAAGAAGTTTCCTTTCTGTTACCAAAAGTTTGCCTAGCCTTATTTTTATAGCTGGGTGAGAAAGGATTTACAGGGAGTTGAAATCACTGGAGCTAATTAGTTGAATGGCCCTATTATTTATCCAGGGACACGTACTACAATAATTGCTATTGCAGGTTTCAACCATCTCCAGGATATTAATTCCAGAGCTCTCATGTCATCTCAGTACAGTAAAACTTCCAAATGGCACCCTGAAGGTGCATAATCTCATTTTAAAACTCCTTTTTCTTCCTCTTTTTTCTAAGGGAACTGGCAGAATCTCCTTCCATAAAAGCTGAAAAGAAAGGAAAGAACTCATAATATTTCCCTCATAAGAAAACACTTATATTTTTCTTATTATATTTCTCCCCCCACCAATCCTCTGACCTTTTCTTCCCTGTTCTCATGCTTTCTATGATGGAAGTGCTACAGCGTGCCATTTATTTGAAAACTGGATCTCTATACTCCCCACCCAGTGATTGAATGAGATTCTACATGGTTTCCCCAAAAGGTTTTAGATGTCACACAGATAACACTGATTACCTGCCCCTCAGATGTGGGGAAATACTCAGTTACGTGCAAGTGGGACAAACAATGCTACTTTGAACTTACCCAGAGAAATCAACTCTGAATTCTGCAAAACAAAGGCAATAGAACAAATATTCTCTAGAATTTTTAAAGCGCGCACTGGAATTCAGCGGATCTTTTACTGTGCACATATATTTTGCATATTTGGACTCACTGGATCATGGGATTTGTACTATTCATGGTGCGCTGCCAATAACAACAAAGAATAAGAAACAGAATCAAGTGTTGTTTATATGAGAGCTGATGGAATCATATAAAATTTTACTTCAAAATAAAGTTAATTCAGAGAAAATTTATAGCCTTCGGCAGACTGTACTCACTTAAACTGGCATGCAAAATTCTAATTGATATTCTCCTACATTCCAGTTTTTCTAATGACCCCATTTACGAATGCTGGTGGATCTACACGTTTTAGAAAAAATAAGGTATAAAATAACTGAATTTAAGGTTGATGCTAAAATTATTTCAGTGTCCTAAAATTCAAATTCATCAATAAGATTTAAGACTAATGGTTTTAAAAAATCTCTCAGAGTTGAATTTTAAAAGCACTTACTTATTTTGCCAAACCTTTATTAGACGTTACAAACATAGGCCCATCATAAAACGTCCATATATAAAAATTTAAAATATATACAAATAAACTGCCATGTAAAATATGTAATGATGAGGATATTCATTGGAGTTTCTTCCTGCTAAATTCATCACTCAAAGAGATGCGATTGACAAAAACTCAGCCACCCTTGTGGTTACTTCCGGGTTAATGCCAGGCAGATAGAACCTGATATTTCCCTTGTGCCATGATGTTAGACTACCCAAAAAGGGGATAGCATGCCTTTGTGTAGCTGGTTGTATAATGGGCAGTAGAAAAGAACATGTTCTACAATGTCAATGAACATCTGCAATGCCTATCATTTCTGGGGATGTTTAAATATCTGCCCTTGACAAAAGCGAGGGGGGAACGTTCCGTCAGGCTGGAATTATTAATTTTGAGATATAAGTGCCCCTGTTATCTGTTGTATTTAAATACAATAAATTTTGTATGGGAGCAAATTTTATTTACAGCTGACTCAATATTTTGTTTTAAAAGTATGATTTGAAAATGTTTAAATGTTCTTCATTCTCTAAAGTTTTACTGAGTAGATCATATTTTGTATACACTTTCTGTCACCTAAAACAGCTTCTGAATGCTTGATTATACTTTAAATCTGACAATTGGATAGCACATAAATTTATATTTTTACTGTGTGTCATATGAATCTATTTCCCAAAGAAAACAATTCACTTAGAATATGCTTCCAATACTATTAGGAATCAATCAAAAATATGTGTTGGACACATGTCAGTTAAGGATGGGCAACCAGTCAATTTGTGGTCTCTATGCATTTTCACAAGTGTTCAATTGGTTAAAACCATGAAAATTTCCACACATTTCTAAATGTATTTCCCCTTAGAATACACATTTCTGAACACATTTTGATACTTCTTTTGAGCCAAGAACTCCATCAGAATAGTTGAGAAGTGTAAATGTCTGTGGACAACAAAGTTCTAATCTGAACATTAATCTGGGAGGTGCAGATCTGGTCAGCTCATAACAAAATTCACAAAGATCAAATTTCTGAAGCTTAATGCTTAGCACAAATTAAGTAAACGGAATCAATTAGCAGTGCCCAGAATAAACCAGCAGTGTACTCACTTCCAAATTGCACTGAACATCAGCCAGTGGTTGTTTTTATCTACCATGCATTGTAATTAGTGCAGTGAACTCAATGACTGGATTAGCTTTGCTTTGGCCACACCCACACTCACCCACCCACACCCTGCTGTGCTCCTACAGTTAGTTCATGAGTGCAGGCCTTGCATATGGCTGGCATCTTGGGAGAACTGGCTGGGAAAAGCCATCACTATCATTCTTCAAAACCACATTTAGAGGTTAATTACCAATGCAAGGAACAAACAAAGTGGAATATCATGTTTTGCTTGTGGATTCCTGTCTTGCCAATGAGAGAGAATGAACCTTTGGACATGCTGTAATGCCTAACAGATTTTCTCCACAATGGCCAACCCCTTTCGACAGGCATAGGCAAACTCGGCCCTCTAGATGTTTGGGGACTACAACTCCCATCATCCCTAGCTAACAGGACCAGTGGTCAGGGATGATGGGAACTGTAGTCCCAAAACATTTGGAGGGCCGAGTTTGCCTATGCCTGCCTTATGACAAGGCCTCTGTTGCCTCCTCCCACTCAGCGGCATATGCAATGTGATTCTAAGAAAAGCACCTAGATAAATGCACATTGTGGAACACACTTCCCAAGCTGGTTAGACCTCATCATGCTTTAAGCTTTCTCCCTGCCCATCACTTCCAGGGTTATACATTGCCAAAATAGATTAGCCCATTTACAGCTAGTATATGCGCCTATCCTTATAAATACAAATGTACAGCTAAATAAACCCAGCAGAAATATGAGCTAAGGTGTACATAAGGGGGGGGGGGCATACATAAACGCATAGCCATTCCTCTAAGAAATTTATCACACATTCCCCCCGCCCCCATGCTAGAATGGCGGCACATTCCATCTACGGCCTTGCACTTTATTGCCCTCTACGGTAATATTAATAACGGTAAAAATAATAGCATGATCAGATAGCATAAGCTTTAAAGAAATGCCCCATTGTTATTCTAATGTTCCAAAAATCCCTCCTCCCCATACACACACATTTCTCCACATTCCAGTGTTTGCTTAGCTAAGTGATTTGCAATTATTCCCCTCCTCCCAGCCAAACATTTTCATTCTCTATTCCACTGATGTGCAAGGAAGAAAGAAAGCCATTTACTGTATGTTGCAGAAAGAGGAAGAGGGAAGCTATAACATTTGTTTAGGAAATTTATTTTAGCCAATATTTCTCAATAAAATAAAGTGTATAAATGAAATCGGACTGACACTGCTATATTTTCCACCTAGCCTGCGAATTAGAGTGGCACTCGGCAGTTGTCATCCATTTTCTCTCACATCTTTCTTCATCTTTTATATTTTTAAGGAGGAAAAAACAGTATTGCAAGCCGAACACAGCAGTGGTAAACATTTGGAAGGGTGTGTGCATTTAGGTGTGTAAGAATGACCTTTTTTGTTTATATTGTGCATTTTAGGATTGTTCTGAAAGCACCATCACTGCCCTCAAATGATATGTATGTACTTTTGTACTGGTGAGGCAAGCTCTGCGGAACAAAGGCCTTTTTTTCCTTTTCTTCTGAGTGGTTCAGTTTGGACCAGATAAAACCTAGCTGTGGGGGCATCTCTTGGCTAATACTCAGAACATGGCCAATGTTCTTCTTCTCCCAGTCCTTGAAACAGTTTTACAACTGTTTTCATAATGATTGTGATTTTTTTCATTCATTCATTTTGTAAGGTAAAAGATAAACACATTTCTGCAAAAACTCATTCGTGCCTCTTTTAAAAAGTTATTCATAAAAAGAGGACAGCCCTTATGAAAATGAGGGGAGAGACAAGACTGAGCAATATGTATGGGAGGTGTATGTGGTTGCAAAGCCAAGTTCACACTATGGGAGAAGAACCTCCTGCAATTACTTTTAAGGATGCACATCAGCCTAGCTTTTGTTTTGCCATGTTGTTAAGCATGTAGCATGGCTCATTTGCTTGAATTATCTACCACACTTTCATTCTCAGACTCCTTTTCAGCAATGTTCCTGCCTGCTGTACATGGGATAGTATTTGGGACAGGAGTGTATGGATTATCATATTTTTATCCTTTCCAATGGTATAATTTCACCATCTCAGTCCAGAGAACTACCAAAGCCATATAATGTTTGCACATACATTGCTGCAACTGTGGAGAGAGTGTATATGAGGATCTCTACAAAGTAGAGATCACCACTGCTTAATGAGGTCACCACTGCTTGATGAGGTCATTTTTCCTTCACATACAGGAGGCTCCCCACCCCCATGTTATGCTCCCAGTACAACTGACCATTGTGAAACATCCATGGTATTGTGTAAAACACAACTGGCCTTCAGCTTTTTAACAAGATTTCTATTTACTTCATCCAGCTTGCCTGGACATAAAGATTCAAATATGGCATATAGTTCATTGATCTTTGGGATATGCAAAAACAAAGTAAACGGACTTAGAAGGAAAAGGAAAGGCTTCCTCTCCCGCACCCCATATTTGCTCCACTTGGATGGAGAGATTTAATCTCACAGCTGGAACCAGAGGGTCTCTCACATTTGCCAATTCTACCAATAAATTTTTACTGCTGGGAAGATAATAATGGTAATAACAGTGTAATTTTTTTAAAGCATTCTATAAAGGGCTATAACTGTAACTTATTACAACCCCTCTTTAAGTAACTACAACTCAGGTATCATCTCCGTCGCTCGCTTAGCACTAGTGGGAGTTGTGACAAATCCAGGTTCAGTGGCTGTCCTTGCATCTCTTGAAAAAGCACTATTAGAAGCTGGATTAAATATAAAAGTGAGTCTTTGCATCATAGATCACAGATGTTCTTTCTGGATTTAAAAATACAGTGCAGTATTGTAGGCAATACTGTTTACTAGGCCAAGCAACAACAGAATATAAACTTTCAAGGTTCAAAATAGAAACAAAATATAGGCATAAGCCCTGCTATTAAGCCAAACTCAGTATGTGTATTCTTTCAAGTCCTCAACTCAGACATTGGCCTGGTTCAAAAACACAATAAGCCATCCTGTAGGTTAATAAGACAGTATGATTGTGTGGGTTTCTGCAGTCACTTTGGTCCTCCCCAGTCCATTTTACTGCTGCACAGCACACTGAGCCAGTGCATCATCCACACTGGAACTTGTGATGAAGCTCTCTCCTCAATGACTACAAGTTGTAATCAAGAACAAGCCTTGGGTACAGCTCATGGCTGGTGATCAGAGACCCCCAGTTCAGACAAAGTGCTAAACAAAGCCTTGGCTTATGTAAAAAAGGACCAGCTGAGAGCTTCTCTCTAGAAAGCCACACATTTGTGCAGTCTCAGTAAGCCACAGTTTGGCTTTCTGTGTCATGCAAACCAGCTATTTCTCTATACCCACGAACATGGCAAACAGGCACGAAGCTTTAACTTTATCTTGGATTCTTCCCTCTCCTTTGCAGTGTATATCCCATTAGTCACAACTCTTGTTACTTCTCTGTTGAAAATATTGTGAAAACCCAGCCCTTCCTCTCTGCTCCCTCATACTCAGGCCATCTCCTGCCTAGAGTACCGCAATTTTTTTCCTCTCTAGCCTTTTACCATCAAACTTTATTCTTCACATTTCTATCAAGAGCTCTGCTTCCCAAACCATTTACCTGTCTCATTGCTCAGACTCTGTGACTTCAAATCCTATCACTGGGTTTGTCATCCCCTTCTGGGACCACCTCCTTATCCTTACCTTTAAACTTCAAGGCTTCCCCACCCACTCATTTTATCTCTTCACTTTTGCATCCATATATCTCCAGATATGTGTGGCCTTGGTTTCTCCAACTCTACCCACCAACAGCCACTGTCTTCAATGAATCCATTCATTATTTCTTGCTGCACCTAACATACTTTTTAGAATGCCTACATGGTGCCACCTTTCCCTCTTCCTTCAAATCACAATTCAACATTTTCTTCTTCCATTAAGCTTTTTGCTTAATCTCCAATTCTAATGAAGCCTAAATACACGTGACTGCATTTGTTAACTTGAATTATTTGTTACCCTTGGCATGTCTTCCATGGCTCTCTCCCTCAATGCTCTCTAAATTTAGACTTTAAAGTCCTTGGGGCAAATATCTTTCTTTTGCTTATTTTAGGGCCCAGGTATGTGTCACAAGCAAATGTGTTTGGTTAGCTCAAGTAAGTCAAGCTGACCTCCTTTATCCAGACCTCAGAACATATGCTATATGCTCTAACATGCCATAGGTTGGGATCTTGATAAGGTTCTTGTACTATTCATGGTGTAGTCTTGTCATACAAGGGCACTTTCACAAGACTATTTTACCACATGGCTAATGGCAATGACTCTGCCACCTTAGAAAGGATGGTCTGACTTGGCTCCAGAGTATCACTTTCCTGGGCAGGATGAAGGAACTGGGAAATCAAATACATTTTGGTTTCTTTGAAGAACACAGAAGCTCAACAGCAAAACAGTTCATAATCATTCAAATCAATTAACTAAAATCAATTACTCTTGTGCTAAGTTTATGTGGTAGTAACTCCAACAGAAATCAACAGAAAATGTGCATAAGATTACTGCCAATGAATTCGTCAATTAGCTACACTGATTAATCAATTAATGCACCCATCTCTAATAATATAGATGGTTGGGGGAAAACAACTACTTTTTTGTTGTTGTTGTTACTGATGTGCATAGTAACCATAATTAGCATGTATGCTTTGCTCGGAAAAAGCCACCCACCCACCCCGCGGCTATCATTACCGGTGACTTTTATAACCTGCTTTATAAGAGGTTATTAAGGAATATGCCACGGGATGGTAATTGCTACCTAATATGAATAAGGCATTTTATGAAATGGCTCTTTTATTTAGACTGTTAACTGGAAAGTGGTAGCCATTATAAATAAGAAGGTGTCTGTGTGTGGGGGGGGGGAGGAGGAGCGCAAGTGCAAAAGAGCACAGTAGCTAGCTTACAGAATGTGCAGTGAGATCAAGGCTTTAGAAGTAACACAACACTTGTACAGTGAGTGTGTGTGTCTGTGTAACATATGCCATGAAGCACTGGGAATGCTAAAAGTGTGTGGCTTGTATACTTTTGTGAATGAAGACCCTGACAACACAGTGCTTATTTTTAAAAAAACAAAAACAAAAACTAAAAAACAGAGGTATTATGGTTCAGGCCATGCTTCCCAGAAGGAAAAAAAAACCCAGATTTTTCAAGCGGTTCCAGCTTGAAAATTGGATGACAAGAGCACCTCTAGGCCAACACTTCTATCATCACCAACATATCCCCCCTCCCAAATCTGAGAGTAGTTTTTGCAACAGTTTTTATGACGGGGGGAGGGGTTGGTACACAAGAGCAGCTATGCCAGATCAGGTCAAAGTCTTATCTGGTACAAATTCCTGTATACAACCAGATCTTGGGGCTACCCAGATGCCTGCTAGAAGCCCATAAGCAGGACCTGAACGCAACTTCACTCCCTCCACTTGTGATTCCCAGGAGCTAGTCCTCAGCTCAGCCAGTCCCAATACCTTGTTTTCCCTCTACCATTGCCTTACTTTTCTGGACTACATTATGGAAAAAGATATCTCCACCTTTGTGGAGAGAAATTAAGTGTTGTACATGGAACTATAGCTCAGTGCTATCACATACATACTTCACACACAAAGAAACCAAAATCGACAGATTCTTCCATTCCTACTGTTGGTAGTAGTGTATGGGGAGGCAGAGGCTGAAATGACATAGAGCTGAAGCAGTGCAATATGTAGGGGGTACTCAGGCTAATCCAGCCTGCCTGGCCTCTCAAGCCCAAGCCCCAGAATTATCTTCAGGCAGTGCCCTCTCCCCTCTAGACCAACCTGCCCTCCACCTCCTCACCCTCCCTAACTGGGAGAGGAATTACTTTCATCTCCATCATGACATACTGATGTTGTTGGACTCCCATCATTCTTGACCATTAGCAATGCTGGTTGGGGCAGATGGGAGTTGTTGAGTCTGTTTGCAGCGGCACAGAAAGAAGTGCATTCTTGGCGATGGGACCCGTTTAACCCTTTGACTCTCCCTCCACCTCCACCTCCACCTTAGCTAGCTATGCCAGTTGGCTAGGCGCCTCTTCATCTACCCGGGGAACTTTCTTTTCAGGAGGCAGAGTAAGAACTGGCCCAAATAATTTCTCCTCCCTTACAGAAGTGTGCAGCAACAGAGGCACAGGACCCTCTTTTCCATCACTACCTGAACTTTGCCCACCCCCAGCCTTATCTGACAGAGCCTCCCATTCTCACCCCATCCTGGCTGATGCCATGGAACCCATGACACATCCTTAGTAACAGGTGATCAGAAAGAGAGCTGCTGCTGCCAGTCAGAGTAGTTAATACTAGATCAGTTCTTTGGTGAGTTGGTAAAAATATTTTTTGACACTGGGCACATGGTGAATTAGAAATCAAATTGTGAATTCTTGATATAGTTGGTATTTGATTAGTCCTTTAAAATCACAAAGTAGTGATTAGAGAAGCAGGGGTACCCTTCCTTCTCTTGCTTATCCCTTTTTCCAGAGAAATAACAACTGCAGAGCACAACTGCCTCCAAACCTGAGACGCAGAAGGTCCTGTTGCTACCATGAGTGCTGCTGCATGCTATCCAGATCTTATTTCACATTGATATCTGCACCCCGACTGACATCCCATCTGTCTATACAGAGAAGTCATGTTAAAAATCTCCCCTTTCAGAAACTCATAGTGTCACCCACAGGTAACACAGTCAAACTTTGCAGTCTGGAACAACAGTATCGTAACAGGCAAGAAGAGCTTTATGAAAAGAATTCTTTGTGGAGTGTTTTAAAGGAACAAAAAACAGGCAACCCCCACCTCACCACATCTAACAATGTGGCAACACATATCCCTTACCCCATAATTAACCCCACTTGGCAGCCTGGGCATAAGTTTGAGCACAAAACACTGATTATCCACAGGCACCTTGGCATTCACAAATTCTACTACTCTTACAGGTTTTTAATTTTGAGGCAAGAGACTTTCTGCCTCTTTGGGAAAAGCAACAATGTGGATTTTAAAAAGTAGACATAGTTGTCAACCTCCAAGCAACAAGTAGATGGCACTGTAGCCATTGCAGGATGAATTTTCTAATGTGCAAAATGGGAAGGGGTGGCAGCAGGGGGAGGGGGGAATGGGAAACAGTCTTCCAGCAGTGACAAACATGGAAAACAAATAGGTCTTCCAAATGTTAACTCTTCTGCCTGTATCAGATTATTGCAAAAAAGGAAATAAATGAAGGACATCACAGAAAGAAGAAAAATTGATCTATTTTCTAAGCTGTTCGAATAAGCCTGCAGGTCCAAACATTTCATCAGCTGTTTTCCCGGTGAAATTTCAGAGTTGGCTCATGGGGTGTTGAGAGGAATGAGGGGGGGGGGCATGCTCGGATCATGTAACTCATTAGTAATATTTTTTTCCGTAGGGTCCCCATTAAGCAAAGCCACCAGAGTTAAAATGATTCATGGGTGAAAATCCATATAGAAAAGCATTACCGTCAGGGCTCTCTTAATACACCATAATTAATATCAATTGAATTAGGGAGAATGAGTTAAGCAAAATGTTATTATACACAATGCGAACACAGCAGCAGGCCCCCTCCCTCCCTTCTAAACCAAAAGTGATGCTTTCCCATATTTCGGCTGCCATGCACAGACCAATAAATCCTCCTAAATTTGCCTCCCAAGGTCAAAGAGGGTAGGAGATACATGTATATGATTTTCTACTCTGCTCTGGGAAAAAAAGAAAAGATGATCAGGGGTCAGTGCCACCCACAGTACTACTTCCCACTTCAGACTAACTGAGACGATTACAGGGCTGATTCTCATGTTATTTATACTGGAGGATCCTATAACACGTTATGTCATGCTGTGGTGAAAATGAGCAGGTTGTTACCGCCATTTATGGAGAACTAGAATAAGGTGTAGTGATGGTATGGATGTACTACAATAAGCTTTAAAGGTTTCAAAACATTTTTGAATAGTGTTGCCAGAATGTTGTCAGAAGAGGCAGAGACAGTATTTGGGTGGTCTTTTTTGAGTGCATGTGTGTTTTTAAAGAGCAGTGCTATGGTTTGGACTTACTTGGGAACCTTGCCATTTGCTTTGAAGCTGTACTCTTTAATTCTACAGGCCAAACTAGACATGGCATGGAAGTAGGAATTGGGGGAGAAATGGTATTCAGTTTGCACTTAGATGCGAACCAACCTAATTCACAATTTCAGGGGCAAAATACAAGGATTTGTAACACACCCATCTTTCAAAATTCACACTTTGCCATATTTTGCAAAGTCAAGTAATGTGAACAAAAATGTGGTGATGGCTGTTCGTCAGTGTGACTGGTAGGGCACAAGATAGGGACACCAGCAGTAGGTGGCGCCAGAGTAACTGACAGGCAGAGCCACCCCCAGCTGATGGTAAGGAAGAAGGCAGGTAGGTGGTGGTGGAAGAGGGTGGTGGAAGAGGGCAGATTGAGGTTGCTGGGGCAGTTCCCCGTTCACTCTAGTGGATCAGCTTCCACTGGAAAACTGTATGTACTAGGACAAAGTGTGCCTAAAAACACATATATTCATGAAAATAACACACAGAAATACATGGTATTAGGGGAAATTGGTTTGCAAAAAATGTGCATATTGTGCAAAATTGCACAGAACAATGAGTATGAGAAATTTACACACAACACTGATGAATTCTTATGTGGTAATAATAATAATAATAATAATAATAATAATTTCTACCCCGCCAATCTGGCTGGGTTTCCACCGGCCACTCTGGGCGGCTTCCAACAAAACACTAAAATACAATAACCTATTAAACATTAAAAACTTTCCTAAACAGGGCTGCCTTCAGATGTCTTCTAAAAGTTTGGTAGTTATTTTTCTCTTTGACATCTGGTGGGAGGGCGTTCCACAGGGCGGGTGCCACTACCGAGAAGGCCCTCTGCCTGGTTCCCTGTAACTTGGCTTCTCGCAGCGAGGGAACAAGCAGAAGACCCTCGGAGCTGGACCTCAGTGTCCGGGCAGAACGATTGAGGTGGAGACGCTCCTCCAGGTATACTGGACCGAGGCCGTTTAGGGCTTTAAAGGTCAGCACCAACACTTTGAATTGGGCTCGGAAACATACTGGGAGCCAGTGTAGGTCTTTCAAGACTGGTGTTATATGGTCTGGGTGGCCGCTCCCAGTCACCAGTCTAACTGCCGCATTCTGGATTAGTTGTAGTTTCTGGGTCACCTTCAAAGGTAGCGCCACATAGAGCGCATTGCAGTAGTCCAAGCGAGAGATAACTAGAGCAAGCACCACTCTGGTGAGACAGTCTGCAGGCAGGTAGGGTCTAAGCCTGCGTTCCAGATGGAGCTGATAAACAGCAGCCCTGGACACACTGACCTGCGCCTCCATGGACAGCTGTGAGTCCAGAATGACTCCCAGGCTGCACACCTGGTCCTTCGGGGGCACAGTTGCGCCATTCAGGACCAGGCAGTCCTCCACACCAGTCCGTCTCCTGTCCCCCCAAAACAATACTTCTGTCTTGTCAGGATTCAGCCTCAATCTGTTAGCTGCCATCCATCCCCCAACCGCCTCCAGACACTGGTTGTTTTTTAAAGCACAAAATGACATAGAAATGTGGTGAACTGAATTTAAGATTTGAAAAACAAGAAACAGAGAAACCTCAATAGAGAGTTGCCCACCCCTACACAGAAGACAGAACAACCTGAGTTTTTAAAGCATTCATAGTAGCAGTGGAGAGGGAGGCTGATTCAGATTGGGACCACAGATACAGAGAGGGGAGCTATCCATTTCCCTACATACACACCATTTCCCCCAATTATAATCCATCCAAAGCTATGGTTCTATGGGGCAAAACATTCAAGTACCATATGAGGCAAATAAAATCCACCTCAGCTATTAATCAAGAAAATGGCACTACACTCCTAATCTGAACTGGTGGCCTCCATGGCTGCTATTATTCTTTAAAATAAACAAAATAACAGCAATGTGGGAGATTCTGTTCACATATATCCTGCATGACATCTAGGTTAACACAGTGAATGGAGACAGAATACCCTTCCCCAGTGGGGAAGAGAAAAGGATTCTGTACGTGCTTACAGGTACATTATTTGTTCATAACTGTTTCTTTAAATAAAGGGCATTGCCAAGGAAGGGAGCAGTGATACAAATTGGGTGTGGTTAAAGGGGAAGCTACACCTCAGCACCACCTGAAAGAGAATAGCCACATGTTTTTCTACTGCTTGTGCAAAAGTAGCTGGGGGGGGGGGTGAATTTTGATTGGAAGAACTGGTGGAAGCGAAAGGGTTAAGCACCTCCCCACCATCATCAGCATTCTTCCATTCAGATTTGCTGCTTCTTGTGGCCGCTTTTGATTAAAATGTTAAAAGTCAAGACTGCCACACAAATCCAGCATGTAACAACAACACATCACAAATGTTGTGGTATGTCAGGAGCCTATTCAAAGGACAACAGCATTAGTTAACGTTATATATGGCCTAGAAAATAAGCCCTCAGGCAAGAAGTTCCAACATTCAGTTCCAGTGTACTGTGTGTCAGAGTGGGGTCAGAGGGTAGTTGTGATTACTCAGAGGCAAAGAAAGAGGTATAACAGTGGGTATATGTTATTATTACTGTTTTGCATATTTTCACTGAATCACTATTTCCCCCCAGCTCTAGCCAGGAGTCAAATGAACACATGAAGCTGCCTGTAATATATGCATTATCAACTAAGTACCTGGCACGTGGAAGCTTTTAAAATAATCAACAATGACCCAGGAGGCCAGCCCCTGCTGACTCAGAGGTGTGGTCTGAACAGGTTGGTTACTGCTCTATGCAGAGTCCCAAATAACGCATCATCCGAAATAACGTTTGCTTAGCCACTAATGTAGCTTGTAGTGAGTTTCTGCATGAACAGCTGAAGACCACATACTGTCTATTATGATTATTATCGTCATCAATACCACGATTAGAATACTATCTTTCATTACTTTCAAGTTCAAGAAGTAATTCCCAAGGTACATATTTGGTCCCTGTAGCACAGTACTGATTACTCTGATTGGAATCAACCCTCTGGCAGAGATCTCTCCATTACCTGCTGCTTGGTATTTTCAACTGGAAAAGCCAAATATTGACCTTCAGACCTTCGGCAATGGAAAGCATGTGCTCTACCACCAAGTCATGGCCCTCAGTTGGTCAGGGTTTGAAAGGTTCTCAGACGAACAGGAAAAATATGAATTGGTAACCATTTATTTTACACACACACACACTGGTGCCCTAGGTAGAACTTCAAGGTAAAGACAAAGAATGTGGAGTCGGACAAAACCTGGAGGGTCACGGATGAAGCCACGGATGAAGTCAGCAGCAGCTGACAGGCATGAAGTGGTGTCAGGGAGAAAATCAGACAGTTACAGAAGCAATCTGGCAGAATCCATTAGGGGCTTAGAGCTTTCCCCACGAAAACCCACTCTTAAGCTCTCGATCAGAGCAATGGTAAATCTATGGAAAACCCCAATTGTTGTTTGCTCCAATTCAACTTTAAAGCGTGTGTTTCCACGGGGAAAGCTGGGGCGGGGGAGGCACTCAGACATGGAGAGTTAAAATGTGGACCTCTGTCTGGAAAGAGTGTGGCAAAAGGTTAAGTGTAGATAAGCCCATAGCCAGTAAAATATTGGTTGGCTCAGAGCTCCAAAAGGTGCAGCTTCCAGTCCTGCATGTACAGGCACCTTATAATGCCAAATGTGCAGTGCACTTAACCCTCGAGGTAACAATAGATAATGTTCAAATGTGGAGTTGTACAAATCTATTTTTCAATACTCCACAGGTGTCTGGGTTGTAGAGATTCACAAAAAGTAGCTTTGTGTTTTTCTGTCAATAGGGCCAGGGCCATGACTTTTCTGTGGTATCAGGACACATAGCTTAGTCTCATATGAAAGTTAAACGGCCCAGAACAATTTGAGGACTGGAGGATACTTTCCACACCATGGAGGCTCCTGATCATTTCATATCGTCTGCCAGTGCATGCATGAACATAACAAGCCATCTGTCAAATGCTAGGCTGGACCATAGGCTTCATGAGAAGTACTGTGTGAAAAATCCATGTGGCAAGTGCTATGCATGCATTTAAATTGGCCCCAGTAGCTGCTCATTTGTGTTGTTTGGACCCTAAGCCTGTATTTTCCAAATGCTTCCAAGGATTCTGTAATTAAGAATCTCAGGGAAATTTTGTATGCCCATTTAGGCATGTGGTTCTGCTTGAAATTGCTGTGCATGTGAACTGTTTGGGGCAGGCAAGCCTTCATATAAGGAATGTGGCTTTTTTGCATGCTACTACAAACCACAGTGAATTACTGAATCTGTGTATCAAAGGCAGGCTTAGGTCATTCAAATCCAAACCTAGTCTTGGAGTGTGCAACCCCTAGTCAAGGATCCCCAAGTTCAGTTGCTGGAAGACTTGAGTTGCAGCAAAGGCTTTGGACCAGAAACACAGCAGGAAAAATGTGTTACTCTGTCGGCCAAGCAAGGGCAAAAAGTCAGGGTCCTTTAAATTATTCCAAGCCTAGTCAACGCAAAGGTTTCATATTGTCTGCCAACAACAGCAATTAATGCTGCACATGGTAATGGCAAACACTCTTTTAGATTATATAGGTACTGTCACATGAAGCAAATATGCATTTCGTGCATTATTTGCATAACTTATGAATTTTGTTAGTGCAGAGATAATGCAAATGAGAATCCAATAGGACATTCTTGCCACTAGAGGTTTTTACAGAGCAAAGAAGGTCTGAGTACAAAAAGCAAGTTAGCCTCCATATGTACACTCCCAGTGTTCTGGCATTGAGAAAAATCACTAGCTGGCTGTTTAGTGATGGTTACCCAGCAAATACAGTTTCTAAGGAAGAAACACGATCCCAGGGGTTTGAGAGATGGGGAGGGATGTTAGGATAAAGGGGAAAGGATGCTGAAATTGCAAGAGATAGTGAACTGCAAGCTCTGAGCCAACCGCCTCAGGACTAGGTTGAAATTAGTTGCTTTTGACCGCTGGGTGACCTCATGGACTGCCTGTCCTGATGGACAATCTACTCCCTCAGTCCTTTAAATGCACATTCTTCTTCTGAAATTACAGACAGTATTCGGCTTGCTTACCCTCTGCCTAGACTAACTATGACCCTGCCCTGCTGGGATATGGGCTGAAGGCGAAGGCGCGGAGTGGGGGAGGGATCCATCTGGGGGAGTGAGGAATATGATGACTTGCCTCTCACATGAAGATCCTGCAAAATTATGACATTCCAAAGTCTGAGAAGAAAACAACATTAATTTTTGTTTTTACATCAAAGGGGAAGATGTACAGAAATGACCATCTGAAGCATCTTGGCCTTCTCACAGGGGAAACGAAAAGAAGGAAATACTTGCTTTCCAATGCAAACCTTTATTTAGCTGAAATAGATGTAAAATAATTTTTCCCCACCCAATAATTTTAAGTGCTTTTGGTTTGTTTAACATGCCACTGTTATCAAGATATCTATGTAAAACATATTTTACATAGGAATTTATTTTCTGAATGTAAGAAGTGCCCTGTTTGGTCAGACCAGTCATCTACCCAGCACATAATTCCAGCTACTCTGGGGGTCAGCCAAATGTCCCAGGAGGTTCACAAGCAAAGTGTGGTGGTGATGATAGAATCCTAAGAGTTGGAAGGGAACATGAGGGTCATCTAGTCCAACCCTCTGCCAATACAGGACTCTTTTGCCCAACGTGGGACTCGAACCCATGACCCTGAGATTAAGAGCCCCATGATCTACCGACTGAACTGTCCCAGCTGTGATAACCACTCTTAATTGTTAATTCCTGTTAAGCAAAGGACTCTGATCTCTGAATGGTTGCCTTTTTTTGCTACAAAGACCAGTCTGTGCTTAGAGGCCTCAAAACAGTGGAACTTTTGTATTCTTTCGGGGGTCCTATTTATTCCATGATGATGGAAAGTATATGCAAGTTTCAGGGTATGAAGGCATGTAGGCCACTATCTGGCTGAAGCTAAACAGATCTGAGTCTGGTAAGGGATGAGCAACCACTGGGGAACCACGTATATGCCACCTTGGGTTCCATGATGGAAGAAAAGTGAGATAAATGTACAAGCATTTCCCCAAATATTCTAAAACTTTGTAGGGTGCCAGGCTCTACAATAAACTTGGTGCCACCTAGTTACTTGTTTCCTTGTCACGGGGGTTGCATAATTCCATACCCTCCAACATTTCTCCAATGAAAATAGGGATGTCCTAAGGAAAAGCGGGACATTCCAGGATCAAATCAGAAACTGGGGCGGCTTCTGTAAATCCAGGACTGTTCCTGGAAAATATGGACACTTGAGAGCTTGCTGGGAAAGCTAAAGCCAGATCCAGATCCAGCTTTCCACAGCCCTCAGTGTGAGCCCTGCCCCTAAATTGAGTGTTAAGTCTACTTAAGTCAGAGGACAGGTGTGTGAGCAGAACTTCCCTGCAAACAAAAGCAGGAAGAAATAGGAGGCAGAGGTGTGGAAAAGGAAGCAACAGTGTAGGCAGGGGAGCAGCGAGAGTGCAGTGATGGTACTAGGCTTTTGCCTGCTGCCTGAAGGTACTACCTGGCTATGTTAACCTGTCTGTATGCTAAATAAAATTACACCGTGGGTAGGATCTGACCCGTGAGTCATTAAGTGACTATTCCTGCTTTAATTCATGCACTATGAGACTATTTCCTGCCACAGGTCTGCAGCTTTTATTTATTTTGAACAGATGAACAAAATTTCTTTGTTCACTCTTGCCACACTAGTAATGATTTCATAAACTCTTATCACAGTGGACTTCATTTTCCCCCTTAGGATGCCCCAGCTATTTAAGCTTCTCCTAAAAAATAAGATTCATCCACACCATTACTTCAGAAGCCTTTTCCATGCAATGTTCTCTTGTCTCCTATACAGCATTTTTCGGGAAGAAGAAGAAGAAGAAGAAGAAGAAGAAGAAGAAGAAGAGGAGGAGGAGTTTGGATTTGATATCCCACTTTATCACTACGCGAAGGAGTCTCTAAGCGGCTAACATTCTCCTTTCCCTTCCTCCCCCACAACAAACACTCTGTGAGGTGAGTGGGGCTGAGAGACTTCAGAGAAGGGTGACTAGCCCAAGGTCACCCAGCAGCTGCATGTGGAGGAGCAGAGACACGAACCCAGTTCACCAGGTTACGAGTCTACCGCTCTTAACCACTACACCACACTGGCTTTTAACCACTACACCACACTGGGAAAGTATACAATATTCTAAATACAGAGCTGTTTTCTTCAGTTAAAGATCCTAGCTATTTTCACACATGCCAAACCTATTTGTAATCATCTTGCAAAATTTATTTGTAATCAAATAACACATTGTATGCATTTTGTAGTTTGACTCTGTAAAAAGAGTCAGCCAAGTGCATGCAAAAGGGTTAAAACTGCAAGAATAAAGATATCTTGGCACTGAAGAGAGTCAAACTGGCATTAAAATGATAAAATATTGAGACAATTCAGATATCTAAAAAATGCAATTCATGTAAGCATGACTGGTGAGCAGCCTAATTAATCTGCAGTACAAGAAATATTGTGTACATGATATATAAGGAAACTGACTGGAGTAGAGGGCTAGACCCAGATTGTGAAGCAAAACGTCTCTACCAAGTCTTCTCAGTGTTTCTTAAAAAAAGAAAAGATGCTGCAGTCCTGTCAGGAAATCAAATTCTTTAACAAGTAATCTTTTTAGCCACCCTTAGGGTTGGGGCAAATCTGTCAATTTTGGTTTCTCTGTTTCTCTTTTTCCCCAGTCTCAGATTTGGTTCTCCACATTTCCACAGCAGTTTTCTTTTCTTTTTTTAAAGTCCTCATGAAAATTAATCAGCATGTTAAAGCAAATTGATCCTAATAGACATGTTTCAATGCATTTTTTGCTCAACAGATGCATTTCTACAAGAAACTTTCCACTAATATAAATGCATTGTGCATGTCATTTTCACCAATATGTGCACTTTAATGCATATTTCACCAGAATAATACCCTTTTGTACAGTATTTGGCTGGAGAGCTGGATTGCAAAATTCAGAGAAGTGTGAATGGCTGTCTTTTGGTTGACATATTGTTTCAAGAAGTGTGAGTAAGTAAGTTCACCTTTAAATGTGAACTGAACCCAATTTCTCCCCATCCCTAACCACCCTTGGTTAATGTGTGCAGATTAGGGTGGGGAGTAGTTGTAGTACTCCGCAGTAATCAATTTTTTCATATCCAAAGACACAAGATTTCTTCATTTCTACTCCATGTGCCCCAGCACTGACCCTCACATTAAAAATATGGGACTTAACCCCAGAATCTCAAATTTCCACAAAAAATAATAATGCTATTGCTAGACAAAGGAAGACCTTCCCACTCACTGCTCTGCCCCTCATCTTGTCTATCATAAATGAACTGTGTGCTGAGAGACAGGAAGAGAAAGTAATACATGTTAATTGCAATCAACACAAGCCCAAATAAAACATCACTGCCAGATAAAATTCGAGAAAGCCATGCAAGGCTTTTAAATGCACAGCAGTTTCACACATGGCCTGTCATTTGGTCTGCTGCTGTTTGTTTTTGCTGTACAGTACTGTGTTGCCTGACCTTTGTGGCTCCAACTTGGGGGTCCGTCTAATGTTCCCAGACAGTAACCTTTTCACCTGATTTCACTTCGATGACCTCAGAGACCCTTTCTGCCTAAAGACTCATGTCAACGGTATGTAGAAAATGCAGCCACCTAGCCTCTGGAATGCCTGCTCAAAAATATTTCAAGCTGTGGATCTGCAAGCTTTAGCTAAAATAGTAAAGGATGAAAGAAATGTGCAACAGGGATGGAATAATATATTATTACTTTTTAAAAGTAAAAGGAGGAAAGGGTACTCAACTGAAGAGGCTATTGCTCTGCAATTCTTGAGTGAAAACAGATTTTCACACAGAACTCTGCTATATGAATACTAAGGGGGTGCCGAGGGGGGCAGCTTTCAGTAACAGGTAACCTCACAAGGATTCTGAAGCACCCCAAGCTTTGTGTAACTTTCTGCTTGTTCTGTAGCCCTCCGAATCAGTGACTAAGCACACATTTAAATAAGAGGTTGGATGTGTACAAAGTACTTTCCTGTGCAGAGTTCCATACAGCCCAGTATCACATTTAAAGGGTTTAAAATCTATGCCCTGATGTGTGGAAATGCAGAGTTTGTGGGGAATTGCAGTTTCCGTCCAGGTCACAGACATCTAGTATGTGAATTTTGTATGGAAAAGGTTGAGTACATAGGTTAAGAATATGTGAACACTGTCTATAATTCTATCCTTGGACTTGCCGATTACAAGGCCAACAGTTCAAATCTATGCAATGGGGTGAGCTCCCATTGCTCTGTCCCAGCTCCTGCCAACCTAGCAGTTCAAAAGCATACCAGCGCAAGTAGATAAATAGGTACCACTGCAGTGGGAAGGCAAACAGTGTTTCCGTGCGCTCTTGCACTTGTCACGGTGCTCCTTACACCAGAAGCTGTTTAGTCATGCTGGCCACATTAGTTGGAAAAGCTGTCTGTGGACAAACACCGGCTTCCTCGGCCTGAAAGCGGAGATAAGCGCTGCACCCCATAGTCAAATTCAACTGGACTTAACTCTCCACAGGTCCTTTACCTTTACCTAATTCTATCCTAATCCCAGGTGTGCTGGAGATTGTATGATTGAAACTATTATACAGTTAAGAAAGGTGGGGAGGAGTGATAGCTCCACAGTGCAGGTCATGCCTTGCACACAGAAGGCCACAGTTTCAATCCCTGTAATCTGCATTTAAAAGCACCAGGTAGCAGGTGATAGGAAAGAGACAGAGAAGCTCTTTGCACAGATCCTCTGTTAAAAATGGAAGGGATAGCAGAGCTCCAATCTGGGGATCCAATTAAATGTAGGCATGTTTAAGAGGGCATGTTTTAATGTAGAAGAGGCCAAGTCAGTACAAACAGGAACTGAGCAGGAACACTAAACATTTTCTTAGGAAGTGTGGATTTTTGAGATCTTTCACAAGCACCAGAGGAGGAACTAGCTGGCACCAAATTGTCAACCTCTATGGGCTAATTTTTCAGTGAAGACATCTCCATTCTTGACTCTGTTCAGAAACAACCAATCAATAATTTGGGAGAAGTAGGACAGGGGATCTTCAGGCAGCAGAGTGTGACAAGGATGTCGTCTTTGACCAGATTTCTCCTCTCCCGCTCTCAGATATTAGACTTCCAGGCTGTGTAGAACCTTAATTAAGGGAAATCATTTTCATGTCCCCAACATCTCAATTAAATAAGGTTTAAGTGACCAGCTATTGACAGTTTTCTGACCAAAGCAGTGAGTGCCCAGGAGAACCATCCCCTGCATTCGCTGAATAATAGAACAGGGAGGCAAACGAGGGTGACTTTGTGCCTGAAAACCAGGCCTGGGCTGCTTTTTCCTTTGCAACTTATTAACTTCCACAAAGTTAATAAGAAAGGAAAAACAGCAACCAAGAACCAATTGAAATGGTAGCTAGGGATTTAGCCCAAAGATCAATTTTAATTAAAATAACCCTGCATGTATGTAACTGCTAGTGACAGGACTGGCCTAAAACATTTTGGTGCATATGGCTGAAATTCCAAATGGGGTCCTTCCTCCCACTAATTATTGAAAGGCAGAATCCACCAGGAAGTTCTTTCTAAATAAAGTCTTACTGAAATGAACGGTAGCTTTGCAACAGAAATAAAGCTCATGCAAGAGAATTTCCCAGTAGATGGAATTCCCAATGACAGATTAGTTTGTTCTCATTCTCCTGCTTTAAACAGTGATCTGAAGTGTCTGGAACTCAGATTGCCTCGTGAGAGGGCTGAGCCTAAGTAGCAGTCAATGTGGTAGTTTTTACCATCGCTGTTGGAAACAAAAAGGTTTCGGTGGCCACATATGGCAAATCCTACAACCTTTATTTCATCAAGAGTTTCAATTTCAATTTACCATAACTAAAGGGCATAACGGGCCACAACTAAAGGGCATAATTTTTTTTGGGGGGGGGGGAGAGAAAAAGAGAATTATCTGGAAGGAGAACTAAGGTGACAATTTGCATCAGCCATCTGAAATGCTAAAAAAGTTTACCTTCAAAAGAAGCACAATTGTACGATGGATGAACAAGAAGCAAGTCCTGTCCAGCTGAATGGGACTTCTTTCTCATAAGTATGACTAGAAAAGAAGCCCAAAACATATCAAGATACCCTCTGCCCTAGCTTAAAAGTTTTATTTTATTTATTTCCTTCTCTCTCTCTCTCTCTCTCTCTCTCTCTCTCTCTCACACACACACACACAGCAGAAAATTAAAGCCATGTTCAGTTAACTTGAAATAATTGAGAACAACACACAAACGCAAGATGAAGATGGTAGGTGTATATCCAGCTGCCCTCCCAAAAGCATGCTTTTCATTTTGGAGCCTTGGAGTGTGGTGGTATGTATGCTTCGAGAGAGAATTACATCCTCATTTAGGTGCCCCATAGCTGACCCAAAGTCTCTCGGTCGTGTGTAGCAGACACTCATCGTCAAATCAATAAGCATTAAATCAACCTCATTTTCTACTATTTAAATTAACTATAACCACTTTAATTGCGAATTCATCGCCAGCAAACGGCTTATTGCCTTTTACATTAGAGCCCCGATTTACTTGCATGTCACAGACCATTGAGAATGGTTCTGCACATTCTGGAAAATCCCTCCCCCTCCCCCGTTTTTGAGAGCCTGTTGGGCAGACAGCATTTTTAAAAGATGGCCTTTTAGCCTCTCTTGCAATACATAGAAACATAGGAAGCTGCATTATACCAAAATAGATCATGGGCCTATGTAGTTCAGTATCATCTACACCGACTGGTACTGTGGCTTTTCCAGAGTTGCTGCCAGGAGTCTCTCACAGCTCTTTACTGGAGATGCCAAGGACTGAACTATGGTAAGCTAATAATAGATACCTGAAGCCAATGTTTTGGCTGATAAATAGTGAACAGCCCATGTGCCCTCCCCAGATGTTCCCTTTCTCTCACACATCTGCCTTTTCTGCCATCCCTCCCAACACCTTCTTGCCCATATCTGCACCTGTTTATATTTAAACAGGAGTGGTAGTCCTCAGGTAGCTGTGGGCAGGATGGATGGCTCTACCCTCCATCACACACTCAGTGAACACAAGTGTCATCATGCCACTTGATTCCATAGAGATCTAAGAACAAGGCAAGCTTCAGGACTACCCTCAGGCTACAAACTATTTAAACAAGGAAATTACTATCACCCATCCATTACAGGCATAAAATAAACATCTAGAAAACTGTTATTCCACATCAGCCCCTTGACAGGATACAGCTTCAGCTCTTTAACTTCTTCCACTGTACTACAGATTTCAGATTCTGGGCTTAGAACTGAGATTAATAGCTCAATACTTGGTTAATAAAACTGGGTATCATCAGAATATTGATGAGATGACAGTCCCAAATCTGCAGATGATCTCTCCCATGGGCTAGATATTTATTTAACTGCCCTGGCAACAATACCAAGCCCTATGCAACAACAGCAGCCAGTTAGCATGATGCAATGCTAGCTTCATCAAGGATTATACTTGGGGCTATAGCTCTGTGTTCAAGCAATTACTCCGCATACAGAAGACCCCAATTCCATCTCTACTATCTCAAGCTAAAGGAATCAGATAGGAGCTGAAAGGAAAGAGCTCTGCTGGAGACCACTGCTGGATTAAATAGTACTGGACCTGTTGAATCCAAATGGTTTACTTGGTATAAGGCAGCTTCATGTTCATTATGTCCCAACTGTCTCGGTGAGGGGCCTCCTGACTTTTCGTATCTTTGGTTAACCTTAAATTCTCTAGACATTGTTGCACTCCTGTTCCTGTCCATCCCAGCCAGCATGGCCAATGGGCAGGGATGATGGGAGCTGTAGTCCAACAACATTTGGAGGGCCACATGTTTCCCAACCCAGAGTTAAATGATGCATTACAGTAATGCATTTCTAGTGCCTCATCACATTGAGCAGCTATGCAAAGAACTGAGGGTTTATCAGTCTAAGGGTTAATCCACACTTCTGCTTGTGTTGTGCCTAGACAGCATGGGTCCAAGCAGTTTCCCACTTGACCCACACTTTCTAGGCATGAGTCCGAGCAGTTTTCCCCTTGTCCCGCTCTTTTCCAAGGGAAAATCTGCTCTTAGCAATAGATTGGAACAAATGGCAATCTGGGAAACACCTGAATTGTTAGTTGCTCCAATTGTGTGCTGAAGAGAGGCTTTCCCCAAGGGAAAGCAGCCAGGCAAGAGGAATTGTAGATAAGCCCTCTCTGTGGTGGCCCAGATAACATCCAAGGTTGAATCCCTGGCATATAGGATGTACAAAGGAAGGGAAAACAGGGGGAACAAAGGTGGCAGAGAAAGAAAGAGGGTGCCCAAGCCCCATACACTTTGACTCTGGCTGCACCTACCAGTGGCTCTCGTCCCAGCCACTGCTGCCATGTGGCCACCAACAGATTACGCAAGACCTTTGGCAGAAAAAAGCTTATCCACCTGCTACATTCTTAACCAAGAGGAGAAGTGTGTGTGTGTGTAAGGAACATAAAAAAGGAAAGTAAAAGGTACTGAATCATTTCTATATTGAAAGATCACAACACTCTGATCAAATAAGCACATTTCATATAAGCACAATTCAGCAGAAAGTTCTCCTATGTAAACCCCACTGAAATGAAGGGGTGCTGTCTAAGAGTATAGCAGTGCTACTGCACAGTTCCTCTTTGTTTCAACAGGGCATGTGCAAGAGTATCTCCCACCAGGTAGTGTGCTGTTTCTTTCATTAAAAGCTGGTGGCCTTTTACCTAATTTTTAAAAATAATAGTGACCACATAACAGCCACAGGCACAAGGATACAACTTTGTACTCCTTGTTCCAGAGGAACACGTCTCTCAACATCTGCCGTGACTTCCAGATTAACAACTTTTGACATTTACTCTGGTGTGGCTCACTGGCTTGCTTCTGAAAGGAGCATCTTATAGATAACCGATAATTCCTTTGTTGCATTTTAAAAAAACCACTTTTTATTGGAGTGCCAAAACTCTTTATATAAGAGACAAAAAAGAGGCTAAGGGTTTATCTATACTTACCTTTCCTCCACTCTTTCCAGGCACAGGTCTGCACTTATCCGCTCCCTGTCGGTGCATGTTTTTTTACCCTATAACTTTCCCCACAAAAACCCACCCTTTAGCCACCAGTTAGAGGAAACATCAATTCAGGTTTTAAATGGATTGTTGTTTGCTCCAATTGAGCTTTAAAGAGCAAGTTTTTGCAGGGAAAGCTCCGCAGCAAAAGAAAAGGGGGGGGGGATTGAACATGGAGCTTTATAGAGCAGACCATGCCTGAAAAGAGCAGGGGAAAGGTAAGTGTAGATAAGCTCTAGGCTGTTTGTTAGCACCAATAACACCAAACAGTGCTCAAACGGATGCAGAGAAAACACTCAAGGGTAGGCAGGTGTTGCCTGATTTACACAGCAAGTCCTCTCCTTGCAGGCTGCCAACTGTCAATTCAGAGCTCTGTCTTCAGAGACTCCTTTTAGCCATATTCAAGATGGTGCTTTTTCTTGCAAATTGCTCTTGGTGGGAAAGTGTTTGGGTTTTAACATGAGCAAAATATATCTAATAACAATTAAAAATACACTAAAAAGTTCCCCACAGAAATTAGTTACAAAACTGAAGACTCTTTCTCCACCCAGCACAGGATATATACACCCAACTGATAGTAGAAGGAGGCCACAAAACCAAAACAATATAAAATGTTCAAATGTCTGGGGTTACAAGAACGCCTTCCCCTGGTGCCCCAAAGTGGACAATGTTGGTGCCACACAAACCTCTCTAGGGAGGATGTTCCACAGATGCAGGTTACTGCTGAAAAAAGTCAAAAAAATGTTCCACACTATTTGTAGCTAGTTTAATAGTGGGATGGGTTGCCTAATATGTGCAACAATTCAAGAGAAGGTGGAAAACAGCAGTTGGGAGGGGACAACTGCCAGAAAATTAGTTTGAGAAATTTTGGATCTGCCTGACTTTGAATGATAAGGTTTTATTTTTGCCTATCCCAGCTAATTGCCAGCAATATATCTATTTGGATTAGTTTGTCTAATCCTTTTAAAGCTACCTTTGGTAATGCCCATGGAAGCGCTGAAGAGGAAATATAAGTTTGCCTTGTTTTGGAGTGTAACCATCATGCACAGGGGGCCACATCACTTCACTGCAGTATCCAGGATAGGTAGAAGAAAATAGGTGTCCTAACAATGTCACATTTCCTTTTCAGCAATTTCTCCCCCCACCAAAAAATAAAATAAAAAAAGTATCTTCAGCATGACCAACTCAACTTCATGGTAAGGAGACCTGCTGAAAAGGAAATGACATGACAAATCCTGATGAAAACAAACCATTGAATCACAAGGATTTATGTAATTTTACACACACACACACACACACACACACACTATCCCAATATTTGATCAATCCAATCTATCCACTGTCTTCCTGAGCAGTTACAATACCAGCTGCACTTTAACTATGCGCTGAAGGGAAAATGGGAACTCAAATGTTAATTTCAATAAAATTAACTTAGCTTGTTGGTTTCATTGCAATGTAATTTTAGCCTAGTGCCCTGAGGGGGGAACCTGAGTTGTGTGTCATAAAAAGGCTCTGCTGTCTCAGATTGGTTGCTTCGTTCAGCTCGGCTTCTTGGTTCTGTCGCCTGGAGGTGAGCGGCTCTCGAGAAACCCCATCCCATAAATTGGAATTGCCGCAGACCAGCGTACAGACACGTTTATACAATCTAGCTATTTTCTCTTCTGTAATATTTTATATAAGCTGTTAAAAAAATAACTGCTGCCATGAGGCATCTTGCTTCATTGTTTGCTTCTTAACTTTCTGCTCTCATTAAAATGTGTGGTCAAGGGGTTAGATAAGGATCAGAGAGACCACCTAGGCTAAGGACTTATTGAGTATGAAAGCAGGGAAGTCGTGCTTATTAATTTCTCTCTCTCTCTCTCTACACACACACACACACACACAACATCTTGTCTTAGTTCCCTATCTGTAAAATGGGAACAGCCTCAAAAGGTTGTTTGAGAATGACACCATAAATATAAGAAAACACTTTGCCAATTAAAAGTGTTACAATGGTAGCTGTAGTTGTAAGAAATGAATTTGAAGATATTTCATTTGTTTGTCACGACAGTGATCAGTTCAAAATGGAAGTATGTTCAGTGATGTGAGCCATATTGAAGATACATTCATATTGAAAAAGGAAATCTGGGCAACTATTATTTTGAAAGAAGACAGAAACCCGGGGAAAACATCTCCATTAGGCAGCTGCCTTATATAAGGTAAGACTCTCTGTCCATCTAATTCTGCAATATCTACTCTATACATGGACCACCAGTTGCTCTCCATGACCTTGAGCAGAGTATTTACTGAGATTACCTTCTACCTGAGCCTTTTAAGGAGAGATGCTGGGCACAGGACCCGAAACATCTGCATGCATACCATGTGCTCTGCCACTGAGATGTGGCCTCACTGGGACGAAAACAAAACACCTATCAAGTGGTACCAACTGACAAGAGAAGGATGTAAGGGTAGTTGAGGTGTGCAAACTGGCTGATTACTTTCTCCATGCATCCTTTCCTGAAAGCAGCTTCATTTGGGGAATATATCCTTTATGTGACTGTGGTCAATGCTGTTGTTGAAAACAACTTAACAGCTTTAGCCTCTTAAATACTGGGCTGCTCTGAGGTTGAGGGACATTTTCTGACTCCAGTCAGACAACCATGGTGGGCAGGTGCATGTGCATGGATTTCCTAAATGACATACTGCTTAGTTTTGTCGTCTTCTGGCCTCTATAACTATAAAGAAATTTCACAGATGAAATCCAGCAATATTTATTTACATTTTGAGAAGTTTCACTTTTCGCTTTTGAAATTCGACTCTGAAGAATACATCTTGGTGCCAAATCCAGCATTTTCATACCTTAAGAATATAAGAAGAATCTGCTGGATCAGGCCAATGGCCCATCTACTCCAGCATCCTGTTCTTACAGTGGCCTACAAGAGCCTGTGGTTAAGCATGCAAGCAGGACATGAGTGCAACAGCATTCTGTCCACCTGCAATTCCCAGCAACTGGTATATTCCCTCTGACAATGGTGGTAGCACATAGCCATTGGTACTAGTAGCCACTGAAAGCTATGCCCTCCATGAAGTCATCTAATCCTCTTTTGAAGACATCTAAGCTTGTGGACATCACTGCTTCTTGTGCGAGCAAATTCCATTTTTAAACTACAGTGGTACCTTGGGTTAAGTACTTAATTCGTTCCGGAGGTCTGTACTTAACCTGAAACTGTTCTTAACCTGAAGCACCACTTTAGCTAATGGGGCCTCCTGCTGCCGCCACGCCGCCAGAGCACGATTTCTATTCTCATCCTGAAGCAAAGTTCTTAACCTGAAGCACTATTTCTGGGTTAGCGGAGTCTGTAACCTGAAGCGTATGTAACCCGAGGTACAACTGTACACACTACTTTATTCGATCTGTCCTGAATCTTCCACTATTCAGCTTCATTGGATGCCCAGGAATTCTAGTGTTATAGGAGAGGGACATAAACTTTTCTACCCACTATCAAACCCCATCACCCCCAGTAGGACTTCCTCTATGTTCATTCAAGGTGTGCAGTGGCAATAAAGCCCATACGCTCAGGCTGTGGGTGGCTGGATTCACAAATTTAGAAATTTAAAGATGGAAAATGGAGGAGAGATGATGACAGGACACCATCTTCTGACCACCTAGCAATTTGTTTTTAAATGTATCTTTACAATGTGTATTTGTGGTTCGAGGACCCGATCCCCGCAAAGTGGAATGAATACACAAGGACACGTGATATAAGGTTAATGGGCAAGAAAAGGCCACAACTTTATTAATTACAGCAAGTGGAAAGGTATTGGCTTAGGCATTGGATTATGTCAGCTGACTCCACCCCCTCAGAGAGGGGTGAGTCTAAAACAAGGGGGGTTTATTCACCAGTAGGTGGAGCCTCTTGATGTTAATCCAACTATAGGCTCTCCCCTGATGTCACTGAGGCTCGTGCCATGGCCTCCCGCCAAGCAGGCATCGGACAGAATACACGACCGCCAGATTCCTTTAACGGAATACCCAAAAACTGAAGGCATAGGCGATGGCCACACCTAGCCCTTCGACACACCACAACACATTATTCCAATGCCTAACCGCCATCCAAAGTTTAAGGATGGGAAATGGAGGAGAGATGATGACAGGACACCATCTTCTGACTACCTAGCAATTTGTTTTTAAATGTATCTTTACAATGTGTATTTCTGGGCAAACTTCTAAGGATTTTACCTTTAAAATCCACCTGGAAAATAGGAATGGACAGAGTTAAACCTGTTTTCTCTTACAACTGGGATAGACCAGACTTCAGTGGGCCTGTGATTGGCAGTAAATTCTGAACAGCTGAAAGAAAGTACTTCTTCACATAAGTAATGCTTAATGTATGGAATTCACAACTACAAGGTATTGCAAGGACTCTAGAATAGATTGATTATTTTTAAAATGATTTGACAAATTCATGGAAGATAGTGACTATTAGACATGATTGCTGAGTAGAACTTCCATGTATAGTATATATCTGAATACCAGATTCTAGAGAAAAATAGGGGTATCCTATCACCTTCATGCTAGGGCTATGAGTGTCCAAACATCTAGCCCAAAATGTTTTCTTCTGCTTGAAGCAAAAGAAAAAAGAAGAAAGATCATGTCCCTCTTTTCATTCCACACACAGAACCTGACCAGATTATCAAATTTGCTTCATATACACATTTTTGTGAAGTTTTCCCAAATACAATGCACATTTGTATGCTATTTTCACTAATATACACATTTTTATCCACACTTAGCCTTAGTATATGCATTTTATATGCCTTTCTTGGTTGGGAAAGCGCATGACAAAATTTGGTGAAGTGTAAATTTAGAAGGATGGCTGTGTTTTGGTTCACATATTGTTCTGGAAAGCATGAATTAGTAAGGCTCATCTTTAAATGAATCAAATTTCTCATCCACCCTTAGTGTACACCACAGGCAACAATCCTCTATTCCATCGCCTTCAGCTATCTTTAACACTATTGCCTGTGTTCAGCTATATACAACCAAAGATGCTTTCAGAATGAAATATCCATTTTTTTAAAAAAGCAGATGTATATGGTTAAATGAGAGAAAGAAGAATAACTAGTTCAACTGTATTGGAGATCTTCTACCCTTTTATACTAGCAAAGGCTTCGTATCCCTTAGCAACATAGATAGAGAATTGGCAACCAACTGACCTTATCAGAGTTTCAATTAGAATCATGAGAGCACACCGTAAAAACACGCAGTAGCACAACACAACCAGTTTCAGAACCTTAATTGAGAGAGAATGCGCTAGACTGCTAAGCCAAGAAGGGGGGGTTGGGTGTAAAATCCCTTAGCTCTCTTCTAAACTTGGAAATTGTCCATTCTCCTTAAAGGCTACATATCCTAAAAGACCTAGCAATAAAAGTCTTGTTTGCACAGACAGATCTTAAAGAGTCCCTTCAGGAATTTAAATAATAGTTAGCTCTAAATGGCTAGCAGGGCAGCATTTTTGTTAAGGGATCCCAGAGCAATAAATAGACACTGTGAGGCTCGGTGTACCTTCTGTGTGACCAGCAGTTTGGTGCATATGTGTCAAAGCTTGTGCAACATTTGGCTTCCCAAGAACACTCTCAATCATGTTTCTAGCCCTCATTATGGAAGAGGGGGAAGAAGGGATCCCGGAACACTGTCTTCTAACTACACAGATGGTGTCTGTTTTCTGCACAATTAAACCCTTGAGGTCAAAAAGAGGCAACTGAGATTTCTTGGGGTTCTGCTTTTTTGGTGGGGAGGGACCTCTTGACTAAGAACAGGGTGCTAGGAATAGGTCAAATCACTCCACCAAGCATGCCCCAATAGCCTCATTCAGATGCAACACTGAATTATGGTTTAGCATTACAAGAATGAACTGAAGCAAGCATCAGGTGCAGCCAATAGAACAAGTTTGGAAGCTTTCTCCTCTGTTTCAGAATATTGTCCAAATCCAGAGAAACTGGTTAAGCCAGCTTCAAATCATAGTTTATCTAACCATCTCTTCAGGAGCAGTTTAGGGTTTAGATGACATGGCAGTCTGTGGTTATTCTAAAATGGAAATAGTCACTCCTGATGTTCTCCTTCAGACTGTAAGAGGAACAGGGAATGTGCAAGGCCAAAGCTTGCTCTTGTGACGCTAAACCACGGTTTAGTGTTACATCTGAATGCAGACATTGGCTCCGCTTCCCTTTGCAACTTAATAAATTACAGAGAGCTTAAATCTAGGGATTGCCTCAGAAGTTTGCTATTTCAATCCATATATGCATATGTATATGCTCACACTGATTCACTCCACTCATCTATTCAGTGCCACTCTTAAGCAACTAGTTCTGTGCCTTCTGGCTAGGGTTGCTGCAGAATCAAAGGACTTACACTGAACAAATATAGCCTGAGTTGGATACTGAAGTGCTGCAGACAGAGGGTACTACTGTGTTGACTACAGAAGAGCAGCCAGACTCCTAGTATTTACAGCACATCTGTCCAGTGACTTCTCTTATGGCCTGCCTATAGCACAGCCCAAACTACAGTTTGCACAAGCCCCACCCCCAACATGTTCAGTAGTCAGGGATGATGGGAGCTGTAGTCAACACATCTGGAGGAGATAAAGTTGAGGAAGACTGCCATATGTTTTCACTTGAAATGCATGCAAGTTATGTTTGAATCTGGGGCCAGCAGACACTGGAATTAACATTGTCTATGCAGGCTTGAGTTCTCCAATTATTCCCTCTCAACTTGTACTTTTGTACACAGAGTCAAAACACATCTTTTTCCAGACAACTGAAATCTGCCTCTACTCTCCCCCT
This sequence comes from Podarcis cretensis, assembly GCF_951804945.1. NCBI lineage: Eukaryota > Metazoa > Chordata > Lepidosauria > Squamata > Lacertidae > Podarcis > Podarcis cretensis. Next base: position 23,417,968 of record NC_137182.1, on the reverse strand, counting down.
TATCTGTAAGGAAAGTGGTACTGAGAGCTGAAATTAATCTGCAGAGAAATCATCGATAATTTTTTCCAATGAATTGGCTTGCAAAAATCCAGATTTTCATTCTACTAATTCAAACAAATCCAAACATTCCTAATTATGCACACGTCACATGTAGAAGCTTAAAAGCCTAGTAGAAGCTTTTGACAGCATTGCTCTAAAACTCAGCAAGACTTTATGTATCTAAAGTATCTTCTGAATATTTGAAAATATTCCAAATTAAAAAGATTCACATTCAGATTCAAATTGCTTGACCTTGTACCTATGCAAACTTAATTCGGAGCACAATCCTACATGACTATAGAGAAATAAATCTCACTGAGCTCAATGGGACGAGCTGAACCTACTTACCTGGCAGTAAGTAGGTTCAGTGCTGGAGTCTTTAAAACTGCTATTACAGGGAGACTACTGCTGAAGTTGCCTCTAGGGCTAAGAAAGAATAAACCCAATTTTGTATTAGTCACAAACCACATTTCTATTATTATTACAATGGAACACAAGTCTCTTCTTAAAAACATATAAACATATAAAATTACAGATTCAAAAAGAGAAAGAAACAGATGACAAAACCAAACACATCTAAAGGACTTATTTCCCTTCATTGAAGAATACAGTAAAGGTGCTAGTGACAAAAGAAATAAATAGAGTGTACAATGAACACCTGAAAGGCCTACTGACTGGCTTCCCAATTTAGGTGTTCAGCGGCTGTTTACCCCAAGTACCATCTGGCTGTATAGATATAATAACAATTATTCCATCGAGGTAGACCATCCTCTAAATCATATTAATATACACAGATTCCCCTCATCTTATGGAGCTTGATGTTTCCGCACGCTCCCATTTAACCTGGGTAATGTGCTAAAACAAGTCGGCTTCATCGTTAAGAATTGATTTTTAATTTATGGGAACGTCAAGTGCATTCCCATAACATCCTTTTGTAATCCAGGAGAGCAAAGAGTACTATGCTGGTGCTTAATCTGCTTTTATGGGCCTATTCCCACTCCCCTTTTCCTTTTTTTTTAAAGAGAGAGATAAAATAAAATTCACAACATCTTGCTACATATTATGTCGAGATTTGTAGGCTTGGGGCTGCCGCTTGCTCACACTCTTTCTGAGATCTAATTCGTGCTGCGAGAGAGCAAAGCGCCTTGTATTCTTCATTAGCTTCACTATGCTAGATAAGGTGGGGAGGGGGAGCTTATTTCTTTAAATTATTTAACCTTGGCAGAGCCCATTGGGACCACATAAATTACAAAACATATTAATGAAAAACATTACTTAGCTTATTCTTAAAGCAAAAAAGGAAAGCAAAACAGAAAGAATGCTCAATAAAATTTTATAAGTCCATTTAAAATAAAGAGAAAATGGGACATTATGTTATGATACAATCGTCCAGTCCCAAAATCCTTTCAGCCTAACTAGATCTGTCAATGAGTGTTTCGTTTATTTGACTGGCTTATGATCAAGCCAATTAGATTAAGTGACAGTTTCTCAAAATAAGGGCTATTTTGATAGAATTTCTTAAAGATAACAGCTTTCTTGTGGCTAAACAATACAGACAATCAATTACATCCATTGCACCATCATATTCAAATAAAAGGCAAGCATAAAAAATGAGCACAGATTGCTAGTAACGAAGCCCATTCCTAAACAGGCCTCTCAGAATGAGATAACTAGAGAAGAAATTGACCAGTCATACCAATTAGCAAACCTAACCTTTTTGGCCTTAACTGTAATGTACAGACAACTCATTGCTGAATAGATCTTTCCCTCTCTTCCATATTCCCGCCAGAACAGTTTTTCTCCACCATCACACTCCCACCCCACTTTTGAAGCCCTTTCATTTTATAAGTTTAAATTTAAAGAGCTTTTAAAAACAAAATACAGGCTACTACTTTTCACTGTCCCATAATTCTCTCAGGTTAAAATACCAGCTGTTGGTGGAACTGGCTAGATGGGTGAAGGTCCTGAAGTCTGGGGATTATTACCTTTGCTTTATGTCTGTGGCTATATTTTTTGTGCTGTTTTAATAGTTGTAAGATTGCACAAGTTAACTGTGCTTTATTATATTCTTGTTAACAGCCCTGGGATCCACTTGAATAAAGGTGTTTTAGAAATTTAATCAGCATAAAGTAAATAATTTATTCCCTTTTCAAACCAGATGTTATTATTCCCAATTTACACTGGGGAAACCGAGGGATTTCTCCTACATCTAAAGTTATCATGTGCCCGTTATTGAGAGTCTGTTCCATTGCAGAATTGGGCATGGAATGGAGCTGGCTAGGCCTGCAGCTGAGGTTATTCCCTCCTGCCCCTGCAGCCAGGTGGACTTGGCTTAACAGACTACAGTATAGTATAAACATTTTTGTTTGTTTCCATGTGAAAGTTATGTGTGACTCACTTTATTGTGATATTTGACTTATTGCGGTGGTATGAAACCAAACCCGCAATATCTTTGAGGTATTAGTTTTAGTGTGCCATGGAACATGGAATTGTTTTCTGCAAATGTTCAGACCTCATTCACAATTGTGATTTTTGCCACATTTCCAGACAAAACTCATCCAAAGCAGCTCACAACAATAAAAAGCACATAGATAAAAATCATTATTACGAAAATCAAGACCAAAAACAGAGTTACAGAAACATAAACAGGTTCGGCATTCTAACAACATAAATATATTCCAGCCTCCATTCAGTGAATGGGACAAAAAATAATCAGGGAATGGTCAACTGAAACAAATGAGTCTTTAAGGCCTTTTAAAAAGCCTGACACGCCACCAACTACCACAGTTGTATTGGGTGGCAGATCCACAAAGATCTGGAGCCACTACAGAAAAGGTCCTCTTTCTCTCATGACTACCCTCCTCTCAGACCAAAGAAGTACACATCAAGAGAGCCTCCAATTTAAAGATTAAGATCAACACTTTAATTTGGTCTCAGAAACACAGGAATATGCAGTCTAAGATGGTACCAATCAAGATTCTGGCAACTGCATTCTGAAGCTTCTGGACTGTCCTTACAGACAGTCCCACATAGCAGAGCACATTACAATGTCCCTGAAAAAGCATACAATCTCACAAAATCTTTCAGTATCAGCTTTTTGCTCAAGGATGGTAATACTTTGGTATTTAAAAACCCTTGATGCAGTGTAACAGCAAACTTCACACACAGGAACGACTAAATCAGCAGGACACTAGAAAACACATGTGTTGAAGCGCAGAGGTGTGCATATGTATAGCCAGAGCCTTGAGTGGATGAAGCATTAAGAAAAGGAAGTACAACTGGAACCACCTGAAGTTTGAACTTACCAATGGATTTTCCACAGAAACCTGCTACTTTTCCATTTGATGTTAGAATGTATTTTTTTGTAACGAGACCAATGGCTGACTGGTCAGCTAAACAATACTGAAATTTCATTTCTACTGTTTTTCAAATGCTGATTTGAAAGTTTGGCAACTATGCATTAGAAACTCTTTAGTGAACGGTTGTTTTATTAAATACATTTTTATTAAGTTAATAAAGCTGGACGGTTTTCTGTTTTTTTTGAAAAAAATGCAATCCTCATTGCACACATAAATGCCAAACATTCCCATTTCCTTTATGGATGAAAACAAGAGGATTGCTGGCTGAGAAAAGAAAAGAAAAAAGATAGTTTAAGATACAGATTATATATTTTTTTCACCTTGCTGAAGAGGGTATCCCACTATAGCTTCCAGTGAACAGTTTTTGCATAGTTTGTACCATTTCAATAACCTGCAAAATTGGTGAACAAAAAATGAGTGTGCACACCAATGGTAATGTTCCTTCTATCATAGCACTTTTCAAACAGCCATCTGTCTCCAGTTTGTGATTAATGGCTGGCAAAATCTAAGCTAGAAACAGAATAAAAGTCTGTAAAGAAGTGAAGTGGTGATAAAGGAGTGTGTGTGTGTGTGTGTGTGTGTGTGTACGGGCATACATGCATGTGTGTGTGCAGAATGTCAAATTAAGTACATTTGCTTTGGGCTGTTATTCAACCATTAAGCAATAAACATTGCATGTTTAATTTAGGCTCTCCCCCACTAAGTACCACATGAAGAACTGCAATAATAACTCTTCCCCCAACCATATCAGCACAAAGCTAAACAGTCACAAAAACAGAAGATGCCCACCTCCCTTATGCATCTTTCTTTTTCTCCTCTATTTTATTTCCCTTCAAAGCCAAGTATAAATAAATACAGCTAGCTTTAAAAGTGGTTGAAAATGCTGGTTTTCGTTTAGCCTAAAGCCGGACAGATTTCCAAACTCCTCAAGCAACTCTATAACTTTACCGATACTCACTACTGGTTCTCCTAACGATATCACCAAATCATCGGCATATGCTTTTAGTTTATATTCTTTGTCCCCTACTCTAATTCCCTTTATTTCGGGGGTTTCCCTGATCTTATTTGTTATCACTTCCAGTACCATAATAAATAGGAGGGGGGATAAAGGGCAGCCCTGCCTTGTACCCTTCGAGATCACAAATGAGCTAGTTAAATTGTTATTAATAATTAGTTTGGCCCTTTGTTCTGCGTAAATCGCCTTTATACCCTCCAAAAAGGGCCCCTCTATACCAACCCTCTCCATACCTTTTAGTAGAAACCTCCACGACACATTATCAAATGCCTTTTCGGCATCAATGAAAATTAGGGCTGCGGGGACATCGATCTTAAATTCCAGGTACTCCATAATATTTATTATATGTCTTACATTGTCCTTTAAATGCCTGTTAGGGAGAAATCCTGTTTGGTCTTTATGGATAGATTTCGATAGATATTCTTTAAGCCTGTTTGCCATTATTCCTGCAAATATTTTATAATCATTATTGAGTAGTGATATCGGCCTATAGTTTCTTATGTCCAGCTTATCCAGATCTGATTTGGGGATTAACGTGATGTGCGCCTCTTTCCAAGAGTCAGGCACCGAACCTCCTTGTAGGATATTATTTATTACTTTGCAGAGAACCGGGACCAGATAATCTTCTAAGACTTTGTAGTACTTTTGGGATAGCCCATCAGGGCCTGGTGCTTTCCCTGATTTCATCCTCTTAATTATTTCCTTGATCTCGTCAACCGTTATTGGTTTGTTTAAGTAGTTTTTCTCCTCATCCGTCAGCTGTTCTTTTCTATTCTTTTCCAAGTACTTATCAATTTCTTCCGTGTCTTCCTCTTCCTTTTTATACAAGTTTTTGTAAAATTGAAGAAACCTTTCCTCTATTTTAGCGGGGTCCTCAAGTATTTGTCCTTCTACTTGGATTTTGTTAATCACGTTCTGTTTTTTCTTTTTTCTAAGTTGCCACGCCAGTAACCGCCCCGTTTTATTCGCAGATTCAAAATACTTTTGCTTCATTGATCTAATTCTCCATTCTACCTCTTGACTTATCAATATCGACTATTGCATCTGCAACATTTTATAGATTTGTTTGGTCCTTTTGTCACTAGGGTTCGTTATTAATTTTTTCTCACATTCCCCCAGTTGCTTGCCTATTTCTTCCCTCTTTGATTCTCTTAATCTCTTTCTGAATGCATTTTGCTGAATAAACAATCCTCTTAGGACCGCCTTACTGGCGTCCCAGACTACATTAATTTTTGTTTCTTTATTCAGGTTCGTTTCAAAATACTCTTTAAGGGTAATCTTAGCCTTTTCAATTATATCCTCATTTTCAAGTAAATATTCATTCAATCTCCATCTATATGGGCCAGATGATTTACATTTTATTTCCAACAGTATTGGATTATGGTCAGAAAGGGTTCTGGGTTGTATTTCACATTTCATTGTTCTTGTTGATAATTCACTTGAAACCCAGATCTGATCGATTCTACCCCAACTCTGATGTGGTTCTGAAAAGTACGTGAATTGTTTCGTTATTGGATTTTTATGCCTCCAGATATCAATTAGGTCCAGATTCTCTTGTAGATTATTAAATGATTTGGGGAGTTTCCCTTGGTTCAATTTCCTCTTTTTCCCATTTCTGTCTAATTCTGGAGATGGTACTCCATTCAGATCTCCAAGCAGAACTAACTTGTGGTTTTCTAGTTCTAATAACATTTGCTCCAGTTTTTTAAAGAAACCTGCTTTCTTTGTATTGGGTGCATATACGGTTACCACATTAAATTTTCCCCCCTGATGGTTAATTTGAACTCCCAGGATTCTGCCTTCATCATCTTTGCAAATCAGTACTGGCTCCCATTTTTCTTTAACATAAATTACTAACCCTCTTTTTTTTCCTACATCCGAATTGATAAACTCTACTCCCAGCTTTTTATTTATCAATATGTGTTTGTGTTTTTTGGCTACGTGTGTTTCTTGCCAGCAGATCACATCATAGTTTTTATTCCTCACAATTTTTTCTAGTTTATTCCTTTTAGATTTTTCATTCAAACCGTTTACATTCCAAGTAAAAAAATTTAAAGACATTCCTCACGATTAAGTCTCTTTATTCAGTCACAATTTTTAAATTTATGTTTTGGGGCTACCGTTCCCAATGCTGACAAAGAACTTAACTAAAGAGCAAAGCAATCTGCTAGAGTTGAAAACAGGAATTAAGGTGGTGAAGAAGGTGAAATACCTGGGCATTTGGATCTCCGTGAAAAATATAAATTTAGTAGAAGACAACTATAAAAAGACCTGGAAGGAGATTAAAAAAGATCTGGACACCTGGGGCAGGTTAAGATTGTCTTGGTCGGGCAGAATGGCTGCAGTTAAAATGAGTATCTCCCAAGGTTGCTATTCCTTTTTCAGAATATTCCGGTGATTAGGGGCACGACAGCATTTAAGGACTGACAGAGAACCCTGTCCAGATTCATTTGGCAGGGCAAGAGAGCAAGAATTAAATTTAAATTACTTACAGACCGTAGTGACAGAGGAGGATTTGCCGTTCCTAATCTGAAACTTTACTATGAGGCCGCGTGTCTGTGTTGGATCAAGGATTGGATTGCCTTGAAAAATGTAGACCTGCTGGATTTGGAGGGATTCGATGCCAGATTTGGCTGGCATGCGTATCTATGGCAAGATAAGGAAAGAGCCCATAAAGGATTCTCCAACCACATATTTAGAGGTGCGCTACTCGAGGTATGGAACAGAAATAAGAAACTTCTAGAAAAAGACACCCCGTGGTGGTTATCACCAGTTGATATTTTGACAATTAAAAAACCTAATATGGAAGGTCAAAGATGGACCTATGAGGATCTATTGGTAAAATCAGATAAAGGGTGGAAGCTCAGACCCTATGAAGAACTGAAATATAAATTAACAACCTGGTTGCAATTTTACCAAATTAACTCCCTATGGAATGAGCATAAAAAAATAGGGATGAGCGAGAAAAAGTCCAGATTTCAGGTGGAAATAATAGAAGGAAACTCCAAACTCCTATCTAAAATGTATAGTCAACTATTAGATTGGGATATGAAGGATGAAGAGGTAAAGGAGGTGATGACCAAATGGGCCATAGACCTTGGTTACAATCTGGACTTCGACAGATGGGAGAAACTCTGGAATAAGGACATGAAATTTACAGCATGTGTTGACCTTCGAGAAAACTTACAAAAAATGATGTACAGGTGGTATCTTACCCCTGTGAAACTGGGGAAAATGTATAAGACGGGGGACAAGTCTTGCTGGAAGTGCAGGGTAAAGGAAGGAGACTTCCACCATATGTGGTGGACCTGCGAAAAAGTGAGAAGGTTTTGGGGACTTATCTATGACGAGCTAAAAAAGATCCTGAGATATACCTTCCCTAAAAAACCCGAAGCCTTTCTTCTAGGGATGGTTGGGAAGGAGATTAGACAAGAAGATCAAACCATGCTTCAATACGCAATGGTAGCAGCCAGGATACTGCTGGCGCAAAACTGGAAAACCCCTAGTATTCCAACCATCAGGGACTGGCAATCCAAATTATTCGAATATATAGAGTTAGCAAGGATGACACAGAAGATCAGGCAGCAGAAAAATGAAAAATTTATTAATGACTGGAGCAAATTTTTTATATATATGGAAACAAACTTAGGAAATATTAAAATTTCAGTGGGCGATACATAAAGTTTGAGAGGTGTAAATAAAGGAGATAAAAATACCCCGTAGGAAGATAATGTGGGATTACAACTCAAGCCGTTTTGAAGGGAAGTCAATCACTGTTGGTGACGGGTGGGTGGGTTCTTTGTTAGTGTTTTTTGGTTGTTGTATTTGTTGGTGAGTTTGGGTCTTGTTTTTTGACGCTGTTTACCTTTGTTTTCCTTTGTTTTTGCTTTGTTTTTTATGTTTTTTCTTTGTGATTTTCTTTTCTCATGAAAAAGAGCTTAATAAAAATAATGGAAAAATGGAAAAAAAAAAAAGATACTGCTGGTTTTCGACACAGGTCTATGTTAAGTGGAATGGGGTGAGATCAATATTTTTCTTTTAGAGTTTTACAGACTCGGGGCTCCTTGAGTGCCAGTTCCTATGCTGTGTACACGCAGGCCATGATTTTGTACAAATTTGTAACAAGTCAGTTGGCACCATCAGTGTATATTCTAGCCTGGAATTCATTAGCAGGAAGCTGTTGTGTTTAGAGACAACTCACACTCCCCAACACACACCGCGCCATTCCCCATGTTACAGAACACACAGGTCGCTGTTCATGAGAGTATTTGCCATGGAAAGTGTCTTGGTTGAAACTGGCCTGCTTCAGACTTACATCTTTTTATGGGTGCATATTAAATATTTTATGTGTACTCATAAAACTGTTAAGCTTTCAGATAAAAGCATCTAAAAACTCAAACTCTATCAAACAGCTATGCATTGCCAGAGAGTTAGAATTAGCCACAGAACAGCAAAGGGTAATAGAATCACAAATTAGTATTTGCCACCATTATCATGTGAAGTAGTGCTCAGCCTTGAGAAATTAAATTCTGTGTTTGTGCCCATGCCACCTCTATCAGCTTGATCTATGCCAGTTTCACAAGCAATTCACTTCCAGGAAGGCTTTTTGGAAGAAAGGGCTTGTCCATATCTGAGCATCATTCAGCTGTTAATCCAACGCCCCCCCCATTTGAATTTGACTGTAGTAGTCCACACCCACATGTATCTACTTTGAGCAGGATTACCACTAGGCGCTGTGGGTTAAACCACAGAGCCTAGGGCTTGCCGATCAGAAGGTCGGTGGTTTGAACCCCCATGACGGGGTGAGCTCCCATTGCTTGGTCCCTGCTCCTGCCGACCTAGCAGTTCAAAAGCACATCAAAGTGCAAGTAGATAAATAGTTACCCCTCTGGCGGGAAGGTAAACGGTGTTTCCGTGTGCTGCTCTGGTTCGCCAGAAGCGGCTTAGTCATGCTGGCCACATGACCTGGAAGCTGTATGCTGGCTCCCTTGGCCAATAAAGAGAGATGAGTGCTGCAACCCCAGAGTCGTCCGCGACTGGACCTAATGGTCAGGGGTCCCTTTACCTTTACCACTAGAAACAACTTCTAGATTCTAGACACCGGTGTCTCACTCCAATGTTCTCTTTGTCTAATTGACTTGATTTGAGGAGAGACTCTTTTCCACCTGCCTTGCTCCAACCTCCAGCCCTAGGAGCCTCTATAAGAGGGCTAACTGGCACTGTTTCCAGAGGAAGAACTGTGCAGAGAGAGAGAGAGAGAGAGACTCTGTTTGCCATCAGGGGGTGGATGGTTTCACCTGTGCTGCCCCACCTCCATCCCAAGGAACCTTCAGAAGGTAGTTGCTGCCACAAACACTATGTGCATGTTTATTTTAATGAGCTGACCGGAATCAAAGATTATGAGTCAGGGAGGGGGGAGAATGTTTGTATGAACTTAACAGTACTTAAGTATAATTTTTGGTTGCTATTTTGTTAATGTTAATATTGTTTCATAGAACATATATTCTGTATTGATTTGTTAATCACATAATAGGACTTTTGCTTTAATTGTGATGTTTAGCTTATTTTTTATTTATTGCATTGTTAACTGTGTTTTATAGATTTCAATTGCTTCACTGATGATTTGTTAATTATTGTATATGATATATGCTGTATTTGTGAGGTTCTATTATGTTCTATCATGTTATGGTTATTTACTGCTTGTAAGTTGCTTTGGGATTCATTTGAATGAAAAGTGGCATAGAAATATAATAAATCAAATCAAATATTTCCCAAATGTCAATCACTCCTATGACTTCATTCATTGGCTGAAACACTGAAAGGGAGGAGCAGGCCAGTTTCTCAGAAAACCAATGAGAAAAGTAGCAGCACATATTGCTTCATACTTCAGGTTCTACAAACACTAGAAACTTCCTGCTTTAGAAAAAAATGAAAGCTAGGAATCTGGGGTTGTGGATTATTTGGTGGGCGAGGGAGGACTCTTCCCTTTATTCCTCTGCAAAGAACAATGCCCACAATTTTTGATGGAATTCCTCTGCCTCATTCAGGACTGCAGCCAATGCATCGATTACAAAGGGAATGCTCAGCTAAAACAGAATTACACTCCTGCAGAGCTGTCAAATGGCCAGTTTTAAAACTGGACTGATGTGGAATGCTGGGTTTTTCTAAAGTACTGCCTATGCACTAAACTCATGTTATTGCTGCTTCTATGGGTAATATCAGATCTAGTTGTGGTTGTTTTTAATTGTCTGTTGATAGCATAGTGCTTTTAACTCACAAAATGATGTACAATCATGTTCATTGTTTGGCCTCGCAATGTTGAGGAAACATTGCTAGTTCTAGTTTCCATCTGACTAATGTGGAACTGAGGCTGGGAAAAGGTAACTTGCAGAAATTCCAGTCAAACCTTAAATCCATCATCTTTATAACAGGACCACACTGCTTCTGGATTCCAATTCCCATCAGCTCAATGGTCAGGAATGATATGTGTTGTAGTCCATCAACATCTGGAGGACTACTATGAAATCACTATGAAAATGCATAAATCAATATATCAAGTGGCTCCAGCAGTAAAAGGCAAGCTTGGTTCACAGACGGCTTATCCAACAGCAAATGTCAGCAACAGTCCTAGTCATCAGATCCACAGAACGTAAGTAATGACTAGTCATTCTCAAGGGAAGATAGTGTAGAGGGAAGAGGGAGAGAACAAGAAGCAGTGCTTAACAGAGATTTGGGGTTCAAGTCTGCTTAGAAGTCAACACTCACAGACCTAGAAACACATACTCTTTAAGTCCAGACGTGCAAAGGCTGATTGGCTACCAGCACTTTGCAAATGGATCAGGATCCCCTCTATTTGAATTCTTTCCATGCAACAGGACTCAGTGCTTGCTCAAATTACACCCTGCCAAGAAGGAAGGTGGTGGCGGCAATTCTGGATCAGCATGAAAGGAAAATGGTCCTTGTCCAAAGAGCTTGGATACTCATTTCATCTTGCAATGTTACACATGAAAATAAACTCTGACAATCAAAATGCAACATAACAAAAGGGGCTAGAGGGGAGGGGAGTGTTAGTGTAGTCCACTGAACCGTAAATGGACACTGTTAAATCTCACCTCAGCCACAAATTTTCTAGTAATTTTAAGGGAAGTCACTGAATACCATCCAGAGACAGAAAGGCACGCTGGACTACAATGCTTACCTCTCTTTTGATTGTGCTTTTCAAACTTGGGATACACAAAAGCATGCTACATTAGGGATATGTTTTTGCAAAAATGTTTATGTTAGGCAAAGTTGCACTCTACATGTTGTTCCCATAATCCAAATGCTCGTTATAGGAAATTCGCTTATGCAAACACGAGGAATTAGTAACCAAACCTTACTATACACACTGCAGATTCAGTTATCCCAGCTGCCAGACCTGTGTGTAGTACTGTAAACAAATAAACAGCTTTTAACAAGCCTTACTTATTTGTGCTTCACTGGCCTGTTGCAAGTGTTTCACCAGAAACCATGGTGGGAGGGGGGATCACACAAATAAGTGAGATTTTTTCCTTCCTTGTTTGCCTTTTACAAGGTTTCAGAGGGTTTTCCTGGGGTTTTCTGTCATTGGGTGGTCAAGATTCTATGGTCGGGAACGCATTATAAATGTCTCCATAGGAATAAATGGAAATCATCAACTCATTATGCAAACATTCACTTAACAAACTATTTTCTGAGAATGCATTGCAGTTGGACAGCAAGACCTGCTGTATGTCACATGCACATTAGGAGAAATGTGAACTTTAATGATGATGAATTCCATGTGGACTTAAAAAGAGAAAGAAAATGCAAACTTATTTGTATATATGGGGATCTGAACTTAAGACTCAAAAAAATGAGAAACGGAGAGAAACCAAAACTGACAGATCTGACCATTCCTAGCTCTACTGCACCTAAGTTGTATATGCAATGGAAGCAGTAGCAGACATTCCTGGACAGGTGAGATATTTGTACTTATCAAACCCAAGCGGACAGTGCACAGTATATTGCTCATCAAAATGCACTGCCCTCCAGACAACCTATCCTAGTTTCCCATCTAAACTGCAGCTGGTGAATACCAACAATGATGCTGATTGGGAAGAAACTGAGGGTGATTTGAATGTGCCCCTGGAGATGTGTTAACAAGAAAAAAATGGGGATGCATTTACAGAGTCTAGAGCTACCTCTTCATGCCACGGTTTTCAGATACGTGCTGTTCATTGTGTGGTATCTTCATCCTCACCCCATTTATCATTACTGCCTCTGGGTGGGATCTGAGGATATTCTGACAAGATTTTCCACAATGCACCAAGGAACTGGCAAACTTTTAAGCTCCTACACACCCCTATTGGCTTTTGAACTGTTTCAGACAAATGCTTTTTAAAATAATGAACAAGGAAAGTAAAGAGGGGGAGAACCTAAAGAGCGGGAAAATAAGGAAAGCTTGAACTTGATAAAAAGAAACCAGTCCGACGTGTAGAAGGGTGGTGTCAACTATAAACACCCAAGAGCTACTAGAATATGGTGAAAATATAGGAAGGATCACCAGAAACAAGGAAGGGACAAGCCTCAAGTCAGTATTTTTATGTTCTCACCTTAATGGTAGGTATGAACAATGGCACCACACATGTTTTTGTAACACACTCAGAATATGCACTTTCTATATTTAGCTGTCAATAACACAAACCACATCAACATATGCAGGGAGTTATCTCTGCATACATATCCCTAGTACACATTTGTTTGTAAAAGGCATAATATTTAGACAGTCACTTGTGAGACTAGTGGCTTAATTTATTCACTTGTACATATGCTTTGTTAGCCCATATACACAGAGAAGATTGTGTTTTGAACAAGTTCATTCTGCAGCATGGAACGTTACATTGCTATTTGTTGTATTATAACACCTGTTTATAAATGTAAATGATCTTCTTTAAGCAGTAAAGCTATTAATAGGAAATAAAGCTGTATTAAACATAATTGAAGCACAAACCAATGCATATTTTGGAATCACACTGCAGCATAGAATCTCAATATTAGACTACATAAAGTGGTTTGGCAAATGCGTTATTTTAAAGATAACCGTTATGAGAATACATGCATAATAAGAATATATTATAAGCACTACAGTTGCATGAAAGTATACTGAAATATGTGTGAACGTGCATCACTAATCGCGTGAAAAAACTGAAGAGTTCAATAAGGAATTTTCAGAATAATATTTGGGGTTGTCAGAAGCTCTATTCCTTCTGCAGATGCGTGTCTGCCCCAATCTCAATACTTATAGGGCCCATCTCCAAGATCTAATACAGTGGGTTGCTTTGGAACTATGAGAGTACAGTAAGTTTAGCTGAGTCTACCAAGAGCAGGAAAACCAGCTGAAAGCTTTTTCTTTAATCAGGAAGCAGAATGAACTTTGTCCGTATTTGCACCACAATCTTTTCATATGACTTTAAAACCATCATGATTTAAAGATAGCAAATGAGCTTCCTGATTTTCTGTTGATTTTAAATCAGAATCTTGTACAAGCCAAACTTGTTTCCCCTGACCCTTCCACCAAGACTCTTTAATTACTGCCCTGTGATATGTACAGGGTTTGCTTTGTTACAATCTGGAACATTTTTTTAAAAAACACAATAATAATATGGTGCATATTTTGACAGACACCAACAAATCAGACAGAACTGCTGTTTTGAAGGTATACTTTCAACACTGTAAAAATGGTGGTTTGTGGTAAAAATTAGCACACAACTTATAATAAAGAGAAAATAGGGAGGGGTGAAAAAACCTATTAGTGAGCATCACCCAAAGAAACTTCTATAGACATGATCGAGTCATGGCATATCCAGCAAGAACAGAAGAATGTATATTAAAATTTATGCACACTTGGTAATCCATGAAAATAATGCAATTAGTTTATATCTGATCTGCAAAGGAAAGAACACATAACAATAGAAAAGCTTGCAGCCATGACATTGAATACTGTTCCAAGTTTGCTTTCTCTTTAACATAAAAAAAAAATCCAAAACAGCTCCATCCATTCCACACACAGCAGCACGCCAAGTTTGAAGCGTGGGCGCAGAAGCAAAAAGGAAGGGGGAGCTGGCAGGGGTGGCAGAGAGGACACGTATAAGGAGGGGAGGGAAAACGCTGCCAATCAATCATTTATAATTAACAAAAAAATCCAATTGGTGGCTTTAAATAGAGATCAATGTGGTTGCAGGCCGGACGGGCGGATAGCAGAGAAGCATTTCACCTTCGCGTCCGTTTCCCTCGCAAGCTGTCTCACCTACAGATTCGCCATTTGTTTTGTTAACAAAGCTTCAGGGGGTGCCGGGCTCTCATTGAAATTTCATTAATCTAATGGAGTAAAGTCCTATAGAAAAAAAATCAAATTCTCGTTGAGCGAGATGCTACCTGGGAAAGATAACCTCTGGTTGAACTCCCAGACTTCTATTGCTCAGCTATTAGTCTGAGAAATCAGACAGCAACAAGGCTGATTACAGCTAGAGGCCACAACATTTTCCCCCTCACTCTCCCCTCCTCCTCTTTCATCCACCCCCCCCCCCAGCATACTCTTCCTAACTAGCAATTTTTGAGTGCAAGCAGTGGTGCTGGATTCTTCATCGAGAATGGCATGGGGCTCCATGGGGGGGGGGGGGCAGATAGCACAAGCATTCTCAAAGATGGCACTCAGGGGCTCACAAATAGCAAATTGACCCACAAGGATTATAATAAAGGGTGTGGGAGCATGTCCAGGGGGGACAGGAGGGGCGAGGAAGAAACCCATTACTGCAGGGTTCAGTGTTAACTTTCACAGAATGGATGGAAAGGAGCCCATTTCCAATTGGCTATGTTGAAGAGTGGAGCTTTTAAACAGGTGGGAGAGGATCTCTCCGAAAGTCTTCGCCAGAATAAAGGCTTTTTAAAACAGCTGCAATCAGGTAAGCTGCAATTCCTTTGATCCTAACTCTATAAGGAGAATCCGACCGTACTCCAGATCCGAAACCTACACCAGTGATATTTGGGAACGAAGTGCTCAGGGTTCAGAAAATGTTTCCATTTTTTAAAAGTTAGATTCAAACCTTCCACAAGCTAGCACCTTCTGGGATTTTTTCAGGCTTACACACATTAGTGTTTTAAAATTTGAAATGCAGGGTTGTGAGGAGGGACAGGCAGAAAGCCACATGTGAGAGAAACCTAGACCCACCTATTGCCTCAATTGTTTATCAATTCAAGGAATGCAATTTGTTCTTGAAGATGAGTGTGGGTCAGAAATCAAATCCAACCCCCCCCCCCGATGCTACCAGGAATGGAGAGCCTGTGGCCCACCAGATGTTGTTGGCCTACAACTCCCATTATTCCTCACTACTGGCCATGCTGGTTAGGGTTAGGTACAAGTCACAGCTTCCCTATCCCTTGCCCTACAGGAAACTTTCACACAGTTTTCCTTTCCGGTTATCACAAACGAAACTGAGATGGCTGACAGTCTGTTACCCCCACAACTGGCAACACAACTGACTGCGTACGGGAAGCAGAAGGCAGAAACATCTGAAGCAAACCACGCAAACAGTTCATTCTACGGGCAGGCGGCGCCAGAGTGAAGAAGGAAAATCTACCCTGCTATGGTCACAAATGGATTGGAATTCAGCTTCCCTCTCTCCCCTTGCTGAAGAGAACATAATAGGAAAGGGGGAAGCAGGATACTTTAAGACCTTCAGTTTGTCCACTTAGGTATAGGTATGGGAGCCAGAGGCGGATTTAGGGAAGCATAACTGGTTCGGCCACACTGGGCGCAGAGCCTCGGGGGCGCTGCTGGGGATGCTGCAACTATGCTTTAGAATGGAGCGGGGGGGGGGTAAATTTTAGCGCTGCATAGGCACCACTGAAATTTGAGACCCCAAGGTCTGCCACTGTGGGAGTGCACAAAAGACAGCCACAAAATTGTGAGCAGAAGGTCATACTAGAGTTCCCACTATTAGAGAATCCCATTATTATTCCATATTAGAGTGAAACTAGAGTTTAACTCACACTATATGCTTACCTTCTGCACCAGACACACCAATGTGCAACACTTGATTTAAAATACCAAATATTTTAATTTCCCTGCTTAGTGCCGTTTGCCTTTGGTGTACAAATGAAATTGACAGTCATACAGCCTCAATCACCTGGAAGGGGAAGACAGAGCAGGAAGGCAATCCAGCAATGGGGAGACAAGAAAATTCTAGAGAATAGGTGAGCAGAGCATAGAACATTAAGATATTCAGGTCCTTTCTGGCTCTTTGGTTCTAAAAACAGATGGAGAAACATCATAGGAAACTTGAAAGCTTATAAAGTCTGCCACAGCAGCAACAAAAGAATAAGCAGAACTCAAGGGAATAAGGCAATGGTATCATCTTAACTCTGCATTCAGGAGCTAGGGCTGCAATCTTGTAATACTTACTTGGGACTAGGAATGGACACATCTGTCCATTTTTGGTTTATCTCCATTTCTCCTTTCCTAAGTATAAATTAAGATCTCCACATTTCGGCAGCAGTTTGCAATTAAAAAAAAAAAACATACAAACTCTCATGTACATCAGTGTTTTAGTGCAAATTTCTCCTTACACTTTTTTGTATAGTTTTGACTAAGATACAAATTTTTGCAGTTTCCACTTCCATAATGCACTTTTGCACAGTATTTTCACTAATGTATGCATTTTTTTTGCTTACTTTCCCCTAATATAAGCATTTTCGTACACATTGGTTGGTTGGAGAACTGCATCAAAAAATTCGGAGAAGTCTCAAAATTTGTACAAGTACAAAATCTGGTGAACATTTAAGTACTGGTGTGTACATAAGCCTGAGAGGTGCAGATCAAGCAATTTGTACTGGATTTTGCACAGACTGAATTCTTCAAGAACCCTAATGAAGCATTAGCTTACCTTCATATACACTGGTGGCAACAAGGTGAGCAAAGAAGAGTAGCTGAAGATCCTTTCTATGCTTTCTAAATTGTTCTATGCTAGATCAATTTACAGTGCAAATCTATGAATGTCTACATGGAAGTGTTACTTAGTCCCAAGTACAGATAGGGGATAAATTCTATTTTGTTTGCGTTTTAATGATAACATACATAATTTCCACTTCTCAAACTATCATTTAAGTATGATTAGAAATGCAGATAGCAGAATGCACTTCATTCTACAGGCTATTCACTCATTATGAGAATTGGCTTCTAGGACACAACATTCAAGGTACTAGCTCATATCTATAAAACCCTGGCCTTTTAGGCCCCATATACTTTATGGAACATATCTATCCTTATGAGTTTCCTCCATTCCCAACCATCTTCTACAACAGGCTGGTGCCCTCCAGTTGTTCTGGACTGCAACTCCCATCCACTCTAGCTATATCCAGCTAGCATGACTTACAACCATGGGACTGTAGTCCAAAACATTTGGACATCACCAGGTTGGGTAAAGCTGCTTTATAATGGCCTTGTTAGAGAAGCCCTGCTAAAGGGTGCCACCTGTTATATAACTATAGTTGTCAAGAGGATGTAGTATAGCCACCTCAGTCATGGCCTTTAAACTGTGATCTTTTCCTGTAATGTTTGTCTGAGCTGAAGCTGGAAAATTTATAAAATGTTTCTTTTAAAGCAGATTTTCATAGTTTTTTACATCTATATGACCTGGTTTTAAGGTCACTTTTACTATGTTTGTTTCAAACATGTGTATTTTTGCCCCAACTGAAAATCTAAACAGGCTTCTGGTGATACAGGGTATGTGTTTGTAAACAGACAAATTCATGCTCCCACTATCCAGCAAGCTTTGTTGAAGCACTCATTTCCCCATTACAGTGGTACCTCGGGTTAAGTACCGTATTTTTCGCTCTATAAGATGTACCAGACCACAAGACGCACCTAGTTTTTGGAGGAGGAAACAAGAAAAAAAATATTCTGAATCTCAGAAGCCAGAACAACAAGAGGGATCGCTGCGCAGTGAAAGCAGCAATCCCTCTTGCTGTTCTGGCTTCTGGGATAGCTGCGCAGCCTGCATTCGCTCCATAAGACGCACACACATTTCCCCTTACTTTTTAGGAGGGAAAAAGTGAGTCTTTTAGAGCAAAAAATACGGTACTTAATTTGTTCCAGAGGTCCGTTCTTAACCTGAAACTGTTCTTAACCTGAAACACCACTTTAGCTAATGGGGCCTCCCGCTGCTGCCATGCCACCGGAGCACAATTTCTGTTCTCATCCTGAAGCAAAGTTCTTAACCCGAGGTACTATTTCTGAGTTAGCGCAGTCTGTAACCTGAAACGTATGTAACCTGAAGCGTATGTAACCCGCAGTACCACTGTATACCACAAGAACCAGTTCCAATTACATTTTGGGGCTCCAAGTTTCATTAAAATGAGCTTTGGCACTCTCAGGCTCAGGATATCAAGTCTTCTGCCCCATGCCCCTCAGCAAGATAGTGTGGTTTCCCCTAAGCCACATGCACTTCAGTTTAGGAGGCAGATTTTCCAGGCTAGAAAATGTTGTCCTGGCATGCCCAGAAAATTAAATTCTGAGCGCCTGTTTCTTCATACAAAAAAAAGTGATTGCTTAAGGTCTGGACCTCTCTTGTGCTGCACTAAGAAAGGAAGAAAAAATAAGGATTAGGAATACCCAAATACAGGGAAAAGCGCAGAGTTCATTAGGAAGGAGGATCCACTGCTCCTTAGCACAGAACCTGGGAGGCAACACCAAACAGAGAAACGAATGAGACTGTTTGTGAGTAAGACTGTTTTTTTCATTCTCTTTTTCTTTCTGTCTCCCCCTCCTTCTCTCTCTCTCTCTCACACACACACAGGCGCGTACACATACATATGAGTCTTTAGGGATTTGCATGAACTTTTGAACCAGAGACTCAAAGACAGGGCCCAGCCTGTTCCCACTTTAATAAACAATTTTTTTTCTTCAATTAATTAAGGTTTGGAAAGAAAAAAATAGCAGAAGCGAAGTAATTTAGCATGCAGCGCATACGTTACAGATGGATCCCACCTTTGGATGCTTATTAAATCTATGCATGATTGCACTGGGAGAAAATTAATTGCATTGTTTTTCACAATTCAAGATGGCTTTGCAAAACAGCAAAGAAAATGATGCAAAACTCTAGACTTTTTTTAGTTTCTTTTTTTAAAAAAACCTTTACAAACACCAACAGACTTTTCAGAGATATTTTGTTTCAATTAGTTCCCAGATGCCATAGGAAGAGGACAGACAGCTTCTAAATATGAGTAAAGGTTTTATAAGACTCCAGTTGGAGTAAAATTGAGACACTAATATAAAACCATCCTACAAAATCGCATCTTTGCTTCCTCTTCAAAACGACCCCCCTCCCCACACACAAAAGTCTCGCTCAGCAATTTCAGAACCATTCAATACTAGAAAGAGTTTTATTTGCCATGATTGAAAAGTTACAGGATCAGAGAAGAGCCCTGGAACACAGGAAGCTGTTTACAACGACTAGCAACTAGCGATGGTTCTCTAAGCTTTCAGGCAAGAATCTTTCTTAGTCCTACCTGGAGAAACCAGAGATTGCTCCTGAGACCTTTTGTATGCAAATCATGCGCTCTACTCATGAGCTACGGTCCTTCCCTGTAAGTGGCTTTATCCTGAGGCAAGGTGAGGTGACTGCCCCCAGGTAGTGCTGTTCGGGTGCCGCCAAGGGCAGCAGAATGGGAGACTAACGAAAGGGTAACAACCTAGCAGGTGTTCTCCTGCACAAGCTCTAATGAAATGAAAGAGATTAATAGATTAATAGGCTAATGTTTATTTCTACTCCTTTTCATAAAATGAAAGTGAGATAATCTGATTGTTACATCAGTGCCTAGACATGGTAATGAACTGGATGAGAGCCAATAAGTGTGAAACGCAGTCGAGATAAAACTGAAATACTATTAGTAGTTGGTTCATCTGCTCAGGTGGTGTTCAACCTGTTCTACAGGGGGACCCCCTCTAAAGCAGGGTTGGCAAGTTTTACCTCGCCTGGGCCGGTTCACTCCAGCGGAGATCCCTCTGTGGGCCAGATCGCGCCTGCGCCAGCCCACAATTTACGGCGTCTGCACAGACACGATTTCTGGTGCCTGTACAGACATGATTTTTTGCATCTGTGCATGCGCAGACACGATTTCCAGCACTGTGGAAGGGAGTCTCCGTGCCGCGCCAGTTTAGCACAGTATGCGGGGACTTGCTGAGCAGGCGGCTTGGTTCAGGAGCGGCTCATGGGCTGGTTAAACAACCCCCGTGGGCCACTTGTGGCCCATGGGTCTTAGGTTGCCGACTTCTGCTCTAAAGCATCAAGTTCACAGTCTAGTCTCGAGTGCTCAGTGATCCACCTTTGCTACTAGAGGCACAAAAGGAAGGAAGGGCAACAGCATCCTTTGCCAGTTTAGATTAGCAATGCATTGTACACAGGTCTGCCTTTGAAAATGGTTCAGAAGCTTCAGTAAGTTCAAAATATGACTGTGAGACTACTACCTGGGTCTAGGTGACATGAGTAGATCACAACAGTGCTCTGTCATCTTCATTGCCCTCCTCCACTGCCAAGCCCAATTCAAGGTGCTGGGTTTTGACTTTTAAGACCGTTCAATAACTTTGGCTCAGCAAACCTCTTTCCACATGTACCTACCCAGCTCTTCTTCAGGGGCTCTTCTTCAAGTGTCCCTACTAAGTGAGACGCAACAGATGGCTAGAGGAATAAAAGGCCTTTCCAATGGTAGCTCCTTGGCTATTAGTGTGCCCTCCCTAAAGAAGTTCACTTGGCACCTTTTATGCTGTATTAGGCTTCTAATACATTTTAATTCTTATTTCTTGACCTGAGAGCCACCTGAGAACTCTGTTATAGGGCAGACTAGAAATACTATAAATTAGAGTAGGGAACTCCAGGTGTTGTTGGACTCTAACTCCCATGAACCCCAGCTAGCATATGCAAATACTCAAGCATGATGGGACTGTAGCAACATCTAGGGATCTGCAGGTTCCCCATACTTGCTTGCAAATAAATAAGTATTAAGGTAAAGGTACCCCTGCCTGTACAGGCCAGTCGTGTCCGACTCTAGGGTTGCACGCTCATCTCGCTCAAGAGGCCGGGAGCCAGCGCTGTCCGGAGACACTTCCGGGTCACGTGGCCAGCGTGACTAAGCAGCATCTGGCGAGCCAGCACCAGCGCAGCACACGGAAACGCCATTTACCTTCCCGCTATAAAGCGGTACCTATTTATCTACTTGCACTTAGGGGTGCTTTCGAACTGGTAGGTTGGCAGGAGCTGGGACCGAACGACAGGAGCTCACCCCGCCGCGAGGATTCGAACTGCCGACCTTGCGATCAGCAAGTCCTAGGCACTGAGGTTTTACCCACAGCGCCACCCGCGTCTCATTAGCCCAATCAATTAAAAAACAAGCTTTTGAGTTATACAGAATTCATTTTACCACCTCTCACCCCCAACTTACTTGATGATCTGTGACAAGCTACAATCTTCCAGCCTCAGCAGTTCAGTTCATCAACAATATGGATTTAATAACTCTCACCTACCTTATGGGGTTATTGTAAGGAATGCCAAGATAACATACAGGCAATCTTTTGAATGCTTTGAAAGTAATATTAATTGGATATTATTATCATCAATTTGTTGTTGTTGTTGTTGTTGCTTAGGCTGCAGTATTTAGGAGAAACATAAAAACTGATGTTGCATTCTATAACTGGTGTTTACGAAGCCTTGTCTATTGCTTTTGGGGATAAATAACTGGACACATTACCGTGTTTTACAGAAGTCTCCTGTTAAATATTCTTTGGGAATGAGCAAGAAACAAAACCCATGGAAAAGTGTGTGCCATGTTACAAACAAAAGATGTATAAACTCAAGAAGTCTACTTTCCCCCTCATTATCTCTCCCCACGTTCCTCCCCGCCCCCATGCCCCTGGTCTTAGGAGTTTGTAGATTAATTGTAAACTCACCCAGACTGCCCCCCAAATGACCTCATGCCGAACTTGAAAGGCCCACACGTTTTTCTAAACGGGGCAAAAAGAGTCATTTGTTTTCCCGAACACACTTCCAGGTTCTTTCAAAAACAGATCCTTTCCATGAACATATCCCGCCTTTACACAAGCCAGCTTTAAACCATGAGAACCTCTTGCTCTCAAGCTGAACAGAGACGACCCCAGGGTATCTTCAACCTAAACCCTGAAAACAGACTTGAACCTGCACCTCAGTGAGACCAGAGTAACAAAACCTTGATTTTTTAGCACTCAAGAAAGATGTAAAGGATATGGAGACCAGAGGCCTCTCGAATATAAATTGCCTTCTACAGTGCCTTCATAAATGACAATAATAGTGTTCCCACCACCACTGCTGCCAGGAACCACGTCAAAGACTGTGTTTCTTATCATGCACCTGCATCCTACTTGATAAATAGGGGACATATAGCATTTAGGAACATGTTTTTAAAAAACAAAACAAAACAAAAAAACAGCTTACATTTGAAGCAGTGAACTCCTGTCTGGCACAACAGCTCCATGCAATGTTTCACTTTTGGGGGAGACTTGTGTCTTTGGTGAGTATTGTGAAAAGCAAACCAGCAGCTACTAATACCACACACTTTATGCAAAGATAACAGATACTCTTAATGAGAACACTACATCCTAAGGGACATTTGTATGATTTAAGTTCATGCACTTTTCCTGTTTTTGCAAACAGACCTAGAGTTAGTTGCACTTACTGTATGTTTCATAAAAATCAATAGAGCCTAAGTACTAACTAAGGGTCAAACTAGACACGTGCTTAGATATGCAGCTAGCATCTACTTAACTTGTTTTTCCTTAACCTATTGAAGGGAAGGGGGAGCATGATGCTCAGTGTGAAAGAAGAGTGTGGGAGGCTTTTAACTCTTCCACCAATATTGGAATGGAGATCCTTTACACACAGACACACAGGCAGACCTCAACAGCCTCCATCTAGAAAATGGCAGGTATGTTATTTCTAAGAGCACAAAAATATGCATTTAAGCATGGGTTGAAACGACATACCAGAAACTGGTTCAAGGGTATTTAATGAGATCAATCTTCTTAAATGCAGACTCCGGGAAATACATGTTTCCAGTTGTTGTTCTTAAAGAAAGAACAAAATTCTAGACCTCAAAAGGGGGCGGACCCCCTAACTTAGGGAACTTACTGAGACCTGTATGACCTTTATGAATCTGCTATATATTAGAATCTCAGAAATGTTCTGCATAGGAAATCAATGCCTTGTTCCCAGAACAATTCCCACATGCCCCAAATATAGGCACTGGGTCCTCTCTTTCTGTGAAAGCAGAAATAAGCAAGCAGCCTTTTGTAGCTCTTGTGGCTCTCTGAAACAAATTAAAATTACAATGGCAGCACCTCCTAAAGACTCACAAGTGGGTGCCAATGAGTACCTGTTGGATTTGGATGTGAGAGAGGCATAGGTCTAAACCTCTGCTAAGACATGAAGATCACTGGGTAGCCTTGTAAAAGTTGATGTCTCCTAGTCTATTTCATAAGGTTTTTGTGACGACAGGATAGATAAGAATGACAAAACTCTCTATATGCTGGAACATGCTACAGACATGAATAATTACCCAAAGAAGTTTCCCATTCCAGGCTGTATGAATTCCACAAGTGTGTTGCACTTATTGTACACTGCCCTGAGAACCCTTGGATGAAGGGCAGTCTAGACAATCAAATAATAAACAAACATACAAAATATGACACTGAGCAGATATCTGTATCCTGTAAATCTTACCTATTTTTTTAAAGAAAAAGGCAAATTTCTAGTCCTTATGTTTGCAAAGACTGAGAGTGTGAGAAATCTGATAAAACAAAAGAGAGGCTTGACAGACTTTCCACTAGGCAAGGGCTGGTGTGGAAGAGAAACAGTGTGCTTCATAGTTGTTTTCCCTTTCCCATGAATAGTAGAAGCATATGTTGTGTTCCAAGCAAAGGGATTTCCTACAAATTTGCTTGTTCTATTTAATTGATACAACGCACAGAAATCAGCGTTTCATTATTTTTTAGTGTTGAATCATATCTTGCTCACTTGAGGCACTCTTTAAGCTTAAAAGGGTACATAAGTGAATTCACACATGCACCCTATAATTGAATGACTGAAGTATTAAGTGCTGATTGGCATACATGACACAAACATCAGAGGTCAAACACCAGAGAGCTTTCACACAACCACAACCACTACCCACTGTAAGAGGAAAGTCAAACATTCAGCTGAGCATCACCCAACAAAGTTTATGCATTTGTGAACAAGCCCTCAAAGGTTATATGATAAATTCCACTTTTTAAAAGAACTGCATCCAGTTTAAACTGCTTTAATCCACCGCTCTTAGATGGGAGAGAAATTTGACACAGTTCGCTTTTTTTTTGCACTTCCTGAAACAACCCACAACCTGAAATGCAGCTATCCTTCAAAATCTGCACGTCTCTGAATTTTGTGAACTAATTCGCCCACAAAAAAAGTGTTAGCATAGATCGTCCATTAAAATGCATATACTAGTAAAAACAACACAAAGAAAGACACTAAATGACCCTACACTAAATCATCTGATGCCCTCTTCTAGGTGCCCCCTCTGAGAAAGTTCAGAGGGTTGAGATGAAGGAGCCTTTTCAGTTGTGACTCCGGCATGGAATGTTCTTGTCAGTGACGCTCATCCCCACTTCTACTTGCCCTGCCACTTTCCCCCAGAAAAAGCAGTTGTTTGTCATTGAATCAGAGCAAATCTCAATTGGGTTATATCCAAATTGATGTTTGCTCCAATTTAGCACTAAAGAGCAGGTTTTCCAAGGGAAAGTGGCAGGGCAAAGGCAAAACTGCTTAGATCTATGCCTAGATAGCATGCAAGAAGCAGAAAACTGCTCAGACCAATACTTTCTAAAAACAGGACAAGTGGAAGTGCGCATAAGTCCCAAGTGCTTACATTAACATCTTTACAACACCAGGTTAAACCTACCCCTTCTAGCAGGCATTTGACAAAATATGATGTGTTAGTTATCTCAGTCCAGATACTGTGATGCTCTTTTTTTATGTTATATATTAGTCCTGTGGGGACTGTTTATTATTATTATTAATTGTTGATGGTTATACTGATTTTAAAATTTTGAACACCCTACTTTTCTGTGAGTCACTTTAGAGGCAATTTGTATGAGACTAATAATAACAATAGCAATAATAATGAAAATGACAATAGCAATTATATAAGAGCAATTCTTCTTACTTGCAAGAATGTTTATATTAGGGAAAATTAAATTGAAATGCGTTTATTAGGAGAAATACATACTAAGATGCTGATGAATTTTCATGAAAATATTTTTTTTTAAATCACAAATTGTGGTGGTGAACTGAACGTAAAATTGGAAAATGAGAAACTGAAAGAAACCACAATTGACAGATTCACCCATTCCTAGTAGTTCTAAGCTTGTGTTCTCCTACGCCAAGGGTTGCCAGTGTGGCACCCATAGGTGTCAGTGTGCCCACCAGTCCTTCCCATAGCATCCACGAAAAGTCTCAGTAAATATCTCCTCAAATATCCACAGTACATGCTTCCTCTTCCTGCTCAGTTCCTGCTTGCACCACCTCAGTCTTTCCAACATTAAACACACCCAATTAACATGCACACATTTGATTGGATGCCTAGATTGGACATGCACCCTCTCCTCTGTTCTGAACAAAGGAGAGGCGCAGACAGCTTCTCTCTGTGAGCTTGTGTGGCAGAACCTGGTGTAGGAGTCTTTTTCCCTATTGATGGGGCAGCTAAACATGCCCACTCTGATTCTGTCTCTTTTTCTGCTCTTATAGATGTGGCAGCTATTATGGCACACCCCCCACAGCAGCCACTTCGTCTTATGCAATTCCCTCAGGACAGCCATTTTGTGCTATGCTACACGCTGCATGGCAGATATTTTGTAATATGCCACGCCTCTAGGGGAGCTATTTTGTGACTTGCACCCATGGCACTTCCTCAAAATTCCAAATGTGTCCACTGACCCAAAAAGGTTGATGACTGCTGCCCTGCACTAAGAGGCTATCTTCATATTGTGAGTGAAAGTGAGTATCTGCTTTGGGAACAGGAAACTTAAGAAGTAGCCATGAGAAAGGTGTTTAACCCATTTTATGCCAGCCATTTCCTCATTCCAAATCTTATGCCCCAGTGACCTTTCCTGTTATATGGCCCCCAAAGCAGGTTTGGGAAAATGTGTTTGGAGCGGCAAAACCGCAGGCCAAGTAAAGTTTCAGCACCCTCCTGACTCTTTCTCTGCATTAAATTTCCTCCTCGTAAAGTGACTTTTCATTTAAAAAATGGAGTTCACACATAGCACATAGTTAATCCACTACGACAAGTCAGTCCACTGAAAAATGACATCTTAACAGCACTAAAAATAATAAAAACCTTAAATGTACATGACATTTTGAGTGTTCAAAGCACGTCACATATATTAGCTCAGTAATCCTTACAAAAACCTTGTAATGTAGATCTGTATTATTATCACCCTATTGCAAATTGAGAGAATATTATAGCAAGTTCATGGCTGAAGTGAGTTGTCAACCAAGTGGTTTCAAGGTTAACACCCTAACCTGAACCACTACACCACTCCCTGCCCATCATTTTTAGTATGGCATGGTGATTCTACTGAAGGAAGGAAGAACCTGCTTGTGCTCACCTTTGGGAGAGGGAGGGGATTGGGTTTTTTTGCACATGCCCAAATGAACGCTAATTTAAAGTATTTGCAAATCCCAGTTTTGAGTTCTGGCATTCGGAAAAGGTTCCATGACCTAAGCTCTAATAAATTCTGGCTTGAAACTCATCCCTCTTTAAAACTGCAGGTCTCAGTTCAGGCATCCTCCTCTCCTATAGCTGTTCAAAGTTATGCGCATGCTGGAAGCATTATGTAGAAATTATGTAGAAACAGTGCCACAGAGAATAACAGAAATGTCTCTTATTCCTGAATAATAGAGCTGTGGCAAAAGTGACCATCTTAGCTGAGCTAAACATAAGCTCCCCTGCTTTGTCTCATGGAATTCCAAAGTGGTCTAAAGAAGGTCTGAGAATATATTTGGTATTCGGATTTTGAGGAGCGGAAAGGAGGACGAGGGAAGGCAGAGGGAAAGATGGGGGTATGCTGCTTTCGGTTGCCATGGCTGCCCAGCGTGCCTTCTAGACTTGGCTTGTACCAGCAGAGTTCAGACGGGTCAGCGTGTGACCGGCTCAAAACCCCTGAGGTTAAAAGTTCAAGCAGCGATGGAAAAACCAATATGTCTGCAGGGAGGGGTATGCTGTACAATATATTTCAATTTACATCAAACCATGCATATAAAATTTAGATAAATTCTATTCAGATCTCATGCGGTTTGACACACAAGTCTATGCAACCAGATGTCCGGGAATGGGGGAGGGGGAAAGCCCAGGATGTTCCTATTAGGCTTTAGAACCGGGGGGGGGGGGGCATAAGGGTGCATTTAAATACATCAACTCATGTATGATTGTTATTTAAAAACAAAACAGAAATACCAATTATGTATCTAGGATTCTTCTTTAACTGATTACAAGGAGCAAATGCAACCGCAACTTGTTAAAAACATCTAAAACATTGTTGCATCATTCCAATCCCCCCTTGTCTCCCCCCTCGATCTTTTGTAATTTCCCGAGGCCTTGCAATTCACATTCTGTCACATTAAGATAATGAGTATTTACAACTGGAGCTCCATCTCTTTTGTCGTTCCAGCTCCTATTTATACACCATGCCATTTTCTCTCAGTTTATAGTGACTGATCATTTTGATTTATATTTGGATTCACCCCCACCCGCCACGCACACTCTCCACCCCAACCAACCTTTGTGCACCCCCTGTCCTCTATTGCTGTTTTCTCTCCTTGATATCCAACCTTCATAATCTCCCACAAAAAAACCTTCAATAAGACTAAATTGCTGGATGCAAAAACAGCCACAAGATGGCTCCCTGTACCCCTTTCCTCTAGCTTCAAACTGCAAATTTGCCATGGCTAAGTTCTCTGGGACAATAACAATGGGAGGGTCCAACTGTGATCCATAAACGCCATGTATTTTCATTGAGGACTAAATGGACCACAACGTATCCATCGGTGCAGTAAGCCAGAATGCAATACTGAACCAAAAAGAACACAGATCAACCGCAGCATTCCTGTCACTAACTTTCCCCATAAGCACATTTTTTCTAGATAGCAGTATATATTCTTTTATTTGCTGCTTTTAAGTAATTAGGGGGGAAATGAAATGGTCTAGAATCATGGAACTGAAAAGAACCAAAGGGTCATCTATTCCAGCTCGACTTGCACGAGACAGGTCTTCATATCTTCCCCCTCCTCTTCACCCACCCCACAGTAACACAATATAAGCCCCCACAACTGAGTCCTCTTCTCCATTTCATCCTCACAAGGCTGTGAGGTAGGTAAGGCTAAGAGATGGTAAGTAGCCCAAGGTCACTCAGTGAGCTTCATAACTGAGTGGGGATTCGAACCCCGGTCTCCCAGGTCCTAGTCCAATGCTCTAACCATTACACCACACTGGCCTTCCCTAACCTGGTGCCTCTCAGAAGCTGTTGGACTCCAACTACCATTGGCCCCAGCCACCATGGCCAGTGGTCAGGAATGATGGGAGGTATAGCACGACAACATCTGGAGTGCCACAGGCTACCTATCCTTGCTACATCTGGACTTTGTCCCTTCATTCTGCAGATGGGGATTCACATGGCTGGATACTCCTCCATACAAAAGAAAAAGTCCCTGCATACCTGGGCAAAAGCTAGACTAGAATTCTTCCCCAACATCTGATTTTCCACATGAAGTGATTTCTTAAATTGGAAAGTATAGAAGAGCATTTAGTCATGTGAGCCCAGGCCTACAGCCCAGACACAGGTAAATCACAGTTGGCTCTCCCCTTAGTCTAATCTGGTGCCCTCCAGATGTCTTGAGTTCCATTAGCCAGCATGGCCAATGATCAGGGATCATCAGTATGCAGAAGATATAGAAAACCAAAGAACCTGCAGCAGAGCTTGGGAAAAGCAAAGACGAAACTATGCTCCTTATAGGTAACATAGGACTCTTTCGGCATTGGCTTCAATATTATGGATTATTTTACAAAGGAAGGCTCAGCTATACCCTAGACCAGTGGTGGCCAAACTTGGCACTCCAGCTGTTTTTGGACTACAACTCCCATCATCCCTAGCTAACAGGACCAGTAGTCAGGGATGATGGGAACTGTAGTCCCAAAACAACTGGAGGGCCAAGTTTGGTCACCACTGCCCTAGGCCATGGGTGAGGAATCTCACCCACCCACTCAGAAAAGCAGCACTTTTAGGACAGCTCCTGGTCCTGTTTCAGCTGAAACACAGGACCAGGAGCTGGCTTAAAACACTTCTCAAAAGCACTCTTTGAAGCAGCTCATGCACTTCTCCTACAAGTGGGTGGGAGGCAGCAGGAGAGAGGATGGGGGAGACTCTTCTCACTCACCCTGCTGCTGCTGCTACTGCTGCTCATATAAGAATACATGAGTACTGATCGTAAAGGCGGCAAGGGTTGCCAAGGCCATTACAAGCCTCCCCTCCTTTAAGTCCCCAAAGATTGAGGACTTAAATGGGAATTGGGAAGAATTGCAAAAACTTTTCCAAGTCTCCTCCCCTCCCCTTTTAAGTTCCCAATCTCTCTCTGATCTTGAAGGAGGTGGGGGGGGGGAGCTCACAAAGATTTGCAAGTCTCCTATCCCCAACTTTAAGATCAGAGCGAAAAAGATTTTGACAGGTGGGTGGCCCTGCCAACCTATAAAATTTGGTTTGCAAGGCAGATGCTGGTAAGGACATGGCCCATGAAGCCAAAATGGATCCCCACCCTTGTCCTAAACCAAGGGTGGAAAACTGACCATGCTGACTAGCGCTGCTGGGTGCTAAAGACCCAAGTAAATCTGGAGAGTCACAGGCTCACCAATCATGACCTGAAAGTTTTGTTAATAGATAGTTGTCCAATCTTCTTCTGAAGATCTCCAATTCTTCACCCTGTTTGAATATGGCTCTCCAGGATGATGATGATGATGATGATGATTTCATAAAATTTATACACTACTTGATTGTATAAAACCTCAAAGCAGTTTACAAAGAGATAAAACAAGAAAACCAAGAAAAATTCACACCCGTACATCAAAACATACAAAAGATAAAATACTAAAACAGATCAAAATTACCTCAAGAGGGTAACTGTATGTATGAAATAGCTGGTTAGGGCTATTTATTCTTGTTTTGGGGATTGCACTTGCAACTTCAGAAAAATAATTTTAACTTCCATTCAGTTTTTAGCCTTACTGCAGCGAAGACTGAATAATTTTACACCTACGTCTGGTGAAGGGAGAGTTCTGCATAGACTTCTTACCCCCACTGATGCTAAGTAGGCATTTGTCTGTGGACAGAAGTAGAGGTGTGCATGTCAGACCCCGTTCCAACATCACCATGCAACTCAACCCTGAACTTTCCATGTTGACCAGAGAAGACCTGCAGTGGGCTTTTCCATGCATTTGCTTGAATGCAATCAGGGACCCTGCTTTATCAGGGTGCCCAATTACCCAGAGAGTTCTATTCGCAATCAAGCATGCCCAAGTAAAAGCCCCCTGTAGACCTTCCTTGCTAACACAAAAAGTTTGAAGACTGCATGGATAGGACAGGTATGCACAGAGATGTTGGAAGCAAGGCATGCATGCACACCTGCTCCTATCCACAGTTTGAATGTTGTATCTTCAGAAAATGCCTGAATGTGCCTAGAATAAGTAAAACTTGCACATTTGTAGAATGTTGCACAATTCAGTTTTCTATAACTGAGTGTTCTTGCATGGGAGTTTTTAAAGGAATAGAATGCACATGTTGACATCTTATCTAAGGCTGCACCAAATATTCTTCATTTTCAATATGAAAAGAGCTTTCAGAGGACCTGAAACATATCTTCCTCCCCAAATAACTCCCCCAAACTTAATTCTTCATTGGCTACAGCTGTCCACAGCCCAGGTCAGCTGTTGCTTTAGTGCCATTTTATTTTTTTAAAATTAGCCTTTTCCTAATTCCCAGCGCCTGCCAACCTAGCAGTTCGAAAGCACCTCCGGGTGCAAGTAGATAAATAGGGACCGCTTACCAGCAGGAAGGTAAACAGCGTTTCCGTGTGCGGCTCTGGCTCGCCAGAGCAGCGATGTCACGCTGGCCACGTGACCCGGAAGTGTCTCCGGACAGCGCTGGCCCCTGGCCTCTTAAGTGAGATGGGCGCACAACCCCAGAGTCTGTCAAGACTGGCCCGTATGGGCAGGGGTACCTTTACCTTTTTAATTACAGTGATGTCGTGTCAGCAATCATATTTGAAAACATAACGATATAATTAAGGTACATTCAGATCACCCTTCATCCTGTAGGGTCCAAGGGTGATGAATGAATGACAAAAGTTGAAGAACATTAAACTAAAACAAGTTTAAAACATAGCATCTAACCATTAAAACAGTTCAGCAGCAACTTAACCTCCCCAAAATGTCTGTTTGAAAAGATGTGTTTTACACTGAAACCCAAAATTCGTGTGAGAGAGAAAAAGAAAGAGGTACCTTCAGAGCCACCATACAATAGGCCATATCCACTGATAAGATCACAAAAAGAGCTTCTCCTACAGATCACAAAGCCTAGGTTGGCAGATATGGAGAGAGGCGCTCCTGAATCTTTTAGAGTAATATGTGCTAAAGTCAACACCTTGAATTTGGCCTTGTAATGAATAGGTGGTCAGTGAAACTCCTCTTTACTCAAAATTCTTGCAGTTACATTCTCTACCAGCTGCAGCTACTGCATACTGTTCAGGGATAGCCCCAAGAGGAGCACATTACTGTAGTCAAACCAGGAGATTACCAGGGCACGGATCACTGTGGCCTGGCGTTCTCTGTGCAGCTGACAAACTAACAGGAGTTGGAAAAAAGCACTTCTAGCCATGGAAGTCACCTAGGCCTTGAGTGACAAAGCTGGATCCAAGAATACACCGATGTAGGGGTGAGGGAGAAATTAAATTCAGTTCACATTTAAAAGCCAATCTACCTGATTCATACTTTCCAAAACAGTATGTACACCAAAACACTGCAATCCTTCAAAATTCACACTTCTCAGAATTTTGCAATGTAATTCTCCAGTCAAGTAATGTATATTCATGAAAACAATATTCAAAAATGCATTGTACTGGAGAAGATATAAATATTATGGGAAATGTGTTTTGCAAAAATGACTATATTAGGCAAAGTGCATATACTTCCTCCCCTGCCTCCCTATACCAGTCATCAGCCAGGGTGACCAAGACTGTTTCAGTACTGAACTCAAGCCTGAAACCAGATTGAAATGGGTCTAGATAATCCACCTTCTCCAAGCACACCTGAAGTCTACCACCATCTTGACAACCTGGCCTAAAAGCTGAGATTGGCAATTTACTGCCAAGTGGCTAAACGTCTCAGGATCAAGGGAGGATCTCTTGAGGAAGAGGCTTATATTTCCTTTTTCAAGGCAAGTAGCAGTACCATCTCCCACAAGCAGGCATTTACCACCCCTTGGACTCACCCAGTCTGGTTAGATCTTATTAGACAAACAGAATAGAAAAATATATGGCAGATAAGGCTATGACTACTAGTCAGGATGGCTACAAGGGACCTCCAGGTGTCAAAGGCTGCATGTCCCTCATACTAACTACCAGGGAACAATAGTGGGGCTATTGCTTTCATGTCCTGTTTCAGGGCTTCTAGGAAAGAGTGGAATACCTGTACTTACCTCACCTAGTGTCATGTGCATTATTTCATTACTGGAAGTGGGCTTCCTCTGCCCCTTCAGCAAATGAACTTTTTGCATTTCCTCCAGCAGATCTACTTGTGGGAGTTTTATTCTTCTTGCAAACAATTTTGGAGCTTCTATATCATTTTATCTTAAAATTGCTATCTCAAATGTCCCAATGCAGTTGTGCATAAACATTTTCTTCAATTAAATGCCATAAACATATGGAAACAGATTTACATGTGCAAACTATTATGTGGGGTGCATGATATCTGGGGACAGCAGAAGGCATCCAGAAAGGAGAGAAAGCTGGTGGAATCACATGCCTTTTCCCCAGTAGTAGTTTAACTTCAGGGACCTCTTCATATATTGACTTGTCTGCCAAAGAATGTCTGGATGTTACAAAGGATCCTGGATGTTCCACTACCCCATGTCAACTAACATACCCTAAAGCAGCCTGTGAGTCACATTCCCTTCCAATGGCCACATGCCTATGGTGAACAGTGCAAAGACAACAGTGGGAAGAGCAAAATAATAAGTGCATATTTTACCTTTATATAGTAGGCTAGTTTCTACCACATTCACCTCTCTGTCCTCCATCCAGGCAAGCAAAAGGCATTATTCAGAGTTCAAGGACACATTCCAGCCATGCAAATACACTCAAGGAGAGCATAAAACAGGGCTGGAGAGGGGTGTGGGGTTAGAAGAATTCTGAGGACCAGATAGAGAAGCTTAGAGGACCACATTTGGCACCCAGGCCTAAGGCTCCCCACCCTTGCCCTAAAGCATACTCACTATTTCCTTTTGGCTACAATTTCTAGAGAAAGATCAGTAATGATGGGTAAACTCTTTCAGGGGACTTTGCCATTATTGATCCTTGTGGAACCCCGATAAGCTTTGGGAAAACACTCAGGCTCCCCAGAACATGGTCTGAGGCAGTATACACAATTATCCTGATAAAGGCATGGAAGTGTATGTTCTTGTTACAAATGCAGCTTTCCGTCTGTTAAGGTGTACTCATAATTCTGCAGCTCGGAATAAAACCATTGTAGCAGTATGGTAATGTCCTTACCGCAAAATAATACTATTATTTGTACCCCGCCCATCTGACTAGGTTGCCTTAGCCACTCTTGGAGGCTTCCAGCATAAATAAAAACATAGTAAAACATTAAACCTTAAAAAGCTTCCCTATAAGGTCTCGAAGCTACAAACATGAGTCTGACCAAACTGCGGGAGGCAGTGGAAGACAGGAGTGCCTGGCGTGCTCTGGTCCAGGCGGTCACGAAGAGTCGGACACGACTAAACGACTAAACAACAACAACAACAACATAAGAAGGTTGGCGGTTCGAATCCCCGCAACGGGGTGACCCAGAAGCTGTCTGCGGACAAACGCCGGCTCCCTCGGCCAATAAAGGGAGATGAGCGCCGCAACCCCAGAGTCGGTCACGACTAGACCTAATGGTCAGGGGTCCCTTTACCTTTTTATACAGGGTTGCCTTCAGATGTCTCCTAAAACATATATAATTATTCATCTCCTTGACATCTGATGGGAGGGTATTCCAAAGGGTAGGCACCACTACCAAGAAGACCCTCTGCCTGGTTCCCTGTAGCTTTACTTCTCGTGGTGTGGGAACTGCCAGAAGGCCCTCAGTGCCAGACCTCAGTGTCTGGGATGAACAATGAGAGTGGAGACACTTCTTCAGGTATACAGGGCCGAGGCCATTTAGAGCTTTAAAGGTTAGCACCAACACTTTGAATTGTGCTCAGAAATGTACTGGGAGCCGATGTAGTTCTTTCAGGACTGGTGTTATATAGTCTCAGTAGCTGCTCCCAAACACCAGTCTAGCTACTGCATTCTGGATTAGTTGTAGTTTCCAAGTCACCTACAAAGGTAGCCCCATGTAGAGTGCATTGCAGTAGTCCAAGTACGAGATAACCAGTGCATGTACCACTCTGGCGAGACAGTGTGCAGCCAGGTAGGGTCTCAGCCAGCGTACCAGATGGAGCTGGTAGACAGCCGCACTGGACACAGTATTAATGCATACACACAAACAGCATAACTTTGTAGGGTACCATTATGCTGCATTGTATTACTAACACATGTAGCAAAAGAAGAGAAAAAGTGATATGCATATGCAGGTCCTGTTCTCTTTCAAGAGTTCTTATGAGTTTCCTATTAAGCAATAATCATCCGTAAGTTGAGATAAGACATTTTGATGAAGAATTATTTGAGATAGTTTAATCGCATGAAGCAGTTTCCACAAAAGAGAAGATTAAAACTTCACAGAAGAAAGGTTTCCCCCAGTTTTTTTTAATTACTCCACAAATTCTGTGAAGTAAATTAACCTGAAAGTAAAAGTGCAATCTTTCCATTCACCCTGTAATATGGGCTACCAAAAGGCAAGAAGCAAGATTACCAAAGAAAACAGTTTTTATATGATTTGAAATAAATGTTTCTTTTATTCTGGTTCCAGACTTTGACTACAAAAATATCCTTGAATAGCAGGTGTGTGTTGGTGGCAGAAAGAATTACAACAATTTATCCAAAATACAGTTTAGGGGGTCAGTCCCCAAAGGCTTCCTGGGCTAGGGGACTAGAAAGGGAAAAAGTCATTTTGCTTTATGGCAAGCTAGAAAATAATGTAAAATAGGAAATGCTGCAGAAAAGGCTGCCAATTTGCTGCACACAGCAAGGGTGTGTGTGTGTGTGTGTGTGTGTGTGTGTGTGTGTGTGTAAGTGAATGAGTAAGGAATGCCTGCCAGAGTTCTAGAATCACCCATGTCTCAAATCCGCTTGCAGCCCTTCATCAGCGTGAAAAATGACAACCCCAGCCAGATTTCTCTCTGTCGCTGGCATAAATGTGCGATTACATTACAGCTGTTCATATTTTCACTCTAATGAAGGGTTGTGCGTTTAAATGGTGAGATTTATGGCACAAGTCTCTAACGTCTGTGTACAGGCAAAACTGTTAATTGATGTCTAAAACGTTTCTTGTTTATTTTGACATCAATTATCATTTTTCTCTATTTTAACAATTTTTTTAAAAAAGAAAAATAAGGGAAAGGAAGTGGCAGAGGAGTGTGCATGTCTATGCGCGTGCGTGTGTGCGTGTGTGTGTCTGTGTAACCAACCATTTCCATGCTGCTACCGACTTGGAACAGACGGGGTTTCTCATTTCTTCCAGAGGGAAGAAATTAATATATATGAATAATGAGGAAAAGAGATAGGCTCAAAATGCAGCAGTTTGGGAGAAGGTTAAAAAGAAGTCAGCACCTCATTCCCCACATACTCTTATACTCCCAGAGTTGATGAAAATGAAGGAATCAATTGTACTAGGCTGTTTAATTTTGCAAAGAAAAAAAAACCCATGGGTAAGAGGTTGGGTTCAGAAACAGGTGAAAATCAGAGCTTATTACAGCAAACATCAGAGGGTGAAACTAAATAACTGTGTTGCCGTCTTGGTCCCATGGAAAAGACGGATGGTAAACTTGACCTGACGCTGGTACTATCCGATAGCCATTTTTTATCTGCTCTACACCCCCCCCCCCGCAAGGCTGAGGCGTGTTGTGTAAAATGCATAGACACGGTCGGGTCAGGCCTCGGGATCGGGTGAAACTAGGTTCACATTTGCATACAGGCGGGGTTTCACAATGAAGGCCCATCTGTTCCCGTCAGAGAGTACAAATCGAGTGTCACCCAAGTCGGTGCAAAACGACAGCGGCATGGCTATTAGGTGGAGAAACATTCGGCTCGGGTTACGGATATGGAACTGCTGATTTGGGTTTAAATACCTGATAACTGAAGACTTTTTATGGCGTGCAAACAAAGCATGAACCTTGTCTGATCCACCGCCCCCCCCTTCCCTACACTGACACTGCTATTCTACCCCCTACACACACACACACTTCCCCCCACCCAATCTATTACACAAAAGATAAAGCTGATGTTATTTTTGGATACTGTGAAATATAGTTGTCCTTAAAAAAGAAAATTAAACAAGATAGAACAGATGTTATTATAAACTCTGAAAGAAGAGTATAGAAGGGGCAAGAGTAAGGGGAGCTTGTACTGAGGGTGAGAGGGGAAATAATTATACAAAAAAGGCATAAAATAAAAGGTGAACTTTGAACTTTACATGCCCTCTGTAGTCATCATTATTGCAGTAAGGTCGGGCTGTGAACTTATAGTACATATTGCCAAGCATATATTTTACTGAATATGAGACCCACTCTTTGCCTGTTCCAAATTCTTAATTCTGTCCCTAATCCATGACTGCCTCTATAGTAAATTTCCAGCTCTACTGCAATTTACAATAATCAAGTCAAATGCCATATAGATTTAGATTATTTTCAATATTGTGGGATGCTGGAGATTAGGAAAATGGACACCAATCTTTTATTTTATAAAGTGAAGATACGGGTAGCTAAAAACTCTCTACAAAGAGAAGTTACTGAGTTTGTAGTTTCAAAGTCAAACCAGTTGACTTCTAAGGTATCACAGAACTGTGTATATTATGTTGAGCATTGATAGGAAACACCTTAGCTGCCATATACAGGCACAAAATGCACAAGGGGATGTCTAAGGGTAACAAAAATGCAAAGCACATGGATAGCCAGATGTGTGAAGTATGAATGAAGCACAAATATAAATGCACCCTGTTTTACTGAAGCACCAAAAGTTGAGTAGGACAATTTGGAGAACACTGGCTCCAGTGAAAGAGCCAGTCATAAAAAATTGTTTTAATAACAGTGTCAACAACATTGAATTCCTATACTGCAGGTTTGTCTTTCAACTGAGTATTTTATAGTAGTAATTCAAAGAAATGATTTTGCAAATGAATAAGTAAATTGCTGTCACTGAAGTGTTATGTTTGGGTTGATGTCAGGTGACAATGGAAACTTGGCTTGTGAGTATTTGATTTCTGGTGGCTTATTTGCGCATTCAAGCTACCATTTGTTGTTGTAGCTATCAAGTGATACATATACAGGCCTGAATTCACCTGTAGTCCAACAACCTTTAGATCAAAGAAAAGAGGACTGACTGCCAACAGAGCTTCTGAGCCTAGTGTAATATTTATCATAAAGTTGGGAACAGTTGTCTTGCAAAATATGCATTGAGAGTCAATGTGCATACAGTTGTGTGCATGTTTTAAATGACCCATCATGGTTTCTCAAATACTAATGGGGAAAGCATATGTCCTGCATGGAAGCCCAGAGCTAATTCCCTCAATGATTTGACAGAGAAAGAGGAAGCCCTAGTCTACTCTTGTAGGTAGAAAAACTCTTATCCATTAATTTGCCTGTATGGAACTGACAGGCAAAATGAGACAAGGGCAACCTCTGGCTCTTCACTATAACACCCTCTTGCAGGACTGGGTACACAACCTAAACACAAATTATGCTCAAAATAGAACACTCATGACTCATTTGTTCATTGAAAATATATACCGGTAGATCCTGTGTTCTTTCAGTCACAGTTTTTGGATTTGGTGTTTGGATTTGGATTTGATATCCCGCTTTATCACTGCCCTAAGGAGTCTCAAAGCGGCTAACAATCTCCTTTTCCCTTCCTCCCCCACAACAAACACTCTGTGAGGTGAGTGGGGCTGAGAGACTTCAGAGAAGGGTGAATAGCCCAAGGTCACCCAGCAGCTGCATGAGGAGGAGCGGAGACGCGAACCCGGTTCCCCAGATTACGAGTCCACCACTCTTAACTACTACACCACACTGGCTCTGTTTTGCCAACAACAAGGGAAAAAACTACCAAAACTGGCACCAGGGTCAATGTATGGTAAATAGATAAAGAATTTCCCGCCCTCAGCATGCCTTTTCAGAAATACAAGAAATAAAGAACCACTTGAAAAAATGTGGAACCTCATGCAGAAATCCCCTGGTTTCATCCAGGTGGAGCTTCCTGTTCAGGATCCAATATTCCAAGTAATAAGGCACATCTAAGAACAATGGCATTGACTTACCCATCAGACAATTTTTTTGAAAAGGGATGCTGACCCCGAGACGGAGATGTCCCTTAGATATCATCCCTTTAAACCTGCATGGCCAGATCTGGATTAAGGTAGAATCAACATGGTTACTCTCATACATGGGGGCTTTAGAGAGGACAACTTGAATACTCCCACCGGCCCAGCTCTTCTTTTTGCAATTATAATCACTGCATCAGGAGGAAGATTTTTACACACTACAAGTAAAAATTTCCAATATAGAAGCACTTCTCTTGCTCAAACCAGAGAGAACATTTACCTATACAGGGGACCATCTAGAGAGCAACCTGAATGTTCTTGTTTCAAATATTGCACCTGGCAGGGATATATTTTGTGTTGAGGCAGATGTGAGGGGGATACACCAACATCTTTTGGTAGTCTGGCCTCCAGTCCATTTAGGCAACTTCCCCTATCCACTATCTGAATCTGCTTTCACCAAGTTCCAATAACAACATACCTAATGGTAACCAATCAGATAAGCAAAGAAACCTCTTGAACAGCAAAGTAAGGCAAAGCAGGCCTATGGAGAGGACTAGGAACATTCCATCTACTCAGACCAGAGAATGGCATCTTGAACTGGAAGATTCTTTGGAGGGGCGGAAACCTTCAATCTTTATCACTTCACCTTCTGTACCCTTATTTTATCTCTGCCTTGCCCCACAACACCTAGCTCCCAGGACCTTGCCCACCAATTTGGCAGTAGTAAGACTCAATGATATCTCACAGAAACCCAACATTATGTTGTACAACATCTGTAGCTGGCATCATCCATCTTCTAGCATCTGGAACATACAATACAACTATATTTGTCCCATTGGGAGATCCACTTAAAACATACTGTATATGCATATGCGGTATATTTTAAATGCCAATGGCAAGAGGAAAGTGGCAGCAGTAATGACAAAATAATGCCCAAGGGGCCTCAGAGAAATGGCAGTAGCACTGTGGCTGGGATGAAGTGGGAACATAATAAAAAACATTTCTTCTATTGGGTGATCAGATCTAGATCTTTTCCACCCTCCTTAAGACACAAATACACAAATGAAAAATGAAAAGTAGTTTCACAACCCCACCAATCTGCTTGTTAAAAAAGCCATATTTTTTTTTGCAAAGCCACAAGCAAATTGTTCCTGTGTATAACAAGCTACATTAGTGGCATATCTTGCAGAGAGATGTGGTTTATTTGCACACTGACGACTGGGTGTGCTTGGAATGGGAGGAATGAACCAATGAGAAACTAGAGAGATTCATTGTACCTTTTTTCCCTATTCTGTCCTTCCCAGTGGGGGTAGGGGGTGGAGAAACCTAATTAGAGACCCTTGTCTCTGTTTTAATTGCCTTGCGTCACTGATATGATCTCTCGCTTTCTCTCTCCAATTCCAAATAAAACAACACGCTTGATAGAAATATTAGCCTCCTGATTTTTTTTTCTTTCAATATGAGAAGTGAACAGGAACTGAACCTTGAACTTAATTTCCCCTTTGAACTTGTTACCTTTTTTAAAAAACAAGTTACCTCCCAAGCAACCCCCCCCCCACCCTGTGCTTCCCTCTCCACATACAAATTTCATCACAATTACTGCCCCTTCCACTTGGCCTTAAGATATATAATCATTGATTTGACCTAATTACCTGGCGCGGGCCTCTTTCTACAAGGTGAAAGGCGGATTGGTGCGAACAGAAGCTGACCCCAGCATTCCTAATGCCCCAATTTTATTCTAATTATCACAAAGCAGGTTCTCCATCTTATTAGCTACCCCCATCCTTCCCTTTGTCCAGATCTGCTATTTTGTTCCCATCCTCCTCGGAGATGCCCCTTGGGTTAACAAAGCTGTTTGGGGACTTGGATTTCAACCCATCTCACGTTCAAAGCATAAGCATTTTGTGAAGGGCTTCGTTTTTTGTTCATGTATTCAAAAAAAGAAGCATCTTTGTTTTCTTTATATTTTGCAAGGTAAATGAGAGTAAAGTGTGCACTAAGTCCATAAACATTACAAAAACTCTCAGGGGGAGGTTTTGTTTTATTTCTCTTGCCAGGGGAGAGGAGGCAGGGGTAGGAAGCAAATGGCTGTTTTATTATTTAAGAAGAAGAAAATAAATACACCCAATTTTACTGTACCAATAATAGCCCCAGTTATTTTGCATGTAAAAATACTAGTATTTTTGCATATTTAAGGTAGTTTCCCCATTCAAAATGTTAAGCTGGGTTCCTGCAGTCATCCCTGCCTGGAATAGCCAGATTATTAAATTTGTAAGAGTGAATAGTAGTAATAAAAATAGTCAATTCCCTGTCCACCAGGTCTTAGTCTCGGGACCTGGATCATCAGGACTCTGGATCTATACCACTTCAGGAGAAAAACATCTAGCAGCCAAAGAAAGCAGCTGGAGCTAGTCCCCACATATCTGGGATGAGAGAGAAGAGTTTTCAGGCAGAAGTGAGCCTTGGTGCTCTACTTTAAAAAGTAACCACTTAGGGGTGTCCTGTCTGACGAAACAGGAATGTTTTGAAAGCAGGCATACTTCCAGCCATTGGGCACTCCTTAGCAAAGCTAAGATAGGATAATAAATTGAATATATATTTAAAAGCCATACTATCACATCAATCTGAATTGTTTACTTTGTACTTTAATACTGTAAGGCATCTCAACAAGAAAGAAAGAAAGAAAGAAAGAAAGAAAGAAAGAAAGAAAGGAGAAAAATATAGAAAGGGCTACAGACAAAGCCGGAAAAAGAGGAAAGTATCACGAAAGTCAGCTAATAAGAGGAGACAGCTGAAAAATTAAGATAAAATAAGTGATACCCCTAGCAATCACAATGGTCAACTCAAGTGGCATGCTTTGGTCTTCCACCAGCACAAATTCTTTCAGGCAGCTCAATATTTCTGTTCCATCCTCTGCAGAAGTTCCCCAGAGTCTCTCCTACCAGCTTAACATGAGTATCCAAGGCAGCATGAGTATCCAAAGACAGGGATGGTAGATGGCAAAGGCTAATTCAATATTGACAAAGTATTCTCAATGACCTGTCAAGCCTGCTTATATGGAGTCATACAGATTCCCTTTTTAAAAAGAGAATCTAAAACAGTGCATTGGAAGCGGCTTCTAGAATTCTGGTTCTTTTGAGGGCAGTGACAACCCTGAACTCATAATACCCTCTTTCCCCCCAACATGGGTTCCCTCATCTCCCACAACAACCCCATAGGCAAGCTACTCAGAGAGGTTTCAAAAGGATAACTAGGTAGTAATTACAGCCTTGTCGATAGGGCTATTGACAAGAGAACAGATGAGGAAAATTGTTAGGAACTGGCCACTTCTAAATCAGCAAGCCAGGGTAATTTGCATCTGTGTGTCTTAAGGGAATGGTGCTAATGAAGTTACTAAAACCACCAGCAATTACTTTTTAAAAATTAAGAAAAGAGGGGATAAACTAAGCAAGCCACCCTCAGAAGGTAATTGTGAAGGTGAATGAAATGAGGGCTGTAAATCCACATGTTAAAAAGCAGGAGTTAAGGGACATTTCATGTGCTATGGAAAATACTGTAGCAGGCACAAACCCATTCTTATGTACCGGTACATGTTGTATGGAATCAGGGCAACCTGTACAGAAGACCCATAGCTTTCCACAATGTAAGTAATATTTTTTTAAAAAATTGTGTGTTGGAGATGTTTCACACATAGTGGGAAACACCAGGGATATTCACAGTATACATGTTACCTGTGAAACACTTATTATTCTTTATTATGATTATATTTATATTCTGCCTTTCCTTCAAGTAACTCAGTTCAGAAGTTTATTGTTATAGCCAACGGCCCCAACAAACTCTTAACAGCAAATTTTTTTTTGCACAAATGTCAGTTTGCATTTTCCTGGTTCAATGTTTTGCCCAATATTCCTAATTAACCTAGTTAAAGATGATACTGAACAGAAGGGGAACAAAGTGTATAAACAGACACAAACACATCACAAAAATAGTTCACATTGTTGCCTTATAATAATTCATCAATAATATTTAAGTACCTTAAAAATTAAATGCTGCTTCTTTAAAAAGTTGCAATAGTCAAATTTTAATTCTGCAACGTTTCATTTCAGCTCTAGAGGAAATTGGGGATCACAGGTGTAACCTGTTTGTTGTGCCTTTTAGGTTTGAAACTAACTGGGATTCCAATATGAAATCATTGTGAAGAGCTCCTGGAGAGTTGGTGGTATCATTTCCAGAGGGGCAGCCATATTAGTCTACTTCATCAGATATACAAAGTATCCTGAGTTACAAGTGTATATATTGTAGCATGCCACTCCAATCTCCAAGCAGTGTGAGATTCCAGGGGTTCCATGCGCTTATCTAGTGCACATGCTTCCTTTTGGAAAGGAGGCACAGCACAGACTGTGGTATCTTTATGATATATGGTTTATTTACAAATATATACAACCTGATCCTACAATGGAGGGGTGCCCAACGTTAACACTCCAAGAGAGTCTTGCTTCCTCCATAGGCTCAACCCTGTATCCAGACAGCCATTACTCTGCCTCCTGCTTTCTGCTAAACACTTATTCCACCCTTTCATTGCTTCAGTAAC
This sequence comes from Podarcis cretensis, assembly GCF_951804945.1. Taxonomy (NCBI): domain Eukaryota; kingdom Metazoa; phylum Chordata; class Lepidosauria; order Squamata; family Lacertidae; genus Podarcis; species Podarcis cretensis. The sequence goes on along the minus strand of NC_137182.1, from coordinate 23,374,128 downwards.
CTCTAGCTTTATCAGTAGAGTGAAAGGGGCCCCATCCTTTGCAATCTCACACAGAGTCCCTTTGATCCTCTGTTGTGTTTTTAATGGCCATCATTAAGGGCCATTAGGAAAGATATTCCATAACACACCCCTCAATTTCACAAGACCAAAATCAGGTGGAGAAGTGATGGGAGGCCATTTTGACTCAGTTGTTTTGCAGCATACACAGTGGCCTTGAAGAATCAAGTTCACTCTGCAAGACTGTATCAAAACTATGGCCCTGATGGCAAAAAAAGCCTGGATTCTGGGATCCTTTAATCCCCCACCTGAGCATCCTGCTCTGTTCCAGCAATAACTGCTTGATATAATGGCAGTGAATACTGTGAATAAAAGGCAAATTCCCACCAGCTACTTGTGCACAAGCAAAAGAAGGAAGTAAAACTGACTATGCCAGCCTTCCCCAACCTGATGCCCTCCAGGCATTTTAGACTACAGCACCTATTATCCCATATCAGTAGCTATGGAGGAAAAGATAGTATGGAAATAGTTTCTCGAAGCCAGACATTTTGAAAAACGCTAGGGTACATGATCCACTAAGATACTTCTGTGTTGCAGTGCAATGTAATTAATTCTAGTCTATTCCTGCGGAACAGAGATGCTGTCTTCCTGACCTAGGACTCTATATGGTCGAACCAATATAAGCACACATTTAAATCTTCTCTGATCACAATTTTCCAACAAGCCTGATTAGTGCAGAAAGATTCTTCCCTAAATGCACCCTCAGTTCTCTGTCTCTCTCTTTCCACATCATGCATCAGCAATTTATCTAAAACAGCAGAGCACCTTCCAGGATTTGGAACAAGTTCAGAGGAAACGAAGCTTATCTGTGGTTTTCATGGCCCCTTCTTCAGCCTGGCTCCCATCCCACCCTTTTGATGGTATCATCTGCTCTCTTAGAAGTTCCTCTTCTCCAGCAGCCTCAGTCAGGGTGGTCACATCTTCTAACACTTCCTATGCTAAATGCCTGTACATCGGCCCCAAACTTGTCTCCTCTCTTTCAATCTCTTTGTCGTCTTTCTTAAAAGGCTGTGTCTGTAGTTAGCATTACTGCAAGAACAATTACATCTGATTCTCTTGGGGGGAAATGAAAAGGGGGGGGGGACCTGTAGCATGAAATTATTTCATTCCAGAAAAACATTACCACAAGATTTTGCTGACTGTATAAACTGGCCCCTAGCATGGGCGTAGCCAGGAATTTTGTTGGGGAGGGCAGGCCTTTTGTTGGGGGGGGGGGACAGAACCTCAGTTTGCTATGTATTTTTATGGATTTAGGGGGGCAGCTGCCCCTTCCTGCTCCTCCCTTGGCTACGCCCATGGCCCCTAGTAATGCTAGTATTGGATGAGTAGACAAAACTCAGGACCTGTACAGAGGCATATGAAGCACATTAATATTATTTTAAAAATATTGGAAAATAACTATCAATAGGTCAGTCACTGGCTGGTATTCGTCTGTCTCGGGAGACAATGGGGGAGTGAGTCTTTGAGGGTTAAGTCAAACTGTTGGAAGGTTGCAGAGCCTGCTGTGGCTGTAGAGACCAATATGGGAGAGACATGTTTTGTTGCAGCTGGGGCAGGTGAAGGCATCCGGTTGTGCCCCCCGGATACCAGGGTATTTCTTCTCTCTGTGCTCCTCCCAGCAGTCATTCCTCATCTGGTCACTGCTACAGATGCACAACCTGACTGTCTGTCTCCACATGGCGGAGTTGATGTTGCCAGCCTTCATATCACATTTGCAGACATCTTTGGAGCAGAGTTGGTCTGCCAGTCAGCCTGGTGCCTGAAGCCAGCGCTCCATAGAGCATGTCCTTGGGAATCCTATCATCTTCCACTCTGTGGACATGACCAAGCTAGCAGAGACACCACTGAGACAGGAAAGGGAGACAGTAGCTGTGTCCCCTTCTTTCTCATACCACATAAAATGAAGCCCTCAGGGCAATTTGAGTTGTGCAGTCCTGTTTTTCATTTTCATTCATACTGCAGTCAAAATGGTTCAGCATCTTGTGGCAAATCTCTACACATATCCAAGGCCTCAGAAGCTTCACATGTTTTATAGTTCTTTATTTTATATTGGAATCACATGCATGTTTTCCCTAATGTTTCTTTGAGCTTGTGATGGAGGTAAAAGCTAAACAATAAAATTGTGTCACCTCTGCGTTTTCCTGAAATCCTGTCAGGCACTCAAGCTGGAGTGTTGACCAAGTAAAGCACTAGGGACAACTTGCAGACAGGCAGCCAGCCTGGAAATGCAGAAGGGGAGTCTAGGGGCTTCCTTCAGTGACAGCCTGTCAAGACAACTGAGAAAGTGCAGGAGACCTTGGAGTTATAAAGAAGGCACTTGCATGGGACAGGCTCTATGGGATCACTAGTTCCCAAGAAGCAGAAAAGTTATGCAAATCCCCACTCCAAACCACAGCCTCAGTGGTGAAGGGATTCAATGTGTGACCCACAAGCATTTGGCTCTGAGCCCCAAAGAGATCAACTTTGGGTTGTGGTTTTTGTTTTGTTTTTAGTTTTTATTCATTTTCTGTACATAGTACAAACAAAATAATACCCATCCCACTCTCCAAATATAACAGCACCAAAACCCCAGCAGACACAGAAGGATGCAATTCCAAAGTCCAAAATACAAATTATACACCTGTGATGTGAAATTGTCACAATCCAATAGAATACTGAAAAGTATAGACACTAAATGAGGACAAAATACAGAAAAAGAAAGTTTCACATCAACCAAATGTTTTCAAAGGTTTTTGATATAGGCTTCTCATCAGCAGAAACATTAATAAATGTTATGATTGGACTCCAGTCTGCAGAAAAAGTATTTATATTTTTATTCAGACCTTTGGTTATAACCTTTCAAGTCTTTCCAAAACTAAGCTATAAGGACTTGTGTGACAGCAAGAATCCTATCAGCTTTTTGTACAGTAGGTAAGAAGTGGCTCCTCAAAAATATTTAGCAGAACTACCTCTGGGGTTTGCTCAACTCACTTGCCAATTCTTTTTTATTTTTCCTGTAAGGTAAGATTCCAAAACTTTGAAACGTGAGTGCAGTCCCACCACATGTGAGTGAATGAGCCCAAGTGCCCACAGACTCCAGCAAGCAGTGCCATTAGTCCCATACATATATGAGATTTTAAAGGGAATGAGGTACCACTTTTGTAATATTTTTAGAGTTGTTTCCCCCTACTATGGTGAGACTGATTTCTGTGGGAATTTATCAAACCAAGAGTTCCACTGTTCATCAACAGTCATTCTCATCCAATTCCCTCACTATTTTGTGATGCATGTCCTCCCCGATCAGTGCAGAGTATAATCTGGAGACTAGATCTTTTTTCTGATCCTCCCCCTCTATTAAGTGTTATTTGAACCATGTCATTTCTCTAGTACCTAGTGCTTTGATTCCTTGTCTCTGTATAAATGTGCTTATCTGGTACCACATTAACCACATTAGCCCAGAATGCTGAAACTGAAGTAACCAGATGTTTCTTTCTTCCTCAGACCTAAGGCACTATGTGCATGCTCCAAATCTTGATCAGTTGGGTAGTCAGGTGCCAAAGATATTCATCAGATTGCAAGAAACCCTTTCATGTCTTCTGCCTTGGCTCCCTTCTCCAGATTATAGACACATGGGATACATCTGAGATTCCGGTTCTTCAGGTCTTCAAGTTCCAAGCTGGTTTTCTTTCTTATAACTTTTATAATCCATCATGTATAGAAACCCATTCCATAAATCCTGTAGTAGCAGATTCCATCAATTCTATTCTTGCTTTCAAAATGTTTCCAGCAACGTGGCCCATAATTTCTTGATGAAAATCCTTGAATCGGTGTGCCATCTCCTTCAAAGTTGTCGTTAAAGTTGCCAAGTTCATTATTAGCAAGTCCTCTTGCTCTTCTTGCTGCTGCTGTGGGTGGGCATTCCTGGGACACGTTCATGCCATTTTGGGTACCGTAGTACTGGTATTAGGCCCAGTTTCACCGCTTGTCTTGCACCACAAAATAGCTACAAATGTTGTAGTCTCTGGGTCTGGGCACTCTTGAGAATATGCCCCATCCTGAATACTAGCTTTAGTTTGCAGAGCTTGCTAGGGAGCTCTCAGCCTACACAGCCATCTTGTCGGATAGCTCAATCAGTAGAGCATAAGACAGAATCTAAGGGTTGTGGGTTCAAGCCCCACAAGCCCCTCGTGGTCCCACTCAACTCTACAATTCTATGATTCTATTAATATCATAACTTGGTTCAGGAAGAAAGGCTCAACCCTCCCCCCACCTTGCAGCTGCTATTAGGTTCACTGGGAACAAAAGGCAGGCACCTGTATTGTTTCTGGTTCCTCCCATGTCCCAGCAAGGCTATTAACAGCTTGTGGGGGCAACCATGATTGAAAAAATAAGGTGGTGGGAATGGTTGAACATCCCTCTCCTGAGTCAATTCTCTCTCTCTCTCTCTCTCTCACACACACACACACACAAACCCGCCACAATATAGCTGTTTTTATGGGGTTAAAACACCCACACCCACACCCACACACATCCTGAGCTCTCATGCACATTGCACAGCATGAAGTTTGGTCCTTTGGCTCACCCATCACTCTCTTAGGAAAATTCTGGATGTACCTCCATGTCAGGACAAGGCTATGGAAATAACATACCCCTTTATTTACTCACTTATTTCCTGGCCCTGTCTACAATGCTGCCCAGTATCTAAAGGAAACAAGCCAGCTGGAACGTCAATATTAAATTGCAACTGGCGTGCTCTGCAGTTCCAGAACACCGCCTGCACAGAGTATAAAGAACGTCAACAGCAAATTTGTAACAATCCAGTCAAAACAAAAAAGGGCATCTGGACGTCGGGGAGACAAACCGGTAATTGCTTCTGCGGTCATCCAGTCCCTACCATTGACCCCAAAAAATGTGAACCTTAGGAGCGTTAATTGTTTTACACTTCACCTGTAGCTTTTTCTGGCCCAATACCCCCAGGTGCTGAACCACCCACAAGTCTTCAGACAAAGGCAAATAACGGAGCACCAGCCATGCAGAACGGATGAGAGAAGGAAAATAGAACCATTATGCTACAGAACATATTTGTCCCCTATATTGCATGCATCTAAAATGTATGGAATTACTGAGTGGGAAGGGAACCTATGGCTAACCATCAGCAGGCAGAAGTCTTTCTTCTGCATTTTAATCTGCAGCTTTAGGATCCTGCCAAATGGATATTAGGGCTTTTGCTGAGAGTTCATCAGTGTGAGACTTGTTCTTTTAAGATTGCTCTCTTTATTTTCCACACTTGGGGAAAAAACACCCTGCTTTCAATTAATCTTACTTTCGTTCTTTTTCTGTTGTTGTGTCTTTTTGTTCACGTAGTGTTAGACATTCTGGGTATTCTCCCAACCAAAATAACAAAAAAATAAAAAATATGGTTATTGCCAACTGCTTTATAAAGTCTTTCAATCAACAACTTGCATAATCCTAAGTAAAATTACCAGCATCTGAACCGGCTACCACAGTCCCCATACAGGATATCTTATGCATGAAGTATTCCCAGTACTATTTTTCTTGAAAAAGAGGTGCTCACCATGAAGACCTCCCATGTTCTCTTATAATGTCAACCAATGGTGCCCACCTGAATGGTGCCGGAACTGAGTTCCGGCGAGTTCCAGCTGTAAAAAAAGGCCTGAGTATTCCATTTTGTTTGAAAATGTCCAAGGAAAGGCAACAACTGAATTTCTTAAGACAGTGCTTTTCATCTAGATCTCTCAGTAGATTTATCTCTGCTATTTCTCCAAGAGGAAAGGAACAACTGTTCCTCTATCTTCCTTCCAAATTATTTCATGCACACAATAAGATCCAAATGCATGTGCATATTCCGCCTGGGCCTTTCCAAATAATGTGCTTTTTGCTCATGGATTTCCCAGCAATTATTAATTTGCTAAGTGTGATCCAGATGACTTCCCCGTCCCCATGGAATACGTACTGCCAAGGTGAGTAAACTGCAGATTCTACCACTTCAAATCACTTAATCAACTTGCTAGAAACAAGTGGTTCTTTCTTCCCTTGAAAGCATCACCACCATTACAGTGGCAAGAGTTGTACAAAGAAGTTCATAGCACTTACTCTTCCTGCTCACAACAGTTCCATGGTAGAGTAGATTATTTGCATCTACAGGGTCACAGGTTAAATCTCTGGTACCTTAACTTGAAAGGGTCTCTCACAAAGCTAAATTAATAAGGGGATTTAATCCAAGTGTTTTGCACAGCAAACATGTAGACACACAAACCTTTAAGCAAGCATGTATTTATTCACTGTATTTATATACAGCACTAATGAACACAGTTCTCTGTATAGCTCACAACACAAAAATAATAAAATATAATTAACAACAAGTTATTATGAAATAACAGTTTTCTGCATAAAAAATTAACAGAGAGAATAGAAGCAGAAAACAGTAATTTTAAAAAATACTGGCATGTTAAGTTTGGATGGGCCACCCCAGTTAAGTCTTGCCAACAGTTTGTGGCCAAGAGCAGTTTCCACACTATTTTCAAAGGCAGTTCCACGTACAACACATTGCAATAATCTAAACTGCAAGTTACCATTGGCCAGGATATCTACATCCAGATATGGCTGCAGCTGGTGTATCAGCCATAGCAGATAAAAATTAAGTACATCAAAACTGTGAACTTGATTCTTTAGAGGAAGTGCCATTTGCTCCAAAAGAGGCTGAACGTCATTTATCTGTATGCACACAGGCACCTGCCTGTGTCAGAGTTTTCAGACATGCATGCATGGGTGTTCAAAGACAATAGTATTTTTTTTTCACACTACAGTCATTTGCTGTGAGAAACACTCCTGTACATGAAGTAACTGGATTTGCTGTGTAAATATGAAACCACACTAAAAGTTCCTGCCTTAAGTGTTTTGGCCAAAGAGTCAAAGGTGAAAAATAGTTGGCAAGCAACTAGCAGGTATTTTAATTTTACTAAAATTAATTGTAGCAAAATACATTAAGAAAATAGCATTAATCATATTCAGGTATGTGCAGTCTTGCAATGACTTATGGAAATTCCTGCAGTGTAACTCTTAAGCCAGAACCACAAAGTTTCTGACCAAAAACCTGGAAAAGTGTTGTGAAAGACTGAAACCTGCCTAACAATTTGGACAGTTTTTTGCTTATCAGAGCACACAGTACTGGATTAAGGCAGTTCTTGCTTTGCATAAGGCCCTAGTTTATGCATATCTTCCTCTGCTCACAAACTTGGGCAGGGGGGTAGGGAATGCTAAATGTATTTATCCCATTTCTCCACAAGAGGGGGCTGCAGAATTCTTCTCTCTTCCTGCAGCCTATAAATCCCTTTCCCCTTCCCCCTCCTTTAACTGCTGCTTTATAGGCAATTACAACACAAGGCGTTAAGCCATTAATGTAACATATATCCGCCCACATATTGTCATCGCGTGGTCTCGGGCCTATTTCCAAGGGCCTACTCCAAGCATAACATTGCGTGTCACAGGCTTCTGAAAGAAAAGCCAAATAGTTCAAAACATAAGACAACTTTAGTTCTAACAGAAAGAGAACCATCCTCAATATTGCATAGCCACCGACAAACAACAAGGGCATGATCCAATGAGCCCCTTATAGATACAAACACAAAGCCCAGAACATTCACACCAGGGCTTTTCTCAGAGTTTTTATACAACCCACACTAGTTCAGCAGAGTGTCTCACATTTTTACTGAAATTGAAACTGCTCTGCCACTCTCCTATGCGTTTGGGAAACAGTTTTGTGTGTCAGGTCTCAAAAGGAAGGGTCTTCGAAGCTGAGCTACACAAAGAAAGGTTGCCACACAATTAGGGTCCAGACAACAGGAGAGTTTAGAAACAGACAAGAATTAGCTATAAACAAGGAATAAATTTTTGATGTATTAAGGTGAATTTTGCAGTCTTGGAAAGAAACAGGAGTAGCTGACTTAAAATCCCCACCTCCTAACTATTGCAGTCCATAAAGGCCTCCCTGCCCTAGAGAACCTGGCAAAAAGCAAACCATGCTAATTATCATTTGTATGTACAAACATGTGGGTTTTAAAATCTCAAAGTTGCATTCATAATAGTTTTTAAATGCAAACTACTCTGCTTTCTGGGATATACAAGACAGAACAACTCACAAAGACTACCATTGGATTTCTGGCCCAATGGCTCCAGGTCCCTAGCAGCTGCAGGGATTCTCTGGCCTGATCCTGTTAAAAATGCAGACTGAGTCACATGACTATCTCTTGCTGATGGATTGTCCAGAACTAGACATGGTGTGAACTGATTTACTGTGAACCTCAATTAAGATTTTTCCAACAAACCTCCATCTTTATTCTATCACTGTTGATCAACTGTCAGAACTCTTCTCCAATCACTCCAAAATGTGGACACTTTTTCGTTTTTGTTTTAAACAAAAACAGCAACAAAAACAGGTTCTTGGCAATCTCATGATTTTATAGCTGGTGGGAACTGAAGGTGGGAGATACTGATGTTATTAATTGTATGGTTTTTTCAAGCTTTTGGGACAGGTCTCTACCATTAATATCCAGGCATGCAATTAGCCATTTTTCTAATTGTCAACCATTAAATTTGCCTCACAATACTTGGGAACTGAGCTGCATCACGTGCCATTTTTCTGCCATTTGTTCACAAGCACCTGCAGCATGAGGACTACAACCATGATTCTTCCTTCCATCCTTTAAAAAGTCACTTCTGCTAGGACACGGATGTCAAACACAAGGCCCGCGGGCCGAATCCGGCCCGCCAGACCTCGTCATGTGGCCCGTGTAGCCACCGGTGGCTGCCAGCCTTCACCTTTTATTCTCGCCTTTTTTTTTTTGACACAAGAAAGCCGCCTCTTCAGCGCATCCGCGCAGCCTACAAGCCAGAGAACGTCTGCCCTCTAGCGGCGGCGGCCGTTCTACACCGGAAACCTCCACTTTACACATAGTCCTACAGATACAACCGGCCCTTTGAGGGTGACCAAACTGCTGATGCGGCCCCCGATGAATTTGAGTTTGACACCCCTGTGCTAGGACAACAATTACAGCCAGTGCACAGTCCCCCAAGCACTGCCCGCTGTAAGCACACAAACACAGTGGGACACTCAAGTGCGGGTCTTCCCCTTCCTTCTTCCAAAATCGTAACTTACAGCTCATTTCAGCAGATGGCGACTGGCTTAAGGTTGCCCAGTCAGTTTCGTAGCCAGGCAAGGATTAGAAGCCAGGTCAACCCATCCAAATCAATGATCTATCCACTAAAAAATACTGTCTCTTTTCACTTTTGTTGTTATCTATCTTAAGAATTCGAAACATAAACCAGTAACCTTGCTTCCTGCATTCAGAGAAAAAATATTTAAAATCTATCATTTAATAAAAGTTACAATTTTAAACTCTTTTTGCTTCTTTTGTTCAACCTGGTTGCTGTTTGTTCTGATTCAGTAGTAAACAACAAGTTTTCCCAGGGAAAGCAATGGTACAAAAGAAAACCGCTCAGATCTGGACCTGGACAGCACAGACTTGGGCCTGGACAGCTCAGTGCAAAAGGAAGTCTGGATGGGCCCTTAATGTAGACATATACACACACAGTTTGAATTTTGTAAAAATTCACCAAACACTTATGCTTCAAATGTCTTTTTTTAAAAAAATAAAATAAAACCAAACAAAACTATTGATGCAAAACAAGTATGAGGAGGGATTTACAATTTCCAAACTGAAAAAGATACACCCAGATGGTGGTGGTTGTTTAATTATTATTTATCTTATTACTATTGTAAATGAACTACGACTGGAAGATGGGTAGACCTCTGGATACCTCCACCTCCACCACCACCATATACAAACAGCTGTTTATCTATGAGAATTACCTTAATGTTACCAAATAAAGTATCTCATCTCAAATGCTGTATAACCCACAGCCCTAAAAGTCTGAGGCTTTTGTCACAATAACAGAAGTTAGCACTTAGGAGAGCTCCTGGACCACCCAGCGCCATACAAACATTAGCTCCTTAATCGCTCATTAGGGGCCATCATCTAGAACATGGTTGTGGCTCATTGAATAAAGCCGTCCCTCTCGAACTTTGTGGAATTGCCTCTCTTTATCATGATCTCCCTCTGCCAGAAAGGGGGAGAGGGGGAGAGAGAGAAGCCATGTGTTGGAGGAGTGAAGAAGCTGTAAAGAAATCTCACCCGCTGATTCTGCTCCGCAAATTCACGGCAGTGAGAGTCAAGAAGTCACGATTGGCCCAAGATATTTCAGTAAAAAGCCGAATAGCATCCCTCTCCTGCTAATTAATGCAGGACACACTTGTATGGGAAGCTCTCCTTCACAAGCCTCATTGAAATAAATTGGCTGTGATGCTTCATCATAAAGCTGCATGTTGTTCAATTTTTATCTGGATATATTACGTATATTATTTTGTTTTATTTGTTTTAAAACCTGAACTGGGGCTGGTAAGAAGGCAACCGTCAAATAGCCATAAGCAGCAAGTGTCCAGTCCTGACACTCTCTGCCTGTCCTGAAAGACTAAAACTGGTCAACCAAATTACAACCCAAAATGTTATTCTAAATCCCATGCTGTCTAACAAATACTTTTTGCTGTTTAATTTAACAATAGCTGCTTATGAACCTTGGTGTTTAAATACTGAATCTCTCAAGTCCCTCTTGGGAGGTCTGCTTTTAGCTACTGAGCCTAAAGTGGCTCAGCCCCTCCCCTCTTCAACATTAAAAAAGCTAAGCCAGAGCAGCCATGATGACACACAATCTCTGCAGAAATAAGCCACTTGCTGCCAGATGGCATGCAGACAGGCTAGTTAATAAATATTTCCCAAATTTGCTACCAAAGCAATGCTGGCAGACCTCATGGAAATAGCTTGCCCTCTAATGTTCTATAGAAGCCACTTGTTCTTCCCTTGATGCAAAACAAACCCTCCTATTTTCAGACAGGGTGGGGCAACCTTTTAAGACCACCAAGGGTTGCCAGTCACCAAATCTGGAAATAATTGCTCCTGGACATCTTCATTTATGGGGGGATAGCAATGTGTATGCATAGTACTTTCCCAGAGTCTTTAAGCAGACCTTTTCCTCCCTGTGGGAATCTGAGCCTATGCCAAAGCAATTTTAAAGTAGCATCTATCTCTCCGTGTTGGAAAAAAGAAAAAGGGTTTACAGAATGCAGGCTACCAGAGGGATTTGCTTGCATAATATCTATTCCTGGTATGGCCTTGGCATCTTTCCAGTTTGACTGGCTCCTTGAAAGACCATCAAGGAAATTCCCCAGGAGGCAGCATGGTTTCAAAGCAGGATCCATGATACCAGAGGCATAATTGTCTTTACTTTTACTATTCTGACTACTGAAAGGGAGCTGTGCGGGGGGTTGCCTTTAATGATTGCTTGGAAGTATAAACTGACACTGATTCCAGCCTACTCACACAGTTATCAATTCCTGAAATGATGTAGTAATTATGCCCATTCTGGGGGACCCTGAACCTGGAAAACACACCAGTCTCAACTTCATACAGGAAACAGCTTTTTCATCTTCACACACACATTGCTCACAGACTTTCTGGCATCAACCATCTGCAGCCTTTGCAACTCACATTGCAAGTGATGAAAAGAATGGATTAACCCAATTGCCGGTCCTAGGCCTGCAAGCTTAGCAATGGCAAAGGATGGTGGGAGATGTAGCCCAGCAATGCCTGGATGACTACACATTCCCCTCCCATCTTGGGTGTTTCAAATCTCAAAACTCACCCAAGAATAAAACACAAATGTATTTAATCTTTTACCTCCTGGCATGAAAGGAGAAAAGTGCTCAATTCAATCAGCCATAGGGAATAATGTGAAAACATCAACAGAGCACCTCAGTTGTCCAAATCCCAGAAACTGAAAATTAAGTCCAGCCCCAGTGGTCAGGAACTCTCCTTGTAGCTAGGCTACCCTTGTACACCAAACACAAACAAATAGCCCTCCTGCCTCTGAACTGTATTACTGATGGCAAACCAGATTTAGCAGAGTTAAACAAAGAACAATAAAGGGTAGCCTTTTCTTTTAAAAAAAAGCCCACAAAAGTTACTAGCCTGTAAATAAATAATATTAGCCCACTTCTGCCTAAATGTCAGCCAGTATGCTAGCCTGTTTTCTGGATATTGCTTTTTCCAACACATGTGACCAGGAAGATGGTTATTACAAGTGTGTAATTAAAGAAGAAGTCTGCTAGGCTAACTCCTCCTGTGAGAGGAGTTGCTGCCGACTGAGCCAGGATGTAAGTGCTGGAAAATTCCATTCTACCTTTAGTTGCAGACATGAACTGTTGCATGTCACATGTCTGTTTACATACCAGCATAGCTTGCTGGAAACTTCTGTTGTGTGTATAGCTTTTGTTTTTTCTCTGTCTCTCTGAGGAGAAGAAAGGGAGATGACATGTTTTATTTGTCCTGATTTATGCTTAGTAAATCTTTAGCTGTTAGTATGTTTCCACAAGCCTCACACCTGTTCTGTTTGCGCAATATACTCTGCTAATATAGTGTGCTCGGGCTTTTGAAGTCTGAGTCACTGATTTATGTTGCACCAGAGATTGGGGGATCGTCACGGCTGGAAGGGCATGATCCAGCTGGGGGCTAGCCAGCTGGAATCTCGACCCCCGAAGGATACCGACAACAAGGTTATGGGCCCAGAACCAAGGCTGATGGTTGCTGCAGTGTTCAGGGGCTGAGAGAAGTATGTGGAGCGTACCGTCAGCCATGTTGGCAGGAAGACTTTGAACTCCATGCCAGGCAATTAGGCCAAGTGAAGCAGGCAATCTGATTTACAAGCTGCCAGATAAAGAGGACTGTAATTGATTGTTTTCCTGACTGAAGCAAAGAGGTCCCAAGTCACAAGGTGGTTAGATTGGTCTCAACTAGGGCCGGGGCCTTTTCAGTACTGGCCCCGACTTGGTGGAACGCTCTGTCACAACAGACTAGGGCCCTGCGGGATTTGGAATGTATAACTTGCTGTGAATGTATAACTTGCTGTTAAAATGGAATACGCAGGATGAAACGGTTAAATCAGCCATGATTAAATGGGCACAAGATATTGGTCATAATATTATGTTTGCGGACTGGGAACAGTTGTGGACCACCGGTATGAAATTTACGGCTTATAACGCCTTAAGAGAGAATATTATGAAAATGATGTACAGGTGGTACATGACCCCAGTCAAGCTTGCAAAAAATTATCATTTGCCCGATAATAAATGTTGGAAATGTAAAGAGATTGAGGGTACATTCTTTCACCTTTGGTGGACGTGCCCAAAGATTAAGGCTTTCTGGGAAATGATCTATAATGAAATGAAAAAGGTGTTTAAGTACACCTTTCTGAAGAAACCAGAGGCCTTTCTCCTGGGCATGGTCGGCCAATTGGTGTTAAAGAAGGACAGAACATTTTTTATGTATGCTACAGCAGCAGCAAGAATTCTTATTGCAAAGTATTGGAAGACACAAGATCTACCCACCCTGGAAGAATGGCAGATGAAAGTGATGGACTATATGGAGTTGGCGGAGATGACTGGCAGAATCCGAGACCTGGGAGAGGAGCTGGTGGAAGAGGACTGGAAGAAATTTAAAGACTATTTACAGAAACAGTGTAAAATTTATGAATGCTAAAATGATGTGGGATTAAAAATAAGTGGCATTAGTGATAAAGTTAGAAAGAGTATGCAAAAATGAATTGATGGATGAAAATATTTGAGTTGTGATATGTTAAGATACAAAGTTAAAGATGATAAATTGAAAGAGGGCAAGGATTTGCTGATTTGATTATGTAAATGGGAATACAAAAAGGGGAGGTGTGAGGAGGTCAAGGAAACAAGGCAATGAGCTTTAAAGTTAAAAAAGGAAAGATGGATTTTTTATTTTTTATTTTTATTTTTATCTACTTTTTGTTTTTTGTATCTTGTATTTTTCTGTTTTCTTTTTTCTCTTTTATCGCTGTATTTTGTTATGATTTTGTAAAATCTCAATAAATATCTAATAAAAATAAATAAATAAATAGGGCCCTGCGGGATTTGACATCTTTCCGCAGGGCCTGCAAGACAGAGCTGTTCCGCCTGGCCTTTGGTTTGGACTCAGTCTGACCCTTATGTTTCCTTCCCCTTATGGTTTTGATCTATGGGCTACTATTAAATTGAGGCTGCATTTTAAATTGTATTTTAACCCGTATTTTAAATTGGTTTTTTTCTTTTCTCCCACCCCCCCACCCCCATTCTGTTTTTATTGTAATTTTACTGGTGTTAGCCACCCTGAGCTCTGCTCTGGCCAGGGAGGGCAGGGTATAAATAAAAAATTATTATTATTATTATTATTGGTCCTTAAGTGGTCTTTGTTGTTGTGCAAACAGGGGAAAATGCATGCCACCATCCCCCAGTAAATAAGACTGATTTTCTGGGTACAGTAGTCCTATAAACTTCAGGATGATATCGGTCAAGAAAGATAAGGAAGTCGGATTACATAGCTAGATCACCCCATTTAATCAATGTAAATTGCTTCCACCCTCCTGAGTATGGCACCATTAGCAAATGCTCCAAGAGAAGGTTCCTGCCCCATCCCTGTCCATCTAACTTGCCACCTGACTATGGCCAATGCCATAATGGTCAAGGTCTGTCTGTGGAAGGTCAGTTTCCAACAGTCCAGAGATAAGAGAATGGCAGGGGATGGATATGATGACAAAGTGGTAAGATTTCCCATTCAGTGAGAACAAAAGTCAAATATTCTTGGGCAGGTGTCGCTGCTATGCTGTGCTGAAGAGGAGGAGGGACTGTTAACAGCCTTGGTTGATGAAGAAAGACGATGTTAATCACCATGGGTAGAAGAATGGGGGAGGAACTAATGTGCAAATACTGTACTTGAATCCATTAAAAGAAACCACGAATATATATACAGATGCTGGGCAGCTGATAAAGGGGGCAAAGACAGCTGCTGAGCTCACTCAACACAAAAGGAATGAAAGCAGGGAGGGGGAAATTTGTCAATTTTCAACATGGAACTTAGAACCATTACCTGCATACTCCATCCGCACTTCAACAAACAAAGCAAGCAGGTACTATTATCTGGAAACTTCTGCCACAAAAAGGGGGTGAAAAGTCCCTCTTGGAAGGCTGTATTAAGCAACCTGTTAAAAGATCCAATGGGCAAACAGGGAACTCCCAGAAATAATGGAAGCAGAAATAATGTTTCTCTGTAGCCATCTCACACATGAATAAACACATGTATACATGTCATGTTTCGATGCCTGGATTAGAGCTGTGCACAGGGTATCTCTAAACTGGCATAACTGTTGCAACAGACAGAAACAAGTTATGTATATTCTTTTCTCTCCCCTACACATTCAACTTTTGACTGTGTACACCTGTAGCACAAAAATGGTGTGTTTTTTCAATCCACAATTGATCATGCTCATCCTCAACATGCTGCTTTCAATCAAGATTGATTCTAGGCCCTGTTATCTACAAGGGTGGGTGTTACTACCTGATATGCATTTGGCAACCCACCACTCCCTGCACATGCTCAAGGTGAATAAAGAAGGAAGTGGCAATTGTGATCTTGGTATAGACCCTCCAACAACACTAATGAACAGTTGTGGAGACACCTGTTATTTCCATCTATTTTCAAATGGAAACACTGTGCAGAATGCAGAATCGATCTGCAATGAGCTTTTATTTTTGGAGAGAAATCAGTTTCTCAGTAAGTGTTTTTCAGGGGCAAAAATATGCAAAAAACCTAGACTGCATGTAGACTAAGGGAGGGGAGTACTGTCTCCACTGATTCTAGAATGAGATGTATATACACAGCCTTTGTCTGAATGGCCAAAAGTACTGATGTAAAAGAGTTACACACACCACCATCACCACCAATGCCAACCAGCTCTGGGATGTGTGGTATAGCCCAAAGATTCCCTCTAAGAATTATGCCTATTTACTGAAATTATTTGGATGGGTATTAGAGAAAGCATGTGTGTATGAGTCCATGCCTCAGGAGAGCTAAAAGACCTAGTCCCTGGGTGAACTCTGTCAGGCACAGCCAACATGGTGTCCTCCAGATGTTGCTGGATTACAACTCTCACCTTTCTTGACTTTTTGCCAGGCTGGCTGAGGCCAACGTGAGGTAACAGTTCAACAACTGGAGCGCCTACCCCAGACCAAGCCTATAGATGAGCTAGGTTACAGGGTTTCCCAAATTTGGGCCTCCAGTTGTTTTTGGACTACAACTCTCATCATCCCTAACTAGCAGGACCAGTGGTCAGGGATGATGGGAACTGTAGTCCAAAGACAGCTGGAGACCCACGTTCGGGAAACCCAGAACTAGATGAATAGAGGACTGGAGAGTAATGCCCCAAGATTACTCTAAAGTAATGGTTGATCCAGAACTGTACGTAGTATTTCAAGGGTGTTCTCACCAACAATTAATTTCCTGCTACCGCAGAAAGGGTCCATTCATCTATGACCACCACCACCACCCCACACCTGCCAAACCTGATCTGCTGGATGATGGGATTCTAAAGGAGCAGAGTTCTTAACAATCTTAAGAAAGTAGGGAGACCATAAAAGTATGCAGGGTTTGAGGACATAAAAGTCAGTAACAAAAAAATTTGCATCAAAGCTTTAAGGAGAACACTGTATGCTGCTATTTCCTGTGCAGGATGTAATCCCTTCCAAATTGAAATGGAAGAGAAAATTTAGAAATGAACTTTTTGTTTTTGTTTCTCCATTATTCAATTTGTTTTCCCATAAAAGTTTATGGAGCAGCAACAATTAGATGAGTCCAAGTTAAAAAGAACAACCAATACAAGGGAACAACTTTATCAGATTCCAAGGAACTATTGTCTCAGAGTTGTGGGGGGATGTGGAGTGGGAGCCTCATTAGTGTTTAATGAAAATGCAGGGAATTAAACATCTAATAGCACAGAAGCACCCGTAATTAGCTTGTACCCTAAATCCCCAAAACTATCACTCTTTGGTGCAGGTTCAAAAATAAGACAGTCCATGGGAAAAAGCAAGTAAGGCAAAACAGGCCAAAACATCTCACAGGAGGTCTAGCACCACAACACTTAATTCCACAGAAGCATATTAAGCCTTCCTGTACCTTGTCGCTGATTTTTACAGCGTGGGGGAGTGAGGAGCGAACCACAGTATCTATTAGTTGGCATGCTTTTTATAAGGCCACTGTGCCCCTGCTGTGCTACAACAACAGGCCCAAAGGTGCAATGCGTAATTAATGAAGAGAGAGTGCTTGATACATATTGATTCAAAGTGAGCTGCATCAGCCTGGGATTCCATCTCTGGTGACACAGAACCTAGAAGGCAGAAGCAGAAACTCCATGCCAGAACAGATTTAACAATTCTACTATGTAAGTGCGGGACCCATTCAAAACTGGGGCAGGTGAGCTAATATTGCATACCACAATGACAGGACTCAGTCATGAGACATATGAAGTAATACAAAAGTGTATCTGAGCACGTAAGAAGTTCCATCCCTGCCTCATTACTGTCTGACCACAATGAGGCCTTATATTCATAGGACTGAAGGGGGAGGCGAGACACCTGCAGCCCTCCATACATTGGGTATAGGGTGCTATATAATTTCAATCAATCAATCAGCTCCCATCAGCCCCAACCAACATGGTCAGTGGTCAGAAACAATGGGAACTGGAGTCCAACAACATCTGAAGGGCCAGAGCTTCCCCATCCCTGTTCACCAGGAAGACACAGAGAGTTGATTCACATTGCATCTATCTATATTTGTGCTCAAATACATGTATGTTTTTAAACTGCCCAATCAGTGCATGGGCTTAATGCAAGGGTGGATATTTGCAGATAAATAAATAAACCATTTTAGAGTTGATTAGGGCCCACCTGAGAATATTGCTTTCTAGACACAGCTCAGTAAACATATTATTACGCTATGCGCAATGTGGAGTAGGGCCCTGTAGTATCCTTGAAACTAGGCCTATTTAGAGCCCTGGCTATGGAAAATTCCAGATAATTGTGCCCAGTGCTTTTTTCTATATATGGAAAAAAAAGTTTATAAAAGAGTTTATAAAACATTTTCCTACATGTTTTCCTACTCATATTGAAAAACAGCCCCTAAATGAGGCCAAGCTTAGATTCACAAAATGTTTAGGGGTATACATACCCCCACATACCCCCAGAAAAAAAGCACTGATTGCGCCCCTCAATATAGAAAATGATCCATTCTTGCTCCCTCACCTGAGCTTCTTTAAAGTCCTTATATAACATAACAATGAAATCTGCACCATTTCCCCAAATGTAAGCCATTTTTTTAAAAAGGTTAGCCATGACAGCAGAAAGGGGAGAGGGGAACTGTAGAAGAAAATAATTGAAAACTAACAGGAAAACAATACTGAGACACTACATATTTCATGCACAAACAAAAGCAAGGAATTTGGTATTGGATACAGAATTTAAGCTTTCGTTTGTAAAAAATCCAAGGGTGTTATTATGATCATTCTACCAGCACAAGTATTTCTACTTGCAACAGGGAATGGTCTCCCTTCCCACTGCACACTATTCTGGGGGTCCTCCCAATCCCCACAACCAATCTGGGAGGCAGGGGCACATAGGGGGAGGAGAAGGGGAAGCCCCATTGGGCAAGCAGGCAGGACTCACTACACTGTCTCTCACTACGGTAATTATTTAGCTGAATCTGGCTCCACATTCCCAGCACTCATGAACACAGTCTTGAATGTATGCATGCTCATCACTTGAACACTACAACATCAAGTGAAGGTGGTCTGAATGTGCTGACCAGCCATCACATCAGAGCAAGGGTTAACAGTGCAGTGCCTGTGAGGTCTTTGTGTGGCACCCACAATGTCTCTCAGCCTCCCCATTAACTCACAGCCTCCTTGTACTGAGGGTGGTTACCACTTTCAGCTTTGAAAGCCACACAGAGATGAAGGAGAAAGTTGGAACAGTGAGACTCTCAAATTAATTCTACTCAGATCCCATAGAAAAGTGACACGTGTGTGCTCTTTCTCTCCTTCTTTATGTCTCTTTGTTTTGGGAGCTGATCAGGAGAGCAGAGAGAAAAGTGACCAGAGAGGGCAGTGCCCATAGCACTCATTCAAAAACCCAAATATGTCCCCAAGCTTAATAAGGTTGGTGACCCCTGAGACCCTACATATACATCACCTCAAGCAGAAGTCTGCTTTAAGAACATGGCTCACATTATCAGGTGAGACACCAAGTGAAGAGATTAGTCCAGGGTGAACAAATTAAGTTCCCTGGGTGCAAACTCTGAGTTTTTAATAGTTCAAGATAAAAACAAAATCCAGGATATAAAGTAGGCAACTGCGAAAATATCCCTGGGCACATGAATTCATTTCTGCATGTCCACCTTTGTGAGAGAATGCCAGCCAGCAGATGGCACTACGTGGCTTTAAACTTTGGGGAGCCCAGACAACAGCTGGGTGCACAGTCACCATCTGGCCTGGAAGCAACTCACTCCCATTTCCACAAAGGGGTTTTAAATACCTTCCACACCACCAGTCCCCCTCCCCAAAAATGTGTATTTCAAGGATGTACTGCAGTTCACAATCCCAGATACCTAAGACATGTGTTAGGCAGGTTCACATTGGAAACTGCCTTGTACCAAGTCAGACCACTGGTCCATCAAGACCAATACTGTCTACACTGACTGGTAACAGCCTCCAGGGTTTCACAAAGGTGTCTTTTCCAGCCCAGTCTGGAGTTGCCAGGGATTGAGCCTGGGACAAAGCATGTTCTCTGCCACTGAACTAAAGCCATTGCGCATGTAACACATAATTACGTACTTCTAATTGCTGCAGCTTATTCTTGGGCAAATATCCAGAGGTGTGTGGAGAAATGCAAGTGTGAAACAAGCAGTACACACCTACTGCCCAAAGCCAGCAGGAATTTCCACTATAGCAGCAAGACATTTCCTGACTACAGGATCATTGGAATTGCCGTCAGTTGCTCCTGTGCACATTTCTGTTCACACTTCCATTTTTCCCTGTGAGACATGGGGGTAGCCGGGGGGGGCAGATGACCCCTTAAATAAAGTAAATCAATAAAAATACTTGACTGAGGTTCTGCCCCCCATTGACATAAATCCTGGCTACACCCATGCTTTGAAGGGTGGGGAACCCATAGCCCTTGAAATGTTATTGGACGCCCTTGTAAAAAAAATTTTTAAAAATTAAAAAGGGGCGGAAATGGGGTAGGTGTCTAGGGGAAAATACTTTGGCAATCCCACCTACCATTGAACCCAATGTGTTTTGACTACACACAGTTTGGGCTTTAGGCTCGATTCTCAGAATGTAACCCCTGTGTGGGCTTGCTGTACATATTTTTATTCCCCCCGGCTTTATAGATGGTTCAACTTGATGGTTCTGGAATTTCAAAAATTTATGATCTACTTTTGCTGTTAGTATATTTTATTAATTAATGTTATTCTCTACTGCCTAACATTTACGCTAGTTTTATATTTTTTATTGTTTTGGAGTATATTTTAACATTTTTTGATGTAAGCCACCCAGAGAACCAGTATGGTCGATTATGGGATGATGGGTCCAACAACATCTGGAGGATGTCATACTGGCTACACCTCAAGGTATGTAAAAGCAAGAGAGAACCTCTGCGAACACTGCTATCTTCAAAGAGCAAACTTTTTTTATTTAAAAAAATGTCCCAGGGCACAAGCCACTGGCCAGTTCTTCTCCACAAGCCTGACTACAATAGACAGGAACTGCAGAAGAACAACACCCTGGCTCTTGCACAGTTCTCATTCATTCCAGTGAGGCGCATGCCCCTAATCTTCATGTGTGGCATAAAGAAAACTTTCCATTGATTTTTGGAATACCTGAAAGGACTCTATACTGAGAAATGCATTCTTGTCTAGAGGAATATGGTTGAGGGAAAGGCAATTAAGAGATTCCCCACCCCCACCCTTGCATTTCCCTTCAGTGAACATCTTTATCTGGGTACCTGGAGCTTCATTAAGAGCCTTTTTAGGTTAGAAAAAAATCAATATTAACCGGGTTGAGTTTATGCTTTTATGATGAACTAGTTCCTGTCAGGAAGGAAGCAAAAGTCCCTTACTCTGCCTGAATATTTGAAAGCCTGTAGGAAGAAACCAAAAATCCCGCTTCTAACTAATGAACCCTCAAGTATCTCATTGGAAATAAAAGCTGATGATCCAGACTCCATCTGCCTTCATGCTCCATGGTGTCAGTATCTCCAGATTTTCAGAGACTAATTTAACAATAATGCACATTCCCAAAACAGATTTGCAGAAGTGTTATTGATACTGCAGCTTAACACTCCTTACTGCAGCCGTTCCCCTGAATTATTGGCTATCGAGAAGAAATGCAGCTGCACTTGTAAACCTTTTTCACACATAAAAATGATATCACGGCCTCCCATTTTGCAGGGCTGTAGTTAAAGGCTCTGTCAACATTGCCATTATAAATTACATCCCTTTTTGAACACATTTATGAACTAGAAAAACGCACACCGTTTCTCAGTGAGAATGGCTTGTAGGCCTCATCGGTTCCTAAATACCCATTTGAATGTGTGCTGTTAGGTAGCTTTCAGCACCAATAAGTGCAAATCTTGGAGCCAATTTGAATGTTATGGGGCAGCTCCAGCCAGGGCTTAGCCAGCACTTCTTAGGCCAAGAACCTGCTCTTCAATGAAATGACTTATCCCTAGAAATAAATGAAGTAGTAACAGTAAGAGTGCCTCTGAGCAAATGCGAAGTGCACTGGTGTACCCCTCCCCACAAAGGTAACCACCACCAGCTTATAAGCATCTGGAATGAGAGTGAAAGGCTTCAATAACAGAAAGCTCAGCTTCTAAGACAGGATTGAGGACATAGCTTCCCCCCTGCCGCCCCCCCCAAACCTCACAGTTCAGAGCTAATATTAGCATGTAAAAAAATGCTCAAATCTGCAAATATCTAATAAAAATGTTACTAATTACCTTCACAAAGCTACAGTGAACTTTTAAATAACAGGACCGTTTAACTCACAACACCATCTGGATGCAGGATTACAGCAGAGGTTTGGAACCTAAAGTATGCAACCCTCCAGATCAAGTACCTTTGGATAGGCCACCTCACAACACACATAATTTTCCTGCTCCCAACTTTTAGTCCAGTCCTTAGATCCAATTCTTTGGGCTACACAAACCAAGAAAGTGGGATCCTCAAATGCACTTGTAGGGCCTGACTCAAAAGATTTTTCCTGAAGCGATGGTCAAGCTGATGTGTCTACAAAAACTACAGAGCTTGCTAGTGGAGTATCTGGGTTACTGGTTAGGGCACACCCCCACCAGGACCACTGCCGCTAGATTCAACAGTTTGAAAGGGCTTTACCAACGATGCCTGGAATAAACCTTAGGATGGCTTAGCCAAAATTAAAAAACACAAATTTCAAAACAAACCAACACAGGCTACCACTAAATTCCAGCACAACACTGATTGTGGTTTTGTCTGCAGAAAGCAACATAGGGCAGGATAGCTGACAACAAACGTCAACTCAGACTGGGTTATCCAAAGGTCCCTTTTGGCCTTAGATTCAGTGATACAGATAAAAATGGCGTCTCAGAGCTAATTTTGTTCATTAAGGTACTCCAGTTTGCTAATCAAACAAAGTGAAAAGCAAATTAACGGACTACTAAAATGCCACAGGGTATAATAGCATTGTCGCTGTGATAATCCCTATGAAAGAGATGTGTGTGTATGCAAAGCAGATGAAGCGATGACTTTTTATTGGAAGACAGTTTCTCTCTAAAGAGGTCTCCAACAAAGGAGCACTATCATGTCGACTTGTTCTGCTGCACTGTATGTTTTAAAAAATTGTGGAAAAGAAACAGTTGTTGCCAGGCAAGTACTAGAAGAGAAGGGTCTGATACACTATTCCAGAAGTGCACACAGTGCCTGTAGCCACTGATTTTGAGACTTTTGTCCCAATAGCACTCCCCAGCTCCCCCTCTATTCAAAGCTCTTTGCAGGACTGGGGTGAAAGCTGTTTAAAAGGGGCACCAACAAAACAAGTAAATGGTACACATGCTTATTGATAGCAATATTTCCATTGGCAGCCATAGCAACTGCTTCTAAAATATAGCTTAAACTGTGAGGAACATGATACAAAAGGAGGGCGTATGAGCATGCGTAGCATATCCTGAGTATGAGTCTGGCAAGCTGGAGGGAGAAATTGCTCAGTTCTCAGCCTTTCAGCCGGTGCTCTAGAAGAGCAAACTAGATGAACCAAGAAAGAGCTATCATACCTATTATCACCACACCTTCACAAGTGTCTTCTTTCTTTTCCCCCTTTGCAGAACCTCAAAGAAGAGTAGTCAATCTGAAACCCCTCTACCAATGGAAGACCCAGACAGCTCACAGTATTCACTTACACCCTCTCATGCTAGATTTGGTGGATGAGTGAATTGAACTGAAGCCAGTGGGGCCTAGTAAGAGAGCAGGGATAATGGGGTATGTGGCTCCTGCTAAAAGAAGCATCTCCCCAGTCCACAGATCCTTCCACACAGCTATACACAAAGCTCTCAAGGCCTGGATGGCACCACTAAGAAGGCCCTACTTTTAATGATACATGATAGAAAACCTAAAATTAGATTACGTGCTGCCTGCAGATTTCGGGATTTCAGGATTATTATTATTTATTGAATTTATATACTGCCCTATACCCAGAGGTCTCAGGGCAGTTCACAGAAAAGATCACAATATATAAAATCAAAACAATAACAATAACCCCATAACACTCCCCCAAAAGAGCCACATTTTAAAAGGGTATAGTAGGTCAGTCAGGTCATCCAGACTCCCAGCCTGATATCCCTGCTGTGCTCCATGCCCCTTCCATTTATTTGCACTCCTGTGTAGTTCATGGTTACCTTGGAAGAGAGTTAATGTATCACAATGCTCACTTCACTGTCTTACTTCAGTAAAAAGAATTCTAACAGTGTGTGTTTTAACCAGCATAATGCTGTTTTACTATTAAAAACACACACAATTCATTTACCCAGTGTTAATATCCAGGTGACTTACATTCCTGCAAATTTTGCTTTTCTAATGGTAAGATTATGTTGTTTTAATTCTCTAATTTTCAGGGCTGAGGGGCCTCTGCAAGACCTTAGGATGGCCTGGTTGCCATGCTATTTTATAGAATGCTGATCACGGTGCCTGGGAAGGAGAGGGGCAGCCCTGGTAAATATTCATGAGACAAAAGGGATCTCTACTGCTATTGGCAGGCAAACTGTCAAGTGGGGGACCCAACAATTCAGTTCTCTCTTGCTGAATACTGGTTTCCTTCCAAGTTGCAGGAGTCTAGTTTAGCCAGTAGGGAGGGCTGCAGTGTGCAACATTTTTTTTCTTGCCTGAAAAAGCAAGGCAAATCTTCTATCTTCTCAACAATAGGAGAATATTTAAAAAGAAGAGAACGAACATAAACAAGCACAAATCAATTTTTTAACCCTATTGCTGTTCCCTGACAAGCTTCCTGACATTCATAGAGGAGGCAGATGGCAGTAACCAAAACGACATAGGCAAGCAAACAGTGGCCAAGCATATTTCAAAAAGCAAACCTAGCCTTGGAAAGAGGAAATTCCAGCCCAAAGGAAGGAGAGAAGGGGGGTGGGATCTACTATTGTTAAAGAACAGCAAGCATAGACTTTAAGGAAACCAGGAAAAGGGCAACTAAAGTGCTTGTAAATAATGTTTGTTGGGGGGGGGGGTGCAACTGAAGGGAAATGGATAAAATGGATTAAAAGTCTGCATAAAAATTCTGCCCTCTTTCTGTTTGGTGGTCAAAATATAGACTGGATTGCTTTTAAAAAATAAATCTAAACTTAAAAGGCTACAATGAAGGAAATCAAGCCCTAGCCTAGACTGACTGTACTGTATCATGTGTTGAGAAGGCTATTATATGGGAATTTACATAGCATAAACAATACTTAAAAAGCACACACTGTCTTAACTCTGCAGGGATTAATCTATGACACCCCTTTGTACAGGCACCTAACTCTGTGGGTGAACCCTCCCTCTGCCTTATGTAAATTAGCATTCTCACCAGCAAAAAGATTCTTCTCACAGCACTTTGTGTGCACCTGTGTACTATTACAATGCTATTTAATATGCACTGGACACTCATTTTAAATCCAGGACACATTTGCAAAGTAGGTTTGCATTTTCCATTCTTGCCTTCTGTCACTTGTCAGTGGACGTGCTCCTTCCACAAGGTGTGTTTTCCCTACATCAGCCCTTGTTGCTGAAATGCTGCCTTACTTTTGCCCCTGACAAATTAAGACTCTGGTTTGTGGAAACTCATGCTACAACTTGTTAGTCTTTTAAGCAGCAAGGGGTAACCCGTGGCCCTCCAGATGCCACCTGGTTACACTTCCATAATCCCTAACCATGTTGGGTAGGTCTGATGGGTGTTGAAGTCCAACATCTGGAGGGCCACTGGTTCCCCATCCCAAATTTAAAAGGTACCACAGGGATGTGTTGTTTTTGTTGTAACAGACCAGCATAGCTGGTGGGGAGCAGCCTTTCCAAAATAGCTGCAGGTGTGTATTGGGCAATCTTTGAAATGAAGCAGGTGTAGTGTCACTTTATTCATAGGGGGACATAATCATCAAGCAAATCCTGTGAGGTGATGAACTGCTAATGTTATTTGGGGCAATTTGTGAAAAGGTATGAACATTTAAGCAGTGCAGGTTACAGAGTCTTGGAGGGAAGGGCAAGAGCAAGATGCTGGTAGTGCGGCCCCTCCTTGCCACTGTCCATTCGTTTACCTCTGGGTCTAATTTGCATCATGTTCCAGAGAGAGAAAGTATGCAAAGACTATTACTGCCCTTTCTCTCTTCTTTTCCTACTCATCCACTAAAAGAAGACGATGAACAGCAACAGAAAGTAACAGTGGCAGCAGGACCAGAAGGCGCCACAGACTGGTAACAGGGCCCCTACTGGGGCACAGGCCCCAAAAGGTGCCCGATGCTCACACACACACACACACACACACACCAGCCTTGCATTTAATATTCATTATTTTGTGAAGCTACAAATAGGGCAAGTTGGTTGAAAGTTCTTTTTTAAAAAAAAAAACCAAATTCTGTATTACTGCAAGAAAATGGTGGTCAGGCAAGAGGTAAACTCAACTGATCAGAACTAAGACAAGAGTCACCACTTATTTACTACTGCTCCAAATCATTTCACAATTTGGATGTTATGATTTGATTACACTGGTGTGGCTCTAATGGACAGGAAAGTCTCTCTCAGCCAGGTCCTACATCTTCTGAGGAAGGTGGCACACTTTCTGCAATCCTTGTTGGAAGTCCAGCAGAGCAAAACCGTAAGAGAAAATTCATGGGGGTGTAACCCACATCAAGGAAGATGCCTGTTTATGTATTCCTGGCTCCCTGTGTGCTAAACTTAGCTCTCAAGTGAAGGCGCTTTTATTAGAAACTATAACCACAGTTCTTCCTCACTTATCAACATTCAGATTATTTCCTCCTGTTAGGAAGCAAGCTGGCATAGCCTGCATTTTACCAGAAGTACATGAAAGTTTCTAGCCCTCATGGTGAAAAAGGAAACTTTTAATAGAATTTGAGCAGTGTCTGCTTAAAGCTCAGCACCAGCCTGATGGCTTTAGAAATCCCTAGACACTCTCATTGTGCTAATCCATGGCTCAGGTGACATTACATGGAGACAATATATCATGTACACAATTCCCAGAGGTGCCATTTCTTTACCTCTCTGTGGTTCATCATGAGCATAAAATAACGGTGGGGACATGTGCTCATTTAAGTATCCCTGGAGATTTCTTCAAACAGAAAGCAGTTGTACCACCCCCATTCTTTGCTGCAGATGCTTGGCTCCCAGAGATTCACAGAGAGGATGTGCCTCAGTTCAGAAGGCTCTCACAGCCCAAAGGTTCCTTAAAGCTCAGTCCTACAATTCTAGCATTTCATTAAATGACCAGAGCCATAAAACTCCAAAGAAAGCCTTAATTTTTTTACTTCTTCTCTAACTCCCCATTCTACTGCACATTTAGCATCTTTACTCTGATCCCAGGTAATTCCATGTTCTTTGTGAAGCTGACCAATATCCTCAACCTCCTCTTGAGAAGGAATCAGGAGAGGCAAACTAGCTAAAAGCTGAAAATGCATTTTAAACAATTGAAACTTAGGGTTTTATTAACACTCAGACATAGAACCTGTTTTAAATTAATATCATGGTTCAACTTTGAACGATTTAAGAACAAGCCTCAGTTACAACTCACGATTAGCAAAAAGAAATCTTAAATTGAGGCCTGGTTCTGAGAAGCAAAATGGCAATAAGCTCCTCTCCAGGATCAGATACACTCTCACTAAGTAAAAAAAAATAGTTTGTTGTATATAACAGGCCAATGACAACCAGGAACGGTCATTCATGTATTTGTGTATTTAGGTTGCTTTTACTCATTCTTTAATTCAATATACTTTTATTAACTGATGCTCAACTAAAAGCACTGAAGAAATTAATCAATAAAAAGTAGCAATAAATAAATCATCAGCCTCTCCTTCTATCCATGTTACCTCAATCTAGTAGAGATTATAATCTCTTTGGGCAGACACCACCAAACTTTAGTGAAATATGCCCAGTAGCTTGCACACAAACAGAGGCAGGTCATCACCTTCATGCCTTATGAGCACCGGTCAAAAACATTCAGCTGACTGCAAAATAGGAACAGAATGCATGATGGAAATTGCATGATTCAGCAGGAAATATATTGTGGTCTTAATGAAGGTCAGTAGTAAATAAAAAACAACCAAGGTTTAAATAAGAGTTAGAACTCATCTAGAGCAGTGTTTCTCAACTAGGGGCCATATGGCCCCCTACAAGCTCCCAGGATATTCCAAGGGGATCCACAGGTGAAAATAATGTAAATGGGGGGCCACGGCACGAGACTAGGGGTCCACAGAGGGAAGTGAGAAATGAAGGAAACAGAGAAGTGACTAAGAAAAAAGAAAATAGAGAAGTAGAGTGAACAGAGAAGTAACACTGCATTCCAGTGGATGGATCGCCACACATCACTTCCACTTCCTTCTCCCTCCTACTTCTACACTCCACTGCTGTGCGCACCAAGCTGTCCACGTCTCATTTGTCACAGGCAACGTACGCTGCTGCAGCAGTGTTAGTATGTGGGGTGTTGTTCTATTTACAAATAAAACATTTAAATAGCTACCTTTCTACTGGTGGGGGGGGGGCACAGGAAGGAAACAAGGTTGGAATAGGGCCACAGTCAGAAAAAGGTTGAGAAACTCTAGTCTAGACTATGGTGTTAAATTCAGGGTACAGCCCTTTAAGAACCTGCTCTATTTCCTTCTCACAGAAGTTATTAAACTGCACATTTTTAAACTCATCTGTTAACAGGCTAGCACTGTGTATTTGCATGTTGGCCATACTTCATAGCTAGTGTAGAAATTTAGGCTACTAGCCTCTTTGCAGGTAAGAAACGTTCCTCCCTTTGCAGCTTGCATAGAAAGCAAGTGAGCTGGTGGAAGACAACTAGGGCAATCTGACCCTCCTTACTCACCTGCATGGAATTTGTAGGTTACAAATTGTTCAACACAGAGATGATGTTGGATTTAAGAAGAGCCTGCTGGTCCAGGCCAATGGCCAGCATACTGTTCTCACATTGGCCAACCAGATGTCAATGAGAAGCAGCACCAGAATGAAACAGCACTTCCCCCTCCTAAGGTTTCCAGCAACTGGTAAAACACTGCCAAGGAAATTCCTTGTTTCCCTGAACAAGGTTAGTAAATATTTGGTCCTCCCTTATCCAGCAGCATAATTTGCTCAACAAAGGTGTTTAGCAGAATGAATCCCAGACATTCCCCAAGGACTTCTCTGTCTCACTTTCTCTCTGCCTTACTGGAAACTCTGCTCCTCTTCTCATCTCAGGCTACTATGCTAACCACATCAGCAGAGCTTTCTTAATGGCGTCAGGGTAGATTGCTGTGTCTAAGCACTTGGCCCCAAAGAAGAAGCTTTTCCAGCTCTATAATATTGTTTATGAAGTGTGGTGACCATAACTGTACACAGTATTCCAGACGCAGTCAGGAAAGGGGAACAAAGGGGAAATACAAGCCCTAGGACAGGGGGAAAGTTGAAGGAACTCAGTACATTTAATCTGAAGCATAGAAGAGTGAGTAGGGACACCTTAAGGTAAAGGGACCCCTGACCATTAGGTCCAGTCGTGACCGACTCTGGGGTTGCAGCACTCATCTCGCTTTATTGGCTGAGGGAGCCGGCATACAGCTTCCGGGTCATGTGGCCAGCATGACTAAGCCGCTTCTGGCGAACCAGGGCAGCGAACAGAAACGCCGTTTACCTTCCCGCCAGAGCAGTACCTATTTATCTACTTGCACTTTGACGTGCTTTCGAAGTGCTAGGTTGGCAGGAGCAAGGACCGAGCAATGGGAGCTCACCTCGTCGCAGGGATTCAAACCGCCGACCTTCTGATCGGCAAGTCCTAGGCTCTGTGGTTTAACCCACAGCGCTACTCATGTCCCCAGGGACATCTTAGCACCCTTAAAAAACCCAAGGGGTTGTCACATAGATAAGGGCAAAGACTTCTTTTCTGGTCCTTCAGAGGGTAGGACTAGATATAATAGGATTAATATACTGGAAGGCAGATTTCAGTTTGAGCATTAGGCAAAAATCATTAACACTAACAGCAATTCAGCACTGGAACCAGTTACCTAGCATGGGTTCCCCTCAAGCAGTGTCTGGAAAACCATCTGTAAGGGATGCTTTAGCTCTGGTTTTACTTCATCGAGCAGGGAGTTGGAGTAGATGGCTTACAAGACTCCTTTGAACCCTATGACTGAGTTGCTGGGATTCAAACTTTTGTTTCCTAAAATCACATTCTAGTTCCAGGAAGCCCTACTCACTAAACCCAGGAATAGAAGGCAAGCTGCAGTTATTTCCTGGGAGAAAAGGCACTTTGCACTTGCTCAGAAGCATGCATCTTCATTCTTTCTATTCTAAAAGCAAATCTGAGTCTGAATCCTGGCTGGAATTAAGCCCCTCTATAACATCACCATTAATTCTAAAGAGAAAGAGAGAGATCCAAGTTCTGTTACCTGCACTTCAACAGCAAGAGGAACCCCAAGCACTCAGCAGAATATATATTTTAACAACGAGGCATAAATATTGACAATCTGGTGCTTTACCCCAGGCAGCTTAAGTCACATCATAAATCCAAGGCAGGCCAGAGTTTCTGATTTTTGCTTACAACTTATGCAAGAACCCCTCAGAACATCAAGAGAGCAAGGACATTTGAGTAAACAGAACTTAGCCAAAAAATCTAGGCACACTCCATTAATTCAAGAACACTCCTCTTTGGCTTCAAAGAGGACTAATTCACTTCTAACAGCAAAATCTTGCATTCTTGGTTGCTGCTTTAACGATTTGCCACTTATCCTTGTCATAACTACATGGACAAGAATACCAACAGCAAAACAGTTATAGCAGAAGTAAAGTATTTGGGTGTGTATATATAGAAAAGCCAGCAGATAAAGCACCTTCACCTCTATAGCAATTCAATTCAGTAGGTGTAGAGCTTGATTAAAAAAAAGATTCCTAGCTTTAAAATCCAGCACAAGAAACCTTATCCTTCTGCCCCACATCCAAATCTCTTCAAGTTCTGTATAAAGCAGGGGCAAACAGACTTCGGGGTTATGGGATCTACAAACTGAGTAGGTCAGGTACAAAAGAATGGTGGGGAACACAGGGGACAGATATGCACAAAAATTAATTTATGTTCAGCACCAAAACTGAGCTCCTAGTTATTCTACAAGAAAATTCACTTCACACCTCCCACCCAATTAAATAAGATGCAAGGGGGATAGAATCTCTAGTTGTTTCTCCTGTTAGACATTTAAGACTCGAAAACCCTTGTTGATCTACTGCAAAGCATCCAGAGATCCAATGCCCAAAGTGGGAGGGAAAATGAAGAGGGGATTGTTAGGCCAACAATATCCACCTGAAAAGTGGGGTGGCACTTTGAGCACTAAGTAGATCCCAATCTACCTTCTGTCACTAGTTGCACTAAAGTACAAACGTAAGTTACCACTGTGTGGCTGTAGCATGACTTAAAAGGGCAGCTCCACACTTAGTGCAGTACATTTCCCTGCTTTCTGGTCCGGAAACCAATTCTCTCTCTTTCTCCTTATACACACACTTGTACATAGTCAAGGAATGGAAATATCAGTCAAAATTTAAGAGCAAGTTGGATGTTGCTCTGTATGATTGAGCTGCTAGGGGAAGCAATTCTCCCCCTCCCAAGTAACTTCAATTATGGCGGCAAGACTGTTGTATTAAGTGTGGATCAGACATTATGGACTCCTGTCAGATGACAACCAACATCCCTACTAGGAATGTCAAACACCCTTATTCTTCCTCCCTGCACCATTGTAACAGAGTGACCAGGAGTGTGAACTGAGAAGCCCCTACTACAAGCCTCACTTATGCCACAAACACATCTTACCTAGGCATCTTTACAGTGCAATCCTATACATATCTCCTCAGAAGAAAGCCTCATTGAGTTCAACAGCACTTACTCCTCAGAAAGTTTGTACTGTACTATAGGATTGTAGCCTAAAAGAAAGCTATCTTTCTCCCAGCCTCAGCTCTCTATTTTAATATGTATATAATCATGACAATGACCACTGAGATAACATATGTGAAGCACTCTGAATACATGAAGTATGCTATATAAGAACAGCCAGAAGTGTTATTTTATACTGTATGCCCTATTTCTTAATTGATCCCCCTTCTTCTTTTTTCTTCTTAATAATAATAATAAATTTTTATTTATATCCCGCCCTCCCCAGCCAAAGCAGGGCTCAGAGCGGCTAACAACAGTAAAAGTAACACAGTTTACATAAAATCACAATCAATTAATTGAAATACATTCTAAAATCAATTCAGAATCAAATTAATGGCACCCATTGGGCTAGAGTTCTATTAGGATTACCAAAGGACAGGGTCAGACTGTGCCTTGGCCAAAGGCCTGGTAGAACACATGTCTTGCAGACCCTTCTTCTTCTTCTTCTTCTTCTTCTTCTTCTTCTTCTTCTTCTTGGAAAGCTAGTAGGGAAAATGATTCTGAACAACTGCTAACCACACATTTCCAGAAGCACAAGTTAAAGCTCGAAGGAAGTACTGTTGAGATGGAGACTATCAACAAGAAAGGAAATGTGGAAAGCAGAAGCCTACGGGGCACAATATTCTTGGAATATACATTACACACAGCTATCTCTATCTATACACAGAATTCTTTCTTTCTCCATTTGGATCCAGGCTAAGTTGTCCAACCTTAGGTCTCATTGAAGCTGATGGAATCAAGTTAGTTGTGACTAACTTTTCATATATATTTCAATAGGGCCTAAGCACACTTAACATTATCGAGAACCATCCTATTACATACATAAACACACACCTTAGCCTTGAAAATAGAAAGCAAGCTTAGAAGCCATTCTAACGGCTGTGGTTTGCATTCCCTATTAGATCAGACCTGTCAAAGCAGGCAGCTCAACAATAAATTCAGCATATTAAAATAGATATGTCAAATACAATCCAAATGCATTACACACAAAAACGAGCTGATGTGAAAAGCCCTAATACAGACCTATGACTGCTTAACAAATGAACACAAATAGTGAAAGTTTATTTTTAAAAAAAATATAGATGTAAACATTTCTTGGAGGAAGAAAAATCTAATTTTTATGCCTTTTATGTGTTCCAATCAGGGTTTTTTTTTAATTCCGAACACAGCTGTCTGCTTTACCGTCTCTCCAATGACGCCAGATGCCCGGTTCATCAAGGAAATGCAGGAAAACAATGATTTGAAAGCAATTAGAAGCACCGAGACTCATATTAAAATGTGATAACACCATCCTAGTGGGAATTCTAGGCACCACTGCATTTCTGACATTTCTGTGTTGCCAGCAACGAGCATGTGTTGGAAGTAGAGCTCTGCCCCCCTCCACTCCATGACAGTAAATGCAGGGGGGTGAGTGGCTATCATGATGGAATTTTATTTCTTAAGACAATGAAAGGAATTAAGCTAATATGGATTATTTTGCTGACTGTTCTATCTTCTCTATACACCCCTTCTCTACCTTAGTGGGGTTTTTTAAAGCACTGCTGTTCAGATAATTACTATCAACATGTGCAAATGTGTACAAAAATCCATTCTGCATGGTCAGGGGGACCACCACCACATCCATCATGACCCAACCCATGTCACAGGACATACCCTGAATCTGGTCTTTGCAAGAGAGTTAGGCAGGGATCTGTTGGTATTAGGGTTTGTGGTGAACCCACTGTCATAGATGGATCATTTTTTGGCAAGATTTGGATTTGTGGCATCAGGGGTGCAGGACCCATTAAGGTGTTTAGAGACTTTATAAAATCAAAGAAATTCTTCAAGGCTCTGACATGATCAGAGCTCCTGTTGAGACCCTGGTCTCACTATGGAACGGAGAGAGACAGAAAGGGAAGGGACCTCCATACAAATATTCCCAGGTGCCCTCTTCAAAGTTGTGGAGCCTTGAAATTTCCTTATTATTCCAGGGAGCTACAGGTGATAAAACAAGAAGGATGCTGGCTGAATCACAAGTGGTGTACCATCCTGAGACATATCTCACCGAACACAGGTACAAGCACATTGTTGGGCCTACCATGTGACCATGATGGTGGTGAAGAGGACCTATTTCTCTGCCACCAGTACATCCTCTAGTACCTATCCAGCAGAGCTTTTCCATTTGGCAAAGGGTTTCTACCCAGATGGAGGAGATGATGGTACCATCAGAGGCCTGCTGTGGCAGATTAGTGAAGCACTTTGAGGATAAAATCACTTGGATCCGTCCAAAATTAGCACTAGTCCTATGTAAGTGTCCAGCACACCATCTGCTCATTTTTTACTGGATCAGTTTCAATTAGTATGACCTGAACATGTGAGAAAGCTATTGGAAGGAATTCAGTCTACCACATGCCTTCTCGACCCTTGCCCTTATCTGCTAATAAAAGCTTCCAAAGGGGATTGAGTGGGTGGGTCCAGGGAGTGATAAATGCCTCACTGCAGGAGGATTAATGCTGCTACAATAAATGCTGGTGACCACTGGTATCAGCAGTGGTATACCACTTTCTTAAGAGGACCAGCCTGGACCAGAAAGTGTTAGACAACCTTTGCCCAATCACCAATATCCCCTTTTTTGCATGGAAATCAAGAAGGCAGTGATGATGCAACTTCAGGCATACTTGGAGGAAGGAGATTGTCTAGACCCATTCCAATCCAACTAAGACTGGGATTTGGCAGGAAAAACTGCCTTAGTTGTCTTGATTTGATCTTTGTCAGAAGTGGGATATTGGAGTGCTGATGCTTTGACTTCTAAGTGGCTTTTGATGCCACTGACCATGGCATCCTCCTGGAATGCCTATATGGATTGCGGGCTGCAAACAGACATCTTAAAGTATTTTTGTTCCTATGTATGGGGTGATTTCAGAGAGGAGCAATAGAAGACCTCTCCATGGGAATTCACCTGAAGGGTTCCCACAGGGTTTATCCTGTCTCCCATTCTATTTAACATCTATTTGAAGCTGTTGGGAGCGGCCATCAGTGGATTTGGAGCAAAGTGTTATTAATATGTTGGTCACACCCAATATCTCTCTGTACCATCTGAATCAGGAGAGGCAGCACAGATACTGACCCAGTCTGAAGGTGGTGATCGGCTGGATGTGGGCCAATAAATTGAAACTAATTCCAGACAAGATGGAGGCGCTATGGGCAGGGACAGTTTCCATGTCTGGAATTTCATAGGGTGTCCTGTTCTAGGCAGAGTTGCAGTCCCACTGAAAGAACAGGTTTGTTGCTTGGGCTCCAGAAGCCATATTGCCACTTGAAATCAGGTCGCTTCAGTGCTAAGAGTACCTATTCCCAGCTCTAACTGGTTCACTAGCTACAGTCTTTTTTACATCTCAGAGCTTAAGACAGCTGTCTTCCTTCTTGGTCTTTTGGTCAGATCAGAGAAGCCCTGATCATTAGGGGAGGAATAAAATCAACCCAATACCCTTACACTCATCCTTTGTCTTACTCAAGACTCCTAAACAAACAAACAAACAAACAAACAAACAAACAAACAAACCTCAAGCATTACTCCTCATATATTTCCCATGTGGAAGTGTGGACTTCTGTAAAAGGGTGTATGCATCTTTGTACCATCTCTATATTTCTTTTTGTCATGGCAAAACTGTTGCTCTTTGGGCTACAGACATCTACGTTGCACAAAAATAGCCCTCCTCATGAAAAACTGAAAACATCATTGGCCCATGTTAGCATCAAAGCACTCTGTCCAGGCTCTAGTCTACATAATGTGGTTAGCACCCTCTCTTTGGATGCTAGTGAATAATCCAGTAGCAGTTACCCAGATCACCTCACACAGCTGGTGGACCCTGTTACTATGTGACTGCAATATCCTTTCCTTCTACAGATTCCTCAAGCAAAGAATTATGCTGAAGCACTCATGACCATCTGAAACTATGCAGGTGGGGCCTGCATCAATCTAAATCCATTTGGTTTCCTCAAATACAGAAGGGTGGGAAATGTGAAAGTTTTGTGTACATGTATACAAAGGACTTATGTGCAACCTCTAAAGTGTTGCAAGAACGCCAGGCTTCTTCTTCTTCTTTAAGCTACTACTCTCATGGCTGAACACTGAAAAAATGATGCTAAAAATGATTAATGAAAAAAAGCAAGTAAAACAAAAAGCCCTTAATCAATTGGTTTTCCTACAGAAATTCAGCAAAATGTTTTCCAGTAATGAACCTGTTTTTCTACAACGGACAATAATTCTGTTTTAAGGACTTTAAAGAACGTAAAGCAACCTGTCCACAGCAATATGAATATACCTACAAAAGGTACCATGAGAATGTCAACTTTCAATGAAAGAAAAAGAAAGCGTCCAGATTCATGAAGGCCAGTGGGTGGAAGGAGTCACCTTTGAAGAATGTGTAGTTGTACACTACTCAAGTGACCCTCCACAATATGATATGCTATGCATTAAACTTAAACATTAAACTTGGGGGAAGGTTGGAGCAAACATTCCTTATGCAAATTTCCTCAAATTAACATTTCTTAAATTCACAATTACAGAATATTTCAGCGTGAAAGGCTCTAGGAAGGAAAAAAAAGTTATTTTAAAAGTACTGAATTTGTCGATTTGATACCAGCAATTATTATGTCATGATTATGATTTTGAAGTACCCCACAAAGTCAAAAGCAACATTTGGACATTTCTTAAATTAAAAACAAACTGAATCTTGACTTTTTAAAATCAAAGTTGCATAAAGTTTTGGTTTAGCTTTAGCATGTGTCATTACTGTAGTCTTGGCATATGGTTCACTAGTCTACACTATTGGTACAATCCTCTTTTCTGATCAAAATTTTAAAGCTACACTTACCACCAGGCAGGAATCCCAAATGATACCTGAAAGAGTAACAGACAAAGATATCAGTATTAATTTCCTCTTCTCCATCTGTGAACTAGTCTTTGAAAGGTTATAGATGGCTAGGGACACCACAGAAGCAGCAGGGGACATCAAAACTCATCAATACTCTAAGCAATATCTCTTCTTTCTTGGGCTGCCCTGTTATTTTAGCAGTGTTCAAAAATTAAATGCTTTTTAAATACTATTTTGCATGCATTTACAGAGAACCTCATCTTACTTTCTCTTTCTGCTATTTTATTGTAACAAATCCATGGCTAATATGTAGGGTGGACCCAGGAGCACCCACTTCAGAGAAGTCAAAATCCCCAGAGTTCCATCTTTTTTTAAAAAAAACAATAGGGTAGACTCATGGCTACCCCCACCTTAATAAGTCATATATAACCTCCAGATTTCCAGCCTTCATAAAAAGCAAGATGTGCAGCCACTAGTCTAAATTGTTTTGCAAGAAACTAGGCTGTTCCTACTTTTAGTAATTTTAGCTAATGAATGAAGTCTTAGCAATGACTGGCCTTCAGGAAAGAAGATAGACAAGATAGAGAAACAGAAGACTAATATGAAAGACTCATTGTCTTGAACCTTTTTTAGTTCATAACCATTTTAAAAATTACTCTGTTAATGCCAATGCATATCATCATTATTAAACCCATATTGCAGGAGTTGGAGCTGTGACTGTGAGTGTGGCTTATGTAACTTATGCCAGCCATTCAAAGCAGCCCAGTATTATTATACCCATTATGCTGATGGGAGTTAGACCTCTGTATGACAATCCTGATGTTGTCCTCTGCTGTTATACTGGTTTGTGTTGTCCTAGTATGTTGGTGTTTTTAATGCAAATTTTGTTTTTAAGGAACTGCAATGAGTGAGGGCTGTGAAGTTGACTGCAGCAGTAATGCAATTAAGATCTGAAAGAGGTGAAGGGAGTCAGGGAAAGAATTGAAGAATTTTACTGGTGTGTTGAAAGACACTCCTTGGATGTTAGGCCCACCCGTAGATGGAGAGCAGATCTATCCACTGAGAAACAATGGAGTAGTCCTGGAATACAAGTTTCTCATGCCAGGCTTACCTAGGACTCACCATTGTTCAGTCACCGGAATGGCTACAAATGGTAGCTGTGTTCTCTGATGCTGGTTATTTGAAGAATTTACTTTGGCCCATTCACACCCCAGAAAAATTCCTGCAGATACCCTTGGGGGACCAAAACCTCCTCAGCCAAACTGAGAAACATGTTTTTTCCTGTATAGGTTTTCAAACATAATTTATTTCCAAATTCTGGCATCTCTCTGTCCATGTGTTCTTACAAAGTGAAAATTTTCCTGGTGACTGTAAGAACTATTATTATTTGTAATTATAGCCCACACTTTACCAAATTGTTCCAGGGTGGGTAACAAAAATGCCACAATTAAAACAAGTACAATTTACAATAAAACCATGAAATAAAACCACAAAACAATCAATGACAAAAATAGCATCCCAGAACAGCAGTGCACATAAGGCAGCAACAGGAAAAATATCCTCTTAACCAAATAACTGGGTAAAAAGGTGCATCTGACCAACTGTTGAAAAGTGTACTGTGATGGTACAAGATGCACCAATCAGAGAAGAGAGATTATTTATTATTTTTATTATATACTAAATTTCAATACCACCGTTCAGTAATGTATGCAAAAATGCATATACTAGGGTAAAGTGTGCACACAAGTGCATATATTAGTGAAAATAATACACAAATTTGCATTATATTAGAGGGAAACAGGGTTTAAAAAATGTGTGCATGTGCAATAGGCAAAACTGCATACAAATGTGTGTATTAGTGGGGGATTTTTAAAATGTGCATGTGAAAATATGAAGAACTGAAAGTAAGATTGGAAAAAATGAGAAACTGAAAGAAACCGAAACTGACAGATTCAGCCATTCCTTTTTAATATTAACTGCTTAATAAACCTTGTAAAACAGCAAGGCTTGAGCCTGGTGTGGCCTGACATAACAGTGAACATCCCATCACCACCAGCTCTATCATTTCAAAGCAGACATTCCTTCCTTCCAATCTCTAACAAACCTCTTGCTGACTCGCCAAGTAGGTCAATTCTAATTTTTCCATTTGCTCAGATGGCTTCTCTTTTTTCCCAGAGAGCAGATTCTTTCATCTCCTGTACAATGAGCAATTCCGAGTCACAAATACTTCTTGTTTAGTGAATTCATGTCCTCTCTCCTTGAGAGGGGCACCTAATCTCTCCTGAACATGTCTTCTTCATAACATTTATTGCACTAGGTGCCAAAAATGATTTTATGTCACTTTCAATTTCAGTTTGACCAAAAAGATAGGTGTTTCTGTCCCTAACCTCTGTCATTTTTAATACAGTACAGTGGAGGGTTTTTCCGAAGTAAATCAGAGTTCTGGGACACATTTTAGAGTCATAAGACATCCCCTACATAGGGTACACTAACTGCCCAACTTAGCAAGTTACAACAGAAATCAAGCAATTTTCTCCACATTACTTACACATTAAAAAATAAAATAAAAGTCTGTATGGCAATTACCCAAGGTTTCCCACCCACTTTAAAATTAATTTCCTGATTTTGCTCTTCCCTTGTCATTTCATTTCCATCAACATTGCTTAAGTAACATTACAGACACATATGGAAAGTTTTCCAAGAACTATGGGACAAACTAGACATGAAGTTATTTGGCCTTGGCAGGGGGGTGCAAGGAGGTAGGTTGGAAGAGATATGGACCATGGTGTGGGAGGCCTTCACCCTTTGCCCCTGTGACACTTTCAATTATAATCCCCCATCCCCTGCTATTCACAATGGGAGGAAAGCTTACTAAATCAAAACAAAGTACTTTGCAGAACAAGCCAGAAATTTTGCAAGCTAGATCAAACAAACCTTGCAAAACCTGAACAGTTTGCTCAAAGTAGAGCTCATTTGGAGGTTTTGTGTTTCTTAACAAACTAAAGTACTGGATAACCTGGGATAATACTCACCACAGATCTAAGATTTTACTTCTAGCAAGGTGAGCAACAGGTGCCTAGTTTTACATTTACAGAGTAGAATAATAATGACTTTAAATGTTTACAGTCAAGCCTTCAAAGCCTGACAATATGAATTAAGTTATAAAACACATTAACTGCTTTTTTTATTTGAAACATCAAAAGTTGTGAAGCATCTTAAAATGCTTTTGCTGTCAACACCCATTTAAAATTATGTTCTTAATTCAAGTATTATAATATCTAACTTGGTTTTCATGGCTTAACTTTCTTCATATGTTTTGACATGGTTGGTGCTACCTGTTATGCTAGTCAGATGGTGGTCTCAGGGTTTTTGCCCCCAACCATTAATATAAGAACTGCATTCATTCAGGTACATATTACTTTGCAGGGGCAGAGGCAAATTGTACCCTGTAACCACCACCCCCCAGGTGTCCCAAGGCCACTTATTTTAAAAGAAATAGGCATGTGTGTAACTCACACAGTACTGATTAACTGTTCAGGACAGAGATTTGGGGGGTTGTACAGGGCTGCCCAAAACATTTGGGGGAATGGGGTATAAAACCGAATGGCACCTCCACACTAAACCATTAGCCACAGTTCTTCAGGAAATTCTCCTGAACACACCATGAATGCAAGCTACATTTCATTCATTTCAATGACAGTGGATTTTGCCCCACCACCGATAAGATCTGTCTGACTAATCTTACCTTCCATAGCATTCAAGGTTTGCCCCTGTGAAGTAGCAAATTACCATAGTGTCATGGTAAGACTGTGCTGTGCACTTTGTTTCAAAAAAAACTTCCACTTTACATCAAGCAAGCAGTGCATCACTGCTGTGAGCAACTAAGCGACAGAGGGAGACACCATAATCTCCCATTCAAGGTGGGGGTCAAAGAAAGCTGGCAGGTAGAGCGTTTAGCAAAGGCTGCCACCCTCTAAAACGGTTTAGAATAAACGAGCCGTGAGACAAATCTATAAAGTCAGGGTATAATTATACTCCCTTGCACTTCTAGCCAATTGAGAACACTAAAACCACCACAGCGGATATTTAAGTTAGAGCTTGACAAATCTGGGTTTAACTTGTTGGCTATTTTAATGTCCACCCAAGGAAAAATAACTGATGCTGAACAGGACTTCAAGCAGGCAAGAGGGAAGAAGAGGCAGGCAAACAGAAACCTCAGAACACCCTTTAACGTAAATCCATTCCAGGTCCAAAGTCGGAGGGAGAAAATTAAGAACTGGTTTTGACTATACCACCTTCAGCATTTTTAGCTGGGTACGTACCATAAATTTAAATAACATATAAAGCACATTACTCCTCCCCCCCCCCACAGAATTCTGGGAACTGTAGTTTGTTAACGGTGCTGGAAATTGCAGTTCTGTGCAGGTAAACTACAGCTCCCAGGATTCTTTGCAGAAGTCATGTGCTTTAAATGTATGGTGTGAAAGCAGCCACAGCGATATTGCTTGAAATTAAATAACTAATCTGCAAGGAAACAGATGGAAAAATAACACTGAAGATAGAAAGGACTCAGTGGAAATATTTTTTAAATCATGGGAACTATACAGATCATGACCTATAAGGTATCAAAGTATACTCCAAGAAGAATATGAACTACCATAGATGTTTAAATTCTCCCCACATCAATGCAAAAACAAAAGCTAAACAACAGTGAATTATTTTTCAGCCTCTTAGAAAGCACCAGACAGCAGGAGTCCATATCCACATTAATGGAAATGCTCCGCCATATTTAGACCTAAAAATCAGTATTAACATTGACAGCTTATGAGAAGAAAAGGAAATTCTTACAAAAGACACTCCTAGGCCCACAATACCTGTGCAAAAAAAGAAAAGATTAAGGCATAGGAGGAAATATATATATTGACATGTTTCAACTGCTTAAAAATATTTGAAGGAGGATGTACAGTTGTTTATAGACCACACAGAATGTACCATATAGTTACCAACTAGTGAGTAATTCCTGTGCTAAGCATTAAAACTCCACTATATCACACAACATTATACTATTTACTTTGTTATGAGAATCAGAGGATGTACACAAATGCACAAAAAAATGGAATTGGTGCATTTTTTCCATCTCACTCAAACAGTATGCCAGCCTTCC
Source organism: Podarcis cretensis (assembly GCF_951804945.1). Classification (NCBI taxonomy): domain Eukaryota; kingdom Metazoa; phylum Chordata; class Lepidosauria; order Squamata; family Lacertidae; genus Podarcis; species Podarcis cretensis. Next base: position 23,332,362 of record NC_137182.1, on the reverse strand, counting down.
ACCAATGTTTGCACAATGAAAGACAGATGAACTTACCTCAGACTCAAACTCTGACTTAGTCTCTAGTTTTGCCCTTTCCCACCATGTTTTAGGTCCGCTGACTTGTATATAACTTTAAACGTTGCCTGCACGTGTCGGTGTTCTAAAGCTCCTTGAGGTTCGTTTAAGAAACGAACTGAAGAAAGCTCTGGAGACACATCTGTTTTCCTCAGCTTCTCTTGAGAGGTGCTTATTGGACTGATGGTCTGAGCCATATCTTGTTGTTGGATTTTAACATTTTTAAAAGGACAGTTGTTTTACAGTTTATCAGCGGTTTTACTTAACTATGTACTCTTATTTTGCTTTGTAAGCTGCTTGAGGTGGGGCTTTTGCTCTCAAAGGTGGTCTAAAAACATTTTAATATGTATTTTTTAAAAATAGAGTCTAATAATGAACCAGTTATCCACCACCATTACTGCCATTATTATTATTATTATTATTATTATTATTATTATTACAGTGGTACCTCGGGTTACAGACGCTTCAGGTTACAGACTCTGCTAACCCAGAAATAGTACCTCAGGTTAAGAACTTTACCTCAGGATGAGAACAGAAATCGCACGCGGCGGCAGCGGGAGGCCTTATTAGCTAAAGTGGTACCTCAGGTTAAGAACAGTTTCAGGTTAAGAACGGACCTCCAGAACGAATTAAGTTCTTAACCGGAGGTACCACTGTATTAAAATGTGTATACCACCCTATTCCCAAAGATTTCAGGGCACTTCACAATATAAAATTACAATGCGTAGTTTTACATCCACTAGTATGTAACAACTGGTCTCCCAAGTCTGTCTGCTGCTACAGAGCTCTGGTCTACACGGCTCCTGTAGGCCTCAGTTTCCTCTCACGCCCCGGCTGCAGAGCTGCTGTTTGATGGATGCTGTGTGAGGGCAGAAAGCTGCAGGTCCCTCCTCCACTGCCTCCTCTGAAGGGTGCTTTTTAGTCACTCTTCCTGTGCGAACTCTTTCCTATCTCAAATCTTCCACTTTCCCTCAGAATCACCTCATAAGAAGAAACTCCTCCCTGTGGTAGCTCTTCAGGGCCCAAAAGAATTGTTTTCTCAGCAGCCTGTAGGGGGGCCACACTTTACAGCCGTGGTTCTCAAACTTTGTACTGTACTTTCAGAATAAAAAAACTGCTTTCGTCACAGCAATTTTTTAATTGATAAGAAATACATCGTAAAGCAAAAACAAACAACTCCTAGCAGTGCTTGATTTCTAACACAGAACACAACTACATTATAATACGATCATGGGACATATGGAAAGTACAGGATAAAACAATGCAGCTTTTCCCGTCATTTGGGGGTCAAAATTATGTGGTTTTTCACTCATTTGTGGGTCGAGAATTCATGGCCGGGACTGCAGTAGAAATTTCCCCATAGGAATCAATGGAAATTGTCCACTCACTATGCTAACACTTGCCTAATGGACAATTTCCTTAGAATGCATTGTGTTCAGATAGCGAGACCTCCATCTTCACATTCTTGGTATCCTGGATTACAAGGCATCAAAGTTCTTTGGTACAAATTAGATATGAGCACGAGTAATAAGAAGTCTTCTTCAGACTTCTTTTTCTACAATTCAACTCTGCACGGAGAGGATGCAGAAGTGACCACACTAGTTCTGCCCCCTCTGTCAATATCCCAGTCATCCTCCACAAGTTGAGATGGTGGCCATCTGCTGCCAGAAGCCTACCTTCCTCATGTAGACTCCCCACAAAATTTCAAACTCCAATTTCATGAGGCTTTATATTGGTCCTACAAAATCTACTTTCATACACTGCAAGTATCCCAGAAAAACCAGGACATCCCATTTTTTATCACAAGAGAATGGTGGCCATTCTGGTTGTCCTGATTTCGTGGTACAATATCTGCTGAAAAAGCACTTTTTCGGAGTCATAGTCTTGCACATTGCCCCCAAACGTGCATTTTTGGACACTATGTCTGAAAAAACACTTTTGTAGGGGGAACAGTGCCACAAAATTGCGCAAGATCATGGCAACCAAAATGGCCGCGGTGTTATCATGATAGGAAACGGGAAAATTGTGTCCAGAAAGATGCCATCCCGGATTTTAGCTTCAATGTGTTTGGGCGTATGTGTTTTGTGCTCCTTCACAGCTCAAGTCCAAACTTTATGGCAGCCATAGTTGCCCCGTTTGTGTTTTAAGTTCAAGCTGTAAAAAAAAAGAAGATGTGTGCAGGTGAAGAGAGCTGAACTTCACCCCTCGCCTCACCTCTCAATGCTCCATCACTGCAGGCACTTTTCTCAGAGCCTAGCTCAGGTATAAAAAGTAATCCAGTGTGAGATGAAAGGTACTTCAAGCAACAAAACACATCTAAGAACAACAGGGGAGGGGGAGGGGGAGGTTCCCTCACCTGCGCACACAGTATTATTGAATTTAGTTCTTTATTTATTAGGAATATTTTAACCCACCCTTCACCTCATTCATCTCAGTGGATCCCAGGCCAAGGTACAAGATGCAGATTCCATAAAATTACATATGTGAAGTCATAAATCATAAAAACCAAATAAACACTAAGAACAGCAAAAAATAATAATTGAAGAGGCTACCTACTATAGGTAATTACTGCACAGATACACTGAAAAATACCTCACTTGATACTGAAATGAAAAAGGGTTGTATCCAGTTAAATTCTGCTCAGAGTAAGCCCACTGAAATCAATTAACCTAAGGCAATCTTGTCCATTAATTTCAATGGGTCTACTCGGAACATGACTAACACTGGATACAAACCAAACATGTTGGCATTTTCAAGGGAAGAGCTTTCCACAAACGGAGCCTATTTCAAATATAAATGAAGCAGCGACATGAAGAGAAAAATGGCTTCCCCATCAAACCTATTTTGCCCCCCAGGGAAGGATAAGCCAACAGAGCCAAGACCCAAGAATCATGTTCAACAGAATTCATCCAATCCAATTGCCAAGTGGAGGAAATGTCAGCTCTCAGACATACTAGAATATGAAAACCAGTGCTCCAGCTAATTAAAGGTAAAATCCAACTGGGCTAAGCAAAATGGGGTATTAAAACCAGAGAGCTCAGCTACCTGCCTGACCAAGAGGTCACATTCTTAAATACCACTTTTATCTTGATATCACAAGCCATCTGACTTAATGAGCTTCTTATTGCTAGGGAATTACCATTGCCATAGTTAAGCTAATGAGCTAAAGATTACTCTGAAATTTCTCTTTCCCATTTGCTCTCATCTCTGATTATTCAAACACAGTTTAGAAATTAAAATTACCATATACTTAGTTAATGTAAACAGAAGCTGCTTGGGATTCCCCATCCCTACTTTTTTTTTTTTTAAGGTGGGGAAGGTAACCTCTAGCTCCAATTAAGCTTTTAAAAAGAAAGAAGAGAGGACTGTATGTAGATCTTAACTGAAACCAGGGCTCAGAAATGCTTCTGGTCAGAAAACATTGTTTCAAGACATCTAGGAGCCCCAGCAAGGAGAAGCAAATAGGGAGGGTGGCAGAAAAAGAAGAAAGGAGAAGGGGGTGCCTCCATACATTTGGCTCTGGCACCACCCCATGCCAGCATGCAGATTACCCTCTAAACAGTAAAACAGTTCCTCATCCATGGTTTAAAGGAAAGTAGTTATGTCAGAAGGAGCACGGCAGGGCATTAACCCCCTCAGGGCAGTATTATAAAGTGTCATAAACCAAAGTAGGGAATAAATAAGATAAATTTTCAGGAGTGCGTTTCAAGAGCCCTGGACAATTATTTGCACCTGCCAAGGTCTAGCAACATTTCCTGAAAGTAATTTCAAGGGGCACAATGTGAAGGCAAGGACTCCTCCCCTGTGCCACCCTAGTGCACTTAGGAGCCCAGGGAGACAGAACGGAGAAGGAACAGGGAGAACCAAATGTCTTCTGAAAGCTCAAGGGAGATAAAGTGACAAAGGACACAGGAAGGGCACAGTGCGTGAAACAAGGAGAAATCCCTGACAGAGCTACCCTTCATGCACTTCTTCCCCCACTACATTCAGATTCAGAACTACAGAAAATCCAGTTCTACATTCCGATCAAACTTCACTCTATTTCATTATCCAGTATCCAGAAGGTTCCCTCCATCTCCTGAAGATAGTGCCTAACTTTCAATTATTCACGGCAACCCGGGCTGTTAATTACACAGTCCCAAGTTGCTAAGTAAGAAAACTGGTGCTTAATTAGCCAGCAGGAAAGATTGATTTGGATACAGCGGGGCATCGCACAACGTTCTTCTGCAGGGGATACCCGGCTGTGACCTTACGAAGGATAAAAACACTCTGCCCACTTGAGTGAACTGAAAGGTGGGGGTTTAAAATCAGACTAGACTAGTTTAGACCAGTCTACAATGGCATAAATGCGCCAGTGATTACATGACCAAAAGGTCAGAGCAGGAGTATGCAGTTTAAGGTCTCTTTACAATGGGACAATGTGAATTTGAGAAACCCAGTTTGCATTCTCTGCACAATAATTCCACAATACAATCTATACTGGTTTTAGATCAAACCCCTCTATAAATCCAATGAAGAGAAGCTGCAGGAACAGAAGAAATCAGGTTGCCATGTTAGTGGCCCTGGGTACAAGCATGAGGTATATCCTAATCAGGCCCATCAGGCTGTTTGGGGCAAACAGCCCTTTCCTTGGCCTGACATATATAATATCGGGCACAGGAAACTTCAAGCTGCAGCTAGAAGAAGAATCCGAAGCAAGCTCAACCTGCACTTCTAAAACGTCCATCACTCCCCTGGCTTGCCTTTAAGCCAGGAAAGCAAAACAGAGAGTGGGGTTCAAACTGCACCTGCAAAAGAAGTTTGGGTTTTTTGTCCTTCACAGGCCAGCTTCAACTTGAGCCATGGATACAAAGGAATAACTGGGAGTGCAATTGAGTGATTGACAGGTGGCTTGGGTCACCCACTTGTCAAAGTGGCCTGCAGAAGTGAAGAAATTCATTATCCAGCTATTCCTTTCCCTGTCTTAAAAGTGACACACCATGGCAAGGTAGGTATCAAATGGAAACTGGGTGACCCTGAGGAAGCTGGACTCTCAGCCTGCATTCCCAGTCCGTAATATGGAAATAAATGGGGTGGATCTAGAGAAGGTTCCTCCATCTCATTATCATTGTCAGAGTTTTAGTGTCTGTAGGGTAACAGTGCAATTCTGGTATTTATACCCACATAAGTTTAATTCTTAGTATTTTAGATTCTACGTCTTCCCTTGACATACAGAGCCATACTACCTCCAGTGCCCACTTCCCTGTTCTGTCCATAGAGTTTACACCCAACCACTGCTCTACCAGGTTTCTCTTATTTCCTTCATGTCCTTTCACTACAATGCATTCCAGTTTCCTCATTTCCCTTTGGCATTAACATTTGAACACCTGCTCACTAAATCCTTTCCCATGTGTCATTTTGAGCCCAGTTTTCCTATAACTCTTTGGCTTCTTTAAAACGTGTTCTTGTTTCCTTTTGCACACTCATTGCCAGATTCTATCATATCTAGAACTGAGCCAAATATTTCCCAGCATATATTTTTCTAAGAAAATCTTGAAATTGTAAGTTTCCAATCTTTACAGCTGTGAAAATATGCCTCAGAGAATGTAGGCCTGGTGAAATCTCAGAAAGGTCGGCTTGGGCACAAAACAGGACTTCTTTTAACAGTCAGCGAAAGAAAGCTCAGCACCCTGAATAGCCTTTGTCCTTCCTCATAACAAAAACAAACTCAAACAAACAACACCAATCACCATAATTCTTTGTTAGTAAGAGACAATACATTAAAATCACTAAGATTTGGGACATATTTCAAATATAAAGCTGGATCTAATCACAATGTATAAAGTTGATAATGGGGCACGTTGCACACAGCAAGAAACTCGTCAAACAAGGAGAGAGAGATTGCATAAAGCAGTTGATTAGAAGCAACATTTCTAAAATGAAATAGTCTATAGTTCTACCTTGTATAAAATATAACAAATACAGCCCAATATAAGAAGAAAAAATTATGCAAAACATAAGCAAACTTGTTTAATTTAGTTTATTCAGGCTGGACAATTTTGTCTTTTATTGGTGCATAATTTCGATTTGGTGTTGTAATGCAGAGTATACATGGTGCATGACAATTCTTGGCTGTCCTTGGCTTTCTAAGATGCCCCTAACTTGAACCTTTAAAAAAAAATGCAGACCCTCCTTACCCTTGCAATGCCCTGCAATTCCCACCAGGTGCTCCATTCTTCTAATCCCCCACCACATGTCCTTCAAAATCTGCCTGCAATGGCATCTAATAGCTTGTGAAGGCGATGGAGGTGCCAATTAAATTAACAGCAAAACATCTTAAGATTCCCCAAGTGACCCTGCCCTTCAGAGGAAATGCCACTTATTCCAGAACATTCTGGCTTCCATGTAAGACTCTGTCCCATATGCCAGTGTTGCTCCACATGTGGGCTTTGGAGCTGTATCCCATTCTTATCATGGAGAATTATTTTGGTTGGACAAGAGGTAGAAGGACCCCCTCATATAAGCAGTGCATGTATGAAGTGGTTATAAAGCAAGGTGGGAGTGAGGCTGTAGTATGCAACATTGGAGGGAAGGGGAGGGAAGAGATGGAATTGACAGCTGAGTGGGAATGTACAGGGTAAGAAGAGAAGGAACAAAAAGATGGGAGGCAAAAGGGGCAGTAAGAGAGAAAAGTGTGACCTTTATTTATTTAACATTTAAATGTAGGGTAAATACTATCTCTATAAAATGCCTATACTACACATATTCATTTTATATTATTTTCTGTCATAAAAAGCTTATTTAAAAAATAAGAACAAGGCATTTTATCTTGCTATTTAAATGGCTTCTTAAAGCTTGTGGGCTGAGCTTGGCAAAGTGATCCACAGCTTGAGCTCAACGGGAGCATAACAAAAACAATGTGTTTATTTCTCCATGAAGAAGATTCCTAACAGTGCAATCCTAACCATCTCTGCTCAGAAGTAAGTCCGTTGAATTCAGTAGAGCTTACTCCCATGTAAATGGAATGAGGATTTCAGCTTAAACTAGGAAAATGACTTATGTGGAATGCAAGCCTTGCAACATATACATTAAAGTATATACACTGCTGCATAAATGCCTGCTTAACACTACGATCGGTGTAGATGAAACAAAAGACAATGTGTATTGAACTTGTAACCTTGCTCTTGATTTTTTTCCCAATCCCCAGAATTTTTGAACAGGAAATGGTCAGCTCTTTAAATAAAATAAAATGAATGAATGAATGAATGAATGCTGAGCTACAGCAAGATTAAACCCTGCAATAAAGTTACCAAGATTTAAGTTATTGTACCTCCACAGCCAACATACTATATGCTTAGTTCCCAGAGATTCCTGCTCCTAGATAGCAGCAGGGGCACCAAACCAAGCATGAGACCCAGCTGTCACACTGATTCTCCAACAGCACAAAGGACTGCAGCCAGGATGGGGCTGTGGCTAGTGAGGAGACCCTCTGAGCTCCTGGACCCTCGGACCAGTGCCCCACCTGGCCCATTGCTTCAGCTGGCCCTGCCTAACGAGATGAGTTGAAACATAGATTTGCAACAATCATGTGGATAGCATGGTGTATGTCTATCCAGTTTTACTAGTAAAAAGGGTATGAGGGTAAGGAGGGCAACCTTTCAGTTATATCTTACCAACCATTTCCCCAAGTGCTATTCTGACAACCAATCACACTACCTGAATTACAGCTTGCTGTGGGAAGGGGGACATGAGGGTGAGTGAAGGAAGACGGCAGGAAACTTAAGCTGCAGTCAGGGCGATGTTTCTGTACTCCCTCCTTTTGCTGCTACAATATAGATCCTCATTAACAGACGCATATAAACCAACATCATGTTAGTTTGGTCCTCAGAGTTCAGGAAAGTATAAAAGACCAGGCTCCACCCTCTTCTGCACTTTCAGCTGAAGCATTCTGTATTTGGCCACTGTCGGACACAGAAAACTGAGTTTGATAGATTTGCTTAAAAGAAAAGTCAGAAAACTGCTACAGAAATCGTCCCCATCAGAACTGTTGGATATACAAACCTCTCTTTAAGTTGCTTTATATCAATCAAGATTGCATCCCTCTGCCTCTTCTCTGTAGCATTCAGGTTCTCATCCTGCAGCCCCTCCACCAGGTAATCTTCAACATCTGTTTAGAGAGATGTGGGGAGTAGTTACAAAATTGGGAGAAGGAAAAATTAGGCTATTAACAGAAACATCAGACAAACTACCAGTTCAGCAAAGCAACAATAATTTCATAACCTTAAAAGGTGACCCTCAGGGTCCCTTCCAACTGTACCATTCTATGATTCTATGAACTGTGTTGTAAAATTCAAAGAAATGCTATAACATTGAAGGACAACTGTTTTTCAATTTGCATAATGTTCTGGAAGGTGTGAAACGTGTAGCGTTATATTAAAATGCACACTGTCCCATCCCTAAAAGCAGCCCTAACTTCAAAGCTTCTACAGACCAGTGGCAGGGTGCATTGTAATAAAAACACCAGTCACTTCTGCAAATTTCCACAAGCTACAGCCTTTCCCTCCCAGTCCCAGTCCCATTTCCAGAGCCATCTGCAATGTCCAAAGCACCAGGAAATGAAATAGAAAAACCAGGCCATAAAGTTTCAGAGTGGATCAGGAAAAGAAGCATGTAAACTGATCAAATTTAAACTGTTTGACATTAAGTTGCGTTAGTTTTACTGCTCATCTGTGATGTTATAAAATTTCAAGAAAGAACACAGACAAGCTAGCAAGTTTGGCTGCAGATATTTTGCAAACAGGAAAAGAAACAAAAATATATAAGGCTAGAGAAAAACCAATATTAATGCCGAAACAGTCGGGTAGTTACCACCTTGCCTAAACCCAGTGTTTAATTTGAGATAGAGTGCTTAATTTGCAAAGAGGGGTTGTTCAGGGGAGGGGGAGTTTTGGTTTGTTTTGTTACGGTTCTTGTTTTTATTATGTATTTTGTGTTTTCATCTTGTATTTTTATTCTGTGAACCTCCTTGAGATCTACAGATAAAGAGTGGTATACACATTTCATAAAGAAAGAAATAAGTGCCACTATCTGAATATAAAGAGCATTGTGGAACATTAAAGACTAACAAATTCATTATAGCATTCATAGACTCAAGCCCAGTTGCACATATCATACGTATTATGTTGACAGAGGGAACTGGGTATGGGATAGGCCTCAATCGTTTCAGCATGAGCAGTTATCACAAGAGCTAATGCCTTGAACCTTTTTTCTCACACCAGGGCTCTGTCATGGACTACTGGAAGTAACAGCACAAAGAGTGCCTTTCAAGAGTCCAGAGATTTTCCTCACCACTGAGTATACAAAATTCATCCCCATACACCTGCTGGGTTGAAGTGGGAGGCTTCCATGCAGCTTCGAGGCCCAGCAACTCTCATTTTATAAATTAATCCACTTTAATACTCTGATCATGTTACAAACTAACTCTCAGTACAAAAGAAAAAATGTGAATCCACACATGCAGAAGATCAATTCAATCTAGCTCCCTTATTTCTGATCTGTGTTTTCTAAATGATATGATCGCTTCTGACGACACATTAGGCCGACGTGGCAGTTGACTCAAGAGCCTGTCTTTCTAGCTTGCATAGATGGAACGCACCTTCCCTATCGGAAGGCCTAGAGACTCTGCAGATTGTTAAAAGACGCAGCAAGTTTGATATAGGAGAGCGTGACACGCAATTAATCTCCATTCATAGCCTGCTCTGCTTGTCAGGAAAGGAAGGCTCCTGCTTTAGAAGGGGATCCAAAGACTTCAATTAAAAACAGTCAGCTAACAAGAAAATAATCTAAGCTAAAGGAAAGGTGGCAGGTGCCGAAAATGAGTTGTTTACGAGAAATGTCAGCTCAGAACAATAAAGCACCAAGCATTTAAAAAAAAAGTGAAGCGAGCCGACTGCATCACAGCCTCGAATCTAAAACAGGAGAGGAAACCCACATATTCAGCAGGGGAAGACAACCGATTCAAATAACAAGGTTTCATTACTCTGAGCCAAAATTATTGAGTCTTTACTTTGGCTTAGCTTTTAAAGGCTTAGCTTTTTAAAGCTGTTTTTAATGCCTTAGCCCCAGAACTTGTGGAATGATATGAGTTCCTCTGAGCATGCGCAGAGTTCTTTCTCCTCACAATAGAAATTAAAACGCAGGTGCCTGGCCACAAAAAGCAAATTGCAAGCAACAACTCTCAAAACTCATTTCCTATCAAGTCTTTGGAACACCAGGACTTGCAAATAGAAAGTTTTTGTTTGTATTGCCGGGAAGAAGCAAGCCAAAGGATATAGATATTTAACAGATGAAACTTTTCCAGGCACAGGGAGTAAGTGGTAGGAAGAATTACATCTGCTAATGACTATTTATCCAACTGTAGTTAAAGACACAAGATGGGAGTAGAGCCAGGAAAAGAATAAGATGGCAATTTTAAATAGCTGTGGAAATGAGATGAATGGAGAGAGTGGAACACAATGCTCAGAGCTACTTTTCTGACTACACATGTTGTACAGCTGAATTCTGTATTCTGATTCCAAAGTAGAGCTCTATTAAGTAACCCAAGACTCAAAATTATTGCCTGGGAATAGTAAAGGCTTTGCTGAAGAAATAGTTGGGGAGAGTGGGCTTACCAGTCTTTTCCTATCAAGCACTGAGGCCACCAACTTCCTTTCCCCCCTTTGTGAGACCATAGATTTAGACTAAGGGCAGCAGAATACAGCGGCGGAGCAAGCCAATCGGGCACCTGGGGCGGCATGTGTCCAGGGGCAGGGACAGCCACCTGCAGGGTAGAGCCAGATGGGGTAGGAGGCTCTGCAGGGCCTCCAAGGAGTCTGCCTGCCTTCTCCCGCTCAGCCGCCCTACAGCTGAGGGGAGGCAGCGGGCGGACCGTTTGGGGCAGCGTGGAGCCTGCGTGCCCCCAAGCCACTGTGCCACTCCCAGGAGAGATGCATGGCTCGAACGCGGTGAGTGCTGCCCTGCATTTTGTCACCCCCCCCCCAGTGGTGACACCCGGGGCGGCCCACCCCTACTGCAACCCCCTTCCTCTGCCCCTGGCAGGATAGTGACTTTTGTCCACTGCTTCCCATGCCCCGAACCTTGCATCCAAGCCACTTTGACATGAGGTTCCCACACATACTTAGTTCAGTATGACCAAGCAGCAGAAGTGCTGAACTTACTATTTTAAAAAACAATTCTAAAATGCCTCTTAGTGTAACCATGTGTTTGTGCATGCAAGGCACACCCAGGCATACATATATGGCAAAAAGCCAGCATATTTCATGTACACAGAGATATCATAGCTCACTTCTTATTGTCAGGGGTGCGCTGATTTTTTTCTCCAGGGAAATATTTACACAGACACATGCCAAAACCACCACCTGTACAATGCTTTGTTTTTCCTCATGCAGTTTAATAGTAAACTCACAACACAGTGAGCACAGAGGGTTAAAGTACATTCTGACAGGCAAAAGGCCGGAGGTTCAGTCCTCAGCATTTCTGGGTGGGACTGGGATAGACGCCTTGTCTGAAACCCTGGAGAGCTGCTGCCACAGTGTAGAAAATACCAAGATAGGTTGACCAGTTATCTCATTTGGTATAAGACAGCTTCCTGTGTGCCTTTCCTGCAATGACAATGGTGGTGCTCCATCTGCAACACACTGTGTCCAAGAAGGTCTGCCACTGGCCTACCTACCCATAGCTGTCAACGTTTTCCTTTTTTTTAAGGGAAATTCCCTTATTCCGAATAGGATTCCTCGCAAGAAAAGGGAAAAGTTGATAGCTATGTACCTACCTTCTTAAGTTTAAGGAGTAAAATGTTCCTGTTTGTCCAGACATTTAACTTCTAATACCGGTTGAGTCAATTGCAATGGTTGCTCTCTCCCTGAAATTTATGTGAACAATTTATATATGCACCACTTGACACCCTATAGCTTCTAAATAGTGTCTGTAGTTTCCAAGTCGTGGTAGTACACATTTAGGTTTTTGTATGAATTTTATAGCAACTTTACTGGTGAACGGTAAACTGCAACTGCCTGAGTGGCTTTAACATAGAAATCCTCCAGTCTGGTGCCGTTTCATTTTTTGTTTTTTACAGGTGTATTCTACAACATGCCATTCATTGATACAATAATGGTGCATTTATAATGGTGGATTTATACTGGGTCGTCCACACATCATTCTGCTTTATTAATTGTTTTACGATGCTTCCTCAATGTTACTGCATTACAGCTGCTGAGAGAAGCACTCGTGAACTATAACACAACAAAAACAGGAGGGAAACTTTAAATATTTGTGGTTAAAAAAAAATGTTGCAGGATATCAGCAGGAAGATATGGGACATGTATAGACAGGAAACAAGACAGCATGTTTGCCCCAAAATTTTTGCAAAGAGCAGTAATTGCATATAACCATCGTGATGCCATAAGGAACCCAAATCTTGTTATTGTTGTTGTTGTTGTTGGCGGCATCTGTCTGTCTTGAGAGACAATGGAGGTTGTCTCCAAGGTAAAGTCAAATTGCTGGAGAATCACAGCACCTGTTGTGGCTGCAAAAACCAGTGACTTGTAACTGCTACCTCCAGCGTTGTTTTTCCCGAGTTAGTAGCACTGAAGTGACCTCTCCAGGGCACAAGCCTGGGTAGTGTATATGGAAGTCAAGGGGTGCTCAGACGATTAGACCTCCCTCTCAGCCTCACTGATGTGGTCCAAAGGAAAGCAGAGCAAGACATTTGGCATCAGCTTGGCTGCAGGAGTTGCCGGAAGGAGGTGTACAAGACGCCATCCAACTGTCTTAGGGACTCCATCATGAATGCACAATAAAATAACATAAGGATGCCTTTAGAATGCAAGCTTTAATCACTAGACTCTAATGCTGTTTAGTCAGCAAAGGCACACAGTAAGAGGTAGAACTTACTTATTGGGGTTATTTTTGTTGTAATACAATACTATAAAAGTAAATGAGAGAAATATTCAAAACTTGTGTTGCCTGCTAAAAACAAAATGTAGCTTTTGTAGATCCTCATGCTTCCTTTGACATCACAAGAGGTTATACAAAGTGATTTTGCAATATGCACTCTTAAATTGGCAAATTATGATTTGCTTAAAAATGAATCACTAAAGCGTTCCAATTTTAGCAGATGTTCACACTTCCTTTAACAGCTTCGAAAGGAACCTGTGCTGAGATTACATATTATATTATAAATAAATATATAAATTAAGGTAGCTTCCAGGCAACCTGTTTATCAAGCATTTGTCATGATTTGTTTGTGGGAGGAGGTTATATGACATCAGCATTCATTCCAATTTGTTTGCAGGAAGGTTATTATCATCATACACCTTCCAGTGTATTTTTCTGTTACACTTCCTCAGGGAAGAAATGTGTTTGCTGTGCAAGAACACAATATCCACTTTAACTGAGTAACCTGGATTTACTAGGATACTACTGAATCCAACCCACAAAACAGCAGCAGTCTGGAAGCACCTTAAAGGTAGCAGAGTCCTGGAATAAGGGGAGGTACCATGAATCTTAAATCACTGGAGAATTTTGTTTGTAAAGATCCCTGCTTTACTGCAGATCCCTTTGAGCTGTGGGTGTGGAAGAATTCATTTTGAGGGGGCAATGGGATTTCAACCTTTTTGGTAGTGTGGAGTAGCAATATTAGGCCCTCCCAGCCCTATATCCAATTACATCTGTCCCTCAAATATGAGTAGACTGCATCTTTAATTCCTGCATAAAACTACACCACTTCGGTAGAATTCCTGCAGCTAGCAAGGTGTTGGCCTTCACCCATGAACTCTACCATTTCACAACACCCGAAAGAACACTGAAAAATGCTGAAAATCAAGACTGCTTCAAATGTAATAAAGCCCTATAATAATAGGGGACAAATATATGTAATTGGGAGCACTGTTAGGGAGGAAAGGGAAAGGAAAGGTGATGAAAGAGAAGCCCACGTTCAGGATTCTTGAAGTAGAAGAACCTGCTGTGGCTACCATCTTTTCTTTTTCCTGAAAGCATCTAAACTGTAGGGGGGTGGGCCTAATTATTCAAACAACTTCATTAGTTACCTTCAAAGAGCCTCTGGACATCCTCTGGGAGGGTACCTCCTGCAGCTTGCATTGGTGACAAGTCCTGAGGTTAAAATACCAAACAAAAACTTGCTGTAGTTATTTGCTTCTGCTACTATTAACGGTCTCTGAAGAAGAAAGGAAGAAACCGAAGGTAGAGCAGAGGCGAGAGGGGGTGGAAGGGAGGGAGGGACTATCTATAGGACGGCCTCATCCTTTGCAGCTGTAAGTCCCAGTGTCTCTAACACCACAGTGAAGCCTAAACAGGCACCTGTGAGAGAAGGCAGCAACTGCAGCTGTCAACTTTCTAGACAAGCATTTACTCCTTAATCTCTGGTAGAAGTGGCATATCCAAAGAAATGACTAAAATCATAGTGGGGAGAAGAAGCTATTCTGGTGCTCTAGGATTTAGGTTGCAATGCTATGTATGCTTACATGAGAACAGGTGCTATGGAACATAATGAGATGAGTAAACAAGCATAGGAATCAGCTGTAAGATATTCACATTATAGACAGCACTGACCTTGACTGTTTGGAGTGTGCTACGCTACTGTAAGCATGTTTACCCAAAATTTATTCCTGATGAGTTAAATAGGCTTAAGTGCTTACATTTCAGAAGCTAGAGCCAGTAGCTGAAAATGAACCAAGGGTAACCCAGTTTCTGAACTTTTTTTTCTTTAACAGAAGAAGAGGAAAAGGATGTGGTGTGTTTGAATCAGATAGAGTGTAAGATTAATTGCCGGGTGGGTCTGTGGTGGAAAATGCTGTATCCCTTCAGCGAAAATGCTGTGCCTGGACAACCACAGTTGTGGGATACATTTTCTTATTGCCAGGGGCGGCCTCTCCCACACGACACGACACAAAAAAGGGAAGGTGCTCTCCACCACTACCCAAGCCTTGTTGACCAGGGTCATGTGATGGTGCTCTCACAAGAGGTCCACAAGATCTTGCAAGAGCTCTGCAAGCTTTCACAAGGCTCTTGTGAGTTCTCACTGGAACCCAGAAGCCACAGTGGTATCTCCTCACTTCTCCGGCAGCAAAGGGGCACCAGCAGAGCAACCATGGGGGATCCACCCCTTGGATTCCGCTGCCCATGTGGAGGCTGCATCCGTCCACCTCATCGGCAGGCCATTAGTATGCAGGGATTCTGATCAAACTCGGAGCTCTATTACCACTTTGTTTAGAAATTAGTAACTCTGAACTTGCTTTGTCATCTGTTGTCTTCCTTTGAACACCTTTATCTTTGTGCTATTGTCGTCATGCATGAAATTTGGCTCTCTATGCACCTTTTGTGTTCATTGAATTCAACCAACCACCCCAGTCCCTAGTATAGTGGTACCTTGGTTTACAAACTTAATCCATTCCAGAAGTCCGTTCTTAAACCAAAGCATTCTTAAACCAAGGCGTGCTTTCCCATAGCAGCTGGGGACTCAATTTACACTCAACAGGAAGCAGAACATGTTCTGCTTCCAAGACAAAGTTCACAAACCAAAACACCTACTTCTGGGTTTGCAGCATTCTTAATCCAAGTTGTTAATAAACTAAGCTGTTCTTAAACCAAGGTATCACTGTAGAGCTGTCTCTGCACTGCTTTGCACGAGCTGAAGTTTCCAGATCAATTCTAAGGGAAACCACACACAATTATCAGGCACAGAAACTGGGCCCAAGAGAAGACTGACGCCTAAAGTATCCTGCTTGTTGCTTGCTTACTTCAAATCACAGAATTTTATTGGAAGGTACCATGGGGGTCATCTAGTCCAACCCCCTGCAGTGCAAGGATATTTTGCCCAACCTGGGGCTGAAACCCACAACCCTGAAATTAAGATGCCCTTGCTCTACCGACTGAGCTATCCACAGGGTTCTTCCCATTCTTCATGCTTTTTCAGGCTTTCTTACAAGTCAATTTAAAGACTAGGACCCCATCTGCAGTATCATACCCCTTTAAACAGCCATATTCTCCCAAAGAATCTTAGGAAATGCAGCCTGTTATGGGTGCTGAGAATTTTTAGGAGACTTGCCACACAGAGCTGCAATTTCCTGAGTACCCTGGGAAGAGAGATTGATTGTCAACCCACTCTGAGGGGAAATAGCTCTGTAAGGGGAATAGGTGTCCCCTAACAACTCTCAGCCCCCTTAACAAACTACAGTATCCAGAAAACTTTGTCGGGAAGCCATGACTGTTTAAAGTGGCATGATACTGCTTTAAATGTACAGTGCAGATGGAACCTTAGACTTAAGGCAAATAATTAAAAGTATCCCAATGACAACTGTTAAAATGTGATCCATGCCAACACTCTGAATGGAATTCCCTTTGCTTTGAAAAGCCAAAGTGCGTCGATTGCATAGGATTTAGAAATCCGCATAGGATTTGCATCTGGATTTAGAGAGAACAAAATGTGGGACAGCAGTAGTTGCAGAAGAATGCCACATGGATGAGAAGGAATTAAAAGAGGGACAAGGAATTTACAATCCACATTAAGCCAATGGGTCACTGGATTCTGGTATACTTGGCTTCATCCAACTGAAGGGAGTGGATGGAGGGAAATCAGTTTCTTTGTAGAGCCAGTATAGTCGAGTACTTAGAATGGGAGACCAAGGTTCAAACCCCACTTGGCCATGACACTCACTGCATGATCTTGGGTCAGCCACTGCATCTCAGTTGTGTGGAGTTAATGCGTGGGGAGAACCATGTAGGCTACTTTGAGCTCCTTGGAGAAAAAGGTGGGATATAAATGCAATAAATAAACCATGGGAGTGGCTGGGTCCCCTTGAGTGAAATAGCTCCCCTCTCTGACTCTGTCAAAAGGACTGTACATGCACCTATACTGTAGGTAAAGATTTGTTTCTGAATAAAAATTAATATTTATTTATTTATTTATACATACATACATACATACATACATACATACATACCCCACCCATCTGGCTGGGTTGCCCCAGCCACTCTGGGCAGCTTCCAACAAAATATTAAAATACAATAATTAATAAAATATTAAAAGCCTTCAGACGACTTCTAAAAGTCAGGTAGTTGACATAGAGAAATTAACCTGCACATGATATACGTCAAAGAAGCCTCTGTTCAAGGACATACAGAGGCCACAATTGGGATGCTACCATAGTATGGATAGAAGCCAATTTGAAATCAGAGCAGACCTACATATTCTGAGCAGAGAAACATATTATAAAATAGCACAGTGGTGCTGACTGTAACAGAAGCAACAGTAATTGATAACAGAACACTGAACCCATGTGATTAAAAGCCAAACCCCCAAATCCCAGACACATCAATCTATAGTATCTAAACACACAAACACACACATGTAGAATCGTAATATTGGCAGTAAATAGCAGTGGGGGGAAAGACAGGTAGGCAGGCCTGTTTCCACCCACACCTTTTTCCCATTTTAATCCACAAATTGTCCCATTGGAGTTTGTAGTTACTATATCATGTAGCCATATCAGGCTTGGAACTATTTTATTTAGTTATATGCTTCAATCAGAATCTTTCTCGGTGCCAGGGCTCTCAGCCCAAGATGTGAGAGCATCTGTGCATGTGCAAAGTGCATTCCCCTTGTCCTTGTAGCCACCGCCAGAAGCCCACACATCCTGGGGCAGTCCTCTGGGTTAGAATGCATTGCTTCCATGCAGGTTGGAGGCCTGGCACTTGTCATTTTAGAAATTAATCACTGTCAGAGACCAATTTGGAGCAGGCGAGACAAAAAGAAAAGGCTGCTGGTTGTGTGACTGGCAAATTCTACTGCATCGCTGCCATATCTCATCAACATTTCCTGCGCCTGAGATGCCAAGCTGCCTCCCCTAACACAGCCTGATAAGAGCTCCACCTTATTCGTCTTGGGCTCCTCTGAGTTCAGCAGGCAGCCTCTCTCTTTAGCGATAGCCTATTAAATGGACACATTCCTTTGAAGCCTCCTCTTGATTTTGAAATCCAATTTTCCCCCAACAAAGTCAGGAGATCTGATTGGGAGTAACTATGGAAACTGAGCTTAGGAGGGTGGGGGGGAAGACTTGAAGGGAGTTGAAAGAGCGGCAAGGTTAAAAGGGGAAAAAACACCCTGTAATCGAAAGTCAGACAGTGCTTTGGCACTGGAATATCAGAGGATCTAGGGAGAGAGGGTTGGCAGGGAAGACGTGCTGCTGTGAGGGGTGTTCTGTGTGGCTGTGGACTGAGCACCTGTCAGGGGAGGTGAGCAGTCCAGCTTTTCCTGTCACAGCAACCTGGGAGAGCATCTGAATACTCAAATGCATTTAGGTCACCATCTATTCTCACTCGCTCTCCTGGTTTATATCAAAATCTGGGCCTGCCCACTCGCTTCCTGCCTCTTCTAAAATGCTAACAAGTGTGACAAGGTTAAACTACATCACCTGGGCTCAATGGTATCCTCTCCACACCTGCTTCAAAAGGCAGCCCTGAAGTTAACCTGAATTTCTTGTTAATTAAAAGGAGATAAAGAAAGGCTAGCAGGCAGTAACAAAGGCAGGGGTAGACAACGTAAAGCCCTCCATTATGTTGATAGACTCCAACTCCCATCAGGCTCCCCATCAGGCTGGTCAAGGGACAGGGCTGATGGGAATTTGAGTCCAACAACCTCAGCTTAGGTTCCCCACCTCAGCAGCAAAGGTTTATTTTGTATACCAGCACAAAGACAGAGAAAGTCCTGCCACTGGGCAGGGTGGTGAGGCAGCCCACCTCAAACAGTGGATTGGAGTGGTACCATTAAAAGGCAGGAAATTGTTTGGTCTATAATTATATTTTAACCAACATGGCGAGTGTTACTTGAATTTTATGCCTCAAGCACAAAAATGCCTTGTGCCATCTTGTGTAAGGATGGCGAAGAATTGTATTCAGAAATGTCTGATTGACTTACTCTTTTTTTAATGAAAGGCAAGGGTCTGGGGCCCCTATTGGCCTCGGGCCCTGCAAAATATGACCTCTTCTACCCATCTGTCAGTGGCCCTGAAAGCTGGTTTCCATTTCCAACATTTCATCAACACTGTAACATGACCATGAAACACATCAAGGTTAAAAAAAAAAGGTAAAAGGTAAAGGACCCCTGGATGGTTACGTCCAGTCAAAGGCACCTATGGGGTTGCAGCACTCATCTTGCTTTCAAGCTGAAGGACCCGGTGTTTGTCAGCTGTGCTGGTAGGGGCTGGCTTGATTCTCAAAGGTTCTCACTTAGTTGTACACAGATTTTACTCTAGATCACACAGCTGAGATAGGCAAAACCTGTTTTCCACTCCAGACACTGGAATAACTGTCCCAATGGTGACCAGAAGCATTCAGATTTACTTTCTCCTATATAAGTGAATGGCTGCCATTCATTTCTATGGGAGAAAGCACAAGTCTGCACCTGGGGACAATATTGTAATGGGAACAGAACATGCCCACTGCCCCTGATGATTGGTGACAGAGATCTCATTGGGGCTGCAAAGATACACATTGTGCTCCAGAGGTTCCCTGCAGCATACAAATCCTCTCTCTATAACCACCCTGCTAATTATAATGGCAGGCATTCTACAGATATTTATGTTAATATTCATTTTTACATTGCACTATAGACCAGTGGTTCTCAAACCTTTCCCCACACCGACCACACATGAAAATTGCTGAGGGTCTTGGCAGACCGCTTAATGGTTTTTCAGCCTGTTGTAGCATCTGTCATGTACAGTGCGAGATCCTGTCGTTATTTTTAACTGTTTTTTTATTGCTTGTTTTATTTATTATACATTGTATTTTATTGTATTACAATGTGAATTTCATAGAAATCAAATTGTAATACAATAAAACACAATATGAGAAACCCAAGCAACAATAGCATACAATAAAAAATCAATATGAATGTTTAATGCGCTGGATGTGCCGTCTCTCGTCTTCAACCACAAATCGACAGAGAACACTCCCGACCACCTGAATGAATCTTGTGGACCACTGGTGGTCTGAAGACCATAGTTTCGGAACCCTTAGTATAGACAACTAAATTTCTCCCTCAGAGCCCCTTTATAAGTATCTTTACAGGCATGTTAGCTATTATATTGCTCCTACGTTGGTTCAGATATAGGTTAAGACTTCTGCATACACATTAGGCTTCCTTACATATTTAAAAACCATGCAAGGGAGGCCTAGCCCCTTTGGAAGTCTGCCACTTTTGTTTCATGAAAACATACCAGGAAGCTTCACCACACAGGTAGAAATCTTTTAAACTGAAATGAAAGAACCATGGAGAGAGTGGCAACTAAATTGTTAAAAGAGTGTGTACATAGGAGAGCCAGTGTGGTGTGGTGGTTAGAGTGTCGGACTATGACCTGGGAGATCAGAGTTCAAATCCCATGAAGCTCACTGGGTGACCTTGGACCAGTCATTGCCTAACCTACCTCACAACATTGATGTGGAGATTAAATAGGGAGGAAGAGAACCATGTACACCACCTTGAGCTCCTTGGAGCTTTAAAATCCTGACTAGAAACACAGCACTAAAGGAAGTCTGGATGAGCCCAATTTAGTTGCACTTAGATCCCATTGAAATGATGAGTTAAGTCCTATTAATTTCAGTACTAATTACTATATAGATGTGTGTATTTGTATATAATCATACATATATTAGAACCGTGGAACATGTGTACTCTGTATCAATGGGGCCTCTTTTAAAGGACTCACCCTGTATATGTATATGTACATGTGTATGTATATATGTATGCATTTGAGTTCACTGCCCTCAGATCTCTATTCTAGTCTTATGAAGGATGAGCAGCACCAGAGGAACAAAGAGAACCCGAAAGAATCTGCCGTAAACAGATTAACCCACAGAATCTGTTCATTGGTATTACAGATTTTCAGTTCTGAGAACCTTTTTTTTTTTTTTAAGTTGGTTTTTGGCATTGGAGAGCTATTGGTAAGATGAACAGGCAGAATTTCAGTGTGAGGGTATAATAGTTTTTAAAGGTCTGGTGACAAGTCTGATCCACACACCATGAAAGACCAGAGAACACAGATTTAAGCTTGTGACTATAAGCAAACAAAGGGGGGCAAACAGCACATGAATATGTGAGGAGCAAAAAGGGTAAGAGGGAATCGGGGGAGATGGGAACAGAGATACCAGCTATGGCTTTTGAGGGACAAAAGAAGCTGACATTGAT
The DNA here is from genome assembly GCF_951804945.1 of Podarcis cretensis. Taxonomy (NCBI): domain Eukaryota; kingdom Metazoa; phylum Chordata; class Lepidosauria; order Squamata; family Lacertidae; genus Podarcis; species Podarcis cretensis. Next base: position 23,311,067 of record NC_137182.1, on the reverse strand, counting down.
CAGGTGTTGAAGGAAAAGAAGGTTAGGAAGAATGCCACAGACAGTAGGTAGAGATGAGAAACAAGATAAGTTCTCCCACCGCCTTTTTATTCCCTCCCACTGACGGATGGCCCTCAGTTTAAAGCTGAGGAATTTATTGATTCTTTGCCTTTGCAGTCAGAATATGAGATGGAGCTGCACCTCCCTGTTCCCTTGGATGTCTTCAGCATCACGGCTCCTTTCTCCCAACATCTCCTCTAATGACTTTTTTATTGACAAGACTGAGTCTTAATGAGGAGGTCTGCTGTGTGTCGTAAAGGGCTGCAGGAAGGGATGCCTTTCTCACACCTGATACTAAGGGACACAGCCAGCCAGTGGCTGGCTCACAAGAGCATTTACTGGATGATGTGAGCACAGGTAGTCGGGAAGGAAAGGATCTGGAGAAGATCAGGTCAATAGGCCAATTCACCCAACTGCATTAGTGTAAGAGCTGCCCTTGGAGACAGTTTGGAAACTTCCTAGGCTCCATTTTAGGTGCTGCTATTGATGTGTAAACCTCTAAACCAGACTTCCCAACCTGGTACCCTCCAAATGTTTGGGACTTCCACTCCCAGTATCTCTGGCCACTGGCCATGTTGGCTACAGTTTATGGTAGCTGTAGTGCAAAGCATCTGGAGGATACCAGCAGGTTGGAGAAGACTATCCTAAATATCCTAAATAGTCTGGAATCTGATTACAAAAGGGACAACTTTGAACCATATGAACCCATATCTGGATTTTAGGGGTGCTTCCAGACAGGCACATTATCTTGCGAATTCAGATCTGATTTTAGTGTGTGTGTGATTGCCACACGAGTGTCCAACACACTCCAGATTATTTTCAGTCATGACATTCATCGCTATTCCATCACTTGCCATCCATATGAGCTTGATGTAATTTATCATGCTGTGTTTCTTCCCTTGCCCCTTAGTCACCACTCCCGGGCTCTCCACAATCCTTTTCTTGTTCTGGGTATGAACATAGGCATCTCAGTACCCATGTGCATTCACCTTTAAAACAGAATTCTCTAGAACTGCAAAAAAGTTTCCAGACTTAAGTTATGTTTCCAATGGGCAGAATGGAGTGCTGTAGTTGGAGGGGTCAGCAAGATTTTTAAAATGCAGAAATGCAGAAAAGTAATGCTGATGTCTTGAGCAAGAGTGATAAAGGGGTCTTGTGCTAGTCCTCTCTATTAAAAAAAACCCAAACTTTTTTTAAATGAAAAGCATGATGTAGATACTGCACTGTGACATACACACTGTGTGGAGATCTCAAGAAAGCATCACCTATCGGTAACTGGGTTTTTGAAATTTAAATGTGCCTTCTGTAGGTAGGAAGCAATTGGTAGAAACAGGTCTGCTCATATTGTTTGGGTCTTCAGAAACAACTAGGTTGTGCTCAAGTGGGGAACAAACAAGCATGGGTGAGGCAACAGGGGCCACCAACCAAATATAACCACAGATGCTTGATGGACCAATGGTATGATTTGGTATGAGGCAGCTTCTTATGTTGTCCCTAACCTATGCACTGAGGTCTATATGCAGCTCCTGGCCATTTTTACACAAGTGGCAAGGAAAGGGGGAAAGGAAGCAGGAGAGAGAGGAAGAAGAAGAGGAAGAGGAGTGACAGTCAGAAAGGGAGGTGCCCCACCTCTCTTTGGCCCTGGTCTCACCCATTATTGGTTCTGACTCCAACCTCACCCACCACCAGTATGTGTCCACTGATAGCTTGCTCCCAAAGGACTGTGACCCTTGGCATTAAAAAGTTATCTGTCCTACTCTGCAGGATCAGACCCAAGCTGGTGTATGAAGATAGTTCACTTCTAACAAGCCATGTTATTAGAGAAAAGCGCCAAGTGTGGCAGCGGAAAGAAGTTACAGCCCAGAGCCAGGCAGGCAGCCAGCACAAATCCTGACAAAGGACAGGAGTTACTGAGCAGTCAGTATTAACAACCAGGTTGTCAATCTAAGAAGAATTAGGAGCAGTAGCCAAGAAATGAAAGCAGCACATGGCTGGAGGTAACACTGGCGTGAACTGAGGACCGAGATGCATGTTGCAGATATTCAGCAAGATGCCCTCAGTGGGCTCTTCCCTCTATGAGACTGCCACTGCTGCCCTTTCATTTGTCCTCTTCCCCTCTGGATCCAATCTACACAACCGCCCACAGGGAGAGTGCAAGACAACTGGAGGATGATGTTCCATCCCCTCACTCTTGTCTCGACTTAGAGAGGACAGGTGAACAGAGAGAAACAGGAAAGAAAAGAATGAATGGGGTAACGAGGCCCTGGGAGCCAGCAGTGACGTCCCAGATGGGTGTGGACTTTAGTAGCTGCCCCAAAATACCATGTCTTGATGCTGGCCCTGGCTCAGACAAAGGTCTGTAGCTTAACCTAGAACAAGCCTGGTGAACCCTTTTTTTCAGCCTGAGAGTTGCATTTCCTTCTGAGGATATATTCCAGCCAGGAAAAAACACTCAGAGGGTGTGACATGGGGTGGCTGGCCTGAGAATAGAGGGCATTGCTGGAGAGAGTCTCAAGGGCCAGATAGAGAGGCTTGGAGGATCACAGTCTCTGTGATGATTTTCAAGACCAGTTTGGCCACTGTGGGCTGCTAGTACTAATTCTGGTATATCAACACTTTTCCCATGGCAAAATGGTTAGGTGAAGCTTCTGTTATGTGGCCAGATCCAGATTTGGCATGGGGGCAACCTGGAGAAAATGCTTGCAGTGGATTCCCCTCCTATCACTGTCAACACTGCCCATTCAGTTACCTTCTCCCTCTATGCCTCACTCACACCACTACTGATGATAATGATGATGATGGTTTTGATAGATGACAAAGCAAGGCAGGTGGAGGCTCCAGTTCCTTCTCTTTGCTCTTGTCACTGCTCACGTGTGTGGAGAAAGCTGGTGCAATGGCAAGAAAGAAGAACAGAGTCAGAAAACCCTGGTGCTCCAAGGTGACCCCATTGTTGGTGTGTGGACCTTGGCAGGTGCTGGACACTGCTGACCACTGACACCAGTCCTGGACAGAACAAAAATGTTTAAATGCTGTACTGTTGGCCAACTGCCACCAAAGCCCATATTAATATGCAATGAGCTCTGGGCTGCACAAAGAAATTTCCCAAGCATTTTCAAAACTTAAAACCTGAAGGACATTTTAAAAACAAAATTTAAGGTTGGAGATAGATGGGGGAATTTTTTACAGAGAGGATATCCATCTCACTTTTGCCTCTGCTAAAGCAGATTGTGCAGGGTTTGGTTTTGTTTCAGAGCCAAACTACACATTGCACTGCAGCTGTCTGCAATGAGAACCCTATGGCCCCTTCAGCAAGGCACTGCCTTCTGGGAAGGAACACTCTTCAGTGCAGAAGAGGAAAAAAGGAATGGCAGGCCTCATCCTTCCCCTGCCAGGCAGTTTCCCACTGAAGCCTCCTTCTCCCTAGTTGCTTCCCTCTGCCTGATTTTTGCAAGATCAGTTGGAAACACTAGTCGGGGTAACAGGCTGTCAGTGTCTGGGCTAAATACCCCTTCCTCCTCCCTATGTTGCTGCTAAAGAACATCCTCTCCAGGGAAGGGACTTTTGGGCTAATATTACACTTGGCTGAAATGTGGGGTTTGACTCTTAACCTGCAAACGCTGCTTGACCAGAGCTGAGAAAAAAACAAAACAAGTGTGCACATGTGTACACAAGGGAGCGGGAACCTATGTCCTTCCAGATGTTACTAGGATCCAGCTCCCATCATCCCTGGAGATTCTGAGGCTAGTGGGAGTTGGGAGTCCAAGAACATCCAGAATGCCACCCCTGGTATACACCATGGGAAACCAAGCTTTTCTCAAATTTTCTTCAGTTCTCTTAAAAAAACCATGGTCTATATTATTCTCACTAAGCACATTCTTTCCCTCAAGGAATTCTGGGCACTGTAGTTTTACTGCTCATAGAATTTTAATTTCCAGCAACCCTTAATTACAGTGCCCAGAATTCTCTGAGGGAAAGAATGTGTTTTAAATGCATAGTGTGTATGTAGCCACACTTATCTGGGAGTAAGACTCACTGAAATCAGGACTTACTTCTAGGTAGACCTGTATAGGATTGTTTTGATAAAGTTTAATACAAAACTGCTTTCAACTTCATGCAGCACTTACATGTTCACTGTCCAACTTCAGCACAATAAAAAAACATTACTATGCCTACTTTGTGTTTAAATAAATTAAGTGCCCTATGTCAACAAATCATTCAGCACACTATTCATTTTAACAATCTGTAAAAATGCACCACTCTTCTGTTCTGTTTCCTTTATGGAGTCCTTCCATTCCAAGACACTTTTATGGCATATTGCTTGATTTAATTAAAAGCACTGGAAGCATTTAAACCAGTTTATTTCCCTCAGAACCACCTCAGCCTGTAACCTAATGCTACATGGCAACTTCTTTTTTTAAAAAAATACCTTAATTGGCTCCAGGTTTCTGTCTCAGTTGTATTTTATAGCAAGTGGCCCCATGTTAGTCCTGTGATGGAAATATTTGAGACACCAAGTTTGAAGGTTTAAGCAGGCCTGTCTTTACTTTGTGGTTCTAAACAATTGATAGAAATCATTATTGCTATAAACAAGTCAATGGCCATATATAACCCTTTACTTTAAAAGAAGGGCATTTGATGTGTTAGATTATACTGCCAGAGTTATGAAATATAAAAAGTAACTACAACAAAATCCTCCTATAACACACTGCTTTTAACAATTCAGGCTGCAATCCTATGTGCATTTTCCTGGCAGTAAGCCCCATGGAACACTGGGGAACCTACTGTACTGTATACAGGATTGTGTTCTTAGTCCTCAATAAATCAAAAAATGCCATTTAAACTTGTGCTTTTCCCTGAAATATCTCCAACACAGTCAAAATCTGATACGAAATCTCTTCCCAGGGCTTTCCAGCTGATTACTTTTAGTATCCATGAAGATCCAAAGATCTTTCCAGGAACTTAAAATCCTTCCAAGTTGTGGAACTCCCTCCCCACAGAGGTGAGTCTGGCACCTTCACTACTCAGTTTTGGTCACATGCTGAAGACACACCTCTTTCTTTACCTTGGTGTATGACACTGTTTGTAGGACCCACCCTATTCCTGGGATTGTAATTTGTTTTAAACTGTTTTTAACGCTGTATTTTAAATTGCTGTGACCTGCCCTTGGACCTTAGGGTGAAGGGCAGGTAATAAATCAAAACAACAACAACAACTCTCAATACTGTTGCCATTCAGTACTAAATTAAGAGAACCTTAGGCCCTTGATGAGGCTGGCTCATGGTGCCTTCCCTACCTTCTCAAAAATACCCTTAAGTCCTTAGGTTTCTGCCATCTCTTCCCCGTCTGCATCATTAGCTGGTGCCTCAATTATAAATAAGATCGTATGGATAAACATTTTCTTTGCAATACTCAGTGGATAGGTTTTGCACGATGCCTTTCCCTCTTGTGTCTGTGACATACCACCTGAGTTGTCTGATACAAACCTGTTCTACAGACACCTTGGTGCAATGAGTCTTGTGTGCTCTTTATACAGTAGTACCTCGGGTTAAGTACTTAATTCATTCAGGAGGTCCGTTCTTAACCTGAAACTGTTCTTAACCTGAAGCACCACTTTAGCTAATGGGGCCTCCTGCTGCTGCCACGCCGCCGAAGCACGATTTCTGTTCTCATCCTGAAGCAAAGTTCTTAACCCGAGGTAATATTTCTGGGTTAGCGGAGTCTGTAACCTGAAGCGTATGTAACCTGAGGTACCACTGTACTGGCTTCCAACAGACTATGGTTAGGGTGATGAGGATGAATGTGTGGAAGCGAGTATGCAAGAGAAACTCATTGAGATAGAAGAGCAGATATTTAGAAGGCTTGTTGATCATTTCATTCCTTTTTAGTATACTGAGTCTTAACAAAAGGACCCATATCCAACTGAATACTGAATGAATACCCACCCACATCCCAGCGAACAATATCAATGGGTAACACCTGTGCGTTAGTCATTATTGCAGAAACCGACATAAAAGGCCATAGAGATAGCAACAGGGATTACCTAAAACAAAATGAGATGGATTTGTTTGCAAGTACAGAACAGAATTCAGCCTGTTCTTGCTGCACACTGTGATGTGTGTGTATATATAAACACAGGGCACTCCAGGTGTGCAATAATAGAAACCACTGTGTATGTGTGAGAGGATGAAATCAGTTTGAAAAACACCAGCTTTTCTTTGGGTTATGCATCAACATCCCAGCGGATAATTTATAGAATGCCAGAGTTCTGAGATTACCTCTAATTTATCTCTTAACTAAGTTTCTGTTGGCATCCCAAGAGCGTCACACAGACAGCAAAGTTAAAGCACTACAATTTATATAAGCCCATATATAATTGAGTAATAAGAAATGGAAAACCACATCCATATGAGTGAGATAAAATAAACGTAAGGAATGCACTTGGTAAATTTATAACAGTGATATGAAGATCTGATAAATACAAAAAGCAAAGGATTATTCAGTCAAAGCCAAGGCTGCAATCTGAGTCATGCTTATTTGGCAGTACGCCCCATAAAATCAATGAGCTATGCAACTGATTCCAGCTTTTGTTCTTAATCACTGTTGATATGCTTTAATCGAAGTTGCTGAGTTTATGTAATTGGTTTTATTTCTTTTTATAAGCTGCTTTCTGTTTTTTGAATGAGAAAGAAAAAAGGCACATCCACACTACAGATTTATTTTGATTCAATAGTCATTGCTTCCTCCCAAGGAACTCTGGAATTATAGTTTATGGATGGATGGGAGCACTGCAATGATTTTTAAAATAATTTTCAGCATGTCACCGGGCTTTCATTCCCAACTTTTTCTAGAAAAGACATAACAATTGAAGTAGGACTGGCTCCACCATTAGGCAGAATGGGACAAAAAACAGGAGAAAAAGCAGCCCCACCACACAGTGGTTTCTCCTGAGCCCCCAGCCATACACTGGAGTACCCTACCCCATTCCCAATATTGAAGTAAGATTCAATAACCAGGCCAGTCAGCTTCTGTACACAGAACAAGGATGGGAGGCATCTTATCATTTGTCTCTGGCAGCAAAATCTTCAGCCAGACCTGAGTTAAAGTTATATAATACAACCTATCCAAGTTGGTAGTACAGGTAGGGTCAGAAAAGGTGGGGTAGTGGCATCGGCTATTGTTCTCCTTACACAGGAATAAAAATGTGTTTATAAGGAGAAAATTGCACTAAATTGCTAAAGAATTTTCATGAGAATTTTAATTGATTGATTGGCAAATTGCTGCAGAAATGTGGAGAATTTAAGATTGGACAAATGAGAAACTGAGAAAACTGAAACTGACAAATTCTTCCATCCTTACCTTGTGTCCTCCAGATGTTGGACTCATCAGCTCCAGCCAGCATGGCCAATGTAGTCCAGCAACTTCTGGAAGACCACAGATTCATTAACACCAGCCTAGAGACTATATTTTACTATCACGAATAAAAGTTTCTGACTAGTGGCCATAACTGCATCTTTTCAAAGTGAATTCCACAATTCTTCATTGTTATAAGCTGTTAATTATGTATGCGGACAACATCTCCTCCCATTCCAAATTAAACAAGTAAGTCAATGACAGAAACACTATAGGTCCTTCCCTATACCAGTTGAATTTCCCTTGATTGCATTCTCTCTTTGCTGTTATCAGAAACAGACTATCCTGGGGAAAAAGTGGAAGGCAAGCAGTTGGCTGTCAAGTGATCTCTGTGAGTAGCTGACATGGCATTCAACAGCCCAGCTAACCAAGTCTGTGGTGTGTATATTCATCTCCTCAAGCCTGCCTCCTGTTGACATTTGTCAACATTTGTAATGGGTGCTGCTTGGAATTTAAATACAGTGGTACCTCGGGTTACATACACTTCAGGTTACATATGCTTCAGGTTACAGACTCCACTAACCCAGAAATAGTGCTTCAGGTTAAGAACTTTGCTTCAGGATGAGAACAGAAATTGTGGTTCGGCGGTGTGGCGGCAGCAGGAGGCCCCATTAGCTAAAGTGGTGCTTCAGGTTAAGAACAGACCTCTGGAACAAATTAAGTACTTAACCCAAGGTACTACTGTACACCACCAACAAGACCAGACCAAGACATTGTAGTGCCAATTGGCTGCAATCCTATATCCACTCCCCGGGAAGTAAGCTCCAATGAAATCAATGAGATTTAGGATTTTGTTGCAAATGCCTAACTGTACCTCAAATTTACATTATGTTTATGCTAGCATTGCAGTCATGTGTTCCCCTAAAGAATCCTGGGAACTATAGTTTGTAGGAGATTCTAAGAGTGATCTGACACGAGATTCCTAATCACTTCCTTTGGTCTAATAGAACTACCAGCTCCAAGATTCCGGATCTTAATGGGAGATGGAGTTCAACGAGTTCCCCAGCTCTAGGGTTGCCATATTTTAGGATGACCCCAAAATTATTGAGCTTCTTTTAAACAAACCCCAAAGGATGTCACTTCCACCTTTGAAATCACTGTAATGTCTGGGAAATCATCATGTAGCTATTCACGGAACAGTGGATTCACACATCCTTAGGTCTGGCCCCAGCAGTCAGCCAAGTCAGGCTCTGGCCAAGGGCCCCAGGGACTTGGAAGGGCCATTAACCAGCCTAACACAGTTGTACTGCCATTCATCACTCTCCCCACTGGGCCCATGGATGCTTTTCAGTGGCAGGAGTTGCTGAAGCTTTTGAATGGGTGCCGCAGCACATCTCTCATCTATGGCAACTAGCATGGCCAGTGGTCAGGAAGAGATCATAGAATCATAGAATCATAGAGTTGGAAGAGACCACAAGGGCCATCGAGTCCAACCCCCTGCCAAGCAGGAAACACCATCAGAGCACTCCTGACATATGGTTGTCAAGCCTCTGCTTAAAGACCTCCAAAGAAGGAGACTCCACCACACTCCTTGGCAGCAAATTCCACTGTCAAACAGCTCTTACTGTCAGGAAGTTCTTCCTAATGTTTAGGTGGAATCTTCTTTCTTGTAGTTTGGAACCATTGCTCCGTGTCCGCTTCTCTGGAGCAGCAGAAAACAACCTTTCTCCCTCCTCTATGTGACATCCTTTTATATATTTGAACATGGCTATCATATCAGATGGTCCCTCTGACAGCAGCAGGGATGGGGAACCTGGACTGCAACTCCCATGTCTCTGAGTATGTTTTATTATTCATTTCAACCATTTATAAATCACTTAACACAGTAGCCTAAGCTGCACAGAGGTCCACAGGCTACCTGCACCCTGCTCTACAAAAATTAAAAAGAGGAAGAAGTAGGTTGCATTAGTATACGTGACTATGGGTTAAACTTCCTCTGTAATCTGGAAAGATTCCGAAGTCCCTTTATTACGACCAACCTAAATGTCAGAAAACTGAACAAGCTTGTGGTTCCACCCAAACTCTTCATTGGGCTGGATGTCAGGCAAAGTGCCAGAGGGGTGAGGGGGAACAGCTAGCCTGGTACTGAAACCTAAATGTCAAAATTGGTATTTAAAAAATCATTTTTGCTGTATAATGTTAGAAAATGTGTGGCTATGAGGGCATAGCTATGGGAATTGTGATGATGAGGGCCTACACTTCAGAATTTGCCACCACACCAATGCCTAGTCTGATGTTGGGATTCTTTCCCAGCCAGTCTGGGGCTACAGTCACACCATACATTTTGAGCACCGTGATGCCATTTTAAACAGTCTCAGCTTCCCCCAAAGTATTTTTGGAATTGTGGTTTATTAAGGGTGCTGAAGGGACGCAGGTGGCGCTGTGGGTTAAAGCCTCAGCGCCTAGGACTTGCCGATCAAAAGGTCAGCGGTTCGAATCCCTGCGGCAGGGTGCGCTCCCGCTGCTCAGTCCCAGCGCCTGCCAACCTAGCAGTTCGAAAGCACCTCCGGGTGCAAGTAGATAAATAGGGACCGCTTACCAGCGGGAAGGTAAACGGTGTTTCCGTGTGCGGCTCTGGCTCGCCAGATGCAGCTTTGTCACGCTGGCCACGTGACCCGGAAGTGTCTCCGGACAGCGCTGGCCCCTGGCCTCTTAAGTGAGATGGGCGCACAACCCCAGAGTCTGTCAAGACTGGCCCGTACGGGCAGGGGTACCTTTACCTTTACCTTTTAAGGGTGCTGAAAGTTGTTAAGAGATCCCTATTCCCCTCATTGAGCTACAATTTCCAGAGTGCTCTGTGAAAAGGGATTGATTTTTAAACTACTCTGATCATTGTAGCTCTGTGAGGAGAAAAGTATTCTCCTAACAACTCTCAATACCCCCAATAAACTACAACTCCCAGCATTCTTCAGGAAAAACTATGATAACTATTTCAAGTAGTATCATAGGGCTTGAAATGTTCGGTGTTAATGTGTCTTGAATTAAGGAAAGGACAAAGAAGCCCAAAGTTGCCTGGGCGTATGTGGAACTTCCCAAAGAGACACAAGCTCTGAAGGAAATTAGCTCTGAAGCAGTTAATTTCCCTGGCTCCCAAATTGATAAGCAGCGGGAACGTCAGCGTGAAAATGAACTTGCCTTGTTCGCTGGGGTTCGAAGACAGCGGAACTCAATCAACAACAGGCCACACGGTTCAAAGCTGCAATTCATCCCTCTGCGCCTCTGAAAAATGGGAGGTGACAGTTCATTTTGCCAGTGACAGTCTGTCGGTCTCGCTCAGTGCTTCTCCCCCGTCGACTGAACGGCGGAGGTAAAGTGCTGGCTCTCTGGCACCCTCACTTTGTATTCCACTCAGATGAACAGGACAGTGTGAGATCAAAGGTGGAAAAAATCTCCCCACGGCCATCCACCTGGTATTTTGCCTCCCACCCAATCTTTCCCCACCAATTCCTTTGTACAAAGGACCCCTGAGCCTCATCCGCTCTCGGGGGAGCCGTTCTGCTGCTCCCTGTTTTCTGTACACCCTGATCAGAGGTGCGAAAGGAGGTGCAGCCATGCAAATAAGAAGAGCCTTAGCAGTGGGGGAGAGCAATGGGGAATTCTCTTTCTCAGCAGGCCCGCTCCGAGGCCTGGGGAGGCCCAGGAGACTTCTGGGTTTGGGGCGCCCTAGGCATAATAAAGGCAGCCACAGAAAAGTGATGACACTCAAAAACAATATGAGGCACCAAAAAGAAGAGTGAAACAGCATTTGGTTTTTTATTTTGATTTAACAAATGCTTTTCTAGCCTTTTTCTATGCAAATACACTGGCTACTGAGGGGGAAAATCTTGCCTTCATGCTGCATCACAGCTGATATCAGTTAACAAAAAAGTATTTTACCAAATCGTGTGCCTTAGTTGCTTACATTTGCAGTTCTCGAGTTGAGAGAGTGTGTCACCATTTGATCCGATGAACATAAAAAAGACGAGGCAAAACTCATCAAATGCCAAAGAATTAACAAGTGTCTAAATCTGAGGCTCCTTCAAGCTTCAGGCCTTCCTGCCCCGCAGCCCTACTGAACCCGGGCCCTGCTTCTAAGCAATTTCCATCTCTCCCTTCGCCCCCATGTATCCTTTTATTGCTGTCTTTTTTTTCAAATAGCAGACTCCATTATAAATCAGGGAACACAGAATCATGTTGTACATGAATGCTGCAGATACCTTAATAAGACAATTTTCGGCATGGAGGCCACATTCCCTCATGTGGAACTTTCCAGAGACAGCAGCCGGTGTAGCCTGAGGCAAAAGTGGGGAGAGCAATGGTGTGACTTTTACCTTTGTGCAGCAGGCTATGTATTTCAGCATCACAAGCGCCAGACATTTTTACACACACACGCAAACCACCATCAGGGAAGCAGGGGCCATTGGCAAGAGTAGAAGGAATCTTTGCAGTCAAGCAAAATCATTTGCGGAGAGTGCAGAGCAAGGCCAATGAGAGATGCGGCCAGAGCAGAAGGCATGGCCCACAAGACCACCCCCACAAGACCTGTTGTTCTCCAACCCCTGCCTTCAGGTAAAAGGACTAAATTAGCCACTTTATGACCTACGGGTTTGAACTCCAATTTCCAGTATTTATTCCATTGAGATTGTAATAGTTACCGTATTTTTCGCTCTATAACACGCACCCGACCATAACATGCATGTAGTTTTTAGAGGAGGAAAATGCCACCCGTAGGCATTCCCTCCATAACATGCACAGACATTTCCCCTTACTTTCTAGGAGGAAAAAAGTGAGTGTTATGGTGCAAAAAATATGGTATTTCAACAGTGCAAGCTTAACCTGTCTACACAAGGATAAGTCCCACTGCGATCAGTGGGTTTTTCTTCCAGCCAAGTGTGTGTGTAAAAGCCTAAAGCTTAACTGCAATCCCACATGTCTTCTCTGAAGTAATCTCAGTTGAGTTTAATGGAGGCCTACTCTCAGTTCAGTGCGTACACAAATGCACTGCACAGGAGAATGTTCTATTGAACTCAATGGGAATGACTTGTGAGTAAATGGGCAGGATCAGGCTGCTAAAAGTACTTTGCTTTTGGCTAGGTTGTATGTTAAGAGATTACCTTCATGTCAGCGCATTTGGAAATTTTTTGAAATGCATTATGTTCTAGAAACATAAATATATTAATCTTGGTATTTGCAATTCAGAGATAAAGAAGGGAAAATGCACCCTGTAATGACATAATTATCAGTTACTCTGCCCCATTAGGAAATAAAAGACCATTTTACAAGAAAGAAGCCCTACAGCCAATACTGCCCGTGGGACAATAGCATACTCTTGAGATGGTGAATAGCAGGCTTCAGCCAAAAAAATATAAAATAAAAAAGCTCTAAGCCCTAGAACAGGGATGGTGGACCTGTGGCCCTCCATATGTTGCTAGATTACAGCTCCCATCATCCCCAGCCTGCAAAGCTATTCGTCAGGGATTGTGGGAACTGTAGTACAACAAACATTTGGAGGTCCATAGGTTCCTCATCCCTACCTAAGAGTAGGGTGATGTTCTTTCCTTCACCTGTCTGACAGTTCTGAATGGGGGCATGTATAGAAGAAGCAATAACCACAAAAGTGTGCTTACAAAACTTTTGATTTTTACCACTGGATGGTCAGATTCTACAAAGTTTATTTTAATTAGCTATCAAAAGAAATGAGCCCCCTTTGCCCAAATGCTCTCTTTGAACTGAAGTGCTTCTCTTAAATGCCAACTCGGGAGCCCAGTGAAAAAAACTGAACAGAAAAGCAGGAAGGGGGAGATTGATAGATTGCATATATTTCAAAGCAAAGCAGAAGGAAGTTGGCGTTTAAACCAGTAGACCTCTGCACATAATCAAGGTTAAGATCAGAGACTTCTTTGGACGCCACTTGAACATGTGGGCTCTTGGTTCCTCCGATCACTATTTTTAAATTACTATTTCACAGGCGGAGAACCTGTGGCCTTCTAGATGTTGTTGGACCTCAACTCCCATTAGCCCCAGCTAGCATCACCAATGGTCAGGGATGGTGAGAACTGGAATCCCACAACATCTAGAGGCATTGGTGGCCGATGCTCATTGGGACTAGTAAGGCACGGAGTCCAAAATTGCCGTATTTTTTGCTGTATAAGACTCACTTTGTGTGTGCGTCTTATGGAGCGAATGCAGGCTGCGCAGCTATCCCAGAAGCCAGAACAGCATGAGGGATTGCTGCTTTCACTGCACAGCGATCCCTCTTGCTGTTGTGGCTTCTGAGATTCAGAATATTTTTTTCTTGTTTTCCTCCTCTGAAAACTAGGTGCGTCTTGTGGTCTGGTGCGTCTTATAGAGCAAAAAATACGGTAAGTGGAATCAGAACCAATGATAGACAAATCCAACAAATTATTGTTTTGTCCTCATCCTCCTATTTGCTGAGTTTCACAATACTGAGACTTAAGTAAACTGAGGGCAGACAAGGATTGGTGAGGCAATGCCCCATATGCCCTGATGGATCAGCCTCCACTGTCTGGAGGCTCATGGGTTCCGCATCCTTTCTTTACTGTCCTCCAAGTGTTTTTCTGTGGGTATGTAGTGTGGTATCTGGTGTTGAATTCTTTTGAAATTTGACACAGTAAGATAATTTAAAATAAAACAAACCTCATAGGTTAAGTTGCATTGATGAATCCTAAGTTAATAATGAATTGAACTGCCAGATTCAATCCATTTATGCCTTAGTCCCCCGCCCCCCAGCTCCATCAACGTATGTAAGTAGGAATACAGAAAACAATGAATTAGGTTGGATATTATATATTCAGTTTCACATGAGCAAATTCATATTGGAAGAATGTAGTTGCTGAGATCCACTCCACCCCATCTCTAGTGTAGTTCGCTGAAAGCGGAAGACTTGGCAGGTTTTATTATTGCCACGCCATGCATATACAAAAAGCCTTATGAACAAGCATATGCAAAAATAATAGGTCTCTGCCCCAAGGAACTTACAATATTGTAAGAGTGGCAGGAAACAATGGAAGGAGAGAAGGGATGAGAGAAGTACGGATAACATACCAGGGAAGGAGGAGAGGGTGGATCAGGCAAGGTGCAAGTGCCGGGCAGTAGCTTCCTTTAGTTTACGAGGGAAACACTTTCCCTTGTAAACTGAGCAGGTCAATCCCATAAAGGATTGAAGGGAGGGGGAGCAGCCAGGTCCTCCAGATCTGATTTTATAAAATTGGCATTGTGAGGAGGCAGCCGTAAACCCAGACAGATGGAGTATAGGTGGAATGGTTATTATATTTTCAAGCTCTTGCATGCTGACAAGTGGGCCCAATGGGGGTCCGTGGTGGAATTAGTGTATGAAAAGGCAGCAGAGAAGACAGCTCTAAAAGATGGACTGGCAGCTCTGCTCTGAGCTGAGCCATCTTGAAGATAACAGGTTGTCAGTCACCAAGAGCTGCTTATACATACATGCCGCATTACTGAACTCCCACTACCAAGAGAATTAAACCTGTCTACACACACACAAGCAGCTCCAGTGCTCTGATTACATTTACAGAGGTTGCGACCTGCACTTCTGTCTCTATGGAAACCCCTTGCACTGCCAACATGGAGTCAGAGTTGTTTCACCATGGGTGGCTGATATTTAAAGGTAAAGAGACTCTGCCAACTTGGCTGAGCAGCTGAAAGAAACCACATACTGCTCTTTTTCATACTTTCAGGCCTTCTTAGCTAATGATTAAGAGAATGGGATAAAGATAGGTAAAGCGAGCAATCACAGAATCAAAGAGTTGGAAGAGAAACAAAAGTAGTCTTTGGGATTATCTGCAAACCTGCAGTGTGGAGTAGTGTCTAGAGTTTCAGATCAGGGCTGCGTACATACCATGTATTTAAAGCATGCTACTTCCTCCAAATAATCCAGGGAGTTACCAATTGTAGCTCTATGAGGGGTAAACTACAGTTCCCAGAATTCTTTGGGGGAAGCCATGTGCTTTAAGTGTATGGTGTCTATGTAGTCTAGGATTGAGGAGCCCAGGGCCAAATACACAGAAAGCCATGTGACTTTTAGCTAGTCAAGGTTTGTAAGCCTAGTCTACAAATATATGAGAACCCTGGAGGAAATTTGGGGTGTAAATGCAATAAATATATATAGTGTGATCTTGGCATAAAAAATCAGCAGCATCTCCATCAGCCCTATACAGATTACCTTGAGAAACACAGATAGCAGGTGATGGGGGAAATTCTGGAGATGCACTGCCAGTCAGAGTGAACAAAACTGGACTAGATAGATCAATGGTCTGACCTGATACAAGCATACCAATTTTACAACTGGTCAACCCATGCGTACTAGGTCTGGGCGATCTATCGAGGAAGCCTGGGCTAGGCAATATCTGGTTTTCAACATCTGGATAACTCACCAGCTAAACACTGCAATGTTATCAGCAGCTAAACCTAACAATATCACCAGCTAAACATTGCAATGTTATCACTAGCTAAAAATTGCAATCTACCACAATGTCTGAAATAAGGACGGAACTAAACAGAGGTGAACAGGACAATGTCATCACACACTCAGTTTCATCAACAGGCAAGCCAAAATGCATCCCAACAGAACTTTTGGTTTCGGACTTGGCTACCAAATGGTGGCATTCAAGACAATCCAATATATGGCAATGAGTCATAGTGAATACAAATAATCTGGGACTGCCAGACCACCAGCAGGTCTGTTAGGAGTCAGAGGTAGCAGTGGCAGAAACAGCTTGCCATGACCGCGGTACATGTCGGCAGTAGTGGCGACAACCTGCAAGGCCTTGCGGTGGCAGATCAATCAGTGGTGGTCTGCGAGTCCTTGTGGAGGCGACGGGAGGGGGCAGCAGTAGCAGCAGCCAGCAGGGCCTTGCGACAGCAGTACAAACAGTGGCGGCCTGCAAGGCCTTGCGGCGGTGATAGAGAGTGACAGTAGCAGCAGCAGCAGCCTGTGAGGACTCACAGCAGCGGTGGGAGGTGGCAACAGTAGTGGTGGCCTGTGAGGCCTCGTGGTGACAACAGAAAGTGGTGGCAGCAATGGCAGTGTCCTGCAAGGCCTTGCAGCAGCGGCACAAAGTGGCAGCAGTAAAGGCATTGACCTGAGAGGCCTTGCAGTGGCGATAGGATTTGGCAGCAGAAGCGGCAGTAGCCTGCGAGTCCTTGCGGCAGAGGCCTGCAGGGACTCACAGCAGTGACAGGAGGTGATGGCAGTAGCCACATGCTGCAAGGCCTTCTGGCGGAGGTCAAAATGTTCTCCACCCATCCATTATAGCTCCTGAGGACTCTTCCACTTTTTATCCAGGTTACCTGCTCTTCCTACCTTCCATTCCTACCAATAGCACATATTTCCTCCCATTACAGCAATTCCTGTGTAAAGCCTTCCTTCTCCACAAAGCTGCCCTGCTGCCCTAATAGTGTTTTTGATCAGCATCCTTATGCCTTTATCAGTTAGACTGATACCATAAGAACCGTGCCAATGGCAGGAGACCCACGGGTGACAGTAAAAGACAGTTCCAGGACACTTATATTAATCAAGGTTGCCGTAGAGCAAGTTATTTATTCCCTAGCTACTACAGGTAAAAGCAAGCAAACCAAAAGTCAAATGTTATGTGTGCATTTGGCAGTGCTGGAGTTAATGCATAAGAATGTAGATGATCCAGAGATTGAACATGATCCATTGTATTCTCTGTGTCTGCTAACATTGGCTGTTTATGCAATATATCTCTAAAGCACTGTTCCATGTCACCCCAGTCTCTGAGCAGTGCAAGATTCCAGCAGTTCCAGGCACCTACCCAGTGTTCGGTTTCCTTGGAATGAGAGACAGCGGAGACTGTGATGTCTTTATGATATATGGTTTATTTACACATATATGCAGCCTGAGCCTACAATGGAGGGACTCACCACATTAACACCCCTAGGGGTTCTTGCTTCTCCCATAGCCACAGCCTTGGAATCCAGCAGAAATCAGGCATGGTTCTATCTCTCTGCTGCCCAGCCTGCAGCCTTGCTTCTAGCTTCTAGCTCACATAGCCCAACTCCCAACTTTGTCCTTTGTCTTTCTAACTCCCAATGAGTTGAGGGAGGGGGCTCCACCCATTTGTTATCTGGCACAGAACCACTTCCTTTGATACCTTAATAGCCCATACTTAGAAGGCGATTACCTCACCAGGAAGTTATCCTGGCTATTCCAGGAATTGAATCTGCTGGGTCCAGGAATTAGAAGAGGGGCTCAAGCATAGAACCTACCCTCTGCAACTAATAACACATTCAAAACGCACATTTTTCCTCATAGAATTCTGCACACCATTTCAATTCCCAGGAATCCTGAACAAACTACCATATGCTTATTTACTTGGAAGTAAATCCCAACATTGAGCTCAATTGCTCTATTTCCAAGCAAATCAGCATAGAATTCAGCTGTACATTGCCAGCCAAATCTAATCATGTAGCCAGTGGGCACAGTTGTGTGACACACAAGATCTGTGAGGTCACCCATCTGGGCAGGGGATGTCACAAAAAGGCACATCATTTGTTTCTGCAAATTTTGGCCACGCTGTATTGGGAATGGTAAGGAAGATCTGGCATTAGGGCTATGGTGAAGGTTGGGGAGCAATATGATTGATGCATGAAGCAAGGAGCCATTTTCTAAAACAACAACAACACTATCTAGTGTGCAAATAATGCTTTATAAATGCATTTCTAATAAGAGATACAGACAGGGCCCTGGAAAAGGAGTTTGAGGAAGATTGAATTAAGCTGTTAACCCTCTAGGCTCTCCTGTCGTTTATCGTTAGGGAATTAATAGGGACGCGGGAATGCAGATGGCCTGCCTGTCAGCTCTGCGAGGTGATTTTTCTGATCTTCATGGACGTTTCCAGCATCTTTCATTAAACACTCATGTACCAATTTGTCATTTTAACTGGGCAGGAAAAGAAACTCCCGTTGAACTCCCCTGCCTCAGGTGCTGGGAGTGAAACCCAGGAGCAGGGAGTTTTTATGACTGTCCCGCATTTGTTAGGCAGCCTCAGGGGCTGCTGCATTGTAGCGTGAGCAGTCAATTTCCAGGTGGAAGTTTGCAAGCTTAAAAAATTCAAAATATTTAATAGAAGAAGAAAAAAGATCCAGCAAAGGTAAAGAAAAGATATGTCAAACACCTTTTATGCTAACTACTGTTGTGTTTTCACCAGGAGAGGAATTAAAGAGCCTGCTTTAAACATCACAGGCCCTAGTGCAAAAATAGCCAAAACGCTACTTCACGATGGTACACAGTGGATACAATATTTGAAAACTTTCTACATTTATTTATTTATAGCATGTCTAAAGCAACTCTTCAGCCAAAGAGGCTTCTAGAGCAGATTACTATCTATGATCATGTTGTTGATATTCATCTGTCTCGGGAGACAATGAAGGAGTGCACCTTTGTGGGGTGAAGACAACCTCAAACTGTTGGATTGTTGCAGTGCTTGCTGTGGCTGTAGCATGTGATTGGAAATACCTTGTGCCTGAACCACCTAGCAGAGCAACTGCCTGTGAATACTAGGCTAGATAGACAAAAAACCTGACCTTGTATAAGGCATCTTTCGAAAGTTTCCAGCGCTCCCTCACTATGAGCAGCCCGTTGCTGACAAAGACTGCCATGTTGTCTTGCTGTGCCTTCAGAGTGTGTCCTTACCTGCTACCTGTCAGCCTGCCTGTTTCCCCCTCTGCTTCTGATATTTTGAGCTTCAGCCATTGGGGGGTTGGATTTTCCCAGCACTCTGATCTTGGCATATGACACTAACGGAGGAAATCCAAATAGTCTCTCCCACTCAATAAAACAGTCCTCCTACATAACTCCTCGAAACATTATTGTGTACTTTCAGTTGGGCTTCTGCAAGACCATTTCCTAAAGGACTGTAGCCAGTGAATCAGATCCACCTATGTTCCATTCTGCCACCTCTTTAATGACGCCCAAAACCTCCTGCCTGAGGCAGTGCCAGATTTATGTATAGGCTAAGTAGGCTGAAGCCTAGGGCCTCTAAATCTAGGGGACCTCATCAGCCCTCCCACTCCCCAGCAGGCAGTCTCCCCTCTCCCAAAATTGCAAACCCAAGACTTCATGTGAGGGCAGGGCAACTTGGGCCTCTAAGTCTAGGGGGCCTCACCAGCCTGCCCTCTCCCCAATGCCACAGTCTCCCCTCTCCCAAAATTGAAAACCCAAGACTTCATGCAAGGGCAGGGCAACTCAGGCCCAGCAACTATTAGACTCAGGGCTAGCCAGTGGGGCCCAATTTGAAGCAGTGGGACGCAACTAGATTTATTTATTTATTTTTTTGGTAGGGCCCCAGTTCACAGCCAAAGTCTGCAAAATCTTATAGATATAAATAAAATCCAGCTACATTGCCCTGGTGCAGGGGCCTCCTTAGGAGCGGCCCGTGGGGCCCAATTTGGCCCAGTTGATCCAATTGCTTTAAGGTCAGCCCTGATGAGACTGTGCAGGGGTTGGACTGACAAGCCATGCATCTTCTAGGTCCCTGGTGTCACCATTCAGAGTACAGACTCAAGGACTTGTTATGGAAATAAAGGGGGGGCACTTATTGGAAATCAGTTTTGTCACCTCTTCCCCCCAAACCCCGAGACAATGAGCCCAGCCACCTTTTATTCACAGTTGCATAAGCACTACATTACAGCATGGCCATAAACTTGCACGCTCAACTGCTGAAATATACACCCAATATGTAGCAATGGAGATTTATGTTACTGCTTTATGAATGAACATTGTGTTTTATGAATGGACTCTGCATTTTGTGAATAACCTAAGAACCACCAATAGGGAGCTCTAGAATCTGACAGCTAACCAATTGGGTACTACCAAACAGCGACCCCTATTGCTGAAAGCAGGTAACCAGCAGGGAACGCTTCAGCTCAGCCTTTGCAATGTTGACTGAACACCCCTGCTGTGCAGATAATGGAGAAAGCTCGTAAATTGTATCCCTTCTGGCATCGTGGACAACTCTATTACGCTGGTGTAAACCCTGGTGCACCAGAAGCACAGAATAGCAGCAAATAAAATCCGTTCATACGTCAGCAACTGATAAGACTTGTCAACCAGTTCTTCCAAAGTCTTCCTAAATTATAAAGCTCCAAAATACAGGCCAAAAGAGAGCAGGTCTGGGAAGAGCGAGCCATACAATGGGCACCACCAGTGAAAAGGCCCTGCTCTGTGTAACTCCTGCCCTGTCATTTTATAGAGTGCCCACTTGCCCTCCTTCTTGACATGTAATGCTCTCTATTGGAGTCTCCAGGTCCAGTACAAAGACCATAAGAAGGGAGAGCGGGGACCTTGAAGTTCCCAACAGCTGTTAAGCAAGCAAGCACACAGGTCACCTTTGTCACAGTCAGGATACCTATGTCCTGGCCAGGCCTGCACCCAATCTTGTTTTTGTACAATCTTGTTTGTCCTCAGTAACCAAAATTATATTCTCAACATATACAAGCAGAAAAGTTGTTTTCCTTCATTTGCACAAAGTGGCACTAATAAAGAAAAGTTCCAGGGTAGAAACAGAAAGCCAACTAAATATGCTTTTGCAGTTCATCAAAACTATCCATCAGTATCAAGTTATAGGAAAACTGATGCTATTAACAGTAATCCTTCTAGTTGGTTAATTGGTTTGGCAATTTCCATGCACATGAAGTGTGATGCTAATTATTCCCCCCAAGAGTTAAATGATAACTAATCAGAGGCAGCTACAGGAGAGGTGAGGGTCAGGTGCCTTGTCAATCCCAGTAGGTATATAAGAGGACAACCCGGAACACAAAAGGTTTGCATGGTTCAGTTATTGCAAAAGTTTTTCAGTGTTAATTTTATGCATTTTTTTAAAAGAATCACCATGGTATTTAACAATAATATCTTTAGAGGGAAAATTGTGAATTGTAGAATTTTAAATACCCATCCTCCTCCTTGGCTTCACTCTATTTTGTTTATAACACTCTTCCATTTTCTTCTAGTTGTGAGGGTGGGGGTGGGGAGGGGCCTCACAAGTGGAGTATCCTAGGGCCTCTCTTCATCTAAATCCGGCCCTGGCCTGAGGTGGTTCTTCACTTGGCCTCCAGGTGAGGGTGCCTCTGGAGCTCTGTACATTATAGCGCTTGTCAGATGAACAGACATACTGAATTAATGTTACAATGTATGGGCTGTGTGGGATTCCCCATTAACATTTATTGGAGATTGTCATCACATTGGGCTCAATGAAGTCCAGATGTGGGAACCTTACAAGCAAAACTCTAAAAGGCGAAGGTTAGACATGTTGTAATTTCTCCATCCACACACACCCATTCTCCACCACATTCACTCTACCCGGCAATTCTGCAATTTGGCTGATTTATTGTTATTAAGCCCAACAAGATTTGGTAGAGGGGAAAATCAAAGAGAGCAACACGTGGCTGAAGTTGCATGGTGCTGAGCTGCCGAAAAGATCACCCTGTTTTCTTTCAGGGTGGAGACTTTTTTTTTAAGGCACTGCTGAAAAAACTGCTGCTGAAAGTTTTGCTGACAGATTCAGTGTCTCATTATATCAGCTGACAGATAAAGGAGGGGTAATAAGTTATTACAAAACAGTAGTCTTTGCTTTAAACAGCGATAAAATATTTCAGGAAGAAAGTGATTTTCTTTGACATCCCTTTTTCCCATTCCAGCTTCTGATTGTTGTATATCATCATGACTGTATGTATGAGAGTCTATGTAGGACAGCGGTGGGCGGTGGGGAACCTGTGGCCCTCCAGATAGTGCTGAACTACAACTCCCATCACCCCAAGCTTGCTGGGGCTGATGGGGGTTGTAGTTCAGCAATATCTGCAGGGCCGTAAGTTTCCAGAATCATAGAATTATATAATTGTAGAGTTGGAAGGGACCACAAGGGTCATCTAGTCCAACCCCCTGCAAGGCAGGAATCTTTTGCTTAAATGCACAACCCTGAGATTAAGAGTCCCATGCTCTACCAACTGAGCTCTCTCCCAACACTTAGCATCCCTGATGTACGAGGTACCATGTAGGAGGGTGTATGAGACGTTGAGATTGAGGTTGCAGCTGTATACATACCGGTACTTAACTGGGACTAAATATCAATGAACTCAATGGGATTTACGTTTGAGTAGGAATGGGGGAGCAATTCCAATTTGTTGGCATTTTATTGAGAAACTAAAACTGAAACACAGCTATCCTTCAAAATTCACACTTCTGGAAATTTTACAGTACAATTCTCCAACCAACATCCCATCAGATGTCAAAGAGTAGACCTTTTGACAACAAGGAAGAGTAGCAGCAAGGCCAGGATACTCTGGCGGTTGACAACAGGGCTTCTACAGGTGCCCACTGTTGCTTACTTCAGATGCTGGCCATTCCATGTTTTTATGGGGTCCTGGCCTCTTAAGTGAGATGGGCGCACAACCCCAGAGTCTGTCAAGACTGGCCCGTACGGGCAGGGGTACCTTTACCTTTTTTAGAGAAGCATCATGACTGGAGTCCTCACACCTCATCCTCATCTACTGCTGAAGTATGAATGAATGAATGAATGAATGAATGAATGAATGCTGTAGTTGGTTCCCACCCCCAAACTCTTTTTACTTGGTCATTGTGGCAGAGCTGCCCACAGGATAATCATAATATGGACAGAGATAGAAGATGGGAGGACAGTGTGTATTCTCAGTTTGCTCAGAGCTTAGGCACATCCAAGGAGGCACCTCCTGCATTTTGGGTCTCAGCAACCTTGCCACCTGCTGGCTCCAGCCAGGTGAGTGGGGTTGCAGTTGAACATCAAAGTAAGATCTTCTCCAAAGGCTAGCTCCTATTATCCACTTATCTTTACTGCACTCATTGTGGCCCCAAAATTTAAAAAAATCAGCAGGAATGACATAGTGGACTAAAATTACAAAGTACCAAAGTACCATTTTATAAACAGGTACTTGCATGTGTTTATTTCCTTTTTCTGCTCCCCATTCCTTTTTACTTTTGTATTGCAGCTATCAGATTGTAAGTCATTATTTTAAACTGTAAACCATTTTAAGTGCACTAGTAGAAAGGCAACACATGAGCGTAGCAAATAAAACATGCTGCTTTGATGTTTCTGATAGCTGATGTTTTGTTATATTATGTTTTTTTCATTGTGCTCTCGATGTTTTCACTGCATTTTAAGGCCTTCAATATAAATCAGTTTGATGGCCTATTGGTACCAAAATAGTAATATAGAAATTTGAATGATAATAGTAGTAATAAAATAAAATTAATATAAGGGACCTGAGTGTAGTTATAGTCAGATTCTGAATCATATAGGTTGGTGGTTGGCCAGTTGTCAATAAGTGTTCATAAATGCATTTATTTTCTCCTAGCTTATTTTCTGAAGGAATTACTGTTCTTGCTAACTATCCTTATATGAAAGTGCATCAAAAGTTTATTAAATAATTATAGAAAAATATGCCCTAATCCAGGCTTCATCAACCTCGGCCCTCCAGATGTTTTGAGGCTACAATTCCCATCATCCCTGACCACTGGTCCTGCTAGCTAGGGATCATGGGAGTTGTAGGCCCAAAACATATGGGGGGCCGAGGTTGAGGAAGCCTGCCCTAGTCATAGATTTACAGCACAGTCTTATGCATATCTACTCAGGAGTAAATCCCATTGAGTTCAATGAGACTTACTCCCACTATATGTATATAGCAAATTGTAGCCTTGTTTACTTTAAAAACACCCATCCTGCTCTTTGACCATCAGAGTACTCTGAAGAGTTTATAGTAAAGCAGGAATAAAAGTTAACATAGTAAAATATGTTAAAGGATGCAAGTATTACCATAATATTCATAAACAATAGAAAAAAAGAACCAATAGTACAATGGTACCTCAGGTTACATATGCTTCAGGTTACATACGCTTCAGGTTACAGACTCCGCTAACCCAGAAATAGTGCTTCAGATTAAGAACTTTGCTTCAGGATGAGAACAGAAATCGGGCTCCGGCGGTGCGGCGGCAGCATGAGGCCCCATTAGCTAAAGTGGTGCTTCAGGTTAAGAACAGTTTCAAGTTAAGTATGGACCTCTGGAACGAATTAAGTACTTAACCTTAGGTACCACTGTATTAAGAAACAGCAGACTCAGGGCCAGCCTACCCATCAGGCTTGATGAGGAAATTGCCTCAGATGGCAGACTTGGGGCAGCTGGGCAGGTGGCAGATCGAGGCCTGCAAGGAGTGGGCTGCTTGCCTCCTCCCTGTGCTTGTTGCCCACCTTCTCTGTTGCTGCAGCCACCCTGCCACCTCCTCCTCCACTGCCACCCTCCCACCACCTCCTTTTCAGCTTGGCTTTTTCTCAGGTGACAGTGGGGGACGGGGAGGTGATGGAGTCATTTGGGGATGTATTTTCTATCTTGCCTCTGTCTTGTCAAAACATCCTGTGCCAGCCCTGAGCAGAAAGCCATGTTTCAACAGCATATTTTTTAAAAATGTGAATCTAGTTGGCTTACCTTGAGAGAGTGTTCCACAGTTGTGGTGCCACCACTGTGAAGGCACTCTCCTCATGGCCATCAATCTGACCTCCATCAGAGATGGAACATGGCTCAAGCCCTCATTAAATGGAAAGGCTCACATGGGAGTTGACCCCTGATCCTACTCTGTGAGGCCTAGAATGGAAAAAAAACCCGTAGAAAGTGCTGTAGTGAAGAGGGCAGTGTATGATCTCAATAGATTCCCATTAGATTTCAGCATTGGCTTTCATAACACTACACTCCATTAAAAGGCAAGCAAGATATTGTACTAGGTGAAAAAGAAAATAATCAATTAATAAAGAATATTTCTGCAGCTATCATAATGGGTTTATGTTTTTCAGCATAACTGTAACACTAAAAAAGATGAGAACAAGGGTCTGTCTGGTTCAGCATCCTGCTCCCCACAGCAATCAGCCAGATGCCTATGGGAAGCCCACAAATAGAGCACAAATAGCCCTCACCCACTGTTTCTGTTCAGCAACGCTGCTTCTGAACATGGAGGCTGCAAGAAGCTAACCTGGCAAATGGTCATTGATAAGACCAAGAATGCATCCATTCCCCATTAAAAGCCATTCAAGCCAGTTTTCATCCCCACATTTTATGGCAGTGAATTCCGTAAGGTAGTTATAGATTGTGTGAAGGTGTATTTACTTTTGCTTGTTGTGAACCTACCATCAATCATTTGCATTTGATAATCCAAGTTACAGTGTTGTGAGAATCTTCCTCCTCCTCCTCCTCCTCCTCCTCCTCCTTCTTCTGTAATTTTAAGAATTGTTGTACTGATGCAATCCTCTGCTGGTGGTTTTATGCTATTTCTGGCTTTATCCTATTTTTTCATTTTTTTCATTTTGTATGAAGCTCTTCCTGTTTAGCATATAGAAGAACCACTGTGTCTGGAGCAGCTGTAGACTGTATGGCGCACAATGCAGTGCAATTTAGAGCAGAGCCACACCATAGACATGATGCCCCACAGAGGATCCTGGGAACTGTAGTTTGCTAAGGGTGTTCAGAATTGTGGCTCTGTGGAGCTGAAACTACAATCCCCATAATTCTTTAGGGAGAGTTGGACAATTATGTGCACATCAAATGTGCTTCAAATGTATGGTGTAGATGTGGTCTAAAACCACACTGATAAAAAGAACAGGTACTGTGGCCCAGAGGGGAAGGAGCCAATTTGCCATGGAAAATCTGCTATCAGCATGAGCAGAATTTGTGATGGGATCCTAGTGAAAGGTAGGGTTCTGCCAGTGGCGTAGCGTGGGTTGTCAGCACCCGGGGCAAGGCAAGTAATTTGTGCCCCCTAACCCTGGATTTGCGCCCCCTAACCCTATCCCTAACCCTAACCCCCAGATGTTGCGCCCGGTGCGGCCGGCCCCCCCTGCACCCCCCACACTACGCCACTGGGTTCTGCACATCCTTGTTATATTCATCCAGATATTTAGGGGGCAAGGAAAAGGTGACAAAGGTTTGATGTGTTGTTTTTATTGCTTCCCCTTAGCTGTGCCTTCCTATAATATAGTCATACTGAACCATTTGCCATTGGAAGAGCTTTCACATGTCTTGATGGCAAATTATATGTTTTTCTCCCGTATAAAAGATCAGAGCCTTTCTGTGCATCCCCCTCTATTTTCCCTCTTTTGTTCTTTTGCTGCCTAATCCCTGCTCCCAACCCTTCACTTAATATTTATTCATGAGTATTTTTGGTGCTTTCAGTGCCTCTAGGAGCAGCTGTTTATGATCTGATGGAATTCACTCAGAAGCAAAAAAAAAAAAAAGGTCTTTTTGTCTGTTCATCCCAGCCAGCTCTGTGGCTGACAAGCATCTGGTTCTTTGGACTGGGCTCCAAAACTGGAGGCATGCATTTTTATCATGTCCAACTGAACACAGGGGCTCTCTGTGATGTAACTTATATGGCTTTCTCTTTTATTAAAACAGAAACCCATTTTCATCCCAAAGTAATTTAACGAGAAAGGGAAAAGCAAAGCAATACTAAAAGTGCAGGGAATGAAAAAATAAAGGAAGGTGTAGGTGAGTGGTGGAGGGGATGACTGAAAATAAACGATACATATATACACATCTACAAGGAAAACAATGTCTGCGTTTGGACAGCGTGGTGCGGCACAGTATCTGTTGTGGGACCCGGATGGAAGGCAACTTGGGAACCGCAAGTTCCCTAAAGGGAGTGTGATACACGTGAATGAACAAACAGGACAGACAAATGTGCAGACATAGGCACACGGAGGCAGTGCAGGTTAGGAATATCAGAAGGGACATAGCTCAGTGGTAGAGCACTTGCTCTACATTCGAAAGGTCCTAATTCAGTCCTTAGTATCTCCAGTTAGACTTGAGCAATGGAGGAGAGGGGTTTCAATTACTGTTAGCCATGATGACTACATTCTGCCTTCATAATACTTCTGCATATCAGTTACTGGAAACCACAGGGGAGCTCTTGTGCTTGGGTCCTGCTCACTGGTTTCCCACAGGCATCTGGTTGCCCACTGTGAGAACAAGATACCAACTAGATGAAGCATCAGCCTGATCCAGTAGGCTCTTCTAATGTTCTTATGCGCACTAGGAGCATGCTGCCAGTCAGTGTAGACCAGGGATGGGGAACCTGTGGCCCACCAGGTGATGTGGACTCCACTCCCATCAAACTCAGGGATGAAAGGAGTTCCAACACCTCACTGCTGCTCATCTTCCCCCATTTGCCATCTGCTGCTTCACTTTGCCTAATGATGGGGCTGGCCCTAAGCATCACTGCCTATTGTAAATATTTTCATTGTTCATATATATATATTTACTTTGCAAAATATGCCTGGTTGGGGGCATACAGCACCAGACTTTCCCCCACATTGCATGCATGTTTTCCCCTTACCGTTTACCTTTTCAGATGCCTTTGTAGCTAAGCATAAATTTCTGTTTCACATCACAGGTTGCCTTAAGAACGCACTTTGACACACACAATACAGTCTGTCATTAATTGCAACTGTGTGAGAAGATGCTTGCCCTGTCAAAGGCAGCAAAGACCTGGCATAACTTAGAAGAGGGGAGGGTGAGATCCACACCACTCATGTTTGAAGCTTCCAAAGAATGTACAAATCAGATAACTTCTTTGTAGCTGATAAAAAGTGAGAGAAACCAGAGGGAATGGGCCAAAAAGAGTTCCCCATACATCAGATCTGAATTCCTGTTTATTTCAGAAGATAGTACCAGTTTCTGGAATCCACAGGAGGGGAGAGTACTTTCATGCTTGGGTTTCTCATGCTTGGAGTTCTTTCATGCTTGGGTTTGTGGGTTTCTCACAGGCATTTGGTTGGCCACTGTGAAAACAGATTGCTGGACTAGATGCGCCATTAGCCTGATTCAGCAGCCTCTTATTATGTTCTTATATTGTCATTACTTAAGGGTGCCGACTGATTACATCGAGGAGCTGTGGTTAGAAACAGGGGGCTGCAGCTCACATCTCACGTTCTTGACTGCCATAGACCATAGTAGAGTGACCATTTATTTATCACCACAAAAGAGGACACAGGTTCACATGAAATTTGCATGTGCTAATTATATGTGTACATGCAAATGTATAAATAATTACCAGTGCTTTTTTTCAGGGGTACTCAAGGGTACACAGTACTGGCACCTCTTTTGTTGTTGTTGTTAAAAAGTATGGCACTTAACTGTAACAACTTCATGGTGAGTACCGGCATCTATTTTTCTAGGAAAAAAAGCACTGATAATTACTATAATTTTAAAAGAAATACAGTACATCTCCAATACACAAAGCCCTCCTGCTAAACCATATATCTCACCCACCAGCCTCACCTGCTATCCAATAAGAGTTAAAATGAAATATTACATACATTTGAAATTCAGCTTTCAACATTTAACATTCTTTCCCCCAAATTCCTTTTGATGATGAGATACGAGGTTGGAATGCCTAACACATCAACACAGCAAAAATCATGGGCAGCTCTTTCTTACAAGGAAGGCTTTGAACATAATGTTAAGTCCACCTCTGGGAAAGTATCCAGAGGAGGTTGGCAAAACTGCTGAAGGACCCAGAGGCCAAGTCCTGTGAGGAAAGTTTGAAAGAGTTGGGTATGTTCAGCCCGGAGAAGAGACAACTAAAATTTGATATGACAAGCCATCTAAAAATATTCAAAGGTGATGGACACATAGGTGATGGAGCAAATTTGTTTTGGGAACATAAGAGCCTGCTGGATCAGAAAAGTGGACTGTCTAGTCCATCATCCTGTTCTTACAGAGGCTAATCAGATGCCACAAGCAGGACCTGAGTGCAGCAATACTCTCCTTTCCAGCTGCCTCCAGTAACTGGTATTCAGAAGCATACTGCTTCCTACAGTGGAGGTAGAACATAACCATCAGGGTTAGCAGCCAGTAGTGGCCTTTTCCTCTGTGAATTTGTCTAATCTTCTTCTAAAGCCATTCAAGTTGGTGGCCATCACTGCCTCATGTGCCTCTTTTAACCTGGCAGTGTGAGGATGTTAATGATGGTGCCTGGCAGAGCTCACTGGGGGAGAGCATTCCACAAGCAAGAAGCCGCAGCTGAAAAGGTCGTCTCCCTTCTTGCTGCCCTCTGCTCTTTTCTCAGAAAGGACAGCTATAGGAGGGGCCAAGGTGACGTCTTAAGGGTCCTGGGAAGTTCATACTGGTAGAGGCACTCTGAAATATAATGTGAGTGAGAGTTTTGCCACCGAATTCATTTATATAATCCTAATGAGATCAAAGGGCCATCTGGTCCAAACTTCTGTCAATTTATCCACCAGCTGCCCCACAAACACGCAACCTACACAGAACAACCCACAGAGTATGCCAACAGACAGCAGGATTGCCACAGAAAGGTGGCAATACCTCCAGGCATCTGGCATGGACCCATCCATACAGCCCATTTACTGAAAAATCATAATTTCTTTGCCCAAAGCTTACGCAGAAGTTAGATTATGTCCAGTCTTTGGTTAGCCTTCATTCTGATTTGAATATTCATCCTGATTTGCTTGCAGGTGTTTACATATCTTCCCATTAGTCACTCATTTAGCCTGCACTTTTCAATGCTTCCCCCACCATCTTCCAAACAGCAAAAAGTTGGATTTTTTTAAAGTGTATTTATTGCAACAGGACAGCAGAGCACTTTATTCCATTTTAAATGTACAAACCTAAAGTTCTGGTATGTGCTTGAATCTCTCTCACAAAATAGTGAGAGAGGCTCCCCAAGTCATGTCCTGTAGAACAGAGGCAGGAGCCCTATGCAATTTATCCTGCCACACCTGCCATGCATCAAAGGAGAAGGCTCTTTTCTGCAATCTTACAAAACTCAGGGATCAGAATTCTGTGCTGGCTAGCATCTGGAATTCCACGTCCATTCACCTCTCAAAATATGAGCAAGCTTCAGCCAGAGTTTCTTCCCAATGTGTTAACTTGTGCCAGCATCCTAGAGTTCCTCAGAAATTTAGTATATGGTTCTGCTCAGTGTTGCCTCTCCATACAGCTAGAAGCTGGATGTTTCAACCGAGTTGTCTTTTTAAATTGCTTGTTATTGGGACTTGGGGTTGTGTTTCTACTGTAACTATAATTAGTGCAGGGAGGGAAAGGGGGGTGATCTTTGTTTATTTAGGCAGAAGGCTTTAAGATAAATGACAGCTCTGAAGATGCTTTTCAGCACTTCATAAATCAACTACCAGCTGCCCAGTTTCAATGGAGAAATGTCTTGCATCCTCTTCTTCTTCTTCTTCTCCTCCTTCTCGTTCTTTTCAAATAATTAAAAAAAAAAAAGAACTTTGGAGAGACTGCAAAGAAAGAAAGAAAACATGTAGATAGGGTGGAGGGAAAGAGAGGAAATGACTTCATTCTTTTGAAAGCCTGGCTGCATTTGAAATGAAAACTGATTGCTTCATTTCAGTTTTGTGAATTAAAAGCTGTTAGAGGCAACCACGGAACACAGAGGAGACGCAGACGCCCGGCAGACAGGCTGACGGCTTGGCTCGCCCTCCTGTGTGGTGACAGGGGGATATTTTCGGCCTTCAGTTTAATGCTTCTTTCCACTGTCTCACTCAACATGTCTGGAGATTTATGGGAAAACTTTATTTTTAAGCAGCGTATTTATAGTCCACCACCACTCCCCGCCTCTCTTGTTGGTTCCTTGGCCAAAGTCATGGTCTGTCATCCCTGGGAAGGTTAGTGGGTGGCTAACAGGCCTCAGCGAAATGGCCACCATGGCTCATCCAGGCCTCCACGAAATCTGACTGGATATTGCAGTCCATTTCTTTACCAAGAAAGCCAGGTAAAACTCCCATGTGGGACTGCAAAAAATGGAGGGGGTATTATATTGCAGGCCACAATGGAGCTTGTAGTCTGTGTTCCAACTTGGTGGATCACAGGTTGTGAAGGCCTATGCTACAGGGCACAGGAGGTGTAAGCAATCGTGGTTGGTGCCCATTGGGACTGGTAGGGTAGAAGGCAGGGAAGCCAACCATATGCATAGCCAGAGTCACTGATAGGCAGATACATTGTCGGGAGGAGCCAATTAGCTCTAGGCTTTTCTCTATCCTCCTGTCTGCTGAGTTCTACAAGGGCAAAACAGAAACTAAGGATGAGGAAGCTGACAGCCATGGCTGCCAGCTGGTTGTAAAAAAAAGCAGGTAGGTGGGGACTGGCTAAGGACAGACTGGGGTACCCTATTTGCCATAATGGACCAGCCTCCACTGGATGTTTGATAAATCTGTGACTATCTTGAAAGCTAGTGTGATGTAGTTAGAGTGCATCTCAGGGGAAAAGGGGGTATACTGTGTTTTCATGCAAAAGCGCGGCTGCCATTTTGGGTGCGGTGATCTCACACGCTGTCTCGCTACGCCCCCCAAAAAAATTTTCAGGGTCGTGATCTCGCATGGTGCCCCAAAATATGTGGTTTTGGACACCAGGCAAGTTCTCACCTGAAAAAAGCAAATCTGGAGGGCCAAAGGTTCCTCACACCTGCTGTAGTTGCATCTGCACTGCAGATCCTACCCTGAACAAGCGGTTAGAATAGATGCCTTCCAAGTTCCCCCAGCTGAATGCAGAAGAAGATGCCCCCAATGAAGATTTTGGGTCAAGTCTGACATGCGATAACAACTTTGCTGATGTTAAGTAGGTGTGGTTCTGTTCACCGTCTGAATGGGAGAGCACCTATGAACCTTATATGGTATATGCTGCCTATGAGTTTCATGGAATAACGGCTTGAAATAAAGTGGAATAAATAATATGCTTGAACTGACAAGCTAGAATACAAGACACAGCAGATTGCAGAGCTGTTCAGTTATCCAAGCCTGTAACTTGCATTTAACTTTATGATTTTCAAATATTTTGTGACATGTTTAATTTTATTTATGCCTATTGCATGCCACCTTGATACCTGTGAGGATGAAAGAGCCTATAAATATTTTAATGAATAAAATAGCAACAAATATTTTCAAATTTCCATCAATGTGAAGTTGACAAAGATGTTCTTATTATAATAATATGAACTTTTATTTCTGCAAAGAAATCCAAATAAGAATTTGAGAATGATTCCATACATATACTTCACATTGCTTAGGCAAGGGTCATAGCTGGAGTATAAAAGGAGTCTATTTCATTAGGCCAGAAACTCTCATGAGTTTAAAGCAGATGACAAAAACCTCTACCACAATTGCAATTAATCATAGCATTTAATCGGGTAAAAACTTGCTGTTCTTGTGAGCTTTGAGAACGGAAAAGGGGACCAGAGGGAGCCAAGCAAAACGCAAGTGGTGACAGTTTATCTGGTGACAACGTGGTGTTCATTATGAGGGCTTGTTGTTTTTTATCTGTGCCTTGTCCACAGGACAAGGTGTTCCAAAAGCCAATTGTCATCTTGAAGAAGCTGCATCTGGCTGCACAGGAGCATTTAGCGCTTCCTTCCTTTTAGCAGCTGGCTGCCAAGTCAAACCTCTGTCCCAAGCAATTTCCAGCTTCCTTAGGATTTAGGCTGTGTACCCACGGTATCTTTAAAGCACATTTGAAGCACAGCCTTTCCCTCAAAGAAATCTGGGCATTGTAGTTTACAATTTCCAGCAACCCTTAACAAACCACAGTGCCCAGGATTCATTGAGGGAAAGGATGTGCTTTGATTGTGCTTTAAAAGTATCGTGTGTCTGCAGCCTTAGAGTGGAATATACAAAAAAGCCACCTAAACCAGCCCCCTTGTCCAGAATATACAGGAACAAACATCCAAGTTAGCTCATGCAACTCAGTCCACAGAACATACAAACAGAACAGGGTTGTCCTCCAGCTCCATCTGGTACGCCAGCTGAGACCCTACCTGCCTTCAAACTGTCTTGCCAGAGTAGTACATGCATAGGTGCCAATTCTCTGGGGCCCAGGGTGCCCATGCACCCACAAAATTCCCCATGAAAGGACCAGGCACCAACAAATTTCTGTGCCACGGCCCAGGCACACACAGTCACGGAGCCAAGTTGGCACTCCTGTGTACATGTACTGGTTAAATAGCCCTAAGTGGCCTTGGCCCTGTATACCTGAAGGGAGTGCTTCCACCCCCCATTGTTCAGCCTGGACCCTGAGATCCAGCAACGAGGACCTTATAGCGGTTCCCACACGGCAAGAAGTGAAGCTACAGGGAACTGGGCAGAGGGCCTTCTCATTAGTTGCACCCGGCACTCATGCTGTCGAATGCCCTCCTATCAGATGTCAAGGAGATGAATAATTTTATATCCTTTAGGAGACATCTGAAGGCAGCCCTGTATAAGAAAGCTTTTTAAGGTTTAATGTTTTACTCTGTTTTTATATAAGCTAGAAGCCGCCCAGAGAGGCTAGGGTAACCCAGTCAGATGGGCAGGGTACAAATAATAAGTTATTATTATTAACAGGTGCACCTCCGGTAAGTCACAACCTGTGGAGCAGATTGCACCAGATGATTCTAGCAAGAGAGCCTATTCACATGCTACGGAGAAAGATGCACACAAAAAAGTTATTATACTCAACTTCTTCTGTCCTCATCCATGGGCCAGTAGCCAAAATGACTGGCGAGAGAGAGAGAGTTCCTCAATGATCCACAATACAATGATTACTCAGTCTCTTTGAGTGTGAACAAAATCTATCATTCAAGTTATCCAAGAGGAAATTGTATTGGATGCAATTTCATGCCACTCAACATCCTGTTTCCATTGATAAGAGAGAGGCCAGTGGCAGAGTATCTGTGTTGGGGGAGGAGATATTCTAAGAACTAAAGTCACTTATTGACTGTAGCTGCTCACGACTGAGCCCCCACAACACAACAGGATATGCGTCATAAAAGTATCTAAGAATGGCGCCACCAGGATAGGACATTTGAACGTAAGTCCAGGGCCCTGCTCACCAGAAGCAGCAGGAGGACCTCCAAATGCATCAGGGCTGGCTTACCACATTTTGAAATAACACACATTACCATCTAAAGAGTGATGGGGGAAACTTAACTTAAGACCCTTAAGTCCTGAGTCTAAAATTACCTGACTGCACCACTGGTATCAGATTCTGTTTTTCTTCTCACTTTTTTTTTTTGTTGTTCTTTGCACTATGGGAATATTCCAAAATATTACTGCTTCAAAAGCCTCCCTTCCCAAACTTGCTCACTATTTCTACACGGAACAGTAGAAATTCTGCATCCCCAAAACAAAATCTCCTTGTGAGAGGAGCAGGCCAGGATAAATGGCGCAGCAGCTTCACCCCTTGTGCAATGTGACTGCAGACATAAACCAGGTGGTGGAGCAAGGATCTTTCATCTTCTGTAAACACTCTCCCACTTTAAACTGAAAGAGCTTCAGGCTGAGGTGTGGGATTAGGAAAATGATACTTTCTTGTCCAGGCTGCCTGGAGAGCTAAAGGGCAGCCGTGATAACACACTGATGGCAAAAAAATAAGACGCTTCAGGGGATTTAGCCATTACTCAACAACAGTAGTTCACCTGACCTAGTGAAAGAACATCTGATATCTAAGCAGTTCCACTTCTCCAAGAGATCTTGAAAATGTCAGTTGCAAAATATTTGGTGCTTTGCTGGACAATACATGATTGGTACTCTAAACACTGTTCTGTTTGTTGTTCTACTTGTGTGGGGTACAGCACCCATTTGACACAATGTGGATCACATATGTGGAAATGGCTCATAATTTGAAGGCTTTTGGCCTGCAAAATGTGTGTAATTTCTAGGGTGGGAGGTGTCAGTGCTCAGACCTATCTGGGGGACCGTTATACAACCTGTTACCCTGGACTCAGTTCAATAGTCTCAGAGCATAACGGTGGCATTGCTATATTTTATTTTTATTATTATTATTATTATTATTATTATTATTATTATTATTATTATATTAGACCAAAGTTCCATCTTCTGACAGTGGCCAGCTGGGAAAGTCACAAATAGAAATAGCAAATCTCTGTAATTTCCCCCCAGAGTTTGATAAAGATGTCTATGATCATGACAGTTCCATTTATAGCAAACTTTTCTGATGGCTTTTGATAGTATATCTGCCCTATAGTATCTAGCCTATTTAGAGAGCTGTCAATGCTAGTGGCCATCCACAATATTCTCTGGCAATTATTTCCACACAACAATTATGCCCTTTATGGGCTATTTTGTTAGCCCCCAAACCTACCAGTAATCAATGCCAATGAATGACTCTGAATTTTAGGGTTTTGTGTAGAGGTCGTTTTTTCCGTCTCCATTCACTCTTTCTACGCCATTCAATATTTTACAGGTCTTGTCATGTCCTCCCACACTTGTTATTTTGTTAAACGTTCCCCTTTCTTAAGCCTTTATTCATTAGGAAGACGTTCCATCTCACACCACACAAAAAATTAGCTGCCCTTTTCTGTACCTTTTCCAGTTCTGCTGGCTTTCTCAGAACCAGACACAGTATTCCAAATATAGATGTATCATGAATTGAGAGAATGGCATTAGGCTTGTTTCCTGTGCCACTTCTTGACTCACAGGAGGCCTTACAAAACAAATGTTCTAGGCCAGCTTATTTTTACAATTTTAAGCCTACATCTGGGTCAACAGTCTCTTGTAAAAACTTGCGTATTATCAGAGCAAGAAAATTTGGTAAAAAAGGGTCACACACACCCTTTTTATGTAACAGACTGTACTGTACTCCAGCCTGTTAACTTACATAGCCTTGGTTGTCACTTTAATAGCCCTTGCTCTGAAGCACGGTTTGGTGTTATCAGTTTGACGATTGCAATCACACCTTTTACTTGTGAAAATTCAGATGAAAGAGGTACAGAAGCCGAAAGGGACAGGGCCTATAAATATGTTTTAAATGTTTTCTGGTCTTTCTCAAACATTTCACCCCAGCAGAGGCATTTACACTTTGATAACCTCTTGGACTCCAAAGACTACATTCCTTTTTTCTTTGAAAGCAAATAACTTAGAGACAGTCTTTCCCTGTTACATGGTTTTATTGGGGAAGGGTATAGAGTCCTTTCCCTGGTGCCTTACGTTTCTCTCAATGAGCCTGGTTAGAATGTTTTTGTTTGTTTCTTTGTTTCTTTACAGTGGTTCTTAAAAGTTTGTTCCTTACCCAATAAAGTAGAATGTTTTACAATAAGAGCTGTTTGACAGTGGAACAGACTCCCAGAAGAGGTTGGTGGACTCTTTTTCCCTGAAGATTTTAAAGCAGAGGTTGGATGGTCATGTCATGTATGATCTACAGTTGAGATCCCTGCATTGCCGGGGGTTGGACTAGATGACTCTTGGTGTCTCTTACAACTCTACAGTTCTAGGATTCTAATAGTCATTTCCTTACATCTTTACAATTTCTTACGTGTGTTTTTGGTTCTCTTTCCTTTACCATCTTTATGTCCTTCATACATTGCTGAAGAATGATAAATTCTGCCTTTGCACCATCCTTAACCACACATTATAGTGCTTTCTCTTTCTCCCTCCCCCTCTCTCCTGCCCTTCAATGCTCAAATTTGCCCCCCCCCCAATTTCATTCTCTTCTTTCTCCTTGTATTTTTACCGCTCATATGCTCACATACATGAACCCAAATCTTTGCCTAAATGGGACCAGGAAAATTGGATTCCACCCAGCATTCCTGGAAAAGAATGGCATTGAACCAATATGAATGTAAAAGACCAGTTTATATTCATTATTTGTTGCTATTTGTAATTTCATTAAAACATTTACATGCTGACCTTCACTCTATCAGAATTTCACAGCAGGGATCAGATAAAAATCCTTAAAAGCAGACTAGGGTCTGCTGGAGTTTAAATACCTGGGTAAGTTAAAACTTATGTGCTGTAAGCGGCCCAGATGGGCTGGGGAAACCCAGTCAGATGGGCAGGTTGCCTACCCCTGGTGTAGATGTTAAACAAGCCTGTTTAGAGAGGGCATTCTACAATCAGGTGCCACCACAAAAAGACTCTCTGTGATTAAATGGCAAACCCTTGATAAAGGAGGCCCTTGGAGAAGGGTCACAGCAGATCTTAAAGAACAAGCAGACTTGTATTGGGAATATATATCTACATCCAAAAATATAAAGAGGCACAGATATGTAGCATGCTGTTCAGTTTTAATTTTGGAACAACGGATGCACACAAAATCACATAGCTGTCAACGTTTCCCTATTTTTAAGTGAAATTCCCTTATTCTGAATAGGATTCCTCGCAAGAAAAGGGAAAAGTTGACAGCTATGAAGTCGTATATGAAGTTGGATTTAAAATAAAACTACAGAGTGCACCCTATTGAAAGCCAAAGACAGAAGGAAGTTTGTGCCTTATTCAGCCAAGCAGCTCTGCTTTCTTGAACTGTGTGAATCAGCAATATACCATTTATAATTTTTTTATAAAAAAAACCCCTCTTCTCCTTGGAGGGCATTTTATCTTTTAAGGCAACCCTAGTCCATAATCAAGTCTACAACATAGCCAGCTACTTCATAAAATCCCAGTAAATCATAAAGGGGGCACATTAAAATAATTTGTATCAGTTGGGGACTGATTTAAAGCACTGCTCCTCATTCATCAAGGGAAGCCTTGCATTTGCTGGCATAATCTGACGAAATGCTGACAAGGTTTGCCAAATCCATTAATAAATCTGTAGGGGAGAAAGAGGAAGGAAAAATGGGAGATGAGTATTTCTACAATGGTAATGGACAAGGGGAAATAAGAGGGGTTCTGCACCACCACACAATAAACTGTGACTTCCCAGATAATAACAATAACAATAACATAATAATAATTTATTATTCATACCCCGCCCATCTGGCTGGGTTTCCCCAGCCACTCTGGGCGGCTTCCAACAAAACATTAAAATACAATAGTGCATCAAACATTAAAAGCTTCCCTAAACAGGGCTGCCTTCAGATGTCTTCTAAAAGTCTGGTACACTAGTTGTTTTTCTCTTTGACATCTGGTGGGAGGGCGTTCCACAGGGTGGGTGCCACTACTGAGAAGGCCCTCTGCCTGGTTCCCTGTAATTTGGCTTCTTGCAGCGAGAGAACTGCCAGAAGGCCCTCGGCGCTGGACCTCAGTTTCCGGGTAGAATGATGGTGGTGGAGACACTCCTTCAGGTATACTTTACCGAGGCTGTTTAGGGCTTTAAAGGTCAGCACAAACACTTTGAATTGTGCCCAGAACCCCCCCCCAAAAAAAAAAACCTTAGGTGGCCTTGCAGGAAGTAAAGTAAGGCAATAATCTCAGGCAATAGATTTGGTTATATTTAATGACAGCACAGAAGGAGAAAGACAGGAGCCAACTCTTGAAAGCCATCCACCAGAAGGTTCTCTCTACCAAGCCTTACAGAAATGAACAGGAGCTATGCAGGATGATGCCCCACAATAATTTTAGGGAAAGGGGAGGTTCAATTTAGATGTTCTGCCATAGGCGCCAATATTTCTTGGACTAGCCCTGATAGCAATCTAGAAAGTCAAATTGAACATTGACAAAATGGTCATCTAATCACTTGAAACAGAAACATTGGCCCATGTGGTCCCAGAAGGGTTTTTGATCCAGCTGAGGCTGACATCTGCTAATAAAGGAATGGCTAACCTTTGACCCTTCAGTTGTTGCTGGACTACTACTCTCATCACTCCTGACCATTGGCCATGGTGGCTGGGGCTGATGGGAGTTGGAGTCCAACAGCATTTGGGGGTGACATGTTTCACAGAAGAGGAGGAGAGAACATTTCCACTTCCCTTGCAGCCCCTCCATGTCACCTACCAACAGGTAGGACTTCGGTGTCTATCACACCTAGCCCAGCCTTGGTGGTCATAAATCCACACCTCAGAAGATGACTCAGGCTTCCTATCAACCAAAAATTTAAACAGGCAGGGTCCTTTGTCACTGAGGATCCTGGGAGTCTGGAGGAAACTCCTAAGGACTGCCTGCAGAGGATCCTCTTGAGGGGACCTTGGGTGGGTTCCAATCTGAGTGCTAGTGAACGATCTCCCAGAAGAGTCAGGCAGAGAGATTGAGCTACCACCCAGTCCACATGCATCCAAAGATCCAAGCCCAGATCACAAGCCAAGTGCATGCCTGAAAGCTCAAAAGTCATTGTGTGGCTCAGGATTGATGCCATCTTTATGTGTAAGGGTACTCCTTGAAAGGAAGAGCTTGCATAACACTATTAAACATCAGCAGTTGGGACTTGGAGCTGCATGGGAGTCCAGGCTGTATCAGCCATTGCTTTGAGCCTTCTAGTTAGTTGCTGAAACAGTGCAGGTCTCTCCCTGACTTACCTTGCATAGGCTGGATCTCTTCTGTGGCTGACTCCCTCTGGTGCTCTCCAGATCCTGTTTTGGACTCTGGTGATCACTTGTGCCCGACCCCTGGAGTGTCTTTGACTTTGCATGGTTGACTTCTCATACCATTGTTTGGCAGTCTTGTGTGTGATACCTTAGTCTCATTGGACTTCATAGGCTTGGAGTTTATCTGCAGACTACACTTTCTAGAGCAGGGCAGTGTCCTACAGTGTCTTCCTTAACCCCTCTCTGTGAGTAGATAAAGCAGGGTAAATTATGTGGAATATATATCCATATACATGGATGCAGATATGTTTAATTTGTCTCTGTTCATACGGGTTACAGGATCCAGTTTTTCTTGGTCCAGAATGGCACAGAATTTTGATGATTATAACAGAGTACTTTTTGCGTACTGTAGGGGCCCAGTCAGTGAATGGTTTGATGTTTTCTTAACGTTCCATAAAGCAACTCCAGTACTGATGTGCTGTGGCTAAGCTATACGTAATACAGTTCTCATATGCTGTTCGTAGAATTTGGAGGGGAGAAGGGGGAGAGTGGTGTGGATTTTGCCTTTGAAACTGGATGCTCCATTTTATTACTTGCACACAGATTCCCCCTGCTGTTTCCAAACTATTCCTCTCTACACCATCCCTCCATCAGCATATAAATATGAAATATGTCAGCTCTTCCAGCAGAGGGGTAAATGTGAGCCGCAAATCATACAACGTTGTTACCTTCTAGAATTCCACAGTAAAAGAATAAGAGTTTTGTCCTATGGAGGGTCAGCATAGGGTATAAAGGTGGATCAGAAGCGGTGGGTAGCGGCTGAGTGGGAGGGATGCCTCCATGGATTTAAAGCTGGAAGAACAACAGGAGCTCAAAAGGGAATTTCGATGGAATGAAAGAGTAATAGGAGCAACACTTAAAAGTGACCTAATTCGTCTCTGTTGAGTGGTGCCTGATTTAAAAAGTGAGAAGTTAGGGAGTTCAAACTTGCCTGGAATCCTCCATCTCTGACCTGGATATTTCTCCATGTGTGTTGCAGATTGGGGAGCAAGATTGTGGTGATGAAATGATGAAGGAAATGCACTCTGCACAGCCTCAGAGGCACTCTGTGATATTACTTCCCCTGTTCCCAGGATGAAGGCTGGCATTCCAAATAACTTCAAAGGTTGAGACCAAGTTCAAATCATTCACTAGTGTTCATCAGCTGCTTGGCTGTGTATCTCAGAAGACCTCTTCTATTTCTATCTTTTGATGCTACAAGAATCTCAAGTAACACCAGATCTCAGAAATTCCAAATGTGAATTAATAGTAGCAATAGTGTGCTTTGAGCATGTGCAGAGTGCATTTTCACTGCTACTGAGTGAGTACAACCA
This sequence comes from Podarcis cretensis, assembly GCF_951804945.1. NCBI lineage: Eukaryota > Metazoa > Chordata > Lepidosauria > Squamata > Lacertidae > Podarcis > Podarcis cretensis. The sequence goes on along the minus strand of NC_137182.1, from coordinate 23,269,991 downwards.
GATTATTTCATGTATGTATGGACTTAGGCAGAAGACCAGAATAGAAGACATAACTCAGGGTTGAGCCCTAGCACCTCACTTATACCTCTATCAAAAAGAAAGAAAAAGAATTTGTAGGATAGATTACAAATATCAGTGAAATAGCATTCATAAAAATACAACAGTATTAAAGCTACATAATAAAAATAACCAGAAAAATAGTGTGTCACCTTGAAGACTAACAAATTTATTATGGCATAACACATCCCAATACTGGAGTGTGTTAGTATGAGCTTCAAATTATCAATGGCTACTAATCATGATGCCGATATATAATCTTCAGTATTAGAGGCAGTATGCCTTTGAGAGTCATTTGCTGAGGATCAGGAAGAGGAGAGTGTTGTTGCATCTGGTTGGTCACTGTAGGAACAGAATGCTAGAGTAGATAATCCTTTGGATTCATCCATTAGGGCTCTTCTTATCTTCTGGGTAGAGTAGAGAATACAGCTAGTATAGTATTATTAGTATTAGTACAATGGTACCTTGGGTTACATACACTTCAGGTTACATACGCTTCAGGTTACAGACTCCACTAATCCAGAAATAGTACCTCGGGTTAAGAACTTTGCTTCAGGATGAGAACAGAAATCGTGCTCCGGCGGCGTGGCAGCAGCAGGAGGCCCCATTAGCTAAAATGGTGCTTCAGGTTAAGAACAGTTTCAGGTTAAGAATGGACCTCCGGAACGAATTAAGTACTTAACCCGAGTACCACTATATTAGTATAGTGCAAATATGCATATGCTGACACTTACATATACAAAAACATCTCTCATTACAACTCTCAATTTGTGCACAGTTACACTTTTCCGGAATCTTATGAACCTCAGGGCATTCATGAACTTTTCTCACCTCCCCTGAAGGCTTGACCTCTGATCCGTTTGTTGAAAGCCTACCCCCGAATATGCTTGGCGCTCTCTTGTTACCAGCTTGTGGTTTGTTCCCCCACCCCACCCCTGCAACCCAAAATAATTTTTCAAAGCAGACCTCTTGCCTGGAGTGCTGATGGAGTGGTGAGCCATGGAAAGCGCCGGTTGTGTGGGAAGACCTACGTGTGACCCCATCTTTGGTCCTCTGGACAGCCCGAGCCTGTCCTTCGGTGAATTCATTTACGGTTGAACTTTCGGTGAACCAAAGCTGGAGGGGAAGAGGAGCTAGCAGGGCAAGGCAGACAGAGTGAAGCTCTAGGCAAACCTATCAGCCTGAGTAAATATTGAACAAGCCCATGTGAGAGGTAGGGTTTGGAATGGAGCTGTCAGGCCAGCTGTCAAGCCAATATGTAAACTGAGGAAGGGATAGGTGAGGGTTGTTGTTTTTAGGAGCAAAGGGGTCACCTATACATTCCAAAAAGGGTGGGGCAGGAGAGGTTGTGCTCAGTCTGAAAATACACATGGAAGCAAGAAAAGAGAGCTACTGAGCATGAACAGACTGGGGTTTTATTTGGAGGGGGGTTGCTGCTTAATTTTTATAGACAGGTGCCAGGACATACGCCTGCCTTGAAGCCACATCTTTATTTGCATATTAATATGACATTTATTAATTTTAATAACTTATATACCACTCAATACTGTCGTTTCTAAGTGCTAAGTGATAGATACCAGCATAAAGTCAGTTCAAATTAACCATATAATAAATTTGAAAAATACTAAGAATGCCTTCTAAATAAAAAATAAATAAAAGTCTTCAGCCACTGGAACTTTAGTAGGGAGGGGGCCTGTCTGATCTGGGGGTTCTATAGAATTAGACCCACAATACAGTATCAACAGCTGCTGGTGGATACAAGCTGTGCATCCAAGCCATGAGGAATCACTAACACAAACCTAAGTGATTGGGCAGGACTATAAGGCTTCAAATGATCATTAAGGTATCCTGGAACCAAGTTGTTAAGGGCCTTGTAAATTAATACAAGAACCTTGGACTTGACCCAGTAACATATAGGCAGCCAGTGCAAGCTTTTAAGCACCAGAGTCAATTGCTCCATCTTATGACCCAAAAGTTCGTTCCTCTAATCCCCAATGGGATATGCACATGATCACCTTTTAATTCCTGTGTTGCAGAGATGAGAACATCTAGCAATGGAAACTAGAGCACAATGCACAAATCAAGACCTGTATCATTCACTTGTCACCAGGGTTTTCCATATGATCAGAAAACGATGAGGGGAATATACCCATCAGTCTTAGTTAGCAATGATATCTTGTCCTCATGCAAAAGAAGGGGGCAAATATTTTTGCTGCTGGTGGGATTGCTTTGTGTTAGATAGATAATGTTAACTTTAAAAAAAAAAACAATCAACCTGAATTTAGTAGTATTTGACTGATCCCCACCCAAAAGCAGTAAACAGTCTCGAAGTACTGTACAGTTTTTTTAAGAAACACAAAGGCCTACACAACTTTAGTGGAACAGTGAGGGAACACTCAATTTATAAATTACTTTCCCACCTCAAAAAAATAAAAATAAAAATCCAGGTGTCTAGAGCATTCACACAACCACATTCTACATTGCTCTCAGTTTCACAAGTGTGGAAGGTGAGAGGGGGACTTATATCTTACCAATGGCACAGTGTTGAATGGAGCTCAGACTTTCATCTAAACCCTGAGAGGTTCCACTAAAATAATAAATGTTGTTGTTGTTGTTGTTGTTGTTGTTGTTGTTGTTGTTGTTGTTGTTGTTATACTGCCCTTCATCCAAAGATCTCAGAGCAGTTCACTAAAACAGTAACAACAACCACACCTACCCTTAAAGGTAAAAATAATTTCCCATTATAAACTGGGCCTCCCATTATAAGCTGTCACAGAGGCCATAAAAATCTACACAGCTGAAGGATTGTCCAGTTCAGAGGGAAAGTTACAAGGATCCCAAAAGTAGGAAGTTCTCCCTTTCTTCCTTTTAAACGGAAAGTGATTTTCTGAGATCAAAAGGCCTCACATTGTGAGAACAAATGCTTTAAGGAGAGAAGGAGGGGGTGAAATCACACCAAGGGGTGGGAACAGATGGCAAGGACAAACTTGCCAAGGAGCCAAAGGGGCTCCTGGACTTCTCTTCCTGCTCTTTTGTCCGGACAGAAGGCAGGAGTCTGCTTAGCCCACCTTCTGAAGATGGTCCCCTTCAAAGAGGAGCAGATCCAGCTGAGTCACTGCTATAAATTATTTTGAAACCCTTAAAAAAAAAACACTTGGGAATTTCTCTTCCTTTTGTGATAGAGAAGGAATTCCAGCTGCTTTGAGAGAGACTGTGGTTTCTGTATATGAGGCCTTGAAAAACTGTGGCTTTGATAATTTGCCTCAAGATCCATGCCAGGAACGCATGGCTTATTTTTTTAAAAATAAATAAATACATGCAGCAGTCCTCCACAACAAAGAGAGGGAGAAATGAATGGCTCAGAGAGACAGCTATCACCACAGGCATGTCTTTTCGTTTCCCTCCTTCTTTAAGGGTGGAAGGAAAGAAGGAAATAACAGGTTGGTCATTGAATGGAGAGGAAAGAGGAAAATAATGAGGGAAGATGGATGGGTGGAAAAGGAAAGACAACAGAGAGAAGAAAAGGGGAGAGAGTGAGAAGATTGATGGAAGTAGAATGGGAGATGATGGGGCGGTGGATAGAATTTTGGAAGGGGCTTTGGAGGTCCTCTAGTCAAGCCTTTTGCTCAGTGCAGGTTATATATTTATGTCACCTTGGTCTTCTAGCTTCTAGCTTAAACACCTTCAGCAAAGGAGAGCCCTCAACCTCCTGATGCAGGTAGTTCCACAGGCCAATAGCTTTTGCAGTCAGGATGCTTCTCGCAATGCTTAGCTGGATCTGCTTCCCTGAATCTTCCAGCTCTTGGTTCTAGACCTATCCTCCGAAATGACAGAGATCAAAAGACAGATGGAAAGGAAAGGGTGTTGGTAGCAGTAGGGGCAGGATGATAATGACAAATAAAAGAAGGGAAGACAAAAAAAGAAAGTAAGAAAAGAAATCAGACCAGCAGAGTCTGAGAAAAGATAACTGGATGGAAGATTTTTTTAAAAAGCAAATGATGGAGAGATGAGTGGAGCAGTAGGGAAGCCAGCCCACTGCAAATTGGGGGAGGATCACTTTTGTGAAGTCCTTTGCCTGTTAATTTGAATCTAATTCAAGTTATGAGAATAGCCCCAGACATTTAGGTTCACAATCCTATGCATGCCTACTCAGAAGATGTTTTACTCATTGTCCTTTCTACCTCTGAATGCATCTCTGAAAATTGTCAGTTAGCTCAGTTGGTAGAGCATCAAACTCTTAATCTCAGGGTCGTGGGTTTGAGCCCCACGTTGGACAAAAGATTCCTGTATTACAGAGGGTTGGACTAGATGGCCCCTGAGGTCCCTTCCAACTCTACCATTCTATGAAATAAAACCAGAGCGTTCTTCTAGTTGTAAAAGAAACAAATAAATATTCAGAAACCTATTTGGACTGCTTATCCTAATGTATACCTTTAAAACATGTTTGATAGAACATTCTTATGGTCAATGTCATCCGGCAATGGATTGTTGTTGTTTGTATTATTATTATGAACAATTATTATCATTTTTCTTTTTTTCTCTGTAACAATTGCAAATCAAATACAAAACTGAAGTACAAGAAAAAATTACTCAGAAGAAAGGACCATTGTGTGTTGTTGTTTTGTTTTGTTTCACTGCATCATCTAGACAAGCAGCAGCAATGTGGTGCATCCCTGCTTCTCTTTCATGCAAACTGCATGCATTATAGAAAGCACAAAATCTAAGGCAAGGGGAGAAGGGCTGACATGGGAGCTGGGCACACCCCTGGAGAGCAGCGAAAGGTGACTCTGAGACCAATAGGAAAGATACAAAGGGAACAAGAAAGGAGAAACACAGATCGGTCTATCTAAGGGACAGGGAACTTTACACATGCAGAAAGGCCAGGAAGCATCTTCCAGCCAATCCCTTTGAATTTCAGATGGAGCCCAGAGGGGCTTTTTGTTATCCGGACAAGCTGACACCAACATGACCTTTTTAATGAATGCTTGGCTCTTTTGGTGTGTGTAAGGGAGCATTTTTCCAACCAATGCCATCTCCACCAAATGGGATTCTCTAAGATAGTCCTTCTCTGGAAACCCCCTTCTTAACGTTCTGGTAGAAGTAGGTGGAAACAGAAGCCACTTAGAAAGGAGAAAGACAGAGGAGAACAGCCTGTTTGTGCAATCTGGACTCACCTATTGAAGCATTTTCTGGACTGTACCACTTCAGGATTCAGATGTGTGTCCCTGGGGGTGGGTGGGTAATGAAGTTTCTGCAAGTAGAGAACTAATGTGTTGGGGAGGGGTCTGTCCCTGACTTGGTACTTTCTTCTTATGTGCAGAGATTCTCCCATCTACTGGAGACCTTCCCAAAAGTACAGTACCCATCTGCAACCCAAAGTGGTACAGTCCAGGAAATGCTTTACCACTTGATATAAAGTGGACCAGAGAGACTGTTTTAGAGGGTAATGCTTTGAATCAAGGGGGCCATGGCACCTTCCAGCTACCTCACTATCCTCTTAGGTAAACCTGTGTTTAAGCGGCACCACTTCAGACAGCTGGTGGAGGTTCACATGATTCAATGCTTCTCTGTGTAAACAGCAAATCATCACACCTAGAAAGTTGCATATCAGGAACAAAGCTCCCTGTAAGCTCTGTCACCAGTAATTATTATTTTTATTGTATGGAGGAGTAGTCCTCCATCAGAACCTACTCAAGGGTTTGTCACCCCAGTGAGAAGTAGGCCAACCCTGTTGTGCTGATGTGGATGTTCCAATGTCACTTAGAGAACCTTTTGTTTTCTACTTTGCCACTGAGGGGATGCAGTATTCTGGACCATTCTGAATGAAGAGAAGTAGCCTGGAACCATAGCTCTGTGACAGAGCAGAGGTTCCTGGCTTCCCCAGCACCTCTAGGTAGCTTGTCAAAATAGACAATGCTGAGTGAGATGGGTCGGATTCAGTCTAAGCTTTCTTCATATAAGAAGCTGCATGAAAACTTTCTTGGTTCCTCATTAGCCTTTGATCCTGCCCTTTCTAGAGATGTTAAGGACAGAAGAAGAGCCTGACTGGATCAGGCCAAAGGCCCATCTAGTCCAGCATCCTGTTCTCACAGAAGCCAACCGGGTGCCTAAGGAAAGTCCACAAGCAGGACCTGAGTATAATAACAGCATTTGTGCTTCCCAGCAACTGGTATTCAGATATTTGCTGCCTCCAACAGTTGAAGTAGAACAGACCCATCATCATGGTTAGCAGCCGCATCCTCCACGAAATGATCTAATCCTCTTTTAAAGCCATCCAAGTTGGTGGCATCAATGTCTCTTGCGGAAGCGAAATTAACTGTGCACTATGCGAAGTAGTCCTTTTGTCTGACCTGAATCGTCCAGCTTTCAGTTTTACTGGATGCCCCTGATTTCTAGTACAGTCGTACCTAGGAAGTCAAACAGAATCCGTTCCAGAAGTCCTTTTGACTTCCAAAACTTTGGAAACCAAAGCATGGCTCCTGATTGGCTGCAGGAAGCTCCTGCAGCCAATCAGAAGCCACAGAAGCCCCATCGGACGCAGTGGCGAAGCTGCATGCTCTGCTACCAGGGGCAGAGAGCAGGTGAGGGCGTGGCTGGCGCCCCTGGAGGTGTGGCGTGCATTCTGGGGGCTTGGCACACCACCTGTGGGGGTGTGGTGCCTGGCGCACAAGGGGGTGCGTGGCGTGTGTCTGGGGGGGCTTCTGCGATGGCACCCTACCGGAATAGTGGTGCTGGGTGTGGCCTGCTCCCTCCACACCCCTGTTCCTCTGCCAGTGATTGGATGTTTGGCTTCCAAAAATAGTTTGCAAACTGGAACAGTCACTTCCAGGTTTGTGGCATTCAGAAGCTAAAACGTTTGAGAACTAGGCTGTTCAAAACCCCAAGGTATGACTGTATTATGAGAGAGGGAGAACAACTTTTTTCTATTCCTTTCATTCATACCATGCATAATTCTGTACACCGCTGTTGTGTTCCCCCTTACTCACCTTATCTCTGAATTATATAGCTTTAAATCTTTCCTCTTCAGGTAGTTTTTCCAATGCCTTGACCATTTTGCTGGCTCTTTTCTGAACCTTCTCCAGTTCTACAGTATCCCTTTTGAGGTGAGGCAACCATACTGGACACACTACACAGTGGAAGTATAATCGCCCTGCAAATGTTTGTGTTATATTAAAGGGCAGGGGGCAAGAGAGGAAAAGACGGCCAAACCAAGTGTTCAAGAAACTTGAGAAAATTTATACTTTATTTAGGTTGAGGTAGTTTCGGTTCAAGATATAAAGCACAAGGAGGAGACAGTGTCTCCAGATCAAGCTTAAAACACTAGATTCCATTAAAAATCTAAATAATAATAATTAATAACAACAACAACAACAACAACAAAGTTTCTGCTTTTTAAAAGTTTTGCTCTAGGGCTAATGTTAGTGAAACTGGAAAAGCTTGCACTGTCTGTCCCAGGTCGCCCTACATTCATAGGGAGGGGGTTTGGGGTTCATTCTATGGGAAGGAATAATAAATATAGGATAAATTGTTAGTAAAGTTTAGCAATTAGATATCAGTTAAAATTTAGTTCCATGCAAACAAGTCCTTAAATGTGTCAAACCAAGACATTCTCTCTCTTTCTCTTTTTAAAAATAATTTTGGAACTGTTTTAGAAGTAACTAGTTGAAGTGTCTTCCTCTGAGTTAGCAGCCAAGCCCTAGAGGAGAATCTCTAAAAGCAAAGAGGCCAGGAGGTTCCTGCCTGCCTGCCCGGTAGGGATGGGGCAGACATTAAAAGTCAACCTATCAAAGCCATACTTTCCAAAACAATGCACAAACTGAAACAAAGCCATCTTTCAACATTCACATTTCTCTGATTTTTTTGCTATGCCAAATAATGCGTGCCCCAAAAATGCATATACTAAAGTGTGCATTTAAATAATACATATATGGGGGGAACATGCAAAATGCATTATATTAGGGCATTATATTACTTGCAAACCTGCAAATGTGTTTTTTTTCTGTTAGGAGAAATTAACACTAAAATACTGATGGATTATCATGAGGAGAAACACACACACACACACACACACACACACACTGATGTGGAAAATTTAGGATTGGTGAAAAACAGGAACTGAGAGAAACTGAAACGGAAAGAAAAGTTGCCCATCCCTACTGCCAGGATGACCGTTTCCTTTGACTTGAAATATTAGCCTGCCTATTCCCAGCTTTGTGCATCCAAGTAAAGCATTCCCTGAGTCTACAGATGTTCTCCAAGGTCCTTGTGTACTACTACCTCATAAGTCATAGCCCAGGGAGAGATAAAGGGAGGGAGAGAAATAATAAGGCTGCATTCCTGAAGTCACTTACTAGAGGGTAAATGCCATTAAATTCAGTGGGACTTGTTTCATGGTAAATATGAAAAGTGTTGGGCTGTTTGTAGGAGGGAGGAAGGAGAAGATTCAGTTCCTTCCCAAATTCTCAAACTTTTGGTGTTTCTTGTAGGACTCCTCATATCTAATGGTCAAATCAGAACCTCTTTGCATTTTGAAGTCAAAGAAAGAGGGCCTGCTGCTCTTGCCAAGCTCCCATTCATTGCAACAGGCAGGTTCCTAATTTTGGGAAAGGAAGGTGGGAAAACGGCTGTCCCTGAGATATAGTAGTCTTAATGAACTGGGCATTCAAAGAGACAGGAAGTTGTCCACCCCCACCTCCAAATTTAGTCAGATATGCTTAATCCTGGGTGCATTGACTGAAGGGTAAGACTTGTCCACCAAAAGAATTTACTTTCCTAATAAGCACATTCAAAGTTCAGGGTGTTTCCTGGTTTCCAAGGGATTTAGGTAAAGGTAAAGGTAAAGGTACCCCTGCCCGTACGGGCCAGTCTTGACAGACTCTAGGGTTGTGCACTCATCTCACTCTAGAGGCCGGGAGCCAGCGCTGTCCGCAGACACTTCCAGGTCACGTGGCCAGCGTGACGAAGCTGCTCTGGCGAGCCAGCACCAGCGCAGCGCACGGAAACGCCGTTTACCTTCCCGCTATAAAGCGGTACCTATTTATCTACTTGCACTTAAGGATGCTTTCGAACTGCTAGGTGGGCAGGAGCTGGGACTGAACGACGGGAGCTCACCCCGCCGCAGGGATTTGAACCGCCGACCATACAATCAGCAAGTCCTAGGCACTGAGGTTTTACCCACAGCGCCACCCGCGTCCCTACTCCAAGGGATTTAAGCACACAGCAAATCCCCAGATGTTGAGCACATCCTCTTTTGACACTTATGTACTGCTTTATGCTGCTGAAGGTTGGCTGTATCTAAGCTACTTGGCTACCTGGCTCTCCTGTCAGCTGGAAGAGATGATAGCCGAGTTCGATAAATCCTCTAGCCAAGTTCTAAAAATCCTCTATGAAAATTACAAGGTGTAAGTCTATGGATTTTGGGGTTTTGCTCTCCCTATGCCTAAACCCTATGGCTCACAGAAGTAAGGAAGGCTTCTCTGCCTGATGCAGAATTCTAGGAGGCTCCTAGAATGGCCTATTTCTGGTACCAACCTTAGTTGGTTCAGTACCCCCTTTCTGCCTGTTTTGTTATATCCTAAAACACAATGAAAAATAAAAAATAAATCTTAGCGAAAAGATGAGTCATTCATCAGGCTAGTGAATTAATACGATGCTGAGGCACATTCCCACGAACATATTAAACATCATCATCACTATGGTCATTAAAACTTTGGTGCTGACATCAAAGACAAATAAAAACAGAGCTGTTAATAAGTAGCTATCTGCTGTCTTGCTTCCCTTTTAGCAAATGCTGCATTCACACGGTCAGAAAGCCTCTTCGCGAAACTACAGTTGACGCGTGAAAGGAATTCCATGTAGCCAAACTATTTCGGGCTATCAGCAGGCAGAGGCCCTGTTCTCTTCTAGTGCAACATTGGAGGTGAATGGGAGAATTGCTTCTCCAAGGCCTCTGGCGTTGAAACTGGGCTGCGAGAGAGCGTGTGTTTTATTCCGTTCTATATAAAATGTCAACACTTTTTTTTATTAAAAAAATCGTTAGCGCGTAAGGAACAGTCAGAAACAAGCGAGCAGACGAACGCGCAAATATGACCCTCGTTTTATCCATTGGAAAAGTAAGATCCACACCCTGCGTCCCCAAGTCAACCTTAAACAAAAACGGAAACACTCAAATCTTGCTGAAAGTGCGGTTCCTAATTTTGGGAAAGGAAGGTGGGAAAACGGCTGTCCCTGAGATATAGTAGTCTTAATGAACTGGGCATTCAAAGAGACAGACACACTTCGGGCAGCTCCTGGTCTTGGGCGAGGTCCTGTCACATAACGGGGGGCGAAGAGTAAGGGCTACCCTTAGGAATCACGCCTCTCCACTCTCCACTTCTTAGCATCTCTGCTAGGGGGTGCGGGGAGAAAGGAAAAACCTCCGCATTGCCAAGGAAGGAGAGTGTGAGAGTTGCGGTCCTGCTCCGTGGATGTTTCAGGCAGCAAAGGAACACGCGTGTACCTGTCGTGCAGGGTTTGTCAGAGCAGGCTGGCGCGGGGAAAGCTGCAAATCTGCCTCAGTCAATAACTCTTGATGGTCTGAGTCCCTAAACGATTCTGCGTAGATCGCACCGCTCCCGAGGGCGCCAACTTGAATGAAATATGGAGGGGCGGGGGCAGGTAAGCCCCGCCCCGCATAATCGATCACATGACGTAGTGCACGCACACTGCTTGAATGGCAATGCCCATCAACTTGGGGGGAGGCTCAAATATTTTATTGAGGGGGGGTCCCAAGACCCCCGCCCGCCAGGAGTTGGCTCCTATGACTCCTCCCCACCAGGAAAAAAAATACCCAAGGAGATAAAGTATATGCGTGCGTCATTTGGAAGCTGATCTGTAGGTGTTTCTGAACACGCGGTTCTTTGTTTCTGAACACGCGGTTCTTGTTCGTGTGCACCTACAATCGAGGCGTCCGTGTGCACAGATGCCCGCGCTTAGGAATACACGTGCCTGCGCGGTGGCTTCCTCGATGGACGTGTGATGTGCTTGCGCGTGACGATGGAGGCTTAAGGCAGCCTGCGCATCGACCTGGCGTTTCTGTTCAAGGAGGAGCTATTTCCTTAAAGGGGGGCCTGTGGGTGGGGAGGATATTCCAGTGCGGGTGGGGGTGGGAGGACCTCGCGTGTCTCCCCCTTCAAGAGGACACGGAACTAGGCGAAGCGTCGGGCGTGGAGGACCTGCTGGATCTGTCCGAGGCTGGCTCACTGGCTTCCTTGGCCGAGCCGCTGAGGGCGGCGGGGGCTCCGGCCAGACCCTCCTTCTCCCTCTTCTTCTGCTTCATCCTTCTGTTTTGGAACCAGATCTTCACCTGGGTCTCGTTGAGCTCCAGCGTGGCCGCGATCTCCACCCGCCTGGCTCGGGTCAGGTACTTGCTGAAGTGGAATTCCTTCTCCAGCTCCGTCAGCTGCTTGGTGGTGAAGTTGGTCCGGATGGTGCTGGCGTGGACGGCCAAGCCGTAGTCCGACACGGTCGCTGTTCAGAGACGAGCCACAAGGCCAAAGCAAGGGGGGGGGGAGAGGAAGCAAGGAAGCCACGCGTTAGAATTGCAGCCCCCTCGGGTCTAAAATCAGAAGCACATACACGCCCACCCACGGGGGAGCTTTGGATTATTCCCCCGTTTCCACACCACCTGCAGGGTCTGTGGGAACAGGTCTGTGGCTATCAAGCAGTCAGGAATATGTGCACTCTGCAGATGCTCAAAGGCAGGCTCTTCCTCAGGAACATTCTAGGAGTATGGCCACTGAGGGTCCTTTTTACTCCTGGTGTGAGGGCTCCTACTCTTTCACCCCAATCTAGGATCGTAGAAGATTGTCTTGTGACAACTGGGGCCCACGATGACACTTTTGCATTATTCGCCATTGCCCTTTAAAACAACTTTACCGGTTCCCCCCACCTTTAACCATTTCTGTTTATTTACTTCTTCTTTTTTGTACTCCGCCTTTCATCCACAAGCGCTCCCAAGGCGGCTTACAAGAGAAACACATCAAATCAGTTCGCCACTGTTTGTATATTTTTAATGGAATATTCGTTCTCCTATACTGCCCTTCTCCCGCAGGAGCCTATGGCGGGTAACAATATTATTGCTTATTATCATTTGTAGTTTTAAGGCATCTTAGTTTTAATAGTTTTATCTTGATACTAATACCATGCCATCCGTTCTCCTGCCAAAATTGCAATTCCAACGCTCGACAAAAAAGGCAGAAAGAAGTGCAGGCTACTCGCACAAGTACCAAAAGCGCACAGTAACCTTTTGCGCAAACCCTACACACACACACACACACACACACCATTCTCATAATGGTTCAAAGGCACCGAATGTTGAGTAGAAAAAAACCTGACAACTGGAGTGGAGAGGCTGGAACAGGACAGGAGGACAGAGAAACGCAGAGAGAGATAAAGGGCAGAAAGAACCATCTCATTGTCTAGATAGGTCACTTCCTGGTTCACACAGAGAAGCTATTTTTCAGTGTCTCCTGGAAGCTGGGGAACTCTGCCCGTAGGCATTAGTGGAGAAAATAATTTACTTTTTTACACCCCCCCCCAAAAAAAAAACCCTAAACGGAGAGAAAAACCTCAAAAACAGCCAAATGAGGACTAGGTATGTTCAGTGGGTACGGGGATACTGGCTTTGGGAGATAAGGAAGGACAACGAAGGAAAGAGAGCGGAATAGAATGACTGGAACTCTGAACAAGAAGCACAATGGTGCAACATTTTGTTGCAGGGACCCACTTGCAAGTTTTAGGTTACAAGTGTGTGCGTTGCCTTGGGAACCGCGTGGCAAACAGGTGATTCTCCCACTGGATTTATTTCGGATGAACTTATCAACCGAACTACTGCTTCACGTGGTCCATAAAGTTAAACATGATCCGGGGCTAAACTCTGGTGAACTCAGCTGTTAGCTCTGACCCAGCCTGATAAGAAAACTATCCCAATAAACATTCCAGCCAATGCTTAATTCCTAGGAAAAGACACGCCGGGAAATTGTGACACCATCTTCTACATCCCGGGTGTGAGAAGACTCTCTGTGGTTAGTGACGAGGGGGGTATACTCTGCACCTGTTCAGGGGCACTCTCTACGCTTCTAACTGCACTGCTCCAGGGCTGAGGCCAAGCGTCAGAAACAGATGCTCGGGCTGATTCTGAAGTCCTGTACCGGGTATCTTTATCCGTCCCTCTGTCCATTCATCGCCTCTACGCCGGTCCTGCTTCCCAGTCCCCCAAACGGACTGGTCTTTTCCTTAATTTCATTTTTCCCCCTACTGCTGCTTGCAAATTCCTCTGATTTCCCCCAGTCAGATCTACTGGGGTCGTTCTTACATGGCTAAGATTTGTTATTTTCTTTTTAAACCAGCTGAATAAACTGAAAGATAACAAAATAAAAAAAAAATCCTTCCAGTAGCACCTTAGAGACCAACTAAGTTTGTTATTGGTATGAGCTTTCGTGTGCATGCACAATTCTTCAGATACTTCTTCATATACTTTTCGCGTGCATGCACACGAAAGCTCATACCAATAACAAACTTAGTTGGTCTCTAAGGTGCTACTGGAAGGATTTTTTTTTTATTTTGCTTCGACTGCGGCAGACCAACACGGCGTCCTACCTGTAATTTGACAGATAACAAACAGCGAGGAACTTTGGGGGCAATTCAGGCGACATTCTCCTGCGTGAGCGCCATTCGTTTGGAATGGTTGATGCTCACATACGTCCAGGAGTACTCCTCTAAGAGAAGGCACCTCCCTACCCTCCAAGGAATTAAAGACTCGGCCACCCCAACCTCAGAGGATGCTGCCCTGCAGAAAAACCCAGCGCTGAGCTGAGCCTCTATAGGAAAGGCCAGGACTGCTCTGGCTGTTACTATGCCTGACACGCACCTAATGGACACTTCCCCAGTTCCTACATTTAGCAGGGATGGATTTCGCGGGCTTTGCGCGTGCCCTGACTGACTGCAGCAGTAGGAAAGTTGTCTTCAGGATGCCATGCCCACCACTAGACTCCTCTACCCTTGTGGGTGAATGGTGTGAGGCAGTCCTGATTTTCACTGGCAAAGGCTTGGTGGAGCAGCGTTTAGCGGTAACCCTGTGGCTGATGCTGCAGCGGCCAATTGCAGGTGTGAAGCAGCAGCCACAGGACCACCATTCTCGACTCGGCTCAGACATGCCGTGGGGGAGGGGGAAACACTGATTCTCTTCTCGTGGGCATGGACCGAAGAGTGAAAGTGCCGCGGAATGTTAGAAGAGCTCGTTGCGCGCGTGCGCATGTGTGCCTCTATATGCTGGGTTAAACCCCAACCAAATGAACTGGTGTCACGTTTTCTGAGTGCTGTGAGCAGCCCTGAGAGGCATAAACATATCACATAATGAATGAAACAAGCCTGCCTGCCCCATAACCAGATGGGGAGGTGATCCCTGGGAAGGAAAGATCCCGTCCTTTCCTCCACTAGACCCCATTCTGCAGCTTGAACCCCCGACTGCCTCTGAGGGCCTAAAGCTAACGCTGGCCTTCTCTCTCCCCTCGGGCAACTTTGGAAACAGAGGCAGATTGTACCATCCGTTTCCTTTCCACCCACGCCCTCTGTTCTACACACTCACTTAACCCATTATGGTTTCTGCGTTCTGACAAGAGATGGGAAAGTTGGTGATGGCAGGGCCTAAGAGTATTGTTTTTCTGGACCAGATCCTGCCTCCATGTGACTCCACAAGTCACGTGCTCTTGGGATGCTCTGGAGTAAGGCCCGATGGAGACAACAACCACCTTCCAGTGGAGGGGGGAAACATGGAAAGCAGCCTCTGCTAGCCTCCCCTCGTCTTGAAAAAGGGAACCGAGGGGACTTTACCTGTTTTAGGAGGGTTCCTTTTCACTTTCATCCATTCAAAGGTCTGGGTGGTGGCCGTGGCGGTGGTGGCAGCCATGGGGCATGGCTGGGCCGAGCAAGCCCGCGGGTCTTTGTTCTCCTGTAAGGGCGGGGAAAGGTTGCCAAAAGCCCCTTGCAAATAGCCACCCTGCTCAGGCCCATAGAGGTGGGGCTGGAACTGGCCCGGGGTGGCGCAGAAACCGTCAGGTAAGCTTCCGAGGCTGGAAGATGAGGAAGACGAGGAAGAAGGAGCCACGCTGGCAGGGTAGGCCGAGGGCTGGAAGTAGCCTCCATCCGTCTCCTGGGGGCCGAGGAAGAACTGCTGGTTGGCGAAGCTTGGGCTGCAGTTGGGGGCTGCCGAATATCCTGTGCCCGATGGCTGGGATGACCCCGCGAAGGAGATGCCAAGGCCAGTAGGGTTGGGAGGAAGAGGAGGAGGGTAGCTGGAGTTCTGCTGCTGCTGCTGCTGCTGCTGGTGGTGGGCGTTGAGCCCAGCAGCGCCCACCCCCGTCGTCCCGAAGCGTCCCTCTTGATGATAGCTGTCACAGGAAGGAGAGGTACCTGAGCAAGATGGGAAGGAAGTTGTCCCTTGGTCGAGATGCTGGTAGTCCTTGGGCGCGTAGGCGCTCGTCCCACGGTTACAAATTGCATAGTCTAAGAAGAAGTTCATTCTAGGTATTGTTCCTTTGCCAATGATGGAAGAGGGTCAGCCTGTTTTACGGGGATCCCTTCTGCCCTACAACCTTTAGATAGTATGTCAAAAGTTAACTAGGAAAAAGAGAGAGGGAGAGAGGGGGAGAGAGAAAGAAGCCTTCCCATCTACGGATCTCCAGCCCTGGAGCCCCCCATACCCCCACCCCTCCTTCCCAAAGCCTTCAGGGTGGGGGTGGGGTGGGGTGGGATGGAAAGGTGGGGGTGGGGTGAGGGGTGGAAGAGGGGGTCTGGACCACGTGGTCGCCATCAAGCCCAATGAACAAATGCCTCCTGAAGTTTGTCAGATATCTACCATCATCCATCAAGTCCTTGACATTTGCATGACAAAGGAACTTCAATCAAACTTTTCCCCATCGATCTGATTAACAACACGGATACGTCAAAAGGTCCCCCCCACCTCCTCAAAGACTTCGGAAGAGAAGGGAGGGGGGGCAAGGAAGTGTCAGAAAGGGGTTGGGGATAGGAAGGGGGAAAAGTTAGGACTATTCAAGTTCTGTTCTATGAGTTAAAAAGACACACACACCTTCCAGTTCATAAGACGGTAAAAATAATTAGAACTTTTCTTCCTAGCTGGGGGGGGGAGAGAGAGCGCGCTTTACGCCCCATATCAGCTACAATAGGCTCACGTATCCCGTAAAACAGAGGGAGGGGGGAATGGGGAGAGGTAGGGAAGGCTTCTTTATGAAGGAAAATGTTCTTTTTCCTCATTTAAAAAAAATTAATCACCCAAAAGATACTTAAACGTTTATGGAGTTTGCTTAAAGTGCTTTTTGCTTTCCGTTAAAAAACAACAACACAAACTAAATCCAAATAGCTCTGCGTTGCACATCGCCTTTGTGTCTGGAAGCAGTGTGCTAAAGAGCAATTTAATTCAATCAACATTCTAATGAGTTGTGAAATAAAGTTAGAAACACAATTGTGTTTTGTTGGAGGGGGGAAAACGCAAATGAAATTGAAATTCGATCTACCCTATCCATCTACCCGTTATTTATGTTATCTGGCTATCCATCCATTTATTCCCATCCTTGGGCCCTCCCCACCCTCCACCCCTCTGCTTTCTACATTTCATAAAAAGCAACTATATTACCAGTTGGGCTTGCTGTCACTGGAGTTTGATTTAGCTACTGTTGCGGGGGTGAGATGTTTTTAATCGCTGCTGCGGATCATTCTTAAAATCGAAACATACAAGCAAACGACTCCCAATAAGACCACTTCAGCCACACTTTTACTAAATTCTAGAACAGAAGAACAGGCAATGTTGAAAGGAGGCGGTTTCTCATGTGATTTAGAGTGCAAACAGCTTAAATAGGCGTTGGGTTCTTGAATGCTTCTTCAGATGGATTGCTTTCGTTTCGTTTGGAGTAGGGGCTCAGAGTCTCTCTCTTCCTCTCCTCTTTTTCCCCTCCCGAGCAAATGTTGCTGAGAGCCACCAAACTTCGCTGCTCTCCTCCAAAGCCAGCCCTGTAGGTGAACTTTTGGCCTGCTCTAAACCTCTGGTGCTCTCCTCGTGGGCTGAACTACCAGTAAATATCCTGACAAGTAACAAATGACCGTGGGCGTCAGATTGGAGGTTACTCTTGTCTTCCATGTGCTAACAAGTAAATAAATGTTGCTTGCCTGGGCTTCCCATTCTATTAGGCGTGGAGTGGTTTGCAGTCTCTTCCTCTTTTTTCAATTTACACATGGCCTAGGGAAAGAGGCAATCCCATGGAAGGGAAAGTTCGTAATCATCCATTTATGGACTCTCGAAAGCAGCCGAATGGTCCTTTAATGACGCATCAAACAGAACCCCGAAGAAGGGAAGCGGGCGACTGAAAGGAGAAGTGTCCACAAAGGCTTTAGGAATTGATAGCAATATCTCGTGCTGAAAGGGTGGGGTGAATTATAGAGTCCCCACCCCACCCCCACATTTATGGAGTTGCTCTCGTCAGATCGGAGGAGCTTCATACGCTGTCTTTATGGGGTATATATTTAATGGGTTCCATACTACAGAAAAGGGGAAGGAGGGGTGGGGAAGTACAGAATTGCTGGCGTTACATTCGAGAGATTTTGGGAAGATAGAAAAGAAAGGGTGAGTCAAAGAGGAACAAAGACAACTAAGGGCGGATCTACTATGGAACTAATGAAGCTTAAGCTTCGGGACACCAGAAGCTAATTTAGTCCACATTGCTTAAAATAATTGGGTCCAGTAGACCCAATTTGAGTCGCAATTTGTATATAACATTTCCCTAATTTTCACCCCCCTTCCCATAACTCAAAAGCTATAAGGCACAGTTCCAGTTACAGATAGGTAGCCGTGTTGGTCTGCCATAGTCAAAACAAAATAAAAAAATTCCTTCCAGTAGCACCTTAAAGACCAACTAAGTTAGTTCTTGGTATGAGAAGTGTGCATGCACACGAAAGCTCATACCAATAACTAACTTAGTTGGTCTTTAAGGTGCTACTGGAAGGAATTTTTTTATTTTGTTTTGTATAAGGCACAGGGTTGTTTTTTTATTCACACCACTGACTTTGACATGTGATGTAACTCAGTACAGCAATTTCATTCAAAATCTGAGATGTAGTAGTTAATTTATGTAAAAACGTTGTGGTGATCTGTCATGGAACAACTCCACTGAAGAAGATAACAGTGGTTACCCAGACCTTGCTGCTGGTTGTGAAGGGGCCCCCATAACTGTTCAAGCTTCAAGACCCCAAGGGTGGAGCTCTGTCACTGAAGCCAAGAATAAAAAGGAAAGAGGAAATTAAAAAAAAAAACGACTTAAAAGAAGGAAGGGAAAGTGATGTTGTTTGCAAATACACACACCCAAGTACATAACACTTACATTAAATTATTAAGGCTATAATCCCAATCCCACTTGGAATAAACCCCATTGAATTCAATTGTTGTTGATACTTTCTGAGTAGACATGACTAGTTTTGCAACACTTAGCCGGCTGTAACCCTATCATTGCCATCCTGTTCACCTGACTGGAAGCCAGAGCCAATTTTGGCATCTTGAGGACTAGGACTGTTTGACACGTGTTTCCCGCATCCACGTTTTATTTTTTTTAGATGGACGCCTTTGCAAAATCTTGAAACTATGATGACCCTTTGAGTCAGTGATATACGCCACGTTCTCATCAAACTTTGGAGGCCTGCGATCCTAACCTGTGAATCCCGGCAGGTGCTGGACTTTCTCCCTGGGTTAGGTCTGCGGGGTCATCAGAATGCGATTACTTGGGTGTTCTTACATGACATTCTACGGGCTGAACTTTCTCCCGAATAAATTATTATGCTGGCCCAGTGATATGTGCGTGTGTGTAACTAATAGAGTTCTTTAAAAACTTTTTTTAAAAAAAAAAACACACACCAAAAGCCATTCCTCCCTTGGAAAGTATGGCTAACTTCAGGTCTCAGTTTGTCATTTTCTTCCTTCCGGTGTTCGGTTAGTTAAACGCGGGATTAATTTGCCTGGTTAAGAGACATCAAATTGTGGTCACGGAAAGACTAATAAATAACTCTTCCGGCTTAAAGCCCAAATAAAACCCCGAGGCCATTTATCAAGTCCTATCAGTGCTTCTGAATTTGAGGGTATGGCGGAGAAGGGAGTGCCAAAAGTGTTATAGGTAGCCAGTCTTCGGAAATATTCGCATATTGGGTTTTTGTTTTGTTTTTGCAACTGTGGGAGAGACAGGTCCAGGACTATGGTGACGCGCACTACCAGGAGTACAGAGGTACCTCGGGTTACATACGCTTCAGGTTACATACGCTTCAGGTTACAGACTCCGCTAACCCAGAAATAGTACCTCGGGTTAAGAACTTTGCTTCAGGATGAGAACAGAAATCGTGCAGCAGCGGCAGCAGGAGGCCCCATTAGCTAAAGTGGTGCTTCAGGTTAAGAACAGTTTCAGATTAAGAACGGACCTCCAGAACGAATTAAGTACTTAACCCGAGGTACCACTGTATGGGGCTGAAAAATTCTACCAAAACAACAACAACAACAAGGAATAAGAAACTATAGGGAAAACAAATAGGACACAAATAGGCATCACGTGGTTTAAATAAGCATTAGGGGCATCTATAACAATAATGTCTTCAAAAAAAAATTTAAACAACCAAGTTTCTTTCCCTGAAAAGCTAACCAAAAAACGAGTAGGATACACATGGAAAGAGAAACTGGAGAACTGGAATGAAAGCAAACAAGACGCAAATATGCATGGTATGATTTAAATAAGCATTCGGAGCGTGGTTCGCTTAATGAAACATCCAAGGAACTTCTCATATGGCATAGCAGCAGCGCGTTATGAAAACCTCAACTCCTCCTATCTGCATGGCCGCGAGCTTCCCTCAACTAGCCCTTCCTCTCTGCTTTAAAATCACAGCTAGCTGGCTTGTTTAAGTTTGCTGTGTCTCCAGCCGCTTACGACTTCCCACCACCGTTTCGTTCCACTTTATTGCTATGGCGAAGGGCTAGCTGTCTGCCTACGGAAAACTCAATAGCCCGGCTTGTTGCAAGCCAGTTTAAAAGTGGCTAGATTTAAAACTGCAACAACTAGTTGTTGGGCTTTCCCAGTGTAGATGATACTGCCTGGGGGAAAAGGTGTGTCGAGAAAGGTCTTTCCTTAAGTGCGCTTGGGGGTCCCAACAGGAGAAATGAGCTGCTTGAGGGTCTTCTTCTGCTTCTTTACATTTCCCTTTGGAACTCCACGGCCGCTGGCCATCTGCTCCCAACTGGGAGTGACTTACAGGAGGACGCCTTTCATTCCTATCACACACACACACACACACACACACACACACACACACACACATACACACACACGCACAGCGCCCTCCCCGTCCCCATCCTCTGGAGCCTTGCGGCAGATCTGTGCCACAGCAGAGCGAAGGGGAGATGTCTGCTAGCTGCTCCGGGGAAGATATAAAAACAAGGAAGGAGCTCTCTTCCAAAGGCATACATATATCTAATGGGAGCCACGGTGAAGTTAACATGCCCATTGCGCGCGCGCACCCGTAATTGGCAAGGACATTCCAGCAAGAAGAATAAAATGGATAAAATGCCTATTCTATAGAACCAGGTTCTCAATGTAAAAGAGGGAGGGGAATCTAAAATTCAAGCCTTTGAGTTTTCAGATCTCACTTCTGAAATCCAACGGTGGGAGTGGGGGGGGCATTGTACTCTTCAAACAATAAATCCGAAGTTAACTCATTTTAAGACATTCATGCTACCATAGAATTACAGATTCATAGAATTGTAGAGTTGGAAGGGACCCTGAGGATCATCTAGTCCAACCTCCTGCAAGGCAGGAAATATATCGCTCTGCTATATCAATCTGCCACATTTGCACTTTGCTACTCCTGTCTTAAGAAAACCACTAAAAGAAGAGAGTAAGAACCTCCACAACCTAGAACAGTGGAAATAAATAAATAAATAAATAAATAAATAAATAAATAAATAAATACTATATCTTTGAACATTGGCAAGAAGACCTTTGTTAGAAGAATCTGATAAACCCCCCCCCCTTCTAAATTTGTTTCAGTTCTAAAAAGGCAAAGAACTTGGTGGTTTGTTAGGGCCAATAGAACAAGCTGCCAGGGAATCTTGGTTTTTTTCATATCTGTTTTTTCCATCACATATTTACGACACACACACACACACACAGACGCAGTCTTTGTACTTGCAGGGAATTCTAGGCAACTTTTCCTGACCATTAAAGAGAGAGGAGGAGGAGGGAGAGCAAGACATGTATTTTCTCATGCCAAAGACAACCCATGGCAGAGACAGTGTGAACAATGCATTCCTGTTTCACTACAGCTGCACTGCTTCTAAAACAAGATGTGTTGCTGGAGCTGAAGTTTGCTTGAGAGCCACACCCTGCTGGTGATGATAAAGTAGTAGTAGTTTTTGCCTTTGGAAGCTCACAACATATTACATTTGTTTGCCTAAAGGTGTCATTTGGTTTTGTTTTTCGGTTTTGTTTTGTTTTATAATCTGGCAACCTTGCATCCCAGATGGTAGCCAGCCCGTAATTTCTTGGCAGAGTCAGTATTTTGCACATCTTCAGAAGCATTTTCTTCTTTGGGTGTGGCCGTAGCTCAGCTGTGGAGCTACAGGGTGCTTGCTTTGCATACACAAGGTACCAGGTTCAGCATCTCTAGGTGAGAGTGTGGAAAGCTCCATAAGAATGTAAGAAGAGCCTGCTGAATCAGGCCAATGACCAGTGCTATTTTTCTAGAAAAAGAGGTGTCAGAATTCACAATGAACGCCTCCTTCATTCCCTTATAATGGCAATGACGTCCACCTGAATGGTAGCGGAAATGAGTTCCAGTGAGTTCTGGCTGGGGGGGGGGATCCCCTGCCAAAGATCCATCTAGTGCTAGTCCAACATCCTGTTCTCACAATGGCTAACGAGCCTGTGGGATGTGGAACACAAGAGCAGTCAAGCACAACATTCCAAGAGTGAACATGTTTACACATGGAGAGGAATGTTTGTCCAGCCAGCAGGTAAACTTCCGGTTTCCTTCTGGGCTAGGACAGACTTCCTCTGCATGTGACTAGAGGTGGGTGTGGCCTCACCTGTGCAGGTAACAAAAGCATAGGACTGGCCGCCATCTTTCTCTCTGTGCCTACTTTCATCGAAGAAGCAACATCTGCTTAGCCAAAGATGCTCTTCTTATGAGATAGTTTCCAGGTGTATGTTATTTTCTAAGCTAAGTCTGCCTTCTGGGATCTGATTGTGAACAGAATGTGAGTGAGTAAACTCTTTTTATACTTTTATAGAAAACTGTGTCATGTCTTATCTTTTATGAAGGAATATGGGGAAAATACCAGAAGAGTTATTATAGAGGCTTTAGTGAGCCTGGGCATATGCATCCGATGTGAGTTTAAAAAGGGGGATGTTACTCTGCTAAATTGTGAACTTGTTTACACAAGTTGGAAAGGCTATAATCAAACAGTATATCCTCTTCTGCATCCCTGAACATTCCCACAAAGCCTATGGGAAGCCTGCAAGCAGGACATGAGCTCAAGAACACACTGTCTAATTGCATTTCCAGCAACTGGCATTCAGAGGCCTATTGCCTCTGATAGTAGAAGTAAAACACAGCCATCATAGCTAGTAGTCATTGGCAGTCTTGTCCTCCAGTCTGAGAAATGATAGAGAGCTGCTGCCAGTCCCTGCAGAAATTGTAGACAATGCTTAATTATCTGTTTTGGTCTAAGACATGGGTAGGCAAACTAAGGCCCGGGGGCCAGATCCAGCTCAATCACTTTCTAAATTCAGCCCGTGGACTGTCCGGGATTCAGCATGTTTTTACATAAGTGGAATGTGTGTTTTTATTTAAAATGCATCTCTGAGTTATTTGTGGGGCATAGGAATTCATTCACCCCCCCAAAAAAAAATATAGTCCAGCCCCCCACAAGGTCTGAGGGACAGTGGACCGGCCCCCTGCTGAAAAAGTTTGCTGACCCCTGGTCTAAGGTAGCTTTTGGTGTGCCTAAGTGCTTCCTGTGTTCCTGGTGTGAATCCTGGCATTCCACTGAGGGAGAGGCTGGCTCTGGCATTTCCCTTTGCACTTGTCTACGACTGTTAACTTTTGGCTGCTTGGGGCCATGGTGCTACTTGCCTCCTCAAGATGGAAGCAGTGTTTACGAGTTGCTTTCTCCACTGAACTCGCTGCAGAGAAAAGCACGTGGAAGAGCCACACAAAATTAACCATTCACTAACGCCTTTATTAGGGACAACCAAATAGTCACAAAAAAAATGTGGCAAGCTTTTGAGTTCTCCAGAACTTTTCGTCAGGCAATATGTTAAACAAAATATCAGGTGGTGGTATGGGGAAAACAAAAAGAAAGAATGAGAAATTGGGTGAGTGTGTAGACTCAGTTCTAGGACGGAGATTGTAAACTGTGTAAAAATCCCACCCCTACTCCAGGTGCTACTAATACCAGGTTACTCACCTAGGATTCTGGGATAAAGAAGCAATAGCTACTTTCCCTGTGGCTGGTGAGAATAAAGCCTGGCTTATAGGCTGGATCTGTCCCATGTCTTAAATGAAATGCATAGGTCCCTGGGCAGGCAAAGAGGAGATAAAATATTGTCTGAAGAGTTATGGAGAACCTGAAAGCTTGCCAGATTTCTGTGACTTTTTTGATGGTCCCCCCAAAAGGTATCACAGAACTTTGGGCATTGAGGGTTTCCTTCCCCTTATGGACCAGCACAGATACAGGGTGTTTTTTTTTGTGCCAGATAAAATGGTAACTGACATAGCCCAGTCCAGACAGTATGAAATGCTCACGATTAGGTCTATACTTCCTCACAGGGCTAGTGGTCATTTTCTGACTCAATTAATATTGCCCCTAGTTTTCAAAACCTCTGTGTGCCTGTGGGCAACCAAGCTATCAAGTTCTTTCTCGAACATGCTGGATAGTCCGTAGGGCTGCAGTTTAGTCAGTAGTTAATCAACTTGAGGTCATTACCATATTTCAGTCAGGGAGAGTAAATTGTATTTGGTTAGGCTGAGAGTCAAAGGCACATGTTTAAAGACTCCTGGTTATGCTTTGTAACTGTAATAAAGGATAAGAAAGACACTATTAAGCATGGCCTTTCCATTTAAGAAGGAGTGGGATATTTTATTCACTACTGCTCTCCTCTAAGTATCCTTGCAGTTCATTTGTGGCAATTTTTTAGTCCCTTGATATGTCCTGGATTTCAGGTTGCATTTGCCTTCCTCAGCACCCTTGTTGTTGTTGTTTAGTTGTTTAGTCGTGTCCGACTCTTCGTGACCCCATGGACCAGAGCACACCAGGCACTCCTGTCTTCCACTGCCTCCCGCAGTTTGGTCAGACTCATGTTTGTAGCTTCGAGAACACTGTCCAACCATCTCGCCCTCTGTCGTCCCCTTCTCCTTGTGCCCTCCATCTTTCCTAACATCAGGGTCTTTTCCAGGGAGTCTTCTCTTCTCATGAGGTGGCCAAAGTACTGGAGCCTCAGCGTCAGGATCTGTCCTTCCAGTGAGCACTCAGGGCTGATTTCCTTAAGAATAGATAGGTTTGATCTTCTTGCAGTCCATGGGACTCTCAAGAGTCTCCTCCAGCACCATAATTCAAAAGCATCAATTCTTCGGTGATCAACCTTCTTTATGGTCCAGCTCTCACTTCCATACATCACTACTGGGAAAACCATAGCTTTAACTATACGGACCTTTGTTGGCAAGGTGATGTCTCTGCATTTTAAGATGCTGTCTAGGTTTGTCATTGCTTTTCTTCCAAGAAGCAGGCATCTTTTAATTTTGTGACTGCTGTCACCATCTGCAGTAATCATGGAGCCCAAGAAGGTAAAATCTATCACTGCCTCCATTTCTTTCCCTTCTATTTGCCAGGAGGTGATGGGACCAGTAGCCATTGTATTAGTTTTTTTGATGTTGAGCTTAAGACCATATTTTGCGCTCTCCTCTTTCACCCTCATTAAAAGGTTCTTTAATTCCTCCTCACTTTCTGCCATCAAGGTTGTGTCATCTGCATATCTGAGGTTGTTGATATTTCTTCCGGCAATCTTAATTCAGCACACTTAGCACTTACTTAAAGACAATGTGATATGGGTGTTGGTCTAGGACTTCAGAATCAATGGGAACCATGCTTTGGCCTCTGCTACCACCCAGGACACCAAGGGCCACTACTGGGAGGCTGCACCCCCTGCCTGCCAGAAAGATCATCATGGCAAAAGGGAAGATGAGCCTGGTCCCATCCATCAATCAGAGAAATAGCAGTTGCAGGGAATTTGCCTGAAAGAACACTCTGCTGCTACTGCTAGCTTCCCAGGTCTGCAGCCTCATCCATCTGTCAAGGACGGAGAAGCAATTTCAATGCTTCCTTCCTTCTTTCCTGCTCATTCCTTTTCCCTTTTGTATCATGCCTATTAAACTGCAAGCCTGTAGAACAGTCTTTACCACAGGTGTCATGGGCTTTGAAAACACTCAAACTCAGGATGCAAGGGAGAAACATGCTAAGAGGAATACATGCTTGGCAAATCCACAATGTGATCAACTCCCACCCAGAAACCAATGCCCCCACTGTGGAAGGACGTGTGGATCCAGAATTGGCCCCCACAGTCATTGTTAAAACCGTGTTTATGGAAGACAGTGTTACTCAGCTATGAGTGATCGCCAAAGAAGAATTTTAATATATGTAGAATGCTTAGCATGTTTTAGTTGCTTTATGTTCATTATTATTACAGTACAGAATGATCAATAATAGTATTTGTTATCACTATTGTTTGGAATGCTGTTATTAAGCAAAGTGCCCATCTGTTTGACGGTCTGCATCATGGAAGGTGCGGTATTGGATTTTGTTTGTTTGTTGCACTTCTGTTCTACCATTTTCCTCCAAGGAGCTCAAGGTGGCATATGTGGTTCTTCACCTCTTCATTTAATCCCCACAACAACCCTGTGAGGTAGGTTGGGCTGAGAGGCAGTGACTGGCTCGGTGTCTCCCAGTTCATGCAGTGATACAGTCTCCATTGCCACAGGGCCAACATGGACAGAGCAGGGTGTTTCTGTCCCCTTGCTCACTCTCTACAAGCATCAAAGCCTGAAGCAAGGCGAAGGAAATGCATCCCTGTGGAGCATGTGGAGGCGCATAACCCCCCACTACCTCTTGGTCATGTCTTGCCCTTCCAAAGCATGCTCAGTGCTCAGAAAGGGCTTTGAAGCCAAGGAAATGGGTTCAGAAACTAGGTTTGATATTTATCTAGACATATAATTCTCATGTCCCTTTTCGTGCCTGCTTTGCCACCCCAGAGCACCACTGCGCATTTCAGTACAGCTCTTTAGCAAAAAGACACAGGGTAGCTGCGACACAGTTGGTGTCTCCCTTGTTTTATATTTCCTTCAGTCTTCCAAATTAGCAATTTTCTTTTTGGCTAGTGTACGCGAGAAAATCTTGAAGGTTCCAAACAACAAAATAATAATGGGATCCCATCAGGGTACAGCAATTAAAAGAGATGGTGTATTCCATCAAGTATCAGGGTGTTGTTCTTTTTTTTTCTTGCTTCCTAAAAATATTTAATTAGACATTAGCCTTTAATTATATTTACTGCTTCATTTTCACTTGTGTATTTAGAGAGGCGATAGTGTCACTAATTATTCTTATCCCCTAAAGCACAACCGATAAAAGCCTCCCTCTTAATACTCACTTTGACTTGATGAGGCTCCTTTCCTCCCTCCCCAATTTTATTGCAAAGAAAAGCAATCAGAGGGGATTTTAAAATATATATTAGTGGTGTAGAACTCTGGAACAGTCTCCCTAGAAAAGTTAGGGGAGCAAAGAATCTCACTGGGTTCAATACATTTAGGAAGATTATCTTGTAATACCTCAACTAGAGCTTCAGTAGTGGGGCCCTGAGAGCTGGGAGGAATTTTCCCACATATAATCTTGAGCAGCAGCTCCTCCTTCTTCTCCTCCTCCCCCTCCTCCCACCCCTCTGAGCATCAAAGATTGCTATCACTAAAGACGGGGTGGTGCATGGCATGAATTTGCACCCCATGAAGAATTCCCTTGGCAAACCTCAATTCATGGATAGTCTTCATTGACACAGTATTTCAAGGATGGCATACTGATGACTTTTGGGCAGTGCCCCCTACCCTTTCCAGAACCTACTTGTGGTTTGGCACTCTACTGTGTTCGCTGGTTGACCCTTGCAACAGGACATCCTTTACCGGACATCTGATGCTGTCTGTGGTCCACAAAGGGTTCTGCCTTAATAAATTTGTTTATTATAAAACTTATATCCTGCCCTTCCTCCCAGATGAATGTGTTAGGGCTGTCGCCAGCTAAGCCATACTACAAATAAATCCATCAAAATCAATGAAGTCAGTCATGTCAATTGATTCCAATAGGTGTACTCTGAGTTATATATGGCCCTTAGGCTGCAGTGCTACCCCCTCCCCCGATCCACACACCCCACACACTAGCACCTTGCAATAAGACTCTTGGTTGATTTTGCCCTAACAGACTAATATAGCTACCCATCTGGGAAAGCCATGCCCTCCTCTTGCTGCAACAACACTATCCATGCCATAGGTCCTTAAATGCATAGTTGATCCATTGAAACATTCCTGCTTTGTGGCATGCATGAATGAACTAGCCTCTGAACAGTTATTAAATCATATGACTTAAGAAGAATCCAGACATCCCTGGTGTAACTAACCAATGGGAATTTTGGAAAGCAATATTGCAGGGGGTTACGCCTCATGCATCTGCTCTTATGAGGAAAGGTTACAGCATTTGAAACCTTTTTGTTTAGAGGAAAGGCAACTTAGAGGAGATTTGATGGAAGTTTGTAAAATTATGCATGGCATGGAGAAAGTTGATAGAACAGAGGTTTTTTCTCACACGCTCCTAGCACTAGAATTTAATGGACATTCAATGAATCTGAATGCTGAAAGATTCAAGACAGATAAAAATAAAGTACTTCTTCACACAGCTCATAGTTAAACTTTGGAACTTACCGTATTTTTCGCTCTATAAGACTCACCAGACCACAAGACACACCTAGTTTTTGGAGGAGGAAAACTAGAAAAAAAATATTCTGAATCTCAGAAGCCAGAACAGCAAGAGGGATTGCTACGCAGTGAAAGCAGCAATCCCTCTTGCTGTTCTAGCTTCTGGAATAGCTGCGCAGCCTGCATTCGCTCCATAAGACTCACACACATTTCCCCTTACTTTTTAGGAGGGAAAAAATGAGTCTTATAGAGCAAAAAATACGGTACTCTCACCAGAGGCAGAGGTGGCCGCCAAATTGGATAGCTTTAAAAGAATGATGGATAAATTCACAGAGGATATGGCTATCCATGCTTACTATCTACAATGACTATGTTCCATGATCAGAGGCAGCGGTACTTCTGAATACCAGTTTCTGGAAACCACAAGAGGGGAGAGTGCTCTTGTGCTTGGTTTCTGCTTGAGGGTTTCCTAAAGCTTTCTGGTTTGCCACTGTGAGAACAGGGTTTTGGGCTAGATGGGCCTCTTCCAGCAGGCTCGTCTTATGTTCTTACATTCTTTGAGTCTACTCATGCCTGACTTCATCAATTCATATGTTCTAGAAGTCTCTTCCTGTACCACAAATGTAAGGTAAAGGTAAAGGTACCCCTGCCCGTACGGGCCAGTCTTGACAGACTCTGGGGTTGTGCGCCCATCTCACTCAAGAGGCCAGGGGCCAGCGCTGTCCGGAGACACTTCCGGGTCACGTGGCCAGCGTGACATCGCTGCTCTGGCGAGCCAGAGCCGCACACGGAAACGCCGTTTACCTTCCCGCTGGTAAGCGGTCCCTATTTATCTACTTGCACCCGGAGGTGCTTTCGAACTGCTAGGTTGGCAGGCGCTGGGACCGAGCAGCGGGAGCGCACCCCGCCGCAGGGATTCGAACCGCCGACCTTTCGATCGGCAAGTCCTAGGAGCTGAGGCTTTAACCCACAGCGCCACCTGCGTCCCCACCACAAATGTACATGTCATCTATTTACTGACTTTCCTGTTGTGTGTGTAACTGCTCCCTGCTGCCCCAGGTTTGTTTTGTCTATGTGGCAGTATCATTGTATGTTTCAGGGTGGAGAACCTCAGACCTCACCTTGGAGCTTAATGTGGCCCTTCAAGCCTCTCTACCTGGCCCCCAGGACTCCTTACAGACCACACACCCTCGCTAGAAACACATCTTGTTGACCTTTTGCACTTTCCTTGAGTGGTTTCTTTCCTGGCTGGAATTTGTTGTACAGTGGTACCTCAGGTTAAGTACTTAATTCATTCCGGAGGTCCGTTCTTAACCTGAAACTGTTCTTAACCTGAAGCACCTCTTTAGCTAACGGGGCCTCCAGCTGCTGCCGTGCCACCAGAGCACAATTTCTGTTCTCATACTGAAGCAAAGTTCTTAACCTGAGGTAATATTTCTGGGTTAGCGGAGTCAGTAACCTGAAGCGTATGTAACCTGAGGTACCACTGTATAGTGCCTATTGCTTCCCTGGATGGAGGATTCAAAGGGTTGTGGGTGTGTAGAAATTTACACTCAATGGTCCACCCACTTTTGCCTCTGGCCCCACCCAGCAGCACTATTTGAACCTCAGAAGATTGCCTGGGTGGGAATGCGTCCCTCAGGGTTGAACAGGTTTCCCATTCTGGGGTGTGTGTGTGTGTGTGTGTGTGTGAGAGATATCATTAGGGCATTCAAGTGGCACCATGGCTAGCATATCCATAGTCTAGATCAGGACAAGGTAAATATTGCTTTGGTGTCTTTATACTACATTAACTTGCCTTGTTTGTATATTTGCAGTTAATAAGCTCTCATCTCATGGAGAGGGCAACCATCAGATGCTTAATTTATGCTCTGCAGTTGCTGAGAGCATCAGGCCAGGGCTTTTGAAACGTGTTTCCTCTGGCATTTGACATTTTGAAGGAAGTAAAAAATGGGCTAAACAAATGGTGAAATCTTTCAGTCATTCAATAATTTAGATTTTATTGAATGTGTTCCCTTCTCTCCTCTGACACTTTGGTCTTGCTAATTAGGACAAATAAGAAGGGTTTGCTGTGAGCAAGGATAATAACCGGCGAGGCCCCCCATTTATTAAGTCACTTTCTGTGGGTGGAGAATTGATTGGTGGCTGTGAGTGGCATGCTGCCTAGACCTGCAGCGACTTGGAGGAGTCATTATGATCCGCAGAAGGGCCCTAGCTAGAGATTTGTATTGATAAGGTGTCAGTTGTTTTGCATTGGTCCTCCTAGAGAATTAACCCCTCTCACTTTCTCTCTCCACCCAGTGCTGAATTATCACCTCCTCAATATGCTCAGAGTTCAGGCATAGTGTGAACCAACACCAGGAGATCCAGGAACTTCCAAAGAAGGGATTGCAGTCTTAGTGCAGTCTGAATGGCACTCTCAGAATCAAAGCGAACCTGGTCATTTTGAGTGGCAACCTACGCCAGGAAGAAAAGGCTTTCATTATAGAGATGGTGGTGGAACAAGTCCTCTATCTGCAGCCATCAGTTTTTGGCCTTGCTATGCCAAGGATGGTTTTCAGTTAAGTGCAGAAAACTAGGGAAAGGCACCTCTTGCCACCAATTCTTCCTGCACATCTAAGAAGATTAGTGAGTCAATGAGAACCAAAGCTACAAAACTTAGTATTTCAGGGGATGTACAACTCCATTCAGAACAGGTTGTAAACTCCAAACCTGTGTAAGCCAATCTGTCTATCAGCAGTACAATACTACCTCTGTTTTTTCTGCATTAAGTTTCAGTTTGTTCACCACACAGTCCTTCATAGCTACCAAACAGCAGCTTAGCCTTTTAACTGCCTCCCTAGGATCAGATGAAAATGAGAAATAGAGTTTCAGTTAACCTGGGGACAGAGGCTGGGAATGCTACACGCCATGGTTATAATATCTTCTTCCAATGGCAAGAACACATTCTAACAGTTAAAATGCAATATATTGTTGTTTCCATGAAGTCTAGAAACTTTATAGATCTAGAAGCGAAATATCTAGGAGAGAGAGAGAGAGAGACAGAGAGAGAGAGAGAGAGAGAGAGAGAGAGAGAGAGAGAGAGAGTACCTTTAAGACTCTGTCTTGTTAGTCACTGTAACAAATACATGATTTTCATTATTAACAGCATCCTTCCAGTATCTAGAGCAAACTTGTCCAAATTGCTGTTTGGTGCTTTAAGAATCTCTCCACTTTTATTTATATATACTCAGTCCAATGAAACAAACACCACAGTCCCTCAAATTTATGAATAGGATGGGAGGTGGTATGAATGAGAATCCAGGTACCGAGGATGGAGAAGCAGCAGTGGGGCAATATGCCTCTCTGTGTTGCCTCCTCTTGAAAAGGGAAGCAAAGGTGAAGGGTGAGCTGAGCATCTTGTAACTCTGTCTGGACCAAATAAAGGGTTTGAAATGCAGGCTCTTTGATTTAGTAACACTGGATTCTTTTATTATAAAATGAGATGCAGTCCTCATGTTCTGAGCTTCCAAGACATTTGGATTACTCAGAACACTTTGATTGCTAGGTGCTTTTACATATTTATTTTTATGTATTTATTATTTTCTTGCATGCATATCTCATCTTTCTTCCACCATGGAACCCAAGGGGGTTCCCAGGCAATCACCCATCCAGGCGCTGACCATGCTCAGTTCTCCTTAGCTTCAGCAAGATGGCAACCTCTTGAGACGTCAGACCATCCTGAGGAACCATATGCCTCAGGTCTTTATTCATTCAATTCCATTTTGCCAGGGCTGAGCGGCCCCAGTATCTTTATTGTTGAATCAAATACAATAAATTCCCTTGCACATCTGAGACTGAAGGAAGATGTTCCAGGTCATGTCAACCAGGAGAACTTGAGCCCTGTCTCACAAGAAATCACCACTGACTCTTCTCTACAATGTAGGCCAGCCTCCCCCAACATGGTACCCTCCATATGTAGTTGCATGGATGCCACCTTCCAGCATCTCTGACCACTGGCCATGTTGGCTGGAGCCAGCGGGACCTGTTCTTCAAAGCAGCTGGAGAACACCAAGTTGGCAAAGCCTGATTTAGGCAAACTGCACACAAATGGTGTAAAAAGTCCTGCTCTTTTAAAGAAAAGCACCATTTGGATGCTGCGGTTTTGATCAGAGAAGTGTTTTGGAAAGGGAGTGCTTATTTCTTTCCCTGCTGGCCATTTTCCCATTCAAAACCACCCCCCTGCAGCTGCCAACAGATGGGTGTTTACCCTTGCATCTTAACCATGTTATTTAGCTTAACAATGAATCTGGCATGGACTTAATAGAAATGATCTTCCTTGGCATCCTGCCTACTTTTTTAATTTTTTTGCATTTCTTGCACTGCAATAAATGTGTTTCTCTTTTGAGTACCACTCATCTCTTCCCCAGGAAATTCCCTCCTGGGGTTGGCCACGTCCAAAGCACCAAGGAAAGCTATTCATTATCCACGATTTTATTTAATATTACTGGCTTCTGGAATATGCTCAAGTATGGCATGAGAAATGCCAGACACTGTCCATAAATGAGTCATTTATTCCTGTGTGTCTGTGGCCTTGCAAATGGAAAGAGAAGGCTATATACCTTTTTTAGCCCCTTAGCCTCCACTTACAGTTTTGCAGAACTCTGGAATTTGTAGCCCACCTATCCTTAGCCCCAGGTATACTGTGGGAAATTCACCCAAGCCTGCAACAGTGACAAATATTCTAGCTTTACCACTGGCTAGAACTTAAGCCAATTTGACCATGGGTTCAAGATTCTAGACTGCTTAGTATTGAAAAATAGTGATTCTGACTCTTAAGGATGCCTCTGGATTCTTGTAAATACAAGCTGGCAAATACACTCTTCATATATTCAGAGACATGTCCCATGTGTTCAAAGGACTCAACCTACTCAATGAAAAGAGCCTCCAAGGTTCTGACTTGCTGAACCATGTCCCTCCTTGCATTCAGATTTACTTCTTTTGGTTGCCTTTGCTGAGCTGTTGGGGAGAGGCAATTTGTAGTTAGACAGTGGCCTTGTATCTCAATCAAATTTCCAGTGGATGGATGAATTTTGCTTTATGTTTGAGGCCTAATCTGCCTCCCTTCCCAATCAAATTAGTTGATGAGATGATTCTGTGGGGTGGGAAACTCCACTGTGTGCTGCACCTGATCTTAAGACCCAAGAGGGTCTGTAGGAAAGTGGGTGGTCTTCTAGATACAGTACTGTAATTGGGGCTTAAGTCATTTAAGGCTTTAAACACCCATGTGAGCATTACAATTACCATTCTGGGCGGTGCACTCAGGGAAGCATGTTGAGGCAGAGCTCCACTTGGGAGAATGAGTAAGAAGACCCCCAGATGTGGCAGGGGCGGCTTACCATAGACCACATTTTGAAATAAGGAGATACACATTATCATCTAAAGAGAGGGTAGACAATGTGGTGCCCCCCCCCATCTGTTTTCGTACTACAACTCCCATAATCCTTGATCATTGGTCATGCTGTCTGTGGTTGATGGGAGTTGTAGCCCAGCAACATTTGGAAGGCTACAGGTTCCCCCATGCCTAATGTACATGGTTCCACCCTCCAGATTTCTCTTCAACACATTTTTCATGAGGGTTTGGCTTAATCCCTTAATCTGCATCCACAGACGTTACCACCCATATTTAAGAACACAGAATTTAAAAAGCATCTGTTCATATTCATCCATTGCTACTGTTTTCTCCCCCCCCCCACTTCCTTTTTAAATGGTAAGTATCCCCCTGGGAACAGTCAGCTGTTGTTGTTTTCCTTACAAAATGCTATAAATCTCCATTATGTTATTCATGCACATTATTATATGTGTTTGAGTTGGAAACTGAAATGTGTTCTGCACATGCTCAGAGGCATAGGTTACTTTATTGCTTTAACAGTTCTGAGGCTAAACTCTCTCGCACTGGAAGTAAATCTCACATGAAGCCCTTGATATAGTTGCCTTCCTAACCACTGCAGATTGATATAGACAGATAAAAGTCCTTAAAGATTGCCAGGGATCAGGTTGAGCCAAAGTGATCAGAATGTACCACGGGGAACTGTTTGCGATGCCAGCGCTGAGGCCCCTGCATAAGCACTTTTGAAGCATAGCTCTCCCACAAAGAATTATTGAAGCCGTAGGTTGTTAGAGGTGCTGGGAATTGTAGCCCTTTAGGGGGTAAAACTATGGTTCCCATGATTCTTTGAAGGAATGTTCTTTAAATGTGCCTCAAATGTAAGTTGGATGCAGAGCAAAATTCTATTCCTGCTTACTCAGAAGTCCCAGTGGAGTCACATCTACACCATACATTTAAAGTACAGTATGTTTAAAGCAGGATGCGGGTGGCACTGTGGGTTAAACAACAGAGCCTAGGACTTGTCGATCAGAAGGGTCGGCGGTTCAAATCCCCGCGACAGGGTCAGCTCCCGTTGCTCAGTCCCTGCTCCTGCCCACCTAGCAGTTCGAAAGCACGTCAAAGTGCAAGCAGATAAATAGGTACTGCTCAGGTGGGAAGGTAAATGGTGTTTCCGTGTGCTGCTCTGGTTCGCCAGAAGCGGCTTAGTCATGCTGGCCACATGACCCAGAAGCTGTACGCTGGCTCCCTCAGCCAATAAAGCAAGATGAGCGGTCACGACTGGACCTAATGGTCAGGGGTCCCTTTACCTTTACCTATGTTTAAAGCACATGATTATTTGAGGGAAGCCATGTGCTTTTAATGTATGGTGGGTGTGACCTAAGTTACATGGGGGTCCCCCTAGTATTTTCTTCCAAAATAAATCACCCTGGACATTTTATTGAAATGGTGGTGTTAAAATGTATTAGATATACATGTGCATACAAGGGGCTGTAGCTAATGTGTTGCATGCAGAAGATTCCAGGTTCAATCCCTGTTATCTCCAGGTAGGACGGAGGGAGACTCTTGTCTGAAACCTTGGACAGAGCCATAGCTGCGGAGGTGGGGGAGTGAATAGCTGGGTCCCCCACATGAAGCCTCCAGAGGGGTGTCACTGAGGCTCCCAGCCAATGTGTGTGTATACACAAATGCATATGGAGGGATGCCAAACTGGGTTTTGGACCAGGGTGAAATAAAGCCTAGTTTTGCCCCTGTCTTGGAGATCAGCTCCCAATCAGAACAGACAATATCAAACTAGATGGACCAATGGTCTGAGCTGCTTCCTATGTTTATCTAAATTCCTAGGCTCCGAATGTGCTGACACCCTATTTTTCCTTCGAACCATATGTCTGTTGCATCTGGCTCTGGTTGAGAGATCTTGAAGTTCTGGTAAATAAATAAGTAAAGTAGATCTGACAGACCCGAAGTCTGCCCATCCTTAAGTCTAGGAGAAAAGTGAGGATGCAAGCATTGTGAAACCTTATGGAGAAAATCTTGGTGATGCAGCAGTGCAGCGCTGAGGGACTGGCCACTCTAGGACTTTCATGAAGCTGCTGCTTTATGGTAAAAACTTCAGAGGTATCTTAAAGGGCCATTTGTTGTCATTAGGCATAAGCAAAAGCAGAGAGAAAATTCTGCATGTGTGCTACTGACTGAGTAACAACTGAAGGTAACTGAAATTGACATTTTATCATGAGATAGATACTCAGGCACTGTTAACTCCTGTAGTCACTCTCAGCCTATTATTTTATTGGTTTGTTTTCTTACATTAACCTCCAACTTTCCCTCCAGCAGATCTCAGAAGAGCATAGTTTGCACAACACCATTTTGTCCTCACACCAACCCTCTGCAGTAGGTTAGGCTTCTTCTGCCGCCTAAGGCGACTGCTTTACTCTGCCTAATGGGAGGGCCAGCCCTGCTGCAACCTCAACTATTAAGCGAGAGGGTTTATTGAGGCAGTTTCTTAACCACAGCAGGAGAAACCTTAAAACAAATAAATGCATTCTCATTTATGAGAACATTTGAATATTTGTGCGAGACTTTTTGCCCTGCTTTGCCAAGAAATTTCTCTTGAATAACATGCTGTTACACTGCATAGAGTGGAATTTTGCCTCAAAAGAAAGTCCCACTTCAGTGGGATTTACTCTCGTGTAGATGTGTACATTGAAATGCAGCGCAAATTGTAAAGCAGATGCCTGCTTGACTACCTAGATACTTACAGAATAGATTTCAACTGGTTTGGGTGGAGGACGTGACGAATGAGCAGGAATGTGTGTTTGTTTATGTGGTTTTGATTCCGTAGTGTGGTTTCCAAAGTAAAATTCCTTGATCATATGTGTCTGCGGGTGTGTGTGTGGGGGGGGGAGGAGTGGGAGGGCGCTTGAAATAAAAAACAACAACAC
Source organism: Podarcis cretensis (assembly GCF_951804945.1). Taxonomy (NCBI): domain Eukaryota; kingdom Metazoa; phylum Chordata; class Lepidosauria; order Squamata; family Lacertidae; genus Podarcis; species Podarcis cretensis. Next base: position 23,233,541 of record NC_137182.1, on the reverse strand, counting down.
TGCCTACGTTTTATTTATTTTCTTACCGACGTGCAAGAAGACGCCTTCCTTGCAGCAGTTTCTCCTTCCACAAACGTGGGTCTTCTTCTTATCCTATCCTTCGCTATACATTTTTATGGGGATGGAATTGGGGTGGGGAGAAATGAAACAGGGTTTATCTGCAGCGAAGGGGAAAACGTGTATCAGACCATCTTAGAACGTCGTTAATAAAAAAATAGTCCTTGGATGCAGAAGCCCATCATGATAATTGTCTAATCTTGCTGAATGAAATCTTACGAATGGAGGATTCGGAATCTCAAAAGCTCCCTGTCTCGTTCAGAATCACAACCAACATTCCATCCGCCCACCCTTCCACCCCCCCTCCCCCGCGTCACAACCTACCCCCGGAATAATAGAACAGTTTCTTCCATCTATAATGGCTGCCTGGTCGTCCTCACCGCACCCTCCCCCTGCCTCGACTTGTGTAGTCTTCGATTCCTGCGCCATTTTGAGCTCCTACTCCCCTCCCCCCTCACTCCGATCTCCTAGAGTCCAACAACGCTCTCCTCCCCCCCCCCGCCCTTCCTCTCCCGGATCTCAGTGTGTTACTTTGGCCCCCAAATGCGACTTGAATGCCTCCCAAAACCCTGCCATGTTAGGGGAAATACCGGTGACTTAGCAGAGACGTAATATGATTTATTTGTGTATGTGTGTGTTAACATTGTGCATGTCACACTCACGGCCGGCGATCCCTCTTCTCTGACCGCTTGCCATTCACAACCCAGCGAAGCTCGCCTCCGCCGCCAACCCTGCCCCAAGCCACCCACTTTTAAGATGGGGTTTGGTTTAAAAAAAATTAAATAAAATTAGGGCTAAGAAATAATGGTACTTAGGAGCCATAGGCACAACCAATCGTTAATTCCGAATCTAAAAAGCAGACAGAAGGAAAGAGATTTAATCTCGTTCAAAACCTCTGTTTGCTCTCGGGTCTTTTATTTCGTCTTATGTACGTGGGGAGCTTGAATTAGTCGATTGAATAGCCTTCTCTGCATAGGAAATTTCCTGTTTTCACGTCTTAATTTGTTTCTTCGTTCCTCTCTGCGTGTCCGTAAATTTGGAACATCCCTTTCTTCCACATTGCTAAAAATCTGGAGAACAGACGCCTGATTCTCCTCTCGAGGTGACGTGTAAAAACCATGGCAAAGAGATCCTAAAATCTCTGCGCCCACCTATTGAATTATTTCTTCTCTCTCTTTCTCTCCTTCCCCTTATTCCGAGACATTGCGGATAAGGGGCTTTTTCTGTTCCTTTTTTTTTTTACAACGGAGGGGTGACCTAATTTAGCAAAAGGGGGGGGGCAACTTAGAAACTTTGGGCATTACTGATATTTTGTAATAATAATAATTGCAACAACAATAATAATCTTTTTGTTTGCAAATTGTGCCCCTTACTTTCCATTCCCTTTCTGGTTTATGCTGGGTCAGTTAACTAGATGCTTTTAAAATAAAAAATAGTCCTGCTCAGGGTGGTCCCCCCCGCACCTCCCAAGAACAAATCATATATTAACACGCATCAACTGAAATATTTCCAAAGTGAGGTGTTTTGTTGGTTGTTGTTTTTTAGCATTATAAATATTCTAAAGGATCTCTGCTGCGCATACTACATATTTTAAAATGTTAATAAAAAGAGAAAAGAAAGTAATTTTTTAAAAGTTTAGTACAGCTTTTTAAGCCTTTGAAAATATTTATACTCCTCAGCGGCTATCGCCACTAATTCTTGTTATGTAAACGAAGGCTAATAGAAATAAAACCCCAAAGAATTTAAAGGGAGGAAAACGAAATACAGTCTCCTGCTTTTTTTTAAGGTGAATGTAAAACAGGAATGCAGCGTTTAATACTATAAAGCCATTTATTTAATCTATGAAAATAATGTACAATAAATAATTTGCATTTTACTATTAAAGCATTTGAATAAATAATCTACCTCTAAAACATAAAAAGAAGGGACAAAACCTCCATCGCTCTTGTTCTTTTTTAATTTTTTCCTTCTTCCTATTTTGTTCTTTAAATTAATAAATCTAAACGTCTTGCTTTGTTTCCTGAGAAGTTCACTTTTTTAAGAAAAATGGACAGACATTTTCTTCTTGAGTCGAGGATTTCTAATGCAAGCTTTCTGGGAAAGGGTGGAGGGAGCTTCTAAAGATATTTAAAAGGCCAGACTTCATTTTTCTCCTTTGATAAATATCTCCTTAAGCGTGGCACCCCTTTATTCTTGTCCGAATAAAAATATATATACGAGATAGAAATACCTGAATTCAGTCAGAACATAGATTCCTTTAAAAGAAAGTGGCAGAAATATTTCTTAGGTTCGGGTCCACTAGAGACTCACAAACCTCTTTCGAAATAAATGCTTTTTCAATTGGGGGGGGGCTGTGATCAGGCGTGGGGTGGGGGAGCGTACTTTCGGTTTCCGTGGCATAGGGAGCTGTTGGTGTGTGCATGCCTGTGTATATTTATAGGGGCATATAACCCAAGGCAGATAAGGAATGTCGGAGGGTGTTTACTGGAAATTCAAATGTGGCAGATCGAGAGTACAAAGTGTGCTTGTAAAAAAGTCCAGATCTTCGACGGAGAAGCTGACAGGGCTGTCTAAGAACCCCTGGAAGCTGGGAGAAAGCCCTTCTGAGGTCTGTGGGCAGGAATCCACAGAGAAAATATTCAGGTCTGGTGGCAACAAAGGAGACTTCTGGCTTTCCAGGAAGGCATTGTCCAGGGAGGAAGAGGAAGAGGAGGAAGAGCGGGCGCCAGCTGTCCCATTTGGCTCTGCGTTGGGGGCGCTCTCCTCGGCGGGTGTCAGGTAGCCAGCGGGGGGCCTCGGCGGCTCTCTGCTGCTGCGGGCAGGGTAAGGACAAGGGATCTCCAGGACGTCTCCAAATGGAGAGCTGCCCTCCTCCTCTTCCTCCTCCTCCACCTCTTCGCTGCCTTGATCCAAGCTGGCGTCCCCCTCGGGGATTTCCTTATGCTGCGTTTGTCGCTTATGCTTCATCCGTCGGTTTTGGAACCAGACCTTCACTTGTCTTTCAGTCAGGTCCAGCAAAGCCGCGATCTCCACCCGGCGGGGTCTGCAGAGGTATTTGTTGAAATGGAACTCTTTCTCCAGCTCCAGCAGCTGCGTGTTGGTGTAAGCCGTCCTCAGCCGTCGAGAGCCGCTGCCGCTGTTGTCTAACAAACCCTGGACGTCTTGGACGCAGAAAGAAGAAGAAAACAGTTTTAAAAATGAAATCAAGACGAAATAAAGCCATTAAAAATAACAGCCGGGTGAAGAAACGTTCCTCCTAAATGGGGTCTGCCCACGTGCGCTTTTTTTTATTGAGACAAGGGCGTGCGTGGGAACCACTTGGAAATTATAGGGAAATTTTACAAAGTTGTGTGCATCTCAGTCAAAAGTCTTACACACCCCTTACACATAAGTAACAGTGGAAACCAGCGCTGGGAAACTTCCTTAAGGTCCTGCAAATAACAGAGTGCGGGGGCAGGGCAGGGGGAGGGGGGAAGGGATGGTGCATTTTTGGAGGGAGACTCAATGGGAAGAATTCCCCGCACGCTCACTCTGGGATGGAGAAATCAGTATTCAAGACACGCTTGTGGAAGACCAAGTCTCCCTAAGACATCTTCAAGCCTCTCCTCCATCGATTGCAAGAGACGACGTCAGTTTCCTGCCTTCCGTCTTCCCAATCTACCTTCTTGCCTAGGAAGGGGACCTTTCATAATGGGATGGCAAAGCCTTCTTAGCGGGGAAAATAGGAAAAGGGAACACAAAAGGGGACGAGAGAGAGAGCGAAAGAACCGATGGGATCTTTCTTTATCCACACAGCCCGGAAAACAGGGGATCCAAGGAGCTAATACCGTGTCTCCCTCCCAACAACCTCGTTGCTTCTCTCCCAAAGGAGTCCCAAGGATATCCATCCCAACCACAAATCCAGGATGTATGCAGGTGGGGCGTGGGAGGGTGAGGGCTCTGAAGGAAAGGAAGGAGCTCCTTTCCTCCTAAGCTTGGTGGCTAGCTAGGGTGACCCCACCGCGATGCTGTCAGGGCAGGGCTTGTAAAGCAGAGGTCCAGGCCCCCGCTCAGCAGAAGGGGGCTCATCACATTCTGAAGTGAAGGAGTGCCATCCGTCCCCAACTGTTAGACCATGTAGTCCAGAATTTACAATTTACGTAATTGCACCTCTTGAGATCCTACGGGACTTAACCGAGTTGGTGGGACAGAAATGTTGAAATGGAAGACTCTCGCATCTGCAGGGTAAATTGACAGGGTGCCCTGCAAATTACCAATCTATGGAATAGGGGTGGTTTAAAAAGGACTATATTCCCCGCTCCTTTCCTCTGATGTCTTCTTTCCAACCATATTTCTTCTAATCTTGACATAAAAACAGTTTATATAAAATATACCCCCTCCCCCCAAAAAAAGCGAATTATATTCTGTATTGTCCACCGTTTCCCACTGGAAGCCAGAGCATAAACAAGGCGCCCAGAGGGCCAGAAATGAATACCAGTTCGGAGAGGCTGTGTGGATTTTTATTTTTATTTGTTCTAGAGATTTGCTAGAAGAGGATAAGAAAGAAATAGAGAGAAAGAGAAAGAGAGAGAGAATGATTCTCCCTGCTATTTCAATCATTTCTTCTGCTTGGAGTTGGTTTAGGATTAAGGGAGGCGAGAAGAGCATTGCCTCTGTTTCCCAGCAGCGAGCACATTTTAGATAGTAGGATTTTTGTCCTGTTCAGTCAACTCCGTCAGTGTCCCCCCGACACCCCAATTTCCCCCCTTCGTCGTATACAGACCTGCAGGAGAACCCGCGGCAGATCCGGGCAAAGAGGAGGAGGAGGAGGAAGGAGAAGCAGCAGCAGCAGCAGCAGCAGCAGCAGGGACCTGGCTGGCTTTCTTGAAGGATTTCTTCTCCTTCATCCAGGGGAATTCTCCTGCCAGGGAAGGAGGCTGGAGCGCGGGTCTCTGGGCCTGCCCATGTCTTGGTCTCTTTTGGCTCCTTGGCGTAGGCTGGTTGCTGGATGAAGGATCCAAGCCGAGGAGGGCTTGTTCTAAAGGAGGAGGAATTAACGTCGGTGGTTCCTTGATTGATGAAGTTTGAAATGTCTCCAGGACAGCGGGAAGGGACGTCAGACACTCCGCTAGCGATGGCTGGCTGTTTATGAAGCCTATCTCCCTCTCAAATTCAAAATTCATGGCTTTTTCCAGGGGCCCAGTGCAAAAAAAGGGAGGGGGAAAGAGGGGGGGGACGCGGGTGGATGGGAGGGGAAGGAACGGTTGATCTTAAAGGCCCTTCCAATATTTTATATCGCTTTAGTATTAGTATTATTTGCAGTCTCCTCCCCCTCCCTCCCCCGTTTTTTTAATTTTAAAAAATCTTATATTGCTGATAATACAGGCGTATGGGGACCTTGCTCTATTAAACTGACGAGCAGGGATAAATTGCAGCCAATCCTGGTCATGTGACCTGGCTCGCCCAATAGCAGGGCCAGCCCGGTTGAAAACAGAAAGTATTTTTATTTAATAGCTAATAACAACAACAACAACAACAACAACAACAACAATAAAAATAAAAATAAAAATAATGAGAATAAAAATAATGGCAGCTTACCTATCCTTGGGAGAATGCCACTGATTTCCCCCTTTTTGCTAACAAATCCTAAGGGCTGAGGAGGCAACTGTGGGGTTGGTGGTGGTGGTTACAGTTTGCCTTATTGCCCCGTCTCTGTCTGGTGATTGAATCGTTGATTTTAGCTCAGTCCAGGAGGGAGGAATTAGAAAAGAAGAGACAGACACCAGGGATGAAGTAAAAATCACCCAAGTGGAAGCCGAAAACTTATAATTTACAACCAGCCCAACACTGAAACCCAAGGAAAGAAAAACGAGTGGATTAGCAAACTCGAATCTGTTTGGATTTGCATATATATATATATATATATATATATATATATATAAAACACATTATAAACACTGCTGGAGAATATCAGGTTAGAGTGAAAGGATGTTGGAAAGAGTTATTTCTAGAAGCTGTCCTCTTCTAAAACCTAAGAGAGCAGTTGGGATTGAATAGGCGATAGTGGAAACAGTTGTTAATGAGTTTATTAGTCCAAAGTTTTCTTTAAAAGTAGGGGGGAACATAATGTATCTCCCCACCCCGGCTCAGTTATATGCAACCAGAGACCATAAACTCAAGGAGTTAATTTTTTAAAAAAAGTTTATAATATATCATCAGTCCTTTAAAAAAAAAAGAAGTTCCACGCAAACTGTGAGAGTAAAAGAGCAGAGAGTGAGGGGGAGAGAAAGAAACGATCAATCTTTCTCCACCAAAGACTTCTGACAGCCCGGGCTTCGCTAACGTCCTAAAGAATTTAGACGTTCATCAGAATTCCTAAGTGAAGATTTATTCATAGATTTGGGCCTGCTTGGTAAAGGTACAAAATCAGAAAGTTTGGAGTCTGGAGGGGGGAAAGTTGAAAGAGTGAGAAAGAGATAAAAACGAATCAAAAGGGAATTCTGAAAACCTTAGAATGCTTTTTTGAGGTTGTTTATTCAAGCTACATTTCTCTCCTTCCACAGACTTCTAGAAAGTAAGGCTAGGAAACTACACTGAGGAGTGAATAAAAGCTTGGCAACTTTTGTCAGCTCAAACATCTGTGTGGGTGGCATTGTACAAAAACCCTAAATCTGGAGGAAATTGAGGTTTAGGAAATGTGAGAACACCCCCAAAATCTATGCATGAAGTGCTCTGAAATTTACTGTAGTAGTACTATGAGTCCTAGTTCTATCTGTTTTTGTTACAAACATTTGAGAACTGTGTTATCTGACGCAATCAAGAAAGTAACATTGAGAAGGTGCTGGAAAATATATTATTTTTTAAAAAAGATGTTTTGATGTGATTTGGTGGTCTTGCTGCTAGTAGCGGGAATATGGATGAAGTGCATTTTTTTTTGTTTCTGCTTTTCTCCCCATGCCCATTCCTTGCAAGATTTTGTGTAAAATGTGTGCAGTCAGGTTCATCCTATCACAGATTCTGCTGCTAGTGAAATAGTATGTTCCTATCTGAAGCATGCACAACCTTTCAGAGTAGTTTTATAACTTTTTTAATGCATAGTTCTCCCTAACACTCAAAGGAAGAGAATAATAGTGTTCTAATACGTTTTACCAACATCTGTAAAACTTTTGAAAGATTCTATTCCTACCATAAGATTTTGTTCCATAATCTTAAAAAAGTGTAGAGTGCAGATGATTTAAAATGGAGTGGACCACTTTTATTAGCTTACAAGGAGATTGGGGTGTGGTGAGAGAATATGGGGGAAACGGAGGCAAGTTGTTTGAAATGCAATTACTTTCAAATGCTTGAGTTAAGCATACACAACCCACCACTGGAATTCTACTTTCTGTTCCATTTCCCAGGCCAAGAGCATCAGATTTCCACAGGAAATCCATCTGACTAATCAGATTTCACTTGGCTGCATTTGCACTGCCAATCCTTCAGTGCTGTCAATTGCTGACATCAGTTAAATGCCCTGAATGCTTCGGTCCATATGGGCTTCACCCACAGCATCACAGCGTAATGGGTTTTGTAGTCTTGCAGCTTTCTAAATGGACTGCAGACTACATGCACAAAAGTTTCAGACACAGACATAAAGATGGATTGGTACCATGTGGTTAAAACACCACAAGCACTTGCCATTTGCACGTGTCAGTTTTGTGAATGAGAATGAACATGGTTTGGATTGAAGGGTTTATTGGGAGGGTTTGTTTTTTAGAGAATGCACAAATATTGCAAGTGTAGTGATGACTTGGCTGCAAAAATTCATATACAGATGGGTACAGCGGATTCACTCAAAGCATTGCTTTTGGAATGGAAATTCTAGTGTCTGTGTCCCCTCACACACATATTACTGACTCTGTTTTAATAGTCAAGTTTTGAGGTGAATCCTGGCGTATTCTTTTTCAGTGGAACCCAGAATTCATCTGAAGAACATATCAGAAAAAAAATGTACAAGAGTGCATGTGTGGGAGGGGATATTTCAAACTGCAGATGTACTGCTGTGACATGACCTTACCTATGCATTCCCAAAAGCACAGGCCTATTAGAACCTGGTGATAAATTAAACCTCAATTAAACTGGAGGTATTGGAACTTCATGTTGCAATCCTATACCACTGACCTGGGTATAAGCCACATTTAACTCATGGGACTTACTTCTGAGTAGAAATGTATAGGACTGCACTGCTAAAGAGCTATTTCCAATGTGCGTATGTTTTTAAGAGGCTTCCTGATTTGATACATTCCCATGTCAAGCGTGCCTTAAGAACATGTGTCTCTCCCAAGCAAAAGACTTTTGAGAAACGAAAACAAACCTCATACTTACAGTGTATTAAAGCCAACTCAATTTGATTTTAGTGGAATTCCCTTTCTTTGGTGGTAGTAGCAGCACTACTACAAAACAAAAATGAGTGCTATTACTTCTTTAAATTTATTTATGGAGATAGTGTGCAAGGAACTGAGCCCTTTGGCTGGCATTACACAAACTTATTTTAAAACTATTTTAGGAAACCTTTTCACACAGGACTGAATAACAAAGATTCCAATATTTTGGCTCAGTTATATCATCCATAAAATCACATTCAGGGGAATGGCAGGAGGCGGCGGCATTACATACTTGACTATTGTCGTTTGATCAGGTCCCAATCAAAGTTTCCACGCTCTTATGCTTTTAAATTATAGCATCAGATAATATTAAATTACTTATTGCATGGATGAACATAATCCAGCTACAGTCATGGACACAGGGGAAAGAGTGTTTCAGATTTTTTTTCTAACTAAACTGTTATTTATTATTGGTTCAAGGCTAAAATTACCAGTTGAAACTTAATATACGAAACCAAACATAAAACAAAATTAAAATAATCTTTCTTACAAAGCCCTCTGGCCTGAAGTTCTTGCCTGTCCGTGGATTCAATCTACCCATTAACTAAATGTAGGGCTACAGACCAATAATAGTTGTATGGAAGGAGAATATTTATTACACATGTGTTGCAATCCACACCCTCCCTTTCTCTAAGGTGGTCCTATTAAAGTTGAAGGAACTGCTTGGGGCTTTGTTAGTTGGTATTTGTAAACACAATGAAACTCACCTATGACATACTACCACAGCACCTTACACCAGATAACCATGGACATAGAACAATATCCAATCATGTAGAAACAATTATTTCTCCACCCAGAAGCAATTACTCTAATGTAATCCTATAGACCTCAGTGAATAGTTGAGACACTGGATCCAGAAATCTCCATGTCTGTGACCTGATTAATATACTTGTACTCTGGGTCTAGTCTTAAACAGCATCTGTAATATGCACAATAAAGAGCAAACATGACAGCAGCCACTGGTGAAGTGCTTTGCCCTATAAGGGATCCATGCATACCCCATCACATATAACTATGCTTACCATGTGAGTTACTCTGCTGAGATGTAAAGCGAATGTTCCAGCAATTGGTGCTAATTCTACACATAAACTGGCCAACTAACACGGCAGGTGCATTTTTATGTGATGGAACACATGGCCAAGGATAGTCATGTGGGGAAGGGCCATAGCACAGTGGCAGAGCATCTGCCTTGCATGCAGAACCTCCCTGGTTCAATCCCCAGCATATCCAGGTGGGGACATCTGGCTGAAGCCCTGGAGAGCCACTGCCACTCAATATAGACAATACTGAGCTAGATGGAACAATCTAGCCTCAGAATAAGGCAGGTTCCTTTGTACTAATGACCACCGTAGCATCTATTTTGACCCTAGGTAAAGCTGAACTATGTAAACAATTTGGTTCCTTCCCACAATGTCCCTTCCCACAAGCAGCTTGCAGAAGTGGCTAGAAGTGCTGAAAAGGAGCCATGGTGATAATCCAGTCCATATGATTCCAAATTACAGAAATGACCTCTGTATCTTAAAGTTAGGATACATGGAAAACATCTCACCACCGCAATAGCAACATATGGATCAGGGCTATGACCATGACTGATGGGACCATGGCTTAGTGGTAGGGTCTGCATATTCCTTCCATAATCACTGACATTGTGAACTAACAGTATTTCAGATGGCAGAACTGGAAAAAGGCCTCTCACGAGGTTTGGAGAGGTGCTACCAGTCAGGAAGTCCGTACTGGGCTGGATAGTCTGTGTATTATGGTATATATATATATATATATATATATATATATATATATCCTGCACAAACCTGGTACCACTTTGATAAAACAGGATATGAAAAATCCACAATATCCAATTTATGTCAATATGCAATTATATCCTAGGGCAGGGATAAGGTACCTGTGGCCTTCCAAATGTTGTGGACTGATAGGAGTCAGCATGTGTGATGGTCAGGGTTGATTGGAACTGTAGTCCAACAGTATTAGGAGGACCACAAGTTCCCCATTATACCAGAGCAGCAAATGTATATCACAGAAGCACCAAAATGGTCAGTATCATCTATTAGACCAGCAACCTCCTGTGCCTAAAGAATTTATCCGCACTTGGGTTTCTGGTATAAGTGTAACGCTGCATAGATAGGTCAACCCAAATCCTCAGTAACTGGAGGTCATAGGCCTTGAACAAGTCCCCCTAATTTCTGAAATCCCCACATTGTCCGTATTGCATTTCAGTTCCAAGTCTCCACATCACAAACCCAACTCCAGGGGTTCCAGAAATGAGCGTGCTTCCTCACTCCCCAACTGGGCAGAGTAGAGTCAGGAATCGATCCTCCTTCCTCTTATACAATGGAAGCCTCCCTTAAGCAAATGGCAAAGGCTCATTCAAGGTGGGGAGGCAGAAAGAACGTGAGGGCACCAAGGGAATGAGTGACTTTCCTTCTGTACAGCACCGAGCACAGTGTTTTGCATGGAATAAAAGAGGAGTCGTGGTGCTGGGGGTGGGAGCTGCCGGAGAAGGAGCAGCAACAGGGCTGGTCGTCGTAGCAGTAGGAGTAGATAGCAGACCTTCTTCTCAGTCAGAGAATGGCGGAATCTCTTCCCAGCCCTGTCCCGAGCTCTCTCTTCCACAAAGCTCCCATTTCGACCTGAATCGCTCTTACAGGCACATAAACGTGACGTTCTAATTTGACAGGCCGTTTACATTCGGTTTCCAACATCATAAAAGTTTTATGGAAACGCGCTGCTTGTAAAAATAAGTTTTCTTAAGGGTTGAGAGCATAAAATACAAATTAGCAGAGCCTTTATCTTATCTCTGTCGCTGTGGCACGTTCCCCTCCCCCCCTCTATTTCCACGGCTGCTGCAGCATCTGCCTTCAACTCCTTTCTTGTTTTATTTAGCGATTTAATTTCACGATAGGTCCCCCCCCCCCCCGCGCGCGCGCGCACACACACACACACACACACCCGCTCTTAATTTCAGCCAGATAGCCCCGTGTGTGCCTTTTGTTATGATTAATCATTTTCCTTTGTTTTCATTTTAGGCCCAATGGCTGTTTAGTCTGGACGGCACGTGATCGGACCTCTTTGTATCCACAAAAGATGAGGGGTAATTTTAATTGGCGTGAGACTATTTAGAACAAGATTTTCAAAGTGGAAGGGAAAACAGGGCGGGGGGGGGGGAGAGACAAGGCGGAGATCGGGGGAGCTGGAGAAGAAATGAACCCCCTAGCGATTAACTTTTTAAGTAAACACAATCATCTAGGAGAAAGTGCTCGGATTTTATAAGCTGTAAAAATAAAGCAGCGACAGTCATAACCTAAGGGAAAAGCGGGAGAGAAGGAAATAGATAAATGTCTTTCTCGTTAATGTCTGAAAAAATTAGAAATGAAACGTGTTGTTCTCTTTTCCACCCCCCTCCCCTATCTGACAGCTCCAAAGCATTTTTTCCTTCTTCTGCCTGTTTTCAAACCCGACCAATGGAACAAGAGCCAATTAAGAACAGAAAGTTTATTCAAGAATTGTTCAACAGACAACCCTTAAGGAAATAAATAAAGTTATCTACTGTAAAGAACAAAGAAAGATGTTTCAAAAAAGAGGAGGAGGGCGTGGTGGTGGAGGAGGAAGAGGAGAAAGGAAGGAAGGGTTTAGCTAGTTCTTCTAACTGAGGACTATACAATTACAGCCTGGCTCGGATTTCATGCCTCCAGTAGAACTAAACACATTATTTTAAGTACGAAGGTAACTACTGGCTTTCCCCTAAATTACAATAACTAAAAAAAGAAAGAGAAAAGGAAAAAACTGGTTGTACAATGACAAGGAAAAAACACCATATTCCTTTATAACAAGTAAATACTAAAAAAAAGTACATATTTTTCTTATAAATACATAAATGTTGGGGATAAATAATACAAAACCAACAAAAGGGAAAAAATAGTTTAAAACTGGCTATAACCAATAAATATATAATATATATATATTTATATATATGAATGTTCACCGGAACACGCGCACACACCCCATTGAAAGACGTCTCCAATGGGTGTCCTTCAAAAAGTTGGTATATATACCCATTAAAATGTAAACTCTAAGTGCAAGAAGGATGCCAGGCCAAAGAGGAAGCGCCAGGAAACACGCCCCCTCCCCACAGGGCCATTTCCTTCCGCTTCCGTTTGGAGGACATAACAGTTTCTGCTCAAATATACCCTGTTTTCACGTTCAAGAAAAGAGACGCAAAGGAACGCAAGACGCCTTAGAGGTGAGGCTCCCCCGACCCATAGCGAACCCCAAAGAAACGGGGGGAGGCCACCACTTCGCAAGGAAGTAAGGGAGGAAGTAAGGAAGGTCTCTCTATTTCTTCTTCTTCATCATGTCGCCCCCTTGTACATTTTGCACAAAAAAACCCTGTTTTCTTTTTGAAGCCCAGTTTTGCTGTATAAATTAGTTTGCAAAAGGGCCCCTCGCTTTTCTCTCTCTTCCCCTCCCCCAGCCCTTGACGGAGGTAGTGGGGATCCAAGGAGAGGCGCCTAGGTAGCCCTAAAGAATTGGCAAGGGTGGTGTTTTTAGATAATGGGGCTGTAGGGTGGGCGGAGGAAAGGGGTCAAGAGAGCCAGCTTAGGAGGGAAAATTCAACAGTTTGTATGTGGTGGAGATGAGTAGGGACTGGAAGACTTCAGGAACGCGGTTTCCCACTTAACGTCTTAGACTTTTTCTTTTCAAAGAAACCCTTTTGGGGTTAGCTGTGGGGTGGGGGGCGGAAGCGACTTCTTTTAAGAAGAATTGGTGTATTCACGATCTACTACGACCACAATTTGTTGTGCATGTTGTATGCTTGCTTTTTTTTTAACCCTTAAAATAAAGGAAAGAAATTAAACTATCTGTTTCGTTTGATTCTTCCATTCCTCCCCGCCCCCGCAAAATAAATAAATAAAAATCAGCTCCATTTTTTCTACATTCAAAATATTTGTGTCGAAACCCCAGGACCAAAATTAGTTGAAAATGCAAATTGAGAATGGATGTATTGACTTCAGGAATTGTCCATTTATTTGTCAGGATTTGAAAAGTGTATTGTAAGTGGGGGTTAAATTCCCTGGTGAGCGCCCCCCCCCTCCAAGTTCATTGCTCAGTATCAACTGGCCTTGCTGTCTGATATCTATGTATCTAAATGTGTACCTTATTGTCTCTACAACATCTACTTAGTAGTCTAAGATTGTAGATAAATGCATTTCTCTCCCCTGAATGGGTTTTTATTACAATTTGTGGTGCAATCCTACATACGCCTACCCAGAATTCCCAGTGAATTCAATGAGATTTACTTCCAGGTAAGCATATACTGTATGAGAGCAGCCTGAATGGTTACTCTGGGAAGAGTATTCTTATGGACACAATGCCAAAAAGGAGCAGAAAGTCTGTGAGTTCCATTTCCATGATCTGCAGCAGCATTCCACCTCCATTGTGTCCATCAACTCCAACGCTTTCAATAAGTGTTATTGCCAAAGCAAGCGCTTTGAGGACTGACATCTGTAGGATAATATTGAGCAACCTATTTTAATCAGTTTCATCTGTATTAAAGGAAAGGAGCTACATCAATTTATACCAATAAATTATTCTGCCGGCTTTTTTATGGTCTGCCTAGGGCATATACACAAGGCCACACATTTTTCATTGGGAGTAACTGGCAGTGACAACATTTGGTATCGTCACTCCACCCACCCATGATCCTGAAAGGGGGAGGGGGAGGCGAGTTCTTTGCCACCCGGGGAGTTACACACCAAAGGGTGGTTTCAAGAGGTGGGCTTGGAGTCCTGGTTTTGTGGCATGCAGGACTCAGTCTTGGGGTTGCTCTGCGGGGGGTGGTGTGGTGTGAAAGTTTGCTACTGTTGCTGGCTACAAGCCTTATAAACACACACACAACCATAAATGCTCTAGCTTGGAAGTCTTGCTGGTCTCAGTGGAACGTCTTTCCAACTGAGGATGCTTAAAATGTAGATTTACTTGGGAGCAGTAAGAGTAATTCTACAGTAAAAGAACTAGGTGGGTGAACTACCCCACTTCAAACTGCATATGGGGAATTGCATTTTAAAATGCTCCCTCATTTAAGATAGATACACTCCCTGCATGTAGAAATCTAGCACGTCAGGAATATGTGCTAGTTCACTGCAGGCAGGGTTTTGTTTTTTTTGGGGGGGGGGCAGGAGCATTTAATAAAAATGATCCACACACCCCCCTGCAGTTTGAAAAGCTACTGTCCAGAACCCTGCCACCTCAGTCTACTCACTGAAGAAAGAAGATTCCTCCCTGAGAAACCTCGCTGAGTTCACAACATTCGATTTAAGTGATGGCCATCAGCTGGACTTAATTGAAACTAGGGTCCTTTAAGGCCCAGTCAAGGGATCTGCTTCCCCCCCCCCACTCCCCCCCTTTTAACACGAGGGCTCACATTCGAAAGTTGCCAAGGACTTTGTGCTGTATGTGCAGAGTGCATTTTGCCCCACCCCCAGGAAACACAAGCCACTCCTCCACGCATCCCAGTTCTGAGGATGGGATTGGCCGAAAGGTTCCCAAATCAAATGACGTGACCGGCAGGCGAGCTGCTTGGCTCCTTGCCCCTAGAAAGCCAATACTCCGCCCCCCATCTACATCGACTCTCGCCTGCTCCTCTTGTGGGGTGTGGGGGACAATAGTAGGCTGGGGCAGAAGGAAGGAAGAGGCAGGAGGTAACCCTTCTGATTTGCAGGGCGCATCTAAAGGGTTTCAACACAAATACTTTTTGTTTGTTTGTTCCTTTAAGAGAGAGAGAGCGAGCTCACCAACACAACCAACAAACCGATCCACCCCACCCAGCCACCCCCGCCACGTCCGAGTCGTCTGTTAACTCCCCCCCCCCAACCCGATCTGGCCCCTCCTCATCACAGATGGGTCAGTTTGGGCGCCTCTTGGATTCTACCCTGAGTCGAAGCGTGGTGGGTGGAAAGGTCTGTGTAAGTCGGGTGGGACTCGCAAGGTCCATGGTGCTGGTTGGAGCCCATTTGGGGGGGGCCCCCGTTGTACTCCATGCTGGCTGGCTGGTGATGCTGGAGGGGGTTCAGCCCGTAAAGCGACGGGGCGGAGTTGGGCATGGAGTCCACGTAGTTCCCGCCCACGTACACGGGGCTGCCTTGCATATTGGGGGGCCCGTATCCGCCTCCCCCGTTACCCTGTAAGACGTGCGGGTCGTACTCCGGCGGCGCCGTGTTGGCGTACTTCTGTTGGGTGGGGCAGCTTTTGATGGGGTTTTGGTAGGCAGTGGGCATGGCGTAGGCATTCTGGTGGGGTTTGCTGAAGGAGGGCGGAGACGGGGCGTCGTAGTTCGAGGTCATGGGGTGCAGGGCGCCCAGGAAGCCCGCCGAGGACTGCATGGCTTGCGGGGGGCTCCCCGTCGGGGATGGGCCCCCGGAAGAGGAGCCCAAACCTTTCGACTTCTGATCCTTCTTGTACTTCATTCTCCGGTTCTGGAACCAGATCTTGATCTGCCTCTCGCTGAGGTTCAACAGGTTGGCCATCTCCACCCGTCGGGGCCGGCACAGGTATCGGTTGAAATGGAATTCCTTCTCCAGCTCGACGAGCTGGGCGCTGGTGTAGGCCGTGCGGGCTCTCTTGGAAGCCGAGTTGCCCGGAGGGCTTTTCTCGCCGCTGCAGCTTTCTGGAGAGGAGGTCGGGAAATGAAATCAGAGATAATTACTTACATGCAGAAAATTGAATGCACAGGCCTCTTAATAAATCCTCCAACAGCCGAGAAGACTTGCAGCCTCCCCTCCTCCTTCCATTTCCCCCACTCCATAATCATGTCGTTTATTAAGAGTTCTGTTCTCCAAAGCTGCCCCCTCGCTTTATGAAAATTTGATCATGTCATGCAGAAAAGGAATCCGAGGCTATTTATTTGGGAGTCGATTATTTTGAAGCAGACCCTTTCAAAGGAAATTACGCCTGGCAAGTGGGCAGTGTTTGGAAAGCAAAATTAATCAGGTGCTCCTGTACACAGGCCTGCAGTGTCAGTGTCCTTGTTATTCTGCGTGATTTAAACAAGCCCACAAAAGCACATGCACCCTTCTACATACGTGTGTAAGGCGCAAATGTCAGTATATGCTTGCCAAAGGGCTTCTCTATCTCTCTTACACACACACACACACACACACACACACTATGCTCAATCTAGTGGGCAGGACTCTTGTGCAAGCTTTCTTTCACTGCAATGGAGGTCTATGAACTGCCTGCTGGGTTGTGCTCCATGTGTTCCTACTACCAAAACTGAAATTTGGAACCTCTTTCCTACGCCAAACATTGAATAAATAACAGAGTGCCCCTGAGCATGTGCATAGGGCCTTTTTCCATCACTAACTAAAACCAACATCAGAGATGGGGGGGGAGCTTTCAGGGGCAGGATTCATCCTTTTCATACAGACCAGAATCCCAATACATCTCCTTTTTAAAAGGGAAATGCATTCCTGGGAGGGGGGAGTTTTGCATCTGAGTCCAGTGCTGTGGATTGCAGTCTGGCTGCAGGAAGTAAAATCGAGGGTAAATCAGTGGAGCACAGGCCTAGTTCAATGTAGTGGTAGAATCTTGATGTAATGCAACTACATCAGGTTTTGCAACTGCAGACTGCAGTTTGGAGTGCCATTTATTGTTAATTGCCTTCAAGGAAACTCACTACAGTGGTACCTCGGGTTAAGAACTTAATTCGTTCTGGAGGTCCATTCTTAACCTGAAACTGTTCTTAACCTGAGGTACCACTTTAGCTAATGGGGCCTCCTACTGCCGCTGCACAATTTCTGTTCTCATCCTGAAGCAAAGTTCTTAACCCAAGGTACTATTTCTGGGTTAGTGGAATCTATAACCTGAAGCGTCTGTAACCCAAGGTACCACTGTACAGGGGGAAAAATATGTTGAAGGTTCTAGCCCATTCTGCCCATTACTATGCTAGTTCTTGGCATGCATGAAGATTATGTAAGCAAGCAGTTGCAAAAAAGTGTACAAAAATCACACATTTTCTGAAGTAGGGCAGTCCATTTTACTACCTCAGAAGTACCACCTCATTCTACTGCATGTGTACTTTTCAACTTTTTTGAGAGAGAACTGCATATGAGATAAATATACCCAAAGATGTCTGTATCTGTTATTTATATATTTATATGTGTGTGTGCCTGTACCTCTAAGATATATCTACATGCATGTATTCTGGTTCATTGCTCATTTAGCAACTTAGGTCTATATTGACTACATGATGTTTGTGACATTCACAGGACTATAAATGTGGGGTGCATTATTACTAGAGCAGTCAAGTACAACATTTCCCTGTTGCCTAGAATGGACACACAGGGGAATGTGGCTCCAGACAGGGACCACTTCCTGTCATACCTGCTCTGGGGCTTCCTACCCCTGTGTGTGACCAGGTAGATGGGCGTGACCCTAGCTGACCAGATAAAAGGACTGGTCACACAACCATCTCTCTCTTGGACTCTTACTTTCTTACTCTTGGACTCTCACTCTCCTGGTTCTTAGCCAGTGCATGACTCAAACGTCACATAGGATGTCGCCCACAAGCAGTAAGTCTGAGATGTAGCTCAGACTTCTTTTTACTGTAACCACAAGATAAAGCCTGGCTTCAGATTACTGCTGTGAACTGGATGTGAGTAAAACTTTATTCTTACTTTTAAAGAAGACTGTCTTGTGTTGTTATTATTTTAAGAGGGAAATAAAGGGGACACATACCACAAACAAGCCAGACTTGACAAGCCAGACTGGATTGCTTAATTAAATGATTCTAACAAATCATCAACTGGCTTCTAATAAGTTGCACAGGGAATGTGCTCTGCTGTTTACTCACTAGCGTGAGTGAGGAGGGATAATATCAAAACAATATATCCTCTCCTACCTGCCTTAACATTCCCACAGTAAAGAATGCCAACCATTTTTTGAACATTGAGAAGAAATGTGGAAATGTAATATTTTAAGGGATATGTTTTATAAATGGCAGAAAGATTCTTCTATCATTTACAGTGGTACCTCGGGTTACAGACGCTTCAGGTTACAGACTCCGCTAACCCAGAAATAGTACCTCGGGTTAAGAACTTTGCTTCAGGATGAGCCCATTCGCTAAAGTGGTACGTCAGGTTAAGAACAGTTTCAGGTTAAGAACAGACCTCCAGAATGAATTAAGTTCTTAACCCGAGGTACCACTGTACTCGGAAGGGGAACAGTAGAAGCTGGGAGAAATTCGTGTGTTCATCATCCAGTGATTGCAACATGGTGTATGAAACAATCTTTGTAGATCAGAAGCTGGGATTTCATATAATCTCATCAAAGGTATTTCCTTAAGAAATGCGTTTTCACATTCAGGAGTAAGGCATGCAGTGATGTGTTATCAACTGGTGTGCATGCATGTGGGAATCAGTGAAACTTCGAATGCACTGTGATTTTAAAGAAAGTGGGCTGGATCCACACAAAGTTAGTTGCACATAAAATGCAGTCCTAACCTTGTCCACTCAGAAGAAAATCCTATTGAATTAAATGGGGCTTACTCCCAGGTAAGTGGGGTTAGTATTGCAGTCTTAGTTCTCATTGAAATCAATGGGAGAAGGTACTCACAACTTACCAAGCTCTTATTGATTTCCATGAGAAATGGGGCATTTACTTAGAACTCCTGAGCGCTTGTCTGTTTCCAGGTAAGTGCATTTCACAGTCAGAAACATCACTTATTTGCTTTGGATTGTTCTGTTTATCATTGGCAACTTGTCTAAGGCAGATCAGCTTCAGAATGCTTGATATCTGCTTGTCTCCTTAAATGCTTTTTCCTTCCGCACAGATGATACAGGCAAATTTCGCCAGCCCCAGAGCCATAGTATAAGATTTACTCATGAATAAAAAGAGGTGGTGAGTTTGCAAACTATGTAACAACCAAAATAATATTGCTTCTTTGTAGGCCCAAATTATACTTCAAATTGGCTGCAGCCTTAATTCAGACAGTAATCCAGTTCTGTGCACTTTGTGCAATGGCAATACTTTGTTTTATACAAATTGTGCACACAAATTGCATGGTATACACTGCACCCATTTCACTACTAGAGCATGTTATGCACAGGAACTTTGCATGGAAAACTGGTTAAGATAATCCAATAAAACAAATCCTTTTCACTCAGGAAGAGTGGACTGTGTGGTCCAGCATTCTCTTCTCACAGTTGTGGGATATCTAAAATAAGGCAGTCAAAACCAACAACTTCTGATTGCTAGAAAGGCACACAGACAGAGGAAGTTGGATCTCAGAGTCTACAGGAAATTCTCCCTGTGAGAGCCACTCCCACTGTGTCCAGCCAGGTAAAGGGGCACAACCTTCTCTCTCTCTCTCTCTCTCTGATCTTTGCTATCTGATCTCTTCCCTTTGATGCTTCATCAGTGACTAGGGATGCAAGACGTGCTGAGTCTGAATCACAGCTCAGATTCCAAGTCTAATCTAAACTATAATATATGTCTGTAGCTACATTTTAAGCCTGCCTCAAGACTGCTACTGTGAAACTGAGTGAGTAAATCTATCTTTACTTACTGTTTTGCATGTTTATTGTTTTAAGAAGAAGAAAGGGGGGAAATAACAGGAAATCCAGTCTGCAGTAAAGCATCCAGAATTACTTAAATTAAAAGGCTAAAGCTAGCTTCCTTATTTTTTGCTGACAAAGGGATGTACTCTGCCAAACTCACAAAGGATAATATCTAAGAAATATATCCTCTTTTATTTTCCATACTCATCCCTACAACAGTGGCCAGTCAGATTTCTGTAGGAAACTCACAAGCAGGACAAATGAAACAATTCCCAAATAAGAGCCATATCCTAAGTTTGCTTAGAAGTAGGTTCCACTGAAGTCACTCACACTTCTTTCCAAGTTAATATCCTTAGAATTCTGACATATATATCCTATGGATGGCATCCAGAGTCATGCAGCTGTTTTGTCCTATATAAAACCTGCTGTCTTTAATACGTCTTTCATCAAAATATCAAGAGAGACAGGGAAAAAAGCCATTTTGCCTGAGTATGGTATGGTATAACAGTAGCCTTTAGCACTGCAACAAATCAGTTACTCTCTGGCTGGTATTAGTGAGCATCCATGCTAAGCCAATGAAATATAAAATGGAGAACATCACACTTCTTGGGCTTTGATGAAAATACATTTTGTCAGGGATAAAAACCAGGCATTGAGCCAATGACAGCCAGACTTTGCAAGGGACCGAGAGTAGGAATGAGATGGCAGAGTCCTGAGGTGATGGAACAGACTGCAACACTTCAGCATGCAAGCCAGGGATCAGACTTTAGGTCAACAACAACAACAACAACTCATTGCAAGGAAGAAAGGAAGGCTAGAACCTTTCTCCTCCACCTGCTTTTAATTTCTGTGCAGTTTTAAAAAAACAAGCGCAGAAAACCTTTCAAAATGTTCCTCCCACCTGTAGCCCAAAGTGGCACAACTCTATCTCACCACATCTCTCTGCTGCATATGTAGACTAGCCCTGAGTTCAGCAACTGGCATCCATGCAAGCCAATTTCACCTGGCATAGAAGCAGAGTGCTTTCGACCACAGCCTGGTTATCACTGTCACTTGGGTCAGACACTGTGTGTGGTGGTAGCGGCGGAACTAGCCCAGACTGGCTTTAATATCCAGATGACCCTCAAAGCCATGGCCTTCTTTGAGAGACTGGAGACCCCATGCAACTTTCTGAGCTATGGATGCATGTAGGCAAAGTAAGTCTCCCTATCCCCTTTCTTTGCTCTTTTGCCTTCCTTGCACACTCCAGAAGCCCATTTCTCATACCACCAACACCTTAATCTACTGCTCCTCCTATTGCCTGCCACCCTCACCCCATCCCAGTCTAAGCCTTGAGGCCACTCCCCACTTCTACATCAACTTCCTCCTTCCGGTTCAGGAGCCACCAATGTCTTGCTCCTCCTCTAGGTCTTAACCTACCCCTGGCTCTTTATATGCCAAGCAGGGACCTTTGCATAATCCCTGCCTTGGCAGTGGCTCACAGTAACCCATTTGGAGCCGGCCATCATCATCATCATCATCATCATCATTATTATTATTAGTATTATTATTGTTATTTTGTGGCTCTTTGTACAGCTGCAATTAGTTGATGTGGACTCCGAGCCCCTCTCCTTCCAATGGGCCTTGCCCTTTGGATCGCATGCATCAACATATCCTTTCAGCACCCCCACCTTCCTCCAGATAGGAAGTTTGGGACACCGGCCTCCTTCCCTGTCCAGCCTGGCCCCGCTGCGCCCCTGCACCTGTGTGTGCGTGTGTGTCTTTTGCACATTGGTGGTGGATATTCCAAAAGCAGATACCTGCGCTGGGGGAGCTGTTTTTCTGCTTGGAGTTTTGCCTCGACTCTTTCATCCAGGGGAAAATCTGTTTGGCGAGAGCGGCGTTACTAGAGCCCAGGCTGGCTTTGCTGGGGGCGCTTTTGACCCCCCCAGGCTGGCTGTGGTTATTGCTGCTGCCGCCCCCGTTGCTGCTGCTGCTGCTGCTGTTGGTGGCGGTGATAGGATTGGGGGGTGGCGAGACGGGCGGGGGCGGGTGGTGCTCCTGAGGCAGGCTGGGGCGCATGCAGCTCCCGTTCAGGTCTTTCGTTTTGGCCAGAGGGGAGGCGTTGCCGAGGGACTGGAGGGTGCAGGCCGGCCTCTGGTAGTCGTGGTTCTCCACGTGAGCCGCAGGCTGGAAGGGCTGCGGCGGAGGACCCTCGTAGCCGAACCCATTGGCTCCCTGGTAGGAGTAGCCCCCGAAGAGCGTGGAGGTGTCGTAGTAGGTTGTTTTCTGCATCGCTGGGGCTCCCCGAGGTTCTCGCGCGCTGCTACCAGGCTCTGGCTGACCCCCTCATGGAAGGACATTGGCACCCCCAAGGTCACGTGGTGAGGAGGCCTTCCCCGGTGTCTTTTGCAAGCTGACCTGAAAGGTTAGAAAGGCACACACAATAAGACGGCACGACCTATGAATCCATCTTGGTCATTGAAAAGCCTCGTGACATGAATAGCTGGGGCTGCTGCGCGCGAGGGGAGCGGAGAGCAGATGCTGGCTGGGCGCTCCTGGGCGCGCCTCTCGGCGAGCCCCTTCTCCCCTGGAGCAGCCTCGCCAACTATTCCAGGACAAAACACAGAGAAGGGGAAAGGGGCTCCTCAGGCCCGCTTGGATCACTAAAACCGACCCCTGAGCAGTATTGTCCTTTTGTTCTTTCCAACTGGGTTGGTATTGTTCAAGAACCATTGCTGAGATAGGGATAGAAATCTTCCAACGGGGGGAGAGATGATTTCTTATAGGCCATTCAATCTAACTCTCTAAGGTGTGCACATAGGTGCCTGCCTGCATACATAACATTGTCAATATCCACACACACATTCATACAGGAAGAAGTCGCCATAGTTCGCCACGCGCACCCCCACTCCTAAGAAAGCAAGAGACTTGGCTTTCTCCACGCGAATCTCAAGCCGGTCAATTTCCGTGGGTGAAAGCTCCAAAAAAGAAGCCCGAGCAGAAATAAAACCCGGCTGGGAAGTAAAAGTCCCATCGGGGCTGACTCCCAGGTAAGCAAAGTGCAACTTTGAGATGTGAAGTCACTTGGTAGATCCATACTGGAAAGGTTTCTTCTGTACCGGTGGTATCATTTTTATATCTATCCACACACACAAACACATTGTATGCATGCAACTATCAAGTTCTTCTAAGCTGAATTCGTATTATAATTTAATATTCTCCTGCTATGATTCCCACCCCAACAAGGAACCTCAGAAAAATAATATAAAGTGTACAAGTATAGATTGGGTAATAGGATTTTTAAAAAATCACTGTTACCTTAAAATTGATCAGGATCCATGTTTTTAAATCAACATTTTAATGTTAAACATAAAACTGAACTCAGCTTCTGACATTCCGCCAAATGGTCCGTCCACTTGCAGCATAAGGCTAGGCATGATTACTCGGAAGTAAGTCTCAGTGTGCTCAAGGGGGCTTACTCCCAGGAAAGTGTAAATATAGGAGTGCCGCGTTAGTGCGCTGAATTTAGAGAGCTGTGATGGCTGGGAACATTGTCAGATTTAGAGACCTGTGTTGAATCCTTTGATGTTGGCGCTTTTGATACTGTTTTCCATGTTGTTTTTGCAACTCTCGTTACAGTTTGGAAACAGGCTCTAGAATCCACTCCACCCTGCAAGCCCTTAACAAATCTGGTTCAGTTGCGACTCCCAAGGTGCTAGTCCGGGGTGTATGTGTGTGTGTGTGTGTGTGTGTGTGTATGTGTGTGTGTGTATATATATATATATATATATATATATATATAGCAGCTTCCTTCTATGGCTTCTCATCCTTTCTTTAAACAAAATAAAACACAACCCAGTTTTGCCACCAGGCCATTTGGTTCTCTTGATTTTCTTTCCCTTTAACTTTTATGTTTGGTTTGTCCTCCCTTTATTTAGGGGTGGGAGGGGGAAATTCCTTCCTCAAAAAGAAAAAAAAGGATGTATTCTTCTAAGGAAACATTAATTTTCTCCATGTTGGAAGGGCGCAAAAAGGCTAGAATTATTTAATGGGTCAAATAATAAATCAGTAGAGAAAGCACACACACACACACGGAAGGATGAATAAGAGAGAATCCTGTTTCACTGTTTTCTGTATTTCATTTCAAATCCCCTTTTTCCCAGTGAGCTACAATCTATTATACTCCTCTACAGAATGAAAAATAATACTGTAACCCAATATTGGTCAATTCTGACCATAGGAACGCACACACAACAGGAGCAACCTTCCCCCCTGACTTCCTTACATCTATGCACTTCAAAACCTAAATATAATTCAGACCTCATACCCAACCACATGCCCCACCTCCTCCTGCACGAACCTCCTCCTCCTCCTCCTCTTCAGTTTATGCCTGTATAAATTCTGCAGTTTGCAGAACAGCAACTCTAAAAGTCTATGTTGTGATCCTTTCGTATGTTCCATGGATTAGACACAACCGTTGCCTTCTAGAAGCAGGCTGTTAAAATATTTGCTATGTATTAACTGGAAAGAATGATAGAGTTGCTGTCTTATTTCAGCTGTTCCTTAGCAGACATAAACACTGGAGTGCTCTCATGGCAATAGATTGATTAAAAATAAAGAAGAAACGCAATAATCATTAGTTCGATATTAAAAGACTGGGTTCGCTGAAACTGACTAAGCGGTTCAGCCATAACGATAATTTTACTAGGCCTCGCTGGTTTGTTTTTGGATTTCTTGGGACCTCTGGAAGGCCTATGAGAAGGTGGAGGCAAATGTCTTCTTCTTTTAAAGGAAGAATTAAACAGTGCATTAAAAATTAATTCCCATTCTACTCTTCTCGAAAAGGAATCCAAAGTGGTCTGAGCGTTCAGTAGCAAAGATTTTTTCGCCCCTTTTGTATCTCATCTTTCAACACGTCCCAAATGTCGGTCATTTATCTTAGTCGGAGACGGGTGGAATCGTAAATGATTTACTCCAAGGAATTGTTGCTGTAGTTGTTGGGATGTGCGTGTGTTTTAAAAAGCACCCCGAAATCTCCAGCGGAATAATAAATAGGAATAGTGCATTGGAAATTAGTCCTCGAAATGGTAACCGCAGAAGTTCCTTCTCTCGCTCTCTCTCGGAAGTTTCGTTTTTATTCCAGAAGAGGAACCTGGATTCTAAATAAAAGCCTCTCTTCTCGGGAACTTTTGCAAGAGAGAGATATATTTATTTTTTGCAAATTGATTTTTTTTTTTTTAAAAAAAAGAGTGAATCCAAGAATCTAGAAGCCCGTTAAAGGGTTTGTGACAAGAGCGAAGGGAAGGCCGTGGAGCATGGGAAAATATAGTATTAAAAGCTCCCTTTAACCTCCATGTTGGAAAAAGAATTCTAAAATTCACAGTCCTACTCTGGTTATGCGAGAGAACCGGAGAGCCTTTCTCCTTAGGGTGCATTTCTCCATAGTAGGGCAAAGGCAATAAATAATAATAATAATAATAATAATAATAATAATAATAATCATCTGGGGTTCCGGACAACTCTCCAGTTCACAGCAAATTGTTCACTACATTTAGAGCTTTCCCCCTTGAAAAATTAAAGGGGGGGGGGAATCCTCCACCACGTCAAAGAGAGAGAAAGAAAGCGTTCTAGATGAAAAGGCGAAGGAGAAAGGGGGAGGAAAATAGAAGGGGGAGAATAGCAAAAAGAGGGGGAAAAGGGGGGTAGAAAGAAGGGGAGGGAAGGAGGGGGGAAGAAGAAGAAGAAGAGAGAGGGTGAGAGTGAGAGAGAGAGAGGAGAGAGAGAGAGACGCTGCGTGGAAGGAAGCTTAAAGCTTGTGAACTCTTCATGAACCGCGATGCGAGTCATACAGCTATAAATCATGGAGACACGGTCTCCGCCATTCACAAACTGATAGCCTATTTCGGTCCACCTTACCTTAGCCTCTGACGAGAGCAGCGCGGCGAGCAGACATAATATATTTTCGCAGCCAGCAAGCAACGCAATCAATAAGCGAGGAGAGCTCCCCCCATTCCTCTCCCGTGCTGGTTTTTTTTTTTTTTTTAATGTTCAAGGAATATCTAGAGAGAGAAATCCGGTCATAACGCCAAAAGGAGGGGGGACATCTCTATAGGAGCTTACGGTGAGGGATGCTCGGGTCCTCTCTCTCTCTTTCTCTCTCTCTCGCCTCTCTCTCTCTTTCTCAATCCGTTTGGGGAGGAGTGCGGGGGGGGGGGAAGGTGAGAAGAGGTAGGAACCACAAGATGCTAGACAGCCTTCCAAAGATGTATAGGGAATCCTTTGATTGTGGCTGCCCTATAGTCTTGGTACGCCCTGCTCACGGTTAACAATGGCCTCTGGCTTAACAGCAGAAGGCAAGAGAGAGGGAGAGAGAGGGAGAGAGAGAGAAAGAGAGAGAGAGAGAGAGAGAGAGAGAGAGAGGGTACAGAGGAGGGGGAAACAGAAAGAATAGCTGAAATGAAATCCTCGACAAGGAATGCTTAGACTGAGATTTAAATGACATAATAATAACATCCAGTTATTATTTTTGTTAAACCGGGCAATTTAAAACAAGAAAGCGCGGGAGGGGGAGGGGTTGAGGAGGGATTCAGGAGAGAGAGATGTAGAGATTTCGTTTCTGGGGGCGGGGGGAACGGAGGGGTGGTTTTTCCCCCGTCTCCCTCCAGCTTTGGGAGGGCTTGGGCAAACGCCAAGGTTGCTTCCTGACGCCGTCAGGAGTGGAAAGGAAATATGCAAATAGAGAGGTGGCGGACAGAGGCCTAGCAGGATAGCAAAAGCTGCATTGATTCACGTGCTTCGCAATTAGGTGTCAAGTTATGCTAATAAATCTTTGGAACAGAGGCAGATTTTCTTTCTTTCTTTCTTTCTTTCTTTCTTTCTTTCTTTCTTTCTTTCTTTCTTTCTTTCTTTCTCTGTCTCTCCCCCCCCCCCATTTCCTTCAGCAGAGTAAGCGGGGGATAACTCTCTCAGACCTCCATTATACCCCTCCCTGGACAAAATGGATTGCACAACCCTCTGATATGACTTAATTATTATGACAAGCATATGCGGGGAGGGGGGGGGCAGACGCGGCGAAAGAAAGCAGCGTTTTAAAAACAACAAAACAAACAACAGCTCTTGAGAACATCTCCCTGAAAAGTTTTACAAACCTTTTGGGCGACATGAAAGGGAAAGTTTTAGAAAGTTTATATACTTAACCTGGTTGAGTGCTATTGGTTCCCTGAATGCTCACGTTGTGTATGCATTATGGGTTACATTCGAGCACGTCAGACTCGGAGCAGACCTGCTGAAATCTTCAATTAGTAAAAGTCCATTGATGTCAATAGGTCTACTCTGAGTATGGCTTAGTCAGATGTCACCCATAATGCAAGCGTTCACACATAGGAAGGAAGAAGAAAGACTGACTGATCTACATTTCCGGCACCTCTCATCGTGTTATGCTCAACATTTGGGATGCAAAGTTTCATTCGGTTTATTGGGATTTTACTTGCAAGCGACTGTGATTGGGGCAGGAATGTGATAAGTTCACCTGACACAGGGAAGTTATTTAACATTAGATAGATGATAGATAGATGGATAGATAGATAGATAGATAGATGACGTCTCTTTAAGTCACTCAAGATTTATGACCCTGCTCATAACACAAGGAGCTTTACTTGCCAAGACAAAAACGTACTCGCTCTGCTTTTGCTGCTGACCTGAAAGGGAGCTGCCGCTACAAACTGAGTGTGGGAGGAAGAAGTTGAGGTGTCTGCACATTTTTGGGTGCGTGCGTGCGAGGCAGAGGAAGAAGGGAAATTGAGAGCTATTGTTATTCTCTCCCCCTCCTTCTTTTTGCACCTCTACCTTGAAGGGGGTAATTGCTGAATCAAGGGGAAACTGGCATTCAGAAAGGGAGTGGACTCTGGAATTGGCTCATTCCTTTCTTGGGATGTTCTTAGTGCTCCCCATCTTTGAGAATGGTCCTGTTTGGGAAAAACTTTTTCACTTAACTTTTCAGACCTAACTTTGTCTCTCATGCCTAAAATTGCAAGTGACTTTATCCACCCGGACAATGCTACCTTATTCCTGTCCACTTTGGCTTTTTTATGAGTTATGAAAAGAAATCCTAGATCTGCATGCGATGGTGGGCTATTTTCTGCTTTGGAAGACCATCCTGAGATTGTGCGCTCAACTGAACCATGATATTCAAGAAGAACTTCACTGGCAAAACACGTCCTGTGGAATTCTCCGGGTGAAACTTAGAAGTCTGCTGCTGGACAATAAGTAGTGCCTCCACGGATGGTAAACATAACTTTCAGAAGGGGCAAGCACTTTTATTGGCATAAACACTCCCTTTCTTTTCTTTTTCTTTTTAAAAAACGAATTAGTAGCATTGTGTGAGTATTTAATACTTTCTTTTTGAATTTCCAGGTCTACTGTCCTTTTAGTCCTTCCAAGACTTAAGGCTGCAATCCCATGCGTATATACCTGGGAGTAAAATCCGTTGAATTCAGTGTGGGTTACATCCGAGAAGTATTGCTCTATATAAGGCTGACATTAAACGCTAGGGAGTAAGTCCCATTGAACATACCAGGTCGTGTCCTTCTGACTTACATGCTGAGGACTACGATGCATGGAATAGAGGCTCAAAACAAGACCAGGGTAGAAAGCAAATCGATTAACTGCAGAATGTAAAGTATCAAACTTTCTGTTTAAAAGAGAGAGAGAGGCCTTGAATAAATCCTTAAGGTCTTTCTGAAACTGGTATGAGATAGGGGCTGCTGCTGGACCCACAATAGGTTAGTGGTGTTTTCTTAAAACTCACCAGTTCCTAGGCTGCTGGTCCTGAAGGTATAATGGAGAAGTACAGTTTGAAAAAGAAGGGGACCTGTTTAAAAGAGAGAACAAGAGAAGGAGAGGGAGAGAGACACATACAGAGAGAGGGGAAAGGGGGGGCGTGTTGGACTGTTTAGTAAAAGTCTAGAACGTAAAAACAGATAAGTTTGGGACAGGAGGCAAATAAATCACTCTGGGTAAAAAATAGCCTTCTCCGTTCCATAACACCACTGTCCAAACACTCCTACCGGATTCGCCAACAGGACCCAGGTCTTTACCACCGTCGTTCGCTCACTTTAAAAGTTGCCAGCTAACGCTTACATGTGTGTGCTGGGAGTCAACCGAAGTTAAAGATGATGCATGGACACAGGAGAGCCATACTATAGGCGCGCAAGCACGCATTTAGGAGGCATTTCGTTCCGAATATTTCCTTGCAGGCTGGACTGAGAGAGGGTTCTCTTGCCCGATTGGGGAGAGGGTGTTGTTAGCAAGAGGCTTGTGATGTTCTCTAACGTTGTTAGGGTACGGTTTCCCGCGGTTTGGGGGTGGGTGAGGAGTTAACGGGTTTATTTTTTCCTGTTGGTGAACTTAATGTCCTTCGATTAAAATAACAGGAATTACCTAACAAAGGAGGAATATCCAGATCCATTTATTTTATTTCTTATATGCTTAGCAAGTCGTGGTTTTTAAACTTTGGCAGTATATTCGCGAGGGGCCGGGTCCGAGAGAAGGGAGAAGCAACCCCAGTTCATTTACCTGCAAGTAAGCCTCGCTTATTTTCAAACGAGTACGTGTGCACACAACACACACACACACACAGGTCCTTCTGAGTCTTTGAGTCTTTGCAATAGGGCACACACGAACCCAACGCATATAAACAGGGGCTATTGCTCTCAAGTTAAAGCCTGCCGGAGATCCCAACTTTAATCGCACCGAGGTCTAGTAAGATTCAGAAGGGTAGTCAGATGGTGTCTGGCATTCTCATGTGTAGGCGAACAAAATGGGCCGAAGGAGAAAGCGAATTCGCCAAACAATTAACCGAGGATTTGTGGAAGGCGAACTGCTTTGAGATTTATCACTGAAGCTTGGGTAAGGTTTTGGTTTAGGGGAGAAAACGAGAGGGAGGGAGAGGGAGAGATCATTTAAAAATATTTTCGTTTGGGGAAACATTCCTTGGCTCTAATAACCCGGTTTTCCGTTCTGAATGCTAATATTATTAATCTGCAATAAAAACGTCCGCTAACCACACACCAACACTCCCCGAACGGTATCCCTGCATGTCGCAGAACCTCTGGAATATAAATCACGCCCGGGAGGCCCCAGCTGCCCCCATCTCAATTCTGCGGCCTTTGGCAATAATTCCAGCTTCATTCCGCCTGCTTCTTGTTGTTCCTAGAGGCGCCCGCCCCTATGAACGGCCACCGAGCTGGCACCGGGCCACTTATACCACTTGCAATCATCGGTGTGCTATTTCTGGCTCTGAGTTTAAATTATTCGTTCTTTGCATCATAAATAAAGTTGTTGCTTTTTTGTTTGTTTTGTTTCATTGTGAAGTGTTTCTATGTGTGAGAAGTCTAGCAGCTAATAATAGTAGTAGTAGTAGTAGTAGTAATAATAATAATAATAATAATAATAATAATATTCTCACGCTTCTAGAACTCAGTGAATAAACCTAGTGGCAGCAAAATTAGGCCAAAGCAAATGAAGGCAGCTTACTAAAACGATTTCTGCTAACCTGCTACTGCTGCCGCAGTTCATTAACTACAGTTTGCACGTTCAGCTGCGAGTCATCCAGTTTTGCCTTAGTATGATGATAAGACATTGAGTGGCATAAAATGCACGTGTGAAGTGGTCCTGAGCACCTTCAGGGAGATGTCTTTCCCATCTTTTTAAATCTCGGCTGCTGGCTTTTGGAGGGCAGGGGTAGCACGCCAGGGTGGTGGGTCACCAAGACAGCCCCATAAGTGGTGTTAGCCGTTGGATAGGGGGCAGAAGTGCAGCAATCCAAGTCTAAAAGACATAAAATCCTACAGGAAAGGGGAAAGTGCCTTCAGGAAGGATAAAACTTCCTCGCCACACACCAAAATCCGTCTATTTTAATGGGGTAAAGTTTCTGCCCAGTACCCACCAAAAAGATGGAAAAGCAGCAAAAAGACAGAAACTCTCCCATTCTAGTGTTTGGTAGTGTTTTCTGGTCGTCTTTATGTATTTTCTTAAACATAAGGTTTTCTATGTGGCCTGATGGCATTACTTAATACTGTTGTTATTTATTGCAGAAATACTGTTTTGTCTGTCCATCTGTCTATCCATCCATCCATTCATCCAACCAACCAACCAACCAACCAACCAGCCATTACGTTTTTGTCTTCCCTTTCTGCTGTGGAAATCAAGGCTACCAGTAGTGGTCGCATATTATGGAATAGGGGCAGGTAACCTCAGACCTTAGGTGGCCCTCTATATATCTTTACCTGGCCCTTGGGGCTCTCCCCAGGCCACAGCCATCTCTACAGCCCTGCCTGCCACCCTCCTCGTATTCTTGCCTGGCTGGAATGTATTATGGAACTCTGATAATGGCTCTTGCTTGCCTTGATGGAGGATGAATAAGGCTGAGTGAATGTGTGTAGAAATCAGACATCAACACAAAGGTAACATTTGCATTCATTGCTCCACCCACATTTGTCTCTGGCCCCTCCCAGTACTGGCATGTGGTCTCTGGTTGCCCAGAAGCCAGCGAAAGATGTGGACTGAAAAAGCTTCCCCAAAGCTGTTGTAGGACGAGAAATCTTTATATGGGTCCTTTTGTATAGAAATTCTCTACAAACCTTGTTTATTTTATTTAACACCAGTGATGCTTCACTGTAGCTATAGTTGTTTTTAATCTATCTATCCATGTAGTCATCTATGGAATGCATATTTGTGCTTATGGCTCTAAAACTTTGTATAAGTTATATAGACATAGAGCTTCCTGATGGAGAGTTGGGTAAAACCTGTTGTTTATGGCCCAACTATTAGGGAAAGCGAGATAGCCACCCCAGACAGTTGATTTTGGGTGTCACAAAAGGGCATCACATTGTTAGTCATGTTATATATTGTTATTGGGTTCTTTTTGTTAGTACTTTCACTGTCTGGGAGTTTTTGTTCTTCCTCTTCTTCTTTTTTACTTCAGCTGCCAAAACACCCTGACCAATCTTGGGTACCTGACGGGGGGAGGTGATTGTGGGAAGTAGTGCTATTTGCTGTTATACCTCAGGCGGCAAAATATATTGAGCAAACCCTATTGTTCTGTCATAAGTGCACAGGGAAATGTTCCCCGGAAGCCAGCAGTACTTACTACAATATTTATCTGTTTTTGTTTTGTTTGTTTTAGGGATTTGTATCCTAAGATGTCTTCCCTTGTTGCATGGGAGCAGGTTTAAGAGAACTTCAGTTCTAAAGAACTTGGTTTGGGTGCAAGTGCATCTGACTTAACGAAATGCACATCCAAATAAGTGTGTGGTTAACATTCTCCCTCCTCCTCCTTAATCCTCTCATAGCCACACGTGCACGCAAACTCTACCCATGCGGCTACTCAGGATAAACCAGCATCTCTCTATCCGATTGTTTCCCTTGATGGATTGTAACTCTTTCTCCCCCACGACCTTTGGTTTAGAAGCCTAATAACTCACCGGATTAATGGTCAATCAACGGAAGTAGCTTTAAATTGCCTCCAAAGTACAAAACATAAACAACAACACCAGCCAAAAGGGGGAAGGAAAGAGAGAACCCCCCCCCCCCACACACACAATCCCAGTCTGTTTTGTGCTCCACTCTCTGGGGGGCACTTTGTCTTGGGTAAGTGGTCCCTGGGTCTTGTTCTGCAGTTGGGGCGGCTGGAGAGGGGAGGCGTGGGCGCGCTTGACTGGTACGGAACAGTCCAGCACATATTTAAAAAGGAGGAAGATCAGAGAACCTGAGTAACTCTCCCCGAGCAGAAACGTGCATCTGGATTTCCATGGAAACTACATTTTCAAGGGGATTTGCTACCAGGGAACGTGTTTCGTATCAAATGCGAGGGCTTTCTTGTCTAAGCAGAAGGACAACCTGACCACAAGCTGATTCTGAATGCTATTTACTGCTAAGGCTGCAATCCTATGCGGTTACCTGAAAGTAAGAGCCACTGGACACCGTAGGACCTACTTCACATGAAGTGTTCGTGTGGGCGGGACCTTGAGATACTAGGCAGCTGACCTCTTGCATTGTCTTTCTTTCGAATTACGAAATAAAGGACTGAACCATACTTTCAGGACGTGGCCATTTTCAAATTTCTCTTTCTGTGTTTTCTTAAAATACTTACACCTCGCACCTTACTGTTCCCACCTGATTAACTTCACGCTGGCAAACTTATTAGGTTCTTGCTACCGAGTTTTATTACTTGGATCTATGTGTTCCGGGGGGAAAGGAGAAAAAATCGGGAAGGAGGAAAGGGGAGAATGGATGGCATTCAAGGAAGCTTTACTTAGAGTAGTCCCATTAAAAGTAATGGTCCTAACTTAGTCATACCCCTTAATTTCCATGGACGTACTCTGAGTAAAACTTAGTTGAGTAGCAACCAATCTTTTTTGCAGCTTCCATACGCGACACCCTGCGGTCCCTCCTTCACCCTCCTCCTCCTCCCCCCCCCCATTCAAATTTTCAGTGTTGTTATCTCTTCCTGGCCGGAGATAACCGTGGGAGCAGGCAGAAGCACTTCCTGGTTTACTAGAAAGCTGCTCTGAGCTGGCGTGGAGGAGGCCCAGTTCGACACCAACGCTCGACCTCTTAATAGCAGCGTCAATTGAGAGAAAATAGCGCTTCCCTGGGAGCCCGTGTAGCGTTTTTGAAAACCTTACTTCCGCATAATTTCTGCAGAACGTCATTCAGGGCAGATAAAACTTGATTAGCTCCTCAGCAACGCTACAATTTTAGTCGTGCTTACTAGGAAAGGCCAATTGAATTCAGTAGGACTTACTTCCACGTAAACATATTTAAGGCCTTGGCTATTTTTCCTAGCTGGGAAGTGGATTGTGTGGTGGATGGGGACTAAAGTGAAGACTCCACCCCTCTTCATTGATTTACCGCGCAATCCTATGCATGTTTACTTCCGAGCAAATTCCCACTGATTTCAATGGTCCAAAGGAAGAGGGTATATCAGATTGCAGCTTCAAGCAGGTGATAAATGTAATGAAGACAGTTTGCTTGCTGGTGGAGCGGGTGGCGTCGTCAATAAGTTTCAGATAATCTCTCTTTTGGCATGAAAATACACTATTCAGAGTCATGCATGCAAAAGGGGAGAGGAAACGGGTGAGAAAACAGATTCCTATTCATGCGCATCACTTCTATCCTTCAGCCTTTGGGGCTTTTTTGGAGGTCAGTGGCCTGGAGAGCAGACCCTGATCTCAGCAGCAGAAAGAGGATTTCACCCCGTTAAAAAAAAGCGGGGGAGCCAAGCTATAATTCTCTCAGTTCACAACTTTTTAATTTAGAATCCACTTACTTCTGTCTGGGAAGGAAGATGACGATTGGATACCACAGAGCGAAACTGCGCCTACAAGAAAAGAGAAAGAAAAATATTTTCAGGCAAGGCGAAGGCTTCCCTTCTGAGGCTGCAGCCAGCTATTCTTATATTGGAAACTTGCCAAATGGCAAAAAAAGGCAGGCGCAGGCAAATACCCGAGTTCTAGTCAAACTTTATGGAGCAGGAGTGTCCCCCCTCCCCTTTCCTTCACTTCGAGTTCCGTCATAACATCATAAAGTTCGAGAAGGGGGTGGGAGTTAAATATATAACCACAACAAGCGGAGTCATCTACCATCACTAACTTTGGGCGGGGGAGCGGGAGGAGCGAAAAGAGGGACACAATCCTCCTTGGCATTTTGGTTCTGCTTCATACACAAGGAGGTACAGAGTGGCTTACTGTATGGTAGCAGATATTGCTAAGAATCTGCTGTCAGAGACTGCGCAATTTGGGTGTTCTGTGAAGCGCTCAGCACACTATTGGAGCTTGTAATTGCCCAGCAGCCGCGGTACTGGAAGGTGCCATGAATGGTAATAAACAGGTTTACATAATTAATAGGCAGGAAAAGACTGAAAGGGTAGGATGGAATGAGAGAGACAGGCCTCTGAGGTGGCAGATAAGCACTCCTCTCCTATACAGTGGTACCTTGGGTTACATACGCTTCAGGTTACACACTCCGCTAACCCATAAATAGTGCTTCAGGTTAAGAACTTTGCTTCAGGATGAGAACAGAAATTGTGCAGTGGTGCTTCAGGTTAAGAACGGACCTCCAGAACGAATTAAGTACTTAACCTGAGGTACCACTGTAAAGGGATAACCTATTGGTCTCTAGCCATTTACTCTAAAAGCATCTCTTTGCATTGAAAGACACCATCTCAAACCCGTTTGAAGGTGGCTATCTGCTCTTTTTATCCCAAAGTAGTTTCTTCCTGCTTGCACCCCCGTCTCTATTTGGGGATGCCAGCCATCTCCATGGAGCTAAGTTGCAGTACAATTAGTGGGACTTGATTCCACGTAGAGGCGTGTAGGATTGGGAATGCCATTCTGTTGCGTTTTCTTCATCCACCCTTAGATATATTAGGTTTCACATATTAACCAGCCGTTTCCTTGTCCCGTTTCCTGCTTTACTGAAACCCTCCAAGGCTCTTTGATCTATGGCATTCATCAGCATACCTAAAGGCTAATTGGGGCTTAGGCATCCATAACAGACGGGCATAGAGCTGAAGCCTAGAGTTAATTTTTAATTGCAAGATGAAGAATTGTGAAAGCGGCCAATGTTTAACAGGCCCTCAAAAGCAGTATTGTGGGGCATGACTTAGAGCTTTGGTTTTAAGTCATTGCTTGGGATGGGGATGTGCTTGCAGATCTACTTGTAAACGCAAGGACTTGACACATTCAAAAATGCGTTTTGGAAATTCGCAATCATTATATTATAAACTATGGGCCAAATAGCCTTCTCTCTCTCGTTGGCTCTCCAATTCCCAAACAGGTAGGTAGCATGATGAATAGCTGATAGGGAACCACCATCCTTGCTCTTTCTGAAGACAGACGTTTCCGATCTGGTGGGTTATCGGAGGCAAGTGGTTTGGTATTTGGTGCTGCATTCATTAAAATCTGACCACAGTCTAGATAGATCCTCAATGCTCTAATGGAACCTTGCTGAAGTCCAAGAGGCTCCTTGTGGTTCTTTGGCACGTCGCTACCTAACCTGTCCTAATTAAGATAATTAAAATAACAACAGCAACCCAACATGATTCCCATAGAAGTTGCCCAGAGAATGCCAACTGAGTTTGTTTTCGAACTGGTGGAAAACAACATCTGAATTAAAGAAGCAGCCACTCCATTAATATCAATTTCCTTCAATGAAAACTTTGGTTCTTCATCAAGTTGATGATTTATGATAAAATCGATTAAATTAGGGTCACTTAAGGGCCTTGTGGTTTCCTCTTGGATTTCATCTGTCAACGCATCAAGCAGTTTTTTTTTAATCAAGTTTAGCTGGAGGCGAGTAAGGAAGATGATTCTGGAGCTGAGGAAATTTAATGCAAAGCAATTTTCAGGGAAGGGAGGCGCTCAGAGAGCAGAGTTCTTGCTCTCTTCCAATATGGCATTACTTTGCCGGAGGAAATATTAGACATTGGGGTGGCGTTTTGTTTGTTTTTAATAAAAAAAGTGTACGTTTATAGCTGGGGTTTGGTCCCAGGAACTGAGTTATTAACATCGCCATCCTGAACTCAGAACATATTTGTACTGTCAGCAATAGTGCCTTTATCTATTTCACCCTCCCCCCTTTTATTTTTATTTTTTTGGTGTGTAAGTTTGACTGTAACCTCTGCTTCCCAAGACTCAGCAGAATGAAAAAAGCCCTGGCTTCCTAACATAAGAAGAATTCTTATGTCAGATGCAATTGTAAGGAACAAGGAAAGAAGAAAGGAAGGACCAGTTTGATGAAAGAGTCCCTTCCCTCCTTTGGTCTAAGAGCATTAAAAACATTTTTAAAAAACACAAAAAGAAGTACAGCCATTCAAGTGTATGAGAAATTTGCCCTTTATTTCTATAGAATGCGGACTGCATTCTTTACCATGAAACTCTGGAAAGAATAAAATAGTCCAAACAGTCCATGTTTACCTGGAAGAAACTGCCTTGAGTTCGGTTGGACTCACTCCTCTCTGCAATAGATTGAAATCAGGTAGCCCGATTCTATGCATTGTTCCTCTGAGATAAACCCCACAGTGCAATCTTATACATGTCTACTCAGAAGCAAGTCCCACTGAGTTCAATGGAGGTTACTCCCTGTTTAGGGGGTATAGGACTGCAGCCTCATTGTGTTCGGTGGGGTTTCAGTCCAGGTTAAGGGTGCACCCCCACATTTTGCAAAGGCCAAACAATGTGTGCATTGCAAAATACGACGGCGAGGACAAACAAGCTGGTAAGATGTCTCTGAAAGACTAAGGCGGTCCCCTACAAGGTAAAACCGCAAGCTTTGTTTTACATTGCTGGTTCTGTGGAGACTTAACACTGCTTGCTTCACACTCCGGTAAGATATTTGTTAACTACAACTCACAAACATAAAAGAAACGGGGGGGGGGAGGAGAGAGGGAGAAAAGGGAAGGGATACAGATTTGGTCTTCTAGGAAAAGGCTGGTCGTGACAGGAGCCACCTCAAATAAACACAACTTTCTCAACACTATAAATCACATCTCTCTGTTTAACACCAGGCTTCCCCTCCCTTAAAGAAGCGTTTGTAGTTTTCCCTTTCAAACAACCCAGAGGCGTTAAACCTTTAACAAATGTGGCCTGGGAGGGGCGGCAAGCGCGGAGGGGGGACCTATTTGGTCCAAACATCAGGTTTGGAAGAAGCAACCTGCCTCCCCTTGATTTTATTTGCATTGGACTCCCAGTATCCAACCATTATCAGGAGATCATTAATATTATTTGTTTACTATATCCCAGCCTTTTCTGGTCAAGCTACAGGACTAGTTTCTGAGAGTGGTGGTGATGTTTTGGGGAGGGGGGGGGCTGTGCTTCAAGCTAGAACTCCAGCGGACCAATGGACGCCTTCCCAAGCTTTGTCAGAGCTATTAATTAAATCTCAACGGCCCCCGGAATTTCCTATGCTAGGATCAGACGAAGTTGTATAGTGGTTTGGGATTTGTTTTGATCTGTCTTGTCGTTTCTTTTATTATTATTATTATTATTATTATTATTATCATTATCATTATCATTATCATTATCATCATCATTATTATTAATCCCTCTTACCTGCAGCGATTCTCAACCAAACGACTTCAGCAGGAAGATCGAAGGCGGCTCACGAGGTTCAGAGGAACTCGAAGGAAGCCAGTTTGGGAGAAGGACACAGAGAGACAGGGAAGAACTACTTGACTGTAGCTCTGTAGATTTTGCTGCTAAGGTTTGTCTTGAGGCTTTTTTTGGGGGGGGGTCGGTTTTCCACCGCAAGGAAGCTTTGATTTTTTTTAAATTATTTTTTTGAGGAACGGGGGCGGGGGGGCCTCTCTTGGATTCCAACTTGACAGAAGGAAAAATACAATGGTTTCCGAGTCACGGAGGGAGAGCAAAAATAATAATGAAATAAAGATATTCTGCAGCAAGACGAAGACACGGAATACTTTTTCATGGGACAACAATGCTCTCTTCCTCTGCCACCCCCCCTCCACCTCCGAAAAGGAGGAGGAAAGCCTCTCTCGTTTCTAAGCGAGGCTGTTTCTCTTTATAAAGACTTTAAAATGTTGCAAGAGGGGGGATCCTACTGACTGACAAGAGGTGCCAGATAGAGAGGGACCAAATGGATTCTGGTTTTAAAAGACCAACAGGAATTGGCTGGTTCTCAACGTCAGGATACGAAATTGATTCCATATGTCCTACCCCCCCTTCTCTTCCTCAGCAGTCTCTCACGCGGGGAATAAAAAAGGATCGAAAAAGAGCAAAGGCTAACTGAGATATCTCTCTTTGTTAAAATAAAATAAAAATAAAATAAAAACCAAGAGGGTTCAAATAAAATGTTGTTACTGTTGGCTGTTTTAAATAGCAAATCGCTACGGGTTTTATGCTTAAACACGGAAAGGTAAGGAGCTGAGAAAAGGTCATTGCGAATGGGAACGGCCTTGCATGACATTTTAACGTGGTCTTTAGCAAAATCTCCGTCTATCCACCCATGCATCTTTCCCCCTGTCCTTAGATCTTTGCCAAACGTGGCGTGCCTTCCTCCAGCTTTAATCCCATCCATTAATCCATTAATCTATTATATTTTTCGTATCCACCCCCCGTTCCTTTTCTACAAGTAACCCAACTCAACCCTTACTGGTGTCTTCACTTTTCACCCTTTCCATCATCCCTTGTTTTATCGTCTATATCCTAGATGTCTTCCCGTCCCGCTATTATTTGTGAACCTCCCTCCCTTTCTACCTGGCACCACGATCTGGCAAAGATTGGCCTGGAATTGCTGGCTTTTGCGCTGAAAGTCGTTTGAGATCGGTAGCCTTTGGGTGGTAGCAGAGCCAGGAACAAAGGAATAAATTCACGTGGAATCTGGAGGCGGCCTCCCCCTCCTCATCCCACGCTATCTACAGTTGCCTGCAGCTGGCGCTGGATCCTGTCTGGAAACCAAGCGCTCAGGGACACTGGCCTTTTAACAAAGAACGAGCCCTTTTTGGTAAAGCTAGGTCGCTTTAGCCTTCGGTTTTTCCTGTGCTAGGGATTCCCACATCGCGTCCATTTTTGGAACCCATCCGGTGTGAACATGGTCCCTTTTTCATTCATGCCTGGCTGATCCGCCCTTTCAACATGTCTCCCGGAGTTTTCTGACCCCCTGGGAATAGCTAATAGCCGAAGTTTTTGTTGTTGTTTTGTTTTTAAATGTAAAAAGAAATGCATCTCCACAATATGACATGAAATAACACTCTCCTTTTATAAAGGGTCGGTTCTACGCTTCAGAACGCCTGCGCGGGTACGCGCTGGGGTTGTGCGCGCACATGTCTATCCAGTTTATGGTCCTGGAAATGTTTATTCGGAAGGGAGTCCTATGTTGTTCAATGGGACTGGCTTCGTTCTACGGCATGGGTTAGTATTGCAGCGTTTTAGCAAGCGTTTGATAATTCTCAGCCAGACACCAACATTTTCTTACTATTTGCCTTTCTTCAACAAGGAAGCAGAGGGAGGTGAACGAGACACTGATTCCAAGCGCTTGTGGTCCCTCTGAAAAAGTCTAGCAGTGGACGTATTTCCTCTCTTTCCTTCTCCACCCCGCCTCGTTTTGTTTTCAGTAATCCCTGCTGAAAGTGGACACGTTGCAGAAGCTGTATTTTTTTTTTAACGTCTGTGACATTTTTATCTCCAGAGTTCTCGAAAATAAGATGAACGCCTGCATTATTTTAACCAACTGTTCTTTTTTCTTTTAAATAGCAAATTCCTCGAGAAGACCCACATAACATTACCCGAAAGTAAATTCCATTGATTTCAATTTCCAGCAATCCATTCCCCAAATGATTTCAGTGTGCACCCCCAATTCTGATGTCTAGTGGAGGGAAATACAGGGGGAAGTTCTCTGGCCAAATCTCATTGAAATGAATGGGAACCTTCATCTCAAGGAGAGGTGCTCAGGAGACCTTCCCAGTGGATTGTACACAGCATATTTTAGCAATGCAGCCACTGCTGGAACTTGCTACCCCATTCACTGTTTTCTAACACCACAGCACCCCTAAATGCATATGCTTAATGTAATCCAAAGTACACAAAACCTGTTCTGCTTATAACATGATAAATGTAATGACTCAATTATATTTATATTTATCACGAGAGCATTATATGAGGCAAAGTAATCTGCCTTCCCCTCCAGTACCTGAATCTGACGTTACTTAAAAATGTCTCACTGAAACGATTAGAATTCATTTATTTTCATTTCAGTGGAATTTGCGCAGGAGAACTTCCTGTTGGCTCACGCCCAATGAATTTATGAATGGTACATAGCTGTATACTGTTATATTCTGCATTACACCGAAGTCATTATATTCATTGCGCGGCAGTCTGCTCCACTTAAATGAATGGGGTTCGCTTACACGGAGGGCTGTGTATATTCCAGATGTCAGATCTACTAGTTGGCCTAACTTTAGTCATGAAATTTATGTAGCCCTACTTGGATGTAAGGTCCTTTATGGATAGTAAATCAACACACACTCCACACCATTGCGCTGAAAGTAAAGTCGCCACTGCGCTCCAAGTTAATCAATCTAGTGGCCTAATCCTAAACAGATTTACTTAGAAGTAAGTCCGGTGTTACATCCAAAATATACCCATATAGTTAACTAGCGGGATATAAATGCATTTAAAATCGGGCTGCCCGGGTTGTTTCATTTAGTTTGGATTTGCTTGCTTAGCCGTCAGGGATACTGATTTGCAGAACGGGAACTTTATCGGTATGCTTTCGCGAGCTAGCGTGACTCTTCCCTTTTCTAGCTCGCGTTAGCAACATCCCCTCGTGGATACAAATAGCGTGAGAGTTTCCGGGGAGCTTTCAGCGTCATGCGTGAACTCCACCCTCCTCTCTTTGTTCCCGCTCGCGCCTTCGGCATTGGAGAACCTGGTCTCTCCGCTATGCTGTAGGGCTTCCTCGCTCTGTTATGTGTGAGTCGGTTTGCTAGGGAGGTAAAAATGGGGTTGTTACACAATGAGCCTCAGGGTTGGCAAATATGGCCTTAAGGGACCCACC
The DNA here is from genome assembly GCF_951804945.1 of Podarcis cretensis. Classification (NCBI taxonomy): domain Eukaryota; kingdom Metazoa; phylum Chordata; class Lepidosauria; order Squamata; family Lacertidae; genus Podarcis; species Podarcis cretensis. Next base: position 23,191,960 of record NC_137182.1, on the reverse strand, counting down.
GTTCCAATATCCCTTTGACTTGACTTGATTAAAACCTCCAAGAATTAAATTTACGAGAACAGAGCCTTTCGCCTTAAAATTTTATAACCCTTTGTAAAAATGATCACTCGGGATAAACCGATTAGTGGTGCACGGAGACAGAATCTTTGGCAGTTCACAGCAAAGGAACCTTTTGCGTACAGTTTATTGGAGTGCACATTGCATTGGCAATGTATCGGTAATACAACATTCCCTCCACTAGCAGTATAATCCTAGGCATGTCTACTCAGGAGTAAGTCCAGTGGGACTTATTCCCAGGTAAGGGTCTACAGGGTTGAAGCCTTATGCTATTCCAGAGGGGCAGACATGTTAATTGGAACAAAGAGTACCATAGTTATTCTAAGTTAGCATATGTATCACAGCATTTTCGTGGGCTGTACTCCACGGAAACTTTTGATATAACCAATGTGCTAGCTCAGGAGTAGGGAACGTCCAGATGTTGCTGGACTACAGTTCCCATCACCTCTGACTATTGGCCACGCTGTCTGGGGCTGATGGGAGTTGGAGTCCCAACAACATCTGGAGGGCCACAGGTTCTCCAGCTCTCTGTTTAGCCTTTAAGGTGCCACAGGATTTTTTGAATGTTGTTTTCCCCCTTGAGGCAGTGAACGCTGGAAGTTCTCTCCTTGTTCCCCCCAGGTTGTCTGCCAGTTAGACTAGGCGTCATCGGATTACTGATAGCAACCCGATTCTTCTAGAGTTCACTAAACCAGGATGAAGTTACCCACAGGAGTCAATGGCTTAAAAAATAAAGCGGAAGTGGAGTAGCCCTAACTAGCGAATATCTGTCTGTCTGTCTGTCTGTCTGGCTGGCTCTTCCTGAGAGCTCCTCCCTGTGGCCTCCAAGGTTCTCCCCTCTCATCCACACAACAACCCTATGAGGTAGGGAAGCTGAGAGGGAAACCGCTCAGTAGGCTTAAGTGGAGATTTGAATCTGGATCTGCGCTATTCTCATTCCGCTACTCTAACCACTACACCACACCACCTGTTAGGGTGAAAACTGGTACTGGCGGGCGGGGGGGGGGTTGGTTAGTTGAGATTTCGATTTCAATTGACTGTTGTTGTTTCATTTATAATATATATCCGTAGTGTTGTTCCATGGTTTGGAAGATTGTGGGAGGGAAGGAGTGTTGCTGCAACTTACTTTGAGCTTAGGAGAACAGATGCATGCAGAATATAAAGAAAATGAAGGCTCATTCATCAGCTGATTTTAAAAATAGTGGGAACTGCGCATAAGGCTGAGATCCCAAGTACGGTTACTGCACAAAAATGTAATCGGTACCAGTGAGAACTGTTTCTAGATAAAACAGACATAGAATCTAGGAAACTGAGTTCTGGATTGGCAAAATCCAAGAGTGAGTTCGCCTTCATGGGTCCAACTGGAATTTAAAGGCGATGTGGAGCCAGAAATCATATAAAGCAAACTATACTTTTTCTATTTAAAAAACAAAAGCTTTTCCCTCTATTAGCACTATTCACTTGGTTGATCAAGAAGGAAGTTCTCCTGTGGACTCAAGACCCATTCAAGAGGTCCCATTAGTTTTAATGGTGGCATTCAAGAGGTCTCCATTCGTTTCAATGGTGCTCGCTGAGCTTCACGCTGGATTTCACCGCCACAGATTTCTCTGTGGATAAAGCACTTGTGAGGGGAAATATAAGAAAGGAAACTCCCGTTTCGTGAATAGATTTGAATTCTGACGTGACGATGACAGGAAAAGAAACTTACAACTAAGTAGCAGAAGCAATTTAGAAGTGTGTGTGGGAGGAATAATCAATATATTAGAGAGGGTCTGAAATATTATTTATCTCATTCCTACGTTTATCATCCCCAGCAATATTGCTAATCTTCTGAGATATTGGAGATCAACCGTGTTAATAAAGAAATATGCACAGAACACAAAACGAAAAGTGCAACGATTTTTTTTTTTTTGCACATTCTGATACAGCTTGTAGAAAAGTACTCCGGCAGCAAAGTTATTATATTACCTCGATCGATGAATAGACCGATAATGAACACAAATGGGGAAATGTGTTATGATTTAATGAAGCTGGGTCTTCAGCAAATACAAAGATCTAGGCTAGGGGGAAACTGATGCGGTCTTCTTTGAGGAAGGGAAGCAACGGAGAGAGTGTAAAGTCGATGTGTAGGGGAGCATCGGAAGGAAACGACGATACAATGGAAAGAAGGAAAGGAACAGAGAGGGAGAAGGATAGAGAAATAAGTATACGACTGGTTTGAAGAATCACAACGAAATAATAGAAAGGTAAAAGGAATGTCCGGACCACGACTAGTAGTGTTGCTGGGGCTGCTGTCGTCGTCCTTATATTATCTCACATTGTGTCAGGCGCTGGACGTTTTCAGCACCTCTCGCACATTCACTTATGACAAACACAGCTGTATCGAGTTTCTAGTTGGCACAGTCCAACGAGAAGCTCTCCAACCCCATTGAAACAAACAAGAGCTACGCCAGAGCCCCCATAGGACTCCTTCAGTGGATCGGGACCCTCTTCATTTGAAAGTAAAGTCCACCGAAATTTAGAAGGCATTCCTTAAAAAGCCAAAGAGTTGTATTCAGTGTTCATCCTACTCAGAGTAGAGACACTGCAATTAACAGCCAACGTCCGTCTGCTGATTTCAATAGGTCTGCTCTCAGTAGAACTTAGTTGCATATAACTCTATGTGCTTAGGGGTACCCTACTGCTGAAATCATTCCTATTTCCCTGGCGTGCGGAAGCCTTTTTGACACCACCACCACTTATGTTCCTGCGAGGTCCGTACCCAGAGTCCCTCCCCCCCCGCAAGGACTTGGGAAGTTTGTGTCCAGAAAGGGAGAGCTGGATGGGAGCGATCCTGTTTACCGCGCATTGCTTCCCCATCCCACCTCTCTAATCACACCCACCAACATTCAAGAGCCCCTTTCAGAAGCAAAGAGGAGAGGAGGGCTTGGTCGCTGGGGGTTCCCCCTGCAGAACCCGTATCAGGATGGAATCTGGGCCAGGATGATTTAACAGGGGAGAGGGTATTAATAATGCCACGTCCATATGTTTAGGGTACAGTATTATGTGATTTTCTAAAAACAACTAGGATATATTCCCCCCTTTCTTTTCTCCTTCGTATATCCCTCCCCAACTCACTCCCCCCCTAAATCTTTCTAGTTTCCTTCCTTCCTTTTTTCCTTCCACCCATCCTTCCATCCTTCCATCTTTCCATCTTTCCTTCTATATGAGTTTGGATGGATGAAAACCATCCATCCAAACCCATATATGCAGAGGAAAGGGAAGTGTCTCTTGATTAAAATCTCAAGGAAGGAAGGAAGGAAGGAAGGAAGGAAGGAAGGAAGGGACTCTTGGCTTTTCCCCTGGGCTCTTCGAAGTCACCTCCTTGTCGCCATTCATATTTAATGAAAATCACCGTGTTGGTCTAATTGCACTACATAAAGGTTTACACTAGCAGACAGGGTAAAATAGCAGCACTCGGGGCGGCGTAAGAAACTCCGCTGGTTAGCAAAGGAGACAATGGGTAGGGGGATCTTCAGCTGAGTATCGTGAGAGGTTCCCATCTTCCCTTGGACTTGCCTGTCAGCTCTGTGCGCTCCCTGCCTATTGCAAGTTGTGCTATTGTTTCTAACTGAGGAATCGCCCAGCCTGACTTTCACCTTCCAGCTCTTTGAAGCGCCTCACTTTCTCGATCCAGCTAGGACTGGGGG